>NC_140780.1:38321377-44072214 GCF_044657685.1 Stegodyphus dumicola | reverse complement strand
CACAGTTATGTCTCTTAACAAATGGAAAACCTACCTAAAATGCACACTCTTTCATAACTACATCAGATTTCAAAATCAACTTTTTAAACAAGTCAGAGGTCTGCCAATGGGCTTACCTTCCAGCACCTTGATCTGTAATATCTTTTTATTTATCAAAGAATTCTAGTTCCAAAAAAAATCTACAACCACAAGACTTAAATTACTACAAGCACACTTACAGATATATTGATGACCTTATTACAATTAGTAATTTAGGTAAAATTGAACACTCCGAGATTTATCCGAATTGTCTTACACTTAATAAAACTAATAACTCACAAAATAGCATAGACTTTCTAGATCTTCAAATCATTAACTACAAAAAAATTTTACTTTTTGACAAAACAAGAAACTTCAATTTCAATACTAACAAATTAATAAATTGGAACTCCAACATATCCAAAAAAGTAATTAACAATACTATAATTAATCAAATACAACGAATTAAAATTATATGCACAGATACAACAGATTTATAACGCGAAATTTTGATCCTTATTAAAATTCTCAAAAACAATCTAATTCCCATTCAATTTATCAACCATTGCCTTAAAAGAGCAGGCGTTAAATACTCACTCTAAATCATTTAACTGATAGAGATATGGTAATTTGTTCCTAAACCTGAGAAGGCGGTATAAGTTGAATGACTGTCAGTTGAAGGATTTGTATATACAATAGATTTACAACGCGAAATTTTGCTCCTTATTAAAATTCTCAAAAATAATCTAATACCCAATCAATTTATTAACCATTGCCTTAAAAGAGCAGGCATTAAATACTCACTCTAAATCATTTAACTGATAGGAATATGATAATTTGTTCCTAAAATGATATGATAATTTGTTCCTAAGGCAGTATAAGTTGGATGACTATCAGTTGAAGGATTTGTATATAGTGTAATTACTCAGTTGTATATATTGTAAAAAGCTAATTGTCTTCAGACTTCTGCTGTTACTAAAAAAATAAGCCTATTTCATAATCTTTAGTTTGTCAAATAGCTCTTTGACTGTGAAAATTCCTTTCTTAAATTCTTAATCGTTTCGACACAATTAGCCAGAAATTAATTAATTTCCATTCACTAGTATTTTCAAAAAATTTTTAACAGAAGGTTTCACTCAAATTAGAACTCCACAGGATACATCCCTCAAGAATTCCAAGTCCCACCCACTACCATAAATTACTTTACCCAAGTCTTACCGACTGATATTATTCAAAGCCCCCGCTGCCGCTAAGAATTTTCGGAAACACTATACTTCTGAGTTAGACACGAAGAGAACACTTTGCCCACTCCCCACTAGAAAGAACGTAAGATAATTAATACTTTTTCTGGCCCTTATATCTTCATGTACATTCACTTTTATTATTATATTTTTTAGTTTTATATTATTTTTGATTTGTTTTTGCAAAGTTTGCATTACTTATCTTATATTTTGTAATTTTCCTAATGTTAATATCAACTACTTTGAATTATATTTCATAATGACAATTTCCAATGTTTAATTTTTACAAATAATATTGAACTCAAATGCATAAACACGAGGGTGTCGGGGTACGGTTACTCGAGCTTTATAGAAGTTTTCTGCAGAAATTGCTTTTCACTCAAAATTGAATTGGCTAAAATGCTTAATGGGAATAAGTTCTTTGAATATCAGCATTTGGCTCATAATCCCTTCTATTCACGAAAATATTTTGCCTGACTTGAATTGCCGGTTTGGCTTAGCCTTATTGTTTGAGTAAAGACGAAACACCTTCGTATTTATTTATTAATTATTGTTCATTGAACTGGAGTTGGTTTGTTCCCCTTAAAAAGTCAACTAATTTCTGATCAATGAGAATGATTACATGCATTTAATTTAATTCTTGCTTTTAATTTATTCCTTTTACAATTAAAATTTTGTTATTCATGATTTAATTCCAGTCCCCGTTAAAACATTTTTAGCATTTTACTTACAAGTTACTTCAAAACATCTCTTAAAATATAACTTACTAGTATGGACTCACTCTTTTAAGATAATCCTACTATAATTAAACTTAGGAGATAATATAATCAATTGATTGATATTTTTTAGTAAATAAATTATTATTAACTTACTTTGCAGCAATTGCGCAAGTAGTGGTAACTTGTTCTCTCACTAAATGAATTTAAGATGATACAGTATTATATATATATATGTATATAAAATTGAAATAGAAATTATAAAGCTAACAAATCATGTGTAGTAAGACCTATTTTTCTTAAAAATTTTTTGCGCAAAATGCTGCAAAAATATGAAATAATAGGAAGAAATATTGTAGTGAGATCGCTAAAAAGTTACCAGGAGCTGTGGCTCCAAGAAATAGTTCAATGCAGTATTTTTTAAAATATTAACATGGAAGTATTTGTTAAAATATTAACATGGAAAGGTGAAAAAAACAGCTTACGTGCGAAATAAAATATAAAACACAAAACTGTTAAAATCTATTGTTGGAAACGTGATGCACAAAAAGAGAGCAAAACCTATTGATGTGATATGTGAAAAGTTAACACATATAAAAAACAGCTATATCTGGAATAAGCATGAATGCAATTACTACGCCTTAATGGTGAATGAAGGTTCTTTCTTATTTGCAAGTACCCAAAAATGACACAGTATGCATAACTTATATGTGCTAAGCTATATAGGATATAATCAGATGTAAGAATTTTATGTTTAGATTGTTGCACGACAGTTAACCCTCCAGGCGGCAAGGCCGTATATATGCATTCAAAAATAATGGCTGTCATAGCGGCAAGGCAGCATATATGCGTCCAAATGTTTTGGTCCTCATAGCGGTAAGGCAGCATATATGCGTCCAAATATTTTGGTCCTCATAGCGGCAAGGCAGCATATATACGGCCTGTCTCAGAGTGCCCTCCTCTCTCTGCTCTTAATGTAAACTGACAGGTGATAATTTTTCTCTGCGGGAGGTAATTGAGGAGAGGAAACTATCTATTCGCTAGGGGCAAATGGGTTTTATCGTTAGGTTTTCAATAACAACTCGGAATAAATAGCTCGTTCAAAACTTCCAGCTGTTCTGTGCTTATACCAGCTACAGTAAACTTAAATGTGTTCGTAAAGAGAATTTTCATTTTCCAGCCTAATTATTCTCCAAATTTTAGATGCAGTTTGGCAAAATGTAATTGGAATTAAAATTAAAATTGCAAGAAACTGCAACAATATTTTGAAATATGTGATTTCAATTATATTGCTATTGTAATTAGCTTTGCAATTACAGTTAGAAAGTAAGTACTTTTTAAATGCAGCAATAATGTATGTAACTGCATTTTAATTCTTAATTCTTACATTACAATGCAATGATAATCACAAACATTATAATTATATAATCTAATTGCAATTACAAATTTTATTGCATCTAATCACAACTACGGTAATATTAGCTAATTGCAACATAATTTTAACTGCAATTGCAGTAGGTAATTATAGCTATGTAATTAGGAAAGTAATTGTTTCTGATAATTAGAATTACTTAACCTAGTGAAATCATGATCATAATTGTAATTCTAAGTGTAGTATGCAATTGTAATAAAATTATTCAATTACTAAGTAGTTATAGTTAAAAAGTAGCTGTTTTTTTAATTACAATTACAATTTATGTAATTTCATTTAAATTACAATTACTCAATATTTGTGAAATCCAATTTCATATTCAATGCAACTGCAATCATATAATCTAATTGCAATAACACTGTAATTGTAACTGCAGTAAGTAATTATAATAATGTAATTAGGATAGCAATTGTTTCTGATAAAACCAGTTACGTAGCCCAGGAAAATCATGATCTTAATTGCAAATGTAATTGTAGAATGCAATTGAAAACACATAGTAATTGTAATAATATTATGCAATTATTTTGTAATTACAATGTAACAATTTTTAATTACATATACAATTTACGCAAATGCATTTTAATTGTGAAATCTAATTGAATAAACTGTATAACTGTAATTATATAATCTAATAAAAATTACAATGCAATTGTAATGACCTCTTAATTAAAATTGCGCAGCAGATGATTGTAACTATTTAATCAGAAAAACAACTGCCCCTTATAATTTCAGTGACATAGGCTAAGGAAGTCGTGATAATATTAAAAATTACAGTCAATAATATTATATTCGAAATGTTTCTGCATTTTGGATAATGAGTTTTTAAATAATACAAGGGGATAATCACTTATAAGAAAAATATTAATATTTTCTGTCATGTCTTCTGAATCATCTTACATGTATTGTAGTTTGTGGTACCAGCATAAATTGGAGTTTATTTAAGGGAAATATTTTATGTAGACCGAAATGCACATAACGTTAATAAGCAAATATGTATGTTTATGATCTTCGATATACATGTGAACTTAAATTACAAGATTAAGGAAAAGCAAGCAAAGAGTTTATGCCAGTGCAAAGGGATGTTTTCGCAAAGGATTTGTTACAGGAAGCTTGTCTTGTTTACATTACACAAGAAATAAATCATAAAAATTAAATTTATCCTTTTCTTTTCAGAAAGGGGATCATCAAGGGCTAAACCAAGTCTCATAATTTTATCCAGCCTATTGCTTTAGCTGGTAAAAAAGGATTCTGATCAGCAATCAGTATGCTTAATTGCTGTGTGTACTAGACATTTTACTAAATCTATTTATTATGAATTACCGCCCAGACAGTAAAGTGGTTCGTGACTCTGGTTGCCGTACCGAAGAGCCTGGGTTCGAATCCCGGATAGGGCATGAATGTAATTTGTTCGTCCTCTTCATAGGTTGCAACAGTGGCCCACGTATTAGTTCCCTCCTTAATAACATGACCGGCCTTAGTAGCGATCAATGTCTATAAATGGCTACTACCTGCCATTGGAAAAAAAATTTACAAATTGGTCTTTTTTTCAACATAACACACATTTTCCATAAATAGTTAAAATGCATTATTCAGTTACAAGGGAAAGTACTTACATGAACTATTTTCCATCATTGTTTCACGTAAGAACAAATAAAAGTATAATTTTCTTATGCACCTGTGATTGTTATATTATTTGGATTACGGTAAAGAATGCAAAGATGCTTCTGTGGAGGACTTTCTAAGGGAAATTGGCTCATGTTCACATCACCCGTTAATAAAAGCAGGAAAAGATCTTTATTTAATTGAATGCAACGAAACGTTTAAGAAGAATGATGCACTCATAGAGAACTTTCTAAAATAAAATGATTTGTATTCATGTTACACATAAGGAAATCCACGGGGCTATCTAAACATTTAGATTGTTTGCCAAAATTGGTATCCGATTTGAACTAGTAGTATTCAAAAGCTGACTTATTACTCTGCTGAGCGAAAAATCTAATTGCTTTTGAAGTTATATTGTAATTCGAACAATCGTTACATTTTTTTTTATTATTATTATTTTTTTCCCCAATGGCAGATTGTGAACAGTTACAGTGTAACACAGTCCATTAGTCTATACAAGGCCAGATGGGGTGGTCTTTTTATTATGGAGGCACCATCGCCTCCTATGAAAGAATGAGCAGTTATAACCATACCTTCTCCGGGATTCGAACCCAGGCCCTTCGGTATCGCAGTCGGCTTCCCTAACCACTAAACCATCTGGGCGGCACAATTACAATTATAACTGCATTAGTTGTAGTTTTAACTACCAAGTAACTACAATAAATTACCAGCTTTTCTCAGTCAATAACAGATAGCTTAAGCTTTAAAGATAAATGGAAGGTCTTATAATTTGTCGAATGGCAATATTCTAAGAAAGTGTAGTCTCCAGGATGGAGTTTAATTACAGTCTTACATTTCGCATACTCGCAGCACTTGCCCAAAGGCTGTTCCAAGATTATTTCTGTTCATCTCATCCATTAATTTTGGAGACAGAATCATGTCTAGAGACATTTTTTTTTCCGAGGACAGTATTTTATATAATAGAAAAAAAAAAATAATAATAATGCTTCTCCCTCAAGGTGCAGAAAACAATGAGTACTGATAAATTTAATTGAAATTACAATTATAATTCTAGTTAATACAAACAGTTACTTTAACGGTTAGAATTACATTATAGTTCTAATGGCAAAAATATCAAATGAGTGTTATAGATTAGTATACTTTTACTTATCACAATATTAAACTTTTAATACCGTTTTATTTTATTTAGCTTATCACAATATTGAGCTTTTTAATACCGTCGGTACTGAAAAAATGTTTTACTACTGTCATGAAATGTGTATTCGATAATATTTTCTCATTGATGTTTTTCTTATATATTTTTCTGCATAATTCATAAATGTTTGCAATGGAAATAATTCTGAGGCTTTTATAATACTTCTAAATTTTCATGAAATAAAGTCCCATTAAGGTTTACTTGAAGGAGACTCTCAGTGCAAGCACTCGAAAAGAAGTTATGCTACATTTACATATTAGGAAATAGTTGAATGTACAGTATTTACTTGTAACAGCGGTGCTCAATATATCGTGTTTTCTGAAAGAATGCATATGTTGCCTAAAATCGAATTTAAATCACGATAATCAGAATAATTGGCTAAAGTATTAAATTGTAATTTTTACAGCATCAATCGAATTAGTGGATTTTTATTGAAGTTAAAAATGTGTTGATATTGACAAGCTATATTAGTTTTTGTACTATAATGAATGCTAGCTAGTAGCTATATAAATATAATGAATGTACTATAATGAATGCTAGCTAGTAGCTACTCTAGCTAATAGCTAGAGTAAAACTTAGGATATGGTAATAGCTAGAGTAAAACTTAGGATATGGTAACATTAAATAAATAAATAAATAAAATAAAAAAAGAAGAAGAAGAAAAAGAAAGTGAATACATTCCGAAAGAGAAGCCTTACTATGGTGAAACATTAGAAACGTGTAGACAAAGTTTTAATACTATATGTGAGAAAATACTAAGGCCAAATTGAAATACATCATAGCTACATTTGGTGCTTTCTATATTATCTATATCAATATTAATATAAGTACCGAAAAATACTTTAAAAATAATTATTTTCGAAAATTTAAAGGAAGAAAATTGCAGTCTGAAAATTTATAGCATAATATCTCAATGAAAATTTTACTATCAAAGTTTTTAAAATTAGAATCTTTAAAATAATTTTTAAATTAGAAATGCCATAAAGTTGTTATTATTATTAATATTATTTTTCTTTTAATTAAAAATGATATCAAGTGTCTACTTCCTAAAACTAAATTTGCATTGCTATTTACTTAACACACAAATCAGCTCAAAACAAATTATAGCATTAAAAGGTCGAGCATTAGTTCTGCATTTCTATTGTTAGAAACATCCTCAGTATAGAGCCTTTCTAAAAATTTTTCACTGTTACATTCATTTTATTCTACTGCGTTCCACTAACATGCGTATTTCTTCCTGCCGTCTTGAGAAACGCAGCATTCTGCAGTCTAAGATCTTTAATTTTCCTTTCAATTTATTTAATTTGTAATAGTTTAGTAAACTGAGTTACTTAAAAGCGATAATTATATTTCTAAATTTTTATTTGATTTATGGAAAGATGTAATACACGGGTCTAATTCGTGCCTTCCTCGCATTTTAAGAAGAGGGAAATCTATATATCGTAGTTTAACATTACCTATTACGCAGGGTCTAATTTCTAAAATTTCACAGCTCTATGGAAGACCTTCCGGAATAATGACAAAAATACATACATAAAATAATAAAACATCAATGATTAAAATTAAATAAAATGTTAAGAAATAAATAAAAATATTAGCAAATTAAATAAATTACAAAAAGTTAAATAATAAAGTAAAATATCCGATTTCAGCCCAGCTCAGGCTGGAATTACAGTTTCATTGAAAAACAGAGAAACACTGGAGGTGGTTTCCGGCTTTTTCAAGCACCAATAATAGGAATAGAAAGAATGCTAGATAAAGCATGAGAACAAGTACAAAAAACACGTTCCTAAACAACGAATACCCTGCCTGTTCTTACAGCTGTTAAGAACAATGTGTGACAGAGTAGGAAAAACTGCTCTATCTCTCGACTTCCATTAGTGGTTACCCCTTGTATGCTGCGCGCTTCGATAGATGAAATCTCTACTTTAAATGTACCTGAATGACTCCTTTGAATACAGGCTTAGCAATTCTGCTCTATTATTTGTTCAATTATTTTTGGTTACGTGGATGTAATTGTGATTTAAACGTCTTGGTCCTTAGTCCAAAATTGACCTGTTAGCAAAGAACAAACCTAAGTTTGGCATAAGTTACCTTTTCATCCCCTATATTTGAACTGTGAACTATCCTACCTCTTTTTTTTTTCATCTTGTTATAAACAATGGATAAATAAAATCACTAATACTATAGCAATACCTTCGGGATGAATGGTAAATTAATATTACCATAGAAGTTTAAAAAAAAAAGAAAGAAGAGCTTAAATTCCTCTTATGTAGGTCTTCTATGCACTCAGTTTAAGTGATGCAGTTATGTAGATAATTCATTCTGTTACAGAAATCCCATTCATAAAGTAAATAATGTGTACTGCGTAATATCACATTGCACAGAATAATTAATTGCTAGAAACACAGTAATATTGATTTTTTCCTTATTTCTATTATCTAGTATAAAAAGAATCGCTATTTAATGTAAAGTGTGAGTACAAGTTTCAGCACTTAATTAAAATAGAAATTGAGGAAATCGCAAATAAGTTAATGTATGAAGTATTCTGAGGTAAAATATTACACTAAACAGTTGAATCTAGGGGGCCTTTCTTTTTTAATAGTAAAATTATTAGGATAAATATTTAAATCTGCTTACGGAAACTTAGATTGTGTTTGATTAATTAGCTTTGGGTAAGGATAACCCAATTATTGAATACTTTCTTTAAGCTTATATAAGAACATTTAAATCTGTGTACATATTTTTTTTTTCAATTGATACAAAACTTTTTTCATACGGTGTTGAAATCTAACTATCTATTTGTATGCAATGAAAGCAATAGAAATAGAAGTACTGATGCTGTTGAAATTTACTGAATGCGCAGAGCATAGATTGCACATATATGTTCGATGGTCATATAAATGCTGATATTTTTGCAGCTATTATTTATCTGCTTAAACACACTATTTTTATAAAGGAATATTGTTTCAGGAAATTGTTTAACTTTATATTTGCAGGGTTATTTTTGAAAATGTATTGCACAAAAAGATTTAGTTATTTCTTATTCATAAATTCATACGAAGTACACAAGATACAGGTATGGGAATTTTTAAACTTGTAAAAACAAAATTTATTATGTATACAAATGCTGTCTTACTCCATGCCCTATTTTATCCAATAAACTTAGAAACGTACAAAATGATTTTATTCATCTCAAATAGAAGAGAGTTTTGAAAAGGGAGCGGAACTTTTAAAGTAATTTGATGCCTTCTGAAGGTCGCCATCAACGTAACAATTTATAACTCAGCTTTTACAACTAGGAATCAGATAAACTCTGTTGTTTGGTAAACCGGACTGTCTAGTAATGTTTTCGATACTGTCTAGTTTCCGGGAATGGCGATGTATGCAAGCTTTTTCCTCTTTCTGCCCTAAGAATAAACAGCTCATAGGGGAATTCTGAAAATTATATAAACCTTTCTTATATGTGAATTTGCATGCTCAAAGCTATCTAAATAAAGAAACGCTATTGTGAATATCATACCCTGATATTCACAATAGCGTTTCTTTATTTAGATAGCTTTGAGCATGCAAATTCAGTAAAAATCAGAAAACAAGTACCATACTTATAACAAAGCAGGTTATCTCGGTAAATGAAGGGAATTAAGTACCGGCGATAGCAAGATTTTCGCATGGTTTGAAGGCTAAGTAATTTATTCCTTTCAGAAAATTTTCTCAGAAAGCAAATCATCACTTACGGATAGAAAAATGTCCTAAGAACTACGGGATAAATTTATAATGGGAATAAAAGAATGAAAGAATTCGGAAACTCTTTTCTAGTAATCATTTTACTCCTCGAAAGTTGGTTTCAGTATCACCTTTTAAAGGAAATGACACGTGAAATGGATTTCAGAAACTGAATCTCGAAATCATCAATAGCTATCTAATATTCTGCATTTGTAAATATTTATTTAATTTGCATTTCAACCAAATGTTGAAACTGGGCTTTCGCAAGTTAATCTGCGTCCATCCGCATAATCGAGAAGCAGGTCAATGCTAGACATTTTGCTTCTCAGTGCAATCGCTGTGGAATCTTAATTCTATTGACCGATGTTCTATAAATTTAAAATATTTTACCCTGCCTAAATTCTGTAGCTCTCTACATTCTAAAACTTATGCCGTCCAATAAATTTTTGTTGTCAAGTGCCATATTCTTAGAAAATACGCCATTCCTAAATTTTCTTGTTTGATGCCTCTTTAAATTCTACGAATTTTTCAGCCATTAATCTGCCTCCTGGCCAGACGTGTTTTTTGATGCTACATATGGCACTGAAAACGGTTGAAAAATCGGAATTTTAAAAGAGCAAACTTCATACTTTTCATCAAATAAATTTTATCGATTAGCAGTGCTATGGAAGCATTAAAACATTTATGTAATAAATACACAAATACTTCAGAAACATTTTTTTCTCTCTACTGAAGAAATGCCTGTCTCTGACTACCTGCGAATTTGATCAAGTTTTATCGAAAAGCTACGTCAAAGCGTTTCTTTTTGGCCTAATATTAAACTTTACATTGGCATGTTCCTATCCCTGCTTGATGTTGACAAGATTTATTCAAAACTTACTGTTCTTATTTTTTATTTTAAAACAAACAATTTAAATGGAAATCCTCAGCTTGCTTTTATTTATTTAAATAATAACATTTGATAATATGAATTGAGATCTCAAAGTAATTTGCGTATTTGAATCCCCCAAAAAATGTTAAACACCAATTTTGAAGCTTTTGTTTTGGTTTGCTTTATTTTTCTTCGAAGCACGCGAGAGCTATCTGCCTAAAGGGAGGAATGCCTCCGTGGAGGACATTCTAAGAAAAACTTACTCGTGCCCACATTATGCACAGGAAAAACCAAAAAAATTCCACTTTGAAAGGTAAAAGTATCTAATTTTTTAGAGCGAGATTTTCCTAACAATGAATTTTAGCAATTTAATACAAGTGCTATATTTAATTAAGAATGAAAACAATGTTTTTTTGTGATTTACATAAGGTAATCTGTCAAAAATAATCATATGAAAATGCACCGAATTTCAGTACCATGTAATTTAGTTCAGAAACTGAGAGGTATCTGTGACATCTTGTCTATATGTAGAAAATTTTTAATAAGATTATTATGAGTGAAATTTGTTTCAAAATATTCAATATTTCATAACTTCTATCAACCAATAAATGCGATAAAAGTAAACTCTCCTTTTATAAATATGAAACAAGATAAACGAAATAAATTTGTGGTAAAATGAATTACAAACATTATGTCGAAATGACTGACACTGAGCATGTGTTTGTTATTTTAATAGTAATTTAATTATCAATTACATGTAGCTTTCAACAGGAATTAGGCATTTTAAGCCTCTTATAAATTTTTTCTTAGCGTTAAAGCTCGATAGCATGAATCAAAAGCAGAAAATTAGTTAAACTACACTGTCTCACTAGTCGTAAGATTATATTACTGAAATATGCGTATGAAAACAAATTAACTTTCTATAAATGTACATTAAAATACCGAAACGCAATCAAAATCGATAACATTTATACTTAATAAGCTACAAAGCCGGGAAAAGGGTCAGGCAAGTGAGGCATTTGCCTCATGTGAATCACTAGAAGAGGCGCCAAATTGGCTATATGAATTCGAAAATTACTTTAATTATTAGGGGAAATAGGCTTCATCAAACTTAAATCAATAAAACAAACCAAAAAAATTGCAAGAAAACCTGGAAATTAATGCAATATGCATTGCAGTGTTATTTCTTATTTATCAAAAACGAATTTTTTAACGTTTTCATTTGAAAATTATAAATAATTGGGTACATTATTTTTCTGAATTTATAAAACTATGATTAAAAAATACTTTAAGAATTATGGTATAATTATGCTATAAGAATTATGATATTTTGATTTAATACAATTACTTTTGCTTAATACAAATGTAGTTATATTTATATGGACGCGCATTTACCATTCTGCCTCAGGTGAAAAAATATCTTGGCACGGCTGTGATAGGCAAATAAGATCAGAAATATGCACAAAATTAGTAACAAGGCAATACAAAACTCCCTTTTCTGTTTTGGATTTCCAGAAAAAAATATCTTTTTTCGTCTAACCAAAGCATGGACACAAAACGTGTTCCTTCCTTCGTAAGGACAAAACCAGCCCATCTGCTTAATCGCCTCTAGGCAGTAATCAAAGGACAGTAGGAAACCATCACTTAAGTGAAACGACTTGTTGATCGCCCTGCAAGGCATGGAGGTAGTCAACTTCTATGGAACTGTCGTGTGTCGAAATACTATCAGAATTTTGTCAAGCGAGCTTCTGAATATAAACAAAAAACACCCCATCTGGTGACCCAAGCTTCAAAGCAGTGCTTCACTTCTAGCGCGGAATGGCCCCTCCTCCCTTTCCTACCTCCATGCTACAAGGAGGGGGGAAGAAAATCTAACAAGGGCCATTTTCAGGACAATTTTGGTTCTCTCTAAATGAAAAAAAAAAAAAATTGTAAACATGGTTAATTTTTACTGCAGTTTTCGAGACGTAAATAGATTTGAATGCGAGCCGCCCGCTGAGTTAAGAAACAATCTGTAATTGGATATTAAGTGAAAATCGATGATATGAAATACTTAAAATGCAAGTATAGTTATAAAGGGGAACATCCCCAGATGCTTAAGATAATTGTCTAAGAATTTTTGAGTATGTATATGGCTTGAAACAAAAGTGCCCTTAAATTAGATGCAATTTGATTATAAAATCCCATTTTATGGTTCCACCATTTGAAGATATAAATTTCAGAGTTGCCAATTCTCCCAATTTTCGACCGCTCTCCCGCCAACCCGATTTACAATATATTTCTGACTTTTTTTTATTCTTAAAATTTCTCATGATTTTTATGGAACTTGGCCTAATACTTCGTTATGTGAACAAAAAGAATGTGATTTTGGATGTGTGAAAGTAATTGAATTTTCTGTATATTATATCTAAATCAAAACCTTGCGAATCAGATGAGAATTTCTGCTTTGTGAGTGAGAGCATACGTATCCAGAAACGTCGTTCTCCAGTTCTCCAGTGGGCATCGAGCTCCACTGCCTGTCATCTGGTATTTATTAGCTAAGGAGCACAAAGCAAACTCAAGGCTGTTATATGGATTTTCTTTAGTTATTATGCTCATCTTGTCCTGAATTATGTGAGTACATTTTCTGATTACTGTAAGTTTATCTTGTGAAGAAGGAATATTTATGTTTTTTTCTTCGGACCTTAACAAAGCTTTTTGCTTTTTCTACAGTTCATTTTGCCATCATTTGATGTTCTTAACGCAGTTCTACAAAGCATAATTCCATTAATTCATATTTTGCAATCAATGATTTATGATCTTTTTAAAGACATTTTATCAAAGTTTATAAAAACCAATCTGTGTTTTGTCTTGTAATTCTATATATGATGTGATTTATGGTGAAATAGAAAATCAGAAGCAAGATGAAGATTTGGTAATAGGAGCTGCAACTACAAAAGTAGTGGAAGAACTTTCAGAAGAAGACAAAAATAAGTTTTATTTTCATGTTAGAAGTTACTTCTGTCGAGTATGTGATTACATACTACATAAATTTGAAGTCAACAATGAAGTGATTTTACATGCTAAAGTTGCTGATGTTTCTGCTCTAGCAAATGCATCTTTTTCTGATATTAGGTACTTTTTGAACAGATTTCCTGTGTTACTTCATTTAGTCATGAAAGATGATATTGATGTTGCTACTGATATACTGCAGTCACAATTTTTCAGTTTACAATTAGAAAACTTGGATGAAGTTATAAAATCAGCTAGGATTGACACCCAGTGGAGTTTAATTGGAAAACTGAAAGGTGCTGATGGAATTTTAAAATATAGTGAACTGTCTAGAATTATGTTGGCCATCTTGACCGTTCCCCATAGTAATGCAGAGTGTGAGAGGATTTTCAGTGTTGTTGCGAAAACAAAGACTGAATTTAGATCTGATATTAGTGATAACACATTAGAAAAGCTTTTATTAGGGAAAGCAATGAACAAAATTATGAAGTTTCTTTCTTAATGAAAGCAAAATCTGCCACTGTTCATAACATTTGTATGAAAACTGATTAAAGTGTCTTCCCCCCCTTAAATGATGCAAGTAATAAAAATGTTTTTTATGTGTAAAGTATTTTTGTGTTGCTTGCATTTAAGAATTAGTAACTATTTAGAGTTAATTCATTATGAAAAACTATATTTTTATCATTTAAAAAGTCTTTTTAACATTGTGAAAAATCTCCTTATTTTTGAGTGTCATAGGTTGGCAAGTATATAATTTCTTTTCTGCTAGTGTTGTGAGCTAATTTTGTAATGATTTATGGCATGCATACATCATTACGTAAATTAGTATATTAAATTTAGGGTGCAAAAAATATGTTTTTGTTACACTGTAATTTTTACAACCCATTGGTTTACACTTAAGCAATTCAAATGTATGCATTATATCTAATATTGGATGTATTTAGGTATATCTGGATTGCAAAAGGAGCTCTAACGGCTGTAATTGGCGAAATATGGGTACCTGTATCAGCCAGCTTTATCAAAGAATTTTGAATTAATTCACAGATTGCAGCTAAATTAATTTTTTTGAGTAGAAAATATACTATAGGAGATTTGAAACATTTTGTTGGAAAATATAAAAAACTGAAGCTGAAGAATCATCTTTACCATCCATTAAACTGATATAATCAACTTATCCAAAATATTTATTATGAGTTTTATCTCTTTACATCTCTTTAATGTTATTGATCTGATAATGAAACAGTAAACAGTAAGATTTAAAAAGATTCCTCTTCGAAAACCAGGTTCACAGTCAACAGAGGATACCAAACTGTGGATTGTGTCAGAATGCATTACATAAGAAGATCTGTATATACAATTATATGAATTTTGAGAGTAGAAACATGAAGTATTTTCCTTCATAATTAGGACTGTATCCTAACATGCAGGAAGTTTCATCTTACATACTGCAATGCATAAGAGATTTTCAAGGTTTTCAATTTTAGCATCTTGTTTGTTTTGGCTTTTGTTGCAATAATGTTATTTTTTAACGCAATTTGTTTTAATAAGAGAATTATTATTTGATTTACTTGCTACAGAATTTTAAAGTTTCTTTGCTCTACTGGAACTTGAACAGCCTTAAAAAGGGTTCCTTTTTAGCAAAGGAATTTCCAAATTCCACAGCAGTGGTTCTAGTAACAACAGAAATAAAATTTCCTTGCTACACTGAAACATTTTTAATGTCCAAATATTGCTCCATTTTCCAGAGCAGAAATTTTCAACTTCTGTAACAGTGGAAGTGGTTTTGATCAGCATTTGTAGAAACATTCTCCAAGTGCATACTAAAAGTAAGTTAAATAATGATTAAGTACAGTTTCCAATCACTTAAATACAGACCACTAATATTTCAGGAAAGTCAAAATTCATTTAACTTATTAAGCATTATTATAAAGCATAATTAATGAGCCATTAATTTTTAAGTCATTTCATATCAACAAATGTAAGCTTAAACCCATCCTTTAACTTCAGATTTCCATGATGAAAAGAATCAGACTTCTTTGAAAATCATTCTGCAATCAAATTAAGTCTAAAATTTCAATACGATGATAAGAAACTAAATCCTTTCCATAATTAATCACAGAATATGTTTTGCTTACATATATATTAAAATGGACAAAATTCACCCTGAGATGGGTGTTAAGTATAAAGAATAGCTCATGCACTTTTAATTATAAATATTTCACCACTAAATTTATTACTCACAAATGACTCAAAATCCTTTCATTGTTACCACTGTGATACTGATGGAACAGATCTTTTCTTTAGACATCTCATATCGTGATTCCGAAAACATCCTGCTTCAAAATGCTAAAATTATCTCCTTTTGAAGCAAGAAACCATTTCTTCAGTAATCTAGATTTAATAATGAGAATCTTGGACTATTTATGAAATAATATATATACTGTTACTTGGGAACACTAATATATATGAAATTAAGGCAAAAATCAACATACATTTCATATAATATAAAACTGACACTATGTTACATAAAGTTATTGGTAGAAAAGTCAATAACTTTCTATTATCACCTTACTTTGTAGTTGATATGATACATTGCCAATTATTTTTGACAAGTTTGCATATGCCAACGCTGCTAACGAATCAGAAGTTGCTATCTAATAACACTGTGAAAGCACATAGCAAAATTTATTAACTACAGTACAAAATCCATTAATCTAATACCTAAACCATCTTTTTTTTCAGTCCAGGAATGGGAAATATATTACTAAAAAAAGGGGGGAGGGCAGATTGCATAAAAGCGATTTTTTTTTTCCCAACTAACATTCTTGTATGCCACTTTTATGACTTATTCCCTAGCCAAATACTTGCTTAGGGAATCATAACGTGTTCAATAACATTGATTGACATGAGCCACGATCACATTTTCGGACCTTGAGTGGTTGCAGGGGGAGTTAAATTTTTTTTTACTTGTCTAAACTCTAAGTTGTTGAGAAATCCCCCAAAAGTTAATTTGGAGGGCGGTTGTTTGAAATTAATCAATTTCTTGACTTATTTAATAATTTCGGACGAATGGTAATATATTTAGCAGAGAAAACCTTTTTAATTAACAACGAACTTAGTTAGCATTCTAAACATATAAAAAGAATTAATATTCCATGCGTTATCACGCTTAAAGTAATATATAACAAAACATCACTGTTGCTACAAAAAATCTACATTATAATGAACATATTAAATTATTGTGTATTAACTGTGTTCGTGCACGTTCCTGAACAGCGATCTTCTGTATCCTGAGAAATCTTATGAGCTGGCGATGAAATGATATGACACAGAAGCCACCTTGCATTCATAAAATGATTTTGTTAAGTTTAAATGCTGCCTTTTTTATACTTTTGTATCTAGGCCTGAAATGGATAAGATTTGGATTATAGTTCTAGATCTCTGGGACAAGGTAAAGTAAAAAAAAATACAAACGACAAAGTAAAGGGCAATAAAACCTTTATTACTATTGTCTAACTACTCTTTTTTTAATGCACTTAAAATAGGAAGAGAAACATGCTAAACGAAGATATCAAGTTAAAGAATATGAAATACATATAACCAAGGCGAAGAGAACGACGCTCAGATCTCTTACAGTCAGATTCGTGTCTAAAATCGAAACGAAAATTTTAGAAAATGATATAGAGAAAAGAGAATTGGAAGACTTAATAGAGCAAATAAATTTGAAATTTAAACAGTAATAGAAATAAATCCTTAACTTCAGAATCAAATCACTGATGTTAAAGAAATTGAGACAGAAATTATCAAATGTAAAGAGTATTATGGAAAGTTTATCATTTGAACATATAAGTTCAAAGGAGCTATTGGTAAATGCAAAGCATATGGACAAGCGATAAGCAACAGAGTACGTGGGCACTGTCCCTTTACCATTTGGGTTAATCAGTACAGCACCACGTCCACCTATATCTTACATTATATATTACGATACATGATATACACATTGCATTATATACTACATATCAAATTAATACCTTACCCTAACATTACATTAACTTCACATCAACTTATTACATTAAAATTCTTTTCTAATAAAACCTATACTGGTAGATTATAAAAGGATTATTTTGCACAGGATTCGCATTAGACATAGGATATGCATTATATTATCATTATACATGTGGAAATTAATGATACATACGGACATTATACGCAATAGGGGGTTATAAGCATGATACGGGTTAAATTATTCACAGGAAAATTAGTTACACATAGGTATTGCATTAGACAGGATAAATTATACACTGGATGCATATTGAATTGTCACCAGCACCATGCCAATTGTGCTCGTTACTCGATACGTCGTTATACATAATACAGTTCTACGTCGTTATACATAATACAGTCAAAAGTCGTTAATTCGGACACCCATAATACGGAATGATCTATAATCCGAACCTCAAAGCTACAAACTTTCAGCGCATGCGTCGCGTTGGCGCACGCGCATAGGCGTTTACGTATGTGCGTAAGACCTTTACGGCTGCGAATATGCATGTGCGCATGCGCATAAAACGTTTACGCATGCGCGTTTAATGTATAACAGACGGTATAAGCTAAGCTAAAATTATCTAATTCAGTTAATGCTGCAGATTGCGTTGTTCTTAATTTTCGAATTGGATCCGGCTTATTATTTTTTGCAGACTGTTAGAGCAATTTTATAAAAGTAAGGTTGAACTTTAGATTATATCAAATAGAATTTTCGATATATATTTGCTAATACGTAAAGGATCTAAAGCGAAAGTATGTTTCGAAATCCGAAATCTGTTTATCAATTTCACGCTGCTCTGCGGGAGGTAACGCCGCGGCGCGTAATGAATTGGAAGTTGATCTGTCAGCACTATCCTTATCTTCAGGGCAGATGTTTTTATTTTATTTGGCTTATAATTCTTTATTAAATGTAGTATTTCATCTCGATGTACTCCATCTTTGATATGATTTAAATCAGATTCCTCGTCATTATAATTCGCTTCCGATAGCAAAGAAAGTGACAGAGGTTATTGAAAACGAAAAAATTTCAATTGACAAATTAGTCGGTATTCTCGACACAGCAATTATAGGACTTGAACAGCGGAACTTTGTTACTGAACAAGAAATTATGTCTGTTTAAAGAATTAAAGAGAAAGTATTATCACATGAAACGAAGCAACTTAAACAACTTACATTGAAAGAAATGTTTAATAAAGTAAAATAAATATTAAGCTTTATCTTTTTGTAAATTTTGATAACCTTTAGATCATAATTGTTCTTTATTTCATAAATTACGGTTTTTTGTAATTTCTGCATGCCATCTTACCAGATTTAAAATGATGATCTATAATCCGGAAAAATCGATAATCCGGAATCGCCGAAGTCCCGATGAGTCCGGATTAACGACTTTTGACTGTACTGTTATATAGTTTGCATTCACATTGTTTCAGTTCGGCTTTGCATTGTGTGCCATGTTGCTTATTAATCAGTACGTTCTACATTACATATGACATATATTATGTAACATATGGCACTATTACGATTACATTATATATTACGATACATGGCTTACGCATTAAATTATGTACTACATATCAAATTAACAAGATAGTGCATACTTCGTTTATCAATACATACTACACTACATATTACATTATATATTGCGATACATGGTTTACACATTACATTATGTTCTACTCATCAGATTGACAAGACGAAATAACTCCTTACCTTAACATTACATTAACTTCGCAACTACTTATTACATTAATTTTCTTGGATTGGAAGGTCTCAAAAATAATTAACATTCTGAAAACAGAAGTGGAAAGTAAGGAGAAAATCCTATTTATGATACAAAACAAGCATTCAAACTAATATGAAACGAAAATTAAATCACCGTCAACAAACTATAGTGATCTGAATGAAAAGCTTGAAAATCGAAACACTCTCGTGAAAAAGATGTATAAAGGCATACTCACTGTGACGGCATTTAATATTCAGATGACTCAGTCTACAGGCACCATACGATTCACTTAAATGTAGAGTGTCACTTCAAAATAAACTAGAAATTTTAAAGAATGCTAAACGTTGTTACGTTTTCTGAAATTCAATCATATTATAAAATGTTTCTTATAATGTTTCTTGTTTCAAATGGAAAAGCGAAAGTCACCATGTTTCTACTGATTTGGGTAGCAATCGAAATAATAATTAGACAATGGTAGGTAAAATCTGAACCTTTTCAGACACATTATTATTATGTCTATTTAGTTTCTTATTTCGTCTTAGAAAATTCTTAGATCTATTTATTTAATTCATATCTTAGTATCTCAATATAGAATGCTTCATTCATATATTAATGCACAATTTGCTTTCTCTTCAGGTTTTAAATTTCGTCTTCTAGTTTTCCTGAATCATCTGCGTTAAAGGCCTTCTGTGTTTACGCATGAAAATTAAGCCATATTTTAGACAGCAAAGGTTAAACAATACATATCATCATACGCAATATATGATGCCGTGAATTTGTTTGATTGATAAATCTATCGAAACAGTAAGATTTCGAAATCATTGCAATTTAAAAATGCATTTCGTGAGATTACATTTTTCTTTCTTCATCTTTATTTGGTATTTACATCCATCTAAATGCTTGAAATATTTATGTTAACTCATACATGATGTCAGGTCGCTCTATTGCATACATACATGACTATGAATGTCAGTTCGTTGTACATGAATTAAATGTTTAATGCATTGGGACTCGTATTATTCGTCTTAAATGAATGCAGATTCATTCTACCCAAGTTCAGTTAGAACAAATGCAAAGACTATTATTATTATTTGTCTTAAATGAATGCAGATTCATTCTACCAAAGTTCAGTTAGAACAAATGCAAAGACTATTACATTTATTTTTATTCTTCTAGCACTTAACAGAATATACCCAAGAATCTTTTATTTAATTTGGTATTAATAACAGATATTCTACTATGATTTGAAATGAAATAGTACGACATGAATCTAAGAATTAACACGAAATCTCAGATTTTACTTTTATAAATTCTAATTTTAATTTTATATGTTAGCTAAATCCTGCAAATATTGGACGGAAATAACCACTCTGGTGTTCAACATGTGTGCCTTCCTATCATAGAGGCTGCTAATAATTATATTCGAGCACATTCTTTTCAATCATGTACACTAAATCCACGATGCCTTTAAAATCCTTGAGTGGTTGAGGTAATCTGAGCTCACGCAAATTAAAAAAACGAACGGACATTAAAGAATCGCTGCATTTATAGGCGGACTTTATCTACATAAGAGGCAAGGTGTTCAATAACACATTTTGAAATACTTGGCTAAATTATTTGCGTGTGAGAAATGGTTAAAAAAAGAATGAAAAGAGATGAAACAAATCAATATTGCAAGGTATGTAAATGTGAACTGAAGCCACATAAAAAGAGCAAACCACCAACTCAAAAGTATTAGTACAGTAGTATTAACAATCCAAACCTGTAATGGCACGTAACAATAAATATCAACAAATTAAAGAAGAAGTGCACATTTAAACAATGGAAAATTATGAATGTGGGTTTACGATTTTCCTCAAAACACAAATGTACTTATATAATACTACCAAAAATAGAATAACAGTTACTCATGGAGACGGCATCTGTAATTCATGTGATATAACAAACCTATGACGGCACAAAAAAAGCTACGGGATTTCTGACGTCACGTGCTTTTTTCTATTTTTTGCTTCGGCTTTTGCTACCTTAACTCCTTACCTATTGTGACGCTTTGTACCTTTAAGGTACAGTCAAAAGTAGTTAATTCGGACACCCATAATCCGGAATGATCTATAATCCGGGCCTCAAAGCTACAAACTTTCTGCGCATGCGTAGCGTTGACGCATGCGCGTAAGACTTTCACGGCTGCGAATATGCGTGTGCGCATGCGCGTAATACGTTTACGCTTGCGCGTTTAATGTATACCGGACGGTATAAGCTAAGCTAAAATTATCTAATTCAGTTAATGTTGCAGATTACGTTGTTCCTTAATCTTCGAATTGAATCCGGCTTATTATTTTTGGCAGACTGTTAGAGCAATTTTATAAAAGTAAGCTTGAACATGATTATGTCAAATAGAATTTTCGATATATATTTACTAATATGTAAAGCGTCTACAAAGCGAAAGTATGTTTAGAAGTCCATTAAACAAAAAGTGGAATTGCTGCAAAAAATGGATAAAGGCATATCCTACGTTTCTCAAACCATTCCGAAATCTCTTTATCAATTTCACGCTGTTCTGCGGCCCGGGGGGGGACCGCGGCGCGCAATGAATTGGAAGTTAATCTGTCAGCACTATCCTTATCTTCAGGGCAGATGTTTTTATTTTATTTGACTTATAATTCCTTACTAAATGTAGTATTTCATCTCGATGTACTCCGTTTTTGATATGATTTAAATCAAATTCCTCGTCATTATAATTCGCTTCTGATAAAGAAGAAAGTGACACAGAGTTTATTGAAAACGAAAAAATTTCGATTGACAAATTAGTCGGTATTCTCGACACAGCAATTATAGGACTTTAACAGCGGAACTTTGTAACTGAAAAAGAAATTATGTCTGTTTATAGAAGTAAAGAGAAAGTATTACCACATAAAACGAAGCAACTTAAACAACTTACATCGAAAGAAATGTTTAATAAAGTAAACAAATAAATATTAAGCTTTTTTTTGTAAATTTTGATACCCTTTAGATCATAATTGTTCTTTATTTCATAAATTACGGTTTCATATTTTTAATTTTATAATTTCTGCATGCCATCTTACCAGATTTAAACTGATGATCTATAATCCGGAAAAATCGATAATACGGAATCACCGATGTTCCGACGAGTCCGGATTAACGACTTTTGACTGTATGCAATAATGAACACGTGAATATCACAAATTGGGAGCGCTACAAGGAGATGCTCCAGAACAACCCCCAGCCCTTGGATGTCCAGGAAAGACATTGGCACGGCTATTAACAATCTAACTGACTGCATCAGCAATGCGATCAGTAGCGCCTCACGCTACATTACTAAAGAAAAATATGCGAACACTTTGCCCAAGAGCATTAGAAATGTAATGACAGAGAGCAATCGACTGTGCAAAAGATGGCACTTAACCTGGAGGCCTAGCGTTAAAACAAAGCTGAATAGACTAAACAAGGACAATAAGAAACGGATTGAAAAATTCAGAAACGATAGCCGGGAAGTAAAGGTTTTTAGCTTAAACCATTTAGATTTTTCCCTATGGGCTTTCATAAGGAATTTAAAACGTAAGCCGAACAGCACGCGGCCCATTTTTACAGAAGACAAAATAGCTTTTACTAACAAAGATAAAGCTGAAGTACTGGCCAATTATTTAGAGCAGCAGTTTATACCAAATCGGATCTTACATGACCTGGATTTCATCTATGAAGTCTGCCATAAGGTAAAACACTGCCTAAATGTGCCCACCGTTAGGAAGCAGATTAACTATGACTCGCCTTTAGAAATCAGGGACTTAATCAAGAATCTAAAAACACAGAGAGCACCCGAGCATGACGCAATAAACAACGTCGCTACCAAGAAAATGCCCATGAATGTAGTTTGTCACAAAGTTTACTAGCATCACAAATGCATCCCTCAGTATCAGCTACTTCCCCAATGCCTGGAAGCAAGCAAAAATTATACTCTTACCAAAACCTGGAAAAAATACCACTAGGCTTGAGGGCTATAGACCTATTAGCCTGCTCTCGGGTCTGGGGAAATTTTATGAACGAATCATTCTGAACAGGCTCAGGCCCTTCCTTGACGTGCTACTGCCCGAATAATTCGGATTCCGGAGAAACTTATCCTCCACCAAACAACTTATTCGACTTGTGGAGTTTTGTGGAAACGCTCTGCACCATAGGCAGAATATTGCCATCCTCATGCTGGAAGTGGCGAAAGCCTTCGACCGCGTCTGGAATGAAGGGCTTATTTACAAGCTGATGAACGTTAATATTGATAGAGAGATTATCGAACTTATTGTCTCTTTCATTAACAGTCGAAGTTTTGTGGTCTCCATTGCAAAGGATACTAATAATACACGAAAGGTTAATGCTGGGGTTCCCCCAGTGGTCCAAGTTAGGACCCATTTTGTATCTTCTATATGTTTTTAATTTTTCCCAGACACAACTGGACCGAAATAACTTCTTAGGCTGTTACGCAGACGACACAGCTTTTGCTATGAGGTCTTCTAACGCCAACCACGCAGTAAAGAAACTACAAGACATTATGCCAGAAATTGAATGTTGGTGTACCAAGTGGAGAATTTCAGTCAATGCCCCAAAATCCCAGTTGCTCATAGTTAAAAAGAAACATACTCAGACCTAGCTCAAGAGAAAACTCTACTTGTTCAACGAAGTGGTCCCACAAGTGTCAAATGCAAAATACCTTGGGGTTACACTTAATGAGAAACTGACCTGAATAAACCATATCACCAACGTCAGAAAAAAGGCTTTCACAGTAATTAAATAGCTTAAAGCCCCTTCTGAACAAATATTTTAGACTAGACCTACGCAGAGAAAGGCTTGTTTACATCATGAACATAAGGACATGCATGACCCGCCTGGAATACATCCAATAAGAATGACATTCATAAGCTGCAGCTATTGAAAAATAAGATTCTTAGACTGATCACAAATGTTCATTATTTTGTAAGTAATGCTATGTTACATAAGGACCTGAAGTTAAGTATCATAGAAGAACATCTTCATAAGCTGAATAGAAGTTTTTACCAGAAGGCCATTAATTGTGCACATCTGTCAAATCTGAACACGTTCAGTTATGTGATTTTGGAGGAGGACTGTAATATTAGACCGTTAGCGGCCCACCTCATCAAAGACTCAAATTTTCCTACTTAGAATTACTGGTGTGTAACTACATGTACATAGTATATATATTGCATATAATCTTGATATTGTAAGGTGCTTTCTATTTTTCGTTTTTTTTTTCTAATTTTTATATTTGCTTTCCTTTCTCACACAGAAATTATGACGGTATACTTACCACGTTTTGTCTGTTCATGTTCGCTGGATTTTCGACCGCGCAATGTTCCGTCCCCTTTTACCTACCTCCTCATTACTTATGGGTTTTATATTCTGACAGTCTCACGTGATTCGCCCACCAGGCAATAAATTGATTGAGCTGGAAAAACCTCACTTTGTGCGGTATTCCGGCGATACCTAATCATTTAGTCAGTACCTTAGCTCATTCTTCAACGCTATTGTAGCGTCCTCTATGTTTCCTCTTTATCTTATCTCTAATTTCTGTATGTTTGTATTTTCGTAAAAGGACATCACAAAAGGACTGTTCGAAAGATAAACATTTATTGGAATTTCAGTTTCAAAAAAAAAAAACCTCTTGATATTTGTTCCAATCCTGTTTTCTTGTTAAAAAATTGTTTAAAGGAGTTTGGTTTTTATAGTATATTAGAATTACTTTAGATTTTAAGCAACACACTTCATTGGACACGTTACGCAAGAATCGAAAAAGAAAAACGAAGGCAAGAGTTAAGTAAGTTAAAGAAGTGTTAAATATTTTGAACTTATAACTGAATTGGAGCTATGAAAAATTAAGCAAAATATGTGAGAATTTTCAACGTTATACTAATTATTTCAAAGTTAGACGATAAAGTTCTTCTGACGTTGTTTAAAGAACGATACCTAACTCACTGTATCAGACAATTTTAATCATAGACAGATGTTCGTAATATGTGTGACACATTTTTAATCACATCTAATGGCCTGTGTTAATCTCTTCATTCTGATTAATTCGCTCCGATTTTTATAAGTTTGTACTGGTTCTTAAAAAAGTAATGAGATATGATACTCTTGTTACAGCTGCTTTGCTTGTGTTAAAGTAAACATACTCTCCGAATGTGGCTTTCTTTATTAAAAAGAAAACAATGGCAAACGAAGGCGAAAACAAAAGGGACACTTCGACATCGATCGCTAGAGAGTTAGCATTAAAGTCCCAGCGTTTTGGAAACCGGACCCAAAGATATCGTTTCTCCAATTGGAAGCTCAATTTCGTAATGCTGGAATTACGACAGATCAAACGAAATACGATTATGTCGTAAGTTCCATTGACGCTGAAATATTATCTAAAGTGTCGGACATTCTGATCAATCTTCCAAGGGACGACAAGTACTCGGCTATTAAAGACAGACTAATTTCCATCTTCACCGAAACCGGAACGCAAAAGACCCAAAAATTTTTAACTGAGGTGGAATTGGGTGATAGAAAACCTTCACAGTTGTTACGCGAAATGAAGAATTTAGCTTCAGATAAGGTAGGTGAAGCTTTCCTTAAAATTCTCTGGCCTTCAAAAATTACACACGACAATCTCGAGCATGTTATATATCAGCGGCGATGATTTAGCCAAATTGGCGACAATGGGCGATAAAATGTGAGAAATAAAATCCGCGTCACATCAGAATGCCGCTGTAGCTTGCTCTAGAGATGGCTATGTTTTAGTTAAATTTACAGGAGTAGATTTCAGAGTTATTCCTATAAGTTAGCGAACTGAATAAAAGACATTATTCTAGACGTCAACAATCCAGATCACGCTCTAGAAGTAATTCTATTACTAGGCGTAGTAGCGGAGATGAAAGTTTATGTTATTATCACTCAAGCTTTGGCGCTAAGGCTTTCAAATGCAATAATCCTTGCAATTGGCATAACAAAACCAACGTTCATTGGCAGGAAAACTAAATCTCCAACTCTCGCAGAAGGTGGTGTGTTGGTGTATTTAATTATGGCAAAGCCTCGAGGGCTATCTGCCTAAGGGGAGGGATGCCTTCGTGGAGGACTTTCTAAGGGGAACTGGCTCGTATACACGTTACACATGGGGAAAACCACGAAAACGCCCATGCAGCCAGCCTGTTCGCGGGGTTCGAACCTCGGACCGAACTAGCAGTGTTCAGCGGCTTTACCGCTCGGCTGCTGGTGGGCCTCTCGCAGACGACAGAGGGCCAAGTGGTTGAGATACGTCGTCTTTTTATTAGTGATAAGGAGAGCGCCATCCAATTTATAAGCGATACTGGCTCCGAAATTTCCGTTATTCCACCATTATCGAAAGAAAAAAGAGCTGTTGCATAACTGGAACTCTTCGCTGCAAATGGAACCAAAACTAAAAATTATGGGCAAAAGTTGCTAAAATTGGATTTGGGACTGAGAAGAGCATTTGATTGATCTTTTGTCATAGCTGATGTTAATAAACCAATAATAGGTATTGACTTTTTATCTCATTTTCACCTTTTGGGTGACAGCAAAAATCGTAAATTAATTGATGACATCACTTCATTTCCTTCTATTAGTGACCCCTCCTATGGTGTCGTTTCACCAATGGTTTGTGCAGTACAGAATCGGTACGAAGTAATCCTCAAACAATTTCCAGATCTTTTTTGGCCAACACTTGACAATAATAAAATCAAAAGTCACAACATTCATTGAAAGTAAAGGGGGCTCCTCTTATTACTAGGGTCAGTAGACTCAGGCAAAAGTTTAAAAGCATCAAAAGCCGAATTTGGGTTTATGTTGCAACAAGGTCTTTACAGGCCTTCAGAAAGTTGTTGGGCCAGTCCTCTACATCTCAACCTAAAGAAATCAGGTAATTGGAGGCCATGTGGAGATTACAGGGCTCTTAGTAATATCGCCACTCCTGACTGATATCCTCTACTGTTCCTCACCGACCGTGGCTGCATTATACATGGAAAGAAGATTTTTTTCATCTATTGACTTAATTAGTGCTTATCAACAAACTCCAGTGCACGAAAGCGACATCACCAAAACGGAAATTATAACTCCTTTTGAGTTGTTTGAAATCCCATTCATGGCATTTGGTTTACGCAACGTCGCCAATTTATTTTCGCAACCATTTCATCTTGGGCCTTATGTTGTCAAAATATTTTGACATTGAAACTAATGGAACTTCCAAAAGAATTTCAATTAATAGACTGAAACCATGTTTTACCATAAAAGACAATGATGAGCAGCCTCTTGAACTCTGTTTCCTCTTCATCTTATCTTTAATTTTTGTACGTTTTAAGTTTCGTAAAATGGGATCACAAAAAGACTGTTCATTGGAATTTCGTTTTCAAAAACATCCACTTTATATTTTTTCCAACCCTGTTTTCTCGTTAATAAATTTGTTTTAAGAAATTTGTTCGTTATAGGTATATTAATAATACTTTTGATTTTTATGCAAGGCACTTCGCTATTATTCATTTGTCTGTACACTAGATGGCGCCAGGCGTTCTACATTTATTCAGATTCTACCTGTGAATTCTACATCGCCAGCTCGGCGGCTTTTTTTCTCGCTTTTATATTTTCACTTGGTGTCATTGCTGACACAGATTGTTTCTCCATGAAAATTTGTATCTCATTGCGGTGTATTTGTATTTTAAAATCAATGTCACATCGATACCACTCCACTGATTGGTAAAAACTCTTAGTGGTTGTAACCTCCCTTAGCTTACCGCACGGATTTAGGGATAACTTTTAAAAAGTTTTGGCAAAAATGAGTGTCAGTATTGCAGCCGATATGCGCTTGAAAGCAAAGAATGCAACAGAGACATTACTGTCATCTATTAGTGTGGTACTGAACTAAAATATATGCCAGTACTGCTACTGTTGAAACTAAATAACGTTTGCATAATCCGAGTTCAGAAAACAAAACATTTATTTTACATATTTTAAAGAAATAACGTTCTGAAACAACATGTTTCTTCTACACAATCAATCGACGCTTTCACCAGAGCATTACGCCATCGAACTTGGCACACATCCAAAAGTTCAAATTGAAGAATTACAGAAGCGTTGTTGCCACACAAGAAAAGACATATAGTTACAACTTCACACAATAATAAAACAAAAACACACTTTTGAAAAATAGACAATAATAATAAAAATAGTAATAATAAAATTCTTAACAATATTTTCTCGATTATGCAACATCCTCCCCCCTTTTTGAGTCAGTGGCAAACGACTCAAAAACATATGTTATCCTATTAAAAAGGTCTAGTACATTAGGCTTCTTAAGAAGCCGTCCTGACGACGTAAATTTCTGTTTTATATGCTGTACGTCAGTCTGATCGTTTTTCTTATCGTCGTTAACGTTAGGCTCTTCAACTAAATAATTTTCATCTAGTTGTATCTCTAGTGGATAAATACGCTGAACGGGCCTTATGAAAATCCCATTCTGAGTTTTTAGTTTAACTGTTCGAATTTTGCCATCCCGACCAGGAATTTTCTCTATAATTTTACCCAAAGGCCAATACAAGCGTTTTTTGAAATCATCGCCTATTAAGACTATCTCCCCAATTTTAGGCAACCGGGTTACTTTATTTTGTGGTTGTTTCATTATTAATTGCCCCAAATATTCTTTTCGGAAATGGTTCCTTAAATCTTTAAGAAGTTTTGTGCGGTATTTAATTCTTCTCAAAAAGTGCTGAGAGTCAATTTTATCTATATCTGCTACATTCGAAGTACAATTTTCAATTAAAAACATTGAAGGAGTTAAAGGGATAGCATCTTCAGAGTTCTCCGAAATATATGTTAAAGGTCGAGAATTAATTACCGACTCACAGTCGCAAATTAAGGTTTCCAGTTCTTCATAAGATAAAACCGATTTTCCCAAAGAACGTCATAAAAGTTCTTTAACCATGCGAACTAGCCGTTCCCACCAACCTCGCCACCAGGAGGCTGTTGGTGGATTGAATTTCCATACTATTCTCTTTATTTTTGCCTCATTCTCTATTATGTCCCAGTTAAGTTTAGACATTTCGTTATACGTTCCTCGGAAGTTAGTCCCATTGTCAGAATAAATGGTTCGTGGTCTGCCACGTCTGGCTATGAATCGTCTTAAAGCCAAAAGAAAAGATTCTGTTGATAACGAAGTCACCAGTTCTAGATGGATTGCCCTGTACACAGCGCATGTGAAGAGTGCCATCCAAACCTTCTTACCGTCTTTCAAAAACAATGGGCCAGCTAAATCTACTCCCAAAATTTCAAAAGCCCTATAATCTCCTACGCGATCTTCAGGAAGAGGAGTCACTTCGCAAGACATCGGTTTCGCTTTATATCGTTGACATATTACACACTCTTTTAACACATTACGCACAGTTTTACGTTGTTTTAGTATCCAGAATCTTTCTCTTAAAATAGATTGAAACATTTGAGTTTCAGCATGACAATGTTTCTTATGAACTGAATTAACAATGTAGTAAAGATACATTTACTCGGTAACAAAATTGGTGTTAAAAATTCAGAATTGTCTTTGCGTTCCAATATTCTAGTTTTAACTCTTATAATTTTTTCATTATCAATGAATACATCAAGTGGATCAAGAGCTCCAATGTCAGGGAAATTTGAGCTTTGAACCAACCGAATCAAAACTTTTTCGGAATTTATGATTTCAGCAACAGTTAGTTTAGATTCTTTACACAAATTTGACTTCTTCCTACAGTTAGAAATAAAACGTAACACCCAACCGGTTACACGAATAATTTTCTCATAATCAGAAACTCTTTCTGCATACCAAGGAGTGGTATCCTCTGAAAAGTTAACATTAATAAGTTTTACCTTCCTCTTTTCCAAGTCAGCTTCGCTCGGCTGACAAACAATATTGGTAGGCCAAAATTCAGGGCTTTCTCTTAGCCAGAGAGGTCCCTTAAACCACTCCGAGTTAATCATTTGTTTAGCAGAGCAACCTCGAGATAACACATCTGCTGGGTTCATATTACCTGGCACATGCCTCCATGATTCAGGTTTTGTCAACTTAGTAATTTCTTTAACACGATTGCTTACAAAGTTTGACCAATTACCAGGATTTCTGATCCACCATAATGCGACTGTGGAATCACACCACAAAGTTACATTTATATCAAAATCATTAAGAGCTTTACAAACAGAATATAATAATCGGGATCCAATGCAACAGGACATTAATTCCAATCTAGGAATCGTCAAATTCTTAATAGGAGCTACTCTAGATTTTGCTCTTAAGAGAGTAATTTTTACACTGCATGAATCAACACTTCTCGCGAAAATACATCCTGCATAAGCATATTTGCAGGCATCGACAAATACATGCAATTCAACTGTTGCAAAGGTTCCAATTAATCGGGGTATTGCCACATTTTTCAACAAAAGTATATCAGATAACCACACAAAAAATTTACTTACAAAATCATGAGGCAATGCCTCGTCCCAAGAAAATTTCAACTTCCATGTTTCTTGTAACAAAAGTTTTGGAAGCAAAGTTATTGGTGCAAGTATTCCAATTGGATCAAAAATTGATTGTACAATAGACAGAATCAGTCTCTTAGTTACCTTAGTATCACAAGTTATCATATTTACATTTATATTACACCTTAAAGTATCATTGTCTAAATTCCACAATATTCCTAAAAGAGGTGTGTCCCCAGAATGTTTTGTAGTATATTTGGAACCAACATTGCTCTCCCATCCCCTTAAATTAAATCTGCCTCTCGACATAAGACTTTTGGCCTTTTGAATTAAATCCTCTTGTTCCTCAATATTGTAAACACCCGTAATACAATTATCTACATAGAACGAATTTTTTAATTTGTCAGCCACATCTAAAAAGTCAGATGGACAATTATTCAAGAGATATTTAATAGACGCACCTAGTAGATAAGGGCTGCAGGAAACCCCAAAAACTACTCTGCAGTGCCTATACACTATTTCTCCCTCATCACTTGGATAGAAAAATCGCAAGTAATCTCTATCCTTCGGAGAAATTCCTAACTGCAAGAATGCTTTCTCTATGTCTGCACTCAGACCAATAGGAAAAAATCTCATTCTGTCTAAAATATCAGGGACTAATTCTATTAAATTAGGTCCTTTCAATAAACACTGATTCAAAGATGGTTTTCCCTTTTCACAAGATGAAGCATCAAAAACGGGTCTTAGCTTAATGGTTTCACTATTCATCTTAATAACCGGTCTGTGTGGTAAAAAGTGGCATTTATTGTTTAATTCCTTTTCCGGAACCTTTTCTATAATATTTAAATTTTCCCACTTTAAATTAAATTAAGAAATTGATTGCTTGCGTATTTGCTAATCATGAAGATATATTACTAATGCAATGGTAGCGTGCAGTAACTGAAAATCGAGTAGAAAAAATTTATGATAAAAGTCCATGTGTCTAAAACAGCGAGCTACATTTTTTTTGCCCTTCGGTAATTTATTACACACTTTCCTTTATATCATTCTATTTAAACTTGTTTCTCAATTATTATATTTCCAAAATTTAATTTCTTAGAATACTACATGAAATGTTCCATGTTCCTGAAAGATAATTAATTGATTTTTTTGATGAAAATAAAAATTTATTCTTTTGATTTGTATTTTATTAATTTATGTAATTTTCTTACTTTATGAAAGATTAATTCTGGAAAGAGATTCCTTCCATCAAGATTTGTTCAAAATTAAATTCGTCATCAATTCATGTTGCCTATTGGAAAACTCTTCTAAGAAACAGTTAATTCCTTCTTTTCTCCAAATGCGCTCATTTCTGTGCACTTCCCAAAATCCCGCAAAGTAGATACACTTTTCGATCCCATAGCTTCCAGTATCGGTACAGTATCCAATCATCTCCAACATATTTTCATCTTTTCCCATTCCAAGTACATACACTTTAATAATTCATAACTGATCCTTTCCAATTTTTGTGCATGAACTTCATTCTCAGTCTTCGAATTATTCCCTCACGGTTTCTTTTGACGAGAAATCACTTCTCAGAAATGTTCCTGTGTCTGGTGCAGTTGAATGCTTGAGTAAGATTTTTCATGATTTTTCACTAAGTTCAAGAACTTAATAACTGTATCGAAAAAAAAAAAAAAAAAGAAAAAATAAAGAACGGATTTCGTTTTTGATGTAAAATTTTACCATCAAAGAGATCCCTGCAGGCCTTGGTCAATAGCAAAGTTAAAAAAAGGCCCTGGTCTGTAACAAATCAAAAGTATAAATTTTTATTTTCATAAAAAAATCCAATTAACTATCTTTCAGGAAAATTTCATGTAGTATTCTAAAAGTTTAAAAATTTGTAAAATTTTACCATCAAAGAGATCTTTGTAGGCCTTGCCATGAGTAGCCCACTTTCTCCCATCCTTTGTTGCATCTATATGCAGTATCTCGAGCGCAAATTGCACTTTTTGGTACAGTAGATTGATATACAGTAGACTTTTTGGTACAGTAGACTGATGTACAGTAGACTTTTTTTGGTACAGTAGACTGATGTACAGTAGACTTTTTGGTACAGTAGACTGATGATACGTTTTTTCTCTAAGACAAACCTATTGATGACTTACTGTATTTTCTTTCCGCATTGAATATTCTCTATGATGTCATTTAATTCACGGATGAAGTTGTACTTAACAACTGTCTTTTTTATAAGCAGCTGTTACAAATTCTGAAAATAAATCCCATACGATGCTTTTCGTGAACCGTTTATCGTCTCCTATCCTCACGCTCTTTTTTGCCACCCATATCAGTTAAAATTGAGGCCTTTTTCATTTTTGTTCTTCATGCTATTTATTTATGCTCCACTCTTGCTTCTTTGGCAGAGCTCAGCATCTGAAAAATTACTGTGTCACGTTGTTATAGCATTTAGGGTGAAAGACAGAATAGGTATGTTAAACAACGAAATGTTCATTTATTTCCCAGTTGGGATAAAAGTCATAGTTTGTCCTCTTTTCGGAAGTCAAAATTATTGCTGGCACTAATTCGCTTTTCAGTGCGGATTTCCTTCCAAAATCATTTTAGACAATAGCCTAGTGAATGACATAGCTTCTATTTCATACCTGTCGGAGGCGTGTAAAAACCTCTTCCGAGTCTCACATTTCTTCATTCGATTTCATATTACAATTTGCACATGAAACACTACAACTTTCCTGCTCGTTTATTGATAATGTGGAAAAGTTCCAATGAAACTGCAATCAGGAAAATTTTTATCTTTATTTGTGCTAAATTTACGCTAAAATAATTTTCTTTATGAGATATCCTTCTACAGTAAGTTGATATCCAAAATTTCTTGTATTCGGGCCTATTTGTTCAAAGATTAAATTTTCATCAGTTCTATCTGATTTTCATTCTAAGTTATTGCGCAACAACAGAGAAAATATGTATTGCTCTCTTTTTAACTTTTTCATTTATTATTTTATATTTTCTTTGCGTGAATTTCTTTGCGAAAGAGCTAAGGTTTCTCTATTATATATAGCAGATTCATATGTATTTTTTCAGAAAAAATTGGGACTTCATATGACCTGCAAAACGTGCTACTTAGAAGCATGGTTTTAGAAATCTCTTATTTTTAAAGTGGTTTGTCGCATTTTTGATAGATGTTAAGCTTATACATTTTCAATTATAAATGTGCAGCTTTATATTTCGGAGGGCCCATGAACGGCCAAGCGGTAAAATCGCTGAACACTGGTAATTCGACCTGGTTTCGAATCCCGGTAAACGGCCTAGCTGCATGGGCATTTTCGTGTTTCACACATGTGTAACGTGTATATGGGTCAGTGACCCTTGAAAAGGCCTCCAAGAAGGCATCCTTCTCCTTAGTCATATAGCCATCGAGTGTATTACCGTGATTAAATAAACGAAATTTTGGACATCTGTCTCTTTTCAACCTAGGGGTTTTTTAATGAGAAGAAAATCAGTATTTGAATAGATTTAAGTAAATGTTTTTACTTATTAAAGCATTCACTGCGCTTTATCATGAAAATTGGCAAACTTAACCAACCGATCTGTAACTTGCGAATTTTAAATGTGACCAAAGACCAAAGGCTTATGTGGTGACCGCTTTGACAAGGAAGTGCGGGAGATTTTAGTAATATGCTGCTTTTATATTTGTTTAGTGTATCAAAGTATTAAGTTTGTTTAGTGTATCAGATTTTCAATAGGCATTCTAGGTAGCTGACGTATATTTAAATATTTTTAACAAGAATTTGAGAAAAATATCGATTACTGATTTTAGATGCACATCATGCTCAGAGTGTTTCCATGGCAAGTGAAGATATACACTACGGAATCTCTTTTATTATCGCTTAAGAATGCGTTAGACTGTTTTTTCTTCCAAATACAATTTTGAACTAATTTATGATCGTCAAAACTTTCGAGTTTTCCAAAAAACACATTGTAAATCTCAAGTTACTGAGTAGGGAAAAATATTGCTTAATTTCTTAAAATTCTCGAACTACTTAAATTTCTAATGCGGGAACCCAGTTAAAGATTGGACATTAACTTTCTTTTCGAAATGTCAGGATAATCCTTTGCGCGTAACAAATTCTTTTACCTTTTTAGCATTCGCTTCACAGTCCTATACTTTTTCTTAATCAGCAGTTCTTGTGTTTAAGACCTCACTTCCTCAGCTGCCTCCCAAAGTCTGTGACTTTTTTTTTCTTCTTTTGCGATTATATCCTGTAGATTTTAAATGCAGAATAATTTAAAGATTTGTCTTTTATCATTGAGATAAATTGGTATAAGTATTCATTTGGTCGTTATATTTTTTTTAATACGCGTTTTTCGACATTCTCTCCGTGTGCTGAGTTTCTTTTCTTTTTTGGAGCATTTTAAGGTAAATACTAAAACATTTGATAGCTTGAAATAAAATATTTATTACTTTAACTAAAAAGGTTATTAGTATAACGGCGATACAGAAACTGTGTAAAGAACAAAAGCTTTGGCGAATGTTGTACTATGTAGGAAAAATTACTGATCACTAAAGATAAATTTGAATGCATTCTATTGAAGTAACCAAAAGTATATTTTAATAATAATATTCAATTTAATATAATTTTTTTTAAATAAATTACTTTTGTAACTACATATATAGTAAAGTAATATATACATATATGTATAGTACCGACCGCTTTTCAAAGCGACTTCAGTTCCAAACATATTTGAGTTTATTAAGCGGTTGAGTTCAAGTAACATGTACACACACATATTTATATTTGTATGATACACGAGGTAAGGAACATGTAAAATGAAATTTTAACTTTAAGCTTTAATAAACCTCTGAAGTCTTCTATTTAATCTGGTTATTACCTCTTTCTATTCTAAAATAGTAACATGCTTGTAGTGAATTTCTCTTATATCAAAATCTTGTTGTACATTCATGCACAGTCATGTTCTACGCCACCACCAAAAATATTTGTAATTACATACACATGCACAAGCGCATACACATTCACACACTTAAATTTATATAAAAAATAACAGAATTAATGACTTTATTAAACCTTCTTATCAAGTATAACCTTTGGTGATACGCTGTGCATTAACTTAGAAAGACAGTCAAACTTCGCTATAGTGAATCCGATTTATAACGAGCAAACATTTTGGTCTCGTCCAATCTCCCATATACTTAATGTTATTTTAGAGTACGTTTGCAAACGTAAAAATATATGACAATCGTATATAATGAACTTTACGGATATCCTCGCTCAAAGTTCTTTTTTGATATTTTAGAAAATCTTTCCCAAAATTATTGCGAGTTTAAAATGAAAAATTATTATTCCTTAAAAAAATCATCCATGTTTAAAACACGAAAATAGCAAAAAGCACCATTAAATTACAGTTATTTTATCTTCATCCTCTCCATCCCATTTCTCTGGGTTACAAACAAAAGCTATGCGAGGCAAATGTAACACCAAGTTCTTGGAAAATCAGGATATACAATAAACATACTTTAGGAGACTATATTATGCTCACGCTGTGAATATTGAGCCAACGAACGTGAATGAGTTTTATGTTTTATTCAAGATTTTTGATTGAGCTGTAAGATAGAGCTTTATTGAAGTCTGATGTTGTGACGGAAATCTTGAAATTTCCGCTTTCAGGAAAACAGCGAATAGATTTTTTATAAGCGTGATGTTGTATAGATGATGCTAATTTCCGAGAATGGAAATCTTTTATTCGTATCAGTTTGTATTCTAACATTTAAAAAGAGTCTCCAGTTTTGTCTTCTGTACTAGGAGTTTTTAGGCTTTTTGCAAGATTTAGTATATTCGATATTAGTGCCGTTGCACCTTTCATTATATATCTTGAGAAAATTAGTGCTTTCGAATTAGAAATTGGTTAGAAAAGATTTGTGACGGATAGGAGAGATTTATGATGGTTATCTTCCTTTTAAAACGTTTCCAACTTCACATATTCTTTGATCTAACTCCATTTACTCTGCATTGGTGAAAATTTTCTATGTAAAAAATTCGCTTATATGGCGCGTCGTAAACACAAAGTGTTCTGCATTGAAGATATGATGAGCATTGTTCGAAAAGTGCAGAATGGATGTAGCCAAGTCGATATCTGTCAGGAATACAATTTATCCAAGTCTAAAGTTGGTGTCATAGGGAAAAATCGAGGCTCACTAATTTCTACTCATTAAATAATTTGGACACGGGAAAACGTTGAGAAAAGTCGAATATAAGGATGATTAAGAATCATTGCTGAGATAGTTCCCCATCTACAGGATCGCTAATATGCAATGCTTGGACAAATGTTTCAGAACAAAGGCCAATGAATATGCCAAACATTTTAGCTAAACTGCAATTCTGTGCTTAAATGGCTGATAGGATAGATTCAGAAAGTGGAGCAGCATTTCATACAGAAAAAATGTTAGAGAATCAGAGGTTTTATAAATTTTATGTTGAGAAATAGAAAAAAAAATGCCTGGCATGAATCTTTCGCCAAAAAATCGGAAATTTCGGGGAAAAAAAGACATTTTCAATTCCGATGAAGCTGGATTATCCTATAAATGAAACTGAAGAAAAACCCCAAAATTTAAAGACAAGAAAGGTATCCTGACGGGAAACCGTCAAAAGTATTAATTAAATGCTTCGTGAGTCGGTATTAAAGGGATTGAAACTCATGGGCTTGGGGTGACTGAAATATCTCGAAAACCACGATAATTAAAAAGCATGAAAATTCTCTCTGTTTCGTATAAATCTGTTCGTAAGGCACGGATGACTTCAGAACTGTCTGAAGAATTTCTGCGAAAGTGGGATGAAGAACTTTCGATCAAAAAGACGAAAATTGTGCTCTTTATTGGCAACTTTGACTTAGGGAATCATTTGATCATGATACATTGAATCAATTGATTGATAAATTGATTAAATCATTTGATTGATGTGTAAAGTCCAGTAGATATACTTCCATGTGAAAAACTGGAATAGTGGTAACTGCACCAAGCAAAGGGTTAAAGTACCCTTTATTAACTCTTTAAAATTCACAATGCGTCAACTCGACGCTAACAAAATTCGCCTCTGCTTGGGTGGTAACTGAAAATCAAATAACGAAACCAAAATTTGAAGATATTAACAAGTGATAGAACTAAACTACATGGCTTAGCGAGATCCCGTTACTTAAACCCCCTTCGAAACTAGTGGCAGCAAGTAAATGCAATTAAGCCACGTGAACCAGCAATAAGCTAACCTATCTACGGCAGAGGTGGCGGCTGTAGCTTAACTCTCTTCTCCTTCCCTGCCAATAAGAGACGCTATCAAACAGAGCACGACTTAATTTCAGGAATAGCCCAAAATAACTGAAACTCTAACTATAGAAAAGTTAATTTTGTTTACTATGACTTACACAGTATCTGAAAAAAGTAGCCATTACGCATTTGTATGATTATTTACCGTGTATTCTCAGCGTTGTGTAAAACTGAAATTTTCAGTTTTGATTTTTAAAATTTAGCATATTATGAAGGAAATTGAGAAATCTGATTGAGATAAAGAGAGGCTAGAATATCGATGTCTAACTCGTTGGTGGATCTGGAACCTATTATATAGATGAAAATTATTGGGGATATCGAGAAGTATTGTGCCCAAAGTCATAACAACATATAATATTTTTGGAAAAATATCACCTGCGAGTCACTGTTGTGAGAGGAAAACAAAATTTAATGACAAAACTAGAAAGATGCTAAAGAGGATTTCTAGGTCAAAAAGAAAAACTACTGGAAAAATGGTGACTACTGAGCTTACTATGAGTCTACAGAAACCCAGTTTCGGCAGATACGGTTGTAGAGCCATTAGGTATTTTTGAAGTAGGAGAAGTGAAAAATGTGCAGTGCTCTCACCGGGACTCGAACCCTGGCTCTCTCGAATATGCATCGAGCATGCTTCCAATTACACCACGAAGGCATGCGGAAAGGATTGAGAAAATACCTTATATACTCCTTTTAAAGGGCGACTGGATATTAGGGGAACCAGTCGCGAAATCATGGTGGTGACGAGTTATAGTTTCGGATGCCACTTGTAGAGTCATTAGGTTTATTTTAAGCGGGAGACGGGACCCGAAACCTGGACTTCTCGATTACGCGTCGCATATGCTTCCAACTACACCGCGAAGGCATGCGAAAAGAAGGGAGAAAATACCTTATATGGTACTAAGAAAAGCGCACAAAGAGAATATTTACGACACCAGTCTACAGTAGTGACAGAAGTATAAGAGTATTGATCAACAGAAACAAGACCTGTTTTCAGATGAATGAATCTTCCCACTATTTCCCTTATCAAGTTTATATGTGGTGAATACTAGCAGAAGATTAGATTCAGAGTCAGCATGGTGTTGGTTCAGTCATGTTTTGGGCAGATATATCGTGGTTTACAATGTATCCAGTTATCATCATATCAGGGTCAATGTTCCTTCTAACCTTCTTCGGGAACATACAAGGACCTGACTCGGAACAGAGAGCTTACTAAAGCTATGTTCACTAATTGTGGTAAGTAGACAGGATACAAACGAAAGGTATACAAAACCCTTTATTTTTCTCTATATACAATAACTTCCGTACTTCGGAATACACTGACCCGCTACTTGGGGTCTAACGTAAAAGTATAAAAATAAAACTAAACTCTAATTTAACTTTAGAATAATACACGTGGAAGATTGGCCTTATAATAACAGGAAGCGTATGTAGCACAGAGACTGTGAACACTACAATACGTTTAATTTATCAAGAGGATTAAAACCTCTGGCCTGGAAGGCAAACAGCAACTGCGTAACTTCTAAGGTAAGCGGCCTGCTTTGACTCACTGCTTCCTCTCTCTCGCTTGGCAAAAGGCCACAACTTAAATACTTGGCGTTCGCCAGACAAACTTTGCATAAAAACTTTCACGCTTATAATTCTGGCCGGAAGTAGAAAATAAGAAGTGATAGTAAAGATTTAAAATAAAATAAACGTTAGTAAAACTTAAGATCCTTACATACTTCCCGCCAGAGTTAATTAGTTTGAAACTGAGGTCTAAAACGACCTTATTGAAAACTTTTAGCTCTAGAATCTAACGCAAGGCCAATCTTTTACAAACATAACTTCGCTAGAAACTAGAAATTTAAAAGAAAGAAATTTGTTACAATAGCAGCTCCCAGGATACAAAAATTTTTTTTTCATCTGTACTGCATCTAAACAGGAGCTTTTATTCAATTCTGGTTCCTTCCAGAGATCTGGAAGGAAAACTAGTTTAATGAAATGTTACACAATGAAATGGCAAGTAACATATACAATTATACTTCTCTTAACATTCTTATTTCATTCATGACTATTTTAATTATCTCTCCCCGTGCTCTCTGACATGTGTTGTAAAAGAACACCAAACACGAATGTGTTTCTGTCTACGTGTGCCACACTTCCTCCTACAATCAAAACACTAACGTGTTAAAATTCAACATAACGAGACCTCGTAACACACCCTAATTTCAACTCTAAACCCTGAGGTACTATTCTAAAAGTGTCTAACTCTAAAGTGTAGTGTCAGAGAGCCTAACTACATCATTCAAACTTTCACACATATTCGCCATGATTTAGTCTTTACAGTCACACGAATAAAAAATTTTTAACATTACTTTCACTTTTACCATATCACGGTATTTCTTAACATTTAAAATAACAGTTCACATTGTATATAAGAACATATCAACATGCTGTTAATTTTACACATTTGAAAACATACATTAGTAGTACCTTGTTAACTTCTATTCTTTTCAAAGCAAGTGCCAATTCTTTCTACATTGAAATAATACATTTCAAAAAGTCTTTCAGACTAAAACTTCTCTCTTGCTAGAATGTTTTAAATAAAATTTATACAATAACTTTTTACAATATTTAAGTCTTTACACAACGCTATTATACATCAACTTTAGTTTTACGCGTGAGTAATTGAAAAACATAATAAGAAAATCGGTCACAACTCATTTCTCGCCCTTTTGGCGATAAAGGTAGACCTCGCATGAGGTAAAACTTCTTGAAATCTGCCTCTTGCAGTAAGAATGAAAGATTAACTTAAGTTTGCAAAGTAACATAAAATTTTACTTATCTTTGTAATATTCGGACATCCTTTTCTGGGCCCAGTCTTTAAAGGTACTGCAGATAGTAGTTTGATTTATCCTCCTTCTTGTACGGGCTCGCCCTTCAGTGCTTTCCTCTGGAAGCTTCCTTTTTTTTCACCAGTTCGGCCACCCTTGAATACCTTCTTTTTCTCCTCTGCTTGTGGTCTTGGCCGTTTGATGGCAGCTGGTCTTGGCGGAACCAGGAAACTTCTGTCGTGTTCCTGCTTGGACCTCGTTGTTGGCCGTTCAAATTTTCCTTGTAACTTTTCCTCCGCCGCTGATGGCCCTTCCGCAGTTCGGCGACTTTTGCTGCGGAGAGTTCTGTCGGATGAGTAGATCTTCCGTTTTAAAGCCGGGTTATAGTTGCCGTCATTTCTCCTGGTTCTCTTCACATACGTCGTCCTTCTCCCTTCTTCATTCTGGGGGTGTTCGTGAACTCTCTTTTCTGGACGGTGGAACGGCTTCTTTTTCTTGTTACCTTCAATTTTTCCGCGGAGCAATTTTCTTTTCACTTGCTTCTGTCTCTCATTGGCTTGCCCTTGTACTTGTTGTTTTTCCACCTCTGGAGCTTGTACCTGCGGTGTCAGCCGTGCCAGATCCTGCAAAAGATCTGAAAAGATTTGCATTTTATTACGATCGAAGTAGGGCTTGATTTGATCAATGTTTGCGGAACAGGTTTCACCATTTCTGGCTTTTAACACTACAACAGCGTGAGTTATTTTTTCTATAACATATGGTCCTTCAAATCGTGGAAAAAATTTGGCAGTTTTATCTTCTGGTGCTGAAGAAAGTGAATGCTTAATTTTTAAAACTTCATCCCCTACTTTATAAGTTACTCCCCGTCGTTTCAAATCATAATATAGCTTCTGTTTTCTTTGTGCTACTTCCGTATTCTTTTTTGCTTCTTTTATTAGTTTTTCTATATCACCCATTTTAAATTCTGGGGCTCTTTGTTGCACATAAAATAATTTATCTAACGGTGTTATAATCTTTCTGCCTAGAAATAACTCAGCAGGAGTTTTGCCCGTTGTATCATGTTTTGCGGTTCTAAGGGCGAAAGCAAATTCATTGACATAGTTATCCCAGCTTTTATGAAAATTTTTAACATAACTACGGATAATTTTCACTATATTTCTATTGACCCGTTCCGCTATATTTGATTGCGGCCGATACGGGACCATTTTTAAATGACGTATGCCCAGTTTTTGGCACATGTCTTCAAATATATTACTTACAAATTGAGGACCATTATCCGATATAACTTTTAGGGGCGCCCCGTATTTTAAAATATATTTATTTAAAATAGAATCAGTAACTAATTTCGCGGAGGCTCGTTTTAAGGGAACAATTTCGGTCCATTTACTAAAATGATCAACCATAACAAGGAGATAGCGACTTTTATTTAACTGACTTTTTGGGAAAGGGCCCAATAAATCGATGCCAATTATTTCATTTGGAAATTCGGATTTAATACTATTTAGAATCCCGGCCGGGAGGAAATTAATATAATTAACTGCTTGACATGTTGGGCAGGACTGGACATACGCGCTTGTTAACTTTTGCAGTTCAGGAAAGTAGACTGCCTCGCGTACGCATTGGATAGTTTTCGAATACCAGCATGAGAAGCTAAAGAGCTGTCATGGAGCTCCTGCAGGATATTTAATCTAAGACTAGCTGGGATAACAGGTCGAAATTCGTTGTTGGAATTCGTAGTTTTTGTATAAAATAATAGACCATCTATTAGTTCGTAATGGGCCGCCCTATTTCTTATCGCCACAATATCTTGGTGGCTAAAATTTTCAGGATCCTTCAAATACTCATAAATGCTTCCAAACTCAGGATCCTTACCCAGTTCGGTTATTACAGTTTCTCGGGAATTTATTGTACATGCTGTGAGCATTGCTATCTTTACAGTATTACCTTCTTCATCTATTTTAATCCTTGATAGGGCATCTGCTACGATATTTTCCTTTCCAGGGGTATGCTTGATTACCAGATTATATTCTTGCAGCTTGAGTGCCCATCTTATTAACCTTGGGGATAAATTTTTCCCTGAGTACAATCTAGTTACCGCCGCATGATCAGAGTATACTGTTATCGGCGCCTTTCCAAAATAGACTCGGAACTTTTGCAGTGCTAACAGAACTGCAAGTGCCTCTCTCTCGGTCGCGGAATAGTTTCTTTGTGTTTGATTTAAAGTTCGGCTAAAAAATGCAACGGGCTGCTGATTTTGCGAAAGTACCGCTCGTACCGCATAATCCGAAGCATCCGCTGAAATTTCTAAATTCTCATCCTTTTCAGGAAATTTCAACACAGGGGCTTGCGTTAATGCTTGTTTTAATTTTTCGAAAGCACTATTGGCTTCGGCCGTCCACGAGAATCTTGTCTTTTTCCTTTTTAATTTTAACAGTGGCTCAGCGATAGCCGCAAAATCTTTTATAAAGGACCTATAATATGAACAAAGTCCTAGAAAAGAAGAGAGCTTCTTTGCTGTGTTTGGAGTCGGATACTTTTGTACAGCGATTATTTTTGATTCATCTGTCTCGATCCCTTTTTGAGATATTTTGTAACCTAAATATTTTAATTCAGGGGCTGCAAATTTGCACTTTTCGCCATTAACTTTTAGACCGGCCTCATTTAATAAAGAAAACACCTGTCTTAAATCCTGTACATGTTGGTCGAGATTATCACTAGTAATAATGATATCGTCTAAATAGATAAATGTGGACTTTCCAAGAACAGGTCTTAACACAATGTCCATGCATCGCTGAAATGTTGCCGGGGCCCCTGAAAGGCCAAACGGCATACGCAAAAATGCATAAGTGCCAGACTTGGTTATAAAAGCAGTCTTAGGCACGTCCTCAGGCCTCACCCCTATTTGAAAATAACCAGTCGTTAAGTCTAAAGTCGTCATAAATTTGGTTGATTTTATGTTCCTTAAAATTTCTTCTATGATCGGTAACGGATATACCGGATATTTCGTTATGGAATTTAATTTACGGTAATCAATAGCGAATCTCCACCTTTTTGGATGCTCCAAAGGATAGTCATTATTTTTCTTACATAAAACCACCGGGCTAGCATAACTACTTGAGATGGGCGTTATGATCTTTTTACGTAGCATATCGGTAATATGCCATTCTATAATTTTTTCCTTATTCTTATCATACCGGTATGGTTTTTGGCGAACTGGCATTGCATCTCCGGTGTCAATACTATGGTTAGTAACCTGAGTAAATCCTGGAATATCACTAAATAACGAAGCAAATTCACTTACCACTTGTCGGATTCTATCTTGCTCGTCATTAGGCAGGTGGTCAAGTTTTAACATCGGCGGTTCAGCGTTTTCAGTACGAACTGGTTTCATTGTCAGCTTAAGGGACGCTTCATTAAAATCCAGCGTAGCTTGGGCTTCTGAAAGAAAATCTATTCCTAAAATTAAATGTGCTTGCAGATTCTTTACTATAAAAAACATCACCTTTATTTGTTCGTCCTTGATACGGATATACAAAGGTACTTTACCTACGCACTTACATTTTTCTCCTTGCGCCGCTAACACTGTCGTATTATCCGCATTATATATGCGGTATTTGCGAAAATACTTCCTAAAAAACTCTTCTGCCACACAGGAACACTGCGCGCCGGTATCCAGGAGTGCGGTGGCTGGGATATTATTCACCAAGACTTCAATCTTCGGAAGAGTCAAATTTTTCACCTTTACTGTATTTAACTTGTAGGAAGAGGGGTTTTCCTGGCCTTCGGATTTCCGCACCCTCTCGTCAGCAGAAATCCGTTTTAGTTTAAATTATTTTTCCTTTCCGTGCTTTCCTTCTTTTTCCCCTGGCCTTGAGACTTTTTTCCTGGGTTGCTATTGAACTGTCGACGTTCGCCGGCTGTTTTTGAATGCTCGGGTTTCCTTGCCCACTGATTCGCTTTTTCTCCGTAGCCGTATGCTTGAGTTTGCTGTAGTCTTGGCGTACCAAATTGGTTTCGCTGTTGATATTGGCGTCTTCCTTCGACGTCCGCCGTTCTTCTACTTTCAAACTGGATTGCTAGCTCAAATAACTTTTCCAGTGTAGTCGGATTTCTTAATTCAATAAAGTCTTGCACTTGGGGCAGAACCTCGGCAAAATCACTTGAATTATTTCAGGATCCAGACGGTTTCCATACAAGAGCTTGAAAACGTGAATTTTTCTTAAAATAAAGCTCGAGAGGTTTTCGATTCTTTGTTGATATATACTGAAAAGTTCCGTTTCTAATTTCGCACGATCCCTTACAACAGGGAAGGCTTTTAGTAGGGCAGTCTTGAAATTTTCGTAAGTATAGGTGGGACTTCCTGCTTGACCCAAGAGACTTCTGCCTATACATTTGAACCAGTTTAGCGCTTGGTCCCTCAAAGCGCTGGTAGCTAAGGTAACTTTTTGAAACTCGTGCACGGGGTAGAGCATGAAGTGGTCATCCAATTTTTCCAAAAAACTGGTTACCGGTGAGTTTCCGTTAAATGTTGCTTCTGGTTTCATCGAAGCGCGCATGGTCTGGACGATGTAACCAAATCCTTCCAGGGCGGCAGCTGGCATTTCTGGATTCTGAGCCGTTTCTGCAGGCAGCACAGGTTCTTCTTGAAACTCGGCCATGGTTATTCTTCTTCGTTGGGCGCCACTATCAGGGTCAATGTTCCTTCTAACCTTCTTCGGGAACATACAAGGACCTGACTCGGAACAGAGAGCTTACTAAAGCTATGTTCACTAATTGTGGTAAGTAGACAGGATACAGACGAAGGGTATACAAAACCCTTTATTTTTCTCTATATACAATAACTTCCGTACTTCGGAATACACTGACCCGCTACTTGGGGTCTAACGTAAAAGTATAAAAATAAAACTAAACTCTAATTTAACTTTAGAATAATACACGTGGAAGATTGGCCTTATAATAACAGGAAGCGTATGTAGCACAGAGACTGTGAACACTACAATACGTTTAATTTATCAAGAGGATTAAAACCTCTGGCCTGGAAGGCAAACAGCAACTGCGTAACTTCTAAGGTAAGCGGCCTGCTTTGACTCACTGCTTCCTCTCTCTCGCTTGGCAAAAGGCCACAACTTAAATACTTGGCGTTCGCCAGACAAACTTTGCATAAAAACCTTCACGCTTATAATTCTGGCCGGAAGTAGAAAATAAGAAGTGATAGTAAAGATTTAAAATAAAATAAACGTTAGTAAAACTTAAGATCCTTACAATCATATGAGATAAAATAAACGTAGTTGATTACATAATCGTTTAAACGACCATATCAGTCAAACGCCTCAGATACCGCTTCCTAAGGGCAACTGCATCTTTCAATTTTTACCGAAGTCAGACTGTGAACGATCACCTACGGATAATCTCTCAAAGTTTTGCTACTGCAACAGGTCCCTCTCAGTGGTTCTTGCATTTTGGTGAGTAGAGGACAGTCATACGGAATCATATTCTGCCAGCACGGCGGATGCTACAGTACTTTCAATTCCCACGCAAGAGATCTATTATAGCACTCGCATTATGACACTGCGCATTGTTACAGAGGATGATGGTATGAGTCTTCTGAGACATTATCTTTGTCTATCACTCAGAAAGCGACATTTTTTGGTGTCGAATTCGAATCGCATCATTCTCCATGAGAATGTTTAATGGCACAATGCGAGTGCTGTCATTGATCTCCAACGATCGGCGACGGGGGAATTCCCACCATACTTATTCGATATGAGTCCGTACAACTATGATCTCTTCTCGAAAATGAAAGAACCACTGCGAGGGATCCATTACAACAGTACAGCATCACCCTAGGAACGCGCTTTGTTGAGGAGCATCAGCAAAAGTGGAGAGGCTGATGGTGTACGATACCTTCCAGTAATTTTTACTTAGATGAACACATGAGAGTTATTATATTACAAGAGAAGTCTTATTTATTGTGTTGTATATATCAATTATTTTAATTCTAAGGTTTTCTAAGATCAAATTTATGCGTCCTGAATTTCCATCGTCGGAAGACTTGTAGAGGATTTGCTGGTAAGGTAGCATATAAATCTTTAGATCTGTATCTAATTCCGATTTTCGGGGTTTATTTATTCAGATCACTCTGAGTTTTCATAATTAGTTCTAATATTATAAATTAAAATGTAAATATTACTTAATACATGCATCTAACATATGATGTATATTTAAAAACATTTTTTAAAGTATAATGGGTTTTCTTCATTCAAGCCTTTTAAAAAAGCAGGGATAGTCGTAATGATTATGGTAATAATTCCTTCTTCTTTTCCAAGGATACAGTAATTTAGTTGTGAGAAGTTTAAGACCTGTCAAATAGGAGCCAAAGTATTTAACAAATAAAGATATTAGATTGAAAACTTTTTTAGTAGCCTATCTCAAACGGAATTACTTGGCTCAATGACTGGTTTTTAATAGCTAAAATGAGTGAAGTTTCTCATTAGAGTTTCTGCTCCAACTACCAAACGCAAGGGTCTCGACTCCCATTACGACCAATGTTACAAATACTGCATAAATAATGCATTCATTGACTAAAGTGACAATTCCCGAGACAGAAAGATGGAAGACCTGTTTGCCTTTTATAGGTATCCACATCTATTTAGGCTTTTCTCTTTACAAAAAGGGAATATCTACAAAGAATTACAGGGGTCTGGATTAATTAATTTTATGCTAAAAGATCGAGAGAAACAGCTGAACAGTAACGTTTTCGGATGGCAACAATAGTGTAGCTGAAAATAGGCTTTTCATTCGTTTCTTTCTTTTTAAGTATCCAATGATATAAATGTCTCTGCGCTTATTTAAATATATTCTTGATTAAGCAGGCTTACGTGAACTAATGTTGATGTGATGTAACCATGTGAGAGGCTCTAAGTACCCTTGAAGAAAGTCGGAGACATTATTCATAAAATACAATTACACCCTGTTTTTCTTTTTTCTTTTGGGCTCGGGCTATAAATACCCAGGGAAAATATTGCAGCAATTTCTCGGCCATTTGAAAGATATTTCTACATAGTTTCTAACGTATAACTTGTGGAAAAAGTTTTCATATCATAAGAACATTATAGTCATTTTACATTATGTGATAAATGTTTAGTTCATTTCAGTGTATATTTCTTTTGTCATTGATGTGAAATAGGATTACATTACTGACATAATAAATGTGTAGGGTTTATATTTATTTTAACTAACATTTATTTTAAGCTATCTTTCCTGTCAAGCCTTTACTTTCCCTTAGAATTGCGAATGCCAGAGTATGTAAATTTTAGTAGAACGCGCAGAGTATTTAAATTTAGCAGAAGTAAATTGAGTTTAAATAGAAGGGAAACGAGATTGTAAGTGTGCTTCTTGAATCACGAGCGTGAAGGTTGCTAGGTAGAAATTTAAGAACCGCGCGTTTCGGCCTGTGTGCCTATTTCGGCAGTTCGTTGAATCTTTCAACTTCTTAATCAGAAATTTTGCTGAATCTCAGCTGTATCTTAGAACGCGGTTAAGTTAGTTACGATTATAGAGCCTCGTAGGTAGTGATTTCGTTATTTATTCATCCTGTCATTTATTTTAGTTGCATTTTTTTCTATTTTGTTAAACCGCCGGGTCGGCGTAGTTTGTGAGCGTCAAGTGAACGCAGCTGTATTTCGAAAGTGGAATAAAAAGGGATTTAAACCCTTCTTACGAGTTTGTGTAATTTACAGTTTATAGCAGTCACTACTACTGTTGCTGACCAGTTGGGGGCTCGCAACATTATAAATGAACTTTATAAATACTATTCTAATCATATTTAATTTTATGTTTGGTTATCCCCTATATTATTAAATTATATATATAAATGCATTCATATATATTATATATATATATCTATGTACGTATATGTGCTTTTTATTTTATTAAAAATGCTTCACGACTTGAATTTTAGACTGACTAACTGCTAATAAATTTTGTTTTTCTTTCTGTTACTTGAAGTTATTTTACTTTATTTATATAGTTATGAAGAATTTCTGAAGTTCCTTTGAAAACAATTTTCATTAAATGCTGATTAATATTACTGCCATAGCGCAAACTATCTTTTTCTTATCCTACGTATATATATGTGTGTGTGTGTGTGAGAGAGAGAGATGAAAAAGAGTATCAATGATGGCGTAGAACGTTCATTTTCTAGAGATCAATCTATGTCACATGGCTTGCGTCACGCTGATGACGTAGCTTCAGAACCTGAACTCAAAATTTAGAGAACTGAAACTTTTCTCTTAATATGCGACCTAAGCCAAAATCTTCTTTTAGTGAGCCTCCATGCTGGATAATGGCGCACTTTAGCTTCTACCTCTGTTGCTGGTAAGACGCTACCTCCCTCGCTTCCTTCTATCGCAACAGTATCAAAAAGTAAATGTCCTTGAAAAAGCACGACTAGAGTGCCAAGCGAATTATGGCCACAAATGTGAGTTGAAATAAAAATGAATATTTAATCTTACTCGGCTGCCAAGTCTTCACTATGGATCTACGTTCTACGTGCTACGCCATGAATATTGCTAAGTGCTTTCATCACACACATACATATATATATATATATATCCCAAATAATTTACTCAGTTGATTAATTACGAAATAATAAGATTATTACGCAAATTACACAAATAATTTATTTTCTAAAGGATGCGTCTATAGTAAGAATAGAACAAATGAAATATTATTTATGAATAAATTACCGGTAATTACCAGAGTATTATATATGATTTATTTAACAGAAACCTATATTTCAATAAGATTACATTCTAAATTTTTTACTTTTTGTCCATACTGATCAAATTTCAGCAGCAAATTGCGCGAAAATACTTTGAATAATTATGTTTTTAATAAAAAATTGTGATACTGTAATATTAACTTATATATTGTTAACCAATATCTAATAAGATATCTTCATTTCTACTTTCTGTATTTTGAATCTCGTCCGTTCTTATTATTCTCCACTATTATTTTCTACACTTCAAATCGTTTAATGCTGCTGTATTGTCTGTTACGCTTGCAAGTTGTCGCCACCGTTCAATATGTCTTCCTATGTGCGATGATCTTCAGAACCGTTAACAGATACCCGTTTCCTTGAAGCGTTTTCCTATTATTGCTTCATCAATCACAGTCTATGTATCCAAAATCCATGAAATAATCAATTAGAAAGTCAAAAGCAATCAATATGTGTCGAATCCATTTTAAATGCCCTTAAGAAAGGTGAAATTACGTGAATACTTGCAAACGTTTCAGAGTTCTTGCGCTAAAATACTAAGTGTTATATAGAGAAGTTTCGACACCAAGGTTAAATAGCTTTACTTCAAGGTACCATGTTATATCTGAACTTCCTATATGTTAAATGTTAAATATGAAGCTACTTGCCGTGAAAAGGTTTCTACTTCCTCTTAGGGAGGAAAACTAAACTCTTAAGAATTTGCCAACTAACAAAATTTTAGTGATCGTATAGTGAAACGTGTACAGCATTTTTGCGTTGTGAAAAAAAATGCATCCCGGGACCGCGCCGTGAGAGGATCGAAAACATAAAACATATACAAGATACAAAGGAAAAGTTCATATTAAATATATAAAGAAAACATACTGAAAGAGGTTCCAGATTAAATATCAGTTTATTCAATTACATCACAATATGAAAAATCTTAGCCTCATCTGAGAGTCTTTTCATTTAAATTCATAAAAAAACTTAAGGTTTGTCTGGTAATTTAAAAGAAAGGAAAGGGAAACAATTTATGGCCTGAGAGTTAAATTTTAGATTCGACGTTGTTTTTACTGCTAAGGACGTTTTTGAAAAACTTGCCTAAAGTTCAAACACACCAAAAAAAATAAAACTTATCTTGAGGGGACATCTTGAAGCGGAGGACTCGTATCTTATCAAGCGTTGATGTCGGCCGGGCTCATCTTGACACTGGTTCTAAAACTGTCGGCGCCAATTCCCACTGTAGAACAGAAACAGGAGCACTGCTGCCCAGGACGGCTCTCCGCTTGGTCCTGAAAGTCCTATGTCAACACGCAGGTAACTCGTTCAAATTTCGCCTCTTTACCAGCACGCCGCAAGGAAGAGGGTTTTCAGCTTCAGGTCAGAAACGTTTTTTCTAGGCAATTACGGCTCGCCTGTTCTTACTCATCCCAAGAGCAAGCTTCACGAGTAACGTCCCAAGTAAGTTCCACCCGCCAGTCAGTAAGAGAGAGAATCCAACTCGAATTTCCTTCAAGCCAGTTTTCAAGAGCAACGTCCACAAGTCCAGCAAGCCCGAAAGTCAGCGAGTCCAAGAGTGAGTGATTCTCGCCTCTTAACCAAACGCGGCTGGGGAGCATATTTGCCGCTCCCCGCCGGAAAACATCTCTCTTCGTAATTACATTTTGTCCAGCAAGCCCGTAAGTCCAGCAAGCCCGAAAATCAGCGAGTCAGTCAGAGAGTGAGCCAAAAAGTGAGCGAGTCCAGCCAACCAGTAAGTGCGCGAGTCCAAGAGTGAGTGAGTAAGAGAGTGAATCCAACTCGAATTTCCTTCGTCTCCTTCACAAAACGGGCTCCCACTATGGCTTCACTTATCGCCCCCTTAATTATATCAAAATCTTCGTTTTCAACTCCAGAATGCGGAAATAAGGGTGATCGCGCATGCGCGCCCCTCTTCACTTAGCCAACAACCGGACCCTCAATCGCCAAAAACCTGAATGACTTACATTGAAAGACAAGTAGCAACCTTTGACCTTTCTGTCACGTACTTTCCTCTCTTAAGGTCAACTAACAATGAAAATTCTTTCTCGAACATTCTAAAGGACAAAGCGCGCGAAATCATGACTTGGCAAAAATTGCCTCCCTTTCCCTGCTTCTTTCACAATGAATAAAAGTTTGTACAAGATTTGCAAATAGAGGAAAATAAATAATATTCTTATAAACTAAATAATATTCCCAGAAGCATCTGTTTTTCCCCAAAATTAAAACCTTAAAATAAATAATTCAGAATCAAAATAAAATTTAAATTTCCATAAATCAGAAAATCATTCACCTAATTTTTATAACGCTATCAGATAATTTCTCTACATAACATAAGGGGAAAAATACGCATGTGAATACGGTATAGTGTGTGAGTTATGATTTGGAAAATGATGACACAGCGGAGAACATGATTTACGGAATGACGGAGCTTGACGCATAAAAGACGTTAACAGTCGTAATGGACGACTTAATATTACTTTGTTCTTGTTAACAAACATTTTATAGCCAACACTGATAAAGACACTATTCTTGAAGAGCTATATAGGGATCATATAAAATTTCAAAATACATTTGAAGCAGCAACGAAGACTATCTAGCAAGAGAAGCAGAGAGCGAGTGTGACACGTTCATGATGAAATGTTGACTCTGAATGATTTAGTATCGATTTAGACGTATTTTAATTGGTTAATTTTAGGAGTCTAAAATTATTATTGACTGAAGCCTTATTTAAGAATTTGTCTCATTTGCATTATGTAAGAATCATATGACAGCGATTAATTTTGAAATTACTCATTTCAGAAATGTTTATTATAAGCAGTTAGTTTTAGGACAGAAAGGAGAAATGTCCAAATTAAGTGGTCAGTTACGAGACTATTGTTAATTAAAATTGGTATTTTACCTTGCATATATTTCAAGACAAAAGCATTTTATAAAAATTAGGTAATTATATAAAGATATTTCAAATAATAATAAAAATAAAGAATGGTATTACCTAACTCAGAGACATATTACCGAACTTTTTTTCTAGTGGAAAACTGTAACAACAACAAGAGAACGAATACAATAAAAGGCTATATATATATATAGCCTTTTATTGTATATATATATGAACAAAAATAAAATGTGAGAATATATATATTCTCACGTTTTATTTTTGTTCATTAATTTATTATTATTTTACATGCATTCATTAAAAACAAAGCTCTGTAGTACCTCTATAAAGTCCAGAATATAAAGGCGAAATTTCACCGTTTACTTTCTAGATAAACAGCATAATTTTTGTGTTAGATATTCGGCACATATTTTATATTACCACGTTTCTTTAACTATATAGGTTATTATAGTTCAGTTTAATAAAACTTCGCTTATGTTGAGGCATTTTATTAAATCGTTCTAATTGTAAAGGTTTTAAAAATTACACATTTGCCAGAATGGTTGATTTGATTTGGTTTGGTTTATGTGATTACAGCAAAGCCTCGAGGGCTGTTTATCTAAGGAGAGAGATGCCTTCGTGGAGAAGTATACATCCTACACTTTGGCAAAACCACGAAAAAATGCCCATGCAGCCAACCTGTTCGCGGGGCGCGATCCTCAGACCGAACTACCAGTGTTCAGTGACTTTACCGCTAGGCCGCTGGTGGGCATTGCAGGAATAGAAATAGTTATGTTTATAGCTATGTTTATATATATATAGAATAAAGCTAAAATAAGATTATGTTCTTTTATCCCAAACCAATAAACGATGCAAACAAACAGTAAGGGGCTTTAGAAAGTTAGAATAAAATAGCACTTTTCTTACTCTAGTAATTGCTATTATTATTTGTCTTTGTAGGTAAATCGACAAAGTAATAATTTTTGCATGGATAAAATTACAAGTTTCAACGTTTTCTTCAACGATACTCCTCCTTTTAAAGGGCGACTGGGGCTTTTAAGGGACAGAATCGCCAAATCCTAGGTTAGGAGAATCATCATCCGGCACCCTTTTAGTTCGGGCGCCACTGTAGAAACATTAGGACTTTTTGGAAGCAGGCATTATAAAAAATTAGCAACGCCTTCGCCGGGAATCGAACCACGGACCTCTGGAATACCGGCCCAGCGTGCAGAATACCAAGAAGGCACGCTAGGAAGGCGGGAGAAATACCTTATAATGTAACATGGATGCGAGCCAGTTTTCCTTAGAAATCCAACATGAAGGCATAATTTCTCCTTAGGTAGTCAGCCATCGTTTGCTTTTTCATATTCGAATAATCTAACATATTTTATAGACAAGAAAAATTCATTGTATTATTAACATCTACTTCAACATACATGAGAATTCATCAAATAAAAAACGTTTTACTAATTTTCATTTTACAAGTTTTTCTTAGAGTTCATTCTACAAGTTCTTCTTTCTTTCTTCTTTTTCTTACATAAGTTCAAAATATTAGTCGGGTATTTAAAACAATACTATACTATGCACTTAAGTGAATCTTCCTCCCATAAGAAAGCTCTTTCGTATGACTTAAAATGTTACTTAAATGGCTTTGACTTTAGATCTAAGTTCTGAGCTTTCGGTCTCATTTTAGGGATTTAAAACATCAGGCCGGATTCATTAGCTTACGCGATCTCTCTTTTTAGAGAGAATTCGTATTGGCTATTTTGTTAGTTGGATGCGGGTTTGATCGATGGCTTGTCCTCGTATCTTTCGCCTTATAATGACTGCTTCCACCACAAAGAAGCTACGATAATGGTAAAATGTCCAGAAGATTATCATTGCTCTAAAGATGCTCCTCCAAAATGATACTCAAAATTTATTCGACATGAAAATTTGAATTTACTGAAAGATTTTTCTCAGCAAAATCTTAAAAAAAGCATTAATATGCTTGAACGATTAAGTAATCAGGAAACATCATATGTGCCTGCGTTTTCTTGCGTGGTTTCATTATTTTCTGACCAATCTGAAAGTTGTTTAGCAACAAAAATTAAGGAAAAAAAATTCTGGAGCAATATATTTCGATGTGGAAGTTTTGTCTTCTTGCGCAATGTGCAATGTTTATTTGTGAACTTTAAGAATGCCATCGTTGGACATTGGATCGGAGTTTTAAATTAAAATGTCTCTTAATCGATAAGAATTTTAAATTAAAAGTGCTCATATTAAAAACACTTCTCATGGAAATTTTAGTAAAATATGCATGCGTCCTTTAGCTTTTCCTGAAATATAAATTCCTGTTTACATTTTTATAAATAAAACGCCAGTACTATATTAAATTTAGAAATACTGTAGAAGAATTACAGTAGTAAGTGACTCTATTTGTTATTAATGAAATCCTTTAAGTCCTTTAATTCATAACCCACAGTTATAAATATGACCTGAATTTCATTTATCACCTGGATCGGTTAAGGTGAAAAGGAAATTTAATTACATTCATAAGAGAAATAGAATCTGCCTGTTGAGAAAATTTCACCAATCTATCGATCAAGTGCTGTAAAACCATACGAGGGGAGGCAAGAGAAAGGAAAGGGGAAGGAAGAAGGGTTGCCACCGAAAATTCAACGTCAGTAAATCAAATTTTCTCATAACCACCGATCTGCTACCTATGTTATAAATCTCCCACCTACCGTATTTTGGGGGCGATTTTTCATTCACTGTTCGTTCTAACTGTTCTTTTTTTTTTTTTTTTTTTTTTTATCTATCGTCATTTCACCTGACGTTCAGCATTTTCATCTTTATTACACTCCTCACACTTCTAACTTAAAGGCTGAATAAAACTGATAAAAAATGCATAATGAGCATATTTTAAAAGTTCTATTTTTTATAATTTGCCTGACACTAATTGATAATTAAATTGAATCAGAATAATTTTTAGTTTACTGAAAACTTTATCCTTTAACCTAAATGCTTTAAGCATGTTTAAATATATCACATATTTAAATAATAAATGAAGATATATTTGAAAGCTGATAGTTAGCGATGTATTTTCCCTATTAGTGATACAGTCGAACCCCCTATAACGAACTTAGAGGGACCGGAAGTTTGGTTTGCTGTATCCGATCCGATGAGAAAAACGTAATGACGAATGAAAGAACAAAAACCCGATTAACATTGCCACATCTACCAAACAAAGTGACTAATAAATATAATTAGAAAAATCATATTAAGGTTTAAATGCAACTATCATTACACGCAGTTATAAATTTTTTTTTCAGTCTCTCCAGAGTGTTTGGCAAACTCACTACCATTTACCCAAAGCATTTGCCCAGATATTGGCAGATTATGACTTCTTTGAATGGGGAACCAACCATTTCAGCAAGTTTTCTTCAATATGCTTATCTTTCTCAACCTTTTCCTCGTATCCAAAATTTTTCCATGAGCAGAAATTATAAAGTGTCGATTTTTTTATATGGTACTGACTTTATTTGGATAAACTGGAGTTTTGGTTGCATCAGTTCTGTATTTTTTGAATAACGTTCATATTGTCTTCAACGCAGAAGCTTTACCTTTACAGCTTACCATACGGATAAATTTGTGGAGAGAAAATGTAAGAGTTTTGCTGCTGTGAAAAAGATGAAAGAGGAAGATAATTTCATCACCAGAGTCCAGTGACAACACAATCACGTCCTCCACAATGTGTATGTTTACAAAACAAAATATCCAATGTCTTTTATAAAAAATAATAATTAATAATATTACTTTAATAGATCTTTGCAAAAGAACTGAAGAATGCAGAACCCTTATTAGGGGAATGAAGAGCGTTTATACTCAAACAAAACAAACAGATAAGGATAAAAAAATTTTCATTCTTTGAAAATAAAATGAACTCTAAAACCGAAGGCTCGTAAGATTCACCACTCCCTTTTTCTCAAATAGCGAAAATTTCAAAATTTCCATAACGGCATCAGCCTTTAATAGAATTCTTTCAGACAATTCAGTCAAAGAATTTAAATGGAATTAGAGAACACACTCACGCTTTTCGGTTGAACGGTCATTCACACCATATGGTGTCCTAAGATATGCTTATTGCACCTTTGTAAGCTTTATCGATACTATTTTTATGTTATTTTGAGCTTAATTTATTGAATTACATAAACCGCAGGAGTACCTGACTAGAAATGTGATGTTTTCCATTAAGGCTTTCTAACTAATCTGGTACTTTCGTTGAGCCTAAGAGCTACAGAGCGGTAAAGTCGTTGAACACAGGTATTTCAACCGAGGCTTTTTCGTTGCTTTTCCCATGTGTAACGCTTACAGTTTCCCTTAGAAAATCCTCCAAGGAGGCATCTCTCCCTTTAGGTGGATTAATTTCAGGCAGATAATTAAATACCCTTTAATTTTAAGCAGATAATCCTAGTGTATTTTTCCCTAATCAACCAAACCAAACCTTAATTTTCATACTAGGAAGAAATGACGAACATTACGAGTTCGTTATATTTCTGGAATGTTGAAGTGTTGATTTGACCACTGTAGATTATGGAGTTTTATTAATAACAATTGTTTAAGGTAATAAACATCGGTAAGTAAAACAATACCTATTAACAAAGAAAGGATACCATGTCTTGTTAAATATTATATACCACTTGGATAATAATAAACTCTACTATAAAGAACGTTTTTCATAGGAAGTAACTAAGTAAAACAAAAGAAAATAAGAATTAAAAAAATAAAAATGAAGAGAAATTATAAAAGTAACTGTTGAAGGACTGGATATCTATCACCCTTTCAAATTTCAGACGATGTATTTACTGTAAAGACTTGACAAAAATTTGTAAACTATAAAAAAAAAAATTATTTGCATCATCTTCTACTTTTTTTTAAACGAAATTAAAATCCTTCAAATATTGTAATTTAGTGAACTTCAACAATTAACGTTTGACACCCATGGAGTATATATTTTCTGTCAATTACTAATTTCTTTAGTCAAAGTAAATTAGAATCAAACAATATGCTTTCGTAAAATGATGAATGTTGATAAAAAATAAAAAAAAATTGAAACAGTTCACGAGTACTGGAAATAATAATGTCCGCTATTAAAGTGATTTTCTAGTGTTATAAAAGGACACTTATTCAAATGACCAAAGCAAACAGATAAAATTTTATAAACTCTAAAATATAAATCTAATACCTACCCTTACCATCTGTCATCAAATTTAAGTTTAGTCCAAAGATGTATGAAAACGACTAATGCTTTTAACATAATTGACGACAGAATAATCTGCATTCACAAAGAGAAACAACAGTCGTTTGCAATGGTTATGAAATGCAATGGTCTTAACAAAAGAATCGTTCAGCATATCAAAGCTATTAGGACACAATAACACGCTGAATAAATACTAATTCAGAAGTCAAACAACAAAAATCAGCGTTATATTTACAAAATTTTTCACAGGACTAGTTTCGATGGTTCTAGTTTATTATCCCATCAATAAAATTCAGAGTTCCATACTCAAGGACCCCATTCCGGATATGAATTCCTGGGGTATTTATAGGATTCCTTGCCGAGTGTGGTTTAATTTACATTGGCCAAACTAAGAGAGCCTTAAAATTTCGCGTCAAGGAACATGAGGCATATGTTAGAAAAAAGGAAACACAGAAGTCTTCTGTTGCTCAACATTGTTGGTCCGAAAATCACACTTTCAATTTTTTTGCTGCCAAAATTATTCAAAAAACATCTTCCAATGGAGAACTGGATTTTCTAGAGGCATTTCACATTCATAAAAATCTTTCTGTTCTAGTTAACGATCCTAATTCCAATCCAAATTTGCCTTCGGCCTTTAAGGAAATTATGTTTTAGTTCTGGTTTCACCAAGAGATGGCGCCACTTGCTTATTCTTGTCCAGGCTTTCTTATCTAATCATTATTTCCTATCTTGTTCATTTGCGGTTTTGCAGCTGAGGATGGTGGTTCGGTAAAACCATTGAAACTCGTCATGTGAAAAATTTTGTAAATATAACGCTGATTTTTGTTGTTTGACTTCTGAATTAGTATATTAAAGCTACTTTGAGCTGATTACCAAATCGAGGTATTCTGAAAAGTCAAGGAAGCCTTCGGGTTTCGATTTTAAATTAATTTTTAGTCTCCTATACGTGTTATTTTACTCCAGTTTATAGGTTACCAAAGAAAACTGCTGTGAAGTGCTCATATTTGCCATACTTCACTGAAACAATCATAACAGGGAATTCTCAACCAGGAGGAGTTTCATAGTTGCAGAAGGAGAATGCGATGAGCCTTTGATTTATCTGTTAAATATTTAGTTTTAGTTTAAGAATACAAAAAACTATTTTTATATACAAGCTTTGATATTTATCAGCGTTTTCCATACTTTTTCTTATTTAATTTCTCAGAAATATTCAAAAGTAATCTAAATTTAAATAAATTTATATGTATCTTTCGAGTTTTGGAAAAGGATAGGATGATCATCGAGCAAAGATGAAAAGGGTTCACTGGGAAAAAGGGTTGAGAACTTTCGAATTATGTCATTCCTCCAGAGAGAATTAAATATTTTTTTTAGCCACTGAATTTTAATAGGGATGCTTAATAAGTGCTACCTTTATAGTAGTTACCGATTTTGCATTTCAAAATTTTTTACAATTAAATGCTAGATATATCTGAATATTATGTGGTCTTTTTGAGCATTCCAGTTCTAATTTATTTTCTTGCGTGTTTGTGTTTCATACTTCCTGCTTCATTTTAATTGATAAATTAAGCGCTTTATTAATGAACGTAATTCGAAGATATTCAGGCGCAATAGCGCACGACCGTCATCTATCTAACTTTAACAAATATCTACACTGAGTCTTAGACAAATAAAAAGAGATTCAAATTACACTGCCTTGTAGAATCCACATACATTTAATTCGAAAGGTAATTTTACTGCTACAATTTAAGCAATTAAGATAAAATCACACTTGTGTACCCAAATGCTTATTTGTCCTCTTTTCATGTAATCCAGAGTTTAATTTCAAAGACGATTCAGGTATTTCTTGTAACGCATAGCCTTAGCTTACCGGATCTCCAATTAAGCCATTAGTTGAATGGACTCAAAATTCCAAAATTAGGAAGCTGAATTTATTAATTCCCCCTCAAGGCTAACCTTCGAACACCTCAATTATGTAACCACATATTTATATAAATGGAAGCAACAATTTCGATAATAACCCAAGCACATATAAGAATGATGACCTCAAGTTCGCATTTCCTCCAAAATTACCATGTAATAATTTGTTTGTTGTGGTTCCATTAAATTGATTACACTGATACATTTCATGGAGGTTTGAGTAAGATAAAATTAATGTATCAGAAATATCCTTGGGCTTAATACTTTTAATCGCATTTTGTATTATTAAATATAAGTAATATATTTAAATGAGCGTATTTCTGATTCTCGCTTATCAAGTTCTGGAAAGTAGGAATTATTTAAGTACTTAATAAAGTACCAATGCCACATAATAAAAAGATTGCTTAAGAAGATGATCTACTGTTATTTTCGTTAATTGATTCGTTTAAATGTCTCGATGGGCTCTTCATTCCTTTCAAGGTTTTGAAAAAGACCCCTCCGGCCCTCGAAAAAAACAGGAAATTAGAGTCATTTCTTATTCCATAACCTTTAATCTAGAGAAGATCTATTCATGTTACAAAATAAGTTGCTTATAAAGTTCAATATATAAAAAGTCAGCAAGTTTGCTAGTGAACGTTGTTGTGTGAAACACTGCAATAAAATAAGCTAGATGTTAGAGAGACAGGATAGTGCTTCGATCATCGTTTAGTAAACTATGTAATAAGGTAACTGAATTACTGGATGAATTTTTAATACATTTTGTAATATGAAAAATATTTAGGATAAAATTCAAAAACGGTTTCTGATTTATAAGCAGCTCATAATCAGTAAAGGCTAACTAATGCATCAGAAATGCAACGGAACGGAATTTGGTGTTTAACATTTATTCGCTTATGATCTCAGTTGGAAACGTTTATAAAAAAATATAAAGGAATAATTTTGAAAATTTTATATAATCTGAAATTTTAGATTTTATGTAATCTGTTATTTATTTGAGCTATTGTTCAAATGGATGAAACGTTTTAAATAATTTTCTGTTTCAATATAATAAATTATTACTTATGTTAAGTTTGGGGATACTTCGAACTTCTTTAAATTTCTTAACACGGAAATCTCAGAAAGTAAAAACAACGAAATATACAAAATAATTACTTGGTAATTAATAATGACATTCAAAGAATATGAAATTCATTAATCAAAATTATACGGGATCTAAATGTGGCTATTCTCAAAAGCGAAACGTAATAAAAATATATATGTAGAATTCTTCTCCCACTATAGTTACATTTTACTTTTAACTAGATGGCAATAGGAAGGAAAGAAAATTGTAAAATACTAACTGTAAATGAATTTGGGAAGTTAAAGGTTAAAATCAGTAACTAAATAAATTTCCAGTTCTCTGTTTTTGAAAGAGATTTTTTAGTTTTAATAAAGAATTACCAAATACTGAAGAACAGGCTTGCTATTGAAACAAATATATTAATATTTCGAATTTTAGTATTGTGTAATACAGAGGATATCGTGAGATTGATAGGGGCATTAATCTGAGTGAAAAATCACTTCAGATTTAAGTTTTCTTTGAAATTATTTTTGTGTACTATCAAATATTATCTGTATTTGATCAGATATTCTTACATACTACGATTGATGACATAAATCGCTTACAATCGAAATACAATATTCTCCAGTTTCTAGTCTTTAAATACTGAGCAGGTAAAATATGTACCAAAATGCCTAAATGCTTTGTGAAGTTAAAATAAAAAATTATGTAGAGAAATGTTATCTTGTTTTAGAATTAATCGTGTATAAAAAGTGACATTTCGAGAAATTTTCTTAAAAAAATGGTGACAACAAATTTGCGTCAGCAGAGGTTTCTCAAGTACATATTAATTGCTTGGGAAATGATCGCAAAATTCAGAAAACTGTAGCGAGTTAATCAGTATTTCATAAATATCTGAATGCAAATTTACATTTGCAAAGCTGTAACAAGTAAAAATACGTGGTGAGGAAAAGGCTATGCATCACCTTGTACAGTGTTGTAAGTGAATAAGAAGTGCTTTCCGTTTTTATAACAGTTAACTAGCTAGCAAATAGAAGACCATAATGTAAAGCAAATTAGAGTCATTACATAGGAAGAGACTTTTAAATAAAATATGTCAATTTCGATCAAATTGAAAAGAATACACTTGTCTTTTACCCTGGGTTCAAATCCCGGCGAACAAGCTGACTCTTTGGGGTTTTCGTAATATACCTCATTTTAAACGTAAATCTGAGCTGCTTTCTTATAGGAAATCCTGCATGAAGGTATCCCTCTTATAGTCAGATAGCTTTTGTGTGTTTTAATTTAATTAGTTGACTTACCTTAATTCCTTCAGGAACAAAACAATTTTTGGAATTCTTGTTTTTCAAGAAATCGGACTAATGTGAGTTTAAATAAAAAACAGTATTTTTTCTACCCCAATATAAGGTTAATTTTTTGCATAATTTTACATTTTACACTGAATTTTGCATAATTTTATACTGACTTGTTTTTCTATAATATAAGTAGAAATTCTTTTATGAAGGCAAAAATACAAATAAATGCTTCCATACTTTTGCTAAACTTTCATCAAAAGAAAAGCACTTTTGATTATACTGAATGTTGAATGTATGGATTGAAATTTTAGTAGCAGAAATTTTAGTAGAAGTTCTTGTTCTTACCTTTCAAGTAAGAATTTTACCATTGGCCGAGTAATTTAGATCACGACGCCGGATATGAATGCAAGCAAACGAGACACCTTTATTAGGCGTTTCCTGGTTTTTCCTCATTTGGTAATGTTAATACGAGTCACTTTCCCTTCGAAAATCCTTTACGAAGGCATTCTATTTCGTGCAGATAGTCCTTGTGTGCTTTGACATGACCGATTATACGAAAAATTTCAGTCTAAAGTAAATCAATATATATTATTATAACCTGATAAAGCTTATATCACAAGAAAAGAAATATTTATTATAACCTGATATTCTAAAAATTTGAGATTTTTGCACAAAAGTTAGAAAATACTAATTGTAAGTCAAATTTTCCATATTTAGTGTTAGTTCGTTGTAATAATTAAAGCTTAATATAAGTCAATAATGCTGTGCAGATACACAGTATATTTGGGAAATATATGCAAATTTGTAGTTTCTGTTGTAATAAAAAATCTTAGCAGTAGTTCAAAAATTCAAATTGGGAAGAACAGTTTTATATATTTATTCAGTTTGATTTACGCAAGAGAGCAGTTTTTAATCTTTTGGCTTTCAACTTAAAGAATGTTTCTTGAATATGTTTGCAAGAAAAAATGCAAGGCTTAAAATTTTTAGTTCCGACTTTCAAGTATTTTCTCCTAAGCTTTAAGCCTTTATGGAGTTAATTCAAGGAAATATTAAATATCGACCGGTTTGGATGCAAATACTTGAAGGAAATCTAATACAAATAAAAGAATATGCAATTGCAGGAGACGGAGGAATGGTTGCAAAAAGGCAATGTTCAAGATAGGGCGAGGGAAAGAAGGTTGAAACTAATATATTATGAAATTTCAGATAATTTTATTTGAGAGTATGCGCTCAAAATCGTTATGATTTAAAATGATAGAGCTCTCACACTTACGGTTACAGTGAAAACATGTCGAAATTTTTGAATGGTAACATCTAACATCCACTTTTTACTAGCGCAAATTGATCAGTTCAATAAAAAACTCTAAACGGCGTTGGAACGATACGCGTATGACGAAGAGAGGAGAGGAAGAGAAAATTTTATTGGAGTTAAAAATTCCCAAAGTACCCACTTTCGCAGACGATGAACGATGTTCAATCCGCGACATGGCAACAACGGCGAACGTAAGATCATAGGAGGAATCTGTATAACTTCACACTTTATGGTATCTCTCAGTGCTGACCAAATCGTAGATTTGATGTGTACACCTTATATTTCAAATAACCCCAGAAATAGAAATCCATCGGAGTGAGATCGAGGGATCGCGGTGGCCACAAAAAATGCAAAGTTACGGGAGATGACTCTACCTCCAAAGCAGATGCCCGGAAACATGTGGTGACATGTGGAGGAGCACCATCTTGCATCCATACCATATCATTAACGACATGCTTCTGCGGCAATTCTGGAATTGCGTTGTAATATCGTGTGGCCCCAACTTGTCAGCAACTGTGGTAGTGACTGCTACTAAGTGTGAATTTACACAGACACGTAAGAAGGGTTTAAAGCCCTTTTTATTCAACTTTTAAAATAACAGCTGCGTCCACTTGACGCTCACAAACTACGCCGACCCGGCGGTTTAACTGAAACAGAATGTAAAACTGAAAAATGACTAGATGAATAAATAACGGGATCACTATCCACGAAGCTCTAAGATCTTAAACTAACCTAACCGCGTTCTAAAATACCGCTGAGATTCAGCGAGCTTACTAATTAAGCAGTTGAGAGATCCAGCAAAATCTGCCGAGATAGGCACACAGGCCGACACGCGCGGTTCTTAAATTCTACCTAGCAACTTTCACGTTCGCGATTCAAGAAGCACCTCTACAATCTCGTTTCCTTTCCATTTAAACTCAACTTACTTCCGCTAAATTTGAATATACTGCGCGCTTTACTACAATTTACATACTCTAGCATTGGCAATTCTAGGGCAAAGTAAAGGCTTGACAGGAAAGATAACTTAAAATAAATGTTAGTTAAAATAAATATAAACCTTACAACGTAATTATGCTGAATTTTTTTGTACTGAACATTTATGATGGAGCACGTTTTCATATCTGTGGAAGTGACCTTTTTGAAGAAGAACGAACTCTTTTACGGAGAACGAACGTGCTTGCGATGCGTACCTCGCAGTCACTTTAGCTTCATGTAAAGGAGCGGATGACATAGCATGAGAAATTTCGTGATTCCAGTGAACGTAGTTTTTGGAGTTAAGGAGAAACACTTAAGGAGAAACGCGCCTCATCCATCCATAATATCCCCAGCATTCATCTGCTATCTTCATCACGTCTGATGAGGAAAATCCTTCGCAAAGTCGACACGCTGTTGCTCATCTCCAGCTTACAACTTCTGGAAGCGTTGGAATGGATAAGGAAACATCCGCAGAACAGAGCGCGAGAGCCTGAGGACTGTGGTTTTTGGTCCATTTAAAAAAAAAAAAAAAAACTGCTGGCAATTCTTCTTGCAGTATGCAATGGACCTGCAGTAATCGTATTATGCACTTATCCTACAGGTTCAGCAGGAAAACATGTTCGTCCGGATCACGGTGTATCGCATGTCCTCGTCTTAGCTTACGTTTTCGCTGAAAAACTCGCACTGTTTCTGAAGATTTTCCGCGTCCAGCTAAAACAGTTTTATCAATTCACCTCGTTGTTATTTTGTAAGTGAATTCTTGTTAGCATGTTCGAACATCTGACTAAAGAAACAATTTTTCCACACCTTATTAAAGGTTTTCCACAAGCAATAATGCTTTGCTCATGGTGTTCCGTGACTAGTTCATCTAGTGTCTATCCCTATGAATTGCGCAAAGGGCGTCATTGCACCTCTCTGTGTATTGTCATTGGTCCTTAACATGTTCTTGTTTGCAAATATTTTTATGCAGTCAATTTTTGTCATACGTGCATTGTTTCAAGGTCATTTATGATTTTTCAATGCGCTGATCAAGTTGCAGAAGAAAAAAAGTGGGTGCTGCCTTTCGAAAATTTCGAAATGTTTTCACCGTAACAGCAACTTTGAGAGTTGTATTTGTTTTAAATCATCATAATCTGGAGCGCATACCTCTAAATAACAATACTTGAAATTTCACTCCGATTGGTTGAGCGAAAAGACCGCTAGGGGTTCATAGATCGCGGAAGATTTTATGGCCACCTTGAGTATATAAGCTTGATTGTGTGAGTCATTTTATCACGCAATTTTAAGTGTGTCTGTAGGATGCAATGGACATCAGTTTTTGTCAAAGATAAGAGGCATTGCATAAAAACTATCCTCTTATGCCTGAAGTTTCAGGAAAGACACATTAAAGAAAAGAAAAACACATCAAAGGAAAAGAAAGATACTCATTTGTGTCTTAAGCCATCTTCAGCGGAAGGAAGAAGAAAACTAGTACAGATTGTATATAAATTAACAAATCTGTTTTCAGAATGTTGAACAGATAACAATAATGCAATATCAGTGCAGACACCTGAGAAAAATAGGAAATGATTCTATGCATGAGAAAAAAAGCACTGCTGCGGTGAGATCCGTTTATTTTGGAGAAAAGTAAATTTACGATCACAATCGACACTTTAAAAACACAAAAACATTTAGAATACGTTTCAGACAAAAATTTAAAAACAAAATGTGATTATATGCTCCGAAGAAAAAATAACAGTTTTAAAGGCAAGTTGTATCCGATAATTCAAGGTGAAAGTTTCTTGTCTATTGTTTAGGGGGGCGGCATTCAGCCAGTTTTCTTTCGTGAGCGGCTCATACAGGATATGCATACTTCAGTTTGAGACCGCGGGTTCTGGACGCATTTTTGGCGGCTAAGTTATGATTAATTAATTTTTGTTTATTTCATAAATTTCTTCCTTGTGGATTGAAACATATGCAAACCAGTTTGATGGTCTAGTCGTCTACACAGGAAACACTAAATATGATAACTTCAATTTGAACCATATTTTATTTCAAATTAAATTATATTCGAATGGATTTTCGAAGCTGTTTAGTTAAAATGAAAAATTTTTCGAGTAACTGTTTTTTTCAACTCATAAACTGATGTTTAAAAATGAAGTTAACTATACATTTAGTTGACATTTCAATAAAATCAATATACTGTTTGCAACATAATATTTAAGAAGAGAAAGACGCTTGCTAAGCGTGTGAAAGTTTTAAATACTTATTGAGTGAAACTACGCAATAAAGTCAAGCTTTTAGATAATTTTTAAATATTTTTCTGTGCAAATGCTTTATAGCAAACAAATCCTTAGGATCCAAGTTCATTAAGGATTGTTCATGGTTAAAATGTGATTATAAATAGTAGGTAATTATCATTTTCAACTCGAGACCATTTTTAACACTTCTTTAAGACTACTTTCTGGCTAAGGCAATAAAAATTGCTTAAATTTAATTTACCCTAATTTTGAGAAAATTTACATTCTTTTGTTTTTTCTTTGAAAAATTAGAACCATATTTTCTTTCTTCTGCAACAACAATATCGCATCGTCATAAAAAACTAATGATTTTTTTTTGTATCAGAAAGCTCAAATTAGACATGAAAAGATCCAAAGTGTTACATCTCTTTCAGCATAAATAATTTTTGTACTTCTAGAGCAAAAGATGTAGTAGCTGTCTTTCATACGATTTAAAAAGCTAGACATTTCTTCTTTTTTAAATAGCGTATAAAACAAATGGGTACACCGCTGGCGCACGTCACACCAAAAGTTCCATTAAGTTGTGTAATGGAAACAATTTGTATTTTTTATCTTTTTGCTCATCTTCCAACGTCTTTCTCACTTTCTCGATTGAAGCCATTTTTGTCATTATTCATTTTAATGTCTTCATCCAGAAAGTAGGCTAATTAGCCTGTTTTCTGCTTTTCTTTTCCTCGGTTATAATTTTTAAACTTTTTTTCCCTTTCTAACATATTCTTATGGACGCTGATCCTTTTTTTTACCCAGAAAGTGAAATATATTCAAAACTTTAGAGACCCTTATTTCTTATTATCATATCTCAGAAAAGCCGTATTTTGCGAGAAATAATGTCTTGAAATCCCAAATGTCCTAGCTCTGTTGTTTGCTTCAAAATTATTAAGCAAATATTCATACTTCACCAGATATAAATTGTGTTACCGGAAAATTAACTTAAAAGTTTTAATAAAGGCACCAGATTAGAAATTTTATTAAAAATTATTAATAGAGATACCACGAAAACATTGATACTGAACTGTTTTTAGAAAACATAACACTTTTGTTCTGTTAGAGAGACAAAAAAATATTCATTTTAAGTCTTTCTGCAAGCCATTTTTACAACAGTTTAAATATTAATGTTTTCAGATTTATTAGATGGTTTAAGTTTAAATCCCTGTCATTTCCCTAAACACAAAATTTAACAGACTTATACCATTTATAGACTTGTCACATTATTTGTACTATGTAATTAATGCCAAGTCAGACATTTCTTAAATTTATGTTCTTCTTTATATTTATGTTCTTTTTTATATTCAGATAAAGACAGCTATTCATTACATGCAAGCGGTACAAGAATCAGAAGATTTAATTAATTTCTTAGAAAAAAATTCCATATTAGGGCAGGAAATTCCATATTAGGACGGAAAAAATGAGCCAACGTTATTAAAGAAGCAGCCGTACTTTCGTATCTATCAGTTAGCAGTAACTGTATTTTTATCATTAAGTGCAGTTTCACAGCCAGCAAATTAAACATAATTGTTTAATACTTAGTACCAGCAAACAGGCGATTTCACCACGGGCTTGATTTTAGGCCTCTGTAACCACTGGTTGATCATTTCGCGTATCGTGGTAGAAAAGTAGGTTGACGACAAAACTACTTTGCCGGATTTAGCAATAATGTACCAGGAAGGAAGGAAATGTGTAAGACTTAGCCCGAAGCAAGAAGGACGTTCGGCGTGATGCCGCATACAATGTCACGCTGTATCTGACCAAATATTCACAACTGAAAACATTTTGCGAAGTGCGCAAGATGTTTCCACTGCTCCAGTATCCAACACAGACAATTTCGCGACGACTGATGGATGCAGTTTGACAATCCAGATGTCTTGGACGAAAGCTTGTTGTCTCGTTGTAGGTGTTGGTGTACTACAGGTTACATGGGATCTCTTCCTCAGCTTTACATTCCTCGTTACAGCCACCTCCCACCATGAGATCTCGAGTTCACACCAACGTTCCAAAGTAGAATGATTCTTGGCGGCCTCACTTTCACTGCAAGCTCTACCAGCCAAACTTCTCTTTGATACTATCCTTATTCTGGCATGCAGTAGGGAATTCCTATCCGTGCTCTTACCAGATTCCTGAGTGAATCCCGAATTGGGCCTGATGTCTGAGAAAGTCCGTAAATAGTATTTTCCATATGAGGTATAAGCTGAGGTGGGAGAAATTTTGAAGCCTTTTGCTTTCTGCGAGAAAATGCCTAGTCTGAATGAAACTGTAGAAGGGTCTGTTATCAGGCACTGTTGAGCTGATCACGTGGCCTAAAGTAGTGAATCCAATGTTATGAGGGTCGCGGCTTGCCAACTACTGTACTAAGTTAAAAGATATATGCACATAATATAAAATAATTACAGGAAATATTCAGAAATTGCTATGTACATTATTTACATGGTGAAGAAATATTCTTTTGAGAATAGCAGTGACATGGTTGTGACTTTTCAGGCTACCGGGGACACTCTTCAGTACTTCTTTACAGCCATATATAACAGGCAATCTCATGACGTCATTGCTTCTGACGCAACATACTTCCGCATTGAACCTACTAGGTTTAATAAAAAGAAAAGAAAGTAAATTAATTACGATAAACCACAGCGCCGTTTACAATTCCATGTAAGCATAAGTGTTTAACAGTTATAGCCGAGATGTTGCAACGTTATTCTCAAATAGATAGCAAAAGGCAAAATTTTGAAACACTTCTTTTAAATATGCCGTGTTCTGTCTTCACATTTACTACCCATATTTTGTTGTCATTTCTTGGCAAAATATCTACCTCTCTTCCCAGTAACGAGCTACAAACTGGCATTTTATCTTCCTTGCTGATAACTAAAGTCTCCATTTTTACATTAATCTTCGCGATCATCCGCTTAACTCTCTGTTGTATGTGACCACTTTTGCCAAATGTATTTTGTATTTATTATTCGTTGCCAAAGCAAAAGTCTGTTATCCAGCAAAGTATTAACTTTTCCTCAGGAATGTCTGTCATTGAACGACTTAACAAAAAGTGTGCAGGTGTTAATATTTCGAGATCATCTGGATCTGTTGACAGAGCGAAATAGAACGAGTGTCAAATATTCCTCCAATTTGATTTGTCACTGTAAGAAATTCTTCCAAAGTTAATTTTACATTACTCGTACAACAATTAAAATGGTACTCGAAAGCCTTCCTCCTCGCTTCCCACGGTCCTTCAAAAGTCAGGGATCGGGGAGAAATAAAATTCTATTAACTACTTCCCAAGCTAGATATACCGTTAATTACCATTTGGCTTTTTAATGATACCGTAGAGTTTCATTATTGCATTGTAAACTCCAATAAATGATTTAGCATTATCACTAAATAATTTGCTTCTTTTACCACATCTAGAAAAAAATCGTTTCCGGGTAGCAATAAACGCTTCAGATGTAAAATCTATAAATGTATGGCACGAGTTACGAAACAAAAATAAAAATACAAACGTAAATTTTACTATAAACTTATTTTTTTCCTCTAATAAAGAAATGAGCCTCAAAATCAGTTTACCATTTAACGGCCAAAAGTCTTGTTGAACATGATATAACAATGGTTAAGCTACAGCATTTAAATATTTCCTATGGAAATATTGTACAATGTGTTTTATTGGAGCACGTTTAGCAGGAAAAATAGCTGGATGCTTCAGGCAGAACTTTTAAGTTGATATTTTGTAACCTACCACCGACTCTCAAAACGCTATCATTATCTAGAGAAGGGTACAAATTAAGAATGCGAGAATTTGCAGATAATGATTTCCCTGCTTTAATACTTTTAAGCTCAGAAGAAAAATTTACCGCTGGAATTTGTTTAGCACAGCATGATATACCGTATTCCAATTCCTTTGTTGTTTATTTTACTTATTACGTGCTCCGCCCTTAGGCATTACACGGAAGGGGAGGGATGTCCCTTGGAGGTTTTCTTAAGGGAAACTGGCGCATATCCATGTTACACATAGGGAAAACCACGAAAATGCCCATGCAGCCAGCCCGTTCGCCAGGACTCGGACCTCGGACAGAGCTACGAGTGTTCAGCGGCCGCTACTGGGCTTTCTTTATAGTAAGGAATTCTAAATTTCTTCTCGCCATTGGGCGTTGTTCATAAATCTCAGACACCCCGCGATCACTCTTTCCAGGAAAGACGAGATTTTTGAAATCAGCGGTAACTCTTCCGTATTTACTGCAACAGCACATAAAGAGTGTTTCCGTTTCTCTTTCAATGATTCCTCACAATTTGGAATTTTTTAAAGACAAAATGGAATTCCTCTTAAACTTAACTACTCTGGCCATTCCACCGAAGTTTATGAACTACCAAATCACCCGGATAAAGTTCCTGTGACACATAATCAGCTGGGTTCTCCTTTCCTTGAATGTGATTCCCATTTTCAGCAACCCCCCAACGGCCGAGCGGTAAATTTGCTGAACACTGGTTGTTCGGCCTGGGTTGGATTCCAGGTGAAAGTGCTGGTTTTATGGGTGTTTTCGTGGGTTTATCCATGTGTAATGTGTATAGCCAGTTTACCTTAGAATGTCCTCCACCAAGGCATTCGTTCTTTTAGGCAGATAGCTCTCGAGTGTTTTGCCGTACTCAAATAAACCAAATCAATTTTCAACTGGAACAGTAGCCTGAATCTCTGATACTACATTTTAAAAAAGTTTGCCATCGGCTAAGTTTAGACATTAGTCAAGATAATATAATACTTCAGTCCCTCCATGGATGTACAGAATGGAGGTGCAGAATGAATTTCCATTTGTAATGCACTTCTAACTGCTTGTATTAAGTTCATTAAGAAAACAGCAGCACAGAGTTCTAATCGTGGAATCAAAATTCTTTTAATGAGAGGAGTTCGAGTTTTTGCTACCAACAGTTTTACACAAATAGTTCAATGATTAGATGACTGCCTGATTTATAAAATGCTCAAACCAAATCACTAAATGACCAACAATATATTCAGGGAAAGACATGAAAGCGAGATTGTCACTAACATTTTCTATAACGAAAGCAGTAGTGGAAATTTTAAAGTCACTATTGAAATGAAGTTTAAACAATAAATTAACATCTCCCATCACTCACAGAGTTAAAAGTGCCGAAAGAGGAAGTTGAACTACTCGTATTTTCACGCTCAGACCTAATCTTTCCGCTCTCTCTCTAGTAATAAATGACCTTTAACTTTCAGTACCTAACAAACACTTGCATTTTACTAATCCTTACTTTGTATTTTGAACTTTAATCACTTCAGAGTAAAATGTGCTGTGCTTAGTGTTCGAAGCTCTCGCACAGACCGCAGTGGATTTGGGTAATTCTTTTTCATTTTCTCTTTAGTTGTATCTGACCGCTCATAAAGTTTTGCAATAAATGGGTTTGCTTGTATGGAAAGAAATTTGTATTCTGGATGCTTACATTTATGTAAACTTTTACAGTTTTTAACCTTATGTGTGTTTGAAAGATATTTGAACATAAATTATTACTTTTTACACATTCAGTTCTCTTCAGCATGTCTAATAGAAATAATTTTGTGCACTTTATGAAAATGTAATCTTCTTGATATTTAGCGTTTGCAATAAACGTATTTTACTTTGCTATTTCTAACCGTTTATTGCCAATGCTCCACTATTTTATAATTTTATTTTATTTTTTTTTTTTTTTTTTGGAATGAAAATTCCCGGCCACAATGTATAATTTGCTGCTAAGGATTCATAAATGAAATACGTAACTGTATAAATTACGTTGTCATTCTCAGACGAAGTTTTCTGAGTTTAAATTAAGTCCCTCTACCTTTTTCTGAGTACTTAATCATTAATAAGTAATTATGTGTATTTACTTATGAAGTCGCTGTTTCTAACTCGTCTTTTCTTGATCAAATACACATATGCGAACATAACGCTAAAAAGTTCCTGAAACACTGGTTTAGCTCAATGACTTGCCTAAATAAATAAAGAAATTTTAATAAATTAAAAATATTTAAAGTATTCAAAATATTAAATAGGAGCTTAAAATACGCATTTTAATAAATTCTTTACTCCCTTTGTCAAGATATTATTCTTTTCTAATTCAGGAAAGGTTAAAAGTTAACTGTGGCCTCGCCTAGATTCGAACCACTGACCTTTCAATTGATATCTGGATGTACTTACAACCTAGGTAGTTGCGAATTACAGCTTACCACACCTTATTAAGGGTACCATTCCAGAGACTTAACTTTCTTCGCTACAGGAAACGTGACAAATCAACTAGGTCCTGCCCTGTCATGATTGGAATGACTGATATTGCAACTGCTAGAAACTTCTAACTGCCAGACGAGTTAAACGTTTAAAACCACGAGAGCAGGTATTCGCTATAATTTTGGACTTTAAAGCAAGATGAAATCTTTTAAAAATAATTCAGGAATACACTTCAGTTCAACTGTATCCGAATTCGAAAGCTACGCCAAGATTTCATTTAAGAGTGTCCATTAATGTTGCTGGGGCGAAAAAAGTTCTGCATACTTAAAACAAAAGATTTTGTAAAATGTTTCTTGTTCTAGGAAAACTTATAAACATGCTGTCTTCACTACAAACCTTAAATTAAGAAATTACACAGATTTTTTGGAAAAAATCTGCTACGATTTTGCTTCATTAAAAACAAGAAAATTAAAGAAAAATCAATGCAATAAGTTTCATATTAATTATATTGTTATTTATACTATTTCAATATTATTTGCTCTTTATGAAAAAAGTATTTTTAAGTTTTCATTTAAAAATTAAAAATAATTACATGTATTACATTTCTAAACATAATAATGATTTGAAAAATCATGATAAGAGCAATGCTATAATGATTTAGAATATTAATCTTTCTTAAACTACGAGTATATTTAAATGCTAGAGATATATTTAATTTGATTCTGACTCAGGTGAAGAAGTATCCAGGCCCCGTTTCTAACTGCTGAAATTGCATAATATTGTCTTTCTATTGATAAAAATAAATCAGTGATTTACATGTTCAAGTTGAAAGCTCAAAACAGCAGTAAAAATTTTGAACATGTTATGTTTTTCATAATTTCATTGCATAAAATCGACAATGTTTAAAATCTAGTTTTCGTTATTTTCCCCCTTTTTGCCATTATCTTATTCAGCACTTACCAGCAATTTAAGCACGGAAACCTCTTAGGAAAATGCAAGACTTCCTCTTGAAAACGGCTTACTCCATTTGATTTACCTTAATGACTTCTGTGCTATCAAATTCTTAAGCTTTGATCTGGACATTTATAATCTGCTGATTGATCGTATTCTCTCTCTCAAATTACTGTTTTGTTTCGGCGTTCTCAAGTTTGTCTATAATGGACAACTTTTCTGTCTGCTAATCGTAGATCACTCTGCAGATTACACCAAAGCATTGATATCCTTTAGCGAACTTTAATGACATTTTATTCACTCCGATGACCTATACATTAAGCGCTTGTCATTTGTGGCCATTAAATGATGATTTGCTCCCATTTTCTAAGCCATTATTCTTAGTAAACTCTTTATAATGTAGGTTTTACATAGAACAGAGCATATTGTTCAGTCTTTGTTAGTGTGAATGAATCTGTTTTCACTTGCATCTGGCAGATTTTAATTAGTCAGTTTATTTAATTGAAAGATGGTTAAATACTACATAGGGTGCTTTTTCTGGAAGAATTACTGAAATACATATCATAACAAAATATTATTATAACATGGGTTTCCTCACTAACAAAAACGATTCATTTTCGGAGATGTTCAGCTGAGCGTGGTTTTAGGAATACTAATAAAGAGTTTGTAACTTATAATTTGATCTTTAATAAAAGTACTAATAATAAAATTATAAATAAATAATTAATAATTTCATTGCTGCAATAATGCTTTTGCTTTAATTGATTTCTATAATGTGCGTAAACAGATGGATGGCGAACGCATTATTCGGAAGTTTATATCCCTGGCGCTCAATGGTGAGGAGACTGGTGGGAGAGTTTGATTGGTATTATGAAAAGAATGTTACGAAAAATCCTTGGGAAAGCCAGTCTGAACTATGATGAAATGTGCAAATGTAAAACTGAACTCAATGATAGACCTCTAACGTTTATATCGGCAGATTCAAATCTTACTGCCATGCCACCTTCAAATTTCTTAAACGGAACTGAAAATAATTCAGTTCCTAATTTCAGGCATGATATTGATGCCAAGTTTTTAAAATGCAGACTGCGTTACCGCCAAAATGTGCGCGATGCTTTTCGAAAGAAATTTCGCCAAAAATATCTTGGATCTATTAAATATATATATAAAAAAAAGAAAAAAGGAAAAGAAATAAAAAAGAAAAAGAAAACAAATTTGAAGGGCAAAAGTCGTCTAGAGCTTGTGATCTTAAAGAGGAAGCCATAGTTATAGTAAGCAGTGATGACAAAGAAAGATTATTTTGGCCTCACGGTAGACTGTTGGAACTGTTTCTGGTACAGATGGTATAAGTCGATGAGACAGAGTTCAAACTCAGAGTGGGGAACTATTTCGATTGGATCACAATCTCTATAAATTGGAGAATACGTCGAAGGAAGATAAAATTCCAATTATCAATCAGAGGTTCAATTTTAATGACAACTGTGAGAGGTTGTCCAAAATTACAGAGCCTGAAAAGAAAAATTTTCCTATCCTGGGAAATAAAAAGTTGCCGAAAGTTGCTAGATTCGGAAGAACAGTTAGAATTCCAAATTACCTGGACTTATAAATATTTTTTTATTAATTTTACTATACTATTATATTTTTAATTAGTGCTTTGTATTCTGCTATTTTACTGATATTCATCACCACTTATATATGCAGCTTAAGTGTCAGGATTTTTTAAAAACTTTTTTAATATTATAATTTGCACAAAGTTTAATTAATTTTCAATTTGCAAGGTGGAAGAATGATAAATATTAATGTAGTTAGCACCTGTAACTCCAATGCTCCATAATTGTCTTTCATGATAAAGATTTTTTGTGGCAACAGCGATATATCGCTCGACAGAGTTGTTGATTACGTTCAGAATTCGGAAGAGACTGAAAAAACATGCCAACTTTGAGTATACATTAGCGTTTTATTTCAGAGTTTTGTTATTTTTAAGTTCTTGTTAGCGTTTACTTTAATTTGTGAATTGATTTAACGAAAAGAAAGTCATTTTTGGAACAGCTTTCATAGAAATTCCTAACCTGGAACTGAAAAAAAAAGACAGATCTAGCCTTTAATTATTAAACTATCTGATTATGAGATGGTGAATAGTTTCCGGTAAAAAAAAATATTAAAGTCCGTCGGTGATGTTAACAGATACCCCGATGGGATGTTGAGTTCAAGGTCCAATTAAAATTACTCTTCAAACATCATACTATCATTCGGAGTTTTACACACTGGTCTTATGAATCTTATCCTTTTGATGAGGATCAATTAACGTCGTCTCAACTAAAAATGTCATTTGGAAATCATTTATTCACAACCTGCCGAAAACTGAAATTAGCAAAAGTGAGTATAATTTGTATAGTGACTAAGGCCTGTAAACTATATAACTGAACACGGGATATTTCAGTAACTTTATGAAAGAATACTTATATATTGAGAAGGTATGAAAATAACTTCGCTTATACTACTTTGTCAGGCAGCCCAGAATTCAGTGCAATTTCTTTCAGCAAGAGTATTGCTTTCAGAGTTCGATCTAGATAGCAGATTATTTCTGAATTCTATTATACTATTTTCACATGCAGAATTTTTCTTCAGAATCCAGCATCTTTAATCCAGCATATTTCATCTATCATTTAAAAGTAAACAATTTCGTTTAAAAGTGCTAATTCATAAAATCCTGCATTATATGACTCTGTCAATGACTTTGATTCACATCTGCAACCCAAGGAATTCGAAATTGTTATGTTGTTAAGCAAATCTTTACAGATCTGCATTTATGCCATAACAAGTTTATGTATAATTTGCAAATTCCTTAGGCCTTATGAAGTACTGAATCCTTTGCCTAATTTCGTGATTTATGCCTGAGAAAGTAAATCACGAATTTAGATAAAATTAACATTAGTGTGCCATTCAGATGCCGTTTCGCTGTCCCCTTTCACTTCTAAACGTTTTTTCTCTCAAAATAACAATTTAAGTGAATAGCGTTTAAATATAGACAAGAAGGGAATATAAAACGACTTCCTTTTTTAAGAATGCTATGAAAAATAAAGTCCAATCGTAAATTCCTTGTCTCCCGTTCTTCAGGTAATGGCATGAAACAGCTGACTTTGCTTTTGAAATTTGAGAGATGTTGAGCATTTCATGCATATTCAGGAGAGATCAAAGTGAGCAAATGGAATTGATTTTTCGCTGATTCTGCCCCTTTTTTTGAGGTGAAACGCATTTCATTCAGTTAAATTCACCGCTCCAACAGATTTTTTTACCCCTTCTTTCGACAACTGTTTTTCACAAGTAAAAATGCTTCAGATTTTCTTATGCGAAATGGATATATCAGAAGCCTATTGATATTGTAAAGTAAATATTTGCTTTCGATGCTGCTTGTTTTAAATAAACAGAATTTTTTGTCGTTTCAGTTCAACAGCAGGAGGAATTTCGTGATGATTTAGAAAAGCAAATCGTATTCATGATTTCCTCAGATTTATGGTTAGGAAGACTCTGCACTGGTTTTGGAGAAACATTGTATGTTTGTATATGCATGTTATTCTCCGACACGTCACGCAGGATTTAAAGCTCAAACAGCAAATCGGATATGTGATATATAATCCCCACCGGGAGCATTGAATCACATTCAGATGCAAGAGAAAGTTAACAAGAGAAAAGAATGCTTATATCATGCGAAAATTTGTGATATATTATTCGAAATATTCCATTTTCAATTCACATACGTTGACTAAATTTCCCATTCCATGAAATCATAAATTTCAGAATTTAACTTATCCTACATTTGATGAAGGCCAAGGATTATATATGTTTCTATTCTGTTACGAGTCAGAAAATTTAACAACTTGATTTTAGCATGAGCATGTGAAAATATTTGTAATTACAACTAACTGAGCTTCAGATTACATCGACAGGTAAAGGTTGATTTCTAGAAGGTCTTATCGGTAGAAAATACTTTAAAACTGTTCAAATTAATGTTAAATTCAAAGTTAAACGTAACCTTGTCACTTCAAGCGTAACACAAATGACATAATAAATGCATATTTAGGTCCATAAAAATAATATTTTGGGCAGTTTTAATTTCATAATGGATTATAGATCTACTGATGAACGGAACTTAGTTGTGCTATCATTCCTTTAGACTCTAAAATAGTTTTAAACTAGCGATGGAAACGAACGAATTGAAGCAATAGAATCCTTAAGTGAAAAAACAAGTTAGAGGCCATACTACGAAAAAAATTAACTGGATTACTCAACTGAAACGAAGTCTAGTGGCAACATGCAGAAAATTATCTAGTATATCCCTACTCAAAATGCACTAAAAGTATTCTCATACGATAGATGGTTCTGAATACACAATAGCAATCTCTGTATATTACGGGCTCGTCAGCTGATGAGTGCTGGTAATTTGAGTCGGGTTTGAAAGCTGGCGGACGGGATGGCTGCGTGGAGCGTTTCTATGGTCGCCCCATGTGTAACGTGAATACGAGTTTGTTTTCTTTAGGTGATTTTCCTCCCTTGCTGTAATCAACTAAATAAATTCAGTGCGTTACCAATATTTTGTTTTTCATGGAAAAGTTCTATGGTTTTCTATGAAGCATTAAAACATCTGACTGGAACAAAGAAAGTCTATCTGCTCAGAAACCCCAAATCCATTACATTATTTTGATTTCATTAATTTATCTTTAGTTTCGATTCGTGCTATAACAACCTAAATTCAAATATTGGTTCTCTTATTTCTTAATTAGTCACTGTTTTGTTTTTCATAATTTTCAGTAATTAACTGTGCTTTTTTACTTCACACTCGTAAATAAATAAGCAGTTTCTTATCAATAGAAAAAAAAAGGTTATTATCTTGTAGACACATTAAGTTATTTCGAAGCAGGATACATGAAAAATGTGCAGTGCCCTCGCCGGGACTCGTACCTCGGAACTTTCGAATACGCACCGGGTGTGCTAACTATTGCACCACGAAGGCATGCTAAGAAAGCGGGAGAAATACCTTATAATCTGAATAAAACTTTTTTATTTAAGTCATATAAAATTCACAAATCAATAGCCTTGTGTTTGGAGTAGATTTAGTCGTGTTGATTTCCCAAAACAAGGGTTTGTTGCTTTGTTAATTTTGTGTTTCACTTTAGCGTGTTTCTCTTCTGTTTTATGTCATAGTTTAATGAATTACTTCTGTAGTATTTCATGCCGACTAAACAGAGAGAGGTTTCATTGAAATACCCATATTCCTCGTTGAGAGGTACTTAATAATTGTTGAAATTTAAACTGGGTAAAAATTTTCTGACGGTTAGACAAAGATGCTTTCTGTGAATAAACAAATCAGTTACAAACGTCATCACAGGCAGACAGTTTAAAAATGAGTCACGTGCATGTAAAAAAACGACGCAAGGTTTTAATGCGAGCTGATATGATCTTTCAAAGAAACTCAAACCTTTTTCACATTTAGAGTAAAATATTTAAAATTAATTGATTTTCGTTTTCGTTTCATTCTTGGTAATTTTTGTATTTATATTGTAAGGATCTTAAGTTTTACTAACGTTTATTTTATTTTAAATCTTTACTATCACTTCTTATTTTCTACTTCCGGCCAGAATTAGCTTAAACTTATTTATGCAAATTTGTCTTGCGAACGCCAAGTACTTAAGTTGTGGCTTTTTGCCAAGCAAGAGAGAGGAAGGAGTGATTAGGAGCAGGCCGCTTGCCATAGCAGTTTTACTCGGTTGCTGGTTGCCTTCAAGGCCAGAGGTTTAATCCTCTTGATAATTTTAAACGTATCGTAGTGTTAACAGTTCTCTGTACTACATATGGCCTTTCTGTTAATATACGACCAATCTTCAAGTAGACACTTGTTTATTAATCCAAAGTTAGTTTAGTTAGAATTTAGTTAATATTTTTATATTCTTACGTTCAGACCACAAGTGGTTGGTCTCTTTATTCCGAAGTCCGGAAATCATTGTAAAGAGAGAAAAATAAAGGGTTTCGTATACCTTTCCTGTGTATCTTGTCTACTTCCCACATTTATTGAACATAGCTTTAGTAAGCTCCCTGTTCCGAGTCAGGTCATTTAATGTTCCCCAAGCAAGTAAGGAGGAACACTGAACCTGATAATATAAATAAAACACTCAACTTTAAGCTCAAACGTAGAATACTTTGAATGATTTTTTGCAAATATACTGGTTGTCCTTGCAAATAAAGTGGCTCAGTTTATTTTCAAAGATCATTCAAGCAGTATGCAATATTTGTGAATGATCAATAATATGGAATTAATTGTAACACATTATTTACTCTAAATTAATTTTGGTGAGCTATAATTCTCAAATTTGTTAACCTTAGTTAGTCGTTAAGGATTTCATTAAAATAAAAAAGCCTTGAATAGAGAAAAGGCATCTATTATATTTACTGATTTTAATCTAAATGACAAGGAAGGTTTTCTAACATTTCATTATAAAGCAATATAAACATGAATCTGCTCACTTAAAAATATATAATGAGAAAAATAAATTTTTGTAATAGTGTATACAAATAAATGAAAAAACGTAAATTACAACGACAGTTGGTGATTTTCCAGAATTTCAAACTATTGTTTCACAAATTCCCACATATATATATGTATAAAACAGGCAAGCAAAACCTGTACGACCATGAATGCATGCAAATTAAGGTTTTGTTTATATATATATACAAAAACCTTAATGTATGCTTGTTTATATTTCGGTTATTAACTGTGATCAGTAACATTTATTTGAAGTGACTTTCACGTTTTATGCCTGTTTTGTCTATTCGAACTAAATAATATTAAGGAGCAAGAAAAAAATTCAGTGTTTAAAAAATGCTTCCAGATTTTAGCGAAGCTCTGAAAATCTTCTTTTCGTGAAAAGATACTTCATACTCTACGTTCGTACTGCGGAAACGATATATGTTTCATAATACAATTAATATGATGATTATGGTTTAGACTGTATAATACAGATGGTAAGTGATCAATTATCAAAACATAAAAAATAACAGTGAATGAATGATGATAACAATGGTATATTTTACAACAGTTATATGTATCAAAGTGAATAAAAGTACCTGTTTGAAAACTGTAAAAAATTGCAACTTGGGTACCAGTGAAAATTTACCGCAACAATATTTGTTTATTGTAAAGTACTTACATGTCTAAATATGTATTTATATGTATTGACATACATAAGTAACTAATGAGCAATCGTAAATCTAAGTAAAGCATAAAACATTTGAAGATTTTCATGTGCAGACTGCAAATTTGTTTAAACGCCGAGGAAGCGGTTTATACAAAGCGGTAGAATTATTTGCATCAAACTATTAAAAATTGCAGCAGCGAGTAAGCAACACAGAAATATTACAAACGATTCTATTTATTTTGATATACACAATGTTTTAAAAAAGTAGCTCCAAAAGAGATGTTAATTGACGTTTGAAAGTATGTATTAAATGGCAATGCAGCGCTGCTCCGTCGCATTTTCGAAAATATAAAAGTGCTGTAAAATTGTGTTAGAAAGCTCTTTTTTTATGATGACAAGTTTCATGCTTAATAATGTTTTCTATATTATCTCTACAGGAACTTAGCAGCTTTTTTGTAATTTATATCATTCTTATTAAGGATTAGCCATACATTTTTCAAACTATTCTGGAGTTCAAGATTGGCTTCCTTGTTAGCTTATACTGAACGTTTTATGCAGGTAGAATGAAGGAGCCTACTTGCCTCTGTATAGGCATTTAAATCTACTATTTTGGAGGTAAAGCTTTTATTATCATACCTCACAACACACCGTTATGACTAACTGATAACATTTCAAGTACACTGTGGACTGCTAACATAATTTATGCTGACTCATCGCTAGCAGCAACATCGTTCAAAGCGTGTTGCAAGATAAAGCCCTGTAACACGCACACTTTATGAGGCTATAAGATAAAACCTTGATGAAGTGTACAATTACATAGGAATAGTGGCAATATGCTAGCAAAGCGTATGGAAATTAATGCAAGAAATTATCTATTTCAACTACCTTAGGAATGCTTTCTTCCCCTTGGATTTACTTTCGTTGAGGAAGAAAGCAATTATAGTATCACATTTCATAAATTCCTTAAAATATTTAAGTGTGTGCACATTTTTATAACTAATGCTTTTTTTCAGAACCTGATTTATTTCAGCATTAAATATGAATTTACATTAAGATACAATAACACGCCGAACAAATATTAATTTAGAAGTCAAACAACAAAAATCACCGTTATATTTTCAAATTTTCACAGGACTAGTTTCGATGGTTTTACCGAACCATCATCCTCAGCTGCAAAAGCGCAAATGAACGAGATAAGATATAATGATAAGATAAGATAAGAAAGGCCTGTACGGGAGATAAGCTACTGGTGCCATCTGTTGATGAAACCAGAACTAAAACATAATTTCTTTAAACATCTTTGCCTTCTCTGAAGGCAAAGATGGATTGGAATTAGGGTCGTTAACTAGAACAGAAAGATTTTTTTGCATGTGAAAAACTAGAAAATCTAGTTCACCAATGGAAGATGTTTTTTGAATAATTTTGGCAGCAGAAAAATTGAAATTGTGATTTTCGGACCAACAATGTTGGGCAACAGAAAACTTCTGTGTTTCCCTTTTTCTAACATATGCTTCATGTTCCTTAACGCAAAATTTTAAGGCTCTCTTAGTTTGGCCAATGTAAATTAAACTACATTGGCAAGGAATCCTGTAAATACCGAGGAATTCATATCCGGAATGGGGCCCTTGAGTATGGAACTCGGAATTTTGTTGATGGGAGAATAAAAGACCCAAAGTTAAATTTCTGGAAAATACGTGCAACTTTATAGCTAATTGATGGAAAGAAGGGAATGACAAGATAATTTTTATAATCTCCTAAAACAAGAGTGTGCCTTTTGGTGTGTTGAGATCTTATCTCCTTCATTTGGTTGATGGTTCGGTAAAACCATCGAAACTAGTCCTGTGAAAATTTGAAAATGTAACGCTGATTTTTGTTGTTTGACTTCTAAGTTAATAAATTTACATTTTCCTCAAAAATGTATTCTCTCATTTTGTGCAAAGAAAGAGATAATCTTTTTATCGTATTTTTTGTTTAATTCATTGTGGAAAAGCATACGTGGGCTAAAACCACATCTTTCACATTATATGCCAAATGTTTGGCGTCATGGTTTATCTGAAATAAAAATAGCACTTTTCTTTGGGTATGTCTAAATACATCCTGTGATATGCAAATAAAAAGTTTCTCATTTCTCCTTGCTGCCATACAACTCCGAACTATAACGGATCTTAAAGGAGGATGAAGAGCAATAACTGGTTTTCTCCAAAGAAAGCGATGACCATCACTACGAAATGTGCTAATTTTGCTTTCACCTCTGAAAGTAATATTTTTTCCAAACGTTCTGTGCCTTTAATTGTTGGGATTTAGCAAATTCTAAATGCTTTCTTTGATTATGCAAACTTATGAGAAGTTTCCTTTTTGCTTCTGTAATTATTAGCCGCCGTTTATTTGACGAGGTATTTCGTAAGGTATGGGCACAAATAACCCTATCAGTAACTGTTTCTACAATACGTTTAGTAGCACTTACTTCAAGATTCAACTTGGTTCCTCTCAGTACGTTTCTTTTAGGTACTGTGCTTAGAATTTCTTTTCTTCCTCCTCAACTTTTACTCTCTACTTCTCTTTTACTTTCTAGTTATATTCTGGGCACATATGCGACTTCGTCCTATAATTTAAAAAAATTCATGAAAAATTTGCCATTCCTTGTTAGCAATGAAACGAATGTTTTCACATCATTATTGGTATAATTTCAAGATTTCTTATTACCTTCTAATAAAATCACAATTAAAGTAAAATAAACTCACAGTATCAGAGAGTAAGCAGTAGTTGTCCACGATGATGACTGCAGCTTTAAGCAAATTATAGTAGTTAAGCACATATTTTTAGAAATCCATTCTCAATTTTTTCGGTCTTAAACTTGTGAAACAGTTTTCTTAAATTCCATAACTGAATGCATTTTACTCTAATAATTTTGTTTTTATGAATTTAGACAATCAAATAGCACAAATTTTATGCACATTCATAAATGTTTACATAATTTATGTATTTTTCATTGCTCAGAAAACAGGGAATGCATACTTTGCATTTTCTGAAAAAAAAAAAAAAGGAAATATTTTAAAAATCAAAGCACAAATTAGTTATATAACCTGCCGAACAGACGGTGTAGTAGTTAGGGGAGCCTTCTGCGGTAGCTCAGGGCCCGGGCTCGAATTCCGGAGAAGGCAGGGTTGAAACTGTCCGTCCCTTAAAAGCAGGCAGCAGTGGTCGCCTGTTAGGTGACTCCACAATAAAATGGCTACCACTTCTGGTCTTAGGAGTTGCCAATGTTGAATAGATCATTGGCCTGCCATTGGAAAAAAGTTATATAATCTTTAGAATATGAAAAAGGCAGTTAAAATGAATAAATTTACAAAAATAAATAGAACATTTTCACCCAGCTATGTAAAGAATATAAGTGAAGGCTCAATGATAAAAATATCAGAATAAAATGTAGTCAGTCTGGAGTGCCCGAGGAGACCGCATGTCGCCTGTTTGCATTCGATATCGACATAGAGGCCCTGCACCTGGTGTTACGGTTTAGGCAGCCATTGGGGACACGGCACGTATATCTATAGTTCGGATCGCCAGTAATTTGAACGCAGATGGGTACGTTTCCGACATCTTACGGCCAGTGGTTGTGCCTTATCTTCGAGTCCTCCAAACGCCATGTTCCAACAAGATAATGCAAGACCACATGTTGCACGTCGTGTTCTGACCTTCCTCGATACACAGGGTATTCGATTGTTGCCTTTGCCTGCACGGTCTCTAGACCTCTCACCCATTAAAAGCATCTGGTCATCGGTTACTGAGAGACTGGACCACGACCCCCTCCAGCTAATACTATTGATGAAGTGGGGCATAGACTTGAACCAGCTTAGAATAAGTTACCCATTTCTGTCATCCACGCTCAGTTTGACTCCATGCTTCATGGGGCAAGCTACGTTTTAGCTGCCAGTAATTTCACCCCCCTGTAAATCTCCAAAATGTTTGCAAATTTAATCATTTTGTCTTCATGTCAAACGTTTTACGTGCAATAAATATTTTTTTTTGCATTTGCTTTCCTTTAGGGTGTTGCAATTTTAATGACCAGCAGTCTGCATTCGATCAGAATGCAATACTTTTATTCAAATGCTCCGTTACAAAAGCAAGCTTTTTCTTTGGAATATTTTTGAGGATATACAGTTTTCTTCTTACTGCTCTAAATTTATAACCAGCCTGATGAAGAATTCTGCAGATAATTTATTTCCTTTGTTCCTTCAGTGTGTTGCGATAGCAAGTGAAACATTTTGGATTCCCTTTTTACAATATTGATAATTTTCCCCTCTTCTATACAAATCAAAGTTTTTGGCCGGCCACTTCTTGGTGCATTTACAACACTAGCAGGTATATGAAATTTTCTATCACAGCCGTTACTGTGTATTGACTCCTATCTTAAAAGTAGCTATTGAAATACCCATTTCCAAAAATCTCAACAAATTTAGCATAAAATCTGACTTCCAAGTTATTTTAGCAGTTATTTTAGAGAATAAGAATCTCTTATCTTCCTCTCCATTGATTTACGACATAAATTCCTTTCTTGCATTAATCCCAAACTACAAAACTAAAATTTCATGGATAAAAGGACATACGGCATGGGACTTTTAGGAGGTGCCCGTAAAAAGTTTATCTGACAAGAATCAGGCCAGGAAGACGACAGATCAAACGGCAAGTATGCCTAAGTCTGCGGCGAGAGGGTCGAGGAAGATGAATCAACCTAGAAAGAAGTACAAAGGGGCCTAGGACTGAACAAGCACCTAAGGCCAATGCTGTAGCGAAAAGATTCAAGTTCAGGAGAAGCAGTAAAGAAAGAGTGGACTATAGGAAAGATTTTTCTTTATCCAATGGCGGGTACTTGCCTATTCATCATTGGCCAGTTCTAATGCCAGAAGTGGTGGCCATTTTATTGTCGAGGCACCTAATAGGGTACCTCTTCTGTGAAGGGACAAAAAGTTACAACCATGCCTTTTCCGGGATTAGAACCTGGGCCCTTTGATACCGCAGAAGGCTTCCCTAACTACTATACCGTCTGGGCGGCTTCATTGGAAAAGAAAGCGAAGCGGAAAAGAAAGATTCGAGATCTGTGATGAGCCCGAAGCAAGCTGCCAAATTAGTCCAAAGGCCAGGAGAATGTAAGGAGATCTATCGAATTCCGCTACCAGCCGCATCAGTAGTGGAAGAAGCGATCAAGGTAACCGAGAGACTGACATTACTTGTTCAAAATCTATATAATCTTCTCAACAGCTGCATTGCGTGGATGAGTTTGTAGCCAGCCTGGGAGGAGGTTTTAGCCAAATAAATGGCTTAGTACTGCAGCAGGTTTACAAGTTTACAAGTTTTAGAGCAACTGGATACCGAAGATAATTGAACATTTGTTTATTTCTATTTAAGTGAAACTATTTATTTTCATGCATTCCAGGTTGCTAGTCTATATCTTAAGCGAGGATTATGGCAATTAGTAGCTGGAATGCCTTTTCTTTACGAACTTTGAATGTGTTTTGTATTTTTTATGTGAACACAAATGTTATAGCAAAGTCCACAGTGTTTTAGTTTAATAAGTCAGTAAGCAGTTAGAAAGTTTAAAGCCGAGCAAACTATAGTAGTGTGTTTTACATGCTTATGCTTTGTATACGTAAAACTAGAAATTGAATGAATGTAATGGAAGCTTGTTGAAATTCATTCAGATTGGAAATTTACTATGTGTAACTATTCATACACTAGAAATTTAGCGTTAATGAAAATGAAAATGTACTAGAAAGTATGTGATAGTCTCTCCATAAAAACTTTGGTTTGTTATTAAATTAAATTCATGTAGCCATTAGCTTAAATTTTCATTTGTGTGTCTTTGAGGTCTAGTGCATCAAACATACTAATCATGTAGAATTTGTGGTAGGAGGTAAAAGTTGTTTTTGTAAAATATAGGACACACAGCTCAAACATTTCTACCAAGGTCATTAAGATCTCTGATTTCGAATTATTTAAACTGTGGAGAGAACGCATGTAAGGTTTTATGTTTATTACCCATATAATTTATTATTTGTTCCTGCAGCCATTTCTGCTTTCATCTGCTTCAAGTATGATGCAAATTAGTTTAATAGACATAGACAGCTGATCATCTAAATACTGTCTTCGCAGAGCTTTTAAATTTACTAAAATCGGCTTTATCATTTGCTGGCCGTGTTTCCTTGCGTTAGATCTAGGGCTTGCACCAAAATTTATAGGAGGAATATGTATTGTAAATCTCATATTTTAAATGAGTTTCACTTTAACTCTTGTGTTCTGTTAACTCCACAAGCAGTGGAATATTTTGTTATTATGCGTGCTGTGTAAATTGTTAGGCTAAAAAATCAGTGAAAAGGTTTGTTTCAAAATCTTCCCTGCGTTCGTGTTACATTATTAAAAGATTAGGACAGGGTTATAAGCTCTGTGCTGCCCTTCACGGAGCCAGAGATTAGCATTTCAAACAGATAAATTACGCACAAATTTAACACAATTAAATTTTATTCTTAATGGAGACTTACTTATTAATAAAATAAACACGTTTATTCTTATACATGAAAACTTCTACGATATTTTTTCTCTTGAGCTCTGGTTTTCATAGATTTAGTTTCCTTAAACCATTATTCATTAATTATATATTAAACAGTTTATGTTTTAAGCATGTGATATGTACTTTAGACAAAATAGAAGTCATTCAAAGAAATTAGAAAGAGACACAAAATACTTTTTATTAGAATAAAGATTAAGAAACTGCACTTAATAATTTGACATTTGTTAATAAGAAATAAAATAATGAAAAATTACTGATGAAAACTATAGAAATTTTAACTAATTAATGACAAAATGCACTGACTAATAGTCACTGATATTTAATATTATTTTATCTCAACAACATTGTCCTATCAAACACGTGAAATGGATGTTGAATGTAGCATGTTTCAATGTATACTACCAATAGATACCTTACCAAGAATCATAGTTTATGAGAAATATAAAGGATTCCATGCATAAAAGTTTTAAAAGTCAAAGCGGTTTGCCCTTTAAGGAAATGTTGAACAAAACTTTTACATATAAAATGAATATATGGGAGTAACTCAACCAGTATTAACTTATGATCGAACTCTTAGGTGCTGCCTTCGATTTAGCTGAGGGAAAACCTAAGAGGAAAAAAATCATTACGGATGAATAACTCTGTGTTCAAGCCGTCACCAGACGGGAAAAAATGCTTTAGTCGCTTTCACAGTTTATTTGCGCTCTACTAATCGACATTTCACTTCGCTTCATTTCTTAGTTCGTATTTTATTAAGAAACGTTTAAGGTTTTGTTTTAGAAATTTTACTTGACCTTATTTTCATGCAGTTGAATAAGAATGTTTCACTTCGACTTCATATTTGCAGATACTTCCGGTTTCTCCCAATGAATTTCTCTTAGAATTCAATAGGAGATTTTTAATACATTCATTAACCAGACTTCATGATAAGACTGATTTATAGAAGAAACAAAATGCTGCAATATCTTTCTCATTGATAAAATATCACTTGCAATGTTATGTAGATAATAATTCAAAATACTTAATCTGATATTAACATATATACACTTGTATCAGCTGCTTTCATAAAAACTTCCTGCTCCTACCAGAAAATGGTTTGAAAGCAGTAAACTATTTACACCTAATTTTCTGAAAGTATAACAATTAGACAGTCATAAGAAAGGTTATAGAATTAAAAAGTATACATTGAAACAGTAGTATTACATTTACCCTATTAATTTTTGCACTTGTAATTTGATTGTGATTTCACATTGAAATAGCCATTTGACATCATGACTGATGCAATTATTATTTCCTCTTTTTATCTGCGGCTTGTTTTCTGATTCTGTGCTATATTTTTGTATGGGTGCACGAAAGATTGAATGTTTTACTTAATTTACGAAAAAATGACATCTTATAAAAATATAGTGAATTTATTACTTTCCATTTCAGGCTTTCAATAAATTTCATTCTCAGTTATGCCGAGAAAAGATTTAAGATAAATGAAGCTAGCTAAGGCACAAATCGATACCTTAAGTATTCTGCATACTTTTAGATATACTTGGGTTGTTGATTTCAAAAGCTACCTACACAGAAGTGGTGAGTAGTGGCAGATCTAGCCATTCCTTGGTGTAATAGATAAAATATCTTTTAATAATAGTGACAGTTTCTGTTATGAATTTTTCCTGAATTAGCTACCAGTGTGTGTGGGTGTTATCACCGACCGGTTAGGCAATAAACTTGGCCAAACACAATGCCGATTTTATTTCCGGTGTGAAGTTCACTTTTCCACAGCAGTCACTTTCCACAAGCGTTTTCTGAAAAATGACTCTACAGCCCTTGGGAGCATAAATGGTACATCTCAGATACAGCTAAAATAATTTATAAACTGCTATCGAAGGTTGCTACTGACTAAACCAAGCGAGATCTCAGAATGAAGCCTTTCATAATGGTTATGGACAACATGGCACGATTTTTCAAACACGATACAGACGATGTATGTGCCATAGCACAGACACAATTGACTTATAGCATTGACTGCTCTAATGATCCCACCAATACGAATCAGCTGACGAACACTATTTATGTTTATGGTCCCATTTGGTGCCCTGGTTAAAACCACTAATTTCTCTTTAGTATAACTTACACAATATACTGCTCGCGCGTTAGTTTCATTTAAAGCGAGCGTGATACCTGTTTTGTAATGTCTTGCTATTTATTTAACAAAACATCTTTGTATTCTAATCATTTTTGGGGATTAGTGATTGAATAAAAGATTGATTGATGTGCTCTGTTTCTTTCTCATTAAACTAATCAGAATAATTCTGTATTGCTGTATTAGTTGTTTCTTACCCTGTTTCTTCCTCAAAATATCATACTTATTTGAACAGTATTATTAACAAAAATTACGTCTAGTATTTTTTAGATGCAGTTGTTTTAATATCGAACAACGGTAATATTCATTTTGATGAAAACTCTAAACATTTGTTTCTGTGTTTGCCCCTTTTTTGGAAAGTTGCTATTTCATATTTACATATTAAAAATTCTGCATTAAAAGAAGATTCTGCATTAAAAGATGCATTAAAAGAAGTACATGAAGTAATACGTAAGAAATGAATGCCAAGATTACTCCTCTCTAATTTTGATTTGATCTTTTTTACGCTAAGTTGTATATCCTTTTACATATATGTAACAAGCTTGCACAACTTAACGGAAAGTGGCGAAATATTAAAAGAAATCTCTGTGAAAATTTATGGATAAGTATTGCATTCGAGTAAAACGAATTAAAATTTAAACTAAATTTTCAACTTCAGCTCAAAATGAAATAAAATAATCTTTTGTCAAGATGACTCACGACTTGCTGATTCCAATCATTTTTATCATATTTCCTAGGCACCTTGAAGTAATAGTACTAGGACCTAAAGTTCTTATAGTTCATAAGTAAGCAAGATTATTGAGTCTGAATGTTTAAGTGAGATATTTTTAATTTGAATTCCCTTTTTCCTTTGATAAGCTTAGTGAAAATATTTGCAATAGAAAGATCGGAATTTCTATCTTGGTGCATAATCTGTAAATTAGATTTTAATCATCTGTTTTATATCATTTTAATGCGAGGTACAATTTTTATTTTGCTCTAATTTTTTTCATAAAAATGTTTTAAAGGAATAAAAGCGAAAAGAGAAGTTTACTTTTGAACTTTTTCCTTCCTGCCAAATTGTTATATGTAAATAATTTCAGGGATTATAACTGATCTTACAATAGATTTTTAGTTTTCTGGTGGTGATAACTCTCTAAGAATAGTTGAAAGCTAGTTAGTGTAAACGATGAAGATGTAGAAGCAAATTAAGAGATAGAATCTTACAAGCTAAAACTTAGTACAAGTTTACTTCTTTCGACATTTATTGCTCATATTTCAGAGCTTTAATTAGGTGAAATTAAACTCCTTTTCCACAGTTAGTTTCATGTGTGTACCTTCAGGTAGGCTCATCAGTGGCGAGTGAAGCATGGGTAATTCAACTTGCATTCGATTCTCGTCGACAGGTGTGACTGCTGGGAATTTTATAGTTTTGTTTATATATAATCTAAACACGAGTCTGTTTGAGTTGTCTATAGAAAGAATTCCTTTTTGACTCAGAAGGCAGATAACCCACCTGTGTTTTGTCCTAATCAATTAACAAACTACTGAAAGTTAAATTTAAAAAAAAATCTTATTTGCTCATTTTGATGAAAACTCAAAATATTTTTTGTTTCTGTTTTTTTTAAGTTATTGTTTCATATTTCATATCTAAACTTCTATCAGATGCATCCAAATAAGTACATGAAGCAATACATGAGAAATGAATGATAGGATTCACCTCTTTAAATAGCAAAATCTAACCTTCTACTCACAATAGTAATTATAATCTCAATAAAAAAGTGATTAAAGTTATCAGAAAGGCAAAGAGGTTTCATGTTTTACCTTGTAAGTCTCTATGAGTTTTTAAATATTTTATTTTATTTATAATAATAATAATAATAATAATAATAATAATAATAATAATAATAATAATAATAATAATAATAACAATAATAATAATAATAATAATAATAATAATAATAACAATTTAATTATAATAATTGTTATAATGATTATTAATTTTAACAATTATTAATTATATTAATTATTAATTATAATAATTAATAATTGTTATAATGATTATTAATTATTATAATTATTAATACATATAATTATTGTTATTATTACCATTATCATTATTATTTTGTTCACATTAATGGACAAAAAAGCTATGAAATCGCTCCAACTTCCTTTTTATTGTAATTAACTCTAATAGCAGGCTGCACTTTGCTATTTACGGTGTTGTGTGAATATTGGAAAAAGCTGTAATGATGTGAAGATTATTATTATGACAAAAATGATAATAGGACAGCTCAGCGGCTCTTAGAATCAAGAGGAAAATAAAATGAAACATGAGTAATTAAGAATTAGTATCCTTTTTTTTAAAACAGGTTCATATAGGAACATAAAATTTTATTTTTGTCATGCTGTATATTATTTACTGTTGCATAATATGCAATATATGACTCGCTTGAGAATTAAAGGAATAAAATTTTCTGATTAGTACCGGCATACCAGTTAATTTACGAAATAAAAGAAGACAAATACAGCAAAGAAAAACAAAAAACTAAAAAGCACTCAGAATAATACTTCTACCCAGAATGGCACTGAAATTGGTAGTCAAAGATTTTAATATCTATATAAAGATGCTTAGGAGATTCCTCTTAGTTTAAAAAATCTATGAGTTTCAGAGAGAAAGATTGGGGACGAGCGAGGAATTCAGCGAGGAGTAACCAGAATGTTTTCTTAGGTATCATTTGCTAAGTGGGATATAAAGATTAAGTTCCTTGACGCTATTATCTGATGTAAAACGTGCAAGAAAGAAAAATTTTCTTAATTAGAGTATTTAAGAAAATTGAAGGCTTCATTAGGGTGAAACTGAAGGGTATGTTATCATGTTTTAAATGCCAGTAATGAAACTACTATGCGCTTCTAAAAGTTGGTAAGAGGAGTTTGACTGGATTTCAGTAGAGGTTTTATAAAAATAGTAACTGAAGTTATGTGTTTGAATAAATATCATAGAAGCACTGTAAGTATTGTAAAATTGTAACATTACATGCGGCTAAAATGTTCAAAATTTGTTGGAATGGGAAAAAAAATCAAATTTCGTTTTTAGCTTCTAAAATACTAGTACGTTGGTTATGACTTATTTTATTAAATTTTTCCTTGCCATGCATTAAACGTGTCAAATAGATTATCATGATACGTTTTGCAAATACCGGATGATTTGCTACTAATTTGAGTATATATGAGAGAATTTAACCAATAACAAAAGCTAGAACTCTATAATTAGATCTATATTACTGTCTTATAATGCACTTAAAATTTTATCTGAAAAGCAAAGGAATAAAAATTAAACTCAGTTTTAATTTAAATAATGGGCAAATTAAAGAAAATAGAAAATAAATTAGTTTAAAAGAAAGTAAGAAACGAATTCAAAAGTATAAAAGAAATTAGAAAGTAATATTGCAGTAGCAAATTCATTTTAAACATGAAAACTGCATTCCTTTTCAGTATACATGGTGTTTCATTGAAATGATAAGATAACATAACTTGAGAACGCTGTCCGCAGGAAACAAGAGAAACACAAAGGCACAGCAGAAACGTGATACAGAAATCAGAAATCAGTGTCAAGCGCTTTGTTACGAGAAACTTAACAGTATAACAAAAAGATAGATTTGGAATACAGTTTCACATAAAAATATTTTTTACATTAAAATAATATGATAAAACACGCATTTAACGTGAAAAATTATTTTGCATTTTCTTGGAAAGTTTGGATAAGTAAGGTTTGTACGTAGTTATTTTTATTTTCAAGCAAGATTCTAGATTCTCATCAGTAAGATGATCTCTCAATTTACTTTTGACAAGGTCTGTGCTTGAAAAAGATTGTTTACATGGATATCTAGAGCCAAAGAATAGAACAACAAATGCTAGTTTTTTTCATCTAATCATATGGTCAAAAATACTATTCCAGGTGTTGAAAATTGTCATGTCTTTTCTTATCCAGCGTCTTTCAAAGCAGACCACTTTTGCTGTGAACTAAATCAATTTATGTTTCTCCAGTGTTTCCATATCAGCATCAACGCATTCAGATTTGGAGCTCGATCATTCTTTATTTTTTAACTTCAGTAACTGCATTTCAAAAGTGACATTGTCAGAATTAAGGAGAAAATTATTTGGTTATTAAAGAAAGAATTATTCAAATTTATATCGAAGCGCAAACGTACAAGTTATGCATCTGAACTGCAAGCTAATCAGATAATTAGAAAGCGGATTACAGGCATCCACACAGCGTAAGAAGACACCGTTTTCCGTGGAATCACGGCTGCAGTACAAGAGGTTCTTATCTATATCTGAGTTGAACGAAGAAAAAAGGTCCATTTAAGGGGACGGTGGACTTTAAAAATTATTTTTTTAAGTTTTCATTTTTTCAACAAGAAATTTTATACATGTACATCTTATAGCATCAGTAAACAAAGTATATGCTCAAAATTTCAATTTGTTTTAAATTAAAAAATTTTAAAGCAATTAATTAATTATTTTAATTAAAAATTTAAAATGCTCCATGCGCTCCAATTTTTAATATTTTTTTCCTAATGTTTGCTTTATGTTACTTATAAAAGCTTGGTAAAAGTATTTGTGTATCCGTTATTGAATATGATGGATAAGAAATTTTTAAAGGCTATTTTTGTGAACTTAAACCCAATTTTCGAAAAAATTTCACCTTTTGTTAAAGGTTTTCACAAGTTTAAACTTCTTAATAACCTCATATCTAAAAATGCATACACAGATCTACTGTAACATATAACAATATAGTTTCTTCCAAATATCATCCATTTTTAACTAAAAATAAGACGCATGGAGCATTTTCAAAACACACAAATTGCGAAAAAATTTGTTTTGAGAAAAATGAATTTAAAGTTTTCCTTCAAACTTACCTTTAATACATGGTCATGAGAAACAGCAAATTAACTTTGAATATAAATTTGTAAACATTCGATAACATTTTTGTAAGATTTAACTATTTTTAATCTCATAATATTAAATATGACAAAAATAAACATATGACAAATTGCTAAGTGATTCGAAGTTATACAGGTAAAAACAATTTATGCCGTATACTCAATGAAATTTTTAAAAATCACCAGCACCATATGTTTTACCTTCATTTGCTACAATTGCATTATCGTTTAGTGATTTACAATATTTTTTACTATTTCTGTGTTTTTTCCATGCAGGTAAACTTCTCTTTTTACTTTGGTTCAAGCGACGCTGATCGCGCTTTTTTGCAATGAGTAGGGAAAACGAGTTCACTTCTTCCTGTTCTACGCTTATGGCATTTACACAACCAAAGTTAAATTCATTAATTGTTGATAATACTGACATTTCTAGCCTTTTTTTAGAAATAAACACTTCTTTAGGGCAATTGTTCCAAATTAAACTATGGATACTTTCATTAGCATTTTGTGTTTTACCAGAAATGCATCTGGACAGCAATTCTGTGCTAGCTAGCCTTTGATAAATTGGCAATATTTGAGAAAGAACACTTTCAGATACTTTAGTTTTCATGGCTTTATGTGCTTTCGGCTGCTCTTCATTTGCTACTGCACGTTGATAAAAACACCATGACAACGTACCGGTAGGACATTTCGAATGTTTTGGTGAGACATCAGTAGATGAACAGTGTAGTAAGCTTGCATAAATTGCAGATTTCATTTTGTCTATATCCGGTATGTTATCTTTTATGGCCTTTCTGTAATAGTTTGTTAACTTTAAAATTGTAGTTTCCTTCAGATTACCTTCTTTTCGTCCACCGATACATATACCTCTGGAACGCAGCTCTTTAACTTTACTGCGCAATCCTGCCCCTAAACGTTTTGCCACATGATTGATACATTCTTCTTTACTAATTTTTACGTCATTACCATAAAGATTCAGAGTTAATAAATGTTGATGTGTTTTCGCATCCCCATCAGAAAGTATCCCAACATATCGCATATTACATGTACTGATGGACCGTTTCCATAAAATTTCTGCGGCTTTCATTTCCATAGCATTAGACGAACCAGAAAAATTTTTGGAACACTCTGGTTTGTGGCTTTCAAACCATATATGAAATTCCGCACTGTCAGCATCCATATCTCTTTTCGCGCATACACATTCAGGACAATATTTTGACAGAATTTCGTAGTCGATAACTAACCCAGTCAAGACATCTACGACGATACCTATTCCATACAGTGATGTATGCCCACGTTTTTGCCATGTGCCATCATACGACACTGTGACATCTATACACTCATCATTATTTATATTAATTAATTTTTTATGCTTATTTCGAACAATATTTCGAGAAAACTGAAGAAAATCACCTTTTAGTTTCCCTTTTTCTTCAGACAAACTGTGTAAACATTTAGCAAATGTCTTTTTGTCCATAGCATGAATTCCCATAATCATGGAAAACACTTCTAAGGCGGCGTGGCCTTTGCCTATTTTCAAAAATGCTTCGACAAGTTTCGGATTCACATCAAAAGTATTTGACCGTTTTACCCGCTCACTTGAAAATGTTGAACTAAATATTTTATCACAGTTTTTACAAACTAATTCAAGTTTTGTAGAATATCCATATATTCCTTTCGAAACAATATCTAAAGAGTTGGTTGAGCACTCGTCACACTTTATATTACATAGCAATGGATTCCACATTTTACGATTTATCAAAATATATGAATCATCATTTCGGTTATCACCACAGTCAGACGTTCGTAATAAACTTTCATTCAGTTTCTTTACACTGGCACTTATTGAAGTACTCGCTTCAACTATATAACTTTCAGAAAAAATTGTTTGTTTATTTTTGGAAGAAACTTCTTCACTGTTCAATGTCACGTCATTTTCCGAATGAGCTGCCCATCGTTTTTCAATTTTGCTGACAGCTGCAAGTTTTTTCTTCGATGGTCGCCCTTTAGGCTTACGGTAACGACGACTTATGGCATGCATAATGTACAATAAATAAATATATATATATATATATATATACTCTTACGCAAGAGGTTATAAATTAATCTGCAGTTCTTCCAGTCCAAGAAACTCAGTTATAAACAGTCCTGCAAAATGTAGTTGTATAAAACACAGCAAAACACTTTTAGCAAAAGAACTAAAGAAAATAGCGAGGAAAAGCACTTTTAAACTGTAAACAGTGAAATGGCAGTTACAGTTAAAACGTTATATTGCCAGGTTTATAAAGAATTAAATATATAAGTATATAAATATCAGCAAATAACTGTTGAAACATATTTGTTTACATTTTCGCCAAAATTTAAAGGGCAAAGTTTATGTTGTTTACACATTTTAAATGCTTGTAACTTCGTTAAAAATTAGAATATTTAAATTCGGTTTTTTACATACGATGCAGTTAAGTATATATAATACAACGAGAGTAAAAAAAAATTTCAATATTTTGGTCGATTTTTAGCTTTTTCAAAGTCCACGGTCCCCTTAAGATATCGTATTCAGTATCAGTAAACGGGAGAGTTCAGAAGGGGTTTCATGTTAGGTGTCTGTACCGCTGATCGGTCCTTGCACTATGAATTGCGTCGTTTGATGGTCCAGCAACAGCCGAGCACTAAAATCGCTAAACACTAATAATTCAATCCGGGTTCGATTCTATGTAAACGGGCTGGCTGCATGGGTGTATTCGTGGTTTTCTCCATGTGTAATGGGGGTACCAGCCCTTAAAATGTCCTCCACGAAGTCATTCCTCTCCTTAGGCAGATAGCCCTGATACGTTTTACCATAATCAAATAAATAAGCAAACAAACAAGACCCGCAGGTTGATGCCACAGTTTATTGTGAGGTTTGGCAACAATTGACCAAGGAAGTAAATGTATAGCGCTCGTAAGAAGTCCAGAACAAGGAGATGGGGGTAAGAAATCACTTACCATTGCATATTCTGTGCCGCCGTAAATGACTCACTATCCGCAAATAGAAGTACTTTGCGAAATGTACAGCATGTTTCTATTGCTTCAGCCCCGGCATTGTTCAGACGCCCCAGATGGGGAAGTAACTGATGCCCTATATACTAGACAAGTACCTTAATACTATACAAGTATCTTATTGCTGTGCATCTTTAAAAATTAAATTATTTTTTAAATATTTGATTATTTATATTTGTACAAAGTTTCGTCTGTTTCCAAATGTTCTTTCAGGGTGAGGCTCATTCTCTGTCAGGCAATGTATTTAATAAATCAAGACAGGAATTACTGGCGTTATTAATGATAATAATTAATTTTTATGCACAGAAAATATAAAGCACAGTTAAATCAAGGAAGCAATGTTTTTAATCATTAGATATTAGACGAATGCTACGTATGGAGGCAAGGAAATCATGTCTTTCTGATGGAGAATTACACATCATAAATCTATATGAAAGTGGCAAAGAGAATTAATAAAATGTTTTCTTCGGATTTAATATTATTACTTGGTCTTTCAGATACGTAAAAATAGGTTTCAGGTTTCCCGGCTCTCTTTAATAGGGAAAAAGGAACTAAACGCTGCCATGGCTTCAAAAACAGTATCAAATCTTACCAAATATCTCTTAAAACTTAAAATAACTATAATAAGTTGTTAATATGATAAACCACTGGACACATAAATAGGAGTAACACAAGTACGCTTAATTTTACTTTCAAAACTGAAAAGAAAGAGCCTACTGATGGAATACTGAGAACATTCTGAACATACGGAAGGTAAAGATGAAGCATTGAGTCATTGGAGACACGGAAGTGGAAGAAGCATGAATTAGAATGTAAGATAAAGGAGGAAAAGATAATATATCGATAATTCATTGTTATTCATATCCATCAGATCATTATGTATACATTTGAATGCATTTATCTGGTCCTACATTGTGTTACATTTACCTAGCCTGATGCCAAAATTTAAAATTTATTTTGCCTTTCTTAAAAATTATCTCGCCGGATTTCTTTCACTTACTGGGAGGAAAGTATTGTTACGAATTTGGCATTTAAATAATTAACGTTAGTTGAATTGTAAATTAAATGGTTTTATTTCTAGCGCAGTGCAGCGCGTGACGAATATTAAAAGAAAGCTAAGCCGGAAAATTGAAAATACAAGAGTGCGTGCATGTAACATTTAATAAATATCTCTTTTTGATTTCGAGAAAGTACTAGAAAATTCTCACTCGCGATTTTAAAATCTTATAAAAGGAGGAAAACCTCTCAGTTCGTAGTATTTACTTAGTTTGTTGTTGTTTAGAAAACTGCTCTTGTTGACTGTAGCGAATTCGCGGATTAGCTTTCTTTAGCTGTTTTGAATTAAGTTCTCTTGAACGTTTGAGTAGTTAGAAGATAACTACTGTGATATATTGTGATACTGCACGATTATTGAAGTACATTTAATCATATTTGTTGTGATAATAATAAATTTTTGTTTATTTTTCATCGGATTTGTGCATTCATTTCGTAACGAACCCGTACGCACGCAACAATTTTTGGCGTCAGAAGTGGGATCTTGAATGCCAATCACGAGAGCGATGGAAGAACAGTTAAAACGATTCATGACAGCCTTTGCTGCATTTAAGGAAGAGATGAAAGACTCTGTTAAAGCAGAGATTAGATCCGTTAAAGAAGAAATGAAATCAAGACAGGAAAAAATGGAAGAATCTGTTAAAAACGAGATGAAAGCAGTTAACGAAGAAATGAAATCTAATCAGGAAAAGATTGAAGCAGGACAGGAAAAGATTGAAGCAAGACAAGAAGAGATGAAAAGGGAAATTACCTGCATAATAGAAAATAAATTTGAGGTTATGGGAGGCAGAATAGACGCGGTTGAAATTAAAGTTGTACAAATTCAAGAAAAAGTCTTTTCTGTGAAAGAGCAAATAGAAGACAGAGTTTCGGCCGTGGAACAACAAATAGGTTACAGAGTTGATTCTGTCACAAGAAGAAATACAAGGAAGAGTTTGTTCTGTTCAACAACAAATCAAATCCCAAATTGACAGTTTAAAATTCTGTTACGTGCTATAAGCTGCATTAATCTTGTAGAGACATTAGGTTAATTGGAAAAGCCGGAGAAATGAAAAATGAGCAACCACCTTCGCCGGGAATCGAACCACGTACATCTGGAATATCGGCCCAGCCTGCAGAACCACTACATCACGAAGGCTCGCTAGGAAGGTGGAAGAAATACCCTATATACTCCCATTTTTAAAGGGCGACTGGTGTTTCCAGGGGACCCAATCGCCAAATCCTGGGTGTGGAAAATCCTCATCCAACACCCTTCCAGTTCGGGCGCCACTGTAGAGACATTAGGTTTTTTGGAAGCCGGAGAGTTGAAAAATGAACAACCGCCTTCGCCGGGAATCGAACCACGGACATCTGGAATACCGGCCCAGCGTGCAGAACCACTACACCACGAAAGCTCGCTAGGAAGATGGGAGAAATACCATATAATCTTCTATGCTTAATTTTCCATATTACATTTTCAGCAAATATTTATTAGTTAATAAAAAATAACAAAGTAAAAATTATCCTTCTTTTAATCTTGCCTTCACAAATCATTATGCGAGCATCCTTTTACAATTATTAAAGCATGTCTTAAAAAGGCTTGACCGCGATGTTATCGTCATGCGATGATTTGTAGGTATTTTATTTTTTACCACGATATTTTCGACGTCGATGTTTTTAAACTGCGAAGTTTTTGAACCTCTTTATTTTCGACGACGATATTTTGTACCACGATGTTTTAGAACTGCGAACTTTATTTTCTCAAACGATGTTTTGTACCACGACGTTTTCGCCTTGTGTTGTTTTCTTCGCGATGTTTTCGCCGCAATGTTTTCGGCGGATACCATTTGTACTGCTTGAAAGCATCAATGTAAATTAAAATTAAAGTATTAATGCATGTTTAAAAATAATGATTTAAAGCGTGTCGTTTGGTTTCTAAACATCATGCAACAAAGTCTCATCTCGATAAACACTCAGGATTCCAGACCCTTTTGTTCTTCCGTGGAGGTGTCAACTTAGAAAACATGGCAATGGTTGATTTTTGATTCATTGTTAATCGCGTCCTTAAAGCAATAAATAATAAAGAAGTTATAGGGAAATGCATACATGGTTTAGGGAAAATATTAAAATTCGACTTATTGAGAATGTGAAGAAAGTAACTTCGGTAGCTTTCAAAGAAAGTTAGACTTTTCAAATATTTCAACCAAATAAATTAAGAAATTCATTTTAGTGAGAGAAGTAAATTTCAATATGTGTTTTTGAGGACATACGTGTAATTTTACATACTGAAAATTTCAAACTATGGAACCTCGTGATCTAAGCTGTACTTAATTTATGCATTCTGAAATGCATTAAGTGCTTATAAATTACCTAGAAAAAATTTCAAAGGCGACAAGTAATATTGGCTAATAATATAATATGTTTATTCAAAATGTACTTACGGTTCTGCATTTAAGACATTTCCAAGAACGAATTCCGATTCTACTGTCCTTACTCATCTTTATTTTCATTACCTAACTTCGGATAAAATAGTCAGTCATAATCCTTTAGTATATTTATCTTTCAAAATTATACATGTGTTGCTCTTTTATACCAATACATAAATTTGACGTAAGACTGTAGGTCTCTAGCTATCTCTAGCTTTCTTTTTTGTCTTTATACCTAATTTTAAGTCATATGTATTATTACGTCCACCTGTGTTACATGCTTCTGTTTATTTATGCACACCGGCTTATCCATTTACTCTTAATCACCATTTTAACAAACGATGTTGTTTCGGCTATTCAAGACTGAGCTTTAGAAATGAATCAGAAATCAGAAGGTATTACCATTCCCTTATGAGTCTCGAATAATTTTAACTGAGCCCATGAGTGTCTTCCCTATCACTTTAATTGCAAACGGTGTATTTAAATTTGTGTCAATGAATACATACGCATGCGAAGACTAATCTTAATTTAAAATATCGATTATAAATCTAACATTAGAGCAGTGAAAATCCCACATTGCTCATATGGTATGAAATATTTCTCATTGCATGAGCAATGCTTCAGAATACGAAATTTTACTGGTTCTTTGATGTAACAGATTCCCACCAGTGTTTAAGAATGAAGTTGAGATATGAAGTTCGTAGCCTTAAGTTCGGCAGTAGGTGTTTCTAGAATTTATATTTATAAGCTTTTCGTATACATAATGAAGTAAGGTTTAGATAACATTTCGAGTTTAGAATGTGATCCAGAATTTTCAGGCGTTAGGTTACTGAATATATTTATATTTCAATCAAATAACCACGTTTTTCGAGAATGATTAGTAAACATAATTGCCCGAGAATGATTAGTAAACATAATTGCCCGAGAATGATTAGTAAACCTAATTGTGCTATTATTTGTATCCAACACACCCTAGTCTTAATTCGAGAGCCTGTTGCAGCGAAAAACACTCACCAAAAGTAGTTTTTTTAATATAGAAATTATTCGATACCCCTACGGCCAATTGCTTACACCTTTTATAGTTCACAGAAGGAGGAAAAAATTCAATTCCAGCTTCTTGTGTTTTACATTTCTGTGCATTTTAGCAGCAATATATACACTGGTGTGCAAAACTTAAGCAACAGGTGTTCTTTTTGCCATAACTCCACGATAAATCATCTAAGAGACATGAAATTGGGAAATGAGAAACAGCATTTTGTATTTAAACGATGACGAAAGCATAGCTGCGCAAAAATGAATACAATGCATACAGTATGGAATCAAACAAAAAAAAGTTTATTGAACTCATACTATCGTTATACATGATTGCCTGTATAAGAGGAAGAGCAACAAGCAGATGTTACTCAGTATGGGATATGCTCTCCCCTTACTGCAATGGTTGTTTCTTACCTTCTCCCCGTACTCAGCAGCAGATTGTTCAACAGATCTTGAGGTAAGAGTGCCAATTCCTCAAGCAGCATCTGTTTCAGTTATTGAGTGTTCCCGGAGGATGTAATTGTGTGGCAAGACGTCTCCCCAAAGCATCCCACACATGTTCTATGGAATTTAAATCAGAGCAGTACGCTGGACAATTCACTCGAGTAATATCTTCACATTCCATTAGCTCCTCAACAGCAGGAGTCCGGTGTGGCCGTGCCATAAAAGTTTAGTTATCCATAAAAACGAATTCAGTTCCAGTGGCACCTCGGAACAGACGCATATGAGGAAAGATCACCTCCTGACAATCGATATCTAGTTTCAGAACCTCTTTCGAAAACGTGGAGCTCTGTCCGCCCGTTCAACATAATGCCTCCCCAGGTGGGAACTCCAGGACCACTGTAACGGTCTCTTTCCGTGATGTTGCTGGGATGAAGCCATGTCTCGACCTCTCTCCAAATCAACTGGCGTTGAGAATCACTTGTGGCACTAAAACGACTTTCATCCGTAAAGAGGACACGACTCAATTGATGAGATGTCAAGTTTCTATATTCTTTGCACTACTCTAAACGGTGGCACTGATGGCCAACTTTCAAAGGGATGCAGCGTTCAGAACGTAGGGTAAATAGCCACTTTTGTGATGGAGTGTGGACGCTGTAAACCGCAACACCTGTTGCCCCGCTGTTGTACACAGTTGCTGAGCTATGGTGCTTTCTGACTGGTTTCAGGCTCATTTCGCCTGTAGGTCGTCCACTGCATTTGTTTTCCTTGGACGGCCACCCTCAACTTTTCTAACAGCTATACCTATGGTTTGGAAGGCTTTTCAAGTTCGCGAAATGAACTTTTTATTGATTCCAAACTCTTCAGCTCCACTGATCACACTATGCCCCTCCTCCAGCTTTCCGATCATTTTTCTACGTGTGAAGTCATCCAGGGGATTTCTTGTAGACATATTTCACGAAAGAAACTTACTTGTACTTGCAGCGAATGTCTTTATTTGCGTCTCCGTCCTTCCTTTTATTGTAGTCTTGAGTTGAGCGCGCTGGCCGCACGCGTTTTTTGTACGCTTACGTCGTCTGTGACTTTTTTTTCTGAAATTTGCATGTGTATGACTCTTCTACTGAATTGTGTGTTCATTGTACTCATCGCAAAATCCTCTTTTCGGCAATTTCATGCCTATGTGATTAAAACTCACATTGTTGCTTAACTTTTGCACACCAGTGTATTTTCCAGGGTTGTATAACGGAGTTTACAAGGAATATGAAAATATACATACATATATATATATATACAGAAAATATAAAACGGTAATACAGAAATTCCATCAAAACGCTTTTTAGATTTTTATAATCTTGAAAAAATTTAAAATCCTGCTGCACTTTAGTCTGCAGTGCATATTATTAAGTTTATAGCTTCGGTGGCATACATTATATATTTTAATAAGCCCTTCATGTTCTATTTCAAGCTTATTTTCTGCTTCATATATTTTATTGTTTATTTTAAATTTTGTGCTTTATATACTCATGGTTGTAAAATTATGTCACTTTAAATTTTGAGAACATGTTGCTAACGTTATTTAAGTTGACCTGTAAAAATTTTCGAAACGTTTCTTAGTAAAATCTCTGTCAGACTAGAAATTAAATAGTAAATTGTATTTTCTTTGTGTGTCCAGCTTTACAGCTCCTACATTTAGATTGCTTATCAGGAAGGAATGATGCATATTTATTTGAATAGCTAGTTTTACACAGAGCTCAGGAAACAGTGGAAATATACTTAACCATTTAATGAAATTAATATTAGTAGATGTTCACTGATAGTTTCTTATCTTCCCGTAAGACTAAATGCGCTTACCTTTGTTGTCGTGCTGTTGTTGTTACTAATCTTGCTTATCAGAATCAGATCAATATATCGAAATTCATCGCAGTAAGGAGTCAAAGTTGTGTGGCAAGAGGATTCATTGTGTCAAGGAGTCAATGGTTGGCAAGAGCCTTGGGCACCATACAAGTGACAGTGCGACTTTGCTCAGTTCCGCTCCCAGTTTTGAAGCAGAGCAAATTCAATCGCGGTAACTAGTCAACGTTGTGTGGCAAGAGCATTCATCGTGTGAAGGAGTCAATGGTTGGCAAGAGCCTTGGGCACCATACAAGTGACAGTGCGACTTTGCTCAGTTCCGCTCCCAGTTTTGAAGCAGAGAAAATTCAATCGCGGTAACTAGTCAACGTTGTGTGGCAAGAGCATTCATCGTGTCAAGGATTCAATGGTTGGCAAGAGCCTTGGGCACCATACAAGTGACAGTGCGACTTTGCTCAGTTCCGCTCCCAGTTTTGAAGCAGAGCAAATTCAATCGCGGTAACTAGTCAACGTTGTGTGGCAAGAGCATTCATCGTGTCAAGGAGTCAATGGTTGGCAAGAGCCTTGGGCATCATACAGGTGACAGTGCGACTTTGCTCAGTTCCGCTCCCAGTTTTGAAGGAGAGCACCATGGGGACGTGTCCGAGCGTCTCCCTCTCTTCTTCCCATACAACCAACCTCTCGAGAGGACTTTTAGCTCACCGCATATTTAGAGTGCTTCCATGCCGCACAGATACTATACATTTACAAAACTCCATGCTTTCTCAGGGATTAGAATCCTGGTCGTGGTAGTCAACGTCGCTTACCACTATCCCGATTGGGTGGCGAACTCATCTTTTCTTCATAAACGTGCTTCAATAGTAAGCTCAGATTAATTTGAGCATATTTACATCAAAATTTAACCTCATATATTAAACCTACTTTTACGAAGAGTGAAATTAAATTCATATAGTAGTAATGTTAACCTTATTTAACTTTGCCAGTGCAGAGTCATACATTTTGCTCTATCGAAATTAGCTGCGGTTATAAAATATAATCTTACAGGAAACTCAATGTTCTTTTCGAATTCAAGGAGCAGATTAATATAATGACACACTACATCGTAATTTCTCAACATACCGAAATAACAAATCTCTTTCCTCGTAGGACAAAATTCTTATGTTTTCTTTTTATTTCAATCAAGTACATTCTCATAATTTAGTGTTTAAAAATTTGTGCACATGTATAAAAAAACTCCGAGGCAGAACCAGCATGTATGCTTATATATTTTTCTGTCTGAAAATATGTAGTAGACATCTGAGTATTGCAGCACTGATATAATGCCTCCCTTTTTAAAGACTACAAAATCTTTTATCGAAAGAAAAAATATTTGAAGTAAAGAAACACCAATAATGAATTGAAAAGACATATTATTGGTGATGTGTAGGTCAGTTGATCGGTTTCAGTTGATCGGTTAAAAAGAAAGAAGTGTTGTTCTCATAACGTGATAGGAGATACACTAATAATGAACTTTGTTTAGCTAATGTATGTAGTGTGGATACATCTGTATGTCTGTACACACATAGGGTGATTATCTACCACATATGCAAAACTGTGTGAGTGGTGCGTTACTCAGAAACGAAATTAGACAATAATGCAGGGTCAAAAATGTAATCGTAACGCTTTAGAGCGAGTTATTGGGGAACCAGTAAAACGTCTTCATAGAAAAACCATCATTCGACAATCAGCGAACAGTTAGCGACTGACAAAGGATCGCAGCGAACAGTTAGCGACTGAAATTTCATAATTCAGCACACTTAGCTCATTCAATACATGCGAATACGTGCGATAGAAACCTATCAGGATGAGATCAAAAAGCATAATTTACGAAACTTTGAACATCTGAGTCGCTTTAATATTTTTAATTATTTGTCAGTAATATATGTATTTCAAATACGGGCTCTCCTTTAAGGTTACCTTGTATTATTTTTATAGACTAACTGGAATACATGTATGCAGTTAGACGAGTTAGATTGTAAACAATAGAGCTATTATAACAATAAGGCATCATGTACATAATAATATATTTCCATATAAAATGATTGTTACTCCTCCCACCTTTGCAAGAAGCTTTTTGTTTCTGAAGAGGATAGACTTACATCTGGTCGCATAAACACTTTGATAAAATTTTATTCAAAACCAACGCGAATCTAAAATGGCTTTTCTTCCCCAATTTTAATGGTAACATGAATTACAAGAAAAAATACAAACAAGTTGTTTTTATACAAACAGTAGGATGAGGAAATATGCAAGCAGTATTTCTTCCGGACGCTTCGGTTCATTAATGTGAACAGAATATTTCTCTGCTATAATCGTAAACCTGAGTAAAGAACTTTTTCCGGTTTATGGGAGGAATAATCTTGCTGTGAGTGAATTTTATACGATATGTTTTCGTGATCAGTGATATCATCATAAATTGTATTTGTTTCAAATTTCTGATTAATATTTTTGTTAGACTTGTTTTTTTTATACTCGACTAACATTATATATACTTATACATATACATATATAACGTTTAGTCTAGTATAAAATACACTTCATTACATATCAGTATACCTTGTTATATATATATAATGTGAACTTTCTTAGATTGGTATCTATCGCTGCCCGTCGATTAAAAATGCAAGTATTCGAATATTTTCTTGTGGAAAGAACACGCCTTGTTAACCACCATCATTACCATAATGACGACATTCCTGATGTATGTTGAAATCGCTATCAATGAATGCTCCCAACCACGCTTGAGTTCTCTCTACGTCAATGGAGAAAACCGGCAATCAAAGAGACGACATCAAAGCGATGGCCACTGAAATATCATCTTTAGGCCACGAATTAATTGTCAGTGAATAGTCATCTGATAGAGATTAGGAAAACTCTCCTTATATTTTCTGTGCTATTAAAAAAGCATGTATGCCTCATTACATATCAGTATACCTTATTATATATATATATATATATATAAATTCTTTTTTTCTTTAAGCGTAATACGTCTTTTAATTTGTTTCTCAAAAAGGAAAGAACATGCAAATGACTTTAATAATAATGCAGCCTGATAGAGGGCTAAAACTGTAAAATATTAGTAACTGAGCTTATGCAGTTTTACAGCGCTAACTACGAGTAATATAACTTAAAGTTTTGTGTCGTCTGAAGTAAAGTGTGATGTTTCATTAATCTTTTGATACATTTTTACAACTTTAAAGGAAAAACAAGTATTTTTATAATAATATTTTTCTCTTCTGTACTTTAAATTTATACTGTATTGGCTTAAAATGTTCGGTAGTTTGTAAAATATTGTAATCTTATTTCATCATTATTGCCGAGAGTAGTTCATAAATATTATCGTATTTACTCGCGTATTTCCCCCTTTCTTCTACTAATTTTATCGCACGAAAATCAAGAGGAGAAAATTATGCGAATAATTTAATTTCTGAAGGATCTAATTACAGTAAGAATATAATAAATGAACAGTTTTCATGGATAAAAACCGGTAACGACCGTGGTATTATACAGTTAAAAGAAATATGAATGCCAATAAGAATACACAGTAATATTAACATTAGAGTATATAATAACAGACTTTCTGCTTTGCTGTAATTCGAATCTACGTCGCTCTTATTATAGACCGTTGCTACATCTGCTACAGCTTCCAAAGCTGTTACTATCGTCACCGTCTTTTCCACTGTTGAATCTGTGTTTTCCTCTTCTTCAGAACCTTCAAGGGTATCCGTTTTCTTGAAGTTATGCACTATTATTATTCATCATTAAGAGCTTCCTCATACAAAACGTACGAGTAAATCAATTAGTAAAGTGAAAACTATCACTGTATCGACGAATCCACTTTAAAATTTAGACAAACTCGTTTTTGTAACACTTTGAGAAAGAGGAAAATTACATGATTTTAAAAAAAAATTTCAGATCTTTTATGCGAGTTAATAGAGTAATTTCAAATCGTAAAGAGCATTTTGAGGGTTAATATATTTTGCGAGGCAGTCAACTGAAGTATGTTCGATTCTGTCGGAATGAAATACATAAAATTTCGTATCTCTTAAAGTTGAAAAGACTTACAAATATTTGTACTCTTAAACTGTATAAACGATGTTCGACAAGCCGGCTAAAGATTTATGTTTTTAGATGTTGACCCGAACTATGTGTTTTCAATTGCACGTTGCAAGATTTGGAAATTATTAAAGCATAACGAATATTTCGCTTACAATTTTTACTCTGAAGAGGACTATATCAGAACATTCGATTTTAATTTTAGAGAGTTCTTCTAATAACAAGTTTGATGCTACTTTTATTAAATGATCTATCTTGATTTAAGAAACTTAGCAACTGGAGGAAATTAGATAATGAAAGAACTAATACATATAGCCATTTTTTGATATATAATGTTGTTATTTACTATTGCTATAAAGGGTATGGCTGCGAGACGTGTGATGAAAAACCATCTAATTGTTAGTTAGTATCATTTGAGTTTTATATTTTCTGTTTTATTCTTCAGAAAATGAGATATAAACAAAAATACATAAATGTTAAGAATTCTTGATTTCTGTTTTAAAACATTATGTTTATTAATATTACCTCTGCAGTTTCTCTTGCGATAATGTCTCCCAAGTGCACTTTTTTGTTTCGTTATTTCTGTACGTCATTTAAGCCTTTATTTTTATTTTTAATCTATTTTCACCTGTCTATATGATTAGTTAAGAATATTAGTTTAAGTATTCACTCGAGCAGTAAATACCGTATAGATATTTAGGAATTTCTGAATTAAGTAATATTTTGAAACCTAACAGCATTTTAAAACGCTTTTCGCCATTTGTCCGGTAGTAAAGAACTTATTATTATCTAATATGCACTTGTTAATTTGATTATATATTTGATAAATTAGGTTTCATTAAAGTCGAAATTAGTTTTATTACTAAAATTCTCGAAGAATCAAATAGACTTGGTTTCGTATTTAAAAAAAACCTATTGCACTTGATTTTCAGCTTATTAAATATTTAATTACTCAGCTTATAAAAGATTTTTAACTCATGAATTAATATTTAAAAGTACATTATATTTGTCTTAAATGTATTTACATTTTTTTAATTGCCAGAAATTGCAATTAAATTTCTTTAAATTGGTGGAATGTATAAATCACAGAATACTCAATCGGCAGAATATCCTTACTTTACTCATACAGTATGAAGTATCTTCCGGATAAGCTTCCAAGTCATGATGCGTCCCTTTGCAGAAGAATATTCTAAGAGAGCCGTAGAAAATGTGTTCTTTAGATTTTTGTTGCGGGATTGCATAGCCAGAGAATCTTCTCATACCCATAACTACTAGTTTATGGTCTATTATTAGATGTGCAGTTCTACAAAATTGATGTAAATAGAGCTGCTATATTAAATTACGAAAACAAATGTTTAAACGAATCAAGAAGAGCAGTTTGTTCAAGGATTCTTATTACTCACGAGTAAGCTATATCTCATTCATAGTCTTCTTAAGGATCATGGTACCAAAATCGAGTGTACAAGGTTCTCCTTGAACTATGGTATGGACATCTGAGCATTAATAAACATAATAAATATGGCATATTTAAGCACTTACTGAATGTTTGCCATTAAGAAGGGTTAGCTGCGAAATGAATTTCGTGATTTTTCCCATGTGTAACGTGAATACGAGCCAGATTTCCTTAGAAAATCCTCTACGAAGGCGTATCTTCCCTTAGGCAGGTAGCCCACATGCTCTTTGCCTTATCCAAATAATCTGACCTAAAATTTTTACCTTGCTTTAAGTTGTTAAATTTAGAATTTTTCCTTTCTTCCAACGAACAAAATATGTACAGTTAAGATATGAAAATACCTTTCAAAAAGTTCATGTATGTGACGTGAAAAAATAAGATAATTTTATATCAAACTAACACTTAAAGTAAACGTTAAATCTGTGCCTCATATTATAAGGTATTTCTCCCGTTTCCTAGCGTGCCTTCGTGGTGTAGTGGTTCTGCACACTGGGCCGGTATTCCAGAGGTCCGTGGTTCAATTCCAGGCGAAGGCGTTTGCTCATTTTTCATCTTTCCTGCTCCTAAAAAGTGCCTAAGGTCTCTACAGTAGCGCCCGAACTAAAAGGGTGTTGGGTGAGGATTCTCCACACCCAGAGTTTGGCGATTGGGTCCCCTAAAAACCCCAGTCGCCCTTTAAAAAGGGAAGTATATAAGGTATTTCTCCCACTTTCCTAGCGTCCCTTCGTGGTGTAGTGGTTCTGCACGCTGGGCTGGTATTCCAAAGGTCCGTGGTTCGATTCCCGGCGAAGGCGGTTGCTATTTTTCATCTTTCCTGCTACCAGAAATATACCTAATATCTCTACAATCTTGAATGATAAGTGAGATGTGGTTAGTCTAAGAGCAGCAATTTGTAATTTAAAAACGTGAAGAATCAAAGTGTACAAATGGTGAATAAAAAAGGAAAAAATAAATAATGTCATAATGAAATCATCGGAAACAATGTAATAAATAACAAGATGTTCTAAATATTAGAAATGATGTAAGAAATAATTGAATAAAACTCTAAAATTTATTATGATGCAATACATCAAAATACGTAACTCTTAATAGTTCATAATTATAAGCTTTAAAATTTATTAAGAGATAAATGACCCACAAATTTAGATGACGTTAATATATTTTAAGGGTAATGATTTGCTTACGGAAAAGAAAAATGATACAAATATATGCAGTCTATCTCTAAACTAGAGTTTCCTGGTTATAGGCTTTTATAATTAACATTATGATTAAATAAAGCTAATTGAAGCCTCCCGCAAACTCGCAACCGATGTAACAAATCAAAATAGGCAGGCAGTTAACGATTCCGGAAAGTATGCTGGAACAGGAATACCTAATGGTCAAATGAAGCAGCAATAGTTATTTTCTATGAGAAATCTTCTGTTAACTTGTCATGGTGGATGTGGTGAAATTAGATTAGTTTTACTAGAACTAGTTAGCAAAGTTAAATTGGATGAATGCTGTATGGTATTAATTTTACTAAGTAGAAGATAAATTATTTTCAGTTTACCAAAGTTTTGAACGCATTAAAAGTTATTGATTGGCAATGAATTATGTGCTAAGGAGAGTAGCTATTTATTTTTAAAGCTTTTATAGAAAGCTACAGACGCTGCGAAAAGTATTTATGTCTACGAAATATTTTATTATAAATCATGCATGTCACATTCAGGGTAATTTTTTATACATCCCCTGACTTCAAATTTTAGAGGATATCAGACGGAGGGCAAAGAGCTGCCATCCTTTTTTTAAAAAAGGGAAATACCTCTGTAAAGTAATGGCCTTTCGATTAATCTTTGATCTAAGATGGCAAATATGTTTGGTAGCCGGAAAGGTGCGTTTTAGAAATAGCTTTCATAAATCACAGACAACGCGGAAATGAAAACGTCGCCTCTATTTTGCCAAACGCCGTTTCAAAAAATGTGATATTCCGGCTCTATATACACCATTTAGGATCGAGGAAAAATCAGAATGTCGCATAATTTCCCTATCCTTCTTCAGTTACAGAATAAGCTACGCTTTTCTTGAAATTTTTAAGATGTTACAAAATTTTACGATGTCCACAAGACTTTTCGAAGCAAGTGTTTTATTATAATTCATGTTAAAACAAAAAAATTGTTATTGTTGCTAATGCTCACTTGTCTGACCTGTAGTCAGCTCAAGCCGACTAAATTCCTGGCGGCAAGGAGCGCAAGTTTACGTTTGTCATTGGCAACAGCCTTGAGCACCTTACAGGTTACAGTGCGATTTAGCTCAGTTCGGCCCACAGTTTTGATGGAGAGCACCCCGAGGACGACGGAGGGTCTCTCACCCCTGTTCTCTTATCAGCAACCTCTTGAGAGGACTTTCGGCTCACCACATATTTAAAATGCCCCCATACTGCACGGACACTATGGATTTACAAACATCCATGCCTTCTCGGGTATTCGAGCCCGGACCTTTGGCACGGCAGTCAGCAACGCTAATCCCTATACCGGTTGGGCGGCGAAACAAAAATGTTACATCAATGTTAAGCAAGTGCAGAAGAGTATTGAAATGCAGTCTGAACTATTAAGTCATTGATAATGATTAACAGAGTCTCAATAGGTTGTGTCAAACGCAAACTGAAAGGTTCTATTCTGGTGCAGAAGATAACTACTTAAGATGATTAATGGAAATTAGATAATTAACCATAGAATATCGAGAATGAAGGCAATATTCCTAACTAATGCTTTTAAATTATGGTGAATAATTTTAACAATATTACATTTAAAACCACGGTTCTTGTTGTGTTTTACTATCTAAAGTGAGCAGTTACAATTTCTTTTAAAAATATTCTATTAACGTTTCATAGCTAATTTGATGCCGGCTGTAGTAGTTTGCTTAAGAGAGATGCCAGGCTTGTCTCGGCTCTACCAAAAGATCGGAATTTGAAACTCACTCATATACATTATAGGCTTTGTTCACGTATAAATAGAATCTTCTAAAAACTTAATTTCGAAAATTTTATCTTCGGCAACGCTTTTATATGTCTTTAAATTAATTACACCACGATTAATTTTGATTAGATGAGGAATGATTATTTTGACTGACTAAGGAATGGGAAATCTTCCTTCACTGATACATTTTACTTGGAAACTGATATAAAAAACTGAGTAGATGCTATTTTACTGAAAAGGTGTTGTACGACAAAATGCGTTTCACTCTGAAAGCATATCTTATTTAATTGATTTCTTAAACTGAAACAATCCACAAAGTGTTTTGGAAGTCCACTTCATTGAATGTTTTGCTTTAGAGCTTAGTCATACTCAATTTCTATTAATACCACCTTTAAATGTGTAATTAATTCTTCCCTTTCTAATGCAATAGACATTCGTGGCGTGATTAGAAAGCACGTCCGACTAGCTGTCGAAGTATCGGAGTTCGAATTCTGATAGTAAATTTTATGTTTATATCTAATGGCTACACAAATGGATTCTTATTTTCTCAGCGTCGCGTGAGAAGTTATTTGTGTAAGCAGACCATTTCAAGAATCTTCGAAACTGTCGAATATACCTCGATATTCTGTTAAATTTCAATTTTTAATAAATTATAACTATACAGTTTTATTATTTTCTTAGGGGTAACCAAGGATCGCAAAAAAATGAGCCAACATGCAGCCCGCGGGTTTGACAAGCGGGGCATCGATGACTTACGGATCCGAACCACGACGTAGTTCAGCTTGTTTAGAACTGTGTACGGACCATCCCAAGGTGACTTTAGTTAAGGTCTGAGTCCTTTCCGTCGAGTCGGATTCCACAACCACACCTTGTCTCCGTTGAAATCGATGTCCAGTAGCTCTGGTGTCGTATCGGGCCTTCATCTTCTCCGTCGCCAAGCTGATTCCCTCTCGTGCAAAATTGTGCATCACTTCAAACCGGGCCTGGAGATCTTGGAGGTTTTGCTCAGGTGATGAAGGCGTGATACGTTCAAAAGGCACTCCTACATTGTAACGCTGCAGCTTTCCTCGGCAGCGTTTCTTCGGTCCTTTCCGACCCCCAGAGGCATCGCAAGATTGGCACCACTTTTGCACGTCTTCTTTTGCATTACTCCAGTAGAAGTGCTCATGAAATCTTTGCAACATCTTCATTATTCCGAAGTGGCCTTCTGTAGGGCTGTTATATAGTTCTTTAAGGACATTCGGAATCTGGGATCTTGGAAGTATCAGCTGCCATCGGAAAGCCTTTCCATAATCCCATGCGAATTTCCGGTACAAGACGCAGTTTCAAATATGGAGTGAATCCCAGATTACCCAATACCGTTTTGTTCGACTATAGATCAAATAACCTGCTGGTTTTTTGTTTGAAGACTCCATTAAATCAATTATGGGTTTAATGTCACCGTCTTCCAGCTAGTCCTTCCTGACTTCTTTGTCACTCCATGGGTCTGGATAAGCCGATGTTGATGTTATAATTTGTCATGCGACCAGATTAAGCGGCTGGTATTTAGTTTCGACCCTGGAACAACATCAGCAGCTTTCTGGGCAAGGTCTTCTAGACAGGGTGTCGGCGTTTCCGTATGATGATCCCTTCCGACGGATAGCGATGTCATATTCCTGGAGTCTCTGTATCCACCTGGCTATTTGACCCTTCGGATTCTTTAAATTTAAGATCCAGGTCACCGAAGCCTGATCTGCGCGGAGTAGGAATTTTCTGCCCTAGAGATAATGATGGAAATGTTCTATGGCGAGCAACTCTTTGCAGGTGACACAGTAATTCCTCTCCGGTTTTGATAGGCGCTTGCTCCAGCAAGCTATGACACGTTCTTGGCCGTTTATTTCTTGGGACGAAACAGCACCTATACTTTCATTGCTCGCATCTGTGTCAAGAATAAAGGGTTTGTGAAGCTGAGGATACGTCAGGTTTGGAGCCAATGTTAAAGCTTCCTTCATGTGGTTCAATGCATCCTCACATTCTTTTGTCCACAAGAACGTTTGTTTGATTTCTGTCAGTTTGTGAAGGGACGGAATAAAAGTCATTCATAAATATCCTATAGTAAGTGAAAAGCCCCAGGAAAATTTTTAGCTTATGAAAATTTTCGGGGCTTCTCCCTTTTTTAACTGCTGACACTTTTTCTGGATCTGTAGACACACCTTCGGCAGAGATGACATGTCCGAGGTAAGTAAATTTCTGTCTGAATAATTTACATTTAGCAGGACTCAACTTTAGATTGGCTTCTTGCAATTTCTGAAGCACCTTTATAAAATTTTCTAGATGTTCTTCAAAACTCTTTCCGACGATGATAATGTCATCCAGGTATATCAGACAGGCTTCGTAGGAAAGGTCTTTCAAAACAGTCTCCATGAGGCGTTCGAATGTAGCTGGCGCATTACACAGTTCAAATGACATCACCTTGAACTGCTAAAGTCCTTGTCCCGTAGTAAATGCCGTCTTTTCTCAGTCATCAGTATGTATTTCTACTTGCCAATATCCACTCTTTAAATCAAGTGTCGGAAACCTCTTGCTTCCAGAAGGAGTGTCCAGAATGTCGTCACTTCTAGGATAAGAGTAGCTGTTATTTTTGGTAACCTCGTTCAACCGGCGCTAGTCAATGCAAAATCTTGTTAAACCGTTTTTCTTTCTGACGAAGACGACGGGAGATCCCATGGACTTGCGGAAGGTTCGATGACATCATTTTCTTCCATGTCTTTTAGAAGTTTTCCTGGCTCTTTTTGTTTACCAATCGGTAGACGTCTTAGATGTTGCTTAATTGGTGGATGAACCCCGGTATCGATTCTACGCTATGTCAAAGTGGTTTGACCCACTGGTTCAGAAGATGAGCGGGATAAAACATCTAGAAAATCTTGAATGACACGTTCAGCAGCATTTCTCTCTTCATCGCTTAATTGTGAATTCTGCAATAACTCTGATGTAATGCTTTCTGATGACACGGATTCTGGGGTGTTACTGCTTCTTTTAATACTGGTCACTGGAGTACATGCTGCAACCACTTCACCTTTCTTAATAACTCTCGCCTTGTCAGTTACAGTGGCAACTCTCACCGGGAAAACGGTCCTCGACAGGTTGACGAGTGCTGAAGCTAATAGTACTCCTTTCGGGCTGTTACAATTCTCGGGATATCTCAATACACCAAAGCGGAAATCTCTGTTCTCGGCTATTGTTCCAGGAAGTAGGAATTCTGTTCTTGCTGGTACTATGATATTGTCCTGAACTATGATTTGATGAACAGATTTAACTTCTTCACCATTAATTGCGAATAGGGTTTTGTCCTCAAAGGCAGAATGCAGTTCGTTATTTTTAAAGTCCAAGGAAGAATTGCATTTCCTTAGAAAGTCCAATCCGAGCATGCAAGTATCTGTAATCTCTGCGACATATACCGTGTAATGGTAGGCGGCACTTCCAAACGAGATGTTAACGTTTAATTTTCCATCAATGTCGATTTTATCGCCGGACGCAGTCTAGAGTTTAACACAGGGCGGCGTCCAGATGAGATTAGCTTCCAATTGTTGAGCCAATCTTTTCAAATGATGGTTACATTAGCTCCTGTGTCGATGGTCATATCGCAAGGAACTCCATCGGTATGTCCCATTATGAAAAGTCCATTACTGCCGCCACGCACTGCAGAAATCTGAAGCGCTTTAAACTGGGGCTTTTCATTATCTGCCAACCTCCGCCCCGCGACATGGCCACTAATTAGTTTCCCTCCTTCTTGATAGGCGCGGTCTTAACTTCCGTACCCTGGGGTATTCTGCAGTTCCGTCGTATGTGTCCCTTCGGTTGCACAGTTCCAACACTTTAGGTGGGCTTCTTGTCACTAATATTCCGTCTCAAGGCATTGAGTTGTCTAGTTAAATCGTTTAAGTGAGCAGACATTTGATCCTCTGGCTTTTGAACTTGAGCTGCTCCCTATTTTCGGTGCTTCTGATCGCTTGAAAGCTAGAATGAAGTAATACAGAGAATGAAATATCTATAAAACAAACATAACATTTATTAAATTTAACATAAGTAACGTAATTTAAAACAAATGAAATAAAAAGGAGGTAGTTATCACCTCCGTGCGACTCACTGTAAGGGCGTTTTTTTTTGTACCAGTAAACAATACAACCATATCAGCGTGGCTATTTGTAATACCAATAATCAGCGTGGCTATTTGTGATACCAGTAAACAGCTTGGTTACGCATCTTGAGATTAGTTGCAAAGAGAAGCGGTACTCCGCTATCAGGTGCAACGCTTTTGCGGCACTTCATCCGTACCGCTTGTGATCCAAATTTTTAAATTTGGACATTAGTACTTAAAGTACTATATATTTAAATCCACTTTGATTTAAAAAAGAATTACACTAACTATGGTATGAATTTACATATGATCACCTGCTTCTTAAATTAAGGCGCTACGGAAGAAATAGAATTTCCCGAAACATTAGAGTAAATATATTATTGTTATGTAGAGAAATGATCATTTCTCTACATAACATTATCAACTACAGTATAAATGATTAGAATTAACTCTGAATCCGATAATTCGAAATTCCGGTTATTTCGAAAAGTAAACCGAAAACCTCAGTGACATGAAAAGTATTTTCTTAGTGCTTCTGACAATTCGAGCGTTCGATATTTCAAACAGTTTTGCTATTTCCTACGAATTTAAAAATATTTATAAAAATATTTCAGTTTAGGAAAAAAGACAAAATTCGTGCCAAGAAGCTATTGTTTTCGACGATTTTGAAAATCTCGTTTATTTTTTCTCGTTTTTTATGTGGATTAAGTTTGAATCCCACCGAAAATTGCAACAGTAAAAACACAAAAATATTGTAATATTAAAATAAAAACTGCAAAAACTTAAAAAGTCAAGTAATTGCCTTTGCAGATATTCAAATCATTCTGGCTCTGCTAATGGCTGAATGGTTAAGACCACTGAATACTAGTAGATCAACCAGAGTTCGCTCTCAGGCCGAACGGACTGACTGTATGAGTGTTTTCTGTGGTTTTCCTCATGCGTAAGGTGAATACGAGCCGTTTTCTTGAGAAAGTCTTCCACGAAGGCATCCTGCTTTTATTAGTAAAACAGTCCGTGTTTGCGTTGCCGTGTTCAGAAAACCAAATCAAATCTTTCTCCAGGCACCAAAGCTCCTTTAGTCGTTTGACCTCTGGTGAGACTGGTGAAACAGTAAACACAGATTCAGAAAAACTGAAACTTTACGTGTATACAAAAGTTTCTTGCCGTTTTACCTGAAAATAGACACATACTCATATATTTAAATAAACTTGCAATTGATTTTTATTAGTTAATAAAAAATAAATTAGAAAATTCACGTATAAAGAATTCAATTACTGATTTCTGGTTTCTGATAGCCATACAGTTCTTCTAAGAAAAAGATAAAATGTAAAAGTCTTAGAGCATCAGGGAGAGAAACTTTTTTCGCTTAATAAGTATAATACCTTAAACGTCGCAAATACTTAAACATCGGTCTGTCTATCACTTTTGTCAAAATCAATCCGGAGTTCATGTATTTTCTCTCGCTTAAGTATTGAGAAATAAAGGTTATCCTTACATAATTTTGCAACTATTCTATTACAAATCTCAATCTTTATTTATTGCTTTATTGTTAATGATAAAATTTGCTTTCTTTGAAGCCCTCTTATAATGAAATGAACGATGTTTTTGTGTCATTTAATATATATAAATTGCTTTCTCGCTGGAAGTCTAATTGCCATTGATCATTAATTATATTATTCCAATGGTTTGTTATGTTTCGGAACAGAGCGAAAAAGGATTTGGACGTTTTTATTCACACTTCTAATATTCTCGATTTAGTAATAACAAACTTACTGTCACTTCTCTAAAAAACGCAGTCACCATTATTTCTTATTAATTCGTAAAGGACGTTTTCTTAAATGTACTTTTTGAAACTACAGCAGGTAAAAGCTTTCAGCACTGGTAATTAGATTCTTGTTATGTTAAGAAAAGAAGATCCCTTAATAAATGAAACCTGATAAATGTTTTAGAATAAGAAGCTTTTATTGTGCACTATCTGTTTGAATATATGTTTTAATTTTTTTGCTTTATATCAATAAAAATTCAGTAAATATTTCAGAAAAGCAAATATAATAAACTTATTAAAAGCTATGACATAGTTGGACTACTTTAAAGTAGTAATTATGATTTGCCCTTGGTAGTAGTAAAACAGTCCTTTGATTTTTATTACGATTTTATATTATGTAATTTCCGCAGGCAACGCAATGCTTTCGTTTATGCTAACTGATTGATAACGCATATTTAAAGTCTTTTCATTAAAAGCTCATGACCTCTCGGTCAAGTTTACTTTCAAAAATGACTTTTTAAATTTTAAATCGTACAAAGAAAAGTAATGTGCACCTAGAATTACAGGAGAGCGAGGCAAAAAATAGTTATGCCAAAACTCAAATAATTGAAACTTAGCAGTATTTCTTCCGCCATCTTGGATAGAAAAAAGACCATTCTGCATAGAATCGTCAAAACCCACCAATAATAAAAACGTTAATACTGCTGAACACTGGTAATTAAAATCGGGTTCAGAATTCCACAAGTTTCTGACTGCAAGGAATTTTTTCATAGATTACTCATTTGCAACATGAATACAGGAAGCAGCATGTAGAAAATCCTCTATGAGGGCATTCCTTCCCTTAAGACATTTCTTTCCTTAAGACACTCCTCGTGTGCTTTTACGCAATCAAATTCCATTAATTCATAATACTATTTCAGTATAGCCCACATTTTAATTTAGCAAATGACGTGTACTCATCTTCATGACAGAGATTTCACAGCGCACTAATTTTGCATACAAATATCCTGCTGCCACTCTTTATGTCACAAAATGCGTATATTTTTTAATGCTGAGAAAACATAAAAGTGTATGCTAGATGTATTCAAAATGACATTAAATTTCCTGTAAAATTTCCATAATACAAAAGGCACAGAGAATGGCCTTATGGTTATGACCGCCTAATTCTGGTGGTTTGACCTAGACTGGGTTCAATTCAAGCGAACGGGGTGGCTGCATGGTTGGGTTTCGTGGTTTTGCCCATGAGTAACGCGAATGCGAGCCAGTTTCCTTCAGAAGATATCCTTCTTTTAGGCAGACAGTCCTCGTGCCATATTCAAATGCTGTAGATTTAGCTAAAATGCTAGGAGAGAATTCTGTACTATATATGGAAATATGGAAATAACATTGCCTATCGGAACGTGCACGATGAGAGGCAGGTCATTATGCGGCTGATAAACTGGAGAAAAAGCATTTTACCTGGACAGGTAAATGAATGAAAGCCACACAAAATTTGAAATACAAACAAAATTAGATTATGCTACAGAACATCACATGAACACGCTTTTATATTTAAAAGGGAAACAGCAGCTTGTTTTAAGAAACCAAAGAAACGCGTTATTTGGTATTAATTTGCAATATGGGGCAGCAATTAAGAAGACACCATTAGTTATTGGTAAACAGGAGAACCTCTATTGCCGAAAGTTGCCAAGAATTTACCTCTAACTTTACAAGCAATAAGAACTTACGAATGACAGGCATCACGTTTACTATTTTTTTTTAATTGCACAGAAACTGAAAAATGAAAAAATATCTTTACTGTCAGACTCTGATTTTGTTCTGAGAAAGATTAAATGCTTTCTAATGTTATTGTAGCAAAGATGTCATTCAAAGAAGGATGAACAAAACTGGATCTTTTAAAAATGCAAGCATTTCGAAGAAGATAACTGTGTAAGTACTTTTTCTAGAGGTCATGCATATTATAGTGAATCCAGGGGCAATTTCTTGAAACCAAATTAAAAAATCTTTTCAAAATTCTGTTTTTTATGTAGCGAGAAGCCTAGAGGAATTGTAAGCTATAGCTAATGTTTAAGACATTAGGTGAGGGAAGTTATGAAGTTTCATTTTGTATGTTTGATGTACCAACATAAACCTAATCTCCAAAAGCAAGGCAAATTCTAAGAAAACCACTTGAAAGCTGCTGATCAAAAACGCTACCAGCAGTTTTACTAACTCAAGGACACAATTAAAGAACTGTTGATGAACAATATGAAACAAACCCTGACAGCTTGCAAAATTTCAGAATTAAATCAAGTATTTAATTATAAAAATATTTTCATAAAAAATTAAAAATACATTTAAAAATTGAGTAAATAATTTAATTTTAGCATTAATTTTTAATTATTGTTTTAGCTGTCATTAACTGGATTACTTGTTAATAATTATATTACTAGATAAGATTAAAACATATATTACAGTCTGAAATACACAAAATGCCATCTATGAAACTCAGGCTCTTAATAAAGGAAGTGATAATAATAAGCTGCGGGTACTATACATATATATATATATACACATATGAACTGCATATACATGTATATAAAATTTCCGTTTATTAAGCGGTTGAGTTTCATAGACAGCAGTTTGTGTATTGCAGACTGTAATATCTACTGTGTATATATAAAACTTCCGTTTATTAAGCGGCTAAGTTTCATAGACGGCAGTTTGTGTATTGCAGGCTGTAATGTCTACTGTATATACATGAAAATTATATGATTATGTTGTGTAACAAAACGGCACGGCACCATTAAATGTTGTATTGCTGGCGTGACCGCCTAAAAGTAACGATACTAAGAGTATCAAATAAAAATTAATTCCGCGTAAAATAGTTAAACTAGAATTTAGTGGTTTGTACATTGCATGATTTTTACTAATAAGAATAAAATGACTTACTCAATAAGGCATGCATGAGTCGATAACTCTCTTTTTCAAATCTCACATTTATTTTAACAAACACATTTTCTGGATTAAATAAGGAGCATTTATCACACACTATAAAATATCAAAATATCAGAACTTAGATACACAAAATGTGATAACTTAAAATGGAATGTTCGGTGAGTGCCGAGACGTGACTATTCGTGCAATCCTGTCTCATCGAATATATCTGCAGATCTGAATATATCACATTCACATCTTTTTAACACACTTATCATCACGTGGTGACACATCGCTGGTGAAGCACATCTTGGAGTCGAACACCTATTGATAATCTGCTGGAGCTGTTTTTTTTACGTTATTCACGGCAGCAGGACGTAGTGAGTCTCAAAACACTATAGATACTAGATCCTATAGATACTAGATCTCTTAATTCTGCTTCTTTCTATGCAAAATACGACAACACTCCACGTGCAAAATATGCAGGAACGATGGCGACTGCTGAGTGTGTGTGGCCCGAAGACCTACACACTCGTTAACACGACGTCAGGCAGAAAGAGAAAGAGAGAGGAAGACAAACCAGTCCTTCCAGTATTTATACACTTCGACGCACGTGGTAGCGCGCGATAACGATTCAAGAATCGATAATGCCACAGTGTTCACTGTGAGAATTCTGTGTTCTCACAGATTAATATATTATATATTAAATATTTGAATACTAAATGAGATAAGTAAAGATTTCTTGGCTTTTTGATTTATGTGCTATTATAGTTAGTACTATGATGTGTAAAATAACAATAATTATAATTATTTTAAATTTTGCTTTTATTGTTTGTATTAATCTATTTGTTGCTTTTACGTGCAGAAATATGATTGCTATATAAGCTAAGTCGGCAAGCTGAAGAAATTATCACTATTTTAAGTTTTGTTTTATTAGCTGTAATGAAGTTTTATTTCAATGTTACTTTTAATTAAAAGAGACAAGTTTAATTTTATTTAGTTGTGTAACACATAAAAGATATTTTTTAAATTGGAGAAAAAATTAAGAAAAAAAAACAAGCATATAATTTCGCTTCAATTTTGACTTTCAGTGAGTGATATTCTTGCATTAATCAATCTGCAGCAGTAATAAAAAGGCTACTACTAAAAAATCTTATTATTTATGAGCTGTAACAGTGTTTTTATTGTTGCATAGGAACCATTACTCATCTACACAACTGAAAAAAGCCTAATTAAGATACTTAAAAGATTTATTGATATCCACCTTTAAGACTTAAAGAAGTGCTTATTATCATATTTTCAATATCATCGTTATTAATGAAAGTATAAAAACATGTCCAGTTATAAAAAATTCTGCATTTATTGTTATTTATGAAGAGAAAAATAATAATCTGCAGCACTTTTAACACCTTTTCTCATTGATTCACTAAAAACAAATATATGCTTGACGTGTTTTTTTTTCTTGTGCTCTTTGCTTTTCATTGATACTTAATGAAAACATTTCACTGGCCGTAAAAAATGTCCATTTCGTAATCAAAGCTAGTTAGTTCTTTATACAAACGCAAAAGAAAAAAAAATTCTCTTTTTAATTTTTTCCCCTACGTAATGTTATAAAACGTAATTATAAAAAAATGACAAAAGGAGTGTTTTTCGCATAAACCAAATGCTTTTGCTCATGATAAATAACATCAGGTTAACATACGGATTATGGCTCTTTATTTTATTGTATAGAGTTCATGAAACATGCAGTTTCAAGTTTTGATTTCGTAATACAACTTGGTAACCTCTTCTTACGTAAGAGTGCATAGTACCTAATTCTTATGCAGGGTAACTGTTTAATGGAATTTGTTAACACGTAATTTTAACAGAATGAACAACCAATTGATTAGACTAGAAGAGAAACACGCTAATGTGACAATCAAAATCGTAAAAACAACCTTGTATTTAGCGTAAGTATATTGAAACACTCAATCGATTTCAAGGGCAGCTAAAGGTCCCTCCTCACCAGGAGAAAGAAATACCTAGAAAGAAGAAAAATAAAGGGAAGGAGTCTCAGAAACACGTGGTCCTTATCAGCACTGCACGTGGTTATAACCGGATTTTTAATCAGAATTACACTGGCCGCCTAAGTAATAAATAATTAATAATTAATTAATAATTAATAATTTCTCGGTCTTTAATATAAACCAGATAACATCCTGCATTGAGAAAAGCAGTGGAATATTAGAGACCAAATGTTTGCATAGGATAATTGGATATATTTACTAACAGTTCGGGTTATGACAATGGAATTGGTGCAGTATATGTGGTTTATTAGTTTGGTATCGAACCAAACTAGACAAAATGAGACTTAAACCTTACAAATTGGTTTTTCAAGCCAAATTGGCTGCTATCATATTTGCTGTTAAATGGATTGATAAAAACCGGACTGTAAAAACATACTATATTAATACATATTGTTACGAAATGTACAGGCGCGGTAAGATGGCTTCGCCGCAAAGCAGTTTTAGCGTTGCCATAAAATGGCAAGGGAAGGCGAGATATTGCCCATTTTTGGCGAGAAATTGCCCATTCGGCGACAAAATTCGCGATATGCCATGGACTGATGGAGAACCTTCTGGAACAAATTCATACCGGTTTAGCCCACAATGTTCTCAAATACACGCCGACAGCTATATAAACCCTGCTGGTCCGCAGTCAGTTAATGTGTATGCTTCGTCTAGAGTGCGAGTTAGTTAGTATCGAGTTGGTGTCTCGTCTAGCGAGTCAATCACTGCGGGGTCGATCGAGTTGACAGCCGGCCAGCGAGTACCGAGTGGGTCGTCGAGTGCACCGAAAGAGTCTCGTAGTGTATCGCGGATAGTGCACTGTCGAGAGAGCGTGTTGAGCTCCGAGAACGACTGAACCGAAGGCCGCCTAAGTAATAAATAATTAATAAAAATTTAGATGGGTGTACTATAAAGTATTTTACTCCTGGACCATGGATTAGTCATAAACAGTACTTGTGTAAAAACAGATTAAAAGTATATGAATTCCCTTTTTAAGAAAGGAATTTCTCTATGACAGTATACAGTCTGTATCATAGCTGGAATAGCGAGGTGTTGTGTCTTCAGGGAAACAAAATCTGTTATTCTGTAATTTTTCCTGAAAATGTGTGTTTAAATTTTGTTACCTAGGTAACCTATTTTTAACTCTTTCTATATGAAAATGAAACCAAATACAGACAAAGAAATAAAATTGCATTCCTTCCCTTGGTGCAGTTATTAACAACTTTAACTTAATGGGAGCCAATTTTAAGTTTATAAAATTTTGCATAGCTGCAATTATATATTGCACTTTTAATATTTCAGTTATAAGTGCATTCAACAAAGTATAAAAATGTGTGGTATAATATCTTAAAGAAAAGGTATACTCTTTGTATTATTTACAAAAAAATTCAGCAAGATGAAAATTAAACACAGGGAAATCATATTTTAATGTGAAATTTAACATTGCATTTCTTCTGAGAGTTTTTTTTTTCTCCCTCTGGTACATGCGATGTTATTGCTAAATCCATGCACTCATCCGGATGTTTGTTTGTTACTCTGTATCTGAACATTGATTTTAATAAGTTTGTTGTTGAAAATCCTCTTTCACATTTTTAAGTAGATCGAAAGCAGGAATTTATCTTTTTAAAAGTTTAACTGTTCATGATTTTTCTGATCTAGGACTATTCAAATGGCTTTTTGTGATATTCTTCATCTTAATTAGGATGAAAACCAGTTATTTCTATTTCTAGATCAGTAGAATTGTTAACATATTTGCAATCTTTTACCATTTTTCTTAAACACTAGTCTTATGTAATGGGTTTGAAGTGAACGTAGTAGTTGGCCTAATTTTAAATACACTCAAAACATCTAATTTAAGCTCGATGAGATTTTCCAAATGTTTGTTTCAGTTTTCTTATATTTCACGCTTTAGTTCTCCAGATTTTCAAAGTGGCAAAATATACATTGCATTATGGTAAAAATGTATATTCCTTATATTTGTTTAATATTTTTACAAAATTAATTCTGATTTAAAATTAATTTAAAATACCCTTAAATTCAAAAACTTTAGTTTAGTTCTCTCCCCCCCCTCAAGTTTAAGATTTTAGTTATTATGTCTGTAAGAATGACTAAATCATAGCACCAATTATGGTCGATAATTTCTTCATAAGTTTCGTTTCTAGATTTTTAAAATTCTTCTATGAAACTTTTGTAACAGAAGCTGGGATGGAACCCAGGCAGCCAGACAGAATGTCCCTTCCCTGAGTGAAAATTTCTATCATTTCACTGAAAGTGACATTATTATATTTCAGAATAAACCTCGTAACACTAATAAATGTATGTAGATTTTTTTTAATGTTTATATAATGCGTGTTTGGTTCTTACAACATTTTGAGCTATTATATTACTAATTCTGTATGTGAGCTAAGACAGTTTAATATAGAACATCTGCTTCAAGACTAAAAGTAAAGTATTTGAATTGTGTTTTACCTTTCGTGTGTTTTGAGAGGTACGTTCTAATCTACAATTTATGGAATTTCTCGGTATTGGACATCTCACATAGCTGACAAAATTTCATTCCTATGTTTAGGTTTTATAGTACAATGAGTTGAGCATAACTACATTAGTATATGACTTTGATTCCTTCGAAAGAAAAAAAGAGTATCTTAGTTTTGTTGAATTTTTGGTCAAAATTTTAGTATATAGGTAAGTGCAATAGCTCATTCACGAAATTTTATTTAAATATTTTTGCAACATTTCAAAATGGTATATCATTCAATGGCATTTGATGTGTTTTGGCTTCCTTTATTAAAGCTGGGCTCGAACCCGGGCAGCTAGACAATATGTTCTTTCCCTGAGTGAAATATTCCTATAATTTCATTAAAGTGACGGGGTAATATTACAGGATAATTTCTTGTACATTGGACTAAGCTGTCCTCTCTCATAGATGAGTGTACTTAAGTAAAGAACTTAAAATTAGAAACGGTTCTTGCGTTAAAATTCTGAATGAAATATTTATTTTATGGTTTATGACATTTGTTTCCAAGATGTTTTTCGAAATCTGTTTTTAGAATGGTGTTTTTGAGACCTTTCTAAAAAAAAAAAAAAAAAAAAAAAGAAAGAAAGAAAGCTATAAAAGTATATATGTATAGCTCTTTTAATGTCAATATATTGCGAGTTTGATTCTTACTCTCTTTTGATCTGTTATGTCACTAATTCTGTGTGTGAATTAAGATAGTTTTATATGTAACACCTGCTTCAAAGCTAACAGTAAAGTTTATTTTGTTTATTTGTCATTTAAAATTACCTGCTTATTGACTTTCGGTGCCATCTTTGTACCAGCGCTAAAATTATTTACTTTTCTCGAAGATCATTATCCCTTTTATTCTGTGTATCCGTAATAACTGTATAATTTTTTTTTCTTTCATTGTTCATGTTGTACCCATACATTAAAATCCCCCTTTCTCTAACTGTACTTTTGTCGTATTAGGAAAATCATTTTCTTTTCTATCGACTGCAATCATGATTTTAGTAACAATGTAGCACATTGCTGGAATTTAAAACAAAGAAGGCTACTTTCGAAGTTTTATATATTAAGAAACAATATTAGATATTTCTCTTTGTGTATAGATATTCTTTAATTTCAAAGTAGTTAAAATCTAATGATTCCTTCCCCCATCCTTGGCCTCTTCTAGTGTAATTTGTCATCATTTTTGTGCACTCTTGGATTGCAGAACATATCATGAAAGCAAAAGAATGGAGAAATAGTGCAGAGCAAAAAGACGTCTGTGGCTGGTAATTCTTGTTTTATATTAACTTTATTTTCACTAGAAATGCTTGAATGTTATAATTTGTAGGTCCCTTTTCACATGTTGCTTTATATTGGAGTTTTACTACTTATTTATTTTACGTGAACGATTCACATTATGTTTTAATGTTTAGGGTAGCGTCTATGCATTAATTTCTTAGGTTTTGAATTCCATACTGAAGTGTCTGAAGTGGTTCTTTCTTTATATTGTATTGTAATATTCGAAGTGAGGTTGAACTGTTAATCACAATATAATTATCAGAAGTCTGAGATTTGTTAGAGTTCTGTTGCTTCTTAGTGGTTTCAAAATTACTGCTGTAGTGTAATTTTTTCCCAAGTGGCCTCCTTTCGCATTACGAGGAGGAGGCTAAGCATTTTCCTCTCTGTCTGGCCTAATATTTTCCTTGTCTAACGGGGTCTTCTCTTCCCAACAGGTCAGTGTAATTACTCTGCCTGTGTATAAACCAATTTTGTTTCAGTTTTTTCCGAATTTAGAGTCTGTCTATCAAGTGCTGTTTCTCTTAAAACCATTGAAAGTTAAATGTTGAACAAAAAAGAAATGTAAATAAAAATTTAATGAGTACTCGTAATGAAAGTTAGTGGGGCCAAATTGTCTTCTGTTGAGGCTGCTCAAAATGTGCTTTTTATTAGTTGTTTTAAGCATACTTTATTAAATTTTTCTCTTAATCTGAACTATTTTGGCATATTGGGAAGTTTTATGAACCTCTTTGCGAAGATCTATTTAAAATTGGTTTCACAAATAAAAATTCGTTTTGAAATCAAATCAGAGATGTTTTATTATTATCGAAGTAAAATTCTGCAGAATAACTTTCCACTTTGTTTTGCAAAGCACTCTGAAAGTTTCTTTTGGACTTCTGTCCGTTCTCTTGGCAAATGCATGACAGAAATATCTTTTGAGAAAGCTGATGTCTTTTGCTTATAAGAATGATTGATGCAACTGTATGCGTGCCGCTGTAAAGATCACATGTTTTTTCTTTAATTGGGTAATTCTTCGCTAGATCAGACATTCCTTTTTCTGTTATTTAACAATTTCTTCATCTTATCTTCAGTTAAAAGCTCTTCTTCATAATGAGGGCTTTTATTATCAAGGGGTTTTATAAGACCCCAATTCTTCTTTTGTAATTTTCTGATTCATTGTTTGACTTCTCTGCTATCCGTATGTGAAAATTCTTCAGCATCGATTGCTTTTGAAATTTGTAAGATTTTTCGGACTTCATTTTCAGTCGATGGACATTGTTTAAAGTAGCAGATAAATTCTTTCCTGTGTTGATGGATGAATGTCGCACCACGTATGAATGAAATTCTAGCAGTGGACAAATAAAAATGGGATCCTTTAGGGTACTGCTATACGCGAAATCACGCTTTACAAGTCTGCGCTCAGCAAGTACCTGCCATATTAAAAAAGATAGACTACGAAATATGACTTGAAGAATTGTATGAGTTATTTGGAATGCAGATTGGGAGTTTAGTCGTGATAGGTAAACAGTCTATACAGATGACCGGAAATAATAAAAATTTAGATATGTGTACTATAAAGTATTTTACTCCTGGACCATGGATTAGTCATAAACAGTACTTGTGTAAAAACAGATTAAAAGTATATGAATTCCCTTTTTAAGAAAGGAATTTCTCTATGACAGTATGCAGTCTGTATCATAGCTGGAATAGCGAGGTGTTTTGTCTTCAGGGAAACAAAATCTGTTATTCTGTAATTTTTCCTGAAAATGTGTGTTTAAATTTTGTTACCTAGGTAACCTATTTTGAACTCTTTCTATATGAAAATGAAACCAAATACAGACAAAGAAATAAAATTGCATTCCTTCCCTTGGTGCAGTTATTAACAACTTTAACTTAATGGGAGCCAATTTTAAGTTTATAAAATTTTGGCTAGCTGCAATTATATATTGCACTTTTATTCAGTTATAAGTGCATTACACAAAGTATAAAAATGTGTGGTATAATATCTTAAAGAAAAGGTATACTCTTTGTATTATTTACAAAAAAATTCAGCAAGATGAAAATTAAATACAGGGAAATCATATTTTAATGGGAAATTTAACATTGCATTTCTTCTGAGAGTTTTTTTTTTCTCCCTCTGGTACATGCGATGTTATTGCTAAATCCATGCTCTCATCCGGATGTTTGTTTGTTACTCTGTATCTGAACATTGATTTTAACAAGTTTGTTGTTGAAAATCCTCTTTCACATTTTTAAGTAGATCGAAAGCAGGAATTTATCTTTTTAAAAGTTTAACAGTTCATGATTTTTCTGATCTAGGACTATTCAAATGGCTTTTTGTGATATTCTTCATCTTAATTAGGATGAAAACCAGTTATTTCTATTTCTAGATCAGTAGAATTGTTAACATATTTGCAATCTTTTACCATTTTTCTTAAACACTAGTCTTATGTAATGGGTTTGAAGTGAACGTAGTAGTTGGCCTGATTTTAAATACACTCAAAACATCTAATTTAGAAACTAATTTAAGCTTCGATGAGATTTTCCAAATGTTTCTTTCAGTTTTCTTATATTTCACGCTTTAGTTCTCCAGATTTTCAAAGTGGCAAAATGTACATTGCATTATGGTAAAAATGTATATTCCTTATATTTGTGTAATATTTTTACAAAATTAATTCTGATTTAAAATTAATTTAAAATACCCTTAAATTCAAAAACTTTAGTTTAGTTCTCTCCCCCCCTCAAGTTTAAGATTTTAGTTATTATGTCTGTAAGAATGACTAAATCATAGCACCAATTATGGTCGATAATTTCTTCATAAGTTTCGTTTCTAGATTTTTAAAATTCTTCTATGAAACTTTTGTAACAGAAGCTGGGATGGAACCCAGGCAGCCAGACAGAATGTCCCTTCCCTGAGTGAAAATTTCTATCATTTCACTGAAAGTGACATTATTATATTTCAGAATAAACCTCGTAACACTAATAAATGTATGCAGATTTTTTTTTCTTAATGTTTATATAATGCGTGTTTGGTTCTTACAACATTTTGAGCTATTATATTACTAATTCTGTATGTGAGCTAAGACAGTTTAATATAGAACATCTGCTTCAAGACTAAAAGTAAAGTATTTGAATTGTGTTTTACCTTTCGTGTGTTTTGAGAGGTACGTTCTAATCTACAATTTATGGAATTTCTCGGTATTGGACATCTCACATAGCTGACAAAATTTCATTCCTATGTTTAGGTTTTATAGTACAATGAGTTGAGCATCCCTACATTAGTATATGACTTTGATTCCTTCGAAAGAAAAAAAGAGTATCTTAGTTTTGTTGAATTTTTGGTCAAAATTTTAGTATATAGGTAATTGGAATAGCTCATTCACGAAATTTTATTTAAATTTTTTTTGCAACATTTCAAAATAGTATATCATTCAATGGCATTTGATGTGTTTTGGCTTCCTTTATTAAAGCTGGGCTGGAACCCGGGCAGCTAGACAATATGTTCTTTCCCTGAGTGAAATATTGCTATAATTTCATTAAAGTGACGGGGTAATATTACAGGATAATTTCTTGTACATTGGACTAAGCTGTCCTCTCTCATAGATGAGTGTACTTAAGTAAAGAACTTAAAATTAGAAACGGTTCTTGCGTTAAAATTCTGAATGAAATATTTATTTTATGGTTTGTAGGGTTTATAGTTATTTTAACTAACATTTATTTTAAGTTTAAACTATCTTTCCTGTCAATCCTTACTTTCCCCTGGAACTGCCAATGCCAGAATATGTAAATTTGAGTAGGACGCGCAAGCATTCAAATTATCAGCGGAAGTAGTATGATTTAAATAGAAGGAAACAAGTTCGGTGAGAGAGAGTTATTCTTACTTAGCGAGCGCGGAGGTAGTTAGAGAATTAAAGAACCCCGCGTTGCGGCCTATGTGCTTGGCGGGAAGTAGTTGCAATTGTTCCAGTGAGCTTCAAGTCCGCTGAATTAGCTGCGGCTTTTGTAAAACGCGGTGAGTTAGTTAGTTTAGAGAGCCTCGTAGTTAGAATATTGTCTTTACTTTCTTTTCAGGTTCTTATTTTTATTTTGACTGCCGAGTTGGCACCGTTTGTAAGCGTCAAGAGGACGCAATTGTAATTTAGTACGTTGAATAAAAAGGGACTTAAACCCTTTATAAGACTCTGTGGTTTATACAAGCTTTCACAGTCACCTCTAGGTTGCGTGCTAGTTAGAGGCGCGCAACGTTATATTGGCGCCCGAACACTTATCGAACTGAAATGGCCGAAAACTGGATGGAAGCCGCTGGACAACACCAAGAAATGACAACGCAGTTAGAAGGATTTGGATACCTGGTCCAGACTTTGAGAGCATCAATCAAGCCAAACGTCTATTTCGACGGAAAAAATTCGGTGTCCGTATTTTTAGAAGGTATAGAAAACCACTTTCAGCTCTATCCTGTGCCCGAAAGACAAAAAGTTGCTATCGCCACATCAGCACTAAGAGGACAGGCCGCGCTATGGTGGAAAAATATAGGCAAATTTCTTCTAGGTGAATTTGGAAGCCCGACGTATACTTTTGAAAATTTCAAAAAATCGTTAGTAAAGGCCTTCCCCATAGTGAAAGATCGCGCACGGCTGGAAGCCGAGCTATATAGTTTCTATCAACGGGATACAGCACAATTGACGGACTTTATTTTACGAAAAATCAAGCTAACGGATATGTTGTATGGGAAAAAACCCGATGCGGAGATTATTGAAATAATATTACCAAGATTGTTACCCGCTGTCCAAGACTACTTTGAAATTAGAAACCCAACCACATTGCAGGAACTTTTCGAATTGGCGGTGAAGTTTCAAAATCGCAGAATCGCGGAAAGAGCGAGAGGGGAAACATATTCTCAAAGTCCCAGAAGGAAGGAGGAAACAAGAAATGGAAATCGCTCATATGGGGGAAAGAACTATCAAGCTAACGCATCGAAACTTGAAGGGCAAGGCCCAAAAAGAAAATTTGAAAATAAGCATCCGCGAACCCAGAAGACACAGATTGAAAGGAAAGCTTTAAACGACTAGAGGGGCCTGTGAAAGGGAGGGTCCAGACCCCGGAAGTTTTAGAAAAACCCTCAAATAGACATCTAAATACAGTCATCGTAAAAAACTCACAGCTACCAATTATACAAGTCCTGGTTGGCGATGTACCAGTAGAAGCCCTCATCGATACAGGGGCAGAAGGCAATTTCATGAGTGAAAAGTTCTTCAAAAAGAATTTTTATAGGATACGACTCTTTAAAACCAGAAATACGGAAATTATAGCGGCGCAAGGAAAAACATGTCACTGCATCGGGAAAGTAGCATTAAACGTACAGGTAAAAGAGGAAAATCTCAAAGTATTAATTTTTGTGGTGAAACACCTCCAACACTCTCTTATTTTAGGTATGGACTTTTTAAGGGCCGCGAGGGCCAAATTAAATTTTCAAGATAGTTCCGTGGTGCTGGAGATGGACCAGAGGGTGGTGGAACCGGTGGAGACACCTGAATTGGACCTTAGCCATTTGAATGACCAGGAAAGTAAAGCAATACAGCAAGTGGTGAGTAATTTTTCTCATTTGTTTTCAGAAAAACCGGGAAACTGTCAGATTGTAACTCACAAGATTCAATTAAATGCCGAAAAACCTTGTAGGACTAAACCTTACCGCTATGACAAACAAAAAGACGTAATCATCGAAGAACATATTCATGAGATGTTAAAGAATAAAATAATAACGCCCATAAATAGTGAATACGCGAGTCCAGTCGTACTATGTAGGAAAAAGAACGAGTTTCCTCCTTCGGATAAAAGGGCTTGGAGGTTTGCTATCGATTATAGAAAACTAAATAGCATAACTAAATTCCCAGTTTACCCTTTGCCGGTTATAGACGAGATCATTAGACAGATCAAATCGACAAGATATATGTCTACTTTGGACTTAACGTCTGGCTACTATCAAATAGCTATGAGACCCGAAGATATACATAAAACCGCGTTTATAACAAAATCGGGCACTTATGCATTTTTACGCATGCCTTTTGGGTTGTGTGGGGCCCCGTCAACATTCCAGAGAGCTATGGACATTGTTCTAAAGCCTGTCCTAGGAAAATCAACTTTAATTTATCTAGATGATATAATTATAACGAGTAGTACGTTGGAACAACACATTAGTGATCTCGAACAAGTTTTTAAATTATTAAAAGAGGCCGATCTTACAATTAACGCCTCAAAATGCAAGTTCGCAACTAAAGAACTTAAATATCTCGGTTATAAAATTTCGCAAAAGGGTATAGAAACGCAAGATTCAAAAATAAAAGCTATTAAGAATTTCCCACCGCCCAACACCGCCAAGAAACTTTCGTCTTTCCTTGGACTATGTTCTTACTATCGATCTTTCATAAAAGATTTCGCTAATATTGTTGAACCACTCTTAGTAATCAAAAGAAAAAAGAGTAAATTTACGTGGACAGCTGAAGCTAACACAGCTTTTGAAAGATTAAAAGAAGCGCTTATTAATGCCCCTGTTTTAAAATTCCCTGAGGGGGACGAAAACCTGGAAATTGCGGCAGATGCATCAGACTATGCGGTGGGTGCGGTTCTTATGCAAAATAACCATCCGCTGGCATTTTTAGTAAAACATTGAATCAAACACAAAGGAATTATACAGCTACAGAAAGAGAAACATTAGCCGTATTAATGGCTGTACACAAATTTCGAGTTTATTTCGGCAAATCGCCAGTAACAGTCTTTTCAGATCATGCGGCTGTTGGTAGACTTTACTCGGGAAAAAACCTAACGCCCAGGTTAATAAGATGGGCTTTAAAACTCCAAGAATATAATATCACAATAAAATATAAACCGGGTAAGGAAAACAATGTAGCTGACGCACTTTCTCGTATAAAACTGGACGAGGAAGGTAATGAACTTAAATGCGCTGTGTTGACTTCAAAAATTTTAGATTCTAGAGATACGGTTATTACTGAACTGAAAGCTGATCCTGAATTTGGAAATATCTATGCTTATTTGAAAGACCCCGAAGGCTATAAGCATACAGATATCGATGCGATAAGAAATAGAGCAGAAAACTATGAAATAATAGATAATTTATTATTCTATACGAAAACAACGAACGAAAATCTTGAGTATAAGCCAGTCATCCCAGCCTCGCTTCGATTAAGCATTTTGAGGGAGTTGCACGAAAAAAAAACAGCGGGCCACCTCGGGGTCAGAAAGACTTTAAAAAGGGTACGCGAGGCGGTATATTTCCCGCAATTATACAAAATAGTAACGGCGTATGTCAGGTCCTGCAATCAATGTCAGTTAATAAATGATATTAATTACAGCCCGGCCGGGTACTTAAATAGCATTCGCGCTACATTTCCGAATGAAATTTTAGGCATAGATCTCCTTGGTCCCTTCCCCCAGAGCGAGTTAAATAAAAATCGTTTTCTTTTAGTAATAGTAGATCATTTTTCAAAATGGATAGAAATTGTTCCACTTAAACGCGCGTCAGCCAAAACAGTCGCAGATGCATTCTTACACAGATACATTTTAAAATACGGTGCACCGATAAAAGTCATTAGCGATAACGGAAAACAATTCATTAGTCAAATATTTGAAAACATATGCAATGGACTTGATATACGCCATATCAAAATGGTTCCGTATAGACCACAGGCTAACATAGCAGAAAGAGTTAATAAAAACATTGTAAAAATAATTCGCAGTTACGTTAGCACATATCACAAGCGCTGGGATGGCTACATAAATGAATTAGCTTATGCTTTAAGAACGGCACATCATGATACTACGGGAAAAACTCCAGCAGAATTATTTTTAGGCAGAAAGTTAATTACGCCTTTAGATAAATTATTCTTTGTGCAACAAAGAGAGCAGGAATTCAAACAAAAGGACGTGCAAAAACTAATTGATCAGGCGCTTAAAACCTCGGATACGGCAAGAGATAGGCAGAAAATTTATTACGATAAAAAACGCCGTGAAGCAGATTTTAAAGTTGGTGATAAAGTATTGAAACGGAAATTTTCTTTATCAAGTGCCCCAGACAATTTTATGGCAAAGCTAGCTCCAAAGTTTGAAGGCCCCTATGTAATTCAGGAAATCAAAGGAGTAGTTTTATATCTTAAAAACGAGAGAGGGGAAATCTGTAAAGCAAGTCCCGACCAGGTGAAAAAAATACTATAATCCAAATGATTTTGAAATCCTTAAAAGTTTCTTGCAGGACTCAAGTCTAAACGAAATAGAAGGGCCAGAGACTGCAACAACTATTCCACCACCCAAGAAACGGAGAACTGAAGAGAGACCTAGCACTTCTACAACCCGGACGTCGGTATCAAAAAGAAAAAATGATTATCAAACTCCGGCGTTTAAGAAAAACAAAAGTACAGATGAACCGGGTAAAGAAACCGTGGTAAAAAGAAAAACACCACCTACAAAGGATGGCAGGAGGAATTACACATCAAGAAGAACGCGCACACGGCCACAGAGTCAGGTGCCAGCAAGGCCGCCGTTCCGGAAACTGAAACGCCAACAGGAGGCACAGAAGTACGAGGAACAGAAGAAATTCAAGGACTCCAGACCGGAGGACGTCAAGACCAGCCGTCCCAGGCAGAAACGCAAAAGCCAACAACCAGACGATTACTCCGTCAAGAGGCCAGCATGTAGAGGACGCAAAAGAAAGAACAACGGGGACGACAATTGGCGATCAACAAGGAGAAGATTGACATCCATGACACCTCTAACTTGGGATCAATTTTGTCAAAAACGGATGACGGAGTTTCAAGCATCGAAAACTCAAAGATAAGTTAAAACCTTCTATAAATATTTTTCTCTTTTATTCTGTGTATCCGTAATAACTGTATAATTTTTTTTTCTTTCATTGTTCATGTTGTACCCATACATTAAAATCCCCCTTTCTCTAACTGTACTTCTGTCGTATTAGGAAAATCATTTTCTTTTCTATCGACTGCAATCATGATTTTAGTAACAATGTAGCACATTGCTGGAATTTAAAACAAAGAAAGCTACTTTCGAAGTTTTATATATTAAGAAACAATATTAGATATTTCTCTTTGTGTATAGATATTCTTTAATTTCAAAGTAGTTAAAATCTAATGATTCCTTCCCCCATCCTTGGCCTCTTCTAGTGTAATTTGTCATCATTTTTGTGCACTCTTGGATTGCAGAACATATCATGAAAGAAAAAGAATGGAGAAATAGTGCAGAGCAAAAAGACATCTGTGGCTGGTAATTCTTGTTTTATATTAACTTTATTTTTACTAGAAATGCTTGAATGTTATAATTTGTAGGTCCCTTTTCACATGTTGCTTTATATTGGAGTTTTACTACTTATTTATTTTACGTGAAAGTTTCACATTATGTTTTAATGTTTAGGGTAGCGTCTATGCATTAATTTCTTAGGTTTTGAATTCCATATTGAAGTGTCTGAAGTGGTTCTTTCTTTATATTGTATTGTAATATTCGAAGTGATGTTTAACTGTGAATCACACTATAATTATCAGAAGTCTGAAATTTGTTAGAGTTCTGTTGCTTCTTAGTGGTTTCAAAATTACTGCTGTAGTGTAATTTTTTCCCAAGTGGCCTCCTTTCGCATTACGAGGAGGAGGCTAAGCATTTTCCTCTCTGTCTGGCCTAATATTTTCCTTGTCTAACGGGGTCTTCTCTTCCCAACAGGTCAGTGTAATTACTCTGCCTGTGTATAAACCAATTTTGTTTCAGTTTTTTCCGAATTCAGGGTCTGTCTATCAAGTGCTGTTTCTCTTAAAACCATTGAAAGTTAAATGTTGAACAAAAAAGAAATGTAAATAAAAATTTAATGAGTACTCTTAATGAAAGTTAGTGGGGCCAATAATTTGTCTTCTGTTAAGGCTGCTCAAAATGTGCTTTTTATTAGTTGTTTTAAGCATACTTTATTAAATTTTCCCCTTAATCTGAACTATTTTGGCACATTGGGAGGTTTTATGAACCTATTTGCGAAGATCTATTTAAAATTGATTTCACAAATAAAAATTCGTTTTGAAATCAAATCAGAGATGTTTTATTATTATCGAAGTAAAATTCTGCAGAATAACTTTCCATTTTGTTTTGCAAAGCACTCTGAAAGTTTCTTTTGGACTTCTTTCCGTTCTCTTGGCAAATGCATGACAGAAATATTTTTTGAGAAAGCTGATGTCTTTTGCTTATAAGAGTGAATGATGCAACTGTATGCGTGCCGCTGTAAAGATCACATGTTTTTTCTTTAATTGGGTAATTTATCGCTAGAAGATCAGACAGTGCTTTTTCTGTTATTTAACAATTTCTTCATCTTATCTTCAGTTAAAAGCTCTTCTTCATAATGAGCGCTTTTATTATCAAGGGGTTTTATAAGACCCCAATTCTTCTTTTGTAATTTTCTGATTCATTGTTTGACTTCTCTGTCTTCCGTATGTGAAAATTCTTCAGCATCGATTGCTTTTGAAATTTGTAAGATTTTTCGGACTTCATTTTGAGTCGATGGAAATTGTTTAAAGTAGCAGATAAATTCTTTCCGGTGTTGATGAATGAATGTTGCACCACGTATGAATGAAATTCTAGCAGTGGACATATAAAATGGGATCCTTTAAGGTACTGCTATATGCGAAATCACGCTTTACATGTCTGCGCTCAGCAAGTACCTGCCGTATTAAAAATGATAGACTGCGAAATATGACTTGAAGAATTGTATGAGTTATTTGGAATGCAGATTGGGAGTTTAGTCATGATAGGTAAACAGTCTATACAGATGACCGGAAATAATAAAAATTTAGATGGGTGTACTATAAAGTATTTTACTCCTGGACCATGGATTAGTCATAAACAGTACTTGTGTAAAAACAGATTAAAAGTATATGAATTCCCTTTTTAAGAAAGGAATTTCTCTATGACAGTATACAGTCTGTATCATAGCTGGAATAGCGAGGTGTTGTGTCTTCAGGGAAACAAAATCTGTTATTCTGTAATTTTTCCTGAAAATGTGTGTTTAAATTTTGTTACCTAGGTAACCTATTTTGAATTCTTTCTATATGAAAATGAAACCAAATACAGACAAAGAAATAAAATTGCATTCCTTCCCTTGGTGCAGTTATTAACAACTTTAACTTAATGGGAGCCAATTTTAAGTTTATAAAATTTTGGCTAGCTGCAATTATATATTCCACTTTTAATATTTCAGTTATAAGTGCATTACACAAAGTATAAAAATGTGTGGTATAATATCTTAAAAAAAGGTATACTCTTTGTATTATTTACAAAAAAATTCAGCAAGATGAAAATTAAATAGAGGGAAATCATATTTTAATGTGAAATTTAACATTGCATTTCTTCTGAGAGTTTTTTTTTTCTCCCTCTGGTACATGCGATGTTATTGCTAAATCTATGCAGTCGTCCGGATGTTTGTTTGTTACTCTGTATCTGAACATTGATTTTAACAAGTTTGTTGTTGAAAATCCTCTTTCACATTTTTAAGTAGATCGAAAGCAGGAATTTATCTTTTTAAAAGTTTAACTGTTCATGATTTTTCTGATCTAGGATTATTCAAATGGCTTTTTGTGATATTCTTCATCTTAATTAGGATGAAAACCAGTTATTTCGATTTCTAGATCAGTAGAATTGTTAACATATTTGCAATCGTTTACCATTTTTCTTAAACACTAGTCTTATGTAATGGGTTTGAAGTGAACGTAGTAGTTGGCCTGATTTTAAATACACTCAAAACATCTAATTTAGAAACTAATTTAAGCTTCGATGAGATTTTCCAAATGTTTCTTTCAGTTTTCTTATATTTCACGCTTTAGTTCTCCAGATTTTCAAAGTGGCAAAATGTACATTGCATTATGGTAAAAATGTATATTCCTTATATTTGTGTAATATTTTTACAAAATTAATTCTGATTTAAAATTAATTTAAAATACCCTTAAATTCAAAAACTTTAGTTTAGTTCTCTCCCCCCCTCAAGTTTAAGATTTTAGTTATTATGTCTGTAAGAATGACTAAATCATAGCACCAGTTATGGTCGATAATTTCTTCATAAGTTTCGTTTCTAGATTTTTAAAATTCTTCTATGAAACTTTTGTAACAGAAGCTGGGATGGAACCCAGGCAGCCAGACAGAATGTCCCTTCCCTGAGTGAAAATTTCTATCATTTCACTGAAAGTGACATTATTATATTTCAGAATAAACCTCGTAACACTAATAAATGTATGTAGATTTTTTTTTTAATGTTTATATAATGCGTGTTTGGTTCTTACAACATTTTGAGCTATTATATTACTAATTCTGTATGTGAGCTAAGACAGTTTAATATAGAACATTTGCTTCAAGACTAAAAGTAAAGTATTTGAATTGTGTTTTACCTTTCGTGTGTGTGTTTTGAGAGGTACGTTCTAATCTACAATTTATGGAATTTCTCGGTATTGGACATCTCACATAGCTGACAAAATTTCATTCCTATGTTTAGGTTTTATAGTACAATAAGTTGAGGATCCCTAAATTAGTATATGACTTTGATTCTTCCGAAAGAAAAAAAGAGTATCTTAGTTTTGTTGAATTTTTTGTCAAAATTTTAGTATATAGGTAATTGCAATGGCTCATTCACGAAATTTTATTTAAAATTTTTTGCAACATTTCAAAATGGTATATCATTCAATGGCATTTGATGTGTTTTGGCTTGCTGTATTAAAGCTGGGCTCGAACCCGGGCAGCTAGACAATATGTTCTTTCCCTGAGTGAAATATTGCTATAATTTCATTAAAGTGACGTGGTAATATTACAGGATAATTTCTTGTACATTGGACTGAGCTGTCCACTCTCATGGATGAGTGTACTTAAGTAAAGAACTTAAAATTAGAAAGGGTTCTTGCGTTAAAATTCTGAATGAAATATTTATTTTATGGTTTATGACTTTTCTTTCTAAGGTGTTTTTCGAAATCTGTTTTTAGAATGGTGTTTCTGAGCCCTTTCTAAGAAAAAAAAAAAAGAAAGAAAGAAAGCTATAAAAGTATATATGTATAGCTCTTTTAATGTCAATATATTGCGAGTTTGATTCTTACTCCCTTTTGATCTGTTATGTCTCTAATTCTGTGTGTGAATTAAGATAGTTTTATATGTAACACCTGCTTCAAAGCTAACACTAAAGTTTATTTTGTTTATTTGTCATTTAAAATTACCTGCTTGTTGACTTTCGGTGCCATCTTTGTATCAGCGCTAAAATTATTTACTTTTCTCGAAGATCATTATCCCTTTTATTCTGTGTATCCGTAATAACTGTATAATTTTTTTTCTTTCATTGTTCATGTTGTACCCATACATTAAAATCCCCCTTTCTCTAACTGTACTTCTGTCGTATTAGGAAAATCATTTTCTTTTCTATCGACTGCAGTCATGATTTTAGTAACAATGTAGCACGTTGCTGGAATTTAAAACAAAGAAGTCTTCTTTTGAAGTTTTATATATTAAGAAACAATATTAGATATTTCTTTTTGTGTATAGATATTCTTTAATTTCAAAGTAGTTAAAATCTAATGATTCCTTCCCCCATCCTTGGCCTCTTCTAGTGTAATTTGTCATCATTTTTGTGCACTCTTGGATTGCAGAACATAACATGAAAGAAAAAGAATGGAGAAATAGTGCAGAGCAAAAAGACATCTGTGGCTGGTAATTCTTGTTTTATATTAACTTTATTTTCACTAGAAATGCTTGAATGTTATAATTTGTAGGTCCCTTTTCACATGTTGCTTTATATTGGAGTTTTACTACTTATTTATTTTACGTGAACGCTTCACATTATGTTTTAATGTTTAGGGTAGCGTCTATGCATTAATGTCTTAGGTTTTGAATTCCATATTGAAGTGTCTGAAGTGGTTCTTTCTTTATATTGTATTGTAATATTCGAAGTGAGGTTTAACTGTGAATCACACTATAATTATCAGAAGTCTGAAATTTGTTAGAGTTCTGTTGCTTCTTAGTGGTTTCAAAATTACTGCTGTAGTGTAATTTTTTCCCAAGTGGCCTCCTTTCGCATTACGAGGAGGAGGCTAAGCATTTTCCTCTCTGTCTGGCCTAATATTTTCCTTGTCCCACGGGGTCTTCTCTTCGCAACAGGTCAGTGTAATTACTCTGCCTGTGTATAAACCAATTTTGTTTCAGTTTTTTCCGAATTCAGGGTCTGTCTATCAAGTGCTGTTTCTCTTAAAACCATTGAAAGTTAAATGTTGAACAAAAAAGAAATGTAAATAAAAATTTAATGAGTACTCGTAATGAAAGTTAGTGGGGACTAAATTGTCGTCTGTTAAGGCTGCTCAAAATGTGCTTTTTATTAGTTGTTTTAAGCATACTTTATTAAATTTTTCCCTTAATCTGAACTATTTTGGCATATTGGGAAGTTTTATGAACCTATTTGCAAAGATCTATTTAAAATTGGTTTCACAAATAAAAATTCGTTTTGAAATCAAATCAGAGATGTTGTATTATTATTGAAGTGAAATTCTGCAGGATAACTTTCCACTTTGTTTTGCAAAGCACTCTGAAATTTTCTTTTGGACTTCTTTCCGTTCTCTTGGCAAATGCATGACAGAAATATTTTTTGAGAAAGCAGCTGATGTCTTTTGCTTATAAGAGTGATTGATGCAACTGTATGCGTGCCGCTGTAAAGAGCACATGTTTTTTCTTTAATTGGGTAATTCTTCGCTAGAAGATCAGACATTGCTTTTTGTGTTATTTAACAATTTCTTTATCTTATCTTCAGTTAAAAACTCTTCTTCATAATGAGCGCTTTTATTATCAAGGGGTTTTATAAGACCCCAATTCTTCTTTTGTAATTTTCTGATTCATTGTTTGACTTCTCTGTCTTCCGTATGTGAAAATTCTTCAGCATCGATTGCTTTTGAAATTTGTTAGATTTTTCGGACTTCATTTTGAGTCGATGGAAATTGTTTAAAGTAGCAGATAAATTCTTTCCGGTGTTGATGGATGAATGTTGCACCACGTATGAATGAAATTCTAGCAGTGCACAAATAAAATGGGATCTTTTAAGGTACTGCTATACGCGAAATCAGGCTTTACAAGTCTGCGCTCAGCAAGTACCTGGCGTATTAAAAATGATAGACTACGAAATATGACTTGAAGAATTGTATGAGTTATTTGGAATGCAGATTGGGAGTTTAGTCGTGATAGGTAAACAGTCTATACAGATGACCGGAAATAATAAAAATTTAGATGGGTGTACTATAAAGTATTTTACTCCTGGACCATGGATTAGTCATAAACAGTACTTGTGTAAAAACAGATTAAAGTATATGAATTCCCTGTTTAAGAAAGGAATTTCTCTATGACAGTATGCAGTCTGTATCATAGCTGGAATAGCGAGGTGTTGTGTCTTCAGGGAAACAAAATCTGTTATTCTGTAATTTTTCCTGAAAATGTGTGTTTAAATTTTGTTACCTAGGTAACCTATTTTTAACTCTTTCTATATGAAAATGAAACCAAATACAGACAAAGAAATAAAATTGCATTCCTTCCCTTGGTGCAGTTATTAACAACTTTAACTTAATGGGAGCCAATTTTAAGTTTATAAAATTTTGGATAGCTGCAATTATATATTGCACTTTTAATATTTCAGTTATAAGTGCATTGCACAAAGTATAAAAATGTGTGGTATAATATCTTAAAGAAATGGTATACTCTTTGTATTATTTACAAAAAAATTCAGCAAGATGAAAATTAAATACAGGGAAATCATATTTTAATGTGAAATTTAACATTGCATTTCTTCTGAGAGTTTTTTTTTTTTCTCCCTCTGGTACACTGCTCAAAAAAAAAAAAAAAAAAAAAATGGGACAGTGCTATATCTCCCGTTCTACTTGGCCGATTGACAAAATTCAAACTACGTTTTTCATGTCTCGAAAGCGCGACTTAGGATATATATTAGATTTATATATAGTACTATTCTAACATAGGTATTTTGACACAAAATCGGACTTTTTCTGAAATAACATACCAATTTTTTTACATATTTCGATTCTACGACTCAAATTATGCCAGAATACCAAGTTTTGTAAAAATCGTACGAATAGTTTTTAAAATATTAGCTCTCAAAATTTTAGCTCCTCAATGTTAATTGAATTTGGCAAATATTTATTAATATCTCTTTTTTATTAAACTTTTTTGATTTTTTCCTCTCACATTTCGAAATTTTGGTTCATTCCAAATAAAATTTACCCATTTTTTGCGTTTTATTTTTTAAATTTCTATTTTTAAATAATTTCTATAGATTTTTCGAAAAACATTTTGAATTATAACCTATAAAATTTTTACCATCATCTTAAAGTAGGTATATTTTTAAGCATATCTGCAAAAAATTAGACTTTTTTATTCAAAATTTTCTAAGATATACACGAATTTACATAATTTCGCGTTTTGAAATTTGGCACCTTTTTTTTGAGCGATAATAACGCCAATTGTGGTCTATGGACTTTTGTTACACTGAATTGCCACAGCTATTTTTAACCTTAAACTTCAAGTAAAATTTTACGGAGAATTAATTATATGACCTTTTTTCCCTCAATGATGCGTAATAAATATTTATTAATACTATATGAAAGGCTATTTTTTTTAAATTATAGATGATATTATTCAAATTTTTAACTATTTTTTTTAAATTTCTCTCGTATCTTTTCTTTTCTTAAGAAAATTAAGAGGAAGTTTTTGTAAGAGTAAATTTTTACCTTCGGCGTTTTATCGTCTGCTACTGTACTTCGTTTAAATCGAATTGTCTAAAACTGAGAATTTTCGTTTGATATTTATTTGAATTTTATGACATTAACTGCATAATTTATTTCTAAACAAACTGTTGCTTTTGAAGTGGCTGAAAGAGCGGCTGATACTATTATCCATATTTTTAAAGCACAATATATTTTTATAGAAACATAATATTTAGAATAATCATTTTTTATAAAAGTCAAATTATGATATAAACATACAACCCTCTAGAGACTGAATTAATGGAAGTTCAATGGTTATGTAGAAATGATCTGCAGCTACTTAATGGCTGGATAAGTCAGCAGATTCTGTGGACAAGTAAGAATAATTATATAAACGACACCAACATTCTGGATTCAATAAACAACGAGGATACGATGTTTACTAAATGAATTTAAGAAGTTTTAAAATATAAAAAATCAACTCATTTTTTTCCTAAAATGTATTTTTGTGCGTAGCGTATTTTCATTATATCCTTAAAATTCTAATTTAGAATGTAATTGTCAAGAACTGAATCCTAATCATCAGTACTATAATAAGTAATTATTACGGTTATTAATAAATCCTTCTTATAAAGTAATTGCAAATATTTCAAAAAACTTTCTGTCTGAATGCAAACATTTTTCTATGCAAATATTTTTAATTTTATATTAATCAAGATTGCACACCATATTACTTATTTCCATTTCAATTCTTACCGTCAGTTCTAGTAGAATTTACAAATCAATTATATTTAATTAAGGATTGGATTGGATTATTTAATTATGGCAAAGCACACGAGGGCTATCTGCCTAAAGGGTGGGATGCCTTCGTGGAGGACTTTCTAAGGGAAACTGGCTCGTATACACGTTACACATGGGGAAAACCACGAAACCGCCCATACGGCCAGCCCGTTCGCGGGATTCGAAACTCGAACTGAACTACCAGTGTTCAGCTCAGCTTTACCGCTCGGCCGTTGGTGGGCTATTTATTTAAGGAATGACCATCTAAGTTAAGAAACAGCGTACCGTAACAACATTTCAATTATTGGTTCCGTATCTTTCATGTTACTCCCGATTGGCTAGCTACATGATTTTTAATGAGTATTCGGATTTTACTAGTAACTTCACTTGGAAATCGCGCTTGAACTAGGTTAGTTGGTTATTTGAACATAGAAAGAACATGGGAGCTATTTGATTAAGATGCTTTCATAGAGAATCTTTGTAAAGAGAACCTAAAAAACTAAGAAAACCAACCATGCAGCCTGGGTTAGACTGAGCAGCAAACAATTAGTATTTAACAATCTTTTCTTTTTCAAATGCTAGGCAACTGATGAGGCTCCAATTAAATCTCCAATTTAATATTTTATTTGTAAATATTTAAAATATTGTTGTATTCTTTGACACAAAAAGCAGAATTTAAGTTTTGTTAACTCGTTAGTAAACTACCAAGCCGTAGTGCAAATGAATATTCAATTTCTTTGGCAATAATTGTATTCACTTAATATTCTTGGAATATGAGCTAAAGAAGGAACGTTCTCGGAAGATTAAAGAAGTGTTTAAATCCAGTGATATTAGGTTTGTCTTACAAGCTCAGGATCAAAACAATTCTGCAATTGCCCGAGTAGTTGACTTGTAAATGGATGTGAATTAAGCAGATGACTTTTAATCTTACGTTATTCAGCCAGAAAACGTATTCCAAATGTTTTGTATTGCATGACAATGCATTTTTTCATTATTCAATAACCAGTCGGAGAATCGCTTGTGTTCGGAAAATAAGTATGTATATTCAATCGTCCTGCATGTTCTTCAAATTTGTCTTCTTGTGATTTTTTTTCTTTCTCAAAAACTAAAGTTGCCTCTCAAAGGAAAGTTTTTTGACATTGAAGGGACAAAATTAATATGACATCTACTTTTAGAGGCATGTCAAAAACAGATCTCTACAAACCTTCTCTTCCATTACATGTTGTGCAGTCAGACAAAAAGTTACATCAGCGTAAATTCTATAATCTATTTTTATTACACTCTGATTACTTTATTAACATACAGTGAATATATACTAAATCTTTTACTTTAGCTTAAGTAATTCGGAATTTTTGACGGAATTGTTGTCGGAACTAGGACTTAGAAGATAAGTCAAATTAAATATTTCGATAACCCAGTAAATTCAAGTTCGAAATTTCAATATTTTATTTTCGGAGGGAGGGGAAATGTTTTCAGTTTTGGTCCATTATACTAAGTATATTTGCTTCGATTTTTTATTTTTCCATAAAAGCGAAAATTTTACGCTTGGTATACATATAACGCATAGCTTCAAATTAAAATTTAATAATATACAGAGTGGTTATAATTAAAGTTCCACATTGAAACGGTCATAAAAGGAAAACTACTGGATCAAATGTTATCAAACTTGGAAATCGTGTAAAGGAGGTCATGGGAATTTATTTTCCGCGAAAAAAAGGAAGTTCGAAACCTCACCACCAGGGGGGGAAATGGCGCTGTATGCAATATTGTTAAACGAAATATGGGTCGGAATCTAACTTAACCTTTTGTTAAATGGGTTTAATATGTTGTATACCCTTAAGAAACTTTGAAGTAGGCAAATTACCATTTAAAGACGTTAAATTCGATAAATGTCGAGTGCGCCATCCCTGTAAGTGAGAATTTCGTCCGTGAAAACCACGAATTAGCGATTAGAAAATGGGAGATCGCAAATCACTCTCACAAGTGCGTACAATCTGGAAATAGTTTTCTTACAGATCGCTAATTTGTAATTTTTTAAGCCTGAATTCGGCAATAAAACATGAAGATACTGATTCAAAACGCTTTTAATCGATTTGGGCGAAAGAAATCGCTCATGTTATCTATCTAGTTCCATTGCATTCTCCTACTGCATTCGATTGCATAACAGTCATTTCACACCGTTTACTGTTGAATGACAGCTAGTTTTATAACTGAACCATTTTTTTCTGAAGAGCAGTCAACAGCTGGACCACTGCGATTGCAGCTCACTTAGAGCCAATATTAAAATGTTTCGTGATACATGAACTGTAGTAACGTGGCATTTTAGATACTACGATTTTTATGCAGGGCTGGGCACCACCTCAAGAGTGTCGCATAGTTACTTAGGCAACATTTCACGAATGAACGTCTTATAGGCCAACACTTCCCCTCTTCCCACCAGACCTCAACCTCTGTGACTTTTGTCTATGAGGTTATCTCAAAAGCACTGTTTATGGTGATAATCTAAACAATTTGGCAGAAATGAAAAATGTGATACACTGATAACATTCCTCCTGATATGCTATGTGTAACGTGTATACGAGCCAGTTTCCCTTAAAAAGTCCTCCACGAAAGCATCCCTCCCTTAAGGCAGATAGCCCTTGAGTGCTTTGCCGTAATCTAATAAACCAAACCAAAACCAAACCTGATATGCTAAGAGCTGCTGTTGAGAATGCAGTAACATGATTTAACTTGCTTTCGGAAAATGCTGGACGCTACATTGAACATGCTTTGTAACACGTTTCGGAAAATATTAAACACATTTTAAACAGATGTTTTCGTGTCTTATTTCATTTAACAATATTGTATACAGCGCCACTTTTCCCCTGATGTTGAGTTTTTGAACTCTTTTTTTTTTTTTTTTTTTTTTTTTCCGCCGAAAATAAATTCATATAACCTCCTTTACACGATTCCCAAGTTTGATAACATTTGGTCCGGTAGTTTTCCTTTTATGACCATTTCAAAGTGGAACTTTAATAATAACCACCATGTAAAATAAGCTTTAAAAGTCTGACAGTATGGTTCAAGTCCCAACTTTAAAAAATATATATATAAATATAAATTTTTATATTAATTCTCTTAGAAAGCATGTTTTAAGAAGCTAATTTCTCTCTCGCGTTATAGATTGTATAAAAAACATGATATTTAATATGATTTAGATTGTTTCAGCCGGTATAAGAATCGGGTTACTCTGTGGTACAGAATAAACCCTGCTGGACTGTTTTATTTCTTTGTCATTTAGAAAAAATCTTTTAATTAAAATATTTATCCTTTGAACTTCGCTTTAAACTTTATTTATAGCTAAAATGACTAGAAAATGAAAAGCTGTCTTTAGCTGAAACGCAATTCATATAATTGATGTTTTAAAAAATTGACAAGAATGAATGCAAAATGTATGGAAGTCTAGCAGTCGAAAAATCTTAATTTTCTTGTGTGAGCACTGAAAATAACTGTAGAAGGAAAGAAGAAAATTAGGGAGAAAAGTAAGCAAAAATTTGCAGGGAAATTTGGCTGTCAGACGTACCAAGATGTTCAAAAAGTTGGACGCTTTCGAATATACTATCAGGATACTTCAAAGAATTTAGGTGTTCAAAGAGAAAACAGTTGGACGTGTACACCAGCAAATACCATCAATTGAGCTTGTGTTAACAGAAAAGACAAAACGATATCATTGCAGATTAAAGTGAAGAGCGACTGGTTTTAAACTATATGGTTGTGTAAATTACGTTATAGAACATCATATCGTATCATAAATGGTGAATCCCATGATTTCCTCAGTCGAATTATTTGAAGATTCAGGAGTTTATCCAGTGATGTATGTGGATGTCACTTAAAGATGTTTTTTTTCCCTTCCTGATGAAACAGCGGCCGAGCGGTAAAGTCGCTGAACACTGGTAGTTCGGTCCGAGGTTCGAATCCCGCGAACGGGCTGGCTGCATGGGCGTTTTCGTGGTTTTCCCCATGTGTAACGTGTATGCGAGCCAGTTTCCCTTAGAAAGTCCTCCAGGAAGGCATTCCTTCCCTTAGGCAGATAGCCGTAGTGTGCTTTGTCATAATAAAATAAACCAAAACCTTTTGATGAAACCAGTCTTTCCTTTCATCTCATAGCTCCAAAATGTTTAGCCTCTAAAGACTGATAAAGGCTCTGACGAAATACTTCGTGAAGAACTTTCTAAGGGAAACCAGCTGTCATACGCGGTACACATGAGAAAATCCACGAAAACGCCCATGCAACCAGCCCGTTTACCGGAGTTCGAACCCCGGAGTGAACTACCAGTGTTCAGAAACTTTACCGCTCGGCCGTTTGTGGGCCTTTATGAAATGGAAGGTGATAACTTTATTTAAAATGATTGTCAGAAATACCAAAATGTTTCGAAAAGTTGGATACTTTTCAATATACTTTCAGAATGCTTAAAGAAACAGAGAAGAAAAATAAATTTTTCCGTAAAATTTAGTATTCGTATTTTTTTAAATTTAAAACTTTTCAATCTTATGATATTTGATTCTTGCGATTTCAAAAATAAAATATTTGATTAAAATATGAATAACATTTTAAGAAACCAAATGTAGGATAAAATTGTGTAAAGCAATGGGCACTATGATAAAACTGTTTAAAGCAGTGTGTGTATGCAAGTCATCCTAAGTTAAAATATCGGTTATACATCTCTCTTATTTATATATATTTTTTCTGAACGGAACATTGAAAGGTGTGTAAAACTGTGCTTAACTGTATTTTCTCTTTTAATATAGTATGCAGTTTTCAAACGCATCGTAGTCTGGGTTACAAAGTATTCTTCCGAAAAAAAGGCAGTTCAAATAAATAAAATCAAATTCTGGAAAATTGATATTAATAAATATATTTAAAATGCACAGTTCGAAGGAATAAATAGAAAATTTTAAAACAATTATCTGAAGAGACAATGCAACACAAACAATTAAAATAAAAGTATAAAAATTTAAAAATGACCTAAAATAATAGCTATGACGAAATATATATATATAAAGAAAACTATTTGAAAAAAAAATAAATAAACGCTGCACCTTTATTTACGCAGTTCGAATAGGTAAATAGAAATTTTTAAAACAGTTATTCGAAAAAAAAAAAAAAAAAAAAAAAACGTGCAACTTAAACAATTAAAATGAAATTCGAAAAAGAAAAAATTACTTAAAATAATAAGTTATAATTAAAAATATAATATAAAGAATATTATTTGGAAAAAAGGAACGACGGTGACTTTTTTTCCTAAGGAAACTAGGTTGCTATATATTAAGAAGTTCGCCAAGTGAAGTATTCTTGGCGCAAACTGACAAAAAAGTGCCAACATAAATTTGTGAATTTCTCCGTAAATTTCGCTCCAAATTTTACAAAATTTCATATTTAGGCGTAATTTGAGTCGTAGAATCGAAATATGTAAAAAAATTGGTATGTTATTTCAGAAAAAGTCCGATTTTGCGTCAAAATACCTATGTTAGAATAGTGCTATATATAAATCTAATATATATCCTAAGTCGCGCTTTCGAGACATGAAGAACGCAATTTGAATTTTGTCAATCGGTCCAGTAGATCGGGAGATATAGGACTGTCCCATTTTTTTTTTTTTTTTGAGCAGTGTACATGCGATGTTATTGCTAAATCCATGCAGTCGTCCGGATGTTTGTTTGTTATTCTGTATCTGAACATTGATTTTAACAAGATTGTTGTTGAAAATCCTCTTTCACATTTTTAGGTAGATCGAAAGCAGGAATTTATCTTTTTAAAAGTTTAACAGTTCATGATTTTTCTGATCTAGGACTATTCAAATGGCTTTTTGTGATATTCTTCATCTTAATTAGGATGAAAACCAGTTATTTCTATTTCTAGATCAGTAGAATTGTTAACATATTTGCAATCTTTTACCATTTTTCTTAAACACTAGTCTTATGTAATGGGTTTGAAGTGAACGTAGTAGTTGGCCTAATTTTAAATACACTCAAAACATCTAATTTAGAAACTAATTTAAGCTCGATGAGATTTTCCAAATGTTTCTTTCAGTTTTCTTATATTTCACGCTTTAGTTCTCCAGATTTTCAAAGTGGCAAAAGGTACATTGCATTATGGTAAAAATGTATATTCCTTATATTTGTGTAATATTTTTACAAAATTAATTCTGATTTAAAATTAATTTAAAATACCCTTAAATTCAAAAACTTTAGTTTAGTTCTCTCCCCACCTCAAGTTTAAGATTTTAGTTATTATGTCTGTAAGAATGACTAAATCATAGCACTAATTATGGTCGATAATTTCCTCATAAGTTTCGTTTCTAGATTTTTAAAATTCTTCTATGAAACTTTTGTAACAGAAGCTGGGATGGAACCCAGGCAGCCAGACAGAATGTCCCTTCCCTGAGTGAAAATTTCTATCATTTCACTGAAAGTGACATTATTATATTTCAGAATAAACCTCGTAACACTAATAAATGTATGTAGATTTTTTTTTAATGTTTATATAATGCGTGTTTGGTTCTTACAACATTTTGAGCTATTATATTACTAATTCTGTATGTGAGCTAAGACAGTTTAATATAGAACATCTGCTTCAAGACTAAAAGTAAAGTATTTGAATTGTGTTTTACCTTTCGTGTGTTTTGAGAGGTACGTTCTAATCTCCAATTTATGGAATTTCTCAGTATTGGACATCTCACATAGCTGACAAAATTTCATTCCCATGTTTAGGTTTTATAGTACAATAAGTTGAGCATCCCTACATTAGTATATGACTTTGATTCCTTCGAAAGAAAAAAAGTGTATCTTAGTTTTGTTGAATTTTTGATCAAAATTTTAGTATATAGGTAATTGCAATAGCTCATTCACGAAATTTTATTTAAATATTTTTGCAACATTTCAAAATGGTATATCATTCAATGGCATTTGATGTGTTTGGCTTACTGTAATAAAGCTGGGCTCGAACCCGGGCAGCTAGACAATATGTTCTTTCCCTGAGTGAAATATTGCTATAATTGCATTAAAGTGACGTGGTAATATTTCAGGATAATTTCTTGTACATTGGACTAAGCTGTCCTCTCTCATAGATGAGTGTACTTAAGTAAAGAACTTAAAATGAGAAACGGTTCTTGCGTTAAAATTCTGAATGAAATATTTATTTTATGGTTTATGACTTTTGTTTCCAAGATGTTTTTCGAAATCTGTTTTTAGAATGGTGTTTTTAAGCCCTTTCTAAAAAAAAAAAAAAAAAAAAAAAGGTATAAAAGTATATATGTATAGCTCTTTTAATGTCAATATATTGCGAGTTTGATTCTTACTCTCTTTTGATCTGTTATGTCACTAATTCTGTGTGTGAATTAAGATACTTTTATATGTAACACCTGCTTCAAAGCTAACATTAAAGTTTATTTTGCTTATTTGTCATTTAAAATTACCTGCTTATTGACTTTCGGTGCCATCTTTGTATCAGCGCTAAAATTATTTACTTTTCTCGAAGATCATTATCCCTTTTATTCTGTGTATCCGTAATAACTGTATAATTTTTTTTTCTTTCATTGTTCATGTTGTACCCATGCATTAAAAACCTCTTTCGCTTACTGCACTTCTGTCGTATTAGGAAAATCATTTTCTTTTGTATCGACTGCAGTCATGATTTTAGTAACAATGTAGCACGTTGCTGGAATTTAAAACAAAGAAGTCTACTTTTGAAGTTTTATATATTAAGAAACAATATTAGATATTTCTTTTTGTGTATAGATATTCTTTAATTTCAAAGTAGTTAAAATCTAATGATTCCTTCCCCCCCCCCTCTTGGCCATTTCTAGTGTAATTTGTCATCATTTTTGTGCACTCTTGGATTGCAGAACATATCATGAAAGAAAAAGTATGGAGAAATAGTGCAGAGGAAAAAGACATCTGTGGCTGGTAATTCTTGTTTTATATTAACTTTATTTTCACTAGAAATGCTTGAATGTTATAATTTGTAGGTCCCTTTTCACATGTTGCTTTATATTGGAGTTTTACTACTTATTTATTTTACGTGAAAGTTTCACATTATGTTTTAATGTTTAGGGTAGCGTCTATGCATTAATTTCTTAGGTTTTGAATTCCATATTGAAGTGTCTAGGTTTTGAATTCCATATTGAAGTGTCTGAAGTGGTTCTTTCTTTATATTGTATTGTAATATTCGAAGTGAGGTTGAACTGTTAATCACAATATAATTATCAGAAGTCTGAGATTTGTTAGAGTTCTGTTGCTTCTTAGCGGTATCAAAATTACCGCTTTAGTGTAATTTTTTCCCAAGTGGCCTCCTTTCGCATTACGAGGAGGAGGCTAAGCATTTTCCTCTCTGACTGGCCTAATATTTTCCTTGTCTAACGGGGTCTTCTCTTCCCAACAGGTCAGTGTAATTACTCTGCCTGTGTATAAACCAATTTTGTTTCAGTTTTTTCCGAATTTAGAGTCTGTCTATCAAGTGCTGTTTCTCTTAAAACCATTGAAAGTTAAATGTTGAACAAAAAAGAAATGTAAATAAAAATTTAATGAGTACTCGTAATGAAAGTTAGTGGGGCCAAATTGTCGTCTGTTAAGGCTGTTCAAAATGTGCTTTTTATTAGTTGTTTTAAGCATACTTTATTAAATTTTTCCCTTAATCTGAACTATTTTGGCGTATTGGGAAGTTTTATGAACCTATTTGCGAAGATCTATTTAAAATTGGTTTCACAAATAAAAATTCGTTTTGAAATCAAATCAGAGATGTTTTATTATTATCGTAAAAAAATTCTGCAGGATAACTTTCCACTTTGTTTTGCAAAGCACTCTGAAAGTTTCTTTTGGACTTCTTTCCGTTCTCTTGGCAAATGCATGACAGAAATATTTTTTGAGAAACAGCTGATGTCTTTTGCTTATAAGAATGATTGATGCAACTGTATGCGTGCCGCTGTAAAGATCACATGTTTTTTCTTTAATTGGGTAATTCTTCACTAGAAGATCAGACATTGCTTTTTGTGTTATTTAACAATTTCTTCATCTTATCTTCAGTTAAAAGCTCTTCTTCATAATGAGCGCTTTTATTATCAAGGGGTTTTATAAGACCCCAATTCTTCTTTTGTAATTTTCTGATTCATTGTTTGACTTCTCTGTCTTCCATATGTGAAAATTCTTCGGCATCGATTGCTTTTGAAATTTGTAAGATTTTTCGGACTTCATTTTCAGTCGATGGAAATTGTTTAACGTAGCAGATAAATTCTTTCCGGTGTTGATGGATGAATGTTGCACCACGTATGAATGAAATTCTAGCAGTGCACAAATAAAATGGGATCTTTTAAGGTACTGCTATACGCGAAATCAGGCTTCACAAGTCTGCGGTCAGCAAGTACCTGCCGTATTAAAAATGATAGACTACGAAATATGACTTGAAGAATTGTATGAGTTATTTGGAATGCAGATTGGGAGTTTAGTCGTGATAGGTAAACAGTCTATACAGATGACCGGAAATAATAAAAATTTAGATGGGTGTACTATAAAGTATTTTACTCCTGGACCATGGATTAGTCATAAACAGTACTTGTGTAAAAACAGATTAAAGTATATGAATTCCCTGTTTAAGAAAGGAATTTCTCTATGACAGTATGCAGTCTGTATCATAGCTGGAACAGCGAGGTGTTGTGTCTTCAGGGAAACAAAATCTGTTATTCTGTAATTTTTCCTGAAAATGTGTGTTTAAATTTTGTTACCTAGGTAACCTATTTTTAACTCTTTCTATATGAAAATGAAACCAAATACAGACAAAGAAATAAAATTGCATTCCTTCCCTTGGTGCAGTTATTAACAACTTTAACTTAATGGGAGCCAATTTTAAGTTTATAAAATTTTGCATAGCTACCATTATATATTGCACTTTTAATATTTCAGTTATAGGTGCATTCAACAAAGTATAAAAATGTGTGGTATAATATCTTAAAGAAAAGGTATACTCTTTGTATTATTTACAAAAAAATTCAGCAAGATGAAAATTAAATACAGGGAAATCATATTTTAATGTGAAATTTAACATTGCATTTCTTCTGAGAGTTTTTTTTTCTCCCTCTGGTACATGCGATGTTATTGCTAAATCCATGCAGTCGTCCGGATGTTTGTTTGTTATTCTGTATCTGAACATTGATTTTAACAAGATTGTTGTTGAAAATCCTCTTTCACATTTTTAGGTAGATCGAAAGCAGGAGTTTATCTTTTTAAAAGTTTAACAGTTCATGATTTTTCTGATCTAGGACTATTCAAATGGCTTTTTGTGATATTCTTCATCTTAATTATGATGAAAACCAGTTATTTCTATTTCTAGATCAGTAGAATTTTTAACATATTTGCAATCTTTTACCATTTTTCTTAAACACTAGTCTTATGTAATGGGTTTGAAGTGAACATAGTAGTTGGCCTAATTTTAAATACACTCAAAACATCTAATTTAGAAACTAATTTAAGCTCGATGAGATTTTCCAAATGTTTGTTTCAGTTTTCTTATATTTCACGCTTTAGTTGTCCAGATTTTCAAAGTGGCAAAATGTACATTGCATTATGGTAAAAATGTATATTCCTTATATATGTGTAATATTTTTACAAAATTAATTCTGATTTAAAATTAATTTAAAATACCCTTAAATTCAAAAACTTTAGTTTAGTTCTCTCTCCCCCCCTCAAGTTTAAGATTTTAGTTATTATGTCTGTAAGAATGACTAAATCATAGCACCAATTATGGTCGATAATTTCTTCGTAAGTTTCGTTTCTAGATTTTTAAAATTCTTCTATGAAACTTTTGTAACAGAAGCTGGGATGGAACACAGGCAGCCAGACAGAATGTCCCTTCCCTGAGTGAAACTTTCTATCATTTCACTGAAAGTGACATTATAATATTTCAGAATAAACCCTCGTAACCCTAATAAATGTATGTAGATTTTTTTTAATGTTTATATAATGCATGTTTGGTTCTTACAACATTTTGAGCTATTATATTACTAATTCTGTATGTGAGCTAAGACAGTTTAATATAGAACATCTGCTTGAAGACTAAAAGTAAAGTATTTGAATTGTGTTTTACCTTTCGTGTGTTTTGAGAGGTACGTTCTAATCTACAATTTATGGAATTTCTCGGTATTGGACATCTCACATAGCTGAGAAAATTTCATTCCCATGTTTAGGTTTTATAGTACAATAAGTTGAGCATCCGTACATTAGTATATGACTTTGATTCCTTAGAAAGAAAAAAAGAGTATCTTAGTTTTGTTGAATTTTTGGTCAAAATTTTAGTATATAGGTAATTGCAATAGCTCATTCACGAAATTTTATTTAAATTTTTTCGCAACATTTCAAAATGCTGTATCATTCAATGGCATTTGATGTGTTTTAACTTGCTGTATTAAAGCTGGGCTCCAACCCGGGCAGCTAGACAATATGTTCTTTCCCTCAGTGAAATATTGCTATAATTGCATTAAAGTGACGTGGTAATATTTCAGGATAATTTCTTGTACATTGGACTAAGCTGTGCTCTCTCATGGATGAGTGTACCTAAGTAAAGAACTTAAAATGAGAAACGGTTCTTGCGTTAAAATTCTGAATGAAATATTTATTTTATGGTTTATGACAAGGTGTTTTTCGAATTTTTCAAGATGTTTTTCGAAATCTGTTTGTAGAATGGTGTTTTTTGATCCCTTTCTTAAAAAAAAAAAAAAAAAAAAAAAAAAAAAAAAAAAACTATAAAAGTATATATGTATAGATCTTTTAATGTCAATATATTGCGAGTTTGATTCTTACTCTTTTTTGATCTGTTATGTCACTAATTCTGTGTGTGAATTAAGATAGTTTAATATATAACACCTGCTTCAAAGCTAACAGTAAAGTTTATTTTGTTTATTTGTCATTTGAAATTACCCGCTTATTGTCTTTCGGAGCCATCTTTCTAGCAGCGCTGAAATTATTTACTTTTCTCGAAGATTATTATCCCTTTTATTCTGTGTATCCATAATAACTGTATAATTTTTTTTCTTTCATTGTTCATGTTGTACCCATACATTAAAAACCTCTTTCGCTTACTGTACTTCTGTCGTATTAGGAAAATCATTTGCTTTTCTATCGACTGCAGTCATGATTTTAGTAACAATGTAGAACATTGCTGGAATTTAAAATAAAGAAGGCTACTTTTGAAGTTTTATAAATTAAGAAACCATATTAGATATTTCCCTTTGTGTATAATTATTCTTTAATTTCAAGGTAGTTAAAATCTAAAGATTCCTTCCCCCCCCCCTTGGCCTCTTCTAGTGTAATTTGTCATCATTTTTGTGCACTCTTGGATTGCAGAACATTATATCATGAAAGAAAACGAACGGAGAAATAGTGCAGAGCAAAAAGACATCTGTGGCTGGTAATTCTTGTTTTATATTAACTTTACTTTCACTCGAAATGCTTGAATGTTATAATTTGTAGTTCCCTTTTCACATGTTGCTTTATATTGGATTTTTACTAGTTATTTATTTTATATGATCGCTTCACATTATGTTTTAATGTTTAGGGTAGCATTTATGTATTAATTTCTTAGGTTTTGAATTCCATATTGAAGTGTTTGATTTGGTGCTTTCTTTATATTGTATTGTAATATTCGAAGTGAGGTTGAACTGTTAATCACACTATAATTATCAGAAGTCTGAGATTTGTTAGAGTTCTGTTGCTTCTTAGTGGTTTCAAAATTACTGCTGTAGTGTAATTTTTTCCCAAGTGGCCTCCTTTCGCATTACGAGGAGGAGGCTATGAATTTTCCTCTCTGTCTGGCCTAATATTTTCCTTGTCCAACGGTGTCTTGTCTTCCCAACAGGTCAGTGTAATTGCACTGCCTGTGTATAAACCAATTTTTTTTCAGTTTTTTCCGAATTTAGAGTCTCTCTATCAAGTGCTGTTTCTCTTAAAACCAATGAAAGTTAAATGTTGAACAAAAAAAGAAATGTAAATAAAAATTTAATGAGTACTCGTAAAGAAAGTTAGTGAGACCAAATTGTCTTCTGTTAAAGCTGCTCAAAATGTGCTTTTTATTAGTTGTTTCAAGCATACTTTATTATATTTTTCCCTTAATCTGAACTATTTTGGCATATTGTGAAGTTTTATGAACCTATTTGTGAAGATCTACAGATTAAAGTATATGCATTCCCTGTTTAAGGAAGGACTTTCTCTATGACAGTATGCAGTCTGTATCATAGCTGGAATAGTGAGGTGTTGCGTCTTCAGGGAAACAAAATCTGTTATTCTGTAATTTTTACTGAAAATGTCTGTTTAAATTTTGTTGCCTAGATAACCTATTTTAATTCTTTCTATATGAAATTGAAACCAAATACAGACAAAGAAATAAAATTTCATTCCTTCCCTTGGTGCAGTTATGCGCAATTTTAGCTTAATGGGAGCCAATTTTAAGTTTATAAAATTTTGGTAAGCTTCAGTTATATATTGCACTTTTAATATTTCATTTATGAGTGCATTACACAATGCATAAAAATGTGTGGTATAATATGTTAAAGAAAATGTATACTCTTTGTATTATTAACAGAACATTCAGCAAAATGAAAAATAAATACCTGAACGAAAGCAGGAATTTATCTTTTTAAAAGTTTAACATTTCAATGATTTTTCTGATCTAGGACTATTCAAATGCCTTTTTGTGATATTCTTGATCTTAATTAAGGTGAAAATCAGTAATTTCCGTTTCTAGATCAGTAGAATTGTTAACATGTTTGCAATCTTTTACCATTTTTCTTAAATACTAGTCTTATGTAATGGGTTTGAAGTGAAGGAAGTTATTTGGCTTAATTTTAAACACACTCAAAACATCTGATTGAGAAACTAATTTAAGCTCAATGAGATTTTTCAAATGTGTGTTGTAGTTTTCTTTTATTTCGCGCTTTAGTTCTCCACATTTTCAAAGTGACAAATCGTAGATTACATTATAGTAAAAATGTATATTCCTTCAATTTGTGTAATATTTTCACAAAATTAATTGTGTTTTAAAATGAGTTTATAATACCCTTTAACCCGTTCAGTACAGGCGTGTGATCATATGTGCATCAGCAGCGAACATTACCTCAAGGCCGGGTATGTCATATTTGAATCGCCATTTAATTCACTGCATCGACCGGGTGTACCACATTTGACTATTTAGCCGCTAGATGTAGCTGTATGCCTGTTATGGGGAAATATAAGGAAAGTTAAGTATGATTACCTTCATTCCTATGCAATGATTTTTATTTTTGGTATTTTGTTTCCGAATGCGAGTGAGATTTGTGGGTGGGTGTTGAGCAATGTAATGTCACTTAAACGGGCTCTCCCTGCATTGAGGTACCATTTTTATTTTTGGAATATAGTGAGGTAGAGGTTCTATCATTAGAGTATTTTTATATTATTATTACTCTGATATTTTTCCTTCCTTGTTTTTATTTATTTTATTACTCTTAGATTTTTGGTGCTTTGTGATGAATATTTTTAATCCTCAGCGAAACATACAGGGGTTGGACAAAAATATGGAAACACCTTTAAAAAAACATGTTTCTTTGCTTAATGTGGTGTAGGAAACTCGTTGGCATCAAAAACAGCTTGCAGTCTTCTCGGAATGGATAAATACAGTTCCTGTATGTTTGCCAAGGGAATATTATACCATTCTTCCTGCAAAACGGTGGCAAGTTCAGATAACGATGTTGGCGGTGGATAACGAGAACGCACTTTCCGTTCCAATGTAGACCACAAAGGTTTGATAATATTCAGGTCTGGTGACTGTGGTGGCCAGGGGAGATGGGACAACTCATCCTCGTGCTCAGAAAACCAGTCCTGGACAATGTGAGCTGTGTGAACAGGGGCTTTGTCGTCTTGGAAGACACCATCACCATCGGGAAACAAAGTTTGTACCATGGAATGAACTTGATCGGCCAAAATGTTCACATAAGTCTTGGCAGTCATGTGCCCTGACACAGTTATCATGGGGCTAGCAGAGAACCACGATATGGCTGCCCAAACCATAACAGAACCCTGCCATGTTTCACTCTTGGCAACAAGCAGTCTGTATTATAGGCTTGAGATGGCGTTCTTCAAACGTAAACTCGGCCAAAAGTGGGAAACAATGTGAAAGAAGACTCATCAGACCATATTACTCGCTTCCACTGCTCTATAGTCCAGGCTTTATGACTTAAACACCACCTTTTCATGTTACGGGCATTAGCATCACCGATGAGTGGCTTCTCAATTGCAGCACGGCCAGCAATTCCCTGTTTATGAAGCTCCCTTCCAATTGTTTTGGTACTCACAGGGTTCGGTAACACAACATTCATTTCAGCAGTAACTTTTGCAGCTGTGGTCTTCTTATTTTTCGTCACAATTGCTCTTAATGATCGTCTGTCACGATCACTCAGGACACACTTTCGTCTGCGCTGTTATTTAGCAGATGATGTTTTTCAGCTTTTCAAATATGCGGAATAAATCTTCGATACAGTACCTCTTGAAACACTAAACACCTCGGCTACCTTGCTTACGGAAGCACCTACCATACGTGCTCCAACAATTTGCCCACGTTCGAAGTCTGTTAACTCTGACATAATGCAATGACAACCTCACATAACAGTACTCCGACAACAACTGAACTGTTTAGCACATTGTATAGGTGGCGTCAGTAGTCAAAAACGCTAGCACCACCTACATATTTCATTAAAATCAATCTTTCTTTTCAAACATGCATTTCACAAGGTGTTTCCATATTTTTGTCCATCCACTGTATATCTTTTTTTAATGGCAAACGAAAGCAATCTAAACTAAATGTGTAGAATATACACAATCACTAAGTGTTGAGTAATGTAATGGGTCATTTTATATAAACAAATGAATGTAGAATTTATTTTCAAAACATGAGGAGAGCACAGATATTGCATTATTAAAAGCTTTATTTTACTAATAAGAAATATATAAAAGTAATAAAGATAAGTCAAGTAAAAATTAATATTGCAGGTGATGTCATGATAGTTAAACTCAGTCCACAGGATTCATGTAATGATGAACATTTCATATTTTTATTATCGGTTAAAGTGAAGTAGATGTTCAATTATTAAAGACTTTTTTATTACTCTTTGAGTTTTCCGGCATTGAGAGGAATATTTTGTATCGCTTAGTGAAAGTTTTTTTAATGGCGATATGAAAGCTCTGTCTGACCGTATAACATATACAAATGCTAAATGAGTCAAATTTGCTGAGTAAAATATCAGCAGATATTATATTCCAGTGACTAATGCAAGGTTGGACTTTGTGTACACCTATGTTTCAAAGAATATCATACACTGTCTCATTTTGAAACATTGCTTACTTTTCGTTGTTTGCTCGTTGAAATTTTATGAAACATGGTTTTAATATTTTTTAATTGTGTGTTGTGTTAAATAAAATTTGCGATTGTTTGGATATTTTTCCATGTATATTTATTTGTGGGAAAAGGGCAAAATTATATTATTTTAGAAGGAGTATTTTATAAAATCTTTAAGGAAAATATAATAATAAAGGTTTAGAATTAGTTCTGATGACTACCTGAATGTTCTTCTCATAATGTACCCAAAATTAGAAGACGAATTTCATTTATCCTTTTTTTTTTTTTTTTTTTTTAAAGACTAAATTCTACTATGAAACTTATGTTACAGAAGCTGGGATGGAACACGGGCAGCCAGAGAGAATGTCCCTTTCCCGAGTGAAATGTTTCTATCATTTCCTTGAAAGTGACCTTATAATATTTCAGGATCAATCCTCGTACACTAATAAATGTATATAGATTTTTTTAATGTTAATACAGTCAAAAGTCGTTAATCCGGACACCCATAATCTGGAATGATCTATAATCCGGACCTCAAAGCTACAAACTTTCTGCGCATGTGTTGTGCGTACGGCAACGCAATTGATAAACAGACGGCGCGCAATGAACTGTAAGTTGATCTGTCAGCACTATCCTTATCTTCAGGGCAGATGTTTTTATTTTATTCGGCTTATAATGTAGATTTCATCTCGATGTACTCAGTCTTTGATATGATTTAAATCAAATTCCTCGTCATTATAAATATCACGAATACAAATCAAATAGTTTTCTGGTTGCAATTTTCTACTTTTGACTATGCGTAATGTATGCTTTACGCATGCACGCGTTGAAAGAAATGTTTAATAAAGTAAACAAATAAATATTAAGCTTTTTTTTTTTTTTGTAAATTTTGATACCCTTTAGATCATAATTGTTCTTTATTTCATAAATTACGGTTTCATATTTTTCATTTTATAATTTCTGCATGCCATCTTACCAGATTTGAACTAATGATCTATAATCCGTAAAAATCGATAATTCGGAATCGCCGAAGTCCCGACGAGTCCGGATTAAAGAATTTTGACTGTATAATGCGTGTTTGATTCTTACAATATTTTGAGCTATTATATCACTAATTCTGTATGTGAATTAAGACAGTTTAATATAGAACACCTGCTTCCAGGCTAAAAGTAAAGTATTTGAATTATGTTTTACCTGTCGTCTGTTTTCAGACGCAGGTTCTATTCTACAATATATAGAATTTCTAGGTATTGGACATCTCAGATAGCTGACATAATTTCATTCTTATGTTTAGGTTTTATAGTACAATAAGTTGAGCATCCCTATATTAGTATATGACTTTTGTTCATTGGAAAGAAAAGGGAGTATCTTTGTTTTCTTGAATTTTTGGTCAAAGTTTTAGTGTGTAGGTAATTGCAATAGCTCTTCCACAAAATTGCATTTAAAATTTTTCCAACATTTTAAAATGCTGTATCATTCAATTGTATTTGATGTGTTTTGGCTTTCTGTATTAAAGCTGGGCTGAACCCCGGGCAGCTAGACAACATGTTCTTTCCCTGAGTAAAAATTAATTCTGTTAAAAATACATTTATGTCATTAAATGAAGAGGTTAGATGAAATATTCAAATCGTCTAGCTTCTACATTTAGTTTGACAGTAAAAAGTCTGAAAATAATATTAATTCTTTGGTGAAAAATATCTTTATTTATACCAAGTGTTGCAAATCAATCTTAAGTTATTTCTCAGAATAATATATAAAAACTGTTACCCTCCATCTACATTCCTGAAAGTAAGTATTAAGTATTTAACAAATAGATTTGATCATATTTTATGCATCATGCAGACTATATTTCCAGCTCTTTCATTAAAGTGCAATTTATTTTCAGTGTATGAACATGAAATATCTTCTAAAATACTGTACAAGCCCAGTCACTTATTCGAAATTTAATTCAGTTTTCATATAAGAATTAAAATTTGCCAGACAATTGCTTTCTTAACAGTTGTAATTTAACACTTTTGACTTTAATGTTTCAGAAATTTGCTAAATCGAGTTTATCTTTGTGTGACCTTGCATCAAAGGCACCGATAATAAATTTGTTTTGGCATTCACTGGTTAAATTTTTAAAGAAAACTTATTGATGTAAAAGAAGGAACAAATTATACTTATCTTGGTAGTATGTCTTATGATATTGTCTTAAGTTATCGCGTCTTATGGTTATTTATGGTGTCTCATGATATTGCAGTAACTTAAAGTGCATTTCAAAGAACTTGTTGTTTCTTAAGTTGCATAACCTATTTTCATAACTTCTTGTGATCTTTATGTTTTACTGTTCCATGTTATCAAATATATATAAAAAGTAAATTTCTAATTAAATATTCTTCCATTCACAGCACAGTGATATAATGTGTGTTCGCATTTATTATACAGTTATGATCATTATTCATTATAGAGTTTTATATATTTATTATATGTATTTAATTTATATCATTATGTATTATATAATTTTGCTTTTAGAATACAGTAAGACCCCGCTTAACGCTGTTTCGGTTTAGCGCTCTTTTATTTCAACCCGGGATTCCACGAAATCGCTCGCAGCATATGGGGATTCCCCGAAATATTATGCAGCGATAGGTTTCAAATACATATCCGAAAGAGTGTACTTGTATTTCTTGTTTGGTGCGGTATTGTACAGACATATTTTGAAGGGGTAAATGTGGAAGATGTCGAAGAAATAATTCAAGAAGCAGCAGCTAGTCTTTCTAATGATGAGCTCAAGGAATTAACTGAACAAGAAGAAAACAAAAATGTTGACAGCAGTGATTCAGAAGAAGAGCAAAAAGAACTTTCGATGGCGTTTGTAAAAAGGACTTTGTCTACCATAACTGAAATAATGGATCAATTCATTGAAAATGATCCGAATTTTGACAGGAGCTCAAAAGTAAGGCGTGGTGTTAGAGATGCTCTATCCGTTTATGAAGAACTTTTAAGAGAACAACGCAAAAGAAAAAGGCAAACAACATTAGATGCTTTTGTCACAAAAAGGTAGAACACTGAAAACGCGGAAGGCTAACTAAATATGACTGACTTAGAATTTTATTTGTTTTTTTTTTAAGAATATTCGTTTTGTTATTTATATTTTGTTTTTATTTTTGCAAGAAATAATAATGTGGTATTAATTTGGGCTTTAAGAAATAAATGTTTGGTTTTATTTTTATTAAAAAAACATACTTTTTAAATTTAATACCTAACCAATTTCCTAGCCATCTTCCCCTAACACCAATATTTACATGTAAAGATAGCCTCGTTTAGCGCTGTTTCGCATTACGCTCTACTTTGATGGAACGTATCCCCTGCGTTAAGTGGGGTCTTACTGTATATCACAATATATAATTTGAATTGCTTATAGAACTATTATGTTTTTCATATGTTAATGAGATCTGTGTGTCTTTTAGGTTAATTATTTTCACAAAGGAATTAAAATAAAATCATACCCTTTTAATGCAATTCACATTTTATTATAAAAAAAAAGAATTTTTTAAAGTCACATTTGATAACAATATAAAAAATGTTGACAGAAACTTTAAAATTATTCCTATTTTTATTGGCAAGTTTAAATATTCTTCACAAAATTCCATTTCTCAGCACACACCATCACAATTAATTTAATCAGTTTCCAAATAAAAATTAAATTCAGTATGTCGCGGAGTAAGTAACAGAAGTAGAACTGCATGAAACACACAAGAACATATCCATATTTAGCCAATCACTATTCATTTCTAACTGTTAATGATTGAATAAAAGAAAATACAAGTATAAAGTTCTATGAATAAAAGAAGAGTTACACTAAAGAAATTTTTTTTTAATATACATTACATCTTAATTCTATATAATTATTCTTTTGTTTTTCACTTGCTCTTGACATTAGTTGATGACAGCTGATTCATGTCAGAAATATTGTTCCTTATAAAAAAATACACACATAAATTTTATGTTTTATTATATAGAAAAATCTATGTACTCTTCTGTTATAGGGACTGGATTCAGAAATGTATGTATGTGTGTATGCACTTTTATATGTGTGTTTATATACAAACATACATGCATACGTACATATATACATGCATATGTGAACGCATTCGTACATACATTTCTGAATTCGGTCCTGATAACAGAAGTGTACCAAATTTTGCCGCAGTTGTTAAATGAATAGTCTAAGGTAAAATGGTTATGGTTTATTTGATTACAGTAAAGCTTGCTCAGGCTCATCTATACCTAAGGGTGTAGATGATGCCCTTGTGTAGTGCTTTCGATTGAAAACTGGCACACATTAATATTACATGTGTATAATCAGCTATGAAATATGCACCAAGAAACTGAAATTGTCAACAGTAATTTAGTATACTTTATTCTGTGTTACATACGAATAGTACATTGTTTTTGGACAAAGCTATATAAAGCATACACAATCAACCTCATTCAAATACTAAATATTTAAGTATTTTCTGATTATCCAACCCCTAGTTTCAGCATTTTATAAAAGTGTTAGTTTTTTTTTTATGCATTCCTGGTACACGTGCGACCAAAGACAGTGCATACAAATGGTTATATTATACAAATGGTTATAATTTTATAGTTAACCGTTATTTTGCTGGCAAATGCCTTTTTTATTATAATTATTAGAATTCTGGAGTCTATGTACTTAAAAGAAAGAAAGCGTTGTCTTTCTTTAAAAATACAATGTTTTCCGTAAGAATAAAGAATAAAAAATGTGCATTATATGAAATTGTACTTTTTAAATGATCAAATTTCTACCAAAGTGCTTTTAATATTCTGTGATGGATGGAATTCTCTTATGAAAATTATGTTATGGTACTTGAAATGGTTTCTTGTTTGCTTAAGAATTTTAACCAGATAATGAAGCTCTTACAACAAATTTTATCTGATTAATGTAATTTATGCCTTTTTTTTTTTAAATGAAATGGCTGTTGTATATAATGATTGTAGTTGTTTATCTAAGAGGTGTGTTATATTTTCGCATGAAACTGTTATGGCATACTAAAATTCATTTGATAATTTTTTTTTTGTTATTTTGTTTGGTATTATGTTTCTGTTGCAAAGATATTAAGGTATATTGATGATTATCTTCAAACTCCTAATATTTTTACTCAACCTTCGACCATTTTGGGCAAACATAAACTGATAACAATGTATGTTAGCCCCAATAATGGATAAACATGATATCGAAACATACTCATAAATTCTCGTTGGTTTCTTATAGCACTGAGAAATTTTTAATAAACCACTTTTACCTCTTGATTATGGAACCAAATAAATTTCCCCAAATTTCCACAAGTTTCAATATATAATTTTTCAAAGTTTTTTATACGCTATAGCTGTATAGTTTCTGTTGATCATGTAACTCAAAAAGAAATATATGTTTCTCCAAATATATGTCAGAATAATTTTTGTAAGAACAATATTTCCATCAATCTTCTTGACTGAAAGGAAAACACATGTGTAGATAATGTGTGAAGTTATTATAGCATAAAGACATGGCACCAATTTTACAACAAATCTGAATTTTTTTTGTGTGTGTCTTTCTTTACTCTAAATGCTATAATTTATTCAGGAAATTTAAATAATTCTTTGGCATAATGTAATTTATATCATCTATGTTGCTACAATTCTGTTTCAGTACAAGACCATTATGTCAGTGTAAGATTTCGTAAGTGGAGACTTGGTTTCTAATCTTTGTGTAATATAATATGGAGAAGCTCTTACTGTGAATTTTGATATGTATAATTTATTCTTGTATTAGATTGAAATGGACTCGGTGTTTTCATTTAGGATGTTTCATATTCAAAGAGTTAGTTCAGTGTTTCATATTCAAAGATGATGAAGTTCATACAATGTTATTAATTAATAGACTTATCACACAGACCTTTTTAATAGACTTATTCTTAAATTTTTTGTTCAGACATAATGTTACTAATTAAAAACAGCATTAGAAAAGCAAATCTGGTTAAAAGAAAACTTCAATTATTTTTAAAATTGATATTTTATATTTAAATGCTTTTGTTAATATAAAAACAACAATAAACGCATTTCTAAATAATAAGGTTATTAAAAATCCTTAAGAAAATTTGGAACATTTATAAAGGTTTGCAAGGTGAAAACATCGATTTTGTTATCATTCACATGGATTTGACATGTTTTGAGTATGCTCCTGCTGGATTGGTAGAAGCTTGGTGATCCTGTTATGAAAAAATCTTAACAGATAAAGATATAACATGTGAATATGGAATCTAAAGGAAAGGTAAGGTTAGATTAGGGTCTTTGAATATGACTAAGCACATTGGTTATCAGCCTGAAGAAGAATGCTTTATGAAGAACTTTATAGGGAAAACTCGCTTGTATTCGAAAAAAAAAAAAAAAACTGCACTGCTTGTTCACCCGGATTTGAGCTGAGATGGAACTATCAGTTTTAACCACTCGTAGGACAAATCTAAAGAAAATGCTTGTAATATTATGTAATCAAAAATTAACTACACGCTATATGGCAGGATTGCTTTATAGTACTGAGTACTGAGGTAGAAAATACTTAATCTGCTTTTTTTTTTTTTTGAAGTGTTTGGTAATGGTATTATTCATTTCATGTATTTTCTATAATACATATAGAACACTAATATTTCTTTTACAAGTGTCTTTTTTTCATTTTTAGGTGCTTTGCTTGTTGATATTCTCAGAATTGCATCTGATAAGTAGTGCTATTATGTATATAATAGCCAGTGCTTAAATTGCATCAGAGCCCAGCTCCGGTACTTCTCAATTTTTAAAATAAATTACAATTCTAGCTGGAGCGCACCGGAGCCCTAACTAAGATGAGGTCCGGTACTTCATTTTACAAAACTGAACTACAATTTCAAGGGGAAAAATGTAGAATTCCTAACGTTTTAGTTTAACAATAAGCAGATCTTGCAATACTCAATTTCCCTAGAAATGCGAACTAATGAGAACATGAGACGTTCAAGTAAAGTCCCCTCACTGACATTCGGAAACCTTTCCCTTTAGGATTTTCCCAATAAATTTGGGGGACTTGAGTAGGAACGCGTAAATTTCTCGCCATGCTATCGTATCTAGTGTATTGTTATCGATGGTTAGAGTTAGTTATCCTCGCAGGAAGGAAAATTTGTGTTCTTAAATGTGCGTAAAGTGACAACGAGTACAATAAGAGTGAAATACTGCAATAAATGGCTCATTGCTTCTATACATCGTCTTGTCACAGTATCCACAAGTGTAACCAAATACGGGGAGCGAAAAGTGTAACCAGTAACTTTACATTCATCCTTGGGATTCAGATTGAGGACTCATTTTACCCGTGACACACATCCGTTTAATGGCTATAATTATATCAACAAAGAGCCGCGGTCAAATAAAACATTCTCTCTCACCAAGATTTCCCTCATTTTTTGTTTCCACCCTCTCATACGCTAACACCATCATTCTCTTTTGCCCTGTTTTGAGCATTATCTGAATTTTCATCAGCTATACTTTATAAATTTTAATTATTACTTTATATTATTTTAATAATATTTAATTTTTGTGATGATAAAAGAAGTTTTTTCACCCTACGATCAGAGCTTAAATTGGGCCGGAGCTGCCCGGATCCCGGCTCCGATGCTTCTTAGTTTTTGTAAAAAATCATAATTCCAGCCGGAGTGCACCAGAGCTCTAAACAAGAAGGATGCTGCACTTGTAATTGAATATTGTAATTGCAGCTTTTATGTAATTGAATAACAATTTCAGTAGGAATTCTATCTTGAAAATTTTATTTTTAGCAATAAATTTATATTAAAAATCGCTTATTAAATTGAAATTTATCTGTTTACATTTAATTTAATTTTAAATATTTAATTACTTTAATCTTTAATTATTAAATCTTTCAATAAATAATTAACTAATTATCTAATAGCTATCAATTAAATTGTAATTAATTATATATAATTATTGATTAAATAGCATTTAATAAACAATAATTAAGTAGCTATTAATTAATTTGATAATAATTGACTATTGAATTTTAAAATTATTAATTAGTTTAATAGTCGTTTTATTTATTTACTCTTGTTCCCTATTTGCTGACGGTCTTCCATAGGGCTCCGGCACTTCTAATTTTAGAAATTAAGCTAAATAGCTATATATTATGTATAAATTATAATATAATGTATAACATATAATGCTATGTATTATGTGTGCTATTATGTATGTATAAATACAATAAACACATATATAGATCAATATATTTTTAGTATATAATGATTCAAAATAAATTTTATGGAAAAAAAACACACTTTTGACAGCAAAGAATTTCTGGACATCCCAAGTTAAATACATATGAAATCATTTGCTTACATTCAGTGAACGTTAAAATCAAAACAGCGACACAATGCTTACAACAGCCAGCAATTCCTCCTTTACATGAACAAGAAATGTTTTAAAAAAAAATTAATTATTTTTCCTTTTCCAAAAAGAAAATGTCCGTCGATTTCATGCGATCATTACACTATAGAACTTACCCTTCAATAGGAAGTCAAAATTTGTACATTGGGTTTTTCAAGTAAAATTCCGTGCTTTACCAAATGATGCGCTTTTTAAAATTCTCTCTGCTTCAGTAATATAGCGAGAATTTACGCCTCCTTGAACAAAATCAAACATTTCGCAAAAGCTAAGCAACTCCATTTTTAGATGGACGAAGTCAGATCACAAATCAAAATACCGGTTTTTATCCGCCATACCTACATGCGAATTTAATCGCGGATAAAAAGATAAGGAAAAGTAGTAGAAAATATCATATCTAGAGCTTTAGCAACTTTCCACACAGAATGGTCGGTGTGCGAAAGACTTTCAATGAAGTTATCCCAGCAATTGTTTCTGTACTCTTGGATAAGTTTTCTGAGGTTCCGATTGGCAGCATTAAATCTTCTTTTGTCTTGGGTGGAGTGAGAACGTTGATAAATTTTTCTTAGTCTATTTTTCTCTGTAATTTTCTGTCTAATACTGTGTGGGACCGTATAATTAGTCTGTTTTGGAATAAATTTGGCGTGGTTGATGGCTTCGTTGATTTTACTGCTAAGATAGACTGTGGCATCATGAATTTCGCTTTTATTAGTCATTTTAGTGGTAGCAGATATGTTTTCTTCAAGGTGTTAAGCATAGTTTTCCCAATTAATGCGGCACTTTATAGGCGGAAGACCATGCTTTAAGCCATACAAAGTGAAGCGTACTGGTAGGTGATCTGAAGAAAGTTCATTATCCACTTGGAGAAAAGGTATTTGAGGAACATTGAAGGTAATTAAGATGTCTAATACATCAGAAGTATTTGAGATTTGATGAAGATGCGTAGGTTCATCTGGACCATAAATGTTGATATCAGGGTTGTTGATGATGTAATTATTAAGAATAATTCCGTCTGGATTATTTCGCCTGGAGTTCCAGTTAGCGTCCTTACAATTTAGGTCCCCCTCAATAATAGTTGGATAACTTGAGAATATAGTCAAGATCTTGAGTGTTGAGGCTATTGTTGGGTGGCTTATAAACAGCAATGATGAGATATTCTTTATTATCACTGTTCAAAATAGATACAGTTGCTTCAAAGCTCATAAGGGGAAGAGGAAAGATGGTACTGTTCAGACATTTTTTCATGAGAATAGCTGTACCGCCACCACGATTATGAAGACGGTCAGATCTATAGATGTTGTAGTTGGGAATTTTAAATTTGTCATTTGATTTGAGGTGGGTTTCACTTAATAAAATTGCATCCAGACTGTGCTGGTTGATGTAGTTTTGAATTTCAATTTTTTGATTTTTAATACCATTACTATTATAAAACATAAACTTGGCATAATTAATATGTTGCATGGTATTTGGATTAGCCGTATGGGCGTAATTATTGGCCGATGCTATTCGCACCACCGGTGCGATTAGCCGCTTAAGCTATTCGCACCAACATTAACCCCGCATGCGCATTGAGTTGTAAAAGGCAGGTTTCTACCATGGCGTAGTTTATCATTTTTTAAGCGTTGGCGACTTTCAAAAGTTTAGAATGGAAAATGGGTTCCTTTTCTTATAAAAAGAAGGAACACATTTCCTTTTATTAAAATATATATAAAAAAGGCAGATTTTTATGTTCGCAATGTATATCCTTTTCCTGAACGGTGTGAATAGTTTAAATGACTGATTTAAAGGGGGGGAATCGTGCTGACAGTTTTATACTTCTTAGAATACATTTAGTTTAAAGATGTGTTTTGCTCAATCAAGCCTTTAATTCATTCCTCTTTCAAAAATTTCGTCCGATAAAAGATACTAAAAATTAGACAGCGGATTTCTGTGTAAAAAATTTAGACATGAAATAAGTTAAAAGCGATTATATGAAATATTAAATGAATTATTCTGTATGCCTGCTTATTTTTTTTATGGAATTCCTTGGCATTTTCAGGACACAAAAAGTACTTCAAAGAACTTTGAAATATTAGTACAAACACATTAATCAATTAAATTGAAATAAATAATGGGATGTAATTTAAAAGACAGAAAAAAATTAATGTAAGAGATTTAGATTTAAAAATTTGCACACAGAAAGGATTTATCAGATTGTATAAGGTTTTATTTCATAAATAACTTTGATTTTGAAATATGGCATTTGAACCTATAAACATGAGTGGATACTGAAAAAATGATGAATATATAAGAATATTATCATCTTCAGTCAGTTTTCTTATTGAATAATAAATTTTGACAGTCCTATGTTATAAGAATAGGTCTAAGTTTGCATAAAAATTCCTCTGTTAAATAAAAGAATTTAAGTAATTTTTGTAGCCTTTTTGTCAAGACACTAAAGATTTTTTTTAACTAATTACTTGACCTCGCTTGCAATCAGAACCATCATTAAAACCCTATTTTATCTAATAATTTCCTGAACATTATTATGTATATAGATTGACTTCGGCTTTGTAACTGATAATTATTACTTGCAAATTATTCTCTTGCTGGTGAACTACTAACAAACCTTTCTATTGCTGAGTTAGGATTAACAACCTTCGCTCTCACTACCGCCTGCTTTACGGAAATCGGCGTAAAATGCGGCCGATGCTATTCGTACCAGCGGTGCGTTTAGCCGCTTAAGCTATTCGCACCACCATTGACCACGCATGTGCATTGAACTGTTAGATCCATAACGGATTCGACGTACGCGAACTGCCTAAGAGTTGTAGTGAGCCTTTTTTTTTTATTTTTTATTTTTTATTTTTTTTTATTTTTGAAGGCGGGTTACTACTTTGGCGTAGTTTATCATTTTTTAAGCGTTGGAGACTCTAAACTTTTAGAACCGTTTTGCTTTCTAAAATGGGTTCCTTTTCTTATAAAAAGAAGGAACACATTTCCTTTTATTAAAGTACATATAAAAAAAGGTAGATTGTTCGCAATGTTTATCGTTTTCCTGAACGGTTGAAATAGTTTAAATGACTGATTGGGGGGGGGAACAAAATCTTGTTTACATTTTTTTGATTTTTTTAGAATACATTTAGCTTCAAAGATGTGTTTTGCGCAATCAAGACTTTAATTCATTCCTCTTTGAAAATCATCGTCCGTGGAAAGATAATAAAAATTAGACAGAGGTTTTCTGTGTAGAAAATTTAGACATGAAATAAGCGATTAAATCAACTATTAAATGACTAATTAATCAGATAATACTGGTTAATAACAATTCAGTATTCTGTATGCCTGTTTATTTTTTTATGGAAATATTTGGCATTTTCAGGACACATAAAGTACTTCAAAGAACTTTGAAGTTCAAGCACATTAATAAACTAAATTGAAATAAATAATGGGATGTAATTTAAAAGACAGAAAAAATTAATGTAAGAGATTTAGATTTTAAAATTTGCACACAGAAATGATTTATCAGATTGTATAAGGTTTTATTTCATAAATAACTTTGATTTTGAAATATGGCATTTGAACCTATAAACATGAGTGGATACTGAAAAAATGATGAATATATAAGAATATTATAATTTTTAGTAAGTTTTCTTATTGAATAATAAATTCTGACAGTCCTATGCTATAAGACGTCTAAGTTTGCATAAAAATTCCTCTCTTAAGGGAACTCATACACCTTAAAACCCATAAAATGTTCGAATAGGTGACTGTTGCAAGAATCTGGATAACTTATTTATTTTACAAGCAATTACTACCAACTTTTTACAGCTGACTACATAATATAGCTGCTTTCTGAAACAGTAATCAGAAAGTTTGTGTTGCCACAAATATTTTTATAATTTATTCCGCTTTGTGACTACATTTTTCGTCATGTTTCCGCCATACCTACATGCGAATTTAATCGCGGATAAAAAGATAAGGAAAAGTAGTAGATAATATCCTAAAAATATTATTGTGTCCATGGGTGTAGTCAAAAGGAGAGGAAGCTGTGATCATTTGCAATAAATAGTGTCTCACACTGAGTATGTTTGCTAAGGCTGAATAGATGTGATGATGGGGGGGGGGAAGGTTAGTGTTGAGATGCTTCGTATTCATGGTATTGAACATGGAATACAAGGCAATATGTATGCTTTCATCCTGAGACACACAGCAAAAGACCCATAACATCAGACAAAAATATATATTACTTTAACTAAAATAACTAAAGACAATAAACATAGATCGGTGGTATTTATTAATATATTTATCATAATTTATTACAAGTTTATTTATTGTCAGTTTGCTATCATAATTTATTACTTGTTAATTAATGCTAGTTTAACACATTGAAGAAAACAGTATTTATATTATCTCATAATTCTAAGAATTTATTTAAGGCAATGAAGAAAAAGACATTAAACAGATAGCAAACAACAGTTTGAGAAAAAAAATCGATGAGGTATAATATTTAAAGGCAAAAAAATATTTAAGCGATCTCAGGGGAAAAAAAAAAAAGATCGGAGAGCGAAATAGCGCATAGCGCAACCTAATATACACGTCGCTCCGCAAAATCTCCATTTTCCCTCTCTGGAAACTGGAAATACCTCAAAACAAGACAGGACTAAGGCCTTATACTAGTAGATAGGGCTTAACCTGTATAGTAGGGCGGGCTCAGAAGGGAGAATTGTTGACAAACGAGAACTGATAACGAAGTTAGCGCCTGTTTGGAATTGTTACCACAAAAAGAGACGCAAGCAATGAGCAATTTCAAGCATTATTTAACGCTAAAAACTGGTGAACAATTATATTAATAAATTTAAAAGCACTTAGATTTGATTTAGTTTAGATGAAAGAAGGATACTTATCTCAAAATTCCATGGTTTCTTCGTGTATTCTCGCAGTGTCCACTCTATCACTCTCATTAACATCGGAGCTAAATTAGGGAAAGAAGAGTTTAAAGCTTTCGCTGCGGAGTTAGATCTAACCATTGCGAAAGATGTGAAAATTGTTATTTTAAAAACTTTTATAAAGAAATAATAAAGTTTTGAAAACTTATCAAGAGTTAGTAAAAGCGTAGTTGATTACGCGCTTAAGCAAGGGGAAATAACTCAAAGCCAAAAACAAATCACAAATTGCGTTACAAAAACTTGAAAACGAAACAAAGGTAGAGTTAGATCAAATCAAACTAGCGCAGTTGGAGAAAGAACTTCAAATCGCGATGTCGTTCTGTTGGAAGATAGCCAGAGACACCGCACTCATTAGTGTTTAGCCAACATAATCGAGCTTTTTCCCAGTATAGACGGAAAAGTTAGACTAACGAGGGTCAAGATAAGAAATGAACTCTGCTTCCTCCAGTGGCCCGGCTTTCTCCGTCGGAGATCTCTATTCCCAAATCTGCTGGTCCTCTGTTCCACGGCAGAACATCTCGAGATAGAAACAACCCTACGACTGGTCAGGCTGATTGTGTTTCAGAACCTGCTTCAAGTCCTCACGTGATAACCAGAGCTGGAAGAGTTGTTGGTTTCCCTCATCGACTGGACCTGTGTGTATTGAGTTCCTCCGTACCGTCGGACCTCAATGGTGGGAGGAGATGTTACATCTAAACTCTGGACTGTCAGCGCCATTACATCTAAAATCTAGAATAATCAAAACAAAAACGTACATAGAACTCTGATTTGCATTTAGCTAGAACCAGAACAAGAACTAGAAAGATTGTATGAAGGAAAGAGCGTAATGTTCATCTAAACGTAGTCTATTAATTGTGTATAAATATAATCTATTTATGTTTCACAGAAGTCTAAGTGTCAATATTTTGAAGAATCTTTGAATTTAGATAGTTCAAAGATCAGTGTTAAGTTTAGGATTATATATCTTTAGATTGCCAATGTTCGTCTTTGGTGTTCGTAAATAAACGTTGTGTGGTATAACGCTCCTCTGTTTATTAGAGATTTACACATATTTTGTTTATGGTGCCTGCAAACCGGGATTATTACGAATCAGAAAATTGACAGACTGAATAGTTCGAAAATGGAGGGCGTTCTTGAAAATTTGAAAAAGAAACGATCGGTTATAAGGCAATTAACTACGAAACTGATAACCAAAGTCGAAACGAATTTAGGAAATAATATTCCGCTAAATGAGAAAATTGAGATAATCGAGGATTTATATGAACAGTTAATTGAGAAAATCAACGAACTGAAAAGTTTAGATTCAGAAATCGAAACGAAAGTAACTTCGGAGGAGATTGAAAATGAAGTTACCGTAAGCCAAGAATACCAGGATAAAACTGTTATATGGAGAGGAAGAATGCAAAGATTTTTGAAGAAGAATTCGGAATCTTCTAGAACAGTTCATCAGAACGAAACGGCTAATGTTGCACTTCCAGTTGAAGCGAAAACAGTGAAGTTGCCACGTCTGCAAATCGGAACTTATTACGGAGATTCGTGTAAATGGTTAGACTTTTGGAACCAATTCGAAAATACAATTCATAATCATAGTGGATTGAGAAAAACTGAAAAATTTGCGTACCTAAAATCCTTACTTGGAGGTAATGCTTTAGCTGCCATTTCCGGTTTCGCTTTAAGTGACCAGAATTATGATTCCGCAGTAGAAATATTGAAAGAACGTTTTGGAAGACAAGATGTTGTTATCACCTCGCATATGAATAAATTATTATCCCTTGAACCAGTGGGAAACATTTCAAATGTTAAAGCACTGCATAAGCTGTACGATGAATGCGAAGTCAACATTCGAAGTTTAGGATCGTTAAACGTTACTTCTGGAAGTTATGGAAATATTCTCTGTCCTATCATTTTGCAGAAATTTCCAGAGGAATTAAATTTGGAATTTAATCGAAGTCGAAATATGGAAGCAGGATTTGATATAAAGTAACTTATAGAATTCTTAAAAAAGGAAGTTAACTGTCGAGAAGCTGCAAGTTTAATGAACTCTGCGAAAACGAATCAGAAACCATACTTTCGTCAAAATGAACAACGCACGAAAGTTTATCCGAATTATAAACCGAAAGTTCCGACTGCTTCAGCTTTATCAACAATTGGATACAAATGTATATTTTGTGATAAAGAAGACCATACGAGATATAAATGTACTGACGTGAACTCTGAAGAGAAACGCAACATTTTGAAACGTACAGGAAAATGTTTTCTGTGTTTTGGATGTAAACATTTAGCTATCAACTGTAAGAACAAACAGTTTTCCTGCAAAAAATGCCGCGGTAAACATCATGAAAGTGTGTGTGTAAATCCCACATCAGCTGTCTCCAGTGTAAAAAATAAGGAAACCGAAACATCGGCAGAAATTGTTCAAAATTCTTCTGCCAAAACTGGATCTAATATTATGCTTCAAACGGTGTATGCTGTGGCTGAGGGCAGAAATAAGAATTGTATTGTGAGATGTCTTCTTGACGGCGGTAGCCAAATCTCTGCAATTCGAGAAGATTTATCAAGAAAATTACAGTTACCAGTGAAAGGAGAAACTGTTTTAAATCTGCATACCTTCGGCGAAAAGAACGGAAAATATTGGCGTCGAAAGAAAGTTGAACTTACTCTCCGCAATATTAATGACCCTGAAAAATCCATAAATCTCGAAGTCATTGAAGTACCAGTCATAACAAAAACCGATATACGGGTACCAGATGTAGAAATGAAATCCAAACTCCAGGCATTCGGCGTCACTTTGACAGACTGCGGCGGCGCCGATGGAATGAGTCATATTTCCGTTTTAATCGGCGCGGACATTATGTGGAAAATAGCAAGCGAAGAAATAAAAAGGATAAACAGAAATGCCGTAGCGATGAAAACCTTGTTTGGGTGGTGTATACAAGGCAGATTTTCTTCATCAGACTTTGAAATCCATGATGCGTGTTGAAACGTAATTGTAGAAGAGAAACTTCTAAAAAGCGTCGAATCGTTTTGGGATATTGAATCTATAGGAATTAAAAATATTTCTGACGAAGAACAAAATGAAATGGCCTTGCAAATATTTAACAACCCGATTACAGAAAAGGGTGATAGATACGAAGTTAGACTTCCATGGAAAGATCAGAATGTGACTTTAAGAGACAATTTTAAGAATGCTGAAAGACGATTTTTAAATCTGATTGAACAATTTAAATCAAACTTGAACTTTTATGCGCAATATAAAGAAGTGATTGACTATCAGCTTAAGCAAGAAATCATAGAAAAGGTCGATCTTGGTACTCCATCTGGGAGACGAACTTACTACATACCTCACCGTGCTGTCATCCGTGAAGATCATAATTCTACAAAACTTCGCATTGTTTATGATGCTTCTTCAAAGGAAAAAAAATCATGAATCTCTAAATGATAATTTACTACAAGGACCAAATCTTCTTCCTGAACTTTTGAAAGTTCTAATAAATTTTCGACTTCATCGAATTGCATTTACGTCAGATATTGAGAAAGCGTTTTTGCAAATTTCTGTTGCACCTGAAGATCGGGATTCAATGCGATTTTTGTGGATTGATGAGAATTCAAGTTTGAGCAATCCGAGAATTCAAGTTTATCGGATGTGTCGTGTAATTTTTGGAGCAAAATCAAGTCCATTTTTGCTGGGTGCTTGCATTAAGCATCATTTAAAGAAATTTGAAGACATACATCCCAGAACTGTAGAAATGTTAGAAAACTTCATGTATGTTGACGATTTTATTTGTGGATCAGATACGGAGGAGGAAGCTATACAGATATATCATGAAGCCAATGATATAATGAAAAAGGCATCAATGACATTGACCAAATGGAATTCTAATTCGGATACTGTAAAAAACCAGTATAAATCAAGTGACAACTTCGTTAGCTTTAAATTGCCTGACTGTGATTCCCCCTCAAAGATTCTTGGACTTCAATGGGATACAATTAAGGATATCTTCTGTTTTAATGCACAAGACGTTATTGATTTCATCCAGTCAAATGACCAAACAAAACGTTGTGTTTTAAAAGCTGCTTCAAAAATCTTCGATCCTATTGGGTTTCTTGCTCCATATGTTATTCAAGCAAAAGTTCTGTTTCAGGATTTATGGCTGAAAGGTGTTGATTGGGATGAAATTATCCCACCAGAATTGCAAGACTAGTGGAGCAAATGGTATAGGCAACTATGTGATCTACCTAATATCCAGATACCTCGGTGGTATTATCAGGTTCAATGTTCCGTCTTACTATCTTTGGGAACATGCACAGACCTGACTCGGAACAGGGAGCTTACTAAAGCTATGTTCAATAAATGTGGGAAGTAGACAAGATACACAGGAAGGGTATACGAAACCCTTTATTTTTCGCTCTTTACAATAATTTCCGTACTTCGGAATACAGAGACCAACTACTTGTGGTCTGAACGTAAGAATATAAAAATATAACTAAACTCTAACTTAAATTTGGAATAATCAACAAGGGCCTACGTGTAAGATTGGTCGGATATTAACAGGAAGCCGTATGTAGTACAGAGAACTGTTAACACTACAATACGTTTAAAATTATCACGAGGATTAAACCTCTGGCCTGGAAGGCAAACAGCAACCGAGTAAAACTTCTAAGGCAAGCGGCCTGCTTCGACTAACTCCTTCCTCTCCCTCGCTTGGCAAAAAGCCACAACTTAAGTACTTGGCGTTCGCCAGACAAATTTTGCATAAATAAGTTAACGCTTTTAATTCTGGCCGGAAGTAGAAAATAAGAAGTGATAGTAAAGATTTAAAATAAAATAAACGTTAGTAACACTTAGGATCCTTACATACTTCTCGTCAGAGTTAATTAGTTTGAAACTGAGGTCTAAAACGACCTTATTGAAAACTTTTAGCTCTAGAATCTAACGCGAGGCCAATCTTTTACAAACATTTCTCACTAGAAACTAGAAATTTAAAAAAAAAAAATTCTTTTTACAATAGCAGCTCCATGGACACCCAAATTTTCATCTGTACTGCATCTAAACAGGAGCTTTTATTCAAATCTGGTTCCTTCCAGAGATCTGGAATGAAAACTAGTTTAATGAAATGTTACACAATGAAATGGCAAGTAACATGCATATTTATATTTCTCTTAACATTCTTATTTCATTCATGACTATTTTAATTATCTCTCCCCGTGCTCTCTGACATGTGTTGAAAAGAACACCAAACACGAATGTGTTTATGTATACGTGTTCAACACTGCCTCCTACAATCAAAACACTAACGTGTTAAAATTCAACATGACAAGACCTCGTAACACACCCAACTCTAAACTCTGAGGTACTATTCTGAAAGAGGCTAACTCTGAAGTGTAGCGTCAGAGAGCCTAACTACATTCATTCAAACTTTAACACATATTCACCATAATTTGGTCTTTTTTCAGTCACACGAGTAAGTTTTAAATTTATTTTTTTTTATTTATTTATTTATTTTTTTTTTGCATTACTTTCACTTTTACCATATCATAGTTTTTCTTAACATTTAAAATAACAGTTCACATTGTATATAAGAACATATTAACATGCCGTTAATTTTACGCATTTTAAAACATACATTAGTAGTACATTGTTAACTTCTATTCTTTTCAAAGCAAGTGCCAATTCTTCTACATTGAAATGCCACATTTCAAAAAGTCTTTCAGACTAAAACTTCTTTCTTGCAAGAATGTTTTAAATAAAATTTATACAATAACTTTTACAATATTTAAGTATTTACACATTCCTATTATACATCAACTTTAGTTTTACGCGCGAGTAATTGAAAAACATAATACCAAAATCGGTAACAACTCATTTCTCGCCTTTTTGGCGATAAAGGTAGGCCTCACATGAGGTAAAACTTCTTGAAATCTGCCACTTGCAGTAAGAATGAAAGATTAACTTAAGTTTGCAAAGTAACATAAAATTTTACTTATCTTTGTGATATTCGGACATTCTTTTCTGAGCCCAGTCCTGGAAGGTAGCGCAGATTCTGGTTTGATTTATCCTCCTTCTTGTGCGGGCTCGCCCTTCAGTTTCTTCCTCTAGAAGCTTTCTTTTTCCTCCAGTTCGGTCACCCTTGAATACCTTCTTTTTCGCCTCTGCCTGTGGTCTTGGCCGTTTGATGGCAGCTGGTCTTGGCGGAACCGGGACACTTCTTTTGCGTTCCTGCTTGGACCTCGTAGCTGGCCGTTCAAATTTTCCTTGTATCTTTTCCTCCGCCGCTAGTGGCCCTTCCGCAGTTAGGCGACATTTGCTGCGGAGGGTCCTGTCCTATGAGTCGATCTTCCGTTTGGGAGCCGGGTTATAGTTGCCGTTATTTCTCTTGGCTTTCTTTGCATTCGTCGTACTTCTCCCTTCTTCATTCTGGGGGTGTTCGTGAGCTCTCTTTTCTGGACGGTGGAACGGCTTCTTTCTCTTGTTACCATCAATTTTCCAACGGGGAAACTTTCTTTTCAATTGCTCCTGCCTCCTAATGGCTTGTCCTTATGCTTGACGTTGTTCCACCTCTGGAGCTTGTGCCTGCCGTGTCTGCCGTGCCGGATCCTGCAAAAGATCTTTGAAAATTTGCATTTTATTACGATCATAGTAGGGTTTTATTTGATCAATGTTTGCGGAGCATGTTTCACCATTTCTGGCTTTTAACACCACTACAGCGTGAGTTATTTTTTCTATGACATATGGTCCTTCAAATCGTGGAAAAAATTTGGCAGTTTTATCTTCTGGTGCTGAAGAAAGTGAATGCTTAATTTTTAACACTTCATCCCCTACTTTATAAGTTACTCCCCGTCGTTTCATATCATAATAAAGCTTCTGTTTCCTCTGTGCTATTTTAGTATTCTTTTTTGCTTCTTTAATTAATTTTTCTATATCACCCATTTTAAATTCTGGGGCTCTTTGTCGCACATAAAATAATTTATCTAACGGCGTTATAATCTTTCTGTCTAAAAATAACTCAGCAGGAGTTTTGCCCGTTGTATCATGTTTTGCGGTCCTAAGGGCGAAAGCAAATTCATTGACATAGTTATCCCAGCTTTTATGAAAATTTTTAACATAACTACGGATAATTTTCACTATATTTCTATTGACCCGTTCCCCTATATTTGATTGCGGCCGATACGGGACCATTTTTAAATGACGTATGCCCAGTTTTTGGCACATGTCTTCAAATACATTACTTACAAATTGAGGACCATTATCCGATATAACTTTTAGGGGCACCCCGTATTTTAAAATATATTTATTTAAAATAGAATCAGTAACTAATTTCGCGGAGGCTCGTTTTAAGGGAACAATTTCGGTCCACTTACTAAAATGATCAACCATAACAAGGAGATAGCGACTTTTAATTAACTGACTTTTTGGGAAAGGGCCCAATAAATCGATGCCAATTATTTCATTTGGAAATTCGGATTTAATACTATTTAGAAACCCGGCCGGGCGGAAATTAATATAATTAACTGCTTGACATGTTGGGCAGGACTGGACATGCGCCCTTGTTAACTTTTACAGTTCAGGAAAATAGACTGCCTCGCGTACGCGTTGTATAGTTTTTCGAATACCAGCATGAGAAGCTAAAGGGCTGTCATGCAACACCTGCAGGATATTTAATCTAAGACTAGCTGGGATAACAGGTCGAAATTCGTTGTTGGAATTCGTAGTTTTTGTATAAAATAATAGACCATCTATTAGTTCGTAATGAGCCGCCCTATTTCTTATCTCCACAATATCTTGGTGGCTAAAATTTTCAGGATCCTTTAAATACTCATAAATGCTTCCAAACTCAGGATCCTTACCCAGTTCGGTTATTACAGTTTCTCGGGAATTTATTGTACATGCTGTGAGCATTGCCATCTTTACAGTATTACCTTCTTCATCTATTTTAATTCTGGATAGGGCATCTGCTACGATATTTTCCTTTCCAGGGGTATGCTTGATTACCAGATTATATTCTTGTAGCTTGAGTGCCCATCTTATTAACCTTGGAGATAAGTTTTTCCCTGAGTACAATCTAGTTACCGCCGCATGATCAGAGTACACTGTTATTGGCGCCTTTCCAAAATAGACTCGGAACTTTTGCACTGCTAACAGAACTGCAAGTACCTCTCTCTCGGTCGTGGAATAGTTTCTTTGTGTTTGATTTAAAGTTCGGCTAAAAAATGCCACGGGCTGCTGATTTTGTGAAAGTACCGCTCCTACCGCATAATCCGAAGCATCCGCTGAAATTTCTAAATTCTCATCCTTTTCAGGAAATTTCAACACAGGGGCTTGCGTTAATGCTTGCTTTAATTTTTCGAACGCACTATTGGCTTCGGCCGTCCACGAGAATCTTGCCTTTTTCCTTTTTAATTTTAACAATGGTTCAGCAATAGCTTCAAAATCTTTTATAAAGGATCTATAATATGAACAAAGTCCTAGAAAAGAACAGAGCTTCTTCGCCGTGTGTGGAGTCGGATACTTTTGTACAGCAATTATTTTTGATTCGTCTGTCTCGATTCCTTTCTGAGATATTTTGTAACCTAAATATTTTAATTCAGGGGATGCAAATTTGCACTTTTCGACATTAACTTTTAGACCGGCCTCATTTAATAAAGAAAACACCTGTCTTAAATCCTGTACATGTTGGTCGAGATTATCACTAGTAATAATGATATCGTCTAAATAGATAAATGTGGACTTTCCAAGAACAGGCCTTAACACAATGTCCATACATCGCTGAAATGTTGCCGGTGCCCCTGAAAGGCCAAACGGCATACGCAGAAATGCATAAGTGCCAGACTTGGTTATAAAAGCAGTCTTAGGCACGTCCTCAGGCCTAACCCCTATTTGAAAATAACCAGTCGTTAAGTCTAAAGTCTATATATATTTGGTCGATGTTATGTTCCTTAGAATTTCTTCAATAATAGGTAACGGATATACCGGATATTTAGTTATTGAGTTTAATTTACGGTAGTCAATCGCGAACCACCTTTTTGGATGTGTCAATGGATAGTCATGATTTTTCTTACATAAAACCACCGGGCTAGCATAACTACTTGAGATGGGCGTTATGATCGTTTTACGTAGCATATCGGTGATATGCCATTCTATAATTTTTTCCTTATTCTTATCATACCGGTATGCTTTGTGGCGAACTGGCATTGAATCTCCGGTGTCAATACTATGGTTAGTAACCTGAGTAAATCCTGGAATATCACTAAATAACGAAGCAAATTCACTTACCACTAGTCGGATTCTTCGTTGCTCTTCATTAGGCAGGTGGTCAAGGTTTAACATCGGCGGTGCAGCCTTTTCTTCTCGAACTGGTTTCATCGTCAGCTTAAGGGAGGCTTCATTAAAATCCAGCGTTGCTTGTGCCTCTGAAAGAAAGTCTATTCCTAAGATAATATGTGCTTTCAGATTCTTTACTATGAAAAACATAACCTTTACTTGTTCGTCCTTGATACGGATGTATAGCGGTAATTTACCTATGCACTTACATCTTTCTCCTTGCGCAGCTAACACTGTCGTATTATCCGAATTATATATATGCGATATTTACGAAAATACTTCCTAAAAAAATCTTCTGCCACACAGGAACACTGCGCGCCTGTATCCAGGAGTGCGGTGGCTGGGATATTATTCACCAACACTTCAATCTTCGGAAGAGTCAAATTTTTCACCATTACTGTATTTAACTTGAAGGAAGAGGGGTTTTCTTAACCTTCGGATTTTTGCACCCTCCCGTCAGCAGAAATCCGTTTTAGTTTAAATCATTTTTCATTTCCATGCTTTCCTTCTTTTTCCACTGGCCTTGAGACTTTTTTCCTGGATTGCTATTGAACTGTCGACGTTCGCCGGCTGTTTTTGGATGCTCGGGTTTCCTTGCCCACTGATTCGCTTTGCTTCCGTAGCCGTGTGCTTGACTTTGCTGTGGTCTTGGCGCACCAAATTGGTTTCGTTTTTCATACTGGCGTCTTCTTTCAATGTCCGCCGTTCTTCTACTTTCAAACTGGATTGCTAGCTCAAATAATTTTTCCAGTGTAGTCGGATTCCTTAATTCAATAAAGTCTTGTACTTGGGGAAGTAACCTCGGCAAAATCACTTGAATTATCTCAGGATCGGGACGGTTTCCATACAAGAGTTTGAAGACGTGAATTTTTATTAAAATAAAGCTTGAGAGATTTTCGATTCTTTGCTGATATATGCTGATTTGTTCCGTTTCTAATTTCGCACGATCCCTTACGACAGGAAAGGCTTTTACTAGGGCAGTCTTGAAATTCTCGTAAGTATAGGTGGGATTTCCTGCTTGACCCAAGAGACTTCTGCCTATACATTTGAACCAGTTAAGCGCTTGGCCCCTCAAAGCGCTGGTAGCTAAGGTAACTTTTTGAAACTCGTGCACGGGGTAGAGCATGAAGTGGTCATCCAATTTTTCCAAAAAACTGGTTACCGGTGAGTTTCCATTAAATGTTGCTTCTGGTTTCATCGAAGCGCGCATGGTCTGGACGATGTAACCAAATCCTTCCAGGGCGGCAGCTGGCATTTCTGGATTCTGAGCCGCTTCTGCAGGCAGCACAGGTTCTTCTTGAAACTCGGCCATAGTTATTCTTCTTCGTTTGGCGCCACTATCAGGTTCAATGTTCCGTCTTACTTTCTTTGGGAACATGCACAGACCTGACTCGGAACAGGGAGCTTACGAAAGCTATGTTCAATAAATGTGGGAAGTAGACAATATACACAGGAAGGGTATACGAAACCCTTTATTTTTCACTCTTTACAATAATTTCCGTACTTCGGAATACAGAGACCAACTACTTGTGGTCTGAACGTAAGAATATAAAAATATAACTAAACTCTAACTTAAATTTGGAATAATCAACAAGGGCCTACGTGTAAGATTGGCCGGATATTAACAGGAAGCCGTATGTAGTACAGAGAACTGTTAACACTACAATACGTTTAAAATTATCACGAGGATTAAACCTCTGGCCTGGAAGGCAAACAGCAACCGAGTAAACTTTCTAAGGCAAGCGGCCTGCTTCGACTAACTCCTTCCTCTCCCTCGCTTGGCAAAAAGCCACAACTTAAGTACTTGGCGTTCGCCAGACAAATTTTGCATAAATAAGTTAACGCTTTTAATTCTGGCCGGAAGTAGAAAATAAGAAGTGATAGTAAAGATTTAAAATAAAATAAACGTTAGTAAAACTTAAGATCCTTACAGTATTTTCGTGATGTTGATGAAACACCTGAAACACTAGAACTACATTGTTTTTGTGATTCATCTCAAAGTTCTTACGGAGCAGCAGTGTACGTGAAATTCCGTAGCTTAAAATATTGTGGAACAAGTTTAGTGATAGCCAAGAGCAGAGTGACACCCCTGAAAAAATTATCTTTACCAAGACTCGAGCTCATGGCAGCAGTGTTAGGTGCAAGACTTGTAACTACAGTCCGTGTGTATTTTCCTCAAGCTAAGATTCATTTATGGACAGATTCTCTTATTGTGCTTCATTGGATAAAGAACTCACCACGGCGATGGAAAACATTCGTACATAATCGAGTGTCTGAAATTCAAGACAAAACATCCCCGAGCATGTGGCATCATTGTCCTGGCTCAGATAATCCGGCCGATAAAATCACACGTGGTGTTAAAGTGAGTGATCTTGTAGTAGATCAAGTGTGGTGGCATGGACCTCCATGTCTTCATCAAGATGAAATAAATTGGCCTAAAGTGAACGAGCATTGTAACATAGTAGATAGTGTTGAAGAAAGAGTTGTGACTCAAGTTACTAGCAGTGTTCAACCTTTACAACCTGTGTTAAAAATAGAAAACTTTAGTGACTTAGGTAAACTTTTAAGAGTCACGTCATATGTATTTAGATTCATTAATAATTTAAAGTCACAGAATAGAGTGATTGGTCCTGTGACCAAAAATGAAATATGTAATGCTATGTGTTATTGGATTATCTTATCACAAGGTGAGTATTTGTTTGAAGAGTTGAATGATGTTAAATGTAAAAAACCATTGTCTCATAATTCCAAATTGTTTGGGTTAAATCCAGTAATGGATGAAAAGAGTTGTTTAAGAGTTGGAAGTAGATTAGTGAAACCATCATTAGATGTCGATGAATATTACTAAATAATTATTTTTCTCGTTTAATTATTTTGAATTGTCACGAAAAGGTACTTCATAGTGGTGTAAATGAAACTTTAGTGCAAGTAAGAGGGAAATTTTGGATTTTAAAAGCTAGACGTTTTGTAAAATCTGTGTTACATGATTGTAGATTTTGTAAAAAATATAATGCTAAAGCTGGACACGAGATATCGGCTCCTCTTCCAGCTGACCGAGTGGAGAAAGCTCAACCATTTGAGAAAAGTGGCATAGATTTCGCTGGCCCTTTGTATTTAAAGGATGGTACAAAAGTGTATATTTCATTGTTTACCTGTGCAGTGACTCGAGGAGTCCATTTAGAATTGTTATCAAATTTATGTGCAGAGTGTTTCATTCAAGCCTTACGTAGATTTTTTGCACGTAGGGGTATTTGTAGAGTTATATATTCTGATAATGCTAAAACCTTTAAAACTGCTGATCGTGAATTAAAATATTTGTATAAATTATGTAAAGATGAAAAGGTTCTAAATTTCCTTGGTAAAAATGGGTTTGAATGGAAATTTATTGTAGAAGGTGCTCCTTGGTGGGGCGGATTCTGGGAACGTTTGGTAAGATCTTTAAAAACTTGTTTAAAACATATCTTAGGTAAAGCTTCTTTATATTATGAAGAACTGTATACTGTCTTAGTTGAAGTTGAAGCTGTTATTAATTCTAGACCTATAAAGTATGTATACAATGAACCAAATGAACCTGATCCTCTTTCACCATCTCATTTTATAACTGGATCTAGATTAACTGTTTTACCTTCACCTGAATATAAACTAGAATCTACAAGATCTCAGTTAATTAAAAAATGGAAGCATAGGCAATTAATATTAGAGCATTTTTGGAAAAGGTTTTATAAAGAATATTTGTTAGAATTAAGATAAGTCATGTTTTCAAAAACTCCAAAGAATTCTCCCGTGTTTAAAATTAATGATGTTGGACTTGTACGAGAAGATAATGTGAAACGCTGTAACTGGAAGATAGGTAGGATTAAGGAATTATTTCACGGAAGAGGTGATAGAATTAGATCTTGTGATATTCAGTTAGATAAGGGTGTTGTTAGAAGACCAAATGAAAGACTTTATAATCTTGAAGTTCAATAAAATTGATGCATTCGTTTACGGATACATGGGGGGGGGAGTGTTAAGTTTAGGATTATATATCTTTAGATGGCGGTAGTGTTTGTTTGTAGAAAGAAACTGTGATGTCAATTATGTATATGTTTCTGTTCGTCTTTGGTGTTCGTGAATAAACGTTGTGTGGTATAACGCTCCTCTGTTTATTAGAGATTTACACATATTTTGTTTAATCAGAATGGATGTTTCCTCGGCCATCCGGAAGATAGAAAAGATAAGATAATTTTTTTTTTTTTGCCTTTATAGAGAATTTAGAAATATTAGTTTTGAGTGAGAATCTAGAATTTCGTTTCCACTAGAAGGTTTCATAAATACCTTATATTTACTTTTGCATTTACCCTTTGAAGTTAAATAAATATCACAATCTCGACCTAGTTTTTGCGGTTTGAAACATGATTCTTCTTGTTTAATTGCAATATGTGTCATCAATTCTCAATCAAATAAACCGAATATTTCATCTGATGCAATTAATTCACATAATAATTTAAAATCACTCACTTAGCGCATCTGACAACAATACTCAAATGTAGCATTTCATCTTGACGCAAATTAAACATAGCTTTCTGTAATCTTTTTTTTTTTTTTTTTTTTTTTTTTTTTTTTTGTAATTTTTACGCTTTTTGAAAACTGTATAACACTCTTGTGGCGTTGTCTGAAATTCTTTCAACACTATTGTTCTAAGCTTATCATAATTCCGCATGTCTTCTTCAGTCAAATAAACTATTAAATTATTCGCTCTCACCCAGAATATTCAAAATAATTTCCGATTTTAGCTCATCTGGTTTAAACGCTTTCTCAAGGGACTGGAAAAAAAGATTAAATGACTTTACTCTCGAAGGTACTGGCAAAGAATATGTATTGTTAAGAACAAGGTGGTTAGAATTGAACAAGGAGGAGGCTATTCTAACCTCCTTGGTTAAGAAGGAAAACTTCTTCGCAGCAAAAGTGGCTCGGCTGCCCATGAGCGAAATATCTGTCTCCACAGCGCCAAAGTTCGAAGCCGGCGTCGAAGTTCGAAGGTCACGTTTATCAAGAGTCCATAAAACGAATATCGTTATAATTTTCTTTAACCTTTGAAGGAAAAGAAAATATTTTTTCGCGCAAGTAAATTAAATTTATAGGTTAGTTATTTTGAGTCCACCCCCCCCAAAGAAGAAGTGCAAGAATCTGAGTCTAAATTATTACAAAAAGTAAAAGAAGAAACGTTTTGTCGGAGAGATCGGAGATCATCATTCGTTAAGTGGTGTTTGATTAACATGAAATTTGAATGTTAACTTCTGGTCGAGATTAACACCTAGATATTTTACTTGGTGATCACGTGACACGATTTGTCCGTCCATCGTAATTTCTTCTCAGTCTTGAGGGATATTTCCTTTTTTAAAGTAAATCACTTTTGATTTTTCGGGGTTAATTTTAATTTTCCATCCTTTAAACCAGGGTGAAATGTAATTAGTGGCATTCTGTAGTTTATTTCTTGCATGATACGGATTAAGTGAGTGACATAAAAGTGCCGTGTCATCGGCATAGCATGCAGTGAGAATATTTTTAATATTAGGAAGATCATTAGTATATAAATTATAGAGAAGCGGGGAAATTACCGACCCTTGTGGTAAACCCGCGTGAATTTTTCTTGTGGTGGAATAGTTATCTTGAATCTTAACTTGAAAAGTTCTGTTCTTTAAAAAATCAGCGATTAGATGGATGATGGCAGGTGGGAAATTATAGTTCATCAGCTTAATCATAAGACCGTGATGCCAAATTTTATTGAAGGCTTTCTCTACATCCATAAAAATAGCAGCAACTACTTCCTTTCTATTAAAATTTTCACCTATGAATTCTACGATTCGGGCAATCTACTGAGTCGTTGAGAATCCCTGGCGAAATCGAATTTGATGGTCTTTGATGATGTTATTTTCATTAATAAAAGTGGTGAGTCGATACTCGGTAAGCTTTTCGAAAAGTTTGGCAATTGCAGGCAGAAGACTGATCGATCTAAAGTTACTTGTGAGACCTCCAGCTTTGCCAGGCACTTTAATGACAGTTAGAATGGTGTGTTTCCAATTTTTTTGGGAATATATCAAGTCTTAAACATGCGTTAAAAATATTCGTAATAAGGATGATGCCTTTCTTTGGGAGGTATTGCAGGGCCTTATTAGTGATATTGTCATATCCAGATGCTTTCTTTGGATTAAGTTTCTTTATAATTTTCTGTATTTCTTTGGGAGAAGTCGGGTTGTGATGATTTGATTATTACGAATGTTGGTGCGAATAGTCACGTGACACGACACTATTCGCACCAACATTAAGCACGCATGCGCATTGAGTTGTAAAAGGCGGGTTTCTACCTTGGCGTAGTTTATCATTTTTTAAGCGTTGGCGACTTTCAAAAGTTTAGAATGGAAAATGGGTTCCTTTTCTTATAAAAAGAAGGAACGCATTTCCTTTTATTAAAGTATATATAAAAAAGGCAGATTTTTATGTTCTCAATGTTTATCCTTTTCCTGAACGGTTTGAATAGTTTAAATGACTGATTTAAAGGGGGGGAATCGTGCTGACATTTTTTATACTTCTTAGAATACATTTAGCTTTAAAGATGTGTTTTGCTCAATCATGCCTTTAATTCATTCCTCTTTGAAAAATTTCGTCCGATAAAAGATACTAAAAATTAGACAGCAGATTTCTGTGTAGAAAATTTAGACATGAAATAAGTTAAAAGCGATTATATCAAATATTAAATGAATTATTCTGTATGCCTGCTTATTTTTTTTATGGAATTCCTTGGCATTTTCAGGACACAAAAAGTACTTCAAAGAACTTTGAAATATTAGTACAAATGAAATATTAGTACAAACACATTAATCAATTAAATTGAAATAAATAATGGGATGTAATTTAAAAAACAGTTATAATTTAATGTAAGAGATTTAGATTTAAAAATTTGCACACACAAATGATTTATCAGATTTTGTAAGGCTTTATTTCATAAATAACTTTAATTTTGAAATATGGCATTTAAACCTATAAACCTGCGTGGATACTGAAGAAGTGCTGAATATATAAGAATATTATCATTTTCAGTAAGTTTTCTTACTGAATAATAAATTCTGACAGTCCTATGCTATAAGAACAGGTCTAAGTTTGCATTTCTGTAGCCTTTTTGTCAATACACAAAAGATTTTAACTAATTACTTGTCCTCACTTGCAGTCAGAACCATCATTAAATCCCTATTTTATCCAATCATTTCCTGAACATTTTCATGTATGTAGATTGACTTCGTCTTTGTAACTGATAATTATTACTTGCAAATTATTCTCTTGCTGGTGAACTACTAACAAATCTTTGTATTGCTGAGTTAGGGTTAACAACCTTCGCTCTCACTACTGCCTGCCTTACGGAAATCGGCGTAAAATGCGGCCGATGCTATTCGCACCAGCGGTGCGTTTAGCCGCTTAAGCTATTCGCACCACCATTGACCACGCATGTGCATTGAAATGTTAGATCCATAACGGATTCTACGTACGCGAACCGCCTAAGAGATGTAGTGAGTCTTTTTTTTTTTTTTTTTTTTTTTTTTTTTTTTTTTTTAAGGCGGGTTATTACCTTTGCGTAGTTTATCACTTTTTAAGCGTTGGAGACTCTAAACTTTTAGAACCATTTTGCTTTCTAAAAGTTTAAAAAGCAAAATTGGTTCCTTTTCTTATAAAAAGAAGGAAAGAAGGAACACATTTCCTTTTATTAAAGTACATATAAAAAAAGGTAGATTGTTCGCAATGTTTATCGTTTTCCTGAACGGTTGAAATAGTTTAAATGACTGATTGGGGGGGGACAAAATCTTGTTTACATTTTTTTGATTTTCTTAGAATACATTTAGCTTCAAAGATGTGTTTTGCGCAATCAAGACTTTAATTCATTCCTCTTTGAAAATCTTCGTCCGTGGAAAGATAATAAAAATTAGACAGAGGTTTTCTGTCTGGAAAATTTAGACATGAAATAAGCGATTAAATCAGCTATTAAATGACTAATTAATCACATAATACTTGTTAATAACAATTCTGTATGCCTGTTTATTTTTTATGGAAATATTTGGCATTTTCATGACACATAAAGTACTTCAAAGAACTTAGAATTATTAGTTCAAGCACATTAATAAACTGAATTGAAATAAATATTGGGATGTAATTTAAAAGACAGAAAAAAATTAATGTAAGAGATTTAGATTTAAAAATTTGCACACAGAAATGATTTATCAGATTGTATAAGGTTTTATTTCATAAATAACTTTGATTTTGAAATATGGCATTTGAACCTATAAACATGAGTGGATACTGAAAAAATGATGAATATATAAGAATATTACATATTTTAGTAAGTTTTCTTATTGAATAATAAATTCTGGCAGTCCTTTGCTATAAGGCGTCTAAGTTTGCATAAAAATTCCTCTGTTAAATAAAAGAATTTAAGTAATTTCTGTAGCCTTTTCGTCAATACACTAAAGATTTTTTAACTAATTTCTTGTCCTCGCTTGCAATCAGAACCATCATTAAATCCCTATTTTATCGAATCATTTCCTAAACATTATCATGTATATAGATTGACATCGTCTTTGTAACTGATAATTATTACTTGCAAATTATTCTCTTGCTGGTGGACTATTAACAGCCCTTTCTATTGCTGAGTTAGGGTTAACAATCTTGGCTCTTACTATCGCCTGCCTTACGGAAATCGGTGTAAAATGCTGGTACCTGGGCTGATTGTGCGTATGCGCGAACGTAGGTGGTGTAAATAGGCTTTTAGCTATTCGCACCGTCGGTGCGATGAGCCACTGCGGTAAAATGCTGGTACCTGGGCTGCTTGTGCGCACGCGCGAATCATGTATATAGATTGACATCGTCTTTGTAACTGATAATTATTACTTGCAAATTATTCTCTTGCTGGTGGACTATTAACAGCCCTTTCTATTGCTGAGTTAGGGTTAACAATCTTGGCTCTTACTATCGCCTGCCTTACGGAAATCGGTGTAAAATGCTGGTACCTGGGCTGATTGTGCGTATGCGCGAACGTAGATGGTGTAAATAGGCTTTTAGCTATTCGCACCGTCGGTGCGATTAGCCACTGCGGTAAAATGCTGGTACCTGGGCTGCTTGTGCGCGTGCGCGAAAGTAGGTGGTGTGAATAGCCTGTTAGCTATTCGCACTGTCGGTGCGATTAGCCACTGCGGTAATTATTCATGCTCGTTCTGGATGAGTATCTTTAGTGCGAGCCATTGCAATCTTGAGCCTGGAGTCGGGGTTAGAAGCCTGTTTGTATTGCTGGTAAATTTGGTAAATTTCAGTAATGAACCCTTTGAATTCTTCAAAGGATTGTTTTTCTATGTCTCTGTTTACTGATTTTCGTTTATTTTTGGAGGATTGGTCTTCTTTATCGTTATTATAGATTTCTTATTTATAGATTTGTTGAGGAATTTCCTGTCGTTAACCGTGTTTGGGTTGCTCTGGGTAATCGCTACGTATGATTGGTTGTACGGGGCAGTGCCCAAATTACGTGATTTGGGGGATTCCGAGGATGGACGGCAAGAGTGACGGTCGCTCGTGTGACGAGATCCCGCCAACTCAGCTTAATTCGGGGAATTTTAATGTCGATAATGATGTTATTGATGCGAATATGAGTGATATTAGGGATCAGACTCCCCCTGTGCAATCTGCGTCACCAGATGACGAACGAATGCAACTCATCATTCAATTTTATGACCTCAAGCAACAGTTCGAGGCAATCCAGCGCCAGAAGAACTTTATGAAAAGAACGCCTTCGCCCCTGGACTCAGCTGGATATGAGCAAGTGGACCAAGCGGGTAAGACCCTTTTTCATAAAATCAACGACATTGCCAATATCTTACATGTCCCAACATATATTCCGCCCCTTCAAACGGCCGATGGCGCACAGATGGCCTACAAATGGCTCAGAAAAGGCGAATGTCATAGCTGACAGCCTTGCAACTCAATTCACACCAAACCACGACTCCTACTGTAACCGCCCGGTTACACTGGGGCGCATACAAGCACGGGTTAAAGATTTTTTAACACAACCTATCACAACTGAACTCAGGCCAACGGACCCTACTGAAGTCAACGTTTTCATTGACAAACTGAAACCTGACAAGGCACCTGGCATAGATTCTATTTCGAATCGCATGATCAAAATTTCCCCCTCCCCTATGTTTATCGTATGGATCACGGTACTCATAAATTTAATGCTCAGGAGAAGCTATTTCCCCGACTGCTGGAAAATTGCAGCAGTCGTCCCCATTCCAAAACCGGGACAAAATTTAAACTTGCCCGTCAATTACAGACCCATAAGTCTGTTATCTTCTCTCTCTAAGATCTATGAATTTGTCTTACTTAATCGCCTGAATGAATTCTGTCGGGATCAAAATTTACTAATCCCGGAACAATTCGGCTTCCTACATAAACACTCCACGGTACACCAGTTACTCCGTGTAGTGGAATTCATTCATGAAGGCTTTCGTAAGCGAGAGAAAACTGGAATTGTCTATCTGGACATTGCCAAATCCTTTGACAGGACTTGGCATGACGGGATTATTTACAAGTTCATGCGGCTTGGTTTTTCGGCCCATCTCATTAAAATTATTAACTCGTACTTGACCGGACGCAGTTTCCGCGTGCGAGTTAACCACGAATCCTCCTCTCCCCGCCCAATCTATGCTGGGGTGGCTCAAGGTAGCCTCTTCGCCCCTGCAATCTTTAACCTTTATGTAAATGATATTCCTAAGGCCCCAAATATCGATCTTACGCTATACGCAGACGATACAGCAATCATTTCACAACACTCCAACACCCTCCAGGTAATCTCACAACTGCAGAGTTACCTTTCGACCGTAGAACTCTGGCTCGGTCTGTATAAAATAAAAATCAATGTCGCAAAATGTGCTGCCACTATGTTCATCCGAAGAAACATCCCAAGTTTACCTAATTTCATGCTCTTCGGTGAACCCATTCCTTGGGTCTCTTCTTACAAATATCTAGGTGTTTTACTAGACTCAAAACTAACTTGGCAGCCTCACATCCGCAAAATCATAGCGGGTGCGACAGCTGTCAAAACCGCCCTACGCCCCCTTTTAGCTAGTAATAGCGACCTGTCAACTGATAACAAAATCTTGCTCTACAAATCAATGATTAGACCGGTTCTTACGTATGCGTGTCCCGTATGGGGCCCATGTGCACTGACTAACAGAAAACATGTCCAAATTTTTCAATCTAAAATGCTTCGGCAAATTCTAAAAGCTCCGTGGTTTGTACGAAACGAAGAGATTCATAACGACCTCAAAATTATGCCCATTATTCGCTATATACAGCGACTTTCGGAAAAATTTTTCAAAAATATTCAACGTGTTGCAAATCCTGTGCTTCATATGCTACCCGTATACGATCCTGCTGTTGCTTCTTCCCGGAAAAGACCCAGAGCGGTTCTTAACAGGGAATATTCAGCTCTGCCATTTAAACGGGCTAGATATGAGCGCACTGATAGCCACGTGAATAACTACCTCTCGTTCCTTAACCCCCCCCCGCCTCTAAAGTTCTTTAATGCACACGGCATTAACTCGAGGAACCCCCTTTAAGTTTCTTTAATAAGAAACATCACAGTCAAATAGGACTGATTTAAAATACTTTAACCTATCAAATGAAATAAAACTGTAAAAGATTTTTAACTTATAGCTTCTCTCTTCCTTTAAAAAGGAACTTTCCTAGGCGCTTAACAGCGTCCTTTTAGGCCTTTAAAAACCGCATTAAATAGCGGTCAAAAATGAAACTTCTCCCTCCCAGCTGATCACTGGCAGAACTACTTTTTCGACCTGTAAACAGGTTCCCCCCTCCCTCCCACCTCGAAGAACGCGCATCGGAATTCCCCTGCGTTTTCTTCATCTGACGTATGCTAAAAATGATTATCAAGGTTCAAGGAAACTTCACCTTTTATTTTTCTATTCAAATTTTTATGGCTGCCCCTATCTAAATTATTCTGGCCCTTTTTCGGCGCAAAATTAAGACCTTCTGAGTTTTTTGCCTTTTTTTGACTCAGTGTGAAAGCACTTACTCCAAGTCATTCGGCTTATCAAAATTTTTACCCTATTTGACAATCCCCTCTTTCGGATGATTTAATTTCCTTTGAAGATGTGGAGGTAAAGGCGTAATTGCCTATGAACTCCGTAAATTGCACTTCCTTGATCCTTGATCCTTACGTGATTGGCTGAGAGTAGACTGAGTGTGTTGATTTTGCATATTTGGGGAATTTTTTGGTGTTTCTTCATTAATTTTTTCAATATCTATATTTCCTGGTCTTTTGGGACCTTCCTTTTGGCTTGTATACACGTTACACATGGGGAAACCACGAAAACGCCCATGCAGCCAGCCCGTTCGCGGGATTCGAACCTCGGACCGAACTACCCGTGTTCAGCCACTTTACTGCTCGGCCGCTGGTGGGTAGATATTAAGAGGACTGAATGCTGTATGTGTTTGTTTTGGTATCAAAAAAGAAATATGTATATATAATAACTTAAATGTTACATTTTATTTAGCATATTCAGTTTAACCATTCTATGAATGAAAAAAAATTAGAGTTATCAGTTTAGTTGTGGAAAAATATTATTCATACACAGATAAATACACTCATAAATACATTATGCAGTTTATCTTAACGTCATTTGACTGTCATCGTGCTTTCTGTGAACACATGGAAAAAGGGTGGATGTTTATTTAATATGATGACCTGTGTACAATATCCCCACAGACATAATGATTACATTCGTAGATACTAGCAAAATATAATTCTGCAGGTAAATTTATATAATTAAATGCGAAAGTCAAATTTGGTAATAAATTTTAAACACTACATTCCACAAAATCTTAGTAAATATGGATCTTAATTTTATAAAGGAAATTTTGTATGAAATATATCATGGTGCACTGTATAGTAATGAAATGCAAATTTTAAAACTATAATAAATAAAATATTTGCTTAAGTTATATTATTCATTCATAATACAAATCATAACAAATTATAAGTACAGATAGAAAATGAAATTTTATATTTTACAAGAATTTTAGCATATTTGTTTTTTAAACGTTTCTATATTCTTAAATCATACATTTCCTAAATTTTGATTGCATTTAAATGCATGCTCTGTATTACTCTGTTTTCAAATAATATGAAAGAAAAAAGCCTTAATAATTAGAAAATTAATATTGCTGAAGGAACTGCTTTACTATCTTTGCAAAATTACTGTAACTAAATTATCCAGAACTGATAGCCTTAAGTATAATAATACAACTTAATTTGCTCGCCAAATGAATTGTGGACTTCTATGTTGCTTTCTGTACTCTGCGGTGTTGTTAGTCCTTCTTATTACTTATATGTATCCCGTGTATTAATGATATTGTATTTCTGGCATGTACCATATTAACAGTACAATAGGCTCAAATTCTAAGTAATTGACAAGGCTCATCAGCTGAACACTGGTGGTTTGACTTCAATTCCTGGAGAAAAGGCTGGTTGCATGGTCATTTTTCCATGTGTAACACGAGTTATTTAATGCAGTGAGCTACATACACATAATTTAAAACTATTTAAGCATATTTATATGCATCTGTCACAATTCACAACAATATTCAAAACCGTTGGCATTTAAATACACCTAATAAAATGCATAGAAGTTTCTATATATATTAATGAATAAATTAATTTAAGTAACCCGAAAATTCAAAATAAGTTGCATCAAATCAAAACACACTGTAAGTTTCTATACCTATGAAATAATACATTCTGATGATTATTTTTTATTTTGCCTGCATTATTGTGCATAATGCAATCGCGCAGTGCGTACCAACCATTATGCTACATAAATTTAATTATATTTGAGAGGAAAAAAAAAAACAAGACACGAATGAGTTTCCACAGTCGCGCACAAGCTTACATTCAGCTTAAATCAATGCAAAAATCTATGTTGATCTGAGGAGAGAAAACTTTAATGACGTCACAGCCAATAGACAGCGAGAACGCATTTTCGTTTGTTTACCCCAAGTGAGCTAACCTGTTCTTTCTACGGACCTTGGGTGCGATTAGCCACTGCGGTAAAATGCTGGTACCTGGGCTGCTTGTGCGCATGCGCGAAAGTAGGTGGTGTGAATAGCCTGTTAGCTATTAGCACCTTCGGTGCAATTAGCCACTGCGGTAATTATTCATGCTCGTTCTGGATGAATATCTTTAGTGCGCGCCATTGCAATCTTGAGCCTGGAGTCGGGGTTAGAAGCCTGCTTGTATTGCTGGTAAATTTGGTAAATTTCAGTAATGAACTCGGTGAATTCTTCAAAGGATTGTTTTTCTATGTCTCTGTTTACTGATTTTCGTTTATTTTTGGAGGATTGGTCTTCTTTATCGTTATTATAGATTTCTTATTCATAGATTTCTTGAGGAATTTCCTGTCATTAACCGTGTTTGGATTGCTCTTGGTAATCGCCCCTATGATTGGTTGTACGGGACAGTGCCCAAATTACGTGATTGGCTGAGAGTAGAGTGAGTCTGTTGATTTTGCATATTTGGGGAATTTTTTCGTGTATCTTCATTAATTTTTTCAATATCTATATTTCCTCGTGTTTTGAGGCATTCCTTACTACAAGATGCATGTCCTCCTCCACAGAGGACACATTTCGCAGGAAATTCTTTACCTGTTTGATGGCACTGGAAGGATTTGAGATTCTCGGCGCATCTGACGTTTTGTCAACGAACGTTTCTTCTTAACACGTGACATAGCTAAAGCCTTTGACAGGGTTTGGCATGACGGACTTATTTACCATGAGCGGGGAGTTGGTGGGTGAAGGTTCACCGTTTGATATTGTGCCTGCTTCCGATCTGTCTCTGGAGTACGTCCGTTCAACGGGGTTTGCCTTTGCGAACACGTGCATTGCTTATCTGACTGCATCAGCATTTTTTAATGCTATTTTTGGTTTGTATGATTTGTGAAATGCTGATACGCTTTCACTAATTTATTATTTTCGATTATTTTGGCCTTTTGAGTTTTAAATTATGAAATTTAATACCGCGTGTCTTGCCAAATAGCCTAATTGCTGGTTACTTGTTTTTGCCATATTACGATAAATTTCGCTTTACTGCGCGATTTAAATTAATCAGTTATATTCTCTCTGTTCTGCGCGAATTTTTTGGATTTTATAACGCACGTAGTTACCCCCAAGCTTTCGCTTCAGGTGATTGTCAGGGGCCTCGTGTGTTTTCCGCCTACACATCTGTCTGTGGAGAAGGCTGTCGAGCCAGGGCTCCATTCCGGGGTGTAGGACTACTGCCTTATGGGTGCTGGATTTCTGGATTTCTCTGCGTTTTGCTTTGGCTTAGCGCGACCATGGAGAGGCTCGTAGAAAGTTACAAATTACAAATACATGAGTTGGAACAACTCAAATTGGATAAAGGTGAACTCACAGAAATTGAAACAAAATTCTTAAATTTTTTGTTAAGCTCACTTGAAATTGTCAATGCACTCCTTACTCAAAGTAAAACTGACTCAGTTTTAAATCAAGATAAGACACAACCTCAAATTCCAACCACAAGTAAAAATTACGAAGAAAATGAGAGGGCACGTAGCCCAATTAGTATTCATGATAACGCAATTGTTTCTGAAGATGAAAAAACATTAGATAAAGATACTAGCTCTGATGAAGACTATCCACAACGTTTTGGAGACAAAACAGTCCGTACAAGAAATCCCAGACAGGGTTTTAAAAAGATTAAATTAGATAATTTCACGCAAATCATTTCACCAGTTATCACTCAGATAGATAACAATGGTACGAATGTACCGCAGGAAAGTTCAAAGAATACTAGTCAAGAATCAGCCATTCCTGAACAACACACTATCTCTGATAACATTGAAATGGATACTTCCAATGCTGATGATCAGCAAAATTCCACTAATGATAATAACACACAGGTCAAAACACCCAAAAAGAACAAACTCCCTCCGATAATTCTCAAAGAAACCAAATTCAAATATAAAGCGTTGACTGGATTATTCCATCAACATAAATATAAATTCATTGGACAGAATATCAAGGATGGTGTTAAAATTATTACTTCTGATCCTGACAGTTATAAGGGAATTGTTAGGATCTTAAAAGAGATGAAAGTGGAGCATCATTCGTACATTCTGCCAGAGGATAAAAATCTCAAGGTAGTAATTAATGGACTACTTCTCACAACTGAAACTGAGGAAATTAAGGAAAGTTTAACTGAATTAAATTATCAAATAATTGAAATAAAGCAAATGTCACGACGTAGAGGCGGTGAAGTTCAGAAACTTCCACTATTCCTTGTTACCCTACCAAAAAATGAAAACTCTAAACAAATATATCATGAACGCTATTTATGCGACCTCAGAGTCAAAATTGTTGAATACAGAGGCCGACAGGGACCATTGCAATGTTTTCGATGCCAGGGTTTTGGCCACACTCAGGCGGGCTGTAACTATGAACCGAAATGTGTCAGGTGTAGTAAAAATCATTATGTAAAAGACTGTCCGGACAAAAATAAGAAAGATGTTCCTTTAGTTTGTGTAAATTGCGGTGGCAATCACACATCCAGTTTCAAAGGATGTGAAAAATTTCCAAAAAATAAAACTGAAAAGCCTAAAACTTTTTCCAATAGAATAGTTGAAGGTAAATCTTTCGCAGCTGCTCTTTCGACTGGTATCTACACAGATACTATTACTGAGGCCAAAAATGTTTTCACTGATCTCGCTGAACTGGTTTCAGCAATAAAATCCGCTGGTTTTTTCCAGCTCACACAACAAGTTAAGGACTTGAACAGAAAACATCATGAAAGCAATCAACCCAGCAATACTGATAATGGGCCCGCACAGAATTAATAGAGCTCCTATTCAAATCATGATTTGGAATGCTCATAGCATCCTAAATAGAATCCAGGAATTTCATAATTTCTTACTAACCTATGATATTGATGTTGCTCTTGTCACCGAAACGTTTGCGACTCCTTGTATGAATATTAAGATCGCAAATTACAACTGTTACAAATGTGACAGACTGAGTCACCGTGGTGGGGGGGGGCAGCTATTTATGTTAAGCACTCCTTGCAATCATGCCTGATTAGCGAAGATAGAGATAACGGCTACGAAGCTGTTACAGCTTCTGTTTTATTACCAAATTATGGCATAATTTATTTCATTGCATTGTATAACCCTCCACATATTCCTATTGATGAAGATAAACTCGCTCAATTGCTGCCTAATTCAGAAAATATCATCTTAGCTGGCGATCTCAACGCGAAGAATGTAGAGTGGGGTTGCAGACGCACCAACAGAAATGGAGAACTTTTACTAGAATTTATTAATAATTATCCTATTTATTTTTACGCGCCTACTGAATATTCCTATCTTCCTGACGACCCTCGAAAAGGAGACATCCTGGATGTTCTTCTTACCACCACCTCAATCCCGATTTATCTTGATGTGAAAGTTGAATTAACTTCAGATCATGTGCCGGTTTTAGCTACGCTTGGTACAAATAAAAACACTGACGAAAGATTTAAAATCACTACGGACTGGAATAAATTTTATAATTTCCTCTTTGAAAACCCTCCGGCTATTAAGCAACTTAAAACAAAATTTGATATTGACTATGCAATTGATGTTCTCAATAATAGTATACTTAGTGCATATAACAGGGCTACTAAGAAAATTCCTGCTGATAAGTACAGTGCTAGATTGCCTAGTAACATTAGAAACCTGATTTCACAAAGAAACAAACTGCGCAAAAGATGGCATATTGCCTGGGATCCTAGGATCAAAAAAGAGTTAAATAAACTGAACAGAGAAATTAAGAAAAGTATTTATAAACACAGAGATGAGTCTTGGAATGCAAAAATTGAAACATTCAATGAGCCAAATAATGCTTTCTGGTCTTTTGCAAGGAATCTTCGAGGTAAAAAACCGAACAATAAACCTATTTACGGTGATAATATTATAGCTGTCACTAACAAAGACAAAGCCAATGTAATGGCTGACTTTTTGGAAAAACAATTTGTTCCTAACCAAGATCCAAGCGACCCTTTATTTTCATATGACACCAGATATTTTGTTCAAGACTGGATTAATGGCCAGGGACCCAAAAACAAGACTAATTATACTTCACTTAATGAAGTTAAGGAAATTATCAAAAGAATGAAAAATAGAAAAGCTCCCGGTTTTGATAACATCACTAACGTCGCCATCAAAAACTTGCCTATTAATGTTATCACGAAATATGTCAGCATTTTAAATGCCTGTCTTGAAAATAATTATTTCCCAGATAAATGGAAAACTGCTAAAGTAATTTTATTACCCAAGCCTGGTAAAAATGCTACCTCCCCGGAGGGTTACAGACCCATTAGCTTACTGCCCGGTCTGGGCAAAATCTACGAGCGAGTTATCTATAAGAGAATCGAGCCTTACATGGATAAGATACCTCCTGAACAATTTAGCTTCCGTAAGAATTTGTCTACGACCAAGCAGCTTGTCCGACTATGTGAATACATCGGTTCTGCACTTTTTAAACATCAGAGTGTCGCCTTACTCATGCTAGACGTGGCGAAAGCTTTCGACCGCGTCTGGCATGAGGGGCTTATTCTCAAGCTTATATCCCTAGATTTTGACAGAGATCTAATATTACTCATTTATTCTTTTATTAAATACAGAAAATTCTTCGTAAATATTGGTAATGACAACTCTGATCCCAGAAGACTCAATGCTGGTGTAGCTCAAGGATCAATTTTGGGACCAATTCTTTTTATATTTTATGTTTCTGATTTCCCCAAAATTTGCACTGACTCAAATTTTTATTTAGGATGTTACGCCGATGATACGGCGCTTGCATATAAATCTCACAATCAAGAACTTGCCATTTGTAAATTACAAGATAGAATTCCAGAAATTGAGCAATGGTGCACGAAATGGCGCATTGCCATCAATGCACAAAAATCCCAGCTGATTATTATTGGAAAAAGGCACTCTAGAAGTCCGTTTGTTAATAAAATTAAAATCTTTAATGTTGAAGTTCCGCTTGTCAACAAAGCAACTTATCTTGGAGTCATTTTAAATAATAAATTCACATGGAAAGACCACATCCAGAAAGTAAGAGGAAAAACTGTTGCGGCTATCAAAGATCTTATTCCGTTAATTGGAAATAAATCAAAACTTGACCTGCGCAGAAAAAGACATATTTATACTGCCATTATTCAGCCTATCTTTTCCTACGCGTCTCCTGCCTGGGCGACTTGTTCGAAAAATAATATCAAGAAGTTGCAGATCACACAAAACAAATTTTTAAGGCAAATCACCAATGCTCATTTTTATGTTTCAAATGATACTCTGCACAGAGACTTAAAAATAGAGAATGTCGAGAACTTTCTCCATAATGCGAATCGAAAATTTTTTGACAAGGCGAGAAACTGCTCGTACATGACTCATTTCAAAGTCTTCGAATACACTGTATTCCCAGAAGATAGTAAAATCAGACCATTAGCTGCCTTCCTTACCAGGGACTCTAATTTTCCTACCTAAACTATCTTTCATCAAACTTCATCTTTTGTATATATTGTACATAAATTGTTGTATTATAACTCGTTTTATTTTGTATTTTGTATTGTAATTGCTCACTTTTGTATTTTCCGTATGTATTACCTTTTGTTTTGTCAATATTTCACGATGTATTGTAATATACCTATCAGGAATAACTTATACCCTGACACTTCACACATTGCTGCCTCTCCTGGTCTTGGGCTTCTGTTCGTTACTCTGTTTGTGGCGTCATGTTGTCACCCCCCTTTTTTCACTTCCTATTGCCTTCTATCACTCGGCCCAGACACTGCATATGTCATGTGCCCAATGGGCGTATTTGTCATGAGCCGGACACGTTGCATCACATGCAATATTTCGGCGTGAATAGTAATGAATGAATGAATGAAAAGGACTTATTTACAAGCTCATGCAACTTGGGTTTCCGGCTCACATCATTAAAATTATTAGCTCGTACTTAGCCGGACGAAGCTTCCGCGTACGAGTTAACCACGAACTCTCCACTCCCAGCCCGATCCATGCTGGATGTCCTCAGGACAGTCTTGTCTCACCTCTGCTCTTCAATATCTATATCAACGCCGTGCCTAAGGCACCTAGTATCGATTTAGCTTTATATGCAGACGATACGGCCATCCTAACTCAACATAACAACATCACCACGGTAATCTCTACATTACAGAGTTACCTTTCAGCCTTAGAACTCTGGCTCGGACTGTATAAAATCAAAATTAATGTCGCTAAATTTGCTGCCACTTTATTCATCCGAAGAAACATCCCTCGTTTAGATAATCTAATTTTCTTCAGTGAATTATTCCCTGGGTTACTACTTACAAATACCTTGGTGTTTTACTAGACTCAAAATTAACTTGGCAACTTCACATTCAAAAAATTATTGCGAATGCGGAAGCTGTCAAAGCCAACCTGCGCCCCTTTTTCGCTAAAAATAGCGACCTGTCACTTGATAACAAGATCTTGCTTTATAAATCTATAATAAGGCCTATTCTCACTTACGCGAGTCCCATCTGGGGCTCAGCTGCTCTGACTAACCGTAAACACGTCCAAATTTTTCAATCAAAATTTTTACGGCAGATATTAAACGCTCCATGGTTTATAAGGAACGGTGACATTCATAACGACCTCAAAATTATGCCCATTAATCGCTTTATACAGCGACTTTCGGAAAGATTTTTCAAAAACATCCATCTTGTTGGAAATCCAGTATTACATACCCTGCCGTTATATGATCCTGCGGTTGCCTCTTCTAAAAAGCGACCCAGAGCAATCTTACGAGCTGATTATGCTCAACTACCTTTTAAACGGCGTCGGTATTGGAATACAGACGCCCAAGTGGATGCTTTCCTCTCGTTTCTAAACCCCAACCGCCCCCGCGTTAACAATGCGTAAGGGCATTGACCGGAGGAACCCTGTTCTTTAACTCTTTAAGGCTGCTATCACACGTCACCTTGTTTCGAAAGAACAACTGTTTGGAACAATTTTTCTGCTTTGTCACAACAGCCAATCACCACAGATCGCTTTGGGGTTAACACAGGGGAAACTGGTTCTCCATTACAAACAAGCTAACAGCATTCGACGCTGATAGCTGATTGGTTGAAAACGAACAACTTGCAACTTTTTTCGAAAGGAAGGAAAAAGTTGCACGTCTTTCTTTCAATAGTAAACCAGGCAGAAAAATTGTCCGAAACAGTTGTTCGTGTGAAGCAAACGCCGTGTGATATGGGCTTAAGAAGAGTCTTCTAACGTTTCTTTAACAAGGGACAACTTATCTCCGCAGCCGCACGCGACTGCACTTAATTTCTCAATAGCTTCTTAAAAGCTTCTTTTCCACCCGCTAAACGGGTTGCTTTCGACCGCCTAAGGGGACCTTTTAACGTCGCACTAAATAGCGACCAATAATTTTCTTCTCCTGCTTCAGTGTATCACACTGAACTGCTACCAGAACACGCCCAACGGGTTTCGCCCCCAGCCCTTTTTGCCCAACTCTCCGGATTGTCCTAAGGATTTTATTTTGCTGTTGATATCAAGAATCAAGGAAATGTATTGCACCTTTTTATTCTTTTCAAAACTTTTTGAATGTTGACTCCTCTTTCAAAATTTATTCCTGGCCCTTTTTAAACACAAAATTTAATTTAAAGACTTTCTAAGAGTTTTCCTTTTTTCTCATGCGGAAGGCATTATCTGAAAAGCTTTTATTTTTATAATTAGGCTTCAAAATTTTCCCTTATTAGATGAACCCCTCTTTTGATGTAATTATTCTATCTCTGATGATGCGGAGTTAAAGGCCTAGCCTAGCGCACTCCGTAAATTAACTTCCTTGATCCTTGATTACGTGATTGGCTGAGAGTAGAGTGAGTCTGGTGATTTTGCATATTTGGGGAATTGTTTGGTGTTTCTTCATTAATTTTTTCAATATCTATATTTCCTGGTCTTTTGGGGCATTCCTTACTACAAGATGCATGTCCTCCTCCACAGAGGACACATTTCGCAGGAAATTCTTTACCTGTTTGAGGGCACTGGAAGGATTTGAGATTCTCGGCGCATCTGACGTTTTGTCAATGAACGTTTCTTCTTAACACGTGTTCCTCAATTTCCTGTACAGGCGGTCACAAAAGTATTCGATTACCGGTACCCTATCAGAAAATGACAAGATGGCGTTTTTTCTCTCTATCTCTCTCGTATTATTCCATCCTAGGTTTTCTTCTTTCCACATCTTGGAAAAGACTGAAAAATGGTCACTATCTCTCTTTGAATTGGGACGCCATTTTGAGAAAAGCGGACGACATCACCTTGGAGAACGGATATGACCCAAGGAGGTTAGAATATAAGGAGGAGGGTTCGCAGTTTCCTCCACTATCGGGAAATGAAACTCCACCGAACAAGCGGCGTGATGTTTGTAACTTCAAAACATTGCATTACGTCAGTGAAACGTACGTGTTTTTAAGCTGTTCCGTGCATGTATTTTCCACTAAATATATGTAAAATTTATAATGAAATTTTACATATTTTATATATGATATCTTATAAAGATGATAATACCCGTAATTTACTACGTACAGAAAATCATTAAGAAATAGTTCGAAATCTAAATGCATGTGCATAACATTAAAGCCTTTAAAAATAGAATTTGTTTAGGTTTTATTAGCAACCTGTTGGGTGTACTTTCCAGTTTTTCCTTTAAGAAGTGATATTTCTGATTTATTCACAGTATTGTAAAATTTTAAAGAATCATTTAAAATATATTTAACCTGAAATTAATAGCAGATAATTATCTAAAAAAATAGTCACAGGTTGCATTTTTTTTTAAATGAAAGTTTTAAACTCTTTTCACAACTAACAATCTTATAACAACAAGAATATAAATATTAATAAAATAAAACAGATTTATGTGAATTCAGTGATTTCAGTTTATGCGCGTTTCATATTTAAGAATCTGAAAGAAATTGCCTTGAATTAAGCTAAATTAGAGAAATATACCTATATTTTTGGATACATCTTTACACATGTTCAGTTGTGTAAATATTTTACTTACTTTTATTGCTATACTGCCCACAAATTTGTAAATTTATGCAAAAACATTTTAACAACAGAAAAGTTAGTTTATCTTGATCAAATGCACAAATTATATTCTTAATAGTTCAAAAATTTTAAATTGAATAATAATTAATACATAAAGAAAAGCATTACTTTATTTAATACCTTTAAAAACCATAAAAATAGTAACAATTGGTGTCTAATTTTTCATGAAAATTATCAAACGAATTACCTAAAACGTTCAAATTATACAGTTTAAATCCTAGCATACATCATTGTGTGTTAAGGAACAAAGATTCCAGCTATAAACAGAAACATTAAAATGTATTTAACATATTTTGATTATTATTAAGTCCCTTTTTTACATCTGGAAAAAAAAAAAAAAAAAAAAAAAAAAAAAAAAACATGACATTGTGATATTTTTTTTACCATAGTTATCAAATTACATAAAAAAAAAAGAAAATCAATACTTACGCGTGAAAAGTAATCCCAGGAATCTTTTTCAAAAATCTTTTTGTGCATCCATATACAACACAAGATGACATGCTTCAAAAAGAAAAGAAAAAAAAAAAAATATTCCAATTACAGACTTCCTTGCACAAGTCACAGCGATAACAGGAACATGGCCGCCAAGCCTCACCGTTTCAGTTGAACCTTCCCTCCTTCTATTCTAACCTCCTTGATATGACCAAAGAATATGTATTGTTGTTGCATAGACATTCTTTGATAGTGCTGTAGAAGTAACGAGAAATTGTGTACCCGTATGTATTCATTACTCGGTGAACCAGTACTCGTTACTATCGTATCGTTACTCGTTACTTTCGGTAAAATCCGTCGGTATCCGTATCCTGAGCCTATTTTATCGGTCTACGGCCCTAAAAAGGGCCTTGAAACGTCTCATCGCATTGTATCACGTGAGCTTTTCTACCCCGCGGGAACTGGGTAGTGCTGCGATAGGGAGTTTTGCGTCGCATTTTTGAGTAGAAATAATTCACTTTATTTTGGCTATTATTTTTTGGTGCACTGGATATGATTCATTATTAAATTTTCTATTGCTGTCAGGGCTTAGTTTCTAAAGTCAGAAGCGCCTACGGAAGGCCGTCAGGAAAATAGGAAAATATAAAGAAAGAAAGGAAATAAATATTACAATAATAACATTAATTAATAATTAAAATAACAAAAAATTACTTATTAAAAAACTTAATAATTAAAATAATAAAAAATAGTGATTAAAATAATGAATAATTAAAGTAACATAATAATTAGCAACTGAAGTATAAAATACTTATAAGTAAAATTTAATAAAAATGTAAAAACAAATAAAAATTAAAATAATTTTTAAGTTTATGATGATTAATTAAATAATAAAGTAAAATACCAGATCTTGTCTTATTGGCTTAGTATCGTTTCGTCCTTTCTCATTTCATCCCCAGTTCGAAAAAGTGTTATTTCGTTCGCTGCCTTCCCCCACCAATTCCCTCTTTCCCGTTTCATCCGCTGTTTGAAAAATAAGTGTTTACTTTACGATAAGGAGAACGTCTGTTTACTTCAATTAAAATGGTTTAGAAGAGATGACTCAGGACTTAGAAGACTTCAGGACTTATTTATCCTTGGAGATGACTGTTTCTACTTCGACTTAGCTTTTGATTTTTTAATAATATTTAATATTTTATGCAGACAAATTATGTTGAGCAGAATAATGAATTTCAGACGTGTTCAAAAGGTGTGTATCTGAATATAATAACATTTTTGTTGTATAGTATCCATTTTTTTAATTTCACACATTTCTAAAGCAACGGAAGTACGGTATCACTTTTTGGCACACACATCAAAAACATGTATAATTAAGATTAATGTTACATTCCTTATTAAAAGTAATGGGTCTTCATTAAATGCAACCATTCATGCTTTTAGAGGATTTTACACGTGGTGGTCTTAAAAAGATGATGTTCACTACCAATGTTTGTTTATGTTCCCCAAAATAGAGATCTCTTAAAAGGTGACCTTTTAGAGATGTTGGAAATAGATGATTTGCTATAATTATTTTCCAATAGATAATGGAATTAATGTAATTTAATGTCAATAACTCGAGGAAGCAAGTTTAAATACGGTGCAACAAAAATACAGAAGTATTTTAAATGACGAAAATATTCATATTTTGTCAATATCAAATTTAAAAAAGAATTAATTTTGGACAAATTATGAAATCTAACTTTTAATGTCGTCTTCTAGTTTCTATATTTATATCTGGCAAAGTTTTATACTTGTTATGAAAAAATAAAAATGCAAGAAGTTTGAGTCCCGTAGGACAAAGATTGACCGGGAAATTTAGTTTCAAAATTTGCAATGTTTGGTGCCATTTGTAATTTGCCTTCGGGTATCGCTTAATTGAGTTAGAATAATTCGAGGAAATAAGTTTAAATGAAGTGCAGCAAAAATAAGCATAATTTAAATAGTCGTAGAAGGAAGTCATGCGGAATCCATATCAAATTTTCACTTTTTCATAATGACCATAAAACTTTCCCAAATAAAAATACAGAAACTGGGAGACCGCATTAAAGATTAGCTTTCGTTATTTGTCCGTTATTCGTTATTTCGTTTGCTGCTTCCCCCATTCCCTTCATCAGAACCGCTAATGACGAAAGGGTGAAATTTCCCCGATTCATCCCCTTTCCAAAAACTCCTAGTTGAGACTGTTATTTGTTGAGACAAGGAATGCTATGTTATAAATGTCAACTTGCTTTTTACACTTAACAATATAATCGATAAAAACATTCGCACATGCATAGGTTAAGTACGAATTAAGAAAGAACTTAAAAGAAATTTAGAAATCTATAAAAGGTAAGGACATTTTTATGTTACTTTATTAGAGATAATAGTGAAGCACTAAATATTTCAATCAATGTTATTTCATAATGCTATGAGTATACCTTTATTCATTTAAGAAATGGCTCATCAGCGGTCGAGCGGTAAAATCGCTGAACACTGGTAGTTCCGACCTGAGTTCGATCTCAGGCAAACGGGCTGGCTTCATAAGCGTTTTGTGGTTTTTTTCCCGTACCAGCTTACAAGCCAGCTTACCACGTACCATACGAGCCAGCTTACCACGTACCATACGAGCCAGCATACCACGTACCATACGAGCCAGCTTTCCTAAGAAAGTGCTCTACGAAGGCATTTTTCCTCTTAGACACATAGCCCCAGTGTGTTTTGTCATAATCAACTAAACCAAATCATTTAAGAAATATATCAGTTGATCACTGCTCAGTGTACATCTGCTGTTTGCTTATAAAAACACTTTGTAAAGACATTTTCACTATTTTGCTAATAATTCTGGAAGGCTCATAGAATCCGAAATTATGTCACACTAGCTAACAGAGAACTTAAGTCTGCTTAATCTGCTTGACTTGCTTTCGTATCTTTGGGAAACGTAAGTATATGCAGAAATAAATATTAAAATCTATCACGTATATTTGTAAAGGTGTAAAGCATACTGTTTTGGTTCACAATAATGATAAATATGCATCAAGTTACGACAGTTTTAAAAGATCACAAATAACTATACATATGCTAGACTTCTAACAAAATTTCTGTTACAATATGAATATGCATTTATTATTATATGAGCCGTAAAACGGCCCACCAGCGGCCGAGCGGTAAAGTCGCTGAACACTGGTAGTTCGGTCCGAGGTTCAAATCCCGCGAACGATCCGGCTACGTGGGTGTTTTCGTGGTTTTCCCCATGTGTAACGTGTATACAAGCCAGTTTCCCTTAGAAAGTCCTCCACGAAAGCATCCATCCCTTAGGCAGATAGCCATAGTGTGCTTTGCCATAATTAAACACACGCATACACACATGAGGCGTAAAATTCAGTGTTCGTCAATTTTAGATTCTAGGTATATGACAAATTTTTTTTTTTTTTTTTTAATTTTCGTTTTGTTTTTAAAAATTAATTCACTTTATAGCTTTTCTCCAATTTATTATAAAGGTATAGGAGTTAAATTTTGATTTATATATAATATGATATAAATTCATCATTCATTAATAATATTTTATGTATAACAAAAAAATTATTATTAATGTTCCAAATTTTAATTTTTTTAATGATTTGTCTTCCATTTGTTGTATATTTGTTGAATGCATAGCTAAATATTTCAATTATACACAATAAGATTCTGCAGAAAACAATTCAGCTGGCATGACAGCTAATTGCGAAAGAAAAATTAGAGTCTTATTGCTCTTAACTCTTAGTACAAGCAGCCATTTTAAAATTGACGTTAAAATAAATTTATTCTATGGTCTATTAGAAAATAACTATACTGAATCATTTATTGACGACTTCTAAGAGGTCGCTTTCTGAAAGAAACCTGTATTTTTGAGAACATAAACATACGTTGATATTGAACATCACTTTTTTAAGATGCCAGAGCAAATGCACAGAGCTCCAAAAATCATCTAAAAGCATAGACGGTCACGTTTTAAAAGGCTGACTACTTTTAATAAAGCTTGTATATTAATGTTCATTATACATTTCTCACATTTTTACTTTCTTTCAAAACAGCGATACTGTGGTCAATTACTTTAGAACTATGTGAAACTAATAAAATGGGCCCTATGTTATAAAAACCTAATTATATTCAGATACACACCTTTTGAACATGTTTGATATCCATTATTCTAATCAGAATACTTTGTCTACAGAAAACATTGAATCAATATTAGAAATGAAAAGCTAAGTGAGATTAAAGTAGGAAGAGTCATATCGTCTCACACATTTTAATTGAAGTAAACAGGTGCTTACTTTATCGTAAAGTGAACACCCGTTTTTCAAACAGCGAATGAAAAGAAAAAAAGAGCCCACCAGAGCTCGAGCGGTAAAGTCGCTGAGCACTAATAGTTCGGTTCGGGGTTCAATTCCCGGCTAACGGCTAGCTGCACGGGCGTTTTCATGGTTTTCCCCGTGTGTAACTTGCATATGAGTCAGTTCCCTTTAAAAAATCCTCCACGAAGGCCTCCCTCCCCGTAGGGGCAATAGCCCTAGTGTGCTTTGCTGTAACCGAATAAACCGAAACCGGAAAAAAAAAAAAAGAGAGAGAGAATTGGTGGTGGAAGGCAGCGACGAAACGTCGTTTTAGAAGAATGGGCTACATAACCAAATTTCTATCTATACTCTGGTAAACAGTACATTATTTTCTCATCAAAAGCCTAAATTTAGCTAATGCTCGGCTTAGTTCTTAAATTGCAATTTTAGCCGCAGCCCCCAAACAAGATGATGTCTGGTATTTTATTTCATTATTTAGTTATTCATCATTAATTTAAGAATTAACTAAATTTTCATTTGTCTTTAAATTTTTATTGAATTATAATAATAATCATTTAATATTCTAGTTGCTAATTATTTTATTATTGTAATAGTTATTTTATTTATTTTTATTTATTTATTTATTTATTCATCTTTCCTGATGGCCTTCCATAGAGCTCCAGCACTTCTAATTTTAAAAATTAAGTCCTGACTACAACCAATGATTGCGAAAATAAAAGTCAAGTAACTTATTTAGTGATAATTAAATAAAATAAAAGCTTTTATTATATATATATATATATATGTTTGTGTGTGTGTGTGTGCACTTTAAATTTAATTATAAGGATATATATATATATGTACTTTACATTTAATTATAATTTATTTGATATATATATACATATTTACGTTTGGTAGCATTACCAATTGCAATAAAAAGGGAGGTGCACATCTAGATGTTATAACGGACCCATATACAAAATTTCAACGTTCTATAACTAATCGTTTTTGAGTTATGCAAAATGCATACATACGTACTTGCACATCACGAAAAAAATCCCTTTCAAGTATCAACTTAGAGTCATAATCATTAGTCATAAGTATCAGCTTAGAGTAAATGGGATTACATTTAACAATAAGTTTTTTTTTTTTTTTGAAAAAAAAAAGAGAGAGTCCTTCATTGTGTTCGTACGTACAGACGTCACCCCAAAAAATAATTCACATGGGTTCCGTAATCGTCAAAAACGGATATTTCCGTTAAAATATGATACCCAAAGTTTTCTCGATTACAATAATTACTACCATTTTATTTGATACAAGGAAGTAAAGAACCTATATTAACCTACATATTCTTATATAAACAATACCTAAGTGCAGTATATAAATATTTCAAATCAATAAAATCTCACTATGGCACGTTCAAGAAAATAAATAAATAAATAATCATCTAAATTTTCAAATTACAAACATAAATAGCAATAGTAAAAAGCAAATACAAAATAACGCTTCCCGCTATCAAAATTGATCATCTTCTTAAATATCAACAACTAAACTAAATAGTATTTCAACTAAAACACATAATGTAAACAAGAATTTGCCCGATGCCCAAAAAAATTCAAAATTATCTATGAAAAATATGAGCGCATTGTAACGCAACCGCATCATTCGCATTCGCATAGAAACCGCATCATTCGTATTCGCATAGAAATCGCATCATTCGTATTCGCATAGAAATCGCATCATTCGTATTCGTATAGCAACCGCATCGTTCGTACTCGAACAAACCGCATCGTACGACAGATGCGAGTAACGAACAGATGCGAGTAACGAAATGAATTTGTGAGTACCGAATCGGTACTTCGAGTCAACCGATGTACCCGTTACTCAGTAACGAATACATGCGGTTTGCTCCAGCTCTAATAAACAGAACTTGTGGCTTGCACTTGTGAACTGTATGAAGTATATTGACTGAAAGTTTTACTGTTTTACTGTTTCTGTAATAAGAAAACTTCATTCAGATAAAATTAATTTTAATATTATTATTATCTGGTTATAGGATTATACGATATGCTGAATACTCTAGGTACTATCGTAATCTTTCACATTGGAGTTTGCCTTATCATTGTAAAATATATTGTATTATAAAGATTAAATCAATCCAAATTACTGTTAGAGATGTGAATGTTCTAACTGAATTTTCTTTTTACAACTCATTATTTATTTCCGCTTGAAAACACATTCATATTTGACAAGTAATTATCTCCGCAGAAAATTTTTTGATTGTTTAAAAACCATATTTGTCAATGATGCAATAAAAACTCACTAATCTAGTGCTTCATAGATCAATATGACAACGAATTCAAAATGTTTTAAAAACAGTTCTTTAATCTTTAGTTTGTAATAAATGCAACTAATGTCACAGAGAAAAAAATATTTCAATAAAAAAGTTCTCCATGTTGATTCAGTAGAAAAATTATTTCTATTTCAGTGAGAAAACCACTTTCAATGCTTATATAACAGAAAGATGTAACATAAGCATTTTAGAAGTTTTATGTAAAAAACGTAATAATTTACTTTCATTCCTTTTAAATCGGCATATTCGTTTCCAGTAGATAGCTAAAATTTTTGGCAAGTTAGAGACTTAACTTGAACACACAGTATTCTGTCACTTAAAATATCAATTAATTGTTCTTTTTCATTTAGAGATACATTGGAATTGAAAATACCAAAGGCAAAATGGGTCACAGATCCAACCTAATTCCTTATTTGGAAATTTTTCAAAAAAATTTCTGTCAGTTTTATCGTATGTTGTTTTAAACAAGAAATCTGTATTATTTTCTGTAGTAAATTCTGAAGAACATGTTTCTGTCGTTTTTGTTCAATTCTCCTTGCCAAAGTATTAGCTTAACCCTTGATTTTGCCTTTTCTATATTTTCGCCTTTGAGTGAGTGGTGTGATTGCATTCTAATTGACTTAATTACCATGAATGGTCTTAGGGCATAAAATTTAACTATCTTGTAAAAATTCTATGTAATTGTATGCCAGTATTGAAAGAAACAATCAATCTGATAAGAAATGGCTGCGACATGTTTTGAAAATGAGGCGGAAAAGGTTGCCAGCGAAGATATTTCATTTGGCATCAGTTGTACCATTGTTGGCGACTTTATCGTTTGCGCTTGCAAAACGGAAAAGTACCGTTTCTAAATGTGTTTTTAATTTTGCAGGTTTCATGCTTTCCATATGCCAAGTTTTTACTGCATTTAACACACAATGGCTATTCATTTTCCATTAATAATGCAACATGTAAAACAGTATAAAATAAACTCTTCTTGATATTTACTCAATTTTTTTTAGAAGCAGAAAGAGAACCAGTGGATTCATTTTTGTTTTCATTTTCATTAATAGTTTTCCTCTAAGTTTTTTTGATGTTGGTACATCCATCCTTTTTCTCTTGTGAACATTGGGTATCTATTTTGGGCCATTTAACCATCAGGAACAAAATTGCAACTAAAACCAAATTGTTTTTATTATCCTTAGACACTACTGAATTTTCCAATACTTAGGAAATGTTAAGTGCTTACTTGACAACAAATTTGATTAGAAATAAGAAACATAGTTTAGAAATGATGCGTATTACAATTACAAATTGCATGCAAGACACTACTAAGATAGTAAAAAAAAAACTACATCTTAGCTGCGCGTATGCAATTGCTTTGAAATTTGATTCGAGCTGTTTGGAAATCATCAAGCATAACACACAAATCAAGTGGAAAGCAATAAAATCAAAATTAAAATATGGAAATGTTAAAAAACATCAAAAATTCTCTTCAAATTCTGTATATCTTTTATTGTCAAATAAATTTCTTTGAATTTGGTGACCCCCACAAATTTGTTCATGACTCCCAGGTTTAAATTTTGTAAAAAAAAAAAAAAAACAATACAAGTTATCAATTGCATTTTGAAAAGGAAAAAAAAAAAAAAAAAACATTGGCTGTCCAATGTGAAAAGTGAATTATGGTTTAATATGTTATGTCCACAGCTTGTGTATTTTGATTATCTAATTAAATACAGAATGATCAGTTCCTTCAAACTTCTGCTGGAATAACTGCTAGAAAATCTATCCGATTTCAGATGAACAGAAAGCAAGTGTTGTATTCTTATTCAACAATTAAAGTACTCTCGCATAATACTTACAAGAAACAAGTTAGGTTATTTAACTAAAGTGCAATCAATTTTATTCCTTATTTGCATGAATGACATATCACACAATGCTGTGTAGGCTGGTGACCTAGCGATGATGACTCAAAATGCATCTCTGCATTCAGGCATACACTCCTTACAAGAATATTACCATGCACTGGAGTCCTAGCTTCAGCAGGTACATTTTGTTGTGCTATGCAATCTCTGTGGATCCTAAATTCTAAAAACTTTTTCACTTTTTTTTTTTTTAATTTCAAAAATTTTGCTACTTGATATTTCTGTGAATTCCAAAATTTTGCACACCTGCCATAACCACACTGGCTGTGGCCTCAGTTATCCAATGTTCTAGCAAGATCAAATATTGTAACGTTATTTTAGACCAGACTTTCTTAAACTGTAGATCGCAACCCCCATCTACAGCAGGAGGTCGCAAAAATTTTTAGTAGTTTTGTTATTTCTTAAACTCAATATAATAATTTTCAATTACCCAATATGTTTACACAATGTATCTGAAAATAGATAAAGATAAGACAATACAGACAAAGAGAAAGACAAAAATGTTTCAATGCATTCTTTTTATAATATAAATGTTCATTTTACTTGCTTTGCACATGACGCTGTCATTTCATCTGTTACTTAATTAAAATTTTAACATTGTCTTAAAATGAGATATTAAAGATATTAACCTAAAACTGCAATACTATCTTACAGTACAAATGAAAAAATTGACAGTTTCACTCGCGCGTTTCGGATTTTTGCAATGCTTATGGGATCCCACAAAATTTTCGTAAATATTTTGGGGTCATGAAAAAAATCTGTGATAAAAAAGGGTCACGACTAAAAAAAAGTTTTAAGAAGCCCTGTTTTAGACCAGTTTTCTGACGGCAACCCATTTTTGGCCTGTTTTGTTTCTCAGCCGAATTATGTTTCTGTGGGAATTTTTCTATATTTTTACTGTTTCAGCTGAATGGAAAAACACGCTGAAATGTTTGAAATGACTATAAGGGGAAGAGGATCAAATACCTCACATTATTATCATCTCTATTTATCTTCTGTTTCGGTTGAGTTGAATTATGTTTTTTGATAGAATTTTTCCATATTACTTATTTCAGTTAACAAAAAATCAACTTTTAAAATATTGAGGAAAAGCATGTACTAAAATGTTTCAAAATGAAAATGTGGGATAAATAAATATATGAATTCGTTTTTTCTAGGAGTTCTTAGAGATATATATGTATAAAGAAATTTAGAACCAACTTTTCACAAAGACTAAAAAACTGAAGTTCAAATGATCTTCATAAAATCCTATCTAAATGTAGAATAAGAATACTTTAAAATGTAAAAATTAATACGTTGACTGCCGCGCGCATTTTACGTGATTTGCCCATGATGCCAACTTGAAATTTTTATTATGCGATATATATATTATGTTGAAATATTAGCTACAGAACATAATGTTATATATAATCGTGCTTAATGCATTTTTCATGCTGGCTGTCACCGGCGACCCCCAAACATATGTAGACCATTTTTGTGATTTATAATTTAAATTTTTACGATTTATTATTCTTCAAACCATTATAGTAACAATGGTACTATTTAAAAATTTATCAGTATCAATATTTATTCTAAGTTTGTATTTTACTATTGGTCGCATTGCCGGTGGCACCTGGGGCACTGTAGCCAAATCGAGTGCTGGTCACCGGTGATCCCCACAGCAGTCAACATGTTAAAATAAACCATCACAAGAAAAACAAAAAAGAAGTATAAAAGAACAAGAAAGGTGAGGAATCCAACCAACTTTAACATAATATCGTCAAGAGGAGGTATGTCGAATTTAATTACATTTCCCCTTTTAAAACAAAATCCTTGCTTCTATGTATCCAGAATCAGCTGATGAACCATTTCAATATATTTTTTATCTTAATAGTTCACCAAAAAATTCTAGTCCTCCTCAAAGCGAAGGAAAATCATTGAAAATATCTTCCGATTTAAAAATATTTTTCTAATCTAAAAAAAAAAAAAAAAAAAAAAAAAGAAAGAAAGAAAGAAAACATGCCCTTAAAAATGTAGAAAAAATTAAAATCCTGCAGTGGAAAATCTTTTAAAGTTCAAAATAATCTTAACACAAAACTTTACTAGAACCTCTTATCAAACAGCAGTAGCAAAGGAAAATAAGGGGGTGGGAGAAAGTAAAATCATTAAAATATCTTTTAAAAAGATTTTACTAGTCTAAAAAGAATATTTGATATTCTACATTTACAGGATTTTATCAAGTTAATTTGAATTTCAATTTTTATTCTTTCTGAAAAATTGGTTCTAAATTTCTTTATTTGTATATTTACTGATCAATTTTTAGTAGCATAATGCAAGAAAATTTGTGGAAGGATTATAAATTTTCCTTTAAAAAAAATATTTGTATATACATAGTCCAAACACATCTGTATACAGTGGAATACGTTTAACATGAAATATTGGTTAACACGAAATAATGCAACGGTCCCGACAAACTACTATGTATTTTCATGCATTTTGTTTCTCTTACAACAAAAATTGTTTAACATGAAAAGGTATCCTTTCTGGAAATGAACAAAATACAGAAAACACTGGCATCGCAGGGGAGATTTAAGTGGAGTGTGAAATGAAAGAGAGGTGGTTTCACGTTTCCTTAGAAAAGAGGCTAATTTGGCTTTGAAATACCCTCGAAATAGCCTGTGATACTAGCCAGTTTTGTTTATCTATGCTACTTTTGCCTTCCACCTCTACAAACATCTCATCTCTCATCAGTTAGCTTTGGAATTTGGTGACGAGTACATGGTAGTATGAGTAAAAATTAGTGAGTTTTGTGCATATGATGCATTGCATGGAATTCAGTGATTCTAAGCATGAATGAAAATTCTTTTCATTACACACGATTCTCAAAAGTATCGTTCTTTGGCGCCAAAAGAAATGGAGAAGTAGGATATTGAAACTGAGCTGACACTTAATGAAATGTTTGAGAAAGTTTCTGTATTAATGAACTGTCTTACTGTCTATCGGAAGAATTCGTTGCAGCAGTTTACGATAATGTGTGTACAGCCCCAATTATGGCAGACAAAGTTATTTTAGAGTTTGTTCAAAGGTAAAAAAATATCATTGATGCAGATTTTGATGACGAAAATAAATGAATAATGCAGTTCCTGTTCCCACATCATCTTAAATGAGGAACATCATAAAAAGTATGGACAATTATACAGACGCACATTCCAATGGTGAAATGAATAGCAAAATGTTCGACATTGAACAATTTGATGCTAAAAAAGACAATGCAAAGAAAAATATCAGATTATTTTCCCAAAACTCAATAAATGTTTTTTTTTTTTTTTTTTTTTCAAAAAACTTGAAAATTTTGTATTAAATTCCATTAAGTTCTTGTGGATGTTTTTGTTTCATTGATTTTTATTAAAAATATGCATATATACATATCTATGTAAATAATATGTACTCTAATAAGCTTAATTTTGTTGAATATATGTTTTTTTTTTTTTTTTTTTTCAATATTCGGTTGATCTTTACAATATGGTAACTGGTAGTTTGGCGACATTTTGGAGGCGATAAAGGTTACTACCTGGCACTTTGGTAATAATGTGAGCAGTACTCAGTTCCGATTACGCATTATTTTGTGTGAGGGAAATGAGAGATCATGGGATATGTCATGTGATATTAATGGACGAATTACGGTTCTTTAATCGGAAAAGGGGGGAAATCGGGAAAAAATCTGGAAATTTTGTATTTGGCTTTATTCTGTGTTGTGTGAAACAGTGTTCGTGAATTTTTGGATCCCATGGCCGTAACTAAAGTGAATTCGAAATGGGTATTTATGTATGTATTAATTTAATGTATGTGCTCATTTATATTTTAAGTAGTGTTTTTGAATTTAATTATATTTTAATTAAATGATATAATGCAATAAATAATGTAATGCTTGCGGTATGAATTCGTTGGTGACGTGTATAATGTAATAGATGATTTAGAGGTAAAAGTTTTTGGATATTTTATTTATTTTATATGTGGAAATGTTCATATTTGGAAAGGGTAAATACTTTTTCGCGATCAGGTAATTTCATATATGTTCTTTTTACCGGGTTTAAAGATTGAGAAAATTGTCATGTATTTTCGTGAAATTTTTCTAATTTATGAGAAAAAAGCAGTGTACATGGATATAGTGAAGAGTGTGCGCAATCGCCATTTTTGTGCAATTCTGGGATGTTTTTTTAAGTAAAAATAAGTCGGCGTGTACATGGTTTATGTGTATGTGTTATTTTGAAAAACGCGTAAGGAGTATGGTATTGTGCACTTTTTCCCAATTTTGCAGTGAATATTTGTCATGATTAAGCAGTTTTGTTAGATAAAATTTCTAGCATAAGTGTAATTCGGCTAGTAGATTGTTGGAAGAAGTGTTCAGTAGATAAAAAGAAAAGAAACATGTCTTTACTTCGTGAAGACAAAATGGCGGCGGGAAAAAAGAATAGAGGGTTGCTGTAGGAGAGTTGGTCGCCAAAAAAACGCCAAATTACCATAATGTAAAGATCAACCCAATATTCTTTAACACGAAAAAATATTTCAGTCCCCTCTGTCTTGTGTTAAATGATTTTTACTGTATATCTATTGCACATAAATCCCTTTCTTACATAAAATATAAATGTACGTATAAAATAACTAAATAAATTGTAAAGGAAGTTTAATTAGCAACAATGAAATCTTAAAAATGTAGTATGAAATTTATAATGGCAAACATTAAAATAGATGAAAGTAAATAAAATTTAAATTATAGAATTTACTTTATACAATTAATAACAAGTGGTTAAAAATATGTATTTTAATTGCTTAAAGCATGGAAGTTATTTGGCAGAGATTGTTGGATATAAAATTACAACTTCAAATTTTCAGATTACTATTGTTCATATTTAAAGTCTCAATTTGCAGTCTTAACAACCATTGTAAAAATAACCCGTTATCATATTCCAAAGATCAGCAGCATACATTTTTTTCAAAATCGTGCATAATATTAAATATTGGCTTTTGATAGTCAAGTTGATACAAATAAGATGAACTGTTTTTATGATTTTAGACTAGTAGTTTATTCTTCCATTCACTTATTACAGTATTTCATTTTTTATATTGTTACGAATTTGGTATTTAAAAAGCTAATGTTAGTTCAATTATAAATTAAATGGTTTTATTTCTCGCGCAGTGCAGCGCGTGACGAATATTAAAAGAAAGCTAAGCCGGAAAAATTAAAAATACAAGAGCGCGTGCGTTAAATAAATAAATATCTCTTTTTGATTTCGAGAAAGTGCTGGAAAATTCTAGCGCGTGATTTTAAAATCTTATAAAAGGAGGAAAACATCTCAGTTTGTAGTAGTTGCTTAGTTTGTTGTTGTTTAGAAAACTACTGTTGTTGATTGTAGCGAATTCGCGGATTAGCGTTCTTTAGCTGTTTTGAATTACGTTCTATTGGACATTTGAGTAGTTAAAAGATAACTATTGTGAGATATTGTAATACTGCATGATAATTTGAGAAAATTTAAGCATTTTTGTTGTGATAATAATAAATTTTTGTTCATTTTTCATCGGACTTGTGCATTCATTTCATAACGAACCCGTACGCACGCAACAATTTTTGGTGTCAGAAGTGGGATTTGAATGCCAATAACAAGAGCGATGGAAGAACAATTCAGGCAAATGATGACTGCATTTGCTGCTTTCCAAGAAAAGATGGAAGGGGCCGTCAACTCCGTTAAGGAAGAAATGAAATTGGGTCAAGATTCCGTTAAAGGAGAGATGAGATCCGTTAAAAAGGAAATGGAAGCCGTTCACGAAAAGTTGGAAGCTGGTCAAGTAACTTTTAAAGAAGACAAAAGCTGTACAAGAAAAGATTGAAGCAGGTCACGACGAAATGAAAAGAGAAATAACCTGCGTAATAGAAAGTAAATTTGAGGCTATGGAAGACAGAATAGGAGCTGTCGAAAATAAAGTCGGGCAAATTGAAGAAAAGGTTTCTTCTGTCAAAGATGAAATAGAAGATAGAGTGTCGGCTGTGGAGCAACGAGTCGAAGGAAGAGTTTCAGCCTTCCAATAACAAATTGAAGAAAGAGTTTCTGCCGTCGAACAACAAATTGATGATAGGGTTTCTGCTGCCGTCGCCAAAGAAGTTGACAGCCTAAAAAAGTGCATAGCGACGGTAGGAAACAATTCTGAAGGTTTCAAATTTTTATCGATGCCTGCTCGTTCCGTTCTGAAACTATCTACATATGATGGGAAGACCTCCTGGCAGGTGTATAGGACACAATTTTCTATCGTTGCGGATGCGAATGGATGGGATTCCCAAGCTAAGGCCTGTCATCTCGCCGCTTCTCTGAGAGCAGACGCAGTGGATATCCTGCAGACGCTTCCCGAAAATCAAAGGCTAGATTTCGAAGCTCTATCCGGTGCTTTGGAGCTGCGCTTCGGCGAGAAATGTTTAAAAGACTACAGCAGGCTCCAATTAAAATCTCGTCAACAAAAGCTCACCGAAACGCTTCAGGAGCTCGCCATGGATGTTGAAAGGCTGTCACATCACGCCTTTTCGGAGTGCCCGACAGAAACAAGGGAAATCCTGTCCCTGCAATATTTCATCGATGGCATCCGGGACCCTGAAATACAGGAAGCACTGCGAATGGCGGATGTTAAAGATCTGAAAAGCGCTTTAGTGTATGCCATGAAATTTGAGGCAGCCCAGCAAGCCACCCGTCGAGACCGCCATCCAGTCAGAGCTGCTCAAGTCCAGGAGCCAGGGGATCAAGTCACTGCTCGTCTAGACGATTTAACTAGACAACTGAACGCCTTGAGACAGAATATTGGTGACAAGAAACCGACCGTAAAGTGCTGGAACTGCGGTGCTGAAGGACACATACGACGAAACTGCAGAACGCCCCAGGGCACGATGCTAAGACCGCTCCTAACAAACAGCAGGGAAACTAATTAGTGGCCATCTCGCGGGGCGGAGGTTGCCAGATCATGAAAAGCCCCAGTTTAAAGCGCTTCAGATTTCTGCAGTGAGAGGCGGCAGTAATGGACTTTTCATAATAGGACATATTAATGGAGTTCCCTGCAATATGACGATAGATACAGGAGCCAACGTTACCATCATCCGAAAAGATTTGGCTCAACAACTGGGAAGCAAACTTATCTGGACGCCGCCCTGCGTTACCCTACAGACTGTGTCCGGTGAGAAGATCAACATCGATGGAAAAGTAAATGCTAACATCACGTTTGGAAGTGCCGCTTACCATCACACGGCATATGTAGCAGAGATCACTGATTCTTGCATACTCGGATTGGACTTTCTAAGGAAATACAATTTTTCCTTGGACTTTAAAAATAACGAATTGCATTCTACATCTGAGGACATAGCGTTATTTGGAGTCAATGATGAAGTTAAATCTGTCCATAAAATCATAGCACAAGACAATATCACAATACCGGCAAGAACAGAAATTTTACTTCCTGGATCCATAGCCGAAAACAGAAATTTCCGCTACGGCATCATAGAATATCCCCATAACTGTAATAGCCCAAAAGGAGTACTAGTAGCCTCAACACTCGTCGACCTATCCAGAACGGTTATCCCGGTGAGAGTCGCCAATGTAACTGAGAAGGCGAGAGTTATTAAGAAAGGTGAAGTGGTTGCGACATGTACTCCAGTAACCACCGTTGAAAGAAAGAGTAACATCCAAGAATCCGTGTCTTCAGAAAGCATTACATCAGAGTTACTTCAGAATGCGCAATTAAACGATGAAGAGAAGAATGCTGCCGATCGCGTCGTTAAAGATCTTCAAGTTGTTTTCTCCCGTTCGTATTCTGACGTGGGTCGAACTAGTTTGATACAACATAGAATAGATACCGGTGATCATCCCCCGATCAAGCAACATCCAAGACGTCTACCGTTTGCTAAACAGGAAGAGGTGCGAACACTGTTAAAAGATATGGAAGAAGGCGATGTCATCGAGCCTTCAGTAAGTCCATGGGCATCTCCCATCGTCCTAGTCAGAAAGAAAGACGGCTCAACAAGATTTTGCGTCGACTATCGCCGGTTGAATGAGGTTACGAAGAAAGACAGTTACCCTCTTCCTAGAATTGACGACATTCTAGACACTCTTTCTGGAAGCAAGTGGTTCTCAACACTTGATTTAAAGAGTGGGTATTGGCAGGTAGAAATACAGCCTGAAGACCGAGAAAAGACGGCATTTACTACGGGACAAGGGCTTTGGCAATTCAAGGTGATGCCGTTTGGACTGTGTAATGCGCCGGCAACATTCGAACGTCTTATGGAAACTGTTTTGAAAGGCCTTTCCTACGAAGCCTGCCTCATATACCTGGACGACATCATCATCGTCGGAAAGAGTTTTGAAGAACATTTAGAAAATCTTAGGAAGGTGCTTCAGAAACTGAAAGAAGCCAATCTGAAGCTGAGTCCCGCTAAATGCAAATTGTTCCGAAAGGAAGTGACTTACCTGGGACATGTCATCTCTGCAGAAGGTGTGCGCACGGATCCTGAAAAGGTATCAGCCGTCAAATCCTAGAAACGTCCCGAAAATGTCCATCAGCTGAGAAGCTTCCTAGGGCTTTGCACCTACTATAGGAAATTCGTGAAGGACTTTTCTTCCATCGCAAGACCCCTACACAAGCTGACAGAGAGCAACCAGAAGTTCTTGTGGACAAAAGAATGTGAGGATGCATTTAACAACTTGAAGGAGGCTTTAACATCTGCTCCAATCCTGACGTATCCTCAGCTTGACCGACCATTTATTCTCGACACCGACGCGAGTAATGAAAGTGTTGGCGCTGTTTTGTCCCAAGAAATAGACGGCCAAGAACGTGTAGTGGCATACTGGAGCAAGTGCCTGTCTAAACCAGAGAGGAATTATTGTGTCACCAGGAAAGAGTTGCTCGCCATAGTCAAAGCTGTAGAACAGTTCCATCACTATCTATACGGCAGAAAATTCCTGCTCCGCACCGATCATGCATCATTGACCTGGCTTTTAAATTTCAAGAATCCTGAGGGTCAAATAGCCAGGTGAATACAGAGACTCCAAGAATATGACATCACTATCCGTCATCGTAAGGGATCATCACACGGAAACGCCGACGCCCTGTCTAGAAGACCTTGCCAAGAAAGCTGCCGATATTGTTCCAGGGTGGAAGCGAAATACGAGCTGCTGACTCCGGTCGCAAGACAAATTACAACATCAACATCGGCTGATCGAGAACCGTGGAGTGATGATGAAGTCAGGAAAGACCAGCTGGAAGACCGCGATATTAAACCCATAATTGATTTAATGGAGTCATCAAACAGAAAACCTACCAGGCAGGACATTTCTATCTGTAGTCCTACAGCCAAACAATATTGGGCACTCTGGGATTCACTTCACATTCGAAACGGCGTCTTATACCGGAAATTCGAATCGGATGATGGGAAGACGTTCCGATGGCAACTTATACTTCCAAGATCCCGCATTCCTGATGCCCTTAAAGAGTTACATAGCACCCCTACTGGAGGTCACTTTGGAATAATGAAGACCTTGCAGAGAGTTCGTGAGCGCTTTTACTGGAATAATGCAAAGGATGACGTGCAAAAGTGGTGCCGATCTTGCGATGCCTGTGCAGGTCGGAAAGGACCGAGGAGACGCAGCCGAGGCTAGCTGCAACGTTACAACGTAGGGGCGCCTTTTGAACGTATCGCCTTTGACATCCTGGGACCTCTGCCACGAACTGCTGATGGCAACAAATACATACTCGTTGTCATTGATTACTTCACCAAGTGGCCTGAAGCTTATCCTATTCCTGATCAAGAGGCTGTCACAGTAACTGAGGTAATGATACAGCACTGGATTTCCAGGTTCGGAGTGCCTCTTCAGTTACATTCCGATCAGGGAAGGAATTTTGTTTCGGCAGTAATCAAAGAACTATGCAAACTACTCGGCATTGACAAAACTCAAACGACGCCATTGCATCCCCAGTCGGACGGCATGGTAGAGAGGTTCAATCGAACCATCCTTAATAACCTCTCATTAGTGGTTTCCAGAAACCAACAGGACTGGGACAAGAAATTAATTACCACTCTTTTTACTGGCTTACCGCAGTGCTGTCCACGAGACTACCGGCTATTCTCCATCACAGATGCTCTTCGGTCGTGACCTTCGTCTGCCTTGTGATCTATTGTTTAGCCGTCCTCCGGATGCTCCTTCATTCTCTGAGGAATATATTCAAGATCTCCAGGCCCGGTTCGAAGTGATGCACAACTTTGTACGAGAGCGAGTCAACTTGGCGACGGAGAAGATGAAGACCCGCTACGACACAAGAGCTACTGAACATCAGTTCCACGAAGGAGACAAGGTGTGGTTGTGGAATCCGACTCGACGGAAAGGACTTTGTCCGAAATTACAGTCACCTTGGGATGGCCCGTATACAGTCCTAAAAAGGCTGAATGACGTCGTGGTTCGGATTCGTAAGTCTTCGAACTCTAAACCTAAAGTCGTTCATTACGACAGGTTAGCTCATTACTATGGCCATAGTACGTAATGTAAATAATTGTAAATAGTATCAGACCATGGTCCTTTTTGTTTATAAATGTGTATTTGATTTGATTTGCATTTAGTATTTGATTTGTATTTAGTATTTGATTTGCATTTAGTATTTGATTTGTATTTAGTATTTGTTTTGTATTTAGTATTTGATAGTATTTGATTTGTATTTAGTATTTGTTTTGTATTTAGTATTTGATAGCATTTGATTTGTTTAAGTTAGTTATTGCATTTATTGTTTATATTGTTTGATATTGTAATGTAATGTTTATGCCTCAGTTGCATTTATGCCACAGTTGTAAGTTTAGCTTCCTGTCCAGGGATTGTACTGCCCGGGACGTGCAGTCCTTGGGAAGGGGGCAGTGTTACGAATTTGGTATTTAAAAAGCTAATGTTAGTTCAATTATAAATTAAATGGTTTTATTTCTCGCGCAGTGCAGCGCGTGACGAATATTAAAAGAAAGCTAAGCCGGAAAAATTAAAAATACAAGAGCGCGTGCGTTAAATAAATAAATATCTCTTTTTGATTTCGAGAAAGTGCTGGAAAATTCTAGCGCGTGATTTTAAAATCTTATAAAAGGAGGAAAACATCTCAGTTTGTAGTAGTTGCTTAGTTTGTTGTTGTTTAGAAAACTACTGTTGTTGATTGTAGCGAATTCGCGGATTAGCGTTCTTTAGCTGTTTTGAATTACGTTCTATTGGACATTTGAGTAGTTAAAAGATAACTATTGTGAGATATTGTAATACTGCATGATAATTTGAGAAAATTTAAGCATTTTTGTTGTGATAATAATAAATTTTTGTTCATTTTTCATCGGACTTGTGCATTCATTTCATAACGAATCCGTACGCACGCAACAATATGCTTGACTATCCAAAATTGCAAGAGCTTTCCGAATATTTTTTAGTTGAATTTTTACTGTACACACATTTCAGTATTTATATCGTCAAAATTGCACAGACACACACTTGAACTTTCTTTTTCGTTCATTACACAAACATGCAATCACACTGCACAAGCATGTATGGAAATTCTTAACACATTTAGTAATCCTGATAATTGATTACACATTTAGTAAATAAAACAAAATATTTTAATGTATAACAAATGAATAAAGTTATAAAACAGAGCATAATACTACAGTTACGAAGATACTTAATGTTATAAAAGTTAAGTAATTTTAGTTTTTCACCAAAGCAATGAAATATTTTGATAATTATGAAGTTCCTTGTATATCTTTATAAATGAACTTTATTGCTGTTTTAAGCAATTAAACAACTGTCCAAGTTATTTTAATACTTTTGAAATATATACACTAAAAGAAACATTAAAATATATTAATCTATTTGTCAACCTTGATTTTGGTATAGTCTGCAGAATGCTTCGTAGTTTTTAAGCACACAGAGGCACTGCAATTCTTTCTTATTCCTTGATCTAAAGTTTTCTGCAAGTTTGTTTTTTTTTTAATTTATTTATTTATTAAAATATCTGGGTTGGCACACATACAATTTTTGTATAGGGACTTCAGATGTGGATAAGTTTTGCGAACACTCGTTTGTTTTACTGGCTTCGCTGAATTTTGCGATGAATGCATCACATTTATTGCGGAGCCTTCCAAATTTTTCATACTGTTAATGCATCAGCAGTGAATTATTCACCTCTTTGCTCAAGTACACTACGGCGATAAACAACTATTCACTAAAGATTTTACTTAAATTTCCACTCATAATAATTTAAATTGCAAAAATCTCACAATTAGCACCCAAACACACTAATCAACACCACAGTTCTTTCGAAAACGCGCCGTAGTAGTCAAAAGTGGGGTACGCCGTCTTGCCTAAGGCTCCTATATACCAGGCTGAATCATCAGGCATTCGCGCTCCCAAGTGGGAGATTTAATGGCGGCTGAGTGGTTACGATGCAACAATTTTTTGTGTTTTTTTTTTTGTGTAAAATGGGCGGATGTACAGCTATTAATTGTTCAAATCATTCACGGAAAGGTCATACATTGGTAAAATTTCCTAAAAATGAAGAAAGAAGAAAAATATGGGTAAATAATTGCCGAAGAGACAATTGGAAACCTGGTCCAGGCGCTGAACTTTGCTTAGTAAGTATAATGTTAATTACGCCTTCATTTAGAGTTTATATCTTCTCTGATGTTTATAATGTGCAAGTAAAGTGAAATTCTTGTGTACAATAACCTGAGTATCTGCTAATTTCTGTAATAATAGCTATAATTAAATTAGTCTAGGGTTAATGTACCCGTCGCCAAACATCGCCAATGTAGATGTTTTGAACATGGAAAAGAAATTTCTCTTCTAATATAAAGCGCGGATTTTGTTTTCCTGTGCTAATTGTGGAATTTATACTAATGTAACTTGAAAATCATTAGCATATTGAAATTTATTAAAAAATAAATAATAATTTGGAAAGTCAAGATAAAATCTGAATGTTTGCTAAAGATATATGTAACATTATACTATAGTTGCAATATCGTTGGAATGATATATAATTTTTTCTTTATTTTATAATCACTATTGTTAAAAAGTTAGATGAGTTGTTTATGCACGGTGCCCACTACTGTTTCTTGGTTAAAATAACTTCCAGAATTTTGACATTGACATCTGAAGTCAATAGAATAAATTGAATAGTGTGAGACAAAATATATATAATCTGACTTCAATAATTGCAATGATTGTGCAAGTTTATTTATAATCACAGTATTATACAATTTGGCAATGGAGTAAAGATTTAGAAATGAATGCAGAACATTCAAATTAGTATTTTCTTGTTTCTAATATATAGAAATATAGTCTATTTTCCAGTATAAAAGTTTTACTTAAAAGTATGGGAAAGCAGATTTGTTTCATACATGATCTTTATAATACTGGTATGAAATGAATGAATTTTAATCTGTAAACAATTTTTTGTTAATATTGAAATGCGTTTCTTTGGGTACATTTTTAGGCACTTGTGGATCATGTCAGACAACATGCAATAGAAAAAAGATGTCCGTGTGCATAAATTTTCCCATTGTGTTACTTCATTTTATCTAAATTTCAAGGATAATTCTTTTCATTTTTATATGGCATGTTATCAGTATAAAGGCTAGTGAAAATAAATTGGTATGTGTATCTGTTTTTGAAGTGTAATGCTTAAATAAAAAGATGGTGTGTGTTTCTTCATTTAAACAAAATTTCAAGGATAGTATTTTTCACTGTTGTACGGTTTGTTATTTCTCAATGTAAAGTGTAACAAGGGGAAAAAAACTGGTATGGTATATCTGTTTTTTAAGCATGATAATTTCTTTAGTGATGCATATATATAGAGAGAAGGTGTTTGGTCCAACTGAAGTTATAATAAATCTAATTTTACTAGATCTCTCCCTCCCCTCAGGTGTAGAAAATTTTCAAGTGCAGAAAGTTTATTTGCAGAATTAATTCATTTCTGATAAACTTATTATCATTAATTTTTTATATAACATGTTATTAAGTTACACATTTGACTACTGTGTAATAAAATTGTATTTAGGGCAAAAAATTAACTATAATTTTGCATCTGGTGACTAATATCATATGCTTCTAAGAATATTACTTTAACTTTTTCCATAATTTTTGTATTTCAGGAACATGAAACTGTTATTTTGATATACTTAAATAATAAAAGTGTGTATCTGAATCAATTAATGGATACAAATATTTTACAGTTATTTTTAGAAGATATTTGCCATATCGCTTCTAATAATTCATAAAGTAAGTTAAAATATAGGTAAATAATTTGGCGCAGAATTCAAATTTAGGGTTTAAAATATAGTCAATCATAAGACTAAATGATTTTTATTGTCATGATTTGCTTGGGCTTAAGAATGTACTTTTCGCCCGGTGGAAATTGTCATCAAACTGTCCTGAACAGGCTTTTTGTTGATAATAACTTCCAGGCTTATCAGTACCTCCTTTTGAGTGGAGGGTATGCAAATATGGTACCCAATTTAAATTACATTGTGATTGTAATAATATTGTGGTATTAAATAAGTGATTATAATTACAATTTAGGTAATTGCATTGTAATTATATTACATTGTATCTGTGAACTCTTAATTTCATTACTTTATGCAATTATGTTGTAAGTGCATAATCTAATTGCAATAATATAATCTATTCGCAATTACAAAATAATTATAAATGCAGTTACATCTTAAATAGAGGCCATTTTAATACTTTTAAATTTTCGCAAGATAACTTCCCATTAAGGTTCATTTGGAGGAAACTATGCAAATACTAAAAAAGAAGTTATGCAATTTACATATTTTGTACTGTACTTTCTTGTTATAATGTTGTTCAATATATCTTCAATACTTTTGTAAATTTAACAACATTCTTTGCAATCACTGTGGTGCTTTAAAAAGAAGTTTCTAGTTATGCTTTCTAATAAGAATGGGTTTTAATTTAAGTATTATGTATAATAACTAGCAGTTAAAAAAACTTGACTGCATGAAAATGCTGTTGCTGTGTAAAATAAAAAATAAGCTTTCTTTTATGCTTTGAAATGAATTACATGTGGTTAAGTCGTCCTTTTACAATTTAAGAATGTGGTTAACACACATTCTTAAATTGGACAGGTTTTATCTAAATTATTAGTATAAAATATATAAACTATGAATTATTTTGTAACATAACTCAAATTACAAAATTCATTCTATATACATTCAAAGTTATTATCTTTTATGGAATAACTGTTTTTTTAATTTAGGTAAAAACTGGATTTTTAGAAGTATTACAAATACAATGCAACACAAAGGTGATCTGATTGAAGAGGAAGGACTTTTTATTACGGTTTCTAGTTCGTATTTATATTACATTTGATGAAAAGCATCCAAAACACAGAATGCTGTACTTTCCTCTTCCATATATGTTATGAAATATTTCACACATTTAAAAGAAAGTGTTTCTTCAGAATCTTGCACAATTATTTCCATGTACCTCAGACTTAAATGACAACATATTCTTAAGTTATTTTTTTAGTATGAATTTACAGTGTTTTTATGGAAATTTTTGTTAAAATGTCATTAAGATAAATTTATTTGCACACTCTACGCTTTAACTATTTCCCCATTTGACACTATTGAAAGTTTTTATTCATATCTTATTTATTATAGTCTGCTAACGAAACTGAAACATCTAAAGAATAAGTTATTTTGAATATGTTTACAAAATATACGCGAAATTTTTATTTAAGTGAAAACGTCTATATACTATTCGAGAATTAATAAATTATCCGAAAAGTTTATATGCGCTGAATACCGCGCGTCTATAAAATAAATCTTTAAGAAAACAGCAGACATTCAGCCAGCGTGTGCGATAAACGCGCCAAAATTGGTAGCGCGTTCACTCCCTCGCCAAGAGAGAAACGTTGGTGATTCAGCCTGGTTTAGAGGAGCCTTAGTCTTGCCAGGTGAAACTAGTCGATATTTCCGTGACGTCAAAAATTCGAAAAATGGGGTGCTGGCTGAATGTCTGCTGTTTTTTTAAAGATTTATTTTATAGACGCGCGGCATTCAGCGCACATAAACTTTTCGGATAATTTATTAATTCTCGAATAGTATATAGACGTTTTCACTTAAATAAAAATTTCGCGTATATTTTGTAAACATATTCAAAATAACTTATTCTTTAGATGTTTCAGTTTTGTTAGCAGACTAAAATAAATAAGATATGAATAAAAACTTTCAATAGTGTCAAATGGGGAAATAGTTAAAGCGTAGAGTGTGCAAATAAATTTATCTTAATGACATTTTAACAAAAATTTCCATAAAAACACTAAATTCATACTAAAAAAATAACTTAAGAATATGTTGTCATTTTAGTCTGAGGTATATGGAAATAATTGTGCAAGACTCTGTGTGAAATATTTCATAACATATATGGAAGAAGAAAGTACAGCATTCTGTGTTTTGGATGATTTTCACCAAATGTAATATAAATACGAACTAGAAACCGTAATAAAAAGTCCTTCCTCTCCAATCAGATCACCTTTGTGTTGCATTGTATTTGTAATACTTCTAAAGATCCAATTTTTACCTAAATTAAAAAACAGTTATTCCATAAAAGATAATAAGTTTGAACGTATATAGAATTAATTTTGTAATTTGAGTTATGTTACAAAATAATTCATAGTTTATATATTTTATACTAATAATTTAGATAAAACCTGCCCAATTTAAGAATGTGTGTTAACCACATTCTTAAATTGTAAAAGGACGACTTAACCCCACGTAATTCATTTCAAAGCATAAAAGAAAGCTTATTTTCTATTTTACACAGCAACAGCATTTTCATGCAGTCAAGGTTTTTTAATTGCTAGTTATTATACATAATACTTAATTTTTAACACATTCTTATTAGAAAGCATAACTAAGAAACTTCTTCTTAAAGCACCACAGTGACTGCAAAGAATGTCGTTAAATTTACAAAAGTATTGAAGATATATTGAACAGCATTATAAAAAGAAACTACTGTACAAAATATGTAAATTTAGCATAATTTCTTTTTTAGTATTTGCATAGTTTCCTCCAAATGAACCTTAATGGGAAGTTATCTTGCGAAAATTTAAAAGCATTAAAATGGCCTCTATTTAAGATGTAACTGCATTTATAATTATTTTGTAATTGCGAATAGATTATATTATTGCAATTAGATTATGCACTTACAACATAATTGCATAAAGTAATGAAATTAAGAGTTCACAGATACAATGTAATATAATTACAATGCAATTATCTAAATTGTAATTATAATCACTTATTTAATACCACAATATTATTACAATCACAATGTAATTTAAATTGGGTACTATATTTGTATACCCTCCACTCAAAAGGAGGTACTGATAAGCCTGGAAGTTATTATCAACAAAAAGCCTGTTCAGGACAGTTTGATGACAATTTCCACCGGGCGAAAAGTACATTCTTAAGCCCAAGCAAATCATGACAATAAAAATCATTTAGTCTTATGATTGACTATATTTTAAACCCTAAATTTGAATTCTGCGCCAAATTATTTACCTATATTTTAACTTACTTTATGAATTATTAGAAGCGATATGGCAAATATCTTCTAAAAATAACTTTAAAATATTTGTATCCATTAATTGATTCAGATACACACTTTTATTATTTAAGTATATCAAAATAACAGTTTCATGTTCCTGAAATACAAAAATTATGAAAAAAGTTAAAAGTAATATTCTTAGAAGCATATGATATTAGTCACCAGCTGCAAAATAGTTAATTTTTTGCCCTAAATACAAGTTTATTACACAGTAGTCAAACGTGTAACTTAATAACATGTTATATAAAAAATTAATGATAATCAGTTTATCAGAAATGAATTAATTCTGCAAATAAACTTTCTGCATTTGAAAATTTTCTACACCTGAGGGGAGAAAGAGATCTAGTAAAATTAGATTTATTATAACTTCAGTTGGACCAAATACCTTCTCTCTATATATATGCATCACTACAGAAATAAATAAAATTATCATGCTTAAAAAAACAGATGTACCATACCAGTTTTTTTTCCCTTGTTACCCTTTACATTGAGAAATAACAAACAGTACAACGCTGAAAAATACTATCCTTGAAATTTTGTTTAAATGAAGAAACACACACCATCTTTTTATTTAAGCATTACACTTCAAAAACAGATACACATACCAATTTATTTTCACTAGACTTTATACTGATAACATGCCATATAAAAATGAAAATAATTATCCTTGAAATTTAGATAAAATGAAGTAACACAATGGGAAAATTTATGCACACGGACATCTTTTCTCTATTGCATGTTGTCTAACATGATCCACAAGTGCCTAAAAATGTATCCAAAGAAACACATTTCAATATTAACAAAAAATTGTTTACAGATTAAAATTCATTTATTTCATACCAGTATTATAAAGATCATGCATGAAACAAATCTGCTTTCCCATACTTTTAAGTAAAACTTAATTGAAATTGTATACTGGAAAATACGCTATATTTCTATATATTAGAAACAAGAAAATAATACCATAATAATATACTCATAGCCTAGCAGAAAGTAACATATATAACATCAAACACAGAAATTTATATGCTCGTAGCCTAGGAAAAAGTAATACATATTACATAAAACACATAAATTATTTAATATAAAACATACATACCTTCTAAAATTCTTTTACTTTTTGTTTCTTATTGGCCGATGCTGATGAATATGAAACGTTATGGGCTCTTTTGTTGATAAGATGCTGTGTAAGGCCTTTGCATCTAGTAATGAAAAAATTATCAATAATTACTTTCTTAAGATTACAGCATTCTGGCATGGCCACATGTGTACATTTATCGATTATTCTTTCAACTAATTCTTTTGTGATGGCTGATTGTAAACGAAGGAGTACATCTTTACATTTTTGAAATTCTCGTTCAGCTTCCCTACATATTCGATACATTCCTGAAGAGATGACCTTCAGTCCACCTTTATTGCTATGTTTTGTAAGAATTGTGCGATGCTCGGGTATGTCAGGTTCCAGCATGTCCTCTGAAATGGTCATAGCTGTTTTACAATTTTCACATATGCTTTTTTTTTTCAACAACTTATTATATATGGCTCCTGCGATGTAATGTATATCATTTTCTTCCACAGCTGGGGGCAAGCGACGTTTCACTGCCACTGCAGAAGAGGTAGATGGCACTACAGAATTGGAGATAGGATGCAAGACCTCCTTTCTGATAGCAACCTCTAATTCAGAAGCATCAAAGAGGCTGTGGTCACTTTCAGAACAATAATTTGGATTATTGATATCTGAAATGAACTGTGATAGGCACACTAATTTCAGTGCTCTCTTGGCTTGCAAAGCAGTAGGCTTTGCACCCGACTTTCGTCTAATCTGTGAAAAGGCATTTTCCAGCGCATCTTGTGTCAACCTGCCTGGTAAGAAAAATGTAAACCCCTCGGAAAATAATTCTTTTGAGAGTTTCACAACACTCAATGTGCTCATAATAATGCCAGTTTGAAATGGCTTCCATGCTTTCCCAAACTGAACAGTTCCAGTCACATGAATGAATTTCAATAAAATATTAAATTTCTCATCTTGATTTTTGATAGTGATGCCTTTTTTTGGATGCCTTGCAGTCATAATTGTAAACCATTCTGCTACAAGTCTCAGCCACCATGCAGAAGTTAATGTTTCTTTTGCAACTTGGTGTAAAATAACTGCTTTTTCAATAGCAGCAGCTGTTTTTACAGAAAACAATTGCACAGCAGATGCCACATTCATCGAGGAAAAGTGTGTTGGGAAGAGATGAACTCTGTTCAAGTGATGTAGGGCAGCATCTGATTCTATCTCACTTGACCAGAGTCGTTTCACATACACTGAAGCTACTATCCTCGATGGCAAGGCATGCTGCTGGCGAAATTCCTCTGGTAATATCATAATACTTGAAAGAAATGCATTTATCATGTTTTTAATGAGATGTGGTACATCTGCAATACTGTGAATGAAAACATCAGGTCCTCCAATATTGTAATTTGTCTTCCTATCTGTCCTAGAGATCGATACATCCAATGACGACCACATTGCTCTGTTATTGCTTTCCATATCTGAAACAGAGGCTCTTACAGTTAAACCTATTTCTGTAGCTGCTACTACAGTTCTATGAATTAGATCTTTCATGTCAGAACCTGATGTTGAAGACCCTGTTAATTCATTGGCAACAATCTGTTTCCATGATGTTTTAAGGCCTCTTAGCAACTGCAGGTTTTCCTAACGTAACATTTTCAATGAATGACTTAGACGATGTATCAAAATCTTGATATGAAGCTATTTCCATTTCGTCAACTAAAAGGCGGCAGTTCCTATCAAGAGCATCCAATGAATGAACTTTTGTCTTGAGGAAAAAAAACAAATTTTCTAAAATGCCGAAATTTATTTTTATTTCCCTAATCCTCCTGTTCAAGGTACTGTACGATGGTGCTGGATATCCAGTACTTCTGAGGTAATTATATCCATGTTTGCCCAAAGCAAATCGCATCTTCAGTCCTTTTATAATGGACTTTTCTGACCAGTTCCTTTTTGACTGCACAGCAAGGGCTCCTACTTGCTCATCGAACAAAAATGATGTCAATTTTGCATCTTTTTCTTGAAGCTGTTGCTCAAGGAATTCTATTTTTTTTAACAACTCTTCATTTGAAGCAGGTAGAGTTTCCTAAATTCAAAAAGAAATAGTAAACATGTTATGCTGTGATTATTTTTTTAAACAATGGTTGGATGAATTAATATATTTGTAATAACAATGATTTTTTCAACAACTTTTTTGGAGAATATTAAATAATTTACCACTTCAGTATTTGGCTTAGGACATCTTACTTCTCTTATCCTCTTGTCAGTTACAGATGGTGGTGGATTTGGAATGCTAAAGAGTGTTTTCTTAGTTTTTTCTATCTTTGCATAGTGACTCAAATTGAGATACCTCAAAATGATCCTGTAAATACATAAAGTAATAAAAAAAGTATACAAAATAAATAAAAGTACAAAAAACAAACCACACAGTGAGGTTGTGCCAAAGGCAGCAAGCATGAACTGTAAGTAAGTATAGGCAATAAATAAATATGCAGGTAATTAAATTAGGCCCAGTATTATAAAAAACTGAAACAATAAACAAACCATGTCTAACATATCAGCAGCAGCATCTTGTAAGCTTGGGCAGAATTTAATTATCCAATATTTATTTTTTGCCTATAATTTGAAGTGTTCTTTAGAACATTATCCAAAAATTAAATGAAGTAGTGTTTTGCTATAACATTAAAAACAACTAAAATAAAACTTTATATTTCTTGCTATAATGCTCTTACAATAGATAAGAAAATAAGAGTTCACTTCACCCAACTTTTAAGATACTAGGCCGATAAATACATTTATAATTAGAGCAGACTATGATTCTTGTTATAATTGTAGTAATGTTTATTGCTCTAATTGAAATATTTAATTTTTAATTCTCTAATCATTCAAAACATAGCCCTAATTTCAGAGCACAGTGCCAACATGCATTTTAAAAAGCATCAAGGCCAGTTTAAACGACAATTTTTTAAATTACATCGGCACAGACATATCCAATTCAAGTTATTAAAAACTCTAGAACGTAGTTCAGTAGCTTTCTGAATTTGTAGGCAATTTTTTATTTAGAGATGACAACACAAAATAACGCTTCAGAAAATATTATTTATCATGTATAAAAATCTGTTTTGTAACAGATCAGTAATTGTTATTCATGAAAGGATTTTGGCTTGGCCTTTGAAATTCATCATTACAGGCAGATTTATTTGATTGTTATGCATGCATTAAACACTACACATGCATTAAAAACACTACAATTATTTTTGAAAAATACACATGCAGTTTCACAAGTTTTCTGTGCTTATTTGAATGTTCTGCATTCATTTCTAAATCTTTACTCTTATTATCTTTTTAAAATTGCCAAATTGTATAATACTGTGATTATAAATATATGGTACTTGCAATTATTGAAGTCAGATTATATATATTTTGTCTCATACTATTCAATTTATTCTATTGACTTCAGATGTCAATGTCAAAATTCTGGAAGTTATTTTAACCAAGAAACAGTAGTGGGGACCGTGCATAAACAACTCATCTAACTTTTTAACAACAGTGATTATAAAATAAAGAAAAAATTATATATCATTCCAACGATATTGCAACTATAGTATAATGTTACATATATCTCTAGCAAACATTCAGATTTTATCTTGACTTTCCAAATTATTATTTATTTTTTAATAAATTTCAATATGCTAATGATTTTCATGTTACATTAGTATAAATTCCACAATTAGCACAGGAAAACAAAATCTGCGCTTTATATTAGAAGAGAAATTTCTTTTCCACATTCAAAACATCCACATTGGCGATGTTTGGCGACGGGTACATTAACCCTAGACTAATTTAATTATAGCTATTTTTACAGAAATTAGCAGATACTCAGGTTATTGTACACAAGAATTTCACTTTACTTGCACATTATAAACATCAGAGAAGATATAAACTCTAAATGAAGGCGTAATTAACATTACACTTACTAAGCAAAGTTCAGCGCCTGGACCAGGTTTCCAATTGTCTCTTCGGCAATTATTTACCTATATTTTCCTTCTTTCTTCATTTTTAGGAAATTTTACCAATGTATGACCTTTCCGTGAATGATTTGAACAATTAATAGCTGCACATCCGCCCATTTTACCCAAAAAAACACAAAAAATTGTTGCACCATAACCACACAGCCGCCATTAAATCTCCCACTTGGGATCGCGATTGCCTGATGATTCAGCCTGGTATATAGGAGCCTTAGGAAATACGCAGCGGCGTCCATGTTTGTGACTTCAAAACATTGCATTACGGCAGTGACATGTACGTGTTTCTAAGCTGTTCCGTGCATTTATTTTCCAGTAAAATTATGTTAAATTTATAATGAAATCCCCCGCTATTGTTGAATTTTTGTTTTAAAGTAATAAAGATGATATCCATAATTTATTATGTACAGCAAATTGTTAAGAAATAGTTCGAAATCTAAATGCATGCGCATAACATTAAAGCCTTTAAAAAATGATGTTTCTGCATATTTCACGGATTCGCTTAGGTTAGAAAATAAATCTTAATAAAATAAAACAGAATTCATTGATTTCAGTTTATGCGCATTTCATATTTATTAATCTCAAAGAAACTGCCTTTAATTAAGTTGAATTACAGAAATACACCTATATAAGTTTTTGGATACATCTTTCCACATGTTCAAGTGTGTAAATATTTTACTTAATTTTATCACTATACTGCTCAGAAATTTGTAAGTTTATACAAAAAATTTTTAACAACAGAACAGTTTATCTTAAAAAAATGAATAATAATTAATATATAAAGAAAAGCATTGCTTTATTTAACACCTTTACAATTAATAAAAATAGTAACAATTGATTTCTTACTTTTCATGAAAGTTATAAAACGAATTAACTAAAACTTTCAAATTATACAATTTAAATCCTACCATATAGCATTGTATCTTAAGGAACGAAGATACCAGCTATAAACAGAAACATTAAAATGTATTTAATATATTTTGATTATAGTTATATTAAATAACCTATTTTAAGCCCTTTTTTTCACATCTGGAAAGAAAACCACATGACATTGTGATATTTTTTGACATAGTTGTCATATTACATAAAAAAAAAGAAAATTAATACTTACGTGTGAAAAATAATGCCCGGAATTTTTTTCGAGAATCTATTTGTGCATCCATATGCAATACAAGCTGACATGCTTCAAAAAGAAAAGAAAAAAATGTTGCAATGACAGACTTCCTTGCACAAGTCACGGTGATAACAGGAAGATGGCCGCCAAGCTTCACCGTTTGAGTTGAACCTTCCCTCCTTCTATTCTAACCTCCTTGGGGAAAAAAGGCAAGCTCTCGTAGACACAATAGCCCCGTTCACAAGAGCAGATTCGACCGGTAGCGAAAACCGGTTCTTCCAACGTGTCCCGTTCACATGGGACAAGCATTAACTGCCTCGCCGAATTGGAGGTAGAACTAGGTTGAATGTTTCTTACCTCTCGGGAGCAGGGCAAATGGGGAGATTTCCCGTACTATACTGCGCGGTTCACTTAATTTTAGTTACTGCTCGCTGGACTGTCAGCGAAACAATCGCGCTGATAGATGTCTGGGGATGTGATAGCATCCCCCCCAAAATTAGACAGAACTGTACAAGATACGGAAATTATAGGCAAATACAGACAAGGTTTATCTGATGCTAGGTAATCCAAAAATATCGTTCAAATTAAAACTAAAGTTAAAACAAGTGCATATCGGCTTCAACGCAAAAAGGGACTCGGTACCTTTTGAATGATTTTTTTTTTAAAATTTAAGCATTTTCATCTACTTAATAATTATGAATCATCCATTTAATAATTATGAATATTATTAAATGGTTTTGTGAGACAAAATAATTTTGAGCTGAAAAAAAGTTTTTGCTAGCATTTTTTTAATTTAAATTTTTGAAGAAAAATTTTACGATTAAAATGTCTTTCTTCTCCTACAATTTTCAATGTCTCCCCCCAGTTTTTTATTGTATTTATTAGAGTGTTCTTAATAACTTCAAGGAATGATTTTGCAATTAATGAATTAGTTTCTGAGGGGGGAAAAATACACTTTTATCTAAAATCTTTAAAACAAATATGATCTCAGTCACATTTTCATTTCAAATAATTTTTTCCGAAAGTATTTTGCAAAATCCATCCTTGTTTCTATAAAGTATATAATTTTATATAAGCAGTAAAAATAATAAAAAATTTAATCCATACCTGTATATGTTTTAGGAGTAAAAGGATTTATTGGAAAAAGTGCAAAAGTTTCTCAGTTTGCATTTGCAGTTTAAAGAATTCAAACTGTCTAAATAGACATTTAATCATTTCAAATCTTTAAAATTTTATTACTGAATTTCAATATACACACATGTATATAAATCAAACCTAGTGCTATTTATTCAATTGGTAAATATAAACATAAATTACAATCCTTTTTTTAAAACCTTATGTGGCCAGAAAAATTGCAAAAACTCATAAAACGCAAGCAGAATTTTTCTTTACCTGTTTTTTTGTAAAACACGTTCAAAACAATTTTAATACATTAATTACTTATAATATTGCTGCGTGCGTACGGGTTTGTAATAGATTGATAATAGTTTTTAATAGTTGTCATTGCACTCAAACCGATGATAGCTTAATTAATTTTATTTTATCAACATAAACACTTCAAAGTTCTGGAATTTTCCACAGAAATACTCGTACAAGTGTTTAGCATATCACTAAGTATAATCAGTAGTTATGCTTCAATCTAAAGAACGTTAAACACAACGCATCTTAAGAGAAAGTTAACTCAGAAATATCTCCAATCTCACGCTGAACTAACAACTGGTAACAATAACAACTTATATAGCGTAAATAATGTCATAAAAATAGTGTGGTATAATGAGATTATTACTTTGAAACCGATGTTTCGAATTGATGCCCAAGAAGAACCAATATTTTCCATTCTGCTTCATTGCATATCTTTCAAAAAAGTACAAAATCATCCATTTAATTTCCTTTATCATTTTTTTAATGCGAAAAGTTTGTTTTATAAACTGTGAAAATGTCGGAAGTTTGTAACCGATATATTTTTAGATATGAAATTTTAAAATTAATGGGCGTCAAAAAGTCTAAAAATATGAACGATTTTCAAAAATTCTCCCAAAATATTTTTAAAAAAAATTACGCTAAAAATTTCATTTAATTTTTTTTTTCTTTCACAGTGTGTTATGGTGCAAACTATAATATTCTGAGATTCTCAGTTTATTTGTTAATATTTGCAAAAAGTCGTTTCAACTTTAAATTTGAAAAAAAATCTAATCCTCTAAAAATCAAAAACGTGACACCACATCCACAAGCAGTGTATGTACAAAGTTTGAGTTCTATATCATATCGGGAAGCAGTTTAAAAATTCATTACCATCTTTTAACCATAGCGACAAGCACCAAGAGTGAACTAAATAATAGCTTATATAATAATAATAATAATTAAAAAGCATATATTTTTCAGGAACCATTACGAAAGTTCAGATATCAGTTACGAAAGTACAAATTACAAAATTAACAACAGTAAACCACGTTAAAAATGTGTGAACAGTATTAGAAATCTGCCAATTCGGAGACGTGATTGTTCATAGAGGCTTTAGGTGTAAAGGGGAAGGAAGACGGTGGTCTTCTGAACGGGTCCTAAAGACGAAACTCTTTCATGTCTCCTTTTTCTCCCCTTGCTAACGGCAGCTGTGCGAAGGAGCGTTGCATGTGAACGGGGTTAATGTAAACTAAAGTTCTTTAATATTAAAGTTTAGGTCAGGAACGGAAAAAGCGTGCTATTGGTTGCTGGTAATGACGTCACCCGGGTGACAAGACACATGGGTCGGCGCGTCTGATACATGATTTTGGTAAGGAAAAAAATGTAAACTAAAGCAAAATGATCATTTTATATGTGTTAGTTATAATAACATACCGGAAATACCGGGCATATTACTTTCTGATTAAGCATTTTGTTAAAGCAAATGTTTATTTTATACACAGTATTCGTACGAATGCTGAAAATAATTGTAAGCATTACATCCTTTCCTAGTGGACGGTGGACTTCAAAATTTAGTTTTTTAAGTTTTTGTGTTTTCAATAAGAAATTGTATAGCTATACGTATTATAACATCAGTTTATAAAATATATGCTCAAAATTTTAATTTATTTTAAATTAAAAAAATTTTAAACAAGTAATTAATTATTTTAGTTAAAGATTTAAAATGCTCCTTGCGCGCTAATTTTCTATATTCTTTCCTAATTTTTCCTTTGTCATAAAGACTTGACAAAGGTTTTTGTATATCCGTTATTGAATATGATGAATCAGAACTTTTTAAAAAGGACTTTTGTGAACTTAAACCCAGTTTTCGGAAAAATATCTTTTTTGGTTAAACATTACCACAAGTTTAAACTTCTTAATAACCTCATATCCTAAAACGCATTTACAGATCTATTGTAACATATAACAAGATAGTTTCTTCCAAATATCATTCATTTTTGAATAAAAAATGAGATGCATGGAGCATTTTCAAGACATACAAACTGCGAAAATTTTTGTTTTGAGAAAACCGAGTTTAAAGATTTTCTTCAAACTTACCTTTAATACATGGTCATGAGAAACAGAAAATTAACTTTAAATATGAATATATAGACACTAGATAACATTTTCGTTTCATTTGACTATTTTTAATCTCATAATATTAATATGAGAAAAATAAACCTATGGCAAATTCGTTCGTGATTCAAAGTTTGAGGATTGTATTAGATTATTTAATTATGACAAAGCACACGTAGGTTATCTGCCTAAAGGGAGGGATGCCTTCGTGGAGGACTTTCTAAGCGAAGTTTGAGGTAGAAACAATTTATGCATTATATCCAATGAAACTTTTAAAATTCACTCGCATCATATGTTTCACCTTCATTTGTTAGATTTACATTATCTTCTAATGTTTTACAATATTTTTTACTATTTCTGTTTTTTTTTCAAGCAGGTAAACTTCTGTTTTTTTTTCTTTGGTTCAAGCAACGTTGATCACGCTTTTTTGCAATGAGTACAGAAAACGAGATTGCTTCCTCCTGTTCTAGGCGTATAGCATTCACACAAACAAAGTTAAATTTAATACTGACATTTTTGGCCGATGTTATTCGCACCACCGGTGCGATTAGCCGCTTGAGCTATTCCCACCAACATTAACCACGCATGCGCATTGAGTTGTCGGATTCGTCATTTGAACCCAATCGAAAAGAACGGATTCTACGTACGCGAACTGTTCAAGTGCTGTAGTGAATATTTTTTTTTAAAGGCGGGTTAATACCTCACGGTAGTTTATCATTTTTTAAGCCTTGGCGACTTTGAAAAGTTTAGAAAGGAAAATGGGTTCCTTTTCTTATATATATTAAAAGAAGGAACACATTTCCTTTTATTAAAGTATATATAAAAAAGGGCAGATTTTTATGTTCACAATGTTTATCGTTTTCCTGAACGGCTGGAATAGTTTAAATGACTGATTTGGGGGAGGTACAAAATCTCGTTTACATTTTTTGTACTTCTTAGAATACATTTAGCTTCAAAGATGTGTTTTGCACAATCACGACTTTTATTCCACTTTAAAAATTGTCTGAGAAAAGCTAATAAAAATTAGACAGAGGATTTCTGTGTAGAAAATTTAGAGATGAAATAAGTCAAAAGAGATCAAATCAACTATTAAATGAACAATTAATCATATAATACTGGTTATTAACAATTTTGTATGCCTGTTTATTTTTTTATGAAAATACTTTGCATTTTCAGGACACAAAAAGTATTTCAAAGAAGTTTGAAAAATTCAAACTTCTTTGAAATTATTAATATCAATTTAATTTATTAATGTGTTTAGGACAAACACATTAATAAATTAAATTGATATTAATAATGGGATGTAATTTAAGAGATAGAAATAATTTAATGTAAGAGATTTTAGATTTAAAAATTTGGACAAACAAATGATTTATCAGATTTTATAAGGTTTTATTTCATAAATAACTTTGATTTTGAAATATGGCATTTGAACCTGTAAACATGTGTGGATACTGAAAACGTGATGAATATAAAAGAATATTACAATGTTCAGTAAGTTTTCTTATTAGGACTTGTGTTCCTCTTGACTTGCTTTGTAAACATGAACTGTCCTGACTCGGAACCTTACTCAAGGTATGTTCAATAAATTGTGAAGTAGACAATACACACAGGAAGGGTATACGAAACCCTTTATTTTTCTATCTTTACAGGTATTTCCGGAACTTCGGAATACAGAGACCAACCACTTGGGGTCTGAACGTAAGAATATAAAACTACTAACTAAAACTAACTTTGAATTAGTATACAAGTGCCTAGCAATAAGATTGGCCGTTATTTAACAAACTCCGTATGTAGTACGGAGAGCTGCTAAAACTACGTATAAAACGTTTGAAATTATCAACAGGACTAAACCTCTGGCCTTGAAGGCAACCAGCAACCGAGTGAAAGCTCGTAAAACGACAATGGCAAGCGGCCTGCTTCCAATAACTCCTTCCTCTCTCTTGCTTGGCAAAAAGCCACAACTGAAGTACTTGGCGTTAGCAAGACAAATTTGCATAAATAAGTTAAAGCTTTTAATTCTGGCCGGCAGTAGAAAATAAGAAGTGATAGTAAAGATTTAAAATAAAATAAACGTTAGTAAAACTTAAGATCCTTACATACTTCCCGCCAGAGTTAATTAGTTTGAAACTGAGGTCTAAAACGACCTTGTTGAAAACTTTTAGCTCTAGAATCTAATGCGAGGCTAATCTTTTACAAACATTTCTCACTAGAAATTATCTAATCTAGAAATTAAAAAGTCGTTTTTACATTATCAACTCCATGGACAAATAATTTTCATCTGTACTGCATCTATAAACAGGAGTTTCTTAGTTCAATCTGGTTCCTTCCAGAGATCTAGAAGGAAAACTAGTTTAATGAAATGTTACACAATCAAATGGCAAGTAACATGAATATTTATATTTCTCTTTTAAAATTCTTATTTCATTCATGACGTTATTTAATTATCTCCCCGTGCTCTCTGACATGTGTTGTAAAGAAAAACACCAAACACGTGCGTGTCTATGTACAAGTGTTCAACACCACCGCCTGCAATCAAAACACTAACGTGTTAAAATTCAACATAACAAGACCTCAGAACACACCTTATATTCATCTCTGAACCCTGAGGTACTATTCTGAAAAGTGGCTAACTCTGAAGTGTAGCGTCAGAGAGCCTAACTACATTCATTCAACCTTTAACACATATTCACAATAATTTGCTCTTTTTACAGTCATACGAATAAGTTAAAATTTTTGGCCATTACTCTAATATTTTCACTTTTAACATATCACAGTATTTCTTAACTTTTAACATAACAGTTCACATTGTATATAAGAACATATTAACATGCCGTTAATTTTACGCATTTTAAAACATACATTAGTAGTACATTGTTAACTTCTATTCTTTTCCAAGCAAGTGCCAATTCTTCTACATTGAAATACTACATTTCAAAAATCTTTCAGAGTAAAACTTCTTTCTTGCCAGAATCTTTTAAATAAAATTGTATACAATAATTTTTGCAATTTTCTTAAGGTACCATTCTCAAAGATTATAAATGCTCTTACAATATTCATGTATTTACACATTCCTACTATACATTAATTTTAGTTTTACTCGCGAGTAATTGAAAAACAATATCAAAATAGGTAACAACTTATTTCTCGCCTTTTTGGCGATAAAGGTAGGCCTCACATGAGGTAAAACTTGTTGAATTCTGCCACTTGCAGTAAGAATGAAGAATTAACTTAAGGTTTCAAAGTAACATAAAGTTTTACTTATCTTTGTGATATTCAGACATCCTTTTTCTGCCCTGGCTTGGAAAGTGGCGAAGACTACAGTCTGGTTGATCTTCCGTCTTGTGCGGGTTCGCCCTTCTGTTCCTTCCTCCATGAACTTTTTTTCCTTTCAGTTCGGTCACCCTTGAAGACCTTCTTTTTAGCCTCTGCCTGTGGTATCGGCCGATTGATGGCAGTTGGTCTTGGCGGAACCGGGACAACTCTCTCTCGTTCCTGCTTGGATCTCGTTGCTGGCTGTTCAAATTTTTCTTGTTTCTTTGCCTCTGCAGTTCCTTCATCAATTCGTCGACATTTGCTGCGTAGGCTCTTATCCGATGGGTAGATCTTACGTTTTGGAGCCGTGTTATAGTTGCTGTCATTTCTCCTGGCTCTCTTTGCATTCGTCGTACTTCTCCCTTCTTCATTCTGGGGGTGGACGTGCCCTCTCTTTTCTGGTCGGTGGAACGGCTTCTTTTTCTTGTTACCTTCAATTTTCCAACGGGGGAACTTTCTTTTCAACTGCTCTTGTCTAGTAATGGCTTGGTCTTGTGATTGTCGTTGTTCCACCTCTGGAGCTTGTGCCTGCCGTGCCGGATCCTGCAAAAGATCTTTAAATATTGGCATTTTATTACGATTAATGAATGGTTTTATCTGGTCAATGTTTGCGGTGCAGGTTTAACCATTCCTGGCTTTTAACACCACTACAGCCTGAGTTATTTTTTCTATGACATATGGTCCTTCAAATCGTGGATAAAATTTGGCAGTTTTTTCTTCTGGTGCTGAAGAAAGTGAATGCTTAATTTTTAACACTTCATCTCCTACTTTATAAGTTACTCCCCGTCGTTTCATATCATAATAAAGCTTTTCTGTGCTACTTCAGTGTTCTTTTTTGCTTCTTTAAAAAATCGAACGCACATTAAAGAATCGCTGTATTTATAGGCGGACTTTATCTACGTAAGAGGCAAGGTGTTCAATAACACATTTTGAAATACTTAACATAAAATATTTGCGTGTGAGAATTGGTTAAAAAAGGAATGAAAAGTGATAAAACAAATCCATATTGCAAGGTATGTAAATGTGAACTGAAGGCACATAAAAAGAGCAAACCACCAACTCAAAAGTATTAGTACAGTAGTATTAACAATCCAAACCTGTAAAAGCACATAACGATAAATATGAACAAATTTAAATCAAAGAAGTGCATATTTAAACAATGGAAAATTATGACTGTGGGTTTACGATTTTCCTCAAAACAAACGTAGTTATTTAATACTACCAGAAATCGAATAACAGTTACTCATGGATACTGCATTTGTGATGATGTCAGAAGTCATGTGAGATAACAAACCTATGACGGCACAAAAAAAGTACGCTATTTCTGACGTCACGTGCTTTTTTGCTATTTTTTGCTTCGGCTTTTGCTATTTAACTCCTTACCTATTGTGACGCTTTGTACCTTTAAGATATAGATTAATGAACACGTGAATATCACAAACTGGGAGCGCTACAAGGAGATGCTCCAGAACAACCTCCCCAGCCCTTGGAAGTCCAGGAAAGACATTGGCACGGCTATTAACAATCTAACTGACTGCATCAGCAATGCGATCAAAAGCGCCTCACGCTACATTACTAAAGAAAAATATGCGAACAGGTTGCCCAAGAACATTAGAAATCTAATCACAGCGCGCAATCGACTATGCAAAAGATGGCACTTAACCTGGAGTCCTAGCGTTAAAACAGAGTGAATAGACTAAACAAGGATATAAGAAATGGATTGAACAATTCAGAAACGATACCCGGGAAGAAAAGGTTTTGAGCTTAAACCCTATGGATGGTTCCCTATGGGCTTTCATAAAGAATTTAAAATGTAAGGCGAACAGCACGTGGCCCATTTTTACAAATGAAAAAATAGCTTTTACTAGCAAAGATAAAGCTGAAATACTGGCCGATTATTTAGAGCAGCAGTTTATGCCAAATCGGATCTCACGTGACCTGGATTTCGTCTATTAAGGCTGCCATAAGGTAAAAGACTGGCTAAATGCACCCACCGTTAGGAAGCAGATTAACTATGCCTCGCCTTTAGAAATAAGGGACTTAATCAAGAAGCTAAAAACACGGAGAGCACCAGAGCATGACGCTATAAACAACGTCGCTACCAAGAAAACACCTGTGAATGTAGTTTGTCACAAAGTTTACTAGCATTACAAATGCATCCCTCAGTATCAGTTACTTCCCCAATACCTGGAAGGAAGAAAAAATTATACTGTTACCCGAACCAGGAAAAGATGCCACTAAGCTTGAGGGCTATAGGCCTATTAGCCTGCTCTCGGGTCTGGGGAAAACTTATGAACGAATCATTCTGAACAGGCTCAGGCCCTTCCTTGACGTGCTACCGCCCGAATAATTCGGATTCCGGAATAACTTATCCACCATCAAACAACTTATTCGACTTGTGGAGTTTTGTGGAAACGCTCTGCACCATAGGCAGAATATTGCCATCCTCATGCTGGAAATGACGAAAGCCTTCGATCGCGTTTAGCATAAGGGGCTTATTTACAAGCTGATAAACTTTAATATTGATAGAGAGATTATCGAACATATTGTCTCTTTCATTGACAATCGAAGTTTCGTGGTCTTCATTGCAAAGGATACTACTAATACACGAAAGGTTAATGCTGGCGTTCCCCCAGGGTCCATTTTAGGACCCATTTTGTATCTTCTATATGTCTTTGATTTTAACCGGACACACCTAGACCGAAATAACTTCTTAGGCTGTTACGCAGACGAAACAGCTTTTGCTGTGAAGTCTGCTAACGCCAACTCCGCAATAAAGAAACTACAAGACATTATGCAAGGAATTGAATGTTGGTGTACCAAGTGGAGAATTTCAGTCAATGCCCAAAAATCCCAGTTGCTCATAGTTAGAAGGAAACATAGTCAGACCCAGCTCAAGGAAAAACTCTATTTGTTAAACGAAGTGATCTCACACGCGTCAAATGCAAAATAACTTGGGATTACACTTAATGAGAAACTGACGTGGAAAAACCATATCACCAACATCAGAAAAAAAGCTTTCGCAGTAATAAATAGCTTAAAGCTCCTGCTGAGCAAATATTCTATATTAGATTCATTCTGATCGTCGGTATGTGAAGCATCGGTTACGCAGTAGACGTGATGAGCGTCAACATCTTTGCCTAATTTGCAATGAAGCAATAGCATAATATAGTGTATTAGGGTATTTACAAATCATTACACTTTCTGTATTTATTATATGTGGCGTAACTAGAAATTTGACGCCCGAAGCGGTCCCTAAATTTACCGCCCCTTTTGATATACAAACAAATAACTGGAAAAAAAAATGTCAAAATACATGTAGGGAAATAGAAATTCACTTTAATTTAAAAAAAAAAAAAAAAAAACCCGTTATTTTCAACATTTAAAAATTCTACTCTTATTCGGTTGTTTCTCTGTTCGGTTGATCAGGTGGTGTATTTAATTATGGCAAAAGCACGCTAGGGCTCGGTTGATCAGGACATCGTAGAGGTCTATTTGATTGTTCTGTGGCCAGAATTCTTCAATGTAAAATATACCTTTATTTGTAGTTCTGAAATTATTTTTTATTTAGAAAACGCTTCACACAGCTAGCAACACTTAAGCAATTAAGAGGAAAAGTTCACACAAGTATTGCAATATTTGTAGCTTCTTCTGGAGATCATATTTTAGAATAAACTGCAAAAAATTCGAAATTCAGATTTTAATTTCACTAACGGAAATATATCTTTGAAATACTTTCTTTCGAGGAATTCTTCCTTATTAATGTCAGCGACTGTTATAAATTAGTTGATATTCGAAATTTGCATTCAGAAGTTTCGACGAAATAAAAAAAGGCATAGCAAAACTATGTTGTTGAAATAGCGTGGTAATTTTCTTGAATATTTTATCTAGCGTAAAGACTGTTTTTCTTTTCTGTTTATTCCTTATGACAGTTAACAGTTTAATCCTTCTTCCCCTGCCTCAATGATCCATTTGAATGTAAAATAATGGTTCACGCATACTATGGCGCCCCTAAAAATGTGTTGCCCGGCGGTGTGGACCGCCCGCTCTTGTTACGAATCATTATGTAAAGAGTAGGACCGCTACCAGGGTCAGGCTTTAATTTCTGTAATTAGAAGTGCAGGAGCCCTATGGAAAGCGGTCAGTAAAGTTTAAATAAAATAAATAAAGTAATGAATAAGAAGAAGGATATGAATTAGAGAATGAATAGGAGAAGGACATGAATTAGAGAATGCATAGAAGTGCAGGAGCCGTCAGTGAAGTTAAAATAAAATAAATAAAGTAATGATTAATCAATAATTAATATTAACTAGAGTGTAAATAGATAAAAAATTTAATAAATAAAATTAAATTAATGATAAATAGGGAAGTAATAAAATAAAAATATCGGAGCAAACCCTTATCTGTGGTTGCGATTTGAATTAGTATTTCTCTCAAAGGTTCAGAAGTATAGGAGGTGGACTCCGATGGACCCTCGCTGCATTTAAGTGACGATCGGGGTCATAACAATGCGTAAGGGGGAAAAAATGTAATTTGAATTTAAGCATCATACTCACTTCCCAAACATTCAGTTTGAAGATCAAGTGCGGCTTGAACAGTGTCCATACCAAAGTATAATTATTTCTGCAGCATTTGTTTTGTGAGCGGAAGATGACTTCTACAATTTTATATATTTTTTTGAATTTGTGTGACAGTCACATGACTGTAAAGAACTTAATTCCTTCGTTCAAATATTTACAAACTATAATAGCATTCATCTGTAAAATAGATATGAAATTCATAAATATTTAGTTATTGAACATTACTTTAACAACTTAAAATAGAAATTTACATAAGCCTTTGCACTTCCAAAACGCCCACGATCTTAAATATATGTATTTGTTACTTATTTCAGATGACTTTTGGGTTTAAAAGCAATTAAAAAATATCGCAAATATTATATATACACGCTACATGTGCATTTAATTTATGTTTATCTCTGCTTAAAGGGGCCCAACAGCGGCTGAGCGGAAAATTTATTGAACACCGATAGTTCAACCTGGTTCCAAATCCCAGTTAATGGGCTAGCTGCATGAGAGTTTTCGTGATTTTCCTCACCTGCAAGGTGAATAGGAGCTAATATCCTTTAAAACGGCTTCCACGAAGGCATTCTATGCCAAATAGCCATATTCTGATAACCTCAATTTCTGCCTGATGGAATCAGTGTAGTTGGCCTTCAGATACTTGTAATTTGTGATAAATTCCTTTATAACAATCCCTCATATGACCATGCATTTCATTTTTTCCGATTTGATTGCAGTGCATTCCATGACTTGGCATTTGTCAAGAGATCAAAAAGCGGTTATCCTGTTACTTCAACAAAGAGATATTTTTCACAAAGAAAGACTGAGTTCGAATAACAGCTTCATGAAATTAAAAGACTCAAAGCCGAAGCTTACCTTACCCGTATGCCGAAATTTTACCCTGTAAATAGCTCATAAATTCACTGGAACTTCTTTGAGTACGGTAAATGCCATTGTATCTAGTGTTTTGGTATCGGATGTTGTAATTAGTTATCCTCAAAGGATGGGAAATTTATGTTCTTAAATAAACAAAATGTATAAATAACTATTGCTAATTATAAGATTTTTCAGGGTACTTACGTATTATCCCGTCGACCGTTGGCAGAAATTTCAGCAACTCTCACTAATCACGAATCGTTACCACGGAAGTCTAAAGGAAGTCTAAAGGAAGTGATCCATAATTGGCGCTAAATCGTCCTACTTGGCCGGTCGACAGAATAATACGTAAGTACCATTTTTGGAAATGTCTCATCACCATTGAGATGAAATTTTTCGTATTACAAAATATAATTAAGTGAATAGCATTCCGACCGAGCATACATTCTAAGCCAAAAAAAAAATATCATGCGCCAATAAATATTAATATAAATATCTGGGGCCAAGGCGTAAGAATGTGCACTCTCCCACCGTTCGCTGTTCGAAAACTGACGTATTCATACAGACATTTATTCAAAAAGCTAAAGAAACATAAAGGTACCCAACTTCAAATTTTCAAACTTCAAATATTAAACTGCCACGTAAATAAAAATGCATCATTAACGGATACGGATTATGGAGTTGCTTATGTGGCGCAGAGAGGACCTTAATAAGCTAGATAAGAAAAGTGAGCTTCTGAAGGCGTATAGCTTTGCCGAGCCAGCAGGTGTGCCGCTAAATAAATTTTATGGTGTCTAGGAATTAAGGCCGAGGTTTAGGGTCTCTTGCTCTTGGCATTCTCTTAAACACCTAAGTTCTACGGTATAGGATAAAAATTTAAGAAACTTATATGCATAAATAATTTAAGACGTAATACATGTATATGCAAATGCCAACACCTTTGTAAGATAGCATAAAAACACACACACAAAAAAAAAAGTTGAATTAATTTTGATAAGGATGGAGAGATCTTTAAGGGTTTATTTGTCTAATTTAATGCGCACACAAACGTGAATTCAACGAAAGAATTTTTTTTTAAATTCGATATGAGGGAAATAATTAGAATTTTTAGGTACTTACGGAAACTCCCGTCGATCAGTTTTGCCTATTAAAGAAAAGACGCCAAATTACGCGATGTTTTGCCAAAAATGGAAAAGTCTTTTTCAAACACGCTGGGCTTGGTAAAATCTTGATTACCATGTGGTTAGTTATTATTTTTGAGTAAAGACTCCTTTTTTCCCCTCTATCACGCATTTTCGGAACAAAAAAAAAAAAAAAAAAATGATTAAAATTTGGTCCCTGTCATGACGTGATGACCACGCATGCGCAGTTTAGCCGAATGGCCTGCAACGCCTCTCTCTCATGAAACTGACTAGAGAAGAGTAGTTAGTAGGTAGTAGCGAAGTAACGAAGGAAATGTGTTGTATGTCAGCTTAGATGCAAGAAACGAAGTGATACTTGTGTGTTCATCGTTTGTACTTATTATTTTTATTTGTGTGTTAATAAAGTTTTGTGCCGTTAAAATGGCTGTTTTATGCAACGCACACAATACGATACGTCTACGGTAGGAAGTAAATACATATCCAGAAGCTACACGCCCAAGAAAAGGAAGGATATGACAGTGGTGTCAGAACAGGAGGATATATCATTCTGCAAAATTCACGGATAAATGCGTAAGTGAGTCTTCAGAAAGGTAAGAAATTTGTTGAATTTATTTTGTGGTAAAGTGGAATTCAAGGTTACAAAAATGGCTGAAGAGCTAACGAAATCTAAGAAAGAACGGAAAGTTATGCGTTCAGCAATTACTAAAGTAACAAATGCTATTGAATCATTAATTGCAGCCGGTAACCTTGAAGACCTTGAAGAATCACTGGAAAGTTTAAAAGTAAAAGCTATTTCTTTGAAAGAGTTAGACGAAAAAATTAAAACTTTGACGGATGTTAATGACATTGAAACCGAAATCGAAAGTGCCTTGGAATACGAAGAAAAAATTTCGAAATGGAGCTTTAGAGGCACAAAATTATTGAAAGAAAAAAGAAATAGCAATAATTCGCTAGTTTCTAATGGTTCTTCTAATGATAGTAACAATTTATCTATTTCTGGTGTCGATAAAAGTTCTAATTATGATGTTAAATTGCCGAAGATTATGATTGATAAATTTTATGGAAATGCTGAAATGTGGCAGACATTTTACAATTCTTTTGATACGGCAATAAATCAAAACGTAAAACTATCTAAAGTAGATAAGTTTAATTACTTACTTAGCCTGTTAGGCGGTGCAGCTTTAAAAACAATAGAAGGCTTTTCTTTATCTCCATAAAACTACGACGAAGCTTTTAAAATTCTCAAAGAGAGGTATGGTCGAAAAGATCTCCTTATTAATTCTTACATGCATAAAGTTTTAAATTTACGGCCTGTCCGAAGTTCTAATGACATTAATTCTTTGAGGGAATTATATGATACTTGCAACGTACAAGTAAGGTCACTAAATTCGATAGGGGTCAAGACCGAATCGTATGGTAAGTTACTATACCCTTTGTTAATGAAATGCATACCTCAGGATATAACGCTTGATTTTGCTCGTCAAAACGCAGATGAGGAAACTTTTAATGTCGATAACCTCATGAAATTTCTAAAACGGGAAATTGAAAGTCGCGAACGAACTTCATTAAATCTATTTTATTCTAAGAGTCACGCTAATTCTCTTGGAAGGTATTCACAACCAAATGAAAAGCGAAACAACTTCCACACTCGGAATTCATTCAAGACCAACAAATTTGGCGCCAGCTATTCCCCTAATGTAAGCAAAATTACAGTTGTTCAAACTTTCCCTTGCTTATTTTGCGAAAGCGAAAATCATGCTTCGGAAAAATGCGTTATGTCTCCGGAAGAAAGAAATAGAGTTTAAGGGCTTCTAATCGGTGCTTTCTTTGTTTCGAAAGGAATTGTAGAATAAAAAATTGCCCTTCTCAATTAAAATGTTCAAAATGTAATTCTAAGTATCATAATATATTGTTGCATGAAGATAAGGAAAGGGTTGCTAAAGAAGAAATTAAGAATAATTCTAACGTCGTAACTGCAAAGATTTCTTTTAAATATTTTACTGCGAATCAAGAAGTTAAAGAATTAATAGATGACTTGCCAACCGTTAAACTTATATGTGATGGGAAATTAATTAATCCAATAGCAGATACAGGCACGCAATTGACCGTTGTCAAGACCGACATTGTACCAGAAAAATACCGTACGCCACATGGAAGTGTTATCCTCACGTCAGCTTTCGGGCAAGCTTTAAAAGCTCCTCTCATTAACCTACCTTTAGTAATATATTCTGAAAATGATAAATTTATGTCACCTATTTTTATAACATGTGCAATGGTGGATAAGTTATGTAATGATTTACTCTTGTCGTTAAGTGCTTTTAATGAGTTAAGGGGAGATGATAAAAGAAAGTTTAATTTTGAATGTAAAAATGTAAACATTGCTACTGATAGTTTCGGTGAAATGCCTTTTCATGAAACTGAAAATTTTGACGAAATACTTAACCATGATAGGGAAAACCTAATTAATGAAAAATGTAATGAAACTGTTAAGAAGATAATAGAATGTTGTACTCTTGTATATGAAGATACAGGTAAGGATGATTCCAAAAGTAGCACGAGACACGATCAATGTGTTTCGGATTCAGAACTGTTTCGAGTGCAACAAATGAATGACCCATCTTTAAAAACATGCTGGCAAAATGTTAAGAACGGAAGTAATAACTTTATTGTTATTGACAACTTTTTGTATCATAAAGATAAAGTTCTAGGAGAAAGAGTTTACCAGTTAGTCGTTCCTAAAGAAAGAAGGAAACAGATTTTGGACTTAGCTCATTCTAGCTTATGGGGAAGCCACCTGCGAACCAAGAAGACAGCCGAGCGTTTGAGATATTCGTTCTATTGGCCGGAAATCAAGAAAGATGTAAATGAATACTGCAGTGCTTGTACTTCTTGTCAACTTCAAGCGAAAAAGCGTCCCTTTGATGAAGTTTCGATTACGCCAGTAACACGTCCTAAAGAACCATTCCAGGTAATTAATGTGGATATCCTAGGACCTGTAGAGCCAAGCTGTAGAGGTTACAAATATGTTCTGTGTGCTGTTGATCAATATACAAGGTGGCCCGAAGCGGTGCCATTGAAGAGTTTGAATGCCAAAGCAACATGCGATGCATTGTTGCAAATCTTTTCACGCACAAGAATTCCTCAAATTGTTGCTTCAGATCAAGGAACTAATTTTACTGCTTCGTTGACCCAAGAGTTTTTGAAAAGGATCGGATCGTCCCCAAGGTTCTCGACTCCTTATCATCCAAGTTCAAATGGCCTGGTAGAAAGATTTAATGATGTTTTAGAGGGAATGATACATCATACCGTTAGAGAACATTCGAAAGATTGGGAGAAACATCTACCGTATTTACTTTGGGCCTACCGAGAAGTTCCTAATGCTACGACTGGTGTTAGTCCGTTCCAAATGCTTTATGGAAGACGTCCTAATGGCCCGTTGTCTATTTTGAAATCGTCATGGACTAATGAAACTCCTGTTCCTCATGGACAGTTAAGTTCAGTTACCGATTATCTGAATGATTTGAAGACGAAATTGGAAAAAGCTGCTGAATACGCAGGACTTACAGATGTTGGAAAGCAACAAGCTTATGCATTCTACCGTAACCGAAAGACTCGTCATAAAGAATTCAAGGAAGGTGACAGGGTTATAGTTTTAATCCCTGATAGCCAAAACAAAGTTTATGCCAGATGGACGGGACCTGCTACGATCATCAAAAAGCATACTGATTATAGTTACATAGTACAAATGCCTGACAATTCATCGAAGCACGTTCACGCAAACAAGATACGAGAGTTCAATACCGCTGTGAATAATGTCGGTGTGATATATGATACAGATATTGATTTCGGCGAAGTTGAAAACGTTCCAAGAATTGTTCCACGGAAAGCAAAAGAACACTATTCTAATGAGGAATGTGATTTTACACACCTTGAACCGCATAAGAAGAAAGAACTTATGGAAATTTTAAGAAGGCATAAGAACCTAAGAACTGGTATTTCGAAAATCGCCAATGTGGGAGAACACAGCATCAAACTGAAACCTGGAAGTATGCCAAGAAGGCAGAAACCGTATCGAATACCTGAAGTTCTAAGAAATGAAGCTGATCGTCAAATAGATAAGCTTTTACAGCTAAAGCTAATCGTTGAATCAGAAAGTGAATATGTGCAATCCAGTAATTTATGCGTTAACAAAATGGAACAGTAACATTATGTGTAGACTAAAAGACTATGCTGAATTTATTGATGACGTGACTTAAAATGACATGATTATATTTCCCAGTGAGTGAAACATGACCGATGTTATGAACTATGAACTATAAGACATTTTGACTGTTTAGTTTGATTTTTTTTTAGCTAAAATGCTAAATTTTTTTTCTAACGTTAGGTAATGTGTTTAAAGATTTAGCTAGGGTTTGCTAAAGTATTATGTTTAATGTTAATGATTGATTTGTATTGTCTCGTTTATATGATAACTGCTTATATGATTATGATTATGTGAAGGATTTAAGTTTGAAATGTTAATTGAATGTTACATTTTTTTTTTAATGAATAGGATTACTGATTTTATGTTGAAGTAATTTTAATTTAAAATGGTAAGAATTGGTTAATTAAGTTCGAAAATTTCATGGATGTTATTTTATTTTGTTTCAAGAAATGTTTATATATGTGGATTTGACAGGTCATTGAAAGACGCAATCAAATCTTTTCGAGGGGAGGTGTCATGACGTGATGACCACGCATGCGCAGTTTAGCCGAATGGCCTGCAACGCCTCTCTCTCATGAACTGACTAGAGAAGAGTAGTTAGTAGATAGTAGCGAAGTAACGAAGGAAATGTGTTGTATGTCAGCTTAGATGCAAGAAACGAAGTGATACTTGTGTGTTCATCGTTTGTACTTATTATTTTTATTTGTGTGTTAATAAAGTTTTGTGCCGTTAAAATGGCTGTTTTATGCAACGCACACAATACGATACGTCTACGGTAGGAAGTAAATACATATCCAGAAGCTACACGCCCAAGAAAAGGAAGGATATGACAGGCCCTGATTACTACAGAAGAGCGTGTTGTTGAATATTCCAAATCTTAACGGCTTCATGGCGCCTAGCGAAAAACCTAGCGAAAATAATTGCTTATACAGTATATCACCTTAATAAAAAAATAATGGGAATTTTTTATGAAAAATTAAATATAAATAAATGATAATATAATAAATTTTAAAAGAAAAATAAGAATTGGATATTTTTAATTGTATTTAGTAATTTTTTTTTTTTTGTTGTTGTTGTTTGGAGCGATTGGCGCCGTCTCTTGTGGTCGACGAGATTTTCCGCAAGTACCAGTTTGTAATTTCATAGTGAAATTTTTTTTATTACTATTATTATAAAAAAAAGTAGCGTTTGAAAATAATTTGTTATTTCTTGATAATTTAAGCTACTTGGGAAGTAATTAATGTTAACGTTTTTTAAATTAGGAGTAAGCATATATTTCAAATACCTTTCTTTCAATAGAATTAATTTGGTGTCTTCATTCAGTTTCCAGATTTTAGCTTTTTATCGATAAAAAGCGCTTAATCCTTGTTGAATTGTAACACATTATTTGGTTAAAGACAGTAAAAGATTTTGTGTTCATTTAAAGTGGAGAAAGAGAAATATCAAGAAAAAGAGATGTCGTATATAAATTTCCCGTAAAACTACAGATCTTTTGTATGCATACTTATGAATGAAAACATAACTATATGTATTAATAAAACAGATAAATATATGATTTATATTAAATAAGAATATTCAGATATGAGCTTCTTTTTGTCTGTTTTTGTTTAAAGTAACTAATTATCAAAAATAAATCTTATTAAACATTCAGTAATTTCAAAATGATAACATTAATTCATGCTTTCCTTTGAAATTCTTAACTGCTGTATTTAAGATAATAAAATAACCATAAAAGCAAAAATATTAATGGTTTTCATTAGCCATGTATTATTTCGACAAGGAAGAAAGAGTGAAATACATGAGAAGAAAGGCTGTTAAATAGAAAAAATCCTTCGCTGGTTTCTGAACACTGGTAGTTTGACCTGAGTTCGATTCCAGGCAAACGGGCTAGCTGTAAGGGCGTTTTTGGTGGTTTTCCGCGTGTATAACGTGAATGCGAGCTAGTTGTCCTTTGAATGTCCTGCATGAAGATTTCCCTTCTCTACGGCAGACAGCCTTTGGGTTTATTTGATTACAACTTCGCGATGATTAAATAAAACATAAACCAAAGTAAGCAATACAATAGAAGAAAGAGGGAAACTGATTAGAAGACAGCATTATATAATCACTAGTGACTGAGTCGATGTGATTGTTAAGTACTGATAGTTAAATCCCGATTCTATTGCCGAACAGCGGATTAGCTGCATAAAGTTTATTCATACCCCCTCTTCCTCTTCTTCTATTTGTAGCATAAATGCGAGCAATTTTCTATTAAAATTTTCTTCATGAATGCATTCCTTCCTAAAGCAGATACCCATCTTCTGTTTAATAGTCGGATTAAACAAACAATTTGTCTGTTCTGTTATTCGGCACAAGTTTCAATCTGGGGATTTTCTCAGTTTTCTTCTTGTATAATATGAATTAATTTTCCTTAGAAACTCCTCCGTGAAGTCATTTTGTTTTTTTAAGCATATATTATACTCGAGCTTTGTCATATTCGATTAAACAAACGATTTGACATCCCTGACTTTTCTTTATACTAAATTTCCTGTTTTCTATCAGAATTTCTTATTTTAAGCAATGTAAAATATATCTAAACCCGTACACATAAAGTAAACTTAATGAAAGTGTAGTATTTCAATGTTTTAAAACCATGGTATTGCTATTTGTGAGAAAAATGTTAATTAAGGAAATTAGATAAATATATTGCGGTTTTTTTTTTTTTTTTTTTTTTTTTTTTTTTTTTTTTTTTTTAAACTTCACTTAAGAAACTGGAGCAGGACCGACCCTCCTGGCAATTCTGCCGTATGGTCTTTTCAGAGGGTATACGAATTGGAAAACAACTAAAGCCAAATTTGCAAACCGATTATAAATGCATCGCATTTTAGTGTTAAAACATAACATATAACAACGAGCAGCATGATGAAACATTGTACTTAATCAACATAATTTAGAATAATGAAAACAACAAGTGAGGATATAGTTTAAAACTATTAAGTTGAACACTCAAATGTGAATGCTTTCAGAAAAAAGTATTTACATCAAGAATATCAACATTAGTATTCAATTTGATATATAAGATTCATTGACCCTGCTTTAAGTTGTCACTGCGAGTGAGGTACGGTGACATATTACGTCAACTCGAACTGAGAACTTGAACTTTGTCAAATGGAACATTTTCGTGATCAGAACCCGTCTGACTTGATTGTTTGAAGTGGCAAGGTCTCGGTTTCAATGGTTCTTCTTAAAGATGCTCTTCAGTTGATGAAATCAAGTCATTCATTAATCGCTTATTTTGACTGTTTGAGAGCTCTGGTGATCGATACTTAATAAAACGTGTGATGGAGGAGACAATTGGGAGGTAAGTAAAAGCCGTGTTTTCTTAACCATGAAGCAAAAACAATGCAATTATGCATGTCAAACGAAAAAGAAGCAGTTCTATAGAATAATATATAAACAATAAATTTAAATAATAAATTTATTTTCCAAATGACACAAAATCTTACCATTTAGAACTAGTTTCTTTACGTTACTTAAATTTGTATTTAAATAAATTACAAACTTTTTAAGACCGAAATTAAGAAAATATTTATTTCTGCTATTCTTGAAACTTAAAAGTCTATAAATTAACATTCAAGATCTCGTTAGATAATGATTATAGATTTATTTAAATTTAATTATTTTATTACTTAAAATGTTTAAACCAAATATGAAACTATTGAAGAAAAATATATTGCTAAGATTATGTGTTTAAAGTTATTATTATTAATATATTCTAAAGAGTTTAGTTAAGAAATATTCAATAAACAACTTTAAGAAGGAATATTCTTAAAGTTGTTTATTGAATATTTCTTAAATTTAGATTCCAGTAGATGCTTCTTCTAGTTGTTCTCTTACCAGCAGGTTCTGGGGCGAGGTGAGTATTTTACAAATTTATCATTGCAGCATTCAGTTACTAACTGTCTATAAAAACCATTTTTCATGCTGAGCTAGTTAAATCTTTGTTTATAGAGTATCCTATTTAGTTGCCTTGAACTAAAAAGTATCAGCTTTGTATAAAAACTTTATTGATATTATAAAACATGTAATATTTAAGAGAAAAATTGCCTGCAGCGCAGTGCGGCCAAGAACGCTATTCTACTGAAACATAAACATGAACAACTGTTGCCATTCACACAAACTTAATAGTAAAATAAAGCATGTTGCCAGTAACAAGATTATTGTAAATCATAACATAAAAATAAACAGTGAGGCAATAAATAAGGCAAAGAAAAAAAGAAATGCAAATATTAAATATACATCCAACATTAACTCACACCCTTGTAATTGCATTAACAATAGATCATTCCCGATGCAATGGCAACGGTAAATTTTTACTACAGGTCTTTTAAAATAACCATTCACAATTTTTACTGTAGCAACTCTAACATTGCCATTAATTGATTATTAGATGACAATTTATACCTGTGACAAACAATACATTTATGGATAAAAGACTGAATAAGTTTCTTACCATTTACAATCCAATAGTTTTGCTTTAAAATGTTAGCTAGTAAACTGGGCCTTGCATGCATATAAGTTACATGATATTGTTTAACAAGTAACAAGGCAATCTGGTGTTGACCTGGGATAATTATGGGATGCTTAGAATTGAATGATAAATCAGAATTTCGCAGCCGTACTCCCACCCGTAAAACGCCATCATCATCTAGAAAAGGAAAAAGTGAGCTTAAAACACTTTTAGGACTTAAAGATGAATTATTCTTGAGATCCTTTATATCTTTATGGAAGTGCACAAACTGGATCCATTTAATGATCAACTTCATAGCTGCTTGCCTTTCACTAGATGAAGGTACTACTGCAGTATTTTTTAACCTATTATCTTCAGAACCAAAAAACCCGTTCTTTGCACCTAGAAATAAATCTTAAGCAAGAAGAAATTACATTAACTATTTTAGATAAAGAAGAACAGTTCTGAAATAAATTGTCCAGAGTGTCATTAGTCAAATAAGGTGTTGTACAAAAAATTTATTTTGTCCTTTGTTCAGCTAAGACAGTTGCATCACTGTTGGTCTCATTACTGACAGAACATTGTAGAGACCGCTTTGAACTGTCGAACGCTAAGAATGATGGCCCATGCCACCATAGGGATATGTTCGGTAGAAGTTTAGGATCGATTCCTTTAGAAGGAAGATCGGCAGGATTTTGTTTCGACGAAATATAGCTCCACTGTTGATAGGGAATAGCATCTAATATTTCTGAAGTCCTGTTTGCCACAAAAGGCTTCCAATTTCGAGGATGAGCTGCTAACCAACAAAGAACAACCTTAGAGTCAGTCCAAGCGTGAAAGGAAATTTCAGTGCTGGAGAAGGCTTTACGGACAGCTTTGATTAATCTGGCAAGGAGCAATGTACCTAGGAGTTCCAGTCTAGGTATGGACACTTGTTTAATGGGAGCAACTTTGGTTTTAGCAACCATCAAATTGACTTCATTTCTGTGAGATGATGGTTGAACACAATAGATAACAGCAGCGTAAGCAGATTCTGACGCGTCACAAAAACCATGCAGATAGATGTGGTTAGACGTAGTTTGAAGCCACCTCGAAATTTTAACATTTCTAAGAACCTTCTAAGAATCTTCTTGAAGTCACCGCAACTTCTCTTCCTATTCTTTAGGCAGTGGGGCATCCCAGTCAAGTTTTAAAAGCCACAACTGCTGATAAAACATTTTCAACTTGACTGTACATGGTGATAGCAAGCCAAGAGGATCAAAGATTTTAGAAGATTGAGAAATGAACCTTCTTTTAGTAATTTCAGTCCCAAAATCCATAGAAATGTTAAATAAAAATACGTCTTCTGTAGAGTTCCAAAACAGCCCTAAAGTCGTGGCACATTCATCTGAGTGAACTTCCAGGTCACCTTCTTCATGATTATCAATGGATAAATTTTCGAGAAGCTTAGAGCAGTTTGATCTCTATTTCCTTAAATTGAATCCACGTTTCTCTAATAGTTGTAAAAGCTTAGAGCATAAGTCAACTGCTTCCTGTAAACTGTTTGATCCAGATAAACAATCATCTACATAGAAATCATTTTTAAGAACGGAGGATACAAGAGGATGATCCTGGTCTGCATCCAAAGCAATTTGCCACAGACAGCGTTTTGCTAAAATGGTGCCAGTACAGTGTCATAAGTAACTGTACATAATTTATATGTCTGCAATTTTGAATTAACAGATTCTCTCCAAACAATTCTTTGTAAATGTTGATAATCATTATCTACTAAAATCTGGCGGTACATTTTTTCTATTTCAGCAGAAAAAGCTATTTTATGGATACGAAAGTTGAGCAATATTGAAAATATATCTCGTTGTTGTGTTGCACCTGCCCCTAAAACAGAGTTCAAAGAAACTGAATTTTTAGGTTTACATGAACCGTCAAATACTACACGAAGTTTAGTGGTAGAGCTACTTGGTTTAACAACAGCATGATGCGTTAGATAATATACTTGCTTATTTTCTTCAGTCTGAACAACTGGAACCATATGAGTTTCGTATTCTTGAATAAACTCCTTGTATTGCCTACCAAGTTCTTCATCTAAATCAAATTTTCTTTCCATGGATAGAAGACGAGGGTGGGGGGAAATAGCGAAAGGTTGGGAGTCACCTAACTGTTCAGCTTTACTGAAAATGGCCAGTCGGACAACAAATCTGCCGTATTCGTTTACTCGATAATTTTCTTTAAAATGATTCTCACAAAACACTTCTTCAATCGTTGACTTCTGATTTTGGAACGTTAATTCTTCCAACTCCCAAAAACGCTTAAGTGTTGCATCGACGTTATCCTCAATATGTAAACTAATGCGATTAACACTAATGGGATGCGGAGTATTGCCTTCTGTTTTAATTCTGCCCGATACAACCCAACCAAAGATAGTACTTTGCGCAATTACATTTTTATAGCCAACAATCTGCCTGGCTGAAGCAGAGAAAAGAAATAGTCAGTTCCAATTATCATGTCTATTTGCTTCGGCGTACTGAAATTCGGATCTGCAAGATTAATTGAATTCAAATTATCAAGGTCTTTGCTGTCAATCTTTACTGAAGGCAAATACGAAGTTAATTTTTTAAGATTATATGCTTGTATTAAAACACCATTTTTTTTTTCAACTCAGATTTCGGAAACAATTTTACATTTACATAACCACGAGTCAAAGCTGCTTCAGAATCACCAAGTTCCTTTACGCAAATACGGGCATTTTGTCTGCGTATATTTAATTGTCGAATAAATGATTCACTGATGAAGGAAGCTTCACTTCCACTGTCAAAAAGAACGATACATTCGTGACCTTGACCAGCAGAATCGTAAATTATTACTGCCGCCGTTGGTAAAAATGAAGTACTCTGACCCTGAATAGAAACACCCTGAATAGAAAAATAATATTTTGTTCGTCTGAATTAGAAATTTGTTCAGCAGAGGGAGATGAATTTGACACAACTACGTTATTACTTTTAATATCTTCATGTAGTAAAGTATGGTGTTTTGCTTTGCAAATAGAACACACATTCTGCGATGAACAAAATTTTAATTGATGATTTCCGAAACAATTGAAGCATAATAAATTCTTCCGAATGATATTTTTCCTAGTCGTAAATCTGCACCTTTAAATTTATAACACCTCGATAAAGTATGACAACCATTGCAATGCTGACATTTTAAAACAGAATGTTTATTATTATGTGAAACATTCTTCAAAACAGAGCACTGATTTTTATGCAACACTCGCTTTTCAGTATTATGAGTGTTTAACTTTTCGAGTGAAACACATCTTGAGTTTAAGAATTCCAAAAAACATTCTAAGGTAGGAAATTCTTCTTCACCATTTTTTTGTGACCATAAATGGCGCGTTTCAGAATCGACCTTTTCTAACAAAAAATAAATTAGCCAAATATCTCTAGACGAAGCCTTTTCGTCAAGAGATTTTAATCCACGGATAACTGCATCAGATGTATCAGATAGTCTTCTTAGATTAACAGAATCAGAGCTAGTAATTTTGGGTTGCTCAATAAATGTTCTGACAAGCGACATTACAATTCAATTTTTTCTATCATAACGATTCATCAATTTGTTCCAAGCCTCATCGTATGTAGTTTCGGAAATCGGAATGTGCTTAATAATGGCAACTGGTTCGTCTGTTAAAAGTCCTATCAAATATTGGAATTTCTGAATTTTCGCTAATGACTGATTGGTATGAACTGTCGCCATGTACAGATCTTTAAAATTAAGCCAATCAGTATATTTACCATTGAAACTCGGAATGTTTAAACGCGGAAGTTTAAAACTGTAGTGGGATTTGAAATCCAAGCATTTCTGGCCGTTACGGATTCAATGGCGGATTCATACATTACTTTCGTTTCAAAATAATTAGCTTCGAATTCAGCAATTTCAGAAGCTTCTTCGGGTAAAACAGCATCATATTGATCAAATTCCTTAAATATTTGTTCAATTCTTTCTAATCGCGCTTTTAACTCCGTTAAACGTAACTGATTACTGAACCTATTGTGAAGCCGCGTTAGGGTACATTTCGTTCGTCCTCTTAATCTTTTAAGATCAGCTTCACTTAATTCTCTCATTATTACCATGAATAATGATTAATAAGCACAAATAACTTCAACAAGATACTTAAGCAGCAAAAAATATTTTCGCTTATCTTTCTAACGTCACGCAGACGATTCGCAGTACCAGTACTTAAAAGTTCGTTAAACACAGTTCTAAAGCATATAATTACAACACATTAAATAGCATTAAATGTTTCACCTGGGGAACCAAATAGTTGCCTTGAACTAAAAAGCATCAGCTTTGTAAGTAATAAGCGCCCGTAACCGGCGGACGGAAGTGACGTCATAGAAAAGGTACGTGGGCAGTATCCAGAGGGGCCTGGAACCGGAAGTGGCGACACCAGCGCCATCTTGTATCACGTGATGGAATGACATCATCAAACTTTCGCTTTTATTCTGTGGCAACGATTTTATGTTTTCAAAGTTTTTATTTTTTGTGGCAACGAGCTCTGGAGCCACGTGTTTGGCATGACATCACTTTTAATTTATTATTTTTAATTATTTAACACGTGATTAATTATTTAATACGTCATTAATTTTTAATTACTTACTCTTTTTTAATAAGCATTTTAATTATTTAGTACGTCATTATTTTAATTATTACCTTTAATTAATTTTTATGGAATTTAATATTATTTTCCCTGAATTTTAAAAATAACTCCACGACCGGGATTCGAAACCGCCATCTCTGAGATGAAAGACCTGAACGTTACCACATGGCTACCCGGTCGTCTTATCAGACCTGTTATTTTAAACCCTCTTTGTTCCTTTCACTTTTTTTGCACCATTGATGTCATAAGGCTGAGAGTCTGCGCATTCGTTTTGACATGAAAACCCCGTCACACATTTGTTTTTACTAGTTTGTTTTTACTAGTTGTTCACACATTTGTTTTTACTAGTTTACTTGTTGGCTAGGATTTCTTTTGGCTTCTTAATCATTACCTTATTCATTCCTGTTTTAAATGTAAGATTTTCCCACAGTTTAATTTTTTTATTATTAAGATATTTTTAATTGTTTTTATTTTTCATCTCATTCTTACTATTTTTTAAGTTATTAGTTAATTTATTAATTTTTTATTTAATTTTTCCTTTCCTAAACATAAATTTTACTTTTAACTTTCGCAAATTCACGTTTACTTCCACAAAAGTGAATTAAAATTTTTTTTTGACTTTTTATCTTGCAAAGTTTTTTTTTTTCTTTTTCTTTTTTCAAATTTATTCCCTTTTCTATTTTTGCTTTAATTTTTTTTTTATATTTAACTTTCTTTTCTTGGTTTTACAAAAGTAATATTTTATTTTTACAAATTTATTTTTTTCCTTTTCACTTTTTATTTTGCAATTTTTTTTTCCAAATTTATTCTTTTTCTGTATTTTTATTTTATTTTTTTATTTACATTTAACTTTTTTACTTTAAAAAGGTTTTTTTTTGTTTAAACGCTTTTTTTTTTACAAAAGTAATATCTATTTTTACAAATTTAATTTTTCCTTTCCGCTTTTTATTTCAAAAAAAGGTGTTACTACATTTTTAACTCTATTTTTTTACAAAACTAATATTTAGTTTCATAAGTTTAATTTTTTTTGAGGTTTTGTTTACACAAATGCAGTTTTTTGTTTTTTCCTTTATGCATTTTACTTCCAAAAAAATTTTTTTCCCCTTTCCTTTAAATTTTTTTTGTTACATTTTTATTTTACCCTTAACTTTTTTCCCTTGTTTTAAATACAACATCATGTTACACTTCCATTTCTCCAAACGTAAACTTACCTACATTTCTCCGTTTTTGAAATTTTAAGCTGGAATTTACATGCGTATAACTTCACTAGATAATATTTTCTGTAATTTTAAACCAATATACACAATGTTCATTCTATATAGTTTAACTATATACTCTATATAGTTTAACTGGAATACTACATTTCTGACATTTTTACTAATAAGTTGGAGATACACAGAACTTTTCCTTCTAATGTATTGTACTAACTATTAATGACTGTATTAACATTTTGGCCAACTGTACAAAACTTTGCTGATTTTCTTTTACACGTCTTGCTTTTATTCAAAGGATTCACCAAACTATGTCTGACAAATGTAATTTTTACGGTTTCCATTGTAAGGATCTTAAGTTTTACTAACGTTTATTTTATTTTAAATCTTTACTATCACTTCTTATTTTCTACTTCCGGTCAGAATTAAAAGCGTTAACTTATTTATGCAAAATTTGTCTGGCGAACGCCAAGTACTTAAGTTGTGGCTTTTTGCCAAGCGAGAGAGAGGAAGGAGTTAGTCGAAGCAGGCCGCTTGCCTTAGAAGTTTTACTCGGTTACTGGTTGCCTTCCAGGCCAGAGGTTTAATCCTCTTGATAATTTTAAACGTATTGTAGTGTTAACAGTTCTCTGTACTACATACGGCTTCCTGTTAATATACGGCTAATCTTCCACGTTTATTATTCCAAAGTTAAGTTAGAGTTTAGTTAAATATTTTTATATTCTTACGTTCAGACCACAAGTAGTTGGTCTCTGTATTCCGAAGTACGGAAATTATTGTAAAGAGTGAAAAATAAAGGGTTTCGTATACCCTTCCTGTGTATCTTGTCTACTTCCCACATTTATTGAACATAGCTTTAGTAAGCTCCCTGTTCCGAGTCAGGTCTGTGCATGTTCCCAAAGAAAGTAAGACGGAACATTCAACCTGATAGTGGCGCCCAACGAAGAAGAATAACCATGGCCGAGTTTCAAGAAGAACCTGTGCTGCCTGCAGAAGCGGCTCAGAATCCAGAAATGCCAGCTGCCGCCCTGGAAGGATTTGGTTACATCGTCCAGACCATGCGCGCTTCGATGAAACCAGAAGCAACATTTAATGGAAACTCACCGGTAAACAGTTTTTTGGAAAAATTGGATGACCACTTCATGCTCTACCCCGTGCACGAGTTTCAAAAAGTTACCTTAGCTACCAGCGCTTTGAGGGGCCAAGCGCTTAACTGTTTCAAATGTATAGGCAGAAGTCTCTTGGGTCAAGCAGGAAGTACCACCTATATTTACGAGAATTTCAAGACTGCCCTAGTAAAAGCCTTCCCTGTCGTAAGGGATAGTGCGAAATTAGAAACGGAACTTTTCAGCATATATCAACAAAGAATCGAAAATCTCTCAAGCTTTATTTTAAGAAAAATTCACGTCTTCAAACTCTTGTATGGAAACCGTCCGGATACTGAGATAATTCAAGTGATTTTGCCGAGGTTACTTCCCCAAGTGCAAGACTTTATTGAATTAAGAAATCCGACTACACTGGAAAAGTTATTTGAGCTAGCAATCCAGTTTGAAAGTAGAAGAACGGCGGATATTGAAAGAAGACGCCAATATCAACAACGAAACCAATTTGGTGCGCCAAGACCACAGCAAAAGTCAAGCACACGGCTACGGAAGCAAAAAAAGTGGAAAAAGAAGGAAAGCACGGAAATGAAAAATGATTTAAACTAAAACGGATTTCTGCTGACGGGAGGGTGCGGAAATCCGAAGGCCAAGAAAACCCCTCTTCCGTCAAGTTAAATACAGTAATGGTGAAAAATTTGACTCTTCCGAAAATTGAAGTGTTGGTGAATAATATCCCAGCCACCGCACTCCTGGATACAGGCGCGCAGTGTTCCTGTGTGGCAGAAGATTTTTTTAGGAAGTATTTTCGTAAATATCGCATATATATAATTCGGATAATACGACAGTATTAGCTGCGCAAGGAGAAAGATGTAAGTGCATAGGTAAATTACCGCTATACATCCGTATCAAGGACGAACAAGTAAAGGTTATGTTTTTCATAGTAAAGAATCTGAAAGCACATATTATCTTAGGAATAGATTTTCTTTCAGAGGCACAAGCAACGCTGGATTTTAATGAAGCGTCCCTTAAGCTGACGATGAAACCAGTTCGAGAAGAAAAGGCTGCACCGCCGATGTTAAACCTTGACCACCTGCCTAATGAAGAGCAACGAAGAATCCGACAAGTGGTAAGTGAATTTGCTTCGTTATTTAGTGATATTCCAGGATTTACTCAGGTTACTAACCATAGTATTGACACCGGAGATTCAATGCCAGTTCGCCACAAAGCATACCGGTATGATAAGAATAAGGAAAAAATTATAGAATGGCATATCACCGATATGCTACGTAAAACGATCATAACGCCCATCTCAAGTAGTTATGCTAGCCCGGTGGTTTTATGTAAGAAAAATAATGACTATCCATTGACACATCCAAAAAGGTGGTTCGCGATTGACTACCGTAAATTAAACTCAATAACTAAATATCCGGTATATCCGTTACCTATTATTGAAGAAATTCTAAGGAACATAACATCGACCAAATATATATAGACTTTAGACTTAACGACTGGTTATTTTCAAATAGGGGTTAGGCCTGAGGACGTGCCTAAGACTGCTTTTATAACCAAGTCTGGCACTTATGCATTCCTGCGTATGCCGTTTGGTCTTTCAGGGGCACCGGCAACATTTCAGCGATGTATGGACATAGTGTTAAGGCCTGTTCTTGGAAAGTCCACATTTATCTATTTAGACAATATCATTATTACTAGTGATAATCTCGACCAACATGTACAGGATTTAAGACAGGTGTTTTCTTTATTAAATGAGGCCGGTATAAAAGTTAATGTCGAAAAGTGCAAATTTGCAGCCCCTCAATTAAAATATTTAGGTTACAAAATATCTCAGAAAGGAATCGAGACAGACGAATCAAAAATAATTGCTGTACAAAAGTATCCGACTCCAAACACGGCGAAGAAGCTCTCTTCTTTTCTAGGACTTTGTTCATATTATAGGTCCTTTATAAAAGATTTTGAAGCTATTGCTGAACCATTGTTAAAATTAAAAAGGAAAAAGGCAAGATTCTCGTGGACGGCCGAAGCCAATAGTGCGTTCGAAAAATTAAAGCAAGCATTAACGTAAGCCCCTGTGTTGAAATTTCCTGAAAAGAATGAGAATTTAGAAATTTCAGCGGATGCTTCGGATTATGCGGTAGGAGCGGTACTTTCACAAAATCAGCAGCCCGTGGCATTTTTTAGCCGAACTTTAAATCAAACACAAAGAAACTATTCCGCGACCGAGAGAGAGGCACTTGCAGTTCTGTTAGCAGTGCAAAAGTTCCGAGTCTATTTTGGAAAGGCGCCAATAACAGTGTACTCTGATCATGCGGCGGTAACTAGATTGTACTCAGGGAAAAACTTATCCCCAAGGTTAATAAGATGGGCACTCAAGCTACAAGAATATAATCTGGTAATCAAGCATACCCCCGGAAAGGAAAATATCGTAGCAGATGCCCTATCCAGAATTAAAATAGATGAAGAAGGTAATACTGTAAAGGTGGCAATGCTCACAGCATGTACAATATATTCCCGAGAAACTGTAATAACCGAACTGGGTAAGGATCCTGAGTTTGGAAGCATTTATGAGTATTTAAAGGATCCTGAAAATTTTAGCCACCAAGATATTGTGGCGATAAGAAATAGGGCGGCCCATTACGAACTAATAGATGGTCTATTATTTTATACAAAAACTACGAATTCCAACAACGAATTTCGACCTGTTATCCCAGCTAGTCTTAGATTAAATATCCTGCAGGAGTTGCATGACAGCCCTTTAGCTTCTCATGCTGGTATTCGAAAAACTATACAACGCGTGCGCGAGGCAGTCTATTTTCCTGAACTGTAAAAGTTAACAAGGGCGCATGTCCAGTCCTGCCCAACATGTCAAGCAGTTAATTATATTAATTTCCGCCCGGCCGGGTTTCTAAATAGTATTAAATCCGAATTTCCAAATGAAATAATCGGCATCGATTTATTGGGCCCTTTCCCAAAAAGTCAGTTAATTAAAAGTCGCTATCTCCTTGTTATGGTTGATCATTTTAGTAAGTGGACCGAAATTGTTCCCTTAAAACGAGCCTCCGCGAAATTAGTTACTGATTCTATTTTAAATAAATATATTTTAAAATATGGGGCGCCCCTAAAAGTTATATCGGATAATGGTCCTCAATTTGTAAGTAATGTATTTGAAGACATGTGCCAAAAACTGGGCATACGTCATTTAAAAATGGTCCCGTATCGGCCGCAATCAAATATAGCGGAACGGGTCAATAGAAATATAGTGAAAATTATCCGTAGTTATGTTAAAAATTTTCATAAAAGCTGGGATAACTATGTCAATGAATTTGCTTTCGCCCTTAGGACCGCAAAACATGATACAACGGGCAAAACTCCTGCTGAGTTATTTTTAGGCAGAAAGATTATAACGCCGTTAGATAAATTATTTTATGTGCAACAAAGAGCACCAGAATTTAAAATGGGTGATATAGAAAAATTAATTAAAGAAGCAAAAAAGAATACTGAAGTAGCACAGAGAAAACAGAAGCTTTATTATGATATGAAACGACGGGGAGTAACTTATAAAGTAGGGGATGAAGTGTTAAAAATTAAGCATTCACTTTCTTCAGCACCAGAAGATAAAACTGCCAAATTTTTTCCACGATTTGAAGGACCATATGTCATAGAAAAGATAACTCACGCTGTAGTGGTGTTAAAAGCCAGAAATGGTGAAACATGCTCCGCAAACATTGATCAAATAAAACCCTACTATGATCGTAATAAAATGCAAATTTTCAAAGATCTTTTGCAGGATCCGGCACGGCAGACACGGCAGGCACAAGCTCCAGAGGTGGAACAACGTCAAGCACAAGGACAAGCCATTAGGAGGCAGGAGCAATTGAAAAGGAAGTTTCCCCGTTGGAAAATTGAAGGTAACAAGAAAAAGAAGCCGTTCCACCGTCCAGAAAAGAGAGCTCACGAACACCCCCAGAATGAAGAAGGGAGAAGTACGACGAAAGCAAAGAAAGCCAGGAGAAATAACGCCAACTATAACCCGGCTCCCAACCGGAAGATCGACTCATCGGACAGGACTCTCCGCAGCAAATGTCGCCGAACTGCGGAAGGGTCACTAGCGGCCGAGGAAAAGATACAAGGAAAATTTAAACGTCCAGCAACGAGGTCCAAGCAGGAACGGGAAAGAAGTGTCCCGGTTCCGCCAAGACCAGCTGCCATCAAACGGCCAAGACCACAGGCAGAGGCGAAAAAGAAGGTATTCAAGGGTGACCGAACTGGAGGAAAAAGAAAGCTTCTAGAGGAAGAAACTGAAGGGCGAGCCCGCACAAGAAGGAGGATAAATCAAACCAGAATCTGCGCTACCTTCCAGGACTGGGCTCAGAAAAGAATGTCCGAATATCACAAAGATAAGTAAAATTTTATGTTACTTTGCAAACTTAAGTTAATCTTTCATTCTTACTGCAAGTGGTAGATTTCAAGAAGTTTTACCTCATGTGAGGTCTACCTTTATCGCCAAAAAGGCGAGAAATGGGTTGTTACCGATTTTGGTATTATGTTTTTCAATTACTCGCGCGTAAAACTAAAGTTCATGTATAATAGGAATGTGTAAATACTTAAATATTGTAAAAGTTATTGTATAAATTTTATTTAAAACATTCTGGCAAGAAAGAAGTTTTAGTCTGAAAGACTTTTTGAAATGTAGTATTTCAATGTAGAAGAATTGGCACTTGCTTGGAAAAGAATAGAAGTTAACAATGTACTACTAATGTATGTTTTAAAATGCGTAAAATTAACGGCATGTTAATATGTTCTTATATACAATGTGAACTGTTATTTTAAATGTTAAGAAAAACTATGATATGGTAAAAGTGAAAGTAATGCAAAAAAAAAAAAAAAATAATAATAATAATAAAAATAAATTTAAAACTTACTCGTGTGACTGAAAAAAGACCAAATTATGGTGAATATGTGTTAAAGTTTGAATGAATGTAGTTAGGCTCTCTGACGCTACACTTCAGAGTTAGCCTCTTTCAGAATAGTACCTCAGAGTTTAGAGTTGGGTGTGTTACGAGGTCTTGTCATGTTGAATTTTAACACGTTAGTGTTTTGATTGTAGGAGGCAGTGTTGAACACGTATACATAAACACATTCGTGTTTGGTGTTCTTTTCAACACATGTCAGAGAGCACGGGGAGAGATAATTAAAATAGTCATGGATGAAATAAGAATGTTAAGAGAAATATAAATATTGTAGCGATTTTAGCTGTAGCAATTTTTATTGGTAGCGTGATTGAAAATAAGGTAAGTGTTAAATTTCACAAATTGAATTTTAAGGTAAGTTCAACTGCTTATCATAACAAAGTAGTTTGCTTAGCAAAGTAGTCCTTTTCCAAAAGGAAACGATAATCACTTGAGTTCAAACAGAGGTAGCGGAGAAAAAGTCCGGCTACGCTTCCTTGAGGGTTTCTTTTTCCGCTCTTGACAGAGCTTAGTAGTGACTCGGGACGAGCCGTAAAATACACAAGAGAGAAAGGGGCTCTCTAAAGCTTACTAGCGACTCGGGAAGAGCCGTAAAATACAAGAGAAAGGCTCTCTCTTCTCTACGCAACGACTGCGTATCCTTCAGACTAAAAAAACTCTCTAATTATTTTCACTCACTGTTTTTATGTCCAGGTTTTCTGGGCGTGTCTTGTGCGTCTGCTGCAGTGATTCGCTAAACGTCTTTTTCGGAGCATCTCTCCATTGGTCAACAGGCGCTGATTGTTCTCAGATACTGTCTTGACAGCCTGAGAAACTGAAATTTTCCGTGGGAAAATTCAGAACGTCTTTTTGGGAGGTCTATCTAAATTATTTCGAGAAACAGGCAGTTGGCGACAGTCTGTCGCATACACACAATGGACACTCCACAACCCGTGAGAACTTGTATGAAAGTTTTCTCCTTTCGTAAAAACAATATGCTTTCCGCACTTTGTTGGGGGTCACGTTCGACCTCAAGAATTCGTAAGTGTCATCAGGGTGGTCATCTGGCGCCCATTTGAAGTCTCCTTTTCCCAGACTTCGTGGGAGCCCGTGGGAAAATAGCTGACGACGTTACAGCTATAGATTCCTTTCCCCTTCGGAAGAACTTTTCTCGAGTTGAAACGAAGAGGAAAGTTCTCCTCGTCATTGCACTAACTTAAAAAATGACACGAAATAAACTGTTCTCTCGATAACACTTTCAAACACACCTTTACAGGAACACAGCTACATTGATTAATAACAGTACTAGTAATGTCACTATTGAAAAGTTCACATATAAGTCAATAAGGCATTAACTTTAGAGGCGAGAATTAATGGAATATTTAAAATCAGAATCACACACATATATATATACATACACATCACAAATATTCTTAACAAAGGGACAAAATAACTGATGATATATTCTTATATTACACTTTTACTGTATACAAAATACTTATTCAGATAAGAAACTGGCATGATCACCTCTTATACACTCTATGTTTCGCCCGATTCGAAACGACTCAGCCCATCAGCATTTTTATTCAATTTGCCTGGGCGGTAAACTACCTCAAAGTTATAAGGTTGCAACTGTACTATAAAGCTAAGGAACACAATAAGTCCTAAGTAATTCTAAAAGGATCAACACTCAATATACAAATACAAAGTACTACAATAAACAAAACAAACAAAAAATTATTGTACTCAAAACAAGTTGTCGGCTCCTATTGGTACCTAATTCAGATAAAATCTCAATTTATTTGGTGCGTTTTCGCACCTATGAGCTTTCATTATGTCTGTGGGTTTCCCACTTACGGCTAAATATTTTGTGTTTCTATCTTGAAAACTACTTTGCCAGTGATCTGTTCGATTTCGATGTTCAGTTTCAGATTTCCGAACAGCACATCGTGAATGGAAACGCTCCGGGGGTCTTCCTGCACTTTTTTCTTTCTGAGTTCTTTCTTCCGGGATTCCAGACAAAAATTCGTCCTGACGGACCAGCGTTTTTTTCTTAGAAATGTTTCGCTTTCTTCGTAAATCTAAAGAAGTCCATGCACTTCGTGGGTTAATGACCGCTTTTGTTATCTTGATTTGTCCATTTCTTGACCTGTTCTCCGAAGGGTGAGGACACTTCACCCTTTCTTTGCCTCGGACGTTAGCTGACTGGACGGGGAAAATTTCACCCTCCTCCTCGTCATTCATTCGCCCCGCGGGGCGCTCAACTTCGTTGTTCTCTGGACCTTGGCTAGGGGAATTTTCTTTCCTGCTGCAAGCTTTCGTTTGACTGCGAGTCATAACAGCATTGATTTTATGGGGCTGCATTTTATTCTGTTCTATCAATCGGGCTGTTCGATTTCCCAGCAGATAATATTCTTGATTCAGGTCGGAGCTAATCACTGCGGCTTTAGTAATGACTTTCCCAAAGTCCTCTCCCTCTAATTCAATTCGAGCCAAGGGTAAACACCAGGGATGTAAATTTAGCGGCTGCTTAACCCACACTGTCTCTCCTAGAAGCATCTGATGTGTTACTTGGTCCAATCCGATCAGATCGATAGTGGAGCCAGTATCTCGGAGTACAGGCATTTCTCGATTATTTACTCTCGCTATACTCATATAGGGAGCTAGCCATGTATCTGGAGATCCTGAAATGCCTAGTTTGTTTACAACTTCAGCGGCCTCTTGTCTTTTTAACCGAGGACACTGAGGTCGGAGATGACTATCTGAATTACATTCATAACATCTAGGTATTCTCCGTTGTTCGAAAACACTTGACTTCCATTTCTCCGCAGTGTTTTCTTTCGAAACATTATCCTGGCGACGTACTCGATCTGAAAATTCTCCTTTTTTCCTTTCGTTAATATTTGAATCCTGTTCGGTATTTTTAGTAAAACCTGTTGGTTTTTTTACGGACTTTCGTACTGCTTCATATTCATCTAATTTCTTCACTAGTTCGGCAGAAGATATTATACTCGGCCACTCATCCACGAAGTGTTCGCGAATTTCGCTGTTTACTCGACGTTTAATTTGATCCGTCAGCATTAAGTCTTTTAGCGCATCGAAATCTCGTACGTCTACTCCGTTTAACCATTCATCTAGATAGTTTTTTAACTCAAAAGCAAAGTCTTTATATAAACTACCCGCACGACGCTGGTGTTGAACAAATTTGACGCGGAACGCCTCTGGGTTCAACTTAAACCGCTGCAAAAGAATTTTCTTTACGTAGGAGTAATTATCTAGCTCCTGTTCCGGCTCTCGTAGAATAACAGAAACAATGTCCATTGGCAATAGAGCCATCAAATGCGACACCCAGTCTCCTTCCTCTACCTTCGCTTTGCGAGCTTGACGCTCAAACATCGCTAAGTAAAGCGAAATATCCGATGATTCGGGATTATATCTCTGCACTGAATTTTGCAAATCTCTCATAGATCTCGGAATATTATTTTGAGAATTTTCTCTGCCATTATTGGCGTTTGTCAACCTTAGACGTTCTAATTCAAATTCTCTCTCCTTTTCCCTTTCAAGTTTACGCTCTTCGGCTTCTTCGCGTCTATGTTGTTCGATTCGCGCTTCGATAATCGACTCTAGTGTTGCCTCGACGAATTTTTCGTCATACTGAGGGCTCTGTACAATGAGGTTTTCAAGATCTTGTATTTTTGCATTTGGAGGAACTTCTAGACCTAATTCTACAGACAGATTTATGAGGTCTTGCTTTCTACCCTTGCCAAGATATGACATTTTGCCAGTGACAAAATTTTAAAATGATACAATAAAATAAACTAAAGGTACCAGTTTGTCTACTCTGAAAGTTTCACACTATCCAGAAATACTACAGTAAAACAACATAGCAATGCAATTTATGGTATGTATGACATAAAATACGTACCATTAGCAACATAGGAAAAAAAATTAAAGTAAATTAAGCATTTCTTAAATAATCTGTTGCAGCTTAACACATAACCATACTTAATGCAGTATATAAAAAAAATTTGCTAAATACTTATTGGCAAAAGAATATTAGTCACAAAGAGCAATACTTATTGACTCAATTTACAACTGATGCGTGCTTTCTAAAGGTTGAAAATACTATTATAAAATTCTCTACTCATCAAAAACAAAACATTTACGAGTAACCATTTAAACATATAATTTCGATACACAAAAAAAAAACTCCATTAAAATGCCTCTTTAAAAAGATAATGCCATATCAACTTACCCATTGCAGACAAAAAAAATAACAGCTCTTCTTTCCTTTCTTTTCTATTTGCACACGCGATTCAATGACCGAAGAAGGAAACCAATTGAACAATAGTCGACTGGGCGATTCTTCTTTCACTAAACACCAAAAGCACTTTCACTGCACAGAGGGTGGTAAACACAAAACGCGAATTCACAACACTTCACTCTTGTCTGGACTTCTTGTGTCTTGTCTTTACACCCGAGGGAGAATTTTACTTCACACTCTTTCCCAGGCACTTCCGGAACTAGTCTTTGTAGTAGTTGATTCTTCACGAACGCTTCTCATTGATGATCCCTTTTCAGCTGCTGGTTAAACTCTCCAAACTTTACTGCGAAAGAATTCTTTTCTACTGCTAGAATCGGCTGATTCTGAATGAAGATAAGAACCGGGACGGTTCTCCAAAACGATCACGTCTTTGTTTGTCTATTGGGTTTTTACGATCCCACCGCTGCCACCAATTAACACATACCTTCTAGCTGTAGCGATTTTAGCTGTAGCAATTTTTATTGGTAGCGTGATTGAAAATAAGGTAAGTGTTAAATTTCACAAATTGAATTTTAAGGTAAGTTCAACTGCTTATCATAACAAAGTAGTTTGCTTAGCAAAGTAGTCCTTTTCCAAAAGGAAACGATAATCACTTGAGTTCAAACAGAGGTAGCGGAGAAAAAGTCCGGCTACGCTTCCTTGAGGGTTTCTTTTTCCACTCTTGACAGAGCTTAGTAGTGACTCGGGACGAGCCGTAAAATACACAAGAGAGAAAGGGGCTCTCTAAAGCTTACTAGCGACTCGGGAAGAGCCGTAAAATACAAGAGAAAGGCTCTCTCTTCTCTACGCAACGACTGCGTATCCTTCAGACTAAAAAAACTCTCTAATTATTTTCACTCACTGTTTTTATGTCCAGGTTTTCTGGGCGTGTCTTGTGCGTCTGCTGCAGTGATTTGCTAAACGTCTTTTTCGGAGCATCTCTCCATTGGTCAACAGGCGCTGATTGTTCTCAGATACTGTCTTGACAGCCTGAGAAACTGAAATTTTCCGTGGGAAAATTCAGAACGTCTTTTTGGGAGGTCTATCTAAATTATTTCGAGAAACAGGCAGTTGGCGACAGTCTGTCGCATACACACAATGGACACTCCACAACCCGTGAGAACTTGTATGAAAGTTTTCTCCTTTCGTAAAAACAATATGCTTTCCGCACTTTGTTGGGGGTCACGTTCGACCTCAAGAATTCGTAAGTGTCATCAGGGTGGTCATCTGGCGCCCATTTGAAGTCTCCTTTTCCCAGACTTCGTGGGAGCCCGTGGGAAAATAGCTGACGACGTTACAATATGCATGTTACTTGCCATTTCATTGTGTAACATTTCATTAAAATAGTTTTCCTTCCAGATCTCTGGAAGGAACCAGATTTGAATAAAAGCTCCTGTTTAGATGCAGTACAGATGAAAAATTGGGTGTCCATGGAGCTGCTATTGTAAAAACAAATTTTTTTTTTTAAATTTCTAGTTTCTAGTGAGAAATGTTTGTAAAAGATTGGCCTCGCGTTAGATTTTAGAGCTAAAAGTTTTCAACAAGGTCGTTTTAGACCTCAGTTTCAAACTAATTAACTCTGGCGGGAAGTATGTAAGGATCTTAAGTTTTACTAACGTTTATTTTATTTTAAATCTTTACTATCACTTCTTATTTTCTACTTCCGGCCAGAATTAAAAGCGTTAACTTATTTATGCAAAATTTGTCTGGCGAACGCCAAGTACTTAAGTTGTGGCTTTTTGCCAAGCGAGAGAGAGGAAGGAGTTAGTCGAAGCAGGCCGCTTGCCTTAGAAGTTTTACTCGGTTGCTGGTTGCCTTCCAGGCCAGAGGTTTAATCCTCTTGATAATTTTAAACGTATTGTAGTGTTAACAGTTCTCTGTACTACATACGGCTTCCTGTTAATATACGGCCAATCTTCCACGTTTATTATTCCAAAGTTAAGTTAGAGTTTAGTTAAATATTTTTATATTCTTACGTTCAGACCACAAGTAGTTGGTCTCTGTATTCCGAAGTACGGAAATTATTGTAAAGAGTGAAAAATAAAAGGTTTCGTATACCCTTCCTGTGTATCTTGTTTACTTCCCACATTTATTGAACATAGCTTTAGTAAGCTCCCTGTTCCGAGTCAGGTCTGTGCATGTTCCCAAAGAAAGTAAGACGGAACATTGAACCTGATACCATTTACACATTTAGCCTTATATTTAACTTCTAAAACAAATTCATGCTGCATTTCTGATTCCTTTCCCAGAAAAAAATTAAATATAGTCTTATACAAATTTCGTTATTTCAAGACCTACTGACTTTATACAAATCTTATCAGGAGGAACAAATTTTCATGGTACGAAGTCCACTCAAACCAAAGCATAGGGCATTTCTACCCAGTTAAGTTTAGATACATACCAATAGTACTCCATCTCTTCTTATTTTACTCTACAGACAATTATACATACATATATATATATATATATATATATATATATATATATATATATATATATATATATATATATATATTCAGAACACTCCCTTTTATTCAGTACGATTCATTTATACTACTGACACAAATTTTGCTAACTCTTTGAAATATTTTACAAAAATATCTTGTATTTTCTTACACACATCCTACTTAAATCACCGAACATACACTGAACCTTTATTTTTCCTTCATATGAAAACGTCACTCGGATTCTAAATATGATTCCACCATTTACCGCAGAAACTTTATAAACACTACTATATTTGAAATTATCACAGCCTTACTCTCTTAACAAGGTACAGAAGATTGAATTATATTTTAACTCCAGAGAAGAATATCCACATTGTAACGTATTATTTTAAATTTGAATTATAGTCACATTTTGTGAAGGAGAACTTAAAGTCTATAATACACAGGGAATTAATATTCAGCCAAGGAAATGAAATTTATCGCATTTTTCCTAACTTGGAATATAAAAATTTGTTAACTTGGAATATTTTTAACGTATTCATTGTAACTTAAATGAAAGATAACCATATTTTACATTGTCATAAGTTTATTCAGCAAACTTACTGAACTGTTACAGCCTTTTGAGAACGAAATTTAATTTATCATACCTGACAAATAACTCGTACATAGTTATGATACATTACACGAAATATTGAGCAGACTTCCAAATAATGATCCAACATAGTAATTAACTTAAAAGACCTAACACAAATAATTTTAAGATAGAAATATCAAACTGACTTTGCTTAATAATGAAATTTTACAGCTTTTTTGACATTTAACTTCTCATAGATAGTAAATAAAATTGCACACAAATAATTATACAAAATAGGTAATAATGACAGAAACTCCATATAATGATCTACTATAGACAGCAATTTTAAAAATTTTAACACATTTTAATATGTCATAAGAAAGATCACACTTTCTAAAAGCATCATTTGAATTAAACATTGGAGTCACACAATCCTGCTCACATGTATAACATTTTTATTTATCACGAACATGGCACGTAATAAGTAAATAAAATACATTTCACAAAGTATGAAACGCATCTTCTCTTTTAACCGGCTGTACTCTTAAGAAAAGATGCAGTATGGAATGCTTCGAACCACTCGGTGCCACAGTTCCTCATTTCCCCACGCATTGATCAAAATATACGTGTACTTTAAAAATAAATTAAACAAATTCAAATGCAAGTATTCAAACGGGAATACTTCACAAATTAGATAAAAGATAGGTACACAATGAACTTAAGTGATAAACACAGAAAAGCATGTAAGGACCAAGAAACAAAAATGTATTCGCGCAGAACTTTTTAAGATAAAGTTGCTCTATTTTTTGCACATGGGTTGCATTTTTTGTTTCAGATTAAGCAAACATTCAAGATAATTACTGTATAGCTAGGGATTTTATTCACACTTGTTAGTAACGTTATTTATTAGAACAGTGATAGACATATAGGAGAAGTAGGCCATATCCATGGAAAAAAAAATTCCAAGCCGGACTGTAATAGTGAAATATAAAAGGGAATAAGAAAATACCATATTTCCAACAAAATTAGTATCTGAGTATACAAAACATGAACAAGAAAGGAATATTTTTTTTCTGAAAATGTTCCGAATGTGATAAGTCAGGAATAAGAATCTTGACTAGTTTCATGAACAGAACACAGCATGAAAAATAATGGAGAATTTTTAATTTTATTTTGTCTGTAGTACATTTACTTATACTAAATTCTTCCACTTGGTTGACTGTACTTTACATTTAGACGCAAGTTGATAAATCAGACTGATTTTGTGTTTTAAAGCTTCAAATTCAGAAATAATACAACACAAAAGCAAAAAGATTAAAACGACAAGAGAATATACTGTAAACAACCGAACGTGATAAATGACTTTTGGGGGCTGATTTTCATGAATTCATAGATCGATAGCAAAATTTTAATGCATTGTATATGAACTATGTTTTCAAATGTATTAAGATCACTGTTTTCCAACTTTACATAGACTTTAAGTAATTATTTAATATAAATTGATCGTTTTTCGTGCGATTTATCTACGTATTTACTTAATTTTTGCATTTTGTTTCCAATTATAATACCAAAAGGACATAAGAGAACATTTGTTTCTTGAAATCGTCCATATTTTTACCCAACTTTCTTTCATATCTTTGAAGTAACCTATAAAATACATAGTTATCTTGTACTACCCAGACAACCGTTGGTCTTGCCAATGTCTGAGTCACAAAGCTAGAGAATTTAAGTGATATTTAATCATTGCGGAGAACTTCTTACTGCGTTTTTGATGAAAATTGGCCGAATTTAGTAGTTCATTACCGATCTAGGAGCCTTTAACTATTTCTATTAAAAACAAACACACTCAGAAATTATCGTCAAGATTTTCCATACAGATATATTTGTCTAATTTTCATGCCATTGCATTTCCATTAAAATATTATTCATTGCCAGATAATTAAATTTTTGTTATTTTTCCTGCATCCGAATGCTCATTACATATTATTAACAAAATTGCAAACAAGTTAAATGAATATTTTCTGAAATACTGAACATTTCATTTCGGAAAGTTTGCATGAGTATATTCATTCTGAATCGTTTAATATTTCTTTTCCTGCAACCCAAGTAAATTTTGAACATAAAATTTTCAGTTTTGAAGAGAAACTTAATTGCGGATGGCTGCGATGTTATCGTGTTTTCATAAACAGTTTTTTGTGAAGTATCTTTTCGATAACCTTTTGAACACTTTGAAAATTACCACTTTTACATTACTGCCAGTGCAAATCATTGAGTTTTCAAATATTTTCCTATTTATCGTTTACAACGCTTCGTAAAGACTTGAGAACAAATTTTTACTAAATAGTTATATTATTTGATTTAATAATTGTGTTACACAGTTAGAAGATTTAACAACACTACTACGGTGAACCAGAAATTAAGAAAAGAAATGGAATTTTTATCTTAGTATACTATAGGAATAGATTAACTTTCTCTGACTTAGATGTATTCGAATGTAGATAATGGAGACTTTTAACTCAGTTCATACAGACTTCGAATATTTTCTTTAAGGTCACCACGATCACTGACTTGTATTGTCATAGATTTTTCTCGTAAAGACTATTTTTTAGAAGAAGTTTATATGCTAATTTCATTAGAAACATGTCTAAAAATATCTCATCTTCATAAGAAACATCAACGCTTTGATTTGAATTACTAGGAAAACAAGAACCATTGTTTTGTAAACATGGTTTCTCTCTGACTCAAAATTTCCTGCTCTGTCATGTTCGAAATAAACAATTAACCGTATATACCTAATATATTGCATTGATGAGATATATTATAACTTACTGCATTACATTTCATGTGAATGTGTTTATTGCATCTTTTAATAGAATCTTAAAGGCTGAAAGGAGTGTTTCATTACCAAATTTGTACTTTCTAACTTCATTCTACTGAAACGAAAACTTCATAAGCATGGCTCCGGCCCAGCAATGCAATACAAGTTGTTAAATAAAAATTTTTTCTAAACTGAGATTTTTGTCACGCACGAAATGTATTGAAAGAGCGAAAATTAGTAATATATTAGCAGTGGACTAGGAAACAAATTTTCAAAGATGATACTGTGGTATGAAAATTAATCAAAAAGTATAGCACGTAAACATTTTTCTTTGCAATAAGTTATGAAGTTTTCGTTTCAGTAGAATGAAGTTAGAAAGTACAAATTTGGTAATGAAACACTCATTTCAGCCTTTAAGACTTTATAAAAAGATGCAATAAACATATTCACTTGAAATGTAATGCAGTAAGTTAAAATATAACGCATCAATGCAATATATTAGGTATATACGGTTAATTGTTTATTTCGAACATGACAGAGCAGAAACGTTTGAGTCAGAGAGAAACAATGTATACAAAACAATGGTTCTTGTTTTCCTAGCAATTCAAATCAAAGCGTTGATGTTTCTTATGAAGATGAAATATTTTTAGACATGTTTCTAATGAAATTAGTATATAAACTTCTTTTAAGAAATAGTCTTTACGAGAAAAATCTATAAAAATGCAAGTCAGTGATCGTGGTGATCCTATAGTATACTAAGATAAAAATTCCATTTCTTTTCAGCGTAGTAGTGTTTCAGCGTAGTAGTAATTTCTCGTTCAGCGTAGTAGTGTTGTTAAATCTTCTAAATGTGTAACACAATTATTAAATCAAATAATATAACTATTTAGTAAAAATTTGATCGCAAGTCTTTACGAAGCGTTCTAAACGATAAATAGGAAAATATTTGAAAACTCAATGATTTGCACTGGCAGTAATGTAAAAGTGGTAATCTTCAAAGCGTTCAAAAGGTTATCGAAAAGGTACTTCACAAAAAAACTGTTTATGAAAACACGATAACATCACAGCCATCCGCAATTAACTTTCTCGTCAAAACTGAAAATTTTATGTTCAAAATTTACTTGGGATGCAGGAAAAGAAATATTAAACGATTCAAAATGAATATACTCATGCAAACTTTCCGGAATGAAATGTTCAGTATTTCAAGAAATATTCATTTAACTTGTTTGCAATTTTGTTAAAAAATATGTAATGAGCATTCGGATGCGGGAAAAATAACAAAAATTTAATTATCTGGCAATGAATCATATTTTAATGGAAATGCAATGGCATGAAAATTAGACAAATATATCTGTATGGAAAATCTTGATGATAATTTCTGAGTGTGTTTGTTTTTAATAGAAATAGTTAAAGGCTCCTAGATCGGTAATGAACTACTAAATTCGGCCAATTTTCATCAAAAACGCAGTAAGAAGTTCTCCGCAATGATTAAATATCACTTAAATTCTCTAGCTTTGTGACTCAGACATTGGCAAGACCAACGGTTGTCTGGGTAGTACAAGATAACTATGTATTTTATAGGTTACTTCAAAGATATGAAAGAAATAACAGTTGGGTAAAAATATGGACGATTTCAAGAAACAAATGTTCTCTTATGTCCTTTTGGTATTATAATTGGAAACAAAATGCAAAAATTAAGTAAATACGTAGATAAATCGCACGAAAAACGATCAATTTATATTAAATAATTACTTAAAGTCTATGTAAAGTTGGAAAAGAGTGATCTTAATACATTTGAAAACATAGTTCATATACAATGCATTAAAATTTTGCTATCGATCTATGAATTCATGAAAATCAGCCCCCAAAAGTCATTTATCACGTTCGGTTGTTTACAGTATATTCTCTTGTCGTTTTAATCTTTTTGCTTTTGTGTTGTATTATTTCTGAATTTGAAGCTTTAAAACACAAAATCAGTCTGATTTATCAACTTGCGTCTAAATGTAAAGTACAGTCAACCAAGTGGAAGAATTTAGTATAAGTAAATGTACTACAGACAAAATAAAATTAAAAATTCTCCATTATTTTTCATGCTGTGTTCTGTTCATGAAACTAGTCAAGATTCTTATTCCTGACTTATCACATTCGGAACATTTTCAGAAAAAAAAATATTCATTTCTTGTTCATGTTTTGCAAACTCAGATACTAATTTTGTTGGAAATATGGTATTTTCTTATTCCCTTTTATATTTCACTATTACAGTCCGGCTTGGAATTTTTTTTTCCATGGATATGGCCTACTTCTCCTATATGTCTATCACTGTTCTAATAAATAACGTTACTAACAAGTGTGAATAAAATCCCTAGCTATACAGTAATTATCTTGAATGTTTGCTTAATCTGAAACAAAAAATGCAACCCATGTGCAAAAAATAGAGCAACTTTATCTTAAAAAGTTCTGCGCGAATACATTTTTGTTTCTTGGTCCTTACATGCTTTTCTGTGTTTATCACTTAAGTTCATTGTGTACCTATCTTTTATCTAATTTGTGAAGTATTCCCGTTTGAATACTTGCATTTGAATTTGTTTAATTTATTTTTAAAGTACACGTATATTTTGATCAATGCGTGGGGAAATGAGGAACTGTGGCACCGAGTGGTTCGAAGCATTCCATACTGCATCTTTTCTTAAGAGTACAGCCGGTTAAAAGAGAAAATGCGTTTCATACTTTGTGAAATGTATTTTATTTACTTATTACGTGCCATGTTCGTGATAAATAAAAATGTTATACATGTGAGCAGGATTGTGTGACTCCAATGTTTAATTCAAATGATGCTTTTAGAAAGTGTGATCTTTCTTATGACATATTAAAATGTGTTAAAATTTTTAAAATTGCTGTCTATAGTAGATCATTATATGGAGTTTCTGTCATTATTACCTATTTTGTATAATTATTTGTGTGCAATTTTATTTACTATCTATGAGAAGTTAAATGTCAAAAAAGCTGTAAAATTTCATTATTAAGCAAAGTCAGTTTGATATTTCTATCTTAAAATTATTTGTGTTAGGTCTTTTAAGTTAATTACTATGTTGGATCATTATTTGGAAGTCTGCTCAATATTTCGTGTAATGTATCATAACTATGTACGAGTTATTTGTCAGGTATGATAAATTAAATTTCGTTCTCAAAAGGCTGTAACAGTTCAGTAAGTTTGCTGAATAAACTTATGACAATGTAAAATATGGTTATCTTTCATTTAAGTTACAATGAATACGTTAAAAATATTCCAAGTTAACAAATTTTTATATTCCAAGTTAGGAAAAAGGCGATAAATTTCATTTCCATGGCTGAATATTAATTCCCTGTGTATTATAGACTTCAAGTTCTCCTTCACAAAATGTGACTATAATTCAAATTTAAAATAATACGTTACAATGTGGATATTCTTCTGTGTAGTTAAAATATAATTCAATCTTCTGTACCTTGTTAAGGGAGTAAGGCTGTGATAAGTTCAAATATAGTAGTGTTTATAAAGTTTCTGCGGTAAATGGTGGAATCATATTAAGAATCCGAGTGACGTTTTCATATGAAGGAAAAATAAAGGTTAAGTGTATGTTCGGTGATTTAAGTAGGATGTGAGGATGTGTGCAAGAAAATACAAGATATTTTTGTAAAATATTTCAAAGAGTTAGCAAAATTTGTGTCAGTAGTATAAATGAATCTTACTGAATAAAAGGGAGTGTTCTGAATATATATATATATGTATAATTGTCTGTAGAGTAAAATAAGAAGAGATGAAGTACTATTGGTATGTATCTAAACTTAACTGGGTAGAAATGCCCTATGCATTGGTTTGAGTGGACTTCATACCATGAAAATTTATTGCTCCTTATAAGATTTGTATAAAGTCAGTAGGTCTTGAAAAAACGAAATTTGTATAACGAAAATTTTCCCCCTTTTCCTTTAAATTTTTTTTTGTTACATTTTTATTTTACCCTTAACTTTTTTCCCTTGTTCTAAATACAACATCATGTTTCACTTCCATTTCTCCAAACGTAAACTTACCTACATTTGTCCGTCTTTGAAATTTTAAGCTGGAATTTACATTCATATAAGTATATTTAATATTTTGGGGGAAAATGAATCAGAAATACAGCATGAATTTGTTTTAGAAGTTATATATAAGGGTAAATGTGTAAATGGAAACTGTAAAAATTACATTTGTTAGACATAGTTTGGTGAAGCCTTTGAATAAAAGCAAGACGTGTAAAAGAAAATCAGCGAAGTTTTGTATAGTTGGCCAAAATGTTAATACAGTCATTAATAGTTAGTACAATACATTAGAAGGAAAAGTTCTGAGTATCTCCAACTTAGTAGTAAAATAGCAAGAAAAGTAGTATTCCAGTTAAACTATATAGAGTATATAGTTAAACTATATAGAATGAACATTGTGTATATTGGTTTAAAGTTACAGAAAATATTATCTAGTGAAGTTATATGCATGTAAATTCCAGCTTAAAATTTCAAAGACGGAGAAATGTAGGTAAGTTTTCGTTTGGAGATATGGAAGTGTAACATGATGTTGTACTTAAAACAAGGGGAAAAAGTTAAGGGTAAAATAAAAATGTAACAAAAAAAATTAAAGGAAAGGGAAAAAAAATTTACTTTTGGAAGTAAAATGCATAAAGGAAAAACAAAAGACTGCATTTGTATAAACAAAAAACTCAAAAAAAAAATTAACTTATGAAACTAAGTATTACTTTTGTAAAAAATAAAGTTAAAAATGTAGTAACACATTTTTTTAAAATAAAAAGCGGAAAGGAAAAATTAAATTTGTAAAAATAGATATTACTTTTGTAAAAAAAAAAGCGTTTAAACAAAAAAAAACCTTTTTAAAGTAAAAAAGTTAAATGTAAATAAAAAAATAAAATAAAAATACAGAAAAAGAATAAATTTGGAAAAAAAAACATTTGCAATATAAAAAGTGAAAAGGAAAAAAATAAATTTGTAAAAATAAAATATTACTTTTGTAAAACCAAAAAAAAGTTAAATATAAAAAAAAATTAAAGCAAAAATAGAAAAGGGAATAAATTTGAAAAGAAAAAAGAAAAAAAAAACTTTGCAAGATAAAATGTCAAAAGAAAATTTAAATTCACTTTTGTGGAAGTAAACGTCAATTTGCGAAAGTTAAAAATAAAATTTATGTTTAGGAAAGGAAAAAAAATGAAATAAAAAATTAATAAATTGACTAATAACTTAAAAATAGTAAGAATGAGATGAAAAATGAAAACAATTAAAAATATCTTAATAATAATAAAAAAATTAAACTGTGGGAAAATCTTACATTTAAAACAGCAATAAATAAAGTAATGATTAAGAAGCCAAAAGAAATCGTACCCGTCGTGTAAAAACAAATGTGTGACGCGGTTTTCACGTCAAAGCGAATGCGCAGACTTTCAGCCTTATGACATCAATGGTGCAAAAAAAGTGAAAGGAACAAAGAGGGTTTAAAATAACAGGTCTGATAAGACAACCGGGTAGCCATGTGGTAACGTTCAGGTCTTTCATCTCAGAGATGGCGGTTTCGAATCCCGGTCGTGGAGTTATTTTTAAAATTCAGGGAAAATAATATTAAATTCCATAAAAATTAATTAAAGGTAATAATTAAAATAATGACGTACTAAATAATTAAAATGCTTATTAAAAAAGAGTAAGTAATTAAAAATTAATGACGTATTAAATAATTAATCACGTGTTAAATAATTAAAAATAATAAATTAAAAGTGATGTCATGCCAAACACGTGGCTCCAGAGCTCGTTGCCACAAAAAATAAAAACTTTGAAAACATAAAATCGTTGCCACAGAATAAAAACGAAAGTTTGATGATGTCATTCCATCGCGTGATACAAGATGGAGCTGGTGTCGTCACTTCCGATTCCAGGCCCCTCTGGATACTGCGCACGCCCTTTTCTATGACGTCACTTCCGTTCGCCGGTTACGGGCGCTTACTACTTTTGTATAAAAACTTTATTGATATTGTAAAACATGTAATATCTAAGAGAAAAATTGTCTGCAGCGCAGTGCGGCTAAGAACGCTATTCTACTGAAACATAAACATGAATAACTGTTGCCATTCACACAAACTTAATAGTAAAATAAAGCATGTTGCCAGTAACAAGATTATTGTAAATCATAACATAAAAATAAACAGTGAGCAAATAAATAAGACAAAGAAAAAAATAACTGCAAATATTAAATATACATCCAACACTATTTTTTGCTCAGGTACTTCAATCCAGGCTCAAATTCCAGCAACGCGCTGGCTGCATTGCGTTTCTGTGGTTTTCCCCATGAACACTATAAATACAAGCCACTTTTCTTTAAAATCATCCTACACGAAGGGCTTCTTCATTTAAACTAATAGCCCTCCTTTGCTTAGCTATAATCAACTAAACGTCAAACGTTATTAACCTTTGTTTACGTCTTTGATTAAGTAGACGAATGATATAAATGCTCATGACACTTATTAGAAATTATTATTAACAGGTAGGTATTGTGTTTAAGCGGTTTGTTGCGCCTGCGCGCGCATTTCATTACTAGCGTCGGCGCATGCGCCTTGAGCTCTTGGAGTTTGTGAGCTAAGAGCGTGTGAGAGAATCCGTGGCTTCGAGTGGCCATGAACGATGTAAATTAATGAGAATAAAAGTGAGATATGATACAGTCCATTGTTCTTGAGTTTATTAAATTATAGTGTAGTGCCTGTGCAAAACATCGTGGTCCGTCATGGGCCAGAGAGCTATGGATTATGAGTTATTTACAAGTAACAAGTAAGTCAGCAGTTTCGATTTAAGAATAAAGGGCCATTTTGTTATTTTGAGATGCTGTGTAAGAGTTTTGAGAAAATGTATATACTGTGTTACTGTGTTTAAGTAATTGAGAAGAATTACTTATTATCTTGTGTTATTTCATTAAGAGTACAATGTTGATAAAAGGTGCACTTAAAGAGGATATAAAGCTATTGGCTTTAGAACTGAATATAGAATTACGTGAAAAGATAACTGTTACAGATTTAAATTTAGCGATTAAAAGTAGTGAAGCTTTTAAATCCGATCCAAATTAGGCAATAGAGTTGGGTAATTCCATAGTAAAGCATCGTAAATCTGAAGAAGCTAAAGTATTACAGTTAAAACAAATTAAATTAGAGAGATGTAAAACAGAACTGGAAATTGCTCGATTGCGAGCTGAAACCAAAAGTGTTAATAATGATCAAAACGAAACTAAAGGAGAAAGTTCCGATTCCTTAGATTCTCTTATTAAAAGTATAAGAACACTAACATTGAAGGTTCCGAGTAAACCTGAAAACTGGAGTTATTTTTTCTCGTCTTTGGAAAAAAGCTTTCGCGACAAAAAATTTTCCTGAGAAATCTAAAGCGGAAATATTGTTAAACTTGTTAGGGGAACGGGCTTCGAACATTATCGTGTATATTAGAGATGAAGAGCTAAGTGACTATGAAAAAGTAAAAGCTATTATTCTAAAAGAATAAAAACCTACACCACAAATTGTTTTAGAAAATTTTAAAAAGGCTCAACGCCTAAATGAGTCCCATGTGCAGTTCGTGTCGCGATTAACCACAAATTTCGAATATTACTTAAAATTGAGGAAAGTGTCTGATTTTGAAACTCTGAAGCAGTTAGTAATATCAGACAAATTGTTTGAGACATTAGATCGAGAAACGTAAGCCCATATTTCTGTAGGGCAAGCTAAAAGTTGGTTTCCGCCTCAACAAATGGCAAAGAAAGCAGATTTATTTTTCACATCTCGCGAAAAGTCCCTTGCCGCAAGTGTGGACAGTTTTCAAAAATCTCGCAACAATTACAAAACGTCGAAAAATGTTTAAAAGGTATTCCTTACCGATGTAAAAGGTTTAAAGTGTGTTCTTTGTGAGGAGAATCATTTTTTGGCTAAATGACCGAATTTCTTGAAACAACCGGTGAATGATCGGGTTGAAATCATCAAAAGTCATAAATTATGTTTTAATTGTCTAGTCTTAAATCATTCTGTCAAAAACTGCAAATCAAAGTTTTCGTGTTCCGTTTGTGAGAAAAGACACCACGTGACACTGTATTTTCCAGTAGAAAATAAATCATCGAAAGAGAAGGGAAAAAATAAAAACGAAACAGCGAGTAGTTCCAGTGTGCTTTTCCCCCTAGCGCCAGACTTTCTGCCTAACAGCGGTAATACTCTACTTACAGCGACCAGTGTAAACAGATCCAAAAAAAGTGTTCTTCTGAGCACGGCTATTTGCTTTATTAGTGATGGTATGGGTAAGCTACATCCAGTCAAAACATTACTTGATAGCGGCAGTACTTCATCGTTTATAAGCAGAGACTGTGCAAATAAATTCAACTTTGATTCTGAGAAGGTAAACATTGCGATTTCCGGATTAAGTGACTCCTTGTTTACAATTCGGAAAAGAGTTTCGGCATGCATTAGCAATAAAGATAAAAGTTACATGTGACATTTAGACTTATTAGTAGTACCAAAAATCACGCAAGACTTGATTCTTTCAAGGAAAATTGATATTAAAATGTAGGAGTTTTGTAACATAAAATTAGCTGATGAGAATTTTAATGTTCCAGAACGTATAGAGATGCTTTTAGGAGCTGAGGTTTTCTTTGAGATATTAAAATCTGAACAAATTCACTATGAAAACTCGAGTCTTATTTTACAAAACAGCGTGTTCGGGTTTATAGTGTCGGGAAGCGTTACATCAGAAGAACAGAGCCGCGTACATTGTGGCTTAATGAAAACATCTAATGACTTAGAACAAACAATGAGAAAATTTAGGGAAATAGAGAATGTTGAAATAGCCATTCAAAAAAAATAAAGAAACAGCAATATGTGAAGAACATTATGTGCAAACTCATAAGCGGAATGAAGAAGGGAGTTACATTGTAACAATGCCACTAAAGGAAGATCCTATTTGCTTAGGAAATTCAAAAGATGTTGCCTTTGAGAGATTAAATTCCATATGGAAAAGATTAGTTAAAGACCCTGCATATTTGAGTCTGTATCAGGATTTTTTAAAGGAGTATGAAGAGCTTGGGCATATGACTGAGGTTGAAGAGAAAAATGAGCCTAGTGTAGTGTACTATATGCCACATCATGGGATATACCGACCTCAAAAAACAACAACTAAATTGAGAACAGTGTTTAATGCATCATATTTAACATCAAATGGAATTTCGCTAAATTCTTTACAACGTAATGGAGGGGTTATTCAAGATGACCTCTTTTCAATCATGCTTAGATTTAGAAAGTACCCATTCGCATTTACGGCGGATATTAGAAGAATGTATAGAATGATTAAAATTAACCCTGAACAGAGATGCTTGCAGGGAATCCTGTGGAAAAAAGAAAATGATGCACCTGTGAAAATCTACAAGCTTAATACTGTGACTTACGGTACAGTTAGTGCGCCATACTTAGCTATGAGAACTCTTAAACAATTGTCGATTGATGAAAATTTCCATTAGCTGCGCCAGTCTTACTTAAAAAAATTTATATGGATGATGTGCTTAGTGGAGCGGAATATTTGAGTACAGCTAAGGAGCTTAAATCTCAGTTAACTGCAATACTGAAGAGTGCAGGAATGACACTGCACAAGTGGTGCAGTAATCATGCTGAACTTGCGGAAGAAGATCACTCCTATTCCTTTCCTAATGAAGCAGAGTCTACAACACTTGGAGTGTCTTGGAGGTCTAGAAGAGACTGTTTCTGTTTTAGAGTGAAACTCGATAATGACATAGTTGTTACCAAACGACAAATATTGTCCACAATTGCAAGATTGTTTGACCCGATTGGTTTACTAGGGCCAATCATAAGTAAAGCCAAAATATTCCTCCAACGGTTGTGGTTGTTAAAGCTGAATTGGGATGAACCACTACCAAAAAGGAAGCTGATAAATGGAAGAAGTTCTCTACTGAACTGGAAGTTTTAAGTAAAATAGAAATTGAAAGGTTTATTCTTATTGCAGAAGTAGACTATGTGTAACTTCATGGATTAGCAGATGCCTCTGAGGTAGCATACGGAGCAACCATATATTGCAAGTGCCTTTCGAGTGATGGAGAAGTGAAGACAAGGCTAGTGACGAGTAAATCCAGAGTCTCGCCTATTAAACGAGTTACAATCCCGAGACTGGAGCTTTGTGCGGCAGTCCTACTTGCAAAGTTAATTGTTAGAGTAATATCTGCATTAGAGATTCCTGTGAACAAAGTGTATCTGTGGAGTGACTCCATGATCGTGCTTTCATGGATACAAAAGGAACCTTACCAGTTGAAGACATTTGTTGCAAATCGAGTGGCAACAATTCAAGAGTTGACTAATGGTCATCAATGGCGTCATGTGTCATCAAAGGAGAATCCGAGTGATCTTATATCCCGAGGTTTGGATCCCAGTAAACTTCTACAAAATGATATGTGGTGGAAAGGCCCTCTGTTCCTGAGACACGACGACTATCCAAATAGAGAGATTCCGGTGGAAGTCATTGTGAAGGACTTTCCAGACGAACTTAAAATCCTTAGTGAATCTAATATTTTTCTTAATGTGAAAGCTAACCTTTTCATTGAGGATTTCTTAAATTTAAGTAACAACTACACTAAAATTATTCGTGTTTTAAGTTTTATTTTTAGGTTTGTAAACAAGTGCAAGGGGAAGGACAAGGTTTCAGGTCCTCTTCAGAGCTCAGAATTAAAATTAGCTGAACTTAAACTGGTTAAGCTAATTCAAGATAGTGAATTTAAAAAAGAAATCTCAAGCCTTGAAAAGGAGGGTAAGGTACCTCCAGATAGCAAGGTAAGACGTGTTTTTCCATTTTTAGATCAATATGGAATTTTACGAGTTGGAGGCAGATTAGCTAATTGTAAGTTGAATTTTGATAGAAAATTTCCTATAATCTTACCAAAGAATCATAAGTTGACTAATCTAATTATTGTGTTCAAAGCAAAACCAGTGCCCTGTCAACAACTTATGGGTCATTTCCCTCAAGAAAGAGTCAGCCTGAATTTTCCATTCAATTGTGTTGGAGTTGATTTTTTTTTGTCCTTATTTTATAAAATACCCACATCAGAGAAAAGGTCGCCTTAACAAGGTGTATGTGTGCATTTTCGTTTGTTTTGTTAACAAAGCTTGCCATCTTGAGTTGGAAACAGACCTGTCTGGTCAAGCATTTATTGCAACCTTAAAGCGTTTTTTCAGCAGGAGAGGCAAGTGTGCACGCATATTTTCAGATAACTCAACCAATTTTGTTGGTAGTAATGCAGAATTAAAGAAATGGAATAGGCTAGTCAGCAAACCAGATGATGAATTAGGTAATTATTTATCGAGTGAGAGTATTGATTGGTCGTTCATTCCCCCTAGAGCTCCCAATCATTGAGGTCTTTGGGAGGCAGGTGTCAAATCTGTTAAGTTTTATTTGAAACGCGTAGTAGGCAATTTAAAACTAACATATGAGGAGTTTCTTACAGTAATTGCTCAAATTGAAGGCATTTGAATTCTAGGCCCTTGCATCCTTTATCATCTGAACCAGAGGATTGTGATATCTTGACACCAGGCCACTTCCTGATAGGCAGACCTATCACGGCTATTGCAGAAACTAATATTTTAAACGTTAACGATAATAGATTAAAGAGCTGGCAAAAATTGACTAAAATAGTGCAAACAAATTGAAAGTATTGGAGAAATAACTATTTGAGTGCAATGCAAGAAAGAACTAAATGGTTCTTTGAAAAAGACAATAAGGTTAGAGTAGTTTCAGTGAAAACGAAAAGAGGTATTTTTAAGAGATCAATTAATAAAATTTGTCTTTTACCTATGCCAAATTAAACAAAAAGTATGTTTGTAATTAATTATTGTATTTTCTTATTATAGTAGTTTGATTTTGTTGATGTTATTAATTGATGTTTACAATTATTTACTTGTATTTCGTATTGTCACTCTGTAATTTTTTATTGTAAGATTTAATTTTGAATGATTACATCATGTCAAGGCGGGCGGTACAGTCGATCACAAAAGTATTCGAACACCGGTACCCTATCAGAAAATGACAAGATGGCGTTTTTTTTTCTCTTTCTCTCTGTGTGTCGTGTTATTCCATCCTAGGTTTTCTTCTCCCCCCCCATCTTGGAAAAAACTGGAAAAAATTGGTTACGATCTCTTTTTGAATGGGGAGATGCCATTTTGAGAAAAAGCTGACGACCCTATCTTGGAGAATGAACATGACCGCTCTACACACCCTTTTACTCTCTCTCTCTTTTTGAATTGGGAAGCCATTTTGGGAAAAAGCAGACGACCCTATCTTGGAGAATGGAAATGAACGCCTCTCCCTCTCTCTTTGAAATGGAAAGCCATTTTGGGACCCTCTATTCTTGGGAAGGGAGAAAACTGAAGTCTGCACTTCGCTGTCTCTGAATGCGGAAAGCTATTTTGGGAAAAGTGGGCCCTCTTCTTCTGATCTTGGAGAACTGGAAATGAACGCTCTACACGATCTCTCTTTGAATTCAGAAGGTATTTTGGGACCTTCTAATGTTGGAAAACTGAAATGGACGCTCTACGCATTTTCTTTCTCTCTCTCTCTCTTTAACATGAGTAGCCACTTTGGAGGATTCTCCACCACCATCCTAACCTTGGAAAACTGAAATGAACGCTCTACACCTTCTCTCTCTCTCTCTCTCTCTCTCTCTCTTTCTCTGAAATGGGTAGTCATTTGAAAACTCCCTAACTTTGGAAAAAACAGAAATGAACGCTCTACACCATCTCTCTTTGAAAATGGGGGGGTGTCATTTTGAGACCTCCCTCCCCTAAATTTGGAAAAAAACTGAAATGAACGCTCTACACTTTCTCTCTTTGGACATGGGTAGCCCTTTGGGGACCCTCTCCTCTTGGTAGGAAAAAAAAAAGAACTGAAGTGAAGGCTCTACACAATCTCTCTTGGAATGCGATCCATATTTCGGGAAACGTGGATCACCTCATGCTGGAAAACTGAAGTGAACCACCAAGATTGGACTCTATATAATATTTTTTTTAATTGACATCATGACCCTCCTCCCATTTGTTATTAAAAAAAATTGTTTTTTGTTTGTTTTGGTTTTTATCCCATTTCCGTTGTGATTTCAGAAATGCAATCCCATAGTTCAATTTCATTTGAGGTTAAATGATCTAAACAGTCTTTGACCCACCCATCCGTATGATTATTTTCTTCTCCTTCCTGTTGCACCAAATTTTGTAAGTCCATATAATCATTCCATACGGGAAGGGCTGGATCCTCACAAGGCTGTCTTGAAACACTTGGAGTCTCTTTGGGATGAGTGGAGGGATCTAGGATGTCTGGACCCGGCTGCGATTCTACCTCCATGATTTCTGGACCCATTGGAACTTGTTTACCCGGCTGAAATTCTACCTCTACGATTTCTGGACCTGTTGGAACTTGTGAACCCGGCTGTGATTCTGCCTCCATGATTTCTGGACCCGTTGGAACTTGTGGACCCGGCTGTGATTCTGCCTCTACGATGTCGGGACTTTTTGAAGCTTGTGGACCCGTCTGACATTCTACCTCTACGATGTCGGGACAGGTTGGAGGAGAAGAAGAAGAAGAAGAGGATACTGGAAGAGGTTCTGTCTGTGAGGAGTCCGAAAGAGGTTGCCTGTTTGAACAAGTCGGGGAAGAAGAAGAAGAAGAAGAAGCTTCTGGATTCTGAAGCGGATCTTGCACGCCAGGTAGGTTCCGGTAAGTCGACCGTTTTTTAAGAGGTAATTTTTTTTCTTCCTCCTCATCTTCAATTGTGGTGACTTCAATTTCATTCCGTTGCCGGGTCGATTTTGTTTCGGGCCATGACGACGGTTTGGTCCAGCTCCTCTTATCATCTAAGGAAGGGATGGGTAAAGGTGGCGGAGGGTTTTCTTCTTCTTTTTCTTGAAACATCATCGGCAATTGGAAAGAAATCTCCTCTTTCAATTGTTTCCAAAGCGAGTACGAGCACCGATCGACGAGAAAGAGACTGTTCTGGGTTGTGACGATGAGATATTGCGTTTTCGGGGGAACGACATAGTTTTGAAAAGGTCTTAGAATATATTTCTTATATTTCATCCTGTCGCTGACTTTAAAACTTCTTTCCTTCAGATTGGGGGACGATGATTCGTAATAGGCGAGAGGAGCGGCTGTGGTCTGAACAATATGAACTTCGTCCTCAGCCGTCGTTCTCACTCCAAACGTAAAATATCGTTTCGTGAGAAAAATATTCTTCCACCGAAAACTCGTGCGCGGATCTGTATATCGCCGGTCTGTTTGAATGGGCCGTCTCAAAGCTCGATCCATCCGATTCCAAGAGAAGGGAGATTCCTCTTTCGTTTGTTGCGATTCGAATAAATTTCTGTATATATTCTGAACGAGCAGGTTGGAGGATTCAACATCTTGGTTGAAAGAAACGATCGCTTGATGAGGTGGTAAATGCGGAATAAATGTCGCACAATGACACGCCAAAAAGATTTTCAAGTTGGAGATTTGCTTTAGCGTCTTCAAATCCTCCCCGTTCGAAATCCGTTGAGTTGGAAAAACGTGTAATAGCGACATGGCTCCCAATGGAAAAGAAATGATCTCGCCCAGTACTCTCGTCTTTTTATATATCTATATAGACACACACAGACACACATAGAGGCTCTATGACGTCCGTTTTATTTGTTTTTTTTTGTTTCTCTCTCTCTCTCTCTTCTTTCCAAGAAATCTTATCTCCATGACCTCTTTTTCTTTTCTTAAAAAGATGAATGTGTGTGGGAATGAGGAAGTGAAAGTAATAATTTAATAAACAAAAAATTATCCAACCATGACCTTCTTTTTTTTTTCAAAGTCACCCTTTCCAATCCAAGGACGTCCAGAGATAGAGGAAGCAGAGAGAGAGGAGGAGGAGGGAAGGGAAGGTCACACTCTCTTTCTCTCTATAAATAAAAGGGGAGAGCCCCAAAGTCGTATTTTTGTCCAAGTGGATCATGAGGAGGCATCCCCAGCTCACTACGTGTATTCCTTTCAAATATAAATATGTTGATCTTTCCTTTTATATCATCCAAGGAGTCGTTTACCTGAAAGCCTCCGATTTTTCAAAATGTGCGGGTTATTATACCGTGGGGAGTTATCAAAAGATGCGGGACGAATTTTTATCCGACGAAAACGTGTTGATGGCTCGTGACATTCCACCTTTGGATGCACAAATTTTGTTAATGAAACGAGCCAAATATTTTTACACGTCCCACTTTCTAACCGTCTCGCAAATGAATAGGATTATGGATCGTCTTGAGAAGACAAAAGGGATTCTCGTTCATTTTAGTGAATGGTTGCACAAATGTTTGCACGAACCTCTCTCGATCGAGAAGACTGGGAAGAATACCTATTATATTCTTCTCGAGGACTCTCCTCGTTCGTCTCATCATAGAGAGGCCACGACTTTTGAAAAAATCCTCGAGCAAGAAAAAATAGAATGGTGGAACAACTACCCCATCCCTCTCCCCGAGCATCAAGAGGAGCCTGTTCAGAAGAAAAAGAAAAAACCTTTCCAAAAGCCTATCCTCATCCTCCTCGATAATGATGGGGATGAGGAGAAGCCTGTTCAGATTCCTCTCCGTTTGTCAAAACCCGTCGAGGATGCAAAACCTCTCCCTTCCTCAAAACCCCTTGAGGAAGAGAGACCCCTCGAGAAGGAGAAATCTCTCCCATTGTCAAACCTCCTCGAAGATGAAAAACCTCTCCATTTATCAAGACCCCTCGAGAAGGAGGGACCTCTTCCTTTATCAAACCCCCTCGAAGATGAAAAACCTCTCCATTTATCAAGACCCCTCGAAAATGAGGGACCTCTCGATTTGTCAAAACCCCTCGAGGATAAGGGAACCAAAACTTCTCTCTCTTTCGAAGAGGAGGGACCTCTCAATTTGTCAAGACCCCTCAAGAATAAGGGAACCGAAAATCCTCTCCCTTTGTCAAGACTTCTCGAGGAGGAGGAGGAGAGACCGCTCCATGTCTCAAGACAGGACCCCCCTCTATCTCTTGAGGATCCGAGGGAAACGATTCCTATTGAAAAACCATCTATCGACGATCCCCAGAAAAGGTCTTCGGAGGAGATTAGACTTCCATGTAGAAAACGAATCTGCCACAATCATCATCATAATAATAAAAATAATATATCCCCTTCTCAACAACAGAATCCTACAACATTTGCAGATAAATGCATTCAAACCAATCCCTTTATAGTAACCCTTTTGATTGGAGAACCCGTGCATTAGACTCGAAAAATAAAATGAGATTCTAGACTGTTTCTATGACCAGAATGTTAAGCCAATAGATAGGTCTAGCTCAGAATTTTTCTTTTTAAAAGAAAATAAATAAATAATCCAAAGACTATTCGTAAATATAAATGGTAAAGTCTTGAGTCGGCTGGAAAAAAATTTTCAGAGCTGAGAAAAATTCTACAACTCAAAAAAAAAAAAAAAAAAAAAAAACACCTTTTTGTTAATTTTTATCATGTATTAGACATGATAAAAATTAACGACCCCGTTCCTTTTTCGTCTGGGAATGTTGTCTCACTCTTTTGAAAAACAAATCGTGATTCATTCATGGAATGATTGCCATTAGAGAAAGAATGAGTCATGGTCTATTTTTAGAAAGGGTGAGACATCCTTCCCAGACAAAAAGGGAAGGGGGTCGTTAATTTTTATCATGTCTAAGACATGATAAAAATTAACCAAAAGTTTTTTTTTTTTTTTCATTAGAGAATTTTTATCTCAATTCTGAGAAATTTTTTTTTCTCCCAGCCGATTCGATACTTTACCATTTTATTAAGAATGATTTCTCCCTGATCTAGTATTTCAAAATTCCAAGTTCCGCTTCAGAACCATCTGTGCTGTTGAAGAAGTAACATGATATATGTATTTTCTTTTTAATGAGTTCTGTCAAGATTAAATTGTGCAGGATCGACCTTGCGAATTTTTTCTCTGTGTCTTTAAATAATAATGATACCGAACCGCTTTTTGTAGAGCGCAATGGAAAAAACCTTTTGTATGGTTAGGACAATTCATGTGTTCGATCCCATTGTATTTGAGAATCTCTTGCGTCGATCCCGAAATGCAATAAATGGATCTTTGCAACCATTTCTCTCAAAACTGCCGTTTCATTTCTCCTCGCACCCAAATCATGGAAAAAGGTTCCGTCAACATCGTTAACAACCATGGAAAATAACTGTACGGAATTTCTCCTTCGTACCACGACAAGCCGTGATAATAATCACTCGCCCACACAGCGGTTAGTTTTTCTTTCTCGGTGAGCATTTGCCATGGAAACGGGGGTTTAAAAACAAATACCCCTCGAGAAGTACCGTCCAATGTGACGTAAGCGAATTCTTTCACAATAAAGGCTCCTTGAGAATCGTAGAAACCTTCAAAGTCGAGCACGAGTTCCATGTTTTTTATTTCTTTTTCTTTCCATGGTGATCTTTATTATTATTATGATGGATGTGTATTGAGATACGCACGATATTATTCAAAACACAAATATATATATACGAATGTGATCTTTCCCAGAATTCATACGACCTGTCACGTGCAACCTTCTCTCTCTATATATATAAAAAAGAGGAGACGGCGAGAGAACGCTATCCATTTTTTCCTTCAGGACACACAGCGAGAGAGAGAGAGAATTTTGTTTTCTTTTTTTCCTCAATTGAAGAAGATGGACATTTTGAGTACCAAACCTCTCAAAGATTCCTACATTGTTCTGGACATGGAATACTTTCACTGTTATGATCCAAAGACGGGAGATATATGTTTCATCTTGAAAGAACTGGGCTACATCACTTGCGATTTAACCTTATGCGGATCCATGATTTTTCTCCCTCCTGTCCATTACGATGACTTATCGTCCCGCAATCAAGCTGTGTTCAACCAGACTACAAATAACCGACACGGCCTGCAATGGACCGAGGGTCGTCTTTCCTACGAGCATCTTCCTACGATCCTGAAAATACTGACCGAAAATGTGGAGGTGATCTACGTCAATGGATACGATAAAGCCGAATTTTTCAGCAAGCTCTGCCAGCGATCCGTTTACGAGTTTTACATCCCAGGGAAAACCGAGTGGCGGAACAAGTCGAAATGCACGCGACACCAATATTTCCAAAAGATGATTCATTGTGCCGAGAACAAGGTGAGAAATTTTCGATACCATTTGATGGAAGGTAGTTACGTTTTCCGGAAATTACATTGTTACCCCTCCGAGAGCAAAGCTGTCGAAGAGGAGGCGGAAGAATCTCCCCAGGAGAACTCGTGCGACGATGAGGAGGAGGAGGAGGATGAACTTTCTAATAATAATAATACAATTCCATAACAGTTCAATTTCATTTGAGGTTAAATGATCTAAACAGTCTTTGACCCACCCATCCGTATGATTATTTTCTTCTCCTTCCTGTTGCACCAAATTTTGTAAGTCCATATAATCATTCCATACGGGAAGGGCTGGATCCTCACAAGGCTGTCCCCGGCTGCGATTCTACCTCCATGATTTCTGGACCCGTTGGAACTTGTTTACCCGGCTGAAATTCTACCTCCATGATTTCTGGACCCGTTGGAACTTGTGAACCCGGCTGTGATTCTGCCTCCATGATTTCTGGACCTGTTGGAACTTGTGGACCCGGCTGACATTCTATCTCTACGATGTCGGGACTTTTTGAAGCTTGTGGACCCGTCTGACATTCTACCTCTACGATGTCGGGACAGGTTGGAGGAGAAGAAGAAGAAGAAGAAGAGGATACTGGAAGAGGTTCTGTCTGTGAGGAGTCCGAAAGAGGTTGCCTGTTTGAACAAGTCGGGGAAGAAGAAAAAGAAGAAGAAGCTTCTGGATTCTGAAGCGGATCTTGCACGCCAGGTAGGTTCCGGTAAGTCGACCGTTTTTTAAGAGGTAATTTTTTTTCTTCCTCCTCATCTTCAATTGTGATGACTTCAATTTTATTCCGTTGCCGGGTCGATTTTGTTTCGGGCCATGACGACGGTTTGGTCCAGCTCCTCTTATCATCTAAGGAAGGGATGGGTAAAGGTGGCGGAGGGTTTTCTTCTTCTGTTTCTTGAAACATCATCGGCAATTGGAAAGAAATCTCCTCTTTCAATTGTTTCCAAAGCGAGTACGAGCACCGATCGACGAGAAAGAGACTCTTCTGGGTTGTGACGATGAGATATTGCGTTTTCGGGGGAACGACATAGTTTTTAAAAGGTCTTAGAATATATTTCTTATATTTCATCCTGTCGCTGACTTTAAAACTTCTTTCCTTCAGATTGGGGGACGATGATTCGTAATAGGCGAGAGGAGCGGCTGTGGTCTGAACAATATGAACTTCGTCCTCAGCCGTCGTTCTCACTCCAAACGTAAAATATCGTTTCGTGAGGAAAATATTCTTCCACCGAAAACTCGTGCGCGGATCTGTATATCGCCGGTCTGTTTGAATGGGCCGTCTCAAAGCTCGATCCATCCGATTCCAAGAGAAGGGAGATTCCTCTTTCGTTTGTTGCGATTCGAATAAATTTCTGTATATATTCTGAACGAGCAGGTTGGAGGAATCGACATCTTGGTTGAAAGAAACGATCGCTTGATGAGGTGGTAAATGCGGAATAAATGTCGCACAATGACACGCCAAAAAGATTTTCAAGTTGGAGATTTGCTTTAGCGTCTTCAAATCCTCCCCGTTCGAAATCCGTTGAGTTGGAAAAACGTCTAATAGCGACATGGCTCGCAATGGAAAAGAAATGATCTCGCCCAGTACTCTCGTCTTTTTATATATCTATATAGACACACACAGACACACATACAGGCTCTATGACGTCCGTTTTATTTGTTTTTTTTTGTTTCTCTCTCTCTCTCTCTCTTCTTTCCAAGAAATCTTATCTCCATGACCTCTTTTTCTTTTCTTAAAAAGATGAATGTGTGTGGGAATGAGGAAGTGAAAGTAATAATTTAATAAAATTAAAATTATCCAACCATGACCTTCTTTTTTTTTTCAAAGTCACCCTTTCCAATCCAAGGACGTCCAGAGATAGAGGAAGCAGAGAGAGAGGAGGAGGAGGGAAGGGAAGGTCACACTCTCTTTCTCTCTATAAATAAAAGGGGAGAGCCCCAAAGTCGTATTTTTGTCCAAGTGGATCATGAGGAGGCATCCCCAGCTCACTACATGTATTCCTTTCAAATATAAATATGTTGATCTTTCCTTTTATATCATCCAAGGAGTCGTTTACCTGAAAGCCTCCGATTTTTCAAAATGTGCGGGTTATTATACCGTGGGGAGTTATCAAAAGATGCGGGACGAATTTTTATCCGACGAAAACGTGTTGATGGCTCGTGACATTCCACCTTTGGATGCACAAATTTTGTTAATGAAACGAGCCAAATATTTTTACACGTCCCACTTTCTAACCGTCTCGCAAATGAATAGGATTATGGATCGTCTTGAGAAGACAAAAGGGATTCTCGTTCATTTTAGTGAATGGTTGCACAAATGTCTGCACGAACCTCTCTCGATCGAGAAGACTGGGAAGAATACCTATTATATTCTTCTCGAGGACTCTCCTCGTTCGTCTCATCATAGAGAGGCCACGACTTTTGAAAAAATCCTCGAGCAAGAAAAAATAGAATGGTGGAACAACTACCCCATCCCTCTCCCCGAGCATCAAGAGGAGCCTGTTCAGAAGAAAAAGAAAAAACCTTTCCAAAAGCCTATCCTCATCCTCCTCGATAATGATGGGGATGAGGAGAAGCCTGTTCAGATTCCTCTCCGTTTGTCAAAACCCGTCGAGGATGCAAAACCTCTCCCTTCCTCAAAACCCCTTGAGGAAGAGAGACCCCTCGAGAAGGAGAAATCTCTCCCATTGTCAAACCTCCTCGAAGATGAAAAACCTCTCCATTTATCAAGACCCCTCGAGAAGGAGGGACCTCTTCCTTTATCAAACCCCCTCGAAGATGAAAAACCTCTCCATTTATCAAGACCCCTCGAAAATGAGGGACCTCTCGATTTGTCAAAACCCCTCGAGGATAAGGGAACCAAAACATCTCTCTCTTTCGAAGAGGAGGGACCTCTCAATTTGTCAAGACCCCTCAAGAATAAGGGAACCGAAAATCCTCTCCCTTTGTCAAGACTTCTCGAGGAGGAGGAGGAGGAGGAGAGACCGCTCCATGTCTCAAGACAGGACCCCCCTCTATCTCTTGAGGATCCGAGGGAAACGATTCCTATTGAAAAACCATCTATCGACGATCCCCAGAAAAGGTCTTCGGAGGAGATTAGACTTCCATGTAGAAAACGAATCTGCCACAATCATAATAATAATAATAATAATAATATACCCCCTTCTCAACAACAGAATCCTACAACATTTGCAGATAAATGCATTCAAACCAATCCCTTTATAGTAACCCTTTTGATTGGAGAACCCGTGCATTAGACTCGAAAAATAAAATGAGATTCTAGACTGTTTCTATGACCAGAATGTTAAGCCAATAGATAGGTCTAGCTCACAATTTTTCTTTTTAAAAGAAAATAAATAAATAATCCAAAGACTATTCGTAAATATAAATGGTAAAGTCTTGAGTCGGCTGGAAAAAAATTTTCAGAGCTGAGAAAAATTCTACAACTCAAAAAAAAAAAAAAAAAAAAAAAAAAAAACCTTTTTGTTAATTTTTATCATGTATTAGACATGATAAAAATTAACGACCCCCTTCCTTTTTCGTCTGGGAATGTTGTCTCACTCTTTTGAAAAACAAATCGTGATTCATTCATGGAATGATTGCCATTAGAGAAAGAATGAGTCATGGTCTATTTTTAGAAAGGGTGAGACATCCTTCCCAGACAAAAAGGGAAGGGGGTCGTTAATTTTTATCATGTCTAAGACATGATAAAAATTAACCAAAAGTTTTTGTTTTTTTTTCATTAGAGAATTTTTATCTCAGCTCTGAGAAATTTTTTTTCTCCGAGCCGATTCGATACTTTACCATTTTATTAAGAATGATTTCTCCCTGATCTAGTATTTCAAAATTCCAAGTTCCGCTTCAGAACCATCTGTGCTGTTGAAGAAGTAACATGATATATGTATTTTCTTTTTAATGAGTTCTGTCAAGATTAAATTGTGCAGGATCGACCTTGCGAATTTTTTCTCTGTGTCTTTAAATAATAATGATACCGAACCGCTTTTTGTAGAGCGCAATGGAAAAAACCTTTTGTATGGTTAGGACAATTCATGTGTTCGATCCCATTGTATTTGAGAATCTCTTGCGTCGATCCCGAAATGCAATAAATGGATCTTTGCAACCATTTCTCTCAAAACTGCCGTTTCATTTCTCCTCGCACCCAAATCATGGAAAAAGGTTCCGTCAACATCGTTAACAACCATGGAAAATAACTGTACGGAATTTCTCCTTCGTACCACGACAAGCCGTGATAATAATCACTCGCCCACACAGCGGTTAGTTTTTCTTTCTCGGTGAGCATTTGCCATGGAAACGGGGGTTTAAAAACAAATACCCCTCGAGAAGTACCGTCCAATGTGACGTAAGCCAATTCTTTCCCAATAAAGGCTCCTTGAGAATCGTAGAAACCTTCAAAGTCGAGCACGAGTTCCATGTTTTTTATTTCTTTTTCTTTCCAAGGTGATCTTTATTATTATTATGATGAATGTGTATTGAGATACGCACGATATTATTCAAAACACAAATATATATATACGAATGTGATCTTTCCCAGAATTCATACGACCTGTCACGTGCAACCTTCTCTCTCTATATATATATAAAAAAGAGGAGACGGCGAGAGAACGCTATCCATTTTTTCCTTCAGGACACACAGCGAGAGAGAGAGAGAATTTTGTTTTCTTTTTTTCCTCAATTGAAGAAGATGGACATTTTGAGTACCAAACCTCTCAAAGATTCCTACATTGTTCTGGACATGGAATACTTTCACTGTTATGATCCAAAGACGGGAGATATATGTTTCATCTTGAAAGAACTGGGCTACATCACTTGCGATTTAACCTTATGCGGATCCATGATTTTTCTCCCTCCTGTCCATTACGATGACTTATCGTCCCGCAATCAAGCTGTGTTCAACTAGACTACAAATAACCGACACGGCCTGCAATGGACCGAGGGTTGTCTTTCCTACGAGCATCTTCCTACGATCCTGAAAATACTGACCGAAAATGTGGAGGTGATCTACGTCAATGGATACGATAAAGCCGAATTTTTCAGCAAGCTCTGCCAGCGATCCGTTTACGAGTTTTACATCCCAGGGAAAACCGAGTGGCGGAACAAGTCGAAATGCACGCGACACCAATATTTCCAAAAGATGATTCATTGTGCCGAGAACAAGGTGAGAAATTTTCGATACCATTTGATGGAGGGTAGTTACGTTTTCCGGAAATTACATTGTTACCCCTCCGAGAGCAAAGCTGTCGAAGAGGAGGCGGAAGAATCTCCCCAGGAGAACTCGTGCGACGATGAGGAGGAGGAGGAGGAGGAGGATGAACTTTCTAATAATAATAATACAATTCCATAACAGTTCAATTTCATTTGAGGTTAAATGATCTAAACAGTCTTTGACCCACGCATCCGTATGATTATTTTCTTCTCCTTCCTGTTGCACCAAATTTTGTAAGTCCATATAATCATTCCATACGGGAAGGGCTGGATCCTCACAAGGCTGTCTTGAAACACTTGGAGTCTCTTTGGGATGAGTGGAGGGATCTAGGATGTCTGGACCCGGCTGCGATTCTACCTCCATGATTTCTGGACCCGTTGGAACTTGTTTACCCGGCTGAAATTCTACCTCCATGATTTCTGGACCCGTTGGAACTTGTGAACCCGGCTGTGATTCTGCCTCCATGATTTCTGGACCTGTTGGAACTTGTGGACCCGGCTGACATTCTATCTCTACGATGTCGGGACTTTTTGAAGCTTGTGGACCCGTCTGACATTCTACCTCTACGATGTCGGGACAGGTTGGAGGAGAAGAAGAAGAAGAAGAAGAGGATACTGGAAGAGGTTCTGTCTGTGAGGAGTCCGAAAGAGGTTGCCTGTTTGAACAAGTCGGGGAAGAAGAAAAAGAAGAAGAAGCTTCTGGATTCTGAAGCGGATCTTGCACGCCAGGTAGGTTCCGGTAAGTCGACCGTTTTTTAAGAGGTAATTTTTTTTCTTCCTCCTCATCTTCAATTGTGATGACTTCAATTTTATTCCGTTGCCGGGTCGATTTTGTTTCGGGCCATGACGACGGTTTGGTCCAGCTCCTCTTATCATCTAAGGAAGGGATGGGTAAAGGTGGCGGAGGGTTTTCTTCTTCTGTTTCTTGAAACATCATCGGCAATTGGAAAGAAATCTCCTCTTTCAATTGTTTCCAAAGCGAGTACGAGCACCGATCGACGAGAAAGAGACTCTTCTGGGTTGTGACGATGAGATATTGCGTTTTCGGGGGAACGACATAGTTTTGAAAAGGTCTTAGAATATATTTCTTATATTTCATCCTGTCGCTGACTTTAAAACTTCTTTCCTTCAGATTGGGGGACGATGATTCGTAATAGGCGAGAGGAGCGGCTGTGGTCTGAACAATATGAACTTCGTCCTCAGCCGTCGTTCTCACTCCAAACGTAAAATATCGTTTCGTGAGGAAAATATTCTTCCACCGAAAACTCGTGCGCGGATCTGTATATCGCCGGTCTGTTTGAATGGGCCGTCTCAAAGCTCGATCCATCCGATTCCAAGAGAAGGGAGATTCCTCTTTCGTTTGTTGCGATTCGAATAAATTTCTGTATATATTCTGAACGAGCAGGTTGGAGGATTCGACATCTTGGTTGAAAGAAACGATCGCTTGATGAGGTGGTAAATGCGGAATAAATGTCGCACAATGACACGCCAAAAAGATTTTCAAGTTGGAGATTTGCTTTAGCGTCTTCAAATCCTCCCCGTTCGAAATCCGTTGAGTTGGAAAAACGTCTAATAGCGACATGGCTCCCAATGGAAAAGAAATGATCTCGCCCAGTACTCTCGTCTTTTTATATATCTATATAGACACACACAGACACACATACAGGCTCTATGACGTCCGTTTTATTTGTTTTTTTTGTTTCTCTCTCTCTCTCTCTCTTCTTTCCAAGAAATCTTATCTCCATGACCTCTTTTTCTTTTCTTAAAAAGATGAATGTGTGTGGGAATGAGGAAGTGAAAGTAATAATTTAATAAACAAAAAATTATCCAACCATGACCTTCTTTTTTTTTTCAAAGTCACCCTTTCCAATCCAAGGACGTCCAGAGATAGAGGAAGCAGAGAGAGAGGAGGAGGAGGGAAGGGAAGGTCACACTCTCTTTCTCTCTATAAATAAAAGGGGAGAGCCCCAAAGTCGTATTTTTGTCCAAGTGGATCATGAGGAGGCATCCCCAGCTCACTACATGTATTCCTTTCAAATATAAATATGTTGATCTTTCCTTTTATATCATCCAAGGAGTCGTTTACCTGAAAGCCTCCGATTTTTCAAAATGTGCGGGTTATTATACCGTGGGGAGTTATCAAAAGATGCGGGACGAATTTTTATCCGACGAAAACGTGTTGATGGCTCGTGACATTCCACCTTTGGATGCACAAATTTTGTTAATGAAACGAGCCAAATATTTTTACACGTCCCACTTTCTAACCGTCTCGCAAATGAATAGGATTATGGATCGTCTTGAGAAGACAAAAGGGATTCTCGTTCATTTTAGTGAATGGTTGCACAAATGTCTGCACGAACCTCTCTCGATCGAGAAGACTGGGAAGAATACCTATTATATTCTTCTCGAGGACTCTCCTCGTTCGTCTCATCATAGAGAGGCCACGACTTTTGAAAAAATCCTCGAGCAAGAAAAAATAGAATGGTGGAACAACTACCCCATCCCTCTCCCCGAGCATCAAGAGGAGCCTGTTCAGAAGAAAAAGAAAAAACCTTTCCAAAAGCCTATCCTCATCCTCCTCGATAATGATGGGGATGAGGAGAAGCCTGTTCAGATTCCTCTCCGTTTGTCAAAACCCGTCGAGGATGCAAAACCTCTCCCTTCCTCAAAACCCCTTGAGGAAGAGAGACCTCTCGAGAAGGAGAAATCTCTCCCATTGTCAAACCTCCTCGAAGATGAAAAACCTCTCCATTTATCAAGACCCCTCGAGAAGGAGGGACCTCTTCCTTAATCAAACCCCCTCGAAGATGAAAAACCTCTCCATTTATCAAGACCCCTCGAAAATGAGGGACCTCTCGATTTGTCAAAACCCCTCGAGGATAAGGGAACCAAAACATCTCTCTCTTTCGAAGAGGAGGGACCTCTCAATTTGTCAAGACCCCTCAAGAATAAGGGAACCGAAAATCCTCTCCCTTTGTCAAGACTTCTCGAGGAGGAGGAGGAGGAGGAGAGACCGCTCCATGTCTCAAGACAGGACCCCCCTCTATCTCTTGAGGATCCGAGGGAAACGATTCCTATTGAAAAACCATCTATCGACGATCCCCAGAAAAGGTCTTCGGAGGAGATTAGACTTCCATGTAGAAAACGAATCTGCCACAATCATAATAATAATAATAATAATAATATACCCCCTTCTCAACAACAGAATCCTACAACATTTGCAGATAAATGCATTCAAACCAATCCCTTTATAGTAACTCTTTTGATTGGAGAACCCGTGCATTAGACTCGAAAAATAAAATGAGATTCTAGACTGTTTCTATGACCAGAATGTTAAGCCAATAGATAGGTCTAGCTCAGAATTTTTCTTTTTAAAAGAAAATAAATAAATAATCCAAAGACTATTCGTAAATATAAATGGTAAAGTCTTGAGTCGGCTGGAAAAAAATTTTCAGAGCTGAGAAAAATTCTACAACTCAAAAAAAAAAAAAAAAAAAAAAAAAAAAAAAAAAAACCTTTTTGTTAATTTTTATCATGTATTAGACATGATAAAAATTAACGACCCCCTTCCTTTTTCGTCTGGGAATGTTGTCTCACTCTTTTGAAAAACAAATCGTGATTCATTCATGGAATGATTGCCATTAGAGAAAGAATGAGTCATGGTCTATTTTTAGAAAGGGTGAGACATCCTTCCCAGACAAAAAGGGAAGGGGGTCGTTAATTTTTATCATGTCTAAGACATGATAAAAATTAACCAAAAGTTTTTGTTTTTTTTTCATTAGAGAATTTTTATCTCAGCTCTGAGAAATTTTTTTTCTCCCAGCCGATTCGGTACTTTACCATTTTATTAAGAATGATTTCTCCCTGATCTAGTATTTCAAAATTCCAAGTTCCGCTTCAGAACCATCTGTGCTGTTGAAGAAGTAACATGATATATGTATTTTCTTTTTAATGAGTTCTGTCAAGATTAAATTGTGCAGGATCGACCTTGCGAATTTTTTCTCTGTGTCTTTAAATAATAATGATACCGAACCGCTTTTTGTAGAGCGCAATGGAAAAAACCTTTTGTATGGTTAGGACAATTCATGTGTTCGATCCCATTGTATTTGAGAATCTCTTGCGTCGATCCCGAAATGCAATAAATGGATCTTTGCAACCATTTCTCTCAAAACTGCCGTTTCATTTCTCCTCGCACCCAAATCATGGAAAAAGGTTCCGTCAACATCGTTAACAACCATGGAAAATAACTGTACGGAATTTCTCCTTCGTACCACGACAAGCCGTGATAATAATCACTCGCCCACACAGCGGTTCGTTTTTCTTTCTCGGTGAGCATTTGCCATGGAAACGGGGGTTTAAAAACAAATACCCCTCGAGAAGTACCGTCCAATGTGACGTAAGCCAATTCTTTCACAATAAAGGCTCCTTGAGAATCGTAGAAACCTTCAAAGTCGAGCACGAGTTCCATGTTTTTTATTTCTTTTTCTTTCCAAGGTGATCTTTATTATTATTATGATGAATGTGTATTGAGATACGCACGATATTATTCAAAACACAAATATATATATACGAATGTGATCTTTCCCAGAATTCATACGACCTGTCACGTGCAACCTTCTCTCTCTATATATATATAAAAAAGAGGAGACGGCGAGAGAACGCTATCCATTTTTTCCTTCAGGACACACAGCGAGAGAGAGAGAGAGAATTTTGTTTTCTTTTTTTCCTCAATTGAAGAAGATGGACATTTTGAGTACCAAACCTCTCAAAGATTCCTACATTGTTCTGGACATGGAATACTTTCACTGTTATGATCCAAAGACGGGAGATATATGTTTCATCTTGAAAGAACTGGGCTACATCACTTGCGATTTAACCTTATGCGGATCCATGATTTTTCTCCCTCCTGTCCATTACGATGACTTATCGTCCCGCAATCAAGCTGTGTTCAACCAGACTACAAATAACCGACACGGCCTGCAATGGACCGAGGGTCGTCTTTCCTACGAGCATCTTCCTACGATCCTGAAAATACTGACCGAAAATGTGGAGGTGATCTACGTCAATGGATACGATAAAGCCGAATTTTTCAGCAAGCTCTGCCAGCGATCCGTTTACGAGTTTTACATCCCAGGGAAAACCGAGTGGCGGAACAAGTCGAAATGCACGCGACACCAATATTTCCAAAAGATGATTCATTCTGCCGAGAACAAGGTGAGAAATTTTCGATACCATTTGATGGAGGGTAGTTACGTTTTCCGGAAATTACATTGTTACCCCTCCGAGAGCAAAGCTGTCGAAGAGGAGGCGGAAGAATCTCCCCAGGAGAACTCGTGCGACGATGAGGAGGAGGAGGAGGAGGAGGATGAACTTTCTATTAATAATAATACAATTCCATAACAGTTCAATTTCATTTGAGGTTAAATGATCTAAACAGTCTTTGACCCACGCATCCGTATGATTATTTTCTTCTCCTTCCTGTTGCACCAAATTTTATAAGTCCATATAATCATTCCATACGGGAAGGGCTGGATCCTCACAAGGCTGTCTTGAAACACTTGGAGTCTCTTTGGGATGAGTGGAGGGATCTAGGATGTCTGGACCCGGCTGCGATTCTACCTCCATGATTTCTGGACCCGTTGGAACTTGTTTACCCGGCTGAAATTCTACCTCCATGATTTCTGGACCCGTTGGAACTTGTGAACCCGGCTGTGATTCTGCCTCCATGATTTCTGGACCTGTTGGAATTTGTGGACCCGTCTGACATTCTACCTCTACGATGTCGGGACAGGTTGGAAGAGAAGAAGAAGAAGAAGAAGAGGATACTGGAAGAGGTTCTGTCTGTGAGGAGTCGGAAAGAGGTTGCCTGTTTGAACAAGTCGGGAAAGAAGAAGAAGAAGAAGAAGCTTCTGGATTCTGAAGCGGATCTTGCACGCCAGGTAGGTTCCGGTAAGTCGACCGTTTTTTAAGAGGTAATTTTTTTTCTTCCTCCTCATCTTCAATTGTGATGACTTCAATTTCATTCCGTTGCCGGGTCGATTTTGTTTCGGGCCATGACGACGGTTTGGTCCAGCTCCTCTTATCATCTAAGGAAGGGATGGGTAAAGGTGGCGGAGGGATTTCTTCTTCTTTTTCTTGAAACATCATCGGCAATTGGAAAGAAATCTTCTCTTTCAATTGTTTCCAAAGCGAGTACGAGCACCGATCGACGAGAAAGAGACTCTTCTGGGTTGTGACGATGAGATATTGCGTTTTCGGGGGAACGACATAGTTTTGAAAAGGTCTTAGAATATATTTCTTATATTTCATCCTGTCGCTGACTTTAAAACTTCTTTCCTTCAGATTGGGGGACGATGATTCGTAATAGGCGAGAGGAGCGGCTGTGGTCTGAACAATATGAACTTCGTCCTCAGCCGTCGTTCTCACTCCAAACGTAAAATATCGTTTCGTGAGAAAAATATTCTTCCACCGAAAACTCGTGCGCGGATCTGTATATCGCCGGTCTGTTTGAATGGGCCGTCTCAAAGCTCGATCCATCCGATTCCAAGAGAAGGGAGATTCCTCTTTCGTTTGTTGCGATTCGAATAAATTTCTGTATATATTCTGAACGAGCAGGTTGGAGGATTCGACATCTTGGTTGAAAGAAACGATCGCTTGATGAGGTGGTAAATGCGGAATAAATGTCGCACAATGACACGCCAAAAAGATTTTCAAGTTGGAGATTTGCTTTAGCGTCTTCAAATCCTCCCCGTTCGAAATCCGTTGAGTTGGAAAAACGTCTAATAGCGACATGGCTCCCAATGGAAAAGAAATGATCTCGCCCAGTACTCTCGTCTTTTTATATATCTATATAGACACACACAGACACACATAGAGGCTCTATGACGTCCGTTTTATTTGTTTTTTTTTTGTTTCTCTCTCTCTCTCTCTCTTCTTTCCAAGAAATCTTATCTCCATGACCTCTTTTTCTTTTCTTAAAAAGATGAATGTGTGTGGGAATGAGGAAGTGAAAGTAATAATTTAATAAACAAAAAATTATCCAACCATGACCTTCTTTTTTTTTTCAAAGTCACCCTTTCCAATCCAAGGACGTCCAGAGATAGAGGAAGCAGAGAGAGAGGAGGAGGAGGGAAGGGAAGGTCACACTCTCTTTCTCTCTATAAATAAAAGGGGAGAGCCCCAAAGTCGTATTTTTGTCCAAGTGGATCATGAGGAGGCATCCCCAGCTCACTACATGTATTCCTTTCAAATATAAATATGTTGATCTTTCCTTTTATATCATCCAAGGAGTCGTTTACCTGAAAGCCTCCGATTTTTCAAAATGTGCGGGTTATTATACCGTGGGGAGTTATCAAAAGATGCGGGACGAATTTTTATCCGACGAAAACGTGTTGATGGCTCGTGACATTCCACCTTTGGATGCACAAATTTTGTTAATGAAACGAGCCAAATATTTTTACACGTCCCACTTTCTAACCGTCTCGCAAATGAATAGGATTATGGATCGTCTTGAGAAGACAAAAGGGATTCTCGTTCATTTTAGTGAATGGTTGCACAAATGTTTGCACGAACCTCTCTCGATCGAGAAGACTGGGAAGAATACCTATTATATTCTTCTCGAGGACTCTCCTCGTTCGTCTCATCATAGAGAGGCCACGACTTTTGAAAAAATCCTCGAGCAAGAAAAAATAGAATGGTGGAACAACTACCCCATCCCTCTCCCCGAGCATCAAGAGGAGCCTGTTCAGAAGAAAAAGAAAAAACCTTTCCAAAAGCCTATCCTCATCCTCCTCGATAATGATGGGGATGAGGAGAAGCCTGTTCAGATTCCTCTCCGTTTGTCAAAACCCGTCGAGGATGCAAAACCTCTCCCTTCCTCAAAACCCCTTGAGGAAGAGAGACCCCTCGAGAAGGAGAAATCTCTCCCATTGTCAAACCTCCTCGAAGATGAAAAACCTCTCCATTTATCAAGACCCCTCGAGAAGGAGGGACCTCTTCCTTTATCAAACCCCCTCGAAGATGAAAAACCTCTCCATTTATCAAGACCCCTCGAAAATGAGGGACCTCTCGATTTGTCAAAACCCCTCGAGGATAAGGGAACCAAAACTTCTCTCTCTTTCGAAGAGGAGGGACCTCTCAATTTGTCAAGACCCCTCAAGAATAAGGGAACCGAAAATCCTCTCCCTTTGTCAAGACTTCTCGAGGAGGAGGAGGAGGAGGAGAGACCGCTCCATGTCTCAAGACAGGACCCCCCTCTATCTCTTGAGAATCCGAGGGAAACGATTCCTATTGAAAAACCATCTATCGACGATCCCCAGAAAAGGTCTTCGGAGGAGATTAGACTTCCATGTAGAAAACGAATCTGCCACAATCATCATCATAATAATAAAAATAATATATCCCCTTCTCAACAACAGAATCCTACAACATTTGCAGATAAATGCATTCAAACCAATACCTTTATAGTAACCCTTTTGATTGGAGAACCCGTGCATTAGACTCGAAAAATAAAATGAGATTCTAGACTGTTTCTATGACCAGAATGTTAAGCCAATAGATAGGTCTAGCTCAGAATTTTTCTTTTTAAAAGAAAATAAATAAATAATCCAAAGACTATTCGTAAATATAAATGGTAAAGTCTTGAGTCGGCTGGAAAAAAATTTTCAGAGCTGAGAAAAATTCTACAACTCAAAAAAAAAAAAAAAAAAAAAAAAAAAAAAAAAAAAAAACCTTTTTGTTAATTTTTATCATGTATTAGACATGATAAAAATTAACGACCCCCTTCCTTTTTCGTCTGGGAATGTTGTCTCACTCTTTTGAAAAACAAATCGTGATTCATTCATGGAATGATTGCCATTAGAGAAAGAATGAGTCATGGTCTATTTTTAGAAAGGGTGAGACATCCTTCCCAGACAAAAAGGGAAGGGGGTCGTTAATTTTTATCATGTCTAAAAACTGATAAAAATTAACCAAAAGTTTTTTTTTTTTTTTTTTTTTTTTCATTAGAGAATTTTTATCTCAATTCTGAGAAATTTTTTTTTCTCCCAGCCGATTCGATACTTTACCATTTTATTAAGAATGATTTCTCCCTGATCTATTATTTCAAAATTCCAAGTTCCGCTTCAGAACCATCTGTGCTGTTGAAGAAATAACATGATATATGTATTTTTTTAATGAGTTCTGTCAAGATTGAATTGTGCAGGATCGACCTTGCGAATTTTTTCTCTGTGTCTTTAAATAATAATGATACCGAACCGCTTTTTGTAGAGCGCAATGGAAAAAACCTTTTGTATGGTTAGGACAATTCATGTGTTCGATCCCATTGTATTTGAGAATCTCTTGCGTCGATCCCGAAATGCAATAAATGGATCTTTGCAACCATTTCTCTAAAAACCGCCGTTTCATTTCTCCTCGCACCCAAATCATGGAAAAAGGTTCCGTCAACATCGTTAACACCCATGGAAAATAACTGTACGGAATTTCTCCTTCGTACCACGACAAGCCGTGATAATAATCACTCGCCCACACAGCGGTTCGTTTTTCTTTCTCGGTGAGCATTTGCCATGGAAACGGGGGTTTAAAAACAAATACCCCTCGAGAAGTACCGTCCAATGTGACGTAAGCCAATTCTTTCACAATAAAGGCTCCTTGAGAATCGTAGAAACCTTCAAAGTCGAGCACGAGTTCCATGTTTTTTATTTCTTTTTCTTTCCAAGGTGACCTTTATTATTATTATGATGGATGTGTATTGAGATACGCACGATATTATTCAAAAAACAAATATATATATACGAATGTGATCTTTCCCAGAATTCATACGACCTGTCACGTGCAACCTTCTCTCTCTCTATATATATAAAAGAGGAGACGGCGAGAGAACGCTATCCATTTTTTCTTCAGGACACACAGCGAGAGAGAGAGAGAATTTTGTTTTCTTTTTTTCCTCAATTGAAGAAGATGGACATTTTGAGTACCAAACCTCTCAAAGATTCCTACATTGTTCTGGACATGGAATACTTTCACTGTTATGATCCAAAGACGGGAGATATATGTTTCATCTTGAAAGAACTGGGCTACATCACTTGCGATTTAACCTTATGCGGATCCATGATTTTTCTCCCTCCTGTCCATTACGATGACTTATCGTCCCGCAATCAAGCTGTGGTCAACCAGACTACAAATAACAGACACGGCCTGCAATGGACCGAGGGTCGTCTTTCCTACCAGCATCTTCCTACGATCCTGAAAATACTGACCGAAAATGTGGAGGTGATCTACGTCAATGGATACGATAAAGCCGAATTTTTCAGCAAGCTCTGCCAGCGATCCGTTTACGAGTTTTACATCCCAGGGAAAACCGAGTGGCGGAACAAGTCGAAATGCACGCGACACCAATATTTCCAAAAGATGATTCATTGTGCCGAGAACAAGGTGAGAAATTTTCGATACCATTTGATGGAGGGTAGTTACGTTTTCCGGAAATTACATTGTTACCCCTCCGAGAGCAAAGCTGTCGAAGAGGAGGCGGAAGAATCTCCCAGGAGAACTCGTGCGACGATGAGGAGGAGGAGGAGGATGAACTTTCTAATAATAATAATAAATGTCTAAGTTGGGATGCTTTAGAGACCCAAGAATATTGGTCTCAACCCTTATCTCACCTAGACCTGAAAGAGGATCCTCAAGTGTACTCTTTGTGGTCCTCTTCTAAAATTTGGTCTTGGAGAGAACCCTTGAATGTTCATGAATGAAATGGTATGTAAATCCCTAGAGAAAAAAAATAGAAAAAAAAAGTTCTTTTTTTTTGTAATATGTTGGTTTCTTTCTAATCCCATTTCTTTTCCATAACTCCAGCCCAATCGACGAGAAGAAGACGAATTTTCCAAGTTACACAAGACGAATCTTCCAAGTTACACAAGACGTAGAAAGATTTCACAAGGATTTATAAATTATACGCTCCCACATGATATATGTATAGAGAGAAAAAGACCCTCTGTTCTCTAGCCAATGCGTCAAGACTTCCCTAAACTAAGAGAGATCATGAGTACCGAGGAAACCTTAGCAGAGCAAGTGGAAAGACTTTCAAAGAGATTAGAAGAGTTAAGACGGGATAGATTTACAGTTCCGCCCACTAAAGAGGAAACTATCATCGATTTCAACAAACCGCTGTACTTTCATCCCCTACCCCAAAGAATGAGACGAGTGGACTCGCCGTTGAACAGTTCCAATGAGAAACAAAATGTCACTTATTTGAATAGCCAATTTCAACACATGAATATTTCATAAGTATTTTTTTCCCTAAAGCGTAGGGAGATCGGATCAGTAGTTTTTCCCTTTTCATCGTCGAAAAAGATTGGGAGGAAAAATCTTTCTCAGCTCTCTCAAAAAAATTTTTCAGCCTTTAAAAAAAAAAAAAGAAAACTTTTTGTTAATTTTTTTCATGTCTTAGACATGATAAAAATTTTTCATGTCTTAGACATGATAAAAATTAACTCTACCCCCCCCCTTTTGTCTGGGAATGTTGTCTCACACTTTCTAAAAATAGACCATCACTCCTCGTTTCTTAAAGAATAGAATTCCAAGAATGGGATCTGGTCTATTTTTAGAAACGGTGAGACCCTATTCCCAGACAAAAGGCGGGTAGAGTTAATTTTTATCATGTCTAAAGTTCAGGGTCCATCCATCTTCTTATGTGAAACGGTGACCCTGACAAGATCGAGATAAACAAGTCCTGTGAGTTGTTTTGTAATCTTGACGCGATCCAAGAAAGACTTTTTATTATTTTTTTTTGAAATAGGCGGGGGGTGGGGAGAGAAAATGTTCTCACGACCCTCAGATATCTTTTCATAAATATATTTTTTATCAAAGTGTTTCTTTCATTCCGATCCTTTTAAGAGGTTGGAATGACCCTGACATTTAGATGGGGTCGCGATCCCGACAGATGTCGCGCGAGTATAAAAGTGTGTGTCCTCCGCGAGATTTCTTCAGAGAACAGAAGAAGACGTGAACTGAGCTGGTAAGTCCCTTTGGTCTTATGAATATGGTTATCTATAAACTCGATTTGATTCTTAGTTTTTTTTTAATAATGATAATAATCATAACTTCATTTAAAAAGACCTTTGAAACTTCTTAACCCTTTGAAAAGAAAAATGTCTCTTTCAAGACGACGACTCTAAAACGTTTTATTGTTTTTCCCCCCCTTTCTAAATCTTCCCTGTTATACATATATACCTTTTCGATTCTCTTTTTTGCTCCTGTTTGTGGAAGACATCACCGTATTCATCGCCATGGCGTGTTCAGAAAACTTTATCGTGCTCGATCTAGAGGGTTTCCCGTCCTACAACCACAAGAAGGGTGAATTTACCTACGTTTTAAAAGAATTGGGCTATGCGACAAAAGATTTTTTGACCGTGGGATCGTTGACGTTTACTCCTCCTCACCCCTTCCACCAACTGAGTGAAAAAAACCAAAAGACAAATGCCTGGCTGACAAGAAACCGGCACGGACTTCGTTGGAACGAGGGTCATATTCCCTACAACCATTTAGGACGCATTCTCCAATCGCTCACTCACAGCTTCTCCACGATTTATGTGGTGGGATGCCAGAAAGCTAAATTCTTTGCTAAAGCCTTGGATTATCAAAACCCGTGACGGAAATTTATGTGCCAGATGGAATCATTTGGAAGTATCGGGAAAAATGTGCCCGACATCATCAAAGGATGAAATATTTCCATTGTGCCGAAAACAAAGTGCGCAACTATCGATGGCATATTATGGAAGGAGATTTTCATATCAATCATGTCTATCCAGACGGAACGGAGAAAGAGGAGAGGATTCAGGAGGAAGCAGACAATCCTCTGCAAGCTTTTGATAAGGCCTACGATCAGTTAGAGAAGGATCCGTCCCCAAAAGCGTACGATAACCTCATCCAGAATTGGGATAATCTGTCCTGTTTCCAAGTGATGGAACATCCGGATGAGCATACGCTTTTAAACTTGATGGGCTCTTCTTCTTTGTCGTCAACTTCCTCCAATAACTCGAGGAAGACGGAGGGTTGGGGAGACATACCTGAAAATATTCCCCATTACGATCCAGCAGCCTGTTGGGACGAACCTTCCAAAGAATCTCATGACACCCCCAAAATATCTTCAGAGGATCCAAAGACAAAATCCACTGAGTGTTGGGACGATGAACGGACGACTCATGCTCCAAAATCCACTAAGACTATGTCCACTGAGTGTTGGGACAATGAACAGATGACTCATGCTCCAAAATCTACTGAGACTATGTCCACTCAGTGTTGGGACAATGAAACCGAAAAGACGACAGAGAATTGGGATGACCGTTCTCAAAAGTATTTGAATTGATATATACATAAACTCAGGAGAAAAAAATAAAGAAAAGATTTTTAGAAATAAGTAGGGAAAGGTTCTCCGCTTTCCCTATATTTATGGAAATGGACTGAGAAGAGAGAGAGAGAGAGAGAGAGACGAATCAGGAGACCAAAAAAAATGGGTCTTGGAAGGAATGAGTGCAAATGCATTCGATTCCTTCCGAGACCCATTTTTTTTTGGGTCCCTCTCTCATCCAATCTTGGAAAAGAACTTTGTCCTATTTTTCTAGGTCCATTTAAAAAGAAATGAATCTATCCATAAATTTTCTTAAAAGAAATAAAACAAAAAGATCCATTACCTCTTGACGGTCCAAAGTCGAGAATCTTGGAAAAAGTCATCCACTCTCTCCATCCAGTCAAGCTTCTCTGTAGAAAATCTAGTAGGTGCATCTGCATTCTCGAACACCCGGCAGTTATTATTGGACGCGAAACGTCGAATGCTGAAATAGTTAACAGTGATCCCATTCTTAAAGAAACGGGGATGTTTTATTAATCCAGTCGAGTGCGGAAAAATTTCTGAGAGCCGGAGAAAAATTTCTCTGGCTGAAAAAAAAAAAAAAAAAAAAAAACCCTTTTAGTCTGAAAATTGATGTCTTCAATTTTTCAAAAACTGAAGACATCAATTTTCAAATTTTCAGAGTAAAAGGGGGGTATTTTTTTTTTTTTTTTTTTTAATATCTAACTTTGAACCACAGAAATTTTTTCCGGCTCTCAGAAACTTTTCCCAGCCGACTCGATGTGAATAAAACTTTACTGTTTGTTAAGAATGTTATTTAATGGATCGATTTCAACCTATCGAGTTTCGCTTGAGTTCCGGCCGTGCTGTGGGCCCACCTGGATACAAGTTTTCCCCTTTTGGAATAGAATAAAACTTTACTGTTTTTTAAGAATGTTATTTAATGGATCGATTTCAACCTATCGAGTTTCGCTTGAGTTCCGGCCGTGCTGTGGGCAAACCTGGATACAAGTTTTCCCCTTTTGGAAGAGAATTTCCGTCAAGGTAGGCTACTTTTCCTCTTTTTGCATTTTTCATGTCATTTCATTTGTATTACAATATACTGAAAACGGGCGTTCGAACTGATTTCTAGGCTATTTCTATACAAATGGAGCTCGATCTAAGAAAGAAATGATGTCTTTTTTTTAATTTTGTGGACTGCCAATTTGTATTGGAATACACTGAAAACGGGTGTTTGAGTCGGTTTTCAGTATATTTCAATACAAATAGAGCTCGATCCAAGAAAGAAATGATGTCTTTTTTTTATTTTGAGGACTGCCAATTTGTATTGGAATATACTGAAAACGGGTGTTTGAGTCGGTTTTCAGTATATTTCAATACAAATTGAGCTCGATCCAAGAAAAAAATGATGTCTTTTTTTTTATTTTGTGGACTGCCAATTTTGTATTGGAATATACTGAAAACGGGCGTTCACGTTGGTTTTCAGTATATTCCAATGCAAATGGAGCTGGATCCAAGAAAAAAATGATGTCTTTATTTTATGTTGTGGACAGCCAATTTTGTATTGGAATATACTGAAAACGGGCGTTCACGTTGGTTTTCAGTATATTACAATACAAGTGGAGCTGGATCCAAGAAAAAAATGATGTCTTTTTTTTATGTTGTGGACAGCCAATTTTGTATTGGAATATACTGAAAACGGGCGTTCACGTTGGTTTTCAGTATATTCCAATACAAATGGAGCTGGATCCAAGAAAAAAATGATGTCGTTTTTTTTATTTTTTGTGGTCAGCCAATTTTGTATTGGAATATACTGAAAACGGGCATTCACGTTGGTTTTCAGTATATTCCAAGACAAATGGAGCTGGATCCAAGAAAAAAATGATGTCTTTTTTTTATTTTTTGTGGACAGCCAATTTTGAATTATTATACTGAAAACGGGTATTCACGTTGTTTTCAGTATATTTCAATACAAGTGGAGCTCGATCCAAGAAAAAAATTATGTCTTTTTTTTATTTTGTGGACAGCCAATTTTGTATTGGAATATACTGAAAACGGGCGTTCACGTTGGTTTTCAGTATATTTCAGTACAAATGGAGCTCCATCCAAGAAAAAAATGATGTCTTTTTTTTTATTTTGTGGACAGCCAATTTTGTATTGGAATATACTGAAAACGGGCGTTCACGTTGGTTTTCAGTATATTCCAATACAAATGGAGCTCCATCCAAGAAAAAAAATGATGTCTTTTTTTTATGTTGTGGACAGCCAATTTTGTATTGGAATATACTGAAAACGGGCGTTCGAGTCGGTTTTCAGTATATTCTAATACAAATGGAGCTCCATCCAAGAAAAAAATGATGTCTTTTTTTATGTTGTGGACAATCAATTTTGTATTGGAATATACTGAAAACGGGCGTTCGAGTCCTTTTTCCGACTATTTCTATACACATTCCACTATATTAAAATGACGTCATGGTTGAGTCCAATCAGAGTCGTCCCCGGATAGAGTCGTCTCCGGACAAAGTCGTCCTCGGACAATTTTATACCGAATTTGTATAGAAATATACTTAAAATGGGCTTGGAGGGGGGCGGAGTCCAAACAAAGTCGTCCCCGGACCATCTTGATGACCAGACATATTGCCTTTTCAACAGCCCGTATTATTCTGAACAAAAACGTGGAATACTTTTATAGAAAAGAGAAGAATTGAAAGTGAAAGTCAAAAAGCAAAATGGGATCGGCTGGGAAAAATTTCTGAGAGCCGAGAAAAAATTCTGAGTCAGAAAAAAAAAGAAAAAATATATAATATATATATTATATAATATATATATTATATAATATATATTATAAATACTTTTTGTTAATTTTTATCATGTCTTCTAGACATGATAAAAATTAACTCATCCCCCTTTTGTCTGGGTATGTTGTCTCACCGTTTCTAAAAATAGACCAGAACCCAGTCTTTTCTTGGAAATTAAAAGGATGAGTCATGGCCTATTTTTAGAAAGTGGGAGACAACATTCCCAGACAAAAGGGGGGTGAGTTAATTTTTATCATGTCTAGAAGACATGATAAAAATTAACAAAAAGTTTTTTTTTTTTTTTTAATCTCAGAATTTTTTTCTCAGCTCTGAGAAATTTTTCCTAGCCGATCCCATTTCGTTTTTCGACTTTCACTTTCAACTCTTCACTTTTCCTATCCACTGTCGTTGAAACTGTGTTCACTGGAGGCTATTTCTTTTTTTGCAATCTCGCTTTTAGTTTTCTCTGAGATTCTTTAGAAATGGCTATACAAATTTCACCATCTATATAGAGATGATGTCCAAACAAAGTCGTCCCCGGACCATCTTGATGACCGAATATGTATAGAAATAGTCTGAAAATGGGCTTGAGGGCCGGTTTCTGGATGATTCCTCTACAAATTCGGCCGCATCCAGAAAAACAAAAATACATAGTTTCTTTTTGGGTGGACAGGAGATGATAAATTTCTTTTCTCTCTCTCTCTCTCTCTCCCAATATTGGAGGAGAGAGTGGCCCAAAAAAATGGGTCTCGGAAGGAATCGAATGCATTTTGAAATGCACTCATTCCTTCCAAGACCCATTTTTTTGGTCTCCTGATTCAACTCTCCAGTCTATGGAATAGGGAAAGCGGAGAACGTTTCCCCTTCTTTAAGCGACTGGAGACCATATCGCATCATTATCATCATCATCATCACCATCATCATCGTCCTCTTTCTGATACTTTTCAACGAAAGCTTGATGTCTCTGGATGATTTTGGGGAGATGATGGATCCCGAATTGAGTGATGAAAAAGAGAGGACTCTTTTTCCTTTCTTGTTCGTCTTTCACAGTCTCTCGGAGGGTGATATACGTTTCCCCGTCCTCCTCAATTTTCGTCAGAGGTCTCATGAATATTTTACACATCCAAGGGAAGAGCGACTTGTTATGCAGGGATTTCGAAGCGACGAAAGCCGCTTCATTCGAAGTGAGGACAATCTGGTTCGGTTGACCCCATTCTTTGGAGTAGTTGTCCAAATCGCCTAGTCGAAGAAAATGGTGTCGATTAGGAAAAAAGACTTGGAGAACACTCGTCGTATGCGAGACGTTCGTAGGTAAGAGAGTCAAGATATCTTTGGCATTCCAGTACAGGAATCCTAGATCCACATACGCGTGCACGTAATAGTCATCGTTATATTCCAGTTTGAGCAGCATGGCTTTTGTATTTTTTTTTCCTTTCTCGAGGCGAAACACTCGTCTGATATGAACAAGAGCTCGCTGGCGATCCGTTTATATAGACTCCTCAGAGAGAGAGAGAGGGAGAGAGAGGGAGAGGGGAGGATGAGCAAGGTTGATGAATTCTAAAATAAAAAAATGATAACGAAATGAGATCGGCTGGCAAAATATTTTCAGAGCTCAGAAAAAAATTCTGAGATGTAAAAAAAAAAAAAAAAAACTTTTTGTTAATTTTTATCATGTCTTTTAGACATGATAAAAATTAACTCACCCCCCTTTTGTCTGGGTATGTTGTCTCACCGTTTCTAAAAATAGACCAGAACCCAGTCTTTTCTTGGATTCTATTCTTTGAAAGGATGAGTCATGGTCTATTTTTAGAAAGTGGGAGACAACATTCCCAGACAAAAAGGGGGGGTGAGTTAATTTTTATGATGTCTAGAAGACATGATAAAAATTAACAAAAAGTTTTTTTTTTTTTTTTTTTTTTTTTTTTTTTTTACATCTCAGAATTTTTTCCTGAGCTCTGAAAATATTTTTCCTAGCCGATCCCATTTCGTTTTTCGACTTTCACTTTCAACTCTTCACTTTTCTATAAAAGCATTCCACGTTTCTGTTCAGAACAGTGTCTCTCTCTACCCAAATCTGAAACCCTAGTCACGAGAGAATATGAGACTAGAAAAATAGTTTAGCTTATTGATCTAAAAAATGTCCCATGCTAGAACTCAGAATTATAATCAGAGCGGGGCTTTCCAGTATCCACTTCCAAGATTTTAGATTTGTCATGGGTGACATGTTCCCAAATTCATAAATTCTTCAATTATAGTCCCCTTCTTTGACAAATGGCTAAGAAATTCTTAAAGAATATCATGATAAAGATTTAGCTATCTATATATAACATTATGTTTTCTTTTCAAAAAAAAAATCCAGTCTTGATCGAAATGGACTTTACGCACAATTTATTGTATCCCCACCTTTCCAAGATTGGTTTGAAGAAGTGATAAAAAAAAATGGGTCTGGAAGGAAAAGGGTGCATTTCGAGAAAAGAAAAGAGGACCCTCTTTTTCTCGCAATGCACCCGTTTCCTTACAGACCCATTTCTTTTGCCTCCTCAGAACTCTCTTTCTTTTCTCCTCCCTCTCTCTCTTAAGAGGGATTGAAAGAAAGAGGCTAGATGGAAAAGTTTCTTTTTTTTTTCTTTCGAGAAGATAAAAAAAAATTTGGAGGAGGAGCAAATTTTTTTTGGGTGGTGGTGGTTGTTTTTTTTAGAAGGTGATAACTTTAGTGACATTTAAAGAGACCACTAGAGGATCCGTTTGAGTCTCGACGACCTTTTCTTGACGGGGGTCTGTCTGGCAATAAGCGCTGGCATATTGTTTAGGGTAAGTAGAAGAATCCGTCATGCCTGGATGAGGCGGTATGTAGCGCACTCCCAGATTAAAGAGGGTAATGAAGGGAAATTTCTCCCCCGGATAGAGCAGTCGGTAAACGGGTTGATTGGGTACAACTCGAACCAGCGGCTGAGTTAAAATGCTATACACCCAGGCCAGAAGCTGATTATTTTTAGGATTATTTTCGGCCAGATGTAACATTTCTTCGCTGTAGAGGACATATCCCTCTTGAGAACTGCCGAGACCCTCAAGATCTTTTATTTTCCTGAAGACGTGGTGTTCGTCGAAAAACACGGAGAGAATGTCCCAGGTTCTTTTACTGGAAGTATGAATCAGAGGCAAAATGTCCGTAGCGTTCCAAAACAATCTTCCGTCTTCCACATAACAGCGAATGCTCACAAACTCATTATATAAGATGCGGATCATCATCTTGAGTAGAAATATGGATACACACAGCAGTCTCTCTCTCTGGGAAATAGAGTCTGTCTTCCACTCGCCTCTCTATATATACGAGAAGACCACGTGATGGGCGACGTGACGGTTGACTTCTAGAAAAAAAAATCAACTTTGTCTACCTCTCTCTCTCTATAACCTTCTATTTTATTTCCCTAAAGAACACCCCGTCACCTTTTCAAAGGTCATGGGATTGAGAGGAACGAAAGAAAAAAAAATCAACCATCCTTTGTATACTAACTATGACCTTCTCCTAGAGACCCCTGTCATTTTCTTCTCGAGAGCTACGTGATGAAAGCTTTTTTTTTATTCTAAAGTTTATCAACTTTGTAGACACATGACCCCGTCACCTTCTCAAAGGCCATGTCGTATGGAATGGGACCCTTTTGGTTTTTTCTTTTGAGAAAATAAAAAATAAAACAACTCTATAATCATCTCTCTATGACCTTCACAAACACTCATTTCGTTATCATTTTTTTTATTTTAGAATTCATCAACCTTGTTCCTCCTCCCCTCTCCCTCTCTCTCTCTCTCTCTGAGGAGTCTATATAAACGGATCGCCAGCGAGCTCTTGTTCATATCAGACGAGTGTTTCGCCTTGAGAAAGGAAAAAAAATACAAAAGCCATGCTGCTCAACCTGGAATATAACGATGACTATTACGTGCACGCGTATGTGGATCTAGGATTCCTGTACTGGAATGCCAAAGATATCTTGACTCTCTTACCTACGAACGTCTCGCATACGACGAGTGTTCTCCAAGTCTTTTTTCCTAATCGACACCATTTTCTTCGACTAGGCGATTTGGACAACTACTCCAAAGAATGGGGTCAACCGAACCAGATTGTCCTCACTTCGAATGAAGCGGCTTTCGTCGCTTCGAAATCCCTGCATAACAAGTCGCTCTTCCCTTGGATGTGTAAAATATTCATGAGACCTCTGACGAAAATTGAGGAGGACGGGGAAACGTATATCACCCTCCGAGAGACTGTGAAAGACGAACAAGAAAGGAAAAAGAGTCCTCTCTTTTTCATCACTCAATTCGGGATCCATCATCTCCCCAAAATCATCCAGAGACATCAAGCTTTCGTTGAAAAGTATCAGAAAGAGGACGATGATGATGGTGATGATGATGATGCGATATGGTCTCCAGTCGCTTAAAGAAGGGGAAACGTTCTCCGCTTTCCCTATTCCATAGACTGGAGAGTTGAATCAGGAGACCAAAAAAATGGGTCTTGGAAGGAATGAGTGCATTTCAAAATGCATTCGATTCCTTCCGAGACCCATTTTTTTGGGCCACTCTCTCCTCCAATCTTGGGAGAGGGAGAGAGAGAGAAAAGAAATTAATCATCTCCTGTCCACCCAAAAAGAAACTACGTATTTTTGTTTTTCTGGATGCGGCCGAATTTGTAGAGGAATCGTCCAGAAACCGGCCCTCAAGCTCATTTTCAGACTATTTCTATACATATTCGGTCATCTAGATGGTCCGGGGACGACTTTGTTTGGACATCATCTCTATATAGATGGTGAAATTTGTATAGCCATTTCTAAAGAATCTCAGAGAAAACTAAAAGCGAGATTGCAAAAAAAGAAATAGCCTCCAGTGAACACAATTCCAACGACAGTGGATAGGAAAAGTGAAGAGTTGAAAGTGAAAGTCGAAAAACGAAATGGGATCGGCTAGGAAAAATTTCTCAGAGCTCAGAAAAAAATTCTGAGATGTGAAAAAAAAAAAAACAACTTTTTGTTAATTTTTATCATGTCTTCTAGACATGATAAAAATTAACTCACCCCCCTTTTGTCTGGGAATGTTGTCTCCCACTTTCTAAAAATAGACCATGACTCATCCTTTTAAATTCCAAGAAAAGGCTGGGTTCTGGTCTATTTTTAGAAACGGTGAGACAACATACCCAGACAAAAGGGGGATGAGTTAATTTTTATCATGTCTAGAAGACATGATAAAAATTAACAAAAAGTATTTATAATATATATTATATAATATATTAACAAAAATTAACAAATTTTTTTTTTTTTTTTTGAGTTGTAGAATTTTTCTCAGCTCTGAAAATTTTTTTCCAGCCGACTCAAGACTTTACCATTTATATTTACGAATAGTCTTTGCATTATTTATTTATTTTCTTTTAAAAAGAAAAATTCTGAGCTAGACCTATCTATTGGCTTAACATTCTGCTCATAGAAACAGTCTAGAATCTCATTTTATTTTTCGAGGCTAATGCACGGGTTCTCCAATCAATAGGGTTACTATAAAGGGATTGGTTTGAATGCATTTATCTGCAAATGTTGTAGGATTCTGTTGTTGAGAAGGGGGTATATTATTATTATTATGATGATGATGATTGTGGCAGATTCGTTTTCTACATGGAAGTCTAATCTCCTCCGAAGACCTTTTCTGGGGATCGTCGATAGATGGTTTTTCAATAGGAATCGTTTCCCTCGGATCCTCAAGAGATAGAGGGGGGTCCTGTCTTGAGACATGGAGCGGTCTCTCCTCCTCCTCCTCCTCCTCGAGAAGTCTTGAGAAAGGGAGAGGATTTTCGGTTTCCTTATTCTTGAGGGGTCTTGACAAATTGAGAGGTCCCTCCTCTTCAAAAGAGAGAGCAGTTTTGGTTCCCTTATCCTCGAGGGGTTTTGACAAATCGAGAGGTCCCTCATTTTCGAGGGGTCTTGATAAATGGAGAGGTTTTTCATCTTCGAGGGGGTTTGATAAAGGAAGAGATCCCTCCTTCTCGAGGGGTCTTGATAAATGGAGAGGTTTTTCATCTTCGAGGAGGTTTGACAATGGGAGAGATTTCTCCTTCTCGAGGGGTCTATCTTCCTCAAGGGGTTTTGAGGAAGGGAGAGGTTTTGCATCCTCGACGGGTTTTGACAAACGGAGAGGAATCTGAACAGGCTTCTCCTCATCCCCATCATTATCGAGGAGGATGAGGATAGGCTTTTGGAAAGGTTTTTTCTTTTTCTTCTGAACAGGCTCCTCTTGATGCTCGGGGAGAGGGATGGGGTAGTTGTTCCACCATTCTATTTTTTCTTGCTCGAGGATTTTTTCAAAAGTCGTGGCCTCTCTATGATGAGACGAACGAGGAGAGTCCTCGAGAAGAATATAATAGGTATTCTTCCCAGTCTTCTCGATCGAGAGAGGTTCGTGCAAACATTTGTGCAACCATTCACTAAAATGAACGAGAATCCCTTTTGTCTTCTCAAGACGATCCATAATCCTATTCATTTGCGAGACGGTTAGAAAGTGGGACGTGTAAAAATATTTGGCTCGTTTCATTAACAAAATTTGTGCATCCAAAGGTGGAATGTCACGAGCCATCAACACGTTTTCGTCGGATAAAAATTCGTCCCGCATCTTTTGATAACTCCCCACGGTATAATAACCCGCACATTTTGAAAAATCGGAGGCTTTCAGGTAAACGACTCCTTGGATGACATAAAAGGAAAGATCAACATATTTATATTTGAAAGGAATACATGTAGTGAGCTGGGGATGCCTCCTCATGATCCACTTGGACAAAAATACGACTTTGGGGCTCTCCCCTTTTATTTATAGAGAGAAAGAGAGTGTGACCTTCCCTTCCCTCCTCCTCCTCTCTCTCTGCTTCCTCTATCTCTGGACGTCCTTGGATTGGAAAGGGTGACTTTGAAAAAAAAAAGAAGGTCATGGTTGGATAATTTTTTGTTTATTAAATTATTACTTTCACTTCCTCATTCCCACACACATTCATCTTTTTAAGAAAAGAAAAAGAGGTCATGGAGATAAGATTTCTTGGAAAGAAGAGAGAGAGAGAGAGAGAAACAAAAAAAAAACAAATAAAACGGACGTCATAGAGCCTCTATGTGTGTCTGTGTGTGTCTATATAGATATATAAAAAGACGAGAGTACTGGGCGAGATCATTTCTTTTCCATTGGGAGCCATGTCGCTATTAGACGTTTTTCCAACTCAACGGATTTCGAACGGGGAGGATTTGAAGACGCTAAAGCAAATCTCCAACTTGAAAATCTTTTTGGCGTGTCATTGTGCGACATTTATTCCGCATTTACCACCTCATCAAGCGATCGTTTCTTTCAACCAAGATGTCGAATCCTCCAACCTGCTCGTTCAGAATATATACAGAAATTTATTCGAATCGCAACAAACGAAAGAGGAATCTCCCTTCTCTTGGAATCGGATGGATCGAGCTTTGAGACGGCCCATTCAAACAGACCGGCGATATACAGATCCGCGCACGAGTTTTCGGTGGAAGAATATTTTTCTCACGAAACGATATTTTACGTTTGGAGTGAGAACGACGGCTGAGGACGAAGTTCATATTGTTCAGACCACAGCCGCTCCTCTCGCCTATTACGAATCATCGTCCCCCAATCTGAAGGAAAGAAGTTTTAAAGTCAGCGACAGGATGAAATATAAGAAATATATTCTAAGACCTTTTCAAAACTATGTCGTTCCCCCGAAAACGCAATATCTCATCGTCACAACCCAGAAGAGTCTCTTTCTCGTCGATCGGTGCTCGTACTCGCTTTGGAAACAATTGAAAGAGAAGATTTCTTTCCAATTGCCGATGATGTTTCAAGAAAAAGAAGAAGAAATCCCTCCGCCACCTTTACCCATCCCTTCCTTAGATGATAAGAGGAGCTGGACCAAACCGTCGTCATGGCCCGAAACAAAATCGACCCGGCAACGGAATGAAATTGAAGTCATCACAATTGAAGATGAGGAGGAAGAAAAAAAATTACCTCTTAAAAAACGGTCGACTTACCGGAACCTACCTGGCGTGCAAGATCCGCTTCAGAATCCAGAAGCTTCTTCTTCTTTTTCTTCTTCCCCGACTTGTTCAAACAGGCAACCTCTTTCCGACTCCTCACAGACAGAACCTCTTCCAGTATCCTCTTCTTCTTCTTCTTCTCCTCCAACCTGTCCCGACATCGTAGAGGTAGAATGTCAGACGGGTCCACAAGCTTCAAAAAGTCCCGACATCGTAGAGGCAGAATGTCAGCCGGGTCCACAAGTTCCAACGGGTCCAGAAATCATGGAGGCAGAATCACAGCCGGGTTCACAAGTTCCAACAGGTCCAGAAATCGTAGAGGTAGAATTTCAGCCGGGTAAACAAGTTTCAACGGGTCCAGAAATCATGGAGGTAGAATCGCAGCCGGGTCCAGACATCCTAGATCCCTCCACTCATCCCAAAGAGACTCCAAGTGTTTCAAGACAGCCTTTTGAGGATCCAGCCCTTCCCGTATGGAATGATTATATGGACTTACAAAATTTGGTGCAACAGGAAAGAGAAGAAAATAATCATACGGATGGGTGGATCAAAGACTGTTTAGATCATTTAACCTCAAATGAAATTGAACTGTTATGGAATTGCATTTCTGAAATCACATCGGAAATGGGATAAAAACCAAAACAAACAAAAAACAATTTTTTTAATAACAAAGGGGAGGAGGGTCATGATGTCAATTAAAAAAAATATTATATAGAGTGCAATCTTCGTGGTTCACTTCAGTTTTCCAGCATGAGGTGATCCACGTTTCCCGAAATATGGATCCCATTCCAAGAGAGATTGTGTAGAGCCTTCACTTCAGTTCTTTTTTTTTCCTACCAAGAGGAGAGGGTCCCCAAAGGGCTACCCATGTCCAAAGAGAGAAAGTGTAGAGCGTTCATTTCAGTTTTTTTTTCCAAGTTTAGGGGAGGGAGGTCTCAAAATGACACCCCTCCATTTTCAAAGAGAGATGGTGTAGAGCGTTCATTTCTGTTTTTTCCAAAGTTAGGGAGTTTTCAAATGACTACCCATTTCAGAGAAAGAGAGAGAGAGATAGAGAAGGTGTAGAGCGTTCATTTCAGTTTTCCAAGGTTAGGATGGTGGTGGAGAATCCTCCAAAGTGGCTACTCATGTTAAAGAGAGAGAGAGAGAAAGAAAATGCGTAGAGCGTCCATTTCAGTTTTCCAACATTAGAAGGTCCCAAAATACCTTCTGAATTCAAAGAGAGATCGTGTAGAGCGTTCATTTCCAGTTCTCCAAGATCAGAAGAAGAGGGTCCACTTTTCCCAAAATGGCTTTCCGCATTCAGAGACAGCGAAGTGCAGACTTCAGTTTTCTCCCTTCCCAAGAATAGAGGGTCCCAAAATGGCTTTCCATTTCAAAGAGAGAGGGAGAGGCGTTCATTTCCATTCTCCAAGATAGGGTCGTCTGCTTTTTCCCAAAATGGCTTCCCAATTCAAAAAGAGAGAGAGAGAGTAAAAGGGTGTGTAGAGCGGTCATGTTCATTCTCCAAGATAGGATCGTCAGCTTTTTCTCAAAATGGCATCTCCCCATTCAAAAAGAGATCGTAACCAATTTTTTCCAAGATGGGGGGGGAGAAGAAAACCTAGGATGGAATAACACGACACACAGAGGAAAAGAGAAAAAAAACGCCATCTTGTCATTTTCTGATAGGGTACCGGTGTTCGAATACTTTTGTGACCGACTGTCTGATTATACTGGGAGAACCATAAAATCGGGAAAGCGATGGGTTTCACAGTTAACGAGGCAATCGAAGACAGACTGGGAAAGAGAGATCCTTTTTTTTAGCTGAGAAGCAGATTGCCCTGGAAATCCGTGACTCTGACCATATAATTTCTCCATAGACTCTTTGAACGGTATTCAGGAGACATCCTCCATGAGGAAAAAAAATCTCCCCTTCCCCTTCTAAATCGACTGGAAAGAGAATGAGGTGGAAGAGATCCATCCACGAGAGATCATACTCTTGAACGTCAGACAAATATGAAGTCGAATAGCTTAAACAAAAAATGCTTGAAATGTCATCGAGTCTCGAAAATCTAGGCCTCTCTCTCTCTGAAGGAAATGAGAAAATGGGAATCTGTGTTTTTCTTCCTCAACGGCTGACATTCATCTGAAGTGACACTCGAAATGCTTAAATAGGTAAACGAGAATCCATTCTTAAAAAAATGACGCTGTGTCGTCAATTGGAGAATCGAGTCGGCTGGGAAAATATTTTTGAGAGCAGGAAAAAAAATTTTCTAACTCTAAAAAAAAAAAAAAAAAAAAAAAAAAAAAAACTTTTTGTTAAATTTTATCATGTCTTTAGACATGATAAAAATTAACTACCTTCCCCTTTTGTCTGGGAATGTTGTCTCACCGTTTCTAAAAATAGACCATCACTCATCCTTTCTAAAAAGAATAAAATTCCAAGAATGGGTTCTGGTCTATTTTTAGAAACGGAGAGACAACATTCCCAGACAAAAGGAGGGTAGAGTTAATTTTTATCATGTCTATAAGACATGATAAAAATTAACCAAAAGTTTTTTTTTTTTTTTTTTTTTTTTAGTTAGAGAATTTTTTTTCCCCGGCTCTCAAAATTTTTTCCCAGCCGACTCGATTCTCCATTGACAAGACAGCGCCATTTTTTTTTAAGAATAAACTCTCGCTTATCTATTTAAGCATTCCCAGTTTTGCTTTAGATGAGTGTCAGCCGTTGAAGAAGAAGCATCCTGTCACTTGGGAGAGACATATTTTGAGGAGTCAACATGTTGTGTGGACCGTTGAGATCGATTTTTCTCTTCCCATTGTGTGGACATTGTTGAGCGTTTTGTGAAGCTTTGAAAGAATGGAGGGGTTTTGATGGAGAATATTTCTTTTTATTGAATTTTAAAAAAAAGATTTAAGATTCACATTTTATAACAGGTTTTACATGGAAAGAAGGTTTTTCTTCTAGTTTGACGACTTCTTTTTCTTGGAAGATGTTTCTATTGGAAAGATGGAAGGAAAGACGATTCCCACATTGAAGAAGGTTCATGAGAAACTCGTACGGATCTTGGTTCTCTTCTCGAGCCGATATATCACACGGAATCCGGGACATGTTTTGCAATCGCTCCAGTTCCTCCTCGTATTTTTGCTTGCTCGCCAATTTCATGCGGGGACGAAACTGGTCCAGAATATACAATCCCTGGGGTTGAGTCACTCGAGAAAAAGCGACATATTGCTGAAATCGATTAAAAGGTCCGTGCATGTAAATTGCGATCGACGGAAAGGTGGCTCCTTGGGCTTTATGAGCCGTGATCGCTTCGGCTAACATCAAAGGAAACTGTTCGCGATAAAATGCGAGTGTTTTTGTCGAACAGGTGTCAATACGAATGGAGACGCGATCGATAGGAGCTAGACTATTCGAAAATTGCAGCCAGACTCGCGTCACAACTCCGTCTTCATCCTGGTCTATTTGGTGTAGTGTTCCAATCGCTCCATTCATCCATCCTTTGGATCTGTCGAGCGTTTTAGTCAATTGATATCGCGCTTCTCTTTGTAAATGGAGGACGGATTCGAGATTCGCCATCTGAGATCGATGTAAATGTTGACTCCGTTTCATCATCCTCTTCCGCAATTTTTCGCTCTCGGAATAAATCACGTCTCGAGCCAGACACGAACAGTACGTCCCTCGGGATTGGAGACGTTTCATATTATATTTCTCTGCATCCTTGCTCGAAAAACAGAGAATAATAGCTTCGCGAGGAATTTCGTCGAAACTGCGAACGCGGGACTGGAAAAATGCCACATCGTCCGGTTCTAAAAAGTGATTTCTCGTTAAACGATCGAGTCTCTCCTCGTAATCCAGAGAGAATCGCATACATTCGACTAGTTCATAGTAGAGCGTGGATTGAGGCGTCCACCACCCTTCAGAATAAAAAATGGGCATGTCGCGAATCGGTTGGAGCTGCTGCAAATCTCCGAATTTAATCATATGCACATTCCCAAACGGCTTATCCGGCACATGACACAATTGTCGAAGTTGCTGGTCGAGGCGCGAAAATAAATTGGATCCGATCGTGGAAACGTCATCCAAAATCACCATCCGTAAAGGAGCATACAGGGGTCTGTAATAGTCTAAAGTCTCTTGGGTCAGAGGTCGAACAAAAGTCCCGTTCATTTGAAGACGCAGGGCATGATGCAAAGTATCTCCCGTAATGTAAACCGCTCCTTGAGCACTGAGTGCGAGTTTGAGAACCGAGCACGCTTCGCTAAAAAGAGGCGTTCGAATCAGAGTTTGGTATAAAGCTTGGATCAGGAAAGATTTACCCGTTCCGGCAGATCCTTGCACAATAATATCCAGAGGAGGGGGACGTTTCGATTCAGGTAACGCGTAATAGGTGTACAAACGGACGAGAACGTAGATCAGGAAATTGTATTGCTCTTTATTACATTGTCGAATACATTTTTGATAGGCTTCTTCGGACCACATATCCTTATACTGCAAATTCGTATAGCTTTCCCACTGCTTGGGAGGAAGATGTTTCTTTCGCGGTCGGGAGTTCTTTTTAAGAACAGCATAACGTTCCTTTTGAAGTATTCGTTCTCGCTCTCGATTAGCTGAATTGCTTCGCCAGCGTCGTTTCTGTTCACGCATTCTTTCCCTAAGACGTTCTCTACTGGATAGGCTCATCGTGACACGACTCAAAAAGGTGAAGGGTGTGTATAGAAAATCACTTCCTTTAATTTATATACATATGCTTTTTGAGGAGGAGGAGGGGTGTGTGTGAAATGACCTCGTCTCGAAACGAACCAATAGCACTTCGAGAAGACTTGGAACGAGATAGGTTTCTTAGAAAGAGAGAGAGGGACACAAAAAAATGTATAAAAAATCAGAATGATTTATCCGTCGACCTCTGGGCTAAAAGTAAACAAACAAAATTTGAAAAGGTCAAGGTGAACTCACTGAATTCATCTTAGAAATCAGATAGGAAAAAAAAATGAGGGTACCCATGTTTCCTCTTCAACAACATAGACTCATCTAAAACGAAACTCGGAATGATTACACAAATAAACAAGAATCCATTCTTAAATAAAAAAATAGGGACGTCTTATCGATCGAGTCGGCTGGAAAAAATTTCTGTTACTCAAAAAAAAAAAAAAAAAAAAACTTTTGGTTAATTTTTCATGTCTTCTAGACATGATAAAAATTAATGAACCCCCCTTTTTGTCTGGGAAGGATGTCTCACTCTTTCTAAAAATAGACCATCACTCACCCTTTCTAATAGCAACAATTCCAAGAATGAGTCATGGTTTGTTTTTTCGAATGGGTGAGACATCCTTCCCAGACAAAAAGAGGGGACAGTTAATTTTTATCATGTCTATAAGACATGATAAAAATTAACCAAAAGTTTTTTTTTTTTTTTTTTTTTTTTTAAACTCTGAGAATTTTTTTCAGAGCTCTGAGAATTTTTTTCCCAGTCAACTTGGCTGGACAAGACATCTCCGGATTCTTTCTGGAATGGACTCTATGATCTATTTAAACATTTCGAGTTCCGAGTTTCGCTTCAGTTGAGTGTGAGCCGTTCAAGAAGAAGAAACCATCCTGTGAGTGGAGAGAGAGAACTATTCCTTTTTCCATTCACCCATTGTGTTAAACCGTTCAGATATTTGCTTTTATTAATATTTTTTTCCTAACCCACCCGTCTTTAAACAATAGAATAGTTTGAAAGGGTCAACCCATTTTATAGATATCAACCTCATACCCTCACCTCAACGGGTCTCGAGTGGGAGGAAGGAAGGAGCAGGCGACAAGAACTAAGCATGTCTGTTTATCGAGTAGACGCATCGGGGAAAGAACGATACCCGACCGACCCCCAACATCCTCATTACGAATTATACGTTACGGATCCTGAAGGAAATCCTATCTTGGCTCGAGACGAAAATGGTCATGAGTATTACGCGGTAGATTTAAACGGAACCCAATACATTTTAGCTCCTCGACGGTATGCCCGAACGGCTTTTGGACGAGAATACTACCCGAAATTTCAAAATGGGGACGAGTATTCGCTTTATACGTCTGTTTTATTCCCTTATGCCAAAGACGAATCGGGGCATGAAATGTATCCTAAAAAGGCGGATGGAGTCGAATATTGTTTAACGGCCGGCGATCGAATTCGTTATGCTCGCGATGCTTGGGGAAACGAGTTTTATCCTCGAAGAGCGGATCAGCAAACGGAATACCTCTGTGAAGAAGTGGGGTATGCGAAAAGAGCGGACGGATCCGAAACGTATCCTAAATTTTATATGTACACTTCTGGTTAAGATCTCTCTCTCTCTATCGAAAGAGAAGAAAATAATAAAGAGTGTGTTACTGCAATGGAGCATTCTGACGCGGAACCTGTTTCGTATTCCATTTGGTGTGTGAAATGCCGAACCAAGACCGATACGGTCGACGTCCACTATCGCATGTCGAAAAATCGACGGCCGATGGTCACGGGAAAATGTCAGGCGTGTGGAACCAAGAAACAACAGTTTATTACAAATGCTTCCTTTCCACCTGGAATTCAGTTCCTGGATGAGGAGGAAGAAAAAGGAAAATGTTCCGAGTAAGAAGAAACAAGTATATTCAAATCAAAAATTGGAAAAAGATGGATCTTACTATTATATGCTCTCCTAAAGCGGGTGGTTCACCTTTACAGTTTGGCATACAGACGGATTCGCATAATCCGGTTCCAAGACTCGTGAATTTTCCTCAACCGGCAACTCCACCCTTAGATACTTCTTCTTTGAATGAGTTTTCTAGCATTCTGAAAGAATATCTAAACGTCGTGAGAGAATTGATTCTTCCCCTGCAACGAAATGTTGAAGAAAAGAGCTCTGAATGTGGAAGCAAGGACACGGATCCAAAGCTAAATTCGGAGGGTTGAAAGGGATAGGTGAAAGTCCATTATTAAAAAAAAGAAACAATGGTCATGTCATGTCTTGTCGATCGAGTCGGCTAGAAAAAATTCTCTAGATGAGATTGAAAAAAAAAAAAAAAAAAAAAAAAACTTTTGGTTAATTTTTATCATGTCTTAAGACATGATAAAAATTAACTCTCTCTTCTTTTTTGTCTGGGAAGGATGTCTCACCCTTTCTAAAAATAGACTAACACTCACCCTTTTTCAAGGCAATTATTCCAAGAATGAGTCATGATCTATTTTTAGAAACGGTGAGACAACCTTCCTAGACAAAAAGGAGGGACAGTTAATTTTTATCATGTCTAGAAGACATGATAAAAATTAACCAAATTTTTTTTTTTTTCATCACTTAAAAAGTATTTTCCAGAGCTCTGAGAATTTTTTTTCCCAGTCGACTCGATGATCCAAACAACAAGACATCCAAAATTGTTTCTAGAAGAAACTCTCGCTTCTCTATTTAAACCCCTCGCGTTTCCAACTTCAGATCCGTGTGTGCTGTGCACTCAACCTAGAATTGCGCTTCTCCTCCCTCCTGGAAAGAGCCTTTTTTTTCCTGAGCTCTTAGCATTTTTTCTCAGCTTCATTTCCATTCTCCAGGTTTCTGTCTCCTCCTTTCCGTTAACACTGCAAAATTTCTAAATTTCTCATCACTCGGAGCTTGGAAATCTGTCATCAAAAAAAAACATGACATAGCTCTGCTTTCAAGGAGTCGGTTTAGATTCGTCAGGATCATGGCTGATTTTCCATGATGGCTCTCCAACCTCAATATTAGAGTTTGAAAGGAATAAGGTAAAAAAGTTCGTCCTAGATATCCAACGAAACGTAAAAAGAGCGACGAGGATCTAAAAAAGCTACGACTCTTACCAGAAGGGGGAGGGAGCAATGGATATTCAGGTGAGTCCACAGCATGGACTGCACGAAAATGAAACGACTTCCGCAGATAACAGAATGTTCGAGATGTCTCTCGTCGATCAAGTCAGCTGGTAAAATTTTTCTAAGAGCTGAGAAAAATGTTCGCATACCTTCACAGAAATTCTTTCAGGAGGGAGAAGTGTGTATCCAGGTCGAATTCACAGCACAGACTGAACTGAAGTTGGAAACACGAGTGGTTTAAATAGAGAAGGGAGAGTTCCTTCTAGAAACAATTTGGATCTGTCTTGTTTGGATCATTGAGTCGGCTGGGAAAAAATTCTCAGAGCTTTGGAAAAAATTTCTGAGTGATAAAAAAAAAAAAAACTTTTTGTTAATTTTTATCATGTCTTCTAGACATGATAAAAATTAACTCTCTCTTCTTTTTGTCTGGGAAGGATGTCTCACCGTTTCGAAAAACAAACCGTGACTCATTCTTGGAATAATTGCCATGAGAAGGATGAGTTTTGGTTTCGTTTTCGAAACGGTGAGACATCCTTCCTTGACAAAAAGAGGGGACAGTTAATTTTTATCATGTCTATAAGACATGATAAAAATTAACAAAAAGTTTTTTTTTTTTTTAATTGCTTAGAAATTTTTTCTCCCCCTCCAACCAACTCAATGGACTAGACGATGAGTTTTTAAGAATGGACGTTTTGTTATTTATGCAGATATTCCGAGTTTCGCGTCAGGTAAATGCGCGCTCACCTTAGATTGGATTCCCTTCAGACAGGTCTAGAGATTGGATAACCCATCAAGAATTCTTCAACAAGTTTTTGGAAAAAAGAAATCGTCAAGAAGTGAGTATTGATTTTGATATTTTCTTTTCAACCTTGGGTCAGTTTCTAGTACATTCCTATACTAATTCCATTGTATTTAAAAAAAATAATGTCAGCACGGACTGATCTGACCCGAAACGCTTGCCCATCCAGTTGGCTGCTGGAGGGAAGGAAAAAAAAAGAAATTTGTTTTGAAGGATATGTCAATTCTTTTCTAAAAATAGATTTCTAAGAAAAGAATGAACCTTTGTTGGAAATCTATTTTTAGAAACATGTCTAGACAACATGTTGACAAGAAAAAAAATTCTTTTTTTTTTCCTGAAAGTGAAATGATTTTTTTCTTTCCACCCACTTTTCTTATTCTTTGGGAGGAGGGAAGAACTTCCCTTCCCCCCCCCGCCTTTTTTCCTCTAGTATTTATATAGATCCGAGTTTTTCTGCTTACAGGGTTCATTCTCGTTCTTCCTTCTCAACCGAGCAAAACTAAAATGTCGACCGATGCTGTTGCAGTTCTACCTACCCTGGTGGAAATCACGCCCGTCTGTCATCTCGAAGTAGCTGATCAATGGGAACCTCTCTCCCGTTTCGAAGAATGGTTTCGGGACCCGGAGCGTATGGAACAAATCGTCCAAGAAACCATGTGCTATTTATCCTGTTACGATGGAAAAATCCTGCATTATTTTTCGTCCATCGAAGTTTTCAAGCACTTTGCTTTCCAATCGATGATGGAGGCAGGAACCTTTCGCTTACACGCTTATCTGCGATGGGAAAATGTGATCGCTGTCGATGCTGGAACTTTTTTAAAACTGTTTTACGTTTCACCCGAGTGGGTTCATATTCTTCAAACCGGAGAAGCTTCTATCCGTCTTTATGGATGGGAAATGGAATCAGAAGCCGACGGGTATCGTATGATTCCCTATCGACTGCGAGCTCGCTCCGTGTATATTATTCACGGACCTCTTTACTACCAACTCCAATTTCATGACAAGACGGTGTTTGCCGTAGACGCCCTCTCCAGGAAGAAAATGGTGTCTTTACGGGCGTTGCATCCTGAACAGCATTTCCAATTCCCTGCTCGCGAGGAAGAGAGGAGAAGGAAAAGATCCAGAAGGAGGAGACACCTAAAGAGGTACTAAAAAGAAGTCGGAAGGTAGAAGCATATTTGTTTTTTCATTAACGGAAAAAAAACTGTGGATCATTCTTTGTATATTTCTTGGAAAAAAAAAGACTAATAGTCATAATAGAGGGAGTTAGGAGGGACCCTATCTATATATAACTCTCTATATAAATCGGAAGCGTCAACAGGACGGTCCACCGAAAACAATCTACCTTATCTTTCTCAGAGCAGAGTGGAAGAAAGGCCAAGATGCGTGGACTCATTGGAAGCAAAAAAATTCGAGTGGTTTAAATAGATAAGTGAGAAAAGATTTCGAGAGGTGTTGTTTTATGGATGGAGCTGGCTGGGAAAAAAAATTGCCAAAGCTCAGAGAAAAATTTCCTAAATTGAAAAAAAAAAAAAAAAAAAAAAAAAACTTTTTGTTAATTTTTATCATGTCTTATAGACATGATAAAAATTAACTCTCTCTTCTTTTTGTCTGGGAATGATGTCTCACCGTTTCGAAAAATAGACCATCACTCATCATCCTTTCTAAAATAATAGAATTTCAAGAATGGGATATGTTCTATTTTTCGAAACGGTGAGACATCATTCCCAGACAAAAAGAAGAGAGAGTTAATTTTTATCATGTCTATAAGACATGATAAAAATTAACCAAAAGTTTTTTTTTTTAACTCAAAATTTTTTTCCACAGCGCTGAGAAATTTTTCCCAGTCGACTCACTCATCCAAACAAGACATCTAAAATTGTTTCTAGAAGGAGCTCTCATTTTTTTCTATTTAAGAAACTCGAGTTTCGGCTTCCCATCAGTCTGTACTCTGCATTCAACCTGGATACCCATTCTTTGGAGATAGGGGGGAAACTTTCGCAGTTTTTTTTTCCTGAAACCCTCTATGGATCAGAGAATCTCACACATATCCTCCTCCGTGGATCGAAATGGACTGACCGCCATATCTGTTTTAGATAATAGTTTTGAATTTTCCACCTCCTCCACAAGATTGGACTATCTCAATATTTTTTTAAAGAAAAACAAAATTATTTTTTATGATTATTCTACAATTTTTAGGTTTTCTTTCCCCCCCACTCCTCTTTAAGAAGAATAAAAACATAAAGCACATTGAAACAGTTCCGATAAATTTTGAAACTGAAAATCCATCACCTTGTTCTCCACGGGACTAAAATAAGTTTCCCCGGTCTGAGAATCTTCTTGGATTTGAAGAGGTTCTCTCATCACACTCTGAAGCCAGGTCGAAAATAGGAGAGCGTCTGGACCCAAATCGTTGAGCAGTCTTTCCAGGGAATCGAAGGTGATAAAAGGGATATGGCGGAGAATCCGGCTGGGGCGGTCCGACGTATCGATCCAGAGATCCGTCGTTAAGGATCGGTAAGGGCGAAAAGGGGCTCGAGAGATCCATTGCTGAATAGTCCGTTGACCTTTCGGACTCATCCAAGTCCCTTGCTGGGAAAGGCAAGTCACGAGTTCCGATCCTCGAAAATAGAGCGTGCCCGACCTCAAGTAAAACGTGAGGGGGATCGTCTTGGCAAAACGGAAACGAATCGCGAGGGAAAAAGACTCTCGCCGTAACCACTCCATGGCATTTGGTTTTCTCTCTCTCTCTCTCTCTCTCTTTCTCCTGAGGACGAGATGGAAAAAAAAAGAAAAGACAACTTTTCTCTCGGTTTCTTTTATATATAGGGAGAGAGAGAGGGGGGAGGGTTCTCCAAAAGACTCATGGGAAATTTCCTCTTCTTCTTCTTTTTGGGGTAGGTGGGAGGAACTTGTTTTTTTTTTTTTTTTTTTTTTTTTTTTTTTTTTTTTTTTGGAGAGAATGCGTCGGATGACATCCCGAGACATTTAAAAAAAGAATAGATAGGATGGATTCTTCAAGTGGGAAATGCGGGGTGGTTAAGGGATCTTATTCCATTTTTTTACTTTTCTAAATAACAAATATATAGAATCGGGTGGATTCCATTTATCTCCGTCTAAAAAATATAGCAACACTTGATCCTTCCCGTCCTTTTTCATTTCCTGTTGACGTGTTAGATACTTTAGAGCCTCTTCGATTTTAATTAAGTAACCCCGATAGACCATCCGATCATCAATACTCCCGATATTGCGTTCGAGAGCCATTCTATAAGCAGCTTGAGATTGGAAAGGAGAATAATTATCAAAGTAGGTATTACGGCGTAAATGTTTAGGATGTTCGACTATAAAAAAATATTGTGTATAAATGCATTGATCTAATCCCGTAAATTCTAGTTTGATTAAGGGATACTGAGCCACGTCCGAGGGTTGGTAGGCGAATCGGTAGCCGGACTCTTCTTCAAATTCCTGATACGCGACTCTGAACCATTTGAATCGAGGGTCGTCGTCTTTTTTGAAGCGTCTTTTATCCATTTGTCCATGCGGGAAATCCCATTCATCTTCATAAGCTAATTTAGCCTTGTACCGATCATAATCGTCTTGTAAATTGGGATGGAGTGTCGGATAAATATGGTTTTCAAATTCATCTTGAAGCACCGATATTTTTTCCAAATCGAAGGGTGGTTCGATACGTTTATTTTTTAAAAGCTGAATTAAATAATTTTGAAAACAGTATGGCATTTTTCGATGAATCATCACCACCTGTCCTGATGAGGTCTTTACCACTAAACCATATGAAGTAGAGTATTTGTTTCTCTGGATCATCTGAAAAAAGGAAAAAGAGAGAAAAATTCCTTGATTACCTATCCACTCAATGAATACATTTATGAACAGCAAATTTCACTAATTGTTGGAGCGCTAGCATGGCCATAAATCGATGACAAGATTTCGATCGACAAGATGGACATTGCTGTGGCTGACGATGTTGAGGTTTGTAAATAACAGTCCATAAAAACTTGAGATGTACCTTTTGATGAATTTTTTCTCGAGTGGGTTCATTCGCCACGTACAGTTTTTCAATATGAAGTCGTTCCAGATCCGCATTCAATTGCTGAATAAATTCCTTCGTATGTGTTTTCAGGTCTCTGGTTATAAACCGGACGCAGTTCGTAAGAGTATATCCATCAGAGGTGACAGTCAACACACCAACAATTTTTTGGTGGAGCTTGGTCTGTGAGGACTTCTTCTTTCTAGAGCGCTGATGAGTGGATGACGAGGGAGGAGAAGACAGTATTTCCAAAGAATGAGTTGGAGAAGGAGAAGACTTTTTCGGTACTCTAAAAACGGGTGAAAATGGTCCATAAAAAGTGGGTTCCGTATCTGGAATATCCTCAAAGGGATCTTCTTCATATGAAATGACTAAGTTATCCGTTGCCATGTGTTCGCTATCTTTTTACGAAACAGAATGAACTCCGATTTCTTTTTCAACCATTTATATACTAAGAGAGGGAGAGGGGGGAAATAAAAGTAGGTAGAGGTATCGAGACATCGTAAATATTTTTGAGAGCTGGGAGAAAAAATTCTTTAGCCTTAAAAAAAAAAAAAAAAAAAAAAAAAAAAAAAAAAAAAAAAAACTTTTTGTTAATTTTTATCATGTCTTTTAGACATGATAAAAATTAACTCTACCCTCCTTTTCGTTTTGAATGATGTCAATATGTTGTCTAGACATGTTTGTAAACAATAGACTTCAAGGAAAGTATGATTCATTCTTAGAAATCTATTTTTAGGAAAGGTGAGACATCATTCAAAACAAAAAGGAGGGTAGAGAAACAAAAAGGAGGGTAGAGTTAATTTTTATCATGTCTAAAGACATGATAAAAATTAACAAAAAGTTTTTTTTTTTTTTTTTTTTTTAAGCCTTTAGAATTTTTTCCACCTGATTCGATTGACAAGAAATCCCAGTTTTTTTTTAAGAATGGAATTTCTCTTCTATATATTTCAGCATTTAAATTTTTGATTCAGATCCCTCTGTGCTGTTGAAAAAAAGCCTGCACTTCAACTCTCCTGGAAACATTTTAAGCCATATCTTTTCTCAAGATTCTCTTTAGATCCAGCAAAGATGTGGATTGAGTCTCGTGAAAACAGTTAATTGTTCAAGAAATTCATGGAAAGATGCGGAGGTCTTTTTAAATGTATTATTTCTTTTTATTAACTCTTTTCTTATGTTTACGACCTTGACAACTTGTTGCTTTCTCAACTTCAGGTTCTTTGGTCGGCTGTCTAAAATCAGCTCTTACCTCAGTGGACGATGCATCAAATTCCATTGTACTGAATTCTCCATTTCCCGAAAAGACTTCTTTCAACATGTGAATGGCTTCTTTGGTCAATTCTAATGTTTTATCTATCGTCTTATTCTTTTCATTTTCTCTACGTTGGAGGATAGCGGGAGTTAAAAAAGGATTTTGACAACAGGGTTCAAATTCTTTCGTTTTGTCTTTGCGATCATGACGATGTATTTCTATAATCTTGTCATCCGTATCATCGGGGTTTATCCATATTTCCAAATCTAACTCTTTACCTTCAGAATTTTTGGGAGATAGATGAATAAGTACAGGATCCATCGCCATAGTTAAATTATTGCTTCTTCCTTTTTTAATATTCTTCTCCCTCTTCATTTTTTTCCAAAGTTTTTTTATATAATCCACTCTTCAAGTCCCATATTCAACGAATATATTTCTGGCTTTCTTTAAAAGCTTGCAATAGCCACTGAAATCGGTATCGTATCAAGTAGGCCAGAGCTCCAAAGTAAAATAATAGAATTAAACAGACGACATAATAATGAATCTTCAATACGTTGCCAAGTAAAGCGAAAAGAATCGTAGGACCCGCCGTTACCAGTAGTAAATGAATGGCGAACGTTTGTCTCTTTGACCATCCTTCCTCTTTGGGGCTTTCGTCTTCCTTTTCAAACCGACTCAATTCTTGGTCCGTTTGAAAATTTTTCTCGATTCGTTTGAAATGAGATGTCATTCTTGACCTCTCGAAATTTTAGGAACACTTGTTCCATGTACAGTGACATAATCGTACGCTGTGTTGCCTCGCAAGACCCGTTTTGTGAACCGTAAAACCGACTGATTCTCTGGACAATAAATCGGTCGGAATTCAACAGATTGGTCGGTCATACATTCTCGTTTTCCCGTTAACCTATGCTTTTCGTCTATGTGTGTATATTCCAAAACACAGGGGGAAGATAGATCGCCCAGAACTCGATGCACGTAGGGTCCACATTCACAGACGTGTTGTTCGGCGTCCCATCCTAGTCCGGGCACGTTCCACAAATCTCGAACGCAGTAATCGATAGAACAGACCCACGGAGATGTTTGAATCATTCGATTACCTCGTCGATCTAAAGAATGGCATTGACACTGGTATCGGAACGATCCATCTTCTAACATTTCGTAATAATCGGCTACTTCTTGAGCGGGTTGTTGGGTTCGACGATCTATTAAAACATTGAGAGAAGGATCACGGGCTTCTGGATGTTGACAGGGATGGGTGAAAGAGGAACGAGGAGCACAGAGCCATCCCGAGGCCGAAAAAATAGGAATTTCCGAGGAAGAAAGACAAGCGGTCCGGATTCCTTGGGGAATACAATAAGTACCCGGTTCGAGATGATTCCATGTTTTATCAGAAAGAGTGAGTTTTTCGTAAAACGTGGGATTTGTTTCACAGAGCTGAGAACAATCGCAATGGCTATCGGGACACTGAAAGATTTGGAAAGGGCAATACGTCTCGGTTGAAATTTCTGGTAAGGCTAATGATGATGAGGGAGGAATAGAAGGCATCCGGAGATTGGGTTTATAAAAAAGATTCAAGAGAGTCACTAGAAATACAATGCATAGAATGATCGCGCTCGGGTGTATCATTTTTCTTTCTTTCCTCCTTTATAAATTAGAACCGGTTCCGATCCCTACGAGTTCTCATTATACTGTGATTCGACACTTTTCCAAGGACAAGTCGCTTCTGCAACTGTTTCCTCAAGATGTTTACGTGTTCGTCGATCAAGGTATTTGTTATTTGTACGAGAAAACCAACGAAGAAAAAACCTATATTTCAGCTATCCGGCTCGATACGCTGAGACGGCACGATCTTTTACATTATAAATACATGCTAAAATGGTCTCATACGATTGAAATCGTGTCGTATCCCAATCATCTCACCCATCCGATGGATATTTTAAATTACAGAGCTTGAGGTTCGGTTTTGATGAAAGGAGCCGTATTCTTCACGGCAATATCGTTTTTATTCTCCGTAGTATACCAATGAGCATCGACCTCCCAAATATTTTGAATAGCCTTGCATTATGTTTCATAGACGGGATCGTCGAGCGATTTGAGAGGTAATAACGCGTTCGGTTGTAACCGTTGTTCGGCATTCAAACCTTGGTGAACGATCCGTTTCAACATAAACATAAGAAACAAGCGACGTTTTCCAAAGAAAACCAGCGACTCTTCTGTATGGGTATCCATAGCCGGATGAAAAAGTGTGAAATGGCGTCCTTTTTGGGGATCCATCACGTATTGGATGACGATATGATGATACCAATCACGTTGCCGCATTTGCGAGAGGAAGTGAAGCCGTTGCAATTGACGAAAATAACGTCGGGTTAGACGATACGAATCCATTCTGACTTACTTTTTTATCGCGCCAAGATCTTTCTTTTTTGTTGACAGGATAAACATTCACGATACAGAGCCGGCATTTCATCCAACGCGCGATCTTGTTTTAAAAAATGTCGATAATTCGGTTTGGAACAACACGCTGCTGCGTCCTTTTTCGGAATTTTTTGCTCTTTCCATAATTGGCACATCTCGTTTATGAATAAAGGCTGGATGCTCGTCATACTTTTATTCGTTTTGGGTTTATACTCCTGCTACTTGTATTTCTATAATTTTTCGGTCCCGTCCCCGAAAGTTCCTTCTTCTCCTCCGACGACAACGACGCGTTTCCAATATCAGATCGAGACCTCAAACGACAACGAGGTTTCGTTTCACACCTCCACGGGAAAAACATGGACGTTTCCTCTCCCACTCGAATATTATTTCGCGGAAGGACGGATTTGGGAAAAAGATGAATGTTTTGGACAGCCCGATGATACTCAGCTCCCCGCAACGGGGAAAAACCTCTACCTGTTTTTATTACGATCGCAGAGTTTTGTACCCCGCGAAAAGTCCATGATGTATTATTATTATCGATGTCGGCACGGTCGTGTTCTAGACGTGCTCATGTGTCAAGAAGAACATTCTCCTTCTACCTGCATTCCTATCAATCCCTGCATCGATCAGCATGACGGATCGGTTTTACCCGATCCAACCAATCGACGTTTTTATTACGAATGCCAGAACGAACAACCGATTCGAATCGCCTGTCCGCCCAAGACAATTTTCTACTACGACGCTTGCACTTCGCGAAAACATTTCGTATCTTACTGTGAAGACGGTCAACATTTTCCGATTGACGAGGTGACGTATATCGAGTGTCGTGGCCATCGACCGAAAATGATTCGATGTTCGCCCGGAGAAAAATATTCGACACATTATCGGCGATGCGTGTCTGATCTCTGCGACGGATTTCCGGATAATACGCAACGACCTCTCCCCATCGTCCAAAAAGGATCTTTTCTGTACTCTCCGGGTTACGCGATTTGTGAAAACGGAATGGTTCGAGACACTATATCCTGTCCTCTTTCCTGGGATACATGGACCGGCGATGCCTTATTCCATTTACCGATGGTGTACGACGAAACGTCCCAAACATGTCAACCGCCTCTTTTCTGTGAAAATGTTCAACCGAGCTCAAAAGAAACTGTCGTTCCCGCTCACGAGTATACGAAACATCTCCCGTCCTATCCATTTTCAACATCTTTGGATCGAGCTGTAGCTTACACGTGTGATCCAACCCGAAAACGTACGGTTCTAGAACCAGGCTATCGAGTGTCGGATCAATATACGGTTGAATGGGCTTGTGAGGATAAGTCGTCATCGTCGAAACTCGCGATAGGCGATACGAGCGATCAATATTTTGATTGCGCTCGGAGGGAAATTCAAACGTGTCCTCCTCAAACATTTTTTGACGGAAATGAATGTCGACCGCGCATCCCCGGCGCGTTTCAGTATCGGCATCTCGATGTGTTTAAATTCGATCATTTATCGATCGTTGCGAACTGGATTCGGCCCTGGACGACTCTTGATCATGAACCTCGTGCCTCTTGTGACGAAACCAACGAAGAAGTTTATATTCCCGGCTATAATATTTGTTCTCATCCCGACTGCACGCCGTACCCATTCCTCAAACAATTGAAAACGGCTATTTATTTACCCACTTCTCCTCACATGTGTCTTTTCGAAAAGGGAAAAATTCGAAAGAAACGCGTTCGACGGCAAGGTTTGAAATTTTGGTCGCAGCGATTCGTGAAACAGGCTTCGACTTATAGTGTTCCCGAAACGTGTCGTGAAGGCCATCGCATACGATCGGGACGATTTATTCCCGATTCCGTATTATATGCCACTTGTAATTGGCGTTAACCTTTTGTCTTTTGTCCTTCTTCCTCCACAGAAGGAATTCGAGCCACTCCGTACGGGTATCACGTATGCGTACCCAAAGAAGAAGCCTATGAAGGGATTTTACCGGCTGGATTAACCCTTCGACTTGAAGTTCAAGAGCTGAGTCGTATTATACCGGAACATGGAGCGCGATATAAAATAGATGGACGAGAAGCTGTTTTTGATGCGACGCAGCATCCCGAAGGTATCCCCCTCTTTACCTCAGTCTATGAAATTTGGACCGAGCGCGACATGAAATTGTTTTTTAGAATTCTCGTCACGCATCCTCGTTCAGCTTACTGGGAAGACCGAAAATTAAAAGCCCTCCCCGATCCTGACATGACGTTGTTGTACACAGGTGAAATGACCGAAAAGCCCGTCACGACCGATGACTATCCGGTCTCGGCTGACTCGTTGATTCAAATGGAATAAAGTAGAAAAAAATGGATCGTTATTTAGGTCAAGGCATATTGTTTTACTCTACGGTTTATATCAGCATCATCCTAGTCGCAGTCACCCTCTTAACGAACCGGCTCATCTTTTTATTTTTATTAGTCCTCACGTTTGGTCTAGCCGCTTACATGGCTTATTTGACCGTTCATAATTCCGAACATCTCAAAACGACGGGCCAATCGATTGAAGACTGGATTCGAAAGATGTATCAAAAGATAACTGGATAATCGGAGGTGACTCATGTAAATATCAAGATCGGTAAAGGAAAAAAACATGGTTTCGGTTTACACCATAGATGAATTTGGAAAGGAACGATATCCAAAAGATCCTAAAAAACCTAAACAGGAGCTGTATTATTTCGATAATGACAATCGACCTATTTTTGCCAAAGACGAGCATGGAAATGAATATTACGCTGTGGAATATCGGGGTCATGAATATATAGCGCTTCCTCGTCGGTACGCCAAATCCAATTCCGGAGACGAATTTTATCCTAAATTAAACAATGGAGGAGAATACCCGTTAAATTCATTGGATGTAAATGTGAAAACGTATGCTGTCAATGCGAGGGGAGGAGAGATTTATCCTAAATCCAGCATTGGAAAAGAATATTATATTCAGGATAGAATTCGGGAAAAGCCAGAGACGAATTACATCCGATATGCACGAGACGAAAATGGAAATGAGTATTACCCGAAAGATCATAAAAATGAGGAATTTCTCTATATCTATCTAAGTTATGCTAAAAAAGCGAATGGTAATGAATTTTATCCGAGAAAGTGGTATTATTGAAAGATCTTCAGGAGAACAGTATCCGCAGCATGGACTCATCTGAAACGAAACTTGGAAAGCTTAAATAGATAAACGAGTCCATTATTAAAAAATAGTATCTTGTCCATCGAGTCGGCTGGGAAAAAATTTTTCACAGCTGAAAAAAAAAAAAAAAAAAAAAAAAAAAAAACTTTTGGTTAATTTTTATCATGTCTTATAGACATGATAAAAATTAACTGTCCCCTCTTTTTGTCTGGGAAGGATGTCTCACCCAGTCGAAAAAACAAACCATGACTCATTCTTGGAATTCTATTCTTTAGAAAGGAGTGATGGTCTATTTTTAGAAAGTTTGAGACAACATTCCCAGACAAAAGGGGGAGGTAGTTAATTTTTATCATGTCTAAAGACATGATAAAAATAAACCAAAAGTTTTTTTTTTTTTTTTTTTTTTCAGTTCTTACAGTTTTTTCCCAGCCGAGTTGATCCAGAAAACCAGACATGTTAAAATTGTTTCTGGAAGAGACTCTTGCTTATCTATTTAAACTCCAAGTTTCACTTCAGATCACTCTGTGCTGTGAAAGAAGAAACATCTTCTTGTAATTTGTAAGTACTAACTGATTTTTAGTTTATTCACTGGTTAGTTACTCCCCCTCCAAGTCATTCGTTTTTTTTCCCTCCAAAAATCTTCAGCTTTCATTTAGAATGACGATAAAAATAAAACACAAATAGGAAAAAGATGGTCACGCATAAGTAATGCATGTAGGGTTGAAATAGGAAGGTGAATCCTGTTAACAAATAAACAATTATCGTGAAATAAATCCAATTTTTCGGGGTTCTTTCGTCTGTTCGTGATTTTTGGAGAAATGACATTCGCGTTTGGGGTCGATCGGTCATGGGCACTTTATGGATAGCATCTAAATATTCTTGCACTTTCTCGGCAAAGAAGAGGTATCGATCGCTCGCATCTTCTTCTAACACGTCCCATAGAAGATCGGGTGTGATTTCTAGAACATGGTCCGTTTCCGATTGATAAAACTGAACGTCTAATCGCCAGTCGATATCGTAAAGAGTTCGAGCGGTCAGCACTTTATTGAAATGAAACGGATCCAATATATCGAGTACGGCGGACAGAATACTTATACCCGTTAGCACATTGGAAGTAACCGAGAATCCTGTCGCGGCGATTCTGGAAAGTGTTGCGAGCGTACTTAATTGGGTCCGAACGACGGCTTGAAGGATGGCCGATTGAATGGGAAGAGACTGCATACTCAATTTGGTTAAGAGTTTAGGCATCCGTTTTTCAAGGATTTTTTGCGCGGCTTCTAATCCGATATCGATCCCTACATCAATCGCCAATTCATGAACCAAGGACCGTTTCACATGTTTCTTGGGCCAGTTTTGTACAAAGTCGGGAAGATGAGGAGGAAATGGTGGTAACGTATGATTTTTTTGCAGAGTGGAAATAGATCGATAGATACTGCTTCCCAAGAAAAATTCGCCAATATCTTGCCCCGTCGTCGTCACACAATCAGACCCGTTGAAAACAAGACCGTACGCTTCACAATAAGGCTGGTTGAGTCGTAAATGACCCTCGACGAGATTGAGGCCGGCATGATGACGAGGAAGAGAAGGATGATTTGATTGAAAGAAAACTTGTTCGGGCAAGAGAGCTAATAATTTCTTGGCGAGATTTACGGCTACACATTTTCCATTTAGATATTCCGTGTCCATACTCTGCTGCGTGTTGGAATATAAACGATCCCAGGCGGGTTGGCAAGCTAAACTGAAACCCGTTCCGAGTCGAATCCATCGCGGTTCATCTTCCGGGGAACACGATTCTAAATTTTCTTGGAAAGGGAAGCAGGCAATCATGTCACATCCCGTTTGCGTAAAAACAAATTTTTCGACGACGTGACATTGTTCCGGATCGAGGGTTTTAGGTATGTAGTAATCCCGTTTGGAGTCGGCTTTTCTTATTTGGAAGGTGGTATGTTTAAAAATAAAAGCGTACCGACTTTGAAGAGCTTGTTCGTAAATATAGAGTTGAGTCGCTTCTTGAGCATACCGAATAGCGTGATCGAGATCGTAAGAAGTGACAGTATATTCATTTCTATTTTGAAACGATTCCCATTTCATCTTGGAGGAGGGCTTTGTTCCTATATATCGAAAAAAAGTTCGATGTTGTTGCATTTTTTTAACAACAAAAATAAAAGGATTCTTTTTTTTATATAGTAACAAGTATAAAATGAGATTCAATTCAGTATTTACAGTTGCGTATGGAACATATACAAAAACCAGTTCCAAAAAAATTTTTTTAATTAAAAAATAAATTGTCTCAACTATAAAATCCTATAAATTTTAGTTTTTACAGTTGCGTATGGAATAGCGATAAAAACCAGTTCTCAAAAATTTTTTTAATGAACTATCTTATCTATAAAATCTTGTCAAAATCAGTTTTTACAGTTGAGGATGGAACCTGATGAAAAAATATTTTGGAAAGGATGCTATTCGAAAAACATTTTATCATGGTTAGTAGTTCTTCTTGTAAAGGACAAAAACAAGTTCATTTCGTCTAATATTTGTGCATCTAAAGTATTTAAATCTATTCCAAAAAATATATATATATAGTCTCCCACATACCTCCAATGTATTATTGGACTGTCCACTCTTTATATTCCATTAAAGAGCCATGGAAAAAATGTTCCGAGTCTCTAGGGGTTCATTTTGCCTTGTTCACTACTTGTAGTTTCTACATTTTCGTCTTCACACTCTAGTCTTTCGAAGGAAGCTTCTACAGGATCTTCTCCTCCCCTTTCCGATGGAGGTGGACTCTCGGGAGAAATAGGATCTTCTTCCCCCTTTTCCGATGGAGGTGGACTCTTGGGAGAAGGATAACGAACAGGTTGCAAATCGACAATCGAAGGGTCGAAATAATCACTCGAAGCTAAAGTAGGGTCCGACATATTATTTCTGTTTTTCTTCTTGATTCTAGGATCCTCTCTCACATTCTTTCTCTTTTGAGAATTATTTTCTTGTTGATTCTTTTTCGCCTGGTATTGTTCCAATTCTTTCGTCTTCCAGACTTTAATTTCGTAAAATATATTTGAAAATAGATCCTCTCCAAGATACTTTAAATACAATGCACCCCATTCGCTTACTTCATCAATGGTAGAAGGTGTAGTGTTTATTATTTCTTCTATAGTACGTCGAATCACATCCACGTAGAGAAGAGATTCCGATCGTTTGGAAACTTCGTGATATAAACAACGGACGATTCGAGCATGAACTGCTTTAAAATCTAGAGCTTCTTGTTCGTTTAAAGGTGTTTTTTCATCTCCTCCGTACTGTAGATTAAAAACATACTTTTGCAGATCCTCGCCCAGCAATCCGTCTACGGCAAATAATTTATACACTTCTATCTTAGGTATTTCCTGTCGTTTGAATAAGATGTTGGAAAGTCTTATTAGATCGGTCGATCTAGAATAGTCTTTAAATAAAACTTTCTCGATCATATTCCATTCATCTGGCGTGGAGATGGTTTTATTTTGTACCAACTGCTGTTGCACATCCATCCATAAACGCCAAATGGTATTTAAACAGTATCGATGGACGGGTACAAGAGGTTTCAAATCTTGAATCAAGGTCCACGGAAACATCATCATATTAGCTATTCTTTTTAAAACTCTCAACTGAACGGTGGTTTTAGTCGTAAACAAATTAGATTGATTAAATTCTTCCAGCACGACTTCATCCAACACGTACTTGAGACGATCCTTCAAGGGTAATGTCAAAGGCTCCAGGGTTACAGTGTTTTCCTGATCCATCTTGTCCTCAGTATGAAATGAGAAAATCGTCTCAGCTCCAGCTGTTTATATACTGTGAAACGAAAGGGGGGAGGAGGTAGAAAGGAGAAGCAAAAGTTGGGTAGTAGGAAAAAATTTAACTTCGCGGAAAAAAAAAAAAAAAATTTTTGTTAATTTTTATCATGTCTTTAGACATGATAAAAATTAACTCTCTCTTCTTTTTGTCTGGGAATGATGTCTCATCTTTTCGAACATATTTCTAAAAATAAATTTCCAAGAAAGAAATGAGTCATGTTCTATTTTTAGAAACATATCGAGACAACAGATTAACATCATTTGAACAAAAGGGGGTATAGTTAATTTTAATCATGTCTGAAGACATGATTAAAATTTACAAAAAGTTTTTTTTTTTTTTTTTTTTTTTTTTTTTTTAATACAGCTTTGGAAATTTTTCCCAGTTGGTTCGATCGATAAAACCAGAAAAAGGATTTCCACTTAACTATTTAAATTACTCGAGTTTCGGTTTCAGATCAGTTTGTGCTTTGGATACCAGCCTCGAAAGATCTTCAGTTAAAGTCTATTATATACACATTTTGGTAAGTGAACTTTATTATTTTGTTGAATTGTTTTTTGGCTTTTGTGAATTGCTTGGATATTGTTTCTTTTTCAACTCGTTGTGTTTAAGCTCTTTTCTTTCTCAAAACAATACGAGCTTGTCGTGGCAATCGATCTCGAGCTGTTGGATGCCGTCGTGAGCAATGACTTAATAGATATCGACAAGCTTTATTGGGAATTTTCTTATTTCGTATGTGGGCCCCACCTTCGGTCACAAACGTAATGGAATGGTTACCATATTTATGAAGCAATCGATTAGGACCCACACGAACGGTTCGAGATCCAAGAACGTATCCTCGACGTTTTCTCATAGGTCTTCTACGAATGGGTCTTTGTGTTCCTCTACGATTCATATTGGAAGGAGAGGAAGAAGAAGATGCAGACGATGAAAAGGAAGCCGAACGACTTCTTCTTACAGGACTTCTGCTTCTAGTATGACGTATTTCTAAACTACGACTACGATTTCTCTGACTTTTTCTTCTTCTTGGACTTGGACTTCTGCTCCTGCTTAGACTCGGACTGCGTTTTCTTGGACTTCTTCTTGAACTTGGACTCGAACTTCGAGAAGAAGGAGAAACGGACGGTCGAATAATGTAAGGGCTAGTGGTTACATCGGATTTGGCATACGTGTGGAGAGGAAATTGAAGTTCGAAATCGTCGGGAAGGTCGACTTGGTTTTGAATTTGTGAAGGTAGAATATCGTCATAATAAATAACTTCGGGTGTTCCAAGAGGTGGAATTTCCTTCGAAACATCATCCTCGTTAGGATCATTCATTCTGACTTTATTTCAATCGAAACACGGATCCGACGACAGGATCTAAGTTATATCGCATAGAAGCTCGATACGCATCTTGAACCGATGTGCAAAGAATATATTCCAAAGGTCCGAATCGTTTCTTTTCTAAAATAATGGGAAGATCGACCGTCCCTGCTCGATAAAAAGGCGTGAGGGAGAGAATTTCATTCAATTGTAACACGTTCCCGTGCTGGAATTCCCTACAACAGAGATAATCGATCCATTTCTGAACGAGTTTCTTATAAGCACGAGCTTCCGCGGACGTTTTAAAACACAATTGCCAGCCTTCAATGCGATCGATATGATTCAGCATGTAATCAAAAGCTGTCCAAAAATGAAATAACAGTGACGACGTATTCCGGAAGGACGTGAGATCGATTAAAATCCATGACATGTTTTCTAAGGGAGTCGGATCGGGATTCTCGGGACTGATCCATCGATCCAGGGTAGGACTAGGACCGATCGAAAGAGCTTTCTTGGACTCTTTAACTTCGGGTAGATCCGTTTTGTAAAGGAACGTCTGTTCCAAATCCATCAGCTGTTTGGTATTTTCCATATACCTTTCTAAACTTCCCGGGAAATGAAAATAGGATAAATAGGAACACGTATGGTATCGATCGATAAAAATCATGTGGCTCGTTAAAATGACGAGGTGTTGAGCCGTTTTAATGTCGTGGTGTAAAACGGCATGCGGAAAAGGTTCAATGTAGAATAATAAATCGCACGTGTTCGTGCTCAATTCTTCCGGTTTAATCACACGCACATGAGGGGAAGACGGGTACGTATAAAAGGGACAAATGACAAAAATGGTGAGGTGGGATAAATGTTTGGAAATGTAATCGTTGATCACATAGGGTAATCGACTCAGGTTCCCAAACACAATTGTTTTCTTGTGTTGGAGAAGGTACTGAAACAATTCGTCTAAATGATTCAGTCTTTGCTCTTCTTTTTCTTTTTCTGAAATAAATGAAAAAAAAAATATTTAAAAATAAGGAACCATGAATTCAGAAACGATTATGAAACAAACTGTAGCTTGCATTTCTTGGTTTTTGAATGAAACGTTCGGTCCCTCGATTGCCGATCGGTTCAACCAAGAAATTCAATGTTGGCCCGAGACGTGGAACCGGTTACGCGAATGGTTAGTTTATACGCCGATGCAGAATCCCAAAGACTGTATTTTATCGTTTGCTCAAACTCTGCCTCAGTACGAAACGTTCCAGGCCTCTTTAGAAAATTCGCTCGCTATTCACGAAGAATTTTGGAATAAAGTATTTACTAACTTGAGAGTTGCCCAGTCGCTTTTAGGATCCCCATGAATATTTCGAAGCTAGAACCGTTCGGTATCTTTGCTTTAGCGAGCGGATTACTCTATTCCATTTGCGTGTTGATTGTGCATGAGGAAGAAACTCACTTTAAATTTCATTTCACGGTCTTAACGCTCGTCATTTTTCTAGCGCTCATGGCCATCACATGTTTCAAATATTTAAAATACCGTTATCAATGTGAGAGAATGGAAGATATAATGTCCGCTTTGAAAATTCAATAATAATAATAAGAAGAAAAAAGCACTTCCATCATGAATTTTGTCGAACAGTTATACGAAATGACGTTGGATGAAATGGCCACTTATTTAAGTGAGAAAGATCCTATTTTCCGGAAATTGTTCACTGAATATGTGGAGTATGCCAATTTATTACCCGAAGAACAAACTCAAGCCGAAACGCTTTACCGACAATATTTTCCAGAATCGGAGGATACTCTCGACGCGTTTATTGACAATTGGCGACGGTTTAAATTACAGTATCGTTCCGACAATGGCCGACAGGTCGAAGAAGATGTCGAACCGGACGAGGTGGAAGTTCGTTCTCAAAAAGGTGGACCTTGTCCGGGTTTCGTCTTTGATCCGAAGGGGAAACGACTTTACAGTCCGAGAGTCCTGAAACCGTTCAAATCAGATCGCCGGCCAAATGAATTTGATGTGTTCAAGTTTCTCATGGACAAAGAACGCAATCATGAAGTGTATCACCTAAATATTGAACCGAACGCCAATGAGCTGTATTTAGATATGTCTTATGAAGATAGACGCAACATGGACACTCGAGCAGATCAAGCGCTACGGAAAATGGCAAAAATGGTGACCATCTTAAATCAAAATTGCCATTATAAAATATTGGATCTCTATAGCGAAAGACGAATCACATAAACTAAACGCGAAAAGCCAAAGAAACAAAAAATATATTATTAACATACCTGAACAGAAGCTTGTATTCAAGCACAAACTGATTTGAAGTGAAACTGGGATGGTTTAAATGAATAAGTGAAAGTTCATTATTGTAAGAAAATGGTGATGTCTGGTCAATCGAGTTGGCTGGGAAAATTTCTGAGAGCTGAGAAAAATATTTTCTAGTAGTGAAAAAAAAAAACTTTTTGTTAATTTTTATCATGTCTTCTAGACATGATAAAAATTCACTCTACCCTCCTTTTCGTTTTGAATGATGTCAACATGTGTCTAAAAATAGATTTCCAAGAAAAGTATGATTCATTCTTAGAGATCTATTTTTAGAAACATGTTGACATCATTCAAAACGAAAAGGAGGGTAGAGTGAATTTTTATCATGTCTAGAAGACTTTTTTTTTTTTTTTAAGCTCTTGGGAAATTTTTCTAGCTGACTCTGATCATTCTTGTTCTTCCTTCTTGAGTGGGCAAGATGTCAATAAAAGCAGTTGTTGGTATATTTCTTCTTGGATTGAAGTTACGCCCGTCCATCACCTTGAACGTGTTTATGAATACGAGTGACTCATCGTTATCTATGAAAGTATTTCTCTGAAAGATTTTGGATTCATCTTGGGTAGGTCTTGTCATATTTTTTTAAATTAAATCATTACTTTTTCATAAAAATGCCTCCACCTAGCATCAGAGCAATAATATGTAGCATTATATTTCCGTAAAACATCCAGTTGCGTTGATTAAAATGTTCGGCTCCTGTTTTGGGTGTCGCATCACTGTAAATAGCTGTTGCCAGGTAGCCGAAATTGAGTAACGAGACAAATACAATTCCTAATAAGATAATTACCATGATAGCCTTTGTATCCATCGTGATGTATTTTTGAATCTAGTCTTTATTCTCTTTTCGGTTACACGTAAAGTAATAAACTGACCATTAGTATATTGATCACATTGACAACCGTTGGAGCAATGAGCAACATTTTATTGTTGGCCCAGAAATCGCTCGCTGTCGTTCCTTTGGTCGTGACTTTATTCGGATCAGCAGCATCGTAAACGAAAGCCACACTGCCGTAGGAGAGACGATATACGATGAGGGCCATGATGACCAGTGTTGTCACCAGACATATTAAAATGGTTATGGCGAGAGTCGAACGAAGATTAAAACCAAACATTGTTTTATCCACTAATGATTCCTTTATTATGTGATTTCTTGATGGACTTGTCGATACCATTGAAGAAGATTGAAATGTAAAGGGATCGATTGTCCCGAATAATAGACGAGTAAATTTCGGTACATGAAACATTGGAATAGGTAAAGAAGGAAAAAACAGAGTAGATGAAATAATATCATGATGGAAACGATTCTTGATCGTTCATCAGCTTGGATTCCTTATCAGGAAGAATTTCTAAGAAGTCAATTGTTATTGACGTATCCCAAAAATATTATTTTTACAGCTCAACTCTTAGACGCGCATTTACGATATGTAACGGAACATGTTTATCCCAATTACCCCTCGGCAGAAAAATTCAACGTGGATTCTTTAAATGAGGTGGATTGGGCTCATTCCGTGATTCTGGTGAATCAAGACAGACAATTATTAATCGCTCCTGAACCGGTTAAACAGCTCGTCAACCTTGATCGGCCTTTACGGTATCATGAAGCGGCCGAAACTATATTCCATGGATTTCATTTCTTTCCTAAACTCTTCTATATATTTCAGTTTCGATGGATCGTGTTTCTGGTGTTGGTTGCGTGGTTTATCGAATGGAGAATAGCCATTCAAAAAAAGAAATTCTTTTAAGAATATGGACCCAAATAAGAAGGTTTTTTCCTATGATGGAGTATAAGCTTGGATCCAGTCCACAGCACTGACTGACGATTTAAATAGTTAAGTGAAAGTTTATTCTGGTTAAAAAAGGGTAACTTCTTGTCCACATCGAATTGACTTAAAAAAAAAAAAAAAAAAAAAAAAAAAAAACTTTTTGTTAATTTTTATCATGTCTTTAGACATGATAAAAATTAACTTTACTACCCCTCACCCCTTATTTTGGTTTGAATCAGGTGTCAACATGTTTCTAAAATAAATTTCCAAGAACGATATGACTCATTCTTTTGCTTAGAAATCTAGTTTTAGAAAGTGTGAGACATCATTCACAACAAAAAAGAAAAAGGGGGTAGAGTTAATTTTTATCATGTCTAAAGACATGATAAAAATTAACAAAAAGTTTTTTTTTTTTTTTTTTTTTTCCAGCTGTTAGAAAATTTTTCCAACTGACATTGTCATGTTTTGTTACTAATGGACTTTCGTATTCCTAAGCTTTTTTTTTTTCATTGGTTATTTTTCTCCTTTTCTAGGTGTTCCGATCATTTCAAAGTCAGGCGTAGATGCAGTTGCATGATTCGCTGCGATCGCCATTAATATACTTGTCACGTATTTACTGACGGCATACATTTGCTGCGTGAAACGATTATACAAAGGATTGGGGACTTTGAGAGGTTCCTTCTTTGACAATTCGTCTTGAATCAAAAACGAAACGCAATGGAGTTCCATGGATACGTTCGTATCGTCTGCTTGCAGAGTTTCTTGGAATACGGCAAAAGCCCGATTCAAATCGTGATCGGTAACAAGTTTCGTTAAATATGGAGCAATATATTTATCGTGAATGACTTTCCCGATCACACCATTCAACATGTCAAAGATGGAATTAAACGCCATCAATTTTTTTAACTGAATTTCCGAATGGACGCATGTTTTAGCGATACTGTACATTTTTAAAAATCCTTCGTAGCCTTCTGGAATTTCGGTCGTTGAATCTAGAACGTGTTTACTCATGGGCAGTTTTTCAATGACTTTCCGTAGATAAGAAACGAGATATTTTTCGCGAGCCGTTTCCAATTCTCGATTCATTTGCTGACCGGGATCTGTGTGTTTATTTTGAAGCTCTAATAATAGAGACACGTCCGACTCTTTAATTCGTTTATGGGTAGGTTCTTCTTCCTCCTTCTCCCCCTCTTCATGGTCCATTTCCTTTTCGGATTCTTCATGAGCGCGTTTCATTTTTATTTTGATTATATGTCTCCCTTTCTTTTATTTTGATTTTCTCTCTCTTTCTCTTTAAAAGAAATGACCTTTTTCCAACGCTTTCATGGGTTCTCCTTTAATATCGGGAAAGACGGCTGGATCTAACGTCGCCGCATATGTTTCTACATAAGGAGCTCGAGCAAACGTGACGTGCCACATGCCTTCCTCATTCGGTTTCATCTGAATACCGTTCGATCGAAGAAGGTTTGGGAGGGTTTTCAACAGTAAATGGAAAGTATTGAGAACGACATGGCCTTGATAAATTTCGGGAACGCGTCGATCCTCCTCTGAAAAAAGACATACGGGATATCGATACAGGAGCGTGTAGGCGTTCGCGTGTTGACTTAATTTTCCATCCAGTTCTTGCTCGATCAACTGGCAACGCGTGAGCTGGTTTTGTCGAATAATGGTTTCGTAGCACGTTTTAACATGAAAAATAGGATCTTTGTGGCAGTGACGCGTATGCACCGTAAAGGGAAGGTACTTAAAAACATATTGCATGTAGTCAAAAGGCCACGTTTCTTCGATTTGTAGATGGTGTTTCTTGGATTGGACCACGTAATAATTGAAAGGATAGGATAATTGAGTCGGGTCTAAATTTTCAAATTCGATGAACGCGACCGGTGAATAATCAAACATGTAGAAATAGGCAAACAGTTTCACATGATGGATCGGGGAATCGGGTTCGCTTTTAAAAATATTCGCGCAAGCATTATAGCCCTTATCGTTATTTTTCAAATAATAGGGATGATCGAGTCGCACCCCGATATTCCCATACCTCGGATCACACACACAACTTCCAAATTCTGCATGATAAAAAGTATGTTTTAAAGGCTGACCTGTAAAGGCATCGAAGGAACAGGGCTGCTGGAAGTAACCGGGTTTTTGGAAAGACGCGAGATACTTTTCGGAAAATACAGTCGGATCCCATACGTTGTTTTCTTCTTCTTCCTTCGAAAACGCTAATCGTTCGTGAGCGGTCATTTCTTCACACCCGAAACCTTGCAAAAGCGGCTTGTATCCAAAATCGCAAACACATTTACCTTCTTTCAAAGGATCTTTGTCTAAACTTTCTAATCGGCCGTGAGGTCCGCAAGCAATGTCTACGTCACAATTCCCCCCGCGTTCTTTTTGCGTGACGAGATGAGGATATTTACAAAAACAGGTCGCGAATTTCAATCCTTTTTGATTCACTAGAACCCACTCTCCCGTAGCTGAAGAACAAGTAGCATGGGGAAGGAGTTTGGGAAGACATTCACCCCGAAAACATATTTGATCGTCGTCACAATCGGTTGCGTGAATACAAGTCGAATAAAGCGTCGTCCGCTGAGGAGGGTGGTAAGAAATGGATTGCCAAGGATGGGTTGTAGTCGTTTGTGACTCGTTTCGAAACAGGTAGATCATGATCAGGTAAAGATAAAAGACGAGAAGAAATATCCAAAGCGTCATCTTCTTTTTTTCAATAGAGGTTCACAACTTTTATTTTATCGCCTCGATCTTCATGCACCAGACCGGCATTATCTCGTTGAGCCCCTATTTGTTCAAAATATTGCAAAAGTTTATATTTGGTTTGTAGATTCTGGATCGATAATAAATACTTTCGAACACTGTAGACCATATCGTTTCGTTGAGCCTTCACCATTTTGACAGGGTCGTCCATTATTTTTTAAATTACTTGTTTACGCCAAACATTTGATTCAGTGCATCCTCCGTGGAGGTTCCTGGACCCCCCTTAATAACACTTACTTTCCTAGCATTTGGATCCTCTATTGGGTCTTTAGGAAGTCCTCTTGTGTCCATCGGTAATTCTTTCTGTTCCGTTTTCACCTTTTCCGCGATCGAGGTGGCTATTAACTGAAGGAGGAGAGGTTGATTAAAATTGCGGCAAGGAACGATTTTGTTCAAATATTGACTGTACTGAGGATCAATATTATCTTTTCGGTGTATAATGCTGGAAAGCATATGATCGGTAATCACAAAACTGTTACTCAACAGCGATTCCGATAAACCTCGATGAATAAACATATTATGAGGGGTGAGATAGGGAAGTTGATCCATTTCTTTTTGAGCCATCTTGGCAAAAAATCGGTAACGTCGTTTGGATACTAAATGTCGACGATGGATTTTCCATAAATCCATTTCTAAATGCTTTCTTCTTATTTAAAAATGAGTAACGGGTTTGAAGTAATTGGGAATGCCGATAATTTCGGGACACTTCTCTTCCCCTTCTTCCATCTCTTCGACTACAGGGAGGGAAAGAGGAGTTTCAATATCCAGATCGGTCGAGAACAGGACAGATTCTTTAAATAAGATAAATTCGCGAACTAAACCTCCTACCTTGTACGAATTTTCTCCGAACGTGTACCGGTTAGAAATTTGAAGGTTTAGAATACCTAGAAAAGAAGTCGTCGTACCAAACATATTTTCAATCGAACACTGAAAAGTATTTTTAAACCCTCTCCATTAAAGATCCGATTCTTTCGTATACACCACATATTTCTATGAATTTGAAATTTATCTTGGGCTCCTTTACAAGCAGAGCAAAACGCGGGATCGCACCGGTCCATGAAAAAACGACAATTCTCCGCAAATTTGTGTTGCGGATTCTCTTTCATGCTTTCGCCAATTTTAGTTAAAGGAGCACACAGTCGAGTCATGAACGAAGTTCCTATTTTATTATTCTCCCCCGGTTTCAAATACCAATAACCAGCCACGAGAACATTATAGCAATTTTGTAAACCAATAATGTTTCGGATGTGAACAGTATCTTTTCGAGTTCCTTTGGAAAATTGAACTTTTTGTTGACAATGTGTCTCGTACAGCGGATCGTGATTTAAAACATCTTCCCAGTTGGGACATATTAAGTTGAGAGCACCTTGACGTTCTTTTAATTCGTCGATAGCTTTCTCAAGGATGGGAGAAGAAAGAATATTCTTGATAATCAACGAATAATCCATTCTTACTCAATAGATTTCTTCTTTTCGAACAAAGTAGAATGTAGTATCTTGGTTATTAGACTACTGGCCTTAGGAGATGTTACCTCTTTAGCAGCACAAACTGATTTGAAGCGAAAATGGGATGACTTAAATAGATAAGCGAGAATTCATTCTAGAAGGAATTTTGCAATGTCTTGTTTGGTTGATGAAGTCGAGTGGAAAAAAAAAATTTTGTGAGAGCTGGAAGAAAAATATCTGGAAAGTAAAAAAAAAAAAAAAACTTTTTGTTAATTTTTATCATGTCTTAAGACATGATAAAAATTAACACTACCACCCTTTTGTCTCTGAATGATGTGTTACCATTTCTAAAAATAAACTATGACTCATTCTTTTCTTGGAATTTTATTTTTAGAAATGGTGAGTCATGGTGTATTTTAGAAACATGGTGCTGAGACATCATTGAAAACAAAAAAGTGGGGTCATTAATTTTTATCATGTCTAGAAGACATGATAAAAATTAACAAAAAGTTCTTTTTTTTTTTTTTTTTTTTTTTTTCAGTTGTAAATTTTTCCTGACAGATTTTTTCCAGCCAGATTTTCAACCGACCTTTTCCCAATCATCATTTTTTAAAACTGGCTCGCTATTGATTTGTTTAAAAATGACGTCATTGCTTCAAGAACTATATACACATAACTTTCTCGTACTCACTTCTCTATACGGAATGGGGTTCCCAGCTGACATAGCAAAAACCCTATCTCGCTTCATCTACAACTCTCGTTGATGATCTATACAAAATTGGGTAATTTTTTCCACGACTTTATACAGTTCTTGATCACGGGGATCTATCTGCTTGTACGGCTTCACGTGAATTCTTAAATCATAGTGCTCGTCCATATTTTCATTGACGTTATCATCGACCCCAATTAAAAGAATGTCGTAATCGTACAAGACTCTGATATGTTCCGAACATTTTGAAATATTATACTTTCGACACGACTTTTCACATTGCGTGCGGCCAAATATCCGATACGCATATCGTGCAATATCGTGCAATGAACTGTTGATCACTCGCTCGACATAATCATCCGAACCTTTACTCCACAAAATGATATCGATATTGCAAAGATGTAAAAACTGGATCAGGAAATTGGTTTTGGGTCGAATTTGAAATGTTTCTCCTTCAAAGTATCCAAGCGTCTCATCCATATCTAAGACACAGACCACCACCATCTTTCTTTTTTAAAGAAAGAAGAAGATGAGTCGATCCACCACTCATACTATTATTGAACACGTGAAAGAAATTGTTTATTATGCTCCTTCCAAATGTGCTTGGCATTTTGATTATGTCTGTTTTCTCATTTTAAATAATTTCAATCAAAGACGATTCCACTGCCTGTTTACTTCCCACTCGATGCAGTGGAGATCTTACAGTGCCAGCAGCTCTTGTGACTTGCCCGAACATTTTTTCGATTTGATCCTTCTTCATCGACAATTGAGTTCGGAGTATGTGTTGCCTTTTGCGACGCATTTCCGAGAACGTTCGGGATATACAATAGGTCTCTTTGAAATGAATCCTGGACTTTATAGTGCTCGCATTCTTCAACCGGAATATTTAGCAGAAACGTTTTACACGTTCATTGTTTTCTTGTGTAGTATTTGTTATCGACTCGGAGAAACGGCTCCCGTTTTAAAATTATGTTCTTTTGTGTACACGGACCATCATCCCGTGCTCGTGGATATTGGAGCTCTGAATGTGGAAAAGAGAGAACGCATCGGTCATCGAGAATTTTTAAACGAGAAGAAATGGCATCGGTTCTTGAAACGACGAACGACTCGAGACATTATTCGGTACGTGAAACTCATGCATCCGGATTATTTTAAGAAGAAATGTCGTGGTCAATGCATTCTCTCCGAGAAAGTGGTCTTCAACGATGTAACGCATCAACTGATTTGTAAAAGTCGACAACGCAGTCTGGCCGAGGTTTTAGATACTTTTCAAGAACTCATGCCCCATGAGCCTATTCGTCAACTCATTCGAACGTGGCTTTCTGCGAGATAAACAAGAAGATGGATTATAAACAACTCGTCCTCGATTTATTGAAACAGAAAAAATATCCCATTTTAGTGGGTTATGTGGTCATGGATATTTATTACAAAGAGGTTTATAAATCAGACGGGAAAGTAAAACGATTTGACTCCCCATGTTTCGAGTTGAATCAAAGATATTTAGAAGAACCCAATCCATATAAACTGGAATTTATCACTTCGGACGAGAGTAGTAAATTGGTTATTCGACGACAAATCGATCCTAAAGATTTTAATATAAATCAATATCTGGAAAAATGTTTTCGTGTTAAACTGTCCAGTCACCATCTTGCTGAATTTGATATGTTTAAATACAAGATGTTCGAAGAACAAATTTATAATTTCATAATGTATCTGAATAGTAACATTCCTGCCATTCGAGAATTTTTGAACTTAACTCACGACGAAAGTACTCGATATTTACCCCAGTCCATACGACTATGGGTGTATAACTATAAAACGGCCAAGATCACTCATCAAATTATGGATCCCGAATATTTTGGACCCCGTTCATCTCTTTTACTGGAAACACGCATGATTCAAGGTTTATTGTCACCGTGCACTTCTAAATCAGTATTATTGTCCCTTCGAGATGATTATGCTTGGAAGAATCATACCGATAAAGCCATTTTACCGTCTTATGTATATGATTACGATCCTTATAATTTATATTATTCGGATCACTGGAAGGCTCTTGTCCCGCTGGCTTTTAATCCGTTAGAAAATCCCATCATTTGTTAATATTCCAGTTGCAGCACGTACTCATCATCTTCACTCCCGTCACGAACAAAATTGATGTAACGTTTCGTTTGAGGATCCTTGTAGCGACAGACTTGGCGAATACCCCGACAAATAGATCCCGGCAAATTTAAATCTCGATCCATTCCTCGAGTCGGTTTTAGAATCAGACCCGATTCGTTTGTCTCGAGGGCTTTTATAAACTTTTGATCGTAGCCAACACGAGCTTTGAGTTTGGACTTTCTCTTTCTCCCTCTTTTTTTAGGTAGAGGAGCCAAGTAATGCCGAATGGGTATATCTATACTCGAAGAGCGACTTTGGGATCGATTTCGGACTCTTGTTGGACTTGGAGATCGACTTCGGACTCTTGTTGGACTTTGAGATCGTGTTCGGACTCTCGTTGGACTTTGAGATCGACTTCTCGATCGACTTCTAGAACGTTGACGTTGAGATCGACGCCGCATATTTAGATTTATTTCTACTTTATTACGGTTTAAGAAACGTTTTACATAGTCTTGGACACGAGGTTCTTCACTCATAGCGTCATACCAGTAATTTCCCGGAATGATTATAAATTTATCGTCTCGAAACTTTATAAACTCTTCTGGACTATAGCGGGGAAAAAATTTTTGTAAATGAGACAAGTCGAATAAAACGTGCCCCAACGAACATGTCCCTGTCAATTCAGAACGACGCACGTTTCGATTTAATTTCTCTTCTAACACTTTTTGAACATACTCAATAGGAACTTTGGAAGGATAAGACATTTTTTTTTGCTTTATATTCCCCAAATGACTTGTCCATAGAAATATAATCGGAAGAAAACTGAATCTCGAACGTGCTGGTGTGTATCATAGTAAGCGTGATCGTATAAATCAAACACATCTAAATGAGCCAAGGCATGTAAAGTAAAAATGAATAATAATTGCCATGTCGTTTCATTACGATAAAATCGAGTTTGATCTACATTGACCTGATTAGCATAATAGGTGTTCATATTGATCGTGCCCCTGTTTTGATCTACCAGCATCTTGTTCGAAGTGGAATAGTTTAAGCAGTAATTGCGATGAATTTTAATAAACTCGAAAAGATTAAAAATAACGTAGACGGGATTTTTCCTTCCTCGGTTTCGGTTTCATTAATATATAACTGAATAACCTCTTTGGGTCCTCCTGGCTCTTCACAATAATACATGGACATTTCGTAACGGTCCAATCGACGAATTGGATTTTCCAAGATACGATTGAGAATCGAGACCCATCGTTCAAATATGAAATGGAATTTTTTAAAATCGATCGTGGCCCAATCATCCATGATTTTAAAGCATGCCGTACAAGCATCTCGCCAAGTATTAATTTTAGACTGAAGAGCCGTTTGACGACAAGATCGACGTTCTTCGTGTTGATCAACTCGTCTTTCCATATCCTTATCCTTTGTTTTTTTTCCAAAGAAAAAAAAAGATGGCTGAAATGTATATATTCTTGATGATGTTTGGTCTCTTTCTATTTTTCTTTCCTACTTCTGTCATAGAATCGGATTCCATCCCCATGAACGAATCTATACCGCTTAAAGATTGTCGACGAGAAAAAGTCTGGTGTGTGGATACATGTGATTTTCTTTGCACAAACGGGGAAGAAATGCAATGTGTTCGAGGACTCTGTATGCCCAAACTGAATCCTTACCCGTGTCAAACTGAAAAAGGGGGTATGATTATTCTTACCGAAAAAAATGGATTCTATCAGTGGTCGTGTTACTGTACGGATCCAGCTTTTTACAATGGACCGGATTGTGGAGAATTGGCGAAAGACGTTTGTCAAAATGGTACATTTATCTATAGGGGGTTCAATCAGCATGAATGCATGTGTCAATTTCCACAAGTAAAGGCTATGATTCAAGGAAAACCTCAGTGTGTGCATAGGAATATAGCTCGGTTTTATCGGGATCCGTAATGAACTGGATCATTAAAAAATGTACGTCTGAAAATGTCTCAAATTTTTTGAAAAAACAAACCGTGACTCTATCTTACATTGGGTGCAATTAGAAATTACCCCTCTTTTCGTCCGAAAATGATGTCTCACAATTTCGAAAAATTGAAGACATCAATTTCGGACGAAAAGAGAGATTTTTTTTTTCTACCAATTTAATCGACTTGATCCTTATGGTTTTTTAATTATCCAGACTCTCACTTATCTATTTAAACAATCCGACATTCCCTACAGATCAGTCTGTACTGCTGAAGAGGTAACATCTTTCAACGCAGCTTCTACGTTACGACAAATGCTTCAATAAAGGTAAGAGATTTTTCCTTCTTAATTATTTTTCATTTTACTAGAAAGAAATGATTATCCTATTTTTTTTGAACCTATCTAAGTGTTTTGAGTTCTACTTCAGATTACGAAGTGCTTTTGAAGATCCAATCTGGTTATCTTTTTCAATCCATAAAAGCAATGATCCCTATATTTTTTGAAAGTTTTTTAAAGAATAGACTCTTGTGTTACTGATTCCATCTCCTTTTTAGCTTCTTCTTGTATATATTTACGATAACCTGCAATTTTCATAGAACGTTTAATGATGGTAAAGGAAGGACTAAAGGATCGATTCGGAAAATACTTTTGAAAGAATCGTTTTAATTTTCTTAAGCAACCATCTAATGATCGAGGGAAAAGTGGGCCGGCAATAACCCAAGCCAAAAATTCATACAAAAACCGATTACGTTGATCCCATATATTGGACGATGCCAATTTCTTTTCTGCATAATGTCGTCGAAGATCTGTTTCGTTCAGAAGTTTTAAAATTTCGTTTGCTTTTAAGTCAGTTTCAAGAATGACAAGAATAAATAAAGCCATCTCTTCATATTCATAGCGATCTATAACTATTTTTCTAAGTATTTTGAGATCATTTAATGTAAGAAGAGGACCTTGACATCTTTTAATATGAATTTGTTTCGAGCGCTCCCTTTTTTCACCGAGCAAACGGTATAAAAACACGATTTTATTTTTTATTTTATTATACGATTTCCTCTTTTCCTCAGTCAGATACTTTTCATATATCTCTAGTGCTCTTTTATAATGATATTTTATACCGTCACCATGTTTTTGATACCAATCATAGAATTCATTAAAATAAAATTCATACTTAGCTCGTGTTCCTTCCGAAATATTCATACGTTTAATAATATTTTGACATTCCTCCATCGACGGACATTGTTTGAATACTGTATTGTCAGGCTTATGTCTATGTTTAGGAAGAGCGTTATCCCAACATTTCCATCGTCTCATTCGTTGGTATTCTTTTTCTTTGAATCGAACGTTTGGATCTTTTCGCCTTTCTCGTTTTCTCCATCGATTTGCTTCTTTTACTCGTTCCAGTGACCAATAATGTTTCAAATATGCTTTTCTTTTTCTTTTCCTTTCAGATAAAATTGTAGGTTCCTCAGTATCCATCTTGACTCCTACCCTTCATTATTAATTATTATCTATTATTTTTCACTTCGTCTTATATTTTTTAATCTAATCCTTTTTTGGTACATAAAAAGTAAATTGATTAAAAAAATATAAGGATTCCATAAAACTTTTAAATTTTCCTTGACGGTAAAATAACAAAGATCCTAAAATCCTTACCTTTTAAATGTAGTGTGTCCCATGGGACAAACCGGTTTGTCCTATGGGACACACTAGATTTAAAAGGTAAGGATTTTAGGATCTTTTTTATTTTACTAAAAATTTGATAAAAAGGTTTATACTAGAAGGTTTCAAAATTTTATTAATGATATTAAATTATTATTAATGAGTTTTTGAATGGGTGCCAGGATCTGACGCTATTGATAAAGAAATAACTTAATCCATAATATATATGTCTGAAAAACAAATACCATGAAGGGGGAACATAGTTTTCCTAATGTTTATCTTGCTGTGTTTCATAAATCATGTAGATGGTCAGACAAATTACTAATGTAATGACAAATAAACAGTAAAGCTGAATAGTATGAATAAAAGGCATAAATGTCTTATAATTAGATCCAAAAACGGATCGGAGAAATGATTCATAACTCATTTTATCTTGTTCATTCCTTTCTCTCTATTTACATACAAGTTCTATCAGTATCCTTAATGGATCCAAGATTCTACTTCAACCATAAAATTGACTCATCGTAAGAATTTTTACTTGCAGATACTCAAGGCAGTTTGGTCTGTTTATTAGAATTCCAAATACATTTCCCGCATCTGTTCTAACCAATGGATTCTGGATTTACAACGAGCGGTTTTTATCAGAAGCATAAAAGACTTTCCCATCTATTCTCTAGCCATGGATTTTAGATTTTATTAGACCCCTTAGCGTATGTCAGTTCGGATACTACGCCAACTATAAAATCGGCTCATCGTAAGCTTTTCCACTTGCGGATACTTTCTCAGATGTCTATTTTCTTCTTTTTTTAATCCGACCCTCTCAAAAACAAAGGATAATGAATATTCATAAATACGCTACACTTTACAGCCAATTTCATGGCTTGCATTTAGGAGGATTCAATGTGATTCAAGATACGATTTTTTTCCCTTAGCCCATATGCGGCTTCAATCTTCTGTGATTCGAGAACTCGTTCATTTCGATAAAGTCGTCCCGAGTCAGAAACCACTCGTTCTCGCCCTAGCCGCCTATTGTAAAATGTCGGACTTGTCGTGTACCGTTTTTCTTCAACGCAATGCGTCATGGATCCTTCTTTTAGAAAACGAACGGGTCATTTTCCCCACGATCCCGAATTCATCGGAATCCTCCCACAATCTTTTCAAACTTTTCGCCACACCATTTTTTGTGAAAGATCCTAAAACGATCGAACGGTATTTACAAAATCCCGTGTTCGAAAACGTGTACCGCTCCCAAAATAATCATACAATTCTATATTTAGACGAATGGGATATACCGTATCCAGGAGGACATTACTTTGATGATGATAACGGGCCCAGATTACATTTACCAGAAGATGACGGAGGGAAAAGGTATCGTCTTTGTTTTTTATCCAACCAGGTCCATCACGAGAATGACCTCGTCCATAATTTCATCAACGAATGGAAAGATCGACCGGACGTTTATTACGATCCTCTGAAAACGCGAACGGCTTTTCCGTCTTCCTTTATTGAATTTTTACCGTCCGTGAATCCTGAGAAACCCATCCCGTTTCCCATTGAGTACAATAAGAGTACGGCGCTCATTCAAAAACAATGGACGTATCAGCACCATCCTCAATATATTGTCCAAGATATTTTGAATACGTACGATCAGAGAAATTCGCTTGAGAAGGTCGGACTCTTGATCGAATACCCGTTTCAAATCGGGTTCGAAAATGCTACTCGATCGAATCCTAACGGGAAATGCATTGGACTCGTCGTCAACGGTTCTGAACCGGAAACGATTTTATATGTTCGATCACCGTATCAGCGGTACATGGAATATCAAGCCATTCCCACGACCGTGCACTGGATTCCTATTCTTTACGAACCAGAAACCACGTATCCACTTCAACCGGTCGTACTCTGTTCGACGATCATCGGGTTTGAATACAAGAAGGCTTTCTTATGTTTAAGTTATGTCATGCTCGAATCTCATCCGAAACAACCTGCTAATAGAAACACGGCGTGTCTGTTCCATCCCGTCACAGATGTGAGCGAATTGACGTTTCTCGAGAGTTACGAATACGATTGTCAGTATGCGCTTCACCGAGTTCGATATGCTTCCATTCCTCATGATTTATGGTGTCTGACCAAAATCGAAGAAGAAAAACCAGTTCCACTTGCTAAACCCTATGCTCATCTACCTTACCTGGTTCAATCATGGCTGGAATTTTATCATCAGAATCGTTCCACGGATCCAGAAATCAGGTACGGCAATCTGAAACTCTTTCAATTGGCTCTAACTTTGGCTCGACATAAAATATGCTTTTCGGCCGAAACGGTTGAAACCGAAGAAGAAGAAGGTATCATTATACCAAGAAATTCATCGTCCCCGATCGTCATTCGCCTAAGTCGGGAAGCTCGAAAATTTCTCGATATTGTCCGGTTAAGAATTGAATTTATGGAACGACCAGTTTCCTCTCCATGTGTTCTGTTGTAAAGAGAAAAAAGAAAACGAAACAAATATCTGTAGATTGAGAAATGGTGATTCCCTTAGCTCAGCTAGGAACTCAACTCACAAGAAGTGCGAAAGTTATCCACTGATATACACAATTCTTGAAACGATGACGTCATCTTGAAATGTCTTGTGAATCGAGTCGGCTGGAAAAATTTCTAAAAGCTTAAAAAAAAAAAAAAAAAAAAAAAACTTTTTGTTAATTTTTATCATGTCTTTAAGACATGATAAAAATTAACTCTCTCTTCTTTTTGGCTGGGAAGGATGTCTCACCGTTTCGAAAAACAAACCGTGACTCATTCTTGCAATGATTGCCATGAGAAAGGATGAGTTATGGTTTGTTTTTTCAAACGGTGAGACATCCTTCCCAGACAAAAAGAAGAGAGAGTTAATTTTTATCATGTCTTAAGACATGATAAAAATTAACAAAAAGTTTTTTTGTTTTTTTTTTCATCTACAGAAATTTTTCTGGGCTCTCAGAAATTTTTCCTAGCCGACTCGATTGGCAATACATCTCAAAATTCTTTCTAGAATGGACTCTCGCTTATCTATTTAAACATTTCAAGTTTTACTTCAGATCGCTCAGGAGGGTTGAAGAAGAAGCATTTCGTAACTTGGAGATCATATTGTATTCTTTTCCATTTCGGAATTGTTGAATATTCACAATCAACACTAAAAAATAGAGTATTTCAACGCGAGTTATTTCGTACGTCATATCTCCCCGTTGAGCGAACTGGTCGGCTATCTGATCTATTTCCGTAATGATAGTAAAAACGTTCAGTGGATCCACGACCAATTCTGTATTCCATTGAATTGTAAATGGAAGTACGAGGTTTTGTTCACTCAAAAAATACAAATAGCCGTATTTCTCTTTTTCTCGAAACAGCGTTTGAATATAGTCTCGCACCGCTTCCCGTACTTCTGGATCGCGCACCAGTTCGAGCGTGACGAGGCTCGTGAAGGGCGGAAATTTATGAAATTTGATATATTGAGGTACCACGGTATTCAGTCGAGGACGATATTTATGATGAAGAAGGTGATCGATAGGAGTCTTTAAGGATTGAAGTGTAACGATATCCATCTTTTCTTATACGAATTTCCAAATAATAAGGCCGATGATGACAAGAACGATTCCCAACAAGATTGGTTTTAGGTACGGTATATTACCCAAAACATCTAAAATACCACTCGTGATGGAACCCGTCACGTCTTGACTGAAATGCGTTAAAGCTTCTCCGATCGTGGGTCGACGGCATTTCAATTCTTGCGTCGGTGTACAATCGTGATATTGACAATCACATAATCGACAACACGTATCCTCTTTCTCGTTGTCGTACCCTTCACACGCATTCCATTGCTGAATAGGAAATCCCGTGCACGATTCGATCCCGTGAACAGGTTCGGATTGACAACAACTCAATTCTTTAAGTTTACAAACCATGTCCCCTCCGTTGTAGAGAAAACAGCCCGAATTGTCCCGAATGTATTGGTTGACATATTGAGAACCGAGCGCGACGGCCGTCACCCCTCCTGCGGTCAGAAAAGCTTTCTTACTAAACACTTTATCAAAAGCTTTTTGAAGGGGTTTATTCTTTGCGACGACTTTAGCGACCTCCCCTGCTCGTTTGACAGGAATGTCGAATTGTTTAAATTGTTTAGCGACTTTGCCTCCAGACTTGTTAAAAAATCGCATGTCTCTTGACCCTTGCCGGATTTTCAGAAACCAAGACAATGAACGAATCCAATTGTATTTTTAGTAATCGAAAAATTCCTTGTGGGTCGGACAATATTTCGGCGTTTCGGAATATTCTCTGCCTGAACCATCTTCGAAATCCTTATGGATTGCAAATTTATTATCATCGAATGGAATCGGAATCGCATACCAAAGTCGTTGGACCTTTCCTGATTGTGAAGGAAAATTTCTCGTTTCCGAAAAATACTGTCATTTTACCGACACGCGAGTTCCTGGATAAACATTACCGACCCGATTTACACGACGTCCAGTTGGACGATCTCACGTTTAAACTCAACCCGTGCATCGAGCACTATATCAACCACCTGTATTCTCAAGACCCGACCGACTTGAAACGCAATAACGCCATGGATGTGTTTGATCGGCGTTTCCATTACGAACTGCTACGGAATTTAAGTGTTGGCAACACGAACGAAATTGGTTTAGGCGTGAACAATACCACGAAGATGCAAGAAGAAATGATGGTGCATTTCAAGAGCACGCTTCAGCAACGTCTTTGCGGTTTATACCACTATATTAATAATTCAAATGTAGCGACGCTCTTCGACAAGATAAAGGTATGCGACATGGCGAATGGAGGTCTCTTTGTCGACCCTAAAACGGAATTCTCTCCTTTTTACAATTTCCTGCTGGCGCATTGTTTATTCGATTTTCATAAGCTACCCAATTTAGACCTCGTTCCCGAAACCGTCATTTCGAATGTCGCGTACAAGAAAGGGGTTGGGTTTTATACGTTAGAAGATATTTGTCACCCTGAACCGATTGTTGTGATGGGAGAAGAAACAGGATCTTCGTATCTCTATCAATCCAAATGCATCACGTATCCCAAAGAAACGGCTTTAAATAAACAATTGACGAGAAAGGATTTGCCCGATAATCTCATTATGAAAAATGCCATGCAGTTTTCTGATACGCGGTTCCTAACTTGCTAAATGCGAAAAGGTTTGGAGAAAAAAATTGATTTGGTTGGGGGGTTAAAAAGTCAGTACAGAAAAATTTCTATTATGTAAAAAGGAAAAAAAAACAAAATGGTAATATACCTTGACACAGAATCTGTTTTCATCATGTAGAAGCTTGTACACAGGCCATAGCATTAAACGATCTGAAATGAAACTTGAATGACTTAAATAGATAAGTGAGAACACATTCTTGAAAAAAAATGATGGTCTTGTTGATCTGGAAAAAATTTTTGAGATCTAAAAAAAAAAAAAAAAAAAAAAAAAAAAAAAAAAAAAAAAACTTTTTGTTAATTTTTATCATGTCTTTAGACATGATAAAAATTAACAATCCCCTTCCCTTTTTTTCTGGGAATGTTGTCTCACACTTTCTAAAAATAGACTATAACTCATCCTTTCTAATGGCAATCATTCCAAGAATGAGTCACGGTTTATTTTTCAAAAGAGTGAGACAACATTCCCAGACAAAAAGGGGAGGGTAGTTAATTTTTATCATGTCTAAAGACATGATAAAAATTAACAAAAAGTTTTTTTTTTTTTTAACTTCTAATCCAGATCATCCAGATCACGACGAGACCTGAGAGCGTACGGTTTATACGCAAATTTACTAAACTTGTTCTTTATAGAACTGGCAGAAACCTCACCTAAATAGACTGGATCCTCATTGCCTTTTACATCCTCAGCCTCCTTCTTAGACTTCTCTTTCTTGAATGGTTTGCACAGATCTGGATTGATCTTGCTTTTGATGGGAACCTGGTCTGGATCCACCTTTTCAGTTTTGATTTTCTCTTTATCGAAGGTAGTGGAAATGGTTTCGTTAATAATATTTCTCGAAGAAGGTTCTAAAATATTTAACTGAAACACGGGTTTTTCGATCATATTCAGAGCATCTTCTTGAAAGAGAATCATATCTCTACAAATGCCTCCTACTCTACAATACAAAGCGTCCGTTTCGTAAAAGTACCGCGAATTAATTTTAATATTTAAAATACCAATAAACATATCGTTATTCACAAATTCTTGGTCCAGGGTTTCTTGAAACACGTTTAAAAGGGTCGTTCCATCAAACACTTTGGTTTTGCGTAAACACCATTGATTTTGAGACATCTGAGAATTCAGATCATTTCGTTGACTCATTTGCCGACACGCTTTACAGAGAGAAGGTCTACATTTTTCAATGAAGAACCGACATTGTTCTGAAATCAGCATTTGGGAATGATCGGCGGCCACGGCTTTGGTAATGTCCACCAGAGGAGGACAGAGTTTACATATGAAAGAATGGGCATTCAGATTCCTCTTATAATTAGTAGCGCAGGGAACCCAATACCCCGCTACGAGAATATTATAATGATGATTGAAATCTTTAATATTTTCAATCTGAATATAACCTTTTTCTACGGGATGCTGGAACGGGATCGCTTTAGCTTGAAAATCTTGAAACTGAGGATTGTTGGCTAATATATTTTTCCATTCTCGGCTCACGAGGTTTAACGTTCTCGGGTTATTTTCAACGATTTCGTCAATCCCCGCTTTTAAAATCGGGTGCGCAAGAATACGATCGATTAACTCTGAATATTCCATAGTTCCCCTTTATTATTATTTTATGGACTTCTAAACATTTCGGTCTGTTTCCTCAATTCTTTCGCGTACCGGTCAATGATTTCAATCGTTTGATTCATGCAATAGGTTAAGAATTCATCTTTAATGTAGGCTGTATGCGACCCCTGCCAATCTAACCCTCCTGTCAGAGTTTGTACGTCCCATTTGATGTATTGCAATAAAACATCGGTCCATTCTTTCACAGTCATATTGGATCGAATGCTTCGATCCACGAAATCCAATTTATTCAGCACGGATCTAATATATTCCTCCGACGAAAAAACGGTTTTTCCGTACACGACATCAAATCGTAATCGAAAATAGGACACGTATAATTGATAAAACAGGTCGCTGAGCATTTTGAAATCGGACGATACGGAGGGAGAAGGGGTTAGTTCGGTTTTAATGTGTTCCAATTCCTTTTGCAAGTGGGCTTTTTCGTCCAGACATCGATCTAAAGCGTGTTTGGCCTCTTGTAAATCCAATGACAGACCTCTTACATAGTCTTCGTCGACCGTCGATACGTGCTTTCGTTTATATTTCGAAGTATCGGACATTTCTACATCCTGCGGAGCTACGAGAGCTTTAGCCAGTTGGTTTTCTAAAGTTTGGTTTCGAGACCGAGACACTTCCAGTTGGTTTTGTAAATCTTTCACTTCCCGCTGTAATTCCTCCACTTGATCCGTAGGATACGTAATGGCCGGTACAGTAGTGGGTTCTTTCACTTCGGTAATATGAGGACGTTCCTCTAACTGCCGTCGATACAGGTCTCGTTCCTGCTCGAAATATAAAATCACCGAATTCGCCAATTCTTCAATAGGATCCGGTATGTTCGGAAACTGGGCTCGAAGCGTGACAATTTGTTTATAAACGAGATCTTGAAATTGTCGATGCTCGTGAATCACGTTTTGGAGTTGATGGACAACAGCTTGCGGCCAATCTTCCCTCTGATCACTAGGGTCATTCTGAAGGATCGTTTTTAGGAACGTGGTCAATTTCGTTTTGGCGTAGAGGAGGTACTCATTACATTTCGTATAATTACTTTCGACTTGATCGAGTTTCTGTTTCAATTCGAAAAGTTGTTCTTTTGTTTTACGGAGCTCGACTTCACAATCGTTGTGATTCTCGACCTGTCGAGCCCATTCGATCATGCTCGACGCCAAATTATCGAATTGAACGACCGGTATTTCGGGAAAATGACCTTTCAGTTGCGCCAATTGCGTTTCGAGGGTCCTCTCTAGATTTTCTTTGAATTGGAATACTTTTTCGAGTTCCGCGAGAATCTGATCGTAATCCGTGGCCCCAAAATACGCATTCCATTTAGTCCGTATCAGAGTTACCAAATTCGTTTTCAGGACCTCCAGTTTCTTTTCCAAAGCGACGCGTTGCCGTTTTTCATGTTCTAGACTCTGCTGTAATTTTTTATGTTCTTGGCTACGATCCCGATGGAGTTGAGCTTGGATTTGTTGTAGGACCTCCTTCGCTTCGTTCTGGTTCTCAATCGATTGTTGAAGATCGTGCAATCGTTGCAAGAGGGTCGTGTCTTCCATCATGCTTTTAGAGGAAGAAGGGAGACTGTGAAGAACGGTATGAGCTAAATTGTCGGGCGTTAGCGATTGATTTAAAGCATTCCCGAGAAGTGTTAATTGGTTCAAAAGCTGGGTTTGCCAATTTTGTAAATACTGGATATACGTTTGAATTTGTTGGAAGAAAAACGTTTTCCAATCTTGGTTCGCACCTAAAGGTTTCCAAAATGAGGGGGGAAGGATCGTCTGTAAAAACGTCATAAACTGCGTTTCGTGGAACTCCTTCATTTGCTTAGCCATTTCGTCTCGATATGAGGATTTTTCTTTTGCAGCGTGTCAAGAACGCGTTGAATACCTTCCTGGAAATGTGTTTCGGACTCGATTTTCCATTTTTGCAGGAGGTCGGTTCGTTCTTTCTGACCCTGCTCCAACTGCTTTTCCAATATCCGTTTTTCGTTTTGACAAAGGGTCAATTGTCCTTTCAGTTCCTCGTTCAATTGCTGGACGTGCTGTTTTTGTTCCGATTGATACGATGTTAAAAACTGGTCGAGGGTTTCTTGTAATTGCTCTAACTTAGATCGCGACGACTCGATCATGAGCTGCTGAGAAGGAGGCGATTCGAGCGGTAAGTTTCAATGACCGTAGTCGTAGAAGAAGGAGGAAGTTTCAGTTGCTCGATCGTTTCTTGTAAAGCCATTTGCAAAGGGCGGATTAAACTTTCCGTTCGTTGCATCCATTCTTCAAGTCCCGTTTCGTAGCGTTGGTGGAGCATTTGCCATTCGTTCATCAAACGGTTTGGAAACTCGATATTATTATTATTATTATTATTATTATTATTATTCAATTGTTGTTGTTGTTGTTGTTCTACTATTTGCCTCTGCCATTGTATTTTTTCAGACTCGTGCGTTCGAATTTGTGTCTGTAAGGTTTCGTGATCTCGTTTCAATTGCTCCCACTGAGTTTGTAAGGTTTCGTGATTCCGTTTCAGCTGCTCCAACTCAGTCTGCAGGGTTTCTTTCTCCCATGTAAGGCGTTCCAATTGTCGTTGCAAATCCACGACTGAATGCTCTTTTCCGAATCGAGCGGTATTCACATATTGTTCTTTTTCTGCTAGAAAATAACGCATTTCGTTCCTGTGCTCTTGTTGGAGCGTCTCGATTTGTTTCTCAAAAGCTTTCCGATCTGCCTCCAATTGAGTTTCCAAAGAAGCGATTTTGTTTTCCAGGTCCTGAGATTCCATCGGAACAATCTCTTCCAAATGCAAACCCGAAATGCGAAACAAGAAATCGATGATGCTCGAACTCTTTTTATACAGTTGAGGATAGAGATGGAGTAAAGGTCGACTCAGGAGAAAAGCATCGATCACGTCGTCTCGAAGATTTTGTTTGAGACCATCGACAACATTTAAAGATATAAAAGTGGGGTCGGACTGGTATTGAATAAGACATCGAACCAGTTCTCGTAACATTCTTTTCTTTTTGCTTTTTTTTAAATCATTAAAAGGTAGGCTACTTTGTTCAAATCGAGCAACATATATTGATATTTTTCTTCGGAGCGGGACGATAACCAAATCATGACTTCTTTCAAGTAGCGACGATTCTTTCTAAAGTGGGAAACGTATATTTTAAATCCTTCTCGGGTCCATAATTCATTATTTCGGTAAAACAGTAGCCAATAATTACATTGTTCACGATTCACGTCGAGGAACGTTTCATGATGGAATGACGCAATCATAGGCGAAACATACATCACTAAAGACATATTCAAAACGACAAACCAAACACCGGTTAATTTCGTGTCGTCAAAAGTAATTTCACAAGTATAAAAGTCCGATGGAATAGAATCCGTATGCAGGTAAGGTGGAAGGGAGCGTTTAAACAATTTATGAAGTTTGGCAGCCAATTGAGCACTCGCAGCTTGTCCCGTTAAATGTATGAAGTGGAGGATGAGCATGGGATGTAAATAGTGATACCAGTTGGACCACGATTCCCAGACGTGCGTATTTCGTTTGAAAAATCGGAGGCGCATGCAATGCTCTAACTGGAAAGGTTCTCTTTTTATGTAGGTCATCGTCAGATCGCTTAAGGCACGAAAAGCCATATTGCGAGGAAGTACTTTCCAGAACAAGGAAAACGGATTGATGGTCGAACAAACAAATAAAGTATTATTTTCATAGGAGACCTTGATAAAATCTCGAGAGGGAAATAAACTTTGTAAAAACTGATCTGTCGTATCTCTAGAGACGTTAATCCAACGAGGATCCTCTTTTGTTCCATGCACGCAAAAGACTAAAGACCCACGAGGAAACGGATAGTCTTTGTCTAAATTTTCTCCTTGGAAAATGAGTCGATTTTCACTGACCACGAGAATACAAGGTGCTCGAACGAGACCCGGGCTAAAATGTTTCAAAGTATCAACATGAAAGATGGGTAATTTGAAACGAACAGCTATAAAATAATATTGTCTATAAACATTTCCATACACTTCCACATAATCCGAAACATTGTAGTACTTTTCATTATCCATGACAGAGCTTACTTTATCTCGCCTTCTTCCTCGAAAGGAATAAGTCTACAGAGCCAACTTACACGCTTTATATATACATGAGAAATGACGTCATTCAAGGACATAAACAAGGACGTTTATGTCTAGAAAAGTAAAAGCTGGCTGGGAAAAATTTCTCAGATAATCTGGAAAAAAAAAAAAAAACTTTTTGTTAATTTTTATCATGTTTTTTAGACATGATAAAAATTAACTGTCCCCTCTTTTTGTCAGGGAAGGATGTCTCACTCTCTAAAAAATATACCTTGACCCATTCTTTTATTGGAGTTCTATTTTTAGAAAGGATGAGTCATGTTCTATTTTCCGAAAGTGTGAGACAACATTCCCAGACAAAAGGGGAAGGTAGTTAATTTTTATCATGTCTAAAGACATGATAAAAATTAACAAAAAGTTTTTTTTTTTTTTTTTTTTTTTTTTTTTAATATCCACTTTGGAATTTTTTCTGAGCTCTGGCTAGAAAGAACTCTGGTTTATCTATTTAAGACGTGCGAAACGAATTTCACTTTAAATCATTCTGTGCCGTGAATTCAACATTATATAGGAACCGACTTTATGAAGGTAAAAGTGCTCAGTTTATTTATTCTTTAGAGGAGCACGTGGAGATTTTATACGATATTTACTTACAAAGAATTGCTTGTATTTTTTTTAAGAAATATTAATCAAGTTAAAGATATATAATCATGTCGCAGAGCCTCCATTATTTAACAAGGATTAATTCGGTTGGAGATGCGCCCAACGATGCTTACATTTTCTACCAGATGTCGGGAGGAATCTTTTACTGTAACCGAAAAGACTACGCACAATTTTCTCGATTTTATACTCGAACGTCTGCCGAAAATCTTTTTTTAACGATGGATCTTTGCTCGACGACCCATCATTCCCTTATCCTAGATATTGATATTAAAACTGAATGCGATGCATCCCTTCCTTCATCTATGCTCTACGATTATGTAGATTCTGTTATTCTCTCAACCTTAAAATTTTACTTTTTATCCCTTAAGCATTTTACTTTTATTGTGGCTGTTCGTCCAGGAGGTGGTATTCATGTCCATTTGCCGGAAATTTCGATCGCTCATGATGATTATATTCAATTCTGCAGCCAACTTCAACCCCGGTTCTATCACGAAACATCTGAATTTATTTTCCAGTTGGACGTTTTAGCGAATGCGACGCTTGTGAATTCCTCCAAGCCCTATACGAATAAATACGAACCCATGCTGATTATTTATGTAGACGAACAAACCACCTGGCGTTTAGATTTGACCAATCCTAATGCTTTCAGCATGCGATTGTTAGGCATTCAATCAAAATTTAAACGTCGCAAGGATAATACCAATTGCTTTTTTCGTAAACTGCTCCACCTCCAGCCAATGGATATTCAAAAACAACTTTATGAATATATGATGCCTGTGGTGACACTGTACGATCCTTTGTATCGAGTATCGTATCCCACGCTTATTAGCAAAGATGAGGAAGCTGGACCCGACGATGAAAAAGTGGCTACATTTGTGTATAAACTAAAAACCCCGATGTATATTTACAAAGGGAAGGATTTTGGAACCGAAGGTCATCATTGGTTAAAAACGTTTTACTTTATCAAGTTTAACGGGTTTGTGATTTCAGACTTTGAATCGAATAACCGGGCTCTAAAACGATGGTACCGGGAAAGTCAAAATTCTATCGTCATCGAAAACGATGTATTCCAGACAGTGAATCAAGCTCTCAAGTTAGACAATCCTAGTTTGCATTCCGATCCCAATCCCCTTCGTACGATTATGCAGTACAATCAAGGTTACTATTTTTTTACCTGTCTTTTGTGCCTTGTGTCAACATTTACGAATGTCCTCCCATACACTCGCATCCCATTTGCGTACGATATTAGAATCTCACGAACTCATAGATTCTGTAGAAAAAATCAACAATAAAATTATAGATATCATTTCCCAAGATTGTACTCTCGACACGATCCTCTTTTGTGGTTCGAATCTCAATCCTAAAATTTACAAATTTAAAGATAAACTGGAAGCTATTATCAAAACCATGAAAGGCGTTATTTTATATTCGGTGTCTGGAGATCAGCTCGTGGAACAAATTCATCGAATTCAAGAGCGATATTTTCCGATTCTCGTCATTACCATGCACAATTCCTGTAAGAAACCTCAACGCTATATGTGGAATAATATCCACGAGTACTGGCAAGAAGTGCCCCACCAGATAGAAATTCTAAACCTGATGAATGCCATCTGGTCCTCCATTCAGGCCTATGCTCGGAATCAGTTTGCCGATAAAACTAAAAACATGTGTCCTTTCACAGACATTATGAAACAGGTCAACATTAATTATGTGGTCTCGTCCATTCTGAGTCGAACCAACATTGATCGTAAAATCATTCAAATGGATCGACATAAATGGCATATTCGAACCCACGATGGGGTTCTGAATCTCTTGACGGGTCATGTAGGAGGGACGGTTCCGGAATTTTACCTATCGGATCGACGTCTGGGCATCAATTTTAGTCGACACGAGTTGATGCAATTTCGTCACGATCCGGATTTGATAGCCATCTATCGTTTATTAACCGACCGGAAATTTTTTCTACAATACCTGAAAAGCTGTTTTCTCGACCTCACGGACGATTTACTGGATACGCTGCGGGAAAACGTGCGCAAGTTTCATGACAAACTAGAAACCAACCCGCTCATTCAAAGCATGCTTCATTTTTATGTGCACATGTGTAAATATACGTGTTTCGAATACGATCTGTTCATGTACCTTTTAGATGTCCTGGCCAGTCTTCTCATTGCGACCAATTACGGTCGCAAATTTTTTATTTTGAAAGGCAACACGCGCAATGGAAAAAGTAAATTCTTTCAAATGATTTCGAAGGTCTTTGGAGGCTATAGTCATGGTATTCGAGCCGTCAATTTACAAACGACGAGTGGTCAAGGACTATCAGCCCAACCCGAACTGGCCTCTTCGTTATTTTGTTGTCGGGTAGTGACTGTTGAAGAAATGTCGGGAAAATTAAACGAAAACCTCGTGAAAGAAATCACGGGTAATTCGACCACCAGTTTTCGGAATTTATACGAGCAAAATGTAGGAGCGATTCCCAGTGCCAAACTCATGGCTTCTACCAATACGTTCCCAGTGTGTACGGCCACAGAGGCGTTTAATGATCGCGTGGTAGCAATTCCTTTTGACGCCGTGTTTACGAAAAATGCTCCATCCCTCACCTCAGAACAAGTGATGCAGGATCAATATTTACTCGAAACCAAAGATTCTATCGTCGAAGATTCCTATAAAGGTTTCTTTTTAATGATTTATCTGCATCTGGCCCACAATATTAACATGGAGGACGGCATGATCCGTTAACGTTCCGAACCTGAAATATTAGTAGAATTCAAAAAAGAATTTCTATCTTCGACCGATATTTTTACACAATTCAAACAGTATGCCGATGTACAAATCATTCCCGGTTCTGTTACGACCTTTAACGAACTGAAATCGGCCATTCGACAATTTTTGAAAACGATGCGCGACACCTCCATCCACGAAACGGAACTCATTATGCGTTTCAATGATGAATTTGGACATTTGAAACGGACCGAAATGGATTTCAGTTCCTTTTCAGCCGAAAATAATATTTCCTCGTCTTTGGATATAGTAGAACCCCTTCAGTTTGAAAATGCCGAATTGAATTCGTCTCTCAAACGAAAGCATGACGACGAAGAGGGAGAACACTCAACCACGAAACATTTAAAAGTGGACGATGAACCCATTGATCTGCCTCAGCATAAAAGACAAGTTATTTATTACGATAATGTTATCATCAAAAATCTGAAAAAAGACAAGAATTACTAACCTTTTTACATATGCATGAGGTAGGTTCCCAACATTTCATTGTGTAATGACTTGGAAAAAACAAAAGTTGACTGAAGAAAGCCAGATTTCAAGATGTTTCTTCTTCAAAAACACAGAATCATGTGAAGTGAAACTCGCAATGCTGAAATATATAAGTGAGAGTCCATTCTTAAAACATGGTGATGTCCGGTCGATCGAGTCGGGTTGGAAAAATTTCTTAACAGCTGAGAAAAAATTCTAAAGATTAAAAAAAAAAAAAAAAAAAAACTTTTTGTTAATTTTTATCATGTCTTTAGACATGATAAAAATTAACTTTACCACCCCTCACCCCTATTTTGGTTTGAATCAGGTGTCAACATGTTTCTAAAATAAATTTCCAAGAACGATATGACTCATTCTTTTGTTTAGAAATCTAGTTTTAGAAAGGGTGAGACATCATTCACAACAAAAAGAAAAAAGGGGGGTAGAGTTAATTTTTATTATGTCTAAAGACATGATAAAAATTAACAAAAAGTTTTTTTTTTTTTTTTTTTTTTTTTTTAATAGAATTTTTTCTCAGCCAGCTTCGAGTCATTCTTTCTCTTCTCACTGACTATATATAAGAACGTTGTTCTTACAGTCCTGGTATTGACATTAACGTAGCTGCTAGAATAAAAGCCATTGTAGGTATTTCAGCTAAGCACAAACAGAGGCATGGAAACAACTTTTTAAGAATTTCTTCAAGGGGTACCGTGGATTGATAAACGCAGTTTCCTGCAGCATCGCATGTGCGTTTATAATGTTCTGAGAGAAGATACTTGTACTGTTCAAAATAATTCCAGGGAATGAGGACTTTTCCACTACATGTTTTAGCAAAGTAGATTTCACCTTGGGCATCTTTCAGGACGTAAGGTTCTTCATTTTTCACTAAATAATATTCGTTCCCTCGGAAATCCACCGGGTATCGTTCTTTTCCGTCCGCGTATTTGGCCAGAACGAATTCGTTTTGAATTTGAATAACGAGGGATTTTTTACGTTGTAGAGGATATTTTTCATTTCCTTTCCGATCTTTGGCATAATATGGAAGGCCGTCTCGAGTTTTAGCGAAAGGATCACCTTTGTCGGGATAGATTTCCCCCTTTTGGGAGTGAATGGCATACCTTTCATGACCATATTCACTTTTCACAAAGACTGGATCTTTTTTTCGATATTTGTAATATTCGCTACCATATCGATTCGGATAAAATTCCATTATATTGCTTTATCTTTTCAAAAATAAATTTCTCGTCTAATGATTTTATTTTTACTTTTCTTCATGAGCATGTTTAGCTAATAAATATTGATGATATTTATTGCGGTGCATTAAATAATCCATTGTGATCCAAGTATATTTCGGATTCGCGAGTAGTGCGTAAAAATATAAGAGATAGATGCAAGTGACATGGTAATGAGCAGAATCTTTAGGAAAAAACTGACTGGCCATTTTGCGAATAGGGTCTAAGATTTCTTCATTCGATAAAATAAATTCTTCATCATTCCATTCCAGGGCATTAAACAGGGGCTGCTGATCGATTAAAAGATATAGGTGTCCATATTGCGACATATTATCTAACACGTGACGGATATGAGCAACGGCCTGTGATTGAAAATCTCGAACGAGTCGAGGCGTAATCTCAAAAAATAAATTCAGAAACCGGTACGTCGCTTGATAGTTTTCAAGTTGAGGATTTTGCCCAATCACGAATCGGATGAGTCGATCAATCGGTAATTGAATAGTTTTCAAAACAGAAATATCGTAATACTCTGCCATGCTTGTTTAATCCTTCGAACCGAAGAAGAAGAAAAAAAAATTAAATTAAATTGAAAAAAAAATGAATCATTCAACCTTTCTTCCATGGCAAATCACCGAACGGTTCAATCGACAAATAGGTCCCTCCTTTCGATATATTGTTCTTATTTCCCATACTGCCACGTTTAATTTGAAAAGAGATTTAAAATCGACCTTGGGTCTTCAATCTTGGTCCTTAATACAATTTCTACAAAAGTTTCGTCAACATCGAGTGGGTATAGAATATATAACTCTGTTCACTCGCAAGGATAAGATACGTCTAGGACCTATTGCAGTACAAGTATCAGAGCGGATTTGTTTCCAACAATTAAAGAAAAAATATGGAACTCAATCCATCCACTTAGTTGGAGCCACCTATCTAAAAGGCAAATTGGGAGATTTTCATGTGATAACCGTAGAGGATTTTAGATTCAATGTTCTCCTGGAACAAGATGACCGATAAAAATAAAACATGGAATCCTATATCGTTCTCAATTTCGAAGGTTTCGAATTGAATGGTGATCCTCTCGCCAAAGAACTTAATCTTTCTTATAATGATGACTTTTCCGACTATATTATTAAAGAAGTGGCTTATATCACCCATGATCGTTCCCAAGGCATTATCTACGTGGAACCACCCATACCGTGGTCTGAATTATCCTATTCCGCCAAACAAAGTGTATCGAGTGTTCATTTACCGTTAGCGGATATAACGCATGGCTTTTCATGGAATGAGGGTCATTTGCCGTACGATCAATTAAAACCGTTTCTCGTAGCTCTAACGGCAGGATATAAAAACATTTACTGCCCTCATTATTGGAAAATTAATGTTTTGTACCAGATACTGGCCCGTCCTATTTATTTCAATTTCGTCTCCAAGAACAAGGAGGCGTTTCATACCGCGCCCATACCAATGAACTATGAATATTCATCGTTTTGTCCGAAACATATAGGTCGGACCAAATATTGTGCTTTCCAAGAAGCTTTGTTTTATTTTCATCGCCTTCAAGAGTACAAGAAAGAAACCTTTCCGTTTGTCATTCATAAATCTTTAGAAAAAAATGAAAAAGAAAGAGACTTACCTCCAACATTATCCAACACGTTATAGAATACTTTTTTTTTCCTTCCCCATGAATGAGTCAACTAGGATCTAGGTGGGTCCCTCTTCAACAGCACGTACACATTTGAAGCGAAACTCGAAATGCTTAAATAGATAAGGAAGAGTTCATTCCTAAAAAAAATGGTGATGACTTGTGAATCCAGTCGGCTGGAAAAAATTTCTCAGAGCTAAGAAAAAATTCTGTAATGAAAAAAAAAAAAAAAAAAAAAACTTTTTGTTAATTTTTATCATGTCTTCTAGACATGATAAAAATTAACAATGAAAAAAAAGGGTTTCCATCGATGTTCCTAGCCGGCATTTCATTGTGCAAACGATCTCGAGCGTAAATTTCATCGTTGAATTCGTTGACGGGATAATATTCGCCAAGCGTATTGTTTCGGAAATACATTTCGTCCTGATCCGGAGAGAGTTCAAACAGCGGTCGTTTTGTGACGAGATTAAACGGGTATTGGAATTTATTGTTCTCTAAGGGAATATAGATCCGTTGACCGTTGGAATCGAGAGGGGCATATTCGATAGGGAATTGATTGACATCGAGTTTTCGAGCATAGTAAGGCTTTTGATGCTCGTCTTTGGCAAAATAGGGTCGATGGTGCTCGTCTAAAGCATAGATTTGTTCTTTGGTCTGAGGATTTTCCGGATACCATTCTTTTCCTCCGTAGAACAGATACACCATTTTTCCGTTTTCCATGGGAAACATGGGTTCCCCATCACTATCAAATCCATACACGGGACGGTTTTGAGCGTCGACGGGTAAAATAGAACTGTTCAGATGATCGACGGCATAGACAGGGGTTATTTTACCGGTGATGGGAGAGATTTGTTTTGCAAACACAATATTTCCATCGGGATCCAGCATATAAAATTCATCTCCTTGTCGATTCTTAGCATAAATCTCATTTCCGTCAGCCAATCTGGCATAGCGCTTATCTGATTTCATTCGATCGGGGTAGTATTCTTCGTAATTCAGGAGATCTTGCCTATGCCGACGAATTATTTCCTCATCCACGTCCATGGGAATATTGCCTACATTATCATTATTAGGAGGATTGTCATGGATTGGAGGAGGATGGTTAAATGGATTGCTTGGAGGGTGATTGTTAAGGGGGTTGTCAACGACTGGGTCTCCTACATGATTAGGAGGAGCTGCTTCCATTCGAAGCAATTTTCGTTCCGCTTTATCAGATTTGGATTTATCCATTCGAACCATTTTTTTAATTAATATGAGTTACTTTATTATTATCTCTTCTCTTCTGACTCAAAACAAAGAAAACAAAAATATGGTATCGATCCTCTTATGGATTTTATTATTTCTCTTTATCCACCATCCCGTTTATAATGCTTACCAGAATATTACGTATCGGACCCTTTATTACGAGACATTAGGTCAAGAATAGAGAAGAAGAAGAAAACAAAACAAATGGATTCCTTAACATTAGGAACGCTTTTAGTCGCTGGAGCGTATACGTCCTTCGTGATCCTGTTTTGTCTCATTTTAACACAAAGCTGGTTCTTTCTCCTTTTCCTCCTCATCAACGGACTCATTTTTCTCTTTCTGGCTTTTGGATACATTCGCAAGCTGACGATTTTTACAACTTTCGGGGAATTGCTCGGCAGTTTGGTGCAAAATAAAGACGTGGGAGATTGGTATTGCCGTTTTCGTCAATGGTGGTTTAAGTAAAGAGAATGGATGCTCAAACCTTTAAACGTTTAAAACGAACTTATTTAGAAGATGAACCGATCGTTTCGAACGAACTCCAAGAAAGCCAGGCTCGTGTTTCACCGTTCGTGGCTCATAAAATTCATGAACTTTTACACTTCAAAATCCCTTCTTCTCCACCTCTTCCTCCGGGTATCGACGTCACCCACTTTACGACCGCTTTCCGAGAAGAAGAGCCCCAACAACGATTAGATGAAGTCGTCGTCACTTATTTATTATTCATGGCCAATTTAATGAACCAAGATAAATGGGGAAGGACGTTTCTACGACCTGGAGCTTGGGTAGGCGAATACAGTTGGATTCAACTCTTTAAATTGACCACGTACTGCGTCTTAACGCTCCTGTACCGTATTCGATGGAAGAGCGAATACTTTTTCTTTTTAGACGAAGCGGTGATTGAATTACTCCAGGGGAAAAGTCAGGCGATTCGAGACTTGATGACCCGGATCGGCATTTCCGTATCCCCACAACCTTTTTCAGCCGAAGATTATTTTCATCACATCAATTACCACAACACGTTGGTCTTTGGTCCTTATTACTGGCGGATTGGATGGCCGAAGCGTTTTCAGTTCAGGACGAGCAGGACGAGGATATTCGTCTCGCGAAAACTCTTTGGAGAGACTTTGTGACAGAATCTTTATATCGAACTCTCCGATGCGGGATTTGTGTGTATCATTACTTATCCAAACTCAAAACGTATAAAGAACGGTTTTTAGGCGAACACTTTGCCCACGTCTGGTTTCAATTTCATAATGAAGTGAATGCCAGTCTTCAAAAGCCACCTTATCCTGAATCGGAATTCCAGAAAGATCAAGAATATATGCGAGCTGCGTTAAAAAAATAAAGAAGCATGGGATCTTTTCTGACTCGTCTCGGGAATCAAGTATGCGGAACAACCAGCATGGGTTCCATTCAAGATCTTTTCAAGAAATGTCAAGACGCACCCGTGACCGTTGTATTAGGTAATTTAGGAAGGCATCCTTCCCTCTTATCCTATCATTTGGAAACCCTTTTTGTTCGACATCATAAAACGGTCCATATTCTTCTCGACGATTCCAACGATTGGTTCGTCAGCGGGTTAGATCCGTCTTACGAATGCGACGGCACGCATTGCGATCTTCTCATCTGGATCGAACCGAATTTTGGAGACTCGGTGGTCAAACCAGCCTATGCCGATCGTCTCATTGTTTTCACGAGCCATCTTCATCTCAATTTATCTAATTGTCAGTTACTGAATTATCATTTAGGCGATCCCTACGACCTTCCTTCCAGTACCATGAAACCGTGGATCGAAGATGAGGCTGAAATATATCCACACAATGAAGTGCTGTACCCAAGGAAATATCAAACTGGGAGATGGTGGAAGCAAGTCGAGAATGAAATGGATGTTGTCTTTCATTTGAAACTGTGTCGGACAGCTCAAGAATGCTATCTCAGCATGTTAAACGCTCTCGAGATTGTTGGAAAGTATCGTCCCAAAACCTGGCGATTCCTTCTTTCCGAATATATGAAAAAGTCATTGGCTTTAAATCTTCGGATGGGATTAAAGAAATGGGATGAATATCAGTCCCAATCCATTCCATCGGTTCGAGTCCAATCCCTACATCCGTCATCGGCTAATTTACTCAAACCCATCTATGGTCTCGATTCCTTTTTCCAGTCTCAATTAGTTTCCTCACTCTGGTTTTCTTCCTCAGGTTCGATTGATTCTGTTTCCTCCTCCTCTTCCTCCTCAGAAGTTTCCCAAGGTCCCAATAATTCATACATGAGTAAATCATCTAAATCAGCCTCATCGTCTGAAAACCTGATGCGGTTTTCATAATCGTAAATTACATCATATAAAAAAGAACGTCGCAAAGGGAGAAACATAGAAATTAATTTCTGCAGGGCATCTTCAAACGGTTCTCGGCAGACAGGACACGTCAATGCTTTTTCTCTCCAAATGTCAATACATTTCGTGTGGAACTGATGTTGGCACGTTAAAGTAGAAATGGTTTCTACATCTTCGGCGATGAGTTCGTCTAAGCAAATTGGACAACATTCGGCCATTTTGTTTCTACTGTTTCTTCTTCTTATTATAAATATATTTTTTTGATTCAAAAACCTATTAAAAAATTATAAATAAGTAAGAGTTCTTCATTATACCAAAAATAAAAGAAGCATCATGTCTCCCTCAGAAACTAGTAAATTAGTCTACTCTATTTATGAAAATCAATATGAAACTTGGTGTTTACAAATGCATAAAGATCTAAATCATACCGAAACACTTCAAGAATATCACCAATATCTTATCGATCAAAAACAACGTTCCGCGAAATATATTTCAAATGCTTTAAATGCTATTCGACGAAAATGGTTCTTACCTTCTGCAGATGAGGTGGTGGTCAAGAAACCTCGTCGTCGAAAACACCAACTTTTTACAGCAGAGCAGATGAATCAAATCCGTAATCACTGTCTCTCCAATTATGAAACAGATGAACTGTCGCTGATAGTCTTATTACTTTTAGAAACGGAATTAATAAAAGGGAAATAAATAAAAGGGGAGAGCCCCAAAGTCGTATTTTTGTCCAAGTGGATCATGAGGAGGCATCCCCAGCTCACTACGTGTATTCCTTTCAAATATAAATATGTTGATCTTTCCTTTTATATCATCCAAGGAGTCGTTTACCTGAAAGCCTCCGATTTTTCAAAATGTGCGGGTTATTATACCGTGGGGAGTTATCAAAAGATGCGGGACGAATTTTTATCCGACGAAAACGTGTTGATGGCTCGTGACATTCCACCTTTGGATGCACAAATTTTGTTAATGAAACGAGCCAAATATTTTTACACGTCCCACTTTCTAACCGTCTCGCAAATGAATAGGATTATGGATCGTCTTGAGAAGACAAAAGGGATTCTCGTTCATTTTAGTGAATGGTTGCACAAATGTTTGCACGAACCTCTCTCGATCGAGAAGACTGGGAAGAATACCTATTATATTCTTCTCGAGGACTCTCCTCGTTCGTCTCATCATAGAGAGGCCACGACTTTTGAAAAAATCCTCGAGCAAGAAAAAATAGAATGGTGGAACAACTACCCCATCCCTCTCCCCGAGCATCAAGAGGAGCCTGTTCAGAAGAAAAAGAAAAAACCTTTCCAAAAGCCTATCCTCATCCTCCTCGATAATGATGGGGATGAGGAGAAGCCTGTTCAGATTCCTCTCCGTTTGTCAAAACCCGTCGAGGATGAAAAACCTCTCCCTTCCTCAAAACCCCTTGAGGAAGAGAGACCCCTCGAGAAGGAGAAATCTCTCCCATTGTCAAACCTCCTCGAAGATGAAAAACCTCTCCATTTATCAAGATCCCTCGAGAAGGAGGGACCTCTTCCTTTATCAAACCCCCTCGAAGATGAAAAACCTCTCCATTTATCAAGACCCCTCGAAAACGAGGGACCTCTCGATTTGTCAAAACCCCTCGAGGATAAGGGAACCAAAACTTCTCTCTCTTTCGAAGAGGAGGGACCTCTCAATTTGTCAAGACCCCTCAAGAATAAGGGAACCGAAAATCCTCTCCCTTTCTCAAGACTTCTCGAGGAGGAGGAGGAGGAGAGACCGCTCCATGTCTCAAGACAGGACCCCCCTCTATCTCTTGAGGATCCGAGGGAAACGATTCATATTGAAAAACCATCTATCGACGATCCCCAGAAAAGGTCTTCGGAGGAGATTAGACTTCCATGTAGAAAACTAATCTGCCACAATCATCATCATCATAATAATAATAATATACCCCCTTCTCAACAACAGAATCCTACAACATTTGCAGATAAATGCATTCAAACCAATCCCTTTATAGTAACCCTTTTGATTGGAGAACCCGTGCATTAGCCTCGAAAAAAAATGAGATTCTAGACTGTTTCTATGACCAGAATGTTAAGCCAATAGATAGGTCTAGCTCAGAATTTTTCTTTTAAAAGAAAATAAATAAATAATCCAAAGACTATTCGTAAATATAAATGGTAAAGTTTCGAGTCGGCTGGAAAAAAATTTTCAGAGCTGAGAAAAATTCTTCAACTCAAAAAAAAAAAAAAAGAAAAAAAAAAAAAAAACTTTTTGTTAATTTTTATCATGTCTTAGACATGATAAAAATTAACGACCCTCTTCCCTTTTCGTCTGGGAATGTTGTCTCACTCTTTTGAAAAACAAATCGTGATTCATTCATGGAATGATTGCCATTAGAGAAAGGATGAGTCATGATCTATTTTTAGAAAGGGTGAGACATCCTTCCCAGACAAAAAGGGAGGGTCATTAATTTTTATCATGTCCAAAGACATGCTAAAAATTAACCAAAAGTTTTTTTTTTTTCATTAGAGAATTTTTATCTCAGCTCTGAGAAATTTTTTTTTCTCCCAGCCGATTCGAGACTTTACCATTTTATTAAGAATGATTTCTCTCTGATCTATTATTTCAAAATTCCAAGATTCGCTTCAGAACCATCTGTGCTGTTGAAGAAGTAACATGATATATGTATTTTTTTAATGAGTTCTGTCAAGATTGAATTGTGCAGGATCGACCTTGCGAATTTTTTCTCTGTGTCTTTAAATAATAATGATACCGAACCGCTTTTTGTAGAGCGCAATGGAAAAAAACTTTTGTACGGTTAGGACAATTCATGTGTTCGATCCCATTGTATTTGAGAATCTCTTGCGTCGATCCCGAAATGCAATAAATGGATCTTTGCAACCATTTCTCTAAAAACCGCCGTTTCATTTCTCCTCGCACCCAAATCATGGAAAAAGGTTCCGTCAACATCGTTAACACCCATGGAAAATAACTGTACGGAATTTCTCCTTCGTACCACGACAAGCCGTGATAATAATCACTCGCCCACACAGCGGTTCGTTTTTCTTTCTCGGTGAGCATCTGCCATGGAAATGGCGGTTTAAAAACAAATACCCCTCGAGAAGTACCGTCCAATGTGACGTAAGCCAATTCTTTCACAATAAAGGCTCCTTGAGAATCGTAGAAACCTTCAAAGTCGAGCACGAGTTCCATGTTTTTTATTTCTTTTTCTTTCCAAGGTGACCTTTATTATTATTATGATGGATGTGTATTGAGATACGCACGATATTATTCAAAAAACAAATATATATATACGAATGTGACCTTTCCCAGAATTCATACGACCTGTCACGTGCAACCTTCTCTCTCTATATATATAAAAGAGGAGACGGCGAGAGAACGCTATCCATTTTTTCCTTCAGGACACACAGCGAGAGAGAGAGAGAATTTTGTTTTCTTTTTTTCCTCAATTGAAGAATATGGACATTTTGAGTACCAAACCTCTCAAAGATTCCTACATTGTTCTGGACATGGAATACTTTCACTGTTATGATCCAAAGACGGGAGATATATGTTTCATCTTGAAAGAACTGGGCTACATGACTTGCGATTTAGCCTTATGCGGATCCATGATTTTTCTCCCTCCTGTCCATTACGATGACTTATCGTCCCGCAATCAAGCTGTGGTCAACCAGACTACAAATAACCGACACGGCCTGCAATGGACCGAGGGTCGTCTTTCCTACGAGCATCTTCCTACGATCCTGAAAATACTGACCGAAAATGTGGAGGTGATCTACGTCAATGGATACGATAAAGCCGAATTTTTCAGCAAGCTCTGCCAGCGATCCGTTTACGAGTTTTACATCCCAGGGAAAACCGAGTGGCGGAACAAGTCGAAATGCACGCGACACCAATATTTCCAAAAGATGATTCATTGTGCCGAGAACAAGGTGAGAAATTTTCGATACCATTTGATGGAGGGTAGTTACGTTTTCCGGAAATTACATTGTTACCCCTCCGAGAGCAAAGCTGTCGAAGAGGAGGCGGAAGAATCTCCCCAGGAGAACTCGTGCGACGATGAGGAGGAGGAGGAGGATGAACTTTCTAATTATAATAATAATAAATGTCTAAGTTGGGATGCTTTAGAGACCCAAGAATATTGGTCTCAACCCTTATCTCACCTAGACCTGAAAGAGGATCCTCAAGTGTACTCTTTGTGGTCCTCTTCTAAAATTTGGTCTTGGAGAGAACCCTTGAATGTTCATGAATGAAATGGTATGTAAATCCCTAGAGAAAAAAAATAGAAAAGAAAAGTTCTTTTTTTTTGTAATATGTTGATTTCTTTCCAATCCCATTTCTTTTCCATAACTCCAGCCCAATCGACGAGAAGAAGACGAATTTTCCAACTTACACCAGACGAATCTTCCAAGTTACACAAGACGTAGAAAGATTTCACAAGGATTTATAAATTACACGCTCCCACATGATATATGTATAGAGAGGAAAAGACCCTCTGTTCTCTAGCCAATACGTCAAGACTTCCCTAAACTAAGAGAGATCATGAGTACCGAGGAAACCTTAGCAGAGCAAGTGGAAAGACTTTCAAAGAGATTAGAAGAGTTAAGACGGGATAGATTTACAGTTCCGCCGACTAAAGAGGAAACTATCATCGATTTCAACAAACTGCTGTACTTTCATCCCCTACCCCAAAGAATGAGACGAGTGGACTCGCCGTTGAACAGTTCCAATGAGAAACAAAATGTCACTTATTTGAATAGCCAATTTCAACACATGAATATTTCATAAGTATTTTTTCCCTAAAGCGTAGGGAGATCCGATCAGTAGTTTTTCCCTTTTCATCGTCGAAAAAGATTGGGACGAAAAATCTTTCTCAGCTCTCTCAGAAAAATTTTTCAGCCTTTAAAAAAAAAAAAAAAAAAAAAAAAAAAAACTTTGTTAATTTTTTTCATGTCTTAGACATGATAAAAATTTTTCATGTCTTAGACATGATAAAAATTAACTCTACCCCCCCTTTTGTCTGGGAATGTTGTCTCACACTTTCTAAAAATAGACCATCACTCCTCCTTTCTTAAAGAATAGAATTCCAAGAATGGGATCTGGTCTATTTTTAGAAACGGTGAGACCCTATTCCCAGACAAAAGGCGGGTAGAGTTAATTTTTATCATGTCTAAAGTTCAGGGTCCATCCATCTTCTTATGTGAAACGGTGACCCTGACAAGATCGAGATAAACAAGTCCTGCGAGTTGTTTTGTAATCTTGACGCGATCCAAGAAAGACTTTTTATTATTTTTTTTTTGAAATAGGCGGGGGGTGGGGAGAGAAAATGTTCTCACGACCCTCAGATATCTTTTCCTAAATATATTTTTTATCAAAGTGTTTCTTTCATTCCGATCCTTTTAAGAGGTTGGAATGACCCTGACATTTAGATGGGGTCGCGATCCCGACAGATGTCGCGCGAGTATAAAAGTGTGTGTCCTCCGCGAGATTTCTTCAGAGAACAGAAGAAGACGTGAACTGAGCTGGTAAGTCCCTTTGGTCCTATGAATATGGTTATCTATAAACTCGATTTGATTCTTAGTTTTTTTTAATAATGATAATAATCATAACTTCATTTAAAAAGACCTTTGAAACTTCTTAACCCTTTGAAAAGAAAAATGTCTCTTTCAAGACGACGACTCTAAAACGTTTTATTGTTTTTCCCCCCCTTTCTAGATCTTCCCTGTTATACATATATACCTTTTCGATTCTCTTTTTTGCTCCTGTTTGTGGAAGACATCACCGTATTCATCGCCATGGCGTGTTCAGAAAAATGCTGAAATAGTTAACAGTGATCCCATTCTTAAAGAAACGGGGATGTTTTATTCATCCAGTCGAGTGCGGAAAAATTTCTGAGAGCCGGAGAAAAATTTCTCTGGCTGAAAAAAAAAAAAAAAAAAAAAAAAAAACCCTTTTAGTCTGAAAATTGATGTCTTCAATTTTTCAAAAACTGAAGACATCAATTTTCAAATTTTCAGAGTAAAATGGTTTTTTTTTTTTTTTTTTTTTTTTTTTTTTTAATATCTAACTTTGAACCACAGAAATTTTTTCCGGCTCTCAGAAACTTTTCCCAGCCGACTCGATGTGAATAAAACTTTACTGTTTGTTAAGAATGTTATTTAATGGATCGATTTCAACCTATCGAGTTTCGCTTGAGTTCCGGCCGTGCTGTGGGCCCACCTGGATACAAGTTTTCCCCTTTTGGAATAGAATAAAACTTTACTGTTTTTTAAGAATGTTATTTAATGGATCGATTTCAACCTATCGAGTTTCGCTTGAGTTCCGGCCGTGCTGTGGGGAAACCTGGATACAAGTTTTCACCTTTTGGAATAGAATTTCCGTCAAGGTAGGCTACTTTTCCTCTTTTTGCATTTTTCATGTCATTTCATTTGTATTACAATATACTGAAAACGGGCGTTCGAACTGATTACTAGGCTATTTCTATACAAATGGAGCTCGATCCAAGAAAGAAATGATGTCTTTTTTTTAATTTTGTGGACTGCCAATTTGTATTGGAATATACTGAAAACGGGTGTTTGAGTCGGTTTTCAGTATATTTTAATACAAATAGAGCTCGATCCAAGAAAGTAAAGATGTCTTTTTTTTATTTTGAGGACTGCCAATTTGTATTGGAATATACTGAAAACGGATGTTTGAGTCGGTTTTCAGTATATTTCAATACAAATAGAGCTGGATCCAAGAAAAAAATGATGTCTTTTTTTTATGTTGTGGACAGCCAATTTTGTATTGGAATATACTGAAAACGGGCGTTCACGTTGGTTTTCAGTATATTACAATACAAGTGGAGAAAATCCAAGAAAAAAATGATGTCTTTTTTTTATTTTTTGTGGACAGCCAATTTTGTATTGGAATATACTGAAAACGGGCATTCACGTTGGTTTTCAGTATATTCCAATACAAATGGAGCTGGATCCAAGAAAAAAATTATGTCTTTTTTTTTATTTTTTGTGGACAGCCAATTTTGAATTATTATACTGAAAACGGGCATTCACGTTGTTTTCAGTATATTTCAATACAAGTGGAGCTCGATCCAAGAAAAAAATTATGTCTTTTTTTTATTTTGTGGACAGCCAATTTTGTATTGGAATATACTGAAAACGGGCGTTCACGTTGGTTTTCAGTATATTTCAATACAAATAGAGCTCCATCCAAGAAAAAATTATGTCTTTTTTTTATTTTCTGGACAGCCAATTTTGTATTCGAATATACTGAAAAAGGGCGATCACGTTGGTTTTCAGTATATACCAATACAAATGGAGCTCCATCCAAGAAAAAAAATGATGTCTTTTTTTCATGTTGTGGACAGCCAATTTTGTATTGGAATATACTGAAAACGGGCGTTCGAGTCGGTTTTCAGTATATTCTAATACAAATGGAGCTCCATCCAAGAAAAAAAAAATTTTTTTTATGTTGTGGACAATCAGTTTTGTATTGGAATATACTGAAAACGGGCGTTCGAGTCCTTTTTCCGACTATTTCTATACACATTCCACTATATTAAAATGACGTCATGGTTGAGTCCAAACAGAGTCGTCCCCGGATAGAGTCGTCTCCGGACAAAGTCGTCCTCGGACAATTTTATACCGAATTTGTATAGAAATATACTTAAAATGGGCTTGGAGGGGGGGGCGGAGTCCAAACAAAATCGTCCCCGGACCATCTTGATGACCAGACATATTGCCTTTTCAACAGCCCGTATTATTCTGAACAAAAACGTGGAATACTTTTATAGAAAAGAGAAGAATTGAAAGTGAAAGTCAAAAAGCAAAATGGGATCGGCTGGGAAAAATTTCTGAGAGCCGAGAAAAAATTCTGAGTCAGAAAAAAAAAAGAAAAAATATATAATATATATATTATATAACATATATATTATATAATATATATTATATAATATATATTATAAATACTTTTTGTTAATTTTTATCATGTCTTCTAGACATGATAAAAATTAACTCATCCCCCTTTTGTCTGGGTATGTTGTCTCACCGTTTCTAAAAATAGACCAGAACCCAGTCTTTTCTTGGAATTTAAAAGGATGAGTCATGGTCTATTTTTAGAAAGTGGGAGACAACATTCCCAGACAAAAGGGGGGTGAGTTAATTTTTATCATGTCTAGAAGACATGATAAAAATTAACAAAAAACTTTTTTTTTTTTTTTTTTTTTTTTTTTTTTTTTTTTTTTTTTTTACATCTCAGAATTTTTTTCTGAGCTCTGAGAAATTTTTCCTAGCCGATCCCATTTCGTTTTTCGACTTTCACTTTCAACTCTTCACTTTTCCTATCCACTATCGTTGGAATTGTGTTCACTGGAGGCTATTTCTTTTTTTGGAATCTCGCATGGCTATACAAATTTCACCATCTATATAGAGATGATGTCCAAACAAAGTCGTCCCCGGACCATCTTGATGACCGAATATGTATAGAAATAGTCTGAAAATGGGCTTGAGGGCCGGTTTCTGGACGATTCCTCTACAAATTCGGCCGCATCCAGAAAAACAAAAATACATAGTTTCTTTTTGGCTGGACAGGAGATGATAAATTTCTTTTCTCTCTCTCTCTCTCTCCCAATATTGGAGGAGAGAGTGGCCCAAAATAATGGGTCTCGGAAGGAATCGAATGCATTTTGAAATGCACTCATTCCTTCCAAGACCCATTTTTTTGGTCTCCTGATTCAACTCTCCAGTCTATGGAATAGGGAAAGCGGAGAACGTTTCCCCTTCTTTAAGCGACTGGAGACCATATCGCATCATTATCATCATCATCATCACCATCATCATCGTCCTCTTTCTGATACTTTTCAACGAAGGCTTGATGTCTCTGGATGATTTTGGGGAGATGATGGATCCCGAATTGAGTGATGAAAAAGAGAGGACTCTTTTTCCTTTCTTGTTCGTCTTGCACAGTCTCTCGGAGGGTGATATACGTTTCCCCGTCCTCCTCAATTTTCGTCAGAGGTCTCATGAATATTTTACACATCCAAGGGAAGAGCGACTTGTTATGCAGGGATTTCGAAGCGACGAAAGCCGCTTCATTCGAAGTGAGGACAATCTGGTTCGGTTGACCCCATTCTTTGGAGTAGTTGTCCAAATCGCCTAGTCGAAGAAAATGGTGTCGATTAGGAAAAAAGACTTGGAGAACACTCGTCGTATGCGAGACGTTCGTAGGTAAGAGAGTCAAGATATCTTTGGCATTCCAGTACAGGAATCCTAGATCCACATACGCGTGCACGTAATAGTCATCGTTATATTCCAGTTTGAGCAGCATGGCTTTTGTATTTTTTTTCCTTTCTCAAGGCGAAACACTCGTCTGATATGAACAAGAGCTCGCTGGCGATCCGTTTATATAGACTCCTCAGAGAGAGAGAGAGGGAGAGAGCGGGAGAGGGGAGGAGGAACAAGGTTGATGAATTCTAAAATAAAAAAATGATAACGAAATGAGATCGGCTGGCAAAATATTTTCAGAGCTCAGAAAAAAATTGTGAGATGAAGACATGATAAAAATTAACTCACCCCCCTTTTGTCTGAGTATGTTGTCTCACCGTTTCTAAAAATAGACCAGAACCCAGTCTTTTCTTGGATTCTATTCTTTAAAAGGATGAGTCATGGTCTATTTTTAGAAAGTGGGAGACAACATTCCCAGACAAAAAGGGGGGGTGAGTTAATTTTTATGATGTCTAGAAGACATGATAAAAATTAACAAAAAGTTTTTTTTTTTTTTTTTACATCTCAGAATTTTTTCCTGAGCTCTGAAAATATTTTTCCTAGCCGATCACATTTCGTTTTTCGACTTTCACTTTCAACTCTTCACTTTTCTATAAAAGCATTCCACGTTTCTGTTCAGAACAGTGTCTCTCTCTACCCAAATCTGAAACCCTAGTCACGAGAGAATATGAGACTAGAAAAATAGTTTAGCTTATTGATCTAAAAAATGTCCCATGCTAGAACTCAGAATTATAATCAGAGCGGGGCTTTCCAGTATCCACTTCCAAGATTTTAGATTTGTCATGGGTGACATGTTCCCAAATTCATAAATTCTTCAATTATAGTCCCCTTCTTTGACAAATGGCTAAGAAATTCTTAAAGAATATCATGATAAAGATTTAGCTATCTATATATAACATTATGTTTTCTTTTCAAAAAAAAAATCCAGTCTTGATCGAAATGGACTTTACGCACAATTTATTGTATCCCCACCTTTCCAAGATTGGTTTGAAGAAGTGATCAAAAAAAATGGGTCTGGAAAGAAAAGGGTGCATTTCGAGAAAAGAAAAGAGGACCCTCTTTTTCTCGCAATGCACCCGTTTCCTTCCAGACCCATTTCTTTTGCCTCCTCAGAACTCTCTTTCTTTTCTCCTCCCTCTCTCTCTTAAGAGGGATTGAAAGAAAGAGGCTAGATGGAAAAGTTTCTTTTTTTTTCTTTCGAGAAGATAAAAAAAATTTGGAGGAGGAGCAAATTTTTTTTGGGTGGTGGTGGTTGTTTTTTTTAGAAGGTGATAACTTTAGTGGCATTTAAAGAGACCACCAGAGGATCCGTTTGAGTCTCGACGACCTTTTCTTGACGGGGGTCTGTCTGGCAATAAGCGCTGGCATATTGTTTAGGGTAAGTAGAAGAATCCGTCATGCCTGGATGAGGCGGTATGTAGCGCACTCCCAGATTAAAGAGGGTAATGAAGGGAAATTTCTCCCCCGGATAGAGCAGTCGGTAAACGGGTTGATTGGGTACAACTCGAACCAGCGGCTGAGTTAAAATGCTATACACCCAGGCCAGAAGCTGATTATTTTTAGGATTATTTTCGGCCAGATGTAACATTTCTTCGCTGGAGAGGACATATCCCTCTTGAGAACTGCCGAGACTCTCAAGATCTTTTATTTTCCTGAAGACGTGGTGTTCGTCGAAAAACACGGAGAGAATGTCCCAGGTTCTTTTACTGGAAGTATGAATCAGAGGCAAAATGTCCGTAGCGTTCCAAAACAATCTTCCGTCATCCACATAACAGCGAATGCTCACAAACTCATTATATAAGATGCGGATCATCATCTTGAGTAGAAATATGGATACGCACAGCAGTCTCTCTCTCTGGGAAATAGAGTCTGTCTTCCACTCGCCTCTCTATATATACGAAAAGACCACGTGATGGGCGACGTGACGGTTGACTTCTAGAAAAAAAATCAACTTTGTCTACCTCTCTCTCTCTATAACCTTCTATTTTTTTTTCCTAAAGAACACCCCGTCACCTTTTCAAAGGTCATGGGATTGAGAGGAACGAAAGAAAAAAAAATCAACCATCCTTTGTATACTACCTATGACCTTATCCTAGAGACCCCTGTCATTTTCTTCTCGAGAGCTACGTGATGAAAGCTTTTTTTTTTTATTCTAAAGTTTATCAACTTTGTAGACACATGACCCCGTCACCTTCTCAAAGGCCATGTCGTATGGAATGGGACCCTTTTGGTTTTTTCTTTTGAGAAAATAAAAAATAAAACAACTCTATAATCATCTCTCTATGACCTTCACAAACACTCATTTCGTTATCATTTTTTTTTATTTTAGAATTCATAAACCTTGTTCCTCCTCCCCTCTCCCTCTCTCTCCCTCTCTCTCTCTCTGAGGAGTCTATATAAACGGATCGCCAGCGAGCTCTTGTTCATATCAGACGAGTGTTTCGCCTTGAGAAAGGAAAAAAAAATACAAAAGCCATGCTGCTCAACCTGGAATATAACGATGACTATTACGTGCACGCGTATGTGGATCTAGGATTCCTGTACTGGAATGCCAAAGATATCTTGACTCTCTTACCTACGAACGTCTCGCATACGACGAGTGTTCTCCACGTCTTTTTTCCTAATCGACACCATTTTCTTCGACTAGGCGATTTGGACAACTACTCCAAAGAATGGGGTCAACCGAACCAGATTGTCCTCACTTCGAATGAAGCGGCTTTCGTCGCTTCGAAATCCCTGCATAACAAGTCGCTCTTCCCTTGGATGTGTAAAATATTCATGAGACCTCTGACGAAAATTGAGGAGGACGGGGAAACGTATATCACCCTCCGAGAGACTGTGCAAGACGAACAAGAAAGGGAAAAGTGTCCTCTCTTTTTCATCACTCAATTCGGGATCCATCATCTCCCCAAAATCATCCAGAGACATCAAGCCTTCGTTGAAAAGTATCAGAAAGAGGACGATGATGATGGTGATGATGATGATGCGATATGGTCTCCAGTCGCTTAAAGAAGGGGAAACGTTCTCCGCTTTCCCTATTCCATAGACTGGAGAGTTGAATCAGGAGACCAAAAAAATGGGTCTTGGAAGGAATGAGTGCATTTCAAAATGCATTCGATTCCTTCCGAGACCCATTTTTTTGGGCCACTCTCTCCTCCAATCTTGGGAGAGAGAGAGAGAGAGAAAAGAAATTAATCATCTCCTGTCCACCCAAAAAGAAACTACGTATTTTTGTTTTTCTGGATGCGGCCGAATTTGTAGAGGAATCGTCCAGAAACCGGCCCTCAAGCCCATTTTCAGACTATTTCTATACATATTCGGTCATCTAGATGGTCCGGGGACGACTTTGTTTGGACATCATCTCTATATAGATGGTGAAATTTGTATAGCCATTTCTAAAGAATCTCAGAGAAAACTAAAAGCGAGATTGCAAAAAAAGAAATAGCTTCCAGTGAACACAATTCCAACGACAGTGGATAGGAAAAGTGAAGAGTTGAAAGTGAAAGTCGAAAAACGAAATGGGATCGGCTAGGAAAAATTTCTCAGAGCTCAGAAAAAAATTCTGAGATGTAAAAAAAAAAAAAAAAACTTTTTGTTAATTTTTATCATGTCTTCTAGACATGATAAAAATTAACTCACCCCCCCTTTTGTCTGGGAATGTTGTCTCCCACTTTCTAAAAATAGACCATGACTCATCCTTTTAAATTCCAAGAAAAGACTGGGTTCTGGTCTATTTTTAGAAACGGTGAGACAACATACCCAGACAAAAGGGGGATGAGTTAATTTTTATCATGTCTAGAAGACATGATAAAAATTAACAAAAAGTATTTATAATATATATTATATAATATATATTATATAATATATATAATATATAATATATATATTATATATTTTTTCTTTTTTTTTTCTGACTCAGAATTTTTTCTCGGCTCTCAGAAATTTTTCCCAGCCGATCCCATTTTGCTTTTTGACTTTCACTTTCAATTCTTCTCTTTTCTATAAAAGTATTCCACGTTTTTGTTCAGAATAATACGGGCTGTTGAAAAGGCAATATGTCTGGTCATCAAGATGGTCCGGGGACGACTTTGTTTGGACTCCGCCCCCCTTCCAAGCCCATTTTAAGTATATTTCTATACAAATTCGGTATAAAATTGTCCGAGGACGACTTTGTCCGGAGACGACTCTATCCGGGGACGACTCTGTTTGGACTCAACCATGACGTCATTTTAATATAGTGGAATGTGTATAGAAATAGTCGGAAAAAGGACTCGAACGCCCGTTTTCAGTATATTCCAATACAAAATTGATTGTCCACAACATAAAAAAAGACATAATTTTTTTCTTGGATGGAGCTCCATTTGTATTAGAATATACTGAAAACCGACTCGAACGCCCGTTTTCAGTATATTCCAATACAAAATTGGCTGTCCACAACATAAAAAAAAGACATCATTTTTTTTCTTGGATGGAGCTCCATTTGTATTGGAATATACTGAAAACCAACGTGAACGCCCGTTTTAAGTATATTCCAATACAAAATTGGCTGTCCACAAAATAAAAAAAAGACATCATTTTTTTCTTGGATGGAGCTCCATTTGCATTGAAATATACTGAAAACCAACGTGAACGCCGGTTTTCAGTATATTCCAATACAAAATTGGCTGTCCACAAAATAAAAAAAAGACATAATTTTTTTCTTGGATCGAGCTCCACTTGTATTGAAATATACTGAAAACAACGTGAATGCCCGTTTTCAGTATAATAATTCAAAATTGGCTGTCCACAAAAAATAAAAAAAGACATCATTTCTTTCTTGGATCCAGCTCCATTTGTATTGGAATATACTGAAAACCAACGTGAATGCCCGTTTTCAGTATATTCCAATACAAAATTCGCTGTCCACAAAAAATAAAAAAAAGACATCATTTTTTTCTTGGATCCAGCTCCATTTGTATTGGAATATACTGAAAACCAACGTGAACGCCCGTTTTCAGTATATTCCAATACAAAATTGGCTGTCCACAACATAAAAAAAAGACATCATTTTTTTCTTGGATCCAGCTCCATTTGTATTGGAATATACTGAAAACCAACGTGAACGCCCGTTTTCAGTATATTCCAATACAAAATTGGCTGTCCACAACATAAAAAAAAGACATCATTTCTTTGTTGGATCGAGCTCTATTTGTATTGAAATATACTGAAAACCGACTCAAACATCCGTTTTCAGTATATTCCAATACAAATTGGCAGTCCTCAAAATAAAAAAAAGACATCATTTCTTTCTTGGATCGAGCTCTATTTGTATTGAAATATACTGAAAACCGACTCAAACACCCGTTTTCAGTATATTCCAATACAAATTGGCAGTCCACAAAATAAAAAAAAAGACATCATTTCTTTCTTGGACCGAGCTCTATTTGTATTGAAATATACTGAAAACCGACTCAAACACCCGTTTTCAGTATATTCCAATACAAATTGGCAGTCCACAAAATTAAAAAAAAAGACATCATTTCTTTCTTAGATCTAGCTCCATTTGTATAGAAATAGCCTAGAAATCAGTTCGAACGCTCGTTTTCAGTATATTGTAGTACAAATGAATTGACATGAAAAATGCAAAAAGAGGAAAAGTAGCCTACCTTGACGGAAATTCTATTCCAAAAGGGGAAAACTTGTATCCAGGTTTGCCCACAGCACGGCCGGAACTCAAGCGAAACTCGATAGGTTGAAATCGATCCATTAAATAACATTCTTAACAAACAGTAAAGTTTTATTCTATTCCAAAAGGGGAAAACTTGTATCCAGGTGGGCCCACAGCACGGCCGGAACTCAAGCGAAACTCGATAGGTTGAAATCGATCCATTAAATAACATTCTTAACAAACAGTAAAGTTTTATTTACATCGAGTCGGTTGGGAAAATTTCTGAGAGCCGGAAAAAATTTCTGTGGTTCAAAGTTAGATATTAAAAAAAAAAAAAAAAAAAAAAACTTTTTGTTAATTTTTATCATGTCTTCTAGACATGATAAAAATTAACTCACCCCCCTTTTCTCTGGGAATGTTGTCTCCCACTTTCTAAAAATAGACCATGACTCATCCTTTTAAATTCCAAGAAAAGACTGGGTTCTGGTCTATTTTTAGAAACGGTGAGACAACATACCCAGACAAAAGGGGGATGAGTTAATTTTTATCATGTCTAGAAGACATGATAAAAATTAACAAAAAGTATTTATAATATATATTATATAATATATATTATATAATATATATAATATATAATATATATATTATATATTTTTTCTTTTTTTTTTCTGACTCAGAATTTTTTCTCGGCTCTCAGAAATTTTTCCCAGCCGATCCCATTTTGCTTTTTGACTTTCACTTTCAATTCTTCTCTTTTCTATAAAAGTATTCCACGTTTTTGTTCAGAATAATACGGGCTGTTGAAAAGGCAATTTGTCTGGTCATCAAGATGGTCCGGGGACGACTTTGTTTGGACTCCGCCCCCCTTCCAAGCCCATTTTAAGTATATTTCTATACAAATTCGGTATAAAATTGTCCGAGGACGACTTTGTCCGGAGACGACTCTATCCGGGGACGACTCTGTTTGGACTCAACCATGACGTCATTTTAATATAGTGGAATGTGTATAGAAATAGTCGGAAAAAGGACTCGAACGCCCGTTTTCAGTATATTCCAATACAAAATTGATTGTCCACAACATAAAAAAAGACATCATTTTTTTCTTGGATGGAGCTCCATTTGTATTAGAATATACTGAAAACCGACTCGAACGCCCGTTTTCAGTATATTCCAATACAAAATTGGCTGTCCACAACATAAAAAAAAGACATCATTTTTTTTCTTGGATGGAGCTCCATTTGTATTGGAATATACTGAAAACCAACGTGAACGCCCGTTTTAAGTATATTCCAATACAAAATTGGCTGTCCACAAAATAAAAAAAAGACATCCTTTTTTTCTTGGATGGAGCTCCATTTGCATTGAAATATACTGAAAACCAACGTGAACGCCGGTTTTCAGTATATTCCAATACAAAATTGGCTGTCCACAAAATAAAAAAAGACATAATTTTTTTCTTGGATGGAGCTCCATTTGCATTGAAATATACTGAAAACCAACGTGAACGCCGGTTTTCAGTATATTCCAATACAAAATTGGCTGTCCACAAAATAAAAAAAAGACATAATTTTTTTCTTGGATCGAGCTCCACTTGTATTGAAATATACTGAAAACAACGTGAATGCCCGTTTTCAGTATAATTATTCAAAATTGGCTGTCCACAAAAAATAAAAAAAAGACATCATTTCTTTCTTGGATCCAGCTCCATTTGTATTGGAATATACTGAAAACCAACGTGAATGCCCGTTTTCAGTATATTCCAATACAAAATTCGCTGTCCACAAAAAATAAAAAAAAAGACATCATTTTTTTCTTGGATCCAGCTCCATTTGTATTGGAATATACTGAAAACCAACGTGAATGCCCGTTTTCAGTATATTCCAATACAAAATTCGCTGTCCACAAAAAATAAAAAAAAAGACATCATTTTTTTCTTGGATCCAGCTCCATTTGTATTGGAATATACTGAAAACCAACGTGAACGCCCGTTTTAAGTATATTCCAATACAAAATTGGCTGTCCACAAAATAAAAAAAAGACATCATTTTTTTCTTGGATGGAGCTCCATTTGCATTGAAATATACTGAAAACCAACGTGAACGCCGGTTTTCAGTATATTCCAATACAAAATTGGCTGTCCACAAAATAAAAAAAAGACATAATTTTTTTCTTGGATCGAGCTCCATTTGTATTGAAATATACTGAAAACAACGTGAATGCCCGTTTTCAGTATAATAATTCAAAATTGGCTGTCCACAAAAAATAAAAAAAGACATCATTTCTTTCTTGGATCCAGCTCCATTTGTATTGGAATATACTGAAAACCGACTCAAACACCCGTTTTCAGTATATTCCAATACAAATTGGCAGTCCACAAAATTAAAAAAAAGACATCATTTCTTTCTTAGATCTAGCTCCATTTGTATAGAAATAGCCTAGAAATCAGTTCGAACGCTCGTTTTCAGTATATTGTAATACAAATGAAATGACATGAAAAATGCAAAAAGAGGAAAAGTAGCCTACCTTGACGGAAATTCTATTCCAAAAGGGGAAAACTTGTATCCAGGTTTGCCCACAGCACGGCCGGAACTCAAGCGAAACTCGATAGGTTGAAATCGATCCATTAAATAACATTCTTAACAAACAGTAAAGTTTTATTCTATTCCAAAAGGGGAAAACTTGTATCCAGGTGGGCCCACAGCACGGCCGGAACTCAAGCGAAACTCGATAGGTTGAAATCGATCCATTAAATAACATTCTTAACAAACAGTAAAGTTTTATTTACATCGAGTCGGTTGGGAAAATTTCTGAGAGCCGGAAAAAATTTCTGTGGTTCAAAGTTAGATATTAAAAAAAAAAAAAAAAAACCCTTTTACTCTGAAAATTTGAAAATTGATGTCTTCTGATTTTGAAAAATTGAAGACATCAATTTTCAGACTAAAAGGGTTTTTTTTTTTTTTTTTTTTTTTTTTTTTTTCAGCCAGAGAAATTTTTCTCCGGCTCTCAGAAATTTTTCCGCACTCGACTGGATGAATAAAACATCCCCGTTTCTGTAAGAATGGGATCACTGTTAACTATTTCAGCATTCGACGTTTCCCGTCCAATAATAACTGCCGGGTGTTCGAGAATGCAGATGCACCTACTAGATTTTCTACAGAGAAGCTTGACTGGATGGAGAGAGTGGATGACTTTTTCCAAGATTCTCGACTTTGGACCGTCAAGAGGTAATGGATCTTTTTGTTTTTTTTCTTTTAAGAAAATTTATGGATAGATTCATTTCTTTTAGAATGGACCTAGAAAAATACGACAAAGTTCTTTTCCAAGATTGGATGAGAGAGTTACCCAAAAGAAATGGGTCTCGGAAGGAATCGAATGCATTTGCACTCATTCCTTCCAAGACCCATTTTTTTTTGGTCTCCTGATTCGTCTCTCTCTCTCTCTCTTCTCAGTCCATTTCCATAAATATAGGGAAAGCGGAGAACCTTTCCCTACTTATTTCTAAAAATCTTTTCTTTATTTTTTTCCTCCTGAGTTTATGTATATATCAATTCAAATACTTTTGAGAACGGTCATCCCAATTCTCTGTCGTCTTTTCGGTTTCATCGTCCCAACACTCAGTGGACATAGTCTCAGTGGATTTTGGAACATGGGTCGTCCGTTCATTGTCCCAACACTCAGTGGATATAGTCTTAGTGGATTTTGGAGCATGAGTCGTCCGTTCATTGTCCCAACACTCAGTGGATTTTGTCTTTGGATCCTCTGAAGATATTTTGGGGGTCTCATGAGATTCTTTGGAAGGTTCGTCCCAACAGGCTGCTGGATCGTAATGGGGAATATTTTCAGGTATGTCTCCCCAACCCTCCGTCTTCCTCGAGTTATTGGAGGAAGTTGACGACAAAGAAGAAGAGCCCATCAAGTTTAAAGGCGTATGCTCATCCGGATGTTCCATCACTTGGAAACAGGACAGATTATCCCATTTCTGGATGAGGTTATCGTACGCTTTTGGGGACGGATCCTTCTCTAACTGATCGTAGGCCTTATCAAAAGCTTGCAGAGGATTGTCTGCTTCCTCCTGAATCCTCTCCTCTTTCTCCGTTCCATCTGGATAGACGTGATTGATATGAAAATCTCCTTCCATAATATGCCATCGATAGTTGCGCACTTTGTTTTCGGCACAATGGAAATATTTCATCCTTTGATGATGTCGGGCACATTTTTCCCGATACTTCCAAATGATTCCATCTGGCACATAAATTTCCGTCACGGGTTTTTGATAATCCAAGGCTTTAGCAAAGAATTTAGCTTTCTGGCATCCCACCACATAAATCGTGGAGAAGCTGTGAGTGAGCGATTGGAGAATGCGTCCTAAATGGTTGTAGGGAATATGACCCTCGTTCCAACGAAGTCCGTGCCGGTTTCTTGTCAGCCAGGCATTTGTCTTTTGGTTTTTTTCACTCAGTTGGTGGAAGGGGTGAGGAGGAGTAAACGTCAACGATCCCACGGTCAAAAAATCTTTTATCGCATAGCCCAATTCTTTTAAAACGTAGGTAAATTCACCCTTCTTGTGGTTGTAGGACTGGAAACCCTCTAGATCGAGCACGATAAAGTTTTCTGAACACGCCATGGCGATGAATACGGTGATGTCTTCCACAAACAGGAGCAAAAAAGAGAATCGAAAAGGTATATATGTATAACAGGGAAGATCTAGAAAGGGGGGAAAAACAATAAAACGTTTTAGAGTCATCGTCTTGAAAGAGACATTTTTCTTTTCAAAGGGTTAAGAAGTTTCAAAGGTCTTTTTAAATGAAGTTATGATTATTATCATTATTAAAAAAAGCTAAGAATCAAATCGAGTTTATAGATAACCATATTCATAGGACCAAAGGGACTTACCAGCTCAGTTCACGTCTTCTTCTGTTCTCTGAAGAAATCTCGCGGAGGACACACACTTTTATACTCGCGCGACATCTGTCGGGATCGCGACCCCATCTAAATGTCAGGGTCATTCCAACCTCTTAAAAGGATCGGAATGAAAGAAACACTTTGATAAAAAATATATTTATGAAAAGATATCTGAGGGTCGTGAGAACATTTTCTCTCCCCACCCCCCGCCTATTTCAAAAAAAAATAATAAAAAGTCTTTCTTGGATCGCGTCAAGATTACAAAACAACTCGCAGGACTTGTTTATCTCGATCTTGTCAGGGTCACCGTTTCACATAAGAAGATGGATGGACCCTGAACTTTAGACATGATAAAAATTAACTCTACCCGCCTTTTGTCTGGGAATAGGGTCTCACCGTTTCTAAAAATAGACCAGATCCCATTCTTGGAATTCTATTCTTTAAGAAACGAGGAGTGATGGTCTAATTTTAGAAAGTGTGAGACAACATTCCCAGACAAAGGGGGGGTAGAGTTAATTTTTATCATGTCTAAGACATAAAAAAAATTAACAAAAAGTTTTTTTTTTTTTTTTTTTTTTTTTAAAGGCTGAAAAATTTTTCTGAGAGAGCTGAGAAAGATTTTTCCTCCCAATCTTTTTCGACGATGAAAAGGGAAAAACTACTGATCCGATCATGATCTCTCTTAGTTTAGGGAAGTCTTGACGTATTGGCTAAAGAACAGAGGGTCTTTTTCTCTCTATACATATATCATGTGGGAGCGTGTAATTTATAAATCCTTGTGAAATCTTTCTACGTCTTGTGTAACTTGGAAGATTCGTCTTGTGTAACTTGGAAAATTCGTCTTCTTCTCGTCGATTGGGCTGGAGTTATGGAAAAGAAATGGGATTGGAAAGAAATCAACATATTACAAAAAAAAGAACTTTTTTTTTTCTATTTTTTTCTCTAGGGATTTACATACCATTTCATTCATGAACATTCAAGGGTTCTCTCCAAGACCAAATTTTAGAAGAGGACCGCAAAGAGTACACTTGAGGATCCTCTTTCAGGTCTAGGTGAGATAAGGGTTGAGACCAATATTCTTGGGTCTCTAAAGCATCCCAACTTAGACATTTATTATTATTATTATTAGAAAGTTCATCCTCCTCCTCCTCCTCATCGTCGCACGAGTTCTCCTGGGAGATTCTTCCGCCCCCTCTTCGACAGCTTTGCTTTCGGAGGGGTAACAATGTAATTTCCGGAAAACGTAACTACCCTCCATCAAATGGTATCGAAAATTTCTCACCTTGTTCTCGGCACAATGAATCATCTTTTGGAAATATTGGTGTCGCGTGCATTTCGACTTGTTCCGCCACTCGGTTTTCCCTGGGATGTAAAACTCGTAAACGGATCGCTGGCAGAGCTTGCTGAAAAATTCGGCTTTATCGTATCCATTGACGTAGATCACCTCCACATTTTCGGTCAGTATTTTCAGGATCGTAGGAAGATGCTCGTAGGAAAGACGACCCTCGGTCCATTGCAGGCCGTGTCGGTTATTTGTAGTCTGGTTGACCACAGCTTGATTGCGGGACGATAAGTCATCGTAATGGACAGGAGGGAGAAAAATCATGGATCCGCATAAGGCTAAATCGCAAGTGATGTAGCCCAGTTCTTTCAAGATGAAACATATATCTCCCGTCTTTGGATCATAACAGTGAAAGTATTCCATGTCCAGAACAATGTAGGAATCTTTGAGAGGTTTGGTACTCAAAATGTCCATCTTCTTCAATTGAGGAAAAAAAGAAAACAAAATTCTCTCTCTCTCTCTCTCGCTGTGTGTCCTGAAGGAAAAAATGGACAGCGTTCTCTCGCCGTCTCCTCTTTTATATATATAGAGAGAGAAGGTTGCACGTGACAGGTCGTATGAATTCTGGAAAAGGTCACATTCGTATATATATATTTGTTTTTTGAATAATATCGTGCGTATCTCAATACACATCCATCATAATAATAATAAAGGTCACCTTGGAAAGAAAAAGAAATAAAAAACATGGAAATCGTGCTCGACTTTGAAGGTTTCTACGATTCTCAAGGAGCCTTTATTGTGAAAAAATTGGCTTACGTCACATTGGACGGTACTTATCGAGGGGTATTTGTTTTTAAACCCCCATTTCCATAGCAAATGCTCACCGAGAAAGAAAAACGAACCGCTGTGTGGGCGAGTGATTATTATCACGGCTTGTCGTGGTACGAAGGAGAAATTCCGTACAGTTATTTTCCATGGGTGTTAACGATGTTGACGGAACCTTTTTCCATGATTTGGAAGCGGCGGTTTTTAGAGAAATGGTTGCAAAGATCCATTTATTGCATTTCCGGATCGACGCAAGAGATTCTCAAATACAATGGGATCGAACACATGAATTGTCCTAACCATACAAAAGGTTTTTTCCATTGCGCTCTACAAAAAGCGGTTCGGTATCATTATTATTTAAAGACACAGAGAAAAAATTCGCAAGGTCGATCCTGCACAATTCAATCTTGACAGAACTCATTAAAAAAAAATACATATATCATGTTACTTCTTCAACAGCACAGATGGTTCTGAAGCGAAACTTGGAATTTTGAAATAATAGATCAGGGAGAAATCATTCTTAATAAAATGGTAAAGTCTCGAATCGGCTGGGAGAAAAAAAAATTTCTCAGAGCTGAGATAAAAATTCTCTAATGAAAAAAAAAAAAAAACTTTTGGTTAATTTTTATCATGTCTTGGACATGATAAAAATTAACGACCCCCTTCCCTTTTTGTCTGGGAAGGATGTCTCACCCTTTCTAAAAATAGACCATGACTCATCCTTTCTCTAATGGCAATCATTCCATGAATGAATCACGATTTGTTTTTCAAAAGAGTGAGACAACATTCCCAGACGAAAATTGAAGAGGGTCGTTAATTTTTATCATGTCTAAGACATGATAAAAATTAACAAAAAGTTTTTTTTTTTTCTTTTTTTTGAGTTGTAGAATTTTTCTCAGCTCTGAAAATTTTTTTCCAGCCGACTCAAGACTTTACCATTTATATTTACGAATAGTCTTTGGATTATTTATTTATTTTCTTTTAAAAAGAAAAATTCTGAGCTAGACCTATCTATTGGCTTAACATTCTGGTCATAGAAACAGTCTAGAATCTCATTTTATTTTTCGAGGCTAATGCACGGGTTCTCCAATCAAAAGGGTTACTATAAAGGGATTGGTTTGAATGCATTTATCTGCAAATGTTGTAGGATTCTGTTGTTGAGAAGGGGGTATATTATTATTATTATGATGATGATGATTGTGGCAGATTCGTTTTCTACATGGAAGTCTAATCTCCTCCGAAGACCTTTTCTGGGGATCGTCGATAGATGGTTTTTCAATAGGAATCGTTTCCCTCGGATCCTCAAGAGATAGAGGGGGGTCCTCTCTTCAGACATGGAGCGGGCTCTCCTCCTCCTCCTCCTCCTCCTCCTCGAGAAGTCTTGAGAAAGGGAGAGGATTTTCGGTTCCCTTATTCTTTGAGGGGTCTTGACAAATTGAGAGGTCCCTCCTCTTCGAAAGAGAGAGAAGATTTTTTGTTCCCTTATCCTCGAGGGGTTTTGACAAATCGAGAGGTCCCTCGTTTTCGAGGGGTCTTGATAAATGGAGAGGTTTTTCATCTTCGAGGGGGTTTGATAAAGGAAGAGGTCCCTCCTTCTCGAGGGGTCTTGATAAATGGAGAGGTTTTTCATCTTCGAGGAGGTTTGACAATGGGAGAGATTTCTCCTTCTCGAGGGGTCTCTCTTCCTCAAGGGGTTTTGAGGAAGGGAGAGGTTTTTCATCCTCGACGGGTTTTGACAAACGGAGAGGAATCTGAACAGGCTTCTCCTCATCCCCATCATTATCGAGGAGGATGAGGATAGGCTTTTGGAAAGGTTTTTTCTTTTTCTTCTGAACAGGCTCCTCTTGATGCTCGGGGAGAGGGATGGGGTAGTTGTTCCACCATTCTATTTTTTCTTGCTCGAGGATTTTTTCAAAAGTCGTGGCCTCTCTATGATGAGACGAACGAGGAGAGTCCTCGAGAAGAATATAATAGGTATTCTTCCCAGTCTTCTCGATCGAGAGAGGTTCGTGCAAACATTTGTGCAACCATTCACTAAAATGAACGAGAATCCCTTTTGTCTTCTCAAGACGATCCATAATCCTATTCATTTGCGAGACGGTTAGAAAGTGGGACGTGTAAAAATATTTGGCTCGTTTCATTAACAAAATTTGTGCATCCAAAGGTGGAATGTCACGAGCCATCAACACGTTTTCGTCGGATAAAAATTCGTCCCGCATCTTTTGATAACTCCCCACGGTATAATAACCCGCACATTTTGAAAAATCGGAGGCTTTCAGGTAAACGACTCCTTGGATGATATAAAAGGAAAGATCAACATATTTATATTTGAAAGGAATACACGTAGTGAGCTGGGGATGCCTCCTCATGATCCACTTGGACAAAAATACGACTTTGGGGCTCTCCCCTTTTATTTATAGAAAGAAAGAGAGTGTGACCTTCCCTTCCCTCCTCTTCCTCTCTCTCTGCTTCCTCTATCTCTGGACGTCCTTGGATTGGAAAGGGTGACTTTGAAAAAAAAAGAAGGTCATGGTTGGATAATTTTTTGTTTATTAAATTATTACTTTCACTTCCTCATTCCCACACACATTCATCTTTTTAAGAAAAGAAAAAGAGGTCATGGAGATAAGATTTCTTGGAAAGAAGAGAGAGAGAGAGAGAAACAAAAAAAAACAAACAAAACGGACGTCATAGAGCCTCTATGTGTGTCTGTGTGTGTCTATATAGATATATAAAAAGACGAGAGTACTGGGCGAGATCATTTCTTTTCCATTGGGAGCCATGTCGCTATTAGACGTTTTTCCAACTCAACGGATTTCGAACGGGGAGGATTTGAAGACGCTAAAGCAAATCTCCAACTTGAAAATCTTTTTGGCGTGTCATTGTGCGACATTTATTCCGCATTTACCACCTCATCAAGCGATCGTTTCTTTCAACCAAGATGTCGAATCCTCCAACCTGCTCGTTCAGAATATATACAGAAATTTATTCGAATCGCAACAAACGAAAGAGGAATCTCCCTTCTCTTGGAATCGGATAGATCGAGCTTTGAGACGGCCCATTCAAACAGACCGGCGATATACAGAACCGCGCACGAGTTTTCGGTGGAAGAATATTTTTCTCACGAAACGATATTTTACGTTTGGAGTGAGAACGACGGCTGAGGACGAAGTTCATATTGTTCAGACCACAGCCGCTCCTCTCGCCTATTACGAATCATCGTCCCCCAATCTGAAGGAAAGAAGTTTTAAAGTCAGCGACAGGATGAAATATAAGAAATATATTCTAAGACCTTTTCAAAACTATGTCGTTCCCCCGAAAACGCAATATCTCATCGTCACAACCCAGAAGAGTCTCTTTCTCGTCGATCGGTGCTCGTACTCGCTTTGGAAACAATTGAAAGAGGAGATTTCTTTCCAATTGCCGATGATGTTTCAAGAAACAGAAGAAGAAAACCCTCCGCCACCTTTACCCATCCCTTCCTTAGATGATAAGAGGAGCTGGACCAAACCGTCGTCATGGCCCGAAACAAAATCGACCCGGCAACGGAATGAAATTGAAGTCATCACAATTGAAGATGAGGAGGAAGAAAAAAAATTACCTCTTAAAAAACGGTCGACTTACCGGAACCTACCTGGCGTGCAAGATCCGCTTCAGAATCTAGAAGCTTCTTCTTCTTCCCCGATTTGTTCAAACAGGCAACCTCTTTCGGACTCCTCACAGACAGAACCTCTTCCAGTATCCTCTTCTTCTTCTTCTTCTCCTCCAACCTGTCCTGACATCGTAGAGGTAGAATGTCAGACGGGTCCACAAGCTTCAAAAAGTCCCGACATCGTAGAGGCAGAATGTCAGCCGGGTCCACAAGTTCCAACGGGTCCAGCAATCATGGAGGCAGAATCACAGCCGGGTTCACAAGTTCCAACAGGTCCAGAAATCGTAGAGGTAGAATTTCAGCCGGGTTAACAAGTTCCAACGGGTCCAGAAATCATGGAGGTAGAATCGCAGCCGGGTCCAGACATCCTAGATCCCTCCACTCATCCCAAAGAGACTCCAAGCGTTTCAAGACAGCCTTGTGAGGATCCAGCCCTTCCCGTATGGAATGATTATATGGACTTACAAAATTTGGTGCAACAGGAAGGAGAAGAAAATAATCATACGGATGGGTGGGTCAAAGACTGTTTAGATCATTTAACCTCAAATGAAATTGAACTGTTATGGAATTGCATTTCTGAAATCACATCGGAAATGGGATAAAAACCAAAACAAACAAAAAACAATTTTTTTTAATAACAAATGGGAGGAGGGTCATGATGTCAATTAAAAAAAATATTATATAGAGTCCAATCTTGGTGGTTCACTTCAGTTTTCCAGCATGAGGTGATCCACGTTTCCCGAAATATGGATCCCATTCCAAGAGAGATTGTGTAGAGCCTTCACTTCAGTTCTTTTTTTTTCCTACCAAGAGCAGAGGGTCCCCAAAGGGCTACCCATGTCCAAAGAGAGAAAGTGTAGAGTGTTCATTTCAGTTTTTTTTTCCAAGTTTAGGGGAGGGAGGTCTCAAAATGACACCCCCCCCATTTTCAAAGAGAGATGGTGTAGAGCGTTCATTTCTGTTTTTTCCAAAGTTAGGGAGTTTTCAAATGACTACCCATTTCAGAGAAAGAGAGAGAGAGATAGAGAAGGTGTAGAGCGTTCATTTCAGTTTTCCAAGGTTAGGATGGTGGTGGAGAATCCTCCAAAGTGGCTACTCATGTTAAAGAGAGAGAGAGAGAAAGAAAATGCGTAGAGCGTCCATTTCAGTTTTCCAACATTAGAAGGTCCCAAAATACCTTCTGAATTCAAAGAGAGATCGTGTAGAGCGTTCATTTCCAGTTCTCCAAGATCAGAAGAAGAGGGTCCACTTTTCCCAAAATGGCTTTCCGCATTCAGAGACAGCGAAGTGCAGACTTCAGTTTTCTCCCTTCCCAAGAATAGAGGGTCCCAAAATGGCTTTCCATTTCAAAGAGAGAGGGAGAGGCGTTCATTTCCATTCTCCAAGATAGGGTCGTCTGCTTTTTCCCAAAATGGCTTCCCAATTCAAAAAGAGAGAGAGAGTAAAAGGGTGTGTAGAGCGGTCATGTTCATTCTCCAAGATAGGGTCGTCAGCTTTTTCTCAAAATGGCATCTCCCCATTCAAAAAGAGATCGTAACCAATTTTTTCCAGTTTTTTCCAAGATGGGGGGGAGAAGAAAACCTAGGATGGAATAACACGACACACAGAGAGAAAGAGAAAAAAAAACTCCATCTTGTCATTTTCTGATAGGGTACCGGTGTTCGAATACTTTTGTGACCGACTGTACGTTGCGCCTGTGCGCGCATTTCATTACTAGCGTCGGCGCATGCGCCTTGAGCTCTTGGAGTTTGTGAGCTAAGAGCGTGTGAGAGAATCCGTGGCTTCGAGTGGCCATGAACGATGTAAATTAATGAGAATAAAAGTGAGATATAATACAGTCCATTGTTCTTGAGTTTATTAAATTATAGTGTAGTGCCTGTGCAAAACACGGTTCTTTCGTATAATGTCCGAATCCATCTATTATTTAGCCATCTCGTCACGGAAAGCGATGCGCAGGATGTAATACAGAAAGCTACTGCTATTCCACCTGCAAGAATAAGGGATAGACAATTATAATACATTCATGCCTTCTTCAGGTTTCGAACCTGTTTCCAGTCAGGTCGGTTTGCAGTCGGTTTCGCTAACCCTCAACAGATCAGGGATCAGGGGGCTAGTCTGGACGAAATAAAAATAATATTATGTGGGAAACAACAGTCAGAAAATCAAAATCCTTAAAATACATATTCAGAAAAGGTGTCTAGAGGGAATTCTGGCTCGAACTAAATTTAAGTTGGGAAATTAGCATATGTTTGTAAGCGTATGCATTGTAAATGTTTGAAAACGTAATTTTGAAACTCAAATAGGGATAAACATTGAAAGCACTGACAATCCCCCCAATGCCGGGCACTTGCCTGTAACGGCATTGGCCAGTCCTAAGGCCAGAACTGGTGGCCATTTTATTGTGGAGGCACCTAATAGGCGGCCACTGTTACCTCCTATGAAGGGACAGATAATCTTACATCCATGCCTTCTCCAGGATTCGAACCCGCGCCCTTCGGTATCGCAGATTAACTACTATACTGTCTGGGAGGCACTGACAAAAATTAATACACATTTTTCAAAACACTTCGCTATAACTGCACATATCTTTTGTTCCTTAAAGTAATAAAGCTAATACTGAACGAATTCAAGTTATTAAATACAGCTTGATACAATTCATTCAGTATTAAACGTTTTTGATTTCAATTTATCTGAAATACAGTACAAATCTGAATCCAAAATAAATTTTCCTGACTTAGTAGATGATAAAAAGCGATCTAGTATTAACCAACAATGCCTCGAAACTGAAACAAGTAGTGATGAAATGTAAATTTCATCAATGACGTATGAAATGTAAATTTCATCAATGGTAAGTTCTTCTAAAAAATCTGATTTGCTGTATTTTATGTACTTGTGTTTAGAAAACAATGAGACGGCTTCGATCTTATGAAAGAAATGCCATATTAGCAAACTAGTGCTCTGAGAAGTATTTGCGTTCCATTTCATTTAATATGAATATAACTATTTCCCTTTTTTTTTTTTTTTTTGGTCTCTCTCCGCGTCTTTGTATATTATTTATATATCATAACTTAGTGTAGGAAACATAAAAAATGTGCAATGCTCTTACCGATACTCGATCTCCAGACCTCCCAATGCTAGCAGGACATGCTTTCAAATTACACTACGAATACACTCGGTAAGAAGAAAGAAAAATCTTACAACCTTTTTTAAACACGAATTTTTTCATGAACATTGAACTCAAATTGAACTTCTTTTACACATTAAAAAAAAAATGAATGACGTATGCGTGCTCTACAAAATCTACGGTAATTGCCTACTTACATTTTAAATAATTCTATTTTGAGCAGTACGTATACTTTATTTCATAAGCTGATCGATAATAAGAAAATCAGCTCATTTATTGCAGATATGCAAAATTTTGGTTTCATTATTTTCAAATAACTTTTTAGTTCTTAATTTTAGATTTTATTGCTCTTAGAAAATTACTTGTTTCTTTCACTTTCATTTAAAGCAATAATTTGATTCGCTAGTCCGAGAGGTTCATTGCAACATATGCAAATCTGTTCTGCTTCAGCAGAAATTAAAACCATAGGCACATTTTAGTCTGTGTTCAGTTAACATGCAATGAAACACTCTTAAATGCATACAGTGTATATAAAGATAGGCTTTTATGATGGAAATAACTTATAAAAGCGAGATGCCAAAAAGCAGGTTGAATAGATGAGAATAAAAAGACAACGAATACATGTTTAATGAAAATAATTTCAAGCTAAATCAATGAATTTTGTCAACATGTGGCAAGGTCATCTATACTGAACTTGTAAAAATCAGTGTCTCTGGTGCACTGCACGATAAATTGATGTGCCTTTTCTTGGACAAAAAAGGGGAGCTCATAAGATAGAGAAATGGTATTTTCTTGGGGAAATGTCAGGAGGGTGAGACACAGTTTTTTACTACAAGTTGTTAAATTATTGACAGTTCACATTGTTGACTTTTCGGAAATAAGATAGAATATGTCATAAAAGTCTCCATTTTTTTCTTCTTCAACCTCAAACCCAACGGGAATATAATTTAAAAAAAACTTTGTCAAATGAACATTCAAGGTCATTGCTCTCTTCTAATGTCAGCGTTGTCGATAATAAAAAAAAAATGTTAAACTTTTTGGTTTAACTCGCCCTAATACCTTTGCATTGGAAGTCACTGAACTGAATTTTTTTCTATTCTGATTACTGAAAAGAGGAAATGCGGATTGTTTTCTGGAAAGTATACCGAAAATTATAAAGCATATGTCAAATTTTCTGGGAGTAAAAAATTCTTGAACCAAAGTGCAAATTTTTTGCACAAACAAATGTCTTGCACGGAGAAAGTAAAAAAAATGGAATAAGATCTGGAATCTATGTAGTGTTCTTAGGATTGGCCTCTACAGACTTCCAAATACAATTGCTATAAGCGTTTCAACGAAACGTTTTCACACGAAAACTTATTTATTCTCGTGTAGGGATAAAAATTCATGAATTCCATCACTTTATCTTAAGATTACTTCACACCAGTCACCCTTTGCCATGCTTTTATAAGATTTTGCGTTTACTTGTAATATTACTGAGTTTATGCATCAGCATTCCTTTGTAAGTCGTCCCAATTCTGAATTCGGCAAAGCAGTCGCAATATGAAACAATGGAAATCTTCTCGATCTGCGCTTGATGCTCAAGCAAGCAACACTATGATGGTAAGAAATCGAAACGTTCTCAATCAGGACTAATGGAACTCTTTTTGATTAGCATATCGTAATTAAATTCTGTTTACTCACGCAATAAAAATACAATAAAGTAAATGCTTCCTTATATTTTAAAAATCAAATTTATTAGCAACTCAAAACTATCATGAAGCTTGCATGTCTCTCTGCAAGACATTTTTCATGGTCTCCATATAAACTCGAAAACGCATTCAAAAACATCAATCCAGATGCGCACGCAGACAACGACGCCCTACGTTCTCTCTTAGATCAACAGGAACCGCTCTCCTACATCAAAATAACTTGGTTATGTTGCAGAGACACAGGTGCCAACAAAACCATGGAGAAGATATTTAATTCAGAATGATTGTAATTATGTAGTCAAATTTATTTCGTAGAGTTTAATTCATAAAAATTTTTTTAAAGTTAATTATTATACATATGCGTAAACTATTTCCACTGTCGTATTTGCATTAGTGACTGAAACAAATATGACAAATACTTGCGTTTCTCTTTTGCAAGCTTTACTGATAAATATGCTCTGATTCTTCTATTTCTAAGCCAATTTTGTGCTCAGGGCTCTATTTATGCACAAATTTTTATTTTCGTCCAATCCAGTATGACATATGAAAATCTGAAATTTATGGTCCCTTGAAAAACATTCATTTTCCTGAGGCCTAATTCAACCGGATGTAATTTAAACGAAAAATTAAAAGAAATTCTGTACTGTATAAAATTTTTTCTGTTTTTCAGATTCTCCTTTCAGTTTTATTTAAAATATTTTCAGCGAATTAAATTTTTAATAGTCAAATTTTGTAAAATATTCCTATACTTGTTTCCCACTGGATCCATAATTTTATCATTTATTCCTAAATTATAAAATATCGTGATATCAAATTACAGAATCGTCCATTAATTGCAAATAATTGTCGTGTTAAAAATGATTTAGTGCTGATACAGAAAAATAGTTCTTGTGAAATTAAAAATAATAAGTAAGCAATAATGAAGCATACATGAGAAATTAACAACAAAAAATGTAAAAATTACTCAAATTAAAACTCGTGATAAATTATATAAATGGTAAAACTGTATTAAATATTTGCATTGTTAACCATATGGTGTAGTTACAACGGTATTTATTTTTCCTTTTTATTTTTCATTTTTCTACATCTAAATTAAAAAGTGTAACGTAATGTAGCATAAACTGTGTATTGGACATTTTAAAAGATTTAACGTTTTTCTATATCCATCAGCTCCTTGCTGTCTTTAAGTAAGTATTAATATGTCTTAATTTAATATGGCTTTAAGGAACTTTTTTTTTGCCATTATGAGAATTTCAACTTTCCTCCTCCCAGTTCGATGACTCAGTTTTGGTTCTATAATACACTAGCGTGCAAAACTAAGCAACTTTAAAAAATCAACTGGAAGACGTGAAATTCATACGACAGAGGCAAAATGTAGTAAAGATGAGGAAAGTATAGTAGAAAAAACTTTCATAGGATGCATACACTACGAAAATAATAGAAAAAGGTTTTATTGACAGAACCACGTTGGTACAAAAGACCAAGAGGAAGAACAAGAAATCAAAGTGTCTTGGTTAGAGCTATGACCTTCCCTAGTTGCACCGTCTGCCGTTACTCAGCACTAGATTCTCTAATACTTCTAGTAGGAAAAGTTCTCATTCTTCAAGAAGCATCTGTTTCACGCGTTTGGTGTTCTCCGGAAAATAAGAGTATTACAAACATGATTGTGATATCATTCCTTTCTTCATCCACCGCCTCATAGAGAAATAACTCCACCTTCTTGTATTTTTAAACATTTATTTCACAAACACAAAACTAATACTAAACTACAATACTAATAACTGAAATATATAGAGTAATACAAGTTAATTTCGTTTCATTAATGGCTCCCATGAGCCTTCCCTATTACCTCTCTGTAGATCTCCCTCTTGGAAACTAAACTTTTGGCACCTCTCCAGACTGAGAGTTAGCGCCCTCTATACATCTTGTTGGTTGGCGTCACCCATACATCACACCCCCCATCCAAGATTGAAATAGGGTGAAAGCCTATTGAAATATGACAAATTATGGTGACGTCAAACAAAAGAGTTACTTATCTACTAAAGTCTACAAATTAATCAATACTGAAGTTGAAAGACATATAACACAATACTTATACAGGTTAATTATACAGGTTAGTTTATCAGTACTAGTGTTTCTTTTGACTTGCTTTGGAAACATGAATGGTCCTGAATAGGAACAGGGAGCTTACTCAAGCTATGTTCAAGAATGTGTGAAGTAGACAATACAAGCAGGAAGGGTATACGAAACCCTTTATTTTTTATACTTTGCAGGAATTTCCGAAACTTCGAAATACAGAGACCAACCACTTGTGGTCTGAACGTAAGAATATAAAAACTACTAACTAAAATTCTAACTAAAAACTAACTTTGAATTAGTATACAAGTGCCTAGCACTAAGATTGGCCTTTATTTAAAGAAAGGTACGTATGTAGTACGCCGAGCTGCTAAAACTACGATACGTCTGCAATTATCAAGAGGGCTAAACCTCTGGCCTTGAAGGCAACCAGCAACAGAGTGAAAACTCGTAAAACTACAGTGGCAAGCGGCTTGCTTCCAATAACTCCTTACTCTCTCTTGCTTGGCAAAAAGCCACAACTTAAGTACTTGGCGTTAACAAGACAATTTGCATAAATACGTTCAAGCGTTTAATTCTGGCCGGAATTAGAAAATAAGATGTGATAGTACAGTTTTAGAATAAAATAAACGTTAGTAAAACTTAGGATCCTTACAAGTTCTACGCCTTCTACAAGACTTTTTCTAAAACTTTAACATATAAATGATTAAAAATTAGTAATCAAACAATTCTAATGCAATAGAATACTTAAAGTTTCTATGATATACTTAAAAGTCTCTAGGAGAGTAGCTAAAAAAGAAACACACACATAAAAAATAATAATATTAAGAGTTGATAAATGTCTATGAAAAGTTCTTTCTTTCACACAAGTCACTCAATAGTCTCTAGTGTAGACAATGCATGAGCATTGCTTAACTTAGCACCTGGGCAATGTGAAATTGTAGTATCATACTTTTGTAATGCTAAGGCCCATCTTTGTAACTTAGAAGATTGTGGTGCGTTCTTTATTATGAAAGTTAACGGATTGTGATCAGTTATCAGCTCCACGGGTGATCCAAAAATCCAAGTTTCAAACTTTTTCAAGCTCCAAATAACAGCATAAGCTTCCCTCTCGATAGTCCAATTTTATTGGTAATTTATGGTAATTGGCCATGCTTGTTGTGTTTTGGTAAGTTTCTGGCTGGAGTAACTAATCGGGTACAACTTTCCGTTTTTCCGTTGAGATAAGCAGGCTCCAACACCTGTTGAAGATGCATCACATTGAATTTTAAAAGGTAACCCTGGAACAGGGGTATAAAGACTAGGTGCTTCCATTAGGCATATCTTTAATTTAATCGAATGCTTCGTCGTGTTTTTCTATCCAGCACAGCTCTTCAGGATTTCTTCTTTTTATAAGCTCGGTTAATGGATAAACTGTTTCGGCGTAATGTGGAATGTAATTTCTGTAATAATTGCATAGGCCTAGAATGCTTTTCAATTTTTTTTTTTTTTTTTTTTTTTTTTTTTTTTTTTTTAAGGTCTAGCTAATTTCTGGATAGCCTTTCTCTGGATCTGTACGATGACTGCCGGAACCGATGATATGTCCTAGATACTTAATATGAGTTTTACCGAAGAAACACTTCTTGAGATTTACCGAAAACTGTAGTTCTAGCAGTTTTGAAAAAATGGTGTCAAGATGTACTAAATGTTCATTCCAATTATTTGAATAAACAGCTATATCATCGACGTAGGCTCGAGCAAAATCTTTGTATTTAGCAAGCGCCTGGTTCATCACTCTCTGAAATGTTGCAGCGTCGTTGCGTAGCCCGAAAGGCATGACTTTAAATTGATACTGAGCTCGATGTGCCTTGAAACATGCTAATTCTTGACTTTCTCTTTCTAATGGTATGGACCAACAGCCTTTGAGTAAATCAATGCTGGATATCACTTTGGCTTTTCCAATGTTGAATAAGAGCTCTTTAGGATTTTCCATAGGGAAGTCATCTGGTTTCGTTACTGCATTAAGGGATCTAAAGTCAACGCAAAGGCGAAGATTACCGTCTTTCTTCATAACGCATACAATAGGGTACGAAATTTCAGCGTTGGTTTCTTCAATCAATCCCAAATGACAAAATTTCTTCGATTTGTTTATCTACTTGAGGCTTCAATGCTTCTGGAATTCGATAAACATATGGCTTCTTTCCTTCAGTGTCATTTAATCTTATTTTATGTTCTCCTACTTTGGCAATTTGTACCTTATTTATAAATAAGTTTTCATATTTTCTTAACAAGTTCATCATTCATTCCTTTTATCATCATCTAAATGGCTTAAGTCTACTTCGTTAAGATGAAAATGATCGGACTTGTCACTCACACTGGGTGTAGGATGGACTTCTCCTAGTTCTTCTTCGTTCTCAAATATTACACCTACTGCCTGTACTTTTGGATTAAATTTTCTAATTTTATTTACGTGTACTCTTCTTATTGAACCATCTGTCAGTTTGACTCTGAAAGAATCTGGATTACAACGAGATACTATTTCTGCAGATCCTGTCCATCTGGCATATAATTTATTACTGGAATCTGGAATCAGCAGGTACACTTGATCTCCAGGATTGAATTCTTTGTATATAGCCCTTCGATTAGCATATCTTGCATATGCACCTTGTTTCAATTCTGCAATTATAGATGCTTGCTCTGCTGCTATTTCTAAATTCATTTTTAGCTCCTGTAGATAATCAATAGCACTTTTATCCAATTTTATTGGTAATGGAATTTCTCCTGACCATGACGATTTTAATACTGACAACGGACCTCTGGCCTCTCTTCCATACATTAATTTAAATGGGGATACTCCCGTAGTACAATTTGGAATTTTGCGGTAAGCGAATAACAGGTATGATATGTATTTGTCCCAATTTTTAGAGTCGTTTCTAATGATGTGATGAAGCATAAGTTTTAGAACTTGGTTATACCGTTCAACTAATCCTGAACTTTGTGGATGTCCTGGTGTTGCAAATCTAGGACATGCTCCTAATCTGGCATGAAATTCTTGTGTTAATTCTGCAACAAAATTGGTACCTTGATCGCTAGCTATTACCCGAGGTATGCCCGTTCTCATAAAGATTTCTAATAATGCGTAGCATGTTGATTTGGCTGTAATAGATCTCAAAGGGACAGCTTCTGGCCACCTAGAATGTTGGTCGACAAAACATAGTACATATTTGTGTTTACGTGCTGATGGACGTTCAATTGGACCGATTATATCTACATTTACTGTGTCGAATGGAAATTCAGGCCTCTGAACTGGAACTATGGGTATACGGTCGTCGGTTCTTTCTCTACTTCTTAATTGACATTCCTTACAAGTTTTACAATATTCTTCAATATCTCGTGACATGTTTGGCCAATAAAATGAATAACGAATCCTTTCTTTTGTTTTTCTCATCCCTAAATGATTTGCGAAAATAGAATCGTGAGCTAATTTTAAAATTTGTTCCCTTCTAACTTTAGGTAATACCAATTGACTAACTTGTTCTCCGGAAATTCTTTCGGTATGATAAATCAAATCATCCATTAAGAAATATTTATTTTTATTTCTTTGCGCGTCTTTATAGATATTGCGTAATGTCTCACATTCCCTTTGCTGTTGTTTAAAAATACTGGCATCCGAACGATGATTCACGTTTAACGTATCCTCACTTTCGTTTTTGCCCTGAATGCAACTTATGACAAAATTTTCCTCTCCTCCTGTCATAAATAAATCAGCGCGTTTTTCGTCTTCGAATTGTTTTGACTGATGACTCCTCGTTTCCGGTCTCTGCGATGGAGATACTGTGTCGCAATCACGATTCGCGCTAAGCAGATGTGATTCAGAGGTCAATAAATCATAAACATTTGGAGTAATTACGCAGGGAATATGAAGTTTTTCTGTTAAAGCTACTAATATTTCGACAGGTTTTAATAAATTAGGATTATCAGTATTTCTTTCGCGACAGATGCCAGATGACGGATCATTTTTCACAATTACAGGAAGTAAAGTATCAGATTATTGCTATTGAATTAATGGCTTAACGTCTTGATTCTTTTAACCGTTGATACCAAAATCGCGTAAATGATCTATTTGTTTATAACTGAAAGGAAAAGGAGGCTAAAACGAAGTAATGAGAGGGTTTATTCTTAGGAATTCTAGCCACTTTAGCTGATATGGTTTCTCCGAATGCAGAAATTAGGTCAATATTACAGTTGTTCTCAATAGAGAAATTTGATACGTGTTTCGGATTTATAACAGATATCTCCGCACCTGAATCAATTATGGCTTGGATTTCGTTACCTGCTACGCAAATATTTACCTTTTGCAATGGTTGCGTAAAAATTTCATTTGACAAGCACGAAGATCCGATATTTGCTATTACTTTATCACTAGTATTTTTCTCTGGTGTTTTTTTTTTTAGAGGAGGGTTTTGTGTTACCGATTTGTTTCTTTGTGGACAAGATTTAGCGAGATGCGTTAATTTCCACATATGTAACAGTCTTTGGGTGGTTATTTATTTTTATTTATGTTGCTTCTCATATGAGGTGGAATATATTTCGATTCTCTTGAAGAGTGGGACGATTTAGCTACGTTTTCGTTAGTGTTAAAAGTGGTTTCGTTTAACGATTTGCCTTTGTTTACAAAATACAAGTCAACTTCTTTAGCTAAATCCTCAGGTTTTAACCAATTTTCTCCTGTTATAATATTAATGTAAGTTGCCGTTTCTTTATCTAACGTTTGGAAAAGTTTGTCGGAAATCATTAGTTGACAAAGTGTATCAAAGTCATTAACTTCGAGGAAATTTTTTTTTTCGCTTTTTTTTTTTTTTTTTTTTTTGCAACTCAGAATTATTTTCAGGGCTCTGAGAATTTTTCTCAGTCAACTCGATGACCAAAACAAGACAGCAAAATTCTTTCTAGAAGGAATTTTCACTTATCTATTTAAGCCACTCAAGTTTCGACTTCTAATCAATGCGTGCTGTGCATTCAACCTGGATACACATGCTTCTCCCTCCTGGAAAGAGCTTTTTCTTTCCCTGAGCTCTGAGAAAATTTTTCCAGCCAACTCAATCGCTGAAATGGATAAAAAATGAATACTTTCATACATTTTTAAACCTCAAGAGTTCAAGAGTTCAATCTGTCATGGAAACTGAAATTTATGTCACGGTCTGTCTCTCACACGTCAACGGTATGGTTGAGGTGAAAATTGAAAACCCGGTATGAAAAATCTCTTTAACTTCATTTTGGAAGAAGGTGTGTGATAGACGGATTCTATCATGGGAAAAAATTGGAAAATGTCTTTAAATATCATGACATCTCCTTTCAAATATTGAAGGATTTTCTTGAACTATGTTGAAATCTTGATCCATCCAAAGCACTGATGGGAAATTCTGATAAATGGATGGATAATAAAATTTCGCTAAAACCTGATAAACAGTTGCTGATGAAATCCAAACTAGGGGCCCTACCTTTTCAAATGGGAAACATTTTCCCATAAACTGAGGAATTATTTCTGTTCTGTGAGACGTAAAAAAGTGGAAAGAAACCTCTCTTCAAAGAAGCTCTTTCTAGAAGGGTGGAATTTGTATCCAGGTGAGGCCGCAGCACGGACTTATCTAAAACGAAACTCGAATAACTTAGATAGATAAGCGCGAAAAAACATGTGTATCCTAAAAATCTCGGAGCATTCCATTATTGAATCAAATGATATGTGTTTCCTCATCTACAATAGGCGGCGACATCTATAAAAAATTCCATTGAAATCTCCTTCTTTGACAAATTGCTTCGAAATATGAAAAGAAATATCCAGCTCCTGTAAGGTTCAGAAATTGCAAGAGATTCCCAAAGAATTCCTCTTCTTGAGAAAGAACATCCTACGTCCAGATGAGGTAGAGAGAGAAAAAGCATGTTGCACCTTGGAGAGCCCGCACTGTTCTGAAGAGAAACGTGGAATGCTTTTATAGAAAAGAGTTGAAAGTGAAAGTAAAAATAAATAGTCTTGGCTGGAGAAATTTCTCTTGGCTGTCGACTGGGAAAAAATTTTCTGAGCACAGAAAAAAATTCTGAGTTGTAAAAAAAAAAAAAAAAAAAAAAAAATTTATGTCTTCAGACATGATAAAAATTACCTACATCCCCCTTTTGTCTGGGAATGATGTCTCACCTTTAAAAATAGACCGTCACTCACCCTTTCTAAAGAATAGAATTCCAAGAAAAGAATGGGTTATGGTCTACTTTTTAGAAAGGGTGAGGCATCATTCCCAGATAAAAGGGGGAGGTAGTTAATTTTTATCATGTCTGAAGACATAATAAAAATTAACACAAAGTTTTGTTTATATTTCGTAGTACTGACTCAGGATTTTTTTCTCGATTCTCAGAAACTTTCCCAGCCGATAACATTTCGTTTTTTTTACTTTCACTTTCAACTCTTCTCTTTTATATAAAAGCATTCCACGTTTCTGTTCAGAACAGTGTGGGCTGTTGAAGATGCAACACGTCTCTCTCTCTCTACCCAAATCTGAACCCATGATGATCTTAAGAAGAATTCTTTGAGAATCTCTTACGATTTCTGAACCTTAGACGAGCTGGAAGTTTCTTTTCGTATTTCGAAGTTATTTATTGATCAAAGAAGGAAATTCCAAAGGAATGACTTATGAATTTTGAACATGTCACCTGTTGAAGATTTTGGGGGAAACTAAATCCTTTGAGTCGATACTAGAACGCCTCGAGTGCCGACATCGTTCTAGGATAAGAATATTTTTCGACATCTCTTCCTACTTTCGTCTACACGGAAATTCTTTTCACGAAAGGTAGGTCCTCTTTTATATTTCTTTTTTAAATATTTGTTCAAAGGGATTTCCGTTCTGCTGATCCAGGTTTGCCCCGCTTCACGCTACCAATCCTCACCCATTTCTAAAGGATCTCAGAGAAAACTGAAAGGGAGATCGCGAAAAAAAAATAGGCTCCAGTGAACACAGCTCCAACGACAGTGGATAGCTTTTTTTGGTCCTTCAAGAGATATCACTGGCTACCGATAGGTTGTTCAGCAACATGGGTGTCGCGAAAAAGGACACTATGCCTGTTTCCCTCCCAAAATGTTTCTTCGGAAAAGGGAAAGTTTTTTCCAACCTTTGGAGATTCCTTTTCCGACTGGATACCCAAACCAATGGGCAGGAAAAATAAATTTTTAAGAACTTGCCGTTTCTGAAATATATTACAAACATACGTATTAATTCTAATATTTTTACTCTCATTGAATGAACTAGTCTGTAAACACTTGTAGGGTTTATATTTATTTTAACTAACATTTATTTTAAGTTTAAACTATCTTTCCTGTCAAGCTTTACTTTCCCCTGGAACTGCCAATGCCAGAGTATGTAAATTTTAGTAGAACGCGCAAGGATTCAAATTATCAGCGAAAGTATTCTGAGTTAAATCGAAAGGAAACGAGTTCGAAGATGTGCTTTCTTGCTTCACGAGTGTGGAGGTGGCTAGTAGAAATTGAAGAACCACCCGTTTCGGCCTGTGTGCTTGCCTTATTGTTAATGTTTCAACGTAATATTCAGAGTTTGCTGAATTATCAGCGGTATTGTAAAACGCGGTGAGGTTAGTTACGTTTAGAGAGCCTCGTAGTTAGTTTCTTGTTAGTATCTCTTTTTAGTTTCTTATTTTTATTTTACCGCCGGGTCGGCGTAGTTTGTGAGCGTCAAGAGCACGCATTTGTAACTTCTAAAGTTGAATAAAAAGGGACTTAAACCCTTCTCAAGACTCTGTCTAATTTCCAGTTTCAGCAGTCACCACTTTGTTGCGTGCAGGTTGGAGGCGCGCAACTTTACACACTAAATTTCTTAAATTGTTCCAACAACATTAGATTTTAGTGTCATTTCATCAATCTTTTAAGTATTATTTGTCTCTCGTCAAATCCTTTTTATTTGAGATGGATCATTGCTAAACAAAATGGTTGAAATAGCATGATAAGAGGGAAACACATGTTAGCAAATATTTACGTGACATAAATATTATCTAATGATTTCCACGGATCCAGCTAACTCAAACTGGCTATATATAAATTGTTTTGTGGAGTTAAATTCATATTCTCCTGTCACAGGCTTTAGCTAAATGGTATATACAATGTATCAGAAATTCCTTAGAAACTTTAAACAATATAGTTGTAAGAGGTTAGAAGAAAGAAATAATAATACGGTTCTTCCAAGCTACTTTTCCTAAGATTCACGAAGCATTGTAAGAAATAATGAATAAGCTCGTAAAATACATGTATACATAATTTATTAAAAATATTAGAATTAATACGTATCTTATATTGGGCTTAAAGAGTAGAAAAGTTCTTAAAGAAATTTATTTTTCTTGCCGATGAGTTTGGGTATCGATTCGGAAAAGGAATCTCCAAAGGTTGGAAAAAAAAAGACTTTCCCTTTTCCGAAGAAACATTTTGAGAGGGAAACAGGCATGGTGTGCCTTTTCGCGACACCCATGTTGCTGAACAACCTATCGGTAACCAGTGATATCTCTTGAAGGACCAACAAAAGCTATCCACTGTCGTTGGAGCTGTGTTCACTGGAGCCTATTTTTTTTTCGCGATCTCCCTTTCAGTTTTCTCTGAGATCTTTTAGAAATGGGTGAGGATTGGTAGCGTGAAGCGGGGCAAACCTGGATCAGCAGAACGAAAATCACTTTGAACAAATATTTAAAAAGGAGATATAAAAGAGGACCTACCTTTCGTGAAAAGCATTTCTGTGTAGAAGAAAGTAAGAAGAGATCTCGAGAAACATTCTTATCCTAGAACGATGTCGGCACTCGGGGCGTTCTAGTATCGACTCAAAGGATTTAGTTTCCCCAAAAATCTTCAACAGGTGACACGTTCAAAATTCACAAGTCATTCCATTGGAATTTCCTTCTTTGATCAATAAATAGCTTCGAAATACGAAAAGAAACATCCAGCTCGTCTAAGGTTCAGAAATCGAAAGAGATTCTCAAAGAATTCTTCTTAAGATCATCACAGGTCCATATTTGGGTAGAGAGAGAGAGAGAGAGGTGTGTTGCATCTTCAACAGCCCACACTGTTCTGAACAGAAAAGTGGAATGCTTTTATAGAAAAGTGCAGAGTTGAAAGTGGAAGTAAAAAAAACGAAACGTTATCGGCTAGGAAAAATTTCTGAGAGCCGAGAAAAAAATTCTGAGGCAGTAGTGAAAAGGGGAAAAAAACGTTTTGTTAATTTTTATCATGTTTTCAGACATGATAAAAATTAACTACTTCCCCCTTTTATCTGGGAATGATGCCTCACCCTTTCTAAAAATAGACCATAACCCATTCTTTTCTTGGAATTCTATTCTTTAGAAAGGGTGAGTCATGGTCTATTTTTAGAAAAGGTGAAACATCATTCCCAGATAAAAGGGGGAGGTAGTCATGTCTGAAGACATGATAGAAATTTTCCCAGTCGATTCGATGATCAAGACAAGATATATCCAAATGGTTGCTAGAAGGAATTCATACTTATGTATTTACACCACTCGAGTTTCGACTTCAAATCACTCTGCGCTGTGTATTCTACCTGGATACACACTTTTCCCTCCTAGAAAGAGCTTCTGTAAAGGTATGTCAACATTTTTCTCAGCTCTTAGAAATTTTTTCCAACTGACTCGATCGACGAGACTTGTTTTTTAGAATGAACTCTCTGTTATCTATGAATTCTTTTCCGTTTAGTCCGTGCTGTAGACCTCACGTGGGTACAAGTGTCCTTACTCTGGAAAGTGTCCACGGTTTTTACGTTTCATTTCATGGCTGTGACAATTTATTTTCCCTATTCATTTCAAACAACACCGTTGAGGTGGGAGAAAGCTTAGAGCATCCGTGTTTGTCTACGTGTGAACAACAGGTCGCACACTGAACACAATTGAGACCCGGGGATCGACTATAGGAAAAGTGTAGAACGAAGATCGCTACCCGTGTTTTGTTTATTAGACATCATAAAAAAATGAACTCTACTCTCCTTTTTGTTCGAAGGATGTCTCAACCTGTTTTCTTATGTTTCTAAAAAATAGATTTTCAAGAAAGGAATGGTCTGTTTTTTTAGATACAGGACGAGACATGTTGAGATAGATTTCGAACAAAAAAGGGGGTGGTATAATTAATTTTTATAATGTCTGAAGACATTATAAAAATTAGCAAAAAGTATTTATAATATATATCATATAATATATATTATATATGAATGTTTCAAAGAAAAAATTGAATTTAATTAAATAAATTTAATTTAAATACAAATTTAGTTAAATATTCTTTGCGCCATTGCTGCAAGGAATGAAATTTAAACAAATCTAAATTTAAATTTTAACAAACACGTAAAAAAGTAAAAAAGCAGATTTAAAGACAAAATAAAGAAAAAAACAAAATAATTTTTAAAAAATGTGCAAACATATAAAAGATTTAATTCTCGAACTTATCTACAATATCATTTAAATTCAGAAGTATAAGCAAATCAAGTGCAAAAACAATCCATGAAAATAAATTCACTAATTTAGCAAATTAAAATTAAACCAAACAATTTTTTTAAATGCATAAGTGAATGACTGTTGAGTAGGCAGGAGACAGACTTATCAAGGGGAAGTTGCCTCCAAACCTAACTCTCCAATCATTCAATTCGTGTTTCGTCATTCATGCAGGCAAGGGTAAAAGTCAAAACCAAAAGTAAAAAGAAATACCAAAAAAGTGGCACCCTTAGAAATTAACATTTAAGAATTAAAGTTCCGAAAGGAAAATACCAATGAAAGACCCCTGAGAAAGAAGCAAGCAAAGTCAAGCATCAAATTAAACTCTTTTTTAAAAATTAAATTTTTTAAAAAATCAATTTTTTATAAAAAATAATAAATAAAAAATAATCTAGAAACCAATGTATTTAGAAACCCTTGTCTACAGAAACCTCCCCAACACGAATATGCATATCAATAAAAAGAAACTAAAAAAGAACTAGATATAATCCATATAAACCAATAAAAAAACAAAAAGAACTAATTCACAATTTTTAAAAAAACAAATATATATTTAAAAATATAATTTCATATTTAGAAAATACTTAAATACTACATAAAAAATTTTAAAAAATACTTAAAGCAAGTAAATAGTAAGTTTTAATTCTAACTTACCTACTATATGAGTGTTGGGGTCCGCAAAGTGTTGGGTTCAAATTATATAGATGGCATTTATGTAGGTAAAGTTGAGTGTCAAGCTGCTATCTTTGTTATATTAAAAAATTTTTTGTAAACATTAATATTAAAATAAAATTAAATTAAAAATCCTAAAGGTAGTAATTATCAATTATTTAGGGAGTTAAGCCAATCAAGAGATGTAAGTTTGCTTGAAGGAAAATATATATTATATAATATATAAATGCGGGATTTTAAATCCATAGCTTAATATTTTTCCTCGCGCACTATCTAATTTTTAGCTGTTGACTGCATGAGTGAAATTGACAGAACTCTCGCCACTCTGTTTTAGGAGAGGAGATGCAAGATGATATAGATGTGGTGTTAAGAGATGTAAGATGATATAGATCTTGTATTAATAGATAAACGGTGTTATAGATGCTGTATTAATAGATGAACGATTTTATAGATGTATTATGTTTCAGTAAATGTGTTTTGTTTGAATATGAATTTTGATTTCGAAACTAAAGAATCCACAAAATTGGTGTCAGAATCGGGATCAAATTACAAACAACAAATAGAAGAATCTGAAGCAATATTGGATGAAAGAAGAAATACTTCTGTTAACAGTGAAATCGGTGCATCAACTGCTCGAATTTTCAACGACTCTTCTTTTGCTGTTATTGATGAAGATCATGAGGTAAAACAAAATATTAGTAAGTCGTCAGTTCAATTTCCGTTTTCACAGTTTTCAAATATGTATATAAATTTTAATGATACTGAAAGCTTGATTTCTAAATTTTATGGTAATGCGTATAATTCGGTTGACAAATTCATTGAAAACTTTGAGGATGCATCTAATTTGTTAAAACTAATTGAATTACAGAAACTGATATTCGCCAAAAGATCTTTAACCGGCAAAGCAAAATTATTTATTGAAAGTGAAACGAAAATTAATTCGTGGAATGCACTTAAGGCTTTATTAGCAAATGAATATGGTGTTCAGTATAACTCTGCTCAGGTACATGAATTATTATCAAAACGTAAAATGCAGGAAAAAGAATCCAAATATGAATATTTTTTAGTAATTAAAAATATGTGTTCTAAAGGTAATATTGAAAACGCCGCTTTAATGGAATATGTTATTAATGGTATAAACGATTCTACATTTAATAAAGCTATTCTTTATGCTTGTAAAACGTTGGCCAGGAAAACTTAAGATATATGAAAAAATTAAATTAGATAATGATAAAAACAAATCCGTTAAGCCTAATTCTAAAACCAGAAGCGACCATTTTGAAAGTAAAATAAAAACAAATATTCGTTGCTATAACTGCGGAAATCTTGATCACGCGGAGAATTTTTGCAAAAATAAGCTCAAGGGAAAAAAATGCTTTCGTTGTAATTTATTTGGACACGTAGCTGCAGAATGTATAAAAATTAAGACAAACACAAAAGATTTTGCCAGAGTGAATCATATATTTGTAAAGAAGCAGTTAAATGATATGCATAAAATTGTATCGATAGCTAATGTAGAACTAAAAGCTCTCATTGATACAGGAAGTGATATAAATATAGTATCGGAAAATATTTATAAAGCAGTCGGTTCACCTAGTATTAATTCTTCCGATTTGATTCTAGTAGGCTTTGGCAGTAATAAAGTAAAGCCTATTGGTTATTTTAAAAGCTCCATACGAATTGATGATTGTGAAATTAAATCAAATTTTTATGTTGTGCCTCAAGGAACAATGAAAGAAAATGCTGTTATTGGAAATGAATTGCTTTCGCAAATGGAATTTATTATTATAAACAAGAGCGGGATATCTATGAAAGAAGTAGAAGATGAAACTGAATTGAATTTAATGTATATAAGTATTGATCAAGAAAATGAGTTAAATAATAGTTCGGATATCAATAAAGCATGTAAGTCCAAAGTAAAAAACTTAACTGAAAATCATATTCCTAATAAAACTGAAAATCTTATAGAAGAAACAGATGCTGTTGAAGATGTATTAAAAGAAGAAGAGCCTCAGGAAGAGAAAAGTGATGTTAAACGTGGACAAGGAAAATTGCAAAATGTAGAGGAAGAGAAGAACTCCATTTCTAAAGGAAGAAGAAAAAAACCTAACTAAGAATGTTCAGCAAGTCAAAAAGAGTAATGAAAGAATTAATGAATCCAAAAAACCTACTTCAGGGCCAAAGAGTTCTAGAAAAAGAAAGAATTCAGAATCTGAGAAACTAGTTGAATATAATGCTGGTGAAACAGAAATATCAACAGTAAGAAAGAGTAAACAGCAAGAGAAACTTCCAGCTAAAGAACTAGATCCTGGTATATCTGAAAATCTTAAAGGAAGACAAGCCAAAGGAAAATTTACTAATATTGAAATGGATTTTATTTTAAAAGATGACCAACCTATTTCTTTGAGACCCAGACGTTTACCAATTACAGGTAAAGAACAATTAAAACAAGAAAAATCTATTTTACAAATGAATTTGGATGCTCATAAACAACAAGTTAGATCTTTGGAAAGAAAACTTTCTGTATCAGAACAGACTGTAGAAATATTACAGAAGCAACTATCAGAAGCAAAGAAGGAAGCTGCAAACTTTCAGATGAGAACCGAAGATAAAATCCTATCTGAGAAAGAAAAAAAAGTTCAACATGTTAAACTGAAACTGCAAGAAAAGCTACCTTTTGAAAAGGATCGCATGAGAAAAATTATGGAAAAGAGATTATTATTCAAACAAGAGGAACTTGGAAAAGACGCGAAGAAACAAATATTTAAAGTGCAAGAACGAAATAAGAAAGCGTATAACAATATAACCTTCGAAGACGTTCTCCAAAATGTTATGAAATTAAAGATTTAGTAGCAATCAAAAGAACGCAATTTTGGATCAAACGTTAAGTTAAAATCAAAGTATTTAGGCCCGTATAAGATTATCAAAGTAAAGAATAATGATTACTATGATGTTCTAAAAGAAGGATATTATGAAGGACCCACAAAAACAACTACATGCGCTGAGTACATAAAACAATGGACCCAAGCAGAAGAAGATGTATAAAATAATACTGATTATGACATTTAAACCTGGAGTGATACAACTGATAACCGAACTGTGATTTTTCACCTAATAATGAATTTTATTTCAGTTAATGTTATTTTTAAGATGAAATGAGGTTGTCCAAAAATGTTAAAGAACTTAGAACTTGTTTGACTTAGATGAAGATTTCTGAAAAATAGAAGGGACTGTTGACGATGTTATTGTTGCAAAGATGAAGGACAATTAAGATGTTTCCTTTCAATTTTGCCCTTAGCACACAATCTTCCCCTCTCCCTTCGTACTTCTTTTCAGGTTTCGGCTTATTCTTGATGATGGTTCTTTCACAGAAGACAACGAAGATGTAAGATGACCAATGATTTATGTTGTCAAGAGTAGAATAATGTCGTCGAGGTCGACGCATAGAAGGAAGGCCGAATGTGGGATTTTAAATCCGTAGCTTAATATTTTCCCTCGCGCACTATCTAATTTTTAGCTGTTGACTGCACGAGTGAAATTGATAGAACTATCGCCACTTTGTTTCAGGAGAGGAGATGCAAGATGATATAGATGTGGTATTAAGAGATGTAAGATGACGTAGATCTTGTATTAATAGATAAACGGTGTTATAGATGCTGCATTAATAGATGAACGATCTTACAGATGTATTAATGTTTCATTAAATGTGTTTTGTTTGAATATGAATTGTGATTTCGAAACTAAAGAACCCACATATATTATATAATATATATATTATACTTGTATAATATATATATATATATATATATATATATATTAAGATTTTTTTTTCAAATCTCTCAGAAAATATTTTCCAGATCATCTCAAAATGACCCTCCTACTCATTTTCAAAAGAAGACACGTTTGTGTCTTACTACTCTATATTTTTTCAACTTTCTAAGAAAAAAAAATATTTTTCAGCAACATCTCTCAACATGAGCCTACTTCATCCTTTCCAAAAGATAACACGTTTGTATTTTCTTCACGGGCGTTTCAAATTTTCTCTCAAACCCTTTAGAAATGAGTCAAGAATCAACTCGACATGATTTGTAAAAGTATTCCGAGCTTCAGAGAGCGTGCGCTGCGGAGATACGTCCAACCTGGATAAAGCCTCGTTTCCACTACTGCGTACGAACGCGTTGCGTCAATTGAAGACACGCCTACTGCATCCGTACAAGCGTTTCCACTGCCGCGTATCCGTAGAATATTTTCATTTTCCGCCTCTAGGTGTCACTGTAGTATTTTGGTGCCAAACAAGCAGTTCGCGAGTTACGACGCTGAACATCTGAATTTTTCTCGCTTAAGCGAGTATTGTTTGTTTTGGATTTGATATGGATCCTGACGTAAAACGCAGAAAAGTTTTGTTTACTAAATTCCATGTTATTGGAAATTTTTATTTCTGCTTATGAACTGCGAAAGTAAAGTACGCAATTTTTAGATAAGTAAGGTTATAATGCATATTATGAACATCACTAATTCCATAGAAGCTGAAGTAAATTTTAAAAAAAATTTTGCGTTTCTAGAAGCCTTAAATATTAATGAAATATTATATATATATTAAACTAAAATGTACTGTTAGTGAAAAAATAAACAAATAAATAAATAAAATAAAAAAGTTAAAGGAATTAAAAAATAGTTGGTACTTTAAAAATACAGAGCAACTGTAAAGAAAGGTTCACAATATTTACACAAAATTTGCTATGCTTGTATACCGCTGACTTCAGGGTCATAGCTGGATAATTTATTAGAAAATCTCGTTTGTTTTAAAATGCACTATGGGCAGTTATATTTTATGCATAATCCATAAAATATTATTTTTAATTTAAACATTTTAAATTCATATCTCTTTTTATAGAAGAAGTTATAAAAATAATATTTTTCTCTTTATATATACACACATTAGGTAAAGAAAATGGAAATATTTAATTAATTAATTCCTGCGCTTCTGCTGGAGAAGACTGAATTTAAAAGCAATTGTTATAGTAATTTTTTGTTAAGAAAATGTTTAGGGCATTAATACTGTCTCATGTTAATTGGAATGAAAGTTTAGAGTCGTAAACATTCCAAAGTCTGAGCACATGTATATACATTCACATAAAAGTGAAACGAAAATATATATATATATCTACAGGGTTTCGAAATAAATTAAATTTAAATAATTCTCTTGCGCCATTGCTGCAGGGAATGAAATTTGAATTTAACAACCATTTTCTATTCGTAAAAAGCAAATTTAAAGTTAATTAAATTTAAATGAAATCTAATGCAAACAAATAAATGATTAATTATTGCTGCAAACTAATATACAATATCATTTAAATTCTGAGAGCATATGTAAATCGAGTGCAAGTATCAACATTCATGAATAAATATATAATTCCAAAAATTTATTCATCCTATGTAAATCAAGTGCAAGTATCAAAATCCATGAATAAATATATAATTCCAAAAATTTATTTATCCTATTATTCACTTATGCATTTTTATAAATTTTTTAGGATTAAATCTATCCTATTATTCACTTATGCATTTTTATAATTTTTTTATGATTAATAAATTTATTTATCCTATTATTCACTTATGCATTTTTATAAATTTTTTAAGATTAAATCTATCCTATTATTCACTTATGCATTTTTATAATTTTTTTAGGATTAATAAATTTTTGGAATTATATATTTATTCATGGATTTTGATACTTGCACTTGATTTACAAATGCTCTCAGAATTTAAATGATATTGTAGATTAGTTCGCAGCAATAATTAATCATTTATTTATTTGCATTAAATTTCATTTAAATGTAATTAACTTTAAATTTGCTATTTACGAATAGAGAAAGTTTGTTAAATTCAAATATATATGTACAGGTTATGCTTTAAATTAGTATTATATAATTTTCAAACTTTTTTGCGGGGGGGGGGGGAATTTAGATAAATAAAAGCATAAATAAAACAATATATTTAACGCATATAATAATAGAAATAAATTATAAAACACGAATATAGATCAAATTGGAACAAAAAGCTGAGAAAGTTGCAGACAGGTTGCAAAAAGCGTATGGGATTCGAACTCACGACCCCCAAAAATAAACCTTATTACCGTCAGCTTTACCACTAAGCTAGTATCACTCGGGAGTCGTATGTATATTTTGGCTTATATAGATCATCAAGTAAATCAATTCTTAAAACTAAATTTTTTGGTTCTATTTCAGTGTGCTGTCCTCTGAAAAATTCCCCAGAGTTTGTTCTTCAGCATCTAATACATTTTTTACAAAAAAACATTATCTTTTAAAGTGGCGTTCCGATTGAAGTTAAACGGGCTGCTAAAAATATATTTCATGTGCTTACAAATATATGTTAGTCAAAAAGATATATTTATAAAGGGAAATACAAATTCAACATACTCCTTAATGCAGTGGAATATTTAAAAGGCTATCAAATTTAATTTATAATTAACGTTTTTAGTTTTTACCTGTTTCAAAAGAAAAAAATAACAAATCTTTTAATCATATATAATTTGCTATAGCAGTTTGATATAGTCAGACATTCATTTTCATTAAAAGTAAATGAGTATGCAGAACTAGGAAATTTTGTCAGGACAAATTTTGCTATTTCATGGACTTGGAATTATAATTTTTGGCCGCTGATTTTCTTGAACTGAATTTCTTGGCCGCCTGATTTTATTTGCGAACAAGTACTGTAGTTACAGTTATCATATTTTTTTTATCTTTTTTTAACTGAATTCAGCTGATTGCTGACTTTTTCAGTACGCAAATTTCTCCTTATAATGTTAATTCAGCTTAATGTATTTTTTAGCAAAACATTCTTTCCCTAAGCCAGCGTTCACAGTCTACTTCTGCCGCCATTAATTGTTAATGACAATGTCGCTCCTTTTTTACCACGTGACCACAACGCATCCGCAGACATAAGGATAGAAGTTGAACATTATGTAACTCCATCCGTATGTCATCCGTCACCGCACATCGACCGGATTGCAGATGTCAATCAAAGTGAATTCGCTCGCTGATTGGAGAAACGCATAGACACCGCATTGCATCAACACCTCCTAACAGAAGGTGGTGTTGATAAGGAGGTGTTGATTGCATACGCAGCAGTGGAAACGGACCTTTAACAGTTTCCTCGTAAAACAGATACGATATCCCTGAAGGGTTTCAAGAAGTCTTCGACAGGGTTCGCGTGACAACTTTGAAATATAGAGAGGGCTACTTTACAACTCTGTGTGGTAAAAGAAGACACGTTTGTGTCTTACCAGTCTATCTTTTTTTCAAATTTCTAAGAAAAAAAATATTTTTCAGCCTCCTCCCATCTCTCAACATGAGCCTGCCTCATTCTTTCCGAAACACGAAACGATTAAATTTTTTTTCAAGAATGTGTCAAATTTTTCTCTGAGATTCTTTAGAGATGGGTCTCTCAACGTGATGTATACAGATATTCTGCTTCAGATCAGCATTGCCCAATTTCCTCGTAGCTGTATAAGCGAATGGTTTTCAAAAGAGCTGTAAAATTTGGACTCGTACCTCTCAAAGGAGGAAATTTAGATCTGCCGAACAGAAATCACTTGAGTAAAAATACTGACCCATTTTCGCTTGAGCGATCACGAGATTTCAGCGACCACGAGATAGTGGAGAAGATATCAAAAATACATCCCATGGAGAAAATCAAAACTAGCTCGTAAGAGAGAAAGCTAACCCTACAACACATACACACGCATGTTTTAAAAGCATCATGCCTCTGCGAAAATCATTTCAACTCTTAATTGGAAATTCATGTTTAAGAGAGGATCTAATCTAAAACGTATAGTAAACATATGAATCATGTCGGATATATAGCAATAAAAACTGGGCATTAAAATGTTTTATAAATTCATGACAAACAGAAAATTATACAATGTTTTACTGGAAAGTGTTTAGAAGAATACTTAGAACAAATACTTGAAAGAAAGAAATGGAAAAGAGGACCTACCTTTCGTGAAAACCATTTCTGTGTGGACGAAAGCGAGAAGAGATTTCGAAAAACATTCATATCCTAGAACGATGTCGGTACTCGGGGCGTTCTAGTATCGACTCAAAGGTAATAATTTCCCCAAAAATCTTCAACGAGTGACATGTTCAAAATTCATAAGTCATTCCATTGGAATCTCCTTCTTTTATCAATAAGTAGCTTCGAAATACGGAAAGAAACATCGAGTTCGTCTAAAGCTCAGAAGTTGTAAGAGATTCTCAAAGAATTCTTCTTCTTAAGAACATCATGGGTTCCAGATTTGGGTAGAGAGAGAGACGTGTTGCCTCTTCAACAGCCCACACTGTTCTGAAGAGAAAAGCGGAATGCTTTTATAGAAAAGAGAAGAGTTGAAAGTGAAAGTAAAAAAGCGAAATGCTATCGGCTGGGAAAAAATTTTCAGACCTCAGGAAAAAATTTCTCAGTTGAAGAAAAAAAAAAAAAAAAAAAAAAAACTCTTTCATTTGGTTTATTAATTTGAGGTCTACACTTTTTTAACTTCTTAAACCACTTGAGTTTCGACTTCAAATCATTCTGCGCTGTGTATTCTACCTGGATACACACTTTTCGCCTCCTAGAAAGAGCTTCTGTAAAGGTATGTCAACATTTTTCTCAGCTCTTAGAAATTTTTTCCAGCTGACTCGATCGACGAGACATCACCCTATTTTTAAGAATCAACTCTCTGTTATCTATAGAAGTCTTTCCCGTTTCGTTTCCGGTCAGTCCGTGCTGTAGACCCCACCTGGCTACAAGTGTTCTTATTCTAGAAAGTGTCTACTGTTTTTAAGTTTCATTTCATAGCTGTGACGATTTGTGGGTCCACTTCCTTTCAAACTGCACCGTTGAGGTTGAGATGGGAGAAAGTTCCGAGCATAAGTGTTTATCCATGGGCGAACAACGGGTCGCAAACGGAACAGAAGGACAACTCCTTGTTCGCCCCTAGGAAAAGCATAGAACGGAGATGGCTACCCATGTTTTGTCTATTAGACTTTATAAAAAATGGTCTCTACTCTCCTTTTTGTTCAAAGGATGTCTCAACCTGTTGTCTTATATTTCTAAAGAAATTATATTTTCAAGAAAGGAATGTTATATTTTTCAGAAACATGACGAGATATGTTGAGATAGGATTCAAACAAAAAGGGGGATGTCGTTCATTTTTATAATGTCTGAAGACATTATAAAAATTAACAAAAAGTATTTATAATATATATTATCAATAGTTTTGGTTAATTTATGTAATATACATATATATAATATATATAATATATAATATATAATGTATAATATATATAATATATAATATATATAATATATAATGTATAATATATAATGTATAATATATAAAATATATAATATATATAATATATAATGTATAATATATAATGTATAATATATATAATATATAATATATATAATATATAATATATATAATATATAATGTATAATATATATGATATATAATATATATAATATATTATGTATAATATATATAATATATAATATATATATATTTTTTTAAGAATTTTTTTCAAATCTCTCAGAAATTATTTTCCAGCTCATCTCAAAATGACCCTCCTTACTCATTTTCGAAAGAAGACATATGGATGTTTTACTACTCTCTATTTTTTTTTTCAAATTTCTAAGAAAAAACTATTTTACAACCCCATCTCTCAACATGAGCCTACTTCATCCTTTCCGAAAACGACACGTTTGTGTCGTCTTCATGGGTGTTTCTAATTTTCTCTAAGGTCCTTTAGAAATTGGTCAAGCATCAACTCAACATGATATAGAGAAGTATTCCGAGCTACATTTCAAAGGGAATGCGCTGCTAAAAATATCTGCAACCTGGATAACGGTTTCCTTGTAACAGATACGATGAGACCCATTTCAACGACCACGAGATGCTGGAGAAGATTCAAAGAAATATCACGTGGAGAAGAGAATAGAGGAAGACTTTCTTCTAAGAGAGAAAAAACAAACTTATCCTAGAACGATGTTGGCTTTCGGGTGCTCTGATGTCGACTCAAAGGATATAGTTTTCCCTCAAACTATTCAATGAGTGGCATGTTCAAAATTCGTCAGTCATTCCATTGGAATCTTCTTCTTTGATCTATAAATAGCTTCGAAATACGAAAAGAAACATCCAGCTCTTCTAAAGTTCAGAAATGGTAAGAGATTCTTAAAGAATTCTTCTTAAGAACATCATGGGTTCCAGATTTTGGTAGAGAGAGTGACATATTGCATCTTCAACAGCCTACACTGTTCTGAACAGAAACGCGGAATACTTTTATAGAAAAGAGAAGAGTTGAAAGTGAAAGTCAAAAACCGAAATGTTATCGGCTGGGAAAAAATTTTCAGAGCTCAGGGAAAAATTTCTGAGATGTAAAAAAAAACCGTTTTGTTAATTTTTATCATGTCTAAAGACATGATAAAAATTAACTACCGTATATACCCGCGAATAAGTCGAGATATTTTGGACAAAAAAAGACTTCAAAGTGGGGAGGGTCGACTTATACGCGGGGCCATAAAAAATTAAAAGAATCGGAAGTTCAAAAATTTCTTTGTATAATGCAGTTGTTTTCTTCCCGCACTCGAATTGGACGACTTACCAAATAAGTCGCTTACTTGAAGTAATTTCATAACTTTAAGTAATTTCATGACTTAAATTATGTGACGAACTACAGTGGTGGCCAAAATTGTGGACACTTTTGGAAATTTTTATGTTTTTGCCTCTGAAAAATGCGAATGCCTGCGAAATACCTTCTGAATGATTATAAAATCATTTAAAAAATGTTTTATCAGCAATGAACTAGACGGCACGGAAGATGATGCTGTTTTTGAAAGTGAAAATGACGACGAAGGGTGTAGTAGTGATTGTAACAATATAGAGTTCGAAACTGAAAATATGTATGATGACGAGCCAATGACGACAGAAGAGTTCTATGAAATGTTTGGCGAATCTGACCATGAATCAGACGTTGATTTTGATTTTGTTTATTTACCAAGGTATTTTTTATCGTATATTTACTTTTTTTTCTCAGATGATTTTGAATAAATGTAGTACTTAAAAATTTTTTTTCGAAGTTTCTCGATCGATTTCGGAAGTGGGGGGTCGACTTATACGCGGGTTTCTTATTTTCTACGAATTTGTTTTGTCGAAGTGGGGGGTCGACTTATACGCGGTATCGACTTATACGCGAGTATATACGGTACCTTCCCCTTTTGTCTGGGAATGTTGTCTCACCCTTTCTAAAAAAAGACCAGAACCCATTCTATTCTTAGAAAGGATGAGTCATGGTCTATTTTTAGAAAAGGTGAGACATCATTCCCAGACAAAAAGTGTAGGTAGTTAATTTTTATCATGCCTAAAGACATGATAAAAAGTAACAAAAAGTTTTTTTTTAATATTTTTTAAATTTTTTTTTCAATTCAAAAATTTTTTCCTCAGCTCTGATAACTATTTGTTTGCTATTATTCTGAGAACTATCTGAGAACTATTGCTAACCTAAGCTTTGAGAATTTTTCCCCGTCGACTCGATGAGGAAAACGAGACATATTCAAATGGTTGCTAGAAAGAATTCACACTTATCTATTTAAACCACTCGAATTTCGACTTCAAATCAGTCTGTGCTGTGGATACGACCTGGATACACACTTCTCCCTCCTAGAAAGAGCTTCTGTAAAGGTATGGGAACATTTTCTCGCAGCTCTTAAAAATTGTTTGCAACTGACGCGATCGACGAAACATCACCCTATTTTTCCTCGTAGCGGATACAATGTTCCTGAAGGGTTTCGAGAAGACTTTTCGACAGGGTTCGCTTGACAGCTTTAAAATATAGAGAGGGCTATTTTTACTTTTTACAACTCTGTGTAGTGTTAACGTAAAGGGGGGAGCCTCCAACCTGGATCTACCGAACGGAAATGACTTTAGTCAAAAAACCAACCCATTTCCGTTTAGCCTGAGAGAATATTTTTTTCGCTAATCAACCTATTTCAGGGAAAAGAGTTCCACGAGTCGTGGAGAAGATATCCAAAAAAAAAAATAACGCAGTTTTGAGTAAAAATAAACGAACCCTTTTCGCTCGAGCAATCACGAGATTTCAGCGACCACGAGATGGTGGAGAAGGTATCAAAAACTCATCCCGTGGAGAAGATCAAGACTATCTCGTTAGAGAGAAAGCTAACCGTCACGCACATACACAAACACACATGTTTTAAAAAGATCATGCCTTTGGGAAAATCATTTCAACTCTTAATATAAAACTCATGTTTAAGAGAGGATCTCATCTAAAACGTATAGTAAAACGTCGTAACGTATAGTAAACGTATAGTAAAATCATGTCGGGTAGATAGCAATAAAAACTAGGCATTGAAATTTTTTATAGATTCGTGATAAACAGAAAATTATACAATATTTTACTGGAAAGTATTTAAAAGAATCCTTTGAACAAATACTTGAAAAAAGAAATGGAAAAATGAGCTACCTTTCGTGAAAAGCGTTTCTGTGTAGACGAAAGCAGGAATAGATCTCGAAAACCATTCGCATCCTAGAACGATGTCAGCTCTTGGGGCGTTCCAGTATCCACTCCCATAATTTTAGGTTCCCCCCCCAATCATCCATGGGTGACATGTTTGTGGGGAAAGGCAACGACCATAGTTGATAACACACATTTATTACTATTCACAAACATAGATTATATTAGGATTACAATTAATGAAATAATATACGAGCGATCGAGCGACGTCTGCTCCGCTCGCCAACTAGTCCTCGTCTTCTCCCGAAGGCGGGAAACACATGCTGACGCAATGCATACGTCACACAGAAGGAGATTAAGGAATATCATGACATAACATATCCCACATTCGGCCATCATGACCGGACAGGCGACCTCGCCTAAAGCAACATAATATATCATCAAATTAAAAAAAAATTATTATAATATAGTAACATTGGTATAAGAAAAAAACATAACCTGTAGATACAAAGCTGAGGATACTTACACAAATGGAGAAAAAAAAAAAAAAAAAAAAAAGATTAAACACACCACAGCAGTTAACTAAAAATAAAAAGAACATTAGTTATGACAAAATGAATTAAAATTTGATATGAGGGAAAAAAAATTATTAGAAAGTTCTCAGGTGTCATCTGTCCAAACACAGGAGGACCTATAATAATGACAGTTTAATAAAAATTAAGTGATACGTTCAATATTGTTGGACCAGGGTTTCATGTATTCAGCACAAATAGATGTTTTGGATGGTCCGTCGAAAAATGCACACTTTTCCACATCATATGTATCATTTTGTTTGAGCTTGGTGACTTTGTAAAGTCCGAGAAATTTCTGTTTGAGTTTTAGACCAGGGCCAAACTGAGTTCGTTTGATTGCCACGAAGTCATGAACTTGAAATTTTTGTGCCTGTTTTCATCGCAAATTATAAGTACGGAGATTTTCGTCTTGAACTTTAGAGATTTGCTGTTTTGCGTCCTTACGGAGATCGTCACGTTGTTGAATGAATGCAGATTTGATCTCCTCGTCGATTAGAGCAGCGATGTTTATGTCGTTTTGCGATTTCATTTTAGTCCCAAAGAGAAGTTCAAAGGGAGTGGAATTGATGCTACGTTGAAAAGTTGAATTAGTAATTTGTTGCACGGCGGGAACATTGGCGGTACCATTTCTCAGGGTTGGTTATGGAGAGTTTAGAAAGGACAGCAATAATAATGGAGTTCAAACGCTCAACATGACCGTTCGATCGTGGGAGGCCAGCTGTAATAAGAACGTGCTTTATTCTCTGTGTGTCACAATAGTTTGCAAGTGCAGTGGATTTGAATGCAAGGAGATAACCCGTGAAGGATTTCCGAAGACTGAGCTTTGAGATTCCAGCCGACTGATAACTTCATCTGCGTCTGTAGACTTTGTTGGATAAAGCCACACGAATTTAGTAAACGAGTCTATAACTGCCAAAATATGTTTGATGTGGTGGCAAGGGGACCTAGGTGGTCGATATGGTACGTGTGCAAGGGTGCGTCGTCTTTCTCAATGGGGTGCAGTAGTCCGTCTTGTTTGCCACGCTTTCGATTATTGAGGATGCATGGGATGCAGTTATGGATACACCGCTCAATTTTTTCTTTCAGATTTGGGATAAAATATTCGTTGTTTAAAAGTTCTTGAGTGCGGATTACGGCGAAGTGGCCTCGTTCATGAGCTGTTTTAATGACATTTGTCTGCATTTCCTCAGGCACCACAAGTAAGTCAATGCCGTTGACGTTTTTGTACAAAAGATTGTTCTTAACGAGAAAGTTATCATACGAAGGCGTTGTTTGAAGGAGTGTTTTAATAGCCGTAATATGCTCGTCGGTTTCTTGTGCTTTGCGATATTGGAGAAGGACACTGTCTTGGATAGTCATGCAACATGGGACTGCGACTGAGGGCATCCACATGAGCCATCTTTGAGCCGATACGGTGCTCAATTTCATAGTCAAAATCTTGGAGATATAAAACCCATCGGGCTATTCTCGAATTGAGTTCCTTTTTATTTAAAGTTTGCAAAAAAGCGTTGCAGTCAGTGATAATTTTAAAATGTGAACCAAGGACGTAAATACGGAACTTTTTTAAAGCTTCAACAATTGTACGGACTTCGAGTTCATAACTGGTGTATTTACGCTCGTTGTCCGATGTTTTCTTTGAGATGTAGTAGACAGGGTGAAAGCTGTTATCGTTCATAGATTTTTGTAGTAGGACTACCCCCAAGCCATCAATGGATGCATCGGTATGAATTTCGATAGGACTGTTTTGATTAAAAATACTTAAAACTAGTTGTTGAGAAATTAAATATTTTAATCTGTGAAATGAGGCTTTCTGATCAGCATGAAATTGAAAGGGGGTGTCCTTACGAAGGAGATCACTAAGGGATTTTGCAATGCTAGAATATGAGGGGATGAATTTCCTAAAATATCTCGTGAGACCGAGAAAGCGTTGGACGTCTTTCGTACTCTTAGGTTCGGGGTAGTTAATTACAGATTTTGTTTTCGAAGGGGAAGGAAAAAGTTTACCGTCTTCAATGATATGTCCAAGAAATTCGATTTTTTTTTTGTGAAGAAATTGACATTTACGAAAATTAATTTCTAGACCATATTCACTAGCAACTTTGAATACTTTATTGAGACGATGAATGGCCTCATTTTCATTTTTGGCGGGAATAACAGCATCGTCCATGTAGGGTAAAACATAACCTTTGACAATTAAATCACGAAAAACATAATTTATAAAGCGCTGGAATACTGAAGGGCAATTTGAACTAAAACCTTGGGCGTCTTGCAGTTTAGATCCTTAATTAAAAGTCGATTAAGTTTCCTATAATCGATGCAAACACGGGGTGTACCGTCTTTTTTACGCACCACGAGAACTTGACTGGCATATGGAGATGAACAAGGTTCAATAATTTTAAGTTTCAACCATTCATTTATTTGTTTGTCAACAATTTCCCGTTCAATAAAAGAAAGGCGTCTAGGAGGGTGAAAAATCGGTTTATCATCGTATAGAGTGATATTAAGTTTAATATCTGTCGTCTTTGTTTTATTTGGGACATAAGAATTCAGCAAACGTTCTGCCGCAGCACGAGTTTCTTTGGAAACATTTGAACCAATATCAAAAGCTGGAACATCGTCATTTATTGCAAAAATGAAAGATTCAGGAGCAGTTTCAAAGCATTGCTCGGGAGGTTTTGAAAAATATATACCGTCTGGTGTAATAGTTAATTTAGCATTTTTAATTACGTCACATCCTACAATAAGAGAAAATTGCATAGAATGATTTGGAACAACTCTAATATTAGCCGGAAAGTCCTGGTTATCAATGTTGATAATGGTTTGAAAACAGCCAATAATAGGAATTTTCGAGAATCCGAAACCAGTTAACACGCCAGAATTATTTGAAAGTGGTGGAAAAGCAAGTTGAATCAATGTGTTTTGGTTCAGTAATGTGACCTCACTTCCAGTGTCAATTAATCCAGAAACTGTGCTGTTGAGTATAACGACAGTTTTACACATATTACCGTGAGAGGTTTATACTATATTTACTTCGGCAGGTGGAGTGGAAGTCTCATTTGGGCGGCAATCCATAGATTTGTGTCCAAAACGACCACAAGTTAGACACTTTGGGCCAAGAGAACGATTAGGACAGGACCGTGAGAGGTGTCCGTCCTCATTGCAGTTAAAACAAGTTTATGGTTTGGTTTTAGATGGACCAGTATTATTAAATTTCGTGTCGTGTTGTTGGTCTGAATTTTTTCTACCACGTCTGGGGCCATTAAACGTATTTTTTAAAATTTGATGGATGAGAGATATTTGTATGTCTAGTCGTAACTACAGATTCATAAGTGCGTAGCTTTTCCTTGAATTCAGAATATGATTTTGCACCGTAGAGAATAATTTTATCCGATGGGGTACCTAGTATTCCTTAAATGGTATACTGAATGACAGAAGCCTCGTCGATAACACCGTCACCACGATTCGCAATTTCGCGCATTGCGATAAAATATTGCAAAGAGCTTTCATTCGAGCGCATTTTTCTTCTTTCGAGTTGTTTATGAATTTCAATAGTAATTTTATCGGAGAACTCATTAAGTAATACTGTTTTAAACATGTCGTATAAATTGAGATTCCGTTGTGAAAACAAAAAAGTTTTAGCAGTACCCACAACAAGTCGTTTCGCAAAAACTAATTTTTGCTGGTCGGTAAGATTTGGGAATAATTGGAAATTATCCTCTATATCGTTGAAAAAAGCACGGACTGAATAGGAATCATTGCCTGAAAAGTTTTTGCAAGTGTTTGAAAGATCTCTCAAAATAAACCATAAGTCATGACTCATCTCGCGAATCTCAGTGCTCGCCGTCATATAAACACCGGAGCGAGTCGAATTCAAATTTATTATTTCCGCGTCAGAAGAAACAACGCGATTTGGGCTTGGAGTCGTGGAGGGAGGGGAAGGGGGGAACAGAAGAACTTAGACCTACAGGCGTCGGTGCACTGTCGGTGTTTGAAATTGAATGATCGTCATCGGATAAAAAACTAACATCTAGGGAATTGTGAAAATCCGTCAGATTAGTGAGCGCATGGAAAATGTTTTCACATAAAACATCTTTATTAGTGGAAGCTTCCAAATGCAATAAATTAGCACTGATATAAAATCTCATAAAGAGAAATCTTTTAATAGAAGTTCTTTATGTTTTGCCAAATCGAAACTGTCCGGGAACGCGGCAAAATTTCGCATTCTCTTTCACGAAGAATGATCAAAATCGGAATATTCTAACACGGTATTAAATAATTTAATAACTCGTGCTGTGCCATATTTAAGAGAATTCGCTATCAATGGGATATCACCTAATTTTAGAGCCATAGTTCTTTAAACAGTAAAATAGGACAATATGAATATGAAATAGGGTATGTATGAATGAGAATTAAACAGTATAATCGTAATGCTTAAAATCGTAATGCTAATAAATTATGAACGAATCAGGGGGAAAATGGGCCTACCTAACTTCGGGGCAGTCCTTGTAATCCAATGTATATGTTGGCCAATCCAGTGTAATCCAAAATCGAATTTCGATTTAATCAGAAGAATGGACAAGTATCATGTAACATCATTCACATACGTCGTCCGGCTTGAAGAAGAATTTTAAATCGTCATAAAGGCACGTCTTGCCTTTGTTAGCTTTCTGAACGTCTTTAGTGATTGCTGGTGTCTAGGGTTCGATAAACGCATGCACAAAAGGCACCGTCTAGCCCCCAAAATGTCTGGAAAGGCAACGACCATAGTTGATAACACACATTTATTACTATTCACAAACATAGATTATATTAGGATTACAATTAATGAAATAATATACGAGCGATCGAGCGACGTCTGCTCCGCTCGCCAACTAGTCCTCGTTTTCTGCCGAAAGCGGGAAACACATGCTGACGCAATGCATACGTCACACAGAAGGGGATTAGGGAATATCATGACATAGCATATCCCACATGTTCAAAAGACATAAATTCTTCTATTGGAATCTCTTTCTTTGACAAATGGCTTTAAAAAATATTCAGCTTAAAAACATCATGGGATTGGGTAGAGAGGGAGACGTGTTATATCTTCCACAGTCCGCACTGATCTGAACGGAAACGTGGAATGTTTTCGTAGATACAGTTCCATTGAAATCGTTTTCTTTGACCAACGGCTTTGAAAATATGAAAAATAAACTTTCAGCTTCTCTAAGTTTCAGAAGTTGTAAGAAATTCTTAAAGAATTCCTCTAAAGAACATCATGGGATTGGGTAGAGAGAGAGAGACGTGTTGCCTCTTCCACAGCCCGCACGGATCTGACCTGAAACGCGGAGTGCTTTCATAGATAAGTGGGGAATTGAATGTGAAAGTCAAAACCAAATCGAAAGTGAAAGTAAAAGCCCAACAGAATTCCAAAAGAATAAGTCATGATCTATTTTTAGAAAGGGTGAGACATCATTCCCACACAAAAAGGGTAGGTAGTTAATTTTTATCATGTCAAAAAACATGATAAAAATTAACAAAAGTTTTTTTTGTTTTGTTTTGTTTTTAAATCTCAGCTCAGATATTTTTTCTGAGCTCTGAGAATTTTTTCCCAGTCGACATGATTCACAAAACCAGACATATTCAAATTGTTTCTGTATAGGGTTCTCATCTATTTAAACCACTCGAGTTTCGGCTTTAGATCAGTCTGTGCTGTGCATTTGAGCTGAATACACGCTTCTTCCTCCTGGAAAGAGGTTTTGTGAAGGTGTGTGGAGGTTTTTTTCAGCTCTCAGACATTTTTTTCGAGCCGACTCGATCGATGAGACACCATCCTATTTCTTCAGACTGAACTTTCTGTTATCTTTGGAAGCATTTCTTGTTTCGCTTCGGTTCAGTCTGTGCTGTGGACTTCCCACGTTTCGTTATTCTGGAAAGCGTCCACAGATTATTTTGTGTTTTGTTTCATACTTGCCACGATTTGTTTGTTCAATGGATTTCAAATGACACTGTTGAGGTTGGAGAAAGGTTTTGTTTGGTCTATTCGATGACGGCAAAGCACTTGAGGGCTATTTGCCTTGAGAAATGCCTTCGTGGAGGACTTTTTAAGGGAAACTGGCTCGTATTCACGTTACACATGGGGAAAAAGCACGAAAAAAACACCCATGCAGCCAGCTTGAAAGTCATTCGTTAAAGTTTTACAAATATGAAATGGATTATATAAAACTTATTGGGATAAATACCCATATTCGTATTCAAAATTGGATAATTCGGTTGTTTTTATCAGAATACACCAGTATACGACTGAACAATTATTCTGAATCACATGATCTTGCCTTCTTGAAAGTCATTTGTTAAAGGTTCACAAAATATATCAGTATACGATTGAACAATCCTGATCCGTTTATCCTGACTGATTGAGTCAGCTGTGAATCACATGATCTTGCCTTCTTGAAAGTGATTTGTTAAAGTTTCACAAAATATATCAGTATACGATTGAACAATCATGATCCGATTATCCTGATTGGTCTAGCCAGCTGTGGATCACATGATCTTGCCTTCTTGAAAGTGATTTGTTAAAGTTTCACAAAATATGAAATAGATCATTGAATATGCCCATATTCATAAAATGTCATTCAAAATGTAATAGATCTGTTGTTTTATGACAATGCGAAAAATAATATACAATTGTTTCATTATTGAATATGTTGAATAAAATATTCTTTTCAATATCGTGCATGATATTTCATATCTATAGATTCATATAGATTCATCATCATTCAGGTCATCATACATTCAACAATAGGGTCTGACAAATCTTTCAATACTTTCAAGCGAAATCTCAAAGTGTTGAAAAGAAATAATAACATGTTTTCTATAAAAATTGAATAAAACTATTGAGTAAAACATTTCTAGCATTGAAAAGCAAAAACAGTAGCAGGGAAAAAAATGTTACCATACGTCGAAGTATTGAAAGGAAATAAGGACACATTTCTATATAAAACTGGTGATTAAATAAATATTTCTAGTCTATGAAATGCAAAAGAGTAGGAAAAATATGTTCACATACCTTCACAGAAGCTCTTTCCAGGAAAGAGAAGCGTGTATCCATGTTGAGTGCACAGCACAGACTGATCTGAAGCTGAAACGCGGGTGGTTTAAATATATTAGCGAGAGTTCCTTCTAGAAACAATTTGGATGTGCCTTGTTTTGATCATCGAGTCGACTGGGAAAAGTTCTTAGAGCTCTGGAAAAAAAAATTTGAGTTGGAAAAAAAAAAAAAAAAAAAAACCTTCTTTTTTGTTTAAAAATTTTATGCCTTTCTTGTCTCTTTCAAAAAAGTCAAAAAAAGTGTAAACATCAAATTAATAAACGAAAAGAAAGAAGGGTGTTTTTTTCTTACAACTCAGAATTTTTTTCTGAGCTCTGAAAATTTTTCCCCAGCCGGTAACATTTCGTTTTTTTACTTTCACTTTCAACTCTTGGACCCATGATGTTCTCGTAGTATATTCCTATAAAAATTCACTCCTTTTCCATCAAAAAAAGATGTCTTTTTTTCTATTTTTTTTTTTAACCTTCAAATTTGTATAGCTGTATACTGAAAACAGGCGTTAAAGTCAGTTTGTAGTATATTCCTATACAAGTTCACTCCTTTTCCCCCCAAAAAAGATGTCTTTTTTATTTTATTTTTTTACCTTCAAATTTGTATATAGCTATATATTGAAAACAGGCGTTAGCGTCAGTTTGTAGTATATTCCTATACAAATTCATTCCTTCCCCCCTGCAAAAAAGATGTCTTTTTTTTATTTTTTACCTTCAAATTTGTAAAAAAAATCTCTTTCTTTTTGTTTATAAATTTGATGTCTACACTTTTTCGACTGTCTACACTTTTTAGGAATGGAGAAAACCAAAGACCATGACTCACCCTTTCTAAAAAAAAAATTCCAAGAATGAGACATGGTCTATTTTTAGAAAGCGTGAGACATCTTTCCCACACAAAAAGGGTAGGTAGATAATTTTTATCGTGTCTGAAAACATGATAAAAATTAACTTTTTTTTCCCCCAACTCAGAATTTTTTTCTGAGCTCTGAAAATTTTCTCCCAGTCGACAGCCAAGAGAAATTTTTCCAGCCAAGACGATTTATTTTTACTTTCACTTTCAACTCTTTTCTATAAAAGCACTCCACGTTTCTGTTCAGAACAGTGCGGGCTCTCCAAGGTGCAACATGCTTTTTCTCTCTCTACCTCATCTGGACGTAGGATGTTCTTTCTCAAGAAGAGGAATTCTTTGGGAATCTCTTGCAATTTCTGAACCTTACAGGAGCTGGATATTTCTTTTCATATTTCGAAGCAATTTGTCAAAGAAGGAGATTTCAATGGAATTTTTTATAGATGTCGCCTATTGTAGATGGGGAAACACATATCATTTGAGTCAATACTGGAATGCCCCAAGAGTTTTAAGATACACATGTTTTTTCGCGCTTATCTATTTAAGTTATTCGAGTTTCGTTTTAGATGAGGCGCTGCGGTTTAGGCGCTGCGGCCTCACCTGGATACAAACCCCACCCTTCTAGAAAGAGCTTCTGTGAAGAAAGGTTTCTTTCCAATTTTTTACGTCTCACAGAATAGAAATAATTCCTCAGTTTATGGGAAAATGTTTCCCATTTGAAAAGGTAGGGCCCCTAGTTTGGATTTCATCAGCAACCGTTTATCAGGTTTTAGCGAAATTTTATTATCCATCCATTTATCAGAATTTCCCATTAGTGGTTTGGATGGATCAAGATTTCAACATAGTTCAAGAAAATCCTTCAATATTTGAAAGGAGATGTCATGATATTTAAAGACATTTTCCAATTTTCTCCATGACGGAATCTGTCTATCACGAACCTTCTTCCAAAGTGAAGTTAAAGAGATTTTTCATACCGGGTTTTCAATTTTCACCTCAACCATACCGTTGACGTGTGAGAGACAGACCGTGACATAAATTTCAGTTTCCATGACAGATAACACTCTTGAGGTTTAAAAATGTATGAAAGAATTCATTTTTTATCCATTTCAGCGATTGAGTTGGCTGGAAAAATTTTCTCAGAGCTCAGGGAAAAAAAAGCTCTTTTCAGGAGGGAGAAGCATGTGTATCCAGGTTGAATGCACAGCACACACTGATTAGAAGTCGAAACTCGAGTGGCTTAAGTAGATAAGTGAAAATTCCTTCTAGAAAGAATTTTGCTGTCTTGTTTTGGTCATCGAGTTGACTGGGAAAAGTTCTCAGAGCTCTGAAAATAATTCTGAGTTACAAAAAAAAAAAAAAGAAGGAGGAGGAGGCGGCTCTTTTTATTGTTTAATTTTTATGATGTCTTCAGACATCATAAAAATTAACTAATTAGCCTTTTTGTCTATGAATTATGTTTCATCCTTTCTAAAAATAGACCGTAACTCATGTTTAAATACATTATAAAATTTAAAGAAAAAGAAGGGGCTTTGTTTTAAAAAAAAACTCAGAATTTTTTGTCTAAGACTTGAGAATTTATCCCAGTCAACTCGATGACCAAAACAAGACATATCCAAATTGTTTCTAGAAGGAATTCTCGCTTATGTATTTAAACCACTGGAATTTCGGCTACAGATCCGTCTGTGCTATGCATTCGACTTGCAGACACACTTCTCCCTCCTATTATTAATGCATTCCCGGTGTCCCTTGACGTGTTATGACGCTGTGCGCTTTTCAGCAAGACGGACGTCTTGCTAATTCAGTCTGAATTCCTCCAACAGGAAAACTGTTTCTGCTATTCATGAACGTTGTTCGTATAGAATTTATTTTTTATGACATTTTGACTTAAGCATGGGACATTTTGACGAATAAGCTAAACTATTTTTCTAGTCTCACGAAAGCTCATTTCACTTGAACCATTTCGTGCTCTTAAACCTCGATCGTGTGAGAACCACCCTTTTATTTCTCACCTCAAACCTCGATGGGGGAGCAGCTATTTTGTTTCCCATCCAATGAAGACTTTCTGAGGAGACCATTGTGTTCTTTCGCTCTTCGAGAGCCAAGATGGGGCGCAGCGACCGTTTGTTTTTTCTCTGCGCTTAAACCTTAATCGCTTGAGTAGCCATTTTATGTCCCATCTCACCCAAGTAGGTCATGGTGTATTTTTCCCTACACCTAGCCAAATTTGACATAAGCCATCCTTTTGTTTTCCCATCGAACTAAGATGGACTCTGGAGACCATTTTATTTTTTCACTCTTCGCGAACCGAGACGGGGCACAGCGACCGTTTGCGTTTTCTCTACGCGCAAACCTGGATCGCTTGAGCAGCCATTTTGTTTCCCATCTCACCCAGATAGCGCGTGTTGTGTTTTTTTTTCCGACACCTAGCCAAGATGGACATGAGCCATCATTTTGTGTTCTCATCGAACCAAGATTGACACGAGCCAACCTTTTGTTTCTCAACTTTTGTCTATCTTGACATAGCCAAAGCCTTTGACAGGGTTGGCAGCCGGACGAAGCTTGCGCGTACGAGTTAACCACGAATTCTCCTCTCCCCGCCCGACCTATGCTGGATGTCCTTAGGGCAGTCTTGTATCACCTCTGCTCTTCAATATAACGACGTGCTTAAGGCACCTAGTATCGATCTAGATTTATATGCAGACGATACGGCCATCCTAACTCAACATACCAACATCACCACGGTAATCTCTTACATTACAGAGTTACCTTTCTGCCTTTTAGAACTCTGGCTCGGACAGTATAAAATCAAAATTAATGTCGCTAAATGTGTTGCCACTTTATTCATCCTAAGAAACGTCCCTCGTTTAGATAATCTAATTTTCTTCGGTGAAATTATTCCCTGGGTTACTGCTTACCAATACCTTGTTGTTTTACTAGACTCAAAATTAAAATGGCAACTTCACATTCAAAAATCATTGCGAATGCGAAAGCTGTTAAAGCCAACCCTCGCCCCTTTTTCTCTAAAAATAGCGACCTGTCACTTGACAACAAGATCTGGCTTTACAAATCTATCATAAGGCCTATTTTCACTTACGCGAGTCCCATCTGGGGCTCAGCTGCTCTGAATAACCGTAAACACGTTCAAATTTTTCAATCAAATTTTTTACGGCAGATATTAATCACTCAATGGTTCATAAGGAAGGATGACATTAATAACGACCTCAAAATTATGCCCATTAATCGCTTTATAGAGCGACTTTCCGAAAGATTTATCAAAAACATACATCTTGTTGGAAATCCAGTATTACATACCCTGCAGGTATACGATCCTGCAGTTGCTTCTCCTAAAAAGCGACCCAGAGCTATCTTACAACCTGAATATGCTGAACTGCCTTTTAAACGGCGTTGGTATTGGAATACAGACGCCCAAGTGGATGCTTATTACTTCACGTTTCTAAACTCCAACCGCCCCCGCGTTAACAATGCGTTACGGCATTGACCGGAGGAGCCCTGTTCTTTAACTCTTTAGGAAGAAGAAGCTTCTTAAAAGCTTCTTTTCATCCGCTAAACGGGTTGCTTTCGAACCCCTCCCAAGGGGCGCTTTTATCTGGCCTTTAAACGTCGCACTGAATAGCGACCAAAATGTCTTCTCCTCCATCAGCCAGGGATAAATAGAAGGGTTAGCTCATTTCTTTGTTCGACTCCTCGCCGACGCGAGCCTGATGGGGGGATGTAACAGGCAATAATCTGACGTCACTGTGATGCCACCTGTCCTGATTTCCCGCGTTTAAAACAGTAGTTTCATTGAGCTGCGAGACGATTTTCTAGAGGTTACATATCCCAAATTAATTTTAATAATATATATATCTGTTTTCTAATAATGTATATATTTAAAATAATTTATATATATGCAATTTTAGTCAGTTTTTATTTTAAATTCTATATTGTAAAGTATCGTTTACGTAATATGTCTTTTTGCGCTACAGTAAAGTGCCGTAGCACTTACAGAAGTATGAAAGGATGAGATATTTTATTTCATGGAACCAAAGGATCCAAATGAGAGTTTGCTTTTGACGAAAGAATGGATACGCAAATGTCAAAGAGAAGATTTTATTAATGTGAAGAGCGGAAAAATCTGCAGCAAACATTTTCTATGCATTGTTTATGAAGATGATATGAAAAATCGCTTGTTTGGATAGCCACAAAAAGAAACTGTTGAAATGGAATGCTGTGCCGAAAGTAAATTATGATGACAATAATAAATCGAAATTGATGATGACAATAATAAATCAAATTTTAATGATTTTGAAATAAAACTCACAAATGAAAATGTAGATCATCCTGAATGTTTAAGGATAAACAAGAATGCATTGATAATTTGAAGAACAAAATAATATCCTTAGAAAATTGTATTAAAGTATTGAAAAATAGAGAATAGAAAAATTTTAGAATGTTTGTTCAGCGACAAAGAAGGTGGACGACAGAAATTGGTATCAGAAATTAAAATCTCAAATAGCGAAATTTGGGGGGAGGACAAATCGGAGAATTTGGAAAAATGTCTAAAGCATATTTTTATAAAGACGCAGATTAATGCATTACTGAAAAAGAAGAAAAAAATCAGGTGGACTAGTGAAAATATTTCACGTTGCATTGTCATAAGAGCTCTGTCATCTTAAAGCTATGATTTTTGGAAATAAAAAAATTGGAATATCTTTACCTAGTATTATCAAATTAAAGAAATGGTGTTTATTTTATTTTTTAGTGTTTTCTAAATTTTAGTGTAGTCCAAGAATTCAAAGTAATGTTCTTACTCTAAAGAAGGAAAGAGGCGAATATTTGTATTCTGTAGAAAAAATATGCGTTCTCAGTTTCGACGAAATGCATATAGATTGAAAACTCTGCTATGACTCTGAACTGGACTAATTGGTTCTTTTCAAAATGTGCAGTTTGTTTTAATCAGAGGTATCATTTCGCGCTCTGCCTCAAATTACTGAGAAACCGCGTTTTAGATAAAGGATTTGTTTTAGAAGATGTAACTGTTTTAAATTTTGATATTATTAAAGAGGTTTTAAATAGAGATTGAGAAAAAAATCAAATTGTGTCACAAACTAAAACCAAATTATTTAATGGTCAAGGGAAACGAGAAACAAAAAGTCGCTCCAGAGAAAACATTATTTTCAAAGAATACCGCAAAAGGTATACTCTACCCCACAGGAAATCAGAAAGCATCTGACTTCTATGAGTTAATCGATAATATCTTCGGTATTATGAATAGTACTAAAATAGTACCAACAAGAATAACAAGTATTTAACAAACTAATTTTGCTAAGTACTTGTTAAAGTTATTCTTATTGTATCCTTTGTAACTAATTATTGATTAGATTTTGTGCTAGATTAGCATTCTAGATAAAATATAATAGTATAAAACATCAAAGTAATTGGCATAAAAAAACCTGCTTCCTTTACTCACACTTTTGAAAAAATTAAATAACTGTTTAGGTACTCTGAATAAAGCTATTTTGTCAAAATTAAGGTAACAATCTTATATACATTTATTTAATTGTAATATAGATATAAGTATAAATTACAAAATTATTTTAAAAATATCTATTATATTGAATCGGAAGAGAATTATAACAATGTAAAATTTACAATTAGGCAAAAAATCAAACGTAGGTTAGCAGAAATGTTGCCATATATGTCATATATGTTTAAACCTATGTCAATGTAAAGTTGTTTTTTGAGTAAATTTAAATAGCTGCTATTATAGTTATCTTAGAAGCAGTATAAAAATTCTCTCAGTTAGCATGCAAATAAAGAAATTATTAGAAATAAACGTGCATTAAATAAAAAAACCTTCAAATAAAAATTAAAAAAAACCACGGAACTTTATGTTAAAAGAGTAGCACATTTTATCTATCATTTTAAAATTGAGTAAGCATTATTAAATTTTTTAATGGTTCAGTCTAAAATGCATAAAGCAGTAACATTGCCTCTTCCAAATTATAGCTATCTTTCACACACAGCTCATTTTAAACGCTGGTTCAAAAACGCTAATTTCCAAGCTGTGAATTATATTGGCGCGCTCAGTGTCATCATGGCTACGTCATCACTTCTCACTTTCTGCTGCAGGGGGAAAAGCTCTATGAGCTAGCCCTTCTCTTCTAAGTCCTGTCCATCAGCCGTATACTCTGATCTACTCCTAGAACCTGCCTAACGGGTCCTTCCCCCGCTCAGTTCGCCAGCTACTAAGAGTGAGTGCGAGTTCATTGAACCCGCACTATCTTCTTCCATCCGGACTGCTTGTTCTAAGGATTTTATTTTACTGCTGATATCAAGAATCAAGGAAATGTATTGCACCTTTTATTATTCTTTTCAAAATTTTATGAATGATGACTGCCCTATCAAAATTCATTTCTGGCCCTTTTTAAACACGAAATTTAATTAAAAAGACCTACTATGAGTTTTTACCTTTTTCTCATGCGGAAAGCATTATCTGAAAATCTTTTATTTTTTATAATTTAGGCTTCAAAATTTTCCCTTATTAGATGAACCCCTCTTTTGATGTAATTATTTTTTATCTCTGACGATGTGGAGTTAAAGGCCTAGCCTAGCCAAGGCCAACTAGATATCTACAGGCCTGCTCCAATCTGATGATCACATGATCTGACGTCAAAATCTTAGTCCTTCAATTTTGTAGGTTGAGCTTGCTTCGCCGTAGGACTAGTGCTAGTGAGATAATTGTTTACTTGTGTTTTTTCTTCTGAAAAATTTTGTATTTTACCGAAAAGTAAAATATTATATTGTGAATTCGAATTTATAAGAAAAAGTGTGTTTTAGAATGCCAAGAAAGTGTAAATGCCGATCAAATTACGATAGCACTAATGAACATGTGTCCACTTTCAAATTTCCTTCGGATCCTGTACTCTCTCAGAAATGGATAAAAAATATTAATCGCAAAGATTTTGTAGCTGGCAAACACAGTAGTGTATGCATTAAGCATTTCGAAGAAGAATTTATCGTTCGAGAAGATAAAGCTGTTCGTGATGATGGAACGGTATTAGTAGTTCCTAGAACTATTCCAGCTTTAAAAAAAGATGCTTATCCAACGATTTTTCAAAACCAGCCATCTTATTTATCAAAGAAACTTCCCACAAAAAGAAAAACACCGGAAGAAAGAGAAGCAGAAATTGATATTTGTTGTGATAAACAATTTGAACAGTGGAAAAAGAATGATATTATTAGCGATTTTAAAAACCTAATAAATGGTTTTGCAAGAAAAATAGACCTTCCTTCTTCATGGATATTCATAACCAAAGGTAGGATTTTTCGGCTATCGAAATTAGAATTTTTAAACTGTCCAAAAGTACTTGTATCTTTAAAAATATTGAAAGATTTAAATGTAAGAGTTTTTTTCAATGAAAATGAAATTCCCATTGAAAAGTTCAAATGGATATTTGGAGAAGAAAAGCTATGTGATAAATGGTCTAAACTTGAGACTGCAATTTAAATCTAGATAAAATATCAAAACTACTTTTGAAATGTGCAAAAACAGAAAATAATCCACATTCTGAGAAATTTAAGTTTTTGTATGACCAGATTCAATTAATGCAAATGAAACAGCCTTCGTATAGTGCAGAATTCCTTGTCTGGTCTTGTTATATATTTTATTGTAATCCAAACAGCTACAATATTATGCGTAACAGTAAGTATTTTATATTGCCTCATCCGTCATACTTAAGGAAGTTATCTCTGAAAATTAGCCGAGCAGATTCTGGATTACAAACAAGTCACTGGATGTATTTGAAAAAAAAATGTGAAATTTTAAATGATTCTGAAAAAATTGTCAATTTATTATTAGATAAGATATATATAAAAACCACAAGTTTCGTATAAAAGTGGTCGTGTTTTAGGTTTTTCGGATAATTCGCAGATGGAGGCCACAACTCTGCAAACATTTATGATAAGCTCTATATTATCAAAAAACAGAGATATTGTAGCAATGTTCCCCGTAAAAAACTTATCATCACATCAATTATTAATATTTACAAAACAAGTAATTGACCATGTACAATCTTGTGGCTATCGAATTATAACTCTAATATCAGACAATAATAGAATTAACAGAAATATGTTCGAAATGCTTTGTGGTGGTGCATTAAAATCCTCCTTTATAAACCCTACCATGCATAATCTTCCTATATTTATATTTTTTGATACAGTTTATTTATTGAAATCTATACGAAACAACTGGTTCAATCAGAAAGATTCAAACCAAACATTTTTTATACCGTCATTTGAAAAACTCAAATATTGTTTACAATTCCAGTGTTCTACATTTAAAAAAATTGTATGAAATAGGAAAAAATGATAATATTAAAATGGCTCCAACTTTATCAAGAAAAGTTTTATTTCCGTCTTCTATAGAGAAGCAGAATGTAAGTACTGCTATTAAACATTTTGATGAAAAGACTTTAGCTGCTCTGCAAATTGAATCGCAGAATAATAGAACTGGGTATGGGAAAGATGTCTTAGAAACTAAATATTTTATTGATGTAATTTTAAAGTGGTGGAAAATTGTGAATGTTAAACACTCTAAAAAGGCCTTACAGTTTCAAGATGTATTTATGCAGCCTGTAAGGACACCAGAAGATAAAAGCTTAGAATATTTATTACAGTTTTGTTCGTGGCTTATATCATGGAACGATTTTTGCTCAACAACAAAAAACTATTAGTCACAAATTGGGAAACTGTCAAAAGAAACCCCAAATTGCTCTTCTCCATACAACAGCAACATTGAATGAACTTTCAAATTATTTTTAAAAGAATTTAAATTACCTTTTATTCTTTTAGGAAAATTTCAGTCAGGTAACCTTGAGGAACGTTTCGGTCAATTTTGACAAATGAGTGGCTGTAGTTATAATGTATCCTTACAGCAGATTATAGAGTCGGAAAGAAAACTAAAATTAATTAGTTTGCTTAAAATGCAGTCTTCTGAGAAAGGTTCATTTATTTTACAACATTTTTCTTGTAATGATATTGAAGATTTTAATGATGATCAACTTATTGATAAGGAATTTGTTGATGTTTTTCATCAATCCAATGATGTTAATGTTACAGAAAAAGACACAATGTGTCTAATTTACATTTCTGGATATGTTTGTAGATCTGTATTGAAGCATATAAATTGTAATCTCTGCAGGAAAAAATTAATTCTTGACAAAGAATTGATAGTTGAATATTGTGAAGATTTTGCGTACTTAGCTGCTATTGATCGAGGTGGTTTATTTTGGCCAACAGAATTCGTGCTTTTCATTAATACCTCTGCATTTGAAATATTTTCAATCCTAATATCTGAAATGTATGAGAAATTATATATTTCATCAAAAAATCAACGTTCTATATTAATAAGTCTCATCACTGAGAAAGTTGAAAACAGGATTATTTGGGATGATAGTATATGTGAGTGTGGCAAATCATTGCATGATTTGTTGAAAAGTTGTGCCACGTGCATTTCCAATATATTGCTGAATAATTACTGTAAGGTTAAAAATAACAATTTAAAGGAAACCAATGACCAAAAAAGAAAAATGAGTAAATTAAATAATTCTGGAATTTAGGTGAATTTTTTATGTAATTTTAAAGTTAAATAATTAGTATTTGCAAACTGTGCATAACTGAGCCATAGAAACTTGCTGCTGCCTACCAGTGGTTGAGTGGTAAAATAACTGAAAACTGATAGTTAGGTCTGGAGTTCCAATCTCGGCGAACGGGAAGTAAAATAAAAACTTGGGAAATATGGGATGATAATAATGCGATAGCAAGAAATCTAATGAATCAAACTATGACAGCTCCATAAACGTTAAAATATGTAAATGAACAGAATACAAAGAAATGATGGGAGAAAATAAAAAATGAAATGGCGGCAAGAACAGAAGATATTCATATCAAATGTAGAAAAAATTAGCTCAACTGAAAATGAGTCAAAACGAATCTGTATATGCTTACATGAATACAGCAGTATTTTTTAAAAGTAAGAGCATTCAAGTTGGCGATGAAATAAGAGATAAAAAATTAATTTATTTCATACTAGAAGGACATTAAAGGATTGTTGCTAAAATTATCAAAAGCAATAAAGGGAAAGATATAGCTTCAATTAGACAAGCTTGTAGATCATGATTTAAAAGTAATTTTTACCAAAACTAAAGCAGAAGAAAAGACGAGCGAGAACAATGAAAAAAGATTATGATTAGTATGATGTATAAAATGATAGAACAACTAAGTTCAATGGAGGCTCATGAAGTCTGGAAATTAGTTGAAAGATCCATCAATAAGAAAATTACGATGTTTACGAAAACTACAAAATAAGATTTTTGCTGTAAAAACTGCATATTTAAATGGATACTTGAATAAACCAATTTACATGGAACAACCACCTGGATTTAAATCAGATTCAAACTGTCAAGCATTAATAGAGTGGATAAAAAAACCAAAACAAAGTAGTAGTTTAAGGCACATTAATCAAAATCCTTTGCCGTAAGCCAAATCAACTAGCTAAATAATGTTTATTTTTGTAGACCTCAAATCAGGGGCTACAATGATAAGCCTATTTTGGCATTCATATTTCAAAAATTTGAATGGCAAACTTCTTGTTGATGTGAATTAATGATGTTTAACTTAATAATTAATACCTTATAACATTGTAATGATTTGCTGGATTTTTCATTGCTTAATACTGCATGCATCTTTTACTATTTGTCTATTATTTAAATAAATTTACAGTGTATGTTTAATCAGATGTTCTTTCATAAGAATTTTTATAGCATGATACGGTGCTCATTGGGGTAGATTTTTATGATCTCACTTTGTTTTCAGGGAATTTTATAATATATTTTTGGATATGCTACAAGATTTCTCGTATAATGTTAATGCTTTAAAACATTTTTAAAATGAAACTTTTTTTCTCATATATTTCCCAAAATGTTCACTTGTATATTTATAATTAAAAAGTACCTTAAGATATTAGATTGAATGTTGAAACGTCCTTACGAAAAAGAAAAAAAATTGGCTTTTGCTTCAATAGGATTGTAAAATCATAAATGTAAATCAAAATTTTATTTAAATTAATATGTTTATGAATTTTGTTATGAAATATCACATATCTTTTTAATATTTAAGCAGTATACATCAATCTAATTAATTTAAGCAATACAAATTAATGCAGTAGTATGTGGTGTACAAAGAGTTTAAATATTTTTAAAAGAAAAAAAAAAAGAAGAATGTCTAAATTAATTGAATACTAAGCATCTGTAAACTATATCCATGTTGGTATATAGAATGATATAGATGATATATTGTAATATCAGTGAGTCATAGAAACTTATTCAAGTTTATGAAGTTAATTTTTGTGGACCTCACATCAGAGTCTACAATAAGAATGTTCCATTATTAATATTTAAAAAATTCAATCTGTGTGTATTTAATTATGGCAAAGCACACTAGGGCTATCTACCTAAGAATACCTCACATCAGAGTCTACAATAAGAATGTTCCATTATTAATATTTAAAAAATTCAATCTGTGTGTATTTAATTATGGCAAAGCACACTAGGGCTATCTACCTAAGAGGAGGGATGCCTTCGTGGAGGACTTTCTAAGGGAAACTGGCTCGTATACACGTTACACATGGGGAAAACCACGAAAACGCCCATGCAGCCAGCCCGTTCCCGGGATTCGAACCTCGGACCGAACTACCAGTGTTCAGCGACTTTACCGCTCGGCCGCTGGTGGGCTAAAAAATTCGAATGACAACTTATTGCAGACGTGAAACGATAATTTCAACTAGCTAATCAGTATCTTATACTATCCTAATGACTCGCAGGATTTTTCATTGCTTAATATTGTGTATTTTTAATGAGATGTATTAAGAGTGTATTTTTAATCAGATTTTCTTTCATAAGAATTTTTTGGAGCGTGATATGATGCTCATTTGGGATTGATTGCATAGTTATGATCTTGCTTATGAGAATTTGAAATATATTTTTGAATATTCTGTGTAATGTTTTTGCTATAAAACATCTTTAGAATGAATCTTTTTTTCAATATGTAGACTAAACTTCAGATATACTATTAATATATTAATGTATTAATAAGATTTATGTATTTTACTTAACGTCCCCATGTGTATTTATTATTAAAAAGCATCTTAGGATCTCTGCTTGAATCTTGAAAAATCTTTATGGGAATAAAGAAAAGAAAGAGTTCATTTTGCTTCAATATCATTGCACCGAAAAACAATTATAAAGCAATATTTTATTATATTAGAATTAATGAATTGATATCAATTTTATTATGAAATACTATATATGTTTGTTTAGTATTCAAGCAGTATAAATCACTCTTCATAATTTAAGCAATATAAAATCATCTGAGAGAATTAACATATTTTTTCTTTTTATTACAAATGAAAACATCTCATGTTTAGTTCATTACATATGTTATATTTTCATTGATATTAACATGCTGTATAATTTTTATAAATAATTTTGTGTCCATTTTATTTCCGTAAAGTTCAGATATGTTTCAGTTTATTTAAATCAGCTCTGCTAAATTTCCAATATCATTCGAATCTTATTTTTATTTTCTGTTTGATAAATCGGTAGAACGGTATTTAGTATTTAAATATCATTATGATATAACATAGTACGTTATTATTCCTAAAATTCGAAATATTAGTTGTAAAAATTAATTTAACTTGACTTTTGTGTTTGAAATAAAACGCTGCTTACTACATAAATGAAACAGTCGTCTGCGTCTAGCGTGGGAACGATCGCCTTCGATTGTGACGTCACAAATCGGTGGAGCAGGCCTGTAGATATCTAGTTGGCCTTGGCCTAGCGCACTCCGTAAATTAACGGCCGATGCTATTGGCACCACCCGTGCGATTAGCGGCACATGCTATTCGCACCAACATTAACTACGCATGCGCATTGAGTTGTCGGATCTGTCATTTGAACCCAATCGAAAAGAACGAATTCTATGTACACGAACTGCGTAAAGTAGTTTATCATTTTTTAAAGCGTCGGTGACTTTCAAAAGATTAGAAAGAAAAATAGATTCCTTTTCTTATATATATAAAAAGAAGGAACGCATTTCCTTATATTAAAGTATATATAAAAAAAGAGCAGAATTTTATGTTTTATGTTCGCAATGTTTATCGTTTTCCTGAACGGTTGGTTCGAATAGTTTAAATGACTGATTTGGGGGGAGGGACAAAATCTTGTTTACATATTTTCTACTTCTTAGAATACATTTAGCTTCAAAGATTTGTTTTGCACACTCAAGACTTTAACTTATTCATCTTTGAAAATTTTCGTCTGAGAAAAAATAATAAAAATTTCTACATAGAGAGATTTCTGTGTAGAAAATTTAGACATGAAATAAGTTAAAAGCGATTAAATCAACTATTAAATGAATAATTAATAGTATAATACTGGTTAATAACAATTTTGTATGCCTGTTTATTTTTTATGGAAATATTTAGCATATTCAGGGCACAAAAAAATATTTCAAAAAATTTTAAAATATTAGTACAAACACATTAATAAATTAAATTTAAATAAATAATGGATTTAATATAAAAGACAGAAATAATTTAATGTAAGAGATTTAGATTTAAAAATTTAAATGATTTATCAGATTTTATAAGATTTTATTTCATAAATAATTTTGATTTTGAAATATGGTATTTGAACCTATAAACATGTGTGGATACTGAAAACGTCATGCATATATAAGAATATTTTGATTTTCAGTAAGTTTTCTTATTGAATAATAAATTCTGACAGTCCTATGCTATAAGACTAAAGTCTAAGTTTTCATAAAAATTCCTCTGTTAAATAAAAGAATTTAAGTAATTTCTTTAGCCTTTTTGTCAATACATTAAAGAATTTTTAACTAATTGTTGGTCCTCACTTGCAATTAGAACCATCATTAAATCCATATTTTATCTAATCATTTCCTGAACATTAGCATGTAGTATATAGATTGACCTCCTCTTTGTAACTGATAATTATTACTTGCAAATTATTGTCTTGCTGGTGAATATGTATACTGACACCATGTGTGTTGTACTTCATTAGCTAATTATTTTACTTGTTATAGATTATACTACTTCATTTTAAGGTATAATACTACCTATTTGATTGCATTACATTATATTTTGGAATATAGCAGCGTTATCTATCTTTATTGCACCATATTAGATAATGTGATCTAGCACATTTACTATGACATATTTCATTATTGCTACATTGTATATATTATTACTACACTGTATTTATATTATTGTTTTATCATAATTATATCATTTACTAGTTGATATTGTTGAGATATTAGGTAATTTTGGAAGCGGGAGATATGAAAAAATAGCAACGCCCTCGCCGGAAATCGAACCACGGACCTCTGGAATATGCGCCCAGCGTGCAGACCACCACATCACGAAGGCATGCCAAGAAGGTGGGAGAAATACCTTATATACTCCCCCTTTTAAACGGCGACTGGGGTTTTTAGGGGACCCTAGTTGCCAAATTCTGGGTGAGGAGAATCATCATCCAACACCCTTTTAGTTCGGGCAACCACTGTAGAGACATTAGGCAAGTTTGGAAGCAGGAGATATGAAAAATTAGCATTACCCTCACTGGAAATCGAACCACGTACTTCTGGAATACTCATCCAGCGTGCAGACCACCACACCACGAACACATGCCAAGAAGGTGGGGAAAATACCTTATAATATGTGCGATTGATCAGTCATTAAATGGTAACATAATAATGTCAAAATAAGTAAATGCAAGTATTTGTTAATAAAAAGTATTTTATTTTGAAATTTTTTTAAAATTTTTTTTAAATCTAACTGCTTCAAGACACCAAAATATAAGGTTGACTTAACAAAACAATCAGCTCTCCCTGTTCTTCCTTTTAACCTGATTGCATTATAAAGGATTCGTACATATTTCTGTGCATGGAAGTGAAGGATTTTTAAAGACCATTAATGAAAACAATTAAGGACCTGTCAGCAAAAGGGAACTGAGTAAATTCAATTAAAGATATTATCTATGGCTGAACTTAACTTTTGTAATACCATCCTAAGAATAAATTAGATCTGGAAGCAAGATGCATTATTATTAAACATAATTTAATAAAAATAATTATAAAACAAATTTGAGAATAAAATCAACTTTATAAATTTTCTCAAGTTGCATTAAATATTTTACACTAACAGTTGGACATGTTTGAAAGAAGATTAGTGACATTTTATTTATGTTTTACTAACAGTTAGTTTTATATTTACTTTTTCTTTTATGTCTCATTTTTTCACGTATTTGCTCAGTCTAGAGGTTTAGTAAATAGCAGGTAGATTTTGTCAAACGGCATAGGTTAAAATGAGAAGTAAAATCATAATCAGCATGACTGGTAAAATATGACTGGCTGGTCGTTACCACTGCTGCTTGCCTAGAGAGAGACCTGCTGATCAGAACAGACCTGAAAGTCTGATGTAGGCACAGTTGGCAAGTTTTGAAAGTAAGTTATGCTCTATCTGTCTGACGCAGTTAGTATCATAGGTTTGTGCAGAGTTCTAGGGTTGTAACCCAATTAACATACTTAAAGAAAGGCTCCTATAAGCTACTAAAGCAACAGAAGGCGATAAGTTGTTTTTGAATTATTTTAAATCTCACTAACTGTAACTGCAAAGAATAAGTTTTACTTTAATTTTTACATTTCTGTGTTGTATCTTGTGACCACGGTAAGTATTAATGAAAGGCAATAACATGCAGCAATAATTTTTAAGGGTAACCAGTTAGTTACAAATAATTAAATTAGGTAGTTAGATACCATGAGCCATTAAAGATTTACATGGCGACTATTAAATTTTTTTTAAATACTTGTTAAAAAATGCTATTGAAATAATCATTCACAGTTACCATTCTAATACTATTTCATAATTTAAAACATATGTAATTTACGACACTGATTCTTAAACGATATTAGCATAATTATACATTGAAAGCCACAAAACAATCATATTTTGTAGCAACAACACTCAACAAAATATTTAATCACTTTTTTATTTGAAGCCTTCCCAGACATTTTGACTAATGTATATCAATTTTCTTCTCTTTAAGCATCTTTTCTAACAATTATAAATTTGTTTCAATATGCAAAGCAGTGTTCCCATTAGTTTCTGCTTGCTTTATCTCCTAACTTGTCAATCTGTCGAAAATGTATCTTGTAGGGTACCTCATTTGTATTCTATTAATTAAGTGTTGAAGAACCTAGTGAACTGCTAAGCGAATAATTGCCTGAGTCCAAGAACAGAAACATAAACTCAAGAAGGGTTAATTACCCTTTATTTGCTCAAAATAAAGATTTAAGAGATGACCCTTTCTCAGGGCATACAGCAAAGCCTCCATTTGAACTTCAACTCAAAATGTAAGAATAAAAAGTAACTAATGACTAACTAAAGAGATTTAGCCGAAGCCCCATAATTAGCCAGCGAAGCTATCAAAAGGCACATAATATGGCTGGGCATAGTAACAGTTAAGCGCCGTTCCCACTGGGGTTTATCTGAGCTAACGGAGTCAGTTCCCTGTGTCGACTAGCTCCGCTGTGCCTGCAGTTCAGATTTTTCAACTTGCTGCTCTATGGGAAAAAACTGGTTTTGGGGATGGGTCGACTACGTTAGTTGTGTTCGTTAGCTCAGATAAATCCCAGTGGGAACGGGTTAGAAAGACGTAGCCAAAAGGCAAACATGCGCTATTCAGGAATCCTAACTCTCTCTCTCTCGTTAAGTCAGTGGAACTTTGACTTAAATACTACATTCTTCTCCTTTGTATTTAACACGATTCTAAAAACTCGTTCTGGTAAGGAATTGTAAGTTGGAAGAGATAGAAAAGTGTCATAAAATAACTGTTATAAAATTAAAATATACTTTACAATCTAATGAGATTTTCCGTGATCTGGTAAAAGTTAAATAGTCCAAACTCCCTGACAGATGTGAAGCAAATTATCGTTATGTCTGAAAGTAATTACAGTCAGATAAAGAATTAAATAAGTCTCTTATCAAAAAAAAAAAAAAAAAAAACTATTTAAATGATTTGCATGCTGGTGGGGAAAAGGAAAGAGGAAGTTACAGTAAAGGCTGAAATTAGAAACAACTAGTTAATTTACATAATAATAACTGTACATATCTTTAAAGAATAATTTTCTTTCTCTTTATGCATTAGTTTCTTTCTTCAATACGTTTCCTCGCCATTTTAGAATTTTTGGATTTAATTAAAGGTGTCTGTTATTCTAAAAAACCAAATGCATTTAGAATGTATAGAAAAGCTGCTGACTCTATTTCTTTAGTAATATTATGAACATTCAGAAAAAATATAAAATTAAATATGGCATGGTCCGGTTACCATATAAGCAAAATGTACATTGCTAGGACAACGGCTTGAGTTTGGCCAATGACAATCCAGATAAGGGTCATCATTAACTCCGCCCACATGAGTGATGTCACATTTCTGACGTTTGTTTACATTATGCTCTTCGGCGTTACGAAGTGCGTTCCTTGAATGAAAAACATTTTTACTCTGCAATGTATATTTGTTCTAGGGATACTATTTTTTAAATTTTCCTTTAAAGTATTACATTCTTACTTCCAGAAGGAATATAAATTTATGTCTCAAACTTTACAAAATTTCTCTCTATATTGCGTGTGTGTGTATATATATATATATATATATATATATATGCGTGCGCGTGTATACACATATATTTTCAATATATAATTATATGTGAATTATATCTATCAATTATGAGTGAGTGTGCGTGTATTAATTTTTAAGAATGTCAGATTTCTAGCAAATAATCTAGAAAGCTTTTTTCTCTTAATTTTTCACATTCAGTTTTTTTAAATAATTAAGATGATTGTATTAATATTTAATATTTCTGCACAACTTGATTTATCACTTAAGAATGCATATATTTAATTTTGGATAAAGTGGGATGTGAATTCCAGTAGCATATGATTTTTAATAATAGAATAATTTCTCTAAAGAAGCTTTTGTTTGTTTTTATTTTTTAATTCCTTTAAAAGAAAATTACTTAATAATATTAGAAATAATTAATATATTACTTCTTATACATGTCTTAAATATGTTAACAGAAAAATTTCATTCAATAGCTTTATAAATTTATTTTATGCAGTATTTTAATTTAATAAGAACTAGTGTTGATAAGTGAATTTCCATAGCTTTCTTTATACATTTAGTTTAGAATTCAGTTTTTCAGTGCATGTAATTATTCTCCTTCATGGCCCACCACACACAGCCTAACTGAGGCTGAACGATAAAGTGACTGGAAGGCTGATAGTTCGATCTGAGTTTGATTCCAGGTGGACAGCCTGGCTGCATGAGAACTAACCTGGTTTTTCACAATTGTAACATGTATATGAGAGTTTGCCCCCTTAGAAAATCCTCCACAAAGATATCCCTCCCACATAGGACCTTGCATGCTTTCCGTAATCAAATAAGCGAAAGACATTTATTAATGTAATAAATTGTCATGATACACACTAAATCAAACTCGGAAGTTATTATTAATTATGCTTACAGAAATAAAGTACTTAATACCAGATTTTGTTGATAATTTACATTTTTAGAAATACTTGAATTAATTTCTGACCTTCCATAAATACAGTGAACCCTCTCTAAGATGACCACCAGCAGTTGTGTAGAGCTTGTCATCTCAATGAGAAGATGTTTGGTACCATAATTTGTTTATATATTGAGGAGAAGTAGTCAGTTTCAGAGGTGATCACAAAGAAATGGTTTACTGTGTTAAAATGATAATCTGTTCCTAACTTTTTTGCAGGGTTTGATTTGGTTTATGTGATTATGGCAGTGCCTTGAGGGCTATCTGCCTAAGCAGAGGGATGCCTTCATGAAGGACTTTCTAAGGAAAACTGGCTTGTATACACTTTACACATGGGGACAACCACGAAAACATACGTGCAGCCAGCCTATTCGCAGGATTCGAACCTCAGACCGAACTACCAGTGTTCAGCGACTCACCACTGGTGGGCCTCTTTTTTTTTCAGGGAAGGAAGTGTTTTCTAAGTGTAGGACATAACATATCTGTCTAAATAGTCCATGTTAAGATTTGATCTAGGAAATGAATAATGTTGAAGCTGAAATTAAAATTATATAAATTTGAATACCATGCATGTAATGTTAATCTCAAATTTATTATAGTTTCCTGTGATGTGATTTTTTTAATGTAAGGATCAGGCTCTGGTATATTGAAATATATATATAAACTTTAAATATACGAGGGCCATCCAGGAAGTAGATTACGTTTCCGTCTGTGTCCGCTAGGGGCGGGGCTAGCGCGGCCATCTTGGGGTCAGAGCGTTGCGCAGCTCAGTCTGCATCTAGCCGTGCTAGTGACAGGTTCGTGCTGTGCTCCGTTCAGATACTGTGACGGTTTGAAATGTCTGCGTTAATTGAAAATCCCGCGAGCTGCGAGGTGCGCTCAGTAATAAGGTTTCTGATTGCAAAAAACTGTAAACCGATAGAAATCTATCGGCAGCTTCGTGAAGTGTATGGGGACAACATTATCACTGAAGGTGGAGTGCGTCAGTGGGTCATAAGATTTCAAAATGGCCGAACCAATGTTCACGACGAAGATCGAAGTGGGAGACCCAGCATAGTGACCGCCGAACTTCTCGAAAAAGTCGATGCTAAAGTCCGTGAAAATCGAAATTTCACAATAACGGAACTTTCTTTGAGTTTTCCACAAATTTCGCGAAGTTTGTTGCACGAAATCATCAGCGAAAAGCTTGGTTACCACAAGTTTTGTGCAAGATGGATTCCAAAAATCTTGACAGAGGACCACAAAAATCAGCGAATGGCTGCAGCGTTGAACTTTTTGGACGCTTACCATAAGGATGGTGACTCTTTACTCGATCGCATCGTTACTGGTGACGAAACATGGGTGAAACATGTGAACTGTGAAACGAAATTGCAATCAATGCAGTGGGGGCACACAAGTTCTCCCCAAAAACCCAAGAAATGCATGCAAACAATGTCGGCAAGGAAGATGATGGCGACTGTTTTTTGGGACAGAAAAGGTGTAATTTTGGTGGACTTCCTGGAAAGAGGCACTACAATAAACTCTCAAAGGTATTGCCAAACTCTCCAAAAACTCAGAAGAGCAATTCAAAACAAGCGCAGAGGAATGTTGAGCTCTAAGATCTTGTTGATTCACGACAACGCCCGGCCCCACACGGCAAATGTCACTCGTAAAGTTCTTGAATCTTTTAAGTGGGAGTTGTTTCCTCATCCGCCGTACAGTCCCGACCTGGCACCGAGCGACTTCCACCTATTCCCAGCAATGAAGAAGTGGCTGGCTATGCAGCGTTTTGATGACGACGCACAGCTGCAAGAAGAGGTAACGAAGTGGTTGAAGGCGCAGGCGGCCGAATTTTTTGACGAAGGAATTTCCAAGCTCGTACATCGCTACGATAAATGCCTTAATTTGTATGGTGACTATGTAGAAAAGTAGTATTTGAGTGTGGCTTTCATCTGTATATAATAAAATTTGTTTCCTATACTTTGTTTATTTTTTTATTCCAAAACGTAATCTACTTTCTGGATAGCCCTCGTAACATGAAGTCTTATATTTGAGTATAATACTGAAATATGTTAAAACATATGACAAAATAAATATATGTTTTCTTCACATGTTATGGAATATTCATCCCTTATTTAAGCGAATGTGAAGTTACACAGTTTCAAATCCACCACAAAAATGTATGATAGTCACAAGTTTGACAAAAGATCCTTTGCTCAAATGATAAAAGGCTTTGGAGAACATAAATGCAAATTAGAAATGTGTGCTAAATACGAGGCCATCGACATCCACAAAAGTGCACTGTGTTAATTTTAATATTGCTTTAGATTCTTACATATTATCCCTTTCACCTGCCAAGTAGCATGATTTAGTGCCAGTTATGGATGCCTGTGCCCTCCATAGAAATGATTGGTGCTTGTTTACCATAGCCCAAATTTCTACAAATGATTGGTGGGATATTACATAAGTATCCTAATTTATATTGACATGAATGAAAACAAAATTTTTTATCATATACCTTTCTATTAAAAAATTTTGTTTGCACTTGGTTTGGTTTGGTTTACATAATTATGCAAAGCACTCGAGTGCTATTTGCTTAACAGGAGGGATGCTTTTGTGGAGGTCTTTGAAAGGGAAACTGGCTCTTATACACATTACACATGCTGAAAACCATGAAAACGCCCATGCAGCCAGCGCATTCGGCAACATTTGAACCCTGGACTGAATATCTAGTATTCAGAGACTAACACTCGGGTGCTGGTGGTCTGGCCCTCAGTCTTATTAAACTAAAATTCATCTACATTTATAAAGGGCCTATCAGGAAAATGCATACACTTTAATAATAAAAGAAAATTCTTGTGCTTTAGTATTGAACTTAATTATAAGTTAATTAAATCATACATATGAGAGGCTAGGCTAGGTTTAATATAATATTCATAACTATGTACCTGTACAGTTACTTAGATTGCTCAAAGTGTTACAGCGGTAACCATTAACAGCTAACATATAGCACAATACTGAGCAGTTATTTGAACAATGTTTAGTCGATGTGTCTGAGGGGACTTCTGCTATAATTTTTTGATGAACGACCTCTAGCCTAACTGATTTCTTGTACTACAAAACATCCCTCAAAGTCCTCCAAATCTATTTGGTTCATTGTAGTGTCACATATATGTGAGAGTACCAACATTTTAAGGAAATATCATACTACATATTATAAAGATAATTCAACTCTGAATCCAATATATAGATATCATCTGTTAAAGTCTATATGTATTTTTCTGACAGATCCTGTATGTGAAGTTGTACTTTTCATTAGTCCAACCTATTAATAAACTTAGGGGTATTACTGTACAGAATATCTATGAAACTGAACTGATAAATTTTTATATCTGTTCATTTGTTTGCTTTTCATATATTTTTAATAGTTTTATTTTTTATATTGCTTTACATGACGTCAATTTAAACATAAGAAAGCAGAGAACAAAAGAAATTCACACTGAAATTAAATTTAAAATTAGTCTGAAGATTACTGATGTAAAATAAATAGTATCTAATTTATCAAAATCACATAAGAGGGCAAATAAATAATTAGCATATTCAGATATTTATTATAAGCAAAAATTTTATATTCTTAACAGTAAAAATGCACATATTACAATGCAATTAATTTATTACTTGCAACCACCTCAGTAGAACTCGTCAAATTTTTAAAATGTGTCAAACTCAAACCAATGCTCATAACAATCTTTTAATAGGACAATGTCGCCGTTTTCGTATACATTCTTTGTGTTGTATTTCAAGTTTTGACATTTTTATGAACAAATTGTGATATTTTTTGCCTTAATTTTAAAATATGCTCTTTGGAATTTATCAACAATGGAAAAAAACTACAGTGAGAATTCTACAGGAATACAAAATTTTGCCAAAACATTTCTAAAAGAATGTGTGTATTTAATTATGGCAAAGCACACGAGGGCTATCTGCCTAAGGGGAGGGATGCCTTTCGTGGAGGACTTTCTAAGGGAAACCACGAAAACGCCCATGCAGCCAGCCCGTTCGCGGGATTCGAACTACCAGTGTTCAGCGACTTTACCGCTCGGCCGCTGGTGGGCCATTTCTAAAAGAAACAAAAAGGGAATGCATTTGGTAGGTAGCCAATGCTGCTGAGGTTTCTGCGATGGCGAGTCTCTGAAATTCTTTAATTTTTTTTTTTCAAACTGCTTGGGGAAAAGAATAGGGCAAAACAATTACAGAAAGTTTTGAATATGAACGTGTTTTATTTCCTTATTTAATAACTAAAATTTATATTTCAAATTGCTAAAATATGTTTTTTTTTCATCATTTGATAATGTTAGCCAACTTATGATAGATATCAATAATTTGGGTATCTATTTAAGAAAATTTGTGAAAACCATCATCTTGTAGCCAATGAATAACTTTTACCTTTCATGTGTTAAATCCAAATTGAGCCAAGGTGGTTGTGTTAATACGCAAGTCTCATTAATTTTTTAGGCGGTACACAATATTCTTTTATATACTGGTTGCCAGAGTTTGGCACTCTGGTAATATTTAGTTTGTGCTGAAATTATGTAGTGACAATAATTTTACTTAAGACAGAAATTTTTCAATATTACAAGTTTACATTGTGTTGTATTTTATATGCGTTGGGTACGTGCTCAGTGATGATTACAAGATGTACACAAACATCGTTTATTCTACATTACTCATCTACTATACTATATATTACAGTTATGGTTAAAGATAATAATAGATACAGCTACAGTTACATATATAACATCTCCCTTTTTTATAAAAAATAATAATAGTAGTAAAATTAAACATATTCTTTTAAATAATAAGGTTTCTTAACAGTCCTACCAGATCGAGTGACGTAGTTATGTCCATTTGAAAAATTTGATGATACTATACCTCTTTCACTATTTGGTGACACAACACTTCTGTTAGATTTTGAAGGACTTACAGGCACATCTAAATTTGTAGTGCTCCTACTATTTTCATGTATCTCGGGTTCATCTATAACTTCATTCTCATAGTTGCTTTGTATTGCAAACTCTTCCTGATTAGTTCCTTTAAGAAGGTCTCTTCTGTTCCTTTCTACAATTCTTCCATCTGTTCTTATAATCCTATATGAAAGTGGTCTTTCTGCTTCTTCTATAATTTTCCCTCTTTCATTTAGTTTTTTCCCTTTCTCTTTTATGTAAACATGATCTCCTGTTTCCAGTGGTTTTAATGGTCTTGCATTCCAATCATAATAACTTTTTTGTAAGGTTTGTCTCTTCAGTAAATGTTGTTTATGGTCTTCATATTGTTTAGCTTGGACAAAATTCTCTTTTATAGGCATCAATCCATTTACTTTTCTTCCAAACATCAATTCTGAAGGTGACTTAATTTCATCTGAAATAGGAGAGTTACAATATTCCAGTAAAACTAAATATGGATCTTTGTTGTCAACTACAGCTTTTTCTAACATTCGCTTGACAGTTTGAATATGTCTTTCAACCATTCCATTAGACTGTGGGTATTTGGGACTTGAAGTTCTGGTTTCAAAATTCCATCTTCTTGCAAAATCTTTATATTTCCTGCAATTATATTGTGGACCATTATCCGAATATACTATTTTCGGAATACCATGTCTTGCAAAAATTGATTTCAATTGCTTTATCACTGCTACACTTGACAAATCTTCCAAATGTCCAATTTCAACATATTTGCTAAAATAATCTATAACTATTAGATAATCCCTTCCTTGAAAGTAAAAGAGGTCTGTTCCCAATACTTCCCATGGACCATTAGGTATTTCTTTAGATATCATTGGTTCTTTAGTATTAGCTTTTTGTAAACTTAAACATGTTTGACAATTCAGTACCAAATCTTCAATTTCTTTGGACATTCCTGGCCAATATAATATTTCTCTTGCTTTGATCTTGCATTTTACTACTCCTAAATGACCATAATGAATTCTGCTTAACATATCTTTTCGTAAACTTCTTGGTACAACAACACAGGAATTTTTAAATATTAATCCATTTGCTTCTGATAGTTCTTCTCTGAAGTTAAAATATGGTTTTGCCAGTTCTGGAACCATACATTTTTCATCTGGCCATCCAGTTTTAATTAATTTTCTTAAAACTTGTAGTTCTTCATCTTTTTCTGTTTCCAGTTGAAAAACTTCCATTTTACCATTAGACATTGGTATACATTCTACAACTAATCCAACATGAGCTTCTATTTCTCCTTCAAAGAAATCAGATCCTTTATCAGTGAATGATCTTGATAATGCATCCGCTATAAAAAGTTCTTTTCCTGGTTTATATTTTATCTCAAACTGATATGGCTGTAATCTTATACGCATTCTTTGTAGTCTTACAGGGCATTTATTTAATGGCTTTTTAAAAATTGATTCCAGTGGTTTATGATCACTTTCCACAGTAATATTTTTTCCAAATATATACTGGTGAAATTTCTCACATGCAAATACAATAGCTAAAGTTTCCTTTTCAATTTGAGCATAATTCTTCTGTGTATCTGTTAATGCCTTAGATGCATATGCCACTGGTAAATTATTCTGCAGTAAGACTGCTCCTAGTCCTTCTTGAGATGCATCTACAGATAAAACTACTGGCATGTTTATATCATAATACTGTAAAACTGGTTTATTTACCAAGACATCTTTTAGTCTTCTAAATGCTTTTTCATGTGTTGCATTCCAGTTCCAAATAACTTGTTTTTTCAACAAATCTCTTAAACATGATGTCAATTCTGATACATTAGGTATAAATCTAGAAACATATGTAATCATTCCTAGGAAAGTTTCTAATTCTTTCACATTTTTTGGTGGTTTTATATCTAGAATAGCCTTAATTTTGTCTTCATCTGGTTTTAAACCATCTTTAGAAAATATATGTCCCATATATTTCACTTCATTCAGCCCAAATTTACATTTATTTAAATTATATTTAACATTCTTTTCTCTGGCTCTGTCCAACAACTTCTTTAATCTTGAATCATGTTCTTTTTTATCTTTACCCCAAACTAATAAGTCATCTATATATATTTGAACTCCTTCTAAATCACTAAAAATTTCAGAAAAACTTCTGTGGAAAACTTCTGGTGATGAACTCAGTCCATATGGCAACCTCAAAAAACAATATCTACCAAACGGAGTGTTAAATGTAGTAAATTCACAACTTGAATCTGACAGTTTAATTTGCCAAAATGCTTTGTTTGCATCTAAAATACTAAAGACCTTTGCATTTGTCATTTGAGATGAAATTTCTTCAAAGGTTGGTATGTGATAATGTTCTCTCAGTATATTTTGGTTAAGGTGCTGAGGATCTAAACACACTCTTAAATTTCCATCCTTTTTCCTTACTACCACTAATGAATTCACGAATTCTGTTGGTTGGTTAACTTTCTTTATAATACCATCTTTTACCATTCTTGCTAATTCCTTTTTTAATGGATTTAATAAGCTAAGCGGAATTTTCCTACAGGGTTCTATTTTACCAACAGCTCCTGGTTTTAATTTAATATGATATGTATATCCAGTTAAATTCCCAGTTCCTTTAAACAAATCTTGATATCCTTTAAAAGTTCTGGTAACTTTTCATTAGAATCAGGATTTACTGTACAAATCCTTTGTATTAGGTTTAATTTTTGCAATGTAGGTAAACCTAAAATAGCTGGAACAGTTTTATCACATGCTACGACTTGAAATTCTATTTCATCCTTGTCCCCTTTTGATGTTTCACATAATAATTTACATTTTCCAACTACATCAATTGTAGTACCATTGTAATTATTTAAAGTGACTTTTGATTTAGTCAAACATTTCTCTCTTAAATTTAATTGTTTAAATTTAGGCAATGGTAGCACATTACACTGAGCTCCAGTATCCAACTTAACAAATAAATATTTAGATATGTTTACTTTTAGTTTTTCAAACCATTCGGTTTTATTTTTAGAAAATGGATTTATATCTTCTACTGACCCTAAAATATATTCATTACCATTATTATGTAACTCATGCTCTAAATTATTCTGTACAACATTAACATTTTTAAAAGTGCACATTTTAGAAAAGTGATTTTTCTTTTTACAGTACAAGCAAATCTTATTATAAGCAGGACAGTTGTATAACTTATGAAAAGTTCCACATTTTCTACATGGTTTTGGATTATTGTACTTATTTCCTTGATAGTTTGAAGAAGATTTAGTACTTTGCTGCTTTTGTTTTACATGATAGTCTTTCTTATCAGGCTGACTTTTTTCCTCTGAAGGTCGAAATTTATTACGTTTGATAGCTTCTATTTTATTTTCTTCAGTTAAAGTTTTCAGCTGAAGTTCTGCTAATTCAGAAGCTTTACACATTTTAATACATTTCTCCAATGTTAACTGATCTTCCCTTAATAATCTATCTTTGAGATTTTTATTTAGAATTCCACTTACTATTCTATCCCTTATTAAACTATCTTTTAATTCTGCAAATCCACAGTTGCTACTTAATTTGTTTAAATCGGTTAAGAAATCATCAAACGATTCACCTACATGTTGTGTTCGACAGAAAAATATATGTCTATCAACACTTTCGTTTGCTTTCGGTATGCAAAAATTTTCGAAAGCTTCAATTACTTTGTCAACATCCTTCTTATCTTCTTCACTTAAATTAAAAGTATTAAATTTTTCAAGTGCTTCTTCACCAATAATATGCAATAAAATAGCTACTTTAATTTCAGGTGATTTAGTAATACCACCAGACGCTAACATATAAATTTGGAATTTTTGTTTCCATTTCTTCCAATTTTCGCTTAAATTTCCTTCGAAACTTAGATTACTTGGTGGCTTTAATCCATCCATATTTAATTTAGGACTTTAAATAGTTTATATATACGTATTTTTAGCCACTTCCAATAAAAATAAACAACTCACTTACCAGCGATATCAGTTTCGATTTCACAGTAAACAACTTCCCATGATGTTTTTGTTTAGAACATATTTACCGAGGCTGCATGGTTCTTCAAAAAAGATTTTCTTTTTTAATCAACGACGGGCTGCGCCATGTGTTGTATTTTATATGTGTTGGGTACGTGCTCAGTGATGATTACAAGATGTACACAAACATCGTTTATTCTACATTACTCATCTACTATACTATATATTACAGTTATGGTTAAAGATAATAATAGATACAGTTACAGTTACATATATAACATACATTTTGGTTAATTTTTTTTATGTGATAAAAAGCAGCACATTAAAAACTTTAAGACGAATATTTTGGAGTTTTTAAATTTGGTAACAGTACTAAATATTATATTTTAAATTACTTGATGACTAGTCCAAAAATAAATAATTTAATTCTGTATACCTGAAGAAAATCATTTCTGACTGGCTTTAAAATCAGAATTTTGAAACAGTAGTAGAAAAATCCTTAAAAATACTTATTTTTTAAAACTCTAATGCAATAAAAACAGCTTACCATGAAATGTCTGAGTAAAAGATAACTTGTGATCATTATGTATATACAGTCATTCTTAAGTAAATAAATGTTACATGATATCTTAGAACAGCATTTCTTAAACTGTGGGTTGCGACTCCCAAAGGAATCGCAGGACCTGCAGCAGGGGATCGCGAAAACTTTTACCAGTTTTGATATTTTTTTAACTTTTTATAATAATTTTACAATTACCAAATATTTTTATACAATATCTGAAAATAGATAAGATAATACAATATAGACAATGAAAAAAACGAAAGCGCTTCGATGCGTTCTTTTATAATATAAACGTTCAGTTTACTTGCTTTGCACATGGCGCTGTCATTTCGTTTGTTACTTATTTAAACTTTTCACACTGTTCTATGTCTTAAAATTAGAAATTAATGACCTAAAACTGCAATAGTATATTACACGTGAAAAAATTGGCAGTTTCACTCACGTATGTGTCGGATTTGCGCAATGCTTATGGGATCCCACAAAATTTTCGTAAATATTATGGTCGCGAAAAAATCTCAGTGATAAAAAGGGTTAGATACTGAAAAAAGTTTAAGAAACCCTGTCTTAGACCTCTGGTTTTTAAACTCTATCTATTAATCTGGGAATTTGATTATTTCACTATAATAAATAAATAAGTGGTACTTTTCCGTTTTGCCGGCGCAAGCGTTAAAGTCGCCAATAACGATACAACTGATGCCAAACATAATATCCTCGCTGGCAACCTTTTACGTCTCATTTTCAAAACAATTCGCAGCCATTTCTTATCACATTGATTGTTTCTTTCAATACTGGCATACAGTTACACAGAATTTTTACCAGATAGTTTAATTTTATGCCCTATAGCCATTCGCTATAATTAAGTCAATTAGGATGCAATCACACAGCTCACCAGAAGGCGAAAGTATAGAGTAAGTCAAAGTCAAGGCTTAAATTCATCCATTCTAATGAGAATGCACTACGGAGTAAAGCACTGCGGTTTTATATAAGTTCTGAGTAAGCTATTCGTACGAACTGAAATAATTCTTGCATTTAAACTTGTATTGAAATTAAGATTTAACTTGAAATTAACGTGGAGAATTAGATTTTTGTAGCGTAGTTTACATGAGACGAAATCACTCGGGGTCACGTGATATGAAAAGGCGAATCAGGATGTTGAACCATGAAAGCATAATAAATTCTTAAATTAATAGCTTTTTATAAATTTATTGCCTTTATTTATTGGACTTTTTACAAAATTTGAAACGATATTAAAATGTTTATGCCTTCAAAATAAAACATTCTTAGAACTAACATTTGTTAGCCTTTTTTATGTGTATTCTGTATGTTGTTGTCAATAAAGTCTGCTTGGCGAGATTTGCGCCGGCGAAACGGAAAAGTACCAAATAAGTTTTAATAAATGTATTATAGATGTCAATATGTTTGTTTTCTGTAACATATACTTTGAACATTTTAATTAAATAATTTTTCATCAATAATGTGTGTATATATTTTACACACATTATTGATGAGCTTGATGAGGAGAAATTAATGTTTAAAAAAATGAATTATAGACTGAAAGTATTTTGCAACAGAAGATATCAAAAAAGAGAATTATTGCAATTCATAGAACTCGTAAATAAATAAATGCGATAATTAGTATCATATTGTTCTTATTTGTTAAGAATTTATATTAAATTATGGATAATAGAATGGACTTCTAAATGTGAAGCACTTATATGAACAATAATATTAATTCATAACATTCTGAGCTTGATTTCGATACTTAATGTAAATATAAAGCCTTAACAGCTTAGTGGAACTCGTATTAAATAGTTACAGTGGGATCTTAAGTCCAATCTATTTATTACAAGATAACGAAATATAGTCTGGATTTTAATTCAAAACTCTTTTCACATATCTTTAAAAGCCGAATTTTAACCAGTACTCTTCTGTTATTGGGACAAGATTCAGAGATGTAAAGTATGTATACACGAGTGGTTTTGGTTTCATTTTAATTTAGTATGGTAAATCACACTAGGACTATCTGCCTGTGAGAAGGGATGCTTTTGTGGAGGACTTTCTAAAGGAAACTGGCTGGTATACACTTTACAAATGGGGAAAACTATGAAAACGCCCATGTAGCCAGACAATTTGCCTGGATTTGAACTCTGTGTTCAAAGATTTTACCACTCGGCCACTGGTGGGCCTGTGCACATATGTAAAAGTGTGTGTGTTATGTGTACACATGTACATGAATACATACGTACATTTCTGAATTTGATCCCAAAAATAGTATTTTTTAACCATATATCTTACAGTTTTGATTAATTTTATGTATTGCCATCAATAATACATATTATTAGATACATCAGTAATGCATCTTATTATCATTAATTTCTGACTAACAATTCAATTTCAATTGCCACGAGTTGATTCATGACTCACACATATATATATATAAATAAGATGTTTCAGTATAAAGACATAGTTAGTTACATAGCATATTTACAATAATTATTTATTACTCGTACATATAATGTATAAAATCAGGCAGTAAATTGTAAAAAAAAAAAAAAAAAAAAAAAAAATACTTTCGATGAATTTGGAAATAAATGAAAGTATCTGCATTCATTAAATTTTATAAATGCACAAGCTTCACAGTTGAAAATACATACTAATCTAAGAAAATCAATATTAAATGCTTTTTCTCAAAAAAAAAAAAAAATTGTCGGTTCAAGACATTTTATCAAGTCGGTAGAACTCCAGGTAATCAGTCTTTAATACGTAAAATTTGAAATATTATTTTTAGTTTTTTTTAATCCATTCAGTTTTAGCTTATGTAAGATTTATTGTATTTAACCAGATGTAAAGGACTATAATCACTCAATTCACTTGAAGGTATGTTTCCGAGAAATAAAAGTATACTTATTGGATTCAATTCAGTGTTACACCTTAGAACAGGTAATGATACCTCATTGTTAGGCATTTTTGATAGTTCTGAAATATCATAACTGGTAATAATTATGTTCAACATCATTTAGCATTTGCAGTTCTATAGCTAAATTAGATTTCAGTGGGTCTATTACACTAAGCACTTACAGTTATTCAGTATTATTTTCTTTACATTTCAGCAAAACAATGAACTTCCTTTCTAAGAATGCATACTGAACAATGAAAATGCCAAATATGATATATGCTTTACCAGAACCATAATTTGTCAGTTAATAGTGATTTACTCTTTATAGACATGCATATCCAATAGTCTTGAAATATCAGAGCTGGTAGCATATCTTAAATATATTCAGTTCTTATTAAATAACGTGTTTATCGGTTGATCTTTACAATATGGTAACTGGTAGTTTGGCGACATTTTGGAGGCGATAAAGGTTACTACCTGGGACTTTGGTAATAATGTGAGCAGTACTCAGTTCCGATTACGCATTATTTTGTGTGAGGGAAATGAGAGATCATGGGATATGTCATGTGATATTAATGGACGAATTACGGTTCTTTAATCGGAAAAGGGGGGAAATCGGGAAAAAATCTGGAAATTTTGTATTTGGTTTATTCTGTGTTGTGTGAAACAGTGTTCGTGAATTTTTGGATCCCATGGCCGTAACTAAAGAAAAGTTTATCGGACACGTAATCAAGATTCTGAAGAAGATGAGGTAAGTTAGTATTTTTAATTATTTGAGGATATTATTTTTATGCATTGTTCTAAATGTAAGGTGGAAGTAAAGGAATTTGGTATTATTGGGAAAATTGTTATTAGCAATGATTTAATTTAAAGTAATTAGGATTGGAAGGTAATTTTTATTAATTTAATGTATGTGCTCATTTATATTTTAAGTAGTGTTTTTGAATTTAATTATATTTTAATTAAATGATAGTTATTTTGTGAATAAGAGTGTGCGCAATGCCATTTTTGTGCAATTCTGGGATGTTTTATTAAGTAAAAATAAGTCGGCGTGTACATGGTTTATGTGTATGTGTTATTTTGAAAAACGCGTAAGGAGTATGGTATTGTGCACTTTTTCCCAATTTTGCAGTGAATATTTGTCATGATTAAGCAGTTTTGTTAGATAAAATTTCTAGCATAAGTGTAATTCGGCTAGTAGATTGTTGGAAGTGTTCAGTAGATAAAAAGAAAAGAAACATGTCTTTACTTCGTGAAGACAAAATGGCGGCGGGAAAAAAAAAATAGAGGGTTGCTGTAGGAGAGTTGGTCGCCAAATTTTCGCCAAAAAAACGCCAAGTTACCATAATGTAAAGATCAACCTGTTTATCATTTAACTTCAGTAGTTTCACAGCTAAATTACATTTCAATATGTTCATTAGAGTGGTCACACTTTTTCATCTTTATGCTCTTTACGTTCTAATAATAAAATGAAGTTTATTTCTAAGAAAAGATGTTGAATCCAGAAAAGAAATCAAATCACAGTTTATAATGCGGCAAATACTCAGATCTATATATATGAAATGTATTTTAAGGATTTCTTGACACACACTATGTTAATTCACTGCAATGGTAACTGGTGGCTTAATTGCTGACACAAATTAGCATTTTTAACCAAGGAAAGATAAGTTCACTTGGTTTAATTACCGCATGTACATTATATATATTAGCTGATTTAACTCATTATCACTTAAAAGTCTCTGATTATTAATATGCAGAATAATTTGTAAACCACACTTTACATGCATCTTCCAGCCATCAGTAACTTCCATCCAACTAGATTTAATTTTGTATTGGAACAATAGAGTAATCCTTAATATTCAGAAACAAACATTAAATGGTTATACTTTAGTAAATAAATTATTAGATATATACGCATATATACATATAAACACTTTCATTCCGAAAAACTAAATGCACATTCAAAGAACGCCCTTCGTAACACCGAACAGCAGAATGTAAACAAACGTCAGAAATGTGACATCACTCATGTGGGCGGAGTTAATGCTGACCCTCATCTGGACTGTCATTGGCCAAATTCAAGCTGTTGTCCTAGTCTAGTCCAGGACTAAAGAGAAGGGCTAGCTCATAGAGCGTTTCCCCCCTGAAACAGGCAGTGAGGAGTGATGACGTAGCAATGATGGCACTGAGCGCGGAGATGCAATTGACAACATAGAAATTAGCGTTTTAAATTTGAAGAATCAGCGTTTAAAATGAGCTGTGTGTGAAAGATAGCTATAATTTGGAAGAGACAATGTTACTGCAGTATGCATTTTACACTGAACATTAAAAAATTTAATAGTACTTACTCAATTTTAAAATAATAGATAAAATGCGCTACTCTTAGCATAAAGTTCCTTTTTTATTTTCAGGGATTTTTTTTTTCTTTAAATGCCAGTTTGTTTCTAATCATTTCTTTATCTGCATGTTAACTAAGAGAACTGTACTACTGCTAAGATAACTATAATAACAGCTATTTAAAATTAATCAAAAAAAATAACCTTAAATTGGCATAGTTTTAAACGTGTATGGTTATATATGGCAAAATTTTTGCTAATCTAAGTTTGAGTTTCAGCCTAATTGTAAATTTTACATTAGCATATTTTTCTCCCGATTCATTATAATAACATATATATTTTTTAAAATAATTTTGTAACTTAGGCTTACATCAATATTTCATTTAAATAAATACATGTAAGATTGTTATCTTAATTTAGACAAAACAATTTTATTCACACTACCTAAAAGAATTATTTAATTTTTCAAAAGTGGGGGTTAAGGGGGCAGGTCTTCTTATGCCAATTACTTTAATATTATACTTTATAAATATTTTATCTAGAATGCTAAGCTAGCACAAAATCGAATCAATAATAACACAGGATATAATAAAAATAACTGTAACAATAACTTAACAGAATTAGTTCTCATTTAAAATATGCTTTACGCTATTAACTTCTAAAATGCAATCTAGAAATATTTCAAATCAAAACATATTATATATACTTACTTTTTGTCTCTCGTTTCCCTTGACCATTAAATAATTTGGTTTTAGTTTGTGACACAATTTAATTCTCTTTAATAATATAAACATTTAAAACAATTCCATCTCCTAAAACAAATCCTTTATCTAAAAAGTGGTTTCTCAGTAATTTGAGCCCACCAGAGGCCGAGCGGTAAAGTCGCTGAACACTGGTAGTTCGGTCCGAGGTTCGAATCCCGCGAACGGGCTGGCTGCATGGGCGTTTTCGTGGTTTTCCCCATGTGTAACGTGTATACGAGCCAGTTTCCCTTAGAAAGTCCTCCACGAAGGCATCCCTCCCCTTAGACAGATAGCCCTAGTGTGCTTTGTCATAATTAAATACACCAACACTCAGTAATTTGAGGCAGTGCACTAAATCTGCAAAAACCCATATTTTTTTTCGTTTGGAATACTGGATTTGGAAAATGAGAACTATTAATCGAAATCTGTAACTCTTTCCACAAAGTAGTAGATCCTCTTAAATCAGACACTATTGCTTTCACTTCTACTCTAGATAATTGAATATGTCTTATGAGTGAAAAAAGTTCTTTCTTAATTGGAGTGTTAAAATCAAAAAATATTGGTTGTTTCCACTGCGAAATGAGACCTCTGATAAACTGCACTTTTTGAAAAGGACCGATTTTGGTCCAGTTTAGAATCATAGCAGAATTTAGAATCTATGTGCATTTCGTCGAAACTGAGAACGCATATTTTTTCTACAGAATTCAAATATTGGTATCTTTCCTTCATTACAGCAAGAACATCACTCTGAATTCCTGGACTACATGAAAATTTAGCGCACCATCTCTTTAATGTACTAGTGATAGGTAAAGGAATTCCCATTTTTTCTTTCCAAAAATCGTAGCTTTTAGATGACAAAGCTCTTATGACAATGCAACGTGAAATATCTTCACTAGTCCACCGGATTTTTTCCTTCTTTTCTAGCAATGCGTTAATCTGCGTCTTTGTAAAAATATGTTTTAGACGTTTTTCCAAATTCTCCGATCTGTTCTGTTTTTTCCTAAATTTCGCTGTTTGGGATTTTAATTTCTGAATTTCCGATACAAATTTCTTTCTAAATGTCGTCCACCTTCTTTGTCGCTGAGCAAACATTCTAAAATCTTTCTTTTCTCTATTTTTCAATATTTTATTACAATTTTCTAAGGATATTATTTTGTTCTTCAAATTATCAATACATTCTTGTTTATCTTTACACTTAGGGCACTCAGGGATATTGTCACATAGGGCATTGTCACTTGTGAGTTTTATTTCAAAATCATTCACATTTGATTTATTATTGTCAGCTTCAATTTCGTTCTCGGCCTCAAAATAAATTTTCTTTGGGCTTAATTCATGTAGTCTTTCAAAAGCACTCTCCATTAGTTTTTTCAAATGTCTCCGATTTCTTGGTGTTATTTTGTTTACTGCACACGATAAATTTACTTTCGGCACAGCATTGCATTTCAACAGCTTCTTTTGCGGCAATCCAAGAAAGCGATTTCTCATGTCATCTTCATAATCACTGCACAGAAAATGTTCGCTGCAAATTCTTGCTTTTTTCACATTAATAGAATCCTGTCTTCGACATTTATGTATCCATTCTTTCGTCAAAAGCAAATTGTCCTTGGGGAAAGCATGAAATACAATATCTCTTCCTTTCGTATTTCTATAAGTGTTACGGCACGTTGCTACAGCACAAGAAGCCATATTTCATAAAGGATACTTTAAATATAGAATTTAAAAGGAAAACTGACTAAAACTATATATACACAAATTATTTTAAATATTTGCATTATTAGAAAACAAGGTACTTTTCCGTTTCGCCGGCGCAAATCTCGCCAAGAAGACTTTATTGGCGACAACATACAGTATACACATAAAAAATATTTAAAAAATATTAGTTCTAAGAATTCTTTTAAAAAACGAAGGCATAAACATTTAAATATCGCTTAAAATTTTATAAAAAGCCAATAAATAAAGACAAATAAATTTGTAAAAAGACATTAATTTAAGAATTTACTATGCTTTCATGGTTCAACATCCTGATTCGCCGGTTCATATCACGTGACCCCAAGCGATCTCATCTCACGTAAACTACTCTACAAAAATCTAATGCTCTCAGTAATTATCTACATTAATTTCAAGTTAAATCTTAATTTGGAACACAAGTTTAAATGCAAGAAATATTTCAATTCTTACGAATAGCTTACTCAGAAATTATGTAAAACTGTAGTGCTTTACTTCGCTAATGCATTCTCATTAGAATGGATGAATTTAACCCCTGACTTTACCTTTTCTATATTTTCGGCTTCAGGTAAGCGTTGTGATTGCATCCTAATTGACTTAATTACCGAAAATGGCCTTAGACATAAAACTGAACTATCTGATAAAAATTCTATGTAATTATATGCCAGTATTGAAAGAAACAATCAATCTGATAAGAAAAAGCTGCGACTTGTTTTGAAAATGAGGCGTAAAAGGTTACCAGCGAGAATATTCCGTTTGGCATCGGTTGTACCATTATTGGCGACTTTATCGCTTGCGCCGGCAAAACGGAAAAGTACCGAAAACAAATATGTATGATTAAAATTAATTTGGGATATGCGATCTCCAGAAAATCGTCTCGCAACTGAATGAAACTACAGTTTTAAAGGCGCGAAATCAGAGCAGGTGCAACAGAGATACGTCAGATTACTTCCGGTTCCCCCCCTCTATGAGACTCGCGTCGGCGAGGAGTCGAACAAAGAAATGACCTAGCCCTTCTATTTATCCCTGAGTCTAGTCTGTGCGGCTATTGCCGAAATGTCGCGCGGCTGCGCAACTTGAAAGCTGTTGTCCTAGCAGTGTACATTTTGCTTATATGCGTCCGGTTACATAGCCGGTATGGCAGAATTTTTAGAGTTTAGTGACACACCGAGCAACAAAATCTAGAAATGACAAAACTTTTAGAATTTAGGACAGGCACTAGGCAGCAGAATTTAGGATCCACAGAGATAGCATCAGGTGGGAAAATGTCTAGTGCGAGCCCTATGTATGATGCATTGAGACATATAAGATGAATCTTTTGAATTGTCAGTTTTTAATTCCTTTATAACTACAAAAATTCCTTTTTACAAATAACTGTCCATGTGATAAGATTAGAAATATTTATGATATTTTTAACGCTTGTGCTTTGCGAAAAGAGAAAATAAAGGGAAGATAAAACATGTTAAAAAAATGACTTCTAGTATCAGAAGTAAAACGTTCAAATACTATGCATTCATTGCCAAACATTCTCCAAAAAGTGAGAAATTGATCACAAATTTTCTGTAAAATACATCCATTATGTGTTAATACTATGAAGACATTTCTCATTTTGTCACATTTTTCTGGAATCTTCTAGAATCATGGGTCTATAAATCTTGCCTTCAAATCCTTCTAAACTTTCCAAGTTGCAATGTCAGAAATCCTAAAGAAAAATTACCCCTACCAATTCTGAAACAGCAAAGCAAAAAGCCAGAAATGTTTTTTGGGAAAAATAAATAATAATAATAAATCTGAAAGCTTTCGGATTCTATAATTATGCCCAAAGGGGTTTTTTTAAACATTTGTGTGTTACCTTTATTAAATATCATGTTCTTCTCACTTAACCACGGTTCAACAACAATATTACAAAATATTAAAAAAGAGCATATCTTTAGAATTTTCATTACACAGTCTCGCATGTTGAAGATAAAAGGGCTTTTTTTTTCATACAGCGTTGCCATTGCTCGCTTTGAAATCGTTGAGTTTTTTAATCAAAAATTCATTAAAGTTTTACAAAATATGAAATAGATAATAAAACAGATTACAAATTTGGGCTTCCAGATGCCCAGATTCGAGTAGAGGACTATGTTATTCAAAATTTGATGTTTACAGGTACCATTGTTTTTTCACTATTGGAGATACATACATACATTCCTCCAGATTCTTCATTATTTAATTTCTTTAAATATAATGCAGGGTTCTAATTTTTGGTGGCAAAAATTTGAAAAGTGAAATGCTGTTTTAGAGTGGATGACGCAAAACGGCAAATTAAAATTAATAGCTCTTCTGGGCAAATTGCCCCCCCACCCAAATATAAAAGGGAAAAGTGTAAAATTTACTTTGTAGTGAAAACTGATGCATATTCTGACACAATTATATCAGAAAAACTCTTACCATGAAAAAATTCAAAAGGGAAACATTTTTAATTAATTACATAGCTATTTTGCTTTTGCTATCAATTGTTTAGATTATTTCGTAAATTATGCTTCATAGCATTTATTAGTTGGTTTATTTTTTAGATTCAAAATATTGTATAATAAGTTAGTAAAATAGAAAACAATGTCACTTTGTAATATTACGGAAAAAAATAAACATGTTTTATTTTAATACTATTTCTGAAGTATAATTTCATTATACAGTCAAAAGTCGTTAATTCGGACACCCATAATCCGGAATGATCTATAATCCGGACCTCAAAGCTACAAACTTTCTGCGCATGCGTCGCGTTGACACATGAGCGTAAGACCTTTACGGCTGCAAATATGCGTGTGCGCGTGCGCAAAATGCGCGTGTAATGCGCGTTTAATGCATAACGGACGGTATAAGTTAAGCTAAAATTATCTAATTCAGTTAATGTTGCAGATTGCGTTGTTCCTTAATCTTCGAATTGGATTCGGCTTATTATTTTTTGCAGACTGTTAGAGCAATTTTATAAAAGTAAGCTTGAAATTTCGATTACGTCAAATAGAATTTCTGATATACATTTACTAATATGTAAAGGATCTACAAAGCGAAAGTATATTTCGAAGTCTATTAAACAAAAAGTGGAATTGCTGCAAAAAACGGATAAAGGCGTATCCTTTGTTTATCTAAACTTTAACGTTTGTTTATCTTAACGCCGCGGCGCGCAATGAATTGGAAGTTGATCTGTCAGCACTATCCTTATCTTCAGCGCAGATGTTTTTATTTTATTTGGCTTATAATTCCTTACTAAATGTAGTATTTCATCTCGATGTACTCCGTCTTTGATATGATTTAAATCAAATTCCTCGTCATTATAATTCGCTTCCGATAGCGAAGAAAGTGACAGAGGTTATTGAAAACGAAAAAATTTCGATTGACAAATTAGTCGGTATTCTCGATACAGCAATTATAGGACTTGAACAGCGGAACTTTGTAACTGAAAAAGAAATTATGTCTGTTTATAGAATTAAAGAGAATGTATTATCACATAAAAAACGAAGCAACTTAAACAGCTTACATTGAAAGAAATGTTTAAGAAAGTAAACAAATAAATATTAAGCTTTTTTTGTAAATTTTGGTACCCTTTAGATCATAATCGTTCTTTATTTCATAAATTACGGTTTCATATTTTTAATTTTATAATTTCTGCATGCCATCTTACCAGATTTAAACTGATGATCTATAATCCGGAAAAATCGATAATCCGGAATCGCGGAAGTCCCGACGAGTCCGGATTAACGACTTTTGACTGTACTACCATTAGTTTCATTAAATCTTTAAATGTTATAAAGTTTAAGAAAAACTGGCGAAAATTCCCTGATCTCCGAATTAAAAATTTTGTATTGAAACTCATCTTAAAATCGTCAAATTTATAATCATCTAATAAAAGAATTCACATCCCTAAAAGCGAAAAGTTGTTCAAGAGCTCTTTACTAGAAAAAAATGAAATGACTTCGAAAAGCTTATGTTTTACTATATTATCACTATTTTGATGAAATTTATTATTATTATAATGTTCTAAAAAATTGTCGAAAAATTCACAAATCTTGCAATTAAAATTTTTCTATAGAAATTTATCTTAAAATCGCCAAAATTTTGATAAGTCACCAAATTTAGAATTTACATCCCGAAAAGTGAATAGTTCTTAAGAACTTTAATATTGTATTGGTATAAAAGCAATCAGCGAAAAATTCACAAATCTTGTAATTAAAAATTTTCTATGGAACTGATCTTAAAATTGCCAAATTTAGAACCATTTAATAACAGAATTTACATCTGCAAAAGTAAAAAGTTGTTTTAACTGCTCTTCATTAGAAAAAATAAAAGAATTTCGAACTTTTATTTGTTACCTAGAAACTTGAATATTGCACCCTTTTCTATTAGAAATAGGAACAAATTATACCCATTCAAATGATTCAAAGAACCCATTAAAAAGATAACCATATTTGTCAGTGAATCACCGAAAATATTCCTCCAAAATGCTTATTCTCACTCAAAATGGGAGTTGTAAAAACAGACAGAAATTTCAGATGATTAAAATTAAGGACCTTTTGCGATTGTAGGTGAAATTAAGGACTTTTAAGAAACAAAAATAGATTCCAAAAAACCTAAGGACTCTTAAGAACTGTATGAACCCTGATTATACTATATATTTAGCATAATTACTATGACATATTTTATTATTGCTGCAATACGTTTATATTTTTGTTGTATTAATTGTATATATAATTGAATTGTTGCATTATCAATGACTAATTATATTATCAATGACTAAATTTCTCATTGTTGTAATGAAAGTCAAATCAATATCATTGTTTCATCAAATCCTTAAATCATGAATATATATGTTCACTATTAAAGAGATTAAAATATCTCTAATACTTATTTTAATCAGATTAGTACTTATGCTTTGAAAAGGTACCAATTTTTTTATAGCTCACATTAGTTAATAGCTCATTTTGTTAGAGTAAAATTATACCTAACAATTATTTTATTTATTTGCAATTTAATCTATAACTAAGATTTAAATTAGTTATGCGTGATTAAAACAATATGTAATAATTAAATGTCATATTTTTGTAAAATCATCGAGCTCTAGTATAGAATTGGGTGCCCGTTCGATTAGCAATCCTTTTTTTTTTTTTTTTTTTAATTTTGGCGATGAAACCTCATTTCTCGTTACCATGATATTTTAACTTTGTTTTAGCTTTCTGATTTTTTTTAATGAAAATAGATTGATGTGTACATGGACAAATTTAAGGCAGTGCACAATGCCTGGTTTGTGCAATTCTGGGATGTTTTCATAAGTGAAAACAGATTGATGTGTACATGGACACTGAGTTCGTGCAATTCATTTTGTTTTTTTTTTTGTAGCGGCCATCTTGAAACTGTGCCTTCCTGGTGCCGATCTTGACGTCAAAAAAGAAGGGGCACCCAACTGTAAACGTTTACCCAATCATTGTATGAAACACATTTGTTGAACGTATACTGTTAATTAGCTTTATGTCAACAGTTTGTGTTATAAATTAGTACTTTGAAAATTTAACTTACTCACTGCTTTAAAACAAATTTTGATTTTCTTTGAATGTCACCTTTCTCATTAACACACATTATTTTAAAATAATTAAATTCAAAAATATGAAATAGAACTCAGACAATACATTCTACAAACTAAGTAATCTTTAATTAAGTAATAAAAAGATTTCAATCAATAGAATTTGCAACAAATAACAGTTGCCTACAGTTTGGACGAAACCAATATTTGGATAGTGGATAAATTACAATATTTTGACAAGTCCAGTTATACCAATTAAGGCACAAATCACACTGAATACAATTATCTTCCAAATCTTCCAAACAGTCACAGCATTTCCACCCCATACAAATGACTGCATTTTTTAATTGCTCAATTATCAGGAAAGCATCTGGTTGAAAAAACTTTCGAATAGATTCAATGTTTACTCTTTCATCTCTCATACGTTGCATAGGTACAATTTGTGAAATAACAGATACTTCATCCTCTTCAATTAATTTGCCAGAAGCTGCTCGCATGGCAACTCTTGAATCCACAAAATAATTTAGTACAATGTCAAGCTTTTCCTTATCCGTCTTGCTTTCAAATGTGTCCTCTCGCACACGCACAATTTGTGGTTTCTTTTTCCTCTGCCCTCGATTCAAACCAATAACAGTTTGTCAAAACCCTTTTGCATTGCCTAGTTTTTTTAAAGGCCGTATCAATTTTATGGACGACAAATCACAGTTTGTTTGTGATATAGTTTCTTGTGCATCATTTTGCAGGATCGTTTTCTCGGGATCTTGTGAAGATTTTATTTGGTCTTCATTTGGTATATCTACTAAAAGTAAATTGTGTGGCTGTTCTGTCATATCTTCATTTTGATCATGTGAAAATTCAGATACATTAATTAATTTATCTCTTGTTAATAAATTTTCGAAGTCTTTAAGTTTCCCTAAATAATATTGATATTTATCATTAGGCAAAGTGGACATAATTAAGTTAATGTTTTGTGTTATTTTATTTGTTTCGCTATATTTATTACTTTCAGTTTTCTGCTTTGCAGTAATATGCAAGCCTCCCTGTGGATGCATGTTTTCGAACACAGGGTGAGAAGACAAGTAATATGGTCTAGTCCACCTGACACGAGCAAGTGAACTTAAATATATTGGTAAATTCTTCTCTCGTCTTACTGCCATAATATGACGGCATGGCAAACCCACGAAAGAATAAAATTCACAGCTGCATGATTTTTCTGTAGCTATAATAATTGCAGTTCGTTTTCTTAAAATGTAAACATTATTCTCTACAGTTGAGAATGTTATCTTTTTTGACTGTTCATATTCAGTGCAGACATGACCAGCAGCAAACTGAGTAAGATTTTTATTAATTTCTATCTCAACTTCATCAAGATTATCAGTTTTAACAGGCACTTTTTCCATCATTGTTATCGCACGGTGGTCTCGCTCAACATTCGTGGATACAACAGAAATTATCAAGTTTTGAAAAAATTTACCTAGAGAACTATATCTGGTAATTACGGTTTTCAGCTTCTGATTTAAGCTTTCCAGTCTGTTTATAGTCCTGTTTTTAATGATAAAGTTTCTGTTTTGTTCATATAGAACCCATTCATCCTTTTTACAATGCCAGTTGTTATTGTAATATGTAGTTAAATCATGGATATTTAATGACATTAATTTACTATAATTAATGTCATAATCCTCTTCAGACTCGGAATAGGCAAAATTAGTCAAAATCTCTAGAACTTGATTCTTGAGAGTAGAATTTAATTTATCTAGTTTTAAAGGTATTTCACGTTTAAACGTACGCAGAGCATGAAAAAGGCATAGCTGAATTTTTGCTGAGGGAAATTTCTCTTGAAACACAATTCTATCTGCAAAGTCTTTGTCTCCCACTATGACTTTAACTTCTGTCCAGGCTTCATTGCTTTCTTTAAAAAAAATCCAGCATTGCCCCTATACACATTTTGCTTTCAGAGCGAATAATGAAGAAAGCAACAACTTCACTTTCACCATTGCCATCTACAGCTAATAAAACAAATAGTGTCAACTTATAATTGTTCAGTTTGTATGTGGCATCAAAAATTAGAAGTTCCGGATATTTCCTAAACACTACTTGCATTCTAGTATCTTGAAAATACACACCTATTGACTCTTTCGTTTCTTCTTCATATGCGACATTTATGACAGCTCCTGGTATACACTTCATGGAGTCGAGCATTCTTTCCAAATCTGTCAGTCCATCTTTTTTCTCATTTTGTTGCAATTTTGTTGATATATTATGCAGTGATTTTAGTATTACAGGTTTTCCTCCTCTCTGCTCTATCAAATGTGCTTGAATTTTTTTCTTTTTGCCTCCTGACTTTATGCTAAGTTCAGCTTCTTTCATCTCCTCTGCATTTAATCTCAACTTTCTGGAAGATGTCTGAACCTTTCTTCACTAAGTGCGTGATTACAGTGTTCCAAAAACGACTCTTTAACGACTAAAAAGCCATTACTAGAGCTTAACTTCAGCTTGAAGTTACATCCAAGTTTCCCAGTTTTAACATTCGGCCTAATGCCTTTTGCCGATGACTGTTTATGAATCTGTCCTTTTTTACATTCAAATGTAACATATTTGTTATATATAATATATTTGTTATATATAATCTGTCCTTTTTTATATTCAAATGTAACATATTTGCGTTTCACGATGTTTATGCCCCTCGTGAAATTTTTCTGATCTTGTTTTAATGAAAACAGAGAAACTTTGATTTTTCATACATTTCTTTCGCCCTTTCAAGTTCAAAATATGTGGAAAACTTGTTTCCACACTTAAAAGACAAGAACTTTTTTGTCATATCCATCGTACCTCAAGTTATGTCAAACACGTGAATTTCAGTAAGAGAAACTAAAAATTAATTACCAAAGAAATCGCATAGAAGAAAGATAAACAAAAACTACTAAAAACGCTTTTTATTGATGAGCAAGGTTTAACAACATTAGCTCTCGCAACCGCCTGCTTTACGGATATCGCAGTGGCTAATCGCACCGACGGTGCGAATAGCTAACAGGCTATTCACACCACCTACGTTTGCGCATACGCACAAGCAGCCCAAGTACCAGCATTTTACGCCGATTTCCGTAAGGCAGGCGGTAGTGAGAGAGAAGATTGTTAAACCTAACTCAGCAATAGAAAGGGCTGTTAATAGTTCATCAGCAAGAGAATAATTTGCAAGAAATAATTCTCAGTTACAAAGACGAGGTCAATCTATATACATGATAATGTTCAGAAAATGATTAGATAAAATAGGGATTTAATGATAGTTCTAATTGCAAGCGAGGACGAGTAATTAGTTAAAAAATCTTTAGTGTATTGACAAAAAGGCTACATAAATTATTTAAATTCTTTTATTTATCAGAGGAATTTTTATGCAAACTTAGACCCTATTCTTATAGGACTGTCAGAATTCATTATTCAATAAGAAAACTTACTGAAAATGATAATATTCTTATATATTCATCACTTTTTCAGTATCCTCACAGGTTCACAGGTTCAAATGCCATGTTTCAAAATCAAAGTTATTTATGAGATGAAACCTTACAAAATCTGATAAATCATTTGTGTGTGCAAATTTTTAAATCTAAATCTCTTACGTTAAATTATTTCTGTCTTTTAAATTACATCCCCTTATTTATTTCAATTTAATTGATTAATGTGTTTGCACTAATATTTCAAAGTTCTTTGAAGCACTTTTTGTGTCCTAAAAATGCCAAGTATTTCCATAAAAAAAATAAGCAGGCATACAGAATAATTCATTTAATAGTTCATATAATCTCTTTTAACTTATTTCATGTCTAAATTTTCTATCCGCTGTCTAATTTTTAGTATTTTTTATCGGACGAAATTTTTCAAAGAGGAATGAATTAAAGGCTTTATTGAGCAAAGCACATCTTTAAAGCTAAATGTATTCTAAGAAGTACAAAAACTGTCAACACGATTTTGCCCCCCACCCCCTTCAAATCAGTCATTTAAACTATTCAAACCGTTCAGGAAAAGGATAAACATTGCGAACATAAAAATCTGCCCTTTTTTATATATATTTTAATAAAAGGAAATGTGTTCCTTCTTTTTATAAGAAAAGGAACCAATTTTCCTTTCTAAACTTTTGAAAGTCGCCAAGGCTTAAAAAATGATAAACTGCGCCAAGGTAGAAACCCGCCTTTGACAACTTAATGCGCATGCGTGGTTAATATTGGTGCGTATAGCTTAATAGGCTAATCGCAAAGGTGGTGCGAATAGCATCGGCCACGGATATCGGTGTCAAATGCTAGTACCTGGGGCGGTTTGTGAGCATGCGCGAACATAGATCGTGCGAATAGCCAAAAGACTAACGGTGCGAATAGCCACTGCGTAAATTAACTTCCTTGATCCTTGACCAGTCGAATGAAGTCTTTTTCGCACATCTTTGCTGAAGCACTGCGGATTTTTCGCACATCTTTGCTGAAAGACTTTGAGAGTGCAAAACAAGACATCTGTCTGATTTGTCTGTCTGTCCTGAACATTCAACTACTCAGGTTACCGTAAATGAAACAACAACTTGGCGATAAATGAAACCACAACTTGGAGATAATCCAAGGGCACCCTAAAATATAGGCTAACATTCTTTTTTTCGTTAAACTTTGTCTTCTATTAATCTCTTATCTCGTCTCGTAATTTTGTCTAAAATGATATATTCAAGCCCAGCTTCAGCATTTTCGGTGCTTTAGGCAAATATATCAATAATTCAGAATTATTATTTCTTGCTGGTCGTGAAAATAGCGATTTAGGCCAAGAAGGTTGGAAAGGTTGGAATAATTTAAATTTAACCTCCTTGATTTAAGGCAACTACCTACGTCGTCAGTGCTAGAAGTCAGCTCTCGTTGTATTTTAATTCCTAAATTTAACGACCAAAAGACTTCCTGGTGCAAAACCAGACGCCGGTGTTTTTCGTCCATTTGTTAAAGTAGAGCGAACCTCGGAAAACTTATCTAAGAAATCGTTGATTCTGTTTTGGAAGGTATTTTTTTTTCTGATAATGCTATATCCGAACCAATAATTTCTGCTTTAAATTAAACCAAACTCGAGATGTTTCCTCTTCTTCAAAGAGCAAAAGTTTTAAATGATTTTTAGTAGCACTGAAATTCTAAGAAATCGCAATAAAATTATGATGTTAAGTTACATTTATGCAAGTTGAAATATTAAAAGTAAATTCGAAAATAGAGTTTATTTTGCTTCCTATAAGTATTAATTTTTAGTTATGTTTAAGGTTTTGTCAATGTATGGATTTGAACTACATCAGTTGCATTACGCAAATTTTAGACACGAATTCACGAAAGAAGCAGTTTTGCCCTACAGATATAAAAATTTAGTACCCCAAAACTATAAAGATTTGATAGGAATGGAAATTCCCCCCCCCCCATCTCCCAGAAAATTTCCATTTGTTGATTATCAAAACATATTGCACCTTGTTTAAATGCAGTTAATGTAAGACAGAGTATCATCTGTAATTAGAGTTCAAATTGGCATTCATATCTTTTGTCAGATATAAAAATTTACACCGTTTTCTGAAAGAAAGTTTAACAAGAGCCATTTACATTTAACAAATTATGTATTGTTGTAAAACCTATTATGTGTTAAATGCTAAGTGGATGGAATTTGCATCATTTAGAGATATTAAATATTTAAACAAAGGAAAACTGTGTGAGATGTGACTATTTTTCTAAAAGGAGATAGATAGCATTAAAGTAAGATAATAGGAAGTAAGATATGTAGTAAGTAATTACAGTAAGGCAAATACCCCTCACTTGTTTTGCACTAATTCAAATAATTCAGTCTGATTTTTAAAAAAAAATGTTTATAATCTACCTCCAGGAGTTTGCATGCAGTGAAAAAATTTTACCCTTCCAGAAAAGTTATGTGTTTTTTGTAGAGATATACTGTACTTGAAAACAGAAGAGAAACATGCCAAGTGAAACATAAAATTAGTAACACCACAACCTTGAGTTTGGTGTATATTTATGTCAAGATCTCAATTGATTTTGAGAGCAAACAGGTACAGATCCCTCTTCACCAGGAGTGAAGAAATCTGCAAGACTATCTCTCTCGAAATCATTTGAGACCTTGGCATAAATTTACGCCAAAGTCAAGGTTGTTGTGCTACTAATTTTATATTCTATAGTTTTCAGAGAATTGTTAAAAAACACTTCAACAGGAAAATTTTGTAAGTAGGAAGAATGTGAGCTTTTTGACATTGTTTCACATGTTATTTTAAATTGAAATATTTCTAGAGTTCCTGCTGTGGATTTGATCATGTAAGGATGTCATAGCTTCCAAATCTTGCAGTTTTTTTACCACATCTTCCAGTCTTTCTGTAGATCATTGAATCTTCAGGATTTTGATTTGTAGCCTTAACAAAGGAAAATATTGTACAATGATAAAAGAATTTATTTAATTAATGAAAATTAAATTGTGCAAATTGCATTACCTCACTGTCGAGTAATTTTCAGCATAATTTTCCTTGTTAAATTTGTTTTGATCTGAATTTTCTTAATGATATGTAGATATTTATAAAACTTTATATAAAGATTCAACCAAGGTTTAATCCATTAATATTTATATTTAATTTTGCAGTACATTACTGAGTTTATTCACACCATAGTACATGCATTAATTAATAGTTTTATTTACATCACATTTAAAAGTACTTTAATGATGAAAGGTTTTATCCTCTACTGGGTGTATTTTCTGTATAAAAGTGTTCGAAAGTTCAAAACAAAATTTGCCAAAAATTATAAAATTTAGAATATCTGTGAGGCAAAGGTTTCTAAATCACTTTGGTTTTCTAAAAAACTTCGGTTTTCTACTCTATCAACTTAATTACATTGGTAATTTACATTTAATTAATATTTTAATTCCCAGTCAATTTGCTTACTAAATTTCTCAAAGTTCCTAGCAGTTTAAATTTCATTTTTGAGTAATTCTCTACATTTGGTTTTACTTTTGGTTTTGAATATTACTATACCCATATGGATGAGAAAAGACGAACTGAGTAATTGAAGAGTTAGGTTTGGAGGCAACTCTACCTTAATAAGATCTGTGTCCTGCCTGCTCAACAGTTATTCACTTATGCAAATTAATTTAATCTTAAAAATTCTTTAAAAAAATTTTTGGTATTAATTTTTTTGGAATATTATACATTTTTCATGGTTTTAGATACGTGCACTTAATTACATATGCTCCCAAAATTTAAATATCATAAATTAGTTCGCAGCAATAATTAATCTTTTATTTGTATGCAATTAAAATTTCATAATTTAAAATTTGAATTTAAATTTACTTTAAATTACCTTTATACGTATACAGAATATTTGTTAATTAAATATATTTTATGTCAGAATCATAATATAAATAATTCGGGTAGAGTAGACTTTAAGGTACCCCTTGTATTATGGCGAAGTTGTTTGATTTATTGCCAAGTTGTTGTTTTATTTATGGTACCCTGAGTATTTGAATGTTATGGAAACCCTATTGTGATGTAATTGGGTGCATGATTCTGGGAAATTTTGAATCATGGGATGCTTTGTAAGCGTTTTTGTTGTGTGTATTGGTTTGATTCTTTAGACGGTAGAATGGCCAAATGTAGTAAGATTATTTTTAAGTTTCTGTACGATTTGGAGTAAAAGGGGAAAAGAGCATTAATTGACTGGCGTGTAAATGAAGGTTTACTTAGTAGCCATTATAAGTGTCCTGTATGTAGAAAGGATATGCGTCTAGTCGAACATAAAAACCGTTTAGATGGATTTGAATGGGTTTGTAGGAAAAAAGGTTCAGATGGTCACTATGTGAAGCGTTCGATCAGAAAGAGTACCTGGTTTGAAAAATGTCATTTGAGTATGATTGATATTTGATTTTTATGTGTCTCTGGGTGTACGAAGCGAATTCGAAAATCATGGTAAGTGAATATTTGCTTTTGGTAGTGCTTAAATGTATAACATGTTTTTCCTTTTTTATGTTATTTTATTGTTTGGTTTAAAATGTATTTTATTGAGATTGTATATTTTTTGATTGCCTATATTGTAGAATTTGGTGCTCCTTTGACATTTTAAGTGAAAATATATTGATGTGTACATGGACAAAGTAAGGGAAGTGCGTAATTCAAGTTTGTGCAATTCTGGGATTTTTTTTAAAGTGAAAATAGGTCGATGTGTACATGGATAAAGTTAAAAGAGTGTGCAATGCCATGTTTGTGCAATTTGGGGATTTTTTTAAAAGTGAAAATAAGTCGACGTGTACATGTATAAAGTCAAAGAAGTGCACAATGCCATTTTTGTGCAATTCAGGGATTTTTTTAAAGTGAAAATAAGTCGATGTGTACATGGATACCGAGTTTGTGCAATTGTTTGTCTTGTTATTTTGGCTTTGTGTAACGACGATTTTTGGCGCAAAAATCACCGCTTCGCAAGCCAAAATAACAAGTCAAAGAATTGCAAAAAATCGGTATCCATGTACCGCCAAGTTTCGCCAAGGGTTACCCTAAACTACAATTTTACCAAATAATTCTTTAACGTGGATCATGTGTTATAAAACAACTGCAAGTCAATTTGAATTTCTTTTAAAATGATAAGTAAAAATATATTTATGGGTGCCCCTTGGTGATTTTTGACGGTACATGGACACCGCGTTTGTGCAATGCTTTCACTTGTTATTTTTACTTTATGTAGCAGCAAATTTTGTGCCAAAATTCATCACTACACAAATCCAAAATAACAAGTCAAAGAATTGCACAAACTCGGTATCCATGTACACATCAACATAATTTCAATAAAAAAAAATCAGAGAATTGCACAAACTAGGCATTGCGCATGGCTTGTCTTTGTCCATGTACACATTAATCTATATTCACTTAAAAAGTCAAAGGAGCACCCAACAAAAAATATATAATCTCAATAAACTACATTTTAAATCAAACAATGAAATAACATAAAAACCTAAATTCATCTTAGCACTACGCACAGGAAATCTCCATTTACCTTATTTACAGATTTCCCTGTCTTCAGCCAAACAAAATTCCTTAACAGCATCCAAAAACTTCTTAAAAATTATCTGAACTAGAATCTATATACTGGCGTCGTCACATAAATTCACAAAAATGAGAGTAAAAAAATATCCTTCATAGTGCAGGTATCCTGCAACGTTAGATCATACATATCTCCTTCCTACAAACAGGACACTTATAACGGCAACTAAGTAAACCTCCATTTACACACCAGTCAATTAATGCTTTTTCCCTTTCATTCCAAATCGCACAGAATCTTCAAATGGTACTTTTCCGTTTCGTCGGCGCAAATCTCGTCAAGCAGACATTATTGACGACAACCTACAGTATACAAATAAAAATGTTAGTAAATGTTATTTCTAAGAATTTTTTATTTTGAAGACATAAACATTTTAATATCGTTTAAATTTATTGTAAAAAAGCCAATAAATAAAGACAATAAATTTGTAAAAAGATATTAATTTAAGAATTTAGTATGCTTTCATGGTTCAACATACTGATTCACCTTTTCATAATACGTAAGCCCAAGTCTCACATAAACTACAAAAATCTCTCTCAGTAATTATCTACATTAATTTCAAGTCAAGTCTTAATTTGGAATATAACTTTAAATGCAAGAATTATTTCAATCTGTACGAATAGCTTACTCAGAAATTATGTAAATCTGTGGTGCTTTACTTCGCTAGTGCATTTTCATTAGAATTGATGAATTTAACCCGTGACTTTGCCTTTTCTATATTTTCGCCTTTGTGTAAGCGGTGTGATTGCATCCTAATTGACTTAATTGCCGTGAATGGCCTTAGGGCATAAAATTGAACTATCTGGGAAAAATTCTATTAATTGTATGCCAGTATTGAAAGAAACAATCAATTTGATAAGAAATGGTGGCAAATTATTTTGAAAATGAGACATTAAAGGTTACCAGTAAGGATATTATGTTTGGCATCAGTTGTGCCATTATTAGCGACTTTAATGCCTGCGCGGGCAAAACGGAAAAGGGCCCTTCAAATTAATCTTAGAACATTCAACCATTTTACTGTGTAAACCACAAAATAACAATGTACTTCTTATCCAAAATCCATCCCATCATTTAAATTCACCTCAATCATGCAACCAATTACATCATAATAGGGTTTCCATAGCATTCAGATACTCATGTTTTCATAAATGAAACAACTTAGCGATAATCCTAGGGGCATCCTTTAATCTACTCTAACCAAATGGTCTTTACACACACCATGAAATTGTCCTGGAAACTTCCAGTGTTTCATATTTCATGATTAGATACCACTGAGTTTTTCACATGAAGACATACGAGTGACCAAGTGGTAAAACTGCCTAATGCCTAACACGCATAGTTTGACCCAGGCTCAAATCTTGGGGAATGTGCTGACAGTTTGAGTTTTCATGGTTTTCCCTATTTGTAAGTTAATATGAGCTAGTTATCTTTAAAAAGCCTTTTACAAAGGTATCTCTTCCTTTAGGCATAAAATCTTCGAGTGCTTGGCCAGAACCTAAATAATCTAATCGAATCGAACCATTCATGCAGATGTAGATACATGTAACAGACAAGCTTGCTTATGCAGATTTGGGTAATAGGAAAAAAAAAAAAAAAAAAAAAAAGAACTACTATCTTAATTCATATAAACAAATACAGTGAAAGAAATAAGCTTGATATTTTAATTTCCTATTGAAATCTAATACTAATCTGAATCTCTTAGCTTGAACTTCTTTGTTTAACATGCAATGACAGCAGTACCTTAGTTTTTGTGAAAAAGATACAAGTAAAAGTTATGCGGTTTCAAACTAAATTATTCAGTTTCAAAGGCTGTAAAAATCGCCAAACTATTGCTGATGCCAGTGCTGTCAAAAATAATTGCGGCAACCCTAATGCGAGAAAGGAAGTATATTAGTAAATAACTATCTAAGATTGATGTTTTAATTTAGATGAAAGGTTAATTTCATATAATACTTTATTATTATAATTTATATAAAAAAGGCTAAACATGACTGAATGGAAGCATAAGAGTAAACAACTATTTCAGTTCATTATTATAATTTATATAAAAATTGCTAAACATAACTGAATGGATGCCTGTATTGCTATTTCGCTACTGAGTTATCACTAGACCATAATTTCATCTCGTTGGTTGTTCAAATATAATTTTCTATAAAGAATGATGCTTTTTCTTTGAAAAAATTCTCGGTAAAGTGCAGAATCGCCCACTTATTTGTTTGCTGCTTTTTTACAAGGGTAAAAACAATTGTATTTTTGTTAATTTTCTTTTACTTTTTAAGTGAAAATAGGTCGATGTGTACATAGATAAAGTCAAGGATGTGTGCAGTGCCAGTTTTGTGCTATTCTTGGATTGTTTTTTTAAGTGAAAAATGGGTCGCTGTGTACATGGATATTGAGTATGTGCAATTCTTAAAAACGTGTCAAGCAGTGGGTGATTCTGCACTTTACCCAAAATTCTATTGCAGACTTTTCGTCATGTGCAATTCCCAAATTGTTAAATCCATAGGGTATCAAAAAAGGACTTAAAAATTAAACTAGTATTTCAATGGCATCTTAAGAAATATAGAACTATATAAACTTATGCAATCTGAAATCAGTGCGTACACTAGATTTGGCGTTGTTAAATAGGCACGTTTGCTAGATTTGGCGCTTTTGCGCATACATTTTTGCTGTAATTTCTTTATGGTCCTCAAAGCTTAATAGTACCAATTATTCTCTCAAAAATATATGCAACACGAGGGTGCTGCTGTGAATAGGATTACTATGCCACATAAAACCTGTCTTACATGTATATTTCTGGAAAATGACTACTGTTTACATCAGGGGTTTCTAATGGGTTTGGTATGGACTCCTTGGGGGTCAATGAAATTTTAAAGTTTGTCTATGATTGTCAAGAGGTCGACTGGCAGCCAATGCCTGAATAAGCACTGACAGTTGATCAGCACAATCAAGGTCCCATTGATAATTAACAATTGTTTATTGATTAAAACCTTTATCATACAAGTCTTATTCAAATCACATGAGCGTGCTAAGTTTTGGAATTTAGTCATCTGAAAACAAATATCCTCAAGCTTTTGCTGGACCAACATTATTGACTTGCCCCTCTTGTTACCCTGAGGAAATAAGCTTTAATCAAGTCCATAACTTACTGCAAGAAAAGAGAAAGAGTTTAAATATTTTCGCATGAGACGATTTAAGAAGTCAGTTCAGCACTTATATGCCAAATATTCAAAATATTGCATCCACACATCAAGTGCAGCCATCGCATTCATTAAAACTGAACTTCTGGACAAAGAGAATCTTGGTTTTGTGTCTGAAAACTTATTTATAAAATTAATAGTAAGAATAATAATAATAAAAAAATAAATAAATAAATAAATAAAGATAAAACATCAATCTAATAAACCATTTTTCTTTCAAAACTTTTATTCTTGTTCTTAGTCTAATTATCATCATTATGTATAGTTATTTGTATTATGATTGTTTCAATTGCTGTATATTATAGAGAAAAATGTAAAGGGGTCAATGAAGAAAACATTTCTCTTAAAAATGATCAAGGCAAGAAAAAGGTTGGGAATCTCTTGTCTATATATAAATACTGAAAATCTGGAGGAGCTGATAAAGAAAAATGAAATTGAATATCAATTTGGGAATGATAATTTATCTGTTGTTGTAACCAAGAAAAGGAGTCAACATTATACAAGGAATGCATATTGGGAAATAATTGAAAATTTGATTGTGTCTTTAGTATGTTAGGATTAAATGATTGATGTTTTTAAATGGGAAGTTTATTACAGAAGGATTATTTTTAGATCATGCGTGTAAGGATGTCGCTTAATATACCAAGAAAGTATATTTTACAAGAAGGAATTTTAAATGTGTGTGGTATCTCTGGAAACATATTTAAATTAAAAGAAAATTGTTTTCTTGAAACTGTTGAGAAATTTCCATGCTTTGGGGGGAGGAAAGGACAGCAGGATCTGTAAATTAAATAACATAATTTTAGTGTACTTGGGAATACTAGTATATTGTAATTCTTGGATTAAGCAGTTGCATAGGCCCACTAGCAGCCGAGTGGTAAAGCTGCTGAACACTGATAGTTCAGTCCAAGGTTTGAATCCTGTGAATGGGCTGGCTGCATGGACGTTTTCATATTTTTCCCTGTGTGTAGCATGTATATATACCAGTAACTCTTAGAAAGTCCTCCATGAAGGCATCCTTCCCCTCAGGCAGATAGCCATTTAGGGTTTGCCTCAATCACATAAACTAAACAAAAGCAGTTGCATAAAGTATGTGGAGTCAAAATACAGTAATGAAGATGTTATAAATACTGGATAATTTAGTTTGTAAAATTTAATTTGCTTAAATTTTAGTTTGCACTTATTAAGATAAATCGGACCAAATTTTAGCAGGCTGATCAAGCTTTAATTAATATAAAACTTCTGTACTCAGAAACTTCTAACATTTTAATTTTCATGATTTACAATTCAAGGTTTGGTTTTAAAAAATAGTCATTTAGATTTGTTAAAACTGTTGTATTGCAATATTAATAATATTTTAATTCATATTAAAATTTCAGGCTCGTATAAAGCCCTCAGTCAAAACTCTAATCTGCTTTCTTTACACTTTTTTTTTCTTATGATTTCTGAAGTTAAGTTTTAGAATCGTGTTTAGAAAAATATAGTTTTAACATTATTTTTTTCTTTCCTAGAATGGAGTTCAAAATTAAAAAGACGTGGGATAGCAGGCCAATAGACCATGACGTCACTAAAATTTATTTCCGAGATGGTAGAGATGTTGTCATCATGGATGTTTTTGCACATTTTTTTGAAGATCCTCTTCCCCCAAGTGGTGCTGCAGGACAGCCATTTGAAAATCTGTCTGATTATGAAGGTCAGTTTATCTTTTTCTACTTTAGTGTTCTTTTATAGTTTTTTACTTGAAGGGAAAAAAATGCTTGAAATACTGAAGTAGCTTTATGGTCACTGGTTGATATACAGTAGACTCCTAAGTAATTGTCCCATTCTAGGAAAAAAGTTAAGTTTGTTTACTGCAGAAAAGTGGAAAGATTACTGTTTCAAACCATCTTATAAAACAAAACTATTTATGAGAAATACAAAACAGAAAAGAAGAACTCATGAAATAACAGCAGTATTAACAGGTGATGTTATAATATTTAGAAAATTAACTATTCTTAATCTGAACTATGTAAACATTTAAATCATTTCAGTAATGTTCATTAATGAAAATGACCAATTGTAGAATCATGAATTTTGCACTTCACATTGGCTTTTACTGAAATACAAGAGTAGTATAAACAGAAACAAATAGCAGGTGCATCGCCTTTGCATTGAGTAATTTATGGTGTACTCCTGTTCATGGAGGAAGTAAGATGGAGAGGCCCTAACCGGTTTGCCCCATACACTGCTTTGAAGCACTAGTGATCCCTTCGTGGTGACCAAAACATTGAGTAATTTGCGATTAAGATCAATGGGTTTTGATACAATCGGATGTAAATTTTTTGTAATTCGTAAATATACATATAAATGTATATACAGTAGAATTCCAGAAATCCACAAAGCTTGGGACCAGAGGTTGTGTGGATTTTAGGATTTTGCGGATTTCAGGACAGAAAAGATAAAGCATGATATTCAGACTAAAAGTGCAAAATGAATATGGTATATTAGATACATTTAATTAAATTATTATATACATTATTGCAATAATTTATTATATGCATTAAATTATTATTACATATATAAATTGATTATATTATTCATTTTATTATATGTACACAGCATCGAGATTTGCCGATTTCGCCTCATGCAAAGATTTCCGGTTTGGGATTCCAGTGTTAGAATCACTATTGCTGTAAAATTTCAACAGCTTTCCTTTATTTTTCCGTATATCATACACAATCGTGTCGCAATTCCATACCATACTGCTATAAATCGAGGATTAGCACCTGCTTCCATCTTTTGCAGAATTTGCACTTTTTGCATTACCGTCAATGCAACGTGTTTATGTTTTTCAACGTTGCAAGCAGTAAAATCACGAGTGCGTTTCTTATCTGTCCTTGTGTTAAAAAAGGGCTGAAATTAATATTCTTAATTTATCCACAAAATATCCAGATAAAAAAAAAAGCAGCACTAAACAATCTCATGAAATGAAATAACAAAGCTCAGAAAGTGTAACAATGTGAATCGTGAACATGAACAAAGAGTTGAGTGAATCGTCTGCTTTTTTACCCCGATGCAGATTAGAGGGGGGAAAACTTATCTTATTTATTTTATCTTATTTTTTAACTTTTTTTATATCAATAATTTGGTATTTGCGTTTTGACTCATTATCATTTATTTGGTAAGTATTTTTTTCTTCGATATGTCATACTCAATGTTGTGGTTTCTGGAACCTATAAACTGAATGTTTACATTCTGAGAGGCAACGTTTATTTCAGGAGTTGGCGGATTTCAGATCGGTGGATTTTCGGTACTTGACTGTATTTTCTTTTTCTACAATATTTCAGAAACCTAAGTATATGAAAAGCATACATTTTTAAACATTTCATTCTGAACGGAATTAAAGGCTGTACTTTTCACAGAACTGTTTCCTCAGTATGATTTAATCTAAATGAAATATTTCACAAGTTTTCGTTAAATACATTAGAAAAAATTTTTAAGGTTATTCAATTGTATTTGTTTAAGGATTAAGATAAAGGTTAGGTTTAAAAAGGTTAGTTAAAGTTTAAAAATTAAAATCAAAGTTTAGTTAAGATAAAGGTTAGTTAAGGTTAAAAATTAAGATCAAAGTTTATTATATTGTTAATATTAAAAATATGCATTGTTTCTTTTCTATTTACAGAGCTTCTTCCTAAAATACTGTCTCATATATGACATTATTTTTTAGCTTCTGAGGCATCTTTTAAATGGAAAAATCTTAAGTCAGTAAAAATATATTTACAGGTGCCTCTTGGCGATAACTGACGGTACGTGGATACCGAATTTGTGCAACAAGTCAAAGAATTTCACAAACTCAGTATCCATGTACACATCGACATATTTTCACTTTAAAAAAATCAGAGAATTGCACAAACTAGGCATTGCGCACTGGCTTGTCTATGTACACATCAATCTATATTCACTTAAAAAGTCAAAAGAGCAGCCAACAAAAAATATATAATCTCAATAAACTAAATAAATCAAATAACTAAATAAATAATCAAATAACTCAATAAACTAATCAAATAATAATAATAAATAATAAAAAAATATATAATAACTAATCAAATAACTCAATAAACTAAATAAATCAAAAACTAAATAAATCAAACAATGAAATAACATAAAAGAAATTCATCATAGCACTACACAAAGGAAATATCAACTTACCTTATTTACAAATTTCAATCAAAATTCTTTACCAGCATCCAAAAACTTTCTAAAATTATTTGAACTAGAGTCTATATACTGGTGTCGCCATATAAATTCACAAAAATAAGAGTAAAAAATATCCTCTTTAATACCAGGTATCCTCCGACGTTCGACCGTACAAATTTCCTTCCTACAAACAGGACACTTATAATGGCAACTGAGTAAATCTTCATTTACACACCAGGTCAATTAATGCTTTTTTCCCTTTCATTCCAAATTGTACAGAAATTTCAAATTAATCTTACAACATTCAGCCATTTTACCATGTAAACCCTGAAATAACAATGTACTTGTTATCTAAAATACGTCTCATCATTCAAATTCTCCGCAATCATGCAACCAATTACGTCATAATAGGGTTTCCATATCATTCAACTACTCATGTTACCATAAATGAAACAACTTGGCCATAATCCAAGGGGCACCCTTCAATCTACTCTAACCTCTAAGTCAATTTATAATTAATGCTGTATTCAGTCCATTTCAAATTAGAGTAAATTTTATTTTAATAGTAAAATACTAAAAATAGTACTTAACTTTCTCTGAATATTTCTGAAAGGGAATAAAAAAATTATTTTTTAAAAATATTATTTAAAATTAACTGAGTTATTATAAATTGTAATGGAATAATTATTTTAATTATATTTATCAGATATTTTCACCCTTAATTTCAACAATACATATCCTAAAACTCTTCTTTATTAATTAAGACACAATAATACCCTGAACAAATACTAATTCAGAAGTCAAACAACAAAAATCGGCGTTATATTTTCAAATTTTCACAGGACTAGTTTCGATAGTTTTACCAAACCATCATCCTCAGCTGCAAAAGGGCAAATAAATGAATTAGGATATAATGATTAGATAAGATAAGAAAGCCTGGACAGTAGATAAGCTACTGGCGCCATCTGTTATGAAACCAGAACCAAAACATAATTTCTTTAAAGGTTGAAGGCAAAGAAGGATTGGAATTAGGGTCATTAACTAGAACACAAACATTTTTTTGAATGTGAAATGCCTCTAGAAAATCCAGTTCACCAATGGAAAATGTTTTTGAATAATTTTGAAAGCTGAAAAATTGAAAGTGTGATTTTCGGACCAAAAATGTTGGGCAACAGAAGACCTCTGTGTTTCCTTTTTTTCTAACATATGCATCATGTTCCTTGATGTGAAATTTTAAGGCTCTCTTAGTTTGACCAATCTAAATTAAACCACACTAGCAAGGAATCCTGCAAGTACCCTAGGAATTCATATCCGGAATGGGGTCCTTGAGTGTGGAACTCTGAATTTTATTGATAGGTGAATAAACGACCCGAAAGTTACATTTCCGCAAAATACGTGCAACTTTATAGCTAATTCATGGAAAGAAGGGAATGACAACAGAATTTTTATAATCTCCTAAAACAAGAGTGTGCCTTTTGGTGTGTTGAAATAAGAATTTTTTAACTGCTTGATTAATAATGTTGGGTGAAAAGCCCTTGTCAATAGTTATTGCTTTTAAAAAATTTAGTTCTTCATCAAGGGACAGTTTGGAGGAGCAAATGTGAAGAGCATGGAAAACATAGGAATAAAATGAAGCTAACTTTTGTTTTGTCGGATGACATGATTTAAAGTGTGGTGGAAGGCAAACCGATGAAGGTTTACGGTAAACTGTAGTACTGAAGTTGGATGTGTTATGTGTGACCATAATGTCAAGAAACGGAAGAGAATTGCAAGTCTCAAGTTCAAAAGTGAACTGAATAGCAAGATCAATAGAATTCATTGTTGAAACAACTTCATTTAAATCACCTTTATTACCTTCAAATCGGGTAAAAGTATCATCTGCATAGCGGAACCATACCTGGGAAGTTTAAAGTTTCGAACAATTTTGATTCATAATAATGCATGTAGATATCAGCCAGGATGGGACTGAGGGGGCTTCTCATAGCTAATCCCTCAGTTTGCTTGTAATATTTATTTTGGAAAACAAAATGTGTTTGTTTCAAACAGAGTTGAGTGAGAGAAATTAGCTCATCAATTTCGATCCAAGAGAAATGAAATTCGCGAAGTCTGGTTTCTAGACATCTTAATGCACCCTCCACTTAAACATTGGACTTCTGAATTATTCTTTTTTTATTACTTCCTTAAATATGCATTCCATAGAATTTGCTTTACAACCTTTTAACAGATTGCTTAATTCTTTCTTAAATAGTTTTATAACGTATTTGTTTACACAGGGCTCGTACGGTCCTTAAAAGTCCTTAATTTTTTCAAAAATGATTTTTGGTCCTTAAAAGTCCTTAATTTTGGCCAAAATGAATAAACAGTCCTTAATTTTGCTGATTTGACATTTCTTATCATTTCTAATGATTGCCATTCTATATGTGAATTGCGATTTCTCATGAATATGGAATTAAAATTGCACGGCTCTTAACCAATCTGTTGGCGGATTTGCGTTGCAAATGATTTAAAAAAAAAAAAAAATTGCTACCCGAACGAAAGTATCGGTGTCTGATTGGCTATTCACCCAATCTTTCGAAACAGGTGTTATCCATAAATTTAGGCAGATTGTGACGAAAGCGTGAAGTTGGAAGTTCTTTAAGAGGCGAAAGTGATGATGAAGGTGCTCGAGAAAAAAAAGGGGGGGGGGATTCTGAAAATATTTGCCAAAATTAGAGCAATTCCAAGCTGGAAGGCCACAACCCTTCCGACGCCAATAGGAACGAGATGCCTGGAAAGTGCATTTTCAATAAACTGTGGCTTCATCAAGCTGACTACAAAGACTGGATATTGATGGATGATAATCCTTATAAAGCTAAATGTGGTCTTTGTTTGAAACAAATTGAAATTTCTATAATGGGAGAGTCAGTGCTAAAAATTCACATGAAAATTAAGTTTCGTTTTATCATTTCAATTTGTTTTTACACGGTTTTGCTTAGCTTAATTTCTGTGTTTGTTTCAATTAAGCCATAAATTAATTTTTTATCACCTTCTACGGAGTTTATTCTCTTTTTCACATACTATATGTATGGGATATCGGGATTATGAGTTTATTTCTGCAGAGGGTCTGTTATCGATTTCGCGGAAAATCTGTTGGCTCCATTTCGATTTTAGGTTGCCAAGGGCAAATTCGGTAACGGTAGCCGAGAAAAAGTGAAGTTCGGAAATACGTTTTGAAGCTTCAATAGACTATTAAGTATTTGGTTTAATCCTGTCCTGTTGATAGTAATGCATTATTTTTGCTAATGGCGATACAATTATTAGTTGAAAACAACTAACTAATTAAAAATTTTTTAATATTTTTAAAGCTGAAAACAATTAATTGAAACTAATTTTCCTGAATTAACTAGACGCAAAATTAACTTTCATGAATTACTAAAAAATTATTGGGTAGAAGTTTAACTGAAAATATACATTCCATATATATATATATATTTATACAGTACAAAGTCCGAGGTCGAGACTTCGGCAATCCCAGATTTGAGATTTTTCCGGATATTAGATCATTTTAAATCTACTAAGATGGCACGTAGAAATTATAAAATTGAAACTATGAAATCGTGATTTATGAAATAATGAAGCATTTATGATTTAAAGGCTATCAAAATTTACAAAAGAAAAGAGCTTAATATTTATATGTTTACTGTATTAAACATTTCTTTCAATGTGAGTTGTTTGATTTGTTTTCTCTGCTGATACTTTAGACTAATACTATAGACATATAATTTCTTGTTGAGTTATTAAGTTCCATTGTTCATGTCCTGTAATTGCTGTGTCGAGAATTCCGAATAACTTATCAATCAAAATTTTTTCTCGTTCAGTAACCTCTCTCTTACTTTCTTCACTATCGGTAGCTGTATTTTCTGGATTTCAAACCATACTACAGATTTCGCCCTCCGTTAATTGATTGATGATTGGGGCATTGTCATCGCAATGAAAAACTTCTGTTTAACTTCCCTAAATTCTGCCGCCTGGTGCGGCCATGCGAGCTCTGGCGCTGGTTCTGGCTTTATGTGAATAACAAATCAGTTATTCTTAATTCAAATAGCACTAAATATAATCGTTTGTCCCATGAGTATCATTAACAAAATCTATTTTCAGCATAAGGAAAGACATTTCTGTTAAATCTCCCCTTGTTAACATTTTAGCGCATTAAACTTAAATCTGTAATCGGATAATACTCCGGCGTTATTTGGCATCGCTGCATGAGTCATCACTCAAGTTGTCATCCGTTGATAAACATGCGGTGATGAAAGCAAAATACAATAAATAATGATTCGCAATTTCGGCATCAAGGATATAAAATATTAGTTGGTATAAAATTAACAAATGTTTCGGTTTGAGATTATGCCAAGCAGATACGCAGCTATGGAGTCAAGTTACTAATCACACAAATTTATGCTAAAATAATTATTTCTTCAATAATGAGATATTTTATTTAGCGCCAAACTGAGATTAAGAATCGGGATTTCCGACATGTTTTTTTATGATGAGGAAAAAAATCTAATGCGCATGCGTAAAGCATACCCCTTCCCTCCAGAAAAGCCCTAAAAAATTGGTTGGTGATGGCTTTGAGGTCCGGATTTTAGATCATTCCAGATACTGGATGTCCAGATCTCGGAATTTGTACTGTATATATATATGTACTATATATATATGTATTGTATTATATATAGTAAAAAATGTATATTTTCAGCATACATTTCTTATTATATATATATATTTCTTATTATATATATATATACATTATATACAAATATATGCAATATTTAATTTTACTAATGCCTTGCATGTAATGTCCTTTTTAGTTGCAAAACATCTCTCCCTTCTCAACTGCAGAGTTTCTTCTAACAGTATCATGAATTTTGTCAAGTTAGAAGAACCATCTACTTCAGGAAAAGGTGTAACTGCTAATTCAACATCAATAAGTGTAGAAAATAATAAAATAAATTCTTTTGTTTTCAAATCTGAAGTTACAGATGCAGAAATATTGTGGGCTTTTAAGTGCGTCACTATTCTTTTAAATCGTGCGATGATATTGGGCCTTTATTCACTAAAATGTTCCCGGATAGTTCCATTGCAAAATAGTTTTCATGTGGTTAAAAGAAATGTGCTTATATCTGTTATTTTGGTCTTGGCCCTTATTTTAGAACTTTGTTACCAAAGCATTGTAAAAATGCTAAGTTTTTTACATTGCTATTTGATGAGAGTCTTAATCTGACAAATCAAAAGAAGCAACTAGATATTTATGTGAGGTACTGGCATCACGAAAATAAGGTCAGAAATCCTTACTTCTGCATTTATAGGGCATGCAAAAAGTAAAATTATTTTATCCAAATTTTATGAATGTGTAAAAAAACTAGACTTGTCAAAACTCTTACAAATATCGATGGATGGTCCTGCAGTAAACTGGAAATTTTATGATTTATAGCAACAGGACTTGACAAAGGAATATAACATTCAATGCTTGACATTAGGGACATGTAGTTTACACATTCTTAACAATGCTTTCAAGCATAGGATGTCATCCACTGGCTGGGACACTCCATCATTCTTATCCTCCTTATATTGGATTTTTAAAGATTCTCCTGCAAGACGTGAAGATTTTTTAAGTATATCTGGCTTAAAAAAGCTACCTGTGAAGTTCTGCTTTTACTGATGGTTGCAAAATGTCCCAGCAGTTGAAAGAGCCATTGAAATATGGGATGACTTGCTACTGTACATTAAAGAAGTTGAAATGGGGAAGTTTAAAAAAAATTAATCGAAATCCTTCTCAAATATTTTGGAGGCAACTAAAGATAAAACATTTCTTATAAAATTAAATTTTTATCTCTCTCTGTCGAAAATATTTTTGCCTTTCCTTGAATATTATCAAAGTGATAAACCACTTATTCCCTTTTTTGCTGAAGATATCTTAAAACTTGTAAATGATTGCCTTCAGCACTTCAAAATTTTGAAACTAGAATATTCAAAAATAACTAAAGCAGAAAATCTTTATAAATTTAATTTTAATGATCCAAATTGTTATAATGATAAAAGTAAAGTTTATTTGGGATTCATTGCTGAGCAGTTAATGAATGATAAATGCCGTAAGAAGGACATTTCACAAGCTGAAAGTTTTGCGTTGAAACAAGGTCAACAATGTGTCTTAACAATAGTACAACACTTAATGTCTAAATGTCCAATAAATTATTCTCTTATTCGAAATGCATCTTGTATAGACCTGCGATTGATGGTTAAAAGTCCAGAACAAAATGAAAATATTTCTAACGGTATTAATGCAGAATAAACGTGTTTTACAAGATGATTGGGATGAAATTCTGCTGCAGTTTGGAGAGTTTCTAGACAAAGTAGTTAAGACAAATTTACATGAATTTTCTACTTTTGATCCTCAAAATCTTTCTCTTGACACATTTCTCACTTCTTATTTTCATGATTTTCACTATTCAAAAGTATGGAAATAGTGAAAATGATTCTTATCTTGTCACATGGACAGGCCTCTGTTGAAAGGGGCTTCTCTGTAAATAAAGGAATTGAAATTGAAAATTTAAGTGACTCATCATACATTTTTCAATGCACAGTATTTGATTACATAAAATTTTCTGGAGATTTTCTTAATATCGAAATTAATAAAGAAATGAGATCAGCAGCAGCTTCTGCAAGGTCTAAATATATGCAGTATTTAGAAGAACAAAAATCTTTTAACTAAATCTGAAAATTCAAAGAGGAAAAGAAATATCATTGAGAAAGAAATTGATTATATGAAGCAGAAGAAAAAATTTCTTCAAAGGTACATTAAAGATATTAATGAAGAAGTAGATGCTTTAGCAGATGAAGGTGAGACCAGCATGAACATTGATTTGTTTATCAAAGCAAATGAACTTAGAAGAATAGTTAAAGAAAAGGAAATAGACATAAATAAATTAGATGTTAAAATAGCTGAAAAGATTTCAGATTTAAAAAAAGCGCAAATGTTTTGTATCTTTTATTGCACAGTTTATTATTCTAGTATCTTTCAGAAAACCAAGGAAATAAATTGTTTGTTTACAAATCAGTTATTTTAATCTGAAAAATATTCTTACATTGTGATTATAATAGTAGTTGACTGTGTTTAAATAAATATCAAATAAGTTAATAATAATCATGTAAATCTCTAAAATAGTGACTGTTATTAGTGTAAAATACACTTATACATATTTTTAAAGAAATTATGTTCCTAATTTAATGTTATCTACTTCATAACTTGTAGGGAGTTAGTTTAATTTTCAAAATTGTTTTATGGTAAGTATTAAAGTGATTTTAATAATAGTGCATAATACACACTTCTGTTAGTTTCTTAAAGTGAAATTACAAGCATGAAGTTGGTTGTATGGATAATTGCTTTATTCTATTTGTTTTTTTTTGTTTGCTGATAGGTCCTTAATTTTTTTTTTAATGGTCCTTAAAAGTCTTTAAATTTCATGTAAGGAAATGTGTACGAACCCTGTTACAGGATTTCAATTTATGTTTGCAATTCAGTGTTAAGGTTAACATATTTAGATAATATTTATAATCATTTTAAATTTAGATACATTTAATAATTAGATTTCTTCACAGTAACTTTCACAGGAGTTTATGAATGAATAAATCCTTCATTTCAACTGCATTTTTAAATAATTTAATACATATTTATGTATTTTGTTAAAGGCAGATAGATGCTTTTTGAAAGCATATGCATAAGTACCCATACATATTTCATATTTTTCATTTTCGGCATGTGCAAATTTTTAATTTCTGTGCATTCACAATCTCTTTTGAATAAAGTAATTTACAATAATCGTTTTTGAATAAAGTAATTTACAAATGTTTTCACCTCTGTCGATTGCCCTATTTTGAAATTCTTAATAAGCTGTCCTGATAATGTGGCACGTTCACATGGTCGCATCATTTTGACGGCACATCGTACTTCCACGGAATTTTCAACTGTATCCGTCTTCTGTTCTACATATTTGTGTAAAATACATAATTTTACACAAATGTGTAGTTCTGGGAAAGTTAACTTATTGGCATATCTGTGTGTATATTTATAAATTTTGATGAGAATTGGAGCATTAGGTGGTAATTTTATTTTTTAATTAACCCAAATGAGTAATTAAACTAAATTAATAAAAAGTGTAAACCCAAAGTGATTATTTTTCAGTTATAAAAATAAAATGATTAGTTTAAAATGAGCAACTATAAAGCCTGGCCTCTAAAATTTTTTAAAAAGTACGTATTTCATATATGTGGATGAGAAAAAATTTATTTTATTTAAAATATTATGTCTGTTGAAACATAAAATAAAAGTAGCGAATACTCTATCAAGGGTATTGAAAGACGTATACAATTTTAAAGGTACCGCAAAGTATTTTTCATTCTTTAAGCATAACATTTTTGGTAAAAATCTGTATTTTTATAGTTCAACAGCTAAGAATTTTATAAAACAAATTCATAATCAAAATCACTGTTATTAGTTATCGAAAAATAACCAACATAATATAATAAAGTTGTACAGTCAAATACCGAAAATTCGTGTTGCCTCTCAAAATATAAACATTCGGTTTATAGGTTCCGGAAACCGCAACATTGAGTACGAAATATCGAAGAAAAAATATGTACAGAATAATGACGTGATAATTACCGAATAATAATGCATCATAACGGAAATGCCAAATTATTGACATCATGATAAAAGTTTTTTCCCCCTCTAATCTGCATCGAGGTAAGAAAGCAGATGATTCACTCAACTCTTCTTTCAAGTTCACAATTCACATTGTTGTATTTTCTGAGCTTTGTTATTTCACGAGATCATTTAGTGCTGCCTTTTTTTAATCCATATATTTTGTGGATAAATTAAGAATATTTTAGATTTCAGCCCTTTTTAATACAACTACAGGTAAGAAACACACTCATGATTTTACTGCTTGCAACGTTGAAACACGTAAACACGTTGTATTGAGGGTAATGCAAAAAGTGCAAATTCTGCAAAAGATGGAGATAGGTGCATTTTATAGCAGAATCGTATAGAATTTTGATACGATTGTGTATGATATATGGAAAAATAAAGAAAACTGTTGAAATTTTACAGCAACTGTGATTTTAACATCGGAATCCGAAACCGGAAATCTTTGCAAGAGGCGAAATCGACAAACTTCAATGCTGTGTATATATAATACAATGAATAATATAATCAATTTATATATGTAATAATAATTTAATGCATGTAATAAGTTATTGCAATAATGCATATACTAATATAATTAAATGTATCTAATATGTCTTATTTATTTTTGTACTTTTAATCTCAATATTATGATTTATGTTTTCTGTCCTGAAATCCGCACAACCTATGGTCCCAAGCTTTGCGGATTTCTGGACTTCTACCGTATTACCATCAATAATAAAAGATGTGATTTTTGTGTAAATGTGTCTAAACTATAGAAATTGCTATTGTCTATCAAACAATGAATTTTTCTTTTATGCGGAAGTATCCCGTTTTTTGATTTGTATGGAACTGTTGTGTGTTGAAATGCTATCAAAGTGCTGTCAAGGGAGCTTCTGAATATAAACAAAAAACACCCCATCTGGAGACCGAAGCCCAGAGCAGTGCTTCACTTGTAGGCCAGATTTGGCCTCTCCTTTCTTACCTCCATGCTCCTGTTGGATGCATCCCTTTCATCTTGGCATGCTAATCCTTCAAATTCTTAGAAGAATCATGACATCTATGTACATTAACTTTAGCTTTGATTATTTCACTGTGAAGTATATTTTGTGGTGATTAATGCTACTATTTTAAGTCATTTTACTTATTGTTGCTTTCTGAATTATTTAAAATTGCAAGACAATAGTCTGCTGAGTAGCAAAATGCATCTCTCAAAATAAGACCATAGATTTAAAGGTCTGCCCCCCCCAAAAAAAAAAGAGAGAGAGAGAGAAGTTTGGTCTGACTATTTTATGGAAGTTTGAAAGTTTGATCTGAATGTTATTGAAATTCTATTGTAAATATAGTTCTTTAATGCTAGTTTAACTTGCTTTTCTCTCCAGTGTTGTTGTTTTTTCATTATTTATAGTGTATTCTTTTTGTTTTAAATATTCATTTAAGTAACTAAGTGAACTTATTTTTCAGGTTAATTGAGGTAAATTTCTAATAATTAATTATAGTATGGTTATTCCTCTTTCTTTTATTTTTTAACTACTTTCATATCAGCGGTGAACTGGTATTAACTGTACTTGTCATTACCAGTTCATGGGGAGTATACTGCATATTGCTTTGAACTTTATATTATTATTACATATTGCTTTTAAATTGATGGTTATTTACTTTATTTTACTGATGTTTCCTTTTGATTTACACTATAATATAATGCATATTTGTCATGAATTAAAAAAGAATTCAGGCATGATTTTACTATATTTAGAGCATATGTATTTAAGATAAATTTAATGCTGAAATAGCCATTTCTGAAACAGCAAAATAGAGTGTATTAATTGCTTTAAAAATGTGCATTGATAAACTAAATACAGTGGTACCTCGCGATACGATCTTAATCCGTTCCTGGACCGGGATCGTATCATAAAAAAATCGTATAATGAACAATGTAATCTTATGTAATTTAATTGATTCGTGCAACGCTCCATATATAAACACCAAAATCGTCTATATGTAATAATAATTAGTCACAAAATAGTATATTAAGTACCACATACACACAATAAACATTACCACATTTATAAATTAAAATAACCTTATAAATAAATAAAAAATAAAAATAAAAATTAATTTCACTTACCGTAAAGTACTGTACAGTCAGCGAGGGATAGCTTTTATTACGACACTAATAAATTGCGCACAGCGTTTATAAAACTTAGACACAGTAATGAAAACTTTAAATTAAATTAAATTTCTTTTAAAATTAAATTTCTTATGTAAAATTACAGACACAGTAATGAAAACTTAAAATCAATTTTTTTTTTATAATTTTTATCTTTTGTAATTTTTTTTTTTGCTTTTCTTTTTTTTTTTAACTAACTGAACTTAAATTTGACGTGATACATCATCGTCTTCACTTTCCTTTCTAGTTTTCTTACTTGAAACACTCGCTTCTTCACTTTCTGGGGCACTTCTCTTCGAAAAATATCTATCTAAAGAAGCCTGTATCTCACGACTCCTCAAAATGTTTCGAAAATGACTCGTACAAATGTCATTCACATTGTCCATTGCACGAGCTGTACGCATTTTTTTTTTGGTGCTTTTTTTCAATAAAACTGTTTAAGTTTTCAAACCAACCGATGGCTTCCCGTATTTCCGTAGATGTCAGTGCCACCTCCACCTCCTCCTCAATACTCGAATGATGTTTCTCTTGAAGATCGCTGATTTGCATCGCCTCCAATGCCTTCAAGTCTTCAGTGTTGAGCTCCTCCTTGTGCTCGTCGAGTAGGTTGTCAATGTCAGCCTCATCGACAACAAGCCCCAAAGACTTTGACAGAGAAATAATCTCCTCCAATGGAGCAGGATCATCCACAGCTTCTTCTTCAGTAGGGATTTCGAAACCCTCAAAGTCTCGTTCTGCAACTACAGCTGCCCAGAGTTTCCTCCATGCTGAGTTCAAGGTGCGCCTTAAGACCTCACCCCATGCCTTTTCTATGATTTTTAAGCAATGGACAATGTCGTAGTGACTATTCCAAAACTCACGGAGTGTGAGTTGCGTGCTCTCTGTCACTTCGAAGCATCGTTTGAAAAGGTGCTTCGTGCAAAGCTTCTTAAAATTAGCAATGACTTGCTGGTCCATAGGCTGGAGGATGGAAGTGGTGTTCGGTGGCAGATAGAGCACTTTGATGAAGTCGAAGTCGGGATGTATCTGTTCTTCAAGGCCAGGAGGATGAGCAGGGGCATTGTCGAGCACAAGGAGGCATTTTAGAGGAAGACCATTCTCCTCTAAATATTTTTTCACTGCAGGTCCGAAGCAGCAATTAACCCACTCAACAAATAAAAAACTCATGACCCAGGCTTTGGTGTTGGACCTCCAAAAGACGGCGAGCTTATCCTTCGACACATTATGTGCCTTGAAGGCACGAGGATTTTCTGAGTGGTATACCATTAGGGGTTTTATTTTTAAATCCCCACTGGCATTCGCACATAGGGCAAGAGTAAGCCTATCCTTCATGGGTTTGTGTCCAGGAAGTTTCTTTTTTTCTTCTGTGATGCATGTACGACGGGGCATTTTCTTCCAGAAAAGCCCCGTTTCATCACAGTTGAAGACTTGTTGAGGGATGTAGCCTTCATCGAGGATTAACTTTTTGAAGGCCTCGATAAATTCTTGCACTGCTTTTTCATCGGCGCTGGCAGCTTCCCCATGCCTGACCGCGTTATGTATTCCCAATCTCTTCTTGAATCGTTCAAACCACCCATGAGATGCTTTGAACGTTGGGGCCTCTTGTGTTGATGTCCCTTCGCCTCCTTCGTATCTCTGGGCTTTTGCGAGGTCTTCAAAGATCGCAGTGGCTTTATGGCATATAGCAGCTTGTGTTATCGTATCACCAGCAATTTCCTTCTCTTTTATCCAAATAAGAAGAAGAGTCTCCATCTCGTCATTAAGGGTAGTTCTGTTGTATGAGAAGATGGTAACGCCCTTTGCAGACTTGCTGGCTTTAATGGCTTCTTTATTCTTTATAATGGTACTAATCGTCGATTGGTTTCGTCCATATGCATTAGCAATAGCCATGATGCGCATGCCACTTTTGTATTTTTTTATAATTTCCAACTTCACTTCCATGGTTATCGATGACTTTCTTTTCCCCTTATCACCACCAGCACTAAAAGCACATTTAGGACCCATGGCAAATAAAGTTTATCACAAAATAATATTATGATCACACAATCACAAGAATATCGTATGAACTGTACGAACGCCACGCGGTCTCGAGAAGGAGAGAACGATATCACATCGACGCTTTGTGTGGACTCGGTATCCTACGATGCCGTGATGCCGACCAATAGGAGAACAGGATTTATAGAGAAAGGAAGATGACGTCACGTCAACCAATACCAGAACAGCTTAAATAGTGACGTATTGAGGCTTGCTTAGTGACGCATGAGGTTTGCCCGTAGCGCGCCAACTTCAAAACAATTTCAAGCGGCAAGAGATATAGGGATCGCATCGCGAAAAACGTATCGTTTCGCGAGCACGAATATTTGCGATATTCCACTTCGTATCTTGAACACATCGTATCGTGAACCCATCGTATCGCGAGGTACTACTGTGTATGTAAATTAAAGCTGTCACTTATTTTGTAAAAGACTCTACTTTAGTCTATGGTAAAGGGAATTCATTTAATTGTAGTATAGCTATAAATATTTTGGTTAGAGTTGACTTTAGGGTCCCGCTTGTATTATTGCAAAATTGCTGTTTCATTTATCGCCAAGTTGCGCTCTCATTTATGACAACCTGAGTAGTTGAATGCTATGGAAACCCTATTATGACGTAGTTGGTTGCGAAGAATTTGAATCAAGGGAAAAATTTGGAAAGTATGTGTCGGATTTAGGGTAAGGGCTTGTGTGTGATGGATAAGTATGTTGTTAGTTTGTTGTTTACCTGGTAAATTGACTGAATGTAGTAAGATTAATTTGAAGTTTCTCTAGGATTTGGAATGAAAGGGAAAAAAGTATTAATTGACTGGTGTGTAAATGAAGGATACATTTACCATTCGTTGGGAGATCCAAAGGTTAAAATTTCATGGTCAGGCAGTTTAAACTGGAGATTAATGCAATCACTTGCAAATCTCTCTTCCAGTTCATCATTTTGGAGCTTGAAATAGTGGTGCCTGGAGTGACAGTTCATGCTTCGTGATATGGCAGTGGACTCGCTTAGAGTTCTGAATGTTAGGATTTCATAAGCTGCCATATTTAAACTAAAAACTAATGTAAACTATGCCATGTACCACCTTTAGTGATGGGAAGCTCACCACTGTTAGAGTTTGGAGCAGTGGTGATGTATCACATGGGGCAACGAATCACATTACATTACTTGACAATCTGATGGGTGCCTATGAATACAGTGTCTGATTACCAGTATTAACTGGAGTGTGTTATGCCATAGTGAAGTTTTCCAATGAAAGCTCACTAAGTTTTCCGATGATGGTCATTCCTTCTAATAGGGACTTGCTTCCCCTTCTGCCAGTTCCTGCACATGTAACAGTGAACATGGGAAACTTTTTTTATATTTTAAGCAAATTTTAAGCATATTCTGTGCTGCCCATACCATTGCAACAGTTTGGCGAGGTCCCATTTCTGTTTTAGCATGATCGGGCTCTGGCGCTTTAGAGCTCATGGCATGTATACCTGTTTTGTTGACATACATAGTATTAAAGAACTGATAAACACATTGAAGCATGCTCTATGCATCTAGTTTATTGACAAAAATATTGAAGAATCCACATTAAGCATGTGGGCTCTTAGATCCTGGAGCTCAATCTTATTGAACAATTAAGGGTAGAACTAAAATGTTTGCTATGAACCAGAGCCCTAAGATCCACATCAGTGGCAGATGTGGCCTCTTCTGTTTTCAAGAAGGGCATGCTGTCAATATCATAGTTTATAGCAGATCCTGTCAATATTGATAACTAATGTTTGACTTGGAGAGCCATAAAATTTAAATGATACTGTTAGTCATATATGGTACACAAGCAGTAGAGTATCGTAAGAACAGAGATCTCTGTCTGGTCATTCACAGCTGTGTGTATTTACTCATTAAATGCTAATATTCATAAGTATCAAGTTGAAATCTTTGCACTCTAAGTCTAATTACATGCTGCTGTTCCTGCAGCCAATTTCTTTTTTTTTTTTTTTTTTTCGTTTAACAGACATTAATGTACAGTCTCACTGAGAAGCTCTATTTACCAGTTTTTGGAAGTTAAAGGTATTTATGATGTGAATTGCTATGCTCCATAACTAGCCCTCTTTACTCCTGAGCACTTTTGAGATAATTTAAGAAAGTGTCTGCTATATGTCCTTTCTCAAGACTGTATATGAGATGGGTTGAGTAATATGTGGCTTTTGCTTCTTCGCAAGGCCTCTTGTAGTCTAATTAACAGAAGTTCTTGATTTTCTCTTAACTTAGGATTGCTTTTAGGAGAACATAAAATGCATAGTAAAACAAGTTTCTGTAATTATTCTTATAAAATGTTGATGATTTAAAAAGTCATTGTTTTGTCAGAAGAAATCAAATTGAAGACAGCGTGAAGGATACTTTACTGTCGTCTAGAGCTGTGAAAAATTTCAAGTTTTTAGCCTTCTTTTCTTTTTTTTTCTTATCTTTTTCATTCCCCCCTTTTTTCTCTTAAGCAGTAAAACGTTTTGATTATTAATTACTAAAGAATTCTAAGAAAAGTTTCCAAGAAGAGACTGGGCTGGTGCTAGGCATTTTACTTCCTGGCGCAATGTCTCCTAGTCCTAGATTTTGTCATCCGGAGCCTCCCCAAACTATCTAAATTTTGCCACCCCTAATTTCTGTAGCCCAGTGTGACTGCACTGGTTGTAATGGCTCTGGTGCCAGCCCTGTGAAAAGAACTAGATTTCGTTCTTTAAAGTGCAATTCCATAGAGCTCTGTGGAATACTTTAGCATGGTGGTGTATTTAATTGGTGTATTTAATTATGGCAAAGCACACGAGGGCTATCTGCCGAAGGGGAGGGATGCCTTTCGTGGAGGACTTTCTAAGGGAAACTGGCTCGTATCCACGTTACACATGGGGAAAACCACGAAAACGCCCATGCAGCCAGCCCGTTCGCAGGATTCGAACCTCGGACCGAACTACCAGTGTTCAGCGACTTTACTGCTCGGCCGCTGGTGGGCTTACTTTAGCATGGAAGAAAATAAAGAACTTTTGGCCTTCTTGATTATATTGTCCAAGCCTGTTAGACTCATAAGTTTTGGAATTTGAATGATTTTGCTTGGTTTGCAAATAAAAGTATAAATTTAAGTGACATAATAAGCGGAGTTCTTTAAATAAGTGACATAGAAAATGAAATGTATTGTGTAGAAAATAGTGAAGGTACCATGGAGCTTTGAAACAGCAATGCTTTAAAGTAAGTGACAGCTTGAAAAGCTTTGGCTATTTACTGTTGAGATATTTGTAATTCTTATTGGTTAAAAAGAAGTATAGCTTTCTGTCATGTCTGATGCATTAGCTTTCTGTCAGGTCCGATGTATTCTGAAATAATCCCATTCTATTTATATTTTCTTTATGTTATTTTTGACTGGCTGTTTATTGTGTCTTGTTTATGATTTGTTAAAACATGATCTGTTATTAAGTAATATATATGACCTCTGTTAAACTTTTTCACTGTCTGCGTGTATCTCTGCGTATTGCTCCGTAACAAATGTTTTTTTTTTTCGAACCATGGCATTTTAAATGTTCAACAGCAGAACGTGGTTCGTCAAAAGTTAGAATGCTCTGATCTTTTTTTCATTAAACCTTCTATACCAGTGCCATAATTTATTGTTCATTTTATTTTTATTTTTTTTTTTTTGGTTTTACGTGAATGATGGCCTTTTTCAAGCGGAAGTGAGAAGGAAGTTTTTGGTGCTGCACCATTTGATGGTGTTACTAATTTTAGTGTTTGGTGTCGAAGAGTTCAAGCAGTGTTTACTGCAAAGGAATTGGATACATTTTTAGAAACAGAAGCAAGTGCGGACAGAACTGCAGATGTTTTGAAATAAAAAAAAAAGCTTACGCCTTAATTCTTGCGCTTTTAAGTGATAATATTATTGCTTCTCTTCAATGTGAATACACAGCATATAAAATATAGAAGAAACTGTAAGCTACGTATAGTGCTAAAGGAGCAGTGAGTCAATATTTTAGGCATTAAAATTTGACTCACTGCTCCTTTAGCTACCATAAGAAAATCTAAAGATGTGTCAATGAGATAACACATTGACAACATAATGAAATTGGTTAGTAATCTATGCGTCTCTGGATCTGTAGTGAGTGAATCTGATGTTATTATTTACATTTTAATGTCATTGCCAAAGGAATATGAAAATGTTAAGGCGTCACTAGAAAATTAACAATGTGATTATTTGAGTTTGGATTTTGTTACAGACTTATTGATTCTGAATCCCTTATGTTCGATTACAAAAATGAAAATAAATATTCTAAACCAAATATGGACAACTCTGTTTTTATTAGTGCTTCTAAAGAACTGCCTTGTGCTTATTATAAAAGAAAAGGACGTTCTGCTAAATTCTGTAGAAAAAAAGAACTTCATCTGTCATAGCTGTGGAAAAACTGGTCATTTCAAAAGTGAATGTTTTGATAATCCTAAAAAGCAGGGAAATTCAAATAGTAATAAGTATGCATCACCTGCAATATCTTTTATGGCTGGAAATCTTGTGCATGATCAATTTATTATTGATTCTGGCGTAACTTCTCACAAGGAATGCTTTACCTCAATTAAGGCTAAGACTGGAACTGTTAAATGCACGTCTAAATCGGCGATGATGCAAAAGCAAAGTTTAAAGTTGTAAAAATAAACTTTTAACAAGAGTAGCAATAGAAGCTCCCTAAGGTTATGTGCTGTGCAGACATTGAAGACAATAAAAGGTTTTAAACTTAACCAATTTATTAACAATATATAGAAAAGTAAAAACACAATGAATACATTTAATGAATATCAGAAACTTAAAAATTAGAATATAACCATTATCAAAAATTTCATATATTAAATAATATTTTACCTGATCTCCAAAATACTGGCATTCAATACGTGAAAAACATATTCTAAACAGAAATTATGCTGTTTTAATGAAATTAGCTACACTATCAATAAGTCCATGCTTAATGGTTAAGAAGGCACCTGAAAATTAAATTAAATCCTTGAGAGCACTTAAAACCGGCCTAACGCCGCTCACTGTAGTTAAACACAAGGAATCACAGCTTAGAAAAACATCGCCGCTAACTTGTGTTAAATGCCGCCTTCATGAAGAACATGGATGCCACCCACGGCAGTCACTCACATTGTAGCCTCTTTTGAGAATCCAGGAAAAGTCATCTTGTAGACTGGAACCAAGGAACTTATCCAGGAAAATCATCTTGTAGACTGGAACCACGGCACTTATCCAGGAAAAGTCATCTTGTAGACTGGACCCATGGCACTTATCACCGGACTGCACGCATCGCAAGACGTCTTCCAATAGGGGCTGGAAACTGCACATCAAGGAGCCAAGAAAACAGGAACTAGAAGGAATGAGCCAGAGCGACACGAGATACTTATACCAAAAGTAGATATGACGTCATCTCACGGCAACCGATCAGCTATCGGCACGACTCGGCTTTCCAGATGACGTAACATCAAGTTTCGTTTTTGCATCTTAATTAGGCTGAAACAGTCCGTTCTTAATAAAAACAGTGGCAGTGAAAAACGAAGTAGAAGTAACTACTATATCCCTTTAAAATAAGAACTAAACTAGATGTTCTATATATATAACTTATGTAAAAGTTAGAATCATTTCAAGGAGGAGAGATGATGCAGAAAAAGGGTTACAATAGGTCATATTTTCCAACAAATGCCCTCCACATCATCATCTTCGACCTGAAATAAAACTGAACGCCAGTATCTTTACAAAATTCAGAACAAAAATAAATAAATATCACAACTCCATTCAATTCAGAAATTTTTAAGAAAAATTTTCCTTTGGGAACATCTTATCCTATTTTTCAAAATTTTACCATAACAAGAAAGTCCAACATGTTACAAAACAATACAAAGACATATGTATGATCATACATTCAATGCATTTACCCAGGGCCCTGGTCAATCATACAACATTCTACACTATACAGTTTTACATTATCTAATACTCATCATAATATGACTTATAACATATTATTTTCAACTAAACAAAACTCTTAATTTAAAATTAAGTACACACAAAAACAAGTTTCCCAAGAAAATTGCTCCACAAAATCTTATCAAGTTATGCTTAGTCAGCGGTTTTGTCATGGGATCAGCCAGATTATCTTTACTTGGAACATATTTTAGATAAGAAATTTCCCTGTTCAATAGATCACGAATGAAAAATAGTTTTACATCTATATGTTTTATCCTTGAGTTTTCAATGGGTGATTTTGTAAAACATATAGCAGCCATGTTATCCGCAAACAATATTGGTTTTGAAACATAGTTACTTGCAATCTTAAACTGAATGCATTCATCCAAAATGTTTTTAAACCAAACTAATTATTTTGCTGATTCAGTCATGGAGATAAATTCAGCCTCCATAGTAGACAAACTCACTCCCTTTTCTTTAAATGTACACCAAGATACAGGTGATTCTCCCAACAAAGCTATTTGTCCACCAATAGACACCATATCATCCCTGCTTGAAGCAAAATCCGAATCTGAATATATATTGAGCTTCAGTTCCTTGCATACCAGTTTAAGTTTGTGATGTCTGGTATTGGAAACGTATCCAAAAGTTTAAGTAATCCTTCCCAGTGAAACTTACCAGGATTGCTTTGAAACTGAGAAAATATATTAACAGAGTAGGCTATATCCGGACGAGTACGATTGCAGAGAAACGAGAGACATCCCAAAACATTTCTATAAGGATAATTCATCATTTCAGTCGTTTCTTCTTGTGTACTGGGACTTTGAGACTTTGAGTATTTCACACCTTTAACTATTGGAAGGGAAGTAATTTGTATTTTAAGACTTGAATCGATCAACTATGTCTTCTATATATAATTGCTGATGAATCAAAACACTATTGTTCTCATATTCAAATTCCACACCCAAAAGCTTTCTTGTTTTACCCAAAATTTTCAAATCAAAATGTGAATTCAGGACTTTTAATATCCTTTTAGCCTGAAATTCACTTTTTCCAAACACAACAATATCATCAACATAAACCAAATAGAATGACAAAGTCTTTAAAACGATAGACACAATTACACCACTCAAACTTAGTAAACCCTAGGTTACATAGTGTTCTATCCAACTCGTAGTACCATAATCGCCCACTCTGATGCAGACCATACAAGGCTCTATCTAAACGACACACAAAAGTTTCTTTATCTCGCTCTACAAAACCCTGAGGTTGGGATATGTAAATTTCTTCTGATAAAGGAGCGTAGAGATAGGCACTTTTTACGTCGCACTGTATATTTGCCCATCGAAGGTGTGCAACTAAAAGAGAGAAAAAGAGCCTTATTACTGAAAAGTTGACTACAGGCAAGTAGGTTTCATCATAGGTATCATATTTAATTTGCTGATAACCCTGAGCCACTAAACGAGCTTTAAAACGAACAATGTTTCGAAATTCGTCATGTTTAATGTTGAAAATCCACCTGCAACCTACTGGAGTCTTGTCTTTAGGAAGTGGAACAAGATGTCATACCTTATGCTTTCGCATGTTGGCCATTTCCTCTTCCATTGCCTCTATCCGTTTATGCTTTTCTGTGGATTTCATTGCCTGGTTATAAGTGTTTAGAATTGAAACCTCTAGTCAGCTATCTTCGGTATATGACGTTGAAGGAGTGCCGGTTGGGTCGATTTCACCACTATAAGTATTGCTTCCCTTGAAATCAAACAAGGTAGGATCATACTGAATATTATGCTCAGTGCAAAATGATCGTAGTCTTTGATTAAACCCCCTCTCAAAATAGTACACATCCGTACGAGTGCCGTCTGGCCTTGGAACAGGTTTACGAAGCCAAGTTACCTGTCTCAATGTAGATTGAGTGTCAGTGCTAGGTATAGAAGAGGGTACACTGGTATCGATTCTTTCCTCTATTTCAGGAAATTAGCCAACTGGAGTATCAGTACATTGGAACTCGACCCTCTCTTCAGATTCCAAATCAGGAAGGGTGCCCAGTGCAGCTCCACTGCCACTTCTCTGCATTCCAATTGACACTTTAAAAGTAGCATTTAGGGTTTCTACTACATTTTGTTCATTTTCCAACCAAATCTTGTACCCTGTTGTTCGAACACTGTATCCAATCAATCGGCCCTTCGTTGCCTTTGCAGAGTTGTGGGAGACTTCCGATTTTCGACCACTCTCCCGCCAACCCCATTTACAATATATTTCTCCCAACTTGTTCTTATTCTTAAAATTTCTCACGATTTTTATGGAACTTGGCTTAATACTTTGTTATATGAACAAAAAAAAAGTGATTTTGGACGTCTGAAAGCAATTGAATTTTCTCTAGATTATATCTAAGACAAAACCTTTCGAATTAGATAACTTCTGCTTTGTGAGTGAAAGCATATACGTATCCAGAAACGTCGTTCTCCAGTTCTCCAATGGGCATCGTGCTCCACTGCGTGTCACCTGGCATATATTAACCAATGAGGACAAAGCAAGCTGTTATTTGGATGTTCTTTAGTTATTTCGGTCATTTTGTCCTGAGTTGTGTGAGTACACGTGCCTTCGGAAAAAGTTTTAGAAATTATCATCTTTTGTTATGTCTGCGAGAAAGGTGAAATACTCGTGTACGTTTCAAAAATCGTACACAGTTGACTTTCCTTCCATTATTTCCTCAAGGAAATGTAATAAATTTGCGATGTGTACCGCCTGTCATTGCGATTTTTCGATTTCGCATGGTGGAAGGGCGGATGTTCTCAAACATGTGCGTACACAAAAATACAAGGACAACATGTGTTGTTTTGAAAAAAACGAAAAATTAAATTTTTCTTCGTAAACAAAGGACCAAAAAGTTATTAATGCAGAATGTCTGTTCTCTGCCTTTTTACTGGAGCACAACCTGCCACTGAATGCATCGGATCACGCTGCAGCTTTATTTAGAAAAGTGTTTCCCAATAGTGAAATCGCTAAGAAATACTCAAGTGCAAGAACCAAAACAGGTGCAATTGTTAAGGAAATGAATTTGAAAAATAAATCTTCAGTTATTGATTGCATTAAAACAGCTCCGTTCTGCCTCTCTATGGATGGAAGCAATAATACCGATTCAAAACTGTATCCAATTGTTGTTTCTTTTTTTAATCCAGTCTTCAGAAAATGAGTGCAGTTTACTTTCTGTCCCCACTTTAGAAGGACATTTGACAGGCTTTACTATAGCACAGCTAATTATTAAAACTTTAAAAGAAAATGTTTAGTGCTGGATAATTGCTTAGCGCATGGTACCGATAATGCACCAGTATTGGTAGGCTTGAAGACTGGTGTTGCAGGCATCTTAAGAAAGGAAAATTCAGATTTGCAGATTATGAGGTGCACCTGTCACCTTTTAAATTTAGCAGCTGAAAAAGGGGCTGCTTCTTTACCAATAAATGTGGATGAACACATTGTTGATATTTAGTATTATCTTGAAAGGAGTTCTAAAAGGAAGGAAAAATTGAAACATTTCCAACAGCAGTTTACAATTAGAAAACTTGGATGAAGTTATGAAATCAGCTAGGATTGACACCCAGTGGAGTTTAATTGGAAAACTGAAAGATGCTGATGGAATTCTAAAATATAGTGAACTGTCTAGAATTATGTTTGCCATCTTGACAGTTCCCCCATAGTAATGCAGAGTATGAGAGCATTTTCAGTGTTGTTGCGAAAACGAGGACTAAATTTAGATCTAAAATTAGTGATGACACATTAGCGAAAGCAGATCTACGTGGTAATTGCTATGAACAAAATTATGAAGTTTCTTTCTTAAGAAAGCAAAATCTGCCACTGTTTAGCATTTGTATGAAAAATGATTAAATTTTTTCCCCCGTTTTCTTAAACGATTGCAAGTAATAAAAATGTTTTTTATGTGTAAGGTATTTTTGTGTTGCTTGCATTTAAGAATTAGTTACTATTTAAAGTTAATTCATTATTAAAAACTATATTTTCATCATTTAAAAAGTATTTTTAACATTGTGAAAAATCTCCCGATTTCTTAAAAAAATCTCCTGATTTTTGAGTGTCATAGCTTGGCAAGTATGCCTTTGGATCAAGCTTAGAATTTCTTTTAGCCTTTTGAATTCCCACATAGGCAATCGTTCCAAATGCCTTAAGGTGACGTACTGATGGTTTCCGCTTAGTATACAATTCGAATGGGGTTCTATCTTGGCCCTTATGACAAATTCTATTAAATGAATGTGCAAAATACATCACTGCATCTGACCAAAACTCGGGACTCATTCCACTATCATGTAAAATTGCACGTACATTGTTGAGAGCTGTTGAATCTCTCACAAACTCCATTTTGTTCCGGAGTATATACGTCTGTAAGTTTGTGCTTTACACCATTTTTATTACAATATGACCTGAATTATTCATTGTTATATTCTCGTCCATTATCAGTCCTAAAGTATTTCAACTTAAGGTTCAGAGATCTTTCAGCACGTGCTATATGCCTTTCAAATACTTCAAACACCTGACTTTTCTCTACAATGGGGTACACTACCACATAACGAGAATAGTCATCAAAAAAGGAAACGAAATAACGTTCACTATTCCTACTTGGAATGTTAATAGGTCCCCATACATCAGAAAAAAACCCTTTCAAGCGGTCTCTTCACTCGAATACCTTCTAAAGGTCTATAGGAGATTCGTCTTTGCTTATTGATTTGACAATGTTCACAAAACAAATTAGGTGAGTGTTTTAACACAGGAAGACCTCGAACTAAATGTCTGTTACTAGTCCTGACAATAGCACCATAATTTATATGACCAAACCAACCATGCCATAATTCATTATTGTTATGCTGAACTATGGATGCCTCAAATTTCACAGATTTGCCCCCCTTTTTCACTATTTTCGGGAATACATGATAGTTAATTCCTATCAACTTAGCCTTGAACATAGTTTCATTTTCATCATTAGTAACTTTAATTTGGCCATTTTTACCATAAAATCTCGCTCCATTGATATCCACCTTAGGTCCAGATATTAAATTTCGTCTTAGTTCAGGTGAGTATAAAACATCTTTAAACAAAATAATTCTATCACCGAATTTCATTTTAACAGTACCTTTCCCATGAATTGGAAAAGTTGCCCCATCAACAGCTACTAGCATATTCTCGTTCTTCACAGGAGAAAAGGTATCGTACAATTCACGATTTTTACAAAAATGATGAGATGCAGCAGTATCAAAAATTCAACTATCATCATTTTCCTCCAAATTGTTAACATTAGCTTGAGCTATAAAATGGGACTGAGCATGGGAATTATTTTTACCTTTACACAACTTGGATTTATTCTTACACTTAGGGGATGTTTTATTACTACTAGATACAGCTGAGGAAACAGAAGAAGCAGGCGAGGGTGATCTGGAAAAATTACCTTTCATTCTACAGTATTTTTGAATATGACTTGGACGGCCACATTTATAACACTTGAGCCCTTTGATCTGCATAAATTTAGGTTCAAAGTGAGTACTTTGAACTTCTATAGTCTTATTGGAATTTTCCCTATCTATCTCTCTTAAATTAAGACGCGTTTCCTCTGCTAGTATTTCCAGTTCAACATTTTTAAATGTGAACTTTTCATCTCTCCACCTCAAAACATTCTGAACTACCTGATCATATTTTCTGGAAGGAACCTAAGAAAGTGAAAACATATGTATACATCTCTTACAGCCTGATTAACATCAGCCAATTGTTCAGTTACCTGTTTTAATCTAGAAAAAAAGAAACTAATACTTTCATTTGGCTTAATTTTTCAATTTAAGAACTCTGAAAACAAGGACATATGTTTAGATCAATAATCTGGCTGGAAATATTTGGCAAGCGTATTCCATGCAATTACCAGGTCATCATTTCACATATTAAGTTTCTATATTCAGTGCTTACATTCATATAAATCAAAGATAACGCCAAACGACTTCTATTTTGATAGTTGGCAACAATTTCTTTTATAATATCCTTAACATCATTTAAATCAGGACATTTTTCAATATCTTTAACCAAAAGCCATGCATTTTTCTCATTTAAAACAAACTTCATATCTTTAGACCATGTAAAATAATTACATGCATCAAGTTTAGCAATATTATGCATAACATTAGCAGTAGCCATATTTGAATTTCAACAAAAACCGCCCCCCCCCCAGTCTCTTAAGTCCTAAATTAATTTTTAAACTTCAAAAGTCTGCACTACAGATAACTCTGGGGCTGGGCCCATAACCAAAATGATGCAAAAGCAAAGTTTAAAGTTGTAAAAATAAACTTTTAACAAGAGTAGCAATAGAAGCTCCCTAAGGTTATGTGCTGTGCAGACATTGAAGACAATAAAAGGTTTTAAACTTAACCAATTTATTAACAATATATTAAAAAATAAAAACACAATGAATACATTTAATCAATATCAGAAACTTAAAAATTAGAATATAACCATTATCAAAAATTTCATATATTAAATAATATTTTACCTGATCTCCAAAATACTGGCATTCAATACGCGAAAAACATATCCTAAACAGAAATTATGCTGTTTTAATGAAATTAGCTACACTATCAATAAGTCCATGCTTAATGGTCAAGAAGGCACCTGAAAATTAAATTAAATCCTTGAGAGCACTTAAACCGGCCTAACGTCGCTCACTGTAGTTAAACACGAGGAATCACAGCTTAGAAAAACATCGCCGCTAACTTGTGTTAAATGCCGCCTTCATGAAGAACATGGATGCCGCCCACGGCAGTCACTCACATCGTAGCCTCTTTTGAGAATCCAGGAAAAGTCATCTTGTAGACTGGAACCACGGAACTTATCACCGGAAAAGTCATCTTGTAGACTGGAACCACGGAACTTATCCAGGAAAAGTCATCTTGTAGACTGGAACACGGAACTTATCACCGGAAAAGTCATCTTGTAGACTGGAACCACGGCACTTATGCAGGAAAAGTCATCTTGTAGACTGGAAGCACGGCACTTATCACCGGACTGCACGCATCGCAAGACGTCTTCCAGTAGGGGCTGGAAACTGCACGCCGAGGAGCCAAGAAAACAGGAACTAGAAGGAATTAGCCAGAGCGACGTGAGATACTTATACCAAAAGTAGACATGACGTCATCTCACGGCAACCAATCAGCTATCGGCACAACTCGGCTTTCCAGATGACGTAACATCAAGTTTCGTTTTTGCATCTTAATTAGGCTGAAACAGTCCGTTCTTAATAAAAACAGTGAAACAATGAAAAACGAAGTAGAAGTAACTACTATATCCCTTTAAAATAAGAACTAAACTAGATGTTCTACATATGTAACTTATGTAAAAGTTAGAATCATTTCAAGGAGGAGAGATGATGCAGAAAAAGGGTTACAATAGGTCATATTTTCCAACAGGCGATTTTAAAAGTGGAAGGCATTGGTGATATTTGTGGCAAAACTAAGAAGGGTGTTGAAATAATGTTAAAAGATGTTCTTTACGTTCCGAAATTAAACGGGCAATTAATTCCTGTAAAAAATATTGAAGCAGCAGGTTTGAGCAGCGTAATTTTTAAAAATGAAATAGTTTACATTGAAAACAAAAACAAACGTTTTAGATTTGGTGAAATGCGGACAATATTTTAGTGATTTTTCACCAAATCTATTTACAGCTGTAGCAGTTAAGAATGGACACAGAAGACTAAGACATTGTTGTGATAAAAAATTAAAACTAATGAATCTTCCCGCAAAAGAAACTTTTTTGTGAAGTCTGAGTTCGCCCCAAAGTGCATTGCCTATAGGAAAGGTTCCTCGCATAAAAAAGAATCCAAACCATTTATAACTATACACACTGATATGTGTGGTCCAATAAAACCTCACACACTCCATGGAGAAAAGTATTTCGTGACTATATAATTGATGACTACTTGCAATTTATGGAAATAAGATTACTCAAAAGAAAAAGTCACATTGTTGACGACTTTAAACTATTCTTTAAATTGAATCCAACAGTCACAAAACTGCACTGTGACAATGCCAAAGAATATGTCAGTGGAGAAACTTTATGAAGTTGCTAAAAGAGCAGGTGTAAAAATTGATCCTGCACCTCCTTATACACCTTTTCTAAATGGTGTTGCTGAAAGAGCAAATAGAACTGGATTGGAAAAAGCTAGAGGAATGACACTTGAGGCAAATTTACCAAAATTCCTTTGGGGTGAAGCAGTACCTACAGCTACTTATATAAATAATCGACTCCCAAATAGTTCAATTGACAATCGTATTCCTTATATTCTGAAGTACGGTGAAAATCCTGATTTGACAAACGTGTGTATTTGGCTGTGATGCTTATACTCTTGTGCCACCATCCCAAAGAAAGAAACTAGATGAAAAATCTGTCAGAATGATATTTGTAGGTTATTCCACAATGGGATATTGTTTAATGATTCCAGAAACAAGACATATCATTGTTTCCAGAAATGATAAATTTAATGAAGGAAAGAAGAAAGTAGAAAATCAAAAATACATTTCCGATAGTTCATATTTGAGTGAAAATGACAATGGTGACATTAAAAATGAAGACAAATCAATTTCAAACACTGACAATGGCAAATTAAATGCTTCAAATAAGAAGGAGGGATAGAGAAAATCTTCAAGAGAAAAGAAACAAACAGTTGGGTGTCCTAATCCTGAGACTTACCAAGTGATGTTTGCACAACAAGACGCTCTGACGTTTGAAGATATTGTAAATCTACCACAAGTAGAACAAGAACTATGGACGAGGAAATGAAATCTATGGAAGACAACCACGTCTGGGATCAACAAAATTTACCCCCTGGTAAAAGAGCCATTTCCTGCAAATGGGTTCTACGAAAAAACAAGATGGAACTTATAAAACCAGGCTTGTTGCTCGTGGCTTCATGCAAAAGGAAGGCATAGACTATACAGACACATTTTCTCCAGTAATTAGTATGTGCTCTTTACGTTAAATCCTGGTAATTATCAATAATGAATGTTTACAAACTTTTACTTTAGATGTCAAAGACAGCATTCTTGAACGGTAAGTTAGATGAAACCATCTATATGGACCAGCCCAAAGGATATGATGATACGAATAGTAAGAAATGTAAACTTAAAAAGAGTTTTTATGGTCTTAAACAGTCTCCTCGACAATGGTATCAGAAATTTCTTAATTTTGTTATTAAATTAGATTTTAATCAGTTGGACTCTGAACCATGTATTTTCATCAGAAATCTAAATTGTAAGAAAGTAATTAGGGCTCTTTATGTGACTGACTTATTAATTGCAGGTTCGGATGTAAAAGAAACAAGTATTATAATATCATTGTTATCTAAAGAATTTCAAATGTCAGACTCTGAAAGTGTCTCAGAATTTTTAGGCATTAGACCTGTTGTTTAGATCAGAAACAATATATTGAAAAATTACTTGATAAATTTAAAATGTCTGATTGGAAAACTGCCCAAACTTCCATTGAACCAAAATCTGCAGTAGCTGATTTTCAGAAAGGAAATGCATTTCATGGCCAATACAAAAAAAATTAAATGGATCTTTACTTTACTAACCATATATTATAAGGCCAGATATTTTATTTGCAGTGAATTGCGTAAGCCAACTGCCGGAGCATTCTATTGATGTTGCCTGGTGTGCTCTAAAGAGAATTCTCAAGTACTTGAAAAACATCTTAAATTTAAAATTGATATATAAAAAGTATAATTTGGAAAGGGCGAACTTATTTTTGTGTGTAGATGCAGATTGGGGGAGGGAGATACTCAAGATAGGAAATCAATTACTGGTTACTTTATAATGTTTTCAAACTGTCCAATTATGTGGTGCTGTAACAAGCAAAAGTGTATTGCACTTTCATCAACAGAAGCTGAAATAATTGCTTTATGGAAAGGTATTCAGGATAAAAAATATAGTAAATGAATTTTCCAGTGTTAAAAATGTTTATGTTTTTGAAGATAACCAGTCATGCATTAAAAGTATTATTAATGAAAACTTTTCAGGTAGGTTGAAACATATAGATATAAAATTAAAGTTCACTTGTTAAAGACTGTTAAAGAAAATAATATTGAAATTGAATATGTGCAATCAAGTATACAAATCGCAGATATGTTAACCAAGGCTCTGTCCAAAACAAAATTCTATGAACTATTGTCATTAAGCTGTTTAAAAGATGTGTAATTCTTCTATCTTTTCTATAATGTGCAATTAAGGAGGAGTGTTGAGATATTTGTAATCGCATTCGTATTGGTTAAAAAAACGTATAGCTTTCTGTCATGTCCAATGCATTAGCTTTCTGCCAGGTCTGATGTATTCTAAAATAATCCTATTCTATTTGTTTATATTTTCTTTGTTATTTTTGACTGGTTGTTTATTGTGTCTTGTTTATGATTTGTTAAAACATGATCAGTTGTAAAGTTATATATATGACCTCTGTAAACTTTTTCACTCTCTGTGTGTATTTCTCAGCGTGTGTCTCTGCATATTGCTCTGTAGTAAATGTTTGTTTTTCGAACCACGACATTTTAAATGTTTAACAATTACCATAAAATGTGTATCAAAATAACTGGAAACAGGTTTTAAGTCAACCATTTTTCACTGAGACTTTGGGTACTAAGAAGAATTGGCTGAATTTTACTTAGTGTTGTAGAAAACTGCTTTATAAGCCATGTACACTTTCTTGAAATATTGCATTGAAACTGCAACTGTTCAGAGAATTTTATCAAATTGAATAAACAGTATTTCAAATTTATTCTTTAATAATTATTTATATAGCTTGTATCAGAAAAGGCAAAGAGAAAAGAAATGTGTGCAGCAGGAGCTCTCAGCTGATGAATGTTTATTAATATAGGTAATCCTTGTACAACATGGTAGTTTGGTTCCTAGAAAATGCCATGTTGTGTGAAACTATGTTGTATGAGACCCAGAGCCAGTGTAGAAAGGAGACTTATATTTCGAAAACTTATTAAAATCGAATATTTTTTAAATTCTACATAAACAACTTAATTTTTATTAAACACATATATGTATAAACAACACAAAACAAAAAATATTATATATTTTAATTTAAGCCAAGTTTAGTTTAATTTTCTTTGTTGTTACTGCGCAGTATAATCAACCGAGAACGTTTTTTTTGTTGGAATGATATCACTTTCACTTTCAAAATTTCTTTCTTCAATTAAAGATCTAGCATTTTCTTCTCTCTTTAAAAAATCTGTAATTTTACTTTGCTTAAGTTCTTACCAGGCCAATGTAAATTTCTCTATATGGAGATATACAGTTTTGCAGCTCCTTTTTAAATTTTTGACTTATTTCAGCAGAAGGCTCTGCACTCAAGGAAAATGATTCAAGATTTTCAGCTAAGCATGGGCCTTCATTTAATTTTTTAACATTAAATTATTAACTGCATGATCTTCATCAGTGCTAGTGCACTCATAATTTATTTGATTTACGGCTTCGAATGCCATTTTCATCAAATCTGCCAATTTCTTCTTCTGCTAATAAATCTTGAATGTCCTGAGTAGCCATGTCGACAAAGCCTTCGCCTCCGATCTATTTAGCAAGTTCGAATAAGCCACCAATTTCATTTTCTGACGATTCACGTACTTTTCTATTTCAACTGAAGAGGGCCATATCTTCTTCCAACATGCATTTAACATTGATGCTTTCAGTTCTTTCAGAGACAAAGATACGATGTTTGAAACTGAAACTTAATGTCTTAAAGATGAAAAAGGTATTCTTTAACACACCGTGGCTAGACGCAGACTGCCGACCAGTAGGGTGAGACACTTTTATTTTCAGGCCATGGAGATGAGGATTAGAATTTTGGAAGCCGAACATGCAGTTTATGTGTTTTTAGATCGCTTATTGTGACCTCATGTTGTTCATTTTCTGCTATAGTGAAGTTTCTTCATTATTATATGGTGATTGTGTTCTCTTGAGACTGGGTATTGTTTCTGTTTTGCTATTATGCTTTGAAGGTCATTTAAGGAAAAGATTTTCCTCCATTACCTGTTAAGAATTCAACAGTTTCTCTCTACCATGTGGTTCGTCTCCCTGAGGACATTTGTTCTTACAGGTACAGGATCTTGGAAGAAAACTGGCAGAACTTACGGAACAAGGAATCTTAAGTGTTAACCCTTTCGAGCCGGGTAGCGAAAACGCGTGCTTATCGCTGAGGCCGGCAGTGTCTTACGCGAGCTTCTCTCCAGGGCCGGGGGCTTTTTTGCTACTAAGCCTAAATCCATGAAATTTCCAAAGTATCAACGCATTGTTTAATAATGCTCTATAGAGTATTTAAACGGCTTTATAAATATTTTTATATATATACTTTAATTACCTTATTTCTTGTTTAAATGCATATTTTACACATTTTATTTTAATTACTCACCATTTTATGAATTTTAACATTATACATCTGAAAACTAAATATATTACTTAAAATTCTCTTTTCGTATGAAAAATTTGAAAACAGGGATCTACACACAGTCCTACGTTACTTTCCTTGCACTCGTAATAACTCATTTGCCGTTTTGGAGGATTTTTCCGGGAATGTGAACAAACGAAGCATCGTCGTCTCATTTTCTTATCAGTCTCTTCTGAACAAAGTTTTGGAAAATGTCTTTCAGTTATTCTTTCAGAATCAGTATCAGAATATCAGAATTTCAGAATCAATATCTGAAATATTTTACATCATTTCTGCTATTTCATGCTCTGTTAAACATTTTCGACGCTTCAACACTGCAACGGTAAAAACAGAAAGAATTCACATCTAACTAGATCTAATTATTTTCTAAAAACTGAACTGCAAACCGAAATACCCAACAGCGCAAATAAAACTGCTCTATTTAAATAAACAACTACCACATGCGAATAAAGTGTGATTTAAAGAGACGTCATAAATCACGCCATTCGGAAACATTTAGTTCCCCGTTTGTGTATATAATCAAAAACACATGTATGTGAGTCATGCTTCTCTCATTTCGAGTAGAAGGTCTAATGTACATGTATCCGAAACCATATGGACATACAGTGCCATCTTGTGGCAGAAATTATAGTTTGAAAAACATTCCAAAGTACTGGCACGTATACGTGACAGTCGGTAGCACACGGAAAAATGCTCTGTCACGCCTGCGTGTCGGCCGGTAGATAAGTGTGTTCGTTGCTGGCACGTATACGTGACAGTCAGCGCGAAGGGGTTAAATGACTATATGGGTTCTTTGCTCAACATAAAAAATCTTTCTGCGGAATTCATTAAATTTCTTCGGATTGCTTGGGCAATTTTCTTATCGTGTTATAGGAGGTTTATTGCAATTTATGAATCGTGTTATAGCAAAACTGTGTTACAGAATGCCCTGTTGTGTAGGAGGGCTACCTGCATTTAACAATGTTTTTACCTGAATCATTTTGCACAGTGAAGTTTTTGATAAATTTTCCTGATTAATTTTGTTTACTTTACTGCTCATTGTTGTGCAGCTATTTTGAAAAATAAAACAATAAAATAATTTTTCTACCTCCATTTACTATATCTATTTAATATTATTTAATTTAATCTTCATTTAACCTTATTGCCAAATCTCAAATGTATTTACAAATAAAGTTTGATGTATTCTCTTTTTGATTTTCCCTTTCTCATTTCTATGCACATCATACCATAGCATACAGTTTCATGCATTTATTTATTTGATTCATTAGAGAATCAGAGTTTTACTAGTTTGACATACAAACTAAAACATTATTTAGATAATCTTCGAAGTATCAGTTTTGATTTAAAATAAATGTGCTAATATTTTTCATAATTGCATGTTAGTTGTTACATTTTATGCTCTGATCTAGAAGTGTGTGTTACTTAATATGTATATATAGTCTTAGATGTTTATTTACAGTTGTGGCAGCATTCTTCCGTGGGGAAGAGGACAAGTATTTAGAAGTTGAAGTATCTCCGTAAGTGAAATATTTGTAATTACTTTTAAAGTTTTTGGTTCATTTGTAAATTGTAATGTGGGGCTTCTGATCTCACAGTTAATATAATTTAGAATGTACTGAAATTTCACTTCAAGATTCACGGGTTAAGGTTCCTTTATTTATAAATCTAACCTAGACTTATTATAAATTCAAGCAGTAGAGACTAGCTAAAACTGATCAAAGTGTCAAAACCTTTTTAGAAATTATTTCTTCTCAGTGAGATTTGGGAGTTTATTTTCTGTCCAAACTCACTGGATCTTCAAATTATCTGATTTTGAATTTATGAGAATTCATTATACAAGTTAGTATGTCAGATCTCATAGAAAATTAAGTAACTAGTGAGTATATCTACTCGCTAGTTGCTGAATTTTCTATGAAAATCTGTGCTTCACGGAGAAAATATTCTGAATTTCTTTGACACACATACACGCACACATACATAAATATATACAATATGTTTAAAAAAAATTATGAAGATTTCTTTATTATAGCAATGCATTTAAGTACTATATGGGGTAAAGCAAGTCTTGCATAGTGATATATTGCATATTTTACAAACGATAGTTCATGTTTCATCCATCTAGCACATTTGTTTCTGCTTTCAGCATCTAATCTATATTCAGAAGAAATCTTTTTTTTTGTTTTTTTTTTTTTGTTTTTGTTTTGGTGGATTTCCTTTGAATTGGCCTTTTTTAATGGAAGTATGTATTCTTTCTAGTTTTGAGACATCTTTCAACCATAAGAAGAAACTCAACAAATTGTGTATTGTTTCAACTGATTTCATCAAAATGATGGCATTGATGACTGATATCGTTAGCAGTTTATAGAAAACCTTTTCCCACCGTTTTATAGATTTTCCTTCTCGTACATGTTTGCCATTTGATCTATACAATCAACTGTACCCATAAGCACAGTACAAATTCTGAGATCCAGATTTATTTTGACTTCAGTGGCTCCAAATTTTGGAGTTTTCTGGATTGTGATCATTAATCTTGTAAGATAACATGTAGAAATTATAAAATTAAAGATATGAAATAGTAGTTTATGCAGCAGTGAAGTATTTATGATCTTAAAGGAATTAAAATTTAAGAAAGAAAGCTCAGTGTTATTTGTTTGCTTTATTAAACATTTCTTTCAGTATATGATGTTTAAGTTGCATCACATAATTTCTTATTCAGTTACAAAGTTCCTTTGCTCCATTGTTAAAATCTTGCAATTGCCAAGTCGAGAATTACCAGTAAATTGTCAGTTGAAATTTTTTCACTCTTAGCAAGCTCTTTGACACTTTCTTCATCCATAACGTTTAGAACCATACTACAGCATTTAAAACTATACTACAGATTTCAAGTAGTGTCTCATTTTAGCTCATTACCTCAATGCTTAGCTAGTGTATGCACTATTGGCGATGTATCATGAGATTGGCAACTAAAGACATGGTGTTTTGCTAAATTTTGCCCAGCTTCTGTCATGGATTGCAGAAGATAAGCCTGAATTACTAATCTAATTAGTTATTATAATTATATCTTAGCCTGAATAAATAAATTCCCACATATACATAAGGCTTATCTGAATAACAGATAATTTTTTTTTTCTACTCAGATAGCATTAAATGTAACCTTTAAGCCTAGGATGTTATTTACATAGTCTTTTTTTTTTTTTTTTTTTTTTTTTTTTTTTTTTTTTTTTGCATATGGAAATAAATCTTGTTTAAATTTCTTTTTGTCTATACACTGAAGGCTTCACAGTGTAGTTGGCTGAAGTCTGTAATCATCATCAAGCAATAAACATAAAAGGTTACCATGGTGTTTGGTATTCAGTTGCTAATACTGTACAAAGTCCGAAATCCGAAACTTGTCGGGACTTCGGCGATTCCGGATTTGGGATTTTTCCAGATATTAGATCATCAGTTTAAATCTAGTAAGATGGCATGCAGAAATTCTAAAATTAAAAATATGAAATTGTGATTTATAAAATAATGAAGTATTTATGATGTAAAGGTTATCAAAATTTTGAAAAAAAAAGCTTAATATTTATTTGTTTCCCTTAGTAAACATTTCTTTCAATGTAACCTGTTTAAGTTGCTTCGTTTTTTGTACTATTACTTTCTCATTAATTCTGTAGACAGACATAATCTCTTGTTTAGTTACATTGTTGAAGTTTTGTAACTGCTCTTTTGAGAATTCCGACTAACTTGTCAATTGAAATTTTCATGTTTTCAGTAAGTTCTCTGTCACTTTCTTCACTATCTGGTATTTTCTGGATCTAGAACCATACTACAGATTTCGCCATTCATTACTTGATTGATGATTGAGAAGCATTGTCATCACAATGAAAAACTTCTTTTATACCGTCTTCATTTATTACTGCTTCACCACATTTCTTTATAAAATCCGTTCATTATAAAATTTCACCTTTGTTTTTGCGATATCCGAAAACCTTTAAAATTAGCAGCTATCATCATCAAATTTCCTTCACTATCCATATTTGGCTATGCATCATGAGCTTGGCGATTAACGACAAGTTGTTCCCTTAAATTTTATCTTGCTTCTATCTCACACCAACACAATTAAGCCTGAATTGTATTAGTTTAGTTATTTATTATACTTATGTCTATTTCTTGCACATGCTTAAGGCTTATCAGAGCTCTGAGTAAATAAATTCCCGCATATACTTAAGCCTTTTTGAGGGCAGGTGCTAGATATCTTACCGCCTGATGCAGTATCTGTAGGTCCTAAATTCTGTGGCCATATGGAACCTTAGCTCTGGTTCTGGGTTTATGTGAATAACAAATCAGTTATTCTTAATACAAATAGCTGTAAATGTAATCTTTGGGTCTATGTGTATCATCAACAAAATCTATTTTTAGCATATAGAAAGAAATTTTTAGTAAATTTTTCCTCGTCACCATTTTTTAGTGCATTTAACTTAAATCTGTAATCATTGCCAAGCGTAATATCAACATAAAAGGTTACCATACTCCTTTATTATTCAATTACTAATATAAAAAAATGTTTAGGCATCGCTACATGAGTCATTACTCAAGTTGTCATGTGTTGATAAACATGAGGGGTTGAAAAGAAAGTATAATAAATAATGATTCGCCAGGTTGGCATCAAATGAACGATGTATCTATGTGGAATGTTTTGGTTTGAGATACGCAGCAACGGAAGCAAATTACTGATCGGGCAATTTTATGCTAAAATGATTGTGTCTACATTAACAAGGTATTTTATTTAGTGTCGAAGTGAAATTAAGAATTTTGACTCTCCAGATGTTTCATTATGCGCAAATTGGGGGGGGGGGGAATCAAATGCACATGCATAAAGCTTACCAGAAAAAAGATGGTGGTGGTTTTGAGGTTCGGATTTTAGATCATTCCGGATTTCGGACTTTGTATTGTATTAAAAAAAGAATGCTTTAGGCATCTCTGTGTGGGTAATTTATCAAGGTGCTATGAGGTGACAGTCACATGGTGATAAAAGTACAAATAATACAAAATTATTGTCAGGTTGGTGTCAGAGATGTAAGTTATTCAATAGGTGTAAATCAGCAATGAACTTTTGTAGAATGTTAATTTAGTGCCAAACTGAAATTAAGAAGCACTGTCTGTGACATACTTTATTATTGTTGCATTCTACGTGTTCGTGGATTTGCAGTGATTGATGACAACCATTTAATGAAGAATCAAAACAGAATTTATTCATGAGTATTACTCTAGATAGTTCCATAGTTCCAAAGACCTGTTACACTCATAAAAAAATAAACAAATAAAATATGATAAACACGCTGAAACATTCAGCAGCACAGCCTTCATACTATCAAGTTATAATGGTGAAGACAGCTTCACAGCAAAGCACTGAAGTACAGCTCCTGACTTAGTTCATTGCTCTCAAGCTAATCTCTTAACTCAAGTCACTACTACTGAACTCAACATATTCCTGATACAGTCAAAAGTCCGGACGTCCATAATCCAGAATGATCTATAATCCGGACCTCAAAGCTACAAACTTTTTGCGCATGTGCATAATACGTTTATGCATGCACGTTTAATGTATAACAGACGGTATAAGCTAAGCTAAAATTATCTAATTATCTATTTCAGTTAATGTTGCAGATTGCGTTGTTCCTTAATCTTCTAATTGGATCTGGCTTATTATTTTTTGCAGACTGTTAGAGCAATTTTATAAAAGTAAGCTTGAACTTTCGATTATGTCAAAAAGAATTTCTGATTCTGGAGCTGCCAAAGGATCTAAAAAGCGAATGCATGTTTCGATGTCCATCAAACAGAGAGTGGAATTGCTGCAAAAAATGGATAAAGGCATATCCTTTGTTTCTCTAACCATTCCGAAATCTGCTTATCAATTTCACGCTGCTCTGCAGGGGGAGGGTACGTTGCAGTGCGCAATGAACTGGAAGTTGATTTGTCAGCACTATCCTTATCTTCAGGGCAGATGTTTTTATTTTATTCGGCTTATAATTCCTTACTAAATGTAGTATTTCATCTCGATGTACTCCATCTTTGATATGATTTAAATCAAATTCTTTGTCATTATAAATATCACGAATACAGATCAAATAGTTTTTTGGTTGCAATTTTCTAATTTCGACTATGCGTAATGTATGCTTTACGCATGCACGCGTTGAAAGAAATGTGTAATAAAGTAAGCAAATAAATATTAAGCTTTTTTTTTTTTGTAAATTTTGATACCCTTTAGATCATAATTGCTCTTTTTTTTCTTAAATTACGGTTTCATATTTTTAATTTTATAATTTCTGCATGCCATCTTACCAGATTTAAATTGATGATCTGTAATCCGGAATCGCCGAGTCCCGACGAGTCCGGATTAAAGACTTTTGACTGTATTGCTCTACTGTGTGTACAGGCAGGGGTATATATATAGCTTTTGATTTGCCTTTGAGAACATTCTCAGTAAAATTCTAAGTCTGGTAAGAAATCATTCTAGAATGTTCTTGTTCCGTCTATAGCATGTTGCCAAATGAGCCTATCCGGGGAACCTATCCTACTGAAGCTGGGCATTTCGTAACATGATGAAAAAATGTCTACTGTGCATGCATGAAGTGTTAAGCAAATAGTAAAGCAAGACACTACTTTCAGAATCTAATTTTCCCCTTTTGCAATAAATTTCTAAAAAAATGTCAAGATAATTGATAGTTTATGTATGGATATCGGACTTTGTACTGTATTAGTTCTTTGAATAAGACAGCAATCTTATTGCCAACCTGTTGTTTAGACAAGACAGTAAATATCTTAACAATATAGCATTTACCCCACCATACACATCTTCAGCACCTATCTCTGTTGCTGAAATAGGACCCTTCTCATTATTTTCATTATTTATAAAATTGCATGACCTTGATTTAGATACCACCAGTGGGTGAGGTAAAATCACTCAACACTGGTGGCTGAACTTGGGTTATATTCCAATGAATGGGCTTGCTGCATGGGAGTTTTCATGTTTTTTCCCATGTGTAACATGGGTACGAGCCAGCTCCCCTTAAAAAGTTCTTGCCAAAGGCATTCCTCCCATTGGTAGATGGCTCTGAAGTTGCTTTGCCTTTATCGGTTAACATAATCTCACCTTGATTCAATTTCTGTTTAATTTCAGAGATTTTTTTGACTGTATTATACTTTTCATCTGCTGAAAATGATATTTTCGAGATAAGTTTGAAAGAAGTAAAAACTCCGTCAAATCAAAAGCTACTTTATTATGTCTACTGCTTTTAGCAAGTTTTAGAGCAAGACATGAGATGGAGGACGTGGGCACCACCTCTCTACCAATACGGTTAATCGGAATAGTGCCACGTCCACCTTTATCTAGATAACCATGCGCAGTCATTGTGCTAATACACTAATACATAAACATACATACAAATTTGATACTCAATACAATGGCGATAAAGCTAATTAATGTTAGACACTTGATAAAACATTGCCATGTTACAAGGTGTATGCAAAAGCATGGATACGGTAGCATATATACATAATGTGTGTATAATCCTTTGAAGCATTATCATTAGATACACAAGACATGTACATACTGAAATATTACGTGTGCAATATTATGCTGGAATAAGTAATTAGTACAGTGAATTAAAAGTTAGATCCTAGGTTAGTACTGTGTGGTACAGTGTTTTGCTACTGGATTATTTGTGCTGTTTCCTAAGTACATTAACCAATGTACAAAGATATTAAAACACGTGTATTAAGTACGCAGTAATCAGTGGGTACCCAAGCGTTAGGTAAGTGCTACTTTAACATACATTAGCGATAGGTACTTAATACAATGCTGAACAGATAAGCTTAAAAATGATTAGATTACCTGTCGGACGCGCAACAACTGACACTATAAAATTGTTAGAAACTGAAATAAACAAACAGGAAAGATCAGTTGATTTAATTGATGTACTTTTAGCGAAACCTTTAGATAAGGAAGCTATTTTAAAGTATCTTAATGGAGAAATTCTAAAACTGCAAAACGGAAGAAATAGAAAAGGAAATTGAAAAACAGCAAGAATATAAAGATAATATTATTACTTCGAAAATTTGCGCGAATAGAATCCTGAAAACGAAAGAAGCGAAATTGTTCGTGAAACTGAAAGAACGAATGTGGTAGAAACCAGAAGTGAGCAGAATATGGTAAAACTTCCTCGCTTGCAGATATCTCAATACGATGGCAATATATTAAGGTTTAACTAATTTTATTCTCAGTTTGAAGTAGCATCCATAAAAATCTGAATCTTAGTAATGTAGAGAAGTTTAGTTATTTAAAATCGTACTTAACAGACGAAGCTGAGGTAGCTCTACGTGATTTAGCATTAAGTTCTGAAAACTATCAAATTGCCTTGAACATATTAAAAGAATGCTTTGGTCGAAAAGATATTATTATAGATGCACATTAGGCAAGACTTTTAAACTTAAGTCCAGTCAACTTAAGTTTAAAGTTATCATATGACATTGTAGCATTGCATAGACTTTACTCAGAATGCAAAACACATATTCGAGGATTAGAAAATAACGGAATTAATCCTAATAGTTACAGTTGCCTATTGTATCCCGTGTTGTTAAAATCGACACCCAAAGATTTGTCCTTAGAATTTTCTCGTAAAACACATTCGAAAGAAGAAAATAAAATATCTGATTTATTGGAATTTTTAAAGATTGGAATTCAGTGTCATGAACGTAACGTGTACTTAAGTAGAGACATTAATTTAAACACTTCAGATTCGCGATTTCCTTTACGAAAACCTAATCAAAAGTATGGGAGGTTTAATAAAGCCACAGTTGAATATAGCAGGAAAAATAAATTAAATTCGAACATTCCTACTACTTCTGCATTTATCGTTGACGTAAAAAAATATATATATTGTACAAAACCGAAAATAGAGCATGATTCTACCTCTTGTCCCTTATCGGTAGAACAGAGGAAATTAGCTCTTAGAAAATATGGTACTATATGTTATGCCTGTCTTTCAAAGGGGCACGTACATAAGCAGTGTAAAAAGAAATCTATTTGTGGAATTTGTAAATGTTTTATGCATCACGAATTGATTTGTGATCAACCCAATGTTTATTCTTCTTCCCCCGCTCTGGAGTCTTGTCAGACCGTCAACGCAAATAAATTAAATGTTGTGTCTTCCGTAGCATGTGTGAATGAATCAGATGATTGCGACATACTACTTGAAACATGCTCGGCAGTAATAAAAGTAAAAAGATTAATATTTTGTTAGATAATGCATCACAGAGATGTTTTTTGAAAAAAGAATTAGCTGTAGAAATGAAACTACCCATTATTAGACAAGAAAGTGTACCTATTTACACTTTCGGCTCTAGAGTGCCAATACAAGAAACGTATGACGTAGTTCAGTTTACACTTTGTAATTTATGTGATTCAGACAAGAAAATAACGATTGAAGCACTTTTGACTGACTGTATTTCTGGATCGCAGTTTAAAGTATCACATAACAAAATAATGCAAATACTTTCGAGGAAGATCATTCAATTGTCACATAACAAAATAATGCAAATACTTTCGAGGAAGATCATTCAATTGTCAAACTTAAGTAAATTGCCAGGAAATGAATTGTCTCTGCTTATTGGAGCACAGTATTTTTGGGATATTCATACGGGAGAAAAACAGCAATTAAACAAATCTTTGTATTTGATTGATACTCTGTTTGGAAGGGTTGTTCAAGGTTGAATCCCTCCATCAGATTTAAATGCGAATCGGGATATTTCTGTTATGAAAATTGAATGTTGCGCCGCATTAAATGAAAATTAACGAAATTTTGGCAGTTAGATTCAATGGGGATAAATGATATAGTGGAGATTTCAAATTTAATGAGAAATTTATTTCTCGATTCGAAAGTAATTTAAAATATGAAAATGGAATGTATACAACTAAATTATTCTGGGATGGTAAATCTGAAAACTTGTCTAACAATTTAGCGGTAGCAAAACGAAGATTTTGTAACTTAAGTGTAAAAATGAAAGAAAATGATTGAGTTTATAATGAATATAAGAATATAGTTTAGGAGCAATTAAAACTGAATATCGTTGAAGAATGTCCTTTCGGCTTAGAAAAGAATTCTTATTATATGCCTCATTCAGCTGTAGTAAGATCGGATAGGGACACTACGAAAGTCAGATTGGTTTTCGATGCATCGTCAAAATATAATGGGTGCAAATCTCTTAATGAATGCTCGAATCCTGGGCCACCGTTGAATCCCAGAATTTTGGAAGTAATCTTGCGATTTCGCGAATATGAATATGCATTCAGCTGTGATATTCAGGGAGCATTTTTTACCATAGGAATAGGGAAAGAGGATAGAGACTGTTTACGTTTTTTCTGGCTTCCAGATGAAAGTAATTCAAAAACGTACAAGATTTTACGTATGACTCGCGTTCCCTTTGGAGTGACATCAAGCCTATTTATCCTTGCTGCGACTATTAAATACCACATTAGAAAATATAAACTTGAACAAAGTGAAACTTGTGAAATGCTTGACTCGGCACTTTATATAGATGATCTTTTTTACGGAGCAGATACAATAGAGAAAACTTTAGAACTTTCACAGAGCGCTGTAAAAATTCTTAAAGATGCGAACATGAATTTAAGAAAATTTAATACTAATTCGGATGAGTTGAGGAATTTATGGAGTGAACGAGGTTTGTCTGATGTGACAGAAACTAAAGAACGTCCTTTGAATGTTTTAGGCATAATATGGAACACCGAAGATACTTTTAAGTTAGATGCAAAACCCCTACTGAACATGTCTGTGATAGGAAGAATTCAAAACGTAGTGTACTTCAGACAGCTTCGAAGTTATTTGATCGTATGGGAATTGCATCACCTTTTATTGTTCTCATAAAATTATTAATGCAAGAAATATGGGAACTTGGTTTAGGATGGGATAATGAGCTATCAACTGACTTGAAAAAAAAAATGGGATAATTGGTGCTCTCAGATTTATCTGTTGAAAGATTTGACAATCGAAAGAAAATATTTCTCCATACCATGGAAGTTGGTGAAAGAATTAGACCTACATATATTTTCTGACGCTTCTCCTAAAGCTTTCGGAGCAGTTGCATAGTTCCGTTACGTGTCAAGTGATGATTGTATTTATACAAGTTTTATCACTGCAAAATCTAGAATCGCACCACTTAAAAGGTTGACATTACCGAGGCTTGAACTGATGGGAGCTGTTATTGCTTCTAGACTTTACCAATATTTGAAAACAAATTTTAAATTTCCTGTGTCTAGGGTATATATATATGTTAACAGATTCCTTAATCGTTCTTCATTGGATTAAAGGGAAAGCTTCAAAATGGAAACCTTTTGTATCGAACCGTGTATTCGAAATCCAGTCTAGAACTGATCCTGCTGATTAGAACGACTGTAGTGGGCAGGATAATCCTGCAGATTTCATATCTCGAGGAGTTACTGTGGAAACGTTTACGTCCAGTTCGATTTGGATGCAAGGTCCAGAATGGCTTCGGTTGAAGAATTGGCCAAAAGGCTCTAATTCTGAAATTCGTCTAGAGATTTCTCCAGAAGTATATCGTGAAAAAAGAAGTAAACTGGAAGAAGTATCGTCTTTTGTGTGCAAAGTGCAATCGAATTTGACACGTTTAATGGATTTGAATAGATATAGTAGTTTAAGAAAATTATACCATGTTACAAGTTGGGTACTGTGATTTATGTACAACCTTAAATTTAAAACTAAACGATGTGGTGAACTAAGCACTGAAGAACTTAACGAGGCTGAAATTATCTGGACGAAAACTGTTCAAAGTGAAGCTTTTGCGGAAGAGCTGTCCTCTTTGAGACAGGGTAAAACAATTTCTAGGACTTCCTCTATTCTAGAACTGAATCCCTTTCTTAATAATGATGGGATAATGCATGTTGGTGGAAGACTTCAGAAGTCAAGACTTTCTTACCTTCAAAAACACCCAATTATTATGCCCTCAAAACATCACTTTGTGAATTTATTAGTGTGGGATGCACACAGCAAAGTGTTTCACGGTGGAAATTCTGAAACTTTTATAGAAATACGCGAAAGGTACTGGATAATTAAAGGAAGACAAACTGTTAAAAATATCTTAAGAAAATGTATTCTGTGTAAATGATTTAATTCTTCTCCTGGTGTGCAAGTTACTGCTCCTTTACCAGTAAATAGAACAGAAGCATTACCTTCTTTTTTCTGTAGTAGGTATAGATTTCGGTGGACCACCTTATGCCAAAGACAGTGATGAGAAAAACTACATCGTGTTGTTTACTTCTGGAGTAACGTGAGCTCTTCATTTAGAGTTTGTTGGCAGCATGACCACAGAAACATTTCTTCTTGCTTTTCGACGATTCATTGCTCTTCGAGGTCTATGTTCTCAGGTTTTGACAGGCAATGCTAAAACTTTCAGACGATCAGAGCTTGAACTTAAAAATTTGTGGACTGTCATTAGTCAGCCATCAGTAAAATACTTTTATGCCTCCCACAAAATCCAGTGGTGCTACATCGCTGAGAAAGCTGCGTGATGTGGTGGCTTCTATGAAAGACTAATTAAATCTGTAAAACTTGCTTTACGAAAAACTCAAAAAAAACTACTTTATCTCTAGATGAGTTAGAAACTCTAATTATTGAAATTGAAAGTGTTCTTAACTCTCGTCTGTTAACTTATGTTTATTCTGAATTACAGAAACCTATGCCTCTAACTCCAGCTAATATGCTATTGGGGCACAGGATTAATAGTTTGCCTCCTGCCAGGCTTCATTTTGATTCTAATTTAGTTAATAGGAAAATGCTAATTAAAAGATTTAATTATCGAGAAAGATTCGTAAGTATGTTTTGGAATAAATGGAAAAATGAATACCTATTAATGCTGAGATCTGTTCATTATGTTAAACCTTCAGGTAAAATTATTGATTAAAGTTAATGATATTGTATTAATTTATGATGAAAAGCTATCTAGACATTTTTGGAAATTAGGAAGAGTTGTAACAGTATTTCCTGGCAGAGATGGAAAGGTAAGGTCTTGTGAAATTAAAACAGGTACATCAGTTATTAAAAGACCTGTGCAGCATTTATATAATCTTGAAATGAATGAATAAATTTAATTGTTTATTATATGTGTATTAATATGCATTATTGTTACAGTAATATTACAGATATGTGATGAAAGTTTTAATGTATGTGCTGGTGTTAAGTTGCCAGCTTATTATCTTTATTATGCTTTATTGCAGATAACTTTACAAATTGTTTAAAGATAAGTGATTTGTTTATATAGTAAATAAGTGTAGTTTCTTTAATATGTGAATTAATTGAACTTTACATTGTAAGAGTTTCTTTTGTTAAATTTGTATTAGTGTTTGAATGAACCCCTGGTCATTCGGGGGGCAGTCTGTAGAAACTATTGCACCAGATGGCGCTGTGTGCGCTTGAATTCCTTGGACTAGTGCAGAACTTTGAGGATTGTGAAAGGTGTAAAACGAACGCGAAACACGAACTAAAGTTTATATGTGCTTCTCTTTGTAAATGTATTTAATTGTGTCATCAATAAAATATAGAGAAAAAGATAAAAGGCGAAAATGTGTCTGACAGATAAGTGAAATTTCTTTATATTTTGATTTGAATTGAGTTTTAGTGACAAAGAATGTATATGCGCATTTACACCCTCTGCTTTTACAGATGCAGCTTCTGAATTAGTGCTTTTTTGTAAAATGATTTTGTTAGTCATTGACAAGTAAATCCTAACTTAACAGGCTTTTCAAATTTTCACCTGCATTCTAAAGAGAAACAATAATCAGGAACAGTTAAAAATTGGCTCATTAAAAAAAAATAAATTCATAAACTGAAGCCATTATTTATGCCAAGAAGAGTAAATTGTATTTTTTATGGTAGGCCATTTTTAGGCTTAGTTTAAAAACGTAAAAATGGGGATTTCTAATGATGTGTTCTTTCATTTTTTTAAAAATTTTATTTATGCTACGTTTCCAAACAAATATTAAGCAAATTTTTCCAAGTGAGATGCACTTTTGAATAAATTTCTTAGTAATTTATTTTCAGCAAAGGTCTTAATTTATGTTCCTAGTTTATATACATCTCTACCTACATCAGTGTGATACTAGCTTACAATCATTTTTAAGTTTTTCAAATTTGTGGAAATACAACTTAGATATCAAACATTTGAGTCTCTCTCAAAATACTGCTTTTTTTCCTGATGCCGAATTTTTTTTACCAGTAAAAATTTTTATTTGGAACTCTGTTACAGCAGTTTCTCACCAAGGAACCAAAACAATCATTATTTCCCCAATATCTGTCTCATCAGTGTTCAGATTTTCACGCATAATTACTTTATTCACAGTAAGGATAACTAATTTGACATTAATACATAGTGTTGTAAATATTTTGTATTTGGTGGATTTGAGCATCATACTGAATCTATATTGCACTCTGTGTTTATCAGGAATTAATTTTTTGCATCTCAAATATCTGTTGTTATTATATCACTCCTTCATAGGTATTACAATCCGAGAAATGTTTGTTATTTCTGTAGACATTACTTCTATTATTTTCAGAAACATCTTCAACATTACTATGACAATCACTTTCAATTTCATTTTTCTGCTGTACCAGATGCATATTCTTGTGGCATTACTTGTTATTAATAATAGATGTACATGCTGCTGGAAAAGCATCATTATGCTTAGACTCTAAATTAAATTCAGAGTTGTCTTCCCCCCCTTTTTTGGTGTCATGAAAAGAGAATTATTTTTCTCCTCACTAGCCATGCTGTGAGAACAACTATCTCTTTTGTTAGTAGTCTCATTTTTGAGCCATCCTAAAATCATAACAAATTATTTATAATTATTTTTCAGAAAATTATTTATAAATATATTGATTTGCCATTCTAAAAGAAAATAAAGAAGTTATCTATCTCAGCAACTATGACAGTCTCTGCCTGATGGGACAAATATAACATAATTTTATTGGGACAGTAGACTTGCAAAATAAAAGTATTATAAACTTTATTAAAATAAAACAATGTAATTACATATTAATGGCATTAAAAATTGTACAATTTTATGTAATTTTAATTGAAATCAGTCTAATTTAAAAAATTATTGCCAATATTAATAATTATGTAGTTACATGCACCACAGGTTCGCCAGGAAAGGCTGAAAATTGAAAATGGTTTGGCTTGAGTTGCTTTCTGTTTTGCTAGATAACTTTAAATGACAGATTTTAAATAAAAGCAGAAGTTTTGTAACAAGTAATGCCTGACACAATTTTTGTAAGTGATTCTGGAGAAAACTTAAGTCAACAGGCCTTGAACCAATTAATGGTAAACCGTATTTCCCCAGTTCTGTTAATGTCATTTGTTGGTCCAATTGTATCTAGTTTATAAAGACCGTATGAAAAAATAATTTTATTAGATGCTGTCACTTCATTTACGTGTTGGTTGCAGTTAAATTTCAATCAAGCTCATGGTAAAAGTAGAATTTGTAAAATAGAAGAGCCAACATTATTTGGTTTTTATTTCTGATTTTCACCATGCAAATTTTGAGCTTTATGATTCAGTTTCTAACTAAGAAGATAGTAAAGCTGCAGCATCTGGTAGTTACATACAGTGAAAGAAGCATAATAGTTATAAAGTTTTTTAACCAGTAAAATTTATAACAAAATCTTGGATAAATACTCAGGTTCTTTGGCAAGGCAAATGCTATTATTTAGATATTACAAAGAACTGCTTTCATGTCAGTATAGTGCTGGCAGTCATGGCAAAGCATTGTGAATTTTCTAGCTAAATATGCAGCATATACAGTTTGAAGATAGTAGTTCCTACGTAATTAAAATGTCCGATAATATTCTCAAGTCATTTTATACCGAGACCTCACTTTTATGATAATTAAAGTTGTATCGTCATTAGTTGTTTTTTTTTTTTTTTTTTTTTTTTTTTTTTTTTGAAGCAAGTCTGCAGTGCTCTTGCCAGGACTCAAACCCTGGACCTCTCAAATACGCGTTCAGTATGCTTCTCATTACATCACAAAGGCATGTGGGAAGGAGGGAGAAAGTACCTTATAAAATTGTTGAAATGCAAGAGCTGGTAAGTGGATTGCGACAGTATCATTTTTATACTATTATCACTGGATTGTTACTAGATTGCTAAGTGTCTCTACTCAGATTCTGAAATTGTCGCAGCATAATTTCTTTAATTGTTCAGTCCATATGAAATTTTTTCTGTCACTATTCTGCAGCAGCAGATCATAAAGTTACAAACCTTTCATTGCACATTTCTTATAAACCATGTCTGAAATATTCCATTTAAAGATATGATTTGGTTATTTATGCAGGAAAAACTTTAGTCTATTAAATGAGCTCTAGGAGGAATCGTTTCGTAGAGGACTTTAGAGAAAAACTGGCTGATATTCATGCTAGGCAGGATACCTTGAAATGCTGGGCCTTGAAAATCCCTTGCAGCCAGGCTGTACAGTCACTGGGAGCCAGACCTGCCCTTAACTACCAGCATTAAGGAGTCTTAGTCACTTATATGGGTTCAAAGACTCAGTCTTGTACCGGTATGAATTCTTGTGTTGGTCGTGCAACAAAATTATTTTTAAGGTGAGGTTATGAGGTGTTTTCATTTTGTTGAAATCCATTTAAGTTCTGTGTGAATAACATATTCAAGTAAAGGAAGACCTTCAGACAGGATGATGTTCTTTTGATTCCTGAATTTTTTGGCTGGAGGGTGGGTGAGAAAATGATGGATATTTGAATCCTTTTCTTTTTCTACAAATGTGTGCACACTTGATCTAACGTTTTAGATTTTGAAATCGTTTATTTTTCTTCCCTTCGAATTTTTTGAGAAAATGTATTTTCCTCTGCATGGTGTTAAAATTATGCATTATTAAAATGATACATGATTATCTTTATTCAAATTTTATAAAAGTAAAAGGAATCCATCCATCCCTATGAAGTATTTATTCTTAAACATGCTTACTACATTAGTTTGCTATGTGCTTATGATAAGAACTACTTTTATATTTGCATTATGATGTAGGGTTTCCCTTAGTCCAATTAACCAATTATTCAAATTTTTGTAATGTAAACTCCGCAACTTTCCCTCGCATTTCTTCGCCAGGATGCAAATTTAAAGTTAAGTGAAGTGAGTTTTTAAATGGGTGACTCTTGGAGTTTATTCAGAGCAAGTTTTCGCTAGCCAGCGCACATTACGAGTCTGTCCTTGCTGTTACGCGAAGTGCTGCTAAGCCTTTTTTGGCCATTTAAATAATTATCACGCCGGGTAAGTTGTCGAATCAACCTAGTTTGCCTTGACTTAAAGTGCTAGTCCAGCACTACTCTTTAGCCTTGAATTTATTGTGTAACGATTCTTAAGTTCCACTGCAAGTTGTTGGTGTTATTGTAAAGCACGAAGTACGTGCTTTTCATTCCATAGTTGATAATAATAATAAAGGGTTATTTTTACCCTTCTTCTATGTTGTTATCATTTATGCTTGTGCGAGAAGTCACCAGATTCTTTAGTAGGATCTAGTAGAGTTTATGTGGCCAAAGAGAGTATGATCCTGTAATGATAGTTATTTGACTAGCTGTAGGAGGCACTGCGTTATGTGATCGCAATTAATGTTATTGGATTACCAAAGTCCTAAACATTTCTATACAGAAACATTGAAAATACATCGCTTATTGAGATCAACAAGTGAGTTAATGTTATCCAAATATTATAGAATGATCTGAAGTGTGATGATGAAGAATGATTTTAATCTGAAGTTAAGTCTCAGAATAAAAGATCAGATTGCCAGATTTGAACAAAAGATAAAATTGCCACAAAATAGATTGTAAAAATTTCCAAATGACAGACTTGTAAGGGATTAAGTTGCCAAACAGTTTGATTTTGATTTAAGGCAACCGTCTACAAAAATGGCAAGATTGACTAGACTAAACTATTTAATGGAGTGGAATTCTAGATGACTGTTTTTTCATGCCAAAATATCTGCTTGTTTTGAATTATACAGTTTTTTGAATATTCTGTTTGGAAAATGCTCATCTTTATATCATTTATGTGTTTAATCATTTTTATCATGAAGATGTCAACTTTTTAAGAGGTGTCAACTTTTCAAACCACTATGAGCAAATACCAATAATGAGTTAGTGGGTTGTTGCTGTTAACTTGAATATTTCTCAACCAAAACAAAGCAAAATTCAGATGAAAACATGAAACCGATGCATAGTGAAAGAGATCATAGTGTTGAGGAAGCGTTGGAAATCTTTGTGACCAAGGTGGGGCAGTCATTGTCCATTGATGCTGCAGAAATTTGAAGTGTTAGTTGTAAAAATTGGCAAAGAGAATTTTGTAGCTGCAGATGGCTGGTTTCATGATGAGAGAAAAGTAAAAATGTTATTTATAGATACATTCATGGTGAAGAAAAAGATGCTAATTTACCTGTTTCAGAAGCATGGTTGTCAAATGAATGGCCTAAATTGTCTGTGAAGTACTGTCCAGGAAACATTTATAATTAAAAAACAGGACTGTATTATCCTACATTGCCACAACATACATGTTTATTTGAAACTGAAAGTTTGAAAGGATGTAAATTATCAAAAGATCACACGATTCTCATGCTGCATCAATATTTGGGGTTAAAAAATTAGTAGTCAGAAAAAGAACAAAAGCTCTCTTTAAAGAAGTAAAGAGTTTACTAGTGGACTATAAGTATAATTTAAAGGTGTGAATGACATTAGTAATTTTTAATGAATGTCTTTTGAAATGGGATAATGAACTTAAGAATGATGTCTTGAACTGATAACTGTGTAGTACATACTCTAAACATATTGTAGTTATATATTTTCCAGGAAACACTGCAGCCATACTTGAGCCATGTGATCAAGGTATAATTAGAACAATGAAATAACTTAATCACCATGAAGTGAGTGCCCTTTATAACAAAAATGATATGGATATAGTGCAAGTGAATTAATAAAGAAAACTAGCTTTCTTGATGCGCTGCATTTTCTGAACATGTATTGGAACAGTTTTAAGCATGCCAACGTTTTAATAAATGATAAAATAGAGGAAGGAAAAGATATAAAACGTCTCCAACTAACAGGAATTTAATGCTTGGGTGGATATTGATGAAAAAGTTAAAATGCTGCATCAGTGGCAGAAGAAGGTATATGCCAGTCCTTTTCTGAAACAAATCCAAGCTCATCATATAATAAACTTTCTGAAGAAGATGAGAAAATTAGTGAATTTCTTACAAATACTGAGATAAGATTGCCCTACAAGTGTTAAAATCAGGGGTACAGTGTTGATAAAATAATTTCCAGGAACATTTATTCACATTATGTATATGAACAGCTCATAAAGGAACTTTTGCTTAACAAATGCAGGCAAGCACTATTAATGGCAACCCCCTAATTAAAAATGCTGTGAATGTATTGATATGTTTCTATTCATATTTATACTGTAGTAAATTAATTCTATTTACATTTTGCTCATTACTTAATGTTATGAAAATAGTCATGGACAAACATTATCACATTAAGTGGTGTCTATGATATATACTTATGGTTCCTGAATAATTCTAACAAGTATTTAGAATGCATGCAAAATGTCATTGTTCTGGATTTTTAACTGCATTTTGTGATGTTTAGTATTCTCCATTTTCATCATCATCATCATCATTATTATTATTTTGCTTGCTTTTTTTTCAAACCATGCTTTATTGCCTGCACTATCTTAATGCCACTATGACTTTCAATTCATTTTTTTTATATTCTATACCTAACAATCAGTCTTCGGCTTCCTAATTTAGAACTTAACTCATTCTTTTCTGTTTCACTGTATGTTGAATTGAACCACTTCTTTACTTGTTGCTGATGGTTTAAAGCAGATTAAGTACTAATCATAACTCTAAGAATCATGCTGCAAAAAAGAATAAACTCTTTGAAAGAAAAAGATTTTATGATAGCCCCCTCCCCCCCCCAAAAAAAACGAAAGATAAACTAATTGTGAATGTACTAATCATGTTAATTTCATCACAAATTCATAACAGCTTCGTATTCTTTACTACATAGCATAAAAACAGGGAATTTTCATGTCCTGCAACCCCCCAACAGTTTCATAACAAAGTCTTGTCTTAAAGATGCTTGCACTTTTATGGAAATCTGAGACTATTCGCAAAAAATAAGAGTTTCATACAAGCATTAAGGTTATAATCTTCATGATACTGATTCTGAACTTCGTACGAGCGCCATGAACCTTTGGTCTTATGTTGGGGTACCCCTATACTTTCATAAACAATGATCAATTACGGAAAAGGTACTACTATCACCTTTTTTCACATTGGCCGTGCCAGTGAGACTAGGCCAGTTTTCCTCTGACTGTGGCTTTTGGTGCAATCATCAAAAGTAAAGTATCAGTATTTATTTTGATTTTTTGTGTGTAAGAATTCATTTCTGAAGATTTGAAAAGAAGAAGAAAATTGTTTCCTAAAGGAATATTAGAGAATTACTAAAGGATTTAAAATGTAGGACAAATTTCTTTATTTATTTTGTTTTAGTTCTAAATTTGTTTCACTATGTTCATTTTTATAGACTTTTAAAGAGCTGTTTTAAAAGTATTATCTTTTCCAAATCTGTGCTTTATCATTTTATTTACATAACCTTAACTTTTATCCATATTAAATTTTATTTTAGGCATGGACAGTACCTAATATCGCTTCTTTCTGGCAGAAGAAATGTTATTAAGGTTGTATACTTTTATAATTTTATATCATAATCTAAGGCAGCATTTCTTAAACTATGATTCACAACCCCAAACGGGATCGCAAAGCAAAATATAATGATGGTGAAAATTTAACTTAGATGCATGAATTTAAAGAAACATTGTTTGCAATCCCTTATCTTTAATTTAAAATACAGTCAAAAAGTCTTTAATCCGGACTTGTCGGGGCTTCGGCGATTCCGGATTATCGATTTTTCCGGATTATAGATAATCATTTTAAATCTGGTAAGATGGCCTTCAGAAATTATAAAATTTAAAATATGAAACCGTAGTTTATGAAACAAAGAGCAATTATGATCTAAAGGGTATGAAATTTTATAAAAAAAAAAAGCTTAATATTTATTTGTTTACTTTATTAAACATTTCTTTCAACGCGCGCATGCATAAAGCATACATTACGGATAGTCGAAATTAGAAAATTGCAACCAGAAAACTATTTGATTTGTATTCGTGATATTTATAATGACGAGGAATTTGATTTAAATCATATCAAAGACGGAGTACATCGAGATGAAATACTACATTTAGTAAGGAATTATAAGCCGAATAAAATAAAAACATCTGCTCTGAAGATAAGAATAGTGCTGACAGATCAACTCTTAGTTCATTGCACGCCGCGACGTCCCTCCGCGCAGAGCAGCGTGAAATTGATAAACAGATTTCGGAATGGTTAGAGAAAGAAAGGAGCCTTTATTTATTTCTTTCAATTCCACTTTTTGTTTGATGGACATCGAAACATGCTTTCCCTTTGTCGATCTTTGGCAGCTCCAGCATCGTAAATTATATTTGACATAATCGAAAGTTCAAGCTTACTCTTATAAAATTGCTCTAACAGTCTGCAAAAAATAATAAGCCAGATCCAAATCGAAGATATTAAGGAACAACGCAATCTGCAGCATTAACCGAAATAGATAATTTTAGCTTAGCTTATACCGCACATTATACATAAAATGCGCATGCATAAGCGTATTATGCGCATGCGTCAATGCATATGCGCATGTGTCTGTGCATTATGCGTTGACGCATGCGCAGAAAGTTTGTAGTTTGGAGGTCCGGATTATGGATGTCCGGATTAACGACTTTTGACTGTATTACATTTTCTGTATAGTGTAATTATAGAATTGCCAAACGCCCAACTATAATATTGCCAGATTATAAACTTGCCAAATTGAGCTATAAATTATGTTTGTATATTGATAAATATCAATAAGCACATCATCATAACAGTGTTGCATTGCAACTTTCACGTGTTAGTTATTTCAGAATCAAAATATGCCAGAAACATAAAGTACATAATGTTCTGCACCATACAGTGTGCGGGGAATAAGGTCACCACTGCTATGACTAGTGTAGTGATAAAGCTTTTCGAGTAGATTGTCAGTTTTTTCTGTTTCTCTATAACGAGTGTGTATGTCACAATGACTATACAGTATTGTATTTTGCTGTTTTACGTGACTAAGGTTGATATTCATTTGAATGATTATTATGAAATATGTTATTTAATTGATATTTCAGAGAAAAAGTACTTTTTATACATGGTAAATGGTTAAACTTGAATAACAGAGGTAATGAAAGATGCAGGGGATAATGCTACAAAGTCTGTTCAAGCAGGAACTAGCAATCAGGAAAAGGCATTTAAATTTATAATTCAAATTATAATTTAATTAAAATTGAATTTGTAATTTGGCTACTGAATATGAATAGCTTCAAGAAAGTCCAATTCACCAATGGAAGAAGTTTTCTGTATTATTTTTGCACACTCGAAGTCAAAATTGTGATTAAATTCCCAACTATGATTAGCTGTCGAAAACTCGTTAATTTCGCCTTTTCAAACATAAGATCTGTGTTCTTTGTTGTGAAACTTTAATGTGTTTTAGTTTGGCATTTATATCTCAACACACTGTGTGTTTTATAGCTGAAAAATATGATTGTAAAGCTGAAATTGCAAAAATAATTATGGATCAATTAGAAGCCTTCATGAAGTTTTGCAAATTTTTTACATCTGATCTTGATTTAAAAAAGTTAGCTTGGATTCAAAACTACTTTAGAATTGATATTGATGAGATTAAGCCCTTGCCATATAAAGCCCAAGAGGAATTTGTTGAGCTATCGAAGGATTCAAAATTTGAATTTCCTCAATAACCCTTGTGCGAATTGTAGATCGGACCTAGAAATGAATTTCCTTAAGTTTCTGAAATGGCAGATATTCTTCTGCCATTCAGTAAACACATGTGAAATTGCATTTTCGGTTTTAATGCTTAGTAAATCCAAATATCATTAAATAATGGAAAACATTGGAAGCTGCTTTATATCAAGCAGCATCAAGTGTTACCAAGGTCTAATTTGTTATGTAGGAAAACAGAAGTGCATCTGTCTCATTAAAACATGATTTTCTTTCACTAATTTTTGCATACTTGAAACAACTCCTAAAACTACTTCTTTTCATATGTGTATTTGTTATAAGTATTTTGAAAAAATATTTATTTTTGTAGCTTTATTTTATTTTTAATGTTTGGGGTCGCAAAAAATATTCATGTTAAAATGGGTCATGAAGGAAGAGAAGTTTAAGCAGTGCTGATATGGTATCTCCTTGTAGAACTTAAGCATCTTCCATTTTAAATCAACACTCGGATTTAATATTCTGTTTGAAAAGTAACCTCTCAGCTTCAGTATTGTTTTTTTAATAAAAAATGTATTTTTATTGTATAACTGCGCTAGAGTGACTAGATTGGAATTTGTTTATGGTCATTATGATAGTTGTGGGATTTGTATTAGAACTGAGATTTTATGTATGTTCACTGCTTGTTTAAATTTTTGTGGAATCACATCTGTTTGTAATACGTCTTAAAACTATATAATCCTGTTTTACAGAAACATGCAAATGAACTTTTAAATGATTGAAAATGTAGCATCATTATGTAAAAATATAACTTTCTGAAGATAAACTAAAAAACTAATTTCTGAAGATATTCTTAAGATTTTATAGCTACTTTCTAAATTTTGGAAAGACTTAAAGCAACTGCATTAGCCTCGAAAAGTTAAGCATACGATGGTAAAATCAAAAACTAAAAAACTTAATATCCGAACATGTTCTTCACTAATATAATTGCTAATAATGTTAACAATTAGCTTAGCTGCTCTTAACTGTTAGAAAGACCTAAAGCAAATACACAAGCTTCCAAAAGTTAAACATGCTATAGTAAAATCAACAAAATTGGGAAAATAAAGCTTTTGATCAACCCCAAATTCCTGATGTAGGCTGCAAATGTGCTTATGCATGAAAGAAAACAAGCAATATGTTTGAAGATGAATATGAATGATGATGAAGATTTGATGAATTATTTTTATGTTTTATTTTTACAAATTATATGAAGATGTCATATTTGAGTCATTAATAAATTAATGTGTAAAGCAGGAATTCACTACAGGTTCGATATACACTTCTGGGGTTTGATGAGATTTTAAAGGGGGTCTGGATTATTAAGGCATGGATAGCCAAATATGTATTGGCAATTCATCAGCATAATGAAGATTTAATTTTTAATATTTGATTAGATGATACATATTAATAAAGTTAATAATTAACTGTTTTTGATATAAAGCTTAATTCTACAAATAAGTGAAGTCTGATTCAAAAAACATGGGTATGCTAAGTTTTGGAATTTTTAAACCCAAACTAAAAATTGTTACTGCACGAAAATTATTGACTTTTCCCTCTTACCAATTGGAAACAGGTTTTAGTCAAACCTATAAATTATCATAAAAACCAAGAAACAGGTTGAATATTTCTGGACAAGGCAATTTAAGAATTACATTAAGGAATTTTTGCCAAATATTCAAAAACTTGTTTCATTACATCAAGCACAGCCATCACATTAATGAAAATCGAACATTTGTGCAATTAGAATCTGTAATTTTGTGTCTGACAACTTGTTTATATTTGTAAAATTAAAAATAATAAAACATAAGTCTAATTAACCATTTTTTTTTTCAAAAGTGTTTATCTTATTCTTAGTTTGTAATCTGTAAGTTACCTATGTGCAGTTCTTCGTATTGTTACATTGTAAGATATATATTATAAAGAAAAATCTATAGATGTTGATTTGGTTGCAAGAAAAAGTGTTAGGAATCCCTGGTTTAAAGCTAAAAGCAAGTAAATATAAATGTGAAGGGGTTGATTTGGTTGGGGGGGGAAATGGTTAGTAAGCTCTGGTTTAAACTAAAAACAAGGAAATAAAACTTGCAAAACAGGTATCTGACCAACTTTACAGTGATTGCCAATGCTTTCAATTAGGTGTTAAAGTTTCAGAGGTGCTAGTAATGGCATTCATCTGTTATGGCAGTAGTTTGCAGTTGTTTGAGATTGGCTGGAGGAGGTAGAAGTGAAGAGACAGCATGCCTGAGGGTATCCCAAAGATTTTAATAAATTTAAGGTCAGGAGAATACTGTAGCCACTCCATATACAAGAAATGCCTTTGCCGTTCAGATGCTCATTAATGATGTGTCAATGCAGAGAGACATTATCTTCTGTAAGGAAGAAATTAGGACCAACTGATACAGCACTGTCTCACAATGGCAAGAATGATTTTGTAGCAACATATAGTTGGATTGCAAAAACAAATGTAGCACTAGACTTCATCCTGATACCATGCAGCTGTCGCAGAACTCTCTAAAGATGTGCAGCTGGGTGTGATATCCCTCTGAAGTACCAGCTCACACCCCGATGCTGTCATCTCTGAATGCGGGATGTTCTGGGTCTGATTTCATGTGTCTCATTCTGTCCAGATCCTTACCTTCTTATCATCTGATTCCAGGGTGAATCTTGATTTGTCTATGAACAGGAGGTTTCATCAATCTGAGACAGTCCAATTGAAATAGTGATGACACAACTTTAATCTTGCCCTTCTGGATTGGAATGGTTAATGGAACCTAAAAATGTGGTAGTCAGGCTTACAATATCTTCACGTGAAGCCTTCGGTGGCAAGTACTGGCGGATATCGTGTAAGTAATGCTGCAACATGGATGTAACAGTTGTGGTAGTTACATGACAGTTCTGCTTGGCTACAGGTGCAAGACACCCATCTTCAGAAAGGGTGGCAACCCTTGGTTGACCGGGCACAATTATCCAGACAACCAGTTAGAATTGTTTCCACATTCGAGAAGTCGCCAATATTCAACACTAAAGAAAAGAGCGACATCTTTGACTGACCTGCTTCGGTTTATCTTATAGCATGTCTGCATACTGCCTGCCATATATCTTTTTTCAACCTTAGAGACATGAAATAGCATCAAAAATCATCTTAAAAAAGTTATAAACACTCTTTATCAGCATTTATAAATGAACCTCCTTAAATTCCTCAGAATACCTTCAGTTACTGCCTAACGAGTATATGGCTGTAATGTACAATATTTGCATACTGCCAACTACATCTGCAGCGATTAGTAGCCGCTTAAATTTTGCTAACTTTCAGAAACTGGTGATTTGCATTGTATGCTTAATTTTTGGAAGCCACTGTACTTTAATATTATCATTTCTGCTCTTGTTTTAATTTTCTAGTTTAAACTTGTCTATGTAAAGAAGAATTCTTATATCTCTTAAATGCTCAATTTTAAATAGATGGGTCTGCCTATGACTTATGAGGTACAGTTCATCTGTAACCGCTGGCATGGTACTGCCAGAATTCCTAAAGCTTACTTCCCTCTTCGTACATATCATTTTAATGTGTATGCTCTTCATGGATCAGGCGAAGGTCGTCACTACGAAGCTTTATTTCCGGTGCCAAGAAATCGGTTTAAGCAACCAGACTTGTAAGCTTCTTTGTTCGGATTTTCTGGTTACTTATTTAACAGTTTAGATAAAGCCTATATTAATGTTGTTATTTTGCATTTCAGGCACAGAATAAGGGCCTTCGGGAAGCTTTATTTTTCGATAATTTTTCAGGTTAATCCTGCCCTTACCCTGTCTGATGTATGGCGTGAAGCTGTAGAAAATCATGGTATGTTGCACAGAAAGTAATTAAAATCTCAAGGTTGGATTTTTATTTTAAAAATGCATATAAATTTTTGGGATTTATAAAACCGTTTTTTTTACAACAGTACTTTTCTTAGAATTGATTTAGAAATTTATATGGAATTATGAACGTTGTCTTAGTTAATTATGGCACAGCACACTAAGGTGAAGGATGCTTTATGAAGAACCTTTCTGAAGGAAATTTGCTCATGCAGAGATTATTGTGATCTGTGTATAGCCAGAATTAGGGATTTTTTACATTCTCAAATCCGGAATTTCCAGATTTGTTAAATGTTCAATCATCATCTTTCTCAAATTTCGTATTAGATAAAATTTATCATTCAGAGATTACATAAATTGAAAACTCATGGACTATGTAAAAATATAACACCATATTAGACAATTAAATCGAAATTTAAACAGTTAAATTGTAGAGAAATACAAACCACTCATATTTTGGACTGCGAAAAGACTGAAAACAGAAATACCCAGTATTGGCAAAATTGATTACATTTGTTTCAACTTGATTCCATGGACCCATTTAATATATCGCTGATAAGAATGAACATGCTTCAATTGTGTTAGCCTTGTTATGGAGGCCATAAAATATTTATTTTCATATATAAAAATACGTGCGAAGCTTTTAGGGCAGAAAATCCCTTTGATTGGATACAGTCCCTCTGATAAGATAACTTTTGGAATAGCTGCATAGCTGACCAAAATTCTTCATACTCCATATGTCATTCTGTTTTTTTCTAGCAGTACCTTATCTCCAACATCTGCTGATATGCATACTTCAAGCTCTGATCTATTCCTAAAGGTTAAAGTGAAAAGCCATTATCTACATTAAAATGTTTTGCTGACTATACTGAACTTTAAATTGTTAAGAATGGAAAATGTAAATGCTGTAGTCACCCGTTAAAAGAAAGGAAGCTAAACTTCATTTATATGCATAAATGTTGGAAACTAAAATTGTTGCCCACTAGCGTCCACCAAGTAATTAAATCGCTAAACAGTTATTAATTTAGTCTGGGTTTTGAATCCCAGTGAAAACACTGGCCTGCATGTTTATTTTCATGGTTTTCTCCATGTGTAACGTTTATACGAGCCAGTTTCCCTCAAAAGTCCTTCACAGGTCATCCCTTCAGATACCAGAATGTGCATTGCCATAATCAAATAAAAAAAGCCAAAAATGCTGGTTGCTTTGGGAAATAATGCAGTAGAAACATAATTTGTAATATGTTAAGAAAATTATATTTTTGCCTAGCTTATGAAATTGTTTGAAAATATTCGTGTATAATTGTATGTATACGTATCACATTTACGAGGGCTATCCAGAAAGTAGATTACGTTTTGGAATAAAAAAATAAACAAAGTATAGGAAACAAATTTTATTATATACAGATGAAAGCCACACTCAAATACTACTTTTCTACATAGTCACCATACAAATTAAGGCATTTATCGTAGCGATGTACGAGCTTGGAAATTCCTTCGTCGAAAAATTCGGCCGCCTGCGCCTTCAACCACTTCGTTACCTCTTCTTGCCTTCCATCTTGCACAAAACTTGTGGTAACCAAGTTTTTCGCTGATGATTTCGTGCAACAAATTTCGCGAAATTTGTGGAAAACTCAAAGAAAGTTCCGTTATTGTGAAATTTCGATTTTCACGGACTTTAGCATCGACTTTTTCGAGAAGTTCGGCGGTCACTATGCTGGGTCTCCCACTTCGATCTTCGTCATGAACATTGGTTCGGCCATTTTGAAATCTTATGACCCACTGACGCACTCCACCTTCAGTGATAATGTTGTCCCCATACACTTCACGAAGCTGCCGATAGATTTCTATCGGTTTACAGTTTTTTGCAGTCAGAAACCTTATTACTGAGCGCAGCTCGCGGGATTTTCAATTAACGCAGACATTTCAAACCGTCACAGTATCTGAACGGAGCACAGCACGAACCTGTCACTAGCACGGCTAGATGCAGACTGAGCTGCGCAACGCTCTGACCCCAAGATGGCCGCGCTAGCCCCGCCCCTAGCGGACACAGACGGAAACGTAATCTACTTCCTGGATGGCCCTCGTATAAAATTATTTAAAATCGTGCTGGATCTTTACAAATAATTTTCAGGATTTCTGAAATGGGGTTACAATTAACTCTTTAATATTCCCATTGCACATGAATTGGTCAAATTTATCTCTTATCAGTATGTTTCTGTTTAATTTTTTAAAAAAATTTAATGGTGAAGAAATTTACCCCTTTATTTGGATCTCATTCTAGCAAATACCTTTTTTTTTATTTTACACAATGATGTTTCTAATATTCTTAACCATGATGTAGAAATATTTGTAGTAATTATTTAAAGGTCTGTGATGATTAGAGTATTTATTCATGTACCTGTTTTCTATAGAATATTTTAATACTGTTATTTTTTATCGTGTGAGTGAATAATTTTTTAAAACTATTTAAATGTTGTAGAAAAACTGCATTTTCTTGTCAGTGGTACTGTTCATATACTCATTTTCATACTACTTTTATTCTGGTATAACTGATTGTAAACGAAATTGTGATTCATCTTTCTACACAATTAAATACTCAAGTACTATTAAAAATACTTAATGTAGGTCAGGGGTTCTCAAACTGTGATCTGCAGGTTTCAAATGGACCATGGGTGTTTTCCTAGATTATACATTTTTTTCTTTTGCTCTGCATGAATAAAAGAATGCACATATACAGGGTGATTCTAAATTATTTTTACAAATTAAGAGGGGTGATAGTACTCATCCAGATGAGCAATAATTACCATAGAACATAGGATCACATTCCACTCTGAGAGGCAGAAAAGAAGAATATTAGAATTCCAACCTGAAGCGTGCAACAGTATTCGGAAAGCGAAAGAACGAGACCAAAAGTTGCATAATCGGTTTAGCGGAAAATACCCAGAATGTGCACAAAATAAAAAACTTGCCGTTCGAGTGTTAATTAGAGCTCAGACTTTGATGGCAAACACTCAAAAGCACATCTTTGTTTCACAAGGTCTCAACCTCGTAAATGATTGCAACAAGTTAATTATCTAATCAAGGGCTGAATATTATCAAAACTCCAACTTCTGCTGTATGCCGAGATTAGCATGAAAAGTTAATGCTGTGTTCTGGCTGTCAGAACTCGTGTCCGCTTCAAGGGGAATGAGTGCAGTACAGTAAGTCCAGGAGGACAGAATAGAAGATGGCGAAGGAGGAATAAAATGCTCAGCATACAGCAGAAGTTAGAGTTAATTGATAATATTCAGCCCTTGATTAGGGAATTAACTTTTTGCAATCTTTTGCGAGGTTGAGACTTTGAGAACCAGAGATATGCATCTGAGTGTTTGCCATCAAACTCTGAGCTCGAATTAACACTCGAACGCCAAGTTTTCACTTTTATCTGTTTTGTGTACTCTCTGCGAGTTTTTCACTAAACTGATTGCACAACTTTTTGTCTCATACATTCGCTCTTCCATCACTGATGTAAGTTCAGGTTGGAATTCTAATATTCCCCTTTTCTGCCACTCAGAATGGAATTCGACCCTATGTTCTATAGTAATTATTGCTCATCTGGATGAATACTATCACCCCTCTTAATTCGTAAAAGCAATTTAGAATCACCCATTAATTGTATATAATTTTAGCACTTTAGTTTGGTGTAATGAGGTTTCCACAGTTAAAGGATAACGTGAATGCTTTTCACCATTAAGTGAGTGCAATAATTTCTCACTAGTATAAAACTCGAATGCAGACAGAGCATGCCTCTAAAAATATTCTTTTTAAAGAGTGAAATGTTTAATTTGCTTTATGATTAAATTTTCCCAAATCTTCAGTAAAAAAAGAAATGACCTGATGAGCTAACATTTGATGTGGCTGGTTAATTTTTCCTCACTGAGAATTTCTGTTCTGTGAATGCTTTCTTTAAAAAATAAATAATAATAAAAAAAAACTGTTGTAGGTCATTTGAATATACTGAATGTGTTAGAAAATGCCTGTAACTGAAAATTCTTGCATTTACAGTAAATTTGCAACTAAAATACAAATAAATATGTAATTTTTTTGGCTATCATTCTTACTTTTAAATGCAGTAAAAATGATATATTAAGATCTTCTTAACCTTTGTTTCTGAACTGAATTCATTCTCTTTCCCCCTTCTTTTATATCAGTAAGACCCAAGACTTGCATGCATTTGCAACATTTGTAGAGAACGTGATTTCAAATTAGTTTCCTGATTTTCTAGTAAAGATCCATGGGCAAAAAATATGACTTTTCTACATCCTTGAGTTCTGCTTTTAACCACCTTATCAATGTTATTCATGCATAAATTTAATATTTTATTTCTGACATAAATGATTTTTGCTTAAGCTTATTATTGAAAATGTAAAAATGCCAGTTTCTTAAATGTTGATTTATAAATTTATGCAAGAATTGCAGAATCGTAGGTAACTAAAAGAGATCAGAAACAGACAATTTTACTGCAGATGCTACTCAACATTCAGTTTCAAAATAATCTCTATCATCATCCAGTACCACTGTCAGCATTCCTGCAGCTAATTTATGCCCTGGCAGTAAATATTGTCAGTCTTGGACACACAAAGGTCACGGTGGAACAGGTGGTAATTTATAGGTACTAGGTCTAGCGAGTACAGTGTTCCTCAGCCAAGTCTTTGAATGGTATTCTTGGTCATCTTTACCACGTGTAGACTTACTATGTCACGAAGACAAAACATATCCTTGCAATTAACCAATGCTGACTCTTCTGCAATGTATGTTGTACTTGTTACAACTGCTATGAGTACAGGCCCTCTGTGATGATGTGGCATGGTGGTAGTAGCTCATAATGCACAACTTGGGACTAGTCCACCAGATACAGCATAATCTTACATGGATGCAGAAGTGGTCTTGAGGTGTAAGGCACAGGGTCATGTGATGACCTGTCTAGTATGTTTGGGAATGTCATTTAACCACTTTTCATTACCTTTGAGCATTCTATTAAATATGGAGGTGTTGCAGTTCCAAGAAAGCAGAGGCTGTCACTTGTTCCTTTTTGGCTGCCAACAATGCATAGGATACCCACTTGCTCAATTAGTAATGTCTGACTTTTCTTCGGAAACCTTGAAGCATTTGACAAGTTCACCACATATTGGACTTCTGTCTTCCTCTGTGTCTGTCTTTAGGGCCTTGTTATCTGACAATCCATGCCCATCGCAGGCTTCATCAAAAAAGCTCAGACCTTCTGACCTGAACTTCTGGACCCAGTGCCTGGTGGTGTATTCGTTCATAGCTTCCCCACCAGCTATGCCTAACATACTTTAAACTTAATGCAGCTGTGGACAGGTGTACTTTACAGTAAACAGCTATGGGCAAGCTGGTTATTGTGTATGTGCAATGTGCTTATATTTATGTCGGTAGGTAACCCTCCAGCATATGAATAGCATTCACAAATAACTTTGTTTCCTTTCCATGAACACTTCATCAGATGCCACATCAAAAATGGCAACAGCTTTATCTACCTTGTATTTAATTGTAATTTATGAAGGAAATCAGAAATTGTGTAGCATGATAATGATCATAATTATCATGATGAAGAAAATATCTAAGTCTACATTAAATCAGACTGGATCAAAGGAATAATAGTAAACAGAGAGCATTTTTCTTTGCAAGGTTTATACACGAACACCAAACTGCTACATACATACAAATATGATGTCACACTTTCGCTTACAAATAAATACAGTCAAAAGTCGTTAATTTGGACACCCATAATCCGGAATGATCTATAATCCGGACCTCAAAGTTAGAAACTTTCTGCGCATGCATCGCGTTGACGCATGCGCGTAAGACCTTTACGGCTGCGAATATGCAGGTGCGCATGCGCAAAATACGTTTACGAATGTGCGTTTAATGCATAACGGATGGTATAAGCTAAGCTAAAATTATCTAATTCAGTTAATGTTGCAGATTGCGTTGTTCCTTAATCTTTGAATTGGATTTGGCTTATTATTTTTTGCAGACTGTTAGAGCAATTTTATAAAAGTAAGCTTGAAATTTCGATTATGTCAAATAGAATTTCTGATATATATTTACTAATATGTAAAGGATCTACAAAGCGAAAGTATGTTTCAAAGTCTATTAAACAAAAAGGGGAATTGCTGCAAAAAATGGATAAAGGCATATCCTTTGTTTATCTAACTTTAACGTTTGTTTATCTTTAACGCCGCGGCACGCAGTGAATTGGAAGTTGATCTGTCAGCACTATCCTTATCTTCAGCACAGATGTTTTTATTTTATTTGGCTTATAATTCCTTACTAAATGTAGTATTTCACCTCGATGTACTCCGTCTTTGATATGATTTAAATCAAATTCCTCGTCATTATAATTCACTTCCGATAGCGTAGAAAGTGACAGAGGTTATTAAAAACGAAAAAATTTCGATTGACAAATTAGTCGGCATTCTCGACACAGCAATTATAGGACTTGAACAGCGGAACTTTGTAACTAAACAAGAAATTATGTCTGTTTAATAGAATTAAAGAGAAAGTATTATCACATGAAACGAAGCAACTTACATTGAAAGAAATGTTTAATAAAGTAAACAAATAAATATTAAGCTTTTTCTTTTTGTAAATTTTGATACCCTTTAGATCATAATTGTTCTTTATTTCATAAATTACGGTTTCATACTTATAATTTTGTAATTTCTGCATGCCATCTTACCAGATTTAAACTGATGATCTATAATCCGGAATCGCTGAAGTCCCGACGAGTCCGGATTAACGACTTTTGACTGTACTATCACCATGTATCGGCAAGCTTAGAATACATAAACACAAACTTATATTTAACACTTCTTCCATGGATGTGTAAATGAATGCATCAATTTTACTGAAATTCAAGGTAATAAAATCTTTTCAGTTGGTCTTTAAACAACTTCCTTATCCAGCTGAATCTTACAAGATCTAATTCTGCTGTCTTAGCGAGAAAATAATTCTATAATCATACCTAACTTTCAATAACAGCGTTCTGCATTATCTCCTTATTTATATAAGGAGGTAATGTTTCCACATTTAAAGTTAATGATGATGTACATTATCATTAATTTTAAATGCGTAAGAAATTTTTGGAGTGTTTGAAAACATAACTGATCTTAGTTCTAGCAAATATTTTTTACAGAACCTTTTCTATAAATGCTCTAATAGTAACTGCCTATGTTTCCAATTTTTAATCAACTGAGATCTTGTGTACTCTAGTTTAGATTCAACTGAAGGTAAAACAGTCAATCTAGATACAGTTATAAAATAGGATGGACGAAGAGGATCTGTTTCATTTGGTTCATTATATTCTCAAGTTATTGACCTAGAATTACTTACAGCTTCATCTCAACTAAATAGAATAGAATTCTTTATAAGATAAAGAAGGACACAATGAAAACAATGAAATATACACTTTTATACCATCTTTTAAATAGAAATGTCCAGCAAAATCTACTCCACTTATTTCAAACTGTTGATTGTTCTCCACTCAGTCAGCAGGAAGAGGAGCCGATATCTTGTGTTCAACTCCAGCATTATATTTTTTTACAAAATTTATAATTTATAATAATAATATCATGTAACACAGATTTTATAAAATGTCTAGCATCTAAAATCCAAATTTCCCTCTTACATGCATTACAGTTTTGTTTACACCACTATAAAGTACTTTATCATGAGAGTGAGAAAAATAATTATTTGAAAATATTGTAGGTTGAATTTTGTCTGCAACTGACATTGATTTTAGTAATCTTCTAAACTTCTTCCAACTTTGTAACAATCCCTTTCATGAATTACTTGGATTTAATGATGCATGGATGATAAAGTGCAAGATTTCCTAAGAAACGTCGTTACGCTCATAGAAAAAATTCGCAATGCAAGAACTCTTGATAAACTTTCTGCAGGTTTCCGAGCTGTCAATTACATGATGAAAATTGCGGAAGACGAAAACTGATGCATTTTGAGAATGTCACCTCTTCCTTAATTTCTTGAATCTAGACCATCGTCGATGCTTGTCTTCACAAAATTTATCCCACTCATTAAAATTTCGAGATCATCACCAGGTTATTTTTTGGTCATAATTCGAAACTTTTCAACAGTTCTACAAGGGGTAGGGCCACCGTTCCACTTGGAGGCAATTTAAAAGTAGACTTGATTTTGCTTCAGAAATTACATTCACCAAACTTGAATTCTTGTCAATCCATGAAAATCGCATAGCATTCCAATCTTCAGAAGCAAGAGAAATTTGTAGAAACACCTTCTGAATATCTGACGGTAATGCAATTCGATGAAGTCAAAAATTTATTAACTCTTTCAAGAGCTCAGAAAAAAGATTTGTCCCATGAAGTAAATTATCATTTAAAGTCACATTTTCATCTTTCTACTTAAGTCTACCTTCATATCTATCTCCCTTTGAGTAATCGAGTTTTCAATTATTTGTAAAGCCATTTTTTTTATTTCGTTCTTGATCAGAAATATTTTTTGTTCCTATAGATTCAATGCCCCAAAATGATGTGATGCTTCTTGAAAGCTTCACACCTACACTTAGGTTTAAACACACATCGTGCACTAAAAGTCTGAAAATCTTCCTTGTATACACCAAGCAAACAAGGTTTTCATTGCTACTGCATAACTGCTTATCCTTTTTAATTCTTCACTTGCTATATTCCATACATTATCCATGCCAATTTAAACAGAAATCTCTTAACTTATTCTGTCTTCACCGCTGGGGGTCTGTTAAAGTAATGCCAAATGTTTGGAGTTTGGACTTAATTTCTGAATCTGGTATCCGAGAACATGAGACATTCAAGTAAAGTCCCCTCACTCGCATGCGAAAACCCTTTCCTCTAAGTAATGCAATAAATTTGTGGGAGTTTGTTTAGGAACACATAAATTCTCGCTATGCCATCGTATGGTGAGCATCGATAACAATACCAATGCTTACAGTTAGTTATTCTCGCAGGAAGGAAAATTTGTGTTCTTAAATGTGCGTTAAGTGACAGCGAGTACAATAAGAGTGAAATACTGAGATAAACTGCTCAAGCACGACCTTTACATCGTCTCCCCATAGTACCCACTAATGGGGGGAAGCGTAGCCAGCAACTTTACATTCATTCTTAGGAGTCAAATTCAGGACTCATTTAACCCCTGACATATATCTGCTTGATGGCTATAATTATATCAGCAGAGAGCCGCAGTCTCTCTCAAGAAAATTCACCTCATTTTTTGTTTCCATCCACTCATATCCTCATTCTGTTTCGCCCCGGAATTTTCATCAGCTATACTTTAAGCATATTTAGTTTGTGATGATAATAGAACTCACCCCCCCCCCATGATCAAAGCTTAAATTGGGCCGGAGCCCACCGGATTTTGGCTCCGGTACTTCTCAATTTTTGTAATAAATCATAATTCTAGCCGAAATGCACCGGAGCCCTGAATAAGAATGCTGCAGCACTTCTTTTATGTAATTGAATAGCAATTTAAGTAGAAATTTTCTCTCGAAAATTTTATTTTCATAGTAAAATTATATTAAAAATCACTTATTATATTTCAATTTCTCCTTACATTTATTTAATTTTAATTATTTCAATAAATAATTAATTAATTACCTGATAATTATGAATTAAATTATAATTAATTATATAATAATTATTGATTAAATAATTTGTAAACATTAATTAAATGGCTATTGATTAATTTGATAATAATTAACTATTTAATTTTTAAATTATTAATGTGTTTAATAGTCATTTTATTTATTTTTTTACTCTTGTTCCTCTTTGCTGACGGTCTTCCATAGAGCTTTGCCACTTCTCATCTTAGAAATTAAGCCCTGGTTACATCCAGAACACAACAAACATTTTCTGGTACATTTAAAAAGTTACATGTCTTTGGAGTTCAGTTCTGTACATCTGTATTTCATATGCTCCTCATCACAAAATATACATTTGTAGCCAATTGTTAACAAACCTGAAGCAGTCGGAACTTTCAGTTTATAAGTCAGATAAGATATTGTGTGTTGTTAATTATACAAATTTATTGTTTCTTGATTTTTTTTCCAAACTTGCAGCTTCTTGGCAATTAACAATTTTTAAGAATTCGATTATTTTTTAATATCAAATTCTGCTTCTATTTTGCAACTTTAGTTAAATTCTAAATTTAATTCCGCTGGAAGTTTTTGCAAAATTATAGAGCAGAGAATATTTCCAAAACTTCCAGAAGTAAAGTTCAACGAGTCTCAACTTCGGATGTTGACTTTACATTCATCATACAGTTTATGCAGTAGTTTAACATTTGAAATGTTTCCCACTAGTTCAAGAGATAGTAGTTTATTCATATGCGAAGTGACGATTACACCTTGTCTTCCAGGATATCCTTTCAGTATTTCTATTGCTGAATCATAATTCTGATCACTTAAAGCAAAACTGAAATTGCATTACCACTAAATTAAGCACTAAAGCATTACCACTAAATTAGGATTTTATGAATGCACATTTTTCAGTTTTTTTTCGGTTTTCATCAGTCCACTATTGTGAATCAGATTTTTATACTTGCTGCAAAAGTTCAACCATTTACATATGTCTTCATAATGAGTTTCAATTTGCAGACATGGTAGCTTCATTTCTTTTGTTTCTTCTGTTGATGTAACATTTGCCATTTCATTCTAATGTATTACTACAATTCTAGAATATTCTGAAGTCCTTTTTCAAAAATCACTGTATTCTTCCTTGCGTTATTACAGTTTTATCTCAGTATTCTTAATTTTGTGTAGCTTCATTTTCAGTCTCCTCCAAAGTCAGTTTCATATTTTGATTTCTGAATCTAAACTTTTCTGTTTGTTGATTTCTTTCAATTAACTGTTTGTATAAATTCTCAATCTCTTTTCTTTTGTGGAATATGATTTTCTAAACTCATTTCGACTTTGGTTAACTGTTTTATTGTTAACTGCCTTACAACAGATTGTTTCCTTTTCTAATATTCAAGCGTACCCTCGTTTTCAAAATATTCAGTGTGTCAATTATTTTGATTTGTTGCATTCCTGGGAAGTAGGCACCATAAAGAAAATATACAAGACTATATTAAATCAGACTGTATCAAAGGAATAATAGTAAAAAGATGGCATTTTTCTATCCAATGTTTATTCATGAACACCAAAGGTGAACAACAAAAATATGCGCAAAAATGACATCACAGTTTCTTTGCAGATAATATCTACTGCCAAGCTGAAAATTCATAACCACAAATTTATATTCTATTGCCAAGATGAAAATTCATAATCACAATTTTATATTTGACACATTGTGCACTAGTTTGTAGAACAAATTATTTCTATCAAGGCAGTTGGTACAGAAAACTAAATAGATCGTTATAAGGTCATTTGTAAAAAATAGAAAGTGTATAACAATTTATTGCTTTCAGACTTTTAATGCTGTGGCTATAGACTATAGTATTGTGTCATTTTATTGCTATTAAATTAGTACTTATCTGAAATTCACTATTTTAATTTGCATTTTTGCTTGTTGAAACAGTGCCTGCTTACTTTTCTGAATCCTAATGAGGATGTTTTGATTTATGCAAGCCAAATTATATGAGTCATTTAAGTGATTGTTCCATCTTAATGTGAACATCATTTTGAATTTTAAGTAACAATATGTATTTGGGCTTGTGTGAAATTATCATTAAATCTCTGCTGCTTATTATACACATATGTTTTTTAATATTTCTTAACATCTGTTGAAATCGCCTCTTCAATGTTATGTGACAATAAGCAGTAATTATGTGTTAGAAGTTTTTCATATACGTACAACTTACTAGTAAATTCTTGTAGCATGAATATTTATAAAATCTTTTTAAACATTCCATCATTTAAGCATCAGTTATTTCCAGTAGCATTTATTATTACATTTTCATGTTAGACAATATTATGATTTGTTGGTAAAGTGGTTAATCTTAGTTACCCATGTAATGATTATTTTTATTAAAATTGATATGACTTGTTTATTTCTGTAATTGTGAAATTTATATACAATTATGTTAAAACTTTATAACTATATTGCTTAAAATGTCCTAACTTTAGTGTAGTTAGGCAATGCAATTTAGGAACCAAGTTACTTTAGTTGAATTGTCGTAAAGTTTGTGCATGAAAATTATTATTTTTTTTTTCTTTTTCGTCCCCTTCTCAAATCAGTCAGTTGGAAGGATCTAATGTATTGTACACTCTATTAACCCGTTATTTATTTGACTGAAAGTGAACAAATGAAAGATACTTTGTTTGTAGGAAAGCAAAAATGCATGAAAAACATCAGATATTATTCAGGTTTGACAAAATAAACTGATCAGCACTTTTTGGTTAGGAGAGTGAAATTTGGCAACAAATGTTAAATGTTGGTATGAAATCTAACCAGAGATTAGGAATAGCGACTTTAACGATTATAAACAGCTTCATGAAAGAAATGGATATTTTGAAAGTCGTAAATAAATACAAAAACAAATATGGAACTTCAGAAATAAAAATGCCTGTAGTTATTCCATTCAACAGTTGTACAGTGCTTCATTCACTGTTGCAGTTGACTCAACCTAGAAAGTGAGCTGTATCGTTAGAGTCGACCACAGAGCCCAATAACTTTTCAGTATCCCCTCTCAAATCAAGGTTTCCGGGAACCAACATTTTGATGGGGATTTTTTTCATATCTACATTAAAAGTTAAAAACTCTGATATGGACACCACATGTCTTCCTTATATGGCCTATTGAGTTATACACGATTTTTGCTGCTCTTCATTTAAACTTATTTCCTCATATGATTCTAAATTAATTAACTGATTCCTCGAGGCAAGTTGAAAATGAAATCAAATATTGCAAATTTTGATTTAAATACCGCCGCTCTGTTTTTTTTATATGGGAGTCAAACTTTTTATATATTTTTTCATAACAAGTATAAAACAGATGTAAGTATAGGAACCAGGAGACTACGTGAAAAGTTAAATTTTGTTATTTGTCTTTTTTTTTTTTTTTTTTTTTTTTTTTTATTTGACGTTGCTGAAAAATATTTTGTCTATAATGCGATATGACTACAACCAATGATGGCGAAATATTAATTTATCAGTTATTTTATGATTTATACATTTCCTGTCACTTTTTCCCCACCGTTTCCAAGCCAGAATGCAAATTAGCTCACATGTATTTAAATTCCGTCTTTAGATTATAAGACAGAGTGTGTTCTGTCTCTCAAAGCCACTTACCAGGTTGCTAGCTTAGAAAAGATTTGTTGTCTTCGGCCTTGTGTAGTATCGCTGATATTGAATCTCCATGCCATCTTATTTTTCAGATATTCTTACATTTTAATGCTAAGGAAATGACGAGTAGGGAAAGAAAGCTTTAATACATCAAAATGGTTTTAAAATGATGGAAAAAATTAATAATTAACATGTATTGTATTTGTGCATATAAACTTGTAAATTGAAGTAAAACAAAATTAAATACAAATATTTTAAATATTCAAGATTTTATTATCATAAGATTATATACACAAAAAATAGTATTGAAAATAATGCACATCAGAGTTATAAACTATTTAAACCTGACAACTGAAAAAAAAAAAAAATGTGAAAAACTGTGAAAGAAGTAAGAAACATGAACAGAAAAGAAAGGAAGAAGAGAGATAATTTTAGATTTGTTTGTAACTTTTATTCGGGATTAAACCATTATCATGAGATTTACGCAAATAAATTAATTGTATAATCAAACTTTAAACAAGAATTTGTGTAAGGTCTACAGTGCCCAGAAAAAGTAGTAATTCTTACCCCCAGCCAAATCACTCTTCGTATTTACGAGAAAATGACATGTGGCTACAGTACAAAATCGTTTCCTAAAAGGGGAGTTCTGGTAATTCTAATGAACTTTAAGAGTCTTGCAATTTTGCCATCTTTATCATGTGCTCGCTTCAAGAAATTCAGAACTTGTTCTCACAACAAGCCCAGCAACAATCTGTTCTTATTTATCACTAATGACTTGAAAGCACTCTTCTGGAGGGTAATCAAAACAAAAGCATACATCTTTTCTGCTTTGTATTTGTCAGTGGAAGATTTAGAGTATGTAATACTGAATTCAGCTTTTTTGTCTGCTTCCAAGGGCCACCTAACTGCGTCACATGATGCAGATGCCCCATGGAAACTTGAAAGAAGATGGATTCTATTCATATATGTAGTATTTATAAAAGAATCTGTCTTCTTTTAAGTTTAAACATGTAAATGTAGTTCAGCAGGACTTTCAAGGGCATCCTAAGCCTTCTGGTCCCTATGCGACGGCATTCTTTGCATACCCTTATTTACGTCACCGGCGCTGACATAGTATAGTAGTTTACCTGAACAGCTATTAGAAAAGAAATGCACAGACCTTTGAATCGGCCAGCATCCAGTATGTAAACCTTTCATTTCTTTGCATAATACCTCGCTGCAGAGCCATTTCGGTGCTCGGGTAAAGTATAGTTACATTTTATGCTTTTCAAGTCTTTCTGTATGGATAATACTTGGTCTTAGAATAATTTAATCATAATTCTTTGTGATTTGGGACTTATCAAATTGCATAATCCATACTTATTCTTCATCCCTTTTTTCCCTTCTAAATGAGTATGCAATAAGAAATTAACTGGAAATGTTTAAAGCAAAATCTATCAACCAGGAAAAAATTTCATAGTTTTGAGGGGGATACGCTTATGTTTTTATTTAGCTGTTAAATATTTAGTTTTAGTTTATGATTGTAAAAACTACCTTTATTCATTATTTGGTGTTTATCGATGTTTTCTATACTTTCTGTTTAATTTATAAAAACACCCAATGTAAATAAATAATGTACATGTATTTTTCTAGTTTTGGAAAGAAGGGGGGATGATCTAGCAATGGTGAAAGGGGGTGCATGGAGTAAACCACTGGTCTAAGGAAAAATTACTAAGTTGTTGTTCATTCTTCTTGCTTATGTGTAATGAAATCATTGTATAGCTACTCATGAGGTGAAGTAAAGAGATCGGTACATAAATAACTGATGCGCAGCTAACCAAAAAAAGTACTAGTACTTGTCATTCAGAAAAAGAAACTTTAATCCAAATAGCATTTCCATGGTTCTGTAATTATTATATCTACAATTTACTGTTCAGTCTGATTTACCATCAGATTTAAATATAGTAATTGTATGCTTTTTAAATACTTGAAAAATATTTGAACAGTTTTTCAATGATAAAACTTTTTTTAAATCCTGCTTTATTAAATAAAACCAAACTTCTACATGATCTCAAGTAGTTTATTTATTATTATTTTAATTTTAGGCTTTTGTAAATATAAGTTGATGTTGTGAACTTATTAATATAGTTGTAAAGAGAATTTTGTTCAACATTTTACAAGGTACAGGGTTCGTACAGTCCTTAAGATTCCTTAGAAGTCCTTAAATTTTTTTGAATCGATTTTTGGTCCTTAAAAGTCCTTAATTTTGGCCAAAATCAGTAGAAGGTCCTTAATTTTAATCATTTGAAATTTCTGTCTGTTTTTACGACTGCCATTTTGAGTGTGAATTAGCATTTCGGAGGAATATTTTGGGCTATTCACTGACGTATATGGTTATCTTTTGAATGGGTTCATGGGTTGTAATTTGTTTCTATTTCTAATATTTACTCGAGTTTCATGGGATACTCGAGTTTTTAAGCAGGATGTGAAACATCAGCATTTCGAAATTCATTTTTTTTTGTAATAAAGAGCTCTTAAACAATTTTCGCTTTTGAGGATGTGAATTCTTTTTTTAAATGGTTCTAAATTTGGCGATTTTAACATCAGTTTCTATAGAAAATTTTTAATTTCAAAATCTGAGAATTTTTCGATGAATTTTTTTAAACATCGTAACATTGATAAATTTCATTAAAATAATGGTAATATATTGAAATTACATTTTAAAAAATAACATTAAAATAAACCATTTTTATTTTTTGCTGTTATAATTTAAAGTTTCATTTTAGCAACTTATTATACAATATTTTAAATCTGAAAAATAAACAATATATAATGCTATAAAGCACATTTTACAAAACAGCTCTTAGCAAAAGCAAAATTAGCTATGTAATTCATTAAAAAGTCTTCTTTTTAATTTTTCATAGTAAGCGTTTTTCCCATGTAATTGTCTCAGAATATTCAAAATTCTCAGAATATGCATCAGTTTTCTCGATAAAATTAATTTTACACTTTTTCTCTCCCCCCCCCTTTTTTATCCAAAATTTTTCTGACTTTTTGCTGTTACAGAATTGGTTGAGATAACTTTTCTTTAGTATTTTTTACATTGCAGCGTGGAAAATTTAGAAGGATTTGAAGGCAAGCTTTATAGATCCACGATTCTAGAAGATTCGAGAAATATGTGACAAAATGAAAAATGTCTCCATGGTATCAACACGTAATGGATGTATTTTTCAGAAAGTTTGCGATGAATTTCTTATTTTTTGGAGAACGTCTAGAAGAACAATGAAGACATAATATTTTAATGTTTTACTCCTGATACTAGAATCTTTTTCTTAACATGTTTATCTTCCCTTTATTTTCTCTACTTTTCACTAGACACAGCATGGAAAATATCAAAGATGCTTCTAATCTAATTACTTGGAAAGAAAGGAAAGATTATAGAACGGGATTTTTTTATTAATAAAGAAATTGCAAACTTACAATTTAAAAGGTCCATCTAATATGTCTTAATGCATCATACACAGATCTGGCACTAGGCATTTTCAGAGATAGCATTCTGATGCAATCTCTGTAGATCCTAAATTCAACTGCATAGTACCTTTCTAAATTCTGCTTCTTATGCCTGCTTTAAATTATAAAAGTTTTGCCATTTATAGACTTTGTTGTTTGGTGTGTCACTAAATTCTAAAAATTCTGCCGCACCAGCTCTGTAAATGGCCTTTACCATATATATTTCATATTTCTTCTGAATTTCATATTACTAAAGAAATTAAATTAGTCACTTTTTCTATACATTCTAAATGCATTTAAAGTGTTTTTTAGAAAAACAGAAATATTTATTTAAATCCAAAAATTCTAAAATGAAAAGGAAACATGCTGAAGAAAGAAACTGAATACATAAAGAAAATTATTCTTCAAAGATATGTGCAGTCATTATTATGTAAATTACCCAATTTTTTATGCTTTCAGCGTTTACTATAATTTTCCATTTCAGTTTCCTCATGTGATAGGGTTACTGAGCCAGATTAAATTAAATTGTATAATCTTTGACCACTAGTCCACATCTTTAGTTTGAATTTGACTGTTTGATAAGTTAGGAGATAAAGCATGCAGAAACTAGTGAGAGCATTGGTTTGCATATTGACGCAAATCTCTAATTATTGTTAGAAAAGATGCTTAAAGAGAAGGAAATCAATATAAGCTAGCCAAAATGTTTGAGAAGGCTTCAAATTAAAATGATGGATAAATATTTTGTTGATTGTTGTTGTTACAAACATACATGTTTTGTAGCTTTTAATGTGTAATTATTCTAATATTATTTAAGAATCAGTGTTATAAATTACATGCATTTTAAACTGAAAAATTTTATTAGATTTGAAAATTTATTAGATTGATGAAATTTTATTAAATTTTGATTTTAATAGGGCTTTTTAAAAATATTGTTAAAAAAATAAAATTTAATAGTGAGCATGTAAATCCATAATGACTAAGGTTATCTATTTACCTAATTTTATTATTTATAACTAACTGCTTACGCTTAAAAATTATCTCCACATATTAAAGTGAGTTATTGCCTTTCATTAATACTCACTATGGTCGCAAGATAAAACACAAAAATGTAGAAATTCAAGTAAAACTTATTCTTTGCATTTAATGAGACTTAAAATAATACAAAACAACTTATCACCTCTGGTGCTTGAATTACTTATTGGAACCTGAAAGTATATTAACTGGGTTACAACCCCTGGAATTCTGCACAAAGCTATGACACTAACTGCATCGAACAGAGCCTGACTAACTTTCAACACTTTCTAACTGTGCCTACATCAGGCCTTTCAAGTTTGTTCTAATCAGCAGGTCTTTCTCTAGACAAGCAGCAGCGGTGATAATATTGTCTTTTGTTTATGAATCATGCTGATTATGATCTTACTTCTCATTTTAGCATATGCTGTTTGACATAAAGTCTTCCTGCTATTTATTAAACCTCTAGACCAGCAGTTCTCAACCTTTACGTTTACCATCAAAACAAAAATTGAAAACCTTTAGTACCACCACTATAAAAAGTACTACCACCACCAATCTTGAACAAAGCGGCAGATCACATAAATTTACAAGTGGTAGAGAAAAAACTCAATCAGGATGTTGGAATTTTAATTTTTGAAATAAATAGTTAGAAATACTTTGCTTCTTTGTGTACCACCTATTTTTTCTTGTGTACCACCAGTGGTACACTTACCACCGGTTGAGAACCTCTGGTCTAGACTGATCAAGTATGCGACAAAATGAGACATAACAAAATGAACGTAAAGCTAACTATTAGTAAAACGTAAATGTCACTTATCTTCTTTCAAATATTTCCAACCTATTATAAGCGTAAAATATTTAATGCTATTTGATAAACTGCATGAAGTTTATTATATTTTCAAACTTATTAATAATTATGTTAATTAATTCATGTTTAGTAATAATGCATACTACTTAGGGATCAATTTTATTTTTAGGATGATATTACAAAAGTTAAATTCAGGCATAGAATAATATTTTTAATTGAATTTATTCAGTTCCCATTTGCTCATAGGTCCTCAATTTTTTTCATTAATGGTTCTTAAAAAGTACTTAATTTCCGTGCGCAGAAATGTGTACGAACCCTGAAGATATTTAATTTTTTTTTTCCCTTTCATAGTGTAAATGATGGGCATTTATTTTTGCTGAAATTTCTAATTAATGTATAATGTATCATTTTATTGCAGAAAAAGGGTTAAGCTGCAAGGCTAGTGATACCAAATGAAGTATTTTTGTTCATTGAAGTGCAGTAAGGTAAGTTCTTTTTAGTTCACTATAGCTATTGCAGCTACATTATTTAAATTTGCTATTTAAAAATTTTCTTGACATTTATATCTTAGTTTAATATGTATCTGTAAGGCGAAGAACTTGCTGAAAAAGAAGCATAAGTTGCAAAGTGATAATTTTCATGGAGAAAAAAGTCTGTATTTTTCTTTCCTGTATAATTTACTCTTTCTTGTACTATATGAATATCGCATTCGTGGTATTTAATGCTGGAGAAAAATAATTGCATACTTGGTCATTTCAACTTTATGAATAACAGCTTTATTAAACTTCAAAAAGTAACTCTTTTTTAAAAAATAATATTAAATTGTTAAGCGATCGCCTGCTAATTACTATATGTCATCGAAAATGTGTTTTATTGTTGCACTTTTTTCAGTTTCCTAAACTCGTAAATTTCATTTTAGTATTCTAGGTATCTTATTTATATTACGCTTCATACTTTGCATTTAGCAGTTTAGGTTGAAACAAAATAATTGTTTCGTTGTGTTTCTGAATGTTGCAATATCTGCTGTTGGTCTTTTTATATTTGTGATTCTAATAATTGCTGTAATATTTTGTATTAGTGATGTTAAATTTTATAAATAATGGTAATAACATTGAAATTATCACAGTTTGATGTGTTAAAAAAGTTATCTTTTCCTTAAAAGAAATATTTGTTTTCTTGTATCATCTTTTTCTTTTGTGTTTTTCAGTTTGGTTTTGTTATGAATGCAGAGGTCAGCAATTAATTAAATTTTTTAATATTATCTATTTGAATTGTAAGAGTATTAAAACTTAATCAACAGTTATTCATTATGCTATTCAGAAGTATATTTCATTCTTTATATGTATACAATATACAGACTTTGTAAGAGGTGAAAATGATCATTATTATTACCATCTACAGTATAGGTAAAGAAAAGCTTTCTAAGGTTAGATGAACATGGTGAAACATGAATAATGTTGAATATAATGTCTAATTCAACTGATTAATAATCCAGTCTATACTCCCTGATGGATCTGTACCTTTCATGAAAATCATAGTAAAAGTGCATCGTGTAAGGACATGTAATTTGGCTAGCTGCTTTTCAAAAAAATTATATTTAATTTTATATTTTAAAATATTTTAATTAACAATTGAAAAGCTGTAAAAAGAAGGGCCCAGCTCCACATTTTTAAATTTTCAGAAAAATTTTTAAAAATTTCAAAATCTAATTTTTTAACTTGTTCTAATTTTTTTCATTATTAAAAGCGTTGTTCAAAATGATTTTTAATGGCTATTACTGTAGCAGAATGGGGACTTCTGTTAGGTTACAGTATTGTTTAAATTTAGTAGCTAGGATTCTTGCCCCAGTGGTCATTAAATTGCCTATTTTTGGGTGATAAAAATTTAAGAGACAATGCCTGTGAGAGAAGGTTTATTAGCAAATGAAAGAGAATGTTTATAACACATGAAAAAATAAAACAGCATAATAAGTAAACAAAACCTTAACCTTTAGCGGTTCAGCTCAACTGTACAACAGTCTCCATCGCTTGAGATTTTCAGAAACTACTACTCGGAAATAAGTCCTTTTTACTCCAAGCCTACAAAAATACCAGCTCCATCTCTTGAGATTTTCTGAAACTACTACTCCAAGCTGAGCTCTCTTTACTCCAGTGCAAACAATAATTTTTTCCAGCAGAAACTTCCCAGGGACTTAAAAGTCTACCAAAATTGGAGCTGGGCCTTTCTTACTGAAAGCATCAGAATGATTTCTTCCAAAATATTTTGATTGCCACTGTAGATTTTCCGAATTCTGACGATTTGATTAAATATAGTGTTGGCTAAGACTTTTCTTGAAATGTTAGACTTCCAGTTCAGTTTTATAGTACTGAAAAAGTAAGGTCTTTTGTCAAAGATTTTTATTTTCATAATGTTATAGACTAGTTAATCTAAATCAGGAATTTGCAATCCTTTTCTTGCTTTGACCCTCTTTTAAAAGAATGGTTTCTTCATTAACCTTCGTGCATTTTTGCCTGTAATATACAGCATACAACATAATCATAATACAAATCATTGCTTATAATAACTTTGGTCTGGTACTAGCAGCATATGGGGTTTTCATGGTTTAGTGTGTTTGACTTCACTATAAACTAGTTCTTATTTGGAAATCCTTCTTGAACATAAATAGGCTTTGTGTGCTTTCCTAAAATTGATAATCAGTCAACAGTTTTTCAAAAAATTGCTAAAATTAAAAAATTTAAATGATTCCTCAGAATTTGATCTAAAACTGTTTAAAATAGGTGTTGTATATATATATAGAGAGAGAGAGAACATAGCATATCCATAGCATGGAGAGAGATAGATATGCATAAAGGTGTTCGTTATTTATAATTTTGCATTCCCGAATGCTTTAGTTTCTAACATAAGGGGGGAAAAAAACTGTTTCTCAGAAAGGTGTTTATGAAATTATTTTATTGTAGCATTAGATTTGTCAACATGCTCCTAGTCTCAGTCTTCTGAAGATATTAGATAGTTAACAAAAAAATGAATTACGTTGTTAATTAAATTAATGTTTTCCATTTCATGTAAAAGAAGACATATCATCTGAAAATATCAGTGATTCTTTGAAATCGATGGCACATTTTTAATTAGTGATATACATAAATTGTGCTTTCATATTTTTTAGCAGTCTAGTTTACAAACTTAGTTGAAATCTACGTTCACATTTAGAATTGTTGAAAAAATTTTTATTTTTCGTTTTGCATTTTATATTTTATGCCTAATTTATGTAAGCATCTTAAGTGATTTATTGATCTTATTACAGCTTTTTATACATTTCAAGGTCTTAAATTTTTTAATTGGATTTAAAATTTATCTTCTAAACTTCATGAACAATATTTCTTGAATTCTTTTCATGAGAATTTGTACTTATTTCAGCATTTTTAAATACAGTAATTAGATAAATTTTTGATGGTTGCATAATGAATTCTCATATATAGAGCTATCAGCATCAGATATTTCAAATTAGAATGTACATGCAATTATTTTATATCTCATTAAATAGTTTTCACACCTGCTTATATACTATTCTGCAATTTTTTTTAAACATATGAGGAAATAAATATGTGGTACAGAGAAAGCAGTGTAGAGAAATATGAAATATTTATTTTTTTAATTCATCACAGTTGTTGGAATGTAATGGGTACGCCACTCGAAAGGGCCTCCAGAAACTATTGTGTAAAATGGCCAAGTGGAGAACAAATAAAACAATATTTTGAACACAGTTTACCTGTATATGGAAGAAATGAAAGCAGACCAAAAGACATGCTGTCAATAACCTCCCCTCACTTCTAGACACAGTTCAGTTTGATGTTGCAAGTGTATGAATGTTGCCGTTTGAACCTCAGATGTCACTGCCTGAATTTCGTGGCAGCTGCTGTTCCATAACTCATCAAGGGTACGTGGTTTATCCTTATAGACTTTTCCTTTAAGATTACCCCTCAGAAAAAATTCAGGTGGTATCATATCTGGTGATTTTGAGAGGCATTATTCTTTCACACAGCAGAGTAAAACAATAGGCTATATTATGTACCACTGTGAAAATGCACAGAATGTGCATACAATTTGTGAATGAAGTGGTTCCTCGAACAGTGCATAAACCACTTTCACTACGTGTTTTGGGAGTTTATGTAAGTGGAATGAATAGTCCAGATAAATGGAAGCACACCTCATCACTAAACCACATATACTCCGTTATTCTCATCTTCTTATCAATGAATTGCTAAAAGCAATGACAAAAATGTAATGTATTTATCTTAGCCTGTTTAAGTTCATGAACAATCGTAAACCATTGCGGATGCAGGCCGGCTTTCATTGCAACTGTTTGACATGTGCTTCATGACAATCCACTTTCCTGTGATAAACTTGTCTATATGACATACTTCCTCATTGTTTACAAAGTGCAGTCTTGCCATGTCAACTTTCTGATGTAATCAAATGCCTTCTATCCAAATTTGTTTGCATTTGGTGAATATCAATGGGTTTTTCACATAACATTCTAACAAAACAATCCAGTGTTTCTTGCTAGACTTTCACCATGGCATATTTCACCTTTGTGGATGTAAAGCTGAAATGGTTCATAGCAAGGAGTATGTGAGAAAATCTAATTTCATCTATGTCAAAAATGTCTTTTGCTTGATATCCAGAAAAATATACTGGCAAAACTTGATTTTCTATTTATTTGCATTGCTAGTTTCTACACTTTTGTATTCACCGTTTGTGGATTAATAGACTAAATCAGACATTTTTAAGCCTATCTATCTGTTCAATAATAGAGTTTTTTTAGTTCTCGAGTTCTTTGAAATATCATAGCAATTTTTCTGTTTGATAATTCCATTAATCTTGCTTGTTTAAGCAGTTTATCCCCTCTCTCTTCACATTTTGATTTTTAACAATTGCTTCGATTTTATCCTTTTTGAACTACAAATAACATCTCAGTTTAGCAAACTATCCCATTTATAGTAGTGACTGCTAAATGTAACTTATCTGCAGTTTGAATCCGAAATAATTTTAATCCACCACTTTAAAAATATGCTCAATAGTCATAGCTTTTCTTTTAATATTTTTCACTGTCATTTTTGAAACAAACGTTTTAAAGGGAAAACCTATCACTTCACAAGTGGAAGAAAATATATAATAGAAAAGCATCTTTTGTAGAAGTGTATCTGAAATTTCTCAAAAGCATTTTGAGGGAAATAGAAAAGAAAAATGGAGCAAAGTGTTTGCATCATTATTCTAAGACTTCTTTACCCCCTTACTAATTTAGAGGAAAAAAAATGGTGGGGAGAGATTGGACCTAGGCTTTTTTAGCTGCTTTAAATGGCTTAGTCAGCTAGGGATCTTTCTAACTAGTGCAGTTACTGCAAATAGCATGTAGTCATTCGTGAGGCATTGACTACAATAAATCAAAGCTATCATTGCTGGGAAAATAAGATTTATGACTTCTGTTTATAGTTCATTCTTGGGAAATAAGTGCATTCAGTAAGAATTTCTTTAAAAAATAATTAAAAAATATATTTTTAGAAAGAAGGACGAATCTCCTAAAAGAGTATTGCAAAGCTGTGAAGTGAGAAAACAAAATAGGGAAATATTTCGATCTTCATGAAATAAACATCTTGAACAGAAAAAGTTCTCATATGTGTTTTATTTTGTTTGTTTTATATCATTATTGCAAAAAAGAAAATTAGTTCTGTCTTTATTATTTTGTGAACTTAGTTTATTGAACTAAAAATTTAGAAATTTTCTCTGTGTTGAACATATTTGTTTGTAATCTTTTTTTTTCAGAAAGAAAACAGTTGTTTTGTGGGATTTGAACCTATATTTGTCATGAAAGTTCTTCAAACAGTCATTGTATCATCCTCAAACTCATTTATATTTTTATTATTTTATTGTAAACATTTTATATAAATATTTTCCCATTCCATATGTTAGTGTAATCTATGTGTGTATGAGTTTATTTATATAAATTAAGCTAACTGACCCCCATCAATATGGTGGTCGGTGGAGGCTGACTGCATCCTCTTTCGGCCCTGGATTCAAATAGCAGGCAAAACGTAAATGTTTGTGACTGTAGTGTCTTTATGTAGTGGAGTTATTTTGTGTTCCAAAAGTCCTATGGAGAGGTTTGTGGTAGGCTGAGAGGAGTATAAGAGAGTTTTGGACAGTGATTTACCTATAACAGTTGTTAAAGGCATAAAAAGTCATTAGCTTCACTGGCACTGTCAAGCAGTGTCCAGGCCAATGAGGGAAGTTAAATTTGCAGTTTACGTAGCAAAATTTTCTACTGTGTTTCTCAGGGTTGCCACGCTACCTGGAAAACCAGGAGAACCGGGAAAAGTCAGGGAATTCGAAAATTGACCAAAATATTCAGGGAAAAGTCAGGGAATTTAAGTATTTTTGTCAAAAATCTGGAAAAGTCAGGGAAGTTCATACAACGATCCCGCCAAAAAAAAGCGATTTTTGCGCCGACGTCGGAAGAGATAACTTTTTGGCAAATTATGTATCACGTGAGTGTTATTCGGGTAGCTGGCATAGAGCCAATTTTCGCAGCTCCAATTTGATTGTCTTTTAGAAAGGCAAAGCAACTTTCCCGCAACTTTTGGTTTCCAGTATTCTCGAGAATCATATGTGCAGTGCATGAACTAAAGAAAGTACCTGTTCTCGTATAAAACAAAATGGGTTTAATCCTAGTATGCGGTACCATGGAGGTTAGAATCAAAGAATATGTATTGGAAAGAAGGAAAACCTCTCTTCAACAGATGTGGCTCCGTTCCATCATAGAGGGAAACAGCTGTGCGTGTCTGATATATCTGTTGCCAAAGCTTGAAACCGGTGTCGAAGTTCGAAGGTCACGTTATCAAGAGTTCATAAAATGAATATAGTTTAAAATTTCTTTAGCGACTTGCGCTAAAAAGATGTGCCACGCACGTCAAGATGCTTTTGTCTCAAACCGTGAGCGACGTGAACACCACGTTGATAAGCATTTATCGCAAAAATGAAAATAACGTGGTGCACACGTCGCCTAACGAGATTGTTTATTTCTCGAGTTACAGCTCTGGATTGCACTCGCAGATGCGGAGCAGCGTAAATGAGACACTTTACCGCTTGTTATATTGTAGCGCACGGCATTGATTACTAACTTATATTGTAGCGCACTCATTGATTACTTCACGGCACTAAACCGTGAAGTTTAGTCTTAGCGCAAGTGGTTAAACTCTAAAGGAAAAGAAAATATTTTTTGGCGCAAGTAAATTAATTCATGGATTAGTTATTTTCAGTGGGAAAAAAACTATGAAAATACGTTTTTAAAATTATTGCGTGGATTTTTCGCAATAATTTTAAAAATGGATTTTCGTAGTTTTCTTTTTGTCAAAGAGCGTTTCTTCTTAACACGTGTTTCTCAATTTCCTGTACACATCGCGGAGAGAGAAATTCTGGCCGCCAGGTTCCGTCCCAAATCCCTTGGCAAATATATCAGTTGTAACGTTTCATATTTTTAGTATTTAGTAAGTATTTTAATATATTTTAGAAAGAAACAAAAATTAACACACCAGTTATAATCCAAACTGCTAATCCAAATGTAATTTCAAAAGATAAATTGCTCAGATTTTTATATGACTATAAAAGGATCTGAAAGTGCAAAGATACTTCTTAATAGTAGTCAACATGAAGTACTTGTTATCATAACACTTATATATACATTGGGAAAAGTGCCAGTTGCAAGAGAAATTCTGAAAATGCTGAACAAAATGCCAAAACATAAAATAGTAAAATTGTCAATAATAGTCAAATTTTCAAACTGCAAAGTTTGAATTTAGTATATATGCACAGATGCTTTAATAGTTTATGTAAATTCAGAAATGCTAAGATGAGTGTCATAACAGTTGCTTCAGTATAAACATTTTTGAATTCTAAAGGAAGCATGGGAATTCTGGTTTATATGCTGAAAACATAAAATAAGTATACAAAGTGTTAAAAAGCTTCATCACTTGTGCAAATACTAGGAGTATTTTTGATTAAATGTGAAACATAAAAATGGCATTATATACCCGTTAAAACATTTTTAACATTTTACTTACACGTTACTTCAAAACATCTTTCAAAATATAACTTACTAGTATGGATTCACTCTTTTAAGAATTAATTATTAATCAATATTTTTTAGAAATAAATTATTAACTTACTTTGCAGCAATTGCGCGAGTAGTGGTAACTTGTTCTCGCACTAAATGAATTTAAGATCATACAACATTTGATATGCTAAATAGCAGCTATTAGCGCTATTTATCTCTTTCCTAATGTGCCTACTTTATATATTATCTCCACCTTTTATTTTTAATTTTTAAGTTTTAAAGTTCTACAAAAACTTTACTGTGTTGATGGTTAGCAGCCTCCTTACTTTTAAATCTTGCTCGTTTATCTCAAATTGAAATCATTAAATGTCATTTCATTAGATAACAAACTTGAAAATTTAACGCCATGCCTGCTACGGGCAACCCCAAAAAACAGTTTCTATGAAAAACATTTAACTGTATTTACATGATTACCTTCGGCACCTGACATATTAAATATATAGGACAGACTAAAAACAATCTTAACTTTTGAATCAATAACCATAGAGCTCAAATTAAAAAATTCAACGCACAAAAAAATAGCATTAAAATAAGTACACCATCACAACTCAATGTAGCAGAATTAGAGCACTTTAAACACCATGACTTCAACTCTATTCAACTTCAGATATTAGATATAATACCCAATCACAAAACACGAATTTTTCAGGAATCACTCTATATACTAAAACAACGTCCACTTTATCCCTATGGACTTAACACTTATATACATAGTCATAGAGATACTTCTAAAAAATCTATTTTCAGCCATTTTAAGCTTTACAACAACAAAACGCAAAGAGGAAAAAGAGGAAGCAAATTAAAAATAACGCAAGATTTTTATCCACTTTGGATACACTTGCATTAAAAAAAACAATTGAAATGTTTTTTTTGACTCGGACAACTTCCCTAAGATACTTCTCAACTGGTTACACTCTTGTACTAATAAATTCCTTATCAAACTAAAAAAATTCATTCAAGAAAGCTACGACGAAATACAAATCATGAAAGACATGGTTCTCGATTTTAGTCTATTCAGACTTTCTAATAGTCTAACTCAATGCAAAATTTATTTTAAAGTCAACTTTCTGCATCCGCAGTTTGACAATATTCATTTCTCAAGAATCATCAGCGATTGTAAAGCTTACTTCCCAGCAGTAGACACAATACCAATGGTTGCATTTAAATATCAAAGCAACTTGCTCCCTAACCACCATGAAATAGATGAAACAGCAGAATGACATTGTAAGACGCCAGTTTACAGCAATTACGTAGATTTTCATCACCCGCACATAATTACTGGCAACCTGAATATCATACAAAACCAACAACTGAAAACAATAATGAGTTATGGTACAAAATTTAGACCAGTCAGAAACATAACTAAAAATTACTGTTACGAGACTTTCGAAAACAACATCAACGAATTTAAAAGCTATCAACTGAATTTACCTATAGATACCTTTTTAAAATGGAAAGATAAAATTCTTCAACGCATATCCACCAAAATAAGTCACCTCAAGTTTAAAAGTGCATTGAATTGGTCGCAACTTACATCAGATATTAAAAAACTAAAACAACTTTTTACTATTACAAAAATAGATAAAGCAAATAATAACTTTAGCATTATATGAAAACAATTCTATGCAGAAATTATTCATAAAGAACTTCTCAACACAACTACTTATCAATTAGCCAACCTTACAGAAACATCTATAATAAACAGAATTAAAACTTTTCATAAAAAACTCAATATTACTTTAAATACAAACTACAACAGATTTACTAACCTTTATGTAGTTCCCAAATTCCATAAAACACCATTAAAATTCAGATCTATAGCTAATGAAACTAATAATTACAAGAAAAATGTAGACTGTTATTTTTCAATTCAACTTAAAAAAAAATCTGTAAATTTATTTTCAATGATTGTAACACTAATCATAACTATTGCTGGATCATCCATAACAACACTCCTGCCATTAATGCCATTCCAGAGTTGCCAATTCTCTCGATTTTCTACCGCTCTCCCGCCAACCCGATTTACAATATATTTCTCCCGACTTCTTCTTATTCTTAATATTTCTCACGATTTTTATGGAACTGTGCTTAATACTTCGTTATATGAACAAAAAAAAGTGATTTTGGACGTCTGAAAGCAATGGAATTTTCTCTAGATTATATCTAAAACAAAACCTTGCGAATCAGATGAGAATTTCTGCTTTGTGAGTGACAGCATACGTATCCAGAAACATCGTTTTCCAGTTCTCCAATGGGCATCGAGCTCCACTGTGTGTCATCTGGCATATATTAGCCAATGATCATAAAGCAAGCTCAAGGCCGTTATTTGGATGTTCTTTCGTCATTTCATTCATCTTGTCCTGAGTTGTGTCAGTGCACGTACCTTCGGGAAATAGTTTTAGAAATTATCATCTTTTGTTATGTCTGCGAGAAAGGTGAAATACTCATGCACGTTTCAAAAATCGTACACATTTGACTTTCCTTCTATTATTTCCTGAAGGAAATGTAATAAATTTGCGATGTGTACCGCCTGTCGTTGCGATTTTTCGATTTCGCATGGTGGAAGGGCAGATATTCTCAAACATGTGCGTACGCAAAAACACAAGGACAACATGAGTTGTTTTGAAAAAAAAAGAAAAAAGAAAAATTAAATTTTTCTTCGGAAACAAAAGACCAAAAAGTGATTAATGCAGAATGTGTTTTCTGGAGCATAACCTGCCAATGAATGCATCGGATCACGCTGCAGCTTTATTTAGAAAAATGTTTCCCGATAATGAAATCGCTTAGAAATACTCAAGTGCAAGGACCAAAACAGGTGCAATTGTTAAAGAAATGGGTTTGAAAAATAAATCTTCAGTTATTGATTGCATTAAAATAGCTCCGTTCTGCCTCTCTACAGATGGAAGCAGTAATACCGATTCAAAACTGTATCCAATTGTTGTTTGTTTTTTTAATCCAGAGTCTTCAGAAAATGAATGCAGTTTACTTTCTGTCCCCACTTTAGAAGGACATTTGACAGGCTTTACTATAGCACAGCTAATTATTAAAACTTTAAAAGAAAATGTAGTCCCTCTCGATAATTGCTTAGCGCATGGTGCCGATAATGCACCAGTATTGGTAGGCTTGAAGACTGGTGTTGCAGGCATCTTAAGAAAGGAAAATTCAGATTTGCAGATTATGAGGTGCACCTGTCACCTTTTAAATTTAGCAGCTGAAAAAGGGGCAGCTTCTTTACCAATAAATGTGGATGAACACATTGCTAATATTTATTATTATCTTGAAAGGAGTTCTAAAAGAAAGGAAAAATTGAAACAGTTCCAACAGCTGCATAATACTGAAATGAGAAAAATTTTGAAACATGTGTGTACACGCTGGCTGTCTTTAAAGAAATGCTTATGTAGAATCCTCGATCAATGGAACCCACTTCTTGCATTTTTTAAAGAAGAAGTAAATGCTTCGAGAGTTAAGATAAAAGGCTCTATTGAAAGTTATAAAATACCTAAAGTAAATGGAGATGTAGTTACTACTTCCATTGTTAAAAATAGGTTTGAGGAAAATAAAGTAATTTCTGCATCATTCAGCAATTCAACTGGCAGTTCTCAAAATAATACTGCAAAATATAAGCGTAAAGCTGATACAAATTTCTCTCAAAATAAAAAAATTCTTCAACACACAAAAAATTTTCCGATTACTGATAGCTGATACAAATTTCTCTCAAAATAAAAAAATTCCTCAACACACAAAACATTTTCCGATTACTGTAAGTTTATCTTGTGACGAACGAAAATTTATGTTTTTTCTTCAGACCTTAACAAAGCTTTTTGCTTTTTTTTACAATTCATTTTGCCATCATTCGATGTTCTTAACACAATTCTACAAAGCAGAATTCCATTAATTCATGTTTTGCAATCAATGATTTATGATCTGTTTAAAGACATTTTATCAAAGTTTGTAAAACCAGTGTATTTTGTCTTGTAATTCTATATATGATGTGATTTATTGTGAAATAGAAAATCAGAAGCAAGATGAAGATTTGGTAATAGGAGCTGCAACTACAAAAGTAGTGGAACTTTCAGAAGAAGACAAAAATAAGCTTTATCTTCATGTTAGAAGTTACTTCTGTCGAGTATGTGATTACATACTACATAAATTTCCAGTCAACGATGAAGTGATTTTTCATGCTAAAGTTTGTTATGTTTCTGCTCTAGCAAATGCATCTTTTTCTGATATTAGGTACTTTTTGAACAGATTTCCTGTGTTACTTCATTTAGTCATGAAAGATGATGATGTTGGTGTTGCTACTGATATACTGCAGTCGCAATTTTGCAGTTTACAATTAGAAAACTTGTATGAAGTTATAAAATCAGCTAGGATTGACACCTAGTGGAGTTTAATTGGAAAACTGAAAGGTGCTGATGGAATTTTAAAATATAGTGAACTGTCTAGAATTATGTTGGCCATCTTGACAGTTCCCCATAGTAATGCGGAGTGTGAGAGGATTTGCAGTGTTGTTGTAAAAACGAGAACTAAATTTAGATCTAATATTAGTGATGACACATTAGAAAAGCTTTTATTAGTGAAAGCAGGCCTACATGGCAATTGCTATGAACAAAATTATGAAGTTTCTTTCTTAACGAAAGCAAAATCTGCCACTGTTCATAACATTTGTACGAAAACTGATTAAAGTGTTCTTTTTTTTTTTCTTTTTTTTTTTTTTTTTTAACGATACAAGTAATAAAAGTGTTTTTTATATCTAAGGTATTTTTGTGTTGCTTGCATTTAAAACTTAGTAACTATTTAAAGTTAATTCATTAATAAAAACTATATTTTTATCATTTAAAAAGTCTTTTTAGCATTGTGAAAAATCTCCTTATTTTTGAGTGTCATAGGTTGGCAAGTATGCCATTCAGACAATTAACATCCAAAACATTAACTACTATGACTTTGAAAACTTATATACCTCCCTTCCTCTAGAAGAAATTTATACTAATCTACTAGATCTGCCTAAACTCTTTCCTGATATGCTCACAGTTATGTCTCTTAACAAATGGAAAACCTACCTAAAATGCACACTCTTTCATAACTACATCAGATTTCAAAATCAACTTTTTAAACAAGTCAGAGGTCTGCCAATGGGCTTACCTTCCAGCACCTTGATCTGTAATATCTTTTTATTTATCAAAGAATTCTAGTTCCAAAAAAAATCTACAACCACAAGACTTAAATTACTACAAGCACACTTACAGATATATTGATGACCTTATTACAATTAGTAATTTAGGTAAAATTGAACACTCCGAGATTTATCCGAATTGTCTTACACTTAATAAAACTAATAACTCACAAAATAGCATAGACTTTCTAGATCTTCAAATCATTAACTACAAAAAAATTTTACTTTTTGACAAAACAAGAAACTTCAATTTCAATACTAACAAATTAATAAATTGGAACTCCAACATATCCAAAAAAGTAATTAACAATACTATAATTAATCAAATACAACGAATTAAAATTATATGCACAGATACAACAGATTTATAACGCGAAATTTTGATCCTTATTAAAATTCTCAAAAACAATCTAATTCCCATTCAATTTATCAACCATTGCCTTAAAAGAGCAGGCGTTAAATACTCACTCTAAATCATTTAACTGATAGAGATATGGTAATTTGTTCCTAAACCTGAGAAGGCGGTATAAGTTGAATGACTGTCAGTTGAAGGATTTGTATATACAATAGATTTACAACGCGAAATTTTGCTCCTTATTAAAATTCTCAAAAATAATCTAATACCCAATCAATTTATTAACCATTGCCTTAAAAGAGCAGGCATTAAATACTCACTCTAAATCATTTAACTGATAGGAATATGATAATTTGTTCCTAAAATGATATGATAATTTGTTCCTAAGGCAGTATAAGTTGGATGACTATCAGTTGAAGGATTTGTATATAGTGTAATTACTCAGTTGTATATATTGTAAAAAGCTAATTGTCTTCAGACTTCTGCTGTTACTAAAAAAATAAGCCTATTTCATAATCTTTAGTTTGTCAAATAGCTCTTTGACTGTGAAAATTCCTTTCTTAAATTCTTAATCGTTTCGACACAATTAGCCAGAAATTAATTAATTTCCATTCACTAGTATTTTCAAAAAATTTTTAACAGAAGGTTTCACTCAAATTAGAACTCCACAGGATACATCCCTCAAGAATTCCAAGTCCCACCCACTACCATAAATTACTTTACCCAAGTCTTACCAACTGATATTATTCAAAGCCCCCGCTGCCGCTAAGAATTTTCGGAAACACTATACTTCTGAGTTAGACACGAAGAGAACACTTTGCCCACTCCCCACTAGAAAGAACGTAAGATAATTAATACTTTTTCTGGCCCTTATATCTTCATGTACATTCACTTTTATTATTATATTTTTTAGTTTTATATTATTTTTGATTTGTTTTTGCAAAGTTTGCATTACTTATCTTATATTTTGTAATTTTCCTAATGTTAATATCAACTACTTTGAATTATATTTCATAATGACAATTTCCAATGTTTAATTTTTACAAATAATATTGAACTCAAATGCATAAACACGAGGGTGTCGGGGTACGGTTACTCGAGCTTTATAGAAATTTACTGCAGAAATTGCTTTTCACTCAAAATTGAATTGGCTAAAATGCTTAATGGGAATAAGTTCTTTGAATATCAGCATTTGGCTCATAATCCCTTCTATTCACGAAAATATTTTGCCTGACTTGAATTGCCGGTTTGGCTTAGCCTTATTGTTTGAGTAAAGACGAAACACCTTCGTATTTATTTATTAATTATTGTTCATTGAACTGGAGTTGGTTTGTTCCCCTTAAAAAGTCAACTAATTTCTGATCAATGAGAATGATTACATGCATTTAATTTAATTCTTGCTTTTAATTTATTCCTTTTACAATTAAAATTTTGTTATTCATGATTTAATTCCAGTCCCCGTTAAAACATTTTTAGCATTTTACTTACAAGTTACTTCAAAACATCTCTTAAAATATAACTTACTAGTATGGACTCACTCTTTTAAGATAATCCTACTATAATTAAACTTAGGAGATAATATAATCAATTGATTGATATTTTTTAGTAAATAAATTATTATTAACTTACTTTGCAGCAATTGCGCAAGTAGTGGTAACTTGTTCTCTCACTAAATGAATTTAAGATGATACAGTATTATATATATATATGTATATAAAATTGAAATAGAAATTATAAAGCTAACAAATCATGTGTAGTAAGACCTATTTTTCTTAAAAATTTTTTGCGCAAAATGCTGCAAAAATATGAAATAATAGGAAGAAATATTGTAGTGAGATCGCTAAAAAGTTACCAGGAGCTGTGGCTCCAAGAAATAGTTCAATGCAGTATTTTTTAAAATATTAACATGGAAGTATTTGTTAAAATATTAACATGGAAAGGTGAAAAAAACAGCTTACGCGCGAAATAAAATATAAAACACAAAACTGTTAAAATCTATTGTTGGAAACGTGATGCACAAAAAGAGAGCAAAACCTATTGATGTGATATGTGAAAAGTTAACACATATAAAAAACAGCTATATCTGGAATAAGCATGAATGCAATTACTACGCCTTAATGGTGAATGAAGGTTCTTTCTTATTTGCAAGTACCCAAAAATGACACAGTATGCATAACTTATATGTGCTAAGCTATATAGGATATAATCAGATGTAAGAATTTTATGTTTAGATTGTTGCACGACAGTTAACCCTCCAGGCGGCAAGGCCGTATATATGCATTCAAAAATAATGGCTGTCATAGCGGCAAGGCAGCATATATGCGTCCAAATGTTTTGGTCCTCATAGCGGTAAGGCAGCATATATGCGTCCAAATATTTTGGTCCTCATAGCGGCAAGGCAGCATATATACGGCCTGTCTCAGAGTGCCCTCCTCTCTCTGCTCTTAATGTAAACTGACAGGTGATAATTTTTCTCTGCGGGAGGTAATTGAGGAGAGGAAACTATCTATTCGCTAGGGGCAAATGGGTTTTATCGTTAGGTTTTCAATAACAACTCGGAATAAATAGCTCGTTCAAAACTTCCAGCTGTTCTGTGCTTATACCAGCTACAGTAAACTTAAATGTGTTCGTAAAGAGAATTTTCATTTTCCAGCCTAATTATTCTCCAAATTTTAGATGCAGTTTGGCAAAATGTAATTGGAATTAAAATTAAAATTGCAAGAAACTGCAACAATATTTTGAAATATGTGATTTCAATTATATTGCTATTGTAATTAGCTTTGCAATTACAGTTAGAAAGTAAGTACTTTTTAAATGCAGCAATAATGTATGTAACTGCATTTTAATTCTTAATTCTTACATTACAATGCAATGATAATCACAAACATTATAATTATATAATCTAATTGCAATTACAAATTTTATTGCATCTAATCACAACTACGGTAATATTAGCTAATTGCAACATAATTTTAACTGCAATTGCAGTAGGTAATTATAGCTATGTAATTAGGAAAGTAATTGTTTCTGATAATTAGAATTACTTAACCTAGTGAAATCATGATCATAATTGTAATTCTAAGTGTAGTATGCAATTGTAATAAAATTATTCAATTACTAAGTAGTTATAGTTAAAAAGTAGCTGTTTTTTTAATTACAATTACAATTTATGTAATTTCATTTAAATTACAATTACTCAATATTTGTGAAATCCAATTTCATATTCAATGCAACTGCAATCATATAATCTAATTGCAATAACACTGTAATTGTAACTGCAGTAAGTAATTATAATAATGTAATTAGGATAGCAATTGTTTCTGATAAAACCAGTTACGTAGCCCAGGAAAATCATGATCTTAATTGCAAATGTAATTGTAGAATGCAATTGAAAACACATAGTAATTGTAATAATATTATGCAATTATTTTGTAATTACAATGTAACAATTTTTAATTACATATACAATTTACGCAAATGCATTTTAATTGTGAAATCTAATTGAATAAACTGTATAACTGTAATTATATAATCTAATAAAAATTACAATGCAATTGTAATGACCTCTTAATTAAAATTGCGCAGCAGATGATTGTAACTATTTAATCAGAAAAACAACTGCCCCTTATAATTTCAGTGACATAGGCTAAGGAAGTCGTGATAATATTAAAAATTACAGTCAATAATATTATATTCGAAATGTTTCTGCATTTTGGATAATGAGTTTTTAAATAATACAAGGGGATAATCACTTATAAGAAAAATATTAATATTTTCTGTCATGTCTTCTGAATCATCTTACATGTATTGTAGTTTGTGGTACCAGCATAAATTGGAGTTTATTTAAGGGAAATATTTTATGTAGACCGAAATGCACATAACGTTAATAAGCAAATATGTATGTTTATGATCTTCGATATACATGTGAACTTAAATTACAAGATTAAGGAAAAGCAAGCAAAGAGTTTATGCCAGTGCAAAGGGATGTTTTCGCAAAGGATTTGTTACAGGAAGCTTGTCTTGTTTACATTACACAAGAAATAAATCATAAAAATTAAATTTATCCTTTTCTTTTCAGAAAGGGGATCATCAAGGGCTAAACCAAGTCTCATAATTTTATCCAGCCTATTGCTTTAGCTGGTAAAAAAGGATTCTGATCAGCAATCAGTATGCTTAATTGCTGTGTGTACTAGACATTTTACTAAATCCATTTATTATGAATTACCGCCCAGACAGTAAAGTGGTTCGTGACTCTGGTTGCCGTACCGAAGAGCCTGGGTTCGAATCCCGGATAGGGCATGAATGTAATTTGTTCGTCCTCTTCATAGGTTGCAACAGTGGCCCACGTATTAGTTCCCTCCTTAATAACATGACCGGCCTTAGTAGCGATCAATGTCTATAAATGGCTACTACCTGCCATTGGAAAAAAAATTTACAAATTGGTCTTTTTTTCAACATAACACACATTTTCCATAAATAGTTAAAATGCATTATTCAGTTACAAGGGAAAGTACTTACATGAACTATTTTCCATCATTGTTTCACGTAAGAACAAATAAAAGTATAATTTTCTTATGCACCTGTGATTGTTATATTATTTGGATTACGGTAAAGAATGCAAAGATGCTTCTGTGGAGGACTTTCTAAGGGAAATTGGCTCATGTTCACATCACCCGTTAATAAAAGCAGGAAAAGATCTTTATTTAATTGAATGCAACGAAACGTTTAAGAAGAATGATGCACTCATAGAGAACTTTCTAAAATAAAATGATTTGTATTCATGTTACACATAAGGAAATCCACGGGGCTATCTAAACATTTAGATTGTTTGCCAAAATTGGTATCCGATTTGAACTAGTAGTATTCAAAAGCTGACTTATTACTCTGCTGAGCGAAAAATCTAATTGCTTTTGAAGTTATATTGTAATTCGAACAATCATTGTTACATTTTTTTTATTATTATTATTTTTTTCCCCAATGGCAGATTGTGAACAGTTACAGTGTAACACAGTCCATTAGTCTATACAAGGCCAGATGGGGTGGTCTTTTTATTATGGAGGCACCATCGCCTCCTATGAAAGAATGAGCAGTTATAACCATGCCTTCTCCGGGATTCGAACCCAGGCCCTTCGGTATCGCAGTCGGCTTCCCTAACCACTAAACCATCTGGGCGGCACAATTACAATTATAACTGCATTAGTTGTAGTTTTAACTACCAAGTAACTACAATAAATTACCAGCTTTTCTCAGTCAATAACAGATAGCTTAAGCTTTAAAGATAAATGGAAGGTCTTATAATTTGTCGAATGGCAATATTCTAAGAAAGTGTAGTCTCCAGGATGGAGTTTAATTACAGTCTTACATTTCGCATACTCGCAGCACTTGCCCAAAGGCTGTTCCAAGATTATTTCTGTTCATCTCATCCATTAATTTTGGAGACAGAATCATGTCTAGAGACATTTTTTTTTCCGAGGACAGTATTTTATATAATAGAAAAAAAAATAATAATAATGCTTCTCCCTCAAGGTGCAGAAAACAATGAGTACTGATAAATTTAATTGAAATTTCAATTATAATTCTAGTTAATACAAACAGTTACTTTAACGGTTAGAATTACATTATAGTTCTAATGGCAAAAATATCAAATGAGTGTTATAGATTAGTATACTTTTACTTATCACAATATTAAACTTTTAATACCGTTTTATTTTATTTAGCTTATCACAATATTGAGCTTTTTAATACCGTCGGTACTGAAAAAATGTTTTACTACTGTCATGAAATGTGTATTCGATAATATTTTCTCATTGATGTTTTTCTTATATATTTTTCTGCATAATTCATAAATGTTTGCAATGGAAATAATTCTGAGGCTTTTATAATACTTCTAAATTTTCATGAAATAAAGTCCCATTAAGGTTTACTTGAAGGAGACTCTCAGTGCAAGCACTCGAAAAGAAGTTATGCTACATTTACATATTAGGAAATAGTTGAATGTACAGTATTTACTTGTAACAGCGGTGCTCAATATATCGTGTTTTCTGAAAGAATGCATATGTTGCCTAAAATCGAATTTAAATCACGATAATCAGAATAATTGGCTAAAGTATTAAATTGTAATTTTTACAGCATCAATCGAATTAGTGGATTTTTATTGAAGTTAAAAATGTGTTGATATTGACAAGCTATATTAGTTTTTGTACTATAATGAATGCTAGCTAGTAGCTATATAAATATAATGAATGTACTATAATGAATGCTAGCTAGTAGCTACTCTAGCTAATAGCTAGAGTAAAACTTAGGATATGGTAATAGCTAGAGTAAAACTTAGGATATGGTAACATTAAATAAATAAATAAATAAAATAAAAAAAGAAGAAGAAGAAAAAGAAAGTGAATACATTCCGAAAGAGAAGCCTTACTATGGTGAAACATTAGAAACGTGTAGACAAAGTTTTAATACTATATGTGAGAAAATACTAAGGCCAAATTGAAATACATCATAGCTACATTTGGTGCTTTCTATATTATCTATATCAATATTAATATAAGTACCGAAAAATACTTTAAAAATAATTATTTTCGAAAATTTAAAGGAAGAAAATTGCAGTCTGAAAATTTATAGCATAATATCTCAATGAAAATTTTACTATCAAAGTTTTTAAAATTAGAATCTTTAAAATAATTTTTAAATTAGAAATGCCATAAAGTTGTTATTATTATTAATATTATTTTTCTTTTAATTAAAAATGATATCAAGTGTCTACTTCCTAAAACTAAATTTGCATTGCTATTTACTTAACACACAAATCAGCTCGAAACAAATTATAGCATTAAAAGGTCGAGCATTAGTTCTGCATTTCTATTGTTAGAAACATCCTCAGTATAGAGCCTTTCTAAAAATTTTTCACTGTTACATTCATTTTATTCTACTGCGTTCCACTAACATGCGTATTTCTTCCTGCCGTCTTGAGAAACGCAGCATTCTGCAGTCTAAGATCTTTAATTTTCCTTTCAATTTATTTAATTTGTAATAGTTTAGTAAACTGAGTTACTTAAAAGCGATAATTATATTTCTAAATTTTTATTTGATTTATGGAAAGATGTAATACACGGGTCTAATTCGTGCCTTCCTCGCATTTTAAGAAGAGGGAAATCTATATATCGTAGTTTAACATTACCTATTACGCAGGGTCTAATTTCTAAAATTTCACAGCTCTATGGAAGACCTTCCGGAATAATGACAAAAATACATACATAAAATAATAAAACATCAATGATTAAAATTAAATAAAATGTTAAGAAATAAATAAAAATATTAGCAAATTAAATAAATTACAAAAAGTTAAATAATAAAGTAAAATATCCGATTTCAGCCCAGCTCAGGCTGGAATTACAGTTTCATTGAAAAACAGAGAAACACTGGAGGTGGTTTCCGGCTTTTTCAAGCACCAATAATAGGAATAGAAAGAATGCTAGATAAAGCATGAGAACAAGTACAAAAAACACGTTCCTAAACAACGAATACCCTGCCTGTTCTTACAGCTGTTAAGAACAATGTGTGACAGAGTAGGAAAAACTGCTCTATCTCTCGACTTCCATTAGTGGTTACCCCTTGTATGCTGCGCGCTTCGATAGATGAAATCTCTACTTTAAATGTACCTGAATGACTCCTTTGAATACAGGCTTAGCAATTCTGCTCTATTATTTGTTCAATTATTTTTGGTTACGTGGATGTAATTGTGATTTAAACGTCTTGGTCCTTAGTCCAAAATTGACCTGTTAGCAAAGAACAAACCTAAGTTTGGCATAAGTTACCTTTTCATCCCCTATATTTGAACTGTGAACTATCCTACCTCTTTTTTTTTTCATCTTGTTATAAACAATGGATAAATAAAATCACTAATACTATAGCAATACCTTCGGGATGAATGGTAAATTAATATTACCATAGAAGTTTAAAAAAAAAAGAAAGAAGAGCTTAAATTCCTCTTATGTAGGTCTTCTATGCACTCAGTTTAAGTGATGCAGTTATGTAGATAATTCATTCTGTTACAGAAATCCCATTCATAAAGTAAATAATGTGTACTGCGTAATATCACATTGCACAGAATAATTAATTGCTAGAAACACAGTAATATCGATTTTTTCCTTATTTCTATTATCTAGTATAAAAAGAATCGCTATTTAATGTAAAGTGTGAGTACAAGTTTCAGCACTTAATTAAAATAGAAATTGAGGAAATCGCAAATAAGTTAATGTATGAAGTATTCTGAGGTAAAATATTACACTAAACAGTTGAATCTAGGGGGCCTTTCTTTTTTAATAGTAAAATTATTAGGATAAATATTTAAATCTGCTTACGGAAACTTAGATTGTGTTTGATTAATTAGCTTTGGGTAAGGATAACCCAATTATTGAATACTTTCTTTAAGCTTATATAAGAACATTTAAATCTGTGTACATATTTTTTTTTTCAATTGATACAAAACTTTTTTCATACGGTGTTGAAATCTAACTATCTATTTGTATGCAATGAAAGCAATAGAAATAGAAGTACTGATGCTGTTGAAATTTACTGAATGCGCAGAGCATAGATTGCACATATATGTTCGATGGTCATATAAATGCTGATATTTTTGCAGCTATTATTTATCTGCTTAAACACACTATTTTTATAAAGGAATATTGTTTCAGGAAATTGTTTAACTTTATATTTGCAGGGTTATTTTTGAAAATGTATTGCACAAAAAGATTTAGTTATTTCTTATTCATAAATTCATACGAAGTACACAAGATACAGGTATGGGAATTTTTAAACTTGTAAAAACAAAATTTATTATGTATACAAATGCTGTCTTACTCCATGCCCTATTTTATCCAATAAACTTAGAAACGTACAAAATGATTTTATTCATCTCAAATAGAAGAGAGTTTTGAAAAGGGAGCGGAACTTTTAAAGTAATTTGATGCCTTCTGAAGGTCGCCATCAACGTAACAATTTATAACTCAGCTTTTACAACTAGGAATCAGATAAACTCTGTTGTTTGGTAAACCGGACTGTCTAGTAATGTTTTCGATACTGTCTAGTTTCCGGGAATGGCGATGTATGCAAGCTTTTTCCTCTTTCTGCCCTAAGAATAAACAGCTCATAGGGGAATTCTGAAAATTATATAAACCTTTCTTATATGTGAATTTGCATGCTCAAAGCTATCTAAATAAAGAAACGCTATTGTGAATATCATACCCTGATATTCACAATAGCGTTTCTTTATTTAGATAGCTTTGAGCATGCAAATTCAGTAAAAATCAGAAAACAAGTACCATACTTATAACAAAGCAGGTTATCTCGGTAAATGAAGGGAATTAAGTACCGGCGATAGCAAGATTTTCGCATGGTTTGAAGGCTAAGTAATTTATTCCTTTCAGAAAATTTTCTCAGAAAGCAAATCATCACTTACGGATAGAAAAATGTCCTAAGAACTACGGGATAAATTTATAATGGGAATAAAAGAATGAAAGAATTCGGAAACTCTTTTCTAGTAATCATTTTACTCCTCGAAAGTTGGTTTCAGTATCACCTTTTAAAGGAAATGACACGTGAAATGGATTTCAGAAACTGAATCTCGAAATCATCAATAGCTATCTAATATTCTGCATTTGTAAATATTTATTTAATTTGCATTTCAACCAAATGTTGAAACTGGGCTTTCGCAAGTTAATCTGCGTCCATCCGCATAATCGAGAAGCAGGTCAATGCTAGACATTTTGCTTCTCAGTGCAATCGCTGTGGAATCTTAATTCTATTGACCGATGTTCTATAAATTTAAAATATTTTACCCTGCCTAAATTCTGTAGCTCTCTACATTCTAAAACTTATGCCGTCCAATAAATTTTTGTTGTCAAGTGCCATATTCTTAGAAAATACGCCATTCCTAAATTTTCTTGTTTGATGCCTCTTTAAATTCTACGAATTTTTCAGCCATTAATCTGCCTCCTGGCCAGACGTGTTTTTTGATGCTACATATGGCACTGAAAACGGTTGAAAAATCGGAATTTTAAAAGAGCAAACTTCATACTTTTCATCAAATAAATTTTATCGATTAGCAGTGCTATGGAAGCATTAAAACATTTATGTAATAAATACACAAATACTTCAGAAACATTTTTTTCTCTCTACTGAAGAAATGCCTGTCTCTGACTACCTGCAAATTTGATCAAGTTTTATCGAAAAGCTACGTCAAAGCGTTTCTTTTTGGCCTAATATTAAACTTTACATTGGCATGTTCCTATCCCTGCTTGATGTTGACAAGATTTATTCAAAACTTACTGTTCTTATTTTTTATTTTAAAACAAACAATTTAAATGGAAATCCTCAGCTTGCTTTTATTTATTTAAATAATAACATTTGATAATATGAATTGAGATCTCAAAGTAATTTGCGTATTTGAATCCCCCAAAAAATGTTAAACACCAATTTTGAAGCTTTTGTTTTGGTTTGCTTTATTTTTCTTCGAAGCACGCGAGAGCTATCTGCCTAAAGGGAGGAATGCCTCCGTGGAGGACATTCTAAGAAAAACTTACTCGTGCCCACATTATGCACAGGAAAAACCAAAAAAATTCCACTTTGAAAGGTAAAAGTATCTAATTTTTTAGAGCGAGATTTTCCTAACAATGAATTTTAGCAATTTAATACAAGTGCTATATTTAATTAAGAATGAAAACAATGTTTTTTTGTGATTTACATAAGGTAATCTGTCAAAAATAATCATATGAAAATGCACCGAATTTCAGTACCATGTAATTTAGTTCAGAAACTGAGAGGTATCTGTGACATCTTGTCTATATGTAGAAAATTTTTAATAAGATTATTATGAGTGAAATTTGTTTCAAAATATTCAATATTTCATAACTTCTATCAACCAATAAATGCGATAAAAGTAAACTCTCCTTTTATAAATATGAAACAAGATAAACGAAATAAATTTGTGGTAAAATGAATTACAAACATTATGTCGAAATGACTGACACTGAGCATGTGTTTGTTATTTTAATAGTAATTTAATTATCAATTACATGTAGCTTTCAACAGGAATTAGGCATTTTAAGCCTCTTATAAATTTTTTCTTAGCGTTAAAGCTCGATAGCATGAATCAAAAGCAGAAAATTAGTTAAACTACACTGTCTCACTAGTCGTAAGATTATATTACTGAAATATGCGTATGAAAACAAATTAACTTTCTATAAATGTACATTAAAATACCGAAACGCAATCAAAATCGATAACATTTATACTTAATAAGCTACAAAGCCGGGAAAAGGGTCAGGCAAGTGAGGCATTTGCCTCATGTGAATCACTAGAAGAGGCGCCAAATTGGCTATATGAATTCGAAAATTACTTTAATTATTAGGGGAAATAGGCTTCATCAAACTTAAATCAATAAAACAAACCAAAAAAATTGCAAGAAAACCTGGAAATTAATGCAATATGCATTGCAGTGTTATTTCTTATTTATCAAAAACGAATTTTTTAACGTTTTCATTTGAAAATTATAAATAATTGGGTACATTATTTTTCTGAATTTATAAAACTATGATTAAAAAATACTTTAAGAATTATGGTATAATTATGCTATAAGAATTATGATATTTTGATTTAATACAATTACTTTTGCTTAATACAAATGTAGTTATATTTATATGGACGCGCATTTACCATTCTGCCTCAGGTGAAAAAATATCTTGGCACGGCTGTGATAGGCAAATAAGATCAGAAATATGCACAAAATTAGTAACAAGGCAATACAAAACTCCCTTTTCTGTTTTGGATTTCCAGAAAAAAATATCTTTTTTCGTCTAACCAAAGCATGGACACAAAACGTGTTCCTTCCTTCGTAAGGACAAAACCAGCCCATCTGCTTAATCGCCTCTAGGCAGTAATCAAAGGACAGTAGGAAACCATCACTTAAGTGAAACGACTTGTTGATCGCCCTGCAAGGCATGGAGGTAGTCAACTTCTATGGAACTGTCGTGTGTCGAAATACTATCAGAATTTTGTCAAGCGAGCTTCTGAATATAAACAAAAAACACCCCATCTGGTGACCCAAGCTTCAAAGCAGTGCTTCACTTCTAGCGCGGAATGGCCCCTCCTCCCTTTCCTACCTCCATGCTACAAGGAGGGGGGGAAGAAAATCTAACAAGGGCCATTTTCAGGACAATTTTGGTTCTCTCTAAATGAAAAAAAAAAAAAATTGTAAACATGGTTAATTTTTACTGCAGTTTTCGAGACGTAAATAGATTTGAATGCGAGCCGCCCGCTGAGTTAAGAAACAATCTGTAATTGGATATTAAGTGAAAATCGATGATATGAAATACTTAAAATGCAAGTATAGTTATAAAGGGGAACATCCCCAGATGCTTAAGATAATTGTCTAAGAATTTTTGAGTATGTATATGGCTTGAAACAAAAGTGCCCTTAAATTAGATGCAATTTGATTATAAAATCCCATTTTATGGTTCCACCATTTGAAGATATAAATTTCAGAGTTGCCAATTCTCCCAATTTTCGACCGCTCTCCTGCCAACCCGATTTACAATATATTTCTGACTTTTTTTTATTCTTAAAATTTCTCATGATTTTTATGGAACTTGGCCTAATACTTCGTTATGTGAACAAAAAGAATGTGATTTTGGATGTGTGAAAGTAATTGAATTTTCTGTATATTATATCTAAATCAAAACCTTGCGAATCAGATGAGAATTTCTGCTTTGTGAGTGAGAGCATACGTATCCAGAAACGTCGTTCTCCAGTTCTCCAGTGGGCATCGAGCTCCACTGCCTGTCATCTGGTATTTATTAGCTAAGGAGCACAAAGCAAACTCAAGGCTGTTATATGGATTTTCTTTAGTTATTATGCTCATCTTGTCCTGAATTATGTGAGTACATTTTCTGATTACTGTAAGTTTATCTTGTGAAGAAGGAATATTTATGTTTTTTTCTTCGGACCTTAACAAAGCTTTTTGCTTTTTCTACAGTTCATTTTGCCATCATTTGATGTTCTTAACGCAGTTCTACAAAGCATAATTCCATTAATTCATATTTTGCAATCAATGATTTATGATCTTTTTAAAGACATTTTATCAAAGTTTATAAAAACCAATCTGTGTTTTGTCTTGTAATTCTATATATGATGTGATTTATGGTGAAATAGAAAATCAGAAGCAAGATGAAGATTTGGTAATAGGAGCTGCAACTACAAAAGTAGTGGAAGAACTTTCAGAAGAAGACAAAAATAAGTTTTATTTTCATGTTAGAAGTTACTTCTGTCGAGTATGTGATTACATACTACATAAATTTGAAGTCAACAATGAAGTGATTTTACATGCTAAAGTTGCTGATGTTTCTGCTCTAGCAAATGCATCTTTTTCTGATATTAGGTACTTTTTGAACAGATTTCCTGTGTTACTTCATTTAGTCATGAAAGATGATATTGATGTTGCTACTGATATACTGCAGTCACAATTTTTCAGTTTACAATTAGAAAACTTGGATGAAGTTATAAAATCAGCTAGGATTGACACCCAGTGGAGTTTAATTGGAAAACTGAAAGGTGCTGATGGAATTTTAAAATATAGTGAACTGTCTAGAATTATGTTGGCCATCTTGACCGTTCCCCATAGTAATGCAGAGTGTGAGAGGATTTTCAGTGTTGTTGCGAAAACAAAGACTGAATTTAGATCTGATATTAGTGATAACACATTAGAAAAGCTTTTATTAGGGAAAGCAATGAACAAAATTATGAAGTTTCTTTCTTAATGAAAGCAAAATCTGCCACTGTTCATAACATTTGTATGAAAACTGATTAAAGTGTCTTCCCCCCCTTAAATGATGCAAGTAATAAAAATGTTTTTTATGTGTAAAGTATTTTTGTGTTGCTTGCATTTAAGAATTAGTAACTATTTAGAGTTAATTCATTATGAAAAACTATATTTTTATCATTTAAAAAGTCTTTTTAACATTGTGAAAAATCTCCTTATTTTTGAGTGTCATAGGTTGGCAAGTATATAATTTCTTTTCTGCTAGTGTTGTGAGCTAATTTTGTAATGATTTATGGCATGCATACATCATTACGTAAATTAGTATATTAAATTTAGGGTGCAAAAAATATGTTTTTGTTACACTGTAATTTTTACAACCCATTGGTTTACACTTAAGCAATTCAAATGTATGCATTATATCTAATATTGGATGTATTTAGGTATATCTGGATTGCAAAAGGAGCTCTAACGGCTGTAATTGGCGAAATATGGGTACCTGTATCAGCCAGCTTTATCAAAGAATTCACAGATTGCAGTTAAATTAATTTTTTTGAGTAGAAAATATACTATAGGAGATTTGAAACATTTTGTTGGAAAATATAAAAAACTGAAGCTGAAGAATCATCTTTACCATCCATTAAACTGATATAATCAACTTATCCAAAATATTTATTATGAGTTTTATCTCTTTAATGTTATTGATCTGATAATGAAACAGTAAACAGTAAGATTTAAAAAGATTCCTCTTCGAAAACCAGGTTCACAGTCAACAGAGGATGCCAAACTGTGGATTGTGTCAGAATGCATTACATAAGAAGATCTGTATATACAATTATATGAATTTTGAGAGTAGAAACATGAAGTATTTTCCTTCATAATTAGGACTGTATCCTAACATGCAGGAAGTTTCATCTTACATACTGCAATGCATAAGAGATTTTCAAGGTTTTCAATTTTAGCATCTTGTTTGTTTTGGCTTTTGTTGCAATAATGTTATTTTTTAACGCAATTTGTTTTAATAAGAGAATTATTATTTGATTTACTTGCTACAGAATTTTAAAGTTTCTTTGCTCTACTGGAACTTGAACAGCCTTAAAAAGGGTTCCTTTTTAGCAAAGGAATTTCCAAATTCCACAGCAGTGGTTCTAGTAACAACAGAAATAAAATTTCCTTGCTACACTGAAACATTTTTAATGTCCAAATATTGCTCCATTTTCCAGAGCAGAAATTTTCAACTTCTGTAACAGTGGAAGTGGTTTTGATCAGCATTTGTAGAAACATTCTCCAAGTGCATACTAAAAGTAAGTTAAATAATGATTAAGTACAGTTTCCAATCACTTAAATACAGACCACTAATATTTCAGGAAAGTCAAAATTCATTTAACTTATTAAGCATTATTATAAAGCATAATTAATGAGCCATTAATTTTTAAGTCATTTCATATCAACAAATGTAAGCTTAAACCCATCCTTTAACTTCAGATTTCCATGATGAAAAGAATCAGACTTCTTTGAAAATCATTCTGCAATCAAATTAAGTCTAAAATTTCAATACGATGATAAGAAACTAAATCCTTTCCATAATTAATCACAGAATATGTTTTGCTTACATATATATTAAAATGGACAAAATTCACCCTGAGATGGGTGTTAAGTATAAAGAATAGCTCATACACTTTTAATTATAAATATTTCACCACTAAATTTATTACTCACAAATGACTCAAAATCCTTTCATTGTTACCACTGTGATACTGATGGAACAGATCTTTTCTTTAGACATCTCATATCGTGATTCCGAAAACATCCTGCTTCAAAATGCTAAAATTATCTCCTTTTGAAGCAAGAAACCATTTCTTCAGTAATCTAGATTTAATAATGAGAATCTTGGACTATTTATGAAATAATATATATACTGTTACTTGGGAACACTAATATATATGAAATTAAGGCAAAAATCAACATACATTTCATATAATATAAAACTGACACTATGTTACATAAAGTTATTGGTAGAAAAGTCAATAACTTTCTATTATCACCTTACTTTGTAGTTGATATGATACATTGCCAATTATTTTTGACAAGTTTGCATATGCCAACGCTGCTAACGAATCAGAAGTTGCTATCTAATAACACTGTGAAAGCACATAGCAAAATTTATTAACTACAGTACAAAATCCATTAATCTAATACCTAAACCATCTTTTTTTTCAGTCCAGGAATGGGAAATATATTACTAAAAAAAGGGGGGAGGGCAGATTGCATAAAAGCGATTTTTTTTTTCCCAACTAACATTCTTGTATGCCACTTTTATGACTTATTCCCTAGCCAAATACTTGCTTAGAGAATCATAACGTGTTCAATAACATTGATTGACATGAGCCACGATCACATTTTCGGACCTTGAGTGGTTGCAGGGGGAGTTAAATTTTTTTTTACTTGTCTAAACTCTAAGTTGTTGAGAAATCCCCCAAAAGTTAATTTGGAGGGCGGTTGTTTGAAATTAATCAATTTCTTGACTTATTTAATAATTTCGGACGAATGGTAATATATTTAGCAGAGGAAACCTTTTTAATTAACAACGAACTTATTTATTTAGCATTCTAAACATATAAAAAGAAATAATATTCCATGCGTTATCACGCTCAAAGTAATATATAACAAAACATCACTGTTGCCACAAAAAATCTACATTATAATGAACATATTAAATTATTGTGTATTAACTGAGTTCGTGCACGTTCCTGAACATCCTCCCACCTTGCAATTTTAGGAAATTGCAACATATTCTCTACTCAGTTCATCAGTTTCTAGCTCTGATTCTTCATAGAGAGGCCATTTATCCGGCTCCTTTTTAAGCCAATCCGGCTACTTCCACCATCTGCTCTGTAGCAACATTTTGGTATCGCACCCTCTAGAGTTAAGATCAGCTGGATTGCTTGAGTATGGTACATAATGCCAGTCGTCCGGATTTGTGCATCTCCTTATTTCAGCTACATGATTTTGTCACCAAAACACTCCAGTGGGAGTCTTTTTTTATCCATGTCAGAACTTCAGACGAGTCACTCCAAAGGTACACTTGGCACTTTGTCAATTTGAGAACATCAATGACTTGACGATACAGCCGAGTAGCTATAAGTACTCCAAGCAACTCTAATCTAGGAATAGTCACTTCTTTGGCAGGCGCTACTCTTGATTTTCATACCAATTGTATCAAAAGTTTTGGAAGAATTTCTATTAAACTCCGCCTTTTTTCGAGGCAAGCATTCAAAGAATTCCCATTTTCATCCTTCAATGATGCAACCAATACAGGTCGCACTTTCGTAGTCAGACTGGAATCCTTAATTACTGCTTGATGAGACAAATTGTGACCAGTATCACAATTATTTGGAGCTATTTCAATTACACCTTCCTCGTGCCAGCCTTTAATAAAACCATCATATTCTTCGAAAAATCCCATCTTCTGCAGTCTTCGTGTATTGGCGAAAAGTTGAAAAGTTTTTTTTTTCCCCCGCTTTATCTTTATTGTCTTCAAGAATCCGATGACTATCCTTCCAAGGCAAACAGACTTCATACCGATTGCCCTCGATTACTTTATTGTTCTCTAGGAAAAATTTTATCGTGTCAGTGTCTAAATTCTCCTTAGTCTTAACTTCCGCCGGATCTTTTATGCCCATTGTCTCTAAATTCCATAGTTCTGTGAGATCCAAATAACAAAGTCCGACGATATCAAGCAAGGTATTATGACTTTGCACTGGGCCTTGTAGGGTCCAACCCAATTTTGTTTCAATGGCAATTAGGTTTTTGTCAATTGGAATGATATTATTCGTCATCAACAGTCCGGAATAGTCGGCTCTTATTAACAATCCGATATCTGGTGTATCTCTACCAGAATCACTGATTTTGATTTTATGTTCTCGAAGTGAGGAACATATATGTTTGAGTTTCACTCGAATGTATCCACAAATTTTGTCTTTATCTAAAACCGATAATTTGTATTTTAATTTATTTTCTGTTCCTTGTATTTCGATATCAAAAATACCATGGACCTGAGATTCAGTTTCAACTCCACCAAACAAATTGTGGCTCAAAGTCTTGATCTAATGGGACTAAATCTAGTCTCTTTATTATGTCTTTCCGTAAGTAAGATCTTTGTGACCCACTGTCAAAAAGCGTTCTCACAAATTCCTTTTTTCCATTATGGACAATCTTCACCATAATAGCTTGGAGAAAAGTTGTTTGCAGTTTTTGGTTAGACAATAAAGTCTCACTCGTTTCTTTAGCTACCTCCTTTTTTGAACTTTTAGAACCTTTTAGATCTCTGCACATCACCGTTACATGACGTTTGTAGCAAAATAGGCACTTCACAGAACTTTTACACTTTTCGGCAGCGTGCCCAATTTTTAGGCAGTTAAAACAAGCTTTTTTCTTTCTTAGTAAATTTTTCTTTATTCCAATGAAAGGCTGTGCAGCTTAAAGCACTCATAAGAATTATGTGTTTCCTTGTCACACCAAACACAAAAATTAAGCTGTTTCTTTGAATCTCCTGCATAAATACAAGCTGCTTTGGCTGGAACCGAGTCAAATTTGTCTGGAGCAGAAAAACTTGTACGGACCAACTGAAGATGCTCTTCACTTTCACTTCAATTCGGAGAAAATGCAAAAAATTTTCCAAATTTTCAGTGTGTGCAACACTTTTCCTACGCTGGCGAGATCGCTCCCATGCCCTCAGAATTTCTTCAGGTACTGAAGACTACAAGGGGATACAGCATAGCTGCATAAATCTCACTTTTTACCCCTAACGTCTCCAAAGCTCTGAGTTGCGTCTCTAACTTATCATATAAGTTGGATAGAATCATATTTCCTTTTTTGCTAGCTTGACCCAAAACCAACTTTAATAATTCGCGAACATAGATTTCTACCAGTAATTCGTCTCGTGCAAAACGAGATTTTAGCTGCTGGATAGCTTCTTTATAATTCGCGCCTGAGGGAGGATAACTATCTTTGAGTTCTCTCGCTGGGGATCCAACGACCGTTGCCTGCAATAGGTACTGAAATTTATCATCATCATCTATATTTACATCTTCGTCGATCTTCTTAAACTGTCCCCAAAATCCTAACCAATTTCGTGTCTCCCCATTGAATTTTTGAAGTTCCAACTTTGGTAATTTAAAGTTCCTTTTCGTGGAATTTTCTAAAATTCCAGGTGTAATTACAGGAGTAGAATTCTCCCTTTTGTTTTTAAACTGATATATTTATGACGATATGTTTCATTCGTGTCAAAATCAGCCAAATATTCACTTTCGTTTTCGTTTTTCAACAAAAGTTCGGAAATTTGTGATTGAACTTCATCTAATCTGTTGAATTTTCCTTCCAACTGTGAGCTCAATACTTGGAGCTGATTAACCTCCACGTCAGGCTTTAGAATTTCAGCATCTAAAGCACTGGCAGTAATCGTAAACGATTGCCTTAGTGGCTTACACTTTCTTAATAAAATTTCCATGATTTTAAATTCAATATGTCCAATATATTCAAATAATAAAGGATATAATCAAATAAATCATAAACTCACTTGATAAATTCCAATACGAAATTGATGTTTCGTTTTCTTCAAATAGCCATTCCGTCCTGTCACCGGACGCCAGTTGTTTGAAATTAATCAATTTTTTGACTTATTTAATAATTTCGGACGAATGGTAATATATTTAGCAGAGAAAACCTTTTTAATTAACAACGAACTTAGTTAGCATTCTAAACATATAAAAAGAATTAATATTCCATGCGTTATCACGCTTAAAGTAATATATAACAAAACATCACTGTTGCTACAAAAAATCTACATTATAATGAACATATTAAATTATTGTGTATTAACTGTGTTCGTGCACGTTCCTGAACAGCGATCTTCTGTATCCTGAGAAATCTTATGAGCTGGCGATGAAATGATATGACACAGAAGCCACCTTGCATTCATAAAATGATTTTGTTAAGTTTAAATGCTGCCTTTTTTATACTTTTGTATCTAGGCCTGAAATGGATAAGATTTGGATTGTAGTTCTAGATCTCTGGGACAAGGTAAAGTAAAAAAAAATACAAACGACAAAGTAAAGGGCAATAAAACCTTTATTACTATTGTCTAACTACTCTTTTTTTAATGCACTTAAAATAGGAAGAGAAACATGCTAAACGAAGATATCAAGTTAAAGAATATGAAATACATATAACCAAGGCGAAGAGAACGACGCTCAGATCTCTTACAGTCAGATTCGTGTCTAAAATCGAAACGAAAATTTTAGAAAATGATATAGAGAAAAGAGAATTGGAAGACTTAATAGAGCAAATAAATTTGAAATTTAAACAGTAATAGAAATAAATCCTTAACTTCAGAATCAAATCACTGATGTTAAAGAAATTGAGACAGAAATTATCAAATGTAAAGAGTATTATGGAAAGTTTATCATTTGAACATATAAGTTCAAAGGAGCTATTGGTAAATGCAAAGCATATGGACAAGCGATAAGCAACAGAGTACGTGGGCACTGTCCCTTTACCATTTGGGTTAATCAGTACAGCACCACGTCCACCTATATCTTACATTATATATTACGATACATGATATACACATTGCATTATATACTACATATCAAATTAATACCTTACCCTAACATTACATTAACTTCACATCAACTTATTACATTAAAATTCTTTTCTAATAAAACCTATACTGGTAGATTATAAAAGGATTATTTTGCACAGGATTCGCATTAGACATAAGATATGCATTATATTATCATTATACATGTGGAAATTAATGATACATACGGACATTATACGCAATAGGGGGTTATAAGCATGATACGGGTTAAATTATTCACAGGAAAATTAGTTACACATAGGTATTGCATTAGACAGGATAAATTATACACTGGATGCATATTGAATTGTCACCAGCACCATGCCAATTGTGCTCGTTACTCGATACGTCGTTATACATAATACAGTTCTACGTCGTTATACATAATACAGTCAAAAGTCGTTAATTCGGACACCCATAATACGGAATGATCTATAATCCGAACCTCAAAGCTACAAACTTTCAGCGCATGCGTCGCGTTGGCGCACGCGCATAGGCGTTTACGTATGTGCGTAAGACCTTTACGGCTGCGAATATGCATGTGCGCATGCGCATAAAACGTTTACGCATGCGCGTTTAATGTATAACAGACGGTATAAGCTAAGCTAAAATTATCTAATTCAGTTAATGCTGCAGATTGCGTTGTTCTTAATTTTCGAATTGGATCCGGCTTATTATTTTTTGCAGACTGTTAGAGCAATTTTATAAAAGTAAGGTTGAACTTTAGATTATATCAAATAGAATTTTCGATATATATTTGCTAATACGTAAAGGATCTAAAGCGAAAGTATGTTTCGAAATCCGAAATCTGTTTATCAATTTCACGCTGCTCTGCGGGAGGTAACGCCGCGGCGCGTAATGAATTGGAAGTTGATCTGTCAGCACTATCCTTATCTTCAGGGCAGATGTTTTTATTTTATTTGGCTTATAATTCTTTATTAAATGTAGTATTTCATCTCGATGTACTCCATCTTTGATATGATTTAAATCAGATTCCTCGTCATTATAATTCGCTTCCGATAGCAAAGAAAGTGACAGAGGTTATTGAAAACGAAAAAATTTCAATTGACAAATTAGTCGGTATTCTCGACACAGCAATTATAGGACTTGAACAGCGGAACTTTGTTACTGAACAAGAAATTATGTCTGTTTAAAGAATTAAAGAGAAAGTATTATCACATGAAACGAAGCAACTTAAACAACTTACATTGAAAGAAATGTTTAATAAAGTAAACAAATAAATATTAAGCTTTATCTTTTTGTAAATTTTGATAACCTTTAGATCATAATTGTTCTTTATTTCATAAATTACGGTTTTTTGTAATTTCTGCATGCCATCTTACCAGATTTAAAATGATGATCTATAATCCGGAAAAATCGATAATCCGGAATCGCCGAAGTCCCGATGAGTCCGGATTAACGACTTTTGACTGTACTGTTATATAGTTTGCATTCACATTGTTTCAGTTCGGCTTTGCATTGTGTGCCATGTTGCTTATTAATCAGTACGTTCTACATTACATATGACATATATTATGTAACATATGGCACTATTACGATTACATTATATATTACGATACATGGCTTACGCATTAAATTATGTACTACATATCAAATTAACAAGATAGTGCATACTTCGTTTATCAATACATACTACACTACATATTACATTATATATTGCGATACATGGTTTACACATTACATTATGTTCTACTCATCAGATTGACAAGACGAAATAACTCCTTACCTTAACATTACATTAACTTCGCAACTACTTATTACATTAATTTTCTTGGATTGGAAGGTCTCAAAAATAATTAACATTCTGAAAACAGAAGTGGAAAGTAAGGAGAAAATCCTATTTATGATACAAAACAAGCATTCAAACTAATATGAAACGAAAATTAAATCACCGTCAACAAACTATAGTGATCTGAATGAAAAGCTTGAAAATCGAAACACTCTCGTGAAAAAGATGTATAAAGGCATACTCACTGTGACGGCATTTAATATTCAGATGACTCAGTCTACAGGCACCATACGATTCACTTAAATGTAGAGTGTCACTTCAAAATAAACTAGAAATTTTAAAGAATGCTAAACGTTGTTACGTTTTCTGAAATTCAATCATATTATAAAATGTTTCTTATAATGTTTCTTGTTTCAAATGGAAAAGCGAAAGTCACCATGTTTCTACTGATTTGGGTAGCAATCGAAATAATAATTAGACAATGGTAGGTAAAATCTGAACCTTTTCAGACACATTATTATTATGTCTATTTAGTTTCTTATTTCGTCTTAGAAAATTCTTAGATCTATTTATTTAATTCATATCTTAGTATCTCAATATAGAATGCTTCATTCATATATTAATGCACAATTTGCTTTCTCTTCAGGTTTTAAATTTCGTCTTCTAGTTTTCCTGAATCATCTGCGTTAAAGGCCTTCTGTGTTTACGCATGAAAATTAAGCCATATTTTAGACAGCAAAGGTTAAACAATACATATCATCATACGCAATATATGATGCCGTGAATTTGTTTGATTGATAAATCTATCGAAACAGTAAGATTTCGAAATCATTGCAATTTAAAAATGCATTTCGTGAGATTACATTTTTCTTTCTTCATCTTTATTTGGTATTTACATCCATCTAAATGCTTGAAATATTTATGTTAACTCATACATGATGTCAGGTCGCTCTATTGCATACATACATGACTATGAATGTCAGTTCGTTGTACATGAATTAAATGTTTAATGCATTGGGACTCGTATTATTCGTCTTAAATGAATGCAGATTCATTCTACCCAAGTTCAGTTAGAACAAATGCAAAGACTATTATTATTATTTGTCTTAAATGAATGCAGATTCATTCTACCAAAGTTCAGTTAGAACAAATGCAAAGACTATTACATTTATTTTTATTCTTCTAGCACTTAACAGAATATACCCAAGAATCTTTTATTTAATTTGGTATTAATAACAGATATTCTACTATGATTTGAAATGAAATAGTACGACATGAATCTAAGAATTAACACGAAATCTCAGATTTTACTTTTATAAATTCTAATTTTAATTTTATATGTTAGCTAAATCCTGCAAATATTGGACGGAAATAACCACTCTGGTGTTCAACATGTGTGCCTTCCTATCATAGAGGCTGCTAATAATTATATTCGAGCACATTCTTTTCAATCATGTACACTAAATCCACGATGCCTTTAAAATCCTTGAGTGGTTGAGGTAATCTGAGCTCACGCAAATTAAAAAAACGAACGGACATTAAAGAATCGCTGCATTTATAGGCGGACTTTATCTACATAAGAGGCAAGGTGTTCAATAACACATTTTGAAATACTTGGCTAAATTATTTGCGTGTGAGAAATGGTTAAAAAAAGAATGAAAAGAGATGAAACAAATCAATATTGCAAGGTATGTAAATGTGAACTGAAGCCACATAAAAAGAGCAAACCACCAACTCAAAAGTATTAGTACAGTAGTATTAACAATCCAAACCTGTAATGGCACGTAACAATAAATATCAACAAATTAAAGAAGAAGTGCACATTTAAACAATGGAAAATTATGAATGTGGGTTTACGATTTTCCTCAAAACACAAATGTACTTATATAATACTACCAAAAATAGAATAACAGTTACTCATGGAGACGGCATCTGTAATTCATGTGATATAACAAACCTATGACGGCACAAAAAAAGCTACGGGATTTCTGACGTCACGTGCTTTTTTCTATTTTTTGCTTCGGCTTTTGCTACCTTAACTCCTTACCTATTGTGACGCTTTGTACCTTTAAGGTACAGTCAAAAGTAGTTAATTCGGACACCCATAATCCGGAATGATCTATAATCCGGGCCTCAAAGCTACAAACTTTCTGCGCATGCGTAGCGTTGACGCATGCGCGTAAGACTTTCACGGCTGCGAATATGCGTGTGCGCATGCGCGTAATACGTTTACGCTTGCGCGTTTAATGTATACCGGACGGTATAAGCTAAGCTAAAATTATCTAATTCAGTTAATGTTGCAGATTACGTTGTTCCTTAATCTTCGAATTGAATCCGGCTTATTATTTTTGGCAGACTGTTAGAGCAATTTTATAAAAGTAAGCTTGAACATGATTATGTCAAATAGAATTTTCGATATATATTTACTAATATGTAAAGCGTCTACAAAGCGAAAGTATGTTTAGAAGTCCATTAAACAAAAAGTGGAATTGCTGCAAAAAATGGATAAAGGCATATCCTACGTTTCTCAAACCATTCCGAAATCTCTTTATCAATTTCACGCTGTTCTGCGGCCCGGGGGGGGGGACCGCGGCGCGCAATGAATTGGAAGTTAATCTGTCAGCACTATCCTTATCTTCAGGGCAGATGTTTTTATTTTATTTGACTTATAATTCCTTACTAAATGTAGTATTTCATCTCGATGTACTCCGTTTTTGATATGATTTAAATCAAATTCCTCGTCATTATAATTCGCTTCTGATAAAGAAGAAAGTGACACAGAGTTTATTGAAAACGAAAAAATTTCGATTGACAAATTAGTCGGTATTCTCGACACAGCAATTATAGGACTTTAACAGCGGAACTTTGTAACTGAAAAAGAAATTATGTCTGTTTATAGAAGTAAAGAGAAAGTATTACCACATAAAACGAAGCAACTTAAACAACTTACATCGAAAGAAATGTTTAATAAAGTAAACAAATAAATATTAAGCTTTTTTTTGTAAATTTTGATACCCTTTAGATCATAATTGTTCTTTATTTCATAAATTACGGTTTCATATTTTTAATTTTATAATTTCTGCATGCCATCTTACCAGATTTAAACTGATGATCTATAATCCGGAAAAATCGATAATACGGAATCACCGATGTTCCGACGAGTCCGGATTAACGACTTTTGACTGTATGCAATAATGAACACGTGAATATCACAAATTGGGAGCGCTACAAGGAGATGCTCCAGAACAACCCCCAGCCCTTGGATGTCCAGGAAAGACATTGGCACGGCTATTAACAATCTAACTGACTGCATCAGCAATGCGATCAGTAGCGCCTCACGCTACATTACTAAAGAAAAATATGCGAACACTTTGCCCAAGAGCATTAGAAATGTAATGACAGAGAGCAATCGACTGTGCAAAAGATGGCACTTAACCTGGAGGCCTAGCGTTAAAACAAAGCTGAATAGACTAAACAAGGACAATAAGAAACGGATTGAAAAATTCAGAAACGATAGCCGGGAAGTAAAGGTTTTTAGCTTAAACCATTTAGATTTTTCCCTATGGGCTTTCATAAGGAATTTAAAACGTAAGCCGAACAGCACGCGGCCCATTTTTACAGAAGACAAAATAGCTTTTACTAACAAAGATAAAGCTGAAGTACTGGCCAATTATTTAGAGCAGCAGTTTATACCAAATCGGATCTTACATGACCTGGATTTCATCTATGAAGTCTGCCATAAGGTAAAACACTGCCTAAATGTGCCCACCGTTAGGAAGCAGATTAACTATGACTCGCCTTTAGAAATCAGGGACTTAATCAAGAATCTAAAAACACAGAGAGCACCCGAGCATGACGCAATAAACAACGTCGCTACCAAGAAAATGCCCATGAATGTAGTTTGTCACAAAGTTTACTAGCATCACAAATGCATCCCTCAGTATCAGCTACTTCCCCAATGCCTGGAAGCAAGCAAAAATTATACTCTTACCAAAACCTGGAAAAAATACCACTAGGCTTGAGGGCTATAGACCTATTAGCCTGCTCTCGGGTCTGGGGAAATTTTATGAACGAATCATTCTGAACAGGCTCAGGCCCTTCCTTGACGTGCTACTGCCCGAATAATTCGGATTCCGGAGAAACTTATCCTCCACCAAACAACTTATTCGACTTGTGGAGTTTTGTGGAAACGCTCTGCACCATAGGCAGAATATTGCCATCCTCATGCTGGAAGTGGCGAAAGCCTTCGACCGCGTCTGGAATGAAGGGCTTATTTACAAGCTGATGAACGTTAATATTGATAGAGAGATTATCGAACTTATTGTCTCTTTCATTAACAGTCGAAGTTTTGTGGTCTCCATTGCAAAGGATACTAATAATACACGAAAGGTTAATGCTGGGGTTCCCCCAGTGGTCCAAGTTAGGACCCATTTTGTATCTTCTATATGTTTTTAATTTTTCCCAGACACAACTGGACCGAAATAACTTCTTAGGCTGTTACGCAGACGACACAGCTTTTGCTGTGAGGTCTTCTAACGCCAACCACGCAGTAAAGAAACTACAAGACATTATGCCAGAAATTGAATGTTGGTGTACCAAGTGGAGAATTTCAGTCAATGCCCCAAAATCCCAGTTGCTCATAGTTAAAAAGAAACATACTCAGACCTAGCTCAAGAGAAAACTCTACTTGTTCAACGAAGTGGTCCCACAAGTGTCAAATGCAAAATACCTTGGGGTTACACTTAATGAGAAACTGACCTGAATAAACCATATCACCAACGTCAGAAAAAAGGCTTTCACAGTAATTAAATAGCTTAAAACCCCTTCTGAACAAATATTTTAGACTAGACCTACGCAGAGAAAGGCTTGTTTACATCATGAACATAAGGACATGCATGACCCGCCTGGAATACATCCAATAAGAATGACATTCATAAGCTGCAGCTATTGAAAAATAAGATTCTTAGACTGATCACAAATGTTCATTATTTTGTAAGTAATGCTATGTTACATAAGGACCTGAAGTTAAGTATCATAGAAGAACATCTTCATAAGCTGAATAGAAGTTTTTACCAGAAGGCCATTAATTGTGCACATCTGTCAAATCTGAACACGTTCAGTTATGTGATTTTGGAGGAGGACTGTAATATTAGACCGTTAGCGGCCCACCTCATCAAAGACTCAAATTTTCCTACTTAGAATTACTGGTGTGTAACTACATGTACATAGTATATATATTGCATATAATCTTGATATTGTAAGGTGCTTTCTATTTTTCGTTTTTTTTTTCTAATTTTTATATTTGCTTTCCTTTCTCACACAGAAATTATGACGGTATACTTACCACGTTTTGTCTGTTCATGTTCGCTGGATTTTCGACCGCGCAATGTTCCGTCCCCTTTTACCTACCTCCTCATTACTTATGGGTTTTATATTCTGACAGTCTCACGTGATTCGCCCACCAGGCAATAAATTGATTGAGCTGGAAAAACCTCACTTTGTGCGGTATTCCGGCGATACCTAATCATTTAGTCAGTACCTTAGCTCATTCTTCAACGCTATTGTAGCGTCCTCTATGTTTCCTCTTTATCTTATCTCTAATTTCTGTATGTTTGTATTTTCGTAAAAGGACATCACAAAAGGACTGTTCGAAAGATAAACATTTATTGGAATTTCAGTTTCAAAAAAAAAAACCTCTTGATATTTGTTCCAATCCTGTTTTCTTGTTAAAAAATTGTTTAAAGGAGTTTGGTTTTTATAGTATATTAGAATTACTTTAGATTTTAAGCAACACACTTCATTGGACACGTTACGCAAGAATCGAAAAAGAAAAACGAAGGCAAGAGTTAAGTAAGTTAAAGAAGTGTTAAATATTTTGAACTTATAACTGAATTGGAGCTATGAAAAATTAAGCAAAATATGTGAGAATTTTCAACGTTATACTAATTATTTCAAAGTTAGACGATAAAGTTCTTCTGACGTTGTTTAAAGAACGATACCTAACTCACTGTATCAGACAATTTTAATCATAGACAGATGTTCGTAATATGTGTGACACATTTTTAATCACATCTAATGGCCTGTGTTAATCTCTTCATTCTGATTAATTCGCTCCGATTTTTATAAGTTTGTACTGGTTCTTAAAAAAGTAATGAGATATGATACTCTTGTTACAGCTGCTTTGCTTGTGTTAAAGTAAACATACTCTCCGAATGTGGCTTTCTTTATTAAAAAGAAAACAATGGCAAACGAAGGCGAAAACAAAAGGGACACTTCGACATCGATCGCTAGAGAGTTAGCATTAAAGTCCCAGCGTTTTGGAAACCGGACCCAAAGATATCGTTTCTCCAATTGGAAGCTCAATTTCGTAATGCTGGAATTACGACAGATCAAACGAAATACGATTATGTCGTAAGTTCCATTGACGCTGAAATATTATCTAAAGTGTCGGACATTCTGATCAATCTTCCAAGGGACGACAAGTACTCGGCTATTAAAGACAGACTAATTTCCATCTTCACCGAAACCGGAACGCAAAAGACCCAAAAATTTTTAACTGAGGTGGAATTGGGTGATAGAAAACCTTCACAGTTGTTACGCGAAATGAAGAATTTAGCTTCAGATAAGGTAGGTGAAGCTTTCCTTAAAATTCTCTGGCCTTCAAAAATTACACACGACAATCTCGAGCATGTTATATATCAGCGGCGATGATTTAGCCAAATTGGCGACAATGGGCGATAAAATGTGAGAAATAAAATCCGCGTCACATCAGAATGCCGCTGTAGCTTGCTCTAGAGATGGCTATGTTTTAGTTAAATTTACAGGAGTAGATTTCAGAGTTATTCCTATAAGTTAGCGAACTGAATAAAAGACATTATTCTAGACGTCAACAATCCAGATCACGCTCTAGAAGTAATTCTATTACTAGGCGTAGTAGCGGAGATGAAAGTTTATGTTATTATCACTCAAGCTTTGGCGCTAAGGCTTTCAAATGCAATAATCCTTGCAATTGGCATAACAAAACCAACGTTCATTGGCAGGAAAACTAAATCTCCAACTCTCGCAGAAGGTGGTGTGTTGGTGTATTTAATTATGGCAAAGCCTCGAGGGCTATCTGCCTAAGGGGAGGGATGCCTTCGTGGAGGACTTTCTAAGGGGAACTGGCTCGTATACACGTTACACATGGGGAAAACCACGAAAACGCCCATGCAGCCAGCCTGTTCGCGGGGTTCGAACCTCGGACCGAACTAGCAGTGTTCAGCGGCTTTACCGCTCGGCTGCTGGTGGGCCTCTCGCAGACGACAGAGGGCCAAGTGGTTGAGATACGTCGTCTTTTTATTAGTGATAAGGAGAGCGCCATCCAATTTATAAGCGATACTGGCTCCGAAATTTCCGTTATTCCACCATTATCGAAAGAAAAAAGAGCTGTTGCATAACTGGAACTCTTCGCTGCAAATGGAACCAAAACTAAAAATTATGGGCAAAAGTTGCTAAAATTGGATTTGGGACTGAGAAGAGCATTTGATTGATCTTTTGTCATAGCTGATGTTAATAAACCAATAATAGGTATTGACTTTTTATCTCATTTTCACCTTTTGGGTGACAGCAAAAATCGTAAATTAATTGATGACATCACTTCATTTCCTTCTATTAGTGACCCCTCCTATGGTGTCGTTTCACCAATGGTTTGTGCAGTACAGAATCGGTACGAAGTAATCCTCAAACAATTTCCAGATCTTTTTTGGCCAACACTTGACAATAATAAAATCAAAAGTCACAACATTCATTGAAAGTAAAGGGGGCTCCTCTTATTACTAGGGTCAGTAGACTCAGGCAAAAGTTTAAAAGCATCAAAAGCCGAATTTGGGTTTATGTTGCAACAAGGTCTTTACAGGCCTTCAGAAAGTTGTTGGGCCAGTCCTCTACATCTCAACCTAAAGAAATCAGGTAATTGGAGGCCATGTGGAGATTACAGGGCTCTTAGTAATATCGCCACTCCTGACTGATATCCTCTACTGTTCCTCACCGACCGTGGCTGCATTATACATGGAAAGAAGATTTTTTTCATCTATTGACTTAATTAGTGCTTATCAACAAACTCCAGTGCACGAAAGCGACATCACCAAAACGGAAATTATAACTCCTTTTGAGTTGTTTGAAATCCCATTCATGGCATTTGGTTTACGCAACGTCGCCAATTTATTTTCGCAACCATTTCATCTTGGGCCTTATGTTGTCAAAATATTTTGACATTGAAACTAATGGAACTTCCAAAAGAATTTCAATTAATAGACTGAAACCATGTTTTACCATAAAAGACAATGATGAGCAGCCTCTTGAACTCTGTTTCCTCTTCATCTTATCTTTAATTTTTGTACGTTTTAAGTTTCGTAAAATGGGATCACAAAAAGACTGTTCATTGGAATTTCGTTTTCAAAAACATCCACTTTATATTTTTTCCAACCCTGTTTTCTCGTTAATAAATTTGTTTTAAGAAATTTGTTCGTTATAGGTATATTAATAATACTTTTGATTTTTATGCAAGGCACTTCGCTATTATTCATTTGTCTGTACACTAGATGGCGCCAGGCGTTCTACATTTATTCAGATTCTACCTGTGAATTCTACATCGCCAGCTCGGCGGCTTTTTTTCTCGCTTTTATATTTTCACTTGGTGTCATTGCTGACACAGATTGTTTCTCCATGAAAATTTGTATCTCATTGCGGTGTATTTGTATTTTAAAATCAATGTCACATCGATACCACTCCACTGATTGGTAAAAACTCTTAGTGGTTGTAACCTCCCTTAGCTTACCGCACGGATTTAGGGATAACTTTTAAAAAGTTTTGGCAAAAATGAGTGTCAGTATTGCAGCCGATATGCGCTTGAAAGCAAAGAATGCAACAGAGACATTACTGTCATCTATTAGTGTGGTACTGAACTAAAATATATGCCAGTACTGCTACTGTTGAAACTAAATAACGTTTGCATAATCCGAGTTCAGAAAACAAAACATTTATTTTACATATTTTAAAGAAATAACGTTCTGAAACAACATGTTTCTTCTACACAATCAATCGACGCTTTCACCAGAGCATTACGCCATCGAACTTGGCACACATCCAAAAGTTCAAATTGAAGAATTACAGAAGCGTTGTTGCCACACAAGAAAAGACATATAGTTACAACTTCACACAATAATAAAACAAAAACACACTTTTGAAAAATAGACAATAATAATAAAAATAGTAATAATAAAATTCTTAACAATATTTTCTCGATTATGCAACATCCTCCCCCCTTTTTGAGTCAGTGGCAAACGACTCAAAAACATATGTTATCCTATTAAAAAGGTCTAGTACATTAGGCTTCTTAAGAAGCCGTCCTGACGACGTAAATTTCTGTTTTATATGCTGTACGTCAGTCTGATCGTTTTTCTTATCGTCGTTAACGTTAGGCTCTTCAACTAAATAATTTTCATCTAGTTGTATGTCTAGTGGATAAATACGCTGAACGGTCCTTATGAAAATCCCATTCTGAGTTTTTAGTTTAACTGTTCGAATTTTGCCATCCCGACCAGGAATTTTCTCTATAATTTTACCCAAAGGCCAATACAAGCGTTTTTTGAAATCATCGCCTATTAAGACTATCTCCCCAATTTTAGGCAACCGGGTTACTTTATTTTGTGGTTGTTTCATTATTAATTGCCCCAAATATTCTTTTCGGAAATGGTTCCTTAAATCTTTAAGAAGTTTTGTGCGGTATTTAATTCTTCTCAAAAAGTGCTGAGAGTCAATTTTATCTATATCTGCTACATTCGAAGTACAATTTTCAATTAAAAACATTGAAGGAGTTAAAGGGATAGCATCTTCAGAGTTCTCCGAAATATATGTTAAAGGTCGAGAATTAATTACCGACTCACAGTCGCAAATTAAGGTTTCCAGTTCTTCATAAGATAAAACCGATTTTCCCAAAGAACGTCATAAAAGTTCTTTAACCATGCGAACTAGCCGTTCCCACCAACCTCGCCACCAGGAGGCTGTTGGTGGATTGAATTTCCATACTATTCTCTTTATTTTTGCCTCATTCTCTATTATGTCCCAGTTAAGTTTAGACATTTCGTTATACGTTCCTCGGAAGTTAGTCCCATTGTCAGAATAAATGGTTCGTGGTCTGCCACGTCTGGCTATGAATCGTCTTAAAGCCAAAAGAAAAGATTCTGTTGATAACGAAGTCACCAGTTCTAGATGGATTGCCCTGTACACAGCGCATGTGAAGAGTGCCATCCAAACCTTCTTACCGTCTTTCAAAAACAATGGGCCAGCTAAATCTACTCCCAAAATTTCAAAAGCCCTATAATCTCCTACGCGATCTTCAGGAAGAGGAGTCACTTCGCAAGACATCGGTTTCGCTTTATATCGTTGACATATTACACACTCTTTTAACACATTACGCACAGTTTTACGTTGTTTTAGTATCCAGAATCTTTCTCTTAAAATAGATTGAAACATTTGAGTTTCAGCATGACAATGTTTCTTATGAACTGAATTAACAATGTAGTAAAGATACATTTACTCGGTAACAAAATTGGTGTTAAAAATTCAGAATTGTCTTTGCGTTCCAATATTCTAGTTTTAACTCTTATAATTTTTTCATTATCAATGAATACATCAAGTGGATCAAGAGCTCCAATGTCAGGGAAATTTGAGCTTTGAACCAACCGAATCAAAACTTTTTCGGAATTTATGATTTCAGCAACAGTTAGTTTAGATTCTTTACACAAATTTGACTTCTTCCTACAGTTAGAAATAAAACGTAACACCCAACCGGTTACACGAATAATTTTCTCATAATCAGAAACTCTTTCTGCATACCAAGGAGTGGTATCCTCTGAAAAGTTAACATTAATAAGTTTTACCTTCCTCTTTTCCAAGTCAGCTTCGCTCGGCTGACAAACAATATTGGTAGGCCAAAATTCAGGGCTTTCTCTTAGCCAGAGAGGTCCCTTAAACCACTCCGAGTTAATCATTTGTTTAGCAGAGCAACCTCGAGATAACACATCTGCTGGGTTCATATTACCTGGCACATGCCTCCATGATTCAGGTTTTGTCAACTTAGTAATTTCTTTAACACGATTGCTTACAAAGTTTGACCAATTACCAGGATTTCTGATCCACCATAATGCGACTGTGGAATCACACCACAAAGTTACATTTATATCAAAATCATTAAGAGCTTTACAAACAGAATATAATAATCGGGATCCAATGCAACAGGACATTAATTCCAATCTAGGAATCGTCAAATTCTTAATAGGAGCTACTCTAGATTTTGCTCTTAAGAGAGTAATTTTTACACTGCATGAATCAACACTTCTCGCGAAAATACATCCTGCATAAGCATATTTGCAGGCATCGACAAATACATGCAATTCAACTGTTGCAAAGGTTCCAATTAATCGGGGTATTGCCACATTTTTCAACAAAAGTATATCAGATAACCACACAAAAAATTTACTTACAAAATCATGAGGCAATGCCTCGTCCCAAGAAAATTTCAACTTCCATGTTTCTTGTAACAAAAGTTTTGGAAGCAAAGTTATTGGTGCAAGTATTCCAATTGGATCAAAAATTGATTGTACAATAGACAGAATCAGTCTCTTAGTTACCTTAGTATCACAAGTTATCATATTTACATTTATATTACACCTTAAAGTATCATTGTCTAAATTCCACAATATTCCTAAAAGAGGTGTGTCCCCAGAATGTTTTGTAGTATATTTGGAACCAACATTGCTCTCCCATCCCCTTAAATTAAATCTGCCTCTCGACATAAGACTTTTGGCCTTTTGAATTAAATCCTCTTGTTCCTCAATATTGTAAACACCCGTAATACAATTATCTACATAGAACGAATTTTTTAATTTGTCAGCCACATCTAAAAAGTCAGATGGACAATTATTCAAGAGATATTTAATAGACGCACCTAGTAGATAAGGGCTGCAGGAAACCCCAAAAACTACTCTGCAGTGCCTATACACTATTTCTCCCTCATCACTTGGATAGAAAAATCGCAAGTAATCTCTATCCTTCGGAGAAATTCCTAACTGCAAGAATGCTTTCTCTATGTCTGCACTCAGACCAATAGGAAAAAATCTCATTCTGTCTAAAATATCAGGGACTAATTCTATTAAATTAGGTCCTTTCAATAAACACTGATTCAAAGATGGTTTTCCCTTTTCACAAGATGAAGCATCAAAACGGGTCTTACCTTAATGGTTTCACTATTCATCTTAATAACCGGTCTATGTGGTAAAAAGTGGCATTTATTGTTTAATTCCTTTTGCGGAACCTTTTCTATAATATTTAAATTTTCCCACTCTCTAAACACTTCTTGATATTCCTTCAAAGAATTATTTTCTTTTGCCCTCTTTATCATTTTTTGATGACGTGTCAAAGCAATGCTTTTATTATCTGATAAATTGGTAGATTCACATTTCCAGGGTAATTCTAATTCATATCTACCATCGGGCCGAATAGATAATTTATTCTGAAAATCAATCTCGTAGTCGAAATGAAGATTTTTCATTTTACTATTTTCCGTCGGGACGGAAATACCCAAAACTTCAAGCTCCCATACAGATTTCAAAGAAGCATTATTTACATGTAAGGAAAGACTTATTAGGGCATTATCCCTTACAGTATCATTTTCTTTACCCATAACCGTCCAACCCAGTTTTGTTTTGACTGCAGTTAAACCAGAGGGTAATTCTAGGTATTCGTCAGTTAACAGTTTACCAATGACATCTGCACCTATCAATAAATCAATTTCACTTTCCTCGCAAAATGTGTCACTGACCTCAATTTTCCTGCTTTTCAATTCCTCTATAACCTGAGCATTCTTGATTGTTGGAACAAATCCACATATCTTTTTTTCAGAAAAAGCTTCAAAACAACACCTAAAAGTGTTATCTAAACTGCTTATGTCAATAGCAAAAACATAATGGGTTACAGGCGCAGTTTCCCTCCCCCCAAACAAACCATGAATTACTTTCTCCTGTCGAATAGGATCAGCCTTCATTCGCTTCATAATTTTCTCCCCAACGTATGATCGTTGGGATCCCGAATCCAAGAGAATCCTAATTTTTCTCTCTCGATCTTTAACTTTAATTAGAACACATAAAGTTTGCAAATAAACTTTCTCGCTCTTACTATTATTAGAAAGGAAAATATCCAACTTAGAGTCATTTTGTTTTACAGAACTAACATTCTGAGGACACATAAATTTTATATGATCACAACTGCAAATGGGGCATTTAATATTGGCTTTACATTGGTTTTTTAAATGGCCAATTCTTAAACATGAAAAACAAACACCTTTCTTTTGTACAAGTTGCCTCTTTCCATTTAAGCTCATATTTTCAGCTTTAAAACACTTAGCACTCATATGAGGCTTACCACAAAATATACAAACAATTTGCTTACCTTTACTGGTTTCATTTGTACTTACCAGCGCGGCAGATGTTGCTAAATCTGAATTACCTGAAATAACATTTTTATTAAGACGCTTAACAGAATGAGTAAATCCTGATTGTGCTAATCTAATCATTTCTTCCGATTCTACTTCATGCCTTAAAAAACACATTAGTTTTTCAAGCGTTCTTTCAGAACTCTTTTCCTGTCCCTGTTCAGAAGTTCGACTCCGCTCCCAGGCACGTAGAATATTCTCAGGTAGGCACGACTCCACTAAAGGTCCCAAGAAATCAGCAAACTTTTCCTTGGTGCGTCCTAAGCTTTCCAGCGCTCGTAATTTACTTTCTATACTATCATAAAGTACTCCTAAGTCCGACGCCGTTCTGCCTGTTGTAGCATTCTTTGTAACAAGTCCAAGCAAATCTCTTACATAGATCTGCACCAGAAGGTCTTCTCTACCAAATCTTTCTTTCAGCTGCTCGATAGCTTTAGGATAATTCGCGGCGGTAACAGGAAAACTGTTCAAACGTTGAGCTGCCTTTGAGCTAGGTACTGCACTTTGCACTAAGTACAAAAATTTATCTTCCGGCACAATATCCGCATCTTCATGAATTTTGGAGAATTGGCTCCAAAAGCCTAAAAATTCTCTTGCATCTCCAGAAAATTTTTTCAGCTCAAGCTTAGGAAGTTTGAACTTCCTGTTTTTATTTTCTTTAGGATCCGAAATCGAAACTGAAGCAATATCTGTAGTAACATTCATCGAATTCAATTGTCCAATTTTATTCTGAAGTTTCACCTTTAAAGCTATAAAGGAATCTCTGTATCCTTCAGCCGTATTAAATTCATTTTCGAAATCAGCTTCCTTGGTTTGTTCTAAAACACTGCTTTGAGTACTGTCCAAGCGTTCAAATTTGTCAATTAGTTGCCCCAACAACACTTGCAATCTCTCAGGATCCGTACAAGTAGGCAATTCTTCTTCCACAATCTTCGTAGTTAACGTAAACGAAGTACGTTCACTTTTACGTTTTGCTTTTAACAACTCCATTTTAACAAAACGCCTAAATCAAAACTACTCGAAATCACACAAACGGACGCCAAACATTTATGTTGAAACTAAATAACGTTTGCATAATCCGAGTTCAGAAAACAAAACATTTATTTTACATATTTTAAAGAAATAACGTTCTGAAACAACATGTTTCTTCTACACAATCAATCGACGCTTTCACCAGAGCATTACGCCATCGAACTTGGCACACATCCAAAAGTTCAAATTGAAGAATTACAGAAGCATTGTTGCCACACAAGAAAAGACATATAGTTACAACTTCACACAATAATAAAACAAAAACACACTTTTGAAAAATATACAATAATAATAAAAATAGTAATAATAAAATTCTTAACAATATTTGGTACTTTTCCGTTTTGCCGGCGCAAACGATAAAGTCGCCAATAATGGTTTAACTGATGCCAGACGAAATATCTTCGCTGGTAACCTTTTACGCCTCAGTTTCAAAACAAGTTGAAGCCAATTCTTATCAGATTGTTTCTTTCAATACTGGCATATAGAATTTTTACACGATATTTAAATTTTATCCCCTAAGACAATTCATGGTAATAAGTCAATTAGTTCTAAGTCAATTAGAACGCAATTACACCGCTAATCCGAAGGCGAAATCAAGTGTTAAATTCATCAATTCTAATGAGAATGCACTAGCGAAGTAAAGCACTGCGGTTTTACATAATTTCTGAGTAAGCTATTCGTATGAATTGAAATAATTCTTGCATTTAAACTTGTATTCCAAATTAAGATTTAACTTGAAATTAATGTAGATAATTACTGAGCGAATTAGATTTTAGTAGCGTAGTTTACGTGAGATGAGATCACTTGGGGTCACGTGATACGAACCGGCGAATCAGGATTTTGAACCATGAAATCATAGTAAATTCTTAAATTAATGTCTTTTTACAAATTTATTGTCTTTATTTATTGGCTTTTTACAAAATTTTAAACCATATTAAAATGTTTATGCCTTCAAAATAAAAAAAATTCTTAGAATTAACATTTTTTATGTGTATACTGTATGCTGTCGCCAACAAAGTTTGCTTGGCGAGATTTGCGCCGGCGAAACGGAAAAGTACCCAATATTTTCTCGATTATGCAACGTAAAGAAAACGATTTTAGAATGTTGGAAACGATCATAACTAAAAGTTCGTATTTCACGAGTTGTGCCAGTACTGTAGCCTGTCAGTGAGACGTTGAAATAAGACTATTTGTTGCGATGCGTGGTCAAATCTGTTGCGTCCTCTCATCAAAAGATCATAATTTTGAAATCGACTCAAATAATAAAAAGTCTAGTGTCTTTGCAAAAGAAAACAGGGAGGGAAGAGGTATATAAATTTTGTTGTCCAGAATGATTCTTTTGTTCATTTATTATGCAATCTTGAATTTGGATTTTCCTTTGAGAGCATTTCGACTTTAAAAAAATTCTTTCCGCAGTAGGAACAGCATCTCTGCTGAAAGCAATTTTAGCTATTTAGATATTGCAATTTCCGTGTAATTAGGTGTTCTAAAAATTCGGATTTTATAGAGTAATAACGAAAGTGAAACGATGTTTAATACGTACATGTTGTAAGCGTTTAAAGTTATATGAGGAGACGGAACTACTTAATATTTGTCTGAGCTTACGTATTCCCTACAGTGTGGCGCCATCTATCGATCAGAAGCGATAAGATAACATTTTATTCGTGCGATTCATTCTGATCGTCGGTAATGTAAAGTATCGGTTACGCAGTAGACGTGATGAGCGTCAACATCTTTGCCTAATTTGCAATGAAGCAACAGCATGATATAATGTATTTGGGTATTTACAAATAATTACACTTTCTATATTTATTATGTGTGTACCGCCTCTTTTAATATACGGACAAATAACTGAAAAAAAAATGTCAAAATGACATGTAGGGAAATAAAATTCATTTTAATTTTGAAAAAAAAAAAAAAAAAAAAAAAAAAAAAAAAAAAAAACAATCTGTTAATTTCAACATTTTAAAATTTTACTCTTATTCGATTTGCTTGTCTGTTCGTTCGATCAGTGACATCGTAGAGGTCTAGTTGATTGATATGTGGCCAGAATTCTTCAGTGTAAAATATACATTTATTTGTAGTTCTAAAATTATTTTTTATTTAGAAAAGGCTTCACACAGCTAGCAACACTTAAAGTAATTGAGAGGAAGGTTAACACAAGTATTGCAATATTTGGAGCTTCTTCTGGAGATCATATTTTAGAATAAACTGCAAAAAATTCAAAATTTACATTTTAATTTCACTAATGGAAATATATCTTTGAAATACTTTCTTTTTTAATGAGGAATTCTTCCTTATTAATGTCATCTACTGTTATAAATTAGTTGATATTCGCAATTGGCATCCAGAAGTTTCGACGGAATAAATAAAGGCATAGCAAAACTACACTGGTGTGCAAAAATTAAGGACGGAGTCGAAAAATTAGCATATCAGCTGAACGAAGAAGCAGAGCGGACAGAAAGACCAATCAGGAGATTAAGTAAGGTGATGTACTCTAACACATGCGCAGATATGCAGGTAGACGTAATGGGGGAGTGTCTGAGTAGTATAAAGCATGTTGTCGGTGTAAGATCAGTATTTCTGGCAAAGAGATTGCACGCCGTATAGCAGTTAAAATCACACCGAGTTGCTGCCTCAGCGAGAAATGGCGAATAATCAATCTGTTAGACGACATCTGGATGCTTTTACCCGAGGTCGAATCATTGGGAAGTTGGAGGAAGGCCGCAGTGTGACAAGTGTGGCTGCAGAGTTCGGAATTGCTCACAGCATCGTTTCACGACTTTGGAGACAATTTCAAACTACAGGAACAGCTATCCGGGGGTTTAGTAGTGGTCATCGACGAGGAACCACACCCGCAGATGACCGGTATATTGCCTTACAGGCCAGAAGAAACAGGCGGCAGACAGCGGGAGAAATCGCTAGACACACGACACAGGCGACTGGACGACCGATATCGCATTTTACCGTGGCCAGAAGACTGCACGGTGGTGGTCTGTTTGCACAACGCCCTGTACGGTGTGTACCTCTAACGCCTGCCCATCGGAGAAGGCGTTCTCTGTGGTGCCGGGAACACCGGAATTGGAGAGACAATGAATGGGGACGAGTACTCTTTACAGATGAGAGCAGATTCAGTCTGAGTAGCGATTCTCATCGCATACTCATCTGGAGAGAGCGGGGAAGCCGCAATCATCCCTCGAACATCATTGAAAGGGACAAGTATGGAGGTGGCGGTGCAGTAACTGAAAATCGAGTAGAAAAAATTTATGATAAAAGTCCATGTGTCTAAAACAGCGAGCTACATTTTTTTTGCCCTTCGGTAATTTATTACACACTTTCCTTTATATCATTCTATTTAAACTTGTTTCTCAATTATTATATTTTCAAAATTTAAATTCTTAGAATACTACATGAAATGTTCCATGTTCCTGAAAGATAATTAATTGATTTTTTTGATGAAAATAAAAATTTATTCTTTTGATTTGTATTTTATTAATTTATGTAATTTTCTTACTTTATGAAAGATTAATTCTGGAAAGAGATTCCTTCCATCAAGATTTGTTCAAAATTAAATTCTTCATCAATTCATGTTGCCTATTGGAAAACTCTTCTAAGAAACAGTTAATTCCTTCTTTTCTCCAAATGCGCTCAATTCTGTGCACTTCCCAAAATCCCGCAAAGTAGATACACTTTTCGATCCCATAGCTTCCAGTATAGGTACAGTATCCAATCATCTCCAACATATTTTCATCTTTTCCCATTCCAAGTACATACACTTTAATAATTCATAACTGATCCTTTCCAATTTTTGTGCATGAACTTCATTCTCAGTCTTCGAATTATTCCCTCACGGTTTCTTTTGACGAGAAATCACTTCTCAGAAATGTTCCTGTGTCTGGTGCAGTTGAATGCTTGAGTAAGATTTTTCATGATTTTTCACTAAGTTCAAGAACTTAATAACTGTATCGTAAAAAAAAAAAAAAAAAAAAAAAAAAAAAAAAAAAAAGAAAAAATAAAGAACGGATTTCGTTTTTGATGTAAAATTTTACCATCAAAGAGATCCCTGCAGGCCTTGGTCAATAGCAAAGTTAAAAAAAGGCCCTGGTCTGTAACAAATCAAAAGTATAAATTTTTATTTTCATAAAAAAATCCAATTAATTATCTTTCAGGAAAATTTCATGTAGTATTCTAAAAGTTTAAAAATTTGTAAAATTTTACCATCAAAGAGATCTTTGCAGGCCTTGCCATGAGTAGCCCACTTTCTCCCATCCTTTGTTGCATCTATATGCAGTATCTCGAGCGCAAATTGCACTTTTTGGTACAGTAGATTGATATACAGTAGACTTTTTGGTACAGTAGACTGATGTACAGTAGACTTTTTTTGGTACAGTAGACTGATGTACAGTAGACTTTTTGGTACAGTAGACTGATGATACGTTTTTTCTCTAAGACAAACCTATTGATGACTTACTGTATTTTCTTTCCGCATTGAATATTCTCTATGATGTCATTTAATTCACGGATGAAGTTGTACTTAACAACTGTCTTTTTTATAAGCAGCTGTTACAAATTCTGAAAATAAATCCCATACGATGCTTTTCGTGAACCGTTTATCGTCTCCTATCCTCACGCTCTTTTTTGCCACCCATATCAGTTAAAATTGAGGCCTTTTGCATTTTTGTTCTTCATGCAATTTATTTATGCTCCACTCTTGCTTCTTTGGCAGAGCTCAGCATCTGAAAAATTACTGTGTCACGTTGTTATAGCATTTAGGGTGAAAGACAGAATAGGTATGTTAAACAACGAAATGTTCATTTATTTCCCAGTTGGGATAAAAGTCATAGTTTGTCCTCTTTTCGGAAGTCAAAATTATTGCTGGCACTAATTCGCTTTTCAGTGCGGATTTCCTTCCAAAATCATTTTACACAATAGCCTAGTGAATGACATAGCTTCTATTTCATACCTGTCGGAGGCGTGTAAAAACCTCTTCCGAGTCTCACATTTCTTCATTCGATTTCATATTACAATTTGCACATGAAACACTACAACTTTCCTGCTCGTTTATTGATAATGTGGAAAAGTTCCAATGAAACTGCAATCAGGAAAATTTTTATCTTTATTTGTGCTAAATTTACGCTAAAATAATTTTCTTTATGAGATATCCTTCTACAGTAAGTTGATATCCAAAATTTCTTGTATTCGGGCCTATTTGTTCAAAGATTAAATTTTCATCAGTTCTATCTGATTTTCATTCTAAGTTATTGCGCAACAACAGAGAAAATATGTATTGCTCTCTTTTTAACTTTTTCATTTATTATTTTATATTTTCTTTGCGTGAATTTCTTTGCGAAAGAGCTAAGGTTTCTCTATTATATATAGCAGATTCATATGTATTTTTTCAGAAAAAATTGGGACTTCATATGACCTGCAAAACGTGCTACTTAGAAGCATGGTTTTAGAAATCTCTTATTTTTAAAGTGGTTTGTCGCATTTTTGATAGATGTTAAGCTTATACATTTTCAATTATAAATGTGCAGCTTTATATTTCGGAGGGCCCATGAACGGCCAAGCGGTAAAATCGCTGAACACTGGTAATTCGACCTGGTTTCGAATCCCGGTAAACGGCCTAGCTGCATGGGCATTTTCGTGTTTCACACATGTGTAACGTGTATATGGGTCAGTGACCCTTGAAAAGGCCTCCAAGAAGGCATCCTTCTCCTTAGTCATATAGCCATCGAGTGTATTACCGTGATTAAATAAACGAAATTTTGGACATCTGTCTCTTTTCAACCTAGGGGTTTTTTAATGAGAAGAAAATCAGTATTTGAATAGATTTAAGTAAATGTTTTTTCTTATTAAAGCATTCACTGCGCTTTATCATGAAAATTGGCAAACTTAACCAACCGATCTGTAACTTGCGAATTTTAAATGTGACCAAAGACCAAAGGCTTATGTGGTGACCGCTTTGACAAGGAAGTGCGGGAGATTTTAGTAATATGCTGCTTTTATATTTGTTTAGTGTATCAAAGTATTAAGTTTGTTTAGTGTATCAGATTTTCAATAGGCATTCTAGGTAGCTGACGTATATTTAAATATTTTTAACAAGAATTTGAGAAAAATATCGATTACTGATTTTAGATGCACATCATGCTCAGAGTGTTTCCATGGCAAGTGAAGATATACACTACGGAATCTCTTTTATTATCGCTTAAGAATGCGTTAGACTGTTTTTTCTTCCAAATACAATTTTGAACTAATTTATGATCGTCAAAACTTTCGAGTTTTCCAAAAAACACATTGTAAATCTCAAGTTACTGAGTAGGGAAAAATATTGCTTAATTTCTTAAAATTCTCGAACTACTTAAATTTCTAATGCGGGAACCCAGTTAAAGATTGGACATTAACTTTCTTTTCGAAATGTCAGGATAATCCTTTGCGCGTAACAAATTCTTTTACCTTTTTAACATTCGCTTCACAGTCCTATACTTTTTCTTAATCAGCAGTTCTTGTGTTTAAGACCTCACTTCCTCAGCTGCCTCCCAAAGTCTGTGACTTTTTTTTTCTTCTTTTGCGATTATATCCTGTAGATTTTAAATGGAGAATAATTTAAATATTTGTCTTTTATCATTGAGATAAATTGGTATAAGTATTCATTTGGTCGTTATATTTTTTTTAATACGCGTTTTTCGACATTCTCTCCGTGTGCTGAGTTTCTTTTCTTTTTTGGAGCATTTTAAGGTAAATACTAAAACATTTGATAGCTTGAAATAAAATATTTATTACTTTAACTAAAAAGGTTATTAGTATAACGGCGATACAGAAACTGTGTAAAGAACAAAAGCTTTGGCGAATGTTGTACTATGTAGGAAAAATTACTGATCACTAAAGATAAATTTGAATGCATTCTATTGAAGTAACCAAAAGTATATTTTAATAATAATATTCAATTTAATATAATTTTTTTAAATAAATTACTTTTGTAACTACATATATAGTAAAGTAATATATACATATATGTATAGTACCGACCGCTTTTCAAAGCGACTTCAGTTCCAAACATATTTGAGTTCATTAAGCGGTTGAGTTCAAGTAACATGTACACACACATATTTATATTTGTATGATACACGAGGTAAGGAACATGTAAAATGAAATTTTAACTTTAAGCTTTAATAAACCTCTGAAGTCTTCTATTTAATCTGGTTATTACCTCTTTCTATCCTAAAATAGTAACATGCTTGTAGTGAATTTCTCTTATATCAAAATCTTGTTGTACATTCATGCACAGTCATGTTCTACGCCACCACCAAAAATATTTGTAATTACATACACATGCACGAGCGCATACACATTCACACACTTAAATTTATATAAAAAATAACAGAATTAATGACTTTATTAAACCTTCTTATCAAGTATAACCTTTGGTGATACGCTGTGCATTAACTTAGAAAGACAGTCAAACTTCGCTATAGTGAATCCGATTTATAACGAGCAAACATTTTGGTCTCGTCCAATCTCCCATATACTTAATGTTATTTTAGAGTACGTTTGCAAACGTAAAAATATATGACAATCGTATATAATGAACTTTACGGATATCCTCGCTCAAAGTTCTTTTTTGATATTTTAGAAAATCTTTCCCAAAATTATTGCGAGTTTAAAATGAAAAATTATTATTCCTTAAAAAAATCATCCATGTTTAAAACACGAAAATAGCAAAAAGCACCATTAAATTACAGTTATTTTATCTTCATCCTCTCCATCCCATTTCTCTGGGTTACAAACAAAAGCTATGCGAGGCAAATGTAACACCAAGTTCTTGGAAAATCAGGATATACAATAAACATACTTTAGGAGACTATATTATGCTCACGCTGTGAATATTGAGCCAACGAACGTGAATGAGTTTTATGTTTTATTCAAGATTTTTGATTGAGCTGTAAGATAGAGCTTTATTGAAGTCTGATGTTGTGACGGAAATCTTGAAATTTCCGCTTTCAGGAAAACAGCGAATAGATTTTTTATAAGCGTGATGTTGTATAGATGATGCTAATTTCCGAGAATGGAAACCTTTTATTCGTATCAGTTTGTATTCTAACATTTAAAAAGAGTCTCCAGTTTTGTCTTCTGTACTAGGAGTTTTTAGGCTTTTTGCAAGATTTAGTATATTCGATATTAGTGCCATTGCACCTTTCATTATATATCTTGAGAAAATTAGTGCTTTCGAATTAGAAATTGGTTAGAAAAGATTTGTGACGGATAGGAGAGATTTATGATGGTTATCTTCCTTTTAAAACGTTTCCAACTTCACATATTCTTTGATCTAACTCCATTTACTCTGCATTGGTGAAAATTTTCTATGTAAAAAATTCGCTTATATGGCGCGTCGTAAACACAAAGTGTTCTGCATTGAAGATATGATGAGCATTGTTCGAAAAGTGCAGAATGGATGTAGCCAAGTCGATATCTGTCAGGAATACAATTTATCCAAGTCTAAAGTTGGTGTCATAGGGAAAAATCGAGGCTCACTAATTTCTACTCATTAAATAATTTGGACACGGGAAAACGTTGAGAAAAGTCGAATATAAGGATGATGAAGAATCATTGCTGAGATAGTTCCCCATCTACAGGATCGCTAATATGCAATGCTTGGACAAATGTTTCAGAACAAAGGCCAATGAATATGCCAAACATTTTAGCTAAACTGCAATTCTGTGCTTAAATGGCTGATAGGATAGATTCAGAAAGTGGAGCAGCATTTCACACAGAAAAAATGTTAGAGAATCAGAGGTTTTATAAATTTTATGTTGAGAAATAGAAAAAAAAATGCCTGGCATGAATCTTTCGCCAAAAAAATTGGAAATTTCGGGGAAAAAAAGACATTTTCAATTCCGATGAAGCTGGATTATCCTATAAATGAAACTGAAGAAAAACCCCAAAATTTAAAGACAAGAAAGGTATCCTGACGGGAAACCGTCAAAAGTATTAATTAAATGCTTCGTGAGTCGGTATTAAAGGGATTGAAACTCATGGGCTTGGGGTGACTGAAATATCTCGAAAACCACGATAATTAAAAAGCATGAAAATTCTCTCTGTTTCGTATAAATCTGTTCGTAAGGCACGGATGACTTCAGAACTGTCTGAAGAATTTCTGCGAAAGTGGGATGAAGAACTTTCGATCAAAAAGACGAAAATTGTGCTCTTTATTGGCAACTTTGACTTAGGGAATCATTTGATCATGATACATTGAATCAATTGATTGATAAATTGATTAAATCATTTGATTGATGTGTAAAGTCCAGTAGATATACTTCCATGTGAAAAACTGGAATAGTGGTAACTGCACCAAGCAAAGGGTTAAAGTACCCTTTATTAACTCTTTAAAATTCACAATGCGTCAACTCGACGCTAACAAAATTCGCCTCTGCTTGGGTGGTAACTGAAAATCAAATAACGAAACCAAAATTTGAAGATATTAACAAGTGATAGAACTAAACTACATGGCTTAGCGAGATCCCGTTACTTAAACCCCCTTCGAAACTAGTGGCAGCAAGTAAATGCAATTAAGCCACGTGAACCAGCAATAAGCTAACCTATCTACGGCAGAGGTGGCGGCTGTAGCTTAACTCTCTTCTCCTTCCCTGCCAATAAGAGACGCTATCAAACAGAGCACGACTTAATTTCAGGAATAGCCCAAAATAACTGAAACTCTAACTATAGAAAAGTTAATTTTGTTTACTATGACTTACACAGTATCTGAAAAAAGTAGCCATTACGCATTTGTATGATTATTTACCGTGTATTCTCAGCGTTGTGTAAAACTGAAATTTTCAGTTTTGATTTTTAAAATTTAGCATATTATGAAGGAAATTGAGAAATCTGATTGAGATAAAGAGAGGCTAGAATATCGATGTCTAACTCGTTGGTGGATCTGGAACCTATTATATAGATGAAAATTATTGGGGATATCGAGAAGTATTGTGCCCAAAGTGATAACAACATATAATATTCTTGGAAAAATATCACCTGCGAGTCACTGTTGTGAGAGGAAAACAAAATTTAATGACAAAACTAGAAAGATGCTAAAGAGGATTTCTAGGTCAAAAAGAAAAACTACTGCAAAAATGGTGACTACTGAGCTTACTATGAGTCTACAGAAACCCAGTTTCGGCAGATACGGTTGTAGAGCCATTAGGTATTTTTGAAGTAGGAGAAGTGAAAAATGTGCAGTGCTCTCACCGGGACTCGATCCCTGGCTCTCTCGAATATGCATCGAGCATGCTTCCAATTACACCACGAAGGCATGCGGAAAGGATTGAGAAAATACCTTATATACTCCTTTTAAAGGGCGACTGGATATTAGGGGAACCAGTCGCGAAATCATGGTGGTGACGAGTTATAGTTTCGGATGCCACTTGTAGAGTCATTAGGTTTATTTTAAGCGGGAGACGGGACCCGAAACCTGGACTTCTCGATTACGCGTCGCATATGCTTCCAACTACACCGCGAAGGCATGCGAAAAGAAGGGAGAAAATACCTTATATGGTACTAAGAAAAGCGCACAAAGAGAATATTTACGACACCAGTCTACAGTAGTGACAGAAGTATAAGAGTATTGATCAACAGAAACAAGACCTGTTTTCAGATGAATGAATCTTCCCACTATTTCCCTTATCAAGTTTATATGTGGTGAATACTAGCAGAAGATTAGATTCAGAGTCAGCATGGTGTTGGTTCAGTCATGTTTTGGGCAGATATATCGTGGTTTACAATGTATCCAGTTATCATCATATCAGGGTCAATGTTCCTTCTAACCTTCTTCGGGAACATACAAGGACCTGACTCGGAACAGAGAGCTTACTAAAGCTATGTTCACTAATTGTGGTAAGTAGACAGGATACAAACGAAGGGTATACAAAACCCTTTATTTTTCTCTATATACAATAACTTCCGTACTTCGGAATACACTGACCCGCTACTTGGGGTCTAACGTAAAAGTATAAAAATAAAACTAAACTCTAATTTAACTTTAGAATAATACACGTGGAAGATTGGCCTTATAATAACAGGAAGCGTATGTAGCACAGAGACTGTGAACACTACAATACGTTTAATTTATCAAGAGGATTAAAACCTCTGGCCTGGAAGGCAAACAGCAACTGCGTAACTTCTAAGGTAAGCGGCCTGCTTTGACTCACTGCTTCCTCTCTCTCGCTTGGCAAAAGGCCACAACTTAAATACTTGGCGTTCGCCAGACAAACTTTGCATAAAAACTTTCACGCTTATAATTCTGGCCGGAAGTAGAAAATAAGAAGTGATAGTAAAGATTTAAAATAAAATAAACGTTAGTAAAACTTAAGATCCTTACATACTTCCCGCCAGAGTTAATTAGTTTGAAACTGAGGTCTAAAACGACCTTATTGAAAACTTTTAGCTCTAGAATCTAACGCAAGGCCAATCTTTTACAAACATAACTTCGCTAGAAACTAGAAATTTAAAAGAAAGAAATTTGTTACAATAGCAGCTCCCAGGATACAAAAATTTTTTTTTCATCTGTACTGCATCTAAACAGGAGCTTTTATTCAATTCTGGTTCCTTCCAGAGATCTGGAAGGAAAACTAGTTTAATGAAATGTTACACAATGAAATGGCAAGTAACATATACAATTATACTTCTCTTAACATTCTTATTTCATTCATGACTATTTTAATTATCTCTCCCCGTGCTCTCTGACATGTGTTGTAAAAGAACACCAAACACGAATGTGTTTCTGTCTACGTGTGCCACACTTCCTCCTACAATCAAAACACTAACGTGTTAAAATTCAACATAACGAGACCTCGTAACACACCCTAATTTCAACTCTAAACCCTGAGGTACTATTCTAAAAGTGTCTAACTCTAAAGTGTAGCGTCAGAGAGCCTAACTACATCATTCAAACTTTAACACATATTCGCCATGATTTAGTCTTTACAGTCACACGAATAAAAAATTTTTAACATTACTTTCACTTTTACCATATCACGGTATTTCTTAACATTTAAAATAACAGTTCACATTGTATATAAGAACATATCAACATGCTGTTAATTTTACACATTTGAAAACATACATTAGTAGTACCTTGTTAACTTCTATTCTTTTCAAAGCAAGTGCCAATTCTTTCTACATTGAAATAATACATTTCAAAAAGTCTTTCAGACTAAAACTTCTCTCTTGCTAGAATGTTTTAAATAAAATTTATACAATAACTTTTTACAATATTTAAGTCTTTACACAACGCTATTATACATCAACTTTAGTTTTACGCGTGAGTAATTGAAAAACATAATAAGAAAATCGGTCACAACTCATTTCTCGCCCTTTTGGCGATAAAGGTAGACCTCGCATGAGGTAAAACTTCTTGAAATCTGCCACTTGCAGTAAGAATGAAAGATTAACTTAAGTTTGCAAAGTAACATAAAATTTTACTTATCTTTGTAATATTCGGACATCCTTTTCTGGGCCCAGTCTTTAAAGGTACTGCAGATAGTAGTTTGATTTATCCTCCTTCTTGTACGGGCTCGCCCTTCAGTGCTTTCCTCTGGAAGCTTCCTTTTTTTCACCAGTTCGGCCACCCTTGAATACCTTCTTTTTCTCCTCTGCTTGTGGTCTTGGCCGTTTGATGGCAGCTGGTCTTGGCGGAACCAGGAAACTTCTGTCGTGTTCCTGCTTGGACCTCGTTGTTGGCCGTTCAAATTTTCCTTGTAACTTTTCCTCCGCCGCTGATGGCCCTTCCGCAGTTCGGCGACTTTTGCTGCGGAGAGTTCTGTCGGATGAGTAGATCTTCCGTTTTAAAGCCGGGTTATAGTTGCCGTCATTTCTCCTGGTTCTCTTCACATACGTCGTCCTTCTCCCTTCTTCATTCTGGGGGTGTTCGTGAACTCTCTTTTCTGGACGGTGGAACGGCTTCTTTTTCTTGTTACCTTCAATTTTTCCGCGGAGCAATTTTCTTTTCACTTGCTTCTGTCTCTCATTGGCTTGCCCTTTTACTTGTCGTTTTTCCACCTCTGGAGCTTGTACCTGCGGTGTCTGCCGTGCCGGATCCTGCAAAAGATCTGAAAAGATTTGCATTTTATTACGATCGAAGTAGGGCTTGATTTGATCAATGTTTGCGGAACAGGTTTCACCATTTCTGGCTTTTAACACTACAACAGCGTGAGTTATTTTTTCTATAACATATGGTCCTTCAAATCGTGGAAAAAATTTGGCAGTTTTATCTTCTGGTGCTGAAGAAAGTGAATGCTTAATTTTTAAAACTTCATCCCGTACTTTATAAGTTACTCCCCGTCGTTTCAAATCATAATAGAGCTTCTGTTTTCTTTGTGCTACTTCCGTATTGTTTTTTGCTTCTTTTATTAGTTTTTCTATATCACCCATTTTAAATTCTGGGGCTCTTTGTTGCACATAAAATAATTTATCTAACGGTGTTATAATCTTTCTGCCTAGAAATAACTCAGCAGGAGTTTTGCCCGTTGTATCATGTTTTGCGGTTCTAAGGGCGAAAGCAAATTCATTGACATAGTTATCCCAGCTTTTATGAAAATTTTTAACTTAACTACGGATAATTTTCACTATATTTCTATTGACCCGTTCCGCTATATTTGATTGCGGCCGATACGGGACCATTTTTAAATGACGTATGCCCAGTTTTTGGCACATGTCTTCAAATATATTACTTACAAATTGAGGACCATTATCCGATATAACTTTTAGGGGCGCCCCGTATTTTAAAATATATTTATTTAAAATAGAATCAGTAACTAATTTCGCGGAGGCTCGTTTTAAGGGAACAATTTCGGTCCATTTACTAAAATGATCAACCATAACAAGGAGATAGCGACTTTTATTTAACTGACTTTTTGGGAAAGGGCCCAATAAATCGATGCCAATTATTTCATTTGGAAATTCGGATTTAATACTATTTAGAAACCCGGCCGGGCGGAAATTAATATAATTAACTGCTTGACATGTTGGGCAGGACTGGACATACGCGCTTGTTAACTTTTGCAGTTCAGGAAAGTAGACTGCCTCGCGTACGCGTTGGATAGTTTTCGAATACCAGCATGAGAAGCTAAAGAGCTGTCATGGAGCTCCTGCAGGATATTTAATCTAAGACTAGCTGGGATAACAGGTCGAAATTCGTTGTTGGAATTCGTAGTTTTTGTATAAAATAATAGACCATCTATTAGTTCGTAATGGGCCGCCCTATTTCTTATCGCCACAATATCTTGGTGGCTAAAATTTTCAGGATCCTTCAAATACTCATAAATGCTTCCAAACTCAGGATCCTTACCCAGTTCGGTTATTACAGTTTCTCGGGAATTTATTGTACATGCTGTAAGCATTGCCATCTTTACGGTATTGCCTTGTTCGTCTATTTTAATCCTTGATAGGGCATCTGCTACGATATTTTCCTTTCCAGGGGTATGCTTGATTACCAGATTATATTCTTGCAGCTTGAGTGCCCATCTTATTAACCTTGGGGATAAATTTTTCCCTGAGTACAATCTAGTTACCGCCGCATGATCAGAGTATACTGTTATCGGCGCCTTTCCAAAATAGACTCGGAACTTTTGCACTGCTAACAGAACTGCAAGTGCCTCTCTCTCGGTCGCGGAATAGTTTCTTTGTGTTTGATTTAAAGTTCGGCTAAAAAATGCCACGGGCTGCTGATTTTGCGAAAGTACCGCTCCTACCGCATAATCCGAAGCATCCGCTGAAATTTCTAAATTCTCATCCTTTTCAGGAAATTTCAACACAGGGGCTTGCGTTAATGCTTGTTTTAATTTTTCGAAAGCACTATTGGCTTCGGCCGTCCACGAGAATCTTGTCTTTTTCCTTTTTAATTTTAACAGTGGCTCAGCGATAGCCGCAAAATCTTTTATAAAGGACCTATAATATGAACAAAGTCCTAGAAAAGAAGAGAGCTTCTTTGCCGTGTTTGGAGTCGGATACTTTTGTACAGCGATTATTTTTGATTCATCTGTCTCGATCCCTTTTTGAGATATTTTGTAACCTAAATATTTTAATTCAGGGGCTGCAAATTTGCACTTTTCGCCATTAACTTTTAGACCGGCCTCATTTAATAAAGAAAACACCTGTCTTAAATCCTGTACATGTTGGTCGAGATTATCACTAGTAATAATGATATCGTCTAAATAGATAAATGTGGACTTTCCAAGAACAGGTCTTAACACAATGTCCATGCATCGCTGAAATGTTGCCGGGGCCCCTGAAAGGCCAAACGGTATACGCAAAAATGCATAAGTGCCAGACTTGGTTATAAAAGCAGTCTTAGGCACGTCCTCAGGCCTCATCCCTATTTGAAAATAACCAGTCGTTAAGTCTAAAGTCGTCATAAATTTGGTTGATTTTATGTTCCTTAAAATTTCTTCTATGATCGGTAACGGATATACCGGATATTTCGTTATGGAATTTAATTTACGGTAATCAATAGCGAATCTCCACCTTTTTGGATGCTCCAAAGGATAGTCATTATTTTTCTTACATAAAACCACCGGGCTAGCATAACTACTTGAGATGGGCGTTATGATCTTTTTACGTAGCATATCGGTAATATGCCATTCTATAATTTTTTCCTTATTCTTATCATACCGGTATGGTTTTTGGCGAACTGGCATTGCATCTCCGGTGTCAATACTATGGTTAGTAACCTGAGTAAATCCTGGAATATCACTAAATAACGAAGCAAATTCACTTACCACTTGTCGGATTCTATCTTGCTCGTCATTAGGCAGGTGGTCAAGTTTTAACATCGGCGGTTCAGCGTTTTCAGTACGAACTGGTTTCATTGTCAGCTTAAGGGACGCTTCATTAAAATCCAGCGTAGCTTGGGCTTCTGAAAGAAAATCTATTCCTAAAATTAAATGTGCTTGCAGATTCTTTACTATAAAAAACATCACCTTTATTTGTTCGTCCTTGATACGGATATACAAAGGTACTTTACCTACGCACTTACATTTTTCTCCTTGCGCCGCTAACACTGTCGTATTATCCGCCTTATATATGCGGTATTTGCGAAAATACTTCCTAAAAAACTCTTCTGCCACACAGGAACACTGCGCGCCGGTATCCAGGAGTGCGGTGGCTGGGATATTATTCACCAAGACTTCAATCTTCGGAAGAGTCAAATTTTTCACCATTACTGTATTTAACTTGTAGGAAGAGGGGTTTTCGTGGCCTTCGGATTTCCGCACCCTCTCGTCAGCAGAAATCCGTTTCAGTTTAAATTATTTTTCCTTTCCGTGCTTTCCTTCTTTTTCCCCTGGCCTTGAGACTTTTTTCCTGGGTTGCTATTGAACTGTCGATGTTCGCCGGCTGTTTTTGAATGCTCGGGTTTCCTTGCCCACTGATTCGCTTTTTCTCCGTAGCCGTATGCTTGAGTTTGCTGTAGTCTTGGCGTACCAAATTGGTTTCGCTGTTGATATTGACGTCTTCCTTCGACGTCCGCCGTTCTTCTACTTTCAAACTGGATTGCTAGCTCAAATAACTTTTCCAGTGTAGTCGGATTTCTTAATTCAATAAAGTCTTGCACTTGGAGCAGTAACCTCGGCAAAATCACTTGAATTATTTCAGGATCCAGACGGTTTCCATACAAGAGCTTGAAAACGTGAATTTTTCTTAAAATAAAGCTCGAGAGGTTTTCGATTCTTTGTTGATATATACTGAAAAGTTCCGTTTCTAATTTCGCACGATCCCTTACAACAGGGAAGGCTTTTAGTAGGGCAGTCTTGAAATTTTCGTAAGTATAGGTGGGACTTCCTGCTTGACCCAAGAGACTTCTGCCTATACATTTGAACCAGTTTAGCGCTTGGTCCCTCAAAGCGCTGGTAGCTAAGGTAACTTTTTGAAACTCGTGCACGGGGTAGAGCATGAAGTGGTCATCCAATTTTTCCAAAAAACTGGTTACCGGTGAGTTTCCGTTAAATGTTGCTTCTGGTTTCATCGAAGCGCGCATGGTCTGGACGATGTAACCAAATCCTTCCAGGGCGGCAGCTGGCATTTCTGGATTCTGAGCCGTTTCTGCAGGCAGCACAGGTTCTTCTTGAAACTCGGCCATGGTTATTCTTCTTCGTTGGGCGCCACTATCAGGGTCAATGTTCCTTCTAACCTTCTTCGGGAACATACAAGGACCTGACTCGGAACAGAGAGCTTACTAAAGCTATGTTCACTAATTGTGGTAAGTAGACAGGATACAGACGAAGGGTATACAAAACCCTTTATTTTTCTCTATATACAATAACTTCCGTACTTCGGAATACACTGACCCGCTACTTGGGGTCTAACGTAATAGTATAAAAATAAAACTAAACTCTAATTTAACTTTAGAATAATACACGTGGAAGATTGGCCTTATAATAACAGGAAGCGTATGTAGCACAGAGACTGTGAACACTACAATACGTTTAATTTATCAAGAGGATTAAAACCTCTGGCCTGGAAGGCAAACAGCAACTGCGTAACTTCTAAGGTAAGCGGCCTGCTTTGACTCACTGCTTCCTCTCTCTCGCTTGGCAAAAGGCCACAACTTAAATACTTGGCGTTCGCCAGACAAACTTTGCATAAAAACCTTCACGCTTATAATTCTGGCCGGAAGTAGAAAATAAGAAGTGATAGTAAAGATTTAAAATAAAATAAACGTTAGTAAAACTTAAGATCCTTACAATCATATGAGATAAAATAAACGTAGTTGATTACATAATCGTTTAAACGACCATATCAGTCAAACGCCTCAGATACCGCTTCCTAAGGGCAACTGCATCTTTCAATTTTTACCGAAGTCAGACTGTGAACGATCACCTACGGATAATCTCTCAAGGTTTTGCTACTGCAACAGGTCCCTCTCAGTGGTTCTTGCATTTTGGTGAGTAGAGGATAGTCATACGGAATCATATTCTGCCAGCACGGCGGATGCTACAGTACTTTCAATTCCCACGCAAGAGATCTATTATAGCACTCGCATTATGACACTGCGCATTGTTACAGAGGATGATGGTATGAGTCTTCTGAGACATTATCTTTGTCTATCACTCAGAAAGCGACATTTTTTGGTGTCGAATTCGAATCGCATCATTCTCCATGAGAATGTTTAATGGCACAATGCGAGTGCTGTCATTGATCTCCAACGATCGGCGACGGGGGAATTCCCACCATACTTATTCGATATGAGTCCGTACAACTATGATCTCTTCTCGAAAATGAAAGAACCACTGCGAGGGATCCATTACAACAGTACAGCATCACCCTAGGAACGCGCTTTGTTGAGGAGCATCAGCAAAAGTGGAGAGGCTGATGGTGTACGATACCTTCCAGTAATTTGACAATTAAAGTTACTTTCCAAAGTTGGTTTCAAAGTTGCTTTTCTTGCCATATTTCCTGTAATAACCAAGTCATATTTTCTGGAAGGAGAAAACGCAAAATCTCATGCAACCCAAACTTCCCCAAAAGAGAATCTAGAATTGAACAATTAGTGCTCAGCGGTATATTTTATTGAGTATTATTGGGCTGAAGCATATGTGTAAGGTTTTCTGTAATAAGGTAATGGTTTTTTGTTTGTTTATATAAATATTTACATGAGAAATTTTAGAAACACATCTGAGTAATATTTATAAAGTTTGATAAGTAACAAAATAATACATTTAGAAAGATAAATTCCATTGTTCCTGCTTGCCTTACGATTATTCACATCCTAGGATATCTAGAAGGCCAACCTTGTAGGAAGTAAATCTAGAAAACCAATTCAGTTTAATAAGAGGAGTTCCCGTTATTGTCATATTCTAATTTATGTTTTATAGTATACAGAAGTGTGTGTTTTTCACTTTAAGGAAACTAAATATAACATGATTAAATACAACAACTTCTTATGTTTTAGAAATTTCCAAATAATTTTTCAACTACATGGAATTTCTGCATTCACCTCAACATTTTTAAAAAGTGTTTGTTACAACTGCAGGTGGAATTTTCTAAACATATGAGCTGTTAAAGGTATCACCATCTTAGATGAACACATGAGAGTTATTATATTACAAGAGAAGTCTTATTTATTGTGTTGTATATATCAATTATTTTAATTCTAAGGTTTTCTAAGATCAAATTTATGCGTCCTGAATTTCCATCGTCGGAAGACTTGTAGAGGATTTGCTGGTAAGGTAGCATATAAATCTTTAGATCTGTATCTAATTCCGATTTTCGGGGTTTATTTATTCAGATCACTCTGAGTTTTCATAATTAGTTCTAATATTATAAATTAAAATGTAAATATTACTTAATACATGCATCTAACATATGATGTATATTTAAAAACATTTTTTAAAGTATAATGGGTTTTCTTCATTCAAGCCTTTTAAAAAAGCAGGGATAGTCGTAATGATTATGGTAATAATTCCTTCTTCTTTTCCAAGGATACAGTAATTTAGTTGTGAGAAGTTTAAGACCTGTCAAATAGGAGCCAAAGTATTTAACAAATAAAGATATTAGATTGAAAACTTTTTTAGTAGCCTATCTCAAACGGAATTACTTGGCTCAATGACTGGTTTTTAATAGCTAAAATGAGTGAAGTTTCTCATTAGAGTTTCTGCTCCAACTACCAAACGCAAGGGTCTCGACTCCCATTACGACCAATGTTACAAATACTGCATAAATAATGCATTCATTGACTAAAGTGACAATTCCCGAGACAGAAAGATGGAAGACCTGTTTGCCTTTTATAGGTATCCACATCTATTTAGGCTTTTCTCTTTACAAAAAGGGAATATCTACAAAGAATTACAGGGGTCTGGATTAATTAATTTTATGCTAAAAGATCGAGAGAAACAGCTGAACAGTAACGTTTTCGGATGGCAACAATAGTGTAGCTGAAAATAGGCTTTTCATTCGTTTCTTTCTTTTTAAGTATCCAATGATATAAATGTCTCTGCGCTTATTTAAATATATTCTTGATTAAGCAGGCTTACGTGAACTAATGTTGATGTGATGTAACCATGTGAGAGGCTCTAAGTACCCTTGAAGAAAGTCGGAGACATTATTCATAAAATACAATTACACCCTGTTTTTCTTTTTTCTTTTGGGCTCGGGCTATAAATACCCAGGGAAAATATTGCAGCAATTTCTCGGCCATTTGAAAGATATTTCTACATAGTTTCTAACGTATAACTTGTGGAAAAAGTTTTCATATCATAAGAACATTATAGTCATTTTACATTATGTGATAAATGTTTAGTTCATTTCAGTGTATATTTCTTTTGTCATTGATGTGAAATAGGATTACATTACTGACATAATAAATGTGTAGGGTTTATATTTATTTTAACTAACATTTATTTTAAGCTATCTTTCCTGTCAAGCCTTTACTTTCCCTTAGAATTGCGAATGCCAGAGTATGTAAATTTTAGTAGAACGCGCAGAGTATTTAAATTTTAGCAGAAGTAAATTGAGTTTAAATAGAAGGGAAACGAGATTGTAAGTGTGCTTCTTGAATCACGAGCGTGAAGGTTGCTAGGTAGAAATTTAAGAACCGCGCGTTTCGGCCTGTGTGCCTATTTCGGCAGTTCGTTGAATCTTTCAACTTCTTAATCAGAAATTTTGCTGAATCTCAGCTGTATCTTAGAACGCGGTTAAGTTAGTTACGATTATAGAGCCTCGTAGGTAGTGATTTCGTTATTTATTCATCCTGTCATTTATTTTAGTTGCATTTTTTTCTATTTTGTTAAACCGCCGGGTCGGCGTAGTTTGTGAGCGTCAAGTGAACGCAGCTGTATTTCGAAAGTGGAATAAAAAGGGATTTAAACCCTTCTTACGAGTTTGTGTAATTTACAGTTTATAGCAGTCACTACTACTGTTGCTGACCAGTTGGGGGCTCGCAACATTATAAATGAACTTTATAAATACTATTCTAATCATATTTAATTTTATGTTTGGTTATCCCCTATATTATTAAATTATATATATAAATGCATTCATATATATTATATATATATATCTATGTACGTATATGTGCTTTTTATTTTATTAAAAATGCTTCACGACTTGAATTTTAGACTGACTAACTGCTAATAAATTTTGTTTTTCTTTCTGTTACTTGAAGTTATTTTACTTTATTTATATAGTTATGAAGAATTTCTGAAGTTCCTTTGAAAACAATTTTCATTAAATGTTGATTAATATTACTGCCATAGCGCAAACTATCTTTTTCTTATCCTACGTATATATATGTGTGTGTGTGTGTGAGAGAGAGAGATGAAGAAGAGTATCAATGATGGCGTAGAACGTTCATTTTCTAGAGATCAATCTATGTCACATGGCTTGCGTCACGCTGATGACGTAGCTTCAGAACCTGAACTCAAAATTTAGAGAACTGAAACTTTTCTCTTAATATGCAACCTAAGCCAAAATCTTCTTTTAGTGAGCCTCCATGCTGGATAATGGCGCACTTTAGCTTCTACCTCGCTACCTCCCTCGCTTCCTTCTATCGCAACAGTATCAAAAAGTAAATGTCCTTGAAAAAGCACGACTAGAGTGCCAAGCGAATTATGGCCACAAATGTGAGTTGAAATAAAAATGAATATTTAATCTTACTCGGCTGCCAAGTCTTCACTATGGATCTACGTTCTACGTGCTACGCCATGAATATTGCTAAGTGCTTTCATCACACACATACATATATATATATATATCCCAAATAATTTACTCAGTTGATTAATTACGAAATAATAAGATTATTACGCAAATTACACAAATAATTTATTTTCTAAAGGATGCGTCTATAGTAAGAATAGAACAAATGAAATATTATTTATGAATAAATTACCGGTAATTACCAGAGTATTATATATGATTTATTTAACAGAAACCTATATTTCAATAAGATTACATTCTAAATTTTTTACTTTTTGTCCATACTGATCAAATTTCAGCAGCAAATTGCGCGAAAATACTTTGAATAATTATGTTTTTAATAAAAAATTGTGATACTGTAATATTAACTTATATATTGTTAACCAATATCTAATAAGATATCTTCATTTCTACTTTCTGTATTTTGAATCTCGTCCGTTCTTATTATTCTCCACTATTACTTTCTACACCTCAAATCGTTTAATGCTGCTGTATTGTCTGTTATGCTTGCAAGTTGTCGCCACCGTTCAATATGTCTTCCTATGTGCGATGATCTTCAGAACCGTTAACAGATACCCGTTTCCTTGAAGCGTTTTCCTATTATTGCTTCATCAATCACAGTCTATGTATCCAAAATCCATGAAATAATCAATTAGAAAGTCAAAAGCAATCAATATGTGTCGAATCCATTTTAAATGCCCTTAAGAAAGGTGAAATTACGTGAATACTTGCAAACGTTTCAGAGTTCTTGCGCTAAAATACTAAGTGTTATATAGAGAAGTTTCGACACCAAGGTTAAATAGCTTTACTTCAAGGTACCATGTTATATCTGAACTTCCTATATGTTAAATGTTAAATATGAAGCTACTTGCCGTGAAAAGGTTTCTACTTCCTCTTAGGGAGGAAAACTAAACTCTTAAGAATTTGCCAACTAACAAAATTTTAGTGATCGTATAGTGAAACGTGTACAGCATTTTTGCGTTGTGAAAAAAAATGCATCCCGGGACCGCGCCGTGAGAGGATCGAAAACATAAAACATATACAAGATACAAAGGAAAAGTTCATATTAAATATATAAAGAAAACATACTGTAAGAGGTTCCAGATTAAATATCAGTTTATTCAATTACATCACAATATGAAAAATCTTAGCCTCATCTGAGAGTCTTTTCATTTAAATTCATAAAAAAACTTAAGGTTTGTCTGGTAATTTAAAAGAAAGGAAAGGGAAACAATTTATGGCCTGAGAGTTAAATTTTAGATTCGACGTTGTTTTTACTGCTAAGGACGTTTTTGAAAAACTTGCCTAAAGTTCAAACACACCAAAAAAAAATAAAACTTATCTTGAGGGGACATCTTGAAGCGGAGGACTCGTATCTTATCAAGCGTTGATGTCGGCCGGGCTCATCTTGACACTGGTTCTAAAACTGTCGGCGCCAATTCCCACTGTAGAACAGAAACAGGAGCACTGCTGCCCAGGACGGCTCTCCGCTTGGTCCTGAAAGTCCTATGTCAACACGCAGGTAACTCGTTCAAATTTCGCCTCTTTACCAGCACGCCGCAAGGAAGAGGGTTTTCAGCTTCAGGTCAGAAACGTTTTTTCTAGGCAATTACGGCTCGCCTGTTCTTACTCATCCCAAGAGCAAGCTTCACGAGTAATGTCCCAAGTAAGTTCCACCCGCCAGTCAGTAAGAGAGAGAATCCAACTCGAATTTCCTTCAAGCCAGTTTTCAAGAGCAACGTCCACAAGTCCAGCAAGCCCGAAAGTCAGCGAGTCCAAGAGTGAGTGAGTCTCGCCTCTTAACCAAACGCGGCTGGGGAGCATATTTGCCGCTCCCCGCCGGAAAACATCTCTCTTCGTAATTACATTTTGTCCAGCAAGCCCGTAAGTCCAGCAAGCCCGTAAGTCCAGCAAGCCCGAAAATCAGCGAGTCAGTCAGAGAGTGAGCCAAAAAGTGAGCGAGTCCAGCCAACCAGTAAGTGCGCGAGTCCAAGAGTGAGTGAGTAAGAGAGTGAATCCAACTCGAATTTCCTTCGTCTCCTTCACAAAACGGGCTCCCACTATGGCTTCACTTATCGCCCCCTTAATTATATCAAAATCTTCGTTTTCAACTCCAGAATGCGGAAATAAGGGTGATCGCGCATGCGCGCCCCTCTTCACTTAGCCAACAACCGGACCCTCAATCGCCAAAAACCTGAATGACTTACATTGAAAGACAAGTAGCAACCTTTGACCTTTCTGTCACGTACTTTCCTCTCTTAAGGTCAACTAACAATGAAAATTCTTTCTCGAACATTCTAAAGGACAAAGCGCGCGAAATCATGACTTGGCAAAAATTGCCTCCCTTTCCCTGCTTCTTTTACAATGAATAAAAGTTTGTACAAGATTTGCAAATAGAGAAAAATAAATAATATTCTTATAAACTAAATAATATTCCCAGAAGCATCTGTTTTTTCCCCAAAATTAAAACCTTAAAATAAATAATTCAGAATCAAAATAAAATTTAAATTTCCATAAATCAGAAAATCATTCACCTAATTTTTATAACGCTATCAGATAATTTCTCTACATAACATAAGGGGAAAAATACGCATGTGAATACGGTATAGTGTGTGAGTTATGATTTGGAAAATGATGACACAGCGGAGAACATGATTTACGGAATGACGGAGCTTGACGCATAAAAGACGTTAACAGTCGTAATGGACGACTTAATATTACTTTGTTCTTGTTAACAAACATTTTATAGCCAACACTGATAAAGACACTATTCTTGAAGAGCTATATAGGGATCATATAAAATTTCAAAATACATTTGAAGCAGCAACGAAGACTATCTAGCAAGAGAAGCAGAGAGCGAGTGTGACACGTTCATGATGAAATGTTGACTCTGAATGATTTAGTATCGATTTAGACGTATTTTAATTGGTTAATTTTAGGAGTCTAAAATTATTATTGACTGAAGCCTTATTTAAGAATTTGTCTCATTTGCATTATGTAAGAATCATATGACAGCGATTAATTTTGAAATTACTCATTTCAGAAATGCTTATTATAAGCAGTTAGTTTTAGGACAGAAAGGAGAAATGTCCAAATTAAGTGGTCAGTTACGAGACTATTGTTAATTAAAATTGGTATTTTACCTTGCATATATTTCAAGACAAAAGCATTTTATAAAAATTAGGTAATTATATAAAGATATTTCAAATAATAATAAAAATAAAGAATGGTATTACCTAACTCAGAGACATATTACCGAACTTTTTTTCTAGTGGAAAACTGTAACAACAACAAGAGAACGAATACAATAAAAGGCTATATATATATATATATATATATATATATATATATAGCCTTTTATTGTATATATATATGAACAAAAATAAAATGTGAGAATATATATATTCTCACGTTTTATTTTTGTTCATTAATTTATTATTATTTTACATGCATTCATTAAAAACAAAGCTCTGTAGTACCTCTATAAAGTCCAGAATATAAAGGCGAAATTTCACCGTTTACTTTCTAGATAAACAGCATAATTTTTGTGTTAGATATTCGGCACATATTTTATATTACCACGTTTCTTTAACTATATAGGTTATTATAGTTCAGTTTAATAAAACTTCGCTTATGTTGAGGCATTTTATTAAATCGTTCTAATTGTAAAGGTTTTAAAAATTACACATTTGCCAGAATGGTTGATTTGATTTGGTTTGGTTTATGTGATTACAGCAAAGCCTCGAGGGCTGTTTATCTAAGGAGAGAGATGCCTTCGTGGAGAAGTATACATCCTACACTTTGGCAAAACCACGAAAAAATGCCCATGCAGCCAACCTGTTCGCGGGGCGCGATCCTCAGACCGAACTACCAGTGTTCAGTGACTTTACCGCTAGGCCGCTGGTGGGCATTGCAGGAATAGAAATAGTTATGTTTATAGCTATGTTTATATATATATAGAATAAAGCTAAAATAAGATTATGTTCTTTTATCCCAAACCAATAAACGATGCAAACAAACAGTAAGGGGCTTTAGAAAGTTAGAATAAAATAGCACTTTTCTTACTCTAGCAATTGCTATTATTCTTTGTCTTTGTAGGTAAATCGACAAAGTAATAATTTTTGCATGGATAAAATTACAAGTTTCAACGTTTTCTTCAACGATACTCCTCCTTTTAAAGGGCGACTGGGGCTTTTAAGGGACAGAATCGCCAAATCCTAGGTTAGGAGAATCATCATCCGGCACCCTTTTAGTTCGGGCGCCACTGTAGAAACATTAGGACTTTTTGGAAGCAGGCATTATAAAAAATTAGCAACGCCTTCGCCGGGAATCGAACCACGGACCTCTGGAATACCGGCCCAGCGTGCAGAATACCAAGAAGGCACGCTAGGAAGGCGGGAGAAATACCTTATAATGTAACATGGATGCGAGCCAGTTTTCCTTAGAAATCCAACATGAAGGCATAATTTCTCCTTAGGTAGTCAGCCATCGTTTGCTTTTTCATATTCGAATAATCTAACATATTTTATAGACAATAAAAATTCATTGTATTATTAACATCTACTTCAACATACATGAGAATTCATCAAATAAAAAACGTTTTACTAATTTTCATTTTACAAGTTTTTCTTAGAGTTCATTCTACAAGTTCTTCTTTCTTTCTTCTTTTTCTTACATAAGTTCAAAATATTAGTCGGGTATTTAAAACAATACTATACTATGCACTTAAGTGAATCTTCCTCCCATAAGAAAGCTCTTTCGTATGACTTAAAATGCTACTTAAATGGCTTTGACTTTAGATCTAAGTTCTGAGCTTTCGGTCTCATTTTAGGGATTTAAAACATCAGGCCGGATTCATTAGCTTACGCGATCTCTCTTTTTAGAGAGAATTCGTATTGGCTATTTTGTTAGTTGGATGCGGGTTTGATCGATGGCTTGTCCTCGTATCTTTCGCCTTATAATGACTGCTTCCACCACAAAGAAGCTACGATAATGGTAAAATGTCCAGAAGATTATCATTGCTCTAAAGATGCTCCTCCAAAATGATACTCAAAATTTATTCGACATGAAAATTTGAATTTACTGAAAGATTTTTCTCAGCAAAATCTTAAAAAAAGCATTAATATGCTTGAACGATTAAGTAATCAGGAAACATCATATGTGCCTGCGTTTTCTTGCGTGGTTTCATTATTTTCTGACCAATCTGAAAGTTGTTTAGCAACAAAAATTAAGGAAAAAAAATTCTGGAGCAATATATTTCGATGTGGAAGTTTTGTCTTCTTGCGCAATGTGCAATGTTTATTTGTGAACTTTAAGAATGCCATCGTTGGACATTGGATCGGAGTTTTAAATTAAAATGTCTCTTAATCGATAAGAATTTTAAATTAAAAGTGCTCATATTAAAAACACTTCTCATGGAAATTTTAGTAAAATATGCATGCGTACTTTAGCTTTTCCTGAAATATAAATTCCTGTTTACATTTTTATAAATAAAACGCCAGTACTATATTAAATTTAGAAATACTGTAGAAGAATTACAGTAGTAAGTGACTCTATTTGTTATTAATGAAATCCTTTAAGTCCTTTAATTCATAACCCACAGTTATAAATATGACCTGAATTTCATTTATCACCTGGATCGGTTAAGGTGAAAAGGAAATTTAATTACATTCATAAGAGAAATAGAATCTGCCTGTTGAGAAAATTTCACCAATCTATCGATCAAGTGCTGTAAAACCATACGAGGGGAGGCAAGAGAAAAGAAAGGGGAAGGAAGAAGGGTTGCCACCGAAAATTCAACGTCAGTAAATCAAATTTTCTCATAACCACCGATCTGCTACCTATGTTATAAATCTCCCACCTACCGTATTTTGGGGGCGATTTTTCATTCACTGTTCGTTCTAACTGTTCTTTTTTTTTTTTTTTTTTTGATCTATCGTCATTTCACCTGACGTTCAGCATTTTCATCTTTATTACACTCCTCACACTTCTAACTTAAAGGCTGAATAAAACTGATAAAAAATGCATAATGAGCATATTTTAAAAGTTCTATTTTTTATAATTTGCCTGACACTAATTGATAATTAAATTGAATCAGAATAATTTTTAGTTTACTGAAAACTTTATCCTTTAACCTAAATGCTTTAAGCATGTTTAAATATATCACATATTTAAATAATAAATGAAGATATATTTGAAAGCTGATAGTTAGCGATGTATTTTCCCTATTAGTGATACAGTCGAACCCCCTATAACGAACTTAGAGGGACCGGAAGTTTGGTTTGCTGTATCCGATCCGATGAGAAAAACGTAATGACGAATGAAAGAACAAAAACCCGATTAACATTGCCACATCTACCAAACAAAGTGACTAATAAATATAATTAGAAAAATCATATTAAGGTTTAAATGCAACTATCATTACACGCAGTTATAAATTTTTTTTTCAGTCTCTCCAGAGTGTTTGGCAAACTCACTACCATTTACCCAAAGCATTTGCCCAGATATTGGCAGATTATGACTTCTTTGAATGGGGAACCAACCATTTCAGCAAGTTTTCTTCAATATGCTTATCTTTCTCAACCTTTTCCTCGTATCCAAAATTTTTCCATGAGCAGAAATTATAAAGTGTCGATTTTTTTATATGGTACTGACTTTATTTGGATAAACTGGAGTTTTGGTTGCATCAGTTCTGTATTTTTTGAATAACGTTCATATTGTCTTCAACGCAGAAGCTTTACCTTTACAGCTTACCATACGGATAAATTTGTGGAGAGAAAATGTAAGAGTTTTGCTGCTGTGAAAAAGATGAAAGAGGAAGATAATTTCATCACCAGAGTCCAGTGACAACACAATCACGTCCTCCACAATGTGTATGTTTACAAAACAAAATATCCAATGTCTTTTATAAAAAATAATAATTAATAATATTACTTTAATAGATCTTTGCAAAAGAACTGAAGAATGCAGAACCCTTATTAGGGGAATGAAGAGCGTTTATACTCAAACAAAACAAACAGATAAGGATAAAAAAATTTTCATTCTTTGAAAATAAAATGAACTCTAAAACCGAAGGCTCGTAAGATTCACCACTCCCTTTTTCTCAAATAGCGAAAATTTCAAAATTTCCATAACGGCATCAGCCTTTAATAGAATTCTTTCAGACAATTCAGTCAAAGAATTTAAATAGAATTAGAGAACACACTCACGCTTTTCGGTTGAACGGTCATTCACACCATATGGTGTCCTAAGATATGCTTATTGCATCTTTGTAAGCTTTATCGATACTATTTTTATGTTATTTTGAGCTTAATTTATTGAATTACATAAACCGCAGGAGTACCTGACTAGAAATGTGATGTTTTCCATTAAGGCTTTCTAACTAATCTGGTACTTTCGTTGAGCCTAAGAGCTACAGAGCGGTAAAGTCGTTGAACACAGGTATTTCAACCGAGGCTTTTTCGTTGCTTTTCCCATGTGTAACGCTTACAGTTTCCCTTAGAAAATCCTCCAAGGAGGCATCTCTCCCTTTAGGTGGATTAATTTCAGGCAGATAATTAAATACCCTTTAATTTTAAGCAGATAATCCTAGTGTATTTTTCCCTAATCAACCAAACCAAACCTTAATTTTCATACTAGGAAGAAATGACGAACATTACGAGTTCGTTATATTTCTGGAATGTTGAAGTGTTGATTTGACCACTGTAGATTATGGAGTTTTATTAATAACAATTGTTTAAGGTAATAAACATCGGTAAGTAAAACAATACCTATTAACAAAGAAAGGATACCATGTCTTGTTAAATATTATATACCACTTGGATAATAATAAACTCTACTATAAAGAACGTTTTTCATAGGAAGTAACTAAGTAAAACAAAAGAAAATAAGAATTAAAAAAATAAAAATGAAGAGAAATTATAAAAGTAACTGTTGAAGGACTGGATATCTATCACCCTTTCAAATTTCAGACGATGTATTTACTGTAAAGACTTGACAAAAATTTGTAAACTATAAAAAAAAATTTATTTGCATCATCTTCTACTTTTTTTTAAACGAAATTAAAATCCTTCAAATATTGTAATTTAGTGAACTTCAACAATTAACGTTTGACACCCATGGAGTATATATTTTCTGTCAATTACTAACTTCTTTAGTCAAAGTAAATCAGAATCAAACAATATGCTTTCGTAAAATGATGAATGTTGATAAAAAATAAAAAAAATTGAAACAGTTCACGAGTACTGGAAATAATAATGTCCGCTATTAAAGTGATTTTCTAGTGTTATAAAAGGACACTTATTCAAATGACCAAAGCAAACAGATAAAATTTTATAAACTCTAAAATATAAATCTAATACCTACCCTTACCATCTGTCATCAAATTTAAGTTTAGTCCAAAGATGTATGAAAACGACTAATGCTTTTAACATAATTGACGACAGAATAATCTGCATTCACAAAGAGAAACAACAGTCGTTTGCAATGGTTATGAAATGCAATGGTCTTAACAAAAGAATCGTTCAGCATATCAAAGCTATTAGGACACAATAACACGCTGAATAAATACTAATTCAGAAGTCAAACAACAAAAATCAGCGTTATATTTACAAAATTTTTCACAGGACTAGTTTCGATGGTTCTAGTTTATTATCCCATCAATAAAATTCAGAGTTCCATACTCAAGGACCCCATTCCGGATATGAATTCCTGGGGTATTTATAGGATTCCTTGCCGAGTGTGGTTTAATTTACATTGGCCAAACTAAGAGAGCCTTAAAATTTCGCGTCAAGGAACATGAGGCATATGTTAGAAAAAAGGAAACACAGAAGTCTTCTGTTGCTCAACATTGTTGGTCCGAAAATCACACTTTCAATTTTTTTGCTGCCAAAATTATTCAAAAAACATCTTCCAATGGAGAACTGGATTTTCTAGAGGCATTTCACATTCATAAAAATCTTTCTGTTCTAGTTAACGATCCTAATTCCAATCCAAATTTGCCTTCGGCCTTTAAGGAAATTATGTTTTAGTTCTGGTTTCACCAAGAGATGGCGCCACTTGCTTATTCTTGTCCAGGCTTTCTTATCTAATCATTATTTCCTATCTTGTTCATTTGCGGTTTTGCAGCTGAGGATGGTGGTTCGGTAAAACCATTGAAACTAGTCATGTGAAAAATTTTGTAAATATAACGCTGATTTTTGTTGTTTGACTTCTGAATTAGTATATTAAAGCTACTTTGAGCTGATTACCAAATCGAGGTATTCTGAAAAGTCAAGGAAGCCTTCGGGTTTCGATTTTAAATTAATTTTTAGTCTCCTATACGTGTTATTTTACTCCAGTTTATAGGTTACCAAAGAAAACTGCTGTGAAGTGCTCATATTTGCCATACTTCACTGAAACAATCATAACAGGGAATTCTCAACCAGGAGGAGTTTCATAGTTGCAGAAGGAGAATGCGATGAGCCTTTGATTTATCTGTTAAATATTTAGTTTTAGTTTAAGAATACAAAAAACTATTTTTATATACAAGCTTTGATATTTATCAGCGTTTTCCATACTTTTTCTTATTTAATTTCTCAGAAATATTCAAAAGTAATCTAAATTTAAATAAATTTATATGTATCTTTCGAGTTTTGGAAAAGGATAGGATGATCATCGAGCAAAGATGAAAAGGGTTCACTGGGAAAAAGGGTTGAGAACTTTCGAATTATATCATTCCTCCAGAGAGAATTAAATATTTTTTTTAGCCACTGAATTTTAATAGGGATGCTTAATAAGTGCTACCTTTATAGTAGTTACCGATTTTGCATTTCAAAATTTTTTACAATTAAATGCTAGATATATCTGAATATTATGTGGTCTTTTTGAGCATTCCAGTTCTAATTTATTTTCTTGCGTGTTTGTGTTTCATACTTCCTGCTTCATTTTAATTGATAAATTAAGCGCTTTATTAATGAACGTAATTCGAAGATATTCAGGCGCAATAGCGCACGACCGTCATCTATCTAACTTTAACAAATATCTACACTGAGTCTTAGACAAATAAAAAGAGATTCAAATTACACTGCCTTGTAGAATCCACATACATTTAATTCGAAAGGTAATTTTACTGCTACAATTTAAGCAATTAAGATAAAATCACACTTGTGTACCCAAATGCTTATTTGTCCTCTTTTCATGTAATCCAGAGTTTAATTTCAAAGACGATTCAGGTATTTCTTGTAACGCATAGCCTTAGCTTACCGGATCTCTAATTAAGCCATTAGTTGAATGGACTCAAAATTCCAAAATTAGGAAGCTGAATTTATTAATTCCCCCTCAAGGCTAACCTTCGAACACCTCAATTATGTAACCACATATTTATATAAATGGAAGCAACAATTTCGATAATAACCCAAGCACATATAAGAATGATGACCTCAAGTTCGCATTTCCTCCAAAATTACCATGTAATAATTTGTTTGTTGTGGTTCCATTAAATTGATTACACTGATACATTTCATGGAGGTTTGAGTAAGATAAAATTAATGTATCAGAAATATCCTTGGGCTTAATACTTTTAATCGCATTTTGTATTATTAAATATAAGTAATATATTTAAATGAGCGTATTTCTGATTCTCGCTTATCAAGTTCTGGAAAGTAGGAATTATTTAAGTACTTAATAATGTACCAATGCCACATAATAAAAAGATTGCTTAAGAAGATGATCTACTGTTATTTTCGTTAATTGATTCGTTTAAATGTCTCGATGGGCTCTTCATTCCTTTCAAGGTTTTGAAAAAGACCCCTCCGGCCCTCGAAAAAACAGGAAATTAGAGTCATTTCTTATTCCATAACCTTTAATCTAGAGAAGATCTATTCATGTTACAAAATAAGTTGCTTATAAAGTTCAATATATAAAAAGTCAGCAAGTTTGCTAGTGAACGTTGTTGTGTGAAACACTGCAATAAAATAAGCTAGATGTTAGAGAGACAGGATAGTGCTTCGATCATCGTTTAGTAAACTATGTAATAAGGTAACTGAATTACTGGATGAATTTTTAATACATTTTGTAATATGAAAAATATTTAGGATAAAATTCAAAAACGGTTTCTGATTTATAAGCAGCTCATAATCAGTAAAGGCTAACTAATGTATCAGAAATGCAACGGAACGGAATTTGGTGTTTAACATTTATTCGCTTATGATCTCAGTTGGAAACGTTCATAAAAAAATATAAAGGAATAATTTTGAAAATTTTATATAATCTGAAATTTTAGATTTTATGTAATCTGTTATTTATTTGAGCTATTGTTCAAATGGATGAAACTTTTTAAATAATTTTCTGTTTCAATATAATAAATTATTACTTATGTTAAGTTTGGGGATACTTCGAACTTCTTTAAATTTCTTAACACGGAAATCTCAGAAAGTAAAAACAACGAAATATACAAAATAATTACTTGGTAATTAATAATGACATTCAAAGAATATGAAATTCATTAATCAAAATTATACGGGATCTAAATGTGGCTATTCTCAAAAGCGAAACGTAATAAAAATATATATGTAGAATTCTTCTCCCACTATAGTTACATTTTACTTTTAACTAGATGGCAATAGGAAGGAAAGAAAATTGTAAAATACTAACTGTAAATGAATTTGGGAAGTTAAAGGTTAAAATCAGTAACTAAATAAATTTCCAGTTCTCTGTTTTTGAAAGAGATTTTTTAGTTTTAATAAAGAATTACCAAATACTGAAGAACAGGCTTGCTATTGAAACAAATATATTAATATTTCGAATTTTAGTATTGTGTAATACAGAGGATATCGTGAGATTGATAGGGGCATTAACCTGAGTGAAAAATCACTTCAGATTTAAGTTTTCTTTGAAATTATTTTTGTGTACTATCAAATATTATCTGTATTTGATCAGATATTCTTACATACTACGATTGATGACATAAATCGCTTACAATCGAAATACAATATTCTCCAGTTTCTAGTCTTTAAATAATGAGCAGGTAAAATATGTACCAAAATGCCTAAATGCTTTGTGAAGTTAAAATAAAAAATTATGTAGAGAAATGTTATCTTGTTTTAGAATTAATCGTGTATAAAAAGTGACATTTCGAGAAATTTTCTTAAAAAAATGGTGACAACAAATTTGCGTCAGCAGAGGTTTCTCAAGTACATATTAATTGCTTGGGAAATGATCGCAAAATTCAGAAAACTGTAGCGAGTTAATCAGTATTTCATAAATATCTGAATGCAAATTTACATTTGCAAAGCTGTAACAAGTAAAAATACGTGGTGAGGAAAAGGCTATGCATCACCTTGTACAGTGTTGTAAGTGAATAAGAAGTGCTTTCCGTTTTTATAACAGTTAACTAGCTAGCAAACAGAAGACCATAATGTAAAGCAAATTAGAGTCATTACATAGGAAGAGACTTTTAAATAAAATATGTCAATTTCGATCAAATTGAAAAGAATACACTTGTCTTTTACCCTGGGTTCAAATCCCGGCGAACAAGCTGACTCTTTGGGGTTTTCGTAATATACCTCATTTCAAACGTAAATCTGAGCTGCTTTCTTATAGGAAGTCCTGCATGAAGGTATCCCTCTTATAGTCAGATAGCTTTTGTGTGTTTTAATTTAATTAGTTGACTTACCTTAATTCCTTCAGGAACAAAACAATTTTTGCAATTCTTGTTTTTCAAGAAATCGGACTAATGTGAGTTTAAATAAAAAACAGTATTTTTTCTACCCCAATATAAGGTTAATTTTTTGCATAATTTTACATTTTACACTGAATTTTGCATAATTTTATACTGACTTGTTTTTCTATAATATAAGTAGAAATTCTTTTATGAAGGCAAAAATACAAATAAATGCTTCCATACTTTTGCTAAACTTTCATCAAAAGAAAAGCACTTTTGATTATACTGAATGTTGAATGTATGGATTGAAATTTTAGTAGCAGAAATTTTAGTAGAAGTTCTTGTTCTTACCTTTCAAGTAAGAATTTTACCATTGGCCGAGTAATTTAGATCACGACGCCGGATATGAATGCAAGCAAACGAGACACCTTTATTAGGCGTTTCCTGGGTTTTTCCTCATTTGGTAATGTTAATACGAGTCACTTTCCCTTCGAAAATCCTTTACGAAGGCATTCTATTTCGTGCAGATAGTCCTTGTGTGTTTTGACATGACCGATTATACGAAAAATTTCAGTCTAAAGTAAATCAATATATATTATTATAACCTGATAAAGCTTATATCACAAGAAAAGAAATATTTATTATAACCTGATATTCTAAAAATTTGAGCTTTTTGCACAAAAGTTAGAAAATACTAATTGTACGTCAAATTTTCCATATTTAGTGTTAGTTCGTTGTAATAATTAAAGCTTAATATAAGTCAATAATGCTGTGCAGATACACAGTATATTTGGGAAATATATGCAAATTTGTAGTTTCTGTTGTAATAAAAAATCTTAGCAGTAGTTCAAAAATTCAAATTGGGAAGAACAGTTTTATATATTTATTCAGTTTGATTTACGCAAGAGAGCAGTTTTTAATCTTTTGGCTTTCAACTTAAAGAATGTTTCTTGAATTTGTTTGCAAGAAAAAATGCAAGGCTTAAAATTTTTAGTTCCGACTTTCAAGTATTTTCTCCTAAGCTTTAAGCCTTTATGGAGTTAATTCAAGGAAATATTAAATATCGACCGGTTTGGATGCAAATACTTGAAGGAAATCTAATACAAATAAAAGAATATGCAATTGCAGGAGACGGAGGAATGGTTGCAAAAAGGCAATGTTCAAGATGGGGCGAGGGAAAGAAGGTTGAAACTAATATATTATGAAATTTCAGATAATTTTATTTGAGAGTATGCGCTCAAAATCGTTATGATTTAAAATGATAGAGCTCTCACACTTACGGTTACAGTGAAAACATGTCGAAATTTTTGAATGGTAACATCTAACATCCACTTTTTACTAGCGCAAATTGATCAGTTCAATAAAAAACTCTAAACGGCGTTGGAACGATACGCGTATGACGAAGAGAGGAGAGGAAGAGAAAATTTTATTGGAGTTAAAAATTCCCAAAGTACCCACTTTCGCAGACGATGAACGATGTTCAATCCGCGACATGGCAACAACGGCGAACGTAAGATCATAGGAGGAATCTGTATAACTTCACACTTTATGGTATCTCTCAGTGCTGACCAAATCGTAGATTTGATGTGTACACCTTATATTTCAAATAACCCCAGAAATAGAAATCCATCGGAGTGAGATCGAGGGATCGCGGTGGCCACAAAAAATGCAAAGTTACGGGAGATGACTCTACCTCCAAAGCAGATGCCCGGAAACATGTGGTGACATGTGGAGGAGCACCATCTTGCATCCATACCATATCATTAACGACATGCTTCTGCGGCAATTCTGGAATTGCGTTGTAATATCGTGTGGCCCCAACTTGTCAGCAACTGTGGTAGTGACTGCTACTAAGTGTGAATTTACACAGACACGTAAGAAGGGTTTAAAGCCCTTTTTATTCAACTTTTAAAATAACAGCTGCGTCCACTTGACGCTCACAAACTACGCCGACCCGGCGGTTTAACTGAAACAGAATGTAAAACTGAAAAATAATGACTAGATGAATAAATAACGGGATCACTATCCACGAGGCTCTGAGATCTTAAACTAACCTAACCGCGTTCTAAAATACCGCTGAGATTCAGCGAGCTTACTAATTAAGCAGTTGAGAGATCCAGCAAAATCTGCCGAGATAGGCACACAGGCCGACACGCGCGGTTCTTAAATTCTACCTAGCAACTTTCACGTTCGCGATTCAAGAAGCACCTCTACAATCTCGTTTCCTTTCCATTTAAACTCAACTTACTTCCGCTAAATTTGAATATACTGCGCGCTTTACTACAATTTACATACTCTAGCATTGGCAATTCTAGGGCAAAGTAAAGGCTTGACAGGAAAGATAACTTAAAATAAATGTTAGTTAAAATAAATATAAACCTTACAACGTAATTATGCTGAATTTTTTTGTACTGAACATTTATGATGGAGCACGTTTTCATACCTGTGGAAGTGACCTTTTTGAAGAAGAACGAACTCTTTTACGGAGAACGAACGTGCTTGCGATGCGTACCTCGCAGTCACTTTAGCTTCATGTAAAGGAGCGGATGACATAGCATGAGAAATTTCGTGATTCCAGTGAACGTAGTTTTTGGAGTTAAGGAGAAACACTTAAGGAGAAACGCGCCTCATCCATCCATAATATCCCCAGCATTCATCTGCTATCTTCATCACGTCTGATGAGGAAAATCCTTCGCAAAGTCGACACGCTGTTGCTCATCTCCAGCTTACAACTTCTGGAAGCGTTGGAATGGATAAGGAAACATCCGCAGAACAGAGCGCGAGAGCCTGAGGACTGTGGTTTTTGGTCCATTTAAAAAAAAAAAAAAAAACTGCTGGCAATTCTTCTTGCAGTATGCAATGGACCTGCAGTAATCGTATTATGCACTTATCCTACAGGTTCAGCAGGAAAACATGTTCGTCCGGATCACGGTGTATCGCATGTCCTCGTCTTAGCTTACGTTTTCGCTGAAAAACTCGCACTGTTTCTGAAGATTTTCCGCGTCCAGCTAAAACAGTTTTATCAATTCACCTCGTTGTTATTTTGTAAGTGAATTCTTGTTAGCATGTTCGAACATCTGACTAAAGAAACAATTTTTCCACACCTTATTAAAGGTTTTCCACAAGCAATAATGCTTTGCTCATGGTGTTCCGTGACTAGTTCATCTAGTGTCTATCCCTATGAATTGCGCAAAGGGCGTCATTGCACCTCTCTGTGTATTGTCATTGGTCCTTAACATGTTCTTGTTTGCAAATATTTTTATGCAGTCAATTTTTGTCATACGTGCATTGTTTCAAGGTCATTTATGATTTTTCAATGCGCTGATCAAGTTGCAGAAGAAAAAAAGTGGGTGCTGCCTTTCGAAAATTTCGAAATGTTTTCACCGTAACAGCAACTTTGAGAGTTGTATTTGTTTTAAATCATCATAATCTGGAGCGCATACCTCTAAATAACAATACTTGAAATTTCACTCCGATTGGTTGAGCGAAAAGACCGCTAGGGGTTCATAGATCGCGGAAGATTTTATGGCCACCTTGAGTATATAAGCTTGATTGTGTGAGTCATTTTATCACGCAATTTTAAGTGTGTCTGTAGGATGCAATGGACATCAGTTTTTGTCAAAGATAAGAGGCATTGCATAAAAACTATCCTCTTATGCCTGAAGTTTCAGGAAAGACACATTAAAGAAAAGAAAAACACATCAAAGGAAAAGAAAGATACTCATTTGTGTCTTAAGCCATCTTCAACGGAAGGAAGAAGAAAACTAGTACAGATTGTATATAAAGTAACAAATCTGTTTTCAGAATGTTGAACAGATAACAATAATGCAATATCAGTGCAGACACCTGAGAAAAATAGGAAATGATTCTATGCATGAGAAAAAAAGCACTGCTGCGGTGAGATCCGTTTATTTTGGAGAAAAGTAAATTTACGATCACAATCGACACTTTAAAAACACAAAAACATTTAGAATACGTTTCAGACAAAAATTTAAAAACAAAATGTGATTATATGCTCCGAAGAAAAAATAACAGTTTTAAAGGCAAGTTGTATCCGATAATTCAAGGTGAAAGTTTCTTGTCTATTGTTTAGGGGGGCGGCATTCAGCCAGTTTTCTTTCGTGAGCGGCTCATACAGGATATGCATACTTCAGTTTGAGACCGCGGGTTCTGGACGCATTTTTGGCGGCTAAGTTATGATTAATTAATTTTTGTTTATTTCATAAATTTCTTCCTTGTGGATTGAAACATATGCAAACCAGTTTGATGGTCTAGTCGTCTACACAGGAAACACTAAATATGATAACTTCAATTTGAACCATATTTTATTTCAAATTAAATTATATTCGAATGGATTTTCGAAGCTGTTTAGTTAAAATGAAAAATTTTTCGAGTAACTGTTTTTTTCAACTCATAAACTGATATTTAAAAATGAAGTTAATTATACATTTAGTTGACATTTCAATAAAATCAATATACTGTTTGCAATATAATATTTAAGAAGAGAAAGACGCTTGCTAAGCGTGTGAAAGTTTTAAATACTTATTGAGTGAAACTACGCAATAAAGTCAAGCTTTTAGATAATTTTTAAATATTTTTCTGTGCAAATGCTTTATAGCAAACAAATCCTTAGGATACAAGTTCATTAAGGATTGTTCATGGTTAAAATGTGATTATAAATAGTAGGTAATTATCATTTTCAACTCGAGACCATTTTTAACACTTCTTTAAGACTACTTTCTGGCTAAGGCAATAAAAATTGCTTAAATTTAATTTACCCTAATTTTGAGAAAATTTACATTCTTTTGTTTTTTCTTTGAAAAATTAGAACCATATTTTCTTTCTTCTGCAACAACAATATCGCATCGTCATAAAAAACTAATGATTTTTTTTTGTATCAGAAAGCTCAAATTAGACATGAAAAGATCCAAAGTGTTACATCTCTTTCAGCATAAATAATTTTTGTACTTCTAGAGCAAAAGATGTAGTAGCTGTCTTTCATACGATTTAAAAAGCTAGACATTTCTTCTTTTTTAAATAGCGTATAAAACAAATGGGTACACCGCTGGCGCACGTCACACCAAAAGTTCCATTAAGTTGTGTAATGGAAACAATTTGTATTTTTTATCTTTTTGCTCATCTTCCAACGTCTTTCTCACTTTCTCGACTGAAGCCATTTTTGTCATTATTCATTTTAATGTCTTCATCCAGAAAGTAGGCTAATTAGCCTGTTTTCTGCTTTTCTTTTCCTCGGTTATAATTTTAAAACTTTTTTTCCCCTTTCTAACATATTCTTATGGACGCTGATCCTTTTTTTACCCAGAAAGTGAAATATATTCAAAACTTTAGAGACCCTTATTTCTTATTATCATATCTCAGAAAAGCCGTATTTTGCGAGAAATAATGTCTTGAAATCCCAAATGTCCTAGCTCTGTTGTTTGCTTCAAAATTATTAAGCAAATATTCATACTTCACCAGATATAAATTGTGTTACCGGAAAATTAACTTAAAAGTTTTAATAAAGGCACCAGATTAGAAATTTTATTAAAAATTATTAATAGAGATACCACGAAAACATTGATACTGAACTGTTTTTAGAAAACATAACACTTTTGTTCTGTTAGAGAGACAAAAAAATATTCATTTTAAGTCTTTCTGCAAGCCATTTTTACAACAGTTTAAATATTAATGTTTTCAGATTTATTAGATGGTTTAAGTTTAAATCCCTAAACACAAAATTTAACAGACTTATACCATTTATAGACTTGTCACATTATTTGTACTGTGTAATTAATGCCAAGTCAGACATTTCTTAAATTTATGTTCTTCTTTATATTTATGTTCTTTTTTATATTCAGATAAAGACAGCTATTCATTACATGCAAGCGGTACAAGAATCAGAAGATTTAATTAATTTCTTAGAAAAAAATTCCATATTAGGGCAGGAAATTCCATATTAGGACGGAAAAAATGAGCCAACGTTATTAAAGAAGCAGCCGTACTTTCGTATCTATCAGTTAGCAGTAACTGTATTTTTATCATTAAGTGCAGTTTCACAGCCAGCAAATTAAACATAATTGTTTAATACTTAGTACCAGCAAACAGGCGATTTCACCACGGGCTTGATTTTAGGCCTCTGTAACCACTGGTTGATCATTTCGCGTATCGTGGTAGAAAAGTAGGTTGACGACAAAACTACTTTGCCGGATTTAGCAATAATGTACCAGGAAGGAAGGAAATGTGTAAGACTTAGCCCGAAGCAAGAAGGACGTTCGGCGTGATGCCGCATACAATGTCACGCTGTATCTGACCAAATATTCACAACTGAAAACATTTTGCGAAGTGCGCAAGATGTTTCCATTGCTCCAGTATCCAACACAGACAATTTCGCGACGACTGATGGATGCAGTTTGACAATCCAGATGTCTTGGACGAAAGCTTGTTGTCTCGTTGTAGGTGTTGGTGTACTACAGGTTACATGGGATCTCTTCCTCAGCTTTACATTCCTCGTTACAGCCACCTCCCACCATGAGATCTCGAGTTCACACCAACGTTCCAAAGTAGAATGATTCTTGGCGGCCTCACTTTCACTGCAAGCTCTACCAGCCAAACTTCTCTTTGATACTATCCTTATTCTGGCATGCAGTAGGGAATTCCTATCCGTGCTCTTACCAGATTCCTGAGTGAATCCCGAATTGGGCCTGATGTCTGAGAAAGTCCGTAAATAGTATTTTCCATATGAGGTATAAGCTGAGGTGGGAGAAATTTTGAAGCCTTTTGCTTTCTGCGAGAAAATGCCTAGTCTGAATGAAACTGTAGAAGGGTCTGTTATCAGGCACTGTTGAGCTGATCACGTGGCCTAAAGTAGTGAATCCAATGTTATGAGGGTCGCGGCTTGCCAACTACTGTACTAAGTTAAAAGATATATGCACATAATATAAAATAATTACAGGAAATATTCAGAAATTGCTATGTACATTATTTACATGGTGAAGAAATATTCTTTTGAGAATAGCAGTGACATGGTTGTGACTTTTCAGGCTACCGGGGACACTCTTCAGTACTTCTTTACAGCCATATATAACAGGCAATCTCATGACGTCATTGCTTCTGACGCAACATACTCCCGCATTGAACCTACTAGGTTTAATAAAAAGAAAAGAAAGTAAATTAATTACGATAAACCACAGCGCCGTTTACAATTCCATGTAAGCATAAGTGTTTAACAGTTATAGCTGAGATGTTGCAACGTTATTCTCAAATAGATAGCAAAAGGCAAAATTTTGAAACACTTCTTTTAAATATGCCGTGTTCTGTCTTCACATTTACTACCCATATTTTGTTGTCATTTCTTGGCAAAATATCTACCTCTCTTCCCAGTAACGAGCTACAAACTGGCATTTTATCTTCCTTGCTGATAACTAAAGTCTCCATTTTTACATTAATCTTCGCGATCATCCGCTTAACTCTCTGTTGTATGTGACCACTTTTGCCAAATGTATTTTGTATTTATTATTCGTTGCCAAAGCAAAAGTCTGTTATCCGGCAAAGTATTAACTTTTCCTCAGGAATGTCTGTCATTGAACGACTTAACAAAAAGTGTGCAGGTGTTAATATTTCGAGATCATCTGGATCTGTTGACAGAGCGAAATAGAACGAGTGTCAAATATTCCTCCAATTTGATTTGTCACTGTAAGAAATTCTTCCAAAGTTAATTTTACATTACTCGTACAACAATTAAAATGGTACTCGAAAGCCTTCCTCCTCGCTTCCCACGGTCCTTCAAAAGTCAGGGATCGGGGAGAAATAAAATTCTATTAACTACTTCCCAAGCTAGATATACCGTTAATTACCATTTGGCCTTTTAATGATACCGTAGAGTTTCATTATTGCATTGTAAACTCCAATAAATGATTTAGCATTATCACTAAATAATTTGCTTCTTTTACCACATCTAGAAAAAAATCGTTTCCGGGTAGCAATAAACGCTTCAGATGTAAAATCTATAAATGTATGGCACGAGTTACGAAACAAAAATAAAAATACAAACTTAAATTTTACTATAAAGACATTTTTTTCCTCTAATAAAGAAATGAGCCTCAAAATCAGTTTACCATTTAACGGCCAAAAGTCTTGTTGAACATGATATAACAATGGTTAAGCTACAGCATTTAAATATTTCCTATGGAAATATTGTACAATGTGTTTTATTGGAGCACGTTTAGCAGGAAAAATAGCTGGATGCTTCAGGCAGAACTTCTAAGTTGATATTTTGTAACCTACCACCGACTCTCAAAACGCTATCATTATCTAGAGAAGGGTACAAATTAAGAATGCGAGAATTTGCAGGTAATGATTTCCCTGCTTTAATACTTTTAAGCTCAGAAGAAAAATTTACCGCTGGAATTTGTTTAGCACAGCATGATATACCGTATTCGAATTCCTTTGTTGTTTATTTTACTTATTACGTGCTCCGCCCTTAGGCATTACACGGAAGGGGAGGGATGTCCCTTGGAGGTTTTCTTAAGGGAAACTGGCGCATATCCATGTTACACATAGGGAAAACCACGAAAATGCCCATGCAGCCAGCCCGTTCGCCAGGACTCGGACCTCGGACAGAGCTACGAGTGTTCAGCGGCCGCTACTGGGCTTTCTTTATAGTAAGGAATTCTAAATTTCTTCTCGCCATTGGGCGTTGTTCATAAATCTCAGACACCCCGCGATCACTCTTTCCAGGAAAGACGAGATTTTTGAAATCAGCGGTAACTCTTCCGTATTTACTGCAACAGCACATAAAGAGTGTTTCCGTTTCTCTTTCAATGATTCCTCACAATTTGGAATTTTTTAAAGACAAAATGGAATTCCTCTTAAACTTAACTACTCTGGCCATTCCACCGAAGTTTATGAACTACCAAATCACCCGGATAAAGTTCCTGTGACATATAATCAGCTGGGTTCTCCTTTCCTTGAATGTGATTCCCATTTTCAGCAACCCCCCAACGGCCGAGCGGTAAATTTGCTGAACACTGGTTGTTCGGCCTGGGTTGGATTCCAGGTGAAAGTGCTGGTTTTATGGGTGTTTTCGTGGGTTTATCCATGTGTAATGTGTATAGCCAGTTTACCTTAGAATGTCCTCCACCAAGGCATTCGTTCTTTTAGGCAGATAGCTCTCGAGTGTTTTGCCGTACTCAAATAAACCAAATCAATTTTCAACTGGAACAGTAGCCTGAATCTCTGATACTACATTTTAAAAAAGTTTGCCATCGGCTAAGTTTAGACATTAGTCAAGATAATATAATACTTCAGTCCCTCCATGGATGTACAGAATGGAGGTGCAGAATGAATTTCCATTTGTAATGCACTTCTAACTGCTTGTATTAAGTTCATTAAGAAAACAGCAGCACAGAGTTCTAATCGTGGAATCAAAATTCTTTTAATGAGAGGAGTTCGAGTTTTTGCTACCAACAGTTTTACACAAATAGTTCAATGATTAGATGACTGCCTGATTTATAAAATGCTCAAACCAAATCACTAAATGACCAACAATATATTCAGGGAAAGACATGAAAGCGAGATTGTCACTAACATTTTCTATAACGAAAGCAGTAGTGGAAATTTTAAAGTCACTATTGAAATGAAGTGTAAACAATAAATTAACATCTCCCATCACTCACAGAGTTAAAAGTGCCGAAAGAGGAAGTTGAACTACTCGTATTTTCACGCTCAGACCTAATCTTTCCGCTCTCTCTCTAGTAATAAATGACCTTTAACTTTCAGTACCTAACAAACACTTGCATTTTACTAATCCTTACTTTGTATTTTGAACTTTAATCACTTCAGAGTAAAATGTGCTGTGCTTAGTGTTCGAAGCTCTCGCACAGACCGCAGTGGATTTGGGTAATTCTTTTTCATTTTCTCTTTAGTTGTATCTGACCGCTCATAAAGTTTTGCAATAAATGGGTTTGCTTGTATGGAAAGAAATTTGTATTCTGGATGCTTACATTTATGTAAACTTTTACAGTTTTTAACCTTATGTGTGTTTGAAAGATATTTGAACATAAATTATTACTTTTTACACATTCAGTTCTCTTCAGCATGTCTAATAGAAATAATTTTGTGCACTTTATGAAAATGTAATCTTCTTGATATTTAGCGTTTGCAATAAACGTATTTTACTTTGCTATTTCTAACCGTTTATTGCCAATGCTCCACTATTTTATAATTTTTTTTTTTTTGGAATGAAAATTCCCGGCCACAATGTATAATTTGCTGCTAAGGATTCATAAATGAAATACGTAACTATATAAATTACGTTGTCATTCTCAGACGAAGTTTTCTGAGTTTAAATTAAGTCCCTCTACCTTTTTCTGAGTACTTAATCATTAATAAGTAATTATGTGTATTTACTTATGAAGTCGCTGTTTCTAACTCGTCTTTTCTTGATCAAATACACATATGCGAACATAACGCTAAAAAGTTCCTGAAACACTGGTTTAGCTCAATGACTTGCCTAAATAAATAAAGAAATTTTAATAAATTAAAAATATTTAAAGTATTCAAAATATTAAATAGGAGCTTAAAATACGCATTTTAATAAATTCTTTACTCCCTTTGTCAAGATATTATTCTTTTCTAATTCAGGAAAGGTTAAAAGTTAACTGTGGCCTCGCCTAGATTCGAACCACTGACCTTTCAATTAATATCTGGATGTACTTACAACCTAGGTAGTTGCGAATTACAGCTTACCACACCTTATTAAGGGTACCATTCCAGAGACTTAACTTTCTTCGCTACAGGAAACGTGACAAATCAACTAGGTCCTGCCCTGTCATGATTGGAATGACTGATATTGCAACTGCTAGAAACTTCTAACTGCCAGACGAGTTAAACGTTTAAAACCACGAGAGCAGGTATTCGCTATAATTTTGGACTTTAAAGCAAGATGAAATCTTTTAAAAATAATTCAGGAATACACTTCAGTTCAACTGTATCCGAATTCGAAAGCTACGCCAAGATTTCATTTAAGAGTGTCCATTAATGTTGCTGGGGCGAAAAAAGTTCTGCATACTTAAAACAAAAGATTTTGTAAAATGTTTCTTGTTCTAGGAAAACTTATAAACATGCTGTCTTCACTACAAACCTTAAATTAAGAAATTACACAGATTTTTTGGAAAAAATCTGCTACGATTTTGCTTCATTAAAAACAAGAAAATTAAAGAAAAATCAATGCAATAAGTTTTTTCATATTAATTATATTGTTATTTATACTATTTCAATATTATTTGCTCCTTATGAAAAAAGTATTTTTAAGTTTTCATTTAAAAATTAAAAATAATTACATGTATTACATTTCTAAACATAATAATGATTTGAAAAATCATGATAAGAGCAATGCTATAATGATTTAGAATATTAATCTTTCTTAAACTACGAGTATATTTAAATGCTAGAGATATATTTAATTTGATTCTGACTTAGGTGAAGAAGTATCCAGGCCCCGTTTCTAACTGCTGAAATTGCATAATATTGTCTTTCTATTGATAAAAATAAATCAGTGATTTACATGTTCAAGTTGAAAGCTCAAAACAGCAGTAAAAATTTTGAACATGTTATGTTTTTCATAATTTCATTGCATAAAATCGACAATGTTTAAAATCTAGTTTTCGTTATTTTCCCCCTTTTTGCCATTATCTTATTCAGCACTTACCAGCAATTTAAGCACGGAAACCTCTTAGGAAAATGCAAGACTTCCTCTTGAAAACGGCTTACTCCATTTGATTTACCTTAATGACTTCTGTGCTATCAAATTCTTAAGCTTTGATCTGGACATTTATAATCTGCTGATTGATCGTATTCTCTCTCTCAAATTACTGTTTTGTTTCGGCGTTCTCAAGTTTGTCTATAATGGACAACTTTTCTGTCTGCTAATCGTAGATCACTCTGCAGATTACACCAAAGCATTGATATCCTTTAGCGAACTTTAATGACATTTTATTCACTCCGATGACCTATACATTAAGCGCTTGTCATTTGTGGCCATTAAATGATGATTTGCTCCCATTTTCTAAGCCATTATTCTTAGTAAACTCTTTATAATGTAGGTTTTACATAGAACAGAGCATATTGTTCAGTCTTTGTTAGTGTGAATGAATCTGTTTTCACTTGCATCTGGCAGATTTTAATTAGTCAGTTTATTTAATTGAAAGATGGTTAAATACTACATAGGGTGCTTTTTCTGGAAGAATTACTGAAATACATATCATAACAAAATATTATTATAACATGGGTTTCCTCACTAACAAAAACGATTCATTTTCGGAGATGTTCAGCTGAGCGTGGTTTTAGGAATACTAATAAAGAGTTTGTAACTTATAATTTGATCTTTAATAAAAGTACTAATAATAAAATTATAAATAAATAATTAATAATTTCATTGCTGCAATAATGCTTTTGCTTTAATTGATTTCTATAATGTGCGTAAACAGATGGATGGCGAACGCATTATTCGGAAGTTTATATCCCTGGCGCTCAATGGTGAGGAGACTGGTGGGAGAGTTTGATTGGTATTATGAAAAGAATGTTACGAAAAATCCTTGGGAAAGCCAGTCTGAACTATGATGAAATGTGCAAATGTAAAACTGAACTCAATGATAGACCTCTAACGTTTATATCGGCAGATTCAAATCTTACTGCCATGCCACCTTCAAATTTCTTAAACGGAACTGAAAATAATTCAGTTCCTAATTTCAGGCATGATATTGATGCCAAGTTTTTAAAATGCAGACTGCGTTACCGCCAAAATGTGCGCGATGCTTTTCAAAAGAAATTTCGCCAAAAATATCTTGGATCTATTAAATATATATATAAAAAAAAGAAAAAAGGAAAAGAAATAAAAAAGAAAAAGAAAACAAATTTGAAGGGCAAAAGTCGTCTAGAGCTTGTGATCTTAAAGAGGAAGCCATAGTTATAGTAAGCAGTGATGACAAAGAAAGATTATTTTGGCCTCACGGTAGACTGTTGGAACTGTTTCTGGTACAGATGGTATAAGTCGATGAGACAGAGTTCAAACTCAGAGTGGGGAACTATTTCGATTGGATCACAATCTCTATAAATTGGAGAATACGTCGAAGGAAGATAAAATTCCAATTATCAATCAGAGGTTCAATTTTAATGACAACTGTGAGAGGTTGTCCAAAATTACAGAGCCTGAAAAGAAAGATTTTCCTATCCTGGGAAATAAAAAGTTGCCGAAAGTTGCTAGATTCGGAAGAACAGTTAGAATTCCAAATTACCTGGACTTATAAATATTTTTTTATTAATTTTACTATACTATTATATTTTTAATTAGTGCTTTGTATTCTGCTATTTTACTGATATTCATCACCACTTATATATGCAGCTTAAGTGTCAGGATTTTTTAAAAACTTTTTTAATATTATAATTTGCACAAAGTTTAATTAATTTTCAATTTGCAAGGTGGAAGAATGATAAATATTAATGTAGTTAGCACCTGTAACTCCAATGCTCCATAATTGTCTTTCATGATAAAGATTTTTTGTGGCAACAGCGATATATCGCTCGACAGAGTTGTTGATTACGTTCAGAATTCGGAAGAGACTGAAAAAACATGCCAACTTTGAGTATACATTAGCGTTTTATTTCAGAGTTTTGTTATTTTTAAGTTCTTGTTAGCGTTTACTTTAATTTGTGAATTGATTTAACGAAAAGAAAGTCATTTTTGGAACAGCTTTCATAGAAATTCCTAACCTGGAACTGAAAAAAAAAGACAGATCTAGCCTTTAATTATTAAACTATCTGATTATGAGATGGTGAATAGTTTCCGGTAAAAAAAAAATATTAAAGTCCGTCGGTGATGTTAACAGATACCCCGATGGGATGTTGAGTTCAAGGTCCAATTAAAATTACTCTTCAAACATCATACTATCATTCGGAGTTTTACACACTGGTCTTATGAATCTTATCCTTTTGATGAGGATCAATTAACGTCGTCTCAACTAAAAATGTCATTTGGAAATCATTTATTCACAACCTGCCGAAAACTGAAATTAGCAAAAGTGAGTATAATTTGTATAGTGACTAAGGCCTGTAAACTATATAACTGAACACGGGATATTTCAGTAACTTTATGAAAGAATACTTATATATTGAGAAGGTATGAAAATAACTTCGCTTATACTACTTTGTCAGGCAGCCCAGAATTCAGTGCAATTTCTTTCAGCAAGAGTATTGCTTTCAGAGTTCGATCTAGATAGCAGATTATTTCTGAATTCTATTATACTATTTTCACATGCAGAATTTTTCTTCAGAATCCAGCATCTTTAATCCAGCATATTTCATCTATCATTTAAAAGTAAACAATTTCGTTTAAAAGTGCTAATTCATAAAATCCTGCATTATATGACTCTGTCAATGACTTTGATTCACATCTGCAACCCAAGGAATTCGAAATTGTTATGTTGTTAAGCAAATCTTTACAGATCTGCATTTATGCCATAACAAGTTTATGTATAATTTGCAAATTCCTTAGGCCTTATGAAGTACTGAATCCTTTGCCTAATTTCGTGATTTATGCCTGAGAAAGTAAATCACGAATTTAGATAAAATTAACATTAGTGTGCCATTCAGATGTCGTTTCGCTGTCCCCTTTCACTTCTAAACGTTTTTTCTCTCAAAATAACAATTTAAGTGAATAGCGTTTAAATATAGACAAGAAGGGAATATAAAACGACTTCCTTTTTTAAGAATGCTATGAAAAATAAAGTCCAATCGTAAATTCCTTGTCTCCCGTTCTTCAGGTAATGGCATGAAACAGCTGACTTTGCTTTTGAAATTTGAGAGATGTTGAGCATTTCATGCATATTCAGGAGAGATCAAAGTGAGCAAATGGAATTGATTTTTCGCTGATTCTGCCCCTTTTTTTGAGGTGAAACGCATTTCATTCAGTTAAATTCACCGCTCCAACAGATTTTTTTTACCCCTTCTTTCGACAACTGTTTTTCACAAGTAAAAATGCTTCAGATTTTCTTATGCGAAATGGATATATCAGAAGCCTATTGATATTGTAAAGTAAATATTTGCTTTCGATGCTGCTTGTTTTAAATAAACAGAATTTTTTGTCGTTTCAGTTCAACAGCAGGAGGAATTTCGTGATGATTTAGAAAAGCAAATCGTATTCATGATTTCCTCAGATTTATGGTTAGGAAGACTCTGCACTGGTTTTGGAGAAACATTGTATGTTTGTATATGCATGTTATTCTCCGACACGTCACGCAGGATTTAAAGCTCAAACAGCAAATCGGATATGTGATATATAATCCCCACCGGGAGCATTGAATCACATTCAGATGCAAGAGAAAGTTAACAAGAGAAAAGAATGCTTATATCATGCGAAAATTTGTGATATATTATTCGAAATATTCCATTTTCAATTCACATACGTTGACTAAATTTCCCATTCCATGAAATCATAAATTTCAGAATTTAACTTATCCTACATTTGATGAAGGCCAAGGATTATATATGTTTCTATTCTGTTACGAGTCAGAAAATTTAACAACTTGATTTTAGCATGAGCATGTGAAAATATCTGTAATTACAACTAACTGAGCTTCAGATTACATCGACAGGTAAAGGTTGATTTCTAGAAGGTCTTATCGGTAGAAAATACTTTAAAACTGTTCAAATTAATGTTAAATTCAAAGTTAAACGTAACCTTGTCACTTCAAGCGTAACACAAATGACATAATAAATGCATATTTAGGTCCATAAAAATAATATTTTGGGCAGTTTTAATTTCATAATGGATTATAGATCTACTGATGAACGGAACTTAGTTGTGCTATCATTCCTTTAGACTCTAAAATAGTTTTAAACTAGCGATGGAAACGAACGAATTGAAGCAATAGAATCCTTAAGTGAAAAAACAAGTTAGAGGCCATACTACGAAAAAAATTAACTGGATTACTCAACTGAAACGAAGTCTAGTGGCAACATGCAGAAAATTATCTAGTATATCCCTACTCAAAATGCACTAAAAGTATTCTCATACGATAGATGGTTCTGAATACACAATAGCAATCTCTGTATATTACGGGCTCGTCAGCTGATGAGTGCTGGTAATTTGAGTCGGGTTTGAAAGCTGGCGGACGGGATGGCTGCGTGGAGCGTTTCTATGGTCGCCCCATGTGTAACGTGAATACAAGTTTGTTTTCTTTAGGTGATTTTCCTCCCTTGCTGTAATCAACTAAATAAATTCAGTGCGTTACCAATATTTTGTTTTTCATGGAAAAGTTCTATGGTTTTCTATGAAGCATTAAAACATCTGACTGGAACAAAGAAAGTCTATCTGCTCAGAAACCCCAAATCCATTACATTATTTTGATTTCATTAATTTATCTTTAGTTTCGATTCGTGCTATAACAACCTAAATTCAAATATTGGTTCTCTTATTTCTTAATTAGTCACTGTTTTGTTTTTCATAATTTTCAGTAATTAACTGTGCTTTTTTACTTCACACTCGTAAATAAATAAGCAGTTTCTTATCAATAGAAAAAAAAAAGGTTATTATCTTGTAGACACATTAAGTTATTTCGAAGCAGGATACATGAAAAATGTGCAGTGCCCTCGCCGGGACTCGTACCTCGGAACTTTCGAATACGCACCGGGTGTGCTAACTATTGCACCACGAAGGCATGCTAAGAAAGCGGGAGAAATACCTTATAATCTGAATAAAACTTTTTTATTTAAGTCATATAAAATTCACAAATCAATAGCCTTGTGTTTGGAGTAGATTTAGTCGTGTTGATTTCCCAAAACAAGGGTTTGTTGCTTTGTTAATTTTGTGTTTCACTTTAGCGTGTTTCTCTTCTGTTTTAAGTCATAGTTTAATGAATTACTTCTGTAGTATTTCATGCCGACTAAACAGAAAGAGGTTTCATTGAAATACCCCTATTCCTCGTTGAGAGGTACTTAATAATTGTTGAAATTTAAACTGGGTAAAAATTTTCTGACGGTTAGACAAAGATGCTTTCTGTGAATAAACAAATCAGTTACAAACGTCATCACAGGCAGACAGTTTAAAAATGAGTCACGTGCATGTAAAAAAACGACGCAAGGTTTTAATGCGAGCTGATATGATCTTTCAAAGAAACTCAAACCTTTTTCACATTTAGAGTAAAATATTTAAAATTAATTGATTTTCGTTTTCGTTTCATTCTTGGTAATTTTTGTATTTATATTGTAAGGATCTTAAGTTTTACTAACGTTTATTTTATTTTAAATCTTTACTATCACTTCTTATTTTCTACTTCCGGCCAGAATTAAAAGCTTTAACTTATTTATGCAAATTTGTCTTGCGAACGCCAAGTACTTAAGTTGTGGCTTTTTGCCAAGCAAGAGAGAGGAAGGAGTGATTAGGAGCAGGCCGCTTGCCATAGCAGTTTTACTCGGTTGCTGGTTGCCTTCAAGGCCAGAGGTTTAATCCTCTTGATAATTTTAAACGTATCGTAGTGTTAACAGTTCTCTGTACTACATACGGCCTTTCTGTTAATATACGACCAATCTTCAAGTAGACACTTGTTTATTAATCCAAAGTTAGTTTAGTTAGAATTTAGTTAATATTTTTATATTCTTACGTTCAGACCACAAGTGGTTGGTCTCTTTATTCCGAAGTCCGGAAATCATTGTAAAGAGAGAAAAATAAAGGGTTTCGTATACCTTTCCTGTGTATCTTGTCTACTTCCCACATTTATTGAACATAGCTTTAGTAAGCTCCCTGTTCCGAGTCAGGTCATTTAATGTTCCCCAAGCAAGTAAGGAGGAACACTGAACCTGATAATATAAATAAAACACTCAACTTTAAGCTCAAACGTAGAATACTTTGAATGATTTTTTGCAAATATACTGGTTGTCCTTGCAAATAAAGTGGCTCAGTTTATTTTCAAAGATCATTCAAGCAGTATGCAATATTTGTGAATGATCAATAATATGGAATTAATTGTAACACATTATTTACTCTAAATTAATTTTGGTGAGCTATAATTCTCAAATTTGTTAACCTTAGTTAGTCGTTAAGGATTTCATTAAAATAAAAAAGCCTTGAATAGAGAAAAGGCATCTATTATATTTACTGATTTTAATCTAAATGACAAGGAAGGTTTTCTAACATTTCATTATAAAGCAATATAAACACGAATCTGCTCACTTAAAAATATATAATGAGAAAAATAAATTTTTGTAATAGTGTATACAAATAAATGAAAAAACGTAAATTACAACGACAGTTGGTGATTTTCCAGAATTTCAAACTATTGTTTCACAAATTCCCACATATATATATGTATAAAACAGGCAAGCAAAACCTGTACGACCATGAATGCATGCAAATTAAGGTTTTGTTTATATATATATACAAAAACCTTAATGTATGCTTGTTTATATTTCGGTTATTAACTGTGATCAGTAACATTTATTTGAAGTGACTTTCACGTTTTATGCCTGTTTTGTCTATTCGAACTAAATAATATTAAGGAGCAAGAAAAAAATTCAGTGTTTAAAAAATGCTTCCAGATTTTAGCGAAGCTCTGAAAATCTTCTTTTCGTGAAAAGATACTTCATACTCTACGTTCGTACTGCGGAAACGATATATGTTTCATAATACAATTAATATGATGATTATGGTTTAGACTGTATAATACAGATGGTAAGTGATCAATTATCAAAACATAAAAAATAACAGTGAATGAATGATGATAACAATGGTATATTTTACAACAGTTATATGTATCAAAGTGAATAAAAGTACCTGTTTGAAAACTGTAAAAAATTGCAACTTGGGTACCAGTGAAAATTTACCGCAACAATATTTGTTTATTGTAAAGTACTTACATGTCTAAATATGTATTTATATGTATTGACATACATAAGTAACTAATGAGCAATCGTAAATCTAAGTAAAGCATAAAACATTTGAAGATTTTCATGTGCAGACTGCAAATTTGTTTAAACGCCGAGGAAGCGGTTTATACAAAGCGGTAGAATTATTTGCATCAAACTATTAAAAATTGCAGCAGCGAGTAAGCAACACAGAAATATTACAAACGATTCTATTTATTTTGATATACACAATGTTTTAAAAAAGTAGCTCCAAAAGAGATGTTAATTGACGTTTGAAAGTATGTATTAAATGGCAATGCAGCGCTGCTCCGTCGCATTTTCGAAAATATAAAAGTGCTGCAAAATTGTGTTAGAAAGCTCTTTTTTTATGATGACAAGTTTCATGCTTAATAATGTTTTCTATATTATCTCTACAGGAACTTAGCAGCTTTTTTGTAATTTATATCATTCTTATTAAGGATTAGCCATACATTTTTCAAACTATTCTGGAGTTCAAGATTGGCTTCCTTGTTAGCTTATACTGAACGTTTTATGCAGGTAGAATGAAGGAGCCTACTTGCCTCTGTATAGGCATTTAAATCTACTATTTTGGAGGTAAAGCTTTTATTATCATACCTCACAACACACCGTTATGATTAACTGATAACATTTCAAGTACACTGTGGACTGCTAACATAATTTATGCTGACTCATCGCTAGCAGCAACATCGTTCAAAGCGTGTTGCAAGATAAAGCCCTGTAACACGCACACTTTATGAGGCTATAAGATAAAACCTTGATGAAGTGTACAATTACATAGGAATAGTGGCAATATGCTAGCAAAGCGTATGGAAATTAATGCAAGAAATTATCTATTTCAACTACCTTAGGAATGCTTTCTTCCCCTTGGATTTACTTTCGTTGAGGAAGAAAGCAATTATAGTATCACATTTCATAAATTCCTTAAAATATTTAAGTGTGTGCACATTTTTATAACTAATGCTTTTTTTCAGAACCTGATTTATTTCAGCATTAAATATGAATTTACATTAAGATACAATAACACGCCGAACAAATATTAATTTAGAAGTCAAACAACAAAAATCAGCGTTATATTTTCAAATTTTCACAGGACTAGTTTCGATGGTTTTACCGAACCATCATCCTCAGCTGCAAAAGCGCAAATGAACGAGATAAGATATAATGATAAGATAAGATAAGAAAGGCCTGTACGGGAGATAAGCTACTGGTGCCATCTGTTGATGAAACCAGAACTAAAACATAATTTCTTTAAACATCTTTGCCTTCTCTGAAGGCAAAGATGGATTGGAATTAGGGTCGTTAACTAGAACAGAAAGATTTTTTTGCATGTGAAAAACTAGAAAATCTAGTTCACCAATGGAAGATGTTTTTTGAATAATTTTGGCAGCAGAAAAATTGAAATTGTGATTTTCGGACCAACAATGTTGGGCAACAGAAAACTTCTGTGTTTCCCTTTTTCTAACATATGCTTCATGTTCCTTAACGCAAAATTTTAAGGCTCTCTTAGTTTGGCCAATGTAAATTAAACTACATTGGCAAGGAATCCTGTAAATACCGAGGAATTCATATCCGGAATGGGGCCCTTGAGTATGGAACTCGGAATTTTGTTGATGGGAGAATAAAAGACCCAAAGTTAAATTTCTGGAAAATACGTGCAACTTTATAGCTAATTGATGGAAAGAAGGGAATGACAAGATAATTTTTATAATCTCCTAAAACAAGAGTGTGCCTTTTGGTGTGTTGAGATCTTATCTCCTTCATTTGGTTGATGGTTCGGTAAAACCATCGAAACTAGTCCTGTGAAAATTTGAAAATGTAACGCTGATTTTTGTTGTTTGACTTCTAAGTTAATAAATTTACATTTTCCTCAAAAATGTATTCTCTCATTTTGTGCAAAGAAAGAGATAATCTTTTTATCGTATTTTTTGTTTAATTCATTGTGGAAAAGCATACGTGGGCTAAAACCACATCTTTCACATTATATGCCAAATGTTTGGCGTCATGGTTTATCTGAAATAAAAATAGCACTTTTCTTTGGGTATGTCTAAATACATCCTGTGATATGCAAATAAAAAGTTTCTCATTTCTCCTTGCTGCCATACAACTCCGAACTATAACGGATCTTAAAGGAGGATGAAGAGCAATAACTGGTTTTCTCCAAAGAAAGCGATGACCATCACTACGAAATGTGCTAATTTTGCTTTCACCTCTGAAAGTAATATTTTTTCCAAACGTTCTGTGCCTTTAATTGTTGGGATTTAGCAAATTCTAAATGCTTTCTTTGATTATGCAAACTTATGAGAAGTTTCCTTTTTGCTTCTGTAATTATTAGCCGCCGTTTATTTGACGAGGTATTTCGTAAGGTATGGGCACAAATAACCCTATCAGTAACTGTTTCTACAATACGTTTAGTAGCACTTACTTCAAGATTCAACTTGGTTCCTCTCAGTACGTTTCTTTTAGGTACTGTGCTTAGAATTTCTTTTCTTCCTCCTCAGCTTTTACTCTCTACTTCTCTTTTACTTTCTAGTTATATTCTGGGCACATATGCGACTTCGTCCTATAATTTAAAAAAATTCATGAAAAATTTGCCATTCCTTGTTAGCAATGAAACGAATGTTTTCACATCATTATTGGTATAATTTCAAGATTTCTTATTACCTTCTAATAAAATCACAATTAAAGTAAAATAAACTCGCAGTATCAGAGAGTAAGCAGTAGTTGTCCACGATGATGACTGCAGCTTTAAGCAAATTATAGTAGTTAAGCACATATTTTTAGAAATCCATTCTCAATTTTTTCGGTCTTAAACTTGTGAAACAGTTTTCTTAAATTCCATAACTGAATGCATTTTACTCTAATAATTTTGTTTTTATGAATTTAGACAATCAAATAGCACAAATTTTATGCACATTCATAAATGTTTACATAATTTATGTATTTTTCATTGCTCAGAAAACAGGGAATGCATACTTTGCATTTTCTGAAAAAAAAAAGGAAATATTTTAAAAATCAAAGCACAAATTAGTTATATAACCTGCCGAACAGACGGTGTAGTAGTTAGGGGAGCCTTCTGCGGTAGCTCAGGGCCCGGGCTCGAATTCCGGAGAAGGCAGGGTTGAAACTGTCCGTCCCTTAAAAGCAGGCAGCAGTGGTCGCCTGTTAGGTGACTCCACAATAAAATGGCTACCACTTCTGGTCTTAGGAGTTGCCAATGTTGAATAGATCATTGGCCTGCCATTGGAAAAAAGTTATATAATCTTTAGAATATGAAAAAGGCAGTTAAAATGAATAAATTTACAAAAATAAATAGAACATTTTCACCCAGCTATGTAAAGAATATAAGTGAAGGCTCAATGATAAAAATATCAGAATAAAATGTAGTCAGTCTGGAGTGCCCGAGGAGACCGCATGTCGCCTGTTTGCATTCGATATCGACATAGAGGCCCTGCACCTGGTGTTACGGTTTAGGCAGCCATTGGGGACACGGCACGTATATCTATAGTTCGGATCGCCAGTAATTTGAACGCAGATGGGTACGTTTCCGACATCTTACGGCCAGTGGTTGTGCCTTATCTTCGAGTCCTCCAAACGCCATGTTCCAACAAGATAATGCAAGACCACATGTTGCACGTCGTGTTCTGACCTTCCTCGATACACAGGGTATTCGATTGTTGCCTTTGCCTGCACGGTCTCTAGACCTCTCACCCATTAAAAGCATCTGGTCATCGGTTACTGAGAGACTGGACCACGACCCCCTCCAGCTAATACTATTGATGAAGTGGGGCATAGACTTGAACCAGCTTAGAATAAGTTACCCATTTCTGTCATCCACGCTCAGTTTGACTCCATGCTTCATGGGGCAAGCTACGTTTTAGCTGCCAGTAATTTCACCCCCCTGTAAATCTCCAAAATGTTTGCAAATTTAATCATTTTGTCTTCATGTCAAACGTTTTACGTGCAATAAATATTTTTTTTTGCATTTGCTTTCCTTTAGGGTGTTGCAATTTTAATGACCAGCAGTCTGCATTCGATCAGAATGCAATACTTTTATTCAAATGCTCCGTTACAAAAGCAAGCTTTTTCTTTGGAATATTTTTGAGGATATACAGTTTTCTTCTTACTGCTCTAAATTTATAACCAGCCTGATGAAGAATTCTGCAGATAATTTATTTCCTTTGTTTGTTCCTAATTTATTTCCTTTGTTCCTTCAGTGTGTTGCGATAGCAAGTGAAACAATTTGGATTCCCTTTTTACAATATTGATAATTTTCCCCTCTTCTATACAAATCAAAGTTTTTGGCCGGCCACTTCTTGGTGCATTTACAACACTAGCAGGTATATGAAATTTTCTATCACAGCCGTTACTGTGTATTGACTCCTATCTTAAAAGTAGCTATTGAAATACCCATTTCCAAAAATCTCAACAAATTTAGCATAAAATCTGCCTTCCAAGTTATTTTAGCAGTTATTTTAGAGAATAAGAATCTCTTATCTTCCTCTCCATTGATTTACGACATAAATTCCTTTCTTGCATTAATCCCAAACTACAAAACTAAAATTTCATGGATAAAAGGACATACGGCATGGGACTTTTAGGAGGTGCCCGTAAAAAGTTTATCTGACAAGAATCAGGCCAGGAAGACGACAGATCAAACGGCAAGTATGCCTAAGTCTGCGGCGAGAGGGTCGAGGAAGATGAATCAACCTAGAAAAAAGTACAAAGGGGCCTAGGACTGAACAAGCACCTAAGGCCAATGCTGTAGCGAAAAGATTCAAGTTCAGGAGAAGCAGTAAAGAAAGAGTGGACTATAGGAAAGATTTTTCTTTATCCAATGGCGGGCACTTGCCTATTCATCATTGGCCAGTTCTAATGCCAGAAGTGGTGGCCATTTTATTGTCGAGGCACCTAATAGGGTACCTCTTCTGTGAAGGGACAAAAAGTTACAACCATGCCTTTTCCGGGATTAGAACCTGGGCCCTTTGATACCGCAGAAGGCTTCCCTAACTACTATACCGTCTGGGCGGCTTCATTGGAAAAGAAAGCGAAGCGGAAAAGAAAGATTCGAGATCTGTGATGAGCCCGAAGCAAGCTGCCAAATTAGTCCAAAGGCCAGGAGAATGTAAGGAGATCTATCGAATTCCGCTACCAGCCGCATCAGTAGTGGAAGAAGCGATCAAGGTAACCGAGAGACTGACATTACTTGTTCAAAATCTATATAATCTTCTCAACAGCTGCATTGCGTGGATGAGTTTGTAGCCAGCCTGGGAGGAGGTTTTAGCCAAATAAATGGCTTAGTACTGCAGCAGGTTTACAAGTTTACAAGTTTTAGAGCAACTGGATACCGAAGATAATTGAACATTTGTTTATTTCTATTTAAGTGAAACTATTTATTTTCATGCATTCCAGGTTGCTAGTCTATATCTTAAGCGAGGATTATGGCAATTAGTAGCTGGAATGCCTTTTCTTTACGAACTTTGAATGTGTTTTGTATTTTTTATGTGAACACAAATGTTATAGCAAAGTCCACAGTGTTTTAGTTTAATAAGTCAGTAAGCAGTTAGAAAGTTTAAAGCCGAGCAAACTATAGTAGTGTGTTTTACATGCTTATGCTTTGTATACGTAAAACTAGAAATTGAATGAATGTAATGGAAGCTTGTTGAAATTCATTCAGATTGGAAATTTACTATGTGTAACTATTCATACACTAGAAATTTAGCGTTAATGAAAATGAAAATGTACTAGAAAGTATGTGATAGTCTCTCCATAAAAACTTTGGTTTGGTATTAAATTAAATTCATGTAGCCATTAGCTTAAATTTTCATTTGTGTGTCTTTGAGGTCTAGTGCATCAAACATACTAATCATGTAGAATTTGTGGTAGGAGGTAAAAGTTGTTTTTGTAAAATATAGGACACACAGCTCAAACATTTCTACCAAGGTCATTAAGATCTCTGATTTCGAATTATTTAAACTATGGAGAGAACGCATGTAAGGTTTTATGTTTATTACCCATATAATTTATTATTTGTTCCTGCAGCCATTTCTGCTTTCATCTGCTTCAAGTATGATGCAAATTAGTTTAATAGACATAGACAGCTGATCATCTAAATACTGTCTTCGCAGAGCTTTTAAATTTACTAAAATCGGCTTTATCATTTGCTGGCCGTGTTTCCTTGCGTTAGATCTAGGGCTTGCACCAAAATTTATAGGAGGAATATGTATTGTAAATCTCATATTTTAAATGAGTTTCACTTTAACTCTTGTGTTCTGTTAACTCCACAAGCAGTGGAATATTTTGTTATTATGCGTGCTGTGTAAATTGTTAGGCTAAAAAATCAGTGAAAAGGTTTGTTTCAAAATCTTCCCTGCGTTCGTGTTACATTACTAAAAGATTAGGACAGGGTTATAAGCTCTGTGCTGCCCTTCACGGAGCCAGAGATTAGCATTTCAAACAGATAAATTACGCACAAATTTAACACAATTAAATTTTATTCTTAATGGAGACTTACTTATTAATAAAATAAACACGTTTACTCTTATACATGAAAACTTCTACGATATTTTTTCTCTTGAGCTCTGGTTTTCATAGATTTAGTTTCCTTAAACCATTATTCATTAATTATATATTAAACAGTTTATGTTTTAAGCATGTGATATGTACTTTAGACAAAATAGAAGTCATTCAAAGAAATTAGAAAGAGACACAAAATACTTTTTATTAGAATAAAGATTAAGAAACTGCACTTAATAATTTGACATTTGTTAATAAGAAATAAAATAATGAAAAATTACTGATGAAAACTATAGAAATTTTAACTAATTAATGACAAAATGCACTGACTAATAGTCACTGATATTTAATATTATTTTATCTCAATAACATTGTCCTATCAAACACGTGAAATGGATGTTGAATGTAGCATGTTTCAATGTATACTACCAATAGATACCTTACCAAGAATCATAGTTTATGAGAAATATAAAGGATTCCATGCATAAAAGTTTTAAAAGTCAAAGCGGTTTGCCCTTTAAGGAAATGTTGAACAAAACTTTTACATATAAAATGAATATATGGGAGTAACTCAACCAGTATTAACTTATGATCGAACTCTTAGGTGCTGCCTTCGATTTAGCTGAGGGAAAACCTAGGAGGAAAAAAATCATTACGGATGAATAACTCTGTGTTCAAGCCGTCACCAGACGGGAAAAAATGCTTTAGTCGCTTTCACAGTTTATTTGCGCTCTACTAATCGACATTTCACTTCGCTTCATTTCTTAGTTCGTATTTTATTAAGAAACGTTTAAGGTTTTGTTTTAGAAATTTTACTTGACCTTATTTTCATGCAGTTGAATAAGAATGTTTCACTTCGACTTCATATTTGCAGATACTTCCGGTTTCTCCCAATGAATTTCTCTTAGAATTCAATAGGAGATTTTTAATACATTCATTAACCAGACTTCATGATAAGACTGATTTATAGAAGAAACAAAATGCTGCAATATCTTTCTCATTGATAAAATATCACTTGCAATGTTATGTAGATAATAATTCAAAATACTTAATCTGATATTAACATATATACACTTGTATCAGCTGCTTTCATAAAAACTTCCTGCTCCTACCAGAAAATGGTTTGAAAGCAGTAAACTATTTACACCTAATTTTCTGAAAGTATAACAATTAGACAGTCATAAGAAAGGTTATAGAATTAAAAAGTATACATTGAAACAGTAGTATTACATTTACCCTATTAATTTTTGCACTTGTAATTTGATTGTGATTTCACATTGAAATAGCCATTTGACATCATGACTGATGCAATTATTATTTCCTCTTTTTATCTGCGGCTTGTTTTCTGATTCTGTGCTATATTTTTGTATGGGTGCACGAAAGATTGAATGTTTTACTTAATTTACGAAAAAATGACATCTTATAAAAATATAGTGAATTTATTACTTTCCATTTCAGGCTTTCAATAAATTTCATTCTCAGTTATGCCGAGAAAAGATTTAAGATAAATGAAACTAGCTAAGGCACAAATCAATACCTTAAGTATTCTGCATACTTTTAGATATACTTGGGTTGTTGATTTCAAAAGCTACCTACACAGAAGTGGTGAGTAGTGGCAGATCTAGCCATTCCTTGGTGTAATAGATAAAATATCTTTTAATAATAGTGACAGTTTCTGTTATGAATTTTTCCTGAATTAGCTACCAGTGTGTGTGGGTGTTATCACCGACCGGTTAGGCAATAAACTTGGCCAAACACAATGCCGATTTTATTTCCGGTGTGAAGTTCACTTTTCCACAGCAGTCACTTTCCACAAGCGTTTTCTGAAAAATGACTCTACAGCCCTTGGGAGCATAAATGGTACATCTCAGATACAGCTAAAATAATTTATAAACTGCTATCGAAGGTTGCTACTGACTAAACCAAGCGAGATCTCAGAATGAAGCCTTTCATAATGGTTATGGACAACATGGCACGATTTTTCAAACACGATACAGACGATGTATGTGCCATAGCACAGACACAATTGACTTATAGCATTGACTGCTCTAATGATCCCACCAATACGAATCAGCTGACGAACACTATTTATGTTTATGGTCCCATTTGGTGCCCTGGTTAAAACCACTAATTTCTCTTTAGTATAACTTACACAATATACTGCTCGCGCGTTAGTTTCATTTAAAGCGAGCGTGATACCTGTTTTGTAATGTCTTGCTATTTATTTAACAAAACATCTTTGTATTCTAATCATTTTTGGGGATTAGTGATTGAATAAAAGATTGATTGATGTGCTCTGTTTCTTTCTCATTAAACTAATCAGAATAATTCTGTATTGCTGTATTAGTTGTTTCTTACCCTGTTTCTTCCTCAAAATATCATACTTATTTGAACAGTATTATTAACAAAAATTACGTCTAGTATTTTTTAGATGCAGTTGTTTTAATATCGAACAACGGTAATATTCATTTTGATGAAAACTCTAAACATTTGTTTCTGTGTTTGCCCCCTTTTTGGAAAGTTACTATTTCATATTTACATATTAAAAATTCTGCATTAAAAGAAGATTCTGCATTAAAAGATGCATTAAAAGAAGTACATGAAGTAATACGTAAGAAATGAATGCCAAGATTACTCCTCTCTAATTTTGATTTGATCTCTTTTACGCTAAGTTGTATATCCTTTTACATATATGTAACAAGCTTGCACAACTTAACGGAAAGTGGCGAAATATTAAAAGAAATCTCTGTGAAAATTTATGGATAAGTATTGCATTCGAGTAAAACGAATTAAAATTTAAACTAAATTTTCAACTTCAGCTCAAAATGAAATAAAATAATCTTTTGTCAAGATGACTCACGACTTGCTGATTCCAATCATTTTTATCATATTTCCTAGGCACCTTGAAGTAATAGTACTAGGACCTAAAGTTCTTATAGTTCATAAGTAAGCAAGATTATTAAGTCTGAATGTTTAAGTGAGATATTTTTAATTTGAATTCCCTTTTTCCTTTGATAAGCTTAGTGAAAATATTTGCAATAGAAAGATCGGAATTTCTATCTTGGTGCATAATCTGTAAATTAGATTTTAATCATCTGTTTTATATCATTTTAATGCGAGGTACAATTTTTATTTTGCTCTAATTTTTTTCATAAAAATGTTTTAAAGGAATAAAAGCGAAAAGAGAAGTTTACTTTTTAACTTTTTCCTTCCTGCCAAATTGTTATATGTAAATAATTTCAGGGATTATAACTGATCTTACAATAGATTTTTAGTTTTCTCGTGGTGATAACTCTCTAAGAATAGTTGAAAGCTAGTTAGTGTAAACGATGAAGATGTAGAAGCAAATTAAGAGATAGAATCTTACAAGCTAAAACTTAGTACAAGTTTACTTCTTTCGACATTTATTGCTCATATTTCAGAGCTTTAATTAGGTGAAATTAAACTCCTTTTCCACAGTTAGTTTCATGTGTGTACCTTCAGGTAGGCTCATCAGTGGCGAGTGAAGCATGGGTAATTCAACTTGCATTCGATTCTCGTCGACAGGTGTGACTGCTGGGAATTTTATAGTTTTGTTTATATATAATCTAAACACGAGTCTGTTTGAGTTGTCTATAGAAAGAATTCCTTTTTGACTCAGAAGGCAGATAACCCACCTGTGTTTTGTCCTAATCAATTAACAAACTACTGAAAGTTAAATTTAAAAAAAAATCTTATTTGCTCATTTTGATGAAAACTCAAAATATTTTTTGTTTCTGTTTTTTTTAAGTTATTGTTTCATATTTCATATCTAAACTTCTATCAGATGCATCCAAATAAGTACATGAAGCAATACATGAGAAATGAATGATAGGATTCACCTCTTTAAATAGCAAAATCTAACCTTCTACTCACAATAGTAATTATAATCTCAATAAAAAAGTGATTAAAGTTATCAGAAAGGCAAAGAGGTTTCATGTTTTACCTTGTAAGTCTCTATGAGTTTTTAAATATTTTATTTTATTTATAATAATAATAATAATAATAATAATAATAATAATAATAATAATAATAATAATAATAATAATAATAATAATAATAATAATAATAATAATAATAATAACAATAATAATAATAATAATAATAATAATAATAATTTAATTATAATAATTGTTATAATGATTATTAATTATTATAATTATTAATACATATAATTATTGTTATTATTACCATTATCATTATTATTTTGTTCACATTAATGGACAAAAAAGCTATGAAATCGCTCCAACTTCCTTTTTATTGTAATTAACTCTAATAGCAGGCTGCACTTTGCTATTTACGGTGTTGTGTGAATATTGGCAAAAGCTGTAATGATGTGAAGATTATTATTATGACAAAAATGATAATAGGACAGCTCAGCGGCTCTTAGAATCAAGAGGAAAATAAAATGAAACATGAGTAATTAAGAATTAGTATCCTTTTTTTAAAACAGGTTCATATAGGAACATAAAATTTTATTTTTGTCATGCTGTATATTATTTACTGTTGCATAATATGCAATATATGACTCGCTTGAGAATTAAAGGAATAAAATTTTCTGATTAGTACCGGCATACCAGTTAATTTACGAAATAAAAGAAGACAAATACAGCAAAGAAAAACAAAAAACTAAAAGGCACTCAGAATAATACTTCTACCCAGAATGGCACTGAAATTGGTAGTCAAAGATTTTAATATCTATATAAAGATGCTTAGGATATTCCTCTTAGTTTAAAAAATCTATGAGTTTCAGAGAGAAAGATTGGGGACGAGCGAGGAATTCAGCGAGGAGTAACCAGAATGTTTTCTTAGGTATCATTTGCTAAGTGGGATATAAAGATTAAGTTCCTTGACGCTATTATCTGATGTAAAACGTGCAAGAAAGAAAAATTTTCTTAATTAGAGTATTTAAGAAAATTGAAGGCTTCATTAGGGTGAAACTGAAGGGTATGTTATCATGTTTTAAATGCCAGTAATGAAACTACTATGCGCTTCTAAAAGTTGGTAAGAGGAGTTTGACTGGATTTCAGTAGAGGTTTTATAAAAATAGTAACTGAAGTTATGTGTTTGAATAAATATCATAGAAGCACTGTAAGTATTGTAAAATTGTAACATTACATGCGGCTAAAATGTTCAAAATTTGTTGGAATGGGAAAAAAAATCAAATTTCGTTTTTAGCTTCTAAAATACTAGTACGTTGGTTATGACTTATTTTATTAAATTTTTCCTTGCCATGCATTAAACGTGTCAAATAGATTATCATGATACGTTTTGCAAATACCGGATGATTTGCTACTAATTTGAGTATATATGAGAGAATTTAACCAATAACAAAAGCTAGAACTCTATAATTAGATCTATATTACTATCTTATAATGCACTTAAAATTTTATCTGAAAAGCAAAGGAATAAAAATTAAACTCAGTTTTAATTTAAATAATGGGCAAATTAAAGAAAATAGAAAATAAATTAGTTTAAAAGAAAGTAAGAAACGAATTCAAAAGTATAAAAGAAATTAGAAAGTAATATTGCAGTAGCAAATTCATTTTAAACATGAAAACTGCATTCCTTTTCAGTATACATGGTGTTTCATTGAAATGATAAGATAACATAACTTGAGAACGCTGTCCGCAGGAAACAAAAGAAACACAAAGGCACAGCAGAAACGTGATACAGAAATCAGAAATCAGTGTCAAGCGCTTTGTTACGAGAAACTTAACAGTATAACAAAAAGATAGATTTGGAATACAGTTTCACATAAAAATATTTTTTACATTAAAATAATATGATAAAACACGCGTTTAATGTGAACAATGATTTTGCATTTTCTTGGAAAGTTTGGATAAGTAAGGTTTGTACGTAGTTATTTTTATTTTCAAGCAAGATTCTAGATTCTCATCAGTAAGATGATCTCTCAATTTACTTTTGATAAGGTCTGTGCTTGAAAAAGATTGTTTACATGGATATCTAGAGCCAAAGAATAGAACAACAAATGCTAGTTTTTTTCATCTAATCATATGGTCAAAAATACTATTCCAGGTGTTGAAAATTGTCATGTCTTTTCTTATCCAGCGTCTTTCAAAGCAGACCACTTTTGCTGTGAACTAAATCAATTTATGTTTCTCCAGTGTTTCCATATCAGCATCAACGCATTCAGATTTGGAGCTCGATCATTCTTTATTTTTTAACTTCAGTAACTGCATTTCAAAAGTGACATTGTCAGAATTAAGGAGAAAATTATTTGGTTATTAAAGAAAGAATTATTCAAATTTATATCGAAGCGCAAACGTACAAGTTATGCATCTGAACTGCAAGCTAATCAGATAATTAGAAAGCGGATTACAGGCATCCACACAGCGTAAGAAGACACCGTTTTCCGTGGAATCACGGCTGCAGTACAAGAGGTTCTTATCTATATCTGAGTTGAACGAAGAAAAAAGGTCCATTTAAGATATCGTATTCAGTATCAGTAAACGGGAGAGTTCAGAAGGGGTTTCATGTTAGGTGTCTGTACCGCTGATCGGTCCTTGCACTATGAATTGCGTCGTTTGATGGTCCAGCAACAGCCGAGCACTAAAATCGCTAAACACTAATAATTCAATCCGGGTTCGATTCTATGTAAACGGGCTGGCTGCATGGGTGTATTCGTGGTTTTCTCCATGTGTAATGGGGGTACCAGCCCTTAAAATGTCCTCCACGAAGTCATTCCTCTCCTTAGGCAGATAGCCCTGATACGTTTTGCCATAATCAAATAAATAAGCAAACAAACAAGACCCGCAGGTTGATGCCACAGTTTATTGTGAGGTTTGGCAACAATTGACCAAGGAAGTAAATGTATAGCGCTCGTAAGAAGTCCAGAACAAGGAGATGGGGGTAAGAAATCACTTACCATTGCATATTCTGTGCCGCCGTAAATGACTCACTATCCGCAAATAGAAGTACTTTGCGAAATGTACAGCATGTTTCTATTGCTTCAGCCCCGGCATTGTTCAGACGCCCCAGATGGGGAAGTAACTGATGCCCTATATACTAGACAAGTACCTTAATACTATACAAGTATCTTATTGCTGTGCATCTTTAAAAATTAAATTATTTTTTAAATATTTGATTATTTATATTTGTACAAAGTTTCGTCTGTTTCCAAATGTTCTTTCAGGGTGAGGCTCATTCTCTGTCAGGCAATGTATTTAATAAATCAAGACAGGAATTACTGGCGTTATTAATGATAATAATTAATTTTTATGCACAGAAAATATAAAGCACAGTTAAATCAAGGAAGCAATGTTTTTAATCATTAGATATTAGACGAATGCTACGTATGGAGGCAAGGAAATCATGTCTTTCTGATGGAGAATTACACATCATAAATCTATATGAAAGTGGCAAAGAGAATTAATAAAATGTTTTCTTCGGATTTAATATTATTACTTGGTCTTTCAGATACGTAAAAATAGGTTTCAGGTTTTCCGGCTCTCTTTAATAGGGAAAAAGGAACTAAACGCTGCCATGGCTTCAAAAACAGTATCAAATCTTACCAAATATCTCTTAAAACTTAAAATAACTATAATAAGTTGTTAATATGATAAACCACTGGACACATAAATAGGAGTAACACAAGTACGCTTAATTTTACTTTCAAAACTGAAAAGAAAGAGCATACTGATGGAATACTGAGAACATTCTGAACATACGGAAGGTAAAGATGAAGCATTGAGTCATTGGAGACACGGAAGTGGAAGAAGCATGGATTAGAATGTAAGATAAAGGAGGAAAAGATAATATATCGATAATTCATTGTTATTCATATCCATCAGATCATTATGTATACATTTGAATGCATTTATCTGGTCCTACATTGTGTTACATTTACCTAGCCTGACGCCAAAATTTAAAATTTATTTTGCCTTTCTTAAAAATTATCTCGCCGGATTTCTTTCACTTACTGGGAGGAACGTATTGTTACGAATTTGGCATTTAAATAATTAACGTTAGTTGAATTGTAAATTAAATGGTTTTATTTCTAGCGCAGTGCAGCGCGTGACGAATATTAAAAGAAAGCTAAGCCGGAAAATTGAAAATACAAGAGTGCGTGCATGTAACATTTAATAAATATCTCTTTTTGATTTCGAGAAAGTACTAGAAAATTCTCACTCGCGATTTTAAAATCTTATAAAAGGAGGAAAACCTCTCAGTTCGTACTAGTTACTTAGTTTGTTGTTGTTTAGAAAACTGCTCTTGTTGACTGTAGCGAATTCGCGGATTAGCTTTCTTTAGCTGTTTTGAATTAAGTTCTCTTGAACGTTTGAGTAGTTAGAAGATAACTACTGTGATATATTGTGATACTGCACGATTATTGAAGTACATTTAATCATATTTGTTGTGATAATAATAAATTTTTGTTTATTTTTCATCGGATTTGTGCATTCATTTCGTAACGAACCCGTACGCACGCAACAATTTTTGGTGTCAGAAGTGGGATCTTGAATGCCAATCACGAGAGCGATGGAAGAACAGTTAAAACGATTCATGACAGCCTTTGCTGCATTTAAGGAAGAGATGAAAGACTCTGTTAAAGCAGAGATTAGATCCGTTAAAGAAGAAATGAAATCAAGACAGGAAAAAATGGAAGAATCTGTTAAAAACGAGATGAAAGCAGTTAACGAAGAAATGAAATCTAATCAGGAAAAGATTGAAGCAGGACAGGAAAAGATTGAAGCAGGACAGGAAAAGATTGAAGCAAGACAAGAAGAGATGAAAAGGGAAATTACCTGCATAATAGAAAATAAATTTGAGGTTATGGGAGGCAGAATAGACGCGGTTGAAATTAAAGTTGTACAAATTCAAGAAAAAGTCTTTTCTGTGAAAGAGCAAATAGAAGACAGAGTTTCGGCCGTGGAACAACAAGTAGGTTACAGAGTTGATTCTGTCACAGGAAGAAATACAAGGAAGAGTTTGTTCTGTTCAACAACAAATCAAATCCCAAATTGACAGTTTAAAATTCTGTTACGTGCTATAAGCTGCATTAATCTTGTAGAGACATTAGGTTAATTGGAAAAGCCGGAGAAATGAAAAATGAGCAACCACCTTCGCCGGGAATCGAACCACGTACATCTGGAATATCGGCCCAGCCTGCAGAACCACTACATCACGAAGGCTCGCTAGGAAGGTGGAAGAAATACCCTATATACTCCCATTTTTAAAGGGCGACTGGTGTTTCCAGGGGACCCAATCGCCAAATCCTGGGTGTGGAAAATCCTCATCCAACACCCTTCCAGTTCGGGAGCCACTGTAGAGACATTAGGTTTTTTGGAAGCCGGAGAGTTGAAAAATGAACAACCGCCTTCGCCGGGAATCGAACCACGGACATCTGGAATACCGGCCCAGCGTGCAGAACCACTACACCACGAAAGCTCGCTAGGAAGATGGGAGAAATACCATATAATCTTCTATGCTTAAGTTTCCATATTACATTTTCAGCAAATATTTATTAGTTAATAAAAAATAACAAAGTAAAAATTATCCTTCTTTTAATCTTGCCTTCACAAATCATTATGCGAGCATCCTTTTACAATTATTAAAGCATGTCTTAAAAAGGCTTGACCGCGATGTTATCGTCATGCGATGATTTGTAGGTATTTTATTTTTTACCACGATATTTTCGACGTCGATGTTTTTAAACTGCGAAGTTTTTGAACCTCTTTATTTTCGACGACGATATTTTGTACCACGATGTTTTAGAACTACGAACTTTATTTTCTCAAACGATGTTTTGTACCACGACGTTTTCGCCTTGTGTTGTTTTCTCCGCGATGTTTTCGCCGCAATGTTTTCGGCGGATACCATTTGTACTGCTTGAAAGCATCAATGTAAATTAAAATTAAAGTATTAATGCATGTTTAAAAATAATGATTTAAAGCGTGTCGTTTGGTTTCTAAACATCATGCAACAAAGTCTCATCTCGATAAACACTCAGGATTCCAGACCCTTTTGTACTTCCGTGGAGGTGTCAACTTAGAAAACATGGCAATGGTTGATTTTTGATTCATTGTTAATCGCGTCCTTAAAGCAATAAATAATAAAGAAGTTATAGGGAAATGCATACATGGTTTAGGGAAAATATTAAAATTCGACTTATTGAGAATGTAAAGAAAGTAACTTCGGTAGCTTTCAAAGAAAGTTAGACTTTTCAAATATTTCAACCAAATAAATTAAGAAATTCATTTTAGTGAGAGAAGTAAATTTCAATATGTGTTTTTGAGGACATACGTGTAATTTTACATACTGAAAATTTCAAACTATGGAACCTCGTGATCTAAGCTGTACTTAATTTATGCATTCTGAAATGCATTAAGTGCTTATAAATTACCTAGAAAAAATTTCAAAGGCGACAAGTAATATTCGCTAATAATATAATATGTTTATTCAAAATGTACTTACGGTTCTGCATTTAAGACATTTCCAAGAACGAATTCCGATTCTACTGTCCTTACTCATCTTTATTTTCATTACCTAACTTCGGATAAAATAGTCAGTCATAATCCTTTAGTATATTTATCTTTCAAAATTATACATGTGTTGCTCTTTTATACCAATACATAAATTTGACGTAAGACTGTAGGTCTCTAGCTATCTCTAGCTTTCTTTTTTGTCTTTATACCTAATTTTAAGTCATATGTATTATTACGTCCACCTGTGTTACATGCTTCTGTTTATTTATGCACACCGGCTTATCCATTTACTCTTAATCACCATTTTAACAAACGATGTTGTTTCGGCTATTCAAGACTGAGCTTTAGAAATGAATCAGAAATCAGAAGGTATTACCATTCCCTTATGAGTCTCGAATAATTTTAACTGAGCCCATGAGTGTCTTCCCTATCACTTTAATTGCAAACGGTGTATTTAAATTTGTGTCAATGAATACATACGCATGCGAAGACTAATCTTAATTTAAAATATCGATTATAAATCTAACATTAGAGCAGTGAAAATCCCACATTGCTCATATGGTATGAAATATTTCTCATTGCATGAGCAATGCTTCAGACTACGAAATTTTACTGGTTCTTTGATGTAACAGATTCCCACCAGTGTTTAAGAATGAAGTTGAGATATGAAGTTCGTAGCCTTAAGTTCGGCAGCTGGTGTTTCTAGAATTTATATTTATAAGCTTTTCGTATACATAATGAAGTAAGGTTTAGATAACATTTCGAGTTTAGAATGTGATCCAGAATTTTCAGGCGTTAGGTTACTGAATATATTTATATTTCAATCAAATAACCACGTTTTTCGAGAATGATTAGTAAACATAATTGCCCGAGAATGATTAGTAAACATAATTGCCCGAGAATGATTAGTAAACATAATTGCCCGAGAATGATTAGTAAACCTAATTGTGCTATTATTTGTATCCAACACACCCTAGTCTTAATTCGAGAGCCTGTTGCAGCGAAAAACACTCACCAAAAGTAGTTTTTTTAATATAGAAATTATTCGATACCCCAACGGCCAATTGCTTACACCTTTTATAGTTCACAGAAGGAGGAAAAATTCAATTCCAGCTTCTTGTGTTTTACATTTCTGTGCATTTTAGCAGCAATATATTAACTGGTGTGCAAAACTTAAGCAACAGGTGTTCTTTTTGCCATAACTCCACGATAAATCATCTAAGAGACATGAAATTGGGAAATGAGAAACAGCATTTTGTATTTAAACGATGACGAAAGCATAGCTGCGCAAAAATGAATACAATGCATACAGTATGGAATCAAACAAAAAAAAGTTTATTGAACTCATACTATCGTTATACATGATTGCCTGTATAAGAGGAAGAGCAACAAGCAGATGTTACTCAGTATGGGATATGCTCTCCCCTTACTGCAATGGTTGTTTCTTACCTTCTCCCCGTACTCAGCAGCAGATTGTTCAACAGATCTTGAGGTAAGAGTGCCAATTCCTCAAGCAGCATCTGTTTCAGTTATTGAGTGTTCCCGGAGGATGTAATTGTGTGGCAAGACGTCTCCCCAAAGCATCCCACACATGTTCTATGGAATTTAAATCAGAGCAGTACGCTGGACAATTCACTCGAGTAATATCTTCACATTCCATTAGCTCCTCAACAGCAGGAGTCCGGTGTGGCCGTGCCATAAAAGTTTAGTTATCCATAAAAACGAATTCAGTTCCAGTGGCACCTCGGAACAGACGCATATGAGGAAAGATCACCTCCTGACAATCGATATGTAGTTTCAGAACCTCTTTCGAAAACGTGGAGCTCTGTCCGCCCGTTCAACATAATGCCTCCCCAGGTGGGAACTCCAGGAACACTGTAACGGTCTCTTTCCGTGATGTTGCTGGGATGAAGCCATGTCTCGACCTCTCTCCAAATCAACTGGCGTTGAGAATCACTTGTGGCACTAAAACGACTTTCATCCGTAAAGAGGACACGACTCAATTGATGAGATGTCAAGTTTCTATATTCTTTGCACTACTCTAAACGGTGGCGCTGATGGCCAACTTTCAAAGGGATGCAGCGTTCAGAACGTAGGGTAAATAGCCACTTTTGTGATGGAGTGTGGACGCTGTAAACCGCAACACCTGTTGCCCCGCTGTTGTACACAGTTGCTGAGCTATGGTGCTTTCTGACTGGTTTCAGGCTCATTTCGCCTGTAGGTCGTCCACTGCATTTGTTTTCCTTGGACGGCCACCCTCAACTTTTCTAACAGCTATACCTATGGTTTGGAAGGCTTTTCAAGCTCGCGAAATGAACTTTTTATTGATTCCAAACTCTTCAGCTACACTGATCACACTATGCCCCTCCTCCAGCTTTCCGATCATTTTTCTACGTGTGAAGTCATCCAGGGGATTTCTTGTAGACATATTTCACGAAAGAAACTTACTTGTACTTGCAGCGAATGTCTTTATTTGCGTCTCCGTCCTTCCTTTTATTGTAGTCTTGAGTTGAGCGCGCTGGCCGCACGCGTTTTTTGTACGCTTATGTCGTCTGTGACTTTTTTTTCTGAAATTTGCATGTGTATGACTCTTCTACTGAATTGTGTGTTCATTGTACTCATCGCAAAATCCTCTTTTCGGCAATTTCATGCCTATGTGATTAAAATTCACATTGTTGCTTAACTTTTGCACACCAGTGTATTTTCCAGGGTTGTATAACGGAGTTTACAAGGAATATGCAAATATACATACATATATATATATATACAGAAAATATAAAACGGTAATACAGAAATTCCATCAAAACGCTTTTTAGATTTTTATAATTTTGAAAAAATTTAAAATCCTGCTGCACTTTAGTCTGCAGTGCATATTATTAAGTTTATAGCTTCGGTGGCATACATTATATATTTTAATAAGCCCTTCATGTTCTATTTCAAGCTTATTTTCTGCTTCATATATTTTATTGTTTATTTTAAATTTTGTGCTTTATATACTCATGGTTGTAAAATTATGTCACTTTAAATTTTGAGAACATGTTGCTAACGTTATTTAAGTTGACCTGTAAAAATTTTCGAAATGTTTCTTAGTAAAATCTCTGTCAGACTAGAAATTAAATAGTAAATTGTATTTTCTTTGTGTGTCCAGCTTTACAGCTCCTACATTTAGATTGCTTATCAGGAAGGAATGATGCATATTTATTTGAATAGCTAGTTTTACACAGAGCTCAGGAAACAGTGGAAATATACTTAACCATTTAATGAAATTAATATTAGTAGATGTTCACTGATAGTTTCTTATCCTCCCGTAAGACTAAATGCGCTTACCTTTGTTGTCGTGCTGTTGTTGTTACTAATCTTGCTTATCAGAATCAGATCAATATATCGAAATTCATCGCAGTAAGGAGTCAAAGTTGTGTGGCAAGAGGATTCATTGTGTCAAGGAGTCAATGGTTGGCAAGAGCCTTGGCCATCATACAGGTGACAGTGCGACTTTGCTCAGTTCCGCTCCCAGTTTTGAAGGAGAGCACCATGGGGACGTGTCCGAGCGTCTCCCTCTCTTCTTCCCATACAACCAACCTCTCGAGAGGACTTTTAGCTCACCGCATATTTAGAGTGCTTCCATGCCGCACAGATACTATACATTTACAAAACTCCATGCTTTCTCAGGGATTAGAATCCTGGTCGTGGTAGTCAACGTCGCTTACCACTATCCCGATTGGGTGGCGAACTCATCTTTTCTTCATAAACGTGCTTCAATAGTAAGCTCAGATTAATTTGAGCATATTTACATCAAAATTTAACCTCATATATTAAACCTACTTTTACGAAGAGTGAAATTAAATTCATATAGTAGTAATGTTAACCTTATTTAACTTTGCCAGTGCAGAGTCATACATTTTGCTCTATCGAAATTAGCTGCGGTTATAAAATATAATCTTACAGGAAACTCAATGTTCTTTTCGAATTCAAGGAGCAGATTAATATAATGACACACTACATCGTAATTTCTCAACATACCGAAATAACAAATCTCTTTCCTCGTAGGACAAAATTCTTATGTTTTCTTTTTATTTCAATCAAGTACATTCTCATAATTTAGTGTTTAAAAATTTGTGCACATGTATAAAAAAACTCCGAGGCAGAACCAGCATGTATGCTTATATATTTCTCTGTCTGAAAATATGTAGTAGACATCTGAGTATTGCAGCACTGATATAATGCCTCCCTTTTTAAAGACTACAAAATCTTTTATCGAAAGAAAAAATATTTGAAGTAAAGAAACACCAATAATGAATTGAAAAGACATATTATTGGTGATGTGTAGGTCAGTTGATCGGTTTCAGTTGATCGGTTAAAAAGAAAGAAGTGTTGTTCTCATAACGTGATAGGAGATACACTAATAATGAACTTTGTTTAGCTAATGTATGTAGTGTGGATACATCTGTATGTCTGTACACACATAGGGTGATTATCTACCACATATGCAAAATTGTGTGAGTGGTGCGTTACTCAGAAACGAAATTAGACAATAATGCAGGGTCAAAAATGTAATCGTAACGCTTTAGAGCGAGTTATTGGGGAACCAGTAAAACGTCTTCATAGAAAAACCGTCATTCGACAATCAGCGAACAGTTAGCGACTGACAAAGGATCGCAGCGAACAGTTAGCGACTGAAATTTCATAATTCAGCACACTTAGCTCATTCAATACATGCGAATACGTGCGATAGAAACCTATCAGGATGAGATCAAAAAGCATAATTTACGAAACTTTGAACATCTGAGTCGCTTTAATATTTTTAATTATTTGTCAGTAATATATGTATTTCAAATACGGGCTCTCCTTTAAGGTTACCTTGTATTATTTTTATAGACTAACTGGAATACATGTATGCAATTAGACGAGTTAGATTGTAAACAATAGAGCTATTATAACAATAAGGCATCATGTACATAATAATATATTTCCATATAAAATGATTGTTACTCCTCCCACCTTTGCAAGAAGCTTTTTGTTTCTGAAGAGGATAGACTTACATCTGGTCGCATAAACACTTTGATAAAATTTTATTCAAAACCAACGCGAATCTAAAATGGCTTTTTTTCCCCAATTTTAATGGTAACATGAATTACAAGAAAAAATACAAACAAGTTGTTTTTATACAAACAGTAGGATGAGGAAATATGCATGCAGTATTTCTTCCGGACGCTTCGGTTCATTAATGTGAACAGAATATTTCTCTGCTATAATCGTAAACCTGAGTAAAGAACTTTTTCCGGTTTATGGGAGGAATAATCTTGCTGTGAGTGAATTTTATACGATATGTTTTCGTGATCAGTGATATCATCATAAATTGTATTTGTTTCAAATTTCTGATTAATATTTTTGTTAGACTTGTTTTTTTTATACTCGACTAACATTATATATACTTATACATATACATATATAACGTTTAGTCTAGTATAAAATACACTTCATTACATATCAGTATACCTTGTTATATATATATAATGTGAACTTTCTTAGATTGGTATCTATCGCTGCCCGTCGATTAAAAATGCAAGTATTCGAATATTTTCTTGTGGAAAGAACACGCCTTGTTAACCACCATCATTACCATAATGACGACATTCCTGATGTATGTTGAAATCGCTATCAATGAATGCTCCCAACCACGCTTGAGTTCTCTCTACGTCAATGGAGAAAACCGGCAATCAAAGAGACGACATCAAAGCGATGGCCACTGAAATATCATCTTTAGGCCACGAATTAATTGTCAGTGAATAGTCATCTGATAGAGATTAGGAAAACTCTCCTTATATTTTCTGTGCTATTAAAAAAGCATGTATGCCTCATTACATATCAGTATACCTTATTATATATATATATATATATATATATAAATTCTTTTTTTCTTTAAGCGTAATACGTCTTTTAATTTGTTTCTCAAAAAGGAAAGAACATGCAAATGACTTTAATAATAATGCAGCCTGATAGAGGGCTAAAACTGTAAAATATTAGTAACTGAGCTTATGCAGTTTTACAGCGCTAACTACGAGTAATATAACTTAAAGTTTTGTGTCGTCTGAAGTAAAGTGTGATGTTTCATTAATCTTTTGATACATTTTTACAACTTTAAAGGAAAAACAAGTATTTTTATAATAATATTTTTCTCTTCTGTACTTTAAATTTATACTGTATTGGCTTAAAATGTTCGGTAGTTTGTAAAATATTGTAATCTTATTTCATCATTATTGCCGAGAGTAGTTCATAAATATTATCGTATTTACTCGCGTATTTCCCCCTTTCTTCTACTAATTTTATCGCACGAAAATCAAGAGGAGAAAATTATGCGAATAATTTAATTTCTGAAGGATCTAATTACAGTAAGAATATAATAAATGAACAGTTTTCATGGATAAAAACCGGTAACGACCGTGGTATTATACAGTTAAAAGAAATATGAATGCCAATAAGAATACACAGTAATATTAACATTAGAGTATATAATAACAGACTTTCTGCTTTGCTGTAATTCGAATCTACGTCGCTCTTATTATAGACCGTTGCTACATCTGCTACAGCTTCCAAAGCTGTTACTATCGTCACCGTCTTTTCCACTGTTGAATCTGTGTTTTCCTCTTCTTCAGAACCTTCAAGGGTATCCGTTTTCTTGAAGTTATGCACTATTATTATTCATCATTAAGAGCTTCCTCATACAAAACGTACGAGTAAATCAATTAGTAAAGTGAAAACTATCACTGTATCGACGAATCCACTTTAAAATTTAGACAAACTCGTTTTTGTAACACTTTGAGAAAGAGGAAAATTACATGATTTTAAAAAAAAATTTCAGATCTTTTATGCGAGTTAATAGAGTAATTTCAAATCGTAAAGAGCATTTTGAGGGTTAATATATTTTGCGAGGCAGTCAACTGAAGTATGTTCGATTCTGTCGGAATGAAATACATAAAATTTCGTATCTCTTAAAGTTGAAAAGACTTACAAATATTTGTACTCTTAAACTGTATAAACGATGTTCGACAAGCCGGCTAAAGATTTATGTTTTTAGATGTTGACCCGAACTATGTGTTTCCAATTGCACGTTGCAAGATTTGGAAATTATTAAAGCATAACGAATATTTCGCTTACAATTTTTACTCTGAAGAGGACTATATCAGAACATTCGATTTTAATTTTAGAGAGTTCTTCTAATAACAAGTTTGATGCTACTTTTATTAAATGATCTATCTTGATTTAAGAAACTTAGCAACTGGAGGAAATTAGATAATGAAAGAACTAATACATATAGCCATTTTTTGATATATAATGTTGTTATTTACTATTGCTATAAAGGGTATGGCTGCGAGACGTGTGATGAAAAACCATCTAATTGTTAGTTAGTATCATTTGAGTTTTATATTTTCTGTTTTATTCTTCAGAAAATGAGATATAAACAAAAATACATAAATGTTAAGAATTCTTGATTTCTGTTTTAAAACATTATGTTTATTAATATTACCTCTGCAGTTTCTCTTGCGATAATGTCTCCCAAGTGCACTTTTTTGTTTCGTTATTTCTGTACGTCATTTAAGCCTTTATTTTTATTTTTAATCTATTTTCACCTGTCTATATGATTAGTTAAGAATATTAGTTTAAGTATTCACTCGAGCAGTAAATACCGTATAGATATTTAGGAATTTCTGAATTAAGTAATATTTTGAAACCTAACAGCATTTTAAAACGCTTTTCGCCATTTGTCCGGTAGTAAAGAACTTATTATTATCTAATATGCACTTGTTAATTTGATTATATATTTGATAAATTAGGTTTCATTAAAGTCGAAATTAGTTTTATTACTAAACTTCTCGAAGAATCAAATAGACTTGGTTTCGTATTTAAAAAAAACCTATTGCACTTGATTTTCAGCTTATTAAATATTTAATTACTCAGCTTATAAAAGATTTTTAACTCATGAATTAATATTTAAAAGTACATTATATTTGTCTTAAATGTATTTACATTTTTTTAATTGCCAGAAATTGCAATTAAATTTCTTTAAATTGGTGGAATGTATAAATCACAGAATACTCAATCGGCAGAATATCCTTACTTTACTCATACAGTATGAAGTATCTTCCGGATAAGCTTCCAAGTCATGATGCGTCCCTTTGCAGAAGAATATTCTAAGAGAGCCGTAGAAAATGTGTTCTTTAGATTTTTGTTGCGGGATTGCATAGCCAGAGAATCTTCTCATACACATAACTACTAGTTTATGGTCTGTTATTAGATGTGCAGTTCTACAAAATTGATGTAAATAGAGCTGCTATATTAAATTACGAAAACAAATGTTTAAACGAATCAAGAAGAGCAGTTTGTTCAAGGATTCTTATTACTCACGAGTAAGCTATATCTCATTCATAGTCTTCTTAAGGATCATGGTACCAAAATCGAGTGTACAAGGTTCTCCTTGAACTATGGTATGGACATCTGAGCATTAATAAACATAATAAATATGGCATATTTAAGCACTTACTGAATGTTTGCCATTAAGAAGGGTTAGCTGCGAAATGAATTTCGTGATTTTTCCCATGTGTAACGTGAATACGAGCCAGATTTCCTTAGAAAATCCTCTACGAAGGCGTATCTTCCCTTAGGCAGGTAGCCCACATGCTCTTTGCCTTATCCAAATAATCTGACCTAAAATTTTTACCTTGCTTTAAGTTCTTAAATTTAGAATTTTTCCTTTCTTCCAACGAACAAAATATGTACAGTTAAGATATGAAAATACCTTTCAAAAAGTTCATGTATGTGACGTGAAAAAATAAGATAATTTTATATCAAACTAACACTTAAAGTAAACGTTAAATCTGTGCCTCATATTATAAGGTATTTCTCCCGCTTTCCTAGCGTGCCTTCGTGGTGTAGTGGTTCTGCACACTGGGCCGGTATTCCAGAGGTCCGTGGTTCAATTCCAGGCGAAGGCGTTTGCTCATTTTTCATCTTTCCTGCTCCTAAAAAGTGCCTAAGGTCTCTACAGTGGCGCCCGAACTAAAAGGGTGTTGGGTGAGGATTCTCCACACCCAGGGTTTGGCGATTGGGTCCCCTAAAAACCCCAGTCGCCCTTTAAAAAGGGAAGTATATAAGGTATTTCTCCCACTTTCCTAGCGTCCCTTCGTGGTGTAGTGGTTCTGCACGCTGGGCTGGTATTCCAAAGGTCCGTGGTTCGATTCCCGGCGAAGGCGGTTGCTATTTTTCATCTTTCCTGCTACCAGAAATATACCTAATATCTCTACAATCTTGAATGATAAGTGAGATGTGGTTAGTCTAAGAGCAGCAATTTGTAATTTCAAAACGTGAAGAATCAAAGTGTACAAATGGTGAATAAAAAAGGAAAAAATAAATAATGTCATAATGAAATCATCGGAAACAATGTAATAAATAACAAGATGTTCTAAATATTAGAAATGATGTAAGAAATAATTGAATAAAACTCTAAAATTTATTATGATGCAATACATCAAAATACGTAACTCTTAATAGTTCATAATTATAAGCTTTAAAATTTATTAAGAGATAAATGACCCACAAATTTAGATGACGTTAATATATTTTAAGGGTAATGATTTGCTTACGGAAAAGAAAAATGATACAAACATATGCAGTCTATCTCTAAACTAGAGTTTCCTGGTTATAGGCTTTTATAATTAACATTATGATTAATTAAAGCTAATTGAAGCCTCCCGCAAACTCGCAACCGATGTAACAAATCAAAATAGGCAGGCAGTTAACGATTCCGGAAAGTATGCTGGAATACCTAATGGTCAAATGAAGCAGCAATAGTTATTTTCTATGAGAAATCTTCTGTTAACTTGTCATGGTGGATGTGGTGAAATTAGATTAGTTTTACTAGAACTAGTTAGCAAAGTTGCATTGGATGAATGCTGTATGGTATTAATTTTACTAAGTAGAAGATAAATTATTTTCAGTTTACCAAAGTTTTGAACGCATTAAAAGTTATTGATTGGCAATGAATTATGTGCTAAGGAGAGTAGCTATTTATTTTTAAAGCTTTTATAGAAAGCTACAGACGCTGCGAAAAGTATTTATGTCTACGAAATATTTTATTATAAATCATGCATGTCACATTCAGGGTAATTTTTTATACATCCCCTGACTTCAAATTTTAGAGGATATCAGACGGAGGGCAAAGAGCTGCCATCCTTTTTTTAAAAAAGGGAAATACCTCTGTAAAGTAATGGCCTTTCGATTAATCTTTGATCTAAGATGGCAAATATGTTTGGTAGCCGGAAAGGTGCGTTTTAGAAATAGCCTTCATAAATCACAGACAACGCGGAAATGAAAACGTCGCCTCTATTTTGCCAAGCGCCGTTTCAAAAAATGTGATATTCCGGCTCTATATACACCATTTAGGATCGAGGAAAAATCAGAATGTCGCATAATTTCCCTATCCTTCTTCAGTTACAGAATAAGCTACGCTTTTCTTGAAATTTTTAAGATGTTACAAAATTTTACGATGTCCACAAGACTTTTCGAAGCAAGTGTTTTATTATAATTCATGTTAAAACAAAAAAGTTGTTATTGTTGCTAATGCTCACTTGTCTGACCTGTAGTCAGCTCAAGCCGACTAAATTCCTGGCGGCAAGGAGCGCAAGTTTACGTTTGTCATTGGCAACAGCCTTGAGCACCTTACAGGTTACAGTGCGATTTAGCTCAGTTCGGCCCACAGTTTTGATGGAGAGCACCCCGAGGACGACGGAGGGTCTCTCACCCCTGTTCTCTTATCAGCAACCTCTTGAGAGGACTTTCGGCTCACCACATATTTAAAATGCCCCCATGCTGCACGGACACTATGGATTTACAAACATCCATGCCTTCTCGGGTATTCGAGCGCGGACCTTTGGCACGGCAGTCAGCAACGCTAATCCCTATACCGGTTGGGCGGCGAAACAAAAAAGTTACATCAATGTTCAGCAAGTGCAGAAGAGTATTGAAATGCAGTCTGAACTATTAAGTCATTGATAATTATTAACAGAGTCTCAATAGGGTGTGTCAAACGCAAACTGAAAGGTTCTATTCTGGTGCAGAAGATAACTACTTAAGATGATTAATGGAAATTAGATAATTAACCATAGAATATCGAGAATGAAGGCAATATTCCTAACTAATGCTTTTAAATTATGGTGAATAATTTTAACAATATTACATTTAAAACCACGGTTCTTGTTGTGTTTTACTATCTAAAGTGAGCAGTTACAATTTCTTTTAAAAATATTCTATTAACGTTTCATAGCTAATTTGATGCCGGCTGTAGTAGTTTGCTTAAGAGAGATGCCACGCTTGTCTCGGCTCTACCAAAAGATCGGAATTTGAAACTCACTCATATACATTATAGGCTTTGTTCACGTATAAATAGAATCTTCTAAAAACTTAATTTCGAAAATTTTATCTTCGGCAACGCTTTTATATGTCTTTAAATTAATTACACCACGATTAATTTTGATTAGATGAGGAATGATTATTTTGACTGACTAAGGAATGGGAAATCTTCCTTCACTGATACATTTTACTTGGAAACTGATATAAAAAACTGAGTAGATGCTATTTTACTGAAAAGGTGTTGTACGACAAAATGCGTTTCACTCTGAAGGCATATCTTATTTGATTGATTTCTTAAACTGAAACAATCCACAAAGTGTTTTGGAAGTCCACTTCATTGAATGTTTTGCTTTAGAGCTTAGTCATACTCAATTTCTATTAATACCACCTTTAAATGTGTAATTAATTCTCCCCTTTCTAATGCAATAGACATTCGTGGCGTGATTAGAAAGCACGTCCGACTAGCTGTCGAAGGTTCGGAGTTCGAATTCTGATAGTAAATTTTATGTTTATATCTAATGGCTACACAAATGGATTCTTATTTTCTCAGCGTCGCGTGAGAAGTTATTTGTGTAAGCAGACCATTTCAAGAATCTTCGAAACTGTCGAATATACCTCGATATTCTGTTAAATTTCAATTTTTAATAAATTATAACTATACAGTTTTATTATTTTCTTAGGGGTAACCAAGGATCGCAAAGAAATGAGCCAACATGCAGCCCGCGGGTTTGACAAGCGGGGCATCGATGACTTACGGATCCGAACCACGACGTCGTTCAGCTTGTTTAGAACTGTGTACGGACCATCCCAAGGTGACTTTAGTTAAGGTCTGAGTCCTTTCCGTCGAGTCGGATTCCACAACCACACCTTGTCTCCGTTGAAATCGATGTCCAGTAGCTCTGGTGTCGTATCGGGCCTTCATCTTCTCCGTCGCCAAGCTGATTCCCTCTCGTGCAAAATTGTGCATCACTTCAAACCGGGCCTGGAGATCTTGGAGGTTTTGCTCAGGCGATGAAGGCGTGATACGTTCAAAAGGCACTCCTACATTGTAACGCTGCAGCTTTCCTCGGCAGCGTTTCTTCGGTCCTTTCCGACCCCCAGAGGCATCGCAAGATTGGCACCACTTTTGCACGTCTTCTTTTGCATTACTCCAGTAGAAGTGCTCATGAAATCTTTGCAACATCTTCATTATTCCGAAGTGGCCTTCTGTAGGGCTGTTATATAGTTCTTTAAGGACATTCGGAATCTGGGATCTTGGAAGTATCAGCTGCCATCGGAAAGCCTTTCCATAATCCCATGCGAATTTCCGGTACAAGACACAGTTTCAAATATGGAGTGAATCCCAGATTACCCAATACCGTTTTGTTCGACTATAGATCAAATAACCTGCTGGTTTTTTGTTTGAAGACTCCATTAAATCAATTATGGGTTTAATGTCACCGTCTTCCAGCTAGTCCTTCCTGACTTCTTTGTCACTCCATGGGTCTGGATAAGCCGATGTTGATGTTATAATTTGTCATGCGACCAGATTAAGCGGCTGGTATTTAGTTTCGACCCTGGAACAACATCAGCAGCTTTCTGGGCAAGGTCTTCTAGACAGGGTGTCGGCGTTTCCGTATGATGATCCCTTCCGACGGATAGCGATGTCATATTCCTGGAGTCTCTGTATCCACCTGGCTATTTGACCCTTCGGATTCTTTAAATTTAAGATCCAGGTCACCGAAGCCTGATCTGCGCGGAGTAGGAATTTTCTGCCCTAGAGATAATGATGGAAATGTTCTATGGCGAGCAACTCTTTGCAGGTGACACAGTAATTCCTCTCCGGTTTTGATAGGCGCTTGCTCCAGCAAGCTATGACACGTTCTTGGCCGTTTATTTCTTGGGACGAAACAGCACCGATACTTTCATTGCTCGCATCTGTGTCAAGAATAAATGGTTTGTGAAGCTGAGGATACGTCAGGTTTGGAGCCAATGTTAAAGCTTCCTTCATGTTGTTCAATGCATCCTCACATTCTTTTGTCCACAAGAACGTTTGTTTGATTTCTGTCAGTTTGTGAAGGGACGGAATAAAAGTCATTCATAAATATCCTATAGTAAGTGAAAAGCCCCAGGAAAATTTTTAGCTTATGAAAATTTTCGGGGCTTCTCCCTTCTTTAACTGCTGACACTTTTTCTGGATCTGTAGACACACCTTCGGCAGAGATGACATGTCCGAGGTAAGTAAATTTCTGTCTGAATAATTTACATTTAGCGGGACTCAACTTTAGATTGGCTTCTTGCAATTTCTGAAGCACCTTTATAAAATTTTCTAGATGTTCTTCAAAACTCTTTCCGACGATGATAATGTCATCCAGGTATATCAGACAGGCTTCGTAGGAAAGGTCTTTCAAAACAGTCTCCATGAGGCGTTCGAATGTAGCTGGCGCATTACACAGTTCAAATGACATCACCTTGAACTGCTAAAGTCCTTGTCCCGTAGTAAATGCCGTCTTTTCTCAGTCATCAGTATGTATTTCTACTTGCCAATATCCACTCTTTAAATCAAGTGTCGGAAACCTCTTGCTTCCAGAAGGAGTGTCCAGAATGTCGTCACTTCTAGGATAAGAGTAGCTGTTATTTTTGGGAACCTCGTTCAACCGGTGCTAGTCAATGCAAAATCTTGTTAAACCGTTTTTCTTTCTGACGAAGACGACGGGAGATGCCATGGACTTGCGGAAGGTTCGATGACATCACTTTCTTCCATGTCTTTTAGAAGTTTTCCTGGCTCTTTTTGTTTACCAATCGGTAGACGTCTTAGATGTTGCTTAATTGGTGGATGAACCCCGGTATCGATTCTACGCTATGTCAAAGTGGTTTGACCCACTGGTTCAGAAGATGAGCGGGATAAAACATCTAGAAAATCTTGAATGACACGTTCAGCAGCATTTCTCTCTTCATCGCTTAATTGTGAATTCTGCAATAACTCTGATGTAATGCTTTCTGATGACACGGATTCTGGAGTGTTACTGCTTCTTTTAATACTGGTCACTGGAGTACATGCTGCAACCACTTCACCTTTCTTAATAACTCTCGCCTTGTCAATTACAGTGGCAACTCTCACCGGGAAAACGGTCCTCGACAGGTTGACGAGTGCTGAAGCTAATAGTACTCCTTTCGGGCTGTTACAATTCTCGGGATATCTCAATACACCAAAGCGGAAATCTCTGTTCTCGGCTACTGTTCCAGGAAGTAGGAATTCTGTTCTTGCTGGTACTATGATATTGTCCTGAACTATGATTTGATGAACAGATTTAACTTCTTCACCATTAATTGCGAATAGGGTTTTGTCCTCAAAGGCAGAATGCAGTTCGTTATTTTTAAAGTCCAAGGAAGAATTGCATTTCCTTAGAAAGTCCAATCCGAGCATGCAAGTATCTGTAATCTCTGCGACATATACCGTGTAATGGTAGGCGGCACTTCCAAACGAGATGTTAACGTTCAATTTTCCATCAATGTCGATTTTATCGCCGGACGCAGTCTAGAGTTTAACACAGGGCAGCGTCCAGATGAGATTAGCTTTCAATTGTTGAGCCAATCTTTTCAAATGATGGTTACATTAGCTCCTGTGTCGATGGTCATATCGCAAGGAAATCCATCGGTATGTCCCATTATGAAAAGTCCATTACTGCCGCCACGCAGTGCAGAAATCTGAAGCGCTTTAAACTGGGGCTTTTCATTATCTGCCAACCTCCGCCCCGCGACATGGCCACTAATTAGTTTCCCTCCTTCTTGATAGGCGCGGTCTTAACTTCCGTACCCTGGGGTATTCTGCAGTTCCGTCGTATGTGTCCCTTCGGTTGCACAGTTCCAACACTTTAGGTGGGCTTCTTGTCACTAATATTCCGTCTCAAGGCATTGAGTTGTCTAGTTAAATCGTTTAAGTGAGCAGACATTTGATCCTCTGGCTTTTGAACTTGAACTGCTCCCTATTTTCGGTGCTTCTGATCGCTTGAAAGCTAGAATGAAGTAATACAGAGAATGAAATATCTATAAAACAAACATAACATTTATTAAATTTAACATAAGTAACGTAATTTAAAACAAATGAAATAAAAAGGAGGTAGTTATCACCTCCGTGCGACTCACTGTAAGGGCGTTTTTTTTTTTTTTTGTACCAGTAAACAATACAACCATATCAGCGTGGCTATTTGTAATACCAATAATCAGCGTGGCTATTTGTGATACCAGTAAACAGCTTGGTTACGCATCTTGAGATTAGTTGCAAAGAGAAGCGGTACTCCGCTATCAGGTGCAACGCCTTTGCGGCACTTCATCCGTACCGCTTGTGATCCAAATTTTTAAATTTGGACATTAGTACTTAAAGTACTATATATTTAAATCCACTTTGATTTAAAAAAGAATTACACTAACTATGGTATGAATTTACATATGATCACCTGCTTCTTAAATTAAGGCGCTACGGAAGAAATAGAATTTCCCGAAACATTAGAGTAAATATATTATCAACTACAGTAAAAATAATTAGAATTAACTCTGAATCCGATAATTCGAAATTCCGGTTATTTCGAAAAGTAAACCGAAAACCTCAGTGACATGAAAAGTATTTTCTTAGTGCTTCTGACAATTCGAGCGTTCGATATTTCAAACAGTTTTGCTATTTCCTACGAATTTAAAAATATTTATAAAAATATTTCAGTTTAGGAAAAAAGACAAAATTCGTGCCAAGAAGCTATTGTTTTCGACGATTTTGAAAATCTCGTTTATTTTTTCTCGTTTTTTATGTGGATTAAGTTTGAATCCCACCGAAAATTGCAACAGTAAAAACACAAAAATATTGTAATATTAAAATAAAAACTGCAAAAACTTAAAAAGTCAAGTAATTGCCTTTGCAGATATTCAAATCATTCTGGCTCTGCTAATGGCTGAATGGTTAAGACCACTGAATACTAGTAGATCAACCAGAGTTCGCTCTCAGGCCGAACGGACTGACTGTATGAGTGTTTTCTGTGGTTTTCCTCATGCGTAAGGTGAATACGAGCCGTTTTCTTGAGAAAGTCTTCCACGAAGGCATCCTGCTTTTATTAGTAAAACAGTCCGTGTTTGCGTTGCCGTGTTCAGAAAACCAAATCAAATCTTTCTCCAGGCACCAAAGCTCCTTTAGTCGTTTGACCTCTGGTGAGACTGGTGAAACAGTAAACACAGATTCAGAAAAACTGAAACTTTACGTGTATACAAAAGTTTCTTGCCGTTTTACCTGAAAATAGACACATACTCATATATTTAAATAAACTTGCAATTGATTTTTATTAGTTAATAAAAAATAAATTAGAAAATTCACGTATAAAGAATTCAATTACTGATTTCTGGTTTCTGATAGCCATACAGTTCTTCTAAGAAAAAGATAAAATGTAAAAGTCTTAGAGCATCAGGGAGAGAAACTTTTTTCGCTTAATAAGTATAATACCTTAAACGTCGCAAATACTTAAACATCGGTCTGTCTATCACTTTTGTCAAAATCAATCCGGAGTTCATGTATTTTCTCTTGCTTAAGTATTGAGAAATAAAGGTTATCCTTACATAATTTTGCAACTATTCTATTACAAATCTCAATCTTTATTTATTGCTTTATTGTTAATGATAAAATTTGCTTTCTTTGAAGCCCTCTTATAATGAAATGAACGGTGTTTTTGTGTCATTTAATATATATAAATTGCTTTCTCGCTGGAAGTCTAATTACCATTGATCATTAATTATATTATTCCAATGGTTTGTTATGTTTCGGAACAGAGCGAAAAAGGATTTGGATGTTTTTATTCACACTTCTAATATTCTCGATTTAGTAATAACAAACTTACTGTCACTTCTCTAAAAAACGCAGTCACCATTATTTCTTATTAATTCGTAAAGGACGTTTTCTTAAATGTACTTTTTGAAACTACAGCAGGTAAAAGCTTTCAGCACTGGTAATTAGATTCTTGTTATGTTAAGAAAAGAAGATCCCTTAATAAATGAAACCTGCTAAATGTTTTAGAATAAGAAGCTTTTATTGTGCACTATCTGTTTGAATATATGTTTTAATTTTTTTGCTTTATATCAATAAAAATTCAGTAAATATTTCAGAAAAGCAAATATAATAAACTTATTAAAAGCTATGACATAGTTGGACTACTTTAAAGTAGTAATTATGATTTGCCCTTGGTAGTAGTAAAACAGTCCTTTGATTTTTATTACGATTTTATATTATGTAATTTCCGCAGGCAACGCAATGCTTTCGTTTATGCTAACTGATTGATAACGCATATTTAAAGTCTTTTCATTAAAAGCTCATGACCTCTCGGTCAAGTTTACTTTCAAAAATGACTTTTTAAATTTTAAATCGTACAAAGAAAAGTAATGTGCACCTAGAATTACAGGAGAGCGAGGCAAAAAATAGTTATGCCAAAACTCAAATAATTGAAACTTAGCAGTATTTCTTCCGCCATCTTGGATAGAAAAAAGACCATTCTGCATAGAATCGTCAAAACCCACCAATAATAAAAACGTTAATACAGCTGAACACTGGTAATTAAAATCGGGTTCAGAATTCCACAAGTTTCTGACTGCAAGGAATTTTTTCATAGATTACTCATTTGCAACATGAATACAGGAAGCAGCATGTAGAAAATCCTCTATGAGGGCATTCCTTCCCTTAAGACATTTCTTTCCTTAAGACACTCCTCGTGTGCTTTTACGCAATCAAATTCCATTAATTCATAATACTATTTCAGTATAGCCCACATTTTAATTTAGCAAATGACGTGTACTCATCTTCATGACAGAGATTTCACAGCGCACTAATTAAGTAAAGATTTCTTGGCTTTTTGATTTATGTGCTATTATAGTTAGTACTATGATGTGTAAAATAACAATAATTATAATTATTTTAAATTTTGCTTTTATTGTTTGTATTAATCTATTTGTTGCTTTTACGTGCAGAAATATGATTGCTATATAAGCTAAGTCGGCAAGCTGAAGAAATTATCACTATTTTAAGTTTTGTTTTATTAGCTGTAATGAAGTTTTATTTCAATGTTACTTTTAACTAAAAGAGACAAGTTTAATTTTATTTAGTTGTGTAACACATAAAAGATATTTTTTAAATTGGAGAAAAAATTAAGAAAAAAAAAACAAGCATATAATTTCGCTTCAATTTTGACTTTCAGTGAGTGATATTCTTGCATTAATCAATCTGCAGCAGTAATAAAAAGGCTACTACTAAAAAATCTTATTATTTATGAGCTGTAACAGTGTTTTTATTGTTGCATAGGAACCATTACTCATCTACACAACTGAAAAAAGCCTAATTAAGATACTTAAAAGATTTATTGATATCCACCTTTAAGACTTAAAGAAGTGCTTATTATCATATTTTCAATATCATCGTTATTAATGAAAGTATAAAAACATGTCCAGTTATAAAAAATTCTGCATTTATTGTTATTTATGAAGAGAAAAATAATAATCTGCAGCACTTTTAACACCTTTTCTCATTGATTCACTAAAAACAAATATATGCTTGACGTGTTTTTTTTTTTCTTGTGCTCTTTGCTTTTCATTGATACTTAATGAAAACATTTCACTGGCCGTAAAAAATGTCCATTTCGTAATCAAAGCTAGTTAGTTCTTTATACAAACGCAAAAGAAAAAAAAATTCTCTTTTTAATTTTTTCCCCTACGTAATGTTATAAAACGTAATTATAAAAAAATGACAAAAGGAGTGTTTTTCGCATAAACCAAATGCTTTTGCTCACGATAAATAACATCAGGTTAACATACGGATTATGGCTCTTTATTTTATTGTATAGAGTTCATGAAACATGCAGTTTCAAGTTTTGATTTCGTAATACAACTTGGTAACCTCTTCTTACGTAAGAGTGCATAGTACCTAATTCTTATGCAGGGTAACTGTTTAATGGAATTTGTTAACACGTAATTTTAACAGAATGAACAACCAATTGATTAGACTAGAAGAGAAACACGCTAATGTGACAATCAAAATCGTAAAAACAACCTTGTATTTAGCGTAAGTATATTGAAACACTCAATCGATTTCAAGGGCAGCTAAAGGTCCCTCCTCACCAGGAGAAAGAAATACCTAGAAAGAAGAAAAATAAAGGGAAGGAGTCTCAGAAACACGTGGTCCTTATCAGCACTGCACGTGGTTATAACCGGATTTTTAATCAGAGTTACACTTAGGCGGCCAGTGTAACTCTGATTAAAAATCCGGTTATAACCACGTGCAGTGCTGATAAGGACCACGTGTTTCTGAGACTCCTTTCCCTTTATTTTTCTTCTTTCTAGGTATTTCTTTCTCCTGATGAGGAGGGACCTTTAGCTGCCCTCGAAATCGATTGAGTGTTTCAATATACTTACGCTAAATACAAGGTTGTTTTTACGATTTTGAACTAATTGATTGTTTATAAAGCATACAGGAAACTATGGTTAGCAATTAAATGCAACTAACTAGAGAAACAAGATCTTATGAGCAGTTCTTTAAGACACTGATCAAAAGATACATAAAGAGTGATATGTAATATGTATAAATAAATCGAAATAATAATAAGATTATATTTCGATAAAAGATAAAAGATACATAATAAGTTTAAATTAATCGAACTCCAGAAACTGAATTTGATAGTTTTAATGTTTAGTTACTATGCTGGATTTCTCATGATAACCAGTCATTCAGAGCGTCTACAAAAAGGCCAAGCGAGGAATGCGAAATTCTCAGATTTCAAATATGTATTAGTGATAGAAATGAGAAGCTAAAGTATTTTATTAGTTTCCAATTTATGATTTCACGCGCATTCTCATTCTCATCACTGAATTGAAGGCCAATGGTTGCGAACGCAGAACCCAAGTTATGCACAGTATGCCTACAAAGTTTTAGAATTAACTAAAATGATTTCAGCAGACCTCTAGAGTATTTTAAGTTTAATTTACCAATTATCATCGATTGAAAATTATTTCTATAACTTCTAGTTTTCGTAGCTCTAGCAGGTTGCAAAATGGATGGGTAGAGTATTTATGTCGAGGGTTTTGAATGTTTTAGATATATAGTTCTTGACAGCTTCGCCTGCAGCTAACATTCTATCGCCCAGCTCTGCCAGTGAATATTCTGCCTTTAGCCATTTCACTGGCCGACATTAAAAACCCACCATTAAATATTCAGCCAACCTAAGTAGGCCTGTTTGATATTCAATAACTAATATAAAAACGTATTTTGGCATCACTGCATGAGTCAATTTCAAGCATGAGTTGACAGTCACGTGGTGATAAAAGCAAAGCAATAAATAATGAATCGCCAGGTTAGCGTCTCGGAGATAAGTTTTCTGCAAGAGTAGAAGTGCACAGTGAACCTAGTATGATTATATGGAAATGTTTTATTTAGAGCCGATTAAAAATTTAGAATAAGAATACTCCATGTGTGTATTCAGCAAAATCCGGGATTAACTAGACCTTTAGCTAGGATTTAAACTTATAAATCAAAAGTCTGTAATGAAAGTGGCATTAAGGTAAGTGTGTTTCCAAATTCAAGTATATCGATCTCCTTGAACTTATCTGCGAATCAAGGAAACTTTAATGAAATTTAAAAGAAAATGTGTTGTAGTTCAAAATGCCCTCCTAGTCAAAAAATAGCAACACGGAATAAAACAAAAACTATTTAACGGATATGCGTGAAATTGATCCAGGAGGTTGGGGTGTCATTATTAGACTACATAGCAAATAGTAAAGCAAAAATATACAAAGAAGTATGTGTTATGACTATCACATCGCGAAAGACCAAATGGGTCGGAAGAATATGCTATGGAAACATCACGCTAATAATGCCTATGTTGCTCTTTAGCTAAATGCATTCTTGGTAACGGTGAGGCAAGCTGGTAATAGTGTCGTTGATCGCTTTTTGTGGCAGTAGCGCCCATTTCTATAGTAATGCACATCAGAGCTCTGGAGGGTACATCGCGACGCACTGCGACCTGCTATCCGTCGTCTCAACGTGTCCCACACATGCTCTATGGGATTTTAGTCCGGTGATCTATCAAGCCACGGTAGATGTGGAATGGTTTCACTCTCCAGATAACTCCGCCCCATTCGAGCTCTATGTGGGAGGGCGTTTTATCGTCACAATAAATATTTCGTGGGTACCCACTGCAGATATAAAAGGACGCATAAGAGAGGTAGAATTTTGTCGCGATATGGGACGGCTGTGACAGAACCTGCAGGAATCACATAGAGATCGGTACAGCCGTTCATCCCAGCCTATACAAGTTGCTATCACAGCCCATACAAGTGAGCTTTCTTCCTCTGTGTCTTTCTACAATGGCTGGATCCGCGATAGCCTGTCTCTGGCTCTCGCCATATTATTGCTTTTCGGAAATCGTTCTGGATGTTAAATCGAGGCTCATCCGTAAAGAGCAGTTGGCTCCATTGCTCTGGTGTTTAACTGCGATATTCACGAGCCGTATTCAACAGCGCTGTGACATGCGATGGGGACAAACGAACACAAACCAGAAGACATGGGGTGTACAGTCCACCTTCATGCAGTCTACGCGACACAGTTTGGCTTGATATATGCCGCCCTGCAGCAGTAGAGAAAGGCGACCCCAGTTGTGGTGCTGTTAGTGATCTACCACGTCTTGTATATAGCAACAGGAAGCGATCATCTGCTGTTGTGGTAATCCTTCGGTGTTCAGATACACGCCTTCTAAAGGGGTTTTGATGTCTTTGTAATGATTCCAAACTCTCTTAAAACTCTTGAAAATTAACTTTTGAAAATTAATACAAATTAATTAATTTTAAAAAGCTTGATGAATTAGAGATCGATGCTTTAATTATAAGGTATTTCTCCCCCCTTTTTCGCGTGTCTTCGTGGTGTAGTAGTTCTACACGCTAGGCCGGTATTCCTGAGGTCCGTGGTTTGATTCCCGGGGAAGGCGCTTGCTCATTTTTCATCTACCCTGCTTCCAAAAAACACACAATGTCTCTACAGTGGCGCCTGAACTAAAGGGGTGTTGAATGATGATGATTTTCCTCACTCAGGATTTGGCGATTGGGTACCCAAAAAACCCCAGTCGCCCTTTAAAAGGGGGATATATAAGGTATTTCTCCCGCCTTCCTAGTGTGTCTTCGTGGTGTAGTGGTTCTGAAAGCTGGGCCGGTATTCCAGAGGTCCGTGGTTCGATTCCCGGCGAAGGCGATTGCTCATTTTTCATCTTGTTTGCTTCCAAAAAATACCTAATGTCTCTACATAATTATTGATGAAAATTTTTAGGAGGATGATATAAATTTTTCTGATGAGTATAAGGAAAAATTTATTTATTATATTAAAAAAATAGGAAGATGTTCAAATTATATGAAGATAAGCAAAATAGTTCCCCAAATATTGGTAAGTCAGGTAGTATTCCTGTAACTATTGAAACGAAGTTGCGAAAATTTACAATTGAAAAATTTTCCGGTAATGTCAGTTTATATTTGGAGGTTTGTAATGCATTTGGAATACAGTTAAGTTTAAACTAAAACGATCAAAAACAGAAAAATTCGTTTATTTAAATCTTCTGTCAGACGGCTCGGTGTTAACTAAGTGGCTGCATTTAGTTTGATGGAATCAAATTATGAGGTATATCTTCAGTTTGTAGAGATAGGTATTTTAAGGAAGCAGGAGAGATGAAAATTAAACAAACGCCTCGGCGGCAATCGAACCACGGACCTCTGGAATACCGCCCAGCGTGCAAAACCACTACACCACGAAAGCACGCTAGGAAGGCGGGGGAAATACCTTATATGCTCCCCCTTTTAAAGGGCGACTGGGGTTTTTTGGGGACCCAATCGCCAAATCCTGTGTGAGGAGAATTATCATCATCCAACACCCTTTTAGTTCGGGTGCCAGTGTAGAGACATTATTTATTTTTTGAAAGCAGGAGAGATGAAAAATGAGCAAACGCCTTCGCCGGGAATCGAACCACGGACCTCTGGAATACCGGCCCAGCGTGCAGAACCACTACACCACGAAGGCACGCTAGGAAGGCGGGAGAAATATCAGAACAAGAATAAACCTATCTTTATACTTTGTCATGCTGCTTCCAGTATATTATTATTAACTTAATTTACTTTGATATTTCGCTTCAGGACTACCGGAACAACCTTAAAATGGTGCATGAAAATGGTAAATTTATGAAAATGGTTATTGAAAGAAAGGTATGGACGTACAGATTTACAGTTAACTGACATACGAATAAGCAGTTAAACGTCGAAGCTGTGAATCAGATTTCGAATGTGAAAGTTTTACGATGATTTAGAAGTAAGCATAAGAAACTTAGATTCGTTAGATGCAACGAGTGGTAGTAATGGATACTTACTCATATTCATTATTTTAAAATTTTTACCTGAAGAACTAACATTAACCTTTCAGAGGAATTCTAAATAAAGAGACAATAATGAAGTATCGGAATTAATAAAATTTTGATGGCGAATTCCCCGGATAACGGTCAGAGGTCTGTCACCCCTCATTTTCTACAACCAAGCCATTCGAGAGAACTTTCGACTGTGCCTATACAGCACTAAGAATTTACCCTTGCACTAAGAATTTATCCATGTCTTCTTCAGGATTTAAACCTTGGCCATCGGTATGGCATTCAGTACAGAATGACAAAACACTGTGCTAAAAGAACATTGACATTACTTCTAAACTGCTGTTCAGTTACAGATTTTCATACACTAACTGTTCGAAGCGATATCCTATTCTTTTGATACAAAGATTTAAATATTAAACTTCCTAGAAATTTACCATTTTCATGCACCATTTTAAGGTTGTTCCGGTAGTCCTGAAGCGAAATATCAAAGTGAATTAAGTTAGTAATAATATACTGGAAACAGCATGATAAAGTATAAAGATAGGTTTATTCTTGTTCTGTGTAGAACGACTAAAATAAAGTACATAAAATTGCGTGACAATTTACGTAGTAATGAATTTGGTAATATATTTTACTTTGAAGTTAAATAAAAGTCAATTTCTGGCTTTAATGCTAGAGTACTACTGTATATATTTTGAAGAATCTGATCTCTTTTCTTCAAAAATAATCTGCCTAAATAATAAAAAAACTATTTTGAGCAGAATATTTTTCTTTCATGATATTTTTGCTTCTTGATGAAGAATAACTGTCAGATTCTTTTGAAATGCATTCAGTATTTTTCTTAATACTAATGGCCTACCTGCGGCTGAGCGATGAGATCGCTGAACGCTGGTAGTTTGATCCGGGCTCAATCCCGACGAACGGACTGGCTACCCGGGAGGTTGTGTGATTTCGTATATAACGCGAATATGATCCAGTTTTCCTTAAAAAGTCCTATGCGAAGGCATCCCTCTTATATAGATAGGTAATCGTGGAGTACTTTGGTATCGTCCAAATAACTGATATTATTACCAGTATAAGTTTTGCCTTACTACTCAATTATTGAGCAATTATTTATTGATATTTCTTTTTAAGTTCAAGTTGGAGCGCTTCTTTTATATCTACCAATTTTTTTTGTTAGAAAACTGAAACAATGAACTTGGACAGAATGAAGATGGCATTACAAGGGGAAAAATTTACGCAAGGAAAAAATTACTTTTAAAGCATTTTTTGAGAAAACGTCAAATAATGAAAATAAAATTACTCGAATGTGTAAATGATGCTGTAATCCACAGGATCCTTTATTCAGCTTGTAAGATTGCAACACAGTTTTTTTTGACGTCCAGAATAAGCTCCCGCGATTGCAAATTTCCATTTACAAGAGATAAAAATTTAAGGGTTCTCAAGCACCAGTCTTGTGTTTCCATTTTATTGTCGGCTGAGCTAATGATTCCTTCGTTAGTTTCGTATTTCTTCATTCTTTAAGTGCTGCGTTGTTTAAGCTAGTAATGCTTGTTATACATTCACACTCTTAGTGATTGTGCTTCCAAGGGTTATCAGCTTAATTAAATTGCTTTAATAGATTCTTTGTATCTTAGAAACAATGACTGAAGCATGGTGACTACGTCTTTATAATTAATCTTTTTCTTTCTCTTTTTCATGAAAGAAAAATACTTTAATTCAGTTTTGTATTAAGCAGTTAAATGCATGTTTTTATGCAATGTCTGATGCGCATTTAGTTTTAAATGGTAAAGAAATAAGTAATTTATTTTAAACTCAGGAATAAGGTGAAAGTATTATGTATTTGAGCTTTGAAACAAAATATACGTTTTTTTTTTTTTTTTTTTTTTTTTTTTTTTTTAAATTTGATTTCTTATTTACAATTGCATTCACTTTTTAAGTTTTCAATGTCACAAAGTATACTTTCTCCACTTAATGGATCAATCTGAAAAGCATTTTGACCTTCTTATCGACTTATGTTTACTATCGACTTATTATTCGATAGTGTACATAAGTCGATAGTGTACTAAAATTATAATAAGAAATTATAATAAGAAATAAAATTAATAATAATTATTATTAATTTTAGTACACTATCGACTTATTAGCTTTAAATGCAATAACGGCTATGTGATACACATAGCCGTTATTGCATTTAAAGCTTTTTTTAAGTTTCTTTATATGAATTACAATGTTAAAAATTAAATTTTAAAATTTCGAAATGCAAATAAATAATGACTACTTAAAAAAGCACCCTTTAATTTACAGAACGTAAAAATTATAAAGCTATCTGAATTTGTTACAGATATATCACCATAAGATGGAAAAGCAATATATTAAATTGTATTGTAAGTTTGTGATTTAAAGTTAGTTTTATTGAATACAAGTAGTTTGTTAACTTTTTTGTAAAATAATAAAAGTATTTTCAGTACACGTAGTTTAAAAAAAATTAAAATATACTCGCATTTTTATGGATCATTATAATTATTAAATTAATTTAGAATTTAATAATTAAAATTCTTTTCGGGTTGGATGAAGTGAATAAATTCTATTTGGAATATCCTTAACCAATTTTTATAGCGTTTTAACATTTATATAAGCATAGCAATCATTCATCGTTATCTTTAACACCTATATTGGTATAGCAATTATTCATCGTTATCTTTAACATCTTTACATAATAACTTTGTTTGACATTGCTAAGAAAGATGTTTCACTTCGATTTGAGACATTTTAAAAATTTTAGTACCAGGGGCCTGCTAAACCAGGTGTTTGTAAAGTTATATGCTTAGTATGAAATTGTTATTATATTCCTGAAAAGCGCAGCCTAAGTCAGCCTAAGTCAGATTATCGCCTAAAAGCAGCCTAAGTCAGATTATATGTTTATAGAGCATAGACAGACAAATAGTCATACGAGAATTTTCCTTTGCATCGAAATATCCCTACATGATTATTGCATCTCCTGGCATTTGTCTGCTGAAATTTTCTGTGGTCTTTGAAGCAAGAAACGCCAGCAACACCGCTTCAAGAATTATTTTTTCTAATCCAAGAAAATTACTCTTTTCCGCTTAACTAATCCCTAGTAACGCATTTTTTTTCAGTTCTATGTTTTGTGTTAGTCTGTCTTTTGCCTTAATTTTAATAAATTTAACTTTTACATTTGATCTCAAACCGTTATTAATTATTTGATGAGACGTCTTGATAAGTGCAGAGAAAGCAATTTGTTTCTCATCTGCTATTTTGTTGTTTCTACAGGAAACGCGTTTATGTTGTTACTTTAATTTAAAATTGATTTCCTTGTAGTTTTTCCATTTCAAAAACATTCATACGTCAATTTTGCTGCAAATTTCACTGTAGCAACAGACATATTGATTAATCTAGCAATTTTCGTACAAAGGTTTTATAAAAATGAGAGTTTTATTCGTAGTGAACAGATTTTTATTAGTTCTGTCGCTGAGTTCAATATATCTGGGCTTGTTAATGCAGTACATTATTTTACAAATAATAAATGATTTGCCAAGTGCCCTAGAATCTGTTTATCGAGAAGCCAGATCATAAATAAAGAAAAGACTTGACGTACTTTGACTAAGGGATGCCTTTGTAGTCTAAATTAGCGATATTGTAAAAAAATATTCTCGTTCTAATATTTCTTACAGTTGTACACTCAAGAAAATGAATCTGACTTATGACTAAGTGTCAAAGCTGTTTATCTAATCAAACGCAGAGAATATGTTTATTGCTTACTTTAAATATTTCTGTTAGTGAAACTGAAAGCATTTTGCATTTTCTCGATTGGAGTGAGTTTGTGTTTTCAGTCGCAGCATTTTTGGTTGCTTAGAAATTTAACATTCACATAGGTTTGAAAATCGTAATACTTGGTAGATCAATTCACTGTAAAAATTTCTTTCTTTTTCTTATTTTCTACACTGAAAGTTTTTACCAAAGATTTCAAAGGAGTAGATGCGAGTTTTTTTCAATGAAGTTGTACCGGGTAAATTGTGTATGAGGGAAGGCTGTTAAGTTGGTAACATGAAATTTTTGCACGTTTAATTACGATCAAACACCCATACATCCTGAACGTACCGGGCTTTAACTTCCTTTGAGGTGGATATTTCGATATTTAAACATATAAATGCCCTACGTTTTCATTATAGAGGGTATTCTATCAAGACCGCCCATACTCTGCTCACCCAGTTTCCTCAATTGAAATGCATAAAAACCCCAAAGAAGTGCATCTGTAACGACCCGTTGTTTCGAGATAAATACGAAAGAAAGGTATAATCGCAAGAAAAAGAACTTTATTGAAAACATGATCATCGGTATTTGCTTATGTTTACACAGGGAGATGTTCAAAATGACCATAATCGAAATATCGAAGCATGGATGCTTGTGCATGTGAAATATCGAAGCATGCATGACGTCGAGCCGTCGTTTGAATCAATCAGATTTAAAAGGTTGCATCTAGTACTACCGGTAATCTTCGCATGGTGATAATATATTCCGTTCATGAATGTTACGACATATTCTTTATCTCAGGTCAATGTAATGTTAATGCCTTATGAAATGACGAAATGCTAGAGAGTATGCCCGTCGTCTCAACGTCTATCCATCACAGCGCCTTCCAGATGCCAGTGTCATCTGCAGGTTGGACGACAGGTTGAGAAATACTGGAAGCGTTTACCAGACTCACAATCTCCAATCGCGTTGGTGAAAAAACGCACGGCGGGCTTAACGTCAACACAGGAAGATTCAATACTTCAACAGGTGAAGGAAACTCTCGAGTTGAGGTCATGAGCCATAGCCAGAGAGAGAAATATGAGTAGCAATACTGTGCACAGGCTAATAAAGTCAAAGGGGTTGTACCTATTTTGCTGCACAACCGTGCAAGGTCTACATCCAGATAACTTTAAGTGACGCGTTGACTTTCATGAATAGTTATTGTAACGACATGAAGCCGTTAATGTTGATGGATGAAGCATGCTTCACACATGATGCGGTCTTCAACAGCCACAAGAGTCATATGTGGTCAGAGTCCAGTCTTCATGTAATCAGCCCGCAGAGACATCAGGTGCGTTGGTCTGTAAATGCATTCATCGGCATACCAGGCAATAGAATGAATGGACCATATCTGCTGCCTGAAGGGCTCGCGGGGTATTCACACTTGGTATTTCTCCGTGATGTATTAACCGATTTCCTAGAGGACATACACTTAGGCAATTCATGGCTTATGGTTAAAGCATGATGGAGGTCCGGAGTATCTCAGTGCTCCTGTACGTGACTGGCTGGGTAAGATTAGGATGCGGGATTGGACATGGGAGTCCAGTTTCATGGCTGCCACGATCGCCAGATAAGACACATTTAGATTTCTTCCTATGAAGCCATAGGAATTGGTCTGTCGAGACTTAGTTATTACAGAAAGTAACATAGTTTCTCATCTTAATGCTGCGTGTACTTTCGTGGACACCACACTGCTGCAACGTGTGCAATCAGCCATTACACGGCGGGCGCATGCATGACTCAGTATACGATGTGGACATTTTGAACATCTTCTGATGTAAACATAATGGAAATACCGATGTTCATGTTTTGAATAAAGTTTTTTCCTTGCATCAGATATGATGTCATACTTTTCTTTCGCATTTATTTCTAAAACTATGGGTCGCACAGATACAGTTCTGTGGGCAGGTTTTGAGTATTCCAAGCGAGAAATTTGGCTACACAGAGTTTATGCGGTCTTGATGGGACACCTTGTATAATGTCTCTCCTCTGCGGATCCACTTCGGAACGGTGGACTTCGGAACGGGGAGCTGCTAACGGGCTAGCCACCAAGCTGTGGGGGGGGGGCTTTCCAGCATGGAGGCTTCAGCAGATCTTAGTGGTGCGTTTTAACATCACACTCACCAAGCTCCTCTCGGTATTGAGTACTTTCTCCTGGCTGGCGATGCTCGTAATGGGGTCGCCTTGTTGGGACAGTCTGGGTGAGTGTTACTACCGATGATAGGACGTACTTTTATCCTCGGACCGGTTAATTCCAGTTAGTATTGGTGTATAATGCAATGTCTCGCTTTAATTGCGTTATGAGTACCGATGGCCGGCTGGCATGTGAGGAGTGTTTTATTTTGGAAGAAACTAACAGCTAATATTTGAAATTTACCTAATCTGAAAATGAATGTTCTTGTACATTTTAAACGTTTATGCGCATATTATAAATTTTCTTGGGTCACAATTTCTAACGTTACAGCTATTAATGAATACTAAAGAAAAATGTATAGATTAAAAAATCAGATCTGTTTAATCATGTGCTCCCCAAAGTTTCGTTTGTGCGCGGGCTGGAGCTTCGAACCCACGCGTAATACTAATACCCGGATACAATTATTATTTATAAGCATTTTACTTAAGACCGTTTGAATTGTACGATGAACGGAAAGAAGCGGAGTAAGGAAAACAATTTGAAAGACGAAACAAGAAAAATATTCAGAAATAATTGGTTAGAATACTCGAAAAGAAAAAAAAAATATTTATAGCGGTTGCGCAACTACGAGTTTTCTGAATAGGACAGAACGACATAAAATACATAATTGACTAATCATATTTACATATAGGATGTGTGATTAGAAAAATGCTTTGTTTACGTTGAAAGGCTTTATAAATGTCAAGCTGAATTTCAAAAACTACGAAGAAAAATAAAAGCATTAAATCTTAGCTTTCGAAATATAACGTCAGAAGGACAATATTTTTAATTTTAAGTAAATATTTTAAAAAATCTTTTTTTTGGAGCCAATTTTTACTTTTCCGTTGTCATTTAATTAAAAGACATTAGAATTCTCAAGGCCATTCAGCTTCTGATCCAGTATTTCTTCTGACCAATTAAAACTTTTCATTTTCACTATTTAACTGTCTAAACTATGAAGTTTATCCTAAGATTCATAAAACTGATAGTCTTTCTGTCTCTTTTATTTTAGATCCTGACTCGTTTCTTGGATTAAATGTTTAATTATCAGTTCTTCCTCAGTTGTAGGAATTGTTTCGCTTTCTTTTAAAATAGTTACGAGGATTACTTTGGTGAAAATTATTCCAGTCAATGACACTTCAGAATGCTTGAAAATAAAGTTCTTTCTTGACGAAATTGAAGAATTAAATTTTTTAATCAACCTCTCTTCGAAACGTACAGCATTTTCTTAAAAAAGTAATACCTTTGATATAAGATGACAGTGGAAAATTCTTTAAGTCAAAAGATCTTTGACATTAATATCTGTTGAATGTATTGTGACAGTCCTGCTTTCTACCGTGGATATTCTATGCTGTAATTTTTTCTGTCTGTCGATGGATTATGAAGTAACACAGTTAATATCTCAATTACCATGAAAATTATATGTCTGCACGTTTATTTAACTTTGAATACTTTCTTTATTTTTAGCATTCGCAATGAGTTCAGAGTTTTTTCCAAGTGTATAGATAATATTTTCAGCTTTGTTCATTCGAATTCAAACTGTTTCACATTTCTAAAAAAAATTAATTAAATTTGATTTTAGCTCTTGAATGATATTTTATTTTGATTCTTCTCTATAATTGTAACATAGCAATTAAAATTAGTTGTAACATTAGGTGCACTGCGCATTGCCATCGCTTACAAGTAAAATTTTAAGGTATTTCAAATTTCAACCTTGCTGTAAAAATCAGCTGAAAGAACTCCAAATTAATCAACATAAAAACCAACTACATTCGTACTTAAAGTAACATGGAATTGCAGAATTATCTGATATTAGACACACACACATATATATAAAATAAATAAATAAGTAAATAAACTATAAGGCATTTTCTCCCTCTTTCTGCATGCCTTCGTAACGGTAACACACTCGGCGCGTATTCGAGAGGTTTGGGTTCGAGTTTCGGGGAGGGCATTACTCATTTTCAAGTCTCCTGCTTCAAAAAAAAAAGGCCTAATGACTCTACGAAACAAATAAAAAATTCGCATAAAAGGTACGTATCAATATCTACATCAATAACTCGAGCGTTAAAAGTTAGAAGCTCAATAAATTTGATTAGTTAAACTAGCCTTTGGAGAAAATAACTTTTACTCTTGTAATTTCAATGTTAGTCGTTTTATTAGTTTGTACATTTTAGAGGTATGGTAGGTAATTAAAATAAGTGTAATGCACATTACAGAGTGCTTTGAAGAACATGGTATACCTGTATGATTTACGCAACATTTCTTTTTACATTTTGTTTTTGGTAAATTTACAGGAGGTTTATAACTTTAGTTTCTTCGTGTTGTTAACATGTATTATCTCATTGAAGAGTATTTTGCACATAATATATTTATTTTGAAGATCTTATATCATTACACCATTTTCTTTATTAATATTTTCTTTATGAACGCGTAACTTTGTGCTTAGCGTATTTCTGCATGCATGTTCCTATAGGCCCGGCTTCCTCTGTTTGGACTTATATTCCAAGTCATTAACTCTCTGCGTTTTAGAAGATGTCACTTTCGACTTGGCATAATGCTAATATGGATTACAGACATTTTCGTTTTCCAAGTCTCACCAATGGCCAAGTGATAAAACCGCTGAAGACTGGTAATTCGACCGGGGTTCAGATCTTGGCGAACAAGATGGCTGCATAGGAATTTTTATGTTCTCCTCATGCGTACCTTGCATACGAGTCAACGTCTCTTAAAAAAGTCCTTCACGACAGCCTTCATCTCTTTAGACCTTTGTGAGCTTTGCCAAAATCTAAATAACATAATCCAGTCTATTTTTCTTCAGAGAATATACTTATCATCTCAAATAAAAATTTAAAGTCCTTCTTTTATTTAATGATTCTCAGATGTGAAGCAAGCATAGGTGAAATATCAATTAAATTAGTTTATAGACAAACGATTATTTTACATTAGCCTAATTGAGAAAGAGAAGTATAAGAATAATAAAACAATTAAGATAGGAAAGAGAGAATGCATTTTATTTGGAAAATTAACTGTTTAGAAGTTTGCTAATTTTTTTTCCTTAGGAAAAATATAAGGTAGCTGAACGTATTTGTAACAATGTTGGATTCTAATTCAGATATCCATATCATAATTTATACGTCAAAATTCTGAGTGTTAAGCATAGATACATTATCTCCATATGTTTTCTGTAACTGTGGAGAATATTTTATTCCACGGCATTATCACAAAATTCTAAAACACGCTTAACTAATAATTCTGTCTCATGTAAGCTGAAAAAATTAAGGTACGGTCAAGTAATGAAATAGTAATAGCAATGGAAATTTTAAGAATTATAACATTTAAAGTGATTTGTGAAATGCAAACTAAATGTGAAATCTTAGAAATGTAAAATTTAGAAAACGTAAAGTGGGCAAATACATATAATGAAATCACAAACAAAATTTTGCGAGTTTTTCTTGTACCAGTATGTTACAATTAGGAGACGGTATTTGGTATCTTACGAAAAAACATATATTCTGCCCTGAATAAAAAAAACTAATTTGTAAATATATGAAAAAATATTAAAACCTACAATTCATTTGTGCTTTATAAGGTAAGTCTCGTATACATGCTTTCATATTTAAGAATTAATTTAAAAATCACAAATTATTTAATAAATATTTAACTCGTCGTACATATAAAGGAAGAATAACTAGCAGTGCTCTGAAAATTATTGTTAAATTAGAAAAACGTAATTTATTATTATAAATGAATTATTGAATTGTTTGGAGATATTTTAAGTGATTTAAATTTAACTCAGATTAAGTAAATTTTAAAATTTTTATAACGCTTCATCTAAAATCCGTATCATTTAAGATTTTAACTTCAATGCAGATGAATGTTGTCTCCTGTGCATTCCAGTTATCTCATAGTTCAGTGTAATTCATAATAATTTCATGTATTGTGAGAAATGGGAACTTATTATTATGATAGTTGAATTATTCAAAACTTTTCATTTAGTAAATGAGTTGTATTAATAACAGAATAAAAAATAACCCGATATTTCTTTTCTAGTGTCTTGTCATCCCTATTCAAACAAAATTATCTTTCACAATATCCTCAAATGTTTTATCTCTGTTAACAATATTACTTGATTTGCTTCTATGTTTTTAATATTTTACTTACTATACAGCAGATCACAGCCATGTTATAATATAAATATTTAAGGTAAGTTAAATATAAATATTTAATGCCTACATTTTCGAGTAGGAGTTTACGTGCATCAACAGGAAAGATTTATCATAATGTGTTTCACTAGTTTAATATCAAAGATATTGTTTAGCATTAATGTAACTTTCCACACTTTTTTTAATGACGCCAGTGAATTTTAGACTATGATATAGATGTTTACGAAAAGTTGTCTTCATTTAAATTAAGACGTGAAGAAAAGAAAGAGTTTTGCATGTATAGTTTGTGTTACCTGTCTCACCTGCCGAAGAACTGCCGTGCATCGCTGTTTTCACGCTCCTCAATATTCGCAATTTTTCGCGTAAGTCCTCATAATTAGGTTGAGTAAATCATACCATACTATTGAGGAAGCCAAGACGTGCGTTTTGATATATGGATTAAGCCTGTATCATCCATACGTAAAAAGTTATTAATTAATTTCTAGTTTACTCGTGGGAGCCCATTGTGTCCGCCATTGTTCATGCAAGGGAAGAACAACATGGCACTTTAGTCCATCATTTACTCTCAAGATTTATATCACCGGACGCGCAATCGTGTCAGGTTTTCCTTGGAACTATTTTCGTAGTGATCAGATTATTATTACTTTAATTACGTAAGATTATTTAGCTAGCACGTGGTGTGAAGAGTCATCTGTGAAATTGCAGGAAAAAGTACGGTTTCATCCCTGAACGTATTGCTAACTATGACAAAGAGCTCCAAAGAGATAAGAAAAGCTGTTGATAACAAAAGGTACTAGTGGTTTCTTCATCAGGCAGTTTCTCCAGTTTTTACAGCCCTTTTTTCATGAAAAAAAGATGACAACAATCAGCGGAAAATGACGATTAAGGATTTCTAAATTAAAAGATTCTCCGTCAAATAGTTCAGAAAATATAAAATTTGGCTTATTTTCTCCTTTCTACCCTGGAGGAAATCCCACCGCAGCAATCCCCACAAGGAAGGAATCTACAACGTTCCCCTCCCCCCCCCAGGACCCTTACGAACAAAGAGCCTCTCCCACTACGTTTGCGGTTTTTACGACAGTGGATATTCCTCAATTGTGCAGTCACTCTTTATTCAATTAGAAAACGGAAACAGGACAGAGAAGTTCCCTCTCAAGTCTTCCCAGAGTACTTTAAAAGTGAACTTTGCATCTCTATCGGTCATCTACTTCAATTTTAGTGATTTTGGTGAAATTTTGATTTTAGTAACAGCTTGTACAGACTCTATATTGTGTGATAAGATTAGTGTTTCATTGTTTTCGCACTCTTTTCTTAACAAGAATTGAGAATTTTCACTCTTGGAAATTGTCTAACTTACGGAAGAAGTACTGCTACCAAGGTAGGACTTTTTACTCTTTCGTCCCCGCTTCTCATTCTCCTTGCTTCTGTAATTGATTAATTATACCACACGCATTGCATAGTTTAATAACAAACAGAGTCAATTGCTTAGTGTTTAAAGAGATGAATTAAGGTGCCTAATATTCCTTATTTTCTTAAGTGCTGAATAACGCAGTTGACTTAATATATATTCGGCCTAACATTTTTCATTTCATTTTACCAATGTTTTTAATAAGTTACATTCTTATATTAGTTACTTTTTTCATTTATTGCACTGAATAGAATCTATTTGTTCTTAACATTCTATTATTATGTTTGTACTTGTTTTTTGTTATATATTTTATATTTAACTCATCTAATCTGATTAGTAATTTATACTGGTATTATTCATCGTAAAAACAAACAAACAAAAAAAAAAAAAAAAAAAAAAAAAAAAAAGAAAAAGAAAAAAAAAAAATTTGGCTCTCTACGTATAGAAAGCATTTCCATTCAATTATCTCTGTACTACGACATTTCTCAGGAGTGTGTGCAACTTATCACAGTATAACTGTTCACAATTTATAATAGTAATTCCCTCATAGTCAGCTTCCAGCATGGTTCAAACTACACGTCCTTCGAGCCCAGTGTCCGTCAACTCGGAAAGTATGCTTTTACCACCGGAAAAAACAGCAACAGTACGCCAAGAACCGCGTATAAGAGACGTAAATCTTTATCATGCATGTCCAGATCTAGCCAGTACTAGACGAGGCGGAAAACGCATCATCCCACCAGGAATGTTCACAAAGCTTAAAAAGATGCTCGATGAGCTCAGAGATATTGCTACAAGTAATGGGATCAGTAACGTAAGCGACGTTCCGTTTCCGATAGGTATTCCGCATCCCTCCCATGCCTTCACACGTCAGTGCGATGATTCCACCACAGACTTAATTAATACAGAAACAATGCCGTCATTATTAGAGGATAATAATGTTCCTAAAATTTCATATGATGATGCTGTAGCAAAGGTACCAAGAAAAAATAACCCAACTATTTTGCTATACCCAAAGCAAGAGCTAAAATGCCATATTACAGAGAAACTAAATCAGATCCTTCCCCTCAAAGAAATAAATGCCAATATTGATTATATAGCAAATATTAAGAATGGAGGCATCGCGATCAGCAGCACTTCAAAGGAAGAACTCAACAAGATTACTAACGCCATAAACGTTTCCGAAGAAGCAAATAACTTAATAGAAATAAAAACACCAAGGGTTAAAAAACCGAAAATCTCAATCAATAATATCCCGAATACATTACCACCAAAATTAGTTCTCGAAGAACTAGTTGACCAACTAAGGATTGATAAAGAGGAGATTTCACCTCTCTTTTACACAAAAGGTAAAAACCCAAACACCATTAAGTGGGTTCTCGAATGCTCCCCTCGTACTCTATCCAAATGTATTGAACGTAGGAAAATTATAATTAATTGGAGCATTCTCCCAATCGCAGAATTCTACGGAGTGAGGAGATGCTACAGATGCCAAGATTTCTCACATTCTGGTAGTGCATGCAAATTTAGGACTTATTGCGCTTTCTGTGGTGGACCTCACTCCATAAGGAATTGCAAAGAAGACGTACCGAATTGTATCAACTGTAAACTGTTCAACTGCACATATGGAACCTACATCAATACTTCACATGCTGCATTCTCCCCCAAATGCCCATTATATCAGAGGGAAATCTCAAAAATTAAAGCTGCTGCAGTTTACACATCAAAGCAAGAAGTATAGTTAGCTTACTACCTAGTTTCGTTTAAGTTAATTTAAACTTCCCTTTCTGTACATGAATCCATCAAGTACTACCGCCGCCCTTTCAATTCCCCAATCTCAACTGTTTACGACAATTTTACACAATAATTCGCCTCCACAGGACAAGCTTAGAATTCTTCACATAAACTTAGGCAGAGGAAAAAAGGCGTCAGAACAACTTAGTGAAGTAATTGAAAATAACAATCATGATGTAATTTGCATTACTGAGCCGTATTGCGTAAAAGGTGAAGTTAGATGCCTTCCCCTTCACTGGCAAATATTTCAATCTACTGAAAAGGATCCTCTAGTTAACCCACGTGCCAGTATTATAGTCACCAATACCAAATGGTCCCCTACAATTATATTAAGCCATAGAGATGTGATGACGATAAGTATTAACTGTAAATCAGAACAGCTATTAATTACTTCCATTTACTGCTCACCACGAGAGGATATGGGGCCGAATCTCCACACATTAGAAAATATCTTTAGTAATCTCAGAAGATCACAGCACGTGATTACAGGTGACTTCAATGCTCACCATCAAATGTGGCATTACAATAATACAGATAATAGAGGACATACACTAGCTGACTTTATTGCTACACACAATCTGTATATACATAACCTCTCTTCAGACACTCCTACATTTGAAACAACAAATGGTAAAGGATGGCCGGACTTGACACTGTCAACATTGAGTATCTCCAATAAAATACAAGAATGGAAAGTTCTTGATGATCCAAGCCACTCAGATCATAACTACATTTCATTTGAATTATCAGAAGAAATCCCCGACCTCAAATTAAGAAGATTTTCAATCTCAAAGCAAAAAGCAAGGCAATTTGGAAGAAAAATCTCCACATGTCTTCAGTATGCGGAGAAACTTATAGATAAATGCACATCACCAGATGCAGTCCATGATTTAATGGAAACAATTATCAAAACAATACAGGAGACAGCGACCGACACATTTAAACTCCGTAACAACAACAAGATTACGAAGACTAACTGGTGGACAAAGGAATTAAGACGTGAAAAGCAACATACAAGGGCCCTTCGTAGAAAAATGAAAAGTGCTCCAGAAGGGTTGAAAATGGAAATATGGATAAAATACAAGCAACAATTGGCAAATTACAAAAAGAAAATAACTGAAGCAAAATTAAGCAGCTGGAAGAATTACTGCTGTAGTAATAAAGATACGTACGGCCAGCTGTATAAAATGGCTACAAGTAAAGTTTTTAGTCCCGCACATATCGGTCTTTCGAGAGATCAACTCTCACATAACAGCCAGCTTGGTAATGTCACTGAAAAGATTCTCAACAATATTCTAGATGTTGTCTTCCTAAAAGATAACGCAGAAGATGATGGCCACTCACATTCCGATATTAGATACAATAATACCGCTCCAAATACTCCAGACGATGTGGAATTCCACTCACAAGAAATTTCAAAAATTATTAAGTATCTTCCGAATAACAAAGCTCCGGGATCTGACGGATTAGACAACAGGATTATTAAGATAATTCACCACGCAATGCCTTTTCTGTTCCACAAAATACTAAACCTCTGCCTCAAATTTTATGTCTTCCCGAATTGTCTCAAACAGGGACAAACAATACTATTCAAGAAAAATAATAAAGATCCTACGGATCCGGAAGCCTTCAGACCAATCAACCTCTTACCTGCAATAGGTAAACTTCTGGAACGTGCAATCACGGGCAGATTACGCCACCACTTAGAGAAAAACGAAACCATAAGCCCCAACCAATACGGCTTCAGACCTCTCAAATCTACATCACATGCGATAGTAGAACTTCAAGAGCAGATCCGTAGGAATAAATCTTCAGCTCTCCATACAGCAGTACTCTGCATGGATCTCAAAAATGCGTTTGACTCCGTGTGGTGGCCTGGTATCCTTGAAGCCTTGCGCAACATTCAATGCCCTCAGAACATATTCAAGCTAATGAATAGTTTCCTAACAAACAGAGCAACGATAATCATCAGCAACAACTGTATAGTAGAAAGAAGAATAACGAGGGGCTGTCCACAGGGTTCTTGTCTAAGTGCAGACCTGTGGAACATCACCTTCAATTATATCACCTTCTACAAGTGGCCGGACCATACAAAGCTCATCGCCTTTGCCGACGATCTGGCCTTTGTAACAAATGGGCATTCAAGAGACATACTAGAAAAGAATAGTAACGAGACTCTCTCCATATTCCATTCACTCTGCGTCAATCAAAAACTAATAATTTCAGAGTCTAAATCACATATTATTTTATTTCCAAAACCGGGCAAATCGCTACAAAGGCTACCTTGCATTAAAATCAATAATAGAAGAATCAAGATCTCAAAAGAAATCAAATTTCTTGGATTGAAAATTGATCAAAAGTTTTCTTGGATCCCACACCTCATGGAAATTCGGAAGAAGACCCAAACTATTTCTAGAGCCCTCGCGAGGATGCAAGGCACAACGTGGGGCCTCAAGTCGAGGATGCAAAACATTCTCTATAATACCGTGATCGAAAAAATAATCCTCTACGGGGCATCAGCATGGACTCACCCTATGACAGTGAAAAAGAAAAGACTCTTAGCTTCGATCCAACGCCCCTTCCTCTTACAAATAGCAAAAGCATACAGAACTACCTCAACGGCAGCTGTCTGTGTATTAACGGGAATCCCACCCCTCCACCTGAAAGCAAAAGAAGATGCAGACTTAGCCACGTTATTCCACCTCAAGAAAAACATAGAGGTAGAAGATCAAAACCTGTGCCCTCTTGATTTTGAACAGCCACGAAATCCTTACCTAAGACACCCTGCAGTACATGCAAAACTCAGAATATCTACAAAAGAAGACACCCTCAGTGTACCTTCATTTCCAGTCGTGTACACAGATGGGTCAAAGTTAAACGAAGAAGTAGGATGCGCATTCTTTGCACTCCTCTCAGAACAAGAAACAACAGAATGGAAAGGACACCTAAGGAACAGCAACAGCGTTTTCCAAGCTGAGCTTTCAGCCATAAAACACGCTATTCTGTGGTCTCATCAAAAGCATCTAACATATGTTACCATCTACAGTGATAGCCAAGCGGCAATTAAAGCTGTCGATGATGCAAGAAACAAATCATCAATAGTGCAAGATATCTACGATTTATTATCACAGCGCAAGAGAACATCTATAAAAATAAAGTGGGTAAAAGCGCATGCTGGACAAGCCCAAAATGAAAGGGCAGATGCGCGTGCTAAAAATGCAGCTCAAGACCCATCTCTACCTCCAATCAATGTCCCATTCCCTAAATCGTATGTGAAACATATGTTGAAAAAAATTACATTAAAAAAATGGCAAACTGAATGGGAAAATGCAGAAGTAGGTAGAAGGCTTTTCAACTTCTACAAGAAACCCACATATGATCCAATCTCTTATAACTTCTTCATCAACATATTCTTATCTGGACATGGTCCTTTCCCCACGTACTACTTTGCACGAAATTTGAGCGATTCAGACAAGTGCGTATGTGGGGAAAAGGGAGACCCAGAACACTATGTTTTCAAGTGCCAGCTCACAAAAGAGCTACACTGCAAAGGAAGGTCACAAATTACGCCTGAGTACATTAAATGCATGCTAACGATACCTCAATTACAACAAAAGGTTTCCTTGATTATGAAGAAACTTTTTGCATATAAAAGAGAAGACATATGTCAAGATGCTATCACATCTGTATAAATACCTCTTATTCTACAACTTGCAAAAATAATGCAAGATTTCAGAAATATTGCAAGTGTCTGAAACAGGCTAAATATGGTATAAACAGTTTTTATAAAATAGTTACATTAAGAATTTGGACTGTATTAATGTAATAATTAAATCATTAATTAAAAAATAATATAAATAATATACGACTCTATTAGATATATTAGTGTAAATGTAAGTATTATGTGATTTTCTAATGTATATTTTTTGTATTTATGATACATTAATTTACAAAAATAATAATGTAAGATTTCAGTGCTGATGCATTTGTGTGTAACAAGTTAAAAAAAATGAAAGGAAATGTATTAATAAGAGAATTCGCCTTAGTAATTCAACTAAGTATAAAGTGCACAAAAAAAAAAAAAAAAAAAAAAAAAAACCTTCAATTAGCTCCTTAAAATGATGTTTATTTTAATTCGATGTAACTAGATATACTAATGTAAATATATTGTTTGTATGAAGTACAATGTACAATGAAAGTTTGTATGTATGTTCGAAGTAATTATGTTATTTCAATCTGCCATAATCCAACTTTTGTTAATAGGTTAATTTCTTTGCAATAATTGTATACTATGTCTTTGTAATTGTATATTCAATACGTAAGTCTAATATTAATGTAAAATTACTATGTAAATGTCTTGGTAGGCTAGCATCCGATGCGGGCCAACTAAAAGCCCAGCGGGGTACAGTAGTGCGGCGAAGCAACACCTGTAAAAGTCACTGACGAAGTTCTGGTGCTCCGTCCACTTTTCCCTGTCCCTGTCCCTGTATAGTTTGTGTTGTGTTTTACGAAAGAAATTTAGTGTTCAGTTTATATTCCTAGTGCATTCATTTTTTAACTGCTCCTATTGAAGCAGATGGGGTAAAATTTATTGCCCGTTATCTACAGATGTGCAAAAAAAGACCGATAAATTTCAGTAAAATATTCGGGTAATATTTACTTTTTACTAATATCGATATTTATAATATATTACTCTTTGTTCAATTCTGGGAGCAGTGAACCTATACCCAGTGCTATTTTCCTTTGTTGATGTTGCTTTCATTAAGAAATATGTTTCATTACTTTGGTTTAAAGAGGATTATCTGCTTTTCTAAATGGTATTGATTCAAATTCCAGGTGCTTCTTCGTGGTTTTCTCCGTTAGTTATGTTATAAAGTATTTCTCCCGCCTTTCTAGCGTGCCTTCGTGGTGTAGTGGTTAGCACACTGAGCCGGTATTTCAGAGGTCCGTGGTTCGATTTCCGGCGAAGGCGGTTGCTAGTTTTTCATTTCTCCGGCCTCGAAAAAAAAAAAAAAAAAAAAAAAAAAATCCTAATGTCTCTACAATGTGATCGCGAGTACTTATATTTGCTTTAGAATCTACACTAAAGTTCCCTCGCAGACATGTGGCCCGACAGCATTTCGTATACACAGGCAGATTTTGTATTTTACGTAACTTTGAGTTATTGAGCCATTCTGAGTAGTCAAAAGAGATGACTTGTTTTGTATCCAATAGGAGACCTTCATCGGTCTTATAACGTATTTCTCCCGCCTTCCTAGCGTGCCTTCGTGGTGTAGTGGTTCTGCCCGCTGGACCGGTATTCCAGAGGTCCGTGGTTCGATTCCCGGCGAAGGCGTTTGCTAATTTTTCATCTTGCCTGTTTCCAAAAATACCTAATGTCTCTACAGTGACGCCCGAACTAAAAAGGATGTTGGCTGATGATTCTCCTCACCCAGGATTTGGCGATTTTGTCCCCTAAAAATCCCAGTCGCCCTTTAAAAGGGGGAGTATATAAGATATTTCTCCCGCCTTCCTAGCGTGCCTTCGTGGTGTAGTGGTTCTGTACGCTGCGCCGGTATTACAGAGGTCCGTGGTTCGATTCCCGGAGAAGGCGTTTGCTAATTTTTCATCTTGCCTGCTTCCAAAAACACCTAATGTCTCTACAGTCTCACAACAAGCATATACTAATTTTACAGAGTTTTCAATACTTTAATTTTTCAGAGCTCAAATTCTTTTATGAGTTGTTATAGTAATAATAGAAATTCTGTCTGTTAAGCTGGATTTGAATATTTGTAATCCCTGTTCGTTTCGTAAGCTGTAAAAGAATAAGTATAAATAAAGAGTTCTTAGCATAAATTGTTTTGAGAAACAGGAGAAAAGTGCTTTGGATTACAGGTTTCAAAAGTTTCAAAGTAGTAGTTTGACTAAGTGTAAATTTAATTCGTGTAATAGAAAGGGAATAAATGAATTAGAAATTTTGAATCCTTGAATACTGTTAATAATGCTTCCAAGCACTATGGTTGGCCAACGATTAGAGCAACTAGTCCACTGCATATAACATTATTAGCTCAAAATGTAATCTAAACAATGTTGTACATGTAGAGTATTATGCTGGTTTAATGTGCTTCTAAAATATCAATGAACTGATAAATACTGTGTTTTAGGCTACATGAATTAGTTCTTTATATACTATAGTATAGCAGAAAAGCATTTGTAGAGGCAGCTTTTAACATCAGATATTTTTTTGAAGTTGTGATTTTGATAGAGTTTAAAAAAATTCAGCGGAGGCAGAATTTTTTTAGGCTTATAGCATAAAAAATGTCTGCACTTTTCTCTCGCAGCTTTTTTCAGTTATCACAACATAACACATGTAACGAATAAGGAAACGCATGCACACCTGCGCAAAGAAAATCAAACATTGTATGTTTCAATAAATATTCAGTTTATGAAATATTTTCCGTCTTTCCTATATCGCTCTTTACGATGGAAAGGAAACACAAAGAAGGTATTTACTTACCAAAAGAGACTGAACTGCTGGCCCAAATAGCTGACGAGAAGCCAGAGGTAACTTAGTCTTGAATTTATAAAAACGAAAACGAAATTAAATTAGAGTGTTGACATCCTCTTTCTTACATTTGGAATTCCTCTTCTTTGAATCAGTGGTTTCCTTCAATCCACTGGTTTTTCGTTACTTTTATTTTTACCCCAGAGAAAAATAGAATGTCTTCTGTTTTTCTTTTACTTTCTTGTACTTGATATTTATATCTTTTCGCTTGCTTTTTATATTCATTTCTTTGTTCACCGAGATAGTTCTGGGAATCCAAAATTTGATATTATTACTTTCCTAAGGCTAGCAATGTATGGTGGTTAATTCTTTAAATATTTCATTTCTGAGTTATTCAATTAAACGAAATGTTTTGATTTGTAGAAAGCTATCAGTAGCTGTGACAGATAAGAAAAATATTTTATTCAAAACTCCGGTTGGCGTCTATGTTTATTAAATTTTACATTGATGTCAAAATGCAACTGTAATTTCCTGCATTGGTAATCTGGGACTGGAATGCTTAGAGTAACCTTTACGTTTGAAAATCTCTCGCTATCTTCAAAGAAAATAACTGGTATAAGGTTACTTGTACCAATACTTTAACCAGTCTTAACTCAAGTTATGAAAATCCACCGCTTCTTGCTTTTATGACCTGAGCTGTTTCAAACTGATAAATCGATAATCGTATATTTGTACAGAACTGGGTGTCAAACGCAAAACATAGTCTTTTAAAATTGTGAGGGTACAGAAATCTAATAAATATTAGTTTCATGACAGAAATATACTTTTCGTATAAAGTAAGTAATTAATCTTTAAACTAGCAGGCGCGACGGTCCAGCATACTAGCAATCCACAATTAAAGCAATCCACACTCGAAATGAAATTAAAAAAAAAAAAAAAATAAAACTATGCATTCTTAAGTTCGTGCGTCAGAAAGGTGGCTTCAAATGTGGAAAAATGCATTCGTTGTATACGTTCGAGGAAAATGTTCACAATTTGAATTGCTACTGTAAAGCGATGTTCAAAATTTTATCATGTTTGTTTCTTAGAATAATCCCTCTTTCAGTTTAGCTCATGCTTCGAGTTTATTTTCGTAGTTTTGTACAGTTTTTTTACCGACCTGGATTTAGACTATGCATTATTTCACAATAATTTCAGTTTTAAATAAAAATCACAGTTAAGAATTTTTATGTCTTTTTTCATAAATTGTCGCTTTACAGCAAACTCCTTATCACAACGACATGAAGCGGTAACATTTAAGCTTCAATAACCGGCGGAAAAAAAGCATTTATTCGGTACCACAGACACTGAGAGATAAAATATGACAAATGAAGTAAATAAATAAAGAAAGAAGAAGGCAAATGAATGTCGTCAAATTAAAATTATGTGGTTTTATTGAATACATTTAACAATAAATTCACTTTATCTTTTAATAAAATCAACGAAATAAATTTCTTACCTAATGGTTAGCGTAGAGACTTAAATATCCAAGTGTATAATTATATTACTCTGAAAGCAGAAAAACGAAGAATGCTTCTTATCAGAAGATTAAGGAAAAATAATAAATGATAGCTGGGATATAGTTTTACCTGATTTCAAAATAAAGTATTTCAATTTTAATTTGTCACATGCTCATGGAATTAAAGAAGCTGTTTAGGAAGGACCTTGTTTGCCATTAATAAGCTTCTAATTTTTTAATCGTTCTCCGTTCGAAAATTTTAATTTCGAATTCTATAATTTTTTCTTCTAATAAAGAAATTAAGACAGCGTAATTTCCCCCTCTCTGATTATTTTTAAAATTGCTATAAATATATCTATAACCCATCCATTTAACGAATATGGCGTTTAAAGTGTTTCAGTAATTTTTCAAATTACAGATAAGAACTTACATGCTAAACTTCGTCTTACACCCAAAGTCAATAACATAAGATGCTTAGAACACATTACTTACGATATCAATGAATACAGGGCCACCAGCTGCCGAGCGGCAACATCGCTGAACGCTAGTAGTTCGGCCCGAGGTTCGAATCCCGCAAACGGGCATGGCTGCATGGGCGTTTTCGTGGTTTTACCCATGTGTAACGTGTATACAAGCCAGTTTCCCTTAGAAAGTCCTCCACGAAGACATCCCTCCCTTTAGGCAGATAGCCCTCGTGTGCTTTGCGATAAATAAATAATCCAATCCAATCCCTCCCCTTAGGCAGATAGCCCTAGTGTGCTTTGACATAATCTCAATAAACCAATCAATGAATACATAGTTAAACAACGTATAAATTTGGTATTTCGATTAGTACCTTTTTAGAATGGAAAAGCAATATTATTAAAATAATTAAAACAGAAATTTACAATATAAAAATTTCTAATCTTCAGAGTACGTTTCAGTGACATCCAGTACTCAAAAATTCAATTTATTATTGCCTCTGGATATATCAAATAATAATTTTAGCACAGTTTAAAAGACTTTGCATTTTGAACTAATTGAAACAGAACTTAATAAAAATTTTACATACAAAACTTCCACTTGCAATTAAAAAAATATCTTATTAAAAATTAACGCCTTCCCGAAAAATAAAAAATTTATAATAAAACTTTTTTAACAAATTTCCCAATCTTTATATCCTTCCTAAATTTCATAAAACACCACTTAAATTCAGATTTATTGTCAATGGTACCAAAAATTATAAAAATAACATAGACATTATTTAAAAAAACTTAAAAAAAATGTTTATTTTGACATTGCCCATGATTTCAATTTACAACATAGCCATTACTAGATTATTAAAAATAATACAAAAATTATCAAAACAGTTAACAAGTTAATTATCAAACAAGAATTATTACATTAATGTTATTAACAGTTATGATTCTGAAAATCTTTGCGCTCTTCTTCCCTTAAAAGAAATTAACAACAGCCTTATTAAACTGTACCAATTAGTTTCAGTACTCAGTGACATCCTTACTTTTGAAAAATCAAAATTCTACCTTAAATGTTCACTTCTCCGTAATTTTATTAAATTTAAAGTGCAAATTTTCTGCAAATTAACGGCATTTCAATGAGCACCAGTTATTCAAATTCTATTTGAATCTTTTTCTTTTTGTAAAAAATTCATGTTTATGAAAAATTGTGTTCAAATAAATACATTTAATCTTACTTTTAGATACACTGATCATCTTATCACTTCCGACAATTATGAGTTAACTGAAGAAGCTAATATTTAACTAAATTTCTAAAACTTAATAAAACCAATTCAGTTGACAGCAAAAGTGATTACCTTGAACTTAAGTAAAATTCTCAACTTTAATGAAATTAAGTTTTTGATAAATATCTTTATTATACTCAAACTAGTCTATTATACTCGCTCATTATGATTTCGGTATTTCCAAAAAAGTGTAGTTGCTAGCACCATTATCAAGCAGATTCTCAGAGTTAAAAATATTTGTTCTTCACTTGATGACATTAACAAAATTCAATTACCTGCAAATTCATTAATAATCAAATCAAATTTCACTTAATTTTATTTTCGTATTTTCCCAAAAACTACACATTAGGTAGTTTTAATTTAAATTTATTGTTTCTTATGATAGGATGTATTTAAACCAAATTTGAAGGTATTTTTAAGATGCGTAACAATAATAAATCTGCTTGTAAATTCATAAGTTGTCCCTCTATCTCTGTTACTAGCAAATGGCTATATTTATTCCAGTCCAGTTAAATTTCCAGTACTCCAAATAAGTGAAGACATTTTACTGTTATCTTAACTTTTCACTTTTCACAAATTTTTCTACACTCCATCACCCACACATTACTTATTTTTACATGCAAAAAACTTCTAAAATAGTTTAACTTCCTCGCACACAATTTGCTTCTGTTATTCAAATAAATTTTGAAATAAAAATAATATTTTGCGCATATTAATATATAAATAGTTAATTTATTAGTTTTAAATAATTGTATTATTCTTATTAAATTTTTGCGATTTAATTTGATAAAAATAAAATTTATTTCTTTTCTTTCCTTTTCAATTATCCTCATTAAAATACAAAAGAGAAGATAAACGATCAAAACATTTTTAATCAAAATTTTTTCAACATTTTTATATTTTTTATTTATTTTTAGTCTACCTAGATATTAAAAAGACTGCTATTTTCTCTTCAAAGAACTGTTCTAGCTTCCTTACTTTTTTGTTTTAAAAATGTTTTACCAATTTAGCCTATCTAGAATCGATGACTTAACAAATTCACTAAACCTTAAGAGACATGGCGATGATAACTTTGGCAATTAATCATGATAACCTTGGCTCACGATGAAGTAATATTCGCAGTACCTTCGTATATAACGTTGGTCCTGCATACATAGAATTTTGAATTCTTTGCCTGCATCCGTTACTTTGAGCTAGCTCGAAATTGTGGCTCCCACTGGTATTTCTGAATATATTTACCAACTAACGGCATGAAAATGCAGTTTTAAGGCAAATGCTCAATTCAGTAGACACGTATTATCTTTAAACTACGTTCAATCTTCCTCAAATGCACTTTTCACTTCAAAATCCAGGGCAGGTTTCTAAAATACTTCTGGTAATATGATCCATACTATCTAAGTAAAAATCCGCGTAAGTTTAGGGTTACTTTGCGACAAAAGTTAGATGTGTTGGTGTTAAGGTAATGATAAGGTTCTCGGGCAGCATAAAAAGACTATAGTCACAAACGCAGGAGTAGCGCAACTGCACCCACATGAATGCTTTAGTCACGAAATTTTGCTTTTGAATTGTCATACGATAGAATTTGTTGCACCTTTGAGGATTTAATATGCTTGATAAAGTGCAATGCCATTCGCTCGCAGGGACTGTTACGGAACTTGTTCCATATAAAAGAATAATATATTTTTCAAATTTATGCTTGACGCGCTTTACTTGGATTTTAGATGCATATTAACAGATCTTATCCACAGTGGTTTTAGAAAAGAAGTTTTGTGCGATATTCCCGAAACATGACATAAAAGTAGATAGACCACGCAAATATAACTGAGTATCAGTTAGTTTATAGACAGTAAGCACAGTAAGTGTGCTATTTGTAAATTGTATATGGATTAGTGATCATTGCAGAAATCTAAAAGCACACGTTTTGTTCTCAAATCATGGGACATTTTAGCCAAAAAGAAAATAAGAAAAAAATTATTATCGTATGTGTTAGTAAATACTAGCTTTTTCTTACAATGAATTAGTTGTGGTAAATATATTCTGAAAAGATTTAGAGAAAACGACAAAATATTTGAGCTAAATATGATGGCTATAATTTTACCTTTTCATTATTCTTTTATATTAAATCAATTTCAATTTTTTTCATAGTAGAAAATGGATTGGGGGTTGGATGACAAATATTTGTACAGATTGGTCGTGAAAAACTTCCCTGATAAAACTTCCTCCCTAACGGGCTATCCCTCAACCAATCGAAATCAAATTTCAGATATTGTTACTTGATGGTATGCACTCGAGATTTCTATGATTTGAAACAAGAGATAACATCACATGGTTACATTTACAGTGAAAACATTTTGAAAATTTCGAATGGGAACACCAACTTTTTACCTGAGCAAATTGATGAGCGCATTGAAAAATCATAAATGGTGTTGAAACGATACACGCATGATGAAAATTGCAAGCATAAAACATTTGCAAAGAAGTGCATTGTAAAGGACCAATGATAACACAAGAGAGGACAGATAAAAACTTTTATTGGAATTTTTCAAGTTTTCAATGTACCCGCCTTCGAAGACGATAACGCATAGCATGCGGGAGATTGTTGATAGCAATAACGAGCGTAGGAGGAATCGCAGGAGAAATCTGTATAACTTCACGCGTTTTAAGTCATCTTCCATTTCTGTCGATTTGATGTGCGCACATCAGACTTCAGAAAACACTAGAATCAGAAATCCCTCGGAGTGAGATCGGAGGTTCGCGGTGGCCACGAAACTGCAACGTTACAGGAGATGCCTCTACCTGCAAAGTGTTGTTTGGCACTTGCCGAGCACATATGGCAATGTCTGGAGCTGGATCTTCTAGCATCCGTATATAATGGCAATAACCACATTTCGCTGCTGAAGTTCTGCAATTAAGTAATTATGCAGCATTGTTGCACATTGAACACTTATGATGAAGCACATTTTCATACTTATGGAAGTAACCTCTTCGAAGAAGTATGAATCGAGAGCGAATGTGCTTGCCATGCCGCTCCACACAGTCAGTTTAGTTTCGTATAAGACCGCGGGTTCAACATCGTGAGGATTCCCGTCTGCCCTGTGAATGCAATTCTTATGGAAGTTTTCTTTTCGAAAAAGTATGCAGCGAGAACGAATGTACTTGCCATGCCGCTTCACACAGTCAGTTTAGTTCCATATAAGACCGCAGGTTCAACATCGGGAGGATTCCCGTCTGCCCTGTGAATGCAATTCTTATGGAAGTTTTCTTTTCGAAAAAGTATGCAGCGAGAACGAATGTGCTTGCCATGCCGCTTCACACAGTCAGTTTAGTTCCATATAAGACCGCAGGTTCAACATCGTGAGGATTCCCGTCTCACCTGTGAATGCAATTCTTATGAAAGTGACCTCTTCGAAAAAGTATGCAGCGAGAACGAATGTGCTTGCCATGCCGCTTCACACAGTCAGTTTAGTTCCATATAAGACCGCAGGTTCAACATCGTGAGGATTCCCGTCTCACCTGTGAATGCAATTCTTATGAAAGTGACCTCTTCGAAAAAGTATGCAGCGAGAACGAATGTGCTTGCCATGTCGCTCCACACAGTCACTTTAGTTTCGTATAAAACCGCGGGTTCAACATCGTGAGGATTCCCGTCTGTCCTGTGAATGCAATTCTTGGAATTTACGTTCCCAGTTAATGCGCCTTATCCGTCCATAATATTCGCAGTGGCCACCTGCTTCCTTCATCTTATTTGATGAAGATTGATGGTTATCTCTTCTTTGGAAATGCTTTACGCTGGCAATTCTCCTGATACATGTAGCGATCCAACGCCATTTACGGTTTTTCAGTGCGCATATCGATTTGCCCAGGACAAAAGTGGGTTTTCCCATTCGAGAATTTCGAAATGTTTTCACTGTAACCGTGAGAATGCCTGTTACCTTCAAATAACAATATCTGAAATTTCATTTCGATTGGCTGTGTGAATAAGGTACTAGGGTTTCATATGTCAAGGAAACCTTCTTATTACCACCCTGTATATCACGTAAAAACTCTTAGATAATGGATATCTAAAGGAAGAATGGTAAATCTAGGGAAAAAACTTTAATAAAAATGCTTAACCAGTAATTTATCCTCTCAAGCATGATTACTATTTTATGGTGTATTCACTTATAATAAGTTCTAAAACCTTCATCAAAAACTATTACGATTGTATATAAAATTAAATGTGCATTTTATTTGAAAAATTATTTATGTAGATTGTGTTTAAATATATTTTTTTAATTTTGCTGTGAAAATTTCAGAGATTTTGTCAGCGATGTAAAAACACGTTATTAATTTTAAGAACAATATTTCTTTTTTCACAAGAATAATTAAATAATAAGTGCAAAAATGATTAAAATTTTAATATTATGAATAACTTCTATTGACTGTTTAACAGTCCTAATTTTTCTCTGATCCATTCATTTTGTTACCAGATGCTTCATTTTTAAGTATTAATTAAGAACCTACAAAATTCAAGTTAAAAGTTAAATAATAGCACCAAAATTTTAGAAAAGACATCAACCTTTTATTTATAATTTAAAAAATATTACTTTATATATACTAATTGTTGAAGGATTAACGCATAAAATAAAATTGAATAATTATTTATTTAAAAACTTTAAGAAAGTTCTGAAATGTTTTGCCCCTAGAATTCTTGGAGTAAGGATAAAATTTCAGAAAACTCAGTTTATGTTTGAAACATAGCAAATATTTTTTGTCTTTTAATATTTCTGCTTAATACGAAATTCTCTTCCAATTTCTTGCACAATAAAGAAAATTAAAGCCATTTTTTCCGAATCATTTAAGAAGTACAGTCGTAGAATGTCTCTTCTCTAACGCCTGTTTCGCTGTCGATAGAAGTATTCACATTTACTTTTCTTCTTTGCTAGCATCGCGGCTTCCCAGCGGCCGAGCGTTACTGTCACTGAACTAATTCGGTCAGAGGTTCGAATCCCGCGAACGAGCTGACTGCTTGAGCATTTTCGTGGTTTTTTCAAATGTGTAACACATATACGAGCTAATTTCTCTAAGAAAGTCCTCCACGAAGACATCGTTTTTCTTAGGCATATAGCCGTCGAGGCCTTACTGTAATCACATAAACGAAAACGAACTTTCTATAACATCAACAACAATATCTGCATTAGTTTTTTCAGCAACAAATTGGATGTTATTGTAAATTACTAAATGTCTTTCAAGTTTCATAGTAGAATCTGCAACATATCTATTTGATATATGTAGTATATATACAACACTTAAAATTAAGTGGGTATAAAATACATTTGTACTTAAATTTTCTGTTACTATTTTCAATGCATGTATTTTCAATTCAATGCTTGCAATAACTGATATAAACAAGTTTCAGATAAGCGTACTTGACTCTATAAGCATTTAAGTAAGTTTGACCTTCAGTGTTTTGCATTCATTCTGTCTTCATTTTTATAATTTTACTTTAACAATGTGTTTAAAATTATCAACAAGTTTCTTAGCTTTCTGTGTGCATTTTTATGTTGATTTGTTCCGATTAGTGCCAGAGAACAAACAATAAGAAACACAAAATTGCAATTTTTAACAAATACTTAAATACGCGTAAAATCAAGACTGACATGAAAAGTACCAGAATCATGAAAATCGTAACTTGTGCTGTATCTCAGGCAGAATAATAAAATAATAAAAAGAATAATAAAAGTTATTTGATAAAAATAACTTGTAGCATAATTAAGAGCTTAAAATAAAATTTTATGTAAGAATGCAAACATTTAACATAGTATAATAAAAAATTAAAAACTAAATAATAATTTTTCATTTACTTCCAATCTTTATTTAAAATAGATGTCTGCAGTTTCAGTTTTAGTTGGTGAATTTGAAAATGATTTGCGGATATTGAAAAAGTCATACTGCTGATAAAAAAATTTCAGCACTCATTTATAGAAAAAATTGGTTACTAAACTAATCTAACAATTTTGTAAAATATTTTAATAAATGAAATCTCACTTACAAATTAGTTTAACAGATAATGATTAAGAAATACTATTTATGAAAAAAAAATTTAAAATTAACCATTTTAGAGAAGTATATGATTCTCCACTGATTTAAGAGAAATATAAATTTCTTCTCACTCACCATTCTGCTCTTCCGTTTTAATTGAAATTCGGTTTTCAGGGAATTTACTGCCAAAATGCAACTAGAAACAATTCTTCCCACTACGGTATACACATAGTTCTTTTAGTTTAAATATGACTTAGGTAACCCTGCCCTATTTGCGTTATCTTTAGGTTTATAATGTGAAACCATTACGCATGAGCTTTTTCCTTCCCAAGTAACGGTGGATTAAGACCAAAATTAACTGCCGACATTATTAAAAAATAAGTCTTGAAATGTTTTTGTAACTGTAATGTACTTGTTTCATGGTGGATGTATGTTTGAAATCACTCGATTTCTTGTTGGATTGTAATTACATTACAAGATTTTTTTTAATAGGAATTCGACCACGTTTAATGTCTTATGAAGGCGAATGACACTATTCGTTTTCAACCAAAATTTAATTTTCGTTTTTATTTACGAGAAAAAATTTGCTCGGAACCGAAAGTGGTGGATGTAGCGCTGACTAAGAAATTCAAAGAATGTTGGAAGGTGCAGAAATGAAGGGTGAAACTGAAAAATATGCAGTTCTCGGAAAAAATCATTTAGAGAACTATAAAATATTAATACATTGCATTTTGTATTTCTTATTAATGTTTTTTTTGGAAGGAAAGTGGATGAAGTATAATCCGTTAAAAAGTTTTCTCATAGTTTATTGTTCTAATTTATTTGCCTATTTAAAACATTCATTGTAGTTTTCATCAATTAATAAAGTCTTTTGTTGAAGTAATGGAAAGATATTTAGTTTGGCTAACTAAATGATAAATCCTAATTTCTCAATTTTGTTCTGCAATTATACAGATTCTCTTTATTTTCCGTTAAAAATGGTAGTCGAATTTTCTAACCAAAGAATTTTAATTTAGCATCATTATAACATATATTTATTTATGAAAAAATAAATAAATTCTTAGTTTCGAGAAGAATTCAAACTGATGAATTTCTATTTTACCGGAAGCGAATACTGGAAAAATATGGCTACCGAAATAATCTTACTTAGCTTTTTAATTTTTCATTCGTGTGGGTTTGAGCGTTCTTATAAATCAGTCTCAACATTTATTAATACTATTTCGCTGATATCTATCACACGTAAACAACGTAATATATTCTTCGAGGAAAGTCAGCTATAGTTACATTTTCTCTGACCTGCATTTCTCTTTGGGTATTTGGGGGATGTGAACTATACTTTTGCATCAATATTAATTAAACTGTATTTTAAAATATACTTAACTGCAGGATATTTTTAGCAGTTTTATTAATATTTATAATATTTTCAATTTGTATCCTATTTCAACGCAAATTCGAAGCAACATTTTAAACACTTCTTTTTTTATCGGGAATAGAAATTAGTATCTCTCGGTTCGTAGATTAACACTCCACCGCTGACTATCAAATTCCTCCTCTAGTTATTATAAAAATTAGAACCCTTGTACATCTAGATTAAGAGATAGTTTCATGTAATTACGTAAGATAAAGCGCAGAATTTAAAAAACCAGGAAGATTTTTCCTTAATTTTTATATTAAATTTTAAATCTACTTTAAGAACTTTGATTTTAAAACAAGCTTACAACAAATGACTCCCTATATTCGGGCCACTAGCAGAGTACAGAGCACGGTCTGTACCATTTATTCATAGGTAAACAGCATCGATTACCATATTAAAAACAAACTCTTCGCATCTACTAAAAACAGTGCTTTATCGGCAGTATTATTCAATCAAATGTACTTGTATTTCGTCTTACCTCTTTTATATTAGTGAATCATTTGAGTATTTAATACCATATGAAAAAAAAAAAAAAAAAAAAAAAAAAAACTCCTTCGCAGCTACTAAAAACTGTGCTTTATCGGCAGTATTATTCAATCAAATGTGCTTGTATTTCGTCTTACCTCTTTTATATTAATGAATCATTTGAGTATTTAAGGAATGCGATGGTAAAATAAGCAAGCAGATATACAAAGGTCAAACATAATAGGTTTATTCTGATTATGGCAAAGCAAGCTATGGCTGACGAATTTGTCCAAGGAAAGGGATGCTTTTATGGAGAACTTTCTAAAGGAAAACTGGCTTGTATCGCAGTTGTATCGAAACCAGGTCGAACTACCTGTGTCACTGGTCGAACTACCAGTGACTTGAAGGCTCGGGCATTGATGGGCTCCAAATAGACTTTTAACAACGTAAAAAAAATTACGTATTTAGTTTTTTTTCTTTTCGATTGTGTTAGTCAAATAAAAAAATTTCAAAATTCAAATCAATTATGTTAAATTGTGTTAGCTGTATATGAATAAAATAAATTTTTAATTCAAAATTTAAATTAAGCACTTTTACGAAATAAAATTTGGAATTTATCTTAGTTTAATGACCTAGTAACATAATCAAGCTTTCAATGCATTAATGTTTGCGCAAAGGTAAAATTGAAACTCCGGACTGAAATTTAAGGGGAAAAAAAGAGCACTAAGCTAATTTTACAGTTCGCAATACATTTTTTACGTAATTTATGACTGCTTTTGAAGATGAATGCATACTTTAGAGTAGTTTTAGTGATGTTCAGAAACATTTCCATAATATTTCAATAAAGAATTTGGTAATTTCAGGCTCACTAATGGTTTTTTATTTCGTTTGCAGTTACGTGTAAGGAGTTGTTAGCTTTTAATTTAGTATATTTCTCAAACGCACTCACGGTTTTGCATTAATTTATAGTACAAATGTATTGAGCAGTTTTGTTTATCATATAGTGTCTTTAGCTTTGATAGATTCTGTAGAAATTTAGGTAACTAAGGAGGAAATTTAAACCTGTTATGCTTAGGCATAACCCAACCAAATCCAGAAAAGTTATTAACATAGGTATTTAAATTTCATGTACAAAATAAATCTAAACGTTTAGAGTTCTTTGGCAGAAAATACTCAACATTTTTAATAATTTTTAATAATTAAAATATCCTTGTTATATATCCATACCCCTACTCTTAAAATAATAGCCACGATCTTTTTAAATTGCGAAGAAGTAAAATATTGTCATTATTTGATTTTCAATCGCTATCGCTATTTCATGTCATAAACATTATTTAAAATTCCAAATTTTTTACATATTTATATACATTATATATATTTGTCTCTGAAATAGTCTGTATTTAAATATTAAAAAATGTTTATTTTACGTGAGCATGTGCACTCAAAATATATATATCAGAGATGAGTTCTAAAGAAGTTATGGGATTAAATTTTCTTAGTTAATTGATGAGCAACTGGTGTATAAATATTTACATGTGTACCAACGTACGAATTACTAAAACTGAAAATGGTGCAAACAAAGATTTAATGTTGTTTAAATTAGGATTTAAAAAGTTAGAAATGTGATATAATATCTATACGCTATTATTAAATTTATTATTATCTTTTTCTTGACATAATAGATTTTATTTTAAAACTTTTGTTTTTAGGTATAAGTATATAAAATTTAACATTATCTGCGCGTTTTAGAGATTTTTATCAATTTATTTTAGTTAAAATACTTTTTGATGAATCATCCATTTATACATAGATATTATCCATTTCAAGGTGTTGAAATTTCTTTCTCTTTAAGTGTACTATTTTGATGTATTGTATTATCTTTCGGAACTATATATGAATTACAACTGTGAAAATAAACATGAAAACGTCATTTGAAGAGTACGAAGATAAATGCTGTTTTAGCGCTAATGATGTTATCAGTCTCATTCAGTGGGCAAATAAAAAGAGCGCATTTATAAGGACCACTGCTTTCCCACATGGAATTTCTGCTTTGATACATGCTGTGCGCAAGGATATCTTTGAAATGTGTCCTACGGAATTACGAATAATCATTTGTTTTACAGAAAAGCCGTAACAAACTCGTAGACATTCAAACCACAAATTTTGCAAGTGCAGATGGTAAATGTTCGGAGTTGAGAGTAGTGTTCCAGAGAAATCACAAAACAAAAACAAAAGTTCAGGACGCTCTTGACACAAGAATGCTCAAAAAGATCCTGCAATCAGGAGAACAGGCACCAGGGACGCACAAATAACGTTGTTATTATTCAATCGAAAGGATTTTCCCTCCTTCAGTATTCTATCACCTGGCCATTCAGAGGATATTGGCAGACGGATGTTGAATTTCACTACCCAAAATGCCCAACGACCTACATCTCATCATATAGAGTCGTCTAGTCTAGATTCGTAACTAGATCTCTCATCTTCGATAGTGTTCAACTATCCTGTTGTCCTTAAGAAGGATTCCTACTTCTCTGTCCTTATGGATGATTGTCGCATATTTGCATGGAAGAAGAATAGCCGGTGTTCCGATCTCGCAATGTTGTCAAGAGCCACATTGTCATCAGAAAATAATGTGACACTCTGGGACATGTTCTCCATCTAAGTATGGGTTCATACTTAGAAATATTTGATTTCCAGTAATTGTCCAGTAGTCGAATATTTTGCAGAATCCTTCTGTACAGGGTTATAAACAACAAGCGGACTTCCACACAATAGCCATAAAAGCACCGCTTGCATAGCTATGAAAGAGGGTTTACCATTTACTGAATTGTAATCTTATTGCTATCATTTCTAAACAAAATATTTTTTGGTACATAATCTTAATCATTTAAAGATCTCTTCAAATACATACCGAGTTCTATTATTTTTGGGTACATATATGCACTTCAAAATGAATATATATGAATTTTGATACGAGACGTACCAGCTGATGTCTGTTACTAAATGAATTCTTGTTGCATGGCTAATTAAAGGAAGGCATCTGGCACTGTCATTCAATTATTTCTCCAGTTTGTTAACATCTTATTTTTAAATCATGATGGAACATTTAGAAACATTGTGGTATTCTGTAATTCTGCGCAATAATTTGCAACTAATTGTAAAATGTACGACTGCTGTTATTTCAGGATGATAACCGTTTAACTAAATACGTACTAATAAATCTCAAATAATTTAATTTAGTCAACAGGAGATCAAAAGTTTTCTTCAGCAGAGGAAACAATGCCGAAAAGAAGCGGTAGTAAATATTGTGTATTGTGTTTTGTACATTTTATACATTATACCAATCTTTATGTGGTTTCATAAGCCTTACGTAATGATAGCTTTATGTAACGCAAACCTGTAGAATTCAGGAAACAGAAAACTATTGCAAAACTTTGAGTTAATTAAATTGTAATAGCCTAAAAGCAATTAAAATATCTTTGTTTATTATTTATCTCCGATAAAAGTAATTTTCCTTAATACCTTTTATTAATTGCTAGATTCTGGATTGCGTAACAAAGTATCATTAATTAGGTTACTTCGTCATGACACCTCCGGTGTTTTCCCAAAACAAACGGAAACGTTCTGCTGTAAATGTTAGAATCAAGGGCCTTTTTCGTGTGATATTTATTAGGTAAATATAAAACAAACCAATAAGCTTGATACCAAGGCACGTAATCAAAACAAGGGCTGAATGAACATGGAATAAATTAATCAATACATGCCTGAGGGAAAAACTCTTTTATTGACTTAGTAATCTGGATAATATTCGCGAACTTTTCCAAGCAATCGGTTAATGGTGAATATCGGAAGAGAAAGAAATGAGAGAGTCAAAAAACCATTTCGTGGCAAACAGCCATGTGCTGTGCATCGCTTACATAGAAAATGAACATACGCAGAATGAAAACAGCAGTAATTCTCCCCACCCCCTCAAAAAGAGAGAAAAGGACAGTATGAGAGCTATTTAGAAAGATTGCAACTCAAATGTTATAAACATATTCCTATGAGAATAAAGAACATTCATTTGCTCTTTACGAAGATGACTGCATTGTAGTTTTACGTGTATATATATACGTGTGTTCGCAGGTAATAATTCCATTAGCGCAACACTTCTCTTCCGATTAATGTAAGAGCGAATTTGATTATTCTGATTATTCTGTAAAATGTACATTTGCTAACTGCAGAAAAATGTGAGTTTTAAATGCAAAATCTTAATAAGTTATTATAGTTTGCAGTTATATTACATGTATTTCAACGCTATCTCCGGGCCTGTGTATCCTTTGATGTAAGAACTTCTGTCTCTGCTATCTGCCATTACTGTCTTCCTGATTAGCTTTCCAAAAGTCAATACTTTCTAGGGATTCTTCTCCCGGTCCCTTACTTTTGCTTAACAAAACTTTCCAAAATTTTGCAGTTGTTGTTGAGCTGAGAGTATCATGCTGCTAGGCTACGTAATAGGCAATGTCCTTTAAGATCAAATCTCGTAAACTCTGGATCATATATTCTCCTTGATTAATGGAATTGATTTAATTAAGTTGACAAAAGATTCTTGAGGTAACTTATTTTTATAGCCTCCAAAATCTCTTGAATCTCTGGCTGATAGACTGCTGTGACATATGGAGTAATATGGAGTAATTTTGTCCAGTCTCACGGCAATTAAATATTTGGTCACCAATCAAATTTTCCTTGACCAACAACTTATGAAACTTACCGTGTCATATACCGTACCTTTTATTCCACATATCGAGCAGCGAATCCTTAGCTGTAAAGAGTGGGCAAAACTTTACGGTTAATAAAACAGAGCTATACAAGCAATATTTGGCACAGAATGCATGGTCGGAACGCAAGCGGTCAGAAGTTAGACGGTAGTTTCCCACTGTCACATTTAAAGAATTAACACAAGAATGAGAGGAGATACTTCCGAATATATTTCATTAACAGGAATGCAAATGATGTACATGCTAAAAAAAACTTCAAAAGACCTTCTGCCAGCTGTAATGCAGGCTTCACACCTGCGGGATAGGGACTGACGCACAATTGCGAAGACACCAGGCCTTTCCCGAGTATCGCCGGCAACAACGGTGATCTTGGCGACTAGATCCATTTAATTTCAAAGGGGTACTTGTAGATTAGGCTTTTAATATGGCCCCAGAGGAAAAGTCCAAACACGAGAGATCCGGTGATCTTGGTGGCCAAGCTGCGAAGACACCTCGACCAACCATCGCCCTGAAAATTTCGTGGTTCGTATAACCAGCCATCCTCTAGGCAGTCCATTGTAGAAAATGCCTTTGGGCGCTAGGATCGATCCTTTTTATACCATTTACAATGCCATCTAGTAGCTCGACGTTTGCTTTCCCCCCAAACATTCTATGACGAATAGCTTGCATAGCTGCGTTCTATCACCAAGTTCTGTCTCCTTTTTCTGATTCACCCTGTATACCGTTTGATCTTACTCGCTCAGAGCGCCACTTTTATATCTCGTTCAGAATCTTTTCCAGTCTTCTAGGGTCGTATTTCCTATGTTTCATGTAGTTCTGCGCCATTTTTAGGATCATTTGGTCTTTGTCAAATCTCTTTAAAGCTTTTAGATATTTTTCTTATAGAAGTAGGCACATGTTTTCTCTCTGAAGACATTGCAAGTTCACAGTTTTTAGTCGGCATAGGAAAAGGACACAAAATTCCACGACAGGCCGTTTTATGACACCTGACCAGTTTTAATGCTAACAACTCTGGGATCTGAGCCTTGATGAACAACGATTACTCTGCCTAACCAACGTTTAAGTGGTGGCAGATTGTCGTCTTTGGTGAGAACTTAGTCGTTGAATTCTAAATCTTTTCGATACATTTGCCACTTTGGTAAGGTGACCAGATTTTAACATTGGTAAAGCGGGAAACCATTTTGCGGGAGGGGGGGAATTTTGATTACAAATTTGGTCTATATGGTGCAACACAAATTTTCATGGAACACGAAAATAGTATTGTAATATATTTTTTTAATTTCAACATAAGTACAATTTACAAAGATAATTCATTAAAATATTACGTGTAGTATTATTTTATTCTTGGCATATTTCTCCATTTGAATGAATTCTTTTAGTATATTGCTGTCGTTTTCTGCTGATTAACTTCTGGACAACTTGTGCTGTACAAGATCTGAAGAAATGATTGTGATTATTAGCATGAAAAGACACAAGTCCTTCCGCTAATTCTAATTTCTTTTCTTTGTCTCTATAAATTGTTTTCCGAAAAAATTCCTGAATTTTGGAGGAAGATGCAGTAGTATTTAAATATCTTCCATGTTTCTGTGTCTTCGAGTGCTTTGAAATATCATTCTTCCAGCCGGGCGAAATAGACAACTCACCATTACATTTCTCACATTTTATCATGTAATCGCTTTTGTTTTTTTTTTTAACAAAAGGAAATTCACTTCTTATATCATCTTTCAATTTGCATCTTCTGTTCTCACTCATTTAAAAATTTATAAATTATATTATATTATAAATTTTTATTTATATATATTGAGTAATACACAGTAAGTAGATACATATTTTATTGTTAGTTTAAAAATTAAATTATCTTTTTTTTTGCTGTAAAGTAACTATATTTTAAAAATTATTTACATTTTAATCCTAAATTTCTTTCTAAATAATATCGATACTAACTTGTATTATTTTTTCTCTGAATTTGTCTTAAAGGCCGACGCTAGACCTTTTGCCGGCACTATAAAACATAAATAATAAGAGTACTGTCTGCTATTTATGTGTTTATGAAATAAATAAATAAATTACGTACGTAAATTATCTGAATAGCTGACATGCGACATCAATTGTTTAACTAGCAGTAGCACTCAGTACCATGTGTATCGTCTGAGGAACAGTTACAAAATGTTTGTCAATGCCAAAAATGCCAAAAGTCCAAACAATGGTGGTTGAGTTCTAACAACTGATCAACAATTCGAACTTTCATAAGCAGTTTTTGATAATCAGTTGTCAACAATTATTTATTATTATTAAAATTTAACTTTATAAAATTAACAAAAGTAATATAAGGCTCATATCCTGGCGGAGTAGCCACATGGCCGCCGAAAACCGTATTCTGCCGCTTCTCGTGCATTCTTTCCAAAAATCGGGACTTTTTAAAACGCCGCGGGACAAATTGTTAAAAATGGGGACTGTCCCGTCAAAAGCGGGACGTCTGGTCACCTTGTCTTTGCTGAAGTTGAGCAAGGCATTCGGGACTGCATCTCTTTCAAAACCGCTGAAAAATGAACTGTCTCACATTCCATCAAGATGATTCAAGGAACTGTGATTTAGATTTCTGGTCTATTAGAAAATGACCAGATGTTAATACAGTTAAAGAATTTGTTTCAGTGGCCTAGACTGATGGCCTGGAGCTGAGACATGCCCCATTTTCTTTTATCAAAGTTTAATATTCAAGATAACTATATTCAGCAGTTTCGCTGAAAGCTTTTGAATCTGAAACGAAATTCCGGTTAATTAGCTGGATGGAACTGAATTCTTATAAAACAGAGAGTTCATAATCAAGACATTAAAAACGGATAATGGTGATTTAAAGAGAAATACTGAAGAATATAGCACTGAAAATTTTATGAAATCATTTTCATTTTACAAACGTTTAAAATAAGAGACAAAGATATGAGAGTTTTAATTTATATAGGTGGATATGTAGCTAGAAAAGTCTCTAATAGAATAAATTGTTTAGAATTCAAAAATGGTCTACATTCTAATAAGATTTTAGAGTGCAAAAAATGATTTTCCAGATTACTTGCAATGCATTGATAGGAGGTGATGACTGTTATGTTTCAAGCTGAATCATTCATTTACGTCTTAAAACAATTCAGGAATTTTATTTATAAATATGGTATAATTATCTAAACAATAGCATTTCCTATCATTTTAGTTTTCTTCAAGCTACTATGATTTATCTTTCCCTTGATAAATAGCCCCAATGTGCACTCACATCATTTAAATTTTCCTAAGTGCACTTTCACAGATTTGATAGAACATTATCTTAAAAAATGACTTCAACATTATAGGTCATAAGTAAAAAAATGGAAGCAAAAGAAAAGTTTCATAATGTTAGAATTTATTAATTAGTGCTCATTAATTACTTTGAATGCCCAACTACTTAAATGCGAAGATTATTTTTATAAACATAAGGAGACAACAACATTTTTCTGTTCAAGCACTACTTGTTTGAATTTGTCAGCTATGGAGAAGACTATCAGTCAGAGACACAAACAGATCTCATATAAATTTATTTTGAAACTGAAACCTATTTCGATTACTTTATTATTAATTTGTTTGTTTGAACTCTAAATAAAACACAGAAACTCCAAAAGTATCTGCTGATGTTAGAATAAATAAACAGTAATAAAAGTAACAAAAACTCTTTGACAAAACGAAACAGAACGCTTAATGGATCAATAAAACTTATCAATCTTTGCGATAATTTATTTACGATACAAGGTGTTTCAAAATTACTAACCACAGACTTATTTTCTGCTAAACGAATTTGTTAAGTTGACAACTTTCTTAAAATGGTATACTGAAATAAACAATATCGTGTTTAAAGCTATGAAAAAAGTACATCTAATGAAAAAAATCCCTATTCATAATTAAATACTTGTTTAATTAAAAAGTTGATTCACAATTAAACAGTTGTATAACTGAGAAAAGTCATGTACAATTAAATGCTTGTAGACATAAAAAATTCACTCGAGTAATTCAGTAATTGTATAATTAAAACATCAAGCAGTTTTTCTTTTAGAAGAAATTTAATGAAAATATGCATATGAACTATCGTAAGCATACATTATAACACTCTAATAAGGTGTGTTAAATGTGTGCGTTTGATAGGCACACATTTAAGCACATTATTAAGGCGTTGAGAGCTGAATCCTCTAGCACAGTTGAAGTATATCGCACACTGTAAAAGCAACAATTATTTAAGGGTGATTTTTGTGCATGGCGAAACAAATTTCGTTAATTTAAAAAATAGCAATTTAAATAATTAAGGTAAATGTTTAAAACACATAAAGATGACTTAACAGTTAATCCTATGGACAGAATAGTAAACCGATTTCTTAGATCAGCTTCAGTGCTGCAAAACCTGAAACAGAGTGTAGTCATCCAATGGCAGGATATGAGGTATTTTCTTGCTACTTTCCGCATACTTTAATAGGATATTTGGAAGCATACTTGACGCATATGCGAGAGGTCCAGGGTTCGAATCCCCGCGAGGGCATTGTATATTTTTCATGTCTCCTGCTTGAAAACAACTTACCAAGAAAGCTCCATGTTCGGCTGAGAGCGCTGATTTGATGTTCCTGAGGTGAATGCTGCATTGAGCTTCGTTACGCAAAAATCGAATTTTCCTAACACTATTAAAAATTCAACACATTAAAAACACGACAAAATTTTAATATCCAAGTTTATGAAGATTTATTTTGCAAAAATTATTACTGAAAACATGGGTATTTAACTAAAAGTATACCATACTTAAAGTATCGTATGGCCATACTAAAAATATCGTATGGCAGCAACAACAATAAATAGATAGCTTCCGAGCTCTATAGAAGACTATTAAATAATTAATACTAATTAAAAATTTGCTTCTGTTTCCTACAGGAAGTCAAAATCTATTACTATTGTTGTTTTATGACATTTTTATGACTCCAACCTTTGGTTTTCAAATTTTGAGAAGCTTCATTCAGACATCCGGTGTTTAAACCGAAATACTTTGCGCTGCAAAAATTCAGAAGCTGGAATTGTTTGAATTACTGTAACTTTAACACGGTTGTCTAATTTGTTTGAGAATGAAGTTACACGTTTTGTGCAAGAAGAAGGACGATAACCGAAAGCATGAAATGATTTCGGTTATCATCCACACTGCATAATTATTTTCGTGTAAGAAATAACTACTGTTCATCATTGAAAAAATATGATTTGGTTTTGGAATGTTAGTAGTTTTAAAAATGAGCAAAATAAAAATTGAGATTTAAAATTTTTTTGTGCATATTATTCCTATAAACATGAAACTTTAATTTTTACACCTCTTGCGACATTTTCTGCTTGGAAATATGGATCTAAATATCAGTGATTCAAAAGATAAACAGTGATCACTGTTTTCGAATCATCTTATACAGCTGGTAATTTATAGCGTACATACCTGAAAATATTATGTGTTAACATGACAAATTATTTATGCATCATACATTTCTACTCCGTGTTAATTACGTAGTTAGTGACTGAAACAAAATACCGTAAAAATTATATTCACATATTTCTTCAGAAATGTGAAATTTAAGTCCTGAAAGTTATAATTATGCGCATGCATTTCTTGACATGAATATGTAATCCACTAATCATATATATTTTAATGAATTTCCTCTGAAAAATAGAAATCTCCATAATGTAATGACTGGAACATTAATATAATAACTGGGCTTGGATTCAAGAGCTGAATATCAAATATAAAGACAGAAATTCAGACACGCAAACATATAGTAATTATACTCAGCTTATAGAGAACCGCTCACTACTAATCTAAGTATTGGTTCCTTGTGAGACTGTTAGATGACTTATCGCCTAGTTTTAGTAAGGCAGCTATACACAGGAGAAGGTCTAAATAAACTTTTATATTAAAACTTAACAATTATTACAGCTCCTGCTTAACAAGCAGTCTTCGCTGCTTGCAAGATTCAAGCGAACATAAAATTTAAATTAAAGTTTAAAGCAAAATCATATCAAGCGTTATCTCAAATTTTTCTACTTGTGGGAGCAAACTGAGCTAGCAAAAGTCAAACGCCAGTCTAACTTAATTCTCAGAGCTAAACGACGAAGTATTATAAAAATCAGCTTAGCTGTCAAAAATACTCTAACTTTCCTCATAACTCTAATTTTCAGGAACTTCTTATATACACGTAGCTAACATTTCATCCTGGTGGTAGCTGACGAAACGAAAAGTGACTATACAGATAAAATAATAGGACAGTGAGATAATTAACATAAATCTTTCTTCACAATTAACATGAATTTCGGTCCCAAAAATATGCAATGAATGATATAAGCATATTAACGTAAATTTATTGTCCCACGGTATAAAGCGGAAAATAAATTATTACCACCTCACTATCAGCTAGTTTGCATATTTTCATATTAGGATTAGAAGAAATGAGTTTAAACTCTAGAGACATTAGGATTTTCTTTGAAAGCAAGAGATGTGAAAAATATGCAACCGCCTTCGCCGGGAATCGAACCACGGGCCTCTGGAATACCGGCCCAGCGTGCTACCGTTACACCACGAAGGCACGCTAGGGAAGGGGAAGAAATACCTTATATACTCCCCTTTTTAAAGGGCGACTAGTGTTTTAGGGGACCTAGTCGCCAAATCCTGGGTGCGGAGAATCATCATCCACAACCCTTTTAGTTCGAACGGAACTTGTAGAGTCATTAGGTTAATTGGAAGCAGAAAAGATGAAGTGCAACCGCCTTCGCCGGGAATCGAACCACGCACCTCTGGGATACCGGCCAAGCGTGCTACCGTTACACCACGAAGGCACTCTAGAGAAGGGGGAGAAATACCTTATATGCTTTTTCAAAAATGGTGTCACTTTTTTCGAAAAGTACCACCATAAAAAAATTAGACGAAGGTATAAATATGAAATGTAAATAATGTAAATATCATATACCCAAGTTACTTTTTTTCATTCATACGCATGTAATCATCGTATAACCAAGAAGAGCTTTTTTACTGGGATGTAGAGTAGCAGGCCTCCCCGTGGCACACCCTGGGTAATGCTAAATCTGCTACGGTATTCAAAATTTAGTGTTTTTTAATCGTAGGTAAAATCTTTTACTCTTTTAAGCGCTTCCCAGAAAAGCTCGTTTCAGCACTCTTTTCGAAGCTCTATTCATTCACTGTCCCCACTTCGGGCACACTCACAGAATTAAAACAATAAGCGCTATCTTCACAAAATTTTACCTGTGTACTCCTATAGGCCTAATTAGACTGCTTATTTTTTGTCGAAATTCCAACTTTAAAAGTTAGCGTGCCGGAAAGTGTTAAACCATTAAGGGGTATGAACTTGAAAATTTGTTAGCTAAAATATAATGAAGTGATACTATTAATATATTGGAATATTTAAAAACGTGTAAAATATTTTTAATTATATACCAAAAGTAAATAAATTGATATCAATATGCAACAAACGCTAAGGGTAAAAAGCATGTAAAATTTTATACGAGCTCCGCAAATTAATTAAAAACCCTACTTATGCTCATGCAGGATGCTTAACTCCATATGTCTCATATGGAGTTCATATGTTCCATATGTCTCATATCGAGTCATAACTCCATATGTCTCATATGGGAAGAACGGTTTCGCAAAATGTACCTGCAGAAATTTGAACAAACTTACTTGCTACTCAATACCATTCTTAGGGTGGTGTATTTTTAATTTCTCAGACGCATAACGTAGGGTATGGAATGTGTAGAGAACCGACGTTTAGTTGACTAGCCGTCATGCTACCCGCTCGATAGATGTTAAGTAGAAACCCGATACCTGTATTTTGCAGCTCCAAAGCCGACGCTTTCAGGGTACAGATCTCGACCAGAACAGTAAACGATGCAAAGGAAAAGGTAGAGAATGTAAGAAATTATTTCCTTTCTCAATACGTATTCTCTAGTAGCACATTGAAGTTGAAGGTTCGTGGTCGGGATTCTAGCGAGAGCTCAGTTGACTCTTCACATTTCCTGTTTCAGAAAATACCTAACGATTCTTCTCAGTATCTTGAATGAAATATTTAATTATTTGTATTATGTTGCTTATTATATATTTACATTTTTTGGAATATCTGCAACTGTACTGAAGATGACATCATCATTCCTGTTGTTCTTTTGTCTTGTTGCAAAATATAAAAAAAAAGTAAGTGGAAGTTGATGACTGTTTGATAGCTGCACTTTTGGTCTGCACACGGAAGCCAGTTGCCATAGCCATCGGCCAGCTTCCTATCCCGAAGAAAGCATGGATGATCGTAAGTATATAGTGTCATTGCGGCATAGAGGCACTTAAAATATTGTCCAGATGAAAGCTCTCTTGAGAGGTTAGGGAGGTTAGAGATGCGGAAGGAGAGGTGGGAGACCATTAGATCCATCCCCCGGAATGTTCTTCATCACCAGAAGAAGGGACATTGTATGTTCTTGCGGATTTAAAATTGGTCGTGTCTATGGTGCACTATGGCTAACGTTCTCAGTCATCAGATTTCTAAATGATCAATAGGTTTTGCCATAATGTATGACAAATGCTTAACAGCAGGTGTACGTTCATTAGAAAAATATCCTTTCATTATCTAATGTCTAGATCCCAAAGTCAGGATTTTGAGTCTTTTTGGAGTAAAAGATCTTAGAATAATTTCTAACCCCCAGAAAATTAAATGCTTCGCTGTTGAACATAGATCACGGTTATTCTACTTTATCTGAAAAGAAAAATGTAAACTCATGAACCGCCGCAAGATGGTAGTGCAGGTAGGTATTCACGAAATTTCTCTCAGAGAAGAGGCCTATTAGAGAACATCATTTTCTTAACTGATTTTTTTTGACGGCAGACATAAGTGATAAAGAGTTTGTTTTTCGTTTCACAGTGGCGGGCACTAGCCATTATAGGTGTTGGCCGCAACTAAGGCCGGAAGCGTGGACACTTTGGCATGGGGGCACCTAATAGGTGGGCCACCGTTACTTCCTATAAAGAAAAAGACAATTTACATCCATGCTTTCTTCGGGATTGAACCTGCGATCTTCGGTACGGCAGTATAAGTCAATAACCATTTTCCCGTCTGAGCGACTAAGTGATAAAAATTGTTTATCCGAATTTAAAGACATCTCATACATAGCAGCTTCCCTTATTGTTCCATTTAACAGTGATTTAAATAACACGTAATATTCTTTCTCAACGTTTAAGAAAATTTTCAGTGTTTATTCCTCTTATAAACACTGATGAAATATTTATAGCTAAATTACACAAAACAGCTATATGCTTGAATTTTAGCGTTAAGGAAGAGCACTGTTATCAAAAGAAAAAGTTTATTTATGAAATTGAGTTATTTGATTATGGTTTGTTTTGGTTCGGTTTATTTAATCATGGCAAAGCACTCGAGGACCATCTGCCTAAGGGGAGGGATACCTTCTTGGGGAACTTTCTAAGCATTTGATTATGGAAAAGCACGTGAGGGATACCTGCATAAGGGAATGGTTGATTGCGTTGAGGAACTTTTTAAAAGCATCTGTCTCGTCTTTATGTTACAAAACGAAATGACCTCAGTCAAAATACCCGTATTTAGCTGTTCGACTACTGGTGAGTAGTTTATCAATGGTAATTTCTAGAATTGAGAAGGATATATAAAACATTGGGTTGCTACTTTTCTCGTCGTTGCATGATATTTGAAATCTTGTCTTCTTTTTAACTTTATGAATGCATTTTTAAGGATTTAGTTACACCTCAAACGAACCAAGACGTCAAAAAGAAAACGAACCAAGACGTCAAAAAGAAATCCAGTAGATGTTTCTTGCAATAGATGTTATGAATAGGCTCTGAAACTAAACGCAGCTAAATAGTAGTAATAATAACAATTAAAATTGGAAATCCAGAATGTGAAGATTGATATATGACGCATCAAATGAACACTTTAAACATTATGTAGGCTTTATATCAAAGTTTTATCCTTTTTGGTTTCCTGATCATGTGAATATTCAATTTTAATTAAAATTCATGGTTTTATATAATATTAAGAACGATTTTCTGTGAAAGAATATTTCAAGAAAATTTATTTGAAAGCTTCTCCATTATTAGTTTTACAAGATGACTTTACCAAAAATAAAATTTCTGAGATATATTTCGACGGGAATGTCTTTTACAGGAGACATATCTGCAGGGATATCTGTTGTATAAAGTTTCTTCAAGTAGGCAATTTAGACTGCCATTATAAAGCTATTATATACCGCTGTTGAGGCTATTCTGAACGATTTCTAGGAGAAAACAGCGTTCAGTTTTTAGTTTTTGTGATGAAATTGGGGAGAAAAATTCTTCAAACATTAATGTCGTTGTGGCAATGAATTTTGCTATAGTGACTGTTTTCTGTGATATGATTTCGGCTAGCACACATGCTACGAAAAATCACTGCCTAGAATAAATGGGAAAAAACCCCGTGATCTGACTGATTTGGTTTATTTGATTACGGCAAAGCACTAGAGTGTTACCTGCCCAAGGGAAGGGATGCCTTCGTGGAGGACTTTCTAAAGGAAATAACTCGTGTACATGTTACACATAAACGCCCATGCAAACAGCCCGTTCGTGGGATACGAGCCTCGGACTAACCTACCAGTGTTCAGCGATTTTACTGCTCAGCCGATAGTGGGCCCCTGATCTTATTGATATGATGCAGAACTAGAAAGATTTCTCATTGAAATAATCAAATTTAAATTGATATCGCTTTCTAATATCAATAAAAATACTCCAGTCACAAATCATAACATAGCTTTGCTGTTTTTACTTCCTTGTACGAAGTAAAGGAAGTAATGTAATCACGAAAAATTCCGGGTACCATATTTCAACGGAAATATGCATTTTGACCGCTATCGAATGCAATTTAGCAATGTTTTTGAGCGACATCTGTACGTAAGGATAGAATAAAGGACTCTTTTTTACAAAACGAATTATAAAACTAATTAAAAATAGATTCAGAAGAGAGCATTTTGTGGCGTCTGTATGAACGTATGTATATATCTCGCATAACTCAAAAGCGAGTAGCCTCAGAAAGTTGAAATTTTGTATATAGAAGTGCTATAGCATGTAGTTGTGTACCTCTCGTTTTGGTGGCAATCGGCCGCACCAAACGCATATAAATATATTTACATATATATCCACTCTGTTACCCGGCTCAGTGATCTCAGTTTCTTTACTCTTATATGTTTGTAAATTGTGCATTTTTTGCTTTAAAAGGATTGAATTATGTTGTTCTTATCTTCCGGTTAAGGTTTTTATGCCTTTAGGAAATCTGCAAGCACTATTTGTAGAATTATCAACAATTTAAAAGTTGTTTAAGTGCGGATAAGCCTAATGCTTTTACTATACCAGCCATATTTGTTTACATTTGAAACTTAGCAGAATACTGGGTTTGTTGACTGAGAGAGGAACTAAGAATTAAACTAAGATTTAGAGAAACTAAGCTTCGCATCAACAAAGATAACGTCTTCTTTTATTACTGAGATTTAAATCATGCTTAATCTATTCTGGAATTATTGTTTAAGTTATTAAATATCTCATATATTGCCTCAGCATAGCGTTCACAACAAATTAAGTCATTTCCTAAGCCTTCAGTGTCTTTCTGCCGAGTGAAACCAAAGGTAAACCTCCAGTTTTGTGCACCGAACAATCTACCTTTTTGCCCGCTGGCTGAATTGCTTGTTTTTGCATAGAAACTATAATTTTAACTGTAAAAATTGTTTTAAATGAATTTATGTTTTATATTTTTCTATAGTTTTCAATTTTTAATAAAGATATTTTGAAGTTTCGTGTATTTTTGCCTTGTCTCGAAGTGAGAACTGAATTAATTGAATGAGAAATATATCTCTAATGAAATTTGTGGAAATAAGTTTGAACGGAGTGCAGGAAAAATGCGTATAATTTACTATTCCGTACAAGGAAGTCATGTGATGTACACATCAGATTTTTTAATCTTCGGGTATCGCAATGATTCAGTTAATGCGTTTTGCTCTGACGTACGAGAAGTACAATTTCGCTTTAATTTACTGTTCTTTAAAATATAATTAAAAACTTTTTGTTCCTTCTTTTATAAAACTAACTACAGTTAAACAAATTATTCAAAAACATTTAAAGGAATATACGAAGTATTAATGTGAAAGAGAAAGAGCAAAATTAAGAAAATGTGGCTTTAAAGAATCACGAGTGTTAGAAGCCTAGAAATGAAATTGTTTCAATGAATCAAAGTGATTCTAGATCTTTTAATACATCACTAATTTTCAAATTAAGCTATGGGAGCCGTTGTTATATTCTCTTCATAATCGTAATTCATCGGATGATTTTAGAAGATACAAAAATTCGTATTTTGATTAATTTGCTTTCTAGTGACACCGAATTTTATTTTTGTTTAATTTTAAAATCACTTTATAATGTCGAAAGCGTAACTTATTCCAAAACTCGTTATCGGAATACGCTCTGTCGTAGACACGCTTCTGTCTTAAACGTATATGTTAAATTTAAACATCTAAATTTTGCACAAATACTCATGATAGAACGATTGGAATTTCGCGAAAGCTGCGTTGTTTTACAGTTCCTTGAAATTTGTAATTTATTCGAATCTTCACGACTTGAGTACTAGACTCATAGCATCACGCGATTATTGGATTATTTATGAAAGTCCCTTTAATTTCATTTAAAGCTCTAATATAGCAGTGCGATCTTTAACAAAGACAAAAACCTATATTATAATAAAATTGAATTAAGAAAAAAAAAAAAAAAAAAAAAAAAAAAAAAAACCTTTACTTAATTGGTAAACCTAAATGTTATCTGCTAACTTCTATAGACTCATCAGGTAATAAGGAAGTAGTCTAAATAAGAAAATAGTATCATTAACGCTAAGTTATAGGAAAGAATGTTCTCAAATTGCATCATTCATTCTCTTTGTCCCTGCAATTTGGCTGACATGGTAAAAACAGTCAGGTTGTCTACCTTGTTACTGGTCATCTTAAACAGTGTATTGAGAAGCCCTGCACAGAATACCTGCTTACGTGAGCTCCGGAAAGGAGCAACAATAACAACAAAAGAATACTGAGACTTAATCGTTCCTCTGAGTCAAGCAAACCGAGATCAATGAACAAGTTTGTCGGTCACAGGAGTCAAACATCTCACGTAACGCATCCAGCTAAGGAAGTTCACTTTCCTGAGGATCATTACGTTTGGAAAGAGTAAGGAAAAAGGTTACGAAATGGTCTTTGTTTCGTGATCAGGGTCGATCAATCACTAGGGAAAGAATTCATCAAGTGCTTTACTTTGTTTTTCTCTTTTCCACCTATTGTAGAGAGACATCATCTGTGCATCTGTCGATTTAGTAAGAACGTTAGGAAGGAATCTATTGGGGTTACGCTGTTTAGCGTTACCCTGTAACTGGAAACTAAGAGGGTATGAAGAAAGATATCGATTAGCTGAGAATCAATATTCAATCTGATAATGGCACAAGAGTTTCGTTATCGATGATACAAATTCTTGTGTTTAGAAGGGAAATCTCGACTAATTCTTGTTATAAAGTAGCTGAACCACTTTAAAGTTTCTAAAATGATTAGCATTTTTGGCTATATTAGTATTTGTTTTCGAAACGACATTTGGTAACTATATGCTTAGCTATTTTTAATGTGTCATTTGTAAAAAACTATAAGGTTTAGTTACTCTTCGTAACATCGGTGAGTTTATTATCTACAGAGTGAAAATGTTTTTAAATCTTTTACAGAAGCGTAACACAGAATTTTATGAATATTAAGCTAAGAAAGTAGTACGATTGTAATCAAGTAACTTATAAGATAAATAAATTAAATTTAATGTTAAATCTCTGATTATATATATGAAACGTAATTATATAGTCTGTTCAAAGTTCGTCATAAAGTACAAAATATGCATATGATTTTGGGAGGAGATTGTTTTAATTTACTGGCTGATGAAATTTTGATAATGGAGACTAAATGTGTGCTAATAAAGTATGAGTACAAAAATAATTGAGTTCATATTCTGTGCTAGCAATTTTAAATTCCTTCAGCTAGTCGTCTGAGAAAGGAAAGAGAAAGTGTTTAAATTTCAAATAAGAAGTATCTGCACAATTTCCAATAAAATTTCAATCGAGATAAAATTTATACGTATTAAAATGGCATTGTGAAATGGAGGTAAATTTGACGATGCCATTTTTGTGCGAGAAGAAAGATGTACTTCGTTTTAAGTAATGACGTGATTCAACTTAAATGTAAAAGAATGTTAAGATGCACACTTAGGTTTATGCACATGATAAGCTCTTCCAGTATTTGTAAATTCTGAAATGTAGAAACATATTAAAGGAGAAATTGTGATGAAACGAAACTAGCACTAGTATTTAATATGAATTGATTTATGGGATACTGAAGTTTAATTTAGATTTAAACTAATCTTTAATTTAGATTTGCACGTAATTCTTCTTTCAAAATACTTTATCCAAGATTTTCTCAACATCTTGCTGAGTCATTAGATTTTGTTTATGCTGGAGACATAAAAAATGAGCAATGTCCTCGCCGGCACTCGAACCTAGACCTCTCAAATACGCGCTGAGTATGCTACCGTTACACCACGAACGCATGCTGAAAAGGGGAGGAAATAACTTATTAAACTAATCTTAACTTAGAACTATTTTAGCCTTCACCTAGCAAGCACCGGACCACAACTTATCTGATTAAACTAATCTTAACTTAGAACTATTCTAGTCTACACCTAGCAAGCACCGGACCACAACTTATCTGATTAAACTAATCTTAACTTAGAACCAGTTTAAGTTCTCATAGACTATTTTGCTTATCTATACGGTGGTTATCTATATATCAATCACAGTGGTCTTAAATTCAAGTTTTAGCTCCATAATATAAAGGTTTCCCATTTCAATATATTAATAATTTACTGTCGCGGATGTTAAGTTTCCCAATTTTTTAATTATAGACTGTTAAATGATGGATCCAATGAAGCATTGAACACTAAAGCTTCTTTCAGAATTTTACTCCTAAGCAGGTAAAGTAGGCTACTTGTGGACCGATAAAAGTTATCCCTTCCGTAAAAAGATAAAATCAGATCGGTACATAAAAATCCTTTCCTCAAAAACATAGAGTTAGTTTATGTTTCACAATTGCTTAGATATCCAGTATTTATGTTATGTCTGACACAAAAGAATTTCATAATTTTGTCACGATAACACAATAAACAAAGTTAACAGGCTAAATTTATATTTAGTGCAGATATTTCACAGTCGGGATTTTAATGTATAGCACAGGTGTTAACAAATAGCTGAAGGAGATTTATCTGCGTATGCATGGACACACACATAGCTTCTCTTTGATGAATAATTAGGCAGAAAGAAAATTCAATTAAGTTACCAAATTTTTAGATATTTTATTTTTTTAAAACCAGCAAGAAATTTTCTCAAATATAAGAACCGAAAGAACCTATAAAGGGTTAGATTTTTAAACTTTTACAAAATTGTTTTCTTTAAACTAAAAAAATCTGATGTGGACAACCCATGACTTCCTTGTACGGCCTATTAAATTGCCCACATATTTTGCTGCACTTCATTTAAACTTATTTCCTCGAATTATTCTAACTTAATTAATCGATCCATCAAGGTAAGTTAAGAATGGCATCAAAAATTCCAAATTTTGAAATTTAAAATCCCGGTCAATTTTTTTCGTACGGGAATCAAACTTATCATAATTTTATTGTTTCATAACATGTATAAAACTTTCCAAAATAAGTAGAGGAAACGGTAAACCGGATTAAAATTTAGATTTCGCTATTTCTCGAAAATTTGTTTTAAATTTGACATTGCTAATACATGAATATTTTTGTCATTTAAACAATTCTGCAATTATAAATATATAACTACGAAAAACAAAGACCGTGAAAATAAAAGCCGTGCAAGTGTGTGAGTATTGTAGGTATAAATATATATGACAATTTATTCGAAGCAGGTGAACGTGGAGGCGATGATCGAGGGAAGGAGCTGCTAGCTGCTGAGCTAAACCTTTTTATAGAGGACATATTCCTTTAATATCACGCAGTCAGGTGGCGAGAGTAATGAAGACACTGAAGCTGAAATTGAAGATTCAAAAAGCATTTCTTTTCGCAGTCCTTTATTTTTTGGTGGATATATTTTCTTTTGACATCTCTTGTTGCAGTAATTTAGAATGTAACCCATTCCGGGAGTTGCATACATTATAAAATTTACCTGCGTCACATTATGCGGTGAATAAAGGAAGGCGAATGCGAATAGAGTAACACATACTATTACAAGAGAGCAAAGAAAACTAATGTGAAGTAATTTCTGGTAATGGCGGTATTTATACTGAGCGCATGCATATATGAAGTTAAGCTACTATTGGTTGTTTTTGGGTTTTAGTGTTATTTGCATCTAGCGTCATGTAAGAGTCATGTTACATTAGAATGGTCTCGAATTTGGGAAAAAATGGAACATATAAAGGTTAGATTAGAGGCTGCCAATTATTATTATTGTGTTAGCGTAGCAATCATATTTTTTACTTACAATATTCCCCCCTTCAAAGAGAAAAAGCTGGGAGAGACCTGTTGAAGAAAAGCATTAGTGTGTTATGAAAATTTGAAATTATAACTCAGACAGTTTATGAGTAATTGAATAAATTCATTTTATTGCAAATTCAGTGCAATAACACAATATTTTAATAGAGTAACATTGATGATAAGTTGGCATGACCACTCCAAACAAAATTAGCATAATACAAAATTAGGATTGAAGTTGAAGACAAATAACTCGTATAATCAAGTTAAGGCTTTTAAATTTTGCGAAATAAAATTGGATATTACCCTACAATAAGAGAAAAAAAAAACTTTTTTTTTTTTTTAAATTTGTGTAAAATGTCTGTGTGTGTTTGGCAATACTTTTGTCCTAAACTATGGCCGGAAGATTACGACTGGTAAATAAATACAAAAACCTAACCAGTGTCGTAGCCTGAGCTGAATCTCTTAACAAAATGAAAATACAATTTTTGGGGTGCTAGTGTTCCTAGGAGGACAGCGGGCGTGTGTTATCACTGCTTGTATCCTTCCTATTACGTCATGCTAAGACAGCATGTAAGAAGTAATACACATAGTGTAAAAACTCGGATAATATAAAAATGAAAGTACTCATCTTTGACTGAGAGTTTGGTATTAAATTCAGATTTTCAAAATATAGTGGTAGAGCTTTTCCTCTTTTCATCTCCGGAATATGGGGGACGTTTACAACAAATCTTGAACGGAAAAAGGAAAGGCAAGCTAGGAATTAGATAAAGATACCTTACATTTATCGCTGATGGACGTGTGCTAAATTTGCATACTTCCCAGAATTAGCTTTTTATTTCTAGTTAAAATTTGAGTTTAACACTGTCCTATATTTTCTGATTTGGATCACAATAATTCATTCAACACAAGTTTATGAAAATCTCAGTGATGCGAGAGTGGGATAAATGTTGGTGCTTTTTTTTACTGAAAGTCCTGAGGCTGAATCATCAGCTGATTTGCTGAAATTTGGCTGTGGTGCTCATAACTGAAGTGAAATTGTTCTGTTATCGACAATTTCTTCAAGATCCCAGATAATGTAATCGAAATTTGAGGTTAAGTCTTAATACAGAAGTTTTAAGTGACTACTTGTGTCGAACATTAAGACCCTTTAACATTGAAGAGAGAACTTAAAAATTTTAATGTCAGGTAATGAAAATTTAAGTTCCTTTTCACATTATTTACAAATTGATTCACAAGTTGAGATAACTGTAAAATTTCAGCTATTAAAGTTCAGTTGATTTGTAATTTCTTTAGTCTCGGAGAGGCGATATTCATATAGCTAAGAGTGGCCATTGAGGCACGGGCATAAGACAGAATTTAAACCTGCGTATGGTATCTGGTATTTCACGTGTTTCATCTTTTAATACTTTCCTGAGAAGTCACACTAAAATCTGAATGTCATATAACACAGAAAAGTTATTGATTGCGAGCTCTGAGTATGAAATGAGGATAGATTACTTAGGTAAAATAAATTTTCTGCTTTATTCAGTTACTGACTCCTAGACAGATACTTTAAGAGAGGCTTTATATTTTCAAAATTATGGAATCTTTAAGCTCTAATATTTTCTACGAGATTCTGCGTGAAATATTTCTCTAAAACCACAACATGCTTCTAACATCATCTTTTCCTAATGAATATGATTTAAAAGCAAAAGCTTTGAATAGTGAAATATAGTAACTATTCATTCGGATATAAAATAGCATCTTAATGGTCTTTGAGTGAAGCATATCGTTGGATTTATTTTTAACACGTAACTGGTTTTCCCAATTCATTTTCGTTTAATGTGTTTCGCTTCGTGAAAAGAGCATGAAAGAAGGCTGACTTAAAATCTCAAAGATTTAGAAAATAAGTGTTACGCAGTTATGATGTCATGCGTTATGAGCTTAAATGAAAAGGGCAGGAGGAGATTTTGAACTGCTTATTTAAAGTAGCAAATTATAATGAGCCAATATTCACTGGTGTTAGTTTAGATTTCAAAGAAAAAGAAGTAAGCGTGGAAGAATTACTTAAAAATCAGTTATTCCAAAACTTTGAAATTTGATTTACTTAAAGGGATCAAAGCGTCTAGCTAAAACCTGGTGATAGAAAAGCAGGCTTTTATTTAATTAATAAATGAAAAGTTTGGGAAAAGTTTCTTTTGACAGTCAGAATTTTTTTGTTTTTGGATTAAGTTAAAAATGCTTTAAAAGAAACCACGTTGAAGCATGATACCTGGTAGCAATAGTATCAAGTGACAACCATTATAAATGTCTGAAATTCACACGTCAGAATGAGAAGTAACGGAAAAGTGAAGATAAAACGTAATTTTGCCTCTGACATTGATAACATCCAGTAACAATACTTTTGGTAGATATGTATTACGAAGATAAAAAAGAAGAAATATAATACCTTCATTACAAAGGATTCGTTTTTAAAACGATATAAGAGAAAGTGCAAAACTCTTTCGAAGAAGACTATGTAAGCAGAAAACGATTTCTCAGAAGAAAAAAATATTTTTTTTTCAAAAATTGATTTCATGACTGCAAATGCAGTCATATTTCTTATTTAAACAATTTCGTTTTTACTAATAAAATGAGTCATTTTCCAAAACTTACATTTCTTGTACACGTACTTCACAAAAATAGCAGAATATGAATTACCAAAAGCAAATTTTTCTTTATTGAATTCCGAGTGGTAAAATAATTTTGGTAAAGAACTTGAATACAAAACATCGTAGAACATCAAATACATATTTTGTGGCAATCTGCCGATTTGTTTAACATTGTTTTTCTCAAAATAACCTTTGTATTGTTTAAAGAAATTTAACATGCATTTTTAGCGTAACGTTTCAAAACGTTTATTAACTTAGCTAACAATGTTGTTAGTAAAGATAAAAATAATAAAGCATTATTTACTAGCGAAAGTTAGGGCATTTAGAAATATTTAAAATTGTTTTAACTATCGAGTTAATATTATTTTAACATTTTCGTCTTATGGTACCATAAAAATTTTACTTCATTATGATGTAGCTCTAGAACTGTGTTTAGAGAAATTAGATGCAAAGATGAAGATTCAGTTCCGGGTGAGCAATAATATCATCGTTACGCTATTAATTAAATTTCCAACGTGATACGAATTATAGACCGTTAATTGTACTAGTTATCATTTTGTAATATAGTAAGCAAGATCAAAATGTGAGAATTCCACAAACTTCTGAAAATGTCTTGAAATTTCCATTAAAATAGCATTTAACTTCAGCTAACTTTAATGCGCAAATAATTATTTAAATTAAATTTACAGGTAAACTGAACATATTTACGAGTTGCATCGTTAAACTAAATTATAAGTAGATGCATTAAAGCTATTACGTAAAATATGTTTCAAGTCCTGGAATTCACAAATCTGGTAACTTAATATAATAAGCAAAAACTGCCTTAAAATATCCAAGTTTATCATTGCGTCAATCTAGTATTCAGATATGGAATTAATTGAAATATTGTATAAAATATTCAACATTAATTCATAAAGAATTTCGATTGATACGGGTGATAGGAAATATATTTTTCAATGTATTTCAGTGTGCAAAAATATAACTCTTTAGTACGAAGTGGAAAAAAAATCGAATCAAATATCTGGTTTACATTTTTCTCCAAGTTGTTATTCGTCTCTGTTGCAAACAGAGCAATGCGATCAATAAAAGGAACGAATTGTTGAATTATTTATTCAAAATGCAAATAGAATTAAGAACATAAAATTAAAATTTTAGAAATAAATAGGTACCTTATTAGATACGATGCGTGAGCAGCATCCAAAACTGTTTGAATCAAGCTGTTAGCTATTTCTTTTCGAAAAGCAATTTTGTAAGATGGATATTTTATCAAATACCTTGAATAAATATTTCTGCTCGCGAAATGATTTTCTTTAATATAAACAGAAAGAAGGAAGTTAGAGTGGGCGCCTACGAGTCTGTTTTTGCTTCTTCGGTCAAAAGTAATTTTTAAACTTAAATTTAAATACTATGGTCTTACACTTACAGCTAATTGCTTAAAAGACTTATTAGCATATTACATCTAAAGTAAACATAATTTTAGTCTAAATACCCTGCCATTAATGTTCATTGTATTTTACTGAATATTGATCAAAATGGAAAAGTGGTTGCTGATAATTTCTGTTTATCTAAATTGTAAAACTAGATAGAAATGTGAATGCATGAAGAAACTTTATTAAATTTCAAATACAGGTTATAATTTAAAGACTGCAAAAATCTGTGATTGGAAAATGATTAAAGAAATAATGACGATAGTTAAAATTACACACGCTGAGTTTTAAAGACTAATTATTTAATGAGATCTATCCAAAAGTAATCTAGGGTAATCAAATTTTTAACATTATATTCAAGGTTCTTACTCAAATTACATGTTCCAAAAGCATCGCTTACCAATAATATGCTGCAATGTTAGAATTTCAGCATTTCTTTAAGGCTAATATTTAAAGGAGTGATTCATATTAGAAGTAAACATTTTAGCATTTCATGTTAAAAATCAGTTAATTGTTCTGAAAATGAGCGTTAGTATTCTATTATCATACCTTAATGAATTTTACCACCAGTCCAAATTACCAGTGGGTATTATTATTGCGAATTGCTAACAAAATATTGGTTCTTGAGGAAAGAAGTTTTCATTTTAATTGGGGGTGATAACAACTAAAACAAGTTAGTTTAAGTAATTGTAATAACATTATGAGCTTATTAATGATAATTAATGTTATCTTCTTGGATATTTGTAAAATCAAAGAACCATAAAATAAAAGTTTCGTTAAAATACAGTCACGTATTTAAATGAATTGCGATGATTTGTGACTACGGATCTTAGTTCCATTCGTAGTTATCTTAAGAAGAATTAGAAAAATTCATAAAATGTTGTTTACGAAATCTTTGCTAATAACTTCCAATTATGTTTATATGCAAGAAAAGATATATGATAATTATATTCTACGTATTACATTTTTAGTATTAATGTCCCTCTTAAACTAATTATAGAACAGAGAGACTTTAGATTAGAGCTGCATCTAGATACTTCTACACCTGATGTAAGAGGGTAAATGCGCATTAATTACGCGAAAAGCAAATTAGTTGTGGTTGCATATTTTTATTATGAATAAATATAACTCTTTTAAATAATTATATCGTAAATACAACGTGTTCCACGTAAAAGCATTCCGGTTCCACCGCCTACGAAAACAACTCTCAAATAAATGACCAACTTAAAAGAGGACATTTATAAATGCATTACAACCAGCACTTGGCACTAATGTTTTGTACCTGCAAATAATGTCTAAGAAGGACATTCTGAACACCTCCCATAATCTTGTTTGTAAAATAAATAACGATTTACAGTAATTTCTTCTTTCTAGTTCTGTTTGCTGTAGTATTGTAGGCCAGTGTTCTCAAATTGCGTGCGGGCCGAATGCACGACTTGAAAACAGTTAACTGACCAGGAATTGTTTTTCTCTCTTAACAAAATAAAAGTTTTATTAACAAAGTAAAAAAAATATTTTTAAATAAGATTTGCGACTATATGAAGAAAAGAAGGCTTTTGATTTTGATTTCATTTTGCTTTTGATTTTCACCAGCGTGTGTAATTTTGCTGTTCACTCTTAAAAAAAATGCTTTTTTAAGTTACAGCTAAAACAGTTTCTAAGCTTAATTATAATTTATATATGATTATTCTTTATTTGCTAGAGATAACGCCTTTTTAGTTTATCATTACTAAATGTAAGCCTTTTGTGACTAAGCCACTAAATATGCTTTTCTAAAGCAAAAAGATTCAATAGATTTTGCCCTTACGAACAGTATATAAGTAAAAGATTTAAAATACTGATGATTTCAGATTCAACCAGATTTACATTACTCTGTAATAAATATTCAATTAATTATTCAAAAACACTTTTTCATACACTCAACATTGAAACTAAAGGCAATTGGATTAATGCCGTTTCGTCATATTATAAACCGAATAGAATTTTGAAAATTGGGGAACATGTATTACTTTGCGGAAAGGAGATTTAGTCAAACATTTTTAATAAGAATGGTACTAAGCTAAGTATTAAAATGTACACCGCTGGCCATTAAAATTGAACGTGAAAATCACATGAAAGGAAGAAGAGATTGGAATATGCAAATTGTTAGTGCTTCAACGCATTTAGAATACCCAGAAGGGAGAAACGACATCTGAAGTACTGCATAAAAGAAAAGTTGTGAAGTGGATTTCTCATTCGGAAAGAGCTTTGTAAGGTCGGGATTTGCTTAGAATATCTCGTTATGTCTCCAATAATAAGAAGAAATGCTTACCAGTAAGCATCGGAATTCAATAGAGGGCGGATCGTTGCCTATCGAGAGTGTGGATTATCGTTTCGTGATATGGACCGGCGCACTGGTCGACATCCAACCACTGTCATGCAAATATGGAATTAATGGATTTCAAAGTCTATTGTAGAAAAGTGGCAGGACCATAACTCGGCATCACGTTGAAGGCATAGTATTCTTGAAAGAAAGGCCTCTTTCTCTGCAGTGAGATCAAGAGGCGGAACACCAGCTAGAACCATTAAGGCCTGATTTGAAGTAGTACGATAGGATCGTGTAATTTTCAATAGGAAGAGACGTTGCATGGATATCAACATTCTACGCTCATGCTTAGTGAGGTGACAGGACCAGATACCTGAGCAGTATAATATGATCTTTTCAATCACTGCATGGTACCATTGTTTGAGCATGCTTGATCTGATACCCCAACTTTTGGCAGTTGTCCTTAACATGTGCTGATGTATAATCTTGACCTTTAAGTTGATCTGTCGGATGTGCGGTAACCAAGAGAGTCTGTTATTAATTGTGACACCTAGATATTTCAGATCTTGAACGTAGCGAATAGAAGCACCTTGAATACGTAATGGTGGATTTCGGCGCAAGATACCACGTGCTGTAATCAGGAGTGCTTGTGATTTAACTGTGGATATTGTGATTTTATGTTGGCAGGCCCAGTCTGCAACGACATCCAGAGCGGCCTGTGCAGAATGTCCAATACGCGAGCGTCCTTTAACAATTAGAAGAAAGTCATCAGCATAAGCTATTGAGGTGGAGTTATTGAGGTTCTGAAGAGCATTAAGCAGAGAATTAGCAACAATGGAATAGAATAGCATAGAATTGGACCAAAGCAAGATCCTTGAGGACATCACTTGGAAAGTGAATGATGTACTATGCTACCATCGAGCGTAATTCTAACTCTGCGATCTTGTAAGTAGCTGTAAATTAGATCGGTTAAGATGGAAGGACAGCCCATGGTGACCAGAGCATCAATGATGCCTGGCCACCAGAGAGAATCAAATACAGACATATTGTGAAGTCAGCCCTGCAAAACCATACAGCCACATCACGGACCATTAGTCAGGAAATGAGGATGTTTGCAGCTCGCTCAGTATCCGCTCGTACGGTGCTTCGAAGTTTGCAGCAGCGTGGATTATCAGCACAGAGACAATTACTTCGTTATCTCTTGATTATGCAGCATAGAAAGAGGAGATGGCGACTCTGGTGCGCCGAACGACATGCTGGATACAGAAGTGGCACAATTTCATCTTTTCAGACGAGTCCCGGATTTATGAGTAGTATTCTGGTAGCCGTATACATATCTGGAGGTTCCGAGGAGACCACACGTCGTCTACTTTCATTCGATTCCGTATAGGGGACCTGCACCTGGTGTGATGGTTTGGGCTGCCATTGGGTACACGATACGCACATTTCTAGTTCGAATGGACGGTAATTTGAACGAAAATCGGTACATTTCTGACAGCTAAAACCAGTGGTTGTGCCTATCTTTGAGGTCTGCCAAACGCCCTCTTCTAGCAAGATAATGCAAGACCACATGTTGCACTTTGTGTTCTGACCTTCCTCGATACGTAGGGTATTCGATTGCTGCCCTTGCCTGCACGGTCTCCAGCTCTGTCATCCATTGAAAACATCTGGCTATTGGGTGCTAAGAGATTGGCCCGCCACCCCTCTCCAGCTAATACGGTCAATGAAGTGTTGTACAGACTTGAAGCAGCATGGAATAAGTTGCCCGTTTCTTTCATCGAAGCCCATTTCGACTCCATGGCCTAACCGGATAAAGGCCGTTTTAGCTGGCAGGGTTGGCGGCTGTTAGTAATTTCGCACCCCTGTATTCCACGAAACTGTTTATAAATTTAATAATTTTGTCTTCATGCCATACTGTTTAGATACATTAAACATGTATTTTTATTTGCTTTGCTTCATGGTTTGCAAGTTTAATGGCTAACAGTGCAGATATACCTTTCGAGCACCTGAAACTAAATATTAAATTATTAAAAAACAGAAATTAGAAAGGAAAGTATTCCACCAAATAGTTTGATTTAAAGCAAATATTAACTCTTTGCACTCGAGAGATGACTCACGGTCACATTTGATTTGATGCGGTAACTGGAGAGGTCACTCTTTATCATTCAGTTTGACGCGATATTTCAAACGGTAACGATGTTTATTTAGGTTTGGTTGGGGTAATAACACTTCATGAGTGTATTCAGCGATACATGCGTGTAAGACGAATGCCAATCTTTAATCTTAAATGCGTTTTTTAGATTTACTGTTATATATCGTCTTCTACGTTAGTTCAAATGCGACAGTCATGACAATAGGAATATTATTTTCAAAGTTATGGAGCCCATTAAACATGAAATACGATGAAGAAATCAGTTCAAGTCAAGATGTGTTCGTGCTTCTTTGCTGAGGAACGAAATTACGTCTGTGTATAGATTACGTGAAGGTACAGAGGAGGAAAACAGTGATAAAGATAGCGATGGAGTAAGAAGTGTAAGAAGGCGAAAAATCAGAGTAATAGATAAATAATACGAAAGCAACAGATTTCGTAGAGGAGACAGAAAATTCAGAATAGATTACGTACGCATAATAAAAAAAAAATATACCGCACAGAATAAGATTTCTGTCTGACGAAAGAGTCACAGCACCATAGGTATCTTCAAACGTAAAGAAAACTTACATATCTTTAGATTTTGTGTGAAATCATTTGAAGTTAGCTGTAAGAAAATCATCATATAATGCGGAAAATCGTCTCCAGTTTCTGGTTTGCCTGAGCGAAAGAGGCCTGCAGTGCTGTTTGAGATTGCTAACTATTAACTTGTTTCACATTTTCCGTCGCCCATAGTATGCAGCGGTAAATAGAATGATTGCCATAATAGCATACTGTCAGAAATCCAGAGGATTAAACTATTTTATAATATTCATTTTTGCTTTGTCAAACTAGATTTCTCACGTTTTTTCCAGCCGATGAAAACATTTATAAAAGTTAAGTTATATATACAAAAGGTTTTTATTAGGGACAATTTAAATAAATTTCACTTCCCTCCCCATATTTAAATAAATTTGTTATTTGTTACGTAAGCTATTCAGTGAGCTGAAATAAAATTGAGAAGCAACACTCAGAAAATGGGTAGTAAAATTGAAGAGTGAAAACCAGGTAGTCGGCCATGTAACCCGTAGAATAAAATGCAGGGTCTAGAATAAAGCGAGTTTTTTGTTAGTTTAAATATGGTGTTTTAAAATGGCGTTCCTCATGCATTTCAGAATTTAAAGTTAGCAATCATAGTAGCTTTCTTAATATGTATTCGAATTTTCATAGTTAATTAGTTAGTTTTGTAGCTGTTTACTTGAGGCAATTTTGTTCACTTGTCTCACCCTTGTTGTGGTTCTTTTTTTAAGACGTTAGTCACTTATAAACTAAACTAAACTAAACTCAGCGGCATAAACAGCCCTTAGAGAGCTATGGCCAGCAGTGCCCTGATAGGTCTGCTTTCTAGACCGTGGGCTCCGCGTTGCTTGGGCAGTTTTGCCTGGAAAAGTGCTCAGCTTGTTGTAGAACACCCGGTGTTTAGTCCCCAAGCGAACTTGGTACTCATTTTATCGACCCACTCCAGGAATAAAAGGCTGATTCAACCTTGCCCAGTCCGGGGATCGAATCCTGGACCTGTGGTGCTGCTAAGCGACGCGATAGTCACTGCTCCACCGGCCCTCAAATATCATACTAGAAAGCTCGGCGATCATACGAATGACCGCTGTTCTAGATATTATAAATTGTAATTAAAATGATTTGTGCAAAGGTGTCTGCTAATTCGAACTGAATTACCCAGGGCAGGCGGTGAGGACGCCCCTTTGCTTACTGCCCCAAGGGGTTTCCCCCTTCTACTTGCTTAATTGCTTAAAGTAGAGTGCAATGAAGGAAATCACTGGTGGTATATTTCTTAAGAGCCACCGCTAGCTCAATAAATAAAGGTGATTTAAATAACAAAATGTTAATTCACATGTCAAAGATCTCTTTGTACACAACATTTCTTGTGTAGATCTTTCCATCATTTTTAAGCTCGCCTTCATCATTATTTTTAATTATTTTTAATTTTACGTCCGTTCATCAATTATTTTTAATTTTACGTCCATTTTTTCACAAACTCTTGAACAGGATCTCACGAACTCACGAACTCTTGCGCTCAGTTGTAAACCATTTCAAAAACATATGATTGCTAATGCAAACAAATGTTCACGTTCCCCCTGACACGCTCAATTTGCGTTCAGCTGAAAATTCAGTTTAAAATACAATGTCAGAATAAAATCGGGCAAAATTTTAAACTCTTTTCGCGAAAGGATATTTAGCATAGGAGTTTGGGTAAACCTACCTGATGAGATAAACTACGCACAACTAGTTGGTTTCGTTTACTTTAATTTCTCAACGCTTGCAAGTTTCTAGGTAATTCATATGTAAATATAGTTAAATGCATAATAAGCAACAATTGTATGAATCAAAAATATTTTAATGTTCTTAAATACCATGATAATTTAATTAAAATAATGATAACTGCATGTATGGTATCAGTGTATATGGACTATTTGAATGCCGTGGCAACTTCACCCCATTGGCTAGTACATTTAAGCAAGCAACCAATAAACTGTCGGAGGCAAACAGACACTTAAGCCGCATATATATAAGATATACGATGGCAAAATTCGGGAAAATATAATAATAAAATTTTGTAACGCTATTTGGACCAAACACAGTTAAGCTTGTTCTAAGTGAACATTTAAAGGCTCAAATTCGATTTATAAATAATTACAAAAATAATTTAAAAATAAAAATCATTGACAGGTTTCTGTTAAATGTGTGAGAGGATAAGACTGCTGAACAGGAGCAATTTGAACAGGTCTCCTCTCCCAATGGAGGGGCTTGCTCGAAACGGCAATTATCACCCAGTCGGAAGATATGGATTTCTAAGACTGACATTTATGTTGTATTCCAGTTCCCGAGGGTGTAGGCAAACTTTTAAGGCCCTTACAATGCAGATAAACATTTTTATATCTAGATTATGAAATAGTCACTAATAAAACGATTGATGAAAACACCGAGAATCTGTGTGAGGTTTTTAAAAGAAGCCGGTTTAAAAGTGAAAGCCTCCAAATGCAGATTCGTCGTCACAGAACTTTGTTACTTGTTGTACAAAATATCACACAGAAAGACTATAACATATCAACGAAAAATAATCGCAATTAAAAATTATCTCCTCAATTTAGCGTCGCAGTATTGATGGTATGTACTATTTTTTAAAATATTAATGTACGGTTTGTAAAACCAAATTAATAATTAAAAATTCCATTAATTTTAGTGTTCTTTTACATTTGTAAATTTGAATCATTGGATAGTTTAAATACATTTTATTAACATTTAATGAAATGGATACATTATAGCTGAAAACATTTACTGCTTGCTTTCTTTTCATTCCAAATTAAAAAAAAAGTAAAAAAATGTTTTCAACTGCTCATGCTGCAAATGCTTTATCACTACTGCCATCCTTTTAGCTATAAATTACACACAATCTCCACAGCCCTTTACAATGAACTATGTTTATGACTCATTTCTTAAAAGCACTAAAACACATATAAATTCCTGGGGAATTTATAGAAAATACTTAGTGTAATTCATTACACGCAATTTAAATTAAGACAATTTTTAAAACAGATTAAAGAACATGAATATTAATTCATGAAAATAAAGAGCTATTACTGTGGTATCGTGCTTACACAACATCCTACTCGACCTTTATTTTCGCAACCAGCTGGTCATAGACATATACTTTCACTTGCAAAAATGCGCTTAATTTTGCTAAGATTCATATTTTATTATTTTTAAATTTAAAAATAAAACTTTCATTATTTTTAAATATTAAGAGATATAACTTTCAAACATTCATCCGTTCCCCATACTTATATTTAGGAAAGGTTTGTACTCGTTATAAAAAATAAGACGGAAAAGGACTCCCGAACGAAAAAAATTGATAGCCTGAGAAACAGCTAGTTCTTAAGTTCTGCTATTGGATAAAGCAGAAGCATTTTATCTTTCACAGAATTAACTTGACTTTCAAATTTAATCAGTTTGTAATTAATTAACAAACAGATCTATTTAAAATAATAAACGAATAGGCTCACCAGCGGTTGAGCGGTAAAGTCGCTGGTAGGACGGCTCGAATGCTAGCGGAACTGCCCGGTTGCATGATTGGTTTTCGTGGCTTTCCCCATGCGGATCTTGAATACGAACCAGGTTTCCTTGCAATGTTCTCCACGAAGGCGTCCCTTCCCATATGTAGATTTTTCTCGAGTTGCTTTATCTTAATGGATTAAACTAATCTAAGCAATAAATGTCGTTTTTAATAAGTTAAGTCTTTATTTTATTTTAAAATAACATAGCTTATCGTTGTGATGTATAATAAATTGAATTAAAGTTGCATCCAACTAAAAATTTTTGTGAACATTTAAAGAATTATTGGAAATAGGAAAAGATGTTTCAGTTCTTCTGAGTCACGTATTTCCGGGTAGGTTATTATTTTCCCTTTTATTCCGAATAATCTACTAAAATAACTATTCAAATAATTTTGTTTACTCATGAATTAGACTTATTGAAGCCTTTAACACTCGTAAAGTATTTAAAAACGTTAGTAAAAAAATGTAAAAAAATTAAAGCCTTTGATCATTTGTATGCGTTTGCGCACCTTGTTTCATGGTTTTATTGTCTTTGATTTTTGTTTCAAAAGATCACATGACTGCTTCTTGTGTCATACTCAAACTCCTTGCCTACACCTTATAAGGTATTATATGTATTTCTTTTACGTAGATTATATATTTGATGCTTAAAATCTACGACAATGGCTTCTCTTAGAGGTGTCTTTGTTGTTAATATTATTTTTATTACTGAATATACGGTTGAATTATGCTATTCACCAAATTATGCATTACAGCTAGTAGTTTGAACGGAGTGGGAAACAGTTTTTTAAGTTATGATAAAGGCAACAAGTGCGTGTGTCCTGGATCTCTAGAATGGGTTTTCTGATAAAATATATTATATTCATAATATTTCAGTGCAGATTTATATTATATTCATTTTGAAACAAACGCTCTTCAATTCTGTGATCCACACTATTCTTTACAATTCTTTCTCGATGAATTAAACTTTTGATCTATCATAAATCTTTGGGACATCAAAATTTATTTCTTTTCCCGTATTTAAATCAGCCCGTTTGTGACAGCTGCGTTTGGGGTACCTCACCGTTTCGAATATAAAACTCGTTTGTATATTGAATCGTGAGCGAAAGCTCCAGTTTCGAACAGATATTTTGGACAACCTAACTCAGAAAATATATACAAACATGTAGAATTTATTTCCTCCTCGTAAACTGCTGCGATTTTAGACGCTGTGATTTTGGCATCTCGCAAGTATACGAAATAAACAAACATCAAAAATAAAAAAAAATAATAAGAATGAAATAAAGCTGAAGTTCAAACATTTCCTCTCTAAATGAATACGGGAGTTTTTATGAATAAATTCAGGGCGTTTAAGATTTTGCTAACTAGTGATAACTAAGCATTGCACTACTGCTATAGAACTTGGAAAGTAAGTTCGTTATTTAGTTCTATCCTGGAAATACATAATTTCATAAACATTTTTTTATGAATTTATTTCTTTATGAATTTTGCGCAATTAAAAATCAGTTTTTTTTTTAGTGCAAAGTTTGGCAAATCGAGAAGCTGTTGAAAAAATTAAACTAAATAAAGAAAAGTGTTCAGAATCAAAATGACAGTCACTGTCCGATATAAGTAAAGTAAGATAAAAATCTCTTAAATATAATATGTTATCATCATAGTTCTTGTACGCAATGAAAAGACCAGGAGGTATTTGACAGCAAAACCATGCAAATAATATGGAAGTCAGTCTTACAGGGAAGCACTTGCAGGGAAATTTTTAAGCGAGGTAGAAGAAGTAAGTGTAATTCTAATAGAGGAGCAGTATTGCAATAGATGGCGGGCCATAAGGAGTATTTGGCCATCAAACTGCGGAGGATATCAGACAAAGCCCTCGACTTCCTTGTTTTGAAATCTTGTTCATGTGCTTAGAATTAAACATATGTGTATGTTGTAACCTTCAAAACTTGATTTAATTTTTTGGCGATGTTGTAATACGCCAGCTAATTGTTTCATTAGTTTGATATCGTTTGTAGGAATATCTTAAGCTTTTGTGTTTCCTGCCTTTCCTGATTTTCTTTTTAACTTCTCGAGCCTCATTAACAACATTTCAGACAAGCATAAAGGCTATTCTGTAATGGAAGTAATCCTTGTCGGTGAAGAAATTGATTAGTTGATTCATCGGTGGCTATGGCGTAACTAAAGCTGCAGATCGCATACTACATCATTACCAGTTTTTGTCACATTATTTCTGGATTATATTATATGAAAGACAACGTAATTCCTCCCATTTTTAACGCACCTAACATGTGTGGAAAGGGCAAATTATAACGCTTTGCAGGTTATGGAAACGAATAAATCTCCGCAACCACAAAACATGGAGAGTTAGTTTATGTTTCGTTTGATAGAGGAAGGTATACACTACAAAATACAAAAAAAAAAAAAAAAAAAAAAAAAAAAAAAAAAAAAAATGTATTTACCATTCAATCACAGCTGAGTGACAAATGTAGCGAAAATCAAGGGATTTTTGAGGAGGTCATACGCTTGGCAACTCGTTTATAAATCTTACATTGATACGAATTATTACTACAAAGTTACTGAATTATGTTTGTCATTCCTTGTATCATCATACTACATTACATAAAATAGTTGCTAATAAAAATGTATATAATCATCAATAAATACTATTGTTGCGTTTTACGGGTTCGTGGATTTGGAGTAATTGATGATAACACTTGATGAGGGATCAAAACAGAACTTATTCGCCAGTATTACACAGGGTAGCTTTAAAGACACGTTTTAAATCGTCGAAAAACTACGCTAAACACGCTGAAACAATCAGCAACAAAGCCTTCAGGCTTGTAGAGTCATCAGGATATTTTTGAAGCAAGAGAGATGAAATATGTGCAATGTAATCGCGGGGACTCGAACCTCGGACCTCTCGAACACGCCGAGTGTGCTGGCCATTACACCAGGAAGTACATTCTGAGAGCGCGGGAGATATACCTTATAGGCTATAACGGTACAGACAGCTTCGCGGCAAAGGACTAAAGTACAGCTTCCGACTCGGTCGATTGCTCTCAAGCTAATCTCTGAACTTAAGACATTCTACTGCACTACTGAATTCAAGATTCTCCTGCTCCGCGTACAGTCAGCGTGTGTATATATATATATCTTCCTATCTTGTTATCCTATCTTCGAGAACATCCCCAAAAATAATGGCCAAACATGTATTCTAGAATGTTCTCGCTCCGTCTGTGGAATATTGCCAATTTTGTAGCGAAATATCGCCATTTGGGCGATTTTGCGCCTAATACGGAAACCCTACCTTTCTCTGCCACTTTCTGGCAACCCTAACGCCGTTCTGCGTAAAAGCTATCTTACTGCAGTTAGGTATTTCGCAACATTATTTTGTAACAGAATTTTGTTTTCGGAAAAACAAAATCCCGAGTCAAGGAAAGAACAATAATTCTACACACTAAACCCCAGCAAAGTTGAAGAACTAGCAACGGAAAAATGCTTGCTGACATTTGCATGCATATTTTGAGGACAAGGAGCTTAAGCTATTGATCTTTCTATTGCAGGTTCACTATGTTGGAGACACTTTCGCTCTTTTTGGTTGCAAAATAAAAGACTTAACCATTATCTTATATACTGCGAATTCCATTAATCCCACATTTCAGTTCACAGTTGAAACTGATGACATTCTCATAACACATTATGCTTTAACTTTCACCTTAACAGTTTATCAGAAATCTTTTTTTTTTCCTTTTCGCCTCTTGTCAAACTATATCACTTTCTTAAAGAGAAAATAGCTTCTTTCTGCGGTAACGTGTTTTGTGCTGTTAATGTGTGTTCTTTAAATCTTCTCTTGCTCATGAATTCACTAATTTGAAATCGCTGCTGTTGACAGGATTTCTCTATTTCTGTAACTAATAGAAACTTTAAAGGTGCTCTTCTTGTTCTTACAAAGAAAAATTTTTCATTAAAATCGTTATTATCCTTTTCTTTCCCTTTATTAGTTGTAAATTTGTTCGGTTTTTCCATCATTTCAGTACTAGTGAAGTTTATAGAGTTTTCTTTAAAACCAGCGTCAGTCGGTGTTTGGAGTTAACTTAAATGTATTAAATGTTTTAGCGAATGACGACAAAAAGAACACGCTTCGTTTTTAAATAGAAAGTAGTAATACGTGTTTTTAGTAGTTTTAATCTACCTTTCTTAATGATTTTTAATAATTACTGGAAGGAGTATGCCGTGTATATGTAACACAAAAATTTCGACCTTTAAGCATATTTGAAATAAGGAAATTCTCATTCTATATTGCATCTGATTTTATTACATAAGGCGCGCTGATTCTATGCAATTAAAATTTAATACATAGTTATGAATTGAGCTTTTATTCGGGAATTTGCTTATGCTAATATAACTCTTTCTAACCTCTGCAAAACTTAATATTCTTAAATGTTTTGCCTCTACACATTAAAAAAAAAAAATTAAATTCTTGGCACCAAACTTCTATCTAATTCCACATAGGCTGCTATCATTTATACCCAATAATATAATTCGGTAGTAACGCTTAATTTTAAGCTGCATTTGGCAGGCTAAAATAACTGTACTATCTCTCGTTCTTTTATCGTCAGCTACCTGTTATGCCGTGAATAGAGGAAATAGACGTTAATAAATAATGTAACTCGCAAGCCCTCCTTTTGAGGCAATTTATAAGTGTATTGTTTGCTTCTACATTACACTTTGGATAAATATGCTTAAATAAAGATGATCATCAACCATTCAAAGTCATCCTCTTCTTCTCTGTGCCGTCTCTTAAAGCTCATATTATTACATGTATAGTCTTAAAATTTACCAAACTAAAATATTATGTATCAGATTTGACATTTCGATACTGTTATGAACACACTTTGTAGTATTTTAAAATATAGTGAATGCCTCCTATCATATCAGACAAATATATATTTTTAAGGTATCAGAGAGTAAAAGTCTCTGTAACACATAATATAGTAAACAATCATGCGTTGTGTGATCATATAAATTCATTTTTAGTAATAACCCAGTAAATAGTCCGGTATAGGTTTCTAGAAATTAAACTAATAAAATAATAATCCTGTTTAGTTGAGTAAAAACAGTTATTTATTTGGTAAGAAATCAAGTGGATGTTACAGAATCTGGTTACAAGCTTTTGCAGGTGGCAAGATAACGTTTAATAATGGAAAAAAAGACAGCATACCTTTGTTACATATTTTGAAAGCGAGCCCCACTTGAAAGAGAATTTTGCATACCCAAATACATATTAGATACAACACAACTCTGAAAATACCAGATACCAATTAGTATCTAGTGAAATCTCTAAAGGTCGGTTGACAACGGGGGCAAAATATTACGAGAATTTCGATAAAACATATTTTCAATCAAAATTTTCAGTTACAAGATAAGCAGTAGTGATTCACCGCTGTAAATTTTAAAACCGAATGTTAGCAGAATAATTTAAATCTGAACAGTATTTTATGATATATAATTTACTGCAACCAAATATTTAATCAGGAATTACATGTGTTAGTCACTACAAGCTACAGCAGACTTATATACAATGGCCAGTTTCAAATATAAATTTTCCTTCTAAAACCGGTTACACCGGGTGACGATTAAGAAATTTAAATTTTCATTTAACTGCTCACTGTTTTACAACCAATTACTTAAGATCGTGATTTTACAAAGTGGGAACTAATTAAGGTTTACTAGTTCGGAGGTATAGACAATTTTTCTGAAACCCCGTTCAAAACATCTATGGATACATAAGATGACCAGGTGTGTAAATTAAAAAGAAGGTAGTTAATATGGAAGTAGATAAGGTTTGTATTTACTTCCGGTACATACTTCAGACGGCGTGGTTTCTCTTGCTAATCTTTTTACAATGGTCGCTTTCATCTTCTTTTTCTGCCTTCCGTGTAACGGACACCTTCTCTTCTCACTTTAAATGAGCCGTCGATGCTCTTCTACTCGGGACGATTTTACTTTCTTGGCGAGAAACTCCCCAATTTTCCATCCAGTAAGTCCAAGAGGGTCGCCAACCACCAGCACAATTAGTGATAGCTCTTAGGGAAACGTTGACAGGAGGGCTACCAGAAGTTGGCAAAAAGTCTCTTCTTCTTCCTCCTCCGCACTCCAAGGACTTCAGACAAGTTCAACAACTCCACCATCTCTTCCCGTCACGTAGGCTTCCAACTTTTCACGCCTTTTTCGGAAACAGCACATCATTCTATTTACAAGTCTTTTCACCAGCCTTCAATTACCAGAACATACAATGGAAACACCAATTTTTCGCCCCCATCCCAGGATGCGTTGCAGAAAAGCATACAAATTGCTAGTCTCTCAGCAAGGTCCTATTTCTACTAGACAATATGTTTTTCAAGTTTTTTAGCCAGACAAAGTCACCTTGAAGTGAAAAATCCCATTCCAATGGAAAACAGACATCAGTTAGATAAATTCTTGATTTCAGACGCTGCTTACAGCTTAGATAAGAAAATACTTTTGAAAGCTTAATTTTACACTAAGTATCAAATTCTCTCTCTCACGTAAAGTTTTTACTAAGTTATAAATTGTGGAAAATTACCACCTGAGCCAAAAATAAAGAGTCAATTATTTTGCAGGTTGGAGGGGGAAAAATTAAAATACAAATTAAATTAGCAAAACAGTTAAGTTGGAAACCTTTCAGTGTAGCATAAAATAAAAATTTAAAATTAATAAACCTTAAGGATCATACCAAACAAACAATAGTTAAGTCAAAATAATAGAAACAAACTTAAATTAAGTTTTCAAACAGAAATTTAATGTAAGTTCTTCTTTCAAAGTTAATAAAGATTAATGACTAGCAAAATTATGTAACTGAATTACAGCTCAAATCAGAACTTTTAAAAACCTCTTTCAACAAAACTAAAACTAATCAGTTACAGAAATTATTAAATATTTGTAGGGATTTGTTTAACTTACTTAACAGTCACTTTAATTTTGAAGCAACCTTTCTATCGCTCTTGCTTTCAACTCACACTTTCTTGCCGAAATGCAAATGAGCTACCTCGTATTTAAGGAAAGGCTTCTGAAAGTGAATTTAGAACGCGTTCTGCTTCTCTGAAGGCCACGTTGCTACCTTCTATTTATTAGCAATTAGATATCTGTGGCTGAGCGTTTCTTGCCACTAGGATTGCCTACGCCGACTTTCCTCCCTTTTCTTTTGAAAATCTTTCCTCCACAATCACCTTCGTTGCTACTTCCGAAGTTGTTTCAGTACTTTCTTGTTAAGCTAATTTTCATGATCTTCTTGAATTCCTAGTTGCACGCCAGGTTTTTCTGTGGAGGAAAACAAATAGCATACTTATGTTATTTTGGTATTTGCATCTCATTTCATACGAATTCTTTTGAAAAGCTTTAAAGATTTAGAACTTTATATTGTTTTATTTGATGAAAATTGAAATGTGCAAGGCGAAAATAGCAGCTGTATATACTTGTCAGATTTTGGCACAAGGATTTAAATGAAGTATGTAAAAGGTATTTATTTTGGTATTCCTGAGACATTCCGCCCCACAAGACATTCGGGAATGCAGCTAAATTCTTGCAGTTCGCATTTTAAACGAAAAGTATATTTTAAGAAACTCCAAAAATATTTATCTTCTCATCGAAATTTTTGGCTTTTCTTCTCTTACACTTCCTATCCCGAAAATTCTGACTTTTACTTAAATTCAAAAGTTTTGCTCGTTCAACATTTTAAATCACTAGGTGAAATTTTCGATCCTGAGCGCCTTTCATGACGAAGAAAATCGATTCATGAAAAAATTATCTGAATTAAGATCGTCTCAGTTGATGAAAGGGTCTCGAATTACGAACACTCGTGTTGGCAATGAATGATTTTCAAAAGTATTTTGAAATAACCTCTGATATAAAACTTATTATTTATATGTCAGAGATTCCGTTAAAATTTACTTACTCATGGATTTCTAGAGACAACATTTTAAGGGGACTTAGTACCTCCAAACTATGAAATTATCGGTTCTTAAATGTTTTTTCTAAATACATATTTTAATACCATTGATACACTAAGATCAAATTTTGAAATAATTGGACGAAAGTAAATGGCATAAAAAGGCTTTTAAAACTTTTGACAGACCTTTAAATGCTGCATCCAGCTCAATGTTTATTTCCTTTTGCTTCTTAATTACCTAGGTTATTTATTAAAAACCAACCTTGAAGAAGATGAACGTAATTAGATGTTAATGATTTTTAATTGAAGAACTTTCTTCTGTTTTTGTGAATATTATTAAAGGGTTTTATTACAAAAAATTATTTTAAACTGAAAAACAAATTCGCTGCTTTTCTTTCAATTTAAAAATTAAAATATTTTTTTTCTTCCACAGTGTCCAGTGTTTTTACCCCAATTTTTCATTGTGTTTATTAGAATGTTGTTCATAACTTTTAGAATCAATTTTGAAATTAATGAATTGGCTTTTGAGGAAAAAATGAAAAGCATTATTACATGCAAAATGATTGGAAAAAATGTTTTCATCACACTTTTATTTCCAATATTTTTCTTTTTAATATTAGAAAACCCATGCTTGTTTTGAATAAGTATATATTAATAAAGATGTGTTATAAATATTAAATAATTTAGTCCGTAACTGTGAAAGTTTGAAGACTTTGAATAAAAGAATTTATCGAAAAAACGCAAACTGAGGAAATGCAGTTCAAAGAATATAAACTCTCATGCTAGCCATTAAAACTTTTCCAATTTTTTAAATATTTTTACTGAATTTCAATACGCACACACACACACACACACACACACACACACACACACACACATATATATATATATATATATATACATATATATATGCCTAAAATTAGACCTATTATTTTTCAATTTGTTAATATAAGCATAAATTACCAGCTTTTATTTGAAACCTTATCTGACAGAAAATATTTCAAGAAGAATTATAAATTATATATAGAAATTTTCTTTACTTGTTCTTGTTTTGAAGAACACGTTCAAAACAATTTTAGTATATGAATTAATTATAATATTTTTCTAAAATATTTATCATCAATATTAATGTTATGTTGATAATAGCTTGAACTTTCGGTTATGAAAGAGATCAAGTTAATTACCTTTCTTATTTAAGATAAATCTTAATTATTTAATTCTTTGAATTATTAATTTAATGTTTTATTATTTAGTTGATATAATATTAAATAAACTAGGAATAGACTTCTCCTTTCACTTCAAGATTGTCAAGCACCAGATAAGTGTTTAAAATTTTCTTATGAGATAGAAGGAAATATTATTTACTTAGAAGACTACAATTAATTTCGAATGAACTGTCAATACGTCTTTGTCCTGCATCCTTTTACTTCGAAAAATAATTTGAACTCAAAGCTCCATCTAATTAAGAATGTAAATTTTTTATTTTGAAATTGTTATTAGTCAAGATGTTAAATTCCTTGCTTAAAAACTAAAGAAAAAATGTTAGTTGTTCTTTATACAATTTCCTTAATAGCTTTCGTGTTGAATGGTAATTAAGTATGGTTTATGATAATTTCTCTTTGGATGGATCTTAATTAAAAGGATGTAGGATAAAGACGTATTGACAGTTGATTCGAAATTAATTATAGTCTACTAAGTAAATAATATTTCCTTCTATTTCACAAGAAAAGGTGAAACACTTAGCTGGTGCTTGACAATCTTGAAGTGAAGGAGCAGTTTATTCCTAGGCGCCATCACTGAAACCCTCTGCTAGGCCTAGGTTATGTGTCACGTTGACTCTCAGACTCGGAAGTAGAACAAAAGTTGATCAGTTCCTCTTTTCACATACAGCTCGCTACTAAAATATCGGCTTGCATTATTGGAATTATGTCTGAACGTCACTCTACGAGTATAGCAGGCAATTTATCCCTTCCAGTCGTAACAGCCGATCGTTCCCAGAAAATAGAAGCTCCTTCAAGGAAAAGACAAAACTTCTAGTACGTCTCCAAAGATTTGTTCATCCAGACAAAGCCAAGGAATATCGCCGCAGCCATGACCGCGAAAATAGTTAACTCTTCAGATTTTAACTAATGGTAGCAGTGCCGAAAATTACAGCCACGAATTTTGCCAGACTTAATCTCTGTAAACCTCATAATTTAGACGAGGACCAAGCAGACATCAGAATTGATCCAATGAAAAGAAAAAGAGAAAGCATAAAAGACCCCTTTTTTAACAACTCCATGAGAGAACTACCTCTCAGGACAGCCGAGCCAAAAGTGATAAGCAGACACTTTTTACTTTTTTATTTTTGTTATCTATAATACTTCCTTTCTAGGCGAGGCCATGGGCTTGGAAGTGAACAAAGATGGCATGAAGGAGTTACTAGAGGACATAAAAGTGGGCTGAACAATAAAGAACTGGAACAACTTCAGAAGAAAAGAAGGCACGTCTGGAGGAAAGTTATTCAGAGGAAGAGGAAAGAAGAGGAGATGATCCTAACTGTTTGTTATATAAAATTGTACAAAGTGGTTAAATGTGCAAAGGTTTCATGTATCAATATCACCTTGGTAAAGCAGTAGCAAGCTACAGCATAAGCATTCCCTATGTATAATTTTAGAACCATTTTAAAACGTGGACAACATCAAACCACATTTATAAATTGTGAGTGAAATCTTCACCCAGTGAGTTTCAAGCAAATTCGAGTGATGCTAACAGACAAAATAAAATAGAATAAAATAAAAATAAGACGCCGCCGTAGAATATTTCATGAATTCAGAAGTAAAATATTTTTCGTATACTTTATTTAAATACCTGCGCAAAAATCGGACAATTATATCCATCAGCTTTTCTTGTCTTGTATTGTTTAATATTTCATCAAATAAAACTGTGTATTGTTATTCAGCTTCAAAGCCTTTCACAAGAATTCCGTTTGAAATGTGATTCCTAATGTCAAAACAACATATGTATGCTAATTTGTTTTCTCGAGAGGAATACTGGTTGGCTATGCTTGACATAACCTCCATATTAGCATAGTGGAAAGAAAGCTGACTCTCATAATCCTGGCCCTATTAGACAAAACACGGATGTTTGTAAGTATAAATAGTATTCTAGATATGAGACAACTTAAAATAGTATAGAACTGAAAGCCCTCTCGAGTGGTTGATGGAAGAGGAAAAGGTGCGAGAGATGCTTGAATTCGTCCCCCCTGCAGATCCTATTTTAAAAATAAGCTGGAAATGGACAAAGTCATACTATCAACTATAAGGTGCCTAAGGCTTAAACCGATGACAGACACGAAATTCTTGACTTTTGGCCACGATATAATTCATAGATATGACCTGATGTTAGTGTAAGAGAAGGGTGATAAGTAATATTAATACTCTAAATGTTTGATATAAACACAGCTAAATTGGAAGACATTTTATGTTAATAAATAAATTATTATGATTTGAACCTTTATTATAACTTCTCCTTTCCATAGTTCTCACCAAAATGCAAGTTAGGTGTTTGTGTATTTAAGTTGAGGGATTTGAAGGTTTAGAACTACTGGCAGCCGCATCTTCCTGTAACTTAATAACTCAAGTTTTGCCAAAGTCGTATTCCGGATTTAGCATCTTGCAAGCCGACGTTTTAAAAGTTTCGCCGCTTAATTATTCTTAATTAGCTTAATTATTATATTTAATGTGTTGTCTCCGAATACGTTACCTGTATCTGGAGTTTTAACTTTCCGTTATGTTCATTTAAACACCTGCAAGATAGCTAAATTCATTTGTAGCACTCGCTGCGCCTTTATTTTGAAATAAAACTCAAATAAAAATAATAACTTTTCATTGGATTTACTGCCTTGTTTCCAATTAAACGATAACTCGTTTCAAGTGTAGTAGCCTTTGCAGGACGCTGACACAAGTTTCCAGTTACAGTAAAACAGTACTAAAGTTTCATTCAGCCGGAGAATATATCTAACTGTCAATTTATTGGGCTCCATTCAAAGGCTCATGAATTACGCTACTGAAGTTTGCCTATCTTTATAACTACTTCTCCTTAATCGTAGAAGTCTTGGTGCTCTTATTAGCCCTCCTTGAAATTCAAGGACGATTTGATCATTAACAACCTGAATAACTACTAGCTCATTCCTACAAGTGCTGTACTTTAATTAGGCGTCACTATTAAGATTTTGCTTCAGTCGCGACAGGCCTTGGTCGTTCTCGGTCGAAGGAATGAAAAGCTCATTTCTCATTTACCAGCGCTATCAAGTGCTTCACCAATTAAACTATGAAATCTTCTGTCTACGTTTTTATTTCTTGTCTACTCATAAGGATTGGCTGCCCTTACAGATTTGCATTCCTCAGAATTAAGCTTTAGATACGCAATAACTATAGCCTTATTTGAAATGCTTTCTGGAGCTCCGTATTGTTATCATATGCCCATGTTTATGCAAACCTAGACTTTCAGATGTTAAGTTATAGTCTTAAAGAATAAAATATATGCTCTGTTTGTACGCAGAAGTTATGATCGATACAGGATTGTAAAGGAATTTAAAATTTTAAAGTTAGGCTAAATTTAATGATAATTGTGATATAAAAGACATCGTGTTTCCTGAAAATGTGTAGAAGCTGAATGCAGTGAAATAATGAATAAAGAGTTAAATCATAAGGAAAAGCAGGAGAAATGCGTGCAAAATATAAGGAAGTTACTGATGCTTTTTCCAAGAAAAAGTCCTTATACACACATTTACCTTTTCTTTATACCGTAGGAAATAAATAACATCGTTTCCATAACACTTAATCGACGAAGTTATTTTCTTCGTAGTTACATTCTGCTACCGTTCCCTTGACGTGCACGCAGTAGTTCTATTTAAGGTGATTAGTATAACACGCATTTCTTTCCTAATGACATTTTGCTTGACAGTTATCGCCAAGTCAACATTAAAGAACAAATTACGATTGTCAAAACTGCCATTTTCTTTTTAGAGATTTTTAAACGACTTTTAAAACAGGAGTTAATGAGATGAATTCTTTTATCATTTGCTTATTTTTGCCAAATATCTGTATGCTTTTTAGTCTAGCAGCAAGCAGTTTAGACTCTTCAAAAGTCTAAACAATTTCAATTTTGCTTTATTTACTTTAGCTCCTGAAATAATTGGAGAAATATTTTTGATGCAAACTGAACCATCAAATGTTGGACACTCGAAATACGAAAGCTTAAAAAATGTCAAATATTTTCAAATTGGGATTTTCTTTTACATGTAAACTTTTATGCATAACAAAATAACAGATTTTTCAAGTAAAAATAGCGCTGAGAATTTTCACATCTTTCAAACTGATTGGGCAAGAAATATTTTTGGTTTTTTGTTGCTCAGTGGTATCTCACTTCTGTGTGACACCTGTTCAAAGTATTTTATTATGTAGTATGAACGTATAATACTCTCTCAAATAAATAAATGTTAGATGATATTAGTGAAATTAATAGTCAGTTACAAATAATAATAACTAAAAAGGTAATACACTTCCTCACTATTTTTCTGTACATCTTCGATAGAAGGTGCATTTTATTTTTAAAATTTTGCGTTCAAATGTAATTGGAAAATTCTGTGGAGTAAACTAATGAACATGAATTAGGAAGAAATTATAGAATCTGACAAAAGATTAAACAAAGATGAGGGCTTTTAAGCTCACTTTTTTACAATCAACAAGCTAGGTTTCAGTGCAATACGTAACGAAATTAAACATTTCTTTCTTTTTGACTTTTCAGTATACTGATAAGTATACTTAATTATTCTTAATTAGCTTAATTAGTATATTTAATGTGTTGTCTCCGAATAATACTTAATTATTCAGTATACTTAATTATTCAGTATACTTAATTATTCTTAATTAGCTTAATTAGTATATTTAATGTGTTGTCTCCGAATAATACTTAATTATTCAGTATACTTAATTAGAATACTTAATTATTCAGTATACTTAATTATTCTTAATTAGCTTAATTAGTATATTTAATGTGTTGTCTCCGAATACTTTACCTGTATCTGGAGTTTTAACTTTCCGTTATGTTCATTTAAACACCTGCAAGATAGCTAAACCATAAGGCTAAACCATCGGTCAAAAGTTAATCAATTTGATTAAATTGTCACTCCAAATAAAATGCATCAACACAAATCATTGTATAAAAGTACAGATCGTTCAGCCTTTTGTTAAATGAAGGATACTCCAAAGCAACATGTATCGAACGTAAGGTAAAGGAGCAGTGCCAACTGTCGAAAATTACTCAACGGTTGAGCTCCTTTTTCAGCCGTCAGATGGACAGCTATTGCAGCAGCCGCGAATATCAGATAAAATATCTAGTCAACGAAAGAGCAACTACACTTTCCTGCTCAGGCTAAAATGCAGAAAGAGGTGCCAATACATACTCTATATCCTCAGCCAAGATATTTCTAATATAGAGACAGAATTCGGTAAAAGGAATGCAAGATGCATTATTTGAGCAAGCTGGTTGTGGTTAGAACTAAAACAGTTTTACGGTGCTGTAAAACACTTTTATGCTTGAAAATATAATAAAAAATAAATAAAAGAAATGGATAAATGTACAAAAAAATGAAGGAAGACATACACGTATATATGACTAAATGGCTGTGGAACAAATGAGTACAGAATATGAAAAACCTATCAGCTTAACATCACAATACTATGTTGCACAATTCGCTACAATTATACAAATATTTCTGTTTCATACTACAGTGCTGTTCATGGTATGTAATTTCTATGTTTTCTTCATTGTGCAGTTCATAAAAGTTTTGCAAACATTATTAATGTGGAATTCAGTATAATACCCTGGATCGATAGTATCAGAATCTGGACATGAGCATTTCAGGCTAACTGTCACGCCCAGCCTGTCTCCCACCAGATAGTCACATACATTCCCAAGAAAGGGAAGCTATGAAAACGACACAAAAACGTTTACCGCCGCTAGAAAATCCGGGGGAACATTTTGTTATTAAATTTGTGTTTTATATTCTATTTCGTATTCTAAAATGTAAATAAGGTGCTCTTAAGCCCACATTAAGTATTTATTAAGAAAGAAAGGCTTCGCATACGATGAAAGATACAATCCAAAAATTTATAGAATTTTCTGCTGTTGAGCTATTTACGTTTTAGACCCAGGCTTTACAAAGGCTTTAATAAAGACGTATTGCTCATCAAAGATTCTCAAATAAAGACGTCTCTATTTAAAGCATAATTCTACCAAGCAAGTCGAGGAAATCTTACAATTTTATATATGAAATATTTTAAAGAATATTTTTTTAAGAACAACAATAAACTGAAATTAAATATTGTTGCCACTCGCAGATTATCTTAATAACATATCTTTTGTATTTACGTAAACTTCACGTGCTTATATGAAAGTAAATAAATATTTGAAAAGCAGCCGATTACAAGGACGGTAACATCCTCCCATCATCTGACTATCGATCAGAATCAGAAAATTGTACATGATGATTTTACATCAGACTTTAAAAGTTTATTTAATGATTCAAAATTCTTTACTTCTCTTAATTTTAAATGATAGTTTCAACTAGTTGTTAAACGCGAAGCAAATTGACCATGAGTTTCATTTTGAAGTCTGGAAGCTTTCATAAATTGCTCCACACATGAATTACCGCTTTGGCCGAAATTCTCGTAATACTATTTCTGTTACTTGTAATTAATTAAATCTTTCTGCGGTATATAAGTGATAATATTAGATGCCTTATCATTTAAAAAACTTAGAAAACTTTCCGCTTTGTACATTTACGGTATCTCTAAAGATAAATGCTCTCTCTAATGAGGAAAAGAAAAAACCCATAACTTCTGGTTTAGCAGGCATTTTAATTGTTAATGTGCGAACGCTTTTTATATGCGCGTCTAATGATTAGTTGTTATTTTCGTAATTTGATTTTAATTTTTTGAAGTTCTATAAGTTTTAATTCCTCAGATGTTCTACTCTCAGTGATCATGTTTGCAATTTCATTCACAAAATCTGATCGGATTTGTATGGATTACTATTTCTGATGGATTTGTTTAATTCTAAAACTGTTACCTTACCTGTTAGCTGTAATCCTACTTCAGAGTCTTTAAGGCTTAAATCTTCTCTGACTACGCCTTTAAACATTTTTCGTTCTGAGACAACTGAAATTTCTTAGAAATACAGACAAATTCACAATAATATTCTTAATTATAAACTCGTAATTAACTCAAATAATACAAATAGTAAATTATTAGCTGTTTGAGTGCTGAAGGGTTTTTGAAACCAGAAGTAGCCATATCCTAGAATTCCCCCCACAGTTTTTAATAAGATTCTCATTTATAATTATATCCAGTTAAATGGAACATCCTATGTGCTGGTTCTCATTCTCATAGATATTCCTCTATTATACTGTCATACTCAATACGAGACTGTAAATTAAATAATGAATCAACAGTAAGGTAAACACGCACTCATTTATTAAGATCTCTAGCCTTACTAACTGCTTACTCTCGTCGACTGATCCACAAGTAGGAGTTTGTTTTTCGGGGGGTGGTGCTCGCTGGCGTGAAGAACATTTTAAAAATATGCGACGCTTTTGAACTGAATGACTGTTAGCAAGGCTCCCAAAACAGCATTTCTTATTCATTACTATCGTATTTACTATTTTCTTCTAGTGTCAATTTTTGAGCATTAAAACAATTAAAAATAGCATGCTTGCTTTTACCAAACATGCATCTCGGTTTCATTCTTTCAGGTTCTTTTGTGCATGTCAATAGCATGGATGACATTGGAATTTTATCTGAGGTTCTAAATTATATTTCTTTTATCTGGGAATCTTCGCATGTTAAGTTTTAGTTAAATCAGAACACCACATTGCCAAAGATAATCTTTCCCCTCCCTCTACTTCGCCCTTGAGGAATGACATCAAGTTATTCAGATCGTTCCTTCGCATCATTTATAGAACTGGAAGAAGCGTTAATATTTCAGGTTTTTATAAAGTTCTCATCAAGGCATGATTCCACCATTTGATAAAGAATTGATGCACATTTGTCCGATGCATTTCCCAGGGTTTCAGAAGTCCGCAAACAAGTCTCAAATTTGTCGCAGACAGATATCAGTAATAATTTTTTGTTTGGTTGTGCAGAGAATATTAATTTCAGCAACTCACATAACTACCATCAAAATGTCTTCTCTACCGAAACGAGCCTTTAAACTATTTACAGCCTTTACATAATTCGCTCTGACTGGTGGGAACTTTGGACTACCTCACTTGCTTTGGAACCAACAACAGTTGCTTGCACTAAATATTGGAATTTGCTTTCAAGAAATCATATTTATTAATATGTTCAAACTGGCTCCAAAAGAGTAGCCATTCTTTTAAAATTATACTTGGTTTTGACCTTGAACTCCCGCCAATTACAATTTATTTGTCTAATATCTTCTAACTCAAGTTCTCGATATTCTTTCCTCATTCGCTCAGTTTTCTCCAACTCAAATTTTTAAAATTGTTTCTTTTTCCCTGACTTAAGTCCTTATTCCTTGATTCTATGGTCAAAATGCTCTCCAAATTTCCTTTAACAATATCTGGATTACTTTTATACTCATTGTTATTTAGAACGATATTCTTTAAATCGGACGGTTTTACTGATAGTGCCACTACTTCGCCAATTTCATCTACCAGAATTTTTAAATCTTCTTTCTTGACACATTTCACTGATAAAAACAGCATTTAGACATCGATTAATAAATGTTGGTTACTTTACAAAATCCCATAAGCGGACGCCAACTGAAACATGCAATCCAAAAATTCATCAAATGTTCTGAATTCCAGGGTCTATAAAAGCACTAATAAAGAAGCATTAGCCATCAAAGATTCTCAAGTCGATTTTATTTATAGCATAATTCTACCAAGTCGAGAGAGTTTTACATTCTTACACATGATTTTAAAGAAAATTCTTCCTTGAACAAAAATAAACTGAAATTAAATTTGTCGCCTCTCACATATTACTTAAAACATATAGTTTGTATTTATGTATAGCTAACATGATTATATTAAAATAAATAAATATTTAACAAGCAGACGATAAGATACGACGAATCTCACGGATACAATACCATGCCATACGAAAAATGCGTAGACAATTAAAAGAAAAACCACAGAGCTGTTACGTTTTGGTACAGTCAATTACAGTGTCGTATTTTTTTTCTTTCGCGGACGAGGAGGCATCCTTGTGGTTTGACACTAATATGTCAAACCTCGAGGAATTGTGCCAGCTCATATAAAATTATAGCAGCTTACAAGGAAGCATAATTTCCGTAACTACTCTAAGCACACTAGAATTAGGGCTATAAAATATGTAAAATTGTACGAGGTATGCAAAGCGTAGATTTAGAAGTTAATCAGACTCATGCGTATTTCTAAAGAGAAGAACAAATACTTAGAGGAGGCTTAAAAATTTTCCTTTGAGCCTCTAAAATTTTGATATACCACAGTTCTCAGGTTGTGGAGGCTCTGTGGCACCCCGTGGACACAGATCATCGTCTCTGAGTCCAAAACGAAACAGGTAAGTAGCAAGTTTACTTAGGAGACTAACAGCTGCTAGTGAAAAAATTGTGCCTTCTGCCTTCATTAGCTTCTATACGAGCAGACAGAGTTGCTCAGAGACACAGTCAAGTCTCTCTCGCAAACATGTCATTTGACAGCTTTTCGTCTACGCCGGAAGATTTTGTATCCGCACTGCTAAGCCAATCAATGCATTTACTTAAGTTACTTAAGTAACTTCCTTAACTATCTATGCACTTATTTTTCATTTAAAATCTTTAATTTTGCCGTCTTATGTTTTTCCTCTCAGAATCTACGCATATTTTAAGCGCACATAAATATGCAATATATATAAATATATATAATGCATACATTTATACCATTTCCCCATCACTATCCGAGTAAGAAATTCTGTTCCTTATGTGATTTTGAGCTTACATTACAATTCATTTGTCTAATATACTCTAACTCAAGTTCTCGATATTCTTTCCTCATTCGCTCAGTTTTCTCCAACTCAAATTTTAAAAATTGTTTCTTTTTCCCTGACTTAAATCCTTATTCCTTGATTCTATGGTCAAAATGCTCTCCAAATTTCCTTTAACAATATCTAATATAATTTGATTCTATTTTTCTTTTCCTGTTTAAAAGAAACAAACCATTTTTCAAAATTTATTCACCCAGACGGTATCAGAAAAGGTATTCTCTTTTTTTACTTTTTGGAATACCTCATATTAATCTAGAGGAACTTGTCAAGGCTGTCAGTATAGTTATTTTCTCAAAATGTTCTTTCTCATGGAGTTCCAGGCTGCTTTCGTTGTTTTAACTAAAATGCTGCGAAGGAGATCAGTTTAGGTGTAAGTACGGCGATACAAAATGGCAAATTATAAGAAATACTTTGTTGCCATTTAACTTTGCATGCTAATTCTTTGGTTTTTGTTCATAATTTGCCCTATATTATACATTTTGTTTGTTTAGATTGTAAATCTGGTGAAAAATTGGTTCAGTGAAATTTTTCAAGCATTTCATGCTTTCCATACTCTGTACAAATTTTTATCTCAGCTAAAGAACAAATTGTTTAAAATCTGATCCCCCCAAAAAAATAAAATGAATATTAAGATTATAAGATTATTGTTTGAAACTAACCAGCTATTTATAATTTCAGACTTCACTATAAGTTTTCCTCTCGGTTTCTTCACCAGAATCCAAATCAATTAGTATTTGAGGTTTCTGGATTGTAAGACAGAGCGCGTTTCTACCTCTTGAGGATGTTACTTTAGTTCTGCCATCTCTGATAAGTTTGTAATTCTTCAGAGTTGCTTATTGCTGCAGAAATTAAAATTAGATACGCCGGTTAGAGTTTTACCATTAAATTAAATCTGAGCCAGCTCAGATTTAAATTAATGGTGTAACTAATAATATTTAAATTTGAATTTGACTCTTAGTTGCATCGACACAGGAGGTGGTTGATAGTGTTAGGACAGGACGTGCACTTATGTTCAAAGATCTGCTTTCACAAAAATGTTATTTTAAACCTTTTCAAGTGTTTTTAGACACAGCGATAACCTTTTAAGTGTTATTTTAAACCTTTTCAAGTGTCTTTAGGACACAGCGATAACTTGCTTTACGTCTGTTAAGAGTTTGAAACTAGTTTATGCTCCCAAAGAAAGCCAAACTTTATAAAAGAAAAAGGCCCAGTTACCGCTTATCAAAAACAATCATTAATAAAGATTTTTATTTTAGTAAAACATATTGCATATTTAAAACCTCTTTAAACACGGTCCTTGCTACTGAAGTTCTATCTTTAAATTATGTGCAAAAGGAAAAGAGAAAGTGAGTTCTTTCATAGAATTTCAATTAATAGGAAGCAACATTAGTTCAGGTCAGAATTTAAGAGCATTTAATTGTTCAGCAACCTTTTAAAAGTAAGCCATTTAAAAAAATTGAAGCTATCCACATTTTAAAGCAAAATAATATGGTGAGAGGAAATAATGCTAGAGGAAACATGAATAAAATCATTTTGTTTCTTTAGATCAAATCGCAAATTTTACAAGATAGTTGCAAAAGTAACATATCAGAGAAATTTGACTTCATAAATAAAACTGCACATAAATGCACATAGGAGTGTCAAACGGATTACTTTTTAAGTACAATATTTCAGTGCAATATACGCAAAGCCTAATGATAAATTTCCTGCGACTGTCATTCATATTTTCCTTAGAGAGTGGACTTGTTTATCAATCCCAATAAAAAAAGTTCTGAAAATGAAACTTAAGCTTGTTCCTTCATGGAATCTTGCTTTCAGTGATTAGGCCCACAGCAGCTAATAAGGTTTTTTTTTTATGTCCACTCTCTTTACATCAGCAGATAAAGTAATAAATACAGGAAGACATTCTTCTAGTCACTTAACTAGAGATTTGGCTCTGAAGTTTCGAACACGGTCAAGTTTCGAGATCTCGAGGGAACTGAAAGACGAGGGATATTTAGTAACTGATGGAGAAGCCGATGGAGAAGGAGAAAAAAATTCTCTGATGCGTTTATTGTTTGTTTTGGGAAGCGTTTTTTCCCTTCTTTTTCTTTCTGCTTTCAGTTCTTGTCATTTGGTGCTTGTTTTATAAAAGCTCTTTGGATACTGGTGAAAAATTATGTTTGCGAATCAAAAAAATAAAATACGTTGTTGTCCTCTGATACATTTTTGTCTTTGTAGGCAACTTCCGAGTATAAATGAATAAGCATATTTATAAATATCTATAAATCTATATTTATAACTATATCTACATACGTATATTTACATATATTTACATCTTTAGTTATATATCTATACACCTGTATAACTAAGCTTGCTAAGCTGAACAGAGAATGTATTAAATATAGTGATTATTCCTCCTCATCTACAGAAAGTTTACTTTTATGGATTTAATATTTTTGTATGTACTCTAGATTAATGCGCATTTGAAACGTTTTGTTTTTCAATGTTATATTTCTCAATTGTTTTCCTTTGTGTGTATATTCATGTATGCTTTGTGTGCATATGTATTTGCATGTTTGAATTTATTTAAAAGAAATACCTACACAAACCATACTTTCAGTGTATAGTTCAATTTAAGTAAAGCTAAATAATCAGGCTCAAACTTATTTAATTGAAAACATTATTGTCGGTTATATATTTCATTGATTTACATCTGTGGCAAAGTCCTTGTAACTTAATTGTAACCTAAATATGATTCTTCTAAAGTAATTCTACTGAAATTCAAGTAATAAAATTCTTTAATTTTCCTATGGTGTTCGGGTCTTTTTTACTCATAACAAATTTATTTCGTATAGCTCTAATATATTTTTGGGAATTTTTCAAGTATATGTTGTGACTTTGTTTCATAGTGATATTAAATATTCAGTTAGTGTATTTTCGATGGTAGTTTTCTTACAGTAAAAACATGTATTTCAGGTAAATTTTGACCCATGTGGAAATTTCAATACATAAAAATTCGAGAAATGTAATTTTCATTACATTTTTGAACTATTATTATTAATACTGTGAGAACGAATTCATGCTATCATTGTTTTCCGTAATGTACTTATTTTGCTGATGGAGCTAATAATGCTATCCTCAGCAGTCGCTATGTTTGTGACCGTATTGACTTCTAGCGCTTTTCTTCGAACCCTCTTACACTGCCTAAAGGGACGTTTTTCTTTTCAGAATCCTTCTTTATGTATTTTGTTAGAAACTCTCCAAAACCTAAGATATGGCTAATCGCTTCAAGCTTGGTTCAGTAATGAAGAAATCCAACATCTGCTGAATGAACAGTCAGATGAAGAAGAATGTATTTCAAAAATCGATGATTACGTTTCTGAAAACGAACTCTCATCCAATGACGACGCAGATAACGAATATATGTTGACGAGTACAGCGACCATACTTAGCAAAGATGGTAATATCGAGGGAAATCAGAATCACAAGTTTCATGAGGTAGGCGTGAGGTAGAAAATATTGTGACCATGACTCCAGGACTGACGAGATACACCATGTCAACAACTGAAGTCGAATGCTCTACATTTATGTTGTCTTTTCCTGCAAAAATAGTCAGTATCATTTTAAGAAATAGTAGCATATGAGAAGAAAAAGTTGTTCGTTAACAGTCAGAAGAATTTTCATAGTGTTGACTTGGAAGGATTCTGATGAGAGTTTATGAAATGCAACGGTGGGACAGAACGTCTTCCTGGGCAGTGTTGTAATTGGAGAAATTAAAAATGATATCGAAGGAACTTCGAGTTTTATGACAGATAGATGCGAGCAAGAAGACGGAAAACTGATAAATTGGCAGTTACAAGGAAACTTTTGGACAAATGGATGAAAATGTTGCCGATGTTGTATAATCTTGAAACATATGTTACTGTGGATGAACAGCTGGTAACTTTCCAAGGAAAGTGTTCTTTACGCCAATACATGCCCAAGGAGCCTGCCAAATACGGTATACAGTTTTGGGTACTTTGCGACAAAGCTATCAGTTATAGCTAAAATGTACAACTACACAGCGGAAAGCAGTTGAATTCTGCACCAGAAAATAACCGAGATCTCAGGGTTGTGAACGACCTCATTCAAGATTTGAAAGGGCAAAATGTAACATATGATAACGTTTTCACGTGATATGACCTTTGACAACTTCTGGAAAAAAGTGACAGTGATTGATGCAATCAGAAAGAATAAGCCAACAATGCCTTCGTAGTTGCTTGCAAAAGGAACTCCAAAGTACACATCGACATTTGCATCCACGACTCTTCTGTTGTACACCTCGAGGAAAGGCAAGTGCATAGTCCTCTAGAGCACATTTCATCATGATAGAAAAATAACAGACACATTATCAGGACTTGTATTCCTTTTAATTTGCTTTGGGAACATGACGTGTCCTGAATGGGAACAGGGAGCTTATTCAAGCTATGTTCAGATGTGTGTGGAATGGACGACACAAGCATGAACGGTTAACTTTATCCTTTATTTTCCACAATATTAGTGCTGCAGCACTTCGGGATACAGAGACCAAACACTTGTGGTCTGAAGGTAAAAATATAAAACTACTAACTTAAATTTTAAATAATCAGCTGGCTTTGAAAAGTTTACACAAATGCCTAACACTAAGACTGGCCTTTTAAATTATTACGTATGTAGTACGCAAACTGCTGAAAACTACAATACGTTTTAAATATCGAGAGGATTAAGCCTCTGGCTTTAAAGGGCGGACAGCAGCTGATTGGAAACTCGCGTATAATACAGTGGCAAGGCGGCTCATTTTCTCCCTATCTAACTCTGCTCTTGGCAAAAATCCACTAATTAAATACTTGGGGTTTAGCAAGTACAATTTGCATAAAACACATTCACGCGTTTATTCTGGCCGGAAGTGGAAAATAAGAAATGATAGTAAAGTTTAAAAATAAAATAAACGTTAGTAAAACTTAAGATCCTTACAAATTAACTACTATTAATACTTCTGGTTTGAAAGAAAATAAAACTGCATATCCTCTTTTTACATGTAATTATATTTCGAAGCTATATATCGGTAGTTTTCCTTTTAGAAGATGTAAACTGTAAAACTTTATCATAATTCCTAGTCAGATCATCTTAGGAACATCAGAGACAGGCTGACGTTATGTAATTGACTTTTCAACTCGACTGGTATGCTAAAGCAGAAATACAGTTACTATGATACTGCTAGAGTCAAGTCAACCCCATTGACCTAAAGATCTAGTTTAAACGCAATAAAACTACCCTTAAAAGAGATGATGTTTTGGTATTTCCAACAAAAGAAAAAGCAGCAACCTGAACCTCTAGAATAAAAGCTCATTCTTCGATGTAACTGTTAAGCATTTTATCCGCTAATACCCCGAAAAGGTTTCAGAAAATTTTCCGAGGCGCTCTGAGAAATAACTATGCCATCAGCCGTCTAATTAATATAAGTAATCATCGATCATTTGTAAACGTGAGTGTCAGGAACTCTATAACGTCTTATTCGAAAATGTTCTGGCCGGAAGTAGTAAGTTGAAGTTAAGAATCGACAGGAAAGGAACTTTAACTTAAAATTTAACTGTTAATAAAATTAACATAATCCTTACAGTATAATGCATATGTATCGTAATATACTCAATTTTACACACATTCGTAGAAGACTCATTGCTGAACACAGTCAGTGGACGATGCAAACTGAAGTCTGGTTAGTAAAAGAACATTCTACGTCATGGCTTAAAAAACGAACTTTAGAGACCTTACTTTTTAGGTAGATAAACAGTGCTAGTTTTCATAATTGATCAAACAAACAAATTTATAATTTGATAATCATCTCAGACTTGGTTTAATTTCTTCATAACGATGTGATATCTCTAGCTTTTCAGCTTAGACGTTGATGCTACCATGAATTTTTAAACTATTGCCGCGTTATTTCTGGATTTCCTTATAAGACATTTAAAAATCCCATCTTCTCTTTCTTTCTACGAAATTAAATAATCCATACCTAAATCTATAATTGCGTTTTCGTGGTTTTCCCCATGTGTAACGTGTATACGAGCCAGTTTTCCTTAGAAAGTCCTCCACGAAGGCATCCCTTCCCTTAGGCAGATAGCCATCGAGGCTTGCCTCCTATAACGTACAGTGATTTGTTTCATAATAAATAGGAAATTATATTAGCGTAATATGTTCTTGAATTCGAATACATGCTGACTGCACTTTTGCTAGAGTGCATAAGCCCAAGAGAACTTGTTGTACATTTTAGGTTCTGTTCCCACCAGATGAACGGACTGCTTGCGCCTTCTGTGGAGGAAGGGTCAATTTGATGTCCACCAATTGAATGAACTGCTTTATTTTTTATTCTACACTGTAACAAGATTCTGGGCAGTTTCCTTAAATAATTCTCTGCAAAGTCATTTCTCTTAAGCTTTGAATGGTAGCCTTTGAATGACTTACCAAATGACACTGCTAGCATTCGAATGCTTTAAGCAGCAGGCACTCGAGAAATAAAAATTTTATGTTTCCATACTGATTTAAAATATGCTGTTAGTAGGTAATATAAAATAATTAAGACGTAATGTTACTCTTCATTTTCTTCGAGTTTTTATTAAGAGGAACTTATCTTGACTAAAAGAATAAATGTAAGAATTAGTCCAATTATTAATGTGTAAGTAAGGTTATGAATATGAGAAATATTTCACTGAAATGGCAATTTAACTGTCACATAATTCATAAACACTGAGAGTTTTTTGATTTTACTTCTTGAAACAACTCCTTTCTACACTGAAAAAGGTTAATTAAACGACGACTTAGAACCTCAAGTCTTTGTAATGTTTTCTAAAAAAAATATACCTGCCTTTTTTAACTTTAGTTAAAATTTCTGAACTTCATTTTTGACTTCTGCACTGCAGTTTTTTAATGCGATCTACTTAGTTATTTAGTAGTGCACGTGCATGCAGATATTGGCCTGAGACATTTGGCATCCAAAGACATTTTCTCAGGCGTTTATTTTATTATTAATGGCTAGTGACAAATTCGGAAGAAAACTGCTTTCTTTAAGCCTTTTACAAATGCAACAGGAAAATTTTCAGGGTATGAGAACTTACAAGATATGCTTTTATTTAGAACTCTAATGAACATTTTAAAGCTCGCTTTTTTCACGGACTTTTTAAATATCTTTATAACCTACACATGTTAATTTAGACTTTAAGTTTTAGAAATTGTTAGTATTTTTCCTTGAATATAAGGTAACTTTAGATAAAAGTGTCCAACGCATTATAGTTCCTTCTATTTAGAAAAAAAAAAAAAAAAAAAAGGGGAAATCTAGACTAATAAACACGAAGCAGAGAGAAATAATCTTCAAAATGTGTGGATGTTGCCATCAAAGGCACCATTTATTACATTACGATTTATTACATTCTTATTTTCTGCTAAAATTACGTTAGCCACAAATGGTGGTGATTGCGTGCATCTGTTTTAATTTAGTTTTGAATAGAAAGGTTATTTTAAACTATCCTCTGCAGTTTTATTTTCAAAAGACATAGCGAGTGTTCGCTACTTCGTCTCCTACATAGGTACCTAAGAGAACAAAGAGACTGTATAGTATTGTCTTTGTTTCCCTTTGCAATTTGTCTTATTTTTTATTTCCTGACAACAAGAAATTAAGTCAGTAGTAGCATTTATTTTGAGATGTGTGGTACAAATTCCTCGAAATCGATTGCTACCAAATGGCAGTCTTTCATTTTATTGTATCACTATGTATTACTTGTTTCATCAATTGTCGTTAACAGTTTAAAAGCACGAGAAGTTCAGTTGCCAGTTTTAAGGGCACAACTTTGTGTATATATAAACGTAACCCCGTTAAAATGCCTTCCTTGCTGTTACATGTTTCTCTTTTATGGAAATATTTAACTGCTTTATGGGAAAGAAACATTATATCTTGAATTATGTATTTTTTTACAATGCAGCGAACCCACTTCTAGGACGGCATACACGTTTTCGGACATATTCGTACACTGTAAAGGAGATCTTGTTAGAGCAGATGACTATTAACGATGTCGATTATCAGTAATTTATATATGTACCTTATATAAGGAAATTGGAGCTTGTATAGAGTCTATGGGTATTCTTTGGTAACACACAAATTTCACTCAACGTCGAAGGCGAAGTAGCGAATTCTCGCTATTTCTTTAAGAATAAATACTGCAGAAGAAATGTTTAAAGGTTACCTTTTTATTTAAACTAAATTAAAACAGTTGCGCGCGCTTTGTGCTCACAATTCACCGCCACTTGCGGCTACTAAATTAACAGAAAATAAAAATGTAAAATGCACATTAAACTTAAGATAGCTAACTAAAGGCTCTTAGGTTAACTAACGCTAAATCGGCTGCAAGCAGCAAAGTCGAGCCGAGAAATGTAAGTATAAAGTGAAAGGTGTCGAACACCGACATGAGAGCTAATTTCAAATTCGCAACATAAACATCGGAACTAAGTGCGCTACTACTCTTTCATCAGAAATCAGAATCACAAGTTTCATGAGGTAGGCGTGAGGTAGAAAATATTGTGACCATGACTCCAGGACTGACGAGATACACCATGTCAACAACTGAAGTCGAATGCTCTACATTTATGTTGTCTTTTCCTGCAAAAATAGTCAGTATCATTTTAAGAAATAGTAGCATATGAGAAGAAAAAGTTGTTCGTTAACAGTCAGAAGAATTTTCATAATGTTGACTTGGAAGGATTATGATGAGAGTTTATGTTACAACGCTTGTAGTTACAACGCTTGTAGTGAATCAATGCAAAATGCGATAGCCGAATTAATAGTCCTTCTAGGAAATTGCCCCTTTGAACCAATAATTGGTTAGAATAAAACAAATCCTTAAAGTTTAAAAAAATTACTGAAATACAAATGCGAAATATCAGTTTATTAATACCACTATAGTATTAACAAAACTACAAATTAATTATAAAGATATCTATCAAGTAATAAAGCGCATATTATTCTTAATTTTCTAAAAAACTTTAAGTGAATGATATTTTAAAATACTCAAATTATATCTCAAAAATAAAACGAGAAAATATCATAAAAACATAAATACATTACAAATTTTATTTAGTAATTGCAAAATCCTAATTGCTGTATTCATTCGATGAAGTCTGCTCATTTGGTGCTTTGGTTAATCAGTTCCTTTTCTAAGATAATTTGAATTTCATAAAGTAAATTAACTCTCTTGATATTTGTTAAACTAACGGTTTAAACGGGTAACATAATTATGAGTTTCATCTGAAGGAATGTCGGCTTTTTTTCACATTTTTCCTATACCAGCGCTTCCTTCTATTCATTAGTAAAAGAGACCCCGCATTGCTTTGCCGAAAATGCCTATCGCATCAACTCTTATTTACTCTTCCAAGCTCCCATCATTATTAATAAATATCTAAGTGTTAATTCACTTCAAGACGATTAAGACAACATTTTTCTTTAAAACTAAAATTTGTTATATATATTATCAGGGAACCCACAATTAATACTACTTTACTTAAAAATCATTTGCGGCCGAGCGGTAACGTCGCTGAACACTGGTAGTTCGGTCCGAGGTTCGAATCCCACGAACGGGCTGGCTGCATGGGCGTTTTCGTGGTTTTACCCATGTGTAACGTGTATACGAGCCAGTTTCCCTTAGAAAGTCCTCCACGAAGGCACCCCTTCTTTAAGGCAGATAGCCCTCGAGTGCTTTGCCATAATCTAATAAAAACAAAATAAAATACTAAAATCATTTCTTTACGGTAGTTTCAAGCAACTGTTCCATGTTTCTGTTACGAGTTCGATTGCTCCCACCCAAGAATTTTTTTTAACTCATCTATATGTTCCTTTAAATTAACACACACTGTCTTAGTAACATTGTACGGCGCTGATGTTAAATTTCAAGTGATTGGATAATTTTGAGACAAAAGTTTGAGTTTCTAGCAGCATTAGTACAAGAAAATAATAAAAAGTTAAGGACCTCTTCGGGTGTAAATAAGTTCCAATTGAACACTTATTTATTACATGTTCTTCGCTTTATAACCAAGAAATGGAAAGATTACGATAAACAATATAGGAATGCGATGAATCATGTAAAAGCAAACAGCATATATCGACTGACTAAATGAAGTAATTTTAACACCACATTTACAAATACGTTAATAATACGTTAATAATACAAATACGTTACAGAATAAAGTTATGATTAAGATATTTAGTACCTCGAAGATAATCATTTTGTTGTTCATATATATCTCTCTCTATATATCAGATAAAAATATGTAAAGCACATTTTTGCCTTTCAAATGAAATAGTCCAGTGGATCCCTATTTTAATTTGGATATTTTCTCTTCCTGTGTTAAAAATAGTAGCTGCTCATAATAAATTGCTCTAAACAGTGTCATTTTCATAGGTAATCCATGTCATATGGTTCTTGCATAACGAAAAAGATCCAGAAGAGAGTTTTATTCGGAAACCGAAACTTTTTATTAATCAATGGTTTGAACCCCGGATCGAGCAACCAGTGTTCAGCGACTTTACCGCTCGGCCACTGGTGGGCTGAGTGACTAATGAGCAATGCAGATATTCACGTTTTTTCGATCAGCGTCCTTCGTGTTGTAATTGAAAAGCCCGTCCAGCAAGCGTCGGGAGGTCTGGAGTTCCAATTTCGGCATATTGCAAACTTTTCTTTTTTCTTTGCTTTAGTAAACTTAATGTCTCTAGAGTACGCTCAATTTCCGAACCTCCCGATGCTAGCTGGACGTGCTTTGCAAATAAATACCCACAAAGGCACGCGGTAAGGAGGGAGAAAGTAACCTTCTAAGCTTAGATACGATTCTTCAAATGGCGATGAACAGTGGATAATTACGAATTAACGTTGCAGATTTTTCTTTTTTCTTGCTTCAATATACCTAATGACTCTACAATAGGTTCAAATTCCGAACCTTCCAATGCTACCTGAACGTGCTTTCAAAATACCCACGAAGATACGCTGGAAGAAGTGAGGAAATAGCTTCCAAGCTTAGATACGATTCCAAGTTCCTTCAAATGGTCATCATGAATTAACCTTTCCTGCCAGCTTTACAAGTTCTGCGCATAGATTTCTTTTAAGTGCAGCTTTCAGCACAGCATTATCAAGAAAGACAGAGCTAGCACTGCTGCTGGCATCTTCCAAGTCGCCTTGTCGAAATTTATAGAACCATCGCAACTGCCAACATTCAAAATACTTCTACCGTATAGTTCTCTCACATGTTTTATTGTATTTGCTACAATACCTCCCTTTTTATTCTTATAAGGCATGCCGCGTCTGATGTGCTCTTCCATGAACGCCCTTCTTATGAGGGGCTATTAAAACAACAATTCAGTGCCCTCGTACTTGAAAATGAGCATTAAGCTGTCATTGCTCAACCATATGTATACACTCGTGCAAAACACTTGTTTAAATATGTTAGAAATTGTTTGAAGAATTTCTGACTGAAAACCGACATTAATTATGAGATGACTGAATAACAGTTTCTTATTATACGAATCAATTTAAATATAATTAAAAAATAACTAATAATTTTAATGTTGGGACATTTCGTTTAACTAACAGTTAAGATTTATTAATTTAGAAGTCAAAAAACAAAAATCAGCGTTATATTTTCAAATTTTCACAGGACTAGTTTCTATGGTTTTACCGAACCATCATCTTCAGCTGCAAAAGCTCAACGAGATAAGATATAGTGATTAGATAAGGTAAGATAAGAAACACTGAACAGGAGTCAAGCTACTGGCGCCATCTGTTGATGAAACGAAAACTAAGCCATAATTTCCTTAAAGGCTGAAGGCAAAGATGGATTGGAATTAGGGTCGTTAACTAGAATAAAAAGATTTTTTTGAACGTGAAATGGAACGTGAATGTTTCACAATCATTTTCATTTTTGGCAGTAAATTGTTTGAGTGAATCTCAGTATCAGTTTTATTTGAGTCTTCGTAACATATGAGTTTATGTATCGCCAACTGCTGATTATTTTTAAAATACAGAATTCCTCAATCCCAAAAGTACATTTTTTACTTTCAATTTGAAATTATAGGATAACACAATCATTCAATGTTAGTCAATCTCAGCAAAGTGTGCTTCCTTAAAATTTAGGTATGTGCGTTTAACAAAATGCCTTCATTTCATGCTGAGTGCTTTTGAAGGCAGAATTTTATAGTGAAAGAAATCGGCTGAAAATAAATTATTAATAACACTTAGTTATAGGCAAATGACGTTTAAATCATCCGTGAAAATCTGCTAATTCATTTAAAAGCTATCACTGAGGGAAAGTAATATACCAATTTTTTATTCCGAATAACTTATTATAATTGCATGAGCTATAACCTCAATTAAACAAATCTGCTTGCAAATGCCTATAATTACTACACTGCAGCCCGATTTATCTTTCTATTTCAGGTTAGTCAATGTATAGTACCTGTTAAGGAGTTAGATCACACTGTATTGTAAATGTGCTCATTTTCCATGGGAGGAAGTCTTTGGCGAAAACTACTGAGAAAGCAAAATTTCTAAATCTATCTGTTTTATTTTTCATCGTCAATGGTTCATTTAAATGTAATCATTCACGATAAATATCTAGCGATAGTTGACATTTGACTTTATCTTGTTACGGATCTGATAGCTGCTAGCCGTAGGAAAACATTTATTTTCCAGAGCTTTTAGCAGAAAAATAAAAGTTTATTTTTCCATTCGAAGTTTAGTGAGCGTCTACATATACCTCTTAAGGGAACAAATACAAATTGCGTTTCAAGGACGATAAGGTATTGAAAATAATGCCTATTATATATCTGAACACAGATGTAAATTATAAGGTACATGAAGGTTTATTCGTGTTTTAACGGAAAGATTTAATTAAAATCGGAGTTTTTGAACTGCACTATCAGTCAAAATAATATTTGTAGATTTTTAAGTTTTCAATACCAGTTACACGAAAATAGTATAATGACAATTAAATAACACTACGTTATGATTACCGCTGCTCGCGAGTTGCGTGTGGTTCTTTAGTCACTCGAGTGGGGTTTTACCATGAATCGATTTCGACTACGTGCCGTTAACAAGAAATAAAATTTGGAGAGATAATTTACAACCAAACATGCTTCATCTGCAAAATATATCCCGCCGATAATGCGAGAGAGAAAGCAGTTGAGGTACTTCAGAAAAAATCAAGTTCTGTATTTAATTACCGTACGCAAACTTCCAAAAATGTTAATAGTTTTATTGTTAATCAAAAGAGAGGCGAAGAAAGAGACAAACTATACACAGATGATGAATACCTTAGAAGTTGTTTTATGAATGATTATTTAAAATTATAAAGATTTGCCACTGTTTGCTGAAACAGTAAACGACAGAACAGTCAAAATGTCTTCGAATGTAACCAATTAGCAAATCGGATATTTTAAATTGGTTTCAGCTTTATCAATAAATTATTAACGAATCTTGTGAAATGGGTGTTTTATTTTTTTATTCGATTTGCTTCGTCTACGGTTACTAAAGAAGAATTTTCAGGATTATTGCAACTAAAAGGTCAAATACGTGGTGAGGAATTTGCATATGCTGTCATTGAATGGATAGGAAACCATCATATTCCACTCGATAAAATTGTTTCCATTTAAACAGATGGGGCAAAAGTGTGTCGGGAAGTTAGAAAAGGTTTTGCTTCTATTTTAAAGAAAAAATATTAATTACCAGATATTTGATTATCATTGCGTTTATCAATAAGCGTTTTGTGCGCAGATAGTTCCAGAAGAAATTTGCAATATTTGTGGAACTGGTGTTCAAGACCATACGCAATATTGTAGCTAAAGCTCATTTTGACCGTCATGTAAAAAAATTCATATTTGAAATAAAGAGTGAATACGCAGATCAGCTGCATAATAAGTAACGTTGGCTTTCAAAAGGTAAAAAGCGTTTTAAAGCGTTCTTCTTCCTCATAATTAGGAATTAAAGCATTTGTACTTGAGAATGGTGTTGGCTGCCTATGGACTGTTAGCGAATTCAAAAACTTTATTTTGTGGTAGACTATACGTCTCATATAAATAATCTTAATCGTAAAGTACAAGGTAAGAAAAACACAATTTTTTTTGGCTTTGGAAGAATTATTTTTATTTTGATTTATATTTTTTACTTTGGGCACTAACCATTTTTAGGCTTACGACAGCCAAAACATAGCCAGACGCAATGGTCGTTTTATTATGATGGCACGTAATAGGTTGCCTTCATTACCTCCTATGAAGGGACAGACAATTTACATCCATACTTTCTCCGGTATTCGAACCTGGCCCTTTGGTATCACAGTAGGCTTCCCTAACCACTATACCGTCTGGGCAGCTGCTGGAAGAAGTCATTTCATTCGAAAATAAATGATTCCTTTTTGCTCAAGATTTTGAACGAGAAACATTAATTCATTTCCCAAGCCTGTTGAAACATCTCCAAGAAGAAAATTCACATTACATAACATTTACTACACTGCTGGCCATTAAAAATGCAACACCAGGAAGGCATGATCTGACGAACGTCAAAATCGCATGAAAGGAAGACGAGGTTGGGATATGCAGATGATTAGTACTTCAGCGTATTTAGACGACGCAGGAGAGAGAAACGACATTTGAGGCACTGCATAAAAGAAAAATTGTATAGTGAATTTCTCATTAAAAAAGAGCTTTGTAAGGTCGGAGTTTGCTCAGAATATCATGTTATGCTTCGAAAACAAGAAGAAATGCTTACCAGCAAGTGTTGAATTCAATAGAAGCAGGATCGTTGCCTATCGAGGGTATGGATTAGAGTTCCGAGATATCGCCCGGTCGACATCCAACCACTGTCATGCGAATATGGAATCAATGGCTTGCTGAGGGTCTTATTGAACGGCATGCAGGATCTCAACGTCCTCCCATAACTAACGCCTGCTAGGATATTGTGATGCTCTGCAAAACCGTACAACCACATCAAGGACCACTAGTCAGAAAATGGGCATATTGAAGCACGCACAGTATTCGCTCGTATGGTGATTCGACGTTTGCAGCAGCGTGGCCTGTTAGCACAGCGACCATTACCTCGGCTTCCCTTGACAATGCAGCATAGAGAGAGAGACGGCGACACTGGTGCGCCGAACGGCAACATTGGATACAGGAGTGGCACAATGTCGAGTCCGGTTCTGATCTCGGTGCAATTTTAATGGCCAGCAGTGCATTTCAAAACAACAGGTTTAAATATGAAGAAAGGTTTTCTACGGAGGTTTCAGGAATTCAGCAATACCACAGTGACTTTAGCCTGCGTTAATAAAACTTCTCATTGCTCACACAGAATTGAGTTTTTTTTTGTTTTTAATATTGACACTGGTGCTTTTGAAATACAATTACTGGAGTTAAAAAAACAAAGACTTATGGAACTCCATATTTCAGTGTCTTAATTTGAATATGAAAAAATGGAGAAAAATAAATGCAATCGTAATTCAGAGCAAAAGTGGTCTGCTTTAAGGACCTGAAGAAGGAAGACATGATAATTTTGAACACATGGAACAGTGTTCAAAAAGCTAACATTTGCTCTTCTTTCATATTATAAGTCTACATATTTATGCGAATATACTTTTTTAAACATGAACCTTATCAAACGTAGATTCAGAAATCGTCTTATTGAAGAGCACCTCTAATCCTGCTTGAAATTAAAAACAACATACAAACCTGACTTATCCAAACTTTCCAATTAAATGCAATGTCATTATTCACATTAAATGCGTGTTTTTGTCATACTTTTATTTTATTGTAAAAATAGTTTTTGTCAATAAATAAGATTCTTCTATTACGACATCTGATTTTATTTAACGTTAGTAGCTATTTTAAACCGACTCCTAAAAATATGGTTCTTGAAAATAAACTTAGCTGTCAAGAGAAATCTGAATCGTTGTGCTGCTGATCTTTGACTCTTTTGATAACTGCATTTCCTCACACTGGTATAGCCGAAATAACAATAAATGTAAATGAGTTAGAGAAGGTGTTTGAATAAATCAGTTACAAACTTTCAAGAGTGACAGAGTACACCTAGACGATGAAAAATCACATAGCAAAGCATGGTCGAAAAGGGTTCCCTGGCGTGGTAGTGACAACACAAAAACAAGAAAGGAAGAACACGAACAGGGTGAAACAACATGTTTAGTATGCTTAGTACAGCAGAAATCAAGAAATAAGAACTACGAATATATACAGAGAAAGAAAGAGACAGGAAACAGAAATTAGTTTCGTGGTTTAATAACAAAGAGTCTGTTGCTAGGCTTTAACAAAATCTGTTGCTAGTGGAGAAATAAAGACTAAAATGATTTCATACCTGAGGAAAAAAAGGATTTTAAGTGATTAAAATAAAGCACATTACCTTAGATTACGTAAGTGGAGGAAACTAAAAAGAGGTTGTAAAACTGGGAGGGTTATTTTGAAAAAGAAAATGGTGGTTTATAATTCAATGGTTTATTAGTTCTCCCTATAGTGAATGAATTATAAACCATTTACTAAATGGTTTATAATTCATTCACTAAGGAGAGAAGAACTATGAAGCAATTAGTCAAATCTTAAGGATTTGTAATTCTGATATTTGGAGCAAACATTAAAGCTTAAAATCCGTGATGAACGAAATGGTATTAAAATTTTGAAAGAATCTGAAATAAGTTTTAGAGCTGTTCGTTTCAACAATCTACTCACAGTGTAAAAAAAATCTTGACTAAGCCGTCACGCTCCCCCATGTTTATCATGTCGGAAAAGAAAACGAATATTAATAAATTAATATGAGTATTAAATTTATTATTGATTACTATTGAACTAAGTATTATTGAATATTAATAAATTAACTAATCACGTAAGAAAGGAAGAAACAGAATTTTAAAATTAAAAGGAAGCAACTGCGTGTCAAAAACGGAAACATGTCAAGTAAAATTCAGAGATGGAAAATGAACCTAGAAATTAAGATTGAGAAAGTTTCCTTTATTAAAATAATCTATACCGTTCACTTTATTGAGTTGTAATGGTTTGTATTAAAGGCGTGGTATCAGAATTGGGGAATAAAATTATTTGTTGCGGTTTTGTCGATATTTAAGTATTTGTTATTATTGCATACTGTTGTTTGTTATTGTGCAAATTTCTTTAAGCAGTTAGCGGAAACAAATCAGCTGCAGAGGGCCAAAATTATTAAGTTATTAGGATACATGAAATGATATATGCAGTTTCATATTTTTTCTTTTCATATCTAAAGTGGAACACACATTTAAAGTTCAGGAAGTCAAACAGATTCTATTTACCAAAATTTTAGAGCTATTAATTCGGATTAAGTCTTTTGATGTAAAAGCCATGTACATTTTTTTATTTTGAGTGAGAAATTTTCAACAGCCAAAAATGTATCTAGCGCATTTGTTTGCTTTCCTTTAAATGTGTCTCATCAATAAACTGTTATATCCATTTTCTTATTTAAGCATTCTTCTATGCTTATCCTAATCACCTGCTGTGGAGCTGGAGAGGTGCAGAAGTCTTAGAAGTAGTTTTTTTTAAGAAAATAAGTTTGACTTCTAGGTCTCCACTTCGAGTTCCGATATTGTCAGTTTGAAAATTACCAAACACCGCAGTCTCCCTCTAGAGTTCAGAAAGCGAGAGTAAAGATTTTTGCCTCGCCGACATAGATCAATTTTTCGACGTCAGAATAATGAATGCATTCTTCCTCTTTTGTGAATTATGTAAACTGCCGAACAGCAAAACATTCTTCCATTAATCAAATAGCCAATTCGCTTCCGCTCAAACTTCTGACAAGGGCATAAGAGTTGAATAAAAAGCGAATAATAGAAAACACGCTTCGGTAATAGGGAAATGCTCTGGAGAAACCCGATAATAAGTACTAATTAATCAACTCTCGAATTTCTCTCTGCAACTGTTCCTTACTGGCTTCCCTTCTTTTTTTTTTATAACGTTTAACATTTTGCTGCGTCTAGAGAGATGGGATTAGGCATGACTGCTGAAAGATCACGCGTTTCTTCTCGCGTCATTAAAAGTTGTTTTAAAAGAGTAAAATCGCAATTCTTTCTATTAGTGATATTTTGTAAATGATCAATTGCTCAATGAGCCCCTAGCGACTGTGTCAAGAATCATTAATCTTCTGACAAATACTCAAACAGATACGATGGTTTACCCATCTGACTAATCAGCATAATGGAATGCATGCGAGAATACCGAAGCCACAACTATCGTCCTCCTGTGAGCTGATTGCTTTTATCTATATAGCCTAAGGAATTCTTACGTAATTTTAATTAATTCGTTTAAAATTAATTAAGGACCTCCTTCACTGTAGTCTCCTATAGGTGTGGAAGTTTAATTTAGATTCAAAAGAGATAAGGAAGAGTGGTAAGCCAGAAGTATGCCCTTAATTAACCAATCATAGAATAATCTAAAGAGGAATCGTATTGCATTTTAAATTGAAACACCTGGTAATTGTTAACATATGGGTCGATAACAGCGTGTATGTGTTAAGATGTATTAAACCTCCAAAAATGAGGGGTGCAGATTGCGTTCATAATGGTGTGTGAATAGGAATGCGTGTCCCAAGAACTGCTTTATCCAGTAATAATTTATGTGATATCTACGGCTGCGTTTTTGTGCCAGTTTCATCATTCTATCTACGGGATAACCTGTCTAGTCAATTACTTTGCAGAGACATTAGGTTATTTGTGTGCAGGAGAGATGAAAACTGAGCAATGCCCTCGCCGGGATTCGAACTAAGGACCTCTCGAATACTGGCCGAGTGTGCTGACCACTACACCATGGAGGCATCCTGAAAAGGCGGGAGAAATACTTTATATAATCTCAGTATACACATAATACAGTATACACATAAAACTCTTAACAAATGTTAGTTCTAAGAATTTTTTATTTTGAAGGCATAAACATTTTAATATGGTTTAAAATTTTGTAAAAAGCCAATAAATAAAGGCAACAAATTTGTAAAAAGGACATTACTTTAAGAATTTACTATGCTATCATGGTTCAATATCCTGATTCCCCGGTTCGTATCGCGTGACCCCAAGTGATCTCATATCACGTAAACTGCGCTACAAAAATATAATTCTCTCAGTAATTATCTACATTAATTTCAAGTTAAATCTTAATTTGGAATACAAGTTTAAATGCAAGAATTAATTTAATTCGTACGAATAGCTTACTCAGAAATTATGTAAAATTGCAGTTCTTTACTTCGCTAGTGCATTCTCATTAGAATTGATGAATTTAACCCTTGATTTTTCCCTTTTCTATATTTTCGCCTTCGGGTTAGCGGTGTGATTGCATCCTAATTGACTTAATTACCGCGAATGGTTTAGGGCACAAAATTTAATTACCTTTGTAAATATTCTACGTAATTGTATGCCAGTATTGAAAGAAACAATTAATCTGGTAAGAAATGGCTGCTACGTTTTTTTTTTTTTTTTTTTTTTTGAAAATGAGGCGTAAAAGGTTACCAGCGAAGATATTCCGTTTGGCACCAGTTGTACCATTATCGACGACTTTATCGTTTGCGCCGGCAAAACGGAAAAGTACTAAATAAATTTTTAGCACTACTTATGATACCAAAACTTCCACTTAAACGGAAATGCTGAGATTACGTTGTGCATACATAGATTTCCTACTTCAATGCAAAAGCTTTACCAATTTATCGTTCGGCATTCGTACTATTAGTGTGCATTTATCTATTGATAGACAACTACCTTTTCCCCCCAAGAAAGCGGAAGTTTTTTATTTTCCAGAACCTTAGTAAACTTTTCTTAGTACGAAATTCTTTTTCGTTCGTTACATTTGAACGACATTTAAATATTCATTCATTCCCTTTTAGGAACTTAGCTGTTCAGTTGTAAATAAGCAAATCCTCATCTTCGACTAAAACTGCCAAAGATTTGAATTGATAAAGATCAAACAAAATGTATGCTTTGTAGACATTTGCGACTGACTGATAAAACAGTGATGATTTTAATTAAAAAACACTTAATTTTCTGCACAGCAAGTGAGCAGAATTTGTTTAGCTATTCGAAGTAAATTTCAATGATTCAAGACTGGAAATTCTGGTTTGGAGTTTGGTGAATGAATAATTTGCAACATGTTTTTCAAGTAAGTAAATACCACGGGATTTTTAGAAAATACCATTGCTTTATTAACAGATTAAATTAACCATTTATTAAACTTATTTAAACTAAACATTTTCATAAAATCTCGGTATGTTCGTATTAGCGATTAAATTACAAAAATTTAGCTTTGTACATTTAGATGTACATTTTGCGTACGGATTTAATATACTATATAGCACATACGAAGAATACATTCATGTCACCACATATTTTCAGTCTTTGGTTGTCTCAATTAACTATTATATCATGTCGAAAAAGGAATGATGCATAACTATTTCTTTGAAGTCACGTATAGCTATTACCATAAGTTTCCAAGAAATCGAAGTAAAATTACATATTAGAAATCAATACACTTCAATTTTGAAAATGCATATTTAGGAAAGGCGACCTGAGATTTTTGCTTTTAAATGCTTTGGGATTTTTTCCAATTGTGTTTAAAAAGTTATTAAACGAAATTAAAACTTAAGATGAATCTCGATTTGAGGTTTTTACGAGAGGCACAGTACACGAATATTGCTTAGTTTGCATTGAGTGCAGATAATGAGCTTTATCTTTTATTGCCAAAGATAACCTTTAAGTGAGCAATAACAGAAAGTATACAAAGTTTTCGAACTTAAAAGCATGTCTTCTTTCGAGACTCCTCAGACATTTAGAACTAACAAAGTAATCAATCAACTTCCTCCGAAAAATCTATCGAAATAAAATTCATTCTCTTTCCTAAAAGCTCGTCTTTATAATATGTGTCTCTTCTCAAAGATTAAATAATGGAATACTAAGATCATTCATTTTAACTCAAAATTGCTCCAGCTGCTTCAACGTCAGTGATAAAATTTCGCTGTAAGACGAATGAAACGGCATTTTGACACTGAAATGTTGGGACCATATTGGATCCATAAATCATTTCGTTGTATTTGTTTGAAATGGGTGTTCGTCATTATTTTTAGTACGTTGTTGCTGCTACCGTATGTAATTCTTCCCCAACAGTTTATCGAAAGAGGAATCGTTTACTAGGACACTAAACTCTCTTTTATGTAATCTTTCGTCAGGTCTTGACATACTTGTTCACGTCTTCTGATTTGAAAAATGTTCGATGATTTACGTTTGCAAAGCGACATAAGTACGTTTACTTTTATTTTCTTTTATCCGTTATAAAGAAAGACGTCATCATTTTGTTATATGATGATAAGGTATAAGGTATTTCTCCTACCTTCCTAGGATGCTTTCGTGGTGTAATTGGAAGCATACTCAGCGGGTATTTAAGAGGTCCGAGGTTCGAGTCCCGGCGAGGGCATTGCTCATTTTTCATGTCTCCTTTTTCAAAAAAATCTTAATGACTCTACAGTGGCGCCTAATTAAAAAAGGTGATGGATGCTAATTCTTCACCACCGGGATTTGGCGATTGGGTTCCCTAATCCCTTAATCCCTAGCGCCCTTTAAAAGGGATAGTATGCAATGTAGTTTTCCCTCCTACTTACTTGGCATGCCTTCGTGGTGTAATTGGAAGCATACTCGAAGCGTATTCTAGAGGTCCGAGGTTCGAGTCCCGGCGAGGGCATTGCTCATTTTTCATGTCTCCTGCTTAGAAAAAATCCTAATGACTCCATAGCTGTACCCGCAAATTTATATAATAAGTTATAATCATGCGTACAGACATGTACATTTCCACTGTGTTTACAATATGCAAGAATGTATGAACAGCATTTTTGGCATGCCAGTTAACAAATTATAATTATCATGATAAGGATGATGATGACGTAAGATAAGAGAAATAAAAAGGAAATGTCTGTAATTTTAAACAAAACCTTAATGCAGCAAAGAGATGAATCTTTAGTGTCTGCACTGAGTGTTTATAAGACATGTTTTGCTGGTTTTTAGCATATAATCAAGGATTCCTAAACTCTTTCTATCAGAATCGTTTTCTTCAAATGTGTGAACTTAGTACACAACGATAAGAATGTCAGCTTTACTACGTCTTACTGAATGGCCCGTTTAACAGTCACACAGTGAGTTAACAGTCACACTATACCAGGGAGGTTTAGCAGTACGGGTTGTCCGGAACGGAAATCAAATATACTAGGCAGGAACCGAAGACATTGAAAACTTAATAGTAAATAAATGCACGAAGGACGAAAGCATTGCTGCATTTTTTTGGACAAGATTGGACAGTAACATCCAGCTGCAAATATCATGCACAGCTCGATGTGCTTGGTTCATTAACAAATTGTGCCGCCCGGACCGATCACGTTCTAGAGTAAACACTGTGTGAAAAATAGCTTATCTGTATCAATTTAGAGGTCAAACAACAACTATCTTAATTAACTGTATCACTTCGTAAAATTAAACGCTCTGTTTTCGGCCTCTCCTGTTTAAATAATGAAGTCATGATGACATTTTTTACAGTTAAGTAATGCAAAGATTTTTATCATCATCATCTTGTTTCTTAGTGTTTTACATTTTTATAACGATCTTTGGAATTTTCGATGACCACTTACGTTAAGTAAGTTCTAAGTTACGTTAAGTTCACGTTCTAAGTTATACTCCTGTAAAATGATCTAATTGATTATAAAGCATGTTTTGAGAGATCACATGCATAACATATTTTTGAAATAGTGAACAACGTAGATGCTAGTATGAAAGAAAGTTCGTATCGGAAAAATCTACTAAGCTTCTAAAAATTCTAATATTATGCATTTAAATATAAAATATTAATTTTGAAATTATTAGTTAAAAATAAAAGAAGGATTAATAAAAATTGCAGATAACGAATACCTTTTGTAATCCTGCAAAAGTATATTATCATAGCAGTCGAAAGAATGATTCTCAGAAGCAAACACTTTTATTTCTGCATACACAATGCAGACATCCAATTCTCCACTAAGCACCTTGGCTTATGTCTTTTGGTATTTACCTTAATATCCATCAAAGACGTACTTCTTCACAAAAATTTAAAAAATGTTTATATAAGTTTTTGTTATCCTACGTATAAACTACACTTTAGAATTAAACTCATATATTCAGAACTAGTTATATTTAACGAAATAAAAATATTTTAACTTGATTAAAATAAACCTTTCATTGTAACAGCTACAGAATCAAAATCCGTTAAACGAGATTTTTTATCACTGTTATTAACTAGTATAGTTACAATTTAGTTTTTAATGATAATAATTCCAATTCCAGTATATGGAGAATACAAAATTAGTTGATCTTGATTTGTGCTTAGGGAAATTAACGTTTTTTTTAAAAAAAGGTCAATAATTTAATTTAAAAGCACAGAAATTGTAAACAGCAAAAGGAACTTACCATAAAAGATTTTAAAAACATCTAAAGACACCGCATACTTAAGTGACTTATTAAGAAGTAAGCATTTCTAAATTTAAACATCCAAAAGCAGCAGAATTAAAACACTGTATATTCTTATTCCGAATCAATTGAACGAGAATTTATTTGAGGACAAATACGGTAGAAGCCTCTAAAGACTGTCGGGAAAAATTCTTTAATGGGAAATGCATTAAACAAAAAGAGAATAACTTTATTAGATGGTGAAAGCGGCCACTTAATTTTTTAAGCTTCATTTTTTAAGTAAGAGATTTTTAAAGTGTGTTCTGTTATACATATGACGTGATCATATGTATGTTAAATTTAAGAAATTTTTTGTATTATATAATTTTAAAATTTAAACGGTCCATATATTATGAAACTAACCAAAAATGATTTATGCTCATGTTGTCTCTCTCTCTCTTAGTACTTTCAAATAAGAGAAATTACCTCATTAAATGTGATTTAATTAAAATCATCAGCAACCAAGAGCAACAAGCATCAGGTCATAAATTATTGCTATAAAAGTTTTGAAAGATGAAGAAGTAAGGGATAATCAAAAAGACTTTCGTATGCACATTCTTTCCTTACAATAATTAATTGTAGTTAGAGTTCACCCAATTTTTATCAGGAACTCTAGAATTAGATGAAACGAGAGAAGCAAAATAAAAAAAGATCAATTGTAATAAACCCTAGTGAATGTGTATTGATTCCGGATGGAATGCAACTGCAGTGAAAGAACGTACCTTAATTCAATTTTCTATTCTCTTGCATGAACTCTTAACAACAAATCAAAACATTTGACTCCATTTATTACCCACACATTCTACTGAGCTATACAAATAAAAAAATAGTATATGATGCTCTAGCTAATTAATACTTAATCATATGTTTTCTCTTTTATTCCAATCAACTTGCTCAGGCTGAAAATATGTAAATTAGGGAAAAAATTACTTCATTCAAAATGTTATGCGGAAAGGAGCTGAATATCAAATGCAAAAAAATATCAAACGAATAAGTTTTAAGCAAGAGGTTTTAGCACAAAAAAGATGTAATCATAAAATTTAATACAGGTATAGGTAATGTAATGATTTTTCAAATGGCTACTCTTGTTTCTTAAACATTTGTCAAGGATAGTCGGTCAGTAACCCTCTAAGCAGCAAGGCCGTATATATACGGCCTAGAATATTTTTTGTGATATCTGTAAGAACGTATATATACGTGCATATTAAAATATGTCAAAGAAATTAAGGCAATATAACAAAAGTGATAAAAAATCCAGATATGAAACACCAGCAGAGACACCTCGTATGATTAAACATCCAATGATTTTTAACATGAAACATATGATTAAAATTGCAAAGTACATTTAAATTACTATGATGTGTTATTATACTCATTTTAATAGCTCAGTTTATTACACAATAACCGACTGATTACATTTGAAAAATAAATTAAAGCCATTATGCTTTTTCGAATGGCAAAACTCTAGTAATCGGCTATGGACTAGTGGAAGTCACAGAAAGGCAGAATAAAATTTTTGCATCGCGCAATGGAAAAACATATCTCAGTAACATACCATATCTATAACATATATCTATAACAGTATAACATATCTATTAAATATCTCAGTTTGTTAATCAGCATCAGATTGATTCAATATGCTAGTAATCTATATGTAAAGTTTTATATGTTAAATAAATATAATATACTTTTTTCGAGGTATAAAAAGAGCGAACATAAATTATTGCGGATCTGTAAGTTTTGATCATTTAATCAACTGCGTAAGGTTTTCTTACTGTGAAAAATTATTAATTAACTATTAAGAAGCAATGAATTATACCCATCAAGACAATGAAAAATTTGACCTCCAATGTGGAAAAAAGTGGTCATTAGAAGCTCCCGTCCAGTGATTGAGTGGATAAGACCATTAAATTTAGCCCCGAAGTAATATGCTGGCTACCTGGGCGTTTTCGTGTTTCTTTTTGTTTTATTCCGAATATAGTAACACCTATGTAATTTGTATTTTAAATAAACAGTAGGTTTCTTTTTAAACCAGATATCTCTTCTAACTGCATACCAAAATACAACTTGATAAATTTTATGCACATATAAATTATCTTAAAATTTATATTTTTTCTCTCGTAAGCATAAATTTAATTTTGTATTATCTTAAATAAATTTTATAATACAGTTAGGAATTTAACTACATAATTAAAAAAAACGTATACGAATATGCTGAATTGCTTTCTACATCTAATATTAAGGTTATATGGATAAAAATTTCATTTTGAAGTCATTTATTTAACTTCGAGCACCATAAAATAATTCGTATGATTTATATATCTGTTTCAATTTTGGTCTAATCCTTGAATTCAACAAGAATATGCTTTAAGCTTTGAAATACAATTTGTAATTTGTAATTTGTTTATAATTTTTTAACCAATGAGCTCTTAGTTTGTTCTTTCCTAGCGTTTGCCGCTCTATTCCGTGAGATTTCAATCCAGTGTTATGCTAATAAGTATCTTAATGCAAAGAAATTAAGAAGATTGCAAATTTAGGCTGATTTGCTATCTTTTTTTAACTATTTTAGTAGCTTACATAATGGTTAGCTTTTAGCCTTTTTGCAGCAGAAATCCTCTAGCTATGAAACACTAGCTGCGGATAAGTTGAGTTAAATAGCTTTTCTAATGATTTTAAGAAAATGTAAACTCACATAAGATACCAACGTCGAAAAGGGGTAATGCTAACGGAAGCATTCATATTTGAACTTCTATCATTTAATCGCTATGGATGTCCCTCAGCGAGTTCATAAATTCTCCGTATAATCAGTTTTTCCCCTCTTTGAAACGGCGACTAGCACGGGTGAGGAGGCTTCGGCCTCACTCTTCCCGCTACCAAGTGTGACGTGAAATGTGTGCAGTGCAATCGCCGGTACTCGAACCTGGACCTTTCAAACAATGTGCTACCGTTAGTATGTGCTTGCCATGTGTGCTACAGTTACATCACAAAGGCATACTTGAAGGAGGAAATATAAGGCAATCTTTTCCATCTCCAAAATTAAACTCAGCTTGTCACCTCTTCGCTAACCTTCGTGCCATTTTTCTCGTCATTTCTTCTTCCTCGTTATGCCACAGCTTCGCCAGAGCATCAGTACCACTCAACAACTTAAATTTTTTTTTGCTCTTTCTCTTCTTTTCTTCTCTCTCCTCCCAGCATATATTTTTCTCTTTATCCATTTACCTGATTAATAATTAAAACTAATTTAAAACTGATTTTTGACACAATAAAGCCTTTCATTACCTTACATTGGTCTAGGAAAATGTCACACCAATTCATCGAAGGTTAATTAGAATCAAGGAGAAAATTAAAATTATGCAACATGATTTTTTCCACAGTATCAACAAAAAAACAAGTTCAGTGTCACTCTTCCCGCGTGCGTATCAGGAATCCAAAGGCATCAGCTGAAACGACGTTTATGATATAATATGTTTCCGCGGACAGTTTGTCGGTTATTTATTCCTTTCTAATTCCAAACAGCTAATGGCGTCAGACACATGGTTGAAACCATATTTTTTTTCCTTCAAAGTTTTCACTCACAGTATTCCAACTCCGATTTATTAGAACGACAAAAAGTATCCTTTATTACGCTAAGAGGAACTAAGGAGCTTTTATTAGGAACCTTTTCGCTTTATTTTTTCCTACCGGCGACTGCAGTCAGCATAGCTATCCACTGTCACACAGAGACTCCCGGCCTTTAATCGAGAACAAAACAGTTAGTATTATTTAACCTTCCCTGAAATTAGATTTCTTAGTAGCAATGCGAAGTTTAAGACTACCTATAGGTAGGTTTTACCTAATTTCTAAGAATAATTATCACAATTGACAAACTTACAGAAGCAATAAACATACTCAACGAAGTATAGTTGATTGACCCAGACATTCAGACAGTGCCTAAACATGATGTTTATCAATATTTTAAAACGGAAGGTTCAATATATTTTTAATAGTATACCCCACAGTAATGATATTGTTGTAGAAAATAACAAATTCATTGAGCTTATGAAAAGCATTGGTAGCAGATATTTAGTAGTTGTAGTAGCATTAATGTTAATTACGCTTAAAATGGATTAAAAACTGCGATGAAAAAAATGTCGATGTGTTTCTTCGCTGAAGTTTAAAATAAGTGAAAACCAACAATTCCTTGGAAAATCCTCAAAATGTGAGGAAAGATGCATTATAAATTTAAATCTTCAAGTAAGCGTTATAAGCTTTGCGTAAGCCTTCAAGCATTCGGAAAATAAAAAAAAAAACGTTTTTCTGAATATCAAGCAACGGACTTCAGAATAAATAAAATAAGCCTTATACTGAGAAAAATGTTTCTTTACCAACATATATTAGGTCATTATTTCTTTATTTCAAAGAAAGTAGTGTCATCTTCAAAGCATGGTATTGATTCCCAATATGATGTCTCAATTTCTGTGAGACAGATATACATTTTAAAGCTATAAAATTCCTTTTAGCTTCATAATATTAAAGAAGTATTGATGTAAGGAGTGGAATTTTCATCCAGTGTCGACACACGTTAATAGTGTTAGTGATTAACGTATTGTATAAGGAGAAATTCCCGAAATAAACAAAAGTGGAGTTTATTTGTAGCTTTCCTTTCCCTGCCTGATTTCATATTATTAATTTAATTTTAATTTTTTAATATTTATTTATTTATTGTCTGCTCCATTGACTGTACAGTTGTTCCACAAATGTGCTTGCGAGTTTAACTGCCCCGTTAATAAAAAGAAGTGTTATCTATCGGACATATCACTGTTATTGCAAAAAAATAATTGTACGGATCATAAAATATTACAGTAAACAAACATTAAAGGGTAAAATAGAGGTTAATGTTAAGTTTTGATAAATTACTATTTGTTTGATACATGGTTAAAATGCAGTGCAAAACTATTCCGATATATTGTGAAATTACTCTTTAGCATTACATCTGCAACACTGGAACACGACGGTAATTTAAATTGGTATTAAATCAAAATATTTGCTACCAGCATTCTGTTAACAGTTGCTATGCGATTATAAGCGTTAAATATTATTGTGCAATTCAGTGCAAGAATAAAAAAGCAATATAAATGCTAATAAAGATACAGATTAATACAGATGTACAATTAAAAATACGGAGATTCTACAACTAATAATATACAATAAAATATTTACAGAAAACACAAACATTTATGAAATAGGTGAAGCCAGGACGACTGAAATGCGCAGTGAATTATTTACATAACTACATTTTCCAGTTTCATTCAGATTGTATACTTAAGGTACGATTAAAATGCGCAGAAAATTTGACTGACTGAGTATTTCAAATATTAATAAACCGATTCTACAATTTAATTAACAATAAAAAGTACAATTTAAATATTCAGTAAATATTAAACGAATAATTACGAGTTTTACAGATCGTTCTGATTTTAAACTGAAAAGATGAATGTAATTATTCTAGCGAATAAGTTTTACATTTTGAAGTCGTGCGATTCGAAATACTGAATCCTTTGAATATTTACCACTGTTGTCTAAATGCTTTTCTATAGCAGTGCGTTCAAAGAAGATGTGCCTTAAAATTATGACTATTTTAAAATTTATTTCAATAATATAAGGAAAGCGTTAATCGACCATCATTAGTACAATTCAGCAACTGCTAATCTGCTTAAACTGCTCGGTAATCTTCTAAGCAACACTGCTACCTTTATAATAGTTAGAAAGCACTTTGATGATGCTAAACTGAAAAGTATTTATTGTAAAAACGAAGAACATAATATGCCACTTCGCAAATGACAATACAAAACGTAGTGCGGCTCAGAAGCTCAAACTTCTTTGTCTTAAACATGTTTTTATTTAAGGGCATCCACACCCAGAGAAATGTATCTACATATGACGAAAATTTTGAGTCTGTAAATAATAATGAAAGCTGAATGTTAAAAGTTATGTAAGCGGCAGTGGCAGTTGACACTTTTTTCTTTTTGGGAAATAATTTATAAAATATAAACGCTCCCGAGAATATGTACATATGTTACGGTGAAACACCGAAATCTGGAGAATGTCGAATTTCACCGGTGAATGTCAAACATTCACATAGTCTCTTGGTGTATGTCCGAAATATTTTCCAAATACTCTTATTTCTGGCTTACACCGGTCAATGTCGCCATTCACCATGTACTAATGGTGAATGTTGAACATGTAACAATATTATATTTTCTTCTCCGTAATTCATTCGCGAAAAAACGCACTTGAGACTCAGAATAAGAACTTAAGAATATAAGAACCTAAAACACACAATAAATTCAAAATGAGAAAGGAAAATAATAGAAGTTTAAAACTTACTTAATTATACAGTACGTTCTAAATGAGAAAATAAAATAACAGTAATAAAAAAATTACTAAATTATGTGATTCAAATCTTATTTATTGCAACAACTTAAACTATTATGGCATTTTATGACCTCTCTTTTCGACTTTCACCAGAGCATATCTGTGATTGTCGACATACACCGGTGAGGGTCCGAATATACAAGAATGTAGTGAAATATTCGGTCCTTCACCGACGTATTTGGTGAATGTTGATATTCTCCGGTGAAAGTCGAATTTCGGTATTTCACGGTAACATATATATATATGTAAGATATAATAAAATACGACGGATATTCTAAGAAATAATTGGGAACCTCAAAAATGACTATTCTAAATTTTATGTTGTCCCCCTAAGTTCATCGTTCCTCCCAAATTCGAGATCTTTCCAAATTACATAACACAGCTTGCAAAGAGAACTAAAACCCAAAATTAACCAATCGCAGTTTAGCTGTACACATGCAACTGCCTAGTAAAAATACTGCTTCGCGAGCAATTACGTCATTCCTTTTCTTAACTTCTGCCCTGCAAACATCTCCGTGCTGCTAAGCTTAATTGGCTCCCTTTGCTCTCCGTGTGCATAAAAATTATTGTATTGGACTATGATCGAAAAATATCTTCTCTACAAAAACTGATTTAATGTGCATTACCAAAGAATAAAAATTATGTTTCGAAAAGGAACGTCTGGAAGTTTTTGGTTTATGCATCCATCTTTCTAACTACGCAGTAAAGTCTCTTATAATTATATGCATAGATACTCATCGTCAATCCGGTGCAACTCTTTTTCTTTAAGTCAAAATATCACATACACACACACACACATATATTATATATAAACATGCATATATAAAACTTTAAATTTGTAAGTTAGAAGAAAATTAATTTAATATTGTATACATATATATATAAGACATAACAAAATACAATAGCTGTTTTAAGAATAATTGGTGACTTCACGATGAACGATTCTAAATTTGGTGCTTTCCCCCTAAATTCATCCGTGCTCCCAAATTCGAGATCCTTCTATGTTATGTAAGAACCTAATATTAACCAATCATAGCTTGTCTCTGCAATTGCACCCGACTTAGTGTAAATACTCTTGGTATAAAAAACTACGTCATTCCTTTCCTTAGCTTCCGCCATTGCTGACGTATCTTCTATGCTCTGCTTGTCCGTCTAAAATGATGTCGCCCCGTTAACCTGTATAGATAAGAAATTATCGTAATTGTTATGAGTAAAGAGTATATTGTCTACGAGGAATTATTCTAGTGTGCCTGAAATAAAGATGATAATTGGCTGAACTGGGTTTAGTATCAACTTCTTCCTCATAACTGCCAGCTTTTAAAGTACCAGGATTCCTCTTACGCATTTAAATCATTACTAAATTTAAATTTAAATTAAAAATACTTACTAAATCCTTTGCTAAAATAATACTTAATATATACATATATATATATACTAAATAATTTACTAAATAATTTGCTAATACAGTAGAGTGTCCGACCTAATGTGGCGGAAGGGCAGGCCGGATAGGCCCGAGTTCTATGAAATCATTTCTTTGCCCCAGCAATACGAGAAGACAAAGATTTTACACCAAAACCCACTATTATAATACGTACAACCACTGTTAGAATATGTATTTTCTCACTTTTTATTTAGTACAAAGTCTTACATTTATCTTAAGCTACGTAGAATGTGAATGCGGCCGCGGCCCGGTGAATCATAGAAGCAGTTGCCAGTAACGTATCGAGTTAAAATAGAAGGCTCTGTAGAGGTAGTTTATAAATGTTTATGTGCTGCACTGCACATTTCAAGAATTTGTTAGAGAAAAGTAAGTTAAAGAATATAAACTGTTCACATCGTAACATAAATTCTGTAATGCCTAACTTAAATGCAGGAAACATCATAAAAACATTAACGTAATTCGAAGGCCTAATTCTTAAGAAAATTGATTCAAGCTCATTTTATTTTTCAGTGTAAATGATTACACATATATGAAAAGATAGATATAAATAAGATAAACGTCAAATCTTATAGTTTTTAGTTTTTGAAAAAGTCCTTAATTAGATGACGGCTCCTGCATTTTAGCTCTCTTCCGCGAAGCTACGACCTCCACTTACGCAAACAGATGATAATGAGCTGGCGTCACTTCCTTCTGCTGACTAATATACCGCAACGCTGCCTCAATCGTCTTGAGTCCTCCCGAATGTGGAATGAGATTTTTCCTGTCATCTAAAGGTTCCTGCTCCCCTTCTCCTATTACTTCTCCTTGTGTCACCATTTCTATAATACGTTGTCAGTTATTTCATCAACTTCGTCGTTTGTCATCCATTCTGTTAATGTTCTCTGTAGTGATACCCTCACAGCACGGCACGTTTTACAGCAATGAAACAAGTTTAGCGTTTCAATCTTCCACTTCGGTTTCGCACGTTGGTTCAGGGTTGGAATGTCCACCTTCATGGTCCAAAAGAATTTTCCAAGACCATATAAGTGATATCTTTGGAATCTCTTCCCATGCTTCCGTCGACTACCTTATGACATCCTAGCGTGTCAATCGTTTTTCAGAGTGGTTATGTAGTCTGCATTATTGCCAAACTCTGATGATAATGAGCTGAAAAGACGACGGCGATATGTTTTGTTTAGCTGTTCAAGGATTCTCTGATCCATGGGCTGACAGACAGTTACATTGGTTAAATAAAGCTTTGATGTCCACATCTGTGAGTTCATCAGTGGCCTGGTTTGAAGGTGCATTGTCAAGAACTGTCAGAGCTTTCTTCGCAAATTGTTGTTTTTCAACATTTGGTACAAATTCATTTTAGAACCAGTTTTAAAAATTTCTGAACTCATCCATGCTTTGTTTTGATGTGTGTAATATAAGGGTACTGATTCCCGATTTTTTTTTGTTTCTTAAAAGCTCGAGGTTTCTCAGATTCTCCTATTAATGTTAACCTAAGCTTGTGATTGCAGGTTGCATTACTGCAAGGCAAAATGGTGACTCGTTCCTTGCATTTCTTTGTATCCTGGTTCCAGAAGCTTCTTTTTCCGATGCAAGTGCTTTTGCAGAAAGTAATTTAAACCTGTCTCATTGCAGTTGGGTAACTGTTCCCCAGAAATTTCCTCTTTTTCTATAATCTTGAAAATATGGTCTTTTAACACAAGTACAGCCCCTTTATTAGCAGATAATGCTTCCCCACTTACGATAATCTGGCGAATGCCGAATCGTTTCTCCAGCGATCTAACCATCCATCACTAGCAGTAAACTCTGAATCTTGCCCTTCTAGTTGTCGCTTAAATTCCATAGCTTTTTCCTGCAATATTGACCTGTTATAGGTACACCTTTCCTCTTAAGTGTTCACGTCACAAAAATAAAGCTTCGTCAACTTCTTTATGCTCACTTTCAGCATGTTTTTTCTCACTTTTATTCTACCTGCACTAGCTTGTGCAGTACAGTACAATTTCTGCTAGATTTTTTTTCCAGTCTGCAACTGTACGTTTACAAACTCCTAACTCTGAAGATGTATTTTTTTTGCTGTTGCACTACAGTCTAGTCAGTCTAGTCGCTGTATAGCCCGTAATATATTGTTACGAATTTGGTATTTAAAAAGCTAATATTAGTTCAATTATAAATTAATTGGTTTTATTTCTCGCGCAGTGCAGCGCGTGACGAATATTAAAAGAAAGCTAAGCCGGAAAATTGAAAATACAAGAGCGCGTGCATTAAATAAATAAATATCTCTTTTTGATTTCGAGAAAGTACTGGAAAATTCTAGCGCGTGATTTTAAAATCTTATAAAAGGAGGAAAACATCTCAGTTTGTAGTAGTTGCTTAGTTTGTTGTTGTTTAAAAAAACTACTGTTGTTGATTGTAGCGAATTCGTGGATTAGCGTTCTTTAGCTGTTTTGAATTACGTTCTATTGGACATTTGAGTAGTTAAAAGAAAACTACTGTGAGATATTGTAATACTGCGTGATAATTTGAGAAAATTTAAGCATTTTTGTTGTGATAATAATAAATTTTTGTTCATTTTTTTTCATCGGACTTGTGCATTCATTTCATAACGAACCCGTACGCACGCAACAATTTTTGGTGTCAGGAGTGGCATTTGAATGCCAATAACAAGAGCGATGGAAGAACAATTCAGGCAAATGATGACTGCATTTGCTGCTTTCCAAGAAAAGATGGAAGGGGCCGTCAAATCCGTTAAGGAAGAAATGAAATTGGGCCAGGAATCCGTTAAGGACGAAATGAAAGCCGTTCAAGCTGGTCAAGAAAAGATTGAAGCATGTCAAGAAGAAATGAAAAGAGAAATTACCTGCATAATAGAAAATAAATTTGAAGCTATGGAAGGCAGAATTGACACAGTTGAAAATAAAGTTGGACAAATTGAAGAAAAAGTTTCTTTCGTAAAAGATCAAATTGAAGAAAGAGTTTCTTCGGTGAAAGAAGAAATAGAAAAAAAAGTTTCTTCTGTAAAAGAACATATAGAAGGGAGAGTTTCGGCTGTGGAGGAACGAATTGAAGGAAGAGTTTGTGCCGTCCAACACCAAGTCGAACAACAAATTGATGAGAGAGTTTCTGCAGTTGCCAAAGAAATGGAAACGTTAAAGAAATTCGTAGCGACGGCAGGGAGCAAGAATGATGATTTTAAATTTTTACCGATGCCTGCTCGTCCATTTCTGAAGCTATCCACATATGATGGGAAGACATCCTGGCAAGTGTACAAGACCCAGTTTTCTATCGTTGCGGATGCGAATGGATGGGATTCCCAAGCTAAGGCCTGTCATCTCGCCGCTTCTTTAAGAGCCGACGCAGCGGATATCCTTCAGACTCTTCCCGAAAACAAAAGGTTAGATTTCGAAGCTCTGTCCGGCGCTTTGGAGCTGCGCTTTGGCGAGAAATGTTTAAAAGATTACAGCAGGCTTCAATTAAAATCCCGTCAACAGAAGCCCACTGAATCACTTCAGAAGCTCGCCACGGATGTTGAAAGGCTGTCACATCACGCCTTTTCGGAGTGCCCGACAGAAACAAGGGAAATCCTGTCCTTGCAATACTTTATCGACGGCATCCGAGATACTGAAATACAGAAAGCACTGCGAATGGCAGATGTAAAGGATGTAAAAAGCGCTCTGTTGTACGCCGTGAAATTGGAGGCAGCCCAGCAAGCAACTCTTAGGGATCGCTACCCAGTCAGAGCTGTGCGAGTCCACGACCCAGGGGACCAATTGATGGCTCGTTTAGATGATTTATTCAGACAAGTCGATGCTTTGATACGGAGTAGCAGTGAGAACAAAGTGGCTGTAAGATGTTGGAGATGTGGTTCTGAAGGTCACCTACGACGGCATTGCAGAACACCCCAGGGCACGGATAATGAAACGGATGAGTTGACAAGACCAGTGAACGCCTTGAGACGGAATATTGGTGAGAAGAAACCGACAGTTAAGTGCTGGAACTGCGGTGCTGAAGGACACATACGACGAAACTGCAGAATACCCCAGGGTACGGATGTTAAGACCGCTTCTAACAAGCAGCAGGGAAACTAATTAGTGGCCATCTCGCGGGGCGGAGGTTGCCAGATAATGAAAAGCCCCAGTTTAAAGCGCTTCAGATTTCTGCAGTGAGAGGCGGCAGTAATGGACTTTTCATAATAGGACATATTAACGGAGTCCCCTGCAATATGACGATAGACACAGGAGCCAACGTTACCATCATCCGAAAAGATTTGGCTCAACAACTGGAAAGCAAACTTATCTGGACGCCGCCCTGCGTTACCCTACAGACTGTGTCCGATGAGAAGATCGACATCAATGGGAAAGTAAATGTTAACATCACGTTTGGAAGTGCCGCTTACCATCACACGGCATATGTAGCAGAGATCACTGATTCTTGCATACTCGGATTGGACTTTCTAAGGAAATACAATTTTTCCTTGGACTTTAAAAATAACGAATTGCATTCTGCGTCTGAGGACATAACGTTATTTGGAATTAATAATGAAGAAGTTAAATCTGTCCACAGTATCATAGCACAAGACAATATCACAATACCGGCAAGAACAGAAATTTTACTCCCTGGATCTATAGCCGAAAACGGAGATTTCCGCTACGGCATCATAGAATATCCCAATAACTGTAATAGCCCGAAAGGAGTACTAGTAGCCTCAGCACTCGTCGACCTATCGAGAATGGTTATCCCGGTGAGAGTTGCCAATGTAACTGAGAAGGCGAGAGTTATTAAGAAAGGCGACGTGGTTGCAGCATGTACTCCAGTAACCAGCGTTGAAAGAAAGAGCAATATCCAAGAATCCGTGTCCTCATCAGAGAGCATTACATCGGAGTTATTGCAGAATGCGCAATTGAACGATGAAGAGAAGAATGCTGCCGATCGCGTCATCAAAGATCTTCAAGTTGTTTTCTCCTGCTCGTCTTCTGACGTGGGTCGAACTAGTTTGACACAACATAGAATAGATACCGGCGATCATCCCCCGATCAAGCAACATCCAAGACGTCTACCGTTTGCTAAACAGGAAGAGGTGCGAACACTGTTAAAAGATATGGAAGAAGGCGATGTCATCGAGCCTTCAGCGAGTCCATGGGCATCTCCCATCGTTCTCGTCAGAAAGAAAGACGGCTCAACAAGATTTTGCGTTGACTATCGCCGGTTGAATGAGGTTACGAAGAAAGACAGTTACCCTCTTCCTAGAATTGACGACATTCTAGACACTCTTTCTGGAAGCAAGTGGTTCTCAACACTTGATTTAAAGAGTGGGTATTGGCAGGTAGAAATACAGCCTGAAGACCGAGAAAAGACGGCATTTACTACGGGACAAGGGCTTTGGCAATTCAAGGTGATGCCGTTTGGACTGTGTAATGCGCCGGCAACATTCGAACGTCTTATGGAGACTGTTTTGAAAGGTCTTTCCTACGAAGCCTGCCTGATATACCTGGACGACATCATCATCGTCGGAAAGAGTTTTGAAGAACATTTAGAAAATCTTAGGAAGGTGCTTCAGAAACTGAAAGAAGCCAATCTGAAGCTGAGTCCCGCTAAATGCAAATTGTTCCGAAAGGAAGTGACTTACCTGGGACATGTCATCTCTGCAGAAGGTGTGCGCACGGATCCTGAAAAGGTATCAGCGGTTAAATCCTGGAAACGTCCTGAAAATGTCCATCAGCTGAGAAGCTTCCTAGGGCTTTGCACCTACTATAGGAGATTCGTGAAGGACTTTTCTTCCATCGCAAGACCCCTTCACAAGCTGACAGAGAGCAAGCAAAGATTCTTGTGGACAAAAGAATGCGAGGATGCATTTAACAACTTAAAGGAGGCTTTAACATCTGCTCCAATCCTGACGTATCCTCAGCTCGACCGACCATTTATTCTTGACACCGACGCGAGCAATGAAAGTGTCGGTGGTGTTTTGTCCCAAGAAATAGACGGCCAAGAACGTGTAGTGGCCTACTGGAGCAAGTGCCTGTCTAAACCGGAGAGGAATTATTGTGTCACCAGGAAAGAGTTGCTCGCCATAGTCAAAGCCGTAGAACAGTTCCATCACTATCTATATGGCAGAAAATTCCTGCTCCGCACCGATCATGCATCATTGACCTGGCTTTTAAATTTCAAGAATCCTGAGGGTCAAATAGCCAGGTGGATACAGAGACTCCAAGAATATGACATCACTATCCGTCATCGTAAGGGATCATCACACGGAAACGCCGACGCCCTGTCTAGAAGATCTTGCCAAGAAAGCTGCCGATATTGTTCCAGGGTGGAAGCGAAATACGAGCTGCTGACTCCGGTCGCAAGACAAATTACAACATCAACATCGGCTGATCGAGAACCGTGGAGTGATGATGAAGTCAGGAAAGACCAGCTGGAAGACCGCGACATTAAACCGATAATTGATTTAATGGAGTCATCAACCAGAAAACCTACCTGGCAGGACATTTCTATCTGTAGTCCTACAACCAAACAGTATTGGGCACTCTGGGATTCACTTCACATTCGAAACGGCGTCTTATACCGGAAATTTGAATCGGATGATGGGAAGACGTTCCGATGGCAGCTGATACTTCCAAGATCCCGCATTCCTAATGTCCTTAAAGAACTACGTAACAGCCCTACGAGAGGTCACTTTGGAATAATGAAGACCTTACAGAGAGTTCGTGAGCGCTTTTACTGGAATAATGCAAAGGATGACGTGCAAAAGTGGTGCCGATCCTGCGATGCCTGTGCAGGTCGGAAAGGACCGAAGAGACGCAGCCGAGGCAAGCTGCAACGTTACAACGTAGGGGCGCCTTTTGAACGTATCGCCTTTGACATCTTAGGACCTCTGCCATGAACTGCTGATGGCAACAAATACATACTCGTTGTCATTGATTACTTCACCAAGTGGCCTGAAGCGTACCCTGTTCCTGATCAAGAGGCTGTCACAGTAGCTGAGGTAATGATACAGCACTGAATTTCCAGGTTCGGAGTGCCTCTTCAGTTACATTCCGATCAGGGAAGGAATTTTACCTCGGCAGTAATCAAAGAACTATGCAAACTACTCGGCATTGACAAAACTCAAACGACGCCATTGCATCCCCAGTCGGACGGCATGGTAGAGAGGTTCAATCGAACCATCCTTAATAACCTCTCATTAGTGGTTTCCAGAAACCAACAGGACTGGGACAAGAAATTACCACTCTTTTTACTGGCTTACCGAAGTGCTGTCCACGACACTACCGGCTATTCTCCATCACAAATGCTCTTCGGTCGTGATCTTCGTCTGCCTTGTGATCTATTGTTTGGCCGCCCTCCGGATGCTCCTTCATCGTCTGAGGAATATATTCAAGATCTCCAGGCCCGGTTTGAAGTGATGCACAACTTTGCACGAGAGCGAGTCAACTTGGCGACGGAGAAGATGAAGACCCGATACGACACAAGAGCTACTGAACATCAATTCCACGAAGGAGACAAGGTGTGGCTGTGGAATCCGACTCGACGGAAAGGACTTTGTCCGAAATTACAGTCACCTTGGGATGGCCCGTACACAGTCCTAAACAGGCTGAATGACGTCGTGGTTCGGATTCGTAAGTCTTCGAACTCTAAACCTAAAGTCGTTCATTACGACAGGTTAGCACATTACTATGGCCATAGTACATAATGTAAATAATTGTAAATAGTATAAGACCATGGTCATTTTTGTTTATAAATGTGTATTTGATTTGATTTGTATTTAGTATTTGATTTGCATTTAGTATTTGATTTGTATTTAGTATTTGATTTGTATTTAGTATTTGTTTTGTATTTAGTATTTGATAGCATTTGATTTGTTCAAGTTAGTTATTGCATTTATTGTTTATATTGTTTGATATTGTAATGTAATGTTTATGCCTCAGTTGCATTTATGCCACAGTTGTAAATTTAGCTTCCTGTCCAGGGATTGTACTGCCCGGGACGTGCAGTCCTTGGGAAGGGGGCAGTGTTACGAATTTGGTATTTAAAAAGCTAATATTAGTTCAATTATAAATTAATTGGTTTTATTTCTCGCGCAGTGCAGCGCGTGACGAATATTAAAAGAAAGCTAAGCCGGAAAATTGAAAATACAAGAGCGCGTGCATTAAATAAATAAATATCTCTTTTTGATTTCGAGAAAGTACTGGAAAATTCTAGCGCGTGATTTTAAAATCTTATAAAAGGAGGAAAACATCTCAGTTTGTAGTAGTTGCTTAGTTTGTTGTTGTTTAAAAAAACTACTGTTGTTGATTGTAGCGAATTCGTGGATTAGCGTTCTTTAGCTGTTTTGAATTACGTTCTATTGGACATTTGAGTAGTTAAAAGAAAACTACTGTGAGATATTGTAATACTGCGTGATAATTTGAGAAAATTTAAGCATTTTTGTTGTGATAATAATAAATTTTTGTTCATTTTTTTTCATCGGACTTGTGCATTCATTTCATAACGAACCCGTACGCACGCAACAATATCCTTCATAGTCACTAAAACGTTTTTTTTGTTTATCACCCGTTTTGAGAGTAATATTTTGTATTACGCTGTAGTACATTTAAAAAACATTAAGCGCACCCCAGGAGCAATTTACGAATACTCTACAGTTATACTGTAATCAGGAAAACCGAAAAGGATACTGTATTGAGGTACGCTACACCCTGACAAAGCAATGAACAAATAGCAGATCGCTGCTCTTTTCCTGTCCCAACTTGTATTTTGCACACGATACGTAGAAGAATCATAGCAGACGTCCGTTTCCAATACATTGGTCGTGTAATTTTTTCCTCATTTAATTACGATAAAAGAAAACTAGGCAGGATAGTAACGGAGGCCGGGGATAATCGCGAACTGGATACTCCGAAGTCTACTTTACTTTAATTTTTAAAGTAAATGTATGTATATAGACATTATGAATGAATATATACATAGTAAAAAGCAGTTCAAAAACTAATCCAATCACCCGCTGGAAAAAGCAACAAGTGATGTAATATTATAAAATAAAATAAATAATACATTTAAAAATCTATTCCGTATTCAATTTGGAATAAACCATATGCCAAAAAACGAAAACCAGAACCATAGTTGATAACTGCAAGAAAGGGCCAAAAATGCCAAAACTAAAAATGAGAAAAGAAATTTACACCTTTCACTGCATCGTTATCAAGAGGTTGGTGCAAAGAAACAAGTAAATAGATAAATTAGCCTGTTTATGAAATAATAATTGCACAAGTATAGTAAATAAATAATAATAAAAATAATAACAAAAATAATCTTAGAAAATCAGTCAAAATAGTCTGTGTCTTTATCAGTCCATCCCACACAGGCTGTAATAAGTAGAGAAAAAAATTTGTAAAACTGTAGCATCGAAAAACATAAATAAGCTTTAGAAAAGATTAAAAATTAAAATTTTTATTTTGAATAGCCCGAGTCTAAGAAATAAAACATGTAAATACAAGCAATCCAAAACATGAAAAAATGGTAACATATGACAACTCTGAAATAAATCAGGTCGGAGTAAAAAATTTCTTTTAAATTACAGGATCAAAATCATAAAGAAGTAAAAATCTTGTGATAATTATTTTCAGTTAATGTGGACCGAATCCTAAAGACAAAATATGTGAAACAGAAGGAATTGAACTTATGAAAAAATATTAAATGAAAATTTGATCTAAATTGTCAAATAAAAATAAAATTAAATATAAAAGGACAGCTACTTCTTAAAATCTGTAACATTAGGACACAAAAGTTTTGAAATGAAAAAATATATTTGAAATGCTAAGAAAGCAAAATACTGTTGCTAAGCTTAAAATGTGCAAAGTAATGAAATTAGGTGAACTACAAATTTCCACTTCTTCCTTTATTTTTAGGATTTTTTTTTGTTCTGAATCGTAGTATTCTAACTCATCCGGAAATAAAGAAAATCCTAACTCATCCGGAAATTACTTTGCACATTCGTAAAATGTACAAAGTAATGAAATTAGGTAAACTACAAATTTCGACGTCTTCCTTTATTTTTTGGATTTTTTTTTGTTATGAATCATAGTATTCTAACTCATCCGGAAATATTGTAATTTTTTTCTTTTGTATCATTTTTAATAAATTTATTGCATCTTTCAGATGGTTATTCAATTCATAAATTACTTTGAACTTATTTCATTCAATCAGCTATTGTCTCATTTGCTTATGTACACAGATGTACGTACAAGCATATATATATGCAAATATGTACATGTAAAATAAAATTAAAATATATATGTGTATCTGATAAAAGAACAAAAAAAGAGGTTTAGACATTGGAAAGCTCTTCAAAGTTGCTAAAAACAAGAACACAATAGACTATATCATTTTATTTTAATTAATGCAGCTCTATATTTTCGTTTTATCAAATTATCTCTTTTTAAGTACTTTTTTCACAATGAAAATAGCATGAACGTTTTAACGAGCGCTAGTAAAGACATATTATTCTAATGAAGCCTGTCATATTTTGATAAAAAATAGCTATTGAGAATAAAGTATTGATCTGGTATAGCGCAAAACTAAGAAAAACTAGTATCTTTGACTAGTATTGATCTGAAATACGCCCAATATTGAGAAAAATTAACGCCTTTGACTATCATTTTAAAAATTTAAAGCTTGAGATGGGAGAGACAGTCTCATTTCCACCAACACACAGAACATAATGGACAGCTAGGTGGAGTAAATAGCGACGAATGAAGAGTAGCATTGAGACTGGCGCAGCAATTTATAGTAATCGCGATGGTAGAGAACTAATGATTATAATATCGGTAGTTGCGTGTCCGTAGAAGGGAAGTCGTAAATTTAATGCCAACGACGCGTCTCGGATGCCACTCTAATCGCATAATCATTGACTAGGGAGCGACGATGGGTGCGTTAATGCGACTGTTTCGAAATCCTCGAGGGTAAAGTGACCAAGCAGGTGGTCATGAACTGTGGGAGAGAGGGCTTTCAAGAATGAATTATGAAGGGAGAGAAATTGTAATTTGGGGCTTATAAGTAGCCATCAACTGATTTTCATTTACGTAATCATGTATGCTTCCTAGATTTTGAGCGTCGAATTCGTTGATGCCACATGCTTATTTCGTCTGCAGTCTTGTAATAAATTAGAATAGGTGATTAAAAATGCGGTGCTTCCCAGTTCATCTTATCAAATATTACAAGTCATGAAAATAATTGAAATATAATAATATACTATGAAGTGCAGTGTAAATTGGCAAGTGAACGTATTCAGCAGTCCCATAGGGACCCGTCAAAGAAATGAGTAAGAAATGGCTGAATGTCCAAGAAGTTTTGAAAATATTTATGATCATTCGTTCATTGACTATTCATTCATAGTAATCTGCTCTTAACATTATATAAAACAAATCATTTCAGTAGTAACAGAGATGATTTCTGTTCAAAAAATATCTCAATTTTGTTTCATCTTATTTTCTCAGCACACGAACTTCAATATGAAAATAACGCTTATGAAAAATATTGAAAACACAAACTGCAAGGAAATGATTTATCCCAAATATTCTAACTTCTGATCTTCGTAAAATGTTTGTCTTGGCAATGATTAGTGACAAGGATTTATTCATAAATATTAGAATTCTGCTCAGATGAAAACTTTCTGAATTTTACCATAAACCTTTCATGTAAAGGACTGTACCATAAATAAGAATATAATATATTATTTGAAAAGCATAAAATATGTATACAGGTGAGCGCGTAATAATTTAGAAACTGATGGCTTGGAGATTCATAAAAAAACAATTGCAGTCATGGTTGTATTTAACTTCATTATGTTATCGTTGAGAAATTTTTTTTAAGCTTACACAAACAAATTATCCTAGAAAATACATCTGCTATTGAAAAACGTTTACATGATTAAGATGTAACCGTAAGAAGGTTTGGTTTGGTTTATTTGATTAAGGTAAAGAACTCGTTGACTATCAGCCTAAGGGAAAAGATCTCTTCTTGGAGGACTTTCTAAGGACAAATGGCTCATATACGCGTTACACATAGGGAAAACCACGAAAACGCCCATGCAGCCAGCCCAGTAACCGGGATTCTCACCTCGGAGAGAATTACCGTGTTCAGCAACTTCATCGATCAGCCACTAATGGGCTGCCTATGAAAACAGCATACTTGATGTAAGTGAAGCATAAATTTTAATGGTACTTCCCTTGAGCTTAACAAAATAAATGAACACGGCATGTCAGCCTAGGATACGTGAGAAAAACATATGACGGATAACAGGTGATTAACTTGACTAGTATAAAGTACTGCGTTAAGTCAATACAGTCTGCTTAGAGATTCATTTAGGTCAGCAAGTACTTGGCTGCAATTCCACGTCATACTTCGTATAAATGCTGTCCGGGATTACTTTGCTAGATTTCTGCTCCCATTCTAGTCTTCGACAGGTATATTCGATTTCAGGATTCCGTGCATCAAATTGCAGCATCAAGCTGAAGAGAATCACGGTTACTAGCCACATCGATAACCAGGACGACATCTCCTTGGATAGACACATTGGGATGACACATAGTATTCACACATTTATTTGCTTCTTCCGCGGGATTATATACCAACCATTGGGTTGCTCGCGGCAACTATTAATTCTTTATGTGTGTCGTCCACTACAGCGGCAATCCTGTGTATTCTTGATACCATTGAACACTGAATACCTTCAGTACTGAGCAGACGCAAGGTGGATTGCTAATTTCCCGACTATATTCATTTCTCATGTTTTTCTAGAAGGAAGTGACGAAATTAAAATTATTAGATCATATTATTTAACTATACCCGGACAAATACTAGTTATCTAATTAATATATTATAGTGTTTTGGGCAATGAAATATTTCTTGTATATATATTCTTGAATCTGATTTCAAGAATGGTAGCAGTTGGTTAATACAAGATTTGAGATTTAGACGTATGGCATAACTACTAAGCTGATCCATAAAGTACCGTTTGCGCATATCTCCCGAACATCCGACAGCACGATGTTCACGCATACATAGTTACATCTCTCAACTCCAGAACGAATTAGCCTAGTCATTTTGTTTGTTTACATTACGTTTGAAGTCATTGTTTGTCGGTAATCATGTTTAAAACAATCGATCAGCATGCTAGCATTAAAATAAGAGCCGTTATCAAGTTTTTGAATGCAAGAAATGCTTGACTTAGTGAAATTTATCGTCAGATATGTGAAACTAACGGAGAGAACGCGATGAGTGAAGTATGATGCGAAAGTGGGTTAGGATGTTTAACGAAGGAAGGGAAAATGTCCACGACAGGGAAAGCTGTGGACACCCCGTCGTTGATTATCAAAGAACTGGTACGCTGCATCGACAAAAATGTTCGTTCGAATAGGTAGTTCACCGTTTGTGATTTGTCAATGCATTTTCAAAACATTTCACGATCTTTTTTTACAAGAAATTGAGACTGATTGACAAAAAAACTCTGTTCGCGATAGGTACCGAAAACACTAACAGGCGTTCAAAAGTGGAAACGCATAGCTGCAGCCATGGAGTTTTTGCAGCCTTATGCGAAAGGAGTAATTGATTTTTTGAAAAAGAATGCCACAGGCGACAAAACCAGGAATTGTTGCGAGACACCTGAAACGAAACGACAGTCTTTGGAATGGCGGCATAATGTTTCCCCGAAATCCAAGGAAGCATAGGCACCTCTTTCTTCAAGAAAAATCCTGTACACCGTATTTTGGGATTATCAAGGAAATTTGTTGGTGGACTGGATGGAACGAGGTATAACAATCAATGCTACAGCTTACTTGTAGGGTTTATATTTATTTTAACTAACATTTATTTTTAAGTTTAAACTATCTTTCCTGTCAAGACTTACTTTTCCCTGGAATTGCCAATGCCAGAGTATGTAAATTTTAGTAGAACGCGCAAAGTATTCAAAATAGTCAGCGGAAGTAATCTGAGTTAAATAGAAGGGAAACGAGTTCGAAAGTGTGCTTTCTTGCTTCACGAGCGTGGAGGTGGCTAGTTAGAAATTGAAGACCCACGCGTTTCGGCCTGTGTGCTTGCCTCGGCAGATAGTTAAATCTTCCAACGTAATATTCAGAAGTTTGCTGAATTATCAGCGGTATCTTAGAACGCGGTTAGGTTAGTTACGTTTAGAGAGCCTCGTAGGTAGTCACTTGTTATTATTCATTTTTAGTTTCTTATTTTTATTTTACCGCCGGGTCGGCGTAGTTTGTGAGCGTCAAGAGCACGCATCTGTAATTTCTAAAGTTGAATAAAAAGGGATTTAAACCCTTCTCAAGACTTTGTGTACTTTCCAGTAATTAGCAGTCACCACTATTGTTGCGTGCAGGTTGGAAGCGCGCAACATTACATACTATAAGACACTGAAGAAGTTGCGGCCAGCGATACAGAACAAAAGGCTTAGACTACTGACTTCTGGAATTATGTTCGTGCATGAAAACGCGCGATCACTTACCGCGCTCGTAACGACGACGCTGCTGTATTCATTTCGCTAGGAACAATTCTGTCATCCTCATTATAGTCTGGAGCTAGCTCCATTCGACGTCCATTTGTTTTATCATTTACTTGTTTTATCATATTTCTTGCCGGCCAACACTTTGCAAGTGATGATGCGATCAAGGTAAAGGTCATGAACTGGTTTAGGTCCATCATTCCATCAGTATGAAAGAAGTATGTAAGGCAATATAATCCTGAAAAAGATGAAACTCAGTGTGTTTAAAAAACTACGAATTTTATTCTTTATTAGGGATCTAGATACACAAAATATCTATGCTTGTAATGTCTTTCAGACAAAAGAGAAAAAAAAATTAAAAAATGGATTTGGAAAGATCAGTCTTTGGAAAAACATATGTTATTAAATAAAATATAGTTAAGCAACTTTTATTTGACAAAATATTTTTGCCTTTGTTGAGTAAACTAGAGTTGATTAAACAATTCATGACCGCCTTGAATGAAGATGGTTGGAGTTCTAATTGTTTATTGAGTAAGTTCACCGAACTGAATAGGTAATGCTTACAGGACGAACTTTTAATGCTTCAGCGATATATAGTTTATAACATGGTCACATCTTGTAAGTTCAAAGAACACACTTTATTTACTTTATTCATCAAAACCTTTTTTGTTAAACTTAAGGCAAAGAACTGCGCTGAGTCGATAAATAACATGAGTTCTAATTCCAATTTACACATTAACTCACACCGATTTCTATAAAATATTAATGATTTAAATGAGGAGTAAGCATAAAAATTCACTAGCATAAAAAAGTTTGGAATGGAAGACAGATACCAAGGAGTAAGATATCTACACGATGAGAAATTCTATTGCTGGAGCATAAAGAGAGACTATCCTCCTAAATCCTCGTCTAGAAATCAGGAAAGAAATTATTTATGCGCTTAATATAAACAGTTAATTTTATATGAGATTAAATTCGAAATATAATTTAACTATACAGTTAAAATGTTTTAAAAACATAATATCAACAATATGTGATTATTTTACGTTACGTAATCCATCCTACGTAAACCGTCGCTTTTAATTATCCTTGAGTTAAACTGAATGTTTGAACATTTATTTAAGGAATTAAAACTTTATATTAAACCCTAATATTACTAATGTATGCTTTTTAACATTGATACATATAAATAGTACCTATATCCATGTTTTACACATATGCTCTGCTAAGTCAGCTTATAAATTGGCTGTACTATATCTTTAAACCCACAGTAGAAGGGAAAAAAACTCATCCAAGTTTTAAAATCAGTGCAAGAGATACATTTAATAATAGGTATAACTTTGAAGGCATCAGTCTGTGTGTTGACCAGCATAGTCGAATGAAGAAAAGTTTAAATAGTAGCATATTCTTAGAATCGAGTGTGATATAGCTGTATATGTAACTCGAATGTGGTACAGTTGAATATGTGAACTTTAAGATGGAAATCTCGAATTATATCAACCGAAAAGTAAAGGCAGTTGCACTTTTGAACTCTTTTGATGAAGAGTTCTAAAATTAATATTTAATCTAATTAGCTTTTAATCTTAATCCTAAATTAATATTTAATCTCAGTGTTATGAAGAAAATCCTTGTGACGAATCTGAGCAAGGCAGAATATCAGCTACTGAAATAAGCAAAAAAAAATTCACACTCTCTTCTGCTTGCCCTACTATGAGTTACATATACGTGAAGTGATAGTTAATTCTTAGAAAAACTATCTACTGTTGCTGTGAACGTAATTACGGTGAAATCCGTGAATATACTTGCTTGAAACGGTAATTAAGTATACATTTTAAGCTGATAGAAGCAAGTGTTTTGGGAAGGTAATAGATATCTGCTTCTGCATTTTGCCGTAAAAATGGAAGATCGAAATTCAGAACAACCAGTTAACATCGGATTTTGAGTGAAATTCGGGTAAGTTGCTACCGAACCATTAGAACTGGTGAAAGTGCCACATCATGCAGATACCATGGAAGCGTGGGATGTAATTATGTGACACAAAAGATTAAGCCAAACGAGAAGACAAGATGGTTAACTCTGACAACAGGTAAGCAAACATAAAGTGGCAAACGTTACTTAACATCATGCAAGATAACTCTAGCAACAGGTAAGCAAACACAAAGTGAGAAACGTTAATTAACATCATGCAAGATATGATACCACCTGACAACCGATAAAAAATTAGAATAAGAAATAAAGAATTACAGATTAATCAAGAAACTGTAGGCTAATTTTTTCCTGAAGAAATCAGTATGAGAAAGAATTCTCTAAAGTTTGGTTATATTGCAAGCTGTCTTATTGCTCTTCTCACGAAAGAATGTTCGGCTAAAATGTGATTAGCAGGTTAAATCTTGCTGCCTATTCGCCTGATTTAGCTTCTGCTATTTTGTGCTGTTTGCTTCATGTTGTCATTTTTAAAATAAAAATGAAATAAAGAAAAGAAAACATGAATTTTTCGTTTATTTTGAAAGGAGAAAAAAATCTTAGTGCTGAAAAAGCGTTAAACATTTGTTTAAAAAACACCAGGGGCACATTTCTATTCCTGGAGTTAATGTTATTCAGATCCTTTTACAGCTGCCCCTACAAATCATTGACGCTCAATGTTTCGTGAGTCACACAGAATTCTTTTCATTTCTTCAAAAAATGAGTGACGTCTCGCATTTGGATCGGCACATACCGTTTACGTTAATTAAAGGAAAAGGAAGTTGCTTTCACCCCCCCCGCCTAGCCTTGCTCTTCATAATTTCTCCTTTTCATGAATTTTGGAAACTATAGTTGGATATTAAAGTAATAATAACAACAAAAACCTTTGAAAGAAACCTTGGGTGTTGCTTTTATATTTCCGTATATAGCATTCAGCACTAAAAAAAGACATAAAAGAAGAAAAACTTAATTTTAGTTATTAATTTTATTTTTAAGGTAATTTAGAATTACACCAACAGCATAAAATCGCATCTGCGCAAATTACACAAAATAGGGCATAAAGTAGAAATAATGCAATGCTAAACTGACTTTCTAATCTCTTTTCCATCGTTTTCTGTGGTCTTTATTATCGTATTGATATGTGCATGTGTGTCAGTGTTCACTGTTTTTTATAAAAATATATTTTTTATTTGTTTCGTAACTTCGTGCAAATAATTGTAGTTTGTTTCCGCTCCTGTTTGCGTTCTCAGCTGTTTGCGAATTCATAATGAGAGTCATTTATATGTTGTAAGCGATTTTTTTGGACGCCTATTGATTTTTCTGTAACCTGTCGTATTGGATGCTTTCGTTGCGCCAGGTAAAACGCATTGATATTCTATTGTATTTTGTGCACGTATGTTCAGTTGTAAAATGACATTTTTTGCATTAAAATGTTCCCATGTTCCTTTATAGAGAGAAAATCGATTATGTGCCTATATTTCGATAGTCTAGTTCAGCGGTTCTCAACCTTTTGAATAACTTATACCATATAAACGAAAATTGTAAACCTTTAGTTCCACCACTACATTTTACAATGATCATATTTCAATTTCTCAAAAAGATATTAAAAAAAATATATATTTTATTATTTGCACAATCTCTTGACTATTTTTATTAAACGTGCACATATAAAAAATATTAGATTAAAATTGGTTACCATTTTAAATGTCAAAATTTAAGTTATAATTCTTCAATTCTAAAATTTACTGTGAAATTTGTACCTGTTTAAGGGAGAGATCAATTTCTTTATGTCTGGTCTCATTTCACTTAGTTTTAACCCTAAATTAGGATCTACTCTTAATTTTGCTCTGCATTTATTTTAAAAATATAACATGGAAGGAAATCCTTGTTCACACAAATAGGTTGCGCAAAAAGTAAATAAAAATTGAATAGCTTTATTTGAAGTGCCTTTAAATTCGATTTTTCTTTTCATCCAAAAGTATTTTTTGAAATATTCCTTTAGAGGCCGATCACAGGAAATGTTTATCAATTGTTCTTTTTCTCCACGAGATAAAGTTTCAGTTACATTTGAACAACATGGATTTCTAATCGAAATTTCATTTTCATAATCCTCGGGAAAAATATTAAAATAATTTATCAAGGAAAAACAATGATTCTTAATGTCGGATGCTAATTCTTTTATTTTCAAATTATTTTCGTTTAGCTTTCTAAATGGGGTAAAAAGCTTAAAATATTACTATCCAGTTTTTTGATTATTAGCTCAAGTTTTTTATCATTGCATTTATTTTATCTCTAATGGTAAACACGTGAACATTTTGTCCATGTAATCGTAAATGTAATTCATTTAACTTTCCAAAAATATCAGCTAAATATGCTAAACTCGCTAACCATAATTTAATAAATAAACATTTTGGTAATTCAAAGTTTTAATCACAGAGGAAAATTTGAATAAAACTTTGCCTCTGAATAACTACTTTACTACGGAATGTAACAAAAGCGTTTCATGTTCACTGTTCATCTCTTGGCATCAAATTGTAAATATTCTTGAAATTAAAGCAGGGCTTGTATTAAAATTGATAATTTTCACAGCTTGATTCAAAACGATTTTCAAGTTTTCAGGGATAGTTTTGGTTATTAAAGCTTCACGATTAATGGAGCAGTGAGTAAATTTAGTTTCAGCTGCCACTTTATTTGAGAAATAACACAGTAATGTTTTCCTGTTAAAGCCCGAGCTCCGTCACTACATATGGCAATGCACTTATTTTAAGGAATACCATTCTCAGACATAAAATTATTAGTTACTTTTGAAAATTTCATTTGCAGTTCCTCTATCATGAAGAGATTTACAAGATAAATACTCTTCGGCCGTTCGTTTTTCCTCTTCGAAACGTATCTAAAGTAATAATTGAACAATGTTCGTTATATCAATACTTACATCCAACTGCAATGCGAAATATTCACTGTGTTTTATGTTTTGAATAAGTGTCTCTTTTATGGAATTTGCCATTTCATGAATTCGTAGACTTACTTTATCTTGATAACGGAATATTATTAAGTTCATTACCCGCTTTTCCGTTGAATAATGTTAAAACGATATCTTTAGCTGCTAGTAATATTAAAGGTTTTCTTCGTTAGTGTGAGTATGCTCAGTATTAGCAATTCTTAGGCTTAGGTAACTAGCTTTCACAGATTTTTCGCTTGAAGTAACAAAAACCTTTCATTACTTGTTTACTATTTTTAACTCCGATTATTTCTTCTTAAAATATTCTTCAGATTTATCCTTTAAACTGGCATGATTAGATTCAATATGTCTTTTAAGAAACGATGGTTTCACACTTTGATTGAATAATAGTTCACCGAAAACAACGCATCGAGCTTGAGGATCCATTTCATCTTCATTCCAAGTAAAAACAAATGATAAAGAGCTTTCATTACATTTACTATAAGCAACTTTTCTTTTCTTTTCAATATTCTGAGTGCTAGTAGATTGTACTGGATCCATCACCTGTGAATGACCACATTTCCGCTTAGTCAATCCTAGTCATTTTTCCGTTTTAAAAATCTAGGTTTGTTTTATTATTTTTTCACAAGTATTTAAGTTCACAATATATTAAGAGTTCTTCAAAAACAAGAGACGATATTCTCAAATCGTGTAGAAAAGTAAGGAATACAAAGCAACAGGAAGACAAAGAGTTACTGCTATTAGAGACAGCAAATCGACGTAAAGAAATGATTCTAATTGAAAATAGAGCAATATGAGCCGGGAAACGGTAGCGGCATAAAGTGTTGACATGCTAATAAATCGATAACCTCTAAAGGAATTAATGAGATCTTTTTATAGGAAATTATTTTTATTTTCTATTAAATGCAACATCCATTTCTATTACTCCTTTTAAAAACATCATTTATGAAAAATGTTGTTGTTTATTTCTATAATCTAGTAATATGTAGCGACACCTTAATAAGCTCAGAAAAGCTCACGTGGGATTTCGGGCTAAGGAGAGAAATATCTTCGGCAAAAACGTTCTATCACTATAACCAACACGATCGTTGTCACGGTATTACATTGTAAAAAACAGTGAAACACCAATGCAGTGAACCTGTTCTCCAATGTATGAACCCGGATCGAATTATTACCGTTTAACACTCCTATCCCGTCGGCCACTGGTAGGCATTTAGAAACGGACAAGTCTAAAAGTGTTATATGTTAATAAGCCATTTATGTTCACATCAGTTAAATAAATTATAGCTGCTCACATTTTTTAATGAAGATCAGTTTGACGGCTTTTTAAAAAAATGTCTTTAGCCTGGTATATTTAATATTCATACATGATTCTCTCACGAAATTAGAACATTAAATGGCAATCGGGATTACTCAGTTTTAATTTCATGTTATTTGTACAAAACCCGAAAATCATGCGATCTTTTACTTCAAAAGTAGAAATGATTTTCAAAATCCATTACTTTGAATGCATGAAAATGCTTAACATTTATTGGAACTGGTAAGTAAAATTTCAGATTGGAAATCAATATCATGACATTCGCTGGTTCTTTGGTTACGCATTTCTTTACAAAAATAAACTATTTATTTAAAATTCAAATTTTAAGAGTCTTTTTTGTTAACAAATCGCATAAATATGGATTAACATTGGTAAATAAAAAAACAAAGCTTTATTAAAAATCTGATATATTTAAACGCTTTAGTGAATTATTCTGTGAGGTATTTGGCTTGATAACGCAAAAATGCGAACGACAGAAGTGTAAGAATTCGCATTTCAAAGGAAAATCATCTTTGCCTTTAGAAGCTCTTACATCGAAGTGCAAAGGAAATTGCTTCAGTCAGCTAAAATAAGCAGTTTAGCTTCAGACAGCAGCCCGAGGTCACAACTAGTTATCTTTTACTCTGTCCTTAAGCATACCGTGGTCTTTGAAGCTTTCTTTCCGCTTAGCTTTATTCCCATAGTTCAAAGCTTAACTTACTTCCGTCAATGCTGTTGCATCGCTTTGTTTCATCTTTCGAACACACAACGTACATGCTTCTCTAGAGGAAGAATTTTCGGCGCATTAAATAATAAATACAGAGCTTAAAATCTTTATATTCAGTACTTTGAAAACAAAAAGGCGTTGTCAATAATTAAATAAAACTTACCAGCACTGAATTTAGAACTGAGTTGAAAAATTTCTTAATTACGTCGAGAAAAGCTCTCTTAACTTATAACAATTCTTTAAATGGGCTAAAATTAAGACGCAATTTTCCTGCTAGTTTTTTCTTGTGGGACACTGTTGACTTCTGCTTTACGAACAATTTTAATGTCGTAAGATTCTTGAAAAATATCGCATCAAGTGATTGCAAGAGTTAAGGAGAAGTAAGAAAGAATTTGTGCCAGATTTTGAAACTAATTACCTTTCCCACTTTACATAAATTACCTGCCGGGAAACTACATTATAGAGAATGAAATTTAATTGAGTATGATGAGAGTCCTAGTAGTGGTTGCTTAAAAACATTTTCAGACTGGTTAAGGACTTCTAGAAAAAATGAGTGGAGTTATGAAGCTCTTGTCATTTATTTAAAAATTTTAAATAATTTGAAGAAGAGCGTAGCTAGTCAGAATTATATTTCGAGGTGAGAAACTTCGATTCATTAAGCAGTGTGCTTTCGAAATTTTCGCTGAACGTATTCAAACACATTTCATTTAGTACCATCGAACGCTTTATTTAATATAACTTATACAGATTAAAATTATATGTAAATCAATGTGAAGAAACCATGAAGATGACGAATCAAACTCATCTTCAGATTTAATCTCAAAACGTTTGAATGCTTGGACTGCTAGAAGTCGTTCGTTAATGAACCCAGGAGTATATGAGATATTACGTAATCTTAGCTGCTAATTGCTCGAATTTTACATAATACCAACTTATATGTTAACATATGATATCCACACTAAATGTATAGAAAGTAAACGCCATAATGCATTCAGATTCAGTATAAACCGAGACTACTTTGGTTTAACGTTTTCGGCTCATCGATTGCAGTATCTATTAGAAATTCAATTTTAATTTTCTATTTAGAAGTAATATTAACATTGCATTCATGTTTGAACCAATATAAAATCAAAACACAACTACCTTAAAAACAGGTATTTCCACCCTAAGTCATCTGTGGCGTTTTGTTTTGTACGGAAAACGATTTATGCAACACTCATTTTGAAAATTTCCCGTAAGTTCAGAAATTATATTACAGTTAAATTGCGGATTAACTTTTTTTTAATGTCTTGAATATTACTTGCGCTGAGATGTACTAAATTTAGTGAAATGTATAAAATGAATAGATGTTTAAAAAGCAAAAAATTTTAAATTGACAAAAACAATATTGAAGGCCTCGTGTGTTTCCGGCAACAATAAATAAAACATCACACGGTTAATTACAGTTGCCCCTTCAGTAAGTTTAAATCTCAGAAATGAATTCCAGAGATACAACTTCCACTTGAAGACTAGCACTTAAAGCAAGAACTAGTTCTTATTCGCAAAATGTTAATCTGTTGAGTCTAGATAATTTAAATCCTCACAAAGAGAAGAAATACCAAAAACTCATCTTTCTCCTCAAATTAAACGTAAAGCAGTCAATTTTCATTATAGTGACCCCTCGCGTTCTAAAAAACAGATAATTGTAAGAAGTGTTCATTATAATGAAAACTGATTTAATACACATTCCTTAATAGGGGACCTTTTTGCATCGGAGTTTTTGTAATGGGACGGTAGCTATACTGAGCAGTCTTATAAGGAGCGTCGACTATACTTGGAGAATTGTAACCAAACAAAATATACATAAATATGCTGTGTTTTACATATTACTAAAATGATGTTTTTGAAAAAAAATGCGTTTTAAAACAAGAATTTAATTTTTCCTATGAGAAAAAGAATGTAAACAATAGAGACAATTCTATTTTTTTAAACTATGCTTTATTCTTTGTTTATCTGCAAATTCACAAGGGCAGACTGGATAAATAAAAACAAATAGAAGGAACCTTCAACTGATAATTTTTAAAAACTGAAGAAAATTAATATAAATCTATCATTTTGTTCAAACTTTCATTATGATCAGATATTTAGAAATTTACACTAAAGGGCACAAAAAGTACAAAATCGCATGTTCATTTGAAAATATCGCAAAATTACAGAGGCAATGATTTTTCATTCTCTTTACGAGTATTTGAAATATCAACCTATTTGCTATATTCTGTTCACAAAGACCATTTATACGTATACGTATAAAACTAATAACATAATTTATCATCTTTTATGGAGAACCAATCCATCTTTCTGATGCGAGATTTGTTCAGATCGTGACTAGATATGATGTCATGCTTTTATTAGTTGGTCTAGCTTTCTTCTGCTCTCTAGATTTTCAGATAATTTCTTTATAGTGAATAAATTTTCATTTTTATCTAATTCTAGGAGAAAACGTTTTGTGGGAGATGATTTTCGTAAAATTGGTTTTAGGAACTCGTGGAAAAAACGAAGTAAAAATTATATTACGTGAGCTATTTAAGATACATGAGTGATTTAAGAGAAAATTAGAAGAATTCTAAAATTCCAAAGTTTAATTTTATAAAAATTAGGATGTGTCTCCTTTCATATCTAATTCGCTTAAATTGTAGGTCTGATGTTAAACATGCGATTGCTGCTTTTATATACATTTTCAATTTCCAGTAGTTCAAACCGGTATTTCTTATTCTTAGAAAATGCCCGTTATTTTACAAATAGTTAAAATGTTTATTCGGTTATCTATTTCATATTTCTTCTAATTAAAATTGTCCTTTTATTTTAGAATTCCTTTTGGCATTTTTTGAACATTTGCAGAAATATTCTGAGAAATTTCTTTGCGTCTTCCACATTTCTTAATTATTCTGCATTCACTTGACAATTCAAGCAGGCATTTAAATATTTACATGCAAAATATATTTGCGGGTTCGTGAATTTTCCTCTTATAATCAATCTTTTAAGACTAATTAACGTAATGTTACGAAGATAAAATTTGAACTCTATTGAATGACCTTAGAACTTGTAATAGTTGCAAAGGTTGTAGAGAAATTAGGTTATTTCGAAGCAGGAGAGATGAAAAATGAGCAACGCCTTCGCCGGGACTCGAACCACGGGCCTCTCGAATACGCGCCGAGCGTGCTAACCATTACACTACGAAGGCATGCTAAGAAGGCGAGAGAAATACCTTATAATGTAGCTGAAACTAATATTAGGACTTCCTAGAATTATATTTATTAAGTGGTGTTTCTTTTCTTCTTCTTTTTCCTAATATTAACAATATCAAAATTACCCAAAATTACTATCGAGATTTTGAAGGACCACTGACAAATGAAGCTAGAAACATTTACACATACAGGAGCTTAAATTTCTGAAAAAATGGCTTTACATCAAAATTCTGTCTTTCAGAAAATAGGACCTTGGCGTATTTTTTAGAAAACAGGACGTATTTTTAGGAAATGAGATTTTGATATGGAACAGTGAACACGTATTTCTGTATGCATTTCGTACTGAAACAAGAGTTTCAAAGTCACAAATATACAAATTTAAGAAACACGATTATTTTAATCTGTCAAAATTCATTTCTGATATTTTGAAGTCGGTGTTCCAACATTTTCCTTAATTGGGTAAAAATTCTTTAATACATACAATTTTGAGCTTTTTTTTGTCGTTATAAATACTGCATATTAGAGAGTGTTTCCGCCACTCTCTAATATGCAATATGCAACCAAAGGTCTTTAATAACACAAGGAATAATCTGAAATCTGCAAAATGGAACCTACCTGGAGCTCCAATTTTAGAGGGTCCCTCTAAAGGTGTAACGTTTTGCATTATAACCAAAATGTGGCACTTGATCAATATTATTATAATCTGAAAGTTAATTGTATTTTATTCATTTATTAACCTGATACTATACATTAATCTTCAATCATTCAACAGACATTATGATGTGAGATCGTTTTTTGAAACACTCTGCATATTTTGTTTTAAAGCGGATTTTTCTTTTTTAAATTTAGAAACGAGTTGATTTCATGCATTTTCATCATCAGTTTTGGAAAATGCAAACTGCTCATTTTGTTGGAATTCTTTTCGATAGTAGGGCTAAACTTTGCTTGAAATAAGTTTCAAAATTCCCTCTCAAGCTTCTTTAAGTCGTATTGGTTTTACAGAGATTATACATTTAGAAAGGACTCTGAAACAGCTTTTTGTTTTTTAAGTTTATAATCCATGTAATTTTGACCGAAATATATCGCCTAGGAAAAAAAAAATAATACACGATCAAAAGTAAACAACAGTTGCATTTATTTGACAGTATCTATTGAATAAATGAGAAATGAAAGGTTAAAAGTTTTAAAAATTATGAAATAAGTCTTTTATTAACTTAAATATGAAAATAAAAATATTTTAAACTGGTAAATTGAGGTGTCTATGAAAGGCTTTAAGAAAACCAAAGTTATCTGTTGACAAATTACTTTTAGATATATCTGGCGGAGTTGATGTCTAAAGAATGGTAAAACAGTCAATAAGTAAACACTAATAAATATTAAAATTTCTTTTTCTAACATATGGTTTGTTTAATTGGGTTGAGTATCTGCCCAAGGGGAGAGATGCCTTCATGGAGGACTTTCTAAAGGTAACTGGCTCGTATAACGTTACACATGTGAAAAACCACGAAAAGGCCCATGCAGCCAGCCCGTTCGCGGGATTCGAGCCTCGCACCGAACTACCGGTGTTCAGCGTCTTTACTGCTCGGCCGCTGGTGGGCTATTCTGACATATGATTCAGGCTGTTAAGGGAAATATTTAAAGTTGTTTCTAGGTTGGCTGATTAACTTTAAACCTCAATCATAAGGAATTACAAATTAGATAAGAATAAGTTTTCGAAGTATGCTGTTACATGACAGAACGGCGAATTTCATTGATAGAAGAGAAATTAGCTTAAATTTCGAGCTTATGGAGAATTGAGCAATATCATAATTAAGAAGAAGAAAAACTGAATGACAATATATTTACTGTTTCTGTTTTTAATATCATAATGTTAATTGAAATGTCAAGAGAAATATTAATTTAAAGATTCGTTTTCATGAGGAAATTAAATGAAGAAATCAATCAACTTTAAACTTAGTAAAATAACTTAAAATCGCCTGTCTTATTCTTAAAAGCGCTAAAGTGTCATTAACAGACGAAACCCAAAATGAAGAAGAAATAGGGGGGGATCATTTTTAGCAATTTAGTTTGAAATTTGTTGGAAAAAGTCAATATAACTATCAGAATGGAGTAACTTGGTAGGTTTTTCCTAACTTATCCTCTCATGTAATACTAGCTGAATAATTACTATCGTATCAGAGGCTTTGTCAATTTAGCTATCAAAGTAGAGTGAACGGAGGTTTTTCCTAACTTATCCTCTGATGTAATAGTAGTTGAATAAATGCTATCATATCAGAGGTTTAGTCTATTTTAGTAAATTAGTTAATTTTTAGTAAATTATTCAAGAAGTTTTAATGACAGAGACTAATTCTTTTATATTTATTTAAAAAAGTGGAATTACCTATTGACGCCTGCACATGAGGTGATGTATGCATATTTACAGTTGAGATTTATGATTTACAAGAGACAGGGTCAAAGATAGAAAGCGGGAAATATATCATGAAGGCTAAGCGTTCTGCTTTATAGAGGTTTAGTCCTTTTTTTGTAAAGATGAATGCACAAGATATCATGCTTATATACCTTAATATATTCTCTTTGAAAGATGCTTAGAAATTCAGCCATCGGACAAAGATTTATGGCTGTATTATTTTGCGATATTTAGAGTGTGATTACTGTGCTGAGTCAGCTAACATTTCTGCTTAAAGACATTTAATTCATTCTTCTAGGTAATAAAGTATGTCTAATTAAGACAGTCATTGATGTCTCTAACACTTCAGCCAGAAATATCTTTAAAAACTCTAAAGACGATATCAAACTTATTTATGAGGTGTTAGAAAACTTTGCTACTTATAAATTGAGTTTAGGTGATTTAAAGCTGTAGTTTTATAACTTTGTTTACTCACGAAACCCTAACAACTATATCGTTTTATCGAAGCACCTTATTCCAGCCTTTGAAAACTATATGTTAAAAAAATATTTAAAGTAGATCTACAGGGTGTATCAGTATAGCGTTGACAAACTTTCAGGAGAGATAAAGTACACCTAGACAATGGGAAATCACATAAGAATGCATGGTCGAAATGCTTTCCTGGACCGGTAGTGACGACACAAAAGTCAAGAAAGAACACAAACAGTGAGCCAAAACATGGTTTATTATGTTTAGTTCAGCAGAAACCTGAAAATAAGAACAAAAATAAAAAACGGTCGTCATTAAAGAAGGTGTTCGAAATTATGACCCCGGACCGTGACGCAGGCCTCACTTCTCTGGCGTGTGGAAGGTCTACATCACGAATGGAAGATCTCATGGATGATGCACGACGCACGTTTCCTGCATCATGATCCGGGTCGTAATTTGGAACACCTTCTTGGATGATGATCGTTGTCTCTTCATGTTGTTTTTTCTTTGTTTTTGTTATACTCCGAATAATAAACATATTTTCTTACCCCGTTTATGTCTTTTCTTTCTTGACTTTTGCGTCGTCACAACCGCCCGAGGAAAGTGTTTCCGACCATGCATTCCTATGTGATTTTCCAGCGTCTAGATGTACTCTATCTCAATTACAAAGTGTGTCAACGCTGTACTGATACACCCAATATATGGTTTAGGCACTTTATATAAAGGCATTCAAAGAAAAATATTGTATTTTTCATTAAAAAATTTAACATAAAATTACTGTAATTTTCTCATTAATAGCATTAATTAGTACTCCAGGTGTCACTTACGTATGCACTACATTTAGTGACGAGGGCGAACTTATATTCCTTTACACAAACTGTCAAAGTCTAGCTCTATTTATGCTATCTGCAGCTACGTTTCACATTCTGCATTTAATTTGTTTCTGTATTTTGTTTTCGTTGCTATATAAGTTGAGAGAGATATTTCACTTAAAAACGTTCTTCCAAATGGCATTGGAGTATTTACTGAACAACTGAAAAGCCGGAGCTGCTCTCACACGTATATCACTGCTGACGTGGGCAGCCCATACCTCAAAACGTCTGATTAATTTCAAAGATTAACTGAATGTTTCTTTATAATTATTAGTTAATAAACACTAACCAACTAGCGAGGGTGTTCTATAATTTTGTTGTCAGATTTTAACTTTGACTCGAGGAATCCCAAGGTTTGACTCACGGAACCCCAGGTTTCCGTGGAACATAATTTCAAGATAACTGATTTTAAGTATGGGGCGTTAAGTCGTGAGATATAGAAAAATGATGCAAACTGCTTTCTAAATTTGGTTATCGTGAGCAGACCCGAGGAAGAAAGATCTTCACTTTTGTGGGAATAGAGTTTTAAAAGTTAAAGCTGAACTAGATTTACCTCGTGGTTCAGACGAAGTTAATGTCGCAAAAAATTAACAGTGAGCTTAACGATCCTAAACAGCTTAAAGATTCTGGAATTAAGAGTACCAGAACATTACATGTAACATTGTAGTCAACGCGAAGCTTGGTGATTGCTTTCTGTCTTATTAAAAGTATTTGAAACAAAAAAAATTACGCCTCATAAATAGAGTTATCTGCTGCGATAATAAACTTTTAACATCATCGTTTATGACAAAAACAAAGAACTAAACGACTACGAGAAAAAAATATCATTGAGCAATGCGGTATGTGTAAATACAAACGCAGCAAATAGAATTTAAGATTTTTATAGGAAAAGCTAGAAAGGTGCAGTATAAGCAGTTTATTCCTTGATAAACTACCAGCTTAGAATATTACTTACGTAAGATATTACTTATGTAAATGCTAGACAAGGTGGAAACTGCATCGTCAGCCGGAGAAAGTTACGATGAAAGATTCTCCTGTATATTTATTTATAATATTCAATTAATACATATTGTGCGCTATGTTACACAATATTCTCCTACAATTTAAAAAACGAAAAGATTTAACAATATTTTTTGTCATTTTTTTATATGTAAAATATAAACCTGCATCTTGCGCCCCTAGTTGATCAGCTATACTCCTTAATGGTCAAATTAGCCTTATGCTACAAGTGAAAAAGTACCACTTTAAAAAATAGATTCATTTCTTAGTCGTTAAAAACAATTACCGATTAAGCATCAACTAAAAGTATTACTAGCAAATGCTAAAAACTGTCCGATATTAAATTTCATGGCCTACTTAACATTAACCTTTCATTAGTAGCAGAAACTCTGGACGAATTATTTAGACCGAGAAAAATATAATTATAAGTTTGGAATTTAACTGAGTAAGGAATCGATACTAAAAGAGCCTAATTATAGTCACAGGGCAAAGATTTCTTAAAGGAATATGGCGAATTAAGAAAAACGAGTGAAGTATTACAAGGTAAAGAGCCCGATGTAATTCAGTACGTACATATCACATGGCAATGTGCCGTCCTTAGAAAGCACTGAAAAGCTTAAAATTTATTCCTTCTCTCCTGAAAAGAAATGGGAGCTCATTAAATAATTAATAAGTAATTGTACAGTAATTCAAGTAACTCTGCTCAGTAATGCATATTCGTAAACAGATTCTCTTCCAGGCGCAATATTCGAACTTATGGAAAACGTAAATATACTCGCTGATAAATATAACAATATTCCTTAAGACGTTCGCTCACTAATCCCACCAAGGCTAATCATGTGTTAAAGAGAACGTCATTATGTCTAATTCCACTAACAAACTGAAGTGTGTTATGTACTAGGTAAATCAAGAAATAATGTTTCCAGTTCTCATTATTAACAACAAAATTACATTAACAGAAATCAGAAACTAATCATTAATTCAGCTAAGCTTGATTAGGATTATGAGACAACTTTCCTTAAGTGATTCTTTACATTCCTAAATTGCTCACTTTTCATTTCGTAATTCGAATCACTAACGGTTTCATTTCCTGTGTGCACAGCAGATGAAGCATAAAAACACATTTTTCAAATGGCGCTGAAGCAATTGATTTCCATTTTTGACGTTATTACAATCCGTCGATTTTATTTGGAAGTTTTAGACAATGATCCATATACGATAAGAAGTAACAAATTTCAATTTAGAAAGGCGATTAAATCTTATCAAAAGTTGTTTGTCTCTATATATTTGTAAAGTAATTAGGTTTTTTTGAAGACGGAGATGTGAAAAATATGCAGTGCCTTCACCGGAACTCGAACTTGGACCTCTCGAATACTCACCCAGTGTGCTAATTATTACTGGCATGCTGGAAGGAGGGAGAAAATACCTTATATACTCCCCCTTTTTAAAGGGAGACTGGGGATTAGGGAGCCCAATCGCCAAATCCTGGTGGTCAAGAATCATCATCCACTGGTTAATTCAGGCGCTACTGTAGAATCAGTAGGTTATTTTGAAAGTAAATGATGTAAAAAATGTGCAATGTCCTCGCCGGGACTCGAACCTGGACCTCTCGAGTATGCGCCGAGTGTGCTAACCATAGCACCACGAAGGCATGCTGAAAGGACAGAGAAAATACCTTATACATTCATTTCATACAATAGTAATACTGAAAAAATTTGGGGTTTGAGAGGATGAATGCTCTGGCAAATACTTTTTGTTTTTGATTTTATAATATTTTTTGTTTTTGATTACACATGAATGTTAGTCTAATTTTGATTTATGTATTTAAAATAGAAATCCATTACGAAACCCATAAAACAAATATGGTTTTATCAGCTCTAGCTTTTATCATTACGGAAAAAATATATTTGAGTCCCCGAAGTTTTTTTGAATAAACACTTGCACTCTGGAATTCAAGAAAAAATATCTTATTTTCAAAATATTGGCATTTTTTGTTTGGAAATATTTGGTGCAATATCAAGAATTCCTTGTTTGAAAATCTCAAAGATTTTCAAATTTAAGATATGCCACTGGTGGAGAAAATGGAATATTTGAGCTTCAAAACCAGACAAAGACGTGATATTTAAAATCTTAAAAAATAAAAATAGCCCCAAATAAATTTCTCCTGGGAGAAACAACAATTTCTTTGCAATTTGCATTCCTTGTGACAGTTCCATTCACTTGAGTTTTAAGTTGATGAATTTTGCCAAGTAAACGCAGTGTGCTTCGCAGGAAATATTTTCCTTGATTCAGCGAAAATTGAAAAATCCTATTTAACTTTAGAGGGAAATACAGCAAAATAGCGGATGGAAAATCGAGTTAAAATGAAATGAAGACTATTGCATTCCAATGAGATGTTTTTATTTAATCAGGTTTGAATCTTGATATCTTGCTATTACGTTTCGCTCACTTATTCGTTGCATGTTGCCTTTATTTTATGTTTAATTTAATAAGAGCGAGTTCTGATGCAAATAAAAAAATGATCTGCGACGAATGCAGCCACAGTGAAATTGTTTAAAATTTTATGATTTGTTTCATCAGTATGCAATAATAATTGTAGGAAGATAGAACTCTCCAAACCGCACTAAGAACATATATTTCTATGTATTTTGTGTTTTTAAGCTACGTTTATATTAACTAAAATTTAATGTGTTTCTTATATGTTTTTATCAATTTCTCTTACATGAAAAACACATTTTTAGATGACAGATAACAATTAGGTTATATAAAACAGAGAAGATGAAAATTATTGGTTATGTAGCTTATCATTATTGATCATTATTACTTTTTCCTATTCAATGAACTTGGCTGCTGGCAGTAAGGCTTCCTGCAGTGTTATATAGCATTTTTTTTATTTGCAGCTCTACATGTAATCAATCAAAATATAAAACTCAAAATTTCGTCATTTTATGGCTACAGTAAATGCAGTCTCATAGCACGCAATCTTAATATTAATGATAACATTAGCATTAAATACAATTTATGTACTAATCATAAAATAAAATTTGATGGGTTGAGATCCAATTAATCAACACTTTAGTCAATTATATGCTTATATAATTTACTGAACTTTTATGGCCTACTGAGTTTATTTTGTGTAGAATTCTCCATTAGCTAAGGCTAATGTTGATAACCTTGTTATATTAAACTCTAGTTATAAGTTAGATTCTAGCCTTCTTAATTTTTCGTTTTTTTTGGGGGGAGGGAGAATTTGTTTCTGCTTAAATAAGCATTTAAGTCAAATAATAACGGCAATAACATGATGTTAAAATAATTAAATTGTTAATCTGAAGTTTAGCATCTTTCTAGAAAATGTTAGAACAACTAGAAAGGTGGGAAAAGGGACCAGCCTTCCCATTGGATTAACCACTTAAGCTTGTATCTTCTTTATTTGTAAGCTTCGAAATTGTTGTCAAAATAATTTCGACTTGGAAAATACAAAAATTTCTAGAAGCAGTAAAAAGATGGCTCTTATAGCAACGACTTAGTTTCTTTCTGATGGGAAAGGATCTAAAATTTAGATTTTGTCGCCTCATTTTTAATCGCTAAGTGACTTGCTAAAAAATAAATTTCCCTGGCTAGGACTCTGGAAAGGCAGGAACAGCAGGTCGCATGTAGCTGAGGGAGGAGATAGCTAAGGTGTGGGATGGAAGTAATCCCCTTGGTTCGAGGAACTTAAAAATTTACCAGGACAGCGATCACTTAATTCATCTCTAACATTTACCCCGTGTCTGCTTTCTTTCCACATTCTTCAGGGAATGTCTTCACTTAATTTTGTCAGTTTTATTTCGACAATGTGGAAGTAGGTGTAATTTATTAAAAAGATACCCTGTAAACAAAACACTTTGGTTCTTGGTTATGAGAAACGAGGAGTCGAGTAACAGTATCAGAATAACAGATTGAAAGTCTGGTGGAATGAAACGAAAAAGTTGTCATTTCTTTTGGAGGATAGATACAGTGCAGGATTTATGTATAAGCTACACAATTTATAGCTGAGGGTCCCCACTTTCTTGGGGACCCTCCCCAAAAAGTGTTCGAGTGAGCACTTGTCATATATACTTAAATATACTGCAGCATTATTTGTCCCAATGTTAGATGGAATAGCTGTTTTTGAAAACGTCAACAAGAAAAGGGCTCTTCAAAAATGTGAATGATAGCTTTACTACTCTTAAATAACTAAACCTATCAGTAATATCATCTACCAGTTTGCGCAGCTTTGCTTGTATAATCAGGAGGTATAATTTCAAACCCAGGTAAAGCTTCTAACACTTTAAGTAAGATACTTGAAGTGAGTGAAGGTATTTAAAATTTAAATTAATTTTCTTGTGGAAGCTGAAGACACCCTGTGCTAAATCAGAAATAAGTTTACCATATCCTTGTAGCGATAAATTTAATTATTGTAAGTGTTTACCACATCCGTGAAGACGCCATATCTATTAATCAGCTGGCATCTGCAAGTTCTAGGAACGATTTAACTTTTAGAACAGTAAATTATTTGATTGTTTATAGCAAATTAAAAAACAATGTTATCACACTGCTTGTTGGGAGTCAGTTTATTAAAAAGGCCACGATACATCATTTGGTAAACTTATTGTTTTCTGTTTCTTGTATGAAGGCTTTGAACTCTTTAGCACTTGAGGGTATGTAGATAAAAACTTTTTAAAACATCACCTTAATGTGGGCTTATTCAAAATATTTAGCTACTAGGTATTCCTCTGAATAATGTAATAGACAAGGATCGAATCTGGATGCAATGAGTTAATACTTAAAATTGCCAAAAATACTTCAATAGCACCTATCAGAAGTAACGTGCTATCAGTTCTGATGTTTACGAACGAACTTTAAATCGGTACAAAAGTTTTTCCAGGTAAGAGCATCAAGGGATTTGTTTACCTGTACCTTGAGTCTTATGTCTATAGCGTGAGTCGCATCCTCTCATGCAAATAAGGTCCAATAGTTCTTCTTGCACTTCTAGATTACTTATTAAATATTTATTACATACCACAGCTAGCTGTGGCTTATGTTCATTACCCTTAGATGTAACACCAGACTCAGCTCTGGGTAAATTCGTCGAATTCTTTTGAAATTCACTTATGCTGTCATTGAGAATAACAGAAATTCGTCTTTTCATAGTATGTCTAGATGCAGGCATTTGTTTAATTTATTTGAGAGATCGTTTATTTCTTGGATCTAAAACAGAAATTACATCCGCAGTATTTCGTTTTATGAACTCTCCTTCAGTGTAAGTGAGCCTGAGCAATATTGAAGGCCATAATAAATCCAGCTTTCGTTGTTACATATGCATCTTTAATAAACATTGATATAGCCTTGGTTTGATTATTTAATTTTCCGTGCATGTTATCTCACGGAATTTAAACAAATACTATTAAACAGTATTTTTAATAATTTACACCATCTGATGTAGACAAATCGGAATGAATTACAATAACTCTTATCACAGTTATGAAAACTGTGATAAAGAACTTGAGGAGCAAGTCGAAAGTTTGAAACGGAAAATGCTTCTTATGCTTGCAAAAAAATCGTATGGTTCGGTCATGTAAATCAAAAGAGTAATACTTATGCAGACGTAAACATTCCATTCTGATCTGTGACTTCGAAAACCTTCCGCATCAACCAGACACGCATAGAATTGAATGGTGATGAAGAGATGTCGAACACTGTTATGAGTTCTATTAATGAGGTTTACGAAAAACATGTGTGCACAGTTCGAGCGAGTATTAAAAAAGTCGGCAAACAATTCGCTTTCGAAATGCGTGTATTACTCGATCTTGAATAGCAGAAAATTTTCGTCAAGTCTCTCCGAAAGAATTCATTTGCCGATTATCGGCAGTGAATTTGCGATAGTTTATGCATTCGGTCAGAGAAACTACAAACAGAAAGAAGGAGCACACTTTCGTTTTAACTCGCCCACTAAATACGAGAATAAAAATCGATACAGAAGCTTTAAAAACAGACATAATTAGTCTGTAGCGTCATTAGGTTATTTTGAAGGAGGAGATCGGGAAAAAAGTGCAGTGCCCTCACCGGAGCTCGAGCCTGGACTTCTCGAATACACGCCGAGTGTGTTCCGCTATACTATGAGGGAATGCTGGAAGGAGAGAGAAAATACCTTATATACTCCCACTTTTAAAGGGTGACTGGGGATCAGGGAACCCAACTCCGAATCCTCGTGCTGACGAATTACTGTCCACTGCATTTCAATTCGATGTAGCGATGTTCCATTGTAGCGATATTAGGTCCTCTTTTTGAAGCAGGAGATGTGAAAACTGAGCAGTGCTCTCGCTGGGAGTGGAACCTTCAGCTCTCGAATACGCGCCGAGTGTGCTACCGTTATACCACGATGACATGCTAGAAGAAGGGGTAAAATACCTTGTAGTCCCGGCGCAGCCCGTAAAAAGGTCATGGGATGACGTTAAAGTCTGCCAGGATGGTCGGGCTGCGCCTCTCACATGACATCACCTTGTAGCCCCAAACCAAGAAATTATTAAATAATAAAAATTTATCAGGAATTGAAATTGTATTCTGAATTCATATGTGTTCATAAATTGTAACCAGCTGAGCAAAAGACATTTAATGAACATATAAGGTCCTGAAACATGTCGTCAGGATTTTGGGTTTTAGACTGCGGGCTTTATATTCCAAATGATGTCAGTATTCTTTGCATTTCGCATTTGAACATTTAATGAAATTTCAAATATCTCAAACTCTTCTTGACGAAGATAATAATTACATACATAGGAAACAGAAAACTCAAAATGATCCGATAAAAGCGCATTTTAAATGAAGAGTTAAATGCACAAATTGATTACTCGCAATTTGCAATGATCATCGTTTTACATGTTTAGTTAGTTAACTTATTTATTATATAACTTTCTGCTGTTATTTATAGTTTAGCCATGGGATTAAATTAAATTTAACTCTTTACAAATGTTTGCCTAATTATAGCCTGAAGTATTATAAAATATTATTTACATATAAATTGAGAACTGTTCAATAAATATATGTGTGTGAAGCCTGTCTACCAATTACATTAGAAGAATGCGTAATGGAAAGCAATGAGAAATCAACCAGTAGCATTCGAACAAATCTATCATCTACAAAGAGTTCCAATAACATAAAAGATGGCATACTTTAGCTGCAAAACTACTCTAACAAGAATTCAATTGCATTCACTTTTACACGAAATTAGGAAGTGGAAATCTGTTAGCCACTTAATAGCATAACTTTATGGAAACGGCTTTTATTGTCATTAAAATATACGGACATACAAAATATCTTTTTAATTACTTTGTTTTAAAATCCTCTTGACTTTATAAAGTATATGTCCAGTTATAGTTTTTAAATTTACCGTTCATAGTGAATAAACTTCTCTAATGAAAACAATTCGGTGAAAACATGATGGCAGTATTCGTATATTGAATGGCAAATGAAATATTGTCATGGCAGTCCCGATTAATGCTTGAACGCCTTTCTTTAAAATTCACCTCCAGCATCCGGAAAACAATTTTAAACTGTAAAACCAAAATCAAAGGAAGAAATCTAAGCTTAGAATGAATAGTGTCTAGAGGAAAGAAGTCTCATTATTCCTCAGAAAGGATTTAATGGATGCTCTCACGATGCTAGCTATCTATTTCGGAAAATCTTGCTGCATTTTATCTTGCAGAGTTTTTGGTTTTCGTTTTCTATTAAAATTGCTGTCTGAACAGATGGGAGCGAATAGAAAAGACGAGGAAGCAGAGAATGCGATAGTTTCTTCTCCTAAAGCTTTTGTTCGAACATATTACGGTATAATATTCTTTTCTATGTATTATGATTGCTTACCTTTATCTAATAATAGCTAAGAGACGAAGGTAGTAAAAGGTTGTTTTGATGTCAAAACTGAATCATTACAAACAATTAAACAGACACATTTACACTACTTTAACAACAATCTGAAAAGAAATTTTGTTGATGAGATTTATTAGTATAAACAACTGATTATACGTGTGAAAGGGCATATATCATTAGCAAGCTCTTCCTTAATGAGAAATGAGGCACAACTAAGCACAGCTTTAGGAGTTTACTTAAAACCGCCTAAGGAAGCTTTTATTTAACTACTTTCCAAAATTCTAGCAAAAGTCTCGAAAATTCTAAACAGTATTACTCGCTCATAAATAAAATACGTTGATTGTTTTACTGTCATTTAATGTATTGTCACTGATAAAGCGAATATGCAATGTTACCAAATTTTACGTGTCTTTCATTGCTCTTCAATTTGCGTGAATAAGTAATTTTATTTTCTTCAGTGCATTGGTAAACTGTTTGAATTGTATTCTTTATTCTTCAGAGTTTGAGATAAATTTGGAATATAAATAGTTGCACTATAAAACTCAAACTCTGTAAAATTAGTAACCTCTATAGAGAAGCTGGAAAAACTGAGATATCGCTTAAACTACAGGGCAGGTACATATATTTAGCACAGAAAATAGAGTTTAAAGTACAAATAAAACAGGAAAGTCCTGCCTTTTCAACTGATTTTGTTCACAGTGACTTCTGACTATTTTCAGACTTAAAACGTCACTGGAAGGAAGAATATTTTCTAATATAACTGATATCTAACAGAATGTGAGACAAGTACTATTTAGTACTTCATAGAATGAGCTCTGAGCATACCCCAAAATGAAAACGTCGTCTGAATCAGTGTATGACTGAGCACAAGGAACATTCTGAAAGTGAACGTATGCTTTAGTATACATGTCTATATTAATACGTTTTAAAATTTCATTCCTGGAATTAAAATATCTCACTTGTTCGTATTCAAAATAATGTTAAACTGATGAATTTACTGCTGTACTCTTTGAAACAATATCATATACTACAGAAGACTGTCAGTTATCCTGTTTGAGACACGTAACTGAGACAGCTTCTCAACTAAAAATCTGTTATATCATTCATTTCTTTAATTAACTATAGTAGCTCAAATGTATGAAAACATCCATGTAGCCAATCTGTTCAACAGGATTAAAATTCCCGTCGGACAACTTAGTGGTCTTATCTAATCGGCCAAAGTTTGGCCATCAGATAAGAGATAATAATTATTATGATTTAAGAAAATATAAGTATAATATTAATTTCAGTAAAATCTACTATAGCATATATATCACGAAACAAGTTGCAAAGATCCAATTTGGCACAAATAAGCTCTAAATGTTCTACGAAATACCGTTGTATAGTACTAAAGAAATAGATCTACAATTCTTAGAAATTATTCCGTTAAACTTATGATTAAAAGTTTACGTAATTACAATCGAAATGATTGAGATTTGCTTTAGAGTCCGCAACACTAATTATCCACGAAGTGAACCCTCGGTAACAGCCCTAAATAATAGTAGCTTGACTTTGATTAATATATCGGCAAGTGAACTGGTTAAATGAGAAATTTCTTGGTGTTCCCGATGCTTAACATGATACGAGTCAGTTTCCCTTGAAACGTCCTCCACGAAGGCATCCGTTCACTTAGGCAGATAACCTTCGCGTACATTTTCATTATCATATCCAATCCAAAATGAGGGCCTTTTTAATAATTTAATTTGATTCATGACAGTAATCTGAACTATATTACTACTGCATATGCTAATATTGCATTAACATTTTAAACCAAAAGTTATTTAAGAACTACTCTGATATGCGCCCTCAGGTCGCCAAATTTCTCGCCAAACATTTTTGGCGAGAAACTCCAGGCCGCCATATTACTACCTAAATGTTTTTGTCTACATTTCGAATTTTAAATGCGGTTTTCGCACATGAAAAAAACCACGTTTTGAAGACACAATTTAAGCCAAAAATCCGAAACGAAACGAAAAAATTTAGATAGCAAAAACGTAAAGTTTCTAACCAAAAATATTTGACAAGAATCCATGTACACAGCGATACGTTTTAACTTCAAAAAACATCTAGGAATTGTACATTCTAGGCAGCGAAGGAATCTACGAACTACGCAAACCTCGCTTCAATAAATTAACATAACAACAATAAATTTCAAAGAATACCATGTATACAGCATTCTGTTTAAACTTAGAGAAAACATCTACGAATTGCACAATCTAGGCATTGCGCACAAATCAACCAAATAAACTAAACTAAATTACAAACAATTCAAAAAACAACAACAACAACAGAAATTCATAGTAAAAAGAAATGAACATAACATTCTACAAAATAAAAACAGTAAAATAAAATGCACTTACCATAATACATTCCTAAATAAAATTTCGCCAGTCCCACAATGTTTCTGAACAAAGGTGCCACGATTTTGCTATATCACATGTCTTTTTGAGATTCAAAATTTCGAAAGTAACAATGAAAACTTCCTCCAAAGTTAACATACTACACGAAAACCACAATCCAAATCTTAAACTCCGCTAACAGACACATACTTTACCATTAAGCATTTGACTGCAAATCCACTCAAGAACTATCAGAAACGTCCTTCTTTAGCCGAGTTCTCCTAGTAGCTCCGCATTTCGGACTCCGTTTTAAAAGTCCCACAGAAATTCCAAAAAATACACTTCAATCCTCATAACACACCCGTGAGCAAAAGACACGTTAACAACTCCAACATCGTACCTTTTAATACTAAATTTACTTTCCACACACAATCTAAAATACGCGACTGAAATCTTGCCACCACGTCTATCATTGCAACATAGGCTATTTCAAAACACGCACGACACGAACCAAGGAGCAATTAAACCACTCCAGCAAAAGATTTTTCAACGTCAATTGGGTTGCCATACAACACGCAATCGCGCCAAAAACCAGCGCAGCACACATATCGCCACATTTGGTGATATTAGGGCGCATATAAGAGTAGAGCCGTTATTTATTATGAAAATATGAATGTAAACACTGAGCTTGGTTTTAGACCATCAAGAAGTTTCCATTTTTAACGTAAACACTCAGTTTGGGTTTAGACCATCAAGGAGTTCATATATAGTTTGACATTAATGACTGCGAAAGGAAAATTCAAAATGTATTAGCTTTCCCTTTGTTTTACTGCTTGAAACAGTGTAGAAGGAATACTGTGAACAGAAAATGATCATGAAGCGCTGCAAATGTTTCTTTAGCTAACTATAACGTATATCAATTTTCTGCCAAAGTATATGTTTTTTACCTTGAGTATCCGATTTTAATTCTATAAGGTATTTCTCCCGCCTTCTTAGCATGCCTTCGTGATGTGGTGGTTTGCACGCTGGGTGCGTATTCCAGAGGTAAATGGTTCGATTCCTGGCGAAGGCGTTGCTAATTTTTCATGACTCCTGCTTCCTACTAACCTAATGTCTCTACAACTCTATGCATGCTATTTATAAGTTCACAGTCAAGTTTGATTTTAAGTAAGAATGAAGAAGCAAATGAAGTACAATGTAGTTTGACTTTTTTTGAAATCCTGAAATATGTTCTTATTGCCTTTTGATAAAATGGATCGCTGTAAGTTAATATTTTCTGTTTATATGGCATTGTTCAGACGGAAGAAATAAAAATTTCACTTTTAATCTGATACTACTGCAGTTACAATTTAACTGAGATAATTTTTTGAAATGTCTTTTATAATCGATATTATCTTAACGATATGCGTTCGACTTATTTAAGCAATTAGTCATATTATTAGATTAATTTTTATTTTCAAATTCAACGTTCCCTGCGTTCATACTTTTGATAATGTTTCTGCTATATGGTGAAATACATTGCATGTAAGTACCACTTTTCATTCAACACTGGCGTAGTAACCCTCAGCCCTCCAAGCGGCATTATACATCTCATCAACTAATAGCCACTACCATACCATTTATACAGACGCTACTTCTAGTATGCAAGCCATCGTGAGAGACAGAAGAAGAAATATTTTCATAAGAAAGATTCAGAAACAAATCATTGGCATACCAGTCAGTCAGGCTTAGGCAGAAATTACATTAGTTTCCACCACGTACAGGAATCGCTGGAAATGAAAATGTGGATATGATCTCAAAACGAACTGGCACTGAAATTCACGTAAGCACCGTAGATGTGCCACTTCTAGGCTCAGACCTAATGACTAAGTAAAATATTCGTCAAACAATGTCAGCGTCTTTGGGACATTAAAATAATTGAGCGAAGGGTACATAATTTCTTCCCTGAAATCGGAAACGGCTAATTAGTGACTCTTCACACTGTACAAAATGTTTAACCGGTCATGTTCAATTTATGAGCTAATTGCAACTGTTCGGCCTTCGTGATAATGACCAGTGTACTTGTGGAATGATCGGAGATCCCGACCACTATCTCTTCAGTTGCTCAAATACCACCATCTCGACCGCTACCTCTTTATTTCCGAAGTGCCGCCATTCATTATTTCCGTAATCTCCGGATGCAAATTTAACAATACGGGAATACAATGAATTTAGAAATACTCAAATAAGAAACACGTGATCTCAGATGCGTTAGACAATGTATAAGCATAGCCAGTTCTATTTTCAACATTCTTGATTAAATGATGCCTTTGGCTATACCTCACTTGTGTTCTTTCCCACTCTACGATCAGCTTCTGTAAATTTGCTTTGCATTACGTAATGCAACCATTGACCTCTTTACTATTCAATTATTTTAACGCTGTAGGAATTTTTGCTTTTATTTACTTTCACATTTGCATCATATGATTCCTTAAACATCATCTGGGAGGTTTTTACTGCTGCGATTCTGTTTTGTCATTTTTGAGCATCTTTCTCTGCTGTGCAATAGAATTATTTTGTATATAAACCTTCTTAAATTTACCTATTCCGCATTTATTACAAACCATTAAAATCCCCATTTAATTTATCCTCTTGGTGTCTTTGTAAATATAGTGTCTTCATTGGGCATTGTCTGCCTGGTTTATAATGGTCAATCACTACTCTACCTTATTCACTGAGTCCCTATATTTTATAACTGCGTCTTAGTATTTTATTATTACACAAGCTCACCAGTGTTTATTTATGTAATTACACCGCTGTACGTACACTCTAGTTAATTTTCTGTAATTTTATTTATTTATTTATTTATCTTTTATTTCATCCATTCTTTTTCATTTATATATTTCTCGTATGTTTGCTCATCCGCCTTTATGACCATTAATTGTTAGAAAATTATTACAATCTTATTCAATCTCCTCCTCTAATTTCGACAAATACCTTGTTTTAAGCATATGCATCCTAGGAAAAGTGTTATAGATTGTTACAACAATAGGGCTTTTCGGCCAACATACTAACGCCGCAGTTGATCAGCCGCCGAACTTTTGAGAAAAAGAAGGAAAAGAAAGTCCTATAGATAAATTACAGTCAATAAATTAAACATTATGTTGTAACATAAAAGCAAAGGTAATGATATGGAAAACACTGCTGATGAATGCGAAAAAGTATGTAATATTCTTTCTTTAACATGAGTCATTTTCAATCTAGTTTGCAATAAACCAACTTTATGAAAATAAATGCTTTCTCTGAGAATGATTATATACTTACAACGAAATAAAAAGCAGTTACTTGAGGATTGAAAAGTATTTTGCGGTATCTGAATTGAATACTAAATGGCCTACAAAAAAGATCCCGATTAAAGATTCTGTTTTATTTTTTTCCCTTATGCTGAATAATAAGGTATCAAAGTTTGTAAACTATGAAAAATTATTCCACATCAATTAAAGTAAATGCGCTTCCGAACGGGGACTAAGTGTTTAAATTTGAAATTTAGCATGCACATAGATTAAAATAGAGAAAGAAAAATATAAATAACAGCATTAAATTAAATAAAATTTTTATTTTAAATCTAAACTATGAAAGGATAAAATGCATCAAAAGAACGAATAAGCACTAGAAGGAAATATTATTTGTCAAATATATAAATACTAGCATAATGTAAATTAATATTTGTCATATGTTATTATCTAAAATTGCCAGAAAGATAACAGCAATAATATTATAACGTTACTCCGTGATATGATTAAAATAGTACTTTTTATTAATGTAAATAACATTAAATGTCAATACAGTATTTTAAAATATTCAATTACAATATTTAAGAAAATTAAGTACAAAATAAATTTATTTCTAACTTTTGCTCTTTTTTCCCTTACTTCTCTTTGTAACTAATTTGTAATTTTATCAATGTAACGGCAGAAATAAGTAAATATATCGCATTTCTAGTCCAATATGTTGCTTTAAGGGGACAGTGGACGATGGTTTTAGCAAAAATCGACCAAAAATTGGGAAAAGAAAATTTCCCATGATAATAGTTTACGGTTTTAAGCCTATCGTGTACAAGAAACTGCTTATGTGTAAAATTATTTTTAAAGAATTTATAAACACTTGAATATGCTTATTTACCCTTTTAGTGACATTTAAAGCGAGATTTAAATGTCAGTATAAAGGTAAACAAAAATTTACACATTTTTCTTGGAAGTTATAAAAATGCTACTCTTGATAATAACAAAAAAAGATACCAAAATAATACTTGTTTAGTGTAAAAATTTTAAATAGAAAGACCTTTTTGCACATTTCTTTTATAATTCGGTAGTTTTTAAATATCTGGGTTAGGATATTTGAATATGCCAAAGACACAAAAACTAAGACGAGAGGTGCCCTCATAGAGAACGTTCTACGGAAAACTGGCTTGTATTCACCTTACACACAGGAAAACCACGGAAACCAACCGCATGGGGCCTTTTAGCCTAGGATCGAGCCCAACCTACATCGAGTTCCAAGTGTTCAGAAGTCTTAACAACTCAGCCACTGGTGGGGAACAACTGGACTGCCATAAATATGCAATACCATATGCAGTAATTATTAGCGTTATTTGAGTGGTGTGAAAGTCATACAACCTTGATAGTTTTAACATACAATTGAATGGCTGGAGGCAATGACAGGTATTTAAAGAATAATTGTGCAGAGCACCGCCGTTATACGTCGAGAAATTTGTTCGAACTGTAAAAGCCTCGACAGACAGACATGAAAATAAAATGAAGTGGCAGTAGTTTTCAAGTGATGAGCTAGTTCTGAAAACACATCAGATGTGATGTTGACAGAAAGTAAGTTGACAATACAAAATATTTAAAACGGTTATTGGAGGTGCCGGGGACCGAACCCGGGACCTTTCACATGCAAAGCGAACGCTCTACCACTGAGCTACACCCCCTTCACACAGACAGCGGGAAAATACAGAATGATACCACCAAAGCTACGACTAACAAAGGTTAACTTCACACAATCAAAAGTGAACAAATTTAACTGCACATAATCAAAAGTGAACAAATTTAACTAGCTTAACTGACTAATTTAACTATGTAATAACTAATTTCATGAAATCATTAAGGAAAATCTTGGACTTTCTACAAAAGGAAAGTATTCTGGATTTATTCTGGAGCATTATTCTGGATTTTAGAATACGAATCTAGAATTTTAAATAAGACCTGAAGCCTAACATAAATTCAAAAAATTTCACAGAATCCCGCTTTTGAGTGAAGGAATTGACAGATTTTGATTACTACATGACTTCCAGCTTTCTGAAAATTTCTTTATCTCACCTAACCGTACATTAAGGATAATTATGTAAATATATTTAACTACATGCCCTTTTAAATTTCATTTTATAATGTTTTATTTATATGTGAATGCTTATTCAAAGCGACAAATGAATATAATTGGTGTTTTCATTTTATTGTATGTCTTAAGAAGATGAATTCCCGATTTGATTGATCGGTTTTTTAAAATTTAACATTTTTTTAACAAATTTAGCAAGTTTAAACTTGTGAAATATATTTTTTATTTCGCTTGGCCGTATAGCCCTGTTTTTCTGAGTCCTAATGATTGAATTGAAGGCTACATGAAAAAGTAGGCTGCAAAAATATTTTTTAGTCCTTTGTAATTTTATACTTAACTGATAAAGGCAGTAGAGAAAAAGCTAAGCATTACATTTGGGGAAAATATTCTGGCCCCACCCAGCATTCACATTGAAAAAAGAAAAAGCGAAGAGGATAGTGAAACCGCTTTTCGACTTTATTTGAAAATTTTCTCTAACTCGAAGCACAAGAAAAATTTAAAAAGCAAAATATTTACAGGAGAACAAAATGCAAAAATATTCACTGCAGCGATATATTTGGGAAGCAAATTGAATTTGTTTATGGACTGCTCTATACCTTTCGAAGTCTCTACATAGTTTGCCCTTGTTTCTAAAAGAATACCTTTTATAAAACCAAACAGTGCTTTCATTTTATATTCAAAGTTATTTTCATCATCTGCTAGCTAAAGTTTTCCGTAAAAGAAACCGAACAGAAAATATGTTTACATAAAACTTATAAACTTAATAGTAAACAATTTAAAAACACCTCGTGAAAAATAGACCATTCTTCTGTAATTCTGACATGTCTTAATGTTTACACATCGACAATGGAAAAACAAAAAGTAACACTAGAAACTGAGAGATGATAAATGTAACATAAAAAGTAATAAATCTATAAAACGTTATTGAAAACGTTACTGAAATTGTTAAAAATCAAAGTTCAGAATAAATGCCTTCACAAGAGGCAACATTTTGTTTGAATTCTAATCTAATGTTTATCGTATATGCAATTCATCAGTAGGTTAAATTCAGGAATTTATCAGTAGCTAACGTTCAAACAACTGTGTCTACTAAAAATAATAACGAACGTTGAGAATTAATATCGATGAAATAATCTAATAAAACAATATAGGTAAATTAATATCGGTGAAAGTTTTGCATTCTGGTCTCTAATTACATTAATATATGTGCATATAATTACATTAATATGCTTGTATATTAATATGCTTGTATATGTGAGTAAACAATTCAGGTAACTGAATTTTCGGTATATTGAGTTCGGACACTTAGAGAATCAGTCTAGCTGACGGGGAGGATTGAAACAAGTAACAGAGGGATCTTAAAGATAAAATTTAAATCTGATTTAACAAAAGGAAGAAGTTAATGTTACCCATTCCACTCTTATCTCTAATGAGTTTGAAATGCAAAATGTTTGTGTGTGAGTATGAAACGAAATTAATGTAAATACACAGACTAAAAAAAAAAAAAAAAAAAAAAAACACGGCGAACGGGCTAGCTGAATGGGCGTTTTCGTGGTTTTCTGTATGTGTAGTGTGTATACGAGCCAGTTTTCCTTCGGAAGTCCCCCACGAAGGCATCCCTCCCTTTAGGCGGATAACACTATTGCGCTTTGCCATAATTAACTCAGAAGAAAAGGGCTAGCTCATAGAGCTTTTTTCCCTGAAGCAGAAAGTGAGAAGTGATGACGTAGCCATGATGACACTGAGCGCGCCAATATAATTCACAGCTTGGAAATTAGCGTTTTTGAACCAGCATTTAAAATGAGCTGTGTGTGAAAGATAGCTATAATTTGGAAGAGGCAATGTTACTGCTTTATGCATTTTAGACTGAACCATTAAAAAATTTAATAATGCTTACTCAATTTTAAAATAATAAATAAAATGTGCTACTCTTTTAACATAAAGTTCCGTAGTTGTTTTTTTTTTTTTTATTTATTTTTTTTATTTACAGGTTTTTTTATTTAATGCACGTTTATTCCTAATCATTTCTTTATTTGCATGCTAACTGAGAGAATTTTTATACTGCTTCTAAGATAATTATAATAGCAGCTATTTAAATTTACTCAAAAACAACTTTACATTGACATAGGTTTAAACATATATGACATATATGGCAACATTTCTACTAACCTACGTTTGATTTTTTGCCTAATTGGAAATTTTACATTGTTATAATTCTCTTCCGATTCAATATAATAGATATTTTTTAAATAATTTTGTAATTTATACTTATATCTATATTACAATTAAATAAATGTATATAAGATTGTTACCTTAATTTTGACAAAATAGCTTTATTCAGAGTACCTAAAACAGTTATTTAATTTTTCAAAAGTGTGAGTAAAAGAAGCAGGTCTTTTTATGCCAACTACTTTGATGTTTTATACTATTATATTTTATCTAGAATGCTAATCTAGCACAAAATCTAATCAATAATTAGTTACAAAGAATACAATAAGAATAACTTTAACAAGTACTTAACAAAATTAGTTTGTTAAATACTTGTTATTCTTGTTGGTACTATTTTGGTACTATTCATAATACCGAAGATATTATCGATTAACTCATAGAAGTCAGATGCTTTCTGATTTCCTGTGGGGTAGAGTATACCTTTTGCGGTACTTTTTGAAAATAATGTTTTCTCTGGAGCGACTTTTTGTCTCCCGTTTCTCTTGACCATTAAATAATATGGTTTTAGTTTGTGACACAATTTGATTTCTTCTCAATCTCTATTTAAAACCTCTTTAATAATATCAAAATTTCAAACAGTTACATCTTCTAAAACAAATCCTCTATCTAAAACGCGGTTTCTCAGTAATTTGAGGCAGAGCGCGAAATGAGACCTCTGATTAAAACAAACTGCACATTTTGAAAAGAACCAACTTAGTCCAGTTTAGAGTCATAGCAGAGTTTTCAATCTATATGCATTTCGTCGAAACTGAGAACGCATATTTTTTCTACAGAATACAAATATTCGCCTCTTTCCTTCTTTAGAGTAAGAACATTACTTTGAATTCTTGGACTACACTAAAATTTAAAAAACACTAAAAAATAAAATAAACACCATTTCTATAATTTGATAATACTAGGTAAAGATATTCCAATTTTTTTCTTAATTTTTTTCTTTCCAAAAATCATAGCTTTAAAATGACAGAGCTCTTATGACATTGCAACGTGAAATATTTTCACTAGTCCACCTGATTTTTTTCTTCTTTTTCAGTAATGCATTAATCTGCGTCTTTATTAAAATAGGCTTTAGACATTTTTCCAAATTCTCCGATTTGTGTTCCCTCCCAAAAAAAATTTCGCTATTTGAGATTTTAATTTCTGATACCAATTTCTGTCTAGATGTCGTCCACCTTCTTTGTCGCTGAACAAACATTCTAAAATTTTTCTTTTCTCTATTTTTCAATACTTTAATACAATTTAATACAATTTTCTAAGGATATTATTTTGTTCTTCAAATTATCAATGCATTCTTGTTTATCCTTAAACATTCAGGATGATCTACATTTTCATTTGTGAGTTTTATTTTAAAATCATTAAAATTTGAGTTATTATTGTCATCATCAATTTTGATTTATTATTGTCATCATCAATTTTGATTTATTATTGTCATCATCAATTTTGATTTATTATTGTCATCATCAATTTTGATTTATTATTGTCATCATAATTTACTTTCGGCACAGCATTCCATTTCAACAGTTTCTTTTTGTGGCTATCCAAACAAGCGATTTTTCATATCATCTTCATAAACACTGCATAGAAAATGTTCGCTGCAGATTTTTCCGCTCTTCACATTAATAGAATCTTCTCTTTGACATTTGTGTATCCATTCTTTCGTCAAAAGCAAACTCTCATTTGGATCCTTTGGTCCCATGAAATAAAATATCTCATCCTTTCATACTTCTGTAAGTGCTACGGCACGTTGCTGCAGCGCAAAAAGCCATATTACGTAAACGATAATTTACAATATAGAATTTAAAATAAAAACTGACTAAAATTACATATATACAAATTATTTTAAATATATACATTATTAGAAAACAGATATATATATTATTAAAATTAATTTGGGATATGTAACCTCTAAGAAAATCGTCTCGCAGCTCAATGAAACTACTGTTTTAAACGCGGGAAATCAGGACAGGTGGCATCACAGTGACGTCAGATTTATTGCCTGTTACGTCACCCCATTAGGCTCGCGTCGGCGAGGCGTCAAACAAAGAAATGAGCTAGCCCTTCTATTTATCCCTGTAATTAACTAGAATGAATCAATTGCATCTACGAAATAAGAAGTTCCATTTTGAAATACATTAGCGATATTATTACTGCAGCTCTGCTGGAAGTTTTAAGAAATTAAAAATGGTAAACGGCATCTGATATCTTCATTTCTTCAAGAAAATGTGTCTAGCAGTGCTATACAATTCTTTAAACACAAATTAAATAATCATGAAAGACGAAATTACCAGAAGTTTTGCTACATTAAAAGCAAAAATTACTAATTTTTAAAAATGCTTGATATTTATTACCATTATTTTATACGAGTTACATATCGATCTATCATTATTGTTATACAATTTCTGCTAAATAATCAATTATGATACAATTTTTTTAAATTTAAAAACACAATGTATTATTTTTCCTTACTGTAAAATTCTTGCAATTAAAATTCCTTTTACAAAGTAAAAGTTACAAATATTTGTTAAAAATAATTATCTTTAAATTTATTAAAGTATACATTTATTAAAATTCGCTACTTGTATAGGAACGCGCGTTTATCTTTATATCACAGATAATAGCTAAGTATGGCTCTGATCCATACTCACATTTTATAATTCATCTCTAAAAACCTGTAAAGCAATACAGATCTCATTCGTTAATATCATAGGAACTCACTAAAGACGGAAAAATCGATATTTATTTCAGCTGCGATCTCTTTGCCATTTCAAGGATCACAGAAACTTTCATAAGTATGTGATTTACTTGAATCTCTCCAAGTTTTCCTTTTTTTCGTCTTATTATGTTTCCTCTTTTTTTATCCTGAAGTGGCAAATAAGCGGACTAACATTCAGTTCAATTTATCCTCTGTAACATATAATTTAAATCATTGACCATGTTTATATATATTCATACATTATACTTCTGATGCCCAGAAGCAATTTTGATAATATACCATGTCATACTTTCCCTTCATTTCTCACTTAACTACCAATACACAGCTTTAAATAAGGCCTTGCAGCATTAAATTACGCTTTAAACAAATTAATGAGGACATCAGACAGTCCGGCATTTTCTAACGTGTTTTATACAAAAAAGCGGGACATTAGCTTATATGAACATGGTGTGCTGAGAAGGTGTTCTGAAATAAAGAGGTTTGGTTTGGTTCATTTGATTATGGCAAAGCACTAAAAAGATATCTGCCTAAAGTAAGGATCTTTGTCTGCTTTCGTGGAGAGTTTTCTAAGTGAAATTGTCTCGTAGGAATGAATGGTTTGTGCTACATCCTACAGATTAAGAAAAAGGGCAAAGATATTTTGTTTAACAGTAGAAAGGTAAAAGAATTAATTAAAAATTATTTTAACGTATTTTTAGCTTTCGACTACGCATATAAGATGGGTTCGGAGGGACAATTTTGTTAATCAGTGTCGAGTATACTCGTGTACTATCAACGTAACTGTTACTCTAAAAGGAGACAGACCTTGACGAAGAAATCTCTACCTAGCAAAAGACTGCCAGATCATATTGTGTTTTTGAAAAGCAATGTTTCATTTTTTATAAATATTAGTATTCTTCTTCCACTGTGACATATGTAATGACTTTTTGTATATTTTTGTGAATGAACTTCTTGCTTTTTTCATTTTGGAAGAATTGGTAAGACCTTCTCTCTTAAAAATAATGAATAAAATAAATGAAAAATGAAAAAAATAAAGTTTATATTTGAAATTGTCTAGTAAATATTTTTTAACATTTTTTATCCCATAAATAAACAAATCCATTTCTCCTCGTAACTGAGTACATGAAAGGGTTAGAAATGAAAAAGAATAATTAAACAAGAACTCCACGTCGAACTCTGTGGCTTTTTACAGCAACAGTTTTATTATTATTATTATTATTATTATTATTTTGCAACAATCAACTACTGATGGAAGTACAAGATATTAATTGCAAGACAACTAATTAATTACAATACAAGTAATTAAATTATAGAGGAATGGAAATATTCCTTTAGGCAGAAATATGTTCTGAAGGTGGGGAGGAAACGCAAAAAACAACTGTTACGGGTATAAAGAATGCAATAATTAATTGTGTATTCATTCATGCTTTTAAGTATGCAAATCTTTTAGGCAAAGATTTAATGTAATAAGCTTATTTAGATTATGACACAGACTAAACAGCTGTCTGCCTACGAGAAGAGTGCCTTTGCGGATGACGTTTTAAGAAAAAATGGCTCACATTCACTTTAGATATGAGAAAAACCCATGGAAACTCTCAGGTTTTTCGCTGAGAGTTTAAATCGAGTCGAACTAATAAAGATCAACGCTTTTAGATCTCGTCTGCTGCTGAGCCAAAGGTTTAAAAGAAAAATGTTAGTTTCATACAGAATGAAGATTTCAATTCTGAAATAACCTTTCCTTTCCTTTCCACCGACAGCGAGGCAGCCGGTCCACTGGGTAGTTAGCATATCGACCAGGTAGCCTCGCTGACGGAAATAACTTGTTCAAAATAACACACTTATAAATAAATATTGTGCTCAAGACGACTGCTGGGGGCAGCGCAAGCAAATGCTGGACGAACACGATAGTGCAGTGATGGAAGAAGAGTGCATTGCGGGTGAGAAGAACAATTTCAGTTACATATTTACAGAGTTATGGATAGGTGGTTACAAATACTAAAAGTAAGAAGTAAAATTCTAGAAAGTGAAATAATACATAAAATTAAAAAAAGGCAAAACAGTGAAAACAATACATAAAATAAGGCAAAATACATAAGTCAAGGTTTACAGTTCAAGGAGATAAATATATACAGGGAATAAGATAAGCCGAATAAGCTAACTTAAGATAAAATTAGTTCACTACAGGTACAGAGTATACAGGGGCTGTGCTGGTGACGAGGATGGTAGCTGAGAATTACTCCAGCCTGTCTGACATTTTGCGTCCAATATTTATGCAATCGCATATGCGTTTCAATGCACTGCGATTTTTTGAAGTAGCTTCGGCCCATGCATGGATGCGGTTTGCTACTGGTTGCCTAAGATGATATTTGGCTGTCTCTCCAGATAGTGGTCCGGATCTCCTACCATCCCGCTTGAGCAATGCTCGTTTTCGCGTCGTCTGAAGCGATGCAGGTAAGTCATGAAGGGACCATGTCCTGTTAGATACTGAGTGAAGTGAGACGAGCCAGATTTTAGCAGCCGGCAGACTTTTGGAAAAAATCTGTAAACTCTTCTGCCGGTGGTCTCTGTCTCCCACAGAGGTTGCCAACGTTTGAGTAATTCTCTCTCGAGCTCAGCTTTTAAGAACGAACCCAGGAGAGCGTGGGGGTCAGTTGCTGCTCTTTTGGCTATTGCATCTGCAATTTCATTACCCAGTATTCCAGTGGGGGCAGGTACCCACTGGAGTTCAGGCCTATAGTATTTAGGTGTTCTTAGTAAGAGTTTTTGTATGGCCCTGACGAGTGGATTTTTACTACATGTGCCTTGGATTGCCTGGAGGCTAGAGGCTGAGTCTGATACTCTAGCTTGTTGGTGTATTGAGGCAATACCTGTTCGATTCTTTAGTGAAGTCTCTGGTGCCCTATGCACTTTTACCTTTTTACCTGCTTCCGTAAGTACCTTTAGAACCAGAATACATATTGTAGAAAGCCGTAAAATTAACATTAAAGGATCTATACTTTGGAAATTCTTGTTAGTTCGCACATCAGCTTTCTGCTTCCTATAGGATCCACACTAATTCTGCATAATAATTATCGGGTTTTTGTTTATTTCAGTATTAAGTTTACAATATGCTTAAAATATTTTAATCTTATTTTACCAAACAAAGCTCAAGAGTTGTTTAGTCTGTTTTATAACTACATTGGTTTTGGAAATAAATTTCAGACTTTCAAAATTATAAGAGCCTTTATCTGCCATTCCATATTTGCAAACAGTTGTCTTTAACCCAGTTAGTTTTCCATTAATTACTTGAGAAATCACATTTGCTGAAAAAAAATCGAGATTTATTCAACTTTTTAAAATATTAGCTATTTGGTAACTAACTAATTATTTATTTAACGTTCAACAAACAAACAGTTTACAGCCACATAAATTTCGGAATTTCTTTTAATGAATTACTGCCAAATCTTTAAGTTATTTATTTGTTTACTTATTTTTTGCTGTTTTTCTTAGGCTTCTGTGCGCACTCTGAGCTTCTGTTAAATGGCTTTTTACTTTAACGTTTTCTCACTTTAATTATTAGCTCTCCATTCCGTTCGAATCTGTTTAATTGGGACTTTTTGATTAAAGTTTAAAATAAACAGCTGAGAAAATTTGATTTATGTGTAAGCGCAAAATGTTACTTATGTTATTTTCTTACATTTAATGCATTGCTTAAAAATTCTAGAATTTTTTTAGATGAGGCATATTTTTTTAATTATTCGATGAAAATGCCGTAATTTTTTTCTCGCATTCATTAAAATGGAAAAATAACATTTCGAGCTCTTTCATTCCTACATCGGCAAGACAATGAACTATTTACAATATAAAGTTTTCTTTATTTTCTTTATTTATAACTTTTTATGCACCGTTGGTGAACGAGCATTCTTTTAAGAAAGTAAAAATTAAGAATTACATTAATCGTTTCCATTGCTTGCTGTTGTAACAAAACTTGAATCTAAGAACTGAAGAAATAACTTCATTGTTATCATATCTTTTGTTTTAAACTGAGCTCTGCTTTTAAAGGGAATTATGCTTAATGGAATAAGAATATAAAAAAGAGAATTTTATTTCTATTTAGAAAATAAAAAAGAAATCTTAACAAAAGCTGAATCTTTTTGTTTTTTCCTTGTTCTCTAATGTCGCTTTCCATAGTTTCTTAATTATTTTAAATATGTTTCTTAATTTCACTTTCTATTATGACTGTACAAAAGTTGCAGTGCATCCATTTAAAATGAACAGTATATATCTCTTTCAGGTTAATGGGTATTTTGCACAAGTATAAATTGAACTCCCGGGTAAACAATCTACATATTAATTAAAGTGTTTATTAATAATATAAGGTATTTCTCCCGCCTTCCTAGCGTGCCTAAGTGGTGTAGTGGTTCTGCACGATGGGCCGGTATTCCAGAGATTCGTGTTCGATTCCCGACGAAGCTGATTGCTCATTTTTCATCTTAACTGCTTCCAAAAATATACCTAATGTCTCTATAATAAAACAGCTGATTTCTTCTAAGATCGATGTTTATTCGATTACAAAGTTGTCTAATGTTAATGATTGCATCCATAGATAAAGAGAAATAATTAAGTCTTCTTCCATAAAGTAAACTGCATTTTCATACCGTATTTAAAGGAGTATGCAGATAATTGAATGTTAATATGTAATTATAAAGAGTACTCAATATGCAGTTATAAAGAGGCTTAATTCATCTGTTTATAATTTACTTCATACATTTCTGTTTAAATTACATGTGAGAAAAATTTAAGAAAACTTCCAAAACAGAAATTCAGACAAAATTACTCAACTTTAGTACCTTTTTTTCATTTTGGTTGATAACAGCATCTGTTTCGAATTTTTGGTAATAGATCTTGTACTCGTTTCCAAAACGTTTGTACATTTCATAATATGTATCATACGAAAAAACCATATTAGAATACGAAAAAATCATATTAGAATTCAATAGTGTGCAAATTTCTGCCAAAAAGCGATTTCAGCTCTTGGAATCTTTGCTATATTTATTTTCTGTCAAGAGCGAGTGAAATGTTTTTAAATACCTCTTTGCTAAATCCATGTGGAGTATTTCTAGTCTACTTTTTCTAGTCCGTTTATAGTTTTAAATTACAGTTCCGCTAATTGACCTATTTGCTGTTTTTTATGTAATAAATGCACCTGGTGGCTGAAAATACATAACTGAATTAAATTAATTTTCGGGATCACCCTGTATTTTAGATAGTTATATTCCTCGAAAACTTATCATTAAAAATCTTTAAAAATTAAATACAACTAACAATATCATCGATTTCGTTATATAGTGTATTCGAAAAACGGCTTTGTTTTCTTAAATACTAACATCCACTTTTCCAACTCCAAATTTTCTGAAAGTAAGATACAATGTTTTGTGGAAACAGTTCCAACAATGTGGGCAGAAGTAATATAACACGATTCTGTGAATGTAAGATTATCTTATGGCTCCTGAACAGTAAATAAAGGTCCAACGAGTAAAATTTTTGCTATATTTTTACAGATTAATAACAAGAAGTTCCATGTTTTACGAACAAAATTATGTCGCTATAAGAGGACAAATTTGGTGACTTATTCCCTTTTCGATACAAATTGCCCAGCAAATTGAATGCATTTCGTTCAGGTTTTGGGAGAACCTGGAAACAAAAAAGTTTGGCCTTTTTTATAATATTTCTAACTGGTTAGAGATTATTTGTTTTATCTAGTCCCCATGAATTATCTAATCCCCATAAAACTATTGATTGAAAATAGCTTTTAGAATTCTGAGCATAAATATTTATAATATTAAATATTTAAATATATATTACATTTAAATATTTATAATATTAAATATTTAAATATATATTATATTTAAATATTTAATAATTTTAACCTGGGAAGGTATGGCTGTTTGGGGATCATACGAAATGTTATGCCTTATATTTGTATAACTACGTCATTCTCAGGGCTGAATCTGCTTTAGTAAAATTCTTCATCTTACTTAAAAAGTTTACATCAAGAAAGTATATACAGCCATGATGAATGTTAAAGGAACTACAGCAAGAGATACGTCTTTTAAGACTTTTAATAACTTTTGTCTTGGAAATATACTCTGTTAAAACTTCCTAATGCCAAGCCAGACTTACCTTCTTCTCCGTCTTCTCCGTAGTCCGTAAGTCTTCTTCGTAGCGAGTTATTGTCTTTAAAAGATCCTTTATCTGACTCAAAAAACGTACTAAATGCAGATAATTTGAATTTTAAACTAGAAATGTATTATAACATATTTGCATTTAACAAAGTAGTACAAAATAATGTATTCTTTATTTATATAATATTAAAGAGAAAAAAGTTTGAATACGTATAAGAAATTAATATTTGTAAAGATTTGCCGCATTATTCTTTGCATGCTGCTGTGGTTTAGCTTATTTTTAGTCAACAACTGGAAGAACCGTGGTTTGAGTCTTGGCAAAGGCAGAATTGAGCTTCCCCATCTTTTCCTTTTAAAAACCTAATAATCTTTACTCACTTAGATCTAAACTCACAGAAAAACGCCTGATGAATTTCGCTTAGAACTTTCATAACTAAAGTAAATCAGTCTTAAATGTCAGGCATCCATAAGTGTAGATATTCAGTTAGCCATATATAATGTATATATATCTCAGCTGTAACATGTCGACATCAAGATCTCAGCAAATTAAGCTTTATATCACTTACCATTACGTAAGCAAACCACTCTAATAACGCACATTCTTTATTTAGCTGATTAACTGCAGAAATCTGGGATATTCAATTGTGGTAACACTGTAGGGTTTATATTTATTTTAACTAACATTTATTTTAAGTTTAAGTTAGCTTTCCTGTCTAGCCTTGCTAGAGTATGTAAATTGTAGTAGCGCGCAGCATATTCAAATTTTAGCAGAAGTAAGTTGAGTTTAAATAGCAAGGAAACGAGATTGTAGGTGTGCTTCTTGAATCGCGAATGTGAATGTCGCTCGGTAGAATTTAAGAACCGCGCGTGTCGGCCTGTGTGCCTATCTCGGCAAATTTTGTTGGATCTTTCAACTGCTTAATCAGTAAGCTCGCTGAATCTCAGCGGTAATGTTAGAACGCGGTTAGGTTAGTTTAAGATCTCAGAGCCTCGTGGATAGTGATCTCGCTATTTATTCATCCAGTCATTATTTTTTTAATTTCTACATTCTGTTTCAGTTAAACCGCCGGGTTGGCGTAGTTTGTGAGCGTCAAGTGGACGCAGCTGTTATTACAAAAGTTGAATAAAAAGGGCTTTAAACCTTTCTTACGTGTCTGCGTAAATTCACACTTAGTAGCAGTCACTATCACAGTTGCTGACAAGTTGGGGCCACAACGATATTACAACAGGAAAGAAAACAACTAAGATTTTAACTTGCAGAAACATTCTACAAAACGTTTATAATTTTAGTGGTAGTTTTCTTGCCATTTTTGCTTAGTTAATACCGAAATTTCATCTTTAGCATATTTGCCAGGAAATAGTAAAAGCCTATAACGAACAGCGTTTAGTACAACAGAACGGCTGTGGAACTAAGGTGTTCATTCTGACACTATTCACTTAGCACACTAGCAACAACAAAAAGGAGAGAAAAATTATACAGTTTTATTTTATTTCAAATATATGCATTATTTTGCCTGAATCCTTTTGATAAATTCCTCTTAAACAAGAAAGCAATTTCCTGCTTGGAAGGGAAATTTGCTTTCCTGCTAAACTGGTATTTTATGGTATCCTTTATGTGCTCTTCGATTAAATCTACGAAGCTTGTTGAAATTCTTCTTTGCATGTACATAAATCTAGTAATAAAACTTAACAAGTTCAATTAATGGGCAAAACTCTGGTACCACTGTTAATCTATGTGACTCTGGTATGCATATAGAAGCAGCCAAATAATAACAATGCGATATCAAGAGAGTTCAACCAGCTCATGATTATTTTACTTTTAAAATACGAGCAAGGTGTATTTTTAACAATTAAAAGCAGAACAAACAAAATGAATAAGCGGAAGGAAGTTCGTGATGATAATTCTATGAACAACAGCTTTCGAAGATAATCATATTCAAAAACTGATAAACGGAAACAGGCCTTTGTTAACTAAACATAATTTGCTTTAATTACTTTCCCGAATGAAGTTTTAGAGTAATGCTCATACAGTAGGGTAGAAATTTGAGATTATCGCGTGATGCCGTGTGTGGATCTTAAAATTTCGCGTTACAAGATTGAAGATATACATTTGGTTTCCGCTTTCTCTGAAATTTTCTACTAATCAGTTAAAATTTGTAATGAGAAACTTAAGGATGTTTACGAATACAAGCAATTGAGCTGTGAGGAATACCTTATGGAGAAATGTACATAAAACCCTCTTAAAGTAAGTGAAACTCGCTTTTTGTATATTTACTAAAATATTCACACAGAAAAAAAGTAATATTAGAGACACATTAAAAGTAATATTAGGGGAATATGTAATATTTATCAACTCCTGGCGTACTGCAGATGTCGGTGTGTAGCTTCGTGGTTTCGTAATTCATTTAATTACTAAGGCTTTAATGTTCCGATAAACCTTTTCCTGAAAAATGCGCTCAAAAGGAGATTTGCTTGAAAAAACAATAATGAAGCAAATTTTCCATTTTGGCTTTAAAAATATTTGATTGGAATATTCTCGATAGAAAATTTCAAAAGCAAATCATGCACTATTAATAATGATTAAACAAATAAAATGTAGAACAGCAAGCTCTATTTCTTTACACATCAAGTACATTCATAACTATGTATCATTCAGAAAAGCAAATATAACTCACACGTATATGCAGATTTTAACACTGGCTCATTTACTTCACTATCAATTCATGGAGACAAATGAATGGCTGAAGAATATACTACTTTTACATCAATCCATTCTCCATTTAAGTAGTTACTCATGAAAAGCATGCCACTGCTAACATCATCGCTTTTAATCTATCAGAAGGGTCTAGGACTTTTCCCCGTCGCCATTCCACCGTAGTCGTTTCGCCATCAAGACATATTTTCTTTACATTATAAGTATTTCTCCTGCCTTATTAGCATGCCTTCGTAGTGTGCTGGTCTGCACCCTGGGCGTGTATTCCACAGGTTCGTGGTTCGGTTTCCGGCGAACGCGTTGCACATTTTTCATATTTCCTGTTTTAAAAAAATACCAAATGCCTCTACAGTGGTGCATGAACTAAAAGGGTGATGAACGATGAATCTTCACACTCAGGATTTGGCGATTGGGTATCCTAAAAACCCCAGTCGCCCTTTAAAGGGGGAGTATATAAGGTATTTCTCTCGCCTTCCTAGCATGCCTTCGTGGTGTGGTGGTGTGCACGCTGGAGGTGTATTCCAGAGGTCCGCGGTTCGATTCCCGGCGAAGGCGTTGCTCATTTTTCATCTTGCCTGCTTCCAACAATACCTCTAATGTCTCTGCAACATGACTGTATTATATATTACTGTATTATATTCGTATTAAATTTATTTAGTTTAATAAATTTGTTTGTCTTTTGTATACTTACTTGATAAAGGTTGCCTGTAATATATATATAATTATTATAGCTGTTTACAAGTATGAGATCTGAAAACATTACACATAGTTAGTTGGAAAATGATGTCAGTATCAAAGAGAGCTGGGATAAAGCTCTGATATAACAGAAGTTATATTATCGATTTTAAAATTATTTGGGTGCAATATTTACACGATTAGTCAAAATTTCTTGAAATTTTAATCGGCTAGTTCAAAGAAATCACTCATACAAGCCCGAAATTCCGATTTTTATGGAATTTGAATGGAAATCGGAATTACTTTGGAATCTTGTCAGCACATTACTCTCTTAAAAATAATATGTCATGTGTAACGATGTGTTTGTATCAAATTATACACAAAAACATTTTATATATTATTTTATATAAAATATTATTATATAATAATTATAAAATTATATAATTATTATGTTAATTATTATAGAAATATTATTATTTTATATAAATGTCATTAAATTATTAAACTAAATCAGCTTAATATAATGCGACAAGATATAATAACGTTGTGTAAAGAAAAATATCTCTTGACGGCGAAACGGCCCGACGGCGAAACGGCCCGACGGCGAAACGGCCCGACGGCGAAATGGCCACGGGGAATACTCTCATTCCCCTGTCAGAATGCAAGTTTTGTCTGAAGGCTATTTAAGACATTCTTGTGTTCAGCGATAGCTTTATCTTAGGAATTAAATTAGATGCAAAGCTAATATCCAGGTGGCATTTTTCGTATGTTATGCTTGGAATTTCAGTGAAAAAGTAACCTTCTACAGAACACCAAGTTAAGAAATATTTTCGGTTATAAAATGATTAGATCATTACGTTATGCTAAGCATTTCACATAACAGAATGACTTATTCTCATATAAAACCCTATCCTGGAATGTTTGTTTATCTTAGGAATGAAATTAGATGCAAAGTTAATATCCAGGTGGCATTTTTCGTATGTTATGCTTGGAATTTCAGTGAAAAAGTAACCTTCTACAGAATACCAAGTTAAGAAATTTTTTCGGTTACAAAATGATTAGATCATTACGTTATGCTAAGCATTTCACATAACAGAATGACTTACTCTCATATAAAACCTTATCCCAGAATGTTTGTTTTGCAGATGGAATGCTCATAATTAATCAGCAAGTTATCATAAATATGAATTTCAATATTAACTTTCCATTTTCTGTTTTAGTATTTGTTAAAGTTTCAAAAACCACAGTTTTATACAAAACATTTTAATTACTTGCTTTCTTTTCAAAATTTTGTTGATTTGCTTTGGCTATTTTTTTTAAAACGAAGCCTTATTTATCTAAACACAATATTGTATATGGAGAGAAGCACTATATAGAGAAGTGGGTATATAACAAAGGGAGAATAAAACTGCACGTTATGCATGAAATTACGTTGATTACTTTATAAGTATTATAATTAGTTTTCGGCAATAAAGCACTTTTTTGTTATGTACCCTATTTTTTATTAGATTTCAAATATTCCTATAGCAGATGGTAATGGAAAAACAAATATGTGTTATATGACAGCAGTGGAAATAGTAAATAAACTTAGTCGGCATTTCCTAACGGATTTCATTTGTAAAATGTGCAGAAATCAAGTGTTACTTTTCAGTCTAATTTTAAGCAAGATTTCAGTATCGAACGATCAATAAATTTGGTATTCAGACTTTAATATTTTGTTATCTTTTGCTGTCTCTTTCAATTCTGGGAAAATGTTTACCCACTTTTCACCTTATAATTTTCCGAGCAATACGAAAAAGTAAGTTCTAGGTTTACAAGTCATGAGGTTTTCTCGTCGCAAGAATGTTTTAATCCTACATGGAGTTCGTTTTTAGTAACAGATTTTGTAATTCCGGTTGGATTATAGGCGTGCTATAGCTGAAATATCATATGGGCACCTTCTATTGTTTTTAAAAGTAAGTAAAAACGAACCAAAGTTAATACATAAAATTTTTTACCTCGGAATGTTTAGTAAAACGGATAAAGCAAAGCTATTTGATATATTTGTAAAATTTCCCAGTAACTGGAAACGTCTAAAATATCTTGTGCAACACATGTATTTCATTTTTTGACAGAAAAATCTAGCGGGTAAAGTGAGAGAGAGAGAGGGAAAAAAAGGAAATTGAAAACATTTCTACCCGTAGGCGACGAATATCCTAGTTGTGTTCTAAATAGAAGTCATCTAGAATATATGCGGTACCAATCCAATATATCCGGCGGAAAATATAAAACATATTTTCACCGACTTTTCACGGCATAAATCATATTGGAAACAGGGAAACATTTTTTCCCCTTGTATAAATAAGTTTGAGCGTGGTAGGGGAAAAGTCTGCACTACAGCTTTCAAATTCAAGTTTCCGTCTTTCTAACCAACAATATCGTTGATGGTTGTGTTATGATTTCTTCGCTTTGACTCAAAAAATCTAAAATTTTGGCTGTGAAGAGATGCTAAATATTTCCACTCCTAGAGCTCAGTTTTCCTCTAAAATCAGTATTTTATCATGGATTTAACTAACTGGAATTGGTTATTAAAGAACAGTATCACGGTGTTTGAAACAAGAGATAAATAAGAACGAATGATGCAATATATTATTCTTGAATTACTATATGAAAAACTTGTCTTCGGAATATAAAATAAAAAATGAAGAAATATTCTATTACATCATTTTAAACATATACAGTGTAAGCTTAATTACATTGTATGTAGTATATATTCATTTTCACTTACGTAATTAAATATGTTAACTTAAAAATTTTCGTTTATTAAGTTTTTTATTTCTAATAAAAATCACACTTCCTATGCACGAATGAAAAGCTGAAGTACACGTTGTGAGAAAGCAAATTTAATTTTATTCTTTTAATGTACGTCAACAGTATCAGGTTGAGAATTGTCTGCTGTTAACATGAGATATAATCGTTGAATATCTACTTTTAACTGCAGGCAGACAATTAAAATTTATAATTTTTACTTCAATAAACGAAGTTCTATTGACGAATAAGGTAAAAAAAATATTACATTATTATACATTATTTTGTCTCATTCTTGTAATGCGCTTCGTAATTAACTAAATAAATGGTAAAACAATATAAAATTTAATTACATACAGAAATAATCAACCTTCTATTTTTTGCATCTTGAAGATACGTAGATATTTAATTATTAAAAATTAATTGTAACATTTAAACATGCCCCCAAAATGCCGTAAAAAAATAAAACGTTAAAAATCTAAACATACAGGAACTATTATTAAAAAAAAACGCCTCAGTGTTTATAAGATATTGATTAAACATTTGTTATACTATTTAGCTTTATAGATTTCGGATAAACGATAGCAGTATATGGTATTTCTCTATCCTTCTTAGCATGCTTTCGTGGTGTAATGGTCAGCACACTCGGCGCGTATTCAAGAGGTTTGAGTCCCGGCGAGGGCTTTTTTCATTTTCCACGTCTTTGAGCATCGAATATCCTAATGTCTCTACAGTGGCCCCCGAACTAAAAGCGGCAATGGTTGACGATTCTGCACCACCAGGATTTGGTGATTGGGTTTCCTAATCCCCAGCCGCTCTTTAAAAGAGGAGTATATAAGACATTTCACCCAACTTCTTAACATGACTTCGTGGCGTAATGGTCAACACGCTCGGCGCGTATTTGAAAGGTCCGAGGTTCGAGTCCCGGCGAAGGCAGTGTTCATTTTTTACTTCTCCAGCAAAAAAAAGCCTAATGTCTCTACAGCAGTATAGGTTATATTTTGATTATTAATTACTACTACATTCTGGAAGCGACTTTTGGTATATTTGTGTCCAGGTATGCGGCGTTTGGCTTATACTTTTAGATCACGTTGCCCAGAGGACTGAAGCTTGGCGGCCTCTGATTTAGATTAAAGTACTTCTTGCATAATTAAAAGCATAGAAGTAGTACTATAACTAGCTATTTGAACAGATTGTAGTTAAAATTTTGATAAAGAGTCTAACTTGAATTCGGGGGAAAATATCTGGTGACTCCTATCAATTGCATGCATAAAGATCACAAAGAAAGATTAAATTATTTTCTGAATTAGCTTTCATTTACTCTGGAAAATCTTTCTGAATGCAATTTATGAAACTGTAGGAAAAAAATCTGAATGCAGGTCTTCATCCTGATGAATAAAATCATCGCTTCTATATTCCTTCTTACGTATGTCAATCTACAAACAAGAAAGAATTTCTTCTGTGAGCAATAGAAGTTTGTGAAAAGAGCTGAAAAATGTTAAATTCCAACTCTTTTTTTAATGCCTCAATGTTCGCGATTGATTTGGAGTTGTTGATTTAAGAACATAAGAATGTGTTATATAGGATGGCTGTTGATCTGTTTATAAACGACATTTCAGATGAATTTTTTTTAGTATTCAAAGCCATACTGAAGCCCTTTTTTCATTTAAGCGTATTTTATAAAATTGGGAAAAGAACGAAGATCCTTTCTTATATATTTTGTTTGCTTTCTGCATGAAGATGTTTTGGTTTCTCTTTGTAGTCGGATCTTGATGGAATTTTTTATGAACAAAACCCATAGTATTAGAGCAGTATGAATTTTTGGCAGACGGTGGAATTGCATTCACAGAATAGCTTTTTGTAGAAAATCAAAGCGTAAATCTACTTTACTATAGATTAATAAATGTGAAGCACTTGACATAAAAACTTTTGTATTTTCGAAAGAAACTACACAATGAAATTTGGTAGGAAAAAAACTATTTCTATTGCTGTTCTTCAAGCATATTCAAATTATTGCAAAATTAAAAATTCTGGGCAGCTGGAAACGTTATATACGTATGATATGAGAGAATTTTGACTCTGAAATAATTTTTCATAACATATAGAAATGTATCATGTTTGGAAACTGAAATGTATAAGGAATTAACGCCATTCCTGCTGTAGATTCTTGTGGCATAGTGGTCATCATATCAAACGTGCTAGTATAACAGCTGATTCCCAGGGATGGCAACTTTGATGTTTTATTATTTTCTACTTCGAAAAACCAAACGACTGTATGTCACTTCTAGTTTGGATGTAATGTATGTGGTAAAGATCTGAAAATAAAAAAAAATCAAATAGATATTTTTCAGCACTTAAATTTAATACTTCATAAGTTCAACAGCATTATTAAAAATTTAAATTTTAAATTTAGGGCATTAGCAAATGCAATCATTAAATTATGAATCCACAGATATAATCCAAAAATGTGCTAAAAGCTACACAAATAAACTTCAACAATATACAGCCAAAATGCAAACAAACCACTAATTTAAAAGAAGTGAGATATCTTAAAATAACAAAATGAATTTCTTTTCCAATTTATACTTTATACTAGAGTTTGAAACTGAAACATTAACTAGATTTAATTTCATTAGGGAAATTATTTACAAAAACTGCATTTCAGTATTTTACTTGTGTTTTGTGAGATGCTGAAAGATATGGACACCTACAAGCATGTGTGTATCTCCCATATTTATTTCTTCGATTATTTTCTACTTAAAGTTACCGGAGTTAGAAATTAAAAACAAGATTTTCAGAAACATTGTATCAGGTTCAGTGTTCCGCCTTACTTGCTTTGGGAACATTAAGAACCTGACTCGGAACAGGGAGCTCACTAAAGCTATGTTCAATAAATGTGGGAAGTAGACAAGATACACAGGAAGGGTATACGAAACCCTTAATTTTTCACTCTTTACAATGATTTCCGTACTTCGGAATACAGAGACCAACCACTTGTGGTCTGAACGTAAGAATATAAAAATATTAACTAAACTCTAACTTAACTTTGGAATAATAAACAAGGGCCTACGTGGAAGATTGGCCGTATATTAACAGGAAGCCGTATGTAGTACAGAGAACTGTTAACACTACAATACGTTTAAAATTATCAAGAGGATTAAACCTCTGGCCTGGAAGCCAACCAGCAACCGAGTAAAACTGCTAAGGCAAGCGGCCTGCTTCGACTAACTCCTTCCTCTCTCTTGCTGTGCAAAAAGCCACAACTTAAGTACTTGGCGTTCGCCAGACAAATTTGCATAAATAATTTAAAGCTTTTAATTCTGGCCGGAAGTAGAAAATAAGAAGTGATAGTAAAGATTTAAAATAAAATAAACGTTAGTAAAACTTAAGATCCTTACAATTGTTTAAAATATTTTTATTTGTTAGGTTGAAAAAAAGTGTCATAAAAACTCCAAATACGAATCCTTTTTATCCCATGTTAAGTGAAATTAAATCAACCTACCATAAATTATAAGCTATGTAATAAAAAGCATAGTGCTTATAAGCATGACATTTTACACAGAATGCTATGAATGTCCTTTTTGAGGAATTTAAAACTTCAGTTCACTTTCTTTCTATCAAAGAAAAGAATAGATTTTATTGCAAAAAAATACGTTAAATCTGCAAGGGAAAAAATGTCTGGATATTTAAAATATTTATGAGCAAAAAATGAAAATCAAAAGGATGTAAATCTAAACAAATTCTTTATATACATATTTTTATGCCCTTTGGATACATTTATGCAAAGAAGCAGGTAAATAAACTAAGAATAACAATAACATTAAATAATGTTGTTAAAATTTAACTTGAAAAGAATGATAAAAATTTTAAAATAAATTTCAAAAATAGAATTATTAAAAGCGTATTTCTTTCATCTCTTTTTTCCAAGAAAATAATATTAAAATTATTCGTTTTAAACTTTATATGTATATGAAATGCCGTCACATTGCTTAATTCCTTAAGCCTGCCTACTTAGCCAGCGTGAAATAATTTTTATCATATTAAAAGCTCTTTACATATTTCCAACACTTAATAATGTAATAATAATGCATAATTGAATGATAATAATTTAGGTTCTTATTGTATCAGGAAGTGTAATCGAAAAGGAACTTTACTTATTTTAATAAATCAAGTAGAAACATATATAAAAATAACGTGGAATATTCACTCACTCTTAGAAGAAATATGCCGTAAGGAATTCTGAAATTAGCATAATTTAATCAAAATTCCGCTTTTTACAATTAGCAAATAAATATGGAATATAAATTAAAAATAAATATTAAGCTAAATAAATATTAACAAATAAAGTTATTATGTTTTCAGTGTTTTCCCTTTTGTTTGCAGATGTTTATATTACACGAGAAATGCAGTTTTTCGATAAATGCTTTCCAGTTGGTGTAAAACCAAATATGTCTCTAAAATACATCTGAATTTAGTGGTAAGTCCTTAAAAATACTTCAGCTGAAACGCATTAATATAAACCTCAAAATTAAATAATACTCATTAGATTTAACATTGGCATTTAGCAAGTTACTTTTTGAGAAATTTTCATTCGAAAAATATACTTTTCAGGAAATCTGTTAGTAAATTCATTAGACTAAATGCATTCTTTAAAAAATGTTAATGTGAAAACATTTATAAGCATGAGCCATTAGTTGATATTATAACTAATATATCAAATCCATAAGGTCTAAAAGTTGAAAAACGTTTGTTTGCTTTTTATGAGTGAGTCTGTGAGTAACTATTGTATTTTTATTTGTTTTTATTACTATTACTATCAATATTTACTATTTGTTAAGAAAAGGAATATACCACCTGTGATGGACTGAAATTAAAAGTGAGAGTTTTGAATGCTCTTAAGGTAACGAAACTCACTCGCAGACCATGTTTGTTAGGAAATATTCCAACTGACCAATAAAAAAGGTTTTATATTAAAAAGTACAGGATAAGTTACTAATTCAAAGCTTATTTTTAATTATAGAATTTAGAAAATACTGGAGTACGAAATTTAACTAGAGAAAACAATGAATATCAATTAATCAGGTCCGTTTTAAAACAAAATTTACTCGAAAACCTTTGAACTTAGAAAATAAATTTTAGAATTAAGCAAATTTATTTAAGGCTGTAACACCTATAAGGAGTAAATCTGATTCTTAACTGTTTAAGTACATTTCTCATCCCTCAAATCTTACTTAAAAGGTTTTCGAGTGAGGCTTACTACTAGCTTAATTACTTCTTAGAAACAAACAGACTCAAGTAATCTAATTTAAGTTTGTTTTATCTCAGCTCTGCAGATGGTTAAAATCAAAATATTATTAAAACAGAAGTGTCAGTCGCCTTGACTTGACGGTGAAGCAAAATAATCTTTCGAAATCTACCAAGCTAAATATGTCTAAGCAAGGCTACAATTCTGGATCAACAGCTGTAAGCTAGTTCCCTTCTTTTGCCAAACAAGTAGGATTTGAGATGCTAGTCTTACGCGAGGCAGCGGATTTTCGCTAAATGACAAGCTTGACAGGCAGGCAGACATCGTTCATCCAAACGCTCATACGATTTAGATTACTTTCACTGATTTTATACTAAACTGCTTGCCGCTCAGATCTGCATAAAGTTTCTGGAATGAGAGAATCGGTGACGGAAATGAAGCATATAGGAATATTCGACATTACGCTGAACTAGTTAGTAAGTCTCAACTATAATGCCACAAGATGCTGCTTTCAGTTAAATGAAGAGAGTTCTTAGTTAAATATGGTAAATAATGCAGTAAAACTTAAAACAGTCTAGTAAAATAGCTAATAAAATTGACACAACGTATTATACGCAAATACTAATAATCTATGGCTAAATAATGTAAAATAGTAAATTTGGTAATATAAAGAAATTTGCTATTAAGTATCGTTATGGGAGTGCCGAGAGCTGATACAATATTAAGCATCCAGTTGAAATATCCGATCAAGGTAAATACTTACTGCTGTGCTCATTGTAAGCATTTATGACTTAAGTTTTTAAATTTTAAAGTTTTAAAATGATTACTTAATTTAATAATGAAAAGATGCTTTGGGGAAGGATTTTCTAAGGGGAAACTGATTCGTATTTGCAAATCATATGACAGAAACACAGGAAAATGCATGCGTCCCAACTACTAAGTCGCTGGAAACCAGTTCTAAACAAACTGCCAGTGTTTAGGGGTGTAATAACTTAAAGGAAACAATGGTTTAAATTACTAATTTCTTGAACAGATTCTTCTCTACTTGAGCTTTGCTTCAATCCATTGTCACACGGAAGAAATTTTTTAAGAGTGTCTAATTTTTAGGGTTAAGAATTTTTGGAAAACAAAATAATATGCAACAGAGCGTTCTTTATCTGTAAAGTTGTTTCAAATTTTATAGATAAATGAGCTATAAATAATTATTTGTTACAATGAAAGAACTGCAGACTTTTCCTTTCTTAACATTTGAATTGCTTTTCTCTTTTAACATAGCCATGAAGTAATGCATCACATTTTAGTTACTATAAAAGAAATCTAGAACATATACATGACAAAAGCATATTTTGAGTACAATAAAATGCCACATGTATTTTGCTGCATTGACATTAGCAACTATTGTATAATTACTAACTGCAATGCGATAGAAATGTTTGTGGGTGAGTGTGTTTCTCTCTCTTGATCTATCTATAGTACATACGTAGATAGATACATGGTTAAACATGGATCTATCTATAGTACATACGTAGATAGATAGATGGTTAAACATGGATCTATCTATAGTACATACATAGATAGATACATGGTTAAACAGTTCAAGAAAGAGAGAAGTAATTTACAGCTAGGAAAATTTTATTAGTCCCTATAAATGTATTTTATATAAAGAATTTGTGGTTAATATAAAAAGAGTCTTACGCTATTTAATTTTACAAACCATCGAGATTTACACTTTTCTACATACAATATTAAATGAAAATAATAATAGAAAGCAAACTGACGTAGCTCGAGAATGAAACATCAAACGAATAAATGTTCCTAGTTCCCCACAAAAATAATTCCTTTTCTTTCTGCAAATAAAATAAAATAAAAATTGCTCCGACACAGCTTTGCGCTTTAAACCTTCTAACCCATACTCTGAAAGCGATTTTAATCTGCTCCAAAGCATCCCGCCATCGATTCCATATACCATGGAAAAACCAATAGAGCATTAGTGCATCAAACAACTTTTCTAGAAAGCAAGCTCGTTGTTACGCTACGAGGAGTTTTAATGGGAAACCCGCTCGACTAACAAAACCAATTCTGGAAAAGAGAGACATGGTGTGGATCAGTGAGGTATTCATCTTTCCATTTAGGAAAGGTAATGGCTGCCTGCATGCCTGCAAACAATTACAATTGCTTTCAGAAGATCACACCATGTGGATTGCTCTTTCCCATCTGTTCCTAGTCTCTGCTCGCTTAGATAAGATTGGAAGTATATGTTAGGAATGCATCAACCGATTTGCTTTCATTTTTGCTCTTTAATGGACAATAGATGATGTTTCTACCACACCTACCGGCTTTATTATCGCAAATACTCTGCTACGGAATTCTTTTTAAGTATTTTAAGTAGTCAGAAAATTTACGGCAGAAGTTATTACTAATTAAAATCATGATGCTTATTGAAATCTATTACTGAATTTGCATATGAAGGATTTATTCTTTAGTATAACGGTTATTTTTAGTTCTGTTTATTTTACTGCTGAAACAAGAATACTTCTAATTGATTTTGCTTTAAACATTTTAAACAATATCTAATAAACCATTTATTGTTTAAGCTTAAGAGTTACAATAAATTCATATTTGAGCTGGTCCATCATTCCGTGTTATCGTCACAACAAGGGGAAAAATAGCATGAATACATCATTCCTATATTCACATATTTGCTAATATCCAAATGGTACGTGACTTGTTAATAAATAAACACTACGAAATAAAGAGCTTGGCATAAAATTAAGTTCTTAATTTTGTACAAATTTGCTTATCTGTTCTGACTTGACATCCTTCGTGTCAGAGGGTCCAGTCTTACTGTAAGAGGATTCATACAATCATGAATATTAAGTCGAGTTTAGATGTAAACTCTTAATTTTACACGCAATTAAGAAAAGAAAAATCAGATAATTGATCATTATGGGATATGAATAATGTTCGTATGAGAGATTTTCGAGTTAAGTAATGAAAATGTAGATTTAAATTTGTTTAATTATATTTTCCTCAGTTGATGGAAATAAATCATATTATGTTTAGAGTGACTGAACTTGAGTGATTCTCTTCGGAAAAAAACGCAAGGTAGTTCTTAAGATGCATTGTGTCTTTTGTTTTAAAAATTCACATAGAACAAACGATAAATTTGGCCATACAGTGCAGCTTGTTTTATTACTTGTTTTACTGCGTTATTGTAATAAACCTTGCTTTAAATTGGTTCTAATTTGTGATATATAGAAATCTTACGCATAATTTTTATTATACGTGTTTAGATTTTTAAAAAGATTGTAAAAAAGGTGCAGTGATGAAATTGCATTTTTATCACAGTCATTGAATTGAATCTTTTTATTTCAGTTTTAACAGAATTGTGAAACAGATGGAAAATTTATTCTTGGATACCCCCTTTTTTTCCAGGAGAAACATTACCTCATTGCTATAATCACTTAAGAAACTTTTTTATACAGGCTAAATAATCGCATCACGGCATCAATCACTGAAACCTTAAGAAATAATTCAAACTGCTGGGAATCAATGTGCATTGTTAAGCGAATTCGATCAAAAACCATAAGAGTTAATTATTACTGAGAACCAAATATTGCATCTTAATGAAATTCAAAGGGTCTAATGTATAACCGCCAGTAAATGGTGTCTTTCATGAAACACTATAATTAAAACATGCTAAGACATAATTTTTTTTCTCCCTTTAAAGAATGAATCTATTATTTTTTACGCTAATATTATAACTCCAAAATTCTGGCACGCTTCAGCTATGAACTGCAAACAAAAATTCGCAAACCATTTTGCTGGAAAAAGGATTAGCCATTTCATTGTTAGTTAAATGCCCAACAGTTTCCCCGAATCAGTATATTTTTTATATGGAACGATTTTTCATGAAGACGAATATTTATTTCAGTAGTCGAAATAAATATTCGTCGTAACAATAATAAGTCAGAACATACAATAATTATTAACATATTTTAATTTCGTTTCAAAATAATTTTCAGAAGAAAATTTTAAACTGCACAAGGAAAAAAGCAAATTTTTGACTGGGTTTTTATCTGCCGGTTAATTTCTGACTAAGAAGTTCAAACGTTATTCACTAATTTGAATTTCCTTTTACCTCGTTACTGATGGAAATTTTTATATTAAAAGGACTCATAAAACAAATTTTATTTTTTCGTTATAACTGCGGAAAGCAAAGTAATTTTTTATTCACATTAATCTGATTCATAGTGGTTTCGATAATTTATGCATGTACTATGAAATTTTTGAGGAAAAGTGATGTTTATAAATATTTCATTAAAATTAAAATAATAATAATAATAAATAAATATTCTGGAATCCAGTTTTATGATTCTTATAATTTAAATTTGAATTAGATCTGTTTAATAGAAAAATTAATAAAATACATAAACTGTTTTTATCTTCCTGCACGTGAAATAAAAAATAATTGCTATTGAAACTGGGCCGCGATAGATTTAAAATATGCAAAGAGAATATAACGCAGTAACATAGTTGATTATAACTGAAAATTCATTTGTATTACAATTTATTATTCTAATTTGTTTATATAATGTCACATCTTTATTTTTTTCCAACAACTGCGTTTTGCGTTTGATTAATGTGTCTTCATGTATCATTTTTAATGGTTTATCCAGTCTAACAATTACATTTGTAATCAACTAGTTTCATGATCCTGTCTTCATTTGTCTTCCATATTGCACTTTTGTTTGAAGTTACATACACTAAAGTAAGCAAATTTGACGATACACATATTATGACATATTTGAAACATTATGGAAGACCGCATAATATGATTTGCTCCCAATATATCACCACAGTATTGCCTGAGCAGTCCTGGTGATCACACATTTTCAAAAAAGCGTTTTGAGACATGTGGTGCTAATATGTTATCCATGAAACCTTTTACTATTCTTAGCTACATTACTTTACCGGCGAGGTAAGATTTGTATTCTCGGTTCATCTTGATTATGCTTCATTCGACTGACGTACTTTAATGAATTTGAAATCAAGAGTAAGAATTAGTATAAGTAAGAATTATAATGTGACTTAAAATTTTCTCGAATAATACCAAGCAGTGCGGCATTGCTCGGGATAACATATTTCCTGACAATTGTTCGGTGGGTGTTCGCTGTGTTCAGATAGGGTAAATTTAGAAGTAAATACCATTATCTAACCATAATTGTTTGGATTTTGTCACGTTAGCTTAAGTTACATGTCTTTATCTTCAAAAGAATAAGAATGATATTAATTAAATGGGTTTCAAGGAATTGGAACAGGCATTCCCTGTTGAGTAGTATATGCTTGTACCATTCTAACAAAGACTCCATTATGTCTCATCATACAAGGGGTAATGAACAGGGCGAATACTCATTATTTATTGGACCAATTATTCGCCGATTATCGAATACTCAAGGTTCATGTTGGATGTTTTAATCCATGCGGGTCATGTCATTTAGAAGACTCAAAGAACTTTCTTAATCGGACAATTTGTTTCCGAGTTGTACATTTTCATCATATTTATTATGCATCTGAGTAAAATTACCTGAACTAAAAGTATTTTGTCCTAAAATAATGGCGTGGCATGTCATACAAAATGTAAATAGAAAAATTAGTGTACTTAAGCCTAATTAGAAAGACAATTAATCGTCGCTTAATCAATGCACAAGATCACTGCTGGGTGTTCAGCATACACCTCGTTATCTTCTTTCTACAGTTTTAGTTTCCTGAGTTCTATCGAAAGACGTTTTTAATTCTGCAGTCATTACGGTCAAGAATTTGTCAAAAAATTCACTAGTACATCCTTTGTCAGAAAAGTTCCAGGGCAAAAGCCGTAAAAATTGAAAATTGCATTTATCAAATAATGATCCTAGCTGCTATCAAAGTAGTTCCCTTGGCTATTTATACACAACTGCCAACGTTTCTGGAGGTCTTGGAAGCAAGCGGGGAAACTTCAACTGCGATGCTTGCAAGCTCATTTGCCACTGTCCGTTGGATGTCTGCAATAATCTTCATGAAGCTTTCCTTTCAGTCTCCTTTTCACTCACTGAAAGAAGAAAAAATCACAATAATCTTTAACAAAAATGTGAGATCACATCTGGCTCTATCAGAAGCATAAATTCTTCGTCTTTCCTCTTTCTGTTCATCTGTTGAGTGAGGGACGATTCTTGCATTAAATTTCCTTTTCCTAAATCTTCGCGTAAAATCCTATAACACATATCGCGATTCAAATGCAGTTCTTCTGATGTCATACGCACAGTTACACGACGGTCTTCTTGCGATAACAGCCTTACACGTTCGACGTTTGCATCGGTATGTGCTACAGACGGATGACCAGTCCCGGGATCGTCTTGCATTGAATCTCTGCCTTCACGAAACCTTTTGTACCACTCGCAAACACGACTTCTTGAATGTGCCTAGCCTGCATATGCTTGCTTAACCCTGTCCATGTTTCACTAAGTGTTTTCAAGAACTTAACGCAGAAATTAATGTTCATTCTTTGTTCACAATCAGCATCCATTGTATCACCTTAACGAATTCGACAACAATCTGAACAGTTGTGTTGCTGAACACAACCCTACCACCTAGTAAGTTTGCGTGGAAACATGGCCGAGGTCATGTCAAGTAAGAATAATTACCAGGTAACCGAAAAACAATATTTGTTCCTCTTAACTTCCTACTATTAGATCACACTCTCCGTATATCTTGTTCAAAGTTTCAGTCGTTAATAAAATACTTCTTATTCATCCACTCAAGTTCAAATGCATTTTTTAAAACTTGTAGTGGATTATAACTGATGTTAATACAGTGCTTTCACATATTAAAGTCAATTCCTACTTAGTTATTCATGTTTATCGGAAGTACAGATATGCTGTTTTTATTAAATATATTATAAGACTTACAAATAATGACCGTTTGTTAAGAATTCTCACGTGCTGTAAAAATTAATTTTATAACAACTTATAAATAGTACATGACTGTGATAAATGGGATGGAAATATTTAACAAAAATAAGTGGCAACAGTAAGACAGAGTACTAAAGATTTTTAGAATGTATGGAATTAAAGAATTGTAGTTTTATAGAAATGAATGAAGTGTATACAATGTCCCATTATGTAGTGAAAATTCTCCCCATATTTATATGTTAACGTGATAATAATATATGTTTAAAATATACCCCTTTAAAATTGCCCTTGCTTCACAAACGGAGAATACGAAAAGAAAGAAAGAAAGCGAAAAGAAACTACAATACAACGCAAGCGACGATTAGAGAAGGAAAACCAACGTCAGGTCAAGCATATGTCGCCTTGGAGTCGTGTAAAATCATTAGATGGAATATTAATTGAAGAACTGGACTGCTCGAAATTCGCTGAAAAGATTCCTTGAAATAATGAAACATCACAAGAGATGGATAGAATGAGAAATTATAGACAACCATCAGCTTCATAAATTATAAACGAAAACATTTTAATAATTTTAATAAAAAGCAACTAAAATAAAATTGTTCTTTGTTGAACTCAGTAGGAATTGAATTTAAATTTTTTTTATATTACTTGTTAGTACTTCAAACTCAGAAGTAAAAAAACAATTGTCCTGGAACGTTTCTAACAGAGAATGTGAAATTGGATAAGATAATCGCAAGAACGCTTACAATCTGCAATGTGTAACAATGAACGTTAGTGTACTATACTGTTGTATTATTTACAACGAGTGATATGTTGTCTCAAATATCATAACACTGAAGGCAGGAATATTTCACATATTCTAACTCACATTATTCTAACTCAGTATCATATTTTATTCTAACACAGTGTCGCGTTATTGATTTACAGAATATGAATTTCTGTGTCTTTGATTAATTAATTTCAGCTGTTCCATTTGTTTCAATATATTTTCAATTAACTTCTCATATCAGAATTTGAGGTTGCAGTAATCTTTGTAGATATTGTTTTATTTTCAAGATGACAAGACTTAGGAATTTCTTGTTAACCAATTCTGTAGTTATTTTACTGCATTAAAACTGAAATAGATATTTTTATATATAATTTACTTTCTTCCAGCTAAATAAGTTTTTTATCTTAAAGAGCATAAATTATAACACTCATTACGATATCTTAAAGGATATTTATTCAATATTATTGTTTTTAATGTCTTATATACTGGATGTTGCTCCCGGGCTTTTCACTCTAATCATCATTTCAAACACCACATTTTATTCGATATTTCATGGATCTCCTTGATCTGAAATTTTTATTTTCAGTTAGTTACAGCTTTTCTATGATCAGTTAATAAAACTATTCACAACAAAGCTAAGATCAATGTTAAGCGACAAAATAGATGAATAAGTTCTAACTGAGTAATCTGTTTCTTTAGAAAGTGTTCCTATTTATATCTCTAGAGCATAAGCCATATGGTACAGAAGGAAGACCCTGGATATCGAAAAAATCTCTAAATAAATGTAGAACTGAATAGGATGTTTTAATTATGTTTTCATTTGGTAATGACCGCTTTTATACATTGCGATTGCCTAAGTTGCTTCAAAAAAGCTCAGGAAAGTGCTAGAAATGCAGAAAACAAAAGGTTCTGTCAGGTTTCCGAAAGCGTGTTACACTTTTAGCAGCAAGTGAAGAACGAGCATCCTTTACAACAAATCAAGGCAACTGCACCTTAAGTATATCACAACACGAGAAAAATCCGCAATGTTGTGAGAAATGCAATAAAGAAGCATTAATTAAGCTTTAACCGTTTCAAATATTTCCTATTCAGAAGCAGTTGAACCAAAGTTTGCAACAATATTTATACTACCTGAAAGTAAGGAACCACAAATGAAGTAGAAAACTTATTTAAGTCAATTTTCCCTTAGAAGAATAATAGTTAAAATAAGTAACATCTCTCGCATTTAAAACGGAGGTTTAGAAATTTCTCGCAACACTGAAAAATATTTTAAACATATTACAAAAAATACATAAAACTCTAAATAATAAACACATTTTCCATGTAAGAATTCTCAAAAATCGATTCATTTGAATAATGAGTGAAAGGATTACGTATCAAATATCATCAAAGAAACTCGTATTCATATTGGAATAATATAGTAGCAAATAAACACACATGTTCCGACTGAAGTCAAAGCTGTGTAAGGAATGTCATATATTCCATTTAATCAATTTTAAAAAAACTGCATGAGGCTCTAAAAGTTATTCTTAGGTTGGAGAACTGCAGTTGTATATGTTCATCAAAAGTAATGAAGACATGTAAGTAGGAAGGAACAGCTGCAGGAAAACTTGTTCAGAAACGTTGCAAAAGCGTGTATAGTCATTAGGTTTGTCCAAGCAGCAAACATGAAAAACGTGCAATGCCCTCGCCGGGCTTCGACATCTCGGCCTCCCGACTATTAGCCGGACGTGCTTCTAATTACTCCGCAAAGGAACTTGGTGGTATGGAAAAATAAAATATCTTGCATTCTCCCCCCCCCCCACTTAAAGGGCAATTTGTATGACAGGGACCCAATTTTGAAAACACAATAGAAACATATTATCGCCCACCACTGTTAAGCGTAAAACATGTGCAATGCCTTTGCCAGGATTAGAGTTTCAGGCCTAGCTGCTGCTAAACAGACATACTTCGAATAACACCTCGAAGACAACCTCGTAAGGAGGAGAAAGTGACTTCGAAAAATCTTAATGAAAAAGTTTAAAGATATATTTCTTCGTTTTTACGTTCCATGTTACTGATCTTGGAAATGGTTCCTGTGGGTTAGTTAACATTATTCATGAATAATTGTACAGGTTGGCCTATTATGATAAAACAGCTGCATGAAATCACCCATAACTAACATGAATAAAAAGTATATTTAGTAATATTAGATGACCTGTCGTTCCTGGATTGTAGAAAGCTTAAGCTGTTGTTTGAAATGGTGAAACGCACTTCACCTGTTTTCACTTTAATCAGATGTATTTAGATTTCGTGATAGCCAAGCAAGGATATTTTGAAGAGCGTTTTAGTTGACAAGAAGCATTGCAATGGGTGTTTTTATGAAACTGGTGGTCGTTAGATTTTTATTTTGTAGCAAACTAGACGCTCGACTTGTGCCAAAAGATTTTAGACAAACTGATTCCACCACCAGTATGGGAATATTAGGAAACGAAAACTAATACGGACGTTAAGCTTCGTGCTGAGGCAGAGACCAATACTCCATTCACACTAGATGCTCCATTCACACTTAGGAGACACGTGCACGACTGGTTTCTCAGCAGCTATAGCTTAGGGCCCCACTTTCCTGGGACCTCCCAAAAAAATTAAACTATAGTATAAATATAGTATTAAAATATAGTATAACAGACTTATAAAAGGGCTCCATATCTCAAATACCTTAGGCCTTTACCAAGTCCGGCTCTGTCTGAGATTTCTAAATATTAATTGCGCAGAACAGCTGTAACAGGAAATGAAACTTCTGATAAAAAATTCAAGCTGAAGGCTAAACAGCAATTTTGCAAACTAGACGCTGTCAAACAAATTTTGCAAACTAGACGCTTCAGCAAACTAGACGCTGTCACTTATAACAACAATTTTGCAAAACGAAAGAATTAAACATTTATGTCGACACCTACTCGAAAGCGTGTAGCGGAGTGCTTCGATGTGTTGCCGATGCCACAAAATCTGACTCGTTAAAAATAAACGATGATTCTAATAAACTAACTGCCAGGGTTTATATTCTAAAAACCCTGACAAACCCTAACAAAACCTGACGGCCTTTGAATGCTTTTGATATTTAACTTTTTCTTTTTTAAATCACGTCAGATTTCGGATATGATTTAATTCTATAATGGGATTTTCAAATGATATTTTTTTTTGCGATTTTTAAGGGTTGGCTTCTCAGAGCTCATATGTGTTCTATAGTGTGTCATGACTAAAAAAAGTTTTCGTCATATTTCAGTTAATTAAAACTTGTTTCTTTGTATAATCTTCAGGTTTTACTTTCGAAATCCGTTTCTTTAAAAATACATGTTTAAACCTTCCTTCTAATTTCATAGGTTTCCAGAAATGTTTCTCTTCTACTTTTGAAAATAGTTTTATCGTCCTTTCGATCCTCATTTTATTATAATTTTGAGCCTTATTCTTTAATATGAGTATCACAGTGAAAATTGTCAGTTCAATCAAAAAAAGCAATGAATGAGGAAAAAAATCTTTCTAGAAGTGCCGAAAGCAGTTTAATAAAAGCGAGTTCTACGCACTTTCATAAAATATTCATAACCTTGTTTGCGTCTTTTTTTAATACTTTTTCAGGTGTCACTCGGCTTGCAGTGCTCATTTAACCACCAAGAACACGATTCAACACCTCATCTTCTGGCTTAGAGGGCGAGTAACTCAAAAATCGTTTTTTCCCAGCATTATGACATCATATATCAAAGGCCGCGTCATGTCTTCCGAAGAAGAAATTAGTTTCGAAATTTATTTGACGCTTCGTGATAGATGGAAACAAGAAAAAGCTTAAGTCCTCGAGATCTTTTTTTGCAGTAAATGTCGAAAGTGTAACTGACTTTAAATGAAAACTTGTCAACAATGATGCGAAATTAAAATTCAGGGTAATGAAGAGGAAAAGGTGAGGATAAATCTGTACCGATTCGAGTATGCATATTGCTTTGCCGTTCATACAGTGTTATCATTCGAGCATTATATATTCTATAAAACATTATGAAAGGTAAGATGCAAATATAATATCTTATTTTGGACCATAAGGAAAAGCACATCCATAAATATATCAGATCACTATTCCTGGAAGCTCCATCTTTCATAAATTTAATGTAAACATTAAAGCATATAAAGATTCAGATCTTTTCATCCCGAGAAAGCTAAAATGTGTTCGAAAAGATGATATGCATCTAAAAGAAATTTAATAACAGTGAGTTGCAAAGATTGCTTTTCTAAAAGATCTAACTTTCGTTATATTCGATATATCTCACAAAGTGACATAGATTACAAGTATACCTGAAACCGTTTAAAACTTCAAAGTGAGTATATTTATGCTGAGTAATAAATTTTTTGTGCTGTTAAATACAGTTGTAAATAAATTTAAATTAAGAAATGTGAGAAAATTCTATGCTACGTAACTTTTTAAGAAAATAAAGTTAAAACGTATTTTTCCTTTGAGAACACACAGACTCCCCGTGCACCACATATGTACAACACGGGGCTTACAGAAGTAAGTTAACTAGAACATTAAAGGTTACATGTATAAATAAAAATTAAAAATTACATGCATAAATAAAGCGAACAAAAGCAGAGAACAGCAATCTGGACTTCTTGAAAACAGACAAGTTCACTGGCCAAGTCACTCCGAACATTTTCAAATCGTTCTGTAAGCATAATCTAGAGCCATCAAATGTAGGGCACGAGAAAATCAAATGTTCCACATCCTGAGGAACTCTTTTTGAACATTCACATAAATTGTTTGATCGTAGATTAAAACGAAACAGATAACTTGTAAGGATCTTAAGTTTTACTAACGTTTATTTTATTTTAAATCTTTACTATCACTTCTTATTTTCTACTTCCGGCCAGAATTAAAAGCGTTTACTTATTTATGCAAATTTGTCTGGCGAACGCCAAGTACTTAAGTTGTGGCTTTTTGCCAAGCGAGAGAGAGGAAGGAGTTAGTCAAAGCAGGCCGCTTGCCTTAGAAGTTTTACTCGGTTGCTGTTTGCCATCCAGGCCAGAGGTTTAATCCTCGTGATAATTTTAAACGTATTGTAGTGTTAACAGTTCTCTGTACCACATACGGCTTCTGATTAATATCCGGCCAATCTTACACGTAGGCCCTTGTTGATTATTCCAAATTTAAGTTAGAGTTTAGTTATATTTTTATATTCTTACGTTCAGACCACAAGTAGTTGGTCTCTGTATTCCGAAGTACGGAAATTATTGTAAAGAGTGAAAAATAAAGGGTTTTGTATACCCTTCCTGTGTATCTTGTCTACTTCCCACAGTTATTGAACATAGCTTTAGTAAGCTCCCTGTTCCGAGTCAGGTCCTTGCATGTTCCCAAACAAAGTAAGACGGAACATTGAACCTGATAGTGGCGCCCAACGAAGAAGAATAACCATGGCCGAGTTTAAAGAAGAACCTGTGCTGCCTGCAGAAGCGGCTCAGAATCCAGAAATGCCAGCTGCCGCCCTGAAAGGATTTGGTTACATCGTCCAGACCATGCGCGCTTGGATGAAACCTGAAGCAACATTTAATGGAAACGCACCGGTAACCAGTTTTTTGGAAAAATTGGATGACCACTTCATGCTCTACCACGTGCACGAGTTTCAAAACGTTACCTTAGCTACCAGCGCTTTGAGGGGCCAAGCGCTTAACTGGTTCAAATGTATAGGCAGAAGTCTCTTGGGTCAAGCAGGAAGTCCCACCTATACTTACGAGAATTTCAAGACTGCCCTAGTAAAAGCCTTCCCTGTCGTAAGGGATCGTAAACGGAACTTTTCAGCATATATCAGCAAAGAATCGAAAATCTCTCAAGCTTAATTTTAAGAAAAATTCACGTCTTCAAACTCTTGTATGGAAACCGTCCGAATCCTGAGATAATTCAAGTGATTTTGCCGAGGTTACTTCCCCAATTGCAAAACTTTATTGAATTAAGGAATCCGACTACACTGGAAAAGTTATTTGAGCTAGCAATCCAGTTTGAAAGTAGAAGAACGGCGGACATTGAAAGAAGACGCCAATATCAACAACGAACCAATTTGGTGCGCCAAGACCACAGCAAAATCAAGCACACGGCTAGGGAAGCAAAGCAAATCAGTGGGCAAGGAAACCCGAGCATTCAAAAACAGCCGGCGAACGTCGACAGTTCAATAGCAATCCAGGAAAAAAGTCTCAAGGCCAGTGGAAAAAGAAGGAAAGCATGGAAATGAAAAATGATTAACTCTAAAACGGATTTCTGCTGACGGGAGGGTGCGGAAATCCGAAGGCCACGAAAACCCCTCTTCCTACAAGTTAAATACAGTAATGGTGAAAAATTTGACTCTTCCGAAGATTGAAGTGTTGGTGAATAATATCCCAGCCACCGCACTCCTGGATACATCCGCGCAGTGTTCCTGTGTGGCAGAAGATTTTTTTAGGAAGTATTTTCGTAAATATCGCATATATAATTCGGATAATACGACAGTGTTAGCTGCGCAAGGAGAAGGATGTAAGTGCATAGGTAAATTACCACTATACATCCGTATCAAGGACGAACAAGTAAAGGTTATGTTTTTCATAGTAAAGAATCTGCAAGCACATATTATCTTAGGAATAGATTTTCTTTCAGAGGCACAAGCAACGCTGGATTTTAATGAAGCGTTCCTTAAGCTGACGATGAAACCAGTTCGTGAAGAAAAGGCTGAACCGCCGATGTTAAACTTTGACCACCTGCCTAATGAAGAGCAACGAAGAATCCGACAAGTGGTAAGTGAATTTGCTTCGTTATTTAGTGATATTCCAGGATTTACTCAGGTTACTAACCATAGTATTGACACCGGAGATTCAATGCGAGTTCGCCACAAAGCATACCGGTATGATAAGAATAAAGAAAAAATTATAGAATGGCATATCACCGATATGCTACGTAAAAAGATCATAACGCCCATCTCAAGTAGTTATGCTAGCCCGGTGGTTTTGTGTAAGAAAAATAATGACTATCCATTGACACATCCAAAAAGGTGGCGATTCGCGATTGACTACCGTAAATTAAACTCCATAACTAAATATCCGGTATATCCGTTACCTATTATTGAAGAAATTCTAAGGAACATAACATCGACCAAATATATGACGACTTTAGACTTAACGACTGGTTATTTTCAAATAGGGGTTAGGCCTGAGGACGTGCCTAAGACTGCTTTTATAACCAAGTCTGGCACTTATGCATTTCTGCGTATGCCGTTTGGCCTTTCAGGGGCACCGGCAACATTTCAGCGATGTATGGATAATGTGTTAAGGCCTGTTCTTGGAAAGTCCACATTTATCTATTTAGACGATATCATTATTACTAGTGATAATCTCGACCAACATGTAAAGGATTTAAGACAGGTGTTTTCTTTATTAAATGAGGACGGTCTAAAAGTTAATGTCGAAAAGTGCAAATTTGCAGCCCCTGAATTAAAATATTTAGGTTACAAAATATCTCAGAAAGGAATCGAGGCAGAAGAATCAAAAATAATTGCTGTACAAAAGTATCCGACTCCAAACACGGCGAAGAAGCTCTCTTCTTTTCTAGGACTTTGTTCATATTATAGGTCCTTTATAAAAGATTTTGCAGCTATTGCTGAACCATTGTTAAAATTAAAAAGGAAAAAGGCAAGATTCTCGTGGACGGCCGAAGCCAATAGTGCGTTCGAAAAATTAAAGCAAGCATTAACGCAAGCCCCTGTGTTGAAATTTCCTGAAAAGGATGAGAATTTAGAAATTTCAGCGGATGCTTCGGATTATGCGGTAGGAGCGGTACTTTCACAAAATCAGCAGCCCGTGGCATTTTTTAGCCGAAATATAAATCAAACACAAAGAAACTATTCCGCGACCGAGAGAGAGGCACTTGCAGTTCTGTTAGCAGTGCAAAAGTTCCGAGTCTATTTTGGAAAGGCGCCAATAACAGTGTACTCTGATCATGCGGCGGTAACTAGATTGTACTCAGGGAAAAACTTATCCCCAAGCTTAATAAGATGGGCACTCAAGCTACAAGAATATAATCTGGTAATCAAGCATACCCCCGGAAAGGAAAATATCGTAGCAGATGCCCTATCCAGAATTAAAATAGATGAAGAAGGTAATACTGTAAAGGAGGCAATGCTCACAGCATGTACAATAAATTCCCGAGAAACTGTGATACCCGAACTGGGTAAGGATCCTGAGTTTGGAAGCATTTATGAGTATTTAAAGGATCCTGAAAATTTTAGCCACCAAGATATTGTGGCGATAAGAAATAGGGCGGCCCATTACGAACTAATAGATAGTCTATTATTTTATACAAAAACTACGAATTCCAACAACGAATTTCGACCTGTTATCCCAGCTAGTCTTATATTAAATATCCTGCAGGAGTTGCATGACAGCCCTTTAGCTTCTCATGCTGGTATTCGAAAAACTATACAACGCGTACGCGAGGCGGTCTATTTTCCTGAACTGCAAAAGTTAACAAGCGCGTATGTCCAGTCCTGCCCAACATGTCAAGCCGTTAATTATATTAATTTCCGCCCGGCCGGGTTTCTAAATAGTATTAAATCCGAATTTCCAAATGAAATAATTGGCATCGATTTATTGGGCCTTTTCCCAAAAAGTCAGTTAAATAAAAGTCTCTATCTCCTTGTTATGGTTGATCATTTTAGTTAGTGGACCGAAATTGTTCCCTTAAAACGAGCCTCCGCGAAATTAGTTACTGATTCTATTTTAAATAAATATATTTTAAAATACGGGGCGCCCCTAAAAGTTATATCGGATAATGGTCCTCAATTTGTAAGTAATGTATTTGAGGACATGTGCCAAAAACTGGATATACGTCATTTAAAAATGGTCCCGTATCGGCGGCAATCAAATATAGCGGAACGGGTCAATATAAATATAGTGAAAATTATCCGTAGTTATGTTAAAAATTTTCATAAAAGCTTGGATAACTATGTCAATGAATTTGCTTTCGCCCTTAGAACCGCAAAACATGATACAACGGGCAAAACTCCTGCTGAGTTATTTTTAGGCAGAAAGATTATAACGCCGTTAGATAAATTATTTTATGTGCAACAAAGAGCCCCAGAATTTAAAATGGGTGATATAGAAAAATTAATTAAAGAAGCAAAAAATAACACTGAAGTAGCACAGAGAAAACCGAAGCTTTATTTATTATGATATGAAACGACGGGGAGTAACTTATTAAGTAGGGGATGAAGTGTTAAAAATTAAGCATTCACTTTCTTCAGCACCAGAAGATAAAACTGCCAAATTTTTTCCACGATTGGAAGGACCATATGTCATAGAAAAAATAACTCACGCTGTAGTAGTGTTAAAAGCCAGGAATGGTGAAACATGCTCCGCAAACATTGATCAAATATAACCCTACTATGATCGTAATAAAATGCAAATTTTCAAAGATCTTTTGCAGGATCCGGCACGGCAGACACGGCAGGCACAAGCTCCAGAGGTGGAACAACGTCAAGCACAAGGACAAGCCATTAGGAGGCAGAAGAAATTGAAAAGAAAGTTTCCCCGTTGGAAAATTGAAGGTAACAAGAAAAAGAAGCCGTTCCACCGTCCAGAAAGGAGAGCTCACGAACACCCCCAGAATGAAGAAGGGAGAAGTACGACAAATGCAAAGAAAGCCAGGAGAAATAACGGCAACTATAACCCGGCTCCCAAACGGAAGATCAACTCCTCGGACAGGACTCTCCGCAGCAAATGTCGCCGAACTGCGGAAGAGCCACCAGCGGCGGAGGAAAAGTTACAAGGAAAATTTGAACGACCAGCAACGAGATCCAAGCAGGAACGCGAAAGAAGTGTCCCGGTTCCACCGAGACCAGCTGCCATCAAACGGCCAAGACCACAGGTAGAGGCGAAAAAGAAGGTTTTCAAGGGTGACCGAACTGGAGGAAAAAGAAAGCTTCTAGAGGAAGGCACTGAAGGGCGAGCCCGCACAAGAAGGAGGATAAATCAAACCAGAATCTGCGCTACCTTCCAGGACTGGGCTCAGAAAAGAATGTCCGAATATCACAAAGATAAGTAAAATTTTATGTTACTTTGCAAACTTAAGTTAATCTTTCATTCTTACTGCAAGTGGCAGATTTCAAGATGTTTTACCTCATGTGAGGTCTACCTTTATCGCCAAAAAGGCGAGAAATGAGTTGTTACCGATTTTGGTATTATGTTTTTCAATTACTCGCGCCTAAAACTAAGGTTGATGTATAATAGGAATGTGTAAATACTTAAATATTGTAAAAGTTATTGTATAAATTTTATTTAAAACATTCTGGCAAGAAAGAAGTTTTAGTCTGAAAGACTTTTTGAAATAAAAGTATTTCAATGTAGAAGAATTGGCACTTGCTTGGAAAAGAATAGAAGTTAACAATGTACTACTAATGTATGTTTTAAAATGCGTAAAATTAACGACATGTTAGTATGTTCTTATATACAATGTGAACTGTTATTTTAAATGTTAAGAAATACTGTGATATGGTAAAAGTGAAAGTAATGCCAAAAAAAAATTTTAAACGTTAGTAAAACTTAAGATCCTTACAATTGTTTAAAATATTTTTATTTGTTAGGTTGAAAAAAAGTGTCATAAAAACTCCAAATACGAATCCTTTTTATCCCATGTTAAGTGAAATTAAATCAACCTACCATAAATTATAAGCTATGTAATAAAAAGCATAGTGCTTATAAGCATGACATTTTACACAGAATGCTATGAATGTCCTTTTTGAGGAATTTAAAACTTCAGTTCACTTTCTTTCTATCAAAGAAAAGAATAGATTTTATTGCAAAAAAATACGTTAAATCTGCAAGGGAAAAAATGTCTGGATATTTAAAATATTTATGAGCAAAAAATGAAAATCAAAAGGATGTAAATCTAAACAAATTCTTTATATACATATTTTTATGCCCTTTGGATACATTTATGCAAAGAAGCAGGTAAATAAACTAAGAATAACAATAACATTAAATAATGTTGTTAAAATTTAACTTGAAAAGAATGATAAAAATTTTAAAATAAATTTCAAAAATAGAATTATTAAAAGCGTATTTCTTTCATCTCTTTTTTCCAAGAAAATAATATTAAAATTATTCGTTTTAAACTTTATATGTATATGAAATGCCGTCACATTGCTTAATTCCTTAAGCCTGCCTACTTAGCCAGCGTGAAATAATTTTTATCATATTAAAAGCTCTTTACATATTTCCAACACTTAATAATGTAATAATAATGCATAATTGAATGATAATAATTTAGGTTCTTATTGTATCAGGAAGTGTAATCGAAAAGGAACTTTACTTATTTTAATAAATCAAGTAGAAACATATATAAAAATAACGTGGAATATTCACTCACTCTTAGAAGAAATATGCCGTAAGGAATTCTGAAATTAGCATAATTTAATCAAAATTCCGCTTTTTACAATTAGCAAATAAATATGGAATATAAATTAAAAATAAATATTAAGCTAAATAAATATTAACAAATAAAGTTATTATGTTTTCAGTGTTTTCCCTTTTGTTTGCAGATGTTTATATTACACGAGAAATGCAGTTTTTCGATAAATGCTTTCCAGTTGGTGTAAAACCAAATATGTCTCTAAAATACATCTGAATTTAGTGGTAAGTCCTTAAAAATACTTCAGCTGAAACGCATTAATATAAACCTCAAAATTAAATAATACTCATTAGATTTAACATTGGCATTTAGCAAGTTACTTTTTGAGAAATTTTCATTCGAAAAATATACTTTTCAGGAAATCTGTTAGTAAATTCATTAGACTAAATGCATTCTTTAAAAAATGTTAATGTGAAAACATTTATAAGCATGAGCCATTAGTTGATATTATAACTAATATATCAAATCCATAAGGTCTAAAAGTTGAAAAACGTTTGTTTGCTTTTTATGAGTGAGTCTGTGAGTAACTATTGTATTTTTATTTGTTTTTATTACTATTACTATCAATATTTACTATTTGTTAAGAAAAGGAATATACCACCTGTGATGGACTGAAATTAAAAGTGAGAGTTTTGAATGCTCTTAAGGTAACGAAACTCACTCGCAGACCATGTTTGTTAGGAAATATTCCAACTGACCAATAAAAAAGGTTTTATATTAAAAAGTACAGGATAAGTTACTAATTCAAAGCTTATTTTTAATTATAGAATTTAGAAAATACTGGAGTACGAAATTTAACTAGAGAAAACAATGAATATCAATTAATCAGGTCCGTTTTAAAACAAAATTTACTCGAAAACCTTTGAACTTAGAAAATAAATTTTAGAATTAAGCAAATTTATTTAAGGCTGTAACACCTATAAGGAGTAAATCTGATTCTTAACTGTTTAAGTACATTTCTCATCCCTCAAATCTTACTTAAAAGGTTTTCGAGTGAGGCTTACTACTAGCTTAATTACTTCTTAGAAACAAACAGACTCAAGTAATCTAATTTAAGTTTGTTTTATCTCAGCTCTGCAGATGGTTAAAATCAAAATATTATTAAAACAGAAGTGTCAGTCGCCTTGACTTGACGGTGAAGCAAAATAATCTTTCGAAATCTACCAAGCTAAATATGTCTAAGCAAGGCTACAATTCTGGATCAACAGCTGTAAGCTAGTTCCCTTCTTTTGCCAAACAAGTAGGATTTGAGATGCTAGTCTTACGCGAGGCAGCGGATTTTCGCTAAATGACAAGCTTGACAGGCAGGCAGACATCGTTCATCCAAACGCTCATACGATTTAGATTACTTTCACTGATTTTATACTAAACTGCTTGCCGCTCAGATCTGCATAAAGTTTCTGGAATGAGAGAATCGGTGACGGAAATGAAGCATATAGGAATATTCGACATTACGCTGAACTAGTTAGTAAGTCTCAACTATAATGCCACAAGATGCTGCTTTCAGTTAAATGAAGAGAGTTCTTAGTTAAATATGGTAAATAATGCAGTAAAACTTAAAACAGTCTAGTAAAATAGCTAATAAAATTGACACAACGTATTATACGCAAATACTAATAATCTATGGCTAAATAATGTAAAATAGTAAATTTGGTAATATAAAGAAATTTGCTATTAAGTATCGTTATGGGAGTGCCGAGAGCTGATACAATATTAAGCATCCAGTTGAAATATCCGATCAAGGTAAATACTTACTGCTGTGCTCATTGTAAGCATTTATGACTTAAGTTTTTAAATTTTAAAGTTTTAAAATGATTACTTAATTTAATAATGAAAAGATGCTTTGGGGAAGGATTTTCTAAGGGGAAACTGATTCGTATTTGCAAATCATATGACAGAAACACAGGAAAATGCATGCGTCCCAACTACTAAGTCGCTGGAAACCAGTTCTAAACAAACTGCCAGTGTTTAGGGGTGTAATAACTTAAAGGAAACAATGGTTTAAATTACTAATTTCTTGAACAGATTCTTCTCTACTTGAGCTTTGCTTCAATCCATTGTCACACGGAAGAAATTTTTTAAGAGTGTCTAATTTTTAGGGTTAAGAATTTTTGGAAAACAAAATAATATGCAACAGAGCGTTCTTTATCTGTAAAGTTGTTTCAAATTTTATAGATAAATGAGCTATAAATAATTATTTGTTACAATGAAAGAACTGCAGACTTTTCCTTTCTTAACATTTGAATTGCTTTTCTCTTTTAACATAGCCATGAAGTAATGCATCACATTTTAGTTACTATAAAAGAAATCTAGAACATATACATGACAAAAGCATATTTTGAGTACAATAAAATGCCACATGTATTTTGCTGCATTGACATTAGCAACTATTGTATAATTACTAACTGCAATGCGATAGAAATGTTTGTGGGTGAGTGTGTTTCTCTCTCTTGATCTATCTATAGTACATACGTAGATAGATACATGGTTAAACATGGATCTATCTATAGTACATACGTAGATAGATAGATGGTTAAACATGGATCTATCTATAGTACATACATAGATAGATACATGGTTAAACAGTTCAAGAAAGAGAGAAGTAATTTACAGCTAGGAAAATTTTATTAGTCCCTATAAATGTATTTTATATAAAGAATTTGTGGTTAATATAAAAAGAGTCTTACGCTATTTAATTTTACAAACCATCGAGATTTACACTTTTCTACATACAATATTAAATGAAAATAATAATAGAAAGCAAACTGACGTAGCTCGAGAATGAAACATCAAACGAATAAATGTTCCTAGTTCCCCACAAAAATAATTCCTTTTCTTTCTGCAAATAAAATAAAATAAAAATTGCTCCGACACAGCTTTGCGCTTTAAACCTTCTAACCCATACTCTGAAAGCGATTTTAATCTGCTCCAAAGCATCCCGCCATCGATTCCATATACCATGGAAAAACCAATAGAGCATTAGTGCATCAAACAACTTTTCTAGAAAGCAAGCTCGTTGTTACGCTACGAGGAGTTTTAATGGGAAACCCGCTCGACTAACAAAACCAATTCTGGAAAAGAGAGACATGGTGTGGATCAGTGAGGTATTCATCTTTCCATTTAGGAAAGGTAATGGCTGCCTGCATGCCTGCAAACAATTACAATTGCTTTCAGAAGATCACACCATGTGGATTGCTCTTTCCCATCTGTTCCTAGTCTCTGCTCGCTTAGATAAGATTGGAAGTATATGTTAGGAATGCATCAACCGATTTGCTTTCATTTTTGCTCTTTAATGGACAATAGATGATGTTTCTACCACACCTACCGGCTTTATTATCGCAAATACTCTGCTACGGAATTCTTTTTAAGTATTTTAAGTAGTCAGAAAATTTACGGCAGAAGTTATTACTAATTAAAATCATGATGCTTATTGAAATCTATTACTGAATTTGCATATGAAGGATTTATTCTTTAGTATAACGGTTATTTTTAGTTCTGTTTATTTTACTGCTGAAACAAGAATACTTCTAATTGATTTTGCTTTAAACATTTTAAACAATATCTAATAAACCATTTATTGTTTAAGCTTAAGAGTTACAATAAATTCATATTTGAGCTGGTCCATCATTCCGTGTTATCGTCACAACAAGGGGAAAAATAGCATGAATACATCATTCCTATATTCACATATTTGCTAATATCCAAATGGTACGTGACTTGTTAATAAATAAACACTACGAAATAAAGAGCTTGGCATAAAATTAAGTTCTTAATTTTGTACAAATTTGCTTATCTGTTCTGACTTGACATCCTTCGTGTCAGAGGGTCCAGTCTTACTGTAAGAGGATTCATACAATCATGAATATTAAGTCGAGTTTAGATGTAAACTCTTAATTTTACACGCAATTAAGAAAAGAAAAATCAGATAATTGATCATTATGGGATATGAATAATGTTCGTATGAGAGATTTTCGAGTTAAGTAATGAAAATGTAGATTTAAATTTGTTTAATTATATTTTCCTCAGTTGATGGAAATAAATCATATTATGTTTAGAGTGACTGAACTTGAGTGATTCTCTTCGGAAAAAAACGCAAGGTAGTTCTTAAGATGCATTGTGTCTTTTGTTTTAAAAATTCACATAGAACAAACGATAAATTTGGCCATACAGTGCAGCTTGTTTTATTACTTGTTTTACTGCGTTATTGTAATAAACCTTGCTTTAAATTGGTTCTAATTTGTGATATATAGAAATCTTACGCATAATTTTTATTATACGTGTTTAGATTTTTAAAAAGATTGTAAAAAAGGTGCAGTGATGAAATTGCATTTTTATCACAGTCATTGAATTGAATCTTTTTATTTCAGTTTTAATAGAATTGTGAAACAGATGGAAAATTTATTCTTGGATACCCCCTTTTTTTCCAGGAGAAACATTACCTCATTGCTATAATCACTTAAGAAACTTTTTTATACAGGCTAAATAATCGCATCACGGCATCAATCACTGAAACCTTAAGAAATAATTCAAACTGCTGGGAATCAATGTGCATTGTTAAGCGAATTCGATCAAAAACCATAAGAGTTAATTATTACTGAGAACCAAATATTGCATCTTAATGAAATTCAAAGGGTCTAATGTATAACCGCCAGTAAATGGTGTCTTTCATGAAACACTATAATTAAAACATGCTAAGACATAATTTTTTTTCTCCCTTTAAAGAATGAATCTATTATTTTTTACGCTAATATTATAACTCCAAAATTCTGGCACGCTTCAGCTATGAACTGCAAACAAAAATTCGCAAACCATTTTGCTGGAAAAAGGATTAGCCATTTCATTGTTAGTTAAATGCCCAACAGTTTCCCCGAATCAGTATATTTTTTATATGGAACGATTTTTCATGAAGACGAATATTTATTTCAGTAGTCGAAATAAATATTCGTCGTAACAATAATAAGTCAGAACATACAATAATTATTAACATATTTTAATTTCGTTTCAAAATAATTTTCAGAAGAAAATTTTAAACTGCACAAGGAAAAAAGCAAATTTTTGACTGGGTTTTTATCTGCCGGTTAATTTCTGACTAAGAAGTTCAAACGTTATTCACTAATTTGAATTTCCTTTTACCTCGTTACTGATGGAAATTTTTATATTAAAAGGACTCATAAAACAAATTTTATTTTTTCGTTATAACTGCGGAAAGCAAAGTAATTTTTTATTCACATTAATCTGATTCATAGTGGTTTCGATAATTTATGCATGTACTATGAAATTTTTGAGGAAAAGTGATGTTTATAAATATTTCATTAAAATTAAAATAATAATAATAATAAATAAATATTCTGGAATCCAGTTTTATGATTCTTATAATTTAAATTTGAATTAGATCTGTTTAATAGAAAAATTAATAAAATACATAAACTGTTTTTATCTTCCTGCACGTGAAATAAAAAATAATTGCTATTGAAACTGGGCCGCGATAGATTTAAAATATGCAAAGAGAATATAACGCAGTAACATAGTTGATTATAACTGAAAATTCATTTGTATTACAATTTATTATTCTAATTTGTTTATATAATGTCACATCTTTATTTTTTTCCAACAACTGCGTTTTGCGTTTGATTAATGTGTCTTCATGTATCATTTTTAATGGTTTATCCAGTCTAACAATTACATTTGTAATCAACTAGTTTCATGATCCTGTCTTCATTTGTCTTCCATATTGCACTTTTGTTTGAAGTTACATACACTAAAGTAAGCAAATTTGACGATACACATATTATGACATATTTGAAACATTATGGAAGACCGCATAATATGATTTGCTCCCAATATATCACCACAGTATTGCCTGAGCAGTCCTGGTGATCACACATTTTCAAAAAAGCGTTTTGAGACATGTGGTGCTAATATGTTATCCATGAAACCTTTTACTATTCTTAGCTACATTACTTTACCGGCGAGGTAAGATTTGTATTCTCGGTTCATCTTGATTATGCTTCATTCGACTGACGTACTTTAATGAATTTGAAATCAAGAGTAAGAATTAGTATAAGTAAGAATTATAATGTGACTTAAAATTTTCTCGAATAATACCAAGCAGTGCGGCATTGCTCGGGATAACATATTTCCTGACAATTGTTCGGTGGGTGTTCGCTGTGTTCAGATAGGGTAAATTTAGAAGTAAATACCATTATCTAACCATAATTGTTTGGATTTTGTCACGTTAGCTTAAGTTACATGTCTTTATCTTCAAAAGAATAAGAATGATATTAATTAAATGGGTTTCAAGGAATTGGAACAGGCATTCCCTGTTGAGTAGTATATGCTTGTACCATTCTAACAAAGACTCCATTATGTCTCATCATACAAGGGGTAATGAACAGGGCGAATACTCATTATTTATTGGACCAATTATTCGCCGATTATCGAATACTCAAGGTTCATGTTGGATGTTTTAATCCATGCGGGTCATGTCATTTAGAAGACTCAAAGAACTTTCTTAATCGGACAATTTGTTTCCGAGTTGTACATTTTCATCATATTTATTATGCATCTGAGTAAAATTACCTGAACTAAAAGTATTTTGTCCTAAAATAATGGCGTGGCATGTCATACAAAATGTAAATAGAAAAATTAGTGTACTTAAGCCTAATTAGAAAGACAATTAATCGTCGCTTAATCAATGCACAAGATCACTGCTGGGTGTTCAGCATACACCTCGTTATCTTCTTTCTACAGTTTTAGTTTCCTGAGTTCTATCGAAAGACGTTTTTAATTCTGCAGTCATTACGGTCAAGAATTTGTCAAAAAATTCACTAGTACATCCTTTGTCAGAAAAGTTCCAGGGCAAAAGCCGTAAAAATTGAAAATTGCATTTATCAAATAATGATCCTAGCTGCTATCAAAGTAGTTCCCTTGGCTATTTATACACAACTGCCAACGTTTCTGGAGGTCTTGGAAGCAAGCGGGGAAACTTCAACTGCGATGCTTGCAAGCTCATTTGCCACTGTCCGTTGGATGTCTGCAATAATCTTCATGAAGCTTTCCTTTCAGTCTCCTTTTCACTCACTGAAAGAAGAAAAAATCACAATAATCTTTAACAAAAATGTGAGATCACATCTGGCTCTATCAGAAGCATAAATTCTTCGTCTTTCCTCTTTCTGTTCATCTGTTGAGTGAGGGACGATTCTTGCATTAAATTTCCTTTTCCTAAATCTTCGCGTAAAATCCTATAACACATATCGCGATTCAAATGCAGTTCTTCTGATGTCATACGCACAGTTACACGACGGTCTTCTTGCGATAACAGCCTTACACGTTCGACGTTTGCATCGGTATGTGCTACAGACGGATGACCAGTCCCGGGATCGTCTTGCATTGAATCTCTGCCTTCACGAAACCTTTTGTACCACTCGCAAACACGACTTCTTGAATGTGCCTAGCCTGCATATGCTTGCTTAACCCTGTCCATGTTTCACTAAGTGTTTTCAAGAACTTAACGCAGAAATTAATGTTCATTCTTTGTTCACAATCAGCATCCATTGTATCACCTTAACGAATTCGACAACAATCTGAACAGTTGTGTTGCTGAACACAACCCTACCACCTAGTAAGTTTGCGTGGAAACATGGCCGAGGTCATGTCAAGTAAGAATAATTACCAGGTAACCGAAAAACAATATTTGTTCCTCTTAACTTCCTACTATTAGATCACACTCTCCGTATATCTTGTTCAAAGTTTCAGTCGTTAATAAAATACTTCTTATTCATCCACTCAAGTTCAAATGCATTTTTTAAAACTTGTAGTGGATTATAACTGATGTTAATACAGTGCTTTCACATATTAAAGTCAATTCCTACTTAGTTATTCATGTTTATCGGAAGTACAGATATGCTGTTTTTATTAAATATATTATAAGACTTACAAATAATGACCGTTTGTTAAGAATTCTCACGTGCTGTAAAAATTAATTTTATAACAACTTATAAATAGTACATGACTGTGATAAATGGGATGGAAATATTTAACAAAAATAAGTGGCAACAGTAAGACAGAGTACTAAAGATTTTTAGAATGTATGGAATTAAAGAATTGTAGTTTTATAGAAATGAATGAAGTGTATACAATGTCCCATTATGTAGTGAAAATTCTCCCCATATTTATATGTTAACGTGATAATAATATATGTTTAAAATATACCCCTTTAAAATTGCCCTTGCTTCACAAACGGAGAATACGAAAAGAAAGAAAGAAAGCGAAAAGAAACTACAATACAACGCAAGCGACGATTAGAGAAGGAAAACCAACGTCAGGTCAAGCATATGTCGCCTTGGAGTCGTGTAAAATCATTAGATGGAATATTAATTGAAGAACTGGACTGCTCGAAATTCGCTGAAAAGATTCCTTGAAATAATGAAACATCACAAGAGATGGATAGAATGAGAAATTATAGACAACCATCAGCTTCATAAATTATAAACGAAAACATTTTAATAATTTTAATAAAAAGCAACTAAAATAAAATTGTTCTTTGTTGAACTCAGTAGGAATTGAATTTAAATTTTTTTTATATTACTTGTTAGTACTTCAAACTCAGAAGTAAAAAAACAATTGTCCTGGAACGTTTCTAACAGAGAATGTGAAATTGGATAAGATAATCGCAAGAACGCTTACAATCTGCAATGTGTAACAATGAACGTTAGTGTACTATACTGTTGTATTATTTACAACGAGTGATATGTTGTCTCAAATATCATAACACTGAAGGCAGGAATATTTCACATATTCTAACTCACATTATTCTAACTCAGTATCATATTTTATTCTAACACAGTGTCGCGTTATTGATTTACAGAATATGAATTTCTGTGTCTTTGATTAATTAATTTCAGCTGTTCCATTTGTTTCAATATATTTTCAATTAACTTCTCATATCAGAATTTGAGGTTGCAGTAATCTTTGTAGATATTGTTTTATTTTCAAGATGACAAGACTTAGGAATTTCTTGTTAACCAATTCTGTAGTTATTTTACTGCATTAAAACTGAAATAGATATTTTTATATATAATTTACTTTCTTCCAGCTAAATAAGTTTTTTATCTTAAAGAGCATAAATTATAACACTCATTACGATATCTTAAAGGATATTTATTCAATATTATTGTTTTTAATGTCTTATATACTGGATGTTGCTCCCGGGCTTTTCACTCTAATCATCATTTCAAACACCACATTTTATTCGATATTTCATGGATCTCCTTGATCTGAAATTTTTATTTTCAGTTAGTTACAGCTTTTCTATGATCAGTTAATAAAACTATTCACAACAAAGCTAAGATCAATGTTAAGCGACAAAATAGATGAATAAGTTCTAACTGAGTAATCTGTTTCTTTAGAAAGTGTTCCTATTTATATCTCTAGAGCATAAGCCATATGGTACAGAAGGAAGACCCTGGATATCGAAAAAATCTCTAAATAAATGTAGAACTGAATAGGATGTTTTAATTATGTTTTCATTTGGTAATGACCGCTTTTATACATTGCGATTGCCTAAGTTGCTTCAAAAAAGCTCAGGAAAGTGCTAGAAATGCAGAAAACAAAAGGTTCTGTCAGGTTTCCGAAAGCGTGTTACACTTTTAGCAGCAAGTGAAGAACGAGCATCCTTTACAACAAATCAAGGCAACTGCACCTTAAGTATATCACAACACGAGAAAAATCCGCAATGTTGTGAGAAATGCAATAAAGAAGCATTAATTAAGCTTTAACCGTTTCAAATATTTCCTATTCAGAAGCAGTTGAACCAAAGTTTGCAACAATATTTATACTACCTGAAAGTAAGGAACCACAAATGAAGTAGAAAACTTATTTAAGTCAATTTTCCCTTAGAAGAATAATAGTTAAAATAAGTAACATCTCTCGCATTTAAAACGGAGGTTTAGAAATTTCTCGCAACACTGAAAAATATTTTAAACATATTACAAAAAATACATAAAACTCTAAATAATAAACACATTTTCCATGTAAGAATTCTCAAAAATCGATTCATTTGAATAATGAGTGAAAGGATTACGTATCAAATATCATCAAAGAAACTCGTATTCATATTGGAATAATATAGTAGCAAATAAACACACATGTTCCGACTGAAGTCAAAGCTGTGTAAGGAATGTCATATATTCCATTTAATCAATTTTAAAAAAACTGCATGAGGCTCTAAAAGTTATTCTTAGGTTGGAGAACTGCAGTTGTATATGTTCATCAAAAGTAATGAAGACATGTAAGTAGGAAGGAACAGCTGCAGGAAAACTTGTTCAGAAACGTTGCAAAAGCGTGTATAGTCATTAGGTTTGTCCAAGCAGCAAACATGAAAAACGTGCAATGCCCTCGCCGGGCTTCGACATCTCGGCCTCCCGACTATTAGCCGGACGTGCTTCTAATTACTCCGCAAAGGAACTTGGTGGTATGGAAAAATAAAATATCTTGCATTCTCCCCCCCCCCACTTAAAGGGCAATTTGTATGACAGGGACCCAATTTTGAAAACACAATAGAAACATATTATCGCCCACCACTGTTAAGCGTAAAACATGTGCAATGCCTTTGCCAGGATTAGAGTTTCAGGCCTAGCTGCTGCTAAACAGACATACTTCGAATAACACCTCGAAGACAACCTCGTAAGGAGGAGAAAGTGACTTCGAAAAATCTTAATGAAAAAGTTTAAAGATATATTTCTTCGTTTTTACGTTCCATGTTACTGATCTTGGAAATGGTTCCTGTGGGTTAGTTAACATTATTCATGAATAATTGTACAGGTTGGCCTATTATGATAAAACAGCTGCATGAAATCACCCATAACTAACATGAATAAAAAGTATATTTAGTAATATTAGATGACCTGTCGTTCCTGGATTGTAGAAAGCTTAAGCTGTTGTTTGAAATGGTGAAACGCACTTCACCTGTTTTCACTTTAATCAGATGTATTTAGATTTCGTGATAGCCAAGCAAGGATATTTTGAAGAGCGTTTTAGTTGACAAGAAGCATTGCAATGGGTGTTTTTATGAAACTGGTGGTCGTTAGATTTTTATTTTGTAGCAAACTAGACGCTCGACTTGTGCCAAAAGATTTTAGACAAACTGATTCCACCACCAGTATGGGAATATTAGGAAACGAAAACTAATACGGACGTTAAGCTTCGTGCTGAGGCAGAGACCAATACTCCATTCACACTAGATGCTCCATTCACACTTAGGAGACACGTGCACGACTGGTTTCTCAGCAGCTATAGCTTAGGGCCCCACTTTCCTGGGACCTCCCAAAAAAATTAAACTATAGTATAAATATAGTATTAAAATATAGTATAACAGACTTATAAAAGGGCTCCATATCTCAAATACCTTAGGCCTTTACCAAGTCCGGCTCTGTCTGAGATTTCTAAATATTAATTGCGCAGAACAGCTGTAACAGGAAATGAAACTTCTGATAAAAAATTCAAGCTGAAGGCTAAACAGCAATTTTGCAAACTAGACGCTGTCAAACAAATTTTGCAAACTAGACGCTTCAGCAAACTAGACGCTGTCACTTATAACAACAATTTTGCAAAACGAAAGAATTAAACATTTATGTCGACACCTACTCGAAAGCGTGTAGCGGAGTGCTTCGATGTGTTGCCGATGCCACAAAATCTGACTCGTTAAAAATAAACGATGATTCTAATAAACTAACTGCCAGGGTTTATATTCTAAAAACCCTGACAAACCCTAACAAAACCTGACGGCCTTTGAATGCTTTTGATATTTAACTTTTTCTTTTTTAAATCACGTCAGATTTCGGATATGATTTAATTCTATAATGGGATTTTCAAATGATATTTTTTTTTGCGATTTTTAAGGGTTGGCTTCTCAGAGCTCATATGTGTTCTATAGTGTGTCATGACTAAAAAAAGTTTTCGTCATATTTCAGTTAATTAAAACTTGTTTCTTTGTATAATCTTCAGGTTTTACTTTCGAAATCCGTTTCTTTAAAAATACATGTTTAAACCTTCCTTCTAATTTCATAGGTTTCCAGAAATGTTTCTCTTCTACTTTTGAAAATAGTTTTATCGTCCTTTCGATCCTCATTTTATTATAATTTTGAGCCTTATTCTTTAATATGAGTATCACAGTGAAAATTGTCAGTTCAATCAAAAAAAGCAATGAATGAGGAAAAAAATCTTTCTAGAAGTGCCGAAAGCAGTTTAATAAAAGCGAGTTCTACGCACTTTCATAAAATATTCATAACCTTGTTTGCGTCTTTTTTTAATACTTTTTCAGGTGTCACTCGGCTTGCAGTGCTCATTTAACCACCAAGAACACGATTCAACACCTCATCTTCTGGCTTAGAGGGCGAGTAACTCAAAAATCGTTTTTTCCCAGCATTATGACATCATATATCAAAGGCCGCGTCATGTCTTCCGAAGAAGAAATTAGTTTCGAAATTTATTTGACGCTTCGTGATAGATGGAAACAAGAAAAAGCTTAAGTCCTCGAGATCTTTTTTTGCAGTAAATGTCAAAAGTGTAACTGACTTTAAATGAAAACTTGTCAACAATGATGCGAAATTAAAATTCAGGGTAATGAAGAGGAAAAGGTGAGGATAAATCTGTACCGATTCGAGTATGCATATTGCTTTGCCGTTCATACAGTGTTATCATTCGAGCATTATATATTCTATAAAACATTATGAAAGGTAAGATGCAAATATAATATCTTATTTTGGACCATAAGGAAAAGCACATCCATAAATATATCAGATCACTATTCCTGGAAGCTCCATCTTTCATAAATTTAATGTAAACATTAAAGCATATAAAGATTCAGATCTTTTCATCCCGAGAAAGCTAAAATGTGTTCGAAAAGATGATATGCATCTAAAAGAAATTTAATAACAGTGAGTTGCAAAGATTGCTTTTCTAAAAGATCTAACTTTCGTTATATTCGATATATCTCACAAAGTGACATAGATTACAAGTATACCTGAAACCGTTTAAAACTTCAAAGTGAGTATATTTATGCTGAGTAATAAATTTTTTGTGCTGTTAAATACAGTTGTAAATAAATTTAAATTAAGAAATGTGAGAAAATTCTATGCTACGTAACTTTTTAAGAAAATAAAGTTAAAACGTATTTTTCCTTTGAGAACACACAGACTCCCCGTGCACCACATATGTACAACACGGGGCTTACAGAAGTAAGTTAACTAGAACATTAAAGGTTACATGTATAAATAAAAATTAAAAATTACATGCATAAATAAAGCGAACAAAAGCAGAGAACAGCAATCTGGACTTCTTGAAAACAGACAAGTTCACTGGCCAAGTCACTCCGAACATTTTCAAATCGTTCTGTAAGCATAATCTAGAGCCATCAAATGTAGGGCACGAGAAAATCAAATGTTCCACATCCTGAGGAACTCTTTTTGAACATTCACATAAATTGTTTGATCGTAGATTAAAACGAAACAGATAACTTGTAAGGATCTTAAGTTTTACTAACGTTTATTTTATTTTAAATCTTTACTATCACTTCTTATTTTCTACTTCCGGCCAGAATTAAAAGCGTTAACTTATTTATGCAAATTTGTCTGGCGAACGCCAAGTACTTAAGTTGTGGCTTTTTGCCAAGCGAGAGAGAGGAAGGAGTTAGTCAAAGCAGGCCGCTTGCCTTAGAAGTTTTACTCGGTTGCTGTTTGCCATCCAGGCCAGAGGTTTAATCCTCGTGATAATTTTAAACGTATTGTAGTGTTAACAGTTCTCTGTACTACATACGGCTTCTGATTAATATCCGGCCAATCTTACACGTAGGCCCTTGTTGATTATTCCAAATTTAAGTTAGAGTTTAGTTATATTTTTATATTCTTACGTTCAGACCACAAGTAGTTGGTCTCTGTATTCCGAAGTACGGAAATTATTGTAAAGAGTGAAAAATAAAGGGTTTTGTATACCCTTCCTGTGTATCTTGTCTACTTCCCACAGTTATTGAACATAGCTTTAGTAAGCTCCCTGTTCCGAGTCAGGTCCTTGCATGTTCCCAAACAAAGTAAGACGGAACATTGAACCTGATAGTGGCGCCCAACGAAGAAGAATAACCATGGCCGAGTTTAAAGAAGAACCTGTGCTGCCTGCAGAAGCGGCTCAGAATCCAGAAATGCCAGCTGCCGCCCTGGAAGGATTTGGTTACATCGTCCAGACCATGCGCGCTTGGATGAAACCTGAAGCAACATTTAATGGAAACGCACCGGTAACCAGTTTTTTGGAAAAATTGGATGACCACTTCATGCTCTACCACGTGCACGAGTTTCAAAACGTTACCTTAGCTACCAGCGCTTTGAGGGGCCAAGCGCTTAACTGGTTCAAATGTATAGGCAGAAGTCTCTTGGGTCAAGCAGGAAGTCCCACCTATACTTACGAGAATTTCAAGACTGCCCTAGTAAAAGCCTTCCCTGTCGTAAGGGATCGTAAACGGAACTTTTCAGCATATATCAGCAAAGAATCGAAAATCTCTCAAGCTTAATTTTAAGAAAAATTCACGTCTTCAAACTCTTGTATGGAAACCGTCCGAATCCTGAGATAATTCAAGTGATTTTGCCGAGGTTACTTCCCCAATTGCAAAACTTTATTGAATTAAGGAATCCGACTACACTGGAAAAGTTATTTGAGCTAGCAATCCAGTTTGAAAGTAGAAGAACGGCGGACATTGAAAGAAGACGCCAATATCAACAACGAACCAATTTGGTGCGCCAAGACCACAGCAAAATCAAGCACACGGCTAGGGAAGCAAAGCAAATCAGTGGGCAAGGAAACCCGAGCATTCAAAAACAGCCGGCGAACGTCGACAGTTCAATAGCAATCCAGGAAAAAAGTCTCAAGGCCAGTGGAAAAAGAAGGAAAGCATGGAAATGAAAAATGATTAACTCTAAAACGGATTTCTGCTGACGGGAGGGTGCGGAAATCCGAAGGCCACGAAAACCCCTCTTCCTACAAGTTAAATACAGTAATGGTGAAAAATTTGACTCTTCCGAAGATTGAAGTGTTGGTGAATAATATCCCAGCCACCGCACTCCTGGATACATCCGCGCAGTGTTCCTGTGTGGCAGAAGATTTTTTTAGGAAGTATTTTCGTAAATATCGCATATATAATTCGGATAATACGACAGTGTTAGCTGCGCAAGGAGAAGGATGTAAGTGCATAGGTAAATTACCACTATACATCCGTATCAAGGACGAACAAGTAAAGGTTATGTTTTTCATAGTAAAGAATCTGCAAGCACATATTATCTTAGGAATAGATTTTCTTTCAGAGGCACAAGCAACGCTGGATTTTAATGAAGCGTTCCTTAAGCTGACGATGAAACCAGTTCGTGAAGAAAAGGCTGAACCGCCGATGTTAAACTTTGACCACCTGCCTAATGAAGAGCAACGAAGAATCCGACAAGTGGTAAGTGAATTTGCTTCGTTATTTAGTGATATTCCAGGATTTACTCAGGTTACTAACCATAGTATTGACACCGGAGATTCAATGCGAGTTCGCCACAAAGCATACCGGTATGATAAGAATAAAGAAAAAATTATAGAATGGCATATCACCGATATGCTACGTAAAAAGATCATAACGCCCATCTCAAGTAGTTATGCTAGCCCGGTGGTTTTGTGTAAGAAAAATAATGACTATCCATTGACACATCCAAAAAGGTGGCGATTCGCGATTGACTACCGTAAATTAAACTCCATAACTAAATATCCGGTATATCCGTTACCTATTATTGAAGAAATTCTAAGGAACATAACATCGACCAAATATATGACGACTTTAGACTTAACGACTGGTTATTTTCAAATAGGGGTTAGGCCTGAGGACGTGCCTAAGACTGCTTTTATAACCAAGTCTGGCACTTATGCATTTCTGCGTATGCCGTTTGGCCTTTCAGGGGCACCGGCAACATTTCAGCGATGTATGGATAATGTGTTAAGGCCTGTTCTTGGAAAGTCCACATTTATCTATTTAGACGATATCATTATTACTAGTGATAATCTCGACCAACATGTAAAGGATTTAAGACAGGTGTTTTCTTTATTAAATGAGGACGGTCTAAAAGTTAATGTCGAAAAGTGCAAATTTGCAGCCCCTGAATTAAAATATTTAGGTTACAAAATATCTCAGAAAGGAATCGAGGCAGAAGAATCAAAAATAATTGCTGTACAAAAGTATCCGACTCCAAACACGGCGAAGAAGCTCTCTTCTTTTCTAGGACTTTGTTCATATTATAGGTCCTTTATAAAAGATTTTGCAGCTATTGCTGAACCATTGTTAAAATTAAAAAGGAAAAAGGCAAGATTCTCGTGGACGGCCGAAGCCAATAGTGCGTTCGAAAAATTAAAGCAAGCATTAACGCAAGCCCCTGTGTTGAAATTTCCTGAAAAGGATGAGAATTTAGAAATTTCAGCGGATGCTTCGGATTATGCGGTAGGAGCGGTACTTTCACAAAATCAGCAGCCCGTGGCATTTTTTAGCCGAAATATAAATCAAACACAAAGAAACTATTCCGCGACCGAGAGAGAGGCACTTGCAGTTCTGTTAGCAGTGCAAAAGTTCCGAGTCTATTTTGGAAAGGCGCCAATAACAGTGTACTCTGATCATGCGGCGGTAACTAGATTGTACTCAGGGAAAAACTTATCCCCAAGCTTAATAAGATGGGCACTCAAGCTACAAGAATATAATCTGGTAATCAAGCATACCCCCGGAAAGGAAAATATCGTAGCAGATGCCCTATCCAGAATTAAAATAGATGAAGAAGGTAATACTGTAAAGGAGGCAATGCTCACAGCATGTACAATAAATTCCCGAGAAACTGTGATACCCGAACTGGGTAAGGATCCTGAGTTTGGAAGCATTTATGAGTATTTAAAGGATCCTGAAAATTTTAGCCACCAAGATATTGTGGCGATAAGAAATAGGGCGGCCCATTACGAACTAATAGATAGTCTATTATTTTATACAAAAACTACGAATTCCAACAACGAATTTCGACCTGTTATCCCAGCTAGTCTTATATTAAATATCCTGCAGGAGTTGCATGACAGCCCTTTAGCTTCTCATGCTGGTATTCGAAAAACTATACAACGCGTACGCGAGGCGGTCTATTTTCCTGAACTGCAAAAGTTAACAAGCGCGTATGTCCAGTCCTGCCCAACATGTCAAGCCGTTAATTATATTAATTTCCGCCCGGCCGGGTTTCTAAATAGTATTAAATCCGAATTTCCAAATGAAATAATTGGCATCGATTTATTGGGCCTTTTCCCAAAAAGTCAGTTAAATAAAAGTCTCTATCTCCTTGTTATGGTTGATCATTTTAGTTAGTGGACCGAAATTGTTCCCTTAAAACGAGCCTCCGCGAAATTAGTTACTGATTCTATTTTAAATAAATATATTTTAAAATACGGGGCGCCCCTAAAAGTTATATCGGATAATGGTCCTCAATTTGTAAGTAATGTATTTGAGGACATGTGCCAAAAACTGGATATACGTCATTTAAAAATGGTCCCGTATCGGCGGCAATCAAATATAGCGGAACGGGTCAATATAAATATAGTGAAAATTATCCGTAGTTATGTTAAAAATTTTCATAAAAGCTTGGATAACTATGTCAATGAATTTGCTTTCGCCCTTAGAACCGCAAAACATGATACAACGGGCAAAACTCCTGCTGAGTTATTTTTAGGCAGAAAGATTATAACGCCGTTAGATAAATTATTTTATGTGCAACAAAGAGCCCCAGAATTTAAAATGGGTGATATAGAAAAATTAATTAAAGAAGCAAAAAATAACACTGAAGTAGCACAGAGAAAACCGAAGCTTTATTTATTATGATATGAAACGACGGGGAGTAACTTATTAAGTAGGGGATGAAGTGTTAAAAATTAAGCATTCACTTTCTTCAGCACCAGAAGATAAAACTGCCAAATTTTTTCCACGATTGGAAGGACCATATGTCATAGAAAAAATAACTCACGCTGTAGTAGTGTTAAAAGCCAGGAATGGTGAAACATGCTCCGCAAACATTGATCAAATATAACCCTACTATGATCGTAATAAAATGCAAATTTTCAAAGATCTTTTGCAGGATCCGGCACGGCAGACACGGCAGGCACAAGCTCCAGAGGTGGAACAACGTCAAGCACAAGGACAAGCCATTAGGAGGCAGAAGAAATTGAAAAGAAAGTTTCCCCGTTGGAAAATTGAAGGTAACAAGAAAAAGAAGCCGTTCCACCGTCCAGAAAGGAGAGCTCACGAACACCCCCAGAATGAAGAAGGGAGAAGTACGACAAATGCAAAGAAAGCCAGGAGAAATAACGGCAACTATAACCCGGCTCCCAAACGGAAGATCAACTCCTCGGACAGGACTCTCCGCAGCAAATGTCGCCGAACTGCGGAAGAGCCACCAGCGGCGGAGGAAAAGTTACAAGGAAAATTTGAACGACCAGCAACGAGATCCAAGCAGGAACGCGAAAGAAGTGTCCCGGTTCCACCGAGACCAGCTGCCATCAAACGGCCAAGACCACAGGTAGAGGCGAAAAAGAAGGTTTTCAAGGGTGACCGAACTGGAGGAAAAAGAAAGCTTCTAGAGGAAGGCACTGAAGGGCGAGCCCGCACAAGAAGGAGGATAAATCAAACCAGAATCTGCGCTACCTTCCAGGACTGGGCTCAGAAAAGAATGTCCGAATATCACAAAGATAAGTAAAATTTTATGTTACTTTGCAAACTTAAGTTAATCTTTCATTCTTACTGCAAGTGGCAGATTTCAAGATGTTTTACCTCATGTGAGGTCTACCTTTATCGCCAAAAAGGCGAGAAATGAGTTGTTACCGATTTTGGTATTATGTTTTTCAATTACTCGCGCCTAAAACTAAGGTTGATGTATAATAGGAATGTGTAAATACTTAAATATTGTAAAAGTTATTGTATAAATTTTATTTAAAACATTCTGGCAAGAAAGAAGTTTTAGTCTGAAAGACTTTTTGAAATAAAAGTATTTCAATGTAGAAGAATTGGCACTTGCTTGGAAAAGAATAGAAGTTAACAATGTACTACTAATGTATGTTTTAAAATGCGTAAAATTAACGACATGTTAGTATGTTCTTATATACAATGTGAACTGTTATTTTAAATGTTAAGAAATACTGTGATATGGTAAAAGTGAAAGTAATGCCAAAAAAAAATTTTTTTATTCGTGTGACTGTAAAAAGACCAAATTATGGTGAATATGTGTTAAAGGTTGAATGAATGTAGTTAGGCTCTCTGACGCTACACTTCAGAGTTAGCCAGTTTCAGAATAGTACCTCAGGGTTTAGAGTTCAAGATAGGGTGTGTTACGAGGTCTTGTCATGTTGAATTTTAACACGTTAGTGTTTTGATTGTAGGAGGCAGTGTTGAACACGTATACATAAACACATTCGTGTTTGGTGTTCTTTTACAACACATGTCAGAGAGCACGGGGAGAGATAATTAAAATAGTCATGAATGGAATAAGAATGTTAAGAGAAGTATAATTGTATATGTTACTTGCCATTTCATTGTGTAACATTTCATTAAACTAGTTTTCCTTCCAGATCTCTGGAAGGAACCAGATTTGAATAAAAGCTCCTGTTTAGATGCAGTACAGATGAAAAATTGGGTGTCCATGGAGCTGCTATTGTAAAAAGAAATTTTTTTAAAAATTTCTAGTTTCTAGTGAGAAATGTTTGTAAAAGATTGGCCTCGCGTTAGATTCTAGAGCTAAAAGTTTTCAACAAGGTCGTTTTAGACCTCAGTTTCAAACTAATTAACTCTGGCGGGAAGTATGTAAGGATCTTAAGTTTTACTAACGTTTATTTTATTTTAAATCTTTACTATCACTTCTTATTTTCTACTTCCGGCCAGAATTAAAAGCGTTAACTTATTTATGCAAAATTTGTCTGGCGAACGCCAAGTAGTTAAGTTGTGGCTTTTTGCCAAGCGAGAGAGAGGAAGGAGTTAGTCGAAGCAGGCCGCTTGCCTTAGAAGTTTTACTCGGTTGCTGTTTGCCTTCCAGGCCAGAGGTTTAATCCTCGTGATAATTTTAAACGTATTGTAGTGTTAACAGTTCTCTGTACTACATACTGCTTCCTGTTAATATCCGGCCAATCTTACACGTAGGCCCTTGTTGATTATTCCAAATTTAAGTTAGAGTTTAGTTATATTTTTATATTCTTACGTTTAGACCACAAGTAGTTGGTCTCGGTATTCCGAAGTACGGAAATTATTGTAAAGAGTGAAAAATAAAGGGTTTTGTATACCCTTCCTGTGTATCTTGTCTACTTCCCACAGTTATTGAACATAGCTTTAGTAAGCTCCCTGTTCCGAGTCAGGTCCTTGCATGTTCCCAAAGAAAGTAAGACGGAACATTGAACCTGATAAACTTGCAAATTTACCGTGAACAGATAAAAACTGAGACACTTTAAAATTTAACGAGAGGATTCAATCTATGGTAAATAGAAGGAAGGAACGTTTTGGTGACTTCAGCATTACAAGATGAAATGTATTCCTCCTTCCACATAGCTAAAAGCTTTTTATAATGAAAGGACTTCCAATAACTCTTTGGAATGCTAATGTTGATATCAATGGGTAAATTTAATGCATCTTTAGCTAAGAAATCAGCTCTTTCATTTCCGTAGAAACCATGATGAGCGCGCACATAAGCAAAGCAGATATCAATACCTCTAATTCTAAGTGAACTAACAGTTACTAGGGTTTCGATAACTAATTTATCGCAGCTGGTAATACTGTTCAAAAGTTGAAGAGGAGAAAGAGAATCAGAACAAATAAGGTACTTTGAGGATGTTGTCCCATGATCCTGGATCCATTTGACGGCAAGATAAATGCACAGAAGTTCTGCTTGAAAAACTGTACATTCATTCCGTATACGGTGTCTAAGAAAACAAATCTCGGAATGGCCTTCAAAAAGAACAAATGCAAGGCCAACCTTGTTGTTCATCTTGCTGCCATCTGTAGAGAAAACCATATGAAAACTTATTTCAGCAGTCTCTTTATAAATTTATGGGTATTTTATTAGAAATTTATGGGTTCTAAAGAAGCGGGATGAGTAAGATCAGTGAAGGGGACAATTCCATTAATACAGTCTTCCACAGCATAAGTTGCCAATGACTCAAAAATATTATTCTTATATGCAATTTCAAAATAAATAGGCGGAACTCCTGCAAGAACAAAAGTAGCCTCATAGCTTAAGGTTCTATAACCACTAATAATACGAAGAAGAATTCTCCGTTGAATCTTTCTTAAATTTCTTTTGTTAACCTTCTTGGCAAGAACATGTCCCCAAGACATTTTCTCTTAACAGCCACACATGAGATGTTCTAAACTCTACAAACAAATTATAGGCCCTTAATGAAATCATGTTATGATAGTGGGGAAAATTAATCATGAGCTAATAAGGATAAATAAAGTGAATAATATTAATTAAATAAATTATGTAGGGGCAATGTTATAAGGTATTTTCCCCGCCTTCTTAGCATGCCTTCATGGTGTAGTAGTCAGCATGCTCGAAGTGTATTCGTGAGGTCCGTGGTTCGAGTCCCGGCGAAAGCATTGCTCATTTTTCATCTCTTCTGCTTCGAAATAACTTAATGACTCTAGAACGTAAAACTGACATGGAAATTTAAATGAACAAACGGTTAAAATTCTTTGTCGTTTGCTGAGTTTTATAAAACACTTCTGAACATTTCGAATGATATATAGTTAATAATAGTATTGATAAAATTTGATCTTCAGTTTTCTCTGTTTATTCAAAACATTTCGTAATTTAATTTCAGTCTTTCATATTTTTTGCATAGCATGTAAAAGTTTAGATTTTTATGACATTTCATAGTGCAGTCAAAGAAAGGAGAAAAATAAAATTGTCCAACATATGAAATTCGGAGAGAGTTTATAATGAATAGCCGAAGAAGCTACGTTCCGAATTTTGAACTCACAATAAATAAACAGTTATTTCCTTGCAACTGCAGATTTACTTTCATTCACTTCAGACAAATAAAGTAAAATTTTCGCTAATTGTAACAGATGTGGCAAAACATGCTTCGGATGTCATTCTAAACCGACATTTACGGTTGCAAAGTGCCACAACATTTTCTGAAATCTCTTGAAATGTCAGGTTTTGTATGAAACAGAAAGATTGCAACATTTTTGTGTTGTTGTATAAGGAAACTCAAGAAAAACAAAGGATAGGGCTGAGAAAAGTTTAAATCATTAGAATTTTGTATGTTAATCTATTTTTTTATTAGTGATGCAACACATCAAATTTATGCCGAAGATTTATTTATTTCAATTCAGTCTAGAATTCGTAACGTCATAGCAAGCAGAGCGATTAAGGTAGGAGAAAGAAAAACCAGCGATACATTCGGCAGAACTCGTACTCCAAACCTTCCGACTGCTTGCTGGTTGCGTTTCCAATGCCATAACGAAGGGAGATGGTAGTAGCATGAAAATGACAGTTCTGCGACAGGAGGGTCAGGGGGCGTGGTCAATGACGTCACACAGAGGGCGGGGCCAAAGGCAACGTCATCACACTAGGAGGCGTGGTTTCGAGTGGAGTTGAGTTGTTGGTAGACTACTGGTTGAGTTGTAGACCTCCTGCTTTTCATTAAAAGTTAGTTTTTTTAATTTGGCAACGGAGTCATGGCGTCCTCTAGGGACGAAAAAAGAAAATAATGTATTTAGGAATTGCTTATGGCGTCCTCTAGGGACGAAAAAAGAAAATAATCTATTTTAGAAGTTTCTTTTATTAAAAAAATGTTCTATGATTCAAAATATAGGATCGAACCGTGAAACAAAATATCTCACCAGCTGAGTAGTTTGAAGATTTTAACCACTAAGCTGACGGGATACATTCAGATTTAGGTAAAAAAGCCTATATAAGAAAATGGAATTTGAATCAGCTCATCAATTGCAATTATGCCTGCTCCAGGAGAAGCCACCGTTGCGGTGTGTTTATACACTGTTTTATGTGTTATTTTATCATCCATCTATATTTTTACAGAATTTCATAAAATTCCTATTGATTTTACGCTACGTCTTAACGACAGTGGGAACTTATCATTATCCATATGAAGAATAATTCCATAGGTTATGAATATGAATTTATCGTATCAGGATCCGGCTCATGTTGCAAGTTTTGGTGGTGTTGAAGCTTTACATCGTGCTGCAGAGGTAAAGTTTCCAGGAAAGAGATTCAAACATGGTTAGAGGGAATAGATGCGTACACGCTTCACAAGCCAATTCGCCGAAAATTTCCAACGAATAGGGTAATCGTGTATTCTATAGATCAACAATGGCAAGCTGATTTAGTGGATGTTTCACATTTACGTGATCATAATGATGGTTATCGATATATATTAACCTGTATTGACATATTATCCAAATATGCATGGGCTATTCCTCTGAAACAAAAGCGGGGAGAAGATATTGTGAAAGCGTTTCAAAAAATAATGAGTCAACGTAAACCAAAATTCCTTCAAACGGATAAGGGCACCGAATTTAAAAATAAAGTGTTTATAAAATTTTTAAAAAGAAATCAAGTTAAACTTTTCAGTACATTCAATACTACTAAAGCATCCGTGGTGGAAAGGTTTAATCGCACTTTGAAAACAAAAATGTGGAAATACTTTACGACTCGAAATACATATAAATATGTAGATATCTTGGACAAATTAATAGAAAGTTATAATGCTACTTTTCATTCAAGTATAATGCGAGCTCCCATAGAAGTCAATTCAGAAAATGAGAGTGACGTATGGTTTACCTTGTATGAAAATCATCCTTCTAACGTTTCTAAATGTATATTCGCTGTAGGAGATGTGGTACGTGTTTCCAAACTAAAGCTTACTTTCGAAAAAGGCTATGAAACCAATTGGACGGAAGAACTATTTGTGGTGACAGAGTGTGTTAAAAGACATCCAGCTGTGTATAGAATTAAAGATTTACTTGGAGACTCAGTAAAAGGAACGTTTTATGCACAAGAGTTGCAGAAAGTGAGACTGAAAGAGGAATATCGCATTGAAAAAATTTTAAAGAAACGTATACATAAAAATCAGACAGAATACTTTGTAAAATATCGCGGTTATCCCGACAAATTCAATCAATGGATTCCAGCTTCTAATTTACTCTCGATATAAAGTGTGAGAAAATACTGTATCCGAATCATTTATGAAAATGAGTTTCTACGTAACACTTCCGAGCGATAGCTCTATGAATTATTTCCCCGAAAATAAAATTTCACATTTTATAACACGTTTACCTGTTCCCATTGAATTAAAAGGTATGTGGGAAGTTGGTTTGGTTGAATTGCTATATCCGCACACATGGCACAATGTGAATGCAGACAATAACTTAATTGGATTTGTTTTAGAGAAAGATGGTGAAATGTTAGGTCGTAGATTACCTCCAGGATGTTATGAAACAGTACCTGATATTTTAAAAGCTATTTATATTAAAGAACATCAAAACAAAATAATATTTAGTTATAACCCAATAACAAAACGAGTGAAAATCAAAGTGAAAAATAACGCTAAAGTGATTTTACATGATGGGTTAGCCCAAATGTTAGGTTTTGAACCTATGGAAATTACATCTACAGATGATAGTTCCGAAACTGTTGTAGAAAGTCCTTTTGCAGCCGACCCCTGTGCACATTATCGTGTATTAATGATATATACGGATATTGTAGAACCTCAAATCGTAGGAGATGTTTTAGCTCCTCTTCTTCGAATTGTAAGAGTAACTGGTAGCGATGGAGAAGTGGTGAGTGCATTATTTGATAGACCTCATTATTTACCTGTGAATCGGAAAATGATAGACACTTTGGAAATCGATATAAGAACGCATATGGGAGCATTTACGCCATTTGAACGAGGAAGGTCATACGTGAAACTTCATTTCCGTCAAAAATACTTGTCATAATGTATGTACCTTATCAATGTTGTCAAAAATCGTTTGAAGATTATTATGTACAACAAACAGGACATGGATTGAATTATTATCAAGGTAATCTTTATCAGAGAGGATACGGATTAGGGGGTCTATTCAGATCCTTCTTTCGCGCTGCCGTACCTCTTATTAAATCAGGAGCCAAAGCAATTGGAAAACAAGTATGGCATAGTGGACTGAATTTGTTAAATGATGTATCACAAGGACAAGATGTAAAAGAGGCTGCTAAGCGTCGACTGAAAGAAGCCGGAAATATATTAACAGATAAAGCTGCTACTAAAGTGAAGAACATGATTGGTTCTGGACGAGTTAATAAAAAGCAGAAACGTAGGAAAAAGCGTACCATTTCTCACAGATCAAAGAAGGTGAAAGCACAGGATATTTTCTCTTAAAAAAAAGTATGACTTCGTATATTCATCGAGACTCTCCCGTTTGCGTCAAATCTGAATTAGATTTATTTACCATTCCTCCTACGCAAACAGCTATAGAAAAAGGACAGTTTGTGGAATATCACCCTCTCGCAAATATACGAGATGGAGGACCTATCGAATTTAATATTTCTGGCAGTGGTGAAGACTATATTGATTTAGCTGCTTCTTATATACACGTGAAAGTTGAAGTAGTTAAGGCAGACGGATCCAATCTAACAGACAAAGAACCGGTTGCCCCTGTAAATTTATTTTTACATTCTCTCTTTTCGCAAGTAGATGTAAGTTTAAATGAAAGAAACATTTCATCAGCGACAAATACCTATCCTTATAGAGCCTTCATCGAAACATTATTGAATTATGGGGAAGATGCAAAGAAAAGTTTACTCACCTGCGAAGGATTTTTCCAAGACACTTCACCTAATAAAATAGATGTCTTAGCTCAAGATGCGGATGCTGGACTAAAAGCTCGCGGTGAACTTATAAAAAACAGTCAAAGTGTGGATTTGATAGGACAATTACATTGTGACATTTTTCAACAAAATCGACTCATGTTAAATTTAGTTGATGTGAAAATTAAAATGGTGCGTAGTAAATCTGCTTTCTGTCTAGTTTCTACTGAGAAAGATGCCGATTATAAAGTGATCTTGGATCATGCTTCTTTGTTTATCAGAAAAGTAAAAGTAAACCCTGGAGTCTCTCTCGGACATGTAAAAGCGTTGGAAAAAAGTTCTGCTAAATACCCTATAGATCGAGTATTATGCAAAACATATTCAGTATCTAAGGGAAGTTGGTCTTTTATGCAAGATAATGTATTTTTAGGATTGATGCCCAAGCGAGTCATTATTACTTGTGCAGAAAATGCTGCAATGAATGGACAATATTCAATGAATCCTTTTCTGTTTGCCCATCATCATGTCAACTTTATATCGATTTATGTAGATGGACAACCCGTTCCATGTAAACCAATGGACCTTGATTTCGAATCTAATCATTATGTGCGTGCTTACCACAGTTTATTTTCTGGATTTAATCGCGACAAAGGCATCTATTTATCTCGAGAAGAATTTGTGAAAGGACATGTGTTATATGCTTTCGATTTAACTCCAGATATGTGTGATGGATCTCATTTTAACTTACAGCATCAAGGCAATTTGCGAGTAGAAATTAAATTTGCTAAAGCTCTCTCTGTGACTCTCTCGGTGCTAGTCTATGCAGAATTTCAAAACGTGATTGAAATAACAAAATCTCGTCATGTACTATGCGATTTTGCTAATTAAGCAATGGACAGCCTTGAAATAAACAGAGCACTCTCTCAGAATGCAAAGACACGAAAAGCATTTCTGGGAGTTTTTGCAAGTGATCGACTCCCTATCGAGATCAAGAAATATCCAAGTTGCTTTATAGCTAATGTAGATCGTGCATCTGAATCCGGTAGTCACTGGTTAGCCTTTTACATTTCATCCCCACAGCATTTAGAATTTTTCGATTCCTATGGACATGACCCATCCTATTTTCCTGGACCGATAGCCAAGTATGCAGAACGATTTCCACAGATGGACTTTAATTCGATGACTCTCCAAACTAATGTAACAGCAGTATGTGGTCAATATTGCATATACTATTTACATTGTAAATGTCGTGGACAATCTCTCAATGATATATTGTTATCTTTCATACCTCAACATATATCTAATGATATTAAATTATATAATTTTGTAATCAAGAAATTTCATGTAAGATCTTCTTTCTATCAATAAATACATTTAAACTTTATACATTATGTGTCTTGTCTCATTTAATATGGAATTTCCAAAGCTACAACATCCTTTCACAATGGTGATTTCGGGACCCACTGGATGTGGGAAAACCTATTTTGTACGAGAACTGTTAAAGTATAAAGAGGAAATGTTTTCAACGATTCCCGATAAAGTAGTATGGTGTTATGGAATTTACCAACCTCTGTATAATGATATACCGAATGTTACTTTTGTCGAAGGTTTACCAATTAAATATCAAGAATATTTAGGTTCCAACACATTATTCATCGTAGACGATTTGATGAGAGAGTGTGGGAATGATAAACGTCTGACTAACTTATTTACAAAAGGAAGTCATCATTTAAATTTAAGCGTTATTTTTATCACACAAAACTTTTTTCACAAGGGAAAAGAAATGCGTGAAGTGACTTTAAATGCACACTATTTGATTTTGTGTAAAAACAGAAGAGATGTCAGTCAAATCGTACATTTAGGAAAACAGCTCTTTCCGCGTCATTTAAAGTTTTTTCAAGAAGTATATGAAGATGCAACCAAGAAACCTTTTTCTTATTTATTCATTGATCTGCGCAGTGAAACTCCGGAAGAATTACGTTTACGCACCCAAATTTTACCTAACCAAGTACAGTATGTTTATCAAATGAAACATTATTAAAAAATGATAAAAACAACAGCTTTATAAAATGCATCATCATTTTATAAAATGACGCTGGTCAAGAAACAGCTAAGACAGTTACAGCTGTTAAACATTTGTCCGTTAAAGTTACGGAAACAGCTATTAAAGAAAATTAATATCAGTTGCATAAAAGCTATATGCGAATGTAGTTTAAACATACTCAAAGGAAACGTTCCATTGTCAGAGCAACAAAAGAAGTCTCTCTGTAAGCATAAAACAACTTTACGAAAATTAGGAAATCGTAAGATTTCTCTTGTGAAGAAACGAAAATTAATTTTACAAAAAGGAGGTTTTCTAAACGTTTTGATTCCTGCTGCTCTCAGTGTTCTTACAGGACTAATCAATGGAGTTCACTAAGAAATATGTGTTAGTTCCAGAAGAGATGATGACAAAGCATACCATTTCTGATAAACAGTTAAGTGAATTGGATAAAGCCATGATGCATATTTTAAACAGTTCAGATGACGATCGTGAGAAATTAGTGCGTTATTATGAACTTTTACAAAAGAAATTAAACTTAAAGGAATACAATTCACCCTTTAAACCTCCTAAAGACGACTCACAAAATTCTTTAGACGATTCAGCTGAGATGAAGAAAGTGAAAGAGGAAGAAGAAGCCCCCTCATCTGTGACAGACGGCGACAAACAGATGACTGTAACTGATTATTCTACTGTTATCTTAGACAGTGTACCTTTACGAATGAGAAGAAAAGCACAAAATGCATTAGCTATTTTAAAGCGACATCCTGATATTCTTAAGTGGAATGATAAAGGCGAAGTACTTTATCATAAGAAAAAAATTAAGCATTCAAATATTATAGACTTATTCAACATCCTTTTTACAACCAAAAAGAAAAAGATTAATATTCCTGCTAAAAACGAATTTTTAAAAGCCTTGACTGAAATCAACATGCCAATGGACTATATCAAAAATGAAAATTTACAGAATCATGATGTTAATATGAAAAAAAAAAGTATTGCATGTTAAATCTGTAAAACATATACGTTCTCCACGAAAATGGGAACCTTATTAAATGAATAAAATTATTATTTTTACATATAGACTCTTTCTTCTCTCTACAATCAATATTTGTTTTACATCGTTTTTAAATGTTATGAAAAACATTCATTTCACCAAGAAGCTTTTCTATTTAAATACATTTATTTATTTCCAAAGAACAAGTTTCTGTATTATACATAAAATATACTTGGAATTTTCTTACATTAATTAACATCAAATTAACAGCAATATCCATTTACTGACATTTGATATACATGTTTGCTTTAAAATTAAAACTAAAATTTCAATATATTTCTATTAAAAAAACATAAGGAAAAAAACATAGTCATAACATCAACCAAACACAGAAATTTAAATAGAATAGCTGTACTTATATTAATGAATTTTTATAATCTCCAGAACATTTCAATTCAAAAAACCTATCACAAAATAAATGAACAATTTTTTTCTGTCTTAAAGAATCTCTTATATTTTTAAAATTAATACATAAAAATATATCTTCACCAATATAATTCATCAACACTTACCGTAATACATTCTTGTCTTGTCTTGTTTGGGAAGGACAGTCTATAAGGCGTCATTATATTATTGCGTTATCATGGTAAGATAGGTTAATGGAAAACTCTGATAATCACTGAAAACTTATTTGAAAGAGTTGTTATTCTTAAGTTTGACATTACTTATACATATATGCATAAGGGTAATCTTAAAAGCATCATCCACTTATCATGATAGAGTAATGGAAAATTTCTAAAACTCTGATAATCATATGTGAAAGAATGTATTATCTTAAGGTTGTTGTTGCTATTCCAAGTTTGACAATACATACAGAAGTGAAGGAAGATCCTTGATAAGCGTTGTAGACTTCACGTTATGATAAGGGTTAATGGAAGTTGAAATCGTATTCGAAAGAAAGGGTTATCATAATGTTGTTGTGGTCCTGGTTATCGCCACCAAAGAAATTAATCAAGATCTTGAAATATTTTTAAATAATATCAAATTAAATATTATGTCGAAACTCGAGGAAGAAATCAATGAGAAAAAGGCTTTAAAATGGTACATTATAGTAACAGCACAGTTCTCTAGAATAGGACATGATGGGGAGGAAGAGGTTATTAAACCACATTTTAGATCTACCTGCCTCACAAGTTTAACAATAGAGAATGTTGAAGAACAATTGAATGAGGCCTATAACAAGATAAAAAAATCGTTTGAAGAATTTTTACAAAATGGCTCGGGATGGACATTAGATAAAATTGAAAAATTAGAACTCTGCACAGCTCGATATCATCCCTTAGCCGCTAGTAGTTATATACCTCTTCCCAAAGAACTTGCCATGAAAAAAGCCATTTTAAACATTCAAAATGAGGATCAAAAATGTTTAGTGTGGTGCTTACTTGCACACAAATATGATCTTTCTAGAGAAAATAAACCAGAACGAGTAAATCATTATAAACCCTATGAACATGAAATAAAATTAGGAAATATTGAATGCCCTGTTCCTATTACAAAAATATCATCTATTGAAAAACTAAATAATCTTAGAATAAATGTATTTGGATATGAAGAAAAAGAAGTCTTTCCTCTCTACATTTCAAACAGAAAAGAAACTGATTGTATTAATTTACTTTTAATCAGTGATGACAGTAAACAACATTATTGCTTAATAAGAAATATGTCCCGGTTATTAGGTAACCTCACAAAACATGATGGAAATATGTTCTATTGCATGAGGTGTTTGCATAGATTCACCCGTGAAAACCTGTTAGAAGAACATGTAAAATACTGTCAACATCAAAACATACAGAGAATTAAAATGCCCTCGGAAGAAGAAAAAATATTAGAATATACTAATTATCAATATGAAGAGTCTATTCCGTACATTATTTATGCTGATTTTGAAGCTTTAATTGAAAACATAGACACTTGTACACCTGATGTAGCTACTGCGTCTTTTACAGAAAAAATACATCATCATAAAGCTTGCGGATATGCTTACATAATTGTAGGACCTGATGGGAAAAGCGTTAAACCTGTAACAGTATATAGAGGTCCAAATGCAGTAGACCATTTTATACAAAATATTTTACGTGAAGAAGAGGAAATAGCTGAAAAATTATATAGTATTGTACCTCTTTCCATGACATCTCAAGATGAACAAAATTTTAAAAATGCAACTCATTGCTACTTATGCAAAAAACATTTGAATAATGATCGTGTAAAAGATCACGATCATCTTACGGGAAAGTATAGAGGAGCTCTGCACAATAAGTGCAATTTGAAATTTAAACTTCAAAAGAAAATTCCTGTCGTATTTCATAATTTAAAACACTATGATGCACATTTAATCATGCAAGGCATCGGCAAAATTCAAAACAGGGAGTTTTATGTTATACCTAATAATATGGAAAAATATATTTCTTTCAGTATTAAAAGAAAATGGAATAATCTAAGAATATCTTTAATTTTTATTGATAGTTTACAGTTTATGAACGCATCTTTGGAAAAACTTGTATCTAACTTGCCTGAAGAAAAATTTAGGATTTTAAAAGAAAATTTTCCCAATGATCAAAACATAAAATTATTATTACGGAAGGGAATATATCCATATGAATACATCAACTCTTTTGATAAATTTAAAGATACTCAGTTACCATCCATAGAGAACTTTCGAAGTACTTTAACTGGTGAAAGTATATCTTCGGATGATTACATTCATGCTCAAACTGTTTGGCAATCTTTTCATATTCAAAATTTAGGTGAATATCATGATTTATACGTAAAAAGTGATGTTTTACAATTAGCAGATGTGTTTGAAAATTTTAGACAGCTTTGTAAAACTTACTATAGTTTAGATTGTGCACATTTGATGACTGCACCTGGATTAGCTTGGCAAGCCTGCTTAAAAATGACTGATCAAGCTTTGGAATTATTAACGGATGTTAATATGCATTTATTTATAGAGCAGGGCATTCGTGGAGGTGTGTCCATGATTACCCAGCGTAAGTCTGTAGCAAATAATAAATATCTGAAAAATTTTGATTCAACTAAAGAAAGTAAATATATCTTATACCTTGATGCAAACAATCTCTACGGGTGGGCTATGAGTCAACCCTTACCCTATGGAAGTTTTGAGTGGGTTGAACCTCATAAGAATGTCATAGAAAAGATTTTGACTTTATCAGAAGACAGTTTGGATGGATACATCTTGGAAGTAGACCTCGAATATCCCAAAGAACTTCATAATGCTCATAACGATTATCCCTTAGCTCCAGAAAAAATGAAAATAATAGCTAATCATCTTTCACCTTATGCAGTCAGTGTACTGAAAAATAATAAATTTATCTCGAATACTAAATTAGTTCCTAATTTAAATCCTAAATTTAATTATGTCATCTATCATAAAAATTTACAGTTATATCTCTCTTTAGGTATGAAATTAATGCATGTTCACAAAATTATAAAATTTAAACAAAAAGCTTGGTTACAACCTTATATACAGTTTAATACAGATCAACGTAAAAATGCACAGACAGGATATGAGAAAGATTTTTTTAAACTAATGAACAATAGTGTGTACGGTAAAACTATGGAAAACGTGAGGAAACATGTTGATGTCCAATTAGTCAATACAGAAAAAAGAGCGAAAATATTGGTAGCTGCACCAACCTTTCATAATTTCAGAATTTTTGATAATGATTTGGTTGGAGTACAAAGGTTGAAAAACTGTGTTAGTTTAAACATGCCCATATATGTAGGATTTGTCATACTAGAACTTAGTAAATATCATATGTACAATTTTCATTATAATCATATCAAAAAACAATATGGAGAAAGAGCCAAGCTACTTTTTACTGACACAGACTCTCTCACGTACGAAATTTTAACAGAAGATGTATATCGAGATATGAGTTTTCATACGCATCTGTACGATATGTCAGATTATCCGAAGACTCATGCTTTATACAATATCAATAATAAAAAGAAAATTGGATGCTTCAAAGATGAAATGAATTCCGAACCAATACTGGAGTTTATAGGACTGAGGGCGAAAATGTACTCTCTACTGTTGGATGAAAGTGAGAAGAAAACCGCGAAAGGAGTTAAACAAAGTGTTATTAAAAGGAAACTTAAACATAAAAATTATAGAGATTGTTTAGAGAAATCTATCTTCACCAGAGAATTACAATATAATATTCAGAGTAAGAACCATCATCTTTTTACCATGGCTATAAATAAAATCGCACTTTCAGCTTTTGATGATAAAAGATATATTTTAAAGGATGGAGTGCACTCCTTAGCCTATGGGCATATCAATATAAATAATGTTTAATGGAAAACAAAATGGATTATTTTTAATGTGGTCAATGACTTCACAGTGGAGTTATGGGAAGGGGGCTAGCACCTGGGTATTCAAAAAAACCCCATGACTGTGAAACTGTGAAGAGAGACCCTCAGGTGTCAGAAAGCTGAGGCTTTCGATAAAAGCCCATATGTGTGTGTGTGTGTGTGTGTGTGCGAAATTTTAATGAGTATTATGTTATTCTTTCCAATATTTTTAACAGTTATTTCTTTCCAGAAAAGGAGATATTTTGTTTCACGGTTCGATCCTATATTTTGAATCATAGAACATTTTTTTAATAAAAGAAACTTCTAAAATAGATTACGATTAGAGGACGCCATAAGCAATTCCTAAATACATTATTTTCTTTTTTCGTCCCTAGAGGACGCCATGACTCCGTTGCCAAATTAAAAAAAACTAACTTTAAATGAAAAGCAGGAGGTCTACAACTCAACCAGTAGTCTACGAACAACTCAACTCCACTCGAAACCACGCCTCCTAGTGTGATGACGTTACCTTTGGCCCCGCCCTCTGTGTGACGTCATTGACCACGCCCCCTGGCCCTCTGACCCTCCTGTCGCAGAACTGTCATTTTCATGCTACTGATGGTGAAGAAGAGGAAGATTCTTTATAGTCTTCTCACTAAAGGGCGACCGAGAAGGAGCAGGATACAATCGGAAATCCAAGAAATGGGGAACTATCCCCCACCACATTTTTAGTTGTGTGACGCTATAAAATCTTTGGGGGGTGAGAAATCTGAATTGCCCTCGTCGGGATTCGAACTCTGGAACTTCTGATACTAACCCGACTGCTATCAACTGCATCATGAAGGTACTCGGAGAAAATTTATCGTAAGAAGGTTTAAGGAAATAAGATTTTTCTATAGCGGTAAAATACGACCGCTTGGTCTTTCTAGATAGGCAAATTGCATGGTATTTGTAGCGTTAATACTTAATATCACGCATAAAAATACATCGATCTGATAGTACTGAAATCTTTAAAGGAAAGTTTACTTGATATTTTTCTTTTCGATGGCTCAGACGTTCCAAAATTGCTATTACCGATAGATTAAAGTACGAGGATTGCAATTATGAAACGTTTTTATAGACTTAAGGTCCGTCCACACGAGTACGCTCGAAACGTAGCTGACGAACGCGCTTTTACGTTACCAGCGTAAAAGCGTCCAAACGAGTACGCTTGCGAAGAGTGCGTTTAACCAATAGAATTATTTTGCGCAAAAATCACGTGACGCTGTAATATAGCGTCAACAGAGCTGTATCTTATTACTTCGCTGTGCTTCTGTATTATGTTTTTGCGGCAAGTTGTCCGAATCTGATGATTTATATATATATAGCTGAAACTTTACTATTAAGTGCAATTATTAAGCAGAGGCAAAACCGCAAAAAATGGCAAGGATGGATCCGAAAGATTTATTTAGAGCGACCTGTTCAAAGAGATTTTTTTTTTTCACTGCCTCGTTTGCGAAATGAATATCCGGAATTATTAAATTCCTACTATTAGTTCACACTCTCCCTATATCTTGTTCAAATTTTCAGTACATAAAATGCTTTTTATTCATCCACTCAAGTTCAAATACAATTTTTTAAATTTGTAGTGAAAGACACTTGATGTTAATACAGCTTTTTCACATATTAAAATTTTTAATTTAAAAAAATTATGTTTGTATTTTTATTTATTTATTTGTATTATTTTAATTTTTCTTTGTGGACTTAAGTAGGAATTGACTTAATTTTTTTGTATATTACTTGTTTTTTAATTACTTCAGGATGAGCATCGTCCAGTTTGACAGACTTGCAGATTTGTTTTTCTTTTTGTTTATTTTTGAATTTAGAATGAGGTTCAAACTTTGTACAGTTTATGAGAAATTATGTGCATGATAAAATATGCAATAAAGTAAAAATAAAGAGAGAATTTATAGACCATATATGATAAAGAGATGCAGATATATTATTACATAAGGATTTCTATTTGCAATGCACATTTTTAAACTAAATTAAAAACAATAATAACAGGTGTGTGTGTGTATTTAATTATGGCAAAGCACACTAGGGCTATCTAGCCTAAGGGAAGGGATGTCTTCGTGGAGGACTTTCTAAGGGAAACTGGCTCGTACACACGTTACACATGGGTAAAACCACGAAAACACCCATGCAGCCAGCCCGTTCGCGGGATTCAAACCTCGAACCGAACTACCACTGTTCAGCGACTTTACTGCTCGGCCGCTGGTGGGCCAATAATAATAGGTAAAATAAGAACATAATAATTCATGATTAAATATAAGAAACACGTTTCATAATGCGAAACGCTAACTGTAAGCAAATATACCGTCTACGAGTGAGGTTCGAACTCGTCACCTTCCCATTTACAAAGCAGCGCGCTGACCACTCAGCTATCTGTGATACCAGAATCTGTGAAAAATAATGTAACAAGTAGAAGTCGCCGCAAAGGTAATTTAATTAAACTTCAATAAATGATTGCTGTATGACACAAGTTGTAACTTTCCTCCAAAATTTCGTAATTGTATTTTATTGAATACTCTTTCACAGTGAACTGCTTTATTTTAGAAGTTGTTATATTGCTGAAGCTAGTTTTATAGAGATTTTTATTACACATGATGTAGCCAATATTTAGTAAGAATTTTGTAAGGCAGAAACTTTGATTTCGTAGAAACTGTAATTTATTTAGGTTCCTATCTATTACTTACGGTGTTATAAATAGGTGAAGCATATGGATATATTGGTTGGATCATTGCTTTATAAATATACAGTTTTCCCCTTTAATAAGAATTTTAAATTTATACCAATATATACGGTTTGAGAAATCTGAAGATGGCGTGAACAATGCTGATAATTTTATTACTGTATATAGTTATGATATTTCTAAGCAAAAACTCATCTCTGTGTGGTTCTGACGCCATATTGAAACGGGTAAGCAAGAAGGTTTTCTGATTATGACACGTGATAAGAACTCGATCGGCTATTGGCTATACGAGCGCGACGCGGGCGAAAAAGCTGAACAGGAGCGTACTCAGTTTTACGTCTTCTGCGTCACGCGAATTTACGCCGGCGTCAAAAAAGTTGCGTTAACTACGTCGCGAGCGACCTCGTGTGGACGGGCCTTTAAACGCTAAAGGAGTTACTTGTATAAGGGTTAATTTAAGTAAACTCTATTTTATTTTATTATACACAGATTCTCAACTTTCTGTTGATAGGAGTGTACTTGATATATCTTGATATATCTTGATATTACAAAATTTAAAAGCAACGATGTATTCATGATGTTTGTGAATTAAGACTGAAAGCCTCAAATATTTCTATAGAATTTATAAATGTTTATCCTTCTACCTAAGGATTAAAATTAGAAATTATTTTCGAATGAAATATACTAGGAAAAGTTAAATAAAATAAATTGATAAAATTTATGGAAATTTCTTGTTCATATCATAATCTCCATCAGCCCGCAGGTTTTGATTTCCATACATGACATTAAGTCATGATGAAAGCTCCGGGGAAGCAATATGAATTTCGATTTAAGTCCTCACATTCAAGTTTGCTTTTGAACTCAAACACAGAGCAGCACATTTGCAGTAATTATGAAAGCTTTATATTATGTTTGATCAAGTGAGGAATACTGCATACGGCAGTTTGAATATGTATAATTCTATCCATTCTCAAGTGATTAATAAGGAGTGCAGGGTGGCGTATTAATTTGAAACAAAGCTAACTGTTGCAAAGCATTATCCTTCTAATAGCGCTGATAACTTAGCAGGTAAGTTATTGATCTAAAATTATATTATCTTATGTCACTCTCTTAATTTTCGTATGATTTATTTATAACGTAAAACATATTAAAAATGTATAAATGAAGTATTTATTAATATTCTTACATTAATCAACAAGTACTGCTTTTTAAAGTAAATAATAATTCGATGCATTTAAAAAGAAAATCAACACGATCTCACTTTTTAGGAGTAGTTTAACCAAATAAAATAATTTTGTTTAAAAAAAAGTCTGAAAGTTTTCAGATTTTTATATTGCGCCCAAAGGGGCGTTTCTTTTTCATTTACACATACGTATACGTTTCAAGAGCATTTGGGCTAACGTCTCTTTGGGTTAAAAAGGATAGGTATGACGATTTAATCTTTCATAAGCTGAAAAGAATTTTGCCAAGAATCCTGGAATACCAGCTATAAAAGCAGAAGAACTTCTTGACACTGTGGAACAGAAATTTTAAATGCATAAAGTTTTTTTTTTTTTTTTTTTTTTTTTTTGTTTGTTTGGAATTTATTAACATGAAAAAGTGCAGTGTAACCCAATAAAATTCATTTTTTTTCTCACGAAAATACGCATGCGAAATGAAGCCAAAGATTCTTAATATCCTATTCCAATGTTTAAAACAAAATGTTTTCACCAAACTTTCCTCTATACATGCAACTGTTTTGAAGTTTTCTTTGAACTTCCCCTCGTCCAGTTGGACAAAATTCGTCTAAAGTTCTAATCCCTGATCATAACTAAATAACATATCTAATTACTACATCCTAATCACAAAATATTTGCAGTTTTTGAAAATGATGAGGATTTTAACGCAGTCTGATTAAAAATTAATTCTTTAAATTAGTGCAGCATGTTGATTAAGTTAGGTTAATTTGGACATGGCAAATTACATGAAAGCTATCTGTCTAGCGGAAGGAACGCTAAAGTGGAGAACCTTTCTGACGAAAACTGGCTAGTATCAACCGCAGCACATTTGAAAGAAATGCTTCGAAGACTTTATCCATATTGAAGATAATTAATTACAGATTTAGCTAAAAATGTTTTTCCAATTTCATGTAACATCGAAATATTAGCATTCATAAAAAATAATATATATCTATTAAACATTTTGTGAATATATAAAAATTTCGATGTCTTGAAATGTGGCCTTACATAGGAATTTTAATTTTTTAGCAGAAATAATCATTAAACTGTTTTTCATAATCTTAAACCTATATACAACTGCCAGCAAATTCAGATTGCAAAAAGGAATGTTTCTCAAAACATAAAAAGGGTTAAGAGCATTTTATCCCATTAACGTTTGAAGATGTTTTCTAACGTCATTTCTGGTTCAAGGAGCAAAATTCTTTTCGCAAATATGTACATAAAAATTACTCTGAGTTTTGCGAATAATTGCACTAAATTCCTCAAATAGTTTCACGACTCATTAGGAAAGAAAACGCATGTCTTGTCACATTGAGAATAGGTAAGTAAGATAAACGCGTAATGGTTGCTCGGAAGTAAAAGCTGCTCTTCAACCGCGGAATTGTTTAACCGTCTCTCTTAGACTATTTCAAAGTCTCATTTAAAGTGGAAGCCGTTGACGTCTTCCTAAAATGTGCTACCATTTAAACAAAGGAATCCTCTGGGATCTCATATCTTCCTTTTAATGAAGGAATGTTTGAAAGGAAGAGTACGGGTATACTTCTGTAAGTGCATTTCTGCTGGTGATATCAAAAATTTATATTTTAAAGGGAATTGAAGAGTGTTATTCCTTTCTCTGTGCTTCTATTTTAGTAAAATTATTACAAATACTAGTCCTCGTTAACTCTAAAAATCCGAAATATGCTTCAAATCCTTCAGTTTATAGAAAACTATTTTAACGCAGCACTCTTCGCTACAATTTACAGCAACCAATTAGATGAAATAATTAACCTGCAGTAATAACACACAAAATAATTTTTGTTTCTTCTAGCTAACTTATGTATCTCTAATAACTTAAGCAGAAATTTCATCGTTTGTGTCTCTAAATTGCAAATTATGCTTATTTTCTCCATAAGCAAATGTCTGTTTACCTATTACCATATCTTAAGACAAGATGAAATGACGCCTATAAAAACGAATGTTTCCTAAATATGAATAAAGGTTAACAGGCAAATATATGAATTAATACACAAAGATATTAATTCCATTGCTATTCAAATTAAAGCAGTTTCATCTAGTTATAACACGGATGACAACAGATCTGTAGTTAAATTTAAATATAAATTCGAGAGTTTGAATATTTTGACAGGAATAAAGTTGTCCCATTTCAATAAACTGCATAAGCCCATTTCAATAAACCACATGATATCACTTTGAAAGTTTTTTTAATATTTAGAAGAATATTTCATATTATCTTTATTATTCGGTATCTTAATCGCTTGAGTTTTATAGCAAATCTACCTTGCTCTAAGGCTTTTATTTTACATAATTTAACGTTTGCGTTTCTCAAAATTACGGAAGATCCAATGTCCTTGTTCTATTTCTAAAAGGAAGTAAAATCTAAAATAATTTAATTTCAAAAATGATAAACTTGCTCACATCTATTTTGACAATTTATTGTTTTCTATGTTTATCGCTTTCATTCACAGTTTCAAACTTATTTCATCTTGCAGTTGTTATATCTTCATTCAGGAAAGTTTATCTTTTGCACAGTTTTCCCGATAATTTTTGTGTGCTGTTTATGTAATTTTTAGATTTATATCTAGCAGTGTCTATATCTATTTATTTCTGTGCCCTCATTTTGTATATTTTGAGGCTGATTTAGTTGGACGGTTGCCAGATATTAACTAACTTTCCATTCTCTATTTTCCCAACAGAAATAACATGAAAATATTTGTTTCCCGCAGTTTTCTAATTTTACAAGATGCAAGGTTCCTATCACTACCCATCTCTTCTCATAATCATTCGTCTCCGATTGATCTGGAGTATAAAATCTAGGCATGGAACTCATTATTGTTAAAAATCATTTTGTCAATGCAACTATTAAATTTGTCCCTTACTCGAAATATATCAGATGAGACGCACCAATCCCCGAAAATATTTCAGAATATGCGGTTTTTTTATTCTCAGGCAGACCAATATACATTGACAGGTACGTACGCTTTGTCCTAATGTATGCTTTTCAGTGCCAGCTCAATAGCGTTGAAGGTAAAGATCTTTTCTTTTTGAATTTTTTCTTGAGTGTTCTGATGATATGTACGTTCACTATTTATAATAGTAACTCAAGATTCAAGATAGAAATTAGAGTATCCTGCCATCCCCCTGTCTTACTTATACATCTGATCTGGTATTTCGAGCATGAAATGGTGTATTAATGGATTTCTTGATTCATCTGCCGCCAGAAAAATGCATACTTAGTTTTTCTACCTTTTACCTAAACCCTAAACATCTTTAAATCCAGAAACATTTAAGATTCTTAAAATTACAACCTACCACCCCCAATTTCTTAGCTGCTGCTGTTTCGTCCGCCTAACTTCCCACGATGAAACTTTATGTTTATTTGCTTGAAAATTTACACGTAACTTCGCGGACAAACAACTGTGCTGAAAGAACCAAATAAAAACTGCAATTGTCTGGAACTTTGTCGCTTTCTAACCTGTAGATTTAACATTTTTGTTTATAAAGATGTATTTGTGCCACTATCTGTGTCTCTATCAAACACTACAATCGCGGAAATTTCCCTGTACTTAAAACCGCTTTTGCATTTTGACAACTCTCAGAATTTTTTTAAAATTTCACGATTAAAAATCGTAAGAACTCTTTTTTGTTATCTGTTACAAAAAGAAATACAAATATATATCAATAAAATTCAAAGAGATAGCTTAGGCCGAAGCCGTGCATACGTATTTCTTAATCTGAGGCAAAGGAATAATGCAAGCCCCTATACACAATCAAATTAACTGTGTTTGAGTAGTTCTATATTTAACAAAGATAACAACACTAAATTTTTATAAATTTATTCAATCATAAAGTTATGTATACATTATGTATATATATAAAAAGAAGTACCGTATTTACGCGAATCTAATGCGCATCGTTTTTGGCCAAATGTAGTATTCAAAATTGGGGTGCGCATTAGATTCGATGGCGCATTAGATTCGAGTACAAAGTTCGCCGATGACGTCAACCACATTTCTCGACTACATTTACCGTTACATTTATCGTTGACACATTATTGCATAGAGGATACAAACTGCAGAGTACGTAGTCACGAAATGGAGGGCAAACAGAGAAGAATGTCATATGACGCTACTTTCAAACATAAAGTAATTCTTTATGCTGAAAAAAATGACAATAGAAAGGCAGGGAGAGAGTTCAACGTAGCTGAGAGCAATGTTCGCTTGTGGCGGCAACAGAAACTGGCACTGTTTGCAACTAAAGCTAGTAGAAAGAAATTCACTGGCCCTCGCAAAGGAAGACACCCTAAAATTGAAGAAAAGGTTTTGGAATTTGTACGCGAAAGGAGGAAGAATGGACAACCTGTGACTAGTGACACCATAAGAAATAAAGCAAAAGAGGAGGCTGAAGTTCTTGGAATACCAAAACAAGAGTTTAAGGCTAGCCGTGGATGAGTGGATCGGTTTATGAAGCGGATGGGTTTATCTCTAAGACGCCGTACAACAATATGCCAAAAGCTTCCTGCATATTTTGAGGGAAAACTACTAACATTTCAGCGGTATGTCATCACACTTCGGAAGGAAAAGAATTTTTCAATGGGGCAAATTGGCCACGCTGACGAGACGGCAATTTGGTTTGATGTGCCTCGTAACTACACCATTACGGAGAAGGGGACTAAGGAAGGTATCATCAAAACTTCGGGATGTGAAAAACAACGCGTAACAGTGATGCTGGCAATAATAGCAGACGGGTGCAAACTTCCCCCTTTCTTAATCCTCAAACGGAAAACATGCCCTAAAACCCCTAAGAATGAAAAGCTGTTCCCAGATGATGTCCTGATTCGAAACCAAGAGAAGGGGTGGATGACGGAATCATTAATGCTTGATTGGCTCCGAAATGTATGGAAACGCCGTCCCGGTGGGCTCTCTAATCCACCATCAATGCTTTGTCTGAACGCATTTCGTGGTCATCTCACCGACGACGTAAAAAAAGATGCACAGCCTAGGCAGTGATCTTGTTATCATTCCCGGAGGGATGACGTCTGTGTTACAACCCCTGGACGTTAGTATAAATAAACTTTTTTAAGGGGTACGTTCAGGCGGAGTACAAAAAATGGTTTTGTGAACCAAACCGTGTATTGACCCCGACAGGAAAAATTAAGCGTGCTGCACCGCACATTGTTGCACACTGGGTTTCTGCTGCCTGGAAAAGCATCGAAGCACCAATGATTGTGAAATCTTTCAAGAAATGCTGCATTTCAAATGCATTGAATGGCAGTGACGATGACGTGCTCTGGAACGCCGAGGATGAGGATGACGATGATGAGGAAAGAAGAAATGAATCTGCTTCTGACGAAGAGAGCTGCAAGGATTCCAGTGATGAAAACATTAGTGAATAAAGACGTTTACTATTAATCACTGATTGTAGAAACTGTTAGCTAGATAGAAATGTTACGATTTATTTCATGTTCATATTTTACGATAGATACCGTATATACGGTAGTGCTAATTAACAATGATTGTTTCACATGACAATAGCCCACTAATAGGTTAATTCTATGTTCTGCTGCTTTATGTATAAATCCATTGTTGTATAAAATATGGTATCTAAATTTAAATAAAATTATCATACCATTAATTGATAGTTTATATACAAATCCATTGTTGTATAAAATAAGATTCAATAAATTCCTCATACCATTGATGCGCATTACATTCGCAGACAAACAATTTTTTTATTATTTAAAGTTTTAAAATGGGGATGCGCATTAGATTCGATGGCGCATTAGATTCGCATAAATACGGTATTATAATTTAAAATGAAAACGTTAAAAGGCATCTTTTTGATAAATAACTCTGAAATAATATAAAGAATACAATTTTGTAATATAAAGTTTCTTGCATTAACTTTCATATATAATTTTCTTACTCTTAACGAAGTAATATCGGCAATATTTCTCTTTCCGACTTGATTAGTTAATTAGGGTTCAATCAAGAAAGTAGTCGTATTAAAATCATTTCTGAGGCCCAAGAGCAGAAGACGTAAGTCGTTTTTTACTTCCTTGCGCGAAGTAAAAAGGAAGTACTGTAATCGCGAGAAATTTCAGGTATCATATTTCACTATGAAATTTTGACCGCTATCGAGTGCAATTTAACGATGTTTTTACGTGACATCTGTAAGTAAGGACAGAATAAAGGATTCTTTGCCGCACCCCCCCAAAAAAAATTATGAAAACTGATTTAAAATGAATTTTGAAGAGAATTTATCGTGGCGTCTGTGGTATACGTATGTATCTCGCATAACTCAAAAACGAGTAGCCCCAACTTTGTATATAGGACTGCAGGACTGCTATAAAATGTAGATGTGCACCTAATATTTTAGTTGCAATCGGCCGCACCAAAAGTATATAAATATTTATATATATATATATATTCATAAATGTTATGATAATGATGTGCCCGCAATAACCCAGAAATACTGGATAACGTGCAGGATGAAATGTGTGATCTGAAAAAAAAAATATGGAATTAAAGTAACTTACCCCCAAAGGATGACACTTCAAATAATGTGAATTATGAGAAATTTAATATATCTTGACATCGTGAAATTTTAAATTAATACTAGTATAAATCAAGAAAACAGAGCCAGACAGAAGATAATATACCGCGAACTACTGTAGCAGTAAGTATCAGTCCTAACATTTTGAGTCCTAACCTTTCGTGCAGGAAATGCGTAATATTCTAATCTAAGTAAATCTCAGTTCATCTTCGTTACGCAAAGTTACATGATAACAAAATTCAATTTTTATAACGAAAGAAATTGAGTTGAATGGTTATTCCAATATATTTTTGTAGAAACATAAGGCAAATTCTCGCACCAAGATGCAACACGTGCACATGAATTCCTTTCGAGGGTATCTCAAGTCGTAGAACATCATTAATTTACTGCAGAAGGCAGTATCTAGATAAATTTAGTTGAATCTTCAGTACCGATTTCTATTCAAAATGCCTTCTCTTCAAACTATATAGAGATGGTCGTCAGAAAGGCATGAAAAAGGACAAATTGCAGACACGCATCATCCGCGGTGAGGACGAACAGAAGCCCGTCCTACACCTTCGGAGTCTAGCAGCAGAAGAAGGAAAACCGGTTGTAGTGGTCAATCTCGCTCTGTCATTGAGCGGTCGCAGTGAACAGACTTGATGTTGAATAAATGTTGAGGCTTGTCTGCACAATAATATTACTCGGCTCAGTGAGCTCAGTTTCTTTATTGTTATATGTTTGCAAAATGTGCATTTTTTGCCTTAAAAATGAGTGAATTATGTTGTTCTGGTTAAGATTTTTATGCCTTCAGTTAATCTGAATACAATAATTGTGGAATTATTAACAATTTAAAAGTTTTTAAGTGCGGCTAAGCCTAATATTTGATTACCATGGCAGCCATGTTTGTTTACATTTGAAACTTAGCAGAATAGTGGATTTGTTGCCAATCTAGAGAAACTAAGCTTCGCAACATCTAAGTAACGCCTAATTGATTTTGGAATTATCATTTAAGTTATTAGCTTGTTTTTGAGTAGAAACTGTAACTTTAATTGTAAAAATTGTTTTTTAATTGTTTTAACCGTACTTGGTGTTTTATGTTTTTCTATATCTTTCAAGTTTTAATGAAAATATTTTGAATTTTTATGTATTTTTGCCTTGCCGCGAAGTGAGAACTGAATTAATTAGTAGCGCATGCGCATTAGGTAAGCAGCGCTGAATCGACTGCGAAAAACTGTCTCTTTTTTTATCTCTTTTATACATTGTTTTAGATTTATTATAGTGTTTGAATAGAATTTGTGGTCATTTTTCATATGATATAATTTTTGTGCACTCTGAGTTATAAAATAAATGAGATGTAATGCTGTTGAGTGAACCTTGTGCCGAAGTGTTGCTATGGTAAATATATGTAGTGAACTTTAAAGAATGCATTTATGCTATTGCGGTTTATACGCTTGCCACGAACTAGAAATAATTCAATATGTTTAGCAGGTAAATTGCGTATAATTTAATATTCTGTACAAGGAAGTCATGTGGTGTATACATCAGATTTTTATTATTATCATTTCAACTTTCCTGAATCTTCTTTTACCGTAACAATAGTAACTGGCAACTTTAAAAATATTCTTATCGTAGTTTCCGAATTCAAATAAAATTGAGCTAAACTGTATTCCTGAATTATCTTTAAAAGATCCAATTCTGCTTTAGCGAGTAGAATTAATGAAATAGCGCGATATTCAAAACTATATATTTCTGATGGAATATCTGAAGCATTTATTTCATTTGAATACTTAAGAGCGAAGTTGAAATCAGCTTCTTTTCAAAATACCCAAATCCAATGAAATTAATTTTTTGCCTATTAGAAAATGGTAGTCTGACTTTATTTTGTTTCATTTTTTATATCTACATTTTAAGTGCGAAATTAAAATGTTTCTTTTCTTCCATTTCTACTGAGAAAAAATATTTTTTTCTGAAAAATTAGTTCTTTTATCAATTGATTCTGGACTGGTTATTAATCTTTTCCTTTTTTACTTCTCTTCATATTCTGTTGATCTATTCATCTTAAAGCTAAATTTTAATATTGAAATATTATTCGTAAAGAAAGGGATAGACATTCTGTTATGTTTGTTTGTTTAATTCATTATGACAAAGCATACTAAGGCTCTCTGCCTAAGGAGAAATATGGTTTCATGAAGGACATTCTAAAGAAACCTGGCTCGTATTTACTTTCCTCATGTGGAAAACAGTGAAAGTAGTCGTGCAGAAAATCCATTCACCTGGATTCAATATTAGAATAAACCCTTTATTAAAGATGCAGCATTATGCACCTTTAAAATTATTTATTGCAAGGCTTGATTTATTCTTTCATTTTCTTTCAGTATTCCAAGACGATATGTATGAAATTTTAAGATGATTTTTCTTAAATTGGTCATTAGCTTTAAAGCATTGCAAAGATTTAGCATTTAATGCCTTGCATAAATTTGAACTTAAGTGTTATAACTTTATACTTATGTAAAGTAATAATGATTAGTTGAAAGTTATTAAAATAAATAACAATTATTTTTCTGCCATACTTTAAATATTAAATCGCAGATAATGAACTCAGTTTTAAGTTTAGTTTGGTTAACTGATTAAGGATAAGAACACGAGTTCTCGAGTATTCAAGAATATAGTGCACGTTTTATTGCTTTAAGTGTGCTTGTAAAGTTTCTGAAACGGCGTTATTCGATACATTTCAAAATTGAATGTTAACAATAATAATTTATATTCCAAATGCATTTCTAAAATTTCGCATTTGATTTGGAGTCCGCCCTAGCCTAGCCGTTAACCTGAGAGAAAGGTCTAACTTGCCAGACCATTGTTCTAGCTTTGCCTGCATGTAATCACTATGGCATTAACGTACGTATCATAAATGCGAAAAGTATTTACATACATTCGACATACGCGTCAATTAGCCTTTTATTCAGAAATCGATTTACCGAACAGTAGGTCACCGCATCTATAAAACAAATTCTACTAAAGAATATATCGTGATGTTTTGTTTGAAATGTGTGTATCTTCCAGTAATACAAGAGGTCTTCTGTTTGTTAACTACTTGGCTATGCGTTCGCACCTCGGACACAGTTAATGACTGGCAAGAATGCATTTCCCCGATGCTCCTTAATTCTGCCCGTTAGCTTGGAATTGCGTCTGACCACGCTATTCGTGTCGGGTACTGAAGGGGTTGGCAGTATTAGAGTTTAGTAGTTACTAAATAAATGTGCTCAGAGAATAATATAAAAATAGGAATTATAAGAAAGATATTTTGAGACATACAATTGACTATATTAATTTATATTTTATATAGTAACATTAAATCGAGGTGAACATTTCTAAAATAAAATGAGCTCGTATGTTTCATCTTAATGCATGATCTGATAGTGGGAAAGTATATTTTTGCTGTTAAATAATTCTGTTTGAATAGTTATGAGAGAGGAAAATATTGCATCAGAATATTATTTATAGGCATATGTAACGTAAATATTAAAATATTTAATTTAATTTCTGCATTATGTAGTGCTCATCCGGAACATAATTATGTTAATTTCGATCTGTTTATGTTAGTTTGATGTAAATATGTTAATTCGTATTACTGAAGTTTAAAAGGAACTAATAGTATTTCTGAAATCATTATTGTGAAATTGTTCATTTTATAATTACGTGCGCTTTGCATTCTCAGTTCACAGGTACTGTGTCTGGAAAAATGAATAAAATTTCCTTTCTAATGAGTCTGGCCAAAACATTTATAGCATTAAATCATTAATTATGGAAATGAAATTTAAAATTGACCAAGAAGATATAAAATATAATATGTTAAAATAATATATTTATGTGTAACTAAAGAATTTCTAATGTAAGAAATACTTTGCAAAAGAAGAAATTCTTGGGTCTATTTTAATGTTATGTGCATTAATTGGAAAATTTCGAAAATGATAAATGTCTCATTTTTTGTTTGTCCATCCCTGAAGGTTCTTCTTTTTAAATTTACTAATAGCATGATCATTTAGAACATATAAAATATATTCATTTTTAGAACAATTTGCATATATTCCACATTTTTCAACGAATCTAAATTATTGGTTAATTTTACAACAGTGATTATTTTAATGCAAAAACGCTAAAATATTACATTCATACATTTTTAGAAAACTAGCAAAAGCTATATTATTTACTAAAGAAATTTCAGTTTCTTGTTTCAGCTTATGAGGTTTAATAAATGATGGTGTGAAGCGTGGATAGTCAGTTTTAAATACTGTACTGTTAAAAGTGTAACTATGTCTGTTTCTATTTTACAACCATATATAGCTAAAAAAGCAGATTTCCCCATGTGTAACGTGTATATGAGCCAGTTTCCCTTAGAAAGTCCTCCACGAAGGCATCCCTCCCCTTAGGCAGATAGCCCTCGAGGCTTTGCCGTAATTAAATAATCTAACCTAACCTAACCATGATATTTGTTTTGCAACATGCAAGGCTTAAAACAGACAAAAAATAATGTATCATAAAATATTTAAAGTCTGTATTTCAGTGTTTAGTCAAAGATCTATAGAAAGAAATTTCAACAATACAAATGTCCGATAACAAATGTGAGTCACTATATATTTGAAGCAGATGAAAGGGAAAAATGGTGATTTTGAATCAAGATTACGGAGCTCTTCATTCCATGGTTAAAATGAATTCAAGTCGAAAAAAACGTTTAACAGCATTTAATTAAGCAGTTTCTTCTATTATTTGTTTCTCAAAATATTAACAATCTTTCTGCGAGACCAGTTATCGCACTTCGTTGCATTTGTTAATGAGCATTTCGTAGGACGTGAGGATTGCTAACATTTTTTACGCGCAAATACGAGATATGGAATTGAACTATTTTCTCAAAATCATAGTTAAGAATTTTATCATAGTTATTCCAGCTTAATTTCTACTACGGCTTTACTTGCAGTATTATTTTCTTTTTTGTTACTTTAAAATGTTTTCGATGTAATAAAAGATCTTTTTTAATTATTTCGCAATTTTGAGATAGATGTACATTTGACAAAAATTTATATAAACATTTAAAGAAAATGACATTTTTAAATTTAATGAGGGATTATTTATATCTTATATTAAGCTTAGAAAGAACTTTTTATAACCTTTCCTTGGATGTTTTTGTTTCTTCGTACGTTTCCATAAAAAAGGGCTTAAAATGCTTTTTGCTCCTCATTAATCATTTAAACCAAGCAGTTACTGGAATCTGAGTAAAGACAAGAATTATTAATCTTCTTTGTGCATAAGTGTTTTACTCGGTCTTGTTTGGGTTAAATTATCGTGTTTTACTATTATCCTTTTGCGTACTTTTATTAAACAAAGTTTTAATATTCTTCGTTCATCTGAAATGTAATATTTTTTATTCAACGAAGTTCACTTTTTTATATTGGAGTCATTATGCTGTTGGTGAACAGAAAATTTGAAAAATCAGCCAATCTATGGCCATGATTTTAACCTGAAATCTTCCATTTGTTAACTGAATGTAATGACGTTTGATCACAATGATACATGGAAGGAATACCTATAATTCCTTGCTTCTTAGCTATATTAGATTGTACATAATTTATCATCAGAAAATTCATTAAATACAAAATATAAACACAGCAAAACTTCAACGATTCTAGCTCCAGATATAGCGAGTTTTGATTAATACAGATGGCTTCTTCTACTTTCAATGACAAATAAAACTTCACAGGTTTAAAAAGCTTTTGTTAATTTTAGTAAACGCGTAATACATATATAATTTTAAAAAGCTGAAACGTGATTTAAATGTATACATGAGAAGTGGCTTAAAATATTTGTCAAATATATAGACCAAGGATATCAGTGGAACAGAAGTTATGCAGTGCATACAGGACAACTAGCTTTCGCTTATTCTTTGAGGCATTGTATATTTGCAACAATTTCTTCTTCATTAAAAGTTAATTGAATAAAAGTAGCGATGTCTAGTTTCTTTTCTAAGTACGGAAGCTGTGTCCTACAATGTACCGCGTACTTGCATTTAATTACTTTCTCTTCGCCTTTTGGAGTATTTTGCATTAACCTTTTGCTGAGAGTTTTGTTATTCAGGGAAATATCATGACTTGAATGTCTACAGTATGTCAGTGAAACAAAAGTGAGGTTTTGACTAAAAAAGATAAAAACTTATGTATTAACAAAGTGAAAAAAATATGACTTTCAGGTTTCCTAACTTGCGTAATAGGTAACACCTGTCAAGCTTTCATATAAAGCAAAGCATGATTAAAAGCTTTTTCCAGAATCTCGTTTGGATGCTATCCTAACTGATGTGAGCATACAAATTCTTGCTGTGTTAATATTCTCTGAGATATTTCCTTCAAACATCTGTAAAATTTATTATTTAAATTAACCAGTTATTTCTTATTTCAGCCTTATAACCAGTTATTTCAAATTTCAGCACTATAACTTCTCTTTTCCGTTTCCTCACCAGAATGTTCATTGAGTTAAAGAGTATTCAAGCTGAGCTCTTTGGATTGTAAGACAAAACACGTTTCTGTATTTCATCGGCACGTTACGCAGTTCCTGTCAGCTCTGATAAGTCTGTAATTATTCAGCTTTGCAGTTTGTTGCCAAATTGCTTAGATTTAAATTTAAATTCTTTGACTACTAGTCCACGATTTAAGTTTCGAATTTGTCTGTTACTTTAATTACATTGCCTATGATGGTTGATTCTGTTAGCACAGGAGGTGAATTTATGTCCAAAGCTGTGTTTAAATAAAAAGGTTGTTTTTAAAACTTGCTAAGAATTCACAGTTAATTTCAGACACAGTGATGATTCGCTTTATGATTGTTAGGATTTATAGTCCCAAAGCAAACCAAACTCTATATCCATCGTGAAACAGTTATGGTAAGAAGAAAACTAGTGATTTTTCTCCTTCACCTCAGCCCAGCATTGTAAAAATGTTCACAAAACATCCACGGTGCAAAAGTGTTGATTTGTATTGAAGAAATACACATCAATACAAGTAATACAAGATGAGAATAAAGTAATAGAAGTAATACAAGGTAAGAACTGTAATTTAAATACAGAAGTTTTATTGTCTTCGGCTTTTGATTGCGAAACGTGGAAATATTTGATTGTTTTATATGTTTAGAGTTAAGGTTTTTTTTTATGCATAGAATAACGCATAAATCTGTTTTTTGTGTTAGAACATGGTTTTGACACACTTGCTTTTGACACATTCTACACTTGAAGAAGGGCTGTACTAAAGTTATAACCAGGCTATACTAAGGCTAAATATATGAAATAGAGGCTATAATAAGCATAGCTTAAGTTGGCATAATTGATTATGGCAAAGTACGCAAAAGGGCTGTCTGTCTAACGGAGAGAATCTTTAGTGAAAGACTTCTTTAATGAACGTGGCTAGTTGGCAAGTATGCATAATCAAATTTCACAAATTTGTGATGAACAATTAAGGCTGCAGGCAGCTCTGAACAGGGGAATTTAATTTTGGACACACTGCGTGTGGTGATATCTACATTGATGATAAAGAATTATAGTTACTAAGCTGTGTTTTAAGTTATGAATTAAAACCTAATTTTTAGGTTTTGATTCTTTTATTACATAACAAATACGTATAGCAAGTAAGTGTTTTTTCATCTGAAATGTTTTTATGCTTTTACTACTTAACGCACTTTTGATTAGAATCTTTTTTTTTTTTTTTCCTTTTTTGTTTTGTTTCAAATATCTTAAAGCATTTTACTCTTCTGTAGATCGTTTTAGGTCTCTAAGTGCATTCTAATATATAATGTGTCAATAATAAAATGTTCGAAATTTACGTGGGGTAAGTATTGTTTCAATTTAATCGTCCATTTTTTCATGTGTTTATTTTCTCATTTCCTTTGAGTTGTGTCTTGATTAAGACATTCAGTGTGTACTTTTTTAACTGCCTTAAAACATGGATCGTAAGAATAAATATTGAAATTAATATTCTGTTCTGTTTGAAATTCGGAAGAATTTTCATGAAGAGACCATATTAACTCATATAATTGAGATCAAGCAAAAGATATACTATAGTGTATTTAATTTATTATCCTCTTCCTTTCTTTTATACTTTGCTGTACTGATTCCTTTGCTGTACTGATGAAGTCTGATTTCATTATGAAAAAAAAACAAATCTTTTAAATTGCGAATTTACATTTTCAGCGTGGCAATACATTTGCAGGGGGAAATATATGTAAGATAATATCGAAGTAATTTGCTTAATAAAACTGTCAGACTTTGTTTAAACATGTTTCGGTAATTGTAAAGAAATTTAGGAATTTTCAAATCACAAATAACAGGTACAGGTTACTAATTGCATAAAACAAGTTTAACAAGTTTAACGAACAAGCTATGATAAAAATATCTTCAGCGTTTTGCTGTTTATTTCATCGATATTGTGACGATCCAAAACAAGTGCATTTTATACCAATTTATTTGGGTTGCTAGGTGCATTTAGCGATAGTAAATGCAGCTCACTGTTGTACAAATTTGACCACAGGAAGGCTTGTGATATGGATGGTTTTCATCCCCGCCAAAGCACTCGTGACTTCCCCCTTAATGATATTTCCTCTCATCCTTGGCCAGATGCACATTTTCCGATATTTAGTTATATTTTTGCCTCGAATGAATATTCTCCCTGCCAAGCTCTTCTATCCTTTGTAGCAGTTTGGTATTGACTGTCACTTTGTGACTTCTAGCAATAGGAAATCGATTGAAATCGTGTTTTCTATTCACTCAGTGCTTAACACGGATATATTCATGGTCTCGCAGTCGAGTGACAGGCTTCAAATTCAAGAGTGAAAGCGAGATTCAACTGAAATTTTACCTTCACTGCAGAACTTTTTATCCAAACCCCTTCTGGGGTACTTTTTCACTCAAATGAAAGTCGAGAAAAGTTAAAATGTTATGAACGCAGGGAAGGAGAAAAGTGATTGAGTCGATCAAAGTACTTTCCTTTAAATGCCCTAAGTAATTGAGTGTCATTTTACTTAAAATTATTCAAAATAGCTGCGCAGTATGATTTTTTTTTTTTGAATTCACACAGATCCTCTTACGATAATCAATATTAGAACATTTTGTCAAGACGTGTATTTTTATATTTGCCGTAACGCTCAGTCAGCCGAAAGAGTTTAGGCGATTGTGTGATTCACAAGTACCTTCTATAGCCGAAATACAGATTTAATTAAAACAAAAAACTTCCGATATATTTATTTAGTAAATCTATCAGAAATATATCGGATTTAATAAATAAATATATCGTCTTCCGATATATTTATTTATTAAATGTTTGATGAAAAACCTCTAATATTCATACGTACAAGTTGATCACAATGCAGTCGTAATCAATACTAGTTGATAAATAATATTATTAGTTAAATATTTAGGCTTACTTGAAAGATCCCGCCTATTTTGCGCATCTTGATATAAAGGGATTTAGGCAGAGGACCTTAAGTTACGATATCATTGATAAGCTTGTGTTCTATTCGAAAGGAATAATTGAAGAGCAATGAACTACAACCGGTTATCCCAACGAGATTAAGATTATGTATTTTACATGCATTACATGAATCGCCATTTAAGGCTATCTCCGAATAAGAAAAAAAGTGAAGATAGTAAGTCAAGCTGTTTATTCTCTACAATTACAGATGTTTGTAAATGAATATGTCAAATATTGTAACACTTTCTAATTAATTAACGATATTAATTATAGCCCGCCCGGATACCTAAATAGCATAAAATTTGACATTCTCTAATGAAATTGTAGGAATTGATCTGTTAAGCTCTTAACAGATAGCCCTCGAGTGCTTTGCCATTCATTCCTTACTGGTGACATGTATTTAAGTACGTTGACATACCTTTTACTAAGATTATAGAAACTAAACTAACTAAATTTCTGTCTGCAACGTAATTCTTTGATAGTTCTCAATGCGCATAGAAAATAAAGAGATATGAGAGGAAACGTTTTTTGTGGGTTATATGTTTTTATAAAATAGAGAAATATTTTGCTATTTCCAATCGTATAATATTTTTAGTAGCAAATAATATCGTTATTGAAAAAAAAAATCATTAAATTATGTTCGCATCTCAGAACTTTGAGATTGAAGTTTGAATCTTATTTTTCAAGTATTAAATGTAACGGATTTTCATGGGCTTGTGAATATTTCCTTTATAATATTGAAAATAACAAACTGTCGTGACATGAAAGAGAACAGTTATTTGAATTCTCGAGTTACATAGGACTTTAAATGAAATTCCTAGCAGAAGTTATAACTGATTTCTGCTCGTCATCACTGGTCAAAGGGAGCATGGGGAACTAGAGAACGGTCCTTCAAAATTAAAATTCAGTTTGTTTCCATGCATTTGAATGATAAAGAGTTTTCACCGAAACTGACTTATTGTATGTGCCGATTTCCAGCGCAATCTTACCTGTATGAAACCAAACAAAGAATAGCTAAGGAAGAAACGGCAGGCTAATATGTCTGCTCATAATTATCCAAATTCTAATAACCTAGAATTATTAAAAACGATTTCGTTTTCTTTCTGTTGAGTTAGTAGCAAAATAAAATTTAATTAATTGTATTTAAAAAATTTAAGTTTACTGTTACACATGATAAAATATTTATTTCGCAGAGGCGAAGAATAAGGTGGTTCGCTGAACATACTAATTAATAAAGGTGGTTTCTCAAACTTGAAGAAAGTTTCAGAAATGCTGCTTTAACAAATAAATAAAAGAATGCAGATGGAGTTGTAGAGACATTAGGTTAATTCTGGAAGCCGGGGAGAGGAAAAATTAACAAAGCCTACGCCGGGAAGTGAACCACGGACCTCTGGAATACGGGCCCAGCGTGCAGAACCACTACACCACGAAGGCACGCTAGGAAAGCGGGAGAAATAACTTATAGAGTAATCAATTCCTATTTGGGAAACGGTTAATCTATTTCATTGTTATTATGAATATAGTTATTAAAGAATGTGTAACTTAGGAAGGTGATCCAGTTTCCTTGTCTAATTACGTCTTTTAAACTAGGGAACCTCATTAAGAGGTCCAGAGGCAAAGTAGTATAGATATTTTCGAAATCGTAGCATTTTATGCTACGGATAATTTGTCTGCTGATATTTCTTTATAAGGTTTGTAATAATATTAAAATTTTTTGGGGGGTTTGACATACATATACAGTATTTTATGCAGCAATATTATTTTCTAAAACATTTTGCATATAAATGAAACTTAAATTTATTTTAAGTTTATATAATCATTTCAGCTATAAAGATTGGCATAAACTTTAATTTCTGCTACAGTTATCACTTTTAAGTTCTCGAAAACCACTTTTCGCTCATTTCAGGTGAAAAAACTCACGACTTAAGTTAGTAACAGAAAAATAAATTTCCAGAAATTTTAAAAATCTCCTGGAATATTGCAGTACCAGTGTACTGTCGTTGATAAACATCTTCTCAGAATGCCAAAAACTCATTTGGTATGTTTTGCTTCAAAACAGTTTTATTACTTTAATGGAATTATTTATACTTCGATTGTTAGCTCTTTATTCACTTTCTTGGAAATTGTTCAGTACATAACATTATATAGACTCTTAAAATTCCTCACTTGAGATATTAAAGTTAAGTATTTTCGTACATAATACACAGATTTCACTTGTCGGCATCAGAATTTGTATTTCCTTTCAGGAATGAAGCTATGAAAACAAAATCGATTTTAAAATAGTGGCTTAGGTCATGGCAAAGCATGCTAGATCTATCTGTCTAAGAGCAGATAAGCCTTTGTGGAGGACGTTTCAAAGAAAACTGGCTTATATTCACTTTGCACATATGAAAACTAATAGAAATGAGTAATTTTATAGTTTCTTTATCAGTTAATTTCTTTTCCTTTGCCGTTGTAGTTAAGCAATATTTCAGTTCAGCAAAGTTCAGGTAAAATGTATCTTTTGTACAAAACCTGTGCTACAGATTTTAGTCATTACAGACCAAAAACATATCTTATGAATTTTTGTTAGCTGTAAATGCTTATAAATAAAATTATAAAGAATTTAATTTAAGCATAATTAATTTATGGGTATTTCTGGTTTCCCAAAAGAATTATTCCTACCTAACAGGAGTGGTGAAATCTGCTAGTCTCATCCTCGCTAACATTCAACCATTATTTTAAATTTAAACTTTTAATAACTAAACTTTCCGTTCCTGACTCTCTGTATTCATGTTACATTTACTGTCTTTAATAAAAAGAAAGTGGAGTTAACAAAGGCGGATTATCATATTTATTATGAAAGCATTTAACCTTGCCATTCAGTTCACTTGTTCACTTCCATCATCTAATTTTCATTCATATTTCGATATTTTTTACCTGCAATGAATCTACAATTTATTAATATTAGATATATTAGTGTACCAAAAATTTTCTCACTTATCTTTCATTCCAACTTATCATTTTATTAAATAAAAGATGCCTGTTTTATACTTTCATTTCTATTCTTGGAGACGAGTTCTTCTGTTTCTTGGTCAAGACCAAAATTTTTCTTGATCAAAACATTTAGTAGCTTTTGCTGTAGACAATGGCTTCTTTAAACAGTCAAACATGTTTCCGTAAGAATAGTTATTCCTCCACTAGAAGTGGTTTTAAGAATTTGAGATTTGTTAAAATTTCACTTATTTTTTATAAATAGTTTTTTTTAAATTGAAGTATATCATTAAATTCCTTCTTAATGACAATATTTTGGATATTAATCCCTAAAAATTTACATTATTCTTTGGGCCCACCAGCGGCCGAGCGGTAAAGTCGCTGAACACTGGTAGTTCGGTCTGAGATTCGAATCCCGCGAACGGGCTGGCTGCATGGGCGTTTTCGTGGTTTTCCCCATGTGCAACGTGTATACGAGCCAGTTTCCCTTAAAAAGTCCTCCACGAAGGCATCCCTTCCCTTAAGCAGATAGCCCTAATGTGCTTTGCCATAATTAAATAAACCAAACCAAACCAAACCAATACATTATTCTTTGCCAGTGCAGCTTTTTATATATTATTAGAGCAAAAGAACAACACAATTTCACATTAAATAATACAAATCATGTGTTCAGAGATAAACTCATAACTTGACCATTGTTCGTTATTATTGCGTTTTAATCATGGGTTCAAATTTTTTTCAGCCGTATCTTAAAGGAAGGCTTCTTCATTTGTCGAATTAGAGTTTTTTGAAGTTTAAAAAATCTTCCGATTTTGATTACCTGTTTTTGGATAATACTTTCTCCGAGATTTTTCTACATGCTTAAAGGTCATGGTATTTTAATTAGTGGCTTGGGTGCTTTTTTTTATGGAAGTCATCAAGCAGTTTAATCTTTGTTTCATTTTAGCTTTTTTTCAAGACATTCCTAGTACGATAATAGTAAAATGCGAAAGATTATCTCGTTTGATGAAGAGAAACCTGAGCATGGTACGATAATAGTAACAGAAAATGGAAAACTGTTTAAGTAGAAAAATAATAAATATGTTCTACATAATTACCATTATTGAAATTAATGTTAGCGTTTACGGCTTATTGTATATAAAAAGACATTTCTTTTAAGCATTGGTACCCGTCCAGCTTATTTTAAATTGGAAAAGTTGAAACTTGTATAAGGCCAATACTTATCAGGTACAACTTTTCTCTACTTATTACGTGCTCTGCGCTTGGGCACTATACAGAAAGGAAGGGATGCCCAGTGGAGGTCTTTTTAAAAGAAATTCACTCGTATCCACGTTACACATGAAAGATAAACACGAAAACGTCCATGCAGCCAGCCCGTTCGTCGGCACTCGAACTCTGGACCGAACTACCAGTGTTCAGCGGCTTTTACCGCTCGGCCACTGCTGGACCTTTATCAAGTACTGCCGCATTAAAATTCAACTATTTCTCACAGTTGATTAACAACTGAATCTTCCTGGAATCGTTTCAGTCGTAACCTGGAAGCTTCTAGAAAAGGCTCTGAAATTTGTTGTTCCGAATCTTCTAGAAAAATCTCTAAATTGGCGAAAAATCTCCATATGTCGCCATGGTCCGTTAAGGGAGTTTTTGCTCATATCACTTGTTCTATTTGATATAGTTTTATAATTCAAATGCTGTTGTATTCAAAATTAAAAACTGAATAATTCTGTATGAGAACACTTATATACAAGATCTGAAGTCATAAATTCTGTTGAATACAAAATATATCCTAAAACTATTACTCTATATGCAATATTAAAGAAAAATAAATAAATAATTGAAACAATGCACAGAACCATGACAGTACACAAAGACAACAATGCAGTCAAAAGCTTGAATATTTACAGAGACTTATAAAGTATGTTATAAGGTCTTCTCTTCCTGATTTTCACGTGCCTTCGTGGTGTAACTGATAGCACGCTCCACGCGTGTTCGGGAGGTCAGGAGTTGGAATCCCGGCGAGGTCACTGCACATTTTGTCGCGTCTCCTGCAGCGATATACCTTATGACTCTACAATGTAAGGTAAAAGTTCTACAGTCATTCTTTGCAAATTTGACGTCACTTAAAATCGGAAAGTTCATATCATTAATCATATACTTGGTTATCAAAATAAGCAGATTCACGGATAGATGTTCTTAAATATACACTCATGTCCATAAATTAAGGATAATGCAAAATCAGGCAAAGGAAGAGTTAGAAGAAGAACAAATTTGACTTATTTGTAAAGCTTATTTATTAAACAAAAGGCAAAGAGCAAATAAAGATGCTATATGTTTGATATTATCAAAAAAATTAGCGATTGTTTCTGCCTGGAGCAAATTACAAAAAAAACCTATTTACAAAAAACCAATATTACATGATTGGTATGATTGTTAATACATTGTATGTTTCCCAGACGATGCAATACAGTCCGTACAATGCCTAGTATCAAATTATCGATCTGATCTTGGGGGATATTACACCACTCAAAAAGCAATGCTCTCTGAAGTTCCGGTAGACCTGTAGGAGGAGGTTGACTGGCTGCAACTCGTCGGCCAAGCATGTCCCACACGTGCTCTACTGGATTCAAGTCCGGTGAGAATGCTGGCCATTCCATACACGGGCGATATCCTCCGATTGAAGGCATTCGCTTACGATGTTTGCACGGGGAGGACGGACGTTGTCATCCATAAACACAAATTGTGCGGCCATGGCGCCCCGAAACAAACGTACATGTTGTTCCAGAATGATGTCCCGATAGATTTGGCTTGTCATGGTTTCAATTTGAACATGCAGGTCAGTTCTGGAACCCAGAATAATTCCACCCCAAACGAGCACTCCTGCACCACCGTAACGGTGTCGTTCAATGATGTTTTCTTGGTGGTAACGGGTACCTGGAGCTCTCCATATGAAAGTCCGGCGAGAATCAGACTGCAAGCTAAACCTGGACTCGTCCGAAAACATCACACAAGCTCGCTGTTGCGGTGTCCACAATGCATGCTCTCTACTCCAGGCTAACCGCAGGCGACAGTGAGTTGCAGTAAGTGGAACGCATCTGACAGGTCTACGAGCATATAGACCAATCTGCTCTATGCGTCTGTACACGGTCTCCCTTGAAATTGTCGTACCAGTGGCTGAAGAGAGCTGACGAGACAAGTCTGAGGCTGTGCTCCGCCTGTTTCTTTTGGCAGTAACTGTCAAATACCGTACCTCATTCGGCGTTGTAACTCTGGGGCGACCTGTGCTGTAATGTCTACTCACATTACCATCATCTTGGAATCGTTGCCAAAGCCTGGAGATGACACACTGGGCAATTCCAAGTTCGTCTTATACTTCCAGTTGGGTACGCCCACATTCCAGACGGCCGATAATTCTACCACGTAAAAAATCATTCAAATGCGTCCGTTGTGTCATAACTATTCGGTTATTCCACTGAAATGCTTATAAAGCGCCTGCGAACAGTTTTACTTCTTTGCCTGTATTCCTTATATATCACTTTCTTACACTCTCGTCATTGTGACGTACCATCGGTGTCATCTGGTTACTTTCCTGGAACATGCATATGATTCTTGAAGATGTGTGTAGTGATTTTACTGGTGATATATTTATTTTAGAGTTCGATTACCGCGTGACTCCCAATTATCCTTAATTTATGGACATGAGTGTAGATATAAACCTATTTACGAATGGAAATTTTCTGTTATATTTTAAAGTTATTTACGTTTTACTGTAGAGTGCAGACAGAATTTACTGACTAATACATGGCTTTAAAAATAAAATATTTCCTAAAAGCCCTTTAATACAGAAAAGTTGATGCCATAAATAATAATTTTCTACTTTAAAAAAGAGCTAGAAAACGACAGTATCTTTCAATTGCAATGGCCATAAATTTCCTTTAAAAATTATTTTTATTGTGTCTTAAAGTCTCTATGCAGCATTTTGAAAATGAAAAACTTAAAAATCTTAGAATAACCGGGTCTGTAAAATTATTATTAAAATAATGTTGAGGTTCTTGTTTCAGCGTATAGCATAGTTCAAAACAGCATTGGCTGATTTTACTGTACACAAATTTTTAATCCTAGATATCAGATGTTCTCTAAAATATATTATTAATACGAGAATAACTGACTAAAAATTATTATTACTCCTATATCATTTTTAAAGTTAATTCCGTCTCTGCTCTGATAACTTTAAATTAGTATACATTTATGCTTAAGAAACTCAAACAAATACCAATTCTGTCCATTTCTCTATCGTTTCAACAGAAGGAACGTTTTGGAAAAATTCAAGTTGACTGATGTGAAAACGTAATTGAGTTTCAGCATCTATAAAATTAGTTATCTATGAAGGATAGGAATGTGTGAAAAAGTTTTTAACATACTTAAAAACGATTGAACTAATTAACTAATAAGAATAATTATTTTAAAGTGGAGATGAGGTAAACTTCAATCAGAACTGGATGAACTTATATTTATTCTGAACATATTTTCGCTATTTCTGACATGTTCCATGATTTCTGCTCTTCGTAAAGGGTATGCAGTAAATATTGTTGCGTGCGTACGGGTTCGTTACGAAATGAATGCACAAGACCGGCGAAAAATGAAGAGAATTTATTATTATCACGACAAATATGATTAAATGTCCTCAAATAATCGTGCAGTATTACAATATATCACAGTAGTTATCTTCTAACTACTCAAACGTTCAAGAGAACTTAACTCAAACAGCTAAAGAAAGCTAATCCGCGAATTCGCTACAATCAACAAGAGCAGTTTTTTAAACAAACTCTTAAAACAACAACAAGCTAACTAAAATAACTGACTGACTGAATTGAGAGGTTTTCCTCCTTTTTATAAGATTTTTAAATCGCGCGCGAGAACTTTCTGGAACTTTCTCGAAATCAAAAAGAGATATATATTAAATGTTAAATGCACGCGCTCTTGTATTTTCAATTTTCCGGCTTAGCTTTCTTTTAATATTCGTCACGCTCTGCACTGCGCGGGAAATAAAACCATTTAATTTAAAATTCAACTAACATTAGCTATTTAAATACCAAATCCGCAACAATATATATGGGATTTTTCTAACGTAGTTACTTAAAATTAAAAAAAAAAAAAAATTGCATTATAATCCGTGAACTGAACTTCCAAAATCTGAGTTTTATTCCTTTTCGGCAAATTTAAAGCAAGGTATATTTGCTCTTTACTTTATGATGACTGTATGTTGTTCGGCTTGCTTTTTAAGTAAACATTGTTGTTGTTGCCTTGTCCATATTACATGGAATAATGGAAAAATGGTTGCAGGAGCCTAATCCGAAGAGAGGTTGGACTTCTATTTCCACCCCAAATTTTGAGGGAGAGCACCTCCGAGGAGGGGATCCGAGGGTCTCCCACCCCTCTCCACTCTTACCAATCCACACGAGAGGACTTTCGGCTAGCCGCATGTTTAGAGTGCCATCATGTTGCACCGACACTACACTTTTACGAACATCCATGTCTTCTCCGGGCCTTTCGGTACTGTAGTAGGCTCCCCTAACCACTACACCATCTGGGCGACAAGTAAACACTATTGAATTAATTCAATAATAAAAAGTACGAATCCTGACATATTCACCTGTTAATGTAAGCTATAAATTTCATTTCGTTTAGTCTTTTTAAGGAGAATTAGTACAAAATACGTGAAATAAAATACCTGGCCATGAAAAGATACAACACATAAGTATCAGATAAAGATACATTTCTTTCCGAGCAAGTAGTAGTAACGAAATTAAGAAAGCTAAAACTAGGTTAAAGCAAGATATTCGAAACTTGCAAGCCAATCCACATTATAGCGAATGCGCTTTGAACAGGATTTGTTTATTCCTTAATTTTTATGTAATCATAATACAAACACTTACACAAAAGTTCCGAATAAATCTGCAATTTAATAAGAAATCCGATTCGAAACTTTCCAGTGCAATCAAAATCACGGAACGTTGCAAAAGAGACATCAAAAAAACTTACCAAACCGCATCTCATTTTAATTTTTAGGTTCACATCATCCTATTGAAGCGAAATTTAATTCCGCATTAATCAAAGCGAACCGAGTAAGTCAGGCACGCAGTTATTCTAACGAGTCAAAGATATTTATTAACTTTCCGCATGCATCCATACGACGGTAATACTTTTCTAAAGCAAAATCTGTATCGATCTTAACGCTTGATTCATTATCCTGGATCATTCGCTTTGAGTTGCAAACTTCGACTTCAATAAACATATCGCTCTATTTGCATATTCAGAATTTTCCATTTTCGTTTCCAGACATTGTGATCTCGGATAAGTTAAAAAGCGTTGCATTTTCAGAAACTCTTACATTAAGCTATAGAGATCACTTAAAGACGTATCGTTTTTGAATATTTTTGATGAAAAGTATTCATGCGGAAACTAGTTGAAGGATAGTAGGAGTGCTAACGTTTGAGTATAGGTAAAAACACACATACAATTTCCATGCTGAATGTGTAATAATATTTCGAAACCATATTTATTATTGCACGAAACTGGACTTTGGAACTACTTTATTGAAACCTCTGACGAACTTAAACGCCAAACCCGAAGTAAGATATTGAGGACGTCCTTTCTAAAATAAGAAACAGGCAACTCAATTAAAAATTGCTAGAAATTTGTCAGTATTTGATGTTTTTCTTACAAATATGATATTTGGAACATTGTAAGTATTCAGCTCTTTTACACATCACTAAACCATTCCCAGACGAACTATCTGCTTTTAAAACCATGTATATATTCTTTGAACCTGTATTTACGTTTGCGTTGCATTGCAAATTAAAATACCTGTTTTACATAAGATAACTCGTTTAGCTACATATGAATATTCTATGTCATCCTTTTGTACTAAATATTTCCTGTCTCTTCGCTCTCTTCATTCATATGCATATCGTACTAATTTACCAATGTGTATGTCATCATACATATGCGGATCCATTTAATGGTATTATACACATTGTGTTAATTTAGTTACCTAGAGCATACTGATGTTGCGTACATATGTTGCTTTAGATTCACGGAGAATATAATAATGGAATGCAAAGATTCACTGAGCCAAGCACAATGGGGAATGATAAAGCAACGATGCTTTGGAAGAAAACGCATTCCCATATAAACTTTATTTCTACACAACCGTTCGCAACTGTGTATGTCACAATATTCGTCTAATGTATTTATTTGGTTTCTGCTACATAAAATAAGCTTTAATATCGCGAGAATTACAATTGTAAACTATTCAGTTTTTATTTTAAATATTGATACTTATTAAATGAAAGTTATCAGATATGGAAACTACAATTCCACTTTTTTATGTGATAAGTATAAGCTTTCAGATATTTTCTTGAAAAAAGGGGATATTAGAAATTAAATTCTAATGAATTATGCTCATTTATGTCTGATTTCCTTATCAGAAGACTAGACATTTGCTGATTAAATTTGTTGTAATAAATTTTCGTTGATGTTGCCATCTGTAATATACAATTTAAAAAAAAAGAGCAAGAGATTTTGTTATAACTTTTAATGACGCGTTCTTTATTTCTTGCATTTTGCAATTAATAATTTTGCAAGAAATAATCTTTTTTTCTTGCAATTAAAAATACGCTTTATTTTCTTCATAATCAATAGCATTATTAATGTTTCAAGTACGTTATTATACATTTACGATAAAATGTCCTTCAATTTAATTGTTATCAGCTCTTTTATAAGCAGCAATTTATATTACAATGAAAATGGTTCGCTTATTCATAGTGGCATGAAGTTATTTAAAGTTTCTGTGACACATCTTTAAATAAACATTATTGCATTATTTAAATTCATAAATATTGCGGTAAGAAAAGTAGCTATCCGAAAGGTTAATTTTAGTAATTCAATTTAAGTCTTCGCGTTTAAAGATCGAGGTTAAATGAGTAAAGATTTGAATCCAAATATTTCCAAAATAAAATAAAATGTTTTAAAAAGCATTTAATCTAGTAGCACATTTCGTTGTGATTTCTGATTCGTTTTTAAATTGTACTTGTTTCGTACTCGAAACTCGAATACTTTCATAAAAATTTCTTTTGAGATATATTTGGTAAATTCCGTTTAGACGGGAAAGCTATTAGCAACGCTGAGTGTCGTACCGAAAGGTCCGAGTTCGAATTCCGGAGAGGGCATAGATGTAATTTATCCGTCCTTCCTAGGAGACCACAATGGCCTGCTTATTAGATGCCTCCATAGTAAAGAGACCGCTACTTCCGGCCTTAGTTGGGGGGGGCTAATGCCTATAAGCTGCTAAAGCATGGTATATGGGGGGATATTTGGGAAACTTAAGCTTTGTCGAAGTAGAAAAATTAGTTGCGACTTTTGTTTGCTAAATAATATATAATTCTTATTAACTTGTAGAGTTAGTATTAAAATGAAATTAAAAATACGTTTTATTTTCTTCATAATCAATAGCATTGTTAATGTTTCAAGTACGTTATTATACATTTCCGATAAAATGTCCTTCAATTTAATTGTTATCAGCTCTTTTATAAGCAGCAATTTATATTACAATGAAAATGGTTCGCTTATTCATAGTGACATGAAGTTATTTAAAGTTTCTGTGACACATCTTTAAATGAACATTATTGCATTATTTAAATTCATAAATATTGCGGTAAGAAAAGTAGCTACCCGAAAGGTTAATTTTAGTAATCCAATTTATTTAAGTCTTCGCGTTTAAAGATCGAGGTTAAATGAGTAAAGATTTGAGCTGTATCAAATACACTGAATTTAAAAGTCAGATTTTTAAATTTAAACTTGAACTCTTTCCTTCACCGTTGTCAGCCACATGACAGAAAAGCACATAAGCACGATATATACTCAAATAGTTTAACACTAACTAATAAATAAATAAAAGTAAAATCACACAAAAAAGTGTTTTCTGCTTGGTTATGTAATAATTCTTCGGCGCGCTTTAATAACAGTCAAACTGTTGAAATCTGCTCTTGAATTTACTCTATTCTGCATAGTAATAAATAAGAGCTGACAATAAATTCTCTGTATTAAAGAGGAGAGTTACATATTTTAATTTCCATTAAGTTTGTGAGAATAATGTTTTAATCACTGACGTAAACTTTCTCACTGATATTGAGACTAGACTCAGACTCAGATTAAGGCGAACTTTCATAATTCAGTTTAATTTCAGGCGAACTATTTTCACTATTAAATTTAATTTTAAGTCCATTTGCTGCATTGCCGTAATAATTAATTCAAAATGAGCATGTACAAATAAGTGTTCTTTACTTTCAAGCATACACCTCAGATCTAAAACCTTTACTCGAAAATGACAGAGATCTGAAGTTAAGAGAATGTGGTGTTCATGCTTCGCAACTTCTTAGAGGAAAGGTGTTGAACATTAAAGCTTCAGTTGCAGATATGCATTCCCCAATGACAAAGGGTGAAAATAATATATAATGCGCTCCTGGAAGTCGGTGTTAATTCGGTGCCCAGCTATTCCCAGTGGAAACAAGCTCCCATCCTTCTGCATCCCGCTCCTCCTAAGAGATGACTTGAAGCATTTAATTAACTCTTATTATGCGCAAATTACTGTTTACTTCTCTAGGTAAATCCCAAACCAGTGTATGTTTTAGCGAGTCCTATGAAGGAATGTCAGCACAGTCGAGGAGAGTAAAATTTCATTGCATCACATAGTTTGTTTGCTGGAAGTTGGTTTCCACTCGGTCGAAGTAAATAGGATGAATAGAATTCAGGATCTAACGTTCATCCTATACATTTGTAGGGCTTAAATTTTAGCTTTAACCTTACACTCTCTCTACATTTGTAAACTGGATTTTCTGGAACTACTTATTAATGAAACAGCATTCAGTTGAAAAGTGACAACATTTTAATATCTAAGATAATAATTTCAAAAGCAGTTCAAAATAACTTAACTAATATATAATTCAAGCATTAGACATAAAACTCTTGAATAAAAATAGTGAATTCTTCAAGAGATACTGAAAAACGATTATTCAGAATACGGAATCATTATGCAATAAAGCCAACCACCAGTTATTTACACAGCATTTAACAAACCACTTGTTATGTACATAGTGTTGTGTAGCGAATTTAATTTAATTAAGTGATTCATAAAAATCAAAATTTTAAGTTGTAATTATTCAAAATTTGAGCTACACAAGTTTGGTTATATTCTTTTTGGGTCTATTAATTCTAGTGTAATATATTTTGACTTTCCGAGTTTACGCGAACTGCGTCTTCAATCTTGTACACGCAGACAATGGATAAGTATTTTTGTTTCTGCGTAATAAACTCAGTTTTTCATGTCAAAAATTAATTTGATTTCTTAGTATTTAATATCATTAGTTGCAGAAAAATTAGCTCTTTAATTTGGCATAACTTTCATTTTTCTAACTTAATTGCATTTCAGTTATGAGCTTTAATTAGTAGATTTTTCTTCGTTTCGCTTGTGATTTTGTTAAAGGAGGATGAAATGCCTTCTTTCCGGTTGAAAAGTCACTTTTTGCGAGTTTTCAGCGTTCTTTCGTTGGGACCCTTGCAGGGTTGTTGAAATTCCTAATCTCCCCCGGTCGCAGGTGGCAGTTATTTGGCGAGGGTTTGGCGACTTGGATTTTCCGTTGAGGTTTCAAAATAGTGGTTTTGGCGAGTTTGATAACATGAGGGTATGCTGTGGTTGCAACTATTTCAACTTTCGGCGAAAAATGGGTTGCGCCAACTTGGCAGTCCGGCACTCTCACTTTTAACGGGTTGTTTTAGGGGACGAGCTGACTTTTTTACACTTTTTGCACTTTCTACTTACCATCTGACGCTGTCTCGTTGGCAGCAGAATTTCATCTCGAAAAATGCATTTTTCCGTCTTTGGAGCTACGGGCCTCTTGCCCTGGAGTTTTGAACGAGGAACTTAGTTGCACGAATTATGACCTCGACTAAATTATAGGCTCCTCATAGCCGTGCCTTAATATGTAAGTTACTCAAAGATAATTAAAATAGGAAAAAGCGAAGAAGAGTGATGCCTAGTTCTAGTGCCGTTAAGAAGAAATTTCAGTCTTTCCTCCATGAATAGTTTCCATCTGCTTCGACCTACCTCATGTCTAAGAATTAATTGCCGCCATCAAGAGTCTTCTGCATCGCTAGTGATGCCTAGTTCTAGTGCCGTTAAGAAGAAATTTCAGTCTTTCCTCCATGAATAGTTTCCATCTGCTTCGACCTACCTAATCTTTAAGAATTAATTGCCGCCATCAAGAGTCTTCTGCATCGCTAGTGATGCCTAGTTCTAGTGCCGTTAAGAAGAAATTTCAGTCTTTCCTCCATGAATAGTTTCCATCTGCTTCGACATACCTAATCTTTAAGAATTAATTGCCGCCATCAAGAGTCTTCTGCATCGCTAGAGATGCCTAGTTCTAGTGCCGTTAAGAAGAAATTTCAATCTTTCCTCCATGAATAGTTTCCATCTGCTTCGACCTACCTAATCTTTAAGAATTAATTGCCGCCATCAAGAGTCTTCTGCATCGCTAGCTCCGGTGTCCCACGACAAAAATGCTAACTTCAATATTGGATTGGATTTGACTTTTTTGAAAACTATCAACCCTCGAACTCTTCTCATTTTCTACTACACTCAGCAGCCGTCCTCCTTGGCATCTTGATAATTTTTAAATATGAGGGCATTTCTCCTCCTCCTGTTCATCTGCAGCTTGTATTCCTTTTATTTGTTTTCTTTTATTTTGTTGGTCGGATATTTAAAAAAAAAAAAAAAAGAAAAAGAAAAAAGGTTATAATAGGCAATTCTTATAGTAAAGTTTACTAGACATTTCTAATAAGTAATTCTAACAACTAAAATATTTAATAGTGATTGAAAATAACTTAATCAGTTGAATTAAAAAAAAAATTGTAGTTGAGTACACTAACCTAATTCTAATGAAATCATTTTGTTGTCCATAAAGTAAATTATTAGATTGGCCAAGGAAATATATCATTATTTAAATTAGTTAATTGAAACTGTGAATGTAAATTAGTCTGATTGGTTAAGGAAATTTATTCTTCATTAAATTATTTAATTGAACTTGTGAATTTCTTTCTTGGTGAAGATTGATTGGTAAAGGTGTCATTAGTTGAGCTTCTTTGCTCCTCTTAGGGATTAAATTGCTTGTAGGATGTAATAGCTGATTTTAATTAACATATTACCCGGTTAAATCATTCCTTTGAAAATAGAAAGTTACTATGTGCAATAACCTGAATTACCTTGGTATTGATTATTCTGAGTTAAATTGCTTATAGGATGTAATAGCTGATTTTAATTAACTTATTACCCGGTTAAAGCATTCTTTTGAAAATATAAAGTTACTATGTGCAATAACCAGAATTACATTGGTATTGATTACTCTGTGTGAAATGTTTTTTTTTGGAATGTATAACTTGTTAATTATTCTTTTTTTTTTCTCCCCGGGGAGGGTATTGTTAATTTATCCAAAATTTTATCTAATCATATTTATCTGAATGTAATAGCAATAATAGTTTGATATTATTGAGTCTAAGATAGAAGTAATATTACTCTGTAGAGGTATGCATTTTGTTGAAAGCAATATTTTACAGTTCAGCTTGAATCAGATTTGCTTACTAAGTTAATTCTGCACTGTGTAATAATCTATATGTTAACAGTACTGATTGAATATTAATTGCTTACAAATTACTGGACTAAGTAACTCTTAAAAATTTTAATAAATAGGCTCACTTTTCTAGATCAGTCAACGTTTATTTATTTCTTTTTGTGTGTGTGCTCAATGATTTTCACCCGTCTCAGTCTCAAATTGATTTCAGGGTTAATCCGAAAACACAACGCAAATGTACTGGGCTTATTGATATTAGTATATTACTGTTAAAAAAAAATTTTTAAGTGTTATGTCAACAGAGTAGGAAACAATTTTGGCGCCATTTGATTTACCCCATAACATATTTGGTACCATGATAATTTCTACATGACATTATTGGTGCCATGACAATTTCAATATAACATATTGGTGCCGTGAACTTTCGAGCCAAATTTTTTAGCACTCAACAATTTTGGTTGTGCTATTTATTTTTGCATCACTTTTGGCTTGCGCTTATAGTGGAACTTAATTTTGACTTGAGACTGGTGATTGTCATGTGCACTATTGCATATTTATGTGAAAGTTTTCTTCCACATGTCTAGGCTTTTTACTGAAACCCTACTCGTTAGTTAGTTACAGTGACAGGCCTATACAGTGGTCGTATTACTGTGCTTATTTTATACTTATTGTTTGAGGTTGCATACCAGATATGTTATATATGATTTTGAGGATTACTGTTTCACACTTTTGCAACTGTATGTTTGCAACATAAGGTTAAAAGGCACGCGTGTTAATCACACATTGGGATACATCCCTACTTTATGTGCTGGAAATTGCTGATCGCAGTTTAAAATGCCAAAGAAAGTGTCAAAACGAGCAGCCAGAGCGGCTAGTAATAATGCAATAGACTGGGAGGAGAGTCAAGAAGTAATGGCTCTATCAGTTTTTGGTTCTGATCCCCTGGATTCTGTTCCTCTGTTCTCAGGTGCAGACAAGGGAATTAGTCTGAATGACTTCTTAGATAGGATTGATCTCATTGCCACTCATGTGGGTTGGTCAGATGAAGATAAGTTAACAGTGATCAGAGTCAAGGTGGCAGGTGAGGCGGCAGAATTAATTAGGAATAATCCTAGGTTAAAGAAAGAGGCCAGTCTTGACTATGTTGTGAAAGCGTTGAAAGAGAGGTTCAGTTCAGTGCACAATTTGCACTCTAACATCCGTGCTCTTATTCAGGCTTTTCAGAAACCACACGAGTCAGTGCGACAATTTGCAGCACGTATAGAGGCTCTTTCGTACAAAACTGTACCAGTGGAAAGAAGCAGTGATCCTGCAGCAGAAGCACAGAGACAGGATTTACTTCTGTCAGTGTTTATCGAAGGATTGCAGTTGCATTTGCGACGCTTGTTGCTGCCACAGAATCACAAAACTTTTGCATCCGCTAAACAGCATGCAATTATTGAGGAAGACATGTGGGCTAAGAGCCATGCTAGTAGTGATTTTGCAACAGCTGAGGTTAGAGCAGTGAATGCTGCTAAGCCAGCAGTCGAGAAGGCAGTTACACCACCATCAGTAACCAACTAAGAGCTCACTACAGCTATTAAGATGCAGCAGGAAAATATAGCTCAGCTTACAAAAATGATGGGCTCTCTCCAAACACAGGTGCAGACTTTAATATCACAAGGTACTCGTTCAAGACCCATACAGCCTCGTTGTTACAGATGCAACAGAATAGGGCATGTTAGCAGGGACTGCTATGCGAATATTGTGCCTAATCAGCACTCTAGACAGGGTCAACAGAGATTTCGAAACAACCAAACAGCCAGGAGACATTCTAATAACACCACACCAGCTGTTTCGGGTACTCCAAATACCACAAGTGTGGCTACAAATGCTTTGAATCCCCAAGCACCAAGTTTTAATTTAAACTAATTTAGGGTGGGGAGAAACCAGTCTCCGTTTCGTCTCCTAAAACCCTTTTGGAGGTGCCATCGGTTTTTACAGTATCCACTAGTGAGGCGTCTTTGCCTATTGTTGAGGGATCTATTTTGGGGAATAAAGTAAAGTTTTTATTGGACTCGGGGGCAACTGTAAACATCATAGAAGCTAAATACATTCAATGTTTTGGAAATAAAATCTCATTGGATTCATGTAACATATACTTAAAGGGTATTGCTGCCGAAAAAGTAAAAATAAATAAAAAAATGAATTTAACAATAGAATTTCAACAACAATATTTTGAAACAGAATTGCAGACCACAATATGCATTTGGATTTCTCCACTTCTCAACTCTTAGGATCAAATGTAATTCTTAAATGGAATCTAAGTCAGCCTAGTGCTATGAGTAATAAGGTTTTCTCAACTTCAGTTTCTCAGTCATTTTGTTACTCTGTAACCAAACATAAATTACCACCTTTTTCTGAAAATATCATTAAGCTCACTGCTCGTTCTGTAAATTTCACTACTGATACTGTCTTAATTGAACCTTTAATAGAACATGCTCAAAGTCAATTTTCCATAGCCAGGTCAGTTAATCAGACTTCTTCATCTAACGAATTTTATGTCAAAATTGCAAATTTTTCACCGAATACACTACATCTCAATAAAGGAATGAAATTGGCCAGTGCCCAACCTGTGAATGTCATCACACATAACTCTGAACTTGTAAACAATACCACCATAGAAACAGGTGAGGATTTCGAGTCTTGGGGTGGTGAATTTGATCTTACACATTTACCTGAGCAGCAACAACAACATTTATCACACCTTCTCAATCAGTATAGTAACATCTTTGCTGCCTCAGTCACTGAGTTAACAGGGTGTGACACCATCTTACACAACATCAACTTGCGTGATAATATTCCTGTTAGGCAAAAGCCTTACAAAGTACCTTACCATCTCAGGGATGAATTAGATAGACAGGTAGCAGAGCTGCTTGAAGCCAACATCATTCAAGAAAGTGACAGCCCTTACAGTGCTCCTGTTTTATTTGTTAAGAAAGCGGATAACACCTACCGTTTAGTCACTGACTTCCGCAAGTTGAATGAGAAAACGATAGAAGACAGTTTTCCTCTGCCTTCCATGATTGAATTGATAGAACAGTTAGGAGATTCGAATTATTTTTCCACACTTGATTTAACTTCAGGGTTTTTCCAGATGAAAATTCATCCTGATGACACCTTCAGAAGTGGTTTCTCGACTCCTTCTGGGCACTATGAGTGGTTACGAACACCTTTTGGCATGCGAAATGCTCCTAGTTCCTTTCAAAGGTTGATGTCTATAGTTTTGGCCAATCTTTCACCATTAAAAATAGGGATTTACATTGATGATATTGTCATTGCTTCTAAAACTTTTGATGAACATTTGGAAAAATTGAAGTTAGTTTTTGATAGACTAAAACAGCATAATTTAAAACTTAAACCTTCTAAATGTCATTTTCTGAAAGAACAAATTACGTATTTGGGATATAAAGTTACCAAGGGTATTATACAGCCTGATGATAAAAATTTAAAGACCATTCAGAGTTTTATTGCACCTAAAAATAGGAAAGAAGTTAGGCGATTTTTAGGCCTTATTGGCTTTTACAGAAGGTTCATTCCAAATTTTGCCCAAAAGGCACTTCCTTTAACTCAGCTTACTAAAGATAAAGTTCCATTTTATTGGTCACATGAAGCTCAGCATGCTTTTGATATTCTAAAAGCTGAACTTCTGAATGAACCCATTTTGGCTTTACCTAATTTTCTTAAACCTTTTTCCTTGTGTACAGATGCTTCTAATTATGCATTGGGTGCTGTCTTGTGTCAAGAAGATTCTAACGGTTTCCAACATCCAATTTGTTATGCTAGTAGAAAATTAAAAGGTCCTGAAACACGTTATAGTACTGTAGAGAGGGAAATTTTGGCAGTTGTTTGGGCCACAGCACATTTTAGACAATATCTTCTTGGTAAACCATTTACTGTATATTCTGATCAAGCTTCATTATCTCATGTTTTAAAACTTAAAGATCCCACTTCTCGAATTGCACGTTGGATTATGGGTTTATCCCAGTTTGATTATAAGATTGTTCACAAACCAGGTAGATTAAATTTAACAGCAGACTATTTATCTAGAGCAGTAAATGTTGCACAGTTAATTCAAACTTCCATTACTCCTGAATTGCTGGATTTATTCAAAAAAGAACAAGCTTCTGATCCTTCTTGCCAACAGATTGTAACTGATCTTAAGAATAATAAGTCTCCTACACATAATTCTCAGATATTTTTTGTAAAGGAAGATGTTTTGTATTGCAAATACAAGAAACCCAAGTCACGTTGGCAGAAACAAGATAGACTAGTTGTTCCTAAAACACTAGTATTAAGAATTTTGCAGGAGCATCATGATTCTCTTACTGCTGCACACTCAGGCTATCACAGGACACTTCATAGAGTTCAAAAGTCTTTTTTCTGGAAGGGTATGCATAAACAGGTGCACAATTACATTAAGTCCTGTCACTCCTGTATCCAGAAAAGGGGTCATAGACCTGCTCATAAGGCTCCCCTTATGAGAATGCCTATGGCTACCCGTCCCATTGAGCGAATTGCGATGGATATAGTGGGTCCCCTTCCAGTTACTACGGCAGGCAACAGATATATTTTGGTCGTAACTGACTATTTTTCGCGATGGCCTGAAGCTTATCCTTTGCAGGACACTACATCCATATCCATAATTGAGAAATTAGAACAATTTATTTCAACTCATGGTATACCTCAGCACATTGTTACACATAAAGGTACTAATTTTATTTCTCAAGCTATAATGGAAGTTTATAAGAAATTGGGGATTACTAAACATACTACTACGAGTTATCATCCACAGTCTGATGGTGTAGTAGAAAGATTAAATGCCACCTTAATTAATTCACTTAGCCACTTAGTTTCTCAAACTCAGGGGGATTGGGATAGACATCTGCCTTTTGCCTTATTGGCACACAGAACTGGTCGTCATAGTGCACTTCAGGAATGTCCAGCTTTTATTTTATATGGCAGGGATTTGTGCTTACCAATTGATTTATTATTGCAAACCAATTTTAGAACTTATGATGACACAAACAATTATTCTAAAGATTTGGTTTTGAGATTACAAAAGGCTTTTAAATTAGTCAATCAGAATTTAACAGAGGCTGCTGATAAGCAAGAAAATTTACGTGGAAAGAATTCTCATGATAAGACATAAAAGTGGGAGATTTAGTGTATTTATACACTCCAGTAGTTCAGCCAGGTATGGCTAGAAAACTCTCTAAATTGAATCAGGGACCTTTCAGGGTTATTGAGAAACTGACTAAAGTTAACTATAAAATTTCTTCAATTACAAATCCTGATCGGATTCAGACGATACACGTGGACAGACTCACGAAGGTACCAGAGAGAATTATTTTTCCCACACTTCAAAAGGATGACTCAATTTTGACAGATAATGTAAAGAACTCATCACACGATTCACCTTACCATCTAAGGCCTAGAGATACACATGGTTTTGTGTCGAAAAAGTGAAATGAAATATTTTGAGAAATAGTGTGTTTTGTATACAATTTGGGTTAAATTATTATTTGTTTCTGGTAATTGTATTCTTGTAGTTAAATTTTATAATCAATTAGTATAGTTGTTGTAGTCTTCTTGGCTTATCATTGGTCGAGTGTTGCATTTGGATTTTACATGTTTGGCACGTGAGGTTGTGATCAAGTTGTCTTGGCTGGGAACTTTCTAGTCTCAATAGCCCAGGTTTGTTTTTTTTGGAGGTTTTGCTGGGCTGGTCCCCGCTTTTTCCATTTTCTTAAGTTCAAAATTTTTTTTTCTCTCTCTCTTGAAATCCCTTAGCCATGGTAGTCGGGATTTGTTTCGGTTAGAATTTTTGACTAGATAGTTTTCCAGCCAACACTTCGTGGTGATTGCCTTCTGTTCTTCTTAGTGCAACTCGTTTTTAGTTTTCTTATGCCAAGAATTTATTAGTAGTTTGGTCGGCGCTGTACAGTCGCGGTGTTTACTCATTTGCCCTCTCGTATTGGTGGGGTGTCAGTTCTTAAGGAAGTGAAATTCTGTGGGTTAGGGAAACTTAGGATTTATACGGTACACTTTTTCCTTAAGCGTACTTTTGAGTTGATATTGTCACTTCAATGGGTGATTGCAAGAACTAGTTTGTTTACATTTTGTGTCAAGCGCCAATAGCTCTTGAATTGTTTTGCTTTAAACACTCGTATACTCAGTGGTGTTTGTTTATTTACATATATTTTGTTTTCACACACTTTTCACTTGATTTGCCTTTGGGGGGGTTTCGTGATTTTACATTTTACTTTTCACATTTTTATTTTAGGGCGTGTCACGTGTTGTTTGACAACATTTTTATTTTGTTTGATGTATGCTTGTTGTGTGCCAGGGACATTTCTTGACCCTCTTACTCGGTTCACTAATGGATTTGCTAACCATACAATTATGGTAGGATTTGGATTTGCTAACCATTGTTTGGTAGGATTTATATTTGCTAACCGTACAATTAAGGTAGGATTTGGATTTGCTAACCATACAATTATGGTAGGATTTGGATTTGCTAACCATTGTTTTGGTAGGATTTATATTTGCTAACCATGATTTATGGTAGGATTAATTATAAATAGGTATATGTGTCCTTCTTTGTGATTAACATGTGGTACCATTGTGTTTTTTTTTCCTCTTCGTATTTAGTAACTTATGTAAAACTTTTCCATTGTCTGTGGGTCCTAAAATTTTTTTGGCTTCGCCAAAAAATCGATTTTTTCACGATCGAAATTTTTTCACGATCATCGGAGGGATGTTGTGTAGCGAATTTAATTTAATTAAGTGATTCATAAAAATCAAAATTTTAAGTTGTAATTATTCAAAATTTGAGCTACACAAGTTTGGTTATATTCTTTTTGGGCCTATTAATTCTAGTGTAATATATTTTGGCTTTCCGAGTTTACGCGAACTGCATCTTGTACACGCAGACAATGGATAAGTATTTTTGTTTCTGCGTAATAAACTCAGTTTTTCATGTCAAAAATTAATTTGATTTCTTAGTATTTAATATCATTAGTTGCAGAAAAATTAGCTCTTTAATTTGGCATAACTTTCATTTTTCTAACTTTAATTGCATTTCAGTTATGAGCTTTAATTAGTAGATTTTTCTTCGTTTCGCTTGTGATTTTGTTAAAGGGGGATGAAATGCCTTCTTTCCGGTTGAAATGTCACTTTTTGCGAGTTTTCAGCGTTCTTTCGTTGGGACCCTTGCAGGGTTGTTGAAATTCCTAATCTCCCCCGGTCGCAGGTGGCAGTTATTTGGCGAGGGTTTGGCGACTTGGATTTTCCGTTGAGGTTTCAAAATAGTGGTTTTGGCGAGTTTGATAACATGAGGGTATGCTGTGGTTGCAACTATTTCAACTTTCGGCGAAAAATGGGTTGCGCCAACTTGGCAGTCCGGCACTCTCCCTTTTAACGGGTTGTTTTAGGGGACGAGCTGACTTTTTTACACTTTTTGCACTTTCTACTTACCATCTGACGCTGTCTCGTTGGCAGCAGAATTTCATCTCGAAAAATGCATTTTTCCGTCTTTGGAGCTACGGGCCTCTTGCCCTGGAGTTTTGAACGAGGAACTTAGTTGCACGAATTATGACCTCGACTAAATTATAGGCTCCTCATAGCCGTGCCTTAATATGTAAGTTACTCAAAGATAATTAAAATAGGAAAAAGCGAAGAAGAGTGATGCCTAGTTCTAGTGCCGTTAAGAAGAAATTTCAGTCTTTCCTCCATGAATAGTTTCCATCTGCTTCGACATACTTCATCTCTAAGAATTAATTGCCGCCATCAAGAGTCTTCTGCATCGCTAGTGATGCCTAGTTCTAGTGCCGTTAAGAAGAAATTTCAGTCTTTCCTCCATGAATAGTTTCCATCTGCTTCGACCTACCTAATCTTTAAGAATTAATTGCCGCCATCAAGAGTCTTCTGCATTGCTAGTGATGCCTAGTTCTAGTGCCGTTAAGAAGAAATTTTAGTCTTTCCTCCATGAATAGTTTCCATCTGCTTCGACATACCTAATCTTTAAGAATTAATTGCCGCCATCAAGAGTCTTCTGCATCGCTAGAGATGCCTAGTTCTAGTGCCGTTAAGAAGAAATTTCAGTCTTTCCTCCATGAATAGTTTCCATCTGCTTCGACCTACCTAATCTTTAAGAATTAATTGCCGCCATCAAGAGTCTTCTGCATCGCTAGCTCCGGTGTCCCACGACAAAAATGCTAACTTCAATATTGGATTGGATTTGACTTTTTTGAAAACTATCAACCCTCGAACTCTTCTCATTTTCTACTACACTCAGCAGCCGTCCTCCTTGGCATCTTGATAATTTTTAAATATGAGGGCATTTCTCCTCCTCCTGTTCATCTGCAGCTTGTATTCCTTTTATTTGTTTTCTTTTATTTTGTTGGTCGGATATTTAAAAAAAAAAAAAAAGAAAAAGAAAAAAGGTTATAATAGGCAATTCTTATAGTAAAGTTTACTAGACATTTCTAATAAGTAATTCTAACAACTAAAATATTTAATAGTGATTGAAAATAACTTAATCAGTTGAATTAAAAAAAAATTGTAGTTGAGTACACTAACCTAATTCTAATGAAATCATTTTGTTGTCCATAAAGTAAATTATTAGATTGGCCAAGGAAATATATCATTATTTAAATTAGTTAATTGAAACTGTGAATGTAAATTAGTCTGATTGGTTAAGGAAATTTATTCTTCATTAAATTATTTAATTGAACTTGTGAATTTCTTTCTTGGTGAAGATTGATTGGTAAAGGTGTCATTAGTTGAGCTTCTTTGCTCCTCTTAGGGATTAAATTGCTTGTAGGATGTAATAGCTGATTTTAATTAACATATTACCCGGTTAAATCATTCCTTTGAAAATAGAAAGTTACTATGTGCAATAACCTGAATTACATTGGTATTGATTATTCTGAGTTAAATTGCTTATAGGATGTAATAGCTGATTTTAATTAACTTATTACCCGGTTAAAGCATTCTTTTGAAAATATAAAGTTACTATGTGCAATAACCAGAATTACATTGGTATTGATTACTCTGTGTGAAATGTTTTTTTTGGAATGTATAACTTGTTAATTATTCTTTTTTTTTTCTCCCCGGGGAGGGTATTGTTAATTTATCCAAAATTTTATCTAATCATATTTATCTGAATGTAATAGCAATAATAGTTTGATATTATTGAGTCTAAGATAGAAGTAATATTACTCTGTAGAGGTATGCATTTTGTTGAAAGCAATATTTTACAGTTCAGCTTGAATCAGATTTGCTTACTAAGTTAATTCTGCACTGTGTAATAATCTATATGTTAACAGTACTGATTGAATATTAATTGCTTACAAATTACTGGACTAAGTAACTCTTAAAAATTTTAATAAATAGGCTCACTTTTCTAGATCAGTCAACGTTTATTTATTTCTTTTTGTGTGTGTGCTCAATGATTTTCACCCGTCTCAGTCTCAAATTGATTTCAGGGTTAATCCGAAAACACAACGCAAATGTACTGGGCTTATTGATATTAGTATATTACTGTTAAAAAAAATTTTAAGTGTTATGTCAACAGAGTAGGAAACCTTATTGGTACCGTGATTTTTTCACCATAACATATTGGAGCCATGACGATTTATTCAACATAACAATAGCATTTAACCAACCACCTGTTATGTACATAGCATTTAACCAACCACCTGTTATGTGCATAGCATTTAACCAGCCACCTGTTATGTACATAGCATTGAACCAACCACCTGTTATGTACATAGCATTTAACCAACCACCTGTTATGTACATAGCATTTAACCAATCACCTGTTATGTGCATAGCATTTAACCAGCCACCTGTTATGTACCTAGCTTCCACAGCATTTCTATTGAGATTATTGTAATTGTAGAATTAATAATTATAAAAATGCAACCGTTTTGGCCGCACTATTTTCAAATGAAAAGAAGAAGATGGTGATATGATCTTCCTTATTCAGGAGAAAATTAATCTGTTGCCTGCCTTCTTCTAAATTAATTTTGTCTGTTAGTAAATTGTTCCTGTAGAAGGGATTTCTGCAGTAATTTTCTCAATTTCTGCCATAATTTCTCTCAATAATAACAAGACTTAACGTCAGTACTGAAAACAGTTTGAATATTACTATTTATTGACTTTTAAACTGATATAAATATAATATTCAAAATTTTGACAATAGTATGTTATAATATTTAAAACAATTCTATATCATATTAAATATTCTGTATGTATTTATGATAAAAAATAATCTAAATTTGTAATAAGCAAAAATCTTTATGATGAAAATGTAAATAAAACACTAAAAAATTAAATCAATTACTTTAAAATTAAGTTTGCAATTATTAATTATGTAATTTTAACTTTTGGATAAATTTTAATACGATGTTTTTGTTCTACAGTATAGATACATTTTATTAAAAGTAAAGGAAACGAAATTTTGCACGAGATACGTGTGCTCTGCATATGTTTTAAAAAGTGGAGTTTACTCTATACTACTTTTCCTTTGTTCGGGGCCCACCAGCGGCCGAGCGGTAAAGTCGCTGAACACTGGTAGTTCGGTACGAGGTTCGAATCCCGCGAACGGGCTGGCTGCATGGGCGTTTTCGTGGTTTCCCCATGTGTAAGGTGTATACGAGCCAGTTTCCCTTAGAAAGTCCTCCACGAAGGCATCCCTCCCCTTAGGCAGGTAGCCCTCGAGGCTTTGCCATAATCACACACACACACACACACACTTTTCCTTTGTTCTTTGTCTAGTAAGATTCTAGATGATTCAAATGCACGCGTTCAATTACATTCTACGCGTGTGACAATCGAATGCATAAGCCATGTAGAGCGTGATGTTATGTTATATCTAATGGCATAATTTGAAATACTATTCTGTATTTCTCTTAAATTTCTGTTATCTCTATAGTATAAGAAAGAAAGTGAAACTAAGAATGACATTAAACTGGTTATTATTTATAAACATGAATAATTTTTTTAAAGTTTTTGTACCTTTTTCAAACTACCTTTTCAAGAATGAAATTTGAATCAAATTTTTAAAATCTTGGCCTAAGAAGTAATGCATAAAATTTACATTTGTTAACTTTTAACCCTCTGAGCGTTACGGGTTTAGCCTTGAAATTTCAAAGTTCCTCAAATTGTCATGAATAAGTGATATTTTCTTGATTTTAATGAAAAAAATGACTCTTTCATTTTGTACCTTGATTCCTTTTCTTCCAATATACATCCAAACTGAAATCAGATACATTAAAAGCTAGCAGAAATTTTCATGTATAATGAATGTGGAAGGCAACCTTCTGCACGGAATTTTCCGGCCTTAACGCTGAGAGGGCGTTGTGAGCATTGTAATTGTTTGTTTTTTTATTTATCGCAAAGAATCTACTGGATATCATCTTAAGAGGAGGGGAGAATGACTTGGCCTTGGAAGACTTTAGAAGGAGAACTCAGTTGCATTATCATTTACTCTAAATGAAAACCTTCATGCAGAACAGCACATAAAATCGATTTCACTCACATAAAATCGATGCCGAGGAGAACTACCAGAAATCGGTACTTTAACCATTCAGCGACTGTAGGGTAGAGTTATACGAACATCCTTTATATTCAAAAAATTTTTAAATGTATAATACAGATTTCTAAATATTTTCAAGCTGTAAAATTTTCATCGGTAAGCTTAAATTAATTTGTTTTTCGGACTTTTCCTGTATTTTTACCCTTACTTGAGATAAGCGCCAAATAAGAAAGAACCGGGGGCAAATAGATCATGAAAAAGAAAATTACGTAATTTATTTACATTTGCATTTTTCGATTAACTAAAAAAAGAAATTTATTAAAATACAGTTGTCTGAAATTTGCTCCAAGATTATAAAAAGCCCATGCTAGTTTAAAAATAGACTAGTACTTAACTATTTTCTGTAAAATTAATTGTAGTTCATATAAACACAAAATATTCATGAATTCTAGTCTAACTTTAAAAAATAATCAATTTACTCATAATTACTATAACAAAAGTTTATTAGTTTTTGCCCAATAATTATAAGTTCTATAATAGCAATTCTTAAAATCATCTGAGGTATCCTGATTGCCATGGAAGACTTCAAAGTTGAAAAACGCGAACAACAACTAAATAACGAAATTAGATAATGACTTCAGGGCGATTTATATGTACGGGAATTACACCGTCTCGTGCTTCATATTTAAATCTCATCAAATCGTTAATCAACTAAAAGAATAAAAATAATTATCCTATAGTTTAATGGGAACAAGCGATTAAATAATTATTTTTACAAAATTCATCAACAGTTTTATATCACGAAAAAGAAGAAGTGGGTGCCCTTGATAAATTTTTAAAGTTCATTGTTTATACTTTTCAAAATGCAAATTTGATCATTCTATTAGTCATTTTGGCGACCACGCTTTTATTATTTGTGAAGTAAAATTGTAGATGAATTTTGTAAAGAGAATTATTTAATTTCTTATTCTTGTCAAATGTGTGATAAATAATTTTTCTTCTTTTAGCACATTTCATACCCCCCTTTTTCCGAAGAGTTAACGTAAAGAGGAACCACTTTCTTTCCATGAATGCATTCCTTCAAAGGAAGACAACCGCTGAGTGTCTTGCTGTAATGAATAATCTAATAATAATTCAATTTTCTGCTCCAATAGAAGAAGGTAAAATTTATTTTGTAAATTATTAATTTGAAAAAGTTATGTTATTGTATAAAAAATGAAGGCAATGTGTAGGAGCAAAATATCAAAATACATGAGATCTGCTTTGTAGGTCCGGAAGTTTCAATCGCATTAAGTTGTATTTATCAAATGTGACAAAAATATAGTGAATGATGAAAGGCACTTTAATAGTAAGAGGCAATTTCCTGTAATAGATAGTATGTGGGTTGCTTTGAATAAATCTATCATCTTCCTGAAACTCCAACTGTCTCATGCTCAATCAATATCATCTTTTGTCTGATTTGTAATTAATTATACATGAATGCTTACGCAATTATTTAATTAATCGCTAATAAAATAAAGTGTACCTGCTCAGTGGAAAAGACGGAGACTTTTTAAAGTTAACTGGCTCTCATTTCCGTTACATTAATTACAGGTAAGAACTCAATTTATTTAAAATTTATTTTTAGAAAGTTTAAGATCTGTCCCTTTTAGATATGATGCAATGCGAATAGATCCCAACAACATCCAACCTGGCGATTTCTCGCACAGGCGTGAAGATGAACAAGACAGGGAAAGGATGTAGAAAGCACTTTTTAGTAAGCGCAACTCTTTAACAGAAAGGCACGGTTTTGGCGTCCGGTATACAGCATCGACTATTTGCAATGAGAACTTAAAGATAATTTAGATAGAATATATAGATATCTCCACAGTCCTGTATCTATATAAGAAATAGATATATCCACCGTGCTGTTGCAACACTTGCTGAAAACAGGGCAACTTGTGGACCACTATATTGCATCTATACAATGTCATTAATCGCATTTCGCTGCCGCAATTCTGGAATTACATAGTTCTGCAACATTGTCCTAAACTGATAACAATAAATTCAAAAGGTAAGAAGTAGTGCTAGACTACTCAATTTGATTTAATCTAACAGGCAGACTCATAACAGCCGGAGGACAAAATAGCAAACTTGCGCTACACGAGCGAAATCACGCACTGTCTAACCTTTCCGTTTCACATGTTTAAATACTCTTGTTTACCTACTTAATTTCCATCCTGAGGAGAAACTGCGAGTTGAATATAAGATAATTCAAATAAGGTACCAAAGTTAAAATAACTGGATAGTGCACTGAGGGAAACTCTACGAAGCTTAACGTGTTATGTTTTTATGTTTTAATTAAATTTCATCTGATAACTCATTCTTACGGAGCTCCTGGATGACTGCATAATTTGAAGTATCAGTGGAGCAATTTTAATGAGTATTTTTCTTTCATTATTTTGAAAAATAAAATAAAATTTAATTAAATAATTTAATTTTAATATAAATCATTGGTTTTGAAAAATTACATCATTTCAAACTAAAAGTAGAGCCACTATTATTTCGGTTATGACTAAAGTATAAAAGCTGCCTATAAACTAATCAGGAACACAAGTAGAAGTACTAGCGATTTAGGACTACTAACCACGGTTCCAGAAGATTCCAGTATCTTGAGTAGGTTGCCAACCTGAAGCTCATGAAAATACAGACCGTTTATAGAGACCACTCAGCCGCTGGTGGACCGTTTGACTGGTGAGCCATTTTCAAGTTTTGGTAAACTTCAGAAGAACGCTGCTTCTCTTAGTCCACTTTCGCAATGCAAAAGTTTATTTGTATCTTTGAAGGACAGTAATAAGTATAAATCGTAATAGTTATATGTATAAATTAGTAGTATATTATAACAGTTCAATAAATATTAATTAATTATGGAATAGTAAATCCTGGCGGGGAAATTTTTAATATGACTAAATTTGGTCCATTCGAAACGAATATTTCTTTAATATTTTACTATTTTTATAAATATAACCTATAGGTTCAAACCCAGTATGCTGGCTAATATCATTAGTTGCAAGAAGTAAAGAATTAATTGATAGGTTGTGATAAATTTTATGCATATTATGTTTGAAACGCAATAAATATTACACACGTGATAAATTTTATGCACATTATGTTTAAAAAGAACTGAATGTATACTGGTATATATTTCTGTACTCATCATATGAATAAGCCTTGTATTTTATGGTATGTTATTGGAGCTTTCTGATTTGGCATTTAATTTTAAACAATTTATTTTCCAATTTAAGTTGGATTACTTAGAGTTACGTAGAACCCGTTCTATGCAACAACAATATACGTTGTAGTATGAAACGTACATTGTGGATTGTTGTAATATATTTTAGGGTTCCTATCAATCAGTATTTTATCAGAAACACTTACTTTGTTTTAATTCACTTTGTTTTCCAATATCCATAGACATTTAAGATCATCCACTGCCATTTTATAGAATATGTTTCCTTTTTCTCATTTTCCATATTCTTTCAAATTTAACAACTCAATATTCAGATTGAATCTGAATCTTTGAAGAATTCAGAATTCAGAATCTTTGAAGGCAAGAGCAAAGACAAGAAACAATCATATGGAGTACTTCTCACTATTGGATATTTAACGTGATAAATTTTATGCCCTGATTCCTTGACCATTGCTGTGTAACCAAATAACTAAAACTGAGCCCGAGGTTAGATAGAGAGAAAAATTTAACATGCGTAACTCAGCATCAAAATAGAGACAAACCGCGAATATGGAACTATTGGGAATGCGCCAATAGGAACATGAATAATTCATTTTTCTTTTGGCATAGAGTATTTTGATCAATATTTAGAAAGTAGCTAAAGAAATTTAAAAAAGAGATCATTTTTGCTTTCACTTTGGATCTGAAATTTCATTTTCTAATAAGCAATCTTTTTTTTAATTTCCATATAACGAGTTCTTAAAAATATGCCTCATGATATTTAAACTTTATATCAACTATCTATTAATAAATAAAATTAATAATTAAATAATCCTTTTAATTTCTTGAAATAAACTTGCTATTATATAATAAAATTGTCTCAGATACTTAGATAGTTTGAAACGATTTACTAAATATTTACCCTCTGTTTCTAAGTAGTGTCTCTGACAACTATAGCATTTAATTTTAGCAAACTGATAAGAAATTTGTGTTGATTTAAAACCATTAAGTTACAGGACATAAAATGCAACAAAAGAACCTACAGTTTAAAAATTTGAAAGCGAAATGCTGTATGTATTAACACCTACATCAGTCCCTAGGAAATCTTGGCATTTCTAAAGTAGTCATACCTATTTTAATAACAACTTTCCATGACTTCTCACACATGACATATTTTCATTTTAGTGGCTTATTAAATAGCTTAAAATAAATATCTTTGGTTTCTCATAGACGTCTAAATTTTGATTTTAGCAAGTACGGAGGCGGAGGTAAATTTACTGCAGAGAATTTTAATTTGTAATGCTTTCTTGTTGATGGCTGCTGTAGAATTTTATTCCCTTTCAGTTTCCTACTATATAATAATTAAAATTGGCCAATTGAGTTATTGGCAAAATCTGCAAATACATACGTCAATAAATAAAAATTTCAGAAGAACGTTAAGTTAATATTTAGCTTGTACTTTGCTCAGAACAGACTGCATCGAACTGCATTTTTCAGTTTCCTATGAATTTTAGAAATATTTACCAATTTTTGAATAATACGTCTTCTTGTGGTTATTAAGACCCAGATATATAAGTTTATTGTTCTACTAAAAGTTTGTCCAATTCTTGAAACTCAAATACTTGAAGTGTTAACATTACTTGTTACATATTGTTGCGTGCGTACGGGTTCGTTATGAAATGAATGCACAAGTCCGATGAAAAATGAACAAAAATTTATTATTATCACAACAAAAATGCTTAAATTTTCTCAAATTATCATACAGTATTACAATATCTCACAGTAGTTATCTTTTAACTACTCAAATGTCCAATAGAACGTAATTCAAAACAGCTAAGGAACGCTAATCCGCGAATTCGCTACAATCAACAACAGTAGTTTTCTAAACAACAACAAACTAAGCAACTACTCACAAACTGAGATGTTTTCCTCCTTTTATAAGATTTTAAAATCACGCGCTAGAATTTTCCAGTACTTTCTCGAAATCAAAAAGAGATATTTATTTATTTAACGCACGCGCTCTTGTATTTTTAATTTTTCCGGCTTAGCTTTCTTTTAATATTCGTCACGCTGCACTGCGCGAGAAATAAAACCATTTAATTTATAATTGAACTAACATTAGCTTTTTAAATACCAAATTCGTAACACTGCCCCCTTCCCAAGGACTGCACGTCCCGGGCAGTACAATCCCTGGACAGGAAGCTAAACTTACAACTGTGGCATAAATGCAACTGAGGCATAAACATTACATTACAATATCAAACAATATAAACAATAAATGCAATAACTAACTTAAACAAATCAAATGCTATCAAATACTAAATACAAAACAAATACTAAATACAAATCAAATACTAAATACAAATCAAATACTAAATACAAATCAAATCAAATACACATTTATAAACAAAAAGGACCATGGTCTGATACTATTTACAATTATTTACATTACATACTATGGCCATAGTAATGAACGACTTTAGGTTTAGAGTTCGAAGACTTACGAATCCGAACCACGACGTCATTCAGTCTCTTCAGGACTGTATATGGACCATCCGAAGGTGACTGTAATTTAGAACTGAGTTCTCTTCGTTGAATCGGGTTCCACAACCACATCTTGTCTCCTTGTTTGAATTTATGTCCAGTAGCTCTCGTGTCGTATGTGGTCTTCACCTTCTCCGTCGCCAAGTTCACTCGCTTTCGTGCGGAACGGTGCATAACTTCAAAACGGGCCTGGACATCTTGGATGTGTTCCTCAGGCGATGAAGGAGCATCCGTACAGCGATCAAACAGGCGGTCACAAGGCAGACGAAGGTCTCGACCGAAGAGCATCTGGGATGGAGAATAGCTGGTAGTCTTGCGTTTCTTTTTGGCCCTAGTACGATTTCGGCAGCTTCCTGAGCTGGGTCTTTCGGACAAGGCGTCGGCATTTCTAGGTGAGGATCCCTTTTGAGGATGGATAGTCATGCCATCAGATGCTGAAAGCAGTTTGTTGTTTTTCAAGTCTAGGGAAAAATTGTATTTCCTTAAAAAGTCCAATCCGAGTATGCATGGATCTGTAATATCCGCCACATATGCCGTGTGATGGTAGGCGGCACTCCCAAACGTGATGTTTACGTTCAACTTCCCAGTTATGTCGATCTTGTCACCAGACGCAGTCTGAAGGGTAACACAGGATGGCGTCCAAATAAGTTTATCTTTAAACTGTTCAGCTAAATCTTTCCTAATGATGGTAACATTAGGTCCTGTGTCAATGATCATATTGCAAGGAACTCCATCGATATTCCCATTGATGGACAGTCCGTTATTGTTGCCACTCACTATAGAGATCTTAAGCGCTTTAAAACAGGGTTTTTCATTATCTAGCAACCTCCGTTCCTTGATTTGGTCACTAATTTGTTTACTGCGTCGTTGCTGAGAAATGGTCTTATTTTTCGTATCTCGGGGTGTTTTGCAGTTTCTTCGTATGTGGCCTTCAACTCCGCAGTTCCAGCACTTTAGAACCAGTTTCTTTTCACTTCTGTTCCGTCTCAAGCCACTGACTTGTCTGGTAAAATCATCTGCTTTATATTCCATACCCTGGGGCGTTCTGCAATTCCGTCTTAGGTGACCTTCACTACCACATCTCCAACACCTTGGAGCCACTTTCTTCTCGCTCCTACTTCGTATCAAAGCTTCGACTTGTCTGGAGAAATCATCTAAACGAGCCATCAATTGGTCCCCTGGGTCGTGGACTCGCACAGCTCTGACTGGGTAGCGATCTCTAAGAGTTGCTTGCTGGGCTGCCTCCAATTTCATGGCGTACAACAGAGCGCTTTTTATGTCCTTTACATTTGCCATTCGAAGAGCTTTTTGTATTTCAGGATCCCGGATGCCGTCGATGAAATATTGCAGCGACAGGATTTCTATTGTTTCTGTCGGGCACTCCGAAAAGGCGTGATGTGACAGCCTTTCAACATCCGTAGCGAGCTCCTGAAGTGTTTCGGTGGGCCTCTGCTGACGGGATTTTAGTTGAAGCCTGCTGTAGTCTTTCAAACACTTTTCACCAAAGCGCAGTTCCAATGCGCCGGATAGAGCTTCAAAGTCTAGTCTCTGGTTTTCGGGAAGCGTCTGCAGGATATCCGCTGCGTCTGCTCTCAGAGAAGCGGCGAGATGACAGGCCTTAGCTTGGGAATCCCATCCATTCGCATCCGCAACGATAGAAAATTGTGTCCTATACACCTGCCAGGAGGTCTTCCCATCATATGTAGATAGTTTCAGAACGGAACGAGCAGGCATCGATAAAAATTTGAAACCTTCAGAATTGTTTCCTACCGTCGCTATGCACTTCTTTAGGCTGTCAGCTTCTTTGGCGACGGCAGCAGAAACCCTATCATCAATTTGTTATTCGACGGGAGAAACTCTTTCTTCAATTTGTTGTTGGAAGGCCGAAACTCTTCCTTCGACTCGTTGCTCCACAGCCGACACTCTATCTTCTATTTCATCTTTGACAGAAGAAACCTTTTCTTCAATTTGCCCGACTTTATTTTCGACAGCTCCTATTCTGTCTTCCATAGCCTCAAATTTACTTTCTATTACGCAGGTTATTTCTCTTTTCATTTCGTCTTGACCTGCTTCAATCTTTTCTTGTACAGCTTTTATGTCTTCTTTAAAAGTTACTTGACCAGCTTCCAACTTTTCGTGAACGGCTTCCATTTCCTTTTTAACGGATCTCATCTCTCCTTTAACGGAATCTTGGCCCAATTTCATTTCTTCCTTAACGGATTCCTGGCCCAATTTCATTTCTTCCTTAACGGATTCCTGGCCCAATTTCATTTCTTCCTTAACGGATTCCTGGCCCAATTTCATTTCTTCCTTAACGGAGTTGACGGCCCCTTCCATCTTTTCTTGGAAAGCAGCAAATGCAGTCATCATTTGCCTGAATTGTTCTTCCATCGCTCTTGTTATTGGCATTCAAACCCCACTCCTGACACCAAAAATTGTTGCGTGAGTACGGGTTCGTTATGAAATGAATGCACAAGTCCGATGAAAAATGAACAAAAATTTATTATTATCACAACAAAAATGCTTAAATTTTCTCAAATTATCATACAGTATTACAATATCTCACAGTAGTTATCTTTTAACTACTCAAATGTCCAATAGAACGTAATTCAAAACAGCTAAGGAACGCTAATCCGCGAATTCGCTACAATCAACAACAGTAGTTTTCTAAACAACAACAAACTAAGCAACTACTCACAAACTGAGATGTTTTCCTCCTTTTATAAGATTTTAAAATCACGCGCTAGAATTTTCCAGTACTTTCTCGAAATCAAAAAGAGATATTTATTTATTTAACGCACGCGCTCTTGTATTTTTAATTTTTCCGGCTTAGCTTTCTTTTAATATTCGTCACGCGCTGCACTGCGCGAGAAATAAAACCATTTAATTTATAATTGAACTAACGTTAGCTTTTTAAATACCAAATTCGTAACAATATATATTACAAAATAAAGCATTAAAATGTTTAAAAACGTTTTGGCAATATCCATCTAAAAACTTTCATATTAAAGTAGTTTTTTACTTGTCATTTATGTGTTTGTAGATGATTTATGTCTGCACAAATACTAATGTTATTTCAAGTCATTATTACATCAAAATTTATTTCGAATGCATAATATTAAAACAACTAAGATAGTTGGATTATGGTAAAGCACACTATTGCTATCTACCTACACAGAGAAAAATCTTCGTGATTCAAAAATGGAGAGAAAGGAATAAGAAGAGCTTAAAGTTACAGTGAGTATAATGTTATTAAATAAAAAAATAACAATATGATATGTTAATCAAACTCACTTATCTAAAAAACAAAAATAGAAATTTATTAACTCTACTAAAAATGCTCTTTTGAAATAAAAAAGTAGAAAAAAAGGTTGCAGGGAAAGAAGAATGATGAGATTGAAAGTGTTGTTGTCAAATTATTAAAATCTCATTTACATAGGTATCTTTTACATCGAAATACATAAAAAGAAGTTATTAAAAATAAAACGTATTTCCAAACGCGTAACTACCAATTTGAAACACGAGAACACATTATGAAAATATAAAATGTTTGGATGCACCTTTTTAGAATAAATGTAATTAATATGATATTCTGAAACGAAAGTTAAAAAAAGTCCTTACATATTTTTCTCAAAAATAAATTCCAGTATACAAATAGAAAAGAAGGGCAAAAATTATATTCTCCGGTGCAGCAGTTTCAGATTCTTTTATTTATTTTCGCTTGTTTGTAGAGTTTATTTCTAGCCTTCTTTCATTTACAGCAGGAAAAATTACGCATTTAAGAAGCAAAAAATTTGCATTTACTCTTTTTTCTTCGATTCATGTGTACCGGTTTATTAATGAATTTTTTTCCATAATGTGCGATTAATAGAAAATCTGGAATTGCAAATATTGACAGCCCTCATAGTTTATTATTTTGGTGCATTTTCAAACCTATTAAATCGCTTCTAAAGCGGCAATGCAAATTAAATGGCTTTAAAGGCAAGATAAACCAAGTATGAATTGTAGTAAACAGAAGTAGGCTTTACAAATTCTATCAGTTTTTGTCACAGAATTTGGAATTTGGTGTGTCGTCCACCTTTCCCCCCGGGGGTTGACTCAGGTGAATGTCTGGGAAGTACTGGTTAGGTTGTATATGCCTAGGCAGTCTTCTAGGCAGTACTGGTTGTGTATACCTAGGCAGTCTCAACCACGGGGGTATATAATTTGGCTTCACAGGACTAGAATCCGAGTATTGTATTCAGGCAGGTTCAGGCTTGGCAGGGACCGTACTGGCACTGTCGTGTCTGTTCCTTCGGTGGAGCTAGATCGGAGATCGTTGACCGAATCCCCGGGGGTTTGACCCCATTCAGTTCTCGTGACGGGGACTGACAGAGTGGACAGAGCACTCATATCTACGATTATTTTGCCAGTGGAGTGGTGCCCGGAGGCAAACTGACTAAGTTCATTTTCATATCTATCCTTCGTTTTGCCCAATTCTTTGTATAAAGCCGGGCGGGGACTGCGGGGGTTAAGCCCGCGAGGATCAGGTCCCTCGGACCATAGATATCTCAACTCTGTATGGATCATGTTGTCTGGTGTGTCTGTCGTCCACCTTATATACTATTGCTGTTGCTCTTTTTCTATTTTCCTGCCCAAATTCTACTACTTTCATTTTAAAAATCGCTGTATAACTGCTGTATTTTCCCATTTCAAGCACGCTACTTGCTAACTACAACGAATTCCAAATGATAATATGAATGAAAACAGAAAGCCTGAAATATGCGAATGCTCTAAGGAGGAAGTAGGGGAAAGTTATTACAAAACAGTATTTTCTGGAAGCCAGAGCGGTGAAAACCTACTTGGACTGCCTTCATTTACTGTCGCGTCTGCTGAGTGGTAGGTTTGCTGGCGCCGATGTTATGACTGAATGCCAGCTGCACCAGAATGCAAGGAAAGTCTCTGTTTTCCAACCTGGCGCCAACCAAAGAGAGCGTATACGGTATTTTATGATTTATGAAAGGAATGCGTGTTTTCCCATTACTCTTAATGAAGCTGAAATAAAATTAACTTCAATATATATATATATATATATATATATAGATAGATAGATAGATAGATAGATAGATAGCCTCTTAATATTGAGTTATCTTGTCTAGCAGCATTCTCTTTTAACCTTTTAAAAACAATGAGAATCCTCATTTAAAATGATTCTTAGCAATCTTTAAAGAAGAAAAGCTTTTCTCGTATCTGAATTTTCCAAAATTTGTTAAGTCTATTTGTCTTTAATTTGTTGCGTTAGAATGTTATTTGTTTCTGTCTCCTATATAACCTACACCTATACTGTAAATCAGATTAATTGAAACGTTTGCAAAAATAAGATAATTGTTTCAAAATTTTAAGAACTCAAAATTAATTTAAAGAAAAATAACCGCAAAATTCAATACAGTATATGAAAGTGGATATCAGTAAATAAGTTTGTGAAGAGGATAGTAACAGATTAAGTGATACATGTCATCTTACATACACAAATACTTCATTCCGCTTTTATAAGGTATTTCTTACACCTTCGGGGTGTGGGGTCTGCACGCAGGGCCCGTATTCCAGAGGTAGGCGGTTCGATTCCCGACGAAGGCGTTGCTAATTTTTCATCTTTCCTGCTTCCAAAAATACCTGTCTCTACACTTTATTTTCCTTTCATCAATGTAACATACCACCTGATATATCCAATATAACATACCACCTGCTATATCTGTTTATCATATTTGCCGCCTACTGAATAGGCGGCAAATATGATAAACAGAAGATTCTGTTCTGCGGAAAGAATATGAGCATGATTAAGTCTCTGCATAAAATTTAGACAGTAGTCCTGTTTTGGTGCAGCTTTCCTCTTAATCTATCTTCTCAGGGCTAGTTGTCGTTGACTAATTAACTCAGTAACTGCAAGGATAAATAAAACAATAATTTTTCTTGCTAACTAAAATCTTATCGCCCTCCAGACGGTATAGTGGATAGGAAACCCTGAGTGCAATACCGAAGGGCCCGGGTTCGAATCCCGGAGAGGGCATTCATGCAAAATTGTCTGTCCCTTCTCAGAAGGTAACGGTGACCACCTATTAGGCGCATTTACAATAAAATGGCCACCACTCCTGGAATTAGGTGTAGCGAAAGCCGTTATAGGCAAGTGCCCGCCATTGGAAAAAAAAATCTTATCGATTCCATAAAACTAGGAAATAATAACACATTTAGCCAATCCCATAGTCTAATTTATTATTTCTTAGTTAACAAAATAATCAATCACATTGTAACTTTCTTGCGGACTGAAATAATGCAGTTCTGGCTGTCTAAACTACAACACCACAAAGAATAAGAGATATATGCACTGTGCAATTAATGTAACATTCAAAGGTAATTAATTAAATTTACAATCGCCAGCTACTCTTTCCAATATACTGTTTTACCTTTGTTTCAGTCCAAACGGGAGACACTTCACTGTCCTCGCCAGTGTCAATCGGCGGGTCACTAGTCCTTGTGTTAGTGGTTGTGAAAAGCTTTTGACTGTTCTTGCTTTTGAGAAACCCGATTGTAGAGCTTCTTATTGCGTATAAGTAAGGCTATCTCTAACACAGAAGCATGTGTTTCCTTGCTGGGGTCCATGGTTGGTGGAGCGGTCGTACAGGAATCTTTATTCCTCCAGTATGAAAACTAATAATTCAGATCATCATTATGTCAGCAAAAAACATCTAACAGAAAGAAAGGCCAGTGATTTAAATACAGAACCACTTCTATATTCTCAGAGATAGGCAATTCAGAAAGCCAGATGAAGAAATTGCTGCGTCAGTAAATGCATTCCTCATCAATAAGTATCCTCCCCTTATCAATAAAGCATTTTAGCTGTAGCAGGTGAACCAAAAAATATCAAGGCTTAGATCCGGTGACATTTTCATAGAGACTGCTAACAACTTGTACTCTGAGAATTTACTAAAGATAACATTAGTTGGACAAATTAAAGTTAAAATTTCAACTAAAAATTTTTTAAACGTTTCTCAGAGTCTGAGCCACATCTTACATCAGTGTCTGAGGAATACATTGTAACAGAGCTTGGAGATCAAAATGTTTGCTGAGCTAAGCGAATCAGATTCCGAAAACATGGTGACTTGTTTCCCACCAAGCCCATTATTTTGACATTTAAGACGCCTGATAAGTGTAAAGGTTGACTATTTACATTACCTTGTTCGACCGTACGGGCCAAACCTTGTACGTCGCTTTCTATGCCAGTGGTTTGGGCACCCTAAGGCAGTTCCTTGTCGTTCCCCAAATGTGAAAATGCTGTGTTACGAACCACGAAAGTGACAACTGTCGCGCTCTGTGTGAACTGCAAAGGGATCATCCTGCCTATGCATACACTTGTTCCACTTGGCAGAAAGAAAAAATGAATTCAACATCTGAAGGTCACCATGCACATATGCAGGAGCTTTAAGATTGCTTTCTAATATGCAGCCTGTTTCCAATATTTCTTGTTCAGCAGTAGTAAATCAGTTAAATCAGTATTAACTCAGACCAACTAAGTTATAAGATCTAGCCTTTTTGGGCTCATAAACTAATCTATACCTTACAATGAATCTAGCGAATTCTCGCTGAGGCGTGAAATAAATACCAGTACGGAAGAGGGATGAAAAATAAGCCTTTGGGTTAATTCAAACTACGAATGCGGTGGAACGTAAATGTAATATATATCTCAATTCAAGCCTAACTAGAATAGTGTTGGATTATCCAGTCAAGTTATGGCTAGCTTAGGTTGATTCACAATCCTAACAGGCATGACTACTATCCGAAATGGCCAGGGGGTGTATTTGCGTAATAGCAATGTCAGGAACGAAACGTGCGCTGGCTAGAGAAAACACTCTCTGACTGAACTCAGAGATTCACCCGTTTAAATACTCACTTCACCACTTAATTTTAAATTTACATCCTGGCAAGGAAATGCGACGTTCAGGAAAGGTATCAAACTTAAAATAATGTCTTATGCAAAATGGGGGAAACCCTACAAAGTACTTTATTAAAACCTAATAACGTATCTTCAATGACTCCCATATTGTATTGAAATTAAATGCCTTCAGCCTCGAAACAAAATGAACGTGTCATAACCCTACGAAAAAAGGAACAAGAGACAAAGTCATGTAACCTATTTTTGGAAAGAATGTTGCAAATAAATCTAGGAGTCCTAGTACGAGCTCACTAGATAGTATATACTTTGCTACATGTAGCGTTAACTAACTACAACTAACTATATCTGTACTCAGGTAATATGGAAGTAAAAGAGTGTCTTACTGTTCTAAAACACCTGCTCCTCCGTAAGTCTAAGGAGGAGCATCGGAAAATAAAAATTTCTGATAGCAACCTTCATTTCTTGGAATTATCGTATTTTCCATCAAGGTGATGATAATATAAAAGATATAAATTAGTGCCCACCCTCCGGTTTGCTTTTTAGTGCAGAAAACTTTCCAAAAGACTAAATGTGCTGAGAAGCTTAAAAGGTGCATAGAAGCGGGAGAGGAAAATATTATTATTTATGGACTTTCTGTATGAAAGCTACTTTTACATCATTAAATTACCCACAAATAAGATCCCATTGACAACTTTACTTCAAGTTACTGCTGTGCGAGTTAATGCTTAATAGCAATAAGTTCATAGTATCTACCGCTAAATGAACAATTTGATCAGCAACATTCGGATGACCTCGTAGACCAGCTGCTTGTTTCTTTTGCGATGCTAAGTAGTTTAATAGCTATAATAATGTGTAAGTGGTAACATCAACTCACGTGAACGACAGACAGAGCAAATTAAAAAATTATCATAGTCTCTGTATTCTTAATAACGATGAGGTTGGCGTTTCATACACTTGGTCTCGTCATTTTTTCACCGTCTCTCTTCAGTATTTTTACTTTTAGTGTCGGAAACCATCTTTTAGACAGTGTTCGTTTTCCATGTCTTGTTGTCTATAGCAGCGGAAAATATAAACCCAGTCTTAAGACCTACTACATTTGCGTTTCAGCAAACGAATCGGGATCTCTTCTCTGTCTATGATAGCAGACGAAATGGTGAATACTTCATTTATAGATGCATTATTCACCATTTCATCTGTAATAAAAGCATTCACTGATAAAATTCTTCCTGCAGTTGAAAACTCTATTCCAAAAATATCATCTGCTCTAACAAAGTACACAAAACCGCTGTGGAACCGCGAAAGCAAAAGCAAAGCTTAGGGAACCTTTCGTAGGTACTCGACTTTGTCAAACCATACAGCTTTCAAACAGCTAACATATTTGTAAGAAAAATAAGAAGCCACAGCCAGAAGGAATCATGGATTCTTTGTGTGTCTGGGCTAACAACATTTATACCACGGAAACGAGTGTGGGCTAAAGTTCGAAAAGGATGCGTATTGTACACAGACCACTCAAATTTCTTTCTGGAAAAGATGGTCGAGTATTTACCGCTGAAGAAAAAATTGTGAATACAATAAGTGACACCTTTGTTACTGTTTTGAGGTTATGGCAGGAATAATCCTCGAGAGTTTCTTTTTGTTAATAGCAGTTCAGAGAAAATTCCCATTGCGTTTAATTCCTTCACCTTGGAACCCTATAATGCCCATTTTACGAAGCTTGAGCTAATTTTCACCAGACGCATGAACTGGCCCATGGTCCAGATGATGTTAGCCGAAATGATCACAGACGAAAACTCCGCAAGAAAACAACGCAAGGGTAAAACATCGTTATACGAAACATGGTAGGAGGAAAAAAAAAGGCAAGGATAAAATTCGCAGTTCTAAAATATCATGGTGTAAAACGTAGTGTCGAAAATAAAGAGGTTAAAAAACATCGCTTTTAAAACCTCGTCGCAAAAAATATCGTGGAGAAAAATAAAGCAGTTACAAATCATCGCATGAAAACAATATCGCAGACATGTGCTTTATAAACTTCAAAAGTAGTAAATGTGTATTCGCATAATGATTTGTGATTCACATTTAAAATCACACTTATAAATTAAATATAGTTTTTTTTTTTAAGAAATAATTCATTATTTCAGTGAACCCTCTTGGTGACTATCTTCCTAAGATGACCAATGTTTCTGAGAACATAAATAAACACATATCTTAAGCATTACCTTTTTAAGATGATCGCATCCGAAGAAAAGTAATAAGATATGGAATCGTAAGTGGTTGCTTTAAAGAAGATTCTTATAATATTTAATTTCATATTTCGACATTTCTTATAAGTAATATAAAAGTCTTTTTTGGGGGTAAACTTTTGTAGTTATTTTTTGATATTTTATAACGTACAAGGAACCATCTTCATAAGATGACCACTTCTAAAATTGACCAGTACAGCTATGAAAGTTTGGTATAGAAACTTCTTTTCTCAGAATTGAAGAAATGGTTAATGACAACCAGAATGAAATTAAAGATTACCATTTTTATTTACCATTTCATTGCCATACTTAAAACTTGCGTATGAATGTAATCTTTAAAAAAAACAGGGTGAAGTTACGATAACAAATTTTAAATGTAGACTTTGTAGAGACATTAGGTATTTTTGGAAGCAGGCAAGATGAAAAATGAGCAACGCCTTCGCCGGGAATCGAACCACACACCTCTGGAGTATGCGCCACCACACCACGAAGGCATGCCAAGAAGGCGGGAGAAATACCTTATAACTTCATCACAAGAATCGAAGGAAGATACCTTATATTGGCATTCCATCAATTAAGAATCAATTCCATCAATTGGGCAGTTCTATCAATTAAGAATTTTTTAAAACTTATTTAAAGAAATTATGGTATTGAATGTACAGCCCAACTGAAGACTGCCGAGATAAAAACAATTATAATTCAAATGTTTGGATTATAAAATTTTTCTGTATTATGTATGTGGACAAGATAAAAACAATCTTGGAGTAGTTCGCCGTAAGTGACGACAGTCCAAAAGTTAAAAAAGATAGTGTTAACAAATATCTCATTTTTAAAATTTAGTGAAAGAATTAAAAGACTGAAAAGCTTTCATCTGCACTAAGCTGGACTGCGCTGACGTCTAAAACACAAGTTATTTTACTTTACATTATTACACATGAATAAGTTTAGCCTGATATTTATCAACTATTATATTATAACAATAATTATCAAAAATAATGAAAAACGAAATTTTGAGAAAATATATATCGGGAAAATCGTAGGAGTTATTCAAAGAAAGTTCAACTCAGTTTGTCAGATAAATATTTGTATTTCAACATAATTAATCGCAAAATTGATGTAATAACGTAATAATATTTTTATTTACTTGTTACTTACAACATACGAAATAAAAGGGCAGCAATTAAAGTACTTTCTTATGCATTTTTTTGTACTGAGAACGGGTTTTCTACTGTAAAGGGTATTAATATTTACCAGAACTTACAAGAAATAAATAATTTATGTACTTCCAATTTGCAATATAATTAATTTCGTTTCCCCTATAACAGCTTTTGAATATAAAATTCAATTCTACATCATTAACTCTAAACCAATTATTTGGCCGAATTCCTTTCCTTGTCCCTTTTCGATGAAAAACAAACAAACCATCATTATCTAACTGCCACTAAAAATAATTTAAATATAGGAAGCTATAAGAAAAATGCAATACAATTATCGTCAAAATGCATAATTATAAATCCAGAACCCCTTTAAAAACAACTTCTACTACGCTTTTATTCTTCAATATAGAAAATATCTTCTAAAGTTTCTGTCGAATTTCATGCAGTGGATAAAGAAAATCAACTTATCTCTGCGTGACACTTACGTTTATTTAGTCACGAACACGGGAATATAATTCAGCGATCACGTAAACATTGAAAGAAAGGCGCTGTATGTTCGTCCATTACGGTATCACAAACGGATTCTTAGGGATATATTATTTATTTATATATTATGACTTTATTCAAAGATTTCTAGATGCATGCACGGTAATTCGTGCCAATGGGAAATTATACACTAGTAAACGGATAAAACCGAGATTTCTCTTCAAATATGTAAGAGCTTTCCTGTAGGGAGCTCAAAATTTACGTACAACTTATGATTATTTTGTTATAAACTATTAAACTGTATCAAGCATTTTAATTCTTCAGATTCTCAAAGCGAATTTGTTCAAATAAGTTTTCCATTCACGGTTCTAGTACTTTGCCAATGCACAAACGATATATTTTTATATGTGCGCTGGAAAGAAAAAAAAAAAAAAAAAGAAAAAAAAGAAAACGTTATGGGCTAGATAAGACTAGAAAAGTTATTTTAAATTTCCTAAAATGTGCTGCTTTTGCAGAACGTTTCACTACATTTTTTTCCGACCGCCGGAGGTGGCAGAACTTGTAGTGATGGCTGGAGTCACAATTTCCATCACGACTCGGTGGATGAAGCCGAAATGTTGTTAATTTTCTAGTTAGTGTGTGGGGCTAATACCTACTTACTGAGGGTAAATATTAGATGACCCCTTCACTTCTACATTATATTACATTAAATTTTCCTCCCTAAATACCCACGGCCCACCAGCGGCCGAGCGGCAAAATCGCTGAACACTGGTAGTTCGGTTCGAGCTTCAAATCCCGCCAACGGGCTGGCTGCATGGGCGTTTTCGTGGTTTTCCCCATGCGTAACGTGTATACGAGCCAGTTTCCCTTAGAAAGTCCTCCACGAAGGCAACCCTCCCTTTAGTGTGCTTTGCCATAAACCAAACCAAACCCAAAATACCCATACACTTAAATCGCCCATCGGCTTCTTACTAAAATTAAATGTTACAAAATTTCTTTGCATTCAATCAAAAAGCTTTTAGTATAACTTGCATTCAAAACCAAACGAAGTTACTCTAGAATTTTAGCGATTTAGAATGTTCATATTATTTTAAATAACCATTTATTTTATAATTTAGATCTGTACTATCACTTCTCTCTTCCGTTTCCCTTCCAGAATGTAAATTATTTCTAAAGTATACATTTAATAAGAGATTTTCGGAATGTAAGAGAGGTCGTGTTTGGCCTCTCGAGGCCACGGTACTAGATTAGCTAGCTCAGATGAGATGGTATTCTTCGGCTCGCACTATAGTTGCCGAGAGTTAAATGGTTACTCTGGCGTGAAGTTCGAGCCTACTTCGCGTTAAATCAATTGTGTAGCCTTTGACTACTAGTTATAGTTTTGAATTTGAATTTGATTGTTACTTTAAGTTTAATCACCACGAGTTATGGTGGCTTATGTGTGCACAAGAAGTGCCATTATGTTCAAGCTCTGATTCATTAAAACGGTTTGTTTTGAAACTTTCCTAAGACTCTGTCGTTAACTTCAAACCAAGAGAAAATTCGCTCCCAGTCTGTTAGAGTCTGTTAGATACCAATTTATGCTGAGTTGTTACACATATATCATCTTTTGCCAAAGAAATAATTTTCTCCACATTCTCCTAACCTTTGAACTTAAATGGCACCTTATCTTTCGTTAATTTTTCAACGCTTTCGCTCCCACATTCAAAACGGTTGTACAACTCATACACTTGTGTTCTTGATACTGATGCGTCACCATATACTTTTCGAATCATCTCTCGTAGCAGATTTACCGAATTTCTGACAAAATGTAATGTTATATCGTTGTTCTATCTCGAAATAAATTTTTCTGGACAGTGTCTTCTCAGTAAATGAAAATGACAAACGCAGGTCTTTCAGAAAACCTTAGAATAATTTACTCAATTCTGAGCACACAGTCACTTCTGGACTTCACATCTGCGTAAAATTACAGTCATTTAATTCTGAAATTGTAGTTATTTCGCACCCTTTGTTCTCAGGGCTGTGTTGAGAGTTCGGGTATTTTGAGTACCCCTTAAAATGTCGTTGGAAGATGATCTGAAACTTAACAATTCGTTCAATATGAACCTTGAATTAAAATGCGATCTTTCGCTCTTTCTGGTTAATTTTGATAATATTTAATAAAATTTTGGAATGCAAACGACAAAATAACTAGTTTAAACTGTTTCAACAAGAGTTGAGATGTAACTCCTTTTAAACATACATTTATTCTTTCACCTTTTTTATTTTATCGTTCAGTCTTTTAATTTGTCCTATTACTTTATGGGAGTGCCTTATATAATGGTAGAGAAGCAGAGGTTTCCCTTCTAGTTAATTCTGCAATAGTTTGTGTAGAAAACCCACGGTTACTAAGAGCGGCTGTAATTTTCTATTTATTTGATATAGTGGGAAGCCCACGATTCACCGCTTGTAGTCGTTTATAATACTTTGCGCTTATGCTAAAATGCTCATATTTCTTTTTAAAAAGGGCATTTAGGACTCTGTGATCATTCTCAGTTTATGGTAGTATTTTAAGAAACTCGCTGTTAAATTTACCAAAGAATACGGCTTCTCTGCTTTTAGACAAACGGCTGAAGAAATCCTCAAACGGTAAGTTACCTGGATTGACCATTACTGGGTGGGCTGCGAGAAGCTTTCACATCTGGCTTCTGCTGCATAGCTTGTTCTGCTGGGATACAGCAGCCTTATTGTTAACAAATGTATCAATTTTACTTTTATAAGAAAGGAGTACTTGATTTTTGGTGTTTTGCAGTTTTAGTGGCCAATTTAAATTCCACTTCATCAGTATTAGTTTTAGGTTCAGATTAGGTATAACAATTTTTTATTTAACGAGGTTTCTGGTTTCGATTAATCCAGAAGTTTTAAGATTTAACGTACTCCTAATGCCATTTGCCTCTTTCCTGAGCATGGCGAGCTGTTGTGCAAGTACATCTCTTATGGGAGTATGTGGATCCGAGACTTATTGTCATTTTTGAATTGCAAGTAGCATGAACGTAATATACTCACACTTCGAATCCAATTCTTCGAGTTTACCAAGATGATAATTTTGGTCTTCAGAAGTCGAGCCCCCCTCAACAGACGTGGCGGCCTATCAGAATCAATTTGCATATTAGAAGGTTCCCCAACCGATGGAAAAACTTCTCCGTTCGCAGTCATAATGAGGTATGTCCTACTCCAAATACATAATGATTTACGTCTTGAAGGCAGGTCCGGACATGGCGGGATAGATACATTTTCATAATTTTCTCCATGTGTAATGTGAATATGAGTCAGTTTTCTTTGACAGGTCCTCTACAAAGGCATTCCTAGGCTAGTAGGCAGGTAGCTCTCGTCTGCTCTACCGTAATCAAATAATCAAATACAAACCCGTATAATGGGAGTTAATAAAACAAATCTTTCCAATGCTTTCAGTTAAACTCATTAGTGGTTTTTTTATTGGGGGTAGAATGCTACATGATAAAAATTCGAGCGTCAAAAACTATGAGAACATTCGAATTATTGTATCAGCAGTGTAATTAAATTTTAGTCTTTTTTTCTTCAGTTGAATGCTGTTTACTAAGCTAGCGGAAGCATTGTCCGTTTCGTTAACGTTTATATATTTGAGTAGCCTGGTTCACGTTGTTTTGTTATTCAATTATTCTGGATCAATATATGTCAAAATACATATTCATTGTCTGTGAAAGACCTAACCCATTACTTAGAAGGCTCTGTAAAAATCATTCTGAAAGGTCTTGTTTTCGGAAGAATTGAATTTGTATCATTTGGATCTGTATGCTAGCTATTCTTACAACTATTAAACGTTCCAAAAATAGCTTATTGTCTCTAAAATCTTTTTGTTTCGTAGAACATTGTACTCATATATTGTAGAGATATTAGGTTATTTCGAAGCAGGAGGCATGAAAATGAGCAATGCCATCGGCGGGACTCGAACCACGGACCTGTCGAATACGCGCCGAGCGTGCTGACCATTACACCACGAAGGCATGCTAAGGCGGCGGGAGAAAGGCCTTATAACAAACATATTTAAGACGACCCTTATGTTTGCCCATAGTTTCTTCCTTTTCTAAAGGAATTTATTAGCCTCGCAGTGTTATTACCTGAGTAGTGACTGAAAATAGCCTTTAGAAAATTCAATCAATAAATGAGATTGTTGCTACAACCCATTCGTTAATTTTTATTGATGTTTAGCTTATATTACCATTTCCCCTGTGAATGAAGTGAATAGCGATAACTTAGAAGGACACATTACATATGTTTAGTAGCGATATTACCGGTCTTCGAACTTTCATATTATTCCTATGTCATCTCTTATACTGAAAATAAAAAATTATCCCATGTCCAACCCACGTAAACATTTTGCTTCAACTATCAAAACTTAACTATAACACTCCCATTAGCCTACTGATTACTGAAGCAAATTTCATGATGAACTTATCACACATGTGTAACATTAATATCCACATATTTCTTTTCATGTTCTTTTCATCCCTGAAATACTTAGGTTTAAATTGCGGAGATTTGCTTATACACTACCATTTTTAATAAATATATTGGGAAATTCTTTGGAGACTTATAGGCACTAGTAGACAATCTTTAGTAGTAGCCTACAAACGCAGAAATCTTTAAAATGTTAGGTAGATCATGGATTCATAAAATATATTCTGATACTAATTTAATCGATTATTTGTTTTTGTTATACAAACACAGATCTTTCAGAAAACCTTAGAATAATTTACTCAATTCTGAGCACACAGTCACTTCTGGACTTCACATCTGCGTAAAATTAACGTCATTTAATTCTGAAATTGTAGTTATTTCACACCCTTTGTTCTCAGGGCTGTGTTGAGAGTTCGGGTATTTTGAGTACCCCTTAAAATGTCGTTGGAAGATGATCTGAAACTTAACAATTCGTTCAATATGAACCTTGAATTAAAATGCGATCTTTCGCTCTTTCTGGTTAATTTTGATAATATTTCTTATTTCCGAAAATTTTAAAAAACCATATGCAAACAAATATAAATATATAATAGTTAAAGTAATAGCGACAAGTCCATTTATAAACAAGTTCATACACAAGTCCATTTATAAATCAGAAAACATTTATTAATATAAAGATACTCTTCGTGCTTATTTCCTTCGGAGTTAAATATCTTGAAAATATTTTACAGTTTCATAGTTCGAGTCATGTGTGGGGTGCGAATGGACCGGTTTTCTTCAGAAATGCCCCGAAGTAAAAAAAAAAAAAAAAAAAATTCTTCGTCTGCAAAAAATCCTCTTGGGGTTGATGAGTCAACATCTGTCTCTTGTACACACTCACGCTTATTTTTCTCAGAGTCCTTTGTTTTAACTGTAATGGATTCCTTAACTAATTAGCAAAATGAGGAAACTGCTTTTTATAGTGATAAAGAAGAAAAAGACGTTCTGAAAATATATAAATATGATGCCAGCAATGTAAAAGTATGAGACATTACAGTGCAAATAACATAATCCTTACGACAAAATATAAAGCATGGTCTTACATTTAATTAAAGGTGCCAATTAGTTGTAAACATAATGTAAATTATCTGTGCAACAAAAGAAGAGCCTGCATTCTTATGGAAGATCATAGGTACCAGAATATCTTCTAGCTAACTTCATCACGTATTGAAGGGAATAAAGGACATAATCCTACCAAATTTTACAGTTATTTAGGGAGCAATAAACCGACCTAACTTGAAATTTATGGGAAAGTTCCGGAAATAAGTTGTGTTCTTGTCGAAGGAACTCATTAGGTACCTCACCTGAAACAAAATTTATGCTCTGCGTTCCTTGAAATCGTTAAAAAAAAGTTTTTTTTGAAGCTCTTAAAATTCCATAATCGAAGCCTGAATAAAGGTTTGAGGGGCCTTGGACAATTTATGTTTCGTGGTCTGGATGTAAGTTACTATATCTAAAAACCCTTACAACGAGAGGCAATTTTTTCGCTCTAGAGTATGTATTTTTAACGAGACGTGGTCGTAGAATGGTGGGTATTGATTTTAAATTTAAGTGACATTTCGATGGTTTAAAGTTAAATATGTAAGGTTTGCGACGTTTATTTCTTTATTATCATTACTTGACGCTTACGTGCGTGAAACACTAAAATGCATTAGGGGCTGTCTCCAAAATGTGGTTTTTTGCTTGGAGATATTCTGTATAACACTGATTTCACTTTACTACCAAAGTGGCAATACGCTAATCAAATACGCCAAATTTGTTAGAACTCTGAAGCAGAGATGTGCTGAATTAATTGTACCACAGTTCTTAAAAAATAGAGATTTAAAAATATATTTAATTCTAAATTTGTTGCAAATTTACAAATTTTACACTTAAAATCAATAGATTTATATGTGAGAAGCATTTCATATTTGCAGACTTCAGTGCAGTGAGTTCACGCGTAATCTACTGAAGGCGCGTTTGGAATGAGTTTCTGAATCGAGCAACATGCCAACAGTTCGGTCACACGTCCTACACGTACACGTGCTACCACACGTGCTAAAAAGAATAAAGTTTTCTTTTACAAGGAACTGGTCTTGTGTTTCTTAATATAAGATAAACAATAATGTCTGATTGAATGAAAAACAATAATGTCTGATTCCGTTAAGCTTTTTGCGTATCTTATGTGTAGAAAGGTTTCAACTAATGTTCCTTTTCATTAATTACTAAGAGCTTTTATTTAGCTCACACGGGCTGTTTGCCACTATGGTTAAAGCTTGTGCTCCATTCCTCAGCTACTATTTGATAAATTACCGAGTTAAAATACTTTACGTTTGTGGACTATAACGCATAGTCGTGAAGTGGTGTTTTCAACATTCGATTTAAATTAATGATGATTTAATAAATTTAACATTGAAGCGAACTTTTGCATATATTTACGCTTAACGAACAAACTAAAAGTCTCGGAAATTTACTGTTTGCACCATAGGATAGAGTGAAAGAAACGTTTAAATGTGAACTGTATGATATTTTTAATCTAATATCTAATTTTTTGGGCAATTTTTGAAGATTGTGTCTTAGTTGACTGTTTGACGTCCATGATGTTTGAAATTTCAACCTTTTAAAAATGTAGCGATTACCATATTTTGACATTTTCACAGATTATAAAACAAACTCTTTGCCATCTTTAAAACAAGAATGATAAAAAAGTATTAACTGGGAGAGTTTTCTTTAAAAAATCATGCTGCAAAATGAAACAGAAGGAAAATACCGGTTCTTCAATTTCAAGGTTATGATAATATGTCACGATATTTCTCTCTTCAGTATTGCTAGATTTGTTCAACCATTTGATATAACAGAGTGGTTAGACAGTGATTATTCATTGTTGAAAAATGGTTTTTGAATTGAATGCATTACTTGATAACGTGTCATACAGACGAAAGGATGAAAATAAAATTAAAAAAAAACGTGATAATAAAAATACAATTTTCGTAACTGAGCTTTTATTTTAAACTCATAAAATCATTAATGAACATAAACAAGAAAAACAATTTATTATGTAGTTTAATTGTAACAAGAGATTAAATAATTGTCTTTACAAAATTCATCTACAATTTTAGAACATTTAAATGGAATTCTAAAATATACGAAATTATTTACTGTTTATGTCCCTGGCATTTGACTATTTTCTCGGCACTGATTTCTTTAAGAAATTAAAGAACTTTTGTAGAAGTCCACTATTAATACACACGTTGAAAATAAGATGGTAAGTAATTTCCCTCTCCTGTTCTTATTTTTATTAATCTCGTTTGAAGGCGGATATTTCTATTTATTAAACTGAGATAAGCTGTAAATGCTTTCCTTTAGATTGGTAAATCAAGAGAATAAATTTTGGTATATTGTAAAATTAAAATAATATTATAGCAAACAACTTCTGAGACAGTACAAAACATACATCTTATTTATTTTTTGAAAACCTCCCTTTCTTTCAAGGAAATGCTTCTGTTTCTTTGAGAATTTGACCATTTTAAGAAGATGACTGTAACATTTATGTTTTCATTAATTTTCTGATAAATTTCGTTTTGGTGAAATGAAAACAATTCTTGCATTGTGGTATTTTTATACAACAAAGCATATTTTAGGATTATAAGATATCTAATTTTGTGCTTGATTGATTTAGTCTAGAATACATTTCACAAAACAAACAAAAAAAGCTAAAAATAAAAGAAGTTACAAACAAAGTTAAAATGTCAAAAAAGTTAAAAATTTAATTCACAGACCTCATGTTGATAAACTTTGAAAAATCCCTTTAGTAAGAGTGTTATTGCTCTGCATAATGAGAGAGTGGTTAAATATAAGGAAACGTTCAATGAAAAGAAAATGTGGGAATAGTTAAAGCCACACTTAACTGAAACTTCTACAAGTATTAATGAATATCAGACAGGAAAGAAAGAGTAAACAAAATTACAATGACTACAGATCTAGGTATCCATAATTTGGATTACTAAGGGAAATGGGAAAATGCGGTTTGGTAAATGCAATGCTGGAATTACTTTGGTACACCATCACACATTCTGCAAAATTTAGAATGAAGCTTCGTGAACTCTGAGCAGAGGAAAAGGAAAATCCAAGTTAGATTGAAAATAAGTTAATTTTTTGTTTGCTTTGAGATCTTAGAAGTCCCATCCAGTAAGTTCTTTCCAATAGAAGTGAGAAGCCAGTTCAACCTAATACATCAGTGACTAGAGTGCTTCTCGTTTTCCCGCCAAACTTTGCTTTCATTGTTATTCTTTCATTCTCTTTTTTAACTCTCCTCCTTTCTATATCATCGGAATTGAAAATACGAAAATGCCAGCTGCTAGGTAAACAGGGGGACGAAATAAAATAAAACAAAGGAAGAGACAGAAAGGAGAAGCACTTTCTTCATGAGAGAGAAAGAATAGTAGTCATTGTGCTCTTCACGAGTTTGAACATCTCAAAATCTGGGACGTGGCAAGCTGTTTCACAGCCAACTACATGGAACAATACTAAACGAAGACCAATTCCAAAAACTAAATAAAAAATACTGAAACAAAAACAGATCCCGGCCTTTTTCTAGAATAACTGCGCTGGAAACGATTGATACAATCTCGGCGAGTCCGATCGAATTCTGTTCTGGGAAATACTCTGTGCCTGGGGAGATAAAAGTTCACGAATCAAGAGATGTTTCTGTTTCTTGCAGTTTTAAGATCACTTCAAAGTGCCGAACGATGCAGAGAGGACGAGGAGAAACTTTTGCCAACAGATTTTATAAATAAAAAGAATTGAGTTCATTTCGTTTTTGTTTAGTAACTTTATTTCTTAGGTCAAACGTCCAGGATGTACTCACACAGACAAACAACCAGCACAGTCCTAAACGGGAAGAAAGAGCATTTAATGTTGACGATTTCCTAAATTTGATAAAATACGAATGAACTTTGGTTACGTTTTTGGAATTAACAATATTTAAATTGGCAAAAACCAGGAAATTTTCTTTTCTATTGAGCAGTTTCTAATAGCTGCACTTGACAGAAGTAAAAATAACATTTAACATTAGTTCCAAAACTTGAAGGAAAACCTATAATAAATTATGGCAAAACATTTTTTGAACAGAATGAGCTACATAAAACTTCTGAAATAGTTTAATTCATTTATTTAACACTTAACTTCCCAATTTTTTAAATTTCTATGAAAACATTATATAAGCTACTTCTTAAGTAATATTAAAAGGGAAAATATTTTTTAAAATTGAGCAGTTTTAAATTGAATTTCAGTCATTTTTTTGTTTGTTGCAGAAGTGCAAAATTGCGCAGTAGTGTTGTAAAATTACAAAACTTTTTTTATATGAGGATTTTATTATTCATTGTTATAAATTGCTTTAGCCTTACATGCAATTAAAATTTTTAAAGCATTTATTGACTTTGTTGTAAAAGGTCCCCTACTTTACACTTTTCACACTCAGTTTGAGTGTAGCTCTTGCAGTTTGGAAACTTGCACCGTATTCTTTTCTGACCATATTGGCCAATGATTTATACTATCTCTACGAATGTCCTTACATGGAACGGATTGGACAGTCCCTTTGCATCTTTTAGTCTGAGACATTTGTTCTATTGAAGTATTACTAGGTCTTCCTCTTTTAGCATTTCGATCGTACCCCATTTTGAATGTGCATGATGCAACTTCAAATTTGAATTTTTGTAAATTCATTAGATTTTTTTTTAATTTTCAGATTTCTTCATTATTTCTTTAATTCGATCAAATCCAAGCTCTTCTGACCAGTATGCTCTATAGTTTGGCACGTGAACTAGAGATGCATAAATGCAAATACCCAAATATTGATTTATTTCATTCTCTGATATAGTCAAAGGCTTACTTGGATTCTTTTGAATAGCATATCGTTTGCTGTCTTCATGAATGTTACTTATGATCTCTTCCGTCCATAAATATTTAAAAAATTGGTACGTAGTGTCCAAATCCGTAATTTCTCTTGGGAGCGTGTCATCTCCATGGAATTTTATTACTTCTTCAATCAATGAAATGTTTCGATTTTTCCGTAAAATATTCTTTGACAATGTTTTATTATTCTTAACAATTAAATTTAAAAAAGGTTCTCTGACTGAAATATACCAGCGGCCTAGCGGTAAAGTCGCTGAACCCTGGTAGTTCGTTTTCGTGTTTTTCCCCATGTGTAACTTGTATACAAGCCAGTTTCCCTTAGAAAATCCCCCACGAAGGCATCCCTCCCCGTAGGTAGATAGCTCTCGAGGCTTTGCCATAATCACACACACACACACAAACACACTGACTGAAATATTTCTATCAAATTTATTATCAACATCATCGGATGTTTTTATATTCTGAATTGTATTTTGTAAAATAACACTATTTTCACAGTCGCTATCCGAATCATCATTAGATGACACACAATCAGGTAAAAAATGAACATCACCAGCAGCATATTCAAGACTATCCTCACTTAAATCACTCAATTCGCCCAAATTATTCATATATCTAGCAATTTCATCTTGGGTTAGTATACGCTTTTTGGCCATGTCAAAATGGTAACCAAAGACCAATGTTGCAGACCTGCAACATATAATTAAAATCAAAAATCTTTCAAACTTTTTCCATTAGAAAATCAAAATTACTTTTAAATGAACATAAAATGTTTAAACTTCTTACCTGGTAATTGTTTTCGTCAATAAACAAGAGGAAGCATAAAATATATTGGATTCTTTTTATAGCAAAAACACAGTTCTTAAGGCATCAGAGATTTTTATAATTGTTGTGATTTCTGGAAAAAATGTGCTGCTATCTAGTGACAAATTTAGCATGTATTTCGGTGCAGTAACCCTTTTTTCTTAGATAAGTGATTTGTAGGTAATTAAAAAAATATTGAGTCTGTTAAATTAAAATAAATCATATGTTGCAGAAATGCAACAGTGGGAAGTTAAGGGTTAAACCAAAAAGGTTTCGACAAATTCTTTTACAATCCTTTTAACTAATCTAGAGTATATTTCAAAGTATATATTAAGATTTAAAAATTTCTGTTACATAATACTTGCTTTCAAAATATAACGTAATTTTTATCGGTAAATATTTTGCTTTAATATGAGGCATACCTGATATAAAAAGTTTTACTTTGAGTGTAAACCTTTGTTCAGTGAGCGATGCAAAAGTTGGCAAATTTAATTTTCCTGAGCAATTGTTTTCGTTGGCCATCAGAGATTAATTTTATTAACTTGAGCTTTGTCTAAACCTTTTCTTTACAGTAATTTTTAAGCTAAGAATTACAATAGACCTTATTTTAATGTAAGAAAATACAATAATGTTAGTTGGATGTGCTGACTCGAAGTTACAAGATTTCTTATTAGTCCCATCATTTTTCCAAACGTGAAACAAAAACAACTCTAGAAACTGATCAAACCACTTGTTGAACTTGAAGAACTCGAAAGTCTTGCCAGTAAATTAAAGTAAAAGTGATAATTTCAGAGATTTTATGTACGCACATATTAAAGAGCTAGCAATCCATGTGTTTATAGAGATGCGTAAGCTAATCGCTACTGAAGAAGCTGACTTCTTAGACCCAGAATCACCAGTAAAAGATACGAAAATTGCAATGTTGCAATTCACTAAAAACAAGGTTGCAAACGTTTTACAAAACAGATTCAAACAAAGAAGGCAAGGCAAATATTTAAAGAATTATCAGCTTGCTATGAAGGAATTTGACGTACTAGAAAGCAGTTTAGTCGCCAGACAAATTTGTTAAATTTTATGAAACATCGGAATTGAATAACTCCGCTTTAGGCAGCATTTTTATTTTAATATTCTTTTGTACATCTATTTATGAAAACTAAATTCTGTATTACACGCTTTGTAGTAAACTAGTGTTTTTGTTTAGCTGTAGGTCTCATTTAACAAAATTCCGTATGCATTTATGTGCAAAACAAGAGCCCCGACTTTCGCCCTTTTCGTCTGTACCACATATCACATAACATCGAGATATTAGTCCATCCACATTTATTACATATTTAAGTATTCCTGTATTCTTTAAAGTCTGTATTTTAAACACCAAATGATATTCTCCGATTTTCTATGCTGACAGACTTTTAAAGTTTCATTTAAACTGCTTTGAAATAGGAAAAATTGTGCTTTTTGTTAATTATCTCCAAGGTTATCCTTTATAAAATAAATTATGCTTTTAGTACTATTTCCAAAATTTTCACACAAATGGAACGCTTCACCATGATTACCGACGGCGTTCTCAGCTCCACGGAAATATGATTATGCTTGTCCACAAATAACGACTATTTCCTATTCCAAAGCCGGGAAATGTTTAAATTAGCATACATATTTGAAACAGTCTTTACATTAAATGCTGGGTGGGGCTACTCTTTATGAATCTGGGTAAATACTTGGCGCTCATTTTAAGAGAAGGAATCGGGTCAAAGAAGGCTGGTATTTACAACATATTGCTTACTTTGCGTGTAATTTTACCTCTTCTCATTGACTCAAAAATTTACTTAATTAACGAATTTATAAGTAGTACTTCTAAACGGAGAGTTTTCCGGCTGTGTATATGATCCGGGAATCGTTGAGTTTAATAAATAGGTTTTCAACCTACTGATGGGCTAATGCTATGTTACCACATTTAGTCAGGTAAAGCTCAACGGATAGAATTTGTCAAATCGGAGCGCGTTAAACTCAGCACATATTAAAATGCTAACAGTTCTTTCTTCTTCCACAAATTAGGTTCCAGTGAGTAAAAGACAAAACATTTTTAATAAATTCCGATAATTCAAATATAGCATTTGAATTTATTTTCAAATATAATGTTATAGGTATATTGTTTAAAGTTGCATCTGAAATTTTATGTCTGAAAATTTAATTATAGGTTAAGAAAATTTAGAACTGTTGCACTCTAAATAGTGTATTCAGAATGCTGGAGTAGTTACATAAACGAAAGCAAATGCCAAGTAGAGGTTAAATTAATGTGACAAAGCACCAAAGGGATGTCTTCGTGGAAAACCTTCTAAGAGAATTCTTAATTAATTCTTCGTATTCATGGGAAAAACCACAAAACCATACCATGCAATCAGTCCGTTCGACTGGATTCAAACCTAGTCGAACAATCAATATGCAACGGTCTTAATCCTTCGGCCAATGTTGTTGTAAGAATTGTAAAAATATTTAAAGCTACGTAACAATCTAGCGTTTTCTATATCTTATATTAAGCAAAACAAGCCGAATCAGGTAGACATTTGTAGCATTTTTATCAACAAGACATTTCTATAAATTAAATTTTGTTTACGAATGTAAATTATGTAACGTAAAATATGAAGAGCTCGTCTTCGTAAGTAATATGTGTAATTAATGGGCTCTGAGAAAGCACGACCTACACGAACTGGTTTGTCACCTAGCCGCATTGGATTACATTTAAACACAGCATAAGAATCCAACGACGTAATCAGAGTTGTTGAAAAGAAGTATTCACATGCATGACATTGAATCTGGAACACAAAGGATGAGTGTCATCACCCAACCAGTCACAGACAAACACGTTTCAATCACCTTACAGAAGTAGGGATGTGTGCGTGGCGTCCGTTTGGGCTGTTGCCATACACGAATAATTTGAAATGCATAATGGTGGCAAGTTAATTTCAGCTATTGATTCCACTGTTCTCTATCTCTATTAATATACACATACGCGAATGTAGAGGTATATTTCAACTGCAGTAACTTGACAGCTATGCTCCAGCTGATGGAGATATCCCTTTTACTCCACTGGCAGATCAGGTTACCAGTATCTGAGCTTACGCCACATCAGTAATGGATTCTCGTTAATACAAAACCTCGAAAAAAGTCAAAATGGCTGATTAGAGATACTTTATATCAAAACGTGGTGTTACTATGTTGAATTAAGACAGCAGTAATACATCGTCATGCATTATATATTAATAGTGCACTCGATATAGTATTAATACATACAATAATAAAAGTTCCCAAATTCTACAGACATATTGCAAAGAAGTATCAGTGCACATTATCCAACTTATACTATTGTAATGGTGTGGCAGAATTACGTGGTGATCCGTAATTAGTACTAAACGAGATACGCTCTAGGCGTAGAAAAAGAAAGTCACATGTGCCCAATAATTGCTGGCCTATACTAAAATTTAGTACATTTCATTAATAATCCTAGAAAGAGAAGTACATAAAACATTTCATTTACCTGATTATGTATAGTTCCTTTTCCATAAACACAATAAACACAATTGCATCACATTAATTTATTTAATCATACATGAATGAATAAAATCTTAATCTAGATTAAATATGAATTATAAGAACATTATCACTCCAGATATTGTCTACACATGTGGCACGTGCATCCAGCTACTTGCGGATATAATCTGTCAACATTATCGCCTATTTCTCTTTGTAAACATTAATTAATTTTCACTTGCACTTGTGCTGTCAAGCTACGCGCGGTGTATCTCTTATTTCCTGCAAAAGAAATTCGTTGGGATGGAATTCACATCGGTGGTTCAGATTTAGCATTAGACCTCTTTCAGCTACATGACATCTTTTGGAAAATACACAACACGTGTTTCAGTTAGGACGAGGGAATGCACAAATGTTTAAGAACATGCTTTTCTCGTCCTCTGAACCTCACCTCGTGCTTTTTCTTTAAGCCTCAACTGCGTCGTACTTTTTTACCCTCCATTACAGAAAGAGCGAGAGACGAAACCCCACTCTCCCGTTTGGCGTCGTCGTCAGAAAGAGAGGAAAAAAGCAGTTCTGCGAGAAGTTCTTTGATGACGATTCAACTGACGATTAAATGGATGACGATTAAGTATCTAGTACATCAGCGAGAAAAATTGTGTTCTCACAACTATATGCTTCGTTATACATCATATATTAAAAATACATACATACATACATTACATTAATACATACGTAACATAAAATGCGCATTCTCTTATTCCATTGCACCAAACGTTAAACTTATTCATGAACATCACATTAACTGGTATAAAGAGATTAATACGCATGTATGAGTTAGGTCTCCTATGGCTAGATGGGACTGTGTGCTGCATTGCAGAGTGCAGTGCCTAGCGCTTCGATTTTTAACATCATTAGACGTTATTTTTCTCTCATTAATACATTTACATTAATACATACGTAACATAAAATGCGCATTCTCTTATTCCATTGCACCGAACGTTAAACTTATTCATGAACATCACATTAACTGGTATAAAGAGATTAATACGCATGTATGAGTTAGGTCTCCTATGGCTAGATGGGACTGTGTGCTGCGTTGCAGAGTGCAGTGCCTAGCGCTTCGATTTTTAACATCATTAGACGTTATTTTTCTCTCATTAATACATTTACATTAATACATACGTAACATAAAATGCGCATTCTCTTATTCCATTGCACCGAACGTTAAACTTATTCATGAACATCACATTAACTGGTATAAAGAGATTAATACGCATGTATGAGTTAGGTCTCCTATGGCTAGATGGGACTGTGTGCTGCGTTGCAGAGTGCAGTGCCTAGCGCTTCGATTTTTAACATCATTAGACGTTATTTTTCTCTCATTAATACATTTACATTAATACATTTACATTAATACATTTACATTAATACATTTACATTAATACATTTACATTAATACATACGTAACATAAAATGCGCATTCTCTTATTCCATTGCACCGAACGTTAAACTTATTCATGAACATCACATTAACTGGTATAAAGAGATTAATACGCATGTATGAGTTAGGTCTCCTATGGCTAGATGGGACTGTGTGCTGCGTTGCAGAGTGCAGTGCCTAGCGCTTCGATTTTTAACATCATTAGACGTTATTTTTCTCTCATTAATACATTTACATTAATACATTTACATTAATACATTTACATTAATACATTTACATTAATACATTTACATTAATACATACGTAACATAAAATGCGCATTCTCTTATTCCATTGCACCGAACGTTAAACTTATTCATGAACATCACATTAACTGGTATAAAGAGATTAATACGCATGTATGAGTTAGGTCTCCTATGGCTAGATGGGACTGTGTGCTGCGTTGCAGAGTGCAGTGCCTAGCGCTTCGATTTTTAACATCATTAGACGTTATTTTTCTCTCTATTGAGGGTTGGTTGACCATAAATCTTTTGTAGGTGGCAGGGCGTGGTGGAAGTCTAGCGTAGGTGGGCATGATGTTAGATAGATGATCAGGCTTGCCCACATCTCCGCACACACAGACGTTGGTAGTAGTTAGGTGCCTATCATAAAAGTAACTGGGAAATGGCCTGTGTCCAGTTACGAAGCGCGTTATATGCGGACTTGACTTTAATCTGTCTGTAGTGGCCCTGTGGAAGAACTCGTGCATGCGTCTTCCCTGTGGGATGGAAGCCCAGTCCTCTTGCCAGTGGATTAGAGCATCTTTCCATGTAGTCCTTTTAATGCTGCTTTTGAGGAGCAAGACTTCTATTTGCTACGCGCCTAGGTTCTGCGTCGTCCCTGCCAGATTGTTCATCTTGGAGCCATCCGCAAAAATACGTTCCGAGTCAGGCGCCAGATGAGTGTGATGTTGTTGGTTATGTTGAAATAAGCAGGATGAGGGGGCTATGAGGTGAATTTCTGCTTTCAGTCAGTGTCCATATGCTGAAAGCATCCAAGGTGCATATTGGTGTCGTGGGTATGGACGGAAGATCTTGAGAAGGCAAAATCCCCACATTGCAAGTAGTGCCCTTGCCATATGAGCATTCATATTTTATCCCAGATACAGGCCGCTGTATTCTATGGTCCTTCCAAGACATTCCGATGTCAAATGCGCAGAAATTTCGAGGACACACCCCAAGTGTTAAATGTTGTCCGCGGCATAGTGCTCGAGAATAATGTGACTCGCTGTTTGTCATGTTTGAGGTGGGGCAGCTAAGAAAGGAGATCAATCGTCACTCTCTGGTATTTAATCTCTGGTATTTAATCGTCACTCTCTGTAAGACTGTCAGGACTGTAGAGTTTAAATTTCTCAATAGTGGTGCGCGTTGCGGACAACGTCCTTTGCTAAATTCAAGTACAACGTCTTTACGGTTGATATTGACACTTCGTATCCATTCGATCAGCTGGTGAATATCTCATGGTACATTTGGGCCTTTTTTTACAGAACTTGCAGAGTAGGATCACTCACAGCAATAAAAAAGTCATCTGCATAATCTATCACTTTGGTGTAAGAAACATCTTTATTTTCTGTAAACACTAAAAAAAGGGGGGGCCTTGGAGACTGGCATGGAATTCAGGTCATTAACAGTATGTTCCACATAGAGTCCTGTTCTGAACCTGCAGTGCCAATGATTCACAGATTTAATGACTGTTAAGAGATGATTGGTCGCAATAATAAGATTCATTCAAGTACTTTACCAATAGCTGATGGAAAGGCGCACACCAGTCTATACGACTCCGGCAGGTTTGGATCTTTCTGCGTTTTTTAAAGAAAGCAACACGCAGACTGTCAGCTGCATTAATATTCTTGCGTTTTTCCAATGTGTAACGTAAATACAAGCCAGTATCTCTTAGAAAATACCCTTCGAAGACATTTCTTTCCTTAGGCAAGAAGTACCTATGGGCTTTGTCTTAAGCAATTAACCTAATCTTGCCAAATCTATAAATATTTTAAATGATAACCCCGTGTACCAATGTACAGTACTGCGAATGTTGTGGATTTGTACAGAATACAATAAGATGATCCATACTGAGTATTTATAGAAACAAGAGGTTTATTCTGTATAAATCTTTAAATTTTTTTGACCTTATCACCTTAAAATTGCTAATATTTTTTTCAGGGAAAGGTCAATAGAACATATATCCATAATGCGGCAATTAATTGAAGTATATACATAAATATTTAAATACATGCACTAAATATAAATGAATTGCAATTATTTTAGATAAAATTTAAGTACCGTGAAGGGTGCGAGAAATTTCAAAGGAAAATAAATAGAGCTAGGCAAATAAATTGTAAACTATAAATTGCTTCTACTAAAGGTATATACAACTTCATCTGGAATCATCTATAACATACACTACATAACTGAATTTAAAAAAAATGGTTTAAAATATACTCACTTCTATAAAACATTACTCAAAAGTAACAGTTTTATCCATTTTTAAGAGTTGAATCCAAACTTCTGTGAGTTGGACTAATAAAATGGCATGAAACTTACTTCAAGCACCTGAATAAACTCTTATAAAATCACTTATTTCGATGATGACTCTATAGATTTCAAGTTAAGTGGTCTACTAACATTTGAAGTCACTTGCGAAATAAATACGGAAAGGAAATGTTTAATTTTATTACAATATTTAGCTTCAGATCATGCTCAGTGAATTTATTATGAAATTATTCTGTAAAATATGTGATCAACATCTGAGAGGAACGCTATTGGAATTTTCTGATTCGTTAAGCTAAACTAAAAATATTTTAAATGATTAAAAGTTTTCTATTAACTGCGTAGATTGCAAAGTCCCGAAATTACTCTTCTCGGACTTTGTGGTAAGTTTAACCACACAATCAGCATTATTGTGAAATATATGAAGTTAAAGAATTCATGATTAATATACTATAAGCATTTGAATAATGCTATTTTAATAAAGATAAGTGTGAATCCAAGTATATGTTTTAGTAGTAGTAGATAGAGGAAATTGGCTAATATTTAAAGTTTCGACTATATTTTGATCATTTAATATTAGTAGGTTTAAAATGTTTACGTGACATCTTCCTGCTCTTAGATTTTTGGATAATAATATATGATTTACATTTTTAATACAATTTGATCATTTGCAAACAAAAGAATAAATATCAAAACATCTTCTATAAATAAGAAGACATTTGTAAACGTAATAACATTATTACAAACTTAAAAACTTAAACTAAGGGGGAAAAGTGTTTTAAAGATCGTCACTTTTATGATATTTCTTAAAAGTCATTTTGTGCACAAAATTGGTTTTAAAGCTACCAATGGATGCATGCCATAGTGTTTTAAAATTTCAAAACTTTTAATTTTCACTTTCAAAATTTGCTTCCAACAGCATTTTTGAGCTCAAAATATTATTTGAGTTTATTCATAATGTTAATAAATATCCATAATAATTACAAACATGCTTCTATTGTAACTTTAATAGTATCTACATCACGAAAAGGGAACAGAGTTTCTCACATATGCTATACATTAGTTTAATATCTAACCTACCACTTGGTGAATGTACTCTACCAACGCTCGCTGAGTGCAAGTGATACGACGAAGAAAATACAGTATTGTATGAGTTACTAGTCAAGTTACCCAGATGAATATTATGGGAACAAGAATTGTTCTGATTTCAGAAACAGCTGACAAGTTATATAAGGTTATACATGGGAAAACACCAAGAAAAAAGCCCATGCTGCCAGCCCATTTGCCGGGATTCGACATCCGGACCGAACTACCAGTGTTCAGCGACTTTACCGCTGGTGGGTCTAATTTATTAACTAATTAAGTAATTTATTTATTTATTATTTTGATAACTTAAATATAAAAATATACTTATGTTTTTTCATTTCATAAGAGAACCAGGAATTAAAATTCCAGTATTACTCAAGTTTTCCTCAATAGAAAATACATGTGTGTGTGTGTGTGTGGGTGTGATTATGGCAAAGCCTCGGGGGGCTATCTGCCTAAAGGGAGGGATGCCTTCGTGGAGGACTTTCTAAGGGAAACTGGCTCGTATACACGTTACACATGGGGAAAACCACGAAAACGCCCATGCAGCCAGCCCGTTCGCGGGATTCGAACCTCGGACCGAACTACCAGTGTTCAGCGACTTTACCGCTCAGCCGCTGGTGGGCGGGAAAAAATACATGAATAAAGCATATATCTATTTGGCGAATGACTAAATAAGCTTCTAGTTCTCTATAGATAAATAATTAAGATCTAAATGCAAATTCTATAATGATTGTTAGACTATATTAGCGTATATTTTCTACTGATCTTCATTCGGCTTTAAATTAATTTCATCGCATATTTCTAATGGTTGTTATATATTTCAGCTTTAGTTATAATTTTAAGTATAAGAAAATACAATAACACTTGAAAATAATTAAATGTATGGGTAGTTCCGTGGCCCTGTTATTCAAAATTCGAGATTTGATACATGTACAACACTGTTGCGTATTAATTCACAATGCGTAATGAATTTATTATTTGAGTACTAACTCTTAATGAGTTTAATTTATTATCATTTAGACAAAATTTATCTTCAATACGCTGCGTTTCTTAACCCTAGAATACCAACCCTTTACATTTAGTAAAGGGTTTTTCCTGAAAGACAGAAAATATCCCACATTAAGTTTCAACTGCATCTTAAACACAAAAGAACGTAGGTAGTATATCTGAGTGGAGCTAGTGTGCACGGTTTAGAAGTTGCGCATGCATTTCATTGTTGTGTGAGTAAAATTTACGCTGGTTAGCGTTCCTAGGGTTAAAAAGCTAGCGAAAAGGATTGCACAGCTGAAAAGCGGGTGAGTTTTTTTTCTAAGCTACTACCCTTTTCGTGTTATAGGTCGGCGAACAGGTGTGACTCCCGAAATGAATATGAAAGGGTGAATTGAGAGATATTTGTTTCTTCTTGTGTTGAATTATGCTAAATGCTTCGTATTTTCGGACATTTCATAATTTCCCTATACAATTAGTAATGTCTTATTAACTGAAGAATAATTGTAAGAAACTTTTTAACGGTGCTCTACAAGTGCTACATCCTTAACGAGCTTTAGAAAAGGACTTTTTTCAGGCTTTTAAATTAACGCGTAAATTTGCATTATCCCCTGTTCTAAAAGGCTCTGCGCCCTCTGTTATGTTAATCATCCTTCCTTTCAAGGTAAAGTGTTTTAGAATCTCATTACTTCTGAAAGATTGCCTAAGAAAATTCCCCGGTTACAATGAAGTCCAATGAAAAATGGAGCTAATTGTGCTCAGAGTTCAACTAAATATACGATGCAGTTGGGAGTTCATTTTTTAAGGAAGTCATTTACTCTTATTTTGGGGAGTTACAGCAAGTAATTGTTTACAGGAGAAAACAATAGGGGCTGGAAATTAACGTGGAAAATTTTGCAACCGTTTTCTGTACAACTGAAAGATGTCAGGACAAAAAATAATAAAGATGCTGAAATTAAGACAATAAACTATATGAGTATTTACAACTGTAAGTATTTTGAGAGTTAAATCATCATAGAATTAAGTTTCCGATTAAAAAATGTTGGGAATGAAAATGTTGCTTAGAACTAACTTTTCCAAGCTGTTTTGATCCACATATCTATTGACCTCCGCATAAGTTTTGCGGAGTCTGGAAAAAAATAAATCCGAGTTGATAAATCATTATAAACGTCCACGAAAAGATACTTTTAATTTTTTGACTTTTCATGTATTTTTATAGAAAAAATGACTTAAAATATGATATATTTTTCTTCGAGTGAGAAAGTTAATAAATTTTTGTAGAGCTGTTTAGAATTTCGCTGAGGTCGGGAGATAGGAAGAATCAATGCTACTCTAGACAAGATTCGAGCTTCGGAACTTCCACTTGAAAGCCGAACTTATTCCTAGTTACTCCTTGAAGGCATATAGTAAGGAAGGAGAAATATCCATCTATATTAACTTAATATCTAATTTTATGTATTTTATAGACAGCAAAATACTTGCGTATATATATATGCGTATATATATATATATGTTCCATATATATATATATATATACGGAACGGAAAATTGTATCCTTATCAAATTACAGTTCTATGGCATATTATTATTTAGCCAAACAGTAATATTAGGCCAAGCCTTGTTTATTCTTTATTAGGATTTAGAATCTCATCTCAAGTACTGAAAGGAGCAATTCACATCTCTTTACTTGACACTTGGATGTGAATTTGGTGTTGATGACAACTCCTGATGAAACTTCTGTGTCATAAAAATACGATGTCACAGGGGAAATGAAAACTTTTAAATTCATGCATATATGTACTTCGGAACATCCTGGTTTACCACAAACCAAAACAGTAGAATTTATGACGGTACAAACTTAGAAATCCAATGAATTGTCAATTAATTACTTTTATTTAAGAGATGTGGATACTGATAAAGAGTTGGTTCTGGTGCGGTTTTAGTTTTGCGTATACTGCTCAAACTCTTTAGGAAAGCACTTGCAAAGGTAAACAATGGCTGTGATAATTGATCAGAGAATATACTTAGAATTTCTTTAAATTTTACTGACTATTAAATTTGCAGGCTACTGTATTCTTTTGTTTTATTCACAGTTCAGCCTATTCCAAAAGGGAATTTACCTAAGACTACGCAACTATCATAAGGTATCTCAGTCCGTAGCTGGCACAAGTACAGTCGAGCAAAGAAAGTACTGCTCGGATACTACGGCTTCTCTGACGTCTGTCCATGGATCAGTTTGTACTTAGATTGAAAATTTGAAGAGCAATTGGCATGTGGAGATAGGTTTTACTTGTTAAATAGGATTTCATTGTTGAGAATGTAATGTTTTAACTGAACTGAATGTTTTAACCTTTCGCCGATATTGCAACTTTTATAGCTTTTACTGGTGGTTTTGGGTCTAAGCAGATACCTTCTTCAATAACGGTTAGCTCACGCATCTCTATAAGCCCAACGACTAATAGCTCTTTCATATGTGCGTATATAAAATAGTTGAAACCATCGTATTTACTTTAAATTTAATTGAATGGCTAGATTGATAACTTCAAGTTCAAAAAGTGGCTTGATCAGTTTCTAGAGTACTTTTCTTCTTAAGTTTGAAAAATGAATGGACCGATAAGGAATTGAGTAATTTTGAGTTCGCGTAAGGTTAGGGAAGTCAGAACATTACAGTTCTTCCAAAAAATATAACTATAAAAATTACGAATACACTCTACATTTCTTCTAAGGGCTAAATACGCGAAACTGATTCTATGCAACTTCGGCTGATTAATTTTATTTAGCTATGATAGTTATATATTTTATATTTTGAGTTGAAACTCAAGTGGAGGCTTCATGTACGTTCGAGCGGGGACAAACTGTTAATTTATTTTTGAGTTTGAATAAAAGGGTATTTTAACCTTCCTCCGGAGTCGTTTCTTACATACAGGAACTCAGCGAGTAGTCGCTACATAGTTCTTCAGGATGCTACATAGTTACCCATTCAAAGAACTGGGTATTTTAGCTGGAATATTGCAACGTAAATACTGACCGATGTCTTGGCACTTTGAGCTTCAAAAAAATGTTGTAAAAGTTACATAGTTTTATTGTGCTTTCCCGCCCCCTATAGTTATGTTCATAAACGTCTATACTTATGGAAAACAAAAGAAAAGGTTTGATTCCTGTGCGACCAAGATATCTAATTTAAAAAATTGGGATTATATATATAGATATATATATATATATATATAAACTGAGAAAGAGAATATAAATTGTTTCAGGAATCAAAGGAATTTCAGTGGTGGTCACAATTCTACATCGTTATTTTTCTCTACAGCAGTAAACAAAAGATTGAATTAATATGATAATATTTTCTTTAAAATAAAATAGAACGTTAGTCTGAACCATTCCATATGCACTACTAGCCATAAATCTGGAAACAAAATTTTCTAAACATTAATTATGTTTTGCAATCTTAATTATTTTTTAAACATTTATTTAAGAATCATTCCTGGAAATTAAAAAAAATAATTTTCAACAAAAATTCTAACACAATCTTCGAAGACGAGAAATACAGTTTAGAAAGCGTGTGAACAATGTTTCTAATTTATAACAGATACTGAGAGAAAAGGCTTGGAGAGCTCTAAATAGTTCAGTAGGTGATTTAAATTTAAACAACGAAAACTGAGTAAAATATATGATTAGCAGTTTAACAGCTTGAATGACAAATGGTTAATTAATTTTGATAGCGATTATAGTTTCTAGCTGTTCTTGTATAAATTTATGGATAAATATGTATTTTCATACATATTACATATAGCACATATACCCCACTTGATATATTTGCGTGTAACAAGCTATAAATCTTCTCTTCTTCATTGCCCCACAGTAATTTAAATCTTTGAAATGAAAAACAATATTCGAATATAGAAAGAAAGATCGTTAGTCGTTCTTTCTGCATTTTGTTTACCCTGCATTTTTTTACCCCTGATAGTAAACTTTTAATGATTATACAGAGATAAATCATCATTCTTACGAATTCTATACGTCTTAAAACCATGAAAAATTTGTGTTTCTGAACAGAATTTTCCCGACCTTTTTGCAAGAGACTTAACACTCAAAGAAGGCACTTTGCTAGAGGAAGATTTTGTTTACTGTTCTTTATTATGCCTTGAATCAATCAAGTTAAAAGATGGATTAGAACACGCCTTGGCCTGTTTTCAATCGATAAGAATTTTATTGCTCTTTATAAAGCATAGCTTTTGTAATTATTCCATTATCATGGCCGATCATTATTGCTAATAAACTGAACTAGGAGGTTCTAAACATGAAAATACTTTTTTTTTGTTCTGGAGGCAATGATATAATTAATGCTTAATAGCGTTACTAGAAATTCCATACATAAGAATTTATTTGATTTGCATGAATAAATTGCATTTACTTAGGTCAAAGAAAAATTAAAATTTTTCTCTTCGTGGAAATGGATTTGTTATTGCCGTTTTAATACGTGTCATGTGTTTTCATGGGTCATTTAGCATAATGTAAAGCCATAATTATTAGTTAAAAACGCACTGCTAAAATACATGCGTCAGATTAGCTAAGCCTTTTCGTGTAGTCTCTGACTACGCTACCTCAAATTTGAATCTGAGCTTAAGTTATTTAAAACACCCTTTAGTGGTGGATTTTCTTTGTAAGCCACGGAGTGTCTTCGGTTAAATTAAAAACATTTAAAAGAAAAAAATGCAATTTCATTTGTCGTACGACTTTGTCATCTTAATTTAAATTGGAGCGATAACTCGCTTGTCTGTCTACTAGGCTGTGAAAAATATCGATTTAAGCTTCTACATAATTAGAACCCTACAACCAGTTCTGAAAATTTCATGGAGTAAAATCGCTTCTGTGGCATAAAAAATGTGTTCAACTGTCTGGATGCCGACAAGCAGAATAGCCAATAAAAGAATATCACCAAGAAATGGCCATTTCGTCGACATAAATTTTCTTCGCGTTTATTTCGTTGAATATGAAAAAAAATAAAAAGCGCGAAATTTAACTGAGAACCGGATCACCCCAGGACACGGGGGCTTTCTCTCCTGCGGTAGTAAATTCCCTTTTTCCGGGACAAAGTGAGATCTCATGTGACTTTGTCAGTTTGCGGCACGTAATTAACATCCCTTCAGAATAATCCTAAGTGTTTTGGTAGAATAGTAGACTAGTTGCGTTTGGTAGAATAGTAGACTAGTTTTGGTAGAATAGTAGACTAGTTTGACGCGATCGAACAATAAAAAGATGCTGGAATTCATAAACGAATTTTGAGCCACAAGTTCAGAAGGAGTTCAAGAACCTGCAAGACAGACGAAGAGGGTGAAGGCTTTGGATAAATACAGCCTTCGATAACGAAGCTGTCATAAGACCATATGAATTACTTCAAATTCACCAACAAAACTAGTGTTGCTAATTCCATTACAAAATTTGCATAAAATTGCATTTGTCTATAAACGTTTGGGACACACATTTTTTCTAAAAGAAAAATTGATATTTTTTTAAATATTTTTTCAGATGCAAGGCACATGTGTTTTACATAAACATATTTTAATTGGGTAATCTTATACATTTCTATTTTTCTTAAACATGTAATTTACTTGAGTCTGTAACCTTTCGGACCTTTGAGTGTATACCGACAATTTGTTTAGGAGAAGTCTTCATCGGAAGTAAAGCATCAGCTCAAACATAGCAGCGTACAAATTATTTACAAATTTTTAATTCTTACAATTTAAAATTGTTCATTATGTAAAAAAAACCTTTCGAATTTTATAAAATGAAAGAATGGTATCTTTGAAAACTTAAGTGATTAGATATTTAAAATGAAATCAGAAATTTAATTAAATTAATTAAGTAAAATTTGACATTGATTCTTTTGTAATTTAAACACTCTATATTTATAAATGGGCCCACCAGCGGCCGAGTGGTAAAGTCACTGAACACTGGTAGTTCGGTCCGAGGTTCGAATCCCGCGAACTGCATGGGCGTTTTCGTGGTTTTCCCCATGTGTAACGTGTATACGAGCCAGTTTCCCTTACGTGTATACGAGCCAGTCCTCCACGAAAGGCATCCCTCCCCTTAGGCAGATAGCCCTAGTGTGCTTTGTCATAATTAAATACACCACACCCCACCACTATATTTATAAATGTCATAATTAATACATTAATTTGTTATTAATACATTAGTTTAAAATCGACAGAAACTTGAGAGCATTTTTAGTGTCACAGTTCATCGCCAGTAAATGAAAATTAAATCTCAACAATAGGTTATCACTTCGCTTCATTGAATAAGGTTGGTGTTGGCGTATTTAATTATGGCAAAGCACACGAGGGCTATCTGCCTAAGGGGAGGGATGCCTTTCGTGGAGGACTTTCTAAGGCAAACTGGCTCGTATACACGTTACACATGGGGGAAAACCACAAAAACGCCCATGCAGCCAGCCCATTCGCGGGATTCGAACCTCGGACCGAACTACCAGTGTTCAGCGACTTTACCGCTCGGCCGCTGGTGGGCCTCATTAAATAAGATTAAATAAGTACTAATGCTAGTACTTTAATGATAATTAAATGTTTAGGTCATAATTTATGTATGAATTTATAAAGCTAACAACCATCATTAATGAAAATAATAAGCTTCAATAAAGCTGTTTAACTGCTTGATTAATGAAGTTACTTGAAAGTCGAAAATTAAAAGAAATGTAGATTTTAATAAAAAGATACTTTGAAAGTCTCGAAAACCATTACACATTTTATGAAACTTTGAATATTTTTAATATTCAAGTTTATTATATATATTATATATTGAACATATTGAATATATTGAACAAAAAATATGTAACAACATCCATAGCTTAACTTCATCATCATCATCAGGAATCAGGTTCTTCAATTTTGGTTTCTTATTTATCTACTATTGCCAGTTATGCTATACAAAAGTGTAGTAAGTTTTCTCGATGAATATATTATTTTTGTTACTCTAATGACACAAAACGGGGTTTTGTGAATATGTCGTGTACGAAGGTTACAGAAATTAATTAAATCTGCATCTGAAAATGGAAAGTAAGTGAAAGTCAGTGGCAATGTTAGCTATAAATAATTCACGCCTTTCTTTCGCTAAGAATTACTAGATCAATATTTGGCTGGTAATTATGAAGAGTTTAAAAAATCTCTTTTATATTTTATCGTAATTCTTTAAAATAAACAGATTTTTTCTCTAAATGGTATCTCTCTTCATTTAAATATTCATCTACAGCCACCGGCAATATAAACAGCTGTAAAAAATAATGCAATTTGAATAAATGTGCTACGCTATTTAAATGAATTTATTAGGCAATAAGCAAACGTCTTTAGCAACATTAAATTCTTTACTGAGTTACAAATTTAATGCTTATTCTTTTTTATGCCTTCGTTTAGACTGTTTTTCCAATTTGGGCAAACTTTACATTGCTAATTACTTGATTATTGAAACATGGGTAATTAGTATTATAATTTCATCACATCCTTTCATACCAGACTTAAAACGAAACACGTTTTTAGTATAAGTCGAGCAGCGTTAATTTTTAGTGAAGACTATACTAAATTTTAAATACTTCTCTCTTAAAATTATGCATCCTGTTTCTATAGGATTTGAATTCTTAACTACATGATTCTGAATATTACATACTACGTGACTTAATCACATGAAATCCAAACATATGAATAAGCATTTAAAATGAGTAACATTTGTTCCCAGAAGATCTATTGAAATTCTTGGAGAAATAGCTGTCCGGCCAACTTATAGCAGTAACACAAGAGAAGCATTGAAAAATGGTGATTCTTAGAAAACGATAAAATAAGATATCCTTCTTGTGGCGGGTAAAATACACGCCTTCCGTAAAGGGTTTAAAATGTCTGCTATTTTCGGGATTTATTCAAACGATTTTGAACAATTTTTGCTCTATTCAGTCAGTTTGATCTATTCACGATCCATTTAGCAAGATAAATCATCCTGTATATCACAGCAGTTTTGTTTCTCTTGAAAAGAGTTTTGTTTGATGACATAGTAGAACTGCAATTCTTTCATGTTCAGAGCAGTGGATGCCCTCCCGCATTCATCTTCATGATGTCCAGTAATGTCTAGGAGTGTAGTACAGAAAGAATAAGTTTTGTTCTTCCTACCTTCCTTTTTATATCTCTGTCTATGTATATATCTATATCCAATGTGTCTCAAGACAAACAGCGGTATTTAAAATTGTTTTTATCTACCGAATCAAAATTTCTGGTGAAGAAAATATGAAATAAAAGAAATTCTAGGAATCATTTTCGATGGTTCTTTAGAAACAAATTTCGGCTAAGCTCTTTTTTTCCTTAACATATATACGATAGCGGCGTACTTGAAAGCCTCGCAACATTTGCTGCAAATTTGATCAGAAGGAACTTAAGTCCCAGATGCTCACGCTACGAGTTATATGATAGTGGACATGATCTCGTTTTCTGTTCTTATAGCTGTGTGAATTCAAGCACTATCTATTAGCACAGTAACATTAGAAAGTCTGTATTAGAGCATATACTATTATTAACAACCTTTTATTTAACATTGTACAGTTATTAGAGCTTTTTTGAAGCGGGAAATTCGACAATGCCCTGTCCGGGACTCGAGCCTGGACAGTAGCGTAGCTAGGGTTTTCAGCGCCCGGGGACAAATGAAGATTTTGCGCCCCTTTCTCTGTGCCAAGAACGGAAAACATTTCATTCTAAAATTTCGTAACATCAATTTGGCTCCCCCTGAATGCTGCGCCTGGGGACAGATGTCCCCCCTTGCCCCACCCTAGCTACGCTACTGAGCCTGGACCTTTGGACCTTTCGAATACGCTGCGAGTGTTCTACCGTTACACCATGAAGCCATGCTGGAATACCTTACATACTCCCCATTTTTTAGAGGACTCGGGATTAGGAGACCCAATCTCCTAATCCCGACGTATGATTGTTCATCATGTTTTAGTTCGTGTGCCATTGTAGAGTCGGTAGGTTTTTTGAACAAGACAGATGAAAATTGTGCAAAGCCCTCACCGTGACTCGAACCCTGGACCTCTCGAGTACGCGCTGAGTGTGCTACCATTAACAACACTAAGGCATGTTTATTTCATAGACGGAACCCTAATAGGATGTTGAGCAGCTTGCCATTTGAATTAGTTGTTTTGTCGCTGGCAAAAAGTAAAGTTAATAATCTCCCATAATTAAAAATACAAAATTAGCAGTTCTTAAAAATTGGAAAACCACTGTCATTTGTATGGTTTACCACTTGAGTAGTAAATTAACGTATTTTCTCCGATATTAAAAATTCAAACTTTTCTGATTGATATAGAAGAAGATAAAATGTTTGTATGGGTAAACGTTTGATAGCGTCATAAAATAATTACAAATAGAATGACACAAGAGACTCAGTGCAATACCAGAATGCTGTACACAGCTTATAAGGTATTTCTTCCACTTCCCTAGCGTCCTTCGTGGTCTAGTGGTTCTGCACGCTGGGCCGGTATTCCAGAGGTCCGTGGTTCGATTCTCAGCGAAGGCGATTGCTTATTTTTCATCTTGTCTGCTTCCAATTAACCTAATGACTTTACAAGTGGCGCCCAAACTAAAAAGGTTGTGGATGATGATTCTCCGCACCCAGGATTTGGCGACTAGGTCCCCTAAAACCCTAGTCGCCCTTTAAAAAGGGGAGTATATAAGGTACTCTCCCACTTTCCTAGCGTCCTTCGTGGTGTAGTGGTTCTGCACGCTGGACCGGTATTCCAGAGGTCCGTGGTTCGATTACCGGCGAAGGCGATTGCTTATTTTTCATATTGTCTGCTTCCAATTAACCTAATGACTCTACAAGCTTATATGTATAACTGATACTAGATATAAGCGAATATTGACATTCAAAACTAAAATAAAAGTATATTTGGAGTAACCTTAGTGTTTGTTTTCTTTATTTTTCGGTTTTATATTTTATATTCTTTTTTAAAATCTTATGTTCCAAGATCGTAATAAGTAGTATAAAATGCGTAATCTCAGTTAATTCTGAGCAGTGACTTTCAGAAACATACATTATTGAGCTAAATATTTTTGAAAGAACAGAAATCTCCTAAATATGTCGACTTAACACATTTTGAAATCTAGAATGAACATTCCATAATTAAATTTTGCGCATATAACCGTAATTAATAGCTCAGGAACAGATTTTGACGCCCGCGGTTTTCTGTTTTCTTCTTAATAAGTGCTTTAGTAATTAATGAATCATAATTGCAGTGATTGTTCGTGTCAGCATCACTGCAGGCAACGCTGCTCGTGGTTGTGTTCGGAGAAAGATTTTCTCTCATTGACAGACTAGTCTGGATCTGACTTAGAATCACTGGGTGGCTAGAAATCTTTCAAAGTGTCTTAAGATTTCAAATAATTATAGAATATTTTAGTTCTGGTTAGAGAATTGTCTTAAATTAAACAGAAACGTGAAAGTAAGTTAGCCAGAGATGAACTCTGATTTCTGCACAAGTGGATTTTTTCCTACCGCTACAGTACAACATAATTCGTAAAACATTGTGGAACTGCAATTCCAACAAAACAGTAAAGTATTGAGGCAACTAATAAAAAAGAAATAAATGATATAAATTGAGCAATGAAGCATCACGTTTTCAACGAAATGGGAAATAGAAAATAAATTTGTGAAAAATCATACGTAATAAGGTATATCCTAACAATTCCGTGCTTAGAGTCTAATAACAGTTTTACGTTCTTAGCAGGGTTCATTACAAGGAGCTTCTAATTCACAGTAATTAACACAGAATTTCAGTAAATGCTTAAATTATATTCTAATCAAATTATATTTGTTTGATGAATTATTTATTAAATGATTACATTATTTTTTATTTCATTATCAGCAAATACATTTGTGACTACTTCAAGAAAACTTTTCGAAACAAAATCAAGTTCCCGTAGTTCATGTAAATTTGCTTAGAAATGAGAAGAAACATAAACTATCAGCAGTTGAAAATTATGGTATGTGGTTAATCTTACATCTGAATATAGCTTAAAAATGTAATGTTTCAAAAATGTTCGTTGCATTTAAGACAAACTGCACAAACAAGTTGCGCTTTGATTAGCTTTATTTATTTGACTCAAGACACTGCTTGTATAGTGTATATGGACTTCTCTAATGCTCTGACATAAATTTAAGTTTTGCTTCAGCTTACGCAAACAGTTTGTATGCATATATTTGTGAAGGAGACGGAACATGAGAAAGTTAACGGAAAAGAAACCTGTGCAAAAATATATTTTTCAAATTAGGGTTTGCTTTACTTTATATTTTGCCAAATTTTCCTTCTCAGTGAAAGGCTCTGAAAGTGCATGAGAATTTTACGTTTAATTGCATGTCTCCGTGTGGGTTATACACCTACCCATTGATCTTTTTTATTCCTCTGCATTTCTATTCGTTTCTGGAGAGTTTCTATTGGGTACACTTGCATAGGGTCTTTGCGGCCATAGAACGAAACATTTGCCTTGTCAACGTGTGTATTACAGTTGCTAGACAGAAACTGATCTTTTACTTCTTTACTATACACTGATTTCTTTACAGTCCTTTTTTTCTGCAGGTTATCTTTCATTATATTTTGTCCAGCACCAGCATACCTGTTAGTTTAGCAATCTTCCAATAAGATTTATTTTATCAAAATAAGGGACTGTTCTCACTTTTTTGCACTATAATCTATACCTTTCTGAATCTTAATGCAGCGCGTTTAACAAGCAGCAAGTAACTTTACCATTTACCTACTTCTATGCAGCGAATTAAAGTGTAAGCGAAACTTTTCTTATGGAATCGTTTAAGTAAGAAATTAAAGAAAATTTATTCCTTACTTGTCATTTAAGACGTTTATTTGCTGGGAATATGTAATAGTAAAACACTTCCTAATAACATCAATTACTAAGGGAAAACTGAAATAGTAAAATTGAATTTATAATTTTTAGAAGCCATATACATCCATACAACATATAAACACATATTTATATATTCTGGTTATAAGACGATCACAACTTTAAGGGAGGATAGAAGATAATAAAAGTAACAATTTTCGTAATGCCTTTGGTGGAAGAATGAGAAGTGCTAACGCAAAAGGATAGTGAGTACAAAAAACAGAACAATGAGAAGTTATTTAACATCTTTTTCTTGTTACAATATGTATTCATATGCCAGTGTAGGTATATATTCTTATACACACATACGATTTAGCTAATATAAAAATGAAGAAATACAAAATTTATTTAACAGCATTTGCGAAGAATTGCTGTTTATGTTTTTCCACATAATCCTAGATGTAACAGGAAACTATGCAATATAAAGATTTGGAAATTTTCTGATTATATCATTCACTTTTCATTAATGCTATCTATTCTCGTATTAAAAACGCTTGCATATAAAATTATTACGCCTTTAACATACATTTGAAATGTTTCATTCCGAAATTCTTAAATTTAATTGTATTAAAATTGTTTAAAACCAAGTCACAAAATATGGCAAGATTCTTTTCTTAACCACTCGCTCTGGTATCTTGTCTGATTTAACCGTCAATTACGCCAGAAAGCTGTATGACATTTTGAATCCTATAGATCTCGATTTTGTGTTAGAATTAATTTTAGACTTCTTGATTGCAGTACAATAACTTTTCACGTATCTTGATTCCTCACTTTCGTTAAGACAACATTAAACAAATGCCTTTAGAAACCTCATTAATTTTTTTTTCAGTTTTCCCCCTCTCCCTGAACTTATTCATTATCATTCCATTAGCTGTTAACAGGAAGAAAATGTCTTTCATTGGGAAAAATCATAATAATGATATGCATTTTGTCTAACATCGTTATTTAAAAGCGTCAGCTTCTTTTCAGGGGTTTAAATCATAATATCTATAAATTATTGTTCATTTCTTTTTCTGTTTTTGTTCAGAAATTTCCTATCGCTGTAAGCAAATATTTTCAAACTACGCAGAGGCAGTAAAAATAATGCAAATATAAATATTTCTGAATTCTGTGCTTTTATAAAAATAAGAATATAAAAAAATAAGAATACCGCAAACCACTAATAACATAATATGTCTGATGTAAAGTTCCTGTAGGTATGCCAGAATTATATCCTGAAAGTAGAGAAATGTCATAACAAAGGTAATTGTTTGATAATTATCACACAGCTTATAAACGCAGCGATGTTTCATGAAATCTACATCTATTGTAAATGTAATACATTATACTAAAAACTTACAATGATTACGGTAATTCATTAATTTAAACGTTAAGCTACTGCGAAACAATCACGTACCTTACTGCTATAAAGCAATATTACCCCTCATTTGTTATGAATGCAAAACACTTTGTACTTTCAAGTAAACTTTCACCTTACTTTATTGTACCAGTGTATGATAAATGTAGCATGCAAAATATGTATATTAATACTCGGCAATATTTTTCGGGAAATCCAGGATATTAAAGGTTAGGTTTTTGGAGAAGTGGCGGAAGTTTAGTGTGGCATTTAGCAAGAGGTTTTTAATCGATTTACGGCTATTAATGAATGCATTGAGTGTTTTATTTAGAAGTTTCTTAACAGTTACGTTCAGCATTCTGTTCATTCTATGTAAATATAGTTCCGTGTATTTAAGAAACGTTTTAGAGTACGTGTAACTTCCAGGCTGCACATATACACATAACGCGATGGTTTCCTGTTTTCTGGGTCCTATTTAAGAGATTATTACACTATATTTTGGTTTTTCAAACTTTCATATGCTTTCCCATATAGCTCAAGTGAGAAGCTGCCTCCAAAGTATACAAATCCTGTGAATTCTCTAGAATGTTCAGATGTTTGTTTGTTTTATAACTGATTTATCTGATACGTTATACTTCTTTTATTGAAAATAAATATTTAGGGGCAATAATTTCGTTCGGCAATTATCTTTAGATCAATAAGCGTTCAGAAATACTCTAAAATTCAACCATAATGCATGTTATTCTTTAAAATGATTGAATAGCAATTATTATATTTATTCTTTCAGTAAAACTTTAAAACGCCGATTTTGAGATGATTCTTTGACGAAGAAATAAGCAGTTCGTTTAAAATATTTTACTATAATTTACCTTATGCATATTTTGTTAAAAGTTGTAGATAACATAGACATATGGGAAATAGTAGGTAAAATTCCTTTTTATTTTATTCGTAGATATACGTTGTAAGGAATTTAAGTAATAAAAGTAATTAATGAATCTAATTTGCATATTAAAATAATGTCAGAATATCCAAGACGAGGTAGTGCAATCTACCAGAACTGCAAGGAGCAAAGAGTCTACTTTATGAGCAACAAATCGTACATAGGAAGTGAGGCAAAGTAAAATACATTGCAGTAAATCCAGGGATGTGTCATCTGCGCCATTATAAGCAGAATTATTCTCCCCACGTTATGTGCAATTCTCTATCATGGATAATATATAAGGAGTGGACTTGAAGAAGCTTAGCGATCAATTCTCTCAGCAGGACTTCAATGTGCTGGAGTGCTTCGGAGCGCAAGAGTTTCCATATTGAGAACAGTTCATGCGAAATCGTTACGCAACTAGTTTCCTTGTGGAACTACTGGGCGTTCTACGGTATTGATTTTTCATAGCTCTTACTCGGTTGTGGTATTATTCTAAGCGTATCTCTAGTCTGCATTAAAATCTGATATCTCCGATAATGCAAACCCGAATGGAAATAAAGAAATTCAGTCAATAGCATATTTGAAGTACGATGATGGTAACATGAAAAAGATTTGAAAGTCCTAGAACTAAAACATGTCGGAAAGGGGAGGAAAAAATCACTACGTGAATTCAAGAGCAAAATTGTACAGTGTGCACTCTTCATGCATTTAAAAAAGCAAATTCTAGCAAAATGTTTATTTATTTTCATAATCTACCATGTAGTTTTTAATAAAATTTTAGAACTGAATTTATACAGATAAAATTTGTTTATAATACTGAATAACTTAAACAATATTTGCTAATCGGTATTTCATGTACAAACGGTATAATCCAAACTAAACATTTAGCATGGATATAAATTTAAATTTAAACGTAAGTTTAATGCAAAGAAGCATATTTTCACAGAAAATATCCATTCTGTTTCCAGATCATAAAATAAGAAAAATGATAGTACAGTTAATTATATATATATGTGATGTACCAGCTTTTGTCCGGAATAAATAGATTGGTGAAGAAATATAGATGTAGTAGTAGCTTAAATTATCAGACGATAAGTTTAAAAAACAGGATCCATTTATTATTATTCAGGAGTAATAGCAGTTACAAAATCAGATCTCCGGAATAAATAAAAAAAGAACTAATAATAACTTTTTGTATGAAGTTTACTGCATCGTTACATTAAAGAAAAGACCCCGATACTCTTTTGCGAGTCCTTTTATAGCCTCTAGAAAGGCGGAGCTTCCAAGAAATGACGTCAGCCTCGTCAGCCATTCCAGTTCGCTTTAAATATCTCCAGAACATTCTATAACTGTAAGTGTAGAAAAGGCGGGAAAAACAACTTGACTACGGGGCTGTGAATTTAATTCCACGTACTTTCAAATAAGAGACCGTCGCAATTAAAAATGAAAAGAACATACAGTTAGAATTTTAAGTGTATTATTGACTACGGAATTTTATTATTACATACTCGTATATATAACACTTAATTTAAATTCGTTGCTTGTCAGACGGTCTTGCATGTAACGGCATATCTTAAGCTACCTCAGCGTCACGGCGAATTATCGTTTTTACAAGAATAAAGAACTTGCAAATCATTAGGCTACAGTAACTAAAATTTTATTGTAATCACAGCTTATGGCGGAAATTAAAATAATGTACAAATACAAGATTTGGCGATTTCGCTAATTTCTAGACAAATTTACAACTGTCCCAAGCAGCTCCCTCTTCGCGCTTCTAACAAATAAGTCAAGCATTACATGTATAATATTGCTATCTCCTAAACTTTCGCTTATTCTTGAAAGCAAGCTATCAGTGTTATTAGCAGCGCAACAATAAAGTCCCGACAGCGATGAGCTCTTTCTACAAGATAAACTAACCTCTCCAAGATTCAAATGTGAATACATTATTCTTGCATATACAAAGAAGTGGTAGGGCAATATAATAACTAGGACTGTTAAAAAGGTATTATAACTGCCACACACATTTCTGTGGAATATTTACTCCGTTATTGGAAAGTAAGTGAGATCTATATTGCGAAAAATACCTTCACAGTGAACTTTCTCAGACTGGCTCGTATACTGGCTTGTATACATTGCATACGAAGAAAAAAACGAAAATGATTAGCCAGTCAGTCTGGTCAGGAATTCGAATCCCAATCAAACTACAAGTATTCAATGGTCTTCTTCAAGCGGTCATTGGTAAACAATTTTTTTTATAGAAATGAAGGCTGACGCATTTCTACATAGACCGAATCTCGAACACCGGAATACGTGCACAAAAACAGCGAAAATATTGAAGTAACAAAAAGTGCAATATGATACCTTTTGAGTTAGATGATCCTGAACTCTCATTAAATCATATTTACTTCATCAACAGAAAAGATTTACAAGTGTTATTATTTGGGGGTATATGTATTTGACCTGCGGTGAAGCCTTCTAAGTCGCGTTATAAATTTGAATACTAAACAAAGTGAACTGGAGCTGCTTAGGAAGGACAGACAGTGCGCCTTGAATCTCACTCAAGAATGGATATTAGATGTATTAGGAGCTGGAATATCTAAGGAAGAGCATTTAAAATAGCTATATATGTTATTTGAGCCAGTGAACATAATATAACAAAATAGTTAGATACATCTGTTGGATATACTTGCAATGGAATGTGGATTTATGTCTTGCAAATCATGGTGGTTATTTCCAGCATTTTCTGTTAAAATATATTTTGTTCACTTTTGAGGTAATTAAATAATTATAATTGTTAGTTCTCTATTCTTTAAAAAATAAATCACCAGTAAGTTTTTTTTTATTATAGCTCTGGAGATTTTGAGTCACACAATAGAATTTTCGACAAATGTATCACCAAAATTCTCATTGGGAATATATTTTGTGACTTCTTAATTAAATGAATATTTAAAGTAATAGTAGCTATGAGGTAAAACTTAAGTAGTTTAACGTCTGAAGTAGAAAACTAAAATATACTAGACAGACCATGTGGGAAATAATGGAAGATTTATTATCTTTGATTTTACAAAAGTTATCAATATACGATTAGCGTTCGAATAAAGAATAACGTTAGGCTTCGAGAGGAGTACAGAGTCCTAAGTGCAAGCTGCCAAAACACAAAAACCAGGAGAATTTAAGGAGATCTATGAGATTCAGCGACCAGCCGCTCCAGCAGTAGGAGAAACAATCAAGGCAATTCGAAGGCGGAAGATTTCTAGAAGAATCTAAGAGATTCCGCTACCAGCTGTGCCGGGAATCGAAACACAACAACTCAAGAGCCAGTCAATATTCGCAGTCAGTTACTTGGAAGAAAAGACAGGTTTAGCCAGGATCCATCGAATACCAGCGTCAGTCCAAGAGATTATGCGAGCGAAAAGGAAGGTGGAATAGATATCATGACAAAGAGCCTGGCCAGCAACCGAGACGAAGGATATGCGCTAACAATTTGCAATGAGAAGAGTATATAGACAAATGACTGCCTATATACAACAACGAAGATTAGAACTAGTAAAAAATTAAAGACATTTATAAATTTATTTATTTCTATTGAAGTGAAACTATTTATTTTTATGCATGTACTCACAGTCTCTATACCATGTTTTATCTCAAGCAAGGATTTTGCGGTTTTAAGTAGTAGCTGAAAAATCAGCAACGCCTTCGCCGGCAATCGAATCGCGGACCTCTCAAACGCGCTGAGCGTGCAGACCACTACACCACGAAAGCTCGCTAAGAAGGCGGGAGAAATACCTTATATACTCCCCCCCTTTTAAAGGGCGACTGAGGTTTTTAGAGGAAACAATCGCCAAATCCTGGGTGAGGAGAACCACCATTCAACACCCTTTTAGTTTGGGCGCCACTGAAGTAACATTAGGTATTTTTGGAAGCAGACAAGATGAAAAATTAGCAACGCCTTCGCCGGGAATCGAACCGCTGACCTCTCAAACGCGCTGAGCGTGCAGACCATTACACCACGCAGGCTCGCTAAGAAGGCGGGAGAAATACCTTATAAGTTTATGGCCCCGACCTCGAGTATTCTTAGTTTAATAAAACTGCAAATAATCACAAATTTAGAATAGCGTGACCAATAGCATCCTGTTGTAAGTGTTCAGCCCTATATCTGGAAAATTAAAATTTAATGGATATGGTGAAATTATAGTTAAATTAGAAGTTTATTAAGAAAATTAGAAATTTAATACATATAAAGGATATTATGAATTTGCTATACATAAACAAAATTAGAAATTTAGTATTAATGTAATTGAAAATATATTAGGAATTTATTGTTATTGTAAATAAAAATATTGTAGATTTTAGTATTACTGTGTACAAATGGTATTAAAAATCTAGGTGGTAAGCTTTTCCATTAAGCTAATGTAAAATATTAGCTTAGATTCTGAAGTAAGGTGTCTTTCAGATCTTATGTGTCAAGTTTATAAACCATGTAGGATTTATGATAAAAGCTGCTTTGACATATATTAATCTTGATTAAAATAACAAGCCGAATAAATATTAATTCAGAAGTCAAACAACAAAAATCAGCTTTATATTTGCAAATATAACGCTGATTTTTGTTGTTTGACTTCTAAATTAATTATAGATCTTTTGTATGAAAATGTTTATGCTTCAATTCGAAAGCATTTTCCCTTCCAAGTGTTTGGAGAGGAAAGAGGTGATCATTAGCGCTCTTTAATTTTAAATCATATTCTTAATAATAGATATCAAGCACAAATATAAATTTTCAATAGCAATATTAACATTTTGGAAGAATCTGAGTTTTAGAATTCGCTTCTACCAAGGTCATTAAGATCTTTGTTTTAGAATTATTTAAATTTTTACGAAGATGGCGGCAGAAATCCACTATCGTATTGTTTTGCATGTACCATCTTTTTTTTTAATCCGCGACTTCTACCATGATGCAAATAAGTTAATGAACATGGTTTTTGAATTTAACAGAGAACTGGGTACCGTCCGCTGACCGTCTAATTACTATTTCCGCTCAGCTTCTGAATTTACTTAATTCGGCTTTATTTTCTAGACGTGTCGGATCGGGTGATTCGAATGTCTAAGCTGAAACCTATAGGCGAACTTGCAAATACATTCCGTTGACATTAGTTAAAAGCAGTGAATTAGTAAGAACTAAATAACAAATTAATTACTCGTTTGAACTATTAAACATCATGAAAAGCTTTTATTCTACTTTCTAAAATTTGACATATAGAATTAATCTGTAAGGTTTTATGTTAATTAACGTATTATCTTATTATTTTATCTGTACTGACACTTCTACTTTCATTGACCCTTACGAGGATACAAATTTGCTGCGTGTACATAAGAACACACTTAAAAGTAGTCAGGCAGCTATTGCCCAGCGTCGCTGAACTAACACTTCTGGCCTAACTCATTAGCATTACTTAGTTCGGCTTTTGCTAACTGTACTGCCCTCTCATTTAGAAAGTCTGAGCCGAAGCTTGAGAGGATTTTTAATTTGCAAATTCAGGCATTAAATGCTTAAGCTTTACTTTAATAGTTTTCTCTTGATTTAGATCCCGCAGGTAGTGGAGTCTGATTTTTAAGCATAAGCTGTTTATTTTGTTAAGTTTAAAATTTTAATAAAATGCTTATTTAAACTTTCTTTTGTGTACAGTTGCGTCACTTAGATACGTCGCCTGACAGTATAACACAGAAGCATAGTTAGTTTAGCTGTAGAGTTCCTCACTTTGTAATTACTAAGTTACTGTTGGAAGTGAAGAATCTTAAGAACTGATAAGCGAATAATCGCTTGAGTTCGTGTGACAGGAAACAACAAGATGGAAGGGTAAACTAACCTTTTATTATTCCAACTAAGGTTTAACAAAACTCCGTCTTGGAGTGTACAATAAAGCCGACACTTCGGCTTGAACAAGATACTAAGAATTAACCTAAACTAATCTAAACTAAAGAAGTATAACCGAAGCTATCAAAACTCTAACAGAGTTGGCCCCTTAACGTTAATAGACTGCGAAGCTAACAAGGACCTAAAGTACGGCCGAGCGTGATAATAGCTTACGAGAGAGTAGCCTAAAAAGGCGGACCCGTGCAGCCAGAATACCTGGTATCTCGCTAAGACCGAAGAACTTCGCGGTTAAATACCGCTCTTCCTCATTATGTATTCAGACGTGATTCTGAAACTACGTTCTGGCCGGAAGTGTAAGTTGAAGTTAAGGATCGATAGGAAAGGAACTTTAACTCAAATTTTAACTGTTAATAAAATTAACATAATCCTTTCATAGTAAATACATTCTCTAGAATTTTTTCTGTTACATGGGCGAACATAAATACAATACTCTTTGATTCAAAAAATGCGAAATATATTTCTTATTTAGCCTTTCAAACATGACCGTTTTCTCGTGTAATTCTTGAGTTGCATAATATAGTATATATATAGTTCCCCCCCCCCCAGGGAGGCGATTATGTGTTTAATATCCAATGTAGATAAAAAAAACTACGGTAGGATTTAGAATTTCTAAAACTAGACAAAACAAATAAAGGCGCAATCCAAAATATTTTTCTTAATTTCATTATATTCATATCTTTATGTTGAGATCGACAATTTTCAGATCTTTACACAGTTTAGAAATCTGTAAGCATTCCATTTAAAGTATACACTTAACATTGTAAGAAATAGTAAATTTTGTCAGTTTTTGTTTCAGAATCAGATCAGATTTCAGACAATTTTCAGATCTTTACACTGTTTAGAAATCTGTACACATTCCATTTCAAGTATACACTTAACATTGTAAGAAAAAGTAAATTTTATTTTATTGGAAAAATTCAATGCTAAATTACAGAAATTTAGAGAAGGAAGCAAATTTCAGCTTGATTATCCGGTAAAATTCATTTATGTTAATTTGAGAGCTAAATTCAACATATTGCGAGAGAAAGAGCGATCTTTGTCAGCAAACCCTAAGAGATTTTTAAACCCATAGTGAAGAAATGTCATTGCTGTGAAAACAACACTATATTTAAATGCTGAAATTATAGCAGTGTCTGCTCAACGTCTGACATAATATGATTTATTTTTAGACTGCAAATTAAAATGCCTCTTCTCAAATAACCTACCGTTCACAGAAAATGCATCTTAAGCTCAAGAGCCATCAACTTTGCTCTTGAAGCCCAACCACAACTCTCCCTTCCTTCTCACAAAGAGATTTCCGATGTAAACAGATCGCGTGTGTGTGTTTCACACTCTTCTCTCCATTCTCATTATTCCAGGAAACGAGAGTGACAGCTACTATTACCGCGCACTGATTTCACCATTTTGAGCCGCCTGTCATGTTTCTAGAGCCAGATCGCGTGTGTGCGAACCTCACGCAAATGCCTGCAACAGCAAAGTTGACCGATGGTGCTAAGCCCTATCTCCCTCTTCCATTTCAGCATTTGTTTCAAGATTCAGTATGTAATGGGTATTAATTCCGCATGAGAAAGCTGCCGTGATTAATGCGGAGGCTTTTCCGATGCTTGGTGACAAAATTCAGATGTCGAGTAGTCATTCAGATGTCGGCCGCTTGCGTCCTACATTTCAAAATCAAATAAACTATTGCAGGATCTTGTAATGAAAATAAAACAGTATGAAAGACAGTATTATCTGTATATCTTCCTTGCACTGTTGTTTAAAATATAGGTTTATCTTTCGCAAATGCATTTGCGAATCTAAAAAGATATAAGCCCTATAAACTTTATATTATTAGAAATGCTTTAAGGCAGTTTTGTTTCATTGCTTAGCTAAACATTTATATAAATTCCTTTTATAGATGGTTAAACGAAGTCATTTTATTTGCGTATTTATATCTCTAAGGATTTCAGTAAATACCTCATGATCAGGGCTAAAGGGCTAGTTCATCAGCTTCTCGCGGCTGAAACCGAAAGAAGAGACTGATGACGTAGTTGGGTTCGCTTTTTCCCTGCTGTTCAGTTTCTTAAGCATTTGCTTGAGAATCAAAACGCTTTGAAAAATAGTTTAATAACGAGTATGAGCCGAGATTTTAGCTCATGAAATTGCAATATACATGCATTTATATATGAACTAGAAATGTATTTACGTTAAACTCTAATATGCGTAAAACGTAAGTAAAACATGCATAAACATAACTATTTTTTAATTAACACATATGCGTAAACATAACTAATTTTTTAGGTCGAGTGTACCCTAAATGTAGTAATTCTTTTTCATAATCATCTTTTTAAATATATGTAAATAATAACCCACTGATAACATACGTAAATTTCTACATTTACGAAGAATTCTTTTTGCGTTAAAATATAAGTTAGTCACAAAGTAATTTGCATTATAGAAATATTAAATAAAAATATGCAAATACATTTTGAGAATACATGCTAAAGACATTACACATCTATCTAGTTAAAAATTAGTTAATGCTAATAATAGATTTTATAACACATTAAAACGAAACAAATTTCACTTCTTCCATTTTTGCTTTTCAATTAGCGTTGATAATGAGTAGTAGAATTTTGTAAGCTTTTGCAATGTCTATTATGAAAGCATTATTATGGAATATCAGTATCAGTATTATTATTTAATGTCAATTACTCAAAAAATAATGAAAATATTTTAAAATAGTATTTATATATTTTGGAATAATAGCATGTATTCTTACATTTTAAAAGTATATGCTCTGATACTAATTTATGTTTATTCAGAATTTCATGGTTTATTTTATATAGTAAAATTTAGCAGTCTAAATTAGTATATAATAAATATAATATTTTATATAGTAGTCCAAATAATTAACTGAAACATGCATAAATTAGGTCACAAATTAAGTGAATAATAAACAAAGTAATGATTCAAATTATTATTTTTGATAGGAATAATATGAATCAACTTACATGATTATTTTTCCTATACAGTTTGGTTCGATAATCCTCTATTACTCTTTATCTATTTATTTGCTTTCTGGTCAGCTTTTCTTGCCGATACAAGGGTTGCATTCCTATTCAAGTGCCGAACCCTTATAAATGTTCGTAAACGGCAAAATAAACGAATTGCACTCTTATTCACGGAGGGAAAACGTTTCTCAAGTTCAGAAATGAGATTCTGAATTACACCTCTACCTTTTCGAAAAGAACTGCCATGAAAAGAACAGAAAGCATTTTCCATTTTCATCATCGTTTCCATCCAAACTGGTGATGGTACAGTTAATCCTCCTTTAGATAATAAAAATACAATTTGAGTCGTTAGGAATATCTACGAATTTTTTTGATATTTCACCCAAAGTAGGATCTTTATCTTTCACACGATATGCAATATAACCTGCCACATAAGCGAGCGATTCTTGTTCATATGTAGATATATCTTTCGTTGAATCATAAATTTCGGTTTCCCAAGGAAGTGACGTACATTCATCATAGATGTCTTTAATTTATTAAATCATCTTCGTATAAGGAAGACTCAAACATTTGTGCTTTTTCATTTGAAGAAAAAGCTGTTTCCAACAGCTCTTTTGTCAAATATGCTTCAACTTTCTTCACAGTCATTAGCATTTGTCTTTAACGACAATTTAGGCAATTTGTTTGCCAATAGCAACTTTTTCAGACGAATTATTACGTCTGATGGAGACGGATGGTCATTAAAACGCCCTAGACCCCGAATCTGGCTGAACAAGCTTTCTAATACATCTTGAGTCAGTCTTGAAGTTAAAATATATTTCACATTTATAGATTTTACGTCGTCAAATAAACCGAAAAGCGAATTTATCGATATGATAATACCTTTCTGAAAAGGTAGCATTGTCTTCTTTCCGCATACTCTGAGATCAAAAATCATTTGCTTAATCTCATTTAATTTTTCTTTTTGTACTTCATAATAGCTTTCTAGGCCGAAAGCAGCTTTTAAAGGCTTATTGCTAGGGGGTAATGGTACACTACTATTCATAATGTCAAAAAAATCATCAACCATTGAAAAAAAATTACTTGTTGCAGCATTACCAGTCAAATGCTTAATTGCTTTAGCCGTTGTGGAGGAAAATAATGCTTTTGCTGGTGCTACTTTCTGTCTCTCGTTCCCTTTTACAGATAAAAATTTAGGTTTCAGTTTATAGCACAGTTTAATTTCTCCGATATCTTTATTGAGTACTTCATATATAACGTCTTTGTTTATAACTGTACCATTTCCGAGCATAAAACCTTTATCAAGAAAATGGTTTCTCAAAAGCTTTATGCAATGCGGCATATCAGCGAAAACCCATATTTTGGTGCTGAACTTGGGACTGTAAAAGAAAGATTTATCTGTTGAAATTTGTAATTCTTTCCAAAGGGTCTGACTACCTCCCATGTCAGATACAATTGCTTTGACTCGAAGCCCAGACGATTCAAGTGCGAACAAAATGGAAGACAGAAGATTTTCCTTCATTTGACGATCAAAATCAAAATAAATGGGCTGTTTCCATTGCGAAATGAGTCCTCGAACCAATACAAATTGAGTCTTTTTAAAAGGACCTAATATCTGATCCAATTTTGAATCATAACAGAGTCTTGAATCTATATGAATTTCATCGAAACTTAATACGCATAATCTTTCTTCGTCAGTTGCATTTTGGCAAGTTTTTTTAATCAATAACAGTACATCATTTAAAATTCCAGGAATGCAACTGAATCTTGAGCACCATCTTTTCAGTGTACTTGCACTTGGAAGCAGAATACCCATTTTTTCTTTCCAGAAGTCGTATGACTTTACGGATAACGATCTGATTACTATGCTTTTTGAAATGTCGTCTGGAGACCATTTAATTCACTTTTTTTTCATTAATGCATTTATTTGAGTTTCGGTAAATATGTTTTGAATATACTTTTTCATTTTTCTTAGTTTTCATTTTCTTGATTCACTTTTTTAATGTCTTTCCTCAGTTTCTGAACTTCTTCTAATATTAGTTTTCTATTCCTTTTAAATCTTTTTCTTTGCTGGGAGATAGTTTTTAAATGCTGCTTTCTCTCAGTTTGTAAAACAGAAACCTTATTCTCAAGAGCTGATAATTTTGTGATTAAATCATTCACATTTTTCTGGAGGTTGGAACAGTTACAACATTGCTGAGTAATATTATTTTCAGTGAGCTCCTCATAGCTATTACTGTTATCGTTTTGAAGTTCCAGACATGCCTTTTTAGGACTTAAATTCTGAATTCTTTCGAATGCACTTTGTAAATTTTTTCTTTTTTGTTGCCTTTGCTGCCTTGGTGTATTCTGATAAATAACCAAGTCAAGAATACAAGCAGTTGGAATAGAAGTTGACTTCAGTATCTTTTTTGTCGGTAATCCTAGCAACCTATTTTTCATATCATCCTCATAATCAGATTCAGTGAAGTGAATGCTGCATATTCGAGCACTCTTTGTGTTAACAATATCCGCTCTTCGACACCTATGCAACCATTCTTTCGTTAACTGAATATTTTTGTACGGAAATCTATGAAATACCACGCTAGTTTCTTTCGTATTATGATACGTATTGCTACAGGTAGCAACGGCACACGATACCATTTTTTCAATGATTTCTCATTACAAGAACTTTCGAAATACAAAATCCCTTTAAAAGTATCATCAGTTATAATTTTCAAGTAAAAAAAAAAAAAAAAAAAAAAAAAAAAAACCACTCTTTCTCTGAAACTAACAGGGCTAAAGAAAGAGAATCCAAGACTAAAGATTCAATCTTTCGCACTGATGCTCTGGTCAGTCGACGACGGGACGAACCCAGTGACGTCACATAACATCCGGTATCCTCCCCAAGAGGGGTTCGTGTCGGCATCGTTCTTCTCAAAGGGATGACCCAGCCCTTCTCTTTCTTTAGCCCTGCCTCATGATGGTATGTTTGAATATGTTTAAGACTAACTAGAGGGCATAGGAATATACTCACAACAGCAGCTATGCCTCTTCCTTCTCAACCATGCTGTAATGTTACAGACTTCAAGATTATCTGTTTGTTGATCTTTGGAAAAGAAATAAATCTATGCATCGGAAAACTGTGACTTGCTGTTTTCATAACATTTTGCATTCTCAGATCGCTAACACTTTCTTATACTTTTATATTTCCTCGGACAAGTACTTTGAAACCTGATGGACCAGTTACCAGAGCTCTCACAATTTATAAAAGACACTCCCTCTTTTTGTCAATACTATACTGTATTCTTGGTAAGCAAATTTTCATGCGTTTACTTAGCTGAGTTTATTATAATAACTTAAACTACATTAAGAAGGAATCATTTCATTTCGTAAGTATAAACTGAATGACAAAAAAATAAATATTGCCCAACGTTCTACAAATTGTAGAAGGATAAATACAAAAATCTTTATTCACAAGGGATTTTCAGAAACGATAGAAAAAGTGGCAGTGTGTCAGTGTGTGAATAACTAAGACGCCATTTCTGAAGAATTAATGCGCGTGAAATGTAATCTTTCAGTTAACAGCCGGAGCTACACTATTTCTTTATCATATCAATGTTTAGTTACATTATTTTACTAATGCATACTGCAATCAATTAAGTGCAGTTTAATTTATTAATAAAGTGCAGTTACATAACTAATGTTCATCAATGAATTAATGAATAAAGGAAATCTAAGGAGTAATTTGCACACTGCATTTTTGTTATTCTATAATAGTATTTTTATCTTTCACTCATTTTTAAATTTCGCTCGCATTTAATTACAAAGGAGACATTTTGTCCTGATTAGAAAAACATTTCAAATCACGCAGTGTTAATAAGGTAAAAGGGTCAGATTACTCTAGATTCTATAGGACGATTAAAAGATCTGAAGGCAGTTTCCTCTTTTGTAAATCCGTGTAGAAATATGAACGATAATATTAGGCATAGATGATAGAAATAAAGCACCAGTGTTGGAGGTTACAAAGGTGGTTGCATTTTAAAGCTTATTTAATTAACTTTATATCTTTATGCTATTTTTTCGCTAATTTCTATTGTTCTGTCGACCTTCACGAGAATATTAACTATTTTAGATTTAATAGCGTGTGTAACTAGTATTTAGTGAGCGTGAGTTGGCAATATTAGAGTTGACCCGACGACTCAGCAACTTTTGAGGCGCGAATTTGCCGACCTATCGTGGTAATATGTGATGCGTACTAATTCAGAAGTCAAACAACAAAAATCAGCGTTATATTTACAAAATTTTCACAGGACTAGTTTCGATGGTTTTACCGAAGTCAAACAACAAAAATCAGCGTTATATTTACAAAATTTTCCTGTGAAAATTTTGTAAATATAACGCTGATTTTTGTTGTTTGACTTCTGAATTAGTATTTATTCAGCGTGTTATTGTGTATTAATTATGTGATGCGTAATTATTAATTTCTTCCCCGTTTAGCGCTAGGAAGAGGTAAAATATATTACAGCCAATACTTGATAGGTCTTCTTTGGACTGTGTTCTTGCAGCAAATACTTTAACATATACAATAAGTTCAGTTTATGCCTTTAGTTAGTTTGTGAAACAATAATTGGTATGAACATTATGATGCTGGGGAAAACTAAGTCAAACTTTATATATTTAATCTAATCCAAATGTTTCAAGACGAAAGGGATATAGGTCGTAAGACATTAAACTAGAATTTCACTGTAACATTACGATGCAACGTGTTTCTGATATTTTTTATTTCTGGCGATCAGGTAATGGCAATAATGGAGATCGATATCCTGAAACTAGATTGGAAGTCATCAGTAGTAGGAGGAGTGCAGTGAAAGAAGAAAATAGAAAATAATAGCCAAAGCCGTCACCTAAATAATGGGTTTCCTCCTGTTGTTTTTTCAGGATTATATATGTGTTTCAAAATTAAGATAACCTGTAGACTAAAGCGTCTCAATTTTCGATCACATACAATACTCTAACTAAGGTCGTCTTAAGTTTTCATTTTACACGGGCAGAAAAAGACAGCTACAAGAAAAGGTAGTTTCAAACAGTTATGTGTTTTAGAAAATTCTAGTTTATATTCACATGTCACATGTTTTTTAATTCCATCTAAAACTTTCAAACAAACTTCAAGGTAAATGTCATGATGATAACATTCCTAACAGGTAGAGGCAAAGTTTACTATTAATGTACAAAATACAATAGTATATACAACTCTTTGAGACATACTAAATAGTTCATAATTCTTTTATGTACTGATTGAAAAGGGTATTAAAGAAATCATCACGAAGTAAATGTATTCAGTTGCCATCATTTACAGATTGTCTCCTCCTTTTCGCTTTTCCACTTTCCCATCCTTTATTATTGTTAAAAAAATTTTATCAACTTTGTACTATTAAAATTTTTTGATCATTAAATAGATAAGTGAAAGTTCACTTACCTTCTAAATAGGGCTGCCCTGAACTGCCTGCTTTTCCTTCTTGTAGGTATCCGTCTCTATGATGAACTTCGATTCACTTCGAAACACAGCTATAAACTTTTTAAGAAAATTTAATTCGTATGAAAGATATCTACAAAATATTTACAAGTTATAATGATTACAAGCGTAATTTATACGGAGACGGTCTATCTTTATACATCTGTTAGACGCGTCAGCCGTTCAACTGACTACTTTTAGTCTCTTTCGCCAGAGGGCGTCCGTGGAAGTCCGTGGAAGTAAAGTTCTAGTAAGCAAACGCGACACTCCCACCTTGAGGTCCAGTATCAACAGAGGATGGACCTCAACTGACCTGTAGTTCAAGTCTTTTGAGTTTTCGTCATACGTCGAGTTCTGTACCTCACTAGCATATCCGACTCAGGTGTAAAGTTGAGTTCAAGAGGTATGAGGTTCTTAGTAGGTCTTATAATCTCCCCTTGTGCAGTTTTCAGTTTCACTAATCTAATGTGTCCGTCGTGGGATGGAAAAATTTCCACGATTCTAGCTAAGGGCCAGTTTATCCTTTTTTCGTTGTTGGACACAATTACAAGATCACCAACTTTCACAGAAGATGGTTCGCGGATGAATTTTGAGCTTTGTTTTAGTTGCCCTAAATATTCTGATCGAAATCTTTTTCGTAAATCTTTTCTCAATTTGGCTCTGTAAAGGTATCTTTTATTGATGGATTTAGAATCCAAAAGATCTAATTCAGGAACTCCAGTCTCTGGAATTTCTGTTAGAAACATTGCTGGGGTGAGAGCTCTTAAATCCTTTACGTCTTCTGACAAATACGTGAGAGGACGGTTGTTCATAATGCTCTCGCAGTCACAAATGATTGTCAACAATTTTTCGTAGTTCAGAGAAGATTTTCCTAGTACCTTTCGAAGAATTCTCTTTAGTACTCCAATTAATCTTTCCCACCACCCTCCCCACCATGGCGAGGAAGGGGGAATAAATTTCCATTCAATTTTCTTAACTGTTGCATTTTCTAAGATAGAATTCCAATCTATGGTCTTAAACAAATTATTTGATCCAACAAAATTGGTTCCATTGTCAGAGTATACAGTGACAGGTCTACCCCTTCGAGCGATGAATCGCCTGAACGCGTGCAGGAAACTTTCGGTTGATAGAGATGAGACTAGCTCTAAGTGAACTGCTCTATATATTGCGCAAGTAAAAATGACGATCCATATTTTTTTGCCTCCTTTTAAAATTAAGGGACCCGTCAGATCAACACCAATAATCTCAAAAATTAAAGCATCTCTTATTCTGTCTTCAGGTAGAGGCTCTTGAGGAATCTTATATGAATCAGAGTCGAACCTTCGACATCGTACACAGTTTTGGATAACCTTGCGTACGGTCTTCCTACTCTTTATGATCCAATATTTTTCACGCAAAGCGCACATAACGAATTGTACTCCAGCGTGACTTAGCCTTTCATGATCAGATTTGATCAGTTTTAATACTAATGGATGTTCTGAGGGAAGTAAAACTGGGTAACGAAAGTCAGCATCATCGTCTCTCTGAAAGATACGTGTCTTCACTTTTATAAGGCCATTGGAGTCCATGATAGGTTCTAGAGCACGTATTCTTTTATCTTTCAATCCTTCGAAAGATTCTCGTTGGATGAGTCGGAAAACCACTATTTCAGCTCCTTTTAGTTCTTCGACTGAAATTCTCCCATGAGTTCTTTCAGATGGTGGTGTTGTAGCATTTTTAACGAATCTAAAGATCCAAGATACGACCTTTATGATCTTTTCGAATTTTGAAATATTGTCAAAAAGGTTAAATTTATCTGTATTCGTGTTATTGCTTGCTGAAACCACAGTTCGTTTTCTCTATCCATTTACTATATCGAAGTCAGGATGTTCTCCATCTGCAATAGGCCACTCTTCTGGAGGTCGATAAATCCAATCTGGTCCTTTCCACCATTCGGATTTCCTCAATTCTTTTGCAGAGCAACCGCGAGATGGCAAATCCGAAGGATTAAACTTTCCAGGAATGTGATGCCAGTGATCTGAGTTACTCAATTTTCGAATCTCATTTACTCGATTGGCTACAAAAGTGGACCAATTTTCTTTCTGTTTTATCCAAAAGAGAGCATTTGTGGAATCCGTCCAGTAAAAAACTGGAACCTCTTTTAATTTCAAGTCTGCTCTTATTGTATGAGAGAGCCTGGCTCCAATAGTGCAAGCGAGTATCTCTAGTCGAGGTATGGTGAGTGCTTTTAGCGGAGCAACTCTTGCTTTAGATTGTATCAATTGACAGGTGATTCCACTCTCACCGCTGTGTCTAAGGAAAATGCAGGTCGCATACGCGTCCTTGCTTGCGTCCGAAAATACATGCAGAGTGGTACTTTCGTCTATTTTGGGAAGCAATCTAGGAATTTTGATGTCTTTCAAATATTTTAACTGAGATGACCATGTGAAAAATTTCCTTGCTAGATCTTTCGGCAGATTAGTATCCCAGTTAATTTTCTGTTTCCAGCACTCTTGCAGAATCAGTTTAGGCAAGAGAGTAACTGGACTAGTAAACCCAATTGGGTCAAAGATTTTACTCAATTCGGAAAGAACAGATCTTTTGCTCAATACAGGGTTTTCTTCATATTTTACGTGACAAGACAAAGTATCGTCAAACAAGTCCCATTTCAATCCCAATACTGACACAACATCTTCATAATCTTTATCAGAGAGGTTTAGAATTGAAGTTTCATTTTTAAGTCTATTATGTTTCCAACCGCTTAGGTCAAATTTTGCAGTAGCCATTATTTCTCTAGATCCTTTGATAAATGAGTTTAATTCTTCAATTGATTCCACGCTCGCTAAGCAGTTATCCACATACATGGATTTCTTTAGCTTTGAAGCTATTTTCTGATGTTGTTTTGGTACATTTTTCAAATGGTAGTTAATCGTGGCAGCGAGTAAAAAGGGGCTGGCGTTTACGCCGAATACAACCCTTCGGTGTCGATATATAGTCAGTTTTTCAGGCTGTCCTTTCTCCCACCATAGAAAGCGGAGAAAATCTCGATCCGCTGGATTCACACCTATCTGAAGAAATGCTCTTTTTATATCCGAAATTACTCCATACTTCCCCTCTCGAAATTTTATCAAAATTTTGGGGATCAATTCAAGATAATTAGGACCCTTTTCCAGGCAGTCGTTCAGAGATACCGAATTTTTCTCCTTTGCAGATGCGTCGAACACTGGTCGAATTTTCCCGAAACACGGCTCTATGTGGCAGATAATGCCCTTTGATCTTTTCTGCCTCCGAAATATTGATAGGTTCAATTATTCCCTCTTCTACCCAATCCTTTAAAACAGTTTCGTAGGCTTTCAAGGAATTCTTAGTCTGAAGGGTTCTCACGCAAGACTTCAGACGCTTTTCTGCAAGGATTCTATTATCCGGCAACTCAGGATGAATTTGAAGCCATGGCAGTGATACCTGATATCTTCCAGCGTCATCTCTTTCTAAAGTACGGATAAAATAATTTTCTGTAGCCTTTTCTATTTCTTGTTTTGTTTGCGAAAGAGCTGGTTCAGTTATTCCGATAGAATCAAGAGACCACAAGTCACAGATTTTTCTGTCACTAATGTGTAGTGATAAAAGAACTTCATTAAAATTCTTTCCCTTTACCTTCGTTCTCCCTAATATAGTCCAACCAAGTTGTGTATTCATCGCTACTAAACTCTCCGTTACGTGTTTTATTTCCCCTGTAAAGAGTTTTCCGGCATAATCTGCTCCTACAAGCATGTGTATTTCATTAGGGTGTTTTTCAAATAAACAAGAATTCTCATTAGTTACATCACTGGGAAAAATTTTGTAACCTCTTAGTTTCTTTAAGCAGTCCCTATCCTCCAATTTTGGAATATGTGAACATATGGTTTTTTGGCTCAAAACTTCCATTTCGCATGTGAATCCTGTTTCTGGATTATTTAACTTAATCAGATACTTGTTGTGATTTTCCCTTTTTTTTATCCCTCCAAAAAGCCCATGAGTCACACTTTCCTGACCTAAAGATTTTAGTTTTAATTTCTCCGCAAGAAATGTGCTGATATATGATCTGCTACTTCCGGTATCCAGAATTATTCGTATAAAATTGCTTTCACCATCTCCGTAAACACTGACAATTAAAGTTTGCAAGATTACACTTTCATAGGATGAATTATTCGTTAAGGCCTTATTTTCAATTTGTTCTTCCTTAATTTCTCCGTTTTCGTTTTTAAAACACATTATAGTGGCATGTCGTTGTTTACATAATTCACACCTTATTCTAGAAGTGCAATTAAAACTGAGATGCCGTGGGTGTAAACAGCGATAACATATTAATTTCGCTTTACATTTCTCCCTTTTTTTTCTCAGTAGACCATAAAGATGCTTGTTTACACGTTAAAGACTCGTGATCAGAAGAGTCGCAGAAAACACATGGTGTTTGTCCCCCGCGCAAACTTGCGTTCGTTAACTCCGAAGCTGTGTGTTTCGCAATAGGTCTGGGTTCACTCAGTTTGTTATGCTTTTGCGGCGCCGCCTTTGGCTGGACCGTCTGGAATGTACGTTCCCGCGCAACTAACTGTTCAGAAAGAAATTCCACTAGGTGATTCAAATCGTAACTTGATTTTCGAACTGTTTTATTATACTCCAAAACCAAATCTGCGGGCAATGTTTTAAGCAAAATAGGTGTTAATAAAGCTCCATATGTTTCTGAGGTCATATTTAATGATTCAAGACATCGAATATGTTTCTGTATATAATTGAATAACTTACGGAAATTTTGAATGTCATTAGAATCCTTTAGAGGTCTTATTTTCAGTAATTTATCTATATGGGCGTTGATCAGTACATCTTTATTTCCAAATCTTTCTGTGAGGAGTTTAACTGAAGTTTCGTAATTTTCTTCGGTTAAATCGAAACCGTCAATGGTGTTATAAGCAGTACCTCCCAAAAAGGATTTCAAATAATTAAATTTGCTTATAGCGTCAAGCGTTTTATTTTGGTGTATGGCTGATGAAAAAGTGTTCCAAAATGTCAGCCATTCGCAGCTCTCGCCATAAAACTTGGGAATCGTAAGTTTAGGAAGCTTCACATTATGACTTTCGATTTTAACGTTTTCTATAATACTTTCACTTAACTGTTCAGTGCTTCGTAACACATTAAATTTTTGTTGTTCTATATTAATTTCTTTCAATTTTTTGTTAGCTTTGTAGTTAAATGTAGTTATTCTTTCACGATATTCGTCAACACCGTTTAATTCCTGGTCTAGATCCTTTATGTTTATTAATTTTTCTATATCGGCATCTATTTGTTTTAACTCGTTCGATTTTTCATTTAAGAGTTCTAAAGAAATTTCTAGTTCCTCTGCATTCACTTCTGTTTTTGGTAATTCAGTTTCGATTCGGCCAATTAATTTTGTAACGGCAGCCCTAATGTGGCCGCGTTTCCTTTTCAATGTATCGATGAATTCCGTCATTGTTTAATATTCAACAATTCAACAAGTATCAGCAATTCACTAATTATTTATGCTTATGTATTATCTATATAACTGATATCAATTTAGACACTTTCAATAGTTAGGAAAACAGCAGTTACTGGCAGTCCCTGTTCGGGCGCCATGTTAAAAAAATTTTATCAACTTTGTACTATTAAAATTTTTTGATCATTAAATAGATAAGTGAAAGTTCACTTACCTTCTAAATAGGGCTGCCCTGAACTGCCTGCTTTTCCTTCTTGTAGGTATCCGTCTCTATGATGAACTTCGATTCACTTCGAAACACAGCTATAAACTTTTTAAGAAAATTTAATTCGTATGAAAGATATCTACAAAATATTTACAAGTTATAATGATTACAAGCGTAATTTATACGGAGACGGTCTATCTTTATACATCTGTTAGACGCGTCAGCCGTTCAACTGACTACTTTTAGTCTCTTTCGCCAGAGGGCGTCCGTGGAAGTCCGTGGAAGTAAAGTTCTAGTAAGCAAACGCGACAATTATAATAAATAACTTGCATCCTTTTCTTTACAATTTACAGAGTGTTTATAAATGAATAAAAAATCGAACCGCCCAACAGGTGTAGTAGTTAGCGTCGTAGTTAGCGTCGCCGACTGCAGTGCCGAAGGGCCCGGGTTCGAATCCTGGAGAAAGCATGGATGTTTGCAAATGTATAGTGTCCGTGCGGCATGGGGGCACTTTAAATATGCGGCGCGAGCTGAAAGTCCTCTCGATAGGTTGGTCTTAGGAAAAGGGGTGGGAAAACCTCGGACCTGTCACCTCGGGCTGTTCTCCATCAAAACTGGGGGCGAAAGTGAGCTAAATTGCGCTGTCACCTGTAAGGTGCTCAGGGTTGTTGCCAAAGATAGGCGAAAACTTGAGATGCATGCAACGGAGAACTGGCTGACTATAGGTCAGACTGAGCATTAGCAACCATAACAATAAAAAAATTTATGTATTACCTTACCCGAATAAAACCTACATCGTAAGCATTGGTAACTGTACAAGTTTCTCAACTTCTACCTACCATTTGCTTTTTATGCTGACTGCGCAGCCGCAGGGTCAGTTTCCAAGATGAAGTAGCTAAAGGAAACGGCTTTCTGTGTGCTCCGTTTTGAGGTGTCTAGATCCGTGGTTTCAGTGCACGTTTTCTGTGCCGTGTCTCGGGAGAAAGTGCACTGCCTATTTTACTTCGAACAAACTGTGATTGGTGAGTCCTTTTTAGACATCTTGAAAACCTGGTTATGACCCTAGCTAAACACTAATTATGATGATTATATTTATCAACTGAACGGCGCTCCGCCCCATTTTCACAGGAATGTACGAGAGTTTCTTAAATGTGTTGTTTGCCAATGCTGGAATGGAAGTACGGTAACAACAGACCACAAACTTCTCCTCTGGTCGTCCCATTCGCCGGATTTAACACCATACAGTTTCTTTCTTTGTGGATTTGTTTTACAGACAGAGCTTATGTATCTCCAATTCCCGTGTACCGTGAGGAAGTTTGTGGTCGATAAAGCATGCACTGCAGACCGTCACGGCGGACATTTGATGAACGTGTAGATGTGTGTCGGGTGCCCATACTGAAGGATTGTAATTAATGCATCAAAACCTTAGATAATTTTCTCTGCTCATGCTATAAGATTTGCTCATATAAAGTAACACTTCGATTTATTATTAATTTTTAAAACCGCACCATTCATTTATAAATACCTGTATTTAATCATTTCGTCATATGTTTATTTGAGTTCCAGATCATGCTTATTTTTTCTTATCATAGTTCAAGAATGATACGTTGTTAGCAACGTTTAATGAACGTGGATGTCTTTTGCAGTTAGATAATTATATGAAAGCTTGTAAATTTTCCGACATCTATCTGGGCGCAAATCATTAATCAAGGCTTGGCATTTAATGAGAAGTTGTGCAAGCAAGCGTATTTGTAGTCGCGTGGTTAAACTCTCCGAATAGGAACAGTTTCGGTCTGATTTAGATTGCTTGAAATGTGGACTAGCTGAGCAAGTTTCCTGGTAAATTTCCTCGTTTATAAATACGAGCTAATTCTCATAAGAAGGTCTGCAACCTGCGGCACTCCTCTGAAATCAGAAAAGCCATTTCGTATTCTGGCCTAATTAACTTAACGAACATAAAATTAGATCATAATCTGAAATGGTACTTAGAGCTGTTTAAGTAAGCGTAAGCGATGCGCACAGTAAACGCAAATCTTGACTAGCCATTCTCGCATGCAAACCACTTTCTGTTTTTGAAATATTTTACTTGATGTTGAAAAATGTTTTGTTGAAAGAATAATAATAATAAAAAAAAATTTAATACTTGAAAATTCAAGATTTCGACAAGAAACATTTATTTCATTTATTTATATTAAAATATCACTAGATTACTGAAATGTTAGAACAAAGAAATTAACCATTTTGGGCAATTTCAGTACCATAGTAATTTTTTTTCATTTTAAAATCTTAGTAGTATTGCTATATTAAACCGTTAAAGAAATCATATTCTTGCATTTGAGACTTCTTTTATAAAGTACATAAAAAAATCAGGCATTTGGTCAAAAGTAATTAAACGTCTAATAATAACTTACTATTACTTTTTCCTCTAGTTTTGGGGCCCACCAGCGGCCGAGCGGTAAAGACGCTGAACACTGGTAGTTCGGTCCGAGGTTCGAATCCCGCAAACGGGCTGGCTGCATGGGCGCCCTCGTGGCTTTCCGCATGTGTAACGTGTATACGAGCCAGTTTCCCCTAGAAAGTCCTCCACGAAAGGCATCCCTCCCCTTAGGCTAGATAGCCCTAGTGTGCTTTTCCATAATTAAATACACCACCAACACCACACCACCTCTAGTTTTGGGAAAGATTTATCATTTTATCATTATACTTCTGTACAATATGTTTTCCTCAACCTTTTTACTGCCAGGAATGCACTTATGAAAACAGTCGATTTTGTTTTATATTAGCTTACTTTTTGCAAAATTTTACTAATTCAGGGCTAGGCTGTATCATATTAAGCAAAGAAAAACATCACGCTCAAAGCTTTATATTCATAGATTTACGAACCATGTTAAAAAATAAATTTAAATCTATAACAATGATGGATGTGACAGATATATAACATTTTGAGTAAATAGAGAAATTAGAGTATACAAAAACGTTTCAGTCACATTTGGCAGTTTTATTTCGGCATTTAGATAATTGTTTTAAAACAGTCTCTACAGGTCTTCTGGAAGAATTTTAATGAAACTGATGAAATTTTGTTGCCTTTTTTATAGAACCTACAGGCTTTGTAAAGCAAGAATGATGAGCATCGTTTGACGTACTACCTTCTCTGATTGGTAAGATTTAATGCTTAATTTTCAGTAACATATTTATTATATGAGAATTTTCATTTCTATTTAAATATAAAATCCAATAATGCAAGATATACAAACTTTTAAAAAACATATGTATCTGTTATGAGTATACTAAAAATATAGAAATGCAGTATATAGTGTTTTACCCCCGATACCCCGTAACTTAAAATATTGATTATTTGAGTTATTGTTGAATGTGTAGTGCTAGTCAGATCATGGAGGTGTTACTTACACAGCACGCATCCAAACATATACGTATAATGTTGGTGAAATTAGAATATAGTTTATTTTTATGAAAATTATGTGAACAAAAAAAAAAGCTGAAGATACTGTCGATGTTTTATTTTCCTTACGTTATTTTTTGGAAAATGACATCGATCCAAATATGCTGAGAAAACTCCCAACTTAATGATACTTTTCTTTGTCCCTTTTAGGAATATTACATGAATTCTAAAAAAGATTGAAAATAAAGCTTTTTGTTTTCCCCTTTTTCCACCAACATGAAAGAGGAAAAGTATGCAAAATATTTTATTTTCAACTGCATTCTAATATGATTTATTTTACCTAATAGAAAAATATTTTAAATGTTTAAATTCTCGATCAATAGTTTAAAGTAGATCAAAGAAAAGTGCGTCATATAATGTGTTGTTACCAAAGATGATGCGCATTAGGTACGCATGAAAATAATCTTTTATTTTATTTTCGCAAACTTCTTTTCATAGCTCTCTGACAGGAAATATTTTTCTTTTTTCAGTTTCATTTTACCACTCTGATTCATTTTTAGAAATTCTTTGCAAGATTCGTAGTCTTAATTGTACACAAATTACTGACATTACTTTTAATTGTGTATTGATTTCTGATTTACCCAAATGTTTAAAATAGCCATATATATATAAATAATAATTTAATGTATAAAACATTTTGCATAAGTATTTTTTCAGTATTTGTAGTGTTTATTATAATTATAGTGCTTATTAAGGACTTTAAATGAATGCTATGTATTACTATAAAGACTTTTTTTTAGGTTTTAAAGACAGAGGTACTGAAAGTTTCTCAATTTTGAGGTATTAGAGTTCTTAGACTGGTATTGCGGGTGATAAAAAATGCTTTCAAAACAGCATAATATTTCACAAAATGAAGATCTAAATTTTGTTTTAATATCTTCAGAGAAATAATGCGCTAAACGAACAGAAAAATACCTTATCAATTATGACATGCATTGCTTATAATTTTATTCTTACGTAACTCAAATCTCAAAATCGTACATTTAGGGATTAATAAAATAAATGATTTGATTCAGATTATAACTCTCCGATCATTTTCAAAAGGAAACTGAGACAATAATGATAGAAAAATTTCGAATGTTTTACTGTTTGGTATTTTACTACTTACGCTTTTAAATCAAATATTCCATCTTAGACTTTTTCTTTTCAGTACCTTCAAATAACTAATAGGTAATCAAAATAGATAAGGCAATTCTAAAGAAAAACGATTGTATGTATCGCGCTTCATTGAGATCTTATTTCCTCTTTATAGGATATTTTTCTATTCTTCTTTTCCCTTTCTTCTTTTTCCCAATTTCATTATCCATATTATTCTTCAGATTTCAATTCATGTTAAATAACTCAGGTAACAAATGAATTATATGAGTAAAAACCCCCGTTGATCGGAAATAGAAGCCATTTTACACTTTTGCTGATAGGAGGGAAGTCTTCTTCCCCCCTTCCTCATTGCTTGTTTTATTTTTTATCTTAATTAACTTTGGTAATTGAATTTTGGCAGCATTTATTGACAATATCGTTAACAGTTTTAAATTTTTTACATTGTGTTCATGAGTAAAAACGTGTAGTTATTAGAAATAAACAGAGGCGAATTTACATCCGTTTATGAAAAATGTATATAAAAAAAGAAGTCTGTTTAATTATGTGGATCTTAAACTTTCACTCATTTCATTTCGTTTTACATTTATGCCAAGTAACGTACATAGAATACTTAGAATACCTACTTAGAATAAGTAGAATAAGGCTTAAAATTATGATTGAACATATATATTTAATAAACACATCATTTCTTTTCCCGGTTTGTCCGCAAGTTTTGTGTTTTGACACACAAGCACTCTAAAATTGTAATACTGATATTTCCTAGTGCATGTAAAATAGTGTACTTTAAATTAGTATACGGTCAAAATGTTGAAAAGGAAATTCTTAAATTGTATTCTTTCTTTTCTTGACTGCATAAGCATTGTAAATATAATTCATTCTTATTCAAAAGTCGACTTTTGAATTATCATTTTAAGAATTTAGTATTAGTATCATTTTAAGCTAAATTTTCAGTCTGTGAAAGCAAATTTTATATTTCAGACAGTTATTCCCCGTCAAATCGCACTTCATCTTATAGATTATCCTATACATGAAGATTTAGTGTAACAGTAATTCGAGAGGATTGTATTTCGTTTTATAAATTAATCTTATAAAAACACATGCATCTAGTAATAGAAAATGTCAAAATAATTAGGCACAGAAACCAAAATTTAGCTCACTTATATTGTACTTAAATGAACTCGAATTTTAATGAAGAACAGATTAATTGCCAAGATAGAAACTCACGCAAACATAGCTTTAAAAGAACTCTAATTAAAGTGTAATTAGAAAGAAACTTTTAAATGAATATTAAGAATGGAAAAATGCATGGAGTACTGAATTTACATCAGAACTGTTACGGCTTGTAGTACAGTGTGTATTTCCCCCAAAGCTCTTCATTTTTTTAAATTCAACTACCCAGTTTCATACAACGCAAATAGTTCTTCTAATTCTTGCTTTCCTTCAAATTTTTGAAGCATAATTCAGTGTTGTATACATTCACACTTTTAATTGAAAATCAAGGGTTTCTCAAGTTAGTTAAATATAAACATGTGTATTTAAGTTATGTTTAATCAGTCGCTTTTCCCAAATTACACATGCACGCAACTGGAATTGAATTTTCTTATTTATAGCATTTCTAAATTGTGAATTAATATTTATCACTATTAAAAACCTTCTGATTCAAGCAAACATTAAACTTTAACTAAATTTGAAAGGAATTCGTTTTTTGTATTAAAATTTTATTTCGTTTTATTGATTTCTCAAGATTTTAGTGTTCATAAAAAAAAAGGTTTTTTAAAGTATTCTGGTAAATGAAGACTCGTTATGAGAAATTGTTACTAAAATTTCTCACTTCACTCTGATATTTTACGTTTATGTTTTGCTTGACTAATATGAAATTTGGTTACATTACTTCGAGCACCTCGATTATGGCTAAGTAAGGCGATTATGGCACTATGATATTTTCACAGCTGTAACTTCCTAATTGGAAGAAACAGAACAGAATAAAATGTGAAGCCCGAACCTCAATAAATTGAAATACAAACCAATAAATTCGTACCGGAATATAAAACACGTGGGAATTCAAATATCCAAACTAAAAATAAAATATCATCCTGAATAAGAGATACATATATAATAATGTAATTCTCCTGAATAAAAGAAAATGAGAAACAAGGAATCGATAGTAGATCAAGCTAGGGTTTCTCTTTTCAATTACTGACCTCAAGCGTGGCGTCCCACCAGTGACAGAGTGGTAAAGCGTGCTGAATACTGCAACTTCGACCCGGGTTCAACCCCAGGCGAAGCCACTAGTTGCATGATTGGTTTTCATGTCTTTCGCATGTGAATCGACATACCAGCTAGTTTCTCTTAGAAAGACATACCTACCCTTAAACAGATAGCCCTTGCACGCTTTTCTATATCTGTATATATAACCTAATCTAATCTAACTGTATGGTGATTGCCACATTGTTCTCTAATTATCGACCTACAAAATCCTTGTTACGATGGTGAATTTCAGGCTTTCGCTCAACTGCAATAAGCACAATGTAAAATGTTCCAAATAATTTGAGAAATCTACCTATATCTTTTCTTGAAATTTAAAATTTGTTATTTTCCGCTGAGCTGAAAAATGACGAGATGAAGCTCTACAGTGGGAGCATCTGTGGTCTACGCCCATTGATATTGAAGCTAAGCGCTTTTGAAAACTGCCTTGATTTTCGATGCTTGCTTTGAAGCTCTCGCTCAGTACTTCAGTATCTTCATTTCCTGCGAAATGTGAGCTGCTCTTGTGACGGTTGGCTAATGTTGGTCCTTTTCGATCCTGATGTCTGAGTTCTTGCGTAGAAGATTAAATATTCTAATTAACTTCTAATACCGGTTACTTACTAGGATTCTGAGGCTATCAACCAGCAGTGTTCATGAAGAGTAAGTTGACCAACACTACTTTTTGTTATATTATGGAACGTGTACAGACACTGACATTCATCTTTCAACTTTTTTCCTTTTTTTTTAAATCTTAGAGTCTAAGAAAAAACCCGTTGACAGGCAGTCGTTTTATCCAAGTTTCAATTTCCTGTGAATAAAGAAGTAATGGAAAATTTATTTAAATTTTTACTATCAAGACGTTGTATTGTATTCTAGAATATCATTTCGCGATCTCCTAATTTATTATAACCGGCTAACCATCAGTTCAAAAATCAGAAATAGAAAATAAATAAGGAAATTAATAAACAATGTACGACTATGGAATCAATTTGGAAAGAAAACAAGTAAAGGAATAAAGAAAAATAAGAAACAGAAAGAAATGAACGAGAAACAATAAACAAAAAAGTATTCAAGGTGCGCAACAATTTCTCAGAGCTATGCATAGAGTTGAAAAATTGTGATGGATGTTTAAAGTACAATAAAATGATGAAAATTCTGGAAATATGTGGCTTGTTTCTTTTATCAAACCTATCAAAATTATACTTTAAATTTTACTAACAATAAATTAAGTCAGCTTCCTTCCTATGTGCTTGGTTCATCGAGATACTCGCTCAAAACAAGGTTTAAGCAAAATTTTCATGCAAATTTATTGGCAAAATGCGTAGTTTTAAAATAGAAGAACAGCCTTAACTATAATGGACTTTGTATTGTGCTGTACCTTTTCCTGTGGTGGTGTGGTGTGGTGTATTTAATTATGGCAAAGCACACTAGGGCTATCTGCCTAAGAGGAGGGATGCCTTTCGTGGAGGACTTTCTGAGGGAAACTGGCTCGTATACACGTTACACATGGGGAAAACCACGAAAACACCCATGCAGCCAGCTCGTTCGCGGGATTCGAATCTCGGACCCAACTACCAGTGTTCAGCGAATTTACCGCTCGGCCGCTGGTGGGCCCTACTTTTTCCTGTGAGGTTTGCTTGAGGTAGCTGTGGAAGAGCTGTAAGACCAAGCTCTGTTATTCCGCATAAACTAAATTAGATCCTACAATGAACCTGGCGAATTCTTGCACAGGTGTGAATTAAATACCAGCACAGAAGAAGGGTGAAAAATAACCCTTTATTAACTCAAACTAATTTAACAGAAAATCGCGGACTTCGTGCGTTACAAAAACACCGTCCACTTGCGGTGGGAATTAAAGCGTAGAATATAATACAAGTCAAAACCTGAAATAACGAATGCAAGAGTGCACTTAAGTTTACGCCTAAGAGGTGGACTCACAGAAATCTAACCGGCGTGATACTAACCTGATAAGGCCAAGAGGCTTACTAGCGTGACCGCGGAATATCAAAGAAACGTGCGCTTGGCTAGCGAAACAAGCTCTGAATAAACTGAGATATTCACACGTTTAAATAGCACTTCACTTAACTTTAAATTTACATTCTGGCGAGAGAATGTGTGGAGAAATTGAGAAGTTTAGAACAGGAAATCAAACTAAAAATAAATTTGTTATGCAAAATAAGGAAAACCCCACAGAGCTACAGAGAGGTTTCGCTGAGCTCTGTAAGTTTCCATCACACCCTTAGATGTTTATGGATTTAAGTTAGGATATTTTTTAACCAGTATATATATCCTAACTTAAATCCATAAACACCTAGGGATGTGATGAATATTTTTTTAACGATTGACAACATGCTTATACAGCCATTTCTTATTGGAGGATTAAACTGTTTCTGAAAAGTTTATTTATCTTACAAGATCTTCAGACTCATACAGCTTTGAAAAGTTGGAGAATGATAAGTCCTTCTGTTATTCTCGATAGCCCAAGACGCAATGTTGAGGCTTTCCTTGTATCTACAGGACATGATTGCCTTGCCGCTCACCTGCACTGCATAGGTATTTCAAGCGATCCTATTTGCCCACTTTGTAATTCTGCAGAAGAAATGGACAAGGACCACCTGCTTCGATGTGGGGCTCTTCGTGGTCTTACAGAGGAGTCGAGATAACTGGAGGCAAGAGTGCTTCTTAGGCAATAACATCGGTCTTTTACTTCTGTTGTTTGTAAAATTTTAGTTCTTTGCAACGTTTTACCTAGCCATTGCAAATATTTTTTTTAAAACAGTTCGGAAAGGCACACAGCTTTTTGTTGTAAGTTGTACCAAAACTCGGATTTGGTTTGTTATTAAGTTTTGTAATACCCGCCAGGAATGTCGATATTAAGTTCTATTCATGTTTTACTGAAGCCTTTGAATTAATAATTAAGCAGTAACTGAGCCGTTACAAGCTTAAATATTCGCATAACTTCTGGGGATAACGGTTAAATGTTTATGATACATAATTTTAAGATATTTCATCCCATAGAAATTATAAATATATTTGTTAACAGGTAAAACAATTGTTTTCTTTAAAACAATTTCTCAACATGTGATGGAGTTTATTTTATAATATTGTTGTATATGTTTTGCATATTGTACGCAAGTGTTGATTTTTCATTTATAATATTTCGGATGTTTAAAATACAGAGATGATATTTAAAAAAATATTAAATATCTTCTTTAATTATTTCATATATAAGATATCTAATTGCATTTTTACATAGATTTAAGTATTATTGGTATGATTGGTTAAAAGCAACACATGTTATTTAGAAGACGCTTTAGATATTATTTAAAATGCATTTAGGGCATAATGTCGTTTAAATTTTCATTGCGTATTATTCCCTTAATAAATATCGGCATTTCATTTCATATCGCTTTACGCTTTATATTAAATTCTCATGACAATATAGTACAAAATATGATGCGCTTAGTACTTTATTTATAATTTTGTTTTCATAAAACATTTTAGTGATGAAACCAGGTAGTTCCAAATTAAATAATATTTTTCTATATTTTCGCAGAAACTCATAAAACACTCACATAAATTTCAAACATAAGATAAAAGCCTAATCTAAAACATCGTGATTTATTCTACTAGTTTTTATAAGTTTTATATGTTTTATATGTTGTTTCGTGTTTCTTTAGATCTAAGTTTTTCAATCAGAGCCGATACAAAAAGCTGTATATAACCCCTCCCCAATTCCTTTCTTAGAAGCATCCGGGGATTTTCTTTTGGCTAACTTTAGGGATAAAATGAAAGTTTCCATCCCCTACGAGAATCGATACTTGATTTTAGACTTCCATTTATACTTTAATTCTCTTTTCCTTTTTATACACATATAAAAACTTCTAGAAAGATAACAGTAAGCATCTCTGAAAACATTGGGAATATACTTTACGTATGAAAACATATGGATAACAATTTTTTATGGATGAACTTTTATATAATTTGTTATTATTTTCTCGACAAAAAAGGAATCCTGTTTTGAAATTTTAACGATCCTTATAAATAATTATAGTACAAACTTACGAAGTTTGTTCAATTGAAATTTTTAAGTATGAAATAAATTCCAAAAATATCTAAGGTAAAATTTCGAGTACTAAATAGCTTCACAAATAATCTTGACATGAAATTATTTCAAAACTTTGTATTGCTATATTTGTATATAACACAAAGCTATATTTTTTCTCCTTCAGTCAGATTTTCCAATTTTCACCCGTAATTAGCGCGGCTAAGGAACCTTTGTAATGAAGCAAAAAGGTTACCATAGAAACTGCAGAAATCATGCATGATATTCTTATCTTAATTTTAAAGGTCTGTTTAAATTTCGATTGAAATCTGTTAAAAGAATATTTTGTTTTAATCCCCTCGAGACCAATTTCCTTTTGAAACACGTAACTAGATTTAGTTTATGTGAGCATTTCGTTAACATTCTGTCTTAAAAAAGAATATTTTTAAAAAATTCATTTTAATATTTGTTCATTGTTCTAATTTTTTGAGAGGATTTTGTTTAGAACTTTATTTTATTTAGAATTATTTCGAACTTTATTGAAAAGAACATGTAAAATAATACTTTTTTTAACCAGGAGATGTGAAAAATGTGTAATGTCCTCGTCGAAACTTGAAGCTGGATCTCTTGAATATGCGTAAAGCGTGCTACCGTTACACCATGAAGCTACAGTGGATGGACAAAAATATGGAAACACCTTGTGAAATGCATGTTTGAAAAGAAAGATTGATTTTAATGAAATATGTAGGTGGCGCTGGCGTTTTTGACTACTGACGCCACCTATACAACTTCGTAAATGTGCTAAACAGTTCAGTTGTTGTCGGAGTACTGTTATGTGAGGTTGTCATTGCATTATGTCAGAGTTAACAGACTTCGAACGTCGGCAAATTGTTGGAGCACGTATGGTAGGTACTTCCGTAAGCAAGGTAGCCGAGGTGTTTAGTGTTTCAAGAGGTACTGTATCGAAGATTTATTCCGCATATTTGAAAAGCGGAAAAACATCATCTGCTGAATCACAGCGCGGACGAAAGTGTGTCCTGAGTGATCGTGACAGACGATCATTAAGGGCAATTGTGACGAAAAATAAGAAGACCACAGCTGCAAAAGTTACTGCTGAAACGAATGTTGTGTTACCGAACCCTGTGAGTACCAAAACAATTAGAAGGGAGCTTCATAAACAGGGAATTGCTGGCCGTGCTGCAATTGAGAAGCCACTCATCAGTGATGCTAATGCCCGTAACAGGAAAAGGTGATGTTTAAGTCATAAAGGCCTGGACTATAGAACAGTGGAAGCGAGTAATATGGTCTGACGAGTCTTCTTTCACATTGTTTCCCACTTCTGGCCGAGTTTACGTCTGGAGAACGCCATCTCGAGCCTATAATACAGACTGCTTGTTGCCAAGAGTGAAACATGGCGGGGGTTCTGTTATGGTTTGGACAGCCATATGGTGTTCTCTGCTAGCCCCATGATAACTGTGTCAGGGCACATGACTGCCAAGACTTATGTGAACATTTTGGCCGATCAAGTTCATCCCATGGTACAAACTTTGTTCCCCGATGGTGATGGTTGTCTTCCAAGACGACAAAGCCCCTGTTCACACAGCTCACATTGTCCAGGACTGGTTTTCTGAGCACGAGGATGAGTTGTCCCATCTCCCCTGGCCACCACAGTCACCAGACCTGAATATTATCGAACCTTTGTGGTCTACATTGAAACGGAAAGTGCGTTCTCGTTATCCACCGCCAACATCGTTATCTGAACTTGCCACCGTTTTGCAGGAAAAATGGTATAATATTGCCTTGGCAAATATACAGGAACTGTATTTATCCATTCCGAGAAGACTGCAAGCTGTTTTGGATGCCAACGGGTTTCCTACACCATATTAAGCAAAGAAACATGTTTTTTAATGGTGTTTCCATATTTTTGTCCAACCCCTGTATGCTGGAAAGAGGGAGAAAATACTTTATACATTCTACCTTTTCAAGGGCGACTGGGGATTAGGGAATCCAATTGTTAAATCCCAGCAGTGACGATCCATCGTCCACCACCCTTTTAGTCCCGGCCTCACTGAAGATTCATGAAGTTACTTTGAAGCAGAAGACGTGAAAAATGAGCAATGCCCTGGCCGGGACTCAAACCCGGACTTCACGATACGTTCTGATTGTGCTACGTTACGCTACAAAGGCATACTGGAAGGAGGAAGAAAATACCGTGTAATGTCATACTGACATATTTATTATGAGTTAGCCTGATTATGCAAAGGCTGTATTCGGGTTATCATATACATTAAACTCACTGATAATGCAATTCTGAATTTATATTAGAGTTAATACCATGACATAATCATTATCAGCATTAAATTTCACTTCATTTATAACCTGTACACCTTCGCAACATGTATAATTCCCCCCCCCAAATGATAAAATATTCAAAATCTGAATTTTGTACTTTATTCATTGCAGCAAAAGCTTACAAATGCAGGTTTCTATCCGTTGTTTTTTGCAATTTGAATTTTTCATATTACTGTAAAAAAAAAAGAGCTACCAATAGACAAGTCGCTAAAACCATTTGCATTTTTGTGCTCGATTTCCGATGGCGGAGTTCGAGGATGTAGAATGTTTTCGGAGCTTTTTCGTTGTGTAAGGTAGATATGAAGCAATTTCGTTTAAGAAACTCTCAAGGTATCCCTGTTGCAAGAAAAGCGTACGACCTGGTCTCATCGATTTCGCTCCATCTTTGCATAATTGCATTGGATTTTAAAAATGGATGTATATTTTTAAATTACAAAAACAAAACAAAAAAAACATATTCAGAAAAGGAGAACAGGCTTAAAAGTCTAAGCATCATTCAGATTATTTTACTTTCTCCTTTTGTTGGAAACGCGGATAGAGTACTGATTCACGCATAGGACTACACACGAAAAGCATGTGACTTAAGTCCAGTTAGCTAGCAGCAGTGCTATTTTCTGTCACATTATTAATATTGCTATTACTTTAATTAAAAAATATGCGTGAGAATAAATTTAATGTAATAAAGAGAAAATTAAATAGAACAAAATTTCTTAAAAAAAGATTTCTTTTAAATTTATTTTATTCTATTTTCACATTTCCACAAATTTATATGCAAAAAAATAAATAGAAATTGTTATAAAAATTCTTAAAATGTGAAATAATTGAGCTTTGAATGAATAATAATTTATCCTACGTTATATTCGTATATCATGTAGCGTGGAAAGAGATATATTATCTGTACATTAATTCATCGTACAGAGACTGATAGGGCCATAGCTACAAACCTTGAAACATACATTATGTGGATGTTGTAAGTGTGCGAACCTTGAAGCGAGTTTTTCAAAATCGATTTTGATTTCTGTATTTAACATTGAAAGGATTTTTTAATCAATTTTTTGCACATACTTAACTAAAAACTCGAGCAAACTATAAACATCATAGTTCTACTATTTCTGCCAGAGCATAGACCGGAAAAATATCTTTTCGAATGAAATCTGCATCGATTTTTTTAAAAATAATTTACAGATTTGGCCGATTTTTTAAATATCATTTGATATTTTCTCTCTTTACACATCCGCTATATTTAAATTTCTGCATTCAAAAGAGCATCTTTCATAAAATTAAAAAAATTTCATATATTATTGAAAAAAGGCCCTCTTTCGTTTCAAAATAAGAATTTTATAAAAACATTAATCACCTGATTTTAGGCACTTTCGCATTCTGACCCCTCTCATGAGGTAAGCGATAGAGTTGATTTGTCGCATTCCCTAACTTCAAAAGACCTAATGTGTGTACACATGATGACATACGTAAACATTTCCTCTGGCATGCATTTAAAAAAAATTAAATTTATTATTTTTCAATGTGATTGTTTTTCTTTCTGTAAAGAACTATCCTATTTCTTCTCATATTCCCCCCTTTTTTTTACTAATTTTATTGTCTGCATAATTTAATTTCCGAATTATGCGAATAATTTAATTTCCGAAGCAAGCAACTACAGTAACATCATAACAAGTGAAAAAGAGTAATGGATAGACTACAGATAACTATTATAATATTATTTCTTTGAAAGGAACCTGCACTGCAATAAGCATGCATTGTAGTAATATAAGGTATTTCTCTTGCCTTTTTAGCACACCTTCGTAGTGTAGTGGTCAGCACGCTCGACGCGTATTCGAGAGGCCCGTGGTTCGAGTCCCGGCGAAGGCGATGCTTATTTTTCATCTCTCTTGCTTGGACCTAATGTTTCTACAGTATTAGCATTACAATATCTAAAAAATATCTTCATTTATACTTCCCCGCAACTTGAATCTCTCCCGTTCTTATTGTTGGCTGTGTTACACCATAGGACCTAAATCATCTATAAATAATTAGAGAAGGTTATTATGCTATCGACTCATAGAAGTTGTAGACTGAATGTCTATCCGTGTTTGCTTCACTGTGATTGGTCGGCGTTGAGAATTATTTGCACTGCTGCTTATAAATTTTCGCATTTTAGGTCATTTCATTTTAAAGTTGATCCTGTATAATTAATATAAACAGTTTGTAAGGTATATTTTAATTTTATAACACTTATTTTAATTTGAAGTGCCTATCAATTCTTTTCCTATGAATTCTTGTTTCCACTTACAACTTCCGACCAGAATGAGTTTTTAGATTCGCGTTGAATGTAAATGAGAGAGCTACTTCTCTTTCATTACATTTTTCTTATTTAAGGAAGTTAATTTGTGAGAGAGAGCTAGGAATCCTAAGTAGCGCGTGTCTGTCTTCCGGCTAAATCTCTCTCATTTTCATTCAACGCGATTTTAAAAACTCATTCTGGTAAGAAGTTGTAAGTGAAAACAAGAATTAATAGGAAAGCAGTTTTAAATTAAAATAAATGATATAAAATTAAAATATACCTTACAAGTTACGTTGTAAGGATCTTAAGTTTTACTAACGTTTATTTTATTTTAAATCTTTACTATCACTTCTTATTTTCTACTTCCGGCCAGAATTAAAAGCTTTAACTTATTTATGCAAATTTGTCTGGCGAACGCCAAGTACTTAAGTTGTGGCTTTTTGCCAAGCAAGAGAGAGGAAGGAGTTAGTAGAAGCAGGCCGCTTGCCTTAGCAGTTTTTACTCGGTTGCTGGTTGCCTTCCAGGCCAGAGGTTTAATCCTCTTGATAATTTTAAACGTATTGTAGTGTTAACAGTTCTCTGTACTACATACGGCTTCCTGTTAATATACGGCCAATCTTCCACGTAGGCCCTTGTTTATTATTCCAAAGTTAAGTTAGCGTTTAGTTAATATTTTTATATTCTTACGTTCAGACCACAAGTGGTTGGTCTCTGTATTCCGAAGTCCGGAAATCATTGTAAAGAGTTAAAAATAAAGGGTTTCGTATACCCTTCCTGTGTATCTTGTCTACTTCCCACATTCATTGAACATAGCTTTAGTAAGCTCCCTGTTCCGAGTCAGGTTCTTGAATGTTCCCGAAGAAGGTAAGGCGGAACATTGAACCTGATAACGTAAATATTTATACATATTAAGTATTGTATTTAGAGTTAATTTTTTTCATTAATCTTATTGTTTCCATGCTATGTGAATATAATATTAAAAATAAAAGGAACATACATTTCCATCAAAAATTACTCACTGCGGTATTTGGGTTACTAAATTTTTCCACTTTAATGTGTACACTCATTATAATCTGATGAAAATCGATTACTGCAGAAAATGTTACTAGGTTTCAAAATCACATTAACGTTTTTACTTCATTTCATACTGAAATTAACTTAAAAAGATATGAATTTCCATTAGTACTTTCAGGTATAATCGTTTTAGTTACTCAAATTTCAGAAAAGTTTCATTTTGTATGTGCCATAATACCACATTCTTTGTTGCTATACAGAATACTTTCTTTACAGTGTTTCATTTTTATTATTTTTTATTGTTTGTTAGAGTAAAATATTGAAATTATTTGAGTCTCTTCTGCACAGTAAAAATTTTTTACAGTACGTATTTGGGATTACAATTCAACCTACGCAGACTTCGTTTTTTTCAAAATCTAAAACAGTATTTGTTTTTATTCAGTTACAAGCTCTTTTTGCACATCCCTTTTCGACAATCAACTTATTCATTGTAGAATTTTTAACTTTGTATCACTGGATAAACCAAAAACAGTCTTCAGAATGTTATTTTATTTTCCACTAAATGTTATTTTACTGTATTCATTTCGGAAAGTCTAACTTCTGGGAATTTTCTTAGAAACCATTTCACTTTTTTAACCATCTTAACAATCTTGTGCTTGATAATTATGATAAATGTTTGAACGAAAAGGTTTCATCCTTCTATTTTAACGTTCCCATGATTTAAAATAGTATTGAAATGAAATTTCTAAATCAAGCACAAATTTAATGAACTGAATGTAATCTTAAAACATTCCGTAAATCGAAGCATCTCGAAGGAAAATGACATTACATATTCTGTTACTACTATATTTAGAAGAAAAAAATTCCTACACTGAAAGGGAGTGATTTTAATTAATTAATTTATTTTTTGTTATTTTTTCTTCTTTATCTTTCCTTCATTTCAAGAAAGATTTGTTTAATTATTACCTCTATCATTCTTATATTACCTATTTTATGCTTCGCATACAAATATTTTTTTTTGCCTTCTACGGGAAGAACGGTAGTGTTGCTGGTTTTAAAGAAATTTGTGGAGTAAGTATAAAGGTTCAAATTAAAATAAACAAAATTCTTTTTGCGCGAAATTTTCCTATTACATAATTCTTGTATTACTTCTTTCAGAGAATGTTTTATTCTTCTAGCAATGAGTTCGTCCAAACCAGTGTGGTCCAACCCGCGGCCCGCAGGCCGTATGTGTCCCTCTTACTCATTTTGTTGGCACTTGCCCTTCTTACTGGAGAAACAAATGTTAGTTAAACATTTAGAAAAACAAAAGAACCTTCTTACTGCTTTAAATAATAATAAGCAGAATAAACTGTATTTGTGAAAAACAAGCAGTGTAAAACAGTCGCTAGGATGGGAACTTGCTGGCGAAACTGCGCTGCAGAGAATACAAAATAGCAGATTTAGCGACAAACCGCTGACATTGGCAAAGCTGTCCCTCAGATGACAATTTCTTTCATCCCTAAAGATATATTAAAATAGTGAGTTATATGTAATTCATTTTCTTTCTTTAATGTCTCTGACCCTAAATTTTCACATTTTAGGGAAACAATCCAAACAATCCCCCCCTTTAATCGATTTAAAATTTTTGCTTTCCCATTAACGACTCTTATATTAGATCCCTTAAATTATTTTGGCTTAAATGCGAGGTTTTAAACTCATCCTTTTTGAAGAATCCGTTTCATAAATTGCTACGATTGCATCACTACGTAAGCTGTTCCAAATATGATAATAAGCATAGAAGCAATTAAATGCGTGAAAAAGGGCCTCAATCTAACAGGTACAGGTTGAAGTGCCAAGTACTCCTTTGAAATTCTATCGAGAAGAACCAACACCCTACGGGGCACAAAGAGCCCGCTTGCATCTAAAAAAACTGCATTTGGTTGCAATACACATGGCCATATCCGCCACCTCGTTGGGAAGCGGGACTTCCAACCAACTGGCGAAGGACGTTTATTCATTTTGAGTTGAAGATGTATTTATAAATATTAGCTTACAGTTGGTGCAAGTGCACTTACGCACTATGGAAACTTGTACTACAGAATATAAAACCTTTTTTGTATGGTGCATAAATCAGTTTGAAAATAAATTCATTTAAAATAGATGAGAATACATGATAGAAAATACTTGATAAAATATGAAAAGATGTATTACATAATAGGAAAACTTAAATATAGTAAATAAATAGTAAGATGTAAATACATGTACACTATATGAAAAATTTTGATTACATTAAAATTATAATAGTCATTCTTGAAAATTTGGATATATAATTTGGGACCACAAACCATACCATAAAATAATGAATAGTAAACAACAACAGATAACAATTTTGATTACAATAAAGTTATCATAATTATTCTTTAAATTTTGGAAATACATTCTGGTATCATAAATTAAATGGTGCTAATGTCTATATAGACTATATAAAAGAGTACTCAGTATAAAAATAGTGCTGAAGTTTGTTAGTCGATAGGCAATAATAGTCAAGTCTGTATAAAATAGTAAATATTGAGACTTCCAGCCATTATAGCCATCCTTGAAAATTTGGAAATATGGTTTACCATATTTCCAAATTTTCAAGGATGGCACTGTTTATAGAGACTTGAGTACTATTCATAAATTATAAATAGTACTCAAGTCTCTATAAAACAGTGAATTGTGGACAATTTATAAAATTTTTACACTGCAAGTTGAAAATTTCAAAATAGAGTTTGGCACCATAAATAAAATACTGTTCATGTCTATATGAAATACAGATTATATAAAATTAAAAATATTTTCGGTAAGATTAACTACTTTGGTTCTTTTCTCATAACTCAAGAAAGTCCTGAAGCTCCTTCATTAGATTCTGTACTATCTGCAAAACTATTTCTACAGTCAATATTTGCTCATAGTTGGGTAACAAACTTTACATCTTTCCTTAATGTTGTGTCTAAGGGTGCGCTGATTTCGTTCAAAGATGAGGATTCTGCAAATTTTCATAAACGCTATATAAAACATTAAATAGTAAATGCAGACTTTTAATTGGTTTGCTGTAGTCTATTACTTAAGGATTTTGAAATACGTATGCATAAAATTTAAAAAAGTATTTTCCTTAAAATTAACTACTTTGGTAGTTTTCTCATAAGCTTGAAAAATACTATTTTCTTTCGCTAAACGTGCTTTAAATATAATTTTCCCTTAGGATTTGGTAAAATAATACAGGCACTTCCTACGAAACCCAATCCAAGCCATTTTTATCCATCCGTTTATATGATTGGGTAGAAGACATTCAAAGGAGATGGTTTTAAAGTACTCTATAAAGTTCTTGGATGAATTGCATTGGACTGAATCCTTGGATGTTTGCTATAAGGATTTATTGGGGTTTTGTGTAAAGTTGGATCAATGATTTCACCTTAGTACTGCAGGATCTTTCTAACATAAGCACTGTGCATTTTACATATTCGCTTTGCGCTGTAATATGAAGAGGTGCAATACTAGAGAGGACGCAAAGAGCTGTATTAGAAATCGTACGATAACATTTAGTTATTCTAAGAAGAAATGGGCATTGCGTTGCTTGAAGCTGTTTTAAGTTTCGGTTTGTCGAGTACAAATTTCTGCACCATAGAGCACTATTTTTTCAATGATAGAATTCATCAGAACTTTTTTATATGTGAGTTTGAATGTCAGTTTAACAATTGAACTTTTCTCAGGTTATTTTTTTGCTTTGGTTCTAATGTAAAAAGGTAGTCTATCCAGTTAAGTTTGCTGTCTGTTTTTAATTCTACTACAATCAATTGAAAATTTTTCGAGTCCGGTATTATTTTGAGATTTTTTGGAAAAGGTTTTTGCTCTTGATTTTTCTTCACTGTTGTTTAGTTTAATTTTAGTACACTGTATTTTGAAAATATTTATGGTTTCATCAACACGAACTAGCTTAAAGTTGGTTCCTAGTTTTTCCGTGTAAAGTGAATCCTGCATCATCAGCGAATACAATAATTTTTGTGTAAGCTGACCATAAAGAACTAATGGTATTGAAACCCGAATTCCACAAATCGGTACTTAAGCAGGATCCTTAAGGGCAGCCTCTTTGTTGACTTTTTTCTACGATCTTATTGTTGTGGATGATACGGCATTTTCTTTCTGTTAAAAACGTTTTGGAGGATGCAAAAGCTATTTTTCGGGTATTTCGATTCTTTAAGTGCCTATATTACTGCAGGCCACTATAGGGCCACTAGGGAATCAAATGCTTTGTTGAGGTTCAAAACGATTAGAGCTGAATGAAGTTCTAAAGATTTATTTATTGAGAGTTGGCTTAGAGCTGAATACATATTGCGTTTCTTATAGATTTATTTGGAGTAAAGCCATAGTGATTGTTGCTTATAAAGTTATTTATTGTAAGATGGTGGCGAATGCGTTCTGTAATTAATATCTGCAGTAGCTTTTCTATTGCTGGTAGAAGATTAACAGGTCTGTATGAGTTAGCGTTATAGGGATCTTTGTCTGGCTTACAACAAAGTGACTTGGACTGTTTTGGAGCTGGTAGGTAAGGTACTAAACTTTAAGCATTTATTCCACATTTCGTTATAGTAGGTTGTAGTAAGAGAAGTGAATTAATTTGATTATTTGGTTCGTAATGCTCTCTGCTCCGCCTCAAGCTGTTAGGTACAGTTTAAAATGCGACGGACACCCAGTGTTTCCTAAAGGCAAAATGGGTATTGCTCAATTACACTTCTATCTAGAACAACGACACCCTTCAAAACCCAGATGGCCGGCGATGACGCCACCAGAAGAGCTCCATTTGACTGCAACCCACACCTCCAGGTCCGCCCCCTCTTATGGTAACCGGGACTCTCAACCAGATGGCGGAACATTTATTAAATTTTCAATTAAGGCATTCAAAAATATAGTAGTTATGTTTAACAATATATTTATTTAAATTACTTTTGTCGTAATCAAGATGCATTACATGATATTTTTTCTTTATCAAAATTAGCGTATCTAAAGCTTACTTTTTGTGAGAGTCATTAAAATATTTATCATCTGGCAGCATCAATTACATTTTTAGGGAAGTGAGAATATCTCTGATTTGCAAAGCGTTGACTATTTAAGCAAACAAAATGTGACATGGGCAACTAGTTGATTTGCTTCTTTAACGAAAAAAAAATTGCAGTCATACATCGTGGAAAATATTAGGAGGCACAATTGACATCAATGCTGCATTTTCCTTGAAAGTTAGTGTTTTCCGAAGCTCTTATTTTTAGATATAACTTGAGATAACATTCATCTCTTAGGAAAGTATAGTATAAAAATTGTTACATATCCGGTACGTATGGTTAGTATATGCTTTAACGAATAGCTAGAGATTTCTTGTGAAACACAAGGGTTATGAGGATACCCTCGTAAACCCTTGAATTCTCATTAAGAACTCTGTTAAAGGTGATAATAATAAATAATTTTGGTCCGCTATGGCTTTTATTTATGTTTTTGCTTCATGCCAATTATTTAAGGAGTATTGTCACATAATTATTTGCATTAATTAGTGGATTTGCTTAACGTATATCAGCAACCCCTATACCGAAAATGTTAAATTGCCCATTTTCGATATACCTTTTCTCAAATTCTGCTGTAGATACACGCTTGAAATTTTTTGTGTAATTAAAGCATACCTATCTGATTATACTGAAATGAGCTTTTGAAACATTTTGAATTTTAGAATAATTTACAGAATATTTTGTTAGGCATAGCAAAATTTAGCACTTTTCTCACACATAAAATTAAAATTTTTCCCCTTAGTTTATCACAAAAAAGCTCATCTCAGTAAATATTAGGAAAACTAATAAATAATACATAAAAATTTTAGATACCTGTGAGCAGTAATTCCTGAGAAAAGGTTCATCGAGTATAAAAAAAAATCACGTTTGGAGAAAAACGCGTTTTTATGTAAAAATCCTCATTCATAAAAGCATTCGATAACAAATTAAACCTAGAGTTTTTACAGTACTAATTTTCATCGAGATTAAAGAATGGTATTTTTAGAAAGATAAAAGTGTAGATAATTTGAAAATGCAAAAATCCGAAATTACCATTTTTTGAAGATTTTGGGGTTCCAGCACCCTATAAACTGGTATATAAATCTTTCTGCTGTGCTTTTAAGTTACCTTGAATCAATGCAGAAAAATAATAAAAATTGCATTACACATATCTGCTTACATAGATAGTGCGCGAAAAATACAGAAACTGGATACAGAACTATTAGTTTTTGGCTCTGATTCATTTTATATATTTTAACTGAAATTGGTTTCTTAAATTAAAGCAGAGAATCCTACTTGAACTGAAAGAAACTGTCAGTGAAAAGCAATTTTGAAAAGAGTAATTTGGGTACTAATTGTGGTTTATTTTCCATCTAAATGCGTAATCATAATGTAAATTAAACACCTGTGTTTCTGTATAAGTAATTAAGGTATTACATTACACTTAAGGTTCAAGAAGATATGAGCATCTTCATTAGGTGGTATTTTAAAGCGGAAGTTCTTTGTACCACTTACAGATGTTGTCTTTTTCTTTCGGTTAATTACATTGAAATGGATTTCCTTCAAAAGATGATTACTAAAAATTTCTACAGTCATTAGATAGCATGTGGAGTAATTAACAGCGAATTTACAAGCATTTATCCTTTCGTTCATTTTGTAGAGCTTTTTCTTAGGTGTTAAATACTTCGGTAAATATTGACGTTAAAGAAACAAGTAAAACTGAAGAAAAGTATTTACAAATGCTTTTCTAAGTCAACTTTGGAAGTAAGGTTTCGATTTTCGTTTTAAATATGTTTCTGTTAAAGAGATACTTTTGTGATGTCATTGCCATCTCTTCACAAATATTCTTACTGCTTATAATACGAAAATAAGATGAGGTGTTAAGACCTCATTGACTGCAAATCCTAAAAAGCTATGTCTCTGTCTCTCAGCTAAATTTTACAATTTAAAATAATTGTATTTGTAAAAGCTATAGGAAAGCTATAAAACTAATAGTTGAAATTTCTAGATGGAATTAAAAATAAATAACTATCGACAGTTGAACAGTTATCTTGAAATTTCTTAGTAAAATAAACTTTTAAATTTAATAATTTCTCTCACTGATATGGGTATGTAAGTATTAACTATTTTCGAAAGCCAAATGAAACTGATTAATGTAGGGCATTATACAGTGTAAGGATTATATTAATTTATCTAACCATTAAAGTTTCAGTTAAACTTCCTTTCCTATCATTTCTGAATTTCAACTTACAACTTCCGGCCAGAACGTAGTTTTAGAATCACGTTTAAATGGAAATGAGGAAGAGCGGTATTTAACCGCGAAGTTCTACTGTCTTAGTCGTAGAGAACCAGAGATTCTGGCTAGCAAACGTCTGAATTTTTAGGCTACTCTCTCTTAAGCTATTATTACGCTCGGCCGTACTTTAGGCCCTTGATAGCTTCGTAGTTCAGCTTTAAGGGGCCAAATCTGTCAGACTTTTGATAGCTTCGGCTATATCTTTTCAGTTAAGATTAGTTAAGCTTAGGTCTTAGTCTCTTAAGTTCAAGCCCGAGTGTTTGCTTTATTGTACAACTCCAAGTCGGAGTTCTGTTAAACCTTATTGGAATAATAAAGTGTTATTTTACCCTTCTTACTTGTTGTTTCCTATCCCACGAACTCAAGCGATTATTCTCTTTCTAGTTAAGATTCTTCGCATTCAACTGTAACTTAAAAGTGCACAGTACAAAATCTTACAACAGAAACATTAACTATACGCAGAAACCGTATTATGAGAAAGTAAAAAAGTACTCTTTGGTCTTCTCTCCTCTATTAAAATTAATATTTCCATATGACATTACATTTTTTATCAGTTTAATATTATTAATTTTAAAGATGAAATTACCAGAACCAGGCTGATGACCTCTTTCTTAAATCAAGTTATCTAACTATGAAAAATATACAAAAATTTAAATGTTAGTCAAATTAGTTTGTCAGATTATTTTGCAGGAAAAAGTGTTTAAATGTTTTTTATTCAATATATTCCTTGATTTAATCAAAGTTAATTTGCTGAATGAAATTACAGAACTCTTCTTTTTAGCTTCTTTTCTCGTGAATAATCAGTTTCTGTAAATGAAAATAGTTATGATAAGGTTCGCACAAAAATTATCATGTTATTTTGCAGTGTGCCGTATGTACAAACCAGTGTTGCTCGGTAGGCTATAACCGTGATGCGTAAGCAGAAATTCATTCAGATTTCATTATTGTACCTCATTAAACTATAGTGTAGAGTATTAGAGGAAAATACGTATAGATATTTCTTCAGTAATATTTCACATAATTTTATGAGAGAGTGTAATTTCTTTTGAATGAAATAAGTTCTAAGTTAATCTCATTTAAGAAAATGTAAGCTACTACTGAGGAAGTAAATAAACTTTTGTGGCTGAAATAATATTTCAAAATGGATTTCAATCGCTATCAACCTTCTGTGGAGCCCATTGCTAATTAAGGCCCCGTTATTTTCCTCCTATAAACAGTTTTAATATTCAGACTTTAAGTATTTTTCTATAACTTTCCCTTTCACTTTCTTTAATTTTCTGCAATGAAATTTCTTTTCATGTTAGAATTTCCATATGTCAGTATATGCATATTGCTAAATTTAACCTAGTATACTGCTTTAGCGCAAAAAGAAATTTATCATATGTTTCACCACACCTTGACTGCAGCCGTCACAGCGTGACACTTATACAAACGAACGAGGAAATAGTCCCATTTCAGCCGTTATCAATGGTACGAGAATATAATTATATCAGAGATCTGAGTTTCTAACTGGGTCGTCAGCTAACTGGGGTTTAACTTTTATCTTCAAAGGCGAACGTTTAACAAAAAAGAGATCTTAATACTTTCCAGCGAAAATGAGGTAAATAAATTATCTGTTCTAACCTCATCTCGCTTGAAATGGATATGTCACATACACATGTATTTTTATTGTAGAAAACAAGGTAAGAGTATAAGAAGCCAAAGTTAAATTAATCTGTGCTTAAAATATATATTTGTATATATAAACAGGTTTTTTTTTTCAAAATTAGCCTGGTTTTGGGAATCTAGTGAAGTTAACATGAAAATAAATTATATCACATTCCGCTAAATCTTAACAAACACTTTTCACAGCTAAACGTTTCACAGCATTGGCAGAATTTAGAAAATAATACTAACAAAATCGAAAAGAAACAGAACGAATAGGAAATGCTCCAGTATAAAAAATATTAATTTTTGAATGGAGTGGATTGTAAAGAAATTCATAACTCATACACAAATAATAATCATACTTTAAAAATCTCTAATGTAAATGAAAAAAGGAAATGAAACTGTATAAAATATAAACCATTTTGATTTCATTAATAGTTTTTATACGTATATCATACTTCTTTAATAAACTGCTTAGCAGCTTTATCCTGTAAACTTGTAAATTGAACAACTGCTCTGGGAGTGGGATCATTCACGTATTTTGTTAACGGACTGAAAGTGCGTGTTCTTCAGCACAAAAATTATATACCCCAAAATAATGCAGAAATTTGTAGCTTTAGAATTAAAAACATGCGTTTTTGTAATTGATCATTAGGACTTAGTATATATTAAATGTAGTTTTTACACTATTGCAGCCCTTTAAAAAATAATGGTGCAATTTCCTTGTATTTTTTAATTTTTAATTAAAACATATAATAAAATCTCTAAAGTTTTTCATTAGGTTTCAAAATATTTATTAAGGCATCAGTTTAGGATTGAACCTTATATATATATAAATGTATGCATACATAAGTTAAACTTCTTATAGGTAGCTTATAAGATATGTATAGGTATATATATATATATTGTGACCGAGTTCCTGAAATGACAAACATCTCGGTATTTAGGGTTGATTTCCACTGCAGATGAGGTGTGTGTCATCAGTTCGAATTTGAAAACAAGAAACAAAGTGTGCAGGAGAAACCTTTGCTAAACTTTCTGATTTTTTATTTCAAATCATCTGAAGTTTCAATTCTTCCTGCAAGAATATTAAATTAAATTTCTTTAAGGATTTGAAGAACTCTGTCCTTACAGATTCTTCCCATTTAAAAAAGCTTTTGTTTATCTAAATAAAAGTAAAATTTCATTTTCCAAGAAATTAAGAAACCTGATAAACTATAAAAAATGTATAGAAAGACTATAATATTAAGTAATACGCATATAATCGTTCTTCTTTGTTCATATTTAAAGGTATGCTCCGTTTTCATTTTGAGTCTCCAATATCATTTCTAGATTTCAAGACAAAAGTATTGATCAGAATTAAACTGGACATGACGAATCAATCTCTAATTTAAAAAAATAATATTTTAAGCTTAGATTATCAAGCATTAATGTACGTTACAATACACCACGTCCCGCTTTTCCGTTTATATCACAAAAAATTTTCTGTATTTTTACCTTGCCGCGTAGTGAGAACTGAATTAATTGAATGGGAAATATAGCTTTAATGAAATTCGAGGAAATAAGTTTAAATGAAATGCAGGAAAAAATGCGTATAATTTAGTATTCCGTACAAAGAAGTCATGTTGTGTACAGATCAAATTTTTTTGCAAGTAAGATATGATGTACCAGTTCTGCTTGATATTTTTAAATCAAATTTATACGCATGTATTTGCTAACATTAGCATATATACGCGAATAAATTTGCATTTTATTGCCTTAAATACGATTACTATTTTAAAGAAAACTAACATTTGTTACATCAAGTTAGGAAGTGTTCGTATTAAAATGCTGAAGTCATATAATTATTAAGAAATAATTAAAAATTACTAAAATTAATAATTATTAAAATAATTATATAATATTTCTTATGGAATTTGATGATAATATGAATAATTTTTATTCAGGAAGTTAAGTAATCTTTAAACTGATTTTTAAGAAAGTAAACATCAAGTAGTTCTAGGTTTCAATATAGTAGAATTTAACCTGAAATTTCACAAATTTTACTTGCTATAGCGATTACGCCAACTTAAAAATTAGACAGTTCCAACTTAAAATTTAGCACGGTTATAAGGTATTTATACCGCCTTCTTAGCATGCCTTTGTAGTGTAGTGGACAGCACGCTGGGCGCGTATTCCAGAGGTACGTGGTTCGATTCCCGGCGAAGGCGTTGCTCCTTTTTCTCTTCTCCTACTTTAAAATAAATCTAATGATTCTATAGTGACGCCCGAACTAAAAACGGTAGTGAATGATGATTCTCCATCATCAGGATTTGGCTATTGGGTCCCCTAAAACCCCAGTCGGCCTTTAAAAGGGAGAGTATATAAGACATTTCTCTTGCTTTCTTAGCATGCCTTCGTAGTGTAGTGGTCAGCATGCCGGGCCCGTATTCCAGAGGTCCGTGGTTCGATTTCTGGCGAGGGCAATGTTAATTTTTCATCTCTCCTGCTTCCAAATTAACCTAACGTCACTACCCCAGTCGCCCTTTAAAATAGTAGTATACTTTTTAGTATATAAGATATTTCTCCAGCTTTCTTAGCATACCTTCGTAGTTTTGTGGTTATTCCGCTCGACGGGTATTCGAGAGACCCGTGGTTCGAGTCATTCCCGTGAGCCATTTTTCATGACTCTTGCTTTCAAAAAATAGCCGAATGACTCTACACGGTGATGTATTCTTTATAATACTATAATACGACTTTTTCTTTAAAGGAATAGAAGAGAACGTAAAGGGAAACATATGCAAATCTGGGTTTAAATAATAATAGTACTCTACTCGAAAACGGCATGAAGGCTGTTATGAAGATTAAGAAGTAAACAGAAAAGCAGAATAATTCCACGCAAAGAAACTATAAGCTATAGCTGGTTAGATGGCAATACTTAAGCTTAGTGCGCATTGAAAATTAATCCTGAATGGAAGGTATAACGTTCAGCACAGATTTTTAATTAAAATTAGTTTACGTTTACACCTATATCCCCAAATTCTCAAAGATTACTGATCAGATAACGCAAGGGAATTAACTAATCACGAAAATTTCCTAATCATTCTACTTTTTCGCGCGTATATTTCTATCAGCAGTTTCACAGCTTTCTTTAATTCTCTTTAATTCTGTCTGGGATTTAATTCTCATCAAATTTTATCTCAGTTAAAGAAATCTGGTTGATACTTCTATTCTCAATTTGACGGTAATGTTATTTTGAAGATTCGATAAGTATATAAAATTTTCTTTCAAAGAACCTATCATCTAAAGAAAGCAATTAAGAAATAACTGATTTCCCAAAATATATAGCTTTATTTTTTTCGCTTTGATACAAGTTTTCTCATATACAAAGTGAATACATTTCTCTCATTGCCATGCATTTTTAAAATGCATTTGTTCGAATAAAAGTCATATATTAGTAAATGTAGTTTGTGAATACCTAAAATTTCAGCGCACAATTGTATAATTTAATGCAAACTACACAGCATTTTGTCCCTAGAAATTTAAATACATTAAAAACAAACATTTTGACTTTTTATTGAGTAATTAACACTACAGTTGCATAAACAAGAAAACAAATAAAGACTATTAAAATGAAATTATAATAATACTGAAATATGAAGCTACAGAATCTGCTTCATCAGTTTTATAAAATATATTCATGTATTTTTTCGTGCTATAAATGTGTTTTCTTTAATCAGTAACTTTTTTAAATAATCAAATTGCTTTTTGCAGCTATTAAATCAAAAGCAATTTCTTCTACTCTTTCTAATTACAAACATCAGATACTGATATCATCCTTGAAGATAATTTATAAACTACTAATCTACTTATATAACTAAAAATAGTACTTTTCGTTTTGTTTTAAAATTTTTATGGTTCTAAGGATTTGAATGATTTTTCAAAACAGGATTGAAGGAAATTAAAGACTGGAACTAATTATCATTTATATGCGGCTGTGATTATTTCAGAGACTTTCTATATAGAGAGTTTCTATATGGGTTTTAACTTTCAATTTTAAAGCCGAACGTTGGAAATAAAAGAAAATTAAATATTTCGCGTCGAAATGATGTGAATAAATCATCTTTACTAAACTCGTTTCGCCTGAAAGGGATATGTAACATACGCGTATGATTTTCTTGTGCGAAATAAGAAATAATGAGTACATAAGAAGCCAAAATTAAATGAATCTGTGTTCAAAGAATATATTTGTCTATTGAAACCTTCTTTTTTTCAAAATTTGCCTGGTTTTGGTGAAATTAAGATTAAAATGAATTATATTAAGTGTCGCTGAATCTTAGCAAACATTTTTGTTTTTTTGTTTAGGAACTAAACATTTCACAGCATTGGGAAAACTTAGTAATACTATCAAAATAAAAACCAAACAGAACGAATAGGGAACAGTCCAGTATCAAAGAAGTAATGAATATTTGAGTGAAATGGATTGTAAGCAAATTTATAACGGATGCACACAAACACTAATCACACTTTAAAAATTGCTAATGTAAATAAAAAAAAGGAGGTAAACCAATTCCCATTTCATTAACAGTTTTTATATGTATGTTAGATTTCTTCAATAAACTGATTAGCAGATTTTATCTTGTAAACTTATATATTGAAAAACGGCTCTGAAAGTGTCATGCCCCAAGTAGCACATGACGTAGCAAAGACGTTGCAAACTGGTTCAAGAGGTTGCAAAGTGGTTGTGGCAACGTCTTTGCTACGTCATGTGCTACTTGGGTCATTGACGTATTTTTTTAACGAAATAAAAATGCGTGCCCTTCAGCACTAAAAACTACATATCTCAAAATGACGCAGACAGTTGTACCTTTGGAACTAAAAACATGCGTTTTTATAAATGGATGTTAAAATTTTTTATTCATTAAATGTAGATTTTAAGATACTGCATTTCTTTATAAATAATATTGCAAGCTTTCCTTGTATTTTAAAATTTTAAATGAAAACATTAAAAGGTATTTCTCTCGCCTTCTTAGCATGCCTTCGTGGTGTAGTGGACAGCACGCTCGGTGTGTATTCCAGAGGTCCGTGGTTTGGATCACAGTGAGGACACTGCTTATTTTTCACCCCTCCTGCTTCGAAATAACCTAATAACTCTTCAGTGGCACCCGAACTAAAAAAGGTGGTGGATGATGATTCTCCACCACTAGGATTTGGCGATTGGATCCCCTAATCCCCAACCGCCCTTTAGAAGGGAGAGCACATAAGGTATTTCTCCCGCCTTCTTAGCATGCCTTCGTGGTGCAGTGGTCAGCACTCTCGGTGCGTATCCAAGAGGTCCGTGGATCGAGTCCTGGCGAGGACAGTGCTCTTTTTTCACACCTCCTGCTTCGAAATAACCTTAATGACACTACAACTTATAATAAAGTGTTTTAAGGAATTTATTAGATTTTGAAATGTTTATTAATGCATTAGTTTAGGGTTGTATTTTATATATGTAAAAGTTTATGTTAGTTTTTTAACATAAACGAGACATGAAGTAATTAGAAAATTAATATTTAGAATGATAATCAGCAAAAATAATATGACTTTTCGTTTTTAAGTTTCCTCAGACAGGCGCAACACAAACGTGGAATAATATTTATACCATTTCATTTAGAAATGATTCAAAATGGGGTAAAATTACTGTGAATTTCAGCTGTGACAAAACAAACAAAAAACTAATAACTCTGCAATGGCGACTGAACTAATATGTGTTGGAAGATATTCTGCCACAACCAGAATTTGGTAACTGGGTTCTTGCCTTCTCAGTCGCGCTTTAGTCGGGATGGGGAAGAATTTAAGGTACTTTCTTCCTCTTTTCTCAATTTTTTCGTAACATAATTGTTAGAGCGGGCCGTTGGGAGGAGTTCAGCTGTAATACCGATGGTGGCATTGTCCATTGTTCATGTTTACTCTTTCCGTTTATAATCATGGAAATTTCATAGTGGACACTATTTTAGGACATTCTTATATTTTTGATGATTGGTTTATAAGTTTTTCGTCACCAAAATTTCGCCAAATTTGTTATATTTCATACTGACCCATATCATACCTTGTTGAAATAATATCATTGTTATATATCAATAGAATTTGTTTTTACTAAATGTAAAGTGATTCATTTTTAAAATTCTGTTTATATATGCTCGACTTTACTTTTTTCCGATTATTTATCATTTAAATTGCGTATTGAATAACCAGCGACGCACTGTAAACATCAAAAAAGGTGCTAAGAAATTAAAGCGTTACGTATGTAATAACGAGAATACTCATTACATTTATGTGCTATTTATAAAATACTTTTTATATGTAATAAATGCATTAGAAACTATACTTTTATTGTAAATGCTGCATATTGAAATATTTAAAATTTATGGATTTATTATTATGGACGATGAAAAACATTTGTATATAAATTCATTAATATAAATTTTATTCATTACTTTAATACTATAAACATCTATCAACAACATCTAAACCATCGTATTTCTCTCTCTTTCTCTATGCATATGTAAATATATGACTTATTAGATGTGTATTTATATCTATATATAAAAATAAAAATGAACATTGTCAAAAGTTTTATTTGAAGTCATTTCTAATTCATATAATGATCACGTAATTGAGAGCAACTGTACTCATCAGTTCGTTGCACATTATCCTGACTATGGAACACACAGATGAAATATAATTGATGAGCATAGACACCTAAGAGTGTACAAGTTTTGTTTTGGAGCAAATACAGTGCTGACCATTAAAACTGCGACACCATGGAAGAAAGCAAATATAAAAAAGATATTTATTGCAAGTAAACAGTATGGCATGAAGACAAAATGATTAAATTTGTAAGCATTTTCGAGGTTTACAGGGGTGCGAAATTAGTAGAAACAGCTGCACCCTTGGCAGCTAGAACGGCCCTTACCCCATTAGGCATGAAGTCAAACTGGACTTGGATGATAGAAATGGGCAACTCATTCCATGCTGCTTCAAGTCTATACCACATTTCGTCAGCTGTATTAGCTGGAGCGGTGTGGCGGGCCAGTGTCTGAGCAATCCATGACCAGATGATTTCAATAGGGGACAGATCTGGAGACTGTGCAGACCAGCTCAACAAACTTCTTCGATACCTTATGTATCGAGGAAGGTCAGAACACGACGTGCGACCTGTGGACTTGCACTATCTTGCTGGAACATGGCGTTTGTGGGCCTTGAAGACAACCACTGGACATACAATGTCAGAAATGTGCCCAACTGGGCGTTCAAATTACCGTCGATTCGAACTAAAGATGTGCATGTCGTGTACACAACGGCTACCCTAACCATCAGACCAGGTAATGATCTTCTATGCCGATACAGAGTGCATGCACTGTAAGTCTGCCAGTATATACGCTTACTATTAATTCAATCCAAAGTTTGTCTACTTTGGATAATTCAAAAGTCAGGAAACACCTTTTAATTTCCTAAGACGCTGAAAGAATTGATATTAAATGTTGGCCAGAGGTGATGAATAAGAAAGGTTACATGTTGGAAATGCCATTTTAAACCTCAAAGTAGTCACATTCAAAGGCGACCACCTTAAATCTTAATCGATATTTTCAAATGGGATATGAGACATGAATAAAAGCACAGTAATGGAGTATAATATTTAATTGCTATAGAGGTGAGATACCTGTGGATAGATGAGGTACTTATGTTTACCTATGGAAGTGAGATAAATAGAATGTTGATGGCATATTACTTGAATCGTACAGAACTTATTGACACAACGGATCTCACAACGAAACTATTACACTATGCGACAGGGAAAACAAGTGAAATAGACACAAGGGGCGTGAGCTACTCAGAATGCATAGATGGCGCTGGTCGTTAATAAGTTAGCGTCTGTCCCTTTCACCGTCGTTATTGAGAGCGTGGACAGCAATGATGGAAGGTGACTATGCGTTGGACAGCGGGGTTCCTTTGGAAGGAAGGGATACAGGCAGTGAGATCCATCGTCGCATGGCGTCGGTGTGAGGGAACAAAGCACTCTCAAGGCGTACCGTATCCCATTAGTTGGCAAAGTTCAACAATGGAGCGCAGCCAAAGGTGTCAGCACAGGCCGACCAGCAAAATCGCATACAGCAGCAAATGTGGCAGCCATGTCGGATTTGATCATGGCGAACAGGCTCATAACGTTCAATACGATGAAGGAAGAGACAGGGCCTCATGCATTCACACCACAACAAAAGGCGAAGCGCGTCGACATCTGCAAAGAATTTCTTCAACTACACGATGCTGGATGACTTCTTTGCCCGCCTGGTCACTGGGGACGAGTCTTGGTTTTTGCACGATACTTCCAAAAAAAAACACAGCTCCTTGTGGAAACATGCATCAAGTAAGAAGCCTAGGCCGGCGTTAAGCATGCAGAAACAAATGACAATCGTGCTCTGGGATGTCCAGGGCATTCGTGTCGTGGATTGACTGGAGCCTGGGTCCACCATCAACAGCGACCGGTGCTGTGATTTTGCCAGAACGCTGCGACAGCGCATTCAACAGCGCCGTCCGGACAAACGAGCACGGCATGTGCTATTGTAGCGCGTCCCTACACCAGCCAGAATACCTGAGACACTTACGAGGCGTTGGGCTTCACTGTTTTAACACACTCTCCGTATTTGCGAGATCTGCCCCCCCCCGGACTACGTCTTGCTTGAAAAGATGAAGGACGCAGTCAAGCGTCAACATGTTGAATATTCTGCCGAATTGCATGCAATTGTCCGTAGGTGCAGCATCATCACCCCCACAGACTGGTTTATCAATTCCCTTCGGGACCTCCCAGGCAGGTGGCAGAAATTTATTGACTTGGGCGGTGATTATTTCTAACTGATGAACTATCAGTGTTTTGTTAATAAACTGTATTCCTCTTTGTGGCAGCATTTGTGTCATTCATTTCTGTACGACCTTAATAGTTCTACGTGCAGTAGAATCCATTAAACAGTGAACTCTTTCTATTCATCGTCGGCACTAGCTTTTGTTTTGACTCCAGTTAGAAACTATCGGATGAACGAAAAGTTCTAATTTTCGCTTACCGTCAAGAGATGCATCAGTCCTAATCGGCAGTACGGCACTCTCGTTATATCAAATTTCTTTTTTAAACTTGTGTGGAATGGAGGGCTGATAATAATGATGTGAATTAAAATTCCGTTTTGTAGACTTATCCTGCGGTTATTGAATAATAAATCTAAAACATTTTATGTTGTATATCTTGATGTTGTAAATTATATATTCCAGTTTTGTTAAATAGCGCAAGCAACTCACTTCAAGGTGCATTCTAATAAAGATTTACTATACTACCCTGCTGTAATTACTAGCTAAATTATAACAAACAAGCCGTTATATTCTATACCAGGTTTTATGAAGTTCTACGTATCTCTATATACAACTGAATAGCCATGGCTTTCAGTACTTGTTTATAATTACTGGAAACAGCCAATGCATTTGACTTCACTGAATGAGGATTATGTCTGTATGTAAATATGCAGAAATGTGCGACTAAATTTTATGTTGAACTTAGAAGAGAGGTAACGAAACGCTTAAAATATTACGGAAAATTGGGGAATTAACTAGCTCGTGATCACTATTTCAGTGGTGTAGGTACATCAAAGACGTTAACACGAGAGTGACCCTTAAAGCAGATTATGGCAGGCCTTCACTGGGGTTACGGATATCAATTTTCTCAAGACTATGGAGTTATTAAAAAATGACCGAAAAATAATCCAAGGCAAGTATTCGGTCTTATTAATTACTTCTAACATACTCAAAATATTAAGGTAAGTTTCTGTTAGTTTGTCATATGTTAGCAGGTGGGTATCCAAGAATCTCAGAGAATAGCAGATGTGACAGTGTGACAGATGTGACAGGCTGCATAAACACTCTGAAAATGTTTCAGACAATTCAGGATTTCTTAATTTCAGTTACGACGAACCGTGGATTCATTTTTATGTCCTCTATTAAAAGACAATCAAGTATGTGAAAATACTAGAATTCGTCACCATTCAAAAATTTCTATTCACCTCTGCAGCCAGGTAAAGCCACACTGCCGCAGCTGATGGAAGTATATGAAATAATTGTAAGCACTAAGGTGCCCTTGGACAGACAATAACGTTGACTATGATAAACATCCCTGGATATTCATTTACGGGAACCTTACGAAAGATTGACAGCCCTAATCGAAACTGAAATGATATCACACAGCAGCTTGTTTGAAGACGTTCGATAGCTCATAATACGCCGCAAAAATTGTAATTCAGCTTGAAAAAGGGAAAGGTGTTGGGTAAATAGAGTTGACCGATTCTGAATAAAAGAAACAGTCTTAAAGCTCTTCAATCATCCTGTATAGAAAGGCGTTCCCAGATCTGAACTGCATTAAGAATAAACATAACATTTTTAAGTGGAATTATTAACAGAAATATGAGGACTGAAACAGTCTATTTTGAAGAAGAAAGCTGTCTGGTAGAGCAGATTAAATAACAGAAAATCAGCTTGAATGCAAATAACACATAAAACTTAATCTTTACTTGATGCGAAAGGTAATTAAAAATATCCAGCTGTTTTATGAGATATGAATCTTTCATCGCCAGAAACAAGCAAATTGAAGTTGTTATCTCATATAGAATGAATGATTTGAGACGAATAACACTTTAGTGAAATTTTTCGGCTTTATCATAATATGTAAGACAACCAACTACCAGAGACCATTCACGGATTACAATATAAAGGAAATCAGGTACTCCATAAAAGCCGCAGCTATGAATATTTAATGCTCATAGCTGATTGCTTGAAAGAGGTATAAGTTGCAGACTTCCCCAAAAGAGAAAAAAATCGCGCTTTTTCTCCCGTGGTAAATCACATAGTAAAACTATTATTCCAAACAGATGGTTGTCCTACATTAGCAAAAATGTGAAAGCAGATTTATACAAGAACTTTAATGTTCTTTCTAAACGTTGTGTTCTTGTCTTACATTTTTCTACTGCTACTTTGAATATATGATGCCATCTTCTCAAACAGAAAAACAAAAATTATGGGATCATATGTGTTTAAATACTTTTCGATAATAGGGATAAAATGTTTCACATTTTTAAATGTTTTTGGTGCTCCAATTTACGTACACTGTACTTTGTTTTATTTCTCCTCATCCATTTAAACTTAATTAATGAACTGAATTGCAGTACAGTAGATATTTTGGCCTTCAGATCATAGATGAGAAATAAAGCTCTTAAAAATGCAAGCTAAGTAAAATGTGGAAGGTTAGTGCCCATAACATCATAGTACGGCTGTATATTGATATAGAATAAAATTACATTTCACCATTTGCCTGTTCTTAAGATGAACATTGCAGTTAGAAGTTCTCAGATTGATATCTCAGCGAGAACAGGGTTGATTTTTCACGTTCTCCGCTCAAAAAGAAAGCCCTGTTAGGTTCTTTAAATTGCACTTTAATATGTATGAAGTGTTACATAGAAAAAAGCGTTAAAATTACTTTTTTCACATTTTAAGCTGACTAACTTTTTAACTAACTTTCTCTTTGGTGCCGGGACATAAAAACAAATAAACTATAGCTAAACTCTTCTAAGTACTTACTATTTAATTACTACTCTCAGAATCGAAATCTTAACACTTTAAATCAAGGAAAAAAAAAAGAAAATATCCTCCCTGGTGTTTTGGTAAAATAACGATTATTTATCAAAACCAAAATGCGAAAAGGCATTTCCACAACAAAATCAGTAACACGCTATCTCTCACTAAAATAATGCTAATTTAGATCTCCAACCTGAAAACACATAAATTTCATTACAAATCTAGAGATAGCCATAAACCCAGTGCCTTTAAAATACAGCACAAAACTCTTCAAAATACCAAGGAAAAATAAATCTCACACTTAAGAAGTCTACTCATCAATTCCAAATAAATTAATTAAACCGATCATTTAGTCACAAGTCTTAACACTGATTTTTTCTACTACCGCAATATGGTTACTCAGGTTCGATTGAATAATCATATTTCGTAAGGATTACATGGGTGACCTACAGTAGACCACAATTAAAACTCACAAAATAAAATATACAATAATTAAATTAATAATACATTTATTGAATATTCCAAATATAATAATTTAAAATAGCTGGCCAGACTACCTCTACAAAACATAATCTTAAAATTTACTCATTATTTCAATCTTATTGTTAATATTATTCACGTCATACAAAATCATAGTGAAACACCTCAATATTAATCTTTAAAACATGTACTCAAGAATTTAAACTCAAGACTAAAGACAATTAAACATTAAAAAGAAGCTAACACTTTCTCAACTATTGATTACTCATAACACTTTCTCAACTATTAATTGCTCATAACACTTTCTCAACTATTCATTGATTGAGTAACAGCAAAATATTCGAATTTTAGTCTACATAAAAATGTAAGCAAAAGCTATAGAATTTAACACTTCCAAAATCCTAAAAATTACTTAATAAAAGAAAAGCAAAAATTAAAATTAAAATGTACACTCACGAAATTCCGCGTAACACAAGTCTAGAGGGACTCGAGGAGCTGCGATCCAGTCATAAAACGTCGAAACAATAACTGCCAAAACTTCATCGTTGTCAAGAAAACCGATACTGAAGTCAGTTCAACGGGAATTTTTTTCATAGTTCCAGGACTATCCTCCGTCTAGCAGCATTTTAACTCAAATAAAATCAGCCTTCCCTTTTACTGCAAAGTTTATCTGAAGATAACAGAAGGAGATGGACAACAGGAGACAACAGGTCATGGCAGACATCAGGAGATGGCGACTTCCTTCTTTCCACAGTTTCCAAAGTAAACTGGAACTTCAGCGCGAGCAATTCAGACTCAACTCTTCCGCAAATGGAAAATGTCAGAGACATGATTCTCAATCAAAAGCTGCCGGTCAAGGAAAACGCTGGACCTAGCCAAAAATCTTCCGTCAATTTTGGCCGAAGTCTATCCGAAGGGAGCCCGCGATGAGCTCGGACCGATTCACGCAGCCAGTACCTCGGAGATAGATAATATTAACCGCAACCGCGGTCGCCCGCAAGGGGTCGCCAGGCTCCTCTCAAAAGCAGATCAAAACTGAACCAAATCTCACAAAAGCTCCTCCTCCTACCGTGAAACGGCTTAAGAAAGCTCGGTAGATGCTCACAACGTAAACACCTCTAATTCACTATGGGCTCAAACATTAATAAAATTAAAATTTAGCCAATCTTAAGCAAAACTTGGACCCCCCCCTCTAGCCAACTAGAACAGAGGCACTAAATAGCCTCTAGAATTCGAAGAAATTCAGAACTCTATACAGGATGACAGATCCTTTCTTTCCCACGCAACAGAGGAATGTTTTCAATCGTTATTCAGTTAAGCTTGCGACATCCGTAAGTAATAAACATATCACCCAATTCTCTAATTAAGCAAAGGCAGAAATACTTTCTCTCCATCCACATCCTAAACACGTGGTCAACCCCGCGAACCCCCCCCCACAAGAAGCCGACTCGTGAGAAACGAAAATACACCCGCGCCCTTTTAACCGTAACACATCTTCAGCCAAACTTAAGAGAGCTTGCCGTAATTGAACGAAAAGTTTAAACACTAAATATTATACATTAATTCTTAAATACGAACATTACGAATTCATTGTTTACAGTAAATCAATATATTTGCTAAGAATACCTTATGCACAGTAAAATAATATATAATAATTGTACACAACAAAATAATACATAATAATTTTCCATAACAGAAGCAAGGCAAGGTTTGAAAACTGGTATGAGTTCATTCCATTCAGGCACTCTCTTTGACTCGACGTTCATTTCCATTGAGAGTTAAAGCCTTATTTTTAACGAAATCATACGCAATTAAGTATTTCATTATTAAAAGATTTTTGTTTCAATTAAATTACTCCTTACAATGCGGCAATCAGTAATATTTCCTAAGATCTTTAATAAATAAATGCATATAAATTTCTAGTGGTGGTGAAATACTTTAAAAGCATTTATTGTTGACAATGCCAAACATATAATTAACATTGACAGCGTTCGTTTAGAAGTCATTTTTAAGAATACCTATAAATGTAAATAAAAGAGATTGAATAAAGAATTATAAATTTGGAGCACTTTGAGGATACTAGTCAGTAATTAAATGCTGCGAGTTTTACAATTAAGCCACACGATTAACAACTGTGACATGTTTATTTTACATAGAGAGAGATGAAGGGTTATTTCGCATGGTATTACGGTTTGATTATTTTTTTTTCCCTTCAGCATCCAGCAAATTGGAAAGCGTATAAATGCCATCAAAGAGATGGAAAGAATGATTAAATTAAGTAAATTCTTTGAACAACATTTAATATGAAAAATTAATTCATACGATATTGTTAATGCTAATTGGAAATTTCGATAATAATTTATAATTAATGTTGTTTCCGAAAACGAATTTCTTAAATTATGTTAGATTATTTTCTTTAGAATTTCAATTAATGATCTCGATACGACTGCGAATAAAAAAGCTCCAGACATATATGAAACGGTGGAAGAAAGATTGAATTTAATCTACAGAATTTATGCTTTAGATGGAGAATCACAGTTTACATCTAAAGTAATTAATCAATAAAAAATTTTAAACACATTAATATGGAAAACGTAGTGATATATAAAATTAACCCTCTCTTCTATATTCATTTAATGGGTAAGAAACATCATGAGAAAGCAGCATTAATCTTTGCTTCCTCGATGTCAAATTAGCCAGCTTAGATTAGCCAGATTAGATGTCAAATTAGCCAGCTTAGATGTTGTTGCGACTGATTTATTAGATAAAATTTACCAGGAAGTGAATATCGAATTCACGAAATTTAATGCATTCCGCACTCTTGAGCTGATCAATGAAAGTGACTAGAGATTAAGTAAAACAACTTATTAATAATGAAACTGTAATAATATTGTAAATATGGTTTACGTGCTGGTCTATGTAAAATATCATCTGAAATATCATATTTGCTGAATATCACTCTCATGTCTTTCGAATAGTTTAAGACGGAATGCTCAGCCATTTTAGCTTAAGAATATTTTAAAGATTATTTTATGTAAAGAGTGTATGCTTATTTCAGGGTGAAACGGTGCATTCCTTAATTTTTAAGCTCTTAAATCGGCATTACAAAACGAATTTGTAATGAAGGTGACGATTACTTTAAGAAATTATTTTTTACTTACTTTTATGAAAAATTCAACAAAAGAAAAATGAGAAAAATTAATCCAACTATACGACAGCTTTATGCGTATTTATTTCAAATTTAGATTATGGCGAAGCACGTGAAAGAAAATTTAAGGAAGATTGAAGACCTGTTTAATGGAAACTTTATGCTACATAAAAGGAAAAGCTATAAAAAGTAATTTGAACCCAGATCGAACTAGTGTTCAACGACTTGGCTACTCGGCCGGTTGTGGGCATTTCTGTTCACACTCAAAATTTCCTGTATTGCGAAAATTATAAAAAAATTCAACTTAAGTAAGACAGTTTTTTTTTGTACAATAATTAATTATTTTCCAAACCTTTCTTAATTAGCTGAATAGTAAATTGTATTTGTGCATAGTTTTATACATTAACACAAAGTATAGCCTTTATTTAATAAACTAATCTACGATTGAAAATAATGGAAATACATTGCACATCATTGCCTCGTTATTAATTAAAAACGCAATTTTGACGCAACCGAAAAGAAAATTCCCCCAAAGCCAAATGTACTTTTTTCCTTTTGTATCGAAATAACTCATTTTTCAGGTTAAAGAACCTATAACAAGGTAAAATGTACCAATAGAAGGCTTCATCACTACCTTCTTGCCCCAAAAGCTATACTTTAGAATTTTCCTTTGTTTTAAACCTTATCTTATTTTTTTATTCTTTGAAGTTCTACTTATTCTCTGTAATCTAACTTTCATTAACTGTTAACAACCCCGGGGACGCATAATGAACGATTAAATCTCTCCCCTGTACACTAACGCCACAATATATTTCTTTCCTTTTCGTTACTTCGAAAACAAGGATTTCTAACTTCGTCGAAGAACCATTAAAACTTCCTACAAATGAAAAAAAAGGTTTTGTTGTTGCATCTGGGGCACTTTTCTCTCTTTGGCAGTTTTTTGAATCTTTCCCAACATCCGGAGAAACAGCTGATCCCATCTGATTCAGTATTTCATTATATTCTTGAATTATTGTCAGATTATATACCAGTCTATGTTTTTAAAGATCAATTTTAATATATACTAGTGAAGGTATATTACTAAAATTTGAACGATATAATTTCTGTTTCAGTCAACGTTTTCGTTTGGGATAATCGAAAGCTAAAACTTCAAGTATCAGCCTAAAAATTTGTCTAATTTTCTTATCGGGTTTCTTTGAACGCGTAAAATTTTGTTTCCAGAAATTAAATTTTAGATCACCGGAAAAGCCATGACACATGTTTTTCGAGCTCTTAACATATAATAATGTCATGTAAAATATGAATAAGAATTATACACATTGTTACTATAAACCCTATCAGACAACGAGAATTTATCACCCAATCCCTTTTTATTGTTTTTAAACCAGTTTTTAAACCAGTTTAAAAACTTATTTGATAACATAAATGATTGATTAAAATGTTATTTACAAACGTTCAGTTAATAAAAAATGTCAACGCGTTATTATGTCATATTTATTAATGCTTAAAAGGCGATTTCAAAGTAAAATGCATAGTTATATGTATATTTTCTTCCCTTGAAAAAGGACCTAAAATCTGATCACCAAAAATTCCATAGAATTTTATTTAAAATCTATGATAATACGAATATAAGGCTGGTGTTTGTTTACTTTTAATATTTTACAGCGTGTATTATTCTTCCAATTATATGCAAAATTATTTTTTCACTCACTGAAATCACTCAGGGTTTATCATCTATGTCTACAATTCACAAGATTTTTGACACCGTGGTTATTTAATTTCCAAAAATATTAACTGTTAGTATCAAAATTCATATATTTGTTCTCGTTAGTAGTATCAGTTATGTGTTGCGTCATGATGCATGGGTAAACTTTACACATTTTACAATGCATCCGCATAACCTCCGTTCTCTCAAATTCTAATTACAGTAAGAAGGTAATGCAAATTTTTCGATCCTGATAGAAACTCTGAGAACCGTGTTTCAAACATAACATAAATTAAGGAAGAAAGGAACTTCAAACATAAACTGAGGAAGAAAGAATTGACAGAGGTCTCCAATACGTTTTCAGACACTTGTATTTTTGAGCATTTTTCGTAACGCGACTCAAATTTCTATAACCTCCTTTTACAGATATTAGCCACCTCTCTATCCATTTAATGTTGCACTTCACATCTCTCCGTCATCTTCAAATCATTGATCGATGAAGAGCATTTCAAACTCAGGGAATAGCACAGGAAAGCCATTTAAGTCCAAGTCTGTGCTGTAGGGAGATGTAATCTTGAGCTTGGGCAGTGGCAGATTATGATACTTGAAGAGCTGGCTTCTGATCGGATACCTCAATCGGTCAAAAATGGTTCTAATTCTAGAATATTCTCATAATAACAAATAAAGCTATGATTCTGTATATGGAAGGGTGATCATACGTATTATAAAGAGGAAAGAAGTTTCTAACGGCTAATGAAATACAGAAAGGGTTTCTCAACATGTGAATGCAAAGATAGTACCTTCTAAACAAATACAATGTAACTTATACAGAATTTGTAAAGTTTTGGATATTTCAGTATCTACTGGAAACTTTGAGTTGAGATTACTTCGTTTTCAAACATTTCGATTTACATGAACGCCTTGTGACAGTATCAACGAAAAAAATAAATTCCAAAGTCATTTTCTAGGAGAAACGTCTTTCGCTCAAGCAATATTAATCTTTTGAATTTTTATAAAATGTGAGTGTGTATAGGAAACAGTTACTTAAATGAATACTTAAATTACTAATCACTTAAATGATTCCACAAGCATCTGCAATCAAAGTGTCTGTTCCCAAATTATTAAGTTAGTGCTCAAGCTGTGAGGTTTCTTTAACTTCAATAACCAGTTATTTTATGTTTTGAATCTTTACTGTTACTTCTCTCTTACCGTTTTTCATTCAGAATGCTAATAAGTTCGCGTATATTGAAGTGAGGGTTTGTGATTGTTAAGCCAGAACATGTTCTATCTCGCCAACCTCGCTTAGCTTTAATATTTGAATTACTACTTTCAGCTTCTCGTTATAAGCGCTGGCGGACATGTTAGTACAAGGAGTCATTCTGTTCATATTTATGAGTTTTTATTGAGTCTTTATTAAGGGGTCTTTTACTCCCTTCGCAAGTTTCTGTTCTTACTTTTAAACGTAGCGATACATTTCTTAACATCTATCAAAAGGTTAATCACAGATCCCATTAGTGAAAGGCTCAAAAAATTATAAAGTTATAAGTAATTAAAATAAGGAATGTTAAAAAAATAAGTCTTTTAATTCCAAATGACAGTATTTACCGGAATTCATTAAATTATGTTAGATTTCTACCGTTGTTCGAAGCTGTCTCGGCGGTGAAAAATAAAGTTCGTCTACAAGAATATGTATAACTTATTTTCTCCCTTCTTCCAGCAAGACTTCCTGGTGCAATGGTAGCACATTCAACGCCTATTCGAGAGGTCCGGGCTCCAGTCTTGGTGACGGCACTGCACATTTTTCATATTTCCTGCCTTAAAACAAAATCTAATGACTCTACAGTGTCGCCCGAACTAAAAGATGGTGGACACTAATTTATTACCACCAGATTTCGTGATTCCACTAATCTCCAGTTACTGTTTAAACGGGGCGTATATAAGCTATTTTCTCCATCCTTCCAGCATGTCTTCGTGGTGTAACGGTAGCGCACTCGGCGCGTATTCGAGAGATCCATGTTCGAAGCCCAGCGAGGGCATTGCACGCTTTTTATCTCTCCTGTTTCAAAAGAAATACCTAAAGACTCTACAGTGAAACCGGAACTAGGGATAGACAATAATTCATCAACACCAGGATTTGTCGATTAGGTCCTCTAATCCCCAGTCGCGTTTCCAATGTATATAAAGCATTTCAATCCTTCCATCCAGTATGCCTTGGTGGTGCAACGGTAGCACACTTTATGCATATTCGAGAGTTTTAGGTTCGAATCTCGGCGAGGATATTGCACATTTTTCACATCTGCTGCTTTAAAATAACCTAATGACTCTACATATGAACGGGAGAAAACAGTAATTATTAACGAAACGGGAGAAAACAGTAATTATTACTAACCATAATGAAAACCTTCCCGATTTAATCATTGAATTCCAGAGACTAAAGCTATCATTTCCCCTAAAAGAACGGTAACATTTATTTCGATATATACTAAATTAACAGAGAAGTAAAAAAAATAAATATCTTTAATTGTAACAAAACATAACAATGATGAACTGATAAATTTGGTTAATGGCGTTGTCAAAGAAACTACAGTGCGGGATTAATTGTATAAAAGAGATTGTTGTTCGGTAAATTTTATATCTTCCAAACTACAATCACTATCAACTGAGCATCAGATTATTTCCTCGAAATAAATAAAGAAACAAGAACAAAGTTACTGAAATCTAAATGCATGCTTAAAATCTGGTTTCCCAAGCATTTAGTATCTGGGAGATTAAAACTCTTCAACCTTTTAAATACCGAGGTCTCATTTCACAGAGCCTGAAATCTTCTGTGAAAGGTTTCAAGTTCTGTAAACATATTCTTCTCATTAAAACATAATTTTCATTAGTCTGAAGTCATGTATTGAAATAAATTCTCTAGGTATTCAAGTATCTAAAACCTCCGTTCAACTAAAGGGGAATATTAAATTAAGATAATATTTTATCTGCGAATAGAAATTCATGTAATAGGATTGAGTCATTAGTGCGATCCTCAGAGAGGTAAAGACAAAGTTTTGAATCCCAGCTGTTGCAAGTACAAGGTGGGATGCATATTTTGACTCTCGGCGCTTTAGTAATTAGTATGGACTTTCTTTTCTCCTTCATCTATGTTCTTTGTTCCATGCATTAAAGCCTTTTTTAGGAACACACTGACAACAAAATATGATAAAAAGTTAAAGAATAATGCAGCTCGTTAACGTTACTGTAAATAATAATAAAATAAAGCTAATAAAGAATAGCTCGATTAATTGAATGAACGGGCTTTAATAATACTAAATTATTTTTGTCTTGTACGTGCTAAAAAAAAGAGAAAAAGTTGTTCAAAAGACTTCACCACTCTTAAAATCATAGCCCACAGCTATTTTTGAGGGAATTACAGTAATAATTAGAGCTCCCAAAGTGAAGCGCTTTTGTCATTTTGCACTCTATAAGTATTTATTACGGGAGAAACTGTTCTATTTGTTGATTTTTTTCCGAAGTTTCTTTTCTCTGTTCGTAAAATAAAAACAATAGTGCATTTCGATGTGATAATTAAAGTTATATTCGGGTAATTGTATGTTAACTCAAAAAATATTTAGCTACATATGACAAAGAAGAAAGTAATTTAACTTATCTATGAAGAAAGATGCAGATAAAATAATTCTTGGAGGCGTTAAAAGTAACAGCAATGCAACCCATTTTACTAACACTAATTCGTAAATAATAAAGAATAGAAACTCACAAATAGAACGAACAGGAAAATGCAACTAGAAATATTAATGCATATAGAATGAGTAATAGTAAATTAAGTACACAAATAACAATAGATAATAAAAATCTATAACACAAAAATAAGGTAACAAATATGAAGTAATTAATTTATTTCTTAATTTATCAAAAAGTGCCTTTTTCAAACAAATTCATATTAAGGAACTCAGAATGAAAAAGAATTTCTAAGCACAGAGAGAGCTGGTTGAGATAATAATAATAAATGTATTTTATTATAATTTGTTGTTGTTGTCTTGCCCATATTACATGGAACAATGGTTGCCAGAATCTTTCCTCACCAATTTTGAGGGACAGCACCCCACGCCTCTCTCCTTTGACCAAAGCACAGAGGACTTTCCGCTCGCCACATATTTAGCATGCCGCCATGCCGCGCTGACACTATACATTTACAAACATGTATGTCTTCTTCGGGATTCGCTCATCGGAGTCGTCGCGTTTCCTCGAAAGAGGTAGACAAAGGTAGTGCAAGCATTCATGGCTCATCCAACTCAGGTCGGACCCCAAAGAAAATTTTTATGTTGAAACACGACGTACACCGAGTTGGACGCATTTCATAGCAGAATCTAATAACGTAACGGAGTAAAAAACATTTCGTATTCATTATAACTGAAATTCTGAGTTAACTGATAAAACATAAGATCATATGCATCGCTGACGAAGCCGAAATTTTGCTCATGTTAACCAAGCGAGTTCGTGTTAAAGGCGATACTGTATTTCCTCGTAGCTGCTAATTAGCAGCTCAATGACTAAACCATTTAATAGCAACATTTTTATTCGACTGCCGATTACAGGAAGGATGATGACGTTAGAAATCATCATTACGTAATCGGAATAGTTCTCATGATTTGCAGTGCAAGTGCTAGTCATTTCCTCCTACGCTGCCATTCATGAAAGCACTTCTTAATAATTTGTACATGCTTTACAATAATTGATAACATGCTACAACAATTCTGACAACTGCGGAGCATATCATGAATGTTTTTTACAAAACTAAAAGTTAATTTGTGGAAATTTTAGGCACCATTAAATCTGAACAGAATTCCGACTATCAAACTCAGATTGTGCCGTTATAGGCAAGTGCCCGCCATTGGGAACCCTGTCCTATAGAACTGAGCAATCTGAGAAGTGAAGATTCGTTCAGCCTCTCTTCCTGGAAAAGGAATGTCTCTCGAGGGCACTACTGAATTACCGGAAAAGATAACAACTTCTTCGAGCAGGATAAGAACTTATGCAGGAAATAATATACACTTCCCAGCCTAGCTCTAGTGTTTCCTGGCAGGTCATTTCAGCCGTATGCAGTCTTCGTTTGTCTTGCAAGAATATATGTCATAATTTAATGAGCAGTAAGAATCCGGTACATTAACGCAGTAGGAAACCGGTACTTTTTGGTAAATTACGTCTGTAGACCTGGCTGGCTGAAAAAGGCAGAAATTAGACGTTGGTAAAACAATTGAAGAATCACTATCTTTATTTTTACACATTAAAATCATCTCTTTGGCAAACAAACTAATTTTCAGTCATCGTCGAATACAATAACTTTTCATGTAACAGGAAAAAGATACGACGTCATTTCAGGCAGGGAAGCATAAGAAGCGCGGAGATGTTGACATGGCGGAAGCTAGGAAAAAAGGAACATAGAAGCAGTATTTATACTGTGTTTAGGTGCATATGTGAATCTAAGCCGTGATTGGTTAATTTCAGTTTTAGTTACCTTTTCCAGCAGTGTTACGCATAATTTGGAATGATCTCAAATTTGGGAGAACAGATGAATTTAGGGGGAGCACACCAAATCTAGAATAGTTAACTTTGAGGTCGCCAATTATTTTTAAAGCAGCCATCGTGTTTTGTTATATATTACACACACACGCGAGCACACATGCATATGTATATATATATAATTAACGGTCGCTGAATGCTACTTCAAAATATTTACATCTAACATTGTTTTATGGAATAGTACTTCAGTTTGGCTGAGAAAAAATTACATTTTTACGGATGAGATATTTCATATTATTATAAATTAAATTTTTTTCAAAATCAATCTTGTCATTATATCCTTATTGATTTAATCTAAAAGCAATATACTGAGTGATAATATCAAACAAGTAGTAGGTTTAGTTACAATTTCGACAAATTAGGAAAGCACCATTTCCTCTGAAACTTATAGTCCCAGATAATTTGGTGGTTTATGGAGACAACCACAGCATGACTTTGGCTCCGACTGGAATCCTGTGCAAAGCAGGAAAGATTGCGAATAATCTGAAAGAAATAAATTAATACTTAGTTCTTAATTACGCTGACGATCACTGAAACTGTATTATGCCTCAAAAAGCTTTCTGTTAGTGATAACGAAATGGGGGAAATTTAAAATGCTTCGATCTAAAAAACTGCTGGAAAGATTGATAAAGGCAGATAAGAGAGACATGAATTCCATATCCCGAGATGTTCTTGGTGGATTGGCATTTAAATTCATTCGCTGTCATTCAAAAATTGGCATCAAGCTTAATCAGATGACTGTTGTGTTCTGTGCCCAAATAGGGTAGCTCAGGTCTTGTGAAACCTTTCAATATATATAGTTTTTTCCCTTATATAATTTTAATATTAATCAAATGCCTTTATTAAGTGGTCAGAATGCTCATTCTTTTATTTTCTTATTAATATGCAATATGTTTGGTTTCCAGCATCAAAAATAAATGTTTTATTGAAATGGATAAGAAAATTAAATGATATATTCCAATTATCCACACTTTCGCCCAAACTGATCAGCTTATTAGGGCTTTCTGAACGATGATAAATACCTTTTTGACTAACTCTACGGCCCAAAATGACTATTCTTATCATATACAATAATAAAATGAAACATTTTGCAAAGAAATTTTATGAGATAAAAAAACAAAATTCTATATGGCCGATGTATACATTCTTATAGCTCATGGATATTGTTCAGTTGTTGCAAACAAACCACCATATTTCTAAAGAAATACAAAGCTTGTTTTGTCATCAACTTATCAAACAGTAAACTCAATAGTCTTATTACAATTAGTTATAAATAAATAAATAAATAAGAAACTCACTTCGAGAAAAACACTGACGAGCGAAATGATGGATGAATATAAAATATGTAAATCCATGTATTTCGAATACGTGTACAGAATGCTTATGCATGGGTTGATTCTTGTCGCTTGTATATCCCAAATACTCTAAGGACCACATTTTTGCCAAATACTGCAAATGAAAAAGCATGTGCACAATCAGAAAAAGCCAAATAAATTCTTAGTGCTTAATACATTGACAATCATGGTAACTGCACATTATGCCCTAAAAAGCTTCGTGAGTTATTTAATTGAGATTGCAATTAATTAATATTTTTAATGATTGGCTAGGAAGACTTCTAAAGAAATATTTTAAAAGGTGTAGCATGATTATGAAACTGTGATGAAGGACAGTAGTTGATGTTAAAATATTTCCTACAATCCTGCCTTTATCATTTAACTACCTTTTGGATGGATAGTTAGCCTCAGTTGCAAAGAGTTAAGTGTATTCTTGCCATGAGCTTTTGTAGCATAAATGAAAGCAAATGTATCTGGACATCGAAAATCCTGTGACGATTCCGGTTGGAAACGCATACTATTTTCAATTATTTCTTTTTGAATTATTCTTTTTTTTCAAATATTTCTTTCTCTTTAATGCTTGTTGCAATCTATATTAAAATTTAAAATGGTGCAAACTGTGGATCTAATGCTGCCCTGCAAGCTCATGTGTGGGGAAAGGAATTAGAGGTATCCTTCTCATGTGTTGTTTTATTGCAACGGTTAGCATATCGATCTGGCCCACTAAAGGTCTGGTCCCGCCTCCGGGTGAAAGTGCAATTTATTTTAAAGTTTTTTTGTCCTAAACCTCCTCTCCTCGCTAACATCATAAAGAATACATCTGAAACAGTTTAAAATAAATTGATGCTTTCAGTTGAGCTAAACTGTGTATTTTAGATTAAGAATGACACTTTTTTGCAATGTTAACTTCTTGCCTTCTTTTTTTTTTTTAACATTTATCGATTCCTTTAAATGATAACTTTCAAAGCCGATCCATTATTTACACATTTTACCTTAAAAATAATGTTACACTCTAGAAGAAAGCGGTGATTTTATTGTAGCAGCTATTAGATAAACAAACAAAAATTTTATAAAAATACGGCAGTTGATTTAGATTGAAACGCACCTCTCGAGACTCTTCTATCTAAACTAATTCACTCATAGTGAAAATCAGAAGAAAACTTAAACTCATTTTCAGCACCACATTACCCCCCCCCCTTCGTGCGACATAACTAGGCAAAACATATTCTTCAAAATGCAGTTAACAGATCTCAGCTTCCGAAATGGCGGGCGCGAACTCATCCTGGTCCCTAACGACGAAAGTCTTTAAAACCTCTTTGAGTGAAAAGCTACAGTTCTTAAAACGCTTTCACGTCGCTGCAAGCGTATCATTTAGGAAGGGATACAAATCGCTTAAATCTTTCTTTCTGAAACACTTTGTGCAAAATCGTTCTCTTTCGAATGATGAGGGTAACGACTTTAGTTTGGAACCCGGGTGCCTAATGGGAAGAACTTTTCCCGCATCGGTGCCTTTAGCTGAGTTGCAAATTTAATCTTGTCACTAACGTATTTCGTCTGTGTCCTGCCATCATTTGCTTGGTTCTAAAAATCTGTGGAAGGTGTTATTTATGTATGAATAGCAAATTCATTTTTAAAATAAGATGGAATATATATTTTAATTATAAAGTAGGAAAAATTTGAGGATCTGAGTAAGTTATCCATTTAATAATAATTATTTTCAAACTGCGGAGTGTACATACGCATAATTACTTACAAGTAATGATTCAAAATTCACATTAAGAGATTATAAAAATTATTGAAGATTGCAGCTCAAAAGCACATCAGCCATCATCGAATATGAAGATACGAATAAGGCACTATTAACACATCATTAAGTATATGCATAAATATTCATCATAAAAATATGTCAATACCGATGTCCTTATCTATACTATAAATCTGAATACTTAAAGTATTATAAAGTAGATATAGCAAATAAATTTTGTTAAATGACAAGTGGCCCATCAGTGAGAAGGTGGTTAAAGCCATGAAAATAGGATAGTTCGTCCTGTCTGATGTCCTGTTTCCGGAGGGTTCAATGGTCAGTTGCACGATTCTTTACTCTGTGCTTTAGAGTTAAACTATGTAGAGACATTAGGTATTTTTTAGAAGCAGGCAAGCTTTCGCCGGGAGTCGAACCGCGGATCTCTTAAATATGCGCCCACTGTGCAGACCACCGTACCACGAAGGCATGCTAGGAAGGCAGGAGAAATACCTCATAACTAGTAACATAAATAAATGATATATTTCTTTGGAAAGCGCTCCATGAAGGCATACCTCCTTTAAGAAAAGTAGCCTATACATATTTTGCCTAAACTACATAAAAATATATCAGTGAGTACAAAAAAATCCTTAAGATTTTAATATTTTAAAACTTTAAAAGTTTTAAAAGTTTTAAGACAACTTAAAAATTTTTAATCATGCTTTGTTAGTCGTTCATAAAAGTGTTTTTCTCAATAAAATCTCTGGGTACAAGGGTCGTTCATTAAAAACATTCAATACGAGATACTGTTCGAAGTTTAGTATTATAAACATCAGTGAGAAAAGTTCAATATGGGAAGAATCTGTCATAAAGTGACTAATAATGTAACTGATATAGAACAATAAAGAGTAATTGTTATTATCGTAATTGGCAAATACCTTTCCCTATTGTAGATAGCAAATACAAAACTTTAAACATTATTTTAAGGATGCGTCCTTATTTAAAGAGGAATTTCACGAAGCATCAATATTAATATCCATATTTTAGTGTAGATAAAACAAATTAATGATGGAAAAAGACCTGCAATAGCTAAAGCAAAGTGGCATGTCTTAATCATGCTATGCTGTGTTCATGCGCTGTCTTAAATGACATTGCACGATCATGCATACCTTGTAAAAACTTCATTAAGATAATTTTAATAAGAAATTCTGATGTATCTGCCACATTCTTCTGACTTAGCTTCATCAAATTACCATCTTGCTTGAAGATTTCGAAATCACCTTGAAGAGATATTTTTAATTTCGCAATATGGTATTGAAGAGAACTCGTTTCATGGTTTCATTAAAATACACTTCTATCGCCAGGACATTGAAGATTTAAAAATAAATGTTATGAAGCATAAATAAAAGTTCTAAACATATCTTATCTTAAAGCTGATTGTGCCTTTTTGTGTCACTTTAAGACTTACTGTTGAAAAACGAATTACCTAAGAAATTACTCAGCAAATTATTTGAATGATCGTAAACCCTTTTCGAACGCACAAGAGTAGGAATGATGTGTTTGGCATATCAATGATACTTCATAGAATACATTAGCAACTGTGAATAGGTATACAAAGCGTACTTCAAATTTTCAAACCAGGAAGAGCATTCTGTAGTAATTAATAAGTGGAACACAGTTGATTAAGAGCATAACCAAACAATAGTCATAGCCTATTATTAAAATTAAAACCATTTCGTCCTGCTTCTCTTTTTCCGAAACAGCTCATCCCTTCTTAGAAGACCTATATGTGATTTCTCAGTTACGTACAGTAAATACCATGAAGTTTCCTTTTAAAGGGTAATCTAGAACCAAACGAAATGAATAGATCAAAATATATTGATAAAATATTACGTAAACATATTTTTCCCGCTACTTAATCTGATAAATTTTATGCATTATTATTCATGCTTGAGATATTTTCTTTGATTGCTAAATGAGCCTAAAATGACTTCATATGTATAGTAATAACGCTTTCAATGTACTATACAAATCGCTGTTTGCTCACTTTGCAAGTTTCATTTCATTGAACGGTGTCTTCAGACACCTTGCATAAAATTAAAGTAAGACGTATTTTAGCATAAAAATGCGTCTGAAAGACGTGTCACATAAACTCAAAGATTCTGCTTTGCTTGTGCACTACTGTAACGTATTGCTTAACACAAAAATTTAAACCACAAATTCTTCATATGCAAATGCGATCGCTTCATTTTCTGTACTGGAAATGATGTCTGTTCTCCTCTTCGAACGTGTGTTTAATCCTTTGTGGTTCAGATTCAAGCCAAGAAGTAAATTGCCAGGTGAAATACTAAAACCAATAGTAATTAAACAAGTACATGCCCCATAACATAACAGATCTGACATTTCATAAATGAAAAGCAGTTAAATCAAAACAAGAATGGTTTAAAGTTTTCCACTTCATAGACACGAAATTGGAAATTGTTTTAAGGAGCCGCCTCTAGGTGAACCAGTAACTGAACGGAAAGAGCAAATAAAATTAAACTCTGTTTCAAACGACTGTGCCAACAACCATTTTTATTTTAAGCTTTTAATATTTCTTTTAAAACACAAATTGCGAATCCATATCATTTAGGGAAACATATATATCCAAGCTATGTTTTCCACTGCAAACTCGTTTAGGATGCTTTGAGTTAATTAATTAACTACACAAAACATGAACTAACATGTAGCTGTAGTAGTTTTTCAACAAAGCTGTAGTTAGTTTAAGACATTAAGATAAAAGTACCAGCGAGTAGGCTATCGTTCTAATTGAAAAAAAAAAACAAGATAAAAATCATACTGCAAAATATTTTTGTAAGCTTACTTATAAAGCTATAGGAAATAAAACTGACCAGTGCCTTAATCATTTAGACTTGTAAATAATACCTAAAATAAATCTTTCAAAACTAATTCCCTTTCAAATGGAAATTCACAGAAATTTCAATTTCGGGAATCAAAAATGCACCAAGTGAATAACATAATAGGTTCAATTCCTTGAGGAGCTTTTTGCGATGATTATATACGATGTTGTTTTCTTGCTCTAAATTTGCTTCCTTTTCTCTAGGCGACGATCAGGAAAACGGAAGGGAAAACAATTTGGAATTAAAACTTTATAAGGTATTTCTCCCGCCTTTTTAGCAGACCTTCGTGGTGTAATGGTCACCACACACGGCGCGTGTTCGAGTCATGTGAATGTTATTGGCGCCATAAATATATCTATAAACTACTCATTGACCATGACTAATGTTAATCAGGTCATAAGCAATATATATTGAAGAAGGTGTAATATGTTTACCCATATATCATTTCAAATATAGAGGCAACATACGAAAAACTACAAACTTTGCTTTGTGAAGTAACAATCAAAACCCAGTTTAAGAAAACCAGTGTATAAATAGCAAAACTTAATACAAGCAAATAAAGTTAAATTAAATTTCAAACGTTTATTTAGAGTAAAACATTAGAGTTGTTACAAAAAGTTACAATGTAGTGGTTATTTTCTACAATGGCAAGGTAGGTAATAATGTTAACTATAACAAAATATGAAACATACCTAACTAAATTATTTATAATTCATCGAAAAAGGGACCACCAAGTTTTTATTTTGAGCTTTAACAAATTTTCACACATATTTTAAGAAGCAGCGAGAGAAATACTTCGCGGGGAAGCAAAACAACCATCCCACCAGGATAATGGATATCTGTAAAAGTAAAAGAAAAGTGTGAGCAATTATTTAGACTAAAAGAGTATCAGTGACCGCGGCAATTCTGTCCACTCACTTATCCGCCTTGGACAGCCCTTCTCTCTGTTCCATCAGGACGGTCCCCAGCTTCTAAGAGTCCGCTGCCCATTATCAGCTGTTCGATAAATGGTAAGTGTTTTTCTCGAGGTCTGTCGTCGAAGTCGATGGATATAAATCTCCCCCTTTCAGTTCCAGCTGTTCTCTGTCTGTGTGTGTGTGTGGAAAAAACTGCGCAGTCGCTTTTTCTGCATTTGGCGGGAACCTTGAAAATGGTGATAAGTGACGAAGAAACGGTCGCCCAATTTCAACAATCTTCTGAGTGCGAACCAGCGAATAACCGGGGACAAGGGTCTTCCGGCATCCAAAAGTTGGCTTTCCTCTCCCATCTTCAGTTGAAATGCTTCAAGGCTATTTCGAGAGGTCAAACACTCCTCCGTAGAATAGCGACGTCAATAAGAGCTAGAAGAGGAGTAATAAAAGAACCCTGCGAGTCAAAGGTGCAGAATATATAAATATTCCAGATGGCCAAACGTTTGACAAAAGGTCACCTTCAAAAAGGTAGGGAACTTGTTTACTAGAGATAAGAAGAGATAGTTTTAACAAATTCTGGGAAAACAGGAAAGTTTTTCCATTCCAACAACTTGTCGGAAAATTAGTGTTAACACAAAGCACTGAATTAATTCTATTACGTAACTTTCATCATAATTAGACAAATGATATGTATTTAATTTTAAATCTAGTTCTTGAAGTTTCAATTCAATCAAATCCCAAAGTGTTTTCATTACCACAGTTGAAATACTACAGTTACACAGCTATTCGAATGAGTAATCATTTCTAAAAAGTTATATTTCTTCGACATCTTAATCGAAATTACTACCAGAGTCAGAAAATATGGATGCATAACTTTAGCAGAAAGAGGAGTAAAAATTAAACTAAAAAACTAATTAAATTTGCACACCAAACTAGTGTAACAAACTGAAATGTAAAATTTAAAGTTAAATAACCTTAAAGAGTCTCACCAAAACAACCTCAAACAAAAGAGTAAAATCAATCCAAATTAATAAATTTAAGTTTATAAGCAAGAAAAATTACGTTAAAAAAACCAAACCTCACTTAAAGGGATAAAAGGATTAACACCACTAAACTTGAAGTTAACAATTACAGATTAAAAAAAAAATTAACTTCCGACAATTACTTTGAACGGAACAAATGAAATCAAATTAATAAAAATTCAATTACTGACAAAATCAAAATTAGGAAACAGTAAATTGCTGAAAAATGAAATTAAGAAATAATATTACATAACATTTTTCACGTCTCTTGCTTCCAAATAACCTAATGTCTTTACAACTTGAATTATGAATACAAATATGAAAAGACTAACGTGCTGATTTTTAAATTCTTCATTTAATTTAGCAATATTTTGTCAGAACTCACAAAGCTTCAATATATAAATATTTAAGTAATTAAGAAATGATTAACTAACACCTTCTCCATGGATACAGAAATTAATATTAAAAACAACGTCATCAAAAGTTTTAATTTAATTAACATTTTTATCTTAGTGAAATAGTATAAGTAGTCGTAGATGAAAAGAAAGCAATAAAACAAAAATAAGAATGAAAATTCATATTCACTCTCATATTCAAATTTATTCAGCGCAGATTTCTTAAGAGCATTTTTAACGGTCTTCGCATCCTTTTTAATAAAGAACAGAAGCTATTTTGTTCCCTGCAAAAAGAGATAAAGTAGTCAATTAACTTATAATTGACTTTAATATTACTTTTATGTTCTTGAAATCTCTCATCTAAAGTAAAGCATAAACTTACATATCAAAATAACAAGATTTTTAATTAATAGTACACATTATTTCATTTAAACAATGATGTGAATTCATACGAGCTTTTGTACCTTAAAGACGATGCGGTAACACGAAAGATCACATTTTTAATAATTATCTTTCTCAAGTAATTCTTGGAGTTAAATATCTCGTGATCCGAAATGCTATTAAAAACGCGAATAGTTTGTTTCCTGCAAACTGCATGATGTTTACTGAGTCATTTCGAGGAAAGAATTTACACTCGTATTCTTTTTTTAAATATTAGTATAAACATTTTTGAACGAAGACATATGCGAGGAGTAATTTATTATTAGTAGTTAACTATGGCATAAATAAAGATTTACTTTGGTAGCCTTGTACAAGATTTCTTACAGCTTTAAAAGTCATTTGAATGCACTTTAAAAGCAGATAAATTTAGCTACAATTTCAATTGCAATAAATGAGCTTAAAATATAAAACCATTCTGCATAAAAAAAATCTTACTTCGAAGAATGCGATATAAAATTATTCTTTTTAAGAACCTATAAATTACGAAAATTTTAAAATGATATTTAATAAACACCAACTTTGTCTGAAGAATAGTATGTAATTATGGATATATATATGCAGTTCACACTGTGTCAGACTGCATATGCACAAATTCATATCTAACATATGCGGGTAGACAATATCATGATGTAAATATGAAAAGACTCTTTGCTTTAATACTCAACGTAATGAACTGCATGCATAATAAACGTGAAAATAACTTATTTTTTGCACATGTTTTTGAAAATAAGACCAATATTTCATCACGATTTTGCTTATGTCCTAATTCTACATAAAATCAAATAAAATGAGGCAAAACTAGTCTACGCACTATTATGTTATATATTTCTGGGGATATGATAGAAATTAGCATGTCTTTTATACTTGGTTGTAAAGCAAATTACCCAGAAAATGTATCAAACAGAATAATCAATACTAAAGTAAATCAGCAAATTTATGATAAAATTATTATTACAATTTAAAGAGATAAAACAAAAGAAGGTGAAAAAAACTAAATTATTTAAAAGCGAGCTTTGATCATTAAGACTAAACTTTGCTTTTTCTTAGTGTAAATAAAAGGGATGCTATTTAAAAAAAAATAATTGATATAATAAGCTTAAATTTAGCTTTAGGAAGTCGTTTAGGTTTTGTATGATTTTTATTTGCAAAATGCTCTCAAAACATAGGAAAATAAACTTGCAATCTACATTCTTTTTACTAAAAATTTCAATAACAATTTTTTGCATAAATTTTTAAAATATAAGCTCCACTAATTCAATGTTTGCTTTATGATTTTAATTTCAAAATATGGCTCTGAAATGTATAGAAATTTTAAGCAAATTTAAGTAACTGTTTTGTAATTCATGTTTCCGCTGAAAACTCTATTCAGAGTATGACTGTTTTAGAATACGTATAGAATGCTAAAGGAGAGGCGCGACTACTGAAGAATATCTATGATCGCTGCATGAAGAAACTGTATTATACAGCAGCGCAGCTCTAAAGATTGATGTCTGTATAATGCCTTCATACCACAGAAAGTGTGACACTTTGTGTTGCGTTCTCTTAGTCAACCACCACACTTAGGCGAAAGACACTGATCAAAGCATTACCTTTTCACTCAGCCTAAATTTAAGCCACCTCCTTGCTTCAGGAAGCTGCTTTAAATTTTTTATAAAGTTTCTTTCGCATTTTATCACCGTCATGGGTGCAACAAAATGCGATTACCAACCACGAGTCCCCCCTCTTTTAAGGGTCCGTATGACCATTTACCATGTGCAGAGCTCCCAGGACACTGCGCAAATAGCTTTTTGCACCAACCAAAACATGGTCCTCGTAAAAGAACCCTTATGACCCCCGTGCGAGAGCTTTAACACGATTCTAAGGCGTCATTGCCTTCATTTCTGTCATAAAATCTAATGCCACAGATTTAAGGTTATCTGAAAAAGGGGCTTCGACCTCATATTCTTAAGAGGAGGAAATATTTTTCTCACTATCAGGCGGAAGAAGATGGGGGAAGAAATATTTTTCCTTTATGTCCCTTGAGCAGCAGAAAAAAAAAGATGAAAAGTGTTCCCTTTTATGCTCGCAAATTGTATAGTGAAGTGGCGAATTGCGTTGTAGGCGGTATTTGCACGGAATATGTAAGTGCGGCGTATGTGAAAAAGAAAAGAAAATGGGCACTCATGTCTTAACTTGTGGGTACTAGATAGTGCATTTTTATGTAATCTTTAGAATGCGATGAGTTCTTAACTAGGGAAAATACAGCCACGCAAAGGTATATGCAATTAAAAAAGTAACAAAAAGTAATCCTTTACGTGTGGCGTCCGTATTCTTTTAATGCTGTATTTTATGAGCTTATCTCTAGTAAGAATAATGTGTTCAGTTTGAAAAGAAAAATTTGAATCTTTGACGTAAATTACCATTTAAATGTTCTTGATTTCACCATTATCGGTTAAATAGTTCACTCAAATATCTAGAAATTTAATTGACATTTGAAATGCGAAATTAAAGTATAATTTTTAACTTATTTGGTATGTGATTAATTATTCCATTTAATAGTGTTTCAAGTCTTATAAACGTACTGTACATAGATAAACAATCTGATCTTTCTTATTATAAATAAACCAAACTGTAAATGATGATCCATAGATTTGTATTCGCTGAAAAATACTAAATAATAAAAGAAATTAAACGTGTTTTGTTGCATAAATGGAAATTTTTGTTATGCATATAATGACATGTTTTCACGATGAAACAGATAAGAATGTATATAACAGAGCCATATATATACAAATGGCAGAGAGTTAAAATAGTTCTGTGCTTCTCAACAAGGTTATTGATTAAAACGTGACTTTATGCCCACATTACATGTCAGATGCATGCGTAACATTTGCTCAACCTTATTAGTAGTCTCAGGTACTGATTGATTTCCTTTTCAAAGTTGATCTACAAGAAAAGACAAGTAAATTTTGTTATCTGGCTCTGTTATGTGCAAATGTATACATACACACAAATACACATGCACAGAAAATGAATAAATTAATTTAAGATAACAATGATAATTTTCGTACCCGAGTAAAAATATGCTACTAACAAAAAGTGATTATGAAAAGCACTTAATTAATTTAAGATAACAATGAAAATTTTCTTACACAAGCGAAAATACGCTGCAAACAAAACGTTATTATAAAAAACATAACAAATAATAAAACTGGTAACAGAAAACTCATGGTTGCTATGGAACTGCAGGACTGAGGGAAGACAAGCAGACTAATTGTGTAGATGATGCTTCTTTCCGTGAAAATCAACTTGCACGAGAAGGCATTCTTTTCCTTCTCAGTTATCCCAAGGCTCTTGAAACATCCAATAGATGACAATGAGGATTTCTTATTTTCAAAAATCAAAGGTTTAATACTAAATTTCAGTTTTTAAAGTTAAACTGTGGTCAAAGTTAAAAAAACATGGAATCCGAACCGAATAAAATCTTAAATACATCAATTTTCACTTTTTCGTTAATTTTGCTTCAAGCTCGTTTATTTGAATATGGAAAAGGTGATAATAACGCGGATATTACATAATAATCTTTAAATTTTAAGGAATGCTGAATTATTTTGCATCTATTTTTATGCATTTATATAGCATTTATTTAAATTAGGAGGTCAATATGCGAACAGTAAGCCAATATACGAACAGTTTGTATTTTCCTATTTCCATAAAATGTCCTTGTACATACCTTTCATTCCGTTTTGCAAATTTCTATATTTTTTATCTATGTAGAGCAAAATTTTGCTTTCTCATACCGATTAGGTTCTGCATGTTTCTACTAGGTACGGTTTCACTGTGGCATTCATAATGCGTCAGTGGCTGTTAGCAAGTCTTTTGCTTATTATTGCATTATTTAAAGATTAGCTTTCTTGAAATATACGTTTTTATGTTTAACTAAATTATTTTTATATTTTTCTTAGAAGAATATATTAAATATTATATATGAGAGTTTTCTGCTTCGGTATTTCTATATATACTGCTATATTCAGTTTTATTTTCTGTAGTATTATAATGAGTTTTATTTTCAGTTACATATCATGTATTAAATTACTTTATTATTAAAAGAAAATATTTATATTGTTTGTAATAAGCAGCCTGCAATACAAGGAGTGAAGTAAGATCACTAGGCAAAGATCAACAAAGAATAAAATTATATGAGTAATTATATAAGTAATGATTCTTAAGAACTAGTTATCGAATAATCGCTTAAGTTCGGGTAACAAGAAACAACAAGATGGAAGGGTAACTACCCTTTATTATTCCAATAAGATTTAACAAAACTCCGTCTTAGAGTGTACAATAAAAGCCGACACTTGGGCTTGAACTTAAGAGACTAAGAAATAAATTAAACTAACCTTAACTTAGATACATCCGAAGCTATCAAGATTCTAATCGGGTTGGCCCCTTAACTCTATTTGACTACAAAGCTTATCAAGGGCCTGACTACGGCCGAGCGTAATAACAGCTTTGAGAGAGAGTAGCCAAAAGGCAGACGCGCGTAAATCAGAAACTCTGATTCTCTCCAACTCAGCAAGTAGACTTCGCGGTTTAAATACCGCTCCTCCTCATTAACTCTTTCGCATCGAGAGAGGGCAAAATCTCAATTCCCAAACATCGAAAACGCCCATATCTAAGAATTTCTCCTGGAATGCTTTTCCTTCCCCCATAACAAGTTGAATACTACAACGCTAACAATAGCCTTACTTAAGTAAAGCGAGAACTTCTTTCTTCGACGTTTTGACACTGTGTGAAGTTCCCCCTTGGGACGGGATTGCAACTTCGGGCATCAAAAGCTAAACACTGACAGTAAACAAAGGAAAGGAAGGAACAAAGGAAACAAGGAAGCTACTTTTAGTAGCTTCAAAAGAATGATTGACATGTGATTTAACAACACCTGAAAGCAATGAGTAATGCAGTAACGTGATGGGGGAAAGCGCTGGGTAGGAATTTATTCAGGCGTTTCGGGCGTCCAGCCGATGTCTGAATGTTTGGGCGTTTGGGGCGACTTCGATGTGAAAGAGTTAAGTATTCAGAAAGATTCCAAAACTACGTTCTCGCCGGAAGTAGTAAGTTGAAGATAAGAATTTGACAGGAAAGGAACTTTAACTTAAAATTTAACTCTTAATAAAATTAGCATAATCCTTACAAACATTTTAAAAGTTAATTGTTTGAAATATAAGTATAGCTATTATAATATATCATAAGTATAGGATTTAATAGTGCAGCTGCAGGATTTTTCTCGCTCCTTTTCGGTTGCTTTCACAGTGCAACTGAAAAGCCCATCCTGTCTGCAATTGGAAGATCAGGAGTTCGAGTCCCGGTGAACTGGCACTGCACTTTTTCACGTCTCCGGCTTCGACAAACTTAATGAATCTACACAGTCATGTAGAAAAAAGTAAAGAACCACTTTTAATTAATTTAAAGAAGACCAGCGAAAGTATATTTTTTATGTTGAAGAACAAATTTTGAAAGAATAGTAAGTAAACAAAAGTGCATATTAGTTTAAATTATAGTTTTAAACATTTAGTAAATTTTAGGAGTTAAATTTATTCCTGCAATAAGATGAATCTTTCTGGCTAGATTTTATTGATATTAATGAACGTGAAACTTAAAATAAAAATTTGCAACATAAACAATATAGGGAATAATAAATAAATGAATGAATAGGGGAAAGAGAAATATATGAATAAGACGTTACAAATATGGAGACTATAATGACATTTAACAGTTTAAAAATATTATCAAGGCCATGTAAGAGGAGATAAATAAAAAGGTTTCACAAGATAGCTACTGCAAAAATCGTACAGAAAATTATCGATTTCGTTGCCCAGAAATGCCCCGCTTAAAGGATCGCGAAAGCCACGATATATAGGAACATGAAACTTTGAACATTATCGGAATGAGGACAAGAATATATTGCCTACAGAAAACATCTGCAGATACTTCTTGAATGAGGATATGAAGCCAAAAGTCTCTAAGCCACAACATCTAGGAGTTTGAAACTTTGCAGATGCGCTGATGGTCCAAAAGGAGTATTAAGTGCTTTTCTATACATGATTTTAGAGCAGTGAATTTTTACTCTTTATATAAGATGATTTACTCTAAAATAAGGACCTTAATAAATGTTAAACACCACGTCCTTCACTCTAATATAATTATTTCTGTGAATTCTGAACTATGATTGCTTTAATATACTTTTCTGATTTTAGAATAATTACATAATTTTTCCCAAAATCAGCTTTTCGTTTCCTAAAAGGAACTTATCAAACATTATATACAAAAAATTATTCTTGTTAATTTTTTTTTTAATTTTTAATAGGTAGGATATTAATATTATTAAAAATATCTAGATAAAATAGAAGAAAGATTAACATAGACTGCGCTTAAAAATGATATAATTATCTCATCTCAAATCGAAGACTAAGTTGTATAAATATGGTAAAGACCGAGGGCTGTCTGTATAAAGGAACTTTAGTGAAGACCTTTCCGTGGGAAACTGCTTTGTGATATACATTGAGAAAACCACGAAAATCTCCCATACTCCCAGCCTATTCATATGGTTTCGAAGCCAGCTCGAACCACCATTATTTTGCAGAATTCACCACTCGGCCAATAAGTGCTAAGTTAAATCCAACTTCTATGTATCCCAAATTATATGGCATTTTTATCAATGTTTGACCCCAAAATTCCCAAAATATGACCTATAATGTAATTTTTTTTTAATTTAACCAACTTTAAAGGTTCATCTAATGTAATTCTTTTGCAATATTATAAAGATAAAAATGGTAGTTTTTCACTCTCAAAATGTAATAAACTGGCCTATCTCAATTAAAGAAATTGTTTTTTAGTAGAAATTTTGTTGTTGCTTAGAGATGTAAATTCTTAGGAAAAAGTCAAAGAGAAATATAAAAATTCTCAATTCTTAATTTTTCAAATTCCTATCTGTCTAGAATTATCGTGTATTAAGAATGTGGAAGAAAATATTAGTTATTGTTTCTCAATTTCGGGCAGTTGTTATACTAACCAAACTTCATTAATTTTAGATCGTGTTGTTGGTGTGCACTGAGATAATTCAGGAAAAGCAAAACATCTAACGATTATCATAATATATATTAAAAATATTTCAAAATGGAAAATCATTTGTTAGTGACAAATGATTCAAAACTAGATATAAAACACTATTGCTCGGGAAACTAATGACAAACTATTTAACCTTGTAGAGTAATTAGGTCTTTTTTTAAAGCGGAGAGGATCATATGCAGTGCCCCCGCTGGGGTTCGAACCATAGACCGCTGCCATACGTGTCATGAATGCTTCCAACTACACCACGACGACATACAGAAAGGAAGGAGAAAATATCTTATAACCTGTAACGGATTACGGAAATTTCCATTGCTAGTTAAAACAGAAAAAAACATAACGTGATAGTCAAAAACTTTTATATCTTACTAGACATTTGATTTCTCAAATAATATTTAATATTTTTATTTGCACTCTGTTTAATAAAACTGAGGGTGATTTCTTCAAAAGTTTACTTGTAAACAAATATGTATTTTCTTAATTAAATATAAACTTCCCATAAAAATCAAATTCCCTTAATTAAAAACAGAAGGAAATTAAAACTATAGTGGTTAGACTTTCATATTTCGTTTCGTTAGTTCATATTTCGTTTGTTCTTGCAAGTTCATGAATTTTTTTAACATGCTGTTTATATCTGAATTTATATTTTATTAATATTTGGCTTTACGACATCATGATGTTTTGCATTCCTTAATAAGCAAAGGAATTATTTTGAAAAATGTTCAAAGAAAATTTTAAGCCCGTATAAAGAAATGAATAGTAAAAGAAAAAATGTCCTGGAAAATAACATAAGTAAAAATCTTGCACTGACGGAGAAACGATTGTCTAGTTACGGAGAAACCTATGCTAAAAAAAGGCCGCCAGAAGAGACCAGCACTACAACAATGCACCGAATGTCATAGAAAATCGTCGGGAATCAAGGGCCGAAATGAGAAACGGAAAATGCCAGGAGATGACCAGGATAAGTACCAGACCCGTAGACGATATCTAATAAATAGAACCTTGACCTGTCCCACATAGAGCGAATGTGTGGAGAAAATGTGTGGCTGTCTTTCACAAGAAGAAAGATAAGTGAAAATTTACTTTATTTCATCCAGCAGAAATTTATTTTACATATGTTAAAAGGCATGTGTAGGAAGTTGCTAGGATAATTTTATTTTACCTTTAACTGATAATGTCTAAGTACAGCTGAGAAGCTTTTTTGTTGATGTATTCATCTACTTTTAAAAATTTTATCCTTGTCTGTTAAGCACAGTTGAGTTAGTTTAGTCCGAAAGACTGTAAATAGCAGAAAATTGTAGAGTGAATTCAATTCAAAATGACAGTAGTACGTTTATAGATTTTCTGTCTAAATTTCACATTATTTAAATAAACATGCTTACGAATTTCCTATATAAATTTAAAACTCATTAAATGTAATCTGTATTAAATAAATATTAATATCATGAATGCATGAATGATATTTATTATAAAAACTTATGTACTGTAAAATCGAAATGAGTTGTGTGCGAAAAATGTTTTGTATTGTAAATGAAATTTAAAAGCCAGCATATTGTAAATCAGCTCATTTAGAAGTTAAGCTCTCCACTCTAACTCTTTTAAAGTTAAATGAAGTTTAAATCTAGAACATTAAGTATAGATTCTGAAATAACTTATGAGGTCTAGTGTGACTAATGATTCTAATCATGCAGGAATTTGGTTAGCAAGTCGAGATGGTTAAAGTACTTCAATTTTACACACTTTCCCGCACAAACAAGATGGATGGCGGGGTGAAAAAGAAGTCGAGAGGAAATCGTAAATTGTAAAAGGTTATTCTTGTTATATGCATATTGTGTATCTTAAGAATTCTCTCCTGAACTATTTTTCATTCCAGATTCCAGAAAAGCGATTTAAGAAAGAGTCTGCGGTGGATCTGAAAATATAAATTTAAGTAGAATTTTCTAAAATGCAAATTTAGGCATTTGAATTAATTTATTTGAGATTTTGTAAGGGAAGGCCCAAGCTTTTAGGTTAGATTTAAAATCTTCCCCAAGGTCATTAATTTATATTCTGCTGGAAAATATAAAGACTTTGCATTAATTAACCAACTATTATGATTTGACACTTAACTATATTTTTTTGGTAATGATCACGAAAATTGAAATTAGTTGCGTGAGTATTTAAGCCGTGGATTTGAATGTTTTAGAATAGAGCTTTTGGAAGCTTCCTTGCATTATACGTCTCGTCGCTTGCATCTCGTCCCTTCTATTTTACGTCCATTTTACGTCTGCCAGAGTTTATTTTCGGCTTTAGTTATTTTGCTAGTCTGGGTTAAACAAACGCCATTAATTATTTTAGCCAGTTTAAGGCTCTGTAGGCTCCAGGTATGATACTCAAATTCAAATTTTTAACTCACGTTATTTTAAACATCCGTCAATAGCGGAGTTTTGTTTAGTAAACACAAGTTGTGCTTTCTTTTAAATTTAAAGAATTAATAAAAATGTTATTTTAATATTCGCGAGAATTGTCGTATTAATTCAAAATAACGCCAGAGCTCACTTGTCAGTATATAGTAGGTTTAAGCGACGTTGATTAAAGTTTCTACACATTTAGAAACATACAACATAAGCTAACAACAATGAACGTTATTCAGTGCAGAATATCATCTGTTAGTTCACTGAGTTTTCTGCTTTTATTTTTCACTAATAAAATATGATTTACTAACATGTTTATTAAATTGTTCTGTAAAGCATTTTGCTCTTCATTTTTGAAATCATTTAGAAATCATTCTTGTGAGCTGCATATAATTTGCAGGGAGGGGCAGGGAAAATGTTCTATGAGAATATGGGAATAAACTTTTTATACTAATGATAAATAATTTTATACTTATATTAAACGATATTATCATCGCCCTCAGAAATTTTTTTTCGAGATCTAATACTTTTTGAAAAAAAAAATCAAAATGCTTATTACTGGCTTGATATTTCGGCATATTACCTTTAAAATAATTTCAGTACGTAAGTTTTAAAATGAAAGCCTCTAAACATAAGTTAATAACGGCCAACCTTTCTTCATAAAGAATAGATTAGTTGAAAAGAAATATCGGAAAGGAAGCATAAAATAAAACGACATGAGTTCGGTAAGAGAACTTAAATAAGTTGTAACAAAAACGCTTTTCTGATGCAGCGGACAAATGCAAGGAGGAAAAGATCTACTTTAGCTTATCTCTAGAATCTACTTTCATAAATAGTGATTTACTTCACTGAAGGAATGTGGCCTTTCATTTTTCTCCTAGCTGTTTGTAAGAGCTCAACCATTAACTTTTATTAGTTTTTGCTTTTATCAACAGAACGAAAAGAGAAAAATGCCATTTTTTATTAATGGATTTTGTAACTAGAATTTCAGGATCCGTTCGTTCAATGGAACTATCAACATCAAAGGTAAGAAACTCTTTGAAATTTTTGGAGAAGCCACAAAAATAGATCATTTCCTCTAGCTGCTCAAATGAAACAAACAACTGATTTCTAATAAATAAAAATTTTTGGGGTAATACAGTTTAATGTTTCAAAACTTCCTTTACGTGTTTAACATTCCTCATACCTGCTTTTATTTGTTTGAAATTATACGTTACCATCCAGTAGCTATAAATGTTGAAAGAAAGGGATTCGAAAAGCATTTTCAGAGTGTTTTATATGTTTCTAATAGGTTTATTTTCAATTTAAGTTCTGAATTATCAATTATGAACAAACTATACAATGTAAAACAAATAAATGACATTTTGAAACGTTCTGGGTTCTGTCATTATTGTTCCAATTTCAAATTTGTGGTAAAATTACTTTTATTTATTACTTTATTATGGATTTTAGAATAAAAAATCTGCTGTTATGACTTGGGTAAGTATTTTCACTCAAGTAACGATTAAATAATGATTATTTTAATTTAGTGTACATGACTTCAAAATGAAATTTACGTACATTACTGGCTGTGACATCCCGAATAAAAAAAACTTTGGTGCTCATGTAAATTGTCTGAATAATATATACAACGAAACATCCTTGTTTAATGGCGCCTAAATACGAGTGCGAAGTTTCGTTTTTATTATAACTTTAAAGAATTCAACTACTTTATACAATTTACAAATCGTAAATATACAATAGTTAAAGTATCCACATAACAGCATCTAATAATACAATTCGTTAGCATAGTTCAGATAGTAATAAATATTATAATAGTTGTAGGTAGGCTACGTTTTAACGATCGAATTCCATGGCGATGACAACGCTATTTCGTTTTGACAACGCAAGGCAATGAATAAATGCAAATTAATTCGAGAGGCCATCTAGAGTGAACGTAAACATATCTAATGTTAACATAAACGCCCACTCTATCAGGATCAGTCCTGATACAAAGGCAGTGGCAAAAGTTTGGTTGTAGACATCTGAAGAAAACAGTTTTAGTTTGGATTCTGGCTACGCGAACTAATTCGTATTTGCCAGGATGGACGTCGATGACACGACCTGTAAGCCAGGTTAAAGTTAGAGATCCGTCTTCGGTGATCAGAACTGCAGTGTCGATCTTCAAGTTGGGTTTGTGCATTGCCAATTGGATCACTGCTGAAGATAAATCAAATGCTCATTTTTCCAGCAATTCCAAAATTAACGTCAAAGGTTTTAAATAAATTATCACCTAGAACTCATATTGCGAGCACCTAGATGTGTGTCTGAAATGGAAGTCAAAGTATCACATGTAATAAAATGAGATGGAGTTAAAACATTAATAGTGTCAGCATCAGACTCTTTCACGTAACTAAGTGGACACGAATTTAAAATAGACTCAATCTAGTATTGGCAACGCTTTGTAGGTAAATAAATGCTCTCTTTCAATCATGTTTTCAGATGAAATCCTGCTGAGCAAATGCCATCTTCCCATATTCCTTCGAAGTATGGTGATAGAGGTGAAAGATGGGAAAACAGATGAAAGAGGTTAGTTCTCGTGATACTCATTCTGTTGCATACAAAGAAGACCAAATTTGATTTAATTCGTTCATTTTTGGCATGTTTCTACAGAGTAGGCAATATTGTCAGTATAAATATTCCATTAAGCACCGCGAAGTGAAATAAAGCGTCTAAATGGAGCAATAAATCGAGTCTGACATCACATAGCTAACTGTTGCTATATGGGCATCTTAAGTTGACAAGCAAACAAACAAAGCTATATAACCTTTCGTTACTTTAGAGCCACGACTCTTACTGAATTTAAGGGTAATAAGACCATCACAGTCCACACCAGACTTTGGAGTCCATCCAAGTATAAATTTCAAAATTAAATTTCGTTAAAGCGTTGCAAAAAGATCGAAATGATCTGGTAAACAAATATGCGGCACAAATCTCTAATCGAGGAGTATACACTTGCTTTATAGATGCGATTTAGCCTTTGCTGTCAAAAGATTAATATTAAACATTGCATTTTTGGCAACAGTAGATAATTGCTGCATAGAGGACGCATAACAAAATCTTTGTAGCACAATAACATTGTCCAATGTTATAAGGTATTTCTGAAGCCTTCTTAGCGTGCCTTCGTGGTTTGGTGGTCTGCACGCTGGACGCGTAGTCCAGAGGTCCGTGGTTCGATTCCCGGCGAAGGTGTTGCCATTACTCAAGTCTCCGGCTTTCAAGAAATCCTAATGTCTCTACACTGGCGCCCAAACTAAAAAGAATGATGGATGATGTTTCTCCACACCCAGGATCTAGCAATTGGGTTCCTTAACATCCCCAGTCGCCCTTTAAAAGGGGGAGCATATAAGGTATTTCTCCCGCCTTCTTAGCGTGCCTCCGTGGTGTGATGGTTTGCACGCTAGGCGCGTATTCCAGAGATCCATGGTTCGGTTCCCGGCGAACGTATTGCTCTTTTTGCTCTTTTTCTTCGCTCCTACTTCCAAAAAATACCTAATGATTCTACAATATGACACATCTTGGAATTTCATAGTTATTGATTTGAGTGAAAGTCTCTTGAAATTTCAACAGTCGTCTGAGAATGTAAGAAGAATGACTGAAACCCAGTTACCCTTATAGCTATTAGAAGAATATTTTAATCAGTACAGTGAAAGGATATAGGATATTTAAAGGGGTATCCGAAACCCCTATACCGCCAATGTTAAATTGGCCTTTTCCGATGTACCTTTTCTCAAAAATCTGCTATAGATACACGCTTGAGATTTTTTGTGTGATTAAAGTATACCTATCTGATTATACTGAAATGAGCTTTTGAAACATCTTGAATTTTAGAATAATTTACAGAATATTTTGTTAGGCATAGTAAAATTTAGTACTTTTCTCACACAAAAAAAAAAAAAAAAAATTCTTAAAATGTTTTATTAGTTTATCACAAAAATCTCATTTCAGTAAATATTATAAAACCTAATAAATAATTCATAAAAATTTTAGATAACTGTGAGCAGTAGTTCCTGAGAAAAGGTACATCTATAATAATAAAAGCAAGTGTAATGTGTCTGTCTGTCTGTCTGACCGAGCTCTCCAGCCAAATCTATCGCACGCAGGGACCTGGAATTTTTTATACGGAAGCACAAAGGGGCTGGCCACCAGACCTCGAAGCCCGATTTTCGATTTTTGAATTAGAAAAATTTTAAAAAAATTATTTATAATTAATTAATCACGGTTTTTTTGACTCACTGATATTATTATTTGTTTTCAAATAACGTTCGATTGTAACAATTGATTTCTTTATTCTAGCGTTAGTTTGCTGTTTTGACGATACATTAAATCGATTAATTACAATTCATTTCTTTTTTGTAGCTTGTGGGGGGGGGAGAGAGAGAGACAGTCTACATGTCCTACACTATTATTCCTGCGCTATTCACTTATCTGCATTTTCTAAATGCACGGGCAACGCCGGGCGGGTACACCTAGTCGAGTATAAAACAAGTCACGTTTGGAGAAAAACGCGTATTTATGTAAAAATTCTCATTCATCAAAGCATTCGATAACAAATTGAAACTAGATTCTTTACAGTTCTAATTTTCATAGAGATTAAATAATGGTATTTTTACAAAGATAAAAGTGTAAAGAATTTGAAAATGCAAAATTCTGAGATCACCACTTTTTGAAGATTTGGGGGTTTCAACACCCCTTAAAGATGAAAAATGGAACAAGGTTCTGCTCTTTTCTCAATCGTCTGTTTGTTATAGGTGCTATGAGTTGCAGCTTAGCAGATGAAGGTATTAGCAGATGAACAGTTTTCAAATTTGAATTAGGAGGTATATCGAAATCGGAATTCAGTAAACAATGTTCCTTGAATTCAGTTAAGAATTCTACAGATTTGAGTTCAATCAAAACCATGTGCAAGTAAAACCGAAGATACATTTTTGCAAACTGAAACCGCATCATAAACTGTATATACACACGATAATAAATCGTCAAGTATATATATATATATATATCCTCTTTCAATACATGCGATACGTCTGTTTCCTCCATGGAATCTAAATCCATTGACACATCTAGCTTGACTCATCATTGCTTGACACATCTAGCTTCTAAAAATGAAGCTGAAGTAAGACCATATGTAATCGGTTTTCAACTTTTACCGGCGTATTTCATCACACTGCATAATGAAATCGTATCCACGTAGTATCAGTTGATAATTCCAGTCTTTAGGGGCTAACATCGCATGTGGATACATTTTTTTTCAGCTACGTTCTAGGGACCGAATTCCATGTTAACGACAACGCTAATTCGTGTTGCCAACGCAGGCTAATGAATAAATGAAAATTTATTACGAGAGGCCATCTAGTGTGCAAGTAAACAATCCTTAAGGTATTCATCAATGGTTCCAGACGATTTTCATCTTCTGTAAAGATGGTCAGCTTAGAAAATGTGATTATAGCATATCATAGACTTAGTATCTATATTTAATTTTGTTTTCGGATAAAGCAGTCACATTCAAATAACCTAACCTTGAAGAATAATTAGGTTTTCAGAAGAAGGAAGCAGGAAAATTGTGAAATGCTCTCGCCGAGATACGGACTCCGGACCTTCTGACTGCTTTCCAATTACACCTCGAAGGCGCTGAATAAGGAGAGCGAAAATACCTTTCACTCTCTGCCTTTTAAGATGTGACTATGGAGGTGGAGATCCAAATGCTAATTCCTAGTGCTGCCGAAATATCGTCCCCCATATTTTTGTACGGGCGCCACTGTAGAGTTGTTAGAATTTTATAGGAAAAAAAGACGAAAAAATTTGCAATGCTGTCGTCGGAGATTAGGACCTCTCGATTGCTAACCGGACGTTTATCCAGTTACACCATGAAGTCACGCGGTAACGAAGGGGAAAATCCTGACAATCTTAACTTTTTTACATTTATGCTGATACCTATTTTTTTAAATATTTATGCTGAGACAAATATTAAGTTTAACATTAAAAGCAATCACAGTTACTTTTTTATTATTTTATGCTAACTAAATTACTTTATGAAGAAACCTTCTACAAGAAAATGTGGTGTACGATCGAGTAGGTTCCCGAAAGCTGGAAGTTGACTGTAAAATTTAGGAAATATGAAAACAATTATGACACTTATTTTACGGATATTCAAACAAGGAATATCAATAACTATTTAAATATGTTATTAGAGTAAATTAGTTAAATTTCTCATTGTATTACAATTTGCAATGTATGCAAAATAGATAATAAATTTAAAAAATGCTTCAATATATATTTTCATATATATTCGTAATTCATATATTCAATATATATTCATAATTCATATATTCAATATATATTCATAATTCATGTATTCAAAATATATTCATAATTCATATATTCAATATATATTCATAATTCATATATTCAATATATATTCATAATTCATGTATTCAAAATATATATTTTCTAATATAATTACGCATGTATTATGCATTATTACATAATATATATTTTCTGAATAGTTATGACAGCATTAACAAGGTAGATTTCATGGCCTGAAGGTCCATCAGCCGACCCATCAGCGGAACCACTGAAGCCTGGTAGTGCGACTTTAGCTTCAGTCCCGTCGAACGGGCAGGCCGGATGGGAAGCTTCGTGGCTTTCCCTGTGTGTAATGTGAGTACAAACCAATTTCTCTTAAATAATCCTCACCGAAGCCATAATCCATTCATTACTTGAATTTCATGCATTTGTCAGATGACAGAAAATAAATTACACTAATATTTAGGCTAAACTATGCCTCAAAATTCAAACAATTAAGCATTTTATTCTCATTTTGTTCATATTTACGTCAGAGGGATGAATTGGATTGGATTATTCAATTATGACAAAGCACACGAGGGCTAAAGGGAGGGTTGCCTTCGTGAAGGACTTTCTAAGGGGAACTGGCTGGTATACACGTTACACATGGGGAAAACCACGAAAACGCCCGTTTGCGGGATTCGCAGCCCGTTTGCGGGATTCGAACCTTGGACCGAACTACCAGTGTTCAGCGACTTTACCGCTCGGCCGTTGGTGGACATTTACATCAGAGGGAAAAAAATTACTTAAAATAGGTGAATTAAAATATTTTAGATTTCAATTACTTATCATCCATTTTATACTGCACATTATTCTGCTTTTCAGATTACAAAATGAAAACAAATATAAAACACATGCATAATTGACATAAATAACTCTCCAATTCAATTTTTCAGAGAAAGTACCAAACACATTTTTAACGTTACAGTTGAAAAAGAGAGATGCAAACCTAAATTTTGCTCAGGCTAACTGGAAAACATTATTATTGTTATTTGATTCTTTGGTGTGTACACATTAATAAAACAAGCATGAAAATCACATAAATGTAAAGTTTTGCTAGCTAAAAAATAAATGTAATATTGCAAGCTACCCTGTATAATCATTTTGAAAATAAAGCCATGTGAAAATAAAAGCAAATCCAAAGTCGTAGAAATGTATGTGATGTTTAAAATACCTGCATTAGTTTGGATTACAATAAAATGCCACTTACTTTGCATTTCTTTAAAAATAAATTTTAATCTTGTCTTTTTCAGTAGCAAATTTTAGTTTAAGTTATTTTAATTCTAAAATCTTGAATATGTCAACAATCCTCACATTCCCGCTTGGCTATGCTTCGTCCTGCTAGCAAAATAAAATTATGTCTTTATAAATATGAAACGTGTGAAATGAAATCAGCTCTCTTTAGTAAAAAAGTGTGTTCATATGCAAAGAACAAGATTTCTGTAAAATTAGTTCAGCTTAAAGGTATAAAGCGTAGCAGTGGCGTTTGAGCTTCTTCACGGAGTTGTATTTATATTTCATACCATTTTTAGAAGAGTGTTGACAATAATCTTATTCTGGGATTTCAATTTCCGCGTCAAAAGCATGAATCATGCTACCCTCATTCTGAAACCTGAGTTTGTAATCTTATAGCCTTTGCCAATATGTCAAATAATATTTCTTGTTTTTAATATTATTTTTGCCGTTGCTCTCATAAGTTTAGAAGACCACAGTACTCCAAGCTGGCACAGGTTTGATTTCTTTCTGATTTAGTTCATGGTAGCGATGGCTATGCTGTCTATGTTCTGAAGGATACTGATGGGTGTCTTCGACATTCTGCAAGACTGTTTTGAGAAGTGGAGAAGGGATGGAAGGGCATTGCTTCCCTAGCATACACTGTAAAAGTTAAAAAACATTGTTAAAACAAAATTAAAATTCAGTCTCCGTTCTACCGGGGAGAAGAGACTGGAAAGCTCCCTAGTCTACTTTAGCAATGCAGACAAATTGCATTTTGATTTCCAGTATTCTTTATTGCCTACTACGCAATATTTATTTTAGGCATATTTCTTCTTATATTTATAATTGATATTTAGTGTTTCAAAGAGCATTGGCTAACCAAGCAATGCTTTTCTCATCATACTATATTGCTAAGGTTTCAATTATGCTGTTAATAGAGAAGGGAACTGACAAGTAAAAAAATAATATTTAAAAAAAATAATTTGTTCAACAGGGAGCCTAGACGGCAGAGATTATAGTATGATACAAACAATAATAATAATATCTGACCGGAAAATGTTGCATCTGATTAAAGAATAACGCAAACCTAATTGACGTTAATGAGATCCATAAAATCGAAGAAGAATAATTTGGCATTATTCTCCAAAATAGTCCTAAAATGTTATGAATAATTATAAAATATCAAAACACTTGCTGTTATGTTTATTTCGCTGTTATGGTGGACAACTGTGTTAACAACTGTCCACCATAATAGCAAAATTCCAGTAATAGTCCAATAATAGTAAAATTCATTAAAGAATGAGCCAGTTTATTAAAACACAAGCAACTAAATATAAGACAGAAATATTTAAAGAAATTGGAGTCTAATTCACCATATCAAATGCCTTGAAAATATGAGAGACAACGATTCTTTTTGCCGCTATCTAAGGCAGAACGAAAGCTATTTCCTGATAAATTACCTTAGGTGATATCAAAACATGGTTTTAGCAATATCCAAAATTTATTCTACTGCTCGTTGATCGTTCGTGTTCATTCTTATCTATCGAAGAGTGAAAGCGCACAACGTAGTCATGATCTCGGTTTCTGATGTCATACGTCATTTGCATGCACGGGATAGGGGGAACATTCATTACACTTCTGATTACAATAAATGATACAGAATGAAATTAATCGGAATATAAATTTAGGGTAGACAGCCATAAATAAGTACGTCTTAGAAAATTAAAACTAGGAAAGTGGATATTTTAGCAAAATGTACTGATATCTGCACTACTTAGCTATAAGAAGAACATTAAAAATTAATTTAAAAATTCAGTATTTTATCTGATTAATAATCAGCAACTTAAGTCTAGTGCAGATATGATAGGTCTTACGTGGAACTTCGGAGAAACGTATACTGGTAACCCATAAATATTGGTCATCATAAATGCTTGTAACCCTTGTATTTTATATTTGATTTTTTAATGAATGTAAACGTTCTCTAGATACCGGGAAGCCATATAAATGGTTAGACTGCGTAAGATTTATGAAACTGAGTTTTTTTAAACATAAAAATGTCAAAACGAATTATTTGCGTAATTGAAAAGATTTATAACTGGAAGTATATATACTAGTATATATATGACTAACATTGCGAAAATAAAGCCAGCATAACGACTGTGATTTTAGAAATCGATTTCTAAAATTATTTTATAATAATACCTAATTAATTTACAGGTTTTGCAATTATTTTACATATTGTAACTAGAAATATAGGAATTAAAAATCATGTAATTATTGAAAGCATAATAATTACTGACACATTCATTACATTCATTAAATGAGATGCATTATAAGTTTATAAGTTTATTTGTGTAAAGTTATATTCAAGTACCTGCAAAGAGTTTGAACATTAACACATTTTACAATTCAGAAAAAAAACTTGACTCAATAAACCGTTTAGCTTTTTAATTTAATAGAATTGCATAAAATTACCAAATTTTCCTTGAAAGGAACGAAAAGTTTTCCTTTAAAAACTTGAAATTGAACCTTTAATTCACCATTTTCGTAATTTGTATACAAACAAGTCACAATTGTATACAAGTCAATTTGTAAACAAACCAATAACAACTAATCGTATGTTTTAAGTACTACTGCAAGAAAATGCAGAACAAACTTTAAAACGTAATGCTTTGAGGTGTCCGTATGGAAAAATAATGCATTAAGGCACCAAGATTATCTTATAGGTATGCACTATAATGTATTTAGTATAAAGTAAAAAAAGACATAAAATGAAAGGCCATAAATCACAGTCAATAGAAAAGCAAATAAGACTTTTTTAAAAGAAATTTTATTATTACAAATAGTAAAAAATTTTAGTATTACAAATGAATGTGAAGATGTTATGTAATTAAAAGGATGGTTTCAGTTACATACCATACCACACTTGTATAGGCAAAGGTTCTCTGTTATTATGCAAATATTCATATAATTGACAAATTGACAATTCATATAATTACTCTATATGCATAAACACGTTTTTAACAAAATCCTTCTTTTAAATGCAGAGTTGAAAGTTTTTTATATTTGGCAATCAGATCTTTTGTTTTAAATTTAAACTTGGTGTGGTGTTTAGGAAAATGTACAAATATATAAATAAGCGAACTATTAAACATCATTCAGAAGAACAATGTCATGAATTAATCGACTGGCATTTTCTTATCGCCGTGTTAACTTGAGTGTATAGTAAAAAAAGGGATAATTAATTTAGTTAAATTGAGAAGTCCTACAGGAAGGTATCCCTCCTCTTAGGCAGCTAGCCCTCGAGTGCTTTGAGCTAAATAAATTAAATAAATCAAACCTAACTTAATTAAGCCATTTTCTTTAAAATAGAACTCAAAATTGAACTAACATAGCATGTTATTTTCTGTCTGGTAAAGACATGAAGATGTGGTAAACATATGCTTTCATGGTATAATTCAATGTACCTCCTATTAGCAGTTTGGAGATTTGGAGTTCAAATCCCGGCGAGGACATTGATGTTTTTCCATGTTTACTGCTCCAATAAATAAGTAATGCCTCTACTAAACATTTATTGATAGTGGTAAAAAAATCTAATGTGGTTCCTTGTACAGTTTATTAAATTATATTTAAACTTATCTCTTCGACTTATTCAAAATTAATTAACCGATACCACTGATCCTATTCAAGGCATAAAAAATTGCAAACATTGAAATAAAATATTACAGTCAATTTTGTTTTCCGTGAATCAAACTTCTTATAATTTTATATTTTCAAAAACGAGTGGAAAATTTTTCCTTATATAAGCACAGGAACCGGAAGACAGAATTAAAAGTTCTGTTTCGTTATTTGTCAAAAAATCAATTTTTTTTTAATTTCACGTTGCTAAAGCATGAATATTTTCGTCATTTAAAACACTTCTGTAATTGGAAGTATATGACTACGACCAAGATAGCAAAAATCATTAGGGCGTAATATTATCTTTCAAATAACTATGCAAAAGTTATTAAATGAGTCTTAGACTGTGAAAGAAAAGCTACTGAAATATATGCTCTCAAACTAAAAGCTTGAGTAGCTAGAAGTTATAAATTGACTCTCTTTCCAATGCCATTTATTATCACGTCATTCTTTTAGAAAAGATCGGAAATTTTTATTTTACTTTCGGTTGAGTGAAGTTAGCTGTAAAAATAAAACTGTTTCAAAGCATAGGGGATATACGATTACAAGCAGTAAATGCAATAGATAAAATAATGTCCAAAACTATTCTAACACTTTTACTTCATTTATAGTGAAGTAGAAATTTTGAAAATATTTGTTTTTCATCCTCGGTGAAACTTTGAGTCGTTATTTAACTCAACAAATTGAAAGTTTTGATAAATAGTAAGTAAAATTAATGTTTCATTTTCTTTCTACCTGCCTTGCTACTTGTAAAGGGTATTCGTCTGAAGAATCTTCCTGTGAAAAGTATGAAATAAAACTTTTAACCATAAATCCGATCCATTTCCTTCATACATTGTCTTGAACATTATTTTATGAAATAGTGCATATTCTAAACAAGGGATTCAGAACCTTTTTTTGTAGCGACCCTGTTTAAAGTAATAGTTTTCTTCATAGAAACTCCCTTTACAGTTTTCTTTTCAAAATTCAGTATAAAACATAATTATATATAAAACACTCCACCTAAATAACCTAAACATATTAACATGATAAATGGATTAAAAACATGAATAAAAGTTTTAAAATAAAAGGGTTTATTTAATTTAAGTTTAATTATTTTTTGTGTTTTGTTTAGTTTTAATTTTCAAACAAAAATAAACAAGTTTTCCGAAACAAAGTCATAGGTTCTAATTGCAAAGAAATTTGGTTTTAATTAATGTGCTGCATTGAGACAATTTTTTTTTTATTTTTGGCTATGAAATTGCTCAAAATAATTTTAAATCACATTGTTCAAATAATATTGAACTTTTTTCTTGTTTCCTATTGCAGATTTTCGGTTTTCGCATATTTTTATTATGTTTTACTTTTTTTATACTGCACATATTGCATAAAAAATAAATATATTTAAAAATAATTTACTCATATTTAAAATATATTCGATACATTTATTTTATTTTCTCCCTTATAGTTATTTTATATGACCTCTTCCTTACAACATGGTCAAGATTCATATCAATAAACAATTAATTATCAATTTTATTTATACATATTTGTAATCAATGCGATCTTGATTATACGAGTACTAATCAATTATTTGGGCGTATTCAAAATAATGTACAAATAATTCAAAATAATGTAGGTATAAAGAATTTTTAGAAGCTTTCTAGTCTGAAAGATTTTTCATCTACAAATGAAATGAGAATGTTGACAATAATCAAAATATTAATCTTAAAAACAGAGCATAAAACTGTTATTTTCAGCCTCAGTAGGAGACGTTTTAGCAAGGAACTTTTAAGAAATTATAATAACAACTCAGATATCAGGTAAATAACTCTTACGTGCGTTGCCATGAATCCTAGATAATATTAGAATACTGTGGCAAACAATCCTAATCTTAGAAATTGTAAGAACACCGCACAAATAAGAATACATTAATTTTTAGGAAATGGACCATCGACTACTATGGTCCATTTCCTAAAACTGTCGAGATGCTTTCGAGATAAAGCAAAGCTATCTGAAAATAACCCTTGAATGGGCCTTCACTATATTCACAAATTCACACTCTTTAATACTTATATATAATAGATATATTAAGAGATACAAATGATCATTGAACATTGGAATTTCGTCTCTTCAAATCCCCGAAAAAAAACGGGCTGAATGTATGGGGAGTTTCGTGTTTTTGCCCATGTATAACGTTAACACAAGTGTGCATGTGAGTGTCTCTCAAAATCTTTCATAGGGGCATTCATTTCCTTAAGTAGACAAGCCTAATATACTTTCCTTTAATCAAATAATCTAGTTCTTAAACCACCTTGTCCACTAGCGGCTGAGCTGTAAAGTCGTTGAACAGTAATATTCGTTGACCTGGTAGTATTGGTATTTGCGGAACACTGGTATTCCCTGAACACTGATCCGGAGCTCGAATTCCAGTCCACGGGGTGGCTGCGTAGATTTTTCGTGGTTTTCCCCATGTGCAACTTGCATACGAGCCAGTGTCCTTTCGAAAGTCCTCCATGAGGGCATTTTTCGTTTTAGGCAGATAACTCTTAAATATATAGCTCTGGCCATATTCGAATAAAATTGAAACCAAATACTAAATTACTAGTTGTACATGTAAATCTAATTTTAAATATTCTGCTTAAACTGGATTGTGAATGTGAGTTAAAATACGCCTGGCAAATAGTAAATTTGATAAAACTATGTGCAAAGTTCAAATAACTTGAATATACTGTGTTACTGAAGCAGTGTGTTACTTAGTACTTGAAAATAGTAAAATTGCTTTAACTTACCAGCGCAGAAAAAACGCATAAATTGATCACTGTACATAAATTGAGAATGGAATCGAAACGTTAGAAATGAATCTCTCAGTAACAATATTATTTCTGAATATATTCTTCATTTTTAATTTTTTTATAGTTGTTGTTTTTGACCGAATACAAAAGTTTTTATATAGGTGTATTTAATTATGGCAAAGCACACGAGGGCTATCTGCCTGAGGGGAGATTTGCCTTTCGTGGAGGACTTTCTAAGGGAAACTGGCTCGTATACACGTTACACATGGGGAAAACCACGAAAACGCCCATGCACCCAGCCCGTTCGCGGAATTCGAACCTCGGACTGAACTACCAGTGTTCAGCGACTTTACCGCTCGGCCGCTGGTGGGCCTTTCATATAGGTTATACATGTGAGTTTTATTGACAATTTTTAAAAGAAATTTTTTAAACTCCGATGACTAAACATGGGTTTTAATATTTAATTATTCAAATTGCTAAACTTAGAAGGTTTGCTTTTATGCTATATAATGCAGATTTACACGATATGTAAAATCGACGTTTTCACTGCAGTTTAAAATAATAGTAAAGTCATATAACTTTGACAAGGTTTTCAAGACCAGATTTGATTGTTCTCAATCGGTAACTTTATTGAAATGGTTTTTATCTGTGAAAGGAATTACTTATTGACTGGAAACTTCCTTGCAGATGGAATGCATGAAATATATAAGAACCCTGGAATTTTCCCTCAGAGATATTTTGTACGCAGCAATATCACGCAGCAATAATCAGTAGTTATACTTCAAACTATTAAAACGTTAAATAGAACGCAATGCACAGCGCATTTAAAGAGAAAGCTAATCGGACCTCACCCTGAATCCGCAACAATGACAACAGCAGTTAACTAAACAACTCGCAATAACAGTAACTAAGCAACTGAACTCAGATGTTCTTTGTTCGGCCTTTTATAGCTTTCAACCGGTCGTGAGAAATTTCTAGTACTTTCTGCTTCTTGAGATTTGTAGAAAACAATAAAAGAATGGAATTACGGTTACAGTTAACATGATGGTCAATTACATTTATTCAATTTCAATACAAATTGCCAAGATATCCATTTACTCTATGTTAAATGCACGTGGTCTTGTATTTTTACATTTCCGGCGTGTCTTTCTCTTAAAATTTGTCTCGCACTGCATTGCAAGAGGAAATACAACAATTTTAATTATAATTCTACTAAAATTAGCTATCTAAATACAAAAATCAAATCAATAGTTTTATTAAACCGTGTCACATGACCAAAACGCAGTGATAGTTTCTCCTTGTTTTATTCGCCCACCAGCGGCTGAGCAGTAAAGTCGCTGAACACTGGTAGTTCGGTCTGAGGTTCGAATCCCGCGAACGGGCTGGCTGCATGGGCGTTTTCGTGGTTTTCTCCATGTGTAACGTGTATGCGAGTCAGTTTCCATTAGAAAGTCCTCCACGAAGGCATCCCTCCCCTTAAGCAGCCCTAGTGTGCTTTGCATAATTAAATACACCACTCCATACACACACCCCCTTGTTTTTATTTATTTCATAGACTGAAATCACTATAATGTTTGCGAAATCCCCCTAAAAGGAAAACAGCAGATGATTTCTGTTGGCTGGAATCATTTAACTTGAATTATTAACTTATCTTATTGATAAAAGGTAAGAGCATTTATTTCTAACGGACTCAGATGGATGGATTTTGAGATGGCGTGATAATGTAGAAGTCTGATGGCTATCTTGGATTTTAAATACAAAATACATCTCGATGAATTACGTTAAAAGTAAAAAATAAACGAAAATATTATATAATATAACATGACATGTACATAATTTTTGAACACTAGAATGGGTTTTTCATTCACTAATGCAATTAAATGGTTAAAGTTATCAAAGACTGGCACATGGCTCCATATTCATCATTTACATTAAGCACCTGTCTTGTCATTGACTGGAAGAAATGCCAGCGGCCTTAAATGGTATACGTGAAAACCTGACAAAAATTCCCATCAATAGTTGAAGCAATGTTCCGTAAACCACAATTCGTCAATGCCGCGTGATGATCGATCACTCTCTGGCTCGTTACACTCTTCCGGCAAATAATCTGCTGACTAACAGGTAATTTGAGAGATAAAATGTTATTCCAAAGGGAAGGCATGTTTCGGCTGGGCTTGACGGGAAAAGGTGGACATTTTATCAAATGATGCTGAAAAGAAAATATAGGTGATTATTTATGGGAATGTTTTTATACAGGATGTTTGGGCGTTTGAGGTAGCAAAGTGTTATATGTTTGAAGGAACTTTCCTCATTTTTGGCTAATGAAAAATGGAAGTAGCTTTTACTAAGTCGCTTTATTTAACCACTAAGTGACTTGAAAGTATATGTTTTACCCTGCAGAAACACAATATAAAATATCTTGGGAAAATGCTAAACAAAATTTACTATTAGAAATATCGGAAGATACTTTTTAACATTCCTTACTTTATTCTTATATTAGTGAGTTCAGAAACAGAAAAGATTTCAGAAAAAAAGATTTGTTATACTTGAAAATTCATCATATTATTTATTTAATTTATGTTGCTTTAAAATGCTTTGGGGTTCTTTAAACGCAAGGGAATTTTATTCAAATAAATGAAACAAAGTATTGATATAGTTTATATAAAGTTCCTTTTTTAATTATTTTCCATGAATAATTTCATTTATATTTGTTCATTTAAATATTGCCTGCAATTGAGAATATATAGATCCTGTTAGTTCCTTAATATAAGTCTTAAACCACTGATTCCTAACCTTTCCCCTTTTTAAACAGTACCCTTTAAAAAGGACGTCTTTTCCTCGTCATTGACCCCCTTATATTTTCCCCTATAATATACAGCATACAACATAATTATAATACAAACAGCTGTACGTAAATAATTTAAAGACAATAATTAGACTAAGAATATGAGAAAAAGTTTCGAAAGCAATGGTTTATCTGATTTACATTTTACCACTTTTGTATAATCATTGTTTTTAATTTTATAAACATAAAAAAGTTTTCAGATAAACACCTCAGATTCTAATTGCACAATAAGTTCGATGTTGGCATGGTTACGCTTGATGTATTGAAGCAAAAAGTTTTAATAGTTGGCGTAACATTGCTTAGCTTAATTCACAAATAAGCACGTTAAAAATATTCAGTTTATTTCTTGTTTTGCGTAGTAAACTATTGTCTAGACTAAAGCCTATTTACACTAGAATTACATGAAAGATGTCATTAATGTTTGTTCAGCAATAATTTTTTTCAGGGTTTTTCTCTCGGGCATCTTTTAAACTTCAAAATTTAATATACTTTGAATTAGGTTGCTGCTTGGACATTCATCTTCAAAGCAATCAAGTCTTTTTGCTCTATGATATCAAGATCAGATATGCCATAGTTCAACGGTACTTTGAGCCATACTAGAACATTTAAATTTCCAATATTTTAGAGGCGAACATCTTTTTTAAAATTTCTAACTTGCTCGTATATTACAAGCCTTTGCAATAGCGAATATTTGCATCAGCTAATTCCAGTAATGGAATTACTTACGACCTTTTATTTTCAGTGAGATTAATGTGTTTTCGTTGGACTTTGCTTTGCGAGGGGTTAAATAGTGAATATAGTATATCAGCCAGGAAGAATATATTTTTTTAGTTTTAATAATTGTGTCGCCATGGGGTTGTCAACTTCAAGGAAAAGGCCCACCAGCGGCTGAGCGGTAAATTCGCTGAACACTGGTAGTTCGTACGAAGGTTTGAATCCCGCGAACAGGCTGGCTGTATGAGCGTTTTTGTGTTTTTCCCATGTGTAACGTGTATACGAGCGAGTTTCTCTTAAGAAGTCTTTCACGAAGGCATCCTGTCCCTTAGGCAGATAGCATTCGAGGCTTTGCTGTAATCACATAACCAAACTTCAACGAAATGTTTAAAACGATGTTACAAATGTCTGTAAAACGAAACAAATAGTTTAGTACCTTTAGAGAGTTAGCGTACCTTAGTGTGAAAAAAAAATTGTATTTCAGCGTTTTACTTTTTTATATTTTACTTATTACACAAAACAAAATTATACATTAAAACGTATCACTTATTTTTAATAATATTCTAGAGACATTAGAAGTTTTTTTTTTGGGGGGGGGGAAGCAGGCAAGATGAAAAATTAGCAAACGCCTTCGCCGGGAATCGAACCACGGACCTCTGGAATACCGCCCGAGCGTGCAGAACCACTACACCACGAAGGCACGCTAGTAAGGCGGGAGAAATACCTTATAATATATCAAATAATTCTATGTATTTTTCTTTTATACTACGTTTTATATGATTTCTTTCGTACCACGTGATGTACTGTTATATCAATAAGAAATTATTTATACTTAATTAATTATTAATTAATTAATACTTTTTGCCCCAATTAATGGGATCTTCATTATGCCTACCATTTATCGGTGCATATTCGTCTATCGAGCCCAAATCGGTCCCTTAATCATAATTAACTTCCTTAAAACTTTCATCGTCCTTTAAACAGTACTGACCTCTGTTGTATCCTCTAGCTCAGACAAATACAGTAGTTCGTTTGCACTTTATGAAAACGATTTTCTATTCGAATTTTCAATTTTCTTCTTAGAATTTTGAGAAAGATATTTCATTATCAGTATAATCATCTGCTATGCTTTGATTACAACGCAGAATAAGATATTTATTTTGGAAATGGCTGCTAAAATTCATAAATGTCTCGAAAATTACGTAAATGAATTTTTTGAGGAAAAATATTCGTATCAACGAATTGTTGAAAGGGTAAAAATCGAAGTTATTGCGTATAAATGGGAGATATTTTTAATATATTAAATTTGAAAAGAAAAAAGCGACTAGCTGAAAGTAGAAGTAAAAACATGGCAGCAAAGTTACAAGCTACGTCTTAAAACTGATCGAACGCGGGCAATATGAAGAAAGTGAAGTCTGTGATCCTGAAAGATATTTTTCTGTGAAAAAAATCTGTGATCCTGAAAGACCTATTACTTAGAACAGGGAATGTCTTCTGGCACCGCAAGCAAAATCATTCCTAAAAATGTTAAGTTAAGAAAGATGTTCAAACATAAACTTAATCAATTTTTGCCTTTTCATAGTGCAAAAAACAACAAATCGCAGGAAATTACATGAAAAAGAACTATCTGCTGATAAATCGAAATTCATCGTAACTCTTGATGAAGCATGGGAATATTTAAGTGACAGTAAGGAAAAAAGATGGTTTTCCTATTGCTCAACTGATTAAGATGACCATACGAAACGTTTTCATCAATATACAGAAATGTTCCCGGAAGGATCCATGTTAGTTGAACGATTTTGTTAAAATGGTAAATTAAAACGCGAAAACATTTCAAGTAAGGCTCAGCTTAATACACTGTACAGCAGAATATTTTGGAACCAAATTTCGAAGAAATGCCAGCTTTTATGAAAAGGACGTCAATAAAGTTGAGCTTCATCTGCAATAAAGTTGAGCCTCTATTCATATATGCAACTCAACTACCGCTTATTTTGCAAAGAATGAATCAGAAATAGGTATAAAATCTATACCTGCTTAATGAAATACTTGTAAAAGGACCTTATACGTCCCCTATGGACTTTTTCCCTATCGATTTGTTAAAACCAGCCGTAGTTAAATGGCATCCAAGAACGCGGAACGGACTTCGGAAAACGACGCAAGAGGAGTAGGATGAACGTGACACAATAGTGCTGAGAGAAAAATTATTCTCATGGAGAAAATTCGTACTAAAATTACAGCCAAGAATCCAGCAACTCATATAAAAAACCTTGCCCCAAGAGGGCGATTTTTTAATTTAACCTGGGCATTTTTTTGTAATTTTAAATGACAAACTCGATGATGCAACAATGTTTTTGATATGTCCCTTTCCTTTTTATATTTATTTAAATATGTAATACTAGATAAGGTGAAAATGAAAGCAAATTATTTCAACTAACAAATCCGCAAATGCAGGATTTCAGTAGAAAAGAGGCATTTGCCACTGAACTGTAATTTTAAGGGAAAAAAAAGGAATGTGTTATAAGCCCTTCCTTGAAAAAATGAGGTACTTAACTGTAATTATGCAAACTTGCACTTAAGCGATATGCTACTAAATAGTTTGTTCAACTAGTTGACGAACTTCATTTTTTGGCCAGTCATACAAATTACTAAATTTTGCATCTTCGAAATATTTTTCTTATCGGATTGATGCTTTCGTCTTAGGGGTCCTAAACCATCAACTCCGATTAGGTTGTGTTATAGTTGTGACTTATCTCACTTGTCTGACAATAATATTAGAACAAACCCACTAAAGGTATCATAGCAAGCAGTGCAAGACTGTGCCTGTCGTTGGCAAGAGTCTTGAGTACCAAAAGGTGACAATGCGACTGTGCTCAGTTCCACCCCCAATTTTGATGAAGAGCATACAGGGAAGCATATTTCACAAGTGCACATCAGCGTAGCCACTGAGGGAGGGGTTTCGAAAATCAACCAATGAGCTGCTATTGCTCTTGTGACGCTAAATCTTCGTGCATGTGAGCTATGTTGTTTACGTTTTAATTTGCATTTGTTTCGTAGTTATAAATATATGGCGTAATAGTAGAAAATCTCGTAGTGCTTTTGTTTTCTGTGTTTGATTAATTTCTGACATTTCACTTTCGCGATTTTTATCACGCATTAATATTAGGATTAATGTTCACGGCATATTATGTGGATTAAGAGAATTCAAGTGTATATTTTTTTTTAAATTCAGCTGAGAATGACTGAAAGTGTTACAATGAATCTAGTGTTTTCTTATCTAGTGTTTCTTCAGTACTTGCATTCTTTTGATTTTAAAGTGTAAGATTCAGAATACATATGATCTGATTATATCCATTGTTCACATTAAAAAATGATATGTGAATAAATTGAATATACTCGTTGTGAATACTATAAATTTACTCTGTTTGATGAATAGTTCTTGTGTAAACAGTACATTTAAGAGTGAGCAGTTATTAAATGCGAAACTTAACACACTGAATGTATAAGAATGCAAATTAGTAAAAATGCAAATTAGTAAAGTTCACTTTGAATAAAATTCTGTATCGGTTATTATTATAGAACATCTTTTTCATATATGCAATAAAAAGTGTTATTTACATACATAGTTGGTGTCAATATTTTTCTCATACGCATAGTTTTATGTAAAGATAGCATTTGGGCTCAGATGTTTATCACATATTTCTTTCTTCATCTTATTTACCACTTATTAAATAATATTTCGCATCGATATTTTTGCGAGGTATTCAACATGTGTTTGCATTTATTTCAACCAGGTACTGAAATCTTCATAATTTCCTGTAATTGATTTAACTTCCAATGAAAAGTTTCAAAAGCAATCGACGATGCTTTAATTATTTTGTACAGAAAATTGCGTGGCAGAATATTTTCAACCATCTTGTTTAAAGCACGTGAAAGGTCATGTAACATGACAGAAATGTTACTGGATGCTCATTAATTCATCCTAGAAGCCACTTCCTTGGTGGCTACACAGATGTACACTTGTGAAATATGCTGCCGGGAATGGGTCCGAGGCTCACCCACCCCTCTTTCCCTAGCACCAACCTCTCGATAGGACTTTCGGCTCGCCGCATATAAAGAGTGCCTCCATGCTGCACAGACACTCTACATTTACAAACATCCATGCCTTCTCCGGGATTCGAATACCGGTTCTTCGATACGACAGTCAGCGTCACTAACGATTATTCTAGTTGGGCGGCTCAATTCCGATTTCAATTCGGTTAACAATTCTAGTAAGCAATTTCCAGGATCACGCTAAGTTCCTTTTTGCGAATTCGTCTTATTTCGTCGACTGTTTCGAAATTTCTTCCTTTCAGAGTTAATTTCAGTTTCAAGAAAAATTCTGAGGGAGAATGTTCAGAATAATAGGAAGCCTGCGAAGACGAGGTTGTCTCTGTTTCAGCATAAAAATCGGGAATTAAAATAAATGAACCGTGGAGTGCGTTATGTTTTGGAAGACCCAAGATAGATCTGTTAGCCTACAGTTCAGTTCTTTGTAAACGAATGTATTCTGTTATTCTTCTCAGTACTTTAAGACATTACCAACGATAATCTATGTTATCCTCCTGCTAAAAATTAACAGTAGATAATACCCACAATGCCAAAAGAGTCAAAATGATTTGATTAATGATTAAAGTCAAATGATGGTATTATTTATCGCTCTGCTGTATCTTGAAAATTAAGGTTTTATCTCAGTATTAAAGCCATTGGTTCCGGTTTCATCACTAGTCTAATTCGTTTCATGGAATCGGAGTCCTTATTTGCGATATTCAAACGTTTCTGGCAAATTGCAATACGTTTGTCTTTTTGATTCAGAAGCGGGACTCGGGAGATGAATTTTGCATCAATGCTATGCATTTCTAATTATTTGGTCAAAATGTGATAACATGATATAATCGAATTACTGTAATAGTCAGCGATGTCTCGTATAGTCAGTTTGAAGACTTGATAAACATTTGCGCCGTACGATTGTTGTCATTTGAGTATTTCCTGATCAATGCGAAAAACGCCTTGATCAGGAAATACAAGTTTAAAGCAAAAGTGTATCTTAATATGCTGTTTGAAAACTGCAGAATAGGTATAGGTTTATAAAAAACGAAGCAATAATAATACAAATGATTGACGTTCTTTCCCATTAATATATTAACACCAAATTTTAAATTCATCAATAAAAATGCTTCTTTGTAGTGTTGAATGTAGTGTTGTAGACCTTGTGTTGTAGACCTTGTCTAGTATTGTAGACCTTAGTTTGAATAACCAATTATTCTAATTTTTGTTTCTTTACTGAACTCCTTAACTCCCTCTCGCATTTCCTAGTCAGGATGAGGATTAAGTTAGAGTGAAAAAGAGTGCTTAAACGGGCGCAAAGAGAACATTAGTCAGAGCGTGATTTCGCTAGCACAGCGCACGTTGAAGTTTCGTCCTTTTTTCTGTTTCTCTGAATTGCTGTTACTCCTTCTCCCTATTTAGTCTATTAACCGGTGTAAGTTGCTGATTCATTCTGCTAGTCTCAAGTCGTCTAGCACTAATCTTTGACATTTAAATTTATTGTCAAATGATTAAGTTTCCACCGCAAATAGTCGGTGTTATTGTGAACACGAAACGTGCATTTTTGTTCAGAGTTTGACGAATAATAAAGGTTTTTTTTTTTTTTTTTACCTTTCTGTGCTGGTATTATTCACGCTTGTGCGACAAGTCGTCCGGTTTCCTAGTAAGATCGCACTAACTATGTGATAGTAAAGAAGGTTAGATCTTACATCTTCGCCCACACAATGGAGCATTTCGGTAAAAAAAAAACATTGTCATACACTCATGCATGCTTTCATTGTTAGGGATGGAATACGATGCATCCATCACATCTAAAAGTCTTGTTCATTATTGGTTTACCATGTTTTTGCAGTTACATGTTGCAATCAAAACAGTTTAAATGTAACGTGTGCTAATCTTTTCAGCGAACTGCTTAGTGCAATTAAAATGGAATTATTGTTAGCGTTATTCCTCATTAAATAGGTTATTAGGTTATATGATGAGGGTTTTATGAAGAAATTTCTATATTCGGGATGTGTGAATGTTAAAACATTGAAAAATATAATGCACGTTGAAGTAAAACAGCTTTTACTGTTTCGTTCTTTGATTCCTTTTATTCCACGTACAGAGTGGTCATAAAAAACTTCCGGTATCTACGAGACCCTTGCGGCCTATCCGCTCAACCAATCGAATTGAAATTACAGATATTGTTATTTGAAGGTATGTATTCTAGATTGTGATGATTTAAAACAATAGAACTCTCGTGGTTACAGTAACAGTGAAAGCATTTCGGAATTTTTGAATGACAACAGCCATGTTTTACCTGCGCAAACTGCTCAGCGCATTGAAAAACCACAAGCAACGTTGGAACGGCAAAGAAAAGCACTGTACAGGACCAATTATAGCACATGGGAAGAGAGTAGAAAATTCTTAAAGTTTAATGGTAAACGTGTTGACATTATGTGCTAGAAATAAAAGTATATTGTTACGAAATCGTTAAGATCGCTTCCCCGCAAAGCAGTTTTAGGTTTGCCATAAAATAACAAAGAAGGCAGGGTTGCCACATTTGGCGAGAAATCGCCCATTTGGGGACAAAATTGGCGATATGCTATGGACGGATGGAGAACCTTCTGGAACGAATTCTTACCGGGTTAGCCTAGAATGTTCTCGAACACAAGCCGAAAGCTATATAAACCCTGCTGATCCGCAGTCAGTGTGCCTCGTCTAGAGTGCGAGTTAGTGTGTTTCATCTAGTTAGTCCGTGCGGAGACGATCGAGTTCACAGCCGGCCAACGAGAGTGGGTCGTCGAGTGCATCGAAGAGTCTCTTAGTGTATCGCGGTCAGTGCATCGTCGAGAGAGTGTGTTAAGCTCCGGGAACGACTGCACCGAAGAGTCGGGAGCTGTGCTCTGTGTGTCGTCGAGTGCATCGCGAGTTGTAACGTGGAGAATCTCAAGATTACGTGGAGTTCCGAGAACGACCGAGCAGAGTCGGGAGCTGTACTCTGGTGCTTTGCAGTGAAGCTGTTTCCACCTTTATTGCCTGACAGTGTGAAGGCTGTATCGTTTATTGTTCCAGCGTGTTACCTGCTTACGTTCCAGTAGATCTTCGACGACTGGAAAAAGTGACTTTGGAGCTGTCCTGATTAATAGTGTGTAAATAAAGTGTGTTTCGATACTTCATCAGCAAGTGTCGTCATTATTCACTCCAAATACATACAAACTCTGTACGAACGTGAAGGAAAAAAATAATGCAACAACTGGTGTCAGGAAAAAAAAAAAACAAAAAAAACGCAACAATATCAATAAAACAAAATTTCAAGAGATGAAATGGTAACCAATGGGTAAAATCATTGAGCATTGAGTAATTCACCTCTGATTTGACACTGGAAATGTTGCTCTTAGGAATTTATTTATACTTATAACATAAATAATTGTTAGTTTCTATTGAAAGTTGTCCATGAAAGCAGAAATAGCCGTAATTAACAAGGCAATAAGTGAAAAACAACATAGTTAAGTCATTTAAAGTGTAAAAATAATGGTATGAATATGATCAACAGGCCAAAAGTGCTGAATTAATTGTTAAAAGTAGTCAGCAAATAGTTGTATAAGTGTATGGAACATTCACTAAAATTACAGATGAAAGCTGTAGCTTCATTATAAAAATTCAGAATATATCAAATTCTTTATTAGAGGAAATCGGATGTCGAAACTAAACATTGGTAACATCGAAGATTTTTTTTATATAAAAATTATACTAAACCATATACCATAAACTGTGGAAGGAAACTTTCTAAAATCAAATAAAATCAAGAAGACTGGAAGTTACATTCGGAAAATGTAAAGAATATGTTAAAATTATGAGGGTGTACCCGAATACAGAGTTAATCACAAAGATTGAAAATGCGAATGAAATTATTAATGTTGTCTAAAGTGAGATAAAATAGTACAGTCAGTAAGGGCAAGTCTATTACAGAATGAGAAATCTGTAGCATATAAATTAAAATAGAATTGTAAAATATAGAGTAAGATTTCAATGTATAGCCTTTAGCAGCCGTAAAGTTAAATGATTAATTACAAAATTTCGGTACGCATAGAAAATGTAAACGTGAATAATCCTGTAGAATTAGGTGAACTAGTAGAATAAATAAACTCAAAAGCAAACATAGGGCCGAAAATTATATGAACCGAGTAAGAAATCGTAAAAAAATACCAAAAAGTTAAAATGTATGTTTAAAATTAAATAATATGATGAATAAAAGCATGTATTTGAATACGTAAGATCGTAAAATATTATAATAAATAAGTTAAAAAGTACAGTATGTTAAAAATTTAGAAGGTTAAAAAGCAAAAAAAATAAACAAGTTTAAAATTATGAGTATGATGGGAAATGAGAGTATTAAAAATGTACGAAAGAAGTTAAAAATTATATCCAAAATTAAATAATATAATAAATATAAGCACATATTTGAATAAAATGTAGCGAATGAGTTAAGAGTGTATTGGTTAAAAATATTTGAAAATATCTATTAACATTAAGTATTTAGTTTAAGAAAAACGTCATTATGAATAGAAATTGTTAGAAATAAGTTACACTAAGCTAATATAAAAAACTGAAAAGCATAGCATTTAGGTCATAAATTAAAAATTTCTATCTAATATTAAGGCACTGCGAATCAATAATTAAATTCCAACATAAGAGATGTTAAGGGCACATATGAGTTAAAAATTACAGGATAATGTATTCGGAATACAAATGCAAATAATCATAAAATTTCAAGTAGTTATTACCGGAAAATCAATAAAAGATAGTCTCTTATCAAAAAGAATCTCTTATCTTAGACCTTCCCTCCTTATCAATAAGATTGCACCGCACACCGCCTGCGGGCTTGAACGGACTGTGAGTTTGAGATCCTGTCCGTGAATTCTCCGTTTCAGAACTGGCCATAAATAAATTGTTGAAATTAAAAATAAATAAATAAATAAATAAAGCACAAGAAGATAGTTTTGAAAATAAAATAATTCATAAAATAGTTATTGATCATTTATCTGATAATATTAGAGCAAACAATTGTTCATTACTTTCCAAATTTAAAGCTAAAAACTTTTGATTGGATTCGAAATTCATTTGTGATAAAAGACACGTCGGTGTATGAATTAACTTTGAAAGAGGTGAAAGAAGTTATTTCTACGTGTAGTAACCCATATTTAATTTCAAACATCCAGACTAATCAATTAATTCTTTCTGGATTGATCTTAGATACGATTATCCAATAATATCACAAAAAAGCTTTAAATGCATTATTATAGTTTTTCACATCTTGTTTGTGCGAATTTGTATTTTTGGCTTTGTCGAACATAAAAACGAAAATTAGATCTAAACTTTTATGTTTGGACTAAGAAATAAGAGCATCATTATCATTTTTACACCTAAATATAAATGAAGTTATCGAAAAACACATTTCTCAAATTTCGCATTAGATATAATTTGTAAGTTATCATTAAATAAACATTTTGTTTACTTTTTAATGAGATTTTATTTCATAATTAATCGAAAATTAATTTGTTTCATAATTATTTCATAATGAATAGAAAATTAATTGCGACATGTTAGGGAAAAACATGGTGACATAAAGGAATTCTACTTCCGTAATAAAAAGTTTAGATTTTGAAAGGAAACATTATAAACTTTATTATTAATTAACTTAAATGGCAATGAAACAATACTGGGAAGTTCGGTTTGATGTTTTTGACTGTATTTCAGTTTTGATCTGTGTTTTAATCTTTTAACTGTATTTTTGTTTGTCTGTGTTGGGTGTGCTACGTTCAGCATGAGGCCGATTATTATCGCCCAGGAGGGCTGCAGCACACTTGCATACTACATTTCATTACATTACATAATAAGCTGTATTTACCAAATGAATTTCAGAAACATCAATCAATTAATGGCGTAAATTTCTTTTAAATTTATGTTATTGTTAGTGTAGCGCCAAATTTCTAAATTATTAAAAGTGTACAGTGACAAAAAAGGCTGAAAATCACTGGTCTAAAACATCAGCATTTTTAATGAATAAATAAAATCTTCATAGTATATTCTGTGATAAACTTAAGTTAGAATTTTATGAGTGTGTGTCTCTGTTATTAATCTTTGTGTTATTCATGAGCAATATAGGATTCAAGAGATATATATTTAGGCAGTGGCTGCTTCATAAATAATTCATAGATTCGTTGCTAATGATACGTAGGAATATTTTCAGTATGCATTTACTTATTCAAAAATACAATTGAGAAAATATGGTACCATCTATCTCAAAAAATAATCCACAAATTTCAGCTAGCAATTTTGATGAATCAAATTAGAAGTCGAAACAAATCAAAACCTTATACATAAGTTGTCTTAGATTTATTTTCTAATAAATGTAGGGAAATTTATAAATTTTTCTTGAACACAGCTTATTGGAAGAGTGAATAACAGATACATTTTTACACGAAAACATTTATCTTTCTATATCTACATACCATCATTAATTTTCTTTTAAATATACTTTGTAGCATACTTCAGTTCTTAAAATTGATTTGCTTCAAAATCGATAAAATTAATGCGTTCAAAATTTACCAAAATTACAAATGATTCTCCCGGTTTTTTCTCCTTAAAAACGTTCATATTTTCTTAATTGTAAAGACGAATTTAATTTTAAACTAACCAGGTTTTGTCCAATTTATGATGAGGGGATGGATCTTTTGTATCTTTCCTCATTTCCACTTTCTGCCAGAATGATAATTCATTTTCGCGTGTTATTTAAAGTAGGGTCGAAAGGTACTATTTAAGCTGTTGTCTAAGTTACCTCAGACACAGCGTGTTCTGCCGTTCGGCCACATCGTTTTTCTGATTTAAGCTTGCTGTTTTACAGTTGTGCGTATTAATTGCCGTTTTGTGTGCGTCCGTGTGAGGGCTAAGAGCCAACTCGCATTAATTATCTCTGTGAAGCTTCGGTTGATTATTTAACTTAAACTCAGTTTTAATTTTGTATTTCTATTTTGAGTTGCAGCTAAACGTATTAGCTAAGCTTATAAGCACCAGTAAAATAGTTTGTAAATTCCTTCTTGAGTTTGAATAAAAGGGTCTTTTCATTCTTACATAATGCCATTGATACAGTTTGAACTTCGCGAAAAGGATACGCACCCTTTTCAGACATTCATTATTTGCATAGGCCTGACGTTTTGCTGAAAACTTTAAAAAAAGGCCGAATTATTTTGCATTTTAACACTCGTGGAAGGGACGTATTATCTCAGACATGCAGAAGTATTCATTATTTTGGTTATAAGAAGCCTGATGATATTTACATGTACTTTATATTAATGAGCATCAATTATTAAAAAACGAGAAATTGCTTCATTTCGTGCATTCTAAAAACATTCAGAAATTTATTAGCTATTTTCCTGATCATGCTAACTTTATTTCAAAAGTGTAGTACACTAGCTTTATTTTATTCTTATTTAACTAATAAACAAATGGTAATCTTAATAATAGCACCAAATAAAAAGATCTGAGAAGTGGAAAAATTAAATATAAAAGATTGAAATTAAATGAAATTAATAAATATGTTAAATTCTACCTTCACTTGGCATTAATTTATATTTCAAAGTTTTAACATATTTCATGAAAGAAATAACTCTCTCTTTGCCAATTCCGCAGCTTGTCAATCGCAAATTTAAAATTTTCAAGAAATGTCAAACTTCTTCAATATCCATTTCTTGATAATTTTAAAATTAAAAACGTCTACATACTTTCCTCATACAATTTAATCTCAGTCGTCTCTTAACGAAAATTGCATACACACTTGCTCTGATAAATCACTTTCCTATCATGTCTTTCTGATTTCATAATATCCCTGAATTTTTCAGCTGGTGTGTTCTCGGCTGAAGCTGGTAACTTTCTTTTTTCAAAAATTCGGTAAATAATACAACACTCTTAAGATTTTGCTTATTAAGTAACGGCATCGTCTGCTTTTTAAAGCTCTTAAATTGTCGTAAGACATTTGAGCTGGACATAAGCTGTTGAATAAAGATGAGAACAAAGCGTTTTTAATTTAAAATGGTAGCTAATAAAATGGTAAATATAGAAAAAATACACTCCTGCTTAACAAATGAGCAACAAAGGGAAAACACGCAAATTGAAAAAAAAAAACTATACAATGGATATGCATGAATCTGATCAAAGACGTTTATGTGGTATTACTAGAATACGTAGCAAAAAAAGCAAAGACATGCAAATATACAAGTATAACCACCATCACATCGCGAAAGACCAAATGGGTCGGTGAAATGTGCAATGGAAACATCCCGCTAGTAGCGGGTATGATATTCCCTGACTGAAATGCATTCTTTACAACTGCGAATCAAGCTGACAATAATGTCGGTGATCGATTGTTGTGGCAGTATGGCCCATTCCTGTAGTAATGCATGTCAGAGCTTGTGAACGGTGCCTGACCGCACGCTACGACCTGGTGTTCGTCGTAGCAACATAATCTCTGGAATTCGGGGCCTGTGATCTAGCAGGCTACGGTAGAAAAGAAAAGATTTCACTCTCCAGATAGCTCTGCACCACTCGATCTCTATGTGGGCGAGCATTATTGTCCATGAATATCACTTTGGTATCCATTGCAGACAAAAAAGGACGCACAAGAAGGTGTAGAATGTCGTCGTGATATCGGATGACTGTGACAGAATCTCAGGAATCACATAGAGGTCGGAGCGACAATTGTTTGCTATCACAGCCCATATTTAAGCCTTCTCTTCCCGAATGGTCTGTTTCTACGATGCTTGGAGACCGAAAGCGTATCCCTGGTTTTCGCCATATCAATTGCTTTTCGAATGTCATTCTAGGTGTTAAATCGAGACTAATCTGTAAAGACTCTGTGGTCCCACTGTTCTGATGTCCAACTGTAGTGTTCGCAGCCCATTTCATCCCCGCTCTGACATGAGATGGAGACAAAAGGAAAGAAAACTTCAGGTCGGGTGTACAGTCCACATTCATACAGTCGACGCGACACAGTTTGGTGGGATATGATCCATCCTGCAGCAAGGACGCGATACCAACTGTCGCGCTGTTGGTGATTTACGGTGTCTTGCACATTAATCCTCCAAACCCACTTCTTTTACAGGAGTTTTGATGCCTCTGGTGGCCTCTTGATTACACTACGATGCACATTCAGATCTCTAACATCTTGTCTTGCATCAGCTTGCTACATGCCGACAAACCTCCAACGCATTTCATCGCGCGAAGGTTTCTCCTGTTTATGCTTTGCGCTTTGGTTAACTCGGATTTTACTGAATTATCACTGCTTGCCACCTAACGCATATGTTCCGCATGCCCCTTTTTAAGACGCTGTGATGTGACTGTGGGATTGCGTTTTATGCACGAATTTTGATTTCCTATTTGCATTCGGCTATGCATTCTTTATCTTATATGTAAATTGCATGTTTTAATTCCCCTTTTACATTATTATTTTTTCTTTTACCGTTTGTTGCTTATTTTTGAGTACAAGTATAATATAAGAAATAAAACATTTAGATTTTAAAGGAACATTTTATTATTGCAATAAAAACTTGTGAGAAAGTGTGTCTGGAAATTATTTAGACCTCAAATAATTTTAGTTACTTGTCAGTATTTGGTTAAGTTGGGCACAACGTTTTATTTGCTTTCTACTTTTGCTAGCTGAAAGAAACAGATTTCATTTAAGCAAACGGGAATAATTTTCTGGAATATTATCAGAATCAGTGAAAAATTTTACCCACTCAAACAAAATTATAAACTTAATTTTGATAGTAAGAATATTAATTGTAAGTCAGATTCATGCGTTTAACGGACTATTACATATAATCACTTTATTCAACTGCTAATACAGACACAAGGTTATAAAACTAATACGTAGTTAAACATAAAATTTTGTTCACTTTAAGAAATTTTGATCTGTAACAATTTCATTATGCTGGTAATGTGTTCATGATGACACTTTCATAACTTTGTCCAGGGTATTTTTTATTTAAAATTCTCTCAGTGAAGTAAGGAAATGGCTAAAATACTAATCAGTATTAAAGATTAAAGACAATTTTGTCTATGAAATTGGTTCATTTCATTTCACAAATGCAATTTTTATTTAAACTAACAGATTATAATATTTATAATATATGCAATATATGTCGTCGTAAGATTTTTATATTTTTGTTGCATTCAGCATCAAATATTATTTACAGTTCCGAAAAAATAATAGATGTAAACCAGGATACGTTTAAATATTTATTTTTAAAAAATAAACTGTTTATTGGAACCTAACTAAAACATATCTTTCTTTCTGTGTCCTATGTTCTTTCATTCTTTGAATCATATTTGTTGCAGATCCATGTAAAATTTCATTTATGGTTTCTAATGATACCAGCGATAATTCATTATCACACGGAAACAAACCTCTTTACGTCTGCAGTTGCAGATTTCTGCTTTCATTGACAGAACTCTTTAAAGTACCCACTCATAAAAGCAAATAAAGATCATAAAAAACTCTGGAATCTAAAAGAGGCATACGTCAACAAGTAAATTAAATTCTTTACAAAAGCCTTAGCTCCGTGAAACGATAACCTCGGGGTCTTCATAAGTCGTTTACCTGTTCAATTTTTCAGTCATTATAAAACTGCTTATTCAAAAGTACTTAACGGAGTTTGATTGATCTTGTCTCCAGCTGAAAGCGTTTGCAATATTTCGATGGAACTGGAATTTATTTTTTGTTGGGTCCTTATGAGTTGCTTATCTTGTTTGTGCAGCCTTCCTAGTTGCGTGAAGCGTAGGGTAAACTGTTTGTGGTTGCCAATGTCTTACACTCGAGAAAAATTGATTTTAATTAAATCTGATGCATTTTAATATTCCCTGATATACAGTCCTCGTCTGAAGATTGCGTTAAGCTTATTGACAAAATCTTGGTCGTCTCGTTGGAAGATGAATCTTGACATACATCGTGTCTTGAGAAACTCTAATTAAATATCTGTACACTGTGGAAAAGAGGATATCTAATTCTTAACCAACTCTTATATAAACAAAAAAAAATCGTCAGATTTTGTAGTTACTAATTTAGTAATAAGAGAAATAAGGTTTTTGACTTTTTGGAAGTCTGTATAAACCGTTTCAAATTAAATGTATTTACTATTCAGAATTTATGATGAATGATCCTACAATTATATTCAAATTTAAATTGCTTAACACAAATATTAAAGGAACTTCAGGTAAAAAAAGTTAAAATCAATTATTTTGCATCATCAAACATAAAGAAATGATTTTATAAAACCCAGCAGAAGAGAATTATCTTAAATTCATAGTTATTTTTGTTGTTTTCGGTTTGCTTTTTATTTATTATATAAGTAAAATTTTAGCTTCAAATATTGTTATTATAACAATATAAGTTTGAATGTGAAGCTGACACAATATAAGAGCACTGGAGTTTTAATATAATATATCTTAATTATTAACAAATACTTCAAAATCAATCTAATTTTCAGTGAATGCTAGATAAAATTTCGATTTAAATCGAAATATTCAGTTTATTACTTTAGTAAATATAAGCATTATATTTCATTTCAATACTATTACTTCAGTGTTATTAAATACAAATGCTCTAATAATTTAAATATTTACAACTGAAAAACTTATTTTAAAGTTTTATCCAATGATTCCATTCTTTTATTTTAAACACATGAAATAATTCACTTTATTTTAATGACCAAATGTTTAACTGAAATGTGAATTTTAATCATCATCGTGCCTGGGGATGCAAGATGGATATACGTGTAAGATTTACATAGTGACTATTGAGTAAGAATAAATCGGAATATTTTAATGCACTTTACAATTATCTTTCTCTCAACCTTGGGGTCCCTCTGCCTCCCAAAAACATTAAAATTTTAATTGCATAAAAATTTTAATGCAGAAATAAAAATGAATTAGCTTTTATTTTAGCGTAAGCTTGAAGATATCACTTAAGATAAATATACTAAATTAAGAATAAATGCTTGACTAGTCTTAAACTGCTTATAATTGACCTTAATTACGTGAACATATGCATTCATTTTGCTGCAAAGATACCGAAATAAAAAAACTCAGTGGTTTCTTTTTAATGCATAACGACTGCATAAAGAGACATAAATTTGAAAATTATATATCCTTTTTAAGTAAATTTATTTTTAATGAGTCGTAATTAGGTTTCCATAAGCTGTCAGCTTTATAAATTTTTGTGGATTATTTTTACGAAAAGCTCAATTTAGAAAGCATTTAATTTTCTAATCTTCCGTTTATTTATGCACCTAGTTGTAGGTGTATCTTCATTTTTAGATATTTGTTATGTCATTTTAGTCCGTTAACGTTAAGAACTGTATTAAATTTAATTAACTAAATTTTTCATTCTTGATTCTACGTATAGTGCATATGTAATTAAAATAGTAATTAAGTAGTCTCATGCAGAAATTTATTTCCAAACCGCTGAAAGAAAAATATATTTTAACTGAAACTGAAGGAGTCCCAGATGCGAACCGAAAATTATCCTGCTTTTTGTGACAGTAGACGTTTCAAAGTTAACTCTACGAACATTCTCTTGATATTTCTGACTACATTTCTAACGTTTAAAAAATCTAAACCAAAACTTTAGTAATAATACTAACATCTAAAACACTATAAAGCAATCTATGCATCGTCATGTTGCTTGCCTACAGATACCGGCCACTCGGTTACAGCTGAAAATATCGCGGACGAAAACGTCGCGTAGAAAAGAACGCAAGACGAAAACGTCGTGATACAAAACATCGTAGGAGAAAATGAAGCAAAGAGAAAACATCGTGGTACAAAATATCGTCGTCGAAAATAAAGCGGTTCAAAAACTTCGCAGTTTAAAAACATCGACGTCGAAAATATCGTGGTAAAAAATAAAATACCTACAAATTATCGCATGACGATAACATCGCAGACATGATTTTTAAGGTTTTAATAATTGCACGACGTTTTCGCCTTGCGTTGTTTTCTCCGCTACGTTTTCATCCGCGATGTTTTCGGAGGACACCGGCCACTTACTAGTAAAAATTGATATTACAAAGAATTTTCCCGCCGCCTTGGCAGGGAATTTCTCAGGTAGGATCTTTTCGTAAGAAATTCAACTTCACTTAACTAAATATTTTGCTTGAGGTTGGAACTCAGTTTTAACTAAAGTTGATAATAAAATTAGAAAGTCAATGTTCAATCCTAAGTTAAGAAGAAAATGTTTGTAACTGTGTCCCTAATTCTGCGAAATTCTGGTGCAGACATAGACTCATATAATGCAACACATATGGCATACGGCAGTCATTGTACAGACCCATGATCATGAAAAAGGTTCGTGGGCACCTAGAATGTCTAAAGCAAAAGTTTAAAGATACTAGAACAAAAGATGAAACTAACATAAATGTGGTCCTATCTAACAGTCATACAGTTTTTAAAACAGGACTCTATACTAGAAATGGCGCAGGTTGGCATTCCCCGTGACAGTCGTTCCCTTTCCTGCAGCAACGTCGTTTTCAGGGCCTGGAGGCTTGAGAGAAGAAGAAAGGGCTTTCAACAGCGTCCCAGACATGAGGGCTAGATCTAAATATCTGACTGGACAATAAATACGATTAATGTCATCGCTTTTCACGAATATAATTTACTACATTAGGTCTATGGGGACGATCATTGTCGTCCATAAAAATCAAATGAGCGTAAACGGTACCCCTGAAAAGACGAACATGAGCTTCTAAAATTTCCTTCTTATACCTTGCAGCAGTTACAGAGCCTCTGTCAAAAACAGGAATGTGTATCCGCTTGGCCAATGTGCCTGCTCAGATCATGAAACCTTTGCTCCTGTGCTGGTCCGTTTCTCGGCTGATAAAACACAGACAGCGGTTCCTTGGTTTCTTCTAATGAAAATAGATTTGTTAAGAATCAATGGTTAGGCTGAATGACGAACCATATGTGAAGATAATGGTTTCCATTTAATGATAGGGCCAAAGTCAATGTTCTCTGCAACATGCTAAGGAAGCTTACTTGCACGAAGAAGTGAGCAGGGCGCAAATAGCAGATCTTGCTAACCGACGAGAGTTTAGAATTCTGTGTTCACATTTTTAGCCATGCAGATATCCCTCAGTTCAATCATATGCCAGATAAGTTTCATCTACCTAGGGCTAGTTTGGTATGGATTTCTTGGGAAGTAAGGTTATCATACGAATTGGTTGACTAACCAGATTTCCAGAATTTTGTCCAATAGAACACTTCTAGGTTGCTACTAGGAAGACAACTGCAGTCTTTTTCCTCCATCCTAAACCATTTCAGAACCTCAGTGAATCTGCAGGACTAGGACCAACTACCTCATTTCTAGTACGACATCACTTTGCGAGGTCTTCAGGAATGTTAGAAGGGACCATATATCTATTAGTCTCCTTTTCTGTTCAATTTTGCAACTTCTATTTAGACCTTCTTGATTCATAGCCCATGCGCGTGTAATATTACTGTATTATATCATTGTATGTTCTTTTTAGATTTTACTAAAAGCTGCTCATAAGTTTTAGAGATAATCGATGAAATGTAGAAATTCCCTTACTTTTGAACAACAGTGTAATTTTATGGACTTTGGGGATGGTTTATCGTTTCCTTATGAGGGTTCTTTTCGGCACTCGCAAGGGCGACATTTTAAGTTTCTGCTTGCCTATTTGCTCATGTCTTGTGCTCTTCGTTCTTTGAATAGGTTAGTGCTTGGTGATTTCCTTTGTTAAGTTTTGGATCTTGCTAATGTTTTCAGGCTCACTAATTTTGTCAAGTTTGAGCAGTGTTTTAAGGATCGTTTTGGGAGGGCGAAGGATTTAGAAACGTCGAGGGTTCTTGCATGAAAAATCGAGGAATACTACGAAGCCTTTTTGTCCAGGGTCGAAGTCTCAGCATCTTGTTTCAAGATATAGACCGATATGGCGACTAATTTTTAACGATAAGCTTCTCTCTGCAAAGCTAGCGACTGTTAAATGAATCATATTACTAAAAAATTCTAGATTTATTTAGCGTTTCTCCTGGTGCCGCCGGCGTTTTCCTATTTTTATCAACCACTGTATCAACATTCCAGCCGTTCTTGCACTATTATATCTCTTTATATTGAAAATGTTTCTCTTCTGAGCCTGGCGAAGAGCTAAAGCTATGTTATCTGAAGAAACTCACTAGTGATGTATACAAGCAAGAGATAGCTTGAAAGATATTAAATCTTTAATATGGTATCACAGCGAGAGCTCTTTAATAAGTTCCTACAGTAGATACAGTAGTCCTACAGTAGATACAGTTCAATATAGCTATCCTGATTCTTTCAAATTATGTCGAAACGTACTTAAAATATTAATAAAAAACTGGTATTTTCTTTTCTCGGTATGAATATATGATAGAACAGAAAACCTGATTTCACACTGTAATTTTAAGAAATAAACTTGTATTTGCACTAATGAAAGTATAAATTTTTATTGTTAGTTCGATGAGGAAGGCCATACCCCAGCATGCTACTATTTAACAATACATAATTATCAAATAGAAATCTAGATTTTGATGTCTCTTCAGATATCGTCTTTATTGCTCTGTTTCCTTGTAGAAATTAAGCTTTACTGCCACCTGGAACGGCATTACTAGTTAACATTTAATAAACCAAGGTTTTTCCATTTAAATTGCCGTATTTGATTTTGAAAATATATTGTACAAATAACTGGCTTAAGCTGGTTTTATACTAGCATTAACATTTTTATCTGCATTATTTAGGTATGAAAATCCACTACATGGTATCTTTTGGATATTTACGTAAGAAAGTAACTATTTAATATTCAAGTATTTGAGAATTTAAATCGAGTAAATTTGCAGGCGTTTAATGAGGATTTCATATAATAAATTTAACTATAAATAAAACAAATACACTTAACACTAATTATCCAAATAATAATTTTAAATACTTTGTGACACCCCTGCCTTCGAAACCTCTATGATAAATGTGCAGATCTGATAACTATGATTGGTGCTCAATATTTCAGAGGAGTAAGTTGCTGAGAACAAGAAAGAAAACGAAAACAGAATCGCTTCAAAAGAAATGTTAACTGGTAAGACACTAAGGTTTTAGTTTTCATAGTTATATATGGTATCAAATTGGAATAGTCATCTTTAGAAAAGAATGTCTGAAAGCTGAGGCAATGAAACTCTGCAGCAATTCAATTTGCAACGAAATGTCAAGCATATCAAATTGCATTTTCTAAAAGGAATGACTGAAATGATATCTTATCTTTTGTTATAAATCTAAAGCAACGCATACTTTCTAATTAAAATTTTAACGAGTTCCATGCTTCCCAAGAAAGTAGAATAAATATTAAAAAATCTAGCGGTAATAGGACGTTACAAAAAAGAATAAAAAATGGTCGTAAGTAAAAATCTTAAAATGAAATGTAACATTCTTAATGCTATAGCCAGCAGTATTCAGTTTTGTTACTAAATTCTTATGATTGTACATGTTTAGGTAAAATTTTCTCTATGCACTAAATATTTTAAACATTGCTCAGTATATTTTTCAGTTTATACAGTTTTCTTCTATCTTAATTTAATGCTAAAATAATTTCTCTAATATCGTTATCTGTTCAAGCACAAAACAACAGTTAGCTATAAGATAATTATGTAAAAAAAGAAAAGAAAATTATCCATGAAGCAAAGTTATCCATTAAGCTATGACCACATGTTCTTGTTGTTGTTTATGCTCCCTTGTCTGACGTATAATCAGCCAAACCCACGAAATTCCTCGTAGGAAGGAGTGCAAAATTATGCCTGTTGTTGGCGACAGCCTCGAACACCTTACAGGTGACTGTGCAATTTGGCTCAACTTTGATGGAGAGCACCCCGGGGGGGAGAAGGTTCCGAAGGTCTTCCACCGTCTCTCCTTCTCCTAAACCACACGAAAATGACTTTCGGCTCGCCGCATATTTAGAGTGGCGCCATGCCGCACCTACACTATAACATTTTCGGACACACATGCCTTCTCCGGGATTCGAACCCGGACCCTTCGACACGGCAATCAGCGATGCTAACCACTCTACCAGCTGGGCGGCCCACAAAAGCGTCTTGCACTTCTGGTTGAAAAATGCCCCTTGCTAGAATAGTAAATTGAAAGACATGGAGGGAAAATACGTAAAAATAGCGTATGAAAAGAGTAAAAGAAGTGCCATAAATGATGTGAATATAAAGAGAAAAGGCGAAATTCTCCTAAGTAAGTAGCCTTGTGAGAAAAAGCAACGCATATCAGGGTCCAGGGTGAGGACAGCTTTCGTGGCAGACTTTGTAGGAAAAACTAGCTCGTATTTACATTATGCGTAGGAAAGATTGCGAAAGATATGTGGAGCTCGTTTATTTATTCGAAATCTAATCAGGGGATATCCCTAAGATATGAAATGATTAGGTACACGGTCTTAGTCTGCTTTACATTCTGATCATACATACAAGACCGAGCAGTTTCAACTAACGCGCTTAATCCCAACAGCTGTGTTCTCTACTTACACCTAAAAATGAAATATATTTCTGAAGTATGTTAAACATTGACTATTTTGACACTTTGAATACACATAGCATTTATGGTTACAAAATACTTCAGGACGGTGAAAGAGATTATATAGGAAATCAAGTGCCTGTTTGGTAAGCACATTTCCTTTAGTAAATGCGATTTTGTATCTATGACACCTACACTTAGATATATGAGATAAGATTTATGTCCTTTTCCGAAAACAGATGATACTCTGTCACAAGATTCGGGTAATGGCTGAATCCGTAGATCTTTTAGAAAGATTCACCGGACTTATTCTAATTTTTTCTCCGCAGTCTTACCTGGCTTTTGAATAAAGGATTGATGTGTATGCCATACGTGACTTGGCGTGAAACAAAGATGAATTTAAAGTTGAGTTAAATCCGTTACCTGTACTATGACATAAACTTATAACTTTAATATATTTTTACATATGGAGATATTTAAGTACAACATTATCAAATATGAGGTAACAAATAATCAACACATTTTCAATTTTTAAATGCATTTTACTCATATTTGGAAAAAATCTTAAAATCAACATAAATCAGTTTCCTACAGTTTCTTTAAACGTAAGTGTTGTGGTAAGGTGAAGATTTCTCTTAACGACGGCACATACAGTTGGTTAACTTATTTAAAGTAATATTTGTCTCATTTTTAAATTTACATTTCAAGACTGTTAGCAGTACATAGGTAATTAAAAAGCTTATATTTTCCCTGAATGTTAAGTTTGTTAGAATGCTTTAGAGAAATTTCATTTTTTCCCTTTGACTTTATATGAGATGGTAATTATTATCGTGGCTCAAATTTCCTAAATTATTTTTCTAAAATTAAAAATATTTTATAAAATTTTGTGAAAATCAAATTATTACCCTGTATGCCCCGTAAAGATCAGTAAAAAATAATGTATGTGAATTTGGCCTATAGAAACCCACAAACCAGTATGTGTACCCTTTGGCTAAGTCTCCGCAAAAAAAGAAGATAAAATCCATACACAAAACCAATAGAGTTAGTTATAGGGATATCCAATACCTAGAATCCATATAAAAACAACGCACGAAAATAGATCGGTCGATCAAATTTTCATAAAAAGTAGTAATTATTAACATAAACCCGCATAAATGTACAATTAGCACTATGAAATATACACATAACTATATGGGGCGAGTACGTAGGTTAATTTTAAATAAAATTCAATACAAGTAAATTTAATAAAATTTTAAATACGTAGAAGTCTACAGACTTTTGCCCTTCTCTATGCATGTTCGTACGAATGTATTGTAAAAATGTTTATAAATTCTCTTTACAAAATTTTAAACTCCCCTTATATAATTTTGAAAAAATAATTAAAGAAAGATAACAATCAAATGAAACTGGAAGGAAAATGTCCCTTCAAGGTTCAGTTTCATACATAACCTGTACGTTACAGCAATGCTACTCATAAAATAATATTAACATCTTAACAAAGAAAGAGAAACAGAGAGTTGGAATCATAAGATATCTGCCATAAGCATACCGTTTCAAGAACTTCACGACAAAATTAGAAGAGTTTTGTTGAAAGGATGCTAAGAATCATTATGCCTAAGAAAATGCTTTTAATCAGACAATTTGTATTGTTATGTATCTTACATCAGTCACCTTGAGCAACATTAGTGGTTTATAATTGCAAAAGAATTTTTAAAGTATTTTCTAACCTATAATTTGCAGAGTTTTAATGAAGATTATCTCCTTTTGATAATAATGGACTAAGTTGCAATTCTAATAGTATTTTGTAACCAATTTTAATGTCGTTGATGTTAAAAATATCTTCAAATATTTTTCAAAATGTTATACTGGTTCTGGTACCTTAATTTCTGGTAATTTAAAAGTTCTCTCATTTTTACCATGTTAACATAATAAGTTTTGTAACATAATTAACATAAAATGATGTTTCAACCTGCATCTTAAAACTAAAATGTGTTATCTCAGATTTCTCCATCACAGAAATGAAAATAAACATATGCGCATAAGTTAAATAAAGCTGTTTTGCAAAGTAAAATTCGCGACATCATTTCTACTCACAGCAGAAAATTACATTATAAAAGACTTATACAATTCATTCGGTGAAACGAAAAGCAACCCTAAAAATGAATTCTGGAATACTTTACTTTCGTTATTAAATCTAAAACTTATGTCGAGTTAAGAATATTTTTTCTGAAAAAGCTGCTTGGCTTGGGTTTTTAAGGTTTGTCATTACATTAGAACTTTTATTTCCTTGCATTGCTACGATAAAGAAATAAGTCTATTTGCTAAGATCTTTTAAGGTTTCTTGGCTTAAGGTAGAAATACAAAGATTTAAGTAGTAGCGCTTCTGTTTTAATAATTTTGCAAAATAGAATTGTGTTTCCGAAATAAAATGTTCTTTCGCGTGATTTTTTTACTGTGGAATGAATAACTTCTGCAAATACGTTTACGCGTTTAATAATCTCACTTAACTTGAGATCATTTTAGGGGAACTATTAATAATACATTCAATGTGTCTTTATCATGTTACCTAACAGAATGACAAATTTTGAATGTTTTTCCGGCAAACTATGCATTTACAAATGCAATTAAAGCGATGTTATTCTTCCCTGACTCAGATAAATTGGATTTAAGAAAATAAATTTGGGGCAGAGAAATCAAATTATAGAAATACTTGTTGCTTTATCAAAAATGTTTTTTGAGATATCCATGCTGATTTCATTTATTCTATCAGAATGTTTTCACTACGCATACAAAATGGCATGATTTTGTTGATCTCAACCTTCATATATAAGCAAATTATTTTTCTGTATGAAATGAATGAAGAACTGTTATAATGTTTTTATATTATAATACTTTTGTCTTTTTATTACTAATATATAAGGTAGCTCACACGAAATGGCATACTAATTAATCACCCCATTTTAATATTTATTATTATGTACTGAATTTTTAAAACTCGTATTCGAGTGCTTTTGTTGATGAAAAATCCAGTAGATATCAGAAGAACTTAGTATATAATTTGCCATGAAACAACAGTTTGCAAGATGGATGATAACGGCCGATTGAGTGTTGAATCGAAGGTAAAAACTGTAATATTTTTGAAAAATACGAAGAGTTTGTTTGGAACAAAAGTACCTTTTAATGCACACTTTAGTACATGAGCGGCTCCATGCTAACAGACCATTCACAGAAAGTGTCAACAATTGGAAGTCACTGGCTATAGAAGAATCAACAGTATTCATCAAGTGCCCACACAGCTGAAAAAAGACAACAGATCTATTTTTACACACACCGTAGTTCGTGCAGAACGGAAACCTCCCACATGATACTAATGTCGCTTTTGATTTCCAGTATGAGATGTTTCATGTGATTGTCATGTTATATCGGTCTCTTGAAAGTTATGAGGTGGGAGACAGTGTCCCGCACAGCCAACGGGCTTTCGTTTTATAGGATTTTTCGAAAGATAAGGTATACACAAAGAAGCCTCCGAAGGTACACAACTCAAGACTCTTGTCGTGCCGTACATTTCTGGAATACGTATGCGAGAGGGCTCTGATAAATACAAAAGAGACGAGTTTGCAAGAGGCTGTGAAGTAAAACAGTGAACTCATTAGAAACAATCTGCACTAAAATCACTTTCTATGCTCAGACAGTTAACTAATTCAGCTTGTTATATCTCGAGGTTAAATAAATGTATAATAAACAAAACAAAAAGAATATGACATTTCGCACACACGTACACGCGTTACTGATATTTTACTTTGTTCTAAAATATTTTCCACCGAATTCTTATTTATAAAACTTTTGATTAAATTATAAAAGCAGTACACTTAAAATCTAATGCAATACTACACGTAACAGCCTAAGATCTAGCATAAAAAATTTTATATATTACAAATTCTTTTATTATAAATTATTAAGTTTATAATTAGGCTCAAACTTTTCAAGAATATTAAATAAATAAAAAATAAAGAGAATGAAAAAAGTAATATCATATTAACATTATTTACAGACGTTTTGAAAACTTTCATGGATTCAATTTTGCTCAATTATTTTACGATTTAATTTCAAAAAAAGTAATTATTTTAAGCCAGATATTAACAACCCAAAACTTAATAAATATCAAAATATAATTAAATAGAGGCTAATCAAAATTTAAATGCTTAACCAGGTTTCCGACTGTCAATATTATTTCTAACTCCTGATACGTAAATAAGGATTTTCTAAGCATTTTCTAGTTATAGGTTGAGTACTATAATATGTCTTTCACAGAAGTGCTTTTTATTATGCGTCTCCTGGATGAATTGTATTATGAATTTCCACTGTGTATTTATTTTACTAGAAAAATAATTATTCGAAACGATATTAAGATTCCAAGTCAGGAAATAAATCACCTGAAGATCGTAAAAATTTAGAGTTAATTAAATTATGCAAATTTTCGAAACCATTAACTTGTATTTTTGCACAACTGAATAAGGAATTATGAATGTTTTTGCTATTTTTCTTACGTATTGTTCTTTAGTTTCGACTTCCGAGACTCGCATTAAAGTACCTATTACGTCTATCGCATGAAAGAGGCCCATAGTACTATGCAAAACTATTTTACATTGAATTTTCTGAACACAGAACATACTTTCGTAATTTTTTTGAGTTCTTATCATTCTTTACTAACTGATATTAACTGTGTTATTCGTTGTGTTCAATTAAACAGTCTTACTCTACTTACCTGAAAGCCCTCTTATTTGAGTTAGCTAACGCGAAATTACATTCTCCCATTTAATCTTCAAAAGCTACTTTTTTTAAGATAAGGCAAATTACTTGTTTCCGATAGAATAATTCTATACGGTTTAAGAAATGCAATCGTAGAGCGAGCATTTTGAAAGTACTTGCTACATCTACAAGAAATATCCTTAAAGTAAATCACATAGCTTAATATTAGGCCTAAATGAAAAAGAAATGATTAAAAACTTGGCAATGCAAGCCACATTTCTTGGCTTTGTAATTCATATATTTTTCACGATTTACAGATGTTTAATTAATCATTTAATACTTGACAAAATTCTCTTAGTCACTAAAATATGCTTGTGTGTAATTACTAGTCTATCCAAAAGTAAGACTAAGAAAAATACACAGCTTGTATATTAACTCGAGAATCTACAAAAATTAAAATAAAGGAATGAGATATTATTATTCAATATTTTCCAACGCATTTTACTTCGAATATATCGGTCTCAATTACATGGAATATGTTCTTATTTTAGTTTTCATTGTAAATAAGTGAAAAGCAACTTACTACGAAATTAAAGGCTTAATCGAATATATTCTGCATTTGTTTGAGAAGATTTCAACACTATTTTATACCTATTTCGAGATTTCAAATAATTAATTCTTTCAACTATTTCTGAAATTTTGAAGTGTGTAACTCGCATTATTGTACAACGGAACGGGAATAAAGAACGTCTTTGTGGTTTTTCGTACGTACTGGTTCGAAGATAATATTTGATGAAACATGTTATCAGTGTTAATCTTCAACTCTTGATGAAACAGATAGCGAAATACAATGCGCTTGTCTCCAGATTTTTACTTTTTTAATAAGTTAAAATAAAATATTAAACTTTTTTACGTAGTTCATTTTTTTATCCAAACTTAAGATATTAAAGCCATTCCCCGAGAAAACTTTTAACACTTACTCAAATTAAAGTACCTTCTATAGCGTTCCCAGTACGAAGTCGCAAGCATCTTTACGTATCCTTGGTGCCTTGACGTATTTCTCAACTCGACGTAGAACTAAAGAAGCAATTCTTTCTTGGAAAGTGCATTAAAATGAAAAATTCTTATCTGGAGACCTGACGAGTAAAGAAAAGGTTAAAGAAAAGGAGGAGGACTTTTAAAAAATCTCTCTTTTTGAGGCTGAAATCCTCTGCTTAACAAATTGTTTTGGTCTGGGAAGCTTAAATGTTGCAATTTCTTGCGTTTCTTGGCACTGATCCGACCTTAGTGTACGTTTTTTTGGAGCGCCGTTAAATAAGATATTAAATTTCATACAGCACTTTTTCCATTTGTTTAAAGTGTGCTTACTAACACTTCCTTTTTTGAAAGTAAAAACAACATGCATTTTCTTAATAACCATTTTAGATTATTTATATTTTTATAAATTATGAGACTAATTTACTGCTTGATGAGTGCATGCGTTTTGGAATAAAATTTAATAAAAGTCAAGTTGAGTTTCAGTGTTTAATCACTGTCTAGGATAAGTATTATAAATTTTCTCTGTGACGTTATAAATCATAAAATAATGTTCCAAATAAAACTTCTTAAGCGTAATGTATATTTAAAGATCTTGCATTGTGTTGCTCTGTATAGGCTACTATAAACTATTTAGTTCTGTTTACCAGTGCCGAGTTTATACTAAAAGTGAATTTTTATTATTCCATTAAACTAATAAACTGATTCATAAGCTTAATGTATTATTTCTGTTGAATTTGAGGAAACTTGAAAATGCTAAAGTTAAAAATGTACAAGCCTTTAAAATGCTATTAAAGCCAATTATATTTTTACGCATTAACTTGTACTTTGAAATGAGTGTGCTTTTCGGTTTATTTTATAATTACATATAAAAAGATACTGCATTCAAATAGTTATAATAAATGACGTGAGTCTAGGGGGTAAGAATACGGAATATTTACTAATGCACTTTTAGCTCTCTTTCCAGAAACGTAGTTTATTGCAATAATTACAAGTAACATCATAGAACTTAGACTAACACGAATTTATGCTGCATTTCTATAATGATATAAGCAAAATATTTATTTGTTTTGTAATTATTCAGGGGTTAATCGGTGATGCTAACAGATTTATATCTGAATTATGAAATTTTATTAATACGATGCAGGCATCCTCCCGAATGTTTCGGATTATAACAGCACTCTCGTGGACTATATGCCTAAAAGCAAAAGTGCGGCCGAAGAGGATGTCTTCGCTTCGAGCAAATTAAATCGTACTTATGTTACATATGGAGAAAACCACAAAAGCTCGTTTGCAGCGTCCGGCAGGTTTGAACCCGATTTGAACTACGACTGTTCAGTGATTCTGCGATTCAGCCGATGTTGATCTTTTAAATATGCAGTGTAATTACTCTTCATTGTAATCACTGCAGTATGATCAATCGTCCTTGGATATGTCTTATATAATACTAGTTTTGTCATTAGATGTTTTATTCATTTATTCTTCTCATGAAACAGTGGCTATATCTCTTTATTACAGCGCAGTAATAAAATGTTTCCCTGTTCAGGTCTCTAGCGTATCTCAAATAGGCTTAGTGATGATGAGATGAAATTGTGAAGGATATGAAAAGATTTCAACTCAACTTCTGTTCTTCAAATCACTGTGTCATCAGTTTTGAGATAGGAATTAACGTACTGTTGTCCTGATATACGATACATCCTTCAGGTGTAAAGTTTTGACAATGAGGTAAACTTGGCTAATCGACAGTTATTAAAATTGAAGTGACTGTTAATAAGTGTTTCCAGGCAGCTCCATGATATTGTAATCCAAAATATCGCTAGTCTACTTTGTAATTCACTTTGGTATTAAACAGACTGTATCATATGACTCTGCAGAAATCTCGACAGATATGTTGACTTGATATTTCGAATTCATTAAATTCATTTCACCCATTGCATTCGTTCTTCAATCCCTGAATATCAACTTCTGTTATCACTCTAACATTGTTGCATTGGTAAAAGAACAGGATCAGGATGATTACTGTTGACAAGTGCTACAATTACTGTTGTTAAACTCAATCGATTGGACTGTTTCTCGGCGACTGCTTTTGCTAAAATGATTTTTTGAACTTTTAGCATGAAGAAATTTTATGCTAAAATCATTGTTTCTCCAATAACGAGGTATTTTATATACTGCCAAGATGAAATTAAGAATCGGGATTCCCCACCTATTTTCTTACGGGGAAAATGCGTATGCTTAAAGCATAAAAAAAATCCTAAAAACATTTTGATGGTGTCTTTAAGATCCGGATTTTAGATCATTCCGGATATTGTACGTCCGGATCTCGGACTTTGTACTGTATTAATTTCTTTCACATGAGTTATTCATACTTACTTAAAGACGTTTCCTTCTTTCAATCAAATCTCGCTATAATGAACCCAGTTTATAACGAAGCCCCAGATATAACGTTTTGATCCTGTCCAGTTTCCCGTACACTTATGTTGTTTTATATGAGCGTAACGAACTTCGAAACGTATGAAAATCAAATATAACGAATTTTTTAGATATTTTCTAGAAAAATACTTTTATATTTCTCATAACGTTTTCGTAATTTCCACTCATTTTAGCTGAAAAATTAATAACCATTATAATTCTCCATATTTAGTCTAATACAAAAGTGAAAGCCAACTTTACATTATTGTTTTTATCTTTAGCTCAATATTTTTCTGTGATATAAATGAAGACAGTTCGAGGCAGATGTAGAAATCATTTCTTTAAAAACAACGACACACAATAAGCATATTTTACGGGATCATAATATGTCACTAAAATAGTTATTCATAAGTATAATTGCATATTTTGGAAAGCGATACGTATTTCGAGCTAAATCATACATTTTATGCTATTTAAATTTTTTGTGTCAAATTATTAACACCTGATAAAACAAAAAAAGAATAGAAAACAAATTTAATAATCGAACATAATATCAGTTGTAATCAACCTTAATATACGTTTTAAAAAATACAAAATTATTCTTTTCGTTTGAAAGACGTGAGAATACTAGCGAAATTTCTTAATTGTGATTGATCATTCGATTTTTGTGTCATTATTTGAGAGATAATTCGGTTTTGGTATTGGCTTGAATATAGCTAATTGAAAATTTCGTCCCTTGAAATTCGTTATAGACAGGTTACTTTGCTATAGCGGCGTAGTATACGGTTTTTAAAAAAATAAAAACGAGGAATCTGGTATCTACTTAAAAAAATTCGAATCTTCTCATTAACTTCTAATATTTGCGAAAAGTACGCATATATGTACTTTTTGGCAGAACTATGGAAATCTACGCTGGGATTTCTTCAATTTTCGATTTCTGCACAAATGCATTACCGTTTAAGTATAACCAAGTAGAAGTATAATTAATCTGAATCGGTGAGCATAATGGGAGATTAAAGATATAAAAATTCCCATAGGCATATTTTAAGTCTTAACTGCAAGATAAAAAGAAATAAAATTCTGATTCTAAATATCATTCGAATAAAACAAGGACACAGACATTTAAGAAAGTCGTTTAATGCTATATATCTTTCTATGATTATTAGTGCCTAGGGAGCAAGAAAAAAATGAGAGCTAGCTTAATGTAATACGTTTCAGCATGGCATCAGTTCAAATATAACATTTGACGATTTTCTTGGCATTATATTATAACACACATTTAATTGACGTTTTATGTAAAATTTGGGAATCTACTTTAAGCATTTTTCAATATTACATTAAAACATATTTACAAGTGGGAGGTAAACTCCATTCCTCTAAGAATATCATACTTCTGACACGTTACAATCATTTTTCCAATTGGAGAAGGATTTAAAGCATAGATACTTAATCAAATTTAGTATCAAATTAGTATCAGATTTAAAAAGTTTAATCAAATTTAATGAATGAAGCATTAAGTTTTATGAAACTCCATATATGCTCGTATGTCACACACCGATTTTGGTTTTATATTTATGTAATCATATTTATATATTCATTTTGCCACAGAATTTTATTTATATGGCATAAATAATATATATCTTGAATAAGAAAATATTGGAATTTTCTAGTCTGTTCAAGCACGCACCCAAGTACATCCACATCTCTCTCTCTCTCTCTCTATATATATATATACATATATACATCTATCTATCTCTATATATGTATGTAAGGAATACTCTGGTACATTTGAGATTCACTTTATTCGGTTTTATATGAGATTTTAATATAATATAAATTTGTTTCTTTTTTCGGTTTTTGATCTCATATTTACCGGGAGAACGAAACATGCTTTTGAAGCATATTCAGCAACTTTTATGAAGCTTTAATTCCTTTTTCCCTGAGGAGTTCTGAATTAAAGTTTCAATGAAAGGAGATTAACTTGTTCGAATTTGTCATCTAGCCAAAGCGCGCAAGCTTCGAGCTCAGATGTTCGTTTATATAATCATCCAGTAAATAATATACATGGAATGTGGAACAGCAATTCGGTGTAACGTTTCAGCGATTTCTATCATTGCATTAAACCTTTCGACGGTTCTTCTGATAATTTAATAGAATCTTTTTTTAAATGGCCTAGAACAATTATTTCAACTGAATAGAATTACGAACAATGTTCACAAGATTATATTTGCAAAAAAAATATTTAACATTTGTAATGTTAATGTCTCCAAATTCCGAATGTACCGTAATACTAGGATTAAACCAAGCATTTTTGAATGCATGGAGATGGACAATAACGTAAAAGCATAACAAACAGTTCAGAAGAATTTTTATAGGTAATAAATTTTGTAATTTTGTTCACAGTTTCTTTAGTTTTGATGTCAACATTTATTAGTAATCTATCAAAGCCATTAATTTTGACGTTTTCCATTAAAATTATTAATATTTCTTTCTCCTTTTCTATTAATCTTTTCGTTCTGCTTCTCCTGACTGTCGGTGAGTTTTCCGTCATATATATTTGACAGACGTTAAAAACGCATGGATATGCATCGTCTTTTAACATTGGACGTTTTCTCGGAATTCTTAAAATCACCCCATTTTTATCTGTGTATACATCTTCACGCACAATCATATCTTCTTCTCGAAAATTGTACTTTTTGCTCTGTATGCGGTAAAATGTTTCACATTATGTCAGCATATTAATTCGAATAAATTCGTCCTTACTTAAAATAATAAATAAAGTCATATTTCAGCAGTGAAATAATTGCTAACATGTGATTTGCATTGATTTCGGAAATATGATTTTTGTAAAATATATCATTAAATATAAATCTAATTAAATTTAATAATTCAAGTATTTATATTATATTTATATTTCATTAGATGAATCTACCTTAGATTAATATATTTAGATGAAATAAATTAATGAAATATTGCAAAATATATCTTATGCGAACTTCAGATTCTTGAAAGGGCAGATTTACTCTTTTCATTCTAAAAGTAACGCTGATGAACTATGAAAAAGATGTTAAAACGACTACGTCTAAAAGCGGTTATATCATGCCGTTTCAGCGAAGTCGACAAATTACCAAGATGCAACGCAAATATTTTGCGTCTTCGCAACGTTGTAAGGACGTCGTAAAAGTTACCACGGTGTCAATACCTAAAATGCGAATCCTTTTCAAATCATTGCCTTTACCATGTTTTAAGTTGTAAGGCGTATAGCATCAATTTAATAACTCAATAGAGTTATTAAAAATTCTATTATGAAGATAAGCTGCGGTTAACACGGCAATTTCCCAGTGATACTTTGGAAGATTTGATTCTAAACTCAGAGGCCGCCCTTTCTCCATCAGGGCCCTGTTAGTTCGTTTCGCGACACCGTTTAAGGATGAAGCATATAGATTAATTGTATCAATTATAACACTCCGTTTAGAAGCAAATTGTTCTAGTTCCTTGTTTAAATATTCTTTGGCATTATAATATGTAATAATAAGCAACATTTTCATCTCGTCTACCATATCACTTTTTCTTTTTAGCAAACTTACTTCAGTAAAACGAGAGAAATCATCAATAATCGTCATGAAGTAATTTTCCTAACAATTAAAAAGTTCCTTTCCCATCGCTTCTTAATTTCAACTTACAACTTCCGGACAGAACGTAATTTTATAATCACGTTTGAATGCAAGTTTGAGGAGTATTTAACCGCGAAGTTCTACTGTCTTAGTCAGAGAGAACCAGAGATTCTGGCTAGCACGCGTCCGCCTTTTTAGGCTACTCTTTCTTAAGCTATTATTACGCCCTTGATAGCTTCGCAGTTTGTTATAGTTAAGGGGCCAAGATAGAAGTTATATAGTTTCGTCTATATCGTTTTAGTTTAGATTAGTTTAGTTCTTAGTATCTTAAGTTCAAGCCCGAGTGTCGGCTTTATTGTAAAACTCCAAGACGGAGTTCGGTTAAACTTTAATTTGGAATATTAAAGGGTCTTTAATCCTTTTCGAGTTTCATTCACTGTCTCAGGAACTCAAGCGATTAGTCGCTTATCAGTTCTTAAGGTTCTTTAAATTTAACTGCAACTTAAAAGTACACAGCACAGAATCTTAACCGGGATTCGAACTTCAGACCTCCCAATTGCCAGTTCGACATACGTCCTATTACACACCACCAACGGATGTGATAAGAAAAGTGAAATTTCCTTACACACTTGCAGGTGCACATTGAACATCAGCGAGGTTAAAATTAAAATACAACTTCCTGTTGATTAAGCAAAGCTTTCAGTATCATAAAATTATGTTCATAAGCAAAAAATTAAAACTATTTTACTATATTCATTCACACTGTAACAGAAAATGCATCTTTCTTTTTTTTATGTTGATGTGAAAGATGAGGTTTCAATGCAATTTTTTTTTCCTAACAGACATCAGGTTGAGGTTTTAGAGTTCATAAAAGAGTGAATGTTCGTTTTGCTCCGAAAATGTTTTGAAAAATTTTGATCCACTATCTGACTTGTAACCAAAAAAACAATCACATAAGAATTATCTAAACGAACTTCTCTTGAGAATAAAATAAAATAAATGGGAAGTTATAATTCTTAGTGTATTTGAGGGATGTCATTATTAGTTTCAAAGTTTTCCGCTGAAATATCATGAGCTGATACTGATAATTTCTTCACGTTTTTTAATTAATATAACTTCTTTTTGCTAAAGGTTTAGCATTCAAAATTTAAATGACATACTCAAAATCTTGAAATCAATTTATCAATGTAATATGTAAATTATGTCTTCAGTGGCACTAATGAAAATTTAACACTCAAATTTTGTGTATTATGTTGTAAATAATGCTTTTGATTTAACGTAGATGAATTTCAGAATTATTGGGGATTTCATTATATTAAATTTTCGTCAGAATTACATTTCACAATTAGAATACAGTACCAAATTTTTTATTTCGAATTTAAACAAGTGTTTTTTTACATTTCACCTTTTCGAAAGCTGTTTTTATATTCTTGCATGTTTGCGGATGCTTGAAAGTAGCTCTTTTATTTCCACAGGAATTTGTATTTGAAGCTAGGTTTGCCAGACTTAACAGATTACAAGTCTAAACGAGACAAGAAAAAGATATTTTGTCATCACTATTTTTTTAATTTATCTAGTTGCTGAATAAATTATACTACTAATACTAAGCTGTAGTGCCCAAAATTTTACTTTAATTTTAAATGCTCTTTACTTTACCACGAAATAAAAATATATGTATATTATTAGCTTGCTGAGTATAAATATATAATTTTAATAAGTAAAAGTTTAGTATACTTATTGTGAATTGAATAACTAGATGAAAATAAGAAAAGAGGAAAACTTAAGTTTGCCGCAACCCGTTATCGTATTGATTTTTAGATGGAAAAATTATCTTTACTTTCACACTCAAAATTGTCTCTGTGATCCCAGGTTGTGATCAGTGTGTGGTCTCTTGGAAATGTCGATTTTCACTAATGGCCTTTTAATTTATCACATTTATCACTTTTGTAACGGATGACAGAAAAGGGCACGTCCTTTCAGGTTTTGTTTTCACGTTTGTGTGCAAAATTGTCTTTCAACAGTTACGTGCTAGTTTTCGAAGACTAAATATGTAGTTGCTACCTTTGTGGAAGCACTCTTCTATACGATAACTAAAATTTTTAATAAATGCATTTCTAAACTACATTTTAAAAGTTAATTTAAAAATCTCAATTTTTAATTATGTGACCAGAATTAAAACAGCCAAGTGAATGTTACATTTGTCCAAAAATTATTAGATACAAAGACAGATAAAAGCCATGTTTAAATACCTGCTGCCTTTAAATTAAAAACTCGAGCTAAAACCTCTTTTAAGGCTGTACTGGTTAGGTAAGGTTAGGTTATTTTATTACGGCAAAGCCTCGAGGGCTATCTGCCTAAGGGGAGGGATGCCTTCGTGGAGGACATTCTAAGGGAAACTGGCTCGTATACACGTTACACAGGTACAGGTTACGGAGGACGGGGACGCCTGATGTTTAACATAGGTAAACAGGCGTATGTCCCGCGCCCTCCACTATCTAGAAACAACAACTCCCTGGAGCCCCAGGAGGCTGCACCGGGAATTCATTTGAATCTTAAATAAATTTTTTACATGGCCATACATGGGGAAAACACGAAAACACCCATGCAGCCAGCTCGTTCGCGGGATTCGAACCCAACTACCAGTGTTCAGCGACTTTACCGCTCGGCCGCTGGTGGGCCTATGGCTGTACTGCATATGCCGTAGAAGCATATTAGCTTCGTTTTCTCGTGTCGCATTAACGTTTGATTACTATTGCAATACTGCACATTTATTGGCAACATACGGAATTTCGAACAGTCAACTTCATCCTTCATGCTGACATATATTATATATGTATATATCAGAATGTTTTTTTATAGAAAAATGCTTACTTTTAATGAACTATAAAGCTCATCCTAATTAGCTGTTTCTTAGAAGTAAAGTTTTCCAAAGACAGCTGGATTTTCAGGATTATACATACGTGATATGATTAGAATTCTCTACACAGTGACATTGCTTATATTAACGTATATTTAGTAAACGTTACTTAATGGGAACCAGTACTCTTTCTTCAATATTATAATCAGTATTTTCCTCATCACACATAACCGAATCTACTGTTAGGAATGACTGTTACCAAAGTTGTGCCTAAATGCTTCTTCACATGATTAAAGAGAGCAAATGTGAGCCACTATGTATAAAATTAACTTATTTCCATATTTTTATATTTCAACAAATGTTGCTGTTTTAAACTATAATAGCTTTCTACAATAGCAATTTTTTAATTACAGCTTTTTTATAACCAGGAAGATAAAAAGAAATAAAAAAAAAGTTTTTCACTTTCAAAGAGGAAAATGTTAAAATGTATATTTTAGATAATTCAGGCAAAGTAACGTAAAACTTTAAAGGTGCAAATAGTGATGCTGATAATATCGCAGTATTGCCCTAAATTATCAAGGTGTGTTTTATACAAAAATATAACAATGTTTGAACTGTGTTTCAGAAAGAAATAAAATAATATTTGAGCTGTATTGGGAAAAGAAATAAAATAATAGTTTTAAAGAAATAAAATACTATTTGAGCTGTATTATATAAAGAAATAGAAAAAGATTTTCACTCTTAAAGTGGAAGATATTAAAATGTATATATATATATATATATATATTAAATTATTAGATACGCCACGTAGATAGTTGAATTATATAAATGTATTGGGATAGTTCAGGCAAAGTAACAAACAATTTTCAAACATATAAACAGCGATACTGTTAATATAGCCCTAAATTTTAAAGCCGTGTTTCATAATTTAATTTATCTCTCTTTTATCAAAGCAAAATATTCTTATTTTTTCAAAGTTTATTAGAGTATACTCCAGTTTAATATCTTTCCTTGCCGAAGTAAAACCCTTATATCATTTGTAACTGAGAACGCTAAAAAAATCTTAACACAACTTCTAAACTTAGATAAGTGTAAATTGTTTTCGTGAATTAACGTTAAAAGAGTTTGTGTCTGCTTTAGTGACCATATTTAATGCAAACTCTGTATTTTAGATAAAATTTTTGCAGCATTTGTATCATTTGCATTTTTAAAAGCTGGAATACAAACAGCTTCTTTTAAATCAAGTAAACCTAATAATTTTTTCACCAGTTAAATCTGAGAATTGGCAGTATAAGAAGAAATTATTTTAATGCGAGAGCTTTATCATAATAAAACTAACAAAAGGAAAGTATTCCAGAATTCATAAAATGGAATTCACAAAATGGTGGAATGAATAAAAATTATCAAAGCAAGTTAAAAATTCTCCTCAAGTATACACCATCAATCTTTAATAAATAAATGTATTTTATTTTTAATATGCCAAATTAAATTTAATATTTTCAAGAGTATAATAAAAGAAATCTTCTGATTTATAACATCTCATTTCTCTTTCCGCATCTACTAGCAAGACGATTCACAATATTTAACTCAAAAAATTTTGATTCTGCTTTCAATTCACTGCTATCCAACTATGAATAAGATTCGTAATGCATTTGTAATCGATTTGCTTAGCTATTCAATAAGTTGAATTTTTATCGTAGTAATTTAAATATGAGGGTTTCGCTGCATAATTTTTCAATACTTTGTTGCCACAATTAATTCTTACGTTCTATATCCTCAAATTTGTTTAATCTATAGAGTTTCATTCATGACACTAACACAAACTGAATATGAGTTATAATCGAAAGCATTCATCTTTTCTAAAATTATCTAGACTCATTTCTCTCGTTGGTTCGAAATTCTGTAAGTATACTGCATAAGGTATTTCTCCCGCTTTCCTAGCGTCCCTTTCTGGTGTAGTTGTTCTGCATGCTGGGCCCGTATTCCAGAGGTCAGTGGTTCGCTTCCCGGCGAAGGTGGTTGCAAATTTTTCAATTCTCCTGCTTTCAAAAGTATACTTAATTCTCTACAATTGAATGTATGATTTCATAATTTTCCATTTTTCCATTTTTAGCATAGGTTAATAAATTATACGTTTACCATGTTAAGCACTTCACATTCTGGCCAACCAGTGACCTTGAATACTGGTCGTTTGGAACCGACTCAAATATCAACGAACGGGCTCGCTGAAAGGGCATTTTCTACTTTTTTCACATGCCTAACGTAAATGCAAACTAATTTTTTTGAAAAATGCTTTACGGAGGAACTTTTCCTTTAATTTGACATCATTTTGTGCTTTACTGAATTCAAATAAATAAACTTTCCCTTAAAAGATATACCTGATTTCATAAGCTCTTCGCAGCAACCAGTATGGTCTATGTATCTAATCTTTCCAAATGAGTTTCATGCTCTGTTTGGTTGAGAAGGCGAGACTACGAAACGCTGATAATTGCCAAAATCGGTGTCACTACAAACGCACCGACTGCATTGGTTATTTTCGATCGAGCACGAATAATAACCAGTTTCAGTTAGAAAGTCCGCTACGAAGCTTCTGTCTCAAAATGTCGATCCCGAAGCATTTTATGTCAGTCGTGGATGCTGTGTAATAATTTGTAAGCATCATATGCCTGATTTCATGTTATTTCACATTTCGTCTCTGCCCGGGGCGTATTCAGTTACCTCACGGGGCTTAAGTATATTAAAATGTGTAAATCTGATGTAGCCCATAAATATTTTTTTATAAAGCTGATCACAACAGCAGCAACTAATTTATACTCCGCTTTATTTGTCTTTATTTTCGTGTACTTATCTTTCTGAAAGTGTAGTGCTCCCGTATTTTTTAAATATATCCTTTTATATAGGTTACTTTAGAAGCAACAAAAGACAATTTTCAAATTTTTCATCGTTTATATAAATAAGAATCAGGAGAAGGAAACTAACTTTTCAAAATAAGTTTTTTTATTATCAGTATTATTATTTTATTTTTTTATTATTATTTCTTTGATGTTTAACATTTTATTTTATTTCTCTATATAACCAAAACCAATTCCATATGGAAAAGTCGAGTCTTATCATATCTGTTTATATTATACGGCCTAATCACATATAGCGACGCTTAACGCTATAAGAAATTTTTCCAAGGAATGCATTTTTGCCAGCACGAGTTTAAATGGGAGGTTTCTAGCCGAAACAATTGCGGTTAATGATGGGTTGCTCATGTGTGTCCACAAAATTTTACGAGGCTAGAGAAAATGTTCCGCTTGAACCTCTGTTTCAAGTATCAGACGAAGGGAAGAATATACCTCTGAGAAATCTTCCTTTATCTCTCAAATCAGTAAACCAATCAGATTTTCAGAAAGCGAAGTTTTCCAGGAATGTTTGAGTTGATTCATAGTTGAGAGTAGCTAGTAGGTCTGATGGCGATTTTAGCTTTGGAAGACTTCGAAAATGATGCCCCGAACACAGCCCTGCATCAGTCAACCATCGCGAAGCGATCCACATTAATAGTAGATTGATATAGATATATAGCCTGCCACATTGATGTCATTAATATAGATCCTGCCACATTGATGTCAGCAGGGGCCACACCAATAACCTTAGTCCCTTGCTGACATTTTTACAGCCGTTATTGAGGAAAGGTTGGTCCAGAAATAAGCAATCCTGAGAAGCAAACTGTAGCCTGAGAACGTATATGAGGCTCCGAAAATGACCATTTTCATCCATCCTTTCCATTTAGTACATCACACTGGGAATATATACCCTGGTGCAGTCATTATGACTGTGGGAATATAGTGCTTAGATTGTTTCAGTAGCTGTGCTTCAACACTTGCCAGTGTACATTTTGAAACTTCAAAAGTTTATTTTTCACCATTGAGAACCACGGGGAACTGAAACCACGGACATTAAGTCCTCGAACAAAGGATATACATTTATATACGTTTAACAGCGTCAGGAATTAATAGGAAACATTTTAAAATACTAGTAGCATTCGTGACCTTCGAAGAAGTAACAAGCATACTTTGAGTGACATGATTCTACAGAAGACAAAAACCATACATCACACCAGTTCAACTTGAAGGCTAAAGTAATATATTGTTACGTTTTTTTCTTCTTTAATTCTTCTGACACCAGTTGTTATTTTCTTCCTTCACGTTCGTACGGGGTTCGTGTAGATTTGGAGTGAATAACGACGACACTTTATGAAGTATCGAAACACACTTTATTAGTCAATATTGTCAGGAAAGCTCCAAAACACGTTTTACAGTCGTCGATGAACTACTATAAACACGCTGACACGATCAGCGATATACAGCCTTCAGGTTATCAGGCTATCACGTTGGAGACAGCTTCCTGCAAAGCACTCGACTCTGCTTTCCGGAGTACCGCTCCCGACTCTGCTTGGTTGTTCTCGGAACTCCACGTACTCTCGAGACTCTCCACGCTACAACTCAAGATGTACTCGACGACACACGAGCACAGCTCCCAACTCTTCGGTTCAGTCGTTCCCGGAGCTCAAGACGCTCTCTCGACGATGCACTAACCGCGATACACTAACAGACTCCTTCAGTGGACTCGACGACTCACTCGGCACTCGCTGCCCGGCTGTCAACTCTATCGACTCCGCAGGGATTGACTCGCTAGACGAGGCTCACACACTCTCGTTGAGAAACACACTCTTACTGACTGCAGACCAGCACGGTTTATATAGCTTTCGCCTTGTGTTCGGGAACATTCTGGACTAAACCGGTAAGAATTCGTTCCAGAAGGTTCTCCAACCGTCCATGGTATATCGCCAATTTTGTCGTCAAATATCGCCAAATGGGCGATTTCTCGCCAAATGTGGCAACCCTGCCTCCCTTTGACATTTTATGGCAACCCTAAAACTTTTTTGCGGGGAAGCCATCTTACCGCGCCTGTACATTTCGTAACAATATATTGTGTCAGGTGTTAAGAACAAACGCTGAATGCGTTGAGAGAACGAGAACACCAGTTTGACCTTCTTCAAGCTGCACTTCGAAATTTATTCACGTGGTAATGTGTAGGGTTTTCTCCCTTCTTTCCGTGGGCCTACATAGTATACTAATTGCCCACCAGCGGTCGAGCGATTAAATCTCTAAACAGCCTATCCGCATGGGCGATTTCGGTGGTTTTCCCCCGTGTGTAACATGTATACGAGCCAGTTTCTCTTAAAAAGCCATCCACGAAAGCATCTCTTCTCTTACGCAGATAGCCCTTGTGTGCTATGCTGTAATCAAATAAACCGAATCTGAACGTGGAATAATCGGAAAACAATGCAAGTAGAAGGTCCGATTAGCAATCGGAAGGTCCGGAGTTAAGAGTTTCAGCGAATGTGTAGCTCATTTTTCGCAAAGCCTAATGACTGTACACCTGCTCGTAGAAAAAATTGCTGTAACTACTACAGTTACCATTTACTATATATTATATATGTGTAACTATAATAGGTTTTGTGCCATAAATTTTTGTAATCAAGTTGTAATCAAGTTTAGTAATTTTGTAATGCACTAAATATAGTAATTACTTATTTTCTTTCCTAAAATTGCAAATTCTATGAAATCTAACATTAAAATAAGGATACCTTCTGTGCAATAGTTTCTTTTATTTTTCTTGTTTCGACTCTCGATTGAATTTTCCGTACTGTCATTGTCATTCTGCTGATTTAAGTATATTTTAAAGGTTGGAAGGATGTTAGTCGGAACTTCTGCTTGCATATTAAAATTCTAAATTAATTTCAGGTTGAGGAAAAAAGGAAAGAACTATCCAACAATCATTTAGTCATGCTAATAATTGCTTGTTTTAAATATTTTTTTTTACTTATACTAATTTTATAAATAAAACTCAAATGTGTTTTAGAAATGAAATGCTTACCTACTCATTATTAATATTAAAATTAATATAGTATATTAATATTTATATTAAGATAGTACTCACACCAATTCATAAAATAATTTGAAAGAATTCGAATGAAATCCGAATGAATTGGATGAATGACACCATTAATTTCTGCTTATAATTCATTTTAATTTTAGTATTTACAGTCAACTGAATTAAACACTAGAAGACATAATTGCGAAAATAATTATTCTTTAATAAATCAGGTGACTGGTTAAAAAGAATTTTAATAATTAAAAGTATGCAAATCTACTTCCATGTGTTACATTCTTTGAAAAGATGATTGCCGATATTTTGTTTTAATTAATACGCTTTATGAGTACTGTACGGAGCATGAACATGACAGTAAATTAAGGTCGGAAACAAAAATATGTTAAAGTGCTTTAGAAGCTTATACATCTAAAGTTAAATCATTACTTTCGAGCTTCTACTGACAGCAGTAAATGTGCATTTTCCTTGCATCCGTGTGTTAGATTTAAACAATTTTTTTTCTGTTCACATAACTAAATAATATACCCTATTTACTCGGATAATGTCCCCTCTCAAGCATTTTCCCGTAGCTTCTTAGCACAACGTTCTGAAAAATTTTTAAGCATTCGCGTAATTTTTCCCTTACACAACGAAGTTCAGAAAGAGAGCTTCCCTAAATTTTAAAGCACATTCTTTGCCGCTCTGGTAGTTTTCGTCTAATTGATTTTCTCATGGATTTTGAGTGCATGAGCTTTGACTGAGAAACAACAGTGAAGACATTCAAGAAATCGGGGATATCTAACTTCTTGATTGTTCTGAAAACCACTGTGCATTGAAAGACAGACTGAACGGTGACGAAGATGATGACTACGATGACGACGGCCAAGACTTGCGAAATGTAATAGACAACACAAGCAGCGAGTGGCTTCAATAGCATTAAATGATTTGAGGTTTAGGGTGTAGAAATGAACCACAATAACAGCAGGTGAGATTCAAGATACATGGAAGTAAAAATAACGATATTTTATTAGATATTATAATGTTAACAGTACTAAGTATTGTTATCGGAATGTAGGTTTCTTTTAAATGACACTGTGAGAGTTGCCGGAAGATTATATATGATTCTTTTTCATTTGCTATCTTTTTACTGTAATAACGTGTTTTGAAAAATAAATTATTCGCATAATTTGCCTGTTTTTATTTTCGTATGATAAAGTCAGCAAAAAAAAAAAGGAAGAGAAATATGTAAATAAATATGGTAATTAAATAATTTCCTGTCATTTTATAACATGCAGTTCCAAGCAACATATAACTCAGCTTCATTATTTAAATAATTATCAATCTTTCTAACTCTCCTTACAATATGAATGTTAATATTAAAATATACAGGAAGATCCTAAAGTAGCAGAAAATTAAAAATATAAACGTATAGGCCGCATAACACGACATCAGCATTATATATTTGGATGCTTTGTGATAGGAAACGAGGTTAGTTATTTCACGTTGGGAAAATCAAACTTTTATTTCGACGATCACAATCGTACATAAATGCCATATGACTCGATAAAAGTAAGTAGTTATTTAATTAAAGGATTCGAAAATAAGGGGGTCAGGTTAAAGTAGTTTATATCCCCTTTACGTAAATATAATTCTGAAGCAGACATTAGTTCAGCTGAAGAATCTTCCTTGCGTTTTATAAGCCACATTTAGGAAATCAAATTTCTATGTATCTTGGGATTTGATTTGAAAGTCAGCCTTACTTTCCCGTCGCTTTAAATTGGCGAGAGTAGAAAGTGACTCCAATTCATTGCATTTCAAATCGAATTAAAGGCTTTGTCTGAGAAGGATAACTGTTCGAGGAACTTCATATTATCACCTATATCTTCTACAAAGGGAACATAATGGCTTGCAAAATAAGATGAAGGAACGCTAGATAAAAATTGATAGCTTAAAGAGGATAGTAGAGCTAGAAAAGGATTCACTTGGAAAGATTGGAATGTAGTTGAGTCCAGTTTTAAATTGTTTACCGAGTTAACTAATCCGAAGAGAAAATTAAATGAATTTAAACTAGGTTCTTTGATTACTGAAGATTACTGATAACTGCTTCTAATTATCGTACAATTGCTACCTAGAAATGCGGCATTGTATGATATAAAAAGGAGATTGTTCGCCGCTATACAAATGCGCAAAGAACTGCCGCGTTAAGTTTAGCACAATGCGCCAAGTTAAGTTTAGATACTACCAGCCTAAAAGTAATTAAGCATTAATGCAGTACAAGTTTGTTTCCTTTAATTTCCTTCTCAAAATGAAAGCACTTGATACCCAAAATACATCTCATATTATGACATATTAGGGCTCATCTGCAGTTTAGAATATCCTTCTACAATATATATATTGATTATCAACATTTTTGCGAATTTATATAAAATCGTATCCAATTTCTAACGAGAAAATGAGTTAATTTGTAGAGAGAAAAATAGTTTAAATACATAAGTATATAGAAAGAAAGAAGTTTAAAGAACACCTGACTATTTTAAGACAGTAGTAAAAATAAACATATTTTAATATTCAAAGAGCAGTTTTCGAAAACATGCAACATAATATCTGTGTATATATTGTAATACAAAAACTGCACAAGAAGATACAATTGAATGAGGAAAAATATAAAAAATAATACTATTGAGCAAGTATAATTTTATCTACTTGTCTAAACCTATTCTAACAGTTACAGGATTAGAGAAATAATTGTATTCGTTTAATAATTTAAATAGTATGAAATAATAATATCAAATACAAAATCGAAATTAGTTTTGCTCACTTCTGTTTTTTAAACCTTGATTTAAAATAAATAGATATCCTTTTTCAAGAAATCACTTGTCTCAAAAAAAAGGGTTTATAAACCTTTTTGGTGCGTGTTGCTTAAATATTACCTCAAATATTTTGTTATCGTAAACAGCTAATTAAACCCTTCTAGAAGAGGTAACTTCTAATGGCAAGGCAGAAAAAGAGAAGTTGATGGAATGCAGCAGCAACATCTAAACTCCACTAAGATTGCGAAAGAAAATCAAATTACTCTCAGAGGCAACATTTAATTTTATTACAGTGAAGGAAATAGGATTTTTTGCTCTTATGAAAAATATATTATGTTTTCTAGCTGTAGAAATATTTCGTTTCTCGTTAGAAATATGGTCTGCTGAGCATAAAATTTGATTTCTAGGGCTGAAATTGAAAGCAGGAAAAACATGAAATGATATATTTAAACAAAGAATAGTCAAAAACTAAGTATTTCCTTGTTCCTAAGAAAGACACGCAATATCATGATATCTTTAACATGTCACTACATCATTGTTTCAGGGGTTTCCTGGTTTTCGCACTGGAAATATGTTTTCCTAAACCAAAAATATTTTAATTTTGCTAACAGAGTTCTATGCTGTTTTCGAAGTTTAATTTTAAAAATGATTTCAAAAACATTTTGCAAACACATAAGATGATTTTTCGATAAAACATGCTAAATTAAGTATTTTGTGTAATAACACGTTTAGGGAATGTTCATAGGCAACGTTATGAACAATATGTAAGAGTTTCAGCAGCAAACAACAAGAGGAATAAAATTGTAATAAATACAATATGTTAGGCACTTGTATTAACTAAAACTGAATCTGTTAGATTTCAAATGTTTAGTTGATTTTTTTAATTAAACTATGGCAAATCATGCAAGGGTTATCTGCTTAAGGGGAGGGATGCCTTCGTGGAAGAATTTCTAAGGCAAACTAGCTCGTATACACGTTACACATGGGGAGAACCACGTAAACGCTCACGCAAACAGTCTGTTCGCCTGGAATAGAACCCAGGTCAGAACTACCAGTGTTTAGCGAGTTTACTGTTCGGCCACTAGTAGGCCCTCAAATATTTCGAGGAAAATATTTCTGCATTCTTTTTCTCTCATTCTTAATCCCTGAAACCCAGAAGTTAAAACATTTCACAATGCACTCAATATTGTTTGCCAGGTATTCAAAGGCGAAAGATGATATGCTGATTGGCGTTTTTGTGCGACTTATGTTTTTAAGTCTAAATTTAAACTTGTCACAAGGATAATATTCTTCAAATAAAACTAACTACTTCCTTTATAAATGATTTCCTTTCAAGCCTTATTTTTCTAAATATGTTATAATAAATTTGGTTAAAAGGAAAATATTGTATCAAATAATAATATTAACTAAAATTGTATAAATTATTTTTGGAAACCAAGTTTCATAAGACAGTTGCAAAAGGTACTTAATGTAGGGCTGACAATTTTTAATACTCAATAACAATACTCAAAATAACAATAATGTTAATAATAAAATCTTAATAAGTGTAGTCGCAAAAATCATAATCATAGTAATAATAACTACCATCATCGTAATGGTAACAAATAAGTACAGGCTCCTATTATTTGTGTTATTTAATCCATGCTAAAGAGTTATTCCAAACATGTTATTATATGTCAAAAATTATCAACATTTTATTTCAAAATATTAAATTTAATGCCTAAATTATAAGGTATTTCTCCCACTTTCCTAGCGTGCCTTCGGGGTGTAGTGGTTCTGCACGCTGGGCCGGTATTCCAGAGGACCGCGGTTCGATTCCGGCGAAGACGTTTGCTCATTTTTCATCTCTCCGGCTTTTCCAATTGACCTAATGTCTCTACAATGGCGCCCGAACTAAAAGGGTGGCGGATGATGAATTCTCCCCCACCCAGGATTTGGCGACTGGGTCCCCTAAAAACCCAAGTAGCCCTTTAAAAGGGGGAGTATATAAGGTAATTCTCCCGCCTTGGTGGTGCAGTGGTTCTGCACGCTGGGCCGGTATTCCAGAGGTCCGTGGTTTGATTCCCGGCGAAGGTGTTTGCTAATTTTTCATCTTGCCTGCCTCCAAAAATACCTAATGTCTCTACGGTATAATGGGTGTGGAAAGTCATCATCCACAACCCTTTTAGTCCGGGCGCCACTGTAGAGACATTAGGTATTTTTTGAAGGAAGACAAGATGAAAAATTAGCAAACGACTTCGCCGGGAATCGAACCACGGACCTCTGGAATACCGGCCCAGCGTGCAGAACCACACACCACGAAGAGGACGCTAGGAAGGCGGGAGAAATACCTTATAAAATAATAAAACTTAACTGAATTTGAAGATGGCATCTAGAATGCTGATAACGTATCAAGATATTTCTTGGAATATAAGTTTAAAATTATCAGTTCCAAATATTTTCTAAACTAAAAGTAGTTAACTAGAGCATTCCTTTGTTTTCACTTTGCTGAAATGTTGTATAACTAATACGAGTTCCGAGCCGTAAGCATAAAAAATCAACTACTCCTTATCGGGAAACGAAATGTCAGTATTGCTATCCAGATGTAATGCCACCACAAAAAATAGCACGGAATGCTATATTTCTTTATAATATAACTTTAAAAATCCCTGTATCTGTGTTGTGAAGGAATCATTTCTGTAACTTCACTCATTACCGGCAAAAGTATATAAATTTAGGAGAGCCCAGGGAATAGTGAGAGAGGATATTTTTTCTGCATTTATTGTACAGATACTGATTTTGAGAATATGTGAAATTTAAATAACTGTTATGCGGCATTTCGATATGAATATGGCCCGAAATAGATGAGAATAATGAAGAGTTTATCAAAACGTTTCTTACGTCTTTTCTAAAAATACTCGAAAATGCATTCTATTTATACTGGTTCTATCCGTTTCCTGCGCAGACTTACTGAAATACATCATTTTTATAATGAATATTTAGAGAAGAAAATTTAAGCGGCATTGGGAGAAAAATATACTTTAAAGAAAAACTAATAATTTTTCGTCTTTTCAGGTGATTCATAATGTCATCAATAATCTGAGTGCCACCTGAGTCAACGATTTCTTCCGGCTGCTTCGAACTATCGATTATGTAAGCAGTTTGAGAAATCGAGCATTTAAAAATGAAACATTGCGTATTCATATAGCACATCTAGCAACTACAGTGTTAGCCGTGAACAAGAAAGTGCAAGTGTCATTATCGTCCTTTGCCATTTTTTAATACGTCAAGAATTTTCTTACATTACACTGAGCTCTGTCTAATGCCAGTCATCACTATTACACCATTATTACGTATGTTTTTAGGTTTCTACATACAGATACGAAGTCCTTTTTTTCCGATATTTATTTCAAATACAATTTCCATAGAATACTGAAGGGGAGATAATGTGACTAAAGCACTAAGATTCTGTAAATATTCAGTGATAGTAGCAGAGCATTTCGACAGAATCTATTAATCATAAAAAAGCATGATCTGAAGAATGCGAATTAAGGAAGCGCATTACATCGCCGGCAATCAGGGCAAGACATATAATATGCCTAAACAAATTATGTATTTATTAACCTATCCGTTTTTTTGGAGAAATTTTAATAGAGACGCTTCCTAGCTCTGACCCTGACATTTATTTTTAGTAATTCAGTTTTTATTTTAAAATTTATGCATATGAATATTGTTCTGATAAAAAAATATTGTACATATGCAAATTAAAGTGAAGAAAGGTATTGAAGGGGTGTTAAAACCCCAAAATCTTCAAAAAATTGTGATTTTGGATTTTTGCATTTTCAGATTCTCTACACTTTTATCTTTTTAAAAATATCATTCTTTAATCTCTATGAAAATTAGAACTGTAAAAAATCTAGTTTTAATTTGTCATCGACTGCTTTGATCAATGAGGAGTTTTAATAAAAACGCGTTTTTCTCCAAACGTGACTTTTTTATACTCGATGTACCTTTTCTCAGGAACTACTGCTCATAGGTAAACATGTTTACTGCTTATTTATTAGGTATCCTAATGTTTACAGGGCCCACCAGCTGCCGAGCGTAAAGTCGCTGAACACTGGTGGTTCGGTTCGAGGTTCGAATCCCGCGAACGGGCTGGCTGCATGGGCGTTTTCGTGGTTTTCCCCATGTGTAACGTGTATACGAGCCAGTTTCCCTTAGAAAGTCCTCCACGAAGGCATCCCTCCTCTTAGGCAGATAGCCCTCGAGGCTTTGCCATAATCACACACACACACCTAATATTTACTGTAATGAGCTTTTTTGTGATAAACTAAGGAAAACAATTTGTGTGAGAAAAGTGCTAAATTTTACTATACCTAACAAAATATTCTCTAAATTACTCTAAAATTCAAAATGTTTCAAAAGCTCATTTCAGTGTAATCAGATAGGTATGCTTTAATTACACAAAAAATTTCAAGCGTGTATCTACAGCAGATTTTGAGAAAAGTTACATCAAAAATGCCCAATTTAGCATTGTCGGTATAGGTGTTGCTGATACCCCTTAAACGGGAGACAAGAGAAAGTTAGAGAAAGCGTGATTTCGCTAGTATAGCGCACGCTGCTATTTCGTCCTTCCTGCTGTTCTTAGTTTCCATTACGCCTTCTGGCCGTTATTAAAGTCTATCGCTGGTGTAGTTTGCTGCGTCAGCCTATCAGTCTTAAGTCCAGAAGTACTCTTTGCTATTCAAAGTTATAGTTAAATTATTCTTAAGTTCCTCGCAAGTAGTCGGTGTTATGATGAGCACGAAGTACGTGCATTTTGTTAAAAACTTTAATCAAATAAAAGGGCAATTTAAATCTTTTCCCTGTGTGCTACTTCTTCATGTCAGTGCGAGAAGTCGCCTGGCTTATTACTAAGATTGTATCTTTGCATGATAGCTAAACGAGTAAGATCCTTTAACTTAGTACAGGAGCCTATGCATACCGACAGAAAGCTACTTGGGTTTGACTTCCGCTCGAAACAGAAACTTCAAAAGCTTTCTCGCAAGTATTTAAACATTATGAAATTGGTTGGATGCATTGTCTTTTCGAAGCTAAATAAAGGTATTTAAGTACAATTAAATATCATGCTTAAAGGAATTTAAGACTAATTTTTTATTAACGGCGACAGATACGAATCTCGCTTTTCTGAATGAAAGAAAACATTCCTTTGTTAAGAAATTTAAGTGGGATGTTAAATACGAATATATTTTATTAAAATTATGAGTAGAGGTTTAAATAAAAACGATTACAGAGGCAAACAATTAGGAAAATTTCTCAAAATAATTGCTCAGTGGTATGTTACTCTGAGACCTAACATACTGGCGTAGTTTATGAAAGTGCATTTCATTACTGCATAACGCGTAAAGAAAAATACTGAGAGATTAGAGTAATCCCTCTAACCTAGGAGTAAGTAGTCTACTTTAAATGCGAAGTATTTACTTTGCATTTTCGGCGCTCGAAGCTGCACAGATGATGCGATAAACGTTTTGACATGTGCTGGCTAATAAACAACGGCTGTAAACACATCATCAGTGTATCTATCCGTCTAACAATGTTGCACTCTTAAGTCTTTCCTATCTTATAATATAGCCAAAATAATTCAGAGTCTACGTTTAGATATCGATGCGACCATCTGAATCCTTACGACTCTGCATATTTATAGAGGTTGTTGTGCTATATTATTGCATATAAAATAATAAAATATAAAATAATTTATAATACTCTACGGTGCAAAGAACGTCTAGGCAAGTTTTTGCTCACGAATAGTGTATAACGGTAGTTTATTTAGTTCTTATCTTGAAATATTTCTGAGAGGATGGTGCTCTTTCAAATATTTTCCTTTGCGTTTAAAAAGAAGGAACAACAAATTATTATCTTTTCTATGCAAGCCAATAAAACAGAACTCTTTTGCATTTACTATTTTTGTAAAAACATCTATCTACCTTTCAGTTTTAAACCATTTATATACCCTAACATTTTAACACTTTTCTGACTATAGCTAGTGTATAAAATATTGATTATGATAACATAGCGCCAAATATTTTACAAATTTATGGGATCATCGTCATAAAACCATTAAGCAGGACCGTAAACGTTATTCCTCATTCTCATGTATGTATCAGAGTGCTATCGAATTCAGATAACTCGTTATCATGCTTAAAAAAAAGGGAGTATATTTATAGACTATGCAAATTGTTCTTTAAATGTCCAAATAAACCAATAAATACTTTAAAAGAATATCGATCCTTCTAGCACCGTGATTTTGTTACTGTTTGCTTGCAACGTAACTCTTAATGTGTTTATAAAACAAGAAAGGCATCATAAAATAAGTAGGGCAACAACTTTATAATTTGTTTTTCTATGAAAAATCTAAGCATTATTCCGATATATATATGGTCTTGCCCTGAGAGTTTAGTTTAATAGCTTCAGGGAGATCCATTTTGCATGCACTTTAAATGGAAGGGTGCTCTTTTTTTAACTTTCTCCACGCCAGATTATTCATAGTACCTGAGAAAAGGAAGTTTAAGTAATTAAGTAACATTTAAATTCTGAGCTCTTTCCCTTTTAGAATTTGGCTTAGGGTAAATTACTTTTCATTATCTATCCTATAATGCCAAAAATATTTAAATTCAGTTATCAGCTTTTGGCTTCATTTTATATAATTGACTTTTTTGTAATTCCATATATTTATCTTTAAGTGATATTCGCGATGCTTCAGTGCTATAATGAAATTGATAACTTCCAGTTTTAAGGAAAATATTAATTGGACCCTACAAATTCCGACACATTTTAGTAAACCATATGAAAACAACAAATTGGAGCATCAGAGAGAAATTTTCTCTTAAAATCGTATTACACATAACGATTTTAACTGAAGGGAGAGGCATAACGCAAATTTTAGTTCAGCATCTTAACGACAGATGGTGCTGTACGATTAATATGGAAAAAAATTTCAAATTTAAATACTTTGAAAGAAGATATGCGACTGAGTACTCTTGATAGAGTGCGACGTTACTAATAGCCCTGTAATATGCTTGTAAATAAGAATGAAGAATTGCCCTATATGTAACTGCCATACTTCCGTAACTTGTCACAGGTTCTTTTTTCAGTTGCTTGAAAAATTGGTTACTTGGGGTTTACGTGTTTTACCTAACATGTTACGTAAATACGAGCTCATTTATTTTAAAATGTCTTCTAAAAATAATCTTCTATTAACCACACAACCTTAAAGTTCTTCGCAATACCTGAATAACAAACCAAGTTTATCAGAGCATTTTGATTTTTCCATGTTAAAATGAACTTGCAGTTACAGATTGTTAGAAAAGAGGCAAAAGCAAAAACACTTATAAGCTCAAATATTTTCATCAGCAAAATTTAATTCGAAAATTGAAGAAAAGCTTCTTATGTATTCTACGAAAATAGAAATTTAATCCTTAATTTATATCTATCACACAGCACTGGTGATAAGATATGGGATCAAAATTTCTTTGATAGAAATTATAGCACATTTACTTTACATATCCATAATATGTCCTTCCTGCGGATTAAATGCATTGTGCTATCCCATGTTTCGCCTATACAAAATGCTTTTCATTTTACATAATTGAGCAATCATTATTTTTATGAAAATATGCTAGGATACAGAAACAAAAGATGTACCGAAACGTTTAAAAGACATTAAATAAGGCCACCAGATGATTTGCATTGCCTTCCTAGAGCATCTTTCCTGTACACAAATACTATCGTGTAAGACATTATAACTATTAATTAGTATAATACAGTAAAACAGACAGTATAACTATCCAGAAACATCCTTACACTGATCGGAGTCTGAGAAATCTCGAGCTTTCTGAAACTGAAAGCTGTTCCTTAGCAATAATGAAAAGAACCACGAAAGACGAGATTTAAGCGACGTCAGAGCACAACTCCGTGCGACTCACGGAGCGACAACTCCGTAAATGTAAGATCTAGTAGAGCTGAAAGAAAGTGAAAAGCAGGAAAACAGACAAAAAGCTGGAAACCCCACAGTAAAGGAGACATGTCTGTGGGAGAGATTGAACGTGAACACAGGAAAAACTTAGACTAGCAGAAAGAATACCTAGCTAGTACATTACGTAAAAGCACACTAAAAGGAAAATTTAAGAAAATAACTTATTAATAACGCCTACAAGGGGCGATGCAGGTGAACAAATTAGAATTCTGATTATTAATCTACATCTTTAGACACTACTCAAACTCTATTGGATGAGGTAATGTTTTAATTCTTATCTGCACTGTAGTAGACAGATGGACAAGAAAAAGCACAAAAATTAGAAAGTATTGCCTGTAATATTTTTACTAGGTTATTCATTCATTTACATATGTCAGGATAAAACGCACAGCCATGCCATTCTTCTGATTAATTTAAATACATTAAGAAAATATTATGTAACAAACCACAGTATTCAAATGAGAAGACATTTTACAAATATTTCAGATTAAATCTCTACATATTAGCATAAAACTGATAGCCATGCCAAACTTAAGCATAAATTAAATACATTAGGAATCTGTATATTATAATGAGTAATGAATTTACAACTCAAATACGGAGCGGATATTTTAAAAATATCCGTGACCTTATTAGACTTATACTTAACACTTGACTAACGACTAACAATTCATTACATAGAATCTAGGAGATTGTTTACCTGGGCTGTTATCAGCAGACACAACAGAGTTACGTTTAGCTTTCTTGGTTATAAATTCATATTTCCTACAGAAAATAGTCCTTAAGTGTAGCTGGTGAGTACATTTACTATCCGGTAAGTTCCCTATTCCGTCGCACTCTACAGTTTATAAATCGAAAAGTCTTTATTCGTAAAAACCACCTCCCTTGATGACACGCCTGATTTAGGGTACGACTAGAACTTTGAAGTCATACTACAGTCAATGATGACGCACAGGAAATAGTCTCAGTCTAAGACGTTGCAGGGAGTAACAAATCACGCGGATCATGTCTCATTACGCACCCAACGGAAACCAAGAATCCAGATTTTATCAAGCTGGAGCTGACACGCACATGTCTGTTTTTCCGTCACCACACACTAAATAAAACTCTAGCTCAGCTGATCATAATTCGAGAGGGTGATCCGTCATCAGTAAATCTTCCTCGTTCTCGTAAATAAAACTTAGTATATCTTCTTGCACTTTCCTTTATCGACGCTTCCTTCGCACTTTTCTTTATGTCATTTCTTCTTTCTCATCACAAAACTCAGTCAGTTAATTACTCCACTCTATAAATTCCACTCTATAAATTGGCATATTTTATATTTTCCTGTACAATGTTTTTCTTTTGATCGTCATTCATATTTACCTCTCCCTAACCTATATACATTGCTAAAGTTTTCGGTCAAATAACTCGATAACATATTTTCAGTGATAAACACAAATTAGGATCCCCTGAACGGAAATTTACTAGTTTTACAATGATGTATTTGCATCTGTGTGTATGTGTGCGACGATGTTTTTACGTTCGCGATAACTCTTATATGAAATTTCAATTGGTTCCGCTTTCCATATTTAAGATTTCTAAACAGTTAACTAGAGTTTGAATAAAAACTGAATAATCAGGAGTAGCACTTGAAGTCCAAAAAGGCCTTTTTACACTAGCGGAACTTTGAGCCTAAGAAAAGCGCAACAAGTTGATGGCTCCAATGATGGGAAAAAGGGTCCTCACTATGTTTACTTCTCACCAACCAACACATTTTTAGTAATTTAACAATGATGTCTGCTTCTCTGTATTTCCGTTTGTAAGTGAAGATGTTTTAGTCCAAGTTTACTCTATGAATCTTCCAAAAACTTATATTTTCCGTATTTAAGATTTCTGCATTCATGTAAAGAGTTGATTAAATTTTTGATAAAATTGGGAAACCGGTAGTGGCCGTAACAGTCTTTAATGGGCAACAGGAAGTTTTGAAGTTCTGATTTTTTACTTGAAGTCCAAAACAGACTTTAATGAAAATCTGTGTTATAATACGATCCAAAATGCTTCAGTTCCATTATTACTGTTTCATTATTAAGACGTTTATATCAGTGGGAACATCATATTAGATTTTGGCTAAAATTGACAACTTTACATAAAGCTCAAACAAACTTTAAAAAAAAATGTGAGATAATCCAAAACTTCTCAGATTTGCCATTTAAAATAGGAATGTAACTAAGAATAATATCTTGCATTTATAATCATTAAAAGTGCTCAATGAGAATAAACTCATTATAAAGATGAACCCTCGTTTTGAAAGAATTAAATGTATTAAACTCAGTCATCAGAAACTTCGTTTCTCCATTTGTGATAAATCACTTTTCAAACAAAAAAAAATGATGTAACTAAATATAAGCGCTATTTGTTATTTTTAAAAAGAAATAATATAGCAAATATCAGTAACATAGCAAATATAAAAAGAAACATATGGAAAAGTAATGGGCATAACCAGGAATTCTAAAGATAAGTTACTTTTAAAAATTTCATAATTATGAAGTCATTGATCTGTGAATACGAAACACTATATATATATATATATATATATATATATATAACTAGTTGGATGTATCACCATTCTCTGCGATATTTTTAAATCAAAGCGTGGCAAAGGATGTGTACATGAGCACGCACCCATACAATGGGCAATGAGTTATCATTGCCCATAGTATGGGAGAGCGCAATAGCAAAAAATGTGCTGTATTTATAATTAATATTGAGCCAAGAAGTTTATTAAGAAATTATATCTTATTTCGAAACGATCAACCAGAAAATGACAGTTTACTAATCGTTCGTTGTTATTCAACCAGTTCCATGTCCTAATATGGGATTTGCGGGAAGTCGTGTGCTGATCACTCAGATTTTTTTATATTTTCGATATTTATCCGTTTTCTTAACTATTGATCAAAACTAATACCAAATGCATCACGTTACCGTATATTAATCGAGGGATATGTCGCACCTCTTTCTCGAAGGCCACTCAGTACCATGGAGGTAAAATAAAATCGCACGATTACGATTTTTTGATGGTACTGTCCAGGCTCGCACGTCAGGAGGTCAAAGTTATCATCAAAAAGACTCTTGGAAAATAACATCTGCTTGTTATCCCTTTACCAAGTTCAAGCGCAATTCTGAAACTAAAACGCGCAAGCATGTAAGGAAAACATCCTTTTTTAAGTTGCCCTTTGCAAATCGCCACTTAATAACGTTTTTTTCATGTTTTTGAGATTCTATATATAGAATCTCAAAAACATGAAAAATATATCTATAATTTCAGACTGAGTATTTGACAATCCTGCCGTAAGAAGCATTTTTTTGCAAAACGAGGTCTATTACTTTGGATACTTACGTTGCAAAGAACAGCTGTGAAACATTTGGACTCGTTGGATCAGGAAGCACCATCTATAAAGCTATCTTTGGTTATGTGTTCCGCCGCATAGATTAAGGCACTACGGTTTCATGTTCAACAAGCTACTATTCAGTTCATTAAGTTTACAAGATGAAAATGACCATTATTTATGAAAAATCGGAATATAAATATGTATAGCTCAAAGGAGTGTCGTACTCATTTCAAGGTTTAATTTTAACAGGTGATATTTAGAACAAAACTAAAATTGTAAAGTTTGAAAATTTCAAGACCGGTCAAGTTTCAAAAACTTCAAGCAACGGATTGCTTTTCCTCAGTCGTCCAATGATGATCTATTGCAGTGTTGCCTCGAAGTTGAAAATTTATACACACGGTTTTACATTAAATTTTAATTCAGTAATATTATTTTCTATTATTCAGTAGTCTATTATTTATTTTCTTCTGTGTAATTAATTATTCTTCACTTCTTATATAAAAATGTGTTAAGATATAAATTTCAAAATGAGCAAGCTTCGTTGCTCTCATTTTTAAGGAAATTCATTTTAACATTAGAAATGTGCTTAGGGAAGTCTTTCTAACATTTTTAGAGAATTGTATTAGCTTATCAAAGATGGCGTTTGGTTCAATTTAATTTTAACAATCCATCGAAATTCCCTTTACTGCATATAACAGTGGCCTATGGGTTGAGCGCCGGTACTCGTCAGTCACCGATGGCTAACTGCTTCGTTAGACACCAGTGTCATTCAGTTTAATTTTATTTTTAAATTTATTTCCTATTATCTATCCAAATGATTTCCCATTAATTTTATACTATTATGCAGTTTTAAAGAAACAAAATGTTCACTATTTTGACAAACTCACTGCGTTTCACACTACTTACTTGATACTTTGTTAAAAATTACTCGTACAGACAATGAACTCAGAATGTATAATTTCTGATACTTTTATATGCTCAATATTCAAATAATTATTATTCAGATGAATTTTAGAAGTACGAAACTAAATCACGAAACTTAGCATCGAAATATGCAATATGTGAAACTTGTGCATGTAAAATTTCACGTAAATGTTTTCCAATAATATTCGAGATCGTCGTGTATTATTGAAAAACAGTTATCTGTTTCTTAAGAGTTAGTTCAAGTATAGATTCTCCTTGGGGGGGTGTTTCTATCTCACACATATTCCAATTATACTCAGCTGTTTGAAACAAAGAAAGCTGTCACTCTATCGCATCTCAGAGGCAAAGAGCAAGAAAAAGCAAAGCTAGATCCATTCCAACATTTCCCCCAGGATGCTAACAAAGTGATAAGACACACTGTCCCAAGTCACCATTCGAGTAATATCTGTTTGATTTTCCCAAGCCGTTCTTTTTAAAATATGAGTACTGGATGGGTGAATACATCCTGTGAATTCTGAGTACTCTGAAGGTATATATTTAGAAATATTATTAATGAAACAAAAGTTACGGATCACTTCGATAGTCATTTACACTATAAATTCATATAAAAATGTGTCTCTCTTTTGCAACAAAAATCTTATTAATTTTCCAGTAATTGCAAATTATATTGGCTTCTGATATATACGTGGAATTTATTCATGACAAAACTGAGATTTATCTTAAACATAGGCTTTAACACCCAAATTTAGGAAAATTTGATAATTATTATTGTTGTAAGAACAGTAAGCGGATTTAACACTCTACAGCTACGAAGGTGCAGTGAGATCAATTCATAACAAAAAACAGTCTGCTTACTTAAACATTCTAAGTGACATTTGGGCGAAGAAGTAGTCAATCACTGTTGGATGTGTAATTTTCATTTTAATTTATTTCTGTGTATGCAATACCTTTTCTAGATGAAAATTTGTAGTTGTCGCTACTTGTCACTTTCAACATTTCCTACTATAAAATTTAAGCATTATTGTGAGAATCTGAATTAAAATAACAATAATGAATATAAATAACACTTTGACATGCATATTTAAGACATCTGTAAGTCTATTTTGCTGTAAGACGTTGGAGCATGATTAGTTGAAATTTAACATCTTAATTACATAGTTAAAGTCCTTCATTGCGATTACTTAAATTCAGGCAGGTAATGATGTAAGGTATTTATTTAATTTAACCATTTATTTTGCGTTTAGAAACTGTAGTGTCACTTCTCGCTTTCTGGTTTCCTACCAGAATGCAAATTTTAGCTCGCGCGTATTTGAATGAGATAAACAGTACTTAAAAGGAGGTTTTAGAGTCTTTACTCAGAGCGTGTTTCCCTAATGAAGGTCAAGGTACTAGTTGGAATTTTGCGTACTGTCTATGGCGTTGCGTTAATCTTAGCTGTAATAGAGCTGTCACGCAGGTGTAGGTTTGTGACAACATGTACGTTAAATATTCCCATGCAGCGTTTGGTTATCTTAAGATTTAGATTAAGATTCCTTATATTTTTAAATTTTACGTGATAAGTGCTGGCTGGCTTTGTAAGCATCAAGAGTGCTTTTTATTAAACTATTTGAGTTCTTAATAAAAGGGTCTTTTATTAAGCTTTTTACATTTCTGTTTGATTAACTAGGAATAGCTATAAGTTAAGCGAATTATCGCTACTCGTCTACTCAAGAGTCTTGACATAGTGTATGCTACATAAACGTGCACGTATAGTTATCACATAAGCACCTATAGTTATCATAACCCATTATATGGGAGAGTACAATAGCAAAATATGTGCTGTATTTATAATTAATATTGAGCCATAACGTTTATTAAGAAATTAAATATTATTTAGAAAAACAGCCGGAAATTAATGGTTTACTAAAAGCTCGTTTGTGAAACTCTACAAGTTTAGTTCTTGGCCCACAGCTGGTTTGGAGAAGCAAACTTGAAGTGCTCGAAAAAGGAAGGAATAAAATGAAAGTAATTTCTGTTTAGGCGAGTGACCTGTTTTCAAGTGCGGTGGAAGGCAAACGGACAAAGGTTTCCGTATACTCAAATTCAGTATGTTGCATGTGACCAAGATGTCGAGGAGCGTAAGTGAATATCCTAAGTTCAAAAGGGAACTGAATATCAAGAACAGTGAAAATCATTAATGGAAGAACTTTATTCAAATCATCTATAGTAACGTCTGACAGTGTAAAGGCATCGTCAACGTAGCGGAAACACACAGGGAGTTTAAAATTTCAAATAATTTAGATTCATAATATGGCATATAGATGCCACAAGGATAAGATAAAGAGGGTTTCTCACTCATAATTCCTCAGTCTGGTTGTAATACGTATTTTGAAAACGAAGTGTGTTTGTTTCAGACAAAGTGAACTAAGGAAAATTAACTCGTCAATGCATGGTAAATGCAATTCTTGAAGTCTGGTTTCTAGACATTTAAGCGCGCCTGCTGTTGGAACATTGATCAATAGTAATTTTACATCCAAATAAACCGGGATGAAATTTCTAGGACAAATACCTTTTACTTTACTTAGTAACTCTTTTGACTTTTCAGTTGTGTAAATGTTTTAACTTAGTAAAGCCTAAAATCTAGAAACTAAATATTTAGCTAATAGGTCACAGGCAATATCTAAATTTGATGCAATAGGGCGGAATGGAAAACAATTTTTATAAACTTTGGGTACACCATATAATGCGGCACAATGGGCAGTAGATGGAATAAGAGATTTTTATAAAATGGGTCGGAAGGATTTGTGAAGATTTAATCGAAGTTCTTATTTTTGAGAGGTTCAAATGGGAAGGTTCTTTAGGAATCAGATTATGTGTGCCTAGGTTAGCGACACCACCAGTGTAAATGGTGGACCTAAATCCTTTGTGACTTTGGATACCTCTCCAAAGTCTCAAAGTACCTCTCTGAAACCACCCTTTAAGTACTGTTTATCTCATTTAAATACGCACGAGCTAAAATTTGCATTCTGGTAGGAAAACGGAAAGCGAGAAGTGACAGTACAGTTTCTGAACGCAAAATAAATTAAATAAATACGCAAAAAAAATTATCTTAAACATAGGATTTAACACGCAAATTTAAGACAATTTGATAATTATTATTGTTGTAAGAACAGTAAGCGGATTTAACACTTCTACAGCTACGAAGGTGCAGTGAGATCAATTCATAACAAAAAACAGTCTGCTTACTTAAAAATTCTAAGTGACATTTGGGCGAAGAAGTAGTCAATCACTGTTGGATGTGTAGTTTTCATTTTAATTTATTTCTGTGTAAGCAATACCTTTTCTAGATGAAAATTTGTAGTTGTCGCTACTTGCCACTTTAAACATTTCATACTGTAAAATTTAAGCATTATTGCGAGAATCTGAATTAAAATAACAATAATGAATATAAATAACTGTTTGACATGCATATTTAAGATTCGATTTAAGACATTTGTAAGTCTATTTATTTAATAGTTAAATTAAATAAATACCTTTCATCTTTACCTGCTTGAATTTAAGTAATCGCAACGAAGGTCTTAAACTACGTAATTAAAACGTTAAATTTCAACTAATCATGCTCCAACGTCTTACAGCAAAATAGACTTACAAATGTTTTAAATCGAATCTTAAATATGCATATCAAACAGTTATTTATATTCATTATTGTTATTTTAATTCAGATTCTCGCAATAATGCTTAAATTTTATAGTATGAAATGTTTAAAGTGACAAGTAGCAACAACTATAAATTTTCATCTAGAAGAGGTATTGCTTACACAGAAATAAATTAAAATGAAAATTGCACATCCAACAATGACAGAAACTAATAAAACCTTTGTGAAGCTTAATACAAGCATATAAAAAAGAGTATAACGAAATGTTCATGACGACTATATGGCTTTGTTGGCCTTTGAAATGATGATCTCTGAGTTAGAATGTTTTTCGCGCAACGTAGCTTTTTCTCTAGCGTTTAGATTAGGGTTCAAAGTTTTACTGTTAAGAGGCCTAATCATTTCTTTCTGTGTATCTGATATCTTACTGAATGTGAAATGTTTTTCATTGGGAAGCAAAATCTTTGGAATGGAAGGTTATTGAGGTTTTCGCGAAGTAAAAATTATATTTCGTAACTCTCTTTTGTTTCTCTGATATACTAATATTAAATATATTTATTATTCAAAATGGGTTTATAATGAGAAGAATGTTTGAGGTATTTAAATTGAAAGACTGTGAAAAGAGGTTTAGAACGTCAGATGCAAGGATAGTTTTATGATACTTATGGGCATTTTTAGTTCCAGCCCAGGACTGTGTTTTAATGACAGCGAATTTCAGACATGCAGGTGCAAGTTCCAGATCAATCTTATGTAGCTAATTCAGTTTTGGATAACTGTAGATATGCGTTTCTTATGCGGGACCGAAGAAAAGTTAGTTTGCACTTTAGGAGAGCTTTTTGAGCCTGACTAAAATATTTTTGATTCTGTTTAATCTGAATGAGATTGAAAAATTAATATTTTATGTTTACATTTTAGTAAAAAGTGAAGGTAATTCAAAACATTCTGTCATTTGAGGCGTAATTTTGTGAAAAAATTACTGTGAACAGAACGATTTGTGAAACAGTATCCCGACATTAAATAACAACCTCAGTGTTCCTTTATATGCTTTTGAATAAGAAGAAATGCAGTGCATTTTATGAAAAACTAATAAAACCTTTGCGAAGCTTAATACAAACATATAAAAGAGAGTATAAAGAAATAAATTTATCTTTTCTAATGGACTAGTCCCTCTGAATAACCTTCAAAAAGTTTCTTATCCACCTTCAGACCAATGGCCTTTCTGACGGACGCTGATTACTTCAAATCTTCCTCTACAAGTTCAGATTCGAATCCCTCAAAATTACTTTTAGGTATACTTTTCCACGCAGTGTCCAAGGTCCTCCTTAAAACATCCTGCCGAGCAATACCGTCAATACTTAAGTCTATTGAAATATTGTAATGGCCCTTTCAAAAACTGGTCATCAGGAGCTAACTTTTTGTGAGACGGTTGTGGCGAACCTGAGGTACACTATCCCTTCATGGGATCATGTCATTGAAACAGATATCACGATCCTGAAGCATCAGTGATCTGTCGTCCTTCCTTTTTCCCCTCCTCCTACGAAAAACCACATCTCGAAAATACTGTGGCAGGGACTTAATTAAAAAAAAAAGAGCATCCAACAGAATTAACATACAGATTTGGCGATTGGGTCCCCTAAAATCCCCAGTCGCCCTTTAAAAGGGGGATTATATAATGTACTTCTCCCACCTTCTTAACGAGCCTTCGTGGTGTAGTGGTCTGCACGCTCAGCGCATAATTGAGAGGTCCACGGTTCGATTCCCGGCGAAGGCGTTGCACATTTTTCATCTTGCTTGCTTCCAAAAAAATACCTAATGTCTCTACACCATGATTATCACGAAACTTGTACACAACAAAAGTTTAGCGTATCTTTCGTCAATATCAACAGAAACAAATCTTCTGGTTTTTAACACTAGAACGCCCGACGGAGTCCTTTCGACTCCGCACGTTAAATAAAAACTCATAGCTTTCCTAATTTTTCATTTCAGTTTTTTTTCTTCTGCGGCTTTTAATGAATTAGTGATGTCTATGACTTGAGAAAACCATAAATATTTAACTTAATTTTTAAAATATCTATGGGCTTTTAGAAAACCTAAAGTGAATGTATAAAAAGGTGAGGCGGTAAAGTCAGAGGATTTCATAGACAACCCACGTGTTCATTATCATATCTTCAACTTCTAGCAAACAAGTATGGAAAAGAATAAGTAAAAACTCTGCATTATATAAAGACTATTCTATTTCTGCTCTAGAAAAACATGGAAAGGTGATACGTAATAGAAAAGAAATAGCTGAAGCCATAGGTGAAGCATTTGCTGCTGTATCTCGCAGTAGCAATTTCACAACACCATTTGTCTTCGAAGATGCGCTTGGCAAAAACCCGAATCGAATTTTCTCTCTAACGCAAATTCTTATAGTAAAAGTTTTACTATGCTAGAGTTGAGGAGAGTTATATCTCAGACTGGTAGGATCTGCTCTGGTCCTGGTGTTATAATTTACATGATGACACAGTATCCGCGCTATGAATCATTAGTGGTCCAACTAGCTGTTTATAACAGTGTATGGAAGAAACAAACGTTTTCTACTGTCTCGGGCAGAGCTTTTGTAATAATTACAGCGAAATATGATAAGGACTCGAACCATCTTTTTAACGTTTGTCCTATCGCCCCCACTAGCTGTTTTAAGATGACTGATAAAATGGTATATCACTGTCTCACCTGCATTTTGGAGAAAAGCCATTACCTATTGCTGTACTAAAGTGTCTTCAATAAGAGAAGATGCCCTTTACAATGCCTTTTTTTTTAGAAACTGCAGGCCGCAATGCATTTGGGAAAAGAAATAACGTAGTTTCAATCTTGTTTGAAATGGAAAAGGCCTATGACAGGACTTGCACTCACGGAATTTTTTATAAGCTACATAGGACTGGGCTGCGAGGTAACTTATCTACGTTCACTTAAAACACTTTGAGGAACAGCATATTCCAAGTTAATCGGATCTTTGCTGTCTCAAGTATTTGTGTAAGAAAAAAGTGTGCTCACGGGATCAGTGCTAAGTATTACACTTTTCAGCCTGAAAATAAATCTTATTCTAAGAGAACTTTTCCCGCATAGTGCATGGTTTCCTATAATTTTATGATTTAATAGTAAACTGCAACAGTGAAGATATGAGACTTATACTGAGAGGCATTGCTTTTAATAGAATAGTAAAGACGTCCAACAACAATAGTCTTACAGTTTCTAGCCAGAAGATTGCTTGAGTGCATTTTTGTCGCAAAATAAATCTGCATCCCGGCCCACAGCTACATCTTGATGGTTCCTTGATTCAATTTTTACATCTTAATTCTTACTTTTTACTTCTTCAGGAAGCTTACAATGCTTCCTCACGGCTTAAATTTAAGGAAAAACTGTGCAGAAGCTCTAAACATTCTGAAAGTCCTAGCTATAAGATTGGAAAGCAGAACTTTGTTTTTTTCTCCGCATATATGGAGCGGTAATTCATTTCAAACTTAACTATGCTTGTGTGTTCTGTGGATCAGCAATACCTTCTGTACTATTGAACTTGGATGCGGTTCACCATCAAGCTCTACGGATTTGCTCTGGAGCTTTCAGATCATCTCCATTCCAGAGATTATATGTCATTTCTATAGAGCCATGTCTGGAATTCAGACGCAAGCGATTGTCTCTATAATTCCACTATAAAACAAAGCCGAACATCCTGCTCAACTAAGGACATCTAACCAATACTGGATTTTCTGCTAAGCACGTCCTTCGTAGATTCCTCCCTTTGATTTTCGCTTTCACTTATTAATTGATTAATTCAACTTTAATTATATGCACCCCAAATTACTGACTCGTTTCTGTATTGCACCTTGACAAAAAGTGAAAATTAGGTTAACTGACATTTTTGGGACTTGAGAAGAGCAACTCTAACGAAGTCACGCATCAACAAATATTCCAGGAGGCCAGAAGCAGATATTCTAATCTCAGAGCAATATTTTCTGACAGCTCAGTAGCTTTTGTTTGCGATTAATAAATACAACGCAGCAGTCTTTGTTAGGATGCATCTGTTTTACTGCAAAAACTCCTACTATTTGAGTTGTTCTAACTTTATTTACAAGTAACGCATCAGAAAGGTATGTACTCTGGCTATCTTAGTGCGCTTGAATCACGAAATGCACATACTAACTACAACTTAGTCTTAGGAATTTTAAAAATACATTTTCGTATGAAGAATGCAGGTTATTCTTTGACTACTGTACTACTGCTGGGTTCTGGATATGCTGGTATCAGGGGCAAGGAAATAACCGATATCGATGAAAGTTCAGCTGTTTACAGACATCCTGATATACTATATCAAAGGAAAGAACTTGTCCAAATGGCAAGAGCATTAGGACTCACAGACAGAGAACAGGTTAAAGCGAATGAAGACGTGTGTTTCAGTTTTTGTCCATATAGAAACTTTATAAGGTATTCTCCCACTTCCCTAGCGTCCCTTAGTGGTGTAACGGTAGCACCCTGGGCCGGTATTCCAGAGGTCCGTGATTCGATTCTCGGCGAAGGCGGTGCATATTTTTCATCTTTTCTGCTTCCAATTAACCTAATGACTCTACAACTTAGTCATCATTCATTTGGAGTATCATATTCTTTAAGGTTATGCGCTATAAAAATAAACAAAACAACAACTTTCTAGAACACACGAATGCTGGATGCTGTCCAGCATACAAAAGCAGCCGCGAAACGGAAACGGGTGTTTGGTGAAGCTCTTTTTAAAACTAAAATCACCTGCAGTTCTATACGCTATATGATAGGGATCGAGTTCGGTGGAAACTAGAGAAACTTGATGAAACTGAACAGTTTGAAGATGACGCTTTCGAGGTTCAGCCAATGCACAGGAGTGTTGTTGAGTACAAAAATGGCTTTCACGTGTCGATAATGTGTCTCCAGATGCATTTTTAAAATAAGACCAAATCCTTATCCACTCCAAAAAGAATTCCGAAGTGACTCACAACTTCGAGTTTTTCTTCCATATAATCTGGAGTTTTTTTTTATAATTTTATGGACCTGAAGTGCTTTGGGATTTTCCCAGTTGTATATGAGCAGCCTATTTGATAGGAAATCGGACTCGCATTTTCACATGTGACATGCGACATGCGACGGGGGACGTGGGCACCACCCCTTTACCGTCGGTTAATTGGTATAGCGCCACGTCCACCAATATCTAGAGTTGAACCTTGAGTCTTTCAAAAGAGCAATTACATGGCCATACAAGGGCTGTTAATATTTAGTATTACATTCTTGTTTGCTGGTTAACATATTCTATGGATAACGTGATTTACAGAGTTACGTACTGACTTTGTCTCTCATTTCCAGCATACAATGCATATGCATTACCTGAATTACATTAATCTTACATTGCGTTGAATTACTTTTGTGTACGGTTACAGTTTTTAGCTTTACATTTCAATAAATATACCTACATTACTTGTAGATTGCATACAAATACAGTTTGCATGTACAGTTACATATGCCAATATTACATGTGCCTTACGTTACATTATTTTTATATACATACATAGTCAGGCACGCCTGCTTCACATATTACTTAATTTTACCTACACTGCTTAACTTTAGGTTACATATACTTGCAGTTGCATACAGATACGTGCAGATACACTCTGATTAATTTTTAGATACAAATATTTACAAACATAATAGTCTTACAGGTTACTTACATTACATGTTATTTGGGTACTTATTGCATAATTTTCCAGTACATGAAATAGACATTCTAATACATACATTGCTTTGCGTTAGACATCCTATATCCCTTATTCATAATACAAAACATATATGTTACCCATGCATTTTATTAGGCATTTCTGCATTTATATTGCATAACTTTAAATTACATAACTTACTAATACATAACATACTTATACACAAAAATATTTACTTATTTACATATATTACACTCCCTTACATTACACAGCTTACAGATATATGCACTTTCATTGAGAAGTCAGCCTATCTCTCGCGGGTTTGTGGACAGGCATTTAATAAATAATAAAATGGCCACTACTTCTGGACTTAGGATTGGCCAGTGTCGAATACTCAAGATTATTACAATACCAAAAGATTATTTTCCAAAAGAGCTCTTCTTCGTCATAGTCAAATAATTCCTGGAGAATGTAACCTTTGACTTCTATCAGTGTTGTAAAAGTTTCGAGGAAATCTTCCGCTGCTTTCATGTCTGAGCTAGTTGTTTCACATTGCTTGACGACGGAATTTATTTTAGTTTCCCTTTTAAACTTTTTTTACCAGCCACGTCTAGCATTGAATATGTTTTCAAATTCATTGTTTGAAGTGCCTGGTGTAGTCGTCAACAAATCGGCATATATATATCTCGTATTATTTCGCAGAGCTCTTTCTCCTTTGAGCTACGTATTCTTGAGCCACACCAAGAGCAGATTCTTCATCTTTTCATTTACAGAAATCCGCTATTTTGATAATATTGTAATGGTCTTTGCTGGAGCTATAGCTTTTATTGCTTCTTTGTGCTTTAATATCATACATTCCATATGAATACTATGCTCATACCGCTTGGACAAACTGACTACAGGCATACTTTGCCTATGTCCATCAACGATTTCACGCATTAATTCTAAGGATATAATCCGCTTCTTCACACTCATTTTCTTAGAATCCATTGCTAAAAATATACTTTAATAATACTTTTAAATATATATTTACTTTTATTATAAAGGCATCTTTATAATAATTGCAAAAACGCTACACAAACAAGTACAGGAGGCGAGAAAGCGAAAATGTATATTACAGATATGCTTCTATTACAAAGCAACCATGTCAATTAAACGAGCGAGCTTATTCTTATTCATCTCCAGATGCAACATTTGCTCGGAGACATGGTGATATTCCGCAAATCTTGTATCCAAAAGTGTCATTTCATGTATTCTGGGGAGGGACACACTTCATGTCAGCAAGAGACACATTTTGTAGAGCACGAAATTTCGAAAGTAGCAACTACATTTTCCAAAAGACACAAGTGTATATTTTCATCATTCTAAAAGTCTTGAATTCAGTTTCAAGTGGAAAGAAACATCTGACTCTGAGCAACTGTTCAATAGTAAACTGACTTTCTTGCTTTGATACTGAGTAGTTTTACTTTACCATATTTCTTACATATATTTAATTTGTAAAGGAGCCGCACCATGGGAACCGCACGCGCCTCGCATGATGCCCAGTGATTATAAGGATTATATATATATATATATATATATATATTTATATATATATATCAAAAGAAATATATAGATAGATAGAGATTTATAGCTATCTAGATAGATAACTAAATCTTGTTTATCTATATTTATATAGTTTTACAAAAGAAAAATTAGTAAAAACGCAATTCTTATGACCATATTCCTGCGGAAAAGCTAAAGATAAATTACTGCAGAAGGGAACCAAATAAAACCAAGAAACAAAAATTAGAAGTAAAGCTCTGGAGAAAAATGATTGCTGAATAAAACAAAATGGATCAGAGTACAAAATAGAAAGAGAAAAATGAATGAAAACCGAATTGATGCACTACATTTCTTGCAATAATTTTCAGAGAATTGGATCAGAAGAATTGCAACTATAGCTTTCTTTCTGAGCCACCATTAGAACAATTTCGTAAGACTGAAACCAATCTTTAAATAAATTAATAAAATAGTACATAAATTTTTCTTTGGTTGAGCAAGCCTGTAAAAGGTTATCATATAAAGACAGAAATCTACGGAAGCACTTGGCAAAACTCCATCTATAAAAGTTAAAAAATGGAATTGTCAACTAAAGGGTCAATAAGCATAATTATTGGAGTCCAGTTAAAGTATTCAAATATTAAAAACTGTATTAAAAATTTTCAAAAAATCCAATAGTCTAGCCAATTGGAAGCTTATGGCAAATAGACTGATGAATCATTTTACTAAAAGTAATTCTTGAGAAAAGATTAAATGAAAAAAATGGGTAAGTTTGGTAAATTCCTGATGAAACAAATTAAGAAATATAATTTCAAATTTTAAAATAACTAGAAAGGTAGACATATAGATAAAGAGATATACATATAGAATAGAAAATCAGATAAATAGAGGATATAAATGTAGATAAGTAGGAAAATATAAAGATAAAAATAGAGATATAAATACAGCTGACATACAAATAATTTACAGACATGCAAACCTTCTGGATGAGAGCTGAAAATTAAAAAAAAATGATATTAATAGTTACAAAAATTATTCCCTGCTGTGAATTTGTTCATTTTAAGAATTATTGTAATAATGTCTAAACCTCATAATGGAAGAAAATAAAGCTCAAAATGTTGTAATTTCAAGAAACGTGTTACTTCATTTCACAAGAATATTCAAGGAACATATATTTAGTTTTGCACTGGTGTTGAAATCACATGAAAAAAAAATTACACTTTAAGGGTCTACGCTATGAGTTTGCCTTACTTTGCTATTAGACTTTTAATGCTTTATTAGAGTACACTTTTATTCTGAAACAGAATAATTAAGCTCTAAAATAGAAATTTTTATGATAAAATTATAATCCTGCCTTGCATTATTTCGGAGCATAAACAATTTCAGATGGAATCGTTTTTCTATATCTTTTAAGCGTGTTTCCAGATTTTGATTACATTTTTGTCAAGGCGAATTACGTTATGTATAAACAATTGCAGATTAAAATACATGCTTTTGCATTCAAAAGAATATTATTTGTATATTCAGAATTTTGGGCTTCAGATTTATTGAAATCGGATTACACTGCGAACATACCCAGGCATGAGCATATATCAAATGTTTTTGCTATCAACATAACACTGTGAGAGAGCTATACCAGTTAATCCCTGTGCTGTGTTTGATTCCGAGCAACGGCTTATTTCTTCGTATTTCTGAAAACAGGATAAAAGAGCAAAATTAGATGTCTTTTGTAAGACGTTCAGAATTCTGAGGAAATAAATATTCCTATTTTTGTGCCACGCATTTCCAGACGCAGCTGCTTGCTCCTTTCTTTCATTATTTTTGTAATCTAGAAATAATGGCTTTTGATTGTAGTAGTTTCTATGGTAAAAACATCTTTCTCTCATCACATTTGGTTACTTATTACGAAAAATCTTGCACAGTATTATCTACAGAAATTAAAACATTTTTCAGGTGTCACGTATTTTTCTCATCAATACATATATGTTTGACGAAAAAAATATAATTTTACTCAAAAAAGAAATGTTTTTCTTTTGCTGTATCATTGTATCTCAAATTACTCCCAAAATATATAGATATGATTCACCATTTGAAATGCTAAAATATTATTTTTGAGAAGCTCTGTCTCATATGTACAATAGTATTCAAAATTAAGAGAATTTATATATTATGTCGAATTTCTAAAAATGTAACTGACAGATGTGAATGAAATTGGGTATGAATATACACTTACATCTGAGAACGAGGTATACACTGCGCAAAAAAATGGGACAGTTCTGTATCTCCCGTTCTACTAGTCCGATTGATGAAAATCAAACTGCGTTTTTCATGTCTCGTGACGATATGTATTAATTTATATATAGCATTGTTCTAATATAGGTATTTTGACGCAAAATCGGACTTTTTCTGAAATGACATACCGATTTTTTCCATATTGCGATTCTACGACTCACATTACGCCAAACTGCCAAGTTTTGTAAAATTCGCAAGAGTAGTTTTTAAAAAAGTAGCCCTCAAAGTTTTAGCTCCTCCTTGAGTTTGGTATATATTTATTAATATTTTTTTCTTTTTTCCCAAAATATATATCTAAAATGCATGATTATTTGATTATTCAAAGTACTTCTGCTCTGTTTCCCCAAATTATCTGTATGACTAATGGAAAATAACCATGAAAAATCATTTTTACCATTTAAAAAATCCATCGGTATTAATAGAATAAGGGACATAATCTATGGGGCAGTTTGGAGATTGGAATTAAAATTTGTGACATCTGCTCATTTTACTTTGGTTTTCCAAATCTTATTCATCCCATCTTGAGCTTTCACACAATAATCAATGGATTTAATTGCTTATGCCTTCATTCTAAGAAATGAGAAATGAAGCACTGAAGACGGTTTGTTATCCCGCACTTACTAGCCAATACTTAATAAGTAAGTTTAATGTTAAGAATTAAAAGTAAATTACAGTATGTACACTTTTAAAGACGTGATCTTTATTAACGTGAATCTTAAGATAAAAGGTGCTTTTCATCAATATTAATAATAATTGCTGTATCTCAAATGCACTGATTTTCATATGGCACGTTTTGTTATTTATTAAAATGCGACACATTTTATTTTCCATTTACGAGTATAACAAACTTATGCCAGATAACGTTGTGGATGATAATTTCCAGTTTGTAGTTCTGAGATTTGCAATTCTAAGAGTCTGTGGGCTGACTCATATTATACGTTGCAGTAAGTAAGCATTTACGAAGGAAAATTCTTATTTATCTTATACAACTATTTTTTCGCATGATTTAAACCAAAATAGCGTAAATGAAACAAGTTTCAAAACTTTAATATAAAACTGAAGTCCTAATTTACTTCAGTGAAAATTTGACGAAGATCCTGTGGATCAGAACGAAAAGAAAATAATATATTTGGAACGTCAGCTTAGTGCAGCCAGTTTCGCCAGTGTACACTAAACTGACAGGTGTTTTCAAATTAAATTGGAGTCGAACAACTAAAATAATTTTGTACGAAAATGTAAGGCTGAGATAAATAAAGACAGTAATTTTCGTGTTAAATATGTTGCAGTTAAATTATGCTAAATATTAAGCACTTAATGAGATATGACGTATGTGCCATTGTGTTTGGTAGATAAGCTGTGAAGACGGCTGGGTGAAGTCAATAAAAATCCCCGCACTGACAAAAACATTTTGAGAATTTAACAGTATTTTTCTCGTCGGATTTCGACGCTTCAATGCACATATAACTCATCAGCTAAATTAAAGCGGATGATAATTTTCTGAGCAGAGTTTGGCTATTAGCCAAAGACATGCGAAAATGGTTCCACGATTTTGCATAGAGCGGATGAAATGCTGTTGAGATTAAATAAAGTGAATCACGTTAAAGCCATGATTTTTAATGCTTTCGTGTGACAGGTCAAAAACCATATTATCTTCAGTTAACAGAAGGTATTTAATACTTAGCGTCATTCTTATGCATAACGAGAGCCTGTGTTTATTCCAAACGAAATGTCGAAAGCTAATGAAATTAGCTACATCCAAATCTTGTTATTTTATGTTGACAATAATTTTCCTTTGAGTAATTAAAAGGTGTTTAAGTTTTTTCTCTTATATTTCTATTGATTCTGTGTTGTATAAAGAGATATTTACTTTATGCGCTGTTTTCTAGAATGTGAATATTTTATATGCAGTTAGATTATCCAAACTAGTTAATCCGGAACAGGAAAACCTAAAGAAAAAAAAGTACCTGTAAAAACACTGTTAAGCAAAGGTTTCCATTACCATAGATTTGTGTGTATATATATATACAGATAAAATTAATACAAAAAACGCATATATATATATATATATATATATATATATATTATGCAAAGACGAGGCAATTTTAAGGCAAATCAGGCAACTGCCTCAGGTGAATAACTAGAAGGGGCTCTAAATTCTCCATAAAAATCAGAAATACCTCTTAAAGAAAATTATGATTTTCAATTCAATTCCAGCTTTGAAATAGATGAAAATACACTCTTGTGGAAAAAAAAATCAAAGCAGCAAGGACTTTTGCGATCGTGACGATATTTGGTATGCAAAAACCTCTTGATCGATCTATTTGGTATGCAAATGATCAAAGTTTCAAGGCAAATGAATAGGAATTGCGATCATAGCGCGCATTTTTAGTACGCAATTCGCAAAGTATAAAACTACTAACAGAGGCGGAAAATTTATCTTTTTTTGTGGCTGCCATTGTAATTCCGTAAAGAAGCAACTAATGATAGCAGCAATGGTTGCTACAGGGAAATTACCAAGAAATAAAGGCTTTGGAAGGCCAAGGAGCACAAATGCGAGGGAAGATAGGATGATTGTTCGCCAGGTCCGAACCGCCCCAACGGTATCATTGTCGACTATTAAACTCTCTACAGCCACGTCTATACCTCCCGTGTACCGTCCACCATCTCACGGCACGGGGTTACATTCACAGAAGCATTTAAGACGTTTGCCTTTGACCCCACAACATTGGCGGAGTCATCTGGAGTGATGTCGCAGCCGATCGTTATGGCTGCCATCAGACTGGCATCGTACAGTGTTCAGCGATGCATCATGCTTCACTCTTGAAGCAGATTACCACCGTGTTCGTGTCTGAAAAGGACGGGGCCAGATGTCCCAGTCGGCCTTTGTTTTACAAAGGCACACAGCCATAACCCCTGGTGTGATGGTGTGGCCATAACCCGGTTGCATCACCCTTCATGGCACGTCATCCTGGGGCCATTTTTCCAACAAGATAATGCCAGGCCACATACCGCTCGCATATCTCTGAGTACGGTTGATACTCATCCTTGACCAGCAAGGTCACCAGACCTTTCATCGGTAGGCCGTCAGATTCGGGCACCACAAAATATCGCAGATTTGGAGCGGCAATTGATGAATGCCTAACAGAATGTGTCGCAGGATGACATTAGGAACCTATACCACTCCTTGCCTCGACAAATTGAAGCATGCATTGACGCCAGGGGCGGTTCGACCAACTACTAATTTGAACACTCAATGGGTGATTGTGAGCCGTGAACGAGTTCTATGACTTAATAAGTAAGTTTATTTAATAAGTAGATTTTTGAATCATTTTATTATCTGTGTATGAGGTATACACATATTCATTTTCATCAAAAACAACCACTTCCTTCACGGTGGTTCGATTTTTTTTTACAAAAGAGTGTATATTAAAATATATTTAAAATAACATAATTTTATTAACACTGTTTATGAGAATTTAAAAGCACTACATTCATAATACTATTTTTATTCTCTAAGTTATGTGTTTCTTCGTATCTCTCTTCTCGGTCCAGGAAGACATCTCTCAGTTTATGTTTGATCCTTGATTATTAAACACAACTCTGCCGATACTAGTTAATTCTGTATCATCTTCCTTTAATTTGAACTGCAGTTATTTTATTATAACAAGCTTTCCAAACTCTACGAACTTAATATGGATGACGAAGCAGTAGACTGTAGTTTGAACAAGTAAATATCTAACGCATAAATACCTATTAGTATAACATCAGGAGACTGAACAAGGATATTTGAAAATAAAATATTAGTTTACTTCATTTTTTTCTCTAAGATTTACCTTCCAATGGGACGTATGGTTCCAGATATAGCCTTCTTGTGCCTACATGTAATCTGCGTCGGAACTGTATGTAGTTAATTTTATTGCGGTTATTTCCAGTGAAACTTTTAACAAAGGGCCAGCACTTATAAAAGCAGAATAAACTCTAACTAAATATTTCCCTTTTATAAAACCGGAAAATACAAGCAATTGTGCAATAAGAAAAAAATTAAAATAATAAATTTTTTTAAAAATTTCTTAAAGAAACACAAAATATTACAGGAATTACTTAAAATAATTAGTACATTTATCTTTGTGGCATAATTTGTGTTAGAAGCTGCCAGATAGGATCTTCTTTTACGTCAGTTCATCTTCTAGAAGTTTCTAAGACCGAAAGATGAGTTTGTAGAGCCATTAGGTATTTTTTGGAGGCCGAACATATGAAAAATGAGCAACCGCCTTCGCCGGGAATCGAACCACGAAGCTCTGGAATACCGGTCCAGTGTGCAGTGCAGAACTACTATACTACGAATGCACGCTAGGAAATTGGAAGAAATACCTTATATACTCCCCGTTTTAAAGGGCGACTAGGGTTTTCAGGGGACCCAATCGCCAAATCCTGGGTGTGGAGAAACCTCATCCAACACCCTTTTAGTTCTGGCACCACGGTTGAGACACTTGGTATTTTTTTTTTTTTTTTTTGGAGGCCGGAGGGATGAAAAATTAGCAACCGCCTTTGCCGGGAATCGAACCACGGACCTCTAGAATACCGGTCCAGCGTACAGAACCACTACTCTACGAAGGCACGCTAGGAAATTGGGAGAAACACCTTATAAGTTTTCCAAATGCTTTATGGAAGATTTAACTGTTACGACTAATTCTACTATAACTGACAGAAATGTAAAAAAAAAAAAGTTTCAAAACGTTTTAATTACGTCCCTTCATTCTAAGCTAACTGACATAAAAAATATAATTTAGAAAATATGCTTCTTATTGAAGAAATCTTAAGAAATGCAGTTTCTGAAAGACGAAGCGTGAAGAAAGAATGATAAAGCTGCTGATTTAAATATTTAAAAAAACTAAAATTAAAATATTAAAATCAATTATATTAGCAAAAATAAACTTGTTTTTTGTTATGAATGAGATTATCTGCAAACACTTATTATAATTTAATACATAAAAACAAGGTAAAAGTTAAAACAAAGGATGAAGCATCATTCAATCTTATTAATTTTAAAATTGTACTAGCACCATAGGAATACCATGAGGCAAACGCCTATAAAATATTATCTGATAACAGTTTGTTAAATAAGAGCTAGCCAGCGTATAAAGTTCTGCTCTAGCTGAAATAAACTTTTCAACAGTAACAAAGTCATTTCAATGATAAAATGTGAATGTTAAAAATTAATTAGCTCATTAATCGATCATTGTTGCTTTAGGAGGAATTGTTTCATGGAGAATATTCTTTAGGAAGTGTCAAGTTACATACTCAAGTTACATATGAGGCCAAACCATTGGCCATACGTAGCCAACTCCATGAACAGTGCGAGGACAAATTTCCTGTGTTACTCACTCGACTAACTATAGACGCAAATATTAACAGAAAACCCAGGTGCATAGATCTTGCTATTTGAAAGCTCCTAGGAAGAATTTTGTTAATCAAGGAATACCTCATAGAATAAAAGTTGTAAGCTGTGCTTAATATATCGAATGAGATTGTTTAACATGTTAAGTACTTCTACATGTTAAAATACGTTTAGAAATGTTTCAGCACGAAACTCATGCTCTGGTTGCGTTAGTTTCAGGTTCTACATAGTATTATTGGTTTCAAATTTTGTATAACGAAACCCTAGGACAATCGAACAATGTTCTGTCCTTTTCTACATGTCGCAGCTTTGCTTATAAGCCGCATTTAAATTAAATGAGTTTTATTCTTATCTCTCATAACTGTTCAACGTTTCAAGATAAATAACATGTATACGCATCCAGTTAATGAAAAGTTCATTTCCCCGATGAGACTTATAAGCATTTGTAATCCATTGTTTCCATTTTTACATTTCTTATTTTCTCTTTATCTTTAAAATGAAAAGTTTCGTATTTCTTGCTATGTGGTTCTGGTGTTTGCTTCGGCATTCTCACACTTTTATTTCATTGCAAATATACCGTCATTTCTTGTAGTTTGCATCTACAACTCGTTCATTTTGTCATGTAATTTACTTTTATTGCGTTTTATATATTATTATGTACTGTTTTTTTCTTGGTGCTTAAACATTTCAGCTGAAAAGTGGTATCAAATAATGTGACATCCTTTTACAGCTAAAAGAAACCAATGGTAGTTATTAAAAATTAGCTTGAAAATTAAATAACTGTTATTATGAATGCCTTTTTGTAGTTGTCAAACATTTTCTGGTTTACAAAAAGCTCGCATTATTAAATACTTTCTTTTACCTTAAATAAGCAAATTTAATTTATCTGTATCAATTTTTGGTCATCCAAAATGCAAACCAGAAAAGAAAACGAGATATATAAAAGCCATATTTACTGAACAAATAACGTAAGATAATTAATTGTAAATGAAATCGCCTTTGAATGTCGTCAGGTTTCAAAGTTTATACTCTTTTTCATGTTATGTGAGAACGCCGCATGCGGGTGATGTAATATTTCTTTCGTTCAATGAGCATTAAATGTTGAATTGTAACGACATCAAATCACTGGTGGAGCCTAGATGCTTCACGTCGGTTATTAATTCAAATTAATTAGAAGCTGCAAATTAGTAAATTTTGCAGCGTCTGCCAAAAGAAAAATCAGTAAGGTCAGTAAATTAAATGAGTTATAATGATTAGAAAAATGAGGTAGTTCATGAAGATTTTAAAGGTGTGGGTTTGACATCTAGAAAATTTCAGATATTAAATAATGACCGGCCAATACATAGTATTAAATACACTCTTAAGATCTGGTTTTCTAGGATGCAATTTATCATGGTCTTTATAGCGAGTGCAGTAGACTTACCCTCTCTGAATCCACTGATACTCGCTGAGAGTATTATTTTCATCGAAGTGGCGTTTTAAGCGGTTGAATATAAGTTTTTAATATACTACCTTTCCTAATGAAGAGAGAAGACGTGGTGAGCAAAATGCATTTTGGCAGCTAGACTCTTTGTTGTTTTTAAAGAAGGAAACGAGTTGTTCTATTATGGAGGCGCTGACCAGGAAGTTATCATGTAGAAGCTTACTGAAGTATAATAGGAAGAACGCAGTTTCAGATGACATTTACTATTGCGTAGTCTGAACAGTCTGCACCGGGGGAATTTTTGGTGCAAGAATTTCTTGTACCTCTTCCTTTTGCATAGTCAGCTGCAGTGTTGCTTACAGAATTATCTAATCGGATTCGCTGCTATTCTGTTGTACTTTTCGAGGTTTAGCTACTGTGAAAACTGTGTACAAGATGTGTTAGAATAGCTGTCACTTCATGTGTTACGTTTGAAGATAGAAATGCGTTAGATTGAATATAATATTAGCTGCAATTCCGTGTAGGATTCTATAAATATTTGTATTCTTCTCTTCAGCTATTTGTCTTAGAATGCTAATCAACAAGCAAAATAATTTTCCATGGTCCATACTCTACCGTTCACATATTTCCTCAACACAATGCCATTGTTTCCGTAAGTTGAACCATTTTTCTAGCAGTTTACTTTAAAAAACCTGCTTTGCCAACAAGGCATCTATTCATCGAGAAATGGAGGGCTTCATTACCTGAAGAAAATCTGAAATTTGCAAATGGGGAATAAATGTCCTTGCCACATATTTTCAACAGTACACATATGTTTATGGAGATTACTTAGAATGAAGAAGATCTTTTTATTCCTACATTTTTCAGCCATCCTTAACATCGAAAATTTCATTTGCAATAACCAAATACAAGAGCTGATTAACTAAAATTACAGCTTCACTTGACTTCCAGGATACAAGAGAACAAATACTTCGTGTAGCCGCCACGGCTAGCACACTGAGGCGACACACCTCAGTAGTGAAAGACTGAGACTTTGGATATGTGATTGGTGCATGTCAATCAATCCTGTACCCATGCGTTACCAAAGTTCTACTAACAATAGCTGCAAGTGATGTATGCTGAGAGCCAATTGTTTGCCAGTCTTCGGCATATCAGAAGAATGGGGAAGCCGCGGTAGTTGTGTGACCTAATGGGGACAACGAAGAAATGCTCAGCTTTACATGTCATATGCTGTTGCGCGTATATCCTTTTGAAATTAAGTCTAACCATGGTATTGTATGATGGTACCTCTAGCTCTGTCACAAATATACATGAAGCCCAAACGCCTTGTCAAGCTAAGAAAAGCTAAAAGAATTTCTCTGTCAGACTGAAATAGCATTAAAGGCATGTATGGTTGTAACTGAAAGGAAAGGCGGTCTCTGCCTTTTCGACTTCTTCAGCTGGTTGATTGCTCTTGCAACACAACAAAACTAGATCTCAGATTCTACTTTTAATGAAAATATTTTTTCTTTTTATATATATTTAAATCTGTGGTAATTTCCTCCTCATATTTTCCTCAGTTACAGCTCTTGCAGTATTTACATTTTAGGTTAATGTGCATTTAAAAGTGGACTTTGGATTAAATATCGTATTGCATTGTACATCATCAGTACCTTAACCCAATATTTAACGTAACTCTGTCTGTCTCTTTTATTACAGTCGCGCCTGGTCTTCTAATTTAAAATCCCTAAACGAATAAATTGCTGCTATTCTTTCCCGCAACGGGTAAAAGTACAATTAGAGTACCAAAAAAAAAAAGTTGTAATTTCAGGATGTGTAGACTGAGCACTGTGTCAAGTAGGATATTAACTTTTGTTTGCGTCATGTTTTGTTAGTGCTTACACTTATAAGGTATTTCTCCCACTTCCCTAGTGTGCCTTTGTGGTGTAACGGTAGCACGCTGGGCCGGTATTCCCGAGGTCCATGGTTCGATTCCCCGCAAAGGCGGTTCATATTTTTTTTTCTGCTTCCAATTAACCTAATGACTCTACACACTAAATAGTGAAATCACCTTATATGGAAAACTCACAGCCTCATAGACGAAGTAACTGCATCTGGTGAATAAATTTTCATTAACATTAAGAATTACCATAGTATAATTAAAATTATCATCGTTTATGTATCATTTCATACACTGATTAAAAACATATAGTTTGTTAGCAGTTAACCGACGTCTAACTGAGAATTAAAACTTATGCTTAAATTATGCTGCCTTAAATTTTGTCAGAAATTCGTTCACATCTGTATAAACATATGTTTATGAGTGTATTTTCATTAATAATAGCATTTTCAGAAACTAATGCATATAGTCTTCCTATTGTAATAACTCTCCTTCGGATGGTATTTTTTTGGGATTACCTTTCTTTTTTCCCCAATAGCTACCTGAAAAGGCAATTTGGGCTTATTCTTAATCCCCAGAGGCAGACCTAACTGATCCAGGCCACCGCTGCTTATAGCACATTTCTTTTATCTAGAATCTTTATTTTGCTTTCATTTCCTTTTCCTTTAGCAACAACACAGCTGGTATTTTGGGGCCAGAAAAATTTTCTACTGTTTTGTCAAGTGTTTTACAGATTAAACATGTATTCGTTTTACAATAATAAACAGCAATTAATCTTTCCTTAAATATTTAAATTATTTACAGTTTTAAAACACGGCCAGAAAATATAATCCAAAATGTTAAAATCCACAATTCCTTTCCCAAGATCAACTGTAATCTAACTCCTAAATTTAAGCAACATCTGAAATAGATGTCTTCTTTTCATAGGGTATTTTGACGTTTTAAATTCAGGTACTTGTGATACATATATATATATATATACGTATATATATATATATATACATATTGTTTGACAATGGCATTGTATAAAAACGTTTGAAACGTTTTTATTTCTTTACGCAGAAAAAACGTATGTACTATTATGCAGAAAAAACATTTTAGACATTTTTACTGCATAAAATAATGCATTGATATTCTGGTTTGTATTTTGTTAATATGATGTAAGCTAATATATTCGTTTTTATATATTTATGTACATAAATAATTTTCAAAATCTAACATGCTCATACAAAAATTGTTGAAGAGCATATATTCGATGTATGTTTTAAACATATTAAAATACTCTTGAAGCCTTCAGTCATTTTCAAACGCTTTTAACTTTTAAAAATCACTCTATCTCTCAACAACATTTTTTTATATAGACGAGTAGAAGTAGGGCAAGAAACAAATTGTTTTTTTTACATTGAATCTACTCAATAATACATTCTTGTTTTGCATGCATGTTTACAGATAGTAAATAAAGTAATCTCTTAGCTGCATAAATCATTATTCTATTACAATACTCTTAGCAGTTCTAAAGATATCAAAAACGTAGAATCGAAAAATATAAAGCACAAATTTCGGATAATAATTATTACCTTTTTGGAGTTCCTCTTTGGAGTTCTCTGATAACTCATCTTAGAATCTGATTAGAAAACTGAAAAGAATTAACATTTATTACTTGACTGTACGGGGATAGCGGCTTCGTTTACTCTAATAATATTAAAATCGAATCGTTTTATAATAACTTAGTAAGAATGCTGTATACATCGAATCTTTCCCACAGGGAAGAACCTTAAAATCTATGTAAATAATTTTCTTAACAGATAGAGGAATGCTGCTTCATTCGAAGTTCTTATTATATTTATTTATTTCTATGAGATTGCTGTTATTGTATTAAATCTCGATAAATAACTCCACAAGGTCTACAATTATATCACTAACATTATTTATACTGATCTGCCTTTTAACTCAAACTACCTAGCGTATTCGGTGAATATCTGACAAACTATCATACCCCAGAGGCTTAGATATTTCCAGTGTATCTAAAACTCAGATCAGATACAATTTTACCAATTACATATCTCAAAACTCTATTTATTAAAAATCTATTTATTATTCGCTTTGCTGAAATCTCACCCATTCATATTTTAACCATGGATATTTTGTTCGTAAATTACGGCCATCTTTACTTGATTGCTGTATCCTGGTATCTCGAGCTGGAATGAGCTGCTTTTAGAACGCACTGGCTACGGGGATACGTTTGCAGATTTCTCCAATCTGACCTTTCTTGTAAAGAAGGACCACTAAAATCTCAACTTTTCTTGGACCTTCCCAAATAAAAAAGCCAAATTTCTAAGAGCTTTGGCGATCAGCATGCACTTGATCAAGTGCACAGCATGCTTGGCGATCAGCATGCACTTGAAAACAACGGAAAGTAATCTTTGTTGGTTCTCATCATTCTATAGCTTCCATAAATATCTTGTCTTTCTTGATTATGTCTTTCTTGATTGATGGGATATTCAATTAGAAAAGATTCGGCGCTTAGCCTCAAACTGAAAAGATTACCTACAACAAGAGTTTTCCTCATTCAGCAACTCTACAAATAATGATTAACGGTATTAAAGAGGTTTAAAACGGGCAGAATAAACTTTTCCGAAGGCACAAGCGACATGTTTCACTAGAACCCTGTAATATTTAGGAAAAGATTAAAATTCATTCAGTTAAAGACTTCTTTTGCAAATGCAACAATAATTATATATGTTAAATTGCTTAAGTTCACCGGGAAATAATGTTATGAATCTTACTTCACGGCACCAATGTTATATAGATTACCGTGAGAATTCAATCCAAAAAAGAAACTACTTATCTGGTAAAGACATCTTGACCAATCTTATATCTTAAATTCATATTATGTTAAATGTTAAATATGAAACTACTTGCCGTGAAAAGGTTTCTACTTCCTCTTAGGGAGGAAAACTAAACTCTTAAGAATTTTCCAACTAACAAAATTTTAGTGATCGTATAGTGAAACGTGTACAGCATTTTTGCGTTGTGAAAAAAAATGCATCCCGGGACCGCGCCGTGAGAGGATCGAAAACATAAGAAAAACATATACAAGAAATATAGGAAAAACATATTAAATATATAAAGAAAACATACTGTAAGAGGTTCCAGATTAAATATCAGTTTATTTAATTACACCACAATAAGAAAAATCTTAACCTCATCTGAGAGTCTTTTCATTTAAATTCATAAAAAAAAACTTAAGGTTTGTCTGGTAATTTAAAAGAAAGGAAAGGGAAACAATTTAAGGCCTGAGAGTTAAATTTTAGATTCGACGTTGTTTTTACTGCTAAGGACGTTTTTGAAAAACTTGCCTAAAGTTCAAACACACCAAAAAAATAAAACTTATCTTGAGTGGACATCTTGAAGTCGAGGACTCGTATCTTAATAAGCGTTGACGTCTGCCGGGCTCATCTTTACACTGGTTCTCATGATGTCGACGCCACTTCACCACTGTAGAACAGAAACAGGAGCACTGCTGCCCAGGACGGCTATCCGCTTGGTCCTGAAAGTCCTATGTCAACACGCAGGTAACTCGTTCAAATTTCGCCTCTTTACCAGCACGCCGCAAGGAAGAGGGTTTTCAGCCTCAGGTCAGAAACGTTTTTTCTAGGCAATTACGGCTCGCCTGTTCTTACTCATCCCAAGAGCAAGCTTCACGAGTAACGTCCCAAGTAAGTTCCACCCGCCAGTCAGTAAGAGAGAGAATCCAACTCGAATTTCCTTCAAGCCAGTTTTCAAGCGCAACGTCCACAAGTCCAGCAAGCCCGAAAGTCAGCGAATCCAAGCAGTAAGTCCGTCAAAAAGTAAGAGTGAGTCAGTAAGAGAGTCTCGCCTCTTAACCAAAACGCGGCCGGGGAGCATATTTGCCGCTCCCCGCCGGAAAACATCTCTCTCCGTAATTACATTTTGTCCAGCAAGCCCGAAAATCAGCGAGTCAGTCCGAGAGTGAGTCAAAAAGTGAATCCAACTCGAATTTTCCTTCGTCTCCTTCACAAACCGGGCTCCCACTATGGCTTCACTTATCGCCCCCTTAATTATGGCAAAATCTTCGTTTTCAACTCCAGAATGCGGAAATAAGGGTGATCGCGCATGCGCGCCCTTCTTCACTTAGCCAACAACCGGACCCTCAATCGCCAAAAACCTGAATGACTTACATTGAAAGACAAGTAGCAACCTTTGACCTTTCTGTCACGTACTTTCCTCTCTTAAGGTCAACTAACAATGAAAATTCTTTCTCGAACATTCTAAAGGACAAAGCGCGCGAAATCATGACTTGGCAAAAAATTGCCTCCCTTTCCCTGCTTCTTTCACAATGAATAAAAGTTTGTACAAGATTTGCAAATAGAGGAAAATAAATAATATTCTTTTAAACTAAATAATATTCCCAGAAGCATCTGTTTTTCCCCCAAAATTAAAGCCTTAAAATAAATAATTCAGAATCAAAATAAAATTTAAATTTCCATAAATCAGAAAATCATTCACCTAGTTTTTATAACGCTATCAGATAATTTCTCTACATAACATTCCTTTCCCCTAAGGAATTAAATTTTGGTTTACCAAAATTTAGCAGACAGACACTTCTTGAAATACCATGACTCATACTGTGCAATAAGGCTAAAGGATAACATAATGTAACAATATTTCACACGACTCCTTGGTACAGTGACGTAACTGACACATTAAATTTAAAGTCCAAAATGTGCAAGTAAAACAACAAGATTAATCAAAGCAATTACTAATTAAAATACTCAAGGAAGATCATCAAAAATAATTAATCAAAAACATCAATTAAATCACTTAATTAATTAAACCTAGAAATATTCAGAACACATACAAAAATAAAAATATAAAATAAGGCGTTAATCACAAACAAAATAAGTCTAAGATCAGTCAATAATTTTATGACAAAAAGAATTTCTCCCTTTTTTTTTTTTTTTTTTTTTTCCCAGTTCATTACATCACACTAGTGTTGCAGTCTCTGTGTGACCACATTCCTGAACGTTTATTTATCTATTCATTCCTTTTCAGTCCATTAATGTAAACAATTTCACCTGAGGTCGAGCACATTCTACTATTGTGACAATTTCTGCTGAGCACAATCATGGAGTACATTAAATGAGTACGGAGTTGTCAATGCAAGCGAGGGAAACCCTGTAGTTAGAAATCATTGTGTTAACAACTCCCCCCTGCAGCCTTCAACGCGAGAAAATGAAAGCAACCAACCCCTGAATGTGAACTCAGCACCACAATACTCCTTAGTAGAGGAACTTGACCTTAAAAGAAACCAGATTTCACCCTCCTACGTCTCACCTTCGACCAAGGAAGAACAATCACTCTTTCAAAGTTGAAGAAGACTTTATCTTTCAATTTTTCCCTTACGATAGATAAGCCACTGAATGTGTTCGGATACTCACACCCGAAGAAAGAAATAATCTAATCCAATTGTTCACACCAAAAAAAAAATAAATAAATAAAAATAAGATAATTAACGCGCCGCAGATACATAAAATACATTCCTGAGAAAATAACACACTAATAATTCAAACAATTCCAAATAAAATATGTCACATGAACGTATTCAAATAAGGAGTAAAGACCCCTAAGTACTACGAAATTGAATAACTTCCAAGAATGAATCCCAAACAATCACGTCTAAGAACAGAAGCGGCCTGATCAGGGCCAAGCATTAGAAAAGAAAAGAACGTTACAACACAAAGAACCTCGGAACCAGCTGAAAATACCCCACACAAAAAAAATCAGAAAGAAAGAAAACGTGATTGTCCAAAAATTCAATCCAACCAAAATCAATTCCAAGAATTAACATAATGAATACGCTGTGCAAATACCAATTAGAATTTTATCCAATACACACACAAAAATAATACTAATACAACCTAATGCATATACAAAATAACGTTTGGCCAATATTTACAAATACTACCAAGATACACATATACACATAAAATGAAAATACAATTAAACTGTAAAAATTTCGTACATAATTCAAATGAGCAAAGAGATCAGTGATACTTAAAAAAAATTTAAACTGCAATACCTAAACAAATACACACATAATCATTATGTTAAACCATATCAAGTCAAAAATATTTCACTGTAATTCAAATCAAGCCAAAAAAAAATCAACCAGCAAGAGTAAAGTGCCGCTAAAAATTTCAAACCTCACGGTAAACACTAGTGAGTAACAACACCATATTTAAGTCCCCTTAGTTAGACAACAAAAATTTCAGTAATTCTAAAAAATCCCTTAAGTCCACAAAAAAAATTCAACTAGTCAAAGAAATCAATCAAAGCTGGACTGAAGCACGTTACTAGAACACTAAATAAAATATCACAAATCAACAAAGTGTTCAAAACAAAGCCCCCAATTTTAGGCAAAACTGAGATCTATTCTGCATCAGACTCTTCCAAAACGTCGTATAGTAACCTAAGTAGCAGCCTTCAGCAACACCTCCACCCAAACAAAAGAAACAAAGTAACTCTTTACCGCGTCCATGTAAGCTGAGAAAAGCGCTGTATTATGAATGACAGACTCAAACTTTACGTATCAAGCAAACCTCCAGACACGTTGAAAGAGAACATAAGATCTCTAATCTCGGAAAGAAAAGTGCGCTGACTGAAACGTTACAATTCTGAACCAACACAATGAAAGAGATACAACAATAGATTTCTCAGATAACAAGTTCCTGTTTGCCCCGGTGTAAGAGGTCAAGTGCCACCATGAAGTGCAAGTATTTACAAGAAAACGAGCTTTCAGGACATTACAACTTCACGCAAGACCTAACTGCAAGCAACAAATGCAAAGTTCTCAAAAGTGCTAAACTAAAAAAAAAAAAAAAAATACTCATAACTCGTAACTCAAAATCCCTAAAAATCACACAAATGAAATCCATAACTCAAATTCTACTATTTTCCTATGACCACATAAATCTCAATTCTTCCACAGAAACTAAACATCAGAGAACTTACATTTTTCGGACCTTGGCAGAAACCACCAAAACAAAACAAAAACCTGATACAACTATCTTGATACTACCAATTCAAATACAAAACTTAAGCCAAAACAAGAATTAACCCCAAATTCAGCAACAAGTCCAACCAAGAAAGAAAATTCAATAACTCAAATCAAATCTATTACGATTCACTAGCAAATTCAAGACAAACTACTTGTAATCAACAGAAAATTCCCACACATGAGTACAGAGCAAAAGTAACTAATCTTCTCAAACTTATTTCAAACATTTTCACAAAACAAATTCCCGTTGTCACAAAATTCTCATTAAAATTCACTTTCTACAATTCACAAGACTAACTCAATTTCTACTGTTTAAACATTTCTCACATGACAACTCTTGACAAACTTAAAACTCAGAAGATAACTAATCTCAATTACTCTGACTCATTAAACTAATCAGAACTTCACTCAAGCTGAAGAATTCAATCCAAAAAAAAAAATTAAATAGCCAAACATCACTATCGCTGATCTCAGGCAAAAATTCAAATCTAACCCATGTTCACTTTAAAACAGAATTTGGCAATTGAAAAACAATCTACAATTTTTTTAACTCATTCATTTGTATCATTATGTCTTAAGAACTTATAAAATTCATTGCTCAATACTAATTTAAATTTTCTAACACATTACACAATATACTGGAAGCATAACAAAACATTGCAAATCAAAAAGCAATAATATACCACGCTAGAGAATCATGAAAACATTACATACATTTCACAAAATATTATTCAATTAAGTCAAAAAATCAAAATTTCTCTAACGTTACGCCTCACAATTACACATTTCACAAGATTCTGGGTTAAATAATTAGCAAAAACACAAAAAAAAAAAAATTCCTAGCTACGCATAGCTATGGCTTGTCTCATTCAGTAAAATAATTAGAGTCTTTAATCTCTTTCTCTTAGAAGTGCTCAAGAAATGAGTCCAGTTTTTACCGACAAGCACTCGAAACTTGTTACAAGGATATACAAATAACATAGGATTATCGTGAAATAATTCATTTCCCATCTTGTATCAGAAATCAGAAAACAAAAGTATACATCCAGAAAACACTCAAGGATTTTCAACAGTAAAAATGTACAGTACCTATTCTGCAACATTAAAATATATTTTTTCTAATTTTAAAGTTCAATTCTGTTTGCCTAACGTTAAAGTCCAAAATTCCTGAAATTCACACACATTTTCAAACTTTATCACTCTCGTATTAACAAATAAGCAAACACAAATCAAAAACTCTAATTAATCCTAGCACATAAAATTTAACTCCCTCCTTAAAAGAGTAAGTTATACGAAATAATAAAATCAAAAAATGAGTTACCGATTCGATCCCTCACTAAGCAGAGGTCACGGCACCAGTGTTAAATTGCTTAAGTTCACCGGGAAATAATGTTATGAATCTTACTTCACGGCACCAATGTTATATAGATTACCGTGAGAATTCAATCCAAAAAAGAAATTACTTATCTGGTAAAGACATCTTGACCAATGTTATATCTTAAATTCATATTATGTTAAATGTTAAATATGAAACTACTTGCCGTGAAAAAGTTTCTACTTCCTCTTAGGGAGGAAAACTAAACTCTTAAGAATTTTCCAACTAACAAAATTTTAGTGATCGTATAGTGAAACGTGTACAGCATTTTTGCGTTGTGAAAAAAAATGCATCCCGGGACCGCGCCGTGAGAGGATCGAAAACATAAGAAAAACATATACAAGAAATATAGGAAAAACATATTAAATATATAAAGAAAACATACTGTAAGAGGTTCCAGATTAAATATCAGTTTATTTAATTACACCACAATAAGAAAAATCTTAACCTCATCTGAGAGTCTTTTCATTTAAATTCATAAAAAAAAACTTAAGGTTTGTCTGGTAATTTAAAAGAAAGGAAAGGGAAACAATTTAAGGCCTGAGAGTTAAATTTTAGATTCGACGTTGTTTTTACTGCTAAGGACGTTTTTGAAAAACTTGCCTAAAGTTCAAACACACCAAAAAAATAAAACTTATCTTGAGTGGACATCTTGAAGTCGAGGACTCGTATCTTAATAAGCGTTGACGTCTGCCGGGCTCATCTTTACACTGGTTCTCATGATGTCGACGCCACTTCACCACTGTAGAACAGAAACAGGAGCACTGCTGCCCAGGACGGCTATCCGCTTGGTCCTGAAAGTCCTATGTCAACACGCAGGTAACTCGTTCAAATTTCGCCTCTTTACCAGCACGCCGCAAGGAAGAGGGTTTTCAGCCTCAGGTCAGAAACGTTTTTTCTAGGCAATTACGGCTCGCCTGTTCTTACTCATCCCAAGAGCAAGCTTCACGAGTAACGTCCCAAGTAAGTTCCACCCGCCAGTCAGTAAGAGAGAGAATCCAACTCGAATTTCCTTCAAGCCAGTTTTCAAGCGCAACGTCCACAAGTCCAGCAAGCCCGAAAGTCAGCGAATCCAAGCAGTAAGTCCGTCAAAAAGTAAGAGTGAGTCAGTAAGAGAGTCTCGCCTCTTAACCAAAACGCGGCCGGGGAGCATATTTGCCGCTCCCCGCCGGAAAACATCTCTCTCCGTAATTACATTTTGTCCAGCAAGCCCGAAAATCAGCGAGTCAGTCCGAGAGTGAGTCAAAAAGTGAATCCAACTCGAATTTTCCTTCGTCTCCTTCACAAACCGGGCTCCCACTATGGCTTCACTTATCGCCCCCTTAATTATGGCAAAATCTTCGTTTTCAACTCCAGAATGCGGAAATAAGGGTGATCGCGCATGCGCGCCCTTCTTCACTTAGCCAACAACCGGACCCTCAATCGCCAAAAACCTGAATGACTTACATTGAAAGACAAGTAGCAACCTTTGACCTTTCTGTCACGTACTTTCCTCTCTTAAGGTCAACTAACAATGAAAATTCTTTCTCGAACATTCTAAAGGACAAAGCGCGCGAAATCATGACTTGGCAAAAAATTGCCTCCCTTTCCCTGCTTCTTTCACAATGAATAAAAGTTTGTACAAGATTTGCAAATAGAGGAAAATAAATAATATTCTTTTAAACTAAATAATATTCCCAGAAGCATCTGTTTTTCCCCCAAAATTAAAGCCTTAAAATAAATAATTCAGAATCAAAATAAAATTTAAATTTCCATAAATCAGAAAATCATTCACCTAGTTTTTATAACGCTATCAGATAATTTCTCTACATAACATATAGTGTGATGTTTATACGAAGACTTAGTTTTGACCTTACTTTCGACATGAGGTTTAGGAAGAAGACTCCTTTTTTATGACATTTTTCTCAGAATGTTTAACTGACATTGGCATATATTGACTTCTGATTGGGAGTAAATAGACAAATATAATCGTTGAGAATATATTACTCGTTGGGTGCATGAGTAGTAGAGCTGATAGTATGACCGCTCAACACTGATAGTATAAACCACTGTGGTTTTGTTGGTTTATCCACTCGTTTACACTTTATTATTACGTATTCTCTTGCATTAACATTAATATTTCAGCAAAATTTAAAGTTTTAATGCTTTATTTGTATTAAATAATATCATGCGATTCTCAGAATCCGGCTTCATATCTCAGCATATGAGTTGGTGCATATGTGTTTTTGTGATTTTCCGCATGTGTTGCCTGAATGAGAACCAGATTCCCCAATAAAATCTTCGACAAAGACACCTTTTAGATCAAGAGATAGCTCGAATATGCTTGGACATAATATAATGTATCCATTTCAGACAATTATTCTTTTAATTTAATTGGACACTGCATCTTTTCTGACCATCGTGCTCTTCGTCTTTTAGGAAAATTTATAAAAGAAATATCTTTCTGTTATCTCTCTGTGCTATCTGATCGATGCTCCATTTTACCAAGTACACATTTAAGATATTAACTGAAGCTAAACGCACAACGCATATTGGGACTCACATTTCATTACATTAATGACTGAATATTTGACAAATTTCCTTTACATGTGGGAATTGAAATACTCGTCCCAGATGTACGTTTCTTGCACTTTCGGGGAGAATTCAATAAGTGCTCTTGTTTCAAAACTATCCCTTTCTCCATTTTTTGGACTTCATTTAAACTGCTTTTAATTCTATGGTATTATTGAAGAATCTTCCTTTTTAGGCGATAAGGAAGCGGAAGAAATGGAAAGCAGTTGTGTTTTAGGCAAACCGATGCATTTGCTACAAACATGGTTTAGTTTTATTTTATATAAATGAATGAAAAGCAAGGCTATATGGTGATTTATTGAATTTTCATTCATTTTGTGATCTTCCCGAAAAAACCCAAACAGCAGATAACAATTCCTTTGCCATTGTACTATGGAGCATGTAACTAAAGAAGAGCACACAGAATTTGTGAGGCTGTTTGTACTTTTCGGTAGAGATAAACAGTCCATTTTGCGAAATATAGAGTAAAACAAAAATGATACTACTGATCAGTATTGGGCAAACGGGGTTGGCAAACACTTCCTTTGTCCCATTAGGAAACTTCTTGAATTTATTTTTCTTGGCTGCATGAAAATAGATCATAAACTCTTAACTAAAGTTAATTAATTGAAAATTTATTAACGTAAATATCTGGGATCTCGAAAAGGGTGATTTTCAGCAAATAGTATCATTTAAAACTTACTACATAACCAACAATTAAAGAATAAATATGAAAACGTCGAAAATTAAAAACTTCTTGTACACTTTCGTGATAAATGCGCTGTAATTTTGCACAATTACCTGACAGAAAAAATAGTTGCCAACTGAGCATAGCTTTTTGAAATGCTTGAATATATTTCTGTTCATTTAAAGTATAAAAATTTTCATGAATGGTATATCTTAATAATGTTTAATGAAACATAAAATTAGGAACTCCAATGAAAGTAGTAAGTGTAAAAAATATTTTCTTTCTCTTAAATGAGAATGCAGATGGTCCAGTAAAGCCTAACGTAAACACGTTATTAAAGATATTGTATAGTTTATATTTATTTTAACTAACATTTATTTTAAGTTTAAACTATCTTTCCTCTCAAGCCATACTTTCCCCTGGAATTGCCAATGCCAGAGTATGTAAATTTTAATAGAACGTGCAAAGTATTCAAAATAGTCAGCGGAAGTATTCTGAGTTAAATAGAAGGGAAACGAGTTCGAAAGGGTGCTTTCTTGCTTCACGAGCGTGGAGGTGGCTAGTTAGAAATTGAAGAACCACGCGTTTCGGCCTGTGTGCTTGCCTCGGCAGTTAGTTAAATCTTTCAACGTAATATTCAGAAGTTTGCTGAATTATCAGCGGTATCGTAGAACACGGTTAGGTTAGTTACGTTTTAGAGAGCCTCGTAGGTAGTCACTTGTTATTATTCATTTTTAGTTTCTTATTTTTATTTTACCGCCGGGTCGGCGTAGTTTGTGAGCGTCAAGAGCACGCATCTGTAATTTCTAAAGTTGAATAAAAAGGGATTTAAACCCTTCGCAAGACTTTGTGTACATTTCAGTTCATAGCAGTCACCACTATTGTTGCGTGCAGGTTGGGAGCGCGCAACATTACAATATAAAAGAATTTTTTTTACTGAAAAATTAGCTGATTAAAGATACGATGGTGCTTTTATCACGGTAAAATTTTAAATACGCTTGAAGGAATTTTAAATGGTCAGCTAATTTCCCTCAGTAGTCAGATTAGGATATTTATTACGGTCAGCCATACGAAAGCACACAAGAGGTCATGTAACAAAAGGCACATCTTCATGAAAATTGCTCAAACTATCTCATATTCTCCGTACATTTCCAGTAAACCATAAGAAATCTACGAACCTTAACAATTTCGGCCGCCGGAATTCCGTATAAACCACTGTGGTTTTGTTGGTTTATCCACTCGTTTACACTTTATTATTACGTATTCTCTTGCATTAACATTAATATTTCAGCAAAATTTAATTTTTTTAATGCTTTATTTGTATTAAAGAATATCATGCGATTCTCAGAATTATTTCCTGATTTCTATTTCCTTAGCCTGATCTAGAAATATTTGTCTTTTGAGCAAGTTTGTGAAAAGAAAAAATACCACTTACGTATGGAATTCAATTGCAGATTGACGAAAACCATGAAAAAAAAGAGAACTTAATGTATGATATTCATAAGACACCGCTGGTAACACAAGCACGGAAATGCGTTTCATTACTCCATTTCAATCTAAGATTATTCATGACATTTTTATTCTTATTTTTTTTTTTGCCATTTTAAGATACTGCTGAAAACAAAATTTCAAATAAATGAAATGAGGTACATGAATCTCATTGTTCAAAAGAGATTTTAGGAACAAAGAAGTAACATCCCAGTTTGAAAATAGTTCTGAAGTTCTCGTTTAAAGTTGCATAAAAATATTATTTTATAAAGTTCCTAAGAAATTGCATTGCTCAAATACGAACGTATATTTCTCGATATTTTGGAATGATAACGGTAGATTAGCCTGGATTGGATTATTTATGATAAAGGTCCTTACGGCTTTATGATTGTGGGAAAAGGTAACTCATTTAAGAAGTTTATAAAAGTATCTGATTCTCATTTATAATACATAGGCGAAGAGCAATAAAAGCATCATGTAACCAGTTTGTTAAACCACTGGCAATAAAGCTCAAAGAGAAAGGCATTCAGCCAGTAACCGAAAATTTAAATTTCTTTTTCCTGAAAAGACATGAGTAATCTGAATTCTCAGATAAATAACATATCTCATAGCCACTCACGCAGACATTAATTACACAGTATGGCACATTAATTTACACTGTTATTAGCTTATCCAAAAGAAATTTTAATTTTAACACATACAGTGAAAAAAAGGCAACAGATTTTGCAAAATAAAATAATAAAGTCAATAGCTTTATCAGACTAAAAGAGTATGTATCATACGAATAGCTGCTTTATATTAAAAATCATTTAAATGAACATGCTAAGCTCCTAACTGAAAAAACATTTCTAAAACATACGCTTTTCTCATGATACAAAAAGCAACCGCCATGTGAGTTAGTTTGATGAATTAATACAAACATACGTAAAAAACTGCAATGAAATAAAACTCAGTAACACAAATAAGGGCTTAGTTAATTGCGTTTTAATTCTTATAACATGGCAAAATTGAACATAGAGAAGGAATTAAATTTCAGATTTAAATTAGTCTTGTCTCTCCGAGGAGATTTCGAAAGAATTTATTTCTAAAAGAGGAAGATGAATTAACATATGCATAGGTTTCTAATTAAGTTCCGAAGTATATGACAAAATTAAGCAAATTTAATTATTTAAGAATCTCTGCCAGAAATCTTTTATTATTTAGAGGAAAAGGCTCAACACAGTCATTTTCCATCAAACAAAATTTTAGTAATAATCTTTTAATTATTTACTTTGCTTTCCTGAAACCATATAAGCATGATATGAATTTGGTTTAACATGCATGATACGAAAATTGAACATATTAGAATACGAAGTTTTACGTCATAGGTAACAACATAAGCTGAAGTAATAGTAATATTTAAAAACAGAAATGAAAGAAACATGTTTTGTAGAAGATAGAACATGTGGTTTCATCTGATAAAATAAAATGTATCATAAATATTTAAGATAATTTCTCAAATTAAATTGCATTTTTCTTATTTCAGTTACGTAAAAGGTTTATTTGAGGGTATATGAATATCCGTTAAAAAGTTACTTTTCGAGCAATGTTTATTTTAAACACTGAAATGAAGAAATTAAAACTTTACATGGCATATTAAGAATGTAGAATTTACTTCACATCATTCTGTTAAAAAATTAAATTCGTATTGTCTACGATTTGCAAATAAATGCAATTAAGAATAAACATTGAAAGCTTAATTTATTACTTCATAATATTCAGGACAGACATATATTTCGATTTAGAGATAAGGCTTTTAAATATACGTATATTTCAGATTTAATTTAAAATCAAAATCGACTATCTAAATATTAATATATCAAGTGGAATTAAGTATCATTGAATATTTAATTATTGATATTTTGTCTTAAATGGCGTAAAATAAAACGATACTTTGATTCCATTTGCGATAATGTATTGCATACCTCAAGTTACTTTAAATCCTTTTTCAACAAACATAACGACATTTGCTAGTTCTTTCTGTACATTACTTTTACATTCTCAATAAAACAAAATTCACACGGGAGAAAGTATTACAATATATCTGACTTCATTGGTACTAGCTATTTCTTTTAAAACTCTATTTTTGAACAATTAGCTAACTTTTAATTACGCTAGAATTCACATAAAATTTTATGAAGTTTGGACAGTAAATGTGTGCTTATAAGCTCAGCTTTCTTTTACTCAAATTGTTATTTAATATATGAAAAGTATGGCTGAGTAGTTTTCAGTAAACATGTAAATAGTTTTTATTTTACAAACTGTTCATTATGACCGCAGTGAAATATCTTCAGAGATGGGCCATGGCCTTTCACTAAATGACAGAAAAAATTGTTAAATATCTTCCTCACTTTCAAATATTAAAGATTCGCATAACCCATCTTCTTTTGAACGACTCTTATACCTTTCGTATAATAACGTTGTCTAAGAAGGATTGAACACGTCATCTAAAAACATATTATTACATTGTTTCGATATCGTTTCAAGTGAAAACAAACGTGTCGCTCGATACATAATACATCATCGTAGGCGTTCTCTTCTAGAGTATGATAACGTTTCCATTACTTTTTCCGAATGATTTTCCCATCTGACAGCAAAGACTGCAAACGTTTTAAGAGAAATTGATTCTGTAACAGCAGTACAGCTTCACGCACTATCTATTGTTTTTAATTTTGCTTTGTGCTGTGTTTCCGATCCAGCTCGACGGCAGATGGTCTGATCTCACAGGTTTAGACGGCCGGTGAATTACGTTTCGAATGTGCTCTAGAATACATACTCCCCGTAATAGGAGATGTGATGACGGTGAGGCTTTTGACAGTGTAAAGGTAGTTTAGATCTCTCACCCTTTTCTACTTTGGAAGATCTTTGCTCTCAGGTCTGAATTTAATCATCAGGCTCAATGCCTGTGACATTTCTGCCCTTCGCAATACTGAGGATTTTTATTCTGAGAAAAAAAATTATTTTCTACTTAATTATAACTTTTTTTTCTGTTTTATTGGTAACTGGATATATAAAGTGATATCCAATTTATGCCAGTTCGCAAAGTTAACAATGGCATGCACTTGAAATAATATCCTAAATAATATGAGGAAGTGATTTTTATTGACTCATCAAATGTAATCATATCCAAATTGTGGATAAATTTTGGAGCATTTCTAACTGATTTATTTTTACTTTGTTTACTTCTAACTATATATTTTTCAAACTTCAACCCAAATTCGGAGGTCGCTTATGTGCAAGTAAACATTGGAAACAAGAAAATATCCATTTAAAGAAGAGTAATTCTACTTTAATTTATTTATAAATAGTGGGAATTAATTATAACAGTTTCAACACATTTAGTTATACGCGATCACGGCATTTTCAGTTTAATTTTCAGGCAGAATTGCCGTCCAATGTCTACTGCACTTAAAATGTTCAAACTGTAAATTAATCACGGCAGATATTTACGTTGCACAACATGAGCAGAAGGTATGTATTAAAATGTTTTTCTAGATTCTAAAAATGGCAGTAACTGTACATTACACGACGTAATTACAATAACAATTAAAAAAGATTTTCACTCTCCCGGAAGCATACGGAAATTCATATTGGCAATACAAATAATTTTTTAAACATTTTTTTGGATTTCATACATTGCATGACGGAATTACAATTTATACTTTTATTTTTCAGAAAGCATACAGAAATTCATATTGACAATATAAATATTTAAAGTTATATAGCGGTGTGTGAAACATTTATCATAAATAAAAACGTGAAGAAAATGGGAAAGAAATGAGAGGAGTTTTACTGCAGAATGACAAAATGTAATTCAGATTGCTGTAACTGTAACAAATATTACTGTAAATAAATGTAATACATAATATATATTAGGGTGGACACAAAAACTTTCTTAGTATATCTTTGTTATGACCCCCCCCCCGAGATTTAATTACCAATCAATTGAGATGCCAAAATCTGGCTGGGTATTCTTACACCTCGACACGATGCTAATTAAAGACAACACGATTATAATTAAAGACGACACGATGGTAATTAAAAAATTAATTTAAAGCATTTTCGAAGAACTAGGAAAGAGGACCATTACTCCGTCATACAAGAACTAGAATCAAAATAAATAGACCATATTTCTCCCTCTACAGGCTTAAAAATATACCTTATAACATAATTTTTCATTGAAATACACATGAGATTCCTTTTCAAGAATTTTGATCAATGAAATTGTAATTAATACTGTTTCGAAAAATGATATTATACATGTGATGGAAATGCTTGTTGGAAGATCACTGCAATGGGCTATATGTCTCCTAAACTTCAATAAAGTGCAGTTTCATCTCCGGGAACTGTATTAACACAGGGTTAAAATCCTTCAATCCCAAATCTTTCAATGGAAGTATCGGGAAAAAGTCACTAGCTGTGAAAAACCTTCCACTGGTTTGCTTGAAACTTGTTGAATTCTTTTGGGCCCACTATCGGCAGAGAGGTAAAATCGCTGAACACTGGTGGTTCGGTCTGGTGCTCTGATTCTAGTCAAGGGGTTGGCTTTATAGGCATTTTCGTGGTTTCCGCCATCTGTAACGGGTATACTAATCAGGTTTCCTTAGCAATCCCTCCACGAAAGCATCCCTTCCCTTAGGCAGATAGTCCTCGTAGGCTTTGCCATGATCAAATAAACGAAACCAAACCAAATTTTATTCCTCAAGTAGGCAGAAAAGTGTTAAGCAAGAACCAATTTTACTTGATATATTTTTGCTGTCATTAAGGTATGTATAATTTTAAAAGCAGCTGGTGATTTTCGTTCTCTTTCACAGCCAAAGCAACAGCAAATCAAGTTCTCAGATTTTACGTAAGCTTAAAAAACATAGTGATGAATTTAAGCAGTTTATACCTTTTATTTTGAATTGCTACGTGCTTTTCTGGTGCAAAATCAAAACCAGCAAAAATTTCACAGGCTGTTTAAAAATACGTTTGAGCTTATAAAAACATAGTTATGAAATTAGACAGTTTATACATTTTATTTTGAATTGTTATGCGCTTTTCTGGTTCAAAATCGAAGCCAACAAAAATTTCACAGACGGTACAAAAATAATTTTGTGACTCATCGGAACGTCACGATATCTAACTTAAACTTCACTACAAGTCATCAGCGCAATACTTTTTTTATCATCCTAAAATTTTGATCCTTGTAATGATTGTGGATGAAAGAAGAAATATCAGAAAACCTGGGCTGGGCAGATTGTGGAAAGCTCAAACACTTTCCGTGGGAAACACTGTTCGAAACTTCATTACGCCAAAACTCAACTGCAAAGTAATACACTATATCAGCAGGATTTGGTGGCGTAGTTGTAACATCTCTCCTTCTCCTCTATTAAGGAACATTATGGTTGAGGATATCAAAAATCTATTAAAGGAAATCATCACTTTTATGGAACGTGAACTGTGAGAATTTCGAATGATTTTAGAGTTTTAAGAAGTTAAATTATTATGGTCGTAGATATATGAAATTTTTCATACTAATCTCCATGATGATTGATGATTTGATGATTATGTTCTTTGATTTATTTTACTAATAGTATATGGAAAGGTTTTTTTTAAGGAAAAACAAAACGTATTTTCTGAAAATTTCGAATTTGGTCTAAAGCACTGCACGCAGACTTACTGTAATACACTTTTAAGCACAGCAATAATTTTTGCTTAGTTTTGTGGTGAAAATTCATTAGGTGTAATTCTTCACCTTTTGAAATTTTAAATATAAAAAAATATTAACACCATGACAATATGATTTTAAAAAAACAAAAATAACATAAAGAATTATATACATACTTAAAAAATAATAGTTCAAAGAATCATATAAGTGCGTGCTTTAAGCAATATCATCACGTACTTATCCTGAAAGGTTTAAATCATTATCTACAACAGACTTTTTTAACGAGTATGCGCAAGTATGAAAATCACCATTTTGAGGAAAACAGTTTTAAAGTTTCAAAATTTTCAGTATATTATCTCTCAAAACAGTTTAAAATTGTCACGTTGCATGCATTATTCCTTCTTATACTTCAAGAGGTGTTACCGCAGCCAATTTGACTCTTTTCCTTGCTCTGCGAGCATCTATTGTAGACGTGTCTGCCTTTATTCCAGCTGACAGAATGCGATTCTGTTCAGTGTTTGCTTCAAGCTTGACTGCATTATCACCAGTTACATATCCAAGTGCATTTATAACGCGTAATCGCCGAACTTGACCATCATTATATGTAATAATATGTGAGCATCATTATATATGCCTCATTCACTGCTGTCTTGACAACACTATATGCACAGCCAGTATGTTTGGGACACAGTTTTGAAATCAAAGCATTCAACGATTCATTTGGTTTCTGTGTATGTCCTCCTAAGAATATTTTTAATAATAATGGCATGTTAAGATCTTTAAATATATTTTGATAGCATTCATTACATGTGGTAGAATTGAATTTTTATGCTTATACGATTTTCGATTTCCACCCGCATACGCTAATTGAAATGTACAGCTTGAATCCTCTCCTGTTGTATAAAAATTATGAGTGAGCTCCACGTCCGCCGAATGTTTTTGATAAAATATTGCCCACACTGCCTTTTGTATATCTTTTACAGAACTGCAATATTTTTTAATGTACTTCCATATTAAATTTTAGATTTGTTTATTATATCATAGGTAAGGCAACCTTTTCCACTGAGAGTTTTCTCGTCACCAATTCATTTCTTGCTTTCGCTTTCGTAATCTAGTATCCATTCTCTTCTGAACCTGTTCGACGCATTCAATTTTATTGACAGCTAAATCTCAGCCGTAAGGAATATAACGGAATGTTTTCGCATCACCAATGTATTCTGTACATCACACATTAGGTATAACTTTCGAACGATGAAAAATTCGCCCCATCCCAAGGAATTCTATCCTAGCTGCAGAACCACTGTGTTTTTTTTTTTTTTTTCTCATTTACTGGAATTTTATGCTTGCCATTTCTCCTACTGTTCTCTAAATCGTACATCTATTGAATAACTGTAACCAATGCAAAATAAAGAAAGCACTTTCACATCAGTTTTCCATACGATGCCCCTATCACTGTGTGCACTCCAAGCGAACAGGTATGGCCACGGGTCTTCAAGTTACCATCTTTCTTTACAATCAAATTCGAATGATCATTATTACATATAATTTCTTCCTTGACAGCAGAATACATGCTCTTTAGAGACCAAAATCATACATCTTTTATTTTTTTATTTATTGATTTTCGAGCTTTCAGTGTAATAGACAGAGAGAAATCCATTATTCGCCAAAGTAACTTTGCATCTGATAGTCCTTGACCTACTGCACGCGTAACATACGTAAAACTGGAATTTATTTCTGGATAATTTTTTCGTTTACCTAGCATTGCTGAGTTTTGAGTGGAAGGTAGTTCACCATAATATTGACAACAAATTATAATATTTACAGTGAGTCCACCTACAGCATTTGGCGATATGGTTACCCTTTCACTTGCTTTTGCAAACTTGCATCAATATGTTTTTGTCACTTTAGATGTTAATACACAAAAAAAACCACAGTGCTTGTTTTATCAAATGGGTGGTTTATGAAACGTGTTACATATTTCGCTCGATACGTTCCTTGTGCGAGGTTTTTATCAAGAACTCATTTACGTATTGTACTTCAAGTAAATATTACACTTACTACTCCAAACTCAAAAACATGCATAGATATATTTTCATTGCAAAATCTGGCAATTTAAATTAATTATTCATTTTAAAGCGTATTTAGATAGAATCGGTTATTTACTTCTAACATTCTGCCAAACTATTCTTCACGTTTTGCATATGTTTAGAGAATATAAGAAGTTTCAGGAAGAAAACAGAAAAAAACTAACGAACCACTACTACAAGAGCGTACGCACGAACGACTGAGAAAATGTCTTATATATGCACCATGTAACCTTTACAAAATTACATATCCAAGCCATTTTGTAAAACACTCTGCTCTCAGTAAACGCAATATTTTTTTCTGAATTTAAAATTTCATAATTCTTAGGAAACCCATATGCAGTAGTGTCCCTCTGAATGATCTTATAATTAATGCTATTGTTTTTGAGGCCATAGCTTTACAAAAGTATTTCGTGTAAAATATCAAAAAGTAACTAGAAAATTTTATGAATGAATTAAAACTTAATCTTATATATATGTATATGCATCCATACGTTATACATCCATCTAAATCCATACATACAGCATATATATATATATATATTTAAGACAAAAAATATATAAATCATCTTCATAATTTAATTTGGTAATAACCTCTTAATTCTTCGTTTATAATTTTGGTATTTCTTCTCAGAGTTCTGAAAGTAATAACAAGTTTTCTGAACTGCGCCATTTCTAGATTAATTTATGTCACAAGGCTTGTATAACGTTGATGATGTAGCTAATTCAAAACTTGAACTCAAAATTTCGAGAACTGAAATCTTTCTAGTTTAAACCCAAACCTTCTCTTGGCAAACTTTCATACTGGATAAATTCGCACTTTAGCTTCTGCATCTCTTCCTATTAAGAAGCTATTTCCCTCTACTCTCTTTCTATTGCAACAGTGTCAAAAATGTAAAAGTTCTGGAACAAAGTGCCAAGTGAATTATGTCCAAAAGCAATCAGTTGAAATAAAAATGAATATTTAATCTTAATTTAGCTGCTGAGGTTCCTAGTCAATACGGATTCAACATTTTAGCATTCTACGCAATCAGAATTCTTCGTCTTCATAATGGATCTACATTCTATGCTGCGCCATCAGTAGTTTTGTATTTCTACGTCTCAGTGCTCTTACATCAGTGCTTCTAAATTTGGTTTTGTTATGTATATATACATAATTATTAAATGACATGTGATTAAGAGAAGAAAGATAGAAATCAACCTACATGAAAAGTCACAGTAAAATACAGCAGTATATAAAAAAAAAGTAAAAATAGAATTATTAGGTCAGACATATTCATTGAAATTAAGAATAGTTTACATTCTACTCTAAATTTCAGTTTGTCATTTTAACATTAGACAAATAAAAATGCAGGCATTAAATAAAACTCAAGTTCTATACTTCGCATCCCCATGCATCAGAAAAGAGACTGACTATAAAATTTTAACTTAAAAAACTTAAAATCATTTTTGGAGATTATTGATGATAACAAATAAATAAATTATTTTTGAGCAATACTTTTGGGACACTTATCTACATTAAATTAAATACATCTAAACTTCTGAAATAAAGGTTTAAATTTTCGAGTTTCATCTTAGCCCAGACACATGGAAAGCTACATTTTAAAAATCAGTTGATTGCAATAATGCTGCTATGTAAAACGGATTATTTTGGAAAGAAATTCCAATAAAATGTCTTCTATTAATAACAAAGGGGGAATGACAGAGATGAAAGTGCAATGCACGATAATAATGATATTAATGCACGATCTATTGTTTGATAAATAAGATGTAGAAGTGGTGAAGTGCAGTGTATGATAATAATGATAATAACGCACGGTCTACTGTTTGAGAAATAAGATATGAAGCTGGTGACATATCATGACAGCTTCCAAAATATCTGGGCGTTGCCAATATCTGATGAATGGCTAAATTCGGTTGTCACGGTTTTTTTCCCAAGATAAATTTAACACCTAATTCATCTCTAACATGATCTTTTGGAAAATCTGATTAATCTCATGGGGTTTTAACCTCCTGTTATTCACTGCAAAGACGGGAGACACTTCAGAACATCAGCTCTCTTGGTTTTAATGTTTTTCATAAGAAAGCATTTTACAGTTTTAATCAACTTTGATACTACTCTTTGACTTTGATAATTAAGCATTTCTACGCTTTGTAATACCCTGTAAAGAGTTTTCAGCCATATCTGTTATATGAATGCCATTTAATTTATAGCATGAATTTTATTAGCTTGGTTTAATTGAAAAGATATTTATAATCTATTTCAAAATTACTCAGAACACTTAGATCAAAGTAAGACAATTTTGTGTATATGCGTTTCACATATAATAATTTTCATAACACTTGCATATTTTTATGTTGAAGAACAAATGTATAGTTTTAGCTACTTACTTATTAAATTTTTATAAGTTAGTGTTTGATGAATTTAAGAAGGATAATTCACTATTTTAGCTCTCAACAAATAATAACTCTCAAAATATTAAGTAAAATCTGTTAGCAAATAGGTAAGCAAATTTCCAAATATATCTTGTTCACCTCCAAGTTCATCCTTAAAAGCCCACCAATCGCCGAACTCTAAAGGCTCTTAACATTAGTAATTCGGTTAGAGATTCGAATCCGAACGGGCTGGAATGGTTTTGCGTTTCCGTGGTTTTCCCTATGCGTAACGTGTATACAAACCAGTTTCTCTCAGAAAGTCCTCCACAAAGGCTCCCCTTAGGCAAATAGCCCTCTAGGCTTTGCCGTAATTAATGAAACCAAATCAAACCATCATCTCAAAAAGGCAGTAGTTCAGAAAGAGACCTGTAAGTAGTCAGCTTAGAAGCAACCTTGAGTCCACTACCAAGAACACTGCGCAAAGCGAAAACATCATTGTGCAAAACATAGTAGGAGAAAAGAAAGCAAAGAGAAAACATCGCAGCTCTAAAACATCATACACCGGGATGTTTATACAAACATACACCATACATACAAACATAGTATAAAACACCGGGGTCGGAAATAAAGCAATGCAATATTTTCGCAGTTTAAAAACATCGTCGTCGAAAATATGGCAGTAAAAAATAAGCACTTACAAATCATTGCATGACTATAACATCGCAGACAATGCGTTTTCAGTCTTTGAAAATTCTCATAATAGCATAATGATTTATGAGCACGGGAAAGAATGAATAGTATTTTAAATTTTACATTTAACATTTTTGAATTAACTAATAAATTTTTACTGAAAAAATAAGCAGGAAATTTAAGTATTCAAAGACTGAAAGGGGCAAATATTATTCTAGATATACCTGTTAATGTAATTTTAAGCTTTTATAATTAACTAATAAAAGCCATTAATTAATTAATCTTTTTATAAAGTTTTATTGTTAGGTTTTCATGAAAAACAGTCTAAAGATTAAAAAATGGAAGAAGAGTAACTGCATGTGGTTACCTCTATTATAATTATTTAATTAATTATCAAATTATAAAATTCTATTAAATGCTGTACGTAGCATTAATTTTCTACTCATTTTCAGTTTTTGAATGCTTATGTTTCCTGCTTAACTTTTCAGTAATATTTTATTACTTAATTCAAAAATATAAGTAAATATATTCCTTATTCCATCTTGCGCTCGCAAACCATTGCCCGAATATGCATTTGCAACTTTTAAAGCCTGAAAAATGCATGTCTGTAATGTTATCGTCATGTAATGTAAGTGCTTAAATTTTTACTACGATATTTTCGACTACGAAGTTTTTAAACTGCGGAGTTTTTGAATTATTTTATTTTCGACCACGATATTTTGTACTACGATGTTTTATAAAACTGCTATGTTTTCTCTTTGCTTTCTTTTCTCCTACAATGTTTTGCATGATGAAGTTTTCGCTTTGCGTTGTTTTGTTTTTCTCCGCGAAGTTTTCGTTCGCGATGTTTGCGCCTGTAACCTGAAAAAAAAAAAAAAAGGATTAGAATTAATATCATTAACTGAAATTGACAGATTTTTGTAAATTTAAAAGTCAAACGTAATTCCTCTGTCTGAAGACATGTTTGATGATTTCAGCGGAATTGAAAGTGAAATTAAAAAGCCAACAATGATTAAGCGTGGAATAATTATTTATGTTTCTTTTTCTGATATAAAATTATTATTCTTTACCTTAACATTTTATAACTGGCTTTTTTGATTGGCATATATTAAGGGAACTCGGTACCTTATGACTGACTTTTTTATTTAAGAACTTTCATCTACTTTTTATGAATAATATTAAGTGGTTTTATGAGACAAAATGGTTTTAAGCTGGAAAAAAATTTTTTTGCTATTAATCTTTGTTTAATTTTGATTTTTTTTTTAAATTCAACAAATAAAATTCTTTCTTCTTCCACAATTTTCAATATTTTTGCTTCAAATTTTTAATTGTATTTATAATAGTGTTCTTAATAAATTTACGGATCAATTTGCAATTAATGAATTAGTTTCTTAGAAAAAAATAAAAAGCACATTTTTATATAATAACTTTTAAAAAATATTATTTCGTTGACATTTTTACTTCCAATAATTTTTCTTTTCACTATTTTTCAAATACCACCCTTGTTTCTATTACGTATATAATTTTATGTAAGCAGTAAAATTATTAAATAATTTGGTTCATATCTGAACAAGTTTTAGGACTTTAAGTAAAAGGATATATTGAAAAATTGCAAACTGAGAAATCGCAGTTTAAGGAATATAAACTGTGTGAATGGTCATTAATAATTTCAAATTTCTTAAAAATTTTATTACTGAGTTTCAATACATATATATATATATATATATAAAATTAAACTTAGTACTGCTAAATTGATTAATATGAACATAAATTACAAGCTTTTGTTTAAAACCTTATCTGGCTAGAAATATTGCAAAAAAAAAGTCATAAAATGCAAATAGCATTTTCTTTACCTTTTTTTGCTTTTTAAAACACGCTCAAAACAATTTTAATGCATGAATTAATTATAATTTATTTTCCAAAACGCTTATAATCATTATTAATAATATAAATTTGTCGTTTTATTCATTTTTTTTAAAGCAAAATTTGAGATTTTAACGAACATAAAACATTTTATTTAAAACCACTTAACAGCTTATGTGACTTCTTCTCTTATTTTAGCCATTTGTTCTCGTATATAAATTGCATTTTAAATTTATTTATGTGCATTTTGATTAATTAAAGAGTTTAATGTTTGTTCCAGAACTATTTCAATAATGCTACAGTCAGAAACTTGATCACTTTCATTACACCACCTCTTTCTGCTCATATCTAATCACAGATAACTTCAATTTTTGAATAAGCATAGCAAGGTTGACTGATAATACACATAAAATATTTGCTGAGCTCAGTATAAATATATAAACTTGCCAGTTTAAAGGTGAAGAAAATTTTTTTCAAACTTTAATTTGTATTTAAATAAATCAGTATATACACATAAACAAAGTTTTTTGATAGTTGGAGTCATATTTAATTACACACCTTTTCATTTGCACTGATTTTTAGTAAGTCACTGAAAAAAATTAAGAAGTAAAAAAAAAACACTGAGGGGGTGTGACATTTAAAGGGGTGTCAAAAATTTTAAAAACCTTTTTATGGCGTTTATTATCGTCAGATCATTTCCAAATTTATCTTCAGTGTACTAAGACTATTAAGGTACATTTTCATCAAAAAATTGAAAAATCGGTAGTTTCATTGATTTTGGGGTACTGAATCCCCTTAAGATACAAGAACATAAACATGAATTTTCCAAGAAAATTTGAATTAGATCTTAAATGCTTGAAACACACCAAAAAAAGGGGAAGAATTAAGAGAAGAAAAGTAATTTAGAAGTTGAACTTGTCAAGAAATCCATACAATTTTGAAATTAATATCAGGAAAAATGGGATGATAATGTTTTTAGTTAATAGCAGAACATCATTTGGATTATTTTTAATAAGATAACAATCTTTATGCAGCTTTACTGATTTTTTATCATTAAGAAATGATTTACCTCGAATAACTACTATGCACTCTAGATAATATCTTTATGGTAGCAAAAAAATGAAGTAAAGCTGTATGAATAACGGAAGAAGAAATGTCTATGTAAGTATTAGTTCTCAAATGGATTGTATATGGCTTAAAAATGTTTGCATCATATATGAATTAACTATGACATAAATCAGATTATATCAAGACAAGATTCAAGTCTGTTTTTGGAAAGAAACAATATTTGCCAATGTGGCAGCGATTTCGCTATTTAAGCGTCTGCTTACTTCTTTTTATTTATTTAAAACTATAAAGTGGCTTTTCTAAGTTACGGATCGTATTTTTTTATTCTGAAACTATAAATCTTCCTGTTGTTCTTGTTTATTTCTTCATTTTATCTCCCATTCAAAAACGCTGTTTTAAGATCTAAGTGATGTGCTTTGCATTGTTGTAAGGTACTACACTAAAAAAATTCGAAATAAGGGTTTATTTCCTAATTGATAGAAATGTTTCACCTTTACTATATTTTAGGATAAATCGTTTGACGAATAATCTTGTTGTGCATTATGTTTCTTGCTGTTTTCATTGTACTTGGTTTTCAATACACATTTGATTCCTGTTGCATACTTCTCACGCGTCCTTAAGTATCATTCTCTTTTAGATAATTTATTTCCTGGAGAATTATTTACATTGTTCTTGGTTTCTTTCTGACAATTTATTCTAGATCTCTATTTTGCGATCTTGTTTTTCGCTTTGTCAGACAATATATTCAGTGAGACTTATCGTGTTGCGCTGTTAGAAACTCTTCTTGTGTAGTCTCTCTTCTATACTTTTAATTAATTCTTCAGTCCTTCTTTAATATGCTGCCTTAACCTCGCTGAAAGAAATTTCTTCAGAGTCTTGTGAGATATTAAGTGAATTAATTCTGAAACATTTTATAAAATTTTGAAATGTCTGTAAGTTTATCTGTATTTTCTGCAATTGTTGTGTTCACAGTTAACTTTCCACAAAGTTTAGCAATTTACTTCGTGAATCATATTCTACAATTATTCTTTCTTTTGCTTTAGCTTGAAATTTTCGCCGCTTTTGCTTCATTCTTTCTCTTGCTTCTTTTTCTTCATAAAAATGTGATTTATTGCCATATACTCCTAATTAAGTAAATTTAAGTAAATTACTCCGAATTAAGTAAATTTGGTTTACTAGTATTCCATAGTTCATATAGTTATGGTGTTTTGATGCTTTTTCTGTAGATTTGTTCGAAAACATAGTTTGAAGGCACATGCATCTACTTCACAGAAATTTTGGTAATTTTGAGTTTTACATTTCTGCTAGTAAACATGGTTTCGGCTCTGATACACCATATTGAATTGGTGAGTAAATTCCCATATTTAATGAGATATATTAAGTTTTCTGAAGAACATTTTAGTGAATTAATGATCGTACTTTGCATAGTTACCCAATTTCAGAACTACATTTTTATTCTAATTTTATTTACTGTAGATGCAATATGCTCGTTGAGCTTATCATTTACTTCACCTCTTAAAGTTGTAAAATGTATTTAAGAGTAACATAATTAAGCATCAATAATTTTTATAAAATATCTTTTCCTTGCTAGCTATTAATTTCCACTTGCCCACTCACGTCTGGGTGCATTAAATCTAATGGGATTTGCAGTCAGTACCTTTTATCAAGCTTTCTAAACGTTTATTATTTTTTTGCTTTTTTCATTTACTTAACCTTTGTAATACCAGTCGAGCATTTTAGACTGCGAAAGAAATTATTGTGTGTTATTTTATCATTCAGATATAGAGTTACGAAATGTCCAGCTGCGGTAAAATAGCTTCTCCGTAAAGCGGGTTTAGGCTTGCTAGAAAGGCAGGGTTGCCAGATTTTGCGCAAAATCGTCCTTTTGGAGATATGCCATAGACGGAGAGAGAACATTCTAGGACGAATTCTTACCGGTTTACCACAGAATGTTCTCTAAGGCAGGTCAAAAGCTACATAGTATGCCCTGCCTGTAGGCGGAGTAGAGTGTATCGTGAAATGCTTCGTGAGTTTTATCGTTGAGAGTATCTAGAGTACGTTGAGTTAAGCTCCGAGAGCGATCGACCAAGTCGGAAGCTGTACTATAGAGCTTTCTCGTGAAGCTGTCTTACAGCAACTAGTCGTTGAAAGACTACGTTAGCCCGAAGTTGTTGAAAAGACTACGTTAGCCCGAATCGTTGAAAAGACTACGTTAGCCCGAAGGCTAATTGACAATATGCCATAGATGGAAGGCTAACGTAGTCTTTTCAACGACTGTTAACGTGTTTTTGGAACTGTGCTGAATAATACTGCCTAGGAAATTTTGAGTCTTCATCAAGTGTTGTCATCAACCACTCCAAATCCACGAAGCCGTAAAGCGCAACAATATTTTTGAGGTATTTTAATTACTTCTGTATTTCTTTTACCCAACCTATGATGCTCTTTTAGCGCGCTGTTTGTATTAGAGCAAGCTGTTTCATAAGCAGAAAAGGATACATGCCCTTCATTCGATATTATTTTTATGATTAAATGTTCAATTATTTTAATCTTTAAATTTTCATTTATCCTCACTGCTACCATTGATGCAGTTGGATCACAAACTTGATTAACGCATCTAGAGAATTCATCTATTAAATTATTTTATTGCATATTCCAGAAACATACTAGCTTTCAATTTACTTTCAGGTGCAATTTATTAATACATTATAAACCAACAGATTTTTTTTTACAATTACATCGTTACTTAATGTAACATGTAATACAATTTGTACAGAAAAATAAAACAGGCATTTTGATCAATCAGCAACTTACATCTGCATTAACACAACCCAGTCTCATTACTTGATGATTTAAGTTGACGCTAGCATAGAAGATTTGAGAGATCGTAGAGGCGTTACGCAATTATTGAAAGCAAGAGATGTGGAAAATGAGCAATGCTCTCGCCCGGACTCGAACCACGGACCTCTGGAATACGCGTCGAGCTTGCTGACCACTACACTGCGAAGGCATGCAAAGAAGGCGGGAAAAATACTTTATGTACTCCCCCTTTTTAAGGTGCGACTGGGGATTAGGGGAGCCAGTCACCAAATCCTGGTGGGGATAATCATCATCCACTACCTTTTTAGTTTGGGTGCCACTGTAGAAATATTAGTATTTTTTGAAAGCAGGAGAGATGAAAAATGAGCAATGCCCTCACCGGGACTCGAACCACGACTTCTCAAATACGCGTCGAGAGTGCTGACTACTACACTACGAAGGCATACTAAGAAGGGGGGCAGAAATACCTTATTAGTTTACGTTTTGATATCAGAAATAAAATATCAAAATTAAAAATCTTTCATAGCGGCATTATGTTAAAATTACATATGGGGATATCCTTTAAGTAAATATCTCTATATCAAGCGTCATCAAGATTTGATTACCCGTTTATGTCAAAACGTACCAGGGCATTTTATTAATAAGCAGAGATACATTCGTAGGCGCGTTTTAAAGGAAATTCAAATTTGAATGGAACCATGGAAAATTACATGCAATAACCCTGTTTTGTAGCCACAGAGAAAGTGGAGTGAACTACCAGTATTTCACGGCTTTAGACACTCTCATAATTAGGTCAAAAGGTATCTCGAAAATATTCATACTTATAAATGCAATAAAACTCTTGAGGACTTTTGATGCTGTTTATTTGAATGCGGTCAAGCACACCAGGCCTACCTGAATATATGTAGGCATGCATTCGTGGAGAAATGGTCAAAAAATGGTTATGTTTTTTTAATGTTGCAAAGTACACAATGGCTGTATGCCTAGTGGCAGGAATGCATTCGAAGAGGATTTCTAAGGGAAACTGACTCGTTCTTACGTTACACATGAGGGAAAGTCCGTAATGTAGCTAGCCCGTTTTCCTGGGTTCGAACCTTTGTTGAACACGCAATACTTTTCGGCCTCAACCACTCAGTCACTAGTGGGGTCTTTTCAACAGAAATTGACTTGCATTTATGTTTCACATAAAACAAAATATGAAAATAATCAAGTAGCCATTCTGTTCGTCAACGTTGAAAGTGGGCCAGACTATGTTCAGTGAACTTATGTATTCAGCCTGTCCACGTCTTTCAGCCTGTCCAGTACAACTCCATAATAAACTTTCCTGCTAGAAAATGTCATCTTAATGAAGATTAACTGATTTTCAGTTAACAAATGACACTGATCGGTAGTAGTTTGTTCATTATTCTGAATATCAAAGTGTTCATAATTTATGTGAACTGGAAACGTATTATTTTGAACATTAAAAAGAAATTTGTCTCATTATATATTTATATGTTAATCAAACTTCACTTGATTTTACTTTAGCTATTACTTTTATCAAACAAAGAACTTCCGGCTTTTAATCGGGCTTTAATTTAATTAAAATTTTACTTATTTTGCTATTTAATTCAAACGACTAGTATTTATTTGGCTCCAAATACGCTCATAATTAAATTATAGTTTTTGTTACAGTAAAATTTCTTTCTATGTAATCCTCCTGTTTTAAGATGGCACCTCCATTAAAGAAATAACATCTTCTGGGAAGAAAGTTTAAATTATAGCACACATAAAATACTGCGGTTGTAGAGTGAGGATCTCATCAATTTAGAATGAACATATTTTGTGCCATGTTTTGTTTCCTAATGCGACAGTTTACCCATCGAAGGAAAGCATGCGAGAGTCATTCTGAACCTTTTTCTCATTACTTATTCCTCATCTGAGGCATTTTAAAGTGATAAGAGTGTAGCATTTGACAGTTCTAATGAAATTATATTTCTCGATTACATCAGTACAAGATATTTTATCCAGGATACGTCAAAAATGATAATGCTTTTAGTTTTAAAATACCCTGATGTAATTTATGACTAGTAGCAACGAAAGCAAGTACAGAAATGTCACCTTGAATTATTTATGGCTTGATGGTGTATGAAGCTGTAATTTTTAAAGATGAGATTAACAATATTACGTAGATTTATCTTTTGCTAACGCTGATGCATTGTGTTACAAAGAACAAATTAAAGACTAATATGTCATTTTATATTTAATTTTAACACTTATTACGTTCATTTTCTTTATATCGACTAAAAAACGAAAAAGTAAAAATATATTTTTGGTTCTGCTTTTGTTTAGCGTCTCTTATTCTCAGATCTTTGCAGTTCTATGATATCAGAGTATCGAGAACATACACAATAAGCTTTCACTTTTCTGATGCATGCTTTATTCCTCAGGTATCTTGATCTAATTCTACTATTCTACAAGTTTTCAGTCTTCTTCTGTTATGCAAATGAATAAGCTCTTTTCCTTAATAATATTCACTTCTTGAACATTAATGTGGGCTTATTTTCTAAAACTGGCTTTTATTTAGAAGTTATAGCAAAATTCATGCTACTTTTTTCCAACCACATGCAATGCTTGACTCATATTTTGAGGATTGAACGTAATTGAAATAAAGAAATGAAATAAACTCTTCTCTAAGTTACCTGTTGGGTTGAAAGAAGGAGAACCAGCCTTCAGCCTGGTTTTAATCTCGGAGAAGGCACATATACTTGTAAGTGTATAGTGTCTTTGCGGTATGAGCACATTTAAAATACTGTCGAAGCGAAAGTCTTCTCCAGAGGTTGGTTGTACGGAGAAAGGGATTGGTGAACAAAGGATACGTTATTCGGAGTGTTCTCTATCAATGTTAGGGCCCACAACCAGCGCAGCGGTAAAATGTGATGTGTTATACATCTAGATGCTCTGTGTAAATCTGCACTGAATATGAAACCCGTGTTTGATGCAGTCGTAAAGCTTGTAAATACTATTCCCTCTCGTGGCCTTACTCACAGTCACTTTCGAGATTTTCTTCAGTTCGTGCAATTTGAATACTCTAATGTACTGTATCTCACGAAAGTAAGGTGGCTTAATGCAAGATGTGTTTCCAAGTGAGTCTGGCAACTGAAAGACGACATTGCGTCGTCCTTCCCTGAGAAACAATGTTCTGCGGAGTGCGAAATGTTAGACGATGCAGATCTTCTTTGCCATATGAGCAACTTGAATGTCAAAATGCAAGTGAAAAATGAATTTATAGATGATATCTGGGCCATTCTCAAAGTTTTTAAACTAAAATTTAATCTGTTTGCTTGGTAGCTAGCTAAGAACTACTTGTCTCATTTCCCGAGGTTAAATTCAATACCCTCAGTAAATGAAGCGGAGCTTAAGAATTATGAAGATAGCTTGAAAATAACTGCATTTTGAGTTCGAACGCAAATTCCAAGATTTCAGTGCCATTCAAGCAGAATCGGATATTCTTACCATGGCTTTCAACGTTAATTGTGAAACAATGAAGTCAGATTTGCAGCTTGAATTAATTGAGTTGTAATCTAACAATCATCTCAAGCAGTTGTTTCTAAATATGCCAAAGTGAGAGTTTTACAAATCATTATCGAAAGTCAGTTTCCCAAATTTAACATCTCACGCCCAGAAAATCAGTGCAATGTTTGCTTCATTTTATATATGTGAACAAGAGTTTTCAACTATGAACCTTAGAAATAATTATTTCAGACGTAGACTGACAGATGAGCATTTTGCCTCGTTCCTTAGAATCAGTACATAACATTCGAACCTCAATATAAGGAACTTTCAAAAATGAAATCGCAATTTCATGCATTAACTTAACATATTTAAACATGTTTAAACTTTTAACATATTTAAATTGTAATACTTGTATATTGTTTTTAAAATTTTAGAAAAATTTATCTTGGCCAGCCAAACGTTTTGTTTTCGAGTTTTGGCCCGCGGCCGAAAAGGTTTGCCCATCCCTGGTATAGGCAGTATAACACGACATCAATATGTCTTACAATTTTGCTTTCTTTAACTTTCTATTTTATTCATTAGAATTTTCCCTTTCTCAGTTTTCTGACTTTAAAGAAATTAACTTCTTATAATATTTTAATACCTCATTTGTAGTAATATCTTCATCAGAGTTCAAAAACGAATATTTTAAATTTAACTATTAACCTCACAATTCATTGCTTAAATTTTCCAGTCGTACTAAAAATGCATACCATTGTAAACAAAATTTATGTCAAAGAAAGTAACGATATTTATGTGCTATTAATGAGGGATTTAAAAAATAAAAAGTTAAATTCTTAGATTTCTGAAAAGAAGATATTTTGCATATTTAGTAGTAAATATTTGTATTTCTTTAAGTACATTAACATCCTTCTGCTGTTCGAAAATATTTCCTTCCCCGTTTATTTCAACAACTTTCCTCTTAATGCATTTATGATAAACCCCCAACAAAATAACGACAGATCTTAAATAGATTCTCTTCAGCATACAAAGTTCGGTATTGAATGAACTATTTACTCATAACCGCTCATGCCGCTATATTTAAGCATTTCTAAAAAGTAACGATTCACAAACAGTTTACACACTCCACTAAAATTATTCTTCCAGCAAATTTCCACGTCCGCATCATCGAAATTAGAGGGTTTTGTGGAGCGGGAAAGTATAATTTTAATGACAAGTCAGAAAAGCAATAATCACTCATTGCTTTTGCGAAAAATCCCCTTTCACTATTTTTGTTTTAGAGTCAGTCATTAAAGTGATGGATAATGTTGAATTGTGAAGTATCATCACGTTTTTCTTCATAATGTTGATGCATAGTCTTGGTGATCATTTTAAGGACTACTCACTGATGATTCATTAACTCGTTATTTATTCTTAAATAAAGTAAAACCAGGTCAAATAGCGGCATTTTAATCATTTAAGATAGTTATCAAAATGCCTGCCTTCAGGTATGAAAAATATGAGAAAGTTATTTAATGGCTATGTGATCTCCTGAGATAATATATGCTTTGTACATTACAGATTCAAATAAGATATTTCCGTGTTTTTTAATGCCACTCTGTTTAGTACGACTTGAGTAATTTCTGATACGAGAGCTGTATGAAAATTTTTATTATCGGTGGTACTGAATGAAACTTTAACCAGATGAGAACATGGTAAAAGAATTAAGGAGATAGTTGAAGGCTTGGATTCTTGAAAACATTTTCTGTATTACTGTCCAATAAATTTGTTGAATTGCTCTCCGATCACGTTCCACATACAACTGGCATGTACTCACAGAATTGTCAATTACAACTACAACTCATATGTGTGCACAATAACTGTGTATAACCATTCCCGTGATAGAGTACTAATACATTTATTGCCCGTATTGCGCTTATGGTGTGATCCCCGGTTCTATACTTGAGAGATAAAGTGCCTGGTCTATACATGAGAGACATGTCCAAAGATGGAAAGCTTATCAACCAGTTACAGTAAGAGGTCTGGCAGGACCAAAGGACATGTTTTAAGTTAAATTTCTCCGAGAATAGCCCAGGAAGAGACAATGATGAGTGGAACGGCCCAGCATGGGAAAAGGAACCAGAAGAAACAAGACAAGTGGAATCTGGAGTAAAGGGAATATCCACGAACGAAATTACCAGTTGGCTTAATGTGATATGCATTAGAATATGTTAGAAAGCTCAGCTGCGTGCATTACATTATTTGCATACGTGGTAGGAAACAAACTGGCTAATACAATATAAGCAGGCAATAATAGCAATCAAGACAGAAAGTACAATACTGCGTGGCAACAGAATTTCATAAATACAGTTTTAATACGACTGTAAAATATAATATGACTAATTAACAACAGTAAAGTGACAAGACTACGGAACACTATGCAGACATTAACAATATAGAACTGTAACAACGCTATGTTATACAGTAATATTAAGTGAGCAAGATTAAATGGTCAGCATATTATTAAATGTCATTTAGGAAACTACTCTGTAGAAAGGATTCACTACATATTTACTGTCGACATCAGGTTTTCACCTGTTTATATTCCTTTTATGCTTCCTTTTATGCAATGGCCTCCAACAGTGTCCCAGTGATTAAAAAGGCTGAATGCTGGTAATAAGCCTGAATTCAAATCCAGGCAAACGGACTGGCTATGCGGTTGGTTTTCTCCATGCCTAATGTGAATACAAGCCAGTTTAATTAGAAAGACCTCCACAAAGGTAACCTGCTTTTAGAGAGATAGCCCTCTGGTGTTTTGTGATAGTCCAATAATCAAACTCCTTTTTAATAATGGGGCTCACCAGCGGCCGAACGGTAAAGTCGCTGAACACTGGTAGTTCGGTCCGAGGTTCGAATCCCGCAAACGGGCTGGCTGCATGGGTGTTTTCACGGTTTTCCCCATGTGTAACGTGTATACGAGTCAGTTTCCCTTAGAAAGTCCTCCATGAAGGCATCCCTCCCCTTAGGCAGATAGCCCTAGTGTGCTTTGTCATAATTAAATACACCACCACCACCTTTTAATAACGAAATTAATTAAACCACATTTGACTGATCAAAACAGCATTTTTACAGTTCTTGCAGCGTTATATTCGTCTTTTCATTAAACACTAAAGTGCAAAAGTGGAAGTATTTTCGAGTTTTAATTACAGAATTTTTAGAAATGTTTGTTAAATCGTTAAATTTTTTTAACAAGTATCTATCACGGAAAAGCTCATTTTCTCAATCTCAGATGCGCACCAGAGCAGATTAAAAGAACGTGATAATTTAAAAAAATTATCACGTTCTTTCTTGTGTTAAAAATCTATTCTTGATTACAGATGATTTAACACAGAATTCAGTTTGTATTAGTTATGTTAATTCTGTACTCCGAGCTAAGTCAAATACAAATTTGCACTCTACATAATGCTCTGGGTTTCTTGGTTATGCCTGTATTTAGATTAAATCCAAACTGAGATAAACTTATTATGCAACATATGTAAAGGTGTTTCATAGATCATGGGACAAACTTGGAGGTGTGGTGCAGCGTACTAAAACATGCATTTTTTGTATAGGAATGTAGGGTCTAAAGTGACGGGTTAAGACAGGAACGAAAAAAAAAAAAAAAAAAAAAAAAAAAAAACGACGCGAGAGGAAAATGTGTTTATGTACAAAATCAAAGCAAAGTACTTCTTTGCAGCAATACAGTATTGACAATAAATGTTCAAAAAAGGGAAGACTAACAGTAATAGGAACTACAGCTGTGATTGGCTGGCAATGCAGAGGTAGAGGGCGGTACTAAGCCGGACAAACCACGATCCGATGCATTAGAGGATCATTCGCAACTCTGATGTCGAGCGTGATGGGTGAGTTTACGCACAGAAAAAAGCTGACATGCATCTCATGTATGGTGCTGCTAATGGGAACAACAGAGCAGCGCTACGGTTGAACCAGGAACGGTTTCCTAACACACAATGTTCGAGAGGTTGCATCTGTCTCTGCGTGAAAATTGGCCATTTGAAGCCACCTCTGACACTAGGAGTGGAAAAAGAAGTGCACAACAACCTCGCATTGAAGAATCCATTTAAACATTGTACATGAATCACCTCAGACAAATACAAGAGCTATTGCACGTCGTTTGTAGCTGAGTCATTCCACCGTTTGGAGAGTATTGCATGAAAATGGTTTGCACCCATACCATTTGCAGAGAGTCCAAGCCTTGCAAGAGACAGATTACCCTCTTCGAGTTTATTTCTGTCATTGGTTCTTGCAGCAGTATGCGGCGCAGGCGGATTTCCCATCGGATGTGCTATTCACAACTTTCTCACAAGACGGCATCTTGAATAGCCACAACATGCACGTGTGGGCAACTCATAATCCACACGGCACACATCCACATGGATTCCAAACCCGCTTCTCCGCGAATGTGTGGGCGGGTATTGTTAACGACTACCTCATAGGCCCATACCTCTTACCTTCACGTACAAATGGCTTATGTTATCATATTTTTCTGCAAGAGGTGCTACCGGAATTGCTACAGGATGTTCCGGCTGTCGTTCGTGATCGCATGTGGTTCCAGCATGATGGTGCAGTAGCCCATAGCCACGTGCGAGTCCGCAATTACTTGGATGGAACATTTCCGGGCCGATGGATTGGCCGTGGTGGATAACCACCCTGTTCGCCAGATTTATCCAGCTTGGATTTTTTTTAATGGGGACATCTGAAGAGCATCATTTACGAGACTCCCGTTGACTCACTGGAGGACCTCGTGGCACGACCATCCATTGCGGCTGCAAGCGTGAGCGAAATGCCTGTCGTTTTTCAAAATGTTCGTCAGTCCCTTCTGCGACGTTACCAAGCCTGTATTACTGCTGGTGGTTGCAATTTTGAACATTTATTGTGAATAATGTATTGCTACAAAAAAGCACTTTGAGTTGATTTTGTACATAAACACATTTTCCTCTCGTGTCGTTCTTTTTTTTTTTTTTTTTCTTTTTTTTTTTTTTTTTTTTTTTTCGTTCTTGCCTTAACCCGCCACTTTAGACACTACATTTCTATAAAAACAAATGCATCTTTTAGTACGCTCCACCCCCCTCCAAGTTTGTCCTATGATCTATGAAACACCCTGTATATGTAAACAAAGTTTTACACTCAATTTTCTAGGTTATTTCTTTGGCTGTCAGTTAAATAATCTTGGCTACTGGAATGAACTTTTCGGATTGAAGTAAACAAGTATTAAAGTATTCTGTGCTTTAACCCTAACAGTTTTAGAACGTTGTCTTGTAGCTTAATAAATGAAATAATGTCGCTTGATAGCATTGCTTTTTAGAGAGTTCATTCTGGCCTGTGAGGTAATCGTATTTTTTTGGCATGTTTCACAGAATAACAGATCTTGATATTATATTGCTTTTAATTTTACATGTATGATGTATAGATACTAAACCCTTTCCAAATTCAATAACAAAAATATCATTGGTCAAAGGAAATTATAAAGATATGTATTCAGAATCAGTTTTAATTTTCAAATATTTGTTCACTGCAGCAGTAGATTTGGTGTAATTAATTTAACAAAAATGCATCTTTGAATAGTCTGTAGGTGTAAAAACAGTAGTGTTGGAGAAACAGAGGTATCTAACTAGAAAACATTTCTATAGAAATGGCAAATTTGTTCGAGGAAGAGACAATCTGCGTATCGATCTCTGCGCGGCACAGTATCAAATAACTCTTCAGTACTTAAGAGATCCCTCATACCACTCCTTTCTTTAAGCTATGTTTGACTTTCTGTTAAGCTCATGTTAAATTCTCGGCAAAATTTTAAATGCCAATGTTATTTAATAAGAAAAAATGTAATTTTGGGAGGAAAGGGGACCATTTCTATTTAATCAATCAATTTTTTAAGAAATATTTAAGTTTATTTGGCTAAGCTGCCGCATTCGTAGTAGGCAGGGATGCTAGACTATGTTCAGATCTTAGGATGGTTTCAGTAAAACTGATTGAAGCATTCATTGCACTATCGGTGGATCGAAATTTGGTCTTGGAAACACCTAATACTAAACCAATGGTCCTTAACCCTTTTCTTGCTCCATACATCCCTTTGATCATTGTTAGATCATTCCTCCTCCTTCCACAAACTCGAAAAATTGAATATAAATATGTTTCTATCTAAAGGACATTTTAACATGTTTTATATATTAAGCAACAATAAGGTGTAGAAAATTTTAACAAATTCTAAAATTTGAATAAAATAAATTGTGTATTCATAAACTAAAACTAAGTACTTTATAAGGTATTTCTCAGGCCTTCTTAGCGTGCCATCGTGGTGTAGTGGTTCTGCACGCTGGGCCGGTATTCCAGAAGTCCGTGGTTCGATTCCCGGCGAAGGCGATTGCTCATTTTTCATCTTTCTTGCTTCCAAAAAATACCTAATGTCTCTACAACTTAACAGCTGAACAAAAGGCTTACTGAATTCCTCTCTGAAAGTACAAAATTACCCCAAGGGTAGGGAACAAAGCATCTTTGAAAAATTCTTTGTGTTTTCTCTGGGAACAGGATTTACATCTTCAAATTAACCGTCTTGCATGCTGATCACCGTATAAGAGTGCATGGGAGGGAATTCAGAGCAATTCTTCCGGCGGCCTTTCCTTATTTCAAAATAATTCATTTATTCTACGAATTTCATTTTTACTTTTAAACCACGAGTGTTTGTTAAACTTCAAATGTATCAATGGGTGAAACAGAATCTTCGTACATGTGGACAAGCCTAATGCTATGTGCTACTAAATAGCTGTAAATTTAGTTAAGACACTTTAGATAATAATGTTGAAATTCAGTATTTCTTTCTAAACATTTAATGTGCATCCTAAGGAAGACCTCATAATTTTACAGTTAACCTGCATATGTGGATTTGCATTATTTTAGTTTCATAGCTCTTTACAGAAACAGAAACCACTGTTATTGTTTAAAGCTTAAATATTATATTCCATAAAATAGCAGTTTTTTGAAAGAAAGTGAAAAGTTCTATGTTTTACATACAATGGAGGCTGAGCACACAAAGTTGCAGATTAAAGGTAGTTTCATCTAAAGTTCCCAGTGGAATGTCTTAGTTGGGTACAGACTTTTCATTTTTATTTATTTATTTATTTTAAAGAGCCATAGCTTCTGTGATTTTGCTTATATTTTCAGCAGAATATTTAATAGTATGCATATAAAATGCAGGCACTTGATAATTATAATAATTAGTTCTTCCAATCGTTTAAATATGAATTACCATTTCTGGAGCATATATTTGTACAACTTCACATTACAGGTACGAAATACGAGCAATTAATTACAACATCTATAATTTTAAATAATCATATTTACAACAACCTTTCTGTTATATTTATGTAGGATGAAAAAAAAAATTGTAATATTATTCGAAGTATTCTGTATTGAGTTTAAAGAAACAATCAATTATCTATTTACAAGATGTTCTAATAAGCGGCGAAAATGTTCTTAGATGAATGTTAAATTTATTTTCAAAAGTAACTTTAGCAAACATTAAAAAAATGCTCGAAACGATTTTGTTCTAGTAATAAGTTAAGATCTTTGAAATTCAAGGAATATTTATTGATTGCCTTTCATTTGCTATATATAACTCTGTTTAATATCATGAAGTTAATTTCTTTCTCTTTTTCAGAAAAACCTGTGCAGGCAATTAAGATAAATCCTTTTGGATATTAGAGAAAGGCGTAATGAATAATGCGAACTTTTTGAGTATACCTTTTGGCTCGGAATAAATTGTGTGTGTTAATGTATTGATTGAAAGCGGCGCGTCGTTCCGTAGGTGTGGCTGAAGTAAGTAATCCTATGGGATTAGATATCTGAGGTGTTTCTGGATGTGGAATGGATTTGGAATAACGAATGTTTTTATTGCATAGCAAATTCTGCGCTGTTTCACTCAATCAGAGAATTATGGTAATTTGACTTAAAAATGCATAATATTAAAATCAAGCATTACCCGTGCAATATATTTTGAAAACGTGGCTATTCTAAAAATGTATAAAGGTTCTTCACAGATTTCATTATGACCCGCTACAAATGTTTATTCCCTGACTTTTATTTTTGTTTAAGACTTAAAGTATTGTTCTGAAGTGCGATATGAGGAAAAACATTTAATATATGTTAATGAATAAAATCAGTTTACTTTAAAATCATTAATTCCTTACATTTCTCGTATATATTTTTAAGAATTTTTGCCAATTAAATAACCAACTGAGGTATCATAATTTTTACATTAATACAATTTTTATCACCTATCGGCTTTTTATTTTATATTTACATTTTTTCACTTACATATTTATTTATTTATTAAATTCTGTGTTTCACCTCTAACGAAAATGCATACAATACTTTTCTTCCATGTGACAGCAATATTATGTGCTACAAAGTGTGAAGCATTTACAATTAAAGGAATAAAATCCTCCCCCTCATTTAATGGCTCATAATCGCCTAACTGTCTGTTAAATCTTTACATTTTCGATAAGCTTCATTTTTCGCTCAAGGTTTCCAAAATTTCGTTCCCTCAGTAAAGTTTTCTTTTTATTTCTAACTGAAACTGTTATAATCCATATTAAAATTTATGATATACATTTCATATTCGCTTAACATGTAGAATTTCGCTAGAATTTCATACCTCTTAAGTACTTCTGTTAAATCTGCTGTTTAAAAATCAGAGACGTCAGCTATTAATTATAAGTAATTGCATGTTCAGTGTAATGTATGAAGAATATTTTCCTAGCTTTACAAATTTACTTTTATTATTACATTCACACACCTCTTAATGTATTATTCAGTGCATCTAAAATATCGTGTGCTAATAAAATCTTAACAGCTGTGATTGTCCTTTTCCTTCTAGATCCATACGACTGAAGGTTTCCTCTTTAAATATTAGAAGTAATTAGGAGATCTATTCTCTAAGCCATGAATTTATGTTAACACTAACATTTCGCCATTTTCGGTTTACCTATATATGGCGTACGGTGTTTTTGACCACGGCTTTTGTAATGGAAATAAAATCTGGCATTTTAGTGTTTTGGAATAAAATAAATTATAGATTAGTTTATTACATTTATTTTGGTTACAGGGTTAAAACTGTAAAAAAAAAGTTTTAAATTTAGTTTTTTTTTTATTTTTTTATTTACAGATTTGCATGGTAATAAATTTTCCTTCACAACATAAGATTAATACTAATGTTGTACCCTACACAAAATTTTTTGCACGATTGACTGCAACAACATAGCCAATTTCTTTGCTTCTTAATTTTTTTATTAATTCAAAGAAGTAAAGAAACTGACCTTAGCAACATTTCTTCCAGTTTTATAAATAAGCTCAATCAAATGATAAAGAACCTACTACCCAACAATTTCTTCATTTGGTCTGATTTCATCTTTCCCTGTATAATTTTACAAATTATTTCGTTTTTATATCAGGTAAAAGACAACATTTTAGGCATAAATCATCGTTCTTTGGTACATACTGAATTAAAGGGGCATTTTGCAGGAACAAGTCTTCATCAATTGTAATATATTCATCTTTTTTGGAGCACAATAAACAATTCTCAATAAAAGTAGTTCACAGTCCATGCAGAAGCAAATGGATCAATTTGTAATATTTGTACTCTAGTTGACATCAAGTGAAAGCACAAATATTTGAATATTTCCAAGAATTTGTTCCTAGGATATTGCCTCACTGAATAAATTTGGGCCACAAACTCAAAACGGAAATTCCTTTAGTTGCAAAAGCGGCTAACGCTTCAAACGATAAGTTTCAGTTTAGATTTATAGACTTCTGATGCGCCTCTGCTTCAATAATTGCTGTATATGATGCAATATTGTATAACTGATAAAAGGTCTCCATTCTCAACCTGCGAGCCTAGAAATAACATTTCGCTTAGCAAACGTAGTTGGCCTACCTGCTTTCTTGCAAATCAATTTGACGGAAAAGATTTCAAAAGTGAATTTTCTGATATAATTTCTTTTTTTCTATACTGTATCTTTGTTATTTCTTTCATCTTTTAATTCATTTTCAAAACATCCGATCTGCCATTGTTTTCTTATTGGGCTGTATTTTGTTTCACGTCTTTTTCGTCATTTTAGATTACAACTACTTGCTTTTCTTCAAAGAAATTCTTATTCAAATCTAAATTTTTAATCTGCGCAACTTATTTTGCTAGAATGTTTTTGCGGAATCAATACATTCTGGAAATGATGAAATGTCTTTTTTTTTTCGGGATCAATTGATGAAATATTATAACAATTTTCTTTTCAAGGAAAAATAGTACCGTCTTCACATGAATCGGATTCACTTGTTGTAACTGGAATAATCCAATCTTCATCAGATGAAACGAATAAATTCCTGCATCAGACTTTCATGGAAACTGATTTCTGAATCACATTTGTCTTTGCATAATTTTTGTAGAACTTTTATCAAGTTTACTCCTGATATACATTTTCTTTCCTAAGTTTCACGATACTTGGTTCATAGAAAAAATATAGATTCGAAAAAGTGGTTAGAAGCCTCGAAGAATTGTGAGCAAAATGATTCTAGCAAACGCGTTAGTGTATTGCATCAATACACTAAGTACTAAAGTAGGTACTACATATTAAGGTACTAAGGTGTATTAAAGGGAAGAGCTAAGTAAAAAGTTCAAATAAGTGACATTAAACTGGTTTGAAGATATTCTTTTGGAAAGAGGAAGCCAAATTTCTGTTGCAACCAGTTGTCAAATAACATCTATAAGGGTCGTTCAAATGAAAGTGGCATTGCTGTAATAATTCCGCCATTTGAAGAGAACGATGACTGCGCATCCCCTATAGAAAGCGCAGTGTGCTGAGAGTGCACGCGATATCGTAATATGCCGCCAGATGCGTATGTGATAGCGTCGGAGCATGCTAAAAGGCATCGTTCGTATCACGGATGCCTCCAAAAAGTGTCAACGCAAGGTAGTGCAATTTTTAACATAGGAAAATGTGAGTGCTGCTGACATCTATGTGTATGGCATGGAGTGCATGAAATGCAGATCGGTATTTCGATGGTGTAGCGATTTTCATAGTGGAAGAAGCAGCACTGACGACAGGCTACGACCTGGTCAAGCATGTGGAGATCACCCAGGAATCAGTTACAGTTGTGGACTGTCTCGTGAAAAATGAATCGGAAAATCACCAATCAAAAAGTAGCGGGGGAAATGTCTATGAGTATAGGAAGTGTGCACACAATACTGCGTGAAAGGTTTCTCCACAATGGGTGCCAAAGCATTTGACAGAGGAGCAGAGGATTCATCTCATGTCTGCTTCCATGCAGCACCTTATGCGGTACCACGAAATGGGGAACCAGTTCCTTTCGAGGATCATTGCCGCTGATGCAACATGGTGCCATAACTTTGTTCCAGCCACCAAAAGCATGAGCATGGAATGGCGACACTTTTCGTTCCCACCCCTGTAGAATTAGACGTCCCCTCTTACGTCCACTAGAACTGGTAAAGTCATGTTAACATGCTTCTTTGAAATCGATGGCCCACTTCTGTTGGAATTGCTATCTACGGCCACGACTGTCACTGCTGCCACGTACTGTGCCACATTGCAGAAACTGAGACAGACTATCAATAACAACCGACGTGGCGTGCTGTCACGCGGGGTTATCCTCTTGCATGATAATGCTCGTCCACATGTGGCTGTGGCGTGCTAAGCATTGTTACGTCTATTCCGCTGGAAGGTTATCGAACATTCCCCTTAGAACCCGGACTTCTCGCCATTTGGCTGCCACATCTTCGGCCCACTAAAGAGATCTCTGAAGGAAGGGCGATTTGCCGACGATCATGAGGTCCAAGCTGCAGTTGAAACTTGGTTCCACAACCAACCCCGGAGCTTCTTCACCCATCGTGTCATTGACCGCTGGGTTCGATTACGTTAGGTTAGGTTAGGTTATTTAATTACGGAAAAGCCTTGAGGGCTATCTGCCTAAGGAGAGGGATGCTTTCGTGGAGGACTTTCTAAGGGAAACTGGCTCGTATACACGTTACACATAGAGAAAACCACGAAAACGCCCATGCAGCCAGCCCGTTCGCAGGATTCGAACCTCGGACCGAACTACCAGTCTTCAGTGACTTTACCGCCCGCTGGGACACTTGTTTCAACCTACAAGGTGAATTTTTCTGGCCTATCTGTACGTCTATATTACTTCTTTCTTTTGTATACTAATTTATATTAACATCATTAAACCATTTCTCAAACCGACTGTAGTGCCACTTCCTTTGCACGACACTTCTAGAATGAAAATAAAAAGCAAACTCAAACAAATGACATCAGGACGCTTCTATACCAAATCGAGTTAGCCTTTTACTAAGCAGAGAAGAAAAACAGCCAAAATTACAGCTTGTCGTAATTCTAAGTGTATACAGTTATGCATAGAAAACAACCATTTTAAACCAAGCCAAATAAATTATTTCGTCATCCTGGCATGTATTTAGCAAAAGGCAAAAGATATCAAAAGGGTTAAAAAGGAAATTAAAAAATATGAAACATTTAATTTCCTTTGCGGTCAAAATGACCGCTTTTGCAATTATAATCTGAACTCCAAAGCTTTAGCAATCGGATTCATTTCATCAAACGTGATTAGGTTTCTGATGAAACGTCACAAATTTAGCGTGGTTTTTGGATTACTAGTTTGTAACTATGAGGATGACGATGCATAAAATGGAGTTCAGTGAAAATAGTAAAAAAAGTCTTGCGTTGTTTTGTGAGTTAGGAGGAATAGGAAAATCTGAATCAATTTTATAGAAATAATAGGGATGCTAGAACAAGTTAACATGATAAATTAAGGAGTGGTTTAGTCAGGATTCGAATGACAAAACTTCAAGACCGCCAGCTTGATGTGTTAACGATTTATATCAGAAGAGAACACACGGAAATGCCCTACACGACGTATTACAGTTGTGACTCAAACTGAGTTTCTATTGACTTATGAGTTATTTCCAACTTTAAAGCACAACTATTCTATTACATAGTTTTATAGTACTCGTAAAATCAATGTGTAAGGAAATCCTTAATATGTTCCTTCGTAGTATCGTAACTGGAAGCAGGTTCGGCTAGAATCGGGAGATCCAGTTTTCTAATCCCGGCGAGGATATTACTGACATTTCATGATTTCTGTTTCGAAAATCTAAGAAGAAATATAGCGTAAGAAGAATATTTTTCACTATTTTAATTTTCTTCTTGACACAAATAATTCTTTCTATTACATAAATGCATGCATTCAAATAAGTGAGAAAAATTAGCAATAGTTCAGAAAAAGGTAGAATGAAAATTACTTCAGTCTATAGTTTCGCGAAAGATAAATTCTCCGATAATCCCAAGCGGCTTTATTCTAAGGAAATAAATTCTAAGGAATTATTTTCTAAGGAAATGAATAAATGAAGGAAAAACGAAATTTAGAAAACAACGCATAGTCCATTACATGATAACCAATCATGCTGTAAATGTGTTAAATATTAGGAATTTCCATTAAATGTGTTTTAAAGGAAATATCTCTCTAGGAGTTTCTAGACGTTAAAACGTATTTTACTTTACTCGTAAATTATTCCTTTTTTGAAACGGGCTTTTATTTATTCTGTAGTTTTGATTTAAATGAGAATATTTTGTTTTCTAAAAAGACTTTCTATTTCAAAAACGTGAAAATTGTCTTTAATTATTTAATGATAAATTGCAGATAAATGCTTCCTACATTCATAAATGTAGGAAGGATTTCTCAGCATCCTCTGTCGAATCTTTACCTAAAACGACCATAACATATACTCATTAGCAACACTACATAGTGTATGCTCAGCAATCAGTACGTACTGCTCAATGATAATAGAAGGTAAAGTTTTAAATAGCAAAAACAGATATATGACGGATCCTACATATTCGACTGATCTTATCCTCATCTTTTCCTAAAGTGATAAGCATGAAACTATAAATATGTAGTATAACACAATTAAAAAAAGTGTCTTATATATTTATTTAAATTTATGTCTATATCCATATCTATCTATTGATATACTATGTATTATTATCTATGTAAATATTATTCTCTATATTATGTCTATATCCATATCTATCTATCTGTATGTATAGAGATATATATAACTATACATGGGAAAGATAAAATTTCTGTTTGTTTCAAAATCAATCAAAGAAATTAGAAAAGGTTTAGTAGGACGCATCATTTTAGCGAACTGTTATTAGCCACTTGCTCCAGATAATTCTCATCTCCCAACGTTTTGGCAATCAGTTATGTTCTGCATGTTTGCTCATAGGAAGTAACGAATTTCCAGCAGTACCTGAGTAATGGGAAAAAAACTTATCATTTCTTCTGTGTTTCCCATTATCATCAACTAAGTCAGTGTTATTAAGAAGAAGTTAATTTGATCAGGAACATTAATGCATGTCTAAACAAAATGTCTAAGCTTATTGAGGATGCATTTCTCAAATCAGATGAAGGTTTTCCAAATGTATTTTGAATTTTAAGTTAGATGTAAAAAGTACATATCGTCATTGTTTAGCATGTCTGTCTCTCTGTTATCTCTTCAAACTCTGCCGTTTTTATTGCCTGACATCAAGCACGTCAGTAATTACTGGAGAAAGAATCTCACTTCACAATGGAACTCAAGAATAGTTTGTTTCTTTGTAAACCACCCAGTTGTAGCTAAAGAGCTACCGCAGAAATATATTAATCTGCTTACAATTTTAACGAGCTGTTGCAAACAAATACAAGTCTCATCCTAAGATAGGCTTAACTTAACTGCGTTGTGCATGTAATCTGTATGGTTTTCATACTTTTAAATCGATTCCATATAGTGCTGAGACTCTGTAAATCTCCAGCAGCGTCTGCAATGACACGTTCACCTTGAACATTTCCATCCTTTCTGTACTGCATGCCAGAGTGCAGAATTTCGTAAATGAGGCTAAAAACATGCTTGAACCATCCAGTAAAAAATACATTTCTACTGTGTAAAATGTTAAAAAATCGCTGAGCGCAGAGCTTAAAAGCGATGTCCAACATCTGCCTCGATAGCATAACCAAAATGTGTCATTAAAGACAAACTATCATATTTTTTTTTCATAGCAAACTTGTTTAATAGTAACCAACTGCAATTCGTTTTACATCTGTGACTGGGAAGCTGGCTATAATTACACTTCAATTTTCTACTCAACGCACTACCCACCACCTTTGAAAAGTAGCATACATTTCGTCATAAAATAATTATTCTTGATTATTTTTAACATTTCTAGGTTGCAAAATGAGAGAAAATAAAAGGAAGATTTTTGTGAATTTAGATGAAACCGTAGCATAATATTAATTATAATTAGTATCTTCACATAGATTTAGTAAGAAGACTTGCTTTGTTGACATGTGAAACAGAGGTATGTTCTTGAACCTGGTCAAGATTCTTGTTCTTTCAACCAAAAGCGGTAAAAAAGTCAACTTTGCTTTATCTTTTTATCAAATAGCTGATATAAAAGCTCTGTGTTCCATATGAGAAGAATCTGGTAGCATTGGTTGACAGAAAAGGATCTTAGCATACAGTAAGGACACTAAAGCACCGAACATACACTCGTGTGCAAAAATTAAGGACGAGACGGTTTTTTCAATATAACTTTGTACAAAAGCTTTCCAAATCAACACTAATACTGTAAGATCCCCAATATGTAAGGACATGAGTAATGTAAACAACACTTACTAAAAGAGAAATCAGAGGGATAAAAAGAAGCTCTATTGAAAAAGTAGCATGAAGCGCAATGCGACTGAAGGCCGAAACATCCTCGTGATGGCTGTCCAGCAAGAAACATCCGGTCTCTAATAGGGTATATGATCTCCCCTGACTGCTAGGCAGGTTTCACAGCGTCTGTCCATGCTGAGAATGAGGGTGTCAATAAGTTGTTGAGGCATTGCTGCCCATTCGTCTTGCAGCGCCAATCGAAGCTCCGGAATCGTTACTGGTGGTAAGGTACGAGCTGCCAAGCGTCTGCCTAGAAAATTCCATACATGCTCGATGGGATTGAGATCCGGAGATCGTGCCGGCTAATCCATACGTTCAATATCCTCCCTCTCTAAGAGCTGTTCGGCAGCTACTGTGCGATGACATGGTGCATTGTCGTCCATGAAAATGAACTGCGGACCCATAGCGCCTCTAAAAAGACGCACATATGGAAGAAGAATCTCGTTACAATAACGGGTCCCGTTGACTGAACCTGCGTCGAAGATGTGAAGGTCTGTACAGTTTTGGGAGGCATCATGCTTGGTAGTCACCAAGCATGATGCCTCCCAAAACGAGAACACCGCCACCTCCATACTTGTCCCTTTCAATGATGTTCGAGGGATGATTGCGGCTTCCCCGCTCTCTCCAGATGAGTATGCGATGAGAATCGCTACTCAGACTGAATCTGCTCTCATCTGTAAAGAGTACTCGTCCCCATTCATTGTCTCTCCAATTCCGGTGTTCCCGGCACCACAGAGAACGCCTTCTCCGATGGGCAGGCGTTAGAGGTACACACCGTACAGGGCGTCGTGCAAACAGACCACCACCGTGCAGTCTTCTGGCCACGGTAAAACGCGATATCGGTCGTCCAGTCGCCTGTGTCGTGTGTCTAGCGATTTCTCCCGCTGTCTGCCGCCTGTTTCTTCTGGTCTGTAAGGCAATATACTTGTCATCTGCGGTTGTGGTTCCTCGTGGACGACCTCTACTAAACCCCCGGATAGCTGTTCCTGTAGTTTGAAATTGTCTCCAAAGTCGTGAACAATTCCGAACTCTGCAGCCACACTTGTCACACTGCGGCCTTCCTCCAACTTCCCAATGATTCGACCTCGTCTAAAAGCATCCAGATGTCGTCTAACAGCTTGATTATTCGCCATTTCTCGCTGAGGCAGCAACTCGGTGTGATTTTAACTGCTATACGGCGTGCAATCTCTTTGCCAGAAATACTGATCTTACACCGACAACATGCTTTATACTACTCAGACACTCTCCCATTACGTCTACCTGCATATCTGCGCATGTGCTACGGTACATCACCTTACTTAATCTCCTGATTGGTCTTTCTGTCCGCTCTGCCTCTTCTTTCAGCTGATATGCTAATTTTTCGTCTTCGTCCTTACTTTTTGCACACCAGTGTAAATCAAAGTACCATAGGATCGAGCATGTAGGCATTGAAACATCGAAAGGCATAGAACTTATGTCTACTTCCGTTTAATTAGTATAGCTTCACGACACCAATTTTAGGCACAACGGAGCCGCAAATTTCCAACCAAAGTGTCTAATCAATCAACTTAATAAATAATGAGCAGGAATTGCAAACAAATATATAAGCTTTAAATTTACAAGTAAAATGCTGCATTGTAGCTGGTATAGCTTTTATTAATTTTGCGTAATATAAACTTGAATAATTTCTATTTAAAAGTGTTGTTCGTTTCAACTATCTCATTAATCTTAGAAGTACTCTTAGTGACTAAATGTACAGGTTTGCTGGGCAATAAGAAATTGGATTAAATAGGAATAAGGGAAAATGAAATAATATGAAAAGAAACTTTGATTTTTAAATTTCTGTTTGAGTTCGATAAAAATTGGATTATCAAATGCTTATGTAGAATAAAAATTTCTTTCATTTTCACTTCAATAAAGAGACGTGTTTATGATTAGTAGCTAAATAAGTAAACTTATTCAAACTTCCAGTTCTTCAAGGCAAGCTCATGGAAGAGAATCAAATACTTCCCCGATTTTAAACGATTTTACCGCATATCTGAAATTGTAATAGCACTTAAGTACTATACCGACTGCCGAGTTCTAAAAGCCTCCGGTTAAAATAGTTCCCGAAGTCATTAGCATGTTTGGACTGCAGAGAACGAGCATGGCTAATTACCTATCTGTCTTCTACAACACGCTCATTCAAAGGCCATATTCACTGACTATGGAGCAGTTATCTTGCATGGGAATCATGGCCTCCGGTGATTATCTATTGCACGGTTGTTGAGAATCCAACTTCTACAGATGACTAAATTCACGACAGCAAGGAATATGGAGAGAATCATTTAATGGAATTGTGATAGCTGATTTATCTATTTCCGAAGCAAAGTGATCTCAAAAGCTTCGACAAATATGAAGAGCATATTTCAGAGCTCTTTTGTTAAATATAACTTACATATGAACGTCCCTTTCAAAACTAAATGTTGCAACTGAATGTTCAAAATCCCTCGAATCTTCCACTTGCTGAGCAGTCTCATCACGAGACCATGTAAACGAGATTTCGATAATCGCTTACAAACTCATAATTAATTTGCTTAATATATGCAGCATGTTTTTAATTATCAAAGCAATGTTTTCTAAACAAGATCAAATTCTCTAATACACAGTTCTGAATTAATTATTAACTTCCTAAATAAATGATTCTACTACGTAAAAATGGTAGCTATATTAAATGTAGGAAGAAAATATGTTATTTTAAGGGATGCTAAAAATCAGAGCATGTTTCAAGTATAATAATGCGTTTCGTTTTATCTAATGTTGTCATCTTCAGCTTATTTGTGATTGGAATTTGTAGCTGATGAAAAAGTGATATTCGATGGAATTCATAAATTCGATAAATTTGTTTAATATTAAACTTATATATTTTTAATAATATAATATTAATCTTCTAGATGTCATTAAAAGAGGAAAAAGAAAATTCTGAAGTTCAACTTTTATAAATAACATATATTTTAATTTAATAATAAAAGAGTTATTGATTTATAACCAATTAATTCATATATCAAAAGAACAACGCACCGTCTTAAGAATATCAATTAGTTTGTAGTGTAATTAAGGAAATGGTTTAAAAAAATGGAGAAAATCTGTTATAATTTGTGAAATAATAATAATTTATGAAAGAAATGTTTGCTGTTTTCCTAACTATCAGAGTACTCAGAGTTAATTAAATTCAGTGATTTAGAGCAGCCAGAGTAGTTGAAACTTTGTTTTTCTGCAGAAAATAAGAAGGCATTTGTAATGCTGATAATAATAGTTCCATTATTGCTGTAACTGTATCTTTATTTTAGAGGGTGTGCACACTCTAGACGAATATGATTGATACTTGAATTATATAATATTTATGATACAGAAACACCTCTTTGATTAGTATCATGTAAGCTCGCCCAAAAAGCATTCGTGAGGATGGAAATCAGAGAATCTTTTCACAATCCTATAATCTCTGATTGCTCATCCTCGCCCTTCCCCACGGTATTGCTTCGTGCAGTAGGGTGCATATTGTATTAGGCGAGAAAAGTGTGTTCAGGTGAACTGAAGTGCCGTATGTTTTGTAGCTATTTGGATATGCTTCCAGTGCATCATAAGGGTGAAAACGTTAAGTGTATTCTTTCTTTTAGCAAACTGACGTACTTATTTTAGAGCTAAAATGTAAAATTGGATGGAGTTCGTAGAAAGTGCATACAATGCATGAAAATGCTAACTTAAAATGCCGCTTGAAGAACGCGCTCAAACCTTCTATGTGATTTGTATCATAATTGAACACTTCTTGTACAAAATGCTTGGCGATAATAATTTTCATTTTTTGTAATTTGTCTTTTCCATAGTGTATAACTTGCCTTGCAGATAATATATTAATGATATGCCTTTTGCATTTAAGAGAATCATTACTGTTTGATAGTGGTTATAAACGCGTTAGCTTAAATTTTGGAGTATAAATAATTTAAAACTCTAGGAGAAAATATTATCTTGAGCGAATCAAACCTCAAATTACTCACCTTTCTGACTATTCAATACAAGTCTTTAGCTGGAGAGTTTACAAAACACATAAATTAATATAGCTTGATCACATGAAACATCATTCTATGAGCGCTAGTTTAATGTTATAAAATTCTATGAGCGCTAGTTAAATGTTATAAAATTCTATGAGCGCTAGTTTAATGTTATAAAATTCTTTGAGCGCTAGTTTAATGTTATAAAATTCTATGATCGCTAGTTTAATGTTACTAATCATTACTGTTTGATAGTGGCTATAAACGCGTTAGCTTAAATTTTGGAGTATAAATAATTTAAAACTCTAGGAGAAAATATTATCTTGAGCGAATCAAACCTCAAATTACTCACCTTTCTGACTATTCAATACAAGTCTTTAGCTGGAAAGATTTACAAAACACATAAATTAATATAGCTTGATCACATGAAACATCATTCTATGAGGGCTAGTTTAATGTTATAAAATTCTATGAGCGCTAGTTAAATGTTATAAAATTCTATGAGCGCGAGTTAAATGTTATAAAATTCTATGAGCGCTAGTTTAATGTTATAAAATTCTATGAGCGCTAGTTTAGTGTTATAAAATTCTATGAGCGCTAGTTTAATGTTATATAAGCAAAGCTGTAAAAGAACAGAAATCGTTCATTAAGTGACTGACGTACATTTTATTTGGATTTCCTTAAAGTTATGTATCTGGTTTGGTTTGGTTTTATTAGATTATGGCAAAGCACTCGAGGGCTATCTGCCTTAAGGGAGGGATGCCTTCGTGGAGGACTTTGTAAGGGAAACTGGCTCGTATACACGTTACACATGGGGAAAACCACGAAAACGCCTATACAGCCAGCCGGTTCGCGGGATACGAACCTCGGACAGAACTACCAGTGTTCAGCGACGTTACCGCTCGGCCGCTGGTGGGAGTTATGTATCTGGAGACAATAAGAAATTATTTATATAGATTATTACATAGTGTTTGTCAGTGAACTACAGTAGTAATTAAAACTAATAAATCTTGCACTAATATATAAAAGAAAAGCTGTGATCTAAATAAAAATATCAATTGTTAAATAACAGCAAAAGTATAGAATTATTCTTAAGAGATGAATAATTATTAAAAATAGATGAATAAGTGATTAAAAATATTACACAGTCAAGTAAATACATTTAAGTTGGATGATTAATACTCTCAAACTCACTTAAACGTTCTACTTAATTAACATAAAAGTTTCTGTTAATGCTAAACACTTTTGTAAATTTCAATAAAAATATAGTTCTACTGAAAATACTTAAAAATTTTAATATATGCATTTATTTTAATTAAATTTTATTAATATTCATTCTATTTCTTAAATATCAATACATTCGTAACATGAGTCCTTTTTTGTTGCTAATTATGTAAAAATGCGGGATGCAGTATTCTAAAATACTGTTGTTAGAGAAAAATGTTTTCCATAATGATTACTGTGTACTTAAACACTGTTTTAAAACAGGTTAAACTTCTATTGCTTCTAGCAGTATTTTTATTTAAAAAAAATATACTTTATCAGTAACAGAATTTAATTAAAATTTTACAGTAAGATTGATGTCTAGAATCCTGTGAAATATTCATGCTGATTACGCCGTTAGAAATTAAACTATCAATAATATCATTAATAATCATCTTTCAAAAGTCCTGAAATTCCATACTTTTAACTCTGATGAAAATGTCTTAACAAATGTTTTGTTGTATTTTCAGGATTTAGAATTTTCATATATTATAGATTTTACCTCCATTTATATATACACAATTGCTTTTAGCTTAACATTATTTTTACATTGAAATGTAGAAACTGAAGTTTTAGTCAAATTATGCACTTTATGATAGGAACTCCCATTTAAAAAAATAATCCGACGTCTTTTAATTTGTCCATCATGCACGCTAAATTGTATGTGAAATGTGTAAGAGTACCTTTTGAAGAATACTCTTTATTCACACATTAGAAGATTATTATAGTCCTGTGCTATAGAGATAGCAGGCGATAACTTACAAGACAGTGTAGAAAATTGCAGTTTTATTTACGATAACTTTATTCTACATTCCTTTGAAATCAAAGAAATGATCTAGGTTAAGATTAAAAATATCAGTTAATACGGTAAAGATGATATCTTCTATTTTAACCTGAAGAAACAAACAAGAAAAACAAGGTTATCGTGTTTAGTAATTGTATTTAAATTGAACTAATAAATTATGCAGTATGCAGAGACCTTTTCCTCTATAGTTGCATCAAATCCTTGAAAGCTTGCGTATCTTTCGTAAACAAGCACTTTATCTTCAGAGCAGAATGATGCAAGAATACAAATTTTTAAACATTTTTATCTCTGACATTTGTAAGCAAATGCGCATTTTAAACTCTCATGCAAATTTTTAATGGTAGCTTCAATTCTAATTTAACTGAAACATCATATTAGCTCAGAAATAATCGGCCCACATTAAATTTATGTGTTCCTGTTCCAGTTTTTGTGATCTAATACAACGAGCGTAAAACGAAATGAAACGGTTGCGAAACTCATATGCATAAAAACTGCAGAATTAGCTTATGTCTTTAATAACGATATCAAAAAGAGACAAATACTCTGCCATACTAAGCATTCTTTCCTAAATGGCTGGAGCTGATACTTATTATCAATCCTGGCAAGTATTGATTTTTCAGAGCGTCAGAAATACGCGAGGAATTTTTCCTTCAAAAACTAGAACAAGACAAGGAACAAATTAAATGTTCTCTCCTGTTTCATCATTCTTTTTTCAATTTATTTTATTTTGCAGGCAGAACTATCCTTTGTTCCCAGCGTTTCATTTCAGGTTCCTTTCTTCTGTAGGAAAACTTTCGCACCATTAAGTACAGAAACAACAGTTTAAAGCTTTTATACGAAAATTTTCTCTGGAATGAAGAATAATTTACATCGATTTCCTTTCGCCACAAGACGCAAGAGTGGCAGGTCCTTTGAAAGCAATGCAAATAAAACACCAGACGAGGAATATATATATATATATACACACATACGCACAAACAAAACAAAACAAAACAAAATATACCGTCAGAAAGGCGTGTGAAAAGCACACAGCTGGTTTGCCCTTAGAAGTGCTCCCGCAATACGTCAATAAAGCATTCACTCGCAAAACAGCCTTTCATATGACTATGCGGTTCACTTCGCTTTCGATATGTGTACGTTCTGGATGAAAGAACTACTGTCGAGATGGTTGTCAACATGGAAATTTTATTGGTGTAGCCTCCTACTTCTGCGTTTTTCAAAACTAGAAGACGCTTTGTTTAAGATATGGAAAAAGTTTTGGTATAAATAAAAAGTAGTTTTAAGGTAGAAACTGAGAATCTCAAAATATCAATTTTTTATGCGTATACAACATACACTCTTATTCACGTACATTTCTTTTCAATTTTCCTTCTTTCTTAGATGCTACGAAAATCTTGTATTTTTCACTTCACATCTGAATCTTGGAATAAAGGAAACATGTTATTTGAAATGCAGCTTTGTATGATCTGGTAGAATATACAACCAAAAAGACCTTTCCATGAAAATTTCGAGTAATGTTTTCTATAAAACAGTTGCCATATGTGAAGTAATACGAGAAAGTTTGGTTTCCGTCTGTGCTTTTCCCGTGACTTCTTGTTAATAAGGTTTCATTTTAAGTTTTGAATAAAATAAATTTGAGAAATTTTACAGTGCTTTTTTACATAAAACAAGTATTTTGAAATTTCTAAAATACACTTGAAGGCAGCCGTTTGTAACATTTCGTTTAGAGATATTATAATTACAATCAAAATCAAAACAAATTAAAATATCATATTCAGTTTGGAAAAATGGAAAATGAGTTGGTAAAAAGTTGTAGTCTACTTTATGTAACTACAGCATTCTGTAGGTAATATGTAAAAGATAAACCTAATCACCATTATTCAATCAAAAGAAATCAATGGTTTCTGATAAGCAAACGTCGAATCCGCTTTGCGCAAAATGAATATCCGAGTGAATTTCTCCAATACGGAGTTTGATTTCATTGTGAAAGGCCCCAAAACTGTTTGTTATGACTCCGCAGTGTCATTTATAAGAATTTTCAAAGTGGACAATCATCTGCAGTTTAGAAGCAGGGAAGGCAATCATGAAAGCAGAGAGATGTATAAATATTCCAATATGGGCAGTCTCAACGCTATGGAAACACTTTCAACACTTTAGAACAGTTGTATGGAAGCCCCGACAAAGTCGTAAACGAATAATAACTGCTTCTTACGATTTATATCTAATAACTACCTGTTCTGTGTTTATATCTAATACTACCAGATGAGTTCAGAGCTTTCAGCTGTCACTGGAACATTTGCATCACGGCAAAATGTATGCATAAGTTTGAATTAAAAGCCTGTATGGCAAAAAATAAGGGTATGTGTTTCATTGCCTTCACAACAAAAGAGTGATCGCTTTAATTTGTCCATATAGTATCAGAAATGGAATGAACACCAGCTGCCCCATGTTGTCTTTACTCATGAGTCGATGTTTAATTTAAGAAGTGATTCTAAACGTTTTTCATCTGGAGAGAGACAAAAACCCGAAATCTTCCTTCGAACGTTAAGCAACGTCACTGTTTCGGTACTGCAATGTAATGATATGGTGAAGTATACTAACTGGTGAATGTACACCCTACACGATCTCTGATGTTTCCTGCTGTGACGAAAGCTGCATTATTTGCAGAGGCAACTCCTTCAGAGTGTTGAGGCCAATTAAAATTGTGATGAAATTGAATGTTATGCTCCACAAATGTGCGCTTTATCATGATGGGGGCAGCCTCTCTCCTGATTATATTCAGTAATACGCTTGTTGTAAAGAATTATGTTTTCGATATTTCACAGGGAGTCTTGTAGATCTAGAAATACATTTGTTGGAGATTTGGATTCTTTGAATGCCTGCCTGACTGCAGGACATCAGGACGATTCGAAAGCTCTTCTTAAGTCTAAGCATATTAGACCTGAATGAAGTTGTTTCGCTTTCTTACATTGAATTTGGCTTACTGCATATAGAAGTTGATTTGTTAGGTGTAAATCTGCGCTGGAAATGGCTCTTTCCAGAACTTCTGACGGGACAGGTTTACCGGTTGATATAATTTCGGGTTCTCTGGATCTTGAATTAGAGACTGAATAAAATTACTTGTTCTCTCTTGAAGCCATTAGAAAAACCATTCAGCTGGAGGAATTTATTATATAAATCGCTGAAGGTTTTCTTGTTTGAAATAGGAATAATTTTAATTAAGTATATTGCTAATGCCATCAGAGCTTGTATTTTTTTGGTTTGATAATTTCGCTAATTCCTTTTATTATGAAAGAAATATGATTAGGAGATCTAGGGATACCTTTGTTATTTATAGTAACGTTTTGCTCTGGTGTATCTTGAGAAAGGTCATCGGCGATGAAAACATTTTTCTTGGGTAGATTTCTTGGGTAGATGTTATTCCAGTAGCCTTATTACTAAGATTTTGGTGTAATACTGTTGAAGGAAGTCTTAGCTGTGTTGGTTTAAATGTTTTTTCAAACGGAATTTGTAAATGGCTCCTTATGTATCTTTTTTTTTTTTTTTTTTTTTTTTTTGTGTAGAATTTTGACCAACATTTATTCTTCATTGTTATGACTTTTCTCTTGTAAACTGCTTTTAGCTTCGGATGATTAATATAGGTTGAAATTTCTGTTTCTTGGAAATGGGATTTCTTCATCTTTCTGTGTAATGCTCTTGTTTTATTTCATTCAGTTCTCCTGTCCACCTATTGATATGAAGTCTTCTATTAGATTCCTTTATTTTGTGACTATTCTTGCTATGATATTGGATTACATTTATTATTAGTTTCTCAATTTTATTTAGGATTTGTTAGAAGTGGTGACTGTTTCTTTATGAATAATTTGAAGTTTGTTTTTGTTTGATTATAAGAAAGATTAAACAGAATTCATGGGGTTATTTATTATGAATGAACTGGTTGTTAGAGGAAATGAAACCTTCCAAAAGTTTTCCTCTACGACTGTTTGTTTAGTATCTGCGAATTGTATTAGGAGTATGGAAGTCACCTCCAATCAAGTAATGAGCATTCTTGAATTTGTAACATTCTTGAACATGTGATTATATAAATATTGTAGGATAATGTTCAGATCTTGTATATTTAGTCCAGTATCTTCTAATGGAGATGTATTAAATAATGACAAAATTAATTGCTCTTTTGTATTATTTAATGTTATGAATACAGTATTTTTCTTGAAAAACATGATATTTTGAGTCCACATTTTACTAGTGCATATAATTACACTTCTAACATTAGAATTTTAATTTTAATAAAATTGAAAGCTGTTTCATGTATTTGAGTTACACTTACTTTGTCGCTAATTAATGTGCAATGAGTTCACAAGGACTCCAGCCTAGACCTCCCAAATACGCGCAGAGTGTGCTACCGTTACACCACGAAGGCATGCAGAAAGAAGGAAGAAAATACCTTGTAACGTTGCGCGCCTCCAACTTGCACGCAACCAAGGGGTGACTGTGAAAACTGTATAAAATACAGAGTCTTGTGAAGGGTTTAAGTCCCTTTTTATTCAACGTAAAAATTACAGTTGCGTGCTCTTGACGCTCACAGACTGCGCCAACTCGGCGGTCAAATAAAAATAATAACCTGAAAAGAAACTAAAGACAAGACTCTAACTACGAGGCTCTCTAAAATAACTAACTCACCGCGTTTTACAATACCGCTGCTAATTCAGCAGACTTGAAGCTCACTTGAACGATTAACACTACTTCCCGCCAAGCACATAGGCCGAAACGCGGGGTTCTTCAATTGCTCGCTAACTACCTCCGCGCTCGTAAAGTAAGGGCCCACCAGCGGCCGAGCGGTAAAGACGCTGAACACTGGTAGTTCGGTCCGAGGTTCGAATCCCGCGAACGGGCTGGCTGCATGGGCGTTTTCGTGGTTTTCCCCATGTGTAACGTGTATACGAGCCAGTTTCCCTTAGAAAGTCCTCCACGAAAGGCATCCCTCCCCTCAGGCAGATAGCCCTAGTGTGCTTTGCCATAATTAAATACACACACACGTAAAGTAAGAAATTCACACACCGAACTTGTTTCCTTTCTATTTAAATCATAATACTTCCGCTGATAATTTGAATCCTTGCGCGTTCTGCTCAAATTTACATATTCTGGCATTGGCAGTTCCAGGGGAAAGTAAGGCTTGACAGGAAAGATAGTTTAAACTTAAAATAAATGTTAGTTAAAATAAATATAAACCCTACATTTGCCGCTGCCAGAATTTGGAAAACTTGGAAGCAGGTCCTACAAACGACCTGTTGTAAGTTTCTCTAATTCTGAACTAACTGGCGAGAACCTCGTTTACACAAAAAAAATCTTATGTAACAAATTGTATACTAAAATTCTGTTGATCGTTATAAAGCTCTCTTCTTACAGCAACTTTCCTGGACTTCATCAATCAATCTTGGTCTTTCCATCCAGCATCTGGAAGGAATAAGTATCAGTATCTTTCTAAATACATTATAATTTACACTTTCTTGACACAATAAATTTTTGTTTTTAAACGATTCGTTTTTCTTACTTATTGCCTAATTCACATTCATTCAATTTTTCAAGCATTAATTTAACTTTACCCTGGCTCTCCACCGTGTGTGGTGTCAAACGGGAATATTCGTGTTTTAGTCTTACAACACTTCCCCTAACCACCATGATTTGTTAGAATTCAACGACCAAATAGACACACCTTGCTCGACATTCTACAACTCAATGAGCTACTTTAATATTCTTAAAAATTCACATGTAGGTGGAGAACCCTACAAAACACATTCATTCTAACTTCCCCCTCATTCATCTTTAAACATGCAGGCTTTCGCTCTAAAGCATGACTTTCTCTACAATTTAATACTTAAATTTTGACTTCATTGCTTTTAAGCATTCACTTTTAGCATCTACAATTTTATGCTTCTAGACTAAATTCTACTTTTACATAACATTCAAGTATTTACCTACATTTACAAAATTTTAATACATATGATTTTTACAATTTACCATAAAATGAATAAGAGAAAATAAATTTTTACTTTACTCATTCTTCGCCAAGCTGGCGGCACTGAAACTAAAATTCTTATTAATACAAGAATACGAAGTTATTTTTAATCTTCGGCCAAATTTTGGCTTTAACATAACAGAATTAGTCTTTCGACCAACAGAAAATGCTTGTGTTTAGCTTTTACACTTAAAGAAAATGATACTTTTGCCTTAGCTAAATAAAGTAAAACAAAACTAAGTCTCAACCGAGACATATTGACTTTCGTCAAAACATAGAACTTCGTACTTATGCATAACATTTCGGAACAAAAGAGAAAAAAAAATTTATAGAAGGTTTTAACTTATCTTTGAGTTTTCGATGCTTGAAACTCCGTCATTCGTTTTTGGCAATATTGTTCCCAAGTTAGAGGTTTCATGGATGTCAATCTTCTCCTTATTGACCTCCGAGTGTCGTCCACATTACTTTTTCTTTTGCGTCCTCTACATGCTGGCCTCTTGGCGGAGTAATCGTCTGGTTGTTGGCATTTCCGTTTTCCCCTGGGACGGCTGGTCTTGACGTCCTCCGGTCTGGAGTCCTTCTTGAATTTCTTCTGTTCCTCGTATTTTTGTGCCTCCTGTTGCCGTTTCAGTTTCCGGAACGGCGGCCTTGCTGGCACCTGACTCTGTGGCCGTGTGCGCGTTCTATTTGATGTATAATTTTTCCTGCAATCCTTTGTAGGTGGTGTTTTTCTCTTTACCACGGTTTCTTTACCCGGTGCATCTGTATTTTTGTTTTTCTTAAACGCTGGAGTTTGAAAATTATTTTTTCTTTTTGATACCGACGTCCGGGTTGTAGAAGGGCTAGGTCTCTCTTCAGTTCTCTGTTTCTTGGGTGGTGGAATAGTTGTTGTTGTCTCTGGACCTTCTATTTCCTTTAGACTTGAGTCCTGCAAAAACCTTTTAAGGATTTCAAAATCTTTTGGATTATAGTATTTTTTCACCTGGTCGGGACTTGCTTTACAGATTTCCCCTCTCTCGTTCTTAAGATATAATACTACTCCTTTGATTTCCTGAATTACATAGGGGCCTTCAAACTTTGGAGCTAGCTTTGCCGTAAAATTGTCTGGGGCACTTGATAAAGAAAATTTCCGCTTCAATACTTTATCCCCCACTTTAAAATCTGCTTCACGGCGTTTTCTATCATAATATATTTTCTGCCTATTTCTTGCCGTATCCGAGCTTTTAAGCGCCTGATCAATCAGGTTTTGCACATCCTTTTGTTTAAACTCCTGCTCTCTTTGTTGCACAAAGAATAATTTATCTAAAGGCGTAACTAACTTTCTGCCTAAAAATAATTCTGCTGGAGTTTTTCCCGTAGTATCATGATTTGCCGTTCTTAAAGCATAAGCTAATTCATTTATGTAGCCATCCCAGCGCTTGTGATGTGTGCTCACGTAACTGCAAATTATTTTTACTATGTTTTTATTAACTCTTTCTGCTATGTTAGCCTGTGGTCTATACGGAACCATTTTGATATAGCGTATGCCAAGTCCATTGCATATGTTTTCAAATATTTGACTAATGAATTGTTTTCCGTTATCGCTAATGACTTTTATCGGTGCACCGTATTTTAAAATGTATCTGTGTAAGAATGCATCTGCGACTGTTTTGGCTGACGCGCGTTTAAGTGGAACAATTTCTGTCCATTTTGAAAAATGATCTACTATTATTAAAGAAAAGGATTTTTATTTAACTCGCTCTGGGGGAAGGGACCAAGAAGATCTATGCCTAAAATTTCATTCGGAAATGTAACGCGAATGCTATTTAAGTACCCGGCCGGGCTGTAATTAATATCATTTATTAAGTGACATTGATTGCAGGACCTGACATACGCCGTTACTATTTTGTATAATTGCGGGAAATATACCGCCTCGCGTACCCTTTTTATAGTCTTTCTGACCCCGAGGTGGCCGGCTGTTTTTGCTTCGTGCAACTCCTTCAGAATGCTTAATCGAAGCGAGGCTGGGATGACTGGTTTATACTCAAGAATTTCGTTTGTTGTTTTCGTATAGAATAATAAATTATCTATTATTTCATAGTTTTTTGCTCTATTTCTTATCGCATCGATATCTGTGTGCTCAAAGCTTTCGGGGTCTTTCAAATAAGCATAGATATTTCCAAATTCAGGATCAGCTTTCAGTTCAGTAATAACCGTATCTCTAGAATCTAAAATTTTTGAAGTCAACACAGCGCATTTAAGTTCATTTCCTTCATCGTCCAGTTTTATACGAGAAAGTGCGTCAGCTACATTGTTTTCCTTACCCGGTTTATACTTTATTGTGATATTATATTCTTGGAGTTTTAAAGCCCATCTTATTAACCTGGGCGTTAGGTTTTTCCCCGAGTAAAGTCTACCAACAGCCGCATGATCCGAAAAGACTGTTACTGGCGATTTGCCGAAATAAACTCGAAATTTGTGTACACCCATTAATACGGCTAATGTTTCTCTTTCTGTAGCTGTATAATTCCTTTGTGTCTGATTCAATGTTTTACTAAAAAATGCCAGAGGATGGTTATTTTGCATAAGAACCGCACCCACCGCATAGTCTGACGCATCTGCTGCAATTTCCAGGTTTTCGTCCCCCTCCGGGAATTTTAAAACAGGGGCATTAATAAGCGCTTCTTTTAATCTTTCAAAAGCTGTGTTAGCTTCCGCTAACACGCTGTCCACGTAAATTTACCCCTTTTTCTTTTGATTACTAAGAGTGGTTCAACAATATTAGCGAAATCTTTTATGAAAGATCGATAGTAAGAACATAACCCAAGGAAAGAAGAAAGTTTCTTGGCGGTGTTGGGCGGTGGGAAATTCTTAATAGCTTTTATTTTTGAATCTTGCGTTTCTATACCCTTTTGCGAAATTTTATAACCGAGATATTTAAGTTCTTTAGTTGCGAACTTGCATTTTGAGGCGTTAATTGTAAGACCGGCCTCTTTTAATAATTTAAAAACTTGTTCTAGATCATTAATGTGTTGTTCCAACGTACTACTCGTTATAATTATATCATCTAGATAAATTAAAGTTGATTTTCCTAGGACAGGCTTTAGAACAATGTCCATAGCTCTCTGGAATGTTGATGGGGCCCCACACAACCCAAAGAGCATGCGTAAAAATGCATAAGTGCCCGATTTTGTTATAAACGCGGTTTTATGTATATCTTCGGGTCTCATAGATATTTGATAGTAGCCAGACGTTAAGTCCAAAGTAGACATATATCTTGTCGATTTGAACTGTCTAATGATCTCATCTATAACCGGCAAAGGGTAAACTGGAAATTTGGTAATACTATTTAGTTTTCTGTAATCAATAGCAAACCTCCAAGCCCTTTTATCCGAAGGAAGAAACTCGTTCTTTTTCCTACATAGTACGACTGGACTCGCGTACTCACTATTTATGGGCGTTATTATTTTATTCTTTAACATCTCCTGAATATGTTCTTCGATGATTACGTCTTTTTGTTTGTCATACCGATAAGGTTTAGTCCTACAAGGTTTTTCGGCATTTAATTGAATCTTGTGCGTGACTATTTGGCAGTTTCCTGGTTTTTCTGAAAATAAATGAGAAAAATTACTCACCACTTGCTGTATTGCTTTCCTTTCATGGTCATTCAGATGGCTAAGGTCCACTTGCGGTGTCTCCACAGGTTCCACCACCCTCTGGTCCATCTCCAACACCACGGAACTATCTTGAAAATTTAATTTGGCCCTCGCGGCCCTTAAAAACTCCATACCTAAAATAAGAGAATGTTGCAGATCTTTCACCACAAAAATTAATACTTTGAGACTTTCCTCTTTTACCTGTAAGTTTAATGATAATTTCCCGATGCAGTGACATGTTTTTCCTTGCGCCGCTATAATTTCCGTATTTTTGGTTTTAAATAATCGTACCCTATAAAAATTCTTTTTGAAGAAATTTTCACTCATAAAATTTCCTTCTGCTCCTGTATCGATGAGGGCTTCTACTGGTACATCGCCAAACAGGACTTGTATAATTGGTAGCTGTGAGGTTTTTACGATGACCGTATTTAAATGTCTATTTGAGGGGTTTTTTAAAACTTCCGGGGCCTGGACCCTCCCTTTCACAGGCCCCTCTACTCGTTTAAAGCTTTCCTTTCAATCTGTGCCTTCTAGGTACGCGGATGTTTATTTTCAAATTTTCTTTTTGGGCCTTGACCTTCGAGTTTCGATGCGTTAGCTTGATAGCTCTTTCCCCCATAAGAGCGATTTCCATTTCTGGTTTCCTCATTTGAAGATTTCCTTCGGGTACTTTGAGAATATGTTTCCCCTCTCGCTTTTTCCGCTATTCTGCGATTTTGAAACTTCACCGCCAATTCGAAGAGTTCCTGCAATGTGCTTGGGTTTCTAATTTCAAAGTAGTCTTGAACAGCGGGTAACAATCTTGGTAATATTATTTCAATAATCTCCGCATCGGGTTTCTTCCCATACAGCATATCCGTTAGCTTGATTTTTCGTAGAATAAAGTCCGTCAATTCTGCTATATCCCGTTGATAGAAACTATATAGTTCGGCTTCCAGCCGTGCGCGATCTTTCACTATGGGGAAGGCCTTTACTAACGATTTTTTGAAATTTTCAAATGTATATGTCTGGCTTCCAAATTCCCCTAATAAAAATTTGCCTATATTTTTCCACCATAGCGCGGCCTGTTCTCTTAGTGCTGATGTGGCGATGGCAACTTTTTGTCTTTCAGGAACAGGGTAGAGCTGAAAGTGATTTTCTAGACCTTCTAGAAATACCGCCACCGAATTTTTTTCGTCGAAATGGACGTTTGGCTTGATTGACGCTCTCAAAGTCTGGACCAGGTATCCAAATCCTTCCAACTGATTTGTCATTTCTTGGTGTTGTCCAGCGGCTTCCATCCAATTTTCGGCCATTTCAGTTCGATAAGTGTTCGGGCGCCAATGTAACGTTGCGCGCCTCCAACTTGCACGCAACCAAGGGGTGACTGTGAAAACTGTATAAAATACAGAGTCTTGTGAACGGTTTAAGTCCCTTTTTATTCAACGTAATTACAATTGCGTGCTCTTGACGCTCACAGACTGCGCCAACTCGGCGGTCAAATAAAAATAATAACCTGAAAAGAAACTAAAGACAAGACTCTAACTACGAGGCTCTCTAAAATAACTAACTCACCGCGTTTTACAATACCGCTGCTAATTCAGCAGACTTGAAGCTCACTTGAACGATTAACACTACTTCCCGCCAAGCACATAGGCCGAAACGCGGGGTTCTTCAATTGCCCGCTAACTACCTCCGCGCTCGTGAAGTAAGAATATCACACACCGAACTTGTTTCCTTTCTATTTAAATCATAATACTTCCGCTGATAATTTGAATCCTTGCGCGTTCTACTCAAATTTACATATTCTGGCATTGGCAGTTCCAGGGGAAAGTAAGGCTTGACAGGAAAGATAGTTTAAACTTAAAATAAATGTTAGTTAAAATAAATATAAACCCTACAACCTTATATACTCGCCCTTGTAAACGGATTAGGGGACCCAATCGAAAAAATCCTTTTGATGAAGACCTTCCACCACCGTTTTTAGTTCGGGCGCCACTGTAGAGCCACTAGGTTATTTTTGAAGCGGGAGACGAGAAAAATGCGTATGTCTTCGTCGGGACTCGAACCTAGACCTCTCGAACACGCACCGAGTTTACTACTGTGACGCCACGAAGGTACGCAGAAAGGAGGGAGAAATTACCTTATAAAACATTTTGCAGGTTTACTTTTATTGACGCAGAGAAGGTGATTTTAGGTTGATCTGTAGCACTGAAAACTACTTGTACTTTACAGTTTCAGTGGAATTTGGTTTGATTCTGAGATTTTGGTTTTGCGTTCTCAGCGCTTCTATACTGCACATAGTCTACCCTGAGTATGTTTGATCTTTTGAAATAATTTTATTGTGGCATCTTTGTCTCTTTCAGCATACGATTAATTTCAAATTTTCCCTTTCCTTGCGTATGAAAATCCGTAATATGAGATAATTTTTTAACCACGGCAGGTAAACAGGTGGCAGCTTTGTTTACAGTTTTTGCAGTTTAGAAGAACTTATAACTAGCACAAACAGACTTCATATTTTAAAAGTAGATATAATATATTTCTTTTTAAGCTTCGTCCACGATATTGTTTTCACCCTGTGAATGTAAATATATGTATTTCATTATATAATACATGGAAGCGCATTTTGAAATAAAAACTTTCAAATTTCATATTTAAGATTTATAAAGGAACGAGTATGACTGAACATAAAAATTTTATTTTAAAATAAAAAAATTACACTTTTACTATTGAAATCTTTAATAGTGCTGAGGTTTAAGGAATTAGAATAATTTAAAAAACTTGTTTGTGGTAATACTTTTAATAAACATTATGCTTTTAATAGTGAAATCTTAAATATTTCTGAAGTTTAAGAGACCAAAAGACTAGTTTGGGACTAGTTTTAATGGAGAGTGCTCTGTCATGTATGCTTAAATAGTTTCATATTGTTTAACAGATTTTTTAATATTTTCAAAATAAACAAAAACATCTTTGAAATTATGAAATAATGTCCATATTACAACAATTTAATTCTTAATTAGCGTTTCACGTTTTCAGGATTAGATGGCATTTATATTATCAGGTTCAATGTTTCTTCTAACCTTCTTCGGAAACATACAATGACCTGACTAGAACAAAGAGCTTACTAAAGCTATGTTCACTAATTGTAGTAAGTAGACAGGATACAGACGAAGGGTATACAAAACCCTTTATTTTTTTCTTTATATACAATGACTTCCGTACTTCGGAATACAATGACCCTCCACTCGGGGTCTAACTTAAAAGATATCAAAATAAAACTAAACTCTAATTTAACTTTAGAATAAGATTGGCCTTATAATAACAGAAAGCGTATGTAGCACAGAGACTGTGAACACTACAATACGTTTAATTTATCAAGAGGATTAAAACCTCTGGCCTGGAAGGCAAAGTAGCAACTGCGTAACTTCTAAGGTAAGCGGCCTGCTTCGAACTCACGGCTTCCTCTCTCCTGCTTGGCAAAAAGGCCACACTTAAATACTTGGCGTTCGCCAGACAACTTTGCATAAACTCCTTCACGCTTATAATTCTGGCCGGAAGTAGAAAATAAGAAGTGATAGTAAAGATTTAAAATAAAATAAACGTTAGTAAAACTTAAGATCCTTACATACTTCCCGCCAGAGTTAATTAGTTTGAAACTGAGGTCTAAAACGACCTTGTTGAAAACTTTTAGCTCTAGAAACTAACGCGAGGCCAAACTTTTACAAACGTAACTTAGCTAGAAACTAGAAAATTTTAAAAGAAAGAAATTTGTTACAATAGCAGCTCCCGGAATATACAACAATCTTTTTTCTTTTTCATCTGTACTGCATCAAAACAGGAGCTTTATTCAATTCTGGTTCCTTCCAGAGATCTGGAAGGAAAACTAGTTTAATGAAATGTTACAGAATGACATTGTAAATAACATATAGAATATACTTTTCTTAACATTCTTATTTCATTCATGACTATTTTAATTATCTCTCCCCGTGCTCTCTGACATGTGTTGTAAAAACACCAAACACGAATGTGTTTCTGTCTATGTGTTCAACACTTCCTCCTACAATCAAAACACTAACGTGTTAAAATTCAACATACGAGACCTCTTAACACACCCTAATTTCAACTCTAGACCCTGAGGTACTATTCTGAAAGTGGCTAACTCTAAAGTGTAGCGTCAGAGAGCCTAACTACATCATTCAACCTTTAACACATATTCACCATGATTTAATCTTTACAGTCACACGAATAACAATTTTTTAACATTACTTTCACTTTTACCATATCACGGTATTTCTAAACATTCAAAATAACAGTTCACATGTATACAAGAACATATCAAGATGCCGTTAATTTTACACATTTGAAAACATACATTAGTAGTACATTGTTAACTTCTATTCTTTTCAAAGCAAATGCCAATTCTTTCTACATTGAAATAATACTACATTTCAAAAAGTCTTTCAGACTAAAACTTCTTTCTTGTTAGAATGTTTTAAATAAAATTTATACAATAACTTTTTACAATATTTAAGTCTTTATACAACGCTATTATACATCAACTTTAGTTTTACGCGCGAGTAATTGAAAAACATAATAAGAAAATCGGTCACAACTCATTTCTCGCCCTTTTGGCGATAAAGGTAGACCTCGCATGAGGTAAAACTTCTTGAAATCTGCCACTTGCAGTAAGAATGAAAGATTAACTTAAGTTTGTAAAGTAACATAAAATTTTACTTATCTTTGTAATATTCAGACATCCTTTTCTGGGCCCAGTCTTTAAAGGTGCTGCAGACCGGAGCTTGGTTGATCCTCCTTCTTGTACGGGCTCGCCCTTCAGTGCTTTCCTCTGGAAGCTTCCGTTTTTCACCACTACGGCCACCCTTGAACATCTTCCTTCTGTCCTCTGCTTGTGGTCTTGGCCGTTTGAAGGCAGCTGGTCTTGGTGGAACCGGGAAACTTCTGTCGTGATCCTGCTTGGACCTCGTTGTTGGCCGTTCAAATTTTTCTTGTACTTTTTCCTCCGCCGCTGATGGCCCTTCCGCAGTTCGGCGACTTTTGCTGCGGAGAGTTCTGTCGGATGAGTCAATCTTCCGTTTCACAGCCGGGTTATAGTTGCCGTCCTTTCTCCCGGTCTTTTCCACATACGTCGTCCTTCTCCCTTCTCCATTCTGGGGGTGTTCGTGAACTCTGTTTTTTTGACGGTGGAACGGCTTCTTTTTCTTTGTACCTTCAATTTTTCCGCGGGGCAATTTTCTTTTCACTTGCTTCTGTCTCTCATTGGCTTGCCCTTGTACTTGTCGTTTTCCCACCTCTGGAACTTGTACCTGCGGTGTCTGCCGTACCGGATCCTGCAAAAGATCTGAAAAGATTTGCATTTTATTACGGTCATAGAATGGTTTTATCTGGTCAATGTTTGCGGAACAGGTTTCACCATTTCTTGCCTTTAACACTACAACAGCGTGAGTTATTTTTTCTATAACATATGGTCCTTCAAAGCGTGGAAAAAATTTGGCAGTTTTATCTTCTGGTGCTGAAGAAAGTGAATGCTTAATTTTTAGTACTTCATCCCCTACTTTATAAGTTACTCCCCGTCGTTTCAAGTCATAATACAATTTTTGTTTTCTTTGTGCTACTTCCGTATTCTTTTTTGCTTCTTTTATTAGTTTTTCTATATCACCCATTTTAAATTCTGGGGCTCTTTGTTGCACATAAAATAGTTTATCTAACGGTGTTATAACCTTTCTGCCTAGAAATAACTCAGCAGGAGTTTTGCCCGTTGTATCATGTTTTGCGGTCCTAAGGGCGAAAGCAAATTCATTGACATAGTTATCCCAGCTTTTATGAAAATTTTTAACATAACTACGGATAATTTTCACTATATTTCTGTTGACCCGTTCCGCTATATTTGATTGCGGCCGATACGGGACCATTTTTAAATGACGTATGCCCAGTTTTTGGCACATGTCTTCAAATATATTACTTACAAATTGAGGACCATTATCCGATATAACTTTTAGGGGCGCCCCGTATTTTAAAATATATTTATTTAAAATAGAATCGGTAACTAATTTCGAGGAGGCTCGTTTTAAGGGAACAATTTCGGTCCATTTACTAAAATGATCAACTATAACAAGGAGATAGCGACTTTTGTTTAACTGACTTTTTGGGAAAGGGCCCAATAAATCGATGCCGATTATTTCATTTGGAAATTCGGATTTAATACTATTTAGAAACCCGGCCGGGCGGAAATTAATATAATTAACGGCTTGACATGTTGGGCAGGACTGGACATACGCCCTTGTTAACTTTTGCAGTTCAGGAAAGTAGACTGCCTCGCGTACGCGTTGAGTAGTTTTTCGAATACCAGCATGAGAAGCTAAAGGGTTGTCATGGAGCTCTTGCAGGATATTTAATCTAAGACTAGCTGGGATAACAGGTCGAAATTCGTTGTTGGAATTCGTAGTTTTTGTATAAAATAATAGACCATCTATTAGTTCGTAATGGGCCGCCCTATTTCTTATCGCCACAATATCTTGGTGGCTAAAATTTTCAGGATCCTTCAAATACTCATAAATACTTCCAAACTCAGGATCCTTACCCAGTTCGGTTATTACAGTTTCTCGGGAATTTATTGTACACGCTGTCAGCATTGCAACTTTTACGGTATTACCCTGTTCGTCTAATTTAATTCGTGACAGGGCATCTGCTACGATATTTTCCTTTCCGGGGGTATGCTTGATTACCAGATTATATTCTTGCAGCTTGAGTGCCCATCTTATTAACCTTGGGGATAAATTTTTTCCAGAGTACAATCTAGTTACCGCCGCATGATCAGAATATACTGTTATCGGCGCCTTTCCAAAATAGACTCGGAACTTTTGCACTGCTAACAGAACTGCAAGTGCCTCTCTCTCGGTCGCGGAATAGTTTCTTTGTGTTTGATTTAAAGTTCGGCTAAAAAATGCTACTGGCTGCTGATTTTGCGAAAGTACCGCTCCTACCGCATAATCCGAAGCATCCGCTGAAATTTCTAAATTTTCATCCTTTTCAGGAAATTTCAACACAGGGGCTTGCGTTAATGCTTGTTTTAATTTTTCGAAAGCACTATTGGCTTCGGTCGTCCACGAGAATCTTGCCTTTTTCCTTTTTAATTTTAACAATGGCTCAGCGATAGCCGCAAAATCTTTTATAAAGGACCTATAATATGAACAAAGTCCTAAAAAAGAAGAGAGCTTCTTTGCCGTGTTTGGAGTCGGATACTTTTGTACAGCGATTATTTTTGATTCATCTGTCTCGATCCCTTTTTGCGATATTTTGTAACCTAAATATTTTAATTCAGGGGCTGCAAATTTGCATTTTTCGACATTAACTTTTAGACCGGCCTCATTTAATAAAGAAAACACCTGTCTTAAATCCTGTACATGTTGGTCTAGATTATCACTAGTAATAATGATATCGTCTAAATAGATAAATGTGGACTTTCCGAGAACAGGTCTTAACACAATGTCCATGCATCGCTGAAATGTTGCTGGGGCGCCTGAAAGGCCAAACGGCATTCGCAAAAATGCATAAGTGCCAGACTTGGTTATAAAAGCAGTCTTAGGCACGTCCTCAGGCCTGATCCCTATTTGAAAATAACCATTCGTTAAGTCTAAAGTTGTCATAAATTTGGTTGATTTTATGTTCCTTAAAATTTCTTCTATAATCGGTAACGGATATACCGGATATTTCGTTATGGAATTTAATTTACGGTAATCAATAGCGAATCTCCACCTTTTTGGATGCTCCAAAGGATAATCATTATTTTTCTTACATAAAACCACCGGACTAGCATAACTACTTGAGATAGGCTTTACGATCTTTTTACGTAGCATATCGGTAATATGCCATTCTATAATTTTTTCCTTATTCTTATCATACCGGTATGGTTTTTGACGAACCGGCAATGCATCTCCGGTGTCAATACTATGGTTAGTAACCTGGGTAAATCCTGGAATATCACTAAATAAGGAAGCAAATTCACTTACCACTTGTCGGATTCTATCTTGCTCGTCATTAGGCAGGTGGTCGAGATTTAACCTTGGCGGTTCAACCTTTTCTACACGCACTGGTTTCATCGTCAGCTTAAGAGACGCTTCATTAAAATCCAGTGTAGCTTGTGCGTCTGAAAGAAAGTCTATTCCTAGTATTAAGTGTGCTTGCAAATTCTTTACTATAAAAAACATCACCTTTACTTGTTCGTCCTTGATACGGATGTACAAAGGTACTTTACCTACGCACTTACATTGTTCTCCTTGCGCCGCTAATACTGTTGTATTATCCGCATTATATATGCGGTATTTGCGAAAATACTTTCTAAAAAAGACTTCTGCCACACAGGAACACTGCGCGCCGGTATCCAGGAGTGCGGTGGCCGGGATATTATTTACCAAGACTTCAATCTTCGGAAGAGTTAAATTTTTCACCATTACTGTATTTAACTTGTAGGAAGAGGGGTTTTCGTGGCCTTCGGATTTCCGCACCCTCTCGTCAGCAGAAATCCGTTTTAGTTTAAATTATTTTTCCTTTCGGTGCTTTCCTTCTTTCTCCACTGGCCTTGCGACTTTTTTCCTGGGTTGCTATTGAACTGTCGACGTTCGCCGGCTGTTTTTGAATGCTCGGGTTTCCTTGCCCACTGATTCGCTTTTTCTCCGTAGCCATGTGCTTGAGTTTGCTGTAGTCTTGGCGTACCAAATTGGTTTCGCTGTTGATATTGGCGTCTTCTTTCGACGTCCGCCGTTCTTCTACTTTCAAACTGGATTGCTAGCTCAAATAATTTTTCCAGTGTAGTCGGATTTCTCAATTCAATAAAGTCTTGCACTTGGGGTAGTAACCTCGGTAAAATCACTTGAATTATTTCAGGATCCGGACGGTTTCCATACAAGAGCTTGAAAACGTGAATTTTTCTTAAAATAAAGCTCGAGATGTTTTCTATTCTTTGTTGATATATACTGAAAAGTTCTGTTTCTAATTTCGCACGATCCCTTACAACAGGGAAGGCTTTTAGTAGGGCAGTCTTGAAATTCTCGTAAGTATAGGTGGGACTTCCTGCTTGACCCAAGAGACTTCTGCCGATACATTTGAACCAGTTAAGCGCTTGGCCCCTCAAAGCGCTGGTAGCTAAGGTAACTTTTTGAAACTCGTGCACGGGGTAGAGCATGAAGTGGTCATCCAATTTTTCCAAAAAACTGGTTACCTGTGAGTTTCCATTAAACGTTGCTTCTGGTTTCATCGAAGCGCGCATGGTCTGGACAATATACCCAAATCCTTCCAGGGCGGCAGCTGGCATTTCTGGATTCTGAGCTGTTTCTGCAGGCAGCACAGGTTCTTCTTGAAACTCGGCCATGGTTATTCTTCGTCGGGCGCCACTATCAGGTTCAATGTTTCTTCTAACCTTCTTCGGAAACATACAATGACCTGACTAGAACAAAGAGCTTACTAAAGCTATGTTCACTAATTGTAGTAAGTAGACAGGATACAGACGAAGGGTATACAAAACCCTTTATTTTTTTCTTTATATACAATGACTTCCGTACTTCGGAATACAATGACCCTCCACTCGGGGTCTAACTTAAAAGATATCAAAATAAAACTAAACTCTAATTTAACTTTAGAATAAGATTGGCCTTATAATAACAGAAAGCGTATGTAGCACAGAGACTGTGAACACTACAATACGTTTAATTTATCAAGGGGATTAAAACCTCTGGCCTGGAAGGCAAAGTAGCAACTGCGTAACTTCTAAGGTAAGCGGCCTGCTTCGAACTCACGGCTTCCTCTCTCCTGCTTGGCAAAAAGGCCACACTTAAATACTTGGCGTTCGCCAGACAACTTTGCATAAACTCCTTCACGCTTATAATTCTGGCCGGAAGTAGAAAATAAGAAGTGATAGTAAAGATTTAAAATAAAATAAACGTTAGTAAAACTTAAGATCCTTACAATATAAATTACAGTCTTCTGAAACAATTTCATATTTCTTTTGCCATATTACCAACGTACATTACCAATGTTTTAATTCAGTTATATACACCAGCTCAAAATTTCTATAATTATATAGAAACTCATGAGCAATATTATAAAACAAATGCTTCCCTTCTCACAATCTAATCCTCAATATTTGATTGTTAATCAATTGAGGTAGTACATGTTAACTGACACTGCGAGATTCTAATAAAGAAATTAATCTGTGGATAGAATATATAGAATAATGTCTTTCTGGACACAGCTATGTGTACGTCATTTATCGCATACATGCCAGTAAACTTGTAGAGCGATTGGGAATTTTCTGGAGCAGGAATATACAGCAGTGTCCTTTGCGGGATTCAAACTTCGAACCTCCCGATTGTTTGGCTGATTCGCTTCCAATTACACCACGAAAGAAAACCGTTATAAGTTTTGCAGCTTAGAGTTAATTTGTTAAAATAGTATGTGATTCATTTTAAAACGTAAAAATCATTTTTGCAATAAAAAATAAAAGACTAATTCACAACAGTGTACTTTCATGATCCAAACATTCTGCATTCATGTAGTACGCGAAAATTTGATTATCTTAAGAGTACTAAAATTTTGTTCTGCAAAATACACAATTTGTTTCCTTTTCGAAGCTTTATAAATCTCCTAAGACATGTTATAAACATACATATGCTTTATTGAGCTTCTTGTTGACTTATTTTTAGAATTTTATTCCTCAATTGTTTTGTCAATAATTTTTATTTGTGTAATAATCTTGCATATTTTGTTATTTCTAAAAATGCCTAAATATATTCGCTATTTGCTTTTTCAAATTATGGTTGGCAAAAACCTGTGAATTAATATCCCTTTTGTTGATTTTTAGTTTTAGTTTTTTCCGTAAGATTTTAAATTTTGAAGCTGCGTTATCTTTACCTTGAAAGTTGTCTAGAAAACTACTTGAACTTATACTAAGATAAGCATTAGTATTAGGTAACAGTATATGCGTATTAGCAAATCAAAAATAATTCTCAACTTAATTGATTTTATTTTATTTTATGTTACAGCTTGTCTTAAAACGTATTATCTACTATTACGTTTATATTTCATATTTAGTTTTATTATCAAATGCACAGAGATATTATAATGCTGAAAAATAAGTTACACTGATTTACTACCATAAGCGTATAAGGCTCTCATAACAAATCTTACAAATTTTACATAATGTAAAGAAACTTTCAGTCATGTGACATCATCATGATGGGATGAGATAAAATCTACACTTGCTTACTCTCATTGGCTAATTTCGAGCGGGTGTTCTTGCAATATACAATACTTACAGGGGTTGGACAAAAATATGGAAACACCTTTAAAAAAACCTGTTTCTTTGCTTAATATGGTGTGAAACCCGTTGGCATCCAAAACAGCTTGCAGTCTTCTCGGAATGGATAAATACAGTTCCTGTGTGTTTGCCAAAGGAATATTATACCATTCTTCCTGCAAAACGGTGGCAAGTTCAGATAATGATGTTGGCGGTGGATAACGAGAACGCACTTTCCGTTCCAACGTAGACCACAAAGGTTCGATAATATTCAGGTCTGGTGACTGTGGTGGCTAGGGAAGATGGGACAACTCATCCTCGCGCTCAGAAAACCAGTCCTGGACAATGTGAGGCTGTGTGAACAGGTGCTTTGTCGTCTTGGAAGACACCATCACCATCGGGGAACAAAGTTTGTACCATGGGATAAACTTGGTCGGCCAAAATGTTCACATAAGTCTTGGCAGTCATGTGCCCTGACACAGTTATCATGGGGCTAGCAGAGAACCACGATATGGCTGCCCAAACCATAACAGAACCCCCGCCATGTTTCACTCTTGGCAACAAGCAATCTGTATTATAGGCTTGAGATGGCGTTCTCCAGACGTAAACTCGGCCAGAAGTGGGAAACAATGTGAAAGAAGACTCGTCAGACCATATTACTCGCTTCCACTGCTCTATAGTCCAGGCTTTATGACTTAAACACCACCTCTTCCTGTTACGGGCATTAGCATCACTGATGAGTGGCTTCTCAATTGCAGAACGGCCAGCAATTCCCTGTTTATGAAGCTCCCTTCTAATTGTTTTGGTACTCGCAGGGTTCGGTAACACAACATTCATTTCAGCAGTAACTTTTGCAGCTATGGTCTTCTTATTTTTCGTCACAATTGCCCTTAATGATCGTCTGTCACGATCACTCAGGACACACTTTCGTCCGCGCTGTGATTTAGCAGATGATGTTTTTCCGCTTTTCAAATATGCGGAATAAATCTTCGATACAGTACCTCTTGTAACACTAAACACCTCGGCTACCTTGCTTACGGAAGCACCCACCATACGCGCTCCAACAATTTGCCCACGTTCGAAGTCTGTTAACTGACATAATGCAATGACAACTTCACATAAGAGTACTCCGACAACAACTGAACTGTTTAGCACATTTACGAAGTTGTATAGGTGGCGTCAGTAGTCAAAAACGCCAGCGCCACCTACATATTTCATTAAAATCAATCTTTCTTTTCAAACATGCATTTCACAAGGTGTTTCCATATTTTTGTCCATCCACTGTATATGCCTCCTTGATTTGAACCCGGAGCAATTTCTATGCTAATCACTATGCCATATGAGCGGTTTATTCATATTAACAGTAATATTTCATTTATAATATTTTAACTTTTTGCTGCTCTAACTTGTTGTTATCTGTAATACAGGCATCAGTCATACCACAATTGCATGACTCTGTTTAGTATTTATAAATTTAAATTAAAAAACTCAATAAATAGAATAAGTGAGGTATGTTAAAGGTATTTAAGCTCTACCACACCAATAAAAATAATGTCATCTATCAGTTTTGATTTCTCAAGCATTACTGTTTAAAATTTCTTTCTAGTGAGAACTTAATAAATCGCTGCCGAATTATGTTAAAACATGACTAAGCCTAAATTTTAACATACCTAAGCCATGTTGAAATATACAAATATGTATAGTTAGTTAACAATGCTTACATATTAGCTTTCATGCAACCGAAACATAAGTCAGATATCCAAATGTCCGTTTAATCCGAAAAAACATTTATAATATTATTAACAGTCTTAAATCAAATTAAATAATAAATGTACGTACTGTACATAAATATTTACGTAGCATGTGTTTATTCAGCAAAAAAGGCAGACATTTTCAATAATTTAATTTTAATTCTTGTTTTGAAGCTAAATCATGCCATTTTTCTATAAATAAATATATTATCAATGGCAGATAATCAATGGTTTTACTGTCCGATGTAGTTAATCTTTCATTTTCATAACTAACATGCTCCGTATATGCCTTTTGGAGTTCGTCATTTAAAATTAATGTAATTTGAAAGAAAAAAAATTGTACTAAGCAAGTGCTAGCAAGACAGATTGTACTAAGCAAGACAGGTATGCAACCTATAACTGAAACAAGCTGGCAATTTTCATACTATGATTAGCAGCGTTTTTTCTAGCTTTTCGTCTTGGATGAAATGATATCGTATTTCTTTGTAATGATAATTTATCACACTTTATCGTGATATAGACAACTATTTGTTAGGAATTTTTGAAACCCTCCAAAACACTTAATTACCTTAAACTAAAATTTACAAACCATTGCGCCGTTTTCTAGAAAATTCAGTTACACAAGCGAGTAACAACCCTAGTAAGCAAGAGTGTAGGTGGCAGGAAAACAAATAATAACGAGTAATTATTCCAAATTATTTATTTTCTTAAGCTTATTTTCAATTAAATTATAAAATACATATCATACAGTCAACTCTTCAGAATTATAAAATACGGTGTCCGCCGATAACATCGCGGCAAAAACATCGCAGACGAAAACGTCGCGGAGAAAACAACGCAAGGAGAAAACGTCGTGCTACAAAACATCGTGGGAGAAAACATCGCAAAGAGAAAACAACGCAAGGAGAAAACATCGTGGTACAAAACATTGTCGTCGAAAATAAAGCGGTTCAAAAACTTCGCAGTTTAAAAAATCGTCGTCAAAAATATCGCGGTAAAAAATGAAGTATCTACAAATCATCGCATGACGATAACATCGCAGACATTTTTTTTCAGGTTTTAATAATTGGAAATGGATATTCCCATAATGATTTGTGAGCGCAAGATGTAAAGAAGGATAATTTTTACTTTCACAATTTTTTAAATAATTAATAAATTTTTGCTGAAAAAGTAAGAAGGAAACTTAAGCATAGATAATTAAATGCAACTTATAGCTTATACTTTTCATGAAAAATTACCAGCAAAAGCATTACAAAAATTATTTATTAATGGCCTTTGTTAGTTAACTATGTCGGTTTAAAATTCCATTAAGTGCTATAAGTTGCATTAATATTCTATGCTTAAGTTTTCTTCTTATTTTCTCAGCAAAAATTTATTAGTTAATAAAAAAATATGAAAGTAAAAATTATCCTTCTTTCCATCTTGCGCTCACAAACATTATGGGAATATAAATTTACAGTTATTAAAGAATGTCTGCGAAAAGCATGTCTGAAAAAAGCATATTTGCGATGTTATCGTCATGCGACGATTTGTAGATACTTTATTTTTTACCACGACATTTTCGACGACGATGTTTTTAAACTGCGAAGTTTTTGAACCGCTTTATTTTCGACGACGATGTTTTGTACCACGATGTTTTCTCCTTGCGTTGTTTTCTCTTTGCGATGTTTTCTCCCACGATGTTTTGTAGCACGACGTTTTTGCCTTGCGTTGTTTTCTCCGCGACGTTTTCGTCCGCGATGTTTTCGGCTGTAACCATAAAATACATATCATACAGTCAACTCTTCAGAGGAAATGAATTAAATAAATATCAGCTATTAAGCATTTAGAGTTTCCTTAAGTATTAAGTAATTATAGGTTATTAACATATGCCATTTCTTAAAGAATTAAGTAATATAATGTTGTTAAAAGAAGCAAAAATAATCAGAGGCAGTGTGTGCTTAAAATTAAGTATTAAAACATTTTCTCTACAGGTTAATATCGTGAGAATAAAAGAAGATGTTACTTATACAACTGAAGAATTCATCTCAATACGTGGTAAAAGCGATGAAATTTAAGTTGCCAGACGAGCATCGTGGTGAAGAAAACACGTTCGGGATTTGGTGAAATGGTCAAGCTGCTAGAAAACAGGAAGGTAGCCGAAACAAAATGCTCCGCTTCGCCGTCAAGAAAAAGATGTTAAAGGTGCCAAGATCTCCTTGTTTAGCCGCATCTCACATTGAATATTCGCTGGGTTAAAGGGTCAAGTTTTACCTCTTCAGCTTGATAAATTTAGCTTGACTCCGCCGTCAGAAACAAAGATTAAAGGAACCAAAATCTTCTTTAGCCGCACCTTAGCTGGGTTGCTGTTTTACGGTGTCGGGGTTTAACTCCCCAGCTAGATAAGTTTAGTTTGATTTGTTATTTTTTTTTTTTTTTTTTGTTGTTATTGTTGTTGCAAGCGCTCCTTGAGGGTGACGCAAAGAAAGTGAGCAGTAGAATGAAAGTGCAAAAAGTCAGCTCTTTCCCACTTGCACCCCATTTTAAAGAATACAAATTTACACATTCCAGAAAATGCCACAAAAGAAGAAAGAATTTTCAGCACCTACGCAAAGAGTAAAAACAGTACAAAAATTTATATTTTCTGGTTATTACCGTTCAAGTGCTTTCGTCCTTGATGCCAACCAAGCCGAAAAAAAAAAGTAACACTTTTCACACACTTTTCTAACCCCTCAGAAACCGTATGTGAGAAACAGATTAAACCTCTTAAGTGGGTGACTTTCCTATAAAACACAGTTAAAAAGTAACTTTTGAAATCCCGAAAAATCATGGCTATTTCTAATTAAAATACATACTTATTTGAAAATAATTTCTCAACTAATTAACTTACGTTAACAAATACAACTTCACTAGAAAGACAAGTTTTTACTGTATACTGGACATAAACTTCGAAGAGGTAAATTAATAATTTGTATTTTTAAATTGAATTAATATTCAAAAATTATTTAATATCCATGTGTCTTAACCGAGTTAATCTAAACCTAAAAGCTGAATATCTGATTTTTCAAAATAAAAAACTAACTTAAACAAATTAAATATTAGCATCCCTAATTATAAAGTTACTTAGTCAATTAAAGTATGTAGCTGAATTTGAAATAAGATTTTAATGAACTAAATTAATTTGCCTTCACTAAACGATGGGAATTTGATTCAAAGAAAATGAACCCAATGAAAATACGACCGGCTAAAGCGAATCGGAGACAAGGAGCCTGCAATAAGTTGTAAATATTAATATATAAACAACATGTATGATTTAATAGGTCATATAAATTTATGGTGCTTGATAGTAGAGGACAGCTTATAAAGAGCCAAGGTACATATGTTTTATTGAAATTGCTCAAATAAATTTATGTAGTTGATATTAATGGTTGAGCTTACATTAAGCTGCTGTACATATGCCTTTCTAATGAGCAGATACCATGTTAATCTTATTTAGCCAAGTAATGCGGTGCAAATTTGGATTTTTGTGCTTATTCTTCAAGTAGGAATAAGCGTTCAAATTTACCAGTAATAAATACTAATAATTCAGTGGTGTTTTGTACAAAAGCGTGAATCAAAATGATGGCTTTAATTGTATTTAATTTGAAATTCTTAAATTCATTTAATATTTTAAGATCATCTTCAGAGAACAATAATGAAAACATTGAGGAATACGTATACGCCTAAAAATACAGCGAAATTTATCTTCATTTACTAAACATTTCAAGAAATGCATATTTGTGGTGGAAACCGTATTATGATGTGACAGCGGCGCTTTTATGAAGTTTCCTAGCAAATTATTTTATGAAAAGTACTAAGAATACTAATATAAGTATATCTAAGCTTGTTTTAAACATTGCAATTTAGCTATGTATTACTATTAAATAGCGGAAAATCCTTTTTTGCTTAAGTAATGATCCCATATAAGTTTGCTCTTTTAAGAATGGTTAAGCTTTCTGCTAAAATAAAGCTAAAGCATAAAATAAAATACCTCTGAAAACTTAATATTAATAGCATTTTGGCCACAGTTAACCATGTAATATTATTGCACCAATTCATCTGAGAATGAAATGTGAGAATTAATCTGTGTGGACAGACTCCTTGAACGATTAAACTCTACCTGTATCACATATTTCATCTACAAACTACTTTGCCCTTTAACATGAACAAATTTTATGAGCGTTTACATATAATAAGAAGAACTTTGTCTTTTAAATCATCACTAGACATTTTTTCCATTCTTGACTTCTAATTCTAATCTAAAAATCATTAGAAGTGTCTCTACGCAAGCACAAAAAGCCAATATCTTGCCTTGAAAAAAACAATCTTGCTAACATAAAACACTACAGTACTTCCCATGAATTATCTCCATTTCAGGCACAGAGTTCTGAATAAGGATTTACCGGTACTGATATTAATAAATGTTGTAACACTTAAAGGTACTGTGAGTCCATCTTCATTAATAAACAGCCAGTCTGTAGAAATGCTTAAAAGGAATTTTATTTTTTAACATTCATCTGTTTTATAATAAAAGTGATACGTCAAATACAGCTTCCAAAAACACTTATTCTTCCCTTAATTAATTCTACGCCATTTGCATCCGGTTGTTCGCCTATGTTTTTTGTGAGATTCGAAAGTGTCAGAGCGCGCTTCTTAATCCAAGGGATTGCGAACATCACTAAGTACATTCTATTATTCAGTGTAACTGCATAACAGACTGAAATTATATTTTGCAGTTTTGTAAAAATTACTATTTGGGGATTTAAGACTTGCTATGTCAAAAGATAAGAAAAGGTTTCGGCAAACGAAAGTGTGCATAATACAGTTAATGAATCAAGTTGAAGTTACATGTGGTTTTGAATTTTTAATTGGATAAAGGGTATTCACCTTAGCTATTTTAAGAAATACAACTCTAAACGAGCCATTTACTTAAATCTCCGTTAAATCAGGACTCTGCTAAATCTGAAAACTAAGGTTGACGAATAAAGCTTGAGATTAGTTAAAATCATACCTGTGATGTTCTGAGACTTTGAAAATTTTGCGAATGCTTTGCAGGGTAGGATTAAAATGAAGCACCCGTATTTTTAAGACATATATGATTCTTATACCTTCATGATCTTGGATTAGCTTAGGTTACTGGAATATAGCAAAGCAGTTGAGGGCTATCTCTCTAAGATAACGTATGCCTTCATGGTTTACTTTCAGAGCGAAACTGGCTTATATTCAAGTTACCCTCTAAAACTACCCCTGCGCCAGCCCGTTCACCTAAGCCCAAAACCAGGTCAAACTGCCAGTATTCAGCGGTTTTAACCACTTGATCATTGGTGGAACCTTCATGATTTTGAATCCTGCCTCTATTTGTCTTGAAGATGCTGTTTGGAATGCGTTCTAAATGATAAATATGTTTCAGCAATCTTTCTTTAGAAATATCCATTTAATGTAGCTGATTATGACTTAAGTAAAGTGGAATCAACGTATCCATCCTCGTATCATCTATTTAAGATGAAATATTTCAAACGTAGTTTTCCAAATTGTTGTAACTCAAAATTATTTTTTCTCTTCAAATAATTAATATTTACCAATATTATTAAAGTTTAATGAAATGCCTGTAGAAAGTTGTCGAAATACTGGAATCCTTAAAAAAATGCCAAATAACTAAAGAATAATTTTTCCACTTAAAACTAAATGCATGCAAAACTCATTTAAAAAGTTAATTACATTCAAAATTTAAAATGTATGCAAACATAACAAGTTAAAAAGAGCAGTTACAAAGTTCTACGCAAAAGAGATAGATCTGTCATTAAAACTTTGTTCATGGAATTTATAGATGGAGTTTTGAGCGAGATAATTATTGAGAAATATAATACTTGGACATTTAATGAATCGGTACCATACGGAATCGCGTAACGGGAACATCAACTTTATTTCAATTAGGGACATATTTTAACAACATATATTTACTGTATTTGCGATGATTAAAGAAGGCCCTTTCCGGTCCAGAAGAAAACGAACAATAAATGGCCTGCACTTTCTATTCAAATATATTACAAAAGAATCTCTCTAAAGGCTGATACAGAATAATAATGCAGATTGAGTCTCAAATGAAAATCGTAAAGTTTCCAATCCTTCTTTGTACGATTGGATAGATAGAGTTACTTTTGTCAGTCAGCAATGATAAAATCTTTCTTTACCTTTCTTTCTGAATAAGAAAGCTGGTTGTGTACATATTTCGTACGTTAAAAGACAAGGCTCATCTTTCATCGTCACGGTAAATTAATGTCAGCCGGCGGCTTTGTATAGCTCTTAGCGTTTAGGGATTTAACATCATTTTCTGTTTCTAGAGAACAAAAGAGCGGGTACATCATTATTTTAATTAAAACTGAAGTTTCACTTTTTAGGAAGATATAATACATATGCATGTGCGGAACTTCTCTTCCTTACTTCGTTTCTGTTTCACTAATGCTTCTGACAGGAGTTGAAAAATATTAATTACATCATGAAAAGAACACACCGTGTTGCAATACGTCTTACAGTAACTCCAAATTTTATATTTTAAATACTTTACTCGTGTTTAAGCAATTTCTTTCATCCAAAATTTAATTTTATGTATCCGTCTGGGATAGATACAAATTTTGTAGATGGGTTTATTTAGATTTAAGACTGAAGTAAATGCTAAAGTATTTCTCAGGCTGTTTAAATTCTCAAGTATTTTATGCATCTCTTTCCGTTATAAAAAAAATAAAATCAATATATTAGAGCAGAAGACAAGCAAACATCAGAAATGTTTTTCAGACATAAAATTTGAAGATTTAACAAATTTTTGTACAAAAGTTTTGAAAGAAACATGTCGTTGAATAATCTTAGAATTAGATTGAATTGAATTGGACTATTTCATTATGGCAAAGCACACGAGTGCTATCTGCCTAAAGGGAAGGATGCCTTCGTGGAGGACTTTCTAAGGAAAACTGGCTCGTATACACGTTACACATGGAGAAAACCACGAAAACGCCCATGCAGCCAGCCCGTTCGCTTGATTTGAACCTCGGACTGAACTACCAGTGTTGAGCGTCTTTACCGCTCGGCTGCCGGAGGGCCAATCTTAGAATTAGCATTTTGTTTGTTCGCACACAGCATAGCCATACGAATAAATAATGCTTCATGGAAGTCTCTCTAAGGAAAACTTCCTCTTTGAGTTAGCAGTTCTAAACTTGACGTACTATGAAGAAAACGGAAACACTATATATAATCAAAGAAGTAGTAGTAAGCAGATCTCAGGTAGCCCGTTTTCGGGATTCAAACCTCGGACTGAACTACCTGTTATCAGCGATTTTACCGCTCGGCCGCTAGTGGGCCCTCAGGTAGATAGGAATGTAGACTAAAAGGAAACATATGCAGCTCATCTCTATTTTCAAGAAAAGCAGTTTAACAATACTTTTAATTTAACAATTATTTTCAGCGATTAGGAACAAAACATATAAATAAATGTTAAATTCTTCCTGATTTAGCATTCTCGATTTGGGCATGACTCTTTTATTACTGTTAAAGAAATATGTGCGGTATTTCCCTCCAACTTATATTGCTTTACAGTCTTCCGGAGAAAAGCCTTTCCTCTCATTCCTTTCAAGTAATCTTCAAAAGAAATAGACAAGGCAAAGATTTGCGAAGGGTTCCGATGACAATAAATTTTAGATTCGTAAATTGCATAAACTGTGTCTCAAGTTGCAACATTGTGTTACCTAAGCTTCACAAGTAGCATCTGGTGTCTCAATCTGTTTAAAAAATTTATAAAACAAAAAATTGCAAGGGAAGTTATATAGTTCTTAAAGTGATGGCACAGGCTACAAAACCCTTACGCAAGTGACTTGTGTAGCAAAAGAGTGTGCTTGATGTGCTTGATGCTACTGATGTGCTTGATGAAATTTCACACGGATAAGTATTCTCCTTCTCTAACCTTCACATAGCAATGTTGCTAAACTGAACTATATAAAGAAATTTAAAAAAAATATTTTTGCTATAGAATTGCTTAAAATATGATTAATAAATAACTGATAAATTCAAAGGCAAAAACTGATATTTTTTGCATATATGGTCCTTAAAGCTCACTTATAACGTATCCTTTTTGTTTGGCAATACTCCAGATTCAATGCTACCTTTGGCAATCATTAAATTTTAGTTTAATCGCATCAACTTTCTTCATTAAAAATGCACCTTTCAAATTTAAATTTACGTCTACATCTTTACACACATTTGTAAAAATAATTCAACTCATTATTGATCTTGAGACAGCTCCTAATAATTTTTATCATATGAGTGAATAATTTATTACTTTCTTTATCTCGATTGAGGTTTTGTTAAGGTTTAATAATTTTTAAGCTTTTGAACATTCTAGGCCATCATTTGTGTTATTTAGAAATACTCACATATCCAATTAACATCCATTAACTCTATCAACTTATAGCAATATGAATAATTTTCTCCCAGAAAAGATTACTTTTTTATTTCGCTTTCTTATAATCTTACTTCTTATATTTTTGTAATTACTTTCAGGTCTTATATTTAAATTTGTCCCTTTCAAATACTAAAATGTGCCAGAATTATGTTTTTTTCCCCAGTGGCTGAAAATTTCTTTTCATTATAAATTTTGTCTCACATATCAGTTTTGCAGCTTTCTCTGATTGCATTTATCTTTTTTTCCATTTTTCTTGTCTTATTCAATAATAATGCTTTTTATGCCGCTCTTTTTCATTTCGTATTAAGAATGCTACAATATTCTTCTCGTATCTTCTTTTATCCCTAGTCACTTTATTTTCCAGTGCTTATGTGTCATGTATCTCATTCGTCTATTTGGTCGTATATCTTTTTCAAATCTTTATCGTCATTTTTTTCCCTTCGGCGATCTTTTTTCCATGTTCTTTCATTTCGCCTATCAGTCACTGTGTGAGTATTTGGTTTTCTCTTTTGATTTGATCTTTCTAGCTTTTTATCGAATTCATCATACAGTCAATACATTCATCCAATTAAACCTACGTATTAAATAATATTAACCCATTTCCTGTAGTAGTGGAGACAGATAATTCGTCTTCAGTTTTTTTATATCTTTTCGTTAATTAAACACAGGTGTTGTCTAATTAACAAAAAACTGACAATAGGTTTTTGAGGATATTTAAAGCATTCCGACACATTTTGTATAGATTATATGTTACACATTTTAGCAGTAATTAATTTTTGCAAATTATGTTGCGTAGGATTTTATTTTTCTTTAAGAACACCTTGTAAAACACATTTATATTCTATTTTATAATTAAATCCAGAAATCCCAGAAATTGCATTATTATCAAATATATATTACATGCTTACATTTAAGAATATACATACATACATATATATATATATATATATATAATTGAAAAGCTAATAAGTATTGTGCTGTAAGACCTATTTGGTCTTAAAAATTGTTTGCGCAATATGCTGCAAAAATTATGAAAAAATAGGAAGAAAAATTGTAGTGAGCTCGCTAAAAAGTTACCAGGAGCTGCAGCTCCAATAAATAGTCCAACGCAGGATTTTTAAAATAATGACATTGAAGGGTGAAAATTAGCCTACACGCGAAATAAAATGCAGAATATAAAAACTGTTAAAATCAATCGTTGGAAACATGTGAATGGAAAAAATACAGTAAAAACCTATCGATATGGTAAGTGAAAAATTAAAACATATAAAAAACTGATCGACGGAAAAAGTTAAAACAAAATTAAAACATATGAAAAACACAAAAAATTACAAAAATTATAAAATTACAAAGCGGAAAATGGTAAATTAGCCTAATTCGGCTAATTTACCATTTTCTATAAGAATTTACTAATAAAAGAATTTTATTAGTAAATTTTTATTAGTCCTTGGTGCTTCTATATTTAGTAACTCTCATTTATAAAGTTTTAGATTCATACAGTTTTAGATTGCATTCATTACCAGAGTTTTAGAATGTATATATATATATATATATATATATATATATATTCTTTTATTAGTAAATTTACTAATACAAGAATTTACTAATAAAAGAATCTTATTAGTAAATTCTTGTATTAGTAAATTTACTAATAAAAGAATATATATATATATATATATATATATTCTAAAACTCTGGTAATGAATGCAATCTAAAACTGTATAAATCTAAAACTTTATAAATGAGAGTTACTAACTATAGAAGCACCAAGGAGACCAAAAATATTAATACAAATAGAAGAAGAATATGTAATGAAATGGTGTACTATTGCCTGCTGATGCATTTGAAACGTGACGGTATCCATTGTTGGTTTCCTGCGCGGGATGTAAATGGATTGAAACTCCGAGACATGTTCCCTCTTTGAGCGGTACATAACTATCACACATTTTACTGGAATACTTTCTATCAGGCTAACTTAAAACGAAAGGTAAGGAAACGTCAGTTGATATATTTTATCATTTGTATTTGAAAAAGACTTCATAGAATATGAAGAACTTAAACATTTAAGAAATATTAGGATAGCAGAGGATTCGATAATAGATGTTGGGTAGTCCTTTTTAAAACATAAAAACATGATAAACATGCAGATGTTTGCGTGAAATTATGAAAATATTTAGCCTATGTTATAAACTCTAGAACATCCTGGGGTTTCTAGTTAGAGCTTTCAAGAAGAAATTCCGTTAGTTACCAACAAAACCTTTTGGCTTGTAAATGTTCATCTGAAAGCAAAATGTCATATGACATGAATGCAAGAAATAAACTCATTTTCAGACATTATTTCTTGTAAACAACGACCAGCGTATGCAGTCGAAAACTTCGTATTAAAATATGCGACTTTCTGCCTAGACAGCTATTCAGACATCGGAACTGCTACCGTTAAGGAAAACGAGCAACTGCGCATAGTTGAAATTTAAAATAAATTCCAACTTTATATTAAGGCAAAATGCAGCATTAGAAACTATAGGGAGACATGCATAGAACCCCTCTTTTCAGAAAGCATATTTTCTGCCAAAGAATGCGTTTTTGCTACTTTAATATTTGCAGAATATATTTACTCCGTTGAGAAAAGGAATTCCGTAGCTGTCTCACCCGAAATGCATTGATAATTAAATGAGACCCGAAATGAGAACAACAATCCAAAATCCTAATTAAATTTCAAATTGCCCCCCAGCCGGAATAGTAGTTAGTGAACCTGACTGCTGTAGGGACGGGCCCGTGTTCAAATCCCGGAGAAGGTATAGTTACAACTCCCGTCTCTTCATAAGTTGCAACGGTGGCCGCCTTTTAAGTTCTTCTATAACAAAATGACCACCACTTCCGGCCCATGTAGTGGCGTAAGGCTGATGGCCATTAAATAAAGCGCCCGGCCATTAAAAAATAAAGATTTTTAAATCGGCAGGCTTCATTTCCTTATAAAACCCGTGATTAACTAACTGCAGGTAAGTAAACTCATACCTGTCTATTTTATCTCTCTACAGTATGTTTTATCACAAGAAATCTCGATTATTTTACAAAAATAGATTTTGTAATTAAAACGTGTCAAATAAGACTTGATCTCGCGAAAAGCCCACTGATTTTCTACAGGAATGAACAGCAGGCTATTAGGAATTCCAGAATTATTTATAAAACAGTGTATATTCATCCGCCACCGTAATGTTTCAGTCTGAAACCTAATTCCGCTAATTTTCTTTTATTAACTTCTAAAACTAACTGGCAGCATGTGGAGGTTTTTAAAAAACGTAATTTCCTTTGTACGATGGGGTATGTTAAATTCTCTTAGCAGGATACCTTATATTAAAGTGCTCTAATTTGTCTCTTCGATCTAAAACTAGATTTTTAATGCTATTAGATTAACAGCTCCATTTAGATATAATGCGAAAATAATGCATCGATCCTTTCGAACAATGCCTAGCTAGAGGACAAAAAGGTTCAAAATGTGCTGAAAAAAAGACCACGGTGAAACGAAAGTGGATCATTAATCATAAAATGCCCAGTTTCCCGTCACATGAAGTGCTATCAATTTTTGACCTACTCTTGACTTACAGAGTGTTGAGTGAAAGCTGTTACAGATTGGATAAGCTGTTAAAAGGGCAAAACAAATCAATATAAAATCTGTGAAGGCGTTGTCAGTAAATTTGACTTTTTAATTTAATGTATTTCTTTTTGTTTACTCTAAACCTATATTAGTACAAAATACACTAACTTTGATGACACCTCTTTGTAATTTATTATCGCTGTATATCGTCGCTCCACAAGTAATGAAATTTATTTGTACTCTCTTAAGGACGCTTTATCTCACGGAAAAATAAAACTGCTAATAAGAAAATGAAGTTGATGCTTTGGCGTAAAACTTTATAATAGGAAAACTAAACGTTCTTTCACATATTTATTTTTTAATGTTATAGTTGTACTTCTGTAAATTAGGATAGCTTATAAAATAATTGAGCAATGCATTTTCAACGTTAAAAACTTTTAAGGGGAAACATGATCCTTCGCTTGTATTTTCTTTCCATGCATCTTCAAGTGAATCTATTAAAAACTACTGGCATAGCTGAATATCCAAGAAAAATGCGAGTTGTAGTTTTAGATAGCGATTTCAAAACAATGCTTGACAAATCAATCTCTATTAATTTAAAAGTTGCTGAAAATAAAAATCGAAGCTGACATCCTTTATTTAAACAGTAAACAAATTCCCTGCTAGCCCAGGAAATAAAGCAAAACAATGTAGCGAGTTAAATATAAAATTTGAGTTTCGTCCTATAATTGTAGAGATTCAACGTATGTCGGACTCGATTCAAGATTCATCAGGTAAACTGTACAAAAATTTCAGAAAGCATTTAAAAAGCGTGATTCGAAAAAAGAAAAATGCTGATCAATACAAAACATTTGACTATTTAGAAACCATTATAACATATCAATCCTTACTACATATTGATTTTAAACGCAACAAAAGACTATAAGACTTTCTTGACTACCTAAATTCAAAAGTGATATTAACGATAAAACATAAGACATGAATTTTAGCAACATAATAGTACTGAAGAATTAACTACAAAAAATAAGTTATAAAAATTTGTCGATCTTAAATTACCTCTTTCAATTTAAGAAAGAAATGATTTCTCCACCTTTCTCAGTTTACGAAAAAGATGAGTAAACATTTAAGCAAAAGAAATGGTTTAATCAGTCAGCTGAATATTTATTAAAAGCAATTCTAGAAAAAAAACCTTTCATAATTTATAAAATTATATTGCTTAGCATTTGATGACTGAGTTTATCCTTCCATCGAGTTTCAAATTGAAACCGATTTTCATTCCGAAATGTTGTTCACTTTGGCTCATGTAAGAAGGAACGCATTCCAACAATTCTCATGATTCGATCGTAGCAAAGGCTGAGCCTAACTAGACCGCGGATAGCCGTACCATGCAACTATTGCTTGCTTGGGTCGAATTCCAGTTAGTGTTAGGAGAATTTGCAGTAGATGTGCCCAAGAAGTCCACACCCACGTGCGGAATCTCAACAACTTCACTCATCAGTGTCCGAGATGACATATATTTTGTCCGCATCGCTGTTAGGACTCGTACAGCCACATCAAGTATCCTAGATCAGGAAAATGGATTCTTTATACAGCACTAAATGTCCGGACATGCGATGCAACATCTGCGAAGCTATTTGGTTGTACACCAGGTGATCCTTGTTTCAACTTCTCTTGAAGCTGCAGCACACAGGTTCTTACAGGTTGCACACAGGTTACACCAATGATTTGACGTCATCTTTTCTGACGGAAACCCTTTTTGCTTGCAGTACCATAATGGTCGTATCCGAGTTGTGATGGCATTTTTTGCTTATCATAACGACGTGGTACTTGTACTGATGACATGGAGTGGCACTTCGTGCTCATCCCTCTCAATTCACCTTCACTTATCCATACTTTTATCAGCTACAGCTACATTATTCAGGTGTTAATGCCCGGCTTTGGCTCCAACGTACGAGGGACGGACTCATTCAATCCTTCATTCAAGAGTTCTAATGAACAGAATGCGTTCGTTTCTTTTGTAATGTAGCTTTAAAGATCCGTACGCAGCTGCCCTTTATTCCCAATATACGTTTGCAGGCAGGGATGTTCTGCCTGGTAGTTACGATATGGCTAACGCTGCTAGCTTGGAGACGTTCTGGATGGGTTCATGTCTACATTTCAAGAAGTTCTCTCTTGTCTGGCATAGTGTGTTTTTTCTCTGGGCTGCATTCCCATTCCTAGAACCCAGTATATACGATGTCTACGTTCTCGATGCGTTCCCGATGAGTACTTTCTCGTTCCTAGAACCCGATCTTCGTCGTATGCTTCGATGGGGTTCATTCAGAAATTTCCTCATTACGCCTGTGATCAACCTGACCCTGTTCCATTGTTACGTTATTTACACAAACGTATTAAAACTTCGATTGCGGGTTTTCTTCATATTCATACTGTGCTATGTTTCCTCAATACCCTGGATTTTCAACTTCCTTGCTTGGTGTGTTCTACAGATTCCTCACCAGTTGAAAATAACTATGGACAATGGTTGCAAAGAGATAGCCGCGAAAATACTCGACAACTAGTAGGACAGATGAACTATGGCCTGAACTGGAAACCGCATGGACTGCTCTACAAGTAACTCCTATTCAAGGTAACATCGTTTGAATTCTCAGGAGTAACACCGCTTCTATTTTTTCCAGAGATCGACGCTTGGAGTTCTGGTTATTTTACGTAAAATGTTAATAATTTCATCTCTCCACATTCGTAAAACAACTGTAATTATTCCAACTGCTTTCCTTCATAAAGCAGCAATTTCAACGTTCAGCAGTGCAATTAAATCAGTCTTTCATTATGCTTAACAGTAGCGCTATTCATCGTTGGAAGAAAGCGGATAAAATAACGAAAAACGAACAATTTCGTTTTTATTTTAGTTTACCTTTTTTTTTTCTTTTCCAAATTGAAATATTTCCTTCCCAGCTCTCACAGTTCACCGATTGAATCCCAGTGACTCCAGCAGTGTTCTAATCCAGATAGCTCCATGAAGCAAAATTTTATACTGTTTCCTTAATGTTTGAAGTAAATATGAATTCGTGGCTGTTTGGAAAATTTAGTGAAAAATAAGAGATTTCTAAAATGTTGTCAGAACAAATAAGATCAAAATATGCTTTGGAATAAATGCCCATTCTTCGTAAACTTGGTTTTGGAAAACTCAAATCAAAATAACTAACTTAAAGAGGCAATTTAACAAAGCTATTGCATATAAAGTCATTTCAAAATTTTCTAAATATATTGTTTAGGTATCTTTAATCTTGATGTCCTATGTTTTATTTTAAAATGCTTCTTCAGTCATGATAGTTACAAGATCTGGCCTTCTTAGGTAGCATACAATTAGACAAGAATTCTAAATGACAACTGATGAGTTTCATTGTGTCTTATAAGTACCACAGAAGAAGGAAAAATGTGCAAGAGGCCCTTTATTAATCCAAATAAAGTTTAACAATCGGCATTAACTCATGCTTACAGAAGTCAATAGCTTTGACTTTAAATAAAAGGTAACGTATGTACTAAAACTAAAGAAATTTAAGTATTGCCTAACGGCTATCCAGTAGAATTAACGAGGAAGCTGGTTCTGACTGAAGTCGGTGTAAGCAAGCCTTATGACTAGAATGACTCAATGCCGCAGAATGCTGATAGCTAGATAATCAGAGTTAGCAGCGTGGCCTTCAAGCAGACGGAACACGCTCTTAATTCTCCCTCCAAAACTTTCCTTTAAATACTTTCTTTCTTCTACCTAATTTGAATAGCTCATGCCTGGAAATTCACATTCTTTCAGAAGAATGTAAACGAGGCTGATAAAAAATAAATTGACATAGAATAACTGGTTAGAAACTTAACTGATACTTTATATAGTCATAATAATGATGGTAATAGGAATAGTTGTAAGCACTTGATAGAAACATGAAATAGGATTTACTCCCTCCATGTCGAATGAAAATTATACATGCTGTCCTGAAAATTTTTAATGAATGCAGTCTCATCTGCCGCTATGAATATTATTATTCATAAGATGATTTATGAAATCAAAAAGAATCATCTTTTTTCATACCGTTTGTTCTCCATTGTGAGAAACTAACTGAAGATCTTGAAAATCATTTTCGCTTCTCTGGTTATTGTGTTTTAATTCAGCACTTGAAGGTCAAGTATATGCATAAATGCGCTTGAAATTTATTCATTTTTCCGTAACTAGAAATCAATTTCTTCCAAGAAGATATCCAGGTAGGCGCTTTTGTTTAATGAGATAATCCACAAGTGTTGCCATAAAAATGATCTACTCACTCCGTTAAAAGATACAGATAGAGGTAATCAAGAAACATATTTAAAGGCCAATTAATTAAACGTTGAGGAGTAATTCTAAATGGTGCTTTAGTGCGAGCGTTTAAAGCGGTTATGAGTTTTAAAAACATATGCTTTAAAATTTTGGGGCTTTAATGAAGCGCATTAGATTACAATTTATTTAATCAATTGCATCTAAATTAGAGGCACTCTGGTGTGTTTAAAATCTGAGTCGCATAAACTTCTCTAAAACAATTAAATCAGAGGTAAAATATATGAAAACGTGTGTTACAAATTGTTGTACGTACGTATCCAAAACGTTCCTGAAACATAATGCTGATATCTGAATTGTTAATAAAGTTCTGTATTGTTTGCGCAAACATTTTTTAATATGTTTGTTTTTTTTACTTAATATTGCCACCATAAAAAATTCGTAAAAAGCGGTGCTGACATTATAAGGTATTTTCTTAATTACCACGCTCCTTCGCGATGTAACTACAAGCACGTCTGACTAGCAATCGGTAGGTTAGGAGTTCAAATTCTGATGGTTTTCATTGAACATTTTACTGTCTTCTAATAGTTTCCTGCATTTTCTTATGGTCTCTACAGTAGCGAGAGAACTAAAACAGTGATAGCAACAATTTGTCATCACCAGGATTCGCCAACTATACCCTAGTTTAAACTGTGAAGATGGAAGGTATTTTCACTCATTTTTACATCATGCCGACGTGGTAAAATTGAAAGCACGGCTGGGTAGCAATTCAGAGATCCTCCTGGCTAGAATACTGGATATTTTTCATGCCCTTGCTCCCAAATAAAATGCCCATTGATGTCTACAACCTTATTTAAGCAGCGCGATATAAATAGACAGATTTCTAAATAATAATGTTCAGAGAAGCAGCCGATTATTTAATGAGGCTGATGTTTCAGATATATTTATTACTATAGTGCTGATTCTGCTGATAAAAATTTTTAATTACATTTCACGTATCTAGAAATCGTGAAATTAGAGCATTCTTAGCTTGTTGCTTTCCTGAACTTGTAAGGAAGATATTTTGACAAAATATTAGTTGTTCCAATGAAACTTTTTGTTTTTAAGATAATTTAACAGTTTTACTCCCAATCTACTAGCCGTGATGCAACACACAATCAGTAAACAGCACGCTTGATCATCTTAGATATTCTTTAAACATTAGGACACTTAACTCATAAATGTTGCTCCACCAGTGGCCAAGAAATTAAGATCGTTGAATACTGGAGTTTCGACCTAGGTTCGATCCCAAGCCAACGAGTTGGCTGCATGGGATCTTGGTTTTCTCCATTTGTAACGTGTTCAACTTGGTTCTCGGCGTTTCCTGCACTTGCAACATGAACACTAGCCGGTTTTCTCAGGAAAACTCTCCATCTGTCCTCCCCTCTGTCAGATAAGCTGCGTGTGCTTTGTCGTACTGAAATAACCTAACCTACCATTTGAATGTTAGGTTTGGAATTTAGGTAAATTTCCTTTCTGCCTTAATTTTCTAAGAGACCGCACTTAATGGCCGGAACTATTTGAATATATAAAATATAATCTTACATGGCTTACTGAATTCTTTTATTTTGTTTCAGTATGTAATGCATGTATATATGTTTCTATATGTTGGTGTGCGTGTCTACAGAAGTAAGATTATGAACCTAAACAGCAGTGAATCCATATTTAAGTTTAGAAGGTGGTTTCCACTAGTGAATAATACTAATTCTTTCGTGTGACAGATCAGAGTGCTACATTTGCATGACCTAAAAAACAGCCTTGCTTAGCTTTCGAAGAATTTGTTAATTCCTTCGAAGAAACTTCTATATTTTACATGCGAAAAACGTTGCTTGTGGGCTGTTTACAGGCAGTTCCGTACATGCTTCCTCGCCGTGTAGTGGACCTGGAATTGAAGGGCTTTAGTTTGCCAACTCTTGCTAAATATCTCTTACATTTCAAATGAAATTCTAAGAGAGTTTATTTTAATTTTTACATGTTTAATTCTTTAACTCTTAAAATGTCATGAAAGAATGAATCTTCAGAATTTTAGGACTGAATGTTTCAGTACCAACTGATATACTAAACAACTTTGAATTGTTGATGATTAATTTTATCTATTCTGTAAAACCAAAATGACCGGATTTCTGAAGAGAATTCTTAGCATTAGGATGTAAGGTATTTTCTCTCTCCTTTTCTCATGCCTTCGGGGTGTAATTTGAAGCATACTCGATGCGTTTTCGAGAGATCCAGTGTTCATAACCCGGCGAGAGCATTGCATATTTTTCACGTCTCCTGCTACAAGGATACACCTAATGACTCTAAAACGAGAGAATTATTTCGAACAGATAAGAGAATTTTGTTGTCTGATTACAGAGAAGACATAGCATTTTATTTCACGTCCTTACCTTCCAGATTTGGCAACTTGAAGACTAGTTTTATTCCCTAAAATGAAGGTTATATTAAAATACCCAACTCTGAGCGCATTTGAGAAATTAAGAAATATAAAATGAAGAGAACGTAAAAGAATTCTATTGTTGACTTCTGAGTAAACATCCAGAAATTCCATAGTCGTAACCAAGAGCTATATGAGGTCAGAAGAAATGTATGTAAAGATCTAAACAGTAACAAACTTTCTTTCATGAAATAATTTATTTTATGATGTCAGTCTTAAATCTTTGTATACGCTCTGTGTCTATGTCATGTTTAAATGTAACACGTATTTGCAAATAGGACCAATGTCACAAGTGAAATTTCAAAATACATTTTATGTAATGGGTGCACAATACAGACGTAATCAAGATACAAAGAATGCAGCAACAGAATTTTCCAGAAATTATTTTCCTTCGCAGAATTCACGAAGCATTTATAAGAATGGAGGAAAACGCCAATGCTTAGTCAGTAAATTTTTCTTTACACGATTTGTCCTTCGCAGTTAGATAGAAGTCCCGTTCAAGAAAAACACTATACTATATACAATCAGATTGACTGATTTCTCGTTTCTCCTCGAAAATACGATGATGAGGCTGGAGTCACTTTGAAAAAGGATGCCACAAATACTTTATTTTTTTCGGAAAATCCCGGTCAGCTGAAATAAGTGAATAGCAAACACGTCACGATGGCCGAGCTTTCAATGAGTGTGTTTCCAATGTAACTGAAACCTGAAAAATAAATCTAATTCAAATATTGTGACGTGAGTATATGCAAACAATAATACAAGCACTGATTACAATTTTTGTAGCCCGTATAATAATCATTATACAGTAAGCACAATCCATTAAATTTTTAAATCAAATTAATGTCATTTCAAATTTACAATAGTCACTACTGTATACATACTAACATACGCATATTAAAACAAAAATATACAAATGGAAATTCAAGCAGAGAAATTTAGGCACTCACAAAAGACATTAAACATATATTTAGGTGAAGGAAAAATGCATGACAAATGAGTAATGAAATATTGCATGAAAAATTACTGAAATACTTGTGATGTATGATATTTTTAAAAGACACTTAGGTAGATATGGACTATAAGCCAAAATTTGAAGTACGTATAAATTTAGATCTCCACATCTTATAACTACAGGTAATACAATGAGTAAATATTTCCCTTAAGATATAAAAAGTTGTAATAATTAGTTTGAAATATTATTGGTATAAACTAGGGCTTCTTTCGAAGTTTCCCATGTTGACCTTTTATGATCAAAAACAATTTATAACCCCCTTTACTTGAATAAAGATATAATTTGTCAAATACTATCCTTAATTAGTTTTACTAATTTATTTAATAATTACGAAATATCTCTTAAGAATACAAAATTAACACTTAACAAAAGCTCTGAGATTATATGAATACTGAACGTATTCATATAATCTCAGTATAGGATTTATATTATATAATATTTCGTACAGTATTAAATGTACAGTAAATTTCGTACAGTACAAAATTTATACTTAAATATTCATAAAAGAATTTTCCGCAGAAATGCTTTTTCTACAATCCCAAACACATGTGCAGAACATCAAAGTTTTTAAGTTTTGATATAAATGTTGTTTCTTTTATTAGCAAATATAACCCCAGACTAATGATTTAGTGCACCCATTCATTTTTAAGTCAAAACTGGGTTTTATAATCTTACATTTCCATTTTATAATTCAAAAAGATTACATACAGAGATTAATATATTTATACCTCATATAAAAATTCATATTTATCTCCTTTTTGTTGCAGTTCATTTAAAAACCATATTTATTATTCCGTTAAAAATCGGTGTTTGGAAATACGCGATGTCATTTCTTTGTCTAATATTTGTTAACATAAGAAATAGTTATTAATTTAACAAATCTTATTAATACCAAAAATATTTACAATCTTTATTCCCAAAATCAGTGATTAAACACGCTACTTACAATGCTTAACGATTGGGTTTTCATTTCATAGGAAAGTTTATGATTGCTACTGAAGATTCAACTTCTTCCTCAAACCTTTCTTTTCTTCATAGCTTAACAGGAATGGAAATTATAAGCAATAAAACCTCAATTTTGTAAAATCAGGTTTAACTGGCACAGTTTTTATTTTAGCAGAATCGCTTTGAATGGTTCAACACTATCGCCTTCTTCAGCCGGAACTAAATGGAAAGCAACTATCACAAACGGAAGAGTTTGAAAAAGATTCAAGAACATTCTGATATTATTCCATGCAGCCGTCCGTAATGAAAAAGAAAACTAACGATAGAAACACAGGTAGTTTCTTTGTGTTAACTTACCCAACGAAAATGTACTAGATATATAAATAAAATAAAAGACAAAATATTTATTAGTTTTTGTCTCTTTTTTAGGGCATTTTATGACATTAATATTTTGTTATCACATGTATTGTAACAAATTTTACAGTGAGGTACCTAGGTGAAATAAATATAAAAATGATAACTGACATATGTTCGACAAATACGAAATGAAAAAAGTCAACACTCTCTTTACTTTAGTCCTCGATGAAGCTTGCATTTTTTCTCCATAACTTTTTCTATTAGTATTACATTTTCGTTTATTCCGTCATCTGTTTAAATAGATATATTACATATTCTCTACTGCGCATACTTCGGGGAGAGTAGGTTACTCAAATAAAAATAAGATTTAGATAGTAATGCAGGGTCGAATAGGCGAACTGGTAAAACAACTGCCCTGGAAATTTGTGATTCGACAAGTCACCCGCAAAGGGAGGTTAGAAATAAGTGCAGGAGTCACTTGTTACTTACTCTGAGTAAGTAGGTTAAAGACCCTCATACTAGCTATATAAATCAATATCACGCATTTCCGGAACCCACGGTGCCATTATGGTGCCAATGTGCAATTGCTATCTACTGCAACTGACATCGCAAGGTCTGCCATCACTGGCGGTGTCACCGGTTGTTCCATCTCATGTCCGGGTGTAAGCTTGCGGTCATTTTATGTGAACATTGCTTAGGGTATGACTGAATGTACATCAAACCTGGCCATTCTTACTTAGAGATACAATCCATATACTTAATTTCTTATCAATAAGAACTCGCTTTTTAATGCATATTCACTGGCAGGTCCCATTGAGATTGCAGTTTACAATCAGCCAATTACCCACTTTAATGAGTGTTTTACCCTTTGTTTAGATATGGTTCATTACACATTTTTGTTTCTGTTGAGATATTATAGATCACTTGCGATTTACTCATATTGGTACGTTCATTTGATAGTATATTTAAGTACTTCATAGAATTTAGATGGAGACTAGACGTGATTTGAAGTGTTTTAGTTATTTGCTGTGGCCACTTGCAGCTAGAAATCTGAACAATAACCACTAGGGGTTCTTCTATGAATATTGATTTGGATCGATTTGGGTGGGATCACTTTGTATTAGATAGGTGTAGACCCCTTGATGCGAGAATATGCATTATTGGTATCCGCCGAAAACATCGCGGAACACAACGCAAGGCGAAAACGTCCTAGTTCAAAACATTGTAGGAGAAAAGAAAGCAAAGAGAAAACATCGGAGTTCTAAAACATCGTCGTCGAAACCATGGTGGTAAGAAATAAAGTACCTACAAATCATCGCGTGACGATAACATCGCACACTTGCATTTTTTTAGATTTTTAAAGTGAGTGAGTGCAATTTCGCATAATGATTTGGGAGCCCAAGAAGGAAAGATGAATATTTTTACTTGTATATTTCATATTTTTTAATGAACTTAATAACTTTTTGCTGCAAATGTAAGAAGGAAACTGAAGCATTTGAAAACTGAGAAAAGAAAATTAATACAACTTACAGCACTTAATTTTAAATTTACATAGTTAATTACAAAGTTTATTAATTTTTAATAAAGTTTTACTGATAATTTTTACTAAAAAATACAGTCTAAAAATCTTTAACAAAAGGAAGATAAATAACTGCATCAGGTTACCTCTATACAAGTTGCTCAGTTAATTATCAACTTATTTTCTTTTACGTTTGTTAATCTGTTATTGTTTTAGTAAAGATTACATTTTGTTTTGTTTCCGTTTATTCTTAAAATGTCGTTAACATTTTCAGCCTCTTTCATTTTTGCGCTACCAAATCATTATGCGAAAATGCATTTTTAAAGCTATGTTATATTTGTTTGCTTACAGCATTTGAAGTGGAGTTTAGGCTTAGATACAGGTCGTATTTGCGCCTGCCCCCTAAGCACCTCCTTGTAAAAATACTGATTAATTGATTGATATTCAGGAAAAAATCATGGTGAATAAATCCTTTGTAATCAAAAAATGCAATCAGCATCAACTTAATCTTTCATCTCGATTTTTTGTATGGAAGGAGACGGTCCTTTTCACTGTGCACTTTGTCTTTTTATTTCGGCATCATACTGCAGATATTAGGTCTCAATTGTTACACGTTCATCAGCTTTTACCAAATCATGTCGAAGGTATCGGTAGCAGATATACGTACATAATTTGAAACAAACGTTAGTGCTATAATATTGTTCTACATCGAAGATAATTGTTTTGTACAATGTTTTCTCAGTAAATGAAAATGACTGCCGTTTTGATAAGCAAACGACAAAACAACCAATTTAACCTGGCTGTGACAAGAGTTGAAATGCCACTCTTTTTAAAAATATATTTGTACTTTCAATATTTTATTTTATCATTTGGTCTTTTAATTTGTCCGGATACTTTATGGGTGCACCTTGTGTGTTATAGGAAGGAAGAAAGCGCAGATATACAGAGTTCCAGAGAAAAATTAAGTTGTATAATGCATTCAGGACGCTAAATGTATCACCTTGTTATGGAAATGATAATGGTACACTGCGCCAAAAAAAAAAAAAAAAAGAAATTGGGACAGTTCTATATCTCCCGTTCTACATCGCCAATTGACAAAGTTCAAATTTTTTTCCATGTCTCGAAAGCGAGACTTAGAATATATGTTAGATTTATGTACAGCTTTGCTCTAATATTGGTATTTTGACACAAAAATCGGACTTTTTCTGAAACGGCATGCCCTTTTTTCCCATATTTCTATTCTACGACTCAAAGTATGCCTAAATATTAAATTTTGTAAACTTTGGGGCGAAATTTACGGAGATATTCAAACATTTACCTTGGCGCATTTTTTTTCAGTTTGCGCCAAGAATAATTCACTTGACGATCTTAATTTATGGAAACCTTTCCTTTTTTTCATTGTAAACGAGCCGGAAAAAGTCATTGGTCATTATATCAAATAATTTTAACAAAGTGCGTGAACCACATTTGGCGTTATTTTCGCTTATAATAAATATGCCAAATTTCAAGACGCGCCAATATGTAAATTCTCGTATATCGCAGGAAATTTTGAATAAAAAAGTCTAATTTTTTGCAGGTGCGCTTAGAAATACATCTACTTTAAGATGGTGGTAAAATTTTTATAGGTTATAATTTAAAATTTGCTTCAACAATTTTTTAAAATTATTTTAAAATACACATTCAAAAAATAAATCATAAAAATGGGCGAATTGTATTTGGAATGCACCTAAATTTTGAATTCTGGAAGAAGGAATCAATTAATTTTAATCAAAAAAGAGATATTAATAAATACATATCAAATTCAATTAACATTGTGGAGGCAAAATGTTGAGAGTTAAGTTTTTAAAAACTGCCTGTGAGATTTTTATAAAACTTCGCAGTTTGGCATAACTTGAGCAGTAGGATCAAGTAATGGAAATAAATTGGCATGCCTTTTTAGAAAATGTCCAGATTTGTGTAAAAATGCCTACATTAGAACAATTGCTACATATAAATCTACTACATATCCTAAGTCGCGCTTTCGAGACATTAAAAACGCAAGTCGAAATTTGTTAATCGGCCCATTAGAACGGAAGATATAGAACCGTCCCATTTTTTTGCGCAATGTGCATTGCTTAGTTCAGTCGGTATGTGATTTCGGAGCTCTGTGATCTCTATGATGTTCTGTGAATTTCTGTGCTGTCTCTTTCTGCTAGTCTAATTGAAAGGACAACGTAACTTAGTCACAGGTTTGCATAATGTGTCTCACATTGAGTGCTTAGTTCGTGAACCATTGATGTTACTGCAAGTGACGTTGTATCTTTGATTCATAAAATGGCAGATTATGAAATGGACAAATTTATAGAAGCTTAGCGTTGTTCAAGTATTGTCAAATGCTAACTGAAAATCGTCAAATTATTTCTTGTTTAGTGTTCGACGGTTCCTTGCACGCAATTCATTTCACATGCCATAATAAGACGATTTGATGAGTTTTAAGACTAGAGATCTGCAGACAGAGTACATCGCCGCAAGTAAGTCATGTGTAGTCCATGCTGTCTTCAAGCCGGAAGTGATGTCACAAGATTGTGAAATTTCGTTATATTGGTATATTTAAAATCATAATTTTTGAAGATTATTAGATATTTAAATGCAACACATTTTAAGTGTTTTTATTCTTATTGAGTGTTTTTCTTATGAGGTATCTTGAAAAATCAGACGTGTTCTGGTCAAGAAACTAACCCGAAGCTTTCTATTTGATAGCCAGACAGGAGACAAAAAAACCACAGAAATACACAAAAGCAATACCTTTATTTCCTTTTAGAACTTTTACTTGGTTAATAATTACTCTTTGTTCATTAATAGACGTAATAACTCTGATAAATGTTGAAACAATACAGGTGGATATTGAAAGCATCGCATAGGAAAATTCCCAGTGAACCAGTTTATTTGCGACAAAGGACTATATTATATGTAAGAATCTAGTCACTTCTCTAAAAACCAAGCATGCCCTAAAATCATTACATCTTCATCCATCGAAACGATTCCGGACACAAAAACCTACTTTCCTGCTGTTATCACCAACTCCATTTAAAGAGCATAATTATGACTGCGTATCATCAGCCCAAATGGCATTTTGCCTTTTTTATGTACTAAACCTACTTATACCTATGCTTCGTGTATCAGTAGGTTGTAACATATTGGGTAGCATAAAATTCGGGTATCAGTAACATAGGCAGGCACAAAACCTACTTACCTAATGTTCTACCTATGATACTGATATCTATGTTTCTAAGTTGTTTGAGCTACATGTTTACAGCAGTAAGCAATGGTATAACGAGAAACTTCGGGCTTATGCAACTCATACCATGAACTAGGTGCCGTACTTAACATTGAAAACAACTTCAGTCCTCTTTGTTTGGGATTGTCGGAAATTTTAAGAAAAATATTGCTTTTCAGGTGTTCTGAAATGTGAAAGCAAGTAAGAATAAGGTTTCTGGTGGTGAAAGCAAGTAAGAATAATTACATCTTCCTCCATATGCCTACCATTCTCTATTCCGATTGAAAATCCATAAACTTATTTCTATATTAGCCCTTGCACTTAGAGCATGCTTTATTCTGAAGATCCATTCTGTATCAATAATAATAACTGTAACCCATGGAACAGTTCACAAGCACAGTTATAGCGCTGTTACTCACACTACATTGCTTTTAAAAATTGCATCGCACACACGGTCAGATAGCACTTTTCATACATTATTCATTAATGATACATTTCACCAGTCTTCACGTAATTAGTCTTCCCTTTCTTAAAAAATCCACATGTCATATGTCAACATTATCAGAAAAATTGTTAATTTGCCTTCATTCTGGATATCGCAGTGCATTGCTTAAATAATAAATATAAAGCTATGCCCTTTAAATATACGAAATACATTTTGCTAAATATTTGTAATCAATTAAGATTTCTTTGTAAAAAATTCGCATTAACTTTAAAGAAAGCTTCGAGATCCATAGTCGATCACTGGATTTCCCGTATAGTTTCTAAATGCAAAATATATGTTTAAAAGATTTGTTGCTCAATTGTTTTGCTGTGATGTCAGAAACTTCTGCCCAAGCGAAATAATCTAAAGGTGCCTTCTCAAGGGATTGCTAAAAAAGGTCGATAAATGTGCTTCCTCAAAACCAAACGAATCAATCACTTCCGTGTAAGTTCAGAATCAAGAGTTTTGTAGCTACCATTCAATGCTTCAATGCTTCGTTCATACTGTTACTACTTGATATATTTTATTCTCGTAATTCAAACAATCAAGCTTTTTCTAATTATTTTGCAAAATAAATTTCTTGAAGAATTTCTTTCAAATCGTTCATATATAGCTAGATGCTATGAATATTTTCCCATACGGATAAGTGGTTATTTATATTAATTCATAAGAACTGATTAAGTTCATTTACACTCTTCAGAAGTTTCCTCATTACTAATAAAACAAACAAAAAATCAAATTCGATGTTTCATTAGAGAGAGAAATTAAGCAAGAAGTAGAAAACTAGGCGTTTTTATGATATTAATGCAAGACATGCTTTTGAAATATTAACGTAGGGAAAAGTATTGAATATCTTTAATTAACTCACCTGTGAGTTAGGTTACATGAGCATGGCAAACCACACAATAGTTATCTGCCTAAGGAAATGGATTCCTCCGTGGACAACTTTCTAAATGACACTGCTTTGTTTACTCGTGTTTGAATTTGAGTGCATTTAATTGTAACCCTTTGTCAACTTTAATATATACATAACGAAGGAATAGAACATAACAAATGACTAGGTATGACGATGGAGTAAATCTTTAAGTTAATCCTTTACCAATTATAAAATAAAGATTAGAGTCATACACGAAATGATTTCTAAAAGATGTCTCTGCTTGGAAGTTAGTATTGGAAATGAGTCGGCAGATGGTTATACCTGATCTTCTTGGCGAATAGGAAAGTAATTTAACTGCATATAACACCAAGAGGAATTTGTAAACGCCACTAGCCAAAAAGTCTGGAAACCAAAAGTTTCCGTTCAAATCATCCATGTTTCTAAATATACACTGCCAGAATAATGTCTTGAAGGAAGATTCAATTGAAAATTGACGGAACTTTAATTGATTAAAGAAACATTACGTTTGCATTGAAAGGGAAGATAGATTTATAAGTAGTTTAATATACCTGAGATTATGACTTTTGGGTGCGAATATTTTGACATGTATTAAAAATGAATCCATGAAAACTTTCGTTTTGCAGGTACATTCATATCATTCTGATTAAATAATACAGAACACTAACAATAATATTACAACCAGTAGTACCATAACATAACAACCAGTAGTACAATAACATAACAACAGCAATAACACACAAACTGATAACATTTCCAGCAGGACTATTTCGTTTTGAAACGCTTTTTAAACTGGGAAGTTTAATGTGATGAATTTTAGATGCTGCTCGAAAATTCTTAATGAGAATTTAATTATATTTCCTACTGTCAGCTGAAAAGAGGCTCATTCTAATAATGTTTTCGTATTTTATCCATAAAAATCTAACTTGTATCATATTCTAAAAGATTTTGACCATGGGGAAACAAAAGAACTGGGGGGAATTTTTTTTTTCAAATAAAATATAGTTTTACTCATGTCCATAAACTGATAGATTTTTATTTCTGTGTAAAGGCACGAAGGTATTGCAAGTAGCTCAATGCAGTTTATTCACTCATTAGGCGAGGTTTTCTTTTAACATTAAATTGCATTTTTCAGATTTAGAGTCTTTAGTTTTAATTAAGATGCTCAATGTTTTCAAAAATGGATATCTACGTTTATGTTTTAAATTCTAAGTAGATAATATTTCTTTACTTAAACTCTGAGCAGAATTTTTTTTAATTTAGTTCAACTAACGCTTTTTGTTATGAATGATGAAAATAACTAAATTCAATTTCATTGGAGAAAAACTTATTAGCAAATATTTCATACCATTGGTGTTTTTAAATTGAACTACTTTGCTCGAATTTTCTGCTATTAATGCTATATCCTGCAATAACTTACTCGTATATGAAATGCCATATATATATTAAATAAATATAATATCAGTGCCTAAAACTCTTTCAGACATAATCGGTTAGGCAATATATATTAAATTATCATCGTAAGTGCCAGAAGCACTCCATTAATATTAATGAAACACGTTTCACCTTACGATTTGCAGCCACAGATGGCACACCCAGAGGACACGCTCGCAAATCTTCAATTAGAGGATAACCTCCTCCAGTTCACATCAATTTGTCAAGATTTATAGCAGGACATCAAGGAAGATTTCACTTCTGATATACATAACTTATCTGAAGGTACACAACCATTTTAGTTCGTTTCGGGTAAATGGATGTTGCAGTCTGATCGATAAGTGGCTAAAGCTTGTTTGCAAGGTATGTTATTAGCTCATTGCCCCAATGCACAAATATGATTACAGTGATATAGTTTGTATTCTTTTCATTTCCAGGTATTAGGTTTGGTTCCAAAATATAGTAGAAACTCTAATATCAATAAATAAATTTCAATAAATATAAATCAAATCTTACAATAAATAAAAGTGTGTGTTCATTTCATTAACATACGCAGTTGCTTGGAATAAAGTATCATTGTAAAGGGTATTACAAACGCTAAATTAGCACATATATTTTAAAGGCAAAACTGTTATATTAAATGCGCAAGAAGAAAATTTTCAAATTAGCTATGTATGAATAATTATATTTTTATTATTACGAGTGTTTAACATTTATATTAATTTTACTGTTACAAGTATAAGTAAAGAGATTGTAAAATTTTGTTAGGAAAAATATTCAAGAATTGAACGACGCCTTCTTTGAAAACATTCTAAATTATTTACAATACAATAAGACGTGCAGGAACAATTATTTGACACAGCATAGTTATTGCTAAGACTGTATCTGTTATTTCTGTTCAGGTTCCAAAGATCGTAGCAGTTATAAAAATTCTGAAGGCCAATTTTTTTGTAAAACGAAAGCCTGCAACCCTTCGCAAACGGAAGAAAAATTATATTTTTTCTCTTTTTCTTTTCTGCCCCAGGCAGTGTTGAACAATGCAATTAGTTTCTATAGATCACCATTTGATAACGGTTTATGAAACCGATCCGTATTCACCTAATACGCCAGGAGCATTTCTAAAGCATTCCTTTCATTTAAGAAACTGAAGCCTAAGATGAACAGCATTTCTTAGTGGCACAGATGGTTAAAAGGATATATACATATACAGTATATGATACTCAACTTCCTGTTTCCTAACCGTTAATGATAATAGGAATTTTTTATATGAGGTGCCATTTAAAACCAAAGTCAAAATTACAGCAAATCCTTTGCCTAATTACTAATGTCAATCACTGTAGCTTGTCTTCTAATTAAATTATTGCTCCAGTACATAAATGCATGCATATAAGTGGAAAAAATGTAATTTGTATTATTTGTTAATCTTTCTTTGTTTAATTCTTTGGCTTCAAAGTCATCTCAAACCAGTCAAAAATGGTAAGAAAAAATCATGCACATTCAGTTACTTCCCGATGGATGTACCAGGGTATCTACCTCATTCTGTTCCATAGACCCTCTAAGGTAACTGTTTTACGGCTCAATGAAAGTATTTACTAGAAAAGCTATGCCGAAGAACTAGTCGAGGGTCTTTCCAATCAGAATCAATTATCAGCCTCATGTAACGCAGGCATTATCAATACTGTATAAAATTCACGTTTTAAGCATACGTATTGAACAAGAAAATTAAGATAATTCTGTTAAAGTGAAAGATTTTGCACGGCGAATATGCTTGCATGCGTAAGTGTGTGATAACTTACCTCTACGTATGTACATTAACACAAAACACAGCCCCCTGAAACGCGCAGAAAATTGGAAAATTTCTAGAATGTTCAACATTTCAATTTAAGGCCTTTCTGCATGTATTAAATGCAAACAAAAGATGTATACATATTAATTAGATATTGAAATTATGTTTACAAATGAAATGTCCATAGCTTTAAAGCAAATTTTATAAAACACAGGCAGAAAAACTCTTTCTTTTTGCTATGATTCTAAACCTTTTAGCTTAGTTGTTCAACATGATGCATTTATTTAATTTCGAAATATTATAAGTCTCAGGGCCCTTTATATCCACATGTACACAGTGATAATCGTAAAATTTTCGGTAAGATAATTACAGAAAGGTAATAGTGTACACTACTTAAGATGTGTATATTTAATGTTTCGTTCACTACTTGAGACTTTTTTAAACATGCTGTTGTAACTTTAAATTATGAAAAATATATTTTAGTTTATTATTATACCGGGATTTTAAGAAATCTCATAGACAGACTTTGAGGTCGAGAGTTTAAATGTAAGTCATTGAAATTGGTGGACTTTTAATAGAATAATCTTAAATGTTTTATTATGTCTTGCAAGATAAAAATTATTTCCAAGTTGTGATTCGAACGAACTTTCAGAGATAATTATTCATTTCACATATTTGTTTCATAGGTAATTAAAACTTTATCTTGAGAATGTGTTAATTTTACATATTGTGATCACAACGCCATACATGTTACTTTACATGTTAAAGACTGAATCACAACGCCAAACGCATAGCTGAATATGCATATATGTATAACAAAAGCACATTATCATTACTGCATTAATAAAATAAAAACAAAGGTGCATACGATAAATAGTAATAACATACGTGCATTTAAATTTTCCTATGCATTGCTTATGAATATAAATAAGTTTGAATAAGAATTTTAACGTTTCAGTAGAATTCTGCTACAAAACCCATACGCTGATTTACGTTTGCCTCATGCTTTACAGTATGTGACATATTCAGTCTCAGATACAGAGAATGACACAAAGCGTTAACTTACCAAACAATAATCCAGTTACTTTATATATTCTGTATCGGGTTCAATTTGCTATAAGTTTAAACGCTTACCACTTTCAAACCAGATACCAAGAATATTTTATTTCCAGTCGGTAATGACAAAGAAAGAGCATACCTGCTGCAGAGTTTTCCGATACTTGGGGATTAGAAGTCCTTTGGGGTCCTACTGCGATTGTCTCCACAGTTGTCATTTTAATTATTTTGGCCAAAGTAGCGGTGCATTTAAGTCTCATCTCCTCAGATCTGAAGTGGTCTTCTTGAACTCGAAATCGGAGACCAAGTTTCGTCGATGATAAGCCGTCCGGATATATTGTCGGTGTATACTGAGACAGGAATTCGGGTTTCACCTGAAGTAAATATTAAACTCTCACATGTTTTGCTAGCTGAAAGAATGGCACAAATACCTTCTATTTTTAATAATGAAATCGGAAAACACTGAGTATATTCAAATCACAACAATACCCTAACAAATATTATCATAATCATCAGACACTGTCATATTTCAATAAGACATCTAAATACATTCCGATTTCACAATCCATGTATAGGTTTGTCAAACTAATGTTTGGGAATAAAATTATCATTTTAAATTTTCATTTAACAGTTTGCTACTTTGGCATAATATTATATCACTTTTCTTAAATATTCCACAGCACATTTTATTTTATTACTTATTAAATTCCATTGATATGAAAACCTAAAACAGAAAGAGCAGGATTTTATTTAATCTATTCAATTTACGGCAATAAATGAAGCGATGAGAACCAAAAACTTAAAACTGCAATTAATGAAAGATAAGCAATATGAATAATATTAGAAAGTATTTTAATGCTAAATAATTATATCTTTGAAAAACCGCAACGCATTATGAAACAGGGACTTAATGCTGTTAATTTTGATAATGAGGGAAAGAGGAAAAAGTTTTCAAACGGAAAATGTATAACCATTAGATGCTCTTTAATATGCTCGTAATTCACTTCAAATTACAATATGTTGACAACAAAAAATATTTTGTCACTTTTAGGTATCTGCGATTTCGCACTATTACCTAATTAGTTCAGTTTGGACTGGTGCCATTATGCCTTTAACAAAAATAATCTGCATTTATACATGAGTGTGAATATTCTATTTCAAAAGCAGAGTCCTAAACTATATAAACATTACCAATCAGAAAGTAAATTAAAAAAATATGAATATAAAAATCGATAATTAATAAAAATGTAATTTCTTCCTGCATGATAACATAAAATGATTAGAAATAAATAATTAATTATTAGGATCTGGGATTTCGGAATTAACAAAAAATTGATAATGGTTACATTTATTGTGGAGAAATTGATTTTTTTAGATACTTCAATAAGAAACGAAATTTCTACAGATGTTTAGAAAGACACATACACATTATGCATTTAATTCATAATTTATTGATCAAATATTACTACTGTAGATGAATCAGAATTTGTTTAAATCTCGCAGTTTTATTTATGTATTTATGCTTTATATAACTTTAGAAAAAAATATTTGTGTCTTTGCACTACGGGAGGATCTTTCTCATCACTTGAACGCTTTTGAAAAATGTTTCTGTTCCTTAATGAAAGATATCGCATATATTGATTCTTCCTTTATAATTCGCACTGAAACGTAACTTTAAATTAATTAGAAACAGCCGATAAAAGCTATTATTTTATAATTGCAAATGCATTTTAAGCACTGCAATAAATGGAATTATTGCAATCATTACTTTACCTATCTCTGGAAGTTTTACTGATCGGATTACTGGTTAACTAATCTGAATATTCTTGTACAATGTACTTACCTCATTTGTCATGAGAGGAACATAAGCCACTTTCATTTTTAATGTTTTCTAGTTCATGATTTTATAAGTTAATGACTTAATAAGCCTTTACATCAATACCTCTTGAATATTTGTACTATATAAAAATGTAAACGAGAAGTGAGTCAGAAACATACATACTTTCTGAGACGCTGAACTATCTATGTGTTCGAGGTCCTAACGGTAAAGCTTCAAACACTTACCTTCATTATTTAGGCTTTAAGCAAGTAGAAAGAGGTTTAATTATGGTACGTGATTAAAATTCCTTAACCTAAATCAAACCGAAATGTTTGAGATTCAGTCCAAAGTATTTCAACTAGATCAATGCTATATGGGAATTTCTTGAAGGGAACATGAAAACTGCTTTTTAATTCAGAAGCAGAAATGTGTAAAAAATAGATATTTTACGTCCACCATTTGAATTTTAGAATAGAACTAGATACTAAAGTTTACAGAGAATGTCAATCGATAACTAGATATTGTATTTTACATATAATTATGCAGATTAGTGTATTCGCTTCGCTATATCGCATACTGTTAAAATATCTAAAATTCACTTTTCTGTAAATTAATTATGTATATTAACTTTATTCAACATACATACAAAAAAAGATATATATATATACCAATACCGATTATAATAGAGAACAAAATAAATTACCACTTTATTTAGGGAACATATAATGAAAAAATGTGCAAACGCCCTAATAATTCTATTACTAATAAACGAACCTATTAGTTTTTATACGTCTAATAATGTTCCGTATGCATCAAAATTTCTATAAAAATAATAAAATTTGCCAGAAACCAAATGTGACTCATTTCTGTGCATCGATATGAACATAGAATTTCCCTTTTATAAACATCCATATTTTAAGGTTAAAAAATGCTTAATTTTTCTCATGATTTTTGTATGGATGAATTTTTCATTACTATTTATTCTTCTGGGCATGATTTTCCATTCATATTTTGCGCAATTTAAAACTACTTATCATTTGTAAATTTTAATTATTACTTAGCATTTGTAAGCTAAACTGATTTTAGACTTGTAGGGACATTAGGTATATTTTTTGAAGCAGGAAAGATGAAAAATAGCAACCGCCTGCGCCGGGGATCGAACCACGGACCTCTGGAATACCGGCCCAGCGTGCCACTTCACCACGAAGGCACGCTAGTAAAATGGGAGAAATTTTGCTTTATACTTTCTATAAAATGTGGATTTTAAATTGATTAGATTACTAAACTGTTAATACTGTTCTGCTACCAGGCTCTGTAAACGAAAAATTTTCTTATTAAGATTCAAACAGTTTGGAAAAAAAAACAGGAGAAGAATTAGATACTATAATTTTTTTAATTTACTAAAAAAGTAAATTAGTAAATTAACATAAATTTAGATAATGACGATACTGTAATATAATAAAATGTTGGAAAAATTGTGTTATGTCATTTGCTCTAGAGATTCCTCATTGCAGACATTTCTATTTCTGTACCATGGATTTCATAATATCTGATGCAAATAATGATCCAGCTAAGTTCTAGATACATGTTTTTATCATTTCTGTAAGCTAAGGCCAAAATAAGACTAAAATTCATTGTAGGCTGTGTCTATAGATAAGACTGCATCAGGGATAATGAAGTGAACAAAAAAATTAAAAGTTTCTGAAAGAACGAGCGTATCGCCATGAAGAGTAGCGGTGGTTGGAAACGAAAACCTACGGCTTCTCATAATTTTCTTCAAATCAAGAGACATTCTGGCCGATTAGCCAGGATGCTACTTCTGTGAAAAAGGCATGTAACAGTTGGAGGCTTTATGACCAATATTTTAATGGGGAGGCAGTTGCGAGAGAATTTAACTCTAGATTTTTCTTAGTTAAACGTTATTCATTATTGCCATTTTTCATTTTAGGTTTTCCGAAGCATAGTTTAAAAAAGAAGGTCTTCATGTTATTTTTGACCTCGACTAATTACTTAGAAATTTGTTCCATGGTGTGATTTTAGAATACGTTCTATGCAACTATTTCTGTTTTTCTGATGAAAAATGTATAACTGGCTAATTAATTTTCTTTAAATTTCTTTTGGTTTTTTAATTATTTTCCTTTTATTAGTTTTTGCTTCTTGGTAGCATCCTTGATTTCTATTTGTTACTTTAGGCTTTCACTTTTTAAGTTTTATAGTATATGATAATATTGTGCTTTTGAATACTGTATTGTACTAAAATAGACATTTGCTTACTGTCTTACATTATAGGATTTCTCCCAAATATGTACCTCAACAAAGCTCATTAATACAGCGTTTTTAGAATAAGGATTTTAGAATAAAGTTAGATCACGAGGCGAATTTGACGACCTAAGTAAATGTTCTCTTGGGAAATAGAGAGCCTATTTGTGGTGTTATGAAGGGAATATTAGTATAAAATACCATCATTCAAATGTATAACACTTTCTGATGAATTTGATATATTGACTCTCCACTGTTGATGCTGCAAAACGTAATCGTTACAGGAATTCCGGTATCGCACGCGGTTTTGAATTGTGAGATTTAATTACACGCAGTTCGAAAATATTAATCTTGGATAGAGCTTTAATCCACATAAGTTTAAAAAACGTATTTTCAATTTTTGGACCTTTTAAAAAGGTAAACCAATTTACCAGACTCACGAAGATAAATAAATTTATTTGGTTTGAGGTCTACAAAGCTATTTGCCTCCAGAGCAAGCACATTGCATTGTTGCATGCTGCGTATGTACGTAAGTATGCTTATGTTGCATATGTATGGAGAGATAAGCTTTAAAATACGGTGTCGGAAAATTAACATAAAAATTTAATAATGTCTGACAGAAATTTATTTTACGCTTTACATTCCTTAGAACCTTGCTAGCTATAACATCACTCAGTCGTTAAAAATGAAATATTTTAATAGTATTCAGTTCATATCAGCCGGTTTAAGAGAATTAAATTTACTGCAGTCTGCTTTATTAGAGTTATGAGATGAGTTGTTTCATTGATAGCTACATACTCCATTTTTGTCACCTTTCCTCTGAATAACCCTCAATATCTGGTGTCGGTATTTTACACAAAATTTAGACTATATAAACTCTATAGAAATACAATAATCTAGAAATTATTAAAAGCATATGGAAGGAAAAAATAGATAATATTCAAAATACATAAACTAGTTTGTACAATGGTCTTGAAAATATACGATGTTTAAAATACTTGGAGAGTTGGGAAATATATCTGATCACGATATCTTTTGGGAACTAAGCGCATACTTCAAAATTTAAAAGACTGCTATTCCTAAATAAACGTCTTAAGACAGACTACCTTCCTAAAGCTAAGAGTACAAATTATGTCGATTATGGCGCATCATGTCTATTGATAAGCATATTTTAAATAGTTAAATAAATGTTTTCGTTCTTGTGTACGCGTTTGATCAATGCACATAGTTGCTACAGTATTGAGCAGAAAACCTACTAATGGCAAAAGTCTACGGCTTCAAGTGAAACCTAATGTCTTCGGTTCATAGTAGTTTCATAAATTACCTAGAGCTGGTATAAAACAAATCTTATCTTGAGTTTCTAGATTAAGTTGTCAGAAGCTTTGTCAAAAAGCAGGTGTGCGACAAATGGTGACAAAAGTGCGACAAATGGTGACAAAAGTGCGACAAATGGCTTAAACAAAAATACAAAAACAAAGAAGCGGTAAATGGTAGATTAGCCCAATTCGAATCTCATTAAAGCTCTTCAGGGGAAATTATTTTCAATGACTTTCGAATCCAGATAACTCCATATTGCGTTTCGCCGAAACAGACAATTGAAACTGTATACGAAACACTTTTTATAAATTAATTGAAAAAACTTCGCCATAAACTTTAGTCTCAATTCTCTGTTCCAATTTCCCGACGCGTCCGCTTGAAGAAACACATTAAGGTGTGATAATAACTGTAAATAAAGACCGGTAATGCCAATGTACAAAATAAAATAAATAGCGATTTGCTATTAGTCAAAATATATAAGATTTATGGGAGGACCTACTAGCTTATAGAGTTTAAACTTTGTGAAAGTACCAAAAATTAAATTTAAAATTATAATAAAACAAATAAATTTTATGTAAAGGTCTTGCTAAGACCAAAAATCAATACAAGGGAAAGAAATATTTTTTAAAACCAGACCTGGATCGTCGATGTCCTTATTGCAGTAACGATGCAAACTCAAAAAGGGGGTGAAAGCCTCGAGCAAGTAAGCTGCTAACCAACTAGGCAGTATTATGTAAAAAGGGGAAGAAACGTCACGAGGAAAGAGCCAATGAAAAGTGACCGTTGGCATAAACCTGACTCAGTGTAAAGGGGGCAATGTGTTGAAAAATGCAAAAACTGTTCAAGATGGCGTCATGCTCTACGAGTTTGAAGAAATTTGGGATCGCCCTCTAACTTGAAGAATTTCGACTTTAATTAACAGTTTACTATTTTTCCTTATTTCTTCTTACTTTTGTGGCCATATTTTAACATATTGTTGAATTAGCCATTTCTTCTTTCACTCGCGCCCAAATTTCTTAGAGCTGGATTAGCTGGGAGTTAGATGGATTCGAAAATCATTAAAAGTAATTTTCCCTGAAGAGCCTTAATGAGATTTGAATTGGGCTAATCTACCATTTACCGCTTCTTTGTTTTTGTATTTTTGCTTAAGTCATTTGTAGCATTTTAATTCTAATGTTTTAAATATGCCTTACTTTGATCAGCATATTGCTTACAATTAACACTGAATTTTATTTGTAAATATTCAAGTGTTTATATTGTTTATTTAATCTTCATTACGCATTTCATAGCACTTTATTTTACTTATGTTAATATTTTCACGGAACCACAGTATCTAAGCAAATTTAGCGTACGAACTAGGAATTTTCTTTTAACTTTTTTATATTTTATACATTTTAAATTTTATATGTCATGTGTTTTATATTTTTCGAAAAATATTTTTCTGTATAATGCTACATATTCAGATATTCCAGAAATATATTGTTATATATTACATTTTACTATAGAAATTCATTAATTAGGTGTTTCATTTGACATTTAATCTGACAGATTAAGTGTGCTTTTTTAGTAACACACTTTGTTTCAGTTTTGTGATTTTTTGTTAAGTTTACTATTACATTTCTGATATAAATTCCTTGTGTAAAAAGTAAAATTTCATTCTGTGCAAATAAAATGTATGTTTACTCGCTATTTCAGTTCTAATAAATAAATGTCATATATGATTAGAAGGATTGCGCCAGAGTTCATGTCTTGCATTAAGCTCGGCAGAGGTTTAACAGATTATTTTCTGTAACCTTATCACATCAACAAAATATTTACTCAACGTTCTCCATGCAGAACATTTCAGTCTGTTCCTTGAAGTAATCCAGTTTTTCGCGTCATATTTTTCTTTCATTTTTGCAAGCTGCAACCAACAAAAATTTGATTTTAACTTGTAATCAGTTTATCGTAATCTAAATTATTCATTGAAATTAACAGATTTTACTGAAGACTATAAGACACTGAAATTGAATTTCTGAAATTTTAAAAGAATAGTTAATCTAAGGGAAATTACGGTTGAACAAAGGAACAAAAGAAAACTGCTTCATCAAACGAAAGTGAATCAGAGTGCCTGTGAAAATGAATCATATGACATAACTGAAAGGGAATTTATAGTTGTTCCTTCAAGTAATAATTCTGGAACGAAGAAAAGGGGCGAAGCCTCAGTCATGTATCACAGGATTATAAAGAAAAAGCGGAAAAATTCTAGCTTGGTATAAGAGACGGGGGAAAAATCGAAACATGGTTTGCAATATGTTCAAAATAAAAAATTAGGTAGGTTATAAATTTACAGCATTTGAATAGAAGCGGTAGACTTTTTAAGGACCAGAGTTTGCATTCACACTTTTCATTGCAAACATGAAACCCTACTACGAATGACCAAGAGGTTAAAACCGCTGAATACTAGGAGTTTGACCAGGGTTCGATACCAAGCGAACGGGCTGTTTGCATGATTAATTTTCACGAGTTTCCCCATGTGTAGCCTGAATACTAGACAGATTTCGTCAGAAAGTCCTCCGCGAAAGCATCGTTCAATTACTTAGCTAGCCCTCATGTGTTTTGTCCTACTCTGGTAACCTAACCTAACCTCATCTTAAAAATTAAAAAAAAACTCCAATGAGGTCAATCTGTTTACCGTGACTTGAACAGTCGTCGAGGTAGCTACGTTCAGCAATTTTCTTATTTTGGTCGCCGATTGCCTTGCATTTTGTATTTCCATTCAGTTCGCTATTTGCAGGTGGTTTAAAACAGATTACTGTTTTGAACACCTCTTTTACTGCTCTCATTTGTGCTTTACAGTCAGTCCGCAATCAGCGTATTTATTAGAAGGTAAAAAATGAGTAAAGTATAAGTGTGAAGGAAAGCCCTCACATTTTTCACTCCGAATTACTTTCCGAATGTGGTAACGGATATTGTCTAAAAAGTAGTAGCATTATTAGTAGACCGGTTTTGAAGTTCCCTTCTAATCCTGCCTGTTTCGAAACTAACTGACCAGTCAGGAAGCTGTTTCGTGCTGCCATCTACATTTTACGTGAAACTTGGATTTATAGCATTATTTCTGCTAGAAATGCTGTTTCAGGCACTCCATGACATAGATCAAGATTTTCTAAAAATATCGATAGATCACACGTCACCTTATGATGCAAGTTTGACCATAAAAAAAAGACCTTATACATTTTAGGTATCTTGCTACTCATGATGAAGTCATTCCCATCACGTGTCTTCACTGTCACTACTCATGTAAATGCTATTTGTATCAGGTCTCAAGTCGAAGAAATGCTATCTTAGGCTTGTGATGTTCTGCGGCTCTTCTTATTACCTTCGTCGCTGCTCTCCTAAGAACAGCGCACCATAAAAACCGAAATTTCACGTGCCCTATCGGCCTAATTTCAAGGAACGGGACCTTAACTCTGTCTCTTCCCTTTTACTGTGAGGCTCGCCCGCGTCAGCGAAGGCTTCTTAGGCTAAGACATGTCTGTCGATGTTTTCCCACGGCGGTTCGGCGCCACAGTTTTCATTAGCAACTCGTGCTTCTTCATGTAATTAATTATAGTTATACCTATGAACGTCTTTAATATTCGTTCAACAGCATACGGTTTCCTCGTCGCACACACTACTAGGATAAACATGAATTCGTAAATTCAGATTTGACTCCAGTGGCAAATTCATTACGCCACTTTCCATCGGCTATCGAGTTCGACCTAGCAGCGCATTTCGGTGAAAAAATAATCAAACATTTTTCCATTTCTACCATGTCCTTATAGCAGGCATGACGTTGAAATTAATTGAATGACTTTTGCGCTGTTTTAAGATTTAATTTTCTTCGATGTTCTATTCTTCTACAGCGAACTCGTGAATGTCATTATGTGGCTGGTGTTACCTAGCTTTCTTGCGTCTAAATATATATCTAAATTTCTACTACAACGTTAATGTTCTGATTAAATACACTTCTCACAGATGAAGATTTGGTACTATACAGGGTGATTCAGAATTCATCATCAATATTTGGTGGGGAGGTAAGGAATAGGAAAAGGAGATTTCACATAGGAAAGTATAGGCGCAGATGAACGCATGGTGGTGTAGAGGGCGATGTGTGCATACAACTTCCATACATAAGCACAGCATTTTGAAGTGTGCAGCCAGTTCTCATTCGACTAGGTGACTTTGCAGAAGTAACATGAACCGGTATACGTGAAACGAACTTGCAGATATGCATGCAAATGCCAGACATATTCCAGAAGGTCCGGTTGTCCATGCAACGCCGTTGTGAGTCATGCATTCTAACACATGGTCAGCAGTTCGAGCACCTCTTGTAAGTCTGTAAAACCGATGCAAAGAAATGTTACGTGTAAGATAATAAATGTTTTTTTTTTTTTTTTTTTTTTTTTTTTTTTTTTCTTACTACCTCCTTTTTATGTGTTCTTTCCATTATTGCCCTACTCCATGGCATATGCGCCCATGCATTCCTATGTGAAATCTCCTTCTTTTCCTATTCCCTACCTCCCCACCAAATATTGATGATGAATTCTGAATCCCCCTGTATATGGGTAAGTCAGCATTTATCTTTCATCCAAGTTTGGGTTATTGTACACAACGAAACTACGGTCATAATCAAATTTAAATTATCTCTTCATTCTGGCTTATTTAGTCAGCAAAGCAAAATTAAGTAAAATATCTATTTCTGTATAATTTGTTAAGAATAAGACTACGGTAAAATGATTTTCAGCTTTTTTCGCATTTTGTCCTAATTTTTTTAATTTCCTAATTGCTGTGCGATGCGATGGAACATTGTCTTCCATGCAGACGAACTGAGGATCCATAGCACCTCTGAAAAAACGCGTGTAAAAAAGGAGAATCTCGTTACAATAACAGTCCCCAGTGACTGAATTTTTTAGATGTGAAGGTCGGTAAGATTATCAAGCATTATGTCTCCCCAATCGAGAACTCTGCGAACTCCAAACCGGTTTCTTTTGATGATGAAGGCGTGTTCTCCGCTGTCTCCAGAAGTGTATGCGTCTAGAATGGGAACTCAGACTAAATCTGCTCTCATACGTAAAGAGTACTCCACTCCATTAATTATCTGTCCGATTCTGGTGGCCCACCAGCGGCCGAGTGGTAAAGACGCTAAACACTGGTAGTTCGGTCCGAGGTTCAAATTCCGCTAACGCGCTGGCTGCATGGGAGTTTTCGTGGTTTTCCCCATGTGTAACGTGTATACGAGCCAGTTTCCCTTATAAAGTCCTCCACGAAGGCATCCCTCCCTTTAGGCAGATAGCCCTCGTGCGCTTTGCCATAATTCAATAATCCAATCCAATTCTGGTGTTCCCTGCACCACAGGAAACGCCTTATCCGATGAGCAGGCTTTAATGGTATACACCGTACAGGTCTTCGTGCAAACAGACCACCATTGCGCCGCCTGCTGATAAAACGAAATATGGATCATCCAATCGAATGTTCCATGTGTCTTGAGATTTATCCCGCTGTTTTCTGACTGTTTCTCCTTGCCTAGACCGGTTGTCCGCTGCTGTGGTTGCGCGTGGACAACCACTGCTTAACCGTCAGGTAGCTGTAGTTTGAAATGCTCTCCATAGTCGTCAAACAATGTTGTGAACAATCCCGATCTTTACAGCCACACTTGTCACATTTCCACCTTCCTCAGTCTTTCCAATGATTCGACCTCGGGTAAAAACATACAAATGTCGTCTAATAGATTTATTATTAGGCATTTCACACTGATGCAGCAACTCGACGTCGTTTAAACTGATACACGCCGTGCAATATCTTCCTCAAAATGCTGAGCTCACAGCTCCAGCGATCTTTACACCCCTCCGACACTTCCCCATTACGTCTATTTGCATATATGCGCATGTGCTAATGTATTCGAACCTAGTAGATCTCCTGATTAGTCTTTCAACCCGCTCCGCCTCTTCGTTCTACTGATAAGCTAATTTTCAACTTCGTCCTTAATTTTTATGCACCAGTGTAGTTATCAGTTCGAATATAAAGAAAATAAATTTCACATTTAACTCTAAATCATGATTGGAAGAATTATTTTTAAAAAAATTCCAGGACAGACTACTAACGTCGAGTTTATTAAATCGAGATTAAAATATTGTTTGCTTTACTAATGTATCTTACTAATAAAACATTAACTGCGAAATTTTAATTATGGAAAATGTGCTTGTTTTCGGATTCTGTAATTATTAGCTTGAGAAAGAAATGGGTTTAACACATGAACATAAGATCTAATAATTGCTAAGAAATTACTGATATTTTCCATTGCTGATAAAAGCAAATTGGGTTTCACATGCGCAATGTACGCGCTGTCAGTCATGTTTATCTATAATTAGTAATATAGAATGGGGTAAATAAAAGTAGCGCAGAAAACAGAGTAACTCTGTTCTTCGGGCCTTTTTTATTTTCTCCACCCTCTATATTCACAGTCATAGTCATCGACCAAAATATTATTGCTCATCTACAAAATATTTGTCTCTCTCAGAGTTTATGAAAGCTTTTAAACAGGCACAGCACAGAACATAATTTTTCAGTTTGGTGCTTAGATTGAAATACCTTATAGGGTCACTTCTGACGATCACTTTTAGTTCGAATCCATACAAAATTTTATTTTCGCAATGGTGCTTATCGCAAAAGAGATTGTTATTGTTTCTTTTAATAGTACGAAAAGCACAAAAGGTATTCAGTGCAAATGCTCCTTTTTAACCTGAGAAGTATATTGTTGAACTCACTCTATCAGCGAGGCAGCATTTCCTCTGGAAGGAGGGATATAAATGGATAGAGGTTTGCATTTTGTTAAGTTTTACTAGCATAATATGAAAAAAGAACACATTTATTAAAATCCTGCTAATTTAAGGTATTTTAATGTCTTCAGAAATTTTCTAACGACCACCCCAAATTTCTCGGAAAAGTTATTTTCTACCAATCACTAAACGTTTCTCTAGAAATCTGAACGTGATCCGTCATCGCATAGAGTTCGTGACTTGGTTTTCATGGTGCTCCGAAGGAAAAACATTGTTTTGATCCTGATAAAATCTGGAACGGGGAAATCCCTCGTTCAAAATTCCCACGCATTTGTTTACTGGTGCGTTGTTACATCGGCTGCTGTCACCGAACATCTAGATGCAGAGACCACGTCCCAAGTTGGAGGTTGGGAATTCTCACGGATATTTCTCGAGGCCTGGCAAACATCACACCTGCAAACAAACAGGGGGCTCTCACTACTCAGTGACACTCTGAAAATTTCGGCCAAATGAAAATTTAGAAAGTCTTCTCGACATGTTCAGGAAATCTTGTACGAAAAGGAGAACATAGCTCTAGAAAGGAGTTAGTTAGTTTAGCGAAAAACCTTCTCACTTGTGCTTTTCGTGTTTAAGTTAGTGGCTTTGGTCTGAAATTACTAGTTTGGATTACGAAAAAGCACGTGAGGGCTAAAAGCCTAAGAAAAAAGATGCCTTTGTGGAAGACTTACTAAAAACAGTTGAGTCGTAGCTACATTGCACATGAAACCGCTCATGCGGTTGTCCTGTTCGTCGGGATTTAGAGCCGGATCGAACTAACAGTATCAGAAACTCTACCGCCTTGCCACTGGTGAGCCTCTTAGATTACTGACCAAAAAGATATAAATCAAGACAAGAAGATAAATGTTAAAATATTTTATTCTTTGCTAAATCAGTAAATAGTTATTGTAGTATTTTCAGCTTTTACGGCACTGTAACACACTCTCTTTGCATTTTTATTAATATGCATGAGATTTGTCTCTCACGCTGTTACATAATGTACATATCAGGTGTAAAATTGTTACATATAATAATAAGAAATTAAACGAAATCTGCAAAGAAATTTTCTATCCTGAATCTGATTCTAAAACAAACTGTAGGATTGTCACATATCAAGCCGCTAAGATATCTGTTTTGCAAATAAACACACAGTATTTCATAACCGATCTTCCACTAATTATGTTCTTATGATCAATTAATGTGCTCTGCTAACTACAGATATTAAAACACTTAGAATAGTATTCTTGTAACAAATTTTTAAATTTTTCATTCCGATCATTTAGAAACTTACCCATTGAGCAGGTATCTACAGTATGTTTGATTACTTAAAGTCCCTTCAATAGAAAACGCTTCGTAGAATTTCAAAAGCAACTGCTAGAATCTTGAAACGCTTATAATTGCTTGGCCTGATTTTGTTAGAAGCGTACGGTTATGGCTTCCTCAAGAAAGTCGTATTCATCTCAAGAAAATCGTATATTGAATTCATTAAATACTATTGAAAATGATTTTATTTTTATTTATATTTTTAATAAATTAATTGTTCTTTACTATGGCAAATCACACTCAAGGGAAGGGATGCCTTATTTAATAACGTTTTAAGGGTTTTAAAGGAAACTAGCTTGTATTACCTTTCAAACTATAAACAAGAGAGAAAGACAGCTATGGCTGGCTTCTAGTGGTATCGTCTATAGCAGAGTTTCTTAAACTATGGGTTGCAAATCGAAATTTTTGGGTGGCGAAACTTCAGTTCAGTAGTTGAATTTAAAGAAACAGCCTTCCTAAGACTTTTAAAGAAATTACATTAATTGACATTAATGAGATTAGACTTTTAAAGAAATTACATTAATTGATATTAATGATATCAATTACCTGTTATATAAAGTACAAAAGAATTTGTAAAGCTAGCTAGCTTTTCAAACTTCAAACTTAAGTTTTCATAAAATCCTTGATAAATTCTAGATCGGAGTTAGAACTAGATTTCTCACTATTTCTGAAATGGCATTGAATGTTCTTCTCTCATTCAGAACAACATATTTTTATAAAACTACTTTTTCAGCTTCAACGCTAATTAAATCCAAATGTCGTTTAACGTTGAAACATGTTGAAGATGCTTTATGTCCAGCAGTGTCAAATATCGCACCATTTAATTTGTTATTCCTCATAAATTATCATTTAATGTGTTATTCATCAGAAAACAAGCACATGTGTCTCATTAGAACTTTCTTCGATTTTTTTTGCTTTAAAAATAGATCCTAAAACTGCTTTATGTGTACTGTTTACCAAAGAAGTAAATTATTTACTGGAGAATATTTATTTTTATATCCTTATTTTGTATTTAATATCTGGAGTCACGGGGAAAAATTCAGTAATAGAAAGGGGTCGCGATTGAAAAACGTTGAGGAAGCCCTGGTCTATAGTGTCACAATCAGTGACAAGAAAATAGTTTAAATAAGATGTCAGCGTGTACAATGAATTCATACCTCAACAGCAGTTCGAAACATCCATGTTACATAAGATAGCTACCGATAACATCGCCATTATCAGTCATCAAAGCTATTAGTACAAGTATGAACCACACCCTGAATTTCTGCAATATACGAAGAGACGCAGTTAAAGATCATCACACTAAATGTTTGATAAAATTTCCTTTTTCTTGCATTTTATAGGCCATTATCCAAATTAATCTTCACCTTTCGGCCTTTCCACTCTATTTACGAAAGAAATAAATGAGTTTCGTCGGGTACTTACTTACTAACGAATAATGAGATTTCATAAAAATCTCCTAATAAAAGGGGCCTTGTATCGAGACCGAGAGATATTCATCTCTGGGAGGTTTTATAATTTACAATGACATAAGCAGTAAACGGCGTTTGGGAGAAGAATGCTATTGCTTTTAAGATACGAGAAGACTATCAATGGCAAACTGAAAGAAGATCAGTGACAAATTGATTCCTGTTACCACCAATGTTCCCTTAGTCAGAGATTTACACAAAAGATTTTAAATTCAAAGTGCTGCATAACTTACGAAAGGGAGCATAAGAGTCTCAAATGAATCTGTTTTCTGAAACACCCGAAACAACGTAGCTCCAAAAATGTGACTTAAACCGTGGGAGTAAAAATCTATAACATTGTTACCTAACAAAAATTAGGCTGCGAGGGTACTTCTTCTCAGAATAGTACCATGGACAAATTGTAACACAAAAGAACATGAAATGATAACCTTTCAATAAATCGTTCTCTAATAGTTTGTGAATAGTCTCTGTCTGTAAGTAATATATTTTATGCACAGACAGAGGCATTAGAAGACAGAGGCATCGTAGAGTTAAATTTAGCGTTATTATTTAAGATCTCATTGCTGGGTACCTTATTGCTGGTACTTATTGCTTATTGGTAGTATACATATAAAGTTAGTATCGCACATTGAAAACAAGTCGGAAGAACAAATCTATAGTAAATTTTTTCATCTCTGCCACACGATATGAAGCAGCCAATCACATCAAATCGTTTTTAGTTACTATGCAAAGAGGAAACTAGTTCTCCATTGCAAATGATGGTTGGGGACGGGGTTTCCATGTTGATAAAAACGAACAACTTACATATTTCTTGTTGCGAAAGAAATAAAAAACTCGTACGTCTTTCTTTCAATTGCAAAGCAGATATAAAAGTTACTTAAAACAGTTATTTGTCTGAAATAAATAGATGTGGAATACCAGCCTTACCGGTATACATGTGGTTTTTATGTTTATTAACCAGTTAGTTCCTCACGAAATTCGAGTTTGTAAAATAGTCCTCATAATGGGATTTCATGGCCAAAATGCTAAGGCTGTTTTATTGTCAGTAAGTCAGTAATCAGTAAGTGTAAAAGTTAATTTAACATTTTGTTTTTATTTTAACTTTTATTTCCATCGACTTCTACCGGAATGAAAATTAGTTAATGCATTTAAGAACAGGGTTATTTAAATCGACAGAAAGCTTTTGGCTGCAACGGCTAGTCATCTTGCTGCTACTTCTCTGACTTACTTGAATCGGCTTTAGGTTTCCTAGACGTAACTGCTAGAAGAATTTAAAAGTCTGAGCCAACGTTTATAGACCCTCTTTGTTTTGTTAATTTAATACTTTAAATTTTATTTAAAGCTTTATTTCTGTTATTCCCGCAAGCTATTGAGTATTATTTCCGTTTATACATAAGTTGTGCATCTCTGAGGCTGACGAACTAATAAAATAGTTTATTTGAAACCATCTTCTGTATTGGAGTAAGTATCAGTATGATAATTACTGACAGGTTAAGATAGAGCGATAAGTCATCTGACTGTCCTCACGTATCTACATTTAAAGTAGTTATGATCCGTACACACTTAGATTAGGTCATTAAAGGTGACGACCTGTTCCATTTTGCCGTCAGAGATTTATATAATAATAGATTTACCGAATAAATATAACTCATTTAAGCTGTAGGCAAGAAACAGGAAAGCCACTCACTTGGAGGCAAAAAACTTTACCTTTCATTAATTTCACTCAATTTAACATTTTCTACATACCTTTACGCTGCAAATTTTATGAATATGAAACACATACATTACCTTTGACAGGGAATATTTATTGTAATGTAATAAAAATTACTTTTGCTGCCCTTAATAGATGAATAGTCTAGGATTTTAAAAATATGAACAATTAATGTACGAATAGCTTCATCATAAGACAATTCGCTAAAAAATAAATATGCATTTCTCTTCTCATCTTGCAACGATTCTCAATACAATAAAATGTTGTGATTATATTTTTATCGATAGATAAATACGCTTTTAGAAAATCTGGAAAATAAATTTGTGATAGTAATAGTTTGTAGAGGGGTATTAACTTCAATTATACTAAAGATATTATAACCAATTAGCAGATGAGTATAATTTAAATCAAATTATTTTTACCTTATCAGTCAGGTGTGTAATCTGGAAATGAAATGAAGATTTAAACTATTAAAGTAGGGTTTACTGGTTTGAAACTGCTCAAACTGTCAAGCGGTTATATATTAACTCAGTTTAAAAGATAAATTAGAAACATTATATCCCATAGAATGGCAATATTACTACCTATGTGAAAGAATCGAAGAAAACTCGCATATTTAACACAGTTACAGCGCTTGTTAAGCCGAATTCTATAATAAATGCACGCTAGCATTAGGCAACATAAAACTCCAAAAGTTTAGGAAAGACCTTTATTAAAGACGTTTTTAATATGAAAATAAATAGATTATATACATGGAAATATTTTCTTAGATTGTAGCTCCAAGCAAAAAAAAAATTAGAAGTTTAATAGATAAGCACCAACAAAATACACATCATGAGACAAATTAAAACTTACGAACGTTAAGAACTATGTTTCCAAACAAAATATTTACTTACCTTTTCTCATGATAGAACCCAAGAAAAGCACTGTCGTTTAGCAGCGGCAGGATAAATAATACAATTTAAAATCCATTAAATCAGAGATTGATCAATTTAAAATTGGAAAATTTAAATCCAATTTAAATTTAAAACTGTTTTTACTCAAACTAATCTTTCTCATATTTTTCTAATTTTGAGATTAGTTTATACTTTCTTGTACGAAATGAAAGGAAAGCACTGTCGTTTAGCATCGCCAGTCTAAATAATACAGTTTTAAATCCATTAAATCAGAGATTGATCAATTTAAAATTGGAAAATTTAAATCCAATTTAAATTTAAAACTGTTTTTACTCAAGCTAATCTTTCTCATATTTTTCTAATTTTGAGATTAGTTTATACTTTCTTTTACGAAATGAAGGAAGTACCGTAAATCACAAAAAAATTCTGGTATCATATTTCAACAGAAATATCCTTTTTGACAGTTCCCAAATCCATTTGAACAATTTTTTACGTGACGTCTGTGCGGACAGAATAAAGAAGTCTTTTTTCCAAAACGGATTGCAAGATGGATTTAAAATTGATTCAAAAGGAATTTTTTTCTTGTAACGTCTGTTTCGTAACGTATGTATGTATCTCGTATAACTCGAAACCGATTAGCCATAGAATGTTGAAATTTTGCATTTGGGACTGCTGAAGCATCTAATTCTGCATCTAAGTTTTTTATTGCAATCCGCAGTACCAAACATACACAGCACCTACTCACTTACCGGCTTAAAAGTCCTTGCCCGGTCTTTATTTTCGCAATCGCCGGCCATAGTCATATACTTCCAATTACAAAAGTGTTTCATATGACGAAAATAGTCATATTTTGTCAACATCAAGTTAAAAAATATGAATTTTCGACAAATAACGAAATCTAATTTTCTATTGTGGTTTCTCGGTTCCTATAGATATTTGGGAAAGTTTTGTACTCGTTACCTAAAAACTAAAATTATAAGAGGTTTGATTCCTTTACTAAAAATATTACAGGGACATTCAATTTCAAAATTTGAAATTTTTGATGTCATTTTCAACTTACCTTGAGGAATCGGTTGATTTAGTTGGAATATTTCGAGGAAATAAGTTTAAATTAAATGAAACAAAAAATATGTGTAATTTAATAGGCCATACAAAGAAATCTTATAGTGTCAGAGTTTTTTGTTGCAGCTTTTTATCACATACTTTGTGTTTCCTCATTTAAATCACTTATTGCTTTCTTGCTTATTAATAATTGCGCAAAGACAGCACCAGATGCGAATATTTTACGTTTTTTAAAAATTTTTACTATTACACAATATTTCAATGACAAAATATATATTTTATTTCAGTGCAAGCCAGTCTTTAAACCTATGTAAGAACAGTGCCTTAAACGAAATAGAAGAAAATGATAAAAGCCGTGCAGAGAATTAACTAAGTTAGCTTTCCTCTGAAATGATGATATACAATGTTTTTTAAAATTTAATTAAAATAGTATGCAACATTACAATGGAACCCACTAGTAACTATGATCTACTTTATCAAACACATCACAATAAAGTATATACTACATCTTAAATGACTGTGAAAATGAAAAAGCGTATAAACTTTTAGCAGAAAATAAACTTGTGTTGACCGCAAAACAGTTTATGAATATTAGTGTATTTACCTATTATAAAAAGTAACTGTAATTCAATTTTACAGAACTAAAAGAGCATTCTGATTTCTTCCATTGTTATCAGATAGAAACGTAATTTTAAACCTACAAATTATGTTTAGGCAAATAAGTTTTAGTGCAGATAATTCTTAGGCATAAAGATTCTTGAAATCATATAAAATTATCTTAAATAGGATAGTTCATTATTCTTAATAAGTACCTTAGATAAATGACCCTCGATCAGTAGGAAAAGCAGTCATTATTCAGCTAAACGAAGACATAAAAGACAATAATTATGTTAAAAATCTATTAAAATGTACGACAGTAAATTGCACATCTAGGACAAACCGTTACATTCTGAAAGCGTATGAAAGACATTGCTTCCATTAGAACTTAATTCATACTAAGTACAGTTTCTGTCTTTTAATTATCTCATTACGATTCAGAGAGTTATTAGCTGCATCAATTAGTCTAATTAAAGCATGATAGACATTAATTGAATGGAACATTAATTTAAGCGATAATATGTTTTGTAAAAAATTGCCTTTAATGCATCATTACTGAATTTATTTGCTTTATATTGCGCGAATTAAAACAAAATTAGGATTCTTCCTTTGTCCTGTGAAAGCCAATTTTTAGAGGCTGCAAATATATTAAAAAAGTATAGATTATCAGGAGTCATAATATTTTAATTTAAAAGCTTCGGTTTTACATTTTTATCACGCAACTTATGTTATCATATCGTGGTAAAATAGGAAAACTCTATTCATAGGAACGGAAATCTGAAACTTCAGAAGATATATACGAAATTCGTATTTAGAATAAACAACACAGGTATTATAATACAAGAAATAAAACATTTATTCAAAATTTCCATTTAAATAATTTTATGATACTGCATTCTCCACTAATAACATTGTTTATATTTCGCACTAATTGTATACAGATAGTTTTAAAGTTATCAGCCTCCTAAAAGATTTCAAGATTATTAATTATAAACAAGGTACATGGCACAACGCTCAGTCATACAATTTAATTCAGATGTAAGCAGTTTTCAGGATTCATAGCCTAAGATTTGAAATCTTATTGAATGAAAAAAATGATCCTGTCACACTGTTATTATCCAGGATACTGTTATTAAGATTCTTATGCTCTTTGCGTTCAAAGAGATGAACATAAAATAATTGTTATGTTATGCAGATTATTTAACGCTTTCATTTTCATGCCAAGACAAACACTGCAACGGGACTTGAAAATATCATGTTAAAATAACACTTGCATACAAAAGCAGTCTGCTGCTTTATTCTGTTCCTGCTGAACCGCTGAGACAATATAAAAGCTAAAAGTTTTTATATTCATAATCTGAACGAAAGGCAGTGAAGAAACATTGTGTATTCAAACTCAAAGAATATAAATAAGCCCAGTGTGACATCAGATCAAGAAAGAACTTTTATTCATCGTAAAGCCCCACCTTATTAATTCATAGTACATGAAAGCCAAGTGTTAGCAAAAAAAAAAAGAAATGGAAACTTGTTTGCATTTTCATCTACATTCGGTTAATAGAAAACTTAAAAGCAAATTTATATAAAAATATATTTATTGAAGATTGTAAAAAATTCTAGAAGGCAAAACGCTTTGCAAATTAATCTCTGTATATATATTTTCAAGTAATATTTGCATGCAGTGTGACATCTGCCATCAATAGAGTTTAATATAGATTTGTTTGGACTTTCAAACGAATCGTGTGGTTTGCCACCTTATCATCTTTTTTCAATTTATCATACTAGAAAATATTAACTTGCAGCAACAGCTTGTGCTAAAATACGATAACATTCGGCAATCCTTTTAGTGCAGAGTGGCTCAAGAGATTAAACAAAGACTTCTCTTTTTTCTTATTTCCTTCTTTTTTCTTCTTTTCTTATTTGTACCAGGACATAACTTTACATCAGACCTCTCAATCATTTGTTCCATTTGCCATATCCTTTTCTACGTTCCATTTATTAACGTTACATTTTGTTCAGCAAGCTATCTGAAAAAGATTTTGATTAAGATTTGAAATTGTAAATCCATATGAATCAATTTCACCTAGAAAAAGCGTTTGATTTAAAGGACTAAAAATGTACAGTCGAAACCTTTAACACGTACTTCATTTAAAAATATTTCTTTTGAGAAAGATTATTATTTAGTATTTTATAGCGAATTCTTTGGAATGAATATCACTTTTCACTCACTTTAGCATAGATTTTACAAATTCATTTGCTGTTTTCTGCTAGTTTTTATCCCAATCGTATTGCAACTCGCATTGTTAAGTTTTCTTTGTTAGTAACGTGGTGGTTGCCCATTGTTTTTAAGAAATGACAATACATTTTGCATCACATTAATCACTGGATACTTCAAAATAGTCCAGAGTTACTTTTTAAAATGGTATATAGATCTCAACTGAAATATTGTTACTGCATGTATCGGTGGCATATAAGAAAATAAATCGGTGTTGTTGTCATGTATGAAAATAAAATTTGGCTCCACATCATATTTCCAGACCCTTTTCTTAATATTTCATCTCAGCAATGAAATGGTTTCATAAATCTTGAGTCAACATGGTTTTCAAATACCAAAGAAAGGTTCATTTCAATTCAAAGTTTAGTATAACCACACTTTCGAAACAAACTGGCCGGACAATTACTTCTGTGGCAAGTTTCTTCATAATCAACGACAATCTCATCGAAAGTTTTGGCAAATTATTTTGCTGTTCTTTTTAATATACTGGAATGTTTGGCCCTTAGTCTTATCGCTCAGAGTTAGCTAATCCCATGAATATAATTAAGACCAATTCATTGCACAATTCTTGTAGTATTTCATGTATGCTTTCTTTCAACAACAAAATGATTAATTTTTGAGCCTAACTAGCTGTTATCATTCTACAGCTAATTTTGTAACATTCTTTAGCACATTTCAGTTGCTACTATCACACACATTTAATAGCTTTTTAGTATTACCCGATATTTTTCTTAAACGGAGACTGGTAATTAACACAAATGTTTTTAAAGTTTTGCTCAGTTTTCTGATATTGCCTTACAGGAAGCTGTAGGCCTTACAAAAAGTAAAGTTAGAATATGCTTGCCTAGCACTTTGCGAAGCATTCAGAAGTATTATAGAGGATAGTCTCTCAATTTTGTGCTCAAAATAAAGGTACTGAAAAAACTTTCTTGTTTTTGAAGTGGATTATACTTCGCTTTTAAACAGAAAAATTAATTACCATACTGACAACTATTTAGAGAACGAAATCCTTTCTCACAATAAGCATGTTTAGTGTTCTGTTCGAAATATTTATAGAACAATAGTGTATTATTTAAAATCTCATTTCTCTATTGACATCTATTACCCTGTTTAAAATTTAGTCCTGTCAGTCCAGGGAATTATGACTTTAAAGTTCTATTCGAATACGCAGACGTTTGAAGAATATCGATATCATCTAAAATATATGTATTTTTCGTGCTTAAATAAATTTATAGAGAGTATGTATTTACCGAATATTTTAAGACAAATAATAAAATACATTAAAAGAGTATAACATATATTTAACTTTAATTAAATCCTAAAGCAAATTTAAGTATATGTAGATACAGGAGAAATAGTCAAATTCCACGATTAATGTCAAAATATGACATGTGACCTTAGAAATATACTTCCAGTAAATCTATGCTAGTTATCTAAAAACAAAGAGAAATAAAGCTAGAATCAAATGTATCACATTATATGAGGCAATGTATGATAACATAGGACAATTTATGCGAAATACGTTATCTTTAAGATATTTTATGATCAATAAAACATTAACTGGTTCCAGCCGACACTTTTGACCCTTTGAACTAACAGTGTAATAATACTAACATGCCTAGTGCCCTAAATTCAAATAATAAACTAACGTATTTGGTTTGCATTTTGTATTACATCAACTTATTAAATTTTATCAAAAGCTTTTGTCTTTAGACTACGTGTGAAAGAAAGCCGAGTGCCTTTATATCCGATTCTACAATGGACACTATAAACTTTATAATAATATTTATATTATTCCTTTATTATACATTTTAAGTTGGTTAAATGAAGATTATCTTCTTTTTGTTAAGAGAAATGAATGTCTTGGTTTAAAACTGAACAATTTTAAAACGTGTATCTGCTTTAAGTGTCTTTGACTAAATACTGTTTGCGGTCGTTCAGCAGTTCATAGTTAAATGTTAACAAATCAAAAATAGCTCCTTGCAATAAAAAATTGCCAAAATGTCTGCAATAGAAAATGAATTATAATATTAAGAAAGGGAATGGAAACAGAATTATAATATTAATCCTGAACATTTGCATTAACATATTTTAAGTTATATAGGGTTACCTCACAGTGTAAAAACCAGGCATTCTACATGAAAGGGAATAATATTAGAATTCCAATGTTATTTGTATATGTTAATTGTATATGCTATATGCTACACAATGCTATTTGTATATGTAAGTATTATTGATAACATCGGTCATAAACAATGGTATGCTCTTTTTATTTCTTGAATCTTGAAATTGAAAGGTATGTAGTTTTTAAAATTTATCAATTCGGCAAGATAATGGCTTCGACTAAAAGACTAAAGACTTTAGGAGTCTCAGCAGAACATAGCTGTCATAGTCCTTCAAAACAAGGCCAGACTTTTTTTTAAGCTTGAATAAGTGCTTGCTGATCAAATTCGCCCTCCTGATGGAGAAGTGTTCGGTTAATAACAGGAATGTTTCACTAATGAAAGCAAATTATAATGACTTTTTCAAGACAGTTTTACATAACTGTGGAATAAAGACGTAAGAAATAATGTTTTTTTTAAGTTAATTCTCTATCACCTGAAAGGTTTTGAAAATCTTGAAATATCATTTTTGATTTAGAAATACTAACGCAATATTCGGTTAATCAACATTTTCGTTGCGCCTCTTGATAACGTTACGCACGAGACTTTGGTCTTAATCAACGAACGTGTTATTACCGTAAATCACATTTAAAATTATCCCATGTTGATTCGTAGATGAACAAGTGAAGAAAACCAACCAAGAAAGTATTCGATTATTGAAACAATAAGGATTTTTAATAATTTGATCACAACTTTATATTTTCTTTTCTTTTCATAAATTCTTTTGCGACATTTCTAAGAATATAAGAAGTTCACTCTTTCTAAGAGCATTCATTGACGGATATTTTCCATGCACTATAGTGTTTGCAATTTGTTTTTACGGATTATAATTAAATTAAAACATTTTTGCACAAACCCTTATCATTACCATACAACATAATTTCTCTGAGCATTACAATTTTCTCTCACATTGAGCATTTTCATTTTCAGGCAGAATAATATAATATAACTTACTTCGAGGTTGTACTCTCAAAATACACATTTTTTAAATCAACATCTCATTATTTTCGATCCATCGTTGTTTAAAAGCATTAAATGTTCATAAAATAACTTACCTGCTCTATAAGTATTCAAACTCAGGAAAAAACAAGATTCGAATGAAGCAAATGATAACGTCTTGAATCATTCTACATATAAAATTAGTTAAATCAGAGAGGCCTCATTACTTACCTTTAAAATCTCTTAATGAAGCAGTAGATACATTCCACTTTGGATAAAAATTACCCGTAATTTTTTAATGGTAAGAATCAAATAAAAATTTTACATCATAAAATAAATAATATAAAATTAAAGGACATTTGCAAAATGTTATATGGAATTATCTGTGAGTACACTTAGGTTGTAAGTGATAAGTATGCCCTGTTTGAATCCCAACAAAGAGAAAATAATGTTTCATGTTACTTGCTTCCAAAAATAACTTAATGTCATACCTCTCTTCATTTAACTTTTAAGTGAAATAGGATGTAAGGAAGTATCGCACTCCGTGCATGCTCTTGTGGTTAAGTGGTTAACTCGTCATCCATGTTAGAGCAAGGTTCAAGTTTTTTCTCCTGAAACCCTAATCCTCTCTACGTAATAAGTTTGAATAAATTCTAAAACAATGAATATACTATCAGTAATTTCTATAAGTGAATAATATACCTCCAGAAATATGTGTATAAATTTTATCTCTGGCGTATGGTATTTTACTGCTTACCATTAACTTACCATTAACTTTACACTTATTAGTTCATTAGTTTATGACGCATATAATTATTTATCAGAAAAGTTAAATAATAAAGATGTTTCTGAAATTATTTATTGCATAACTATCTAAACGAATGAAAAGCAATTGCATCCCTTTAGTTGTATTTTCCTTCTTCAATAACTTCAAGTTAATATCCCGTTTGTGATTTTTCCTTCAAAACATTTCTTTGCGACAATATAATATATAATTCAAGTAAAATAGGCGCAATCCAAAAAAGCATTTTGATTGCCTATTTTTATAATGGTTAATGCATCATAATAAAACATGCCATTTGCAGTTTGAATAAAAAAAAGCTGGGATAAAATGAACTTAAGTGCAAAAAAATTTTTTTTGGTTAAGATTTCATATCAAATCTCAATCTCATACTCAGCAATATCATCTTAAGGATTAAATTAACTTCTACTCTTATTTCGAATTTACTGGGGGATGCGAGTAATTTATAGTCATAGTAGTAATTTTGATCAAACTAAAAGTATATCTCTTAGTTATAAAACGCATTATAAATAAAAGAATTTCTGAGACTCGAAATGAAAATAAATATGACTGTTGAAAATGCTCTGTAATATCAGTTTGTTATTTATGTTTTATTCCTATCCCTAGAAAGACTGAAATTACAATAGTTTTTAATTCTTTGAGGAATGAAACGAAGTTAAAAAAAAACTGAAAGCATAAAATAGCGCCCTCCCCCTTAAATACAATTCTTAATACGAAGCTTCTCCAAGACAGGTTCACGGCCCATATCAAAGAATCGCCAAATAAAAGACAGCTTGCTACATAAACAGAAAATATTTGCAAGAAGTAATATTTTGGAACCTATTGTACGAAAATATAACTAAAAGAGTAATGAAAGTTTGAAAATATGATTTTTTAAAGATAATTAGTTTACTTTAAAATGCAATTAATTCGGCAAAATCAAGCAAAGGAAAAACTAAATATTCCCAAATGACTTTCAAAAATTTGTCAAAAGGGCGCAGAAATAAGACATTATACTATGTTCAAAATATCTCTATGCTTGGTCTAAATAATTTCCGAATTCTAATCCAGTGTAGGAGTTTGTTCTTTTAATATCTCTAATGCTCACTGTAACTTCTGTTACCCTCATCTTTTGTGTACAATTTAAAAGACCTAATTTATTTTTCAAAGCAAAATTATGTGAATCTTATTGTCTTATCTGCTATTATTATTTTATTTTTATTATTAATATAACTTTTATTTTTAATTTAATTTAATTTTTTGCCTCTTATATTTCGATAAAGCACCATTTAAAGCAATGGAAACACACATTCTGTAGTCATACTTCCATTTCTTCTCCTTTCTTTGCGGCACCATTTACTTTAGTAGTTTTTTCATAACTTATCACATCTACTAAAAATACGTTTGAGCTTAAATAGTCCTAAAAAGAAGATATACATTTATACTACAGTAAACATTTCAGAAGAGACATAACGAGTCACATTAGTAACCGCATATGTTATGCAAGAAATATTCAAGTTTTTTAATGCATAAGACAAGATAAAATGCAAAGCTTACCTCATTGTCATTGACAAACCACTGTAGTTGGGCAGGTTCCAAAGACCTGGCAGAAGAGCAGTTTACATCTACTGTGTCGCCTACATAGTATCGAGAAACGCTTCCTGTAATACTGGGTCCTTCAAGTCCTGGGGGAACGTGAGGCACTAAACAAAAAAGAACATTTCATGGAGTACAACACAGAAGCTCTGACACTGGAGAAAAAAATATATCCTCTTTTAATATGCAATGTAATGAGCTTTCACGGAGGGAAATTATTAAGAGATGTTACTTTAGATATCTAAAATGTTAAAGTGTTTTTTCTATTTTCAATTTTTAGATTTTTAAGACAAAGTTGACTTCCGAGTTTATAATTTTGATTCGAAAAAAATTTCCAGGTAACATTAAATTTAACGTATTTCTGTATATTGATTGCTCAGTTTCTTAAGTGGATCTTAGAACTACGGAAGAAGGACGGAGAAGCATTAGCGCACAGAAAAGTGATTTTTGAAAGAGAGATTATAAAAAAATGATAATGAAAAGTGATTATGAAAAGTGATTATGAAAAAATTATTATGGAAAATGATTATGAAAAGTGATTATGAAAAAATAATAAGAATGCGATTCTTTCACATTCTTATTATTTTTTCATAATATCTAATGTCTTCAGCTACTGTTACATAGTTAAGATTAAAACAAAGGATTTAACGATTACTATTATTTCCATTCATGCAGGAATATGTCTCATACTAAAACCATTCCTTAGATATTGATAAGACTTTGCTTTCTCTATTATAAGACAATTTTAATGAGACAAAAAATGCATTAACGATTATTGATAAAAGCATGAAAGGTTTCGTCAACTAACTGGAATTTCAGAATGACAATTATTAGCATACTGCTGATCTATTTTAATTAAGTACTTGGTTAAAAACAGCTGGCTCACGTCTGGATAATTGTGCTCTTTGGGACTAGACTGGTTTATTTGTTTACGACAAAGTTATCTTCCTAAACGGAGAGTTGCCTTCGTAGAAGAAGGAAGGAAATTAGAAAAGAACTAAACCGTTCCAAGGAAACTATTCTCATATTATCCTTACACTTGGAAGTACTGATATGAACCTGGGGCGAACTATCTGTGCTCAGGGATGTTTTTCGTTCAGCGACAGGACGGCCACATTCCCTGTGAAAACCTTTCAATTTTCTGCAATTTTCTAAACATAAGATTACACTTAAGAACTTATTAATACCACAAGTTTTGAAGCAAACAGTTACTGTGATCTAAAGATATTACTTATTACACCTCAGAATAATGCACAATGTAGTATATAGCCTCGAAGCATGACTGGTCATAAGCAACGTTCTTAGCTTTAAATTCTTTTAATGTTTAAGGCCCACCAGCGGCCGAACGGTAAAGACGCTGAACACTGGTAGTTCGGTCCGAGGTTCGAATCCCGCGAACGGGCTGGCTGCATGGGCGTTTTCGTGGTTTTCCCCCTGTGTAACGTGTATACGAACCAGTTTCCTTTAGAAGGTCCTCCACGAAGGCATCCCTCCCTTTAGGCAGATAGCCCTTGTGTGCTTTGATTAAATAATCCAATCCAATCTTTTAATTTTTAACCGTGCCACCAACATACCCTTTACAGAACTAAAGAGAATACTGTTTGGTTTGATTTATTTGATAATAGCAAAGCACTCGAGGACTATCTGCCTAAGGAAAGGGATCTTTCGTGGAGGACTTTGCGAAAAATATATAATTTACTTAACAGTTATTTTACTTTGAAGCAGCTTTTCTTATCGTTCTTGCTTTCAGTTCAAACTTTCTTGCCAGAATGTAAATGAGCTAGCCCGCGTATATTCTAATGAAGTAGAAAGAAGTTAGTATTTAAGAGAAGATTTTGGAAGGTGAATTCAGAGCGTGTTTTACCTCCATGAAAGTCACGTTGTTATTTTGATTTCTCTAGCTATTAGATTTCTGTGGCATTGAACGCTTTTTGCCGTTAGGCTTGTTTACGCCGACTTTTAGACGTCAGAGCCAACCTGCGAGTAATTAACCTCTGAAGCCGTTCCGCTAAATTTAACATTCATTTAATTTTAAGTTAGTATTACCTTTGGAGTGTTGACTTTTGAAAGCATGAATTGGTACCATCTGTGAGCTTCAGTCTGAGTTAGCATTCTTTACATCTTTCTCCTGATTATGTCGCTCTTTAAGACTTAAGGAATAATTCCTTAAGCTGTCTTCTGATGTTTAGTTCAGCTTGTAATACCAAAGCAAACGAGATGTTATAACTTTCTAAGGAAATGGCCCCCATTTCACATATTTATAAGATGCAGAAATGAAAAGAGCAAATGTAGTTGAACACTGAATTGAAAAGAAAACTTACTCTATGCCAGTTTATTTTGAAGCTGCGATAACTTTTGACTGTGCCAAAATGAGAATAGTACTTAAAATATATGGCTAACCAATTAGCTTTTCCCTTTTACTTTTCTATTGGGTTGTTCGGAAAGTAATTTCGTTTTTTTTTTTGGGGGGGGGGAACATGAAAGGCAATTTTCGTATAATGAATAAATATTTTATTAAATTATATATTGGCCATTCTGGTCCAACCCCTTTTGCCATCTTTCTGGCAGTAACATGATTCCCCGCTCATAAAAGTTTGGGTCCTTGCTGTGAAAAAACTGATTCAGGTGATGTTTGACATCTTCATTTGAGGTAAAGGTTTTACCATCCAAAAAATTGTGCAGGGACCGAAACAAATAATAATCGGAAGGCGACAGATCTGGAGAATATGGTGGGTGTTGCAGTATGTCCCATTCAAGCTGTAAAAGCTTTTGGCGAGTGACCAAACTTGTATGAGGTCTCATATTATCCTAGTGGAACACTACACCCTTCCTGTTGGTTAATTCTGGCCTCTTCTGTTTAAGTGCATCATTCAATTTGTCCAGCTGATGACAATAGACTTCCGAATTAATAGTTGTATTGTCCGGTAAAAGCTAAAAAAAAAAAGATTCCTTTGAAATCCCACCAAACGGACAGCATCACCTTTTTTTGGTGAATGTTGGCTTTTGAAACGCTTTGAGCCGGTTCATCTTTTCTGCTCCATGACCTCTTGCGTTTCACATTGTTGTATACGACCCATTTTTCGTCCCCAGTAATAATCCGCTTCGAAAATGGATCATTTTCCTGACGTTTGAGGAGGGAATTACACACGTCAACGCAACGACACAAATTTCGCTCCGTAAGAACATGGGGCACCCACACGTCGAGCTTCGAGGTTAAGCCCAGGCCTTTCAAGTGGCCATAAACAGTCGAATTCGACAAATTTAACCTCTCACCGATCTCTCGTGTGGTTATTCGCCGATTTGCATCAACTAATGCCTTTATCGCATCTTTGTCAGCTTCGACCGGCCTTCCAGACCGTGGTGCATCTTCGACATCAAAATTGCCGGATCGAAACTTTGCAAACCAGTTCTGGCACTGGCGTACTGTTAACACGCCTTCTCCATACACATCCGTCAATTTGTTTCTCGCTTGGACAGCATTTTTACCTTTTCTGAAGTAAAAAAGTAAAATATGACGAAAATGCTGCTTACTGCTCTCCATATTTAAAAGGGCACCAACCAAAAACTACTGCGTAGAATTAATAGAACTTTTTCACACACAAGCCTTGTAATATCAGCTCTCAAGACATATAATGGTTATGCGGCTTAAGTGTAAAGTTGGTTTCGAAAAAATGTAATTAAGTCCTCTGACGGGAAAAAGCGAAATTACTTTCCGAACAACCCAATACATATTGTTGCTTATGTCACCCGCCAGTCTCAAATGTATCTAAATGGTTAAGACCTACCTAAAGGATCTTCGACATCAAAATTGCCGGATCGAAACTTTGCAAACCAGTTCTGGCACTGGCGTACTGTTAACACGCCTTCTCCATACACATCCGTCAATTTTTTTCTCGCTTGGACAGCATTTTTACCTTTTCTGAAGTAAAAAAGTAAAATATGACGAAAATGCTGCTTACTGCTCTCCATATTTAAAAGGGCACCAACCAAAAACTACTACGTAGAATTAATAGAACTTTTTCACACACAAGCCTTGTAATATCAGCTCTCAAGACATATAATGGTTATGCGGCTTAAGTGTAAAGTTGGTTTCGAAAAAATGTAATTAAGTCCTCTGACGGGAAAAAGCGAAATTACTTTCCGAACAATCCAATACATATTGTTGCTTATGTCACCCGCCAGTCTCAAATTTATCTAAATGGTTAAGACCTACCTAAAGGATCTTCGACATCAAAATTGCCGGATCGAAACTTTGCAAACCAGTTCTGGCACTGGCGTACTGTTAACACGCCTTCTCCATACACATCCGTCAATTTTTTTCTCGCTTGGACAGCATTTTTACCTTTTCTGAAGTAAAAAAGTAAAATATGACGAAAATGCTGCTTACTGCTCTCCATATTTAAAAGGGCACCAACCAAAAACTACTACGTAGAATTAATAGAACTTTTTCACACACAAGCCTTGTAATATCAGCTCTCAAGACATATAATGGTTATGCGGCTTAAGTGTAAAGTTGGTTTCGAAAAAATGTAATTAAGTCCTCTGACGGGAAAAAGCGAAATTACTTTCCGAACAACCCAATACATATTGTTGCTTATGTCACCCGCCAGTCTCAAATGTATCTAAATGGTTAAGACCTACCTAAAGGAGTAAAGTAAAACTTTAAGAAATGGCGCATATATGACTGACACAGAAATATGCTTTAGCGTGACCATCGTACAACGAGGATTACTTCGCGAAACAAATGACAGCTAGCCAGAAAGAAGATGGTTGAGCAAATTAACCTAAAATTCACGTTAGTAATTTAGTTACGTTAATTTAGCGTTAGTCACGTTAGTGTAGGTGACAGTAAAGCTAAATATCCCATCTGAGTTCTGTTTCAGTGATTATGAATTGCATTTTAAAAATTTTCTTTAAGGTTATATATAATAAATTTCATTTTTCTTTTGAAAACTAAACGTGATGTTTTAAGCTATTTCAATTTCTTTATCAGCAATACTCGTCTAGATAATTTGCTAAATGACAAAAAGCCCCAATATTAGGAAACGCAGCCTAATTTCTAAGTTTACATCACGGAAAATAAGTCTTCATTCATAGCGGAGTATTCTCATTTAATAGGAATAGCTGTGTTAAAAATGCAGCTAAAATATTATAGGAAATTCCATAAGTCGGTTTGCGTTACTTTTTATTCAGTATTCAAAATTTGAAAACAAGCATTCATAGTTAAGACACAATAACACGCCGAATAAATACTAATTCAGAAGTCAAACAACAAAAATCAGCGTTATACCTACAAAATTTTCACAGGACTAGTTTCGATGGTTTTACCGAACCATCATCTTCAGCTGCAAAACCGCAAATGAACAAGATACGAAATAATGATTAGATAAGATAAGAAAGCCTGGACAAGAATAAGCAAGTGGCGCCATCTGTTGGCGAAACCAGAACTAAAACATAATTTCTCTAAAAGCCGAAGGCAAATTTGGATTGGAATTAGGATCGTTAACTAGAACAGAAAGATTTTTATGAATGTGAAATGCCTCTAGAAAATCCAGTTCTCCAATGGAAGATGTTTTTTGAATAATTTTGGCAGCAGAAAAATTGAAAGTGTGATTTTCGGACCAACAATGTTGGTCCCTGTGTTGTTCCCCAATGTTGGTCCCCAATGTTGGTGGACGATACTTTTACCCTGTTTGAAGGTAATAAAGATGATTTAAATAAAGTTCTTTCAACAATGAATTCTATTGATCCTGCTATTCAGTTCACTTTTGAACTTGAGACTTGCAATTCTCTTCCGTTTCTCGACATTCTGGTCACACGTAACACATCCAACTTCAGTACTACAGTTTACCGTAAACCTTCATCGGTTTGCCTTCCACCACACTTTAAATCATGTCATCCGACTAAACAAAAGTTAGCTTCATTTTATTCCTATGTTTTCCGTGCTCTTCAAGTTTGCTCCTCCAAACTAGCTCTTGATGAAGAACTAAATTATTTAAAAGCAATAGCTATTGACAGGGGCTTTTCACCCAACATTATTAATCAAGCAGTTAAAAAATTCTCATCTCAACACACTAAAAGCCACACTCTTATTTTAGGAGATTATAAAAATTCTGTTGTCATTCCCTTCTTTCCATCAATTAGCTATACAGTTGCACATATTTTGCAGAAATTTAACTTTCGGGTTGTTTTTTCTCCCATCAATAAAATTCCAACTTCTATACTCAAGGACCCCATTCCGGATATGAATTCCTGGGGTATTTATATGATTCCTTGCCAGTGTGGTTTAATTTACATTGGCCAAACTAAGAGAGCCTTAAAATTTCGCGTCAAAGAACATGAGGCATATGTTAGAAAAAAGGAAACACAGAGGTCTTCTGTTGCTCAACATTGTTGGTCTGAAAATCACACTTTCAATTTTTCTGCTGCCAAAATTATTCAAAAAACATCTTCCATTGGAGAACTGGATTTTCTAGAGGCATTTCACATTCATAAAAATCTTTCTGTTCTAGTTAACGATCCTAATTCCAATCCAAATTTGCCTTCGGCTTTTAGAGAAATTATGTTTTAGTTCTGGTTTCGCCAACAGATGGCGCCACTTGCTTATTCTTGTCCAGGCTTTCTTATCTTATCTAATCATTATTTCGTATCTTGTTCATTTGCGGTTTTGCAGCTGAAGATGATGGTTCGGTAAAACCATCGAAACTAGTCCTGTGAAAATTTTGTAGGTATAACGCTGATTTTTGTTGTTTGACTTCTGAAGCATTCATAGTTTAGGTAAATGAATTTTATTCCTGCATGCTTGAATGCCAAATTATTTTAAGTATTTAGTAGATTATTATAATTTTAAACCACCGTCTTGTAATTTTCTTGATTGTTTAAAATACTTAATAGCTTAAATTTTAAATTTTAACTCGCTGTTTTGTTATTTTCGAAATTGTTTAAAATAATACTAATAGCGTCTGTAAAACCTACTTTCTTGCAATCATGCATAGGGAACAGTAAAGTTAACCACTTGTGCTGGTAAGAGGACTCTGTACTTGACAAACCGATCTAAGCGAGTTTCAGCATAATGGCACTTAAAATTATTTCCGTAAAGTTTTAGGCAATGTGTGCCTGTTTAGCAAAGGCTATTTTCATAGGAGCCGTGAGGTTTAATTTAATAATAAATATCCGAAAAGAAGAAAGAGAACTCGCAATTCTCAGAATTAAATGAAACTTCAGCCTAAATTTCTAAGTAACAAAAACTTACATCATATAACAGCCTTCTTCAGTAGCCAGTGCCGGTTAGTCACGCGTACAAAGCTATTAGCCAAAAATTTTATCTCTGAATTCAACTGCGCATTTTTTAGTCACTCTTTTTATTTTTTAAAAACACTTAATTCTGAAAGAGAGTTTTTTCAAGAAAATTAATTTTAGGGATTAAAATAATAAAATTAAGCATGAAAAATTTCCTGCAAAAAAGCAGATTTTTCTCTATTTTGTTCAAGGTTATGGTTATTTCTCATAAATTTGTTTATCATTAATAGTCTATTTTAATATAAAATTGTTCGAAACATGAAAGAGTGATATTGGGTAAATTGAAGGAATTTTCATTTGTCACAATTTAAATATATTTTGAAATAAAATTTCTGAAAATTTTCAAAAGCTTGCTTCGAATAACCTTCATGAATATTTCTTCGTCTACAGTGTTATATGAAGAAGAAATTTTTTCTTATATTTTACAAATGCATATGAATAAAACTCTGCCGCTTAATCGAGACCGTTATCTACGAAATATATTTTCCGCAGTGAAGGCAATGCCCGCTAAGGATCGACGGTTTAAATCCCTGAACACAAGTAATTCGACTCGGGTATAAGCTTAGCAAACAGACTGGTTGCGTGGATGTCTTCATGCATAATTTGTAACTTGGATATTAACTGGTTTCATTAGCAAGAATTTTCACGAAGCCATCCTCCATGAGGGATCTCTTAGAGATATAGTCCAAATATACTTTAACATAATCCAGATAAACCCATCTAGTCCACTGTTGGGAATGGAGAAAATGTGCCTCATGCAAACACATGTGTGAAGGGTTAAATTACGATAAACATAAATTATTGGACGCGTTCCAGAAGGGTGTGTTTTATATATTTCTTATTTGTATAATAAATGTCATCTGTCAGTTCTAAGCAAACGTGTCGAAACTTGCAAGAACTTAGAGCAAAAAATTTTAATTGGTATATCAGTAGATTATTTTTAAGCCATTTCTGTAAAACCCTGAAGGATAACTTTGATAACTGTCACTGCTTTTTAATATTCCATTTTAAAAATAAAGTTAAGTCCTTTTTAGTAAGCCCTCAGTTTCAGTAATATAGTTACGTATTATTTCGGATTGGGAAGCATATTACAACACTGTACTTAACGGAATTTTTGTCTTCCCTACTGCGTTCCTCCCTGGTATAACTGGTTGGAAAACCGGCTAGTAGTCGAAAGTTTCGAAGCCAAAGTATAGCTAGTTTTTCACGTCTACTATTCCAAATAATATAATACCACTATAGACTAATTTATGTTTAAAAACCAGAAGACCATACTTTTCGCTTAGGTTTCTGAATTATTTTTACCTACGGATTATACGTGTTTTCCGACTTAGCATACCGTAAAATAAAAATGCATTAAAATAAATAAAGTATAAAATAAAAAAGCGCAACAAATAAATAATGAGGCAATCTCAACTAATTTTTTTCTCAGGTTGCATTATTATCAAATCTCTCTACCAATAATTTTCTCGCGACAGAGATTGCATAGATTAATTTTTTTCTCTTCTTCTTAAAAGAGGTTGCCAACACGAAGCTCTAAACATCATGAAATTTAATGATGGGAAAATCCTCTTTTTTTACAACGATAATGCTTCATTTTTACCACACTCTAATTACGATGTTATGCGCTACTTAAATAGGCAACGGATGTTTATTTAATAACTCTTTCAGCTTCTCATTTTCTTTGCTTTTTTTTTTTTGCAAAGCACAAATATGTTATATTAAAAAAGAAATCTTATTTACTTTTGTTGAGCTCCTGTTACTTTATCTCTAATTGAATAATGCGAGTTCTTAAGACAATATTAATTAAGTAACGTTCTCATAATTTCTTAAAATGTTGTACGTAGTAGAACGCTGATTCTTTAAAAAAATAATTTTGCTTTGTATATCAGGAAAAGTGTGGATCATTTTAACGGCAAGCATATTTCTTAGATTAAAGACTGATACGTTAAAATGTATAACTCGTGTCTAAGTCTTCTAGAGAGCGGACTACTAGATAAAATATATACTTCATTAAGATTTAATATTTACGAAATTGTAAAAATTCACTAATTTTTCGGATAAGCATAATAATTATAAGATAATAGCATTATTTATATTTTATACAAATAAAAAATGAAGTCATGTATAGTTATGTTCTGACTTACTGAAACTCGCATTGGTTGAAAAGTGGAAAATATTAACTTTCAAATTAACCAAAGTCTAAAAATTCATTTTTTTAGAACTTAATGTGTATGAGACCCTTTAATTCAGTTTATTAAATAGTATGACCATAGCCGATTTGCAGCGAGTGATGTGTAGAAATTTAGCTGTCTTTAGGATCACTTCTGACTGACTTTCAAGGGTTGTACACAGGTCTAAGGACTGTCACTTTAATTAAAACCACTCTGTGTATTATTATTTATTATTTATTTAGAAGTCGTTACCGTTTTTTGTCAGATATATTGTTGTTTAATGGTTAATGTTCAAAATACCTTACAACGATAGATAACTCTTCGTAAGTTTAACATAGTAGTTCATATTGTTTTCGGCTTAGATTTTAGATGATTGTATTATCTGGGACTCCGAAATATTCATCATGAATATCAGCAAATCTCAGTCACTAGCAGTAGCTGAATGAAACTCATTCAATTCTAAGGTTTAAAAGATTATTGGAGTAACATTCTATTGTAGCATTTCGCCTCTTAATGAGACTTATCTGTCTCTATGCTCATTTGTTCCATATAGTACTGAAATGTTTTCTTGCTTGCTCTTTTAGAAATCTCTGGACAACGAATAAAGGTACCATGCCCACTCATATTCTATTCTGCACTCAGCTTTTCGAATTATTCACATGAAAAAAAAATTTACATCAGAAAGCAAACGGTACAGCTGCCAACCACATGGAATATAAAAATAAATAAAAAAATTGGTAAAATTTAGAGTGATTTAATTCAAGTAATAAGAGTTTAAAAGTATGTTACAAAGATCGATTGCAATGTATGTGCTCGATTTCCAAAGACCATGTTTTCGGTAACAGTTTTACGTTATTAAACGCAAATAAGAATCTATGCTTGAATGTAGTCAAATTAAATTAATACTTATACAACTTATTATAATACTTTGTTATCTGCTGTTTATTACACTGTCAGGACTTATGTTTCTCTTGATTTGCTTTGGAAACATGATGTGTCCTGAATAGGAACAGGGAGCTTACTCAAGCTATGTTCAACAATGTGTGGAGTATACAACACAAGCAGGAAGGGTATACGAAACCCTTTATTTTCAATACTTTACAGGTACTCCCGAACTTCGGGATACAGAGACCAACCACTTGTGGTCTGAACGTAAGAATATAAAACTACTAACTAAAAGCTAACTTTGAATTAGTATACAAATGCCTAGCACTAAGACTGGCCTTTATTTAAAAGGGTACGTATGTAGTACCCCGAGCTGCTGAAACTACAATATGTTTTCAAATATCAAGAGGGCTAAACCTCTGGCCTTAAAGGCAACCAGCAACCGAATGAAAACTCGTAATACTGCAGTGGCAAGCGGCTTGCTTCCTAAATCTCCTTCTCTCTCTCTTAACTCTTGGCAAAAAGCCACAACTTAAATACTTGGGCGTTAGCAAGACAATTTGCATAAACAAATTAAAGCATTTAATTCTGGCCGGAAGTAGAAAATAAGAAGTGATAGTACAGTTTTAAAATAAAATAAACGTTAGTAAAACTTAGGATCCTTACAACAAAAACTATCATTAATAGATTAGAATACTTACCATGCTGAAATTCAGCTCCCGATATTCCATCAGTAACTATGAGCTCTCTGCTGCTTTTTGAATACACTAAAGATACAGACGCCGTGCACTGAATGCTAAGAGTTCCTTGCCTTAAATGACTGGGGTCTACGATGAAGACAAGACGAGATTCGCTAGTTTCCAGGTTATTTTGATTAATTTCTATAATCTTGTGTCGGACATAGGCTGCTGGTGCCTGAGAAGTAGATATCAAATAATTTTTATAAACTACAAACTCATTGATATTACTACATATGAATTCCTCAAATAGTTAAAATACTTATTAAATTAATTGCGACAGTAAACAAACTTATTAAGACTCAGTTACATAAAACTAAGTTTAATTAATCAAACTAAAATTTTCTTTGGGTGTTCCTTTTCTGTACCAACAACATTCTTCATTAGAAGGTAGAAAGTTATTAAAAACTGCTAAATTAAAAAAAATCATTTCAAATTATTGTTGGCGAAATAACAAGTTAAGTTAAAATCCTAATAAAATTTATTAGGTCACTCAGCAGCTGAAATTTTAGCACAAACTAAAGCGAAGACTTTTTACTTGAAACTATTTCAAAAATAAAGTTAATAAAATTTTCAAAACTAAATAGCTTCACGCCACAAACTGGATACCGTAGCACTGATTTGAGCAAATGTTGTGACACTGAGCCAAGAAATATAGAACAGGGTTTATCTAAACTATAAATAAAATTTACAAATATTTATGACAAAATTATCTGATGGAGAAATGGCATGTATTATAAATTCAGATATGCAAATCAATACAAACTGATGAATTAGTTACTTTATCTTAATAATAGTACTTAAAGTGCACTATTACTAAATTAATTGTAATTAATAACCAAGCAATAAAGAGTAAAATAATTTTAGTTATGAAATGGCATAAATTAATTTCAGAATTAAATATTATTTCCATTTACGAAAAAAAAGTATTTAAAAGTCATCTTTTTTTTTAATTAGTTTCTCACTACTGTAGTAAACCACAGTCTATGAAGCGTTCTAGCTTTATTCCATTTGTCCAAAAGCCTCAATTTACGTTTAGCGAGCAATTTTACCTTTCAAAAGCAATAAGCGTTCCTCTTGAAATAGAAACTAATCTCATTATGCTTCAGTATAACTTACAGTTAAGAAACTGCAATATTTAAACTTATTCTCGCGTAGCTAATGTTTTTATAAACTATCTGAAGTGGACAAACTGTCGTGACGGAAGTTAAGAAGACTGAGAAAAATGTAAAAACTAATTTAATTGTTAAGAAATTAACGTAATTATCACAGCAGAAAATGCCTTGTATTCACTCCAGATGCGAAGAAGGTTACATAAGAATCCATGCAGCTAACTCTTCATTTGACGCAACTAGAATAACAAGGCATCAGGTCACAAACTCTAGTGCGCTACAAATTTAGGGATTAGCGCCCTATGGCTGTTCAGATAATGGTGGAAATATTCTTGCAGAAAATATAATACTCTTGCTATTAGAAACAGTTTTCGACAAATAAGCCATGTTTTAAATAGAAACAAACTTACAGACTATAATTACTAATTCAGAAGTCAAACAACAAAAATCAGCGTTATATTTTCAAAATTTTCACAGGGCTAGTTTCGATGGTTTTACCGAACCACCATCCTCAGCTGCAAAACCGCAACAATATATATATATATATATATATATATATATATATATATATATATATATATATATATATATATATATATAATGGGCGCTAATATAATGGGGCTAAAAATATAATTATAAAAACATAATTTAGGGCGCTAATCCCTAAATTTTGAAAATATAACGCTGATTTTTGCTGTTTGACTTCTGAATTAGTATTTGTTCGGCGTTTTATTGTGTCTTAGATTATAACTTTAATAGTTTTAATAAAAAATAAAAAATAGAGCTAAAGGCATGAAGTTGCAAAAACATATTCTAAATTATGCATGTTAGGAAAATATAATAATTAATCTATGATACTAGACTAAAAACAATTGCAAATGTCTTTCTTTTTTTAAAGAATGGTAAATAATTAAAACAACTGTTCTTCATGCATTAAAAAATGAGAAGTACAGATATGAACTGTAGGTTTGAACGCAACATTATCTTTTATAATTTCTGTGGAAAAATTAGGTGGAATGTATGTTCAGCATAGTTTTGATCTGATATTTGAGATATAGATACATCTGATAATTTCAGTTAGCAGTTATATTTTTGAAATGTAATGCTTTCGTATTTTATTAATACAAGTTTAGAAGTTTGCGTGAAACACTTGGTGTGTAACATGTGGTTTCTTATCAAATAACAGTCCCTTCTAGTGGGACAAAAGGCAAAACATAAATACTAGCGAAAGAAATAGATTATTTTAAATCAAAGAATATGGCCTATATGTTTTCGAAGAGTTATATATTAAATGAACCCTTCCACAGAACTAGGCATCTGTTTAAAATTTTATGATTCACACATTTATAGTTACTTTCAACAGCACTACTACTGAATACGTCGACTTCATTTCTTAGTATAATAAATAAATACAAAATCTTAGCATTAACATTTTTTTCTGAAAAATGATGTTGCTAAAAGAAATCCCATTCTCTTCGTAAAAGACTATTTAACGTCTCTTTTGAAATATTACGTAATTATTTAAAAGATTATATGAATATCACTCTCAATTAAATGCTCAAAACAAAAGCATTTGCAAGTGAAGAAAAACCTCAAAAGGAACCATACATTATAATTTAATTAATAACAAGTTCTGAGGGGGGGAAATATGAACTAAGCAATTGGGTATCACGAAATAAGTATAATATTAATTTTTTTTCCATTAAATAAGTTTAATGGAAACATCGCTAATAATAACTATAAGAATAAATTTAAACGCTAATGTGTAAAATTTTATGATTTACACATTTATAGTTACTTCCAACAGCACTACTACTGAATACGTCGACTTCCTTCCTTAGTACAATAAATAAATACAAAATCTTAGCATTAACATTTTCTTCTGAAAAGCAATGTTGCTAAAAGAAATCCCATTCTCAACAATAAAAGACAAAAGAATTATAAAATCCTATATGAAAATAAAATTAAATTCAATATATATTGGTGAACTTTAATACATATCTAGTATTTTCGTTAACATTTTAAAATACATTACATATCCTTCAATTCTTTAAATTATATGATTCGAATTTTATTTCTCATGCTAATACAAAGTGAATTAATATGGTCTGTCAACAATAAAATGAAATATTGTTTTCAACTAATATATATCTTCCAAATATCTAATTAATTATATTTATGTACAAATAAATTAAGTTATAATTATAATCCAGCTGCCTTATGTATTTCAATAAACTGTTTATTGGTTTTTCAGATTCCAAATATTTGCGGAATAAAATGCTTTAATCCCATCTAAAATGTAAATATTAACTCTAATATACGGTACACATATCTCATCTGAGCTGCTTCACGCTCAGCATACTGCGGAAGACAGCATTCAGTACAAACAGGTAATATGAATGAGGCGAAATACTGCATTGCGCCTCTTGCATCCAAATTGTGCAATGCAAATAAATAGCTTTATGCACACACGTCCACAATAGAGTTTGCACAATAGGATTTCGCTCAATACGGCCTCTTCATTATGTCTAGTGTCGGAAGCGACCATTCAGTTAGTGCAAAATGGGATGATTCAGGTCTACTATTAGGGAATGAATTCAAGAGAGGAACAGAGGCTCACCTTGTCCCCGTTGATGTACCACGCCAATTCTGCCACTGGTTTGGATGGCCCGAAAATACACGTCACATTCACTTCCGATCCAATAGGGTATCTGTTCAGCACACCAAATAGCGTAGGGTCACCTTCAGGTATCACTGAGGCACAATTTTAAAACACTCATCTAGGTTATATGCAGACTGTACATGAAAATAATTAACTTAAGTGGAGTTAATAAAATACATTTTAAGTGCAATTCAGTTTTGATCTATCATTTCTCTCAAGACTTCGAAGTTAGATTAAACTCTGAACTCCGCACGATAATAAAAGTTTCTGATATATTTTCACGGTATTTTGAATTAGATATAGTTCATAATTCAGTTGTTATTTAATAAGAAACTAAATGAAAATGGAAGGTAATGGAATTAATGGGTTCCTCACGTATTTATCAGTTTCTCATAATTCTAAAATTTCCATTTGCAGCTTTCGTAATTTCCTTTCTTTCTATTATTTCGTATTAACTTCGTTTAATCTCTTTCAAATATATCTTTTATTTACGTAGTTAGAGCTCATTAACAACGGTGAATAATTCGAAGTTTTTCGGTAAACGTATACTATAAATAAAAGTTTTAGCTATTCTCTGTCGAACTGTATAGAAAAACCATCATCAAATACAAGTCGAGTTGTCAAATAAGGGGAAAGTTAAATTAAGAGATTATTGCATGATTTTTATTGATGTTATTTTAGCGCAAAAATAAAACGAACGTACATCTGCATATTCTGCCTACTATGATCAATAGTATTTTTTTAATTAAAGAAGGCATAGTTCTACAAGTTAAACATTATTACAATCCTGCAAATGTTAATTCGTTCAAAATTGAACCAAATATTTTATAACATATTTTGCATTCTTACATTACCTTCTCTTAATTGTTCTATTTGGAAATATTAAGAACTGCACAGAAATTCCAAGCAAGCATCTGTGCTGACGGATCTCTCTACAACTCATTCGGATTGATTTGAATCGGGAAACTATTATTCTCCAAATCTCCTCTTCAGCAACAGGATTTCCTAAGTTAGATATAGGAGCCCACTCTCCAAATTACTCGTATCCAGGTGAGCGTCCATCAAGTTCTCATATTCGAGTTCACGTTTTATCTAATATACATTTCTGATAATCCAGAACTTTTGTGACAACAGTAATTGCCTGATTTCCTATTATGCGGAAGACACAGCGATCCTCGTGAAATCTTTATATCTGAATTATTCTATCCAAAGACTCCAATATAAAATCAATGAAATTTTGTGCAGTAAATCGCGCGTCAATATCAAGGCGAGAAAACTGAAATCCTTCTCATCTAAAACAACATAAAGAAACATGCCTACGGGACATTCATGTTTTTGAACAAAATGTTCCCAGATTTCTCTCTGTCGAGTAATTAGGTGTAAAATTTAAGTACCGCCTCACTTGGATTCGGCACATTAAAAACTGTGTCGACAAAACTCTGGGCATTTTATGAGGCTCAATATCCTCCTAAAAACAATTTTCCATTGAACCTAAGACGGAAAAGGGAGGAAATTCTGTTTCTTAGTATTTCAGCCAATTTTTTATAAACGTTCCTAGCTTGGTGAACTGTTTCACCTAAAGACATTTAAAATTACGAAGCTCGGGAAACAAGATACTTCACTTCCTCATAGGTACTCCTTGTTTGTTAGAAACGTTAGACTGGGGCATCGAGCGTGTGCAAAAATTTCAAACAGAATGAAATCAAAGTTCTTCTATAACTCTGGGAACTTTCACAAGCCATACTATCCCAAGAAATTCAGTTGCATAGTTCTTGTCAAAAAGTACATACTTTGGACAATTGCAACTCAGCTTCTTAGAAATCAACTTCTCAGCTTTAAATTTCTCGTTATCACTGCCATCTCACGGATTTATGGTATTATTTTTCTTTACTGTAGAATCAACCGCACTGGACAGAGACCTGGCCACTTTCTTTCCTTTAGAACCCAACTGGCTCGTCTTTGGATTACTCTGCTGCATTCTTCGTATAATTTCCAGCCTTCGATTTGCTGCGGGTGCAAGAAAAGGCGCGCAGAGTGGTGTCAACTCTTGTTTATCACGAAACATCCCTTCACGAGTTTAACGACAGGAATACACGACGAGTGGTATTGAGGATAGAAAGAGACGGGAATTTGCGTTAAAAAATTAAGAAACAAAATGTTAGTTTTATTTTAGGTAAACGCTCTTTGAGGACATTATGTTGAGAAATGATAGATCTAAGTTTCACTGAGTTGAAAAACAATCTCTATAAATTACATAACATGTCATCACTCATTTTTAAATCTGTCGTAATCAGTTGCTGTTAAATGCATATTCAAAACAATTTCTTTTGTCTCAGTTTATTGGTAGTATTTGTTCTAATTATGGATTTTTAACATTAATGAAGGAAATATTGACTATAAGGTAGAACGAAATACCTTTTAATAGGACAGGATATTTTCAAAATACATCACTTTCATTCAAAATAAAATCCTTACAGAGGAGGAAAATAAATTAATTTTGTATACAGTTAGATAATTTCGCCACAATGAATAAAAAAATTTCTCTGAGCATGAAAAATACTTTAGGATATAATAATTTACTTATCATTATTTCTCTTCCTCAGATTATATTATGGTACAAAATTCTTTATATATATATAAAGAACTAGCTATGCTAATAATAAACTAAGTACTTATCACTGTTTGAGTAAAACAGTAATCAATATAAAACATCAGTTTTAGAAAACGATATCTTAGAAGAATTGCTTTTAGATTTCATTTGCACAAGAAATCATCCCATTTTTTGTCTTCTCCTAAAATTTATTTATAAAGTTGGTGTTATTCATGCTAGCTATCAAAGATCCCTGTACTTTATTCGAGATCACTGAAGATACGAATTCTAGATAAAGGTATGATACATAAATGCTTCCAATGATTTTAGTGTATTGCTATTTACACTTAAAATTAAGTGGTAATGTTATTTGAATAACTTTTCTGAAAATCACTCTGGTGATTTTAGTCCATGACTTATAGATGCATTCACTCTATTATATTTCTAATGTGACATGAATGAGTAAAACTCTCGTAGGAAATGCAAATATAGTTGTAAGAATACCACTCATAACTTAATGGGTTTAAATTCCACAGCAAACTCTCTCCAAAATAATGTATAATTGACTACAAATGCAATTTTTGTTTCTTTTCAAAGAGCATATGATGTTTAAAAATTACATATTCATTTGAAATTTTGTAAGACTATTGCAATTAGTTATACATAAAATCGTATTTTGTAATCGAAGGCACTACCTGAAATTTTTATCTCTGCAGTGTATATTTTAATGATTGCTTCAAAAATTATTGCACTTTATTATGCACATTTTAGACATGCAATTGTTAAAAAACCCATCTAGAAACCCGTATTTCCGAAATTTGAATCCAGGTAACAACACAACTTCCATATTTCCAAATTTGGAAAAACTGACGCTCTCAACAGTGGCGCCCGAGTAAGGTAAAATGTAAAGAATCATTGCATTATTCCGCGAGCGTCCTCGTATTGGAATTGGTTTACAAATTCACCTAGTGACTGGGAGATCTATGGTTCTAATACAGGCGAAAGCACTTAGATTCTTCAGATATTCTGTTTTTAAATAACCTGATGTACCTTCATTCTGATCTCGACAATATTTCGGAACTTTTCTAAAAAGGAATCTAAACGAATTTGTCCGTTATTTCGAAATCTACTCCAGCTTACTAAATCCTGGTCACTAGCTACGATATCACTTTAGGACATAACTGTCTGCTGAGAGATACTTTTATCTAACTGAGTTACAGCTTGCTTCATACAGTTTGTATTTAAAATAAAACCTGAGTTTTTTGTCTCTAACTGAGTAATCTGATAGCTTCATTTATGTCCAAAATTAAAATTACAAAGATATGTCTTGCAGTAATTCAAAATAGCTCCCACTACTATTTTTAAACTCGATATCATACAACTTAAGGAAGGGCATAACTAATATAAGCATAGAAAGTTTAAGTAAACCTTTTTCATTACAGCTTCAACTGAGCAGATTTACACAGCTCGTTTAATAATAGAAGACTCCGCTGCTTGCCAATTTAAACAGAAGAAAAACGTTAAATTAAAACTTATGTAATTTAAAATATGGAAATTCACAATGCAATGTTCGCTTGTAAGTTTTGTGTCACACGATTAGCAAAGGCTAAAAACAGTTTAAGTAAATCTAGAAACTGTGTAAAAATAGTAATTAAGACCGTCAGCAGTCACTGAAGCATGTTTTTCATCTTAAGACCTCAGTTTCTATATATACAAGGCAGCGCAAGAAAAAGTGAGTCTAAAGCAAGTGAAGAACCCATGCACTGAAAGGCAGTATTTTATCGAGTGACTCAAGATAAAGCAAGCCGGACATAACAAACTTCACTTGCTTTGGATTTGATTTATCATAAGACACCCTATATTATTTAATTTCCATTCTTCTGGCAGCGCAAAATTTGGATAGACATCATATGTCATATGTATAAGCATGCCTATCAAATTTCGTTTATCTTGCTTAAGGGGACTCATACACCTTAAAACCCATAAGATGTTCGAATAGGTGACTGTCGCAAGAATTGGGATAACTTATTTATTTTAAAAGCAATTACTACCAACTTTTTACAGCTGACTACATAATATAGCTGCTTTCTGAAATAGTAATCAGAAAGTTTGTGTTGCCACAGTTATTTTTATAATTTAATCCACTTTGTGACAACATTTTTCGTCTTGTTTCCAACTTGCGCGCACAGTTTAAAACATTCTGTTTCATAATTTAATTCCATATTTAACATATAGCTTTTATACCATTTGAAAACTACTGTGGACCTAAAATTCTAGAAAATTTCATGTTAAATTTTTATTTTATTTGGAGTTGAGTTTATAAAATGTATTTTATTAAAAAAATTTGTAATGTTTCCATCCATAAAATTTTTCAATACTAAAATATTCATTAGATTGTTGGTTCAGTTAGAAAATAGTGCCCATATAAAGAATTCCATCCAATTCCAAGTATGTACCATTAGCCATTTTTAAAATGTCATGCGCGCAAGATGGAAACATGGCGAAATATTTTGTCACAAAGAGGATTAAATTACAAAATATTTGTGGCAACACAAACTTTCTGGTTACTAGTTTCCAAAGCAGCTATATTATGTAGTCAGCTGTAAAACGTTGGAAGTAATTGCTTTTAAAATAAATAAAATATCTCAATTCCTGCAACAGTCACATATTCGAAGATCATGAGGGGGTTTAAGGTGTATGAGTCCCCTTAAATACTTCATGATGTTGGGATTTTTTCTTTTTTCGTAAATGTACAAGGGTAGGTGACACCCAGAGCACACGCTAATGCTGCTAATGAGTAAATGACATTAATTTATTATTAAATATTTTGACAGTAATTTTCTTTAATTGCCTTTACATAAAGCATCTATAACGTATTCATCTACTTTAAGATATATTTTCCTAAGGGTGAGAGGAGCTCCCCGAAATAACCTTGGAGTTCTAAGGTTTCCATGAGCCGACAAAGGAGGCCACTGGCTTAAACGATGGATTAAGACGGAGAATCGTCAGTAGTAGGTCTGAAATTGTCCATTCTTGAATTCAGTAATTTAGGAATAAGCAGGTATTCCGCTGTGAGCTATCATCTTGATTACCTATTCCATAGAACTTGTTAAAATCAACTCTTCAGGTGTTCAAAAACTCATCAGATGATAAGCAGGGAGAAGAAGCTGATGCGATATATTAGCAGTCAGTGTTACTAAAACTGCGGTATAATATCTGAAAGGACCATCAAGAACTACTGTTTTCTTCTTGTCACCTTCATTAGTAACAGGTACGGACTTATAAGACAACGGTCTATCACAATATTTAGTAAAAATTTAACTAACTATAGTTTTCTTCCACTACACAATTCAAGTGAAGCTCCATGAAAAATTTGCAGGTTCCGACACTGAAATGAAGCCTACGAGAAATATGCTTCTCTGATTGTTCAGCTCTTATCAATCATGCGGAGGAGGTGTCGAAAGACGTTAGGAAAATAATCTGAAGCGCGTGTTTGATACTAGGAAGAAATGTTTACAGATAGCTAATAGAAACCATTCCTGAAAACATCAGTAAATTTTTCTCTACTGAAGAATTTATGAAACAGCAATAAAATCAGCAACTTAGGTTTAAAGCTTGAAGAGATTTATTTCATGAATATGAAATTAATTATAAAGAGGAGTTAGGAAATTTCTCAGTGAACTTATAATTCATTAGGGAAATAAGTTAATAATTCGAATTATGAAATACATACAAACTTGAGTTCTTATTTACTTTATTAATGACTCTTTTATACACTACACATATCATCACTTGATTCATGATGAGCTGAGAAATGTTTGTGTATAATGACATTTATTGAATATGAAAAACAGAGCACTCTCAGAACATGAAATAATGAAATATAGACATAATATGCAAATAATCAACAGATATGTAATATAAAATGCCTAATAAACGGTTTATCTAATATTAAGATTTTGGCATTCATTAATTTTAAAAACGTAACGGCAAATCAGTGCTATGTTCTGGTATCTTGAAAATGATATTAGTTTGGTATTTTGGAAATGTTATTATTTTGATATCTTAAAAATGATCTTATTTTGGTATCTTGAAGATGATATGATTTTGGTATCTTAAAAACGATACGAGGTATAATTCACGAAAAAAGAAATAAAGTACCTCCAATAAGTATTCTTCAATAGATTATGCAGGATAATTTGGTATAACTTGAATATTTGGTCATTAAGAGTTATTTTGTATTTATACGAACAATCCAAACAACTCAGGTAACTTAATGATGTGGATCTTAGAAGCATAAACTCTTTAGAAATAATTTTTAACTCAATACGCACGAAAAGGTTCATTGGAGTTTCAGGAAACATCTATATACACATATACAAACATTAGAAATCAAATCAAGATACAGAAGAACATTGTCTGATTTTGAAAAAAAAATTAAGTCTTCCAGTACCAAATTTCGCTCCGATATTAGAAGGGAAATGAAATTATCGAAAGCCCAATATTGGAGCTTGATTATACCGTATATTAGAATGGGTTTTATACTAATTGCTTTTACATTCTACAGCATAAACCTGAATTACAAAACCTTTCACTATTAGCATTTGATAACAATGCGAATTATATTTTCTAGGAATTTTAAAGAACTTTTTAGAGAAGTTCTTAGAATAGTATCTTTAATTTTTTTTTAATATATTTTGTGTGCAGAATTTAAATTTATTATTTTTCATTAAACTACAAGGCGCTGTCTCTAATTAGAAATAAAGCTTTTGAATAGATATCATATGTCTTATAACATAAATAAAATAGTACCATGCGTCTCATTACATTTTCATGTACCATGATATGAGAAACGTTTATAATCATAAGATATGGAAAGTTGGTGTTGGTGTATTTAATTATGGCAAAGCACACGAGGGCTATCTGCCTAAGGGGAGGGATGCCTTTCGTGGAGGACTTTCTAAGGGAAACTGGCTCGTATACACGTTACACATGGGGAAAACCACGAAAACGCCCATGCACCCAGCCCGTTCGCGGGATTCGAACCTCAGACCGAACTACCAGTGTTCAGCGACTTTACCGCTCGGCCGCTGGTGGGCTAAGATATGGAAAGAGGAAACGACTTTTCATAGCGAATAGGACGGACGAAAGAGAAACTATTATATATATTTATAGTACGTAAAATGTAAAATACTGCTCACCGTATACATAAAGCTCCTTCTCTGCTTTGATTGTTCGGAAGGAAGGTACTTCTGTGGAAACTTCACATCCATACATACCTTCTGTTTCCATTACACTTTTATATAGATAAGCGTGTGTTGCATTGGAATTGTGTGACTAGAAAGAAAATAAGATATCATTTTATTACGATATATATTAGCTCCTATATAAACATGAAATAAAAGAAAAAAGGAAAAATCAGTTTCAGATCCTGTGTTTCGATAAAAATTATCTAAAAGTTATTAAAGAAATCTTTATGAAAAATTATTGGACAGAATTAAAGGGTAACTTTTTAAATTTAGAGATAACATAGACGTTTATAAGGTATTTTCTCCCTCTTTTCCCCATGACTTTGTGCGCGTTCAACTTATATTCCTGGCGGTCCGGAGCTCGAATCCCAGCAAAGTTAATATGGATTACTTCAGTTTTATGATATCGATATACCCAAATGACTCTACAAGTCGTGACTGAATTAAAAAGTGTGGCCGATGATTTGTCACCATCAGGATTTTGCGATTTGGTCCCTTAATCTCCAGTTTCCTTTTAAAAGGGGGAGTATGTAAGGTATTTTCTCCTTCCTTATCGCATGCCTCCATGGTGTAATTGAAAACAAGCTCGACACGTATTTCGGGGAAGGCCGTATTTCTAATCCCTGCTATGTCATTTCGGATTTCTTCAGCTTCTTGACGTACATATAAACTAAGCCACTGTAGTAGTCAATCACACTCCTGCCGCAAGGCAGTTGTAAACTTCTAGATGGCTCTCACAGAGGAAACAGCGAGATGAAATTGTCCTCTCTAGACCATTCTAGACATGCTGTAGAGGGTTAAAGTCAGGAGAACTAGCTGTCCAATCCACGCAGCGGATATCTTTAATTCCAAGTAATCATCGGCCAGCTGAGCTCTATGTCGACGAGCGTTGTCGTCTATTAACAGGAACCCACGACCAATTGCGACCTTGAAAATTTGAACATGGGGCTCTAAAATCTCCTCTCTGTACCTTTTATCATACCTCATAGCAGTCAAGGAGCTATTGCCAAACACAAGCAAAGGTCTGCGACCCTCCAACATAATACCTTTCCAAACCATTATACCTCCATCACCGTAAAGATCCTTTTCCCTGATGAGAAAGGAATGGTATTGTGTTCCCAACTTTCCCCAAATACAGGTACGCCAAGTATCAGTGCCTAAGCCGAATCTTGATTCATCTGTAAAATGCACGCGCAGCTCCAACGGACTTTGGTTCAAGGCGCCTGTTGTTTGCAGCATGCTAAACGTGCTTTTCTGTGTACTGCAATGAGAGGAACGCAGACATCAGGTCTTCTGGCATACAGCCCTATCTCGTGCAGCTTTCAGATAAATGCAGGCAGCGATGCATATTCCGGGGTTCCAGTAGCTGCACAAAATTCACGGGAGAGCTATGGATTTGTAGCAGACTGTGTCGCAAAACGGCAAATGATTGTGACGTAAAGTCAAATAACAGTCCTCATTCATCCTTTTAAATCTCGATCGACCTTCTCCAGGTTCTCTAGATAATCTGTTTAAACAGATTTCAAGTGACAATGGGCGTTACATTGTGCTCTGTAGCCACCTGCGCGTATGACTGGTCTGCCCCCCCATCTCCCCACAATTCTCCATCTCATCCAGTCATCCGTATGTTCGTGGCTACTCGTTTTACCTGATATCTTCTAAAATTTACCAACGTTTGCCAGAAAGACTGCGAATGTTGTGAAGCTGTAAGAGCATACAAATCGCCGAAAACGCTTCGTGCGCTTATATCCCTCAATCTCGAATATGCGCCCACATCTCGAATATGCGCCAAGAGTGCTAACGTTGTATCACAAAGGCATGCTGGAAGGAGCGAGAAAATGCTTTGTAAGGATACCATCTAAGGCCTATCAACAGCATAAATATTGTGACTCAAAATATATATTAATTTAATTCATTCATAAGTGCATTCTATTCTTCATAAATGTCTGTGTAGAACTTAATGTAAAACAGAATGCATCTAAAACAGTAATTTGAAGTTGTAAGGAAACCGGTGCAACGGCATATACCAAAGAGGAGAAGTAGTGTACAGAAACACAATTAGACAAAACATGATTTTTAGCTAAAATTCAGCAATTTAGATAAAGCATGATCGAGTGAGAGATAGGTTTGATTGCCAAGTACGCGAATGCAAACTTTTCATTTTTGAGTAGGGTGAAAGAAGTATATATACAGGGTAGTCGTAAAAATCTTCCCTGATGTACAAACCTCTAGCAGCCTATCCGCTCAATCAAAAGAAATGAAATTTCAGATATTGTTATTTGAAAGTAAGTTCAAACGTGCTAACAAGTTGACACTTGCACGGAAACAACGAGGTGATTTGATTTAGCTGCTTTATCTGAAAAGGGAAAATGCTGCCGAAACAATACGAGTTTATCAGCGAAATCATAAGCTAAGACGAGAAACAGTTCCCTAAAAACTGTATTTAATTTGGTAACAAATTTTGAAGACATTAGATGCACACATGATAGAATGCCATCCTGATGACCGTGGGTTCCTCTTGAAGTTGTTGCGGAAGTGCATAATACGATTACTGCGTATAGCGAGAAGTGTCCCTCGAGATGTGCTGTTGTTGTACCGAAACCCACAGTCCTCAAGCTTCTGCGTTCTTTTCTGCGGGTGTTTCCTTATCGATTCCAGAGTGTTCAGCACGTAAAGATGTTGCCTGGAAACGGGCAAGAGGTTTTTCGTCATCAGATAACATGAAGACAACAGGTCGCCGCTGCAGATATTATGGACGAATGAGACGCATTTCTCCTTAACTGGGATGTCAAAATCCAAAAACTGGGTTCTCTGAGCTTATGAAAACACTCACGATGTGACAGAAGCGCCTTTATACGAAGCTAAGCCACAGTCCGGTGCGGAATGGCAAGCACATCCGTTCTCTGTCCCTACATCTTCAGAATGTCCCTTCCAGAGGTATGAAAACGTACTCCATAAAAAGTGATCGATATACAACAATGATGCAGAATTACGTAATTCCAGAATTGGAACACTTAAATGTTCTTAATGACACTGTATGGATGCAAGATGGTTCTGCTCCACTCGTCGTCCCATGTCTTCGGTAAGTGCTGGAGCAGCACTTTGGATACAGAATCGTCTTCCTTAATTTTGCAATTTCATAACCACAGCGATCTCCCGACCTCACTCCGATGGATTTCCTGTTCTGAGGTTATCTTAAAAGTAAACTCTACACATAAAATAAAGAGTTTTGTCAGAATAAAATATGCCATTAAACGTGAGATTATACAAATTTCTCCTGAAATTTTACATTCGTCAGTGTTATCAACAATCCCTGCTCTAACATCTGCGAAGATGGGTATATTAGGATATTGTAATTACAATGAAAGATTTTCTTCCTCTCCTCTCTTGTGTTGTTCTTAACAATACTCCTCTTTGCAAATATTTTACTCCTGCAATATTTGCCAGAGATATATCGTTACAACGTCATTTATGATTCTTTATTGCGCTGATCAAAATGCTCGGGAAAAAAGTGGGTTTTGAAAATTTCGACTTATTTTGACTGTTATTGTAAACATGAGAGCACTATTGCTACAAATCATCACAATTTGGAGCGCATAACTTCAAATAAAGCATTTGAAATTTCAATTTGATTGATCGAACGGATATGTAGCTACGGGTTATCGGGAAACTATTTATGCCTACCCTGTACTTATGTGAGTAATAATGATAATACAAAATCTGTTCTCATTTATTGTAATCAACAAATAACATGAGTAAAGAACAATAAACTAAATGGGCAATTTTAAAATAGATTAAGCAGCACAGATAATTAACTACGTACGATCATATAAATTTACATGTATGTCAAAATTGCACTACATATTGCTTTAAAAACTTAAATTTTAAGCTGGTTATGTTTGCTTAGACAATTCACATTTTGATCAAAAATAACGGTTTTAACCCGCGAAGACGCGCGCTACTTTTAACTACGCGAGGACGCGCGTCGGGCTCCATAGGCCCGAAGCGTTTTTCTTAACAAAGCAAAAATATAATTGCTTGTGTAATTGAAAAACATTTAAATAATAAAAACAGAGTGTATAAAATATAAATATATACTTTTAATTTAATAAGTCTAATAGAATTGTATTTTAAAACAATTTTAAGACTCAAATTATTTAGCATTAACAATAAAAATTAAACTGATTTCTTTCTGAGCGCAAATGAAATTTAGTAATTTCATAAAATTAGTAATTTATGCAATATTAAATTTTTATAGGAATAATTTCAAAATAAAACTTAAATTTCACATTTTTTTTTTTTTTTTTTGCAAATAATGGTGCTGTGTTTACCATAAACATTTTTCTCGCACATAGCGCAGCAAATTTGTGATTTTCGGTCCGTTACGCGAAGACTGTAAACTTTTTTGCAATTTTCAGCGAACTTTTCAAAGGCATATCTTATAGGAACCAGTTTATTTATTTCCCTTCTAGAAAAGCGATCTCTTATGTCATCAAATCTCAAACATCTCATTAGAAATAAAAAAAAAAAAAAACGTTTGTTAGACATTGTTCGATGAAAATGTCAAGCACTGTTCCGTCAGCCACCCAAAGGTCGAGAACATTTAGGTGAAAAATCTTGTGGAGTCCTCCAAAATAATGAAGACCGATAAATGCTCCGATTTCTGTAATATTTGTGGATCTAGCATCTCTCTATCTTTCACATTTGATGGCAATGGATTCGATATAAATGTTTACACAATCTACTAGAATTTTTACTATTTTTTTATCCATAAGCAGTTGCCAAGAATTCATAGGAGAGGACACAAAAGGGAGAAATTTTTGTATTACGTTTTTGTAACGACCGGGCCTCGCAGGCCCGACGCGCGTTCTCGCGGGTTAATAAAACCTGCATCTTAAGGTCCGAAACACTGTTTTCACGTTGTCATAATTTTTAACACCTGTTGGTTTAAAGGTGTTTCGCTTTATGCCACACTGCTGTCTTCTGCGCTATCATTCTCGATTTCGATAGAATGTAAAATTCTTTTGGAAACAATTTCATTAGTTCCTTTTTCTTCCCACCTATAGGCGTTATTTTGAAATTTCGTTATGTGCATCATATTTTTACACCCGTGTAATACTGAAAGTATCGATATAGTGAGCGATATAATAACCTAGGACTATCATGTCATTCTAGTCTTCCAATGGCTTACACTGTTCCTTCAATATAGCTAACCATTCCCTTTATGCTAACAGTAAGTGACGCAAACGTTTAAGTTCATCTAATAATCGAACCTTTTAGATGAAAACGTTTCTTAATGATTGGCTATAATCATTACATTTCAAAATAAAGGTCTCATCTAAAATACAAACAAAGCCTCACGTCTCCAAGCATTACATTTCACCAAATGAGGCCTCAACACCGCTCAAAGTTTTAATGACTTGATATGCTCGCGCTATTCTGAAAGAAAAAACACGTCACTGGTATTGCGGCACTTGCTTCATCAAAGAACCAGGTTAAAAGTGTCTTTGTGGTAGAAAAAAGTGATTTGCTGCATAAAACGTTCTAATATATCTGGCCCGGCTGAAACCCTTGTCATCGTAAGCATAAATTGCAGCTAAGCGAAGATGCAAAAAATTTCCCAACGAAAGATTTAGTTTTTTCAGATATCAGATTTCCTATTTGGGATCTTCCATCTTTATAACCAAGACATTTCAACAAAGGAAACACCACCAAGAAGCAGGTTATACGTTTGTAAACTTATACGTTTGTTAGGCGTTCGTTTCCTCTTAATTATACGTCGCAATAAGAATGCTGTGTTACAGCAACCCAAAAATGTATACCAAACATTTCATTCAAACGTTTTAGGACTACCCTATCTTTGTGAGGCACATTACTATACTTAGGACTCAATTTGATCGCGTCCTACCTTAAGTCCACGTTGACTATGGTAATGCTAAAATCACGAACGCTACGTAGTCGAATGGAAATTGTTCCATTGTCCGTGTATAACCGCATCTTGTTTTAATTTCCTTCTGTCACAGAATCTTTTAACCTGTTTCACGTACGCTACAGAGATTAAATTTTATTTATTGAAGCCATTTAGTCAATTATTCAATCAGAAAGAAACAGGAAAACAAATTGACCTAGTCTGTCATTTCCTGCCCCGCATTAAGTAGAAAATTTTTAATTTCCATATTGTGCTAAATTTCTTTGGGCCTTATATAATGTAGTAAACGCTTGGGATGTATACATCCCAGCCTCCAGCAAGAGATTTTAAATTAAGAAATCAGTAGTAAAATAAAGGGTATTTCTTTGGCTTCTTAGTACGACTGCAGATTCCAATCAGTTCAGTCTTGTGCTCTGTGATATATTCCATACCAATAAGCATTATAAATGCATAGCAATAAGGATGGCCTTTGCATAAAAACTTTCCATAGTAACAGACACATATGCTTTGCGTGATAAAGAGCGTTTACATAATTAGACATTTCTAACAGTTTACAAACAGGGTATCCAATTCCTAATAAAATGGATGAGCTTCATATTTAACTTCAATCAATACTGTTTCATAAAACATTTTTGAAATATTATTCTGCATTAAAATAAAAACAAATATTGGCTTCATAATGAATTTTCTATTTAATATATGAATTCTTAATGAAATTCCACTTCATGTAGTATTTACTTCTAATATCTCAAACGTTTCATAAAACTGTCTGAAAAACTTAACATAAACAATTTATCGATAAGATTAATCAATTTCTAGCAATAAATTGTTCAATGCATTGCCAATCTTTGATGAATTCAACTTGTTAGTGCAACAGCACACTACGCGATTTCATCCTCAAAATGCCAGGTTGTTGATGCACGTATAAGGTATAAATATATTGGTTTAAATAAAATCTGACTTTGAAATAAATATTTGTGTAAAAATTAGTAGAATGTGTGTAACAAACAGTTGTCGACTCCAGCTAAAATATGAAAATAGAAGTTTTATTTTCTCCTGATATATGTTAAGGTTCTTTATCACAATTATGCAACGTAATTAAAAACTTAAAACATATTTAACTTTTAGTATAAAAGAAAAAGCATATTTTGCTTTGAAATCTGCCTAAGAATCTACAGAGAACGTTAACGAACAAATTATCCGGAAAAACGTATTCAAAGGCATTTATAGTTGTACTGATAAAAAAATTTTATATGCTTTTCGTTCCGAGGTGACTAAAAGTGACTTTTGATTTTTGAGGTTGAGGAAGAATTTTATAAATTTGAGGTCTTTTTGTGGTAAAATTTTATGGAATTGTTTTGTACTCCAAATTGTGTTCATAATTTTTAATTGGCTCAATATGCCTGGCTGTATAATGATATCAAATTAACTTATACATTCTTTTTTTTCCATTTAAAACTAACTATGATTTTAAATAATTTTTTCGCCTTTATAAAAATATCGTAAATTCAAAAATAGATGTTTTATTTAATACAGGAAAAGCGACAGATTCCTGAGCAAATAAATTAAAAAGTAAATATTCTTGGATATACGTTTTCTGTTTTTATTAATAATTATTTTGAACTGCTGAAGTAATTTACCATGTATAAAGTATTACTCTTATCAATTGCGAAGTGAAATTTAGCTACTAAATGGGTACTATTGTGGAAATTCAAAATTGGAATTTGTATGCAATTAAACTGGAATTCTTAATTAAAATGCAAAAATACAGAATTGACCAAGATAATTATTGCTGATTCCATAAAAAGATCCTGACCTATCAAGGGGAGTTGGAACTTCTTCATATAACATCCAACAATTCATGAAGAACGCCTTTCCTCATTTTGTATTTCTGAACAAAATCCCAATTCCAATATTGAATTTTCTATTCAATTTTATAAATGCGAATTTAAATCTTAAAGAAGTTCAGAAATGAGAAATAATTCTTCGACGTCCTGGTAGGCAATTAATTACAATTAATTTCAACATAAATATTGTATTCATACAGAACAATACTTAAACAGAAAAAACGTTAAATCAAAATTATTTGACAAAAAGAAACAAAAATCAACATGCAAATAGAATGAAAGAAATATACAATAAAAGTCTAATAACAATGCACTTTTACGTACTAATTTACTATTTAATAACTACAATTACATATTAATTGCAGTTCTACATATTCATTACAATTACATATTAATTGCAGTTTTACATATTAATTGCAGGTCTACATATTCATTACAATTACATATTAATTGCAGTTTTACATATTAATTACAATTACACATTAATTGCGCTCTTACATATTAACTACAATTATTCCACTTCACATTTAATAAGAGATAATTTTTTATTTATATGTATAAACAGAAGACAATGCCCATCAGAAGCCAGAATGCAATTATTTCCTAGCTAGATCTGAGAGACATGCAGTTTCCATATGCTGATTTATTTGTTTACATGGCGCCAACTATGAGACAGCTGCAGATATGTGGCATTTCATTCGCAATAAACATTCTGAAATTCGTTTACTATGTTCCCATTCATATTTGAAATCTTTTCCATCATTCGTTTATTTCCTAATTTATTTCCTGTCCTCTTTTGACATAAAGCCTAGCCTTGCGTGCTACATTTCACACGCATACTGTACTTTAGACATTCTTGAAAAATCAATGATGTCGTAAATTGTTGGCAGTTCAGAAAACTCAGCCATTTTCCTTAGAATACCAAATCACATTGAAGCTACTTCCAGTAGATAATTCACTGTGTTTTTTGCGACTACTTTCTCTTTAAAATGTCTTACAGTGATTGACAAGAACAGAATTCAGAGCCGAACTTTTACTAAAGCACAAGTAATATTATCTTATGAATTTATTAATTACGAAATATATTATTTTATATGCATATGCTCCCCATATGCATTATTTGAGTAGGTACGCACACAATCCAAAAGAAAGCCAGCTCTTACGCATTCTTTTTACATAACGAGAAAACCCAGATTGTATTCGTCAAATCTGTTCTACGTAAAATGAACAAACCCATCAAATAAAGGAATTGTAAACCATATTATCAGAAAATAACAGAAGTTATGGAATCTACCTCCGTAACGAAACGGTATTAAACCTACTCATTAAGTTAATACTGCATCACTTGCATGAATTGTGGTGACTTAGCTTGTTTCGAATCGAATTCCAGAAATGCACTAGCACGCAATCATCGAAAACAAATCAATTACATAATGCAATGCTTTATCATATGCATGTTTAGGAACAAATTTACCTTGTTCCATAGTCTTTCTATCGTGTTTTATGAATATCATCACTATTCAAAATCTTTCACATGCAATGTTGGTGTTAATCTATATGCCTTTCTCCTACCATTCGTGCTCATACTGAAAACGACAAAGCCATATCCCAAGAGTCTCCTGCGTTGCTACGCAAATACTTGAACGTCTCAGACTTCCATCAAGAGTGTTATTAAATTTTTTTGGGTTAGAATACAGCATTTGCAGTATGGAATATTCAAATGCTTTCATAACTTCTGATGGACTACTACGCGTTTTTTCACTGTTATGAAATAATAATGATAATACAAATGTATTTTTAGTACCTGACTCTTAATACCATCTAGAAATTATGCCTGATATTATCTATCTCGTTAACATCCAACGGAAAGGAGCACTATTTTCTTCAAACAGATGCATAATGAAGCACTACGTTCCTTCTGTACGTGATTTATTAATTTTTCTATCCGTTTAGCTTTTTACCATTATTTTGGAGCTAAAACCTTATACCTATCCTAAACTTTGTACTTACATCGATTAAAACTCCATCTAATTTATACGTTTGGGCGGAAGGTGAATCACCGGGAAGATATCTGTAGAACTCAACATTGTCTTTGTACCATTTGACAGAGTATAGTTCGTCTCCTTCTAAGTCGTATCCACAGTCCAACCATACAGGTTCTCCCTTTAGTACGAACCCTGGTACGCCCAAGTACGCAAAACGTACTGAAATGCACTCTGAAAGGAAAAAAAGATTTATGTCAAGAGAGTATGCTGCTAATAGATATATATAATTGAAAACAAAAATAAGAACTGAAACTGTAAGTAAATATATTCATTTACGCTCGAAAGAAATTTTCTAATATATGACAATACATCCAATAGTTTTACATAGAAATACATAACCTCCTTACGCAGAAATTTGGACGATGCTTCACAGTGACTGTACCTCTAATCATATAATCTAACACTGCTGGCCATTAAAATTTCAACACCATGAAAAAGGAAAATACGAAAAAAGTTATTTATTGTTCGTAAACAATATAGCATGAAGATAAAATGATTAAATTTATAAGCAGTTTGGGATTTTACAGGGGTACAAAATTAATAGAAACAGCTGCCACCCACGGCATCTAAAAAGGCCCTTACTTGGTTAAGCATGAAGTCGAAGTGGGCTTCAATGCCAGGAAATGGGCAACTCATTCCATGCTGCTTCAAGGTCTATGCCACACTTCATCAACCGTATTAGCTGGAGAAGGGTTGCGGGACAGTCTCTCAGCAGCCCATGACCAGAAGATTTCAATGGGTGACAGATCTGGAGACCGTGTAGGCCAAGGAAGTAATCAAATACCCTGTGTATCGAGAAAGGTCAGAACACTGCGTGCAACATGTCGTCTCGCATTATCTTGTTGGAAGATGGCGTTATAGAGCGTCGAAGATGGCGTTATAGAGCCATTACACCAGGTGCAGGGCCCTTATGCCGATATCGAATGCAAGCAAGCGACATGCGGTCTCCTAGGAGCCTATAGACACGTATACAGTCATCAGCATACTGCACTAAGAACCGGAACTAATTTGAAAAGACGACTTTGTGCCACTCCTGCATTCAGCTTTGCTGTTCGCCTCACCAGAGTCGCCGTCTCATTCTATGATGTATTGTCAAAGGGAAGCTGAAGTAATGGTTGTCGTGTTGATAGTCCACGCGGCTGCAAACGTCAACGCAACTTACGAGCGGATACTAGGCGTGCTGCAAACACGCCATTTCCTGACTAATGGCCCGTAATGTGGTTGTACTGTTTTGCAAGGTTGACCTCACAATATGTCTGTCCTCTGGGGCGGTAGTCATAGGAAGGCATTGAGATTCTGCATGCCGTTCAATATAACCCTCAGCAACCCATTGATTCCATATTCGCGTGACAGTGGTTGGGTGTTGTCTAGTGCAACGGGCGATATCACGGAACGATAATCCACCCTCTGGATATCTCAACGATCCTGCTTCTATTGCATTCCGACACTTGCTGGTAAACATTTCTTGTTATTATGCGAGATATAACACATTCGGAGGAAACTCCGACCTTACAAAGCGCTTTCCGAATGAGAAATTCACTACACAACTTTTCTTTTATGCAGATCTTCAGATGTCGTTTCTCCCTCCTGCGTCGTCCAAATGGGCTGAAATACTAGCCATTTCCATATCCCAACCTCTTCTTCTTTTAATGTGATTTTGATGTTCGAGATCATTTCTTCCTGGTGTTGCAATTTTAATGGTCAGAAGTAAAAAAAAATATGCATAATCACATTTTTATACTATGGTCAGTCAAAAGATTAGTTGCACTTGGATGAAAGAAACACCATATGAAACATATAAAACATTTCTTTTATTTGCATGAAAATATATCACAATATCACTTTTTTCTGTTATCACCGAGTTTATCCACGTATTTATTGAAACATGTCACGGGTATCTTTACACTTTGTTTGAAGAATTTCTGTCCAACTTCCGATAACAACTCTTGAGTTGCAATTTTGATTTGCTCAACAGACTCAAAAAAAAGTCACCTTTTCTCGTAAAAAAGGTGATGTATTTTTCGTTGTAGTGATGTTTGATGAAAACGTGACGTTTATTTTCATGTGCACGTATTCATAAGTCCGAATACATGCACACGACTGAGCACAAGATCCGTACTAAAGCGTTTTCATACCTTCCACTGGAAGGTAACAGGTGGTTGTAAGCTTTACTCAGCAGATTCTGTAATCGCTTGGTGTCAGACTACTTTATCTCCATACATTTCATGACACTGGCAATGAATCTCATTATGGGCGCACTTTTTGCCCCACCGAAAATAATTTCCTACGTATGTTTTACAAAATATCTCTTTCCAGAAATGTTCTGCGGTCTTGCACATAGTTACGTAAGAGCAGTAATTCAAAAGTGCCATAGAAATGAGAAGATCTGTCACTTGTGATTTCTTATTTTAATTATGCACTATTCAAGAGTTTGATTCTTACAGCCTATGTTAAGTTTTTTTCTTTCCTTTTTTAATTTAAATCAGTTTAAAGAGCCCGCCAGTGGTCAGATGGATATAAACACTAAGCAATCGCTCTTTGTACGGGGCACATTTCCTACGGAGGCTCACCTCTGGCCAAGTGGTAAAATTTCCCAAAACTGATAGTTCGATCCGATATTCGAATCTTGCGAACGGCCTAGGGCATGGGCGGTTTCGTGGCTTTCCGAGAAGGCAACCGTTCCCTTAGGCAGATAGCCCTCGTGTGCTTTGCCACAATCAAATAAACTGAACCAAATCAAATCTAACGAATGGGCTAGATGAATGGATTTTGGAGGGTTTTCCTCATGCATAACATGGATTTGAGAAGCCTTCATTAGATAGTCCAAAGGCATTTGTGCTGCAATATGCTAAATAGCGATAAATGTAGCGAATTCTATCTTTACATTTAATCAAACATATTGAAGCAAAATGACGAAAGCAAAACTTCACTTATTGTGTTATTTAACCCTTCGGCGAGTGCGAAATTAAGCAATTCTTTCCTCTCAAATACGCGCAATATATGTCAGTCGTAAATTTGTAATGCGAGCACTGTTCTTCGCGCACATTCCAGTGCGTAACTGAAATGTGAGCTGAGCTTGATGACCATCAAAGGGTTAATATATTTTGTTAATATTGACAAAAAGAAACTGATAAATTAAAATAATGGTCTTTTATTGCATGTTGCAGTTTATGATACTCTACTTTGTTAGCAAAGTTTCGTCGTCACATAGTTAGATTATGCTTCTATAGCATTACTTTTACATCAAATTTATAATGCCCGCTCTTTAGAACATCATTTTTGATGTGAAATCATAATTTTTAATACATGTAGTAATCCATAATGAACTTCACATACAGAGTAAGTACATTTCAGTATAGAATGCAAATATTTGTTTGAATTTTTAACAGCAAAACAGTCTTTAAGTATTTTAAATCAAATTGTTTAACAGTGATGTTTTCGGAATATAAGCAGCCGGAGCAAATATATTTAATAACTTCTAAAGTACCATTTATGTCCTTCTTGCATTCTCCTAAAAACGTTCAGGGAGTTTTGTTCGCTATAGAAACTCGGAAGATTTAAATTTTTCTCTTATATACGAAAAACGAAAGTAAAATAGAAAGAAACGAAAGAGGTAAGGGAAAATGGCACATGTATAGGAAAGCTTTCTTTGAAAATTTTGCTTAGAGAAAAACTCTTATTTGCATAAATATTTTGCTAACAAACAGAGTTTAATTCCCACTGTGCATCTGCTAAATGATATTTAAATGTTAAAATATTTTAATAGTTCTTAAGCATTCTAAACTATATAAGCGGACAAATCTTGCATATTATTAAGTTTGGTGAATTTATCATAGTAATATGGCGGACTAGTGAACTCATTCTAGGATTAAAATGGATGTGATACGGTTACATGATATAGCAAAACACTATTCAGTACTTTAAAATTGTTATTAATATAGTACGTGCAGTAAAGCTGTCTTTACAAGACTTCTAAATTGCTTTCCCATGGGGGATTAATTTCAATTTTAATAATCGCGAATGTATATTCATAAAATATTTCCTTTGAATGTGACTTAAAAATAATAGCTAATCCTCACGAAAGAAAGCGCAGCTCTCATTCTTTATATTTTGAAGTTAATGATAAACGAAAGCACTCTGTCTGTAATAATAACAATCAAAAATTTGAGATACGTACTTAAAGTATATTCCTATACATCCTTATTTTTTAAAATGATATGAAAATAACTTTTTAATCTTTAGAAATAAAAATGCACGAAATTTCAAGACTTGGTCATATATTTAACGTGAATTTTACGAAATGTTTTTTTCGCAAGAAACGGCGAAAATAAGCTGCTGGATTTTGTCTTGTAAATGAATGATTTATATATACATTCAGATTTCTAGGAAGCAACAAAATTCTCCTTGTCTGCTTCTCTAAAGCCTGAAAAATCTTTTGTCCTTTGTGAATACAAAAAATATATAGACAGAAAGAGAATTATGAAATACATTTGTTACGCGTTGGATGCAATACAAAAAAAAAAAAAACCCACCAAGAGCTGATATAAAATAAATGCTCCAAAATACATCTGCATTGTTTTGTATGTATTAAAAGTAGCAATATTTTATTCTTCCCTTTATGCAAGGATTTAAATTTCAACTCGCTTTTGATTCCATAACACATTTTGAATATTCCGTGCTTTAAATTCTACTATAATAAGGTACCATACTGTGGATGAAGTTCAAGATATCAAGGATATGAATCAGAAACGTATTACTTCCAAACTGTGTATCGCATCGAAGTTATTCAAATATTAACATGCCAAGAAAATGTCTGATCTTTTTGTGTCACATTAAGGTGGTTTCGATACGTGATCACTTTATGACGCATCAAATCTTGAAAGAATATTCGGTATTTTGCGTTTCCCGCTGAATCGTGTCTCGAGTTACAGTTGCATTAGCTAGATCAGCTTGGTTAAGGGATATAATCTTTAAGTCTAACAGAAACTCAAGTCTAACAGATCTCACCTGGATGCACTTCATTTTGGGAAGTAAATAGTGAAATTTGGCTATGATAACAATATTCGTGAAATCTAATCTAATGGGAGGGATGATTGCAATGAGATTTAAGATATCGAATACTGTTTCCACATCTGCCACTAGGGAAACAGAGAGTATATTGAAACTTATTACCCATAAGCAAATCCGTTACATATTTTGGAGTATTTTAGCATTTGAATGATTTCTAAATGTTTTACAGCTTTCCAACAAGGCATTTTCATAACCCTGCCTTCTGTTTTAGATACCCTGTACACACAGATATTAAGTTTCAATCAAAAATGCTTATTTCGCAAGGATTTACTTCGTATTTTTAGGACTACTTTGTAATTTTGAAACATTTATTTCTTGTTGACAAAAAACTGAGAGTATGTTTCTTGGACGCTTGGACGCTTTTACACTCTGCCAATGATAACCGTATCGACTCTTTTATAGTATAAACATTATTAAACCGAGTGCACCTTCGAAATCCCTTTTAAGAAACATGAAATAGTATAAGAAGATATGAGCTATAATTCTCTGTTGCAATTTAATATATTCGCAAGCGTGAAAATAGTGAGAAACGAACATAATAAATCGTGGAAGCTAAACATTCTTCAACACATTTTAGAATGAGTTTATTAACAAAGTATATGTGAATATCGCAAATGTTCTGATGCTGAAGATGCGACTCGTGATATAAATCATTTACAAAGGGAACTTACAAAACAACTTTTCAGTAACCTGTTCAGTTATTATTACTTTGTTTTTAAGTGAATATATATATATATATATATCTGGAAACTTTTTAGCGAGCTCACTACAATATTTCTTCCTATTATTTCATATTTTTGCAGCATTTCGCGCAAATTTTTTAAGACCAAATAGGTCTTACAACACATTACTTATTAGCTTTTTAATTTCTATTTCTATTTTATATATATATATAATCAATAAGATGACTTGGTGAAAGAAAGTTCCAACGGATTGACGATGGTTCTCTGCATGATAACTTAAAGCCTGATACTGAATTACTGAATAGTTACTGAATAGTTATACAGATGACACTCAAAGACAGACATGCAATAGAAACAAACTTAGAAGTAATAAACAGCAGGAATTTTGATAGCACAGAAATGTTGATTCATAACGAACAGGAGACTGGCAGCTGACGCACATTAAACCTTCATTTTAATTTCAGTAAACATATTACGGTCATAAACAGCTTGGCACATCATTTATGCCTATTTCAAGAAATTTACATTTTTAATAACTTTGCAGCAAGAAGGAAGCAGCAGACAGCAGTCCAGCTAGGCCGAAGAGTAGCGAGCACGCGTGTTATGTTTAGGATGAAATCCTAATTCAGACTGAATTAGTTTTGGTTTTCAAATCATTTTGGTTGGATAATTAGTACTGCTGTAAATTTACTATTGGTTGTTTGAGTTTTAGTTCCATTTACATGAGCAGAATTACGTAAGAGTCATATGACATGGATTAATCTCTAAATTATGCAGTGCACATACAGACTATTTTTAGAATACAAAGGGGAAATTAATTTACGTGGCTAATTTAAATTACAATTTATATTTAACGTATTTTTTTATTTTTCTCACGTACATAAATTTATATATAGAGATAGATATATAGATATGGAAATAGATGTATGCATATCTTAGTTTCCACAAAATGACTTTTTCACTTTTAAGCCATAGTGTAGAAGAAAACCAAAGCAGTAGTTTCTTTGAAAGTCATTAATGTAAATAAATGCTGGTACATTGGTTTTTCCTTTGTATTAGTTTCAGCGATACTTTTTTTTAAAATTTAGGTATGAGTTTTATATAATAACGCATATGAATAGTCAGGGAATATTTTGATAATTCCCCATTGTGATCTGATTTGATAATTTCCCATTATACATCTATGATATAGTCATATGAGAGCTAACAGTTAAATTTTAGAAGGCAAAAAATGATCCGACACAGTGTAAACACATATATATGTTTACATAGCAAACTTATATGTAATGATAATCTCTTTCAGTACGGTCGTACAAAAGCAAATTATTATAATCCAACTATATTTATTTAAAAAATTAACAGCGACGTAATCTGCGCATAGAAATTTGATGATATATTATTATATACGAAACTTAATTTTTACTGCCCCAAGCAAGAAGTTGTTAAGATTATTTATATTACCATTATTTCTCAATTATACACTAGCGTATTGCTCACAGATAATGCCTGAAACAGCCTATTTTCAAAGTGCATATCTCTTAGATACAATTTGTAGAGTCATTAAGTTATTTTGAAGCAGGAGACGTGAAAAATATACCATGCCCTCACAGAGACGCGAAACTGGAACTCTTGAATATGCGCCGAATGTGTTACCGTTAGGACATGAAGGCGTGCCTGAAAGAGTGAGAAAAAAACCTTACAAATCAATGGAATTCGTATTACACACGGAAAGATATTATTTTCCAATAACGCATTCACTTTGCTTTTCTCATTTACTTTGTTTGCATTCACTTTGTTTTTGTTTTCACTTTGTTTTTGTTTTTCACTTTGTTTTTGTTTTTCACTTTGTTTTTGTTTTTCACTTTGCTTTGATTTTTCACTTGTTTGATCAGACAGCTTTTTCATGGTTCTATAGCGAAATATCATATGGCCTTTGATCAGTCAAACGAGATGTAGGTTGTAAATGATTAATTGATGTTTTTGTAATTTAAATGGTATATAAATTTTTAAATACTTTTAATAGCCATAAAATATAATCCATGCACAAATACCTTTCCCACCAGTGTGTTCCTTAGGTGTTTCTACTGCGTTTCAAGAAACATTTTTAAATTACTTCAGTGTCTAAGAAATAAAAAAATACAAATAATCGCTAAAATTCATTTTTATTACAGAAACAATCGACACATCAGAAAACTGCAAGACGTTACATATCATTATGTTTTATGTTCATAAAATAAATTATAATTTATATCAAAATTATAATTTTACATCTTTTCTACTGTAATGTATTCGCAACGGAATTTAAAACATTAACCGTGATCAACTTGTAAAGCAGGAGGCTTTGACTGTAGTGAAGGGTCAGAAACAAAACTATCATCAACTGAAATATGGTTGGTGAAATAATAACTTTGTTCTGACCTTATTATTTAAGATTTAAAGAATAGCCACTGAGCAAAATGAACCACTGATTCTGATTCTGAGTATAATGTGAGTACGCGATAACAGTTTAAGTAAAGTGTTTATCATACTTCTTGTTGCTAAAACAAGCGATAGAAAATGTAACCTGCATTTTTATTGCTCTTTTATTCGGAATAGGAGCATCAGATATATAGTTCCTTCTTTATGTTTTACTTAAGAATTAGTTTTTCTATTTCTTTATTTTCCTTCGTATGAGTATCGAAACACGACAAAAGGATTTTGCTTGCAAAAAGTGTAACAAAAGGTTTCTTAATGTATAAAATCGAATGATAGCACTCTTCTGCTCACACTAAGTGCATATCGAACAGGAGAAAAACGCATCCAGGGCATCTCTTTGAGGGCAATCGACTGTGCGGCATTTCGTATCAACAAGTTTCGATGCATCCTATAACAGTTTGTTGAGATATTTCGGACCAGAAATTAACACGAAGGATTGCATTATGAGCCAGAAACTAATGCTAAGACTCGTATTGGGAACACTAGAGCTATACGTATCATGTTAATCGCATAACGCAGAAAAGGGAAATGTGAAAATTTATTTTAACGTATGCTTTTAATATTCGTGATAGAAAATGGGAATTTGTATGGGTGCATTTATAGTAATAAATTAAAATTTGGACTATTAAAAGTCTGTTTATGCTGTAAAACCATTTTCTTTAATAAAGGTTTTATATTAAGTACTGAAAAAGAACAAGAAATTTTTCAAAAATTGAAAATGGGATTAAAGATGGGGAAATTACATTTACAGCTTGAAGAAGCTATAAAAGTAGTCACATATTTCAAATCAAATATCGAAGCAGTGTTTTATATAATTACATACACATTTTAGCTATGTTGCTTTGTACTTGATTTCACGTGGTTTATCAAATCTGTGAATCGAGAAAAAGTGAGAATATTAGCTATTTTCCTATTTTTTTTACTAATAATTTTCACATTTTTTTATTTGACTTAATTTTAATTTTATTTAATTGTCTATTTTATTATTGTTATTTTTTACACATTTTTTAACAATAGGTAAGTTTAACGTAGAAGTAACTGTGATTTTAATTACATATTTACGTTCACAAAAATATGCCTAATAATCGTTATCGTATATCACTATTTTTCAGTAATTCAAACTAATCTATGTTATAAAAAAAGTTACATTTGCAATTATTCTACTCTTTAAACTGCAAATTTACCTAATTACTTTCAAGAGTTGAAGGAAATAAGCAAGTGCAAATGTTTCAAAGGATTGCTTTTCCTTCGACCTTCTAAATCGCAGCCTTAACAGTTTGCTGCACTTTCGGCCATTTATAATTTGAGATGAAAACCGAAAATTATAACAAGCAGATTTTATACACAAATTAAACAGAAAATTATCAAATCTCAAGCCTAGAAGAACAGGGAATTCTAGTTCTTCTGCTAACAACCTCATTATAAATGCAGTTTAATTAAATAGTGCTTAACCTAGGAGAACTAACTACACTATAGAATCTTCAATATTTTGATAATTCTTTGTTAAACAGAAAGTAGTTTGCCTTCTGTCCAGAAAAAGAAATGATCCTCGAGCACTCGCAAGCTAATAATGCTTGAGTGCCATTTTTAGCTGTTTTTTACTTGAGCTCAAGTTCTTTTCCTAACTGATTTTAATATTTGAGCATTTCTCTAGAGAAAATATCGCGTAGTAATTTCCAGAGAAAAAAGGAAACGAGGACTTGAAATAAAACTATTAGAGAAATAACTAAGCTTGATAGTCTTTTATCTTACATAAAAGTATTTTTTGATCATACGTTTGAAATTCAGCTTTATATTTTAGGAGGCAAGATTCTCAGGAGACGTACAGCACTTCAATAAGCATATTTAAATCTTTGTGGTATTCAGGAAAATGTAATTTAACTAAGACACTGTATTTAAATACAATTTTCAACTCTGTAGACAAAATATCCTTTATCAAAGTTTTTGGTTTGCTACACCTAAGGTATATTACTCGTACATGTAAGTGCTGAACGCATACCTGAAGCATAGAATTTCGAATTCCGTGCAAAGCCAATCGACGCTGCGCCCAATTTGGTATCCACATGTTTCGACGTATCCTGTAACAGTATGCTTTGATATTAGAGCCAGTTTCGCAAGGGTAAAAAAGTAACCGTAACTGAAATTACGCCCTTCTAAGTTAACTGCTTAGATTTTGCTTACTTATAGATGATAAATAACAGTTAGTTACAATCTAGTTCCCAACGCTAAACGTTTTGCTTTTTTTGTCACAGTTCCGTTTTTAAGTTTTCTCTGCATTTGTTTAAGAATGTTCATTACAACTTTATGTATTTAAACACGTTCTTATCTAGCTGTTTTAAAAGTTCAAATTTCCCAGTTTTACCTTTTCGCTTTCTAAATTTAGCCATCTTGACTAAATATATCAAATAGTCCGTTAGAAATATTCAGTCTAGCAGGCCGTGACAAATGAAATAAAGTAATTGTAAATGATGCAGATGCAGTTATAATCTTAAGAAAATACAAGAATGTCATAAAGACCAAAATGATTTTGGAAATAAACAAATTCCAAACAAATATATATGACTAAAGCTGGCTTGCAAGAAATATTATTCGCAGCTATTTTTCTCGAAAAAGTAACTATCTGTTTAAATTTTCATCAATAAAGAAATATGTAACATTTTCGTTGTAAAATCACAGTCCATAGTAGCGCTACAAACGACATTTTACATGCAAGAAAACTATTGTTTATCAATAAGTGTTTAATTTGTCTTCCAACAGAACAATTTCCAAGCTGTATAACAAACAAGTCCCCAAGCTGAATCAATGAAATGTGATGTATATCATTGAAACACCCTTTACTGATGAAACCTGGATCTAAATATTTCCTTACAATTTATTGTCGAATTAACCGCACACCACTGTACCCATTCCTTGGAGATTTTTAAAATTTTAACACAATTCAGTATATAATATTAATTTTAACTTCATAAATGAAATGTAAAATGAAGTTGTGTTTTTAACGTAATTCGTGTTTCGTAGAGATTCTTTTCAAATATTACTAGCTAATTCAGTTTTCTACAGAAAGGAAACTTTATGACTGAATTAATTTTAGGGCTGATTGTCATTTTATGGGATCATATGTAATTAAAATGTTATTATGAGTGTGTACAATGACATATAGCATACAAAAAAGTAAATTCCAAAAACCAAATGCCGCAAAGGAAATTAACATAGCATACAATATATTATTAAATTTTGAGTTCTGATGCTTAGGTTTAAAAATGAATTTTCTGGTAACTCTCTTTTACTTTTACGAAGCACTTTATGGCTTTAAAATGTCTTTCAGAAAAGAACTTTGAGAGTATGTAACCTTCCTTTTACACACTTAAAAGTGATTCTACTGAGAGTAGCCGTATGCACGCTCCAAAATAAGAATTATTTTTTACTTCAGTCACTCACAATTTTTCTATTTTTTTTACAGCTTTACAAAATTTGCTTCATTTATTTAACTTATTTAAATATCGGGTCAGCTCATAAGTTCTATGAGTAAGTATTCCACGCATTAAGAGTATGCATGGAATTCACTATGACGCATTTACTAAATCAATACAATTTTGAACCTGTTGAGACTTGTCATCGTTTGACTAACATATTATTCAGTTCATCATCAATTTCGTAAATATCGAACGCATTTTAATACCCATAAATAAGGAATATAGATAATCAGTACAAACGTGCTGTGCTACATTTTTTTATTTTTGTGTGATGAATCTGCCAGGTTTGCAGCGATAAAAATTAATAGTGTACATGGTGAACACACTATTAGTGTAAGGACTACCCAGAAATGGTTTAAAAAATTTAAAGTTGGAAAAAGCAGCATTGATGATGAACCCCGTTCAGGACGATTTGAACTGTTAGAACCAAATCAAACGATTATTCAGAAGTTTATAGTGCCGTCTAAACTCAGAATTGATCAAAAAACGCCCACTATTGTTGAATATCAAGAAAGAGTTGTTTCATCATGATAACGCTAGACCGCATGCGACTCGAACAACGCTACAAAAAGTTAGTGAATTTAATTGGGAGCTTTAGTCACATCCTGCGTACTCCCCAGATATTGCTCCAAGTGATTTTCACTTATTTCATGCCTTACAAATTTTTTTACTGGGATAAAAAATAAATTCTAAACAGGATGTAAACAATGAACTTTAATTTTTTTTTTTTTTTTTTTTTTTTTTTTTTTTTTTTGCATCAAAACCAGTCTTTCTACAGCAATGGCATAAAAAAGCTGCCTGTAAGATGGAGAGAAATTGTAGATAATGGAGGAAAATATATAATTGATTAAAATGTTAAATTGTGTTTTTTATATTATTTAAAAATTTATCAAAAATTGCGCACGAATTTATGAACTGACCCAATATATTTGTTGTTTCAATATAAACATTTGTGTATCATTTTGCAAGAAAAGTAATATTTTAGTAAGAAAAATTTTACAAGTTGAAGTTTTTTTCATATAATGATCCTTTGGAATCAATACCTCTGGAAAGAAATTCTAATAAAATCTATCTTGAACATTTTGATTTAAATCTTTAATGAGCATTTGCTTCATTGTTAACCTTTGCTTCTAACATGCCGATTCATCAGAAATGCTACCACATAGTTCTCATTTTTAGCACAACGTTTTGCTTGAAGGAGCGAGTTTTAAATAAATTTTATTCCAAAGATTTATTTCATAGAAATGATTTAAATGTAACATGTTCACTCAAAAATCAGATGAGCTATTTAATGCAAACACAAGCTAAAATTTATAATGTTTTTAATTATAATTAATATCAAACTATCTCACAGCATTTCTAGTTATAGCATCAATGCACAGCATATTAAGCATCAAATCTGAAAAACTTACTAATTACTGTGCTAACCCATTTAAATTCCTCTAACAGACCCATTTGGTAGAAGACGTCATATAACGACATTTTTCAACTCCCATTCAATAGTATGACCTGATTATCATTTTTCTAACCAAAGATGGTCAGAAGAAGTTCCACAGCCCTTTTAAGGCTCATGAGGTTTCAATTTGCTGTTGGCTTGTTGCCGGTGCATTTTCATTCTTTTTGCCAATAACTTTCTATATGCAGAGATACAGTTCAAACACGAGTAATACAACATAAATTTGAAAAGCGAACTTCGGTGAACTTGTTGCTTCGTATGAATAGTTCTCATTAATTTATAGAGCATTAGTAATTTGTAACTCTCTGTAAAGCTATTCGAAAAGGTATTTATAAATATTTTGAGCATGTTTTTAAACAGAAGGTGCCTATTACTTCAAAGCGCATGTCTGAACACTGAGGAAAAAATATATCAAACACCCACCACATCAGTTTTAAAGTAGTTTTTTATGTTTAAAAAATGCCCAAATATATTTTAAAGTACTTAAAAATAATTAAAATCAAACGTGTTTGAAGACGTTACTGTTTCGAATACATTTGGAAATTTGATTTTTGAATCATTTTACTTTAAATACTACCGTATTCTCTCGTGTATAAGACGGACATTTAATTACAGGAGCAGGTAGAAGTCGGCGGGATACCAGAATATCATTATTGGTCGTATAGGTATAGTGATGCCGCACTAACAGTGAAATTGTGCCTCAATTTTGAGGAAGTGCTCTTCCTCAAAATTGAATAAATTTGGAAATTTGATTTTTGAATCATTTTACTTTAAAATTTGGAAATTTGATTTTTGAATCATTTTACTTTAATTACTACCGTATTCTCTCGTGTATAAGACGGACATTTAATTACAAGTGCAGGTAGAAGTCGACGCGGGATACCAGAATATCATTATTGGTCGTATAGGTATAGTCATGCCGCACTAACAGTGCAATTTTGCCTCAATTTTGAGGAAGATCACTTTGGGAGGCGGTCCGAGGATATCCAATCCCTCTTTATTCGCCTTGCCATATATTTTGAGTGCCCACTTGCTGCATAGACACTACTATACGCTTACAAACATCCACGCCTTCTCCGGGATTCGAACCCGCGCCCATTGGTTCGACACTATACCTATAACCACTATACCGACGCATAAAAAAGGAGATGAATAGAAATGGGTACATAGAAATATGTGGCAACACAGCAGAACATATTTAATGATTGATTGTGAAATGCATTGCTCTTCCGGGAATGTTACATAAAACTGTACATTTTAGTTGTGATTGCAGGTGGTTTGATTGAAAACGTCGGAGAAACGATTTACTGCGTTGCGCATTTTAAACCAACATTGACAATGAATAAGAGATGCTAAATACAGAAACATGTTCCTTTTAACCGGTAATAAAAATTTTGTCTCAATATGTGGTAAGTACTGTTTTCATTCTAGCTCCTTTAACACCTCCCAAAATGGAAAAAACTATTGCAGATGGTCGGCAGGCTGTTCCCGGTTTACCCTCTAGAATTTCTTTTAATTAAAATTAGAGATAAATATTAAGGGTGAGGATTGTGCATGCGAAAGTATGGTATGTTAACACATTTCATTCAGATTAAAATTGTTAAACGAGCTCAAATAATAGGTAATACTATATATGCGACTATACAAAGAGTGAAATAGACTAATAAAATATTGTGTTCAAAAAATGAAGCGTTCTTCTGTAAGTTTACTATATATTTAACAAATATATGTTAATAAAATTAGAATGGTAATTATTATGTAATTTTCCATTTTTCAAACGTGGTTATAAAATTAATTTGAAAACATAGTTATTAAGAATAATTCCTATATAGCCACTTTTTAAAGATATCGATGAAAACCTATTTGTACCTTTAGAATGATATTTAATTGTTGGAGCTAACCAAATTTTATTAAAAAATGTTTCAGCCACTTTCTTTATATTACATTGATATTAATTCCTTGAGTGCAATTTCGTTATTTGAGTTAATTGCAGTTTGATACATTTCGCATTTAAAAGCCATCTCGATTCTTTGTAAACCAATCGAGTATCGATAAACCCTAAACTACGATTTTAATGAACCATCTTTTATTCGATTAACTGCTTAATCTTAATGAATTCAACTTATTTTATAATATTCATATATTTTTATCCGTTTCTAACAAATTAATTGTTCTTGCAAACTTGAAGAAAAATCATCTTATAGAAAATGCTATAAAATTCAAACATTATATTAATAAATCGTTTTCATTTATATGTGACAAAATATTGTGATAACCTCACATTTGTATTAGTACATTCTTTATCTCGGTACGTTTTCCATTGAGAGAAATTAAGATTATATCTTTATATCAGGCAAACATAATATAATTTTAACAAGTTGCCACGCCTTTCAAAAATTAAAAAAAAATTGTTAATTAAGATATTCAAAAATACTTTGCACTAATTATAAATTAAAAAATTTTTACTGGACCTTTCCTAATTCAGTACTAATTCCAAGAAATACTTTATTTAATAGAAGCCAATTTTGCGACTATTTCATGGGAGACACAAAAACAGACATCTGAAAAACTGCAAAAATAACACAGAGATTTGAATAATCAAATCCTGCGAGAAAGACCATTTCGTTTGAGAGACTCATCAACACCATCAAGTTCATTTTTTTTAATCTGGACTAAAGTAAATTATATTTTATTAGCAAAACATTTTAAAGAAATGTTTAGGTCAGACATAGAGTGTACTATCTTTTCATGATATAGAGTTTAATGGTATTTATAGCATAACATGCAGGCATTTAAAGGTGATCCAGATGGAAAAAAAGTCAGGAAACTGTAACTTGTTCTAGCTTTTAAGCGTAAAAGAAACAATGCTTCTATATTTTCTACTACTTAATCATTCCGTAAGGGACAAAAAGGCAAAATATTATCTACAGGAAGGGAGCTACATGAATACTTTCACTTAGTGAGCCCTAATTCCTTATTCTGATTCTAGGAAGATGTCATTACTGTTTCCTAAGAATGCATTAATCCTAAAAGCCTGATGGACTTGCTGCATGCAAGAGTTCTACAGCCCGCTGGAGATTTTCCTTGCTCCGACGGAAAAGTGTTTAGAGCTAAAGACTGAGCAAAGTAAACTGCTTCAAAAAACACAGGTAATAAATACTAGATGAATGTATAAAACCGAAAAAGGAATTGAGTTCTTAATACTTGTCATACATAGTAAAGGAATCGCATTTAGTAAATGAATTGGTACATTGTTGAAAACTATATATTTATTAAACGAAGATAGAATTTTACAATTATGGATGAGAAAATAGTATTTAGTCAAAAGGGAGAATATTTAGAAGTTTGCGGAAGGGATATAACCAATCTATTCATTTTAATTAGCTCGATGCGTACCTTTTAAAACTTTCTTCATTTTTGTTGAAATTCTTATGTTATAATTATAAGCTGTAAAAGGAAACTGAGATCTTTGACAGTTAACCTCAGAAACGTAGGAATCGTTACTTGTGAATTTTACAATGATAATCTGACTCAAATTTAAGAATAATTTGTTTCGGAAGAAATTCATCGACAATGCAAAATTATTACCAGTAAACGAGCTAGATGCGTTTCAAATAGTGCTTTTCATGTTTACTGATCACTCATAAAAGCATCAACAGTTACACAATTACTGCAGTTATCGGTACAATATTTGTATAAACTGTAAACCTTTTGTTTTTTATATAATATATTTAGCGAGAAATATTTTGGTTATCGAGGGAAAAATATTGCGTATTTCTTTTATGGCAAACTTGGTAATAAAATTAAACATGTGTAATGAGATGTAAAATTATGTCGCTAGGATAGCTTTCACTCAAACGGCTGACGTCCATACGGATACGTGACACCATCTTTGCGGATAAAATGCATATTCGGCTGTATGGGTATCTGGGGAAGATGAAGAGCAAGGATGCAACTAGTGGGTACATTACAGTATGATACAGTGGTGCAAATGTGAACAAATACACGCTTCAAATCATTTAAAAGAATATAATACATATATCTAGGAATAAAACAATGCAGAAATAATGTTACATAATCACAGTACTATAAATGCGCAAAAAATATTCCTATATAAAAATGCTATTTATATTCAAAAGCTGCTGAATTCATTCTATTATTATTGAATTAAAACATATTTATTCTTTTTAAGCAAAACATAAAAGCTGACCGAACTTTGTACCTGAAGAAAGAGATGCTTTCGTGGAGATTTTTAAAGAAAACTGGATCGTCTCAATATGGGCATGGACAGGCATTGCAATGCGGTAATGAAACAAATAACCAAAAATACATAAATTAGGAAATTAAACCTTCCTCGTGATATTTCAACATCAGATCGCTAAGCGATCACTTTCATTCCAATGACGTATTTAGTAATGAAGAAACACTCATTTGTCCTTCTACCTAGAGAAAAGATCTCCACCATGATTTGAAGATATTTTAATGGAACGCTAGTTATATACAGCAACCTCTGGCCCTGGAGATGGCAGCTAGTTACTTTCTCTGCTGCTTTGAAAAGACATTCAGTCTTCTAAACTAATGGTGCACCCCACTCTTTTCATAAATATCCTCTTCACTGTTGCAGTTCCAGCACATTACTGTTAATACTGTTTCTCTGCACTTCGGACGTTTCCAAACCTTGAAAGATTTTCTTTAACTTTTTTACCACTTTCATCATTGGGTCCTTGGTAATAATCCTAGCAGATCGATAATCTTTTCTGCTGCCGTTCTGGGAAGTCATGGATGCACAGCAACTTTTTCGAATATTTATTACTCGTAGATAGAAAAGATTGTTGTAAATCTGGACCCCCTAATAATGTAGATGAAATATTGTAAAATTAATGTGCTTTAATTTCACGGCCGCAAGCTGGAATGACAGTTGATTCAATTTTTCGATGCCTCTTGCTAGTTCCTGAAGGGTGTCCCCTGCCTTTTACATTGCATTTTTTATAAATTCTGTGATGATTCTCAATAAAGTGAGAGCTTGAAAATGGAACGAAATGACTAAATAGTAATTATTATTAATAGGAAGATGAGCTGCAAGGTCAATCACAGAATGTTGAGCTAGGATGCAGTTCACAGACTGAGACATTTCCAGAAATTTCTCCCATAATCTTATGTTACTATCTCTCGTGAACCACAGACATTTCTTTAACAGAGGATTTTGCATTATTTAATACTTTTTTTAATGTTTCTTCTATAGCGGCTTTTTTATCATTACCATCATTGACAATTTCCCCTTTAACAGCGACAATACTTTCGTTCATGTCTGAGATATAGCTAAATTTCATTTCGACATTGCCTTCGGTACAGTCATATCGCGGAAGGAGAAGTTCGCAGACCGATTCAGCCATTTTCGCTTACCTACTCCTTCATCTCGGAGGCATTGCGCTTCCATTAAGTCCCTTATATTTCAGGTAGCTTCTCTGCTGCTTCTTCTCGACTGGTGATAAACATCTCCCCAAATGGCCTTCAGCTGTGCTTCCCTCTTCTTCTTTATAAGCATTCAACGAGATCTTCAGTTCTCACACCAATTATTGAGTGTTACAAATTCGTAGAGATCTAACATGCATAAAGAAAACAAAGCAAAAAGAGAGCTAAAGAAAATTGCCAGGCTGGGGCACACCCAAAAAATTCAATCTGTACAAACAGAAAAATTAACTGGAAAAGGCCTTATAGGCTACTATAGGTTACTTTTAACCTTCTGTATTTATACTAGATGACACCACAACACAAACCAGTCCATACATTTTAGCCATGTTTAGTTTTTAAAAACCCTAATTTTTCAAATAAATCTTCCAGTTTTTTTTAGGACATAAAAGGAATGTTTGAAAAGAAACTTCTATGTTATTTTCTTGGCTGTATGCTGATCTCTTGTTTTTTCCTGTATTCGTTTTAAATTTTTATCTTGAAATCTTGCCAAAACTCGAAAGATGAACATCTGGTGTTCCCAGAATGGGTTCACTGAAACCCAGGGCCAGACCAACAACTGTATCTTTGTTTCACTGCAATATTTTCTTCGATGAGCTTATTCACAACAGAAAGGTGTTTGCACATCTGCATTTCATTTTCTGTCTTTTATTGTTTGTTTTGTTTTTTGGAGGGGAGGTTTGGTTAGTAACTAAGAAATTATTGGGGGTGTTTATCTGAAGGTCAGGGATAATTTTATTCATTAGCTCTTTGATTTTTCACTAGAGCAGTTCTCTTTTATTCTTTCGCTTTATTTCAAAGTTTTGATAGTTTTGAGTTGTAGATGTTTATTTAATTTCATTTTATAGTTTATATTTTCTTAATTGTAGATATTATATTATTTATTATTTTCTGATTTTTAATTATTTTGCAAATGGATCGGAGAAGGGTGATTATTTCTAAAGCGCTTTAAATTGCTAAACGAATTGCCTTCAGATAGTGAGTACGATACGGATCCTGGTACTTGTGCAAAACATGCAATTTTGGGTTTTGCTTTTCCAAAGAGGGTGTCACTTGTTTCGAAAAGTACCACCATAAAAAAATAGACGAAAGTTTAAATATGAAATGTAAATAATGTAAATATCATATAACCAAGTTTAATTTTTTTTTTCATTTATACGCATGTAATTATCATATAACCCAGAAGAGCCTTTTTAGGGAGGGTGTAGAATAGCTGGCCTCCCCATGGTGCGCCCTGCGTAATGCTAAATCTGCTACGGTAATCAGAATCTAGTGTTTTTAAACGGTAGGCAAAATCTTTTACTCTGGTATGCGCTTCCCGGCAATGCTCGCTTCAGCGCTCTTTTCGATTTGGTTTGGTTTATGCAATTACGGCAAAGCCTCGAGGGCTATCTGCCTAAGGGGATGGATGCCTTCGTGGAGGACGTTCTAAGGGAAAGTGGCTCGTATACACGTTACACATGGGGAAAGCCACGAAACCGCCCATGCACCCAGGCCGTTAGCGGGATTCGAACCTCCGACCGAACTACCAGTGCTCAGTGACTTTACCGCTCGGCCCACTGGTGGACTCAGCTCTTTTCGAAGCTCTTATTCATTCACTTAGGCAGCTTCAGGAACACCCATAGAAATAAAACGGTAAGTACTATTTTTACAAACTTTTACCTGTGTACTCCTCTAGGCCTCATTAGATTGCCTACCATTTTTTTTTCTTGAAATTCCAACGTTAAAAGGTAGCTTGCCGGAAAGGTTTTTCGGTGTTTAAGGGCTTTTACTATTATATACTCTGCAGAAGTATTTTATATGTAGGTATGTGTGTGTAGTGTGTGTAAGAATATATAGAGAGAAAGAGTGTTGGCAAATTTGCATTCCTCCTTACAAATGTGCAGTGCTGAAAGGGCGAAACATTCAAAACTATATATAACCGCAGTAAAAGCCAAGGAATGTATGAAGACTCGGTGTTGTTCCGTTGCGCCTATCCGGGGTGTATGTCATTCTGGTTGTCGACTTCGCCAATGATGTTATTCTTTCCATCGTGGTGGAGGAATGTGATGCATGAAACATATCTGCTGAGGATAAAAACCAGAACTGAAATCTAACAATTTACTGGTCAGCATTTACTATGAAATTATGCTTGGAGTTGTTGCAGCCAAGTATCTGCCCGACCTAAATGAATACCCAAGTAAATTCTATTGACATAACGTAACAGGTTATACCAGTCATCTTAATCACTTGTTATCCGTCTTTTTCTTTTCACATGCCATAAGTTTACTTACCCTGTGCATCTATTTTATCAAGCTCAAGGAAAATAACATTAAAACTCATGTTTCACTTACATCAAGTATGCTTTTTTGGTAGGCAACCCCGTTTTCTACTACGTATTACTGTCAACAACACTAAACACTTGGCAATACGCAGAGACACACTTAAGCACTTAAGCTTTTGCTGCCCCCTTCAATATCAGTGATATTAGAGCTTACGTTCTGAATATTATTTACTATGATTTAAAATTTGATAATTCAACAGTTAGCCTTGTTACATACATTTTCCAAGAATTAGTCAAAGAGAAAATCCAGGATCACCAGTAGCAATGGAAGCAACAAGTTTTTCATTTCAACTTACGTTGGGGAGAGAACGTACGCTGCATATTTATAAGCACAAAGTAGTAAGAGAGGACACACTCCAATGATCCTTAGGCAGAAAATTCCCAAGCTCACATCGTCCACTGCCTTAACCACCGAATGCGTAATACGTATATCATATCCTAGCGTAGAAATTGCATTTATACATTCTATTGGGTCCGCCTTGCGATAAATACATCTGCTATCGACATTCATTTCTTCGAGTATTGTATTACTAGAAATGAATCGGTAAATGTTTATCGGAAATAATCTATCCAATCAAAACATTGAAAATGTTTTTCGAGTTAGTATTTTCTCGATCCTTCCAGCATGCTTTCGAGGTGTAACGGTAGCACACTCGACGCGTATTCGAGAGGTCCATCTTCGAATCCCGGCGAGGGCATTTCTCTTTTTTCCTGTCTCCTGCTCCAAAATAACCTAATAACTCTACAGTGGTGTCCGAACTAAAAAGTCGTGAAGTGGTGTATGATAATTTGTCACCACTAAGATTTGGCGATTGGGTACCCTAATCGCCAGTCGCCCTTAAAAGGGGGAGTATATAAGGTATTAGAAGTGGTCGCACCACCTAGCCAAACAAGTTGGTCTTATGGCCATAACAATCCACGCTGCAGTATATAAGGTATTTTCTCCCTTATTCCAGCATGCCTCCGTGATGTAACGGTAGCAAACTCGGCGCGTACTCATCGAGTCCTGGCGAGGGCATTGCTCATTTTCATGTACTCCTGCTTCAAAAACGCCTGATGACTACAAGTGTAGCTTAAAAAATCTTCGAATATATTCACTGGACAACCATTGATTATAATCATGTATATCTCTAAATACATTTTATATGCGCTTAAAATAGCAGTATTTCAATCTTTACAATATCTTGAGAATATACAGAGCAATAAACTCTTTTATACGTGTAGAAATGATAAGTTCACGAATATGGTAGAGAAGAATAAAGTTTTTGATCAAACTTAACAGCGTGGTTTCATTAATGTTCTTAAATGAGTATGCAGTTTCTTAACATATTAATAACTAATATTTTATCATGTAATATGTGTATATAATAATGTATACGTACAGGATTCTTATTCTGAACGTTTCTGTATTCAACGTAATAAAGGTTATATTCATCTCAGATTCACGTACTTATTTTCACAACACAAGAAGATATAAATATATAATATAAAGTAAATGTCAAGAAACTTTATATAACATACAATCAACATCAGTCATGGATGTGAACTGCCAGGTGTCGACAGGAACAGAGGAGTAAAAATGCGCAACATGATTTGTCTTCGTTATTTTTTTTAAGCCCTGTACATTCAATTCGCTTGTAAGTGCTTTTATTCTGAAAAATATAGGGTATGTTTTCATAGCAGTGAGATTACTTTAAATTTATTATTTATTTAATGTATGAAATAACGGAAAACATTCCATTATTTATCTACTTGAATAAATGATTTATGTTTAGATAGGATTCGTTTAAATATATATGTCATCAGGGGCCTACTTCTGCACATTTTTAAAAGCAATTTAAACTAAATGTTGTTTTCGAAGACCTCACTTTATGTATTACGTATTAGTTATATGTACGTATATATGTAATCTCTTTGCATGAATAGTTTATTTTAAAATTGTTTCAGCTGGTGATTTGTTCTTTGTCCCAGAAGAATAAACAAAAATTTAAAAGGGTCGCATATGAAATTTTAACTCATTGCCAACCACTTGCCATCTTAAAATCACAGAAAGAGAAGACTAACTTTTAAACATGTTTCAAACCAATATGATTATTAATAATATTTTGATACTTTTCAGTGTTAAGAAGACTGTAATAAACAATCTGTTGGCTGAAAAAAATATTTCATTTATGACTGTAAATATCAGTAGTAGGGTTCCTTTTTTTTCAGCATGGTCTTAACATAAGAATGAGGGAATAGGAAGCAGCAATACACCGTGTTTCTAAAACAAGAAGTTGATTTACTTGTCTAGAAAACAGCTACAAATCAAACATTTGGTCACGTCACTTAATAGGGAAAATTAGAAATTTACTTCTCATTCATCCTGAGAGCGCATTTACTGTAAATCGGCTTGCATTAAATAGATAATGAATTTATTGCAATATGTTATAACAGAGCCAGAATTCATGCATACTGCAATAATTCGGGCTAAAATTTCGTAATCTGTGATGGATAAAGGCAGTAATATTTCAATACAATAAGTGTTATTAACTTGCCAGTTGCCACCGAAATAACGTTGTTAGTCACATGCTGCCCACAGATCATTTTGTTTTGTTTTTGTTTCCACTGATACATGTGATGCATATGTATGGATGCAAAGCTTTAGGCATTTAATTGCAATTGGCCAAATGACGTTTTTAACCTTGCATTTTAATTTCCAGCCACTTTTGCTTTCCCATACCACAGGAGGTCTTTACACATTTTTAGAAAGATATCGATAATGATTTTAAAAAGCAAATTTTTATAATACCAATTTCTTGAACTAGCTTATAATTTGAAATGACAATTAAGAAATTTCCCGAAGTGGACAACCATATAATAAGATACGGTAAAATTAGAATATAATTAATATAGAAACATATGGTGTATATGAAAACGCGAAGCAAAGAAGTTTCCTCGAAAGATATAAACAAAACGCTAGAAAGGTTTCATATTCTCCACATTGTAATCCTGGATTATAAAATTAATACAAAACACGTGATGTAAAATATATTGCAAATGGAAGCAATGCAAAATTATTCTAGAAAAATTTTAATAAATTTGCGAACTTAGACAAAAAGATTAACCATGTGGCAGACACAAAATCTTATAATGTTATTCAAGCATAAAAGACAGAAAAAAATCTTCTTTGCATGGATAAGAGGAGTTAGTCAGATTTTTGTATAATGAACGTAGAAGTAAAATCAATAAGTAAATAAATAAAAAAAGAGAACGCTATCGTAAATAAACATGAGGATTTTTTCCTCCATTTAAATTTTTACTTTCACAAATTTCTTCCAAATATATTCGAAATTCCCCTGTTAATATTATTTATATTTTTACTTCCTCTGCGTTTATAAATTAGTAGTTCCGATCATTGTGATTTTTCCATTCTACCTTCTGTATAAATACAATATCTATCCTTTGTATTCGCATTCAGAGCTGAATCATCACGTGCACATACACACGTATAGTATGCGTATCGGAAATTTTCCTCTTACTTGGCCTTTAGCCGGCCTATATTCAATTTCGACAGCCCAGTGTAAAAGACAGTGACATAAGCGCAGGTGAAAAAACCAATTAGTTAGTGTGTAAGGGGTAGATGGAAAACGATTGTTCCTGGACTTCTTTTCCTTTCATAGCCATTTCTTTTTGTTAAGTGTGAAATCGAATGAGAAAATTATTGTAGATAACTTTATATAGAGTGGATCACTAAATCATTTATTAAGAGAATGGAAAATTTTCACAATAGAGATTAACAGCCCCAACTGCTAAAGTTCAGAATTTACGTTGGCAGACTGCCAAAAACACACATTACTTCACATAACGCTCTGGTAGGTTAACAAAAAGCTAAAAAAGAAAAGAAGTCACATTAATCACATTATGTATAAATTAACAACCCCCTCCTCAATGATTAATCCTTAATAAAAGAAACTTACTTTGAGATGCATAAAAACAATGAATTAATACATAATATTAAATTAGACCTTTAACATAATTCAAGGTGTCGCCTAAAATGTTTTAGTTTATTTTTCATTAATGGCTTTGTTAAAATATCTTCAGTCATTTCTCCGCAAAAGTTGCGAACTGTTCGGAACAATGTTGTACTCTTCCGAGTTTTTGAATTTAATAATATATACCCAGTTTAGTGACTATCATTTTCTGTATTTTGATTTTAAATTGATTTATAATATGTTGTATAATAATGATACTATTACAACTGTATTGCAATATTATGTAAGATAATATTTAGATATCTTTAAAGACAAAAGGAAACTAAAAAATAATGATTCATTGCCAAGCATTTTAAATGTATTATAATAACAGTACTTTCATGAAAAGATTAATCAAATCAAATACAGAAAATTGTAAAATGAACATATGATTAATTCTTGTGAAACTACATTGAATAAACAGAATTCCATTATTAAAACCTTTTGTACTACGGTGAAATCTTGAATGACTGAGTTAATAAATAAGTTCATATTAAATGTTGTAAATTACATATTAGCGTTAGCACTGAATTATTTAAATTATACTTAAAGGATACTTGTGTATTGTTGTTTTACTTGTTCATCACTGAACATAATGTTTTTGGAGGCACTTCATGATTATGATTTATGGCTTTAAAAATTATTGCATATCGTATTACATCTAGATTCTTTTTTTAAAGGTTCATCATTGAACATAAGCGTAAACTATATCCATTGTTGCATGCTTATGACTCATTGTTCAGGGCATTAGACTGGCAATATTGTTTTTCAATATTTATTTTATTAATTCATTACTGACAGCGATATCAGTCACTTTATGTCAAGATTTGTTTGTATAACTACGTTTAAAGGGTGTCTGATGTCACGCTTCAGCATTCATTTGATCCTAGTTACCCAACGTTAGACATATATACAACGAAATTAACTATTTCATGGGTTTATTTGTATTTCTGTATTAACCCACTTAATGTATGATCTATTGTATTAACGTCATATTATTTAGATATTCCCTGTTTAATGTTTTTAATAGAAAGAATGCATTTAATTTCTTTAATTAAAGAAAATCAAATTGAGGCATTTTTTTTCTCCGAGAGGATAAGGAATACTGGGTTCGTAAATTTATGAAATGAAGATTTCCAAAATCTTATAAATGAGCTGTGATTTCAAGTGACTTAAGACTTGAAGACAGTTGATTTACACAGTCTGTCTAAAAGGTTTTAGGAGTGGGTTCATAAAAATGAGTGCAGTAAAAAAAAATGCTTGTACTAATTATTCTACATATAACCCTTGGGAAGTTATACATCGGCTGGCGCGATCCAGAAGCTATTCCATAGCGTGCTGGAAATCTGGTGGAATGCCTCTTAGCTCCCTCGTAACGTTTTGTTGGATCGTCTTCATATCGTCAATCGATTGCCTTTCAGTTTTAGTTTCACCTTTGAAACCAAATCGTAATGTGATAGTGATAAGTTGGGGAAATAGGGGAGGGGGTTGTAGCACAGTTACATTAGTTAAATTTGTTTTTCCAAAAACACACGAAAAACAGCTGCATTATGGGACGGTGCATTCCCGTACAGCATATACCAGTTTTTATTTGCATGAAAGTCCGAACGCACACGTGCGATGCGTTACGGTAGCCGGTACACATCTGTAAATTTGGAAAAGTGTCAGAGAGCTTTCCTTTTTGTAAAGTAAAAAAAGAAACCTTTTATTTCAATTCATGAACTTTCGAATAGTACGGATGATTTTTCTTTATTTTTTTACCCTCCGTTGATTATTTTTTAGGAGCTTGTGAGGAGTTCTTTTACCGGTACCTAAGATTTTTCTTCTCTTCTTGCTTCTGTTTAGTTCGGGTTCTTCCGGCCGCCGTTCAATTTCGATAGCCTCCTGAAAAATCCTGTGACAGAAGAGTTGAAAAATAAACCGTTAGCTCGTGTGTAAGCGTAGAAGTGGAACGGCAAAAATACAACTGTTGCTGCGCTTTTTGCAACCATTTCTTTCAGCGCACATTTAATTGTGAAAATGTCAAGTAACAGTTTGTTATTTATTTAATAGAGTTCTTCTACGATGTAAAAGAAGTGTTATGATATCAAGGATCTTCTCTCTTCTATTTTATTAAAGACCTAATGTGAAAATGCAGTTGCACAAAAAACACTCTTAAACATAGCAGCATGTTTCCTTATACTGTTTATTACCGCAGAAGGAATACTAGAAATTTATCTATTGCCGTATTTAAATAATTGTAAAACTGATTTCGTTTCCAAACTTTCCTAGCATTATATTGAAAAAAAAACAGTCAAGATTACTTTGAAGTCTTTTCTTCATCCTTCAAGCAACATTCACCTTATTTTTAGGTTTTCCTTCAGTCACCTCATAAACGGAGACATGGCTTCGAAACGTTTGTCGCCTGAGTGCACTTTTATTATGCTGGTTTTGGTCAGAAATGATCTATGTTCGGGTCTCAGTACTAGCTGAAAAGCAATGGCAGCAAGCGGCAAATATAAGGGACATACCATTTGCCGACCATCACTAGTGCCATCTACTGGGAAACATGGCCATCAAGAGCTCCCAAACCGAGCTCTTCAGTGATTTTGATTCCTCAATCTGAATGGGACTATTACACTCAAATAAAGTCTAGTAGTGGTTACAATATCATGTTACCTTCAATCAATGTGTTATGTAACAACATCATGCCTTAAGATGTTTATGTACTACAAGTGAAAACCTTGTTTCATCACTGTAAATAATGTCTTTTAAAAGAATACTCACTTTGCGAAAGTATCTCCTAGGTCAGCTGTTACTGCTAAAATGTCAATTTTTCTGGAGTAATTCTAAAAGCTGTGCGCCACAAAACCATATGATCATATGAGTCCAGAAGATATGAAAACTTGTTCAATAACATACCTAATTATTAAATGCTACTACTGCGCACCAAATCTCTGACTTTAATGCATTAGAAGAAGGTATACCATAGCGGGGTATATCTTCGACGCATTCTGTGCTTTCTTTAAACATTTTATAATTATCTTACCCCTTTGAGGACAACGTATTGCTGTTGCCTTATGCAACATTCCAAATTCTTCGGTAACACAAACTCAATTGCTAAAATAAAATTTAATATTCCTTGCTGAATTCCTTTCCCCTTTTGGGGAAATCGCTAAAGAAAAAATTTATTCATTCAAAATGAAATTGTTGGCTAATGTTAAAAGAAAGAGAATTATGGATTTTTCTCATATGTCAATGAAAGACGTCATAACTTCTGAGAAACTCAACAACTGATTTTTTTGTCGCATTATATATTAATAAGTCCGGATACCTTTTGAACGCAGTAGAACCACAAATATGCATATGTGTGTAAAATGAAGCAAAGTTGTAGAGAGTTATTATGCTTTTAAGAACAGGAAATATCAACTGTATCTTAGCCCGAATTCGAACTACGAATCTTCTACTTAACTACCTGAACATGCTGTAAAAGCACGAGCTACGAGAGCACGCGCGGCAGAATGCTCTAATTCTTTGAAATTATTTATATGGGAATTTATGACATCATGCAGCAAATCGAAGTAATGAATTAAAGAAATGTGCATTTTCGCAAACACTGACAGACGTCGTTCGCAGATTTATAATTTACCCAAAGAACATGTTTTAAAAGAACATTTTTTAAATTTCTTTAACGTCTGTATTCAAAAGAAGTTGAAATGAGTGCTAAAAGAATTTCAGTTTTTTACCCACCTGCATAAAGTCTTAAATGAAGAAAAATAAAATGCCGTTTCTGTTTTAATTAATGTGAAAAATACAAATGCATCTTAACCTTTATTTCAGTGAAATGTTTAGAATCGTTTTATCTCAAAGAACATCGCAGTTGAGATGAATGTATTTCGTATTTCTTTCCCCTTTTACACGTGACTTATTAATTTTAAGTTTCTTTCGAAATCATTTGTTTTCTATTGTGCAATCTATGTATCACAAACAATATTTTATTATTCCCCTTATTTAATTTGGGTTATAATAATAGCCCGCGTTTCTTTTTTTGTCAACATCATTCATCACCTAATAATTAATTCCCATGGAATGGAAGAAAATAATCAGCATCTCTAGCGTATTGCAAGAAGAATAACTGTAGCATAATTACTTATTTAATTTGAGTAAATTCTATTATGCCATTGTTTCTCTTAGTTATTGAGAACATTTACGCTAAGAATTATGGGTGATGAGATGTTCTTTTCGCCGTGTAATCAGTATTTTTAATGAAAGCTGCAAATCAATAGCGCAAAACATTCATAATATGCTTAATACGACAGACTACCTTTTTAATTGTGTAGCTTCCCATTTTTTTATAAAATAATGTAAAATTAATATCATAAGAAAGAAAATGATATGTAAAACGTGTTATAATAATAATTTAATTTATTATCCTATTTATGATATTTGGTTTCCCTGCTTCTAATCTAAATTATAATTGGTGTTATTTGCATTTACTTACATATCTGAAATTTCACGCTTATTAAAAATGATGGTAAGGAAATGATAAAAGCTTCTAATGTCTAATTAGAAAAATCTAAAGGTCAATTAGGAAAATCTAAGTCATTTGGAAACTCCGTATATCTACTCAAATTTCTGTCTTCCACGAAAGTATAAGTAGATATTAGGAGATAGGAAACTCGTTCTATTTCCCTGGGAATGGACAAGAAGGAATAAGCCTTTACAAATGTTCTAATAAAAAGTTTATCTTTCATAAATTATGACAAATGAGTTCTGATTTTGAATGAGTTTTGATTTTGAATTTGTTCTGAAATGTTCTTTTAAAACATGTTCTTTGGGTAAATTATAAATCTGCGAACGACGTCTGTCAGTGTTTGCGAAAATTCACATTTCTTTAATATTTTATAAAATGCAAACCAAAAAGCAATAGCTAGTATTAAAAGGAGCAATTCTATTACATGTATCAGCAATAACAATGTTACTTGATACTTAAACAACATATTTTTAAATGAAAGTAATTCTGCAAAGTAAAGAATAAATTGTTACAATTATTTCGTCTGTACAGCCTTTCATACAATTTATTTTTATAAATTATCTAGGTAAATTCTTTTCACTGAAATTTCCTATCTCTTGATTGACATAGATTTACTGCTTTAAATGTATTACAAGCTACTAATATCAATTGAATCTTGAAGTCGAACTGCTGCCAAAACACTTTAGAGCTCTAAACCTTGAAGTAAAAGGTGCACAAACTGAATTTTGTCTCATTCAATTACTACCGTAAAATTCTTATAACTATTAATTTACGTTTATTGGTTTTGGAAGTCATATATATTTAAGATAAAAATTGAGCAAAATATAAAATTAAAATGTTTGAATTCTACCTAAACTCCCCATATTAAATATACGCATAAAACTACCCTTATATTAAATATACTCAAACATCCGTTAACATTTGCAAATTCAATAATTTACGTAGAGGGGTAAAATTCACATATGTGCTTGAAATTATATGGTGTTTAATTGAGAGTAACAAAAATATCCACCATATGGCGCTGGGCAGCAAAATATCAGTGATGCCGCATGAGAATCGTGTATGAAATGAGCTGTAGTATGAGAGGGAATCGGTCCCCTCATAACTTTGTCACTTTTCTATCCTAGCCTCCGGGTGTTGGTGTGGATTTATCACAGTCGTGATCGGACCCTTTTTCTTCGAGGAAATGCGTGGTTTTTCTATTCAAACTGTGTGGGACGGGTGCAAGATACGCTGATATGTTACATAATCGCATCATCCCTTGTCTGGCTGAATAAATACCTTTTGGAAGGTATGACTTTTATGCAGGATGGCGCTCCATCCTATATTGCTACACGTGTAAAAGATATCTTGAACACATCGCTTTATGAGGATAGCGCACTGAGCTACCACTTCCGTCATGCTTGGCCTCTCAAATCCCCAGATCTCAAACCGTGGGATTATTGGTTACGGGATTACCTGAAATCGCAAGTCTATTGCAATCGTCCGACTACATTAGGGATGCTAAAATACAACATCCGACGACAGCTTTTCATAATACCTACAGATATGCTGTACAGTGTTGTTCACATCATTGTCCCTCGACTACAGGTATTGTTGATGAATGAATGCCGACATGTTGAATATTTCTTATAAAGAACATAATCTTTGCTAAAAGTCAGTTGTCATGCTAAGTATTGCTTTTGTTATCATATGAAGCGGCATCTGTTGGTCGTGTTAAGCACTTTTTTTTTGCTTACCATGACCTTTTTTGTCAGTTGTTACCTCTCTACCTACATTATTCAGTTAATTATTGAAGTTTGAAATGTTAACGGATTTTTGGGTCACCGGGTACATAATTGTGACAAATATATTTTTTCCATTAAAACTTTCTTTAAAAATTAAGGTATAGATTCAGTAAAGCTTAATTTAAGATTCAGGCTCCGAACGGACTTTATAATTTCGTTACATTTAGTAAACCGAACGTACTTTAACATAAATTATTCATAAATTATTAAAATCCAAAGTATGTTTCTGATATTCTCATGAAGTGTTTAATCATAAACTGATAATAGCGAAAACAATTCATCAAAGTGAAAATTTTCTTCAATTTTAATTAATGGAAATAATATTTCGAGTTGACTATGTTCCGGTACTGACGCCTATATACAATAAGCAATACGCAGCCTAAACAAATCTCAAACCCACCACTTACCAATCCTTATAAACGCTTATCAATCGCCTCATCAACGCAAACACCGTCAACACCCTAACTCCACTGCAGTGTGATATAACCACCAACACCAATTATTACTTTCCCATTGTTTGGTAATTCGTTATAATAATGAAGTATTTACTTATTAAGCTCGATTATGTTTATCCACTTTATAAAAAGGATATGTTTTGAAATTTATTAATTTTAAGAAATGCATTTGCGTAACTTATTAGCCTTACTGAAGATCATGTTGGTATCATAAAAGAGGGATCTCCTCAATTTCGTAAGGAGTAGCACCATAGTACTTGAAATAATACCAAAATAGCTGACGGAATATTGCCTCGTAGTTAAAGCCTCGAATTTGCTTTTGCTACTTTGTACTTGCTAAGTAGGAGAAAAGATTTTATGTCATTTCTTTCGTCTTACTCGTTTCTTTACGTAAGTCTGTTTGATATAGAACTGATTCGGTTTATTTCATGGTACCTATTGTTGCGTTCTACGGGCTCGTGGATTCGGAGTGATTGATGACAATACTTGAAGAAGAATCTAAACACAATTTATTCACCAGTATTTTACAGGAGAGTTCCATAGACATATTTACAATAGTCGAAAAACTGCGATAAACACGCTGAAACAATCAGCAACACAGCCTTCCGGCTATCAGGCTATAAAGGTGAAGACAGCTTCACGGCAAAACACTATACAGCTCCCGACTCGGTCGATCGCTCACGGAGCTCAACACACTCAAGATACTTTTCACGATAAAACTCACGATAAACTCGACGATACAGCTACTCCGCGTACAAGCAGGGTTTATATAGCTTTTTGGCCTGCCTTCGAGAACATTTTGGGGCAAACCCAAAATGTAACAATTCGTTCAAGAAGGCTCTATCTGCGTCAGTGGCATATCGCCAAATGGGCGATTTATGGCAATCCTGCCTTTCCTTGCTATTTTCTGGCAACCCTAAATCCACTTTACAGGAAAGCTATTTTACCGCGGCTGGGTTTTTCGTAACAGTATGACTAAATTTTCTGCTTCTCTTTAAAAGAACATTCGTTACCAATTTCATTATTCGTGATTGACAGGTTTTCATATTGTTAGCTATATTGCGCATATTGACATTATATTCATCAGCAGTGTTTAGTCGCAAATATTAGATTTTTTACATTTTGACAAGCAATTTCAAATACTTTGACTTAATTGTTAAATCAAAGAATTTTGTTTGCAGCTTTATCTGTTACATTTCAGCCTAAGTTCTTATAAAATAAGAAGTTCATTTCACAGATTTTAAACTTTGCAAACGTGTATAATCTGTGAAGTACTTTTAGTAATTTTATATAAATTCTGCTATACATTATTCTTTTATCAATTCTTCTAGCCGACATACTATAATTAAACTTTTTTTTTAATTTCAGAACAAAAATCAGCGTTGCTAAAATTTAGATTTCTTTGTAGAAAAAACAATAAACAAAATATTTTTCCATTGAAGATTTTCATTTTTTTAATGATTATTATATAGTATTTTTGGCATCTCTAACTTTCTGCATTATATCACCTGAATATCATGTTTTCTAAATTTTCCTCATGTACTTAGTTCTGAAAATCAAAGTTTTATTTTTTTCTAATACTAGTCTTCCAATTAGATTCGTTTAAAATGAAAGAAATAGAAACCCACATATTGGAAAAAATGGAATTTATTATTAATTACTTCAAAATTGCTAATTAGGAAAAAAGGTTTCATTTCCTGTCTTCCATCTTACTCTGTAGAAGACTGGATCTTGAAACATGAAAAATTTGATTAACCACTCTTTTACCGTTTCTGGTTTCAATCTATTAATTACATTTTAATGAGAAATCAGGAAATTTTCCACGTCAATTTATAACTCAAAACGCTGTGATTTTAGTTTATAATCAGCACAATAAAATATCTAGAATTTATCACCTCTGAAATATCCAATTTTTTGAGAAATAATAATTTACATATCCTCATGTTAATTCTTAAAAAATCGTAATGATAAACTTCAAGACTTTAATATTGCCAGCAACCTTCTACCACATTACACATTTTACGAATTAATTTGCAGTTATTTAATTATACTTGAACAAGACAGTTAATGCCTGTTAAATTATGTCAAATAAAAAATAAATTAATTAAAAGTCAATAAAGTTCGAAAGTTTCTCCTAAACTATATTTTGATTTCAAGAAAATAATTTGAACTTTAAAATATTGGCAAAAATTACAATGTTCCGCTAATATCATAAGAACTGATACTTCTTCCGAGAAGAAGAAATCTATTATTACAAGTCAAAGATTAAATCTCAAATCAAACTTTATATTGGAACAGTTTTTCAAAAGAGTCCTTTTTAAAACATCTTCAATGCTCAGCTCTAGAGTTGAAATCAAATTTTATTACAATGGCCAAACATTACCTGTAGCATGTTATATTAGCATTATTTTCCTTTCATATATTCAAACAATTGCAATACCTAATCATATTACTGATGATACGAAAAGTCTACTTTGCTGTACCTTTATTGGTGTTATTAACCCAACTCTGAATCACGCCTGCAAATGTGCGACGCGTCATATACAATGAATACAGTTAAATATATAAATAAAATATCATACCGAGCTTTCCATTATATAAGATTCTATAAGTCAGATACAGCGGCAAATCTTCTGTTTTTTTTGGGGGGGGGTGCGAAATCATATCACATCCTAGAATGTAAAATAGTATCTCTAATTCTAGTTTCTCTCTTACTATGCTACTACTAAGGAGATTTTTTTTCCACTGTCTTAACTTCATTTTCATAGCAGAAGGCAACGAAAACGTTCATGATTTATTTTAAAATCAGCACGTATACAAAAATAAGTACAAAAAATACATAATGTTTACCAGAGCTATGAAAATGCATCTATTTTGAAACATTTTAAGCAAAAAAGAAAGGAAAAATGAAATTTTCGTAGATATATAATAAAAGTAGAGGCAATTTTGAAAAATTAATGAACATTGTGACTTTTTATTAAATTTTAATCCACAGGTTATTCATGCATCCTCTTGTTTCCTCAACATAAAATGAATAAGTAGTCTTAAAAATCCCTTAAAATGTCTTATTTTTAAATAATCTACCTCTACCATTTTTAAATTCATATGAACTATATGAAGTTTTCAGCTACTTTCTCCTTCTTTATTGTGTACCTTTGTGTATAGTTGGAAGAACGTCAGACTAGCAATCGGGAGGCCTTGAGTCGGTTTCGCAGAGAGCGCATTTCACATTTTTCATGCTCCCTGCTTCGACAAACCTAATGGCCCTACAAAGTTTAAAAATTATTATAAAAATATGTAAATTTTAACGGGATTAGGATTTAAGCCTGAGACTTCTATCTGCATCAACCGCCGTTATACACTTTATGAGGACATTTCTTTCGAAACCGCCTTTGCTCAACATTTTAATTCTTTATAACATAAAATTTTTAACACAGGCCAAGAATTCAGTACTTCATAGCATACTGTATTTTACTGAGATGCAGTCTTAAACATTTGCTTTGACCAGACCTAGAATCAATGACCTCAATAAACAGTCACAATCATTTATTCTTATGTAAAGTAACCTAAACATCAATTAATTTTGCAATAGTTTAGGCCTTGTACAAATCGAGTAAATAAAGTAAACTAAAAGTCATTTTCCAATAAATAATATTTAGTGTACCCTTCTAAGAAATTTCATAAATAATGATATAACTTTCTTTTTAACAACTGCGAAATAAAAATGGTATTTAGCACCCAATCGTTGGGAAAAAGGAATCATTTGAGATATTCGTTTCACACAGGTGATAGATAAACTTTAGAAATGAACTGAATATATGGAAATTAAATATTTGCACCCTACGTAAATCTTACCCTCTTAATGTCATAACGAAATCTAATTCAATCAATTTACTACCCGGCAATCTTCTTCCCACATGAAAGAACACAATTGAACGAAAAGGCTTTGCGTGAAATAATTACGTTACTTGAAATAAATTGAGAGCATTTCATTATGCATCATTATTTTTTAACCCCAAGTCTCGAGAAAACAGTACGTTCATTAAACACAATGTTCTACTTAATTCGACAAATGAGTAAAACTATCTCAGTTGATGAGAACTGAATACACACATAAATTTATAACACTTGCTTAATTCCAAGATAAACCTAGATCATTTTGACAGGAAATTCTGAGATGATTAATGGGAAATAATTAGTTACCAATTAGATGCCAGATAAATGTATCCTGCTTTTCACCGTTTATCTCCATAAACTGATAGGTAATTAAAGATGGAAACTTAAGTATCGGTCAGTTTTAATGGCGATTCAAGATAATTGTATTTCTAAAATATAACTATAGGAACTGCGCAGTTTTATTATTTCCATGGTTGACTTGAAAATTAATGTTTTGCTTGGGATACATGTAATTATTTTAATACTAGGTGTATCAAAATAATGAATAAATACGAATTCATGCGTTAGTTAAAATGAGAGAAATAGATATCTATATGGAGAAAAGATATCTGCTGAAACATCATCACTAACTTAAATGTACCTGCAGGTGATTTATTAGGCCTGACTTAGCAAACCAAGTGTTATATGAGAGACCAATAATGCTATGAATAAATTCTTAATAATCCTTTATACATTATAAAAGGTTCATAAAAATCTGTATAGTTTTGTTATACTAATAATTAAGTCTTTTTTATTTAAGCATCTTTTAAAATTGCAGTAATAGATAAATATGCTTCCTAGGATTAGGCTTCTTAGGATTAAAGTACTTAGAAGGAATTCTTAGGCTTAAACTGAAAATATTTACGTTTTGGGAATCAAATTTTAATTACCAAAAACACAGATATGTCTGTATTAAACGCAAATCATGTTTCTGTATCCTTGCCATTATGAGCAGTTTTATAATACATAACAAAAATATCATACTTCATGTATCATCAAGTCTGTGAAAAGTATGAAAGACCCTCATTATTATTTTAATTTAAGCTATCTCCTTTTCCTGGCTTTGACTAAATGCTTGTAGTCCGATAGATACTTTTCAAAAATCAAACAAAAAATAGCGATATGAAAGAATATGGTTTACAACTAGCGATTTTTCTGCCAGTTAACGATTCATACTATTCTCTTGCACAGTATAAATGCGTATTTTCAGGTAGAAAACTAGGCTCCAGAACTTCTTAATCTATGCGTGAAAGGAACTGTTATATAGGATGATGTATAATGTTAGCAAATATTTAAGAATATTGAATTTCAGTAAATTTACAGTGTATGGTGTATCAGACCACATAGAAATTCATAAAACAAAAGAGTCATAAAATTTGATCGTAGAAATATTTTAATAACAGTTACATTCATTGGAGGTATATGTACCTTACAATCCTGAATATATTAATATTAGGCTAACTGTCAAGTACAGTATTGTTAGTAATACGTAAGGAAGGCAAGCTGTGGAGGCAATCATGCATTGTTCCATGTTGCTTCTGTTGTAGTCAGTTCCTACTCTCAGCTTTCAGAAAGAAACGAACAATAAGGCGTGACTTTGAACATGTAGGAATTCAGATCTGGAGACCTGAAGTGTGACTTTTGAAAAACGGAATGCATGAACCACAGGTATACACAATCACCAATGATACTGGCATTATTTATATTTTACAGACATGAACCAAAGCAAATATGGTGTATTTTAACGCGAATTCTTTTCTGAAATGCATCGACACTACCTTCAAAGTTCATACATCGCCGCGTAAAAGAGATCAGTAGTTCATCACTATATCCTCGTTAAATTCATTCGTTGGACAAGGTTTTTTATGTTTGGCGTCAGAAATATAACACAAATGTTTTCCACATTTAAGTATTCAGATTGCTAGTGTGTAACACACTTTTTGTCATCTCGTTGGTTTAAATTAAGACTTTCAAAAGTGTTATTGTTCGGAATTGCATTTTGATTTGAGACCGGTTACGAGAGATTTTACTGTATTTTAAATGTTAGCTATCTTTTGGATCATACTATAGTTGCATATTTGTTTTCTGGCGTCAGAATTAAAACTTATGTCGTCAAAATTAATTCTTATGTCGTCAAAATTAATTCTTATGTATGTCGTCAAAATTAATTCTATGTCGTTATCTCGTCAAAATTAATTCTTAGGATTATAATTTACGTCCGTGATAGATCACGGAATTTGTGTTCTTAGATATAAATATCTACCTTTTCCCTTAGCACTACTAGAAATTTTAAAAATAGCAAAAAAGACTGCTGTAACCTAACCTGTGCATGCATTTTGAGAATGTAGTTCCCCTTTTGAAAATTAAAGTCCAAATATGATAAATATTACAGCATTATTGAAGACGAATAAGTAAAAACTCAAAATATTTTACAAATATAAAGTATCGTTGTTGTTTTATATATTATAGGTACGAAAACTAGAGAAAATTATAAACAAAAAATTTGAACCCATTAAAACATTTTCTGGTTGCCAATAAACAAATTTTAGATTGAAGACATATAGCAATTGAGATGGCATTGGAAAGTATTTATCTTAAGTTGGTTAAAAACATCTCCTGAGCGTAATATTCACAAGCTGTTAAGTCCATTCATTAGATTTATAATAGATTATAATAGTGTAAAATTATAGCTTTACCCAACTGTACTTAATTCAATGTTTTCTCAGCATTTACCTTATGTCTTGGTTTCGTTCAAAAGTTTTTATCGACTAAAACTCCGTTGAATCAGGTTTTTGCAATCTCGAGGCTGGTTAAGGTACTGTTACTGACTGTTCATCTGTTTCTGACTTGTGCTCGATCACAGGGCGTTTTATCGTTCCAAAAGATTAACATTTTATTTATAAATGCATTAATAGAAATAAAATAAATCTTATACTCTTTCCGTAAATGAGTATAATAAGTAGCCTGCAATTACCTCTCAGTTCCTCAAAATTATCAGAGCATTATTCTAAGCTAATCCGAATAACGTTGCAGATCATTTTGCATGATCGGTTCCTTCGTCTTCCTCTTCGAAGCGGATTTTCAAATTATTAGTATCAACGAAACGAATGAACTTCGCTTGCCATTTTCCGCTGTTTACGCTGGTAAAAATTAGTTTCAGAAGCATAGCATGTTTACAAGTCTGTTAACATTTCCGTATGACTTGCATAATTCTCAGAAAAGAAAAAGTCAAAAAATAACGTAACGGATAATCTCATACTATCGCAAACGGATAATCATTCTTATCGCAAATAAAGTGATATCTATTAGCTTAGCATTATTTTCTAAAAGTCATCCATTTTGTTGCAAATTTCAAGGTAATATTCCTAATTTTTAAATTTGAATTTTGAACAACGTGCAGAACTGTTTTAAAACGGTGTATTAATTAAACAAGCTTGGAATTGTCATTACTTTTAAAAAATGGTTCAGATGCTCAAAATACATCATGAGATATTATTTGACAGATGTATAAAATAAATCATGAGATGTTACCAGACATTTGGGTAAGCGGTGTATTGCTTTTTGTATTACAACGAATTTATTCAAGTATAATCTTTTTATTTATTTCAAATACCGGCGATTTTCTAAGAAATTATATTATTTACATTTAGTGGTAGAACTAGAAACTTTCTTTACCCTTTATACTTATTCTGAATAAATATAGTCTTTAGGAAAGAACATGACCGGTGTTTAAATTAGAAACGTGGCTTGTTAAATATAACCTGATGTAAAAACAGAATTTTTAGGATACCATACCATTTACAGATGACACATTAGCTCAGAGCCATCGATAAGGTGAAACTTTTGAAAATAAAAATTTTTATTTTCACCTTCAAACTTTTTTATAATACTGTGTGATATGAGGGAGAATCTGTTATGACCTGAAAGAGTATGGTAGCAGGTAAAACGAGCAAGTATCTTTTATCGATACCAGAAAGAAGGAAGATAGATATTTGCTCAACAGCTAATTTATGGAATTATTTTATATGAATTCAAAAGCTAATTTATAGAATTACTGTACAGGAATTCAAAAGCTAATTTATGAAATTACTTTATAGGAACTCAAATGCCAATTTATGAAATTACTTTATAGGAACTCAAAAGCTAACTTTTGGAAGTTAATTAGTATGTAAGATTCTAGCTAAATCAAAGTTACTTTTGTTGGCTAGATCTTTACTTGATCTGTGAAGGGACTGTGTCAGTTCTACTGTGCCAGTGTCAGTAAAGGATGGAAAGACCCTTTTATTCAACTCAAGAAAAGTATTTACAGAGTAAAGTACTTTCTGATGCTCACAAATCCTCGCCCTACTTTTGGTGGCAACTCAAACTCAAATCAAAAATGTAAAATTAAAACTAAATCAAAAATCCGCCGAAGCTGCATAGAGATATTTTAACGCGTAGATGGATCTTGGCCCAACCACCGACGTAGACTAACCGACGGCTTAAGTAGTAGAGGAACAACGTGGCATAAAGGCAGAACCCTCTGTGACTGAAATAATTCAGACACCAGCTTAAATACTTTGCACCCTACTTTGCATAACACGAAAAACTGAAATCTCATTCTGACAAGAAAGCTTGGGTTGAAAATAAGAGTAATAGGTAAAGTTGCTTCAAAATAAAATTAACTGTTGAGAAATATTAAATAAAACCTCCACAAGTATAATGAAATAAGGACTTTCGAACGGTTTCATATTCAGCAACAATTTAAACCTAAAATCACTTTAAGAGGAATGAATTCATCCCACAGTAAAATTAATTTGCCCGACTTTAAACTTCCGTATGAGGGCATAAATGATGCTTAACACCCTCCACTGAAGTAAAATCAATAAAGCAAAACCATAAAATGAGACCATTAAAGACAAATGTAGTATCAAAAACAAAGTCCAACATTAAGAAAAACTGCACAAATGTTTTAAAAATTTACGCTGATTCTTAATGTTGGACTTTGCTTTTGATTGTTATTCAGCGTGATATATAAACTAAATTAAATGTAGTATATTTAAGGCTACATTTAAATAACTGTAACAAGTTTCAGTGAGTATGGAAATTTTAAAGAAATATGGAAGATCTGCTGCAAGAGCATTTTGCCTCCTTTGGAAAAGTAAAAGTTAAATACATAGTGAAAAGTTCAATTTTTGTAAGAGATGGTAAGTTTCAGTCCAATATTTAAGTACTTAATGTGAAGTTTCAGGTTTCTCCTAGTTTGATCAATGCATAATTTATTGCTTAACTAATATTTCACTTTGTCCTATATTTGTATACATCTTTCGGTGCCTTTTCCCTTACATCTACCACTTCAACTATTCAGATAAAAATGGCAAAGTAAAATTCCACGTTAACTATAAATATTAATAGACAAACATATTTCTAGTAAAAGAGGATTTTATAAGTGAAATATACAGATACCGGGTAAAATAAAAATGCATCATTTTCACATCTGCTTCATATCGTAGAATTGGTGTCCGGTAACATTTACACTAATGGGACTCAGTACATCTTATAATGCATTTCAAAATATACGTCAGGTTTGAATTTGTATCGATTGATATGTATTTAATTCGAGAATGAAAAGTAAAGGGATATATATAGCGAAAAGATTAGAACGTCATTCAAACCAGTTTTATAAACCCAAATTAACATTGTGCTATTTTGGGCTGATTGGAGTATTTTCGGTTCTTTTATTTTATACGTTATGACTTAACGGAACTAGTTACTATAAAGCTCTCTATCGTTATTTCTAATTAATACTTTCATCAACTGATTCACAAAAAATACCTATTACCAATTTTAATGCGTAATGTAAATTCGTTATCAATCTCAAGTTGTAAAATACATTCAGATTTAAAAGTGCTGTAATATTAAAGTAAGCAATTTATTTTCAGCATATAGTTAATATAACTTTCAGCTCATTTTGGCATGAAAAGGACACCCTCCCGTATATATATTGAAATTAAGGATGGAATTTCCAGACAACCTTAAACAAATAAATCAAAAGTGACAAAAATATAGCATTTCTTCCAAAGAATTTATTCCAATTTTTCTTACCAACTTCCTGCAAATAAATTAGTGTTTTTAAATTTTCTAGAGACAACTGATCTTTCAGACGTCTTATCATAAAAATTATAAGAAAATGGATTTTATCAAGACGCAAATTGCTCTATGCTTCCTTGAATGCTAATTTTAATCCTATAAAAGAATAATAGCCTTCTTCGTAATCCCTGCTTTACTATTTGTTTCATCTAAATTCCCCCGTTATTGCTCTACAGCAGCGGTTCCCAGCCTATTGTACGGTACGCGTGCTTCTGGAGATATGCGACAACTTAGTTGGGGATACGCGAAAAACTTAGCAGTAATGGCGGAAAACAATAAATACATATCACAAGATGTAACACAAAATTGAGAGGTTGCAGCTCATGTATCGTGGAGCTATTGTTGCTTCCGCAGCCAGTGTCTATGGATTCCAAATTTTGGAAGTTTCTATCTTCAAAATTCTTACCGGAAATACTCAGCAAGTCTGTAAAAGTTATGAATTCGTTAATTCCAATGCAACAAATTTCAGATTGTTCAAGGCATTATGTGATCAGATGATTTGTTTTGTTTTATTTTATTATGAGAATTTTAGATCTATCTCCTTAATGGGAAGGATGCCTTCGAATCCAGGCCGAAATACCAGTGTTCAGAGACGACAACTTGGCTATTGGTGGGCTGTGATAAGATAATTAGCTTATATATTACACAAAGTTTCCTTATAGAAATAAAGTCAATAGGGAAAATACTAAATATATTGTTAGAGTTAAAACACAAAAATAATTTTTAAGACCCTCCATTCCATTTAAGCTTGGAAATTCACAATAATGAATGGCTTCAAGGGCCTAACATACGTATCTGAAACCTTTTTAAGAAATAAATAAACTCAACACTGAGTTTAGAATTACATTATAGTTCCATCACTGTATTCAAAAAACAGAACTCAAAATATGTCTTTAAAAAACAGAAAAAGATAGATAGAGTGCCTCAGAAATTGATTTTATGATCAAAAGGATTTTTGGGTATCACAAAATGAACTTACAAATGAAGTCAAAAAGAATAATAGCCTAAATCAAAATGACTCCAAGTGTCTTTCGAGTATTACTTTCCCAAGCGAAATGAAGACAGCTGAATTTCAGATAACTTCAATGAAGAACTTACTCAGAATTATCATTCTCTGAGAAAGAACAGTTTATTGAGCTTTCGCGTGATTCCACCTTAAAAGCCGTCTTTAAAAATCTTTGTGTCACTACCGTTGGGACTCTATTAAGAGAAGCATATAAAGAAATAAGTGACAAAGCATAAAGCTCTTATAGTCGTTTAACAAACACTGAAATTGAGAAAAACGCGTTTTCATCTTATATGTATATTAAAAAAAAATACCGTAACATAATAGATGCTGTTTCAATTTCATTTTGACTTGACAATGTTGAGCTCAGCGTTGCAGATTGAAGGGTAAGTTTAGTAAAGAGTTTCAAGCACCAATTTTTAAGACCTTTATAAATAAATTAAAGTTCTTCTGTGACTGACAATCGAGTTATCGCTTCGTTTAAAATATTATGATAAAAGTTTATGGAAGGTTTTTAAACAATGTTTTTATTTAATCTTAAATGAATAGAAAGCACAAATTGTGCAAGCAAACGCCGCCACTTGCGTTATTTAACCTAACACAAGTACAAATTTCAAATTAAAGGTAATTTAGTCGGAGACTATACAAGTTGGTCTACTTAAGCTTTGGTTGGATAATTTTAATAGAGTGTTTTAAACTTCGGCTAGCGAAGTGGTTAATGCCTAAATAATCACCAGTAGAACTGGACGATATAATATAAACTGCAGGCGACACTGTTAAAATGCTATAACATATTCAAATCCCTCGACTTAAATACTCAATTAAGTGATCTGCATTTTGGCAGGACTGCGGAAAGGAGCCATTATAGCAAAGGTTTAAATCATAATAATTGTTTAACATAAAACACTCTACAAATCCAAGACTTCATTACTAAGGTTGATGTTTAATAGTTTGTGGTTTAGCATGTTTTAGTAATTGTTTACGTGATATTTGTGTATGTAATTAGTAATAAATTTTGATTTAATTACATCTCTCAAAAATATGTTGCTTGAAATAATATATTCCACAGACTAATTATTTGGTTTGTGGTTTCTGAAAGTAACGTTCAGTGCCTTTTTTTCCTAATTTTCTGTCGTTAACGTACTTTTGACTAATACAATGTATGTAAATTCAGATTCTGAACACATACAGAAGTTAGTTGATAGTTTCATTTAAAATCTTCTGTCACAGGAAAGAATTGGCTTCCAGACTAAACACATATACCTTGAAAATTAACTGCAAAACACATTGCCTGCGGAAATTGCCAGGAAAGATAAAACCTGATTTGTCTGTTGACAGATACTGGACCTGAATTCCTTGAGATTCTTTTTTAATTAATGATTATCGCTTATGTGTCTAGTCTCTCAAAACCCAGCATCACAATAAAAATATGCGTATAATATGTAACATCTAAGTTATTAATCAAGAACGTCGTGACTTTGTATGATCTAACCTTTTTAGCTATCATGTAATGTAACTAGCTATCTCAATGTCCAGCCTGATGACTTCTCGAACAAGCGTAAATTTGAACACAAGGAAAGTGTGTAAAAAGCCCTTTTTACACACTTTATAACAGAAAGACACGGTCTTTATAACAGAAAGACACGGTCTCACGTGCAGTAACAGCACCAACTACTTACGGGAAAAACTTAAAGATATTTTAACAATAAATTCAAAATGTAAGAAGTAGTGTTAGACTAGACAATTTAATTTAGTCTAACAGGCTGACTCAGCAATCTGCACCAGCGATAGACTAATTAAACGGCCAGAATACGTAGTTGCTGCTAAGATCAGGCTGGAGGATAAAATAGCAAACATGCGCTACACTAGCGAAATCACGCTCTGTCTAACCTCCAAGTTCCTCTGTTATGCTGGAATATCGTGCAATAGGTACGACGTTGTCCAGCTCATTTGAGATGGTGCCCTGGGGCGCATGATTAAATTATTGTTTCCTTAGGTGTGGTTCTCCAAGGAGACAGGCAATAAGGGGATCTATCTAACCTTCTTGTTTCACCCGTTTAAATACTCTTGTTTACCTACTTAATTTGCATCTTGGCGAGAAAATGCGAGGGGAAAATAAGAGAATTCAGAAAAGGTACCAAAATTAAAATAACTGGATAATGAACTAAGGAAAAACCTACAACATGCTGAGTTATTATCTGGTTAATCTATGTTTCTGTAATAAATACATCGATGTTATGCTGTTATCTTATGTGTTATAGATTACTGTAATGTAAATTCACTCTAGTCTCAGTTGTGTTCTTTTTTTTCATATGAACTTCGTAGAGAATTGTAATGTTTTTCTTAATTTCTCTCAAACATTTTTACAACTGGTATGATTTTCTCAGAATAAGAAAGGTTGCAAAGCTTACATTTATTAGCATGACATTTTATTTATTAAGGTAAAATACTATTAGAGTTGGCAGAACACTTAAACTTATTTCTTAAAACTTTTTTATATTTGTAAAGTTGGGACCTTTTGCTATTTCTTAGTTTAGAATTTTCGATATGAAGAGTTGAATATCGGGATCTTGCATTTAAACCGTGAAAATGATTGCTGAAAAAGTAACTTCTACTGCGAAAAGGAAGTGAAGTGCAAGCAGCTTCGAGAAATAATTCTTTTTCCCTTTGCCAGCCTTTTACAGTTATCGCTAAAGCTGCCGTTTATCGCAGTTTAGTCATTTTTCTTACGATAGTATTAAGAGTACGGGAAGTTAAGGAAGAGATCGAAGAAAGTTTAACTCGGTCGAAATGAAGGCAACATAGAAACGGAACTGAATTTATTTATATTTTAACTAGATTTATTTCAGAATGAGGCGCAAAGATATTGTTGGAAAATTCTTAAAAGCTTGGAAAAGTCTTCAGCAATAATGGATTAAAGTAATTAAGGATTTAAAATGATTCAAATAAGGAACTGCTTTCTTTTAAAACTAACCGTTTTTACTTTTTTTACTTTGCATTGAATTCTACAGAGAAAATTAATCCATTCATAAAATAATTTTCTTTTATTGCAGTGAAATACACATTTTATCACATAAATAATATTTTGTCTATTTTTTAAGAAAGTCAACATAATATCAATTTTACCAATTAATTTTACCAATTAATCGAAATTTTTACCAATAGTTTTACCAATCGTAGCAAAGCCACTTACAGAGAAATTAAGAGATAATGAAACAACTTTGTTAAAGATGTGAAGAAAATAAGCATATCTTCTATGTAGCAATGGAAATATTTTCTTGATAATAATTTTGAAAATCCCGTTCTTATAAATGTGCATTGTTCAGAGAATGCTCATACAGGTCTCTAATATAGAACAAAAGATTGAAGAAACAACCTTGGGTGTGCAATATTTCTTAAACATTATGAGCAGAAATTAATGAAGGAGTCCCAAGGTCGTGCATGGAGAGGAGTATTTATTTTTTTATTTTACGTGACAAAAATTTCCAGTTTGTAAAAGATTTATCGTAAAATAAAGCGTTTCAGCCTTATACGAAATGTTTCATTTTTTCACAAAGAAAAGAAAATAATAAAATTAAGTAATTAATGACTTTTTATTTCTAATTATATTGTATTTAACAAAATTCGTGAGGAAGTGCTCAGTAAAATATTTTATCCAAAATGTAGCAGGTAGATACAAATTTAGATATAAATGCTCTTCACCTGAAAGAAACTATTTAGCATTATAGTGAGCAGTTTTGTAGCTTATAGCTAAATTTGTTTTCAGTTTTCTGAAATTTAATTTAAGCTCGGGGACATACATGAAAAATAAACTTGCTTACGTTAATTCGTCTTTGAATGTTTCAGCGAGTTTTGACATAATGTAATTGAATTCTTTCTTTATAATTTATTAAATCATAATCAATATTTCATTAATTTCTAATTGTAGTTTGCTGAAATTAGTATTGAAAGTTAATTAATTTTTACAGAACATTCCCCACTCACCTTAGTAAATACATTTTATAAATTATGCATGTTGTTTTAAAAAATTTCGCAATTGAAATTATATGCCTTGAATCAATTTTAGGAAGTAACCATCCTTTGGAAGCGTCCCATTTCTCCGCCACTCAACAACATTTCAGAAAACGCACTGCAGATAAAAAATGAGGATTAAATCAATAATATAAGTTCAAGTACTATAATGAAAGCTTTAAATTATTGATTGCAACTGTATAAACTTCATTATATAGCTGCAGGGTATTTTTTAAAAAAAAAGAAATATGGTCTTTTCACTTTTTAAAGGGAAAATACTTTCCATAAACTGCCTAAAACTATCAATTTTATCATATTTATTTCCTTTCATTTCTAACCAATTATTATTTCCTTTTATTGTACATTAAAATAAAATCTAATTAATGCTTGTGATATTTGTAAAAGTCTCTTTCTCTAATAAGGTCACTACTACTAGTTATTTCGCTTCGGATACAGGTAATAACTTACAGTGCTTCAGATACAGGTAATAACTTAAACCTAAAACTCACTATTATGGAACAACATCTGTAATTACACATCTGACTCTAAAATACTCTCTAATAGAATTTCCTAGTGTAAAATTAATTTAACGGCCTTAATAAATAATTTTTCCCTTAGATAAACACCCTTTTAACCATCTCAAAATAAATTAAAAACTTCTTCAAGTTTATTTTCCTCGGTTTATATTTTCAATATTACATAAACGTGTGATACTATGAATCTAAACAACAAAAAGTATAGCTTTCTATATTTAATTAAAATGGAACGTTAGAGTGTATATTTGAGGCAAAAGAATTATATTCTTTTAGAACCACTATTTCTGATCAAGATACATCTATGTGCATCTGGAATGTACTTGAGAAAAAATTTCTGCTCCGAAACCCTTGAATACTAAGTTCCGAAAATGAAACAATATAAAGATCTTGACACATTTCATACCTTTTGTAAAACACTTTGTCTAACATGAAAGAGCTTTTCACTTCCTCCTAATGTGTACTATGTAATCGTATTTCTTCAGTATAAAAGTTTCTGTAAAATAAAATAAATTTATCAGTTTATGTTCCCTTCAACGAATTCTTATGCTTGTGATATTTTAATTTATCGACATTTAAACCACTATACGTATTCCTAGCACGGTGAGCTTTGATTCTACTTTTTGTTATTTGAGAAGAAATAGATAGGATGGTCAAATAGGTTTGCGAAAATCGACCATTGTACTATATCAGCAAACGTCCATGACCTTCAAGAAGCCGTCTTTTGTTGCTGTTAGGCTGAACGGAGCCTATTTACCTCAGTACTAAATTATGAGCTCCATGTGGACAGTCGGTTACTTATCGCCTCGTTTTAATCTTCCAATGAAAGTAAATCTGAACTCAGAAGAAGGTTTAAAGTAAACCTTTTTATTAGAACTTCAACTTAACTATTTACACAGCTCATGTAATTTACAGAATAAAAAACCGTGTTTTGCGGGATTTAACAGGACATAAAAGTCAAGGCAAAACTGAAGCACGTTCAATATAAATTTTTTAAAAAACTTGTATTCGACTGTAAGCTTTGGCTTGTGCTGTAATCACCCGAGCAAGAAACTTCTAACAAAAGGCTAAAGCCAATTCAGATAAAGCTAGAAGCTTAGCCAAAATAGTTCGAAGAAGATCATCGGTGGCTGCAAAAACCTCTCCCTTAATTTTAGGAGAACTGTTCTTGTACATGTTACCTAATTTGCATATTAGTGTGAACCGCTGAAAGTAACAGTAAAGATAAAAATAATAGCTAATAGCTTAATAAACATAAAAACTCACCAAAGTACTAAATTTCTGCTAGGAGAAGAACTCGAACAGAAAATGGTTGTTCATTGATAGATTTAAATAAAAGAAATCTAGTTTCTCTTTCAAGAAAAGTACAAGATAATTACACATACTCATATAGTTGAGACTAATTAGTTGTTGAGCGACGGTATAAGGTATTTTCTTTCTCCTTTCTTCATCCCTCGTGATGTAACGGTTAGCACACTCGGCGGGCACTCAAGATGTTTAGGGTTCGAGTCCCGGCGAGAGCACTGCTTATTTATCATGTCTCCTGCTTCAAAATAATCTAATGACTCAACAGTGGCACCCGAATTACAAGGTGCTGGATGGTGATTCTTAACCACCAGGATTTGGTGATTGGGTCCTCTAATTCCCAGTCGCCCTTTGAAAAGAGGAGGATATAAAGCATTTTCTCCCTCCTTTCTGCATGCTTCGGCGTGTAACGGTTAGCACACTCGCCGTGTATTCGAGAATTCCAGGGTTAGAGTCCTGGCCAGGGCATTGCTCATTTTTCATGTCTCCTGCTTCAAAATAACCTAATGAGTCTAGAACGGTTATGGGTTACTTAATGTGCGGTGATACAGAGAAAACAAAGATTAATTAAAAGTAATTATTTTATTAGGATATTAGGACTTAAGAAGCAAATGAACACTTGAAAAGTTTTTATTATTTTATTTATTTATTTATTTTTGTAAAGATATGCATTCATATGAATAGTCTTTTACACTAAGTGAAATATTTTCTGTTTCGGTTCGTGAGTACTTTAAAAGGTTATCCATTTTGGGAGAGGGGGAACTGCATAAATCATATTTTGCAGTATTCCACAATAAAGTTCTGTTCAGCTCACTTAATTACATAATTTGCACACAGAACACTGTTAAGCTTCTTTATGAGTTCGTAGGATTCCTCACAGTGTAATGCTGAGTTACTGTTGTACGTGAAGAATTTTAAGAACTGATAAGTGAATAATAGCTTGGGTTCGTGTGACAAGAAACAACAAGATAGAAGGGTAAACTAGCCCTTTATTATTCCAACTAAAATTTAACAAATTCCATCTTGGAGTGTACAATTAAGCCGACACTCGGGCTTCGAACTTAAGAGACTAAGAATTAAACTAAAATTAATCAAAACTAAAAAGAGATATAGCCAAAGCTATCAAGATTCTATCAGAGTTGGCCCCTTAACGCTAATAGACTGCGAAGCTATCAAGGGCCTAAAGTACGGCCGAGCGTAATAATAGCTTACAAGAGAATAGCCTAAAAAGGCGGACGTGTGAAGACAGAATACCTGGTAACTTTCTCGCTAAGACCGAATAACTTCGTGGTTAATACATAATGAATAACCCTTTTTATCTCATTATGTATTCAGACGTGATTCTAAAACTACGTTCTGGCCGGAAGTAGTAAGTTGAAGTTAAGAATTGACATGAAAGGAACTTTAAAATTTAACTGTTAATAAAATTAACATAATCCTTACAAGTTTTATATTATCATGCGTGCACGTATTTTCCATAACGAGACTTTATAAGCTTCTGACTCATGCAAACTTGATTAAGAGAAAATAATTCTGTTTAAAATAGAATCGTGTGATATATCGCTTGTACAACGTATGATACATCGTATGATATGCGCAACGTATGATACACTTCAGCATCCATTTGCATTTAAAAGCATAATTTGTTTATAATGGAAAATTTTAATTTATTGCTCTTCCTCCAATTATAATTTAAATATTTCTTTTTATGAGAAATTTAATTACAAATATATGCTATTAATACTAGTTTCGTTATATCAGTAAACATGCGGCCCTTCACTAGAACCAGCCACAAGACATTTTAACTCAAAATAATATCATTATACACGAATATATTACATCTAATACAATTATTTATGAAAAAAATTAATTTTAAACATATAATGATTCAAACTTTAGGAACTCAAGTGATATATTTCGACTCAGAATATGCGTCTGCATGATCACATGCATATGTAAGCGCTTATTATTACGTCCTTCGGAAATAACTATCTGTGGAGGAAAACGTCATAAACGAGACCAAAACAATGCCCCTTGCTTTATATAATTAAATTGCATGTTTGCCCGCCGAAATTTCAATTGGCTCTTCGCTAGTCAAAGGCGAAGAGATTTATTTTACACATCCTAGTATCCTTAGGGAACCTATAATTGCAAGGCTTTAGAAAGTTTACCTATATAGTAGATTCTCGATTATACGAGATAATCGGAACATAATTCCAACACTGGAAAATCCGATTAATCGAAATTCTCGTTAAATCTAAATTACAGTATATTAAATAGAAAGGATCCCAAGCAAGCCCTCTTGCCATGGTATATTTTCAACAGTTCAGTTACTGTAACAAGAGTTCATATTAAACTACACTTAAAATCAAGTACGATTATTTTTGCATCATTGTGTAAGAAGAAAATTTTTTTCAATGATTCGTCATAAATATTGTCATAAAAATATAAAAGTTCTTAATGGATACGTATTTATTTTTCCATGTGTATATCAAATATCTTTTTTAAGAATTTTCTTGCTAATTGCAGTTTTAACTTTTCTTTAAAATTGTACTTTTTAATTTTTTAAGTGCTCCATGCGTTTAATTTTTTTTTATTTTTTGATAATTTTGCTTTCTTTTTATTGAAAATTATAAACAGAACTTAGGGGGAATTGCATGAAACTTTGATTTTTAATAAATATTTCTTTTTTTACGCATGCCTAAATTTTGGACAAAATTTTGCATTTGGATAAATTATTTGTTTTTTATCTCCTTTTTAAACTCGCGTTCTAAAATGCACACTAAGTTTGTTAATGTGTAAATAGAATTCTAAATTTCAAATTATAATCATTTTGAACAAAAGCTAAAGCGCATGGAGCATTTTGAAGATCCAATAATCACACAAATTTCATATTGAGAAAAACACGTTTTAAGAATATTTTTACACTTACCTTTAATACTTACTTCTCAGTACATCCTGATGAATGTTTTTATTGAGCATGCAGTATTTTAATGCTATATATTTCTGGACGAGTATTTTTATTAATAAGGTAATATAATGGTAAAAAAATACTTCAATAATGTTTTGGGAATTTCCTGAAACACTTTGGGCTAATTCAACTAAATATTTATTTTGAATTTCAAATCACTCTTAAAACTTCCAGTACCATAAGTTTACCCTTATTTGGTGACCGGAAAAATTCCCACGGGAAAAAGCCCACAGGAAAAATGCTCACAGAATAATGCTGACAGGTATAAAAACTCACAGGAAAAAAACCCACAATGAAATATGCCCACATAGAAGAAAGCTCACATGGAAAAATACTCGCTTAGAAATATGCTCACAAGGAAAAACCTTTCAGGGGTGGTAAATAAAAGCATGAAAAGTGCAGTAAAACTTTGCATCTATTATGAATGTTTTCATACATGTAACGAGAATTGAGATAGCCTTCTTTATATGGATTTAGGATTCCGATAACGTTTACTAATTGCACGCATAACGACTGCATATTAATAAATCACATTCACAAGTAATTTTTACCAAAATAAAAGAAATTCAGCAATGAAACAGTACCAAAAGTACATTCTAGTCCCTAAAAGGCTTTTTATAAATCGAACAAAGATAAATCGACGAAAGAAATAAGAAATATTGATAAACTAAAAAGTGACGTCTTAAAAAATGGAAACACAAGTGAATAAAAAATAGTTACAATTATAACTAAGGCAAAGGTTTACAAATAGTAAAGGCATTGAATTCAGAAATTAAAATATCGTAAAATGATGTTTCTTCAATGCTTGCTTACTTTTCTATGACATTCACGAGAAATATGAACAAACATATTAAAGTGTTTATAATGTCTTTAAAAATACTTTTACAAACAAGGTTTTTTTTTTTTTTTTTTTTTTTTTTTTTTGTAAACGATACAGTTACATCATGAGAACAGTATTACATCAAGAATGTTTTCGACAGTAGTTGGTCGAATTTTTCCTATATTCACCGTGCATTCGCCACGTATTGTAACATATATTTAGTATTGTTAATCATTATTTTTCAGTGCTAGTAATGATTATTGTTTTTCTTATTTCCTATTCCTAAAATGAGCTCTAGTTACGTTACATGAGACAATATTTTCGCAGATTACAATCAAAAAACGGAAGTAAAACATGCAGTCATTTTGCCATGACTACTCGAGATTGAATTGCTTCATTGAATTGCTTATCATTGAATGCTTCTAATTCAGTTATTAACTGTGATATTATTTGACAGTAAAGTGGCGGATAAAACATGATCACTGGCGTTATGAAACTTTCTCTGAATTTATTTTCCTTATTGTATTACAACACAGTCAAACCCATAGTGATTATTTTAAGATTCGGCAACATGAGTACAGATAAAAGTAATTCGGCAAGATCAGTACAGATAAAAATAATTCGGCAAGATCAATACAGATAAGTAAGTTTAAGCGGTTCACTTTGTAGCATTTGAAACTTTCCAAACCAATTCAGAATGGTTCGTTTAGGACTTACTTCTGCTCTCAGAAGCTTTATAATTGTTTTGTCTGTTCTCCTTGCAGGCCTTCCTTATTTAAACTCATAGGGAAAAATAGTTCTTAGTTGATTTACTTTACGCTTGATTCTATCCCAGTTATTTTCACTGTTAGACGTTTGCGAAAAGAGTGCTATTATTTCATCACTCATGCGTGTATATATCTCGTATTATGAAATATTTGTGTAAACTACATGCCTAGTCTTTGATCAGCAAACACAATTTTTAATACTTTTCATCGGCATTTCATATGCAGTAAAGTACTTTATACATTCGAAAATATCAAATAAAATATAAAAATGACTTCTTATTTACTTCCTTTCCATGGTAATACATTTCACTTTCTAAGCTATGTCTTGTTCACTAAGAATATGTCAAGCACTGTTTTAGGACTGAGCCTAATATAATACATATTTGTTATAATTTTATATTCTTACAGATCCATCCATTTCCTAAAATTCATTTAAAATTTATCTACAAATTTAAGCATTTGAGAAATGTCAGCTTTATGTGGCTAATGATTTTTTAATTCGTCATTTTTTGGGCCAGTAATTTGATAGCGATTATTGATATTACTGTTGTAGAAAATACAATTTCTAATTTCGATGTAATATGCAAACAAATAGTGAATAAATATCTATTAGTAATAAAACAAGAAACTCTAAAAAAGCCTTTATTACTTTTTAATTTTTTTAAACCTACATAAAAGGATAGCCATTTTTAATTATAGATTTGTACAAAAGTATTAGTGATCTGTGTTCATAATCGTGTACTGAATGCTCTAGAAAAGCAAAGAATATTCTATTGAGAGGAAGACTAATTTGCAAAATTGTAAACTTCCTTGTAACTTATTAACTGTTTCTTGATTTTTATACTCTTTCTTACTTCAGAACATACCAGCCATATAGATTTTACTTACTAGTGTCAGCAAAGCGTTCCGCATTAGTGAGTAAAATTTAAAATAATTTACGTTTGATGGCTCGTTGTTGCGGTTTACCAGTCTGACAACTGAGTCGTGAGATTTATTTGAAAACGTAAACACGAGTTTCCTTTTTCAATAAAACTGGCATTTATGGTATATCCAGCAAACATTCATTGATTTTCATTCATTTTAAACGTGTCTCTTTCATTAGCATCAAATCAGAATCATTTGGATCAGATCATAATCATTTGCAGAACTATCTTTAATATCCAGACATATGATATTTAACAGACATATGCAAAATAAGATAAAGTAAGTCACTGCCAAGCGCGTATAAATGCGAATGATGAGCACTGAATAGAAAATTGTAAAAGTAAGCATGTAGGATGGGTCTTCGAGAAAAATTAACATTATCAAACTTAAAATGATGCAAGAATGTAACAGCAACTCAATATAAAATAAAGATGCAAAGATGTACACTGCGCAAAAAAAAGGAGGAACAGTTCTATATCTCCCGTTCTACTGCGCCGATTGACGAAATTTAATTTGCGTTTCTCATGCCTAGAAAGAGAGACTTAGGATATATATTAGATTTATATACAGAATTCTTCTAATATACGTATTTTAACATAAAATCGGACTTTTTCTGAAATGAGGTGCCAATTTTGTTTCCATATTTCAATACTACAACTCAAATTACGCCAAACTCACAGTTTTGTAAAAATCGCACTAGTAGTTTTTAAAAAAGTGGCTCTTAAAATTTTAGCTCCTCATTATTAATTGAATTTGGTACATATTTATTAATCTCTCTTTTTTATCATTAAACTTATCTGATTCTTCCTTTCACATTTCGAAATTTAGGTTCATTCCAAATAAAATTCGCCCATTTTTGATGATTTATTTTTAAATAATTTTTATGAATTTTTCGAAAAAAAAATTATTTGAATCTCTAAAATGTTTACCATCATCTTAAAGTAGATGTATTTCTAAGCATACCTACAAACAATCAGAGTTTTATATTCAAAATTTCCGAAGATATACGTGAATTTATATATTGGCGCATTTTGAAGTGTGGTATAGTTGTTGGAAGCAATAATAATATCAAATGTGGTTTAGGCATTTTGTTAAAATGATTTGAAAATAGGAACGATGTGACCTTTTTCCGGCTCATCCACAATGTAAAACTGGAAAGGAAAATAGGTTGCCATATATTAAGAAGTTCGCCAAGTGAACTATTCTTGGCGCAAACTGAAAAAAATGCGCCAAGATAAATTTTTTAATTTCTCCGAAACGTTTGCAACAAATTATACAAAATTTAATATTATTTAAGCATAATTTGAGTCGTAGAATCGTAATATGGAAAAAATTGGTATGCCATTTCAGAAAAAATACGATTTTGTGTAAAAATACCTATATTAGAACAATGCTTTATATAAATCTAATATATATTCTAAATTGAGCTTTCGAGACAGAAAAAATGCAGTTCTAATTTCGTCAGCTGGATCAGTAGAACGGAAGATATAGAATTGTCCCTTTTTTTCCCGTGCGCAGTGTACATGTGTGATTTCTTAGATACTCATATAAACCAGTGACTTATCCTTCAAATGTAAAAGGAATTAAACTAATCAAGCCAAGAAGAGGCTAGAAAAAGGTCTAAATTAACAGAGTGAGACAAATTTTTAATAGAATGTTTTTGGATATAAAGAGATCTTAGTAAGCAAATTGTAACTCGCCGATATCTCGCTTACATAGGTTAGGATTATGGCTTTCATCGGTTGTTATTGCTCATGCAGAGAGTTACAACCTTGGTGCAAATGGTTCATAAGCCGTAAAAAACCATCATCGTAAAAAACCGAAAAAACTTGTGAACTTGGTGAACTTGGTGAACCGTAAAAAACTTGGTGAACGTTAAACAGTCTGGAAGTAGAAGGGCCAATCGTGGATTGCACGAAATCAGTGTTAAAGTTAGACGAATCGAGGCTCAAAATATAACGATTAAACATCCTCAGATGGATACGATAAATAATAAGGGAAAAGGTCCTACCACAGTGTATTACCCTCACAGTGCGCGTTGGAAAAACAGTGTCGCGCTACACAGCTGCAATTCATAGCTTAGTTCGAGGACATTAGTTTTTATCAATATAACCATGCATCTGGGCAATATCAAGATGCTTTAAATATTTGTGGTTCTAGCTTGTATATCCCTTACTTGATAATATGAATATAGATGCACGATACGCCAACATATCTCACCAATACTGAAATCTTGTTAAACATTTCCCGGAACTGAATTGTATCGTCCGGACGAAACTCATCGGCAGAGGAACAAAACATAACTACTGGTTGCGTCAAAGGCCTAAGAAAGGAATATTTCACTTGAAATCTACAAACAATCTGCAAAAAGGGTGGTGGCCGTCAAAAAAATCTAAAGGCTTCATTATAAATTGTTCATAAAATCAAGCAAACATATTTTTATGTCTTGTTATTCAGTTCTGGTCATTTACTTAAGGACAATCGCTTGAAATAAGAATTTACCAGTTTTCTAAATAGAAGATGCATATTAAATTACATCTCACCTCAAATTCTCTTGACCTAAATACATAAAATAAATGTGAACCAAGTACCTGAACTCTGATACTATAAACATTAGTGCAATTAATTACCTCATAAATGCTCTAATGGATTAAAATACTGAACTAAAATGAATTCAACAACTTTCTTTGACTTAAAATCACTGCCTCAGGCTGCTCATAAAACAGTTTGATGAGAAGGCTCTTCCGAAAGTTCCTGTACTGACAGAACTGCGCCGATTCTGTTTTGCCTGTGAAGACAGCTTGCACTGAGTTTTGTTAATGCTGTTTTGATTTGATTTGTTAAGACCAGAAGTCCATGAATTTTACCATCGCAAGGAGAGAAGAAATTTCTCTGTCGTTGGCACTTGTCTTGAATACCCGATAGGTGATAGTACTAGTTCCGTGCCAGTTTTAAGAGAGAATCATATCGACGGACAGGTCCACAGACTTCCTACCTCTCTTCCCCACCACCAAACCATTCGAGGAGACTTTCAATTCGCTGCGTATTTAAGTTCCGTCTGCCGCGCAAAGGCACCATACTTTATCTCCAGGATTCGAACCCCATCCCTAGTAGAACAGCCAGTAACGCTAACTACTATATAGATTAAGTTGGTGATTTGTTAATGTGACCAAATCAAACGTGCAGTCATGAGTCGTTTTCTAGGTGCAATAGTCGAATTCGACTGTTACAGCAACGGATGAAAAGGATAAAATATTAATTACCAGGCAAAGACTTGTTATTGGATTTTGGATCAAGTTGCACAGCACTGAGCAGAAAATGTTTTAGGTGATCAAATGAGCGTATAGCAAAGAACCGCCATATATAAGCAATGAAAATAATTTAAGAACCGCAAATGCAGTGTGCCGGATGAACCGAAGCGTGAGCGATTAGTAATATACATGAAAGGCGAGAACATTGCAAAATCAAAGTTATTAATAATACTGTTGAAAGAAGACACATTGCCGAAAGAATATCGACATTTATATGTTCAGGAAAAGGCAGCTAAACTTAAGATTCTTGTAGCTTTGATCGGCAATTTTGTTTGTCGATCAAAGATTAGACATGTAGTTTACGCAAATATTTCATAATACGAGATATATGCACGCATGAGTGATATAACAATAGCACTCTTTTTGCAAACGTCTAACAGTGAAAGTAATTGAGATAGAATCAAGCGTGAAGCTGATAGTAGTGCGTATATATTATTATATATATGGAGATATTATATATATGGAGATAGAATCAAATGTGATTGAGGTAGAATCAAGCGAAAGTAGTTGAGATAGAATCAAGCGTATCAATACTGATAAGAAGCGCATGAAAAATGTCTTGTATTTTTGCGAGATTGCCGCCATGTTCATGAAATGAAGAACCATCGTGTTCAGTATTGTCAGGCATACCTTTAAAAAGTGAAAAGAGATCGTGAGTTTGGTGAACAGTATAATAACCACTGACCAGTTGTAAGTAAATCAGACGTTATGATCCTGAATTCAGCGCACAGAAACGCAGCGACTAAACACCTATCTCCCAAAACATATGAGTTTATGGTTCCTTAAAAAAGTTATTGTTGCGTTTATTTATGATTACTCATGGAATTGAACTACAGAACTGGTTTTCAAAGAAACAGTTGTAAATGGAGATTATTATGTCCATCTGCTATGATTACCCATTTATTATGATTATTGCTTCACGGGTTCATTCGAAAGAATCACTTCTTCATGAATAGCTGAGCCTTTTTTTACGAGAAATGGTTTCTCTTTCGAAATAAGGATTTCGAACAGGTAATATATGGCCCGACAATCCGTAGAAACTTTGTGGAAAATTAGTTCACATTTTCTAGGCCATTCAATATACATCCCAGCTCCCATAATTTAAGAGGATGGAAGTTAAACACATTTACAGTATCACACCAACTCCCAGAAAATTGTCTACAACATGGTTTAGAGCAGCTAATGTGTCTCTACACACGTGTACAGAGTGAAAACACCATTTCTATGATAACAAAATCCAGACCAAACGTCTTTATGGGATTCAATTACTGATATATGTTCAGAAACCTTCGGAACTGGACTTATATTATATAATATTTAAGATTTAAATGACATTTTGATAATTTAGTAATCTGACGCGTTAACTTTAAATCTTTCTGTGTCAATTTTCGGATGACATTCATTCCTAATTTAAAGTTATTAGAAGACCTTGGCCAACCAAACATGAAAAAAAGCTCTCTTTTGCTAACAGACATGAATATCTTTCAAGAAACATAAAACTTCCTCTTTTTTTAATCTGAACTTAATTATTCCTGTAAACATATACGTGCGTTTTAGCTTTGCAATATGTAAAATTTGCAGAAAAGAAGCTGAAATTTTATAGTTGTAGGGTCATTAGGTTTATTAATGCAGGAGACGGGAAAAGTGTGCAGTGCCCTCCATAAGACGGAAATTCCGGACCTCCCGATTACGTGTCGGACCTGCCCTCAATTAACCCCGAAGACAGGCATATACTTTAATATTTTACATACTCAACCTTTTAGAGGGTGACTGGAGACGAGGATTCGCCAAATCCTGGTGGTGACGAATTATCATTCCCATCTTATAATTATAGTTCCACTCGCAGAGTCAGAATTTTTTTATATCAGGAAACTGAAGAAATCTGCATTGCTCTCCTTGGGATTCAAACTTCTGACCTCGCGATTACACGTCGGGCCGTGCTTCCAGTTACATCATGAAGGCACGCGGGGAAAAGAGAAAAAAATGTCTTTTAAATTATTAACGTAATAGCATTACACATAGGGAGGTATCACTTCTTTCGAGAATCATTTCCTTGCGCTTTACATTCTATACATCATCGCTAAACTTTTTTCAATAAATGGTTTTTTTTTTCTAATTTCTCTATCTGAAAATATTGTTTACATTAGTAAATTTTTTCTTTAAATGAAGGAGCTCCATTTCAAATATATTACGTGTGTAGACTTAATCCTAACACTTAAATCAGAAGATAATTAATTTTATCCCTACAGCGTCAATATAAATCTCTTCTTAAGCAAAAAAATGCACCTTTCTTTTCACTAAAATGCCTAATGTATACTGCCAGTAATTTTATTATAGAATATTCTAAACACTAATCTATTCTACATGTCTTTCAGTACATCTAAAGTGGATGCAATGCATCAGACGTTCGCATCTATGCTTAAAACACTAAAAAACTACTTGGATATGCTTGCTTTGCCTGACATACAGTTTGAAATGAAAAGTTAGAGCAAGATTTTCTATGGCTTTTAGAATGTTTAATGTTCTGCGAAGTAATACAAACAGAGTTTACAGAGGGCAGGAAAGGGAGAATTTTCAAAAATTATAAAGTTTTATGACTGTGCTATTTTACAGACGTAAAAAAGTAATATTCATACGTTACCGTTCTTTGAACAAATACATGTCACCCTATTCTCAGCACTAAAGTTTTGCTTTTCTTTTTTTCCCCTGGGTTATAATTTACAACACGAAATAATTTTGTATTGAATTTGCTGCTAAAAAAACACAGCCGTTTATCAAGGAAAGAGAGAAGTACTGAATGGGTCATCCAGTCTTTATTTGCATTATTGAATGCAATGTTCCATTCATTAATGACCCTTTTTTAGTTCATAAGACATCAGAATAATAAAATGTATATCATAACACAAATAAAAATAAAAAGCATTAAAACATTTCGAGAAGCAACTTGAAAAAAAAAAAAAGTAACGCTGAAAGCAAAGTATGTTCTGTGTTTGAACAAGAACATCATCACTCACTTGGAATGAAGCCTCGTACAATGAATATTGGAATAAATACAATAGATTAGGTGAAAACTCGCTGTGAAATAAACGCTAATTCATTTATTACCTGGTCTGTCAGGTTTAGAAAAATAATTGTTTAGGATATGAGAGTGACAAGACTTTTTTAATGATGCAGTTATGGCCCATAATAATAGTAACTCCCATAACGGTTTTTTTCTTCAATTTGAATATTAAAATCAAAATCGAGAATATATTCCACTTAAAGATTGGCATAAAATAATATTATATCCATGGAACATAAACAACTTGTGTTTGTATACCTACTTGTAAAAGCAAGCTTTTACACTACCACTTTGATGAAATTAAATCATCATTGCTAACCGCGAAACCATAAAGTCGGCTCGAACCGGTTTTGTAACGCAATATTCCGCGGAGAGTTGCAAGGGACGAGAAGCATTTTTCGTTTCGCCTCGTCCCCTTCGCCATTTTCTTTCTTGTGCGCAAGTTGAAGTGAATGTCTTATCGATATATTCTTCAGATTCAAAATTTTCTACAAAAGCATGATGGATTAATAAACGAAAAATATTCACTGCTTGATTTCCAATGAAAAGTTGAGATAAAATGTTACAGGAGTCTGCAGTCAGCTTCAGCCGTCGTTCACCATGTGCTGCAGGTATTGTTAACGCATATGTACTGCCTAAATAATTCTTCGTACATGCTAAAAATATCATTTGTGATTTGAAGAACATATCATCCGCCGCAATGTGTCAACATATTTTGTGTTTTCTTAATTAATTAATTCAGATGTTTAAAGATATGTAAATGTGCACGTGCAAGCTTGGAAACCAACAATCAATATGTCATTCCCTTATGAACGATAATTATGGTGTAATGATAAAATGATATATAGATATTTGTTCAAGAAATTAATAAATTCAGACAGTAGCTGCTGATTAATAAAGTTACCAAAATGTGCAAAAGTATGTTTCTTGTATGTTCTTAAGTTAATGAAGAGGCACTATACTCGTAAGTAACATGTTTAAATATTATTGAATACTTAAACATGTGGATAATAGTCGATAATTTGGTAGATAGTCTATAATTCTGGTATTTTAACAGTTGGGTTATTGCAGCCTCACAACGCGTTGAGATATATCTTCTAGTTGAAATACTTTTGTTCATTGGGCACATTTCTTGCACTTTAACCCTTTCCGACACGCTACCTTTTAAAGTCGGAGTTTTGATTAAAAAAAAAAAAAAAAAAGGTAGGCAGTCTAATTAGGCCTAGAGTAGTACACAAGCAAAATTTTATGAAGATAGCACTTATTGTTTTAATTATGCGGGTGTGCCCAAAGTGGCACACTGATTGAATAGAGCTTCGAAAAGAGTGCTGAAACGAGCATTGCTGTCAATGAACTGACCGATGAGATGCGGAGAAACAAAGAATACAGACTCTCAGTTGTCCTAGATTATCGGTGAGCCCGGTCTGGGCACACCTTGGGTTCGCCGTTTGATTTTAGGCAAGATTTCAAGGTAAAAATTCAAAACTAATATAGAATAAGGAGATTAGCATACAGCCAAAAAATTAACATAGAAATTTCTTTTCAAACGATTCCTTTTATACCCTAAAAAATGTGGAAGATTTCTTTGAAAAATGAGGATCTTAAAAAATTAAACATGGCTAAAATATATGGACTGGTTTGTGTTGAGCTGACATCTACTATAAATAAAGAAGGTTCAGAATAACCTATAGTAACCTATAAATCCTTTTTCATTCAATTTTTGTGTGCGTACTGAAGGAAATTTTTAGGTGTGTCCAGCCGGACACACTGTGCCGCAAAGGGTTAACCGGCATTACATGGGATAAGCCGCTGAACACTGGTAGTTCGGAATAGAGGTTCAAATACCGGCGAACGGGCTGACTGCATAGGCGTTTACGTTGTTTTTGCTTTGTGTAACGTAGATACGAACCAGTTACCCTTAGGAAATCCGTCCACCTGGCATCCCTCTCTTTACATATAGAGCCTAATAAACGTAATAAAAGAAAAGAAAAAGATAGGCTTATCAAATGACTTTTACACATACATATGATGCAAATATGTGAAGTGAATATAGAAGTACCAAAAAAAACGGCAGAAACTTTCTTGAGGGAAAAAACACATAGCATTTACATAAGTGATAATATTTATTGATGATAGAAAACCCTACGTGCTGCATTATGAGAACAAAAAGAATAATACCTATATAGAAATATCACAATAGAAAAAGCTTTGCTATAACTTTTAATCGAACGTTTACTCAGATATGAATTGAACTTACATCTTGACTGATACATCTGTCACTTAAATAAAAATTAGAAATAAATTAATTGTTAGTTATGGGAATCACAACAATTTAGAACAGGTATTTTAATTTAATCGACATCTTCATCATAATGGTTACGTTAGCGCATTAAACCGTTTTCTATTCACTGATGCTAATTCTACACGCTGAGAAGAAGCATCACTGTGCAAAGAAATTACCTTCTGATTGTAATTTTTTAATGTATTAACTGTACTTTGAACTTTAACTGTATTTTGAAGTAGATTTGAAGACACATTTTTCACATTTCCTGTTATTCGAAAGAGATTTTGCAATATTTAGTAAACGGATATTACTCTCTTGCTTTCCTAGCGTGCCTTCGTTGTGTAGTGGTTCCGCACGCTGGGCCGGTATCCAGAGGTCCGTGGTTCGATTCCCGGCGAAGGCGATTGCTCATTTTTCATCTTGCTTGCTTCCAAAAAATACCTAATGTCTCTACACGGTTAACTGCAAAACTATTCAAGATTATAGAATTTATACCATATATGTACATATATGTATATATATAAAGAAATATAAAAATAGGCTAAAACTTCGAATTAAAACATTTTTTTAAACCCGTCCTGCGCCATAGCTACAAGATGGAAGTAGAATAAACTTAAAGCATCTAAATTAATTTAGTAAATTGGGATAAAAGCAAGGCAATTCCTCTATAATATAATAATTGCAACCGTGTATAAGAGGTTTAACACTATATCCAAACTAATCCAATTAAAGCAAGAATTTGTAGTAGAACAATCTCGAAAAATAAAAATGCAAAAGGGAAAATGTGGAAAATTATACAAATAAAAATTAATCTCCTTTTATTGAAAGTCCAATTCAGAACTCATCAGAGAAAAATGAATTAAAGCTTCATAAAAGTCGATTAATATGTTTCGTTCTCTCTTCGTTCTTTGAGATCAAAAAGCGTAAAAAAGATTTCATCAAATTTTATTGAAGACTTTAAAATTTGTGTTCTTGTGTAGTTAGTTGGATGATCTAAAATTTAAAGAATTGGGATTAATTCAGAATATTCTTTTACCTTTTTTTTAATTCCAAATGCTTACCCAAGAAACATAAGAAAGAAACCTTATTTTAAATAAAATTACCAAAAACATAATTAACCTTTGTTTTTTATTATTTGTTACCAGAAACGATGAAAATCTCTGCTAGGACAACAGAGATTACAAGTTACTTACGGAGATATTTTGTGTAGAGGAAAGCATAGGTTTTTATGTTTTTACACTGGAGCTGCAATAAAGGCTACCATATCGGTTCAAAATGTGTTCTTCAGTTAGAACTAATAATATTAATTTCTTTTCCATGAGAATGCTTTGGAGCATGTAGATTCTGAAAGAGTGCTATTACTTTTTCCTTAGTTCACCCCACAATTTCAACAACGCAGGTTCAAACGCAATTTAGGCTTAATGCATACTATTTTCAACTCAAAGAAAACTATGAAGAATAGAAATTTATTTTTGCGTGTGCATATTCTATCCTTTTACATTATTTCCCTTGAGCGAAAGAAGAATTTTTGAATTAAAGTTTTTAAAGGAAAAAATCTATCAGGTGTGTAAGGCTACGGCTACACTCTTTCCATTAGGATCTGCGTATGTTTAGAATCAATATCACATGTTTAGTTCTTACTAATATTATTACCATCAATAAAACTGAAGTGATCTTGCAGAGTCAACGGTAAATCACTCCAGTCTCGGTAGAACTCACAGCAAAAGCTAAAGGATAACAAAATGTATGCTGCAATGGCACATAACGATATTTTAAATGCGATGTTTATATAGCAAATTCTACAAGTTTTGAATCTGTTTTAAGAACATGTGTTTTTAAAAATGTACATAATTTTCGAAGAACTACAAAAAGTATGCCGAAAGGAAGGTAAATTGTCTTTTTTTAAAGTGGAAAAGTAGTAGAAACAAAATCAGGAAACTTGTATAAGATTTGTTTTCAAAAACTTCTAATGAGCAATTTGGAATCAGCATCAAGGAAAATTTGTGAAACAGACAAAATTTCATATCAGAAAATAGTTGAAAATATTCATTACATCAACAATACGCAATCTTTTCTATTTTTTCCAAATCCTCTTATTAAAGAAGCAAAGCTCAAGATTATTCAATTTAAATATTTATTTAATATCTATAAGTTAAAAAAAAGGCTTGTTGCATATAAAATTTTCTTTCAAAAAATTAATTAAACTTATAAATATAAATTTATGCAATGAAGTAAACGAAATTAGAATATTTGTTGAGAATTTAATTAAAAATTAGCTTAGTTAAACGATTAACTAAACAGCAAACATTTACTTTGGAAATTTCATAATTTTCATCATAATTTTGAGAAATTGTTTAGACTATTTTACTATTGAGAAAAACATTCTTTCCCAAAAAATATATATTTACATTCAAAGTCGTGCTGCGTGGGTTGTGATGAAATTTTTTTCATACTCGGAAGAAATATATTCGGAACTATAACCTTTCTAGTTCTAAGCTCTTTTGGCAAAACTGTTTTAAGTCTCATGAAGAGAGACTATGTCTGACCACATTTGAAATCAATATTAAAAATTTATACCCATAAAAGTTTGCTTTTTTGTTTAATCTTAAACAAATTACTTGAGTTTTATTTTAGATAGAATATGAGCTTTGTCTAATTTATCTGCTGTTTAATTCTTATATTCTTCCTCAATTTGTTAAAAGAGGTACCCACAATCGTTCACGGAAGTAATGACACAATCACCAAGCAAAATGATTTATTTCTTCATGAAAAAATTATGTCCATAATTTCCACTATCCAATCCAATTCGAATGAACTGTTGTAAAATGCAAGTAATGGTACGAGTTCATAAAAAGACACGACAAGCGCTTTGCATAAATTTCGCTTTCCATTGAAATTCTGAAGTTCAGAGTTTGATATTAGTATTTACAGAGTCCAAACACTTTTTTTTGGCTGCGTCATATCATCTGGAAGCATCTTCATTTAGAAGCACGATGAAAAATTAAGGAAATGACAATCAGTCTGAATCAAGATAACCAGACTCATCCTCATGGAAACACTTTTTAACTCTGGATCTATTGCTACAAAGACGGGAGAAAGCATTAGAAAAGGCATTACTTTTTCAAATATATTTCTGGCTTAGAACTGCCTCCACAACAGCATCGTGACACCTGAAAACGAAGTCTGGAAGACAATGGTTTGGGCTTCACCGACATCACAACAAACGACGACATGCCTGTATTGTTGCAGTCAGAGCTGCAGTTAACATAAATTGGTTTATGTTGTCTTTCTAGCAATAGCTCTTTCTAGAATCTAAACCTCGAGTCTAGATTCAGCTTAGCATCTAATTCTAAACACGTTTACGTCTGGAAGGAACCAGGGACAGGAAATATAACCATTAATATTAATGAAAATGATTATTACGGCAGCGTGGCTGTATTGTATTGGTACGGGAAGGAACAAAGATCAATGGATGGGAGGCTCTGTACATGCTGATAGAAGGGTCTCTATCTACCCGAAATACTGAAGTAAAATCTTACAACCACAGATACGACTTTTTAGAGGTGCATGTGAATCTGTCTTTTTTATGAATAATAATATGCATCGCATCGAGCAAAGAGGATTGATAAATCCCTTGAGAGCGAATGAACTGAAGGAATAAAACGTCCAGCCAAATATCCTGATACCATTCCTATTAATAAATCATGGTAGACCCCCTAGAAGAGTTGTTGCGTTAAGGATGTATATGTTGCACTGCGAAATTCTTCTTCTAGACATCACAATGCCTTGAAGATCTTACTAGTGGTGAAGTCAGAATTAACTACCCTGAGCTCTTAACTAATTTCGTTACTGAAAGTCTGAAATTGCTCTGCAATATGTGTGCGCGGATTAAGAGAGGTCACGTTCCATTATGATGTCGATTATTTCTGACATTTGCTCTTTTATTAGGCCCGGTGGCGCAGTGGCTCGCGCACCAGAGGCCCGGGGTTCGTTCTCCGAAGCTGGGCAAAGTTGACTTAGCCTTTCATCCCTTAAACGGGTCGATAAAATAAGTACCAAGTTTGCTTGGGAACTAAACACCGGGGGGCTGCGACAGGCTGACCACTTGTTTAGGGCATATGTTCATGTACCCCAGGGTCCACGGTCAAGACATCAGATATCAGAGAAGTCTTTTATTTCTGTAATTTCGTTTTCACCTATTATTATAAACTTGTTTGTTTCGTGGCATAATTATACGTTGGATTTCTTTTTAGTTTCTATTTATGTGTTACTCCAAATTAATTCATTTCCTTTATTCAGGGGTTCTTGGAGAGAACGTAGTTGTGAGCATATGAAATCGATTTTAAATATTAGTGTGATTAATGATTAATGTGAGCTTTATATTCTGAAATTGTTTTTATCGCTATTCGGGGCACATCAGATTCACTGTTCAAATGGTCTCAGAATCCCATTGTTTTATATCTTGAAATTAATATCTCATATAGCTATAAGGGGTATTTAATAAAAAAATGTTACATAATGTAATCACGAAATCTGTAACATAATGTAATCACAAAATCTGTTTAGAGCTTTCTGCCATACAGCTTCGTTAAGCCTATTGCTTGTTAAGACTATTGCATTACCAACACAGTAGTCATTCAGGTTATCAAAGACAACATTTCATAGCTTCATTTTATTTTACTCGCTGGCACAAAGTGTTCAGAATTGGTGTAGTAAATGAATTAAAACTGGCCCTCAAACAATAAAAGTATCATAAGTATTTTAAAAACTTAGAATTAATACTCACTGATTTCTAATTTCAGATAATATTTTATTTTATCTCAACAAAGGCTAAACCTTTCATATTCTAAATCAATTTTTAAATATCATTACAGTTAGAAATAAAAAAAAAATTAACATAATCTTTAACTTTATATTTACCTTTAGTTTAATGTGATTTAAACCATCGAACTAGAAGGCAGAAAAATGGGACTTCTTGCATTACATAATTCGAAACAGGGAATGTCTCCTGTTCAAAATTATACAGTTCAAGAAGTCGCAAGAAAAAATGTTTGAACTAACTCGAAATACGGGCACAGATTTTGGTGAAGATATATATATAGAGAGAGAGAGAATAAACAGTACAAGAACATTTTGTAAAGATTGTATACAATAACAAGAATCTTGTAACGGTCCCAGACAGCGTTTGGGTCTGCAGTTTTAATGATGATCATTCGAAGGAACTGGTGAATGAATGTTGGAAAATCGTGTGTACCTCTTTCTAGTACATTAAATTCAAATATAAGAAAGAAAAAAGAGATTTAATACTCAGAGTATATTTATATTTTATAGCCACTAGTTTTTTTTCATAATTTCGGGACATAAATTGCAAAAACTCTTTCCTTAAAACTGATTTTTCTTTCACTGCACGGAGCTCGTTTGCATAAAAACCCTAAATAAAACTAGGCGTATATATGCAGGGAGTATCAAATAACGGAGGTAAATTTAAAAGTTTGCAATTTTGTGAACGAGTGACATTAAAAGTTACAAATTTCAGATTTATAGTAAGTATAAAACCAGGCTTTTTTAACATATAAAAACAGGTAATTAGTTCTAAATTTTAACTTAAGTGGAACATTTTTATTCATATTTACATAACCTGTATTTAAGAAGTTGCTCAATGTAATTGCTCATCTTCTTCTGCTTATAAAAAGCAAGAAGAGAATAACTTTCATGACAACCACACATAGTAAACCTCTAGAAACTGTCAATATTTCACATTCTACGGCATCAGCTGCGGAGGTTATGAAGATAATTTAGAATTTGTGATTAAAGTCCACCATAAACGCGCTTGATTAAACTAGAAAGTTACAAGTGTGAAATCTAAAGAAAGAGCTAAGACCATTTTCTTATTAAGGATTCTCTATCTAATATTACTTAACGAAAATTTGTCTTAACTTTTGAAATTTGAGATAACAATTTATTTTGCATGAAATTAATAGCTGTCAGTGCACAATGATGATGGTATCTCTTAATTCTTCCTTACATTTAAAAAGCGTTCGCTGTAGTTTTGAAATTCAGGTATGTTTCCTACTCAAAAACTAATGACAGGCAGTGAGTGATAAAATAAAGCCACAAGAAGCAGCAATCTTCGCTAAGAAGAATATGGTTTTTAATATACGCATGATATTTCTTCGTGTTCTGCAATTATAAGTCTTCACACAAACGTGTTAAAATATGTTTAATTAGTCCATAACACATTTTAAAATAAAACATATTCGTCTACATTTTGGGAAAGCACTGACGTCGCTAATGTTCCGTTTTTATAAATATTGTGAGCTCTTGTAATCACGCTACCTTTCAGGTGTAGACCTTCAAATTAATCATAAAACGAGGTCAAGCAGACGAATGGAAAAAGACTGAGATATACTGTAGGTCTAATCAGCATTAATAAAACTCTTGGTTGAAGCTGCACTAATCGAAAGCTTTACGATACCATCTCTAACCTGTTCTGCTGCTTCAGTCTTTACCACGAAAATAACGGTCTTTTGTTTCTTGGTACAATCTTCTAGCCTTATCGTTTTCTTACACCTTGACAAGAACCTGTTCAATACCAAGACTGAACTTTGTGTGTGTGTGTGTGTGTAGATGTGTTTTTAATTTTATTGCATTGGCACAGACTTAGTCATAGAATATTCAGTTTTTCAGTTTTGCAAAGACTGATGTTTTAGCAAGAAGAATATGGTCCTCGAACAGGCTAATTAAGCAACACAAAATCACAAAACGTTCTACAAAGTTCTTAAAATTTAGAACTTTCCGTAATTTTGTCTGTGAGTATTCGACTTCAAATTGAGTCGAAATAAGAAAAGCAATAAGCAGCCCAATTAAGAAAAGCAGCTTGTGTCGTTAGTAGTTTACGATTAAAAAGCTTTTAAATTATGCAAAACTTTTAATACTACCACACACACACATGTATATACGTATATATTGCTATAGGGTTGAATGTAACTCATTCAAATCCAACAACCTCGAGGGGCTTAGGCGAATTATCGCCGTCACAACTAATGACTGAAGTTATTAGGTTTGTCACTCAGCAAACATTCAAGAGAGGAAATGAAACTGTATTCTACAGCGTACACAGAATGAAAGCGTATAATATTTATCCTTCGCCTGTTTGCGAACTGAATCAAACTAAATGCAAACTTCAGCAAACATAAAATTAGCTATGCTTAGAACCATTAACTACTAATTCTTATCTCTCACCAACCTGCTTTTATACTTTAACGTGCTCCCAATAAGTACCAAACTACCACTCTGCAAATCTGTGACTAATACATGTTTGTCTATCATTAAGAATTAGAATATATGATAAATAAAATAATATGTCAAACAAAATATGAAACAGCTGAAAACAAACAAACATTTTCATATATTCCTTATTTTTCGCTGTCTCAGTGAAGACATATTATGTTTGTCTTGATGTTTCTTTGACTGGAAGAGAAAACATTAAAACGATTCTTATCATCCTTTTAATTTCATTCTTTTTTATTCATTATTAATTGAGTATTTATAAGCACAAGTTTAGTATTTTTCTGTTTATCACAATTACTTTAATGTTCAGCCCAAAGGGCGTTAGGCCGGAAGGGCTATTATTTTCGTTTTGGCATTTTGCGTTGAAAACTTTAAATGTCAATTCGTTTTTCAAACCTTTGCCAACAAATATTATAGCCCTGTATTATACTTAATGAAATTAAATATTGAAGAATCTGAATAAATGTATGTATGTTTTCGCTCTAGGATAAAACGAAGGTACCTAGAGCCATCAAATTTTGAGTAACATACGTTTCCACCCGAATATGGGCATCTTGTAGCCCAAAGTTGGAATTGGGAATTTGTTTTATTTCCTATTTCATATTTTGTAAAATTTTAACGAATTTTTGATTAGCAAACACAACGATTTCAATTCGAGCAATGACAACACTGCACCAAAAAAAAAAACATTTTAATCTCTGCAGCGCGCGAGACTGTGTATCGGAAATTCTAAAGATATGCTCATTTCAAAATTATTTTGCGATATTGCTGTTGAACTAAATTTTATGGTTCAAGTGCGAGGAACATGATATTTAATAAATAAAGGTAAGCCACAAAACGCTAAAAAAAAACGCTCGTTTGGGCGTAATGTAAAATCTGAAAACTTTCAGATTTTTTTTAATTTTTTCAAATCTGTTTGCCATAGTTTTATTGATGTATTTTACGTACGTAGCTATGGTGCGTGTACGTGCCATATGCCATACGATGTGGCCAACATAGAAGAGCCGTTTATAAGATCATTTAAGTGTTTCGAAAGATTGTCTTACATAAGAATAATGAGTATTTTAATGTATCTGTGCGGAGAATAAAGGGAATTTTTTAAAATACTATTTAAACTCTTTTTGTGCCACATAGTATCCCACAAGCCTTACAGAGGTAATTAAAAAATTACAGCAGCAAAACAGGGAATAAAATTAAGTTACGAATTCTCAAACGAAACGTAAGAAATGAAAGTACGGAGAGGTATGCTATTTTATAATAAACAAACACACAGAGAGAGGTAGGAAACTCAATGTTTAAACTTTTAACTGAGAAATGAATTCTCTTTTCTTTTTTCCTTAAGCTATGAACAGTAAACAAACAAACATTCAGTAACTTGCCCTTTCCCAAAGCTACAGGATCTGTATGAGATAGCCAAAATCTCTTTAGATATAAATTACAGTTACCGGATTAGAATTACCGAATTAGAAATTTAGTAATTTCAAAATTACAGAAAAAATATTTATTACTGAGCGTGTGAGGAACAGAAGGAAAAAATAATTTAGCGAGAGAGGCAGTAAAATTGTTTCTTTGTACTACATTCCACTTGGAAATGCCTTAGTCCAACTTTGTTTCTTCAAGAATGATTTGGGCAATGTCACTGTGGAATTAGCTTGAAGGTTTGGAGCTTGTTTTTTAAACCATTCAGCTCTTTAATTTTCTAGATTTCTTGCATGGCCACGTAAATAAGAGAAGATGACATCAACACAGTAATTCGGGTTGGAAAACATTAAATTCATTAGAAAATCTAAAACTTTTATGTTCCAGTTCAGAAACATAACACAACATAAGCTAGTTCAAATCGATTATTAATTTAATTGTTATCTGCATAATACGCAATTTGGAAATGATCTTCAACGAAATTTTCGTAAATTACAGTTTCAGTTCGCAAATAATCATCAGTGTGCGGAGGATCCTCAGACAACACCTTGGTGTCGGTCATAAGTTTGCTGATTCGTCATAGCGCGGCGTGGTTCTAGTAGCCCAGCGGGTAGCGTCCTCGGGTACGCTGGCTAATGTCCCGCTGCGATGGGCAGCCCGAGCGACTGGTAGGTAGCAAATTAACGACCAGTACCGTCTGGGAAATCGGTTCCAAGCGGTGCGCCTCTCTCTCTAAGGGGCTAGAGTGGAGATTGAACTTCTGCGCCTGGTTCTGAGGAGTTGGGAGACCTGTAGTGCGGATCATTTAAAGGCACGCGGGGCAGGGCATGCTATTAAGTTGGTGTTGTTGTTATTACCTTTAAATTCTTTGTCATATAAGACATACTACTACTTTGTATGTCTGTCGCATACTACTTGGTATTACAGAGACTAATTTCATAAGTTCAAGGTTTCATGCAGGAAAAATAACTGGATAGTCCAAATAATATATCCCTTAAGCTTAACTTAAGCATTAAATATGCTTTTTAAGGCACAAAATAAAGGATAAACGATAAATTATCTAATTTAAATTTGAAAATTTTTCAGATGTGCATATAAGCCGATTGCGATTTTCAGGCAGGATTTTTAAAGAAAAGAATGTCTAAAACTTATTTAAGAATAAATGCATGTACATATAAATGTACTGATGGACAACGAAATGCAAATGTCTAGGTAGAAAATCAGTTCAGAGGAAGGAAATGTAAGCAAAGTATCTGTATGGGTAACATATTTATTTGATTAATATTTCAAGGTCATAGGCATTCAAGGTTAAAGTACATTGAGAAGGTAAAGTACATATAAAATGGTGGTAAAGGGTCATGCATTGTGCCGTACAGGTACTGTGTGTTACTTTGTGGGATGGTGTTACATGTCTGTTTTCACTCTGTCAGTAAAAAAAACGAGTCCGTGGTGGTTGTGTATAATGCTAATTTTCTCATCCAATCATGTCCCATACGTCCTCAATAGGAGAAAGACTGGGTGATCTCGCAGGGCAAGACAGCATATTGACACACTGTAGACCATGATGGGTGATAGCAGCATATGAGAACAAGCGTTTTCCTATTGTAAAACTGCTGAATAATGGCAGCACATCCAGTGTAGTCACCAGTCTAATGTACAAGTTTGCTGTCAAGCTGTGTGGAATAATGACGAGAGTGCTCCTGCTATTTTAGGAAATTGCTTCCCAGATCTTACTCCTGGTATAGGTCCAGTGTGTCTATGCTGTAGATAGCTTGATTCCAAACTCTGACCTGGACCACTTCTAACCAACATACAGCCATCCCTGGCACCAAGACAGAAATAGCTCTCATCTGAGAATACAACAAATCCACACTCTGTCCTCCAGTTAGCTCTAGCTTGACACCACTGATATCGCATGTGGGGGTAATTTTGAGTTAATGGTATGGCCACTACAGAACTTCTGGCTCGGCCACTTCTGGCTGTTCTGGAACTCCGACCACTTCTGGCTCGCAGCTGTTACGTCTGCTAAAGATGCAATGCGATGCGCTATAGCCATGCGGTGAATACGGAGATCTTCTCATTGAATGGTGACACGTGTGCAGCTGGACCTCGGCCTTCTTGAGATAGTAACTTCCCGTGACCACCGCTGCCAATATACATACACAGTGGATATATCCCCGCCAAGTCTTTCTGCAATATCGCGAAAAGGAAATCTACCTTCTAGTAGCGGTATTATACACCGTTGTTCAAACTCAGTGTACTGCTGATACTGCATTCTTCCCTTAAAAAGCATTCTTTTGACTGAAATCTCTCTCAGTCTGGAAGTGCCCAGTCTGGAATATCAATAATTCATACGAAATTTACATCGTGCATTTAACACAAACGTGATTCACAGTTCACAGTGGCGCTAACAGCACCGCACTTATTTGTCAAGCGTGAAATTTGAATAGATGTCATCTTTCAGATGTCAAACACGCTTCTCGAATTTCGTTTATCTTAGACACGCTGCTTCTTGGTGCTGATTTCATTTTATATTCACTGTGTATGTATATATATAAATATATATATGTATGTATGTATGCTTAAAAAAACAAAAAGTAAAATAAAATACATAATTGATTTTTAAACATGCATAAACTTGATTTAGTATAAAATAGTTAATAAAGATTTACATTTACTCATTGAAGCTGAAAGGAAGTGTTTAGTAATGTGAAGTTATTTCATACAAAGCCAGTTTGATAATTATAAAATGAAGGAAAGCGTGAAAACGTACAAATAAAAGGTTAAAAAAGCTTGCAGTTTTATCCTAAGTATTCCATTTTGTTTCGTAATTTGTATTCAAACACTCAAACACGTTTTCCCTTATCGTATATCTTCTATTCGCGTTTTTACACATTTTTTTTTATTTTCATTTTGTAATTAACTAACCTGGATTTACATAAAGGAAATTCATGTCATTACATACTTCCTTTCAGCTTAGGTAAGCAAGTTTAGATCTCTCTTTCTCAATATATGTATGCGTATGCATAAAAAATGAATAAATACAAAATAAAAAGCTTTTCAAAATCTAATCCAGTCACACGCTGAAAGCTGCAACAAGCGGTGATAATGATGCAAAATATATTAAATTAAATAATGCGTTTAAAATTTATCCCATATTCAATTCCTAACAAAACCATATGCAAAAATAAAGAACCAGAAACACAGTGGCAAATTTGTAAGAAAAGGGTTAAAGCATGCCAAAATCAAAAAAGAAATTTCTACATCTTTCACTGCATCGTTATCAAGAGGTTGTGCTACGAGAAAAGTAAATAAATCATCCTGTTTCTGAACTATAAAAAGACACAAATTAAGTTTTTAAATTAAAGTAATCTCAGCAAAATAGTCAAACTAATCTGTGTCTTTTTAATCTACATCCACATATATACACTGGTGGACACAATTAAGAGATGGAACACTTTTTCCCAAATAATTCGAGAAATACTGGACAGAAATAAATTAAATTAAGTATGGGTATAGCTTAATAAATTACAATAATGTGTGCACAACATGAATGAAAATGCCATTCATTAGCATGAGTTCTGGCCAACAGTCCTATGTTGTCCAAACTTGGGATTGAAATATGGCAGTGAAAATGTGGCTAGTATGGTGTGTGGTCGCCTCTGACAGACAAACAGCATGCACAACGAGTATCAAAGCTGTTAAGAAGAGAGTTCAGGAGTGCCCTTGGAGGTCACACCCATTCCTTCCCCAGAGGAGTTTTTAACTCTGAATGGCTCTAATCGGGCTTGGCATGTTGCAATAGTCTTCCCATGAGACTATTGCAACATGCCAAGCATGTTCAATAGGATTAAGGTCAGGAAGTGTGGCTGACCAAACCATTCGATGAATATCCTCGCTTTCCAGATACATATTAACAGGGTGGAGCTTATGAGGTCGGGCAATATCGTCTATAAAAATACAGGGCCAACAGCACCTCCGAAAATTCGCACTTAGGGCTGTAGAATCTTCTTCCTGTACCTCTGGAAATTCACGGAAACAGCATCAAACACCTGGAGTGGTGTGCAGGTATCTTACATGATCCCTACCCAGACCACCCCTCCTGTACCACCATAATGATCCCTTTCCATGATGTTGCTGGGATGGCATTGGTTCCCAGGTTCCTCCCATATCAATAATCGCCGAGAATCAGGTTGTAGAGTGAATCTGAACTCATTCATGAAGATAACATTAGTCCATTGAAGCTGTATCCAGTTTTGGTGTTGTATGCACCATTTTAAATGCTTTCTTTTGTGGGCGTGAGGGAGTGGGATGCAATTAGCGAGCTTTCTGGCATAGAGTCCTGTCTCATGGAGACTTCTGGCAACTGACTTCCTTGAAATTGATGTTTCTGTGGCGGTTAGCTAGGTCACAAGACACTTGAGTGGTTGTAGGCGTCCTCTAGCGCTTGGCTGAAAGTACCAAATACCGGAGTCGTTGTGGGTCTCAGGCGACCTTGTCATAGTCTTCTGGCCACTGTCTCACTGTTTTTAAACTGATTCCAAAAATTAGAGATGACACTTGGTGTTACGTCTAGTTCTCTTACAACCCGAGCTTGGCACTGCTCTGCCTCAAGCCTACCCACGATTCTCCAACTCACATCTTTGTCTAAGCGATGATGTATACTCATTTCACTTAAAAACTCCAAAAACCAACAAGATTATTCAAGAAAGATAATAATAAAAATCACTACCGTGTTGCAGAGCGGAAAGCGTTGAGCAACTGGACGCTACGCCTCCTGATGGCGTAGCAACGCCCACAAAAACACATAAATTCATCTGAGTGACACCAGCGCCAGTGTGACATTATATAGCTGTAAAGACATTAGGTATTTTTGGAAAAGCCGGAGAGATGAAAAATTAGCAATGCCTTCCCCGGGAATCGAACCACGGACCTCTAGAATAACGGCCCAGAGTGCAAACCACTAAACCACAAAGGCACGCTAGGAAGGCGGGAGAAATACCTTATATGGCAACCAACTGTTCAACATTTGTGTGGTATTTTAGGAAAAATGTGGGAAAATGTTTTTCATATGTTAATTTTGTCCACCAGCACATATATTAATTTGTGTTAATATAGTACATAAGAACGTCAATAAGGTTACAAGACTGCGAAATTTTTGTGCTGCTGGAAACATACTTATGTAAATCGAAAGTAAAATAATCCTCAGATTATGAAATAAAGGAGAAAATCTCATGTGTTGAAAAATGTAAAAAAGGGAAAAATAAATGAGACATGAATAAACTCAAGTTTAAATTTTAAAATAATCTCAGCTAAACAATCGAACTAAGCTGTGTCTTCTTAATCTAATAAGTATATGTCTGAATGTAGATATATATATATGTAGAGAGAAATAGATTTCTCTATCTATATATAGATATATATATATAGATAGAGAGAGATAGATCTCTCTATTTAGCTATGCATATAACTATATATTAATTTGTTTAAAAATGATACATAAAAACGTGAATAAGTTTGCAAGACTGTATGCAACTTTTGTGCTTTTGGAAACATACGTACGTAAATCGAAAGTAAAATAATCATCGGAATATGAAACAAATGAAGAAATCTGATTGATGCCTTGAAAAATGTAAAAAAGGAAAAAAAATAAAAAGGCCGTAAATAAACTTATATTTAAAACTCAAAATAATCTCAGCAAAATAATCAAACCAAGCTGTGTCTTTTTAAGCTAATAAGTGCCTCGCTGTATCTATCTGCCTATCTATCTATCATCTATTTATCCATCTATCTATCTGCCTATCTATCTATCATCTATTTATCCATCTATCTATCTATCTATCTATCTATCATCTATCTATCCATCTTTCCATCTACCTATCCATATATATATATATATATATGACATGGTATGGCTCATTTAGAACTTGGTGATGTCGTAATAGATGCCCAGCGAAGAAACTTAGCAAGGCAGACATCAGACTCGGCCGGATTCAAGAGAATTTTATTATTGAGGAAAGTAATTCTTGATTCGCAATATTTGGTTCACATACCAGCGAGCATCTTATGCACCTTACATTTTTTTAGCTCAGCACATCTTCAGTCAACAAAGAACTTAGCAGCAAAGTGTCGCGCAAGAAGGAAAGCGTAAGCCAAAGTGACGCAGCAATTCAAAAGAAGAACGTAGAGAGTCAAAAGTTTCAGTTCGGGTTAAAAAATTGTTTTTAGTTTTTGGTTTACAATTTGGTGATTGGTCAAGAGGTATCTGCAATAAGCGTTGCGTAGGATCGCATAATTAATTTGGAATACGCAGTTTAGATTTATAGCGCTATTTTTAAGATAGAGAGAGGAAGTCCCCAAATTAAATAAAGAAATAAGAGGTTATAGCCAATTAAAATTAGAGTTTGCTTTCGTATTTTTTTATTTTACACACACACGCATATATATATGGGTTCTTTAGTTTCAAAATCAAAATTCATGTTCAAACAAAACACATTTAATAAAATATTAATACATCTATTAATACAACATATATATCATCTTACATCTATAAAACAATATCTATATCATCTTACATCTATTAATACATCTATATCATCTTACATCTATTAATACATCTATATCATCTTACATCTCTTAATACATCTATATCATCTTAAATCTCCTCTAATAAAACAAAGTGGCGAGAGTTCTTTCAATTTCACTCGTGCTAACAGCTAAAATTTAGACAGCGCGCGAAGAAAAATATTAAAGATTTAAAATTATGGATTTAAAATCCCACATTTATATATATATATATATATATATATATATATATATACATTGCTGGCCCCTAAAATTGCAACACCAGCAAGGAATGATCTGACGAATGACGTCAAAATCACATGAAAGGAAGAAGGGATATAGAAATGATTAGCATTTCGGCGCATTTAGACGACGCAGGAGGAAGAAACGACATCTGAAGCACTGCATAAAAGAAAAGTTGTGTAGTGGATGTCTCATTCCGAAAGTGCTTTGTAAGTTTGGCATTTGTCCAGAATATTGTGTTATGCCTCGAATAAGAAGAGGAAATGCTTATCAGTAAGTTTCGAAATTCTATAGAGACAGGATAATTGCCTATAGAAAGTGTAGATTACCGTTTCGTGATATCGGCAGTTGCAGTGCCAACCATTGACAAGCGACCATTGACAACCAACCATTAACATGCGAATATGGAATTAATGGATTGCTGAGGGTCATACTGAACGCAATGCAGGATCTCTACGCCCTCCCGTGAGTAACCCCAGAGTGGACAGACATATTATGCGGTCAGCACTGCAAAACCGTATGACCACATTATGGACCATTAGTCAGGAGCTGGGACAGTGTAAGACCTTCCTCGATACACAGGGTATTCGACTGCTACCCGGGTCTGCACGGTCTCCAGATCTGTCACCCTCTGAAAACATCTGGTCATGGGTTGCTGAGAGACTGGCCCACCACCCCTCTCTAGTTAATACTTTTGATGAAGTGTGGCATAGTCCTTGAAGATGCATGGCATGTGTTGCCCATTTCTGTCAGTGAAAGTGAAAGATGAATCAGTGAAAGTGCTCAGAATGTCTTCCAACATGTTAATATTTTTTTCTGTATACTATGGCGTATTTGTTCAAGTTCTATAACAGCAGAGTGTAAAGATCGTCACGTGAAATTTTTTCATAAAATCTTAAACCAAAATTTCTTTTTTAGTTTCCCAGAAAATAAGATCACTGGCATGGTTACAGTCATCTAATATTGTACTATGTTTCTTTGCTTTTGGGGGCGGAGGGGACAATTTAATGTCGTTTCAAAAATTTAATTTATCAGAGTCCACCAACTAGAACATGTTTTTTTTTTTCATACATTTCGTGAGGAGTATCGGGGCAGTGTCATGCGATATGGTTCGAGAAGAATAGTATGGAAATAATTTTTCTACTAAATTTTTCATGATGGAGGGCACTTGGAGCTTGTTCTTTACTTTATTTAATCTGCATTTTATCCAAACTGTTTTTAATTGTGCGAATTAAAAGCGACTCCCCTTTTTAAAGTAACTAAAATTATTCTGAATGGCAAACAAATTTTATTTTTCTGTGCTCAAGCTAGTGTTTTTATGCAGTAGTTAATTTATGCGCAGTTATAATGCTTAATGTTTTAAGTTTGGGTTAAATCAAGAGCTTTTGTTAACACGCGTTTTTTTTCTTTCATTTTTAATCATATCGCCTTTCAAAAAAGCATCAGATATAGTTTAATAGTTATATTTGGAAAAAGAAATTCCCGAACAAAAAATGTTGTTTTAAAAAAGACTTTGAAAAGAATGTAGAAAGGTAAATTTTCTATAATTGCACCTCAGATATTCCTTTATTCCAAATATGTGGCATTTCATTCCCTTCCAAATTCCTTCCTTAAATGAAAATCCACACATGCACCATTTAACTTTTCCATTTAAGCCAGCAGGTAAAATGGCTTTAGAAAGCTAATTCGTCTGAATTTAACTGAGTTTCCTTACGCTTAATTTTAATCTGCGACTCTTCCATATATTGAATAATCTTAACTTTGGTAAACGAATTTGAAAGTATAGAGTTTGGCATTGTTCCGTAAACTCCTTAGAGCGAAGAAAAAGATATACAAACTTAGATAAATAACAGATAATGTAATATATTTAAAAAATAGTTTTAGCAAGTTCACGGTATACACTTTTATAAAGGATTACAATAAATTCTTTTCCCAATGAAGATTAGAATTCTTAACGGGATAAAATTAAATGCATTTTTAATTCTATATTTTATCTTTTTATCTAATGAAATGAATTTTTTCTAGTCTTTCAGTATAAGAGGATAATAAAGATTTCAAATTTTGGGGGTAATTTTCTTCAGTTCTTCCATCGAGCTTCAATGCAGATCTAGTACTGACTGTTTTCTAGGACCTATTTTTTAAAGAAGGGGGGGGTTTGTAGTCGGTGTTTTAAATTGCGAGTATATCAGACACGAATGTAGGCAAATCACGATATTTAACCAATACTTCACACTCCATTTAAATTACCCCAGCCCAGAGTTATTTTCTCTACTTGCTAAAGTACTTCTCGATACGAATATATGCGAAACTTTTTTTGGGTTGAACACCTTTTAATTAAACATGTAAGAAAAACGCACCACGTAAGACATAAAGGCGGAATCGCGTGCAGACTAATCAGCATACTTGGCGAGCGGGCGAGTTTCGTGATCTCAAGCAAAATGCCTATTCCCTAAGATTTGACGAAGATAAATTTTAACGAGAGCTATGCATTGGCTCTAGAGATTTTGTGCTCACGCTATTTCCTCGAGCTGGTGGAATAAAGTCCCATTAAGTAATTCTGAGAAGGTATTAAAGCGTGAACGTGTAACATTAGGAATTAATGACTGAATGTAGAGAACCACTCTCGTTTATCGCTGGGCTATTGTATTTTGTAAAGTTCAAGTTAAATTCAAACCTAATTCTGGGGCCACTCTAGAAAGCCTCAGTAAGCCAGCAGTTTTATAATTGTTAACTCCGTGTTCCTGCTATGTTAATTTCTGTAGAGAGCGACGAAAAGGGAATGCTTAAGTAATCTTACAAACACTTCCTCTTACCTAATCTCTTTTAATAAACTAATCTGCGGTTAGTTCAAGGACTTATAAAATGCTAGAATGTTTTACACTTCAAAGCTACGTAAACGAACAGCTTGAAACTTCTTTTCTTTGTCTTTTCTTGGCTACATTTCCTTTCAGTGACATGAGTGCATCATTAATCTGAATATAAAGAATCCTTTTTTAAAGAAATAAGAAGGTATGAGATAGCTAGGGATACTACTTCACAGGAAGAACTAATACACTAATAAACATTTGAAGGAAATCGCAGTAATAAGCATTAAGTATTATTCAGTCAGTTTCACATCAACCGTTGGCCGAATGGTAAGATCGCTGAACCCATTCACTTGGAATTGAAGCAAGCTGGAAGTCATAAAGCCTTTTATGCTTAACTTAATCAAGTAGCCGATTATATCAATTGGTTTCGTTGAATGAAACTCATTTTTTTTATTTTCATAATTTGAACACGTTTGAAATAGATTAAAGAATTCTGCATTTAACTGAAAATGTTAAGTGATGAAGTAATGTAAGTTTTGAAGTAAATTTGTGAAGCGCAAATCAAAAATCTCTGCGCTAAAGGAATACCAAAATCTGTGATTACGTTTGAACATGAGTTTTGCCATAAAAAATACTTAATTCATGCATGCGCAGCAATTGCTGAAGGTGCTTTTATTCTGGACTTGTATTTGGATGAGTTAACTTTAATGGGTATGAAATAACACCCTGTGCTTTTTTTTTCAAGTTTCTAAATTATTCTCAAAATGATACCTTTCATCAGTCATCATTAAAAAAAGAATTGCCTTTTTTACTTCTGTAGCGTTAGTCAAAATTTATAAACTGTTAATGAAATTGTATCATAAGCAAATAGCTGTTTTTATTTATTATTCTTTACGTAAACAGTCTTTACAGGAACGGCATTTAACAACAGTGGTTGAATATGTTTCTGTCAAAATATTGCTGCATTACACTGGTAGTGAAGGTGTAATTCAAACACTTGTCAGTGAAAATTATTCAAAAATATTGCAAAATCCATTTCCTTAGTTACAGATGCTGGTAGTGAACGTGCATCCATCACAATTCCTTCAGTGCATAATGCAACTATAATCAAGATCAAGAATGTGCATCTGTAATAAAGCTCCTTACATACATTGTGCCCGTTAAAAACTTTGCATCAAGGAGGTTTTGGAAGAAACATTTTTGCAGAGATAAATTTCGCCTTATAGTGATACTCCCAGCCCCACGCCCTAACAATCGTTACTTTTATAAACGTACCTATAACAAGATGTTTACCGCACACCTTGGGAGACTGTATGGATACTAAAGGAAGGTATCAGAACAAAATTCCGTAATATGACAAAGACCACATTAAAACAGTAACTGATAAACAGTAATCCTCACACTACTATTCGACATAGAAAAGAAACAATTGTTCGCTTATACTACGGTTTTATTAATAGGATCCAAATTTTCTACATCGTATAAAATATTTCTTTTTAACCCTTCAAAAGTAATTTTTTTCTCTGCAGTAGAATGTGTCATCATTCGACCAAGCACATGAAATATCTCCTAAAATGTAGTAAAATTATTTCCTGTGTGTTTCGCTCATATACAAGTCTAGGTGACAGACACTTTGATTTTCTGCTTATTTCGGGAGAGTTGCTGAAAATTTATCAATAAAATAAACGACTTTGAATTATCTCTTTTACTTGTCCTATGGGTTTCCGACTTTTAGTATGCTTGACCATTTATAATTTACATAAACTATTTTCAGGGTCTTTTTTTTCAGTGTATTCCTAGTGCGTGCATGTACCTTTTGAATTATTAAAACTGAATTCATGATTTCTAGTCAGCACTCATTTTTAAAGATTTACCAGGAAATTCACACAGTAAAATCATCTATTAGCTTAAACTAGATAGAAAGGATGGCTGGAACTAGCTGTTACAGTACATTTGAACTGTAATCGATAAACTAGTTAAAATGAAACAAAATTGATAAACATCAAAACCATGTTGCGTTGGTTTTAATTTGAAAACATACGGCCTTGTTTCAGAAATGGCCCCTCTTAATAAGAAAAGGGTATTTGTTAGCGCAAAGACTGAATCGCGTATTTCCTTTGATTTTCCTTGAAATGTATTGAACCATTTCATAAACGTATCTTATTATAAGGTTGATAGCAAGTTTTAGTAAATGCTGAAGTCTATTTCCGAGTTTAATAAGAAAAATATTTACTACGTCTACGTGTTATATTTGGAAAAAAATAGCACATACTGAATTAAATCTTATCTTTTCAGTAATAAAAAACAGATGTGAGAGGCAGATACGAAAAACAATGTGAAACCTCTAAAGCAGAAATTTTTTCAAGTCGAATCCTTATTAAGATTTCTTGTAGATATTTTACAGTTCTAAATATCTGTATTTATTTATATTCAAATAATTAAATTTTAATTAATTATTTGAATTCAGAGGCTCAATTGCTTCAGATGTTATTCTTTCCATCGTTCCTTTTCATCGGTAATATATTGTACTTTAGCTAACATCGTTTTTCTCTTTGGGTTTTCTGCAACAAATCTTTAAATAAATCTGTGATCTTCATAAATATCCAATTAAAGTCGCGCATGCATTCTGCATTTCATTTTTATATGCTGAATGTGGGAAAAAAATCAGAAGAAAAAGCGCTGAAATGTATATGCTTAAGATGTTAGTGCTTAAATTTCAGCGCTTTTTCTACTTTTAAGCTGCAATGAATACAAGACACTCCTTATCATATGTCGTTGTAATCGAGTAATTAGCTTTTTTTTACAGCAAGTTGAAGGTTTAGAATTCGATACTAAGAGCATTTCTGTTTATGTTCAGGAAATAGAGCCTAATGAATGTACAGTTTATGTTTCTGTTTACTATATGTAGTATACTATGAGTTGCGTTCAAAATAAAATTTTATTTTTGTTTTTCTATATTTTGACCTTGTGTTGAAGGTAACTCGCCTTGACACTTTCATATCCTATGCTAGGCTGTTAGGTGGTAGAGCTGGCAACACAATGTTTAATTCTTAAAATATTGATGATCAGTTGCTCGGAGAATCACTGTAGACTTATTATTCGCACCTACTAAACGCATAGTAGCATACGTTCAAATAGAATTACCCGATCAAATATAGCAGCGAAGGAATCTCAATTACATGCATCCTAGAATTTATTGAGGTTCCTATTTCTGAAAACCGTTTACGATTAAGATATTCTATTTCGGTAGTGGCTATGCTGATCCTAAAAATCGTTCAAGAGGACTATAGATTCTATTTTTGTAAAGCAATTGTTGATTAATTCTTATATTGGATTCTAAAATTAAAGATCTTGAAGATGAAATAGCTGCGTCAAAGGTCTTATTAATACTGTCAAAAATATCGTAGACTTACAAATGTGCATAGATTATATGTCAGTTCATTTTATTAGAAGCCCTGACTGTGAGACTGTGAGAGTAATTTCAATCTTCTTTCAAGTGCAGGTAAAGAGGATTCAGTTTGCCTTAGTAAGTCCTTCATGAATTCATCTCTCTGCTTAAAAAGATAGTATTTCTGTGTTTAATAGTAGTTAGAGGATTATTTCTGTAACGGACCGATGAAAGTTTGATGATTTTAATATTATACATTATATTTCATAGAAAAGATGTTAGAAAAATTTGCCGGATATATTCGTCCTTTTTTTCCATCATCCGTGGAAAATATTTTAAACATTTATACAAATTCAAGTAATTTTGATTTAGCCTGTAATTGGTAAAAACTTTATGGTTAACATATGAGTGCATATATGATATTATGTAACCATATATTTTATAGGAATCGGTAATTATCAAAATAATTTTAAATTATGTAATATTCTCCTGAAATAATGGATTCTGGTTCCATAGAATTAATTCTGAAGTAATATGTGTTAACACATGCTCCTTTTAGAAGTCTCCGTTTGTCTGAATGCTTTCACATAGACATAAATCCACCATTCTTTTCAATGAGCAATCAAGCATTGTCTACTAAGAATCTTATTTTGTTGTACATAATTTACTATCTTAACTGATACAAAACATGGACATAGTTTTTCATTCGGCCTCTCGTTCGGCCTATTAAATAATTACATTACAGATAAAAAACATAAATAAAGAAGGAAATACTTAACGCGATTAACGGCTAATACAGTACTTCTTTCTTCAGCATCTGAGTGAAGAACAAAGAAGTTTCACTCTTGAAAGAGTGTAGGTAGAAATTGCATGTATTACGCAACCTGTTTTACTTTTTTCATTATTTTTAGTTATTTGTTGTTTACACATATTTTATTTTTATTTATTACGCAGATTTGGTTACTTTATTATACAGGAGAACTGTCCTCTTAACTAGTGACAGATTATCAAAAAGCATTTATCTCGGAAGATCAAAAGAGGAAAAACTGTCTGGCTAGGATCAAACGTAGGATCTATCACAGCACCAACAAGAATCGTCATTATCTGACCCAAGATCTTGCTTATTTGATGGGAATTCCGCAATAGCCTAGCTATTTCAATGATCTCACATTCGTTACGTCAGCGAATTGAGAATTTATTTTCACAGTTCATAATGCATGCATGCATACAATTCGATAGGGTACGAATATCCTGAGAACATAGATATTAAAAGATGCGCTGCATTGTAAGTTCTCTCATCCTCAGTAATATTATTCAAGATTTGCTGGTGTTACTGCTAGAGAAATTGCGGTGTTGTCAGATCTTTCATTTTGAGGTATTAATAATTTTCTGCATGCCCTTTCAAAATCTGAAACTAATTCCCTACAGAATTACCAACAGATTCTTACCAGTATCAAGATATCTAAAGTTTCGATCTACTGCCTATGATTACATATCATTAAGTTCAGTTTTCCTAAGAAATCTCTCTCTCCTTAGTAATCTTTAGACGTTCAAGAGCATTCTATTGTTGTAAAAGAAGTAATTCATTTGTAATAGTGCGCAATTCTTTTGTCACAGGAAAAGTAACAATTCATATTACAAAAACTAGACTTTAAGGTAAGTTCATTTTTGTCCATTAAATCGCATTTCTTTTTATTTCTAATATAGTTAGACGTTTCCATAGTAGCACATCAATGTCATTTTCAGCAAATTCAAACTATGAATTTTCTTGCAATTACTACTGATGTTCTGTAGGTTGTGGTTATATACATATTTTACTATCGTAATATTTTAATTTAATAATGCTTTGCATATGTTCTCTGTTACAAGTAATCTTTAATAATTTAAATGTAGTTTTCATTACACTGGTGAAAATATTTCTGGTTCTACTTAACAGTTGCTTCAAATTTTACAGTCCATGGTAATGAAAGAAAATATGACTATGGAAAACTATATTGTATTCAAAGACTATATTTTTGAATCTCACATTAAATATAACATTAAATAGTTTTTTAACGCAATTGGTTCATAATTTTGAATGAAAACTGCATTATATTTTAAGAAATTCAAGTCACATATTTCAACGACTTTTCTTTGCATTTCCTAACACTAAACAAACAACGCTTTTCGAGATTAAAGAGCACATTATATAGTTTTAGAGAGTAACTATCTGAAATTATCTTTTTAAGAGATCAGTTTATCCATTACATTAGCATTTTCTCATAATAAAATTTGATTCCGTAATATTTTCTTTACGCACGTGACATGATTATGATAAGTTACACGACTTGAAGAATGCATGTTAAATACATTTTGTCGTAGTAACTGATGTTACATCAACCAAATAAAATAAAAAGTAACTAAAATAGCTTATTCACAATGAATATTTATGCTGAAAATTAAACTAAACAGTATATAACCAAAAACGTTTTTCTTTTGCACGAACAAATTTTATATGCAGAGCACAGATCCATTCACATATTAACACTCTTTTTCTTCATACGTTCTCATTTTTTTTTTTTTTTTTTTTTTTTTTGCTATCATTAATACTATGATCTTACAATCTAGTTAATACACATTTATTACTACTGCTTACAAAAATTTTACTGAATTTATTATGATATATTAATTTTGGCATATCTCTTTCTGCAAAAGTAAAATTATTTCACAAAACAGGTGTACGAAAGAAATGTAAAAGTGCACAAAGAGCCACGGATCGCTGAAACACCGGCTCAATGTGCTGACCTCTACACCACGAAGGCACGCTAGAAAGGCGGGAGAAATTTCTTACATACTCTCCCATTTAAAGGGCGACTGGGGTTTTTAGGGGACCCCAATCGCCAAAGCCTGGGTGTGGAGAATCATCATCCATGACCCTTTTAGTTCGGCGCCACTGTAGAGATATTAGGTATTTTTTCGTAGCAGGCAAGATGAAAAATTAACAACGCCTTCGCCGGGAATCGAACTACGGACCTCTGGAATACCGGCCCAGTGTGCAAACCACTACACCACGAAGGCACGCTAGAAAAGCGGGAGAAATACCTTACAGTTTTAGCGTGACGACTCAGCAGATTTTATCTTGAAAATAAAGATTTTTACTGTATACTTTATTGCATTCTTTTTTCAGAAAAAAGCATTTTAATGGCTTTTAACTAATAATTATTCTTTTTAATGAATTATTTTTAAAATTTTTTATCTGGTATTTTATATACAGATTTCAAGAATTAACGATAATTCAGACATAATTCAGAACTTGGCTCTGCTGAAAATTCTTTGACTGCTCCTTCGCAGACACAAAAGTATTTTCAGCAATTTGTTGCAATATTTTTATTATGCAATCTTTTTTAGCTGTTTCGTTTTTTATTTCGGGTTAGACTGTGAACTCGCTATTTTAATCTAATTATATTTCTTGATATATATAGTATATATAAATTAGATTGCTTTTATTCTTTATTATATTATTTAATTAATCAAAATAGTAAATAACTGTAGTTGAAAAGTAAACTAACATTTACTTAGAATAGTAAGTATTAAAGTTATTGTTTCTATAAACAATAAATTTCCCATTGACAGGTGGAATTCAGTAAATGAGAATGTGTTACAGTCTATGAAATTACATTATTGTAATTAAGGGTTACTTTGATTTAAAATATCCATATTAGAAGATGAAACTAGTTAAATTGCCGAAACAAACGCCACCTTATTGAAGTTTGTATCTTCTGTGACTTAATTATAGCGAAACACTTCTCTAAAAAGCAATTTCGTTGTAAACTATAGTAATGTGAAATCCACCTGTTTGCTTCTATCACGGCAGGTGCACTACTAAGAAGATCCTACATTTTTCAAATTTTTCTCTTGAAATCCTTTTCTACCTTTTAAATATTAATAGGATCGTTCATCGATAATAAGTGTTTGTGCTGCGAACGCTTTACCAGGATAATACATAAGAAGGCCATTTATGAACTGTTGCTATACTGCTGGGAACACAGATTAGCCTTCGGGACTAAATATATCCAAATAATGAAATAAACGGTTCAGCCTTCGCAACGATGCCCTTTCTATAGAATTTTAGCAAAAGTATCGAATTTTATATCAAACTAAGATTAAAAGCTAAGATGTTGCTATAGCACATTTGGTAAGATAACTCCTGCCCGACGTTAGCAAACTCAGATTCGTCCACCTTAAAAGAAAGTTTTCCAGGATTAGCTCTGAGCTCTCAGCTCCAGCTTTCCAGGCTTAGCTTATACATATCCATACTCAGATCGGTGTGGCGAAATCGGTGTGGTTGCACGAAATTAACATTTTATGTGCTCCTTCAGTACCGTCAAGTATTGCAGGGCTAAAACCTTTGCAGTAAAGAACGGTCAATTTTTTCAAAAAATGTATTTAAATTTATGCATCTAGAAATACATAAGAGTAAATACAGTAGCTTCTAATTTTGAATAGATAATCGGAAAAAAAATTTCAAGGCAAGTGGGGAACATGTTGACAAACTTGATCAATAAAAATGAACTTACCAAAGAAATCTAAAAATTTTATGAAATTTGTAAACCAACGTTGCGTCACCAAATATAATAGATTTGTGCATTTTCAATTTCCTTTTCACACCGATTTAGCAATGCACTTTTGTTGGGTTGGTAATTAAGTGACTTTGGATTTTGTTGACAGAATATTTTAACACATTCTTTAGTTTGTTAGCGTATTCAAAGCACTTAACCTATAATGTTTTCTTGTTGCTTGCACTTCCTCTTTTAATTAGTAAGAAAATTGTATCGATTAGTTACTTATTTTCTTTTTTATCCTAATTTAAAAATAGAAGAACAAAACGCGCATTTCAAACATGCTTTATTGCATTAGTTCCGAAAAGCCAGGAATGAATCGCAGGCATACATATGGCTTATATGACAATGAAGCCTTGAAAGAAGGCAGTCTCAACAAACGTTCGCCAAATTTTGTGGTGATGTTTCACTTAAAAATGCGCAATGATCTGGCCGTCTAATTAAAGTTGATGAGAGCCATATCAAGGCCATTATCGATTCCGATCATCATAGCACAACACTTGAAATTGAAGAGAAGCTCAATGTATCACAATCATGTAATTCAAAAAAATTAAAACAGCTTGGCTATGTTAAGAAACTCAATTTATGTGTCCCTCATCAGGTTAAAGAAATTCAATTTATGTGTCCCTCATCAGGTTAAAGAAATTCAATTTATGTGTCCCTCATCAAGTTAAAGAAATTCAATTTCATCAGGTTAAAGAAATCAATTCATCATCAGGTTAAAGAAATTCAATTGACGCAACGCATTAGCATCCGCTATTCACTTCTCAGACGCAACGAAATTGATTCATTTCTGAAACGATTGATTACTAGCGAGAAAAAGGGGATATCAATTGAAACCCATCGTGAGTCAAGCAAGATGAACCAGCCCAGACAACATCAAAAGCTGAGATTCACCAAAAATGGATTATGCTGTCTATGCTGTCAGTCTGGTGGGATTATAAAGGAATTTTGCACTTCGAACTTTTACCAAGGAACCAGAAGCTCAATTCAAACGTCTGCGTTCAACAGCTCACCATACGGAGGAATGCAGCTCAAGAAATGTGACCCATTATTGGCAAATAGTAAGTGGGTTGTTTTCCAACATGGGTTGAAATATGTTGTAACATTCACCACATAGCCCCTTCAGATTTCTATTTATTTCGTTCCATGCAGAAGAACTCTCTAAATGATGCAATTTTTAATCATTCTGATGGTGTTAGATCTTACTAGCATTTTGATGAAAAATTCAGACGTTGTATGACGATGGAATTATGACACAGCCTGAAGGATTGAAAAAAAAAGTCTTCAACAACAAAATAATTTAATAAGGTTATATGTTCGTGAAAAAATTTTATATTTTTGATCTTATTTAAAATCGGCAATCACTTAGTTATACAAACCCAATAAATGAACAACAATATTTCCGATGCCTTTAAACCTTTTTTTTTGTAGAGCAGTACTGCTGTATTTCCTGTAATTTCATTTTTTATAGTCAATTTTCCAATAAAATAGCAATCTCCAGTTATTTAAACTCTGATTGTATTTGGAAAGAAAACATAGTTGAATCTAATTCTCAAAAAGGAAGCTGTAAAATTAACTGCTAAATTTCTATTAATGCAATAAATATTTTTTTTTAAAATATTAGTCATCAAAGACAAACTTATTCTCAGGATTTGCTATAAAAATATAAAACATATATACAAAACATATCTTTTTTCAATATTTTTCCACCTTTTTAGATATTCTAGAAAAGGACTGAAAATGTAATTTGATTACTGAAATTTATTAATTATTTTATTTTATCTTTGAGTAACCTTATCAGGTCAAGATAATATTCACGCAACGTTTGCCTTGCAAAACTGTGCAGTTTTGAGGTTAATAATATTCAAATGTTTTTCTCTTTATTTATGTTACCTTATATATATTAATTTTAATACAGATTCCACCTCCCTGATTTTCTTTTAAACGTTTCTATTTTTTTGCAGACGGATAATATAACTTTCAGTCAACTTGATTGACAAAGCCTGAAAATAAGACATAATTCTAAATTACTTCTTTATACCGTGGTATGATACATGCATTATGTTCAGAATGTTATTTAAAGATTATGCAGCAGACATATTTACAGATTTTGCCTAAGATTATGTTAAACTGAAAAATCTGATTTCTGAGATTTTAAGACTATTAAAGTCCAAGGGAAATTCTGGTTGACCAAATGGTAGAAGAAATCCTCGTCTCACCATCTAAAAAGACTGGTTCTGAAAATGACAAAGATGATACATTAGAACGTGAATTTACAGTTATTTTATCAAATAATGAATATGGAACTGAAACGGAAAAAAACCCGAAGCCTCAAGCATGTGCAACAGGATAATAATAAAAGAGCTCTAAAATACATGAGCGTAAACATAAGAAAAGATTAAAATAAATCTAAATATAGCGTGCAGTTTGTTCCAAACAAAATTAAGAAATTGGAAGGTTTACGCTTTTTTAAGAACCCTTTTAAGAGAAATTGTTCGTGTTCATGTCACCTACAAGCAAACAAAAGCACGAAAACTGCCATGCACAGTCCGGTCAACTAACTATGATCACAGATTTTACCCATCAGCCGACATTGGCCTTGCGATTTTTAAACTTTTGTAATTCAATTCAGTTCACTAATTGCAACTGGCGTAAAACTGATTCTGTCATTTTATTTTATTTCACTTTGCTATTCAATCCGAAATAAGCATATTTATTATTACATAAAGTGTGTATCATTTCTATCGCTTTAAATGCTTACAATACAACATATCTTCGTACAGTAAAATTATTTAGTGACATACTTTTGAAGGATTGGGTTTCAGTCAGTTGTATCTTTTCATGTTAAATTTGTCAAGTTACTGTTTTTTGACAGACAAAATATGTTTCTTTTTAACTCTTCATTAATGATTTTGTAGCTGCACAGATCGATCACTTTGGCTACCTTCCATATTTTTAGCCTTCATATTGATATTTTTGAATGTTGTCAGATAGCATTGGGCGGCCAAATCTCGTTAATTTTTACATTTTTTATCTGCCTACCTATAGAATATTAACAGATAATCTTTTACTTTATGCATTTCCAGATAAACAGATTCATATAATTTTTTTTCTAGAAAAATTGATACCTTTCAGCTGTCTGTAAGATACTGGTACTGTCTTGTATTCTAGCAAAACTGGGAAATTCTCTAGTGAACGTAGCAGCCAAAGAAATTGATTTTCATAAGTCATGAACGTTCAGATTAGATTTTTGATTTTAATTGCCAATCCGTTGTATTAAAGTCTTGATACTGCTTCTACTAATCTAAAACTAAACTCGGGGCGCAACAGCACTATTGAGCCATGGCCTGTAGTGCCCCGACATCTGCTTTCCTGACCGTGGGCTCCGGGATGCATGACCATATGCCCTGGATAAGTGGTCCGTTTGTCGCAGGATCCCGGACTTTAATCCACAAGCGAACTTGGTACTCATTTTATCGAATCACTCAAGGGATGAAAGGCTGAGTAAACCTTTGTTACTGCTGTTACCAATTGATTTGCTGTAACATCAACTAAAGGTGACTGAAGCAGTTGAAGCCAAACAGCAATTCCAAAAACAGACATCTAACAAATACAGGATCCAAACATAGTAGCAATCTGAAAATTAAAAATGAAATGAAAAATGCAACATACAAATAAACTTAAAATTTAATGCTGACTGTGGTTTCATTCAAATGCAGTAAAACACGTGAAACAGAAATTGTAAGTAACACGTGAAACAGAAATTGTAGGTAACACGTGAAACAGAAATTGGTGTTCAAAATGCCCAAAAAATGAAGTGCTTGGTCAAAAGGTCGGATTCCTTTGAAACTTCACAAATTTTCCTTCTAAAACAACCTTATTATTGATGTAATCACCATTTCATTCTTACGTTTTGAAAAGCCTATTCTATGATCGAAGTCTATTTTTGAACCAAGAATTTCACTTTTTGTAACATAAAACTGGAACTTCTGCTAGATGTGTTGTAGAGTCATTAGGGTTTTTTTTTAAGCAGGAGATGTAAACAATGTGCTGTGCCCTCGCCAGGACTCGAACCTAGACCTCTGGTATACTCGCCGAGTGTGCTACCGTTACACCACGAAGGCATGCTAGAAAGAAGGAGAAAAAACTAAAGGTGACTGAAGCAGTTGAACCAAACAGCAATTCCAAAAACGGACATCTAACAAATACAGGATCCAAATATAGTAGCAATCTGAAAATTAAAAATGAAATGAAAAATGCAACATACAAATAAACTTAAAATTTAATGCTGACTGTGGTTTCATTCAAATGCAGTAAAACACGTGAAACAGAAATTGTAAGTAACACGTGAAACAGAAATTGTAAGTAACACGTGAAACAGAAATTGGTGTTCAAAATGCCCAAAAAATGAAGTGCTTGGTCAAAAGGTCGGATTCCTTTGAAACTTCTCAAATTTTCCTTCTAAAACAACCTTATTATTGATGTAATCACCATTTCATTCTTACGTTTTGAAAAGCCTATTCTATGATCGAAGTCTATTATTGAACCAAGAATTTCACTTTTTGTAACATAAAACTGGAACTTCTGCTAGATGTGTTGTAGAGTCATTAGGGTTTTTTTTTTAAGCAGGAGATGTAAACAATGTGCTGTGCCCTCGCCAGGTCTCGAACCTAGACCTCTGGTATACTCGCCGAGTGTGCTACCGTTACACCACGAAGGCATGCTAGAAAGAAGGAGAAAAAACTAAAGGTGACTGAAGCAGTTGAAGCCAAACAGCAATTCCAAAAACAGACATCTAACAAATACAGGATCCAAACATAGTAGCAATCTGAAAATTAAAAATGAAATGAAAAATGCAACATACAAATAAACTTAAAATTTAATGCTGACTATGGTTTCATTCAAATGCAGTAAAACACGTGAAACAGAAATTGTAAGTAACACGTGAAACAGAAATTGTAAGTAACACGTGAAACAGAAATTGGTGTTCAAAATGCCCAAAAAATGAAGTGCTTGGTCAAAAGGTCGGATTCCTTTGAAACTTCTCAAATTTTCCTTCTAAAACAACCTTATTATTGATGTAATCACCATTTCATTCTTACGTTTTGAAAAGCCTATTCTATGATCGAAGTCTATTTTTGAACCAAGAATTTCACTTTTTGTAACATAAAACTGGAACTTCTGATAGATGTGTTGTAGAGTCATTAGGGTTTTTTTTTAAGCAGGAGATGTAAACAATGTGCTGTGCCCTCGCCAGGACTCGAACCTAGACCTCTGGTATACTCGCCGAGTGTGCTACCGTTACACCACGAAGGCATGTGTGAGAACATTGTGGCTACATCGATTCTTGTATCGTTATCACGCGCGAGCACGTGCGTCAAAAGGTATAAATACTGGAAGGACTGGTTTGTCTCTCTCTCTCTTTCGTTTTTCCCCTCTTGCTGCCTGACGTCGAGCTTAGCGGGTGTGTGGGCCCACACACATACTCAGCAGTCGCCATTTGTTCCTGTCTAATTTTGCCGAGAAAGAAGCAGAATGAAGAATTCCAGTACTTAAAGTAAAAGTTTGATTTGTGAATAATAAAATGTACGCGCAAGTGTGTGGAATTTGTGAATAAAATAAACGCGCAAGCAGAATATAAGTAACTGTTCGACTTCAAGATGTGCTGGACCAGCAATGGGTCACCACGTGCGACGTGTGTAAAAATCATATGAATGTAAAAGGAAAAAAGAAGAGCTTATAAGTGTGTAACCAGACAGCGCGATAATATGAAGATAGAATCGACTACGTTTCAATCGCAAAATTATTCGATGGAACAGGATTGCGCGAATAGTCACGCGTCGGCACTCCACGGACATTTCATTTGAGTTATCGCATTGCGAGTATCTAAGTTATGATATTTTAGTATGTATATGTGTGTGTTAAATGTGTCTTATTTAATCCAGAAAGTATGTGTATTAAAATAAATATGAGATTGGAAAAAGATAATATTCGGCTCATGCATGCATCAGTGGGTAAGTCTTGTTAATCTATTTAGTAATGATTAAGCAATGTACTAAACACCAAATTTTAGTTTAAGTATTTACGCAAAATTAATTTGTACTTGATATTCTTAGTATCGACACTTTATACGATCACGGCCAGCAACACCACATTTATGGTGCCGTGACCAGGATTATAATAATAAAGGCACATTATGGTGCCGTGACAAAAAAAAAAAAAAAAAAAAAAAAAATGGGAAATTAAGTTTTAACTGTTTTATTTCAGGTAGAGAACCATTTTATGCTTATGCCTAAAAATATAACTACACATGTGATTCCAGTTTGATAATTGCTTAAATATTTTGAATTTTGTGATGATGTCTGATATCAAATAGGTGAATATTAGTAATGATTGGATAAAATTTTGAATTTTGTGTTTATCTGATATGAATCATTAAGAAAAAGTTGAAAATTGCATATGTAAATATATATATATATATATATATATATATATATATATATAGAATTCCATATGACTGTTTCCTGCTAATGTGAAATAATTTAATGATAAAAAATAGATATGTGAAAATGGTAATATCAATTCAAAATTGGTCAGTATTTAAGAAATTATTCCTGAATGTATATCATATTGTGTGGTAAGGAGTATGTAATAACTTGTATCCATGTGAAAAATTTCGATAAGTTACAATAGTGTATTTATGAATGTACTATACTTTAGAAGTAATAATAATAGTAATTTAGAGTGGTACTAAAGTATAGTAAATTGATTCAGAATGGCTAAGAAAAATAATGTAATGAATATGAGTCTGGCTACTGCTCTGCCTACTTTTTCAGGGGAGCATGACGAAAATATAACGTTTTTTTTTAGATCAGTTATGCCAAATGGCAAATTTAGAGAACTGGAATGAGAACAGAAAAAGTTTGGTGTTAAAAATTCAATTGAGGGGTAAAGCATTAAAATTTGTAATTGATAATGAATCGTGTAAAGATATGTCATTTGATGATTTAAAAGCATTACTAAGTAAAAAATTTGCAAAATCTCAGTCATTTGACACAATTCAAAATAATTTTAACTCAATTAGACAGACCCCAGATCAGTCAGTCGAGGACTTAGCGGAAAAAGTGAATACTTATGCCACAAAATATTTTGGGTGCTATCCTAGTTCGAGTGAAGAGGTACATAACCTCACTCAAAAAGCAGTGCTTTCAAAATTCTTAGAAGCTCTCAGACCAGATTTAAGACTAGATGTTAAAAAACTAGGACCTATTGATTTTGCTACTGCTGTTAAACAGGCAAAGAACATAGAAAAAGCATTGGAGGATGCTGGTAATAGCTCACAGATACATAATTTTTCACCTGAATTAAATACATTAATTATGCAACAAATGCAAAATAATAGAGCCATTGAGGATTTGTCAAAAAAATTCAATGAAATTTTACCTAATGGTAGTGTAAACCATGTAACTAGCCTAGAAAATAATGCTACACAAAGTAGTAGTAATAGAGAGTCTTGTCATATTTGCCAACAGAATCATTGGACTACAGAGTGTCTTTATTTTCCTTCAAACAATAATTTTCAATATTATAGACAGGATAGAAACAACCAGAGAAGAAATTTTTATAGGGGTAACTTTATCAATAGAAGGAATAGATATAATAGTCGCTATGCTTTCACGCAAGGTAATAGACTACAGAACAGTAATAGAAATAGGCCACAATACAGAAAATACAATACTCGTACAAATAATTTAAACTAATGGCGGGTACTTGCAGATCTCCCAGATACACAAAGTATTACTCAAGTGCCCATAAAAAAATTTGGGGGAAACAAGACAAAATAAAAAAAATAAGGAACTCAAATAGGCCAAATACACATGAAAGATTCCGACACAAAATTAAAGAAAGTAATGAACAAAAATTGGTAGCTTCTTGCCAGACTAATAGTATCACAGAATTACCAGTAATAGAAATCAAATTTGGCGACTTTGAGGTAGAAGCATTACTTGATACAGGTGCAAATTTAAGCTTAATACAGCCAGACACCTTGCAAGTAATAAAAAATTATACTAAGATTCATTACTTAAGCAGATCTGTAAGAATACATACACTAAATAATGCTACTATCCCATATGTATCTGCTGTAAACTTAAAATTTCGTTTAGGAAATAAATGGCTTGCCAACCAATTTTTTGTTACACAACATAATTGGAACACAAATTATCAAATGATTTTAGGGTATGATTTCATTCAAAAAAATAAGATACTTATAGATGCAGATAAAAGTCAGTTAATCATTGATAACACATATTTTGATCTTTTGGACAAAAGAAAAAACTGTACTAATATTAATGCAAAAAAGGTAGACAAGAATAGTAGACCAGAGGAGTCGGGTATTGTAAGAGTAGTATTGAATACCAGAATTGCGCCAAATACAGCAGAGATAGTAAAGTTAAGCATTCCAATTAATATGCAGAAAGAAAAGCAAATAATGTTCTCACCAGACAGGCGAAAAATGGGCAAGATGGGTGTGACTGATTCAATTCATGAGATAAGTGACAGGCAATATATATTCACCATAATCGAAAACAATTCCAATTCCACAATTATTCTAAGAAAGGGTGAAAAGATTGGTAAGGTATATAAAGTCGAAGAAAAACAATTTGAAAAACCTAGAGAGCAACAAAATTTGCAGATTAACCATATAACATTAAAAGAAATTAAAAAATTAAGAAAGGAGGAATTAAGCCCAGATGATTTTGATGTAAGTCATTTAGAAGCAGAACAAAAAAATAAGATGATTGAAATGCTCATGAAAAATTCAGCTGTGTTTTCAAAATCTTACACCACTCTGGGTGAGACTGATGCTGTCGTGCCACAATTTAATTTATTACATAACTTTCCAATTCAAACTAGACCATACACTATTCCTCGCATTGCTAAAAAATATGCCCAGGAGGAGATAGCCAAATTGTTAGAAGCAGGTATTATAGAGCCATCGACATCGAGTTACAGTTTTCGAGTAATTTTTGTCAAAAAGAAAGCACCACCTAATACTGATCCTAGCAAATTAAAATTTAGAATGGCAGTAGATTATAGATTGTTAAATTGCATAACTGAATCATATCAAATATGTCTACCTAAGATTTCAGATATTTTGCATAATATAGCAGGTAAAAGTTATTATTGTGTGCTAGATCTTAAGTCAGCATTTTTTCAAATAAAGTTAGATCAGAAAGATAAAGAAAAATTAGCCTTTTGCACGGAACTTGGCAATTTTCAACCAACTCGGTTACCTTTTGGTGCAAAAAATTCATCTGCTTATTTCCATACTCTTAATATCAAAATGTTTAGGTGAATTGCAGGGTCCAAATTTACAATATTTTCTAGATGACATAATTGTTGCAGCTAACAATATAAATGAATTAGTAATTATTTTACAAAAGGTGTTTGACAAGTTAAAAAAATTTAATTTAACATTAGACCCAGCCAAATTGCAGTTATGTAAACAAGAGATTACGTATTTAGGTTTTTCGGTTAATAAGAATGGTTTTGCTCCTTCAGAGGAGAATATTCAGAAAGTAGCCAAATTTCCTAGGCCAAGAAATGTGAAAGAGGTTCAAACATTCATAGGCATGGTAAATTATTTTCGACACTTAATTTTTAATTATGCAGAAATTGTCAAGCCAATAGTAAATTTAACAAGAAAGAATATACCATTCGTGTGGAACGAGAGATGCCAAAATGCATTAGATAAAATACAAGAATTAATTTTAGAAAAACCCACAATAAAAAACATAGAAAATGATAAACCTTTATATTTAGTAACCGATGCTTCTAGATCAGCCATTTGTGGCATATTAATGCAAAAAACTGATGAAAAGTTTTTCCCAGTACAATTTTACTCAAAAATTTTAACACCTGCTGAGGCTAGATATCCTTCAATTAGGAGAGAACTTTATGCAATCTTCAGATCAGTAAAGCAATTTCACGAACATCTGTATGGGAAAAAATTTATAATATTAACGGATGCTAAACCTCTGACTTTCCATATTAGTCTTGACAAACAGCCAGATATTGTAGCACGTTGGTTGTTATATTTACAGGAATTTCAATACACGATGGAGCATATTCCTGGTTTAAAAAACCCAGCAGACTACTTGTCAAGAGTTTCAGAGGATGTAGTGGTAAACAATGTAAATATATTTAAGACCAATGATAATTTGTCTATTCAAAACATAATTAGTAAACAGCAAAGTGATCCAGACATAAAATCAATTATAAAAAAATTACAGGACAACCACAAAGAAAGTGTAGAACAATATTGTATTGATAGTCATACAGATGTAGTAATGATAAAATTAAAACCTGTAAATATGAGAAAGAAAGACAGAAGTATCCAGAATAAAATTCTAATTCCTAAGGCATTAATTAAAGATGTATTACAGACAGTTCATGCGCCTCACTTTGGTATTCAAAACACATATGAGTTTGTAAAGGCAAAGTATTATTGGAAAGGTATTTACAGCGATACGAAAAGTTTTGTAGAAAATTGTTCAGATTGCTTACAAAATAAGTCTAGACCTCACAACACTCTGCCACGTCTAATTCCTAAGAAAGATCTTGCTCCTGGAGAGATGATAGCTATAGACATAGTTGGTAAACTGCCAAGATCCATAGATAATAAGTTTTATGTACTCACTATCATTGATCATTATTCCAGATATTTGGAAACAGTTCCGTTAAACAACTGCACTTCTCAATCCATCATAAAATCTTTAAATGATTATTTTGCCAGATTTGGCATTCCAAAAATTTTGTTATCAGACAACGGTTCCTATTTTTGTTCCACAGAATTTACTCAATTTTTAAAATCGCTTAAAATAGAACACAGAAAAAGTTCAATTTATTATCCACAGTCCAATGGGTTGATTGAAAGAGTTCACAGGGTAATGAAAGAATCAATTGCAGCAATATCAAACAAAATATTTGAATGGCCACAAAAAGTACTGATGTTTAAACTGTATTATAATAATGCTAAACATTCTGTAACTCAATTTTCACCAGCAGAACTATTTTTTGGTAGAACATTAAATACTCCCATAGATAGCAATGATCCTCTTAAATTAGCAGAAGATTTCCAGGAATATTCCAAAAGGATAAAGGAACAATTGAGTAGAGATAAGCAACAAGTAAAATTAAATGAGGATGAATACTTTAATTGTGCAAAAAAATATTTGAAAGGGAGAAAAATTCCAGAATTGAGATCAGGGGATAAAGTTTTTATGCAGGAATTTACTGATCGAAGGGTGCTACATCCAAAATACAAGGGGCCATATGAGATCATTAAAAAGCTACGAAATGACAATTATATAATACAATTAGAGAATAAAACCACTAAAGTTCACGTAAGTAAATTGTTTTTACAAAAGCCTTCAAGAGTAGATTCAACACAAAATGAGGATTAGGAGTATAACACAATTGTTAACTGTAGATCAGCAAATCAAAAAAAAAAATGTAAAGACGTGATTATGATTAGAATGTAGCATGTGTACAAGCTAGATAATGAATGATGATCATGTGTGGTATGGATCAATTTAGTGTAATAAAGCGCTAATTGCACGATTTTGGTAGAGTTGGCTGGTCCATGTACCAGAAGAATTGAATTGTACTATGCAGGGTCTCATTGATTACTAGGTAGCAAAAAAAAAAAAAAAAAAAAAAGAGTGTGGTTCAAATCTCCTTGTCTTACTGCTGAATCAAATTGAAGGTATGTAATTTAGTAGTGGATCTAATACAAATGTAGCTTGTAACAATGTCATGACATATTGGTATATGAAATGTATATGTAAAATGAACATGATCAAATGATAAAAGTAGCTATGTAATGAAATAGTGAATGTGATTCTAAAATGTAAAGAATGAAATAAGGTAAACAATGGTGAAGAGGAGTTCCATCAAAATTGATAATGTAAATGTTCTTTGTTTAAGTGATTGATTGGATATTTAATCATATGTGAATTGTAAATTATGTGTCTTAAGTGCCAAATTTTCAGTGCCTGGAATCGCATCTGTGGTGATATTTTAGGAAAGAGTAGACATGCATGAGACGTAAAAGAAGAATACTAATGTAAAAAATATATATCACAAAATGTTTAAAATGCTGTGTTTTTTTTTTCAAACAATGTGAAATATTAACGTGAAATATGTATGATAGTGCATACAAAGCTCAACTATGTTCATAGAATGAGGAAAGTATGGAGTGCCAACGAAATGATAAACTGCAGTGCCTTTGCAAATGATGTAAAGATTGGTGTGAAATGCAGACGAAAGTTCAAGTGTGTCCAGCAGAGAGGGATTTCATTTTTTTTCTTCGACCGGAGGGAATGTGAGAACATTGTGGCTACATCGATTCTTGTATCGTTATCACGCGCGAGCACGTGCGTCGAAAGGTATAAATACTGGAAGGACTGGTTTGTCTCTCTCTCTATTTCGTTTTTCCCCTCTTGCTGCCTGACGTCGAGCTTAGCGGGTATGTGGGCCCACACACATACTCAGCAGTCGCCATTTGTTCCTGTCTAATTTTGCCGAGAAAGAAGCAGAATGAGGAATTCCAGTACTTAAAGTAAAAGTTTGATTTGTGAATAATAAAATGTACGCGCAAGTGTGTGGAATTTGTGAATAAAATAAACGCGCAAGCAGAATATAAGTTCCACGGACATTCCATTTGAGTCCATTCCACGGACATTCCACTCCACGGACATTCCATTTGAGTTATCGCATTGCGAGTATCTAAGTTATGATATTTTAGTATGTATATGTGTGTGTTAAATGTGTCTTATTTAATCCAGAAAGTATGTGTATTAAAATAAATATGGAGATTGGAAAAAGATAATATTCGGCTCACGCATGCATCAGTGGGTAAGTCTTGTTAATCTATTTAGTAATGATTAAGCAATGTACTAAACACCAAATTTTAGTTTAAGTATTTACGCAAAATTAATTTGTACTTGATATTCTTAGTATCGACACTTTATACGATCACGGCCAGCAACACCACAGCATGCTAGAAAGAAGGAGAAAAAACTAAAGGTGACTGAAGCAGTTGAAGCCAAACAGCAATTCCAAAAACAGACATCTAACAAATACAGGATCCAAATATAGTAGCAATCTGAAAATTAAAAATGAAATGAAAAATGCAACATACAAATAAACTTAAAATTTAATGCTGACTGTGGTTTCATTCAAATGCAGTAAAACACGTGAAACAGAAATTGTAAGTAACACGTGAAACAGAAATTGGTGTTCAAAATGCCCAAAAAATGAAGTGCTTGGTCAAAAGGTCGGATTCCTTTGAAATTTCTCAAATTTTCCTTCTAAAACAACCTTATTATTGATGTAATCACCATTTCATTCTTACGTTTTGAAAAGCCTATTCTATGATCGAAGTCTATTTTTGAACCAAGAATTTCACTTTTTGTAACATAAAACTGGAACTTCTGCTAGATGTGTTGTAGAGTCATTAGGGTTTTTTTTTAAGCAGGAGATGTAAACAATGTGCTGTGCCCTCGCCAGGACTCGAACCTAGACCTCTGGTATACTCGCCGAGTGTGCTACCGTTACACCACGAAGGCATGCTAGAAAGAAGGAGAAAAAACTAAAGGTGACTGAAGCAGTTGAAGCCAAACAGCAATTCCAAAAACGGACATCTAACAAATACAGGATCCAAATATAGTAGCAATCTGAAAATTAAAAATGAAATGAAAAATGCAACATACAAATAAACTTAAAATTTAATGCTGACTGTGGTTCCTCTTTTAAAGGACGATTGCGGATTAGGGCACCCAATGTCCAAATCCTGGTGGTGACGAATTATTATCCATCACCTTTTAGTTCGGGTAACATTCTAAAGTCATTACGTTATTTTGAAGCAGGAGACACAAAGAAATGAGCAATGCCTTTGCCAGGACCAGTTAATTAACTTTTATGTAAGTTACTTCCCTTATAACAATCAGTCTATCAGTCTATGAGATAGGTTTTTTTCTTATTTTTAGTAAGGTTATTTTTTAGTATAATGAGTGGAAGAATGTGCTTCGTTTAATATCAGCTATTTCCTTTGTTCCTATCTTAAGCAGCCAATCTAAATTCCACTAAAGGATTACTGGATAATTTTAGTCATACACTGTAAGTTACTCAATTTACTAGTTTTCTTAAAACGACGAAAACCTTGTTGAAGGCAAAAGACATAATAGGAATTATAAGCAATTCCTTTGTTAATCAGAAAACTTGTGTATAGTTAAGATTAATTGTTACAAACTGCTTTGTTAACAGAATGTCGCTTATCAGAGATTAAATTTCAGAATGCAAGAATAAGAAATTTTTAGGAAACGTTATATAGCAGCTCAATTTTTTAAAGGTTAATTTGAAAGTAAAAGTTTTAGTTTGTTAAGAGCAAGAAATTTAAAACGATACCGGAAGAGATTTTCAGTTAGAAATAGAAAAAAAGGAAAGCTCTTTATAGTTTTATAAAGCTGCACTGGATAATTAATAATGAGATTTCCTGAATATTTTTCTTAAATTCATTAAATAACAGTTTTAAATGAAGCATGCATGCATTGAATGAATTATAGACTGACGTTTCTGACACATAAACTCTGTATGCAGTCAAAGTGAATTAATACAGAAGAACTGGCGATAGTGCCAGCTGTTGTGACTAGTGCTCATTATTCACTTTTTCAGTGATTAGATATTAAGACAAAATCCATTATTAAAGTTAATATAGATAATAGCTCCAACAATGGAAAGGATAAAGCCGACCGGTTAGATCATCTACCTAAACCGGGTAACAAATTTTCTTTTTCCTTTACTTATTTTCTTTTTTACATATATTTTTCAATCCCTAATTTATTAATTTCGTGACAAGAAAGGTGAAACACAGGAAACTAAATTCTTTAATTATATGAAAAGTATATCTAGTTGTAATTGAAACAATACTGTAAATTGTCTTCGAACAATCTGAAACGAAAAACTTTAATACGTGGAAGGAATTTAATCCAAGGAATTAAGTAAAAATATCAAGCTGCAATCCAATTTTTAAACCTGATAGTTTTACTTAAAAAATAACATTACCTTCCTTTTAGCGATTTCCCCAAAGTACGCATGATTTTCTGCCAGTTATTTTATTTCAATTAGCATCGACATGTTTTCATAGCAAAGCATGTAATGAAAAATAGCGCAATATTTCTAAGCAAAGAGAAAAAGAGCTTGAATTTGGAAATGTAATTAAGTTAAGATTTTAATTTACATTGAAAATTTGGTTATTTTCAGAGAAAGTACATCAGTGAATATTCATATACCTGAGCGCAAATTTGACTTCAATGCAGATGCAGTTCTAATTTCCTAAGGTGCTTATAATATTGAATTATGTAGTACTGCAAAATTTCTCTGGTTTTCATTTTGCCTCAGTTTAGCTGTTTTATTTTTAGCATTTATAATAATCCCGATTTTTTAAGTACCGTACGGGAAAAAAATGATACTTTTTTAAACGTAGAACTAAATATTAATTTTGGTGTATCCAAATGATCCAGAATTAAAATTGTATTCTTACTTGGAAAAATATCAGTATTTTCTTAAATGCAAATAATATAAAGACTACCATTTCCAGTTGTAATTTTATTAATTGATTCAGAGAAATCATTTCTGAGACATGTACATTAATGCAGTGATTTACTTATCTGAGGGATAAAGTTATATTTCCAAAGCCCTACTTAACATATAAAGTACTCTCTGAAGATTTTCTGAAACTTCTTTCCATGATTTTACTAAGTATTCAATAATTCTTCACGGAACTCAAGCTAATGCTGCAGTTAATAAATAATTCATGTGTCTTCAAGTCAATGATAGTGTAATAAGAGACGGAAATACTAAGATCGCGAATTCATACGGACTAAGGTATAAATGCAAATCTTACGAAATACGTCTCTCGTAAAATTTAAAAAATATAAGAAAGCTTACGAAAAAAACATTTTTAAATGTAATGCATATAATCGATAAAATTCATAATTTCATTTCTTAACTGTGTCAGTGCTTAAATTGTTAATTTTCAGTCCTCCAGTGTTACTTTAGAGCTCTGACAACAACCAAATTTTAAAACTGACCGTTGATCAAATGAGAGTTAAAATTATTCACAACTAATCGCACATTTTGTAGGCAACTTTTAGAAACCGGTAATGTAACATAGAAAATATAGCGACCTTTTTATTATTATCTGGGGAAAATGTATAGAGAGAAAACCATAGATAAAAAAGAAACAGAAAAGTAAGTGAGCAATTCAAATACAGTTTATTATTTTAGATACATTTTTTCTCAGTACGAGATAAGATAAAATTGTTAGTGAAGCATTTTTATTTTAAATGAGAAAATTTTCGATACTATAAAGATAAGCTACATTGTTATGCTGACATAAAGAACGATAAGTACAATAATGAAAGAGTACCGATAATGCTTAAATTCTAGTGAACAATTTAAGTCGTTTTAATGAAACTAGTGGAAGCTCAGCGCTTTGATTTAATGAATCGAAATTAGATTTAACTTAATGATTTTAGGACGACAATTAAAATAGTTAAAGAAATCATGTACTTAATTGCAGCAAAAAACGAAATATTTCATTAAAAACAAGTCGGGTTGCTCTTCTAAGAAGTTTAAGTAAATATATAATTGCTCATTTTTCATAAAATAATATTTCAGTTTGGTATTATTGCATTAATTTGTAAACGAAATGCCGGTATACCGAAATTCCTGTACTTCACTATGTACGTCATTAAATGTTTCAGACCGCTTCAATTTAAAAAAGAAAAATACATTAACCTCAGACAATGTGTTTGACACTGAATTATAAATTTTGCCCCCTTCACTATGTTATTATGTTATATAATATAATGGAAGGCTAATTTTCTGTGAAAGTAGTTGCAACCAAATGATTTAACTATAATAAAAGACAAAAGCAATAATGCATTTGCCAAAAAATACATCTTTAAATCAAAAACGTATCTCCAAGTTTCTCTTTAATCTAAATTGCAAACCTCAGTAGCAAGAACGAACGAAATGATTGAAAAGTGATGGTAGTTGTTTAATAAGAGTTTCATGGTAAACGCATATCAAAGAGAGTATTAAAAAGCGTGATTCTTGAGCGCAAAAGCAACTGTGAGAGAGGGATGCAATTGTCGAAACATCTATGGTTTATAAGCATAACTTTACTTTGGATTGTTGCTCATTATGAATAAACAGTAGAATACCATAGTTTGGTTATGACAAAGCACTCGAAAGTTATCTGCTTAAGGGAAATGCCTAAATGCCTTCGAGACGGAGTTCTTTCTAAGGAAAACTGACTTGTATATACGTTACACATGGGAAAACCATGAAATCTCACGCGCAGCCAACTCATTCTTTGCCATTCGAACCTGGGTCGAAATAAAAGTGTTTAGCGACTTTACCAGCCTACGCGCTCACAGGAACTATTCATCAAGGGTAAAGGGAAGACAGATCTGGACAAACTCACGACCACCATCAGTGAAATTCCAGAATTAGAAACTCATTAAGTGTAAGACTGCCCAGGCCACCCAGGCGTACCATAATAGTATTCGGTGTGCCACAAGACATTACAGCAACAGATATTACAGGGGCTTTCTCCAACTTGTTCCCAAGTACCACAAAAGAGTTTATATTCCCTATCGTTCCTACCTAAAGGAGTGTAACACATGGGCTTGTGGTTGTTGCAAGAGAACAGGCCGAATAGTCATTAGAAAAGAAAAGAAGCCCCATTTGACTTAGCACCTGCAATTTCAAAGAATATCTCCAGGTGAAACGGTGTTACAACTGCCAAGAATTCGAGCATTATAGACGTTACTGTAAGTCGGATACATCCTCTCCAAGTGTGACAAAGGACACCCGTTAGAAATATGTGACTCAATTACAACTAACTGTGTCAACTGCAGCCTCGCGAACGAGAAGACAGGTACCTTAAAAACGCAATAATCAGCAAGCGAATTGAAATGTCCATGTTACAGAAAGAATTAGCCGAAATGAGCTTATCCAAGGAATCTAATCAGTAACAGAGAGTTATAGCAGAAATGTGTCAACATCAAATTTCACAGAGCAATCTCCAAAGGGCAAAGGCATCCGCACTCAATATCATGGAGGTGATGTCTTCCAGTGCAGCAGACTTGGCAATCTTACAAGTACCATACATGAGCGAGCACAAACTTCTTGGCTAACCTTCAACAAGAAAGTCTTCCGCCTCTGGTACGAGAATTGCAGCCAATTTGTATAACGGCCGTCTAAGCCCTTTGCTTATGGAAGCGACAGATAACAGAGTAACAATCTTGACTGAATCCTCCAACATGAAAATAGCAATTACTTGTGTTTACTTCCCCCAAGTATGCAAATTGAATGCCTGCTACAAGAATTAAACAATTAAAGCCAGCTTTACTACGAACATTCCAGAGCACCATAGTGGTTGGTGACTTTAACGCCACCAGTTCCTTATTAGGAGCACAGACAGAAAATTGCAGAGCCCAGAAATTGTTAGAATACGCGACAGCTCACGGACTAACGGTAATAAGTAAAGAAGACTCTCAGCCAACATTCGACTATGGGAAAATCAAAAGGCTGATCAGATGTCACATTTGTGTCGTCATCAGTGTCCGCATACATAAACAACTGAGAGGTAATAGGCATGCCCTCTCTGAGTGATCTCGTACAATACAGTATGAGATCAATAGCAGACTCACGTACCTAACAAAAAAGCAATTCAAAACCTACTACGGAGGGCACAATCCTTTATAATATTACTTCAGGCCATGGGTGAGCAAAATCGTGTAACATCTCGATAACTACGACTCTCAGGAGGAGCTTGACACTACGTATGACTTCATCATAAATAAATTGACCCAGGTAGCAAGCGCTTCCTATAAACTTAAAACTGTAAATCCGAAAACTTTTACTTTATGGTGGAGCAACCGCCTCAAGGAACGAAAAAGCGAAATAAGAGCCCTGAGAAGGCATGTGCAGGCGGAGAATGATGAAGAGCAGAAAATATTAAACTCTCAAGGAATTAGCTCAATACAAAAAATCAAGACTGTGAAACAAAAGCCATGGCGTAAGCACTGTAGTAACGAGCAAGCAACCTATGAAACATTACAGGAAATGGCCACTAATATTGTTTTCCAACCCCTTACAACATACCGTTAAAATAAACCAAGATGCAAAAAGCAAAACAGAAGTTCTAAACACAATCCCAGAAACAATCTTTGCCAAAAACAAAATGGAAAATGATTTAGTGAATCACACAGAAATAAGACAAACGTTTAATAGAAAACGCTGGAAGAGCAGCAATAGAGATAATTCTCTTCCTACAGACAGCAAGTGCATAACATCATCAAAGCCCTAGTAAACATAAAAGCACCAGGTCACGATGGTATAAATAATACCATTGTTAAATAAATTCACAAAGAATTCCCAGAGATGTTTCCGAAATTATGCAGAGCCTGCTGGCGATTGGGATATTTCCCTAGAAGCATGAAACTTGCCGACATTGCACTCTTTCACAAGCAGAGCAGAGACCCGTCAGACCCGGCATCATATAGGCGTATGTGCTTACTGCCTTCAATCAGTAAGATTTTAGAAAAGGTAATACTACAAAGCCTTAATTTTCACATGTACAGGAACACGGTTAATACTATAAACGAAAAACAATATGGCTTCGGCACAGAAAAGTCCACAGACAATGCCTTAAACAATTACTAGATAACGTAGAACAGAACAACAATTTGAACACAGTGGTCATATTGTTGGACATAAAAGGAGCATTCGACTCGTTATGGTGGCCAGACTTAGTATAATGCCTAGACACCATCAAATGCCCAATAGAAATCCTGAACTTTATATGCAGCTACTTACAGGATCTTTGGATACAGGTTACAACGGACAATGATATACTCAAACTCAAGTTGGAAAGAAGGTGTCCCAAGAGTTCCTGTTTGGGACATACGCTTTGGAATCTTGTAGGGAACACAGCCTTCGCACTTTTTGACAAACAACAAGGAGTGGATATCCAAGCGTACGATTTTCCATTGGTCATTTCTGGTAGCACGGACAATAGGCTAAAAGCCCAAAACGCGATCTATACTTTTACAAGCTGGATAGATCAGCAAAAATTAAATATCTCAGCAGATAAAACTAAACAACAGTTTATATGGATCTTCTCGAAACATTTCTAATAACACGTTTCTAAAAACCTTATAATGTATTTCTCCCGCCTTTCTAAGATGCCTTCGTGGTGTAGTGGTCAACACACTGAGCCGGTATTTCAGATGTCTGTGGTTCGATTCCAGGCGGAGACTGTTGCATAATTTTCATCTTGCCTGCTTCCAAAGGAATCCTAGTGTTTCTACAACCTCAACAGAAAATTGCTTCCAGAGAATCAAAGCTGCTCACTTTAAGGTAAAATTAATGGAATCCATTTAAAGAAGTACTATCGCCAAAGAATGGCTCTGCGTAATAGTTGAAAATTTAACTTATGTACTATAAATACGCTTTCAAATAATGATGTTTTTTCCAGACATTATGGGAATATTCAAAGTCTTTTGTTACCCTTTCCTGAAAAATAATAAAAACTGCCAAATTAAGTCCTAAGTCTTCTATTTCATCTGTAATTTTAAAATGTCACCTGTAGCCGAAATAAGAAAACGATGGATTGGAACTGGCTTTCTCTAATATATTACAAGAAAGATAAGCGTTCAGATTCAAATTATTTCATTAAATACAAATTTATCAAATATATCTCACAAATTCATCAATAACAGCGCAAATAAAGTACTATAACAACTTATCGGTTAAAATGTGCGTCAGATATTTCTAGCCAATCTTACGAAAGGATGCAATTTAGGAATTAGAAATTCAGTATATGGATCGTTCTAGAAGTATGGAAAGGAATAAACCTAAATTCAATATTATACTCTTGATGTCTTGATTTTGAATACCTCATATAATATACTGGTGTGCAAAAATTAAGGACGAAGTCGAAAAATTAGCATATCAGCAGAACGAAGAAGCAGAGCGGACAGAAAGACCAATCAGGAGATTAAGTAAGGTGATGTACGGTAGCACATGCGCAGATATGCAGGTAGACGTAATGGGGGAGTGTCTTAGTAGTATAAAGCATGTTGTCGGTGTAAAATCAGTATTTCTGGCAAAGAGATTGCACGCCGTATAGCAGTTAAAATCACACCGAGTTGCTGCCTCAGCGAGAAATGGCGAATAATCAATCTGTTAGACGACATCTGGATGCTTTTACCCGAGGTCGAATCATTGGGAAGTTGGAGGAAGGCCGCAGTGTGACAAGTGTGGCTGTAGAGTTCGGAATTGCTCACAGCATCGTTTCACGACTTTGGAGACAATTTCAAACTACAGGAACAGCTATCCGGAGGTTTAGTAGTGGTCGTCCACGAGGAACCACACCCGCAGATGACCGGTATATTGCCTTACAGGCCAGAAGAAACAGGCTGCAGACAGCGGGAGAAATCGCTAGACATACGACACAGGCGACTGGACGACCGATATCGCGTTTTACCGTGGCCAGAAGACTGCACGGTGGTGGTCTGTTTGCACTACGCCCTGTACGGTGTGTACCTCTAACGCCTGCCCATCGGAGAAGGCGTTCTCTGTGGTGCCGGGAACACCGGAATTGGAGAGACAATGAATGGGGACGAGTACTCTTTACAGATGAGAGCAGATTCAGTCTGAGTAGCGATTCTCATCGCATACTCATCTGGAGAGAGCGGGCAAGCCGCAATCATCCCTCGAACATCATTGAAAGGGACAGGTATGGAGGTGGCGGTGTTCTCGTTTGGAGATGCATCATGCTTGGTAGTCGTACAGACCTTCACACCTTCGACGCAGGTTCAGTCAACGGGACCCGTTATTGTAATGAGATTCTTCTTCCATATGTCCTTTTTAGAGGCGCTATGGGTCCGCAGTTCGTTTTCATGGACGACAATGCACCATGTCATCGCACAGTAGCTGCCGAACAGCTCTTAGAGAGTGAGGATATTGAACGTATGGATTGGCCGGCACGATCTCCGCATCTCAATCCCATCGAGCATGTATGGGATTTTCTAGGCAGACGCTTGGCAGCTCGTACCTTACCACCAGTATTGATTCCGGAGCTTCGATTGGCGCTGCAAGACGAATGGGCAGCAATGCCTTAACAACTCATTGACACCCTCATTCTCAGCATGGGCAGACGCTGTGAAACCTGCCTAGCAGTCAGGGGAGTTCATATCCCCTATTAAAGCCTGGATGTTTCTTGCTGGACACCCATCACAGGGATGTTTCGGCCTTCAGTCGCATTGCGCTCCATTCTACTTTTTCAATAAAGTTTCTTTTTATCCCTCTGATTTCTCTTTTAGTAAGTGTTGCTTACATTACTCATGTCCTTACGTATTGGGGATCTTACGGTATTAAATGGGTTGATTTGGAAAGCTTTTGCACAAAGTTATATTGAAAAAACCGTCTCGTCCTTAATTTTTGCACACCAGTGTATATTGCAAAAAAGCATCGTTTAAAATAATCTCGATTTTAGATGCAAAATAGACTACGAAAAAACTCATTTTTATTTTATGCAGTCATATACTAATGCACATTAGTTAGGTATGTGCTATAGCAGGAAAATACATTAGCAACCATGTTTCATATTTTTGCAGAGATATTTTCTTTGTTTTAAGGTAGTAAATTCTACAGGTAGAGCATATACAGTTAAGCGCTTTGATGTAAAATAAGTAATGATGCTTATGTTTTATGTGCGCTTCGTAAAGTGGCACAGAAATAAGACATGAAATATCTCAAGCATTGGAAAAAAATTGTGTGGTTAATTAACATAAAAAAATTCAATTTTTTTTTTTTTTTTTTTTTGTTGTTGTAAAAACATCATGTTCTAAATTTTAAGTTCTGAGATCCTGAGCCTCCTCTTATCCAACATACGAGTAATATACTATATTTTATTTTAAGTAATTGTCAATTATTTAAAGGATTAAGCAATAAAGTGAGGTAAGGCATTAATATTTTTATTCTAATTAACAGAACTCGGATGCTGTACATTGTACTTGACTTATGAATTCCGGTTTCTGCCGCATTTTTCTTAACATGCTATAACGTACCGCCTACAGGACCTTTAAGAAAGGTAAGCATGCGGAGCTTGCTTTAATTTACATTTAAACAGATATATTTAATACAAATAGCAAATATACTTTTAAGCACTTAAATTTTAATATATTTCTAATTACTATTTAAAATGGAGAACTATTTGCTGAAGATACTGAGGTCTTGCGAATACTCTTCATACTCAAAATGTATTAATTTCCTCTTTTTTAATTAGAGAAAGGCTGTGGACCATTCTTTGAAAGATGAAAAATTAATATATAGTTTATTAGAAGTCGCATTATTTCAACATATAAGTATTTTAAGCACTTTCTGTCTCCACTGCAAAGTTTGCATCGTTTAAATTTCTAGCAGGAGGACGAGGCTTTTCAATAATTAGAGCATCAAAGTCCTCATTAGTTTTTTTTTTTTTTTTTTTTTTTTTTTTTTTCAAGATTATTTATTCATTCTCATTTTTCAAGGTGATTTTAAATGACTCAGACATCAAAATTGTTTCTTCTTTTTCTTAAATTTACAGTGATAAAGGTACAAATCTCACTCAAGAAATTAAACTATTATTATTCAAGTTGAGTTTAATTAAGTATGCCTTTATAAGGTAATAATTATAAGTTTTCTTTCATAACATTGAATAAATTTTACGTGATTTTGTAGAATAGTTAAGTTGAACTTTTCTCAGATCCTAAATACATTAAGCAAATTGCAATCACGCAGGAAAGAATTTTGTATATGAATCAAATCTAGAAAACAGAATGTGTAATTTTAAAACAAAGAGATTCCTTTTTAATGTTTTATATTATTTACTTGTTTACTCTCAATACGATTCATCAATTAGTACATTTGCACTAAATGGATATTAACTGATAACTGAAGTTTTGTCATAAATTTAAAATACCGGCCCAAAACCGATAAATACGGAACGACGAGCATATGAAAACAGTGGAAGATCAGATATATTGCATGCAATGTATACAAAACATATAATACATGACACAATACGCAATAATATTTCCAAGATTCATTTCAGAATTTATGCTTTAATTAAATGACACTTTTAAAAAGATCTATGAAGGATTTATAGAGTTCAAAGCCGAATTTACAGCTGCATTCTTGTTAAATATCTACATTTCCAAACCGTTTCTCCTTAAATTATCACTATTCATTGATATTAACTTTGTGTAATACGTAAATATTAGTATCCCATGGATGAGATATTCTATGAAATAGAAATTAAATTCTAATATCTCAGAAAATTCGCCTCCAATTGTGTTTAAAGAAATTTTTCTTGTCAGAAAATTCTCAAAAACTTAGCCCAGAAATTTTTCTCTTCATTCTCACTGATTGTCTGGTAGAGTAAGATGATACTTCACCATACGGGAAAAAAGCATTCCCTGTTTAATATGAGAATACCACATTTTTAAGGGGTATCAGAAACCCCTATACCGACAATGTTAAATTGGCCATTTTCGATGTACCTTTTCTCAAAATCTGCTGCAGATACAAGCTTGAAATTTTTATGTAATTAAAGTATACCTATCTGATTATACTGAAATGAGATTTTGAAACATTTTGAATTTTAGAGTAAATTACAAAATATTTTGTTAGGCATAGTAAAATTTAGCACTGTTCTCACACAAAAAAATTAACAAATTTTTTTTCTAAGTTTATTACAAGAAGCTCATTTCAGTAAATATTAGCGAACCTAATAAATAAGCCATAAAAAGTTTAGATACCTGTGAGCAATAGTTCCTGAGAAAAGGTACATCGAGAATAAAAAAATCACGTTTGGAGAAAAACGCGTTTTTATGTAAAATTTCTCATTGATCAAAGCAGTAGATGACAAATTAAAACTAGATTTTTTGAAGTTCTAATATTCATAGAGATTAAAGAATGGTATTTTTAGAAAGATAAAAGTGTAGAGAATTTGAGAATGCAAAAATCCGAAATCACAATTTTTTGAAGATTTTAGGGTTCCAACACCCCTTAAGTATGTTTTTCAGCGATGCTTGAGAGACCATAATAAATATGACGTTAGAGTGATAAGTGAGCACAGGAATTCCGTAAATCAGCAGACTGAAACTTAATCTTACTTTACGGAAGGAAAAGCTATTAGCCTATTTCGGCCAAGACATTGTGTTTATCACAGTAATTTCTTTTCTTGTTTCGGGAATGAAAGAGTATAGAAAAAGCTGTAAGCAGATTGCTCCAGATAATTCTTTCTTGAATAATTCTTCGTGACGTAAATATATTAAGTCACCTGTGTTGATGATATTTATGAATGACAGCTGGTTAGTGATAGCAAATGTTTATCATAGTATTAACTAACCATGATTGATCTTCTAAGTACCGATTATTCAAGTGTCATCAAATCACGACCATAAATTTGATACCTAGTTTATAACTAAGATCATTAAATTCTGATACTGCACCTTACGGAATTCTAATACCCTGATTACTTGACAAATACTAACGAAGACATATACAACATTTTTTGCAAGAAAATTACGTAAACCTTAAAGCTATATAGGATGTACAATTTTAAATAGAGAAGTTTTCCGTGCAGTAGTTGCTCTTCTTTAAATGGGTTTCTATATTAGCATTCTAAATGCGACTTTTGAATCAATAAGTTTACAATACCTTTATGCTCGGTTTACATGTACCAGATTTTATCTACGTACATTTTGTATTTCTTTAATTGTTTCTGGCATATTGTCTGTTTGAGGTATCACGTTAGTTAAAATATATTATATTATATTATATCAGAGTTTTATTATATCAGAATTATATTCTATCAGAGTTTTGTTCTTACATCTTTTATTCTGAGCAACATCATCGAACGCAAATACTTAAAACACATTCTAATAGTCATTAAAATGAACAATAGTTGAATTGAACACTTACTATAAATCTGTAAAAAAGCATTAAGTTAAAACATTCTATAGAGCCAGGATTAAATATGATGTTTAGAATTCCATTCCAAGTGAATTTTTGTAATTTCTAATTGTATATCCTTAATTGCTTACTTATAACGCGATTCGGAAAACAGCAGAAATATAACAGGCTACACACTGAAAACATTCCTTTCATTTAAATCGAAATACACATATAAGCTTTCGTTGCAAAATAATGAGAAAATAATGAATTTACTAGCAATTTTCCATTATTAGGAAGACATAGGATATTATTCTAAACTATCAAAGCATTGATGAAAAGCTTCAATTTTAACTGATACATCCAAATATTCCCAAGTAGCAAATTACGTAGCAAACCCGTTGCAAATTGGTCCGAGAGGTTGCAAAATGATCTTGGCAACGTCATTGCTACGTCATGTGCTACTTGGGTTGGATTAGTTTTGGTAGAAATCAAAATTATTTAAACTTTGGAATTTTAATGACCGTTTTAAAAAAAACTTGCCACAAGCAATTCGTTAAATTAATTTTTCGTTCTTTTCAAGGAAGTTTTCTTTTAAGGATAAAAATTCATAAACTTTGTAAAACATAAAAAACGAAACAAAGAATTATTATAGATTTCTGAATTTCTTAAAATAATAAAGGCATAGTGAAGAACCACGTAAACCTTTTTAAACCAGAGTCAGTAATTTTATGCAAACGAAATACAGCACGCACTTAAAATAATTTTTTCTATAAATAAACCAGAAGAATTATTGAGATAATAAGCCATTTTATTTAAAGCGTAAGGTAGTTAACTTCGTCAAACATCACAATTCACAAATTTTGGGAGATTAATAATGTAATTAAAATTCATTCAATATCTTTATACGGGGATATATTTATCTCCATTTTAAGTAACAAAAAATGCCTTTTTAATTACTTCAGCAGCTCTTTTAATGAATTTAAAAACTTTAATTATCTAGACATACAACTGCAATATAGATTTAACCTGTCAGTGAAAAATGAGACCCTATTTCTCAAGAATGATTCATTACACATGATCATTATATCCATCATTTAAAAAAGTGAGAGTTCAAAAATTTGAAAATGAAAGAACCTAAATCATATTCTGGCAAGTAAAACACATGTGTATTTAATCTGTTTGACAAAATGAAGACACGTATTTTTATCAGTGATAAAACATGCGTATTATAATTTTGATTCGGATATAATGTGTTTTAACTGTAGTCCAACCCCGCTGGTACGATCCTGGTTTATAACGAAATGCACACATAAAATTATTTTCTTTACACTTAATAATAATTTATATTGCTAAAGCGAACTTCCAAACTTACAAAAATCAGATATAAAGACCAATATGGATATTATCCATCGATACAGTTTTGTATTTTTTCCAAACTTAGCGAAAAAATTACCAACCCTTAAAACAATCGACATTTAAGATGTTAGGTCCCACGTACCATATTTTATATGCGGAACAGGTGAATTTAAGAGAACTAGGACATAATAAACAAATCCTAGGACAGCATGTGAAGATCTTTGACTCTGCTGTACGTAAGTGGGTTCTTCAAAGCACATTCAAATTATTTGACTAAATTGTCAGACAAGCGGACACTAAAATAAAAATTTTGAAATTTTCGTTATTCAGAGAAGGATAAAGTAATGTATCTGGTGAGTTTAGGTTATACAGTTGATTCCTTTTTAGGGAATGAAAATTTTCTATCCATACCTTTTTTGTTTTTGATTTTCATTTGCTTAAGTATAATTGCTTAAATATTATCCAAGCTCTGTCCTTCGAATTGGGGCATACATTCTTTAGATCTTCTGAAAACCATAGGACCTTCTTTACCGAAATTATTGAATCTTTCCCTTTGCAACCAAACATATATTAAGTAAAACATATATTAAGTAAATTTGACAATAATATTTTTTGTTATTCATTTACATACAAATAAAAAGGCATCGTTTTTATATTTTTGCAAAATAATCTACTTTTCTTATTGAGTGGGACAAGCTGAACAAAACATCCGTTTCCTTTAATTTCTTTATGGCTTGGTTCGACTATACATCTTCCAATATAGCAACATTTCATCAAATAATTTTTAGAATTTCATTGATCATAACAAAGGTTTACTTTTTAAACAAAACTTTAATTTTGCTTAGATAAAATATCATGTTCTGAATCTCTTTCTTGATCTGAGGAAGTAGTGTTTACTCCATTAACATAGAACAGACAGCCTCCTTTTCTTTTTAAAATGTCTTAATTTGAGTGCTTTATCATATTCTTGTTGAACTTTTATTATGAATCGCGGAAACCAGGGTTCGCGAATCAGATTGGCTTATAATAACAAAAGCACTCGTTTGTTATTGTAAGTCCACTGGTCTATAATAAACAAACGCAGAGTTTCTTTTGCTTTCCGCCTTTCCTTCCCTTGCGTGTATCCCATAGGAAAGGACGGAAAAGGTAAGAACTACGAAACTGACAAACACGTGTCTGGAAGGGAACGTGCGGAATTCGAGGCACTTCTGCTTAGATTTTTTTAATCTTTGTTTAATCGATTTTTTCCGGTATTTTTGCACATAACTTCGCTTAAAAAACAAAGGATTTCACTGTCTGTGCAATCTGATAGAGCAGTAAATATTTTTAGTGAAGTTTTTTCAAAGACTTTCAACGAATTTTAGAGACATTTGTCTGTTTTTCCAAAATTTATATTTTCTTAATCTTTAAATTCGGAAAATATATGATTCATACTGCTTTGAAATTTCCTCATGCGACGTCAGCGAATTCTAGGCCCCATTTCCCTTTAAATTTCCCACTCAGTTTTTGTTTTCTTAATAATCTCTTTTTTTACGCTATAAAGGATTATTTGCGAAGAAATTAGGTTTAATTTTAAAGAACTCTTTTGACATTTCATAAGTGCACTGTTCTTAATTACTGTTATATATAGCATTATGTTTAATCCAAGATATATATTAGATTTAATTTTCGATTCAGTTTATTGATTTCATTGTTTTTCTTTCTGTTATTAAGCTTTTTTCACTTTTATATGCACCTATACATTTTCTTAGCATTTAAAAGTTGATTGTTTTAGTTTTATTATTACATAGAACATTATATTCTTTCCTCTCCCAGGTTAGATATCTCATTTGGTGTTTATTTCTTAACTATAAATCTTAATTTTTTCATGCTATATTTTGTCTTCCGATTTAGTGTGTACAGTGGATTTCTAAATCATCTGGTAAAAATGCAAAAGAAGGACAGAGAAAACCAAAATAAACCAATTTTGTAATTCGCACCGAAATGTCGCGCTAAATTGCTGGCACATAAAGAAGGTATGATCAATAAGTCATTAAGAAAGGTAAAATTTTTAAAAAATAAGTGTTTTTATGATTCATTTTTAATAACAAGTGCTCGAACTTACGATCACCAAAAGTAATAAGATTCACAATAGCAGCGCATTGATTAGAAGATTTTAGCAAGGATATCAAGTACTTCACGCACATTTCCAGCAGCAAACGACAGCCTGGAGTCTAAATCTTCACTCGATTAAATGGAACTTCCGTAAACCATGCTCTAAATATGAATCATCTGAAACGTAATCTTCCGAAGAAATTCATGTATATCAAATCGGGTGGCCAAGAAACAGGTCTTCGCTACCGATTCAATGGCATTGGGAGGCGTAAACAGCGTCGAGGTAATTTCTAACATTATTGCTAACTTGAGTTGGCTCTCCATCGTGCTATAACCCCATTTCTGCCCGAACAGCTGGAGGAATGTTGAAAGGAATTTCTCGGAAGATATATTGCAGAAAATTGCCGTACGCACGCCTGTTTAAGGAACGAAATGGAATGCGCTATCTTACTGTAAACCATGCTAGCTTCAAACATCAATGGCGAATGTTTCCTGGTAGTCATGCTCAATAGTGCGATATATCAGACTCCCAAAACTGGGAGATTTGGGTGTTAAACATACGCGAAAGTTACAACGTCGTCTTATCAAGGACTAAGACGTGCAAAGGAAAATCGGGATTTACTACAGACTGCAATGGGTATCAGCAATAAAGTTATTACGAAGAGACAATTGTCCGATTCAAAGCCTAAGTTCTTTGCAAATGATACCCGTCCATTTCTATTTCACTTAATGTCCTCCAAACAATTCACTAGCTGGCACTGAGCAGCACTTTCAATGCATATACCTCAGATTTTTGCAAAGCAGAAAAATCGACATCCTTCCCTGTCCATATCTTCCCTGCCAGCACGTAATGGTGCATTCTCGCAGAGCTCCCCGTTATTATGCTCAAATGCTTGGCAATTAGGCAAATGTTTGGCAATCTTCTCGGACATCGTTCTTTGGACTGCCTTTAACAGCTATTCTACTTCCGTCGGCAAAACCTTAGATAAAATACCTGTTAGAGAGCTCCAAGTTTGTGTGGCGATATCGCTTGGAAACCGTATGGTAATGATGGTTTAAGCCAACGAATTGTTTTCACATACCGATCTAAATAGCTCTCTCTACCTCTTTCAACGCACCATTTATGCATACATATGCCATTTTAAAATCTTATTATTTCAGTTCCTCTACCTAGTTTCACTTTGCTAGATATCGCCCTCTATATCTCTAAAATTTTATGAACAAGAGCAACACAAATTTGCTTTACGAACTATTAACTATCGAAGTGTTCTTCTGTACTGTTTATTTGTCTCTTTAGTGTGTACATTTCATTAGGTGGCGAGAAATGTGACGCTGGAAAAAATTAATCTAGGAACAGTGATTAGATTTTAAATTAAGATTCAAATTTTCTGTTCATTTTATTCTCTTATTAAAATCTAAATCAAAAATTGTATTTTAATCCTTTCAGATTTAATGCTTTTTAATCATAAGTGTAAACAACACAACATACTTTAATACTCTGCTGAGTGTTTTTTACATGATTACATTTAGCTTAGTTTGTTTGCTTCTCTGTTTGAGTAAAATCTTGCTTTTATTTTTTACTTCCTTCTACAGAGCCAATTTTCATTATTTGCGTTAAAAGGTCAATATTGCGCAGAGTTTTGCCCTTTCTTTCTTTCTTTTTTTAGGATCTGACATATATCTTTATTTATTTAACACAGAAGATTTCACATATATCTTCAACATACATGTACTAACCATTTTAGAATTTCAATCTTTGCATAATCGAATAGACTGAAAAATATTTTTCCAAATGATATTTTTGGAATCCTTGTGTTCATTTACCAGTTCTTGAGGATTTCTAAGAATTCATTCTTATTTTTAGCTCTCGTATGGCTTCTGTAATGCCGTATTTTAAAACGAGAAGATTTTATCCATCCTTTTTTAGCAGGCCAGTGGTTGCGGAATCAGATTTCTAAATCAAACCGAAATTGAAATAAACTGAATATAATCTTTCGCCTCTCGAAAGACCTTGAAAGAAATGTAATGCCACGTACTTCGTTGTTACGCTGATTAGAAAAGAAATAGTTTTACAATGGTAGGTGGCAGTGATTATCTATGTTATTTGTTTCATTCTATGAACGAAAAATCGTAAAATAAAATGTAACTGTAAAAAACATTTCAAATTACGCAGTTTTTAGTTAAATGCACTACAAAGTTTAAAAAACGTCTTTAAATATAGCAATACAATATTCCATGTCCTTTGCGACTATACATAAAAAACAAAGATTGTGTCCGGATATTAGCACAGTTTCAAGGAAGTTAGAATTCACAGCACAGAACTAACATGTATAATAAAGGCACAGACAAGAACGATGTCGCTTTTTTTCAGAAGTTGAATGATCTAAGGTTTAGTTACATATCACCAAAAATGTTGTAGTGACTAAAAATTACTTTTTTCTCTTTAGTAACTTTTTTTAATGTACTGAAGGATAAAAAGTTTATGTGTATATATTATATTTTTTTTAATCTTTCGTTTTATTTGGTATGTCTACGGACTTCTAACACTTTATAATTTTTAAGAAAATAGTTCTTATTTTTGAAAGCGAAGAATAGATACATTATTAGCATTCCACATAATACACTTTGTCCTTCATCCTAATGAAAATTATTATTAACTTTTGACTTCAATTTGTCACGAAGTAAGATGTAAATTTAATATAATTTATCAGTGGAACTCTTTTTCTATTAAGATATAAAGAAAACTAACAAAACAGAAAAATATCTTAGATAGTCTCTGTCTCAGATCTTAAATTTGAGCTCCGTCCAAAGCATACACTGAAGTCCATTAAGACAGAATATTCAAGATTTGACAGTGTGTGTCTCGTCTACTTGTCTGTTGCTTCTAGGCTTTGATATGTCTAGTCATCCGGTTTAGAAACGGAATTATAGAAGCATATAGCAAAAATTTGACAAAGGAAGAAGGTAATTTCTTCTCTTGTTAGGTAAGTAAACGCCTGAAGTTGCGATGGAATTGAATTCTCCTCTTTAGATATATTTTCATTCAAACTTAAATGAAATCAACGAACCGCCTAGATCTTTCTTTGAAATAAATCTCTGAAAAGCTTTTGAATGAAAAAAAAAGTTTCGACTTTTTTAGGGTAGAGTAAATTTAAATGTTTAATTTGAACCTATTTTTGTAAGTAAATGGAAGAAGTTAATGCAGTTATAATAAAGAAGCTAGCCCTTTTATTTTCAAGGTATAAATTAGTAATATTTTCTACGCAACAAGTACATCAGAAATGACTGGCGCTGGCAGTTTGAAACTGCGTTCTTACTTTAGACAGGAAATACATGTTCTAAATTATAAAATGAATAGTAAGAAAGAAGTATTTTTGATTAGTCGGGAGTACAGAATTGCCAATTACCCTTTGCTTATATAGATACTTTATAATGTTTAAAGTCATATGAAACCAGAGAAAAGTTTAAATAGGTATACAAAAATTTCTGGTATACAAAAATTGAAATCACGTCAGAAAAAGGAGCTGATGCATAGGAAGTGGAAGCTCTGTTAGCAATTTCAGCTTTTCTAAAAATAGCTGGGAAAACTCTACTTAATTTCTGCCACAGTACTTAAAAATATTTGGTTACTTAAGTGATGCCTCCAGTTTAACTAATGTTGCACACAGCGAATGATGTTTAAAAGTTTTGTATAAGAAGTGTATGTAATTTCAACCTGAAACACTAAAAAAAAATAAGTGAAAATTGTTTTATATTTTAGTTAAATTAAATTCTACAGTTTTGATAAATTACATGCATATGTTCTTGAAAAGGAGTTTTTTAACAATTTGTTTCATTTATGTTAAGAAAAATTTTGTTTCGCTACAATTCTAGTCTGAAACACCCTTGATCTGCGAGCGAGAGCTATGACTATTGCCATAGAGACGCTTAGTCATATTTAGTTACTTGTCCTGGAAAGCCCTCTTCCCTTGATAATTTGAAGGGCTATGTCTCGTTTTCTGCACATCGCCACCGTAAGTTCTAGTCTGTTTTTTGAAGTATAATATAGCAATGAATCTACATAAGCTAATTGTCAAAAGAGAGATTTTCGTTTTTGGGTAGTAATGGAACTGAACGCTTCTTGCCTGCAAATGTAGATTTTTGACTAAAACATTATCGAAACTGAAATTCGAATCCCTTCAGAATTTTTATATGTTCTAAAGCGCTTATACCACTTACAAATTAATAGCTTTAGTTCTACTAACTTCCAAACCCTAATGGCATCATTTCACACGAAAGAATATCCTGAATATTTATTCTTGATTTAAAATGAGCACCATTCAGCTCAAAGTTTTAGCGCAGAAAATAATCTTCGTAAAGATGAAGTCACATTGCAGTCACATGTAATATTTACTTTGATTCTTGATTGAATATATTGCTCTTTAAAAATCGGCGAGACGTGAACTTCTCATACATTGTGTAACTAAGTATGTTCCTTGGAACACATTTCAAGGAATTCAATCCCTTGACACTCATTTAAATAAGTTGTCTTCCTTGATGTTCATTTCATTCATAAGAAAAAAGACGGCTGGTCAATTCCTTTTTCTAAAAAAAAGATAGCTCATAGGATTCGAATGACTGCATGATGGAAATTTTTCATTTGAATTCTGAATTATGCAAATCAGTTTAACTCCATATGAACAAATTACAAATTTTTTTCTTTTTAAGATTTTAAAGTGTTAAGGAATTCAGGACTCAAGAATTAATATTTTAAAGTTTGCTTTCTCAATATCAGTTTTTTTTATTTAGACATCGTTTGGAAATTAACTCGTCAGCATTAGTTAAAATAATTCTCAAAGATTTCCATGCAATAATGGTATTTTCCAAAATTTGCTTAAAATTGCCAAAACGTTTAAGTAAACTTTTGTATTATGAGCGCACGTTTTTGATATTTCTTTTACATTGGTACGATTTTTTCTTTCTTCTCCACGTTACGTACGTACGAGGTTCGTGCGGATTTGAAGTGAATATCGACAACACTTGATAAAGTATCAAAACACACTTTATTTAGCCAGTATTTTCAGGACAGCTCCAAGTTCACGTTTTACAGTCATCGAAGAACTACTATAAACACGATGACACAATCAGCGACACAGCCTTCACACTATCAGGCTATAACGGTCGAGAAAGCTTCACTGCAAAGCACCAGAGAACAGCTCCCGACTCTTCTCGGTCTTTCTCGGTACTCCAGGCCCACCAGCGGCCGAGCGGTAAAGTCGCTGAACACTGGTATTTCGGTCCGAGGTTCGAATCCCGCGAACGGGCTGGCTGCATGGGCGATTTCGTGGTTTTCCCCATGTGTAACGTGTATACGACCCAGTTTCCCTTAGAAAGTCCTCCAGGAAGGCATCCCTCCCCTTAGGCAGATAGCCCTAGCGTGCTTTGCCAGAATTAAATACACACACACTTTCTCGGTACTCCACGTGCTCTTGAGTCTCTCCACGCTACAACTCGCGATGCCCTCGACGATACACAAGAGTACAGCTCTCGACTCAGCACAGTCCAAGACAAAACTCGACGATACACTAACTCGCGATACACTAAAAGACCCTCTCGATGCTCTCGACGACCAACTCGGCGCTAAACTTCGAGACACTCGCTCAGTGACTGATTATCAGCTCGCTAGACGAGGCACACTAACTGACTGCGGACCAGCAGGGTTTATATACCTTTCGGTTTGTGTTGGAGAACATTCTGGGCTAAACCGGTAAAAATTCGCTCCAGAAAGTTTTCCATTCGTCCATGCATATCGTTAATTTTAATGCCGAATGGGCGATTTCTCGCCAAATTTGGCAACCCTGCCTTCCTTTGCCATTTTATGAAAACCCTAAACCTGCTTTGAGGGGAAGCTATCTTACCGTACCTGTATATTTCGTAACAACATATATAAAGTACAGGCACATTACAAAGATATGCTACATACAATATATGCTATATATATATATATATATATATGCTTTTAAACGTTCCTCTTACTTCTAGTATATATAGAAATATATACTTTTGAATAACATCCAAAGTACCTACTTTCCAAACATAAAAAGAATTTTAACTATTTTTAAATGCCGTTTACATTAATCGTTAACGATGCTTGTCTGTACTGCTTTCACAGGGTAAAAAAGTCTCATCTGTTCCAAAAATTACATTCTTTCAAGTAACTCGATATGAAATAAGTTGCGTATTTTTTATTCTGCGAAGCATTTGCGACTATACATGGTCATGATATTGCAGTTATACTTGTGTGTTCTTTGTAGTATCCCGACCAAAACGAAAGAAAAACATGATGTGATTTCTACTGTATATTGTATGCCTTAAAAATACATTATTGTGCAAAATTAAGAATATTTGCACATTATGTGGAGTTTTCCAAAAGCTAATTGACAGATTTTAATGAAATTTGTTATGAATATAACAGAAAATGAGATGTTCTATTCAAAAGTCATTATATGTACGCGTGATTATCTGTCAAGTCCATAATGCAAACAGTCTAAAATGCATATTGTGATATCGAACTGAAAGTGAGTCTCATATAGGATATGATTCTCTCTCACAGCCAGACGGCAGAGCGACGGCGTAGTAGTTGTCTTGTGGCAGTCAAACCCACTCCTACAGCAAGGCAGTTTTCAGCTTCTGGGTGGTTCTCGGAGGGAGTTGACAAGAGGCAGCTGCCCTCACAAGAATGTCCGAGACATGCAATGTATGTTCAAGGTCAAGATATCTGGTTGGCCAAATGCGACGAATATTCTCACTTTCCACGTAATCATCGACCAGATGAGCCGTATGTGGACCAGCTTTGACTTCCATTAACAAGAACTCGGGACAACTGCGCCCAAGAGAAGTTTGAACATACGGTTTTAAAAACTCCTCTCTATATCTCATAGTAGTCAGAGAGCCTTTGTCAAACACATGCAGGAGTGTGCTGCAGTCCAACATAATGCTTGCCAAAATCATTATACCTTCACCACCGTAATGATCCTTTTCCTTGATGAGGGAGGGATGGTATCATGTTCCAACAAGCTCTCTCCAGATACAAGTATGCAGCGAATCAGTGTCCAGGTTGAATCTCGCATCATCTGTAAAAGGCACGGTGCTCAGCTGAAGTCTAGTTCAAGGCGCATGCTGTCTGTACCATCCTAAACGCACTCTCATGCTAAATCATGCTAAATGCACTCTCTTGTGTGCTGCAGTGATGTGGGACGCAAACAGCAATTCTTCTGGCATACAACCCTATCTCACGAAGCCTTCAGGCAACTGTTGACCATGAAAGTGGGGCTCCAGTGGCAGTATGCAACTCACGTGAGAACTGTGAAGCTCTAGCAGTCCTATATTGCTACTCTGAAAGTGCCAGATAATGATTCTCATTTGTCGTTGTGGATCATTTGTCGAAAATAGCCATGTCCCAGCGATATGGATAAGGTGTCCAGAAACTGTTTCCACAAACTGCATATAACACTGAGAGTTACACTGAGCTCCGTAGCCACCTTCGCTTGTAATTGGCCAGCCTTCTATTTATCGACAACGTTTCATCTCATTCCATCATTCGTAGGTTCGTAGTTACTCATTTTACATGATAAATTATAAAGATTACCCAACGTTTGCGGAAAACACTGCGAATGTTGGGATGGAGATGCACCTCTTGTGCTTAAATCCCCTCCACACTCACAGATCCGCAGACACGCACGTGTACGCTTACGTATTCGAGTTTAAACAATGTCATGAATCTTTGGTGACATAATTAGTACCCTCGGTTCAATACTGCTGGTAAAAATAGACATAACTTGCAACTTATCTTAATTTTACACACTAGTGTATAAGACGAGGCAGGTAAGAAAGTCAGTCTATTCTTTAGTGAAAATATAAATAATTAAAAGAAAACATGTATGCTACTTGTACATTAATAGGCTTCCAAAATAGAAGTCCCTTTTTTCAAGCATTTGCTAAAAGGTGTATAAGCATTCATTACATTACTGTAATAGCAAAGTAACTTCACTGGTAAAAAAGAGAAAAAGACAAGCGTAAGAGACCTATTTCTGCGGCAAAATATATATGACATTCCTCAGTATCTTACTAGTAAAATATGACACTTTTCCTTGTTCTCAAAAAAATGAGCTTTCATTTTTTCTTGCACAAGCGCTTCTTTTGGCCCTAGACAGAATACGCAGTTATACGAATACTTTCAACATATTATTGCTTTGATTCTCGTACATGAAGATGTTAAAAACAAAACAAAAATTTCTATAAGGAAACTTTTATTTAAATCTCATAAAATAATTAATGCGGCAAGAAGAAAAATAATTTAACATGCAGTTTTTAGGTAACAAGAGATTAAATAATTATCTTTGCTAAATTCATGTATAATTCAGTATCACGAATAATAATAACGTCGAGCTACAACAATTTATAAACGTCATGGCTTTTGAAAATGTAATTACATTATCGCATATCGATATGTGGGCACCCACACTTTAATTTTTCGTACTATAAAATTATAGATGAATTTTTTTAATGAGCGCTATTTAATCTTCTGTTTCCATTAAAATATCTGATAAATTATTTTTCTTTTTTAAACTCATTAATTATTTTATGACTTAAATAAAAGAAAAACTTTTCATTCTTTTTTTTAATCTCAGTATCACGTTATCAGTTAAGTTATTCAATTGAAAATTCTGTTATTTCAAATAGTCGAAAAAACTAGAAATTACATGAAAGTTTCATATAAATATATATCATTTAAAAGATTTTTTTCTGTTCTTTTCAATTGTGCAAACTGCTGAGAATTCGAGTTTGTTGGTTAAACGAAGGCATACGTCAAAAATAGTTTGAACATTAAATTTTAAAATGAAAAAGACTTTGTAACACCGTATTCTCATCCAAAAACATTGTGTACAAAATGTGAACTCGTTATCTTGCCAGGAAGCACTTTAAAAATCGATGAGAAACGTTTGACCATAACAACAAACACAATGAGCGAACTAATAAAAGCTTATAACAATAACAGTTTCATGTTTTCCTTTTCGAAAGGAGCAGAAATGATTCGTTTGAAATAAAAAAGCACCTCGCGAATACACATTATGTCATTAAAGACATTTAGTTTCCACTTGAGCCTATAACATGACATTTATTCTCCGATAAAATATGAATTTCTCAACTGCGTAGAGAAAAGTTTTTAAAAATTAAATTGATTGTTGTAAACAAATTTTGAAATGTCATTTTAAGTTCTCTAAATTTAAGTAATTGAGTAAAAATGTTCTGTAAATAATAATAGTATTCATGCAACTATACATTTCGTTTCAAACATGTTATGTAACTGAACACATTGTGTATTAATGAAGAAAAACTGGCCCTAAATGAGTAAAATTATTTTTGAGATTTTATGGAAGAACTGTAGAGACAGTAGCTTATTTTGAAGCAGGAGAGAGGAAAAATGAGCAATGCTCTCGCTGGGACTCGAACCCCGGACCTCTTCAATACGCGCCGAGCGTACAGACCATTACACCACGAAGGCATGTTAAGAAGGCGGGAGAAATACCTGATATACTTCTCCTTTTAAAGGGCGACTGGAGATTAGGGGACCCAGTCGCCAAATACTGGTGGTGGAGTATCACCATCCACCGCCTTTTTTAGTTCGGGCGCCACTGTAGAAACTATAAGGATATTTTTTAATGCAGAAAACATGAGCAATGCCCTCGCAGGAACTCCAACCACGGACCTCTCGTGCCGAGCGTGCTGATCATTACACCACGAGGGCATGCTAAGAAGGCGGGGGAAATACCGTATAAAAATCCCCATGAAAATTTGTATGCAAATTAAAATATATAAACTATTAACAAAATATTCTTTCAGCAAACATCCGGTCTGTCTGCCGTGCAAACTGGCAATCAACTAGCGAATTATGTTAAATTTCCTTTTTCTTTAAAACAGGTAAAAATTTTATTTCTAACTCGCAACTGATTCCTAAATCTATTTTTGTGAGAAAAGTATCACGCAGATTCTAGGCAAAGCAAGTTGAAAGCTTTCATGGGGCACATTCATTATCTTAAGGCACAAAAATACAATTAGGAATCAAATTTAAATTCAAGTTATCATCCTTTTAAATTTTTGCAACATTAGAAAATATTCTATTTATCAAGCTTTGCCGTTATCTTAGCTCTGACGGTTAAGTTTAGGATTTAAACACATTTTATCATGCTTATTGAAATTTAAAACGGAGAGAAGTTCCTATCTAACTCAACATTTTCTGAAAGTGTTTTCATTCCTTTATTTATTGTATTAATATTACCTCTTATGGTTCTTTATGTAAGTATTTAACTCATATTAAATTATTACCAAATATTTTATTAGCATAAACGATCACTAAACTTTATTCTGATTGCTTCCGGCCTTTAAAAATAATTTTGCTATCAATTAAAAAACTGTAAAATAATAAACCCTGAACTTTCTGTTATTTTTAAATGCTTAAAAACTATTAATACGCAAGTTTATAATTTTATCTTGCTAAAATATATGAAATTCAAAGTATTTAAAGAAATTTCTACGGAAACAGTTTTCAAAACTAATTGACAGCAATTAGTTTAGTCCGTCCACTTTAATGTACTAAACAATTACTTCTTCATTTATTTTAAGGCACCTTTCTCTTAAAATTAAAATGCGGTCTCTTAGAAATGTTTCAAGCATGCTTTCAGACCATCCATAATCCGTAAAATAAAATATTCAAAATATACTATAAGTATATTCGAATATATTTATTATATATATGAATATATTTATTATATATGTCAATATATTTATGATATATTGTATAATAAATATATTCAACTCAGGAATTATAAATTCGCTTTTCTACACCACCATTTGAATTATTTTATTATACTTTTATATTTACTTATTTTATGAACAATTTATATACTTTTATATAAATTGTTCATAAAATAAGTAAATATAAAAATATATAAATTGTTCATATATTGTAAGTAAACAATTCTATATTGCTCTATTCATCTAAACAAAATTGGAGCAAAAGATATATTGTACAGTAGCGTAATTCAGTTTATAACAGAAATGTTATTTCACCTAAGTCTTTCATATCAATAATTAAAACACGAACCTTAAAATCTGTTGTTAAATCAATAAATATTTGCTGCTATAGAAGAAGTATTCTCATTCGAAAGGTAACATATTAATTCCCTTATTAATTTTATTAAAGTATTTAAGTCAGCATAAAAATTGAATAAATGAAAATGAAATGAAATGAATGTTTTGAAAAAAAATGAATAAATGAAAATGTATCTAAAAACACGCAAAAAAGTTAATGTAAATTTCAGAAACGTTTAACAGTTCATAGTACAATAGCACAGACGATGATTTTTTTCTAACACAAAAAAATATAGAAAGGAGTAGGCTGTGCGGAACTCGTGCATATTATTAATTTTTGCCAAAGAATTCATGAATTTAAAATCCGTGATACCTTAAAAAAAGTTCAAGAAAATGAATACTATTTAAATATATTCTTAAAAAACCTGTGTAATAGCTTTGTTAGTTTTGGTATAAATATTGAAACATTTTTAGAAATTAATTATATTCAGTTTTCAATTTTAAAGAATATATGTCATTATTGAGAACCATCCGAGCGTAAATAAATTTAGTAGCCTTATATATATTTATTGCTCCTATGTGAGACAATGGATTTTAGACACAGATTTCAAATATATACTTTTCTTGTTTATCAAAAACTTCTGCGAAGAATAATAATTCCATTTATTACTTTTTCTTACCTTTGAGCAAACCTGCAAACAATAGCATACTGACAATCAAAGCTTTCATGTTCTCAGTTCACTTTTCCAAATAATCCTTCAACTTAAAGTTACATTTAATCCATGAGTCGGGACACTCCGGTAACGAGCGGTGGCACCGCAGAAACTGTTAGTATTGCTCAGACGCGTCCTAATCTCCAGGATCGCACATTCTCTTCTACCGGACTATAATCCGGCAAGCACGAGGAAGAGAAACGCACGCCTGGCGCTTGTAGCGCCGCGTGGAGGTTACGATGAGTATTCGCGGGAACACAGTTTTCGCGCTCTGCTCTCATTGGGACACTGAACAAGAAAAGGAATATAAGGAAATACTCAGAGGAGTAAGAATTTCCTGCTTTTTATCTTATATTCATAAATAATTCAGGCTGTAACTTGTTTGTTTTAAGAGAAGTTATTCTAACTAAATACTCAATAACCCTGAAATATTTTACCTTGGATTATTTTAATGGCAGTTAAATAGCTCACAGCAACTGCAAGTTGGTTATTTTCAAAAGCAACTGCAAGTTATTTCTAAATGGTATTCTTTATTGCGTCGTTTTCTATTCAACAAAAAAGTAAACGGGGAAACTTATCTCTTACAGTTAATTCCTCTGTAAATTTATTTATAGTTAGAATTTTCACCTGGCTATATATTTTGCATGGTTTTCAATGCGAAAGACCGGTAAAAATAAACAAAATATAAGTTTTTGTGGATGGCAGGGGGTTCTTGGAAAATGTATTTAAATTTCCATTAATCTCTGCGTTTCTTTCGAAAGAATACGTCATAACCACCAGCTTTGGTTAAACTGAGCATGATTCCGTCACGTGGGTTAGAGTTGGAAAGTATTCTGAACTAGTTGCTCGTTAAAACAGAAGTGCATCATGAGTTGAATATGGAGAACAATTTACTGTACTGTTGCCAAGAGTCGAACAGGATGGTCTTCGAAAATCTGCTAGGTAGACCCAAAATCACAAGAACAGGCACACAAGAAGTGCCTTTAGTTACAGTTTCGGGCCTAAAATAACTTGTCTCTAGTAGCCTGCAAGAATAAGTTGGTACTGATAGTAGCGTTCAATAATCGCTTTATCACTGAATCGAATATAACGCAATTTAAATGTTAACCAAACTTTTCTAATAGTTAACTAGCAGGATTTGTGGTTTATATAAACTTAACACAATTTTTTTTTAGCCGCTCGGGCTAAATTCAGAACATGCAGTCTTCTGTCATAACTCCAATGAACGGAGAATCAACTTCTCTCGTGAAGGACAGCACGGAATAGAAGTAGCGCCAATATATTTTAATACAAACTAATGCAAGCAGTTTTGACTTACAATAAACAATCATTGGTTTACAGTAACTTTAATAGAAATCCATCTCTAACCTTTATTCCGCGTAGGCTTATAAGGTATTTCTACCACTTCTCTAGCGTCCTTCGTGGTGTAGTGGTTCAGCACCCTCGGCCGGTATTGCAGAGGTCTGTGGTTCGATTCCCGGCGAAGGCGGTTGCATATTTTTCATCTTGCCTGCTTCCAAAAAAGTCCTAATGTCTCTACAGGCTAATTTGTATCTTTTTCTGGTGCAAGATCTTGAGAAACAAAAAATGGAACAAAACATTAGAAATAACTGTGTACAGTGTTTTAAAGCAGGTGTATTGAATCAATTACATTTTTTAAGTAGAAAATTCGAAAACACATGATGCCCTCACCGATATTGGAACTCCGTATTTCCTGATGCTAACCTGACGTGCTTCTAACTACACCACGAAAGCAAGTGGTAAGGATGGAGGAAAAAACCTTTTAATCTTCCCCGCTTAAAGGACATTTGGGGAGGAGAGGACCTAGTCGCCAAATCCAGGCAGTGACAAATTGTCGTCCACCACATTTTCGATAATTTAGATCTAAATTTTTAAGGAATGTTTTAATTTTTGCAACTCCTGTGGAGAGGAAAGAGAGATCAATATTTTTTACACTGGTTCGGGTTATGTTTGGCTATGTTACTTCAATGTGACAGAGCATACAAGGAATATCTCCATACTGGGAATGTCTTCGTGGAGGACTTTCTAGGAGAAAGTGGTTTGTATTTATTTATGTTACACATGGGGAAAATCATGGAAATGGACCATAGAGCCAACCCGTTCTCCTGGGTATGAATTCCTAGTACTCAGCGGTTTTAACCACTCGGCTACTGATGCCGACAACGCCGTTCGGGTAATAAACACAAATAACCATCAGCTTCTATCACAAATAGTTGATCACAAATAACTATAAATTTCTATTATTATTTCTACTATAGTTATAAAATTAATACTGAATGACTGAAACAGCAAGGAACGTTTATCCAAATTTATGATAAAACATAAAAAAGGTTTTAGAAATTCATGTGTAACTAAAAATATTTAATTTGTCTTATAAAGCATTATATGGAAAATCTGTACGTGCGCACTCATACTATACGTAATAAATAAGAATCTAATGCTTTACAAGAAGTTGATAATACAACAACCCGAATGTAACAAGCTAAATAGATCAAACTGAACATTGTTCTACCCTATTAATTATCAACAACTTGCATTTAACCCGTCTGGAATATAACACTGCCATGTGTTATCTCCTAATAGTGAGCAAATACATGCGCAATTTCACTAATTCAGTCTAATCTGAACTAATTCAGTCTAATCTTAACTATTTCGTCTAAGCTCCTCTAATCATTTTGTATAACGATTCAAAAGACCAAGGGTCAACTACATCTCTACAGCAAGGTAGAACATCCCAGACGATGGAAGCTCCTAAATTAATGAATTGTTGATTCCTGAGATTTCTGATCTTCTGAGTTAAATTAATAAAGCAAGGGTCTTTGTTGACAGGACTAATTGGAATGGATAAAGTAATGCCAAAAATGCCAGAATCAAGGATAATTAAAATTTCATGACTGCTATAAGGTGAAAAGGGGAGCATCCATATATACCAAGGAATTTGAATTAATCTATAACTTAAATTTTTACTGATTGGTTTTTTTTCATGCAGTTTCAAATCTTTTCTTATTATGTAAAATAACGTACTTTAAATCTAAGGCATTTTATTTAAAGAAGCTTCAGTGTTTTTCAAATAATTTTATCAGACTTTAAAAATATTTTTAATTATATAGCATTATTTAAATTAAAACGTAGATGGATGGCTCATTCAACACACCAGTTTGTTTCGATTTAATTTTAAAATGCTTTCGAACAAATCAGTTTACATAGTGACCTTATTAAAAGAAATTTTAAATATTACATATTTTATTATGTTACCGCTGAAGTGCAGAAATAGATATTCTGCAAATAATCTAGCTAATCTGCAGATTAACTAGGGTGATCCGTTAAAGCGTAGGAAATTGTTTCATTTCTCAAATTCTGGTAATCTGCAAATTAGCTAGATGATCTGCACATTACCTACTAGAAACAACAGCAACATTTCTGTACGCTTAAAACAGCTACCATTTTTAAATTGTTGATCGGGTAGGATTTCAGAAAATGTTACTGCAAATTTAAACGTATCACAAATAGGTGTGCTTGTCGAAAAGTCCAGCTGTTACGTAATTCAAAGTGCCATTAATCTTTAGATTGCACTAATAAGTGAGCATAATTTTATCATAAGTTTTGCGAATTCATTTCCATAATTGTAATAGTATTTTAAATCGTTTTATTTGTTGTATTATAGTGTTTTAATTGATTGGTTATTGACTCTGTCAACTAATTTGTTGATTGTTTGTAAGTATCAGTGTGATTTTTTAGATATCGAAAAATAAGTAAATAACATTATTAAGATACAATAACACGCCGAACAAATATTAATTCAGAAATCAAACAACAAAAATCAGCGTTATATTTTCAAATTTTCACTATGGAAATTTGAAAATTTAACGCTGATTTTTGTTGTTTTACTTCTGAATTAAATAACATTATGTTAATTTAAGCGTGCAGAAACGTTCCTGTTGTTCCAGCAAAGATCTTATTTTCAGTTTAACGAGCGCCTAGTAGGCAATATGCAGATTAACGAGCGAGTAGTAGGTAATGTGCAAGTGGGAGGGAGAGGGAAATGAAATTAAAGAAAAAAACTTTTGGAATCTTAACGATACGGAAGACACTAATGTGCACATTACCTAGGTAAAATGCGGAAAACGCTTGATTCCGCACTTTAACGAAACAATGCAGCTAATCTGCAGCTAAATGCAGCTAATCTGCAGCTAGCTAAGTACACATTAACGACTTTCGCGCTTTAACGGTAATGGATATATTTTAATGATGTTATTAAAGCTATAATATTACTAAATGGTATAATTATAATCTAAACTCAATCAATAAAAATGTTGTCTGAAATTTTAAAATAAATAAATACAGATTGGGATCAGTATATGTCGGCTTATGATACAATTATTAACTAAAAGCCCGTTAAATTTGTTCATTAAATGAAATTGAAAATAATGTATAATATTTTATTCATATAACAGTCTGAAATATCTTTTAAATTATTTTCTTTCTTTACCTAAAATAATTATTTCATAGTTTTCAAAAATTAAATTTTACCATGGTATTTAATAATAAAATTTCAAGTAAATTCCTTATATTTAAGGATCTCATTTCAAACTGTTACTGTGCAATGTTTCAAAATGTACTTCCTAAAACCCGTCATCGCTGGAAAATTAAATTCCTATACATGGGCTATACATTAACAATTATAAATTCATTTCTTAATTTTGATGTTTTTTTTTTTTTGCCATTTCAATTAAGCTCTTGAAAATATGCGTAAAATTTTAAAGTAGCAACTGATGTAGCAAAACGACGTACTTGTAACTAAGATCAGGATTTCAGTTATAAATTTAGTAGATAATTTCCGCTTATGGAAAATGAATTCCCATTCTTCCTTAAATTCCAAATTAATTTTTTTTAATTTTTAATGCTATACTCAGTTTAGCAAATCAAATTTATTTCCCAATAGCTGTCTAAACAGTATACAGGATCGATATAATAGCATTACTGCATGCATATACTTTGTACTAGCAAAAATAAATTTACTAAAGTCTGAGTTCTTTTCATTAGAATGCTTTATCGAGTTATCAATCCCCTTTCTATTTATAAGTTTTTACTTCTGTTTGAAATAAAAATAAGCTGTATAGTTATGTTAAAATTTTAAATCTTTTATACTCTTCTAATCTAATTGATTTGATTGATTAATTTTTTTAATCATGGCAAAGCAATCGAGCGCTATCTGCCTAAGAGGAGGGATGCCTTAGTGGAGGACTTTCTAAAGGAAACTGGCTCATATACACATTAGACCATGGGAAAAACCACGAGTAACCCGCATGCAACCAGCCCTTTCGCCGGATTTGGAAACCCGGACAGAGCTATTGGTGTTCGGGGACTGCTCTAATCTAATATCGCATGAGTGAAACCCATATTATGAACAAATATGTGCAAAAATAAATTTATAAAGCACAAGTAAATAAATTTAATCTCTTACTGTGCATGGGCTCGAGCTTCATCCTTCAAAATACAAATTTCAAGAATCTTCAAAGTAAATATTTTCTACTGGAAAAGTTCTTAGCAAAAGCGATCATTCGCTTATGTTTTCAAGACCTGTTTCTGAAAAACGAATGGAAATCAGATTTGAGCAAATTCTCCTACTGAATTAAGTAATATGCCTTATTATGACCAGACTCATTTTATACTCCCTACACAATACAATACTACCTTAAGATCATTTAAACACGCCTCACATTAGCATATTTTAACTATTCTAAAATAGGGTATAATTCAAAGTATTTTAGAATAGAACATGGTTTTGAAGTTTGCCCTGAATAACAACCCTCTATTGATATTTTTTCTTTATCGATTTTCATATCATAAAATATTTTCTCTAATTCTTTCTACTTGTCTACATATCGATCTCCATTTTCTTTTTATTTGTTTGCTTATTCCTTATTTATCTGTATCTTTCCAATGGATCAAAAAAGACTCTTTGATCCATTATTACGGTCGTACATGTATGCAGGGGGTGTTTTGTATGCCTAAACAAGCACAGTTGCATTATACACCATTCGGGTGAAAACAAAATTGCAGTAAGTTAGAATGCTAAATATTTCAATTCTTAAACCCAATTTGTTTTCTTACATTAATTAGTTTACAAACCTCAGTTTTATAGGTAAGTTTTCGTTTATTCGATTATAGCAGTGCACGAGGGTAGAGATGCCTTCGTGGAGAACTTTATAAGGGAAATAGCTCGCACCTACTTTACGCATTGGGAAAACCACTAAAAGCCCGTGTGTCCAACCGTTCGCTTAAAATCGCACCCATGTCAAACCACCAGTGCTTAACTACTTTCGACAAGCATTTCGACACACGGCTATTCATAGGCGCAGAAGAGGTAAGAAAAATGTGAAAATTAGTATCTTCAGGATTTCTAAAATAATATTCTAAGTTTAAAGGTTACGCAATAAAATAAGCGATTTATTTAAAAGTAACTGACTAAGTTAAGAAATTAAAGAAAAATTAGAATAAACTTGCAATAAAATTAAACGACAGCATTATTAAAAAATGCATCTACACAAAATGTGCCATTTTTGTCCTTATTTCATTATATATCAGTTTTACCTACCCTCGATGCACTTTAAACTATTTACTTTGTAAGGATTATGTTAATTTTATTAACAGTTAAATTTTGAGTTAAACTTCCTTTCCTATCGATTCTTACTTCACCTTACCACTTCCGGCCAGAACGTAGTTTTAGAATCACGTCTGAATACTAATGAGGAAAAGCGGTATATAACCGCGAAGTTCTGCAGTCCTAGTGAGAGAGATACCAGATATTCTGGCTGCACGCGTCCGCGTTTTTAGGCTACTCTCTCGTAAGCTATTATTACGCTCGGCCGTACTTTATACCCTTGATAGCATCGCAGTCAGTTAGCGTTAAGGGGCCAACTCTGTTAGAATTTTGATAGCTTCGGCTACATCTCTTTAGTTAAGATTAGTTTAGTTTAATTCTTAGTTTCTTAAGGTCAAGCCTGAGTGCCGGCTATATTGTACAACTCCAAAACGGAGTTTTGTTAAACTTTAGTTGGAATAATACAGGGTTATTTCACCCTTCTTACTTGTTGTTTTCTATCTCACGAACTCAAGCGATTATTCGCTTACTAGTTCTTAAGGTTCTTCACTTTCAACTGTAACTTAGAAATACACAGTGGAGAATCCTACAACTTATTTATCTTCTATATTAGTGGATAGCCAACAGTGATTAGAAAGATTAAAATAGATTAAATTCTTCCACTAACAATAAACGTAAAATCCTGAGCTCAACTACTCACCAATACAAAAGCCTCTCAAAACGTTCTTAATATTTTCTTATATAATATATTTACTGTCATTTTAAAACAATCCTTCGCAGTATGTTAGCTACCAAATGCAAAAGGTCCTGTGTCATTTATAAAAGCATATTAAGCATCTTCTCAGTAAAAATTACAAATAAGATGCTACAACGAAAACATTTCAAATATTTAGCGCATATATCTTTTACTAAGTTTACTAAGATTTTCCGTGAGGTTGAATGGAAAATCAAATAATATTTTTTGCTAAACTACATACATAGTTTTTGTGTTATGTTAATCAACACTTGTAGATACTACAATCTCACCATACCAGGAGCGTGATAATAGCAATAGGCATCAACCTAAGGCTTTTGTAAGAATTATTACAAACCTTCTGCTCAAACCTGCTATGAAAATACAGAATTTTGTATCTGTGAGTTTAATACAAATTTAACTAAAAAATTACTATCTCGTTCTTGTAGTTCTGTAAAAATTCAGTATCTTGGAATATGAATCACGTGTAATTAGATTTTTGAAATAAAATAATAAAAAAACTTTCAGTAAAGAGAAATAATAATAATAAAGTAGAAATTTGACAAAAACATATTTGTAAACGCTGCCTACAAAACCTTTTTTTTTTTTTTTTTTTTGGACAGGCAAACAAGACGTCAAAAAAAACTGAATTGTCAGAAGTCTTACAATTCAAAGAACAGCTACCTGAAAAACTTCAGTGAAGCTTGAAGTATTTTATAAGGCATTTACAATGGGCCATTCACGTGGGACTGGATAAGAGGAAAAAGTGCCTCCGAAGCTAGAAATATAATTATGTCTGGCAGGAGAAAACCAGAAGCAGAAAGAAAGCAGCGATTCCATTCATGAAATACATTATTCTGGGAAACTTTAGAGAAGTTACAAAATAATGAAATGGAAGGAGAACGAAATGTTTCACATGTAAAAAAATATACGATTAATAGGAAAAGAAGAAATTTCTTTCCAATACGAAATTTCGATTATGAATTAACTTGCATAAAGAAATAAATCCTTGAGCAGTCTGTTAAGAATAAGATTAAAAAAGGTCTCTTTCTCTGACCAGCAGTAAATTGCAAATGAACTCTCCAATTTGCTTTTCCTGGCTTTCTGAAGAAAGACTGAAGTGATTAATTTACTTGACGCAAAAGAAGATGAAAATTAATAAAATAAGTCATAATCACCAGGACTTCTAAAACGTTTTAATACTTTTATTTCAGTAAAGAAAAAATAATAATTTTCCCATCTATATAATAACAAGCATATGATGTATGTAACACTGTCAAAATTTGGGGCAGAGTGCATAAATAGCAGAAACTTTGTTTAATTCAGATATTTTTAATTCTTTCTTATATGTTCTTCAATCCAAGTTCACCCAACCTCAAAAGGTTATCAATATCAACAAATGAAACTTTCTTTGGCAGGCGTTATTCTGCGTTTTGATCTTTTCAGCAGGATTCGGTTTTCAGAAAAGAAAGCAAAATGTTTCATAAAATGGTAAAAATATTATTTTAAAATTTTGTTTTAGTTCCTAAACTTTAGCTGAATATGCTTATAGCAGAGCGAAACATTTATTGCGTTCGATCAAAAAGAAACTATCACAAAAAAATGCGTATTAATCTAAGAGGCAAATTTTCCTGTGTCATGTTTTTTCCTTTTCAGTGAATTACAAAACCCGTATATTTTAACAGTTTATGTTATCAATGTAGTTTCTCAAATAGAATGCTCAATTTAACATTTTCTGTTTTTTAATCTGGTTAACGTTTCTGTTTTTAATCTGGTTTTCTGTTTCTGTTTTTTAATCTGGTTTTTCTGTTTTTTAATCTGGATTTTTCCAATAAATGCTGTGTCCACCAGCGGCCGAGCGGTAACGTCGCTGAACACTGGTAGTTCGGTCTGAGGTTCGAATCCCGCGAACGGGCTGGCTGCATGGGTGTTTTCGTGGTTTACCCCATGTGTAACGTGTATAGGAGCCAGTTTCCCTAAAAACGTCCTCCACGAAGGCATCCATCCCTTAAGGCAGATAGCCCTCGAGTGCTTTGCCGTAATCTAATAAACCAAACCAAACCAAACCAATAAATGCTGTAAAAATAAAATTTCGCGTTTCTTGTTTATTTTCCACAAAATCCCATCAAAATTGTATCCGTAGCTTTTATGGGACTCTCTTTATCTAACTCTCATAAAGTTATCATAAAGTTAAACAGATCTCACTAAGAAACCTGGCGACTTCTCGCTCAGGAGTGAAGAATACCAATTTATTATTTGTCAAACTCCTAACACAAATGAAAGTACTTCGTGCTTAATATAACACCGAGGACTTGCGGTGGAACTTGAGAATAATTTTACAATAAATTCAAAGATAAAGCATACTGGACTAACAATTAATTTTTGCTGGACTAAATATTTAATTTAAGGCTAACTAGGCTAACTCAACAACCTACCTGGAAATCCTTATTAAATGGCCAAAAAAGCATATCAGCAACTCTGCATAACAGCAAGGACAAACTAGTAACGTGCGGTGGCTAGCCTGAATAAACTTGTAGTTTCGTTTGTATTTATACTCACTTCACTTGACTTTAAATTTTCATTCTATCAAGGGAATGCGAGGGGAAAATGAGAGGTTCAGGAAAGGTACCAAATTTAAAATAATTTGTTATGAAAACTGAGATAAGCCCTACAAGCTACCTTCAGGAAGACTAATCAAAATGAGAAAATATAGATAAATCTAGATAAGAAGAAATAATTGGCATATCCTTGGATATTTTATCAAAGGAGTACCTGTCTTTCGCTGATTACAAAGCTCTTTATTTAATTTCACCTTTAAAGTGGTGATAAAAATTTTCATTTCTTAAACTCAGAACTATCAGAATAAAGATGGCCACTTTTCAGATTAGGTAGATGTGATAACCCTTTCTAAGTAACTAATCAATTGCGCATCATTTTCATAATTTATTTCTGAGGCAGTAATGTAAAGATATTTGCAAGTATTAAATCGATTACTCACAATGCGGTGTTATTGGGAAAGAACTCGCATAAGCCGGTTAAAAAGTCATTGTTGGTAGTTCTTATTGCTTACTAAAGTATAAATGAAACCTTCACAAACACAAAAAGTATTTTAAAAGCAGAACATTATTGTATAATGTAATGTTTAAATTAATATCTTGAAATCATAATGGAAACGTTGAAAATAAAAGGAAAAGTTTAAATCGTGAACCCCAAAAAAATTTCCTATTTTATACTAAGAGCATACATTTATAATAGAGAATTTCCTGTCATTCAATAGAATGAAATTTGCTTTAGTATAAATGCCGAGAGTCGTATCTTCGAGAAGAGTGCCGTATAAGATTTCAGTTACAATCTGCCATCAAGTGTGCATATAACGCTTCCTTTGTGCTTGGTTTCAGTACTTTTTATGGACTTGCGAAAATACTTTATCTTGCTCTTCGCTTCTTCTTTATCACCAAGGTTCTCTGAAGCGCAAACTAAATGACAGCGCAACAAATGGAATTAAACATTCGTGTTACAGCCAAGCCTTTTGAAATTATCCTCAATTAGTTGTGTCCAGTTTTCTTTCTTTTTGTATCCAAAAAAAAGTTTTTCTTAACAAGAGCAAATGAAGACCAGGCACGTGGTGGTTCTTTTTATAATTCTATCCTATAATAGTTTTAAGTATCAATAATGTTACAAAGTGTGATGTCCTTTACATGATGTACAAGTTGCTGATATTTTAAGGTCACACTGGTGAAGAATATTCACTGAAGTAAATTTTCGAGACCAAGTAAAGGTAGCACATTTCCAACAAATTTAATTTAAATATTAATAATGGACAATACTGAGTAGCCTGACTTAATTAGGAGGCAGTAGACAGATTATTGTCATAAGTATCAGATGTAAACTATTTACATATGACTGCATTTTTTAAGATAAATCTCTTAGTAGTAGAGTTTGAAGTCTGTAAGAATTTGACTCTAATCTCTGTGGACCATAGTCGGAAAGTAGATGAATCTATTTTTTAAATATTAATTCTTGGATAGCCTGGACAAAAAAGAAAAGAAACAGAATATTTCTATTTAAATAAGAAAAATTAGTTTTTTCATTTTTCTCCTGTTAAATAAGTTTAATAAATTTTAGGATATTTAAAACTTTTTACCTCAAAATTCACCTGTATTTAATATCAAATATGTTTCGGAAAAAAATCAACTTTTAATTCTGTCACTTTTGACTGCTTACGAAATATCCTAAAAGTGAATACTGCAAAAATTAGAAACTTTATAAAAGTTTTGTTTGTTAAAATCATACATAATAATCTTTTATAAAATGCAATATAAGTAGGGTTTAAAATGTTTTTGGTTTTGTTATCTTATCGAAAACATTTTATTGCATATACCAGTGTTACATCAGGGATACATACGTTAAGTTGTTTCTGTTACAACTTATTTTATCAAAAAACATTTTATTACATATACCAGTGTTACATTAGGGAGACATACTTTGCGTTGTTTCTGTTATAGCTTATTATATCGAAAACATTTTATTATATATACCAGTGTTACATCAGGGACACATACGTTGCATTGCTTCTGTTATAACTTATCTAATAATAACATCACTTGTCAGATTAAATCCACGATTTTTTATGGCCGAGAGGCATACGTTGTGCCTCTCATTAGCTTAGGCTTTGGGCACCTTATAAGCGTCATGACGAATTTGTCCCCCTCCGTCCCATTTTGAAGGAGAACTCTTCATGGGATGGATTCTAGGGTCTCCTATCCCTCTTCCTTTTCTCCTAATCTCTCGTGAAGCCTTTCGGCTCGACAGCACCTTAAATGAGCACCTTAAACAGCACCTAAATCCGTTCTTTCTCTGGGTTTCGGACCTCAGCCCAAGCTCATGGCAGCCTGGTCTACGTTATACTAGAGCTAGGTATCAGTATTACAGTGATGTTTGAATTGTGAATGGCAATAAATTACATTCCCTTTACGTTTCGAATTATCATCGATATCTGGTATATAGATAAGCTACCTTTATTTCTAGCCACAATGCTTTCCCAGTTCAAATTCATATAAAAATTGTATAAATACATTTTCTTTATTACATCCTTCCTTTATTCTCGTCGAACATTGCTTTCTTAAAATTTTTTGTTAATGTATTTTCAACATTAGAAGCAACTTTCGCTTCATTTAAAAGAAAAAAAATATGTTAACTATACAGTATACAACTAATATAGATTGAAGTAGCATAGTATAAATATATTATGTACATATAGAATGTATTATATTTGAACAAGAGAGGGAGTGCAAAAATTCACTTTTCTAAAAGATGACGGATGCGTATGTTTTCCAAAACGTGAGGAAGTATTCCCAAAGATATACCCAAAAGCAACTAATAACAATAAATTCTAATTATTGAAAATCCATTTCACGCTAAATATTTCTCTTAAAAAAGAAACACAAAACATATTCTCTTAGAAATGCAGCTCTACATCCGAAAGTCAATTGCAGACGTTTCAATGAATAGTTAGTAACAACTGAAAGAGCAAGGAGAATTCTGCCTTTTGTAATAATATAATAAAGAGATGCTACTTAGGAAACCCGACACTTAAAAAAATTTTGTTTCTAAAAATTAAAAAAAGAATTCTCAAGTTAATACCATGAGAATACTTCACATAAAAAATTAATAAGAAAGAATAAAATCATTCAAGCAGTCGTTAAACAAATTACAAAAGAAAAATTACCTATGGAAATTCTGACATATAATGGAACGAAATGAAAAGAAATAAACGAAGCAAATATATTACCTGAAAAAAAATTCAAAGAAAATAAGTGTAAGTAAATAAGTCATAGACTGAACATATCCCCTCTTTAATTAAAGGAACTCAAAAGCTTCATTTAGTGCAATATGAACGTGAAAGAAAGTGAAAATCGATGAAGTTTTAGCGACGGGAAAGGGAGTCACATTTTTGCTGTTTGCTGAATTATATTGTGATTACCAATAAATACAACTGCATATGCGCGTTGGAGAAAACTAAAATAAATGTATTAACAATTGAAAAACCAAATAAGTTTATTCTGAAAAATGAATTTTTCAAAGTGGTATTAAATGCCCAAAAGGTATTTAATAAACATACAGCTGCCTGTTTCTAAATGAGAATTTATCTAAGCTTAAACAGCACATAATAGACTTTTTATCTAACACATGGGGAAGCTGCTGGTGTTTTTCATTTCGTGTTATTCACCAACTAAATTAATTCCTCGCTTTACTCTCAACAAAAATACTGATAAAAATTCACACCCTGCATTCTTTTGAGAAAAAAAAATTTCTCCCCTCCTTCAAAAAATAACTAAACTAATGATGACATTTGCAGTAGTTCCGTTTGTAATACAAAAATAGGAATGAAAATAATTTTTATGACAATAACTGCAGTCTTCAAAACTGTGGAATCTTTAGTTATGAGGGAACACTGGTAGTCTGATTTGGGTTCAGTTAAAAATGAACGGACTGACTACATGTGTGTTTCTTCAGTTTTCTCCATGCGCAACGTAAATACGATTCAGTTTCCCTTAAAAATTCTTCCTCGAAGGCAGACTTGCACTTAGGCAGATAGCCCTCGCGTGGTTTGCCATACTCGAATAAATCAAATTTAATTATAAGATAAGTGTTGTTTTATCGAAAGATTTTTAACTCATCTCTGAATTGACTAATCCAATACGAATAAAATCTTGACCTTCGTTGAAACTTTGAGATCATCACCCTGAGTTAATACTATTAAGGAAAAATATAACATGCCTTTAATATCATTGACAGTACTAACCTAAAATCCTCACTGTTAGGATTAAATATCTCAAATTCGTTTCCAAATGCAGAACATAAGGAAAAAATCTTGAAAATACGCTTTAAAAGCAATGTCACTTGTCCAAAGTCGCACCAAAAATGACAATTTTACTGAGCTAAGAATTAAAATGAAATTGCTTAAAATTTCCATTCACTTGAGATATTCTTTTATTTCTTTGAAATGATAATCAACCTAGTATCTTTAACTTACCATCTTTTAGCATATTCGAGAAATTTTTAAGTTGTGGAAGCATAGGGAATTTGACTGAGCAACTCTAAAGTACATACTTCAACTACAGAAATTCCATGTTAATGATTTGAGCTATTTTTAAATTCCTTTACATTTTTGGCTAAGTTCGTCAGATGTCGAATTCTGACAACTTTAGTTCCACTAAAGCTCTTTACAGGCTACAGGCTGCATATGGCCAACTGGGACTCGTTCCCTTCTCTTCAGTCTTACTTTGGCTGGGGAAGAATGTAAAGAATTTTGGTTTCGTCAACTACGCTCTCTCGATGTGTAACTGATAGCAAGTCCGGCTAGCAATCAGATCTGGAGTTTGAATTCTGGTGAGGGCACAGCTAATTTTTCATATACTTCAGCTTCGAAGAAAGAAATCAAATAACTCTACAGCTAGGCAAAAATATTAACAATAAGTCAGCTATTCGCATAAGATTTGGCTTTTATTTCTTTTTCTGAATAATTCCTTAAGTTTAGAAAAAATTAAAGTATTGATAAAATGTCCATGAAGTTAGGTTTTGGATGAAATACAATCAGTTGGTGAACACGTTATCTTTTGTGCCCTAAAATTCGACATTTTCGTTACTCATTACTTTCTGAGTCCACATTAGGTCTAGTTCTCAGGATTCTGCTGTATTTCTTTATTCAATTAGATTTAAATATAAAATAAAATTAATTAATTTTTCCTCTTTACCATGACTTTAATACTGCTTAAAGTAATCAGTTCTACTATTCCATAAGAAGCACAAAGATATTAAGTATATCTACAATTTTTCTACAATACTTCAATTTCATTAACATTTACCAACTGATTTACATCAGCATTATCTCCAACTATTACGATCTCTTTTTTTTTCTACTTAAATTTTTCTCTACTGTTATTTGGCTCTCGACACAACATTTACTGTAAGACTTTCAACTATTCCTTTGAACAAAATATAGAAATCCTGTCAATGAATTCTTAACATATAACTGTAATATTCTTCCCCATTTTACAGTTTACGAAAGTCTATGGGAGAAACATGCATCTAAATATACAGATCTGAAAACATAAACATAAGTTGACTTTGGAAAGATACAAAATATTTGTTTTATTTATTTTTATGAATCAATAATTTTCATTCACTTTTCCCCCTTTGAAAGAGAAAGCAAGAAAGAAATCAGAAATTGTGACAAACTTGTTTCAAAAAACTATTTGACTTTTTTCCCAGGCGTAAAAACCAAATTTAATATTTCGAGGCAATTTTTGAGCCCATCTGTTGAATGATGAGGATAAGGAAATAAGATTTCGAAAGAAATATAAAAATCGCAAGCGTGTGAGCTTCTTTTTCCCAATGCTATTTAAATTTCTTTGCTGCCTCAATGTCGAAGGTACTTAGAAACTCTATACTGTTCATTCATCAATATATTCTTAACGGATATTTCATAGTGCCTCTGCGTATAATTCCTAAAAAGGGAACTTTTTCCTGTATCTTACTGCAGCAAAACAGCAAGCAATAAGTTTACAAATATAAACTAAATTAATTTCTTCTGCTTTCTTCCAGTTAATCTTTCTTCTTTCCGTTTTATTTATAAATGTTATTATATAGTCTAGCTATGCATATTTTACGCCGGTATCTACCTCCTAAAAGTTAAATCTCTCTTATTCAAATTTACCTAATTACAATTTAGCTATCCAGTATCTAACGCTGAATCTGTGTTGTCAGTTTCAGGCCTCTACAGTTGTCCGTTTATTTAATTACCATCTATATATTCTTCCTCTAACCTTTTCCAAAATGTTATGTAACCTTTTTATATTCTGAATGTAATATTAAAAATAATTTTCTAGAGTTTGCTATGTCTATCCCCTATAAAATTTCTTTCCCGTCTTTCTCTTCCTATTTATCGACACTCTTTACATGAATAGCTCGATATCTCTTTATTCGATTTATAATGAAAATATAAAATAAAAGTGATTTACAGTTTGTAAATTCAAAAATTCATGAAATAAATGAAGTAAGAGTAGACTTACAATGAAAATGAAAATTCTGAAAACTGTAAAATTTAAAAATCCATTGATAACGCAGTCAATGAAACTGTGTTTTAAAAAATTAAAAATACACTTCATAAGAGTAAGAATCTAATGAGGAAACTTAATTTTATATATAATTATAAAGAGTGTCAATATATATATATATATATATATGTGATGTATTAGCTTTAGTCGTAGCTTAAATAATCAGACGATAAGTTTAAAAAACAGGATCCATTTATTATTATTCAGAAGAAATAGCAGTTACAAAAATCAGATATCCGGAGTAAATAAAAAGAATTACTAATAACTTTTTGTATGAAGTTTACTGCATCGTGACATTTAAGAAAAAGCCCCGATATTCTTTTGCTAGTCTTTTTATAGCCTCTGGAAAGGCGGAGCTTCCAAGAAATGACGTCAGCCTCGTCAGCCAATCCAGTTCGCTTTAAATATCTCGAGAACATTCTATAACTGTACGTGTAGAAAAGGCGGGAAAAAACAACTTGACTACAGGGCTGTAGATTTAATTCCACGTACTTTCAAATAAGAGAACGTCGCCATTAAAAATGAAAAGAACATACAGTTAGAATTTCAAGTGTATTCTTGTCTATGGAATTTTATTATTACATATATATACACAAAACAATTCTTTTGAAAACAAAACACAAACATGCCACATTAAGCTGCTGATAAATTATCATTAAAGACATAAATTAAGAAATTTAGAACTAATGTTTCACAAAGACCATAAATTGAAATTCATAATTAAGAAATTTCAAATAAAAGTAATTATGGTGCTAGACTAAATTACAGTAAAGTGTATGGAGGAAAATTGTAACCCTTGTCTTTGTGATGTTAGTTCCTTTCTCTAAATTTGTAAAACTGTTAAAATAGTATAAGCGCTATTAGTTCTAAATTTCTTACTTTATGCTTTTAATGATAATTTTTCCGCAGCTAATGCGCGAAAATACTAGGCATGTTGATAGAGTCTGTCTCTCTTGTTGAACATAAACTAGAATAAACCCTATAATGACCTGGAAAATTATAGCACCTCGCACAGGTGTGTGTAAAAACTACTGACTCAAACCAAGGGTAAAAATAACCCTTTATTAATTCAAACTAGTTAACAGAAAGGCACGAACTTCGTGCGTTACAAAAACACCGTCAACTTGCGGTAGAAACTAAAACGTAGAATATAACACCTGAAATAAATAGTGCAAGTCAAACCTGAAATAAATAGTGCAAGATCACACTTAAGTTACGCCTAAGAGGTGGATTCATAGGAATCTAACCGGAGTAATACTAATTTGATAAGGCCAAGAGGTTTACTAGCGTGACCGCGAAATAGCAGCGAACGTGCGCTTGGCTAGCAAAACACGTTCTGAATAAACTGAGATATTCACACGTTTAAATAGCACTTCACTTAACTTTAAATTTACATCCTGGCGAGAGAATGTGAGGGGAAGTTGAGAAGTCTAAAACAAGTATCAAACTTAAAATAAATTTGTTATGCAAAATAAGGAAAACCCTACATGTTTGTGTTTTGTTTTCAAAAGAATTGTTTTATGTTTTTGGAATACAATGAGCAGCTATTAGCGCTTATACTATTTTAATAGTTTTACAAATTTAGGGAAAAGAAATATCACAAAGACAAGGGTTAAAGGTTTCTTCCATAAACTTTACTGTAATTTAGACTAGCACCCTAATTAATTTTATTTGAAATTTATTAATTATGAATTTCAATTTCTGGTCTTTGTGAAATATTAGTTCTAAATTTCTTACTTTATGATAATTTTTCTGCCGCTTAATGCGCGAAAATACTAGGCACGCTCGTGTTTGGTTTTCAAAAGAATTGTTTTGTAATTATCGAATACAATGAGCAGCTATTAGTGCTTATACTATTTTAATAGTTTTACAAATTTAAGGAAAATAATTCTTAAAATTTCATTGAGAATTATTAAATATTATGCTTTTAAAATATAATTCCGAAAAATGAACTTAAACTTGGTGATTCTTTTGTTACGAATATGAAAAACTCCTAATATTCCTCTTCCCCAGGTACACAATTCAGAATTCTCTGGTTTCTACGAGAAGTGGAGTAATTTCAAAACTACATTTAGTAATCCAATATCTAAAAATATGCCGCCTAACCGGTATAATGGTTAGCGAAGCTGACTCCTTTACCGAAGGGCATGGGTTATAGTCCCGGACAAACTCATGGATGTTTGTAAATGTATAGTATCCGTGCGGCATTGGGGCACTTTAAACATGCGGCGAGCCGAAAGTCCTCTCGAGAGATTGATGGTAGGAGAAGAAGAGTAGGAAACCCTCAGATCCCTCCCGAGTTGCTCTACATCAAAATTTTGGGCGGAACTGAGCAAAGTGGTACTATCATTTGTATGGTGCTCTTGCCAACGATAGGCGCTTGTGCTCCTTGCCACGATGAATTTCATAAGCTTGTTCTGTTGTTACTATCAGGCAAGTGAGATAAGTCACAACATATATAAAAATATTCACTTAACAGATGCTAAAAAATGTTTTTATTTACACGCTGCGCTCTGAGGCCAAGTTAACGCAAAGCTCGAATGACAGATATCAGTTATTATTTGAAGCATTAGAAGACCATTACAAGAACAAGAGAATAATAGTAGACACTAATGTTCAGAATATTATAAACAACCTCAAACTTAGTCAAGAGTCGTCTAAAGAAATTCAAGAAATGCTAGATCATGTAAAAACGAATATACGGGCATTGAAATTATTAGATTATGACAAACTTTTCGTTATATTAATAATAAATGTTATCATTCTGAAACCTGATCGATAGTCTAGAAAGCAATTTGAAATGACTTTCGCATCATATGACATTCAAGAATTTGATGCATTTTTTTCAGTTTATTGAAAAAGAAGTCAGATGTTAGAAAGATTATCGTGAAATATGCCATTTAAGGGTGTAGACAAATAAGAAACCGCGGAAAAATCCGTCTCATCTGTCAAAAGGTCTCGCAGTTCCTTTCAAAATTATCTTGTTTTATGTGAAACAAAGGGCATTTCATGTACAAATGTTCGACATAGAAGGATATGAATAATATTGAAAGATTTGGTACTATCAAAAAACATAGACTTTGCTTAAATTGCTTATTTCCTGTCATAAAGTATCTCAATGTCGGTGAAAGATCACTTGCTCGATTTGTAAACTTGAACATCATACCTTATTGCACAGGTAATTTAGTAAAGATTCCAGTTTTGACTGAATCTAAAACTGAAAATGTGCAGGCAGACGCCAAGTTAGTAACTCCCACTCAGTCGTTAACAAAGGTTGTTAAAAAGTAAACAGTTTTGATGTGTACTCCTTCGTATTCAAGCCTTATTTTAACCTAAACATCCTGCGTTTGCTATACTTTGCGCAGCCTCTCATATAATTTTATAAGTGTTGAATGTTCTAATTCATTGGGATTAAAACAGCAAAAGATTTTTGTTCTTAATTCAGAAATTAATAATTCCGTTTTAAATATTAAATCAAAAATAAAAGGCGAATTATCAGGTTTAAAGGGTAATTATAAAAAGTATTCAGATTTTTTTTTGTCATTCCAAAAATAACTGATATTATTATACCTAAGTCAACTTAAATCAGCTTTGGAGACATCTGGAAATCAATCCAAAGAGTTCATGCAAGAATATGAAATATTGTATAATATGGCTGAGATTGAAGATGAAGCTAGTTCGAAGATAATTTACTACCTACCTCCCTGCCAGGTCTACAGACCTAACAAGAGTACCATTCGACTGCTCGTGGTCTTCAACATTCATACAAAACCTGATGGCGGTCAGACCCTCGATGACATTCTTCTGAAGGGCTATGTCATATAACCAGATCTTTTTTCTATCATGCTTAAGTTTAGAAAGCATCTTTATGCCTTCAGAACAAAGATATTGATTCTCCAGCAAAGGCCTACAGTCTTCAAAAGGTTACGTTGGAATAGCATGTGCTCCATTCTAAGCCCACCAGACACTTCGTCACACAGCTTTTGATGAAAGAAATGACTTTGCTTTAGTCTCAACCGTAGTTTTAACCGACTTCTACATGGACGATGTCCATGCAAACTTCGAAGTTTATCATGGAGTATAATCATTGGAAGTACTTATATGCAGGATCCCAAACTCCTCTTAGCAGTGCACGTCAAACGTTTTGGCCTATGAGTAGTAGAAATTTGGCAAAGCAGATAGTTCACGAATATATAGAGTTGGCTACCGGCTAAAGCCCACCACTGCCTTGTAACTAAATGGGTAACCTTCCTTACGAACGCGTAACTCAGATTTCACTTTACTAATATAGGAATTAATTGTGTTGGCTCTTTAGTGTTAACTATAGGGTGTCCTATAAAAAACATATATTGCCATTTTCTTATGCATGTCTAAGAAAGACTACGTTTTGAGATGGTGTCTGATCTAAAAACCGAAGCTTTAATTGCAACTTTGAAACATTTCTTTGCACGGCGAGGCAAAAGTTTCACCATCCAACTTCAAAAATGTACACGCGAAACTGAAATGTTTTAAAACCTTGTAAGAACTCCTGATGATAAATTATGAGTTTTTCTGATTTCTGAAAAAGTAAGACATAAATTTCTCCGCCCACAGCTCCAAACTTCGGAGAGCTCTGAGAAGCTGGTGTTAAGTCTTTCAATCACCATCTAAAAAGAACAGTTTCAGAAACCAAGGTAATTTTAGAAGAACTGCTAATTACTTCTGCTCCGATTGAGGGCATTCTCAACTGGAAACCCCCTACCAAATGATTTTAAATGATTTTGAGGCTTTTATGCCGGGCCATTTTTTTGATAGGACGTCCGACAAAGGTAACTCCAGAAACAAAATTTTTAGACAGAAAATCAAACATTTTCCAACAAGTCTACAAAAGATTACCCAGCGATTATATTAACCATCTACAACAAAGAACTAAATGGCAGTTTTCTAAAGATAACGTTCCTTCTGGTGCTGTTACATTGTTGAAAGAATGCAATTTACTTCCCTACAAATGGCCTATCTGTCGAACGGTTACAGCCGAAAACATCGCGGCAAAAACATCGCAGACGAAAATGTCGCGGAGAAAACAACGCAAGGCGAAAACGTCGTGCTACAAAACATCGTGGGAGAAAACATCGCAAAGAGAAAACATCGCAGTTCTAAAACATCGTGGTACAAAACATCGTCGTCCAAAGTAAAGCGGTTCAAAAACATCGCAGTTTAAAAACATCGTCGTCGAAAATATCGTGGTAAAAAATAAAGTATCTACAAATCATCGCATGACGATAACATCGCAGACATGCTTTTTTCAGGCATGCTTTAATAAGTGTAAATGGATATTCCCATAATGATTTGTGAGCGCAAGATGGAAAGAAAGATAATTTTTACTTTCAGATTTTTTATTAATTAATAAATTTTTGCTGAGAAAATAAAAAGGAAACTTAAGCATAAAAAATTAATGCAACTTATAGCACTTAATAGAGTTTTAAACCGACATAGTTAACTAACAAAGGCCATTAATGAATCATTTTTATAAAGTTTTTACTGGTAATATTTCATGAAAAGTATAATTAATTACATTTAATTTTCTATGCTCAAGTTTCCTTCTTACGTTTTCAGAAAAATTTATTAGTTAATAAAATATGTGAAAGTAAAATTTATCCTTCTTTACACCTTGCGCTCACAAATCATTATGGGAATATCCGTTTACAATTATTAAAACCTGAAAAAAGCATGTCTGCGATGTTATCGTCATGCGATGATTTGTAGATACTTTATTTTTTACCACGATGTTTTTAAACTGCGATGTTTTTGAACCGCTTTATTTTCGACGACGATGTTTTGTACCACGATGTTTTAGAACTGCGATGTTTTCTCCCACGATGTTTTGTAGCACGACGTTTTCACCTTGCGTTGTAGTATGAAATTTCGCCAAGTTACCAGAAGAGACGAACTCCCTCCTACGCAAATGGAAGTGGATAACATCATACGTACTCTGGCACCCAAAAAAGCTCCAGGTCCGGATGGAATTGATAATATCATCATTAGAGAGATACACCGGGAATTCCCAAAACTATTCCTAGCGGTCATTTCAGCTTGCTGGAAACATCAGTACTTTCCTAAAAATATGAAGTTGGCAGAAGTGGCGTTATTCCTAAAATCAGGCAAAATTCCGGCAGAACCTACATCTTACAGGCCAGTCTGTCTACTGCCAGCGCTCGGTAAGGTATTGGAAAGAGTAATTCTTTACAGATTGGACTTCTTCCTGCAAAGGAACAACGCTCTGCATCCCAACCAATATGGATTCCGAATGGGCAACTCAACTGAACATGCCATAAAAGACTTAATGGCCACTATCAAACAGAACAAGGATAACAATTTGCACTCACTGACAATAGCCATTGACATCAAGGGAGCCTTTGACTCCCTTTGGTGGCCAGACGTAATAAATTTGCTGCACAACATGGCGTGCCCAACAGCCATTATTACCATCCTTCGCTCGTACCTTCAAGATCGAAGTGTACAAGTAACATCAGACAGCGGCATTTATGTCAAAAATGTCTTTAGAGGATGCCCACAGGGGTCATGCCTTGGACCAACACTGTGGAATATAGTGGCAAACTCGGCATTTCGTCAGTTTGAGAGCGTAGAATACGCTCGAATCATAGCCTATGCGGACGATTTTATGCTAGTTGTAGCAGGAAGGAGTAACCTCGAAATGAGATCTCAATACTGTCTTGATCTGTTCTCCCAATGGGCCAGAGCACATAAGCTTCAGATTTCGGCAGAGAAAACTAAAGCTTTGCTCATAGGACGCAGCAGGCAGCTAAGACGCAACCCAAGCATTAAACTCCATGGGATACCGGTAAAATGTTTCCCCCAATTGAAATATCTTGGGCTATTACTCGACAACAGACTTTCTTGGATGCCACATGTCAGGAATCTTAAGACTCGAATTAGCATCCTAAGCAACAACATGAGACGCATGACTTCACATAAATGGGGTATCTCATCTAAGCTACTAAAAATTTGGCATAGAACCATTACAGAAAGATTAATAACTTATGGAGCAGCAATCTGGGGTGGCGAACTTACCTCTCATATGAAAAGATCCCTGCTCTCTATTCAGAGACAGCAGCTACTTCAAGTATGCAGGGCCTACCGTACCACGTCAACACTAGCCCTACAACAACTAGCAGGAATTCCTCCCCTAGATTTGATAGTAGAAAGGGAGGCAGCTATCGTAAGGGTTACCAGACTGGGTCAAACTTCAACACTCTGGGGTCATAGTTATCACCACTCGGACTACGAGGAGCAAAACAACTGCAATAACTTTCATCCAGCAGCTTTTAATCTCTCTGACGGTATCAGTATAAACGACCAACCAATTCAGAGGTACAGTAATAACCTTTTCACAGATGGCTCCAAAACTGAGAACGGCACGGGCAGCGCCTTCTGTAGACTAGAAAATGGAGTTGTAACATTCGAGTGGAAAAGGAAATTAGGCTTGAACAACTCGGTATACCAAGCAGAGCTTCTAGCTATCAGTGCTGCAATTAGATATGCGAACACATGTCAACAGGAGAAATTCTCCATACTCAGCGATTCTGCATCAAGTCTAACGGCTATCGCAAGTCAAAACAGCCGTAGTCCGTTGGTATACAGAATTCAGAAACAGCTTCTGACAATGCCTATTTCGCAAAGACCCACTTTAAAATGGGTTCCCGCTCACACAGGGATTCAAGGCAATGAAGCCGCTGACCTACTGGCCAAGCAGGCAGCCAACTGTACGGATATATTAGAAAGACCAACTAAACTTCCTTGGTCTCATATTAAGCGAACAACTTTGACAAGTCTGCTACAAAATTGGCAAAGTAGATGGACAGAGGCAGAGGTAGGACGAAGGACATTTCGCTTACTGCCAAAAGTTAACATGGAAATAAAGACCAACTGTGCTAGCCTAACACAGTTCTTGACAGGTCATGTACCATTCCCAGTATACCTGAACAGATTCAGACTTAGGGATACTCCTTTCTGCGAATGCGGAGAGGAAGGCGACACGGACCATTATTACTTCCATTGTGTACATACAAGAACCTGGCACTTGAAGAAACCAGCGGACTGTGCCTGGGCAATGTGGACGACTAACACACTCAAAAACAGAATAGCCCTTGATAAAATAGAGAAAATCTCAGAACACTGCCTAAGCAGAAACAACCGTGGATAATATTATAATGTTTCAAAAGTTCAGAACTTAAAGCAGATAACCAGAATAACGCTTAATGCCTTGCAGTTAACAATATGTAAAAACTGTTATTAGTTTATAATATTCAACCTTGTTACTCTGGAGTCTTCCCCGCCGTGATGGTATATAATTCCGTTTGGTTCATGTCCGTGGTCGGAAGCCATCATAGCGGTGCACTCACTCACTCACTCACTCACCTTGCGTTGTTTTCTCCGCGACTTTTTCGTCCACGATGTTTTTGCCGCGATGTTATCGGTGGACACCCTGTCGAACAGAAGATATAATATCTGCTTCTGATGGTAAAATTCATACGGTGATCTTAAGAACAAGTGATACCATTAAAAGATGCATTTTAAAATTTTATATACCGCCTGTCTAGTGATAGACTTTTCTTTTGTTTTATATAACCTTTTCTTATCCTAACTATTTACTAACTCTAAACATATTATTGCGTACGTCTTACTGTTTAGAAACTGAGCATTAACATGTTTACTTTAGAATTCTGAAACATTACAACATAGTGCTGAAAGTTGGAGATCGTTACACTGTTTATTCTTTTAAGGAAAGTAAAAGATTTTCTTTTCAAAACTGGCAATATTACAAATCCAGTACACTACCGATTATCCGCGAAATTGGGTGGCGCGACTGCCGCGGATAACAAAAATCGCGGATAGCCGAAAAAAGCTAAAAACGGGTATAGCAAAAGAGAAAACAGTTATTCCAACTTTGAAAAAAGTGTATGTACAATAAAACGTAAGATAAAAAAAGGAAATGTTTAACTAACGCTTAATATTTTAGTATATCACTCAAAACTAACCTAAAATGCATTTTGTTAATGAAAACAGAGAAGTGCTTTGTACTTACGAGAGGCATCAAGGATACACAGAAAATTTAAAACATATGTACTGTTTTAATACTGTAATGTATTATGTAATTACAAAAGCATAACTGTAAAATCAGTAAGATTAAGTGAGACGTATCAGTAAGATTAAGACGAGAGAGGGCCGTGGAGCGGGCACTGCAAGGATGAGTAAGAAATCACTTACTTATCAGAAGGAAAGGTTCCGAGAAGGCCGGGGATATTTTTGCTATAAATAAGCACGATGTTTAGCAAATTTAACGTTTCGCTCAGTTTTGTGAACATTTTTATTTTCTTTGCTTTACGCTTGGAAAAAAAAAAAAAAAAAAAATCTGAAATGTTTCAGATTTTAAATTACGTCCAAAGGGGCGTTTTTTTAACGTTTTGAGTGTTACCTTTATTTATTAAATATCATGTTCTTTGCACTTAAACCATAAAATTCAGTTCAAGAGCAATATCGCAAAATAATGTTAAATTAAGCATATCTTTAGAATTTCCGATATACACAGTCTCGCGAGCTGGAGAAAAAAGTATTTTTTTTTCTATATAACGTTGCCATTTCTCGCTTTTAAAGCATTGAGTTTGTAAATCAAAAATTCGTTAAAGTTTTACAAAATATAAAATCTATAATAAAACAAACTCCAAATTTGGGATTTCAGATGCCCATATTCGCAGTAGGATTTCGTCATTCAAAATTCGATGGCTCTATGTACCATTGTTTTATCACAATGCGAGAAATAGACAATCATTTATGCAGATTTTTCATTATTTAATTTCTTCAAATATAATGCAGGACTCTAACATTTTGTGGCAACAGTTTGAAAAGTGAACCGACGTTTATGAGTCCGACGCAAAATCGCAAAACGAAAACAATAGTCCTTCAGGGACAAAGCCCCTTTGGACTAAAAAAAAAAAAAAAAAAAACCTTTGTGCGGCAGGCGCGGATAATCAGGAGTCTACTGTCCTAAAGATTTAACGGTCACTGAGATTTATTATTAGAGTAATAGATTTAATTATCATTTGTTTTATAGCTCGAATTCGTATAAAATAAATTACTTCTCAGTTTTTTGCTATTAGAAGCATTGTGTTCCTCTTTATTTCTAGCCCATAATATTTTCTTCCAATTTCTAAGTTTGATATTGTATTTGTAATACATAGTATCAAACACGAGTTACTGCTAAATGAATATAGACATAGTATTTTGCCCTAAGTTTAAAATTAACAGAATATTATCAAGCCTTACACTAATAACATGCCGTATTTCTTTTTGAAACTGAATCGCATTTGTCAGTTTTGATTTACTTACTAATAATATGGGGCACTCAACTCCCGATTAACTGGGCTGAGGATTATCTCGGTCTTGTCTAAAAAAACTTTGTAAATTACATTATGTTAATTTAAACTCTTGCTATCCCTTCTCTTTCTGTAGCTTTAGAAAGGATGCAAATTAGATTGAAAAACATTTGAGTCGTGGATTTAGAATGTTTTAGATACCCAGCTCTGACAGTGCTGCTTCTGGCTTTATGCTATTTTTGCAAGCCATCGTTAATATACCCAATTTGAGGTCATGAGCTATAGCTTAAGTACGCTAATTTGTGTACTCTCGTACTACGATAACCTTTACCTTGAAATTTGCTCTTAAATTAAATATTGCAAAGTGGCAAAGTACGCACCAGTTACGCTTTCAGGTCATTTCAAGAGTTAATAAAAAGCTTATTTAAACCTTAATACTTTGTCATCATATTTTAGATGGAGAAATCATTCGCTTATCAGTAAGTGGTGCAGGACTTAATTCCACATAATTAGGACTTTATAAAGTTAAGTTTTTTATTACGGAAAGATGGAAAAATTACTATTCCAAAAAATCAGACTGAAGTTTCTAAGGCAAATACAAAATGCAGAAGTAAATAAGGAGTGTAGCAGCAGTGATAGCAGATGCTGTCAAAATATTTAGCAATTATTTTTATCCACAACAATTCTTATTTAATTACACATAATTTGGAATACTAAAACGTTGTTAAAACTAAATCGTAAAAATTGAGCAACCGTTAATTTTATGTTTCTAGTTAACATGTATCCAAGTACAAGAATAACATAAAAAAACATTGTTTTTTTTTATGTTTTTAAGTGTTTTTTTATTTTAAATAATCGTTTAACGTTAACTTAACATAACCAACTAATTTATTCTCGAAACGAAGCGGCTTAAAACAGATAAATTATTATTAGTATTCTTTTCTTAATTATAAAATTAGTTGTTTCCAATTCCTCTTCCTTTTATATTCTTTTAACTGCTGTCAAATCAATCGTGATTTAGTCTTAACCGTGAAAGATGTTCGCGGCATAGCTGCGGTTAATCTGGAGTCTGCAGTAGTCCCAGGGTTGCTAAGTGAATATCTGAGATTTCGCGAATACAAGAATTTTGCACAAACGTCAAATAATTCGGCAAATTACACATTTTTTCTACAATTTGTTTTTTAATTTCCGCTACAGCTACTATCATTTTTGATGTTTAAATAAATTTTGCTTTCCATTGGAACTCAAGCGAAAAATGATTCGCAAAGTAATCTTGTTTTAAAATCAAAACGAGAGCTTCGAACTTTGAATTATACCCCAATTTTTGCTTGACTTTGAGAGTTTGCTTATTCGCTTAATCGATATATATAGGCAAAGCATATTAAAGCTATCTGCTTAAGAGAAAGGATGCCTTCATGAAGCATTTTCTAAAGAAAAATGGCTTCTATTCGCATTACACATAGAAGGAACATCCATGCAGCTAACACTTTCGCAGGGTTTAAAACCTGACCCAACTGCCAATATTTATCTAACGTATTCACAAATAACACTAGTACCGAATACGAGAAAGTACCATTTTTAAAGTGTTTTAAAGTCTGTCAGTATCAAAAAACTGCTTCAATGCTAAGTGATCTTTTTCTAAATTTAAAAATGTGAATGCTTAGTGAAGAAACTTTCTGTCTATGTACATGTATGCGAGTACAAAACACCAAAACGTCCTTGTCCGTCTTTTAAATGGAAATCTAGAACTCATCTAATGGTAGTTATTACATTGTAAGACTCTGACTGTCGCTATTAAGCCAAATCCAAGAACCTTCATCTTTTGCTGAGTACTTCGTTCCGTTTCAATTTTCTTCTCTTTGTTCTGTATTTTATCTGATGTTCAGTTGCCTTGTAACGTGCGATTAGAAATAAAAAAGTATATATATTTTCTATGAGAGTTTTCAGTATCTTATATTGTGCTACAAGAAACAAACGTGTATTCTGTGAGACGAAATATAACAGCATGATTGTGAATAAGTCATACCTTGATTTTTCAATAAATCAATCGTGTGCCAAATCTTAAAATACGTTTGTGTCTAAACAATAATTTTTCAGATGTATAGTGTTACCTGATAAAACCTAAATTTCGATTTAAAAAGTATAATACAATGCTTATTTAGTTAGAATCTAGCTATTTTAGTTACTGCTTTATTCTGGTAGTTTTATTTCCCTTGAAATATTCAAGTAAATCCTCGGTCACAAAGATTGTCGCGAAACACTAATATTGTAAATAATAAGCCGTGAAAATTTCGCTACTTTTTCCGTGATAGCCACCCCTTTTTTTAAAGATAAAAGTTTTCCCATACTTTTTAGTAACGCTTTACTTCACTGATTTCTATTCCTCTCAGATAATGTACCAATCATTCTTAATACAGTTTACGGTTTCTAACATTTTGTACCTTTTAAAACTGAATCGTTAGTCTACTTAAATAGGCCATTTGCAATTTTGTTGATTATTTTATTATATCAATAAAAAAGAACATTACAAAAAGAAAAATGGGAGAATGGGAGAATTGCAGTATTTTGCTGTTGAGGTAAGATACTGAAGTTTGCTCTTGGGCATAATAATGTCAACATTTAAGGAAATAAAACATTTGTTAACTTACTGTGAATCAAAACACCGACAGCTAACGTTAAGAATTTATCTCAAAGATGACTACTTTTGGAAAGGCAGGTGGCAAACATACCTTTAAATTCAATTAAATCCTAAAACAATTCATTTTGGGGAATTCTTAATTGCTTTAATGAGCTAGAATTGTACAAAAGTTAAAAGCTTCGAAAAAAGAACTGCGAAAATTCAGCTATGCTCTCGCCGGGATAAGAACTTCGAATGTTCTAATTCTTAGCTATACATGCTACTGCATATACCACGGGAACATGCAAATGGAAAGGTATTATTTATAAAATTAATAAGTATCTATTGCAGAAGGATCAACAGTGTCAGCTACTCCTTAATATGACCACAGAACTTCATTTCAAAACTTCATTCATTCAAAAAGAAAATTTTTCCAATTTGAGCACTATGGACGAATCTACAGATATTAACTGCTGCTTGGTTTCTGTTCTAAAAACATGAAACAACAAGTTAAGTAATTTCTATACCAATTTAAACAATATTTTGTAAAACTCGGGTATGATTTAATTAGTATAAACATTTTATAACACATCTAGACAACAAATATAGATACGATCGCGATGTAGTTTCGCATTATGATAAAGCTACAAGTTGTGCTTATTTTTGTTTATGAAAACCTTCATTTATGGAGTGACTTTTTAAGCTTTATGTAAATATAAGAGTAAATGAATACTGATCGTTTTTTCTACTTGTTTGTGATTGTGATTGCTAGTTGGAAACAAGCTCTGCAACTTCTAAAAAATTCGCCACCCAGACAGGAAAATGGTTTGTAACTCTGACTATGGTACCGAAGGGGCCGAGTCGAATTCTGGAGAAGGCATGGATTTAAATTGTCTGTCCCTTCATAGGAAGCAACAGTCACCCACCTATTAGGCGCCTGCATAATAAAGTGATCACCGCTTCTGGCGTTAACAGTGGCCAACGCGTATAACGGCTAGTACCTGCCATTGGAAATAAAAAAAAGGCTTCTAAGAAATTATATACACTTCAAAACACAAAGAAAAAACAACACACTGTTAAGGAGCCCTTGAAGTAAGACAAAATATGACGCACGGAACAATAGGAAATACATTTTATTCCGGATCATTAGATACCGCAATGGCCGGTCTTATAGGGAGATAACTAAGAAGTAAGGCCACCATCTGAGTGATACTATATTTAAATATGGATGACACACACATTGAGTGTAGTCCAGGAATGTTGTATACCACGTGATAAAGGTTTAATTGTTCAGTTCATCTTCCTTGCAAAAGCGTTGAAAAGTACCCAATGATAAAGAGTAGCTCATGGAACTATCAATTATCATTCAGAAGCTCTCAGTTGGCGAACGTTCTGGGCATTGAGTTGGCAAAGAATCATCTGGACACTGTAAACTTTATCCAATCCCTGGTATAATCAAATGCAAACATCTATAATAAAAACTAATTAAGAAGAAGTCAAAAATTTAATAAAGATATTTTATATAATAAAATTTAAGAACACTCTCTAACTTCTGTCACCTTTCAAACGAAGAAAAATAGCGAGTCTTTATTAATAAAAACTGTATTCTACGTACAAAAAAATTCTGATTTTAAGTAATAAAAATAAAATTGAGTAACAAAATTTTATCATAATGTTTCAATAACTTATTTTAAATTATTTAGTTTTAGGGGTGAGTGACCAAATAGTGTTCTATTTCAGTAAAATACTCAGTTGATGTTGTTTACTTATCTGAGAATGAGTAACGCTAGCTACATTAGTGCTTCTTTTTAACGAGCTGTCGTCACTCTGTGTTGCTACAGTAACGCACACAAAATTCAAACTTATATTGCAAATGAAGTTGTTGTCATGACACACGATACAAATTCCCAACAGTTTTAGCTTCTATCATGGCAAAGACAACAATAACAGAAAAATTTATTGAATGTTGTATACCACGTGATAAAGGCTTAATTGTTCAGAAAAATTTATTTTCATAGTAGAACCATTTTTTAAATTTGTTTTTGTACTTTGGTGCAGAGGTCTTACACGTTACGTAATTCGTAAGACTGAAACACACACAACTTGACGTTTCATGTAATAGACTGTTTCCCTTTCATGTATCAAGGAAAAATACATACATGAGAATACGGTTTCTGAAAATAATTTCACGACGGGAAAAAATTTGCTTTATATTTCTAAACGTTTCTGCCTAAGAGTTTAACAGGCCTTTCAGAAGCCAAGTAGGTAAAAGCACTCAGTTCTTATAGTTTATAACGGAGTTTTCTCTAGTTTAACACCATACAAGTCAATTTCCTTTCGACAAATACTTGAAATGAAACTCTCTTCGGGAAATAGCAGCTCACTGCTTTTCCGTTATTACCTAACTATCTTGAAAAGATAAGAACTTAACTATCTTTAAACAACAATTAAAACATTTTAAGCTGGATAAAGCCGCTAGTTTCAAAAGATAAAATATTTTCCAGAATATTTAAGTAGCATAATATTCTTAACATGAAGTATGAATTTTATCCAAATTGTAGATTTCTTTAAAATGTTCAATTCAGTTAAAATAAGATTTTTAGTGCAATGTTTCCTCTCATAAGAATTTATTTAGTTTATTTGGTGCAAGCGTATTGCTTTGCAAGATTAAAATAAAAAAGGTAGAAAACATAGATTTACATCCTATTTTTAACCGGAACTTATTTTTTATTTTATTAAATCGGAACCTAAATTAGAAACATTAAAAATACTTAAATTTTTATGCTTAAAGTTAGCATACTTCTTTTTTGGACATATTTAGGGAAAGTGTATTTACCACATTCCTTGTATTTATTTCTTTTTCTTAACACAAGCCGAAATCTGCTTTCAGGCATTTGATGTTAATTTTTTTTTGTCAGCCTTCGATTGATATAGCGATTAATTTACTATGGTGAATTTAGCTAAAAATGCAGAAGCTCAGACAAAAATGAAAAGGAGAAAGACAAATTATCAGCTGTTCCTTGAATTGATGATTACGTTTTGGACATTCCGTTTATTTGTATATCTTGATAAAAAAACAATCTCATTACTTTCATAGAAAAAAAGATTAACACAAGATAAATTTTGTATCTTGAATCTTTATTTTTGAAGATATTAATTAAAATTGCATTTCGCTTGAATAATCGATAGATTTGAAATAACGCTATTGAAATTGCATATTTTAAGAGGAAGACGTGAAAATTCTATTTACGTTACTATTTTACGTAATATTACATATTATTACGTCTATTTACGTTACAGATGTCAGAAATGTCTAAACGGACATCTGTGTACTAATCAGCAGCCACAAATTTATGCAATTTTACATGCATAAACTGATCATTAAAATCTAAAATTTGAGATGATTAAAAACAGATGTTAAATGTACATCAGTCTCCGAGGTGAGGATATTATACTCACGTCAGTTTTTATTTCGAACAGAACAAACATTATTCGAAATTCTTGAAAAAAACTGTAAGGAGCTTCTTTTTTCTTTCGCTTATTTTATTTTTTCATGTAACAATTACTTGTTAACTTTCTTCATAGATGGGATCCTTCAGGACCTTTACTCTTCAGATTTCATTTATTTAAACGATCTGTCATTAGTTATGACGAAAAATGACTCTTTTTCTTAGTAATTGTTAAAATGTGACGAAAGGCCGGAGAAGATATTCTGAATCCTGGTTGAATCAGGAAAAAGTATTTTTATCATGAAATGAAAGTCTAATTTTTTTTTTAATTTTCATAAAGTCGTATTTAGGTGCATTCCGAAAAACATACTAGACAAAATTACTCAAAATTAAGTTTTTGAAAAGGATAATCGACTTTAAATTTGCATGTATACATTTTTGAACTCGAATTAATTTTTGCAATTTCCTGAACAATATAATTTCATTGCAGTTACCAATTATAAGGAAATTTTGTTATTTTGAAAGAGCACTTAAACACGTTTATAGCGCAATCTTCTGCTAGTTATACGATTCATTATTGTGCTGCAAATTACCATGATTTAGCAACTAGTGTGTGAGCTATAAGAATTCCACCTCTCATTACCAGTACGTTTTGTAGCTGACTTTACTTTGCGCAAAGAGCTTCATATTAGATTTTCATATAAGTCGGTTTTATATTTAGTAAATTTTGACTTTATCGATGCATACTGCGAAACGAAAGTTCAAATATTTGAAATACAGTTCCTGCCGGCTTCTGACTAAGATGAGTTATAATACATTTTTTTCATTTTGTCCCGTTTCCAGGAGAAATTTCGGCAAGAAGAATAGAAGAATTTGAACATTTCAAATTTAGATATTTCATATAGATGAACAGTTAAATTTAAATTTATTTTGCTTACCATGCTAAATGAAAGAAAAATTCAAAGACGTCTTTCACCTCTTTCCTACTCACTTAAATGTTTCAAGTGAGGCTGCAGAAAAAAAGAATTTAAAGTAAAAATAAAGAAAACTTTCATGTAACACTCTAGGTATTGAAATGATTTATACCGCTTTTGTAAAGCTAAATAATGTAGAATATACGCATAAAATTGTGCACAGAATTCGTGAGTCGAAAGGTTTTTGTACATATCCGGGGAAAAAACCGTTTAGAAACATTTGAGAAGTGATTTATGCAATAACTCAAACATTCTTTGATATAAATTAATATCATTAAATATATAAATTAAGGGAACTCGGTATCTTTTGAATGATTTTTTTTAATTTAAGAACTTTCATCTACTTTTTATGAATAATATCAAGTTTTTTTATGAGACAAAATGATTTTAAGCTGAAAAAAAAATATTTTTTACTAATTTTTGTTTAATTTTAATTTTTTTTTAAAAATTCAACAATTAAAAATTTTTTTCTTCCACAATTTTCAATATTTTTTCTTCAAATATTTTATTGTATTTATAATGGTTTTATTTATAACTTTACAGATCAATTTTGCAATTAATGAATTAGTTTCTGAGAAAAAAATAAAAAGCGTATTTTTATATAAAAACTTTAAAAAAAATATGATTTCAATCACATTTTTTCCAATAATTTTTCTTTTCACTATTTTTCAAAATCCATCCTTGATTCTATTAAGTATATAATTTTAAATAAGCAGTAAAATTATTAAATAGTTTGGTCCATATCTGTACAAGTTTTAGGACTTTAAGTAAAAGGATAAATTGAAAAATTGCAAACTGAGAAAATGCAGTTTAAAGTATGTAAACTGTATGAATGGTCATTAAATCAATTCAAATTTCTTAAAAATTTTATTACTGAATTTCAATACATATACATGTAAAATAAAACTTAGTACCGCTCAATTGATTAATATGAACATAAATTACAAGTTTAAAACTTTTTCTGGCTAGAAATATTGCAAAACAATCATAAAATGCAAGTAGAATTTTTCTTTACCTGTTTTTGTTTTTTAAAACACGCTCAAAACAATTTTAATGCATGAATTATTTATAATATATTTTCTAAAACGCTTATAATCAATATTAATAATATTAATTTGTCTTTTTTTAAATTTTTTTTAAAAATCAAAATTTGAAATTTTAACAGCCATAAATAATTTTATTTAAAGCCACTCAGCAGCTTATGTGACTTCTTCTCTAATTTTAGCTTTTGTTCTCGTATATAAATTACATTTATAATTAATTTATGTGCATTTTAATTAATTAAAGAGTTTAATGTTTGTTCCTGCACTGTTTCAATAATGCTATAGTCAGAAACCATAGATATTATTGAAATAGTCACTTTCATTACAATACCTCTTTCTATTCGTGTCTAATCACAGATAATTTCAATTTTTAATAAGCGTAGCAAAACTGACTGAATACACATAAAAGTATTTGCTGAGGTCAATATAAATATATAAACTTGCCAGTTTACAGGGGAAATTTTTTTCCAACTTCAATTGGTATTCAAATAAATCAGTTTATACACATAAAGAGAGTTTTTTTATAGTTCGAGTCATATTTAATTAGACTCCTTTTCATTTACGCTGATTTTTAGTAAGTTACTGAAAAAATTAAGAAGTAAAAAAAAATGAACTCTGGGGGTGTGTGATTTAAAGGGGTGTCAAAATTTTTTAAAACCTTTTTATAGCATTTATTACCGTCAAATCATTTCAAATTTCTCTTCAGTGTAGTAAGGGTATTAAGGTACTTTTCCAACAAAAAATTGAAAAATCGGTAATTTCATTGATTTTGGGGTACCGAGTCAACTTAATAAATTAAATATATTATAGAATTTTACAGCTCAAAAATGTATAGAAATACCCTAAATGAGGCTTTCAAGAACAAAGACTCATTTCCACTTATAAAGGATTAAAAAATGAAATTAATACATTAATGTAAATAATATGCATCCTTAATATACACATTCTCCTAAAATAAAATGTGCTTAAATATTTAATTTTAATGATATATTTACAAGATTAAGTCTGTAAAAAGTAGGAAGATACCAAACGCGTCCTGTTGTTAATCAACAAATGGAAAGAGAGCCACATAAGAAAGAAATATTTTATTTTTACTTACAGCAGTTTTCATCTATTGTTAACTTTTGCATTCAAGACAACATACTTTGTAATAAAACGCTTGACTTGCGTTCATCTTCTTCACTGCAACTGCTACTTCACTAACAAATATTTACGTAAAAGGAAGAATGGAATAAAACCCAATAAATGAAGTGGAGCTGAACATTTCGACGCCAATTCCAAGTTTACTTCTTACGAGCGCAGCTCGTATGTTAGATTAACTCTTTTTTCTAGTAATTTGATGCTCTGGCCTATTTTTAGGTTAGTGAGTAAAATGATACAAATGCTGTTTGTATGTTTTTATCTATGATGTTGACTTCAGTTTCAGGATAACGTAATTAGTAGAGGCTACCATCATTGCAACCCATTGATTTGTATATTATATGACTCAAAAATACGTGTTAATAGAAATGAAAGATGCAATAGCTATACGTTTGAGCTTATGTTAAATACTATGACTTAGCTAAATCCAGAGAAAACGATATTTAGCTAACAATGATAAGTACAGTTACCTGAAGTTTAAAAATGTACAAATAATAGTATATTTCAAGAGGTAGGTAATTTCCATTTATAAAATAATTAACAAATGTATTTCTTTAACTAAAAAATAATAACAACTAAGTACATAATAAAAAATAATCTTTTAGTTGCGAAGACAGAAGGAATTAGAAATTTCAAAGACAGTTGCAAAGTCTGAGAACAAGAAATAGCTATTCTTGTTTAAAACTTAGTTTCATTAAGTTGCATATATTTAGGATAAGTTGAAACAGTATAGAAAAAAAGCAGAAGTAGTATAGATATACTAAAAGTATAAATTATAAATTCCAGCTTATATACTTTATTTAATCCGTAACATTCAGTATTTAGTCAATAGTAATTACTTAACGAATCATTTTACACTAGCGGTCTAATGCTTCAACTGAATAACTTTGTTTAAATAATTCATTAACTACTCAGTGTTAATTACGTCTACAAAATTATTATTTCATGCATAAAAAATGAGTAAACTGAGATACTCACACTACCGTAGTCGCTGTACAGATGTACTCGTAGGTTGATTTAGTTCTAGATGTACTTGAGAAAATGGGTTCGTATGCTTTGATAACCCTTCGCTAATGCCTCTTAGTCTAAAGCCAAGAAGCTCTGGAAATTACTTACTTCTTATTGAATATTCATGAAACAGACTTCTAAGTGTTGTTAACGCATATTGCAGACCTAATACTTTTTAAAATGGAAGTATTAATGGGTGCAATAAATCTGAGATGATACAATTAAAATTCCCGCTGAATGTCTCTCCAGTTCCTAAAAAGTCGTGTGATGTAAATGCGCTACTTTTTAATTCACTAGACTTCTTCCTTAATCAAAATTAAACCAGTAAACGTAATTCCACTACCATGTACTGCTTGATTTGATGACTGTTGTAATTGTTGCAACTGTAATACTCATGTTCCAATAATGTTAATGGTACTGAAAGCGATGCTCTAGTAATGTTTATATATGTAAGTCAAATAAAAGAAGTATTGCGTTGTTTACACTTACAAATGAATACGCGCAAGTAATGAGATATAATTACACAGTTTACATATGTAGTTCGTCATTATTCAGTGTAGCTTTAACAGTCCTTTAATCAATTGAAGTTTATATTTTTCTGAAGTAACGCACAACAGAAATATATATCTATATATGGATATCATGATGTTTTTCAAGTGTCAAAAGAACGTAATTCCTTTTTCTGTTAATTTATTCTTACAAGGTATTTTCTCCCTTCTTCCTGTATACCTTCGAGGTGTTACGGTAACACACTCGATGTGTATTCGTCAGGTCTAGGTTCGAATTCCAGCGAGGGCTTTGCATATTTTTCACATATCCTGCTTCAAAATAACCTAATGACTCTACACTCTAAAACTTACATTCCATGGTTTTGTATTGTAATGGTACCCGCGCAGATAAAAACATTATAAATGAATTCAATAGCTCAGCTTAGATGAATAATTAAGGGCTCTAGAAATATCTTATTTGCATTAATGGCGTAAATGTAATCCTCTGCATGAAGGCAGTGTTTCAAAGACTAAATATTTATTAATCCCTCTGTGCTTGCTAAAAAAGAATCAAAATAAAAGCGGCTCTTTTAAAAGTAATATGTTTTCACAGTGTTTTTTAAATAAAAATTCAAAAAATATAGTTTGGAAAATAAACTTTTCAGATTGGCAAAAGTCGTTCCAAAAAACGTGACGTATCGTACGTTCCAGGTATTACCTCATTAAACGCGTTTCTATTCAGTAACAGGCCCACCAGCGGCCGAGCGGTAACGTCGCTGAACACTGGTAGTTCGGTCCGAGGTTCGAATCCCGCGAACGGGCTGGCTGCATGGGTGTTTTCGTGGTTTTCCCCATGTGTAACGTGTATACGAGCCAGTTTCCCTTAGAAAGTCCTCCACGAAGGCATCCCTCCCCTTAGGCAGATAGCCCTAGTGTGCTTTGCCATAATTAAATACACCAGCACATATTCAGTAACAGTTTTGCAGTTTTAAAATATCAATAATATTCTGCTTATGGATCTGAAATCAATTGTATTATATCTCAGTGCCTAAAACCTTTTGAACTGGGATATTAGATTTTTACAATAAAGAAATGATCACTTCTAATGTGCGTGTAATTTCAAAGCTTTCTCTGTGTAACGACTTTGATAAACGCTCTATCGTTAAGTTATTAACGCTTTTATAGATAGCCGTATGCAAACACTATAATAGATCTCTCCAATCAATATACTGGAATTCCTAATTCATCTGTGACAATTAAGCAGCAAATCAGCAGTGTATAAGACACTAGGAAAGCTTATCATCTAAAGCCACGTTTCAAGACTACCTGAAAATTTGAATGTTTCGTGAATTTTTATTGCTAATTTGCATTTAAGGAAACGTTTTTCTAGAAAATTAACGTATTTTATTTACAAGCATAAATATTTACAAAATGTAGCACATTACTTTATAGAAAATAAGTAGTTTTAGCTCCACTCAGAATCACATCATACACTATATCATAATTAATTACCTGGCTTTTATTTTGCCAACCAAAGCTCGCAGACATATACTTCCAGTTACAAAAATACTTTAACTGACGCCAGTTTTCAATTTTTCGTATTTTTTAATTTAAAAAATTGTAAAAATTGCGAAGTTTAACTTTGTATGTGATCTCCCAGTCCATGTACTTATATTTAGTAAAAGTTTATACTTATTTAAAAAATAAAACAGAAAACGTTTGACTCTATAAAGGACAAAAGCTAATTAAGATACTTAATTTTAAATTTAGGACTTTTAAACTTATACTATTTTTTCTCTTCGCTCTCTTTGAGAGACGGTAAAAAATTAATTAATAATTTATGATATTGAATGACATATTTATGATATGATAAATTAATTAATAATTTATGATATTGAAAATTTTATTTTATAATAATTCGAGGTTCACTTTTGTTTTAGCGATATTGCTTTGTGATCCACTAGTGAGTAATATTTCTTCAGTGGATAGTTTTATTATATCTGATAGTCTTTTCCACACGAATAATACGTACGTTTCCAAATGCACATTAAAACACATTAATAATATTCACATGCAGTTTTATTATTTAAGAATCAAAATATGATACCCATACAAAGAAATCATTGAACTAGAATTAATTTTCATTTTTAATTTATACAAATAATGCTATGGATTCGGTACGTGTCAATATTTGAATCTTTCACTACTTTCCACTACAAGATTTCTGTACAAGTTTGCAAATAAAATTTCCTTTTTGAAAAAGTTTTTATTATTTCAATTTTTGTAAATTTGCAAAGATTTTCGTGACAATCTGCATATCGGTGACCGTCACTTAATCAGTTAACATCAGAAAAATTTTTTTTAATCTGGTATTTTATTTTAAATTACATACAATTTTAAATATTTCGATTTTCAATTTGTACAAGTCTCTTGAACTTTTAAAAACTTAAGCTTAAAATCTCGAAATTATATATCTGGTTCAATTTTCGACATACGGGAAGTTCCCGTATATCGAAAATTAACCCAAAATTCCAAACCAGGTTGCGAAAGTCAGAAAAAAATACAACAGATTTTGCGGTAGGGAAAGAGACAGTAAAGTCTGGTCCACTCTACTCTTAGCGGCCTCAGAATTTGCAGTCAAAGTACAAATCATAAGCTTACGCAGTGGGAATAAAATTATTCACGGTGAATTTTTGTAGCAGTTGAAATTGAGTTATAACTATTTTCGTTAGAAATATGAACCAGTTTCCTTTCGAAAGTCCTTCACGAAGGCATCCCTCCTCTTAAAAATGAAGCTCTATAGTGGTTTTCCATAACTCAATGAATCCAAATCCGCTTGATTTCTGAATTGCACTTGGCCTGAGGCAGATTTTACTTACACTTGTCTGAGCACATAATAAACTGGAAATTCTCTTCCCAGTTATTTATATCTCACTCAGTTTGTTTTATCTCACTTATCTCATGGCATACAGAACTGGTGAATCGTAGCTGTACTAAACAGTGTGAAGTCATATAGTGCTGCGACAAATGAATTTGAGCTTAGTCATTAGGTTGTACTGATGCAGGGAAAATGTGCAGTGGCCTCGCCGGGATTTGAATACCGGACCTCCCGAATACGCGTATAGCGGGCCTTCCAGTCTCACCATAAGGCATGCGGAAAGGAGGCAGAAATTACCTTATAAATTAATTATCTGTATACATAAAACTAATTAAACTTATATGCTAATTAATTAATTATTTAGAAATATCTACTGGGCACTAGATATTATTTTTGGATGGTAACACTGCACATCTAATAAGAGTAAATTAATTTTTCGACAAGTCTTTTTCTCCTGCATGGAAATAAGGTATTTTTTACCTGTGATCTAGTTTTAAATCATGAGCTTAGTTTATTTTTAGTTAGTAATAATCGTTTTGTGCTGTGCGTAACATAAAATTACGAACACTTGGTGGAGATTTTGAGATGAATAACTGTACAACTGCCGAAGTACATCACTTTTACAATTTCATGAACATGCATTTTCCTTAATAGATATATGCTGTCTTAAAATCCCCAAACGTGCTAAATCCTGGTCGAAGTGGTGAAATACAAGGGCTTTTAAAACCTTACAAGATCTTAATATCGGCATTCATTTTGCATATGTTTTTAAACAATCGAAATTTTTTAGATGAGTATTCTGTTGCTGTAACAAAGTTAGCTAGAAAACTCCACATTGATTTAAACCTTAGTGTCGAATTTTTCACTGGAAGGGCTGTCATAAAATGATACTATCAGTATTTGGAACAGAGAATATCCAAAACACCATGGACGAAGACTTGAAAAAACAAAAGAAATTTATATCTAGTTTCAGTTTAGTGATAAAAATACAAAATTTTATTTCATAATAATAGTCCATTTATATGATTTCTAAATAAACGATGACAACTAAAAATATGGACCTAATACAGCAGATATCATATAAAAATGTAGTTTTGTGCAAACTAGTAGAGCGTTTTAAAACTTACATTTTTAAGCAGTCATTAAAACATAAACCCTAAAAGAACAAATTAGAATTAAACCAAACATTTTTTTACAAGTCGGCGTTGCTAAGTCTGACATTCACCAAATCATTTTAAAAGCATGACGTTTATGCATTTTAAGCATTTTTCTCTCTTTTACCAACTTATATTAAAACTTCTTAGACTCATCATAGAACTTAAAATTTATCAAATGTTTTAGGCATTTAGAGAAATATTTGTTCAGATTTTTTTACCTCAACATTATACTGTTGTGTCTGATCTAATCAGAACACGTCAGGGAATTTTATCGTAGTAAAGAGGGAAGATTATATATGGCACTGGCGTGGGTCATGAGTTCCATAGAGGTGGCAGTAGGGCTTTTTTGCAGCTATGTCCAAATTTTCATGGAGAACAATCCTGAAAACGAGTCCGAGGGTCTCCGACCAAACCATTCGGAAACCCCCCAAGCCACACAGACACTACGTCTTTACAAATATCCCTATCTTCTCTGAGATTCAAACCAAAGCAAAACAAACGATATAGAAGCTAGGAGCAGTAGAAACTACACAGATCAAGGTTATATGACACGTTTCATTTGCATACATAATTTCTTAATTTAACGCACGGCTGTTAAAAGGGTAAGGAAAGTGAATATTCAGAACATTTAGATCAATACTTCATAAAATGGTTAGTAATTGCAGTCACATGTAATCTTAGAAGATTTTTTTTCAAGTATGTAATGAAACATTAAGAAAGAAAAATATTGCTGTATAGCAGATACAAACGGTGCCAGTTTTTATTCTTAAACGTGGGGCTTCATATTTCAGCTGCTTAAAACTAATATACAGAGAAAATTATTGAATAACATAAAAATTCCACAAAATCAGCATGAAACTGGATTTTATTCATCTAAAAAACTTCATATGAAAATGTGAAATGCCAGCAAAAAAGGTATTTTTGCCCTAGGAAGTTGAGAAAGAATGCCCTAGGAAGTTGCTCGACTTTCTAAATTACAATATGGTGTGGTCTATTTGTATTACTCCTACTCTCAGTGCTAACATTTTATTCCTTATAGATTAAATTAAATCACAAACTGATTTAATACATTATTTCAAGTATTTCAAAAAGGCATGTTAGGTGCAATCTATTAAGAAAATGTTACTATTTAAAAAAGAACTATTTTAAGTATCAAAAGAATCTAAAGTAGTTTAGCTCTAGCTTAATACATAATTTAATATTATGTATTATAGAATTCCATTTACTTGCTTTTCAAGGATTCCAGAAAGCACTAAGACACATAAAATTAACCTGAATAGGAAGCATTCGTAAATCTCAAGGGAAGCTCTTAGATTTATTGCAAAGATAAAAGTAAAAAGGAAATAAAAGAAACAAAATTCGTGAAAAGAAGACATAGAATAGAAATACAGATTACATGCAAGTACAAAGCAACAGGCACTGTGAAAAATGCTTTGATGAAGAAAACGCATTCCTTCGCATACTATCCAGAATGCGTGCTTATAGACGGGAAGAGTTCTACCATTCTTCTCTCAAAGAATTGAAAAATATGTACAGAATTCTTTTAAGGTAAATTCTATTCGAAAAATGGTAAACGTTTAATGGAGCATTTACGTGCTTAAGACATTTTCTGCTCAAACATCAAAAATTATGTACCCATACAGAAACGCACTTGAGTTATGAATGTCCATTTGTTTATAGATTTAAAAACGTGGCAAAAGCTATGGTTTTGAATACTTTTCACACTTAGAAAAAAAACATACATTTGATATGTAAAAGAAGAACAAGTAGATCAAGTGCTCACTGCATTCAGTTTCCGAGTAGTTCTGTCACTCAGTGATTAGTTGATGAGAAATTTTATGGTAACATATTATGGAGTATCCGATTCAAGCACCTTTTTACACAAAGTAAAAGTTGCAAGTAAAACATTTCCACGCGGTACATGAATTGAGGAGATAAATTCCACAGGATGCACTGGGAAATGTCGGGTAAATTTTTTAATTTCTAATTAAATTTTTTAATTAACTCATTTATTTATTTCATCAATTTGGGCACAGAAAACTTAAATTTGAACTTAATTTTTAAACGTTAATTGGTAGTACTATTCATACAAAATAGTGTCAAAGTTTGAAATTACATGTTGTTTTAATTTGCGTAGTAAACTTTGAAATGACAGTATCTTAATTAAACTTCATTTCCGTTTTTGTAAGGCAAAATTTAATTTAAACTTTTTTCTCTTAAATTCAGCTTTTAGACTTTTATAGCAGTTAAATTTAAGAGTTCATTTTAGATTATACCTTTCATACATTTGCCCCGTTAGAACTTTGTGTCCAACCAACGAACTCCGTTGGAAAAAGCACTTAGAGAATAGCAAATTTAATAACTTTTATTTCATATTTAAACACTGTGTGTATATAAAACAAGTAGCTAACTTTGAATGGGATTTTTATACTTGTGCGAAATAAAAATTTATTCATGCATTCTTTAGTATTAAATGAATAAATGAATGGGAAATGGAGAAACATTTTTACACTTTGAGAAAGTTTAACTTTTTAAATAAAAAAGAACCATTTGTTTACGCCTTCAAATAGAAAGATTTTTTTTTGTGTGTGTCTATAAATTAAATGAAAGAGACTGGAGTTGTATCCAACGAAGAAAACAGAATTTCTCCGTTTTGGAGCATAAAAGGGAAAACACAGGAAATTCTTATCTTCTCTTCAGTAAATACACATTTTTAGAAAGATTTCAACTTTTTTAAATGTTCCATGTGAAAATCTTTTTCTGGACTACAAATCTGTATCGTGATTTCCGAGATAGAAACGTTTTTAGTAAATTTTCTAAGGGTATTGATTTCCATTTCTCCTTCCAGCGTTCACAATTGATTGTGGTAGGTTTGCTCTTAGAAAGAGCTCTTTTCAAGAGAACAAATACTACACAATAGTTCATACGTGAAGCGTCAAAGGACTTCGTAGGAATACACAGAAAATGCATATTTGTAATACCTGTATCAGTCTTCTTATTATCAAAGGCATGCACTAAAACTTTTCTCAGTATGATTTATTGCTTTGGTTTGATGAAGTTTAACGCTTTGAAAGTTATTGTGGTAAAGAAATGGAATTTCTCCTATAAATATCAGATTCAAACCTTTCTCTTAATAGCACGTTAAGTTGGTTTTAACAATTTTCCCATTATTTTTATTTTTAATTTCCCATTGCAAGAGAATCCTGCGACAATCATAAACTCCTTACTGAAATATTCTTTGCTTGTAGGAACCAGATTGTACGCTTTTTTCTCTTCGCTTTCGATAATAAATAGACCTTTATTTGTTGCAGTCATTTAGGTAAATCCATGCTTCATCAAGACTCATAATGTATTCCTATATATCTCGTGCTTAATAGTTTTCATACAGGGTTCTATAAACTGTTCTGCAGTGAGCACATGCCTGGTCAAAAGCTGGTGAACATCATGTTTTTTAGCTTTTTTAAGTTGCAAATCTTGGTTTATTATTTTATTCATTGTTGCTACAAATGTATTTGGAAACACTGCAACTGATTTCTGCGTTGGCAGATTTTCTTTTCTTACCAATGATTTAACTTTAAAAACCTTAGAAACAGAAACTACCTTTATCGCGTATTCGTTTGGAATCTTCTTTCCGCTTAGAAGTAATGATTGACAGTTTTTCCCTTTCCGATTAAAAACATCACTTAATTTGCACCTAGAAATTTTACCACCATGCATTTCGCAACGTTTTTGAATTAAGAAATAAAAATATTCCTCTCAGGAAAGCGCAAAAACGTATCCTTCAATCCACAACTTGTTTATATGTGACATTTTGAAAGAAGAACAAAGTTAAAAGTAGCAGACATATCATTTCAAATAATAAGCTGTTGCCAGAAATTTTTATTCCAAAACATTTGCTTTACTTTTAATTAGTTATCGAAATCCTTCTAAAAACGTGTAAACATCCTCTGCCACATTTGATTTTTTTTCTTGCACTTAAAGAGAATATAAAAGCAAATGTCGCCAATTCTGATATGCCCTTTTTCTATCTCATTTTCTTTGACCTTCTGCCTCTCTGCCTTGATAAGGATCAAGGTCTGGAGTTCGCATCCCTCGGATTAGAACTCCGGACCTCGCCACTGGTAGCAGGACGTGCTTCCAGTTACACCACGAAAATACTCTGTAAGTTTAGGAAAATACCTTTTGCATCTATGTATATCTAAACAGACGCATTTTAAATATCATGATGTTCGACACTTTCTTGTAGAACATATTATGTCACTTAAAACCTGCAGGTGCCAGCTAATCAATTCTATGTGCCTACCTGAAATCCATATACAAAATACATAAGAAACAACCTTTACCTTTGCTTTCACAAAACTGTACTGAAGAATGTAACTGCAGATCTTCAATATTTTATCTATGCCTTTAGCATTCTGTGTTTCCTAACAGATTCAGTTAGTTGTTTTATGCACTTCTAGCTTAAAAAACAAACACCGAAAGATAAAGGTTAGAAATGAGGTATTGTTGATTGCAGATTTAACCTGTTTATTTATAATTTCGATGAATTTTTACGAAATTAATGAGTCAACATCATGCATATGTATTTTATGTAAGCATCTGCTTATAAATTTTTCCGTTTGAAGGAACTAATCCAGTATAATTCGGATTGGAAAGCTTGATTCATGTAAAATGCAAACTTCTCCTACCTTTCAAAATGGTGTATTAAATGATGATTAAAACTTGTATCACTCATTACTGTACTATGTTTAAATTTCATCTGTTAGATCCTGTATTTGCACTATCTTGAAATCTCTGGAGTAGAGAGATGCAAGTGAAAATGCTCCAACCTTTCTTCGAAGCTTATTTTTATACGCAAATGACTGCCTTATGATGGTATCAATAGGTAAGAAGAACTTTGACACGGTATTTTACGATGTCAGGTCTTCTGGCTTTTTGTTGTTTCCCAGATTTCATAACCAGCAACTTTCTTGTAAATCAAGTAAATGTTCCGTTTCGAGCGATAAATGCATGTTTTCGTATATTAGCAAATATTAAAAAGCATTTCTGTAGTAATCTTAAAAGTTATTTCATTCAAACCACAAAATAGAGGAAAGGAGGTGAAGCAAATAAATATCTCCTGAATGGAGTATATTAAGACGAATGCTTACATTTGTGAAATTATAATCTAAAATTACACTGACAATATGAAACACATTATATTACCAAAATGAGCACTGTTGGTCGAAATATATTCTTGTTGCAGAAACATAGACTATAAACCATCATTATCAAGCTAGCAATTTCTTTTAACTTAAATCAGACACGTTGAATAAAACCCCTCGTCTTGCAAAAGCACTTTAAATTTTTAATGTAGCAATTCCAAACCCACAGAAAAATTGACATTTTTTTAATGCAAAGTCATTAAATACCAACTATTGCATTAAAATAAGCATTACACTGAATAGCAAATACTTTTTACACTCCGTCTTAACGCAGTGATAAAAGCGACTCACTCAGCTTAAATTTGGGTCTCTTGACAGCGAGACAAAGTGGCTTGTTACAAATCATTTATTTAAATATTTAAATCAAACGCGCATTAATTATTTACGAATAAATGCACTTCTGCTTAACTGGAGGAGAGGACACGACGGCTGATAAAATATACAACAAAGACTTGAACAAGGAATATTAGTGGAAGCCAGATAATAGAGTAAATAGAAATTTTATAGAGATAACGTAAATGAAAGCTGTAGAAAATGATTTATTTTTATTCAAGAGCCGAAAAGAAAATAAATCTGGTTAATAATAAACAACAATCACTATTAATCGTAAATTTATTCAAATAAAATAATGTTAAAAATTCAGGTATCTTTAACCATAAAATATTTTTGAAATGAAGTTCCTTTCTTTTCATAATATCAAGTCAGGCATCATTAATACCAGGAGTGATTTTACATTGTAAAAGCTAAGCACTATGTGGTTCATAATTAGTAACGAATCTCAAATATCAAAGAAAAAACTCCAAGGTTTATCTATTTATTTTTAATTAAAAGTTAATTTAAAAAGTTTTAGTACTTTTCCTGTCACTCACTTTTCACCCACGCTTTTCATGCCAGAATGTAAATAAGATAACGAGCGTTCATTCAAATTAAGGTAGAAAAAAGTGCTATTTAAGCAAGAGTTTCCGAAGTTATCGTTCAATCGTTTCTGCCTATTCCAGGCCACGTTGTGCAGTGATTATTAGAGATTTGATTTTGTGGTGTTGCGCGTTTCTAGCCGTTCGGCTTGTCTCGCTGGTTTCTCTACAAACCAGAGCCTTTCCTGTGCTTTAAAGTATTCTGTGAGACGTTAGGCTAATCTATCACATTTAAATTTGTTCAACGTTACGTATTTCTGTTAAGCCAGAAGTTCTTGGCTTGTGTAAACCGAAGTCTAATTTTGTGATGAAATAAAAGGGTTTTATACACCTTTCTTCTGACTTTTGTTTTATTTCACAAGGGTAGAAGATAATTTTTTAATAGTCTTTTTAAAATCTTTAGAAAATGCTCCCTACGAAAACTAGACTTTATAAAACATTAATGTAGTTCATAATTTCAGAATAATTTGTATTTATTTATTTATTTTTAAAGTCTGAAAGCTTTATTTTTAAAGATTACCAAAATGACGTCATTCTTCAATACGTTCTGAAAATATTTTACTGTTACCTTTTTTCAGTCCGTAGGAAAACTTATATCTTTTAATTCTTAAGAAAAAAAAATTATGTTTTAATGGTACTATCAAGTACCAAAAAATTAAAGTAAAATTATTTTCTTATTGATAATACTCGGCAAAATAATATTTTTAACAAAACTCTATATGTTACGTCATGTTTGTAGACTGTCACAGTTTCTTTCATTATTTTAATAGTTTCCTAATTATATTTAATCTTCTTTTGGGGGCATCAAATATAATGACAAGTCATGTTCGTAGATTCTCACAGCTTCGTTTATAAGTTTAAGAGTTTCTTAGTTACATATAATTCTCTTTTTGGGGCATCAAATATATTAAAAGTTAGTGAAAATATCAGTTCCACTACAATTAATAATAGAACTGTCGTCACAAGATTTTAAATTTAGTCTTAAGAGACTATCGCACTCTCTTTGAACTCGGAGTATAAGTGTTTATTACCTTCAGTTAACAAATGCAAAATCCATGGTTCCAAGGATTTTCTTAGGTTTGCTAACCATTAAAATTCATTTCTTAAGTAACCTCTTTTACGAAGAAGTATTTTTTTCATGAAAAAATATAGTAGAAAAAACACTAGAAAGAGGAAGATACCTAAGTTTAAAATTTTATTGACTGGCTATACGTTGCATTAAGTTTTACTAATTTCCAGAGTTTTAATGAATAAGTTTCTTTCTTGCTTTTTGAGCAAACATTTATTAGTTAATATAAAAATACGAAATACAGAAGTAAAAATATTACTTCTTCTTCTTGTGCTCAAAAAGCATTACCTAAATTTCACTTAAAATTCTAGAGTCAGAAATTTTTTCCTGCGATGACTTGTAAGTACTTTATTTTTTTGTCATTTTATTTTTAGTACAACGATGTTTTAAAACTGCAAAGTTTTTGCACCACTCTATTTTTAGTACAACGATGTTTTAAAACTGCAAAGTTTTTGCACCACTCTATTTTTAGTACAACGATGTTTTAAAACTGCAAAGTTTTTGCACCACTCTATTTTCTACTACGATATTTTAAAGCTGCAATCTTTTCATTTGTTTTGTTTTCTCCCACGATCTCTTGTATGACGACGTTTCCCCTTGTGTTGTTTTCTCCGACATGTTTTCATCCGCGATGTCTTATCCCTATGTTTTAATCTGTACCAATGAATAAAACCCTCTACATTCAGTAAGCGAGTATGAAAAAGTCAGTAGGGTTCGATATTTGTGCATAATGAAACTCAACGTTCGCCTAAAAAGCATAAAACTGGCAACCTCGAATGTGCCAGTCCGAACTTTTCCGGCGTCACGCACTGTGTATAATAGGTTGAACTCGTGTTGTGTCTAACAAAATTATATTTCGAGTTATATCCTGCTGTTTACAGCAAATAGTGATTCTTTTATCTCCCTCGAGATTACGATTCTCAGCATCTCAGTAACGCCGTAAAATGCACGCATATTAGGGAAAGAAAAAAGCATGCGGTACATACAATAACCATTCGCTTCCCTTTTTTAGAAAAATGTGTCCGAATGATTCACACCATATAAGAAATTGCAAATAGACCTTCACTGTCATTTCGAGTGGCATCAAGTACTCGCCAGCATTTCTTTCTGTCAAACTGTACTCAGAGGAAATTTTCAAGGTATTCAAATTTTAGGACTCGGGACCATAAAAGAACGACTTTACCATTTTTGAATTAGAGAGTTTTGTTATATACATGTTGGTCTAGCCGAGGTCCACACTGTGCCTATGGCGAAATGTTGATGCATCTGTCTTTGAAGTCATTGACAGCCTTCCTTCCTCTTTACAGTCGAGTGTGGAAGTAGCATATCCTATCCGGCATATGAACTAAATCTCCTCATAGCTAAGCCAGGGGGAAAAAACCGAAGAGTACTTCCAATTATTGACTTATTGCGGTTAAAGATTCGCACTCGAAAGAGCTTTGAAGAAACAGTAAGCCACCACCTAGTATGTTACTTGGTAAAGAATAACATAATCTCAGCTTTTCAGGGTAGTTACGTCAAGGAAGAATGACTATCGACAATATGAATACCTTCTTTCTCAAAGTCTTTGTCAAAAGAATTAAGTTTTTGTCTTCTCTGGCTTATAATAAAACATGAAGCTACAGTGTTTTGCGTGATCTTCATGCCAGTGCTTTGCTCAGCATCCTATCCTTTTCATTCAGAATGTTTTAGCTAATATCTTTCAACTAAGGATTCGCTCTGTATTGTCATATGTCTTCGAACAAGAAGAGGATGGGCCTTAAAGGTGTGGTCTGAGCGTTACTCTATTCAACAGTTCTGTATTAAGGAACCTCTTCCTATCGTTTCAGCATCAGTATGTGTTGATGACTTTCAACTACGTTGTCAAGGTACAGATGTGAGATATGTGGACAGACAGCCGTAGATAGTTCTTATTAAGGTCCTGAAATGCTCAAACAAGCATGGATTTGTATTTTGAAAACAGAAGACTGCATGGTGCTTTGTAAAACGCGAAGTCTCCATCCTGAGCCTGAGCTTCACCTTCAAGGATCGCTGATTCCAGCTGCATCCGAAGTAAAGTTTTAGGCGTGATGATCAATCAAAAACTTGACCTTCCTGCCGCATGTCCTAACCTTGAGTAACGTGTATTTTAAAGCAGTAAAATATTGTAAAAGTTCTCGCAAAATTCACCTGGTTCGCGGAATTTGCCTAATAGTTTTACATTTACAGAGCATTTGTACATTCTGTACTGGACTATAGCTCAGTGGTTTATGGATCTGCACAGGCTTCAGTTTCACCTGAAACTAGATCCTGTTCATCATAACGGATTTCATAAGAATTTAAAAGACTTTAGAAAGCCTAAACTCTAATTATTTTAATTTGTGAAAGAGCTTTTCTAATTTAACTTTGCTAACGATTCGGAGAAATCATTGTCTACAGGCTGATAATCTATATATCTTTAACCCCCTTAAGGTGTTTGTTATACATACTTTCTCTCCATAATAAGAAAAAAAATGTGTTCGGCAATTGAAAAGAAAGGCTTTCATTTTAATCTTGCATTTTAGCCTCGAAGCATAGAATCTAGCGTCACACAGAAAATAAATTAAAACCTTTATCGCAAAGTATTTATCATACACATATATGAAACAAAGTAGGAAAGTTAAAAAATATATAAATTTAGAATCTCACAATTCTTAGTTTAAGTTACTATATTTTAAATATAATTCTTAATATTTTGATAAACAAAGATGCCGTATTATTTATTCTTGTTAATTAAAATATTGCTTATCCAGTGCATTATACGAAATTTAGTTATTTACATGGACATTTTCTTTTGTCACTTGAAAAAGAAATAAGCTTTTCAGTTTACAATAAAAATAGTAGCACCATAATAAGTAATAAATTAGAATTTTTTTTTCCTTGAGGGTAAAGTGAGCTAAAATATAATTGTTTACAGAGAAAGTGCAACTGCAAATAATTCAGTCATTAAAAGACATACCAATGAGCAAAACACTAACGAAATATGATTACGGGCTTTATTCATACAATACTGATCTTAAACATCTAGTAAATATCCAGTTTCTCAAAATAAGGTGAGGATTTTATGGAAAACATTTCACCTTCTGGGTGTGAGTATTCCTCAAATGTAAAATTTAAACATGGACTAAACATTGCAATTTATTCATTAGTTATTCATTGTACGTCCAGTGCAAAATGTTCCATGCTTTAACCTCCTTCAGATAAATAATGACGATATAAATAATTAACTTTTTCACTTCACAAATATAAATTTAAGAAATCTAATGAGACTAGCAGATAACCTTCCTCCAATTCCATGTTAAGACATGGAATTTGCATAATAGCAGCTAGTTTTAAGTAAACTATCACTTCCTGTTGATTGTTTGTAAACAAAATCTAATTTGTTTTTGAACTTTATGCTTTAATGTTAATTATGAAACTACTCACATTTTTATTATTCTGCTCTCCTACAGAATTGTCAATAATAAATATATGTGCTCATGCTTTGAGTTGAAAGTATCGTATTGATCGTGGTATGTTCCCTGGTCATACAATGTTCCAGACTCGAAATCAGTGACTTCACAATCACAAAATTTTTAAAAGGACCATACCTTCAGAATTCCCGAAAGAGTGTTAAGTGTGGTCATACACATTTCTTTTTCAGTGTATGACATCAGTTTTTAATAAGATGACCACTTTTTTATTTATCATTTTAGCTATTATATATTATATTAGTATGGAACGTTTTGTGCTTTTCCTTGTAATGATTAGAGAGTTTTCTTTTACGAGGATCAGTTTTTTAAGTCAGATTTTCGTTTTCAGAACCCTTTAACTCGTAGCATTAATACTATTTCTTTGTTCTATGTTTCCAACCATATATATGCATGAATATACAGCAGGTATTGTAAGAAAAATAATTTATCCTTCATGTTTGGCAAGCATAGAAGGTAAAGGTCGAAAAGAAAAAAGGAAAATATTTAAATGATAAAAAATAAAGGATCATGCTGCTGTTTGGCCAGGGAGCAGACCACTATTCTACGTGATCAAACGCTTCTCTGAATTTATTTCTGTTGAAATATTTTAAATTTTAAAATACATATTAGAACACTTTTTAAAAGTCAATAATTAAAATTTAAAACTAAAATCCACTGCAGAAATAAATCTGTTCCAACGTTGCCGGAGCAAATAAGGCACTAGGCTGTTGATGAACTAATTTCTTCCAATCAAAAGCAATTTAAAACATTTATGATATGAATTTCGCAGCTTTTTCAAGGTGATTCGTTTTTGTAACAGGAATCTGATCAAATATGAATACGAACAAACTAGATACACGAACAAAGATGTTTCTCTGCCAGTGAGGTATTAATTATTACTGAAATACGCATTCTCCTTTGTACATGTACAAGGTATTTCTCCCGCCCTATTAGCGAGCCTTTGTGGTGTGGTGTCTGCATTATCAGCGCGTAATTGAGAGATCCGCGATTCGATTCCCGGCGAAGGCGTTGCTAATTTTTCATCTTGCCTGCTTCTAAAAATGCCTGATGTCTCTATAGGCTGCGTAATAATAAATCCCGCCAAACGCTAATACTGCGTCCTGATTTCGCTTTTTGAGTTGTATGATAATTTATGGTTCACAGGATTTATTTCTTCAAATAACAAAATAATTCGTGCAAGTTTCTTTGAAAATTCTATATTCTTAGCGATAAATGAGAATAACTTCAACGCAACGTCAGTTCCCCTAAATTGTTTTCTTCTTTCCTTAGCATGTTACACAAAAGAGGCCAGAAAGAACCCAAACTACAAAATATTCAAATTAATAATATTTTCCCCCACAGTAAAGACACAGAATCTTTAATAATGATCAAATTTTTTAATAATTCTCAAAATTTAAATTCGTATTTGGCATAGTTTTAACAAAACGTACTTCAATCCAATATCAAAAATGGGAACTCTCCTACTTCAATAATAGTAACACACGTTTCTCTAATCAGCCTAACAATGCATACAGCTGAAACCTTGCTCCATATACTGGATGAAAAAGGACAAGAAAAAATAGAATAAACTAGTTCATGTAATTAGTTGTGTTATAAAATTTCTAAAGTCTCAAAGCTTGAACTTCAGAGTGTAAGCCTGAGCTTTCACAATTTAAGATCTACATCTTCTATCAAGTTTGAATCAAAGGCGCGCTTTTTGAACCAATTCATTACGAAAATTATAAACGAGTTCCACGAGATGAGTATTAGAATATTAGCAGCATGAAACAAATAACTATCAGGTTCAAATTTCTTTAAAAATTTATAAATTCTAAATCTTACTTCAAATCAGACTTCATTGACATTTATTGATAATTGTAAAACAACTGTGTTGTGATACTGTAACAATTTTAAGGTACTTATTCTACTTTATACTACTTCAAGTCTAACTCTTGCAGCTCAACTATTAATTAAAGGGTACTAATGTGTTATCACCAATAGCTTAGCTAAATGATGAAAGCTCACAAACGCAAATATCTAACTAAAACTAACTAACTAAAATCTAGCTCAAATCCTAACTTACCAAGCTACATCTTTAGAGCATCTTTAGATTTTAATTCCTTCTCAAGCAGAGGCTTTGGTTAGGAGACTAGAGTGATGGGAGTACAACGAACGTTAATATAAACACTCATACAGTTACGAACTCTTTTCCCAAATTTAATTCTAAACTGCTTGCCACTCAAATCTGAGTGTGTATCACTGGAATTAACGAATCCTTGACGAAATAAAGCGTATAAAAAAACGTAAACTCAATTTAAAACTGTAAAACTGTTCGTGAAACTCAACTATAATGCCACAATCTCAATACTAAGCATTAATATAAATTACGAAATTAAATTATATAGTTCCTTTAAACTTAGGGAAAGGTTACATTAATTTACCATGCTTCTTTAGTTAAATTAATATTATCCTAATGTTCAGTTTCTTCTGTTTTTTATTTTCAGTTAATATGTTTAAATTTTATCTAAATTTTAAAATAAATTTACTCAGATAAAGGATAAATTTATACGAATGAGGAAAGTAAATATTGGTGAACTGAAATTTTTCTTAACATAAGAAGCTAAACTCTTAATTAAACGCTTTAATTTGTATTTGCATCATTTTCTCATGATTTAATTCTAAAAAGTAACAAAAACAATTTTGCATCGTTTTTATTACTTCTTGTAAACCAACCGTGTTTTCAGTTTTATGAGAAGTATGATGATGTGATAGATCTGCTGTGCTAAGTATTACTCTTGTTTTCAAATCGTGATATATTATATTTAGGGTTATCTTGATTAATGCCTCTGTGGAAACTCATGCAAAATTCCATAAACTAGAAAAGAGTTAGAGAAAGACCTGAAGCGCGCCGTTATGCTTAAAATAAGCCGATTATTGCTTACTAAGAACAAAGTATATCATAAACTCTAAGTCATGCATAAGCCGTTGATCTCACACATTGTACTACAGAAGAGGCTGCAAATATAAGCACGAATACATTTACAGGTGCAAAGAAATCTATTGTATACTTCTCTAGAGAAGGATTGGACAGAAAATAACTTCCCAGATTAAACCTGGCAGTAATTTTAATGTCAGAGACAAAAGTAGAGGGCTTAAAATTTACGATAATTACCAAAGAATAGGAAAATACTGATATCTTTTAAAACCTAAGTTTTAGAACAATTAGGCCCTGCTGCATTTAATTATCAAAATAAGGATTTAGAGGATCCCCCTGTCGCTCATACCTGCTGTCAGATTCGAAACTAAAATAGTGGAAATCGTGTACATTGTGTAATAAAGATGAACTCAAGAGAAATATTATTCAACTGATTAATATCCTTTTGTAGTGAGAAGAAATTGCATAAAGTACAAGATGGGACTTTCGTGTATTAAAGATTTCGTGTATTATTTCGTTTAACACATAAATTATTATAAATGTAGAAAGCATAATTTTGCGTTCATATTATTTTATATTTACATAATTTTGTTTTATTATTTTCAGAGAAGAAGAAAATATGAATATTTCGTAACAGCATAGCTCAAGTAGTCATAGAATAAGCTTACTTCCATGGAACATTTTGTAGCTTTATCTGTAAAACATAATTACACAAAATTTAGTCTTAGTACTATCTAATGCATGCATGAATGGTATATAAAAAATAAATTACAAAATTTGCAGCTGGGTGTAGAGGGGGGATATATGCCGCTGTGCAAAAACAGAGTAGCTTAAAATTCAGGCACTGTGAAAACAGAATACCTTAAAATTCACCCAAGAGAAATGACTAACAATGATTGCCCTGAAATTAATGGTAATTCTTTGCACAGACATACAGGACAGAAAAATATTGTTCGTTACTTAAGGGCAATGTTTTCAAAACTCAGTAAAGCTAGCTAGTTGTCTGTTGATAGTGTGGAAACTGTTTGACATGGTTATAACTTCTTACTGATCCTGTGAATCAAAAATTTTATTTTGACTACAGGGGATCAGATGCAATACAAACAGCATGGTAATGCATTCATTTGTTTTGAGTTATAAGGCAATGAATCAAATCATTATAATTTCCCCCCCCCGGGGGTCGAAGCAGAGCGCTCTGTGCAGTACTGGCTAGGATCTGTACCTAGGCAGTCTCGGCCATGGGGGTATATAATTTATGAACTTGGCTGTTCCCGATGGTCCATGGGGTGGATCCTATGTTCACTCTTCATGAGCCGGGAGGTGTAAGTCCTCATCCACCAGGGTATTGGTAGCCAAATACCACCTGGGCCATTGAGCGTCCAGTCACTGCTGTTCTTGGCATTCCATGTAAAGCCTAAGGAGAGGGGCATCCCGTGTAGTGCTGGCAGGTAGCCCAATGACGGCCAGTCATCGCTCCTCGTTCACAAAGCCCACCCCACCGTGGTCTCTGACCTCTGGGACGGTGGTTCTGACAGGTTAGTTTAGCGGTGGGTTTGATGACAGTTTAAAAGTGTTGGTGTCTCGGGGATGTGGGACTCTGGGCCCAGCAGAAGAGTTCACGACCATCTTTAGGGTGGCACTAACTGGTAGTTTGTGTCAGTTGCCCGAATGTGATTTAGTTCACGGGCGGCGGTATAAATATTAGTTAGCTTACATTATGTAAACAGCATTGCTTTGTTATAATTTGCTTCTATGACAGTATTTTTGGTACGTTTTTATAATTTTTTGCTATGTCGATATGATATTTTGTACTTTCAATTAATATAAACTAAGTAAAATAAAGAAAAGCTGACTTTACTGAACAATTGAAATAAACAACGAAAAGTAGGAAGTCTGGTCTGAAATATTCCTCATGTATTGAGCAGGAATTCCCTTTAATACTGCCAGATTAAAAATATAGCCACTATACATGCCGGTTTTCAAGATTACACTATACATAGTCTGAACTTGGTGTAATGCTACTTGGTGAATAAGGATTATTTGTTTACATAAAATAAAGATTATTTTAAGTATTGTACTGAATTGATTCTATTTTTATTCTTGAAATTAATTCGCTGTCATCGCATCTGAGAATTTTATCACATTTCTGAGTTAATTTAAGATTTAAATTCAGATATTTCCTAAAACTGATTAGCATATTTAAAACTAGAATATGAGGGTTTTTTTTTTCTTTCTTTCTTTCTGTGGAATCAACAACCTTAATTGTTTTAAATGTTTAAATTTACTTTTTATTTATTTAGTATTTATAAATTAGAAATTCCAAATATTGATTTCCACAATAGTACACCTTTACTACCTAAATTTTCTTTCACATTTCCTAGGAGATAATCTGTACTAATTATGTAGATTCATCTGAACTACATAATTATGTACTTCTTCTGGCCTATGGGGATTTAACTTTCAGGTATGCCATAGCCCGAGGGTTTCTTATAATACTTATAATTACAAGTTTTTAGGGAAATTTGATCTGCAGATCCATTGCTTTTGTGTACCATCTTAGGGGGTCTGTAAATGGATACCCCTTTGGTTTTATTTACGGGATTTAGCCTACCGATGTTCGTGAATTCCTACGTGTTTTCGTCTACTAGTTCTTACAGATTCTTGACCTACGGCTTAGTTTTTTTTCAGCTGGTTTTTACGGAATCCGTTCGACAATTTCCAATACATTTTCTTTTACTAAATAGTACACGTAGTACATGCACATTTTTTCCCAGGGAAATGCTCTTCCATTTATAACTTTGTAATTATTAATCAAGTTAAAAACTAATAAAACTGTATCTCTTTATTTTTAGCAATACGAAAATGTTTCTGATATAACGGAGACAAAGAGTAATATGCAGGCGAAACTTAGAATAAGCACAGAAAAGAATTTTGAATACATTTGATAATTTCAGCTTATTGCAGCTGATATTGATTTCAAATACTCAGTTTGAGTTTCAGTTTGTTTCAGATTATTGTTATGTGTCACAGAATTATTTTTGCTTTCATGACCTTGCAATTCAGATTTTTCAAGAAAGTATCTTCGCAAAATTAATGTTAATAAAACGCTAAACTGATTTAAAGAAATCAGAAATAGATTATATATTCAGAATTACCAACCAAATCCTTGCCATGGAAATTAAGCAATAATGAATACATTTTCTTAAGAAGCAAAAGACTTTAAACAATAGCAATTTATTTTGGAAACACAGCTTTCAGTTCCATGGTAATTGAATGTATTTAGGTAATAAATACATGGTAAATGGTATTATTATTTCGCTGATGTTACATTTTACCCATTAATCTTCAAATATCTAGTTTGTTAAATGCAGTTTTGAAATTTTTATCAAATAATACGTTCAATAAAATGTCCAATTAAGTGTTATAGATTTTGCAAATAACGGTTTCTTTTCTAGGCGCAATACTTATTTGGATCGCAGACATTAAACTCTTCAAGAAAAAGCTTTCCTAAAAGAAGGATCAAGAGGATTCTTTAGCAATTTTTTTGAGCTGGGGACCCATAAAATTGGCCGCAGAGGTTGATTTGATAGTTTAGCTAGGGTCATAAAATTTGAAAAGAAAAATTTTTGCTTCATTTGTTTTTTGTAATGATTAACGTAATGGAAATGCGTTAAAATATTTTTAATGTGTATTTTAATACCTTTGATATCATAAGTGTTACCTAAATGTGCATTCTCTGACAACAAATGCAACATATCTCTAAAATAGGGTTCATTCCAGAAGAAATTCCGCATAGAAGTACTACTCTAGAATATGTAAATGGCTAAAAATTATCAAAGTCTGCGACCGAATAGTGGCTTAACACAATGCATGGAAAATGAGTATCAAAGAGATATATTGAGAGCAAAGTTCGACTGCAAAGAAACTGTGACAGCTGATCAAGTTACGAAAATTAATACAAACTGTAAAAATGCTTAGATCTGAGATTTAGGAGCAATGTTTCTTTCAAATAACACTGATGTTTCTTTTAAATAACACTGATGTTTCTTTTAAATAACACTGATGTTTCTTTTAAATAACTGCCTTTCACTTATATCTGAGATTACTAAACGTGAAATATATGCTCCCATGCTGGCTTGTGTCCGAGGAAGAACTGATGCATTGGTGTTTCACTTTCTTTTACTTCAGGTCTCGAGGGGGAAGCACGCATAGGCATGTACAGGGTAGTTATAATTAGGAACCTACGTAGAGCCCGTTTTGGTAAACCTATTTTATTGCAATTTGGTATATATGTTATGCGGACCATGGGGGGGGGGGAATCTGCAATAAAAATTAATAGCACAAATTTCGTCTGACATATGGTGCTTTTCATGTAATGTAGAAAGATAGTTATACAAATTTGGAGCGTTTTAAAATACCAGTAGACAAATGCCGTAAAATTATTCTTCACCATGCCTTTAGAGAAGAAAGATCGAGATTTACTGATCAAGTTGCTTTATCAGAATGAGAGCAAATTTCAAGTGAACTGAGAAAATATCGACACTTGAAAAGCTTACGAAAAGGTTTATGCTAATGCAGGGTGTAAGGATCCTAAGTTTTACTAACGTTTATTTTATTTTAAAACTGTACTATCACTTCTTATTTTCTACTTCCGGCCAGAATTAAATGCTTTAACTTGTTTATGCAAATTGTCTTGCTAACGTCCAAGTACTTCAGATGTGGCTTTTTGCCAAGCAGGAGAGAGAAGGAGTTTTAGGAAGTAAGCCGCTTCCCACTGCAGTTTTACGAGTTTTCACTCGGTTGCTAGTTGCCTTTAAGACCACAGGTTTAGCCCTCTTGATATTTGCAAACGTATTGTAGTTTCAACAGCTCGGTGTATTACATACGTACCTTTTTTAAATAAAGGCCAGTCTTAGTGCTATGCATTTGTATACTAATTCAAAGTTAGCTTTTAGTTAGAGTTTTAGTTAGTAGTTTTATATTCTTACGTTCAGACCACAAGTGGTTGGTCTCTGTATTCCGAAGTTCGGAAGTGTCTGTAAAGTATTGAAAATAAAGGGTTTCGTATAACCTTCCTGCTTGTGTCGTCTGTTATACACAAATCTTGAACATAGCTTGAGTAAGCTCCCTGTTCTTATTCAGGGCATTCCATGTTTCCAAAGCAAATCAAGAGAAACACAAGTCCTAACAGGGGTTTGAAAAAAGACATTTATTAAATTTGAAAAGACTGGGGAGTTGTGTGTGTTCGGTGAAGAGAAGGGAAAAGGATTTCATATAAAACTGCAGAAGTCTCTCTTGCCGTGGTAGAAAGAGTGTATGGTTCCCAATATTCATAGACAAGAACTCGAGCGGTGTTACGTGATATTATTACTCATTTGGTCAACAGTACGAAAGGTTCTGCGATTATAAATGGTATCCATAAATAATCCAAGAAACCGTTTGCAAGAACTGCATCCTTCAGACCCGGACAAACGTACTGATTTTGCTGGCCTTCTTTTGGCTTGAGTAGCAGTTGACAATGCATGGCTTTGTAACATTTTAGTCAGAAGAATCGTAGTTTACTCTAGATGGAGCAGTTAATATCCGAAAATGTCGCATGTGAGGTTTTGAAGGTTCTAATGTTGTGCATGAACAGGGTGTCCACTGAAATCGCTGACGAAAACGTGGCGGGGAAAACTTCGCGGTTCAAAACATCATGGGAGAAAAGAAAGCAAAAAGAGAACATTGCAGTTCTAAAATATCACTGTACAAAATGTTGTCATCGAAAAAAATAAATAACGCGGTTCAAAACCTTCATCGTCAAAAACATCAAGGTAAAAAATAACCCCCCACAAATTATCGCATGACGATAAGTTGAAAATTCGTATTCGCATAGTAATTTCTAACCCCATGAATGAAAGAGGAATAAGCTTTACATTTCATAATTTTGAATTAACCAATAATGAGTAGAAAATTATTACAACTTATAGTACTTAATAGAATTTTAAACTTACTTATTATAAATAATAAAAGTCATTAATAAATAAATTTTTAAAGCTTTACTGGAAATGTTTCGTGATAAATATACTTTAAAAATTATAAGAAAGATACTTAACTACGTGAAGTAAATGCATGGCTGTGATGCGATGATTTGTAAGTCTTTTATTTTTACCACGATATTTTCTAGGATGATATTTTTAAACTGCAAAGTTTATTTATTTATTATTTATTTCAACGACGATATTTTGTACCCCGATATTTTAGACGATATTTTGTACCCCGATGTTTTTTCTTTGTTTTCTTGATTCCCACGATGTTTCGTACCATGACGTTTTCCGCTTTGCTTCCTTTTCTCTGTAACGTTTTCGTGCACAAAGTTTTTGCCGCGATGTTTTTGGCTGTAACCCATGAACGGTTTGGCATCCTGATTACATTACTATCTGATGTGCTTTTACTGCTGATTTCATTCTTGTTTCCTTTTTCGTTAAGGAAAATGCTCCTCAAGGACCTTAGAAATAAGTGTCTTTGGAGACGATCGTTTAGTTTCGAGAAGTTTTTCAGACTGATTGGCATCCTCCTTCTCTGTACTTGAATCCCTGTGACTTTTAGTTGTGGAGATTCCTGAAAGATCGTATCTATGGAAAATGCATACGGATTATGCCTGAATTGAAAGCAAGCATAACATGTTATGTTGCTGCAACTAATTGAGGAATTCTTCGCGCTACTGATGAACACATTGTAACATGATTTGAACGTGTGATTGACGCAGATAGAATGCGCATTAGACAAATGCTCTGATTGAATAAAGTTTTTTGTTTCCAGTTCCTGCATTTTGTTCTTCATGAGCCGCCTTCTCTCTTGGTGGCCGAAATTTGAACTTTCATTTTTATTGTAGTTATCTTTTTCTCGTTATCCATAGAACATAAATGCTAAGTTTCAACGAAATAAGTCTACCAGAAAGGGCTCTACATAGGTCTAAAAATTGTAACTTATTAATTAATTATAACCAACCTGTGATTTTTTCTATTTATTTTGTTTGAAAGTTTACTAAAACCTTTAAGTCTTACCGCAGAAGCTGACTGAAATTATATAAGTACGGTACATCCATGGCAAAGTTCTCATATATAGCACCTAACAAATTTCCATAATGAATTCTAAAAAAAGTAAATGAATTTAAAAGTCTAGTAATACTAGGAAGGATGGTCATAAATATAACATATACTTTCTTTATTTGAACCCTACATTTCAGATAATAGTTTTCACTGCATTACTTTCGACCGTTGATTCAGTTAAACATTTTATACTTATTTAAAATAGTCAATTATAGAGCCAAGAGCACAAAATGACTGCGAGAGATCATGATTAAAAATTAAATTATCACTTTCTTTGAGAGAAAAAAATCGAAGTTTATTAAAATCTTTCAGCAAATAAAGTCACAAAAGAAGTAATTGTTGTCTGCTAAACCAAATTTTCCATTAAAAAGTTTAAAAAAATATTCATTTCGTTTGATTTGTATTTTAATTATAGTCTCATTTCTATTACTCTCTTTACGATGCGCCATTGAATAATAATAACAAATAAATGGATAATGTATGTTCTTATCGTGGATGCGAAAAATTTTCCTCAGCAACCAAAACTCCTTTCTTTTCTATTATACACAGCTAATTTATTAAAGAAAAACATGATTAAAAGGGAAAAAAATAACCGAAATACTTTTTCTAATCTTTTCTTTTTTAATGATATTTTTTAAGTCGTTGAGGCCTGAAAACATTGGTGACAGCATTAACGAGATCTTTAAAAGCGCTTCTCCTAAAAAAATGTAGGAATCTATTAAGCTTTGAGGAGCAGAGAGAAATGTAAAAAACGAAGGGAAACGTGTTTTAAAAATACACTCTAAATAAAAGCATTTCAGTATGCAACAGCTGGTAAACGCTTCTTTACAAAACTTCTTTTTCATCTTTTGAGCTTTAATAAACTTTTGTAACATAAATGTAAATTTAAAAAATAATGTATTTCCTTCCTTCCAAATAAAATGTTTTTAGATATATAATTTTTGCTCAATACAAAATTACGCCCTTCATGAGTAAAATGAATACATATTGTGTATTCAGTAGATAATTCTTCTTCTATTTAAATGCTGAAAATTGTGTAAAATCAGGCGGTTAACTAATAAGCATTCAGGAGTTTGATAATTCAGTATCTGTTATTTACAGAGGAATTAGTCTTTTTCAAGTCATTTCCCAGAAGAAAATGTTGTCTTTATGAAACATATCTTTAATTATTAAGTCCAGAATTTTATAGCTATTTTCTTAGTATGTTTTTGATTCATAAAATCAGTTCCCAGTTGCATTCAAGGAAATGGTTATTGGCTCTAAATCACTTTGTGTTCACCAAGTCGTTTCAGGTACGACGCAGCGAACAGTTAAAATAAAATAAACAAAAAACAAATAAAAACATAGCCATTATGAAATTGTACCACGAACTGTTTCCAAGAAGACTCGTACTCTTATCAAACATTTGCGGGTTTGTAACCCTAACTTGTGTGAAATGTAGCCTTCGACATAAACACATCAACAGCCATTGTAATCGGAACGGAGTAACGGACTCTTTGCTCGAAGAAGCTGCTCTCTTGTGAAGATACATGATGCATTTCGTGTAAAATTATTATATCTCAGTCTAGCGTGTGGTAAGTTTTACACCAACAGGGCCTACTTACTCTTCCTATGCAAGGTGTTTAGCCACTGAAGCAGTTTACCCACAGAGTATTGAATTAGCTCTTTGATTTCTGCAAAAATATGTTAAGCAGCTGAAATTTCCAGCTTGTTTTCTTTATTTTGGTGAAGCTACCTTCATATATGAATGCATTGTTAAGGTTCATAATATGCATGATGGGTCTATAGAAACCCACGAGTTGCCCCTATACTACGGAACAGAAGCTCACCATTAAAATTTTGGGCAGGAAATTGTTGGAATCATTTCTCTTCTATCATGACTAGACGGGAGTAACTTTTCGTATATTTTGGAGAAAGTTTTTCCAGGAATACACTCATATCCAAACTCATCTTTACATATCCGAAAATTATGGTATTCCATTACATATCCAATTTGTGAATTCCATTTCTAAAGGGAATGTAAAGACAATGTTAAATACAATTTTAAAGACAGCCTAAGGAATATTTTTCTTAGCAAAAGTGATCAAATGGTTTCTGATATTCAAATCAAAGCATTTCACCATCTGATTGTGAATCAAACGCTTTGAGTAAAGTGTATATCTGAGTGAATTTCTGCAATACAGCTTTTGATTTCAGTGGGTAAGGACACAAAACGGTTTGTTATAGCTTCGAAGTATCATTTAGAAAAATGAATTTCGGAGAAAGAAATTCGAAAGAAAAAGTATAATGTTTCTGATAATTTTAATTTTGCAGTGCAAAGGATTTTGCAGTGCTTCTTTCGGTAGCATTTACTCTTGAAAATATGTCAGGGTAGAAATCTATGATGAGTCTTAATTTGATATCACCTTGTACTTCAACTCTCAAGGCAAACGATTTGTCTTGAAAAACTAACTTGTTGGAGTTCAGTTCCCGTGCCCATATCTGAATAATCATGTCTTCAGCTAGCAAAATCCAACTAAGATAGCACTTAAAATTTTAGACTTCTAGAAATCTTTATGTTTCTGCCTTTCTTTTCACTCAACGAGTATCTAATTGTCTCTTTCCAGAGCTCATTAACATGCCTGTTTTGAGGAAGATTGTCACTTTGTGCTCTTTTGTCGGGGCCTATATGCATATACTCGTATTATTAAAATAAATATGGGATTCTAGAGTATTTTAGGGCATCGTGTATGCACTTAAGAATATAGTTGTATGCACGTTATCTCTACATGTCAGCTTTTAAAGGATTCAGTAACATTGATGTTCATTGCTTACCCATTGCAAACAAACAGATTTTTAGATGCAATAAAATTGCAAATTATATTGCCAGGCTATAAAACTTTAACTGAGTATTGGCAAACTCAAACACATTTTTGAACATTTAAGGAATATTTCCCTTCCCATACTGAGTGCTTTTGTGAAGTAAGTTGGAATACGTAAACTTTACATATTCCCGGCTTCGAAAAAAGCATCATATAATTTACAGGTGACACACGACTTAACATGTGGAGGACGATAATTCGTCACCATCTGGATTTCTCGATTTGGCTTCATCCCGCCCTAGTCACCCTTTCGCGGAATTGCATCGGAATCGGACGTGTAGAATAATAATATATACGTTGTTGTTGTAACTTATCTCACTTGTCTAACAGTAAAGCAAATCCCACGAAATTCATCGTAGCAAGGAGTACAAGATTGCACCTGTCGCTGATAAGTATTGAGCACCACAGGTGACAATACGACTTTGCTCAATTCCGCCCCCAATTTTGATATAAAGCGCCCCAAGGAGACGTATGCGAAAGTCTCTTTCCCCTCTTCTCCTAAAATAAACCTTTCGAGAGGACTTTTAGCTCGCTACATATATACAGTGTCCCCATGCCGCACAGACACTATACATTTACCAGACATCCATGCCTCCTCCAGGATTCAAATCCGAGCCCTTCGGTACGGCAGTCAGCGGGGCTAACCACTACCCTGGCTGGGCGGCAAAATATATGTTATAACGAAAAGGAAGCAAAAGTTAGTTTTAATCAGATTTTCTCGAAAATATATGGTAGCTATTTACTAAACATCTTAGCTTTCAAATGTATATATCCTACTTATTATGAAAAATCATTTAAAAATAATATATTTTTCAAAATATGGAGTAAAAATTATGTTATGAACCAAATGTTATGAATTTAATATCACAATCAGTTTAATCGCGAACCTATCTCTCATCTGTTTGTAATAGCTATCTAAAGTAGCTAATTTAGCTGGTTTGTACTTTATATTGCGTTAAATCCGCGAAGCATGCATCTAACTTTACAATAATCCTGTCGGTTGTAGTGATGTATTATCTTGCCCTAGTAAAGTCAGGCAGTTTGCCAGTCGAAAAAAGAATAATACTGAAAGCTCAGACAAATATTAACGAAAAAATATATCCCTGCATTTGTGTTTCTAAGAGATTTTCTTTCTTTAATTTCAAGTACTGGAAATTGGAAAACTATGAACAATATATAATAAACAAATTAAATCTGGAGAAAATAAAGAATATATAATAATACAAATAATACTATAATAAGAACACTAAAAGTAATTACACTATAATAATACTATAAGGAATATGTATAATAATAATGATAAAATAATAATAATAAAATAATACGTAAAAATAATAAAAATACATATATAACATAATATATAAAAAGATACCAATACAATGCATTAAAAAATGTCAAAAGCTTTAGCTACAAAAAAAGTTGAGCAAGACTTTAAAAGCCTTAGAACTCTAGACGACGTCGGAGAAAGTAGGAGGCTAGCAAATGGAGAGATGTTTTAAATTCGCTTTAAATGTAATTCTGGTATTCGTATATATCCAGCAGTGCAATAAGATATGCTCTACATCTTCTAAAGCGCTGAAAAACCGTTGGGAAAAACATCTTTGTTCGTTGGGTTTTGATAAAGCAAGATATTCAGCATTTCAGTCAACCAAAGTTTTATCCCAAGCAACATGCATAGAACAACATAGTAACTCTTTGATGAGGCATTTTGTTTGAGCTCAATGATTCCAGCTTTCATAGTGACAATGATTCACAAAAAATAAAAGCATTCCCTATTTTTAATGATGCTTCTCACTTTTTATGTTTTCCTTTAAATGATAAATTGTGTCATTTGATTAGTGCTAGTAATTCTACCGTTTTGCACCATTTAAAAGCAGGCTCATTCTTTGTGCCTGAAATCCAACCAATAATTCTACAAGTATCATAACAGGAACAACTCCTACAAAGGAACTGCATCTCCTTGTGGGGATTTATTTAATTTACTTAACAGTTAATTTAATTTTGAAGCAACCTTTCCTATTTATCTTGCTTTCAACCCACGCTTTCTTGTCAGAATATAAATTGAATTAGCGCGCGTGTATTAAAATGAGATTATTCAAACAATTTAGTACCTAAAAGAAGGTTTTGGAAGGTTAATTTAGAGAGCGTGCTCTGCCTGCCTGAAGACCACGTTGCTATATTTGGTGTACTAGCGATTAGATTTCTGAGCGGTTTAGCGCTTCTTGCCATTAAATTTGTTTACGCCGGCTTTTACAAGTCAGATCTATTCTGCGCTTTAAGTAATCTGTGAAGCCGTTAGCTAACTTAATTTTAAGTTACTTGTTGCTATTTTAAGTTCTTGAGTTAAACCAAAAGTGGTGGCTTTTGGTACGCACGAGTCAGTGGCATCTATGTATTTTAATTTGAGTTAATAATGGGTCCTTTACAGCCTCCTCTGGACTTTGTTGCACTTAGGAAAATTTCGCTACACAATCTTTTAACGTCTAGTAGTGGTTACCTAAAAATACGAGACGTTATATATATCTTGGATAAAAAAGGGCCATGAAGAAAGGAGAAGATAATAGACGGAAACTACTTCATCAAACTTTCTTTTCTACTAGAAAAAAAGCTTAAATTGAAAGTGTTTTCGATATTTCGAGCAAAACTTTTTTTTTTCCTTTAATACCCGTCTTTCGTCAATTTTTCTGTTATTAATATTTTTATGTTTCATTCTTACAATAGCTCTGTATATATCCTGAACGAAAGATGTTTCTTCTTTTTATTGCCTACAAGTGCATTTTGCAGCAGCTTGTTATTGAAATTATACTGTCATCTGTGACATTTGAAATTCTAGTTAGAAATGAAATATTTTCTGCTATCTAAAACTAGTAATTCTCTGGCAAGAAATATTTTTTATTATGTTTCCCTGTACTGGCATATAAATTACGAATGCAATTGTAGTCGTAGTGCATTTTGGGTGAAATTCTAATTAAGTTAAGGATGCTTATTTTTTACACTGTGAATCTAAAAGACTAACAAGAATAGCCTTTTTAAAATTATAATATAAATTTGATTATAATTTAAATTATAATCACTGGCCTATACAAAACTGCAGATAATTTTATGAGAGACGAACATTTATTAAAATCCAATTCTGACTGCGAGACATGATGTTCGAAACTTAAGAGTCAGGAAATAATATATAGATTTGCACTGATGTATATTCTAAGTAATGAAATATCCTAAAATGAAGTTTAAATATACTTATTTTATGAAACGCCCCCTAGTAAGTGTAAGAAGGGTTTAAGCATATAATGCTATATAACCTCTATCAATTTGACAACGGAAAAGCACATGACGACTATTCGCTAATGGAAGAGTTTCCTTCGTAGAGGATGTTCTAGGAACCTACCTCGTATTTATGTTGCACCTTGGAAAACCAACTACCAAAAACCAAATAAAAGCGTAATCAGAACTCACATTAAACCTAAAAAACAAAGGAAAAACTGGGAACAGATTGAACTCTATTAACATGAATTGCAATCCATAATAAAAAGAGAGTTCAACGTCTATCCTTCATTATTCATATTCATATACTTGTAAATATATGTTGAACTTTCATTTATCAGACCGGCGCTTTGCTTTAAAGAAACTTAAATTATGCAGTAAACAGAAAGAAAATAAATAACATCTGTGGTCACCTCAGTCTTCAACAATTACAATCTGGTAGTAATAATAAATATTGACAATTATAGTAATTACCTATAATTAGTAACAAAATAAGACTCCGACTCACTGGTTAGATTTCTAACCAAATGCCAGCTATTTAAATAGCTCTAGTATATCAGTAAATCAGCAAGCTTAAATCAGACCCAGATTCATGTACGAAATTCCTCACAGCAGTGGCTGCAGGGCGTTGTAAACTCAAATACACAAATACTAAGCAGGAATAATCTTTCAATTAAAATAAAGTACTTTTAATAGCTAATGCGATTCTCTTCTCCATTAGTATTAATTTTGCCTTTTCTAGGGAAAGCAGAACTGTCTCAGAAATAAAAGAATCACATGATGAATTAATCAATTATCTATAACTGATTAGTCAAGGTAGAAAAGTAAGCCTTATAAGCAAACCTGTTTAATTCTTTGCTGTTTCTCAAGACAGAAATTACAGAAATTTCGGCCCTTGCAAATCGAAGAATTTAGTGTTCTTGGTATGTGTAATATTCTAAATTAATAACTTATCTTTTTTACTCTTGTAAAGTTAAAATTGTTCCTGTGCGTGTTGAGTCGCACAGTTTAATACATGAGATCTGTACATTATTATTTACATACGTCGCGCAGTATGATGTTAATTAACTAGAGTGGATAAAATGCATACAAATATATAAAATCTTTATATCTGAGGCTGTAGTTTGAAGTACTACATACATTACATATTTTTGGAAGCAGACAGGATGAAAAATTAGCAAACGCCTTCGCGGAGAAACGAACCATGGACCTCTGGAACACCGGCCAAGCGCGCAGAACCACTACACCACGAAGGCACTCTAGAAAGGAGGGAGAAATACCTTATATACTCCCACTTTTAAAAGGCGATGGGGTTTTTAGGGAACCCAATCGCCAAATGCTGGGTGTGGAGAACCCTCATCCAACACCCTTTTAGTTCGGGCGCCTCTGTAGAGACATTAGATATTTTTAAAAGCAGGCAGGATGAAAAATTAGCAAACGCCTTCGCTGGGAATCAAACCACGGACCTCTGGAATACAGGCCCAGCGTGCAGGACCACTACACCACGAAGACACGCTAGGAAGGCGGGAGAAATACCTTATAAGTGGACATGCTTAACGAAAGAAACTTGAAGATATTTTTATGTATACAAAGTTAGTTCATGCAACGTTTCGAGATATTCAATTTCTTTAGTTTTAAACTTTCTTGTAAGTTTATTCAAAATCGTAATATATGTTCAAGTTGATGCAAGTCCGTAAACTTTTAAGGGTTAAAAATATCGAGGTTTCTAATTTCAGCAAAATATTTGCAAGGAAAAAGAAAATTAAAAACATGATAATTATTTAGCTTTGTAATAAAATTATTTTTCTGGCATCATAGATTTTTGTTAAAAAAAAAGTTTACTTTTTCTGTCTGAAAGAGAATTTGTTGAGCTTCCCAAAATGAGGGAAAAGCGTAAGAGGCAGATTAAGTTAAATAAACATGACGCTGACTTTATATGGGATATTGTAAAATATATAGTATCTAAGTAAAAGCAGAAGAATACATATAAACCTACCTAAGAATCAGAGTTAATGAAGTTCAGGCTTCACGCGAAACCTCATGTCGTATCATAAATAATAAACTTACATACAAAAATGATTTTAACATACAAACAGAGTGACTTATTAATTGAAAACGTGCGCAATATTCTATAACCAAATGAAGTAGCCTTCAGAAATTATTAGCAATTAATTCTAGATAACGTTTAATATTAACGTATTTTTATTAAAAACTATGAAACAGTTATCTGAATTTCGTATACCATACGCATTTCATGCATGAGTTAAATGTCTAATTAATGTGTACTAGAGTGAAGAAGAAAATTTAATCATGAACGCTTTGGATTAAAAAAAAATGCTGCTTTGTAACAGCTGCAACATCCCTGCACTGAACAACTTCATTTTCGGTTTCTTGCATTGTCGATAATAACGTCATTTAAACTTAAGAGGTTGGGAAAAAATTTCCTGCTCCTGCATCGTCTTAATATAATGGTGTTGCAACTTTTTCATTCATTTTTTGTAGAAATCATTTTAACATAATTAAATTTTAAACATAATTAGATTCATTCTTCGCTACAAAAACTGATATTAAAATAAATACATTAAAGTGGATAGTTACTGAAGGTAAAGTTTTAATTCTTTCCTTTATCTACCGTATGATTTTCAAAAACTGTTCTTTTATTTAGAAAAGAATTTTTTTTCCCTGGAAGAGGGACATTTTTTATAGATTTGCTAGATGAAGGAAAATAAGGTAAAAATAAATATGAGCAAGTTGTGCAAACATCTATTAATATATGGCCATCAGATCTGCGATGATGTGGATTACATTTGAATTAATTGCAAAAATGAAGTTAAAAAAGATTCTTATTAAGTTCAGGAAATGATATTTAATAAAGTTTATTATATAGGAGTAGGATTTGAGTTAGGCTAAAGGAAGGCAAAATAAACATAAACAGTGAAAGAAATGAAGCAATACGAAAAAGAACACGTATATGTAGTTAGGATTCATGCCTCTACAAACATGAATTAATGATAAAATAAGTATTTTTTTTCTATACACGCATTTCTAATTGTTGTAATTGGGCTTTTGCTTAAATCGTAAGTATTTCATTACATGATGTCGATTAAGTGTCAGAAAAAATAAAAACATCCTTATATTAACGGAGTTGAAAGGGAAACTGATAAAAAATTAAGACACGTTTAAAGCTTAGTTCAATTTACACTTAGCATATCAGTAAGCTTGAATTATTTTTCACTCATTTTGTGTTTCTTATATTAAGTTCGGCATTAATGCTATCTCAGCTTTTTTTTAATTCTCATTTCTAGAGAAAATCATTAAAATGTCAAACCAACTCAGTGAGCTGTTAATGTTTCAATTTTGTCGAAAAAATTTATTTTATTTGAAAAAAATATTAAAGTTAATAAATTTTACAGAGTCTTCCGACTAATAAATTAGAATAAGTTAATTAGCAGTTAAAATAAGTTAATAATTTTGCTGACAAAGCTGCTTTGATATATTTGCCAATATATGCTTTTGTAGAGCCATTGGGTTATATCGGTGCAGGAGCATGGAAAATGCGTAATGCCCTCACCGGAATTTGGACTTTTGCAGAGACATTAGGTTAATTGGGAAAGCCAGAGAGATGAAAAATTAGCAACCGCCTTCGTCAGGAATCGAACCACGGACCTCTGGATACCGGTCCAGCGTGCAGAACCACTACACCACGAAGGCACGCTAGAAAAACGGGATAAATACCTTATATATTCCAATGGAACACAATATCGAGTGCCAAACATTGTCGAAAGAGACCATTACAGAGGAGGAGACTTACTTCTATGGTCTAGCGAAGCAAAGAACGACCTCACGTGATTCCTGGTGGTTCTGTTACAGCCATCCGATACCGCTATAAAATTATACACCCACTTCTGCGTCCTTTTATCGCTGCCATGGGTACTGACGCTATATTTATGGACGATAACGTTGACCCGCATAGAGCTCGAGGGATACGAAGTTAACGGGAATGTGAAATCGTTCCACATCTGCCATGGCTTTCTAGATCACCGGATATTAATTCCACACAGCATATGCGGTACATGTTAGGACAATATATAACAAGTCACAGTGTGCCTCCAGGCACCTTACATGAGCTCCGATATGCATTATTACAGGAATGGATGCTACTCCCACAAGTGGTCAACAGTACTACCATCTTGCCTTTACGTTGTCAAGCATACATTTCAACAAAAGTGTATCATACCCGTTATTAGCGTGATGTTTCCATTACACATTCTTCCTACCCATTTGGTCTCTCGTAATAGGATAGTGTTAGTACACGTGTTTATGTCTTTGCTTTATTGTTTACTATGTGATCTATTGATACCATATCAACCTCTTGAATCAGTTTCACGTATATACATCAAATAGTTTTTGTTTCATTCTGTGTTTTGCCTTTGTTGATTATTTTTTTAGCAGGAGAGTACCAAAGTGATGCAGGTACAGATCCTCTTGGACGACTAAATAGCACATGGTAGTGTATAACGACGACTTTCATTTCCATTTAACCAATGAGAACTGAGTTAAAAATGTTGTTGATCTAATCTGGAGGCTACCTCAAGGTAGGTCCAGTCCTCCAGCGAATGCGAAAAACCTTACTGCCCGGCAGCACAGCATCATGGTTTGGATCGCCGTCACCATGTATAGCTGGTTACTTCTGATCTGTATCAGTGACACAATCATACGTGGCTGAAATTATATTGCCGTGCTCTTTAACTCCCCACCGCGTATGGCAATCATCAGCAGATAATCCCTGAAATGTAGGCAAATGCTTTCTTGGCGACTGAGACCTCCACATCTCGCACCTCTCGTGTATCTTCTGAGACATAATTTACTTGATCTACGTTAGTATCAATCATAGAAGGAACTGTTGAAGATAAGTAAAATCATGTAGTCATCTATGTGTCGAAAGAATACTTCTTGTATCTCCAAACAGGTGGTTGTATTTCTCTCTGTCATCCTGTATATTTGATCTCTGTACTACATTAATATCTTGAAATAAAAACCACTTATTTATATGTGCATTCTCTGGCAGTCTGAATGTTTTTCACTTTATACTCACTTTTCCATAACACTGCATTTTTGTTAATTAGGCCAAGTATTTTAAGTTATAGAACAATTCCTTAAAATTCTGAAATTTAATCTTAAAACGTAAACTAAGTGTCATATTTTGCTTAAAGTAGTTGCTGTTTAATTTGATTTTTTTTAATATGGGTTGACACTCATGTTATTGAGACAGTATTTTACCAACTCATAAACCATTATTAGCCCCTAGTAGAATTATCTATCTATCATGGCTAATATCGTCAATGCTAAATTTTGCTTATATATTCAACATTTTACTGCAACTCATTTAATGAACTCATAAATAAATGGTTCAAATTTGACTTCCCAGATTCGAATTATATAACTTATTTTCTGAATAGATGGTCTCGGCACTAAATATTGTCCCTTCTTGTTCTGGATTAGAGCAGAAAATGAGGAAATTTTGTGTAACTTTTCATAAACTCTGTGCAATATAAAAGACAAATTTATGTCCCCTAAATATTACCTACTGGTTATATTATTTTTTCTCAAAGCAACGTTTTGATGCTTTGTATGAAACAGAATTCTCTGAAGCTTTATGTTAGATGTAGCAAAAAGCTTTGTATAAGAGCTGCGTTCACTTATAGAAGCAAAGCAAAGCAATTAAAATGTATCTGGTACTTTGAACATTGCATTTTTGTCAATTAAGTTAAATATTTTAAGTTATAGAACAAATTATTAAAATTCTGAAATTTAATCTTAAAACGTAAACTAAGTGTCATATTTTGCTTAAAATGTCGTTTAATTTGATTTTTATATGGGTTTGGCATAAGCATGAATATATTTTTATAAATAAAATATTGGTTAAGATTAAAAGTATTTTCTTAGATTACTCAAAAATGATTTGAACGAGAAACTTACCTTCTGAACCAAATTCTTATTTCATAGTTCTTTCCTTTCGAGAGACAGATAAAATAAAACACCTAAATGGAGGGAAAGCATTATATAATAAATAATATACATTTTTGGTAAAGTAGAATTCAATTGGTACATACATCTCTTTAAAATTTAAAATGACATTTACTGAGAACTTTTACTTCTTTGAAATGAAGCTTAGTATTGTTAAGTTACGTTAGTAATAATAAATCTTTCACGACCCATTCCGTTACGAAAGCTAAATATCGTGAAAGATTTATTGGAATTACTCTTTTCGATTAAAATCATTTATCCCCACTTTGATTGTTAGCAGACTGCATTGCAGGTTTTATTAACAACAGGATGTATTTAATGATAATGCATTTAATGCTATTTTAACGTCATTAACGATCACTGAGATATTTTAACGTCATTAACGATCATTGAGCTATTTTAACGTCATTAACGAAAACAATTTGAAAAACGAATTAACATTTCGTGCTAAAATTATTAACAAATAAAACAGACTGAAGATAAAATATTAAACTATTACTATTTTACAAAAATTTTGCTTCTTGGGTCTGCAAATAAGCGCTAAATTTTCACAGGCATTTGCAATTCCTTTTTAACTTTTAATTTTTTATAGACTTTCTACTATTATTATTTAAAAACAGGGCCAAATCTTATATCATTTGTTCGAAAATTTTCATAATATATATATTTTGAAATTTGTTTGAGCTAATGCTAGAGCATTACGTTTCAGTCAAAGAAACGAATGCAGTAGCATGAATTATGTATAACATTTTACGAATTTTTTGCATTAGTTTCGGTTTGGTTTGGTTTATGTTAAATAAAGAAATTTATGTTAGTTTTATAGTTTTATTTGGAAGAAAGACATTTAGTTGTGCCATGTGTACCATATCATGATTACTATAAATTTCTGGCTACACATTCAGCAAGTAATTGCTGTTTATAAAATTTGAAAAATTAATCAATGCAGTCAGTATTATTTTCATACATTCTGATAAACGTAATATCCATGTAATTACTAAATTTAAGATTTAACAGAAACAGATATCAGCTCTTATTTTTTAAAAAAAATCTAGAAACATTTACATTATAAGGTAGTGTTGAAATTAATGTGAATACAGTTGATTTTTAGGTAATTTTATTGAAACACTGAAGGTTATTATAATATGTTACATTTAGTATGACATATGACCACTTGTGGCGTGTATGACTCGTTTCACACGTTTTGGCATAGATCTTATCAGGTTTGGGCACATTACCTTTACTTCACCATCGTGAGGCCATACTTGGATGAAAGAAGAATTCTTTATCTGTACAGTTCATTTTTCGCATTCTTTCCTTGGGAAATGCTCGCAAATTTTCGATTGAATTGAGGTCGGGCGAATTTTTTGTCCAATCTAAAGGCTTAAGATCAAATGTTTTTCATTTTTTTCAAAGTGTGGCACGGAGAAAGGTCTTTTTGGAAAATGCCAAGTCCCGTTGAATAGATTTCCTTTAGCTTAGGAATTACTTTCCTTTTAATCACTTCAATATTTTTGCCATAAATCATCATTTCATCAACTGGCAATAGTGATCCTGGCCCATGAATAGAAAAGCAACCTCAAATCAATTTCTTAACGGAGTAATTTACACATTGGTCGATATGTTTAGGAGACAGTTTCTAGCTGTCGGATTTCCTGACTCAGCGAGACCTCTGACTTTGTACAACGAAATGGATTTCATCTAAAAATAAGACGTTTTCTTATCATTTTCATTCCAATTTTCAAATTTTCTTGGCCACGATAGTCTCTTTTTTAAAATTGGCTTAGCTAGAAGCTGTTTTTTATTAAAATGCACATCCTTATGATCGGCCTATGACAAAGAGTGGTAATAAATCTACTATTTTGTAAAATAGTAGATACCTGATTCTGCTAAATCTATATATAGATCAAATTTACCAACCTGAGTTTTGTTTGGATTTTTTTAGCAAAATAGAGTTATCCCCTGACACTATTTTTTCGCTTTCTCACGCACTTTTCTTTCCGCTGGGGTTATAAACTGCCTGTTTCGTTAAGCGCTCTAATGATTTTGTTGACAGATTTTTTAATGCTCTTCTGTATTACAGAAAGAGTGTTCAATTAATGTCACTCTCTTACATTTTTTGTAGTGAGGTCCATCATTTTAAATTTGTAATACAGCCTTTTTCAACACGTAATACAGCCTAAAAATCATAATAAATTATCTCAAGGGAACAAAACACTGAATCACCTAAAGGTAATACCGTACAAAACAGTAAACAGATAGAGTAATCGCTGTTAATCATCAGCTGTAATTCAGAAATCAAACAACAAAAATCAGCGCTATATTTTTCAAACTTTTCCTGTGAAAATTTTGAAAATATAACGCTGATTTTTGTTGTTTGACTTCTGAATTAGTATTTGTTCGGCGTGTTATTGTGTCTCAATCGTCAGCTGTAAATTAGGCCTGCCAAACTCAGGACTTCAAATTATGTGAAAACTCCCTCTTGTTCTCGTTACTTTGCACAATACTGTACTTTTAATCAATTTCAATAATCGTTTAATCTTATCAAATTCATCTTAACCCATATTTTATTATCACAATGCCATACGTCGCCAACGTCTCACATACGTATGCAACTCTTTCTAAATATATCTCTATTAATATAGTTTATACATTAGAAACATTAGAAGTAAGCTCTAACACAAGGTAAAAGGCGATTTTTTTAGTAGATTTCTCTTTTCAATGCTCAGCAACTCTCAGAAACTTAACAGTTCCCAGCCTTTCTCTAAGAGCCAGCAGACAAATTTATGTTTCACTACCTCAATACCTCTAATCCCAGAATCAAATAATGTGGTAGCTTACAAGGTTTTATTCACTGGGTAGATGAATTGAGGTAATAATTCGGAAGTTTCTGCTTCGTCCTCGAAGGCAATTTTGTTCATTTCTTTTTCTTACCTCACCTATTCCACAAAATGAAGGAAGACGCCCAAAACTCTTTCTCCCTGAGCCTAGCGATAAGAACTTCATTTCCTAATTTCTTTCCAGCTAATTCTGCTGATTAGCACTGTAATTACATATGTATTACACCAGTTATCCAATATGCGTAATTGTGATTGAAAATGAAACTTAAATTTATCCTAAGTTTATTCTCTCATTCAGTTTATCGAGTTTTATTCACTTTTATCTCTTCTTAAGCTTATATGAATACGATTTTATTAATTTAATTCATTAAAAATAGAATAGATTAAAATAATGCTGCCATACCTTTTATCACTTAAATGAAGAAAAATTGTTTTATCACTACAGAAATTGTTACTACAGAAAAATTGTTCCAATCTTAAGACCAAAATTATTTACAAAATTATTTACAATTCCTTACAATTTTGGTCTTAAGACCAATTCTGTGGATGAAAATTTTTGTACTATTTTTATTCTCTTTAAAACATATCAGAATGCATGTGTTCACCATCTTCTGCATTCATCAAGAGCAGATTCAAAACTAATTAATTATTTTCCTGAAATATGGCAATAAACTAGTAAACAGAAAATAACCGACAAATCAAATCGATAAAAATACAGGAAAAGTCCATAAAAATCTATCCCAATTCAACAATTTGATGAGAAAGTCACAAAGCTTGTACACATTTATTATCCCAACAATTCTACCCCTTAAAACAATTACTTAGAAAACTTATCTGTGGTATTTTTTGAGTAAATTAATACTAAAAACAGTATTTACACACACTTCTGATATCACAACAATTGTTCTATGCAAACAAAACACTAACAATTCAAGGAATAATCAGTTGTTTCTGTTTCTGATGAGCGGTCGATATCTGTTATGAACAATTCCAATTACGTTTAAGTTAATGACAGCATCACATGACTTCGACTGATCATTAGGCGCCATCAACATTCTCGCGACTCCCATTCTACGAACTTACATCAAAAATAACACCTAAGTATCCCAAGCTATTGTAACTTCTCTTAACTTCATTCGAGATCTTTCAGCCGTGTAGTTACTGATGTTCTTCTTCGTAATACGTTCATCTGCCATGCGGAGAAAATGACTAATTATCCACTTACAGGATTCAATCCCCTCCGTATTTTATGGTTTCAGCATAACTTCTCAGAGGTTCTTCCTATAATTTAATCAAAAGATAAACCATCATGCGAATGAGGTCATTAAGCAACGTGTGATACTGGAGTAATTTTAGCCTTCATTGATTTTATTTATCATACTGCAATATTGCTTCTTGTATTTTACATAATTTGGCATTGGTTAAATACTTTTCCTGCAGCAATTATAATAAAATCTGTTTACTGAAGAATTACGAAATAGGGATTAATCAGTGAAGTCTGTAAGCAGAACTATAAAGAACAAAAATACCATCAATACCAGTAACGATAATAGCCCTCTATATAACACGTTTACTACATCGCTTTTAGTTATTATATGCTAAAACATATGAAATTATGAACTTCTTCATGGCAAACCTTACTGCAGATGTGTGGCTTTCGATGAGGATTTGCACGGAGTACTTCACAGAGGAACAGGTGTTCCTAAAACTTAGAAGCGTGTCTTATCCAAAGCAGAGGAACCCAGATTAAAATGTTACTGTTGAGCAATTTCAACCATCGTCTTAATTATTCTTTATGGGTTTATTCTCTTTCATTATATAATAAATTATTTACAAAAGTTTACGAAATTTTGGCATACAGCTTCACATTTTCCTTTTATTTTCTTTCCTCAACCCCCCAAGTAAAGTAAAATAACTAATTATTAAGGTACATATATTCATTAAAATACTAAGAAAAAAAGTTTTTGTATTTTTATTGCATCTGCAGTCACGTTGTAATTTTGTTTATGGTACGTGTTTAAAACAGGAGTTACAGCATAATTATGGAGGAGGAATCGAAATTCGAAGTGAAATAAAGGTCTTTAACTCTTACTTATATGTAATCTAGTTTGATATTTTCCCTCTCTAAAAAAACCTGTCGTAATTTTAATTTATTGAACTTAAAACAGCGTACTGTACAGATTATTTTAAATCCGTTATTAGAAATACGTATAGGTTAACGGCTTTTTCTCATAATTTTGTTTAATGTTTTTAAAATGTTTAGCGTATCATCTGATTTCATGGTTATATTTTTAACTTTTTGAAATTGCTTAATTAATGATTACTTTTAAATTCACAATGAGGAAAATTATTTCAGTGAGAATTAAAAAAAGAAATTTTCCTGAAATTGCATTATAAGGATGTCTCTTTCAGCATGACTTGTAATAAAATGACCAAGCATTTTTGAAATTTATAAGGATGTTTAAAACGTATCCATGACATTAAAAAGGACAACTTATGAAACTGGCACATTCTAATTGTCTCTTAGTAACAGAACTCTTAAAAATTGTCAGTTGAAATTTTGAAATGTAGGTATCTCAAAACTTGATTTTTATCACTCTGTTATATGAAATTAATAATTCAAAATTTAGGAAAATATAACTTTTAATACTTAATTTTATTTGTTTTTAATTAGAATTTGAAGGAACTGTCATACTGTATGCTAATATGTTAAAATAGAATTGATTGCTTGGTGAAAGTTACAAGTAAAAATACGCAACTTTAAAAAATTATTCATTTCCGAACTTTTTATCAGTCATATTTGTTAGCGTAAAAGAAATAAATAAGGAATATTATCAACAAAATTTTATATAAAAATATTTTTCAAAAATTATATTTATTTACAGCCTTTTGATACTTGTAATGTTATGTGAATTTTTCAGATTTGATCATTAGAAATTCACATAACATTATGTGAATTAATGTTATGTGAATTTCTAATAATCAAATGTTTTTGAAAAACTCTAACCGTTTAGTTGAATTCTGTTTCTAGGAGTGTAATATATAGAATTTCAAACAGCTTTCGATAATTATACCTTTTGTTTATTACTGCAAATTGGATATGTTGTAAATTAAACTTATTTTATATTATATCAACTATACATATTATTAAAAAATAAAGATTATTATGAACAGCGATTAATAATTATAAACTGGTCCACAAATTTTGGGATAACTTTACCAGAGACATTTCTAACGTCAAAAGGAAAGCTTCGGCATATGTGCCTGAGAAGGTTATTAGCTAAATAACAAAACAACAGAATCTGATTGTGAAAAAGTAACGTTTACTACATAATAAAATCGGGAGGGTTGCTTTCGAAGTCCTGGTATAAAAATAAGATTTAATATCAGAATTTCAGGAAAGAAAGAAGCAATGGAAAAGATCCTAACTTCAGCAAACGAGTAAGAGATATGTATCCACGACTAGATCATATAAATTCTAAACAAAAAAAAACTAAGATAAAGCTTTAAGTTCTATCCTTGTTGATATCAGTAATTCAAAAAACAGCATGCAGAAAGAGATTTTTCTGAAATACAAGCAATAAAAGACAAAATGTAAGAACTTTCAATCTCAGTAATATAGCCAGTTATATTTAATAATAGCGGCATTCTAGACCATAATTAAAATTCAGCGTAATGTTTGTAATGTTAATTTAATTTGCTTAACCAGACAGGTGACAGGTGACTGAGGACGGGGACGCCTGGTGTTTAACGGAGGTAAACAGGCATATGTCCCGCGCCCTCCCCTATCTAGTGGCAGCAACTCCCTGGAGTTTACCTCGGGAGTTTATTGAAGAATTTTACGTAATTGTGCGGGGCCATACAAGGGCGTCTTAAGAATACATTAGTTTTGATCAATAGGCGAATGATTTAAAATGTTCTGAAACTTTACTGTCACTTCTTGATTTCCGTTTTCCTGCCAGAATGCAAATTAGCTAAACCGTGTATGTAAGTGAGTGAGGGCAAATCGTGTTTTTTCCAGTGAAGGCCGCGTTGCTAGGTGTACTATTCTAAGGTAAGAGTTCTTGTCTTTGGCCGTGCATTATAATTGCCGATAGTATTTCACGCCGGTGACGCTTTAGCAGCCAACTTCGCCATTAATTTACTCTGCGTAGCCTTTGGTTATTATCTATTTAGATTTACATTTACATTAAATTTCTATTTTGAGTTCTTTCCGTAGATGTTGGATGATTTGTAAGTGTCAGGTGTACCTTTTGTTTATCTTACTTCGTTTTAAAATAGTCTTTTACGCCCTTCTCAGGTCTCTGTAGTACTCTTAATACATAGTAATAATAGTGACTTACAGTTTGATTGAGGATTAGTCACAAGTTACATTTAGTAAAAGGATAATACTTTACATGTTTAATATTAGCACAATTATAGTTTAAACTGCATACTTATCTTCTACAACAATACCTAATACAATCGAAAAGCGTATATAATTCAATCAGGCGTTCACTTCCGTATGTGCAGCAACAAACTTTAAATGCTTAGTTAACAAAGCGCTGATTTATAAGTAAAATCTCACAATTTTGGGCTTAGCTTCAAACTGATAGTTTATAAAGCAATATATTTGTTTCAAAGAAACAGAAATTAGTAATACAATAAAAAAGTCTCCTTTATGCCTTTTCTAATAATTAAAACACTTGCTTGTCTTCTGTTTAGAAAAAACGTTGTAACGATTCCATCAAAATAGAAACAAACAATTCGGTAATCTAAATTGAGAGATCTAAATTGCTATAATTTGTTTTATTGTTTGTGATCATTGATTAGTTAATGAAAAGAGTACCTTGTTATAAATTATCCTAAAAAAGAGATGTGACCTTTTTAATACAACTTGAAAGAGACAGATTTTTTTTTAATTTATGACTAAACGAACTAAAATTATTCCAAAAAGAAGGAAAATGCTTTGAAATTAAGTTATGATTGGCTCATGCTACAAATTATTAATAACTTGCAACTATTTTTGAATATAAGTATAAACATTTTTATACATCAAGAACAAAATTAACTTCAGTAACGTTGCGTTTTCTTACGTTTATTACGTTACGTTACTTTATGTTCCGAGAACTCCAACACACTTCTTCATTTTACAAGTCAACTATTAAGCAACCAGTGTGCATTCCACATGACATACCACATCAAATGCTAAGATACTGCTCTCTAGTACAGTGCTCGCCATCAAAAGTGTTACAGCATAAATAAGGCGCACACCAAACCCGAAATTTACATGAAAGTTTGGTGTCCGACAAAACACTTTGAGAACAAAAACGCCGCAGAGGAAACAGCGCCGGATTCTCTTATATAAAATAAACATAAGCTTTTTATCAAAGCACACATATCAAAATAACGGAACATACCTGCACCTGACATTTATTCTTTTGGAATGAAGAGAAATTACTTAGTTTTTATTAAGACGTGAAAGAATGAAACAGATAAAGAATGAAATAGATAAGAAATGAAATAGATAAAGGAAAAACAATTAGTTCATAAAAAATGGCATTATTTCTTATTTTCATTTATGTGTTGTTTTATGTTTGATGCATATTTTATTTAAACTTATGAAGAATCATTACCTTATTCGCAAGTAAAACATGTACATTCATAAGAAGGCTTCCTAATGTTTTGTAAATCAAAGTAACACTGACATTTTTATGAATATGGTAATATACACATATGCATCTATGCGGTTTATTTAAATTTTGTTTTCTTATAATTTTTTATTCCATCCCTGCTTTTTGCGCTTAATGAATCGCTTGAACATGTAATGTCGTGTATTCGTTGCTAACATAAATGTACGCGTCGTTTGAAAGACTGTTTAGTGAAATATAACTAAGACTTTTAAATTATTACAAAATCAGGAGAAGGATGTATATAACCCTTTATTAACTCAAATAAGGTTTAACAGTCGGCACCAGCTCGTGCTTATAGAAGCCAAAAATTTTATAACCCTTTATTGACTCAAATAAGGTTTAACAGTCGACACCAGCTCGTGCTTACAGAAGCCAACACTTTTGGCTTAAATCAAAAGGTATGGATAAACATAAAATTGAAGTTTAAGTACAGCCTTCGCAGTTTAACTATCGTGCAAGCTGACTTTCAATGAAGTCGGAGTAAACAAGCCTAATGGCAAGAATCAATTCTCAAAGTTAGCAACGTGGAATAGGCAGAACATGCTCTGATTTCACCCTTCAAAAGCCTCCGTTAAATACTTCCTCCTTTATAGTGTGTGCTGAAAATTTGCATTTGGGCAGGAAAATGAAATGAGGCTTGATAAGAAAATCATTTAACTTAAAATAACTGCATATAAAATTAAATGCTACTCTACAAACATAGTTCCTACTTTCCAAAGCAGCAAAATTATTCCCACAGTATTAAAGGTTATACATATAAAGGTAAATAAACCAAACATCTTCTTCAAACATCTGAATACACACAACAAACTTTGAAAAGCTCTATTCTTCATAATGAAACTCTACATAATAGTCTGTTAGTTAAAGTTTTCAAATGTCTTGGAAAATCGCAAAATATTTTAACAATGTATAGGAATCTAGCTAAATTACTCTTACTTGTAGCTAGAACCTACCAGAATTATGAAGCAACTATTCGCTAAGTTCTGTTGAACTGAAGAAGAAGGGTGAGAAATAGCTTTTATTCACTCAGCACAGAGCTTCTGGTGTTCACAAATACCTCGTCAACACTTTTGACGGTAACTCAAATCTAGAAAGCAAAATTAAAATTTAAATCTAAATTGAATAATCACCCGAAGCTGCACAGAGCTATTTAACGCGTAGTGGACTCTTGGTTAATGTCACCGACGTAGATTAACAGGCAATTGATATGCATGGTTGTAAAATAACAAGCTTTAATAAGTAGCCGAACAAAATTGCCGAAAGGCAGAATACGCTCTGGTTTTCCGCTTCGTCGGCGCAAATCGCGCCAAGCAAACTTCATTGGCGACAACATACAGAATACACATAAAAAATGTTAACAAATGTGAATTCTAAGAATTTTTTATTTTAAAGGCATAAATATTTTAATAGCGTTTAAAATTATGTAAAAATCCAATAAATAAAGACAATAAATTTGTATAAAGACATTAATTTAAGAATTAACTTTGCTTTCATTGTTCAACATCTTGATTCGCCGGTTCGTATCACGTGACCCCAAAAGATCTCATTTCACGTAATTTACGCTACAAATATCTAATTCTGTCAGTAATTATCTACATTAATTTCAGGTTAAATCTTAGTTTAAATGCAAGAATTGTTTCAATTCGTACGAATAACTTACTCAGAAATTATGTAAAACCGCAGTGCTTTACTTCGCTGGTGATTTCCATTAGACTTGATTAATTTAACCCTTGACTTTGCCTGTACTGTATTTTCGTCTTCAGGTGAGCGGTGTGATTGGTTCCCAATTGACTTAATTACCGCGAATGGTCTTATAGCATAAAATTGAACTATCTGGTAAAACTTCTACGTAATTGTATGCCAGTATTGAAAAAAATAATCAATCTGAGAAGAAATGGCTGCGACTTGTTTTGAAAATGAGGCGTAAAAGGTTACCAGCGAAGATATTCCTTTTGGCATCAGTTGTACCATTATTGGCGACTTTATCGCCTGCGCCGGCAAAACGGAAAAGTACCCACGCTCTCTCTGATGTAACTCAGACCTCAGCTTAAATGGTAGCTTTCTACTCTACTTTGAATAACAAGCGAAAATGAAATCTCATTCTGGCTAGAAAGCATGGGTTGAGAACTGGTATTAACCCATTGAAGGCCAAAACGCCCGATACAACATTTTATTCAAACGAACACCACCGCCCGGTACGGCCGAGACTACGATGTTGTTTTCTTCCGTCACTCTAAGGTATGCAGTAGCAAGTAGAGTTTCCCCAAATGCATTGCATGACTTATTGGAAACAGCTTGTCTTAAAAGACTGGCTGAAGCTTCTTTGTTAGGAAGTAGAAAGGATTTCATTTGGAATCATCACTCCTCTTTGTGAGTTAATGAACGGTGAGTGGAAGAAACGGACGGAACGGGTAATGGAGGGGACGGACATTTCGGTATAGATTGGTGAAGGTTTCGATTTTCTAAGGGTTAAAGGAAGGCTCTTTTCAAAATAAAATTAACTGTTAGGAATATAAAATAAAACCCCATAAATGAATTTCTTTAATATATACGTCCAACAAAATATTTAAAAACGTGATAATTTGGTAAACTGATATGCTTCTCAGTATGGTCTTAGCAATTTATCTGAAAATGACAATCAGCATTTTTATTTAGTCAATAATAATGTATTTGTAAAAATAAGAGTAAAGCCAAATAAAAAGTTTTAAATATTTATTTTCTGTTTAAAACTGTTATGTCCTCGTTCTTCGTTAAAATAAAACTTGCTCACTAATAAAGTTCACAAAAATTATTGCAAAAATGCTTTTGAAGATGAAGCTGAAACAATAAATTTGATGCGCTTAATCTTGATGACAAGAGGTAGTCAGAAATGGTAATTATTTTGGTGAGTTTTGTCAGGTAATCTCTACATTATTCGGCGTTGGAAATTTTCCAAAAGAATTACTGTTGTGAAAGATAGTTGGTAAATGTCCAAATTTGTGAAAAGCAGCTCACTTCATTAATTACCTACTTGATGCATAATATTATAACAGGCAGTACTAAAGGGCATTTCAAAGTTGTCCAGTCAACCAGATGTCAAGAGCAAAGTCATTCCTTTCATGGGTAAGTAAGCAGAAAACAATTTCTAGCATTATTCAAGTTTCCATCATAACGGAACATGAGGGAAAATAGACAGGTAATTTTTCATTTAACTATTATCACCGCTTTCTAGGTTTATAAAACAAAACATTTCTCGAAACTAATGCGTTATTTGCTGACATTTCTTGCCGGTTATTTTCTACGTCCAATTAAATAAAAAATTAGTCGCGTTTAATTTTACTTCAGTGAAAGTATGAGGCAAAGTACAAGAGCAATGTGTCACAACATAGGCACAGCTGATATTTTCTAAAAATAAAGTGGTGCTGATTAACGTAAGCTCATTTAACGAAATTAAAATTAATACGAAAAAACATGCCTAAATAATGAAGCAATATATTTAAAATTTGAATATTATATCTCATTGTTTTTCCATATTTATAAATATAGTTTATCCATTAAAACAGCAATACGGTTGCATCCACTATCAACAAAGGCAAATAAATTCCTAATATAAACATTCGCTCTGGCAGAGTTTAGTTACGCTATTTGATGCAGAAGCATATATTTTGGAAATATACGTAATAAACTGAAAACATCATTTGTTTCAAAAGTATTTTCTCGTTAGTTTAAATATCTAAGCTCTTCTATCCTTCTTGTTCTGTTACTACATCGAATTTCAGTCGCGAACATTTGAAAAATACAGAACTTTACTATAATCGATAAAAAGTGCACTCTGTATTGTAGTTAGAAGAAACTGGTATGCAACATGAAACGGTCGGTTTGTTTCCTTGCTTTAAGAAATTTCATTGAGCCCGCATTGTTATTTACAGATCAGGAAATTAGGAAAGGTTTCTGAATATATTTCTAAAGCAGAGGTATATTTGATACAGACACAATCAAAATTTTCAACTTTTAATTACCAACGTTAAATATAAACGAAAGCATTTTACCAACAGTTAAAAAGTAAAAATTATGATTCTTCTTATGCAAGATGAGTCTTAGGAAAAACGTATACTGAAGCCCCGCTGTCTACAAGTACGGAACAGGAACAATGAAATTCATTATGTATAATCCAAATTAAGCAATAGTATTAGAATTTTCTGAAAAATACTTGAGTTTCGCTCTTGTATTCCAGCATTCTAATTAGTCGGTTACAGTTGTGATTTTTACTGTGTTACGTTTTGTTTGTCTTTTATATATGATACATATAAAAACCTAAAAATTACTTAAATCTGTTTCGTTATAGCATGAAACCGTACTTTTTATATAAACAAAGCAAAGGTAAACTCTCACCATTATCCTGAAATTGCGGTACGAAAGGTTTATTATAGTTAAATTTAACTGAAATTAATGCAAAAAGAAAGTTTTCCTTTTTGTTAATATTTTTTAATGCTTTTCAGTCTTAAATAATGCAATATTTAGATTTTCATTTCGTTTTCCGTTCTTTCAGTCCTGCGTTTAATACTGCCTAATTGCTTTAAATATTTAAGATTCAATTGTTACCTTGAAATGGGTACAGAAACAAACACAGTATTACAATGTGCAAAAAAGGCTTTTTAACCTTCGATCATCTAGAGAAGCATGAATAAGACTACAGAACTCTCTGAGTGCAATCTAGACTAGACTTTTCTTCAAAGAAAAGAATAATGAAATGTGCATTTTGATGTTTTACTCATGTTTAAAGTAAACACAGGCAAGTTTCGTTCGAAACACTCTCCACGAAAACATCCATCTCAAAGTAGGCAGTTCTTTAAAGCAAATAGCTTCCTAATTTCTAGCTATAATGATTGTCGTAAAAAACACTGAACTTTTCATTTGGAATCAGTTTGAAACAAAGTATTTAATATTCTCGATTTTTAAGCTGCAACATTATTTTTCATAATTACTTTTAAATTCACTTCTTACGATCCCGTAGTGTTCATTAATGACTTAAGAGTAAAAACCCTTGAAAATTGGTAGTTGGATCTGCTTTCAAATTCCAGCGAACGGCTAGTTCTTTGGGTATTTGCGTGGTCACCCTCGTGTGTAAGGTAAACATAAGCAAATTTCTTAACAAGGTTTAATAAGAAACTATCTCTTAGAAGTTTCTCGTATGCTTTGTCAATGTCAAATGAACAAGCTTGATCCAATAAATTGGTCGTCCAGGAAAATGGATTTAGTTTTCACTTTATATGGGACAATAAGTTGATCCACTAATGTCATTCTTTATCCAAGCTCATAATTCATAGGATCCAACTTGCCGGAGGGACAGTTTTGTAATTGTTAAAGTTTTGTACTTCATCCCATAAAAAGTTTCCTCTTTTAAAAATCTGTTTATTATTTCATCAAATTCAGTTGCTGGGATTAACGTTCTTGAAAAAACTACTAATGAGAGAAAAAGTTTGAAAAAAAAGTAGGAGATCAGAGAAATGTTTCAATACAAGCTGCCAAGTAGTAAAGGTTATATCACTAAATAATTTGGACTTTATGATTAAATTGTGAATGGTTTAACCTCGATTTATTCTTTACGTAATCGGCTAAAAACTTTTTAATTGCAAATGAAATTAGTTTCTTCTTTCACCTCCTATCTTCAAAATACCTAGCCACTAAAGACGTTCAGCATCATGATCAGAATCGCTTAATTATTGTATGCTGAACAAATATTTAAGAAACGGAAAGCTATACTTCCACTCATAAAAATATTACGAAACCCAGGATGTGTCGAAAGTATTTATTTTACGTAGCAATTAAAAAAGTGTGGATTATTGATGATACATATGAAAAATGCTTCAAGAAAATGGACAAAATATTCAAAATCCGTTTTTGCATAATTTTTTTTTATTTTATATATTTGATTTTTACGATTTAAGAAATGAAAGGATTAAAGTTATTTTGAAATATGGATAATATTTTACCAAACTGAGACTAGGGTGATAAAATGTAATAATGTGTAAAGCATTGACAGAATGATAAAACTGTGTAAAGCAAAATGCCTAGCCTTCTAAATTAAAATTTCATTTATTTATCTTTCCTTTTATGCATCCTTTCTGATTTCTGAATAGCCTTTAGTTGTGCATTACATACATTTGAAAATTCAAATGAATAAATAATAATTTTAAAAATAATAATTTGAAGAACTATAATTAAATCATTGACCTCAAACAGTTAAAAAGCTATTCTAAAAAAAGAAAACGAAATCTAAAAATAACACCTGTGATTAAAAATTGTAATATAAAGCAAAAAAAAATATATGCAAGAAAGAAGAAAAAATGATACATTTTTCTGCTCGTTCAGAATGAAACGGAAAATGAAATAAGTTGCCATAGACTGAGAAATTTTTTCAAGTGAATTATTCTTGACACAAAGTAAAAAACAAAATGTGCGCCAAGCTAAGCTTTCGAATTGCTCCTTCAGTTTTTCACCCAGTTTGCAAAATTTGGTATCTAGGTATAATTTGCGTAATCGAATCGAAATATAGAAAACAAATCTGATTTCAGAAAGAGGTCCGATTTTTTATCAAAATACGTTATATTAGAAAGCTGTATATAAGTCTATTGCATACCCTAAGTCGCACTGTCGCGACATTAAAAACGCAAGTTGAATTTCGACAATCAGTCAATTAAAGCGAGAGTACATTTGTCCCCTGCACCCTCATTTGGGGGGGGGCTGGATGGGTCTACCTTTATACATTTAGCAATATTTAACACGGTTGCAAGAGATTTTAAGCTTTTAATTACCTCTGCTAATTTTTATCTTAGGAGAACGAGCTTTTCCTTTGACTAACTCGCCTTGAAATGTGTTATCATTCTTGTGTTATCACCTTGTGTTATCATTCTTTAAGTATTTCTTTAAAAAGTATATTTTTCGTATCATTTTATCAAATCTTATCACACCACAGAAACGTGTTCTGAAAGCCGAGGGCTCACCAATGGCCGAATGGATAAGATAGCTAAACACTCAGGTTTTAACTTGGTGAACCAGCTGGTAGCACGGGTGTTTCCGCGTATTCCCACACACGTATAGTAAAATCAGAGCCAGTTTTTCTTACGAATTCTTCCAAAGGCATTCCTTCCTTAAGCAGATAGCTCTTGTGTGCTTTGCATATTCAATAAAACAAAATAACCAAAAGCCTACCTTCTTTGATTTATTTCCTTAACTGAAACCACGGAACAATACACACAGTCTTTTTCAAACACTTGCATGTGGGTACGAAAGAACGCGCGTATGAGAAGAAATATCAAAAGCAAATTTAAGGTAAATCTAAAAAGTTCCCAAACGCCTGGTATACTTGCATCTGTTGACAGACATATACGTGTGAGTTAAACGTAGACACATGCAAGCATCAATATTAAATAATCATTTTTCTGATACAAAATTATGGGTTATATATATGAATGTATGCATTTATATGCATGTATGTACGTAACAAAATGTAAATGTAATAAAAGTCTCTTTAGGATTATTTCTTTTAAATACCCTTACATACCGTTCGTTTACTTGTAACGTTGCGCGCCTCCAACTTGCACGCAACCAAGAGGTGACTGTGAAAACTGGATAAAATACAGAGTCTTGTGAAGGGTTTAAGTCCCTTTTTATTCAACGTAAAAATTACAATTGCGTGCTCTTGACGCTCACAGACTGCGCCAACTCGGCGGTCAAATAAAAATAATAACCTGAAAAGAAACTAAAGACAAGACTCTAACTACGAGGCTCTCTAAAATAACTAACTCACCGCGTTTTACAATACCGCTGCTAATTCAGCAGACTTGAAGCTCACTTGAACGATTAACACTACTTCCCGCCAAGCACATAGGCCGAAACGCGGGGTTCTTCAATTTCTCGCTAACTACCTCCGCGCTCGTGAAGTAAGAATATCACACACCGAACTCGTTTCCTTCCTATTTAAATCATAATACTTCCGCTGATAATTTGAATCCTTGCGCGTTCTACTCAAATTTACATATTCTGGCATTGGCAGTTCCAGGGGAAAGTAAGGCTTGACAGGAAAGATAGTTTAAACTTAAAATAAATGTTAGTTAAAATAAATATAAACCCTACATACTTTTGAAATAAAGGTATACTCTGCACGAAAAAAGAGGGACAGTTCTATACCTCTGTATATCGCCGACTGACGAAATTTAACTTGCGATTATCATGTCTCGAAAGCGCGACTTAGGGTATACATTAGATTGATATATAAAATTGAACTTATACATCTATTTTGACACAAAAAATCAGACTTTTTATGAAATGACGTAGCGATGTTTTTCCATTAATCTATTCTGCAAAGCAAATTTTGTAAAATTTGTCGAGAAACTTACCGAGCAGTTCAGAAGATTATTTTGGCGCACTTTTTTCAGTTTGCGCTAAGAATGAAGGTATGTTTATAAGATTTAACCTTTCTCACTTTTTATTCTATTGGATAAATTCTCGCTTTACTATTAGTTTTACTTAACTAAAAATTTATTATTAGCTTGTGTGAAAAATTGGCGCTTCTTCTAGTCATACCATAACTACAGATTGATGCTTTTTAACGATACAGCAACAAAGAATAAAAGATACATTAACTACAGCATGATGTTTTCAATACAAACGCAATTTGAAATGTTTTAAAATACTAGCAGGCATTAACTCTTTTAATATAATAACATAATATTCGATAAGATGGGATTCAATAAAATGACACTGCTAACTTCTACAATAAAGCATTCGTACTAAGTAGAGAAGATTTCCATTACTTTCATTAATTTCTCAGTCAATGGGATAGACCTTGTAAGGGTTCATGCCAGTATTCCCTAGCTTATGTTCCATTCATATGCAATCGATTTCATGTAAACTTTTGCACTGTATTCAAGTTATTACATTGTGCTTCCTTTGCAGCTATGATTCGGTCAAAACACAAAGTTCAAGATTTGTTTCTTTTGGAGCAGCATAAAAGCATAAATGGTGCCTTTCAACAAAATGTATACATAAAGTATTTATTGTATTTATTTTGCTATGCATCTCTGTTTTTAAATACAATGGTTGAATGCATTCCATTCAAAATTAGTGAATTAACTTTAACAAAATATTTCACTTATCGACGACTCACTTCTCTAATGCTACAAACACTGCTACAACATACTTAGTTGTCGGCATTCCTATTCACTCTCCGAGTATCCTCATTTTACCAACGTTTGTTCAAGACAATTTTTTTCTTGAAAGACATACATTAGTATCTTTCTCCCTTAACGTAAGAACTCCGAAGCGAGTTTTAGCTTTCACGAAAAAGGGTGAAAAGAGGAAATGTCATCCAACTCTTTTATACAATATCTTGAAGAAAATGTATCATTAAAAAAGAAAAGCTTACTGGAACTGAACGACAGGTGGAAACGTATTTTAGATTTCACATATGCCATTGCAAACAAAAAGAATCTAATTCGGTACTAAGAAAGACAAACATGGAAATTGCAGAAGTAATAACCAAACGGATAGAATAGACGATGAGGTATTAGAAGATTGTGCTCTCACTCATACACCTTAATCCTCCTGTATCTTTAGCTATCAAATCTTTGACGACTCAGCTTAAAGCACCACCGTCACTGCCACCATATGCATAATTTTAGAGCGCTTTCTATCTTGTCATAATAACACTTACATAGAGTAGTTTTTAGGAGGCAAAATTATTCTATACATTTGACATTTCCATTCATATAGGCTGCATATTTATGCTAATATTCTTGCTTTTAATGTTAGTCTAAATTTGACTTTTATTATTTGATGATTTTTTTTCTTCAGTGTCGAGGAATGTTCTAAACTTCTACTTACATAAATGCATGTTCACTCCTGAACTTTGCCTTGAGCCGTTTTGGCTTACCAATGTGTTCAGGGCTTACACGAAGCGGAGGAAACATGTACTGGGTCCAAGATTCCTTATTCATAACGGATAATGCTACTCCATTATGCCAGCTATTTTGAATGCTTTTTATCATCGCATTTTTCTATAAAGTATTTGAATTGATGCATGTTTCTTTTATTTTATTGCAGCCGGAAAAGTATATTTTTGTAAACTTTCTGCGTTTTTAAAACAAACAAGATAAAGTAATAAATAGCGAAAAGAATGTTATAATTGGGATTTTCTCCAATATAATGTAAGCTATAATTATGAATTGTGAAGTAGGTTATAATTGTGAATATAAATAGGCCATAATTATGATAAAAAATGGAAAATAAAAAAACTGATGTTTGTTTTCATGTTAAAAAGAAAAATTGGTTATTATTTCTTACGTCCTTAAACACTTTACAGAAATGGTATATAGTTGTTATGCTGACATTTTCCCAAATATCTTTCTTCAAATAAATTGATTTTTAAAGATTATATTTGAATGAATTCTTTAAAGTTACAGATCCACCATTGGCTGAGTAACCCCTAAATACTAGTTGTTTCAAGCGGATTCGAACCCAGATGAACGGAATGGCTCCATTGTTAATCTATATGTAACATGAATACAAGCTATTTTCACTTAGAATGTCCCTCACGAAGGCATTCCTCTCCTTAGGCAAATAGCCCTTGTGTGGTTCTCTATATTTAAATAACCGAACCTAACCTTAAAAGTTTATATTTATTGATGTCAAACATGAAAAATAAAATTACATAGCAATAGTTTAAAATAAATGTCCCTTAGCGTGTCCATTGCATGAAGAGGAAATACATTATATATCTATAATATAAGACAATCGGATAGCAAAACTATTCACTAAATGGAAATTCATGCATGAAAGATATTATTAAATTTAAAAGAACCATGTCCCTTTCCTTTTCACAAGTTTCAATCTATATCAGTTCAATTTTCAGGTGAATCTAACAAATGAATTAACTTCTCTACTCATTCGGCTTCTGAAATTCATAATAGGTGGAATACTTTCTTAATTATAATTTTTAGCACAAGAATTGTACTTAATGCCTTCCTCAAATTTGTTCTTTCGCAAAATTTCATATAAACAAGTTATTCATTTTTAAACATTGAGAGAAACTTTCACTTCCAACATTATGCTTTATTCTGGTTGAAAACTTCAGAATGGAAATAATTCAATTTACGAGATATCCTTCGCACTTATAGTCCTGGTGAATGATGAGGTCCCGAAAAAAGGAGGCAATATATTCATAATTGTGGGAAAGGAACACAGCTGTGACTTGGATGAGATCCAGTTACAAGGAATCTGAGAATGAGTAACAGAAAACAACTTTTCGTCTCATCACTGAAAGTATATTTTAACAAGAACTGGTATGACGTTTGTTAAAAGACTATGATTTCTCAACTAAGTTTTAAAATCCATTATTAGAATCTTTAAGCTTCGCTTACAGGATGCCGTTTATTTTGTGTTAACTTTAAACTAATTTTCCACATACCGAAGAATTGTTTAACCCAGAATTACTAACAGATATCTAACTTACAAAGTTTTTTACTTTCTTTACATCCTGACGGTAACGGGATGACCTTTCTGAGAGTATACTTTCTGCACTATAATATTTATTGTAAATAAGTTTTTCTTGTTTCTTTAACCCATTCCGTGAAAACTGAAAGCTTTTGAATTCAATGTCATGTTTTCACTCTGATAAAAACTGCGGTATGCTTTATGTTGAATTTAAAATGCTTTATTAACGCATGCGAATGAACTACAATATTTCAAAAGATAAGTAATGCAGATGCGCTGTTTAGATGTCCAGAATAAGAAGCACTCACATCATTCATACTTAAGTCTCATCCCAGTGTTTCTTTAATAAGAATCTAAATCTCATTTTCCGCAATTATCAGTGTTTTTGACGTTAGAGAAGTCTGTTATCAAGCCTTTCCGTATTTAGCGTCATGTTACTTTCTTTGCAATACGCAATTAGGGTTTTTTATCATTGACGCGGTTTGGTCATGTCGCCATTCCCCGAAGCATAAGATATTTAATTTATTATCCTTGTTATTTCCACATCTCAGCGATATTGCAGTTCGATGTGTCATAAAATCTTTGTCTTTCAAATTAAAACAATGCATTGATTCAGCGATTTAAAAACCATATTTGAATATTTCATTATTATTTATATGTGTGCTTCATTTTTGATATCTTTAATTGACTCAGCTTAGAATAAATATAGTTCGTTTGATTTATAGTATTCTCAAATGATAATTTTTATAAATATTTGCACCATTATCTTAAGCATACCTAACGCAATATAATCTGCATCACGGTACAATAAAATTTGTTTCAGGGCAGTGTAATGGTTTATAATTTTTAAATTATGAGTTTATAATTTTTAGTAAACCTACATACTGAAAATTTTTCTCATTTGCTATTATCTCATTTTAGAAATGTTTCATGTCTTAGTATGATGCTTGATGGTCTAGATCTAGTGACGATTCCTGTATAACACGTACTTCCTGTATATGATTTCCTTATGACCTAAAGCCACCGGTTCGAATTTCTATCATAAATATACCTGCAATGAGTGCTATGTAGGGAAATTACCTAATATTATATCTCTTTCTTGCTAACATTTATCTTCTAGTGTAGGCTTCATCTGTACCTCCAATGATCTGTACCTTTTACAGTGTGATGATTTATAGCTAAAGATATCAAAAAGTGTTGCAAATACATTTGTTCCCATATTTATAAATAAAATCATGTTAATATGGTACTTTTTTCTCTCCAACACTAATAACAATTTAGTACTTACGTTATTACAGTAATTCAATCTTAAAAGAATTTTCAGAAATGCATAGTTTATTCGATATGACGTCAATTCAGGCTTCGGTATATAAAGCTTGAATTGTGATTTTACTGCTAACTATTTATGCAAGAACATTTCATAAAATTAAAGGGCTTAGTCTTCCTAAGAAGATATGATTTCTTATTTAAAGGTTTTCGTCAAGACCTTTAAAGCTCGTGTAATTACTTAGTAGTGTTTTTTAAATATCCTCCAAAATACTGTTATGTTGGGAAGATAAATTGCCCTATACAGAGAATTCTGTAGCTTTATCTAGATACCAGAATTGCATTAAAATTAGACTCTGAACTGATTAAGATATGATTTTTTTTTCAAAATCAATTTTCAAGGCAGTCATAAAAGATCCTTTTTAGTCATTTTTTAACTAAATTATCAGGTTCTCACTATTCCTAGTGAGATCAGTTGTAAAACGAAGCAATTTTCCAGTGTTGTCTTCTGCTATGTGTCAAAAATATTGTTCTGAAGGAGAGAAATCATATTTTGAAAAAATAAATCCCTTTCATTTACTTTACTCACAACAAACCATCTCCTAAAATAATTTCGTATTTAAATATGTTACAGTTCGTTCCTTGTGGACGCAGAAGAAAATCTGAAATCAATGGATTACATCCCTGAACTGCATTTCAAATTGAAAAGATTTGGGATGCAGAATGAATTTAATAAAACAAACCCTAGTTTCGTAAAAACGATGTTACATTTTTACAGTGTGTTTGAAATGGTATAAGTACCAAATTACAAAATAATGTAACGAATACATTTAACATATTATCTATAACTGATAACTAATAGCTTCAATCAACCAAAACCAAACAGTTGATAGATAGACCCTTTTATACTAACGAAATAAATAGAGTTTATGACTTAATAAATTTTAAGCAGATAATAAATAAACAAATTTGGATTCCCTAATGTTGATTAAAAATTAATTTTGATATATGACAATATATGAATATATGACTGAATCCGAAGCATAAAAAACTTTTCTGCATGGTACTACTACATTGTAAAGCGTGACAGTTCAGATAGTCCATTCAATGTGAGAAAACTGATTGGGTCGGAGATTCTTGTTAGAGAATATATTAACAGTTATTATTAATAATATATTAAGAGTCGCCGCAAGCGTTCATTGGTTGCTTAAAAACGTTTATATCTTAATAAATTTAGGTTTTTGACACAATCTGTTTTTATTTATCATGTAAACATTTAGCTTAATATGCTCAAATATTTCACCGCAAAAGAAAGTTATAAATTTCAGAGTCAGTCAAATTCCGCATCTTAGACAGACTAGATGAGGTTTAGCTTTTTTTTTCCATAGAAAAAGAATCTTTCTTTTAAACTAAGTATAATTAAGAAAGAAATAATTCCATCTTTCATTCAGTTTTATTATACGCGCAAAAGATAATTTCATATTGTTGCAGCTAAATTTCTACATTCATCTCCTTAAATGTATTTCTCTCTCACGCTCCATTTTACTAAAAGTTTCGTTCACTTAAATATATATAATAACTGTACTTGGATTATCAATACATGAGCCATTTCACTATTGTGAAAGGTTTGTCATGTCTTTTTGCTAAGTGTAATGTATTAGCCTTAAAAAAAAAAAAAAGCTCCCATCTCCCTCAAATGGCCAGAAAGTTGATTCTCAAGTAAAAAAAAAAAAGGAAGAAAGTTAAAAAGCCGATTACGTTAATCATTCAGCCGTGTCCTCACTGAAAGGGTTGCGCAAGATACATCACACGAGCTAGACCAATTGCATTCACAAGAAGGGAAAAACTCATAAACAAGCTTTACGCTAGAGTCGAAGTTTGTAAGTTATTTCTCCTGCCTTCCTAGCATACCTTCGTGGTGTAATGGTCAGCACACTCGGCGCACTCGAGTACTCGAGAGTTCCGAGGTTGGAGTCCCAGCGACGGCACTGCTAATTTTTCACGTCTCTTGCTTCAAAATAAAACTAATATCTCTCTAATGGCGCCCGAAGTAAAAATGTTGATGGATGATGTTTTCCATTTCCACCACCAGGATTTGGCGACTGGGTCCCCTAATACTCAGTCGCCCTTTAAAAGGGAGGAGTATATAAAGTTATTTCTCCCGCCTTCTTAGCATGCCTTCGTGGTGTAATGGTCAGCACATTCGATGCGTATTCGAGAGATAAGCGGTTCCAGTCCCGGCGAGAGCATTACTCATTTTTCATGTCTCCTGCTTAGAAATAACCTAATGTCTCTACACGTTCAGACGCAATTTAGCTTCCATTAACCTCTGTATTGTCTAGGTCCACTCTATGAACTACGTTTCCAAACTTAAACGTGCCAGTAGAAGTTTTTCCACATAACAATTGCATTTTTCTCTCTAATTGGAATACAAAATTTTAAAAAAAATATAATAAAAGTTTAACTGCGATTGAATTCGGCGAGTAATTAATTAACTTGATTTTATCTTTTGATAAAAACTGTTTATTATCTAATAATTATATTATAATTAAAAAGTGTCAACTTTTTATTAACTAAAAAGGTTTCTTTGTCACCTTCAAGAAAACTTCTGCCTGCATTTAATCTCTGACACACAGCTTAATGTAGCACTATTCAGAAATGAAAGAATTTCTGAAAGAAAAACTAACTTTTACCATCAATACAATCACACGTTTTTCAGAATTTTTTCCCCGCGTTATTGTTATCATTTCAATCAAGAAAGTAGTTCAAACTTTTTTTTAAGCTTATGTCTTACTTTACGGAAGCTGTTTCCGTTCCTCATTCGTCACAGCAGCCTTTCGTTTTTCCTCACCTCTCTTACTCATCAATCACCACCTTTTAACTTATCCGTTCTGAATTTTAAGAAGGACTGCTAAAACAACTTAATGGCTGATTTAAGCTCATAATGAAGAAATTTAATGGAAAATAATATGCTTATTTCTTATTTAATTCTGAATAATATTGCTTACAAGCTTAATAGAAGCACTCTTCTCAACTAATTTTTAAAGAATTTAATTATTGAAACATATAAGGTGTTTCTCTCGCATTTTTAGCATGTCTTCGTGGTGTAATGGCCAGCCCATTCGGCGCGTATTCGGGAGGTCCGATGTTCCAGTTCCGGACATCGGACAGCATTGCTCATTTTTCATCTCTCCTGCTTTCAAAAAATACCTAATGTCTATACAGTAACGCCCGAAATAAAAACGGTGGTGGATGATAATTATCCACCACCAGGATTTGGCGATTGGGTCCTATAATTCTCAGTCGCCCTTTAAAAAGGGGAGTATATAAGGTATTTTTTCAAGCGTTCTTAGCTTGCCTTCGTGGTGTAGTGGTGAGCACACTCGGCGCGTATTCGAGAGATCCGTGGTTCGAGTCCCGGCTAGGGCATTGCTTATATTTCATCTCTCCTGCTTCAAAAAATAACCTAATGACTCTACAAATAAAGAATTCTAGAATAAGTAGAACGTAACACTGATTCAATGATTGTTAAAAAGAACATACATATTTCAGTTCAGATTAAAATATTCAAAAAAATGAAATGAAATATACTTTTTTTAAGTATGCAGTTCCTTCTCCTTAAGCTAAGAAGTTTGAGTTTATTTGATGAAAAGCAAATTTCTGTCACGTCACAGTGTCTTCCTTTTCCATATTTCTCAGTCTCTGGTCATCATATCTTTCTTATCGTAATGAAGAGTGGTCTGATATTATTTTAGCACCTCGAATTACAGTTCTTGATTCATTAGTTACTGACGATTTCTTAGTTTACAAAATCGCTCCCTCAGTTCCTTTCCATACTTACACCATTAGAATGGTCAGAGATCTGTGACCGACTATCAAATGATTTAGACGCAGAGAACTTGATTCATCAACATCATTATAACTATAAATAAGTGATCTTGAACTGAAGATGGCCTCGATTTCGGCACATATTGCTTATAATTCCTAATAAATGAAGAAAATTTCCTGTTATTTTCTTTAATCATGACTTTGCAAATCTAATGCCTGTCTGCCAGAAGCCTCCCCACAATGTTTTACTTTCTACTTGTGGGGGGGGGAGATTAATCGCTCTATATTCTTCTTACCACAGTACTTTAATTCTATAGAAATTTTAATCACTTACTACATTCTTTGGGGACCCTTATCTGTGCATCTGAAAGCTAGTGCATTCCACATTTAAGGCCTTAATTCAAATTTTCTTAAGATCATCAGAAATATTTAGTCGTAAGTGAATTTAATCTGAGCTCTGAGTACACCTCGGTTACAGCACAAGTAAACAGGATGATGTAAGCCAGGTTGGTTCAACAAATCGATTTTAGTCCTACAAACGGCATTGGCTTCATAAATTCTTTTGGATGATACAGTAACCATATCTTGGTAAAAAAGGATTTACTTTAAATTTTTTACACAGAAGACATGCCCTCAAAATTTTCTTGATTTGTTCCCTTCCTTTTGCAATCCAAAATTGTCGCTTACCTTTAAAATCTGAAGATTGTTTTCTTCTCTGGTAGTACAAGTGAATGTGCTTTAACAAAGATAAATGTATCATATTTTATTTTAACGGCTTGCTCTAATAATATCACCTTCGTCTAAAAGAAGTTTGAAGAAAACTAGTTTCGAAGACTTAATATTCATAAATTTATTAATTCTCCAAACCAATCAACTCTTTTCGAAACAAGTATTGCTTCTCTTTCTCAATTCAATAGTTTTCTGATGAGGAAATTTCTTCTGTTGTCAGTTCTCCAAATGGTTTTGCATTTCCTTTCTTGATGCTCTTCAAAAATCGGAAAATCGAAGTGTCATTCCAAATTTTGTTACCTGTAAGGTTTATTTTATTTATTAACATATTACTATTATGTTAAATCTATTCGTTGATCCAACTTTCTGCTATCAGCTCCACCATAAATCTAAATTAGATACGTTTAAATAGCAAGCGAGTGCGTCAGTTGAAAGATAGATTCGGCAACGCTTCCAAATACCTTGTTCCTTAAGGTTTCAAAACTACTGTAATTTATGTCATCAAGGTACATGATTAGATTAGGATAGGTTATTTCAATATGGCAAAACATACTAAGGCTATCTGCCTAAATGTAGGGATGCCTTCGTGAAGGCTTATCTAAGTGAAACTGGCTAGTAGTCAAGCTACACATGGTGATAACTGTAGTTATATTTATATTTAACCTTTCATTTTCTGAGATGCGATATACCATTCTTTCTTTTTTTCGTTAGCCTCTTTTGCTCATCTATCACAGTGTCTTTATGTACGTGTAAGTGTATTGTTTTAGCTATCTGCCACTGGCTTTGAACTCAGTTTGTAATAATCGCTGTAATGTACGCTCGCTGTAATATTTCTATTCGCCTAATAAACCCTATATTGTAATCCTCTGTGTAATGGATTTATTCTATAGGTTATGGGCTTCGATACCCAGGAGAAGTGTTTTGACCCCTTATATAAATTGACAAGCAGCGACTGGATTAAAATCGACGAACAAAGACTACTTTCGTATCCTCTTTCATAACGATTAAGCAGCAGTGGTGGCTACGGATCTAAACCGAATGTTCATTTTAAAGCTTAAGGACAGGAATTATTATATACGAAAATTCAAGTTCGAAATTTTACTGATCAAAGAAGGTGTATGCGATATTATTGCTACAAAACCTCCATTTCCAGTAACAATATGAAGCACGAAAGACAGAAATCTAGAGCCACTTTAGGGCTTTTATTGAAAGATAATCAACCAGAATACATTCGATAGAATACAACTACAAAGCAGACATGGAATATATTTAAACAGTGTCATGAAAAGTAAATATTAGTCGGCAAAGTGGGAGACTTCCGTAAGCACTGTGTAACTTGTAGTACAGCAACAAAGAACAAATCATCCAATGAAAATAGTTTTACATAAATAAACTATTAATTATTAACTTGTAGAGTTATTAGTGTTTTGAAGCAGGAGAAGAGAAAAATGTGCAGTGCCCCCACCGGGACTCGAACCTGAATCTCTCGAATACGCGCCGAGTGTGCTACCGTTATACTACGAAAGCATGCAGAAAGAAGGGAGAAAATAACTTATATACACCTCCTTTTAAAGGGCGGCTGAGGATTAGGGGACCCAATCGTCAAATCCTGGTGGTGCAGAATCATCATCCAAAACCTTTTTTAGTTCGAACGCCACTGTAGAGTCATTAGGTTTATTTTGAAGTAAGAGACAGGAAAAATGAGCAATTCCCTAGCCGGGACTCGAACCTGGAACTCTCGAATAAGCTTCGAGTGTGCTAACCGTTACACTTCGAAGGCATGATGGAAGGAGCAATAAAATACCTATTAAACCTTATTAATTATTTTTGTAATCAATGACATACTGATTATGTCGTTCAGCTGTCGGTGGATGTTCGACCATCGACTCCTTAATCACCATTGAACCCTTTAAAACTTCATAGACCCCGAGGAGACAGTACCGATCCCGTTTGGAGACCCCACGTCAAAATCTTCTATTTAAATTTTTATAGCAAGGTTAAACTGAAATAACAATTCAGACTTTTCACAATAATTTTCGAAAAATTCTAAAGCTGCTGAATTAGTACTTTCTTTTTTTAATAATTTGCTAACTTTGTTTTCATAATTTCGTTAAATGAACTTCTAATAACAGATCTTTTCTTTTTATTTAATTTCTCAAATAAACTAGTTTGCTCTTAGTCATTTTTATAATGTAATTCAAATTCCGTTACTTCTATTCTCCTTTGATACATTCCTTAAGCTCCATGATATAGCACCATGAATTGCTTTCAGTAAAACGTTATTTTTGTAGGCTCTTAGTTCTATATTTAGCTAGCTCAGTATTTTATAAGGCATACAAGAAAACACATCCTTTTCCTATATTTCTGCTGTGGCATTATTTTTGAATAGTACGATCGCAATCCGTTAATAGCTCGAGATACGTTTATGCAACAGTAACTAAGAGAAACTTAAAGACAAATATACATTGGATTGTATGCAATTACCTTACTATTTTTCATTAAATTTTATACTTCAAATTTAGAAAGTTCTCGCTAGCTGTTTAAGCCTTATCTTTTACTGTCGAATTCTAGCGTGTGATTTTGTGGTTCGTTTTTCCTCGTTATGTGTTGCCATATTGCTCATGTAGTGTTTACATTCCAGTCCCATGATTCTATGTTTTGCCTCAAATTTGAAATAAAACTGTTCTGTAAGCACTGAGCGCGCATTTTTTAAACATCAAAAGTGCACGTCTAATGAATGGGGTATGCTATATCAACAGCAGTACAAAGAAATACTACTAATATCCACTTTCAGAAATATGCGTGCTGAAAATTTCCATACAGCAGCGTTCCAAGCACAAAAATATTTTGTAATTATTATTATTTTTATTTAATTTAAGCAAAGCAACAAGGGCTATTTGCCTAATGATGCCTTCGTGCAAAATTTTCGAAGGCAAACGGTCTTGTATCCATCTTACACATGGAGAAAACCCAAAAACGCCAACGGTACCAACCTGCTCACCTGGAACTGAACCGAGATCGAACTACCAGTATTCAGCGACTTTTCCAATCGGTCACTGGTGGACCAAAATTCGCTATACATTTGCAAACTGGCATACTGATCAAAGTGTTTTGTTTGTTTTGTTTTGTTAGGGCGTAGCCCGGTTCACCTTGCAAAACAAAGTTTGCCCCATACCATATACGGGGCTACATATACGGGCCCATGATCATATACGGGCCATTCAAAGTGTAGAAGCACAGGGTACTTTGGCTCATGATGAATTATTAGCAGTAAATTCACTATTCTGGTCCAAACGGCCGTACAAGCATTTTCAGCGAATGGTTTCGAACATGGGAGTATTGTCTGTTACATAATCGTTAAGCTTGCAGTTACTGATAGCTTTCACAGCAAAGTTTTATTCCCCCTTCATACTCATGGGCAGATTTTTATTAATTATCACTTTAATATTTACTCATGTTTTATGCTAGATTGCCTTTAATTTGAAAAACAGTTAGAGGTAAGTATTCTCAATAAATAAAGTCGTAGGTAAATAACTCAAAACATTTTAACACAATTATTAATATACTACATGGAATGATCTTTTATGACATCATTTAATTAACTAATTATAACGCCTTTTGATACTATCTAGTTTCTATATGTAAATATTTACATATACAATTATAAAAATCTACCATTAAATTTTTAATGCTGTTATTAATTACACTAGCAACCTCTGAAAGTTTGCTGAAATTTATCGTACGGACGACGATTTTAGAAATAGAAGATCTCTGCGACTGAAATTTGGATTTCTCGTTACCGGCCAACTTATCTCGTATGAAAATGTGATTTCTTTTTTCTGGTTATAGAGATTTCTTTTTTTCCGGTTTTAAATGTATCAACGCATCATTACGTCCGCTGAAGTTTATGCTACGTCTTAGGTATCTCAGTTATTAATATGTTCAGCATGCAGTTTCAACCAAATGAGGCTTGATATCATATTTCAAGAAACAAATTAATGTTCGCTCTATTAACTCAAGACTGCTTCACGTAAAAAACAAAGAAACTAATTTATTTTTAAGTATCTCAAGAAAAAGAGCTGTTTGTAAAATCACTTTTGACTAAGTTATCTTAAGCTTTTAATCTGTGATATCTGAGAATAGATCCCTTAGGATGAATATTAATAATAGAATCTGAGTCATTGTTACTTATTTTATTTCCTTTGGACGATGATAAATATCCTTTAAAACCTGCTAAGGGATTTGTTCACTTAAAAGAACAAATTCGTTCATCAAACTGATTAGCATTTCTTAATTAGAACCATATTTATGAGCAGCGTGTTATAGCTTCATGCTACATAAAAGATGCGAACAAAATGCCTGAACATAAATTTCACAGGAAATTAGTCTATGTGCTTAAAACTATAAATACTTTACAAGGTTTTAAATCCACGCATTAGTTTCTTCTTTTTCTTTTAAGGCTAATCGATTCTCTTTTCCCTCTTCCTTTTTGTTTTTTTTTTCCTTGTTGTTTTCGCATTTTTTAAACTAGATATCTCTGGCGCCAACTATGACCCTTGAGCCATTAAAACGTAAACAACCAGGAAACTAATATTTCTTTCATCACTGGCCATAACAGTACTCCACTTCGGTTAATTAATTACGCATGTTTCAAAAGGAAATTAATGCAAAGTTTGTTTTTCTTCTGACATACTGAACTTATAATGAGCTCTTACGCTGATAAATCTGCTAAATTATTCGAGCCAAGACTGCTTCCACAACATTGCATCCATTACGCTTATTTCATGAAATGCGTAATGGGTAACAAATGCGTTAGCGGTATAGCTTAGAAATGTCATCCTGTATAATGACTGAGTTTTTAATAAAGAAAATGTTAGAATAATGGATTAATACTCGTACGTTAAATATTTTAGGTAATAAATAGGGGAATGAGTGTATTGATATACCAAATAAAAGAAAAAGTAGAAATATATGTATGGGTTACAGGTATATCATTATCATTTTAGCCAACCACGAAACACCCATTTTTTTGTCTGGGGCTCCGTTTGCGGCATTCCATTGGATTGGTTGAGTGAGATTTTCATGATTTCCTCTAGAGCAGCGGTTTTTAACCCTTTCAGTGAATGCCGCCCCCTTGAATATGAAAATGCTTTCTCGCACAGCCTTCAGAAATGCTTTGCTATATTTCCATTTAGGAAATTGAAATTGTTGCAAGATAATTCATGTATTGAAAAATAAATACGTGCATACATTTACATATAACTAATATTTCAACTTTATGGTTGTAGTTACTCATTCAGAAAAAATGCTTTTGAAGTGAAGCTCCTCCTTCATTTTTTTATTACTTTAACGCTTAAATCATCACTAAAGTGATTTCTGATTTTTTGTTTTTATGTAAGAAAATGATAAAAATCCCATTTTACGCAAGTAAGTTGAGGCAAATAGTGAATGTATCTACAATACTGCTTTTGTCAGCTGTGGTTAAGGCTGTGAATGTGTACACTACTTACAGTCTTTTAAATTCCATTTGAATGCGTGCTTAGGCTCGTATTTCGAGAACGTCGTCGGTTATTAAACTGGTCAGATAGAAATGAGTGCAGTATCTATCTCTAACTTTGCCAACCTTTCGCAGAGTAAAGTATCCATAAAATGACTCATTCAACTAACAGAAGATGTACTGTAATATCAGGTCTTATTACAGAGATATACTGTAATGGATGGTCTTATTACAGGATCCTGATATTACAGAGATGTACTGTAATATCCGGTCAGGCAAGTTTTATATAGTCAAAGTAGGCTAGTCAAAGTATTGCTTTCCTTATTTCAAAAGCTTTAAATAAATAACAATTTTGGTTAACTAAAAAACTGTATAGCTTCCAAAGTCAGCAGACGGACAAGGTTAGACACTTTCAAGCGCCGTGTTCAGCGACGTCATTCCACTTAAAAACGTGGGAGAAACAAAGCAAGATTACATTTATTTCCCCAAGACAATAATTACTTTGGAGCAGTCTATGCACCAAAACTATTTGAGATATTTTTGAAAAGCGTTGTAGAGCAAAGGTTTTTCTGAAAAAAAACATTTGCCATGTTCCCAAAGTTTTTGAAGGACAAAGCCTTCTAATTTCATATTCGCCAATGTGTCGAAACAAATGGCTGGAATCTCTGAAAAGAAAATTTTTTAATGTATTTTTCCATGCACCAGCGACGTCACACATTCAGCGATTTCTGGTTTGGAAGAGCAAACTTTGTAGTACAGTAACCTTGATAATTTCGTCGTGGAAATCAAAAATCATTCTTATCATATGGCCACCTAACTTCGATGTGATTAAGAATCAGAGTTTTTAACAGCTCGAATTTCTTCCCACAAAACTTGAAAGATACAACTATTAAGAGTTCATCCTCTGAATTATTTTACAACATTTACTGCAACTATTAGATGATATATTGAATTATCTGGCAAAACTTTCGACGCAAGTCCATGACGATGCAACATGCAGAACGTTATAGTAACTTGAAGTACTTCTGCCTTGATGTATGAAAAAATATCAAAAATTTTCACCGTAATTGAGTCAGTGCAGATTGAGTTTATGCATTCACATTCATGAATATTTGATGTATCAACAAAAGTATTTTTGTATGATTGAAAACATTAGTTCTTTTGTTGTCAACTCCAGTGATTCACAACATAAAAGTTCTTCTGACATTTCGTTTTTTGTTTAATGTATCGCAAAAATAGCAAACATAATTGATTTGCTCAGTTCAACACTCAGTTTCAGAAGAACGACTTTCAAATTTTCTATTACTTGCAGTAAATTATCAATCCTAAGACACTATTATTATTATGATTATTATTATTTATGTGTTCAGCCCTAAGGCACTACACGGAAGGGAGGGATACCTTCGTGGAGGACTTGGACTTTCTAAGGTAAACTGGTTCGTGTTAACACGTTACACATGGGGAAAACCACGAAAGCGCCCGTGCAGTCAGCCCATTCGCGGGATTTGAATTTCGGACTGAACTACCAGTGTTTAGGGACTTTACCACTCGACCACTGGTTGGCGCACTGAGATACTAAATAAGCGATTGACTCGTATGGCACGATAACGGAATCCACTGAATTTTTCTTACACTTAAGAACCCAGTATAATTTTGATACTTTCAAATGCACATGGTTTTACTAGTTCCTCGGCTACTATATAATTTAGCAATGATATTTTTAGCAGAATGATATGCCCTTTGATAAGAGACTTCTAACAATGACTTTTGAACTGCCACAACGTTAAATTTTGTCATAGTATCGCTGTTATCAAATCGTGTCTTCTTAGACTTCAAGATTTCTCGTTCATTTGAGTAGGACAAAGCACACTAGGGCTATCTGCCTAAGAGGAGTGATGCCATCCTTAAGGATGTTTTAAAGGAAGTGTCTAAAGGAAGCGATACCCAAGTGGTTACACATGGGAAAACCACTCTTCCAAATGTTAAGACTATGCCTTACAGAATCCCCATCATACTGATTGTTGAAAAACCCTAACAAGTCCGATGGTTTAACGTTTGAGTTTAAAAATATTTTGCAATATATTGGAAATGTTTTTCAATGCATTACGGTCGTTGCGTATAATTTTTTTCTGTTGCACAAGTGAATACATAATAAGCAATATAAATATCTTTTCACTCATGTTTTTTGTACATAGCGAGAATTACTCGAGTAATAAATCTAATAATTACTATTATATTTTTATTTGCTTAACAAAATAAAGAAATAAGGTACCAAAATTTAAAAGCTGAAAACACTTATACTGTGTTGAGGAACAGTGTGATTGATCTAAAAACAAGTTAAATCAATATCCGTAAAGCCAATTAACTTATTCTAGATTCCAATTCAAGCTTATCAAAGCAATAACCTGAAATAAAAAAAATAAAAATTCGCTAGTGTTTGGGCATAATAAGAAGGCTCTCTCTTAAAATATACCATTACTTCGAATCAACATAAACTAAATGCACAATTAAGTTCATTATTTTCTCTACAGATAGCAACAAGTTCCTTTTCATTAATACATAACCTCGCAAACACCACGGAAGAAATATTTGTACATATCAATTAGTCAGTTCCCCTTAAAATAATAAATTCTACGTAGGTTGGGGCAAACTCATGGCAACTATTCTTTTTCTTGAAGATATCAGTCCGGTTGGAAAATGTGACATATACAGACGAAAGGACAAGGTCTTAACTACATGTGCGGACAAGGAATAGCATTGAAATATCGTAACACACGAATTTATTATGGTTGTATACAGGGCAATATGACCTTCACCGTGCAAAAGAATGATAACACAATAAACATAAAGTTGACATGACAAACTTGGGTCTAAAGACCCTCAATGTAGTCCCATGCTACTGTCACCACACGCTGCCAACGATGTGGGAGGGGCTGAATACCATCAGCCTTCGGCATTTGCCGCACGATGTGTGAATCGGATCATCTGTCGGCGCACAGCATTAGAAATGTCCTCTTGTGTTGCAAACCGCCTACCACGTATTGGTTCCTTAACCTAGGAAATAAGATCAAAGTCACAGGGCGAAAGGTCAGGAGAGTACGGTGGGTGCTCCAATTCTTCCCATCCCCAACGTTGGAGTAACTGCATTACACACTCTGCTTTATGTGGTCTTGCATTGTCGTGCAGAATTATTGCACTGTCCACAAGATCCGGACGTTTATCCCGAACGCCCCGTCGTACCTATCGCACCAGGAAGTCCCTGTAGTACTGTGCGGTCGCTGTTCTGCGATGAGGAACAAAGTGGCAAACAATGACACCTCTGACGTCATACACGACGATCAACATCAATTTGACTGGTGAAGGATTCTGACGGACCTCCTGCTGCCTTGGTTATCCAGGATGTCGCCACTCCGCGGACTAACTTTTCAGTTCTGGTCCGTATGCCCTGGCCCAAAATTCATCGATGGCAATTACTCGTGACAAGAATTGATCGCCGTCCTGTTGCCAGTGTGCAAAGTGATCTGAGCATATTGCATAGCGCACCCACCTTTGAACTTCCGTCAGTGCATACGGTACTCACCGCGAAGCGATTTTGCGTAGCTGTAGCTCATTACGCAATATCCTGTGGACGTTGCGTTTCTCGATGCCACTTGTCCTCTCTAACTCCAGTAACGTCCATCGTCTGTCTTCATCCATGAAGTGCTCTATGACGGCACGTGCCAAGTCGGTCCGCACACTCACCGGTCGTAACGAACGTTGCTCATCACTGGTTGACACACGTCCTTACTGAAACTTTCCTACCCACCGTGCTACTGTACGATATGGTAGGGCATTATTCCCAAGAGCTTCTACTAATTCACTTTGACATTCCATCGCATTTCTTCCTCGGAGAACGGCTATTTTGATGCAAGCGCGCTACTCCACACGGGTTACTTCCATCTTGCACGACACTCACTAACTGACTGATTTCAGAGCCCTCGCTACCACACAGCCAGCTATCGCAGAGCCATCTGTTGTTCTGCATACACACTATGCCTGCAGAACTTCCACACGACACATATACGTTTTGTGATCCGTTCACATATCTACAAGAAAAAATAGTTGCCATGACTTTTGCCCCAACCCTCGTATTAGTTCAACTAATTTCTCGGCACCTTCAAATAACCAAATATTTCATCAATAATCATCCATAACAAAATTAATAAGTGGTTAGTGTATATATATGTGGGGATTTTAAAATATGAACAAATTAATTAACGAAAGACATTTTAATTAGACAAACAATTATTACATAAATTTAACATTTAAGAGAATTAAACAAGTAATGATTCGTCAAAGTTCTTTTTGAACAGAAGCAGCGTCTCTGCTTTTGGCGCCTTCGCAGCTCGTAGAGAGAATGACGTCACGGCATCTGGTTTTCATCACAGCTCCAAGCGATCGGAACTACATTTCGGCCATCCGGCCATCCGAGGGTGGACTGGCCCTCCAGGACACTGCAAAATACAAACAAAAAAACAAAGCAACAAGCAAGAATATACAATAACAGAAATAAGTATTCGTGAAAAATTTTAAGGTGCCGTCCATTTCTTGAGGAATTCGGCACATGTGGTGGTGCATATGGGACCCTCATGGCATCCTTTCTTTATTACGTCATAGGTGTTGCCACCCTTAACTTTCGTGATCTTATAAGGTCCAAAATACTTCGCTCTTAATTTTAAGTGTGGTCTGAATTGAGTCCTTTTGATTGCCACTAAGTCACCAACTTTGTACGGCTGTGCTTGTCTTCTTTTGGCATTATATGTTTTTTTTATTTTCCTGTTGGACTTGGAAAATTTGCCTCTTGGCTTGCTTTCGTAATTCTTCTCTTTGAGACTCGAATTGAGATTGAAACTCACTTTCTATCAGCTCTTTAAGCTGATCGGTGCCTTTGCTGTTCATTTTAGTACCGAAGAGTAATTCGAACGGAGTGGTGTTAATGCTTCTTTGATATGTTGAGTTAAGCGTTCTCTGAACTTCGTGTGTATGTTTATACCATTCGGTTGGTTTCTTTAAGGACAGTTTCGCTAATACTGATATAATGACTTGGTTAATTCGTTCGACTTGTCCATTTGCTCTCGGCAGGCCTGTGGTGATTAGATGATGTTTAATATCTTCTTTAGCACAGTAGTCAGAAAACTCACTGGATGTGAAAGCCGTTCCTCTATCAGAAATGATCTGACAAGGGCTTCCAAAAATGACCTTCTGATTCTCTAACTTCGCTATCACCTCGGCTGAGGTCGTAGATTTTGTTGGATAAATCCAAGTAAATTTAGTAAAGGCGTCGACCACTACTAATAGGTGCTTGTAGTTTTTATGGGTACTTTCCAGAGGACCCAAGTGATCTATATGATAAGTATGCAACGGAATGTCCTCTTTGAATCGCGGATGTAAAAATCCTTCCTTTTTCCCAGCTTTACAATTTATTAAGATGCAATGAACGCAATTCGCGATAATGTTTTCTATCTTCTGCCGAAGTTTGGGAATGAAATAGTATTCATCCAGGTGTTTCTCTGTATGTTTGATACCGGTGTGCCCTTTCTCGTGAGCATCTTTTATGATTTCAGTCTGCATACTTTCCGGTACGACTATCAATTCTTTACCGTCAATAAACTTGTATAGTACGCCATTTCTATTACAATAATTTTCATAACGAGGTTTTCAATAATTCCTTAATGGTTTTTATTTCAGTGTCATTTTCTTGAGCAAGTTTTAATTTAGGTAAGATATTTTCAATAGAAATGCATAAGACGTTTACAGGAGCTCTACTTAGAGCATCTACATGTGGCATTCTAACACCTTTACGATGCTCTATAACATAATCGAATTCTTGTAACAACAGAGCCCAACGAGCAACACGCGTCGCTAAATCTCTTTTTTCCATCGTCCGTTGAAATGCTGAACAGTCCGTCACTATCTTAAATTCCCAAAAGGTAACACGGAACTTTTTCAGTGCTTCTACGATCGCGAGGACCTCCAACTCGTAACTTGAGTACTTTTTCTCTGCATCAGAGGTTTTCCTACTCATAAAATAAGTGGGGTGAAAACTGCTATCACCTGGGGGTTTCTGCATTAGAATCGCCCCATATCCTTCTATACTGGCGTCTGTGTGTAGTTCGGTTTCATAATTAGGGTTATAAATTGCAAGTACAGGCTTCTCAGATAGCGCTGATTTCAAACGATTGAATGCGATCTTTTGTTCTTCACCGAATTCGAACTTATTACCCTTTTTTAGCAGGTCGCTAAGTGGCTTGGCAATTATAGAGTATTTATTAATAAATTTTCTGAAATACCCTGTCAGCCCAAGAAAACTTTGGATCTGTTTTAAATTAGATGGTTCAGGGAAATTTATAACAGCTTGCGTCTTCAAGGTGGATGGGAAAATTTTACCCTCTTCTATGACATGACCTAAAAAGTCAATTCGTTTCTTTAAGAATTGGGATTTTTTAAAATTTATTTCCAATCCGTATTCACTCGCTAGATTTAAAACTTGACTCAGCCTCTCGATTCCCTCTTCGTATGAGGCGGATAAAATGATGATATCGTCCATGTACGGCAAAATGATGCCATCGTTAACTAACGGTCGGAAAATGGTATTTATGAATCTCTGGAATACAGCTGGTGAGTTACAGAGTCCAAACGGCACTTTCAAAAACTGGTACTGTCCTTCATGCGTAACAAATGATGTGTACTTCCGACTTTCCTTTTCGACGTCCACGTGAAAAAAGCCATTTTTGAGATCAATAGTGCTGAAAACACGTGCTTCTTGAAGGCGGTCTAGGATATCCTCAATCAGGGGAAGGGGAAATCTATCCTTTACGACAACTTTGTTTAAACGACGATAATCAACGCAAACTCTTGGTGTCCCGTCTTTCTCTCTCTGAAGAACTCTGTTCTATAATTCCTGACTTTAGCCATTCGGATATTTGGGTTTCAACAATTTTCTTTTCCGCAAACGGTAATCTACGCGGTTGATGCGATACTGGTTCGTTATTTTTAACGCAAATTTTTAACTGTATGTCCGTTGATTTGGTCTTCCATGGCATATAGTTCGAAACTAGCTGTTGAACAGTCTCTTTAAAGTAGTTTGGAAATATGACCGCTTTCACCGCAGTTGAAACAGGTTGTATTGCGTTTAATTTCACGAATTGTTCCTCGACTATCGGTTACGTTACGCTTTGTTTGGTTAACAGAATTTTTTGAGTCATATTTATGTCTAGATTCAATTTTTTGTTTACTTTCAGATTTTGTTTTTGACGTTCGCGACTTTTCTTCATCATCACATATCTGTTGATAAAGCTTCAATTTGTTCTTAAAATCAGTTAATGTTTGTGACCCATACAAGCAAGATTTTTTAAACGCGGAGCCTGGTATACCATCTATAACATATCGTATTAAAGCAACATCTTCAATTTGACCATTTTTAGCAATTCTTTTCATATTTAAAAAATACTCATCAAATGTTTCATTGCTCTTTATTTTTTGTTTTGATAATAACTCATGCAGTTCGGCCGAATTGCAGCTGCACCGGAATTCATCAAGAATAGCATTCTTAAAAATTTGCCACGAGTTCAACTTTGGTTCACTAAGAACAAATAGCTTTGCTTTGCCTGTGTTTTCAGGCGTTTAGCAAAAATCAGTTTTTGTAAATCATTTAACTGAAGAATGGTAGCTGCATCTTCAAAACTTTCGACCCAACTACTGACATTTTCGTGGCTTTGGCCATCAAATTGAGCAACAAAAGATTTGATGTCTTCAATAGTAACATTTATACTACAGTTATGAAATACATTCGACTTGTTTTCAATTGTACTAAGAATATTATCATTAGCACACTGGGAAGGAAGTTGTCTCACTGTGGCACCAGAATTGTTTCTTAGTTTCGTTCCATCTCGAACATTATCATCTACTTCATTTTTATCCCCACCATCCACACCCTCTAAATCACTTTCGTTTTCACTTTCTTCTAAAATTACATTATTTTTAAGCAATTCTAAATTATTCAGATAAGAAACAATTCGGGTTGCTAAGTCATCTTGTGCGCCAGAGCTATCAATGCATAAAACATTGGCAATGGAAATTAATTCATAAGCCTGAAAATCTTGTTTGATTTTTTCGAGTTTTTCATTAAGTTCTTTACTATTCTCTTCTAAACAGAAACCACTAAATTGTCTTAACCTTTTTCGATTATTTCTGTCGCCCACATCGTTAAATATTATTTTGTGTAATAATTTTATATTATGCGCTTTTTCACTTTTCAGGACATCTTCCATTCCCGGCACATCAATTAGAAACATAGTTAATAAAATTGAGAAAATCACTCACTTCATATAATGGTAATCCACGATTTTCCTGGCTCTATAATCCGGAAACAGAAACGAAACAAATTACTTCCATACCATCCAATGGATCACAAATGGTGTCGACAAAAGGCGAGTAGAAACAGGTTATGTCCGATGGATTTTTGGCCACAATTCACGTCTTGATACTTGACATCCAGTATTATTAAAATTAATTCCACAGTCTTTAATAGGCCGCACACTATTTACTCACTATTACGCAGTTTCAGTTCAGGTAAATCAGCATACATTCCTAGGAGCTTGATGAGGTTTTTGTTCGAAACATAGTTGATTATACATCGTAAAACAGTCCAGCACAGCAACAGTTATTCTTCAAAACCGGTAGTAATCCAGGAAAGCAGGTAAAACTACAGTTCCTTCGAGTGCTTAATTGCTATCCCACTTCTGAGAAAATTTTTGTGGGGATTTTAAAATATGAACAAATTAATTAACGAAAGACATTTTAATTAGACAAACGATTATTACATAAATTTAACATTTAAGAGAATTAAACAAGTAATGATTCGTCAAAGTTCTTTTTGAACAGAAGCAGCGTCTCTGCTTTCACGTCAATCGTCTATCATCTCAAAACGGTAATTCCCCTAATTTTTGCTTGGCGCCTTCGCAGCTCGTAGAGAGAATGACGTCACGGCATCTGGTTTTCATCACAGCTCCAAGCGATCGGCACTACATATATATATATGTAATGTTTTCAGTTATTCCAACACATCGTGGGCGAATGGTGAGGCTATTCCATTACACGTTCTGGCAGATGGTTGACGAAGCTGGGATGATTGAAGTACGGAGAAAAATGACGACTCAGGACTTTTCGCTCCTAATTTCAACTTATTACGAACATCAATATTATTACATTTCTCGTATTTTAAAGACACAAAATCACTAAAAGTAACAGATTCCACAATGGTGGAAGCACTTACGGAAGGACTTCCTGAGTCTCAAAGAATGCTGCTAACAGTGCAAAAAATAGACACACCGAAAGACTGGATTACTCTTGCTAGGAAACTGTTTCCAGTTAAGATGCCGTTAGATGGTCTAGGAAATAGTAATTACCAATTTGTTTCTCCAAGGCAAACTGTTCCGAGGTGCTATTATCCCAGACCAGTGCAAGCCACTCCTTATCAATGTTTTCGTAGTGTGAGACCTTTTAATTGTCAACAAGTGCAATATCGACCTCAACAGTATGCGTATCGGCCAATTCGATATCCACAATTACCTGCTATTAATTATAACACGGTTCCTAAAAGAGAAGTTAAAACATGATATTACTTTAAAGTGGATGTCCAAATTGGACAGGAAAAAATTCCCAGTATTATTGATACGGGATCGCAAATTAACGTTTTACCGTTAAAAATTTTTAATAAAATTGATGATAAATTTAGAGAAATTTCAGTGAAATCTCATGATAAAATATTTTCAATATCTAGTCAAGTTCATATAGAGAAAATAATCAAAGTAAAGTGTAAAGTAGGTAAAATAGAAAATAATGTGATATTTTATGTAGTAGATTCAAATTTGAATTATTTATTGCTTTCATCACCATGTGTTTCATTATTTAAATTACAATTGAATTTTCATAATTATGAAGTGTATCAGCTTGGAAAACAGGTAAGTAAAAATGTTAAATTAGACAAGTTTTTCCAAAATAATTATGTATGTAAAAATGATATCAGTGCTGAACAATCTAGTAAATATTTTGATAATAGCGAAAATTTTGTATGTAAAAATGATCTTAGTACTAAAAATTGTGGTAATTATTTTGAAAATAGTAAAAATTCTGATAGTAAATTACAGAAATTGTTGAATGATTATAACCATATATTTGCAAAAAGTAAATATGATGTTGGTTGTATAAGGGTTGAACCTCCCAGAGTTATATTAACTTCTGAATTACCAATAGCATATAGACCATATAGAGCATCTCCTAAAGATAATAGTGAAATTAAAAAACAAATAGATGAATTGTTAAAAGCTGGAATTATTAAACCTTATGCTGCTCCTGTAACTTTAGCTTATAAGCGAGACGAGCAGTCCAGAAGCAGATTGTGTATTGATTTCAGGAAGCTTAACCAAATTACTAAAACTGATTCTGAACCTATTCCTAGAATTGATGCTGTATTAGATCAATTAACAAATGCAAAAATCTTTTCTACATTGGATTTAGCATCAGGCTATTGGCATATAAAATTAAATGAAAAGGATACTGAAAAATTGGCATTCACTACAAATTTTGGACTGTATGAGTTTACTAGATTACCTTTTGGTTGGAAAAATTCCCCAGCTGTTTTCCAACGAGCTCTTAGACAAATTTTAAACAAATATCAGATTCAATTTGCTTTAAATTATTTTGATGATATTATAGTATTCTCTCCAAATTTCGATGAACATTTAAATCATCTTAAAATAATATTTGATATATGTGAGAAAGAGAATATAAAATTAAAACAATCTAAATGTAATTTTGCTAAAGAAAAAATAAATTTTCTAGGATATGAAATTCAAGCAGGTAAATACCAGCCCAGTAATGCAAATATAGAGGTTATTAAGAAATTGCAACCCCCTAAAAATATCAAAGAATTACAAAGATTTTTAGGAAGTATTAATGTTTATCATAAATTTATTCAAAATTATGCTAAAATTAGAGCCCCATTAACAAATTTACTTAAGAAAGATACTCCTTATAATTGGACTGATGAATGTCAAAAAGCTTTTCAAAAATTAAAAGATGCATTGATTTCTAGACCTATTTTAACTTTGTTTAATCCTAAATATCCCTGTCATGTATTTGTTGATGCGTCCAAAGAAGCTGTTGGTGCTGTTTTAAAACAAGAACATCCTGATGGTAGTTTACATCCAATTGCTTTTCATTCTAGAAAATTAAGATCTTATGAACAAAATTATGCCATTACTGAGCTGGAATGTTTATCTATTATTGATGCAATTGATAAATTTTATTATTATTTACATGGTAACCATTTTACTGTACATACTGATCATGCTGCTTTAGTTTGGCTTAAAAATATAAAACACCCTACTGGTCGTCTATTTAGGTGGTCTTTAAAATTATCTATGTATGATTTTGATATAAAATATAAAAAAAGGATCTACTAATGTTGAAGCTGACATGCTCTCTAGAAATCCTATGTGTCAACATTTAAGATTGCAAGTTAATTTATTATCATTAGAAGAAATAAAAGAATATCAAAATTTAGATAATGTTTGTAATACTAAGTATAGGAAAATGAATGATGTCTTAACTATTAAAAAACAGGGATTGTACAAAATTGTGATACCCATGTCTCTACGTACGAAATTACTTGAAAAGGCCCATATACAATTTGGTCATATTGGTGTATCATCTATGCTAAATTTGTTATCTCCACAATATTATTGGCCAGGAATTGTTCAAGATGTTAGAAATTATTGTAAACATTGTGAAGTATGTCAGTTTAATAAGAAAAGTAATTAAAGGTTGCTGGTTCGCAAAGAGCAAAGCCATCGTATTTTTTTTTAATATTTTACATATATATATATATTTACTAACGAAATATTGATTATATTATCTAATAATATTAATTTTAGTAGAAGTATCTAAAAAGAGTGAACACAGAGATAGAAAGTTTAATCCCGAAAATTGTTTTAAAGTAACTTGAATGTAAATTGTTACAAATGCTTTACGGGGACTTGAATTAAATCATGAATAACAAAATTTGAAACTTTGAAAAAGAAATTAAATTAAAAGCAAGTAATTATTGCTACATTCAAGTTACTTTAAAACAATTTTCGTAATTAAACTTCCTACCTCTGGGTTCACTCTTTTTAGATACTTCTACTAAAATTAGTATTAGGAGATAATATAATCAATATTTCTTTCGTAAATAAATTATTATTATCTTACTTTGCAGCTATTGCGCAAGTAATAGAATAACTTGTTTTCGAACTAAGTGGATTTTAAGATCATATATATATATTCTGAGCAAATGGGGAAGTTATTATGCTATGTTATGTTCTAAGTTATGCGTATACTAATAATTTCAACATTAAAATAAGGTATTAATTATTTCTTAGATTAAAAATGGAAAATAATTTTGTAAAGGTATCATACGTAAATTTACAAGTTTTCTGTGTTAATATAATATTGTGTAAGAATTATATTAATTTATCTAACAGTTAAATTTAGAATTAAACTTCCTTTCGTATCATTTCTTAATTTCAACTTACAACTTCCGGGCCAGAACGTAGTTTTAGAATCACGTTTTGAATGCAGATAAGGAAGAGCGGTATTTAACCTCGAAGTTCTACTGTCTTAGTTAGAGAGAACCAGAGATTCCGGCTAGCACGCGCCCGCCTTTTTAAGTTACTCTCTCTTAAGCTATTATTACGCTCGGCCGTACTTTAGGCCCTTGATAGCTTCGCAGTTCAGCGTTAAGGGGCCAACTCTGTTAGACTTTTGATAGCTTCGGCTATATCTTTTTAGTTGGGATTGGTTCAGTTTAGTTTTTAGTCTTTTAAGTTCAATCCCAAGTATCGGCTTTATTGTACAACTCCAAGACGGAGTTCTGGTACATCTTCACCGTTCTTACTTGTTGTTTCCTGTACCACGAACTCAAGCGATTATTCGCTTATCAGTTCTTAAGATTCTTCACATTCAACTGTAACTTTAAAGTACACAGTACAGAATCTCACAACTGTGTTATTAAGTGTACAAAATTTTGATAAACACAAGTTGTGGGCAATGTATACATACATTAAGGGCAGTTACATGTATATATAAATTCGCTTGGAGTGATCTGATCGTTTCAGAATTAATGGCAAGTTACTTTTTGACACGTTGCTAGATAGCTCAAGAAGTTTTATAGTTTGAGCGATCTCGTAAAAGTTATTAGAACTAAGCTCGGACGTTTTGCCTCGTTTGGTGCTTACCATAGTGAATACCACATTTTTTGGTTTCTGAGTCCCACCTTTGAAAAACAGGCCTTCAGAAACGAAGCCGAGATGAATGAAAGGTTGGCGGACATCTTGGCTTCTAAGGCATTACTTTTTACAAGGAAAAGATCAGAAAAAATCTTAAGATAAACACCAACATTCACTGCATACAAGTATTCTGAGGTCACCAAAAAGTTCTTAGGAATGCAAAATAACTGCAATAGCTTTGAGTTCAAATGTTTATCTGTATTTCCTTTTATTACGATATAATTTAATTTATTTATTCTGTCTGCTTAGGTATGACTGTTCTGTAAAATATATAAAATAATTTTTTCTGTAAAATGTTTAAAATATTTTTATTTGCACAACTGCTTATAAATTAATACACTTTCTATTGATCTACGCATTTCGGAAAGCTGGTAGGAAAGTTACAAGTTGTAATCCATTTATTGATTTTGAACTCTTATTATGAATGTAGTAGCGTAGTTAAAATTGTTCGGGCTCTGCAGAAAGCGATTTTTTAAGAGCGAAAATTTCTATTTTTTCCTGCATTTAGAAGGGGAAGTTGAAAATAAATAATTTGTTTATTAAAGTAAACTGAATTCAACTGCTCAGAATTCATTCACAGCTCAGAAATATTGCAATATGCATACATGAAATCTTCTAGATTAAAATAAGAGCCGTACTAAAATTACTTATAATTTCCCCTTTAGAATACTTTGATCAACCTTGGCCTTATAGCAACTTCGCAAATCGGGATATTTCTAAGCTTCTAAAGAAAATTTAATGATGATTGAAAACTTTTCAATCATTTTGTTATTTCGAGTGCAAATGACAGAATCAGTTAACCTGCTTTGACAAATTTTGCCTTTTCGTAAAGTGTCATTATTATTGCAGAAGTTCTCAGACTTCTCACAGTTAGTCATGCTTTTATTTACTTACTTAAAAAAAATTTAAAAATTTCTTTAAAATTGTTGATGTTTTAATCATTTACGCCATTTAGAGCGCCTTCCTTTTTAAAATTTACATTTGTGAATTGAGGTACATCTAATTGTTGAAAATTAAGCTAAACCTGTTATGAGGTTGTTTGAAGTAAAAAAAAAAATCCTCTCCTTTTAAATGATCTAATATTAGCGTACTTTTAATATTCAAGGAGACTGCTTCTCATTACGCTGTATGCGGGGTGTAACAAATCATAGTAAAGTGAACTTGCGTTTTGGATCATGAGGCTAAGTAACTATATAGGTTGTTTTTGAGAATAATGAAATTAGCTGTTGCCTGCAGTAAGTTTAGCATTCAGTGTAATATGGAGATAAAAAAAATAAGTGTGGCTTCCAGTACAAAAAGTACATTTAGTATTTTGCTACTGTATTGTCTTTTAACTCCTCCCCCACATTCACGTATCATAAGAAATAGGCTGTTGGGTACACACTGCATTAAAAAAGTTCTTTACGTGAAATGTGCTCTTGCTGCCTCATTGCTTCTTTATTTTTACTTTACTGCTTATAAACAAAGTTTCGATTTTTATAACTTTGCTCCAAAGAACACTCTGCCCAAAGATCTTTTTCTTCTTTATTCCGACTCTGTAAATTCATCCTGATGTGCTTCATTTGACTTTGCAACTCCCATTTCGGATGCAAAGCACAAGACTTGAATAAAAACGATGTGACATAAGGAGGTTTAAGAGGGAAATTTAAGGCGGGGTTGCTTTTTCAACATTTGCTTTAAGACTATTTGTGTTAAAATGCGCTCTGCCATTCGAAGCAAAAGGATGCTTTCTTGTAACAATGCTTTGGTTTAGAACTGAGCGCAGCTGACTGTAAGACTTTCTCCTTTATTTACTTTTGTTATTAAAGTTTAACGCTGGGGCTTGGAGTTTTTGTTTCACTTAATTAACTTCTATGGTCAGAGAGTTAAAAAATGTAAAAAGCTGGTGCTCATAATTCATCCACAGATTTAGGAAGAATTTAAGAAGTGCAATGTTGATTAACTAACTCACTGAAGGCAGCAGCAGTTTAACTTCACAAATGCAGAATGAAGGTTTTTCCATTTTTCCATTTTTTCCGCGAATTATCTAGTTTAGCCTTGAATTTTTTTATGTTAATAATTTTAAAGACATTCTAAACAAAGTAGAAACATTATTAGGAGACAAGAGAGTTCGTTATTATTCAAGAAACAGAATGCAGATACAAAAGGGTTTACTTTAGCATGCGAAGATGATTTTAATCACGCTGAAATAAAAATGTTTCGTTCCGAAATGCTGGTCTTTAAATGGTTAATTTAATAAGATAATCAAGAAATTTTAACCCCCTTAAAAATTACCAGCAAATGTGGACGTAAAAATTAAGTAATAATTAGGATTATAAAATTTTAGAATGTACATTATATGCAAATTTTTATACTTGTAATAATTTTTGTAATAGTTAATATTAATCTTGTAATAGTTACTAGAAGTAATTTTCCATTCGAGATAAGAGTGTAAATAACAAGATAAAAGGACATTTTTTATTTTTGTAGCCATGTGTCTGACATCCACATGCATACTTGGGGGGGGATAGAGGTAAGAGTGTTTATTTTTGCCTCATTCAGTCGCGTGTCGTGGGTAAAAGAGGTCATCACAATAATTTAAAGCAAACTAAATATTTATTTAAAATTTGTCAGAGCCCTTAGAAAAACGGCTGGTGAACTTTTCCAAAAAAAGGTAATCCTGTTGAATACTCAAAGATCAAAATTGGTTGTAAATGATAATTCCTCTGTATCGTTCCCACTTAACGTTATATTCCAATAACCGGATGCTATGTCTAATGCAAAAACACATTTGCATTCGTTAATTGATTTAGTGGGATTTGGAATCGGGTTTAGTAATTTGGTTACGTTTTCCATAATCGATGTATAATAATCGAAGTTTTGCATTTTCATCTCTTTATAGGCTAAAGTTGCAGGGCCAACATGAGGAATATATAATGCCTTAATAATATCTGCATGTAATAATTCCTCTACAATGCTTTTGAATTTCATCATTATATATAGAGGGATGTCATATACGGTCTATAAGCTACGGGAAGTTCTGAAGTCAATATTGCTCTTGAAGTTTCAATATTAATATAATCTATATCATATTTACCTTTTGCAAACATATGATTATAGAAATTTAATAATTCTTCCAACTGGTCACTCATATAAGAGGTATCACGCTCGTTATTTGCAACACTGGTAAAGCAGTCTTTTTCATTTTCAATATTTTCACATAAATATGTGAAATTACTCTTAAAAGGATTATTTGGATATACATCTTTATTTATATTTATCTTAAACTGATGCACCTAATAATCAATAAAATCCATTTGCATTTTAAACATAGAAACACAAGATAAAGACAAGAATGAATAATTTAAATGATAATGAACAACGTAAAAAGCCAAATTTCCACTTATTCTTCCGATTTTGTATGACAACTTTATTAATTTAGTGACAGAAAAACCTCCAGATAAAGATAATTACTTGAAGTTTAAATCTGAATAGTCTCAAAATTATCAATACAACTTAAAGTATTCTTAGATATTACATTAACTTGGCTACCTATATCGATAATAGCAGAAAATTGCTATCCTCTACGTTAACGTTTAATCTAAAATATTGAAATTTTTTATGTGAAGTATGATTTTTGACGAGATGAAGGTAGATGATAATTTAAGGCGGGATACTGGGACTTTAGGTATCTCAAAGGTGGTGGCTGAACCTTTCTCCTCAACGGATTATAGGTAAATAAGACCTATGGTAGAATGTTCTTTGAGTAGGATGCCTTACATAATTAAAATATAGACAAAGATTTTGGCGAGGAACAGTAAACCTACGCACATTACTAGTGCTTTTGAGTTCTTCAGGTGACCTTGAGTTGGGGGAAATAACTTTCTTGCTGGGAAAATCTAATTTTGAAGTGAGCTTATATTTTGAACAGACAGTAACATATGGCAAGATCTGGCAAGATCTGGGTGAGTGACTTTATAAAAATTTGATCATTTAAGGGGTGTTGGAACCGCAAAATCTTCAAAAAATTGTGATTTCGGATTTTTGCATTTTCAAATTCTCTACACTTTTATCTTTCTAAAAATACCATTCTTTAGTCTCTATGAAAATTAGAACTTTAAAAAAATCTAGTTTTAATTTGTCATCTACTGCTTTGATAAATGAGGATTTTTACATAAAAACGCGTTTTTCTCCAAACGTGATTTTTTTATACTCAATGTACCTTTTCTCAGGAACTACTGCTCACAGGTATCTAAACCTTTTATGGCTTATTTATTAGGTTCCCTAATATTTACTGAAATGAACTTTATGTAATAAACTGTGAGAAAAGTGCTAAATTTTACTATGCCTAACAAAATATTCCGTAATTTACTCTAAAATTCAAAATGCTTCAAAAGCTCATTTCAGTATAATCAGATAGGTATACTTTAACTACAGAAAAAATTTCAAGCTTGTATCTACAGCAGATTTTGAGAAAAGGTACATCGAAAATGGCCAATTTAACATTGTCGGTATAGGGGTTGCTGATACCCCTTAAATGCAATACAGAACCTAATTTTAATTCCTGGCGGAAATATTTACCAATGCCTTTAAATATATTGTAAGTAGCTGAAACAAAGTCATCAAAATTAACATATTTGAACTGTTAACCAGAGAACAGGGGCTCCATTACCTAGCTGACATGATGTCTGCCTTACACGGATTAAAGCCCCTGCCTCCAGAAACTATTTATTATGACTAAGCAGAATAAGTTTACAGTGGCATACAAGGCCTTCAAGAACACAAGAACATAAGTAACATAGTCATAATAGACCCTAAAGAAAGCATGTTACAAGTAGTACCTATAAGCATTCAAACAATTTCAAAACTGAGTCCAACTAATTTAAATAAAAACTATGGTACAAACAAAATATAATACATTCATCACTGTATTATACACAATTAATATCAATTAGATTCACAATTTCAAGAAGAATCATTCAATTTAGGGGAAAAAATGCATAAAGATAAACTAAGACAATAATAAACTGCCAAGTAAAATTTTTTCATATGAATTCAGAATTAAGAACCAATTACTTTGATAACTGAACAATATTATCATAAAATACACTGAACCTGAGATATTATTACAATACAAAACATAAATTTGGTTTAAAAACAAAACCACTGCAAGTAATATAAAAACTCTACATCAGGTTTGCTGGCTACGCGATAGAAATACAGTACAAAAATAATGCCAACATAAAGATATGAAAAATTTCCAATTCCAAAAACCACATTCATTCAAAAATAAGTCAAAGAAAATTATTATAAAATACTGCCTTCAATGCACATTTTACAATAGAGAACTCAAGTAAAACCAATCAAATTCACAAAAACAGGTCAACTATTCAATTCAGAAAAGTGCAAAAAGGTATACAAAATAATTATTCTAGATTAGGTTTGCTGGCATCGCTAAGACAAAATACTAGAAAAATGCCGACATAAAATTTTACAGAATTTCAAAATCAAATACAAAATGCATTCAAGATTAAAGTAAAGAATAATATAAAATAACTATCATGAATGCAAATTTTTATAATAGAATGCACAATTAATGCCTATCAAGTTCACCAAAGTGAATCAATTCAATTACAAAAGTACGCATTAAAATATGCAAAATAATAAAATTGTCACAAAAATTTTCTCTTAAATTTAATTAACTTGAACTGGAAAAATACCTTAAAAAGTTCTCTTTTAATAGATTCCAGCCATTTGTTTCGACACATTGGCGAATATGAAATTAGAAAGCTCCGCCCTTCAAAAACTTTGGAAACAATGCTAATGTTTCTTTTTCAGAAAGACCTTTGCTGTACAACGCTTTTAAAAAAATCTCAAATATTTTTCTACGGGATAATCTTTTGTAGTGTCAAATACTAGACAGATAAATTTATCTTTATATACAGAAACAATATCGGATTTTTCTTGGGACATTTTTAAAGTTTAAGATCCAGTCTGCATTTAAAATCTTGTCAAAATTCAATAAATTCTTTATTTAAGCGAATTAAATCATCATTAAAACATTTTTAATAAATTATGAAACAGTTCTTATTTATTTCATAGAAATAAAAAGAATTAAATATACATTATAGCAAACTAATGAAATTAAGTGTACTCGCGAAGTTTATAAATTTAAAGCCTTTTAAATAAAACATTGAATTAAGTTTTTCATTCCATCAACGTTAATTTTTATGTTTTTCAAAACGGTAAAATAATTATAATTTTCAACAAAAATACTTGATATGAAATTTAATAGCACGTTTTCCAATTATGTGTCGCTGAAAGAATTGTAGTTTCGCATTTGTATTGAATGAAAATAATATTGGAGCTGTACTGTAGATAAAAATCATCAATTAACCATAAATAAAAACATGGGAAAATGAAGTGGATAAACATCGCTTTGAGCGTGCATTTGAAAGCACTTGCGTGTAAATCCATGAAAAATAAACGCGCAAATTCAATTCCCTCGATGAAATTTTTTGATGCATTCGATGACACTAGCTTTCAGTTTTCGAAGCTAAAGATGAACACATTTTATGACGCACTCAAATCACAAATATTTGGTAATTTTTAACTTGTAGACTGAGTCACGCAACAACATTCACGCAGTGGTGAGAAATATGAAACGAACAAGATCATTACACTTCAGTATGCTGTGACACACTTTTGATAAACCTTGGCGTAATTCCGTTGATAGCACATTCTAACGCTCTTTCCTCTAGTAGAATAACTGCATTGTAATGACAGTTTTTATTTTACTTGTTCAACTTTTGCAAATGAAAATATGTTTCGGGAACACATGGAGAACGTAGAAAGGCAGAAGCTTTTATTTTCCTGTCGACTATCTAAATTGTAATAATTTTGGCAGAAGATGAAACCCGCAAACCAGATAACGTTTTAGTCATGGCCAAGATGTTGTAGAGAGACGTAATTCGCATACAGATAAGATATGTAATACTTGGATGAAAGTCACAATGTACTGGAACTTCAGATAGATGAGACAATTCACTTGGAAAAGCACCAATTATTTTGCAGTCGTAGCTGAATGGTGATGGCGTTGCAATGTATAACGACGCAGATGTAATGAAATATAGTCATCATAACCATTAAACACATTTTATTTCTGAACAACAGCAATTCTTTTAGAAGCACATTTTTTAGAAATGTTGTGTCTCACATTTTAATTGTGTTAATGAGTAGAGACTTTAGTTTTTTTTTTTTTTTTTTTTTTTTTTGTAAGCAGAAAAGATGAAACATTAGCAACGCCTTCGCCGGGAATCGAAACGCGGACCTTTGGAATACGCGCCCAGAGTGCAAACCATCACATCACGAAGGCATGCCAAGAAGGCGGGAGAAATACCTTATAAATGTAATTTGATTAATTGTTGTTAAGGTTTTTATTTCACTGGAATTGTTTGTGATAAGTGTAGTGGATATTTATTTTTGGCAGTCAAAAGCTGCAGTTGCATATATTTTCGATGCTTAGGTTTTTCTCACGAAGAAGCAGGGAGGGATTTTTCAGAACATCTTAACGGAACCGGGGCTCGAATTACTTAGTCGGTGTTACATAAACATATTCTCTTGGTGGGTTGTGAATAGGATTTACAATGAGAAAGGACAATTTAAAGTATCCTTTGCTACGTAAGACTTCGTTTACTGTGTGTGGAAAAAAAGTAAATAATTGGCGTCTTCGCTTCACTTTTGCTTTGTGAAGGTTTCAAGTGGAGTTTTCGAACGAACAGAAGTCGAGTAAATTGTCTTGGCTGCAATTAAAAGGTGGACAGGAGTTAAACAGGAGTGACCTGACCTCTGTGTTGGTCTCTGAAGTTAGCAGGGTTCGAATTTCTGTTTCTCACGCGTTTGGGTGACTCAGCTTGCAGGTGTCAAGATGCCAAGTCTTTGTAGCAACAGTGATATTTCTATTCGTTTGGGGAGACTGGAAATAATACAAAAGAAAAATGAGTAAATTCATCCTGTTGGTCAAGCTTAATTTTATGTTTATCTTTCAGCCTGTAAAATTTTTGGGGGGTGGAAAAACAGAGATTTATTGAGGCTTTTGAGAAGGTATAGATCAGTTTGGTTGGAAGTTATCAAGGGTAACAGTAAAGATATAAGGCCAGCTTGTTTTGCTGCAGGCCTGCCTGCTCAAAAGGCCTGGGGCCCGCAATTTTTCCGTGACTAGGTGTTGGCTACAATGGAGATATGCATGAAATTTCAGAGAGAGAGAAAGGGGGAAAAAACCGGAGGAGCGGAACCAGGGTTGTCTCGCAGCGGGCCCTAACTGCAAGGGGTCAGCGAGGATCTGCGTAAAAGCAAGCTGATTTTATTAAGTGATTGCAGAGGAAGGAAAAGAAGCTGAATTGATTGACTGAAGCCCAATTTTGTATTCCTGAAGAAAGTCTCTCTTTAATGCTTACCATGAGGTTGGATTCCAAGTGGTGTTTTGAAGAAAGGCTTGCTGGCTTTTGTCTGAACCAATACATAAGCGAAAGCGCAATATAGTTCAAGATGATGTAGCACAAGCTATTATCACCATTCCTGCACCTCATGTTAAACACTTCGGACCTTGAAACTGGTGTGAACGCTAAGTGGAACCAAGAATAGTTAAATTTCCTTGATCGGTCTCTGGCAGCAATGCATGGCTTTGGGTTTTATGTGAATATTTTCTGGGCGGTCAACCAAAATAAGTGCTTAGAGATCTACTCGACGTTGAAATTTCCTCAATGTTTTGGTGATCAATTCAACCCTGGGTAAGAGAATTTTGTTGTTTGGGCTTCAATCTGTGAGTGATGAATTTGTTTTTTGCTAATTGCACTTATTATTGTACAGAAGGTTAGTAACTTTGTAAAGGTCTTTGAAGGTTAGTAACTAAGTAATGTTCAGTTATTTTAATGCATATTGTTGCGTGCATATGGGTTCGTAATAGATTGAATGCACATACAATTTATTTAATTTATTTACATTTTATTTTATTTATTTTATGATAGATTCATAGAATTTATTTTATCAAATGAAACACTTAAGAATTCTGGAACTTTCCACAGAAATATTCATGCAATGTTTTACAGTATGACAGAGTATAATCAGTAGTTACACTTCAGACTACTAAGAATGTTAAAGACAGTGATGCTGCGATGCAAAGCGCATCCGAAGAGCAAAGATATCTCATTACTCCGAACTCACGCTGAACTAACAGCTAACAACAACAACTGAGAGCAGATGCTCTCTCCGGTCTTATACATTTTTCACCCTGGTACCGAACTATTTCTATTACATTCTGCTTCTTGGAATTACTGGAAGACAGGTCGAGTAAGGTTACAGAGCATCAATTACAGTTACTCAATTACAATACCTGTTACGGTGATACAGGGACCGGACAAAAATGTCGCCAAACGGTCGTCAAGTTTTGGCAATTTCTAGCCAAATAGTAACAAAAATTAGTTTCCCAAACCTTTCCCAACTTGGCCATATCTCGTTAAATTAGCGAGGTAGCCATTTACTCAGTGTTAAAAAAACATCCCCTTGTATTCTTATTTTTCCGGTAGAGCATTCTCCTTCTAAGATTTCCGTGCTACGTTATACAGAAAAAAAAACATAACAGTTTCACGTATAATTTCACTACAATTATCTGTATATGTACAAAACTCCTAACAATATGTTAATGTGAAGGATTAGAAAATTTGTTTAACTATCTGTATGTGCGAGTAATGTAAAAGTAATATTAAAATAAAGTAAAATATGTTAAAATGACGGTATTTGATTACGTGAATTGAAATGTTAGGGAAAATATTATAGGGATCTGATTAGTTAACCCAATTACTTGAATTTTATTTAACCTAGAAAATAATAAATGTGTTTAGTGATAAACACAACGCATGTAATATATATATATGTAAGATAAAAATGTATGAATCAGAATTATAACTATAAACATTAATTCTTTCTCTTTATTCTAAAATCGTAATAACTTATCTGCATTGCGTCATTAAAATTAATCATGCGATCTTACGTAACCGTTAATACCAGATGCCTCTTGACGACCAATCACCGAATTGTAAACCAAAACTTTTCTCTTCGCGTGCTTCCATCTTTCATAACTACGCACTTCAGCTTTTGCTCTCTACTGTGCTAAGATGTAATTTCTATCATTGGCTTGCTTTCTATCTCAAAAATATCAAAAATGTAAATCTTCTGTGGATTCTGAAAGGCACGATTAGAGTGCCAAGTGATTGTGGCCACAAATATCAATTGGAAATAAAAATGGAATTAAAACTGTTAAGTTCTTTAAATACTACGCAATCAAAATTCTTCTTCAATATGGATCTAAGCACGCATCTACAGTGTTCCGTCATTTCCTTGTGCTTTTATTATGACAATTAAGCCGGTAGGATAGTTTCCTGCAGCCTGAAACCTCAATGGAAAATTTAATTCAGCTCTTTAAATCATCGTTTTGTGATAAATCCAAGATAATGTGAAAGAAGTGAATCATAAAGTTTGTTTTTTCAGTGTTTAAAAAATAACAGATCATTCTTCTGCTGTGGTGTTTTGCAAGTGCTTCAAAAAAATAATCACGCGTAGTGTTTACAGATTGAAAGTAATATCTCGATAAATTGAGAAGTTCGAATGCCTAGTGAAAAAGAAATCATCAGTGAATTACCGTTTAGGAATTAAGCATTACAGCGGGTTCAAGGTCGATCCGAGTTAGTGTTTGCAAGTATGTGCGACAGAAAATTATTTGCACTTCCGCTTTTTCAACAGCTCAAAAATTATTACATTCGTGTGAATCTAGCTCAGGAACTAAATTATTTAATGTGCTGCGGATTCTATAGTTTTCATTTCAATTTGGTTAAAATTTCTGCAATTTGTTTTGAGAAAATCTGAAATTCTTGTTCATTAATTTTTCTAATTTTTCATAGTTATGTGTGAGCAAATTAAGTAATTAATTTTAAGCTATTTAAATTATTCATAGGTAAGGATATGAAGATAAATTTTTATGTTTTTGAAATTTTGTTGAGAATTTTCAATACGAATTTTATAATTATTCTAAAAATGAAGTAGGTGTAAAAAATAAGTGAAATTAGTACAGATAAGTAATATGAAGTTATGGTAAATGCATGTTAAAATTTGTGGGTTATTGTGTGTTAAGTATAGCATGATGAGGGTGTACTGGTTCCTTCAACAGAGGCCTGTAATTACCTCTGTACAGTTGTTCCTTTTACCCTACATGTTAGATACATTTTACATGTAAGGTAATGTTGGAGGCTCACATTTTATGAGTGTTTGTAATTTTTTTATATTATTATTAATTTTTTTTTTATTATGGAATGTATTAGTGCAGTTCTCAAAGGCCAGTTACCTTAATGCAAGGAACGGAGGCCTTTTCAAGTAACTGTCTAGGCACCCTGGGCCACCAGTGCAGAGAACACACTGGTTATCTCAAGAGGACAGCCCTATTGATGGATATGTTTGTTTAAAAGTATTGCGAGGCCTTTTAGTATGGTAAAATAAAGGAATTGTAAATGAAAGATGATAACGGTGAAACCATAAATTCTGAAAATCTTAATCCTATTATTATATGGTATTAAAATATAATTTATCAATATGAAAATTAATATCATAAATATTTATGTGAATTTAATTATAAGTAATGATTATGCAAAAGTTTATTTTGTGAAATTCTGTGATAACAAAAACCTTCCCTGATGAATTATGATTATGTGAACTCTCAAACAAAACGACTTTTGGACTGAAATGCTGAAAAATTCAATAGGACTCTAAAAATTAAGAATCTATTCTAAAAAAATTGATATTATTAAATAATACTTTACAGGATCAAAATTTCATTATTTATTTATATATATTTTTAATATTTGCTAGTGCTTTACCTCTTTCTCTTTAAAAAGGCTTCTCTGTCGCTACGCCTTTTTCTTTTTGAAGGGGGGAATATGTAAGATAAAAATGTATGAATCAGAATTATAACTATAAACATTAATTCTTTCTCTTTATTCTAAAATCGTAATAACTTATCTGCATTGCGTCATTAAAATTAATCATGCGATCTTACGTAACCGTTAATACCAGATGCCTCTTGACGACCAATCACCGAATTGTAAACCAAAACTTTTCTCTTCGCGTGCTTCCATCTTTCATAACTACGCACTTCAGCTTTTGCTCTCTACTGTGCTAAGATGTAATTTCGCTGGCTTGCTTTCTATCTCAAAAATATCAAAAATGTAAATCTTCTGTGGAAAGGCACGATTAGAGTGCCAAGTGATTGTGGCCACAAATATCAATTGGAAATAAAAATGGAATTAAAACTGCCAAGTTCTTTAAATACTACGCAATCAAAATTCTTCTTCAATATGGATCTAAGCACGCATCTACAGTGTTCCGTCATTTCCTTGTGCTTTTATTATGACATATATATATAGAATATATATATATCCACTACTTTCGCTAAAATATATTCCACAATCATTTATTTTCACAAATTGCAAGTAAATCACATCAGTACGTAAATCAAATCAAAAGTGCATAGAATAGTACGTGTTATGAGCAAATAGAAACTTTGTGTTTGTTCACGAGAGGTACAACCCAGAGCGTTAGCATTGCAGATACGATGAATATATTAACGAAAACAGCTCCATATACATTATTGTCAGATATTATGGTTCAGATTCCCATTCTGTAGAAGGGTACCACAACGGAAAATATTCTATTCTTTCATACTTGCGAATTCTCAATCATTACGAAAGCCGTTACCACTTGTAGCTCATTACATTGATTGTTTGCATTGCGGTGCAACGTACTGCCAGGGAAATATAAAAGCTCCCGGAGGAGCCATTCTCTCTCGAAAGTTTGAGCATGACACGCGATTTCCTGTTAAGTCAGGCTTTTCCTTTCATTTCATCTGGTATATTATCTCCCTTAGGATAAAAGGCATCGAAACGAAAGAATATATTAATGGTGATTTTGATTATGGCCCTCAGATAAGCGTTAAAATCTTTCTTGAATATAAATTATCATTAGGATAATGCAGATTTACGTTTCTACCTGTTCTAACAGCTCCAAAACGTTTTGCATTTGGAGGCATTTTAAAAGTAAGCAGGATAAATCATTTACAATTACAGATGGAAGCATTAGCACAGCAAAATAAATCAAAATTAATTTTAATTTTAAAATCCAGTCCACTTACAGAATGCACGACACACATATACGAATGTGATCTATAGGAGTACATTCATATATGTGTATATCTATGCACTTAATATATGAATTCAAATATTAGAAAGTTTTAATTACTCAGCTTAATATTTCTTAAAATGTTCTTTGTAAAATGTGGTTTCGGTTTCAGACTTGTGTAGGCAGGCTTTTAGATTATTATAATATTATCTAGGAAGAAATTTACTAAATTTATATTTGGGGGGGGTAAATATAAAGAATATTCCAGTTAATAAATTGGTCCTTACACTATTGAAAATTTAAAAGAAGGTCCAGAAGTCTGATCTCTGACATGCAAAACTAGACCTCAAAGAAAATTATGGCATAAAATATTTTCAGTAACAAGAAAAAGCAGTTTAGGTTTCGGATATAGTCAAATTTAATTAAATATAAAATTACTTATTTCAGCATTTCTATCAAATTGTAGTTTGAAATCAATGTTCTAAGTAATGTGTTTAAATAATGTCTGTTAAGTATCTTTAAAAAGTTTGTTTTTAAAAGCTTAACATGCCGCGTTATTTATACCTACCTAAATTTGTATAAGTACCCCAAAGTTTCAACCAGAGAAGTATCAGATGATTTTGGCTATATTAAGATGTGTTCTTTAATTCGTCTACAGTAAACATTTTCTTTTATATACAGACAATTTAAAAATTTTAATTTCTCATGTTTTTATCAGAAGATGTTATACTAAAACTTTTGTAAGCAGAAAAACTTATCTTACATGATTCATTTAAAGTGTAGCTAGATATTCAACGGATATTTAGTCATGTAATCTTTCTAAAATACTCTGCATATTATTTCAGTATATAATTGCTATACTAATTCCGAATGACTTTATCCGAATAACGCAATTGCTTTTAATTAAATTTTCCTCCCTTCTACTATTTGTATAGAAGTTTCAGCAAATAAAAATTTAAATATAATCAAAGGGTTCGAATGGTCATTAAATTACAGAACAGAAAAATCTATTATTCTCACTCTTTTCCTATTTTCTTTTCCATTACATGACAAAGTTACAATAAAACTTTGAATATAATATAGTGGTTTTAGAATAATTCATGAAAATAATAAAATTCTCTAATTCATAATTGAAACATACACTGAAAAGAAAAACAATTATACACTCTTGCAATGTAACAGTATAAATTAGCACAAGAAGAAACAATGATTTGCTAATCGTTGGATATCATCGTTAAACATAAAGTATAAAAATCAAAGATTTCATTGGCACGTCATAGATTGTTATCATGTGTAAAGGCAGCGATCTAAAAAGCCCGCTTCATATCGGTGCTCTGCCAGAAAGTTGGCGGCTATTCGGAAAAACAGGTGTCTTCATAGCTACAGGTAAATGTATGGGGCACACCAGCGATGTAGCAGGGGTTAGCTGGTAAATCCTTCTCATACTAAGGTGCCCATAGATAAGGTATCTTCATAACAGTGCAACGGCATTAGGGAGTGACACAAACTGAAAGTCACTTTCTCTTTTGAAACTGATAGTCGGCACCCTTTTGTCAATCTGGCTTTTTTGATCAAGAGGCGCATCTGAGTTCATTAATAGAAATAGCCGACCCTGCTTTTTGGAAACGCAGATTTGAAACACTGAATGCACTAGAAAACATGGATTGCGTACTCCCTAAAAACACAGATTGCGTAGCGAAATAATTTTCGTAAAGAAATGAAAGGATATTTATTTTTTTTTTCTTATTGTTGCTTTGTTTCGTCGAAAGAAATTCATATAGGATATTTAAATTTATCAGAAATAACGTGAAAATCGAATATTTGATAGAATATCGAATATTATGTATAAGGTAGTTTTGTTAAACTTACAGTATACATTCATTCCAGATCCAAAAAATTAAAGATTAGGTAAAAAAATTGCATATGTATATACCTCTTATATTAACAGAAGTTTGTCATTTCGATTAAACTAATGGTTACAGCCGAAAACATTGCGGCAAAAACATCGCGGACGAAAACGTCCCGGAGAAAAAAACGAAAGGAGAAAACGTCGTGGTACAAAACATCGTAGGAGGAAACATCGCAAAGAGAAAAGATCGCAGTTCTAAAACATCGTAGTACAAAATATCGTGGTCGAAAATAAAGCGGTTCAAAAATTTCGCAGTTTAAAAACATCGTCGTCGAAAATATCGTGGTAAAAAAAAAGTACCTTCAAATCATCGCATACATGCGTTTTTCAAATCGCTTAGTAACATATTATGTAATTGACTTTCGTCATAACTAAGAAATCGATATCCAAACAATTGATTGCACGCTAAACATGAAAATTTTAATGACATTTTACGAATAAACGGAAACAAAACAATATGTAATTTTCATTAAAACAATATCAAATTAACAAACGTGAAAGAAAATAATTTGATCGTTAACTAAGTAATTTTTATACAGGTAACTTTACGCAGTTATTTATCTTCCTTTTTCTAAGCCTTTTTAGACTGTATTTTTCATGAAAAATTATCAGTTAAACTTTAAAAAAAAAACCATAATTTATTAATGACCTTTGTTTAACAATATAAATTTAAAATTCTATTAAGCTTTCTAAGTTGCACTAACTTTCTACTCATTTTCAATTTTTAAATGCTTAAGTTTCCTTCTTATTTTTTTCAGCAAAAATTTATTAGTTCGTACAAATATATGAAATATAGAAGTAAAAGAATCCCTCTTTTCTTCTCGCGCTCTATGATATTTATACGCATGTGGGCGATGTTATCGTCATGCGATGATTTCTAGGTACTTTATTTTTTACCACGATATTTTTAAACTGCGAAGTTTTTTAACCGCTTTATTTTCGACCGCGATATTTTGTACCACCATGTTTTAGAACGGCGATATTTTCTCTTTGCGATTTTTTCTCCCACGATGTTTTGTAACACGACGTTTCTCCTTGCGTTATTTTCTACGCGACGTTTTTGTCTGCGATGTTTTTGCCGCGATGTTTTCGGCGGGCACCCCAAAAAAGGAAAGATTAGGTAAAAATGTTGCATATAAATATTTTTATCTCTTATATGTACAGCAGTTTGTCATTTCGGTTAAACTAATTTATCGAAGAACCCGAGCCCTCTTCCGAGAGGCACAATCTGAAAACTTACTAGACTGGCAAAACTTTCAGCAATCTTAAGCGTTTTTCCGAAAGCAGATAAATTCAATCTGTAAATTTTGCCTTAAGGCGAAATCAACATGTCTTCTGTAGCTAATCATAGTTGGAAATTTTGAAGCACAATTTTGACTTTGGGTCCGCAAAAATTATCCGAAAACTTTCTTCTATTGGTGAATTAGATCTTCTTGGAGGTTTCCACATTCACAAACATTTATTTTGTTTAGTTAATGAATTTAATTCCAATATAGTCCTTTCTAATGCTTTTAAAATTGTATCAATTTAATTTTTCAATTTTCGTAACTATTTCTGACGCTACTTCCTTTTCCGCTTTACTCCTTTCTGGGTATAAATACAACCGTGGCTTTTCAGACTATATATTTATCCTTCGTATATCAATAGTCAATAGTTAGTATTTATCTCATATATTTTTTGTATTCAAGTACAATATTGTATTATGTATAAATAAATTGTGTCTGAGATCTTGCAGGTTTCCTGCAATTTCGTTTTGTCAAGTATTATTTCACTGTACAACAGTACAAACTCATGACTCAACTGCCCATCACTGCTTCGTCTTGTCGCGCGCTCTATGTTTGCCTTCTTAGGCTTGCGGCCTCTTGTTGCCTCTTTTCTTCATCACCTCAATGCCTCAGCTTTCCACCTCAGAATTTCTAAAGTCATGTGCTTCTGGCAATTCCTCACGAGCTGGAAACAGGGCGCTATCCCAGCAATAATTTGTTTGATTGATTGATTGATTGACCTTCGTCGCAGATATCTTTACTCCTAATAAAGAGGTTTTGTAGATTTCGAGCGCAAACAGGTACCTTCTGATAAAGAGATACCTATTTACGTTCGAAATCGATAGAGTCTTTTAACTAAAATCTACGCCAAACACAAGGTTGTTGCATTGTCTAATTTTATGCTTTACTTTGGCGTATTTCTCTTCTATTTTGAGTAGGCATAGATTTTCAAAGAAATTCTGCGGATTTCGAAGACAATTCAACTTGGGCCCTCTTCTTCAGAAGAAAAAAAATTGTTTGCCAAAAGTTTGTTTTGACACTAGCATTGCCGTATTTTTGGTTTACCTATAATTGTACAGCTTAATAAATAAAAAAAATCTGGTAATTTAAATTTGATTCTTAAAAAAATATGTTATAATTAAATATGTTATACAAAATTAAGAAGTGTTTGGGGAAATACGTGCTCATGGGAAGAAGAAGATTGAAAATAGCAAAGTAAATATATGCTAGCGTAAGAAATGCATAGGCGTATGAAAAGTCACATCTTTTAATTAAATGTGTTTTTATTCTTTACATATCTCTTGCGGAAAGTGGTGTAGCTACTTTAGGGAGGGGGTGTAATCAACATATGGCATTCCCAGAGCATTTTTAAAACGAACATGCCCAGGTCTCATTGCATTATTAAAAACATGTGCATGCGAGCATGATTGCTGACACTGAATTATAAATATTTATCACTTTTATGAACGACTAGCAATATTAAATCAAATAAAAAATTAGAAGATCGGAAATTTATCCAAATGTTTCTGCCCATTTAAACCTAAGTGAAATAAGTATTTTTCCCCTGAAACAGGTCATAGATTAAAAAAACTCATATTAAGGGGAAACAAGGAATTCACAATAAAAATATCTTCCTAGTCATTGGGAAATCTAGCCATTCAATTCACTAAAACATATATTCTATTCTTTAAAGAAAATGAACTAGAGATATTAAAATATTGGCGATTCTAAAAACAAAGAAAGGAAGAAAGAAAAGATATACTGAGTCAGACAATAAGTACCTAAAGTATCAGAAAATTGAATTTAAACATCACATAGCTGACACAATATCATAAACAGAAAGGAATTTGTTTATATTCTTTTCGGGTGAATCTAAAATACGCTTACTAGAAAAATTTAAAATATGTTTTATATTTAATTGGAAAGATCTTTCAAACTATTTTATAGCTTCAAGCACAGATTTCTAGGATAATTAAATAGAAATGGAATAAAATGTTGAGCGGAGTAGAAATTTCTTAGAATGGAAACAAAATCTGCTCAATGCCTTTAGCTTGCGAGTTTTTAAATCGATAAAAAAGGGCAAGCTACTTCAATCCTGAATATACTGGGAGTTAAGTATAACTCATTTTTGAAAAAAACTTTTGTTTCAGTCAATAAATTTTAAAATGCTTTCTTAATCGTTTTTGCTTACATGCCTAACTCTCGAGTTAAATAAGTTAATTAATATTCATTACTGTATTAACAGTATTTTTGAACCTTAAAGTGCTCTCGTTTACATATGTGCATCGATTGAATAAATTTATTTTTAAAAGGGCAAAATCATTTCACAGCACCAAAAGTAAATGCATTTTGTTATTTTGTGTTGTAATTTACTGTATATTTATTGATATTCAAAATAGCTTTTACATGAATAATAATAAAAAAAATGTGTTGACGCAATGTAATGAAAAATAAAACATTTTAGCAAAACATATTTCATATTCATTCAAGTACAATTTTACAAATTTGTCTAGGTACTATTTTACAAATTTATCTAGGTGCTGTCGGATGAAAACGCGAGAATAATACAGCATAACAATGATAAAAATATTGTTTCTAGTAGTTTTAATACGTACGTTTCATAACATAGTACGTATATCTTGCACGAAAGGCATCAGCTAAGAAATTCCCAGTAAAGTTTTAGCATGCTTAGTTTTCTTTGCCATTATTTAAATACAGCTCCCAAAACATTTAATTAATGACATCGCAGGTAATTTAGATCTTATATAAAATGTTTTTTGTTTTACTAATCCATCTATGCAATACACTTGGATATACATATGCAATACACTCTGACACATTTTTCCCTCCATTAAAAACCCATATAAAAGTTTCGTACATAAAACCTGAATACCAAACTCGTATAACATACGAATTTAATATTATTTTAGCAAAATAGCATTTACGATACTCATAAATTCAAAATTAGAATTATTTCACTTCAGCTAGCATAATTTGAAGGTCGAGCATATCAGTTGCAACTGAAGACCTGGATTTTGCATTCAATACTTTTACATCATTTCAAGCATTGCGGCTGCATGAAAATGAAACAAGTGTCATTTTCTGTGCAAAAGTCAGATAATTTTTCTTTGATACTTCCCGTTTATGGAATGCTTATTCAATTCATTCAAGGCAAAATCTTTTTTAAAGGTCTCTTAGTTAAAACGCTTTTATCTGCAATTTTATTTTGTTTCAAAGCAGACTTTATTACCAGACTGAATAATTGCATTTTGAAACTTATTCATGTGTCTTCGTCAAGTACTATTTAATTACATTTTGAATTAAACACATTTTCAAGATATTAACTTCAAATGATAGTTTTATCTGAATAAATATCTTTAAAACACAATTTTTAACTTTTATATCAACAAATAAGAATGGTTGACTTCAGTGTTAACATTCTCTTTTCGCAATGTCTATTAAACATAGTACACTTGTTTCAAGCATTATAATGATTTGTATTTTTACGCTTATTTCTATGTTTTTCTTAACTTTAGATTTTCTTTTTTAAAGCTCTTAAAATGTGAATTCTCAAAACTAATTATCTCATTTGAAACATCATTTCTCCCAGTTATGGCAATTGCCAAGAATCACCAAAGAGATTTCACGCATTAGCTCCAATTTATTCATCATTTAATTGCATTCAAGATGAGAAATCGCAAGTAAATACTTTAAAATTTTAATTGATGGGAAAATGCGAAACTTTTTGTCGTTAATTAGCTGTTAATATTAAAATGGGGCAGTTTTCATTAATCAGATTTAAATGATTAATTAAAAATTATTAAGGTTTTAAGAAGAAATTAATTCGATCGTCCTCAATAAACTCGAATTCCCGCTTGCTGTGGCAACATTTTTTGTAACACTTGTATTAATGCTGGGTATTAAGTGATCATCCTCGTAAGACAATTGCTGAAATTCCTGAAAAGAGCTATCTCACGAAATTGGATCAAAACAAATATTTATTCAGTCTTACCACTCAAGGAGAATTACTTTTTTACGTTAACTAGCTGGGTTTCCTTAAATCTAGCATGTGCAAAGTTTAGAAACATGGTACTTATCTTTTGATCCATCCAAACTACTTATCAAATAACTCTCATAAATATACTGGGAAATTAGTATTTTGTCTTCTTAATAAATGTTTATCAGATGGATGAAAGGTTACGGTTAAATCTATTTTAAAATGCATAATCGTATATCCACGATACCGTATGAGTAATGTGATACTTGAGATTAAGAATAAATCTGATCACCTACCACCGGTTTATTGTTTCCCCATGTGTAACGTAGAGCCGTAAAGGTTATGATACAGTTTCATGTTTTGATAAAAGATGCTAGAATGCAGGGTTTCTTTACTATCTTTTCCTTAGAAAAATTTTTCAAAAATGTAGATTCTCAAGGTAAATAAGACCTCGCTGAAATTAATTAAACTGCAGCGATTTATATTTATTTTAAATAACCAATTTTATTTAATTTGCTATTCTTTCCTATAAGTCTTCATTCCCTTAATTGTCAATGCCAGAATATTAAAATTTGGTAGCGCGCGTGAAGGAATGCAAATTCTACGTTGAAGAAAGAGTTTAGAAACCGAGTTTTAGTAGAGAAGAGGGGAGAGTTAGGCTACTGCCGTCACCTCTGCTGTTTAAGCGTTTGCTCTCAAAGTTATTGCTGGTTCGCGTGGCTTAACTGCATTTAGTTGCTGCCACTAGTTTTTGACAGAGGCTTAAGAAACGGAATTTAGCTGAGCCCTGTAGAGTATTTATATTACTTGTACATATCTTCAAATCTTTAGTTTCGTTACCTGAATTTCAGTTACCGCCCAAAACGAGGCGTAGTTTGTTACCGTCGAGTTAATGCACTGTAAATTTTAAAGAGTTAATAAAGGGTACGTTTAACCCTTCTCCTGTGTAGTTACTACTATTCCAATTTTCATACAAAAGTGAATCTGTAGGACTCTATAAAGCAAACCAGAAGTTTGGGCCCCACCATAAAATGGAGGAAATTTGAAAAACTCAGCTGTAACTCATTTAAATCTGATCAAAGCTGATCTTTTCATTAGCTCCTTTTGCAATCATCCCCTTTCACCAACTACAATTTGTTTTTATGTAAATTTCAGAATGTTTAGCATAACTGAATTACTTATATATTCATGACTTGCTAGTCCTAAAACATTTAAGACAATTCACTCATTTTTAAAGATTGTCTGGACATTTTATTTGCTCATATAATGTAAATTGCTTAGTTTGTTTCCATTTCTCTTTTATTTTCTAATCAAATGCTACTAATTTGTATTTAAAATATTTTCTGCATGCATTTGTTTGTGTGTTAATACCTTTCTTTTCTTCAATTTTGCCGGCGGCCTCACCAAAATGCAAACTGCATAGGGTTTAAAGTGCAGTTTAATTATGTGACATTTCCAAAAAGTCTACCTATTTATCTAGCGTTTAAGCCATAACTCTGCAACCAAGTTTCCAGTCTGCTGCTGATCTCAGATAATTCGTCTTGTCCCACTCAAATAAAAATTGAATTAATGAGAACTAGCTAGTGGAAACTACAAATTAGAGGCCTAATTTTCTGTGTTAAATCCAAATTTTATAACTGATTTTTATTTAGCTTCTGATAAGTACATTAATCCCTGAACGTACATAAACTGACAGTTAGATCTGAGGCAATAATTCGCCTGTGTACAATAAGCTTCAAATGGTCTCAAATAGCCACTGAACAAAAATTATATTAACCCAAATTTCTAATTCTTTATTGGAATCAGAAAATCGATTTTACTCTTGTCAGTTTTACTCCGTTGTACGTTTTCTTCAGAAACTATAAAATGCATACAATAGAAAGTTAAAGTCCAAATTTCAACTTAAATATCCACTTTCGATTAATTTATTTTTTTGAGCTAATACTCGCTGAAACTTTAACGAGTCACATCTTCAAAAGTTTGTTTGTTACTATAGCACAAGAACACACTTAACAACTTTTAATGTACGATAATGTCAAAAAACGATTTGAAACCACAATATCAGTAAAACAGTTATTTTAAGATAGGACCTGTTCCAACAGTAAAGAATCAGTCATTAGTAAATTTAACAGAAATTCAGTCAAGTCATAATTTGCATTAAGAGCCATCTGACTTTACATTATTGTGTTGTTTGTTTGGAAATATGAATTCAAAGTAATCTTATCATTTATATTACTATGGTTCGTTGTTTTAGCAAAACGTATGAATCTAAATTTTTAAAAAAACAATTAATATTTAAGTTTATTTCTTAAGAATAACCACGAAATATCCTGAACTCTTACTATTTTAAGTGAAATAAAAAAGTAGGCTATTAATCTAAATCAAATTTTACACCGCTTACATATCACCAGATTTTTTCTGCATTTTCCAACAAATTTATTTTGAATAATTCAGTATTTTATAAATCTTTATATATTTAGTTTAAGAGTTCAATGAAAAGAAATGTGTATATACTCAAAGCTGAAACTTTGCGTTTTTATAATCATGTCCTTTGTATTCCACGATACTAAAAACTCACAGTGTAAAATAATAATAGAAAATTTTATTTTTTATGATTTGACATTTTTATATCTCAAATTTTTTGACTGTCAGTTTACTTCTAAATATGTACTGCATTTTTAAAAATCAGTAATAAGTGTAGCCATCCGAACAATATTTCCGCATCTACTATGTTACTTTAATAGGCAACAAATATTTCAGATGCGTTTCATTGACAGTCTCAGTAATCAGATTATAATCAGGAAAAATACATAGTATTAGGGAGCTGGTCTTCGCTTAAAGTATGCAATTAAAGAGAAAACAATTTTAAACCAAACAGTCTTTTAAGTTAAAACATACATAAGGTATGATACCAGTGGTAGTTCAACCTGAATTCAACCTGGATTTGAGGGTTTTTCTCATATGTAAAATGAATACGAATCACATTCTTTTAGAACGTAATCCACGAAAGTATATACCCCTTAAGCAAACAGTCGTTATATGCTTTGCCATAATCATTCTTAAGAATCTAATGCATGCTTAAGAATCTAATGCATGCTTAAGAATCTAATGCTTAAGACATCTAAATGCATGTTGCGCTGAAATTGTAAATTGTCAGGAAAGTGAGTTCGGTTTACTAAGTTGTAAAGCCAACTTGATTTTTTACCCGCGTGGATTAAGTTACATTTATAGAATAAATACTGTTAAGGATCGACACTGCTTAGCGCTGGAAATGCATGGAATTAGCACTGACGCAGGATCGCCACCAACATCGGCGGACACTAATCTCTGGCATACGGTCAGCATAATAAAAGAAAAATATTGATAATGATGCTATAATGAAGCAAATGATTGATAATATCGGACTTCGATAAGCCAGACCTGGGAGAGTGTAGGAAAATTCTGAGTTATTAAAAGTTCGATTTATCCAGAAATTTACTATTCATTTCGAGTTCTGTATAACGACGTGCATGTCGACTTCTCCAAAATCCACTGAAATTAAATTTTCTTGTTTACTGCAAAAGAGTTTCTGTTTTCTTAAAAAATTCCATAAAAGACCACTTTCCTTTCGAACCTTTGTCAGATTCCATTTGACTATTGCAGCTATATTTTCTGGCCATTGTAGAAGTCTTTGATAAAAGAGGATTCAAAGCAAACATCTATGAAAACTTGTGTGGAATACGTAGAATCTGCGAACTAGCTAGCTTCAAAGGTAGAGGCGTCTGTTCTCAAAGGTTACAGACGAAGAAGGAAAAAAGTAATTTAGATTTCAAGCAACAGAGTATAAAAACAGAAAATTAATATCATGGAAATAAACCAAGTCCGATGTAAAGAAAGAGAAGTCTTGTCTTGGCGATAAATTTGTTTCACCAATCTCTTTCACCAAGATATATTACTCGCCGTAGTCATATGATACAGATTAGTCTTTACTGTTAAATTTTGGTTTATGCTACACATCTCACACTTAAACCTATGCATGTTCTAGTTCACTGTGTTCATAGCTACACTTAAAACTTCTTTTATAGTAATATAACTGCACTTCCATTTCATAATTCATTGCTTATAAGAGGAAGAATCGTTATTTTACTTTTTCATTTATATTTTGCTGTTCATTGCTCACATTTCTATTTCAAAGATAATTTCAAAGAATTTAATCTTAGACACGCAAATTAACTCCAATGAGTTCACATTATAGCGCTTCGATTTTTTTCTAGAAACCCTGAATTTATCAGTGTTTCATTTGAGAAAGGAAGCAGTTTCTTGTAACACATGCTTTCATTTGCCTTGGAAAAAGTTCTTTTGCGCAGCAAGATTCTGATAATTAACACTTTTATAGTGACTTTCTCTAGCCTTATCCATTTAGAGAATACCCTAAATTAAGAGAGACATTAGAAATGACAAACAGGAGCAGCGCATTTTGGACATGCTCCACTTCGTTAAGCAGTTGCGTTCTGGTGTCTCGAATATTTTCTTCTTATAAATGGAACTTTCCTGTCAAGATATTAATTTAAGCCGAGTCATAAAACAGCTTTCCAATAGAAAAAAACTATCTTCTAGAAACAGTACTGTTGTTCCAATTTCTGCAGAAATATAAGTATAAATTTAGAAGTGCTTCTAGATAAATATCAAAATGAAATTTGCCTCAGTCTGCTCAGATAATTTTGTTTGAAGCTTTCATCTTTTGCATTCGTGGAAGAATATAATTAATTATTTAATGCTGCAAAAGGATAAATTATCAAGCCAGCATAGGTACGTAATATATTGCGTTATAAGCATCCTTTATTAATTGTAATAATGACATAGATAATCATAAAAGCAGTCGATGGAATATTTTATAAATTAAACGCATCTTAAATTATATCAGATACATATATTATTAAAGAAATAGTTATATTTAAGAAGCGTATTTATTGCTTTTAAATCGTTTAAATATTTAAACAATAACAGATTAAATAAATTTGAAAGATAAATTAAAGATCTTTACCGAGAGACAGTACTTTGAGAACTGTCTATGTACGACGCCGCATGAAAGATAAATTAAGCTATGAAAGATAAATTAAGCATGAAAGATAAATTATGCTTTGAGCAAAAGCAACATCAAACTACGTAGTTGACATATACATGACAGCGTGATGTAATGAATGCAATATAATGGCTCAAAGCAAAGAGACTCAATGAACGCTTCTAAAGTCCGTATTTAATGTCGATATTTTCTCCGATTATTCGATGAAAATATCCACGATATTTTCATCGAAATATCGTCATGCAGCTCGTTAATATAACTGCAGTTGTACAGAAAAATAATTCAATTGCATGTCCTGGCCCTTTTTGGGGGGTTTTGAAAATTTAAACCTAATCTTAACATTTCCTTCCTTCACTTTTGATACTGCCCAGTAGCTGCTAGTACAATTAATGAAGCTTACTTTTTGATTAATTTTAATTTTTACTTTTTATTTAAGCGACGAAATTGGGTATAAAAATCTAGAAAATTTTTTACTCCTTCCAAAAAAAAAAAAAAAACTTGTGTCAAATTTTCTACAACTGCATGGAGCTTTTCTTTGAAATTAATACCAAACCAATCTTCAATTTTATCGAATTCTGCATAATAAAGTATTTATCTATACATGACTAATAATAATGCAGCAAGAAACGAAAACGGAACCATTTATAAGACCTGTTTCAAATCTGAACTTCTTATACAGAATTGCAATTATTAAATTAACCAATCATAAAATGAAAACGAATCTGCTTACGTAAAATGTTCATCTTTACTGGAGGCATTAACAAATTAAATTTAAATTATCTAGGCCAAACCTCAAAGCTCAATGAATTTTTAAATGTAATTGTCTTACCAACAGTTCAAACGAAGTTCAATATTTTACAGAATAGCTATGATATTTTAAAATTAAGTACTCCTCTCCTTGAGTTGAACAGAAATACACCAATGTAAATTTAGCATTTTTAAGTATTTAATTTATCATTCTTTTTAATTATTTGTCCTTTTAATTATTTTTAATTCAGCATCTCATTATTTAATCTGTCATTATTTTTAATTGATTCTATTATTTAGTTTAATACAGTAATTTTTAATTGATTCCATTATTTAGTTTGATACAGTTATAACGTTGCGCGCCTCCAACTTGCACGCAACCAAGAGGTGACTGTGAAAACTTGTATAAAAGATAGAGCCTTGTGAAGGGTTTAAGTCCCTTTTTATTCAACGTAATAAATTACAATTGCGTGCTCTTGACGCTCACAGACTGTGCCAACTTGGCAGTCAAATAAAAATAATAACCTGAAAAGAAAGTAAAGACAAGATTCTAACTACGAGGCTCTCTAAAATAACTAACTCACCGCGTTTTACAATACCGCTGCTAATTCAGCAGACTTGAAGCTCACTGGAACGATTAACACTACTTCCCGCCAAGCACATAGGCCGCAACGCGGGGTTCTTCAATTCTCGCTAACTGCCTCCGCGCTCGCTAAGTAAGAATATCACACACCGAACTCGTTTCCTTCTATTTAAATCAGAATACTTCCGCTGATAATTTGAATGCTTGCGCGTTCTACTCAAATTTACATATTCTGGCATTGGCAGTTCCAGGGGAAAGTAAGGATTGACAGGAAAGATAGTTTAAACTTAAAATAAATGTTAGTTAAAATAACTATAAACCCTACATTTGCCGCTGCCAGAATTTGGAAAACTTGGAAGCAGGTCCTACAAACGACCTGTTGTAAGTTTATCTAATTCTGAACTAACTGGCGAAAGCCTCGTTTACACAAAAATAATCTTATGTAACAATTAAAATTCTGTTACTCTTTACAAAGGTTTCTTCTTACAGCAACATTTCCTGGACTTCATCAATCAATCTTGGTCTTTCCTTCCAGCATCTGGAAGGAATAAGTATCAGTATCTTTCTACATACATTATAATTTACACTTTCTTGACACAATAAATTTTTGTTTTTAAACGATTCGTTTTTCTTAGTTATTGCTTACTTCACATTCATTCAATTTTTCAAGCATTAATTTAACTTTACCCTGGCTCTCCACCGTGTGTGGTGTCAAACGGGAATATTCGTGTTTTAGTCTTACAACACTTCCCCTAACCACCATGATTTGTTAGAATTCAACGACCAAATAGACACACCTTACTCGACATTCTACAACTCAATGAGCTACTTTAATATTCTTAAAAATTCAAATGTAGGTGGAGAACCCTACAAAACACATTCATTCTAACTTCCCCCTCATTCATCTTTAAACATGCAGGCTTTCGCTCTAAAGCATAACTTTATCTACAATTTACTACTTAAATTTTGACTTCATTGCTTTTAAGCATTCACTTTTAGCATCTACAATTTTATGCTTCTAGACTAAATTCTACTTTTACATAACATGCAAGTATTTACATACATTTACAAAAGTTTAATACATATGCTTTTTACAATTTACCATAAAATGAATAAGAGAAAATAAATTTTTACTTTACTCATTCTTCGCCAAGCTGGCGGCACTGAAACTAAAATTCTTATTAATACAAGAATACGAAGTTATTGTTAATCTTCGGCCAAATTTTGGCTTTAACATAACAGAATTAGTCTTTCGACCAACAGAAAATGCTTGTGTTTAGCTTTTACACTTAAAGAAAATGATACTTTTGCCTTAGCTAAATAAAGTAAAACAAAACTAAGTCTCAACCGAGACATATTGACTTTCGTCAAAACATAGAACTTCGTACTTATGCATAACATTTCGGAACAAAAGAGAAAAAAAAAATTATAGAAGGTTTTAACTTATCTTTGAGTTTTCGATGCTTGAAACTCCGTCATTCGTTTTTGGCAGAATTGGTCCCAAGTTAGAGGTTTCATGGATGTTAATCTTCTCCTTACTGCCCTCCGAGTGTCGTCCACCTGACTTTTTCTTTTGCGTCCTCTACATGCTAGCCTCTTGACGGAGTAATCGTCTGGTTGTTGGCCTTTCCGTTTCTCCCTGGGACGGCTAGTCTTGACGTCCTCCGGTCTGGAGTCCTTCTTGAATTTCTTCTGTTCCTCGTATTTTTGTGCCTCCTGTTGGCGTTTCATTTTCCGGAACGGCGGCCTTGCTGGCACCTGACTCTGTGGCCGTGTGCGCGTTCTCCTTGATGTGTAATTTCTCCTGCTATCCTTTGTAGGTGGTGTTTTTCTCTTTACCACGGTTTCTTTACCCGGTGCATCTGTATTTTTGTTTTTCTTAAACGCTGAAGTTTGAAAATTATTTTTTCTTTTTGATACCGACGTCCGGGTTGTAGAAGTGCTAGGTCTCTCTTCAGTTCTCTGTTTCTTGGGTGGTGGAATAGTTGTTGTAGTCTCTGGTCCTTCTACTTCGTTTAGACTTGAGTCCTGCAAGAAACTTTTAAGGATTTCAAAATCATTTGGATTATAGTATTTTTTCACCTGGTCGGGACTTGCTTTACAGATTTCCCCTCTCTCGTTCTTAAGATATAAGACTACTCCTTTGATTTCCTGAATTACATAGGGGCCTTCAAACTTTGGAGCTAGCTTTGCCATAAAATTGTCTGGGGCACTTGATAAAGAAAATTTCCGCTTCAATACTTTATCCCCAACTTTAAAATCTGCTTCACGGCGTTTTCTATCGTAATATAGTTTCTGCCTCTTTCTTGCCGTATCCGAGCTTTTAAGTGCCTGATCAATTAGCTTTTGCACATCTTTTTGTTTAAACTCCTGCTCTCTTTGTTGCACAAAGAATAATTTATCTAAAGGCGTAATTAATTTTCGGCCTAAGAATAATTCTGCTGGAGTTTTTCCCGTAGTATCATGATGTGCCGTTCTTAAAGCATAAGCTAATTCATTTATGTAGCCATCCCAGCGCTTGTGATGTGTGCTCACGTAACTGCGAATTATTTTTACTATGTTTTTACTAACTCTTTCTGCTATGTTAGCCTGTGGTCTATACGGAACCATTTTGATATGGCGTATGCCAAGTCCATTGCATATGTTTTCAAATATTTGACTAATGAATTGTTTTCCGTTATCGCTAATGACTTTTATCGGTGCACCGTATTTTAAAATGTATCTGTGTAAGAATGCATCTGCGACTGTTTTGGCTGACGCGCGTTTAAGTGGAACAATTTCTATCCATTTTGAAAAATGATCTACTATTACTAAAAGAAAACGATTTTTATTTAACTCGCTCTGGGGGAAGGGACCAAGGAGATCTATACCTAAAATTTCATTCGGAAATGTAGCGCGAATGCTATTTAAGTTCCCGGCCGGGCTGTAATTAATATCATTTATTAACTGACATTGATTGCAGGACCTGACATACGCCGTTACTATTTTGTATAATTGCGGGAAATATACCGCCTCGCGTACCCTTTTTATAGTCTTTCTGACCCCGAGGTGGCCCGCTGTTTTTTCTTCGTGCAACTCCTTCAAAATGCTTAATCGAAGCGAGGCTGGGATGACTGGCTTATACTCAAGATTTTCGTTTGTTGTTTTCGTATAAAATAATAAATTATCTATTATTTCATAGTTTTTTGCTCTATTTCTTATCGCATCGATATCTGTATGCTCAAAGCTTTCGGGGTCTTTCAAATAAGCATAGATATTTCCAAATTCAGGATCAGCTTTCAGTTCAGTAATAACCGTATCTCTAGAATCTAAAATTTTTGAAGTCAACACAGCGCATTTAAGTTCATTTCCTTCATCGTCCAGTTTTATACGAGAAAGTGCGTCAGCTACATTGTTTTCCTTACCCGGTTTATATTTTATTGTGATATTATATTCTTGGAGTTTTAAAGCCCATCTTATTAACCTGGGCGTTAGGTTTTTTTCCCGAGTAAAGTCTACCAACAGCCGCATGATCCGAAAAGACTGTTACTGGCGATTTGCCGAAATAAACTCGAAATTTGTGTACAGCCATTAATACGGCTAATGTTTCTCTTTCTGTAGCTGTATAATTCCTTTGTGTCTGATTCAACGTTTTACTAAAAAATGCCAGCGGATGGTTATATTGCATAAGAACCGCACCCACCGCATAGTCTGACGCATCTGCTGCAATTTCCAGGTTTTCGTCCCCCTCAGGGAATTTTAAAACAGGGGCATTAATAAGCGCTTCTTTTAATCTTTCAAAAGCTGTGTTAGCTTCCGCTGTCCACGTAAATTTAGCCCTTTTTCTTTTGATTACTAAGAGTGGTTCAACAATATTAGCGAAATCTTTTATGAAAGATCGATAGTAAGAACATAATCCAAGGAAGGATGAAAGTTTCTTGGCGGTGTTGGGCGGTGGGAAATTCTTAATAGCTTTTATTTTTGAATCTTGCGTTTCTATACCCTTTTGCGAAATTTTATTATTATTAGATATTTAAGTTCTTTAGTTGCGAACTTGCATTTTGAGGCGTTAATTGTAAGACCGGCCTCTTTTAATAATTTAAAAACTTGTTCGAGGTCATTAATGTGTTGTTCCAACGTACTACTCGTTATAATTATATCATCTAGATAAATTAAAGTTGATTTTCCTAGGACAGGCTTTAGAACAATGTCCATAGCTCTCTGGAATGTTGATGGGGCCCCACACAACCCAAAGGGCATGCGTAAAAATGCATAAGTGCCCGATTTTGTTATAAACGCGGTTTTATGTATATCTTCGGGCCTCATAGCTATTTGATAGTAGCCAGACGTTAAGTCCAAAGTAGACATATATCTTGTCGATTTGATCTGTCTAATGATCTCGTCTATAACCGGCAAAGGGTAAACTGGAAATTTGGTAATACTATTTAGTTTTCTGTAATCAATAGCAAACCTCCAAGCCCTTTTATCCGAAGGAGGAAACTCGTTCTTTTTCCTACATAGTACGACTGGACTCGCGTACTCACTATTTATGGGCGTTATTATTTTATTCTTTAACATCTCCTGAATATGTTCTTCGATGATTAGGTCTTTTTGTTTATCATAACGATACGGTTTAGTCCTACAAGGTTTTTCGGCATTTAATTGAATCTTGTGAGTCACGATTTGGCAGTTTCCTGGTTTTTCTGAAAACAAATGAGAAAAATTACTCACCACTTGCTGTATTGCTTTACTTTCATGGTCATTCAGATGGCTAAGGTCCAATTCAGGTGTCTCCACAGGTTCCACCACCCTCTGGTCCATCTCCAACACCACGGAACTATCTTGAAAATTTAATTTGGCCCTTGCGGCCCTTAGAAAGTCCATACCTAAAATAAGAGAGTGTTGCAGGTCTTTCACCACAAAAATTAATACTTTGAGACTTTCCTCTTTTACCTGTAAGTTTAATGATAATTTCCCGATGCAGTGACATGTTTTTCCTTGCGCCGCTATAATTTCCGTATTTTTGGTTTTAAATAGTCGTATCCTATAAAAATTCTTTTTGAAGAAATTTTCACTCATAAAATTTCCTTCTGCTCCTGTATCGATGAGGGCTTCTACTGGTACATCGCCAACCAGGACTTGTATAATTGGTAGCTGTGAGTTTTTTACGATGACCGTGTTTAAATGTCTATTTGAGGGTTTTTTTTAAACTTCCGGGGTCTGGACCCTCCCTTTCACAGGCCCCTCTAGTCGTTTAAAGCTTTCCTTTCAATCTGTGTCTTCTGGGTACGCGGATGTTTATTTTCAAATTTTCTTTTTGGGCCTTGACCTTCGAGTTTCGATGCGTTAGCTTGATAGTTCTTTCCCCCATAAGAGCGATTTCCATTTCTGGTTTCCTCCTTGCTTCGGGTACTTTGAGAATATGTTTCCCCTCTCGCTTTTTCCGCTATTCTGCGATTTTGAAACTTCACCGCCAATTCGAAAAGTTCCTGCAATGTGCTTGGGTTTCTAATTTCAAAGTAGTCTTGGACAGCGGGTAACAATCTTGGTAATATTATTTCAATAATCTCCGCATCGGGTTTCTTTCCATACAGCATATCCGTTAGCTTGATTTTTCGTAAAATAAAGTCCGTCAATTGTGCTGTATCCCGTTGATAGAAACTATATAGTTCGGCTTCCAGCCGTGCGCGATCTTTCACTATGGGGAAGGCCTTTACTAACGATTTTTTGAAATTTTCAAATGTATATGTCTGGCTTGCAAATTCCCCTAATAAAAATTTACCTATATTTTTCCACCATAGCGCGGCCTGTCCTCTTAGTGCTGATGTGGCGATGGCAACTTTTTGTCTTTCAGTCACAGGGTAGAGCTGAAAGTGGTTTTCTAGACCTTCGAGAAATACCGCCACCGAATTTTTCCGTCGAAATGGACGTTTGGCTTGATTGATGCTCTCAAAGTCTGGACCAGGTATCCAAATCCTTCTAACTGAGTTGTCATTTCTTGGTGTTGTCCAGCGGCTTCCATCCAATTTTCGGCCATTTCAGTTCGATAAGTGTTCGGGCGCCAATATAACGTTGCGCGCCTCCAACTTGCACGCAACCAAGAGGTGACTGTGAAAACTTGTATAAACGATAGAGCCTTGTGAAGGGTTTAAGTCCCTTTTTATTCAACGTAATAAATTACAATTGCGTGCTCTTGACGCTCACAGACTGTGCCAACTTGGCAGTCAAATAAAAATAATAACCTGAAAAGAAAGTAAAGACAAGATTCTAACTACGAGGCTCTCTAAAATAACTAACTCACCGCGTTTTACAATACCGCTGCTAATTCAGCAGACTTGAAGCTCACTGGAACGATTAACACTACTTCCCGCCAAGCACATAGGCCGCAACGCGGGATTCTTCAATTCTCGCTAACTACCTCCGCGCTCGCTAAGTAAGAATATCACACACCGAACTTATTTCCTTCTATTTAAATCAGAATACTTCCGCTGATAATTTGAATGCTTGCGCGTTCTACTTAAATTTACATATTCTGGCATTGGCAGTTCCAGGGGAAAGTAAGGCTTGACAGGAAAGATAGTTTAAACTTAAAATAAATGTTAGTTAAAATAAATATAAACCCTACACAGTAATTTTTAATTGATTCCATTATTTAGTTTAATACAGTAATTTTTAATTGATTCCATTATTTAGCTTAATACAGTAACTTTTAATGAATAAATTGTGTAACTGCACGAGTTTTAAAAAGGTGGGATTCGAACCTGCCACTTTTTGAATGGAAGACGCGTATTGTTACCGCGACGTCAAGGCTTTTCTCCTTTGAATCCTGTTATTTGACCTCGTACAGTGAAAACCACCATGATGTCACTGAAGGACTGCGCATGCGGAAGTCTGCTCCGATGTGCCCAAAACCGCTTCACGTATACAATCTTAAGGACCAATCAGATTCTCCTTCCTATTTCAACCAATTAGCGTTTTCGTTTCTTGAAATGGACATAGACTTGTTTTGGCTTCCTAAATCATTACATTATATTTATTCTTTGCTGTTCTATATGTAAAATTTTGCCACATTTTAAATTTCTCTTCTTATTTTACAAGCATATTGTTTAATTGGAATATTACATTTCTTACTTTTTATGCTGTTAATATTTAATAACAGATACTCAGAAGTTTTCGAAACACTGTACAAAACATCACTGATTTTCTTTTACACATCTTACTTTATTCAAAGGTTTCACCAAACTGTGTCTAACAAATTTAAATTTTACACTTTTGATTTACACATATTTTCCTATATTTAACTTTTATCCCAATTTTTAAAGCATATTAATGTTAGATTTCTGATTCCTTTTTCCCAAAAGCAAATGCGGAATTACACAACTTTCTTTATTGTAATACCTACTGACTTTGAATAAATCTTATAAAGAGTAATAACTTTTCATGTCATAAAGTCCACTGAAACCAATACATGGGCGTTTCTATCCAATATAGTTCAAATACGTATCAAAAGTATTTCATTTCTATAATTATTTTACTCTATAGACATTTACACGAATATATGCAAAACACTCCTTTTTATTCAGCAGAAGGTTTCATTGATAGTCTAATACAGATTCTGTTAACTCTTTGAAACACTTTTCCAAAATATCTCGAATTTTCTTCGACACACTCTACCTTAAATCACCAAAAATACGCTAAACCTTGATTTTCTTCTTATGAAAATGTCACTCGGATTCTTAATATGATTCCATTTACCGTTGAACTTCATAAACACTATTATATTCAGACTTATCACAGCCTTACTTTCTTAATAAGGTACAGGAAATTGAATTATTTTTAACTACAGAGAATAATATCCACACTGTGTTATTTTAAATTCGAATCATGTCCATGTTTATGAAGAGCTAAAAAAAAAAAGATGTCTATAATACACATAGAATTGATATTCAGCTGGGAACTGGAAACCCTGCTCGGGATATTTTTTTCAAATAATATCATCATTAGTCATGAGTCCTCAAAGCTTTTTAACATATTCATTCTAACGTAAGATAAACGATATGCGTTTCAAACTGACAAATACTGAACTCTTAGAGCTTTTTGAAAATGATATTTAATTTATCAAACATAGCAAATAACATCCTGCATAACGCGAAATACTGACAGGAATCCGAAATAATGATTCAACTTAACTTAAAAGTTTCAACGCATGCATTCTAGTTTCAAATGCGCATTTCAAACTGACATTACTTCACATTGATCTCTTACAGACTTTTTGAGTATATCTGACATTTAATTTCTCATGCATAGCAAATAAGATTATGCATAAATACCATACATAATGGATAATATTGACATGAACGCCATATAAGGATCCAACATTGTAGGTAACTGAAACAAACTTTTAACACATTTTGATATGATTACTTTAAAAAAAATGACCCAGTTTCAAGGAAGCATTATTTTAATTAAACACTTGAGCCAAAATAATTCTTCGAACATATATAACATTCAATTTCTCATGAAGATCATACGTAATAAGTAAATGAAATACATTTTATAAAATATATTTTCTCTTTTAACCTGCTGTATTCTTAAGAAGAGGAGATGCAGTTTAAATGCTTAGAAGCACTCGATGCCATTGTTTCTCATCATTTCAGTATGCAAAACATGAACAAAGAATGAATATTTTCCATAAAAATGTTCCAAATGAGATTAGTCTGTATCTTGCCTTAATATGTTTCATGAATTATGCGCCAAAAAGTAATGAAATATTTTACTCTTATTCGAATCTATACGTACAATAGCTTATACAATAATTTATACTTTATACAATAAGGTAAAATATAACCCTGGCTCATCAATGCAATACAACGGTTTTTTTTACTATTAATTGTTCCTTTCGAATGTGATAACACCATTTTTAATACTTTTATTCATCCGAATTGATAATGAAGCACAATTAAAACTAACGGCAGAAAGGTTATTTACAGCATTTTCTAACACGATCCAATCGAAACAAGTATCAAGAAGGATATTCAAGTCATGCAGTTCTCTATTGCAAAGTTCTGAAAATAAGAATCAGTTTGCAATTTTTTAATTAATACGACTCGAAGATATATTGAGAAGACATAAAGCAAGTTCAAAAATAATCATTATATGACCATTAACAGAATCGTCCTCAGAGATTGCCCAACCTTGAATATATGGCAGCAATCTCTATCTACAAAGGGAGAGCACAAGCTCAAGCTACGAAGTGTGAGATCAATATAACTTCAGCCATGCGTAGAACTAAGAGTATGTGCACAATTTTCATTAAATAAAAACAAATGAGTCGAACTAATAAAATCGCCAGGCTTCTTTTCTTCTACATCAGTAATTTGAGTGGACTATAACAAATCCCTGATTTGCTATTCGAAAACATTTCACAAAAAAACTGCATAGTTTTTTAATCACTTACATTCTTGAAATTTTCAATAATTCTACATCAGTGTTAGCTAGAAGCTGAAAATATGCAGAACAAATAGTCAAATCAGAAGCATGTTCAAAACGAGAGTATTATAAAATGTATGATTTAAATCCAGAAAACTGGAAAGATTCTGATCACGAATAATAACAGCAGACTTGACAACTTCTGCTTCAATATCATATTAAACTGTATATTTAATTCGAAAGCCAGGAAGAACACCTTTATAAAAATGAGGTTCCTACATCAGTGCAACAACAATACCATTTGTCTTCATATATGAAATAAGTTACCGAGAAGCACCTTTTGACTTATGTGAATTAATTTGTACAAAATCAATAGATGAACTGGCGGAGTTAACAGCAATAATTTTTTAAAGCTGTAAGATTCATCATAAAAGTATGGCTGGGACAAGTTTCAGACAAAAGGCTTATGATTTACATCAGCTTTTTATAGTCGCATGTTTCGTTTTTCTATTAAATCTTTTGTTATTGACAGACCGCTTGCACTTCTTTTTTTATTGTATGCTGAACTCTTATGCTCACCAGAACAGCAATAAAAAGCTAAGGAATTGCTGCAATCAAGATTAGAGCCTAAACATTTAAAAAACATTTATAAAACAACAAAATCTTCAACTTTACACATATTCCGCGTCACTTTAATCCGCCCAAAGTTTAATATACACATTTGAGCACAGCAGTATGCACTTTGATAACTACATTTCCCTCATTTTGAAACTTCTAATATTCTTCAGATACAGTAATTTTAGGATTGTGCTCTTCCATATGTTTAGTTCATCATTACTAATGCTGTTTGGCACATTTTTTAAGTAAGAGCGTAGGATATTTTCGCTTTGTAATCGAAGAATTAAAAACAGCTGAGTCTTCTTGCAAAGCAGACAGCAGTTTTTCTGTATCACATCCCGAAGCACATTTAACCATTACTTTATTGGTATTAATAGTTCCAATATTTTTAATTCCAGTTTCATATATCCGAGGATCGATTTAGCTTTAAGAAGCTTTTTAACGTCATCAGATGGGCATTTTCCGCCCTCACAATATCTACAATACTGCAAGTTGTTTCTTAATTATAAGTTGGGTGAAAGAGATTTCAACAATCAGAAAACATATTTATTTCTATTTTAAAAAAGAGCTAGCTACATTTGTTCAATCGATAAACATTACAAATTTCTATTCATGAATAGACTAATTCTGCTAAGATGCTTTTGATTAGAAGTCCTTAGCATTTTTACATTCAATCATACAAAAACTACACTATAAATTTAATAATGGGTAATCTGAAGATGTTACAAAGATACTACCGACACATTTTGAATGCCTTCAAAGGATAATTTTTAAAGGAATAAAGAGAAGGCGTCCATGGCTAATGAATAAGGCTTGTTATGATCTTTAATATCTGGAAGATGAAGCTTATAACAAAGGTTCGTTCTTCACTGAATTATAATGCACTGCCAAATATGGATTTTCAATTATAACAACACTTCAGCAAATTTTAATTTTTCTGAAATTTCAATTAACTGAAATTCTTTTATGAATTAAAACAAAGAAGCTTGTTAGATAAATACCTGGAAGCTTGGAGATAAATGTTTAATTATTTTTTCAGAATTCTACAATAGTTTCTCATGAAGGCGAGGTTTAGTTTGACTTTACAGAAAACTATTATAATATGTCGTACAGATTCCGCTTATTATTAATATTTCATCTTCAGAGGCAGTTTTAATGATTCCTAATAATATATTTCTCATTAGCTTTGAAATTTTCGTTTCGAAGATCAATATAATAAATTCGACGAGCAGATAATTGTTCCTTAAATGCTAGCTTTCAAGCCAGAATTTGTATTAGAATAAGAATCAAATGTTTAACGGTTGAAGTCAAAGTCAAATTCGAAGCTAAAACTTTATTAGTGCATAAATCAAAGCACATTCTAATTAAGAAATAACAAGGTTTAAAAATGAAATACTTATGCTACTATAAATTAAGTGGATGAGGATTACGAAAGTCGCCCATAAAATTCCTGTGAATCAAATAAAGGATCTGCCATAAAACAGTGTGTGTATTTAATTATGGCAAAGCACACTAGGGCTATCTGCCTAAGGGAACGGATGCCTTCGTGGAGGACTTTCTAAGGGAAACTGGCTCGTATACACGTTACACATGGGGAAAACCACGAAAACGCCCATGCAGCCAGCCCGTTCGCGGGATTCGAACCTCGGACCGAACTACCAGTGTTCAGCGTCTTTACCGCTCGGCCGCTGGTGGGCTCCTGCCATAAAACAGAGTTACATCGTTTCGAATCCATTGCGTATTATGCTTGAAATTTCATCATTCGTATGGAGGCGTGTTTTATAAACCACAAACTCATATTTAATTTTTATTCTGAAATAAAAGTCACCCTGCCTTATTTCGCGATTCATTAGTCTACCTGAAGCTTAAGCAATAAAATGTTACTTTTGCTTAAACTGCCTCGTTAACTGTACTGAAGTACGCAAAAAAATTTGAATCGCCCAAATATTTTGCATAACTCAATATGATGTCGCATCAATAGAAACTAAAATTGTGTTTCGAGTTACGTGCAGGTTACAAGTAACTAACTAATCTATCTGAGGTTTCTACAGTTTGTTTGTGTAAGTAACTCCTAAGAAGAAAAATGTTGCGTTTGTTTAGGAGCAATGTCAAGGATAGAGAGAGGGAATAGATAGTTAAGTGACGTATTGTCAAAGATATATCTCAACAACTGCACAATAGCCACGCAATGAAATTATTTTTTAAACTTTTAACTTTACCATAATATCTCAACCTTATTCTCAACTGTCACCAGTATCATTGCAAAACGTTTTCGTACAAAAGCGTTACTTCAAAGTTCAATAAACTAAATCATTTGCATTACAACAGATTATTGGTGAAAGCAACAATGAAATAGATCGATAGAATAAACAAAGCTCTTTTAGTTTAATCATCATATCCAGTTCAATTAAAATACATATTTCTTCATGATTTGTTATTCAAAAGTTTTACAACACTTTCCAGAAAACTTTTTCAATTACGTTTTACTAACTAGAGTGCATTGTAGTGCAACAGTGAGTTTAAATGAAGACATAACATATAAGTGTTTAACGAGCGTTATAGCATTAAAATTGCATTCTTGGCATATAGCGTTAACATAAGGTTGCTGGATTCAATTCTCATAATTGCAAATAAACGTCACATTCTGCATTTAATCGGCTTTTGTATTTCATCTTGGTACTTGTATAAGCTCAGAATTCCAGTTTATATGTATATGTAATTGAGATTGCACTTATTTTGCTTTCTCAGGCAAGATTTGAATTCTTCTTGTAGATGCAGCCGAAACTTCTATAGTCTTTGGTTATAAGAAACTCTAGTTTGCGGTGAGATGTCAAGTCTATGAGGACCTCATATTCTGCTAAGTTTAATCTCGGTGGTTTATTGCTCAAGTTTAATATATAGAGAGCTCATTTAAAGTCATCAAACGCTTTTCCTTGAGCTGTTTGAAATCTTTGAGGTACATCTACATAGTTTTTCGTATTCCTCTTTGATCTTTATGTTATTTTCATTCAAGAAGTTTTTTGTAACAGGGAAGCAATCGATATCTTCTTTTACTATGCATGCCAAACAATACATAAATTTCCTCTTTAAAGATGTCTTAGTGTCTTAGCGCTTTTTCTTTACAGTGATCGATTCATTTTGTTCCATTTTGACAGAATGTTTTGAAAAACATGCCAGTTTGCACACCAGGCTTCATAAAACCTAGACAGAAGAGAGTTTTAGTTCATCATGCTGCTATCTCTGCACACAAGTCTATCAAACTTGTCAATATGTTTTCTCGAGACAAACCACCTAACTTTAAAATTTAGCAGGCAGGATTCATGGTGACTTCCCATACCTTCAGTCATTAGTTTGGAGAGCCTGCTTTTAAAGGTCGCGATTTTACATCGTTTATGTGTTTATAGCGCCGCCATTCGGCTTATGATAATAAGCTCATAAGGCATTTTTCTCGAGGCTAATGCATGTCTACAAAAACTGCAATGGCTGTTCCTACATTTCTTTGCATATCTTTAATTTTATCAATGGCTCCAGCATTATGACCTATCATTGCAGCTGCATCATCAGTGCATATATCTGCACAGTTTTCCCATGGTATTTCCTTTAACTCTTTGAAAACCAAAGTTTTCGCTAACCTGTACGCATAAAATACCGAATCGCCCGAAAAGGTTTTCGAGAGTCACAGTAATTTCCTCCCCTCCCCATCCATTAACGCACAAAGAAGAGTGAAGATTTTAAATGTCATCCTGTCTATTTCCTAACAAATAAAGATATGAAACCACAAATAAATCCTTTTAGGACAAGCTGTCTGCAATAAAGTGATATAATGCATTTGGAGAAGTTGCACCTGCTACTGCATACCTTCGGGAAGGGAAGAAAACAACATCGGAATTTCGGCCGTGTCGGGCGGTTGTGGTTGTTTGAATGAAAGGCTGTCTGGGGCGTTATCATCTTCAAAGAGTTAATGAGAAGTATTCACCCAAAATATTAAATATTTCGCCTTCTGATACGCTAGTTATTGGTAATCTGCAAAGATGTAGCTCGCCTTGATAGCTTTTTAATTAAGGCCAAGTAAAAAATTACTGGGAAAACTAGCAATCTAACACATCACTCGATTGATTCATTCATTTGCAGCACGAATTTAGTACACCTGATGAGACTGAGAAGTGGCCTTTTTCATTTCATCAGGCTTATTGCTGATTCGTCGAATAACGGTGTTATTTGACAAACGTGGATACAATGAGTGGATAATAGTACAAAATACCTATGGCCGCAAAATGAGCCTATTCTTTGAATTCATAAATGTTAATTCTGTGATCACTTGATGCAAAAATTATGTGCAATGTGCATTTTTTTTTTTAAATTAAATTGGTATCTCGGTTTAGGATAAGGGAAAGAGGGCTTTCCATGTTTTCTTCATTTAAATTGCAAACCCGTGCGTAGGTCGTTCCACTATTATTCCAGATTTGATTTTTCTCTAAATAACTTTAAATGTTTGTTTCTGTTTCACTCAAATACCTTATAGCCTTTTCGAGCTTGCTACTTTTTTATCGGAAACTTGTTGGAGAAGCGTTAGCAGGTATTCGAAAAAATTGTAAGCTTTCGATCTTTATTTCTATATTTATCATACTTTCAAAAGAATTAAGCACTTTTATATTTATCTCTCGCAAATATAGCACTGCTATATAGATTAATCATCAATAGTAGAGTTACATACCTTATTAGCAATCACAAATCAATTATCACTGCCGGAATTGATCTTTCATGATATAAAACACAACATTATTACATGAAGGTTTGATTTCTTTACGATTTGATTGTTTCCTTTCACAAGGATTTTGATGATTGTTTAATGAACTCTGCTATTAAACGCCTACAGTGCCTTGTACCAAATTATTGTAGGATTTATTATAATCAAGGTCATAAAATAAATGAAGGAGTGCAGTAGATTTTATAAAGACAGCTATATAACTGACTTCTCCTGAACAGCCACTGAATCCCCATTTTATGATTAAAGAATGTTTTTCCAGTTCTTGACCAAGTGAGGTTAATGCTTTCTTGCACAATAAAACTGTAATGTAAAGTAAAGTTATTCATGTATATGTACAGATTTCGGTCATAACTTCTTAAAATTTGTTTTAATAATCATTAGCTTTATTCGCTTCCACTGAAAAGCTAATACTGCAGCCCACTCGTAGTCTTAACCAGTGCCAATTTATGGTGTCAAGGTATCTCTCTTCTCAGATTAATTTTCATTTTTTTAAAGACACAAAGAGCTAAATCCAAAGATTTAGGAGATTGAGGAATAAATGTTTTGTTATTTCTTTTCAAAAACTGTTATTGCTTTTCAAAAACTGTTATTGCATGACCATAACATATGGCTACGTCAGTTTTTGTATTACCGTTATGCAGCAGTTAGTATTACCGTTACCGTCAGTTTTGTATTACCAGTTGTTCTTGTGACATTTCATGGGTTCTTTCTCTCACATTTCCTCCATCATCAGCTGCAAAGTACCATCTTATAATTTAGTACTCATGATCTGATCTGTAGGAACAAAATTCTTATGAACAATTTGTTCAGTCCCAAACTTATATAAACTTAATTAAGTGGTTTAATATTGCTTTTCCTTTAAGGAACTTCTTTTGTCAAGGCGAAGTGAAAGAATCAATGTTTCGCTTTCGCATAGCGCACATAAACCTGTGCTTCAGCACCCAATAAAAATCCAAGAGAGAATTTCTAGATCATTTTTGACTTGTTCTTTGTGATCTTTGTACAGATTTCCAACTTGTGTTATTTCTTTCTTGTTCAACAATGAAAGTGCAGACTTAAAAGAGATCCTTCTATCGTTCAATTCGTACAATAAAATGCTCTGTTGTGTATCATAAGAATGTTTCAAGAATGACACAAATATTATGACATATTCGCCCACTTTTCTCCTGATAATTCAATAAATTTTGAGATGCTTGTTGGTGTTGCACTTTCCTAAAAACATGCGAAACGATGATTGCTTTTAAAATATGTATACCCATTTTTTTAACAATTAAATCATTCGCAAGTTCAGTTTTTCTAAAACATTATGTGACATTCCGCAATATTTATACCAAATTTGTTTCAAAATGTAATCATACTGGATTATCTTTCATATCATTTCCTTGTACACATAAAATTGTAAAACATGCCAAACTAATTCTAATATTATTCTACAGACTGGAAATAAATAAGTTTACTTTCAAATGTCGGCATACAGCACAGTAGTTAAATAGAAATGCATGAAGCTATATATAGCATTGTGGCAACATCATTATGGTTAGAATATATTCGTATTATTGGTAAATGTTTCGGCAGCATATCGTAAATGGGTGCTTAGCAGCTCAGTCTAGAAATAGATTTTAGTTTAAAGTTTCTATGATGAAAAAGTAAAAAAATAATATAGCTAAAGATAAACGTGTCTCCAATACTTTTATGTACCAATACAATAATATAATGCATCTGAAATCTTCCATTGAAAGGTGGTTTTATCTTTTTATTTGAAAAGGCGCTATGCAGTACATTTCCTTTTAAGATAATTTGTTTTTTACCTTTATTTCAGATTAATGGAATTTCGAATTTCTAAAATAAATATAATAGTAATGTTATTCTAAAATAAAGATAATAGTAATATATATATATATTAGTATTTTAAAACTAAAACTAAACAGGCAGGGTATGGAAAAATCTATTTAAGTTATTTCAAGATAAAATCAAACGCACGAAATTAGTATATCGTTATATGGAATGAGTTAGAAAAGTAATTTGCATATGCAATTCGTAAAAAATATACAAAATAATACACAAAAACAAATATAATGAAGAAAAAGCAGTATTATCATTGTCAGATTCAAAACTTCATCAAGAATAGGAACAGTCTTTTAACGGCAAAAACGTTTTCTTCTGGCAAATCCGTTCATAACCGGTTAAAAACTGTAGTTAACGGTATTAGTGGTCAAAGTTACTAATAATTTACTAATGCGTGATGAAAAAAGAATCTGAATGAAACTTTTTGTAAAAAACTGTTCGTTAGAGCTCTTAAAGAGCAAACGTTTCATCAAAATGGTTGTGTGGTAACTAAACAGTGTACTCATTCGACAGATCCAACTTGAAGGTTTTCTGCTTTCATGATTCATTTTAAAAAAAGCTATTACCAAACTTTTTAACATTATTATAAGCATTACACTTCTCTTTAAGCTTCGGCGATTATGAGATTAAGCAATTCTCTGTTCCCAAATACGCGCCATATCTGTCAGTCCTAAATTTCTCTTGCAAGTTGTGTTCGTTTGCGCCACGGTAACGTAACTGGAATGCGAGCTATACTCGTCAATGACCGTCAAATGGTTAAAGGGTAGGCATATCATTTGCAGCATTGAATTTCAAATTATAAATTCACTAAATACTACAGAATAAAAGAGCAAACTACGAACCATATACAACTGATTCTTTTCACAAGCAAATTTAATATGCTTATAATATTTTTAAGTACGTAAAATACTATAAAATCTAACTTTGTTCGAATGCCTATTTTTGTCATAGTACTTCTCTTATTTTCCAAACATATGACGAAAAGTGTACCCTTCCCCATAAAAATAAACAATCTTCTGAAAATGTCATGCACTTTAAATAACTAGTCAATGAATGACAAAGATAAAAATTAATAGAACACTCTTCTGTTTTTAAGCTTTCATACAACAGTTAGGAAGATTCTTTATGTAGTTCTGAATTCTAAACCGTAAAGTGGTATATCATTTAACAGTTTACCCTGCTACTTTCGTGACATTCTTTCGCCGTGTTCTATCCGAAACTGCTGATGATGATAAAACATTAGAATAGTAGCCAAGTTTCAATTTTTTCTCTCTTTCGTTGAAGAGGAGTTAAGACACTAGCTTTTCCCGCCATAGCTTTCTATTCTCTTGGGACATCGGTAAATGGAGTTTGACCGTACTAAACTAACTAAAATACAAAGGAAGACAAAGAATGACTTTTTTTGTGCCTTCCTAAACAAAGTTAGAATCATTCGCAGAAGAGAAAGTTAAAGAAAGGAACGCAAGCGGGGACATTTTATCGGACATTTCTTTGAAACTTTCGCTTTTTTCCCGAAATGCTCTCAGCCTAACTGTACTTCGGAAGTGAATAGGATGGGTCGACAGCGCACAATGAAGAGTTCGCGAAACCAGTTTACTTCCAACTTGCCGTTGAATGGTTTTCGACTTGCAAAGAACTTTAAAAGTTATGAAAAAACTAGAAAACTTATCTGAAAACAATGCATGTTTCATATGGCTCAGAATTATATAATATCAGAATAAAAGAATGAGATAAATGAGGTAAGTTTGTATGATTATATCAAATGCGTTTCTCGAGCATGAATCGCAAAATAATCTCCATTTGATATATACCGTATTTACTCGTTGTATTCCCTAACCTTCTTTTTGTTAAAAGGGGCAGCGCTAATTCTGTCGCTTAATTTGAAAATCGAGAGGGAAAGATTATAGAATATTTTAATTTTCAAAGAACGCGGTTACAGTGAGAATATAACAAATGAAAAGAATTCACGGATAAAGAAACTAACGGCAACTATGAAAATATTATTTATTTAGAATAAACCTGCGTTCCAATAAGAATACTACTAATATTAACGTTACACTATCGGATAAGATATTTTCATTTCTGCTACACTCTATTCTGAAACTCGCCCTCTTTTATTGTCCACTGCTACACCCTAGGCTTCAAATCATTCAATGCTGCTAGAACTGCTCTTTGTATCATCTGCTACACCTTGCAAGTCGTCGCTATCATCAACGCTGTCATAGTCTTCCTAACGGTTCAATCTTTCTTGCCATGTGCGATGATCTTCAGAACCAGCAACAGTTTTAGACAAGTATGACAACTTGTCTAATACTATTGTATCACTATCAACAGTACTAGATATATCCGTTATCCTGAAGCTCTTCACTATTATTGTTCCATCATTCAGAGTCCATGAACCCGAAATCCATGAGCAACTCAATTATTAAAATGAAATCAACCACTATGTGGATGGCTTAATTTTAAAATATAGGGTACCTCACTTTCTGAACGCCTTAAGAAAGTTGAAAATTTCTAAAAATTATTTCTAAGTGTCATATTTACATTATATTCAGGTTCCTTTGTAAGTCGTCTCTTTCCCAAAAACATCAGTTTCCTTTAGAAACCCACAAAAAGATAATTGAATCTGTTATTGTGGCAGTTATTTTATTCTTCAAGTCTCGAGTATTTTTTATATAAATGTAGGGATTAAGGACCATTAATGTAAATTAGGATCATATAGTATTAAGGTCAGGGTTGTATAAGATTAAGGTCCGTTAATGTAAATAAGTGTGCATAAATTAGTTAATATCGTTGTAAAAAGACTGTGGTATTCCCTTGCTTGCTTGCAACGCTCTATTCCCTTCCCGTTTGCTTGCTACAGGGTTTTAGCATTTGAAAGGCAGTTATTTGTACATTACTAGTAATCACCAGTTCCTATTAAATAATAATTATTTCAAAAGAGGCTGTTCTTTTTTTGTTTACTTTAATATTTCTCAAAAATATTTATAGAACTATTTATTTCTATTTGCACTATGATCCTATACGACTAAATTATAGTGAGGTTTTCTTCTACTTAAGATGATTAATGTCAAAGATAATGTATAATTTTATAATACCTTTTAAACCAATTGTCCTGATTTCTTACTTATTGTTGAAAATGTAATGAAATGTTGTCATAACTATTTGTATGTATATGTGCTAAACTGCGCAGATAAGATTTCAAATAATTACCCTAGTTTTATTGATCATAAAACTTAAGATATTGATATTAAAATACCTAAAATCATTGACATTAAAATACCTTTTATAGCGAAAGTAATAGTTTCGTTCTAAAAGTGAGATAAGAGTGTGAAAAACACAACTGATGTATTTATTTAATTTTAAGAAACTTTCTAGCTTAACGATCAGTAATTGAAAAACTCATTATATTTTTCTATAATACATACGACGTAATTTATTCGTCTTCGTCAATGAAGTTTCAAGCTACGTTATCAAATCTTTTCTCGGATGCATTTCAAGTTTTCTTCGCTAATTCAAACTTGGAAACGTGCTATCCATTAACAGTATGTTTTCATGCCCAATAAAAGTTCTACATACAAGGGGAAGTTTCCTTCAGAACGTTTTTCGTTAGAACAGCCTTTCCAAGGCATGTAGAGATAATTATTACTACTTTATTATAGACAAAAGCAATAAGTCACTATCTGGATATCTTTTTTTATATGCAAGTAAAGTACGATTATCGGTCTCTTTTCTTCGAATTAAATTCATTTTAATACTTAAGGGTTTGAAAATAGTTTAGGACTTATTTCAGGTGTTTGCTTAAAATCCTAATTTTTTTTCCGCACTTTCTTTTGTGACATATATATGTCAGCCTTATTAATGCTGGAATTTCTACACTTGTCATGGCTTTAGAGATATTAATTTAATGGAGTAGAATCTGAAGGAGAAAAAACATTCTTGGCAGAGAAACACGAAACTGGCATGATAAAACATATTTCTATAAGATGATTTGTTTTCATATAATATCATTTCATGAAAATTTTCAGACTTAAAAAATAAGACTTAAATAAAAAAAGACTTAAATAAACTTAAAAATTTACTGTTAGAATATTGTCTCAATAACTTTTCCTTGATACACTTTGTATCAAGAAAGTAAAAGAAACGTTTCAAGGAGACAAACTTGTGAGAAAATTATAAATTATACCCTTTCCTGGAATTTGTAAAGGTTTAAGGTGGGCAATTCGGAAGTGCTTCCGTAATCGTCATAAAAGTCGCGGAAGCGACAAAAAATTTTAGTCTTATTGACCATCCATATGCCAAAAGTTCTTGCAGTGGCCCATCAGTTTTCCATCATGATTACATTAGAATGGTTATATTGTTAATGATTCAATGTTATGTGCCTTGCTTACGAAACAAAGAACTTTGTATTCTTGTAACTTAAGTAATGATTGCATTTCCCATCTGGTGGTCTTGCGGTGCAAACGGTTAGAGCATCTAATTAGCAGTTAAAAAATACGTTTTTTAAAAGCATGTTTAAGTTTTACATTTACCTCTCCGAAAAACTCAACAATTTCTATAGCTTGTTCTACTGAAGTTAACTATTGATTTCAAAGCTTCAATGATTCTCAGTTAATTCAGCAAGTTTCATTAACTATCCGAATTATCTATCTGAAAAGTAAGAGACTGAAACGAGCATTTAGAGAATTTAAACTCTTTTTTTCACAGCTAAAGAAAAAGGGTCTGTTTGAGATTCAAATCTGCAGTAGTGCAAGTTTTCTACGCCATTTTCTGCTACTAACTATTAGTTTCTTTAACTTTTGGATAATTCTATTTTAAAACTTAAATTAGACAAAATACATAATTAAAATTAAGAATATATTCAAAGAACTACTAATATGAAATTTATCAGGTCTTTGCATGGCTAAGTTTTGAATACATAGTGCTTTAGTTAATACACTTTTAGGGAGGGCTTCTCGTTTAGGTGCCAAATGTTGCGACAGAGTTGGACAAACAATTATTTTCTTTCTTCCATTTTATGATGCTAGAGTAATTGTACCTAAAACAAGCCATGCATCAATAACTGGCTGCTAGTTTTCAACGTTGAAAAATACGCTTAAAATTTCACAGAATAACAGCTGATTGGATGACATCTTTATCCGTAAACTTACAAAAGGACAATTTCAGTAACCTATAGAGTTTGACTTTCTTTGCGAGCATAAAGTAGATCCAAACTCTTAACAGACGTAGCTTAACAAACCAACCACCACTTGCGGTGATGAAACTATACAGTAATTGCAAAATTTAAATTAAAGCGTAGACTAGTAGTCAATGGCTACATAATTACATTTATATCTAAGTTGTGTCATAAAACTCTAACTGGAGTATATATTTAAATGTCGGCAACAAATAACGAAAGTCCGAATAACTGCAAACTTATAGGAGTGGCAGAACTAAAGTAACATGGCCTCGAGAGACAAAAACACGCTCTGTCTTACAATCCAAAAACTTCAGCTTAAGTACTTTCTAACTCATTTGCATTTCTGAGGAGGAAACGGAAATGCGAATTTATAGTAAAAGTTGAAGTTATAAATCACTGGTTAAATCAAAACAATGGAATCTTTACAAACCTGATAATTTATGAGTTAAGGGCATGTTTTACAGAATGGTTAAACAAAGCTTTCTTGGCTTATTTTTACTATTATTCTTAAGAGGTAAATTTCATTTAATAAGTATTTTCTTTAAAACTACGTATCATTTTTATATTAAAATGCCATAGTCTTATTGCAAATATAATAGTATACAATCAGTATGTACTTAATAGTTTGTATGTAACCCTTAAAAGCACGCAATGACTAGTTTTTAATATTGAAGGAATGATCACTTCTGGATCATTATTTCTCAAACTGATGTAGTATTCTTCGAAGTGGCCTTCTACTAAAATAATTTGAAATACATGTTAATTGTGAGTTAAAACGTTTAATGTTTAATTTGTGCTATGATAACTGTTCTTATACAATTAATTGAATTCGTTGACAATCAAAACAAAATGTAGGCTACGTGGCCCATTACTGATACATTAGTGGTCCGTTACTAGGACAACCAAGATTTAGCCTTTCTTAATATATTTATTATATTTCAGTGTAAGGCAACCGATGAAAAGGAATTTCATAAAAGAACTAAAAAAGAGCAATGACGAAGCTGAGGAAGTTGTGCTCAGCAGCTAAGCTTTAAAACGTAACAAAAAATTTTGAGAAAGAAATTCAAAAGCTACACAAAAGCAAATGTTTTTTATATTCAACAGATCCAGAAAGTAGAATTATTATGTGGATTAACACGTTTTATGTTTTAAAAGAAACAGTTAGTGAAAAATTGATAAAGAAATGAAATTTACTTTCTCAGACGAGCTGGTGTTCCTAGAAGTAAATATTTGAAACTTTTCAGAAGACTATTTTGATATCAGAATACCGACAGACCAAATATTTAACTACAGTCAGAGAAGGAGTATCGCAAAAAGATAAACAATTGGCTTCTAAAAATTGGTTTTTGTTTAAAGTAACAAAATGGAGATTAAGAAAGTACATAATACTTATTGCAAGAGTTGATGAGCTGAAAATTTTGATCGGAGCTTTCTTTCAACAGCTAATGCAGGCCGCGAACGTTTACCAGTAATGGTGACTTTAATAAGTAGGCTTAAAATGTGTAGATCTAGTTTAGTAAACTTAGACATTTAAATTGTTCTTACCTTACATTCCTGCTGTAAAAAGTCATTTGAGCCTTTTGATTGGAGGCACGATGAAAAGCTATTGAATCTGTTGAGAGAGATATATTATTCAAGAAGTACCTACTGAGCCTGTAGGGAATGCAGTGTAATTAGTATTATTGGATTCTGTCATTTCTGGACCATCCAAAAGTGTACTGCCTCCTTTCAACTGATAAATCTATTTTGGCCAGAAGCAGAAGAAAGTAAAAGGAAATGATAGGAGCTTCCAATAATTGTGCCTTCTCCTTTGATGTATCATTAAGAAAAAAAAAAAAGAAATATTGAAAATACCAACTTTGCAGGAAAAAATAAAAATAAAAAACAAAAAACAGAATAGAGAGAGAAGAAAACGAGAACTAGATTTCGTCAAGAAGAAAATTTTCGAAACTTCGTTCGAATCTTCCATTTTTCTTATACTAGTCTTCTCCCTCGGAGGAGAAGGACGCTTAAACGCATTAATAAATTATATTGATGACCTACGTGAATCTCTCCTGAAAGATTCTGAAGTAGTGGAAGGAAAATTTTTACTTCTGGCAATTTTTTAGAAGGGACATGAGATACCTAAAAATATATTGTATGGCTCAAGAAATAAAACACAATATAACACCTGAAAAAAAAGAGCGTAATGAACATGAAATAGTGACTTCTGTTGTAGAGACATTAGGATTTTTTTAAGCAGGAAAAATGAAAAATGAGCAACGCCTTCACCGGGAATCGAACCACGGACCTCTGGAATACGCGCCCAGCATGCAGACCACCACACCACGAAGGCACGCCAAGAAGGTGAGAGAAATACCTTTTACTCCCCATTTTAAAGAGCGACTAGGGTTTTCAGGGGGCCCAATCGCCAAATCCTGGGTGTGAAGAATCATTATCCACCATCCTTTTAGTTCGGGCGCCACTGTAGAGACATTAGGAATTTTTCGGAAGCAGGAAAGATGAAAAAAGAGAACGCCTTTGTCGAGAATCGAACCATGGACCTCTGAAATACGCGCCCAGCGTGCAGAACACCACACCACAGAGGAACGCTAAGAAGGCGAGAGAAATTTCTTATACTGTTACCGTGTAATGTTTTCCATATAATTATTTCCTACATATTGCTTGAAACATTATCACAGCTCAAAATTATAGGTCGCTAATTACTATACCTTTTTTTTAAAAAATTAGTTGTAAAACTGTAAAATAAAAGTTAAAGTAAGATTGAATTCATTCAACTCTGAAGCAGGTTTGCGAAAGGATTTTGAGTCATAGTCAGTTTAAACTTTTAGCTTTTAGATTTTTCAAATTATATATATATATATATGTCAGCTACTTTAGATGAGTCCGCTGTAGGTGCCTTCGTTATTAAAAATGCTCTTACTACTGAAACATAAAAAAAAATTTAATTTTTATACGCATTTGGGCGTTTTGCTTGCAATGCAGTGTATTAGTTATAAAAAATAAGGTACGCTAAGGGAATTAGCCAATGATGAAAAAATATGTACGCTAAAAATTTCTCAATTTCCGATAATTGATTAAGTATCCTGAAATTGCTCAATCTTGATACATTTCCTATATTTTAGCTTTGATTATTCCTTTATAGTTTTAGTTAAACTGCTATCTACTTTTGCATTTCTGAATCTAATCCATTTCTTTAAAAGATGCAAATTAACCTAATATTAAAAAATGATCTAAAGGTGAGTAGGTATCTAAAGGTATGTAGTAACTGATTGATTTCTTATTCCATTCTCTATATCTACGTGTCTATTAAGTGTCTATTACGTTTAAGGAGTCTTGCAATTAGCGCTATGTTTATTTAAAACTTGATGAGAAGCGAGTGAAACAGACGCTTGCCTAATTATTGAAACGATTTCACTCAGACTTTAATGTATAATTCTTGGGTAAGATGAGACTTACAGTTCAATTAGAAATCTTTCCAACAGCCACAGATTAAAATTCAAAGACAGGTTGAAAGAGTAAATAAATTGCCATAACTACTTCACTTATTCTGAAAAAAAAATCAAAATGATGTTGATATTATAATTTTATGGAATTCATACAGCTGAATTCGTTGACATTCCACACCACTGAGCTCGAGACCAGCTCTTCTAGCCGTTATAGAATGCGAGCTGTAGAAGCTTTGCTATCGTGATCGTTAGATAAGATATCATTTCAGCCAAAAAACGCTAAAGCATTTTTCATATTTCTGAGTTAAATCTTCTGGTTTCTTTAAATGATTTTGATTTTCTTCCTTAAGACTTTTATTATCTGTGAAAAATCTACTGCTAAGGATAAACTAGAAAGAGTGTGTGCAACTAACTAGCTGTCTCTTCTTCTTCCAACCCCCCCCCATTAGACAAAAGCTCTATTATTCTTTTTATGTTGAGGTTCGGATCAATTAATTATCCTTCCATTTCAAAATCTGCAGAGATATTTTAAGCAAAATTATTATATCACTTAACTCTCTGTGCAAAAATGAAATTGTTAACGAGTCATGATATAGAAGTAGCTTTTCTGTTCAAATGTTTTTGAGAATATGTACTTCAAGAATTCACGGCATGCATTAACCTGATGGGAAAGTTCACGTATTCGCTTTAAACTTCTTTCCAGTTTACAGATCTATATGTTTCATATAAAATTTCATAATTTCTTTTTTTTTTTTTTTTTTTTTTTTTTTTTTTTTTTTTTGTTTCCATTTCTGATCTGCCAGTGCATATATTTACTCCTTAATTCTCACACAGATAAAAATCATTACAAAAATCATCATAAAAATCAAATATATTGATTTATTTCAAATGTATTTCCATCAAAATTTCTGCATTAATATTTTTTACAATCCCAACTGCATTAAAAGTTGAAACAGACATGTAACTCTGCAATGCTGTTTAACCAACGGTAAGCCAAATCTATTCGACAAGGCTATAACTCCTTTCCTCAACATTAATAAACTCTGTTACTCTAGCATCACTAACAATCTACGTAGGCAAAAGAAAATGCTTTGTCGTTTAACTACGCATCTATATTTAGTGCCATCACAATCATACTCTTAATCTCTTATTTTTCTTTTGTGATTTCACATAAGCAGACTCTTGCGATTACGCATTGTCTGCCGTTACAGTCGTAAACACGTTCCTGCAATATTTCAGCTGTCTGTCTAAGGAAATTGTAACTCTTGAAATGACTAATCTACTGGTAATAAGTACCGAATCTTTTAAATATCATGTAACATTTACCTTTTTCTCTGTGTAACGGGTAAATGCGCTTACGGCTTTCAAAAGGCTAAATTGTATGGCCGATTAACAATAAATTCGTCTTTTCAGCTTTTGTTTTGAAATATCTCAATATTCATGTATAACAATCACATGCACACTGGTGCCTTAATTATAATGATTCTTCTGTAGAGAATCGAATCCAAATCTTTCGAATGCAATTAAGATTCCAGCTGCTTTTAATTTAAAAAGTGTTCTCTTAAAGTTTGCTGTTAAAATTTTGCTTTTCAAAGTTTTTCTTTATTTCTTTTTCAGCCTCTATCCTAAAATGCAGGACTGACATTTTTAGCGAAAATTTCCCTGCATTTTACTGGTTTGTTTTTGACGTATCATCTAAACAGTAAAATCGATCGAATAGTGGGCCCACCAGCGGCCGAGCGGTAAAGTCGCTGAACACTGGTAGTTCGGTCCGAGGTTCGAATCCCGCGAACGGGCTGGCTGCATGGGCGTTTCCGTGGTTTTCCCCATGTGTAACGTGTATACGAGCCAGTTTCCCTTAGAAAGTCCTCCACGAAGGCATCCCTCCTCTTAGGCAGATAGCCCTCGAGGCTTTGCCATAACCACATACACACACACACACACACACACACACACACACGATCGAATAGCGATTGCAGACGGAATTTATTTCACTTCAAGAGAAATTGATGGAAGTCAGTTTAGGATAGTTATTGGCATTAAAATAAACTATTAAAAGTATCAATATATGCTATTCTGTATTACAAGAACAATTATCTTTACTTTATTAGAACTACTACAAGAGCAATTAGCTAGATGCTGCGCAAATCCTAAATACAGGAATCGGAAAACAACGATAATGAATTATTTGACTTATCATTTCGCACCCAATTATTTTTAACTATTCTAAAATCCTTGAAAGTTATTTGTTAATCCTTTTTACAGGTATTGCAAAAATGTGAACTAATTGCAACTCGCAGGGTAACATAACAAATAATTGATAGAATTACAACCGCTTATGCATCTATGACAACGCAAATGATTGATGTTGTTATACGGAAAGAGACTTTGCTCAGCTAATTAAAATTTCATTCAGAGCGATTTCCGCCATTTCTAGAAATATTATAATAATTTGTTTCTAGCTAGGAATCTTAATTTCATACATGTTGGTGCAAAGATTTAGAGACTGAGTTTGTTACGCCCTGGAAATTTCCCTGTTCCTCTGCATAACATTCTATTTATATTTTATTTACTTTTTGTTTATTTTCAGAGATTTTTATCAACATCTCTGTCGAAGCTCAAAGAAGTTATGTACCATTAGTATCATTTACATAGAAAAACGAACACATGTATTGAAATCTGGATAGTGCTCAAAAATAATTATTATTTGAATAATTAATTATAATTTAGAATGCCCAGATCTGTTTATAATAATTTGGACTATTTCTTATTAAAACTTGAATTCAAGGCTTATAAAAGAATTTGATAAAGCTTTTTGCTGGCCTTTTCTCCTCGCAACATTATCTCAGGAAAAGTAACAGGACATCAATATCATCATAGCTCACTTCTTGAAACAAGACTACAGCATAAAGATTTAAAATCAAATTAAAATTTCTACTGGCTTTTTTAAGGAACATAGCTGTTAGCTAAATTAAGATATGTGAGGTGTAAGTATTTAGCTGTTTCCTCTCAGAATTTCGGAAGTACATTTTATTCCAGCTTCAGCGAATGCAAGTAATTTTATAGGTTGTTCCTTCAAAATCTCACTTGCTTTCATCATGAGGTGGATTTCTAATTAATTTTTCACGCCTCTCATTTACAGAATGTATAAAAAAGCTATGAAGTGTACATGGAATTTATGCGTTTCAGCTTAATATTACAGAAATCTTTTCATTTTCATGTAATGAATATTCATAAAAACAAATGTCAACATTCAGAAGAATAAACGCGTGTAGAAAGAATTTTTTCGACACGCATTACCATAATCTTATGAACAAAGAATGTGTGCCATTATCGTAATTGCAAGGGCATGTGCGCCATTATCATAACTGCAAGCATTATTTAAATAATTATGTTTCCTAAAAGTAATTCCTTTTGAGAATTCTTTGTCAAAATAATATGTGTACCAACAAACCTTTCTCTTGAAGCATTAGCTTTAGACATAACGAAAAATATATAAAAATTTTGGAGCCGCAGAAACATACTAGTTAAGAGAAAGAGATTACAACTTTTTCTCCTTCCCTAATATTATTTTTTGAACTCGTTATTTTCCTATCGGGGATTACTGCATTCTATATGTTAACTCCCTTTTTATTGAAATTTAAGTTTCTAGACTTTCACTTATTTCCAAGATTTTCCCTTTCTCTTGCTCTGGATTTTTTCTCTATTTTAAAACTGAAGAATGCCCAAAGTTCCTATTAAAAACAACAATTAGTGTGGCAGTGTTACGGGTTATTACCTAGGATGTAGCTTCATAACACAGCATTTGAACTATATTAACCAGTCATTCATTATTTCAGCATTTATACCTTACTTTCAGAATACATAAACCTACAAATAATATTTAATTACTTTCATAGGTATTTAAAAAGCAATATTTAATAACATGCTAATGCGTTAATAGCTTGAAATCCGAAGTGCAATGCTAAATTCTGGTCTTTAAACTGCAGCTAGTTATTTTAAGCTCTATAGAAAGCGGAAACTTTGTTTGTTCTTAGTCAAAATCACGCTTTGAAGCATAAGTATAATAAATAAATTAGGTTGGTATGGGTTGTGTGGTAAATTAGGTTGGTATGGGTTGTGTGGTAAATTAAGTTGGTATGGTCTCATCACAGCCCCACAATCGGTGGTTAATAAACTTGAAGTGATGTAAAACCAAGCTCTTCGTTTGATTACAAGAGCTGTGAAGTCCACCTATTCGATGCAATGTTATTGTCGACAGGAAATAAACCTTCCGAGATATTATGAAAATAAGGGCCTTGTTCTTTATGAAAAGCTGCTGCGGATGGATGATCCCTACCGGAGGGACTGTTCCAACTAAAATTCCCTAAAGGGATAAACTGATGTTCGCTTTTCCCGCGGCGAGAGGGAAATACAGTTAGAACACACGGGAACGATCAACTCGGCAATCCATAGAGACCTAAATATCAAGCCTTTAGACAGCGAAATTCTCAAACACAGCCATAACTTCTTCTCCCGCTGCAATAGTCATCCTAATGAAAATATCCAACAACTCAACAACTATGATAACACTCTTATTCAAAAACACAAAAGACCGCGAAACATTTTTCACGATGGAAACTGGTAGATTTACATTTTGTATATATTTTATTTTATTTCAATTATTTAACTCGTATTTAATCAAGATTTACCTATTTACCAATGAACTATGAACTCTACTGTTGAGATTAATTACCGTTTCCAAAGTGCAAAATTGACCAATCGCAACGAATGCTACTACTCTCATAAAAGGATCCGACCGCCCATCACATCATTCAGCCGCGAACTTCCAAGAGAGAAGCACGCACGCCGCATCGCATCTTCATGCCATAATATTCAAACTGCCATTATTGCTTTACAATCAAGTCTTCATTTATGCCATAGTCTCTAATTATGCCAACTCAAATAATATGCCAACTTTATGCCATTTCATCATTTGTTTTTCAACTATGCCTTTCACTTATGCCATTGCAAAAATTTTTCACACAACCGCCAAAGGATGGCGCCACTTATGCCATAATCTCAAGAAAACCATCTTTAGATGGATATGTTTTTATTTGGAGCCCTTATCAGGGTATGATAAATATGTATTGGTAAAGGCCCTTTTTAGGGCCGAATACCAATCAGCTAGGATCAGGATATGGATATATGGGAACGATGATATGGTAAAATGTATATAGGCACTGCGTCGCGTGATATTTCATATTTGTTTCAATGTTTGCCGCTGTTGAACTATTAACAATAAATAATCAAAACACAACTACTGTGAATTAAATGACTCAACACTTCAGAAAGAAGACACCACATTGTTGGTGACCCGGACGTGATTTTAACGAATTTCTTTTTTCTGTTAATGGTAAAGGACATTTATGTGTTTCGTGAGATTTATCCGAACAAAAACTACATATGTCATTCGCTACGGCTGTTAAAGCAGCTGCTGTTGGAATGCGCGCTTTTGAAACGTTTCGTTTTGCGTCTACATAATGTTTCTGATAATTTTGACTCGTTCCTCTATTACTATAAGGAATTTCATTTCGCTTAAAGTTTTTTGAATCTGATAATAAAGAAGACGCTTCTCTTATTTCTACCTCTTTTCTGAAAAACTCAACTAAATGCTCTATATCAAATGATTCACCCGATTCGCGTTGTCTATTTTAATACAAATTTAGCTCTTCTGGAATTTCCTGTAGTATTACCGGGCAAAGTAAACTACTATAAGTGCCTGCTGCAACACCTAAAAGACTTTAATGATCGAATTTGAATCTCAATCGTATCATACATTATTCGCAATGCTGAAACGTTCGCGCATGTCTTAACGGAATCAATCAGCAACAGTTTATTCCTGTGCGAGCTTATAATCAAATCTAGCCTTCCGAATCTTTCTTTTAACAACTTAATTGAGGAATCATAATTTTCGTTTGTTAACGAAAATCCCGAAACTGCCGATAAGGCCTCCTAAAAATGTTTTTAGATACGGAAACTTCTCAACCTTACTTAAAGAACTGTTATTATGAATAGCTACTTTGTAGGAATTCCAGAAATCCAACCAAGAACTACAATCACCATAAAACTTCTCAATACTTAATTTCGGAAGCTTAACTACACTACTTTCGTTTCTTACTTCGCGTTGTTCCAACCTAACATTTTCATTAACCCGAATTTCATTTTGCGAAGCCCCGTTAAAAGCACTTTCTATATGTCTATCTAGTTTCGTTTTTCATTGAATACCGCGTTCCTGATGTTCTTCACTCGCAGCAATTTCGTTTTCTAAATCATCTATACCAATTATCGCTTCTATTTCACAATCTAAACCCTTAAGATTCTTTATCTTTTCGATCAACTGGTTTCTTTGATCATAAAGATCATCAAGTTTTTGTTCTTTACTGTAAATTTCACTTAAAAGTTTATTTATTGCGTCTTCAATTTTTGTCAAAAGATTACAAAAGAGCTGCCTAATGCAGTTTCGTTTCTGATTTAACCTTTCAACTCGTTTCACCATGTTTGCATAAACTACTTCTGTTTTCAAAACTAAATTTCAAATCAATTTACAGCAACTAAATAATTAAATCATCGCTATAAATTCAAAACTTCCTATCACATTACGTAGTCAAGTCTAGAAAATTAAAAACCGATGTGGGTTTATTCAAAAAGTCCTAGACATTAAGTAAGATACTAATTCAGAAGTCAAACAACAAAAATCAGCGTTATATTTTCAAATTTTTCACAGGACTAGTTTCGATGGTTTTGCCGAACCACCATCCTCAGCTGCAAAAGCTATTTCGCATCCAAGCTATTTCGCATTTTCTCAATGAGTTTGATTTCAGTTTTAACCGAAACTCAGTTTTTTTAAATATGTATATTATTTCATCAACAACTTATACGTTTATTTCAGCAAGCAACAAAGGATATAATTAGCTTCAATACCGAACACAAAAATATATCTCTGATGCGTTTGCTGTTTATGGCCTATCTCAAAATAAAGGTAAAATTAAAAGAATATTTTTCTTCAAATTTTACAGTAATCTAAAGCCTTTTATCCTATTTAAAACATTTAGTCTTTTAATTTAAACAATTAAACAGGATTTTTAAGCTAAATTAATACTTTAATCACCACTTAATTTCCTTTGTATTTTCTTATAATATACGTTTGGGGGGATCTTAGTGATGTTATTAGGTTATTCAGTTGTTTTAAATATTTACTTCTCTCTCTCCGTTTGGACAATTTCGGAACATTAACCCTTTCCAGCACGCTACCTTTTAAAGTCGGAGTTTTGATTAAGAAAAAAGGTAGGCAGTCTAATTAGGCCTAGAGGAGTACACAAGTAAAATTTTGTGAAGATAGCACTTATCGTTTTAATTCTGTTTGTGTGCCCAAAGTGGCACACTGATTGAATAGAACTTCGAAAAGAGTGCTGAAACGAGCATTGTTGTCAATGAACTGACCTATGAGATGCGGAGAAACAAAGAATACAGTCTCTAAGTTGTTCTAGATTATCGGTGGGCCCGGTCTGGGCACACCTAGGTTTCGCCGTTTGATTTTAGGCAATATTTCAAGGTAAAAATTTAAAACTAATATAGAATAAGGACATTAGCATACAGCCAAAAAAAAATAAATTTCTTATCAAACAATTCCTTTTATACCCTAAATAAAATCTGGAAGATTTTTTTGAAAAATGAGGGTCTTAAAAAACTGAACATGGCTAAAATATATGGACTGGTTTGTGTTGAGCTGCCATCTATAAATAAAGAAGGTTCAGAGTAACCTATATTAACATACAAATCCTTTTTTATTCAATTTTTCTGTGCGTACAGAAGGAAATTTTTTTCTGTGCGTACAAACCGGACACACTGTGCCGCAAAGGGTTAAAGTCATCTAAACAGTCATAAAGAGCCTTTTCTAAAAAAATCAATAGAGGAACCAATTACACGCGGTATTTTTCAGCATTGAAAGCATAGTAGGTGGATACGACCAATGTAGAAATGCAAGCTACAATTGCAGCATTGACTTCTGAAGTCATAAACTGACTCTCATCCAACTAAAATCCATCTCGTAAAAACTTATTTTCGGTACACAAATTTATGTCCCATTTGCTTCCGTGATCTCAGTCTTCGGCGAAACTAAATCTGTTGGTAAGATCCGTAAAAATTTTATTTATCCGTATACTATTTATAAATGTAGTAAGTGGAAGGAATTAAATGCCAGTCATAAACTCTATTTTTGCTGCAAGTGAAGCAGAAATCAGATTTTAAAATGCTATTCTAGAAGCATTAAGGCTAAGTTTAGTGTAGTGTTCCTTGTCTAAAAGGTATTCCATTTTCTGACAGTTCCTGCTTCTAAATCAGTATTTACCTAAATATTTCGGAAAAGGCCTTATAATATAATTTTAGAATAATAAAAATGTTTTGTGACAAGAATACTAAAGTTATAAAACTGCTGTATTCCGTCTGTTAACAGTCAGCACATCACTAATTTTTACTTCAGGAGTTTTACCACGTAACCTAATTAGGAAATTAGTGATTAATAAAATAAAAATTATTTATTAGCAAATTATTTTTTCTGGTTTAATTTTTATTTTAAAAACTTCTTGGTAATGTGTTTTGTCAATTATGTAATTTTTGGTAGTGCATAAGAGGAAGCGAATTCAATTTTGTCAATTTTTTAAATGTGATTTTTTTTCTTTTACTTCATTTTTTTTTTCTTAATGCATTTTCTTGTTTTTAGTTTACTGACCAGGATACAAGTCAGTATGGATTACAAAAAACAAAAATATTTTATTAGCTCCTAAAAATATTTCTTGTTGCATATAAATTCCTTCTCTACGGCCAAATTAATTCATTTAACCTAACAAATTTGCCAAAATATAATTGTTTAGAGAATTCCTTTGATTGTACAAAACTTTAACAGTGAAGAACATTTTCACGGTGTTAGGAATGGAACAAAAGTTTTGAAGAACAAAACCAAATTTTTCAACGGAAAACACAATTGTTGTCAAGAATAGGCTTGAAATAATACCGATTGTAATCAAAATCTTGCTTTTAAAGCCTAGCCTTCAAAATTAAACTTTCGTTTTTCGCCTAATTTTCTAAGAATGTTATTTAAAGCTAGATCCATTAACATTACATTTAATAATTATACATAATAATCATCAAGAAGTTCAAAATATTATTCTATATCGTTGATTAATGCAATACGTTTCTTATACTCAAACAAAACAAATCAAGAGGTCTTTGTTTAAATATAAACACTTCATAGCTAATAATTGTCGTAAATTTGTAGTTCAGTGATGTTAATATCACAGTTTTCTATTTTAGAGTGCCATGTCTTTGCCAAATACATGGAAAATTTTTCGACGCAGTTTCCTTAACCTGTTGCGAAATGACCAAACGATAGCTCTAAGTGCCTTAATAATTCGAAAATTATGAAATTCCCGTGTGACAACACCAGCCATACGTTTGGCTTAGAAGAGAACTTTGTCAGACCGTTTTCAACTCTCCTTATTTTTACTTCCTTGTACGAAGTAAAAAGGAATTATTGTAATCGCGAAAAGCTTCAAGCAGCATATTTCAACGAAAATATCCACTTTGACCGCTTTCGAATGCAATTTAACGATGTTTTTGCGTGATATCTGTATGTAAGGACAGAATAAAAGACTCTTTTCCTCCAAAAAAAACTAAAAAACTGCTTTAAAATGAATTCTGAAGAGAATTTTTCGGGGCGTCTGTACGAACGTATGTACGTACGTGCGTACGTACGTATCTCGCATAACTCAAAAACGAGTAGCCTCGGAACGTTGAAATTTTGTATATAGGACTGCTATAACATGTAGATGTGCACCTCGTATTTTGGTTGCAATCGGCCGCGCCAAACGTATATAAATATATTTATAAATATATCCACTCTGTTACCCGGCTCAGTGATCTCAGTTTCTTTACTCTTATATGTTTGTAAATTGTACATTTTTTTCTTTAAAAATGATTGAATTATGTTGTTTTTATCTTCCGGTTAAGGGTTATATGCCTTTAGTAAATCTGTACGCAATATTTTTAGAATTATCAACAATTTAAAAGTTGTTTAAGTGCCGCTAAGCCTATTTTGATGGCGGCCATTGCTTGTTTACATTTGAAACAGCTGAGTAGTGAATTTGTTGCCAATCTAGAGAAACGTAGCTTCGCAACAACAAAGATAAACGCCTTCATTTATTATTGCGATTTAAATCATGCTTAATCCTTTCTGGAATTTTTTCGAGGAAATAAGTGTTTAAGATTTGCTTAATTTTTAATAATTAGTAATTTAATTTTTAATAATTAGTAATTTTTAGTAGAAATATTTTGAGTTTTTATGTATTTTTGCCTTGTCGCGAAGTGAGAACTGAATTAATTGAATGAGAAATACTCAATCGTCTGTGAAAAACTATTTCTTTTTTGTTTTGTTTGCTAAATTTCCTATATACATCGTTCTAGCTTTATTATAGTACTTGAATAGAACATGTGGCAACGATTAGATAATTCTTTAAATGGTACAAATTTTGTGCATTCTGAGTTATAATATGAACGAAATATAATACTCTTAAGTGAACCTAGAACCAGAGTGTCGCTATGGTAAACAAATAGAGTGAATTTTAAAGAATGCACTTATTCTATTGTGGTTTATGCGCTGTCGGCGAAGTAGATATAATTAAATCCAATAAGTTTAAACAAAATGCAAGAAAAAATGCGCATAATTTAATATTCCGTACAAGGAAGTCATGTGGTGTACACATCAGATTTTTTATTCATATTTCTGCAAACATTTTGCAGCTGTAAATCAGTAGCTAATAACCGTAAATATAACGTAAAGTTATTTTTTTTAGTGTCTTTGATTTATTTCTTTCATCCTGGATTTCCAAGTCTGGCATGAAATAGAAAACTCCTGAAGATCGCATGAGGTTGGAGCCACGGCAGTAAGCGAGTGATTGGAATGATATGGTAATATACATGGAAGTTTCTTCGAAACAGAGCTAAGTCAGAATTTATATTTCATGATGATAGGGGAAATATTTTAAAGTAAAATGAAGAAGAGATATATTTTGCGAACTTTAACTACTATGTTGATTAGCAAAATCGAAGAATTACCAGAAAATGCTGAAATAGAAGTTATTATAAAATTGAAGAATTAAATGGATTAAATTATCTGTTAATTAAAAAGCATAATTTTCAAAAGAAACAAATCTCGAAATTGAAAAACTAATAAGTTCTAATGGTATCAAATCAAAAGTAACTGCGGATGAAAAAATATTTTGAAGAAATTATGTTTTGAAAGCGTAATATTGCTCAGTTTATGAAAAAGGACCAAGTCGATATGAAAGCTAATAACTCAAACATTAATTTGAGTAACGATGAAACACGTTTACTAAAATCTAAAATTTACCAAAATTAGTTGTTAAAAAATTCTGTGGGGAACCTAGCACAGCACTCGGCTTGGACGAGCGGTACTGTCGCTAATAACATTAGCAGTTTGAGCCGGGTTCAAACACCAGCTAACGGGTTGGCTGCATTTGCGTTTTCGTGATTTTCTCCGTGTGTAACGTAGAATAGCCACCTTACTTTCGAATATCTTCCACGAAGTCATCCCCCTGCATGCGCAGATAACCCTAAAGTCGTTTTGCCTTAACTGATTATCCCAATCTAATCTAACCTAGAACTTGGTTTAAATTTGTAATCAATATAAAAATGCTATACATGAAAACCAAATTTTAATTAATATAAAAATTCAGTTGTTTGAAATAATTTTATAGTCGCTTTACTTGTAATTTAAGGTTTCTTTTTACTGGCAGACAACAGTAAGTTAGAAATGCATATTCTTATTGAAAGATCTGGTAGAAACTACATAGTCACATGACTAAACTTTTACAATTAGAGCAGGTTAAAAATTAAATGTCAGGTCACTTAGAAGTTTATTTGATGAAATAAAAAAAATAAATGTAAGACCTTTAGAAAGCCTAAAATTATTGTCCCCAGTTTTATTAAAATAGATAACAAAGGTCATATTCAGTCATTGCCATATAAATACACAATGTATAAAAGTTAACTTGTGCAGCAACAAACGTCATGAAACCGTTTGTTGTAAACTTTAAAAAGTGTAGAAAATGAAGCTAAAGTTTCTGAGATGAATGAAGTTTCGGAAAATCCGGCGATAATTTCGAATAGAAAAATAAACAATCCGAAAGCGAATCAGTCTTGCTAATGCGAGTAGCTAAAGTTTATGTTGATTTTAAATAGAAAGGATATACCATTTTACTAGACAGCAAGTCTTCATTTATCATGTTTCAATAGAATTAAAACTCCCAATTAAACGAATGAAAAATTCGTTAGTAGAAACTGGAACCCTGTAATAAAACTTTCGGTGAGAGAAATATTAAATTGCACCGAGCGAAGGACCCGCAAAGCAAAGCTTAGTTTGAAGTGATGATTACAGACAGCATATCAAAAGCATTCATTTTTTCACCGACTAAATTTATTGAGCGACTGAATAATGTAAACAAAACTACATTGAATATGTTACATTTTATTGTTATTTTAATTGGAACAGATGTATTTTAGTCTGTGTAGACAGAATAAATAAAGAAAATAACAGAATACCTTCATGAAGTTGGCATGATTTTAGGTTATGCAATATCTTAAGTCATAAATTTAGGCAATTCGAGTAATTTTACAGCAAATTTATGCTTTACTAAGGGCGATATTTTGATTAAAAGTGGAATATTAAATAACATATACTTCTGCTAAGACATAAATTTGTCGCTCTGAGTTGTACAATCGTTGACATTGCTGGCTTCAGTATCGTTAGACCCTGGTTTGAATCCCAACGAAGGCTTTGATGTTTAGGATCTTAGGAAGTGTTTAGGAAGTGTTTAGGATCTTTACAGCATGGGGGCGTTCCAAATACACAGCGAGTAGAAAGTCCTCTTAAGTAGTTTGATGGTAGAAGAAACGGAGTGAGAGATTGTTAGATATATCTCCCGAGGGAATTCTTGAAAACTGGGACGGAAATGAGCACCTTATAAGATGTCACCCAAGGCCCACATCAGTGACTGACGTAATCCTGCAACTTTCCCCACAATAAAAATTGTAGACCCTTTCTACTGTTACTGTCGAACAAATTAGACAAATCACAAGAATAATAAATATAAATTCACAATAAAAATAGATTCAAAATTTGGAATCCTTATGTAATAAACATTTAAGCGAACAAAGCTTTACAACGTCAACTAATTTAAGCGAACAAAGCTTTAACAACGTCAGCTATTTTAAAACACTTTGAGCAAGAAATAAAATCAAAGCAAGGTAGATATAAATATCTTTGAAGTAACATAAGTAAAGTAAGTAAAAATATTTTTGAAGGAAACGTAAATTTGTCAGATAATTTTTTCGATTCTAAAGAACGGCTATGGCACTTAATAATGACGTGTGATTGTTTAAAGGAAACAGATCAGTTTCGAAGGTTATTTGAATTCTGATGTTCTGAACCAATTTATGAAGAAAAAGATGTTATGTCATCCTCCATTAAGGCATTACAAAGAAACAACGAAATTACGTACCATTTTGATGGATTAATAAAGGCTTTAACATTAAACGTTATTAGACTGCAACAATTTTTCATTACTAAACGGTAATCTATTTGCACATTTATTATTAAAATATGCAACCTTTGGAGTAAAATATTCACCTTTCCTTCTAGCCACTACAATAAAATATCATATAAAACTGTATGAATGGTCTCATTCTAAAGCTTGTAAAGTAGTAATGAAAGTTTATATGTAGGTGATTTATTCATCAGTTGAAATTCAGTTGAGCAAATTATTAAGCTATGGGTGTTTACCAAATTTGTTTTAGGTAAGGTAAAAAATGAATCTTCGTAAGTGGAAGCGTTATTTCAAGACACTATCGCAAATTTAGTGCAAAACAATTTCGAAGGGGATATAATTCCTAGCAAGGTGTTACATATAATTTGAAACACATTGAATGCTACCTTCCACCCTAATTTACCTTCCCTTACTGAATATCTTCAAATCTGGAAAAACTCAGAGAGGTGTGTTTTAGCATTGTCATGGAAATTCTTTAATCCAGCTAGCAATCTTGCTTGTTTCACAATTAGAATAAGGATTTCGCTGCAAGAAATACGGCAAAGAAATTTAACTTGGATAAAAGAACTGCTCAAATATTAAAGTACAAAAACAGTACGAATGGATTTCAACAGTTTCGGTTAGCTTGAAAATTTACATATTTTGCGATGTAAATAAATTACCGTATAAAGCAATTGCATACATAAAGCTAGAACTGATTGAAATAAATTTAAAGTGAGCTTCTTGAGTTTTATCCATGAAGGAACTGATTTTATCTAGACTGTAATTAATGGTATTTTTAATTGGAACAAGTATATTGAACTCTTTAAAGAAAATGTTTGACTTAGGCAATCATTGTATTCTATGGAACGATTTCTCTATAGCATTATGCTGGCTAAGAAATAACGCTTTACATGAACACACGCTCTCATATCAGCACACCTTGCTATACAGCAGGGGGGGGAGATTTAAAATTTGGAAAGAATGGGATGAGTAGAAGTTCCTCCATATGATATTTAATGAAAATAAATCTAATTGTATAAAACCTTTAAAAGCTGTGTGACTATGTTAAACGTGTGCTACCTTTTTCTGAACTATTTTCTTTCCAGAGCTTTGGAAGGAGAAACAATTGTAAGAAGGAGGAAACAATTGTAAGAAGAAGATTGTGCATGAAATGGGAGCCGGAAATTCATCTGCAAAATAAATTAATCTTAACGCTCAAAAATTTGTGAAGGTTGACTCAGGGTTAGAATTAGAATAAAATTATCATTATCAATGTCGTTAGAGACCATTCATAGGCGATACCTAAATTCTGGCGAGGAAGGATGCAGGGTTTCATTTATTTGTACTAATAGTTATTTTAATTTCTTACTCACATATGTATTATGTATAATACATGTGTGAGTAAGTCCAGATAAGGCCAATAGCTGTGATCAGTAAGGTTATTGATAATATTTATGTTACAATATAACTTCGTTGTGCGTGAAATATATTTTAATATATTTGTAGAAAGCTTTTTACACTTCTAAAGCACTATTTTCAGATCTATGACTTGATGGATGGGCGTACAACTCTGATTACTTACAGTTAAGACTGAAATTTAATTCACTTGACGCTATTTAGCTACATCCTTAACATAACACAATATTTAGTGTGAGGCCATATGGAGTAACGTAAATTAAACCGCCATATTAAAACCATACGGAGTCAATTAAAATACTTCTCTAAATTTACGGTTTTACTTTTTTTAATCAAAAGAGAACTTTTTAGGCTAAGTTATTCAGATATAGCTCAGACACTCTCATTTTGCAGACGATAATATTAATTATCAGAGAAATGAATCATTCGTTCCTTATTTATTTCTTCATCTTTAGTAGGGGTTATGTAAACTCAATATTTCATTGCAACGTACCTGCTTTTGTGACCTAAACTGAGTTACTTTAACTGTTATATTTAACATACTTCAAGTTAAATTAAGTTATTTGAATAAGGCAAAGCCTAGGAGGGCTGAAGCCCGGCTCATGTTTATGTTACACATGGTGAAATCCATGAAAACTAACCATGCAAAGAACCCGTTCGCCTGAGATAGAACTTAAGTTTTAAGCCCCAGCATTCAGCGATTTTAACCCCTCGGCCACTGGTTAGACTGTTAATATACTTTAAGCGTAATTAAAGCGAATCCTAATGCATTGTGTTCTTAATTAGCTTCATTGTAATACGTGAATTATCCATAACATTGTATTAAATGTATCAAATTGTTTTAAAAAATTTAATTTTTCTCTCAAAGCTCAAATCGAGTCATAATTTAAGTTTCATATCGTATAATTCTAAATTCCAGGTTTTCGATCACGGAATACCAAGGTTACATTTTACCCGTGTAAATCTAAAAATGATTGATAAAGTAAGCTGCCCAGACGGTATAATGTTTAGGGGAGCCTACTGCAATACCGAAGGTTTCGGGTTCGAATCCCGAGGAAGGCATGTATGTTTGTAAATGTATAGTGTCTTTGCGGCATGGGGGCACTCCAAATATATGATGAGCCGAAAGTCCTCTCGTGTGGTTTGTTGATACGGAAGAGGGGTGAGTGACCCGCGAACACACACCCTCTCCCCCCCCCCGTTGTTCTCTTCCTCAAAGTTTGGGTAGAAGTAGTAGAGGTTCGAATCCCGCGAACGGGCTGGCTGCATGGGCGTTTTCGTGGTTTTCCCCATGTGTAACGTATATACGAGCCAGTTTCCCTTAGAAAGTCCTCCACGAAGGAATCCCTCCCCTTAAGCAGATAGCCCTCGTATGCTTTGCCATAATTAAATACACCAATTGGGTGGATTAGAAGTCTAATCTCCTCCAGACTTTGGCAACCATTCTTCCAAGAAATTTATGGACAAAACAACAACATGATTAGTAAAGTACGCCGCCTTCTCTTAGCTTTTTCGTTTCATAACTTTGGTTAATGTATTTGTAATTTTATTATTACTACCATATTGGAAATCTGTGCACTGTCCCACAAAACCTGTTTCGAATACCAAGAAACTTGAAGTAAATTACAGAACAGAGTGCCAAAAATGGTTTACTTCTGCTAGCGCATAATAATCTTCTCTTTTTAATGAAATGAAGTAGTGAATGTATTTACATAAACAAAAATACATTAAGTTCAAAAACTCTTGTTTAGCACAGTAATGACTATTAATAATTTTACTTAATATAAGGACTACTATTCACATACGCATAAAAGAATAAGAAAGTATTCTTAAATTAACCATCTGAACTAAAAAAATTGCTTCTTAAATGAATTATACTTATTTTTCCCAATTTTCACAGAATTAAATAGATAGCACTCTTATCTCGTTTGCTAATCTAAAGCTAAAGCCATGGAATAGATTTGGTTTCCATTGCAAAGCAGTTCTATTTTGTTCAGCCACTTATTCAAGTTTTATTTAATTATCTTGGAATTTGGTGCTTGAAGTTATAAAATGTCTCGAAGGATATTCATCCATTCCCTTAAATATAAAAAATATTTAAAATTTTTCCACGGGCGTATTTCGGATGAACCTAACACGAATATAAACGAATTCTGTTCCACTTATACTGTTGTGTCATTTAAGCGGTATTTAAATTCAATTTTATGATACTTTAGGCCTCTCTTGTCAAAATTCATTTTTAACTCCGCGTATCATATTTATTTCCAGAGTTAGCGGCGCTTTCACGTGACGCCATTCTTTCATTTTCTCGAAAAAAGATGGTATATTGGCTCTAGTGAATTGCATTATTTGAATTATTGGGGTATAGGAAAATATTTCGTACGTATTCACTGTTTTCCTCTTTAAAACAGTTTATTCGTTCTCATACCATTGGACTATTTTCGAAAAAGTTCTTGTTTATTTAATTTATATTTAAAAAGACACAAAGTTTAGATTCATTCATTTTTTTATTCTGCTTTTTATTTGATTATTTATTAAGGGTCATTCTTTAACATGCTCCCAAAATTAAATAATTTTATATTCTATAAAAAGCTCCCCCCCCATCCTGGGTAGGACTTAATTACCGTTTCCGCAAGTTCAGATAATATTTATATAATTAAGAACGTGGTTTCTTAAACATTTTATTTTGTTCTCAGTTATTTTTAACTTCCGATCCCTCACCCAAACATGGATTTCTGGAACACAATTTTAATTTCGACTTGGAATCAATTACAGAAATCAAAATAATTTTTGAGTTGAAGCTATTGGTTTTATTGTTGTATTGATGCATAAACTCCTTTTTGTTAAACTAAATACGAACCCTAATATTCAAAAGAGTAAGTAAATATGCACATATTCATAATCTTTTCTTCATAACCATTTTCTGCAAATTCAATAATAAAAATTCACTGCGAGAAAAATTTTCTGATCTAAATTTATTACTTGAATATTTAATTGTAAAAAGCAGAAAGTAACAATGTAGCACCAAATGTTGTCTATGCATAAAGACTCTTGCTACAAATTTCCTGGGGTAAAAGGGGCCCACCAGCGGTAAAATCGCAGAACACTGGTAGTTTCGATCTGAGTTCGAATCCAGGCGAACGAGCTGAATGCATGGACGTTTTAGTGGTTTTTTCCATGTGTAACTTGTATACGAGCCAGTTTCCCTTAGGAATCCTCCACGAAGGCATGCCTTCCCTTAGACAGATAGCCCTAGCCTGTTTTGCCCTAATAAACTAAAAACAAAACTGGAGTAAAAGATTTTTCACAATTATCAGGTCATAGATAAATGACTGATTATGATGCAGCACTCTCGTTATTACTGAACATTCTGGCTGCTATCTCTTAACCGCAAAATCCTCAAAGTACACTTTGCCAGAAGATGAAGCAAATTAGCAGGGAATGAGCTTAAAAGTCTTTAATTTGTAATGAAAAGCCTTTTATATAGCAATAAAATAGTTACAGATAAATTATTCCTATTTGAAATATTACATATGAATAACTACTATATATTGTTAGCTTTTCATTAATATTAAGTGTTTGTCCAATATTATTTAACAATATTTTATAAACTAACTACCTAAATCCAAAATACGTTCAATTAACAGCTTCAGAAATTAATACAGTCAAAAGTCGTTAATCCGGACTCGTCGGGACTTCGGCGATTCCGGATTATCGATTTTTCCGGATTATAGATCATCAGTTTAAATCTGGTAAGATGGCATGCAGAAATTCTAAAATTAAAAATATGAAACCGTAATTTATGAAATAAAGAACAATTATGATCTAAAGGGTATCAAAATTTACAAAAAAAAAGCTTAATATTTATTTGTTTACTTTATTAAACATTTCTTTCAATGTAAGTTGTTTAAGTTGCTTCGTTTTTTATGTGATAATACATTCTCTTTAATTCTTTAAAGAGACATAATTTCTTGTTCAGTAACAAAGTTCCGCTGTTCAAGTCCTATAATTGCTGTGTCGAGAATACCGACTAATTTGTCAATTGAAATTTTTTCGTTTTCAATAACCTCTGTCACTTTCTTTGCTATCGGAAGCGAATTATAATGACGAGGAATCTGATTTAAATCATATCAAAGATGGAGTACATCGAGATGAAATACTACATTTAATAAGGAATTATAAGCCAAATAAAATAAAAACATCTGCCCTGAAGATAAGGATAGTGCTGACAGATCAACTTCCAATTCATTGCGCGGCGCCGCGGCGTTAAAGATAAACAAATTTTAGATAAACAAACGTTAAAGTTTAGATAAACAAAGGATATGCCTTTATCCATTTTTTGTAGCAATTTCACTTTTTGTTTAATGAACTTCGAAACATACTTTCGCTTTGTAGATCATTTACATATTAATAAATATATATCAGAAATTCTATTTGACATAATCGAAAGTTCAAGCTTACTTTTATAAAATTGCTCTAACAGTTTGCAAAAAATAATAAGCCGGATCCAATTCGAAGATTAAGAAACAACGCAATCTGCAACATTAACTGAAATAGATAATTAAATAATTTTAGCCTAGCTTATACCGTCCGTTATACATTAAACGCGCACTCGTAAACATATTTTGCGCACGCGCACAAGCATATTCTCAGCCGTAAAGGCCTTACGCGCATGCGTCAACGCGACGCATGCGCAGAAAGTTTGAAGCTTTGAGGTCCGGATTATAGATCATTCCGGATTATGGGTGTCCGAATTAACGACTTTTGACTGTATTGCTATTATGAATTATCCTAAAAGGATTATTATCAAGGTTTATCATAACTGTATCGTAAAGTGTAAAAGAAAATAAATGACAATGAGGTCAAAAGAATTTTTATCGGTGATTCAAAGACCCCTTAACTCTCTCTAATGATATATGCCCGTTTATTTCCTTTGAACGTAATTTAAAATCTGAAAACTTTCAGATTTTTTTAAGATATGTAAAATGTGCAATACCTCACCGAGACTGCAACCTGAACCTCTAGGACACGCGCCGAGTGGGCTTCCGTTACACCGCGAAGAAATGCTGAAAGAAGGGAGAACATAACTTTTTTGAAATACTGAAAACAATTTATTAAATCGTTTAGCGTGCATGTAATGCTAGAATAACTATGGTAGTTACTTGTCAGTGTTATAATTTTGTGGTTACAATAGTTGTAAATAATTATTTTACTCGTCATTTAAATCTCCCGCGGCCTACCAGCGGCTGAGCGGTAACGTCGCTGAACACTGGTAGTTCGGTCCGAGGTTCGAATCCCGCGAACGGGCTGGCTGCATGGGTGTTTTCGTGGTTTTCCCCATGTGTAACGTGTATACGAGCCAGTTTCCCTTAAAAAGTCCTCCACGAAGGCATCCCTCCCTTAAAGCAGATAGCCCTCGAGCGCTTTGCCGTGATATAATAAATCAAATCAAAATATTTAAACCTCCCTTCTTAGGAAAAGCCAAAGTAATGAGCAATAAAACTGACATTTGATGAAAATGTACTGAACACCTGTTTTTGACCTGAAGTTTTACCGCTTTCTCATTGTTTTGTTTGGTATATTATTCCTAGACTTTATTACTTTCCTATCCGTACATTTCAAGTTCTGCTCATAGAATAAAATTAAAGGGTAATCATTTTCACTAAAAACCTATGCAAATCATTAAAAAATATGAAAAAAATGAACTGCTTTATTTTTATGTTTCATGAAAAAGAAAAACACTCGGTTATCTATTATTCCTTGTCTAATTTAAGGACTGCACATTATCTGCTCATTAAAGTATCGAAACAGGAACATACACCTGTTGTTTCCCTGCAGACCTTCGCGTGAGTAATTTCGTTGGAGGAGCATTTTGTCCCGACTTGCTGACTAATAATGCATCGTTTACACTGCTTCCTGCTTTCAGTACTCTTGCCGGGAAAGACGCCTACATTTTGCTTCACTACTGTTGCTTTTAATGAAAAACAACAGTATGTCCGCTTTCTTAGTTTACAAACTAGTTTTACTTGAAACTGTCCATAATGGTTTTTGCGCGCGCCTGTTTTACGGATTACTACCGAGAAAAATAATAACCGTAGTAACAGAATTTTAAGAGCCTTACAGTTTAATTTAATATAATTGCATACGATTCGACATGAGGTTCTGCTTCGTGAAGTAATACTTAGCATGTTTCTTATTACTTCTGAACACGTAATGCTTTGTGTGTGGATTTAAAAGCGTAATACTTTACACTATTAGAAATTTCAGCAAATTTCATTTTCATTTATGTTACAATTATTTATTATTACAGTACATTAATTTCATTTAAGCTAAAATTTTGGCATAGCAGCTTAGGCAGATCCTATCTCCTACTGGTTCTGCCAGCGTTTCCTTTTCAATAACAAATACCCTGTAAATAGCGACTGAGCTTCCACCAAATAACTTTTTTAAGTCTAGTTTTGATAATGGATATGAAAGGTTTTCCACTTTTCATATAAACCAGTGCCTTTTAATCTTTTCTGCCCCGTACACCCCTTTCACTATTTCTAGAAGAGCTTTCCCTCCTCATTTCCAAAATTTGAAAAATACATATATTCATTTATTTAGATTTAGATTATTTTCTAATATATTTTATAACTCAAGCAACAAAACAGTGCATAAAATGTTGGTAAATACCAAAACTCGTATAAAAGCAGTTTTTTTTTTTATATTCATAAACTAAAACTAAATACTTAACAGCTAAATAAAAGTTTGACCTCATTTTCCCTGAAACCATGAAATTCCCGCCATGGGGAATTCCCTTCTAATTTAGAACCCCTAATATAGACTGAGCACTTTTCGGGCGCGTCATTCATGAAGATTTTACAAAACCAGAAGTTGAAATGAAATTTTCTGTTTGTTCTAGATATAAATTTTCTAAACTATAAAGAATAGCTGAATATATTTTTCAAATATTTCAAAGTAAATGTTGTCGCAATAAATTATGTAACGCAAAAATTCTTACAGATTTAAAAGCATATAATCTGTACTGATGTTTTTCCTGTTCTGTTTTTGTAGTGTAATTAAATGGTTTTGATCACCAGCATGATGTGTTTATTAAAATATCCATTAATAATAATGTCAAATTGTTTCAATCTTTCTCGTGACAAACGTAAGAAACATTACTCAATGCTACGATACATTAAACAATATTTTGACTCTACTTACAGCCGTATTCGTAAGATACACACACATAACTTGAAGTTTTTCCTTGAAGCTATATATATATGATCATGAAGCATCTAATCAAAAAAGTGTACAAAATTCCATTTTAAATATATGTGAATAGTTTGTTTTGATCAGTCGCTTCGGAGATAAGTGGTTTCCGGAATGGAAGACTGATTCTAGTTTTAACTACAGTTTCAAAAGTTAAGAGCGAAGTGCACGAATATCAATCTATTGTTTCATTTTGAATTTCAAACTTCACGAGAAGTATGCAGGTTTATTTCTTGTTTAGGGTATTTTACCTTCATTTATTATGATAAAGAATCCAAGATATTATAGAGACATTAAGTAGCATATACTGCAGACGTAAAAAATGATCAATGCCCTCGCCGGGACTCGAACATGGAACTCTCGATTTCGCGCCGAGTGTGCTACCGTTACACCACGAAGGCATGCAGAAAGGAGGGAGAAAATCCCCCCATTTAAAGAGTGACGGGGGATTAGGAGCCAGAGTCGCTCGGGCGCCACTGTAGAGTCATTAGGTATTTTATGCTGGAGACGTGAAAAATGATCAATGCCCTAGCCCTTTGAGGGGCGGTATATAAAATAATTTAAATTGTAATAAAATTTTGCATGAACTACAACTTATGGACCCTAAGGACACAGAATTGAGACTTCAAAAAAATCTACAGCGAAATCCTGAATTTTAAGAGCCGGTATATATTTTATACCGGCGCCCCTCTAAGACATTTTGTCCCAGGTAGCTGCCAACTGCTAATTTTTGTTTTTTAAATTAATTTTGCGTACTTTTTATGTGCTTCTGTAGTGATGAGTGCTTGAATATGGTTATGTAAGTCTGAAGACAAAAAGTTTTAAAATTTCGGTAGAAATTTAAAATTTTAAAAATAAAATTTATGTTTTTATGCACTTTGAGGATGCAACCCAGCTGAACATACTTACGTAAAATATGGGTAAAAAGCTTTTCAAAATGATTTAAATTCAATATTATTATTTTATAAAATATATATATATATAACACTGCATGCGTAAATCGTATCATGCTGTATCTGAACTAGTATAATATTACAAGCAGATGTAACTCAGCCGAAAATTTAAAAAATTGAAGAATGAAACGCTATGACTCAGCTGAGAAAGTATGCTGCATTTTTGAAGTTCTATTTTATGCTTTAGATAATATGTGGAAAAAATCCATGCTTCATACTATGATACGAAGAATCCCCCCCTCCACGCGTACACGCTTTAGATGATCGAGGACCGTAAGCGTCCCTCTTTTATTTTTTGTAAATATAGGTTGTAATATATCTTTTTGTTCAGGAAGAAACGCTGTTAAACAATTTTATTATTTGATACACCTCAAAGCTATTCTTTGGCTCTTATTCCGATTTTTAATCCCTTTGGCTTCCTAGGGGCTCCTTTTCAACTTTTGGATAAACATGGAATCTAAACATTTTGGCATCTAAAAAGGGCCTTTGAAATATTTTCCCTCCTTTCGACAACTGTGAAAATTTATTTCGGAAACAACCTATTTGTATCAACCAGAGGGCAAATTTCTCTAGTCTTTCATCTGAAATTAACAAAGAATTTAAAAGAATTTCCCTAAAGAATAAAATCATTCCTTCAAACCAGCAGTTTTTGTGATTACACTATGAGATAGAACTTAAGTACATTTACATTTTATGCGAGCTTTCGCTTTGTGTGATCTTATCACATTTCACAAAGGGAAGAAGGCGTGACTCCCGAATGACAAATTGGTTGTCAATCACCTCTTTTCATTTTCCTGCATTCTAGGATTTTGGAGAACACGAAGCAACGGGTGTCTTTCGGGGGCTATCATGCCACATTTAACCCCCACAATTGTGTAAAGTTTTGACCCCAGACGGCAATTTTGAAATCGATGAGTCTTTCTCTTGGGAAAGGGATAAGTGCTGAAATAAAAATTTTAGCTAAACGCAGACTGATGAAACTTGAGCTGAGTACACAAAAAATAAATGAAACTATTATACTTGTATTCAGTCCTAGCGCAGAGTCAGTAAACTCCTCATTCCTTCATGAACATACTATTTAATCCTAAACGACTTATAAATTAAACAGGAAAAATTATTACACCATAAACTGTTATAATAATAAAGAAATTCTGTCATGTCACAGAGTAGAAAAGGAGAAGACTGGTGCTGCCATCTATTGGCGTGGTACCCTCAGTGTGGGCGCCGGTATATATTATATACCGGTTTTAAAATCGTATAAATAATCTTTTGTTAATTATCACTTCTGACTGAAATGAAGTAAATATGTAAGATTCAGCATGTGTACATCATATATTTGCAGATTTTTAATTTTTTCTTTCGCTCCAATAGAATTTATTAGTCTTCCAACATGATAGCTTGGGACGAGGTATATTAATTTCATAACTGAAAAATACTGAGCATTCATAGGATGATGTTGCCATTTAGAATCAAAAGAAAACACTAGACACTTACGATTATAGCTTTTGGTGTAGAAAAATTAGCATTTTTTCGGACGTTAAAAAATTGACAAACAACCGGTATATATTATATACCGGTGCCCTTCAAAGGGAGGGGACTCGAACCTGGACCTCTCGATTACGGACCGAGTGTGCTATCGTTACACCACGAAGGCATGCAGAAAGGAAGGAGAAAATAGTCCATGATTTTTGGTGCTACTTCTCTAATTTCTGCAATTATAAAAGATGCAGTTTGGGGCTTACTGAACAAAAAAGGGCAAATTTTTTGCTTCCTACTATATTGTCATATGCTTATTAAACTGCAGATACATGTTTATCGTATAAAATTTCAATATTCGAATAACACAAAAAGAAAAAAAAGGCTGGTAATGCAAAAATATGCATTTCAACCGGCAGAGATTCCTTCATAAAGTATTATACGAGGATTGTATTCATAAAAAACAGTTACTGAAAACATAACCTAATTACTTAAATCAAGAAGTGAAATATTTTCCCTATTTCTGACGTAAGAGAAAACCAATGATGTACATAAATATATTTCTGGAAGAATAGATTTAAAAAGGACAATCGTGACAACAAATGTAAATAACAGCTTCTCTCATAAGAATAGGTATCATTCATTCACAAATGTTGGTAGCAAGTATATTCACCCTTTTCCCCTTTTCTCTGCATTGTTAGTCTGTTTTGATGCTTACCTTGTTGATTTTAAGCACAAATGTTTCATAATGCATCACTCATACCCTTATATTAAGGATATCTTAGTTAACAGTTAATTATTTGTCCACATACATTATAAATCTGTTTGATTTAAAATTATTATCAGATATATTTTATTCGCAAAATTATCATAATGTATTGAAGTGTTTAGATGATCATCTTAAAAACTATATTTTATGTTCAAAAAGCGAATATGATTGCAGATTTTCATTTACAACTTGAGAAAACATTATATCAGTTGGCTTCCATATAACGTATTAAGAATATTTTACCTTTTGTTTGCTTAAATTCAACAAACCAGTGTCAATAGATTAAATAAAACTGAAAATCGATTTTTGGTCAAATAAATTCAGTTAAGATGCTCAATGTAATTCTTCGAATTTCGTTTATTTCTGCCATCAAGTTCATAGAATTAAACATTTGAATGAAAATTATAAATAATACCAATAATAAAATAAATTGGCAACAATTACTATGCAGTTTGCAATAAACTAATAATTTTCCAAAAAAATTAATAATTTTGTTAATGTACCTAATTTTGTTAATATACCTATGGAACTGATATGCTTAATGAAGAAGTAGTCTTGATTAATCTGAACCTCTGCCTGAATAAATGAATACGTGTCTAGTTAACCAAACAATCAGATACATTCTACTTCTTTAATCCGAAACTAAATCTTGTATTATTGCCACTGTTACCTAAACTTCACTGATGAAAGCAACTGAATGGAACACGTTGTGTTATTTTCAGTTATACAGTAGACTTTTTAATACAGTAGACTCTTTATTAACCAATCACTATGGGACTAAAAATAAGGCCGGATAAACAAAAGACGATTATTCTGAAAAGCACAGAAAGGAGCCTTTATAGCTTTTAAATCAGATTTTTTTTTAAATATATAGAGAGATAATATTTTAAGCATTTATTTATACAGGTAAAAAGTGACAACAAACTTTTTAATTCAGTTCTTGCTTTAAAGGCATATCAGACCTCTTTTTTATGAAAACAGATTTTCATAGTTTTTTGAGAGCACCTTTGTCCAATTACATTTTTTTATTAAAACCTATAATGGATTATCGGTCTCTCCATCAATCACTCTCCGCTCATTATCCGACTTTCAGTTCATTGTAGGTTCATTTCACAGTTTCTACATATTCAATATACACATTAGTATAACGCTTAGTATATAAAGTATTTCTCCCGTCTTCTAAGCATGCCTTCGTGGTGTAGTGGTCAGCACGCTCAACCCGAATTCGAGAGGTCCGTGGCTCGAATACCGGCGAGGGCATTGCTCATTTTTCATCTCTCCTGCTTCAAAAATACCTAATGACTCTACAGTGGTGGCCGAACTAAAAGATGATGAATAATAATTCTTCACCACCAAGATTTGGTGACTGGATCCCCTAAAACCCCAGTCGCCCTTTAAAAAGGGGGGTATATAAGATATTTCTCTCGCCTTCTTAGCATTCCTTCGTGCTGTAGTGGGCAGCACGCTCGATGCGAATTCGAGAGGTCCGTGGTTTGGATCCCGGCGAGAGCATTGCTAATTTTTCACATCTCCTGGTTCCAAATAATCTAATGTATCTGCAAGTGTTTCATTTAATAAGTAACGCATTCTTTTCTGCTTGTTCAAGTTTTCCATTTCAAGCAAAATTAGTAAAAATTTTTAAATCAGCAAAAATATTAATTCAAAAATGTACACGAAGTAATTATAATTCAGAAGGTGCTATCACTAATTGAAGCATTTCATTCAGAACTTCCAAAACTATCATTGGCAGTGCTCCCATTTTATTTAAAATTTTGCTTTACTTTATGAAACAAATAATGCATTATTTTAGTTCCCACATTTTTTTAAAACTCGTAAAGAAAATTTAATTCGTGGAAAAAATAATCTTGCCGAAAATATGATTGGTTTAAGAGAAGCAGGTTAAGGCCAGACAGGGTACGAACAGATTCATTATAATATGTCTTGTCATTCATAGACATATCAGCTTGCAAGCACAAGAAATTTTGAATTATACTTTCAAAACTGATTGTTAAATCACACAAGAAAAGTTTTAGTGCGGAAACTTGCTCTAAAATATTAAGAGAGACAATAAAGTAATTTTTTTCTGTGCTATTATGGCGATCTGTTTTAACTGTTATATCAAATGCTGCTAAATGTTACCCACAACAAGCTGATCTTTGTCAGTGTGCAGGCAAGCCTCCACATTTATTCAACATCAAATCTGTTCACTGCCACCCCTCAATGACAGAGCGAGATTGACCACTACAACCGGTTTTCTGTCTCTTCTGCTGCTACACTCCGAAGGTGTAGGGCGGGCTTCTGTCCGTCTTCACCGCGGATGATGCGCGTCTGCAATTTGTTCTTTTTCGTGCCTTTCTGACGACCATCTCCATATAGTTTCAAGAGAATGCATTTTGTCAAAATAATAATAGTAAGTGGTATGAAGATTCAACTAAATTGATCTAGATGCTGACTTCTGCGGTAAATGAATGATGTTTTACGACTTGAGACGTCCTCGAAAGGAATTCATGTGCACGTGTTGCATCTTGATGCTAGAATTGGCCTTGTGTTTTCACAAAAATATATTGGAATAATAATTCAAGTCAACGTCCTTCGCTATAAAAATTGAATTTTGTTATCATGTAACTTTGTGTAACGAAGATGAACTGAGATTTACTAGACTGGAATTTTACGCATTTTGTGCAAGAAAGATTAGGACTCAAAATGATAGGACTGATTCTTACTGCTGCAGTAGTTTGCCGTCTATTGTCTTCTGTCTGGATATGTTTTCTTGATTTATACTAGGATTAATTTAAAATTTCACGATGTCAGGATATAATAAATTTCTCGTAATTCACATTACACTGGTGTGCAAAAATTAAGGACGAGACGGTTTTTTCAATATAACTTTGTACAAAAGCTTTCCAAATCAACACATTTTATACCGTAAGATTCCCAATACGTAAGGACATGAGTAATGTAAGCAACACTTACTAAAAGAGAAATCAGAGGGATAAAAAGAAGCTTTATTAAAAACGTAGCATGGAGCGCAATGCGACTGAAGGCCGAAACATCCCTGTGATGGGTGTCCTGCAAGAAACATCCGGTCTTTAATAGGGGATATGATCTCCCCTGACTGCTAGGCAGGTTTCACAGCGTCTGCCCATGCTGAGAATGAGGGTGTCAATGAGTTGTTGAGGCATTGCTGCCCATTCGTCTTGCAGCGCCAATCGAAGCTCCGGAATCGTTACTGGTGGTAAGGTACGAGCTGCCAAGCGTCTGCCTAGAAAATCCCATACATGCTCGATGGGATTGAGATCCGGAGATCGTGCCGGCCAATCCATACGTTCAATATCCTCACTCTCTAAGAGCTGTTCGGCAGCTACTGTGCGATGACATGGTGCATTGTCGTCCATGAAAAGGAACTGCGGACCTATAGCGCCTCTAAAAAGACGCACATATGGAAGAAGAATCTCGTTACAATAACGGGTCCCGTTGACTGAACCTGCGTCGAAGATATGAAGGTCTGTACGACTACCAAGCATGATGCCTCCCCAAACGAGAACACCGCCACCTCTATACCTGTCCCTTTCAATGATGTTCGAGGGATAATTGCGGCTTCCCCGCTCTCTCCAGATGAGTATACGATGAGAATCGCTACTCAGACTGAATCTGCTCTCATCTGTAAAGAGTACTCGTCCCCATTCATTGTCTCTCCAATTCCGGTGTTCCCGGCACCCCAGAGAACGCCTTCTCCGATGGGCAGGCGTTAGAGGTACACACCGTACAGGGCGTCGTGCAAACAGACCACCAACGTGCAGTCTTCTGGCCACGGAAAAACGCGATATCGTGCTCGGTTCCTCGTGGACGACCACTACTACCCCCGGATAGCTGTTCCTGTAGTTTTAAATTGTCTCCAAAGTCGTGAAACGATGCTGTGAGCAATTCCGAACTCTGCAGCCACACTTGTCACACTGCGGCCTTCCTCCAACTTCCCAATGATTCGACGTCGGGTAAAAGCATCCAGATGTCGTCTAACAGATTGATTATTCGCCATTTCTCGCTGAGGCAGCAACTCGGTGTGATTTTAACTGCTATACGGCGTGCAATCTCTTTGCCAGAAATACTGATCTTACACCGACAACATGCTTTATACTACTCAGACACTCCCCCATTACGTCTACCTGCATATCTGCAAATGTGCTACCGTACATCACCTTACTTAATCTCCTGATTGGTCTTTCTGTCCGCTCTGCCTCTTCGTTCAGCTGATATGCTAATTTTTCGACTTCGTCCTTAATTTTTGCACACCAGTGCATTTGAAGTGTCATCCTTTGGGGGTAAGTTACTCTTAATTCCATATTTGTTTAGACCACACACTCTTGTCACATTTGGCACCTATTTATTATTACATTCAGTTCATTTGTTTGACATTTTTTACGGTGTAATTTGCTATGTATCTCAGTCACCTTTAATAAGCTAATAAAAGTATACTTATTGAGAGCGATTTCATCACAAAAGCTTATAGAAATACCAGATGTTATAATGGGATAATTAGGTTTCTCGAGAAGGCATTGCATAGTGCAAGTCTTTCTTGTTTTTTAATTTATCATATGCAAATCTTTTTTGCTTTCTGACAATGGTTGTCAAGAAAAGATTTTAACTTTATCTTATGATTTCTGAAACTATTTAAATATCAGTATCTCTCCAGGCTCTGCTTCATTTCTCAAGATTCAGCTTATTTTCATTTTCATGCTTCTCTTGCGAGGAAAAATACTTTTTTTGATACAAGAAATCAGAATTCAAACTGTCCCGATACTCCACTTATTTATCAATTGTGTTTCAGATTTATTTTTTAAAACGGACATAGGTAAGGAGAATAATGTGTAGCTTTCACATGAGCGAACAAGGCATCGTACTAAAAACGTTTTTCCGTATTTTATACCGAGCTAAAAAGCTATTCAAAGGTGCATACCTTCAGTTTTTGTGAACTTAAATAAATCTGTTTTTCTATAATTTATTTATCTAATACATATTTATTTATCATATGTGTTTCAGATTTATTTTTTAAAACGGACATAGGTAAGGAGAATAATGTGTAGCTTTCACATGAGTGAACAAGGCATCGTACTAAAAAAGTTTTTCCATATTTTATACCGAGCTAAAAAGCTATTCAAAGGTGCATACCTTCAGTTTTTGTGAACTTAAATAAATCTGTTTTTCTATAATTTATTTATCTAATACATATTGAGATTTGTTTTTAACATAGTTCGAAAGCAAATTTGTGCTTCAGTTTCTGTGACGATGTAATTTGCAAAATAAACATCTCAAATCGAATCAATCTTAATGAGAAACTGGAATATATTTTCCGTAATTTCAACCTCAGCCTCCCAGAGGTAATTCGTTATTATGTTTCTCTCTTAATTTTCTTCTTCACTGTGACTTAATTTTGAAATAGGAAATCACGTTAAATTTAAATTAACATTGAGTATATATTCCTTTACTGACCTTAGAAAAAGTACCATCACTTTTCTCTTAGCTAATGGAAGTCCTTCACGTTCATAAAATTAAGTAAGTCAAATTGACATTAAATTTTCGCAAATTCCTTAGCTTTTAATTTTGAAAGCAGAAACATGTATTTGCTTTTATGCTTAATTTAATATGTGTTTTTGCGATTATATTTAAACAAGAGAAGACAAGCTTCTCTTTCATAATGAAAAGAAAACCATCACATCAAAAGAAATTATTTCTTCCGGGACGAAATGAAAACGCAGTTTTTAGTTCTAGATTTCATATTTATATTTAATTATTAAATTAATAAAAATTTAATTGCACTAATTTATTATTATCTCAGTAATTTTCAAATTTTATAATAAATCAATGAGAATCCATCTTAACTTTTTTTCTCAGTTTCTCCCCCCCTGCCAATATTATATCCCCCTGCCGATAAATAAAGCATACAAAACATATAAAATACATTTTTTTTTAAATAGATTAAATGAAAATTCTGATTTATTAGCTATTTCATAAAATATTTTACAACCGAGAAAGATGGCCAAAATACCAAATTTCGCAGCTAAATATCTTTCTAAATTATAGTCGATATTTGGCCAAAATACCAAATTTGGCAGCTAAATATCTTTCTAAATTAGAGTCGATATTTGGCCAAAATACCAAATTTCGCAGCTAAATATCTTTCTAAATTATAGTCGATATTTGGCCAAAATACCAAATTTGGCAGCTAAATATCTTTCTAAATTATAGTCGTACGGGTGTCAAAAATTTTGTGTATATGGAGGGGGAGGGATGAGTGTAAATTTTTACTAAAGATAGGGTTTGAAGGACAGTATAAAATGTTAGTAATTTCCGCAATATTATTACTTCCTTGTACAAAGCGAAGGAAGCATCATAAATGAAAAAAATTTCAGGTATCTTATTTAAACGTAAATATCCATTTTGACAGTTCCCGAATCCATTTATATGATTTTTTATGTCATATCTATAGGTACGAACAGAATAAAAAAATCGTTTTTCCAAAACCGATTGTAATTTAGATTCAGGGGGGAATTTTTTCATGACGTCTATATGTATGTATCTCGCATAAATTAAAAATGATTAGCCTTGGATAGTTGAAATTTTGTATATGAGCCTGCTGTAACATTTAGTTGTGAACCTCCCTTTTTTACTGCAATCAGTAGTGCCAAACGTGTGTATATGTTACGGTGAAACACCGAAATCTGGAGAATGTCAACATTCACATAGTCTCTTGGTGAAAGTCCGAAATATTTTCCAAATACTCTTATTTCTGACTTACACCGGTCAATGTTGACATTCACCATGTACTAATGGTGAATGTTGAACATATAACAATATTATATTTTCTTCTCCGTAATTCAGTCGCGAATAAACGCACTTGAGACTTGAAATAAGAACTTAAGAATTGAACCTAAAACACACAATGCATTCAAAATTAGAAAGGAAAATAATAGAAGTTAAAAACTTACTTAATTATACAGTACGTTCTAAATGAGAAAATAAAATAACAGTAATAAAAAACTTACTAAATTATGTGATTCAAATCTTATTTATTGCAACAACTTAAACTATTATGGCACTTTATAACCTCTCTTTTCAACTTTCACCACAGCATATCTGTGATTGTCGACATACACCGGTGAGGGTCCGAATATACAAGAATGTAGTGCAATATTCGATCTTTCACCGACGTATTTGGTGAATGTTGACATTCTCCGGTGAAAGTCGACATTCTCCAATTTCGGTCTTTCACGGTAACAGATATATATATAAACCTACTACCCCTTACTTGGCTTAAAATCCTCACCCGGCCTTTATTTTAGCAATCGTTGATCGTATCATAAACTTCCCACTTCCCGTGTTTTAAATTATGAAAATATTTATGTTTTGACAATGTTAAACTTTTTTTAAAAAATTTATTTTCTACAAATAACGAAATCTCACTTTTAATGCGGTCTTCCGATTCCTATACTTATATTTTCAAAATTTTTATACTCGGTATAAAAAAATAAAATTATAAGAAGTTAGACTCTAAAAATTGACCGGAATATTTACCCCAATTTGCAAGTCTTTATGCTATTTCCTACTTTCCTTAGGGGATCGGTTAATTAAGTTAGACTAGTTCAAGGAGATAAGTTGAAAGGAAGTGCAGCCAAAATTATGTATAAATTAATAGGCCATACAAAGAAGCCATGTTGTGTCCCCATCAGATTTTTTTTTAATGTGAAATTGTCAAAACATGAATATTTGCGTCATATAAAAGATTTTTTAATTTGAAATAAATGTATACGACCAATGGTTGGGAAAATGAAGGCCGCATATGAACTTCTATGGTTACAGTATATAAATTGTCGCTGGTATCTATTAGGTTGAAGAAAAGAAGGGCTTATAGAGACACTTTGCGCCAAGTCGGTTTAAGAATATAAATATTCCGGTTTAGAAATCCATTCCTAAATGTACAACTTTTGTAAAATTCATTGTAACTGAATGACACAGAGTGAACTAATTTTCATATTTCTATCTAGCTTTCCCTTGAAACTTCTACTAATTTTAAAAGTTAGCTTTCGTAATTTTAATATATTAATTTCTTTAAAGGCAAAATATCAAAAGATGAACAACTGCTTCATTTAAAATAGTTTTGTAATACATATATATATATATATATATATGCGCCTTGATCGAAATGGTAGTTAACGCTCCTAGCTGTGGTATTGTTGCGCTTGGGCTCGAATCTTAGAAAACATGTTTGTAAGTGTATAGCATCTGTGCAACACGGGAGCACTCAAAATACTGGCGAACCGGAAGTTCTTTTGATAGGTATGGTGTTAGGAGAAGAATGGTACGAAACTCTCGAAGTCGCCTTCCTGTTCTCTATCAAAATTGGGATGGAATTCCTGGTTCTGGAGGGGGAGGATAAAATTGGTCGTCCTCTGCGGTGCACCTTAAGCAACATTCTTGATGTTGATATAGCTGAATTACTGATGGCTATTGGCCTTTCCTTATGAATGTATTAAGTTGCAAGTGTCCGGCCATTTGAAACATAACAGAATACTTCTGTCCTAAAATATTTTTCTCTAACTTCTGAAGAGCCAGCATGTAATTATTAATCATTTATTTAATGAATAAAAACATAAATTTTAATACATACAGAATATAAATATTTAAATACATACAGTGTAACACTATAGGTTTAAAAATGAAAGATGTTAAAGTTTAATTTAACGTGAACGGTTCAACGGCAAAATCGATATGGAATATGATGAAGATAGATAGAATTCTCTCAATATCTTTATAAGTATATTATTCTTAACAAAATTTAAACAAACATGTAAATACGTAAAAAAGCAAATTTAAAGTTAAAATAATTAAAAAATATTTGGTTTTGCACTTGATTTACTTATGCTGTCTGAATTTAAATGATATTGTAGATTAGTTCGAAAATTAAATCTTTTATATGTTTGCAAATTTTTTAATTATTTTAACTTTAAATTTGCTTTTTTACGTATTTACATATTTGTTTAAATTTAAATTTCATTCCTTGCAGCAATGGCGCAAAGAATTAATTAAATTTGTTTTTAAATTCAATTTATTCTTTTGAAACAATTTTATTCTTAACAAAGGTATAAACTGCGAAGAAATCTTAGTATTACTTAACAAAAGAAATAAAAACAGAGGTTATTTGACAAATCGTTTGGTACAAGATATATCTGAGGTGATGCTGCTAATAAGTTGATTTAAGTACGGCAAAGCGTTTGGAGAGCTAACCATAACCATCAAAGGAGAGAAAAATTTCAAGTGGTAAAGGTTTCTTCCCCCCCCCTCCAATTAATTAAAAATCAAAACCTTCTATACGTTTTAAAAGAGTTTTCCAGGTACTTAACGGAAAATCGCGTCGACCACGAGAGACGACGTCAATTGCACCAAACCAAAGAAACCCATTTACTAAATACAAGAAAAAACGTTCTATTCTTATTTTTCTTTCAAATTTATTATATTATCATTTATTTATATTTAATTTTTAATTAAAAATTTCCATTATTTTTTATTAAGGAGATATACTGTAAAAGCAATTATTTTCACTAGGTTTTTCCCTCGAACCACGTTCCCTTTCAGCGGATTAACATTCAGCAGGCCTCAGCATTGAACGAGGAGTTTTCTTATTTCCGCTGTGTTTTCCGAAGATTGTTTTACTCCTATTTAGTACATTGGAGAAGCTAAATTTTAGTTAAATGATTGATAAAAGAAGACTTATCCATTTCTGAAGCAAATTTAGGAGAGTAATAGGAATGAAAAAGTACGAATTTCAAGTAAAATGCATTTCAGCCTTTGTCCAATGATAAATCGAAAATACTTTTCATGTTGCTCGATCCATAGCAGAGAATTTCATTAGTGTACTGCATTCCCACCTTTAATTAGCTGTCAACATTCATGCTGTCTCTAATTTTCTCGAACTAAGACTTCTGCTTCAAATGTTCTTAAAGTTATAAATTACCCTTCCAATTCATCGAGCCACAAAGGTATGCAAAAAAGAACCTAACTGACACTTGGAAATGGAGCCTTAAACAAATATATTAAACTGAGGTGCTTCGAAATAATAAATCATTGACTAAAAAAAAAGTCATAAAAACGTAGATGAATTAATTAAGATATTTTTAATATGTACACTATAATTTTGTTGCTGTTTTTATAAAGCATGCATTAATAATGATTATCTTATGTCATGGAAAAAGAAATAATAACATGTTCCGCACATATTTCACTTTTGTGGGATTAAATTTATCTGTTCTGTATAAATTAGTTCGAGTCTCCTAAACCCAGCTGAGTTGTTGAATCCGCAATAATCAAGCAGTTTTCCTTTTTTACTTCCTTGTACGAAGTAAAAAGGAAGTATTGTAATCGCGAAAAGTTTCAGGCAGCATATTTCAACGAAAATATCCATTTTGACCGCTATCGAATGCAATTTAACGATGTTTTTGCGTGATATCTGTACGTAAGGACAGAATAAAAGACTCTTTTCCTTCAAAAAAATTATAAAACTGCTTTAAAATGAATTCTGAAGAGAATTTTTCGTGGCGTCTGTACGAACGTATGTACGTACGTGCGTGCGTACGTACGTATCTCGCATAACTCAAAAACGAGTAGCCTCAGAATGTTGAAATTTTGTATATAGGACTGCTATAGCATGTAGATGTGCACTCCGTATTTTGGTTGCAATCGGCTTCACCAGACGTATATAAATATATTTATATATATATCTACTCTATTACCCGGCTCAGTGATCTCAGTTTCTTTACTCTTATATGTTTGTAAATTGTACATGTTTTGCTTTAAAAATGATTTAATTATGTTGTTTTTATCTTCCGGTTAAGGATTTTATGCCTTTAGTAAATCTGTGTGCAATATTTTTAGAATTATCAGCAATTTTAAAGTTGTTTAATTGCCGCTAAGCCTGTTTTTAATGGCGGCCATTGATGTTTACAGTTGAAACAGGAGACTAGTGGATTTTTTACCAATCTACAGAAACTTAGCTTCGCAACAACAAAGATAACGCATTCATTTATTATTGCCAATTAAATCATGCTTAATTCTTTCTGGAATTTTTTCGAGGAAATAAGCGTTTGAGATTTACTTCGTCATTTTTAATATAGATATTTTGAGTTTTTATGTATTTTTGCCTTCTCGCGAAGTGAGAACTGAATTAATTGAATGAGAAATACTCAATCGTCTGTGAAAAACTGTTTCTTTTTTGTTTTATTTGCTTAATTTCTTTTATACATAGTTCTAGCTTTATTATAGTATTTGAATAGAACATGTGGCAACGATTAGATAATTCTTTAAATGATATACATTTTGTGCATTCTGAGTTATAATATGAATGAAATATAATACTGTTAAGTAAACCTAGCGCCAGAGTGTCGCTATGGTAAACAAAGTGAATTTTAAAGATTGCATTTATTCTGTTGTGGTTTATGCGCTGTCGGCGAAGTAGGTTTAATTCAATCTAATAAGTTTAAATAAAATGCAAGAGTGTGTGTATTTAATTATGGCAAAGCACTCTAGGGCTATCTGCCTAAGGGGAGGGATGCCTTCGTGGAGGACTTTCTAAGGGAAACTGGCTCGTATACACGTTACACATGGGGAAAACCACGAAAACACCCATGCAGCCAGCCCGTTCGCGGGATTCGAACCTCGGACCGAACTACCAGTGTTCAGCGACTTTACCGCTCGGCCGCTGGTGGGCAAATAAAATGCAAGAAAAAAAAATGCGTATAATTTAATATTCCGTACAAGGAAGTCATGTGGTGTATACATCAGATTTTTATTTCCTACTCAATCTATTGTTAGTATGGCCTTGTTCGTTTTCATTGCAGCAAAGATAAAGCATTTCGGAACTTTAGGTCCTCTCCATTTTAAATTGGAATTAAAGACTGACTCGAAATTTATTTTTCTGTATCAAATGGATATATAATACATCTGTCCTCAAATTAAATTCTGTCACGCATCAGCTAACCCACCTGTCAGATATAATGCAAAATATAGCTATTATCACACACATGCCAACGCTAGACGTTTAAATCAGTTGAACCTTAATATAACTTGTAATAAGGTAATATTAATGTATGTATAGAAAAAAATTACGATTTCGTTCACGTACAGAGAACTTGCTCTCTGACATCTCAAGCATTTTATAACCAAATTGTTTATTTTCCGGGAAGCGATTACAGGGCGAACTTTTATTTGTTGAATTAAGTTCAAAATTTCCTTATTTTCTAAAAGTCATTATTTCCAGCTTAATGATAAAAGTATTGTATTATTTATTATAGAAGAAGTCTTATCTTTATTGCAACATTTTTCAAAATTCAAAAACTGAAAGAATCCTACTTCAAGCGCAATGCAGTCATAACAAGTAATGCTGTTTAGAGCATAATGCAATCAGTCGTTAGCACATATTTCACGTTTTCATAGTTGAGTTAGTTTCGTGATCGGCAGTAAAGATTTTCTTACGTCAAACTGTTGGTATTGCTTGATTTAGACTTGAAGATACGTATATCTCTAAACTTAAGAGTTGGAAATTTTTCTTTTCTGAATATTTTGTAAGTGGAATGGGTACTATCGCAACCATCTTAGTAGAAGTAGCCAAATTGTCATAAAATGCCAAACTCTGGCAACCATGCCGATAACCATTATTCCGGCAACCATGCTCATAACAATTGGTTCACTCAAGGCCGCCATTTGCCCACCAGCAGCCGAGTGGTAAAGTTGCTGAACACTGGTAGTTCGGTCCGAGGTTCGAATCCCGCGAACGGGCTGGCTGCATGGGCGTTTTCGTCATGTGTAACGTGTATACGAGACAGTTTCCCTTAGAAAGTCCTCCACGAAGGCATCCCTTCCCTTAGGCAGATAGCCCTCGAGGCTTTGCCGTAATTAAATAAATCGGTTGATCTTTACATTATGGTAACTTGGCGTTTTTTTGGCGAAAATTTGGCGACCAACTCTCCTACAGCAACCCTCTATTTTTTTTTCCCGCCGCCATTTTGTCTTCACGAAGTAAAGACATGTTCTTTTCTTTTTATCTACTGAACACTTCTTCCAACAATCTACTAGACGAATTACACTTATGCTAGAAATTTTATCTAACAAAACTGCTTAATCATGACAAATATTCACTGCAAAATTGGGAAAAAGTGCATAATACCATACTCCTTACGCGTTTTTCAAAATAACACATACACATAAACCATGTACACGCCGACTTATTTTTACTTAAAAAAACATCCCAGAATTGCACAAAAATGGCATTGCGCACACTCTTCACTATATCCATGTACACTGCTTTTTTCTCATAAATTAGAAAAATTTCACGAAAATACATGACAATTTTCTCAATCTTTAAACCCGGTAAAAAGAACATATATGAAATTACCTGATCGCGAAAAAGTATTTACCCTTTCCAAATATGAACATTTCCACATATAAAATAAATAAAATATCCAAAAACTTTTACCTCTAAATCATCTATTACATTATACACGTCACCAACGAATTCATACCGCAAGCATTACAAATACTTAGTATCAAATATTTGAATTATTTCCATGCACGTTTACTTCAACTTAAACGTATACCAAATTCCTACAAACATAAAATTCACAAAATAACTATCATTTAATTAAAATATCACTAAACCATGTACACGCCGTACCATGTATATAGTATGTATACTATGTATATACACACATAGTATACAGTGTATAGTATATATATATAGACGTTCTTTGGATCATTTTTGGTGTTGGCGATAATTTTCAAAGTCGCGCCAAGGCTGCACCATATATTAGGATTTTACCGGTGTGATTTTGAACAGTGGCAGCAAAAAGCTTGTATTATTCGCCTCTATAATTCTATCCTGTAGTGCAATTATATTGCTCAATATGTATCAAAATCTAATGTCACGTTGGAGATAATAAAAACACTGCGGAATCCGAACGCTGCACAAACTGTAAATGTAATACCACGTAACGCAAGTGTAACGTCATTTCTGAATAGTAATGTAAAGTCATATGCAATGTTGTATTGAATTACGTAACATAATATAGAAAATACTTACAGTACCGCATTATATGCAAACACTGTCATAAATAAGTATCTATGTGCCTGTACAAAAATCTCACAGGTACAGCAGGACCTCTGCCTTGAGCACCTATAATGTCTATATATCAGGTCTGCCTGTACGCCATCCTGAAGCTCAATCACATAAAAGCAAGAGCAAATATAGTGTTATAAATGTTTTCTATATGCAGTGTTGCTCCTGACAATGTATTTACAGAGTTGAATCTGCATAATGTAATTCGTAAATGTAATGTCAATAATGGTAATGTAATACCACTATTATCTCATACCTCATATATAATGCCAATGCCGTATCGCATAGTGTCTATATAAGACATGCAATGTCATAATTATGTAAATATGTATATGCACAGCACTATTTATACGTGCACTGAAGTAATTTAGTTGCAACCGCCTTTTGCACACATGTAGTGCATATGTACTAGCCCTGCATGAAAGCTCTCCCAAGTTTGCGTAATTACAGGAATAATTATTATGTTCTATATGTACCTATATGCAATCTCTAGCCGACTTTAGATAAGGGTGGACGTGGTGCTGTACTGATTAATCTTTACGGCAAAGGGACAGTGCCCATGTCCACCGTCACTTATCACTTATCCTGTAGTGTTTGATTACACCTGGCAAAAGCCAAGCATGCTAAACAGATCAGTTGTACTGTCATTCTGGCAAGAGTTGCTCCTTTCGATTCCAGCTTTTATTTTCTAGATTTACAGCGCAAAATCTGTTTTTGTCGACTTTTGTACATTTATTTTATCTAGGTAGTTTAGTTTAAACCTATAAGAATACAAAGAAATCCAACTATCTTTTGCATAGTTTAAAATCTTCACAAGAACGAATTTCAGGACAACACTCCTCGTTCTCACTACACTAAAAAGACGACTGAAAAACCTTTTCGTATCATTACATTAGAAGATTGCAATTATTTATTACCTATTTTACATTTACACCGATTGCCATCGAGTATTTCAAAATGTTCATTATTTCTTACTAGTGCCGTAAAAATTGTTTACACTTTTATATTTTGGTGAAATGATGTAGCTCATTTTAAAATAAGATACAATATTTTAGTTTACTAAATCTACAGCATATTTTCTAAATCTACAGCATATTTTCTAAATTAGAATTACACATTCATTAAGCTACTACTACTACTGCGGATCATTTCTAGAAAATAAAACAGTAAACTGAACAAACTTAGCCAGTCTTGCTTATGATGTCCGAAATCGATTAAAATTAACAGAAATTATGAGTACTATATAGATGAGGGGTAAAAAATGCAGTTATCTTTTTGTATACCTTACTAATTATTTATGCAGTGACTTATATATATTAACGATACAAAGCGGGAAAATGTTTCCAAGTCATAATATAAAATAAATAAAAATATAAAAAGAACATTGCAAAGAAAATCTGTTTCTAAACGGGGGGGGGGGTAAAGACTGCGTTGTCAGACTTAAAAGTTTTATTGTTATAACACAAGACGACAGTAATCTTCAAGCTTGTTATCCCCGCTTATCTCCAGACAATTTACAGAATTACGTACTTTTTTCAACATGCTAACAAAAAAAAACTGTATGAAAGGAAAATTAATTATTATGCGGCCCCAAACTAATTTTTCCAATATTTAATTACTTTAAAACGCTTAGTGCAGTAGAGTGGTTCTGTTTTTCATAACTCAGCGTAATTTATCTTCGCTGAGAGATACCCACACCTCTTTTAACTTCTTAAAAGGATCTAATTAAAAATTTTTAATCAGCAATCAACAGTACGTTCACCCTCGTAACTGTTATTGGTATTTACTTGCGGTACGTCATTATATCCAAATTATCTCTTTGAGCTAATTTAACTCTAATTAAAATTTACCGGTTTTCAATGCTGCTGTGAATAAAGGGGAAAGAATCCTTACGTGCCTTTATTAGCCGTCAAAATAATTCTGCTACTTTTTTTTTAACTTGAAACGAGGTAAAAATGTAAGAGGTAAAATGACTTAGCAGCACACTGCCAATTAAATGTTCAAAGGCTGTAGTTTTTTCAAGGGAATCAAAGTATTATAAAAGTCATCCACAATTATATTAAGAAAAGTAAAATAAAACACAGGAGACTTGTTAAAACATTCTGATTGATTTGTTAGATTTAATTTTAAAATGTGAACCTCCTTGTATAATAGAAGAAATTCTCAGTTTTCCATTTCCATAAGTAAAAACCACCATTTATTTAAAATATGGAAGATCGACGCGTACCATCTTCATTTTCTAATGTAGATCTTGCGCTTAGAAAGATGGCGTATATTTTTAATTCCTAATTTATCTTAGTTCATAGTTTCAAAATTATCTCTTTTGTCAATAATTACTAACTGCAAAATTAGAATAAAATGAGCGTCCTGTAGAATTTACGATTTGAGAAGTTATCTAGAATGTAGAAAGTTAACTATGCCATGACCACAAAGCTTAACATTAATTTATAATAAAATTAACGCAAGATGCGCATATTCTACATAGGATATTTTTCAAAAATATGCCCCTATTTTTATCATTAATGAAAGTTTCATAATTTTAAGTTGTTAAGGATTATTTTTAAATTACTTCTCTCACTAATTTATAATTTCTCTTTATAAAGTTTGTAAAATGTTAAGAACAAGCTTCATTGAGATATCAGCTAATGACTGAGAGATTATTAAGTTTTGAAAGGAAACTTCAGTCAAACAATTCATAGTAACATGGATACGAGCTAGTTTAGAGCTAGAGGATACGAACTCTTACGCAGATAGCCCTCGTATGCTTTGCCATAATCAAATTAATCGAAGAAACCAAACCTAAAAATTGTACACCATGACCTAATAATAAAACTCTTCCCGTTTCGACTTCAAAAACTCGTCTCTGTAGACATTGCAAGAGTTGTATTTTTTCAGCAATGATGACATTAAAAGCGTAAAAACATGAATATATAATTCATGCAAAAATATTTCTTAGTAAAAGAATTAAAACATATTTATTGTAACTTGCATTAATTTTTTTGTAAACTTAAATGAAAATACTATGTCACTAAATTTAGAAGTTCAAATCCTCGCATTATACAGGTACTTAAACAATCTAACAGCCTTGCTTTGTACTTGAAATTAAGATATAAAATGACCTAAAGACACTTCTGCCATAAACTGTTTCCAGCAAATCAGCCTGGAAAATCTGAAGACTAAAATTATATTCTCGATAGAGGTTCTCCTAAAATTCATAATTGCTCTCCAAACGGACGTTTTGGGGTTCAGTCCATCCTCTACAGCAGACCCTTTAAAGCTACTAGACACTTTATATTTGTGTTGTCAGGAGGTAAACCTAACCGAAGCTGAAAATCTGTCACATCAGATTTTGCTAAAGGTGTTGTTAGACACTTTATATTTGTGTTGTCAGAAGGTAAACCTAACCGAAGCTGAAAATCTGTCACTTCAGATTTTGCTAAAGGTGTTGTTAGACACTTTATATTTGTGTTGTCAGGAGGTAAACCTAACCGAAGCTGAAAATCTGTCACATCAGATTTTGCTAAAGGTGTTGATTAAGCATGAATATTCAGCCTCTAAGTTAAAAAAATAAAGTTAATGCAAGTTAAAAATTATGACATATGCATTCTGTGGCTCGTTGTGAAAAATGAAATATGGTATACTATTCCCAAAATTAGGCAAAACAACCAATCTGCTCTTTGACGTATGTCTTAATCAAGACTGTATCGATTTCGAGCCGGCTCAATGTCCCTCATCATCAGAAGAGGAGGAAATTCAGCAAAGAAGGGAGCTGTGTTTATTCCAAAAGTAAAAGAGTAAAATGAACGAGAAGGTAGAGCCATCTTTCCACAAAAATACTAACGAAAACTTCAAAGAAATCTATAGAGTCTTCGTTATATACGTGTATACGTGAAACAGAAAGTTGTTCCTTTGCCTAATTTTGTGTATTATTTTGGTGGGTTCCTCTTCTCTCTTGATGGAACATTTTTCCCCGTACAAAAACAGCCATAAGAAAGCAGTTAACTCTCGAAAGGAACGTTCGACTCACTTTTTGTCTTTCTTTCCAGAATGGATGAATCATCGCCTTAGAAAACTATGTAACGCAAAGCGGCAAACTTTTTCTCAACGGAACAATAAGTGCAATTAACAGTGGCACTTGGACGATTTAAAATTCAAGTGTTTTTCAGCAGATTTTAGTGCATTCATTTAAAATGAGCATCTAGTATGGGTTCTGTGCTACCATTAGACCAGTCTGATTTGCGAAAGGCTGGTGCTTCCATGACAAGGTATTATGATATCTCTCAAATGACGAAAGATGCCTAACACTGCTATTCATACTCCAACTAACTTGAATTTGCTACTTTTATGTAAAACAAGATTACAAGAAACGTTGTGTGAAGTAGTTTATGTGTCAGTATTTTAATAATGGTAGATTGTTTAATGGTGGGATATCTACTGCCTGTCCATTGCAAAGTTTATGTCTTAATCCGTGAGGTTTCGGCTATAGTACCAACTAAAAAATGTGTCTTGTATAGGCTGTTTCAACTTTGCCACTGAAGGATAGTATTGCAGTTATTACTGCCAACCTGTCCGTGAGAACGACCATATCCCTTGAGAAAAAAATTAATTCTTTTAGGGGCTTTCTTTTGTGTATTTTCATTTTCTCAACAGAGTTTTTTTATCCAAGTTGCAAGTTGATTTTTACTCCCAGAGCACTTCTTCCTTCTTCATTAAACCTATAAATACAGTTTTGGTGCCATACTATCCGTTACAAAAAGTTTTACATGAAATCTGAGGGAAAATTAGTTACCGTAAAAAATAAATTATTCTTTCTTACAGTTTCTTTCTCAGATGATATGGAGCCCAACAGCGGCCGAGCGGTAAAGTTGCTGAACACTGGTAGTTCGGTCCGAGGTTCGAATCCCGCAAACGGGCTGGCTGCATGGGCGTTTTCGTGGTTTTCCTCATGTGTAACGTATATACGAGCCAGTTTCCCTTAGAAAGTCCTCCACGAAGGCATCCCTTCCCTTAGGCAGATAGCTCTCGTGTGCTTCGCCATAATTAAATACACCACCTCAGATGATATGCAGTAGGCTCATCGTTCAGTTCACTTTTAAAAGCATGTAGTGCAGACACTTCATGGAAGTTCCTTTAAGAAGCCCTTTGCAGCTGTGTAGAGTTTTACTTGATCTGAAAATGCTAATTAGTCTAATAACCCTAATAGATGTGAAGCGAAATGTCGCTATGTCTGTAACAACTGAACGTCTTATAACAATAGCCCCACTGACACAGTACATAACGGGTCATGGCCCATTTCCATCTTATTTTATGCGTCATGGCATCTCAGCATCTGACAATTGTGTCTGTGGCATGCTAGGTTCTCCCGAGCACTATCTATTTGACTGCAGTCTAACAACAAACCACCACTTACCACATCCAACGAATGATAGAACACTTTACTATCGTTTCATAATCAAACACCCGCCAGCTATAAGGAGCATCTGCGCAGTTGTACAGCAAATCAACGCCCTAGGGCAAGACATTTGCGAGCCACAGTAGCATGGTACTGCAGACAATGTACTCAACTATTAGATATTCGCAGTATGTACACATTCTGTAATACACATTCCACATTCAATTTCGAGCCTCGTGTTAACATCTGCTTTCAATAGCCACCAACTTGCAGATATAATGTTACTGACATGTTTATCAGTGTGAAGCACTGGGCACCCAATGGAATGATGTGTTATCGTAAATCGAAATATATAATATCCGTACAATGCACGAATGTAGTGTATGCAACGAAATATGTAATTCATGCAACAGAAGCCCCTAATGAAAGTATGTACATTATGTATTATGGGAACTGAGCATATTTCCGCACAGCACTACTGCTTTACGCACACCTTACTACGTCTTATATGTTTCCTCTGAGTGTAATATTTGCATTTATGTGCTCTACGTGTTTCCATATGTATTCTATGTGTCATGATATGTATTTTCGTGTGTGTTTCTATGTCTTTATGTTACGTAATTACGAGTGTGTTTTTATGCTTTTACGTTTAATTTTGTATATCTATGTGTTTCAGCTTATATGAGTGTTTTAGTGTTTTAATGCTATCCTTTATATTCTTTCTAAGTTACTTTGTGTTATTAACAACGTCCTATGTAAAAACTACCCGACATCTAGCCCCTGTATGGCCATGTAAACTCCTGGTGCAGCCTCACGGGGCTCCAGCGAGTTGCTTCTTCGAGATAGTGGAGGACGTGGGACATATGCCTGTTTACCTATGTTATACGTCAGGCGTCCCCGTCCTCCGTCACCTGTCACCTGTCTGTAACAACTATTAAAGTCATGAGGAGGTTAAAAATAACACTTTTATTTAAGTAGCATTCACAATAGCACTGTCTGTATCCAATACAGAATGTGTTACAAGTGTCGGCAACGATAAAACGCAAGGTCGAATAACTGAAACTGTCAGATTCAGCGTGAAACTGACAATCTTAGTGCGCAAGCGATGCTAGAAACACACTCCGTCTTAAAATGCAAAAATCTCAGTTTAAATAATGACTACTCATTTGCATTCTGGTGAGGAATACGGAAACTTGCTGAACATTGGTAGTTTTACAAGGGGCTTGAATCCAGGCAAACGGGCTGGCTGTATAGGCGTTTTTGTGGTTTTCACCATATGTAACGTGGATACGAGCCTGTTTCACTTAGAAAGCCCTCTACGAAGACATTCTTCCTTTTAGGCAGATAAGCCCCGTATGCTTTGCCTTAATCTAATAAATCCAAATTCATCTGACATCGCTGACATTATGAAAAGATGCTGTGTAATGACATTTATCAACGATTCTTCAGGCTGTGTTTCTGCTTGTTGTCCATAACATCTTAGATCATTTTAAGGAAGCACTCAGAACTGATAGTTGTCACAATAAGAATTTGTTTATATATATATATATTCTGATTTCTTTTGGGATTAAGTGCTCTATGACGAACAAAATTGAAATAAGCAAACTGTACATAATTAGAATTTCTTAGGTAGATATAGGTTGAAGTAAGGCCGCCGCCTGGGCACCCATTGTAAAGATCGTGACTTGTAAAGATCATGACTTGTGAAGATCGTGACTTAAAGAGAACGTGACATATAAATAATAGGACAAGAACTTGCATTTTACGGTGTGGCAACAAGAAGAGGATTTTCGAATATTTTAATAGTTGTAAGAGTTTTAACTGCAGTAGTTAAGAGTTTAAAATTTTGATAGATTAGAGCTGCAGTATTTATTTTTTTTTTTGGTTCTGTTTTAAAATTTAAATAAAAGTATTTTGTTTATTCTGAAAAATTAGCTTTATTCTTCCTACAAGATTCAATATTCATCATATTGAAATAAGGAAAGGATCTTTACTGGCGCAGTCGACAGGATCGGAGTTTCCCCGCATATAATTACGAACCAAAATAACTCAGGTGAGAGCTCAATTTACCTTGTAAACGTAAAATAATTAATTAAGATTATGAAAAGTTAATTATTGTTTCCGTCATGGAATCTTAGTTTATTTACTTGTCAAAGTAATGAATACGCCAGTGTTCAAATGTAATTTTCAAAGTAATGAATACGCCAGTGTTCAAATGTAATTTCGTTTGACTCGCCAGAGTAAGTGAACAACACATTAAGTATTGATTCCACTGATTTATTTTCGTGCCGAATAAAATTAAATTCATTGTGAATTATATTTAAATAGAAAAAGAAAAGAAAAAAAAATTGTTTTAAAAAAAAAAAAAAAAAAAATTAAGAGTCTATTGGCTGAATAAAATCGAGACATGGCTTTTATGGGACGTGGGAAAAAAGAAGATTTGCTGGCTTTAGCTGCTGAATTAGAAATTCAAGTAGATCCAAGTATGAAAATCGTGGCGATAAAAAATGAAATAATTCAAAGTGATACATATGATGAAGCATTTGCTAAAGAAGTGTTTTTAACGATTATTGAAGAGAGGAAAAGAAAAGAAGAGGAACAGCGAAGAAAGGAGAAAGAAGAGCTTGAGGAAAGGCGAAGGAAAGAAGAGATTGAGGAACAGCGAAGAAAGGAGAAAGAAGAGCTTGAGGAAAGGCGAAGGAAAGAAGAGATTGAGGAACAACGAAGAAAAGAAGAGATTGAGGAACAACGAAGGAAAGGAGAATTAGAAGCACAGCAGAAAAGAGAGCAAATGGAGTTTGAATTGAGGAAACTCGAAATTGAATCTCGTGTTAGACTAACACAAACTCCACCAACAAATGAAAATGGACATCATAATTTTGATTTAATTAAGCTTATTCCCAAATTCAATTTTAGACACGATGATATTGTGATTTATTTATCCTTATTTGAAAGACAAGCTAAAAGGACAAAGATTGATCCTAAAGATTGGGTTTCATGTTTATTGACTTTAATGCCATCTGAATTCATTCAATTAATTGGTAGGGAATCTGAAGAAAATTTTGAAGATTATGAGTACATTAAGGCCATTTTATTGAAGAGATTTAAATTAAATCCTGAAAGCTTTAGAAAAAAATTTGTGATGCACCAAAAGAGCGCTGAAAAATCATGGAGAGATTTTTGCTACGAAATTACAAGTTATTTTGAAGAATGGATCAAAGGTCTTGAAATCACAAATTTTGCCGCGTTAAAAGACTTGATTATTACTGACCAAATTAAGAAAAGAGTACCCTATGAAGTAAGAGACCATCTTCTTGACGACTGGGCGAAGTTCGTTTCTCCAACCAAATTAGCTGATAAACTTGACGAATATGACAGTGTTCGTAATAAAAACGGACTGGTGGTAATCCATCAGCAGACACAACTAATAAAAAATGGCAACCTCATTCTCCACTTCCAGAAAGAGCTTTCAGAAATAAATCGCTGTCCGCTGAAAACACGCCAAGAGTGTACCCATCCCGTAAGAGTGACGAACCACAAAAGCCTAGTTTCAAACTAACTTGCTATAATTGTGGAAAAGAAGGTCATACATCTAAGTTATGTACCAAAAATCGGATACCAAGAAGTGCTTCTGCAACAGCACAAAACAACTTAATACAAACACAAGCACTCCTTACAGAAAAAGAAAAACCAGAAGTGCTAACTGCCAAGATCTCTATTCCTGTCTCAAAATCAGTGGACGTGTCTAGAAACATAGATGAATTAAAACTTGTCAAAGTTAAATGTGGAGATATTATTTTAAATGGAATCGTAGACACGGGAGCACAAATTTCAGTAGTCCGTGAGAAATTGGTTGACAACGTACCTTGCGAAGGAGAAAGTAAAATAGAGATATCTTCTGCTTTTGGTGAAAACGAAATTACTCCACTAAAGATTTTCCAGATGAAAATTGACGATGATTTTCACGGTAGAGTGTCCATTACGTGTGCTGTTTCAAAAAAGCTAGTTACCGATTTGCTATTGAGTTCTTCAGCTTATGAAACACTCTGTGGGAATATCGAACTGTTTAACTGTGATCGTTATTGGGATGCATCCCCCTTAGAATACAAAGAGACAGATGATAAACCGTTACCAGTTGAAGAAAATACTACAAATTTGGCTGTTGTTAATCAGCTTTCCCAAGAAAACATAGAGTCTGGGAAAACAACGAACAGGGTAAGACTAGAATTCAAGACACATCAAGAACAAGACGAAACTCTGAAAAAATGCTTTGAATGGGCAAATAAAAATCAAAATTCATATACTTTCGATGATGGCATATTACTTCATTCCGAATATATCTGTGGTGAAAACATTAAGCAAGTTGTGTTACCTTTAGAAAAAAGAAGGGAAGTCCTAAGAATGGCACACGAAATCCCTCTTGCCGGCCACCTCGGTGAGAAAAAGACAATTCAACGAATCAAGTACTCATTCTTTTGGCCTACTATTAAGCAAGATAATAAAAAATTCTGTGAAAGTTGTAAAGAATGCCAATTGAGGAGAACAGTTACGCACAAAGATCGAATTCCAATTCAACCTATTGTTAGACCGGAAACACCCTTTGAAGTATGGAGCGTGGATTGTATCGGGCCATTAGAACCTCCATCCAAGAGCGGTCATCGGTTTGTGATATGTGCAGTTGACCTATGCACCAGATGGGCAGAAGCCACCCCCGTCAAAGACATAAGTGCGAAAACAACATGCAACGTTTTGATGAGGTTTTTTACTCAAACTGGATTTCCAAAAGTGATTTGTTCCGACCAGGGAACTAATTTCACAGCCAAACTCACCCTAGCCTTTGAGAACTTACTTGGTGTGTCTCCACGATTCTCCACTCCAGGACACCCCGAGAGTATGGGTGCCGTCGAGCGTTGGAATAGAACCTTAAAAGAGATGATGAACAAAAATATCCAAGAACATGGCAGAAACTGGGATTTGAATCTTCCCTATCTCCTGTTTGCCTACAGAGAAGTGCCACATAGCACCACTGGTTTGTCTCCCTTCCAAATGGTATATGGAAGAATACCACCAGGACCATTATCTTTGCTGAAAGAGATATGGACAGGTGAACGTAGCATTCCAGTTACAGCTTCCCGTTCAATTGAAAATTATCTACAGGATATTTTAGAAAAATTAAGAAAAGCTCATGACATTGCATCAGCAAATTCCAAAATATCTCAAGAAGAGTACACTTCAAGATACAATTTACGTTCTCAAGAAAAGACTTTCAATGTGGGGGACAAAGTCCTCGTGTTAATTCCATCATCATCACATAAATTGCTCAACACGTGGCAAGGACCAGCTACTGTGATCAAACTTACCAGGCCACACTCTGCCAAAATCGAAATGGAAAACGAGAAGCAACAAGTAGATGATAAAAAGAATGACTTAATAATCCATAAGGAAAGTGTGAAAGCTGACTTAGTAACTGAAAATGAAAATGTAAATCACACGGAAGCTGCAGATCTTGAGACTGAAAATAAACTTGCAGATAACAGTGAACTATTGCAATTTACTGAAAAAGAAATTCTGGATGATAATAGAAACAAAAAGTACAATAAGGACAGCATAGATACTGTTAAACTGGGAGATGAAAAGGAAAGTGTGTATTATACAACAATAGTTGAAACTGAAAAGGAAAATGTCATCCACAATGAAACTGAAAACCACAGAAACCTTTCAAGTTCAAGGGTGAAAACATGGAAGATTGAACAGAAAGTTATTCGGATAACAGCGAAGAACTGGAAGACGAGAAAGAAACGGAACGAATTGCTGAATTAATAGAAGAGCCCGAGCCCGAGGTAGACGATCTACATGTTGATGAAGAATTATTAGAAAAAGCAGAAAAAAAAATTGCTGAGATTTTTTTTTAGTTTATAGGACTTTCACCAAGCACAGAAATCCCATATTTTAAGAAATTGATAAAACTGAAACAATTGATGAATGGTATGAGCTACTTGACAAAGCCATTGGAAAGATAGAAGAGAGGAAAGATGATAAGGAACAACAGCTACTAGAATTGCCTACCATAGGTGAGAATGATAATGAAGATAAGCCATTTACAAAAGAAATGCCCATAGCATTTTTCAGCAAGAAACTAACGCCCTGTCAACAACGATGGTCAACCTTCGAACGAGAAGCAGTATGTGTCATCGAAGCCTTGAAAAAATTTGACACATGGATTTTCGGTGCCAAAGTGCAGATTGTGTCTGATCACAATCCCCTCACCTACTTGACCCAAAGCGCCCCTCATGGTGCTAAACTGTCTCGTTGGGCCTTAGCGTTACAACGGTATAACATGACTGTGACATACCGCAAAGGAAGTTCACATGGGAATGCTGATGCTTTGTCAAGGTTAGCTGTTAACTCTTTCTCTCTCAATGAACTCTGAGCAACATTGTCTCTACGGTGACGAATGTGCTTCTTGTGGGGGGACTTGTAAAGATCGTGACTTGTAAAGATCATGACTTGTGAAGATCGTGACTTAAAGAGAACGTGAAATATAAATAATAGGACAAGAACTTGCATTTTACGGTGTGGCAACAAGAAGAGGATTTTTGAATATTTTAATAGTTGTAAGAGTTTTAACTGCAGTAGTTAAGAGTTTAAAATTTTGATAGTTTAGAGCTGCAGTATTTATTTTTTTTGGTTCTGTTTTAAAATTTAAATAAAAGTATTTTGTTTATTCTGAAAAATTAGCTTTATTCTTCCTACAAGATTCAATATTCATCATATTGAAATAAGGAAAGGATCTTTACTCCCATGTAAGTATATTAAGTATTGGCGAGCCTTGCTAACTGCTAAAATTCCTCCCCGGATGGATTTCCAAGGAAGAGCGCCCCAAACGGAGGTCCGAGGCTCTCCCCACCCCCACCCCCACTTTCCCTACCATCAACCGCTCCGAGACTCGCTTTGCATTTTGAGTGCCTCCTTGCCTCACAGACACTATACGCTTACAAAGATTCATGCCTTCTTTAGGATTCGAACCCCCGGCCCTTCGCTATGGCCGTCAACGTCACTAAAAACTGTCCCATCTTGACGGTAATTCCTTTGGTTAAACTCATAATTTTAATCGTTTGTGCGCTATACATCAAAAATTCGCTGAAATAATAATATTTTTAATTTTACTCTTTTGGATGTGTCATAAAAAATGTTTCACTTAAAAAAGGACAAAACATAGTTGGCGATGAAGCATAATAAAGCACAGGTGTATGATTAGCTATTAATCATACAACTATGCCTTCAACACACGGCCTGTGAAATGTTTCTGGGGTGTCAGTGCATGTTATACGTAATTTATAGCATATATAATGATGCTTTATGTTGAACAAAGGATTTAATCATTTTGGGGGGGGTGTAAGTAACGCATTTCTTCCGAATTCTCCACATCGAATTGGCTAATGGCAAATAAAAGACCATTTCAATATTTTCATTTCTTTCAAGCTATCCCCATATTTTCTTTCAAAATATCTTTCGCTTTGGTAAATCGTAATTTGGTTTGAATATAATCTTCTTATCACCAGAAACCAGAGACGCTTTTTGATTTCTATTTAGTAGCCATCACATCGATGAAAAATGAAGGATTAGTTGGACTTATTTATCTCATCTTATAATAAAGTATGGATCATCTGAGTAAAAATTACTTTAATTTTTCGAGGTTATTAAAGCGCCTTTGTTGTCTAGCTACTGCAAAAACGCAAACGACTAATTATAAGCCTTATTTTGAATACACTATGTTATTCGTGAAATTAAATCTTGTCTACCTTTTTTATTAAAGTAAGTTTTAAAAAATTGCAAAACTTTCTAAGAGAAAAGTGTTTAAAGCTGAAAAAGTTTTCTGCCTTAAAAGCATTTAGTATAGAAACAATTTTAGTTGATATTTGGGAGCTTAGGCTGGATTCGTAAGACAGACGCATACAAAACTCGAATGTTAGGTTAAATTTCTTTTTACGCATGAATACTGAAACTGTACTTTTTTAAATAACAGATTTAATTATAAATGCACGACAGGTAGGGAATCAGAAAATACAAAATGCACAGCAGGGCAATTAAATAATAAGACTGCAATTTAAAAAAAAAAAAACTTTAAAACCGAAGGCCGAAACTACAGTGTGTTTTAAAAAGTCATTTATTTCCTGGCTGAGCACTAGTTTTTTTAACATCAAGAACTATTCAGGCGAATTTTATTGTTCAAGAGAAAACCGCTGTAACAAGGATGTTGTACTATACAACAATGCATCTCACACCAGGTAACAATTTCTGGCTTGAAAACCAGTGCGTTTACTCCGTCATTCCCCCTCTACACTTAATGCTATATATGTATTAGGAAACATTTTCATTTCGTGCTTGAAAATTTAATTTCTAAAATTTTGCCATAATCTTATATTTTTATATATTAAGATCATATTAAATTTGGTTTAAAATATGAAACTACATAAAAAATGTACGAAGTAAATATTTATTACGGTATTATTTAATTTATTACGATTATATTTTTTTTAGGGAGGAAACATTTATATTTTGGATACTTAAATTTTTAACAATAGAATTATAAACGAGTCAGAATTTTACCTGATGTGGCAGATTATGTTGGCTTTATTTAACGTGTTCAGTTATTCAGACAGCTATGAAAGATTTTGATTAAGCATTTTATGTAAAGTTTAACTTATATGTAGAAAATACAATTCCATTAAACCTCTGTTAAGTAATTAAGCATAAATTCTTTTACCTAATAAATCTGAATATTTTTTTTTCTCTAATATAACTTCAAAAAAGCGTATACTGAAATAAACATGTGCTGCTTTTCAAATGCAAATATTTTCCCGTTACTCGAATGGAAGTGTTGCAATTTAGTATTAAAACTTAAAGTACAGTAGAATCTTAATTAACTGGTGGGAGAGGGTAATTTTGGGTTAACCAAAAAGAGATGACGTTCTCGGTTAACACAAACTCTCGGTTGATTCCACAGTAGTTAGAAAAAAACGCAAGAAAAAGGAATAGCCTATTTTAAAACTAATAGAAAATACTAGCAATATCCGTTTTTTTAAGTAATTTAATTTGGAGATTAAGTTCATTTTTTTTAAGTAAATTAAATCAGTACTCAAAACAAGAACGGATTTCTAAACAGAAAAAAACTGTTTTTATTTCTGTTACTCTTGTATTTCGATATGCGTCAATGGAAAACAAAGAATTATTAAGCTGTACATTTAATTTAATTTCTAGATTTAGCAGTTTATTTTAAATGTATGATTTAACAATATTTATATGTTCCAGATTATGTATAATTAAATCAACCATTGTTCTCCATAAAAACAATTCCTAAATATCGTGATATCTTTTGCGATCTCTTCTGTTATCTCAAGCATTTTGTTCTTTTTTTTGCATTTCCGTAGAAATTCTGCTTTATTATAGTGTTCTGTGATACTAATTTTCCATCGTTCCTCAATAAAAAAAGTCATTTTTTTAGACAAGGCTCGGTTAATTACCAACCCATTTAACCCGCCTTCGGTTAATCGGAAGTTTACGATATTCTTAATTCGGAAACAATAAAAATTTCATTAAGTTTCATTGTTGTCGCTTTAAATAATTACTGTTTAATTAAACATGTTTAATATAAAATCCTTCTTAATTTTTACACTTTGTACAAAATTACTGCTGTTTTAACTTTTATGCCAGCTACAAGCGAAAAACAAGAAGCACCAGAATAAAAAATATATTTTGCTAATAGCACTTTGCATATTTTACTTACTGAAACTAAAAACTAGCCAAAATGATTTTCCTATTCCTTTCTTTTTTTTTATCAAACATAATTCGTATCAGTTTTGTCTGGGAAAGATATACGTTTCTGAAGTTCTTTTGAGACTTTTTGTTTCTGAAGCATCTGAAGGCTAAAAAAGAACGCTGTTAAAAAGGTCTTCGACTGCCTTTTTTTTGTGAGGCTATAATTTATTTGACGGATGAGCAATCTAATTCCGTCTCGTCTTAAACAACTCATTAAAAAGAGTCTTTTGACTCGCAGTAATATATTTGAATTTTTACACACATAAATGGTAAAGCCTGTATACGGCAATGTAGCATTTAAACGAGCAGCAATAAAATAACTCATATCTCGAGAACTCTTTAAGAAAGCCTTAAGAAGTCTACACAATTACATTCACCGCACAAATATATGTGCAAAAGCTCGGTAATATATTTTATATGCGTATTTCTTATGTACATTAACACATATTATACATAAGCAAATAACTGATTATGGCAAGAAAGTAATTCTTGCCATAAATAACTGATTATGGTAAGAAAGTATGCAAGAATTATTTCAATTCGTACGATTAGCTTACTCAGTCAGAAGTAACCACAGTGCTTTACTTCGCTAGTGCATTCTCATTAGAACTGATGAATTTAGCCCTTGACTTTGCCTTTTCTATATTTTCACCCTCGGGTGAACGGTGTCATTGCATCCTAATTGACTTAATTACCGCGAATGGCCTTATGGCATAAAACTGAACTAACTGAGAAAAAAATTCTATGTAATTAATTGTATGCCAGTATTGAAAGAAACAATCAATCTGATAAGAAATGGCTACGACTTGTTTTGAAAATGAAGCCTAAAAGGTTACCAGCGAGGATATTCCGTTTGGCATCAGTTGTACCATTATTGGAGACTTTGTCGCCTGCGCAGGCAAAACGGAAAAGTACCTCAATATTAAATAGACTTGCCGTGTATTATTTTTTCGTCAGAGCTTCGACTCTTCAGAAGTTATTATAATTTTAATCGAAACGAAACTGTAGGTGATTTTGTCCCAACCAATAGCCTTTTGGAGGAAATCTCATCTAGTTTCATCTGTTTTATTACCCGGTACTGTATAGAACAACTAGGCAGTATATATACTCTTTAAAGTGACAAGACAAGATATAAATAAAGTCATCTTGTACGCGTTACTTGGGGTTCCGGTAGATTACCGAAGCCTTTTTAGCTGATTTGAGCAAAATGAGCATTGAAAGTCATCCCGATGGGTAGTAATTACATAATCTACAATCCAACAATCTACGGTAGCTAAGCAAGGATTTTTTAAGTCCGTATGTAACATAAAGCGCGAAACTAAAAGAATGTGAACAGAAAAATGTACAGAAAATTTTTCTGTACTTTGTGTACAAAAAAATGTGCTATGCAATTAAGAGCGCAGTGTGAAAGATTATTTTAAAAGGTGCTTGAAAGACGCATGAGATGACATCTCGATAATTAAAGAAATCTCACTCAGATAATCTACAGCATAAGGATCTGAAGCAGCTTGGCAATAATTTGTTAAGTCCGTACATAACATAAAGCCTCAAATTACGAAATGCTTTTCTTTCTAGAAAAACGTGCCATGCAATTTAAAATGTTTCTCAGTTGTAGTTAATATTTCATAGATTTCAGTTCTTCAAGAAATTATTCAGACTCTGATATATGCATAGGAAACTTACAGTAAGTATAAATTTCCTGGTAAACTAAACAAGATCAGAAAAACAAAAAATACTCGCATAGCGATAAAACTGATATAAGTGCAATGATATACTGCAATGAATTTCAGACAAAGCCGAAAATATTAGAAGTTTCATCATAGCATTAGAAATTAATAATTTAAGTCTTTCGCCTCATATTTACTTTACTCTTTCCGCTTTTCTCTAGAATAGATACAGAAGACACTGATAAACTAGGAGACCAAATTTGGGTACTTGCGTATTAACGCAACCAGGCCAAAATTCGCATAAATCGCCAAATTTGGCGACCCTACTTACGGCAACCCTACGTGTTATACGTAGTTTTGTAAAAAGAAAAAATAACACTCGGCGTGTACTACCACAGCAATGGGTTTTCGGCGGAATTTGCCGAGAAAAGAAAGAGACACTTTTTTGGTTACTGTACCTAACAGAACTTACTTTTACTGTACCTAACAGAAGCGCCGTTACCCTCATGGAAAAATTTGCGAAAATATCAAGGAAGGAAGCATCATTTATTCGGATTGCTGGAAAGGATACAATACAAGTGAGTTCGAAAATGCTGGATTTCTGCATGGAACTGTTAATCACAAATATAACTTTGTGAATCCCAACACGGGCGTTCACGCACAACATGTAGAGCGCATGTGGGGCTCAGCCAAATGGCGCAACAAAAAAGCAGAGAGGAACAGCCCGTCATCATCTTGACTCATACCTTATCGAATTTATATGGCGCCAAGCTCAAGCTGTTAATGGCGAAGACGGTTTTCAATTAGTGCTAAAAGCAATAGCCAAAAGATTTCCGCCGAAAAAATAATTCTGCAACTTATTCAAATTCGAAACCGGAAGGGTTTAATTGCTATTTTATATTTTAAGACAAAATAATATAAAAAACTGTATTAAAAATTATCTGTAATTAATAAATGTACATTTTCTTTCTATTCATACTTTTTTACTCAAACTTACAAATCGCGCCAACCTGGTTGCGATAATACGTAAGTACCCAAATTTGATTTAATTAAAGTATTAGATATGTTGAAACCTGAACGTGGACGAAAATTTATGTAGTGTATAAAAAAATTATTTAAAATTTGAAAAGTTGTTTTATACTGCTCTAGTGTTGCTGCTTATATTATGGTAGCTCTTAGATGCATTTGTTCTCCTTTCAGTTTTTGAACATTGTATTGTATGCAAAACATTCAGTGCGGACAAAGACGGAGTAACTGCTCGAATTGTAGAGACATTAAGTTATTCGGAAGCAGGAGAGATGAAAAATGAGCAATGCCCTCGAAATGCCTGGAATCGAACCACGGACCTCTCGAATACGCGTCGAGCGTGCTGAACACTACACTACGAAGGCATGCTAAGAAGGTCGGAGAAATACCTAATAAAATGCAGTATAAGGGAATCTTTCTCTTAGCCCTTTTGAGTAATTAGACCATTTCAGCTGCAGGTAAAATGCATGTCGGTGACCTCCACGTTTGTGTAGCGATGCATACCTTTCGAAATTCGCACAAGGGGGGTTGATTTACGCCAGCAGAGGGCTTTTACTTACCGTTCAACAGCGCTCTATATCGCCTAAACGCGCTATTTCCGCACACACGCACCACTGCAAAACCTGTTTATTTCGGTCCTCTCTACCTACCTATGTATATTTTTGCCAGATGTTTTTGAATCGCTCTGTATGTTATAAATTCATTAGTATGGCTTATGCAGGATATTTTCAAAGAACAGTGCATAACTAAATATCTCTAGAATGACTGAGTATTGACTCGTCGTTCTTGTTGAAGAAGTGAATCAAATAAAATGAGTCCAGGCTATGGAAATTCTGATCATTTGACACCTTCAGGGGAAAATGTAAGAGACTTAAATTATTATAAGGGCCCTGTAAGAAAAAAATCCGGTTGAGAAAAGTGTTTTTTATAGTTTGTAGGGTATCTTATGTTAATTAACGACTTATTATTATTTTAAGTCTTTACTATAATTTCTCATTTCGGTATCCCTCACCAGAATACAAATTAGTTGTGAAAATTTAAGCTGAGGTTTTGCATCTTCAGATACAGCGTTTCTGACATCGCGTGCACCCTGCCAGCTTGATAAATTGTAATTATTCAGTTTTGAGGTCCCATCGCGGCATATGCTAGTTCCTGCTAGCTTGAACAGTTGTAATTATTCGGCTTTGAGTTCCTATCGTCGCCGATGCTTTTAAATCTGACGCTTCAGTAAATTTTCACACCAGCGGCTGCTCGGTTATGTCGCTGAACACAGGTAATTCAGTCCATGGTTCAAATCCCGGCGAATGGGCTGACTGCATAGGCGTTTTCGTGGTTTCCCACGTTTGTAATATGTATCCGAGTCAGTTTTTTCTTTAAAACGTCCTCTTCTAAAGCATCCCTTCCCTTAGGCAGCTAGCCTTCGAGTGTTTCGGTATAATCAAATAAACCAAACCTTCGCTACTGTCCAATGTTTTGTTCAAATTTTATTTTTCTATTTATTTGCATCTCCAGCATCATCATTTGGTTATTGTAGAACAAAAGTGTGCCCTTACATTCCAAATTCTGTTTAAATAAGAAGGTTATCACAACTTTCTTAAGACATTTTTGCTTATCGCAGACATAGAGATAATTTGCTTCCCGTCTGTTAGGGTAATAGGACTAAAATAGCTTTACCATATCAAATGTAACCCCCATAACCTGATTGTTTAGACAGATCAAGCTATCCTCATACAATCAAACTTACCTGCGATACCATTATTTAAAACTTCCGCGAACCTCATGGAACTTCTGATGTTAAGTTTTAGAATGAGGATTTCTGAAAAATATTTTTTTATGTTGAACAAAAAATTTATTTAGAAATATCCGTTTCGAGTCACGGTTTTTAAGAATGCTGTAGTACCAAATTTCCCATTTAATGAAATTCAGTTACTATACTGCTCCTTTTTTTTTATATTAGTTTCTTCAGGCGAATATGCTTTAAGGCATAAAATGTTTCCTCTTGTTTCCCTTGCTTTTCTGGGCTCACCAGCGGCCGAGCGGTTAAGTCGCTGAACACTGGTAGTTCGGTCCGAGGTTCGAATCCCGCGAACGGGCTGGCTGCATGGGTGTTTTCGTGGTTTTCCCCATGATTAACGTGTATACGAGCCAGTTTCCCTTAGAAAGTTTTCCACGAAGGCATCCCTCACCTTAGGCAGATAGCCCTCGAGGCTTTGCCATAATCACACACGCACAAGCAGAACCCTTGCTTTTCTTTCCATACAACAGATAGTCCCCGCCCCTCTAAAATGTTATTAGTTACGTTAAAAACAACTTGCTAATTTGTCTTCGCAAAGAACTGAAGGAAAAATTTCAATGTCCTGCATTTTTTCTATAATGTGTCACAGAAAAATAAAGTGTCATTATCAGAAAGCCCACCTTATTTGATTTCTTTTATGAACTGGGGCCACTGATTTACGAGTAACCATTAAAGATATATTTAGTCTTGCAACCCTTTGAAATACCCTTATGTGCAAGTTACATAATACATAAATTATATAAGTTGCTGATAGTTTCTAATCTGCTATAAATATTACTGTTTATTTCAATCTGTAACCCATAGGTGTCCAACTTTTCTCAGCATTACAGCCTAATGTCTTGAAAAAAGATGTCCCATGAAACACGTACAGAATTCAACATTTATTAACGACTACAATATAACCTCTTTTAATGTAATTCTTATATAATTAAAAACAATTTAATGTGACTTAGCATACTTTTTTTTTTCAATGTAATGTATTTTTAAGTCATTATAAATTAACGCATTTTCCAGTGAGTGCTTGATAAATGTGATAGCAGTTTCGAATAGTATGTAATTCTCGGTCTTCTGATAAAATCCTCCAGTCAATGCGTATTTTTTGTTGTTTATATGACTTTTCTGCAACGTTGTATATTGCAAAGACTATTGAGTTCTTTGTTGCTTTTAATGTGAGACTGCCGTACTTTCAATTTAAAAACGATTGTTTTCATTTTTAAACATCACTTAATGACTACTTTTAGCTTAACTGCAGGACATTCATAGTCCTGAAATTATAATGTTAAATTATCTAATGTATATATATACATCATTTAAAAGGACATAACTTAAACTAGTATATGTTTTTAAATTTGACAACTTGGTTGCTTAGATGAAGTTCATAGTAACAAATCAAAGGTCTTATTGAAATTTCATATGCGAATATGAATCATGTTTTCCTTCGGTTCTACCTGAATAAAAGAAGAAATAAGTATTAGACATCGTTTAGCTAATAAATACGAATGTTTCAATAGGATTGCATTGCCCTTATGACTTTATTTCATAGCGGGTAACAAACATGTCATCCTAACTCGAATGCACTTCCAGTGGTCTAAAAATAAGTGTACATTTTTGGATAACCGAAATCCTTTCCAGAGTATCCTGAAAAAGATACACTATATCTCTCAGCAGGAAGGGATTATAAGCATTCTGTCTGAAGCTACCACAAGATCCATGGTTTGCCGGGTAGGATAAGCCAGCTTTAAGATATATCCTTTCAGTAAATCGATTCTTGAGAAAGAAAAAGGGGAAATCTAGTCATAAAAACTTTTTTTCGACGATATTTAGGTAGCTTGATGTATTTGTGTTAGTTCATTTTATCTTTTGTTTTAAGAATTAGAGCTTGATATCATCTTTCAAGGAGATAAAATTTTGCTTTATTTACATAATTTATACTTTAATTTTCTAATCTAGAGTTCGTCTTCAAATACTTTTCGTAAACATGCAAGATTTATGACTTAGTAACGTTCTGAAAGTTTGGTTTCTTGAACAATGTTTCAAATGAAGACGCTGTCGAAATTAGCTCTTAACACGAAGTTCAAAAAGTTATAGTAATAATCGAGCAGAAACTAATTCAGCTTAATACCCGTAATTGGATCTAATTTATCTTAATCTTTAGATCAGAAAGGGGAAAAAGTGGCCACGCCATAATTGTCTAGGGCGTATTCCCTATAATATGACATTTCAATTAGGTAGGAGCTCACTGGATATTGATAGCCTTAACTCAGTCAAATGTCGAAGGTGTCTTGAGAGCACGAAAGAGCTTCGGAATTCCTTGTAACTTGAAATATGATTAAAGCTATTACAGAAATACAGAAAATTATATATTTCTTAAAACTCAAAAAACATGGTAAAATGTTCAAAATAACTAAGTCATCACTGTAAAGAAAAAGGAGAAGAATGTCTTTTGAATTTGTACTTGAATTTAATACAAAATTTTATTATCTTTCTTAAAAGCCATACAGTTCAAAATTAATTACATAAGCAAAGGAAGTTAGCGTAATAAAAATTAATTTTAATAGACGGGTAACTAATAATATTAATAATAATAAAATTTTAATTTATCTTATATTTATTCTCATACACTACAAAAAAAATATCCTTAGTATTTTCCTCTTCTTCTATTTTCTTCATTTTTTCTTTTATAGCAAAATTTCTAAATTCAGTGAGTGTACATTGCAATAATTTTAATTTATTCAAGGGGTATTTTAGTAACATTATTCAATTATCCATATTTATTGCATTTAGTAAAAAACTATATCATTCAGTAATGCGCTGAAAATTTGGAGATACCGTTCCATGAAATACCTAAAATGATACACCTGTTAATTTTCAGTATAAAAGTTGAATAATGTAAAATGTACACTTTTCTTTAATTCTGAAGGCTCGTGTTCAGTTTCAAGTAATCATCATTGTGGAAGTCATTTAAAATATTAAACAAACTTGAACAAAACTCCCAGAACTCAGGGTTTTTCATTTTTTTGGCCACTGGTTAACTATTTCTTTAAGTTCTTGGCATGTTTTTGTTCATAATTGATATTAATGCCTTTAGGCTAAAATTTGACTTTTTTCTCTGTGCGGTTACTTTGAGTATGGTTTAAATATCCAAATTCTCCTTAAAGAAGAACTCATTTCTACAACTTAAAAGTTATAAGTATTTTTTTTTCCTTTTTTGAGACCATTGGCTGAAGTCTCAGACAGCGTTTTATAGTGTCGATGTTCGAAAATCCTTTATTAAACTTTTGAAGTCCTCAATTTTGTGTTCGTTTCACTTTTCTGTTGAATTACTTTTCAAATAAAAGGAGGCTGCTATCAGATGTTATCGCTATGTGTTGTTTTTAAAGAAAGAATTCCGCAAATATAAATAATATTACGAATATAAAAAGAAATATATGGCAACATTTAACACTCTATTCGGAATTCTAAATATATGCTTTTAAAATTTTTGGAGCTGTTAAGTCATTGATTTGTGAATCCGAAACATATACTACGATAGATGCAATATTTTCAAGTCGACTGACGTGTATATCAGCACGTATATTTATCATTGTGCATTGTACGGGAGAACAGAATAATAAAAAATTAGTGGTATTCATAAATTAACACTCAGCCAGAATGTTTATAAATGAATTAGGATATAAACGAATTATTCCGGCAATTCCATGTCTGGCAGGAGGTCATGTGCTGCCGACGTCAGATTTTTTTCCTTAGCTTCCTCCCTACCTACTTGTAAACACTTCTGTGGTTCGTGAACTTGTACTTAGGCTATCTGTAAGGATCCTTTTCTTTAAATTTTCAGGTGAAATCTTTTTGCAGCGTTGTGTAAAAGTTATTCCTTAATAACACCCAAATAGTTTTGCATGCCTAAAAATTTTAATTACAAAATACTTTTCAACCTAACGTTATTACATTTAATCTTCTAAATATTTAGAAAGTAATAAATGTAATACATCAATAGCCTATATTTCAATCTCGTTTTCACAAGTTATAAAACAAAAATTTTGCAGAGTTTAAATTCTTAAAGTTCAGTTTTTATAAAAACCAAAGAAGAGAAAACATATGCTATCACACTATGTAATTTTCCCCTTGCATATTTATTTCTCCCTTCACCTTAATCGGGTGACTTTGTTGAGAACGAAAAGCCAAGAATTAATTCAAGGTCCGCTGTACCGGATACAGGGGGCTTGTTAAAGTTCGCGAAGACAAAATCCTTCAAAAAACATGAAAAACGCTTTATTTTACAATGACAGACACAACAGCAAACGTTTTTTTCTCATAGCTAAATTAAAAGCTAATCGTATGATCTAGAAGCGAAGCGAGGAATGACATCACCTGCGCAGTGTCAGTGCTACTCTATGCCAGCATTAATTCAGTTCACTTCACTTTACAGGCTCCTTCAACTATTATTAATTTTGTAATTCTCGGCAGGCTCCCAAAATATTGCAAATTTAACTATGAATCATGAAAAGCAACCCTTTATTGTGCACGAAGTTCTAATTGATGTTAATCAGTTAACAATCACATTACAGAATAAATTTTCCTGGTTTAGGCAGAAATGGGAATTAAATCTCAATCCGTACGATAGCTTATTAGCACTTTTCGTTTTTCTAATAAAAGAGGTAAGTACTATAAGCAACTAAAATAATAAATCAGGCTTAATTTATCTAATTTTAATGACATATTACAGCAGCTGCTTGATACTTTGACAGCGCAGCACTGAGAAGAAATATAATCCCGTTTAATTTTTTTTAATGGTATATTGGTAGTTCTTGTTTCCTCATTTGTCTTCTAGAAAAAAAAGTCACTACTATTTACCTAGGTCGAAAGATAAACGTTAGCTTTTTTCCAAGAGAATGTCTCCATAAATGTTATTAAAGCAAGGTAATCTACAATTTTGATTTCAAGAGAAACGATTTCCGCTTTGCCTGTTAAATATTTAATCAGGTCATTGTCAATCATATAGCGATGTACGTTTTGCTCAAATTATATAAATAAATCTACCCAGTACTTGTGAAATGTATCAGCCATAAGCACTCGTAATATAAGTCAGAATCTTTTGCCTAATACTGTGTACCGTAAGTGAAAGACTTTTGCACAGTACTATGTACCGTAATTTTTAAAGCTTTTTGTTTAAACAAATAACTACTAATTTATGAATTCTTTAATATAAGATTATCGCATATTTCTTTGAGATTATGCTTTTCAAAACAATTATGACTACAAAACCCATTTACTTCAAATAAGGTACATTTTTATAAATATTTAAAAAAGGTGGAAAAAGAGATTTGTTATAAAGTATATTTTCCAGACGTGTGGTTTGATGAATACTTATTCTAGAATAAAGCATAATTAGATTTTGCAACAAAGATCGAATTTAGCGCTGTAACATCTTCTAGCAGTTTTCAGTTTTATTGGTTCCCTTTATAATTGGTTTACAATTATGTTCTCTAATTACTGAAGCCTATGAATATAATTTAATGAGAGCAACCAGGCATTACGGGGATAATTTTAATTGTACTATACACTGCGCTTCCTAATTATTTTTAATGGAAAAGTATTCTGTGTTCGACCAAATAGTTCAAACCAGTTAACATGCTTAGATCCTTATGTGGCATTTTTAATTCCATTTTAATATTAATTTGAAATTTTATTTTGTTATCTTATTTAGAAATTCACAAGGAAAATATATAAAAAAAATTTCTAATTGTTATATGAAAGTAAAATTGCTTAAATAAATTTCATGTGTATGTTTAAAATCTGTATAAGAAATTTATTCAAAACAGGGAATCGTACTTTCCTTTAGTTAGACACAATTAAATTTTCTTGTTTCCTTAATTTTTCAAACTATAGTACAGAAAGAAAATTAATCTCTTGAAAAGTATCATGTAAAAGTACAGTTTTTTTTTTTTTTTTTTTTTTTTTTTAAATTTTTTTTTTTTAAGTTAAAAATCAGAATTATTTTAAATTTAGATTTTAACTGAGAATAGTCAAAACTCATTACTAATTTGAAATTTCTTAGCGAAACGTTGAAAAACCTTTCTACGAGACTTCATGTTTAACGTTAAATCACGATGCTCCGACATATCATTACTCTTCAAGATGAAAGCTCAGCAATCCATGCACTTTCAACTTAGTAGGAACTGCATTTTCACTGACGTAACAGTAATTAAGCCAGCTTCTAAGTAATTAGGTTTTCACGTTGAGGTAGAAAACCACAGTAAAAAAATAAGCTTGTTTGATAAATGTGTTTAACTTTTCAACTTCGACAAAAGAAAAACTGTATGCGTCAGCCTTTCACAAATATACTCTTTATATATTGATTTTAATGCTGAATTTCTCAAGACAATGAAAAGTCGAGACGAGAAACCTAATTTATCAGTTTTTAAATCTTCATTAGAAGAGAATCATTTTTTATTAACCATATATGTGAGAGGCATATACGATGAGTTCCATAACTGTATTCTTTGGTTCGCATCTTCAGTACTTTTATGGATCATAAGTCTCGCTGAAGCTCAGGAAATACCTAGGTTTAGCTAAAAAAATTAACCTAAAAAAAAAACTATTTTTTTAACTTAATCTGCTTTAAGTTAATGCGTTATTATATTTCATGAAATTTAATAATTATATTTTAAACACAAGGAAAGCAAGTAAAATTGTTTATGCTCGATGGTCTCAGAAAAGAGACTCCTGTTTTTAAAATTAGGTTTAACAGAGTATGAAAATTGTCGTTATAGCAAACTTTCAAGCATGATTTTGTTAAAATGTATTTATTTCGTGCTGTCAAACTTACGAGAGTTGAGTATCTGGTGCTGCCCTCTATTATCACGTTTCGTTACTACTAACAAATGTTTGATTTAAGCACTTGAAAATTGTTGTATTCTTCATTTTTTTAATTAAAGAATTTTAAATCTTTGCCCAGTTCTTTCATCTTTACGTTATGTGTATCAATTTTTTTAAGCCTTGCGGAGCATTTCAAGTAAGATATCTCAAAGAGCACCTACATAAAAATTGTCCTCTTCATCACTTTTTCTGGTGGCACCAGTGGCAACTTCTCACTTTCAGAAAAAACTGAGTTGATATTCGATGAGACCTAAAGCGATGTTTTTCCATCTGGACTAGCCAGATCTGGAAGCATGATTTTTCCGAATATTAATTTATATCTCTGACTGAACCTCAAGCTTAAAGCTATTATACAAATAATACAGATATTTTCCAAAGAAAGATATGTGTAATCCTTCTTCTCATCCAGGTCAAACGGTCTAACACCAAACTACTAGTTGTGACAAACACCCGGTTTGACAAAACATCAGGTTTATAGTAGAGAACTTCCTTTTCACGTGCGAACATTACCCTAGTGTCCGCTACAAAAGCCAGAAAGGAATCAAGGAAAAGACTCATTAATGACTCAAATTTTTTAAATATTTGAAATTCTAGCCATTTCGTTGGACAATTAATTCGAGAAGTGTATTAATGTTTTAAAGCAAGGAATGGATTCGTTAATTACAATTACCAGGGAAATTTTAGATTACATTATTTTCTTTTAAATCTTAGAATTTCTAAAATGTTTCTAAAGATCAATTTATTTCTCAGCGATTCTATAAAAATTCTTTAAAGATCCTCTAAAGATTTCTCTAAAGAACTATTCATCCCCCCCCAAGAGTACTACCATTACTCTAACAACTCTCAATTTGCAACGTAAGAAACAGGCCCATGCCACTCTGCATGTGCCACAGTCCACAATATCACCATTTTCTTCACATAGTTTCGAAAGATCAATTAAACGAGGCTCTCTCTTCTTTAACTTCTTCTTCGGTGGGAGGTGAAAGAAAATCACCGCTTGTAGCAGCCTGAAAATGAACAGTGAGCGGCCACTTCGAGAATTACTCGACAAAAGCCCACATGTCAATGACCATACTTACAATACAGATGCCCATACGTACAATGAGAGCTCACACGGGAACCTTGCGAGGCACACGTAGCATAAACCTGCGAAGCTATGTCACATAAGTCATGAACTAATATAACGACGTAACTAAACAACCAGATCATGCTACGTGAAAAAAAAAATGGTACAAAGATTTTGCCTAAATGTTCTAATTGTTGAAATTTATGCCAGCCTGCTATAAAAATCTACCAATCACAGCGAAGCAAATACGAACTTCCTTTCCTTCTACTATTTCGTTATCTCTTTTGCAGATTCCCGTATGCGCAACTTTAATGTCTGCGGTTGGTTACGGCTTAAACCTAGTTTCATACGTGAACGGAACTAATGAATTTTACTCCTTACTTCTATGACAATAATACCGACTATATTATCCTGTAAATGTTCCTTAAAAGACCCCAAAATAAAATTAGGACTCCTGAAAATTTTACAAATAATTATTATAATAATTAAATGTAAAAGCTTCAAGTTCCAGTAATAGTAATTTCTAGCATAATAGTTAAAAATTAAATAAATTACTTGAAACCTTACTTTTAATTCACTTGTAACGATATAAAATGTGTAAATGTAAATAATTAATTTAAAAGTATTTCACAAATATTTAAATAATTATAAATATTCACTTTGCATATTACCGTATTATCTTTTTGTGGCAACAGTTTTCATACCGAATTTCATTTCAGAATCGAATGTTTTGTTTTTAAGAGAAAATTAGTTTTACTACTAGAGTTGAAAATAAAGGATTTGGTTTTAATATGGTATAAAGTTGGTAGTAAGTCTATCTGCATCTTATTACATTGGCTCGGCTAAGAACCAACAACTGGTGACCCATAGCGTTGACTTCTTTATTTATACACTGATGGACAGTTGCTAAGCACGGATCGAAAACAGCTATATGTCGCGTCTAAAAATTTTACAAATAATTATTATAATAATTAAATGTAAAAGCTTCAAGTTCCAGTAATAGTAATTTCTAGCATAATAGTTAAAAATTAAATAAATTACTTGAAACCTTACTTTTAATTCACTTGTAACGGCATAAAATGTGTAAATGTAAATAATTAATTAAAAAGTATTTCACAAATATTTAAATAATTATAAATATTCACTTTGCATATTACCGTATTATCTTTTTGTGGCAACAGTTTTCATACCGAATTTCATTTCAGAATCGAATGTTTTGTTTTTAAGAGAAAATTAGTTTTACTACTAGAGTTAAAAATAAAGGATTTGGTGTTAATATGGTATAAAGTTGGTAGTAAGTCTATCTGTATCTTATTACATTGTCTCGGCTAAGAACTAACAAGTTGTGACCCATAGCGTTGATTTGTTTATTTATACACTGATAGACAGTTGCTAAGCGCGGATCGAAAACAGCTATATGGCGCGTAAAAAGTATGTGTGGCTGGATGTCAAGTGAAATAAAATAATGTCAAAATACTAGAAGATAACATTAAAGATAATTTCCTGTGTTTTGAAATCCAAAAGACTCTGAAAATTGTTCACGGGACAAAATGTCATTTTGTGCTGAATACGTAAATGTGTAAAAAATGCAATTGCCGTCTTCAGGCATTATGTTGTAGGATGTCAATACGGAATATGTCCACCATGGAGGGAAATAAAAGATTCCACACCTCGTTTCATGCTTTTCACAGCATTATTCAGCAGCTGTTGGAGTAATTTATCCCATTCCTCTGTCAGTGCATGGATTGTTTATTGGAGGGCACTGGCGACAAGCAAGACTCCTCCCAAAAGCATTCCAAACAGTTTCAATGGGATTCAGATCTGGAAAAAATGTGCTAGCTGGTGTTACATTTTCAGTGGGATTCAGATCTAGGAAACGTGCTGGCCATACGGGTTGTTTGAATATCCTCACTCTCTAGGAACTCCTGGACAGAGACTGTTCGATGACATGTTGCGCTGTCGTTCATGAAAAAAATATTTATCATCGACAGCACCACGGAACACGAGAATATGAGGCAGCAGAACATCATTAATGTATCGTTGGCCGGTCATAGTCCCCATTGCAACCACATGTAGGGACGTGCGGCCATTAATCATAGTGCCAGCCCTTACTATATTACTGCATCTCGGATATCGGTCCTTTCCTGGACAGTTAGCAGTACCACTCTCACACCAGATGAGTTGGCGAGCATAATCCCAGTTGGCGTCTATAATCCGGTAACAGGCTGAGCTTACTCTCATCTAAGAATAGTACACAAGCCCAGTTCTAATTGAGTCCAATTACGATGTTCGCGATACCCTTGCAAACGGTCGGTATGTACGACAATCGAATGTACACGACAAAACGGTGGGCGTATAGCCCTCCTTGATGCGCCGTCTAGCTACAGTTTTTCGGGAGATTTGTTTGCCAGTAACAGCAAGTAACTGATTTGCTACCTCACTAGCTGTGCTGCGCCAGTTTCTTTTTGTCGATAGCACTATGTAACTATCTTCTGCAAGCGTCATACTGCAAACACGGTTTACCCCGTGATGTTTGCTACACATTCCATTTGTTTGAAATTGATTTGTAAAGCCTTGAAACAACACTGTGGCTGACATTGAATTCCCTAGCGACATTTGTTATTTTTCGCCCTTCTTCAATTTTGCGAACAATATTACCACACGTAAAATCATCTAAGTGGTGTCGCGAAGATATACCAAAAATTGCAGGTTCAATAATTGATTCTTTCCCATTTAATTTTGCTTTTGAACAACAACGGTCAATATGTATCAAATCCTTCATATCTTTTATCAGCGTTATAACGTGAAGAACAATTTCGGCAATCCAAAATTAGCATGCAAACATCTTACTGTATCCCGCACTTATGTTAATTTTCAAATTTTCCATTTTGTGGTTGGTATTCGCTGCTACTGTCACCCGTCCTTAGCAATGATACAACACTGGATGACTACGGAAAGTGAAACAGAACCAACTACGTTAATGAATGCCAAAGCAAATGAAGGAAGCATTAAAAAAACAACATTTTGGCGAGAAAAACAAGACATTTGGTTTTGCCCAATAGAACCTTCTTTCAAATAAATAAAATCACCACTGAAGAAACTAGATTCAATTATTTGATATCCCAGTTTGAACAAAAGTATGTTCAAAATATATAGGACATTATTAAAAACACTAAAAATATTCTATGGCGAAAGACAGAGTTTTAAATATTTTCACACCACTACGTTACATTGTGAATTCCAAATGTTGCAAATAAGCGAATTCAGCGTCTGGTTACTGAATTAGAAATCTGAAGCCAAATCAGCTTTTGCAGAAAATGAAAAGTCTAGCCACAGATGATTTTCCATATAAAGTGGTAAAATCTTTATGACTGGATAAACTACCTGATTTTATACAAAATATCCTTCCCGTAAGTGACGAAAATTTAGACAAATTGGCCATGATTGTTGACAAAATTCATGAGATAAAATCTGGTGTGTGTGTGATTATGGCAAAGCCTCGAGGGCTATCTGCCGAAGGGGAGGAATGCCTTCGTTGAGGACTTTCTAAGGGAAACTGGCTCGTATACACGTTACATATGGGGAAAACCACGAAAACACCCAGGCAGCCAGCCCGTTCGCGGGATTCGAACCTCGAACCGAACTACCAGTGTTCAGCGACTTTACCGCTCGGCCGCTGGTGGGCCTGAGATAAAATCTGAAAAAGAAATTTATGTTGTTTAGCCAAACATTAATGTTAATGTTGTTTTTTTGCAAGACTAGCTGCTTAGAACAGAAAGTTGATTTAGTGCGAATAAATGATAATTCTAGATTAAAACTTAAATATCACCACCGAAATACATATCAAAGTCATAGGGTTCGAAAAAGCAATTTATTAAGGAAAGTATTTTTTTTTTTTCATTTTAAATTAGGCAATCGTTGTCGACCTGAGAAATGTTATTCGCCATGTGCTTGGCAAGAGAAGTCGGAAAACTCCATTAGCGTCGGTCGTTGCCTGTTCTTGCATCCGCAGATTCTATATTCATATAGTGCGGCTTAATTTCGTAAAACACAAGCATCGATGTTTCGGAAACAAAATCTAAAATCGACTGTTCAAAAAAAAAAAAAAAAAAAAAAAAAAAAAAAAAAGACCGAACTTTCGCTGTTCTTGCTTCATTCTTAGCTATACAAGTTGTCAACTACAATACCTTTCAAAGTATACCCCTCTAGTGTCAATATCGTTTCTTCCACTTTTGGTACGTATGCTGGAAATAACTTTTTTCCGATAGCGTACCTCACGTTCTATTTTATTGTATAGACTGGGCAGAATGTCCTTTCAAAGAGATTTTTAATTGGGGTAAAAGATAAAAGAAGTTTGCCGAGGTCACATCCAGAGCATATGATTGGTGGGGCACAACGAAAGTGCGATGCTTTGCAAGATAACTGATAACAAGAAGCAATGCACAAGCTGGGACCTGATCAGAGTGCATGCCGCTGTAACAGTAGGTCGGCATTGCAATAGACTCTGGTTGCTTTCTCCGCTGCTTCATTTTCTGCCATCCGCTCCACCATGGATCGAATGATTGATTTTATTGCCTCTGAGATTACCAACTTAGAATGCATCAAAGAAGCTGATGGATCTCTCTCATCTAAGGACGCACGAGACCTTAAATTCCTTCGACGCCTCAAACTTTTCATTGACAGAGAACTGAACGCTGATCGTTCTTCTACTTCTCTTCCCAAACCAAACATCCCTGCTCCTAAGGTTAATGACAGTGATTCTTCAATAACTGGAATCAACAAAACTAATGTCAGACGAGCCAGCAGCCCTGCGCGCTCAGATGAAGAGCAGTCGAAAAAACATAAAGCACTGAATGAAGACAGCTCCGACACGGACTCAGGTCCTAAAGGAGATTTTACTAGAAGACTAAGAAAACCCTCTCGAAAGTCTACTCTGACGGATTCCTCTGTTTTGTCAGAAGTTTCGACAGCTGAGCCGACCACGGAAATAACTTATGATAATATGGATACAGCCCCAGACGTGGATAATATGGATAAAGCCCACGCTAATGTGGCGCCATCTAGTGAGATCCCCGAAAAGCCGGCTGCGAGTACGTCTCAGACGGAAAGCATGGTGCGGCCTATCGGTGCTGCAGATGAGGTCACGTGCCCGGCTGGGCTAATAGGTGATGCTCATGATCATGAAACTGGTACCAATTCTGCCGAAAATAATGAGCAGGATGTGGATAAATTCATACATCCAAATAAAGTGAGCAATAAAGCTCCCCCGATTATTATACAGGATGGTAAATACTCCTGGTCAAAATATAAGGAAATGTTTAAAGATGCAGGAATTAAGCTAAAATCAGGTATAATGAAAGCTCAAGACCACTATGAGCTAAAAGTTGACAGTATAGAAACTCATAAGAGTTTAACTGCATTACTTAATGCCAAAGGAGTGAAATATCACTCATTTATTTTACCCGAAAACAAGAAGGTTAAAGTTGTTATACGCAGCTTACCGATCGACACGCCAACCTCAGAGATATCTGATGAACTGATAGATAGAGGTTTCCCAGTTGAACGAGTCTCGCAATTAGTAAGACGCAGAAATGGAGAAAAATTTAATCTGCCCCTGTTTCTAGTTATTTTGAAGAGGAATGAAAAAGCGAGAGGGATACATAATATAACTAAATTATGTTTGCTGAATGTTAAAGTAGAAGCTTACAAAGGAAGGAAAGGGCCGGTACAATGCTTTCGGTGTCAAGCATTTCATCATGCCCAGGCAGGATGTATGCATGACCCGAAATGCATGAAATGCGCTGGCGATCATTATTCAAAAGACTGCCCCAAGCCAAGAGAAGATAAACCTAAGTGTATAAATTGCCAATTAGATCATACAAGCAACTACAGGGGTTGCCCGAATTTTCCCAAAATAAATACTCAAAATCCGCCTTTGAAGAATTTCAGTGATAGAGTAATTATCAATAAATCTTATGCCGCCGCTGTTGGCGGGCAAACAATGAATACTCTAGATGAAGCTAGAAGTATTTTTGAAGGGCTTAAAAACCTTGTTGAGGCTATTAAGGCTTCCGGCATTCTACAAGTAAATTTAGCTCCTAGCGCAAATGCTAGTAGTTTCAACGCTGTCAATAATGAACCCAATCATGGATAGGAAAGATAATAATTTTAGGCCAATCAAGATGTTAGTGTGGAATGCTAACAACATAAGAGGAAAGAAAGATGAGTTGGAGGACTTTATGTATGAGAACGACATTGATATTTGCCTGATCTCCGAGACGCACATCACCCCAGGAGACAGAGTTAGCATCAAAAATTATAGAACCTACCGATGTGATAGGTTACATCACAGAGGAGGTGGAGCACTCATCTACGTTCATTGTAAATATTCATCTTGTTTAATTTCGACTGAAAGAGACAAGGGCTATGAAATTGTGATTGCCTCTATTAGCTTGCCTAAGATTGGAGATACCTTATTTGCGGCAATCTACAACCCCCCTACTAATAGGCTAACTGAGGAAATGTTACAAAATATTATTCCGGATTCTTCAATAATGATTGTTGGTGGCGACCTCAATAGTAAGCATAAAGATTGGGGCTGCCGTAGCACCAATCACAATGGTAAAGTACTGAGAGAGTATATCAGTAACCACCCTTTTGGTATATTTGCGCCTGACGTACCGACGTTCAGGCCCAGCAACATCAGGTACACTCCTGATATTCTAGATATCATCTTGACTAATACAGGAATTAATATGGTGCTGGAGGTTCGAGACGACTTAAGCTCTGATCATACTCCTGTGATTGCTACACTAGGGGTCACCAGTATTAATTATACGAATGTTAAGACCCATACCGACTGGAGAATGTACCACAATGTTGTGAAAGTGAGGCTCCCTAAATTAGGTGCTATGAAAAGCCCTTCTGATATTGACAAGGAGATTGATAAGTTTACTACATGTCTTAATGACTCTTACTATGAGGCCACCAAGGTTACTCAAAGGTCTTGTAAAATCGCTAAGATTCCATGGTACGTCAAATCTCTCATAGCCGAAAGAAACAGGCTGCGAAGGAGGTATAATATCACCTGGGACCCAATTATTAAAACGGAGTTAAATAGGATCAGTAAGCATATTAAGCTTGAAATGCATAAATTAAAGTGTGAGGCTTGGAATGTTAAAATGGAGGAGTTAAACTTAGACAGTGATGCCTTCTGGCAGTTTACAAAAATGTTAAAGAGGACGCATCAGTGTGATAGGCCAATTATTGCCAACGGCGTCACTGCTTATTCAGATACTGACAAATGTCAGATTTTTGCTTCACATCTTGAAAAGCAGTTTTCTCCCAATCAGACACCTCGTAATATTCACTTTGAGACCCAAGTCAGAATGAAAGTAGAAGAATGGCTAGGTGCTCCCACGGCTCTAAATGCCGATGGTTTAACTAATCCAAGAGAAGTTACGGATATTATCTCCAAATTGAACCCCAAGAAAGCCCCAGGTATTGATGGAGTTACAAATTTAATGATCAGGAACCTCCCGCGCGGTGGAATCACAAGACTTTCCAGCATTTTTAATATATGCATTACGTTATGCTACTTCCCGGACTGCTGGAAGTACGCAAAAGTTTTCCTACTACCGAAGCCTGCAAAAGACATCACTAAGGCGGAAAATCACAGGCCCATAAGCTTGCTCTCTAATATAGGCAAGATCTTTGAACGAATAATTTTAAGGAAATTCCAGCCTTATTTACAGGTACTTCCGGAAGATCAGTACGGATTTAGGAGCGAACTTTGCACATCTAAACAACTGATTAGGCTTGTGGAATTTATCGGCTCTGCTCTGCATCATAAGAGTTGTACTGCAGTGCTCATGCTGGACGTGGCCAAAGCATTTGACCGTGTCTGGCATGAGGGCTTAATATATAAATTGATAATGATGAATTTGCCTAGAGAACTGATCTTACTCACCAGATCTTATATTGCAAATCGTTACTTTACAGTTAGCTGCAAGCAAAGTCATTCTGGATACAAAACTATCGCTGCAGGCGTCCCCCAGGGGTCCTGTCTTGGCCCAGTACTCTATCTTTTCTATGCGGCTGATTTCCCGCGGGATAAACTCAACAGAAATACATTGCTGGCCTGCTATGCGGATGACACCGCTGTAGCGGTCAGATCTATTCAGCCTAACAGGGCAATTTCTGTTATGCAGGATATAATTATGGACATTGAGGAGTGGTGCTCCAGGTGGAAGATTTCCATCAATGCGACTAAATCACAGCTACTTCTTGTTAGAAGGAAGAAAATACTGGTCTCAGTTCAGCCACTTTACCTATTCGGCCAACGTGTCCCGATGGTAAACAAGGCCAAGTATTTAGGTGTTTACTTGAATCGAAGACTCACGTGGAGTACGCATGTCAATTACATTGCAAACAAGACCAGAGGAATTGCTCAACAATTACAAGTACTGCTAGGGCGCAGCTCGCAGTTAGATCTGAGAAGGAAAAGACAGATTTATATTTCCATTTTAAGACCAATTATGTGTTATGCGTCCCCTGTCTGGGCGACTGCTACGAGCTCAGATATCAACAAATTGCAAGTGACTCAAAACACAATCTTACGCACCATGACAGGAGCGCATTTTTACATCCGTAACAAACTCCTGCACGATGATTTACAAGCTGAATATATTGACAAATATCTGCAAAAACTTAACAGCAAGTTCTTTGACAAAGGCTTGAATTGCAGTAAAGGAAACTTTAATGCTGTACTGAACTATGTCTGCATTCCTGAGGACTACAATATCAGGCCTTTTACGGCTCACAGAATGAGGGATCACAATTTTGTCACTTAGCCCACTCGTTTTCAAATATGTAAATAACACATTTTTATGCGTACATTACTTCACTTTCATTTGTTTATTACATGTTCAACACTGTATCCTATGCACATTTCATGTATTTTCATTTCTTTTGCATCTTCATAGCTCCATACACGTGATTATTACTCTTGTCTCAGGGGTAAGAGTTAAGTTACTTTGATGATTGGACTTTGTCACTATGGCCGATGGGCCCTCTTTTCCTTACCCGCTCCGATTTCCTGGCTGGGAACTAGCTGATAGTTGACATTTTGATTGTCCTTAGGGGATTAGATCAATATAGCTTATTAAAGCCCAACTGGGCTAATATAAGCATAAGCAATTAGCATTTAAGCATTTAAACACAAGCTGGAGCATTGTGATGATGAAACATTCGGGTGACTGATTCTCACGCAGTTCAGATCTCTTCCCTATGAACACCATTTTTCGATCGCTTTAAAAAGTATCTGGTAGTGTTTCTTATTTACATTTTGCCCCCCGTCGCACAAAATTAAAGTGCAATCTGAATGTATTGGTCATGCGTTCATGTGGAAGATTGTTCAGTTCCCTAATCTCGGGCAACCGAACTTCTGCCCTCCTTAAAAACCAATCATGCCATTGCATTCGGATCATGCAGCATTTGGATTGTTTCTGTGCAAGTTTTTCCCAATTTTACGAAAAATTTCACATAGACGCAGTGGTTTTCCAACTCCTTCATTTTTGCTTTTTCACTAATCCGACGAGCTGCTTACGGACAATTCACTTAATTTGTAGTTACTCCACAACTAGCATACAGATGGGAACCCAATGAAAGGCGATAATGTTACCAAGATATGCCACTAGCTGCGCACGGTGGCCGGAACACGCCATCTGCAGTCGTTGGTCAGCAGTTTAAAAGGCTAAGTTATTAGAATACGGCAAAAAACACTAGGGCTATCTGCCTAAAAGTGGGATGCCTCTGTGGAGAGCCTTCTAAGGAAAACTTGCTTGCACTCGCATTACTCAAAGAAAATACTAGAAATGTCGCCAAACCATTTTCCTAGGATTTAGAAACAAAGTCGAACTGCCTTTACCACCCGCCCACTCGCAATTTAAAAACAATTGTCTTTTATAAACAGCTCTTGTATGAATCAAAATTCTTTCTCTGCTAAATTCAAAATCTTGGTAGAATTTTTTTGGGGGGGAGAGAGGGAGGTATTATTAAGCTTTCAGTAAAAAAGTAACTGAAAACCACGCAAATCCAATATTTAAAAACAAACTACTACTCTCCTTTTACATAGTATTTCTTTGTGGTATTACTGGCGCACGTGATTTGCACATGCGATGCGATGCTAATCATTTGCATGTCCTATAGAAGTCTACCAAAGACGCACATTTTAAGTCTATCAGATGATTCCTTCATGATGTTGTGTTTTGGATGGCAAACACTCTCTAGCTAAAAATGTGCAAAGATTTAGATGAAGTTATGGTTGATAAAGATACGTTTTAATAAAAAATGATAACATCAAATCATTCAAAACATCTTTTTCGATCATTCTTATTTTTCATGGAGTTTGTATAAGTATCTAAGTTCTTCATAACAGAGTCATTACATCGTGATATGCTGCGAATAGCATTATCTAAAATAGGCTATGAACGACTAAACCAGCAGCCGACAACGATGGAACTCAAACTAAATAGTTCTTATTGAGCCTTTTCAAACAGAAAGATTTACAATATGTATACTTAATTGCCATTTTCAAACTTTTACTGGAAAATCATGGTACACTATTCTAATAAAAGCAGCTGAACGAAAATTATCTTTTCCTTCACATTACATGAACAATGCAGGATGTTTGGCAAGACAGTTCTATGTTAGTAAATACCAATCCTGAAAAATTTTTTCATAGAAGAACATAATATTTTTTTATATCAGATAAGACTGCTGGCCACCCAAATTGCAACACCAAGAAAGACGAGATATCACAACAAACTTCATTTAGCAGATAACATGTTGACCAAGTATCAAATGATTAAATTTATAGACTTCTGTGAAGTGTGGTTCCTTCAAGAATCAGTAGCCAGAGTAGCCGCCATTGTAGGAGATCACCGCTGCCACACGCCTCGGCATTGATTCAAAGAGACTTTGGATATGTTCGTGGGGTACAGCAGACCAAGCAGCTTCCACACGTTGCCAAAGTTAATCTGGTGTGGCAGCTTGAGATGTAATCTGGGTCAATCGCTCAGCAACCATGCACCACATGTTTTCTATCGGCCAAAGATCCGGACGCGTAATGGCAGACCGCACATTGAGTTGAACACTGTTAAGCGAATTTCGCTTACTGCGCATGCTTGATGGTGTACCTTTGGCGCGGGGCGAAATATTGGCGACTAAACAACCCTACGCTAGCTTATTCGTGATTTCCATGGCTGTCGAGTGATGTGTACAACTGCAATGTTGTGGAACTTTGTTTATTAGTTATTTTAACCTCCATAACGATTGCACTTGCCTAATTTTCTTTATTTTAGTTTGTCAATAACAGTGCATTTAATATTTGTTAACATGCGTTGTGCGTAATAATTCGTTATTTAGATATAATTTGTTTACATGTTATAATTCAGTAATTGTAAACTGGATTTTCTCACTAAGTTTGTTAACGTATACTCCGCTTTCGTTTTCTTATTTCAAAGAATTAAATAAACAGCATTAAGGAAAAGTAAAATTTCTTCAATGTTATGTACAAACACTTGCTATATTCCTCCGTGTTTCTTTACGTATGTACAAATGGAACGTATGGTATATCCTGTATTTAAGCTGACTTCCTTTACCCATTTTTTGCACTCTTTAATCGAATTTATACTTGATCATATCATTCAACTTTCCAGTTGTTGGAGCAGTTCAGGAAAAAAATCTTATTTTAACACAGTAATTACTTTACACTGCACATATACTCTACGAAGACTTAAACACCAAATTTGTTTACAATCAGATGGCGGTCCATATACCGTATTTATCTTCTTTTCAAATCGCGCCAACGTAATAATTACGCCACATTTTTTCCTGGGCATGCGCAGTATGCGACATTCGTTTAACACTGTTACTCAATGTGCGATCTGCCATTACGCGATCCGGACAGCGAGCCGGCCAGGGAAGCAATTCAATCTGGTAACTGAGGAAGAACCCTTGGACAATGCGTGCCACATGTGGTCGCGCATTATCCTGTTGAAATATGGCTATGAGCAAGCCCTGAAGGTAAGGAAGGACAACTGGCTCCAACACCTCGGAGATGTAGCGCTGGCTGTATAAAGTACCGGCAATGCGTATTAGAGGAGTGCTAGAATGATAGCGAATACCGCCCCATACCATAATACCCGGTGCAGGACCAGTGTGGCGGTGCATAACGCAGCTATTCAGCATCCTCTCTCCACTGTGTCTCCAGACTCGAATCCGACAGAAGCGTGACTTGTCAGTAAAGACAATTTCATCCCATTCTGCCATGCACATCCTTCTTTCATCGCACCATTGGCGGCAGAGACTTATGTGGTTCTGCGTCAAGGGTAGACGAAGCAATGGACGTCTTGCAGACAGACCACTCTGCTGTAAACGGCGTCGAATGGTACGCGCAGATGGTACGAGGCATAATTGATCGTTGTTTTTTTTTTTTTTTTTTTTTTTTGAAAAAACCACAATTGCCGAAAATTCCAAGCCTTAAATAGCGCTTTGAAGTGGCGCCACTGACGCGCGTGATGCGCATCTGCGCTGAAATTCTAATCATTTGCATATCTCACCTCTGCTAATGCATGTTGTAAATTTCATGTTATTTGCATGCTTCCTTCAGGGTGTTGCATTTACGGTGGCCAGCAGTGTATTTTGTTACATTTTTTACAAAATATTCTCCCTTTTATCATTTATTTAAATAAAATTACATAATGCATCAAATAAACACAAATGCTTCAATACAAGTAATATTTTATTACAAGGAATTTTATATACAACAGCATCTACAGACCATTAACTAATAAATGCAATACAGTCAAATGACTCATTTACTAGGACCATGGCAATATAAACATAGCACCATATGTGTATATATTAGATATTATATATATCTATATATATAGAAATATATAGATATATATAAGGGATAGATACGATATTTAGATAAATACTTTCACACCCCTTTCATGCAACAGGGGATATGTGTTGAGACATCTAAAATTCTATTTTTAATTTTTTTAGCAGAATCCAAGGAAATTACTTAAGTATAAGCAATTGTATAAAAATGTATCACAAAATTGCTAAAGAAACAAAATTTTTCAAATCTTTCACATAAAGTTGACATTTAAAACATTGATCATTTCACAAAGTTTCAGTCTGATTTTAAAATTATATGTATAAAAATGGCTGGACTTGGACACCTGAGGTTTAAATTTTTCATTGATGGGCTTTACCAAATAATAGCCCGAAATGGTAGGCACTGTAGCTGCCAAAATTATCACAGTCAGTTCCAACAGCTACATTATCATCATCATCATCATCATCATCACTGGATCATAGTAGTACATTTTTTACCTTTTACCTAAACTTAACAGCAACAAGTTATACAGGCACCAGGCTTACTCATTTCTTCTCTTATTTCTTGGACCCTAATATAGTTTGATAAAGATGTATTTCAAGATAAATTCGCTTGTATTACTGTTTTTAACCATAAAAGGCCACTTTTCTGCATTAGCATGAATAAAATGTAAGATAATAACATAAAAACTAAGTATTTCTCCCTTTGTTTTCCAAATTTTATGTTAAAATGTCAGAATATATTAACATATTAAGCAAATAAATATAATAAATATGACAAAAGATTCTCAAAGAGTATACAATTTGCATGTATATCCTTTTAGGCATAGTAGTATGTCTTCAGCATGAACAACAAAAGTCAACACTTCCCAGGCAAAGGAATAGCTGAATAATTTCAGTTAACAATTAAATTTTAAATAAATTTACAAGTTTTTAAGGATCACAAAACATAAAACAATGATTCAAAATGTATTTCAGTGAGTTCCAAAGTCTTTAACATTTTAGAGCATGGCAATTTCAAGAAAAATGCAAGCAAGAAAATCAGCTGTAGTGAAAACGGACATATAAAACAATGATGAATCAAAATTATAAAAAATTAAAGAGCCTAATATTTAAGTGGCCAGATACAGTTTTCAATATATTTCATAATTATGAGCTAGTCTGTTTCTTCTATATTGCAGCATTTTCACGTAAAAATACGTTTAACATATTATCATTTAAATACTGAATTAATTGCCTTATCACACAAATGATGGTACAGAAGCATAGTTCTTTGGTGGAGGTAATGCTTCAACATCACAGACATCTGCTTCGCTATCCTCTAGTTCACAAACTTTCACAGATGCATCTGACACGGAAGCATTGTCAGAATCTAGTCCATCTAAGAAAATATTTTCTGAGTCTCTGTTCACAGCACCATAGTCACCACTTTCCAGTGCCACTCTAAAGCCACGACCCCCTCTTTTAGGGAAGCCGTATGTATCGACCTCATCATCAGAAAATTCTGCCCAACCATTTCCTCGTTTCTCATAACATGGTGGTGGAGAGCCATCTTTTTTCAGGAACTTGGTAGACTCTCCAACTTGGCAATTAGTGTTGTTTAATTTAGAATTGGCTTCTATTTTATGTCTTGATGGTGATAAGACTAAGCTAGGAATATTTTGGTCACGTTTTTGGCATAATTCTCCACCTCTGTCAGGCACCAGTTCAATCTGACTGATGAAACTGTTAGAATCCGTACTCTGAACGCTTGATGAATCTTGGCCTTCAGTTGGAGATTCATCTGTGAAATTGTTATTCACACTTTTTTCTGGAGTGGCCCAGTCAGATATGTCCCAATGATACCCTGTAAAATGCTTCATAGATAAATATTCAGATATACAAATGCATAAATATCTATCTCAGGGGTTCTCAACCAGGGAGAAATTCCCCTTGCTGGGAATTTTCATAGTTCCAGAGAGGAATGTGGTAAGCCTTTTATTTAGCTGTTTAAATATTTACTTTTAGCTTATAAATACAAAAATCTACCTTTATTTAATCTAATTTATTCATTATTTATAGAACTTACAAAAACTACTTCATTATTAAACTCCTCCTATTTTTATTCTTTCATTATTTGGTATGTATGAACATTTTCTATACACAGTGTTGTTTAATTTATTAAAAAATAATCTAAATTTAAATAAATGTATATGTACTTTTTTAGTTTTGTAAACAAATGGGAGACTATCTTCTAGCAATGTTGAAAAGGGTTGAGCAAAACAGGCTGAGAACCACTGATCTAAATTTTTATAGAGAGTAGTTAATTTTATCATATTGCAGACAAATGAATTTTAAGACTTCATGTCAAAATGCATATTCTGTTAAAAACTAATATTACTTCTTAAGTTATTTAAACTGAAATTAAAACTCATAGCAAAATCAAAATCTAAACTAAAAACATTATTCTAAGATAGACAGTGATAATGATTACAGAGCTATGATAAAGATAGCATTTTAATACTGAAGAAACAAAAGCACACATACAAGGTAAAAGAAACAATACACAGTAACTGAAAAGCTATTCAAGCATATATCATGCATGCAACAGCGAGAATTTATACATGAAGAAAAAGTAAATCATGCATTTGCATAACTAAGAAGAATCATTTGCATAACTAAGATCGAAGAGATGTAGCACTTTTTTCTGTCACTTTTCTACATATTTTTTAACCTTAAATAAAACTTTCAAGGAGAGGAACACACGATCTTATCTATCAAAAGATACTCTACTCTCAATCCAATTCTTATGCAGCAAATACAACTTTAAATGGGGAATACAATGTTATACATTTAAAAAAAAAATCCACTCTCATTTCAACTCTAAATCAACAAAAAAATTTAGAAATTATGAAATAACTCTAAATTAAATATCATAAATAGCTCTACCACATAAATAAAATCCCAGGCCAAGAAGCGTAAACTACCTTGTGAAATTTCACTTGGAAACTTACAGAAAATATACTAACATAAAAATGGTTAATAACTGGCAAATTTACTGGAAAATAGTAATTTAATTCAAGAAATTGGGAACAAAAAAATATGGAATCTTAACAAGTTGTAAATTCTGAAATAGAAGACTCAAAAATTCCATTTCCTTAACATTGTATCTTTGAAAAAATGGCAGCAGACATTAAGGCCTGAGATTACATTTCCATAACAGAAAAAGGTAACTAGAAATTTTGCTGAATATTAAATTGTAAGTTCATTTTGATGTACAACTAGATATTTACAGCAGTCTTTAAGCAAATGAGTTAAACTGCCAGACACTAATGTACAAAATATAGATATTTTTGAGTGCACAGAATAATAAAATATTTGAATAAATGCTTCATTTATTGATTTACAAGCCCTTGCAACTTTCTTTTGCTGCAGAAAAGTATATATAAAATGTATAAAAGAAGCATTTTTCATTGACATAAAATGCAAGTGAAGATAACTTTTAACCATGTTAAAAGATAAAAATCTTGCCTCATATAATAAAATATAAACCAAGATATATTGAAGTAATTTTTTCAAGCATTTTTTTTATAATCTATTAACTTAATCAACCTATCAAGATCCCTAAATAAAATCTGAATCATGCATTGATTGTTAAATGCAAATTATTTTATTTAACTTTACAGTATTTCACAGCATACAAGTTGATGACAGAAATTGCATGCAGCAACATGAAAATTTGCAACAAAATCAGTACCTTCTGAATGTTGGTGTATTTCACTGCTCTCTTCTATAAAGGGAAGAAAATGCAGTGAATGGCAGAATGAAAATGGTGAAATGTATAGAAAGGAGTTTAAAATAAATACATTTTTCACATCATAAAATTTATAGCAGAAATAAAGAAAATGTATCCTGTTGAAAAGAAAGTTTTAATAATTTGGTAAAAAATAAACAATTAGTTTAAAACAGACATGAAAAGGACCCTTAAGTTTCTGAAGAACTCAAACTATCCGCTTTAGAAGAAATAAAAGCTTGTGCAAAAGCATCACAAAAATTCTATTCCATTTTAATTCTTATAAAAAGTTATTTAACAACTTAATACATAGCATGCCTCTAAGAAAAATTCTATATTAGAATGCACAGAATTTTAAAAAGAAAAAGGTTACATTTATCTCTAATTAAAATGACACACTTTTCATAAATATGAAAAAAGTCATAATTATGTAATTACCTTTGTTCTTCCATTATCATTTTTTATTCATGTTCATATAAACAATTTATAATATTAGAAAACTGAAGGAATCTCAACAGAAAAGTATATATGGTTCTGATTTCAGTTACATTATATACAATGTTGGAGTTATAGCAGGCAGTTAGTAAGCGAAAGTTAGCCATGCAGTGTGGCTGAGAAACCATCTTACCCTGCACTGAGGCATCTCTAGGTGGTGGGGGTGGGGTGGTCTGTTTATTGTCAAAATTATTTTCATTTCCTAAAGTAATAAAATAAACAATAACTACAACTACTGTTTCTAGGGTAGTCTTTCTTCTCAAATATTTAACAACAGATGTGTCATTACACACTATTTTACACATTGTGCAGATCTATTTTTCAGTGTTTTGACTACTAAAATATATTACGTAATAAAGATTTTCAACGTGTTGAAAACAAACACTCATTTTAACATTAAATGATGCACAATTAAAACCATCTTTTCAAATTAATATTTCAAAAACATATTAACTTGACTCTAACTCTGCTAAATTTTTAAGAACAAAATGCTTAACTCTTACGTATTTCTGAATGCATGGTATTTAATCGTTATATGTAGAAGGCAGAATATGCAAAAGAAGAAATTAAAATCCTATGATAGAAGAATATTTATAAAAAAAATTTTTAATTGCAATGAAATTGTTTTCATTTATTTATTATATCTGGCTCATTAAGATTTTTTACAACATTTAGGGAGATAAATAGTATCATTTTCTCGAAATCAGCTTGGCATTAATGTCATAATATGATTAATCCCTAAATTTGAATAATCGTTAAGTACCACTCGAATTCATGAAATATAAAATGAAAGTGCAGACAAAATAATGCCAAGAAATCTTTCACGTTATTAATGTTTTCTTTCCCAATGTTCAAACTTTCATAATGATCTTAAAAAGTATTAAACACCAAAGTATTGAAAATTCTGACTGAATAAATCTATATTATTATTGATATTTGTTTGCAAATACAAAAATTGTACTTCAGGAACAAGAGGCCAAATATTTTCAGAGCTTGAAGAAAGTCATTTTACAGATATATCATCTTGAAAATTAATTCAGCTCCATAACACAAGTAGAGAACTCTTCAGCATTAATCTCTATAAAAGGCAATTTGACAAACAATTGAAATCCTTTTGAAATTTTGGAAGCGTTTTTTGAATTCACTACTTTCTTACTAATTAATACACTTGCATAGCACAGTCAACACATATATTTGTTCTTTACCTGGGTAAAGCAGTAATCGGTTTCCCATTTCGAATGAAAGGGATAAGTTTTTCGCTTGAACACGTCATCGTTAGAACACACCTAGCTTAGTACCGACGCGTAAATCAAACTATCTAAGTTAGCAAATGTCTAATATACACACAAAACACATAACCACAATCTCATGTTGTATACAATCAACTATGAGATGAGGCTGACAATGGCAGTTGCACAGGAGAAACAAGCAGATATCAGCATCAGCTCAGTGGAGCAATCAAGGTTAGCCGACAAGAGTTTTAACGCGATCTACTAAATATGTACCCGTGAGCTACTAGCAGCTCGCCATTGACGCTTTGGCGATCACTGATCTAAACAAATACAAGCTGTGATAGTAGATACAATTGCAGGCACTAATGTTGCTTGTTGAATATTTTGTCCTCCTGTTTATTCCTTGCTACTTATCATATGCATATTATATGCAGGTTATACTTATCATATGCAGGTAGAAGAAACTGTAAACAGAAATATATGTGGAGCATGTAAATACAAATTTAGCAGTATTGTTAACAGAGACAAAAAAATTCCTGATACTGGTAGAAAGTTACAGTTTTGATTAAAGTTCTAACACACTTTTATCAGGTGCACGAGAGAGGCTATGTAGTGAATTCAACACTAAAAAAAAATGAATCAGGAAAAAGATTTAAAGGAGGAGAATGGTACACAATTTGACTACAAACAGAGACAAAACAATGATCAAAACCGCAGGTTTCAATTTTGAGCAATTTATATGAAATGAATGATAATAAACTATGAGATAACTGTTAAATATGATAGAAAAAGTTAATTAACGATGTCACTAAACATATAAATGATACAGATTTTTATAAAGAAATGTTAATACTTGCAAATTTATTTATATTTGAATTAAAATCTCATCAATTTTAAAACAAAACCCAGGAAATTTTATTATTTATTTACACTGGTAAACTAAACTTTCCCATTTACATGAGTATATGCCAGTGGCACAGCATTGACTGATAATCAGGGGATATGTACTCGACTATCAACGTAATGCATCGGGTATCTCAATTCATCTGACAATTGCTCGGATTCTACAGTCCGTGTGTTGTCTTCAGTTTGCAAAAAGCCAATATCTTCTATGAGTGAAAACCAGCAATATCCAACATAGGCACTTATTCCAAAAAATGGAAGTGGTATAAGAAGCGGGAAAAGATGTTGGCTGTAGTCAATCCTGTCTTAGCAGTCGAATGATTCTATATTTATTTTCGTCCGTTCAAAGAAGAAGGCAGATCTTTAAGTCGACCCCTTATTTTTACTGTAAACACGACGAAACATTTTCTCTGCCCGCATATGCCTTCATTTCATATTTCACGCTCATCATCATGATATATAATTAACTCAGAAAATATTTGGAACCATATTCGGAAAACATGAATGCAATTTCTACTGTAAAAAAAAAACTAGGTTATTTATATTTTTTAAACAAAATATATTTTGTTTAAAAAGCAATATTTTTTTCTGTTTATCACTAGATGTTTCACTAGCATATACTTTTTTCATCAGTTAATAATTTAAAGACAGAGAAGAGGTTAACTGATATTTCTACAATATGAAGAAAGTTTAAAACATAACATTGGAACACCTTATGAACAAATACTATGAACCCATTAAGGAATGTGTTTCATTATCAAGAAAAATCCCATTATAACATTTTTTTTTAAAAAAATAATAAAGTTATAAAATTTTAGTAACACCATGATTCTTTCATAAATTATTTTTGTTTAATTTTGTTACCATTTAAAACAAACTATAGACAATTAATATGTGAAGAATTTAAACTAAAGCTCTTCATGGCTTTTCAAGGGAGTACTGAATTACAACAAAAATAAATGATCATCCTATGTTTGATGCAGATCTATTATTTTACAGAAATAATAAATAAATAAATAACATAAAATTAAATTAAAATTAAATTAACATAAAATGAACATCTTTAAAAAATAACGTACCAATAAGTTATAATATGATTTTTAAAATGATACCAGTGAAAGGAGACATGATTTTTAAAAATCTATCAAATTTATTGTATTTTATTAATTATTCTATCTAATAGTTATGAATTTTAAAAATAACAATAAATTTCAATCTTTGTCATTCATATTATTTAATTGATTGAAATCACAGCTGCCTGCAAAATATCTTGATACATAATTATGATTGTCTACCTTATTGGTAGACACTAAAATGATATTAGATTACTGTTATAGAATAGTAAGGTTCTTGGACTAGCGGTTTCCTCATGAAACAGCATATTTGTTTAATCTATTAGCATTAAAAAATACCAATTTTTTTCAAGACTTGTTCTTTTGTTTAATATATCTCTATCTATATACATATATATAAATAAAGCTGCGAGTTAATTTTCCATATCATAGTCATCAGCTTCATATTATAATAGAGATGTTTATTATTATAACAGTTTCTATTGTGTTGTTAGACCCGTACACACACGCGTGCGCATATGTGACATTTTAATCTGCCAAAATGATAAAATGTTAATAGCTCATTTGTCGTCTTTTACAAAGTGTTGAAATCCCGTACATTTTAATATAATTCCACAGTCGCATTCACAAGTGATATGTTGATGTTCTATTGTTTTTCATAATCAGTAGAACACATTTAGCATAATTTTACAATTAATTATTGGCTGTCTAATACTTTTGTGTTAAAAATAGTACGGTCCAATGTTTTCTTTCACTGTTTTTTTTTTCATTAAGATTAATCAAAAACATCATCAATTACTAATTTCACAATATGCGGCCGATAAGAAAGGAGAAATTCCAAGCAGTTCGTCCGTGTGCTATAAACTACGTCACTTGTCTCTACAGTGACTAGTCTAAAACCTTGCCGTCTCTCAACTGAAGTCAAATAGACCAGACCGATAGCCAAACGGTAATCACACCATGCCTTTAAGAATAAAACTGAAAACGAAGAAAGAATTCTTCCCCCCCCCCTCTTTTTTTTTTTTTTTTTTTTTTAATTTTTATTTAGGAAACTGCTTGCGCGAAAGTTAGTAAGGTTCAATATAATCGTAACATAGTTCCAGATGACAATTTTCCCGTCATCCATTCTGTAACCGCTTCGAATGGCTGACGACTTACGCTTCAAAAGACGAAACCACGACTGTAAGCTTTCACTCACAGCCTGTAGCCACAGATATAAAGGAGTAGAAGCCATTATTTGAAGTCCAAATAAGCATTCACAATTGGTACCTTGTTCAACTCGTAGATATATGATGGTTAGCGACGCTCCTTGCCATTCCAACTGACGCGAGTTCGAATCCCGGAGAAGGCGTGAATATTTATGTATGGTGTCTGTGCAGAATGGAGCATTTAAAATACTGGCGAGTCGAAAGTTCTGTAGAGAGGTTCGCTGGCAAAGGGAAAGCGGTCGGAGACTCTCGGACCGTCCTCCAGAGTGCCCTTCATCAAAATTGGGTGGAGCTGCACAGTTAGTGCTTTGGGACTCTACCTGTATAACCTATGGTGAAATTCCCGAGTCCCGCCCACTTGTATTCGTACTTGTCCATTTCATAGGCTTTTGTCGGTGAGGAACAGTTAGCATTGAGATCCTGCTGGATCTACGGCTAAGACGGTGTACGCAGAAAACAGATTAAATGAGTTATGTGCTATGTTCATCATTGTTGCAGTTGTGGCTGATTTGGTGGACTGCAGCCCCGCACGTGGACGACACAGAGCTGAAGGAAGATACATCGTTTGTACATCCTTTTTCCTTATACTATTTTTGATGAACTCAGGATAGCTGCACATAAACAGTTCATAAGCCGCGCTAATTTAGGGATACTGTTTCCAAGACCACCTTTTTTTTTTTTTTTTTTTTTTAATCAAACTCTGATAAATCGTTAGCTTTACGTAGCCTTCTAACTCCAGACACCCTAAGAACAGAAAACCAGTTTTGGATTTATTTATATATCGCTCAATGACCTTAAGACAGTTATCACATCTAGCGACGCTTAAGAAATTTTTTAAGGAACGAATTTCTCCCAGCAGTAGTTTAAAAAGGAGGTTCCTAGCCGAAACCTTTCGTTCGACGATGTGTTGCGGGTGCGTACTTAGGCATTTTACGACATTGGCGGAAATGTTTCGTTGCGCAATTCTGCATCACGTAGATGTGAAAATACATAATATACTACTTTGCAGAAGTCTTCGCGTAAGCCAGCCTGCAGTACAGGATAGCTAACAGATCTCACAGCAATTTTAGACGTTTGAATTCTCGTCCTAAACATTATAGCTATACGGTGCGGTGCATATTGACGAAAATCAGAAAGCGACAGTGGTAGAAAATTCCACCGATTTCATAGAAATTCAGACTAAAAATAAACGCCGGTGATCGTTATTACAATTAAAAGGAGACAGTATTGCCATAGCCAACTGTCTTGGATAAGGCTTTGCCAATGTAGCTAATATAGCAGAAAGCCTATGGCGCAACACGCAAACAGCAGAAAATACATCCCATACTTCGGCTCATACAACGACTGCACTTTCCGTCTGAATAACTTATTAGCAGGTGGGCAACAGACAATTCTGCTGTTGACGTCAGCTAATCAGTTCAGCACTTCGAATGGCTGACGATATATGCTTCAAAGGACGACATGACGACTGTAGGATTTCACTCAGAGCCTGTAGCCACAGATATAAATAAGATATAAATAAGAAATACAAGCCACTATTTTTAAGTCCAAATAATCATTCAAAATAGGTACCTCCTTCAACTCATAGATATACGTAACGAATTTAACTTCTAGTGCTGCTGTTGTTGTTGTTGTCTTGTCCATATTACATGGAACAAAAGTTGCCAGAGCCTACGCCAAAGAGAGGTTGGACTTATATCCCCCCCAATTTTGAGGGAAAGCCCCTTCCACCAATCCACACGAGAGGATTTTCGGCTCGCAGCATATTTAGAGTGCCGTCATGCCGCATCGACACTATACATTTACGAACATCCATGTCTTCTACGGGATTCGAACCCTGGCCCTTCGGTACCGTAGTAGGCTCCACTATACCGTCTGGGAGACATTCAACTTCTATTAATTCAATGGTAATGAACTTCTTCATTACAGTACATATTTTTGTGCAAATTTCAACAATTATATGAAATACTAAATTACTAACAGTACTAAATATCATCCTTTATTTTCACTCAAATATCGGCGGATTTCCAGATCAAACACAATTAAAGTGTTGCTATTAGAAATTGATAAAAGTTTATAAATTATTAAGTGACATGGCAGGAATTGTTCTAGCAACAATATATCATTATCAGAAAATAAATTCTTTCAGAATTCAAGTACAATCTTCTTTGTTTATTAGAAGTATAGAATAGTATTTTTACAAAAAAAAAAAAAAAAAAAAACTTAATGCTATTCCGCATATTAAAGCTACGATTGTCATTTATTTCGAGTGGACTGGATTATTTAATGATGACAAAACACACTAAATGTATCTGCCTTTGCAGAGGAATACCCTCGTAGAGGGCTCTATAAGGAAGGTTAGTCTGTTTTTACATTACACATGAGATGGATCATAAAACATGAGTCGTCAGGGATTAGAATGCAAAGTTAACTACCACGTGTTTCGCAGCTTTAGCTATATGGCACATGATCGACTAAGGTGCTCATTTGTTAACAGGAATTTTTATTTTCGTATAAAATGTAAGATATCATGATTTTACATATACAGTGATGGCCAAAATTGTGGACACTTTTGGAAATTTTTATGCTTTTGAACTTTGTATGCTTATAGAAAATGTTACGTTTCGCAAAATGCAAACTTGTATATATCATTTTAAAGAGAATTTATTACTGAATTCAACACAAAATTCAATTATTTGCAATACAAAAAAAGTTATATGTACTTTAATATAAATAAAAAAACACAGTTATGAAGTGGTTTGTAATGTCTAGCTTTCCTGGCCAATCACTGTTCTTGTCCTGAGAACCAATCAAATGTTAGTAACTGCCAGGAGAAGCTGACATCATGTTTACACTTGAAACAATTCATAATTTTGCTTTGTTCTGTAGAAGGAGGACCTGTGTCTTATACACTGCAATTACAAGTAGGAATTTTTGTAAAAATTTTTAATATTTAGTCAAGAAACAATGACATCAAATAAAAGAGTAGATTGGACACCTAGAAAGAGATGTAATATTATTGTGTTACGAGAAAGTGGTCTTTCCTATGCTGAAATTGCAAGACAGGTGGGTGGTTCAGTGACTACATCTGGAGTCCGAAAGTTTTGTTTACGATATCAGGAGACAAATTCAATAAAAAACAAAGAAGGAAAAGGCCGAAAAAGGTGCACCACATCTATTGATGACAGAAGAATAAAAAGACTATGTTGCCAAGATAGAAAAATGTCATCAGCGGCCATCAGAAGTGATCTGAATGATGCTGGTGTTTCTGTCAGTTCAAGAACAATCAGAAGATTAACAGATGTTGTACTGAGAGATAGAACTCCAAGAAAAAAGCCTTATCTTAATTTTCAGCAACGGAAAAAAAGACTACAGTGGGCAAAGGAACACATTAATTGGACAGATGATCAGTGGTCACAAGTTATATGGAGTTATGAAACTAAGATATCGTTATTCGGTAGTGATGGGCGAAAATATGTAAGACGTAGAATAGGAGGAGCTACATCCTGACTGCATTCAAGCAACTGTGAAGAACCCAGTTAGTTTTATGATTTGGTCATGCATGTCAGCAGATGGTATTGGTCGCCTTCATGTCATCGATAGGACACTGAATGCCAGGAAATACATTGACACTATTCTAGAACCATAACTTCTACCTTTCATCAGAGATCTCTTTCCCAACAATGCTTCGTTTATTTTCCAGCAGGATTCTGCTCCTTGCCACACGGCCAAAATATCAAAAGAGTGGTTTCGTACAAAGAGCATTAAATTGTTGTCATGGCCAGGAAATAGTCCTGACCTCAATCCTATCGAAAATTTGTGGCACCGTTTGAAAACTCTTGTCTGAATGAATTGAGGCTATAATTGTTTCCTGGTATCATGTAATAACGAAAGAAGAGCTTAAAACTCTTGTCAGCTCAATGAAACGTCGATGTAAAGCTATAATAAAAAATAAAGGGTACCCTACTAAGTACTGATAACTCACTGCAATCATCACTATCTAATGTATATCGATAACTATCATTATTTAACTTTTTTTGTATTGCAAATAATTGAATTTTGTGTTTTGTATTGAATTCAGTAATAAATTCTCTTTAAAATGATATATACAAGTTTGCATTTTGTGAAACGTAACGTTTTCTATAAGCATACAAAGTTCAAAAATATAAAAATTTCCAAAAGTGTCCACAATTTTGGCCACCACTGTATATTAAAAACGAAAAGATCTAGTTAATAAACTGAATAAAGAACTAGAATTTATAAATAAAAGAGGGTGACAAGTAAAATTTCTATGCTATAGCAAAATACTAAATTATTATTGTTATTTTTAAATCTTAAGTAAAAAAAAAAATTTTGAATAAAAATGCATGAATTTTACAATTCATTAATTTTAAAAGTAAAATGGCAATAAAATGCATTAAAAATTTAATTTTGATAACTTTTGGTGTCGACTGAGTCAGAAAACGAATTACAAGACACTAGGGTTGGTTAAGCCTTAAATCACTGTATAGTTGAAATCCATGCAATACAAAAATTTCTTTGTGAATTTTGCATCTAGAACAGCAGCATCTAATATAAATGAAGATAGAGTCAATCTGCTTTTTGTTTAGATTTTCTAAGAATATAAGAATATTTTTCAACAGATTCTTAGGAGAAACATACAGTACTGCCAGTTATACATATAATTAGAGTTTTAGGGTAACTTCTTTTAGAAAACTAAAATTAATCAACTACTCAAAATCATTGATAAGTCAAAAACTAACTGATGAATATGGCTGTTTAACTACGTACACAATTTTCAGAACAAGAGACTTTTCTATAAGTGATGAGTTTCTATCTTTAAATGCAATACAAAATAAACATGTATATTTTTATTCATATTTTATGCTTCAGTTGTTCTAATTTTTTCCAAACTTTATTATTTTATCAATATTACACTTTTTCTATTTTAGTTGTTCAAAACCCATCTGGTCTTGAGAATTATGCTCAAATTAAACTTAAAAAATAAAATAGTTTTAAAAAAAGTCTCGACTGAAGAAGTTTGCTTACCTTTCAAGGTAAATTCTGCTTTCCGTGACTATACTTTTCCCTCTATTTTCACTTGATTTGTATTAATAAGTCTCATGTGAAATAATAGCTATCAGGTTGTAGAGACATTAGGTATTTTTGGAAGCAGGCAAGAGAGATTGAAAAATTAGCAACGGCTTCGCTGGGAATCGAACCACGGACCTCTGGAATACACCCCTGCGTGCAGACCACCACACCACGAAGGCATGCCAAGAAGGCGGGAGAAATAACTTATAAGGTAAAACCAAAATGTATTTTAAATACTAATGACATTCTTCTTATGCATGAGTATGCAAATCTTTCTAGTCTCGTTTCCTTACAAAATAAACAGACACATTGGGCTCACTTTGAAAAAAAAAAATTCTTTCAAATTAAAAAATCCAGCAGAAAAAATTTCCTCGGCTAATATTTATAAAAGAAACTGGAAATACTGAATCAGTATACATTTAGTAAAAGTTACTGGTGGCTTATTTTCTACCTAAAAACAAGAAAGTGATTAACTTATGTATAAAAAAATATAAAAGAAATAATACAAACCTAATTAACCTTAATACTATTATGGTATTAACTCTAATCTGAACAGCAATCAACAAAAGCACATTTTTAAAGAGCAAAATCTTTTTTCAACCTTATTCAGTCCAGTGCTTAAGCTCTACATGAATTAATGCCTTAACATGTAGGAAAATGAGTATAAATGTTAATCCCGGTAAAGCAATAAATTATTTATATAAATTCCCATAAAACTACATATGTTTTTGAATCAATATCAGTATGCTGAAAGTAACTGTATTCTCTATACTGCTAATTGTAATTTTTAATATCACACTCAATGTCAAGATAGTAATTTTATTTTCTTACAAGACAAAAAAAAAGGGAAATTTCAAATACATATTTCAACATAATATCTTACCAGAAGTGTCAACTACTGAATCAAATGGTGTAACTGTAGAAGTTTTTTGGCATTTCTCCATTTCATCTGGTAAATTTACAACAACAGGATTGAGGTCTGCAAATTAGATAAAACAACAAATATAGAAATAATCATACAACTGTAAAAAAGGTACTTTCTAATAGGAACTATGCTAAAAAGTGCTATTTATTACTTAAAAAAAAGTCATGATCTGTTACTAGAGTCACACTTCATGCTAATTTATTACATCTTTAAATTACGATTATCAAAACAGCAGTATAAAATATTTACATGAATATTTAAACATATAAAATCTTGACTTGCATTAATTTATCCACACATAAATTTCATTCATTTATATTTTATTTATTAGTTATGCTTAGCAATCTTCAATCTCCAATATAATGACGATCAGTCAGGAAAGATATATAATATGTGGTTTCTTGTTTTCTCATGAGAATCATTCTTTGCCCCCAGCAGCCAGAGCTTTGCTAGGCAAACATTCCTTGGAAATGGCTGAAGCCACTGGTCATTTAGTGAATAAATGCTTCTTAACATTTCAGAGTGATTTCACATTTAATTTCCAAGACATAGCATTATCTCAAGTTTTAATTATCGTGAAACTTTAATTCCTTTTAATATCAAATCAACACTCGATTTAAAATCATTTCTTGCAAGTACAAATAGTCTATGAATCATAATGAAAAATCTTGTGAAGTATCATATGAAGATGTTTTATTGCCTCAACAATTGGCATCTCTGTCCCCCTTTGACAAAGTATCAGTATCAAATAAAAGTTTTTGACACATATGGCACTCAGTTAATCCCAGCATCTAGCATTACCCAGCTGCATGTATAACTTGTCTCTTAATATGGTGATGGCAATATTCACCTCATTCTGAAGGCCAGTGCTGTGATAATGAGTTAGTTTTCCTTAGAAAATCCTCCATGAAGGTATCCCTCCCCTTGGGCAGATAGCCTTCATGTGCTTTGCTGTATTCAAATAGCTTAACCTAACCTGAAAACCAGTTCTGTTCCGATTTTTGTGCCTATTAGACAGTAGAGCATTTCAAAACGTTACTTTTTAGCCAAATTAGCCCAGAAAAAACTGAAGATAATGAACAGAAAACGTCTTTTACCACTGATTGCCATAATATCATAAATATACCTACAATGGGCCACCAATTTATTTAAGTTAAAAAATAAGTTTCGAGGTCATGCTTAGAAGATAAGAGAATAACAGATGATCGTTATCGCATTTTCCTATTATCTCATAAAAATACAATCCAACACCCAACTAGTTCATAATGTGGAAGTATGTTTTTCAGAAATGGTCGAATTCGAATAAAAGTATTTATGGCTCATTCTCACTTATTTCCCTAATTAATAAATCATAATTAAAATTTTTTCTCTAAAAACATATAGCAATTTATATTAAATGGCTATGTATCTACTTAACTATATTTTTAACATTTTATAAATTACCTTTAAAAGGAATGAAATATATATGATCAATTGAGTCTATTAAGAATGCAGTGCATCCATTCTAACTGAATACCATCACAGTTGAATGATCCAAAAATTTACCGTCTGCTTTCAAGAAAGCTTGTTTTAGGCCAGATAGATATCAAAGCAAAAAAGGTAAAGGGAAAAAAAACAGAGAGAGAACTTCTTATAGTTGTCATTTCTCCTCAAATACTTCAATGTTATTAAAAAAATGTGTTCTGAAAATATTAAAACTACAGGAAAAAAGAAAATGGAGAGTTAGAAACGTTTTTGTACACATCTTCCTCCTTTCTCAATCAAAATTTCTACTTTCTGAAGATTGGGACAGTTTGATTCATTTAAAAATGAAACAGGATCAGAGAGAAAGAAATCTATCTTGAAACATCTGATAACCGGAAAAGACAATCTGTATCATTCTTAGGAGTGAAAATAAATGCACAAAAGTACAATGTGTGATTCTGAAAATAAAAAAAGTTATAATATGTGTTCTAAGAACTAAAGCCAACAAAAGGTTGTCATGGGAAACAGGGTTCTTCATATCACTATTCCAGAAATTATTGCAGTGATACTGCTACAACAAATCCGAATAAAAGACTGGAAATTAATGCACATTTTTATAAAAAAAATGGCTTTTAGCGAAAAATTACTAATAAAGTAAGATTACAACTCACCTCAGTTATGAAAATTTTTTCATAAAGTAATTTGTTGTGTAGTCTATTCAGCTGTTTATATGCAACTTGTTACATTTTGTCATACATATAAATATATACTATATGGCAAAATTTAAATTTTCATAACATATATGAGTAGTGCACATCAAGTATGCCCATTATGAGCATGTTACAAATTTAGTGTTCTCACTACTGAAACATTAATTTTTTATATAATTTTGAGAATTTTTATTTTTATTTATTTATTTATTTTTGATTTCATGTGATAGTTATAAATTAGAGTTTAGATAATGATAAAAATAAAATAATCGTGCTAAGTTCCGAGGATGACTGATTGAATATAATAATGTGTCCCACTTTGGTAAGTTCACCCTAAATGTAGTCTTTTAATCAGAGCATTGCAAAACTTCACAGACTACTAACAAATAATAAATAATAAAAACTTAACAAATAATAAATAAGCTTCATTTCTGAAATAAAATGTTCAGAAGTTCTAACCCAATGAGAAATATTGATAAAAAAGTATTGAAAAGCTGTGCAAAAATAACTTAAAATATAAAAAATGTTTGAAATAAGATCTTTAATACAAATGAAATGAAAGCAAATTTATACATCATTTGCAATGTGAATGCTTTCTCTCCTAAATTAATCTAAATATTGTTCTAAACAATTGAAATCTGAAAAGGAATACCACCATTAATTTTAACAAATTCTTCACAGCCTCATAGTAGAAATTACAATGGCTGAAATTAAGCCAATGGGTACTAATGATTAAGTATAATTTTAACAGCTTAATTAAACTCCTGTAAATTCTGTGACACTGCTTTTGCAATTATGACAGCAGAAATTACTATGGAATTTTAGTGTTTAATATGCGAGTTTACAGAATTGTTCCAAAAGTTTACAGAATCCTTCCTGACAATAAGAACATTTCTCTCGATGATTTTGGGCAATAATAGTTAAAACAAAGCCACTCAGCTCTCTATTATTTTGTTAGATTTGATATAATTCACTGTAGAAAGTTTTCTATCTGTTAATACGAGCTTTCTGTACAGGGGAGAGTAAATCAACAGAAAATGTTAAAAAGTTTAATTATATAGATATATTTAAATCATTCAAGGAGTTTACAAACAACTTTTAAATTTCCTTCTTTAAAAATGCTTGAAAATAAAATATACATACAAGTTATAAACAGTTTTGACACAGTTTGCTGTATATTAAAGAAAAACACTTGAAATTTAATTTAGTTTTTTTTTTTTTTTTTTTTTTTTTTTTTTTTTTTTTTTTTTTTTTTTTTTTTGGTTTGTTTTTGTTTTGTTTTGTTTTAAGAAATTAAATCTTGACAAACACTGATGAGGGTTTGATTTAGTTTTGGGGTTCAGGCACAGCATCATTCATGAAGTTCTAATATATACTTCCCTTATTTTGTCTGGGAGGATTATGAGAAATACAGGTATTATGTATAGGTATTAGGTATTCTTTAAAATATTACACCTTAGATCTGGATTTAGTGGGCCTGGACAGAAATCTAGCCCAAGGCCCAGTTTGGGCATGGAATTTTAGAGACATGATTAAATATCAAAAACGAACAATATTTCAGAACTAAATATGGAAGGTAGATCCATTTTTCAAGCATGTTATACAAAGTTATGAATCCTGAGACATCAGCTACCTAAAGCATCAGTTAACTAATGCTATTTCTACAATTAAACTATATTTATCTTCTGATCAACATGGTAGAAAACTGTGCATTCTACATGAAACTAATTGGTTTGCATAGGTTTTCAAGCTATATGAGGCAAACTGCATCAAAATGCATTTAAAAAATTAAGAATTATGATTTATGATCACAAGTCAAAATTCTGAGTACATAACTTATCTCTTAAGTAATTCCTTTCATACAAATAATATTTAAAAGATGGCTCTTTACTTTTTTTTTTTTTTTTTGCTATTTCATAAAGATATTTATAGCATAACATTCATTTGATATACTATAAAATTTCAGATGAATTTTGCTCTATATATTAACTTTAGCTCAGCATGTGCACTACAAATTTAGCTGTCATTAAAACACTAAAAAATAAATGTGTAAAATTTTGTTTATATATTTATATGAGAAAAAATGATAGTATAAAAATCCTCTGCTATTCATATCATTAAAAAGGTTAGACTGAATTTTCTTGTGATGGGAAAAATATCACACAATGCTTGCATTTCATCTTTTCAGTATTTATATAATACTTAAAGAGCTAATTCTACTCTCCATTACAATCTGTTATCAGAAAAAATACAGAATTTTTAAATTTCTATAATATAAATGTATTAATATTTAAATAAGATACTCTCATGTTTTGAGACCGTGGAAAAAGGTTTACTTTGGATTGAATATGAATTTACATGGATATAATTAACATTTTTAACGAGAAATATTTCATATTTAGTCATGAATTAAATATGCTTGATTTATAATTAAAACCTGAAACAGTTTCATACTTACAGTATAACGTATAATAACTAGACAGGCAGCTTTAAACAGGAAAAGTTAATTACAAATTTTTTTGTAAGTAAAAATAGCACACAATAAATTTAAAATAAAATTTTTATGCTAATGTAGCACTGTGTCCTTTCATTTTAATTGGGACAATCTTAAAAATAATCTTTATTTCATAATAAAATCTTAATTTTAGAACTAAAAATGTGTTAATGAACTTGTTTAGAAAGCAAAATACATTAAAAATATTTGAAGCTGTTAACTCTAATTTTAATTATTCAATAAAAACTTTCATGCATTACATTAAAATTTAAGCTTTCATCTCAAATTTGCCTCATGAATTATTTAAAATATCGAAAAATTAATTGTTTGGGAGCTGTTAATTTACTACATGCATAGCAAAATTTACTTGCCGAAGGTTTCTATTGTGAATCTCAAGTTACAGCATTAATAAATATTTTATGGCACAGAAATTTTCATTTTCCCCATTTATCACATATGTTCAATAACACTGTTTTAAAATAGCAGTGAGAAATAGTTATTAAATTAAACTGTTGCACTTATCATTATTAATAGATTCTTTTATCAAATTTTAAGATTTTGTTACAAGTAACAGTTTTCTCTTGCTTTATATATCAGATATCAAATTCCAGACCCATATTTAATTTTTTTCTCAATAAATCTCAATTCAGTTTAAATCTCTATAATCACATACTGGAATGTGCTAGGCTATGTTAATGGATAAAATAATTTTAAATCTCACATTTAATTTAATAAATCATGTATTATTAATTTTTATGTAAATTTTGTAATTTATGATCCCAAGTTCCCTATAGTTACCACAAAATTTATTTCATACACAACTATTTCCAGTTTTGCAGTTTTTGAAAATAATATTGTTTCAGGTAATGTTTCATATGTGGAAAAAAATGCGGTTGAGGTAATATTTAAACTACATGGTTAATAAAAGTCTCCTCAGGATTTCAGAATATGTACCAAAAAAATTTGATTTATGGTAGCTTGAGGAAAATACATGCACTACTTAAAAGAGTATTACTATAATTTTGTGAAACCGAAGCAACTAATCAAAAACAAAATTTTAAAAAGCATTTCAATTTTTCCTTTTAGAAGTGCATTTACTGTTAAAAATTGAAATTCATAAAGGTAAATAAAGAAAAACTATAGTTAAAATTAGGAAAAGCTTGAAATGAAAAAAAAAATTAAGCCTTGGAAAATAATTTCAAATAATTTAAAGAAAACTAAAATGGAAATATTTTTAAAAAAATGAAAGAAATAATAAAAATAAGCTAAAAATCTATAAAATAAAACCAAACCAAACATGCAAACGTAACTTACTATTTTGTATTTTATCTTCATAGATTTTTTCCTTTGAAGAATTCATATCAGTTTCCCACCCGTCTTTCAGGAGGGAATCAGAATCAGAACTGGACGGTGGAGGAGGGGTGAGGGATGGTGGGACACTAACATGAGAGCTCTTATGAGTACTAATGTGTTGGAACATTTGGCCCCCATACCGTGGTGAGTTGCTTTCAAGATCCTCAGCAGCACTGCCATAATTGCGAACGGTATCAAATTTTGCAAGTGCACTCAGTGATTCCTGTGTACTAGGAGTATATGATGCAGGACGAGGAGGCAGAGGTGGTGTAGTAAATGTGGCATCCAGATTACTTATCTTGCTCACACGCTTTACATTATCCTTCTCTATAATAGCATTTTTTAGCATGAACTCATTGGCTCCTGGATCATCTCCAAGCTGCAGACTTGGCCTCCTTTGTCGTCTCTGAACAGAAAAAAAAAATTGTAATTTAAATCAAATTTTGTGCTTAGTTTTTTAATAAAACCCTTAAAGCTGAAATCATATTCAGCGACAAAGCAAAATTATTATGCATATAGATAATCATTTGCACTAAATCTCTCGTAATAACTTTCATAACTTAGAATGCCACGTTTCTAAGCAATATGAAAACTGCCACCTTCTACTTTGACATGCTATTCAATTTAATTAAACACTTGCTTATTCAGTTACTATTGAACTAATCATTTTCTAATAGAAATAAGTGAGAATTGCTTATTTTTAATTTTAAATAAAATAGCTATTAACGAAATCATTGCACCTTCTTTTTTAATTAAATTTTTTATAAAATTATTACCTCCCTACATAAAATTTTTTTCATTAACTTTTTATTTCCTCCTCTCTGTGCCTTTTCTGAATATTTTAGCTCTCTTTCTCTCAGTTTGTTCCGGTTTGTTTCCTATTTTTGATGTATATTTTGAAACAGAACTCTGGATTATATTTTCTTTTAAATAATGCCTTCAGTATTCCTGGACCTGTTATGATGCTACTACTTCGAAGCTAATAAAGTGCACAACATACAATTTGGATCTATCATATTTAGTGATACAATAAAAAATTACTTCAAAATTATTTTTACAACTAAATAAATAACTTCAAATTAAAATCTTTTATTTTATTATCACCAACCTAGAAGCATACAAGTTTTTCCATATTTTGAATTATTTCCGTTCTTCACAAATTTTACGGTTTTGTAATTTTTTGAAATGATAAAATCTACACTATAGATATAAAAGAATTTTCATATCAAAGTAATATTTCTTTCACTTTATATCTAAATAATATTTAAAACTTAATAATTTACAGTGAACATGAATTCTAATCCACAATGGGCAACATAATTAACACAGGCTCAAATCTTTTGTTTATTGATGTGAGGTTTAAAAAATTACTGTTAGAAAAATAAAAAATAACTTCTGATTTTTATAACTATACATTATTTATTCAAAAGATAAAAACTATAAATAGAATAGTTGTATATATACACAGGATATAGATCCTTTCAAAACGATCTGAATGGAAGATATTTAATCCCCAAGGCAGGATTACTTGAACTATATGATCAACTAGCTTAAATAACAGCAGCAACACCAATAAACCAGACACCCATTAATTCGTCAGTCCTTATCTTATAGGCATTAAACAGCTGCCTACCTTAAAACTGGAAAGCCAGGAGGTTCCCATGCTTCAAACCAGCAGTTTCCATGTTGCACAGCAGCATTATTTCAAAAGAACTCAAAACTGATTTAAATTTGCTTTATAATATGTGATTCAGTTTATTTAACTATTTATAACATGATCGTGTTGTAAAATATATTAATATTTACTTACATGTTCTAAATTTCATGTTCTTTGGATAATTTCATTTCGTAAATTTCTAACACTTTTATACAAAGAAAATTATGAGTAGGGTAGAAAGGCTTTAATTTACCAAAGTACTTTTAAACACAGAAAAAACAATAATAATGAATGTACATACTATCGTACGGATAAACTTAGTAAAGTACCGTACACTGATTTAAACAACAATTGGTTGAATCTAGATTTAAAATTCTATAAATGTCTACAGTACATTAAGACAGTTTTTAGTTACCAACCTTGATATGTGAAAAACCGGTAGATTTTCACAGAAAAAACAGGAAGTGTCAGGGAGGTTATAGCACTCAGGGGTACAATTTTTAAAGAACTCCAAATTCATTTTATAATGCATGATCTGGTTATCAAATTATTATATGATCCTGATGTAAAATATATTGATATTTTACTAGATATTTTATGTCCTCTGATTAATTTCGTTTTGCAATTTTCTTAAATTTTTATTCTGTGAAAATCCCAAATAGGAAAGGAAAGCTTTAATTTTTCAAAGTACTTTCAAATACAATTTAAATTAAATAAAATAATTAATAAACATACAACTGTGTAAATAAACTCAATAATGTATCATTTATTGATATAAAACAACACTGAATACAAACATTAATAGGTTAAATATTGGTTAAAACTCCATAAAATGTTCTACAAACATATACAGCAGATTAGGGCAATTCAGATCAAACCGAATTTAATAAGAAAAATTATGCTAAAAATCATAGAGAATAGGAGGCTGGAATTTGCACAATTTTAAGTTTCATTAATCTAATAAATTTCATTCACTACTGGGAGACATCTTACAGTCTTTCTGAAAACATAAAGATAAATATTCTTAAAAATTATTTTCACTATGATAAAACGTGCAGCATTTTCTTTAATTTTTCTGTTAGAAAATTAATAAAACTAATTTTAATATTTTGAAAACTAAATATTTTCATATGATGAAATTTAGTACTCAAAAGTTTCTGAAAGACCAAAGAAACTATAAGATTTATTTATATTTATGCACCATGACAGTTAAAATACTGTTTGCTCATGTTTTACAATTAAGTGAGGCTCATGAAATATATTTACCTTATGTCGTATTCTCCAGCAACAAGCAAGTATCACAGCCAGAAGCATTATAAAAATTACAACAACAGCAATACCAATTATTTCTTCTATGGTAGTATTCCATCTGGTAGAAGTTATTGAATTAGTGTAAAGAAGATCAGTACAGAGGGCACCAGTAACATTCAGTGAGCATTGACAGTGAAACGATCCTGGTACATTGTGGCATGTTGCACCATTAGCACATGGGTTAGCTTGGCATTCATTTACATCATACTGACAGATGTCACCATAAAACCCTCGACATTTGCAAAGGGGTCCATATGTTCCTTCTTCACAAACACCCCCATTATGACATGGATTAGGATTACAGTACCGACCATAACCACAGCGCTTCCCACTAAGGCCTTCAGGACAGTCACATCGAAAGCTGTTATTCACATTATGGCAAGTTGCACCATTAAGGCACGGGTTGGAGGCACAGGGGTTTGTATCAATTTCACAACGCGGACCCAAAAATCGAGCGAGGCACTGACATGTGAAGGCATTTCCTGTTGCATTACAAGCACCGCCATTGGCACATGGTTGACTTCCACAGACTCCAGGATCAAAAAGAACAGCACACTGAAATTGCACATTAGCAAATCTAAAAAATAAAAATAAGAATGAGGCTTTATTTATGTTTCCGAAGCATTTTAAGCAGCATTACTTATTTTATACAGTATTACTTATTCAATGTGAAACTTATTAAAATTATTTATTAAAAATTCTTTTTGTAAGCCAAAAAGTGTGCATAATGCAATGTACATCATTAAAATGCTCATTTCATTAGCATCAATTAATTAATCTGTAAAACTATTATAAAGAGAGAATATGAACTTGAACATTTTTTTAAGATAATGAAAACATAAAAGTATAACGAAGTATTATATACTACCACATAATTTAAAGCATATAAATTTACAAAATTAACAAAGAAATTTCCATAAAATGAGGGATTTATAATAATTATAGTAAAGATAGCATAGCAGAGAACAATACAAACTGCAAATTTCAGTATACATAACAAATCTTTTCACAATCATCTTTACTATAATACATTTTGTGCAGTTTATGTAGCCTCGAATAACTTGAAATTCCATTGTTAGTACAATTGCCATTATTAATCATTCATAAATGCTGCTTTGACATTCAGAAATGTTTGATGATTAAAAATGATTTGTTCTCATAATAATGAAAATAATTTTACTCAAAAATAAACCTATTTTCACAATTAATAAACCATTTGTTTTCTCGGCAGTATTACAAAAAATTTTGCTTAATTGGAAATAAAGAAAATTTTCATTCAAAATTTACAACTAATTTTAGTAGTATTTAGAAGCAAACAATATTATAAAACTGTAACTTTATATATATGATTCAGACTGCACAGTAAGGATCTATAATGCAAAAGGCAAAGCTCAGGCTATTTATATTTTTACTTTTCTAACTTTAATATATGAGGAATTCCATTTTATTGCAAACCTATTTAATTAACTAGCACTACGCAGAAGCAACTTTGTATAATTTCAGTTAAAAGTTTAGGTATATTTACAATATTGAGAATGTAGTAGCAGATTTAATCAAATTTTTTAGTTTGAAAGAATAATTTTTGAAAATATTTGCTCTTTTTTTTTAAATCAATATCAAATAGAGGTTCGATATACAAGTATATATATATATATAAAAACTTCAGAGAACTTGTCTTATGAAATATGTAAATATAAATTAGAACTTTAAATTTCATATTCTAAGATAAACAATCATTCTTTAATCTGAAACATGAAAAGAGATGCCTGAAATTAAGTTCCATCTAAAATGTAACATTTTAAACACAAAAGTCTGCTAACCACCAACAATTTAAAAACACATAAATTTCTTAAGTTAACACTAAAATCAACACATTTTCATACACTTTTATTGAAAATTACTATCAACTATCTAAAACAGCAATAATCAAAATGTGTGGATTTACCTCCTCAGAGTTACAACATTATTTCTTCCTGCTACATGCAAGGGTAAAGATACACCATCTATTCTTATATCATCCATACAGCCAACAAATCCCATTCGAATATCTTCATATCCAAATACAGCTGGGTGGTGACGAACTTCAGCTCCAAAATAAATATCATTGCCATCTAAATTCAAAATATCATGAACTCCAGGGGCATTTCCTGATGTGCGATGGACTTTATCCACTATTACTTCAGCAGCATTGCCTCGCCTTTCAACACAGATATCATGCCATAAACCATCATTAACTTGTGGGTGTTCAACACGTACCAGGCCTTCCCCACTGCCACAATCAAAACGATACTGCACATAACCATTTACAATCTAGAAAATAATCAACAAATAAGTCATTTATTTTCAGTGGGGGGGAACACCTAATGTTGAAGAATTATTATAATAAACTGCTAAATTTACGAGAAAATACAAAGAACAAACTAAGAAATGATATTCTTAGGGTGCAGGATTAAGAGTATTTTAATAGGTAATCTTTATATGTATCTATCGTGAGGTTTTCTGGAATTCTTTGCATTAAAAGCATTTAGCAAATAAATAAATAAGTTTTAATAATTAAATGTTTTTCTTGATGGATTGAAAAGTACCTCAAAAAAGTAATTTCATATAAACAAAGTCATTAAAGCAACATAAATGCCCTAATATTGAGAATCAGCTCTCCTTATCTTATTTATTTATTTCATGAAAAGTATCAGGGAAAAAAGTGAGCTAGAAAACAAAGAAGTAAATGTGAAAAATAAATACTACAAGACAACAGAGTTCTTTTAATAAGCATATTAAAAAGTAAAAAATATTGTCTTTATGTTTGAGAAATGATGCATAATTACAGGATCACATATTTAATTCTTTTTTGTCTCTTTTTTAATATTTCCCTTCAGCTATGCATCTCTGAAATTATCAGCAAGTTTAAAGACTTTTAACTTCCACATAAATCTGAATTCAGTGGATTACCTTTCAGCTATTATTAAATTGCACACCTTTCCAAGCCCATCAACAGCAAAATTACTAAATATTTTTAGTTTCATCCTGAATTTGATTATCAACACTACAAGCAGCTTCATGATAATTTTCATATTTTTATTTATAAGCTTCTTAAATGAAAGTAGTTTCCTATGAAGTCCTCATGGAAGCATAACTTTGGGTTAAAAGCATTCTGCATACTGCCAGGTAAATTATACATATAATTACCTAACACAGCTGAAAAGTAACTTAAACACAGAAATAGAAATGTGTTACCAACAAATTACAGGCATTTTTTTTAATAATGAGACTGCATTTTATCTCAAACAAATAAATAAAAATCAGAGTCACTTGAATAAATTTTCAGTATAACTTTACATTATGTTTCTTAATATGTTATTACTTTCGTAGACAGTACAGGAAAATTTTTAAACTTATGTAACAAAAGAGCTAGTAAATGCAGTGTGGCAACATGTATTTCTTCAATTTTTCAATCTATTCAAAATAGTTTTACATAAATTACAAAATAAATAAAAGGAATGTGCTACTTCAGATACAGTTTTTCTAAAATCTAAACAGGAGCTTAAAGAGTTCATGTCCAGTTCAGAAATTGTGAAATATTTTCTAGACATTACAAAACTATTCTTTAGCTTGGTGCCGACACTTCTAATGTGGTCAAATTCAGGAAAAGAAAATAGAATAAAGCCTATACTTTCAAACCAAAGCCTAAAAATTTATCCTAACCTTTATAATATAAATTTTAATACTTAGACACTTGTCTAAAAATAAAAATTATAGCAATACAAAATAGTCTAACTTTTCAATAGCTCTTAAGGATAAAAAATATACTTGATGCAACAAAACAAATGTTTAATGAATTTGTGAACAAATTAAGCAGGTTTCTTAAGTTTTAAAAGTGTGTCTTACTTCTTGGCTTTCATCCCAACTAAAAATTTATACAAATCTCAGTAAAGCATGACTAAGATTACACACTGCAGTTTCTTAATTGCAACTTAAGTTGAATCTTAGCAAGATTAGATACTGTGTACCAAAATGTTTATCATTGTTCGAAGGTTTTGCTGATGATGGCAATACTTAACTTATTACGGAGAGAAGCACCAATAAACTCCAAAATTCTGATGAGAACTACAGAAGGGGAAAATTAAGAGCCAAAAAAAAAAAACATCGAAATATCTAATTGATTGAATAGTTTTAATTGTGAATTGTTGATAGCTTAACTGCATAACTTTTCACAAGTAAGTGAAACTTTGTATCATGCATTATTTTAAGTACCACCATAAGGTACAGTTCCAATAAATTTTTAGTTACTGTTCTTTAGTTGTTTGTAAATCCTTTATTATCATGTAGATGGTAATATGTCTAGATAGTTAGACAGCTGAGATAGGTCAGTAGATTCTACATGCAAAGAATTTAGCGGAAGAATTTTACATTAAATAACAAAAAAGAATTCTGAATATTATAAATATAAAATTTACCTCTAAAATACTATAATCTCTTATTCCAGCAGCATACATCAAGTTACCAGTAGCTTGTACCGTTCGAACACTGACTGCAATGCTGAGATGTCTCTCAAGAGGATTAGTTAAGGAATAACGAGCATAACTTTTCCCATTGTATGAAATAGGATTCTTTTCTGCAAAAAAAGTTCAAAATACTTTACATAATCAAAACATGCTTGTAAAACAAATAGAGATAACTAAAGGTTTGTAATAAAATATGTATATCTACTTCACAGTTTTTATTAATAAAAATATTATGATATGTTAGATATACACAGAAATTTGAACTGGTAAAACTTTCAAGGTAGGCAACCCTTCTAGTTTTCCAGAGCTGTATAAAATATCTAAAAAACGGAAATCTGCAAAATGCAGAATACAAATCTGAAATACCTTACATTAATTAATAGAATATATTAATATATACAAAATACATTTTATATAATAATGAAAAAATTCTCACCTTCATAGCATGTACTTCCTCTACATATCTTAGTTTTATCTCGATCACATAATGGCCCTGTTTTCCCAGGAGGACACTGGCAAATATAACCCAAATCTGATGGATGTGGAAAGCATACATGATGTGAGGAACATGGGTTACGGGCACATTCGTTAATTACAATATCACAGTGTGTACCTGGATAGCGAAACAAATTAAAATATATTATATGAAACAAATTTTCATCACAAAACTGGATGCTGAAAATAATTTTTATTTCAAACATTTCTTCAAAACTTAAGTTAACTAAAATTTGTAATGTTATATCAAGTTTTACCGTATTACTCAGCAAAATTAATGTTATTACATTAATATCTAAAAAATAAAACAAAAATTGTAATTTTGAATATTCAGCATAGGGCACTGATAAGATGAATACTGTCAACATTTATTAATTCATTAACAAAACGAGCTGACCCATTATGAAGAAACTACATAGTATTGTTACAAATGCTTGAAGAGGCGTTGGGAAAATAGTTCCTAGTGAATTTAGGTACCTTTCTTGGAGAATCCTAGCTGCGAATTCCTATTGGTCTAGATGTCGCAATAGTTAATCAACTACATGTCATGATATTTGGAATATTTTTATTGCATATATGAATCTCAGCTTAAAATTAATGTTATTATGATGCAAGCACGATAATGTAGAAAAGCACAACTGCATAAAAACAAAATGAAGAATTGCATAAAGCAAACAAAATCATAATAGAGATCAGAACATTAATCTTAAACATCAACAGAGACAGTCATTCAGAAAGCATACACAGGAATTAATCCCTTTCTGATTTATTTTCTTCTTTCATAGTGTGATGTAGATCTAAATTCAAGCCCACATAGCTAATAAATCCTTACTTATAAATTCAAAATACTTTTCCTTTTTTAAGTGTTGTAAATGTATCTAATGATAATGTGCTTTTATTTAAAATGCTAGCTAGTTGATGGTGCCAGCATCAGATCCTGTTATGTACAATGTTTTCATGTGAGTGAATGGGTCTCTTTCTAACCGCCATGCCATTAAATTGTTAAAAACTAAATAATATTATCCATTAGCATATAGTATCAGAACTCAACTTATTATAACCATAAGTACCAAAATTATAACAAAATGAGAAAATTAAATACTGCTCCTTGAAAGCATCTCCTAAGGATGTAGTTTTATGCGGCTAAATCTTACCTTGAAACTAAGAATTTATTTTCCAAGCAGTTTTATGTCGTATTTAGTAACAGTCCACAATTACAGAGCACTTAATTCCATTTTTTAAAGAAATTCGCTCTTATTTCCCATAAATATTACTCAAAGGCAAAAATTAGAAGAAATAAAATAACAAAACTGTACTTTAAACAATTAAATTGTATTTTAATTAAAATAATTTAATTTTTTTACATTATGTATAAATTAGTTAATTTAAAAATTAATTAAATATCTATGTATAAAAATTTAATTCACTAAACAATAATTTTTACACCTAAATTTTTATTTTTCCATATTTCAGATGAGAGTAGAAATTATTTCTTTTATGTCAAAATTTTAATTGTCAATAATGGATGTTTCTTTCCTGTGACGTACTTACACATAAATAATTCTTCATTAATTTTAGTTTACCTTCATAGAGGAGTTGAAATCCATTAAACTTTTTATTCACTTCATATATATAAGACATTGGGAACATTAAAAATAGATTTTACATATATAAAATGTAATTCAAAAAGATATAATTATACAACTGCATAAGAAATATAACCATATTTAATGCCATATTTAATAATACTGAAATAAAGCAGATCCAATGTCATCTAAATGGAATTTTGTTGTTTAAAAATTTAATGCTAAGTTTCTGAGTCTAAACATATTTGCTCATTATTTCATACTCCAACACTAGGAAACCAAAAATATATAGTAAGAGTTGAAATTAACTGAAATGTTTGTTAGAAATTTAAAATTAGTGATTTCTTTTTGAAAAATTCACACATTTCCATACTGCAGATCTACTGTGGTATTAAATTAGATGTCACTCAAATTAATAACATGTTGTATAATTATTAATTGTCATATCAACATCTTTAATAACAAACTGCTATCTAAAATCAATATAGCCACCTAAACAACTAACAGTACTTGCCCTTTTACATAAAAAAATAATAATAATTAATGTTTAAAAGGCTAAGAAAACCTAACTGCAATCCATAGTTTAGTAAGCTAATTTCACTTAATAAGTTGGCTGCACATGATCTAAAATAAGAATTCATAAAACAATGTATGTATCATTTTCGAAGAAAGTATGAGGAACAAGAAAGAATGCTTTTCATAGATGTCCTTTCAATTATATCCTGTCACAGTTTGGGAAAAGATTAAAAAATTCAACAGTGCCATACAAGGAAAAAAAGAAAGAAAAGAAAACAGAAAGAAAAAATAATTAAAAGAAAATTATTTTCTATTTACCAACCAAAAATAGCAGATTATTTAATATATATTCTAAAATAAACAATTCGATAATACTCTTATTTATATCAGTCCGTTATAAATTTATATATAACAAACTGTTTAGCATAGCTGTTATTTATGTACATAAGATAGTAGTAACTTTGATAAATAATAAAACCAACTCTATAGTACTCTACAACTATTATTGAGAACAGGATAAAATAAAAGAAAATCTATTATTGATAAATAATAAAACCAAAATACAAAATTGAGAACAGCATAAAATAAAAGAAAAACTATTATTAGTTACACATTCTAAATAAAAAAAAGGGTAGAGGGAACTCTATAACCCCTTCTTCAAAATTCAAAGTACTAAAACTGTTTATTTAAACAAACTGTTCTAGCTCCTTACTTACATAAAATGAAAGTTTCTAACTACCAAAATTATTCTTAACTTACCACCATAACCAGAGTTACAAACGCATTCCAGTTTGCGAACATGTTGGGGTGAAACATAGCCCAAAGACTCTGTGGTAATACTGACAACATAAGTTTCATCTAGAACAATTCGATCAACACATTCTCCATGGACACAATAATCTGTAGTGCATCTATCTTTTATTATCTGTACATAAAAAATTATTAAATAAGCTAAGTTAATTAACAACCATTAAAACATGAGAAAATGTGTAAATTTTTAGAAATTTGACTTATTTACAGAATATTGAAAAGTAATAATGCAAGGGCTATCATGACTTTTGTCTAAAACATTTCTGTAATGTAAGAAAAGCATGAAGATGATAATCAATAATAAAGCAATTATATTTTTTATTTATTTCACATGAGTTGTTTAAAAAAAGCAGTCTCAACTCTTTATATAAATAGTAGTTAATTCACTTATTTCTACAGCTACAGTAAAAATTATGTTTTTTGCAAAAGCAAATATTTATCAAATATATTAGCGCTTGTGACTCTTACGAATATATAATTTCCTTGAAGATAGTTTAATTACATAAAAAATTTAGAAACACTTATATTACATCTAACTTTAATTCAATAATATGAAAACTGTTCAGTTGAAAGAAAACAGCTGAAATACTTAACATAACTAGTACAAGTAATAAATCTGGTCTTCCGCACAGTGCCTGACTTTGAAAATGTAAAATAATTTTGCCAAAACAAAAATTATTTCAGTAAAGTTTTAGCAATGAGACAACTCAATCAAGACCAGATACCTGCCATGTTACATTTAATATTTTACATTTTGTACTAATAATCTAATAATAGATTAATCCAAACAAACCAAACTGTTTATAATTAAAAGTAAAGAATATTAAAATATCAGATAATTTTAATTAAGTTTAATACACCCTTTTTAAAATACATGCATCCTCAAAATAATAATAATTTATGTTTCATGCACCATTATGCATTACTTATAAATTTCTATGCTAAAGAAGCAAATTTCAGCTCACAGTTCTAATAATTTTTATTAATGATTTAATGTTTAATAGGCACTATATAAAATATAAAATATAAAATGGCCTATGTATATAATAAAATTATTTAATACTTATTGTCTACTCAATTTCTGTGAATAGTGTAATCAATCCCAAAAATAAATAATGAATTAAATTAAAGCAAAATTAAGGAAATTAAGAATAGAATTATGAAATAAATTTCATTTAAAATCACAATCAGCAAGTTTTTATTTTTCATTTAATTTGTTGGGCGAGAGGCACAGTTCTTTTACACAATTTATGTTCTATTAACACACATTACTTCAAAATTATATTTGCTGTGGACACCCTGAGCATTATCTTAGCATAAGAAACAGCATAAATGTTGAATTTGGTTTACAAAGACAATGAAATTACATAATTTAGATATCCCACAACATCAGTTTTTCCCCCCAGTATCATGTTTCTGTCGATATTAGTGTGAACATCTTTCAAAAAATGTAAATTAAAATTGTGTAATGGTAGGGATATCTGATACAGTGCATATACAGGACAAATTTGAAGGTACTTTTGTGTTCCTAAAGAACAGGGCATAAGAAAATATTCTTAAAGATTAACTGACTTAAAGACTAAGAGCAATGAAATGTTTGAAAGATACACCTCAGAAAGAGAAATTTGCTGGAGTGCTGTTGCAAAATAGGTCAAGTGTTACCAGAAGTCAACTTATTCGAATTCTTAAAGTTACATGATTAGTTAATTAAATTAGTTTTTCAGAACTTAATTACCAAAAAAACATAATAATCATAGCTTAAAACACAGAAAAATATAACAATCATAGCTTTATTAAGAATTTCAGTTAAAAACTTTAATTAAATAGTAATCATCAGCTGTAATATGAAGCAAAAACTACTTTCCATTTTCATCATTTTTAAATTACTTGATCCTAAAATAATTTTTTACTGCCAATGATGTTGTATATTACTTATTAAAATGTAGGTGTATATAATAATTTTGAAAAGTAATTTTCTTTCTTGTAACTATTATTTGCATTTATGAGTCCTTATAATGCAGCAGCCTTCAAAGATATTATCCACTTTTCCATTACTTTCATGATAGCCTTGAATTTGCATCACAACTTACAATTATAAGTGCATATACATACTTTTCAAATACAAAACTGCACAGTAATTTCAGCTGTAATTAAGTTTTGATAATGCAGTTTTGATGAGCTAATGAATTAATCAAAGTTTTGAAGCAAAAAATTGCTTTACTTCAAGAAAATTGTTATATGAAATTCACATATTTGTATGCAGAGGAAACAGTTCTCAGATTGAAATACATGGTAAACAGAATGTATGGAATCATTCAATAACTACTGAATTCTTATGACATTATGTTTTAAAAATAAAACTTTGCAATATATTTGAATTATCTCGTAATTGATACAGCACAAGTCCTAGAATACTTTATTTTCCTCAATGGGGTGGCTTGGGAAAGATTTCAGTGTGGCATTAATGCTCTGATCATGACTATCCATCTGTATGGATAAACTTTATTTATACATACAACTTTCTATATTACTATGTAACTTTCATTATTATCAAGGGATCGTGATTTATGATTTGATTTAAGCACAGATAGCTATGATGGATGCTATATTATACTGCATGATCAGCAGTCAACATATTGAAGCAGTTTATTTCACTAGTAAATGTCCTCTCTCCAAGTAATCCTTCTGAGAGAACTGCAACCATTTATTCTTTGTTCTCTATTACTGAAACTTTCAAAATGTCTTTAGCTACCTTTTATATCTGCATTTTTGAGGTATAAGTAAAATTAATATAAGTATTTTAATATTAACAATATTATTTATGCTAAAGGATCTCAGTGTAGCAGATATAGCACCAGAAGTTTTAGAAGATCTCTTTTTAATATGCTGTACCTTTTAAATATGGTTTGGAAAGAATATATTTTTTTACCTTGAAGGGGGAAAATTAATCATTTTTCCTTAAAAGAAAAAAAGAAAATTACGTCCAAAGGGGAGTTTTTTAACATTTTGTCTGTTACCTTTATTTATTAAATATCACGTTCTATTAAATATCACTTAAATCATAAAATTCAGTTCAAGAGCAATATCGCAAAATAATTTTAAATTGAGCATACCTTTAGAATTTCCAATGCAGAGTCTCGCGCATTGGAGATAAAAATGTTTTTTCTGTACAACGTTGCCATTGCTCACTTTGAAATCTTTGAGTTTGTTAATCAAAAATTCGCTAAAGTTTTACAGAATATGAAATCGATAATAAAACAAATTACAAATTTGGGCTTCCACATGCCCATATTCTCAGTAGGATTACGTCATTCAAAATTCGATGGCTCTATGTACAGTTGTTTTATCACAATGCGAGAAATATACATAAATTTATGCAGATTTCTAATTATTTAATTTCTTCAAATATAATGCAGAACTCTAACATTTGGTGGCAACAGTTTGAAAAGTGAAATGGGCATTTATAGTGAACCAACGTAAAATCGCAAAACGTAAAAACCATTGTCCATTGTCCTTCAGGGACAAAACCCCTTTGGACTAAAAAAAAAAAAAAAAGGGAATAAAGAATATCATTATTTAGAAAGAGCCTTTTTTTCCTTCAAATATTTCAGTTTTTAATGGGCAAAAAGTACATATATGCACATGAATACAGAAATATGTTAACTACACAAATGATAATGTTATAAGATATTTCTTCCGCCTTCATGGTGTAGTGATCAGCACACTGAGCCGGTATTTCAGAGGTCCGTGGTTCGATTCCCGGCGAAGGCAGTTGCTAATTTTTCATCTCTCTTTCTCCAAAAATACCTAATGTCTCTACAGGGGCGCCCGAACTAAAAGGGTCGTGGATGATCTCCACACCCAGGATTTGGCGCTTGGATCCCCAAAAAACCCCAGTCATCCTATAAAAGGGGAAGTATATAAGGTATTTCTCCCGCCTTCCTAGCATGCCTTTGTGATGTAGTGGTCAGCACACTGAGCCGGTATTTCAGAGGCGAAGGCAGTTGCTAATTTTTATCTGTTTTGCTCCAAAAATACCCAATGTCTCTCTACAATGTTTTACTGTATTCTCAAATGCTGAATAATATCACTTAAGGAAGCAAGCACTTAAGGATGTCTTCTTTAATAAATTATTCCACACCAATTTTAAATATAGCAGTTACTCTTTTATCTTATAGATTCTTTTTGAACAATTACAAATTATGCACCTTAATTAAAAAATTTTATTGCAAAACATACCTTGACAACTTTCAGATTAGAGGCAGTTTCAAATAATGTTTGTTTTTCCTTAATTTTAGTCAGTAGCTGTTTTGCAGGGTAATAAACATGAGGACTTTTCCGAACTGCGAACAAAACATCAAGGTCACGGTTGGTATCTCGCTTTTCTTTAGTTGTCACTGCTTCTGCCGGCTGAATGCTTAAAATATCTATATCTTTGGTTCGAATATTTAAGGCACTGCGTAAACCATGTAGAAAATTCTTACGATGGCTTAAAATGAAATCTTCTGGAGTAATGCCCTTTAACCTCATGCCAACACTGTTTTTCACAGCTTCTTCACTAACCATGTTAACTTCAACTAAAATAACTCCATAACTTGTGAACTTTCCATCTGTCACACTAACATTAACATTATATGAGCCTACATCAAGTCCTGGCAGAGCAACTAAAGTTCCGTCTTCTCTGTCAACTGAAAAGAGTTCTTTAAAGGGAGATACAACTTCATAATGCAATTTATCATATGGATCACCATCAGTTGCATGAATACGACCCATAACTCCACCAGGAAATTCATCTCGAAAGGAATTTATCACAACTTCAAGGGGTGATATGATAGGAGGAAACTGACTCTCCTCAATAATTAGTGCAGTAACCCAAGAATCAGTAGATAATGGTGGATCGCCATTATCTGAAACTTTTAATTGCAGAACATATTTATCTTTTTTCTTGTGATTAAATTTTATAGCTGTGCGCAGAGATGCATCTTGTTGAACTAATCTAAAAGCACCATCTTCATTACCAGACAAAATTTCTAATAAAAATGGGCCAGTGTTTGGTGGAGCATCAGCATCAATAATTGTAAATTTAAGAACTGTGTAGCCAAGTGGTCTTCCTTCCTAAAAATGAACAATGAAATTTGTAAATTAAACATTTACTGAAGACTTTAGGAAATTATAATATGACAACATAAACATTAATGCATGCATATTTCAATAAAAGATAAAATTTCTATAAAAATTAGCAATATTTTTAGTGAACTACACTAAGATTTAATTACATTAAATTAAAGTGCATACTCATTAACAAATAATAGTTTTTATAAAACAGTCAGACTACCAACGAGTACCTGTATGATGGCAGTATAATTGCTCTGTGAAAACATTGGGGCATTGTCATTAACATCAGATACATCAATATTGACATAAGCTGTAGATGACAACTGAGGAATTCCACTATCAGAACATAATACTTGAAGTACATAGTTTGGTATCTATTAAAAATACAAATGTATCTAGTTAGAACAAGATAAAAGGAAACTAAGAAATAAGAAACAGTAGAGTAAAACGTTTTATAAATTGCTGGTTCATTAGTTCATGAAAATTAAAGGTTTGACATTGAAGTGACAATTAGCAGTTTTTGTGACAGTATTTAACAGTTCAACTTTCCAAGATAAATCAGACAATTAAAGAAGGTACAGAAAAAACATTAAAAAATAAAGTAGTATAAATAAAAATATTCAAGAAATGATACATAACATGCTTTAGTTTTCTTTACTAAATATAACTTATTCCCAGAAGCTGAATCAAGCATTCATTACTCTTTTAGGCTGTTGTAAGGAATAACAATCTATCGTTTAATACATGGTAGAAATATATCAGAATGGCCATTTATTATCCCTGGCACCTGTATACTGAGGCAAGGATGCCAACAGATAATAAGATAATTTATAAATACTATAGGGAAAAGGTGAGGAAAGGTAAAACATAACCCGTAATGTATAATAATAATTACACATCTTAATAAAATTTTGTATTTAGAATTAAAACATTACAACATACCATTTCTCTATCAAGAGTTTTTGCTACCTTTATATAACCACTGCTACTGTCTATAGCAAAGTGTTTATTATCATCTCCACTAATTAGTGAAAATGAAAGTTGGGCATTTGGAGCACTATCTGCATCATTTGCAAGAACCTGCGTAAAAAAGGCATAATCAGATTTATAAAATTAATTCATCATCAAAAGCTCACTTCTATTTATTCTAATTAGAATTACATTGCTTTTAAATTTTTAAGGCAAGAAATTGTTACTCAGGAAAGTGAAAACATTAGCATCCTACTTTGTCCAATTAAATGATAGAAAGATGTGTTCAAGGCACATAACTATAAAATCTATTAGAGGTTATAAAAATATTCATATTATATAATTTCAAATTATACACACTTGAATTACTTGACTGCCAACTACAGCATCCTCCCTGATAATTGCACGATAAGATGGTTGACTAAAGACTGGGGCATTATCATTAGCATCAGTCACAGTGATATTCACTACAGCTTGATTGCTCAGGGGAGGTGTCCCTCCATCAACAGCCTGGACAGTTAAAAAGTAATCTCGCACAAATTCATAATCTAGTGATTTTACCAATTTTACTTGACCTGAAACAAAATTTAAATAAACAGCTAAAACTAAATTTATCTTCAAATGTACTCGCAATTTCATACAATAAATAAATGTCATTAAATGCATAATTGTTTAATAATGATGATTAATGTTTGAAGGTTACACACACACACACACACACACACATATATATATATATAAAGTACAAGGAATCGAAGAACAAATTTTAAAATTTCATCATATAAATGCTTTTCTGGCTTCTATATCCCTATTAAAATTAACACCACACACAAGAATTATGAATTAGAAAAAAATTATTACTCTCTCTAAGCTGGAAAGATAAAGGTTCTAATGAGGCATTTCTACATCTACATTTTGCACCACATCTTAACATTTTTGTTTCATTGTGAAACATCGGTTTAATAAGTGAACAATATCAAATATCTATTTCCATATGCCAACAATTTTTCTACAGCTGACTGGGTAATTTTCAGCCAGGATCCAATTAAAATGCAAATACATCCACTCATTGTTGTTCACTTCCATTTGTTGATTCACTTCCATTTGTTTGACTCACTTCCATTCGTTTGACTCTTTCCATTTGTTGATTCACTTCCATTGACTGACTCACTTCCATTGTTTAATCAAAAATATCATTTTAAGTAAAGTCAATTCCAAGTATACAGGCAAAACTCTAATTATGTAGGATAACAGGAATCACATTCTATCTCAATATTAAAAAAATCTGAATAAGTGGGTCAATTTTTTTTCTGAAGGCCAATTATGTACTATTAATTGTAATGCAAGGAAATAATGTTTTCATTTTCATTTACAACATTTTATTTCACCAAAGATTATCAAGTTAATATTTTTTTGTATGCCAAAAAAATACACTTTTAAAAAACAATTTTTGCTATAGAACCACAGCTAATAAAAAGCAATCAATTTCTCATATGCTACATATTGCAACACAAAAATTTCTTGCGTTTAAAGATTACTGAAATAAGCTCATCATGTTTATTTGGTAAACTTTCAGAAAAGAGGCAGTTATTATGGTTAACAAAGCTAAAAAAAAAGTAAACCAATACATAGTGTATAGCTGCTTTTCCATTAATATTTTAGAGACTACATATCTACCAAAAACTGTTAAATCAAGCTACGGTGTACAGTTGTAGAGACATTAGGTATCTTTTGGAAGCAGGAAATATGAAAAATTAGCAACATCTTCGCCGGGAATCGAACCACTGACCTCTCAATTACGCGCTGAGCGTGCAGACCACCACACCACGAAGGCATGCGAAGAATGCGGGAGAAATACTTTATACAGTTACCTAAATTATTTTAATAATTACTTAAAAATAAGCAATGCATTAAATTGTCTTATATTAAACTCAATGAAAAATTCTTCAATCATAAATAAATTAGCAAAAGTTTAAAGTTTAAAAAAAAATATTTTAATTTTTCTTGGTTTAGGAAAGTAATTAAGAGATTCAGGTAACCGAAGTTCCATATATATTTATCCCAGGTAACTGGAAATCTCCAATCTACAAAAAGATTATTTCTGAAATGAAATGTTCATTTTTTGAGAATTGTGAGAATTTACTAATAAAGCAAAATTTCATGGCCATAATTGAAATTTATAATAAACAAAATTCAAATTTTCAGCATGCAATTATTATTTACAGCACATATATATATGTATAAACAAACCCTGGCACTTGACATGTAGACAAGTCTGTAAATGATAATCATCTACACAAGTTTCATCGTAGTAAAAAATACTACAGTGCAAAGTCCGTAATCCGGATTTATCGGGACTTCGGCGATTCCGGATTAGGGTTTTTTCCGGATTATAGATCATCAACTTAAATCTGGTAAGATGGCATGCAGAAATTATACAATTAAAAAGTAATTTATGAAATAAAGAGCAATTATGATCTAAAGGGTATCAAAATTAAAAAAAAAAAAAAAAAAAAAAGCTTAATCATTATTTGCTTACTTTAGTAAACATTTCTTTCAATGTAAGTTGTTTAAGTTGCTTCGTTTTTTGTGCTAATACTTTCTCTTTAATTCTATAAACAGACATAATTTCTTGTTCAGTTACAAAGTTCCATTGTTCAAGTCCTGTAATTGCTATGTCGAGAATACCAACTAACTTGTCAATCGAAATTTTTTCGTTTTCAATAACCTCTCTGTCACTCTCTTCACTATCGGAAGCGCGCATGCTGGCATGCGTATCGGAAGCGCGCATTAAATGTGCATGCGTAAAGCATACAAAAAAAAGTTTGTGGCTTTGTGGATTATAGATCATTCCGGATAATGGACGTCCCGATTACGGACTTTGTACTGTATTATAATAGTTCTGCGATAAAAAAAAAAGGAAGATTAAATTTAAAGATTATTTGCACATCAGATTTACTTATTGATCAAAAGCATATTAAGAATATTGAAATTTAAATTCACATACTTAAAATAACAGTACTTTACAGCACAAAATTTCAAAAGAGAATATTTCAAACACTTAAATGCAAGAGGAAGAATTAAAATTTATAATTTGTGATAATAAAATAAATTCAGAACTGGTATATTGTAAACTTAAATGCAGCTACTTTGGTTTCTCTTTACATAGAAATAAAATTGCTATTTCTGTTTTAAACAAAAATACATTCACTAACTAATTTAGATTGCAACAACATATCTGAAGCACTTACCGGTGACCGCTGATATTTCAAAAACTCCTTGTTCATCTCCTCCAATAATAGAATATGATATCTCGGCATTAATTCCAATGTCTTCACTAGTAGCATGAACAACAATGATTCCTGTGCCAACAGGCACAGATTCAGACACAGTAGCATACATCATTTTGTTCATGAATTCAGGAGGATTATCATTCACATCAAGAACAGAAATGCTAAGCAAAACCGTAGATGATAATGGAGGTATTCCATGATCAGTTGCTTGAACAGTTAAATTATACTCCGATTCTGTTTCCCGATCAAGTGATCTTTTTAGACGAACAATTCCTGTTTTGCTGTTGATTTCAAACTGTCCAAGAGGATTGCTCACAAAGGAATAACTAATCTTTCTGCTTGCACCTAAGTAAAAAAGCCATACATTATTTAGTGCGGTATTAAAGTATAATACTTCTATGATATTGAATAATAATTTAACAATATGTGTCATTAAAATTAATATGTCATTAAATGTCATTAAAATGTCATTTCAAAACTAACTGTAAGATGCCAATGCGAAAATTCACTGAATTTTCTGCTACTAAACTGTCTACTTTGAATTCCAGGCATTTCTTTTAACAGGCATTTAATAGGCAAAGGCATTTCTTTTAATAAAGAAACATTACATTTCAAAGATTCCCAACACACATTTTTCCAGGCAAGTCTGAAATAATAAATTTTTTAGAACAACCATAAACTGAAACTACATATTGCTGCCACTCACAAGTTATGTTAATAAAACATCATTAGTATTTATATAATGCTAACGTGATTCTACTTAAAAAAAATAAATGCTTAATGTCCTTCACCTTCTAATTATAATCACACATTATAGAATATATTTTTACATCATGTTGAATACCAATGCACAATATGTGGCAGCATACATTTGAAAAATGACAAAAGTTGGAACAACACATAGGATAAATAATCTTAAGTTTATTTCTCACAAATCCTGTTTGTCGGGAACCTTTATCTTTCTTATTTTATTTATTTGCATTTTAGGATACTCCCATTATCAACTGAATCCATATCAATACAATTTACTTTTTCTGGTCTTACGATATCATTAGTGAATAAAACCTCTAAAGGATAGACATGTTGAATTAAAGAGTAATTTCAAATAAGACGTTTGTATTTTTACAATCAACACATCCACCCTTCCTAGGAAGAAATCCTGTTATTAATCCCAACGCCCAGTTGATTCTTTTACTGTTGTCTGTTCCAATTACTACTATATCTCCATTGGCTATTTTAAAAGCATCTTTTTTGGTCTCTGAACGAGAAGCCATAGATATTCACTTCTGAATTGATTTCTAAAACCTCTTTGCAGATTTTGTATACATTTGATCCTTTGGTTTAAGTTCTGATGATGGACAGCATGATTATTCTTTCACATCAATGTCCCTTTTATCTTACGTTTTTGCTTTTATGCAGTTCATACATTAATTTACATGGTAAAATTCGGGTCTTATTACTGATAGTTGGATCTTTTAACGCTTTTAAACTTTTAAACTTAATCCAAAAATGAAGGTGATGTAAAAATAAAAACTAGTTTTTCGTCTTCAGATTGTTAGGTGAAAGGTTGAGAATTCCTTAACGCTTCACAGTCACTATAAATCGTCACCATTTCTTCATAAAACAATTCTGCTTAACCAACAGTTGTTTTTAAGAGGTCCTTCATCATTCATATCAACCGCTCTCACAAATCTTTCCACCAGGCTGTCTTATAATTTTATTCCAGTTCAAGAAACAAAGTAGATTAGCAGTATCAATGAAATTAGTATCTTGTCACAATAAACAGCACAGCATCTTCCTCGTCTAGCAACAAATCTACAAAAAGTCATAAAAAATGCCTCATTCACAAGTTCCAGATGCACTGCGCGGTAAACGGCGCAGATGGACAGCAGTACTCATGCAGTGCTCGTGTATAATGGTCCAGCTGCATCCAGTCCTATTGATCTGGGAAGAAAAAAAAAAAAAAAAAAAACGGCGTCTTGAACACTTGAACATGATTTTGTGGTAACGGTTTAGGATCAACTTCCAGCTTCTTTGAAGAGAATATGCGTCATTTGTAGTTTCTTTGAAGTTACAAAAGACGCACTTTGATATGATTTTGCATATTATTTTCCACCCATTAAAAATCCAAAATATTTTGCGTAGTACAGTCTGAAAAATTTGAAGGCTACAATGGAAATTATTCTTGTGATAATGTTTAATGAACTTCAGGACAATTTCGTGATTTGAGGGTTGAACTACTGGCTTCCGAAAATATGTGTCTTTTCTATTAATAATTCGTGTCTAGACACATATCATTTTATCTTCATCTGGTTAAGTAAGCAAGCTTTTACATTTCTTATCTTCTTCTCCTTTGAAAGTTTCTTTTTGAATCATCTGGACTAATTTCAACTCAGCTTTTTTTAATTCAGAAGTTTGTTCTTCTACAGTACTTTCTCCTTTTCTGCAGACACAAATATTTTTAAATCTTAAATTCCAATCCATTAAACGATCGACTTAAGAGTATTTAGTGAAGTAAGAATAGATCATATTATACTGGATATTTTCAGTGTTAGCCAAAGATTTCTTAGATTTAACTTCTTTTTCTATCTCTTCCTCATTAAAGTCTTCCTTCAAGATGCTTCCACAGTTAAAAAAAAAAAAAATCAGTAGGTTCAGTCAACAGTTGTGGGAACCCCACATTTGAGTGACAAAAGCTGTGTCGCTGTACAGCTCCAATGTACAGTCGCTGTGGGTTCTAGTTCACCAGCTACATAATTCCATGCGGGAGGATTTTCGTATCTCTTGTAGTCGATTTCGAACAAAGAATGACCATTTCTTTTCTATATCTATCCACGCAAGTACAGTAGTTGAATCACCCCAGTAGTATAAAGTTTTACGTCCTTTCAGTTCAGTGTTTCAACTTTTTACCGAACTGAATTTAGCAGCGAGTAGTGAAAGTTTAACTGAACTTTTCCTCTTCTAAACTCAAAAATACAGCAGTAGCATAAGCATCTTTGCTAGCATCACATAAAGTGTGAATTGTGCAGTGCTTCAATTTTTTTTTTTTTTTTTTTGTTTTTGTTTTGTTTTTTACTATAGCAGGAATCCATCTGGAAATCCGAATTTCGTAGAATCTTTAGTTCTTGAAACCACTGCAAGAACTCTTTCCTCAGATTACCCCCTCCGGGGGGGTCAACGTAGAGAAGTCTGCGAAGCTTCTGGCTAGGATCTGTACTTAGGCAGTCTCGGCCACGGGGGTATACAAATTACGAACCTAGTGGTTCTGGAGGCCCCGAAAAGGTCACTTATTGGCCGGGCCGTGGGCCTGGCACGTCCTAGAGCAGATGGCTCTAGTAGCCCGGGGGGTAGCGCTCCGGATTCGCTGGGTAATGTCTCTCTGCGACGGGCAGTCCGAGCGACTGGCAGGTAGCAAATCATAGACAATGACCGGTGTCGCATAAGCGATGCGTTCCTCTCTCTAAAGTGCGAGGGCAAGAGTTGTACCCCCGTGCCTGGTTCTGTGGGGTGAGGGGACTCTTAGCGCCATGAGGCGGAAAGAGGAATGCCCCTATATTGCTAGTTTTCTCAGATTATCAGTGATTTCTGTATCAAATTTCACATCTATGTCCCAAGCATTTTGTAGCATTATCTTACGGCAAAACATAACTGGAGAGGTCTGTCCAATGGGATGAAAAACTTTTGAGTTACTAATAGTATAGCTCAGTTATCCTCTTAAAAGGTTTAATTCTTTCATATAGCTAATATTAAATTTTGAAGAATCCAGTTGACAATTCAGCATCAACACAGGGGTTTCCCAATCCTGTTCAGTTTTGCATCCTCCTGTATATTCCCATTATCTGAGATCAAAACCACATTTTGGCATTAGCAGACTGGATTTAGAAATAAATGTTTTAAATCAGTGTAACTGTCAACACTGGCTACAACACTGTCAACATAGAAAATTTGCTGTAGGATTTTTTTCAAATTTAAGGACCAAATCTTGACTAGTTTCGATAACAGAAAGAAAAGGCTGCTCTAACTCCATAAACGGCTCTTGTATGGCGAAACAAGTGAATGCTGTCAAATGCAGTGATTTTAATTTCTTCTCTTCTAAGTTCTCTTACCAAAGAAAATGCGTGAAGTCCTGTTTCCTTAGCAAACACTTATTTGTAAAATGGCGTTTCTAATATCTGCTGTGAAGCCAAGCTCAAGCTCCTTCTTCCTAAATTTTAATAAAATGTTTATAATTAACTCAAGACTTGGCCCACATTGTAGACATTCGATCAAGGAAAGAAGGTTTTGTTACTCTGCTGACGCATCAAAATCTGGTTGAATGGAAATTATACTGCTGGTTTCTCTTATGATAGGTCAATGAGGAAAGTAGCTCCATACAAAATCACTGCATTTAGAGGGCTTCCTCAATGACGTGTAACATTCAAGCCATACCAGAAAAACATTTTTATATTTTCCATAAACGTTGTAGGCAAAAGTTCAGGCCATGGCAAATAAAGTTCATAACGATTATCTAAATTAAATTTCACTGTTTCTAGGAAGCAGTCTTTAGTTTTTAGATTCACCTCCAGTTTTGATTATATCCTTCATTCCAATTATATCTAGCCTCCAAAGATCAGCAATTTGCGTTTCCTTCACAAACACTGATGTTACAGTCAAAGTTTTCTCTTAAAGTATATATCGTGGGATTTTACCCATTAATTTCCATCCAAGATGGGTTTCGACTGCAACTAAACATGAGGCCAATATTTTTCTTACACCTGCCGAAAGCCTGCTAATAATATCTACCCCAATAACGACTTGAATAGGTTCATAAAAGGGAAGAGCATCAGTTAAAACAACCAAGTATTTCAGTTCCTCCGGCCATGGGCCTTTACGTATTGACAGTACGTTTTCACATATAATATCTTGATCCAAGATTTCAAAATTGTAAGTGAAATTCCCATTTAATTCTGAATTAATATAACAGACCGAATAACAATTATTGGAACTGCTAAGGTAACAAGAATCAGTGTAACATTCATAAATTTGCAGGAACACTTTCGAAGGTTCTACATTTAATTCGAAACTAGTCCGGAAAATTTATGAATATTACGCTAATTCTTCTTGCCCTAGTACCTCCAATAATCCCATTTAGTTTCTTTAACTTTATTTTGTAACAGTTATGCTTATCTTCTTTAGTAGAAACACCAGCAAACAAAAAGTTTAAGTGTTGCTCTGACGACTTACAGGTTATTTCATCTCTTCTGCAATATCCCTTAAAATGTACAACTTTTGTGAGCCAGTGTCACATAGCACATTAACTAGTCTCTCTTTATTATCACCAGAGATAAGGTCGGCTTTGAAAGGCTGAAGGAATACCTTTGGATCTGAAGTTACATTTGATAAGTTAACATCTTTTCCCAGAGAAATTTTTTCTTTCCAAGCTTGTTGCAAGTCTGCAGTTTATCAAAGGACACGTTTTTTACTGCAAATGAGACATTTTTAAAAACATGGGGTAATGGCTAACTGAATGACTAGGAAAAAAGCATATAAAACAGAATTTCTAATCCTTTATTAATCTCCTGCCTTTCCTCCAATGTCAGTTTTTGAGCATTAAAACTATAAGCACTCGCATGTCTTCATCAAATATGAATTTTTGTTTCATTTTATCAGGTTCTTTAGTGGATGTCAGCAGCATAAATGTCGTAAGAATTTTGCCTCTTTGAGGTTCCAAATTATATTTATTTTTTTTGGGCCTCTTTGTATCTCCATTTTGGGTGAAATCACGAAAAATATTCTTTCCACGCCCTCTACTTCACACTTGAGAAATGACATCAAGTTTCTTTGCATCCTTTGCAGAACTGGTAGAAGGGCTTCTATTCCAGACTTCTAGAAATTCCTCAGCAAAGCTTGATACTACCATTGGATAAAGAACAGATACGCATTTGCCCATTGTAATTCCAAGTGTTTCAAGAGCTCGGAAAATGAGAATCAGGTTTCCCGTAGAGAGAAGTCAGTGATAATTTTTTTATTAGATTTTACAAAGATTACTAACTTCAACAACTCCCGTACATGTACTCGTTTCAGTACGGAAGTACAAAATGTCTTCTCTGCTGAAATAAGCCTTTAAACTATCTACAGCCTTTCATAATTCACTCCGCTCCGAACATCATTTCGATTAATAAATACTGGTTAACTTCACAAAACCCTGTGGTGGGGGCTAAATGTCACATTGCAATCCCAAAATTCCCCGAATTTTCTGCTACTGAACTATACCTTTGAACTCCCCACCCCAGCTTTTAATCAAGAAACATCAAAGATTCCCAAATAAAGACTTTTCATTTACCATATATATTCTTCAAGCAAGTTTAAAACAATAAATTACTTAGAACAAACAATAATCAAATATTATTGCTGCTCAATAATACTAATAAAATATCATTAGTGTTTATGTAAAATTAACATGTTAATATTAACATAAATAAATACTTAACACTGAAATTATTTACCTCTATTTATTCAAAGTACATCTGAAATATATAGCTGCAGGCATCAATAGTAAATTTTATGACTGAATATCATGTTATTTTATTTTCAAAGATACATACCTAAATCTTTATCAACAGCATGAATTTTGCTAATGAGTGAGCCAACAGGTACATCTTCTGCAACAGCAACAGTAAAAATTGGCTGTGTGAACTGAGGTGCATTATCATTCACATCTTCCAGATGGATTTCAATTAAACTAGTACATGTCCACTCCAGATGGCCTTTATCCTGGACATGAGATTTCAAAAAATAGCGTGATTGCTGCTCTCTATCTAGGTTTTTGACTGTTTTAATAATACCTGAAAACAATGAAAATTAAAATTTTTAAAATACCATGATAGTACTAATAACATAAACATTTTACATTTTCTTACTCTACTTTTAATTCTATATTTTGTTTTCTATGTAAATATATTTTTCCAATTGTATTACCTTATTTAACTTCAGTTAAATGTCTCTTTACAGAATAACTTGTTAAAAAATCCTGATAATCACAGAAGGATTAAAAATTTTCCACATTGGGAAGAATAAGCCTTGCGGTGGGATTTAGCCAGTTCGCATCACTTTCGGCAGAACCTTTTCCTAAAATATTTTAGTTCAGCAAATCAGATGTTAGAATTAAATTTTATTATTTATTTAGGCAATTAATCGCTATTTGTGTAGTTCGTTTACTAATTATTGTTTATTTAAGTAGCGAACCATTTGTTAACTTATTTGAATCTCATCATTGAATAAGGCTACCTACATATAATTGCATCACATGAATGACAAGTTATTGAAGATACAGTCCATGAAGAAAACTGGCTTTCAATATTTAAAGAAAATGAAAAGGCTTCCACCAATTTTAAATTATCAGATGTCATAGAAAGACATCGAATAATGATTCTAGAATTGCAAAATCAGAAAAAGGTTCTTTTAAGTGCGTGTGATATTACAAGAGTGGACTATTCTTGTGTCAATAGTTTCTTAATTTCATGTGCACATTAAAAAAAAAAAAAGTTATGTTTTCATACTGATTGCTTTGAGATATTTTGAATTTTTATTTATCAGTTCAGTTAGATTCACATGGTGACTTAACGACCTTAGCAGCTAAAAAGTAAGCGATTAACTAAACAAACTTATTTATAATAAAAGAAAATTAAATAAAATACTTTTATTAATATTAATTATGCTATTTGTGTTTTTTCCCCCTACTGCACAACTTTCTTAATATACGACATTTAAATCTGAAACAAATTCCACTTGAATATTTAATAAAAGGTGAACTAAACACTCAAGGTGCTAATCGTAATGCAGCACCAAATATATCAATTAAATTAAACAGTTACTTAGTGGTAATATTAATTAAAGAGCGGCAAAGTCATTTACTATGGTTTGTGCTAAAATATCTTCAACTAGCATTGTTCCAACAGATTGCATTGTGAATTAATTAATCTCGGTTTATTTGTCTGGCATTTAAATAGCACATCAATGAATAAACATGAGCTTCATAAAAATATCAAATTTTGTGAAATTTTAAGCATTTTAAAATAGGGTTGATTTTATAATATGATTCATTTAACACTGTTAAAATTAATACAGTTCAGCATATGAGGCTTAAGTAGTTCTGATGTAAATATAGAAAAAGAATTCAAATAATACAAATATGAATTTCTAAAACTTTAAAAAGCAAGTTTATAATTTTTAACCTGTAGCAGAATCAATCACAAAATCAGTAGCTCCAGCTCCAGTAAGACTGTACAACTGCAAAGCATTTTTCCCATCATCTGCATCTGAAGCTTCCACAGTAAGTATGTAAGAATATGGAGGAATAGCCTCAGATATCTTTTCAATATATTTTGACTGGAAAAAAAATACAGTTTATGCACATTTTCAGAAAAATCACCTAAAATATTTAAATTATTTAATATGCATCCTAGATTTTAATTGTGTGTGAATGGTAAGTCCTGCAGCCACCAGAGGGCACTACCTGACAGGGAAACCTCATTGCCTGCACACCTATAGACAGAGACCACGCCCGAAGGCGGTGACAATGGATTTTGCAATGATCGCGAGTGCGAGTAGCCATTGAGTGACTGTTTAAACATAAAAAGTGATGCAAACTTGTCCTTGTCTTCAACTAGCATGAGAAGCCGCTAAGCCACTGTTATGTCCCAATTTAATCTATAGTTTTTTATATCATTAAATATTCTGTGGTGTGGAAAAAGGATTCCTCATTATTTACTGAGTGACATCATCTTCATTTTCCCCCACAATTATGACTATTAAAATATAGGTAATATGTGTGCCATGGGTAATGATATTTTACAAAATTCCTTCACCTCCACAGTGATACTTTTTTTATCTAATTTAATATTATAATATGGTATTCAAATTTTAACGGTAAATATTAAAATACTTCCTGAAGGGAAATTCTCATTGATGAGAAATATATGTGCAAATAAAGACAATTAATGAAAAGTTTTATTCATTGAGTTGAATGTTAGTTTTAATTTGTCCTTAACTTTTTAACAAAATAATACATATATTAAAAATAAAAATACAGCACTAGCACAATATGTTTGAAAGAAAATATATTCCAGAAATAAGTAAAGTTTTTAAAATGCAGAATATGAGAAGAATGAATAAAAGAGAAAGAAAGGAAATTGCATGAATGAATTTAAAAAAAAAAAATGAAATTCTTACCTTCAGACATACTGGAGGATTGTCATTTGTATCTAGAACATCAATAGCCACACTCGTCTTGGAAACAAAAAGACCATCTGTTACAAGCACTTCCAGCAGATAATTTGCAGTCGTTTCCCTATCTAATGGTTTATGAACAAATATTTCACCATTTTGCCTGACATTGAATTGGTCTTTTTGATTCCCTTTAATAATATAAAAGTCATTTTTGCTTGGCTCAAAATCAGCATCCCTAATTTCTAAAGTAACAATTACAGTACCAGGAACTGCATGTTCATATATTGCAGCATCATAGTGTTGTCTTTCAAATTCTGGCGGATTATCGTTATAGTCTTGAATTCGAAGCATGACTGTTGTTACTGAAGAATGTTGAGGATGACCTTTGTCTTTAGCTACAATGCTAAAGTTATACCATGAGAGAGTTTCATAATCCAGAGAAGCAAGTGTAGTAATCCAGCCTGTTGAGGGATCTAATCGAAACACATTTGCAGCATTGCCGACATCAGATCCAAACGAATATACCACCTCACTGTTTGAACCAGAATCTGCATCCTTTGCTACAACTTTCAAAATACTTGAACCTTTTCCAATATTTTCAGCCAATGTCATTAAATATGGATTGGATTCAAAAATGGGACGATTATCATTTTCATCCATTACATTTATTGTAATATCACAATAAGCGATAAGTGGAGGACTTAGACTAGTTTCAGCTTTTACAACAAGCTGGTATGTTGCTGTTGATTCCCTGTCTAAAGCAGAATTCAATATAATTTTTCCATCATCTGAGATACTAAACACAGACTGGTGCAATTCTACTATAGAATCTATTGGTGCAGTGACAAATCCATAATGTATAGGTTCAGCACTACTAGCATTCAGAGTTGATACTACAGTTCCAATTGATGATTTCTCTGATATGAAAAATTCATAATGCTGCTGCTCGAATTTTGGTAAAACAACATTACTTGGGACAACTATAACATTTACTGGCACTTCATTTTCTTGAGGTGGAATACCTCTGTCTCGGGCTCTCACAAAAAACTGAAAAGCTTGATTGACTGTAAAGTGAAAAAAGAACTATGAGAAATAAAGTTTCATATAATAACAAAAAAGGTCTCTTTCAATTCACTATAGATGTTAATTTTTCCTACTTAAAATGAAAAAAAAAAAAAAAAAGAAATCATCACAAATGAACATTGGACATATTTAAAATTAATCACAGACAGTTCTTAAAAAAGTTACAGAAAAATTTCGTTTATCCAAAACTATCCTTAAAGCAGTTTATAAATAAATGCAATTCCTTCTGAATTTTATAAGAACAGTAAAGTGATTATTTCATTATACTACAACAGATAATTTTCATTTTGTGCTTCAACTTCATATACTTTTAATACAGTTAACTTAATACGGTAATAATTAGTATGGTTAATACAGCAAAACTAATCCTTTTTGATCCATGCAAATCCATGCAAAACTAATGAAATTTTCATTTTGAAAGTATCTCTCAAACCCCATAATTAGCTGTGATAAGTGCTCTTCAAACATGGCTTTTATATCTTAAGAAAGATCAAGTTCATTTGACATCAAAAATTGCTGCAATATTAAAAAAAAACTTGTTGCCTGCATCTTCATTTAATTTTCATCTCCATAGCTTGAATTTTGTTTATAAAAGCTGATCTTTTTTTTTCAGTTGACTTCAAAAGGTGCATGTTTTTTCCCTGTACAGATCAGATTAATAGATTCAGATCTATTAAATCCTACAAGAAAAAAAATGACCTAGAAAATTTATATCAGTCGATCATTTAGAGCTGTGTAGAATAAGTTGATCAAAATATGGTAATTAATATCTATTCTGCTAGAAGAAAATTAGCTAAAACTATGTTCATTGTTTTCCTCATCAAACACTTAATGTTGTGATACCTATGAGAGTCAAATAAAATAAATTGGAAAAAATGTTTAGAATATGAATGGTATAAAGGAGGAATAGATTTGGGAGCATAAAACATAGCTTTTTCTTTTGGCAAGTGTTACATTAATTTGGTCTTTCAGTAATGCTAAACTGATGCAGTTTCACTCATTTAATCATGTGAAAGTTCACCTACTGAAGATTTTAAATTTGGATTACAGTATTTTAAAAATTTCATTGTGAAATATGCTATACTTAAAAATTGCATCTAACTCCAGTTATTGCAACTGATGTCCATCAGCAGCCCCTTTTCTAATTACTATACTGTCAAGTAAAAGGCATAATCTGAAGTACATTTACAGTAAGCTCAGGTTATGCATTTTACTTACAATAAGTTCTTATTATAGATGAATAGACTCGTTTGTTGCTCAAGAAGAAGGAGAGAGAAAGAATGTATCTTTGTACATAGAAATTTAAACATTAATTACAGCACAAAAATGTTTGTTACTTTGCACTTCCAAACGTATATTTAACTTGATTTTCACAAAAAAGGGTATTACACTAGTTTTGAACCTCTATATGTAAAAAGCATTCAAATTAAACAGAAATTCAAATTAAACAAAAAGAATGGCATGTTTTAAAAAATTCTTTATATTAAGCTCAGAATTTATCCAACATTATATGTAGCACAAAGAAATAAGATATTTTACAAGTTAACAATAAAGTATTATACTGCCTTTGTTCACACTAAGTGCTATAATGCTAATAAAAATAATTTTTTTTTCATGCTTACCAAGTTGAGAAACACTCTTTTTTAAATAAACTTCACCTAGATCTTTGGAAATTCCAAAAAAGTCAGTAATTGTTGATGCATTATTTGAGTATATACTGTATTCAATTGAAGCAGCGTGAATATCATCATCTTCATCTACTGCATGCACCTACATAAAAATTCAAGAGTGCATGTTTGAAATGAAGTTTAAAAAAGAAGATTTGTCATACAAATTTTTATTAAAAGCAAAAAGAAAAATCGATTATTAGACTCATTCTACATAAATATTCATCATGAAAAATCACAAGGAATAAATAATTTATCTACTTCTACAATTTAAATTGTGAAAAATGATAATAAAAAGCTCTGTTTGATAAATAATACATTCCTCTGTTTTATTATTCATCTACTGAAAAGAATACAGAATTGTTAAACAATTGATCTCCCCCCCCCAATGCTCTGATTACATGGTGCAGAGCTGGAACAAGGATGAGGCAAGCAAAGCATTTGGCTGAGGTGAGCAAGCAGAAGTGGAACCAAAAAAGCTACCAAAAAATTTAATTAGTTTTAAAAAAGAAATTATAATTTTAACTTTCAGCTTTGGAATACACCAAAGGAAATAAAAAGAGCTTTGCATCATAAACAATCCAGCTGAATTAAACGAAGAAATAATAGAAGTAATTTACTCTCAAAGGAGATGAGGTTTCAGAAGTGCATGTATTATTTTATAGCATTAAAATTTGTAACTGGAAATAGCATACTAAAAGTCAATTTACATTTCTTATAATGAGCTGCAAAGACTAAGCTTTCATAGAAAATATCATACTGCTGACATTAGTCTGTCTCCCATTAATGTCCACTGCTCCTACTCACCACAACAAGGTTTCCAAAATCCACTAACTGAGCACTGACAACAATGCAAATGCTGACAGTTTATTGTAGCATAATGCACAAAGGCCATTAGAATAGGACATGGTGTATGCTGGCTGCATGGAATTTTACATGTTCATGGTTTCTCTCAGATGGAAAATAATGATATCTCTAAAGATCCCTCTAGACAAATAATTCTCTCAAGGGATTTTAATACTACTGAAATATACATCCAAATTATCATCTTCCCTATACTAACAATTTGTGCATCCCTAGTAGTCCTCAAGTTACAAAAATTTAGTTTTGTTAAAGGAAGTTTCATTCTTTAACAAAGCATCTCTGAAGTATCACAAAAATATACAATGAGCACTATAGTTATAATCAAAGCATTATAGTTAAACTTACATCTTGTTTCTAGTTTCAGTGTAACTATAGTAGATATACCATTGTAGATACAGACCAAAAATTTAATTTACGAATAGAACATATAAAGATGCCTCTTTTTATATGGCTCCACAGTGCAAAAGTATTGCAAATAAAAATATGCAATTTGTTGACAGTGATGTGTATTTTCTGCAAATATTTTATTTATGTATAAAAATTTTGCATTTTCTATATTCATATCTACCACAACACGGAACCACATCGGCAGATTTTTAACGGCTGAGACAAATTTCAAATTTGTACATCCTGAACATTTATTAGTACTTTCATATTAAAAATAAATTTACAATATTTTAATTTTTAAGCCCCTCTCATATCTAACCTGAAGCAAATCTCTCACTCGCTCTACCTTTGGCTCTGGAGTTGCATATTAAATGAAAAATGAGCTAAAAAAAAAATTTTTTTTTAACTTGGAGTTAATCAATTCATTTTTCATCTAAACTGGTAGGAGAACTGGCATCAGATATTTGAGATCATCAATTAAGGTGATAATCTTATTAATTTGAAGTACTAAGAGAAAAAAGATGATGATTTCTAGAATTACATTAAAAACTTCTGTGAAAAAAAACATAATGCATAATAATTATGGTAACTAAACTGTTTCAAAGTTTTTTAGTGATTTTGCTCATTTTTCAAAAATTTAGCCCTGTTATTTTATCTCCCGAAGTAGTTCTCATTATTCATATTCTGAGACTGGATATAAATGACTTTTATGATCCAGCATAATTACATTATTCATTTTAAATTATCCTCTTTTTGGGAAACTTGATGCAAAATCTTACACTGCTATCCAGTGAAACATTACAGAGAGGTCAAGAAAGAAGAGCTCAATATGAGTACAGTTTGAACTATATATACATCAAAACAAGAATTCAACATAAGCAGAGCTAAAATTTCACTTTTATACAGTTACATACTCAGCATGTAAATAATGCTAAAAATAGTAATGATAAATTTTTAAATTTTAAAAAATTGTGTGCTGCAGTATAAAAATTATTTTACATTCAGAGAAACCTTAAATTGGAAGCACTATTTCAACAGATAAGGTTTTGAAAAAACAGCAACACTCTACGGATTATTTTTCTCCTTTACATAAGGAAACCTGCATTACCACTCCCTTGAGATGCGAAGAGATTTTGTGTCAAACTGCTGCCAATCAACGTTTGAATATTACAAAATTCTACGCCTTTCCATAAAGAAACCTGCATTACCACTCCCTTGAGATGCAAAGAGATTTTCTATTAAACCATTTTTAGCACTCTTGCAAGAGAGCCTGTTATAGTAAACTGCATTCACCTGAGCCGAGGATGAAGTTAGGAACAAACAATAAGTTTCTGTACAACTAACAACTTTTGTGTCCCCTTACTCAGTTACATCATTCCAAAAACTCTGCAAGCGGTCTTTTCTATTTAAATTTACTGGCATTGAATGTGAATGACTACAATGATCATTTCTAGTACTTTGGGGAATGAAAAATAGAGTCACTCTTAAGAGTCTTTCTCACTGGGGTTTATCTGAGCTAACAGAGTCAGTTCCATGTGTCGACTAGCTCTGCTATGCCTGCAGTTCAGATTTTACAACTTCCTGACTTATGGAAAAAAACTGCGTTTGGAGATTGGTCGGCTACGTCAGTTGTGCTTGTAGCTCAGATAAATCCCAGTGAGTATGAGCCTTTAAATTTCATTCCACTTCCTGCAGAATGAACCTTTGACATGTGGCTTCCTTAAATGTCTCACCCTATGTCCAAGGATTTCTTAGCCAGGGAAACACAAGCATACATTCAGAAGTTAAGAGTCGAATTTTAAGGCTTGTTTATTTTCAAAATAAAATTTTCAAGGTAAAAGAATTTTCTGCTGATATTGTGACTCAATTACATTAAGGAAGTGTAGGAGAAGTCTTATTTAGAGCTCCAGTGCTCTCGGGCTAAAATTATGGCACAATTTAAGCTCTGTCTTGGACCATAAAAGTATAAGTGAACTACGTTTTGGAACTAGGAATGGAACTGAATGGAAACCAGGGCTTAATTTCTAAAATTAGAATTGCCAGATTGCTATGGAAGGTTCTCAAGAAAGCAGAGAAAATTAATTAAATAATAATAATAAATAATGAACAATAAAATTAAATAAAATGCATATAAATAAATGAAAAGTTGGTAAATTAAATTAATAACAAATGGCTAAATAATAAATCAAAATACCAGAGCTCATTGTAGTGTGACTCAGATGGAATTAAGGTTTTACTGAAAAACAGATATACCAGAGCTGTGCTGCAGTGCACTCTGGCTAATTTTTTACATTTTTAATAGATTATAACATGAATGATATACCTGTAGCACTGTTGTTCCCACAGTAGTATTCTCATATACGTAAGCTCTATATTCAGAAACTGTAAAGAGTGGAGCGTTATCATTATCATTGGTTACAGAGATACGAACAGTAGAATAGCCAGGTCTCCCACCTCCATCAAAAGCTGCAATTGGTACTTCATACAGTCTATGTTTCTCTCTGTCAAAACTAATACGAGCATAAAGGACACCTGAAAAATATTACGCTTCTTTTACAAGCAATACTAAAAGTGTTTATCAAATTATTTCAATGATTTATTTTAAAATCAAGATATCACACAATAAAAAGTTACATATGTCCTTTAAAGTTGAACAATAAGCATTTACCTTTGTTAAAACTAAGTATTAACAATTATGAATATTTTCATTAACTTGTAAAATTAAACAAATGCTGTCAATCCATTACATATGTGAGTTGATGGGAAATTATGATTTATAACCCAAATGTCTTACAACAAAATGAGCTCAAAACAAATAAAATTATGGAACCATTCTACTACGAGAATTTTAGTGAAATACGATTTTCAACAACCTCAATCAGTTTAATTGTTTCTTGATTATGTTTTGCTGATAGGTTTGTTATACGCTATTTATATGGTTTCCCCCCCAATGGCAGATTGTGAACAATTACAAATGTAAATGTTGCTATAAAATTTTGCTATGGAATTTTTTGCTGAAACAAAAATTATACTTAACTATATAATAAGTGGAAAAAATTCAATGAAAAGAATATTTCTTATTATGTGTAGTGATCAATAACTCCCACAAACATATCTTTTGCATTAGAAAAACAGGTTTGAGAAGGAAAAATTAACATGTATCTTCGAAATGTCTTTAATAATTTTTTTTTTCAATCTCGTCATCTGATCAGGAAGAATCGTTGCACACAACATGTGATATCAAATTCAAGAAGTTCCTTAATACACTGTGAAAAACAGATGAAGGTGATTTTTTTTTTCACTCCTGAATACTTGGATAGAAAAGAAAAACAATTCATACATTATTTTTAAATTTATCTTCAAGTTTGTTGGAATGTAGAAAATAATGGATATATATATACATACAGTTAAGCAAACATATTTAGATCTTCTTATAACCGAAATTCCATTTTTCACACTTTCATATAAATGTGAACTCTATATTTTAACATCATTTCTATCACAATTCTATTTTTCTTTATTACTAAAAATGAACTAAATTAAAATAAAATAATTTGAATAATTAATTAATTAATTTGGGAAATTTCTTATAGTTGAGATGTTTCTAATTGTATTTATAAATAATATTTAAGTATATAAACAAATCACAATATATAATACCAATGTTTACCTGTCTCAGGATCAATCATAAATATTTTATCATAAACTTGACTTTCAATACTATAGGTAATTTTCCCATATTCTCCTCGGTCAATATCTGCAGCTTTAACAGTAGTCACTAAGGCACCAGGGGGTAAATTTTCCCGTATTGCTACTTCATAAACAGTGCGAGTGAAAATAGGGGAATTGCTATTTTCACCTAGAATGCTGACCTTTACTCTTGCATATCCAGAATAAACGCCATCAGTAACAGAAACATTTAATATGTACACAGACTGATTACTGAATTGGTGTAAATTTGAAAGAGTGATAATACCTAGGGAAAAAAAAAATCAAAAAAATATTTTTAGTAACCTTACATGGATTTTGTTTGAAATAAAAATCTAAAAATAAGTCAATGCAATTTTATTCATCATGCTATCATGTTACCCACTCAGTAAACGGTAATAAGGATTTTCTGTTAAATCCGATATTTTATTATAAAAAAAAATATCAGTTTTTGTCTATTTATCAAATTATTTTACTGTATCATATTAAAATTGAAAACACCATTTCAAAACTTTAAACATAAACATCAAACAAAATACACATTTTTAAATACGGAAATATGTTACAGATAAGCAAATTTACATACCAGACTGAGAATTGATAGCAAATGCTTGTTGCTCATTACCACCAACAATTGAATATATTAATTTTGACTGATCTGATTCATCTGGATCTGATGCAATAACTCTAGTAACAAACTGTCCTCTTTGAGCATTTTCACTAATCATACAGTCATAATCATAATGCTCAAATTTTGGAGGGTTATCATTCATATCAACTACTTGTATATGGACTGTAGTAGTAGCACTCAGCCCTGGTGAACCACTGTCTGTTGCCATAAGCAGAAAATCATGTGAATCCTGCAATGCCACAAAATGCACTTGTATCAAATATGAAATCATGAAATTTATTAAAAATACATGGATAATTAGACACAGAAACCAAAACTTTGTTTTCATTTTAGCAGCTGTCAAAATTTTGAATTGATATCACTATGAATTTTTTTACAGCACTTACACATGTTGTAACGTTTTGTTTGGGAAAGGGGGAGGGAATTCATTAAGCACCTAAGCTAAAGCAGGATCTTACCCCCCCCCCCAAAAAAACTTGCTAAAATGCCAAAAAAATTATAATTATCAATATTTTTAATCAATTAATTGTTGAATTAAACAAGAATGATTTTTAAAAACGTAGTTTAACAATGTTGTTAAAGTCCTATATGTATAAATACACCCCCTCCCAACTCACACACATACATGTATATATCCAGCTAAAACCTTACCAAGCTTTTACGTTTGTAGGTGCTGGTTGTAGACATACACTTCCACTTACAAAGATGTTTTAAATGATGCAAGTATTCATGTTTTGGCCTTTTTAAATTTAAAATCTCAGTTTAAAGCAACTAATACAATTGATCATTATAAAAAATAAAATGCAAAAAATGTGATTTAGATGTAGCAAAAAATGTCTGAGATATTTCATTTTAAATTCGGAGATTACATTCATGGGCCATACACAAATCGGGAAGCGAAATGTGTGCTTTTGTATGCAATTAAAAATTTAATTCTCATACCAGTTTAGAAAAAGGTTTCTGGTATTAATAGATTAAGTAATGCGCATTTCGATGCAGATTGTCTTAAAAAGTATTAATCAACATCATTTTTTCAAAAAGGAGATATTCATAGAATCTTATAGAATTCATGTTCTATGAAACACTGGCAGACTTAAGTATTGGGACATAGCCAATTCGTTAGAAACTAAAAATTATAATTTTTCTAGTTTAATGAATTTCTGTGTGATTATTAGATTGTGATTCTAAATTTAAAAAAAAAAAAATGTGAGAATATTAGTAATATATTTTTAGCATTTGAAAACCCATCAATTACATCTGTGAATATTCTTTTCGCATATCAGTTGTAAGAAAATTACAAATTAAAGAATGTTGCAGAATAGCAGATAGCAAAAGTACACCAGTGTTTGAAACTTAAGCGGGAAAAAATCTCCCTGCATTTGGTTATAGCAAAGCATACAAGGGCTATCTGCCTAAGGGACTGGATGCTTTCATAGACAATTTTCTCAGGTAAACGGACTCATATTCACGTTACACATGGAGAAAACAATTAAAAGCTCCTACAACTAGCCCATCCGCTTTGAATCGAACTACTAGTATTAAAAAAGTCATCATTAAATTATTATAATTTAATTATACACCCTTCAAGACAAGTTGGAAATGATGTCAAAAATCTCAAATTTTGAAATTAAATATTCCGGTCAGTTTCTATTGTATGAGAGTCAAACTTTTTGCTTTTACTTTTTTATAATGAGCATAAAATTTTCTTAAATATTGGGGACAGGGGACCGTATAAAGAGTTTATTTTCTAATTTTTATGGGACTACTTTTTTTTTTTTAAATTTAAAAACGACAAAAGATGAATGTTTATATGATTTAAAACATCTCGGTAATTGGAAGTATATGTCTATGACCAACTGTTGCAAAAATAAAGGCCGAGTAAGGAATTTGTGAACACTGTGTAGATTCCTCTTTGTGAAAATTGCAACACCATAAAATTTTCATTAGAATACAATAAAATTTGTTATACATACGATTTGTAGTGACACAAAGAAACAATTAAGTTAATGAAATACCATAAGAATAATAAATGCTCAAAATTAGCATTTGATGAAGCTCTGTGCATTGCAATAATATCTCCTACTCATCGTGGCATTGAATTAAACAGGTTTTGAATGTGTACCACTTGAAGATTAGCATTCCATATTGCTTTTATGAATACCCAAATTTGGGTATGTTAAGAAATCTGAAACTTTTCTAGCTATGTGTGGACGGGCATTGTTCTGCTAACGCAGGCCTCCAAAAATGCACTGAACAAAGAGTATGACTTCTGGCTCCACAAACTCCCTTGCATGGTGGTTGCTGGGAACACCTTCAATTCTTAGCAGACGAGATCAGCCATCATTGATCATTGACTTCATGCCCAGAGCATGAAGCTTGGTTATCACCCAATATGACGCTGGATAATGTATTTCAGAAAGATGATGTTAACCCCTATAGCATCTAGTATATGTTCAACCTAGCATCTAGTATATGTTCTTTCCATCAATTAGCTATAAAGTTGCACATATTTTGCAGAAATTTAACTTTCGGGTTGTTTTTTCTCCCATCAATAAAATTCCAACTTCTATACTCAAGGACCCCATTCCGGATATGAATTCCTGGGGTATTTATAGGATTCCTTGCCAGTGCGGTTTAATTTACATTGGCCAAACTAAGAGAGCCTTAAAATTTCGCGTCAAAGAACATGAGGCATATGTTAGAAAAAAGGAAACACAGAAGTCTTCTGTTGCTCAACATTGTTGGTCCGAAAATCACACTTTCAATTTTTCTGCTGCCAAAATTATTCAAAAAACATCTTCCATTGGAGAACTGGATTTTCTAGAGGCATTTCACATTCATAAAAATCTTTCTGTTCTAGTTAACGATCGTAATTCCAATCCAAATTTGCCTTCGGCTTTTAGAGAAATTATGTTTTAGTTCTGGTTTCGCCAACAGATGGCGCCACTTGCTTATTCTTGTCCAGGCTTTCTTATCTTATCTAAACATTATTTCCTATCTTGTTCATTTGCGGTTTTGCAGCTGAAGATGATGGTTCGGTAAAACCATCGAAACTAGTCCTGTGAAAATTTTGTAAATTAACGCTGATTTTTGTTGTTTGACTTCTGAATTAGTATTTATTCGGCGTGTTATTGTGTCTTAATTATATGTTCAACCATCGCTGTACTCCAAGTTGATGCATGATTCATTGGAAAAGACAAGCCTAATCAGCACGCTGGTAGCTGAGCCATTGTAGCCGCAGGCGCCGATGGTTTTGAGGCAGGACAATCGTGAGCAACGAAATACATACATGCAGCACACAGTGCCAGTGAGCTGTTGCAGTTGACATTAGCGTTCTTGTGGCAATGTTTCAATGTTCTGCCAATTATTGAGATGAAGAATCACAGTATGTCATTGTCATGCGGATGAAGTGCTTGCTATCCACTGCTGATGTAACATTTCATTATCCACTGCCAGGTGTGTGATCTGACCAATTCTCTTTAACCCACTATTTGCATACAGGCATCACTGATGGGGCTTATGCAGAAAAGTAGCGAGTATAACTGGTGCCCGGGGCAAAATACCTTTTTTGTGCACCCTTTCCCCGAAAAAACACAGTGATATGATGAAAATCTTGTTTGGAGACTATTTGGTGCCCCTCTGCGAGCGGCGCCCGGGGAATCATACACCCCCTTGGCTACACCACTGGGCTTATGCTCCATATGAGTTACAGTTCTGTAATAGGATATCCTCCTTCCTGCAAGCTAATCATTTGCACACATACAAACAGCTTAACTTGCTCATACTGGGCCCCTTGACATTGATGAGGCACCGTGACTTCTCATGAAAAGTTTATCAAAGGCAGATAAACATCACTAATTTTAACATTCTGCTATGGCCCCTATTTATATGACTAACATGATATTGCAATGAAGGTAGCTTAGACCATGCACGAGCTATCACTGTAAAATTCTAATCATTTGCATATCACAAACAGCTTTGCTTTTGGGATAAGCTTCACTTTTATTCATATGATTCCTTCATGATGTTGCGATTTTGACAAACAGGAGTAATATGTATGTATTATACAGCTTTGGGTCAGATTGCAAATTTTTCTAACTACTATTTTGCTGATAATATCTGAAAAGATAACTGTATTTCATTTACATTTATATTCTTAAGTGAAATTAATTTAGAATCAATGAAGTGCTCATGGAATGTTTTAGGAACTGTTGTTTTAATTATAACTAATTAAATTAAATGAAAACAAGTAGTTTCTGTGTTTCCCTTTACTAGCAATAATGCCTGCCAATAAATCTTGGGTTTAATACCCTGCAAGCATAATTAAACTTCAGTGGAATGCACCATTTACTTCTAAACGGTCACATAAAAACCAAGCATATTAAGCAAAATCACTTATATCTTTAAAATAATATGCAGCTCTAACACTGTAACTTACATTTATTTTAATTATTTAATCAATTAAAATTCAATGATAAAGCAGCATTATTTTTCTTTAATATTATCCTTGTTGAATCAAAGTAAATATCCCAAAACTTTCAATTAAAAGTGTATATAAAGGTTAGTGATCATATTAAGCCTTCAAGAAAACAAAATCTTTTTTAGCTGAGCTAGCATCTTTGATATAAAAATGTTATAAATTTCAAATTATATATTTAAAATTCAAAGAGATTCGAATAATTAAACACTTTTCTAAATAATACCTGGCGTTCTCTATCCAGTGACTGTTTGATAAATACAATGCCTTCTGTTGATTCAACATGGAAGAATGTTGTTGCATTTCCTATGATAAAGTACTGAACTCTTTGGTTGTTTCCAGAATCGCGGTCTGTTGCATTAACTCGAAGTATAGATGTTCCAAAAGGCACAGCCTCTGATACAGAAGCAGAATAAGATGATTTTTCAAACACTGGTGGATTATCATTTACATCTTCAATACTTATATGAACAGCAACATCAGCATATGCTCCTGAGACAGAATCAGTTGCACGTATAGTGAGATGGTATTGTTGTGTTGTTTCATAATCCAGCTCTTCAACCACATATATTATACCTAAAATTTAAAAAGCCATCAAATAAATTATAATATTTGTAAAACTTTGAGACAGTAATATGAAAAAGTAAGGAACTCTGAGCTCCGAATATTTGCACCAAATATAACTATCAAGAAAAAGAAATGTTTAACCATTAATTATTAACATTTTTATAAAAAAGTTTTATCTCTTATTCATACCTTCATAAGAGAAATTAGTAACGTTTTGCTTGTTTAGGCTAGAATACATGAGTGCATATTTAGCATATATTTATTATTTAACGTTAAACACTAACTGATGTGAAACACTGCAACAAATAATGTATTTAATAAAGCAAGTTTTAAATAAGTTATAAGTTGAAAACTACAGCTGATTCACTGCTTAATTAATTGTGAAAGTGGATTTGAGAACTATCAACTGTTTGCCGGCGAAAGTCAGACTTCTCTCTTTTTATGAATTTTGGAACATTTACTGTTACACTATTACACTTAATTACCAATCATTACAAATTTTCAAGTATGTGTTTGTATTAGCACATACTCATGTTCTTTTTTAATACTTAGAAGAATTAGTAGTGACAAGTGTGAATAAATGAAGTGTAACTAATAGATCTACGAATGCATTACATGAAGACTTAGGTAATTTTACATTAAACAGCAAATTACAAAAGTATAAAATAAAAGCAGCAGAAATACACATTTAGAGACAGGTTAAAAGAATAAAAAAACTGAACAGAGAAGGGAATATTAACTTAAGTACAAAGGAGCACTGACATACAGACAATAGTAACATGCATTAGAAAGCACCTGAAAAACAGCTATCAAAAATAAATAAATAAAATTTAATGCAGGCACAGGATGCATCTAAGAGCACCTAGGTTTTCAGTAATTAGTTGTCACTCTTGTTTTACACAATGTCATTCATACTAAATTATTGACATGCAAAAGAAATACAGATTTAGGGAAAAGAAAATTGTTCACAAGAACTCACAGTCATAATATAAATTCTCAGAAATATATGGGCAATCTTCAGAAAATATATTAACACACACAAGATTTAACATGGTTCTAAGAATGCATTGATGATCATGACTGGGATTACAGGTTTCAGATATGTTGGGGAAAATTGATTTTTGAAGACGAGAATTTCAAGAAAATCATGCAGAAGCTGTAATTTCCTTGTATAACTCTTTTGTTGTTTGCAATGATTTTTGAAGAATCAAATGCCGCATATCATTAAATGATATTATTAAAGAATGTTAGATATTATACTTGCACGGTAATATTTAGCAAAAGTGTGCCCTATGACAGATAAAACTAAAAGAGCATTTTCATAATATAATTTAAGAAACATTCAACATAAATTGTAAAGTCTTGTTATAATATGGATATTTCTGTTATTATCTTTCAGACCTACTCACCATCTCATTCTGTAATTTAGAACTCTTATCTTGCCTAATAAAAATATGACTGATAATGTATTACATTTTTAAATTAAAAATAATAGTTAAGATTTTCAAAACATAATTCTGAAGACAAAATTTTATCTTATCTCAATCCATAATTATGTTTATTATATACATTTACACACAGCTATGCATTCTAGAGGAACAGAAGTATGAGAGTAACAAATACATTCTTTTATTTCAGATGAGAAGAAAGGCAAGAAGTTAAATAAATAATTACACAAATCAACAAAGTTTTTTCATAGATTAAAAGAAGTTTATTTTCTGAATATTCCTGTATGCTGATTTAAGGTATGCAATCAAATTTTTGCTATCATCCATTTTTGGATGCAAATATTTCTCAAGAAAGTTTGCATATTTTGAGGTTTAAATTTTATACATACATATTAAAAAAGTTTAAATAATGTGAAATGATTCATTTCTGTTTGTGAGAGTTTTTATTTGTAAGTTGTTGTTTTACTTGTAAGTGCTTAAGTAAGTATTTTATTTGTGAGGGTTAATAATTTTTTACATTCTGATTTATAGTCAAGCAAAATCAAAACCAGGTTTTCATGAAAGTTAAGAGTTAAAGTTTGAAATGTTAAAGGCATTAGTGGTTTTTGTTATTTGTCAATGCATATTTTTGATATTTCTAGTTTTTTATATTAAAACTTCTTTGAATTTATTATATTCTTTTTCTTTTAAAGAACATATATAATATCAGAAAGATTTGTGATTGTTGTTAATATTTTCTGCTACATGGGTTTCAGTTGAATATTGAAGGCTTAGATATACTGCTTTTTTGAGAGAAATCTTTGTAAATTTGAAAAAAAACCTTCCTATAAAAAATGGAAGTGGCTCATCTGAAGTAATTTAGAAATAGCTATAATTCCTCTTAAGGCTGTATACACATATATTAAAATGTTTGCTTTCTTTACGAATGAGATAACAAAGACAAAAAAAGTCATTACATGCATAGACATTATCCAGTATGAGTTCACTGCAAGATAACTTAATATTATCAACAAAAAATTTAGGGTCTCTGAAAAATATATCTCCTCCTACAGCATCTTAAACTAGGACTCTATTGCATAATTTCATTAAAATAATGGATACAAATGGGCTAGTTTTTACAAACAAGAAATTTCCTAATCTATAGCTGAGATACAAATTTCCAAACATAAATAATGGTAAAATCTAGGAAGGTATTTTTGTTAGGCTAGAAATTAGGTAATTATTTCTGGAATACAAATTCCACCATCAGTTTATTCTAGCTCAATTGCATGAGAGTATCGAGAATTTTTGCAGTATTTCCTAAGGATGAGCAAGGCGAAGTGGAATTAAATAATGATCTTTTTCATGCTAAATAAAATGATTGGATGCAACATATCTATAAGACTTCCCTCACTGCATTACTACTTATACTTAGTATAAATATTGGAGCAGCAAGCAATAACCAAAATGAATTTCTTTATCATGAAATATCAGATATTCAGAAATCTGATATCAAGGCCTCGAGGAAATCTCAGTACGTTTCCTGACTTCTATTACACATTTAAAGCCCCTATCACATATGCATTTGTTTCATATGAACAACAGTTACGGACAATTTTTCTGCCTGGTTTACTATTGAAAGAAGGACACGCGATTTTTTCCTTCCTTTCAAAAAAAATTGCAAGTTGCTCGTTTTCAACCAACCAGTTTCGAATGCTATCAGCTTGTTTTTAATGGAGGACCAGTTTCCCCTTTACATGTCCCCCCCCCAAAGTGATCTGTGGTGATTGGCTGTTATGACAAAGCAGAAAAATTGTTCCTAACAGTTGTTCTTCCGAAACAGATGGATGTGTGATAGCAGCCTTAGAGAGATGTTTTTAAATGATAATCATATATTTCAAACATTTAGATGGTGTACATATAAACTTATTTTTATTTATATAAACACAAAACTGCTTCCATAACAGCAAATTTCTGATTATATACTTGGATTCAGCAGCGGAAATGCGATCATATTTATACAATTTGTGTTGCAAAGAAAAATGCATAACTTCTTTTACTTAGTTTTACATGCAGTGATAAGGGAATTTCCGGAATGATCTAGCATCCGGACCTCCGGCCCGCTAATAAATAAAATAAAATAAAATAAAAATCCCGCCCTTTACAAAATCTAGGAAGGAGAATAAATGAAGCATGTGAATTTTTTTTTTTGACTAACAGAAATCAAATCACTTTCAAACATCTTGAGAAAAAGTCCGGACATAGCCAATAACAATACATTGAGTGCACTGTAATAATGTTGGCCAAAATCACACTCTCGGCCGTGAGTGATTGTGGGTAGGTGGAGGCAGGCACTACGAATTTGACCCTCCGCCTCGTACAGTCTCCTGCGGATCCTAAATTCTGCTGCCCAGTGCCTCTCCTAAATTTTAAAAGTTTTGCTCATTCGATTTCTAAAAATTCTGCCACCGGCTCTGGCGTTGGTCTGATCAGGGGTTAGCATTCTTCGATCTGACATAAAATAAACGAAGCCGCAATGGTCTACGTCTCATCATACTTGATTTGAACTGATAATCTGAAATCTGAAAATTTCCGAAATCCGGCATTGCCGAGTTCTTAACAATTCCGGATCTCGGACTTTGTACTCTATACATTTTTAAAAAAGCTTAAAGAAAAATCAGCTAAAATGTTATACAATTTAGTGTTTGCCTAACTTTCACTATCAAAAATTTAATTAAAGTGATTTAAAATTATTCGATACTAAATATCCCAACATGTTAATCTTTATATATTCAATATACATTTCCTTATTTCATCCCACTCATTAAAGTGAATTTATAATCTCAACACAGGAAACAGTTAAACATATGTATAATAACTATACTTGATGAACAAATGAAAAAATGGATCTTAAATGCAGAGGAAACATTCAGCAAAATTAAAATAAAAACAAGAAATACAAAAGAAATTGATAGAATTACAATGCTCAGTAAGGAGGAATGTTCGGAAACATAAAATCAGCATATTCTCAGAATATTTAATAAAAATTACATTTTTGAATATTATGGAACCTTGCATACAAAGAGTGACAAGGAAAGAGAAAATTAGGATAATGTTAGAAAATTAGTATAGTTCATTTAATGCTTGTTAGGATTGTGCAGTGATAAGGGAATAGTGAGTTTCCAGAATAGGTAATATAAACAAAATCAGACCAAAATAAAAGTACTCACATGGCCCATTGCTATTACCAGGGTCTAAATAATGAAAGATTATAAAAAAAGCAAGTTAATGAATGCATGAAAATAATAAAAAAATTATCTCTCAACTACTATTTAAAAATATGTAATTAAAGATCAAATTTTAAAGCAAAACAAAAAGTAACAAAGTTATTCCTCAAACAATCAGCAAAATAATAATAACAAATGCAAAATAAATTAGAACTAAATAAATCATAATATAAAACAAAATATTCATTCAATATTCAAAATAAACAAATAAATCATTTAGCATCTTAATTGTTGCTTATGAATTGCACAGTTCAAAAGAGAAAAGATATGTAAATGAAGTGGAGTTCCTATTACAACTACTTTTCATTTTTTTGAAAGATACAGAGAATGCAATATGCATGTACACAGAAAATATTTATGTATGCACATGAATGTAGAGTTTATGAGTTTAAAGGCATGAAATTATATGGGAGAAGGGCAATAATCTTTTAGAAGATATTCTTACATACATTTAGTTTTCATTCAGTGATAGTAAAAATATAAGAATATATTTATCCTATGATGATTATCAAAGCAACATTTAAAACTGTGTCATTATTTCTGGTTTTTGGAATATCCATTTGTTCTCAGTATAAATCTTGCACCACTTGTAGTACGAACTGAATATATTAAATTTATTTATATCCAGCATGTATTGCGATCATAAGAATACAGTCAATGAGCTGTATGTGACTGAAACTAGCCTTTGCATACTAAAAAATTAGTTTATTAGCTAAAATGTGTTTCAGTTTATAAAGTCATGATTTGCACACATTTTGATCCATGGCCTAAATTTTAAATTGTTGTTTACTATTTCTCTTACACTCAAACAGTATTAATGTTAGCATATCCTATTGGTAGTGCCAGTGATTCATTAGCAAAATATCAATATAAGTATTTAATTTTCACCCAAGTTTGATAGTAATATTATAGCTTCTAATACATAATTTGAATCGCATTTGCTTTTATATCAAAATCTTATAGGAAGCAAAATGGAATCTGAACAATCTGAAAGCAAACTCTTATGAAGATTTAAAACATATAATAAAAAATAGTTTAATAAATGGCAAGAAATTTGTGTCACAATTAAAATTTTCTCCAGATATTTTTATGACTACCATAAATATAAATTATATGCTACAGAACTACGTAAAAGGAATAACTGATTTTGTACATCATCTAACTGAAGTAACGCTTAAGTTTAAAATGTACTTTTATGAAAATTACTATGATAAGTAAAGAAAAGATGAAAACTGGATGCATATACTTCTAATAATTAACAGGTAAATACAGTATTCATGTAATTATCTCTTAGTATTCATATTAAGTATTTTAAACCTACACAAATGAGATTTTTGCAATTGCATATATCAAAACAGAATAATTAACTACATCAAGAGCATTACAATATCTAATAATAAGCACGTTCATCGTGTTCACTAAAAAAGTATTTTTGCTGCATAACAGTAAAACTGCATTGAGTTCAGTGCAATGAAACAGGCACAGTTAAACAGTTCAGCAAAGCAGTTTTATTTTCCTAGCCCAAAAAACAGCACAGCATTTTTCCTAACTGGTAAAGAAACTGGCCTTGAAAGTTTATTTTATGAATTCTCCTAAGTTTAACTTATAATCGGGTTACCCCCCCCCAAGTCGTTTATTGTGCTAGTTACTCAGGCAGCCTTGACTCTGGGGGGGGGGCGAAAACCAGATTTCTAAATACGAGACTGAAAACGAATAGGAGGGGCAGGAATTTTCTTTTGCTGGAGGCAAAACCGTTTTTAGACCGTTGAGATTGTAGGAAACAAGCCCATTTTGAAAACAAAGGTAAAAAATTTTGTGACACATTTTGAGGTGAAAACCGAAATGAGTTAAGATCCCTCCTGGCGGGTTCAGCCAATACCTTCTAGACAAGGAGTTCCCGACCACGGAGAAATTTAATAGTTTCAAGGGAGAATGTGGTCAGCCTTTTGTTTAACCTATTAAGTATTTAGTTTTAATTTATTGATATAAAAAATATACATTTATTCAAGTTTTGCTATTTATCAACATTTTCTACACATTCTATAGTTTAATTTATAAAACATGTTAAAAAATAATCTTCATCTAAATAAAAGTCTACGTATTTTTCGAATTTTGGAAAGCAAGGGGGCAATGATCTTTTAGGGATCATGAAAGGGATGCATTGAGCAAAACTTGTTCGAACAAGTTTTGCTCGCAGACCACAATGAAAAGGTGGGTGCCCGGGTAAAAGCCCTACCCCTGAGTAGCACAATTTTAATAGAAGTCCATGTCACTGTGACACAGTATTACACAAGACAAAAGTTTGTGTAGAAGAGCTTGTAGAACGATTCTGCCACAGATACTTCCCCGCGTTTATAGTTCACCATTGCTATATTCTGAATTTACGATCATATGACCTAGTAGCTCCATGGTGACCAGCGGGGTGGAGGGAGGTGCACTTGCCCCCCCCTAAAGAATGCTGCTCTTCCCTCCTGCTTTTAAATATTAACCAGCAGAGGGTTGTCGAGTTACCATGGCCACTTTGTGAAAAGTCAGGGCTAAGACGACGTCATTCGAAAGTTTTAGATCACTTTCTTAGGTAATGAGAAGGGTAAAGAAAATTATTTGACGTGCATCCTGAATGTAGAAACTGGTAAAGCTCTTAGTGACAGATAAAGAACCAAACGTCATAAAAAATATTAATTCGTTTAATCTATTCAGAGCACACTTGCGCGTGGAACTCAAAGATTTTCGTCTGTCAATAACTTAATTTTAAAAACAAAATCTTAGTATTCGCAATGCAAATCACTGATCTGTCCATCAATCACCAGTCCCCATGCTTGTATTTCTTTTCAACGGGTATTTTTCGCATATTCTCTCAGCTTCTACATTTTAGAAACTTGTATAAAATTAATGCTTATTATTTCTGTTTTTCAATCTAAGCCAATCTAAAACAAGCTTTATGATCTACTCTCAACAGTTCAGTACAATAACTTAACAGTTTTAGTATTGTAATTAATACAATACATCTGAGAAAATTTCAAGATGCGTTTCTTGCTATTTGTGGCTACAGCAGATGTAGCACAAAAGACAACTGAGGGTTGTCTATAATTGCTTAGAATAGTTATTTCTCAACAGGGCAGATCGTCTCATGCCTTATTTAGAGTATTCTTTCAGAGGCCTTCAATGCCCTTTTTCCTTATTTTGTACGAAACCATGTCATGAAAAGTTAAAGCATGAGTTTGCGACCCTTTAAAACATGGGACATAAACCTGTGAACCTTGTAAACTTAGGCAGTAACCAGGTCTTGTTGTTGAATTTGTAAAATCAAAGTTGAATCACACATAATAATGTGCCGCAATATGGTTCCTATATATGAGTTATTATTTAAGTAAAGAACAGAATTTCTGCGGATTAAATGGAAGAGTAGAGCTTTATACTTCCGGAACTTAACAATTACTTGTGCAATGTGGGGCTTTCATTTTAATCGCTGGTGAAAAATAACACCAGGATATTTTACTTCCTCTGTCCACGGCATAACTGTATAATACACACTGAAGCATAATATATTTCGATGTACGTAAATATGACAGTTACCGTCTTATTTTTATGCCAATTTCAATTTTTCAGCGATGAAGTCAGGATTCCAGTGCTTATGCACGAGTTTAAAATGAATGGCTCACTAAATACAATGATGTATTTTGCGCAATACAATGTGACTGTGAATAAAATTATGTATTCACAGTAGAATAGTGTTGGGAGAGTGAAGTATGTCGTTCATTTAAATTTGGAAACAGAGAAGACCCTCATGTGGGCCATTGTGGAACGCCCACATTAAATTGCCGGCGCTTGGAATATATGTTATTAAAGCGAACAGCAAAGTATCCATCACACAAATACGAATATATGGTATGTATAACGTAGTCTGTGAAAATCAAAACAGACTCGATTTTCAGACTAGCTTTGAGATATCGAGGAAAAGAGCTCCTCGACAGAACAGTTGAAGTCCTTGGAAGATAATATCTCCTACTTTCAACCAGTGGGGAACAGTGGTGTGTTCTGTTATTTGTCTGAGACAGTTTTGGTTCAGCGAAGGTGGACGCTTAGTAAGTAATTCAAATGTTCCTCCTCCTATTCATAATAAGTCGAGAAACCCCCCCCCGGTTAGCTTAAGACGTGATCTTCGTAAACGGTACACAAAATAAATACATTTTATTTTCCATATGTCATTTTATCAAGCAAAATTGTATGTTAAAGACGTTTCTAATTTAATTTTTACTAGAAACTATTATTAACATTAATAAAAATACACTACATTATTGGCAATCTAACTCTAAAACAGAGCATATAATTAAATACTGTATAAATTACTTGGAATTCGTTCATTAGTAGCTAAAAATCCCCAGTTTTATATACATGACTTTATTTGATGAATTTTCAGATTCTTTATGTCTGAGTCTTTGATTGAGATAGCGAAGATCAGGGCGCCTGCGCAGTTTGCTTGTTTTAAAATAAAAACATCCCCATGACAATGTTTTCCTTTCGAGTTAAAATTATTAGCTAAGAGATTATTTTATTGTTGATGCACAGGAATAACTCTTTGTACTGCTTCTTTCTGGGCTTCGATGCTAGCCTAGCTACATTGTTTTCCCAAAAATATGATTAGCGAATTAATTTTTACTCATAAAGACGCATTAGGGCAGTTTTCAGAAATATCTTATTTTTCCCTTGCATAACAATTAGCATTTATCCATTTACAACAATCTTCATTTTTTGATAAATTCAAGAATCTACATTTATTCACGTGCAAAAATTTATATTAATTCAAGTACAGTCATATCTTCTTCTTCTGGAACATCGTAATAAAGCACTAAACCTCGAATGCCGGCCTCAATTTCTTGCGATTTCATATTCTGTAGAATCATTGGCACTATTCTATGAAATCTAGCAGCAGTCTAAAATAAGCACTTCTTGTCCATGTAAAAACTTAGTTCGCACTTAACTAGCAACACAGCTGCCAGTGATTTTATCCCATGAATTCTTTATCCTCTTGCAGGCCAGGCTTCACAAAGCGTCATTTCCCTGCTCGAACAGCGGTGTTGGTCTTCTTAGAGATAGTTTATATCGCTGAAGGAAGCCACCTGTCCAATATTGTGATGATTTGAAATTTTCTGGTGATATATCTAACTCTTGCCCCCATTATAAGGGTAAACCCTTAAATATCGGCTCGGCGAACAACCAACTCCTCTGCTCCTCTGTCAGCAACAGCTAACGTCTTCCAATTAAGATAGGCTGATTACTGATCTGACCCAATTCAGTGTTCCTTAGCATCTCCCTCGTTCTATCTGCTGACTGAAGTTATTGTATTCTGATCCCAATTTTCGGACTATTTTGAAATTTAACTTTTTCTGTAGAAGGTTATAAGACGCTTCCTTCAGAAGACTTCCACGATTCCTTTCATGCACTTGATACACTAGCATTTTTAAAAATGTTTTTTAATGCGATCATTTTGTTCAGGGATCAAATTAGAATTCTCTTAAAAATCAAATATTAATTCAAGTGTGAATTAAAGATTTGAGAGACAGGATTGGCATCAAAATTTGTTAAGAATGCTGCTGCACGGAAAAGCGACGCAAAATTCCAAGCACAAAATTCAGAAAACATTTCATTTCACGCAAGTGCATTAAGTACGTCCGTTACAGCATGCGAAGTATTGAATTACGAAGCTTCTAAATAGTCACAACCACGTTAACAGGCGCTCACGTGAGTTGAATCTGTACTCCAAATAGTCATTCGGAAATAAATCGGACTGGCAATCTTAATTAAATCTTATTTCTGCGGTAGGGCTTATATTGAGAGAAACCTGTAAAATCATGCTAAGGCCTTTTTTTCCGGAAAACACGGAAGTCCAAAATATACGTCACTGAAAAACAACTAATTTTCTGTGTAATGCAGATTACAACATCTATTCATGGACCTTAATAAATTTGTGAATTAAATCAAAACTGAAATTTTTTCTTATCGAGTTCAGAATATTTTCTTTATCACTGTTATATATAAATTTAAAAGGCAAAAACAAATGAAACATTTAATATGATTTCAAATACATATGTACTGCTGGTTCATATAAAGATTAAACACAATGAATACAATGCAGACTTACCAGTAGTAAAATTCACACCAAAATCTTCATGGACGTTTCCATCAACTATACTATAAATTAGTTGCCTTCCTTCTGGACTGTCAGCTAAAACTGTAAGGACAGCTGACTTTGAAAGCAACGATTCTGCAACAGATATATTATAATACTGCTTTGGAAATACCGGCATATCTCTGTTAATCAGACGAATTGGAACGTCAACTGTAGTTCTTAATGGTGGATTACCTAAAACATGTACAATTTTATTCAGTGTTTCAAGAAGAAAGTACACATTTTAAGAAACTTAGTAAAAGCTTTAGAAATATTGGGTTAAAAAAATCTATGGAAGTTGCAGATTACAAAATGATACTATTAAATCAAAATCTTCAGCCATCAAACACATAAACTCTAACTTATCAAGATTGTTGCTTAAAGGCAAATATAAAAGATAAATGTGTAATGCCGATCAAGAGTTAGATAAAAGAGTAACAAAAGAAAGAGGTAAAAATCTCCCCCCTCAACAAAAAAATACTAATAATAATAAATCAAAATGAAACACGTATAATATGGAAAAAGTTGAAAACGCCTTGAAACGTTTGGCTTAAGTTACTAACCACTTTGCATAATTTAAATTACATTCAGTCCCTTTTGATTATTGATAAGCAACAGCTCACTTCAAAAGGATACAAATTAGTCAGCAAAGAGAAAAAATTACGAGAAGATATAAAATTAACAAGTTAACTGTAAACAAGATTGATTTGATTTTGAATTGCCCGTTTACCATCGTTCTAGGTAATTTAGATAGAGAACCCTGGTTTCATGTTTCTGAAAGTAACCTGATCTTGCTGAAAAGTATTATTATGTCATGCTTTTTACTGATCCACCTTAAGTTACGTAAATCAAAATACGTAAGTTACATTGATCTACAGCATCTAAAATCATTAATTTGAGAAGATATTAAACATTTTCCTCGTAATGAAAATTGATTTTTTAACACTATCATCTAAGATGACAGTTAATAGGAGCTTTAAATACACATTTACTTTTATTTTACTATTAGTTAAAAAGTACAAGGCTGAAAGCTTTACATCTATACATCAAAACCAGTCTGAAAAACGAAAGAGACTTTGCTTCACAATACTCCGAGTCTAATTCTTTTAAATCTTCTTCATTTGCAAAAGCTAAAATAGGAAATGAACTTGATTATACAAACAAAGAATTTTTGTTCATTTTATAGAGTGCAGAGTAAAAAAAGATAGATGTGTATTAGATAGATTTTTAAGGCTTCATTTTCATTTAAATGGTTTTGCGGATGGCTATTCAATCAGATGACAATCAATGTCAAATTCAATCAAATGTATGACTATTTCAAATCAGATGATATTTTAAATTTATCTGTAAATTCAGTTCGTTTCAATTCACAGAATTAATTCAATTCATAAAAAGTTTTAAAGCTATATGTTGCTACGAAAGTGTACTTTCATAGTTATCAGTTTATGAAGGTCAGGTGAAGTGATGCAAGATTTGACCATTAAGTATCATTGAAGAGCACTAAAATGGCTGTGCTGCTTTTACTGGAATCAGCCTAACCATTAAGAAGAAAATATAATTTGACATTCTTAGATTATTTTATTAATAAACTAATTTTACCAATAAATATATCCTAAGACTTAAAAACATATAGTTTAATGCCTTCGTTTGTCAAAATTTCCTGACTTGGTGACTAGAGATGGCGAAATATTTTAAGGCCATGTGAAAAGAAAATAAGAATTTAAAAATCTGACGTGCACACCACATCTCTTCTTTATATGGCCTATTAAATTATGCATATTTTTAACTGCATTTAAATTTATTTCCTCGAATTATTCTACTTAAATAACTGATCCCTCAAGACAAATTAAAAATATCAAAAATTGTAGATTTTGAAATTAAATATCCAGATCAATTTTTGTCGTAAGGGAATCAAACTTCTTGTAAAATTTTTTAATCTCTTCGGACGTACAATTGTCACGCAAAAGAATTGTCGAAATTGATTCATGAACAGTCAAAATGGATATTTATGTTGAAATATGCTACCTGACATTTTTCGCGGTTATATTATTTCTTTTACTTCGAGGAAGTAAAACTCCAAATTCAAATCGAGTTACATAAACTATTCGGTTTCCTAAAATTTGTTCAACCACGAAAATAATTTCTTTTAGCAACGGATAACTTTTTTCGAAGATATTATTTTATTTTTAATGATTAATCAAATAAACAGATTTATGTATCAAAGAAGCGGATAGCTCTTCGCCATATTCAAAAACAGAAAATCATCTTGAATAATCAAGAGAACCTAAAACACTGGAAGAAGAATAAATCATACAGGTAAAGAAAAAGAACCAATTATCCGATTGACGCACCGCTTTACAGTAAGTTGGTGAAGTTCTTATATTTGCATTCACTGCGCATTACGTCGATAGCCTTTTAAAATGCTGTGCTTTAGGATACGTTTCTTTATTTTTCCTTTTTGTAATACTATTCGATAGTTCAAATTTTTTCTTTGAAAGATATTCAGTTTTATTATGCATATGCCTTGTGAAAATTCCTTTGAGTATTATAAGCAATAACTTTATCATCCCCTCATTTAATATGATACATAACAACGTTTTCCAGAGTTATACAGCTCATTTAAAGCAGCATCCCCTGGATTCTAGTTCTAGGGGGTGTTGTTTAGAGCCGGTTGGATAAGAACATTGAATGCAGGTATTTCGATTTGGTTTCGGATCCTAGCGAACTGGTTGGTTGTATGAGCCTTTTAGCAATTTTCCTGATGCTTAGCATTAATATTATCCAGTTACATACAAAAAGTCCTCGACGAAGGCATCCTTCTGGTTAGATAGATAACCGTCGTATACTTCGCGATATTCAGTTAAATTATCGGAAGAAAAATGAAAAATAAAAGCTTAAATGATATCTACTTATAACAGCTGATAAAGCTAAATCTTTACTGTTAAACAAAACTTAAACTCTTCAGACAGCATTTTGATTTTGAAAGTTTGACATTTGCATTCGCATTTCCTTTTTGAATGCAAAATTATATTTGTAATCAATACATTTCCACAAAATTTGAACATCATCATTTGATTTTATTTTGCGGACATACATTAGTGTACGGAAGAAGTACAGTTTTGCAGTCGCTATATTACAAAATATTAGAAACGAATATTATTTATCACATTTTTATATAAAATAACATGCACTGCAAAATACTTTTGAAGCAAAGACAAAGAAACTTTGTTTTAAAATGATTCGCTTTCTTACGGTGATAACAAAGTATTTTTTTAATATCGAGGACAAATGCAACACAACAACAAGCTCTTCGAATGACAACAACATGTTCTCGTGTTTCTCATTTTCATTTATAGGAATTTTACGTTAACTAAAAACAACAAACTCTTTAGAGAGCCAAAAAATCGAGGACATGAGGATAGGAGCAATATATATAAGCTTGAATTATTTTCAATTTTTAGTTTCCTGTTTTGAATATTGGAGCAAATCTTTAATCACACATTGCACAGCTTGATACTAAAATAGCACTTGAAAGAACTCCTTTGACCTACTTCATGCAGCATTAAGTAATACATTAGATAATTTTTTTTTAAAAATACACACATTAATTATGATTTTCATCCAATATTGGAAATACACAATAGTGTGCAAAATATAAGCAACAGGTCCATTTTTCAACATACAATCATGAAATTCCTGAAAAGGGCTTTTTGCGATCAGTAAACAGAAACGTCAACTCAGTAGAAAGATGATGCATATGGGGTGCAGATATTAGCATCATGACATCAGAGATTACGTCAGGACAAAACACGAGGAGTCAGAGCATGGAAACTTAAAAAGAAGAAAGGAAGTTGCATTTCCACGCATTCTTCTGCAAGTGAAAGCGAAACTGTACGTGCAGTATGCCTAGATCAGGACGCCTTTACATGCGGTAGAATGATTGACAAGCTTGAGGAGGGGCGTAGTGTGATATCTGTCACCCGAAAATTTGAAACTGATAAAAGCGTTGTTTCACGAGCTTCGAAAGCATTCCAAACGATGGCTGATGGTGGTCGGACAAGCAAAGCTCGATCCGATCCGAGCATTTTATGCCGAGATATTGCGCGGCAGCGCAACATGTCCGGCTCAATAACAGGAATTTTTCCAGCAAAACTACGATGACTGAAGATGGATATATCGCTCTGCAGGCGAAACGAGATCGACACTAGATAGCGAGCAACATTTTTGCCAGACGATTTCATAAAGGTGGCTATTCTCCTACCGTCCTGAACGCTAACATACCACTGACAAGACTGAAGATCTCACCAATGGAATCACCCTCCGAAACTCATTTTATACATTTTTAGAACGATTTTAGAGCCGTTTATTTTATGTTTAAAATATAAAGAGTATTTTTTTAAACGTCCCATCTGATAGCCCTTTTTATAAGTCTGATCGTGATTTACATAATAGAAGGCCTTTTTCGTAAAATTTCCAGGGTTATTGATTTCCATTCCTCTTCCACTACTTTCTAGAGTCCATCAATCGTGGTGGGTTTGAGTTTAGAAAGAGCTTTTTTTTTTAAGAGACCAAAGCGCAATAGTTTCACGGGTGAAACGTCAGGACACTTTGCAGGAATACACTGAAAAGGGATATGTGTAATACCTGTATCAGTCTTCATTTTATCAAGGAATGGAAGTGGTACTTTTCGAAGTATAACATGTTGCTTTGTCTTGAAGTTTCACTCTTGCCATTGGGATAAAGAAATGGAAAATCTTCTTTAAATATCAGACGTCAAACTTTCTATTGATAGTACTTTGAATTGATTTTAACATTCTTTTCACATGCTCCTTATTTTTAATTTTTCACTGAAAGAGAATCCTGCGGCAACCATAAACCCCTTACTGAAACTTTCTTTGCCTTGACGGATCCTTTTCGATAATAAATAGACAATTTTTTGGGGGGAGGGGAGGCTGCAGTCATTTATGCAAACACACACGCTTCATTAAGAGTCACAACGTATTTCCATTTATCTCCTGCTAAAGAGTTTTCCTACAGGATTCTATAAATTGTCCTGCATCGACCCAAATGCCGTAGCAAAAGTTGGTAAGCACTATATTTTCTTAGATTTCTTTTGCAGCTATTCGTCTGAAGTCCTTTTTTCCATGTTGAAGTAATGATTAACGGCTTTTCCCTTTCCGATGAATAATGTTGCTTATTTTGCAACTGGAAATTTTAATACCGTGCATTTCACAACATTTTTGAATTATGGAATCGAAATATTTCCCTTCGGAAAGCACAAAAACATATCTTTCAATCCACAACAACATGCGACAATTTTGAAAAAATAAATTTTAATGTTCGAATAAATCTTAAAGTAGCAGACGACATTTCTCATTTCAAATAATAAGCGGGCCCACCAGCCGTCGAGCGGTAAAGTCGCTGAACACTGTAGTTCGGTCCGAGGTTCGAATACCGAGAACGGGCTGGCTGCGTGGGTGTTTTCGTGGTTTGCCCATGTTTTAACGTGTATATGAGCCAGTTTCCCTTAGAAAATCCTCCACGAAGGCATTCCTCCTCTTAGGCAGATAGCCCTCGAGGCTTTGCCATAATCACACACACACAAATAATAAGCTGTTACCAAAAATTTTTATTTCGAAACATTTGCTTTTTTATAAAATATATATATATATATATATATATCGAAATCGTTCTAAAAATGCGTAAACACCCTGTGTACTTGTCGAAATCCCCTACTCCAGTTACAATATTACCTGTGGCATAAGTAAATTAGTGCACATTTAAATCTTATGCAAAATAAACATAATGAAAGCATTTTAAGGAAGCAGTGGCATCCATTTTCTAAGCAAGAAATTTATGTGACAAGTCAATATATATCAATGTATGGAAATGTGAATGTAATAAAGGTGGACTATGGACATTATTTCCATAAATATTGATCCTAGAAACGTATTGATAGTAAAAAAAACTTTCTCAAAATAAGGCAGAGGATTTTTTGAGAACAGCTCGTGTATAGAAGTGTTCATTAAACATAAAAACGTTTTATAAACGTTGCATTTAATGTTTAATTTTATGTTAATTATAGAGTAAAAAAAAAGAAATGTTCGTTAAATATTAACTACGCTATAATAAATTAAAGTAAAGAGCTAATATTGCAAGCAAAATTAGCAGATATGGTAGAAAATGAATTTACAGACTTTAAACACTCTTCGGTGCTTATTACCTATCGAAGTTTTGGAGACCAGTTTAGGAAGTAACTAAAAGCATAAAAACGTATTTTGTCAATTAATGATTCGGCTTGTATAAAACAGAATTTGTCACTACATTTATAGATGAATTAAAATATTAATTACACATATTTCTGAAAATTTTTTTTCACGTACGGAACGTATAGTATAGAGTTTATTTAAATATTATGAATATTTTAGCAACTGGAATTTTTATTCTACAAGGACCATCTGAAGCTCGGGTTCTATGTTAGCAGAACTCTCCCCAAAACACTGTTGAAACCGTTTCTATAAAATTCTTTACCTTATTTTCTGGAAGTATGTAGTTCAAAATATATGAGGAAATAAAGCCTATGTTTATCCATACTTAAAAGACGTTAAAGAAATCATGATTGTATTTAGCTAATCACACAAAAATGTTTACCTCCATCAACTGCTGCAACAACTATTTCATGATCAAGGTTCTGAGATCCAACTGGCTTTAAAAGAATGATTTCTCCAGACCTTGGGTCCACTTTGAACGTTTTATTATCACCTTCAACTAACTCGTAGTGAACTTTACTGTTCTGTCCTAAATCTAGATCAATTGCATGCACCTGTAATAAAATTCATACAGATTAGTGATAATTATCAAAACAATAATTAAGATTTCATTCATAAAGTTGCTAAATCAGGGATCACATCAAAAAAAATTCTGCCTCTGAAAACGAGTCATAGCTCACATAAAACAATTTAAAAATTACATGTTTTGCTTCATAAAACTTACATTTTAAAAATTAAATTGAGAGGCTTCATTTTATTTTAAATACCTAATGAATGTTTATCTAAACAGTTTCTTTACATTTTGACATATTATTTTAAAGAGAAGTGAATGATGAAATTCAATTTGATGGAACAACAGGCGATACGAATTGCCGAAACTGAATTTTTCATAGTGAGCCAGAAATCATCACATAGTCTCATTTACCAACTAAAACCACCGAAATTCCTTTTCTTTATGTTTCTCTACTTAGTATCAAAACCAAATTTACTAATTAATTGTGGCGAATAGATTTATTCACATGCAAGATGCCAGAGAACTGTCCCAATTTAGAGACAACATATTTAAAAACTTAACCGCAAGTATCAAAGTTCATTTTTCTAGTGCCATTTCCTGAATTCTGCTTCTGAAAACGTCCTTTGGATTCCAGGTAAGCGCCTGACACCAGCTATGATTTCTTGGGGACTTTTAATGTATGTTCCAGAAGAAGATATAACCGAAAAAAATTACTCGGGAAGTATATGTATCGGACAGTTTCGCAGAGACCATCTGAGTATGCTTCCAGTTACACCACGAAGGCATGCGGAAAGGAGAGAAAAAATACCTTCTAACGCTTTAGAAGAAACTCTAACTTATAGCAAAAACAGGTCTTCAGCTTAGGTTTGATTTACATCTAATCATTTTTATATGCTGAAATTAACGCCTTTTAATTTTTCATTACTGACCGTATGATTATTGCGACTAAGCCACTAAACATGCTTTTTTCCAGAAGAAGGATGTAGTTGATTGGGTCCTCATCTGCAGTATACAACAAAAAGGTAAAAAATACTGATGATTTCGGATTCAACCGAATTTACATTACTCTATAATAAATATTCAGTTAATTATTTAAAAAGCATTTTTTTCGGTACGCTCAGCATTGAAACTAAATGTAATTCTATTAAGACCGCTTATTATATTAAGAATGGAATGGAATTTTGAAAAATTAAGAAACATGTGATGTAGAGACATTAGGTATTTTTTGAAAGCAGGAGAGATGAAAAATGAGCAATGTCCTCGCCGGGACTCTAACCACGGACCTCTCGAATACGCGTCGAGCGTGCTGACCACTACACCACGAAGGCATGCTAAGAAGGCGGGAGAAATACCTTACAGTGGCACTTTGGGGAAAGGAGATTTACTCACATATTTTTAATAACAGTGGCACTAAGCTAAGTATTAAATGCATACATATCAAGCATCTGAAACTAAATACTATAAAATTAATTTAAAAAATAGACGTGGGAAGGAAAATATTCCATCAAATAATTTAATTAAAAGCAAACAGTAACCTTTTTGCACTCGAGAGGCGACACTAGGTCACCACCTGATTTGATGCGAGTCGATCACTACTCGGCTTGATGCGATAACTTGAGAGGTAACAATGTTTATTTAGGTTCGGTTTGGGGAATATCACTGCATGATGTATTTAACAATACATACATATAAAACAGCTGCAAATGTTTAAATACTTTTTTTAGATTTATTTTTATATATTAGTCTTCGACATTAGTTCGAACTCGATAGACGTGGCCAACTGGAACATTGTTTTCAAAGTTACGAAGCCCAGTAAGCATGAAAAACGATGAAGGAATCAGTTTAAGTGAAGATAAATTAAATTCTTCCCTGATGAAGAACGAATTACGTCTATGCATAAATTCCTTGAGGACAAAGAAGAAAAAAGTATTAATGAAGATAGCGATGAAGTAAGAGGTGTAAGAAGGCGAAAAATGAGGGTAATATATAGTGATTTTTATGGAAGCGACAGTGATTCAGCGGAAGGGACAATTCAAAGTGGATAACGTGCATAGAATCCGAAGAAATAAAGCAAAGAATACCGTTTGTATCCGGAGCTACAGGACCGCAAGTATCTTCAGACATATAAAAGAACCATTAGATTTCTTTAAATTGCGTGTGAAATCATTTTAAGTTAGCCGAAAGAAATTCACCAGATATGAGGAAAATTGTCTCGAGTTGCTGGTTCGCAGCAGCGAAAAAGGCCTCGAGAGCAAGGGATTAATTAAGTTTTCCGACAAATGAAGAAGATAAGAAAAATTTCATTTCTTCCTGCAGGTTAAAATATATTCTTAATTTGATTCCATTAATCACAACAGACAATTAAGTGTTTTTGAATTTTATGTAATTTCCGAAATTTATAATAATGATACAAAAACTTCTACATATGCAATAAAATCATAAATATGATTACCTTTCGAACGATGTATCCTTGCTGTGCTTCCATAGGAACCACTGAATAATATGGTAAATTCACAAAAATGGGTGGGTTATCATTAACATCTGTGACAGTGACTTCAACTAAAATATGGGCTGTTTGAGGAGGGGAAGTTATCTCACTTTTTACTTCTACAACGAGTGTATAGAAATTCTGCTGTTCTCTGTCAAAAGGAATGCCTTTAGTTCTAACTACGCCAGAAGTCGTTCCAATTTCAAACATTTCAGAAGGATTTAAGATTTTAAAAGTTAAATGTTCATTGAGGGCTGTACCTATAACTGATATGACAGCTACTGTTATAATTTTATTGGAATTTTCTTCCACTTTAGCTGTATATTTAGATTTGCTGAATCGCAAAGAGCCTGCTCGAGACTCTTTAACTTTAATCGATACTTTAGAACTAGCTTCATATTCGCTGTCACTTGCAGACACAACAAGCTGATACTCCTCATTCATATCTTCAGGATTTCGAACAATAATTTCACCGCTATCTTCATCAATAGCGAATTTTTCACCAAAATTTCCAGAAACAATATTGTATTTGATAGAGGTACTAGCTACAGTATCAGGATCTGTTGCTTTCACAGAAGTAATAACAACTCCTTGATGTGTAGGTAATAACAGAGTAGCTGCATATGATGGATGTTCAAACTGAGGAGGGCAGTCATTGATATCAGTTATAAATATAGTTACAGTTGCTGGAACTACAGCACTAAGTCGTGGTTTCCCCATATCAGTCACCTGTACAGTGAAAGTATAGTTGGAAAACTTTTCGTGGTCTAAAACTTGTGATGTGCTGATTGCACCTGTAAATAGTATAAAACCATTACGTATTTACTACATAAATAACTTTTCACATTATGAACATGAATAAATATACATAAAAGAGTTGGATAAGTATGCATATAAACTAAAAATATACCGGTTAAAAATATCAATACGTAAAACTATCATATACAATATTCAGATAAAACATAAATGAATGAAAGATTCATTTCCCAAATAAAATATCTGCTATTGATCCTAAATGCTATTTAATTTATCAAGAAAAAATGCAAAAAAGTCAACTATTGCGGGAAATATGTGTAAAATTTCCAGAATAAATTGGTTAGTTCCGCTATGAAGCATTTAGTTTAACATTTAATGTTTTTTAGGTACTTAAGTATTAGTGTGTGTTTGTGTGTGTGATTATGGCAAAGCCTCGAGGGCTATCTGCCTAAGAGGAGGGATGCCTTCGTGGAGGACTTTCTAAGGGAAACTGGCTCGTATACACGTTACACATGGGGAAAACCACGAAAACGCCCATGCAGCCAGCCCGTTTGCGGGATTCGAACCTCGGACCGAACTACCAGTGTTCAGCGATTTTACTGCTCGGCCGCTGGTGAGCCACTTAAGTATTAGAGCAACCACTATAGCAAAAGTCGCCAAATTTTCAAAATGCGCCAAATTTGGCGCAAGATTCTTTAGTTTTAAAAAGCAACATCGCCATTTTCATATGCCTTATTTCCCCTGTATTCTAAGTCCAATGGTTTTTATAAACAATTTGTGATTTCTTGTGCTTTAAACAGAGTTTTAAAATATGCGCTTGTGAGAGTTGCCTGCTATAGAAGAAAGTGCGGTAAAATATCTGCCAGAATATAGAATTTTGCTACAAAATGGCTAAAAAAGAGCAGCTGCTTTGAATGTGTTCTTAAAGTTATCGCCACGGAAATTCTGCCAGGATAAAAGAAACCAAAATTTGCTTGTAAGTGTTTTTATTAATTTATATTCCAGATAAAAACGTAATTAAAATGTAATATATGTATGTACGTACGTAGCAAATAATTGTTTTAATTAATAGTCATTATTATTTTTCTTTAAAACATAGCTAAATTGAGGCAAGGTGGTTGCGCTAATACGTAAGTATCCTTTTTTTTTTTTTTTTTCATTTTCGAAATATTAAACAAGGATTTAACGCCCAAAAAATGCATTAATATGTTGCCAAGTAAAATGAAGCCATGTTGGTATTAAACAAAGCGATAGTGAATTATGAAATAACAGTTCCATAACAACTATGCCTTCTTTTACTTAAAAAATATAGATATTAAGTTATTCTAAAATAGTGCTCCCTAGTTGATGCATAGGGAAGCTTCACGAAATGTATCGTAGAGTTTAAGCACACGTTTTACAATCGATTTCTGATTTCAGCATCAAATATTTGAACAATCAGTATTTGCATCTTTTTATTGATGTAGTGAAAAGATTATGCATGCAGCTAATATAATTATGTCTTTAAAAATCATATATTTTGAAAGCCCATTTCAAATACAAAAATCAATTATATATTTTAAACACATGATCAGTTCTAACTTAATCAGCTTTTCATAGTAATGATTAGTAATTATCTCTCTATTAAATCTGCTCAATATTTTCATTGAAAATGATAAGAATAGTGATATATGTAGTATTCCGCTGGTATTAAAAAAAAAGTCTCTGGATGAAACGTGATGCTCATATCTCTGAGACCTGTACAGTGAAATTTAAATAAAGAAAATGATTAATACATCTTTGAGAGAATCTACGGATAGTCAACTCTAACACTACAGACTGGTAAACTATGCAGAACATATCAAGCGCAGAACTTAACATTAAGAAGTGTGTTTAACACAGTATTCTTAATTGTAATTACATAATAATTCAAAATCAAAACCACTGTGTTTCAAAGAGTTCAGCAAAGTGTGTCGTCAACCAGAAAACGGTCGGAAATCATTGATCTAAAGAATGAATATGATTATAATGATGCTGAAATTTTATATTAGAACTTAAAACACTATTGACAAAGAAGAAACAAATTATGCACTATCTGATTTGTTAATACTGATTGTAATGAAAATAGATAAAAAAAGTTAAATAGTTGAAATAAATCATTAAGACTGCATTCTGAAAAGGAAAAATGTATAAAGGATTTTGGCCCAGTAACTATGAATTTAGCAATTATTAAAATAGTATTATACGAACACAGAATTCTTCCAAGCATAATAAGTAAAATCCAAAATTACAAAAAAGGCAACTATTATTATTTGGACCAAAACAGATTAGGAATTAACGTGACAAATCATATAAAATGTATAACAAAATCATTCACATTTCAAAGAAAATTTGACTGTAAATTTCCCATATAAAATACACAAATATTATTACTACTTCAAACAATATATCTAAGCATTTAAGAGAAATTCTGGAGTTAAATCTGAAATTTTGGAATATGGCCAATTTAACTTACCAGTACTTGAATCGATTCTAAAGTATAAATTAGCTGACTTTTCTACTATTTTATAAAACAAAACTGCATTGAGTTCGGAATCTTTGTCTACGGCAGCTACTACTAAAGGCAAATTGGATTCATTGAGCACTATACTGTCCGCATCCATCGCTTCACTAACAAGGCCGATCATTTCAGCTTCTAAGAAATAGGGATGGTTATCATTACGGTCAAGTACGTGAACAAGAACCATGGTCTCTGCATTTGTTCCAACCATATTTGTGGCCCGCACAGTCAAATTGTAAAACACATTCGTCTCATAGTCAAGTGATTTGGTAGTATGAATAACACCAGACGTAGGATTTATTGTAAAGTGATCATCCACATTTCCTGCAACAATTTCATAATAAACAGATGATCTACAAGTTGCTGACACCCCAACAACTTTTATTTCATTCCTACCATTTTCAAACAATTCTACAACGTACGCCGACTTCTCGAATTTTGGAGGAGCATTATCAGCAATTGTAATGATGATATGAACATTCACACTTCCATTCAGAGGTGCATCACCATTATCCGTTGCTCTGACACTAAGAAAGTACTCTGACATTGAATTTCGATCTAAATTTTGTGCAACTTGAATGATGCCAAGAGTTGGATGAATTGCAAAGGCTCCACCAACATTTCCTAAAATAATAATAAAAAAGGCATGATAAGATAAGTTAAGATAATAAGATATAGTTAAGATAAGTTAAATAACGATCTCAAATGTGGAAAGTGGTATATGTAACTAGAAGCAGTTATTGAATAAGTAACAAATTATTATCCGCGTTTTATGGAGAAATGAAAATTTTACAAATACAGACAACACGCAATACGGTGAAATGAAAAAAATCGGAATGGGTCCATACTGCCGATGATTTTAGTTACAAAACTAACACTGAAAAACATCCAGTTTCAATGGACGACACTTTTGCAAGAACACTATTCTGCCATCATTATTAATCGTTTTATAACAAAATTCACAGACTGAACACTTCTGTCTAAAAATACCTCAAGATGCAATAGATTTGTGGTAAGAAGGAGCTATCATGCATTATTGGTTTGTAAAACATCCTTCGGGACTTTTAGTGCTTATTATTTCACAAGTTTTTCAAAATCATTAGGAAATACACTTAACATCTTTACTCTGCTTGGAGGCGATATACTGCTATAATGAAGACTTTGAGTTAGGTTTTTATGTTAATAACAACATTCTGTGCTAAATATGTTTAAACACATAGATTCAGAATATTCTTTTCATTAATATATTTGCCAAATAATTATCTTACGAAATCTTTTTAAAGACATACATACCTTTACAAAACATAACCACTAACAATATATATATATATATTACAGAATGAACGAAACAAAATTACAGTAAGAGATAATTTGGCAAAATCTATGTTCAATTTTTGAATATTTTAACTTTCATGTATCCAGAATGCACAGATTTCTTCATATCATTTAATATTCCTTAATAATACCGGTTGAATTAGGCATAACACTTTTTCAGTAAAATATTTCGCACAAATAATATAACAGATTTTCATAATTTAAGATGTAAGTGCATATTTAGATAGGGAAGTTCCTAGGCTGCCTGCGTACTTTCCTATTAAATTTTTAAAAAAATGCTCAATGATTAATTGAATTTTTATTTCATACTCACTAAGTACTTACATATGACAAATTGTATAAAAAGTACTTACATATGACAAGTACTTACAACGAATTTAATGAATTAAAAATATTTAGGCGTAGTATTGCAAGAGTCCACCCGCCCTTGATTTTGGCCGCCCGCGTACTTTTACGCGCTGTAGCCTCCGCTAGGAACGGCCTTGTATTTAGTAGTAAGATGTAATTCATATCATAGTGCAAAGTAAGTACTTTCTACGCATTTTCGAAGACTGTAATTTAATAAATGCGGTCTTTTCCAAGACGAAAACTCCCAAGATTCAGATTTTCCTATACTGCAGGCTATCTTAGTACAGGAAACCCATACTTTCATAACATAATATCAAAAACTAAATACGAAATAATCATAATTCACCACAGAGTATTGGAACATTTACCGTTCTACCCAAACGAGGATAGAAATTTTACCGAATTTTAAATAACCTAACCAGCTGTGTTTGAAGAATTGTAAGTGAGTGGGAAAAGAAACATTTGAATTCAATGTTGACTACCTCTACAACCAAATAATGATGCTGTTAAGAAGCAAATGACAAACCACAATATTTAATGCAGTTTAAAATAGCATAACGTTTTACTCTATCTTTTATATATTATTTCATAGAAAATAGCAGGCATTTTTGCATACGATAAGAAAAGTTCTGAAATATATATGCTTAGAATTTAAATTTTATGGGGCAAAATAATAATAATTTAAATAAATTTAAAAAATATATTAGATTGTAAGGATCTTAATTTTTACTAACGTTTATTTTATTTTAAAACTTTACTATCTTTCTTATTTTCCACTTCCTGCCAGAATTAAATGCTTTAACTTGTTTACGCAAATTGTACTTGCCCAAGTATTTAAGTTGTGGCCTTTTGCCAAGAGTTAGAGAGGGAAAATGAGCCGTCTTGTCACTGCATTCTTACGAGTTTTCAATCATTTTCTGCTCGCCTTTAAGGCCAGAGGTTTAGTCCTCTTGATATTTAAAACGTATTGTAGTTTCGGCAGTTTGCGTACTACCTACGTAACCTTTTAAAAAGGCCAGGCTTAGTGTTAGCCATTTGTAACCTAATTCAAAGTTAGCTTTTAGTTAGAGTTTTGGTTAGTAGTTTTATATTTTTACGTTCAGACCACAGTGGTTGGTCTCTGTATCCCGAAGTACGGGAGCACCTGTAAATTAATAGAGAATAAAGGGTTCAGTACATCCTTCCTGCTTGTGTCGTCTATTCCACACATACTTGAATATAGCTTTAGTAAGCTCCCTGTTCCTATTCAGGATACGAAGTATTTCCAAAGCAAGTCAAAAGACATACAAGTCCTGACAAGAGGAGAAAGAAAGCATCTTTAATGTACCAGTAGCAGTTCGAATAGAAAGGATTATGTAATGTCAGAAAAAAAGCACCGTAAAATTTGCTGAAGGATTAGTTACATATACACATAAAAATGAATGCCACATAAAACAGTATTTTCGAGACAGTAAAAGACATAACAGAAAAAGCAGCCAATTTTCATAATCTCTTTTTAATAATTCTAACTTAATTACTTTTTCAGGATATTATTTTTTGCTCTATTTTTAACATATCTATAAGTGGTTCACTTGTCATACGTGGAGAAGCAGATTTTACTGACCGGTTGAAGTATCCAAGATGAGCAAGTGATCATTTTATTGGTTTCCCCGATCTTTAGACATGACGCGTTTTTATCCGCAGGTCCTTGTAAGAGATGCCGCCTGCACCAGTTCACTTCAGACTCGAATTTCATAGCAGTACATTTCAATTGTTGCACAACTATCATTCAGTCATGAGGCACAAAATACATATTGCTCTAATACATGATAACTTATGGGAAGTATACACAAAAAATTTCTGACATAACAAATATTAATGTTTCCCATATAATACAAAGGACACGACTTCCCATATAATACAAAGGAAAAAAAAAAAATTTAGCAGTAAGCAAAATCTGCTTCTCCATTTTGAAATAGCCTACGAAAATATATATACATACATATCAGGAGAGAATTTCATGCTATGCGTATATAGCTGCGTAGATACCTGAGATGCATGACGACAAAAAAACAGCAGCCGTGGCTGAAGATAGCAAGACAATTATTAGCAAAGCGGCATTTATAGAGTTTTTTTTTTTTTTTTTTTTTTTTGTTTAAATTCTGAACGGAGATTGGATAAAAAAATATCCGCAATGCTATTCTTACGTAATGGCTTAATATAGATTAATTTTCAGATAACGCAAGATAGCCAACTTAAAATGAGGAATTGAAAGAGCTGTAGCTAAATTAAAGTTAGTAATTCTCTTTCATATTTTATATATTACACACGCAAACACACACACACACATATATATATATTCACACTTATATGCATGAATGTGAGATATAAAATTTTAAAGAAAACTATTAACTTTAGTTAAGCAACAGTCCTTTCATTCCTCATTTTAATTTGGCTAAGTCCCCTTCTGGGAATCTAAAGTGCGTCATCTGGAAACTAATCAGCATTATGTTATTTTATTAATACTGCAGTGCGGTAAGCTCTTGTCCAGTCGCAGTCCAAAATTTAAAAAAATAGAAGCCAACACCATAAATATCCTTTGCTGAAATGCGCACTCACTTTGCCAACCTTCCTCTCGCTATGCTAAGATTTGCTGTTGCATTGCTCTGTTCTCTATGTCGTCCATTGCCTGAAAAAATGTTATATGCTACGAAAAGTTCTGGGGTGCTTGTCGCATCCTTAGTAAATGTGAAAAACGAGATTATGGACTCTCATTATTAGTTATCAAGAAATAAAATTCAGGCTTCTTATCTACGCCAACGTCTGTAAGTTTCTTCTTCTTTACTACGTCATCTTATGTATCTACGCTATCTTCTAATCCTCGACTCATCTACAGAATTATCAGATGTATATTTGTGTTTCTTTCTACAGCAAAATGCAAAACGACAGTTTCCAAAATAAATTTGTGAGAACTCTACATTATTGCACTGCATTAATTACAAAGAAATATTCAGGATATAAAAAAAGTAGCACCGTCTTCCTAAATACTTATAATAAAATTTCTGCGGGATTACAAAACGTTTAAATATGATTTATAATTTTTTTCCTTTAAAATTATTGAATCATATGAGCAATAGCAAAAATAAAACCTGTATTTAAATAATAATTAAAGGTGGATACATACCGGATACAACTGAATAGCTAAGTTGGGCATTTTTCCCTTTATCTCTGTCTACGGCAATAACCTGTAAAACTGAAGTCCCTATAGCAGCTGTCTCGAATACTTGACCTTCAAACATGCTTGTTAGGAACTGAGGCGAATGATCATTGTGATCATAAACATTTACTTCTAGTCTTGTGAAACAACGTTTTGAAGGTGTTCCACTATCCATGACTGCAACAGTAAGAATATGGCGTTGGGCTGTTTCGTGATCCAGAGGCTGGGCAATGGATAGTATACCTGTCCTTGAATCAAGTCGGAACTTTGAAATACTGTAAGGACTGGCACTGAAAAGCATACAGAAATATTATAAGAAATGAGAACAAAACATTTCAAATGAAGGGTGCAAAACTACTAACTTTTTTAAACATTCATCATCTAAACTGGTTACCTGTTATGTATGGTATAAAGTAAACGTTTGTCTTGATCTCTGTCAAAAGCCTCAAGCTTCAAAATCTCAGTATCTACAGGGCTGTTCTCTGGTATTTCAACCTTATAGGTGTGTTCCAAAAATTCAGGCATATAGTTATTAATGCTCATGACTTTTATGCAAAGCTAAAAGAAATGAAAAGTTGTGTAAAAATTCTCATCGATCAATAATGAGTATCATATTTTAGAATGCACACACTACAAATTTAGATATTTAATAAATGTGGCAAAAGTTCTGCTTTGCTTACAAAAAAGAAAAATGGTTGAGAGAAAGCATGTATTTTTTCTTTCTTCGTCTTTCTAAATTTGTAGATCACAAGTGTAGATACCAAACATACCCATTTATACATCACAAACTTTAAAAAACTATTATACATGCTAATTATTCGCTAATTGGCGATACTAGTTACTTGTTTCCAAAAAGATAATGCAACGTTTCACCAGTATTGGTTTTCAGAATTTGAATCAAAGAACATGCCATCGAATTAACATCATGATTTTAGCCCACTGATATATACCACATTCAGCATACGTTGAGCCCAAGTGTAAGCAAATCTATGACCCATGAATAATCTAGTGTAACACAGATATGTTCTATACTGTGGAATTTATGAACTGCTGTTTCTGCAAAACGACACCAGCAATTTGTTGACTTACATCCAGTACAATGCTACAATGACTCATATACGTATATACGTTGAAAATTTATCTTACAGTGAGATAATAATTTTTTTTACGAGCTAAATTATTTCTGTTTTATTAATAATATTAAAATAACCTATTTTATTTTCTGTTTGGAAATGCACTTCAAAAGAATTAATTTAATATATGTGTATGCAACAGAAGGAGAATTACTTACTCAGTATGGTAATAAACCATTGAATTTAATTCATAAATTAATTTCAACGCTTAAAATCTAAGATTTATGGTGGAATAATCTAGTTGCTGTTTTCCGTTGTTAAAATTTTTTTCAGAAAATTACTAAGCTTAATTTGTTCCACAATTTGTCCTTAATCACACAATTAAAATGATACCTAAATCCAGTTTTGACACAGAAGTACATATTCAATGGTAGAGAATAAATCTATTTGTTTTGAAATCATTTTTGTATGGCCTTTATTGCTATTTAAACGAATTTATTATTATTTAATCGCATGTTTATTGCAACTCAATTAGATCCCGTTAGATTTATCTGTCATGAACTAAAAAATAAAACGTGTCCAATAATTTGAGCAACCTTTTCAGAAATTTAGACAGAAACATTTCCAGTAGCGTATTTAAAGAAGTGGAAAGGGTAAATATACAATTAGAAGGAGGTAGCAATCCATCATAAACTAGACAGAGAAGCCTAATTAGGCCTTCCTAATTAGGCTTCTCTATCTAGTTTATGATGGATCTCCTTAGATGTATCTCCTTTGAGCGAAGCATCTAAGAAGATGCTTCGCTCTACTACAGCAACATGCAGGGTTGTTTGCAGCCACGCTAATCTTTTTCTTATTTTTATAAGGAAACCTATTAAAACATGAAAGTTTTAGCCTTACACAGAGCTTAATTTCTAAAATTAGCAACGCCAGAGCACTGTGGAAGACTGCCAGGAAAGAAAGAAAAATAAATAAATAAAATAACTAATTATTCAAGTAATAAAATCATTAAAATTGAAAGAAATGTAAAGAGGTAAATAAAAATGTAATAAATTATTAAATTAATTATAAGTGATTAAATAAAATAATATAATAATAGACCTCGTCCTATTTGGGGCTCCGGCTGGAATTACAATTTCATTCAGACTAAGCCTCTGACATATGGTTGTGGGTTTTATTTTCCTTAACGGTCTCAGCCTCTGTCCAAGGTTTGTGTTCGGGGAAAAAACAGGCGTGCATGCAGTTAGAGATGATTTTAAGACATATTTTTATTATTAAAATAAAATTTGTCTGCTGTACTTGTGCTTCACTTACATAAAAGAAGCGCCGAAGCCCCTTTTATTTAGGGCTTCGGTGCGCTCCGCCTAGAAAATGATTTAACTCAAAATCTGAGAAGTACCGGAGCTGGGCTCCGTTGGGTTCGGACGCAGTTTAAGCTCTGTCCTTATATCATATCTAGATTCGATCAGCAAAAGAAAAATTACGATCAGTGATTCAATCAATCCAGCAAACAATACCGATTCAGTCAATCAATGCCGATCAAAAACCAGTGCCGATTATTTGTGGTGGGAAATGAAGATTCAGTAGTTATTGAAACAATCGCATGGTTTTCTAGTATAAAAAAGAATATGGACAAATAGAAAAAGAATATAGAAACTAATTTTCAGTTTATCTTTCTCATCATGAATCTTCAGAAGTTCAGAAATCTTCAGTGCAAATAGTTCAAGCAACCGAAATCAAATTTTTCCTCCACAAGGGCTTAAAATAACATTACTTCCACTAACTCAAGCCACTTTTTCATGTATTATGTCTTAATTCTATTTGAATCTCATTTCCAATTGAATTAAAAATATAAGTTTGGAATATTAAATTACCCAAAATACCCCCACCTTTCGATAATTTCCACTTGTCACAATCCACTTGACGCGATTCACGATGAAATGAAAATCTAATCCCTTCTTCGTTTCTTTATCAAATATAGGTAATACATTCCACTTCTCAGAATCAATAAATGTGTTGCATTTATCGTAGATATAACTCTTTTTTTTTATCAATCAGTGAGCTAGGAATTGTGCCTCGTTTACTGTCCAAGAAGTTATATATGTATAGATATATGCTTTCCCGCAGTTGGTAACTATAGCATCCTCAAACTTTCTACAAATGCGCTCCATTATTCGTCCCTCCCTTACAATACGTTCCTCCAGAGAAGATACTATTTTATTGTTTTATTTGAAAGAAGAGCACGAACATGACCTTATGTTCATATCATTTCTCTGAATATTTACAACCGATTAATCACAGTCTTCTGTCGATTCACATCAAGTTAAAAAGAAGAGAAGGGGAAGCTTAACTACGCGTATTCTTCCATGTCTCTTCATATCATAAGAAAACGAAGGGATGAGGAAAAAAAAAAAAAAAAAAAAAAAAAAAAGAAAAGGACATTTTTTTAATATTCAAGGTGGGTTGGAATCGCTTTAGAATAAACTGTATATGTTCAAAAGTTGTTGATTATAAATAAGAAATTTATTCTTATTTACGACCAGTACTGAAAAAGCATGATTAAAGAAAAAATTCTCTAAACGTGAAATGCAAGCATCCTCTTCCCTAAGCACAAATGAAGTTAAAAAGGTTAAAATTTAAAGGTAAACATGTCATGAGAGGAATGATATATTATTTATTTATTTACTTGCATTTTATATGTAAATAACAAAATATATTAACTAAAATTTGCATTTACAGACAAGGGGAAAAAACATTTTTTTTTCGAAACTGAAAAATATACATACCATATTTTCCGGCTTATAATGTGCGCCGGTGTATAACGCGCTTCTATAATTTCAGGCTACATTAAAAAATTTTTAGGTATATTCGCCGCATAACGAGCAGTCAGTTCTTCACGAAGAAAACTAAAAGATACACGTGCAATGTTCTTATCTTTTAAGGGTCTCTTATTCGAAGATTTGTTCTAACAATGGTATACCGAATTGCCCAGCGATAAGAGGAACAATATATATATGTGTGGGTTAAATGCTAGAGGGAGTACATTTTCCGGCAAAGAGTGAGGATTGTATTCAATGCAGATGTCCAAAAGAATGCTATTGAGGGTTTAGAGAAAAGGGATATATAATTTGCAGTAAGAATGCACTTTCAACCTGAATGAATTCGTGAAATTAGGAGTTAGATGTTTAATCTTTCTGTAATCATATGTTTCCTCTACGGACGTCTACTGGACGTCGAAAGGGACATTACTAAGAACCCGCATATTTCCACGAAATCTACGTACCTAGGTTACCATTTTTACTTACTAAACAGACTTTAACGTCAATTAGTAATCGATTATCGCTCAGACTGAGATCATATGATCCTTCAGAAACAGAACATTCGTCTGATTGGTTGATCTTTACCCGGGACAGAGCTGCAAATGAAACATTTTCGGCGAAGTTTCAAAATATCCTGCATAGCCGGGACATCGTTTCCGTAGCTAGGCGGGACTTCGCTTCCAGCGGAGCTGTTTTTTCTAGGAATCCTCCCGTTTAAACCAATGTTACCGGAATCTCGGTTCTCAGAAAAATACCATCTAGCGGGGACCATCGCTAGATGTGGTAACCCCTTTAGATGAAATACAGTTGATTTTGTGTTACTTTTAGTAGTAAAAATGGCTCCCGCGAAACGAAAGAAACACAGTGCTGGTTTCAAATGCAAAGCCATTCATTCTGCGAAATAAAATAGAAATCGTGCTGCAACAAAGGTGTTTGGTGTAGGTGAAAGATGGAACGGATGATGATGATGATTTATTTACGAATCAGAGTAACATTATTTACATTTTAAAGATGGTGAAGATGAAACAGAATTCAATTCTATTTCATCTTCATAATTCAGAGTGTCTGAAGATATAACAGAAGACGAAGATGGCGAACTTTTTATGTTATCTGATGATGAAAATTTTTTAGTCCATAAGGTTCATATTAAATAAACAGCATTAGAATCATAACCTAATAATTATACGAAAAGTTCATTAAACTAGAAATATTTTTAATTTTTACTTTATGTTAATAATGTTATGAGTCTATCATATGTTAACGCTGATGTCTACCATTGACGTAAATAAGATATATATATATTTCACGACTATCTGCATAGAAACGCTCATCACAAACTATTTATAGAGAAACCTTTTCCCCAAATTAATATTTTATTTTATAGTTTGGTAAAAATGCAAAAATTCACCCTTCGATTTGTGTACGGCCCCTGAATATGATCCTCAACTTTTAAATGAAATATCGTGGTCAATTTTTGTCATACGGTTGTCATACTTATTTTATTTTTTATAATTAGTATACAAATTTTCTCAAAAATATTCTTTTCTACTTCTTCTTTCTTCTGTATTTTTCCCTTTCTTTCTTAAGTAATCGAGATAACGTGTAAAATGTCAGTAGATAATTTTGAGTTGCCTCCAACATGCTGAGAAATAATAATAAGTACAGCAAAATTAACAAATAACACAAAGAATATTCTTTCCTTGTAACTGTAACATGACACCATACAATTCGCCTACTCTTTCGCATTATTGAAAGAGAACATACCCGTGCAAAATAGAATTTGACTCTAAAATCGACGATTCGGCACATGATTACAGATTCAACGTAGTTAGTAAGGATTTTACTACATGAATAAGTTTACAAACAACAATTCTTTTTTCCTCCTTAATTTCATATCGATAGACATGCTATGAAACGAGTCCCCTGATCACTAGTGTGAGCAGTCTGTCCTCGTGCCGCCGACACACAAATCTGCAACATTTTCAACAAGCCGCCCAGACAATATAGTGGTTAGGGGAGCCCACTGCGATACCGAAGGGCTCCGGTCCGAATCCTGGAGAAGGCATGCATGTTTGTATGGATAGTGTCTTTGCGGCGGGGGTGGGCACTCTAAACATATGGAAAGCCGAAAGTCGTCTCGAGATGTTGGTGGTAGGAGATGAAGTGTGGGAGACCCTCGGAATTCGTCCTCTCGGGGTGCACTCCATCAAAATTGGGGGGGGGGGGAACTGAGCGAAATCGTACAGATGTAATCTTGCTCTCCTTGCCACGATGAGTTTCGTGGGCTTGTTCTGATGTTACTTTCAGACAAGTAAGCTAAGACACAACACATTTTCCACAGGCGTTCAATTAACTCTTTCCTTCTCAAACTCCCCAAAAGAAATATAAATAGGCTAAGGCGCTATAAAACCAAATATAAAAGGGTCAGTTCACCGCGGAAGGAAATGTACACGAGGTTAAGGCTGCTCTGCGTCGGGCCCACCGGCGGCCAAGAAGTAGAATCACTGAACACTGGCGTTTAGACCTGGGTTCGATTCAGGGTGAATAGGCTAGCGGTCGCACAGCGTTTCCCTAATTTTCTCCGTGTGTAAGATGGATACAAGCCAGTTTCTCTTAGAATGTCCTCTACGAAAGAATCCATTCTCTTATGCAGATAGCCCTCGCGTGCTTTACCGTTATCAGATAAACCAAACCGAGCGCTCTACGCCAGTCATCCTGGCAAGCAAACCTTTTTGGGTCTACGTAAACCCCAATGCAATAAACTCTCGATATTGAATACATATGTTGCTCATTTTAAAACTTTTTCCCCGGACACACCGTATATATAATTAACATAAATTACCACTTTTTTCAATACATAGCTTAAGATATCAATTATAAATGTAGAATTTCATTAATTGTATTATAATTTAATCATTTATTTGGAAGGCTTCTGAAAGTTTTGTCTACTTAAGATAAATAAGAATTAATCTTTCCACTTACGTAACTGAAAACAGTGTATACTCCATCTGTAACACTTATACTGAGATTATAAAATGGATGAGCTTCCCATTTCAGTTTTCGAGCGAGTAGCACAGCACCGCCTTTTGACTGAATCATAAACATGTCCCCAACATTACCACCTATAAATAAGAGATAATATAATAAGTTTATAAGGTTTTAAATATTATGAATCTTCAATAAAAAATAACTGATAAAATTAAAAATGTAGAATAAGTGAAAAAAGATTTAAATAATTCGAACACAATAAATTCACAAAACTTTATATGTCTAATGTAAGCTTCTAGACTACATAATCATTGACATTTCTTTAGCCTTTCAAATATTTGCTTTATTATCTCTTATGCCAATAAAATGCCAAGAAGATACACACAACTTTTAGGAGAAATGTTTTGAAATAAAATCAAATTAAAAAATGGATTGTCTTTGTATTTTAATCAGCATTAAGAAATACACTTGCTATTTATTAATAGAATATTCAATAATTCTAGAAGTATTTATCCAGTTCCTTTTAATACAGTAATAATTATTCTTGGCATTTAAATTTGTGATTTGGTTATTTATATGCAATTTATTCTATATTTTTAATTTTAGTAGAAAAAATGGCCAGTGTGCTCCACTTCTTTATCCATTAAAATAAATTTACTCAGAAGCACTGCTAATTTATTCTCATTAAACCATCTGTTTAAATTTCTAAAAGCCAATTCACACTAACAGTTCATTATTCAGCAACAGTTTAAGAAAATCACGATAGATGGCGCCAGGCGACATCTAAGTTATGTTAGGACCTGAGGGTTCAATTTTCGAGTGCATTAGATAGCTGTGGCTGTGTACCTCTGTTCAAAGCTTTACGAAAATAAATTCAGAAGATGGTATTTCTAACATAAATTACTCATGTCGGGAAACTTACGACGTACTGATTTCCAAATTGGTGTAAGTTTTTTGCTCCACAGTTAATGGGGCTATGCGCGTTAGATTTTAATCTAACAACCCATACAGACTTCTATTTAGCATATATATAGTTCAACAACACGGGTTCTGTTGTAGTAGTGAAATTTTATCATAAATCTCGCACGTGAGATGTTACATTTAAAATTTAAACAAGCATACCAGCATACTGTGCAACTAGCTGACCATATGCAGAAACAAATTGATGGTTAGATACGTGCCCACAAGGTGGAAGAATGGATGAAATCGCTGAATATCTGGAGTTCGACCCGGGCTCGAATCCTGGCAAAAGGGGTGGCTGCATGTGCGTTTCAGTGATTTTCCCCATACGTAACGCAAATAAGAGCAAGTTTTCCTCAGAAAGTCTTCCACGAAGGTATCCCTCGCCTTAGGCAGATACCGTTCACGTGTTTTACCAATTTCAGATAGACAACGGCCATATGAAATAAATGAGCAGTTTGCGCCTAATTGGAACTTCAGATTACGTTGTTGGCTGTGGAAGGTAAATCAGATGAAATAGCAAATATTACTGCTAATTATATTAGTCGAATTTTGAGTGAAAAAGTATGATGCTTTTGCAGTTGACAGTTGCAGCACAAGGGTAGACAAGCCTGAGATGAAAGGAATGCATTTGTATAACTTAGCGCATATAATATAATAAATAACACGCATATAATATAATAAAGAATACAATAACGCACACAAATTATACAAACAATCTTGAGTATTTTATATGTAAAGCAGAAAATTCTCCAGGGAAGAAATGCAGAGAGCAATATGCCATCGAAAGTAAAAGATTTACTTTAAGAGAGATAGGATGATAAAAGAAGTATGGAGGCATTTTCGGAATTTTGCGACAATTTCTGGGGGTGTTTTTTGTTTGTTTCAGCTACAGAGAAACTGAATTTTACAGACAGAAATTAAATCACCCATTAAACACATGAAGAATAAACGGTGTTTTAACATGTTCTGCAAACTAAAGAAATTCCAGCTAATACAAGAATAAAGATATTATGTCATCGTCATTTTATGAAGAATGGGCTCAGGACTTCAAATTCTGTTATTCTCAGCTACAGTTACGTAGGGGCTAGATCCGATGCGGCTGAACAGGGCGGGCTGATTTTAGAATTTAACGAATTAACAAAAATAACATTTAAGAACGGCGAAATTTTTTTAATTTAGGAAGGCACCGGGCAGCAGAATTTAGAACCCTCATCAAGTGGCAAAATGCGTAGAATCGGCCTTGTCTACAGTCCATCTACCAAAATTAGACCTCTAGTTCGATTACCATATTAGGGGGGAGGAAAGTTACTAAGATTTCCACTCCCATATTAACGCTATCATGCATTTTTTCATTATTTACTGCAAACACTCCGACTTAAATTTTTTCTCTGTCGTGGTTTTTGGCTGTCCGTAAACCATGTAAGATTTAAAAAATGAGCGACTGCAGCAAAATCTTACCAAAACATGAAGTAAACCAACGCATATGGGAGAAAGTGACAACCCATTTTTGCAAATACACTGAGCTTTTCATTCATACGCAGAAGCATCGTATGGCTCAGCTTAGCTTTTTCCTGGGGGTTCGGACATATATGTCCCATACAATCACTATATTAAAAAAGACTAAAAAAAACTATTTTACTATGGAGATTTAAAATTTGCTACTTATGCGCAGCAGTGAGTGGGATACCTGGTTGATTCGTTTGTTGTTCCTTGCTGATTGAATAGTTGACTAAATGGCTAAAAAATTTTAAAAAAAAAAAAAAAAAAAAAAAAAAAAAAAAAAAAAAAACTAGTCTCTGTAGCCCACATGAAAAGTTTAGGGTGGTAAACTATCCTAAAAATTCAACCAATTCCGCTCACAATACTCTTGCATTCAAACGCAGTATTTGTTAAATCCTCCTAACATTTTAAAGCAAATCGTTTCAACAAAGGCAATAGTCAAGAGAAATGAAGTAATCTGCTACTGGAACATTAAATTTGATTGAACAGTGAAGTTCACTATTATAACTTTTATGCACAGTCAGATCATAATACCACGAACTTTAGTTGCGGGTGTGCAGCATAATAAACACTTGACTTCGTTTTAACTGTGCGAAATTGACCTGCTTGCTTCATTTTTACGTTTTAAGGTATATTAAATCTCACGATGTACCAACCTGACAATTTAACCAAATAGTATAGTATCTACACTGCAAATTTTGAAGCACACAACTACAAAACTATAGTTTTCGTATCTCTATGCTGAAAATAAAAACACAATACACAATATATCAAACTTTAATTAAATATCAAACGTTACCTGCTAAAGAATACCATATAGTATCACCATCTGGATCTTCAGCCTGGACCATAGCTACTAAATTTCCTACATGCTCACTCTCTGAAACAACTAATGTTTGAGATTCCATTGGATGTATCACAGGAGGACTTTTACTGCTACCAGGAACGGATATAACTTCTAAGATGACTCTTGAATTAGAACTTAGAGATGGTTTCCCTCCATCAGACGCCGTAACCTGTGGGGGGGGGGGGAAGGACGTAAAAAACAGTACACAAGAAGAGTGAATTATAAATTATTTCATACAATTATTTAATCTCGACCTCAAAACTTCTTATTGAAAGAAAATATACATTCAAAAGCAACAGTAAACAATCAGATGTATGAGTAGTTTAAAAGAAACCACAGATTTTTATTATTAGAAAATTTAAAATTAAAAAGAAGTAAGATAAGAAAAAGTAAAGAAAGTTTCAAAATGTAGATCTGAAAGAACAATAAGTTGCAGTTTCTCAGGGTTTGCAAACAAAACAAGAGAAGAAATCCGAGCATTAATTCTCGTAAATAATACAAAATAGGATTTTTCAAAATAATTTATATCCGGAACTTTTTACATTTTAAAACTAGAAGCACCAAAAATATTATTTTATAACTTCTACAAAATGTAATTAATTTTAATATAATGAGCCTTGCGTTTAATTAAGTAAAATTAATTAAATTTATTTAATTAACAAAACCTTTAACTAAAATTAATTAAATCTATGCAAACTGAATTGCTCTTGATTTGTGCCTTTTAAAACAATAACATTCTTTCATGTGTTTCCTGTAATATATTACAGATTCCTGTTACAAATATTCCTTGAATTCAGACAGAACGAATTGTGTTGAGAAAATAGATTTCTGTTAGTGATATGAGGTATGACAAATGAGGTAATCCAACCTATTGCGAGGAAACGGAATTCAAGTCGTCAATGGTTTTAGTAGGTCAATGGTCGTATCACTTATCTGCAAACTAAGAGGTTTCAGGACTTATTCGTTACCGAATTAAAAGAATATGCAATCTTTTCACAGAACAGTCAGCAATTGAACTTTTTGTTCATAATTTGTTATAAACCTAGAATTCTTTTTGAAATGATATGTTAAATTATCATAAAAGCTATGCATCAAATGGTAAAAATTTTGTAAAAATCCGGAATTTAAAATTCTTTAATGTGTGGGGCTCTTCAAGATTGCACGAATATCTTTTTCCCATGTGCATATTAGGTACTGACAACCAGAATTTTCAAGAAGTTTTCAGAAAAATCTTTAAATTTTAGAGCAATATAACTTTTACTTAAGTGCCCATTATTGCTCGTACAATTGCATACAGTTAAATTTAAGTATATTATTAGATTTTTTGGTCAATAAACATTACACAATTAACAAACAAAAAATCGAAAGTAATAACTTCAGACGGTAGAAGGAAGCATAATCGCATTAAAATTAATAATAATTTGTCTACAGTTAACATTACAAATATCCTTATTCGAAAGTTTCCGACGGCTAATTTGTTGCATTATAAATACTTTAACGTACAAAAAAACTTTAAAAAAAATATGTATGATTGAAAACATTTTTAGATTCACATAGAAAATAGTATTAAAATATTTTTTCCATGATACAATTTGCATCTTCATTAGATGACACTAGATGGCAGCACAAAATTATCTCTCGTATTCTGCAGGCTTAATTGAAGGTCACCGTCTTTTCGCAGTTAGTTGCATAAATAGGCATGTTTGCAGTGCAATTATTTTTTTTTGGGGGGGGGGGATTTTTCTGAAGGCTGAGCAAATGTTATCAAATCTTCTTATCGAAGATAATCACAGATAAAACCCCTTCATGTATTTACCTAGTATAAAGAATTAAATTATCGTAAACGACCTTTAGAAGATGACCCTTATAGTGTATGTTCTAGTAACGTAACAAGTTAGGAATACTTCAACTTACGCTGAAAACACTGCATTTCCAATCAGAAAAAATCCAAGAATCGACCATGACAGAAATTTCCAAAATTATCAAGATCATTCCGGGTCTTATGAACGGCCGTCATAAGTTTTTGCTCTAGGAACGATTTTTCTGAGACTATCGTACCTTATTGAGCGAACATATACAAACATAGTAATAAGAGATATAGTTGAGATACCTTAATTGAGGATGAAGAACGGATTTACCTGTTTGAACTTGAAACAAAATTCCAAATCGCGATATGATACTCTCAAGATGAAGCGCCAGCGCCATCCACTAAATCTGACAAGCCTGACGTGTTGGTATAAAAATGATCGCAGTATTTCTTGCTTATTCTCAACAGGTTGCAACAAGCAAGCTTGAAGAACTATAATAGCAGCTTATGAATATTTAACTTGTACAAGTGTTTCAAAGCTAAGCAATTAAATATAGGAAAAGGAGGATTGGTTTTGCATTATGATAGTGCGTCAGCGTATAAGGAAGCAAAGGACCTTTAATTCAGGGAAATAAATGTAACTTCTTTCCCTCCCCCACACCATGATCAGCAGATCTAGCCTCGTGCAGAGTCGTAGCTAGGGTTTTCAGCGCCCAGGGACGACTGAAGATTTCGCGCCCCGTACTGCTTGCCAAGGATGGAAAACATTTAATTCTAAAATGTCGTAACATCAGTTTGGCGCCCCTTGGATTCTGCGCCCGGGAACAGATGTCCCCCCTTGCCCTCCTCTAGCTACGCCCCTGGCCCCGTGTGAGTGTTTTACCTTTCCTAACGTGAAAAATGAAATGCATAGTAAACCGACATATTTTTTCATTAGTTTAGAAATGATATAATGATTTTTTAATAATATGAAATCATTTTTACCAGAAGTTCATATTGCTGTCCTCCTTTTAGTGCAGCTTGGCTATATATTACTCCCGTCTTCGGATGGATGCGAAATAAATGACCACTTGAGCCTTCAGATAACACATATGAAATATCACCGTTGGGACCTGAATCCTCGTCGGAAGCTAGAACCTAGAAATAATTAAGATAAATAATTAAAAACATCATTGCATTAATGCAAAGAATACTTTTTAAATATGCGTGCTAAGGAATGATGGACAAAATCCATGGACTAGAGCTATAAAAATACTTCTCTTTGATGCAGACGCTGAAAAATAATCGTTATATTATGATTCTTAGAAATAAACTGCTATATTTTATGAGCAGAAACACTCATTCTAAAATTTATTTAGAATTTACTATTATTTATTAAAAAAAATTAGAGGCGTAATATGCACTATTTACTATTTATTTATTTAATATGCACTTATTACTAAAGAATTACTTATCCAAACTTTACAAGATTAAGAAGCACTAATTAATAATAATTTTATGCGGCAATACTGACATTAGTAACTTTGGCAACAGGTTTGGTTTAAATAGGTAATATTTTAGAGGTATTGATGAAAATTTGAAACTTGCCATCACCTAAACAAAGCAGCAAAATAAATAAATATACAAACAATAAAGGGGAGAAAAAGAGAATTAAAAAGACAAAATACTAAGAACACTACGGAAAGCACACACGCATACAAATGGATATACAGAGAGGAATACATATTTTGTTCATATTACCATAAACACACACACACTAGAAATGATAATGTTTTCCCCCACACAGAAAAGAAATTGTTTACAGTAGCAGCTTTGATAACAGAAATTGAAGAGACCTTCCAAAATAAAAATTCTGAAGCATGAGAGTAATGATAGCAGCCACGAAGATTATATGACAGTAAAACTGAAATCCGATATATCTGAAACTTTAGAACTCATGATTTATGCAATGGCTTCAATTCTGACAGCTCGAACGAGCTAAAAAAAAAAAATATTTTGCCGTAATGCAGGACGTAGTACGAGTAGGAACCCTTTAATACATGTCATAAATGCACGGATTTGCAATCATGTTCAATTTTGGATTAGCAATATTAAAAATTATAAAAAGCATTTTAATTCCCTTTTATATATTGAACCTAAGTAAACCCTCAATTTAAAGGACTGCTAAGAGTAAATTGTTTCCATTATTGTTGAAAATCAGTTAAATCGAATGTGTTTTAAAAACTGGATATATTAAATAAAATCAAAATCAACATATCAGTTACAATGTTTAGATATATATATTATGTCAAACTGATAAAAAAGACACAGAAAAATAAGTAAAGGAAGATAAATTCAAAGAGCAAGAAATGCTGAATGCGTATATTTATTTCATTACATCATCAGAATCACAATATCCTCATTTGACATTCTAGTGATTCTGAAAACTCACTGCACATTCAGAAGAACTTGACTCGATTTATTGATTTTAGTGAAAGTCATTCAGTTATTCATATGTAATATTAAGAAACAGCAAAACATCTGAGCACAATGAAAATTAATTACATTAATTTGGAGAGGTTTAGGAATAATGGTCAGTGCTGCATATTCGACTAAGAATATTTAAAAATAAAATAAAATATAAAAACTGGAAAATGGTTAAGTCCTCCAGAACGATTCTTTTCCTAAACATGCAAATTTATCGTGCTTCTCTTTCTACTTGTTTTACTGGACGCTGAAAGATTTTCCTTTTCCGATTAAATTATGTTAAAATTATTAAATTTTTAAAAAATCCTTTACGCTGTTAATGAGTGAGAAATTTATAACAGCAAGAACTTCCGTAGCATTGCATTTAGCTAGAAACTGTTTTGTTCTTAAAGATTATTATACCTTTATATATATATAAAAATATAAATATCAATTAATCAATACGGTTTAGGAAATAAATTATATATATATATTGTTCTCAGACATGTAAATTTTATCAATAATTTTATCAATATTATAAAATCATACCTTGGCAGAAACTATGCAGAATATATGCTCTTTGACACACTTTCGCGATCTGATTAACGTCAATCCATCATTTTAGTGCTCTTGTTTGAGGTTTAAAAAGAAGTATTAAATGGTACTTCGTAGGCTTTACTTTTGCACTATTAGTAAATATTTCATACTTTAAAATGTACTTATTTTTTAAAAACAGCGTTATAGCAATGCTTTTATTTGAGGGTCACTGCTGAAATTCATAAACAAAAAGTACTATCTGATACATTTTCTACTTTTTCCTAACGTTTTCTAAAAGACATTTTATGAGATGTTAACTCTAGAAAAACGTTAAGAATACAATGGCAGTAGCTGATGTTGTGTAAATTTCCGTTTCGAGAACATAAGTTTAAAATCTATGGAACACAGCCAGTTAATTCTTTTGTCTGTTTGCCTTAAAGTATTTCTTTTGGCTATAGCAACACGAGAGAACTTTAGTTACGAGAACATAATCTGGAAAGATTATTTTCAAACCGAATAATTTCCAAGATAACACATCGTTAAAAAGTTCTAATAAAATGCATGCCATTCCTATGAAGAATCTTCATGCAGTTTATTTTACATTCAATGAAGTAGAATATATTTTTATTCACTTTTTAAATATTAACAGATATGGAAACAACGAAGCTGAATTATTGGTGCAATTTAAACTAAGGTGTGGTTTTGATCAGTGATAAATGCAGTTATGTTTATAACCTTCGATTTTGAGGATATTTATACATTCAGTCAAAAAGCTGCCAATTAGTTTTTCAAAGTCTATGCCAAAAAGTAAGGTTGCTTCTTTGTCGCGTTCTACAGATAGCTATAAAGTAATAATGGAACGAAAATTTACTACTTATCCTGAAAACTGTTATGTAAGAAGAAAAATAAAAAATTCTAACTTCAGATTATGACATAGTAGGTTGTACACTAACATCGTTTTCCTAAGCTATAAAAGGAAAGAAGAAAAAAAGGAGGGGGGGCCTTCCGTGATTCAAATTTTATAATCAAAGCAAACCGTAAAAGTTACAACAATCTAGGACAAACAACAGACATTTCTCGATGACATTAGCAAGTTCGCACATCATATTCAGCACCAGTCTTTCCAAGGTAAAAGTATGAGGTCATTATTTATGAACTATTACTCTACATCAACTTTTTATTTTACATAAATAAAAATATTAAGCAAAGTGTGTAATAAAGCTTTTTCTAGTCGGCTCTTAATACAACCGAGCAACAATAGAACTTACATACTACTAATACATTTACATACTTACGTACGCTGTTACGTATAGAACGCTGTTACATAAGTATGTAAATTTAAGTATGTTACATTTACATACTTACGTACGCTGTTACGTATAGTAAGTTACGTATAGAAGTTACGTACTACATTTTGGGTATTGGGCTGGACAATGAAATCATTATTTTTTAACATTATTTCTTTCCAGGCCATTGGAAAGGTGAAACATTTAAACCCAGAGAAATGAAAATTACTAAATAATAACAACTGGGGGAATACACGCACATACACATTAATATATAAACCAGAGAAGTAAAAAATTAATAATTAAAATACGTTTATAAATACTCTGATTTACAACAAATAATACACTTTACATTAATTTTTGTAAAGTCAGACCGTTTAATGTTTGCATTTCACACTAAGCAACTGTCTTTGATTTCTTCATTAATACAATTAGATTTTAATAATTAATTTATCACGGAGTATTATAAAAATATCAATATATTTTAACATTTAAGATTAAACAATGGATAATTCACTTTCTTCTATGCTTTATTATTTAACTGAGTGTATAAATTAGAATTATAAAACTGGTATATATCATACATGAAAAATACATTGGAAAATGAATGATTAGATATGTACGCATTTCAATCAGATCGAAATAAATAACCTTTGTGACTTCGCCGTGCAGACATTAGGTGCTTTTTTATGTTTATTCCTAATGAGAGGAAGAAATAGAAGTAACTGAAAGGAAGAAATATGTATGACATAAATGATTTTATTTTTATTATTTCTTGTTTGTAGAAACCGCAGATATTATCTTATTCTCATCCACAACTTTCCAAAGAGCTTTATAAACATCTTAACGAAGACGAAAATGAATGGAAACACCCTGAAAACACCTATTCAAAATTTAACGCTCAGATTGATAAGGCGGGGATAATAAAAGCTAAAATATGCAAAACTATAACGCAATGCATCTTGTGAATGTATTTTGCAGCAAAACAGGATAAATTATATTTTCCGTTAACAATCATGGCAGAACTCATATCAGCGATTTGAATAATATAAATCTCTTCGATTATTGTTATGTTTTAACAAAGGAGCACCGAATGCCTTAAAAACATCAAACTGATCCAGAAGCGATACTCTCATTCAATTTGTACGGCTAAAACTACCTTTTCTAACTTTATTTAAGCTGCAACTCATAAATAATTCATCTTAACGCCTACAGAGAATATTTTATTGAATTTCCTTTATAAATCTAATTCAAAAAATCGTATTTGATATTAAAAAATGCTGGTTCCTAAATTTAAGTAACTAAAACTTTTTGTACATTTATCTTGACTAAGTACATTGCTTTTTATCCTGAAAAACTTTATAACATTTCTTTTCCCCACGTTTTTAACTTAATAATAAATTTTAGGACAATAAAAAAATCCCAGTTATCGCATTACGGATTATTTGATTTTATCAAGTCTCAGACGGTGTTCAGCTTGATCCATAGAAATTCCTGCGACTGGTATATAAAAAGATAATGTGCCTTGGAATAATAGTATTATTAATAATAGTAATATAGCATACCTGACAAAGAGTTGGTCCTTGTTTAGACATCTGTGGAATGTAGCATCTCTGAAGTCTCTGGAAAAATGTAGGTGCATGATCATTGACATCCAGCACATTAACTACAATTCGAGTTGTTGAAGAGAGTGGAGGATCTCCGTTGTCAGTAACAGTAATCTAGGACAGCAAAAAAAAATAATTTCGCAAGTGAAATATCAAAGGTAAAATTGCCATAATACACAACGATTTAATATAAAATAAAACAGCAGCATAGAAAAATGAATGACATTTTCGAAATCCCATTCATACTTTTTCTCCAATGTACAATTATAAGACTAATTTCATATCAAAAGAAACTCCAAAATAAATACACTAAAACCAACGATTATTGAAGACTCATATATGTTGTTAAACAAGTTTCCGTCTTTTTCACGGCCATTACTTTAATATACAGGCTGAATGAGAGGTTTTAAGGCTGATTCTCTTATGCGGAATCAAATGACAGTACTGTATTCTTTCCTTTCACACTTGAATCCTTCCCACTGAATTACACTTTTCACAGTGCTTTATAAGCAATTCAAAAACATGAAATGCATTTATTTGTGTCATTCTCTTTAGCACTGTAGGCGCAGCGTTTTTTACTTCAACAACTGAAAAGAATCTTCCCATGCAATTACCTTTTCGATAATGAGAACGTCCAGAAATCACATGTCCCTAGGACCATTCTATTACTGTTGACAGATCGATTTTAAGCATTATTACAAAAGCCACATTGCAGCAACATGCAGTTAAGCATTATCCTAAAACAAAGTAACAGTTCCTTGAGCAAATCTGGAATTTTCATCTTCGTGGCTCCAGGCAAATGATTTTCATGTTGTTTATGTAATAGTTACGGGTTCACGAGGGTGCAATGTCGACATTAGTAATCGCAATGAATAACCTACTAGAACGTACTTCGTAGATCACTCGCGTATTACCACCTTAATTCGTCTCTACCACTGAAATAGGCAAAATGCCTCTACCACAAGGCACAATGTTTACTGTATATTTCGGCGAATAGCGTGCACTTTTAATACAAAAAGTAACATTGAATTTACGGGTGCGCGTTATGCGCTTGAATGTAAAAATGTTTACTGTATATTCCGGCGAATAGCGTGCACTTTTAATACAAAAAGTAACATTGAATTTACGGGTGCGCGTTATGCGCTGAATGTAAAAATGTTTACTGTATATTCCGGCGAATAACGTGCACTTTTAATACAAAAAGTAACATTGAATTTACGGGTGCGCGTTATGCGCTGAATGTAAAAATGTTTACTGTATATTCCGGCGAATAACGTGCACTTTTAATACAAAAAGTAACATTGAATTTACGGGTGCGCGTTATGCGCTGAATGTAAAAATGTTTACTATATATTCCGGCGAATAGCGTGCACTTTTAATACAAAAAGTAACACTGAATTTACGGGTGCGCGTTATGCGCTGAATGTAAAAATGTTTACTGTATATTCCGGCGAATAGCGTGCACTTTTAATACAAAAAGTAACATTGAATTTACGGGTGCGCGTTATGCGCTGAATGTAAAAATGATAGATTTAAAATAAAGAAAAGATGAGCATACAAAAATTAGATTTTTACACTTACCTGAATGTTGTTGATTTAAAAGAAATGACATGCATTTTGAAATTTCAAATTTTCAATATCGGATAACATAAAAAGTTCGTCATATTCGCCTTCCGTTATATCTTCAGGCACATCAACAAATTTTGGTTCATTTTCACCATTATACTCTGATTATTAAATAAATAATCATCTTCCGTTCCATCTAGATTGTTTACATTTTCCAAATGACTTTTGAATTATGCAGGATTTAATTTCATGCCGTGCTGTTATTATCCGCTACTTCTAGACTGGCATGATGCATTTAGCCGCCTTTTGCAAATCTTTTTCTCACCTTCATTCCACTGTTTTAAATTTTCTTTGAACGGTTTATTGATACACATATCTAAAGGCTGAACTGATGGCATTAATCCACCTGGTATAACTGCCATGACTTTACTCCACTTATTCAACAATTTCATCGTATTATCCGTTAGATGGGATCTGAACATGTCCCAAGCTAAAAGACTTTTTGGATTCTTTAATGCAACAGGACGCTTTGCCAAATATTTCTTATCCACAATTTCACACTGTTTTCATTCATTCTTACATTCTTGTGAACATGAATAAAAACATCATTTGGAAAATTGCATTATTTTTAATAATGATCATGGATTTTTATTTTATACCGGCCGCTAAACAAGAAGGTACTACGGTGAGGTGAGATTTTTCGTGACCTCTTGTTTTTATGTGAACCATTTTTGTTCCTTTCATATCAATTGTTTTATTTTCTATCATATCAAACATTACTGGAGTTTCATCCCTATTTCAAATATCTAACAGTAAATAATTATTTTGCCTCATATATCAATAATATACTTCTGGAAACTTATTAATTTGTTGTCCAAATCTTTGGGAAGCCTTTGCGAAACCTTTTTTTTTTTCTAGAACTAAATTATTCCGTGCTATAAATTGACTACACCAACTCAAAGATGCTTTATTCATTTGCATGGTTTTTTTTTTTGCCCACTTTAAGAGAAATAGAACACGCTATTTCTTGTTATAATTAACGTATTCTATTCTGGCGATTTTCTAGGACCCAGTTCACAAGCTTTCTTTTAGGATAGCCATTTAGTTGCTCCTTTTACGCAAAGCACGTTTATACTTTGGCATATTAACTACTGTGTACCAGAACTGTGTTTGTTTTGTTTAGCCCGAGTCATATTTACTACTAGAAGCAAGACTAGATCAACTGCATTTCAACTAACACAAATCCGATTTACTAAAGCCTTCGATGTTCATTTCAAAATCAAGGTTTCAAATCACTAAAGAAAGAAAAAAACATCTGGCTCCTAATTCCGCGAATTCATTCGGGTCGGAGGTGCATTCGTACTCCAAATTATGTCCACTTTTTCTCGAGACCCTAGACTAACATTCTTACGCACACCTGCATTGAATACAACATCTCTTTGCAGAATTATTTACTTCCTCAAGCATTTCTCCCGCACAACCATTGTTCCTCTTATCGTTTGTCAATTCAGTATGCCATTGTTCAAAGTCTGGGGAAAAGTTTCGAATGAATGACTTCAAAAAACAAAATCATCGCACATGTATCTTTCAGGTTTCTTCGTAAAGAAACGGGTGGGCGTTACATGGCGAATATACCTAAAAATTTTTAAATGTAGTTTAAAATAGTATAGTTTTAGACCGGAATATACAGTATCACCAACGCATATTGCAATATTTCAAGTGTTTCGTTATGACCTCAAGTTTAATACGAAATTCAATGACACCTCTGTTGCACAGTCAAAAAGTCGTCTTCCTCATCCGTCGCAACAAAGATTATTATGTAATTTCGATAGTTGTGACGATATATTGAAGATCAAGGCTATCTAAATGCATGTACACAGCATTACAAATACAAATCTCAAAAAATTTCAATTACCCTTTATACATCGAGTCGCTTTAGGTAACATGTAACAGAAAAAAGCGTGATTGTAATTGGAAACAAAAAACGCGTTCTCTTTTCGGGCCTACTTGCAACGTTAAATCCTATCGGCTATACTATTTTATTTTTCCCCTTTGCTCTTAGGGTAAAAAGACATGCAACTAGAAAAATTCTGCAGTTATTTCTTTTATTTTCTACTGCCAAAATTACAGGTGGCCCAACCGGTACAGTGGTTAATGACGCTGACTACTGTGCGGATGGGCCCGGCTCGAATCCCGGAGAAGGTATGGATATTTGTAAGCGCATGCTGTCTGTGCAGCAAGGCAGCACTCAAAATACGTCGCGAGCCGAAAGTACTCTCGAGAGGTTGCGGGTAGAGGAGGAGGGGTACGAGGTGCTTGGGCCGCATCCCCGGGGTGTTCGCCCTCAAAATAACGGCGGAAGCTCCACAGTTAACTAAGTTCAGCAACACCTTAATCACCAATGATAGTATAGAGTTGCTGGCCTAGCTTCTACCTGTACTTGTAAATATTACAGAATTAGTTCTGCTATAGTTTAAAAGTTGTCTAATTAAATCTTGCCTTCTTTAGTTTTAAAATTGGATAACTAGTCATTTTTCTCTCTAGTGTAAAAATTTTATAATTAATACTTTCACTGTTTTATTAAATAAACCTCTTCAAGCCGCTCTGGTAAGTATAGTGGCTAGTGATGTTGGCTGCCGTATCGCTAGACCTGGGTTCGATTTCCGGAGAAATGTTTCTTGGATGCTTTTAAGTGCACAGAGTCTGCACATCATGAGGACTCTTAAAATACTGACGAGCCGAATGTACTCTCGAAAGATCTGTGTAAGGGAAAAGGGGTAGGAAATCCTCGAATCCGTTCCTCGAGGTGTTCTCCATCAAAACTTGAACAAAACCTTTCCTTTCTAGAGCACGTTAAATCAGTTGTATCCTGTAATACCTCTTATGCAATGTCCTCGGTGATAAGACGGATAAATGACCATTAATTATAGGCCATACCCAATAATTGCACTAAATTCTATTTTCGGCCATTTGAGACAATACGTCTTCAGTTATTTTTCTCCTAATATTTTTAATTTGATAGAAGATACGTCGTATCTAAGCAGACTTAAATTAATATGTAACATTAATGCGATAAATGAAATTTACATTTGACCCCTGAATTAAGCGTGTTTAGATTACTGAGTTTAATTTATATCCGGACGTTTTCAAAACGTTTATCGAGAAAAGTTTGCAGATTAAAGACGATTCGAAAAATAGCTTGATAGCTTTAACTAATAATAACAGTTGTCACGAATATGCAAAACTACTTGACGATATTATGTTAATTTTAGCTATATCTTTCACAACAAAACTTAGATGCAATATTTAAAAAATCACAAAAGAAAAGAAGAGTTGTCAACTACAAGCATCAAAATACATAAAGTTTTACTGAGCTTTGAAAGACATATTCCGTTACAGTTCGGACATATTTCTGTTACGGTTTCATATCCGAAAGAAAACTGAAATCGGTTTGAACTGAAAGAAGTGAAACCGAAAGAAATACGAAATCTATTTGAACTAACGAAAGTATTTTTTAGTTAATGTTTTCATACTGAAACTAAAAATGTACATTAATTAATCTTATAATTAGCGAATTAATATAAGTATAAAAATAAGAATTCTCGAATACCTCCAAGACATGCTCCGCTTGTGTTTCTCTGTCTAAAAGACGGGATGTAGTAGTAATTAAACCTAAAAGAAAAATAGTTTATTAGGTAGCTTCGGATTATGTAAATTAAAACACACAATATACACACATAACTGCAATATATTTAGAAATGATGTCAAAAGAAAAGATGCGTTATGTGTTTTTCTTGAAGTGATGATGATAAGTACTAATTTTAAAATTTAAAACAGGATGACATTTACAAATTTTATGACAGAAGTTTGAACCACGTAAATATACATCAAGTGAAGATAATTGAAATGATTTAGGGAAAAATTAAACAACAAATTTGTAAAAAAGGTGTAAGGATCTTAAGTTTTACTAACGTTTATTTTATTTTAAATCTTTACTATCACTTCTTATTTTCTACTTCCGGCCAGAATTATAAGCGTTAAGGATTTTATGCAAAGTTTGTCTGGCGAACGCCAAGTATTTAAGTGTGGCCTTTTTGCCGAGCGAAAGAGAGGAAGCAGTGAGTTCGAAGCAGGCCGCTTACCTTAGAAGTTACGCAGTTGCTATTTGCCTTCCAGGCCAGAGGTTTTAATCCTCTTAATAAATTAAACGTATTGTAGTGTTCACAGTCTCTGTGCTACATACGCTTCCTGTTATTATAAGGCCAATCTTCCACGTGTATTATTCTAAAGTTAAATTAGAGTTTAGTTTTATTTTGATATCTTTTACGTTAGACCCCGAGTGGAGGGTCATTGTATTCCGAAGTACGGAAGTCATTGTATATAAAGAAAAATAAAGGGTTTTGTATACCCTTCGTCTGTATCCTGTCTACTTACTACAATTAGTGAACATAGCTTTAGTAAGCTCTCTGTTCCTAGTCAGGTCATTGTATGTTTCCGAAGAAGGTTAGAAGAAACATTGAACCTGATAAAGGAAGAAGATAAAAGTCTTCATTTTCTTCAAGACAGCTATAAATCCGTCGACTGCTGAGTTACATAATACCGCACGGCCGGATTTCAAGAAAGATTATTTTCAAGAAAGAAAAATACGGAAAAGTTTCTAAAGTAGGTAATGATTGTCAATAAGCATTCCAGGGGACATGGGCTTCTATGGGGCTAAACAGAAGAAAATTATTTCGAATTATTCTAGTAATAGGAAATCTCCAAGCTCTCAGTTGCACAACCCATCCCACTAGGAATAGGGCCCACCAGCGGCCGAGCGGTAAAGTCGTTGAACAGTGGTAGTTCGGTCCGAGGTTCGAATCCCGCGAATGGGCTGGCTGCATGGGCGTTTTCGTGGTTTTCCCCATGTGTAACGTGTATACGAGCCAGTTTCCTTAGAAAGTCCTCCGCGAAGGCATCCCTCCCCTTAGGCAGATAGCGTTCGAGGCTTTTCCATAATCACACACATACACCCGCTAGGAATAGAGACCATATGAAACTAACAGTATTCATCCCTTTTATCTACATGGCTTTTAGTAATGTAAATAATGGAAGAAAATTATTCCCGAAATAGGTTTACATTGCCATTCAAAAAGAATTAAAAAAATATTAAATTAAAAAAAAAGCCTCCCACAAAAATTTAATCTTTATTCAAATATATATTTATATGAAACTGATTAATTAACTGTAAATAAATAATTAGTAAAAATAAACGAAACAAATTTTTCATTTTTCAACTTTAATTGCCGCACTGCGTCCTCATAGATTGCGACATTGTCGCACTTGCCAAAAACTTTGTTCTAATAGAAATATTTATCGCCTACTATTATAAAAAACTAACGCGATTTTAAGTTATTAGTATTTCGCAGCATAGGTAAGCAATAAATAAATTGTAAAACTTATATGAAAAATTCTGTTTGCATATAATTTACACCATCGGTCTCTGATACGGCGCTACAGCGGAAGTGTGACGTTAACTTAGGTGTTTAAGGGTTAATTAACAAATCTCACACATTCTATTTACAAGGATAAAAATGCTGAGATAAAAATAGTACATTTTTACAGCGCAACTAAAATTTCGAAGATAATTTAGTAAAATTTTTGACACTTTCTAAAATCTATCAACTATACTCAAGTAAAGCCATTGGCTAGGCATGGTATGAAATATTAGCTACTCTCGCAGAACCTTTAACATTTTCTCAACATTTGTTAAAATATTTTGTCAGGTTCCGAAAGTTATGGAAATGAACACTATTCTTTAGAACGGTTAATGACAAACGTCTGACATACGATCCGTGTCATTTCTGTAGAAACAAGGATCTTTACGGTCTTAGATGAAGACAGACGGACAAATCAGTTTAAAAAAGGCTTTAAAGAAGATTTTCGATGGACTAGGTTGTCAAGAATCGGTCAATTAAAGCATGATTTACATAAGCCATTAGAAGTGAGGCAGTTTTGCAGGAAATTACTTTTCAAATAACGTCATTCTGGAAATAATCATCTGCAACCGAGAAGAGCGTGAAGTCGTTGAGCTCGAATAGCCCATTACACACCGAGAAACTGAAGCAGTAAACTATCAGTCGTTTGGGAAAGCGATTTTAATTAAATTTATTCTTCTCAGGAACAAGACACAAGATCCGACTGTAAAAATAAACGTGCTATGCAATATCGAGAGCAGTTTGCGTTTATTTTGATATGCTTTCCATACCTTCAACATATAAAAAAACACTAAAGATCGAACAAATATTTTGTGTAAAAATAGGAATGGTTTTAAATGAAGACATAATTCATTAAATTAATTAATTTTTGGGCAGTTTCCCATGCATTTTAAAAGAATGCACTTATTTACATAAAAAAAGGGAGGAATATCAGATCACAATACATGTCATTATTCCGCTGCTTATTCAGGGTTTGAAAAGTCCAAGTAGGCTACTTTGATTATCTAAATCCAATTATTTATTCATCAGTGCAGTCTTAATTAATGTAAAAATATTGCTTTTTATATTTTTACTCAGGTTGCTTATCGTTCTCAAAATCACACAACATACACGGTAACTCCTGAAAAGATTATAAGGTATTTCTCCCCGCCTTCTTAGCACGCCTTCGTGGTGTAACGGTAGCACACTCGGCGCGTATTCGAGAGGTTCGAGTCCCGGCGAGGGCATTGCCCATTTTTCATGTCTCTTGCTTCAAAAAACCCTAATGTCTCTACAAGATGACTCATGAAAAGTTAGCACATTTAACAAAGTTAGCTATCTTTCGTGAGACATATAGAGGAAAGTTTATATTTTCCTCCATATGTCTCTCGAAAGAGAGCTTCTTCTAAAGACATTTTATGTAAAACTCATGCTAATTTTTTATGAATATTCAAATGAATATTTTCCCGTTAAAACAAATATTTTTAATAAAGAATCACAATGCAGCCGTGATGACAATACCCAAGAGTAACTTAAACATATTCTAGTTTTCCTTAAAACATCTTCGATGAAAGCAGCTCTCTCAAAAAGCAGCCCTGGCGTTCTTCACCAACAAGTAACAAAAGTATTGTAACCCTCTTTAAAAACAGACGAAAAAAAGGAAAAAAAAAAAAAATCAGTTTAAGATCCCCCTCCCCATAAAAAAAGTGTTCAGCGAAACAATTAGGAGATTTTCATTTTCATTTAATGCCTGCTTATTAACGATCAGAATTTTAATTAAAATACAGCATTTTTTAAATTATGCAAACACTGAAATTAAAGAACAACGATAGGACCTCATACTGCTTTATCAGTTCTTTCTTTTGCTAAAAGGAATTGCATATAAATATTACTTTTATTATAATTAAAAAAGGTAACATTTATGTAAACTTTCCTAAAAGAATAAGGATACCATAAGGATACCATTACTTTTTTTTCACATTTATGCTTTGAAAGTTTTATTAGAAAACTTCTACTCATTTCTGCCTATTCTAAATCTTAGAGGAATTAAGAATATTTGCCTGAAAAAACATAGTTGATAGGTACAAACTTTTCGAAGCTTTATAGCTAAAGCCGCAATATAAAATTCTCATAATACATGAACTATATGATTTTAAAAATTAGTCCTTTAAATTCATAAGTATCTTAATCACTGTTAGTTACAGACGGACAAATCAGTTTAAAAAAGGCTTTAAAGAAGATTTTCGATGGACTAGGTTGTCAAGAATCGGTCAATTAAAGCATGATTTACATAGGCCATTAGAAGTGAGGCAGTTTTGCAGGAAATTACTTTTCAAATAACGTCATTCTGGAAATAATCATCTGCAACCGAGAAGAGCGTGAAGTCGTTGAGCTCGAATAGCCCATTACACACCGAGAAACTGAAGCAGTAAACTATCAGTCGTTTGGGAAAGCGATTTTAATTAAATTTATTCTTCTCAGGAACAAGACCCAAGATCTGACTGTAAAAATAAACGTGCTATGCAATATCGAGAGCAGTTTGCGTTTATTTTGATATGCCTTCCATACCTTCAACATATAAAAAAACACTAAAGATCGAACAAATATTTTTCATGTCTCTTGCTTCGAAATACCCTGTCTCTACAAGATGACTCATGAAAAGTTAGCATACTTAGCAAAGTTAGCTATCTTTCGTGAGGCATATGGAGAAAAGTTTATATTTTCCTCCATATGTCTCACGAAAGACAGCTTCTTCTAAAGACATTTTATGTAAAACTCATGCTAATTTTTTATGACCGGGAAAAACAAATATTGCCGAGAAAACAAGTGATCCAATAAAATTCCAGTACGATAATTATAATTTATCTTTAAGTATGTCTAAAAACTAGTAGAATTTTGTGATTTTTTAAAAAATATTTTAATATGAACTTACAGTTCTTGAAAATGAAAGTATATTTCTTAAAAACGAGAAAGTGAACTTAAGGAATTATACTTAACTATTACGAAAAATATAATAAAAAAATAAAGTTGGAGAAAAGTTAAATAGATGAATAGTTTGATATTTATTTAGCTTAACGAATATCGATAAATTTATTATTAATTATGAAATAATCAAATAATCTCGAATAACTCTTAAAAAGTAAAAAATAACAATCAATATATGAAGAATAAAACGTTATGTAGTTAAACGGTTGAAAAGAAGTTAAAAGTAATAATTAGCTCTGCAGTTTCGTCGGAGCTTTGTCCATCATTATCAAAGCATAGAAGGTAACACTAGAAAATCTAATGAAGATCAACCACATAGTGATTGATTTTCAGTGACGTTGTGATTGAGTGTTCTTTTACAATGCTAAACTAAGCTGCAACAGAATTACAGTCAGCGATAAAACGTTTGCTTATTTAATACTAATTATGCCGTTGAACTTCTTCATTCGACGACGAAAATTATGCTTAAAGTTTGCCTGATAAAACGATGATATATCCTGATCACTTTAATGAGCTCGAAGAACCGAAATTTGATGATTCTCACTCGAATGAGAAAATTTGTTACATCCAGATCTCAACAAAAAGGGGAGTTTGTTCATTATATAGGTGAAATAGATCTTTTGTTTGAAAAACGAGAGTTCTCGGAATATGTAAACAGTTTTTTTAATGAAAACGTAACAAACTATTCATTTTCCCTTAAAATAATTGATAGATGTGAAGCTAACGAGGAAAATGGCCAAAATTGCCCAATCTAATCAAGCTAAGAGAAATCGTAAAAACTGCTACAATTATAACATCTCAATAAGACGTTTCATTGTTTGAAAATAATTGGTAAATTTTCAGTGTTATCATTATCTTAAGTTTCACTCATTACTTTTACCAGTGTGAATGTGTGCTCCTAGTTATTCAAAAATATTTTTAAATTTTATAATTTAAAATTTTGTTTTATTAATTAATATCCTTAATTTTTATGCAAATTTCTAAGACTGAATTTTAAACAAAATGTGTGTTTACGGCTAATTACGGCTAGAACTAAGAACTAAACTACGGTTAGAACTAAGAACTAAAAATTAAAATGCTTATTTATTTAAAGCATAAGCCTTTTGTTGCGATATTCTGATAAATATAAGACATTAATTAATCATGATATGATACAATGGACAGCAGAGTTTTTATTTATTAGAATCTCACATTTAAGAAGCTGTTCATACTCGCAGTACTCATTCATTATACATTATGTAACTCTAGATACAAAGCCATTATTATACGTTATGTAACTCTAGATACAAAGCCATTTATCTCGTTGCATAAAGTGATACATAGTCAATAGTGGAAATATTTGGGAAGTGACAAGTCGTTCAAATTAATATGATTTTTCACTTTTTCTCTGTGCATAAAATGGAAGCATAACATCAGTGCAAAATATTAAGGGTACCCTTCTGAAAATGAACTAAAACACGGAAGTTGAATGAAATGCAGATGTCTTCTCAAGTATCAAAATTACTACTCAAATAATTTTAGGAGGAAGAATATGTTTATTATTTATAGAATTAAAAATAAATAGCATTCTTAAATACACTGTTAATTCTCACTACGGTTTTCCTGAATGTCTCGAAGTGAAATTAGGAAAGGGGAAAGCATAATGTTTTAAGTATTGTTTTTAAATACTTCAAAACGTGGGAGAGCTAGCTTCCTATGCGCAGAGATGTCTTCATACAGGACCTTTCTCAGATGAACTGGCTCGTTATCTTCCATGGGGATTACAATGAAAACGCCCATGATACCAACCCATTCCTCGGGATATGAACGCAGGTCGAACTACCAATAAGTCTTTCGGACAATACTTGAGATTAAAAAAAAAAAAAAAAAAAAGAACGTGATGTTTTATAGTACTTCAAAATTAATAAAATGTTTCAAACCTTTTTACAGTTAAATCGTCCAGCAGCCTCAGTAACTGCCATAACCCACCAAGGGACTTTGGTGGTCCCAGATAAAATATTGCACCTTTTCAGTGTTTGAGCTACATGTTGATTTAATAAAAAGATATAACTACGTTTTAAAGTGTTATGATTTATTATGTTTCTGTTCTTCCACGAGTTTAATTGTCAAGCAACTACTGTAACTGACATCTCCCGCCAAAGTTTTTTTTTTTTTTTTTTGGCGATCTATCATCCAAACAAATTAGTTACAAAGGTTATAAAAAAAACTTTCCTGAGTTAAACAGAAATCATATCTCCGGTTTAAAACGCTTTCATAAGCTTTCTTTTTCGTATCTTATTACTCCACAAATGACTAAGGTGATAAAACCGTTGAACGCTAATTTATCACCCTATGTTCTATTTCAGGCGAAATAAACACTGGCTGTGAAATTTTCGCGACTTTCACCGCACGTAAAAAATGAAACCTCATAAAGAGTTCTTTCCGAAAGCTGCATCTAGACAAGACAGATAGACATCGAGTGTGCTTTGACATAGTAAAATAAACCCTCCTTCTCCTTCACGTGTCTCATTAGCCAGATGTCAGTAAGCAGACTGAAAAAATAAACACGAATTCATTTGTAAAGCAATGAAAGTAAAAATTTGAAAAATACACCAGAACGATATGCGTTAATTTAAAAGACAGTTAAATTTTGATAGCACTACAATCTCTCGATACTTCTAAGCAATTAGAATGTATGCGAGCATTAAAAATTTGAAAGAGAAATTAAATTTTGTGCAAGTTAAGTATAACGATTTTTTTCTTTTAAGTTTACAGAGACTAATAGGTTTTTAGTAACGCTAAATGTTAAAAATCAACTGTGTCCTCGCCTGGTTTCGAACCATGAATACTGCGATAATTCCTTACACTTTAATTATGAGATTTAAATAATCACCACTTCCTTAGAGAATGCGATGCCTTTCTAACTCATGTTTTGCTCTACGTCATTCCATCTTTCCCACTTTACGTTCTAGTTCTCATTGTGGAAACCATGGTTTAACATACCTATTATTGATAGCGAGAAATTATAAATTTTCACTCTGCTACTTATTTCCCCATAGAACTGGTAAGCTAGGCAGTAGCTTTTCTAACAATTTACCTATGTGAGAAAATCATTGCTGACGGAAACTCTTTAATCATTGAATCTAATGTGCACACAAACTGATACTAAGAAATATAGTGTTCATGCAATGCACTATATTGTGCAAGCAATGATGGATGAACGAGTATGCTGAAAAGGATCTGAAGGATTAAAACTATTTGAGAAATTTACGAAATAAGGCAATAATTTATAAATCTATAGAAGCAATATATTTCACAAATGCTCTTAGAGTGAAAAGCGCGTGTTATGCATAATAAAGGATCACGAATCAAGTGATATTTAAGATACGATAAGAATTTCTGATTTATAATTGTTCAGGTAATAAATACACTTCTGATAGATAATAATGAAAATAATTTTCTTGATACATGATAAATGATAATAGCTATTCCCTGTAACCTATGGCAGGTTAAAAAACTATAGCTATTGATATTAAAGTAACATTTTCTTATTTTATTCAGAAAACTGCTTTCGTGGTCTAACATTTGTGACTGGTATTTACATCATCCTTACATGTGAAAACATGCACATCATATCTTTTTCCCACACGTCTTTGTTCTCGTGGTAGAAAAGTGAGAAAGAAATACTTAAAGTAAAAAAAAAAAAAAAAAAAAAAAAAAAAAAAAAAAAAAATTAAATCTGTAAAAATGCAACGAAGATGACGATGTGTAACATTTTGCTCTCAACTAAACGTTGTTAAAAGATATAAACACATATCCTAAAATTAAAGCCGAAATTATTTATAATGTTGTCGATTTTCTCTAAATAGAAAACTGAAAACATTTTACTAAAAAAAAGGGGGTGTAATCGTTACCGAAATTCACAACCATTCATAATCCTCAGCATCAAATCACAATACCACATTTCAAATGTAAATTTCTTCCCAAAAATTGCATCCTGAATGCATTTAGATAATTGTTTTTATGATGATAGCAAATACGTTTTTAGAACAAAAGCGCACTCAATAATTAGAGATCAAGAAAGTATTGCATCACGCAGTTAATACCAACGACTGTTTTGTTGCTCAGAATAATTAATCAGAATCAGTAGAAATTAAGTTTACGAGTATAAATATTGATTAATTTTAATTATGTTAATAAAAAATTAAGTTTATGGATACAGAAAAATACAAATATTAAATCAGTTACAAGAACGCTAGTTATGAAATTATGTAACAATAACAATAATGTAATTTATTTCCCAGTTAAGTAGCACGAAGCAATGAAAAGCTTGGAAAGAGTTTCAACAAATTTTATAAATGATGTTGCTTGTCAGCGAGGATTTCAACAAGCCGCTGAACAGCAACAAGACAGCATCGCATTTCAGACCCAAGATGATAAACATGGAAGTATTTCGAGAAAGGAGGTGCCAGTCCCTCTCCCGTAGATCAAGGTTAAAGGTCTCTGTAATAATTAGGGGTACTGGGTTCAGATACAATTTTTTTCGGATAATTAGAAAAAAATAGAGACTTATTCATCCGAACTTACAACAATCTCTTATTTATTTAAGTGTGTAATATGAGAACTATAAGTTCAGTTGACAGAGAAAAAGAATATTCATGTCTTTTATGTCAAACTAATTGCTGTCATTAGACATTTCTCCGAAAATGATTATAAGGATGCACTTCTTCTAAACGCCAGGCAACAGCAATAAGTAATATGCTAAAAGTTTATGTACGTCAATATTTTTTGTTAATTATGAATACATTATGGTACGGATAATAGGAAGACTCCTACCTTTACTTGGTGTAGATATCTATTAAAAAGCTGAGTGCAAATCGAGAAACAGAAGACATGTTTCTCGGGACATTTAGTAATAAATATTAACTCCAAACCAAGATAAAACATTGCGAATTTGACATTTTCATGTCTCCTTTTACTCTGTTATATCACGAATAAATGCGTAAAAAAATCATATTTATCTTTGGTTGGCTGGACGTCTAACAACCAATAAGCTGAAATATCACAAGCTAAATACACGAAAATATGTAACGCCTTTACTTGGTTATGTTATATTCTATTTCATTTAGCTTTATTTTTTCTCATCTTCATACATTAACGTTTAGGAAATCTCTATTTAATTGTAATGAACTGATTATACAGCAATAAATTGAAGAATTAATGATCGTGCTAAAGACGAGCAATACTCAAAAGCAAATTCTTCTGTGACCAGTTAAGCAAAGAAAGCTGCGTTCAGTAATGTTATTTTTGCTTAAAAACTTACTTGAATGAATATTGTTTTTACTTGATTGAATACAGGATTCAAAAGATTTTGAATCATAGGTAGATATAGTGAAATTCTGAAATATTAAGAAAAGGTTTTGTCCAGAGATATTTGAGCTTTATGTTTATATTTATTTTTCGTGATATATCTACCAGGATGCCTTGATAACAGCGTAAAAAGATCAATCTTAATTATGCCGTTGAAGCAGGAGAAATGCAAACCAAACAAGGAAACCCGAGTTTAAGGCACAGGAGCAAAATACTGAAGATCTTAAAATAACTCCCGTAAAGTACAACCAAATCCAAGCATTCAAAATTATCCATACGAAACAATGCTTTAAATCTTGAACCCATTGAAGCTGAGTAAAGCTCTTCAACCAAACGACCCAATGAAATCGAAGGCACCTGTGAAAGCTTCTGAAAGACCCCTCTGCATTTTCAAGATCCTAAAAGCCTAAGGGAATAGGAACTTTTAAGTTAAAGACCATTGGACCAGCTTATGCGATTAGCACTTGAAAGAACTTGGTGACACTACAGCTTTATCTGTATTCTTTCAATTCTTTTTGCTTCACTAAAAGTTGCGTAATTATTCATGTCTAAGCAAGTGTGAAACGAGTTTTTCCCCCAGAGCTCCTTTGCATTCCGACTCCGCTTTTAATAGCCTGAAATAAATGAAACTGAGATTATCACAAGCATTTATTTTTAATTTACGGTATTTGTTTTAATAATATGATTAATTAAGACTGATTCCACATTCGATTTAGGAGCCAGATTCAAGTAAAAAAGTTCTTAAAAGGAGTATTTTACAATGATAAATACATTTTTACAAAGCAAATCGCTGTTGAATGAATTAAGAAGGATTCAATTTTCCTTTTTTAATAAAGTGAATTGTATTTCTAAAAGAAAGGTTAAAATACTTGATAATAATACCAAGCAGATGTTTGCTCAAAGATCTGAAAAATAATTCTTTCAATTATTGAATTCAATATTTCCACCATTTTTAATAATGAAAGGAAAGTGGCAATTTTGAAAGGCTAAAAATTAGAAATTTAAATAAAGATATGCATTTCCACTATTTTTTAGGTGAATAATCACTGATAGCAGAAACTGAAACAAGGACCGACATGAAAACAAAATATGCATGTTTCCCTTCAAGAACAAAGTTAAGTTTTAGGTTGACAAATTCACGTCATTAATTGCTACTACCTTTGATTAACAAGCAAATCAATAAAAAATTATGTTGATTTTATCCTACTGAATGAACATGAATGCAATTTTCGGGCAGAAATACGTGTAGTCACGAAATTGTCGTGATTGTCGTGAAGATCACATTTTTTGTTGAGTAGTGTCAAATGTTAACATCAGAATTTGACTTTTCCTAAGAGTCAAATGCCAAACCGACAAAGAAAGCATACGGAATGATTCAAGCTAAGTTAGGTCATCGGTATTCAGCTAGATGTCTCCCTTCTCTTAACATCAGATCAAGTATGCTGACTATTCAAATATTAAAGTAAAATAACTAATAAGTCAGTAAGTTGAACTTTTACTTTGGTTTTAGTGACCAGAATAATTTGCTTTTGTTTTTACGAAAGCAAAATATAGTCCTTCCTTACATAGTCTAATAGAATCTGTTCTCGTTATGTATCAAAATACTTAACGAGAACAGATTCTATTAGACTAGTAAATTGGGTTTTCGTTAGCATCTAAAGCGTTTGTTATAAGTTACATATTTCAAGAAAATGCAAAATTTTGTGAAGCACTGATGCAATTTAAAAAAGTTATCTTTAGAAGATATCCACATATCTTAATGTGAACTGCAACAGAGCAGGGATCGACTAAGCCACTCTTTTAAGAATTTGTTCAGCACACTTTCCAAGTTTTTATAGGAAAAAGTAGGATCAGGGGATGCGAAGGACGATTTTGGGGGGTCTCCTAAAACCCCAGACTCGGGCCGTCTGAGACTGGACGGTAACTAAGCTCTGCAAAATAGTTAAAGCAGTATTTCGAAACTCGAAAACACAGGGGATGTGAAATTAAAACTGCAATTTTTTAAAAATACGAACGACTAATTTTATGCAGCGCAGTCTGTATAACATGAATACGATATAATTAACTGTCTAATTAGACAAAAATTTAAAATAAATGGAGAAATTATTACTAAATTAGATACATGGGACCTTGTAAGCATATTAAAACACTTAGGAGTGCGTAAAATATCAATCATGGAATATTGAACGTAAAATAGTAATAATATAATTAATGGAATATTGCACTTAAAATAGTAATAATGGAATATTGCACTTAAAATAGTAATAATGGAATATTGCACTTAAAATAGTAATAATGGAATATTGCACTTAAAATAGTAATAATGGAATATTGCACTTAAAATAGTAATAATGGAATATTGCACTTAAAATAGTAATAATGGAATAAAATAATTAATTAGAAATATTTAAAATTTAGTTGGTTCTACAGCCGGAATCGCTCGACCAAATATGAATCTTTAAAATTCGTGTAATAATTTTCAAGTCAAAAAGCAGTTAGCGGAAAATATTTATAGGTTATCAAAATCTCTCTTAGAACACTTCAAGAAATGAAATACATCATTCTGAGAACAATATTATCTTTTCAACATGTAAAATTTAGAAATATGTCACAAATGAAGCAAAAGAAGATGAATAAGGAATGACTACATCAAATATTCCTTATTTGCGATAGACAGTGTATTTACGTATCTTATGTATCGCTTAAAATGAATTAAAAGTTAAAGTTCCGATGCAAAAGAAAACGACTAGGCACCATTCATCACACTTCAGCACGGATATCGCCTCAAAACTGTCAACATAAATGACTGATTAACGAGGAAAAATTCAGTAACAATAAAGCTCTAAATTATTGGCCTTTTCGAACGGAAAAACTGCATCTGTTAATAGTTAGCTAAGTCATTATTCAGAGATTAAAATTCCGGTGAGACCCAATGATATTTCTGTGTATAATCACCCGCCCTTTTAAAATATGTTACGTTAGGCTTTAATTATGCATAGAATAAAATAAGATAGATAACGCTTTATCAGATCATTTGCGTAGCTTAAGTTTCCTCTTAATAAACGAAATGCATAATCACATGACTCGTAATTTATCTTAAAAGGAACTCATAAACTTAAAAACAAGTAATTAAATCTCTCACACAGTATTGGAACTTTTTTCAGCATTTGCTAGATAACTTTAAAATTAGAGAACTCCCTTTAAAAAAATTAAGGTACAGAAAGATCATTCAGTTGCAGTATAATCCTTTAAAGTAAAGAAGAATGGCTTAAATATTTCCTTGAATTTTAGTTATTTTTCAGTTCTTTTTCCATAAAACAAATGTAAAATACGTTTACAATATTTCACGATTAAATTTTTTCTATAAACAATCCTAGCAGACAAGCTAAATGATAATTTAAGGCAATGATTATTAACACACCACGTAAGTTAATGATTTCAGCAAAGTTTATTCGAAGCCCTGGTATCTTCCATTTCCCTTAGATGTGATCTGTAGCCCCAGAGTTCACAAATAGCGTTATCATTGTATTCATGAAAATGTTGATTGCAGATGTGACTAGTAAAGATAAAAGTTGGCGACCACTTCTAATTCATAAGTAGTGGTTCATGAGGAATTTGTATTTGAAGGACAAAAAGTAAACACCATGTGCTGCAAAGGAGCAGAAGACTGACTTCCTGAAAAGAATAATGAATGCTAAGCGCAAGCAACTCGATCATAATTGCTTTCTATTAAATAATGATGACTCTTTATTTAATGCAGTTAATGCACAAACAGTTTACTGTAAAAAGGAAAAGTAACTGTTATCAGTTTTACATTCGCCTCAAGGATACAGTATCTTTGAAATAATTTCTGGTCCCTGATCACATTTTAAAGGCAACATTTTGAGGCAATTTCAGAAAAATTTAACCAGGAAATTAAAGAGTATTTTAAAAGACTGACTTCTGCGATTGCAACCAGAAGAACATATTAACAAATGTGCCACTACATTAAATAAAATCTGCGAAGGTAAACAGTGATAGAATTGGCATTTTAAAACAGTGACTTTTCATCAGTCCTAAAACACTGTAAATGCTTGAGTGTGATTGTACGCGTGAAGCTGTATCGGAAGTCAGACTAAAATAGGAAAATGTGTGTTACGCAAATTGTGTTTAAATTTGATGACGTCACATTTGATGCATCTGCATCTCATTTGTCTCGCGGTGCTCTGCTTGCAAGGAAAAAAACAATTAGAGGTATACATGTGAACGAAGAAATGCCACACTCCCCGTCTAATTGTATACAAATTGTAGAGTCATTAGGTTATTTTGAAGCAGGAGATGTGAAAAATGTGCAATGCCCTCGCGGGGACTCGAACCTGGACATTTCGAATACGTGCGGAGTGTGCAATTGTTACACCACGAAGGCATATGGAAAGGTGGGAGAAAATACCTTATATACTCCCCCTCCCTTTTAAAGGGCAATTGGGAATAAGGGGAATGCCAAATCCTAGTGGTAACGAATTATTATTCACCACTTTTTATTTCAGGCGCCGCTTCATCAGTAGCCGCTTTAACCGCGAGCCATCAGGTTACTTTGAAGCAGGAAATGTGAAAAATGTGCAATGCCATCGACGGGACTCGAACCTGGACCTCTCGAATACGCGTCAAGTGTGCTACCATTACACGACGAAGGCATGCGGAAAGGAGGGAGAAAATACCTTATAAAATAACTGCGGAAATTCATCCCCCAGTATGCCTTAAAATATAATAAACTTTTAATGGTTAACCAGAAATACATAAACTAATTATATAGTTTTTAGAATGATTTTGATGAAAAAATTGAACAGATCTAAAATGTTTCAAAAGGCTTATTTGGAAACTACTCATCTTTCCAAAACTAAATTAATATCTTATGTGGTTAAATATTACCCGCTTTATATATGTCGTAAATAAAGAAGTTTTAGATCTAGGAATAAGCTTTTTTATTTTTCTGAACAGAAGAAGTATTTTTATTCTGCAACTGAAAAATATTGTAAACATGATGTAACTAATATTTCTAAAAGTAAAATAAGTAATGTTATTCTAAACGGTTAAAAGCTAAGTAACTAGACGAAAAAGACAACAAAGAAATATTCGATTAAGATGCGTACTTTTGTGACTACTTTCATTTCAAAAGAAAACCTTCCAACGCAAAGAACAGTCACAATGTCTTTAAAACATCTCTGATCCAAGAATGCAAAATAATAAACATAAATGTAATTCTTAAAAACGCTAAAAATAAAAACATAATTTCACCTCTTTAAAGAGCAGGCTGAATGTAGAAAACATTATGCACACTATTATTTCCGTATCAAAACATTCAGCAGACCAGTAGAGATATGATGTGACTGACTGTACGAATTTACCTACATGATTTTAGGGAGGGGGATTTACTATTGTAAAAACTGGAGAAATGACATAGAAAGTTGGCTCAGAAATTCAATTAAGGCTTTCGAAAACATTTAAGATAGTTCTTGGTTTCTCACGCAACGGACATAACGTTGTTAAAAATCAAAATATTCTTAAGATAGCTCCTTATATTTTCTAACTTCCCTGTTTTTACAATAGTAAATTCCCCTCCCCCAAAATCATGTAGGTAAATCCATACAGTCAGTCACATCATATTTACTTGTCTCCAGTTGAATTTTGGATTCAGGAATAATAACGTGCATAACGTATTCTGCATTCAGCCTTCTCTTTAAGGAGATGAAATTATGTTTTCATTTTTTAGCTTCTATATATAGATAAGTACTTCTATAAAGTATACAGATATAAATAAGGTATCTATAAAGTAGAAATTCCATCTCTTTACCCTTAAAACCCTAAATTTACCAGTCACATATCTAGTCTACCATTAAATTTCTTTATTTATATTCCTTAATGTTTCACCGATGGACTATTCTGCTTCCTAATGCTCCCTGACGTTTAACCAATGGACTACTAATATTTCGGAGTGGTCAAATTTAAACAGTAGATGGACGATACAAAACACAGGAATACTGGATATAAAAAAGTGCCAGGGCTAACTGTTAGAAATATCTTCTTATCTCGGAAGTAAACATGGTGATTAGTATCCATAAAAAAGCTATCCAGGGGGAAAAAAAAACCTAAGAAATAAATATTTTAAAGTAAAGTGCTAATCATAATGCATAAAATTTGTTCTAAGAATGTGTAACAATCTCCGTATCATTAATTGGAAAATCAGTTGCATTGAATGGGCACAATCAAAAATTGCGATGAAAAGAATCATGTAAACCAATCAAAAGTGGCTGCACCAAGAAAACGCGCGTCATCAACTAAAACAAGGACTTTAATTTAGTGCAAATTACTTATTCTCCTTGGTTTTGCTTTTAATCTCCCCCCCTCCCATGTCGAATGTTTTTTTTTTCTCATGACATCTTTTTGTAGCAACTTTTATTGAAAGGAATTGTACAGAGATGCAACTGATTAAGAGAAATAATTAATTCATTAGTAAAAACAAGTCAAGAAAGCATGTATTCGTACAACAGCGTTTTAAAATGTATTCAAGGAGGAAAAAAAAGGGAGTTTAATCGGAAAATAATCTAACCTTCTTAATATATAACCAGTTTTATACAAAGATTCAAAAGAAGTGACATTCAATACCAATAAATTTCAAAATATCGTATAAATATGCAAAATAAGAATAAAAGAAATGTGAAACTAAAACCTAAAAATTATAAAAAAACCGAAAAATTATAACAAAACCAGAAAAAAAAAATAAAAGAGGAATTCTATCAAATCTGATATAACATTATCAAGAGGAGGATACATCAGAATTACAGTCCCTCCTCCATTTGAAAACCTCTGCGTTTCTGTATCCAAAATTAGCTGACGAACTATTCTAAAGTACTAAATTACAACATTTCATTGGGAAATTTTTAAGTTCTTCCCGAAGCAAGGTAAAAACTTCAATATCAAATAAAGCAAAAGAATTAAATTAGACACTTTTCACTGAATTTAAAATTGAAATAAAGCAGAAATACAAAAATTAAAATACAAAAAAATAATTCCGCGTTCATCAGTAAATTTTGGACACAGAAACGTAAGTTTCAAGCCTGACAGGGATTGTAATTGAGTCTGATGTATCCTCCTCTTAAAAACATTATACAGTACAAAGTCCGTAATCCGGACTTGTCGGGACGTCGGCGATTCCGGATTAGGAGTTTTCCGGATTATAGATCACCATTCCGGTTTTTTTTTTCTCCTGATGAGGAGGGACCTTTAGCTGCCCTCGAAATCGATTGAGTGTTTCATTATACCTACGCTAAATACAAGGTTGTTTTTACGATTTTGATTATAGATCATCAATTTAAATCTGGTAAGATGGCATGCAGAAATTATACAATTAAAAATATGAAAGCGTAATTTATGAAATAAAGAGCAATTATGATCTAAAGGGTATTAAAATTTACAAAAAAAAAAAAAGCTTAATATTTATTTGTTTACTTTAGAAAACATTTCTTTCAATGTAAGTTGTTTAAGTTGCTTCGTTATTTTGTGCTAATACTTTCTCTTTAATTCTATAAACAGGCATAATTTCTTGTTCAGTTACAAAGTTCCACTGTTCAAGTCCTGTAATTGCTGTGTCGAGAATACCGACTGACTTGTCAATCGAAATTTTTTCGCTTTCAATAACGTTCTCTGTTACTTTATTCACTATCGGAAGCGCGCATGGGTAATCGCTTTACTGGCTTTCCGCGCATGTATAGCGGACGCGCGCATCAAACGCGCATGCGTAAACGCACTACGCGCATGAGTAAGTTTGTGGCTTTGAGGTCCGGGTTATAGATCATTCCGGATAATGGACGTCCGGATTATGGACTTTATTGTATAAGATTTGATTAAATGCCTTTTCTTTTATCATTATTTTAGTTTTGGCAAATTGTTTTCAGATTTTTAGTTTCGTATTTCTTTTATTCTTATTTTTTCTAATTTATAGGATATTTTGAAATTTATTGGTATTGAATTCCACTTCTTTTGAATCTTTGCGTAAAACTGGTTCTAAATTTCTTACTTTTTGTTTCTCTCTCTATATATAAGGGAATTTTATCCAAATGAACTCAGAAATCTGAGTACCTTTCGAGCTTCATTCAGATTTATTTCATAGGTTATCAGGTTCAATGTTTCTTCTAACCTTCTTCGGAAACATACAATGACCTGACTAGAACAGAGAGCTTACTAAAGCTATGTTCACTAATTGTAGTAAGTAGACAGGATACAGACGAAGGGTATACAAAACCCTTTATTTTTTTTCTTTATATATACAATGACTTCCGTACTTCGGAATACAATGACCCTCCACTCGGGGTCTAACTTAAAAGATATCAAAATAAAACTAAACTCTAATTTAACTTTAGAATAAGATTGGCCTTATAATAACAGAAAGCGTATGTAGCACAGAGACTGTGAACACTACAATACGTTTAATTTATCAAGAGGATTAAAACCTCTGGCCTGGAAGGCAAAGTAGCAACTGCGTAACTTCTAAGGTAAGCGGCCTGCTTCGAACTCACGGCTTCCTCTCTTCTGCTTGGCAAAAAGGCCACACTTAAATACTTGGCGTTCGCCAGACAACTTTGCATAAACTCCTTCACGCTTATAATTCTGGCCGGAAGTAGAAAATAAGAAGTGATAGTAAAGATTTAAAATAAAATAAACGTTAGTAAAACTTAAGATCCTTACATACTTCCCGCCAGAGTTAATTAGTTTGAAACTGAGGTCTAAAACGACCTTGTTGAAAACTTTTAGCTCTAGAAACTAACGCGAGGCCAAACTTTTACAATCATAACTTAGCTAGAAACTAGAAAATTTTAAAAGAAAGAAATTTGTTACAATAGCAGCTCCCGGAATATACAACAATCTTTTTTCTTTTTCATCTGTACTGCATCAAAACAGGAGCTTTATTCAATTCTGGTTCCTTCCAGAGATCTGGAAGGAAAACTAGTTTAATGAAATGTTACAGAATGACATTGCAAATAACATATAGAATATACTTTTCTTAACATTCTTATTTCATTCATGACTATTTTAATTATCTCTCCCCGGGCTCTCTGACATGTGTTGTAAAAACACCAAACACGAATGTGTTTCTGTCTATGTGTTCAACACTTCCTCCTACAATCAAAACACTAATGTGTTAAAATTCAACATACGAGACCTCTTAACACACCCTAATTTCAACTCTAGACCCTGAGGTACTATTCTGAAAGTGGCTAACTCTAAAGTGTAGCGTCAGAGAGCCTAACTACATCATTCAACCTTTAACACATATTCACCATGATTTAATCTTTACAGTCACACGAATAACAAATTTTTTAACATTACTTTCACTTTTACCATATCACGTTATTTCTAAACATTCAAAATAACAGTTCACATGTATACAAGAACATATCAAGATGCCGTTAATTTTACACATTTGAAAACATACATTAGTAGTACATTGTTAACTTCTATTCTTTTCAAAGCAAGTGCCAATTCTTTCTACATTGAAATAATACTACATTTCAAAAAGTCTTTCAGACTAAAACTTCTTTCTTGTTAGAATGTTTTAAATAAAATTTATACAATAACTTTTTACAATATTTAAGTCTTTATACAACGCTATTATACATCAACTTTAGTTTTACGCGCGAGTAATTGAAAAACATAATAAGAAAATCGGTCACAACTCATTTCTCGCCCTTTTGGCGATAAAGGTAGACCTCGCATGAGGTAAAACTTCTTGAAATCTGCCACTTGCAGTAAGAATGAAAGATTAACTTAAGTTTGTAAAGTAACATAAAATTTTACTTATCTTTGTAATATTCAGACATCCTTTTCTGGGCCCAGTCTTTAAAGGTGCTGCAGACCGTAGCTTGGTTGATCCTCCTTCTTGTACGGGCTCGCCCTTCAGTGCTTTCTTCTGGAAGCTTCCGTTTTTCACCACTACGGCCACCCTTGAACATCTTCCTTCTGTCCTCTGCTTGTGGTCTTGGCCGTTTGAAGGCAGCTGGTCTTGGTGGAACCGGGAAACTTCTGTCGTGATCCTGCTTGGACCTCGTTGTTGGCCGTTCAAATTTTTCTTGTACTTTTTCCTCCGCCGCTGATGGCCCTTCCGCAGTTCGGCGACTTTTGCTGCGGAGAGTTCTGTCGGATGAGTCAATCTTCCGTTTCACAGCCGGGTTATAGTTGCCGTCCTTTCTCCCGGTCTTTTCCACATACGTCGTCCTTCTCCCTTCTTCATTCTGGGGGTGTTCGTGAACTCTGTTTTTTGGACGGTGGAACGGCTTCTTTTTCTTTGTACCTTCAATTTTTCCGCGGGGCAATTTTCTTTTCACTTGCTTCTGTCTCTCATTGGCTTGCCCTTGTACTTGCCGTTTTCCCACCTCTGGAACTTGTACCTGCGGTGTCTGCCGTACCGGATCCTGCAAAAGATCTGAAAAGATTTGCATTTTATTACGGTCATAGAATGGTTTTATCTGGTCAATGTTTGCGGAACAGGTTTCACCATTTCTTGCCTTTAACACTACAACAGCGTGAGTTATTTTTTCTATAACATATGGTCCTTCAAAGCGTGGAAAAAATTTGGCAGTTTTATCTTCTGGTGCTGAAGAAAGTGAATGCTTAATTTTTAGTACTTCATCCCCTACTTTATAAGTTACTCCCCGTCGTTTCAAGTCATAATACAATTTTTGTTTTCTTTGTGCTACTTCCGTATTCTTTTTTGCTTCTTTTATTAGTTTTTCTATATCACCCATTTTAAATTCTGGGGCTCTTTGTTGCACATAAAATAGTTTATCTAACGGTGTTATAACCTTTCTGCCTAGAAATAACTCAGCAGGAGTTTTGCCCGTTGTATCATGTTTTGCGGTCCTAAGGGCGAAAGCAAATTCATTGACATAGTTATCCCAGCTTTTATGAAAATTTTTAACATAACTACGGATAATTTTCACTATATTTCTGTTGACCCGTTCCGCTATATTTGATTGCGGCCGATACGGGACCATTTTTAAATGACGTATGCCCAGTTTTTGGCACATGTCTTCAAATATATTACTTACAAATTGAGGACCATTATCCGATATAACTTTTAGGGGCGCCCCGTATTTTAAAATATATTTATTTAAAATAGAATCGGTAACTAATTTCGCGGAGGCTCGTTTTAAGGGAACAATTTCGGTCCATTTACTAAAATGATCAACTATAACAAGGAGATAGCGACTTTTGTTTAACTGACTTTTTGGGAAAGGGCCCAATAAATCGATGCCGATTATTTCATTTGGAAATTCGGATTTAATACTATTTAGAAACCCGGCCGGGCGGAAATTAATATAATTAACGGCTTGACATGTTGGGCAGGACTGGACATACGCCCTTGTTAACTTTTGCAGTTCAGGAAAGTAGACTGCCTCGCGTACGCGTTGAGTAGTTTTTCGAATACCAGCATGAGAAGCTAAAGGGCTGTCATGGAGCTCTTGCAGGATATTTAATCTAAGACTAGCTGGGATAACAGGTCGAAATTCGTTGTTGGAATTCGTAGTTTTTGTATAAAATAATAGACCATCTATTAGTTCGTAATGGGCCGCCCTATTTCTTATCGCCACAATATCTTGGTGGCTAAAATTTTCAGGATCCTTCAAATACTCATAAATACTTCCAAACTCAGGATCCTTACCCAGTTCGGTTATTACAGTTTCTCGGGAATTTATTGTACACGCTGTCAGCATTGCAACTTTTACGGTATTACCCTGTTCGTCTAATTTAATTCGTGACAGGGCATCTGCTACGATATTTTCCTTTCCGGGGGTATGCTTGATTACCAGATTATATTCTTGCAGCTTGAGTGCCCATCTTATTAACCTTGGGGATAAATTTTTTCCAGAGTACAATCTAGTTACCGCCGCATGATCAGAATATACTGTTATCGGCGCCTTTCCAAAATAGACTCGGAACTTTTGCACTGCTAACAGAACTGCAAGTGCCTCTCTCTCGGTCGCGGAATAGTTTCTTTGTGTTTGATTTAAAGTTCGGCTAAAAAATGCTACTGGCTGCTGATTTTGCGAAAGTACCGCTCCTACCGCATAATCCGAAGCATCCGCTGAAATTTCTAAATTTTCATCCTTTTCAGGAAATTTCAACACAGGGGCTTGCGTTAATGCTTGTTTTAATTTTTCGAAAGCACTATTGGCTTCGGCCGTCCACGAGAATCTTGCCTTTTTCCTTTTTAATTTTAACAATGGCTCAGCGATAGCCGCAAAATCTTTTATAAAGGACCTATAATATGAACAAAGTCCTAGAAAAGAAGAGAGCTTCTTTGCCGTGTTTGGAGTCGGATACTTTTGTACAGCGATTATTTTTGATTCATCTGTCTCGATCCCTTTTTGCGATATTTTGTAACCTAAATATTTTAATTCAGGGGCTGCAAATTTGCATTTTTCGACATTAACTTTTAGACCGGCCTCATTTAATAAAGAAAACACCTGTCTTAAATCCTGTACATGTTGGTCTAGATTATCACTAGTAATAATGATATCGTCTAAATAGATAAATGTGGACTTTCCGAGAACAGGTCTTAACACAATGTCCATGCATCGCTGAAATGTTGCTGGGGCGCCTGAAAGGCCAAACGGCATTCGCAAAAATGCATAAGTGCCAGACTTGGTTATAAAAGCAGTCTTAGGCACGTCCTCAGGCCTGATCCCTATTTGAAAATAACCATTCTTTAAGTCTAAAGTTGTCATAAATTTGGTTGATTTTATGTTCCTTAAAATTTCTTCTATAATCGGTAACGGATATACCGGATATTTCGTTATGGAATTTAATTTACGGTAATCAATAGCGAATCTCCACCTTTTTGGATGCTCCAAAGGATAATCATTATTTTTCTTACATAAAACCACCGGACTAGCATAACTACTTGAGATAGGCGTTACGATCTCTTTACGTAGCATATCGGTAATATGCCATTCTATAATTTTTTCCTTATTCTTATCATACCGGTGTGGTTTTTGACGAACCGGCAATGCATCTCCGGTGTCAATACTATGGTTAGTAACCTGGGTAAATCCTGGAATATCACTAAATAAGGAAGCAAATTCACTTACCACTTGTCGGATTCTATCTTGCTCGTCATTAGGCAGGTGGTCGAGATTTAACCTTGGCGGTTCAACCTTTTCTACACGCACTGGTTTCATCGTCAGCTTAAGAGACGCTTCATTAAAATCCAGTGTAGCTTGTGCGTCTGAAAGAAAGTCTATTCCTAGTATTAAGTGTGCTTGCAAATTCTTTACTATAAAAAACATCACCTTTACTTGTTCGTCCTTGATACGGATGTACAAAGGTACTTTACCTACGCACTTACATTGTTCTCCTTGCGCCGCTAATACTGTTGTATTATCCGCATTATATATGCGGTATTTGCGAAAATACTTTCTAAAAAAAACTTCTGCCACACAGGAACACTGCGCGCCGGTATCCAGGAGTGCGGTGGCCGGGATATTATTTACCAAGACTTCAATCTTCGGAAGAGTTAAATTTTTCACCATTACTGTATTTAACTTGTAGGAAGAGGGGTTTTCGTGGCCTTCGGATTTCCGCACCCTCTCGTCAGCAGAAATCCGTTTTAGTTTAAATTATTTTTCCTTTCGGTGCTTTCCTTCTTTCTCCACTGGCCTTGAGAATTTTTTCCTGGGTTGCTATTGAACTGTCGACGTTCGCCGGCTGTTTTTGAATGCTCGGGTTTCCTTGCCCACTGATTCGCTTTTTCTCCGTAGCCATGTGCTTGAGTTTGCTGTAGTCTTGGCGTACCAAATTGGTTTCGCTGTTGATATTGGCGTCTTCTTTCGACGTCCGCCGTTCTTCTACTTTCAAACTGGATTGCTAGCTCAAATAATTTTTCCAGTGTAGTCGGATTTCTCAATTCAATAAAGTCTTGCACTTGGGGTAGTAACCTCGGCAAAATCACTTGAATTATTTCAGGATCCGGACGGTTTCCATACAAGAGCTTGAAAACGTGAATTTTTCTTAAAATAAAACTCGAGATGTTTTCCATTCTTTGTTGATATATACTGAAAAGTTCTGTTTCTAATTTCGCACGATCCCTTACAACAGGGAAGGCTTTTAGTAGGGCAGTCTTGAAATTTTCGTAGGTATAGGTGGGACTTCCTGCTTGACCCAAGAGACTTCTGCCGATACATTTGAACCAGTTAAGCTCTTGGCCCCTCAAAGCGCTGGTAGCTAAGGTAACTTTTTGAAACTCGTGCACGGGGTAGAGCATGAAGTGGTCATCCAATTTTTCCAAAAAACTGGTTACCTGTGAGTTTCCATTAAACGTTGCTTCTGGTTTCATCGAAGCGCGCATGGTCTGGACAATATACCCAAATCCTTCCAGGGCGGCAGCTGGCATTTCTGGATTCTGAGCTGTTTCTGCAGGCAGCACAGGTTCTTCTTGAAACTCGGCCATGGTTATTCTTCGTCGGGCGCCACTATCAGGTTCAATGTTTCTTCTAACCTTCTTCGGAAACATACAATGACCTGACTAGAACAGAGAGCTTACTAAAGCTATGTTCACTAATTGTAGTAAGTAGACAGGATACAGACGAAGGGTATACAAAACCCTTTATTTTTTTTCTTTATATATACAATGACTTCCGTACTTCGGAATACAATGACCCTCCACTCGGGGTCTAACTTAAAAGATATCAAAATAAAACTAAACTCTAATTTAACTTTAGAATAAGATTGGCCTTATAATAACAGAAAGCGTATGTAGCACAGAGACTGTGAACACTACAATACGTTTAATTTATCAAGAGGATTAAAACCTCTGGCCTGGAAGGCAAAGTAGCAACTGCGTAACTTCTAAGGTAAGCGGCCTGCTTCGAACTCACGGCTTCCTCTCTTCTGCTTGGCAAAAAGGCCACACTTAAATACTTGGCGTTCGCCAGACAACTTTGCATAAACTCCTTCACGCTTATAATTCTGGCCGGAAGTAGAAAATAAGAAGTGATAGTAAAGATTTAAAATAAAATAAACGTTAGTAAAACTTAAGATCCTTACAAGGTCATATAAATTGTTAGAAATTACAAACTACAACCATTCGTATCATTAAATACTATAAGAGCTTTTTAAAGGCATGATTCCCAATATTGGTAACAGACATGAAAAGAATACCTAAGCTTACGTTAAATATTACATAACTGCTTAGGATCAACACAAAACCGTACCCGTTCTAATGTTATTTCATTTTGCACACAGCTTTAAAAACTATTTAAGAAATACGCTCGCGTGTTTCAACCTTAATTTTTTTTTTCATAATCTAACTGAAGTATTAAAACACAAGTCTAAATTGCCAGATTTTTGCTAACATTTGAGAGCTTTAATTAACATTTAACCCAAAACACACAAATATTAATTTTTAAATAATTTAAGTGCTAAAATAAATTTTAGTATTTAAAATATTTAAAATATTTAAAATAATAAAATTAAATGAAGGAGATAAAGCAATTTGTAAGTGCAGGCACACTAAAAAAAGTAAGCTTTATCAGAACTATTTATGTTTTCAAAGATTTGATCCCCAGGCAATGTTGAATGACAATAACTGAAAGCTAGATAAAGAAGAAATAACAAGCTTTGATCATCAGTAACGGAAGAGGGGGGGGAGAACTGATTACTCCAAATTCCCATGATAATAATTTATTTAAACGATATTTCTTCATAAAATAAAAATTTCTCGGTTAAATAAAATCTACATAAACAATGTTTAATTACTTTAAATATAAGTACCACAGAAAGATTGTGTGCCGCAAGGTAAATTATGGAAAAAGTAAAAGCAAACACATCTTGCTCATCTTCTAAGCAGTTTCCGGAATACTTCCACTTTTGAGTGCGTGAATAGGCTTTTCATCAATAAGAGCCCCTCCACTCGAAAGCTTTCGGTTCGAAAGACGAAAATGCAAGCGAGTAGTAAATTTAGTTAGAAAAAAATATTTCTTTGTAAGCAAAATGGGCACTACAGACTTTTTACGGCATAATTTTCCGAAAATAAAGAACATATACTGTTTCAGATAAAAGTAGAGTGCTTAGATGGTTATAGACGGAACTTCCAAAATAATTGCATAGTTGCATGTTTTTTAGTGATTTTGTCATGTTTTCAAACTCTTTTATACTTATCTACAATGTCACATCGAGGTTTAGTCTTGAGGTAATTAAGAAAACATTACGCACAAATTATATTAACTAGACGAAACGAAAATTTGATATCTGCCCTTCTTGAATTTGATTGTTACTCAGAAAGTTATTAGTACCGAAATGTTGTGTTACAATGAGATATCAGGATCAAATAGTGAAACTTGCATAAAAAATTGGTTGTAAAAGTGAAAGAACCTTCAAATGAAAAGACAGCAGATTAGATAGGTTTGTTCAAAATCAAATTGTATAAACAAGATTCTTGGGTAACAGTATATGTAAGTCCAATTATTATACTGATCAACGTCATCAAAAATTTTATAAAATAATGAATAATAATATTTTAAAATACGTATACTTTATGGTATTTTTAAAAATCCGAAATGTCTTATTTCATTTGCGGAGTTAAACAAAAAAGTAGCAGAAGTTAAAAGTAGCTCTAAGAAAGAAAATAAGACAATAAAAAGCACGATTTCAGGATCATCTAAATTCAATACGTTTTTAAAATAAACATATTAGATAAATAACTTTTAGTGACCGACGAGCATTTGTTATGAAAATGAAATCTCGAGATAGTTCTCGGGAAGAAAAAAGATATATACAGAGAGGCAATACTAACATCGAGAAATTGTATAGGTCATATATCCAAGCTCTTTCTTTTACCTTAGGTACGAGTTTAGTTTGAGTTTATACTGATGTTAGATTAATGGACAGTTTGCACTCATCATACCAGAAAGAATTAGTAAGACGAATATGTGTGTCCATCGCACTTAAGGGCCAGTTTTCTAATTATAGCACATGAGTATCCTTTTCTCCCGCAGCTGCATAATACAATTATTACGTACCTAAATTTACATTTCTCATTTCTTAATTACAGCATATATTATCTAAATGTCGTCAACTGAAATAAAATACACTGTAAATCTATAATGCAGTTAAATTTTTAGTCAACAAATATGATCACCAAGAGCTAATATAAATGAAACAGCACGTTCACAAAACTCACAGATCGAGCAGCTAGGTATCTGCTCATTATTTTCGTTTTCTACACTCATTTCATCCGTATGGGAAACATATGTGGAACTATGGATGTGTAAACTGAGACGAAACTGCATTAGTAGTTTCAGGTTCCAAATCTACAATGAAACAATCTGGCTGTATATGGATTTTTATGATTTTCTCCACGTTTATCGTACACATGAGCTAGCTTTTCTTACATATTTTCGTTCTCTACACTCATTTCATCCGTATGGGAAACATATGTGGAACTATGGATGTAAACTGAGACGAAACTGCATTAGTAGTTTCAGGTTCCAAATCTACAATGAAACAATCTGGCTGTATATGGATTTTTATGATTTTCTCCACGTTTATCGTACACATGAGCCAGCTTTTCTTACATATTTTCGTTCTCTACACTCATTTCATCCGTATGGGAAACATATGTGGAACTATGGATGTAAACTGAGACGAAACTGCATTAGTAGTTTCAGGTTCCAAATCTACAATGAAACAATCTGGCTGTATATGGATTTTTATGATTTTCTCCACGTTTATCGTACACATGAGCCAGCTTTTCTTACATATTTTCGTTCTCTACACTCATTTCATCCGTATGGGAAACATATGTGGAACTATGGATGTAAACTGAGACGAAACTGCATTAGTAGTTTCAGGTTCCAAATCTACAATGAAACAATCTGGCTATATATGGATTTTTATGATTTTCTCCACGTTTATCGTACACATGAGCCAGCTTTTCTTACAAACTCCAGCCCAAGACACCAGTCCTTAAAGTAGACTGGTTTGACTGCTTTGTCGTAACAAACTAAATGGAAATGTCGGTTTGTTGATTTTCAGAAAGCACTTAAAAAAACAGGTGTTTGCAAAATATTTATAAATGACGGATAAATAATTCTTAAGATATATACCTGAGACGTACGCGGTAGGAGAAACAAAACAACAACAACAACAGAGAAACAAAATCATCAAAGCGTTTAAAACTTAACATTTGCAATGAGTATACCCACTTAACATTTGCAATGAGATAACAGCTTCCCACGAATGGTTAGGTTAGCTTATTTAAGAAAGGAAAAGCGCATGAGGGTCAGAGCCGTAAGCAGGGTTTTCAGCGCCCGAGGATAAGCTGAAGATGACCTTGTTTGCCAAGTATGGAAAACATTTCATTCTAAAATTTCGTAACATCAGTTTGGCGTCCCCTGTTGTTGCGCCCAGGTATAGATGTTTTCCCTTGATTCCCCCTAGCTACGCCACTGATGGGGGCTACATGCTTGAAGGAAAATGAAACCTTCGTGGAGGACTTTCTAAAGTAAACTGGTTGGATATTCATGTTCCATACGGGGAAAACTACGAAAACCAACCATGCAGCTACCCGTTCGCTAGGCTTCGAGCCCGGAACGAACTAACAGTATTTAACGGTCTTGACCACTCAGTAGACAATGATCGCTTCCAGTCCGCTCAGTGGGAATGAAAATCGTAATGTACGTAAATTATCCTACTGTTTTAAATGCTTTAGACCTCGTCAAGCAAACTAAAACATTGTTAGACTAGGTTATTTGAATATATTAAAGTCACGAGAGCTATCTGTCTAAAAACTACGAAAACCAACCAAGCAGCCATCCCATTCGCTTGGGTTTGAATCCAAACCAGGTCGAAATACCAGTATTCAGCGGTTTTTAACCACTAGCGCACTGATGGGGCTGTTTAACATTGTAATTGAAACATATAAAATAATAATGACTAATTCACTATCAAAGAATACCAACATTGAGTATATCAGAAAATTCGAGTTTTTTTCAAGTATGAAAAATTAACATTTCACGAACTAGCAAATATTAATTATACCATGTTAGCTACACTATCATCTAAAATTTTTCAGTGTATATGAAAGTATCGAATACGAACAGAAAAAGTTTGACAAAACAATTTATATTTGGATTTTTTAGAACAGAAAAATCTAAGTTTAAAATTTTTTAGTGCGATCTGACAATAATCATTTTTTAAGCATTATATTAATTAGAATACATTGCTAATTTGCACGGAAGTACTAATATTGGAAAATTGGCAGAACATTTTTGGACATCACTGATGCAGTCACTAAATAAAAGATATTTTTACATTGTTAAAACAAAAGTTCATTCGATGTAAAAACCATTTAAAATCTACAGTAAATAAAAACAAATTCAAAAGTAAGAAAGAAATTTTATTTGATAACAGAAATTATTTGCGGTATTTATTTCTGTTTTGTTTTAACAAACTCTCAGATTACTAATATCAGGTCTTTCGGTATCTATGTAATGTTTTTTCTCTTCCTTCTTACCACGTGTCTTCGTGACGCACGTTAGGAACTGGAAGCACGTTAGGCTACAAGTCAGAAGAGATGAAGTTCGAGTCCCGCCAAGTGCATTGCCCAAATTTCCCAGCTTCAAAATACTTAGTGATCCCACACATTTAAAATGAATTTGCTTTTTACTACATTATTATGTCAGAAATTTAAAATATTTGATGCTAAAAAGGTATAACTCAGTGATTTGAATCGAATTGCCATCATTAAACCGAGAAATCATTAATAAAATAAGATAAATAAAGACTGAAAAACACGATTAAAGTGGACAAAAGTGATTAAATAATATGTTTTATTTAACTATAATTGTTTATATTAATGGTGAGCTTGTAAAGTCTAGTAGTATCGAAGAGGCACCCAATTCTACACTAGAGCCCTGAATCGTAATATGCATAACTGACACCAGAGTGTTCAAGAGTAACTGGTTGAAAATAAAAATCTTTAAAATTTTACTACAGATTACTGGGAATACTGAACAATCCGATGAAGTGTCAGTTTCAATTACGTTGTTACTAGTCATGCGCGTTAGTTCAAGAGTATTTACATATATTATTCTGGCAGTGACCATGACACTTAAGAAGAAACTTTGGAGCTTTCAAATCAAAATGAAGCCAAAAATCTGGAAACAGAAACACAACAATTATATTACTTCAATTTCGGTACTATTTCTTAATATGAAACTTTGTTGCAACATTTCTATAGAGTGAATCTTTACGGAAATAGTCTGATAACACATTTTATATACGTCAAACATTTTGTCTGAATTGAAGTTTTCCTTTCTTAGGAAATGTAAAGCTTCAGATTCAATGGATGGCTGTACCTACAGGAGCCTTTTGTAACGACAATCTTAGGCGCTATAAATTTTGTAATTGTGTTTTAAGTGGTTGCGTCAAAATGTGAGCCAATCTCGAAAAGTTTCTTTCTTCATCCAATGTTTTCGTTTCGTTCAAGAAGACTTGAAATATTTTGCAATATTATATTCTTAACATTTTTGTTCCTTTGTTTCCTTTGCCATGTCATAGCCAGATGGCGAGAACTGCAGAGAATTTTCTTTGGAGAAATTCTATACCAGAGAATAGATTGTTTCAGCCATCTTTTCACCGATGTCAACATGAAACTTTATTTTTGCCATCTCTGATCAACTTTATTCAAACTGCTGAAATTCTTTTATGCCATATTTTACAACAACAAAGTTTACACAGATTTAAAAAAAATATTCTAAATTCATTAAGGTTCCAAAGTTACCTGCGACTGACGATTATATTGTATGCATTGTAGTATGCACATGTAAATAATATTGTGCCGCATAAAAATACTACAGTCATATTAAAAAAAGGAATAAAAATTCTTCAGAACCAATAATTTATCCAGGCAAATTAATGTGTCAATGTTTCATAATTATCACAGGGCAAATAATTTTCTGAATTTTATTTTAGGCAACATATAATGAATCAATAAATGCAAACCTGCACGCAAATTCTGAAAACTCAGAAACAATTTTACTTTGGTGCTAACTCAAATATAAAAGTAGACTGTTGCGTTTTGAGAAAAAACGCCCCTCCCACTGTCCAAATAACAGAATAAGTTTTACTTGCGTTAAAGGTTACGCTTATTTGAATATGGCAAAGCCACGAGGGCTATCTGCTTAAGAGGAGGGATGCCTTCATGGAGGACTTTCTAAGGAAAACTGGTTCTTATTAACGTTACACATGTGAAAAACCGCGAAAACCAACCATGCAGCCCGCCCGCTCGCCTAGGAAGGCACTACCAAGCTAAGTCGAACTACCAGTATCCAGTGGTCTTAACCACTCGGCCACTGGTGCAGCGCTTGTAACAAAGAAAGACCATACTTACTTTTGAGATGGACTTCCCGTATTTATGTTCGAGTTCATCTATGTATTTATACACTTAATTTACGTCACACTCAACTTGTAACTGTAGAACAAGCGCAAATTACATAACTGATATATGTATGTAATAATATATGAATGTATGCAAAAAAAAAAGACTATTACATAAAAGATAAATATAAAAATACATAATTTATTACCTATAATAATCGAATAAAATGGACTAAAGTAAAATACGTTTGTCATAAATTTATATGTGAATTCATAAATGCATGTTCGTTGTAAAGCAAAAATTGTCACAAGTAAGACCTGTAGCATATTTGAACTAAAGGATATTTCTAAAGTTGTGCACAAGAGTTAAAAATAAAAAAAATTGTAGACTCCAATTTTAACAATAAGATTACTTTTACGCAAGATAGTCAATCAAATACATATAAAACAGAGTAATTTCTTCCATAAAAATAAGAACTCAAAGCAAAAGTGAACAAAAGAAAATAAAATTGTAATGTATAAAAAAGTGGTCTCGCCCGCAACAGGAAAGCTAAAAAATGTAAAAATCACTGCAAAATAATGGACTCTCAAGGTCTAAAATTATTTGATCCGACAGCAAGCGAAGAACAAAGAAAAGCAAGCGGTCAAGGCAAAAGTGTGTATAGGTTCCTACTGTGTAACATATATATATATCTTTCATGATTGGAAAGCCAAGAAAAGAATGATGAAAAGAAAAATTCCATTTATTCAGAAAAATTCTTACTAGTTTGCTTGTTTTATAACTCACCCCCCCCCACACACACACACACTAGCAGCTGGTGCACAATTAATGGAAATAAAATTTTCGATTTCCTTTTCCATTCTTCTGTTTTATATTTATGTATATATGTCCGCATCATTTATAAAACTGAAATATTCTTCAGTGAATATTTAGAAATTAAGTTAGGAAAATTATTGATTTACTAATTCACATGGTGCATTAATAATCTGGAGACAGTTTGCGGGAGCGATTTACTTTCGATGCGCAAAGTTTTCATTATCATCAATAAAGACCCGTTATTGGCAGCTAGGTTTAAACCACACAACACTAACCTTAACTTTGTCATAGGTCACAACGAGCAGACTGCGTGATTTGACGCAGATGTAAAATAAATACTATCAGGTTTCCTTAGGAAAATCTTTCGAAGAAATTTCTCTTTCCCAAACAGATAATTCTTGAAGTGCATACATTTAAGAAAGTGACATATGAAGAGATTTATCAGGGTTATTTAAAAAGAGATAAAATTTTAAAATTGTTATACTTGAATTTCTGTAATATAATTGTAAAAGTTTTATTTTTTAGCCCAAAGGGCGTTAGCCCAGAACGATTATTAATTTCGTTTTGGCACTTTGCGTTGATTCACTATAAACGGCGAATCACTTTTTGAACTGTTGCCAACAAATATTAGACCCCTGTGTTATATTTAAAGACATTAAATAATGAAAAATATGCATAAATGTAAGTATGTTTCTCACATTGTGATAAAACAACAGTACCTAGAGCCATCAAATTTTGAATAACGTACATCTCCACTCGAATATGGGCATCTGAAAGCCCAAACTTGGAATTTGTTTTTTTAGCTATTTTATATTTTGTTAAGCATTTATGAGTTTTTGATTAAGATACTCAACGATTTCAAAGCGATGGCAACACTGTACGAAAAAAATATATATTCAGAGCGCGAGACTATGTATCGGAAATTCTAAACATATGCTCTTTTAAATATTTTGTGATATTGCTGTTGAAATGAATTTTATGGTTTAAGTGCGAACATCAATAGAAACATGAAGAACATGAATATTTAATAAATAAAAGTAGCACATGAAGCCCCTTGGGGGCGTAATATAAAATCTGAAAGCGTTCAGATTTTTTTGCTTTGTTTTTTTTAAATTCCATTTATTTGCTTTTAAAATACCATTAAATGAAGCTATGATGTCGAAAAGATTACCGTTACTCACACATTACTCTTTGCAGGTTACTCCTAAATGAAATTTCATTTCATGACGCTGTATTAAGGATTTAATAGAACCATTAGATGTGAACCGAACTGACTGAATCCATGAAGCTTATTTTGCTTAAGTCGTTAATGACATCAAGATTCTTTCCACAGCTTAAGTTGAATTCTTTCGCGATAGCCAATGTGAATTCTTCTTTTCTTACTTCAGAAGGTTTTGAAATTGATTTAACGAAGAAAATATCTAACTACAATAAAATGAATTAGATTTGCTTCACTTTACGAAATTATCTGACAAACAAACGCAAATAAAATAACAGCAACAAGACAAAAAGAAACATGCCAGTGAGCAAACAAATTAATTATACTTATCCCATTAAGATGGCGTACAACCGATCTCTTACAGTGTTATCACTATGATAATTTTAATGCAGGTATTCCCCATAAACGCAGATTAAAACAGAAACCGTTAATTAAATAATAACACAGCAACACGCAATTAAAGCTTTCGATTATCTTGACTTCCAACGAATCTTGCACTTATCACGAAAGAAAAATTATTCTTTTTCTATAACTGACGCAGCATTGTCTAAACACAGTTGGGAAGAAAGGTGCTATTTTGTTTAAACTGAACACTCTCCGCCAGGGAAAAAAACATGAATAATCATTATCGCTTCGCGTTACTGAAATAAGAAAAGAATATTTTTTTTTTTTTTGTTTTGCTTTCATTCTCAAGTAAATATATTGATGAGAACCACCGAAATAAAGTAACTAACATGCACCTATACAGGCACAAAGTCAGAATTCTGCTTTTCAAATATGGCAGCTGGCACAGATATTCCGACGTTTATTGAAGGCGTAAGGTCTCTAGATTACGTGACTATAGTAATTCCCAATTAAATGTTGAAGGGTTAATAAAAGTGTCACGCTTGTTCCTTTTTTTTCCCCATTAACGCCAGCAAGCTCTTGTCGCCGGCCGATTCTCATTAATAATATGTTAACAGAGGTTGGGAATGACTTCTAGTTTAAGGGGTTGTCATATATTTACGATTACAATCTTTTAAAAATTGTTTTCGAGGTAGAAACATTTTTACATAATTCATAAATGACTTAAATTGCATCCTTCTTTAATTTCAGGCAGGATGTTGTTTATTTTTATTCTTTAATCAAATAAATATGCATTTCAAATGCCACCTAATGTCACATTTCTAATGAATTTTGACTCGAAGGCAAAATTAATAACTGTTCTTCCCCTCCCTTTTCAAGTCTGTCTGGCTAGTGATTAAAAATTTGCACATGAAAGCTTTAATTTGGAAAAAGGCTATGTGCTACGAGACAGCTTTCCAAAAGGCTACAAATAAGAGTGCGTTTAAAAAAACAGATGAAAGAGCCAAATGATTTAATTTGGTTTACTAATTACTAATATGTATGCTTAGTATGGCACTGATATTTTTCAGAGAGTAGTGCAAATATGTTATACATTACTATTTGCTATAATGCATGAAACTTTATGAGTGCAAAACACTGAATATATAAAATTACAATGATAGTCGTAAGTTTGCAAGATAAAAACTTGCATATGGTTTTTTTTTCTTGCTAGTAAAAAAGATAAAATGGTAAAGTAACTGATGAATTTGCAAACTGCTGAAATTAGTCAAATGATATTAGGTGAATCCAGTCTTCCCCTAAAATTTTAGCTCTAAAGAAAGACATTACAAATTCAAGCAGCAAAATAATCCAGGAGATTTTGAATATGAATCCAGGAGAATATGAATGGCTAAAGTGTCGTTCATTAGCTTTCCCAATGAAAGCAATTTCTTAGGCAAAGAAAGTAAACAAAGAGTTTCAAATTTCGTCATGAAAATATAAGGTATATCTCCCACTTCCCTAGCCTGCCTTCGTGGTGTAACGGTAGCACGCTGGGCCGGTATTCCAGAGGTCCGTGGTTCGATTCCCGGCGAAGGCGCTTTCTAATTTTTCATCTCTCTGGCTTCAAAAAATCCTAATGTCTCTACAAAAGGACTGCTATTTTTTTGTAGAATGTGAATTGATAGAATGTTTCATTTGAACAAAACAAAGAAATTTAAAAAGTAAATTTAGCTAATTATAACAATTAAAAAATCCAATATCTAATGAAATCTATTTTTAACTTTCTGCTGGTTCCTTAAAATAATAGTTATTATCTGTTCTGTAAATAACTATTCTTTCTATATGATCTAATTCTTTCTATAAGATATATATGTTCTAAGATATAATGGTTAACGTTTTCATGGGAAATGTGTTCCCCAAATTGTTGAAAATAACTAAAAGTTTTTATTTAACAATAGCTTTCTCTATGAATCAGCTGCTAAATAGTTTATTTATGATTTAGTTTAGTAATTTCAGATCTCGGCGAAGTGTTTTGAGGTTAACTAAATATGACGTAAAGTTTTCTAATATAGCATTAATCAACATATCTTACAATTTCAAGTGATTATTTTTCAGAAGAGGTTTTCAAAGCTTTCTCAAAGCTCACATGGCTGCATTCTCAAAACTGATATTTCGCTCTAGTTTCTGAATCATTATCATTACGTACATGGGTGTTCAACAATAGACATGGCTGAAAAGTAGCAAAAGAGGTGACTAATGCAAGAATTGATTTAATTTATAGCAAGTAAAAATACGAAAAGTAAAGGAAATATATTCTGGCATCGCTAATTATTTAATATTATTTGATAAAAAATTATTATTGCAGAATTTTTACGGATTACTCTTAACGGTTAAAATATTTTACGAATTAACTTCAACAGTTTAATTTTAAAGAGCTACATACATTTGTTTACTCTATATATGTTTGTATAGTAATCTACTATGTTAGTTTGACTGTAATTTTTCTTTTACTATTACAGGCATAATAATTCTTAGTTTAGATTTTTTTAACCAGCAGTGCTTTTTTTTAACTGAAACTGTAGTATTCTTGGAAGTTTAGATTTGCAATCTTCATTAAAATTATCTATCTATCTACTTGTCGTAGAAGGTTTAAGGTATCGCTTACAGTTAAACTCTCTTGAGATCGTGACACGTCAAAATAGCTAAAGCCATAAGAGACCCCGAGGAACAGCCCAAGACTAAACAGCCCTGACAAAAACGGTTTTCAAGAATAAATAATTATCGTTTAATGCTACGCGAGAACATTTACAGCTTTTACGCAATAGGTTAATATCAGGTTACTATAAAAGAAAAAATAATTACTATTACAGGTAATAAGCCAGAATGGTTTACGCCAGGTATTTTAAAATAATTAAAATCTGGCGGAATTTTAAATAAATAAGAAAACGTGTCTGTATATATAAAAATATTATTAGCATTGAGCTTTATTTCAAAATATGATGTCAGAGAAGTATTTGAAAAATTAGCTCAGTAATCCCACACAAAGTAGAACCCATTATCGTTTACTGGGAAGAAACGTATATAGAATGAATAAGACGCAATCGCAGAGCACAACCATAAAGTGCAATACGTATATGGAACGGCTAATATGAGAGCGTCGTCAATGGTCTTTCGAGGACAAGCAATTCGGTAGAAGGCCATTCCAGAAAACTGATCCATTCGTCTACAGACTCATCGACCATTTCCGGAAACAGCAAGATATAACGGAAATTCGCATAATCCTCCTTACTGCAGGTATTCACAATACATATAGTAGATGCAAGCAAAACGAAACACGTACAACTTTAATCAATACCTGGAAGTATTAGTAGATAATTATGTGAACATGGAACATATGAAATTTCTTCGTGGCATTTCACATAATCCTGAATTGTAAGTTCTGTATATTTATCTATTAATATATTGCACATATATTTCTTAAAATGCTTTTTATTAAATATTCAGAATTTGAACTATTTTGACGTGCTCTTTTAGATAAAGGTTATCATTTAGTCTTGAGCTATTGCTTCGGGATTGGTCGAGCTTTATTCTAGGGTTATTTTAAAGGGGTACCCTCAAGAGAGATAATTTTTCAACATATTCTCAATAATCAAAGAATGAAGCTTCTCAAAATATCAGATGTTTCTTCACATAAATTTTCTAATTAAACTGATGCATATTTATGTTAAATTTAGCTGGAAACTACTGTAATCAGGCTCTGGCATATCTCAGCATTTAAGTGAAATCGTAGTTTCAGCCCCAGTTTATATTACACAGGACGCGCCACAGCCATATGTAAAATTAGATTTGGCATTTCGTTGTATAACTGAATCGCAATATAAGCAGACAATTATGTTATAAATATAACATTTCTTTCAGTAGTTAGTAAATCTGACGAATGTGTACTTCACTTTCCTTCGAAAACAAATATTGAGAAACGAAGCCCCCGTTTTGAAATGCTATTTCTTCAGTGAGAGGCATGAATCAGAAGCCAAACTAAGTAAAAATCTGATTGCGAAGAATATTAAAAAAAGCTTTCCTTTTACCCTCGGGGTAAAATGTTTTGCTATCATTAATTTAGTTAACTTGTGTTTGCTCTTTTATTTCATTTTTAGGACGCATTAGTTTAGTTTCATTTATTATTTCTCTAATTATCATTAATTTATATAAGTTTATAAATATTTTTATTTCATCTTTTTGCATTTTATCTAATTACAATTATCAATATTTATTGTTTTAATTATTATTACTTTATTAATTCGTTTATTTCTCTTCGCCATTCCTAACAGCCATTTATAGGGCTGTCAAACTCTACCACATTCTGGTATCCCACCCTTTGTGAATGATATCTGGACGTCTGAGTAATCATACATGTTTTGTCTGGTATAATACACAACGGCGATCTAACAATTGCTTAAGAAATTAATTTCCCTTTCCTATTGCTAATTCTAGAACTATTTAGACATAAACGATCATTTCAAAGAAACAAACGCGTTGGAACAATTAGTTAACTGCCTAAGCAAAATATAGACATCGCATTTTTTTTAAAGGCTATTGTTTTTAAATGTCATATAAACACAAAAACTGCTTTCAGACACAATATATCACCATGTAGATGAGAAATTCATCTAACAAGCTACATACACCTTCAACAAAGTATCGCACTCTGATTTGCAGATCGGGTCATTTGTTTAAATTCTCACAGAATGCGAGCTTCCACGTTCGTCCATCACAGATGCAAGATTTTAAATTTATGCGCATAATTATGAGTTTAAAGGGAAGTTTTCAAGAATCATCAAAAGAGAATAGAAGTTACTCGGGATACGTAATACGGGTGGATGGTCTGTAGACTGCAGGCCAGTTGAATTTTAAAATCCTCTTTACTCGAGAAAGCCGTATTAAAGTATTGAGTTTCAGAACGAAAATCATTGAAAAGAAAAGAAAATGTGTCATATTTTTCTATAGAAATTAATTAACAAGGCTTTCATTTCACCGCGCACACTTTAGATGCATTTATCCGTTAAACCACTGTAGTAACAGCGGTCAAGACTTTTATTCCATGCCTTCTAGTAGTATAGTAAGTGCAGAAAATGTAAAGTATTTTCAAAACGACAATAATGTGCTGCTTTGATTTATCTAAACTACATCTTCTTCTGAAGAATTAATGGCATTAAACCCCATTCAAAATAAATTTTAAATGCGTGACATCAAACCTATAGCCAGAGTAATTTTTAATTGTGTCAATAGTACCAATAGAAATGCGAACTTCAATCAATTAATTTAAAGCATTTCATATGGAAAGAAATGCTGATTTAAGACTCAAATACATTTTGACGAAATTGAATGATTATTTTCAATTAAAAAAATTATAAACGATTTGAGATTTTAATGCTGTTCTTAATGCAGACGGATAGTAAGATAACCATCAGAATATAAAACAAATGAGCAAAAATGGAGACTTGCGAAAGGTTAAACATTAAAAAATATATAAAAAAATTTTTAGAATAGAAATTGACTTCTATATGCTGTCTCCTTGGAAGCGGGCGCATGACATACAATCAGCTAATTGCCAGTCATGTTCTGAGTGTACAGCTTGAATTTTATGTAATTGAGGAAACTTAAATATAAACAATAAATAATATCAAAATAAAGTCAAATACTAAACACACTTCCCATACAGCAGTGAAATTAAGAGAATGAAATACAGATTTTGATGAAAGAATTGTTAAAGCGAAAACAAAATGCGCATATCAACCTCTAAAAGACAAGCGCGGATGCAGTTTATTTTAGCATAGCAGAAATATAATCTGACAGGGGACGATAAAATCTTTTATTACTAATAATTTTTAGATAACTTCTGATGGAGAAATAAACAATACATTGCAAAAACAACTGGTAGCCTCAAAAAAATTAACAAAAGGGAAGGCGAAAATCCTGTAATAATGTCACAGATCCAATATTTAACAGCGCTTAAAATGTTCATACTAAAAATTTATACTTAAAATGTTCATACTAAAAATGTATACTTAAATTCCAGTCCAGTACCACAGCTTAAAGTGTGATTTCACACAGAGGTAAATAAATTGGAAGAAGCTTTGAACAGTCGAAAATGCATAAATTGTTTTAATGCCTAAGGTATTTAAATTTACAACTGGCAAATTAACTTATATTTAAAGAATACTGAGCAATTACTCAAAGGGAACTCATAATTAGGCTTACTTTCTAAGACGTCATTTTGCTAAGGATGGATTAAAAAAGTAAAACCAGCCTTATATTAGTCAATAAATCACACAGTTAAGAAGGTAGACAAGAAACAAAAATGAAAACAATACTGGTATGCTTTATACAATAGCCGTTAAGATTACGCTTAACAGACACCTTTTGAACATAAGCACAAAATTTATATTGTACGAGTATTTATAATGTAAACTTTTCTGATTTTTCTGTTTTTACGTTTTCCCCCCATTAATTACATCACTATTGGGTAATTTTGAGCCCCATGAGATAAAGAAACAAAAAATCACCAATCCAAAAATGCTCTACAGCCTTAGTTTTGGAAATTTTCAATCTGTCGTTTTTAGAATTTAAAGTGAAGGACTCCTAAAATTATATCTATGAGAAAACCTTATATACTGTTACTTGATATTAAATTGGAAGTGACAGCTGTTTTGAAGCTAAAAGTACGGGATGGATATCCTCTATATGAAAAAGATGTATATAGAAATATATGGAGATGAAATAACAAAAACTTGCCTTCGTTTTTCTTATTAATGAAAATAATGAAATATGCAGCTCACAATACAGTTTAAAATGTTCCCTGAAACTACGATAAAAATATCTCGATGTATAATTGCAGAAATCTGATTCACAGTGGAAAAGAAGAAAATTTTCACACTTCTCTGTAATTAATTCCCTTTTTCATGGCTATCTATTTACATGCGTCAATCACTAGTATAATTTTTTTCCTTTTAATCACAAAGTCCCCCCTACGCTATTTCTAATTTATTATTATTTTTTTAACTTTCTTATTTTATTTTTACTTCTAATTTTTTTTTCGAAAATAATTCAAGGACTCATTAGCAGCTGAGCGGTTAAGAATTGAAGTTAATTGAACATTATCCTTCCCGACTTCTATTCCCAAGCGAAATGAGTCAGTTGCAGTTTTTTTTTCTGCAGCTTTTCCTCGAGCACGCGGGAAATATGGGCCTTTTTAAATCCCGTTAGAAAGCCATCCGAGGAAATAATTCTCTTAAGATAGGTATCATGCTTCGTCATAACTTAAATATTAATGTTTTATGTTGAATAAAAGGACACACATAACTAACTATATATGCTGATGACATATTTTTGTTGTTGTTGCTTAATGTCAGATCAGCTCCAGAAGGTTGTTGACCGCCAAGGATCAATAACAATAAGGAGATCGAATGTTAAGTCCGCCTTAGAGAGTCCGATGCAACCCAGTATGTAATCCGGTGAAGCTGGATGGTCACAGCACCTTTTACAAGTGGGGTGGACTTTTCTGCCACTAATCAAAAGCAAGACATTTAAAGCGGCCACTTATTAGTTTAGTCGGAGCAGTCTGGGAGCCACGGTCACATTTGATTTCCAGCAGAGAGCCAGGGAATGTTCCTATATGCCACTGGTACACAGGTCCTGTATACCATTGGTGCGTAGGTGGAATACACAGGCGAAGTTAGAAAAGACAGACTTCTACCCTTGGACTTTACCCAGGCGGCTCCAGTCTTTTTGACCAACAGAATCTGCTCATTTCCTCCTCCTTTTGGTTTTGTTGACTACGTATTTTTATATAGCTGAGTGTTGCCTGAGATAACCACTGACCTGACTTTGTTATAAAAGTCTCACAGTGTTAATAGTCATCCTGGCAGAAGGGAATATTTCTTCCGTATAAAAATATAACATGGGCATACAAGGCCTGTGTATAAGCATAGATATGTTAACTACAAACATTGTCTTGTGCAAGTTACATGTGATAGTTACATAAAATCATGACAGTTATGTATACATTTAAACATTATCTGAATTCATATTTACAATACTTTTACTGAGATAATCAAAGTAAACTTATAATTCATTTACACATTGACTGGATTTTCAATGCCATTTTAAACTGCTTTACAATATTATTTTTATCAAGTACATACAAACTGGATGGTAATATGCTGACATTACAATAGTTTTGCTCTTACAGTCTGTTACTATTCTACGGGGTGAGCTATTTTTCTAGTGTTGATTTTGAGTTGTTGTAGTATTTTGATTTGCTATTAAAATTATGCTGCGGAGATACAATTCTCGAGGGAGGGGGCAGAATTTCTTAGTACCTTGCTGAGCACAGCCTGATCACCTCCTCTATCTTAGTTTTCGTCTGCTTGTTGCCGCAGGTATTCTCCGCCCATTGCGGCAAGTATTCAGTGCTTGGCATTTTTAAATGCAGTGTATCGGTTTGTGGGCAGTTGAAGAGGTAGTGACCTTTTTATATAGCTGTAAATGTATAGAGTGAAAGTCATAAAATGTAGTTATAGGCGCAGTTCTGAGATTTGCCTCGTGTTAAAATCCGTCGGCATTTTTATGTTGCATAAATAGCGTCATCGGAAACAGTTCATTTGCTCGAAAATGACTTTTAAAGCATTTCGTTTAGTCTAGGTGCAGAAAATCAGATTTTACTGCAAATACAGATAGTCTGATACCTAAAATGATTCGATTTGCATTTTTTAGGTTATACAACAGAGCGAAGGAGACACGCAATCAGTAGAAACCGTAAAATAAGACTTTTAAAGCGATAAGCTTAAGGCAACCCAAAACGCTTAAGAATATACTTAATTCTAAAGCGTACTGTCAACATTTTATACCTTACTGAAAAACCTTGTGTCTGTTAAACCCTCAGTAGAAGAACACTATGCAGCTATTGCGTCTTTCTAAATTTGGAATCTCAGCGGAAGAGGGATAAACAAATGATTTTGTTTTGCGACGTCATAGACTACAGAAACTAACTAAATCAAGGATTCAAACATTTAATTTTGTTTTTAGATGTATATATTAACGGTGAGTACAAGGTATAATCAGTCCGTTTTCTACTTTCAATGGAATATTTAGTAAGTAAATTTATTGTGACATTCTATTTTTTATTATAAAACTGTTTTTGCGTTAAATGGTTTTTCTTAACGAAAGGGCACCTAAAGCTTTTGAGTATTCTGAGAATATGTGTATAGCATTGTACCATAGTCGTAACTTCGTTAAATAAACAAGACTTGCTGTAAGCTAAATATTTACTTATATATACAACTATGTATATATTACATCTTAGAAAAACTCTAAAATACATTTTCACTACAGTAGAACGGGCAAACCAGCGTCCGCTCTTTTCTCTTCCAAATCTCAATCTCCTCTTACTCCCAGGCCCACCAGCGGCCGAGCGGTAAAGTCACTGAACACTGGTAGTTCGGTCCGAGGTTCGAATCCCGCGAACGGGCTGGCTGCATGGGTGTTTTCGTGGTTTTCCCCATGTGTAACGTGTATACGAGCCAGTTTCCCTTAGAAAGTCCTCCACGAAGGCATCCCTCCCCTTAGGCAGATAGCCCTAGTGTGCTTTGCCATAATTAAATACACCACCACCACCTCTTACTCCCACCTGCGACCAGGGTGAAAGTACACTTCACTCTTCCGGCCGAGGCGAGAAGAGGGTTCTCTGTCCCTTTTTTCTTAGGGCAGGTGACCAAGTGTTCTTCAGAGAAGAGAAACGTTATAGCACCTTCAAGGTACGACATTTTTAATTTACGATGTTTTAATCACAAGATAGCCGCATCATCTTCAAATATTCCATAATTTTTTATGAACTTATTTATCAGAACTGTTTAATGATCTGTATCATAGATTTTTTACCCAGAAACAAAATTATTTTATAGTCGTTGATGCAGCAGAGAAAATGATTTACGGAGTGATGATGCAAAAAAAAAGAAAAAAAAATATGTTGCCAGTCGTAGTGGTTAATTTACATTTCTTTATCCGTAAGAAGCGTATTTTTAACATAAATTTCACAACATAATGCCCGTATTCTGATCTATATATGTAATCCTATAATCCTCTGTACCTCTAATCCATTAATTATTATATATAATAATCTAATAAAGATATCAATCAAAATCTTAATATTAGTTTAATACACTGCTCGCAAAAATTAGGGAATATTTTAAAACGAGTATGAAGCGGTGAACTATCTCCAATTTTTCTTGAGTACAGTCAAAAGTCGTTAATCCGGACTCGTCGGGACTTCGGCGATTCCGGATTATCGATTTTTCCGGATTATAGATCATCAACTTAAATTTGGTAAGATGGCACGCAGAAATTACAAAATTAAAAATATGAGACCGTAAATTATGAAATAAAGAACAATTATGATCTAAAGGGTATCACAATTTACAAAAAGAAAAAGCTTAATATTTATTTGTTTACTTTATTAAACGTTTCTTTCAATGCAAGTTGTTTAAGTTGCTTCGTTTCATGTGATAATACTTTCTCTTTAATTCTATTAAACAGACATAATTTCTTGTTTAGTTACAAAGTTCCGCTGTTTAAGTCCTATAATTGCTGTGTCGAGAATACCGACTAATTTGTCAATCGAAATGTTTTCGTTTTCAATAACCTCTCTGTCACTTTCTTCACTATCGGAAGCGAATTATACTGACGAGGAACTTGATTTAAATCATATCAAAGACGGAGTACATCGAGATGAAATACTACATTTAGTAAGGAATTATAAGCCAAATAAAATAAAAACATCTGCTCTGAAGATAAGGATAGTGCTAAGGATAGACAGATCAACTTCCAATTCATTGCGCGCCGCGGCGTTTCTCACCCCCTGCCGCATAGCAGCGTGAAATTGATAAACAGATTTCAGATTTCAAAATATACTTTCGCTTTGTAGATCCTTTACATATTAGTAAATATATATCGGAAATTCTATTTGACATAATCGAAAGTTCAAGCTTACTTTTATAAAATTGCTCTAACAGTCTGCAAAAAATAATAAGCCGGATGCAATTCGAAGATTAAGGAACAACGCAATCTGCAACATTAACTGATTTAGATAATTTTAGCTTAGCTTATACCGTCCGTTATACATTAAACGCGCATGCGTAAACGTATTATGCGCGTGCGCACACGCATATTCGCAGCCGTAAAGATCTTACGCGCACGCGTCATCGCGACGCATGCGCAGAAAATTTGTAGCTTCGAGGTCCGGATTATGGGTGTCCGAATGAACGACTTTTGACTGTAGTGTATTTTGAAAATTTGCCGTAAAAAAGAATCGAAAGAATCTGATTAACACGGGTGAGGCCCACAGTTAGTTTTATAAAATTCTTTTCATTTGAAACGATTCGTTAGGACAATATATTATTTTTTTTACCGAATTTTATGGATGTAAATAAACTCTATATTTGAAAGACTCAGAAATTTCAGGTTAAATTATTTTCTTTAAATTCTTAGCTTTCCCTTTTTCTAAAATTGTGCAGTTCTTTTTATATCTTAAAACAGTTACACACATATATGCTAAGAAAATTATAATATTCTTATATAATTCTTCAGCGTATTGAATAACCACAGTAATATACAGCTTATTAAAAATAATGCAGTTTATTAAAAATCGCACTTACTACAAAAGTTGCCTTCTTAATAGACGATAAATAATAAGAATGTATTCTTCATAATTATGTTCACGTAAAAAGAAACTGATAAGGAAATTTCTCGGGCAATAATTCTTACAAATAATTTTATAATCTATTCCGCCATTTCCTGTTCTTATTACCATTGTTTCGTATTCCTTTCTAGTGTAATTCATGATAGTTGTGATATTAAACGTATGGTACACATAATTTCGGCATCTCATTTTTAAAATTTCATCTTAAAATTTAACTTTCAAGACATCAATTTACTTATCGCTAATGCTCTTAAAATTAAGAAGAATGAACGTTTTCTCGAAATTTTTCTAATAAACCTATGTTATTATAAAATAAATATCGCAAAACGCACGTTACTGAGCAGTCATAAATGCACCAGTGGCATTCTTGGGATCATTGTATTTTCAGAACAAAAGAAGCTGGTTTCGAATAAAGATTATGATTCTTCTCGTTTTAATAATAGATGTCAGAGAATGGCTAATTAAAAACAATTCATTGGTGCCCATTTCTGATTTCTAATATGCAGTAGTAGTACGACACTAAAAATTCTGTGCTACGTACAGGATTCTAAAAATTTGCATTAAAAGTTAACTTTTTATTTAAATCTGATCTTGAACTGAACTTCTAATTCATCCCAGCAATAATTAGAATTCAGAATTTATATGCACTGAATTTTTTTTCGCGTTAAAGACATTTAAAAGGAACCACTAGTAATCCTGAGAGAATGAAATTTTTGAACTTTATAGCTTTCTTTTGTTTTCAACATAGAATTTAAAAGGAAGCTATCGATATTCAAAGATTTGTATGCCGCTCTGTTGGCGTGGTGGTAGAAGAACCAGCTGTCAAAGCTCTGAGCCCGGGTTCCAGTCCCGGAGGAGGCCTGGATGTTTGAAAGTGTATAATGTCTTTGCGGCATGGAGGCATTTAAAATACTGGCCAACGTCGTTTCGACAGGTTGTGGTAGGGATAGAAGATCCTCGGATATAGGCTTCGGAAAGATTTTGTCAAAACTGGGACGGAGTTGGGCAAACTCGTATTATCAGTTTTCAGCGTATCACTGACAAATCATGTTCCTCTTGTCTCCTGGCCACAATAAAATTAGTGGATCCAATCTGGTTGCAGGCTCAGATCAGGATAATTTTTATATATATAAAAAAAAAGGATATAATTTCAGTGGTTTTTCTCTCCCAAAACTTTCTCTTTCAAGGAAGGATGCTTTCGAGGAGCTAAACATTGATTTTTTTTTTAATATATTGATTACTTTTGTAAAAGCTGTCGTTTCGCAAATCGCTGTTCGAATGGAATAGATAATATTTCACAAAATGATTTCTCAAAGCTAAGTATACGGCATGAGTTACGCTAAGAAATATTCCGTTTCGCACTTTTGAATACCCCTAAAAAAATAACATAGAGAAAAACTGCTAACGCATACCGCAGAGATATAACTGTGCATGTTAAGCTTTGCTTTTTAGCTTAAAACTAGTAAAAACAAAGTTGGAAAAAAAAAAAAAAAAAAAAAAACTAAAGAGAAGAAATGTTTGCTCTCAAATATCGATCATGCTTCATAAATAAAGACGGATGGTATTTTATACCTAATAACATCGCGTGATTCATCGTTCAGAGTTCAGTTACCACGAAGTATGCAACTAGCAAAAAAAGAAAAATTCTTTAAAAGCAAAAATAAAGTCTATCTATTGATAGAAGTAGCAGCACTGTAATTTCCAATGCATTAAGCAATAGTAGCAGATACTTCAAAGGACATTTTGGGGTCCATATTTGCGAAATCACATTTTCTTTTAAAATCAGTCCCAAAACTGATATTTGAACATTCGATGCAGTTTTCATAAGCACAGTATTTTAAGATTAAATTTCTGAACTCCGAGACGCTTTTTTATTTAAAACCTAAGCCAAAATAATGTTGGTGTTTTGCCTAATTTTAAGTTTTTCGTAGGTGTAATTCTCCTCCTGTTTGATACATCTTAATGTTTTTACACCTTTTCTGATAATAATATTTACTTTGATTTTAGGCGCAGAAAGGGGAAACATACTACAACTCCGATCTAAGAACAAAACCACATAAAATAAGATTTTTACATTTTCCCACACGTTCACACAAACATTTTTACACAAAATAAGAGCACTACGTTTTTTTAGCGTTTAGAAAAATGGGATCAGAATTCGATCCTGTCACTTATTTTTTAAACTGTCGCTTAATTTCCCGCTTAATTTCCTGAAACTGTCGCTTAATTTCCTGAAACTATATTTAAATGATTTCTCATGCTCGATTCCTCACCTGAAATGTTCATGCTTAAGAAATTAATTTGATTAAATTTTAACAAGGTACTACAGAACAACAAACCAGCAAAACAACTTAATTTTAAAATTTCTTAGCTTTCCTCTGTTTCTAGTTATAAGATATTTTCTCCCTCCTTTCCGCATGCCTTCGTGGTGTAACGTTAGCACACTCGGCGCGTATTCGGGAGGTCCAGGTTCGAGTCCTGGCGAGGGCATTTCTCATTTTTCACGTCTCCACCATCAAAATAACTTAATGACTCTACGTAGTAATAAATTCGCGTTGAGTCTTTATCCTACTTGAAGATTCATTTTTCGTTATTATGATAAACCGATTACAATTTTGTTTATGACAGGGTGAACTATTTTATTGTAAAGCTTTCAAAATATAGGTAGCCTGGCTACATCTAAGCCGCAGAAAGGGACAGCCGTAGAAAGCAGTAGAAAGGGATCATTGATAACTGAACATTCCAGTATATCTGTTTCCGAGATCTAACGACGTGTTGTGGACAGCACATAGGATACCCATAGTAATTACGGCTGCCAATAAGGATTTAATGCAGCCTGGTTCATAAATTACGGGCGCGCAAGTTAAATTACTATTCGAATCACTGAGCTCGTAGACTCATAATAATAACTGTTTCAAATTCTGCAAAAGATGCATTCAACACGGAACGCGGTTGGAAACATTATATTCATGGGCGTTGGAATTTACGAGGAGAACAATTTAGGTAAATTATGACCTGAATAATATTAAATTCAAAATTTGCATATGCTCAAGCTAAGAACACTTATTCTCTTCGTACATCCTAGTAATGAAGAAACAGTAATACATGTGGAATAATAATATATTCTGTGAGAGATAAACGTACACAACTAGAAACTAGAGCTACAGAATGATTGAACATAAAATTGTTGATGTTTTAAGCTACATTGTTTATAGCTATTTATTATAAAAATATTTTGTAATTTTTAATTACAATAAAGATTTATGAAATAGTGTTACGACAATATTACGATGTTGAAACAGTTTCTCAACAAGATTACGATTCTGTTTCAGCTACTGAAAAAGTATCGTAATTTGTAAGGTATTTTCTCCCCAATTATCGTGTGGTCTTCTAAATAAAAAACTAATTTTTAAAAAATAACAAATATCTAACTTAAAATATAGTTCAAAGCGCAATTTTTTATCGTTCCTTCTGACACTTTGGAAATGATTACATTCGGCCGTTTTGATTTTAATACGCCAAGAGGGATAATCAATCAAATCGACAATGAACAATAAGCCACATGTTCAATCAAAAGTAAAACTGAAAAATTTACTTCCAGCCATTTTGCAACTAGGACAAGTTTTATCAGATCCTGAATAATATTTAAGAAACAGCAAACTTTGCTATTTTTTCACCAGAAGCTGACTACAAACTCATTCATGCATTAAAAAGAAATTTCATAACGGATCGGTAAATAGTTGGGCAATATTTTATAACATGTTTCATGTTATGACCTTGTGAAATAGGGATAAAAAATATATCGAAAATTTTCTGAATCTGATCACGAACTCTTATCCACACGCAATTTTTGTCTTCACGTGGTACTAGAACTAAATCAGTACTTGTGTTTGTTTCAGAAACTTATAAGTTGGGAAAAAAACAGAGCATTTCCAAAACGAAAAACTTTTGTACAATTTTTCGATAACTCTATTTCGAGTTTATTTATAACAGTAGAACAGCTATTTTGTCAATGCATAGTCAGAGAATTTGACAGCTGGAAAAAGTAATTTATCCCGGAGTTTAGCTTTTCTGCTCCTTGGGCTATGTGTAGTAAAAATATAGATACGCCGGTATCTTGACGAATTTAATATATTTAAAAAGCTTTGTGATTAAATCCGCCGCTAGTGAGACTCCGCCAGCACAATAATAGACATATATTAGAATGTAATATATATTTGTTTCACTAATTCATTGGCGACTTAAAGGAAAAAAAATCGAGATTTACATAAAAGTTGATTACATTTGTACAGCCTTGTGATATTTTTTACCCTATCTAAATTGCAGATAGTTCAGAAGTAATTTTACAGCCGTTTTTATTTTTCAGTCTTGTAATAATTTACATGCTATCTTCTTAACTGGAGAAAAATGGTAATACAATTGGATAGGTTAGGTTAGGTTACTTAAACATGGCAAAGCTCACGACAGCTACCTACATAAGGTAATTTATACTTCCGTGGTTTGGTTTGGTTTACGGCAAAGCACTCGAGGACTATCTGTCTAAGGGGAAAGATGCCTTCATGGAGGACTGTCTAAAGAAAACTGGCTCTTATGCACATTTCGCATGGGGAAAACCACGAAAACACCCATGTTGCTTCTCTTTACAGAAACTTGGTAATTAGTAAATAATTCTTTTTCCTTTTTTATGTTAATTTAGATTTTCAGAGTTGTTTAATATGATTTTATAATTTTATCCTGAAACGTGGGAAGTTTCAAAATATATTCCACATAAATTAATGGTAATTGCTATTTCAGTTTAAGAAATGATTCACAAGAAAAAGCTGTATTTTACTGCTATACGTGTGCTATTGATTATAAATGAGTAATGTATAAATGCCTTAGAAAATATACTTCTTAACTTAAAACGTTTAGTAGCTATTGCAATGATTTATTTGAATGCTAAGAATTTTTTTGCTTTTAATTAAAACATGAATACCATATTAAAAGTAAAAGTAACTGCATTTAACTTTTTCATATAGTAGAACTTAGTTTCGAACACAAAAAGTAATTTAAAAAAAGTTTACTTCACTGAAAGACAGTCGAACTCGTTCGAAAATACTTTAGTAAGTCAGAAAAGAACCTAAACCCAGTTTGTTTGCCCGTTTTGAAATCGAAAAAAAACGCACTTTTATTTGATTTTATTTTACAATAAATGTATAATATCTAGGCCAACGAAGTTTTAATTCTAGAAAAACAGTGATAAAATCGTTACGTAGATACTCAGTTTAAGTTTCTGGGAGGAAAAGAAAATTCTGTTAATGTAGATTAAGAAAATTTAGTATTTAGCCAAAAGTGAACCCTACTTCAAACAAATTAAAGAGATCCAAAGTCCTTCAGAAAATCAAGCTTGTAAAAATTTCGCAAAAGAGATTCAATCAACAAGCTCCAATTCGTCTCTCATGAATAATCTCATAATAATTTCAAGTGCATTCTGAAAGTCGTTAAATGCACATCAAAGTTATAACATGTGTTTTAGCCAACGGCGCCTGTTTTAAACAAAAGCGAATGAAGAATTTTAAAGTAAATTTGTAAATCAGCAAAATAATGAGAAAAATCTAAAACTTTTATTGAATTGAGACAAAATAAAGCGTCAGCAGTTTTGATACTCCAGACACGTGCAACAGATCTGCAACATCTGTGAAAACATGATGTCTCACTGCGGTGAAGACATGTCGTCTTAATAAATCTGCTGATTCAGGATAGACACTTGAATTGATTCGCTCCATAGGGTGCATACAGTGAAATCTGCATTTCACATTTCTCCTCGGAACACAGACGCCAGAAATTCCTGATTCTAAAACCACTTCTACTAACTTGCACGCAATTTTAGTCAAATACTTCATTAAAAACGCAATTATTGTAAGATTTCTTCATTTGAAAAATGGATTCTTTTACATCGGTTTTCATGAAAAGCAGAAAGTAATTCTTAGAAATTAAAATCTCAGTTTTCTCAAGTCATTTCACAAAATAATTGATGAATGATGCCGCAAATAACGTATCGTAAGTAACCACAGAATTCTACGACGAAAATTTATTGCGTTTTAGAATTTTAAATGCTTTGTATTTAAGTCGAATTTAAAAGTCCGTACCCGGCATTTCATTATCACAACCGTTGGTCTAGACACAGTCACCCAATTACAAAATATTTCACCTAACTCAAATATTTATGTTTTGGCCATCTGAAATGTCCAAAATCCAATTTTGTAAAAATTACGAAATTTAACTTTTTATACAGTCCCTATACTTAACATTTAGGAACATCTTATACCATTATAAAAAATAAAATACGAAATTTCCGACTTCTGTACGAAAAAAAATTATCAAGATATTTTATTTTAATGATGGGTATCATAGTCAAGGAACGTAAAGAAACTGAAGCGTGAAGTGCCTGCATTTGTACGTAACTAAAAATAAAGTACAGAAAAGTTTAGAAAAAGGTTTCTGATGTTAATAGATTAAGTGACGAGGTTCTATGCAAATTTTCGTGAAATATATTAATGAACATTTTTTTATCCCGAAAAGGAGGTTTTATTCAGAGAATCTCATAGAATTCGTGTTGTAGAAAATACTGGCAGACTCCACCGCTAGCGCATAGACAATACGTTGCATATGTTAAGAATAAAAAATTTTTTCTAATATAAAGACTTTTTGTATGATTATTAGATTATCATTCTAAAGTAATAAAACTTTATGAGAATATTAATAACGCATTTTAGCGTTCTAATTGTGACAAAATTATAAATCAAAGAATGCATGTAAATAAAAAAAAAAAAAAAAAAGTATTAGCGAAATTTGAGGGAAAAAAGGTCAACCTTGAAATAATTTAAGTCACTATTAACGGATGCGTCAAGGCGAGACGGAATAACGTCAAATATCCCAAATTTTTAGATTAAATATATCGGTTAATATTTAGGGTAAGGGAGTAAAACGCTTTGTTTCTTATTTTCATTATAAGCATATTTTTTTCCTAAGTATGGGAATTGGAGGGTAGTATAAAAAATTAGGGCTAATCTTTGGAATATGGTAACAGGTAGTTTGGCGACATTTTGGTAAGGCGATAAAGGTTACTAGATGGGACTTTAGCAGTGTACATGGATAAAGTCAAGAGTCTGCGCAATGCCATTTTTGTGAAATTCTGGGATTTTTTTCAAGTGAAAATAGGTCGACGTGTACATCATGGATACTGTGTATGTGCAATTCTTAAAAACGCGGCAAGCAGTGGCCGATTCTGCACTTTCTCCCAATTTCGCATCTTATATTCGTCATGATTAAGCACTTTTGTTCCATAAAAGTTCTAGCATAAGCATAAGCGTAATTCGGCTAGCAAACTGTTGGAAAAAAAATGTTGAGTTAAAAAAAAAAAAAAAAAAAAAAAAAAAAACATGCCGTTTACTTCGTGAAAACAAAATGGCGTCCAAAACAAAACTAGCAGGTTGCTGTAGCAGAGTGTTGGTCGCCAAATTTTCGCCAAAAAATCGCCAAGTTACCATAATTAGAAGATTAACCAAAAATTAGATTTAGTAATTTTTATAAAACAGATTTTTCAAATTTAAAAAAAAATGCTAAAATATAAACATGTACAACATTTGAAATATTTTTGTAACGGGAAGTATATGTCTGCGACCAACGCCTGCGAAAATGATGTAAGGACATTTTTATTCTAACCAATTATTAGTCCAGATGGCCTATTAAATTCGTTTTGGCATTTTGCGTTGAAAACTTTAAATGTCGGTTTACTTTTCAAACCATTGCCACCAAATATTACAGCCCTGTATTATATTTAAAGAAATTAAATAATGAAGAATCTGCATAAATGTACGTATGTTTCTCGCATTGCGATAAAAAACAACGATACCTAGAGCCATCAAATTTTGAATAACGTACATCTCCATCCGAATATGGGCATCTGGAAGCCCAAATTTGGAATTTGTTTTATTATCTATTTCATATTTTGTAAAATTTTAACGAATTTTTGATTAACAAACTCAACAATTTAAAAGCGAGTAATGGCAACACTGCATGGGGGGGGGGAAACATTTTTATCTCCAGCGCGCGAGACTGTGTATAGGAAATTGACCTGAATTTTATGGTTTAAGTGCACAGAACATGATATTTAATAAGTAAAATTAACACACAAAACGTTAAAAGAAAGCCCCTTTGGGCTTAATGTAAAATCTGAACGCTTTTCAGATTTTTTTTTTTTTTTTTTTAATGCAGAATTATAGGTTTACGAATAAAGTAATTGCGTACGGATCGCAAATGTAGCCTAAAAAGTGCATTCTGAAATGATATTTTGGGTAAAACATCTTGCAGACATTTATTTCTAAAGATAATTTCTATAGCGCAAGTATAGACATCTGTGTTTGCTCGTTTATATATCACAAGCTACAGGAGTACAGCAAAACTACTCATCTGTCAGGCATAACGGTCATTTGTTGGATGAATTGCCGAAAAATATAGCCCTGTTGACCCACGTTCTTAAATTATCTAGGTCGAGTAAGCGGACTTTAGATTACTCACGCAACCATGAGCTTGCACTGACATGAACTATAATCCGTGCAGATCACTGTTTCGCATACACAGGATATTGCCTGTCATTCTACTACCCTTTCACCACTTCATCGTTAAATTCAAATTCAGACACAATTTTAACTGTCGCCGTTATCCGTGTTTTCATTTGACGAATTTAATAAGAGAACTGATATCTTTTAGTTCATTAGCTTTGCATTTCTACGATATTAGGAAACCAATAGATTCCGAATCGCTAGCTGACGAAGGTATTTCAAGATAATTTTGGAGCTCAATTTCGAGTCAAGGACGCATCAGAGATGTCATGACAAGAGCTGGAATGAATATTTAGAGCTATTACAGCTCTTCCATGTCATCAAATTTGGAACGCGAATCATTATCTATGTTAAATGCTGTGTGATTACATAATACTTTGAAATACACATTTCCGCTATTTTGCTAGTTAACTATTTTAAACTGTTGCTAGTTAACTATTGAAATAAACATTTTTCAATAATAAAATGAAAATTTTATCTATATAAGAATTTAAAATCCAGGAAATAAATTTCGTGGATTATAATATTTAGCAGAATCGCTTAAAAGAATTTTCCTAAGAAATATGTTATTTTTATTACTTTGTTAAAGGAATGGAAATCGGCACAACGCGTATTTCATTTGTAATATTGTGAAACGATGAATTTTCTACAACAGAATTTTGAAGTCATATTTTTAATACGTGAATGGAAGTAAGAGCGAGACTTACTTCCATTCACGTATTAAAAATATGACTGTAAATGGAAGTAAGAGCGAGACTTACTGAGAGGCTCCGTTGTGTTATCTTCAAAGTAATGTGGACTGAAAGCGAAAGAACGTGTAAAAATTTAATTTTTTCTCTAGCAGAATATGCTATTTAAATATTTTGGGTGATAAATAATAACTACCCCCTGAGATAAATAGCTTCGCTTATTTGAAATAAAGCTACCTCCTCTCTCTTACATCAAGATGCTAAAATATATTAATCATGAAATATTAAAGGTCTCATATCTAGATGGCATGAACGCTTCCACCTCTCCGAGTCCTATTCCATGAAATTGATTACTTTCATCGTTGACTTTGCCATACCTATGCGTTCACGCGCTTTCATTCTGAACAATGAAATGGGGAAAAAAAGGAATTAACGTAACTCCGCCACAATTATATTGAAGGGCGCCTACATTATTCAAGAATCAATACAAAGAACTCTGCGTAAAATTTTGCACGTTAAGAATTTTTCAGTTAGCTAGGTTGGAGACAACATAACTCTAAACTCCGTAATTTCTTTCATTAATCTCAACAAAATAATTTGTATTCTGCTACGAAATAAATAATATAAAACAGAAGATATTTAATATTTCTTTCTTTAGCATGAGTGCATAAAATATTATAATATTCGAAATCTTTAAAAAGCCTAACAATATTTCAAAAAAATCAAAAAGATGCTAAAAGTAAATAATGATAAACGCATGCAGATAAATCCTCCCTCCTCATTTTTTTTCATGCATAATGTCCTCAAGAAAGTTCTTGTATACGCCTAATAAGTTCTATTCAAGCCATCGGTTATGCCAATTAATGAAATATCTTCTGAAGAGTTAGCAAATGACGACTTTCATTTACGTACATTGTTTACTATATATTCTTATGAAGTCTTAACGAACTGGAAATTAGTGTACACACTCTTAACAAACCTTCTGAATACAGTTTATTCTTCAGAGTACTTAAAATCAAAGAATAGCACTCGGAAAACAAAGCAGTAATTGCACAAACAATAGTGCTTCGTAACAGCTAAAAGCAAAGTATTGGTCTCCTAGCAACACGTAACGAAGAGGACTATCTCACTCATTATCTTTCAAGGTAGCACTAACTTTTAGATAACTCTATTAGCAAGCTAAGATTAAGAGCTTTTCATAGAAGTTCCTTACAGGCACTCGCAAGCACTTTATCATTTTGATCGTTCTAAAATACCAAAGACTAGAAATTTTACGATTTATTAATTCTTGTGAATTTAAAAGCATGTTCTTCCTCTTTTTGCGAGTCAAACCGCCTTTCAACACGCCACAGATGTCTGAATAAATTCAAGATTAACGTTCATTTGATCAATGGTAGAGTTAGCAACAATTTTAACATACCGTTCAAAACAAGCTACATTAAGATAGCGGCGCAATGTCATTTAGTTGTAACTGGTAACAGACTAAGAAGTACGAAAGAAGAATATAATGAGTTTAGGTGGAAACGTGTATTAAGATAATTTATATTCAAGTAAGTTCCATGTAACATACATTAACTACAAAATATATTTCATATGCTAATGTATTCATATTTATCTTAAACAGGTCAGAGGCTAGTATGAATGTGTAGATGTGACATATTTATATAATGTAGGAAAAATGTATTATTTATTTACATACGAACGCACTGAATTTCGAAGATGAAAAACCAACAAATAAATTGCCAAATGAACTTCTATGTAATTTAAATAGTTTCTATTCCCCATTATTGCAACGATCTCCACTAAAAGGAATAAAAAAAGAGTTTTATTCATTTTTTCGGAAACCATTTTTCCTCAAACGACAGGTTTACGACCAAAACGACAGAGAAAAGAAAAGAAACTTAGGAAATATGGACTTTTATAAAATTCGTAGGAAAGCCATGATCGTCGACGAGAAACAATGCAATAAGATAAAAGACAAAATTCTGATGGATTTGGAAATAGACGATACATTGTCATGTTTATGAGACAGTTTTCTTTTCCTTTTTACTCAATTTTTCGAAATCGATAGAAAATGGATTTCTCCCCCGCAGATCCTGCAATTCCGAAAAACTGCCTCATTAACTTGTCAATATTCTCTGATGGTTTAGGGATGGAACATCCCGAGTTCTTTCAAGAAGAAAATGAGCCCGTAATTCCTAGTTCTGCTTTGCGACTCCAAACTTTTAAAAGACGCAATATAAGAAATAACTGAGAAAAGATGCAAATGGCTAGAAGAGATTATAGGTTATTTATTTCTTTTTCCTTCCTATAATTAGAAGTTAGTCAATGAAGAAAACTGTCAATATTAAAGGAATATAATCAGTCATAATAAAATCTGTATATTCTTAAGAAACGTAGTCAATAATGATAAATATTGTCAACTCTTAGAAATAAATCTTTTTCTATTGTTCCTCTAAAAAAATTATTTTCTTAGCGAATATGGCAGAATGTTTTCACAGAAAGCGTAAGTAACTAGGTAGAACTAAGTAGAGAAATTAAGACAGAACAGAGACACGCCAAAGTAAAACGTAAAATTAGCATAGCAACAACTTGTGATTGATGCAGATTTTAGTCAAGACTCTATCGATTTCGAAGACAAACTGGTACAGGTCCGTCTTCATCAGGAACAAAGAGATTTGCAACGAAGAGAAAGCCACGGTTGTATTTATACTCACAGGAAGTAAAACGAATAGGAACGTAGCACAATCTGTCGGCAGAAATAGTAACAAAAATTGAAAAATCAAGTTAATACAATTTTAAAAGCGTTAGGAAGGACTGGATTGGAATTGACTTCATTATATCTCAAACAACGCTGACAAGATAGTCTCAAACCGATATATCTCAAACCACACTGACAAGATATGCTAGTGTGGTTTGAAATATATCCGCCAAACTAAAACAGCATTAAAGTTTCGCATCGAGGAACACGAATCTTACATTCGAAAAAGCGAAATCAAGAAGTCTTCGATAGCCAATCATAATTGGAAATTTAATCATAATCTTGACTGCAATCTTGATTTAATCATAATCTTGTCTGCAAAAATTATCCAAAAGCTATTTGCATTGATGAATTAAAATTTCTTGAAGATTTTCACATTTAGTTAATAGCTTTAATTCCAATCCAGCCCATCTTAACGCGTTTAAAATTCTATTAACTTAATTTTAAATTTTCATTACTCTTTCTACCAGCAGATGGCGATACCTTCCCGTTCGCTTTACCACTTTGGATATAAATACAACCGTGGCTTTTCCTTCGTTGCCGATTTTTTACCTCTTGATGAAATGGGATCTGTACCTATTTGCTTTATCGAAATCGATAGAGTCTTGACTAAAATCTTCGCCAAACACAAGGTCGTTGTTGTGTTCATATTAACAGAAATAAGTTTTTTCTCTTCGAAAATGATAGCAATGCAATTAAAATTTAATTTCTACATAATAAAATTGCTGCACAATACGCTTCAAAATTCAGGAGTTGTGCCAGTACCAGTGTTGCTATAACTACCAAGCCCTGATGCGGGACTTCTAAGTGCTAAATAAAAAAAACTTTAAAAAAGTGGTTTATTTTACTCGACAAAAAATCGATAAAATTTAAGCGATCTAATAAAATGAACACGTAAATAATAAAAAAGATGCAAGGTTAAATCTTTCTTCGCCCAGGCGTCTTTTAAATTGAATTTTACTTTCTTAATTGTATTAATTTCTTCTCTTTCATATAATGATAAAACTAAGCGCAAGCCACTTTAAAATTATGGTGAAAAATCAAAATTGCTTCAGTTGTCTCCACTGACAACCTGTTTCTTCCGACCATTAAGTTTACATAAGGGAAAACATTCTCTTCACATTTTCATTGTGAGCTGGAATGGGAAATACGAATTTGCATAGCTTTATTAGCCAAGACTTTTGATCAACACACTTTGTATCTGCAAGCAGTATTTAGTATCGCTATCGCCAGGGCTTAATTTCTAAGATTAGAAGTGAAGGAGCCCTATGGAAGACCGTCAGCAGAGAGGAACAAGAGTAAATAAATAAATAAAATGACTATTAAACTCATTAATAATTTAAAAAATGAAATAGTTAATTATTATCAAATTAATTAATAGATATTTAATTAATTATTATTTAATCAATAATTATTACATAATTAATTAATTATAATTTAATTGATAATTATTAGATAATTAATTATTATTTATTGAAATAATTAAAGATTGAAGTAATTAACTAATTAAAATTAAATAAAATGTAAAGAGATAAATTGAAATTTAAAACGCGATTTTTAATATAATTTTATTGTTAAAATAAAGTTTTCGAGATAAAATTTCTACTGGAATTGTTATTCATTTACATAAAAGAAGTGCCGCAACATTCTTATTCAGGGCTCCGGTGTCCGGCCCAATTTAAGTTCTGATCGTAGGGGGGGGAGTTCTTTTATCATCGCAAAAATTAAATATACTTAAAGTATAGCTGATGAAAATTCCAGGGCGAAACAGAGTGAGGGTATGAGTGGGTGGAAACAAAAAATGTGGGGAATCTTGGTGAGAGAGAGAACGTTCTCTTTGACCACGGCTCTCTGTTGATATAATTATAGCCATCAGGCAGATGGGTGTCAGGGGTAAATGAGTCCTGAATCGGACTCCTAAATGTAAAGTTAGTGGATACTATGGGTGGTGTGGTGGCTATCTGCCTAAAGGGAGGGATGCCTTCGTGGAGGACTTCCTAAGGAAAACTGGCTCGTATACACGTTACACATGGGTAAAACCACGAAAACACCCATGTAGCCAGCCCGTTCGCGGGATTCGATCCTCGGACCGAACTACCCGTGTTCAGCGACTTTACCGCTCGGCCGCTGGTGGGCCTTGGATACTATGGGAAGACGATATATAAGACGTGCATGAGCAGTTTATCTCAGTATTTCACTCTTATTGTACTGGCTGTCACTTAACGCACATTTAAGAACACAAATTGTCCTTTATGCGAGGATAACTAACTGTAAGCATCGATAACAGTACACTAGATACAATGGCATGGCGAGAAATTTAGGCCTTCCTAAATAATTTACCTCAAATTTATTGCTTTTCTTAAAGGGAAATGTTTCCGCATGTGAGTGAGGGAACTTTTCTTGAACGTCTCATGTTCTCATGAGTTCGTATTTCTAGGGAAATAGAGTTTTGCAAGGTCTGCTTATTGTTAAACTAAAACGTTAGGAATTCTAAAATTTTTTCCCTTTAAATTGTGGTTCAGTTTTATAAAAAGAAGTACCGGAGCTCATCTAATTTAGGGCTCCGGTGCACTCCGGTTAAAATTGTAATTTATATTAAAAATTGAGAAGCACCGGAGCCGCTCCGGCGCAATTTAAGCACTGGCTATCGCTGCACGGCGGCTGTCTCAAGCAGGGTTTAGGGGAAAACGGGATAAATGGTAATATGAGGAGAGACTGTGTAGTAAAATAATGCGGCAGTTCGGTATATACGAGCCATATGGCAGCCTTTAAACCATCTTAGTAATCAACACATTATATCATTTATGTAATCATTCATTAAACTGTACAATTTATATCTTATAACGGGATTTAGAAAAATGAAACTAGCAAGAAAATTTTAATATACAGTTTATTATCTACTATTCAAAACGATTTAAATCTACACTGCTGGCCGTTGAAATTGCTACACCTTACATGAAGCGCACAATAAACCCGAAATGTGAATGAAAAGTACAACATTCTGGGATATACATATCTAAAATAATTAACATATAGTCATGGGTTAAAATAGTGCTGCTCATAATTATTTAATCTTTCATGAACGTTCTTCGACAAACATTGAATGAACAAATGTAGTAGAATACACTCAATTTTCATTTACGCAATAAATAAATTTACGAATAAACATCACAAAAAAATTGATGGGAAAAAAAGATATACATGAAAAGCTGGAAGACTATTTATAAAGACTGAAACATCAACGTAACTAACAAGCTGTTTTTAAGCAAATCGTATCAGATAATTCAATAGCATCTTTACTAGTCTTATTGATTCAAACACTGCAAATACTTCAAAATAATATCAAAAGGAAAATAGCTATCTTTTTTCCCGCTTACATTTAGTTGAATTATATGATGCTGTGATGAGGCTTCCTGAGATGAAGAAAATGAATAGCAATAATGAAATCAGACGGTGAAAAAATTGTCAATTTTATTATCAACAAAATTTAATACATTTATATTACGAATACGAAACTTTAAAAAAAATTTCTGTTTTCCTATTCAGTATCTAAGCGCTTAATGCACTGAATGTAATTCAATTTTGCCAAATTTTTATTTTCAAACTACTTCGAAAAATGTGCCATTAAAAACGACTTCCTAATCAGAAAAGTAAATTCTAGCAACGTTTTCTTGGATAGAAATAATTTATGGAATTCATTTCAAATGAATATTAAAAAAAATCATTGTCTGAAATTGCTAGATCAAAACAAATCGTTAAAACAAAAGTTGGACCTTTTCTTCTTTCTTTAAACCTTGTTCAGTTCAGAAAAAACAAAAGCAAACCGTGAAAAAGAGTATACGGTGTCTTCGTAAATACGTTTCTTATACAAATATTAGGATTTAGTTAAAATAAACTTTTGCCATTTATATGATATGTATTCACAAAGATTAAAAAATGTATGAAACGATTCTAAAACTATTCAGAGGCAATAATACTTATTATAAATACGAAATATTTCTTTCGTGCTCATTAAAATTATGATTAATGACAATTAAAATCGCTGTGTTTATTTTCCCCACCCAACAACTGCAGATTTCAGGCGTTATTAAATAAATCCACGAATTTCCTTTTTATATCTTTACAGAAAATAATAGAAAGAAAGCGCCAATAAATCCATTTAGCTAATTTTAATAAATTAATCCACTTACTCAGGAATTAATCTCATGCATATTAGAACTTTAATATAACTTAAACAAAGCGTTAAAAACAAACAATGGCTATAACTTTTTATTGTTAAAAAGTTCTTTTAAGAATGATTTTGCGTTTAGAACAATAGGATTGCGTTAAGTTCCTTTTTAGATGCAAATGTCTTTGAAAATTTCTTTAAAAAAAATTTAAAAAAAAATTCTTGGAAAGATGACAAAGTTTATTTTAATTTCGTTCTAGTCTTGCTGATTTTGGAAAAAAAATGCATTTGGTGGAGTTTTAAGGATATTCTTTAAATTAGCGATTAGTTTTTTTCAGAAGAAACAGCTTAATTATCTTATTGTTTTGGGACAAAAATAAGGAATTGCTATAACAAATGATGCTAATGAGTAACTGAACAGTTTGTTCAATACATATATCTGTGGGTAGACTAAAACGGAATGCGAAACAACAAAATTGCATTTAATTATATAAATCGGGAAATATACATACAGAAGAAAATGTAAGGCTACAGAATTATAACCGTTTTCATTTTATAGCTATACGTCGTCTCAAGTTAACTCATAAAATTGTTCAAAAGTTTTTAAAATTTATATCTATAGTTTACTGTGCAGTGAAAATATCATTCATCCATATATCGCGAAGTTAAATTTGAGCTCTTAAAACTAGTAATTTTTTTAATGGAAAACTTAATCGCTTTTAGAAAATTTATTCTTAGATACATTACACCCTGTCGAAAAGTTCACATATTTTTTACACTTCTTTATTATTAATTTTATATCAAGAATATATTTATAAAATTAGAGGTGGTTCAGTTCAATTTTGATAAAATCAAAAATTGCTGAATAATTAAATTGCTAAATAATTAAATAAAATTGCTGAATAAAATAAAATTGCTGAATAAATAAAATTTCTGAATTGAAATAAAAAAATTGCTGAATAATTAAATTGCTGAATAATCAAAAATTGCTGAAAAACCAAATTATTACATAAAATACTAATAATAACAAGAGTGTTTTCTTAAATGGCCCATTCACTGACTGACATACATTCTATAACAAGAAAGCTGAAACACCTTTTCATGTCTGCGTTAAAAACAAAACTCTCACAGAACAACCTGAAAATAACATAGGAATGTCAGGTTTATGAGGCGGAAGAAAGCAATGACAACTTCTCCGAAACAGAGTAGCCATTAAGTTGTCACTATATAGTCGCTATACTGCTTCCGAAAGAACGGGGAACACAAAGCATCCAGATATTTATAGCCGATATCAGAATTCTCGTAGAGCAATGGTACACCTATCGGCGTTTGACGATGGAATGGGTTTTTCAAGTGACTCTTACGTAAGGTATTGTGGTGAGATTCAGACACAATGAAAAATAGGGATAACAATGGATTAATTTTACGAAGTTCGATCTGAACGGTAAGACAAGCTTGATGTTTGCAATACAGCATTTAAAGACAATGAAAGTTTGTCTTGTTGGAAACGAAACAGCGTAACAAGTACTTTTTAAAAGCCACTAACAACTGTTCTTCCTCAGAAAGTTTGCATAAGAAGTATAATGAATAATATAAAACTGAGCACAAATATATATGAAATACTTTTACTGCTCATGCGTAATAGAATCATTATATCTCCTAGCTATATTAAATGCAGAAACGTGAATTTGTCTATCCTTTGTTTGTAGAATTTTATACTTTGGTTGATTTGATCAAATCTTCGCAAGTGAATGACGATAATTAGCTGTTTAACACAAGTATTGGGCTAATTTGTTTTCCCTAAAAAATTTCTATCATATTTTTGATTTGCCAAGATGCAGAATGATGGCAACATAAAAATGAAACTGATATAATGAAAATGAGCTTTATCCTAATGAGTTTAATGAACACGAACCTTCACATCTCTTCAACCGTAAGTAATAACCCTCTTCATAGGAACTTGATCTGTCAGTCAACAAATGAAACACTTAACATGCACTAAACTGTTTGTCATATTTTAAAAACTTTAAAAGTTATATGTAATTAATAATTTAACAGAACTTAATGAATCAACTTAAGAATGATTTAAGTTTAAGCACGACACATGTTTAAAATCCTACATCAGCCCAGTATTTTAAGCAGCATTCAAAACGCGTTTCCTTTTCAAGACAGATCTCATTTACTTAGAGCTTGAAATCGTTCAAATGCATAACAAAAACTTTATTTTTTACCCAAACTATGTAAGCATGCATAATTAATAAAACAAGATATTTTCCTTTTCTTAGATGCTTGCAAATGCAACTGTTAATAGCAAAGGTCTTCTAAAATTGCTCCCAGTCCTAACCTTTGATTTTAATTCTACCACAAATAATTTTGATTGGATAGATAAAGTGCCGTTTGATAAAAGTCGCTGTCAGTTTAAATTTTCTTAGCCGGATTAAATTTTAATTAAAACTATTGTAAGTACCTGCGAGTCCAATTAAAAACAGAAGAATGCTTTAACATTTGCTTTTCTTTTCAAGAATTTTATTTGGAGAATAATTTTTATTTGTAGAATTTTATTTTGAGAATAAAATTATATAAGTCTTAAAATACTGAGCTTCTTTCTTTTAACCTGAAATCTGTCAGAGTCAGTTTTCTTGAATACAATGAGTGAATGAATCGTCTCTGTATTGACAAACCCACGGTTCCAAACGATTTGGGTTTTTTTCTACAGGGACGGCAGTCTTAGAAAAGAGGATTATCAATGATGGTAGTTTTATAGATTTGCATCATTAATTTATCCTATTCAAGTCCTAGAGCATGGTAAAAATGATCCACTAAAGCAGAATTATCTCTTTATTAAAGCTATTATATTAATAAAATTACAAATTCATAATTATGAAGATAAGTAGGGAACAATGTACGAGGGAGGGTAAGAAAAAATACCCTATACTGTGAGTATGAACTTATAATTATGTATGAGTATGAACTCTTAATACCTATATATAAAATTACCCTGTACTGTAGTGAAGAAATTAAAAGAATCCGGAAACTTACATTGTAAATTTTGTTTAATAATTTAAAAAATACTCACTATTTATTGAAATATTCATCTAATGAAGGTCTCCTAATTGAATTTCTCTTTTTGTTTATCCTGATTTTGATTTTATAAAGTAAATTATTATTACAATTAACCAACTATCGGACGTTTCTGCCAGCTCCTTTATAACAGACCGACAGAAGTACATTCCTAACTTTTAATCCCATTTTCTAAATTTAATGCTCTTACTTTTTGTTTTACAGCCATCTTAAGCTAAAGTTATTTAAACTTCTTAATATGAATAAAAAGGCAATACGCATACATGCACTAAACTGTCAACTTCGAAATAAATGCGACTGATTGCATTAACGTCAAAAATAGAAATAAAATGCTTTGGAACCACCTGCGATTTGCTATGCATTTTTGTTAGTGCATATAGAAAGGAAAAAAATGTAAAACAGTTTATGAACGTAGTGAATCATTTGAAGAGCGCTGCGTTAAGCCTACATGATAAGTCTACAATACGTTAAGCCCACATGATAAATTACACCTCACCCAGAAAGGATTAAAATAATGATTCAGAAATTATTAACTTCTGATTTTCATAAAAGTAGTTTTGCTAGTAAGAATTGGAACTCTTAATTCCTTGATTTTTTATACTTAGTTTAATAATGAAATTTAGACATTTCCACGGCTTGCTTAATACATATTTCATAGTCTAATCGGATCTATTATGAATGGTTGCTTTAGAGAAAAATATTACAATTATTAATACCGATGTTTATTTTCTTCAAAATCCTACTCACTTTCAGACGGGGTCGTCCTACGAAATTATTCAACTACAAAACTTGATGTTTCCATTGCACTTAGAACTACTTTGATTGATGTCTTGGAATTTTTTTTCTGATAGCATTTCGTTTGAGTGGTATGTAAGGTATATTATATATATGTAGACAGTACAGAAATATAAGGAGAAAGAGGCCTTAAAAATTATGGAATTTCAAAACTGATTTGAAAGGACTTAAAAAGTAAAATCCTACGCTATCGCTGCTAAGATTAAAATTTTAAATTTTAATAGAGACAATATACATGATTAGATTATATCTTAAGAAATGTGATGAAAATTTAGATAGTAATGAAAACTGGAATATTTAATTAATTAGATTGGAATTTGTATATTAATAATTGCTGAATTAATACAAATTAAAAATTTTAAAAAAGGTATATTAAAAAAAATTAAAATCGTGCTTGATTCCATAGAAAGACCCCGACTTTTCAACAAGAACTGGAATCCCTCTATGCTATCACCAACAATTCATTTGAATCTCATTTTTGAACAAAATCACTATTCCAAATGTAAATTTGCTAATTAGTGTTATACAATATCTTAATTTAAAGCTTAAATTATTTCAGAAATGAGAAAAAATTCCCCAACCCGATGAGAAACATTTAATTCCGAAATAAAAATATTATTCATTCAGGAAAAGAAAAAATACTTAAACCTTTTTTTAACCCAATGGCCTGGCGCCTATCTATGCGGCATTGGCTACTCTTAAGTAGCCAGCAATGAGTAGTGTGGAGGCACCTAATAGGCGGCCACTGTTACCTCCTATAAAGGGACGGGCAGTTACAAAATCATGCCTTTTCCCAGATTCGAACGCAGGCCCTTCAGCATCGCAGTGGGGTACCTTAAACACTATACCGCCTGGGCGACTGAAATTACGAAGTATGCAGACAAGTATTACTTTTAAACCATGCAAATGTAAGGGACGGTGTTGTGCCGTAAGGTATGAATTATTACTCCCTCTTAAGCACCATTTTGAAAATCTCAATAGTACAGCATTTCTAATAAAAGGGACTGTAAAAAACACCTTTCAGTATTCAAAATACAGACAATTAATCTTTTATATGGTTAATAATTCTTTTATTCCTTATAAACCATACAGATGAATTTCAAATAATTTCCAGTTTCCCTTTCCATTATACCTATTAGCGGCCAAGCGGTAAAATCAGTGAATATTGGTGGTTCAACCTGGGTTCAAATTCCCACCTGTACAAGTTTTCGGGATTTTCTTTCATGTGTAACGTGAATACGAGACAGTGTCCTTTGAAAAATCTTCCACGAAGGTATTCCTGCTCTTACATGCAAAGTATATGAGCGTAAATAACACTTACATGCACTGCCGTAACCTAAATAATCCAGTTCAGTCCCATTCCTTTGCTTCAACTCATTATTCTCCATTTTAAACTATGTTTCAAATTCCTATATACACTGTATTTTTCCATTTTAAATAAGCATCTGTTTTGTAAGAATACTGAATATAATAGTAACTTAAAAAAATCTATATACTACAAAACGTACTCTGTTCATTATCCTATCAAGTCACTTATTAAGAAAAAATTAATTTGTTAAAACATTTTATTTTCCATTTTAAATTACATAAAGATTACAATTCACCCTGATCACTTTTGTATAAAAGTATTACTATTTCCGTCGTATTTCCGTCCGTTTCTCTAATTTTGTACAACAAATAAAAACTGAAAATGATTCTGGAATTATAAAAGGTATTTTTTTCCCAACGTAACAGTTGAACCTGAATAGCATACTTTTGCACAGTAGTTCTACTTTTTTTGCGCTTCTCTAGTTTCGTGGAAAGAATAAAAGTTGAGAAAAGTTTTCGGATTACAAAAAAGCATTTTTTTTTTTTCAAAACAGTAATTAAGATATTATTAATTTCATTATATAATTGCAACAGTTAGATGTATACTGAAAATTAACGCTTATCAAATGATTCCATGCTTTCGACAAAACAGGTTTAAAAACTAACAAGTCAACAAAAATTCAATAACTCATCATCTCAGCTTTTCTCCTTGCTCATTCATGCCGACAGATGGCGCGCATTGTCTTTCAAATACTTTTCAAAATAAGTGGCACAAGTAGTAACTGCATTTTATCCGTGCAGCTTTACGTTGAAATTAATCGCAAAAAGTTATTACGATGCCTTGATTTACACATCAGCAACTCACAAAACAGATCAACAGATAACAGTGTCTTACTATAATTCTTTCCAGATAACAGTGACTTACGGTAATTCTTTTCGGATTTCGATGAAGGCTTTGAAGTTCCTTTTCTTTTATGGTCGTTAAAATTAAATTGAAATATTAATTATCTCGTCCGTAATCCTCGCGGTGGTGTTCATTCAGCCGTGGTGTTCATTCACAGAATTTGGCAGTTCTTCAGCTCGAATCTTAATTAATACAATGTAAAGTATTTTTTATAATTTCATCTGATAAATTTAATAAGTACTTAGATAAAAAAAAGAAATTATAGAAGCTTAGTAAGAGTCGGCAGATTAGGCAAATTTTAACAGTAATTCCTAAAAAAAAATAACGGCATGAGCGTTAGATGAACAACTGCTAAACTTACGTAAAAGGATAATGCTTCACCAGCTTCCCAAATCAACAGCAGAGTTAATGAATAATAATGGATATGAAATTGAAAACAACTGATAACTGTAGTCTGCGGCAAACGTTTAAACATGGAAACTAAAATTTACTGCAGTAGTTTAATAACAGAACTCTACGTGCTTGCTATCCATATAAAAATTAATTTCTGCTGCATTTTAGCAGTATATGACTTACTAAGGCAGAGTGAAGTTATGCCTCACTTTCGTATGTATTGATGGAGTCTTATTGGACAAAATTTAAAGTGAACAAGTTTAGATAACTATCATCTAGGTGTGTCCAAGATCGAATATATATTGTATTACAGACATTTCAAATTAGGGGTTTCGTCTCGGATGCCCTGTATTTATATGTACATATTTTCAAAAACAGTAATTTTGAAATTTTACGTTCAAAACACGTATGCATCGATAGTTCTAGCATTAATATAGCGAAGTGATTTAATCTATTTCGAAATTGGAAGAAGAGACACTGAAAAAGAGATGAAATTGAAATATAATTTTCTCCCCCTGCATAAGTAAGGTAATAAACTAACGTAATTCACAAATACGTATGCATGAAATTGAATATGAAAATATAAATGAAGAAGTACCTCCAATCATAAATGTTTTTCTCACTATGCATCTACTAATAAGATTTTTGTTCTCAGAAGAAATAATATATTTATTAATTTCACTAGAAATAACAAAACAGGATTTTAGAACAAAATTAATACTGAAATTTATTCATGCAATTATTAATAGGCGGATTTAGCAATATACTCCAATCGTTAATTTTTAATACATTTTCGGACGAAATTGACTAAACCTTATTTTACCCCTTTTATTATTATTTACTCACAACGTTTATATTCATAAAAGATGTTCATTTACAAATTGCGTTGTGAGGATTTCGTCAGAGCTCAGTAATGATAGTGTGAGGGAGGAAATTGCAACAGTTTCTGCGTTTAGTCCCACAAACCCTTCTGGCCATGCCTGCTTAATCTCTAACTTAGGTAAACTTGGTACAAATTAACAAGCAAGCATACAGCATTATCTCTATTCACCCACAAAACCAGCCGATTATAGATTGAATTCCATAGCATTCTCCCTTCAAATCCATCTGACTCGACTCCGAATAATGACTGAGGCTTAAGGCACTAATGCTTTGACTAACGGCAGAGGGGCAAATTCCAATAAAGGGCGAAGTCAGCTATGATTACAATATGCAGAATCTTCACTATGGGTGTTATTATACGAAGAGTAGATAAAGGTAGTGTACTTCTTTATTTGGTTAATTGTTTACAGATAAAAACAAAGCTAAATTTAATGCAACAATAAATATCATGGAAGAACACCGTTTACCCAAACCAACTGAGGAACGGGGGCTCATTTCGGATAATCCACGATCATGGCATTTTTTTCTATTAAAAAATATAAATATCCTGCTTCTGTAGACACTGGTTTTAACAATATTGTTATTTTTATTACGTTTTTGAATATAATAAGCACCAAAGATTCTATTTTAATGTTCAGTTAAATCATATATAGGAATAACATGTAACTAATTAAGTAACCATATGCTAAATGTTTGCTTTTTTTTACTCTAATTAGCAATATTAAACTGTTAAACCAGTATTTGTTGACGAAACAATTCAATTGTTTTAACAATTGAACATGATGAAAATTGATAGCACTACAGTTTAGGCGCATAATTATTTTAAGAAATGTTAAACTAAGAGACAACCCCATACTATCTCAGTCTGCACTCTCAGAAGTCTTTTCTTAAACATTCCCAACTGTAAACATCCACTGGAAAATTTCTTCACAGAATATCAAAAGTTCACACAGGACATTGTGCAGTTTTTTTCAGGTATTCAAATCTATAATCTTTCATTTTTTTGCAGTTTATTCACTTTCAGGGAACTCTTTCAGAACAAAGGAATTTTTAATAACTGACAACCCCATACTATCTCAGTCTGCATTCTCAGAAGTCTTTTCTTAAACATTCCAACATCAGAGTAAACATCCACTGGAAAATTTCTTCACAGAATATCAAAAATTCACACAGGACATTGTGCAGTTGTTTTCAGGTATTCAAATCTATAATCTTTCATTTTTTGCAGTTTATTCACTTTCAGGGAACTCTTTCAGAACAAAGGAATTTTTAATAACAGACAACCCCATACTATCTCAGTCTGCACTCTCAGAAGTCTTTTCTTAAACATTCCCAACATCAGTGTAAACATCCACTGGAAAATTTCTTCACAGAATATCAAAAATTCACACAGGACATTGTGCAGTTTTTTTCAGGTATTCAAATCTATAATCTTTCATTTTTTTTGCAGTTTATTCACTTTCAGGGAACTCTTTTAGAACAAAGGAATTTTTAATAACTGACAAATTACATCAATAAATGTTATATCAAAATAATTTCCTGAATGAAGGTCTTACAGATCGCTATTTTTGCATACAATACGCTGAGATCATTTGTTTTTCATAGCAAAATATGTATTTAATCCTAAATAATGAAGCAGTGAAAAAGGTAGATTAAAAAAATTTTGCACATGGTTGATTTTTCCGAATCGTTGATTAAATGTTACACTTTTCTCCATGATGATTAAGTGGGGTTTCGGTTAAGTGAAGTTGACTTGAACGAGTTTCAGAAAGTATTTCCAGATAAGCAAGTCCATTTACACGTCTAATACCGGATTTACATTTTAAAGGGGAACAGTCAAGTGAGTTATTACGAAATAAATACATTTCTTGACACTTGAATGGTTTTCGCAGCGGTTATGGGTGCTTCATTATTAAGATATTACCTTTGTGTTCTTCCGAAAACGAAAAACTATTACTAATTAAATTCAGATCTGAGCTCAGCATCTTATCAAAACGACTATTACAAAAATTTTAGAATTTATACTGAGCTAGCTACCATGAGAGAAGAAAAGTAACATTTCATTACTACATTTCGCAGAAACTTGGACAATATATTGCAGAATGCGGAACAAACCTTCATATATTCGTAACAAATTAGTAATACAGAAAGCTTTACATGTATAACCAGTTAGATTGCAGCATTTTTGATCTAGCATGAACTTGCAACCAAGTTGTCGTTAAAAAGCAGTAAAAGTTATTATCAGCAGCTTGTAATAACTCTTTTTATATAAAACAGTTCGAAGTATAATGAAACAGATTTCTCTCTTACAACTTGAATGCACAGAAATGTTTCATAGGCTTTCCTAAACCGGATTAAGCTCACCACTTTGCAGAGCGAATAAGCCTGCTGAACATTGGTTATTCAGTCCAGGTTTAAATCCCCGGCTGCATGAGCTCTTCTTTGATTTTCGCCAGGTGCAACATAAATACTAGCCAGTTTACCTAGAAAGTCCCATAAGAGCGTATAAATCCAAAACTTTGAATTAGATTATTCCGAAGGGAAAAAAAAGCAATATGAAAAAAAGAAAAAATAACACCAGGAAGAACATGAATTTGATATACAAGAAAACAAAGTAGAGAGAAAACGTAAGACTTATTGGATCAGTCTCTCTGCTACACTGCAGAGTAGTGTGGAAGCCATCATTATATAGCACATATTTAATGACCAAGAGCACAGGAACATATTTTACACCAGAAAGACATCTTTTAGTTAACCCCACTACATTATTAAGCTACATAATGGGAATTAAGTATATATAACAAAAAAAAAAAAAAAAAAAATTGCCCGCGCAAAAATAGCACATTTTGCAATTAATATCAGTGTACAAAAACAGCATATCTAAAATTTATCTTAAAGTATTTTAAATGTTATTAATGAATAAAAAGCAAATTTTGTTTTTTGCAAAATCGAAGAAACGTTACCTATCATTTTAAATAGCTGCCAGTGAAAGAAAAGGAAGAAAATTCGAAAGCTCTCTTAAGGTGAAAAGAAAAAAACCTTCAAGTACAGAGATTAAAATACTTAAAGAAAGAAAGAACCCAGAAGGAGGAGGGTTGCAGAAGGGGTTCAATTGTTAAAACAACTGAATTGTAAGTTTTGGTAACATTCATCGACGAAACAAGCTAACTGAGACGCCATTTTTGTGGTTATCCTTATGCCACAATGAAATATACGCTCGAGTGCTTAGAAATCTTTAAAAGAAAATATTTCCTTCTACGGCAGAGGTCAATAATGGATAACTGGCAGAACACTGGCAGTTTCGATCGATATACGAATTCCAGCGAATCATATTTCTTACATAAGTGTCTTCGTGGTTTCGTCACCTGTAATGTAAATATGAACCATTTTCCCTGTGAAAAATCTCAATGAGGACACGCATTTCGCTCATCTTTAATTTCTGTAATTAAATATGCAACTCAAAAATCTCTGAGAAAATCATTTATACCCTTTAAAATTTATGTAAAACTGCAAAATTCTTACCACTCTTCCCCCCCCCAAAAAAAAGAAAGAAAGAAAGAAAAAGAAAAGAATTACAGCATATAATATTACTCGTCTTTTAATGACTTCAGCTGACTTATATTGCATTTACTGTATTAGTTACCGGTACAATCAAAATTACCTTACAGTAATAAAGGCAAACAAACGGTTGTTTCATATTTGCCAGTAAATACACTTCTATCATTCATCAAAGAAATACCTATTAAGTGCAAAAGTATAAATCTCGAAAGCTACTACCTATTAAAATTTTGAGAAAGACATTGTTAAAAGAACACGGAACTAACTGATTTTGTAGAGCGATTAGGTGCTAATACAATTTCCAAGTCTACTTCGCAAGCTCAATTATTATAAATTTCTCTGAACGGAAGTAGTAGAATAAAAAACATCCAAAGAAATGCGAAAGAAAAGAAACGTATTTACGGAACAATAATAATAATAATAAAAAGAAGAAGAAATAGAAACTTTCTTGTGGCAAAAAAGAAAAACAAAATATCAGATCCTTACGCAAGTTTTTCTTTTCTAGATCACTATCAAATATTAAGTCTTGTTAACGATGCTCAGTTCTAATTAATTTAAAAACATGCTTTACTTTCAATTAATTAAAGAAAGGCCTTCTCGGTATACCGAGCTGAGAAAAGAAAAATAACGTTACCTATACATATAAAAAATAGTAACTATTTTATTTAAAAGAAACGCCTTTTACTTATTCTGCTTTCAAGGCGAAATGGTGCGAATCACTCATCTTTTCATAATTTATTGCTTCTAAACCTGGCATAATATAAACAAAAATATCTTGTTTAAAATAAAAAGATGGTTCCAATGGCATACATTAGTGGTTAGGACCATGCAATTTCTTTCAACTATTCAGTGAAGTGAAAATTGTAACTGTTTTATTTAAAAAAAAAAAAAAAAACTTTTACTTATTCTGATTTCAAGGCGAAATGATGCGACTGAATCAACCATCTTTTCATAATTTATTGCGTCTAAACCTGACATAATATAAATAAAAATATCTTGTTTAAAAGTTTAAAATAAAAAGATGGTTCCAGTCACGCAGATTAGTGATTAGGCCCATGCAATTTATTTCATCTATTCAGTGAAGTGACTTCTCTGATACAGTAAGACCCCGCTTAACGCTGTTTCGTTTAGCGCTGTTTCGGTTTAGCGCTCTTTTATTTCAACCCGGGGATTCCACGAAATCGCTCGCAGCATACGGGGATTCCCCGAAATATTATGCAGCGATAGGTTTCAAATACATATCCGAAAGAGTGTACTTGTATTTCCTGTTTGGTGCGGTATTGTACAGACATATTTTGAAGGGGTAAATGTGGAAGATGTCGAAGAAATAATTCAAGAAGCAGCGGCTAGTCTTTCTAATGATGAGCTCAAGGAATTAACTGAACAAGAAGAAAACAAAAATGTTGACAGCAGTGATTCAGAAGAAGAGCAAAAAGAACTTTCGATGGCGTTTGTAAAAAGGAGTTTGTCTACCATAACTGAAATAATGGATCAATTCATTGAAAATGATCCGAATTTTGACAGGAGCTCAAAAGTAAGGCGTGGTGTTAGAGATGCTCTATCCGTTTATGAAGAACTTTTAAGAGAAAAAGGCAAACAACATTAGATGCTTTTGTCACAAAAAGGCAGAACACTGAAAACGCGGAAGGCTAACTAAATATGACTGACTGAGAATTTTATTTGTTTTTTTTTAAGAATATTCGTTTTGTTATTTATATTTTGTTTTTGTTTTTGCAAGAAATAATAATGTGGTATTAATTTGGGTTTTAAGAAATAAATGTTTGGTTTTATTTTTATTAAAAAAACATACTTTTTAAATTTAATACCTAACCAATTTCCTAGCCATCTTCCCCTAACCCCAATATTTACATGTAAAGATAGCCTCGTTTAGCGCTGTTTCGCATTACGCTCTACTTTGATGGAAAGTATCCCCCCGCGTTAAGCGGGGTCTTACTGTACTAGAAAACTACTGATTCGCTAGTACAATCAGTGTCCGAGCCTCTGTTCTTTAACATTCGCCGTACATTTGCTCTCTATATTAATCGTCATTAATGTAGTTCCTTCACTATTTTAAACAAATACCAGTGTTGTAAGTCAATGATGTGATAGTACTTGCTTCTGAATAGGACAATATTATGCCTCCGAAACGGACTAGGTTAAAATATAATTAAGTCGGTATGCTAAATTATTTGACGTAACCCGAAGACCTTGGATGGTCATTAATTTCAGCTTTAGACGTACTAAGTACCGCCCGTGAACGAATACTCTTGGGTTCCATGCCATGAACATTAATTCGGGGCTCATTTATCAACATCTGGACATAGCTCGCGAAGGTGTTGTCAACCAGGTACAGGATGGGTTGTTAGATACGAATGTTAAGAATATTAAGTCGTTCTTAAGCTCCTGAAAGAAAAAAAAAACTGAGACAGAAACAAAAGACAGTGCCGCCCAGAAATTTATCTTTTGATTTAGCTAGAGGAAAGGGGACATACATAAATAAAGAGATTAGTTAGTTTTAAAACTAGAAAGCGCAACAATTATGAGGTAATTTAGAAAACTGACAAAGAAAAACTTGCTTCTATGCCTACTTTCGGAATTTTATGAAATCTAAATTAAATTACCAGAATGCACTTAGGCTATTCAAGTTTAATAGCTCTCAAATTGGAATAGACATACCATTCGTAAACGCCAGATGAATATTTACATCTTAAATCTATATTACATGAAAAAGTAATAAAAACAGCTAAAGGAAACCAGAACTATCGTCCTTTCAATTCTCCTGAAATTTTAGTTACTTTGTACTAAAAAAGTTTCTTTTTTTTTTTTTTTAAATCCAATGGCGAACTTTTGCCTAATCAGCACTGGCCACTTTTAAGGCCAGAAATGGTGGCCATTTTATTGTGTAGGCACCTAAGAGGATGCCACCGTTGCCTCCTATGAAGGGACAGACAGTTACAACCATGTCTTCTCCGGGATTAAATCCCAGGCCCTTCAGTACCGCAGTCGACCTCCCTACCCACTATAACGCCTGGACAGCACTAAAAATGTACATATCACATCCTAGCAACGTTATGTACCTAATTACGTATTATGTTCTTCTTTTATTTATTCAGCAGCTGTTGCCATTAACTTTCACCGATAAGTTATAGTTTCTAAAAATTTAAACACTGACTAAAAAATTCTTAAACTTATAAACATGCTTCTTAAAATTATCCTCATTCTTTGAAAATGATATTAAGAATTCCATTAAAAATAAATTTGGGATAAATAAGAATAAAAGTTCAAAATGTTAGGATATAGATATATTGCCTTCTATTTAAATGACAGTAAAAAGACTGGATATTGTAAGGAGAGAAAAGATTTTTTCTTTTCCATCACATTTACACAGTAGGTTGTCAAGCGAGGATCTAGAAGTGGGATAGACGTCTCATTTCTCACAAAATCTGTCAAAAATGCCGGAGTATTTTCGGTTTTATACAGTGATTGGGAATAAGATTGTACGCCTTAATCCTTTTCCCCTTGTCAATAGTTACGTATCATAAGTGTCAAAAGGAAAATTGAGGTATTCTCTTCGGTTCTTATGAGTAAAAGGAATATATGAGCTATCAAACGATACAGAATTAAAGCAGCTTGAATAAAACTATAGATTACATTATTCACAAGAGCACAAATTTTCTTATTTTTCTTATGCTTTGATAGAATAATAAAATAAGAACTTTGTTTTTGCTTAAAACGCAGTTAATTTTTAACTTTATAAATGCCGAAACGGAACATTTGAGACGTCGACAACTAGAAAAATTCAACTATCAAAATCACTTGGAGTTCATTTCAGAAGAAAAGAATCAATATATTTTAATAAGCAAACGATATGATCACCCTTGTTTCAGGATCGCTTCTAAAGAAATGACATAGGCATTTCTTTTTTATTTAATATAAAAAATACACCATTCTGACAATTACTAGTATTCAAACTGTTATCCACTTATCATTTTAAGGTATTTGAAAGAAAGGTTTGTATTTAATCAAACGGGTTCCCAAAACAAGCGTTGTTAACTTTTAATATAAAGAACGATTAGATATTTTACTGGATGAGGAAATATGAAAATAGTACAATGCTCTCGCCCGAATTCGAATTCTGGAGCTTCCGACAGCTAGCCGGACTTGCTTTCCAATTATACCATGAAGGCACGTGGGAGAAAATACCTTATAAATACGCATTTAGTTTATATCAACAAAGAAAGGTCAGTTATTGACTATATCGTCTTACATTGACTATATTCTCTTACAATGACTATATCGTCTTACAATGACTATATCGTCCAGCTAAGCTACTACGTACTGCATAATATACGCCTGTGCCTACACGTATATGTATACGTCTACGTCTTTTTCTCTCTCTATGTGTGTATGTGTGTAAGATAAAAAGTGCAAATGGGCTTTATAATTTAATTTATCAATAGCCCTTGATAATACATAAGATAAAAAGTATGTTAATCAAAATTATAATTTAAACTAGTGGTTAATTGGAGTTAACCGATGGAAGACTGTTGCGCTGAATGAGGTCAGGTGGAGGAAATTTGGAGAGGCAGCCTTGGCCTGAAACAGGCTGTGGAGGTTATGAAGAAGAAGAAGTGGTAACCCCTTAATTCCCCCCTCTCTATTCTAAAAATAGTAATACCTCTGGACAGCGTCATTTCTAAATCAACCTATATCGTATGATTTGCGTAATGCTGATGACGTAGCTAAATCGGAAACTGAACTCAAAATTTCGAAAACTGAAACCGTTCTCTTAATAAGCAACCTAAACCAAAACCTTCTCTTGCTGAGCTACCACGTTGGATAACTGCGCACTTTAGCTTCCATGTTTCTTCCCGTTAAGAAGCTATTTCGCTGTGCTTTCTCCCTTCGTAACAGTATCAAAAATACAAATGTTCTTGAATAGGCACGATTCGAGTGACAAGTAAATCGCGGCTGCAAGTATCAATTGAAATAAATTTGAATATTTTATCTTACTCGGCTGTTAAGTTTCCTGTTCATTATGGATATACTATGAATGCTTCCACGTCATGGACACTGCTACGTCTTTTCCTGACTGATCACACACATATATATTTTATAACTTATTTTCTAAAGAAATATTGATTATATTATCTCCTAATATAAAGTTATTAGACTGTATCAGTATGAGGTAACCCAGAAGTATGAAATTTAATTCTCTCCCTCTCTCTTCATATATATATCCCGACCCACATGCAAGCATAGTCATAAATATTTGAGTAAGAGAAACATATTAATCTTGTTAATTAATTATTAATCTCAACAAAGTTAAATCTTGGGTTATCTCCTTTGCAATTATGTCATTATTGAAACTATTTACCCTTTTTATTACTGCTGTTATTAAAGATTTAAAATTTTCCGAACTCGAATTATACTGTATAAAGATAACTGAATAATCATTCACACGCTTTAATATGCACCATTACGCAAACTTTGAATTGCAAATTGAACAAAAAAGGGTGCCTTCTGACGAATATTGGAAAGATAAGGCGGAAAATAACAAGGAAGCAGATAATCACATTTCTAAATGGCGTATCTTTAAATATATTCTCCGCCTACATATCAGAAATCAAAGTTTAAAATGAGATAGCATTTTCTCCAGGACTTTCACCGTCGTTATCTAGAGTCGAATCTCTTTGAGAAAATTGCATCCTATTTTCTGTGAAGGAATTCCAGAGAGAAAATGCCAGCTACAAAATCGCTGTATGCCCCAAAACGCGTCCCCGAAGCAAGATCTTTAGCTTACACACTAACAGGCTCTGCTAACATAATCTTTGTTAAGATGGGCTCCCAATATTGGTCTTATATTTTAACCCAAGGGGATTCTTTTTCACTGTCTTCTCCATTGCCCTTTTTTTAAGTCTTATTTTATTTTCGTCCTTAATCGTAACGGTCAGTTGAACGACAAAATCGAGATGGAGTCTCTTTTCTTCATCGAATGGTGGATAAGTTTCGGGATTTGCCGAGTTTTCCCACCACTGTCATTACATCGGTCGTTTAGGTTTTTCGTTACAGTAAAAGTAAGGTCTTCCGGTTCCTTTTTGTGGTCGTTAACCAGCTTCCTTTTCAAACTGTCAGGTTAGCTTTTCTAACTCCGAGAGTGTGTGGGAATAAAATAACATAAAACAAACAACTATGATAAGCTAGAAATTCAGGAAAATGTTAAAAGCTTCGTGGAACTTTGTTTTATTTCTTGGTTTCAAATTTTGCTCATCAATTTACATGTTATGTTAATAGGTGAAAGAATATATATATATACCACATAGATCTTTTTTCGTTTGTTCTTTTTACTTTAATTATATATATATATATAGGATGGTTATAATTAAAGTTATGCTAGTTAGACTTAAGTAGAATATATGTATAATTTATTATTAGAAAAGGTATTTATGTATCATCTATAAGGAAAAGAAATTTAATTAAAGCTTTGAATTATTATGAGAAATTTTAAATTGGCTTTCCAAGTCAGTATTCAAAGTTATTTGTAGCAAAAAATATTTAAAATCTGAGAAAAAAAATCCTTTGACCATAAAAATTCCAAATATTGAAATCAAAATCCAAAGTACTGAAAAAGTAGCTATTGTTATTGATCGCAGATTAATTGACAGGCAGATGTTTGGGTATTTTATAAAAATATTTGAAGCCATGAATTGGATTCATAAAGAAGCAGCTTGCTGAAGTGGCACAATTAAATAGTCCTTTTCCCTTTAACAGACAATTTGCGGCTACAAATAACTGGCACACCGATCGTGCGTGTTCCAGTACATTAACACTTTTTATATCATTGCGGTAAAAACAGAGCAAAGCAGCAGTATAGATAGGCCGAAAAGCAAAAGGTAAGTGCATCATCGAATATGGTGGCCCAATCCCAAAACGAGGAAGGTTTCGGTTTGCAAATTTTGACTGAAATCTGAAGTAGCAGAGTCATTCAGCGTTACGAAAAGTATGGAGAAAGGAAGCATACAAATTAAATCAAAATGTTACGGAAGGTTAAAATTGCAAAATTAAAATCAGAAGTCCACTTTACATATTTTTTAGTTTACATCTTTATTAGATATTAAGACGATATATTCTTACCCCACATCAAAACCTTACAGACCTTGTATGTATCTGTTGCATAACGTTTAGATTATTTTAACTGCCACACAATTAGAATAGCTGCGGTACATGTAGAATAAGCCCTAAACAGAGAACACTACAGATAGACAGTATAAAATTCATAGCCTTATTATCTAGGTATAAGTCTTTGAATTTATTTCTCAGACAAAGAAGGCAAGTTACTTAAGTTTTATTAAAAACTAATGATCTAAGAATATTTCTAAACGTTATACAAAAGGAAAAACTGCATCAAAACAGAAACACAGCATCAAGACATAAATTTGCAAGATGGGCAGAAACATTTCAAAGCTGTATATAAATATGTTATTTTACTATAAATCTAAGGTACTTATTATTTTTTCGCATGCGGTCTAAAGCTTATCAATATATTAATCCTGACAAAGTTATAAGAAATAAAAAACTTTTCGCAGTTTCATTATTTAAGTATTGCAGCTTGTAACGAGAAACTATTCCTGTGTTAACGACCTAAAATCGATATACCTTCGAATTAAAAAGCGAAATCAAAACTGGTGCCTGTGATTAATGTTTTTGCATAATGCAGATATATATACAAACCTGATTATATATTTTAATTTTCTAAACGAGCAGGTTTCACTATTAAATTTTCATCAGTAATAATATTAAATTAGTCTAAATATAAAATGCATGATAATGTCTCTCGAAATGAATCAGACTGAGATTTTTTTTATAACTATTACAACAGCAAACCGCAATAATATACTAATTAGACTAATTTCGTTAAACTTTTATGCTTTTTTTTTCAAATAGAGAAAACATATCGGGGAGAGTGAGAGTATATACTCTTATTAACTACTAAATATAATTCATAACAACAGAACAGCATTTATAGTTTGCTCTTTTTCGCTTATTTCCTTTTTACATTACTCTAGATTGCACATAAATTACCAGATTTAGTGCTTAAAACTTGACGTTTTACAATGAATCGTTTTCTGTTATGGATGTCTTATTTTTGACATTGAAATGACAGTAATTTTTTCGCAGAAATAGTATGAGGGGGGGAGTAGAAAATCATTTATGCAGTCAGCAATGCTCTAAGCCGAGTTACCGTTTATTCATTCACATTAAACACCTACTATTTTGTTTCCCACGTAACTGAATGATTAAGGAACACAAACTAAATGTCCTAAATTACATATTATCTATTTGCAGGAAACATTTTGTTTTCCCAAACAATAATAAAATACAAAATAAAGAATCTAAAAGCTCGTTTCAGATGCAAGCATTATATAAAAGAAGATACAGTTTTCGTACCATTATCTTGATTTCTTCTGAACAAATACAATATTTTGAAGAGTTAAACTGTTAAACTTTATTCAAATAATACATTCAATTAGACGTAATAAAATGATAATGTCTAAGGATTATGCGGTATCACATAGAAATGCAATGTGCATATAACGGACATTATAAGTGGTCTACAGTTTGTTACTCAAGTACTTGAATAATCAAAATATTTTCACATACTTCAAGTTTCTGATTTCTTTTCGTTATGCAAAAATCTAGCATATAACAAATAAGCAACAGAGCTTCTCATTTCTTTATTCTAATAAACGAGAAGAAAAATTTTACACGCGAAATACTCGTATCTTTAATATCAATATCGTATATCCCTTCACCAATAAAAGTCTGTTCAAAGCTGCTAGAAATAATTCATTTACTGTAATTTCATTTCACAAAAATCCCTAGTTAAAAAAAAATTAACTGCCAAAGATTTCTAAACATTTCCTAAACATCTAAATTATGTAATTTCAAAACATTTAAGATCCAAACTCTGCTACAAAAGCTACCGTAACCAGAAAAGTTTTAATGCTCATTTGCGATTATTGTGCTGACTAAGGATATGTAATGAAGTATGTATACCTCAAAATGAGAGGAAAAGTTACATTTCTAATGGTTTTAAATGAACAATAACAGCATTCAATTAGCTTATGGCTGATGAACGAAAAAAGGAAAACACAAAGATAAAAAAATGTTTGCATAACGAAGAATGAAGTGGCCCCTAAGAATAACAACTATTTTTCAAAATAGAGCATTTGAAGACAAATTCTGAATCGCAAAAAATTTATGTTTACTATTTTTTAATGTTGTGAAATAGAAAATGAATGCAGAAATTTTATGCACCCTTTTGCATATTGCTTATACTTCGAAGTACCTTTAATGCTCTAAAAACGGCACGATGCCTCCTAGTCAATATATTTCCGGATTCCAAGTTCGCCACTTGCTTATTGTAAGGCCTCAGGACTGCTCACAGTTTTTCGACCGTGAAATCCCTTATCTGGACCACCCCTTCTTTTTACTTCAGCAAGCGGATTTACCCTAAAGCCTGAAGTAGAAAGACAAGAGGATTAGTGGACGCAAGGGATGATGGGATGCTACCAGGAAATGACCGTCCGTCGGAGACAAGGTAACTTTTATTATTTGTTGTTTTTATTTTTATTTAACATTCTCTTTACGGTTTTCGTTTTACGACCGACGACTGCAGTTACAGAGGATTAGTTCCAGATCATTGTTCTGTATCATAGTTGATACGCAACCCTTCCCATCCGTCCACCTACGTCTGCTTGTCCAGATTCGGCTTTTTAAGCGCCGAGAAGCATTTTATCTTAATTATAAGATTTCGTTTTTACAGTTAGAGCTTCAGAAACATCTGCGGCAGCTTCCGTATAATTTATAGAAGCTGAAATCTCGTTATCGCTAATATCTTCTTTATAGTTTTTACTTTTGGATAACTAAGCTTAGCGTGAAAAATTATTATGTCACTACTAAAGAAATGACAAAACAGTAGTGAGATAGTTGCTTCGGTAAAGAAAACTTTGGGACACTGCTATAATTAAAGTCTTTTATTTGTCGACAGTGCATTTTCCCTAAAGTTTCTTTTAAATAAATAAATAAACTATCGAACAATGTTCCTGAACTTTCTGTTTAAAATATAGTAATTCGGAATTTAAATGTTAATTACAATTTAAATAGCGCAACACGCAGGAGGCTATATTGCAAGCTATATTAATAGAAGAATGAATTTTAATTTAATGCTTATTATGAGTTAGTAAGAGTATGAGTACATCTTTACATTAAGTATGAGTACATCTTTTAAATTAAAAATTTAGTAGCCGTTGACATAGCAATACGTTATTCAATTACACTGGCAAAGAGCCATCGACGTAGAAACACGTTATTTAATTTCTATTGGCGAATAGTCGTTGACGTAGTAATCCGTCATTTGATTTTTACCTTCGAGTAGTACGTACTCTTTCGGTTTTTTTTCCGTAAGTGTGTCATCTAACGTCAAATAGTTTATATAAAAAGCTGTGCAGATCTAAATTAATTTATTTAGTTTTACAAAGGATAACGAAAGTGAGTCCATCAATGGTGAAATATGTGCCGATAGTTTGTGTGAACCTGAAAATGGGCCAGATATTTCGGACACTGATAGTGATAGCGATTATTCGGATTTTCCTTCCAAAAAACGAAGCGAACCGGATACGATAAGTAAAAAATTAAAGATATGTAAGACATACAAAATTGCGGGGTGCATCATACACCCAAAAATGATGGGGACCGTAAGAATTAAAATTATGTGTCTTGTTATTTATGCCAATACCTGCAAGTTTTTTCATCTACGCATTCCATCTGTATACCACACACATCTATAACTATCTCTATCATGCCTAAAAAACAGTTGGGAATATCTCTTCTACGTATCCTAAATTTATTACAAGTAATAGAAGTAGGCTACAGAATATTATATGTATATCTAATTACTTATGTTTAAATTAAAAGGTGAAAAATCCTCTGTGCGAATGCAGTAACTTGATTTTGGTAGTTTCTATTTTGATCGATTTCGCAACAGGTAAGACTTACCAGGCCCGCGAACAGATTGCTTTTAATTTCTGAGCCTGGAGTAGGCTTAGCTATTTAGTCGGAATCAAGCGAATACATGAAATGAGTGACTCTGTGATTGAAGGAAATTTTAGCACCTTTTATTCAAGTCTCTTTAATATGGAAAAGCATGCACCCTTTTCAGGTCTCCGCTTAGGTTTCATCTGCATCGCATCTCGGCCAGGTACAACAAAGGTGGAGAGGAAACCACTATCCATCTAAGGGATTTTCTTTAGTTGTCCCCAAATTAAAATTCGGGAATTTCAAAACTACTAGTTTTCCGCTGAGCAGATAGGCTACATACATACACAGAGTATATAAGACATTTTTTGTTATTAGAAAAAGAGAAAAATCAATTATACCTTAGCCGGGATTGAAACCCAAATCTTTCACTTACCACCTGAACCTGCCACTCACGAAAGCAAACAGAGGGTGAATAAGGGAATTCATTATACATGACCAGTACCGCAATGTGATACGTTGCGTCTTCATATGCACCTAAGACTTATTTTCCGAAATGGTTTGGTTTACTTGGCAAAGCACATGAGGACTATATGTCTAAGATTAAGAATGCCTTAGTGAAGGAGGTTTTAATGCTCGCATTCATGTTATAGATGAGAAAAACTCAAAACCTCCCACGCAGACAGTCTATTCGCAGGAATTTATACCCAGGTCTAAATACAAATGTTCAGCAGTTTTACCGCTGGGCCGCTGGTGAGCTATTTTTAGAAATAAATAAATAAACTGAAGTTCTCCCAGAAGCTCTGAAGCATGCACACATCAGAAAGATTTCATACGCAATAATGACTATCAGAGGTTAGCGAAATGTGAAAATGTCTTGCCCAGGATCCCCAATTCATAACAAATTATGATTCTAACACTTTCTCATTTGAGTTGTTAAGTATGACCGACCACCTTTTTAAAGTATGGTAGACTGCCAGTAAATTCATCCTCCTGTTAGCTATAGTTTGTTCTCTTTAACTTTATTTACTCAGATTAGAATAAGTAGGCCACGAAATCTATGTATTGTCCATATCAGATCTTTCAAAATTAAATATTGTACGGGTATGTATTGAAATTCTCCCATATACCCATTCTCCCCAAAAGAATATTGATGACCTTTTTCAATTCTATTGTTATTTTACGTACTGTATATTCTGCATAAAAATTCTTCTATTTCATTTATTGATTTTTTAAAAATTTACTTCACTAATTTCACCATTCTCAAGTCTGAATATTTCAAAGCACGTATTCATAGTAAAATAGTAATACATAAAAACTTTCTGAGCTTAAGCTAGTTTTAATTATCCGAGAACCAAGTAGTTTTAAAATGTAATCCCAGGCTGGTGCTAGTTATTTCTGCAAATTCAAAGAAATATTTCCAAACACCAAAGCCGAAAATCTAATTCACTCAAGATAAAATAAGGGTAAGATGCTCGCAGCTATCAGTAACCTGTGATGTGGTTTACGACAGCGGTAACATCTTGGCTGGAGTGTGTTGGCATCAAACCATATGAATAGCAAATGGACTTCCAAATCAAACACCAGTGACCTGACAGAAAGATCTCTAGAGTTACTGTCGCGGACTGATTGCCTCACCATTTCCCAGCGGCGTTTCTCAACCAAGTTAGAGAGGAGTAGCCCTCGAATCGTGAATGGACTACGATCCATACAATGAGTTGGGTCTATCGGAGTATCTAAAATGTCTCCCTACGCCTAGAAAGCAGTGGAGCGTGTTAAATGTTTAGACGCGTAGAACAACTACAGATGGATCTGTTCAACAAGCCGTGGTTGCGAAATGCAAGGAGAGAGTTGTGGAACAGATTGGCGTGAGCCAGTTTGCTATATAGAAGAGAATTAATGATAGACAGGAGGCTGTAGTTTCTCTCATTTCGGGTGTACAGTTAACGAGATCTGGCAAACATCTCAGAGCTCAGACCTGAATTTTAACATATTGCATAAAGAGCCAAATCCTTAGTATAAACGTGAGTAGAGGAATACAGCTTTATCGACCGTAGGGCGGGTGCATATAAAAAAAAAAAAAAAAAAGCGCATAAAAGAAATAGAATTTAATTACCCTTTATTTTCTCTTAGTGCAGCCACAGAAGTTAATTTTATTATATCAAATAACAGCACAGCTTTAAAAATATTGCATATTTCTGAAACTGGAATACCTTTACAATTCATGTACACTTCTAAAATTGTTAACTAGTACGTAAAAATATGAATATATAATTCCAGGTGTACTGAATGTTTTATAATTCCATTACCTTAAGCGCATGTATCAAATATTTTTATTTGCCTTTGATCAGATATATTACTTTCGAGTCGTGCATAAAAAGCATTTATTTCAAATTCTTTTTTTATCGTACTATAAATAAGTAATTTTTGAGCAAGCATCGGCAATGTAAGTAATTAGAACTGATGAGGTGACTTATTTTTCCGATTTAACTACTTTTTTGAATTAATTTTCTCTTTATGTCACTCCTTTTGTCGTTTCCCGCTACGCTGCTTACGCTTATTGCGCAAATCTCATTTGAGAAAGTGAATTTCTCACTGAAAATATTTTGTATTAAAAAGTGTCCGACAAGAGAAAAATTAAATACATCATCGGATGAAAAACATATGGTGACACATTTCAAATGAATAATAAATTTAGTATTTTTCTTCCTCTTTGCCGAAATTAGAATAAATTATTTACTTACGTCATAGCAAATGCATATTCCATTTTTGTCGTCACTAATAAATATTTTTCAAATACAGTCATTGATGATTAAGTTTTCCATTTATGCATAGTCTTCAAAGTAGAACATTTTCAATACACGGAGAAGCGACAAATTATAGATATTTAAATCATTCATTTTGCAGATTAGAAACAATACATCTAAAAACATTCAGCAAAATACTATTTCTTACAAAAGAATAACAAAGTCTAGTTGATTGTATACTTTTTGCCTAATTCTGTCAGGAGTAAACATTTAAGTTAAATTATTTTCTACGGCCTGTATTTTCCATGAACTACGAAAGAAATTATTGATAGGATAAAGTTATTAACAACATTTAGAATTTAACAACATTTAGAATTTAGAATTTACAGATAATATGGTAACGACGAAGAGCTTCTATGAAGAGAACTTCAAGTAAATCTGAGCCTCTGAGACAAATACCAGATTTACTTATATTTTGTTCAATAAGAATAAGACATTTAGACCTCTCTCGGACATTTTGGCCCATATTACAGAATGCTACAGTTTTGGTTTCGTATTACTGACGCATGTAGATTACTTTCTTATTGTACTTAATGTTTCCAATTTCACATATGAACTAATTACCATTAGATGCGCTTCTGATTCCCAGAGAGTCAACTTGTGTAGGAGAATTGGAAATGCCATTAAAAGCAATTTAAAGAAGTCTTTCCCTTATGTCCCCAAGAACATCAGTTTCGATTCCTATCTCTAACTATGCGTACCTAAGGATAAAACATTCACAGTTTTAGAATTTGGAGAAATATTTGATCAAAGAATCTGATCAAAAATTCATAATTTGTGGCAGAAATTTTATAACTGTGCTGGATAAGCATTCCAGGTTAAAATTCTGAACTAATGTCTAGCAGGACTAATTTCGGTTTAAACTTAGCTAGGAAATATGGCAAAATCACTGGTAATTTTAACCATGCGCCTGGAGCAATAAGCTAATTATAAATATATTCATGAGCTACCTTGAATTGAAAGGCAATTTTATCATCAATAATTATTCGTGACTCAAAAGTATGTGAGTGATTTTATTTGAAATATGTTTGCACACGCAAAGTTGCTTATACTTAGTGTATTCTAGTAATATCTTACATTTGAATTAATAATGACCACGTTTGACTTAATTATAAACATGATAAGAATATGAAAGTATGCGTAGTATAAAAATATGATAAATAAAGAACAAAAGTTTAAGACATGTATAGTTAAACACCGAATTTTTTGCCTCTCCTTCATACTATCTTCCTTTCATCACGTTGGCTTTCTATCCTACGGCCGTTTTCTTCAGACAATCGTTTTTGCCCTCTTTTCTCATTTTATAATTTAAAGTCATACTACACATTAATATAGCGCTATACTTAAAAACCCGTGATCCCAGAAAAATTTTGCACGTACTATAATTCCTAAAAATTCGTAAAAATCATAAACCACCATCGGCTAGAACATTATAAATGAGGAAATAAGCCTATTAATAATTTTTGAAACGTGTAAAAATATATATGACGAACATATGGTGACTTTATAAGAAATGAATCATATTGGGTCCAGTTTAATAATTAGCAACTTCCTAGATGCTTTAAAACTTGATTATCTTAAATTTAGAAGAGTTATGTGATTACAAAGGAGGAAGTAAAAAATGCAAACATTAACGATGTTATCTGATAACACAATAAGTAGCATTGTCTTCAATGCAGTTATTTATGGAAGCAAGATAAAAAGAGTTAAAAGAAATGAAGCTCGTAATATGATACCCTTTAAGCGAGGCGAGTTTCGCGTGCGACGAACGCAGTCAATAAGTAACCCACGCGCTACGAATCCCATATTAGTCAAAATTACTCGACAGCACTTCACCACCTCTTCAATTTCTTCTGAATGATATCCTGTATCAACACATTTTGTAAATAGCCTTCAAGCCATTTACGTGACTCCAAAAGTCATACAAACAGGCGCCAAAGTTTTACAGATATCTGACACTTCATGACACAGAATCAACTCTTAGTGTTAACGACTTCGCTATTTGGAGGCGATTTCCTGTTTCAGACTGACGCAGTCAAGGCATTTATTGGTAACGGTATCTTAAGTACCTGTGTTACAAGCTTTCACACAGATTACAACCTGTAAATGCTACACTCTTGGAGAAGGTTATGGCCACAGATGCTGATTCTTTTCCTTTCGTTACACACGGCATACGTTCTTTGATGTACTAAGTTCAAAACATTAGAAAAAGTAGAGGATTATTGTGTATTAAAATATATTAACTATGCGAAAAGATGCTATGCTAAGTATTAACTATGTAATTATGTAAGCATATGATGTGTTAGTACTAAAATATATAAACTATGCAAAAAGACGTTCTTTTCGCCAATGTTACGTACTTGTGAATTTCAAGTGGCTTATAATGAAGTAATTTCCCATCACATATGTTTAAAAATTTCATGGAAAACCAAGAGAAATTAGCATTTATTCTTTTTCTTAAACAAAAATTAAATAAACATTTATCTGTAAAATTCTCCTCTGGCTCTAACTTGAATGCATAGGCAGAAAATGAGAAATCAAAAATTGATTTTTCTTCAAAATGTTTCAGCAATCTGATTGTTTAAAAATTATTAAGAAAACAATGTATCATTTGGCGAATGCATTAGCTGAAATTCACTATTTACATGTAAATTTCTGGAGTAACATTTATTTTTAATAATACGCTTAATAATACATAAGAGTATGTTACCATGGTCTATTATCCGATTAATACAATTAAAGTGAACTTTCGCATTATTTTATTACACGCTGAAAAAAGTTTACAAAAAAAACTTTCAAAAAGTACTTTGCTGTGTAAAGTACGGAAAGTTAGTACCTTAGGCATATTCCTATCTAAGTGAATACTACATACGTATGAAGATTTCTAAAATAATTTTTATACATTGATACAAATAATTTCATTAAAGAATATAGAATTTTTATTAGTTATTTTGATAAGCACTTTAATAATTTTATAATTTGTGTCTCCCGTTGCCTTTTTTTATTCATTAAATCAATTTTTGCTTTTATGTGGTTTGCATTAAATTATGCTTATATTCTTAGCGTATTTAGATTTTTCAAATATTGGTTTGTAAAATATTTTCATTTGCACAGCAAAACAAGAGTGAGGATTGTTTTCTTTCTTTATTTAAAAATACATCATGCTATTTCTATAAATCTACAAACTAAATTCTTATGTGGATATAATGCCTATTCATGTTAATGACAACAGTGTTGTAAAATAGTTATATAATAAGAAATAATATGATAAAACTCTAAGACAGTATATTCTTCTAGTGTTGATAAAATGGGCTATTTAAACTTATCTCCACACTTTCCGAAATAGCGTTAGTAGACTAGCATCATCTGATCAAAGCGATAACCTTTTAACTGTGACAAATCTCTCAGAAATCACAACACTAAACTAACACTTTAAGACCTAACGAGGGCCATTTCCTGCAAAGCCAATTCTCCACAAAGACACACTCTGTGCCTTCATCAGTAACTCAAGTCCAGGGCAAGCGTTAACAGCAATCAGTAAATCTGCTCAAGTGCCCAAATCTGCTAACCCAGGAACTCGTGACTCGATTGCCGAACTACGATCTCTCTCTCCTCTGTTACATTTTACCACTGATGTGTGAGATCGATTGCGAAGCTGAACTCAAGATGCATTTCCATATTATGATTGTTTGGCGTAGAGTTATTGAAAGGCAAACCGAGTTAGAATTTGGGAAATTACATTTATGTCAATACCATTCTGCATTCACACAAGGGAATAAGTTGCTAAGATCTAAACTCAGAAACGAATACTGATTGACGGTTTTAAAAAGTAAGAATGTAAAAAAACTCACAGTTTAGAAAGCAGAAATGTGAGCAAGTATTATTATTATGTTAATTCGAAAAATGCGGCTTCTTTTAGAATTTCAACTTAATTTACACACAGCAACAAAATTTAGATAATTTACATCTTCAACTTTTTATAATAAGAAGTGATATCAATCGTACATTGGGCCCACCAGCGGCCGAGCGGTAAAGTCGCTGAACACTGGTAGTTCGGTCCGAGGTTCGAATCCCGCGAACGGGCTGGCTGCATGGGTGTTTTCGTGGTTTTCCCCATGTGTAACGTGTATACGAGCCAGTTTCCCTTAGAAAGTCCTCCACGAAGGCATCCCTCCCCTTAGGCAGATAGCCCTAGTGTGCTTTGCCATAATTAAATACACCACCACCACCAATCGTATATTGTCCAAGTTATGTGATATTTCAAACTGTTTTTCTTGTTGAACTTTAATGCTTATTTTAATGCTCAAGTCAGTCAGCACTCAACAAATTTCACAGACATGCTATGAAAAATTTGACGGCAATGAATCTACATTACTTTCAAATAATACTTCTATCAAAGAGAAAGGAAGAAAACACCCATTATGCCTCTTTCTTCTATATCCTTAATAACTTATATTACAGTACGCACCTGCTCGTGAAACTTTATTTCACCTCCATTTTATTGATTTATTATTAATGAAAATCTAATTAAATTAATGAGATAATTAAACTTGATTTTTTTCCCTAACTGGCTGATCACATAGCTAAAAATATCTTCATTCCCTAAAAGTACCTAAATTACAGACTGACACAAAATGCCAAGCTTAATTTATGCAGTTCAGGACCGCGATTAACAAGTTCTTTTTTTTTGGGGGGGGGGTTACGACTTTTTAACTAAATTTAGCTATATTTCTTAGAATAGAGTTTATAAACGTTCGTGAACATCACTTCTCATTTAGTCGGTGATAGGAATTTAAAATAGCACCGACTGTATGAGAAGCCAGAACGTTCATCTCTACATCACCGAGTTAGCGATAATAAATATGCATTCTCGGGAAACAATATTTTTGTTAACATAAAAATAAACAGCAAATAAAGCCAAGGAAAATCCTTCTTCTGTTATTCACTTACACTTTTTTATAATAATTATTTACTTTATTCTGTCAAAGGCAGCCAACTGAATTCAGTTGTCCTGAGTTTAAGTTTTGAATTCTGAGGTATAAAAAATGGGGGGTGGGCGAAGATTTTTGTCTTGAATTGCACGTGCATACAAGTTTCCTTCGGATAATTTGAAACTAAGAAGTCTTGAAAAGCACGGTCTAAAATTGCGACAATTCTTAAATAACACGAATCTTGAGTAGCGCAGAGTTCGAATAAAAAAAAATTAACCAAATTTTCAAAATTTCTTCCAACGAAAAAAGTTACCCCTGCGAGAAAACGCTCTGCTTTTCCTTTTTAAAAATTATTTTTAACAATAAATAATTTCTCAATTATTTCCAAAAAACACCCAATATTTATCCTGTAATGATGCTAGAATTCATAGAGAACCAACAAGACGGTTTATTCAAAGATTCCTTGCATGTTCCAACTACTTTGAAAAATAGTAATATTACGATTGGGTTGTTAAAAGACTGAAAAATTTACAGTTATGCATTTAACAAAACACGATAACGATATGTGCTTCCTTCTTAATTTCTACTTAAAACCACAAGCGAAACGCGTTTATTAAAATCATCTAAAAGACTGCTAATATAGTAAAGAGATATAGATAAACTAATTATATAAAAGTGCTTCAATTCAAAGGACAGCAAATGAAAAGGAAAACCGCAAAGCTATTGTAATTCGAAAAATCAGGCATTTATGCATGTTTTATATAAAGACCAGAAAACGCGTTGTTGAAAATTCCACTTGAATGTTCTTTCATATTATGAAGGATAGTAATGTGATAGAAAATTATTAATATTATATTTGCCCATTACAATAAATACATCAATTCGTTTACACAAGTAAAAAATGAACAGCAATAGCTAATGCTAATAGACGGATGGTAAAAATACAACTGTTTTATAAGATGAAGGCGGAAAAGAAAAATAGTACTAAAGAACTAAAGGAAGTTTTTGAACAATAGAAACCGATAACAAGTTCTCTGGTATCTTTGCGCCATTCACACACACACACACACACACACACACACACCATAAAAAAGAATTACTATTATTAAAAATACAAGTTTATCCCTTTCTTTCATTTAAGAGACAAATTTAACCAAGATGACCACATGCATAACATATTGAAAGATTTTAAACTTAACATTGATCAAGAAGACAATCCAAAGAGTATTACCTAATAAGCGTTCTTATTAGGTTGTCGTGTAAGCAATAATTGCACAAAAACGGAAAAAATAAGCTTCACAGAATTAAAAAAAAAACAGCGAAATAGGCATCAGATTTAGAAATGTATATAAATAAAAGTATGGCTTTAAGGCAGACAAAAAGCATGAAATGAAATGAGATGTAATAAATCAAACAAGGTTAATTAAATAAACCTGCCACTGAAACCAAACCTTTGATTTCTGAGAGGTAACAATAAAATATAAATAAGAGTATTTTTAAATACGAGAACATCATATCAAATTCTCATTAAACTGTATCGTGTGGAATCCAGATGTACTTGAAGTCTAAGAACAAGTCAGAATTGTAATTTTGATATCCCGTGAAATGAAATTTGCATATGAAGAACATACTTTGTACTAAGCTTGACTCTTGTTTTATTGATGATAAAAGATAAAATTTCAGTAGGATTCAAAGGGCTTAATTTAAGATCTTTGCCTCGCTTGCAAAATTCTCTTCAGATGTTAATGTCTGCCGTGTACTGTATTGTGGTCTGCTAATTGATTAATTGATTTAAACTTAGTGACAAACTTTAAATGAGTGCAGTTAATTGGCTAAGAAGAAGAGGATCTAATCCCTGGAAAGCTTATACGAATCTGAGTTTGTATGACACAAGTTGAAGCACTAATCAGACACCCAAGAACAGCGCAGTTCAAGATGTTCCCAGTTGCCTAGTTTCTGTCCTGCTTCATTTAGTAACAGATGAAGCTTGAAAATCAACTAGTTTCTCCATTAGTTATGTTTTTAAATGCTATGCAAATGCGAAGGATGTTTGCTGAAATATAAAGTGCACTTTGCTCGAATTAATCGAGCAGAAAGGTCTGAAAGAAGAGTATAAAGTCACTATTATATATTTTAAAACCTTATTTCTTATTTTAGAAATATAATTCACAAGTAGAATAATGTTTATACATATTTGATACAATAAGCTATATTATCTAAATATAAGTACCATTTACAAACTGATGTTAAATCAATTTACGATATAACTGTAGTGGAAAAAAGGCTAAGGATAAATTTTATTTTATAAAGTTTATAGCAGATACAGGGGTTGGACAAAAATATGGAAACACCTTTAAAAAAACATGTTTCTTTGCTTAATATGGTGTGAAACCCGTTGGCATCCAAAACAGCTTGCAGTCTTCTCGGAATGGATAAATACAGTTCCTGTATGTTTGCCAAGGGAATATTATACCATTATTCCTGCAAAACGGTGGCAAGTTCAGATAACGATGTTGGCGGTGGATAACGAGAACGCACTTTCCGTTCCAATGTAGACCACAAAGGTTCGATAATATTCAGGTCTGGTGACTGTGGTGGCCAGGGGAGATGGGACAACTCATCCTCGTGCTCAGAAAACCAGTCCTGGACAATGTGAGCTGTGTGAACATGGGCTTTGTCGTCTTGGAAGACACCATCACCATCGGGGAACAAAGTTTGTACCATGGGATGAACTTGATCGGCCAAAATGTTCACATAAGTCTTGGCAGTCATGTGCCCTGACACAGTTATCATGGGGCTAGCAGAGAACCACGATATGCTGCCCAAACCATAACAGAACCCCCGCCATGTTTCACTCTTGGCAACAAGCAGTCTGTATTATAGGCTTGAGATGGCGTTCTCCAGACGTAAACTCGGCCAGAAGTGGGAAACAATGTGAAAGAAAACTCGTCAGACCATATTACTCGCTTCCACTGCTCTATAGTCCAGGCTTTATGACTTAAACACCACCTTTTCCTGTTACGGGCATTAGCATCACTGATGAGTGGCTTCTCAATTGCAGCACGGCCAGCAATTCCCTGTTTATGAAGATCCCTTCTAATTGTTTTGGTACTCACAGCGTTCGGAAACACAACATTCATTTCAGCAGTAACTTTTGCAGCTGTGGTCTTCTTATTTTTCGTCACAGTTGTCCTTAATGATCGTCTGTCAAGATCACTCAGGACACACTTTCGTCCGTGCTGTGATTTAGCAGATGATGTTTTTCCGCTTTTCAAATATGCGGAATAAATCTTCGATACAGTACCTCTTGAAACACTAAATACCTCGGCTACCTTGCTTACGGAAGCACCTACCATACGTGCTCCAACAATTTGCCCACGTTCGAAATCTGTTAACTGACATAATGCAATGACAACTTCACATAAGAGTACTCCGACAACAACTGAACTGTTTAGCACATTTACGAAGTTGTATAGGTGGCGTCAGTAGTCAAAAATGCCAGCGCCACCTACATATTTCATTAAAATCAATCTTTCTTTTCAAACATGCATTTCACAAGGTGTTTCCATATTTTTGTCCATCCACTGTAGGTTGATTTGCAGGTTTGCTTACAGGATTACAGGTAAGAAAAGACCTGGTATCAATTGACACAAATTATCTGGATTATTTAGTAATAAACCCCATAGCATGAATATGTTTCAGATGGGAAATCGGAAACAGAAGATAATGAATTCAGCTCACTGTCTTGCTTAGCCGCTGTTATAAAAAAGTAGTAGTCTTGTCTTATCAACAATTCTACATGACTCGTTTTTAAACCGTTGTTAAAAATTACTCTAATCATTATTCATTTACCTTCGGTTATTCCTTTGGTATTCGTACTCGAGCACAGTTTTTCAAACAACAGTTGTCTAAATATAGTGACTAAAAGAAACTTCTTATCAACGTAATAACAGTGCTTAATTTAATATTTCAAAAAGAAAACTTCATTTTTAATGTACAGAAAGAAGAAGATAGGCATGGTATTTTTTTTATTTCTAAAAGATGAAAAAAACTTTTTATTTCTAAAAATCTACTTGGCGCTTACCAGTGGCTAAATGTAGAAGATAGCTGAACCCTGGTGGTAGTACGACCCGATTTCGATGTCCCGCGAAATGATTGGCTGCACAGAGTTTTCATGGCTTTTTCCTTGTATAACGTAGACACTCGCTAATTTTCTTTAAACGTCCTCCACGATAGCATCCTTAGCAGATAGACGTCGAGTGCTTTTGATATTATTGATGAAACACAAGCAACAGCGAATCTAATACTTTATGAACAAATTTGTGCTAAGTACAACAATGTCTGACGGTTCATTGATGTCCACCTTTTAAGAAAACGTTTTCCAACTAGGACACCATTTCAGAGGTATAGATTTCAAAGAAAGCAAGTAAATAATTACTAGTGAAATATTTATATTAAAACTTCTAAATGACAGATTCCATGATTTATGAAATACTGTAATGTAAAAATAAGCTTTGACTGTACAGAAAGAGGTTAGTACTTTAAACTTTTTGGACTATAATTTATTTGTTTTCCTAATTATTTCATTAATCGTTACAAAATACTAGGTATTCTTAAATAATTGTTGTACTGATCGTTGGACAATTAATAGCGTAAAAATTACACCACTGCGATGCAAAAATTAAATACATTTTAAGAAAGGAAGCTAGTAAAACATTAATTATAGTTTATGCAGTTAAAAATGTTTAGGGATCAAAACTACAGAAGTCAACAGGAATTTATATTTACATTTAACGTGTAATTTATGTAACACATTCTTTGGGATCTAAATTACTCATAAATTTAAAATAAATGACGCCATTTACAGGCAGCATAAAAGTGTTCAAAATGACGTCAATAAACTGGGAAAAAGAAAATCTAGGAAAACCTTACAATTTATTATATTTGCAGTTTTGGTGATGTTTAAAGCAGCTTCATAGCGACTGTTTATGAAAGACAGAAAATAAATAAATAAATAAATTTTAAAAAATGGGAATGAAATGTTTTTGAAGATAACCCAAACAAACAAAAAAACAAAAAAAAAAAAAAACTTTGTGAAGTCTTTTGAACGCAGGACACCACTAAACGAAATAAAGTAATAAAAAAAATTAAAAACTTTCATTTACTTTAAACTTTAGGAAATCAAAATTTCTTTGCATTTCTCTTATCAACGAAAACCACAACTTCTCAAAACCAAAGAAAAAGAACTGTAGTGTTCTAAAAGTAACGAATGGGCTGAGTCCCAAAAGCGAAAGAAAAAATAATAGTTCTGAAGTGAGCAAAGGCGAATCAATAGAAATAAAGCATTGCAACAACAAAAATTCTTAGCTTGGGAGGAATTTGAACAGTCCACCCTAAACGTAATTGAGACGCATACCCCTTTCTCTACTAGAATCTCCAGGAGAAACAACTGATGAAAAGTTATCCAAGCGATTCCATCAAGCCCAGACAAAGCAATCCATCATTTTTCGCGTCACGTGGCAACGATGCACCCAATGATTGTCCACTGAAGGACATACTTCTTTTCGAATCTTCGAATCCCGAAAACTGAAGCTGTTAGCAATTATTTTTCTTTTCATTTCATCAAACAAAAGATCTTTTGTATCCGCCTATTTTCCCTTTCCCGGTTTTAGGTTAGTTTAAGAACTGGAAAATGTTTCCTTATTTTCCATTTTACAGCTCCTTCAGGCGAAAACGGTTTTTTTGTTCCCTCTTTATAAAAGTGCCAAGACTGTTTTAATTAGCAAGTGTTTACGTTCGCACGTACTAATTTATTTCTCGGTGAAGTTCTTCAATTGATTTTTGTCCTTTCTAGTTTAAAAAGTTTAATTTGCAATGCACTATGAGCGTTGTCCGCGTTCTTATCATGTTAGCTCCTATTAAATTCTTAGGAAATCCTAGTTATCGATTTGTTAGAGATTCAAACGCGGGTGGAATTTAATTAAAAGAAAAATTCATTTTCAACCTCTTTTATTTACAAAACGGCAAAATATTCAAACTTTTATTGCAGCAGGAAGTGTATTCGATAAAACCTGGGATGCATAAAATTTAGATAGCGAATTGAATCGTGCAAATTACATAGACAGACTTCGGAATGCAAATTTGGAAAGATTCCATAAAAAAGGGGAACAACAACATAATGCAGTTACTAACTCTACGCTTTTAAAAAATAAAAATAACTTCATTTGCTTGTTCACATGCCAAATATTTCCATGTATCATCCGTTAATTTCTTATTCTTTTGTTATATTCCCCACATGAAACCTTCTGTGCTTATTGTAAAATTATTACTAGTAAAACTGTTAGTTTACTTCATAATCTCATTTACATACTTTACAAAATCATCTTAGGCATTACCTGTTAACAATGAAAAATGATAGAGAGGGGAACTTACACTGACGTAAATTTTACACAAATCTCTCTCGACTATTGATGATGACAAATATAGGTCCCTCCTCTTCAAGAGCAGAAAATAATTCTTTTTTTTTTCTGTTTAATATCTCTGACAATCTACGGATCCTTCTCCTCCAGTTTTACATTTTATACTGACGTGTCTTCCTTAGCTATTAGACTCGTTAACGAAGATGCACACTTTTTTTATCACGGTAGTAATATTTTTCAAATACTTAAAAATGATGTAGACTGTTTATTTAATCTATCAGAAGATTATTTTTAAGTAAAAGTTCAATTACGACGATTATTTTAATCGATGATCTTATTAGGTTATTAATTAAAATTACTTTAACTAGCAATTATGCATGAATAATCAAATTTTTACATTCTAATTTTATTTTCGTATATTGTTATGTACACAGTGCTCCTTAGATTATGGCAATAAGATATAAATTATGTAGCAATAGAACTTTTAGGTTTTTTTATGATCCAATGGCTATCCTTGGCTCATCTATTTAACTGGAGTAAAGAAACAAAAATATTTGGTAAAAATTGCCAGCAGTCCTATCAGTAACGCTACAATCTTTAGATCATCACAGAGATTTCACTAAAGGCCTTCGTAGTGCATAACTTTCAAATCTAAGCTGGAATTTCTTAGTAGTTTAACTCCAGCTTGCAGTATAAGGAATAGAAGGAAATTCATTCACAATAGGAAGTTTTCTTTTTAGTTTCTTTCCCCTCCCCTATTAGGATCGAAACCTTGCTCTGAAGAAAGTTTTCGAGACATTCTCGAAGATTCACTATAGGGAGCCCCGATATCGCACCCGTGAGAAGCGAGAAAAGATACATACGAATATCCAAGCCTAACGCGGAATTCGCATCCTTATCATGTTCAGATTAGCAGTCAGTCTCCAGTAACCACTACATCGTCCAGCTTGGCTCGTTAGAAAGTTATAAGGCATTTTCTCCCTCCTTTCCGCATGGCTTCGTGGTTTAACAGGAAACACACTCGACGCGTATTCCGGAGGTCCGGAGTTTGAATCTCAGAGAGGGTACTGCACATTTTTCATTTCAGCATCAAAAATCCTAACGACTGTACCAGTGGCGCCTGAATTAAAAGGTGGTGTGAGCTAATTTGTCGACACCAGGATTTGGCGATTGGGTTCCCTCATTCCCAGTCGCCCTTTAAAAGGAGGAGTACAAGGTATTTTCTCCCTCACTTTCGCATGCCTTTGGCGTAACTTGAAGCACACTCGATGGGTATTCGGGAGGTCCAGAGTTCGAATCCCACATTTTTCACGTCTCCCCCGTTTTTTAAGCAACGTAAACCCTAATGACTGTACAAGTGGTGCCCGAACTAAAAGGTGGTGGACGTCTCAGCGGGGGGCAGTGCACATCTTTCACGTCTCCAGCATCCAAAACCCTAATGACCCTACAAAGTAAAACCAATCATTAGCTAATTTAACTGATTTTAATGATTAACTGATTTTGAATGATTTGACGAAAGGTTCCCAAGTTTCCGAAATATATGAGGATTTTAGGTCACTCATAACCACCATGATTATGATATTTTCGTTCATAACTACTAAAAATTCGTTTTTCTTAGTCGTTTTAATATTTGCTATGGGCACTGTATTTGTAATTATAAGTAATTATATTTACAGTTTTAAAACTGGCCTATGGGAGGGAACTTTTATTTTAATAGCAGTTCCTTTTCTGCTCAAAGATGTAATTTTCCGATAAAAACTTACTTTATAAATATGGTGATTGATACAACCATACAACCAACTTCAGAGTAAGGTCTAAATTGTACAAAATATTCATCATGAAGGAATATTTTGTACAATTTAGACCTCATGAAGGAATTTACTGCAGAAATGTGTAATTTTTAACTCTAAAAAAGGCATTCACGATAGTGTACGAGGCTGTTATAATTATAATATCTAATTTTTAAAATATTCAGAAAACATTCCTCGAGCTTCTTTTCTCTAAAATTAAATTCTTATCTTCCAATGCTTTTTATTGGACGCCTCAGTTAGTAACAGTAGAAGTAATTACGAATTTGGAATTAACTGTTTTAATTGCCAGTGCGCATAAAATGCTATTTAAATTAAACATCTGATGAATTCATGATTATTCATGAATTCTGAAAAATTATATGTTGTTTAATTAAGCAAACAATTTATAATGACAATAATTAAATCGTTTATATATACATATATATAAATCATCTTTGAACTATTCTTCGACAACGCTTTAGTCTCATGTAGGTGACATTTAGTATTTGGTATATTATGTCATCGAGAGATCCTTCAAAGTTACACATTGGTATAATTCTTGAAGCGAAAAAGTTGCTGACCTCTTTCTTAAGCAACTTGTTCAATAAATGAAAGTGGTCAAACACTTTGAAAAGCCTTACTGTTCTTTTCCAATATTCTGGTAGACTTCTGTACGCGGAGAAGAATTTAACAAAGGTCTGCGTAATCTCATTTCACGCTTCTGGACCATAACTAAAAGTTCTTCAGACATGACATATCCCACGTAGCTTTGATGTACGACAGGTAACACCATCGTGCCACGCCTACGTCAGAATGGTCACGCGAATTTGTCATTTCCCGAAGAGAAGTTTGTTACAGTGCATAGAGATTCAAAAGGATGCAATTTGTTCAGTTTCCGGGCTTCAGACGTTTGAAAAAGGTCAGTAAATACTAGAAGTGTCGATTGTGCCATTACAGAGGACAGAACTAGAATTAGTGGGAAAGTTTATTTTGTGTCTACTATTACGCAATACAATAAGTCTATCATTAGCTTAGCGTTTGAAGTTAATTAAGTTAGCAAACTTTTAACATATTTCATAACTCGTTTTTCATAATATATTTAAGGATTATTTTTCGGAAAGTTTCCAGACTAGTGTCGCAGGAAAGAGTTGTAAGAAAAAGGCGTTGTAAGGATGATTTCATTTATTTTGATATATACATTAACAGTAAATCATTTACTAATAAATTCTGATTTTAGAAAGTTTGCAAAGTGCCTATTCTGACTGATGTAAGTGAAAGTATAAAATACCCAGAACAAAAGGCATGCAAAAATATTTTTTTTTAAATCAACTTGAAACAGTTGACAAAAGGTTTCCATTCTTTTAGGCAAATGGTTAAAGCAAGTTCTACATAATATTAATCATAAAAAATTCCGTAATTAAACTGTGACATTAATTTATTATTGCACTGAGATATGACTGCATGCCTTAATAAGCGGAAAGTATTAGCTTAAGCTTATAAAGCTATAAGCTTATCTTAAGCTTATTAATTATAAAAATCATAAGTATTATTATAATATTAATAAGTATACTTCTAAGTATAATTAACTATATAAGTATTATTACAATATTTACAATAACATTACGTCGCCTAGACGGTATAGTGGTTAGGGGAGCCGACTGCAATACCAAAGGGCCTGGGTTCGAATCCCGGAGAAGGCATGTCCTTTAATAGGAGGCAAAGGTGGCCAACTTATTGGATGCCTCCATAATAAAGTGACCACTATTTTTGCCCTTAGTAGTGGCCAAGCCGAAGTCGGCTGAGGGCCCGCCATTGAATTAAAAAACATAATAATATTATATTATTCAGGAAAAAAAAAACCTCAAGAGCTATTTGCCTAGAAAGAATACCTATGGAAAAAAAAAAACCTGTCAAGGTGAGGTGGCTCGAAATTCTATTACATCGCTTTAATCAGAAGGATTATGTTTTACTTGACATTTCAGCAATGGATTTACAATAAAACATTGAACCAATAATCTTCTGCCAGTTGTCATTAATTAAATGTTTATTTGTTAGAGTTGATATACAAAAAATGTAAGGGCTGATGACTTTTAATAATCATACTCTTTCTACGTCGAATGTATTGTTCTCTATGAAATTCTCAAGCAGCATATGGCTTTCTGTAAGAACTACCCACTTGAAAACAAGATAATCCCGTTATTCTTCTAATCATATAAGTAACCAAATACATGCATTAAACTACATAATACAATTGTTATGGAAATGTTCCTAGCCATACAAAAAAATTCCTGAAATTCGGAAAAGTCTAAAAGCGTGCAAACTTCAAAAGGATGGAGAAGTAAATTCTGTAAAATCTGAAAACAAAACTAGAAAACTTGCTTAATTTAGGAAAGAAATATTTTTTTTTTTACTTTTGCACCAACAAATCAACCAAATTGAAAAACATTTATTCATGTTAACATTCGGGAGCTTGAAAACACAAGACACCAGAAGGACTTCGGTCCTCTCATAGAAGGTGAACTAACGTTGATACATGAATTTAGATAAATTGCGTTATATTCCATTAAAATAAATGCACTCTTCTTACCAAGAAGAACAATGAGAAATAATTATGAAGAGAAATTTTTAGTTGATTTATCACGAAATGTTTCTAAACATAATTCTTAACTGATTCAAAAATGTAAATGGTATAAAAAATGGTATAAAAATTTCTTGAATACGATTGGCAAAAACAAGTACTCCATTTTGAATTTTTATTTGAGTGTAATACAAAAGAATTAATGAATTTCAATACCGGACACGCTTATTTTTATTATTTTCACATTTGCAAAATAATTTATTACTATTTACCAACTCCTTATTCCAAGCTGAATAAGTAATGTGTTCAAATATTTGATTTAATTTATTAATAGGTATATATAGTTAAAGCTGCCGAAGTCAAGTCTATCTTTTTGCTCTCTCCGTGGAATGCTTTGTGAGTAACTCTGAAACGGCTGAGACCAAACGAATCTTATGACGTCACAATCTGATATATCACAAATGTATAATTTCCAAAACTTCTGGAATCTCAGGGTTGAAGTTAGCTATTGTTGCGTCAATTCCTGAGATAGTATTTTTGAGAATTTATTGTTTCATCAATTCCTGAGAGAATTTTGAGAATAATTAAGAAAAATTGAGAAATTTGAAAAATTTGAATTCTTGAGAATAATTAAAAAATGTTAGGCATAAACGAAAATAATTATTACAATTACTAATTGGTAATGGCGGGAAGAGATAGCCGTAATGCAAACGAGATGATTTTCGAAAAATCGAATGCAAAAGTTTATTTTTTATTTCATGGGACAAGAGAAAAGCTAAGCGCACCGGATATAACTGACCAAAGAAGAAATGACCGGAGGACTTCTCAAGACTCTTATTTACATTACACATGGAAGAAATTTACAGTACTGCGGCACAAAATGCGCCTGTGAGAATTTTTCATGATTTTTTGAAAGAATAAAATGTAACGTTTGACAATATATTTACGGGTCCTTCATGACTGAAATCGGAGCAAAATATTTCAGAATATTTAACGTATACCTTACGTACGTAACAAATCAGTGACAATTTCAAGTATTTAAAGCACATTTGTCTTAAGTTTAAAATTAAAAGAGACAAGGAATTCAGTGTAAATATTCTTAACCAATTATTCAACTAAAACAAAATTTTTATTTCTTTATTCAATAATGATACAGAACACTCGTATACGTGAGTAGTATTCATCTAAAGAGTATCTCAAATTCGCAATCAGATCTCACACATGATAACTTCTTCAGCAAAAGTGATTTTCTTAAATTTTTATTAATCTCATTTCGCCCTGCGAAATCTACGAAAATTCAAATAGTATTAAGTCATTAATTACGAAAATCCTAATAGTGTTAAATCATTGAAGGACAAAATTTGATATATTTTTCATTATACAGACCTGAAAAAGTGAGCTTTAAAGTACTTTAGTACTTTTGCGATGTTTTGTTTAGTAAAAATCGCCATTATTTTACAAATGATTGTAATTATTAATTAAGTTATATAAACGTTATATATATATATATGTGATGTATCAGCTTTAGTCGTAGCTTAAATAATTAGACGATAAGTTTAAAAAACAGGATCCATTTATTATTATTCAGGAGAAATAGCAGTTACAAAAATCAGATATCCGGAGTAAATAAAAAGAATTACTAATAACTTTTTGTATGAAGTTTACTGCAGCGTGACATTTAAGAAAAAGCTCCGATATTCCTTTTGCGAGTCGTTTTATAGCCTCTGGAAAGGCGGAGCTTCCAAGAAATGACGTCAGCCTCGTCAGCCATTCCAGTTCGCTTTAAATATTTCGAGAATATTCTAAAACTGTACGTGTAGAAAAGGCGGGAAAAACAACTTGACTACGGGGCTGTGGATTTAATTTCACGTACTTTCAAATAAGAGAACGTCGCCATTAAAAATGAAAAGAACATACAGTTAGAATTTTAAGTGTATTCTTGACTATGGAATTTTATTATTACAAATATATATTACATAATATATATATTTACGTAATATTTCAATCGATTTGCCTTTTGCCTCCAGAAAATTCCTTTTAGAGTTTAACAATAACTGATTAACAATTTGGAGCTCCATTTTCCTTTATAAAATGTCTTGTGCATTTATTATGATGGATATGTTTCACCTGTTCTTGATTTAGGGTATCAAGTTCTTGGGAGGAAAGGGAGGAGGAGCAATCAAGACAAGAGTTTAGAAAATTAATCTCAAGAAACATGTTGTAACCCAATGCTTTCTAATGCTTCAGAAACTCACTAATTAATTCTACGTAATTTTTTTGATTACCTATGACATTCGTTTCTACGCGTATAAAGGGCTCTAGCGCATCAGATTCAGTCTTATTCAGTGTGCGTTCCAACCTCTGAATCACTCATTAGTTTTCTAATTTGAAGATAAACAAAAAATTTCGTCTTTAATTTTGGCTTCACCAGTTTCGGAGAATTTGCTTTTACAGAAGAAATCCTCCTTTACATCCACTGTCATTTACTTTGTCGCTAAATTTGTTTCGATGTAGAAAAGCAGAAATAAACTTTCTGAAGACATTTTAAAGACTTAGAAGCTTAGAAGCTACATTCTTCAGTCCCTCGAAGAACTTCTTGATTTTAATGGCAGCATCTTTAATGTAATGCTTCGGTTTCTTTATGCTGCCCTACTGACATAAAAAGCAACAGTACTTTAAATATCGAAATGTTATTCCAAAAAGTAAAGCAAAGTCATATTTCTTTAACTATATTAAAATCGTTTCTCGAAATTTATGTTGTAGAACAGAAGTTTTATTATAATCATTTTTATATCATTCTTTCATATATACAACACAATCAAAGGGTATTGACAGAAATGATTATATTATTACGAAGTAAAAATGCTTTTAAATTTGTTTTCCAAATATCTGTAAACAGTTTTAATTTTTCAAGAATATGTTTGTGTTTCATATTTTGAAACAACGCGTGAACGTCTTTGTAGCATTCAATAATTTCTTTTTTTAGAAAAATTTGTTCTTTAAAAGTAACTCTTGCAGTCTCAGATGAACTCTGTACGCATTTGTGCTTTTATGAACAGATTTCCTGCCTTTAATCTTAATGCCAATAAATCAGTCTTAACCTAAGCTAAATGAAAGTTACGAACAAAATCATTAAAGCCAGTCTGACTGAATATAGCATACGTCTGGGTTTGGAAAGACAGCTAAACTGGCTTAACAACTGACATAAAGCCAAAGCAACAATGCAAAGATCTCTTGCAAAACAACGGTATTCGATGGGGGGAATTTTAATTTTATTAACGAAATAAAAATCTCAAAATGATCAATCGTTAATTTTTTTATTTATTTTGGTAACAAAAACCAATGCTGATCAGTGCAATTTGCTATTTTCTCAATACGTGTCATTATCGCATGTATGCATTTACCCTCATTCCTTCATTTTATTGTCAAATGTTAAAAAAAATGCAACGAAGCGGACAGCAGAGTTTGAAAAAAAATAGAGCTTTCATTATAATAAAGATTGAAAGCAGATAAGAACTAAAAAACTTGAGAATTAAGAGTGCAAAAGATAACAAGAATTAAAAAGCCTCATAATCTATCTTCCCAAGCAAGTAAAGATTTCATAAATGTTCTCCGTATTATATTTATTTCATATATTATATGTATAGATTTGAATTTCAGTTACATTTTCATATGTTATTGGTATAGATTTGAGTTTCAGTTAAATATGATGACACAACCAGACTGAATTATCAAAGCAGACTCAATGATATGTATTACACCATAATACGAAATAAAATTTCCTCGAAAATTAAATTTATAATGGTTAATATCTGAAGGATAAGAAGCATTGACAAAAGCTTCAGAATTAACAGCGAAACAGATTAAAAAAAGTTTCCTTAAGAATTAAGAGTAAAAAGATTTAAAAACCTCCAAGCTGCCTGCACGAAGAAAACTACGGCAATTTCAGTAATTTAGGTACAGTTACAATTAATTACCTATCCCATACCTTAGCTTTAAAAAAATTATTTGGCAAGTACTGTTCATTATATTTTTGACACGGATAATGAAGATACTATTGTTTAAAAGTTTATTATTTACTTGTGTTTTTATTTAACTCCCGAAATCGTATTTATGATACGGAATATTCTGGCTTAAAATGTATTCAAATGAAATAAAATAATGAAAAAGGTTGGAAGGGAGGAGGAGATTTGAGTGTCTTTTGCGAAACTAGCACTCAAGAGACAGATCTTGCAACAAAGCAATTAAAGTTTCTTTCCCCTTTCCATGCCTCTAAAGGAGTCTGGAAAACATTATTAATACCAACAGATTAAGCCCAGTGTAGCAGAAGTAATAAATATTATTTATGACTGTTAGTAAATACTCCTGACGCTTTAAATAGATTGAAACAGATTAAAACTTCTGATTCAATAAAAATCTAAGAAATGGAAAAATCCGAGGGGGAAAAAGAGCGTCTGGTATGTCCATGGGAACATTACATAACAATTTTCTTTTATTACGTCTATATGAGTTTAGTAATCTCCTTAAAATCAGGAGCAATTTATTACTGAATCAAAACCTCGTAAAGAACAGAAAAACCCGGATGAAAATACTTAACCTGAAAGGTTCTCTGTTTAAGGATCATCTACAGCCTCCTTAGGGCCCTATACATGAATCTTTAATCGGACCCAACAGACTCCTTTCACGCTGACAGATAGCACCCATAAAGGAAATTTCTGTGCTTTGACGTATGTGTGTCTGATTTTGAACTCATAAAGACGTCATTTTTTTATTTCTTGAGCCAAAGGAAATATCCTTTTCAAGTAAGACCTCAATGGCGAACATAGCATTTGCATAAAGAACAAGCTCAGTTTCTTAACATTAAACATAAATACCAAATTTACAGGCAATAAATATTTCAGACAAATTCTTCAATAAATAAACCTGATTTGAACGCAAAGCAACGCAAGGTCAGCGAATATAAGAAATCATTTACAAATCATATCGGGTATAATTTAGGCGAAAAATATATTACATTTTAAACGGCAATGATAATTAAGTTCAATTAGAATGCGGTTGTATAAAAAATGTTGATAAGTATATAAAAGTTCGTTAATTTTTATATCAGTTTGCATGTCTTTTGTGCTATCCCAATGACCATTACATACTCTAAAAATAACACGACCATTGTAGTAATTCGCAGGAATAAAATTACTCTGATAGTTAACTCACGATGGACAGTTTGAAATCAATTAAATTATTACACGCACAATGTAATTTAAGGAATTAAATTACTATTTGATGGAGAAACAAGCCATTATATGATTTCTACTTCAAAATGCAACTGTATTAAAAAATAAAACTACTGTTTGTAGCAGGTGAGTCGCAGCTAAGGACAAAGAACCTCATGGGGCTTGCGAGCAGCAGTTTGGCCATGCCTCACATATAGTCTTAAAGAGACCTTCCATAAACAAAAAATCCAATCCATTGTATTTCTCATTTGGATCGGTAAAGACATTAGTCACGAGATATAATAATATATAGAAAAGAAGTTAAGTTTTCATAGCAAATTATTAATCAGATTAGACAAATATAAGTTTGATGCGAGATCAACAATGTCTGTTTTAGAATTTACCAGATATCTTATTCCATTTTTGTTATACGCTAACAAAATTAAAAATACATGGTATGACATTTTAAAGTTAAATGTATAACCAACGGATGTTAAAAGCATTTAAAAATTCAAATAACAAAAGGAAATTAAAAACAAAAATAAAGAATAGAATGTTCTTGGAGAGTTTGAGTGCTTTGTATTTACTAATAGGAAATGTTCTAGAATCAGTTAAAAAAAATCTCTCATTTGAAAATCAAGCTACTTGCAATATACAAACAGCGAAAAATAAACAAATTCTTCTTAATTTGAATCCCAGCCAGTTTAATTAGGGAAGATATGCCAACAGAATTATTTAACACGTACATCTTAGTGTTGGCACTAAAAGTGCTCCATTAGTCGTTTATTTTGAACGGTTTTAAAGAATTTACTCAATAATAAGAAAGTTTGAAGAAACTTCCTTAGTTGCATAAAATCGATGGGTAACTAACAAATAAAAGAGATTGGACAGCAGCCCAAATAGCTCTCTTGAATGCAAATTAGATTGAGCGCACTTTTAAAAACAGTGAACTAATACCTCGCTGCATCCAAGCGAAATTCGTGACAAGGAAACGCATGCAAAGTAAACTAAATTAATGAATGTACTCAAACACGGTAGCAAACATAGAAAATTAGGGAAAATATGAAAATAAAATTCCAGGCTTTCAAAGCAAAGCGAAATGTAACTTCTAACGAAATACGCACAACACAAACTATCCAAGCACATGCTAATCTTTATTATGGCTGAAGCGTGATTTTTTTTTATTTCCTTTATCGCCGACGGAAGGAATTCCGTCTCTCTCCTTTTTTTCTGCAAGATCAGATAAAAAGGTTATCTACTCTCTGGTAAGAGTTACGTTCCAGAGAGTTACATACCTGTATAAAGAGGAGAAGTGAAAAGACAATGTGAAGAAATAAAGCTGCTGTAGAGAACCGTTGCGTCTGGTGAAAATTGTAAGCTGCTTCTAGCAAATAGAATTCGCTTTGTTTTCTGCAGAACACAGAGAAAACCAGTATAAATAAAAGCTTTTAGAGAAAAGTGGATGCAGGGTTTAGAGAGTGTGAACAGATTTTCAGGATAGATGGATAAAAACATAGATATTTTATTTATATTCATAGGAAAGCAAGCAGATGCAAGCACTTTTCAGCAGAAATGGTGCAAGGCATTCACTAGCAATTTAAAGTTGCTACCAAATTCATACGTAACAGCTTTAAGCTTAGAACCTAGTACTCAGAATTTACCTTTGCAGGCATTAAAGAAATAACGATGGCCTATTTTCCATTTTCAGCAACAATAAATGATATGACTATATTACGATATACTCGAATCGAATGCAAAATATGCTTTCTTCAACCAAATGCTTTATTTTGGTTCCTTTCTCAGATAAGTATTTTGAACCCAAACCCCCCAAAAATGTTGGATAATCAGTCAATGTTGGACAATCAGTCAATTATGGTTTAATTTTGATTATTTTTCAAACGATTTATCTACACCACTCGACCCCAGGTGCTCGATTAGTATACGTAACGTAACTTCCCATATAAATTTATAAGCATACACAAATGAAGCTACTGCTTGAAATAATAGCAAATCTTACAAGTAATGTGGCTTTTAGAGTAAGTTTTAAAATAATAAAAAATCAGCTTTAATCTAAGATACATTTACGACTATTGTTCATAACTTATTCACATCCTAATCTTAAATTTCAGCAGCCTAGCGTGTGTGCCTTCTGTGCTTCAGCCCAAAGAATTGATTCAGCGCTCTTCGCACATCATATTCCCAATTCAAATCCTTTTTATTAAGGTGATTTTGGCAATTTCGCAAAAGATAGAAATCAGAGGGTCAGTATGATAGACAAACATTACTTCACATTCAGACCGCCTTACAATGTGTGCGGTCTTGCGTTATCAAGACAAAACATTTCACTCTCTTTCTCCTTGGTAGCAGAACTTTTATCATCAATAGCTTGCTCTAGCCATGTCAGTTACTCACATTACACGCCTCTTCAGTAATAAATTGAATTTTCAGGACGCAGTTCTTAGTGCTATTTCTGTGCACAGGCACTAAGAATTATTTCTGTGATTGGACAATAGGCCATCGTTATTTCTTTAATGCCTGCAAAGGTAAATTCTGAGTACTAGGTTCTAAGCTTAAAGCTGTTACGTATGAATTTGGTAGCAACTTTAAATTGCTAGTGAATGCCTTGCACCATTTCTGCTGAAAAGTGCTTGCATCTGCTTGCTTTCCTATGAATATAAATAAAATATCTATGTTTTTATCCATCTATCCTGAAAATCTGTTCACACTCTCTAAACCCTGCATCCACTTTTCTCTAAAAGCTTTTATTTATACTAACACACAGTTTAAATCACTAAACACACAGTATATTATTTCTTTTCTCCCCAATGATGTTTCGTCCTCAAAGCAAAAGTTTCTGTAACTAAAGCGCTGGAATTTGATCTTACCCTTATAACACCCGGACCATAAATACTGCATATTTTATTTATTATTAAGCAAGCCTACTGAGGCGAAGGCCCAAAAATTGGAATAAGCCTTATCTGCTCTTCCAACACTTCTAAGTTTAAGGGTGAAAAAAACCCATAAACTGATGTTAAACCAATAAGCAATAATTTAAATAGTTTTACAAATTTCAATAAGGCATTTTATACTCAATGCAGAAACGGAAAAGAAATTCATCATTCACTTTGACTAACAAGAAAAAACTGCATTACATTACAGGATGACAAGTATAATGAAAATAAAAGCAAGTTTCTCTTATACAGACTTCCACAAATTTACTGTTCCTAAATAAATAGCTCTCGAGTGCCCCAATCAGTCAACCAAGCGGACATGTCAACAGATGCAAAATAGATTCAGCTAACTAACAATTATTCGTTAACAATAGTTGAATAGAAATTCTAAATAATTTTTCCAAATATTTACTCATCCATTACATAAAAATATAAATTAAACGAGTAATTTCTACGATTTTGAATAATAACGAAATGTGATTTACAGGGAAAAAAGCAATAATCCTTACATTCATTAAAAAGCCAAATGAGGGATTAAATCTTGAAATTAAAGCTTAAGGACAACACAAGTCTTTTACTTGATTATATGCAGAGATACTTAGAGTCGTTGAGTGAATAGGGAAGTTAAATCACTAGGATCCAAAATTTGACAACGTGTAAGCTCAAGTTTTCTCATTTATCAAACAGGTTTGACATTAAATCCTTGAACCATTTTTGCATCCTTTGTTGATAAAATTTTATTCCTTTCACACAAAGTTAATGCAGCCTTTCTACGGTTTAAAATATTGATTTATTTTACATTAATTATATTATGAGTACATTGCTGCCAGATACAATACCTTTGTTTGGACAAATGAATATTAAGAATATTTTCTAATATACAGAAATAGTTTAAAAATTGGTCAAGTACTATTTTTTAAAAGTTATTTATTGCCAATTACCTTCCAGTACTAGAAGACCTGGATTTTCTCGAGGGAAATCTTTTATCTTAAAATGTGCCAGCAACTATTAAACGTGGTTTAAATACGCAAGTAAAAATATCTTGTATCAAAGGTGTAAATGGTAATATCATACTTTAATTACAATAATGAAACAAACACTTTTAAAAATTATCAGTTGGTTATATTTTAATGACATCAATTAAATGTACTATAAATTTTGTCAAACAGACTTTTATTAAAAATGAAACAAACATAAAATCAATAAACACATCTTAAAATGTACGTTTATTGCATTTATATCCTTCCGTTTGTTAAGTAACTTCTGTTATAATTTGAAAATAAATTAAAGAACTTATATCACATCCAGTGGCAACCCTCTGGGAACGGATGTTTGCCAAACTGCGTAGAAAATCTCATGCATCGTGCAATGGCAGCACTGGCGAAGTTGTTTGGATGACAAATATCCAAGTACTGTAGTATAACAGCCCCAAACTGGAAAACACGGCAAGACATCTAAAACAAAATTTATTGCATACTGAACTGATCTCAATGTCGAATGTCCCTTTTAAAAACTCATATAGTCACTAGTACACATCGAATACTAAATAATGCCTGCCTTCTCCTAAACGTCCTATATGGCAAAGAAATGGGAAGCAAATGCAAGCGCGCGTTAAATAACTCACATCAGCTTAAAGCTATTATAAATATATTTTACTTTGCAAATAGTATTGACAGAAGTTTTTGAGCTAAAGCAGCAGGAGAAGAATCGAAAAGTCGCAACAAGTAGCACGTGAAATAAAAGATCATGCGAGGTTTAGTGACGTCATGGGTTTATATGATCAGATGATCTCTGATGTCATCACACAGTCTCTTAGGGTTGCGTAGCTTCCGGATCGTAAATCGATTTTTAGTCCTTATATTATGTATATTAGTTTTGATGAAAATCTTAAAAATCATGATGATTACTAAATTTCCCTTCTTTGAATCTCCATGCATTTTTATTAATTCTCAGTTAATTTAGGATGTTATTTTAGGTTAATTTATTCATATTCGTTGTTAGATGCTTTCGCACGTTTGGATTGTTAACACTGTTGTACTGATTCTTTTGAGTTGGCGGTTTATTTTTTTACTTCCTTATACGAAATAAAGGAAGTAATGTAATTGCAAAAAATCTCGAGTATCATATTTCAAAGGAAATATCCATTTTGATTGTTCTCGAATCTATTTGGATGATTTTTTGCATGACATCTGTACGTACGGACAGACTAAAAAACTTTTTTCCCAATACTTTTCCAATACAAATTGTAAAATAGATTTAAAATGCATTCAAAAGGGATTTTTTTTCGTGATGCTTGTACCGTACGTACGTATATATGTGAGTATGTATCTCACATAACTAAAAAACGATTAGCTGCACAAAACGTTCAATGTTTGAATACGGGAATGCTATATCATCTAGTTGAATACCTCCCTTTTTTATTGCGTCTTTTATTTTCTTTCTCGTTGGGAATAGTTATATGCTTCCAATTACAAAAGTGTTTTTAATGACGAAAATATTTATGTTTTGAAAATGTTAAATTAAAAAAAAAATTCGACAAATAACGAAATCTAACTTTTAACGCGATCTCCCGGTTCCTATACTTATATCTGGGAATGTTTTATACTCGTTATGAAAAAATAAAATTATAAGAAGTTTGACCGCGGTACAACAAAAATTGACCAGGATATTTAATTTCAAAATTTGCAGTTTTTGATGTCATTTTCAACTTGCCTTGAGGAGTCGGTTAATTAAGTTAGAATAATTCGAGGAAATAAGTTGTCAAGCTCGGTTGACAAGCTTCGAGGAAATAAATTGCTCGATTGCCAAGCAAATGAAGTGCACCCAAAATGCGTATAATTTAATAGGCTAGACAAGGAAGTCATGTGTTATCCACATAAGATTCTACTATTCCTTGTTTCTTGCTTTACTTTCATTGTTAGTGCTTTTCAGTCAATATTCCTTTCTGGTTTTTGAACTTATTTACTTTCAGCAGATTCTGACCGCTAACAAAAAAGCAGCCTACAAAGACATTCATGGGCTACGATTGTAAGATTGTCAGTTACCAATTTTTATTTAATTGCATATATGTTAATTTTTTTAATTATAAATTAATATCAATAGATACATTAACAAAAACGCATTGTATGATGTATTAAAAATTTTTAGTGAACTAAAAGTAGCACAGCGAAATGACAAAATAGCAGAAACAGTAAGCTCAACCGTCTCATAAATTGTGAGTACCAACATTAATTTCATTTTTAGTAAATAAGTTAAGAATTATCCAGAATCTAATAGTTTTGAAAAACAAGTATAAATTTTCTTCTATAATCTTAATATTAACATAAAATTAAAATAATTTTAATAATTTTTATTTAAAGAATATATGTATACCGGCAGTAACGTATGCTAAAATATGGTTTCGAAGAGGACAAGACAAAGGTGGTCTGAAAAACATTGTAATTTATAAAAGTTTTCCCATCTAGAAAAATTTTGAGAAACGCATGCACTAAACCATTAGGAAGAGTATTTTACACATTAACATAACAGCAAATATTGGTTTCATACATTAAAAAGGGAAGGACAAATAAAAATTACAATTTTTTTAAATTCCCATCAAAATAATTAGTTTAAAATTTCAGATTTTTACAAAGTATGAATGATATTAATTAAGTCAATGCATAAATTATTTAAAACAGCACTCACACAAACAAGAATATGCCTAAAATAACATCCCCTATTTTACGCCAAGTTAATTTTAAATGTTTTTTTTATTCCAGCATGTAATGAGATATTTTCAATGGTGTCTTTAACTGTACATGTATCGGATACTGTGCATTCGTTTTCATTTTTATTTTAGTAACACTGATTGCTCTGTTTGACTTAAATAATTGTTATCTAAATTGCAATTATAATTACAGACAGCTTCAATCTAACAGGAAATTATTTAAATACTAAGTGAAACAAGTCCTCCGTTGCCGCACCTACTAAGGTAAAGGATTTTACTTTTTTCAAGGTTCCTTAAGCACTTACGAGTAAATATTCGGAGTCATTTATTTTTATTTGTTTCCTAAAAACTTCCCACAAAGCCTTTTTTTCGCAAATGCTGCAGCAGTAACCAGGACTCAATTTGATATTAATATTTATTACTAGCACTCAATAAAAAATTACATGCAACTTCAGGGTATACAAAATAAATATCAATCACAGAACCTGAAATGTACACGAACACAGCTCAAAGTGGAAGTTCTGCAGCCCTTATCAAAAAAAAAAAAAAAAAAAAAAAAAAGAAATCTCGATACTGTCGAAAGAAACAATACGTTCTAAGAAAAACTTTCATCTCACAACTATTCGGAATTTTCTCAGGCGTAACAAAACATCGTAAACAAATCTTGGAAGAAAAGGAATGGAACATTTCCTCCCGTGTCCCCACTCATATATATATATATATATATTGTTATATATATATATATATATATATATATGACAAAATTTATGTTTCAAACGAGTATTTGACATGATGAATGTTTCTTAAAGAAGATCTGCGACTTTTCAACTCTTCGCAATAGCAAGTTTCGTAAAAGAGATCTTTTGGTAAAAAAATAGGTTCCAGAATTCGTGATATCATTTCCAATCTATTTTTTCCTTTACCTTTTTGCTTTCCATGATCTACCGATATTCGCTCAAGTTAAAAATATCTTCACATAAATGGGCAGAAATAACAGGCATTTGAAAGGAAATAAAAAGAAATGAAAAGCTAACGTAAAGCGAAAAATTGACTTCAGGTTCTTTTTCAAAAGAAAATACAGAAGGAACATATAAATAAGGCTTATTTATTGCTGTGGCTTTTTACCACTTTTCTTTTTTTACCTCGGATTTTATACTCATAAAGCTTTAAGCACGTAGTTAAAAAATCGAACTTTTAATGTGGTAAGATTTAAAGTCAGAGAATGTGTCTAAATAACTAAAGCTATGGACTGAGTGAAACCTTCGGTACTATCCTTCACAAATCCATGCTTGTTATTGGACTATCTATATACCATATAATCCTTCATGTTATGTTCACGTTGTGTTATATTATATGGGTGAATATGTAACACGCAATTCTGATATTTCAAGAAGAAAATTCGTTCGGAAACATGAAAACCAAAATCCAAGCTAAAATTGAAAATCTTATGACCCGATAAATAAGTATCATATTTTCAGGATTTATATTCCAAGTAAAACGCATAAAACTGAGAAGGAAGAAAATTATGCTTCAGTAAAATTTAAAAATGCTGTTTGATGACAACGCAATCTTTTAACATGACTCGGCAATCTGCCATGCTACTAAGGGATCAAAAAACTTTCCGAATAAAAAAATACATAAAGAGAAAATCTGGAATTTCCCCAAACTCAAATCCAATTCATAATTTTGAGCAAAAATGCAAGGCTAGCTTAAATAAAATGAGAAGTACAACGAGAAAAAAATAGCATACGCAGTCAGCAGTGTGATTTGAGAGATGAAACATAAAATATTTGAGTACTTTCATTTTTATTTGCCAAAAAACGGGAAAATAATGACAGCTGTTGAAGATAAGAGGAGATTAAAGTTTAGATAGCTGTAAAATATCTATCCTTAAAACAATAACAAAGCTGCAGTCAAAAGATGTTTCAATACAAGATATTTACTTTCAGATTATACAAACATAATGAAATGTCATAATGACACATTAATGAGATATAAATTTTACGTGCACGGATTCTACTAGAATGGTGAAAAAATATAAATCTCCTCTCCAAAGTTTTTATCCCGTAAAATTTATATTTACTTAATCAGAAGGTATAAAATTAAATATCGACATGACAACGCTGGAGCCCCATATGTTTTAGCTAACTCAACTTCAGCAATTTTGAATAACACTTTCTTTTGGATAATTCATAGCATGTTTTAAAAAAAGTGAAAAGACTTAATTTTAAACATGTAAGTTTCAATAATATTATTATTTTAAGTATATTTCATATAAAACGAATTCGAAAGTTTTTTTTAAATTTTCTTGATTTTGTTGAAATTTCATCACGGAAACAATATACAACTACAGCTACAAAAAGAATAGCTAAATGTTCATTTGTAACGCAACTATACTTTTCAAGCTAATTAAGGCAGTGTCCCACAGATAAAGCTGAAAAAAACTTAATAATGAAAACTAACAGTATTATAATTTAAACACAAAAATATTTACCGACACAAAATGACACATTAAAAAAAATTGCAGACAAGCACACGTGTAATCAGAAACTGATAAACTAATGGTAATCTTAGAAACGTAATTAAACATCACATAATTACCTATAATAACAGCTTTACTATAAAGAATCTATCATTGTTTGGTAAGGAAGAGACAACTCTAAATACAGGAAGTTGAATGCATTTCAATAAAACAGTACTGGAGTATAATTATAGTGGGTTATATTTGAACCTCACCATATGTAATTAACTAGGGAAAGTCTTAATTTATTTAACCAACTTGAAACCGTCAATATACGAACATAAAAACTGCACTAATAAATAATCAATATGATAGCCTAGTCATTAAAGATTCATTTCTTATGTCTTTAGAAAGCAAAGAAAAAGATTCACAATGAAATTATAATTGTTAGGATAAAAGCCACAATACTTGAAGACGCAATGAAAGCAAGCAACTTCATTCCGCTTTTTGCCATTTTTTGCTTTATCTTTCGTTTTATTTTGTGGTATCTTTTCACCAGAGAAGACATCATACAGAAATAAAAAGAGCGTCAAGCGAAAAAGCAAGGGTCATTCGATGTCATAGGATGTAAGAAAAGACTCACCGGATCGCTTGAACACAAAAGGGGAGGCCCAAATGTTAGCAGTGACATGTACGAAAAATGGTTGCGCACTTAGAACGTGGAACGCTAACAGATGACATAAGATTATGATCACCAATAAGAATAGCTCGAGGACAGTGGAAAAAATTTAAGGGTATGAGAACCATGAAAGAAGCTTACAGTATATTTTTTAGTCATAGCCCATAAAAGGAGAAGTATCCGTCACACCCACACCATATATAATTCAGTTAAGGGAAGCAATTGCACAAACTGCATAGACACACATACCTTTTCACCCAAAAAATATTTCGAAAAGTGTGATGGCTGAACTTCGGAACTTTTTTGCAGTGAGTTCCGGAACAGCTCGCAAGATCTTATTACACGAGAAAGAACTAAAGTTTATTAAATTAAGAATCAGTATTAAGTTAAGAATCATTCATGTATTATGCGTAGCACAAATTAGTGGTCTCAAACATAAATTGCATGCTTGCCGAAAGCACGATCTGAAAACAAAAAAGATTTATTTTTTTTTAAACAAAAGAAAAATTTTTGTCAACAAAATAAAAATAAAAAATATTTTAACTGAATTTTAAATTTCGTTCGCTAAATATTTATCAAAACTTAGGTAAACAACAGTAACGCAAAGTAAAAAAAAACATATTTATACTTACTTTCTATTTACCCAGATTGGTACCTGCACATTTTTGTAGTTTACACTTGGTAGTTCAAACATACTGGCAGATAAATATTAAATTTTCAGAGCGATATTTATTTCAAATAAATTTAATATGTTTAATTAATCATTAAATTACATATTTTAATTCAAACTAAAAATAAGATAGATTAGAAAAACTGAGTTGCACAAACCTTAAGATTAAATAATGATAACCTAGACGCTTAGACTAGATTTTTCTTTAGCACATAAATTAAATACATATGTTTGTAAGTAAAATAATTATAAACTTCTTTATTTCTTACTATAGGTTGACAACTGATGGCGTTTCTATTTTGATAAAGTTTGTAACACTGGAGAAAAATTATTAGAAATTATTTTCATTACGGATTATTCATTACTTATCGGTCAGTAAGGTTCACTTTTTATTAAATTTTCAACTGTGAAGAAAGTTGTTTACATATAAATGTATTGCCAAAGAAAGTGATTATTCTTAATAAAAAAAATCGCAACTGAATATATTTATTTTTTGACAAGTACGAATATAATTTAATCAAATCTGCAACTTCAGATCTTTGAATAAGATTCATAGCACATTGTAAATTAATTAGTTTCATTTGTAAATTTGTCTTATACGTTAATCACGTTCGATTTAATTATAGTGAAAATACTGTAAAATTGGACTTCAAATAACTAAAATTTGAAATCTTTGGAATACCGCATTTATAACAAATACATAATTGAAATGGCCCATAAAATTGCTTCGAGGTGGCATGTGGCCCACTTAAAATTAATACACTTAATGAATTTATCCAAAGTTTTTTTATTGGCTGCCTTTCCCTAACAAGCTCACTTTGAAAGCTTTAAGAGGCGAAGATCCTCTTTCTATTTCTGCATTCTCAATAACGCTTGGAGCGCTATCTATAAGGCTTTATAAAATATAAAATTTCTATTACCAAAACTTAGCAGCCTTCTCCTCGCCAAAATCAAAATTTAGAGCATTTAATTATAAGTTGTAATGAAAGCTAATTTCTTAGCAAATTTTTATGTTTTTAAACAAGGAGGTCTTGAAAATTCTGACTATTTTTTTTCATTACTAGTTTTAAATTGAATTTGTGTTCCTTGAAGGTGGTATATGGGAAGTTTTCTTATTATAAATTATTATGAATTACTCAAAATATATGTTATGTTTCTACATTTCAATTTTTTCCGTTCTTTTTCGGTATTTTTAAATAACGAGTTTTAGCCACTGTACATAACAATTTCTTTATAAAAAGTTCATATGCTATTTCTGTGATTTAACTTTAGTGCATCTCCTTGGCAGAGACATACGTTTTTTTCACAATACCAGTGTAACAGTTATTAACCTCCCCTACGTAAGGAGCAAAAAAGCTTACATTTAACAATCGAAGTTACAATCGAACTCCGATGACCTTAAACAAAACTAAGGCCAAAACAAACAAATAAATAAATAAATAAAATTAAAAAAATAAATATATATATATATTTATATATAAATAAAATAAAAATAATAAAATAAAACAAATAAATAAATTACATAAATGAATAATAAATATTGGAAATTCAGCATATCAAAGAAAAATGAAAGTTAATTTTGAATTCTGTATTTTGACATTTAATTTGACTAACCGACGTGTTTCGGAAAACCATTTTCTTTAACTTATTTAGTTTACGCAACATTCAGTCGCAACGAAATTGAAATTAATCAAAGAAGTGAAACAAGTGATGAATCGTCACTAAGACTGACATCATGAAACACTAACTATAACGCCAAGTTTATTATCCAACACGATATAGCAGCATTCGTATGCACTCGTATCAGTCTGATGTAAGCTTTAAGAAAACTGACGTAAACTTCAGAAAACAAGGCTTGTTGTAACCCAAAATATAGAATAATCTTTATAAACTAACCCGGCACTGCATTTAATTGCTAGCTTAAATTGGCATTTGATACGGTGGATTTTATTCACGGCATTTTAGCAAGTTGGCTAAACCTTTCCTTTCGAGACCGAAGTCATACTTTTCAGATACTGCTTTCCTTCTTTAGAATTACGCTTTTACACAATATAACTTATCGACTTACAGGTAAGCTTTTACTTGAAAAGTAACTAAAACAATATAAATTGTACAGCTTATTGAGGTTTATTTTAATCTATGCCAATTCTTGAGTTACAGTGAAGTGATTTGTTTGAATACCAAACACATTAATGAGAAGCATTATCGCCCTTCCACCTCTTTTACCCCCAAGTTCCGACATACACAAACACAGCTTAAAAAAAATATGCTTCCTCCATGTGTCAGAAAATAATAAACTATAGCCCCCTTATAGTTGCTCTGTAAAATACAAAGGCTTTCTTTCTAGAGAATGAGATGACCATTTATTCCGAAATCCCACATCCTAATATACTCCGCTCTGATATTTTTGCCACCAAACATTCGAACATTTCTCAACAAGCAACTTGCTCGAAGTTTCCCCCACCACTCTTCCTCTCCAAGAGCATGACAAACCGCGAGACGATTTTATTTTTATTTCCTGGCAGAGAACCTAAATATGATAGGAGACTTACTACAAAAGCTCGCATGCACTACCACTAATGTGCTAGATAAAAGATCCAAAAGAGAAAATCGTTTTGTTTGGTGTCAGATGTTAAAAGAATGGATGCAGTGGCTCTTTTTACACATAGCACAAGGATAATAATACTGGAGGAAGTCCAGATGATGACAGCTAGTAAAACAGAAGACAAATTATCTTGATTTCTTGGCTTATCAAAGAAGTTGAAATAAGCTCGATACCATGAAAAACCATCTATGGAATAAACACTTTATTATACTTATTTGTCATGTCCTATCTTGCCCAGGAGTTTAAATTTTGCAGGGTATTACCGACTCAATATTTACTTCCAAAAGACAGAAATACCAGACCCCTTTACTAAATCTCACAAAGAGAGAGAATGGTTGAAGTAGGGAGATTATTATCAAATGCAGCAATAACTAAAAATACAAGAGACATTCATACGAAATAAAATAAAATTCTGGCAGTAAGAGCTATTATTGAGAAAGGCTACTTCTTAAATAAACAAACTGGTGCTTTGTCAGATTTCTTCAGCTCAGGCTAAATGCAGAATAAATACATTCATTCCCAAGTGATTTAATATAACTGGAAACACGTTTCAACTAATCAGAATGTTTCTTGTTTCAGATCCAGGCGCAAAGAAATGTTAAGAATTTCTTTTAACGAAAGAATAAGTAAACATTAGGAAATTGAAAATTTTCTTTCGAATCAGCAATAACGCAAGCAGGCTTTACTAGAAACCCACAATAATGCATTATAGTACATAAATCTTGTGGACTCTGCATATGTTTAATAGCTAACTTTCCATCATCTATTAATTTTATTCACGTATGTGACACATTTTATACTTTATTTTCGCTTGTTCCTATATCTCCCTAAGATTTTCGTCTCGTATACAAAATGGAAAGTGAGATCTAAATATCACATTTTGTTAATTGATGTAATTATTTAATCAAATGAACGTTGTTGATATGCTCAAATTTCGGTAAGCGAGATTTTTCTAAGTTTTAAAGGCTGTTATGAAAGCTTTTATTAAAATTCTTTAACGGTAAAAATAATTTAAATGCATTTTTATTTTCCAAATTAGATCCAAGCTGTTATTTAAAGTTCTGGCGATTTACAATATTTACAACATAAGCTTGTAATATGTAAGAAATATATTATTTAATTTCATGCTGATAGAAAAGTTTGAGGTCAGTGTAAATTCATTCAGTCGATTCAGAAAGGGGATTTTCCGTTTCATATCGATATGATATTAAATTTCTGGATTGAGAAGATGTTACTAAGTTAGAATTAGAAAAGGAAAGGGAGCAGCAAAAAAACTATAAACCTTTTGTTTATCCAAATGAATCATGATTTAATCAATAAAATAGATTGTAGGATTTTATTTCAATTAACCAATTATTGCGGCTCAAAACTTTAATAATTTCTTCTTTTACTTCACCAGAATGCAAATTACGCTCATGTCCATAAATTAAGGATAATGCAAAATGAGGCAAAGGAAGAGTTAGAAGCAAACCAAATTTGACTTATTTGTAAAGCATATTTATTAAACAACAAGTAAAGAGCAAAAACAGATGCTATATGTTTGATATTATTAAAAAAATTAGCGATTTTTTCTCCCTGAAGCAAATTACAAAAAAAAACCTATATACAAAAAAGCAATATTACATGGTTGGTATGATTGTTAATACATTTTATGTCTCCCAGACGATGCAATACAGTCCGTAACATACCTAGGCATGCTGAGTATTAAATTATCGATCTGATCTTGGGGGATATTACACCACTCAAAAAGCAATGCTCTCCGAAGTTCTGGTAGACATGTAGGAGGAGTTTGACAGGCTGCAACTCGTCGGCCAAGCATGTCCCACACGTGCTCTATTGGATTCAAGTCCGGTGAGAATGCTGGCCAGTCCATACGGGTGATATCCCCCGATTGAAGGCATTCGCTTACGATGTTTGCACGGTGAGGACGGGCGTTGTCATCTATAAACACAAACTGTGCACCCATGGCGCCCCGAAACAAACGTCCATGTTGTTCCAGAATGACGTCGCGATAGATTTGGCTTGTCATGGTTCCAATTTGAACATGCAGGTCAGTTCTGCGTGCAGTCAGGAACCCAGAATAATTCCACCCCAAACGAGCACTCCTGCACCACCGTAACGGTGTCGTTCAGTGATGTTTTCTTGGTGGTAACGGGCATTTGGAGCTCTCCATATGAAAGTCCGGCGAGAATCAGACTGCAAGCTAAACCTGGACTCGTCGGAAAACATCACACAAGCCCACTGTTGCGGTGTCCACAATGCATGCTCTCTACTCCAGACTAACCGCAGGCGACAGTGAGTTGCAGTAAGTGGAACGCATCTGACAGGTCTACGAGTATATAGACCAGTCTGCCATAAGCGTCTGTACACGGTCTGCCTTGAAATTGTTGTACCACTGGCTGAAGAGAGCTGACGAGACAGGTCTGAGGCTGTGCTCTGCCTGTTTTTTTGGCAGTAACTGCTAAATACCGGTCCTCATTCGGCGTTGTAACCTGTGCTGTAACGTCTACTCACATTACCATCATCTTGGAATCGTTGCCAAAGCCTGGAGATGACACTCTGGGTAATTCCAAGTTCGTCTGATACTTCGAGTTGGGTACGCCCACATTTCAGACGGCCGATAATTCTACCACGTAAAAAATCATCCAAATGCGTCTTTTGTGTCATAACTGTTTGGTTATTGCACTGAAATGCTTATAAAGAGCATGCGAACAATTTTACTTCTTTGCCTGCATTCCTTATATATCACTCTCTTACACTCTCGTCATTGTGACGTACCATCGGTGTCACCTGGTTACTTCTTGAAATTTGCATATGATTCTTGAAGATGTGTGTAGTGATTTTACAGGTAATATATTTATTTTAGAGTTCGATTTCCGCGTGACTCCGAATTATCCTTAATTTATGGACATGAGTGTACTTGTTAAGTATTTAGGCCGACAGTTGAATGCTTTAGAGTTAGAATGGCAGCCTCGCTTGCAGTTCACGTCTTATCGCCAAAGTTTATTCCGCCTTTAACCATTTTGCTAGCCGATGTTAAATACGCACCGTTAATTACTTGAGCCAGCTTAAGTAGACTATTTTGTGCGTAATCTCTGACTACGTTACTTAAATTCGAATTCCAGTTTATGTTCTTTTAAATACCTGCAAGTGGCGTAGTTCACTCTACAGCATTCTGTAATTTCAAAGGTAAAAGAGAAAGGATACTTTAACCTTCGTAAAACTTTGTCCTTTGATTCAGTTTAGAGCAATTTTCGCTTGTCAGTCTATAAGGGTCTGAAGAACATTGATTTAAGCTTATATATCAGCAGCACCCTAAAACATCTTAAAAGTTAGTCAAAGTTTAATGAAACTGCATGTTTCTTTATAGAATATACTTTACGTATTGACTTTTCATAACATGAGTGTTTAACATGAGTGTTTTCATAACTTTCAATGTTGTTTTGTAATTTCGGGTAATAGCTGTTACGGATGTGTTAGTAAACACACTTATTACTCCAAAATATTACTTATTATTAATCAAACAGATTCAAATATTATCCTAATATAAGTAATGGTCACTGCCCTACGACACACAGGCACCAGTCTTATATAGTTGCCAAGCAGATACATTGTGCTTGTCAGTCTGACTGCAAATAGTGCGGCCGCGCACCCTTCATTACAAGTCTTTGTTTTGGGAATTGCGAGTAACTGTGAAATACCACATGCCACACTTGTTTACTTAGCATACCTCTGCACTCCTGTTAGTTTCGGGGTGACAGTCGTCGGAAGGTCCGATAGCATCCCTTGGGCGTAATTAAACCTAAAATACTAAATTAAAAATGTTTCGTTTAAAATACCATACTTCTACAGATTAAATTTGAGTTTATTAATTTGGTACTGAATGCCTTATACTGATTTTAGTAAAAAAGCATTTTTAAATTTAGTATTTATTATATTGTTGCTACTACTAAAGGTACTGTTGCTACTATTATAAGAATTTATTAATTTGGTACTGACTCCCTTATATCGATTTCAGTAAAAAAAACATTTTTTAATTTAGTGTTTATTATATTGTTGTTACGCTACCACTACTAATACTACTACTACAGACATCACATTCAAACGAGTATTATTTTAAATATTCAGTAATAAGCTTAACATACCTATGATGCGGTAAGCCATTTGCGTTCTTAAATGTTAATATATTTATATGCGCAAGAAATGCCATTTTGTTTTTAAATATGGAGGCATTTAATATGAACTGTTAACTGCAGAAAACGAGTGGAACAACTATAATTCCCTAGATATTAATATAGCTACAGCATCTGAGTAAGAAAACACATTTTTAGCTTTATTACTTAACACATAGTCCGTCAGTGCCTGGGGTGTTTAAATGGTGTCAAAGAAGCCTATATTAAACATAACAGGACATTTATTATTATATTTACATGACCCCATACATTTTACAGACATTTTGTAACATTTACAAGCATTGTGAGAAATAAGAAAAAGAAATATCACTTCTAGTACTGCATGGAAAGAAAATACTATTTGATTCTGCAATCGCAGCCATATGCCATGCCAATTCAAGGATGATCTAAAGAATCTACTCATGTATTCTCTAATTTCAATTTGTACAAGCCCAAGAACTATGTGTTCAGAAGCTGATCACAGTGATGCTTCACACATGCAAATGTATGCAGTCCTTAAACTCTATTGAAGACGCAAACCTGTCCCACATTCAGAAATCAAAGAAACTGCGATCCGAAGAATCTGATAACTAGGTAGAAACAGCTAGTGACAAGTTCCTCTGTGAAATCTAGTATTTCTGTGTAAGCTCTTAAAGTGACATTTTTCCCTTCTGATTTCCTACATAATGCTTATAAATGATATAATAAATATTTAAAATATTTATAATAAGCATTTATTATGGTTGTTTAATTTAGTTAATAGGTTCCTTTTATAGCATTTCACCATAAAATACCCTCTAGAGAACATTTTTCAATTATCATCATTCCCTGACCCCTGTACAATCCTTTTGCTCATCCTTTTGAAATAATGTATAAAATTTTGGTGTCAGTTCATTTGAACCAGAAAATGCTTTGAAAAGGGCAACTTTGGTTACGATCACCTTGTGTATTATATTCATCTCTGATTCCTAGAATAACGGAGACTATGACATAACAATAATTCTCCTAATACACCGGAGACTCGTTAAATATCGATTTGTGACTGCATTTATCGAATTAAAGTAAGACTGATTGCAGTTATTAGAACCTTATTCTGTTATGAAGTTAAAATTTTGCAGCCAATAGCCAATAATCTAAATTTAGCCCTTTTTAATAATATTATGTTGACACATTTTATAATTTTATTGCATTTCTCAGTTATAGCTCGAAAATAAAATTAGAGACAAGTAATTATTGATAATTTTGTACGCTTAAAGTTCTTAAGTACTATGAAAATGAAAGCTCGAGATAACAACTTATACTCGTAAGAACATAAAGTGCTCGAAATAACATTTTATATTCGGGTGATAAAATATCATTGACTAATTTAATAACTTGAAGTAAATTCCAAGCAGTCTTACTTAAGATGTTCTCTACGATTTCATAATATGCTCTCTTTACTTACCCCCCCCCCCCGGTTTGATTAAATTAAAACTATCTGATGTGGACACCATATGACTTTACCATATGACTATGTACCATATGACCATATGACTTGTACGGCTTATTAAATTATACACATCTTTTTGCTGCATTTCATTTAAACTCATTTCCTCGGATTTCATTAGAAGTAAATTTCTCATTCAATTAATTCAGTTCTCAAATTTAGTTCACGCAAAAATACACAACTCAAAACATCTTCATTAAAAATTGTAAAATACAGGTAAACATAAAACACCAAATGCAATTTCTGAATCAAGTTTAAATCTATTTTACAATCCGTTTTGGAAAACAAAAATCCCTTTTGCTCTCCGTACAAACAGATGTCACGCAAAAACATCGTTAAAATGGATTCGAGAGCAATCAAAATGGATATTTTCTTTGAAATATGACACCCGAAATTTTTCGCGGTTACAATACTTCATTTACTTTGTAGAAGGAAATAGAAAGTATTATTCCAACTCAATATTAAGACGCATGTGGTAAATAAACTAAAATGTGGCATACATAAAAGACAATGAGCAGGATTTAAAAAAATAAAATCCTTATGCAATAATGAGTGTACAGTTTTGTATTTCGAGATTATATGATGAGGTATATCTTCGAAATAAATTTTGAAATAATTAGTTGTAATTATTGATTAACTTCTGACATGTGCCAAATATCTTTTGATCGGGTTTAACCATATAATACTGTATTAATTTGAACCTAGTATTATTGTAAATTTGAATCTAGTGTTATTCAAAAATTCTCGAAATAAAGTTACGCTATTAACGTAATATTTACGTTTAATTCATTCACTGCAGTTATCAATACTTATTACCTCATATTCAACTAGAACTGCAAAAAATAGCTCACTTAGTATTTGGGGCAATTGGTGATACCAATCATTTTTTTAGTTCGTACAAAAGGATAAAAATTAAAGGAAACAAAAATACACGCTTAGTATTTTTATTCCTCGTTATAAATGAAAGATTAGCGCAAGAAACTCAACAAAACGTCACCTAGCACGCTCCTAAAATAGAAAAAAAGGCAAGTCGCATATTCGTACTCTGCATAATAAACATTAGTTAAAAGTCAAAGAGAAAAAATAAAATAAGAAGATAAAGAACAGTAATGTTAAGATGAAAACTGGAAGATATCCAAAGAAATGAAAAAAAAAATCGTATGAAAGGAAAAATTATTTTTTCTGAAAGTTGGGAGCACACACATTCATAATGAGCATTTCACTGAAAACCATTGATTTCTAAGTTAAGGGCAGGGTTACATTAAATCTTTATGAATAGACCAATAATATGAAATGATAAAAAAAGAAAAAAAAGTTCTTTAAACAAAAGTATCAATGCAAAAGCAAATCTTTCCTTATTTTTAATTGAGGTACTCAGTGGCAAAGTGTTCTTACTTTAGAATACCGGAAAAAAGTCTCTTTTTCAAAAAATAAGCTTACATTATGCAATTACGATTATTTAAAATTACTGAGCAGTCATTCTAAATTAAAAAAATCTTATCAGCGAGTTATCGATAGCAAAGAGCAGATGGCTAATTTGCTTAAATTCTTGCTTGATATAATTCTAAGTATTTAGTTCATACGCAAGAATTTCAAAGTTTATAAAGAGTTTAGGTTAAAAAACACGCTGAATAACGATTATTGGAGAAGTTAAACAACAAGAATCAGAGTAATGTTTGCAAATTTTGCAAGACTAGTTTCTATGGTTTAAATACAGAACCACCTTCTTCAGCTGCCTAAGTGCAAATGAACGAGATAGAATAGAGTGATAACATAAGAAAAACTGGAAATAAGTCAGGCTACTGGCGCAATCTATTGATGAAACAAGAAAACTAAAACATAATTTCTTTGGAGGCTGAGGTTAAAGATGGATTGGAATTAGGATCATTATGTAGAACAGAAAGATTTTTCTAATTTGAAACAACTTTAGAAAATCTAATTCACCAATGGAAGATATTTTTAAAATCCTTTTGGCTGGAGAAAAATGAAGGTGTGATTTTTCTGACCAACAGTGATGGGCAGCAGAGGATTTCTGTGTTTCCATTTTTCTAACATATGAAATTCATTACTGAAAGACCTTTATCTGCATTACCGTGAAACAGGATAAAAGTATCGTCAAAGCAGCGGAGCTATAATGGGAAATTTAAAGTTTTAAATAATTTTGATTCATAATAATGCATGTAGATATGAGCAAGGATGGGACTAAATGGGCTTCCCATGGCTAATCTCTCAGTTTACTTGTAATATTTATTTTAATTAGTAAAGAACATGTGTACATGTCCGAAAAGTGAAATAAAAACGACATACGAAAACTAAGACCAAGAAAAGCAATATAGTCATACATTACGCAAATTCGGAATTATCACGCTGGAAACATACTAAGTTTAACACTATCACCTAATCTGTGACTATTAAAACTAAATACACGAATCTTCTAGTTTAATAGCTTCATGTCTCCAGCTAATAACTTTTAACTTAATTACACGGAATGTTATCGTTTCCTGAAAAAAAAAAAATTACTCTTATACTTCTCTAGAAGATATGTGACCTCCGTTGATAATATCAATGATACTCATGCAAAATGGCTAAACATAGCTAACTTTTTAAATTAAGCAATAAAAAGTATGACTAATTAAGTCAATGCACATAGGTTAAACTCAGGTGTAACTAAATGTGTAAACAAGTTTTCTATCACCTTTGTTCCATTACTACTGGAGTAATTATGAATATATAGCGAACAACAGTGTGAATGTGTCTTGAAAAAGTTATTGAAATCTTCTGTTATATTTTTATTAGACAATTATGAATACACTTATCCCTAATGTGTATCTAAGAGTATAAAGAGAAGAGATAGACCTATTTCACTCTTATGCTAACTTTCATACACAGCTGTTTAGAAACAGGTAATGGAAAAAACCCCTCGTAACCTATAGAATTACAGAACTTTTAACATAGTACATGTAATGCTAGAAGAGAACATGTAATGCTAGAAGATATTACGCGTAAAAAGGAAGTTTTTTTCCACGCTAAATCTTCACAGAATTATGACTAACAACACCATCGATTTAGTAACTTGATTTGTTTGGAGTGTTAGGTATTTTGACAATAAAATTAACGACAAGCAAAGGATTTGAAGAATGTTCACCAGCAGATGATTTGGAATAAAGTATGATCTACGATGTGCAAAAATAAATTGAGATTATCACGAGAATAGTAAATTTAAAACAAAAGGAAATAAGTATAGATTAAAACACAAACGAAAGATTAATGTTTCAGATAAAAAATAATTAATCTTGATGATTCATGATTGAAATCGCAGAAGAAAATACGGAGAAACCAGAATTTATATGTTCAAGACTATGTTCGTATGTTGGTAAAAGCAGGGTAAAAAGAATAACATTAAAATTCATTAAACTATTGTTTTAAACACCTATCTCAAAGCTACGGATTAACTGTTTTTTGTCCGCGAGTTTCAGACTTTTTTGGCAATGCACTATTAGTTTATCCCTTTCGTTCGTACTGTTCAAGAGATTCGTTCATTAACTCGTTATGTTTTTTTTTTTCATTTAAAGTTTCTGTTACTTTCTTTCAATGAGGCACGGAATTTGGTTTATATAACATTAACATTAATTATAGCCTTATTTTTTTACATTATTTGTATCGATAATTAGCGCGCCTTTAATGGATTTTATACTGTTTGATTTCTTTACCTAAAAATTAAATACATATATATAATAAACAGTTTGTTTCACCAGTTTAAAGTTCAAATATAGAAATTTCTTTACAGTTTTCACAGCAAAACTTCAGTATTTATGAACAACAGACTCAAGAAGTCTTCCAGCTGCAGAAAACGAAAGCAAAAGGATTAATTCCTGACTCCGGTTTTAATAAAGCATTTGAAATTTGTTTCCTTTTAAACATAAACGAGACACAGGAATTATTTATCAATAATTACTATCTTATAATATTGCTCAACAAAACTAAAAAACAATCTTCTTACTACGTACATATTAACAGGAGCATAGTATACCGAATAAAAAATTAATAGAATAATTAATTGTTAAAAAATAATGTCTTTAGACTCGTCAACAAAATAAACAGAAAGCTATTATTATTCTGGCATATTCTTTCCCATGCATTACTACTTCACCAACTGATTATTTACGTATAAAAAGCCATTGATTTGTTACAGAAGACTTAAATACCCAAAAGAACAGTTAAATTTTGAGATTTAGAGAGCTAATAAAGTATTTCAAAAACCTGATCACATTACTGCAGGTGCACAAGAAAAAGACTAAGAAACAAGTCACGGTAAGCAGAACTCGTAATAAATCACTTTAAAAAAAATTTCAGTAAAGCCAGGCCTAGCACGTACACCAGCAACAGAAAACAAAACAATCCTGCCCCTCTCCCCCTTCCCACAAAATACGACAGCTTTCGCCGCCTAGAATACAGGTCTACACACGTACGAAACCCATAGCAAAAATGCACACCACCTACGCTGTTACTCAAATAAAAAAGTCTTTATCTCTCTCTCTCTCTCTCTCTCTCTATATATATATATATATATAACGCTAGAAAAACGGGAAAAGACTCACGTACAACCATCATAAATAACAGTGACGTAAAGGTAACAAAGTGAGGTTTTGCAGAAAAAAAATATACAGGAGAGTCGGTTCAATAAATCTTGCCTTAACCTTTGGATCTAGAAGTGCAGAATATGTCAGAAGTCAGAGGTTCCACTTTCACAATTGCTTCTTACCAGCATTCATTTAGAGTTTTTGGAAATTCATTTGTCAGAAAGTCACTAAATCGTGGTTTTTAGATCGAAGAAAGATATACAGTTTTCTAAAGTAAAAATAAGCGAAAAATAATCAAATGGCAGACACAATAAAAAAAAAACTGTTTATTGCCTCTCGCTCGGAAGTGATAGTATGTATCATATAAGAAAATCTTTAAGATGCATTCTACACAGATTGACACACGGTTTAAGTTAAAACACGCTGTGAACATCTACTTCGTATTTAAAAAACCGTATCTAACAAAATAAATAAACACACAACAAAACTAGAATTGGAATGATTCTTATAAAAGTTGCAGTATGAGTTTATTAAAATAAATTTTAATTTTATTAATTTTATGAGTTTTGAAAATTATTTTTAATTTTTATGCTTAACAAATTAAATTATTTTTTAAAACTTGATTTGTAACATGTATAATACCATAATCGCTTTGATTTATAACATTTACAATTCTTACGAATTTTGCCAACTACACACATGTGTACCAGCTGTTGAATACACACATGTGTACAGCTGTTGAATATGAGAGTAACTGAAACGAAGAGATCCGTATATCACCCACGGAATACCGAATTACGATGCCTCATCAATTGGAAGTCTTTAATTTTAGCTTTACACACATGTGCCATGTTTTAAATTTCAGTTCTCATTAGATTTACGTGAAAATTGAATACTTTCATTTCTGGGAGACTGAAATTGTGGTAAAATTATTTATTAAATACATGGGAAGATTTTATTACATTCATGACCCTACTATTTAATTTTATGACTATAAAATTAATTTGAATAAACGTAATGGAGATTCTTTTTCTCTAGATATTCTTAATGTTTTAGATATTGAATATTCAATGTAAGGTCTTAAATGTTGCATACATGAATAAAACTTTAGTTCCGACTTAATTGAAATAGAGGGTTATTATTATTCAATGATTATAAAGCTTTTTATTTGGTTGTTTTTTTCCTAAAAGCACCTTAGTTTTAATTTTAATAAATTTAGTTATACTTACTAATAGAAGAATCTTTCTCTGCCTGGTAATAAATCTGGTGCGAATGACATATAATATCAGGCAAATGTTTAAAATATCAAAAGCGTAATAAAGCATTCACTTCATCGGACAAATTTTAAACAAATCGTAAAAACATAAAAAGTATTACTCACACATAAAAGTGGATATTTGCTACTATTATTTCATGTCATTCTTTGATCAGATAAACGAAGTTTTCAAAAACATTCTCTTTATTATATTTGGTACACGTCTTGCAATTTTCATCCCTATATTCAGCAATCTCAGACATGACGGCACCTCATCGAGGCGGTCTTTTGACTCAATTATCGAACAGAAAAATTTCCATTTCGAATATGAAATGATGAACTGAAAATAGCCCACTTAAAATAAATTAAGGAAGTAAAAAAAAAGAATCGTATTTGATTCCCGCTCCAATGAGTTCTTAAAAGAGAATCTCATTATTTACCCATCCATTCATAATTTACCAATCATTATTACCATCCCATTATGCACCAATTTGTACACATGACGAGAAACTGAGAAAACATACGAATGGAAATGATTAAGTAGTAGGGAAATGAATAAATATTGAAAAGAATTTTTAAAGATTGAATACATAAATATTGAAAAGGAAAAATTTAAAGAGCATTTAATTCCTATCACAGCATTCAATATCTAATTCTAAAAAGCTGCTTTACGAAGATAATTTAGTTCTTTTATGACGTTATTTCAAATAACATAACTTGATTTGAAAGCAATTAATTGAAATGCAAAAACTGTACTAAATCGTATATTCTTTTTTTCATACACAAAAAGACGCATTTTTCTTATTTTAATTGGCAGAGGTTTGTTTTCAATTTATGTGTCATTGTAAAAGTTTGGTTCCCTGCATTGAATCTTTGATTTGCTAATTAACGTTTCGTATAGCCTTGAATTTTAATAAGAGTAGAAGAATAAGTTGGGAAAAAGTAAAATATGTAATATTTTCATAATTCTGGAAAGCCAATAAATTGCGTAGCATTTCATCATTTGCACAATTTTAATGTGGTTATTCACCACAAAAATTTTGCTATTTGCGTAACCTAGAGGAAAATTATTATTTTTTAAAAAATTTAGGCAAGAATAAACAGTAGTTATCTTATGCTGACAACTAAAGTAATCTAAAAGTGATAATAAATGCATTGTTGTGACAGATTAATGAAATTTTCATTTTATTTCGAGATTAAATATGCTTATTTTCCCAGACTTTTTATAGATATACTTTTGTTGTTAGATTACGTTATATTTATAGAAATTATTGCTACACATGTCATTATCTATTTAATAATAGTTCACAAATTCAACTGAAAATTTTTATGATTTTTCATAACTGTATATGCGTGTGTAATATGCTTCATATCTGTAATATGAATGTATCTTTCTGTAATATGATTCCTATCTGTATATGCGTGTGTATTTGTATGTATATAATTAATCCATTCAGTAAAAAAAAATCGAAAACTTAAAAATGGACTTCAAGAGTCAAAAATCTAGCTAAGGCAGCTGAGATTATAAATACAAATTTTAATTATTATTTTTATTTTATTTATTATTATTATTTATATTTATTTTTATAATTCAAACCCATTTTTACTAAGTTTTATTTCCATAGTTTATACTCTTTTTCCTAAAGAATTAACTTTTAATAAATATACAAATCTTTTAACCTTTTTAATCTTCATTTTCAAGGGGATAATCGACATTAGTAATTAAAACATATATATCATTTATTGATTGTCTTGTGGATCGAATACATTAATAATTCCTTGAGTCTGATTTCCATTAAAATAAAATTACAGTTGTTTAAATAAGTATGGGATTTATATTTTTTCTGTACTTTTAAAAGTATTTATTTAAGTACATTTAAAATGTGTGCAAGTAAAAAAATAGTTGTATAGAACTATTAAGAAAGTTAGCTTTCATAAACTGAAATACTAAAGAAGATAATGCCTAAATCTAAATTCCTTACCATAGTTCAGTTTTGAAATGCCTTTTTATTGGTGAAAAATTGCCCATGCTACTCACTGAAGAGTTGCTAAAACAGAAATTATCACTTACGTACAAGCCATTAACAGTTTAACTTAAATCGAATTAATTTCCTTTTTAAAAAGTGAAAATGAATTATGAAGTCATTATATGATTAGAAAAGTTTTATTTTGCTTATATAACAAATTGTACAAGCCATTAACAGTTTAACTGAAATCGAATTAATTTCCTTTTTAAAAAGTGAAAATGAATTATGAAGTCATTATATGATTAGAAAAGTTTTATTTTGCTTATATATAGTTTATATGTTTTCGATGTTTATCATATAGAGTCTCTAGTTTTATGCATTTACTAGTCACTATATGAAACCTTATCTTCTTCTTCCCCCCTTTTTTTAATCTACCATGTTTTCGCTTCTAAATTTCTAAACAATTAGAAATAATATTCTGACTGCTTAGAGTTATACATTTTTTTAGCAAATATAAATTTATATAAATATAAAAATAATTTTCTTCTTGCTCCTTGTATTCTGATTTTCGTTATTTTTTATCGTGACTTTAAATACTATATTCACTTTGAAATATATTAAATATAATACTTTTGTGATCACTCTATATCAGGAGTCCTTAGCCTGAGGTACATGCATTCCCTTTCAGTAGTCGTAAGACAATATTTTAAGGGGTGCGAGATAGAATCTCAGTTGTTTACATCCTGAACTGACGAAACACATGACAAAATGTATTTTGTAGGGTTAGTATTTACCTTGTAGGGGTTACAAAACCTAAATACACATTTCCAAGGGGTTAGGAATCATAGCAAAGTTGGAAAGCATTACTTTATATAAAAACTTTCGAAATCAGTTATAATAAATTAGATATTTATCCTGCGTACTGGCGTTTGTGTTATAAGCATTTTACACAGTTATTTGGTCAATAGAAACCCTTAACCGAAAAACTAGATCTGGAAGCGACCAGCTACGGTCACCTAAGAGAATGATTTGTAAGCGTAACATATCAAAAATACTGATGTAAAATATCAACAAAAGGGAAGCAAAATAATTGCGCAGACTCCATAAAAGAAATAATTAGTTCCCATAGTTCCTTGGAAAAAGATAAAAAGAAAAAAATGTTTTTTTTATTTTTTTGAAGTCTAATTATCCTTCACATTGTCAAAAAATAAAGACCCAGTGAGTAGTTATAGTGAACAACGGAAAATATTAAACCAGACACGTTATTATTACAGTCATAGTAGACGAACAGTGACACTAATTAATACACGAAGGCAACGCCTATGAACGTTTATTAATATAAGAAATTCGCGGTCGCGAAAGATACTTTAAAAATGTTCATTAACAACCTATATGGCAGACGTTATTAATGAAGTTCTTCCAGCAGTTCTGCAGAGAAAATTATTATGTTATACTTGACAATAAATCGAATTTGGCGGCAAGCACAAAGAACAAAGAGCTTAAATATTATTTATCTCACGCCTAAATTTCAAATTTAAACGCAGGCTTATTATTTAAGGGAGGTATAAAAGGATTCATAAAAATAAGAATAATTTAATAATAAGTTATTTTCTTTGACGTAATTATAGTTTAGTTCAGACGTAACTAATTTAACTTATTGCTCTTATTCGTTATGCTAATTTTATCATTAAATGGTGTTATTGAAGTAACTAGATGCATGTTATTGACAAACAGTAGCACCTACACGTTTAATTACACAACATTTGAATATTTCACGCCAATTTACCATGAGCCACTGCTATAAATAATAAAAAACAGCTCCTGAAAAATTATTACTCCTAGTTCTCCGAAATACTCCTAAAAACTAAACAAAAATCACATAAGAGCCTAAACAAAGAACAGCATGAAAATCTTGACCGGGAGAGGGATGAGGCAATAGCCTCAGACGAACGGCCAGGAGGAGGGTTTAATTAACTGTAAAAGTTAAAAATACAGTTTAGAAAAGATATTATGAATGCTAATTTTGAAATGCATCGAGAAAATGCACTGTTTTAAAATCTCATATTTAAATCAATGAAAAGCGCTCTATATTCCTTACGCTGCATTTCATTCTCGGTTATATATGGCCGACTACTCGGTTTCATTAAGATGAGATTTGCTCGATCAGCTTGTGTCATCTCAATTTACGTTTGATTCATCGTAGTCTCAATATAATAAAATCATTTAAGTATGAAACATGTTACATGTATTAATGGAATCTTCCATTATTATCCTATGCGAGCAATACTGAACATTACAAAACAATTGTCTTCTGATTCTCACTTGCCAGAGTTCTGTCACTTCAGTTAACTTATTTACAGTAATGCCTGTATGGACGACTTCGAAAAGTGAAGCAAGTTGGTAGTTACAGAAGTAGCTAGATATTTGCTAAGCAGTGGGACAATCTGCTACTTTCTATAACTGTGCAAACAGCGAGTATGGTACACTCGAAAGTGAAATGTACCGTATATCGGTTTCTTGTTCTATTTTTTGGAAAAAATTTGGCACTGAATGAGATGGTTCGAGTCTGTGTCCTATCGTACTAATATTTAATTTGTCTTCGAATTGCACACTTGGCTATATTTACGAAAATGGTTAAACAATGGTTACGAAAATGGGTCATATTAAAATACGCGGAGAGATAAATTGAACCTTTTGCATTACCTAAGTAAATCGATTTATAAATTTATTTCAAAAAGATGTCCTGTTAGTAGCTATCCAGGTACAAACAGGACAGCTACTAACAGTGCATTAAATGCCAAAGCGAAAGCGTAACTACAGATGTTTGGCGCCAAGCTCTTGTTTGGTTTATTTGATGAAGGCAAAGCATACGAGGGCTATCTGCCTAAGGAGAGGGATGCCTTCGTGGAGGATTTTATAATGGCGTCAAGCATTGTGAAAATAGACTTGCAGTTCGACGCAACAGGAAATGTCATTCCATTTTTTTGTACAATTATAATTTTTAATTTAATTTATAGTACTCCTAAAACAGCATTTATTTACTTTTAAAGATCACCCATCAATATCTACGTGGTATTTTTAAGACGCTCTGATAATAAATGTTATTGTCATTTTGGCTATCGATCCCTAAAATCTAGAAATCAATAATCTTTTGGTTGCTAGATTTCATAAATTTTATTCCGCACAAATTTGCTTCGTTAATTTTACTATGGTAAGCTATTGTATTACAAATTTCTTCGTCTACATCCTGGAGCAAAATTAATGCCATTGGATCTAGATCATTCAAAGAAACAGTTTATAACTTAACGTTAAAATAACCGAATGATATAAATTTTATAAAAATTTCGCAGAAATACATAGTTTTAAAAACATACAGTTGCAATAACTTTGGACACTGAAACAGCTAGATCTTTTAAAGAAAAGTTATGAAAGCAGTTCAGTCGCATCCAAATTTTAAAGTTAAGAATATTTTTAGTAAGCCGGTTGTTATTGCTAGTGGCAAGAGAAATTTCCGCAATCTTAAACTAATAAGAAATATTGAAAGGGCTCATCTGGACAGGAAAACTGTCAAACATGGGTATTCTCTCCACAAAACATAAATTAAGGAAATGTTAAGTTTTTTTTCGGGGGGAGGGTTAAAAATTTTGCTTCCAAAAAAGTAAGAAAAAACGAGCCGTAAAACAAATGTTTGAAAATTAGTAACTTTTCATATTAATTGTCTTATCATTTATACTTTTCAAAGTTATTTGTTATTTTGGCTAAATTATCTTAAATATACAAATAGCTGCTGTTCATTTTAGAACTACAAACATTCTTATGCATAATTTTTCTGGATATAATATGCGACGATTAACATTATTATAATAGTACTGTATTATGATTTAAAAAAATAACATTTGTTAAATGCAATAATGTGCAAGTACAGTTAACTTGTATTTTATAAAGTGTTACGGATTTAGCTTCTTATCCCAACATCCAGGCACGATTCTACGTAAGAGATATAAAAGAAAACAAATAATAATAAGAAAAATTGATATTGATGGCATAAGAAACAATAACTACTTTCGCTCAACGAAACTTATTATCTTAAATTGAAGTGTTACAAGAATTCTATACTTTTAACACAAGCATGCCGAAGCCATGTGTTGAAATTAAAGAAACTGTATTCCATAAAAATTAAAGACTTAAATTTTTTTTTCATGTAACGGTTTCTAGCAAGGCAAGCTGCACTTAAATTTAGCATCATAGCTTTACATTTATAGAAAAGAAAATGTATTTCTTGCGTGAGTTTAATTCACGGATATTAATGTTATTTTCATAAAAATTGTTATCAATTTAATTCTACACAACGATAATTAAACATGCCTATATTTATTAATTTGTCTTTGCCCGTATTTATCAGATGAAGGACTTTTAGTTAATAACTTTTAAAAAAGTGTGGCACATACCTACACAATCACTCTAAGTAAACGACCAGGAGTAAAGGATAAAAGCTACTAATATTTTCTTATCCAATTTATGTAATTTTATTATCACATCAGCAGAATATCCAGATAATTTAAACGAGGTAATGTAATTATATAATAATCTGAACACAGGGCAAAGGATTAATAAATATAAATTTCTTAGAAATCATTATCATTGTATCCGAATTGTTTCAAAGAATTTCTACAAAGTAGTCTAATAAAATGTTTAACAAACCAGCTAAGTTTCTTTTTAACTTTCTGATAATTTTCGTAATTTTTATTAATTATTTTATATACATCTCATTTAATTAGCTAATTATTTTATTAATATAATTTTCCATTGTGACATTTTCTAAAGATATTCCACTTAAAAAACTTATCTCAGATTAAACATTTAAAGGCTAAGGAATCACCGGTTAAAGTATGTCATATCAAATTTTCAGCTGTATAAGTTTTATCTGGGTATTTTTAAGCTGGGTATAAGCTGAGAGCTTACTTCGTATAAATTGATTTCTCTCAGTGGCTTTCAGCAGCTCTTTTTTTTATCTTAACAAAACCCACTATTGTAGGAACTAGCCGCATAAAGCACTTCCTTTATTAAACTATCTGACATAACCGCAACTGCTATCCTGGGAATATTTGGATGAATCAAATTCCCCTATCAGGACATTCCTACGCCTTTGGAAAATACTAACTTTTTCACCATTATTTGCTGGCGTTTTTATCGTAATAGGAAACAGAATGGTTTCATTTCGGTATTTTACCAGACGTCTATCATTCTCTTCTTCATTTTGCCTTCTAATAATTAGCTTTAACTGCTAAGTTAACACTTAAAACATATATATATTTCTTCACTGTTATGCCAGACTCGTACTTGACTGGACATGATGTATTAAAAGATGAATAATGAAATATGGATTAATAGGTATTTCTAACTTCCTCTAATCAAGAAAGTGTCAAATTATAAATTACAAATTGTATTAAAAAAACTGTTTTTCACACTTTTACAAAATATACTAGCTACTCACCTCATGACAAAGAATATTTTAAAGAAGCTGTGCGATGGACAAATTAAGTGTTGTTAACTGGTTAGTAGAGTGACTTCCGTTGCAGCTTTGAATTGGCAGTGAAAATTTAAGCAACTCATGGAAAATTGCAAAGCCTCCTTACTGTCTTAGAAAAATGCTAAATCTCATATTTTAGTCACTAAAAGTATTTACCATAACAGTTTAAAGAATCAAAGCTTATCCAGAGATACCTGTAAAGTCATTAGGTTATTTTTTTAAAGCAGGAGAGATGAAAAACGAGCAACGCCTTCGGGAATCGAACCACGGACCTCTGGAATACGCGCCCAGCGTGCTAACCACTGCACCACGAAGGCGGGAGAAATACTTTATATACTCCCCCTTTTAAAGGGCGACTGGGGTTTTAGGGAACCCATTCGCGAAACCCTCGGTGTGGAGAATCATCATCCACCACCCTTTTAGTTCGAGCGCCACTGCAGAGTCATTAGGTTATTTTTTTTTAAGCAGGAGAGATGAAAAATGAGCAACGCCTTCGCCGGAAATCGAACCGCGGACCTCTGGAATATGCGCCCAGCGTGCAGACTACTACAGCGCGAAGGCACGCTAAGAAGGCGGGAGAAATAAGTTATAAATCTTATAATTTCCTATTAATTATGAAATATGTTTTCACAAAAATATATAATTTCTTCATCAGCATATTTCGCTGTAACGTAATCTTTAACCAGCAATGAGAGATCAGTCATTTTCTTATGGGTGATGGCGACAATTAATCTAATACGCATTTCATAATTTTTCAGTCACAAAGTACATTTCATTCAAAAGACGACTAAAAACTTTTAAATATTGAATGGTAGAAAATTTTTATATATATATATGCTCTTGACGAATTCAAAATTTATATAAATATTCTCTTGCGAAATAGAGCCCCACCCTTTTTTGAATTATTACTATAACAGCGAGATCATGAAAACTTTGAAGTGGAACATCATCACTATTTCTTCAAAAGATATCTACTTGGAATATTTATTCAAACCAAAGTATATTCCTTTTCTTTCTCTCCTTCTTTTTCTCAAGACGCTTTTACACATAAGAAATGGTCACATAAGATACAGTTCTAATTTAGATATTTTTTTCAGTTATGTGCAATTGCCATTCATGGATCATTTAAACTTTAAGATCATTTAAACTTTAAAATCGAGCCCACCAGCGGCCGAGCGGTAAAGCCGCTGAACACTGGTAGTTCGGTCCGAGGTTCGAATCCCGCGAACGGGCTGGCTGCATGGGTGTTTTCGTGGTTTTCCCCATGTGTAACGTATATACGAGCCAGTTTCCCTTAGAAAGTCCTCCACGAAAGGCATCCCTCCCCTTAGGCAGATAGCCCTAGTGTGCTTTGCCATAATTAAATACACCAACACCAACTAAACTTTAAAATCTTCAATATTCTTTCTGGCTTATGATCTTCACCAGATTTCTTTCAGATTCCTCCCAGGCTTCTCTCCACTATAAATATATAAAGCACACGGTATTTTCTTATATTGTTAAAAATTTCAGGTTATTTCTAGTGCTTGTACGGTTTTTTTTGGGGGGGATACAGCTCTGGAAAAAGACCGAAACTCGAGAGATATGATGGTTTATGTACTGAATAAATTCGTTATTTAAGCACGTGCAAAATTTCATGTTAATCCGTGAACTTTTGTTTATGAGACTGAATAACAAAGATCCAAATTCTTACGTATTATTCGGATTTTTGTAATATTAAAACACAAATACTAAGAAATGGGTTATTAGTCCAAAGGGGAAATTTGCCCAGTAGGACTATTAATTTCGTTTTGGCATTTTGCGTTAATTCATTAGAAACGTCGGTTCACTTTTCAAATTGTTGCCACCAAATAGTAGAGCCCTGTATTATATTTAAAGCTGTTAAATAATGAAGAATCTGCATAAATTTATGTATGTTTCTCGCACTGTGATAAAATGACGGTACCTAGAGCCATCAAATTTTTAATAACGTACGTTTCCACCCCAATATGGGCATCTGGAAGCCCAAATTTGGAATTTGTTTTAGTATCTATTTCATATTTTGTAAAACTTTAACGAATTTTTGATTAACAAACTGAACGATTTCAAAACGAGCAATGGCAACACTATACGAAAAAAAAATTTATCTCCAGCGCACGAGACTGAGTACCGGAAATTCTAAAGAGATGCTCATTTTGTAATTATTTTGCGATATGGCTGTTGAACTGAATTTCATGGTTAAGTGCGAAAAATATGATATTTAATAAATAAAAGTAACACAACGTTAAAAAATCGCCCCTTCCGGTGTAATGTAAAATCTGAAAGCTTACAGATTTTTATTTTTAAAAAAATATTTGAAAGTATGAACGATTGACTTTTTTTTTTTTTTTCAATATTCTGTTACGATGCCATTTGCGAACACTCTAATCATTTAAGAGAAAGCATGATATAAAACAATTCAAATAGCTAAAGAGTGGTAAAATTTGATATAGCAATAATTAAAGCATATAAGGAATCAAGTAATATTACAATAATCAAGACCTTTAGAGTAACTTAAAGGTGGATTTTTTTTTTAAATTTCACTGAAATGCAAACAAAGAAAACTATTTGTAGTTGGAAATCTAGGAAGCTGTTGTAATATTGTTATGATTTATTTTTTAAAACGCTATCTTTAATGTTTTATAGCAGGGAGTACTTTGAGATTGAATAATGAAAAAAATTTTTTATTTAACTGCATTGAAGAAATAACACTGATAATGAAGAATTAAAAAGACAAAAATCAGGCAATCTCAATAAGTACATATCTAAAATACCATCTCATTAATTTAAAAAGAAAAATTCCCCCTCAATGTAAAAGACAATATCTACTCAAATTCTATTTATAAAAAATATGCAAAATTCTTATAATCATAAATATGGAAATATAAATATGGCTTAGTTCATCAAGTTACTTCTGCGTAACTCTAAAACAATTTAGTACGTATGAATACAGAGAATTGATGCGGTTTATCAGTTAATCTGATATTTGAATTAAAATGCTCAGTTTCAGTCTTTTGGCGTAAATCATGAGTTTTGTATGTGTTATAAATGCATATATATATATATATATATTTTCAATTTGGCAGATTCTGTTTGGATCTCTTGCTTATAGCAACATTAATTTAATTGATCTGCATTTAGTGCTTTAGAGCTCTTTCATAGCCTGCGAAATGAAGATCTGCAAAGTATAGATCACCAAAATTCTACATCGAAATTTAATTAATGTTATAAGTGAATACTGATTGAATTTTTTTTGGAATTACATTGATTTTGTACTGGATCTCATAAATAGTTAATAAATTAATTTCTTTAATAACACAGTGAGGAACAAAACGTAACTTTTTTAAAAAAATTTTAACTAATTTTAACTGTAACTTTTCCAGAGTAATTTAAACCTCTATGAAAAAGCTGACAAACAATATACTTTAATAATAAAATTTGCTCGATATAATTTATTTGTTTCATGGCGTCATGCAATATTTATGCTTGGTGATGGTATTTAATTTTCCTTATCTTATACGAAAGGGGAAAAAAACTACCCATAAACAAAAGATAGCTAACAATTTTTAAAAAGGAGAAGTTTTCGAGAAGCAGCAAGAATATTCCTTCCTAACTGGACGTTTAATTCAGTTTGCAGTCTCAATAAATTGAAACTGTTACCAAACATATTATCAGTACAACTGAGTCCGCTTATAAGGCATTTCTCCCTTTCCTAGCGTGCCTTCGTGGTGTAGTGGTTCTGCACGCTGGTTTGGTATTTCAGAGTTCCGTAATTCGATTCTCGGCGAAGGCGCTCTTAATTTTTCATCTCTCCTGCTTCCAAAATGCTTAGTGTCTCTATACGCTTACACCTGATAACAGTCATTATCCCTAGTTCACAGTGTTCACAAGTCCCACCATAAGACGGCAAGTCAAGTACCAAAAGAGCTCCCCTGTAGTAAAAAAAGAAACAAAGAGGGAAGACATAAAGGAAAACAGGTATGTACACTATTATTCATAAACTAATTGCGTCGGGAGCTACTGAGAAAACGTTTTCCTGACGGTAGGTTCATCACCTCATTTTCAAAAGAAGTCGCCAGTAGACGACAGGAATCTGAGCTCATTACATTTCCTATCTCTTATGAACGAAATCCTTTTTTTGTTTACTTTACACAGTATCTGAAAGGGTAATGCATAGTTACAGATATATATGCACATATGAATAGCCACGAGAAAGTGATTTATAAAGGAAAAAAAATCTGACGACAAATAAATCTGAAGTTTCCTAAGCTAACAAAAAAGGGAAAAAAAATCCAATTCGATTAAAGCCACATGAAAATCAATTTAAATAAATTATTTCCCTAGTCAGTATAGGATTTGTCGAAGAAAAATAGTAATTTATTCGGTAAAATTCAAAATCTCTCAGTGAATCTCTTAACGCAGTCATGTTTAAGACATGAAAGTAATTAGTTTTCACTGAAATCTCTATAGATGAAACTGGATAGAAGTTTCCATCACAAATTGATTTTCATTTTTAATTTAATTATGCTTATGGGTTTCAAACTTTCTACGCGAGTGAATATAAAACATGCTATAATGATGCTAAAGAGAAAAGGTTACTAGATAGTCTCGTCTGAGGTCAAATTTGACTTTTATGACCAGTTTTCATTTAGTTTTAAGTAATTTGCCTTTATAGTCATCGATTAATCTTCCGGAGGGGAATAATTTGTTTTTGAAAATACTGATCACTGAATTTGGACCACCTTAACTTCTATGCGAAGTTCCCATGCATTTCTCTTATTTTAATTATTGAAAATACTATGAATAGTTGGAAATCTAGCATGTAATTTTTTAACCTCCTCTTTTTAATCAAAGATTTACCACAGGCATTTTTTAAATAACCCGTTCTGTCAAAATAATGTCTAGGGACAGTAAGACAAGTCGACAGAGGCTTTGCATTTCATATACATTATGGAGATCCATCACCACATCAAAGAAAATAAATAAAAATTTAATAGACAATTAGGATAAAGTACGAAAATACGAACAGTAACTAAGAGATATCTGCATTTTTAAAAGCCAAAACCGAAGAAAATCAATTATGCTCTCGCCTGGATTCAAACCATGGGTTTTCTTATTGCTAAACGGATATACTTACCACTTACATTCCGTCAGCATACGAAGTGGAATGCGTTATTTCTTTATAACCAAAGGAGCTGAAACGAATCGTAAATTATGACTGTTATATTTTTTTGGCATAAGCACAGATACGTTTTGTAATATAAGCACGAAACCTTTTTCAGAAATAACAGAGACGTATGGTGTTATAACTGAACATGTATGATGACAGCTTATGAAATGATGAGTTTTGATTTGAAATTAATCTTCTTCAGACTTTAAGTTTTCATGCTGGATTTGATTTCAAATTTTTCCTACAGTTTAAAAAGATTGTGATTTCTAGACTATCAAGAATTTCTTTCCAACGTATAACTGAGATGTACTACCGAGGAGCGGCAAATTGAAAAGTACGCCGAGCGACAACTAACTGAAAGCGTGACGGCTGACTTTCCAATGATGGATGACTTTAGAATGATGACTGCTTTTGAAGTATTTTCAAGTGACATATGCTCCAGAAGCTTTTCACAGCAGACTTGCTTAACACGGAGGGGGGGGGACTACCTTTTTAGCAGTTTATGGTTTAGTTTTAAGTAAAAAATCCATGGAGTTATGTTCAAACATGTATGCATTTAGATACTTAGTTTAAGTCTTCTATTATCCGTTATTACCTAAAATGTTACTGAGGCTATCCATATTAATTTATTAATAACGTCGCTAGTATCCGCATGGAAGGGCCATTCATTGATAATGTTATGTAATTCATGTACAGTAACCACGTTATGTGATAGGTATGAATAACTGCATAACGGTTTAGTAACGTCTGATCACTGTGCATTATTCATAGGAATAATTTCACGGAAATATCCACAAAGGCACTACGGTATTTTCCTAGAACTTTGGACTCTCCATTTTTACCTTTACTATGGACTCGTTTAGTGATTCAAACACGAAGGCATATTATTGTCTAAAGTAATTTCCTTTTCGAATAATCGTAGCTTTCCTATGCAAGGTGAGTAAGCAAAAATAACTTACCCTGACCATGAAACTCTTCAGTGACAACGAATAAAGCTACGTCTGTCGGCCCTACCCTGAGATTGTTCCACAGAACAGGCATCATTACGCATGGATTTCTTCGGACGGAAGCCTGTACCGTGGCGGAGAGTACTAATTGAAATGACGAATACAAATAAATACGATTTTTGTAATGGTAAAGAATCAAGAGAATTTGTTAGGCGAGAGTTACTTTTCCTATAGCACATGTAAACTACCTTGAGGACACAGATATTCCTAATATTTTGTAAAGAACTATATGACTTATAATTAAAATAGTTAGAAAATCCCATTTAAGTTTTCAAGTCTTTCGTAGATTCAACTCCCCCCCCAAAGTTTATCGGTATTATTTAAATAATTATATAATACATACTCTTAAGCAAAATTAGCAGTAATTACTAGCAGAATTCAGCAAACTAAAGATACGGGAAGTGACATTCTGCGTTAAAGTGGCAAAAAATATTGGGGGGGGGGAAAGCGAAAAATGTTCGATGCAGACAGTCAGTTTCAAAATAAACGGAATTTACGTCAAACCGAAACCCTGAAAATTTGCATTTAGAATTTCAATGTGTCGCAACACATTTTAGATATTCCACAATTAATCCATTCATATAATTTTTTCGATGCAATGACATAAAATCTGTTCCGCCTGTTAAGTATGCCGTTCATAAATGTTCATCTTGTCATATAATAAGGGTAGGAATACATAGATATCAGAAGACTGAAGATCTTCCGATTCACGGGTTAAAGCTTCCTCCGTCAACAAAATGACATACTTTAAGACGGATAAAGTGTTTTTTCAAAGGTAAGTGACCGAAGTAAAGTACATGGGGTTAAAAATGAGTCGTGAATTTATGATGAGGTAAAAGCACTTGGTGTTACTACAGGAAAGTGTTTACAAAAATATTTTTCATGGAATATATTTAAATATAATTTCATTTTCCTAGTTACGCTAGGGTTTATGCATCAGTTCAAATCATAATTCAACGAATATTTTTTTTCCAGGGCAAAAGGTATTTGCAAGGAGAAATGATAACAACTTCCTGCAGTATAACATAACATTATTCAAAAATAAACTTTCGTGATATATAATTTATATGCAGAAAATGCTTTTCTAAAGCAAAACTCTAGAAGTTTGACTCATTTAAAAAAATTCTTTAATGTTTCAACGTTTCCTAAACTGCTAAATGTGAACTATTTTTACGCTTTGGACAATTTAAACATGCAACACACATTTAAAAACAATTATCAAAAGCACTTTATTATGAAAACATTAAAAGTTTTAAATTAACTATTGCTAGTGATCTAAAGGAGGAATGCTTTCGTGGAGGATTTTCTAATAAATTGCATTAGCGTTTTTCGACTTTAGCCACTATTCCAGTCGCGTGCACTGAAATCAGTTGGCATATGGTTAACAGAATACACTCGTGCTAAAAAAATAAACAATAAACGCTCAAAGAAAAGGTACGAATGTAAAAAGGGGAATTAAAACATACAACTTATATAACATGTAAAGGACCTATGCGTCAGTGCACTGACCTATGCAAGCACTGATAGCTCTGTTTAATCCAAGCTAGCCAAAGCGGATAGCATGAGCCGAAGACAAAATTTGCACGAAGAAATGCATTGGAGGACTAACGGGAAGTTGAAAACTGTTGCAAGACAATCCGCTGTTGTGAGAGAGCTGCATGTGCATCATAGTGTCATCAAATGGCTGTGGAACCTTTATCAAAGGGATCAAAACCCCTATAAAAGACGTGAGTCTGGACGCAGGAGAATATCTTTTTGCTATGTGCAAGACGCCGTAGATCACCAATAGCACGACTGCTGGCGTCGCATCTGTCTGCTGTTGCAACACTGCCCATATCCCTCCGAAATCCGTCGCATCTACTGCATGGATGTGGACTGTATGCCCAAAGACCTGTAGTTTGTGCTCCTTTATCCCCATCGCATAATGACTGGGATAGCAAAGAACGGCTGCGCAGACCCCTATGCGATTCCTGGTAGTTATGTCACAGCCGTCCAATATCGCGATGGAATTCTTCACCCTCTTGAGCTTTCTTTAATCGCTGGAATGAGTACCGAGGCGATATTTTTGGAAGATAACGTCCGTCCGCAGAGAGCTCGAGAGGCGCGGAGTTATCTGGAGGGTGAGACCATTCCACATCTGCTGTGGCCTTCTAGATCACAGGATCCGAATGTGAGGGACATGTTGGGATGATGAATAGCAGGTCGCAATGTGCCGCCAAGCATCTTCTACGAGCTCCGACATGCAGGGCCACGACTGCCACAACAAATGATCAATGACACTACTGCGAGCTTGCTTCGCCGTTGTCAAGAATGCATTTCAACTAGCGGGCATCATATCCGTTATCCGTTTCCAATGCAAATTCTTCAGACCCATTTGGTCTTTCGCGATGTGATGGTCGTAATACACGTGTTTTTGTATGTCTTTGCTTTATTACTTGCTATGTGGTCTAGTAATGCCACACCAACCTCTTGGATCAATTTCGTGCATATCCATTAAATAGTTTTGTGTAAATTTAATTATAATGCAAAAAATTTAAACCTAAAATGAAAAAAAATGTTTGAAGCTATTGTAAACTATTGTTTTTTAATTATACTAATCAACTTGCATTTTTCCTCGGTTTTTTTTAATAAAAATACTTTTTTTCCCTTGCCCTTTAAAAATTTACACCATTTACAGTACATATATTTTTTCTTAGATAAAGAATGGGAAAGTTTTTCAAGTTTTGTATTCCAGTCGCGATAACAGGCACAGTAACACAGATTAAGATAATGCGCTTTACTTTATTACTGAACACTGATGAATTATGAAATTTACATCAATTCACTTGATGATTCGGATTTCAAGCAAAAGTCACGCAGATCTAAACCAATGTTCTGCAAAGGAAATCATTTCAAATAAAACACATTCCTCTTGCAAACCGCAAAATTTTGGAATCTCAGCACTCACAATTTCAGATCTATACGTCTAATTTTGAAGAAATATGAATTTTCTCCCTCCGGCATATTAAGCAAGATTTACATTTTCTCAAGATTTGATTTTGGAAAAGAAATTACACGAGCGAACAGTTCAGTACAGCTGATTTTTGTACCTCTATTAAATATACAAGATCTTAAATTAAAGAAGTCAGTACAGGCCAAGCATAACACTGAGTGAAGCAGTGCGCGGTATGTACTTTTCTAGGCAAAATGCTTTGGGAATATGCACATGAATATCAAATACAATTAGAAATAATACTTATGAGGTTAGACGTTCTTCAGCGAAGAACTCTACTAAAGAGAGGCATTATTCTTTTTTATATGTTATACCTACATTTTTTTAATTGAGATTAAAAAAGTATTTATAAGTGGAATTTCTAGAAACACGAGAAAAAATAAATACGTGAGAAGATTAACAATGAAATAAGGAAGATCTTGATATCGAAATAAAACACACAAAAAGTAAAACCAAACAAAATATCCACCTCAGCACACATATATACACTACGGGTGCTGGCATTAATACCAGTAATAACCATGTAAGAGCAGTCTCCAATAATTCAGGGACACAACAGGAAACAAGGGTTCGAAGACTAATAACTTCTACTGATGGGGCCTCTGAAAGAAGATTAAAGAAAGAAGGGGGAAAAACTGGCTACCACGAGTCTTTATTAAGAGATCAAGTTGTCATCAAGTGAAGTAATGTTTACAAATAAATGAAACGATACGTGAGTCGCGCCCTTTCCTTTATATTTTTATTCGTTTCTATTGACGGCTTGACATCACACGTGGTTGTAATTTATGTCGAGTAATAGCAAGCAGTAGGGATTTCTTTCTTAGACGAGAAAAGGTTTGTCCAAAAGTTCTAAAGACAGGATACATGTTCAAAAACAATATTTTTTTAACTTGAAATAAAATTGATTACCTTTAATTTTATCTTTTAAATCCGGGTTCTTAAAGATTTCTTTTAATGTCGAAATCTTCCGATAAAAATTACGCTTCATTTACTTTTTAATCAATATTCTTTAAGTCTATCTTCAGTTACAATATTTCATGATAAAAATAAGGCTTAATTTAATTTTATAAATCTAAATTTCTAAAGAATTTTTTTCATGACAAAGTTGATGATAATTTTTTTTTTCATATTTTTCATTCTGTAATTCAATTAATTTACTCTTCTGTTAAATTCATCGAAACGGTAAACAGGTAATTTTCCTTTTTTTTTAAATCAACATTCGACAGATCTTTTTTATCGCTGCTATTATTTCTCTTCATGATATAGCAGGCCATAAGAAGACCAAAATGTATAAATTATTTTATTTTATTTTTTTGCACCATTTTAAATACACTCCTGCTAAAAAAATAAGCAACAAAGGCAAAAACCGGAATAAAAAACAAACTATTTAATGGATATGTGTAAAATTGATCCAAGAGGTTAGAGTGGCATTACTAGGAAACACAGCAAACAATTAAGCAAAGACATTTAAAAACATATAAAACTATTACGACCGGCATCAGGAAAGACCGGGAAAGACCAAATGGTTCGGAAGAATGTGAACATCACGCTAATAACAAGTATGATACTCTCTGGCTGATACGCATGCTTGGCAACGGCGAGGTAAGTCGGCAACGGCGAGGGAGACGGCAATAGTGTCGTTGATCTTTTATTGTGGCAGTGGTGCCCATTCCTGTAGTAATGCATGCTCTACATTCAAGCTTTCCCGAAAGCAGCAACTCTTGAAAGCTTATTCGCAAACCACTGACATTAAGGACAAGTAGACCAGCCGGCTGACACTAGCGGGGGCAGCTAAGTGCTAAGTCCCTTCCATTTCAAGCTCAAGCAGAGGCCAAAGTAATGTGGTGGGGGACAGTACTCAGCCTCTCAACTATCAAGATCCTTCTTTATAACCGTATTGAGCACAATGCACGACAAACGCGTAGGAGCTTTCCTCTCCATGACAAACTAGAAACAAAGGATGTAACAATATCTCACTTTGGAGCTCTAATCTCCGAAAAGGAAAACCCATGGAGGTAAAAAGTAACTTCTCCATGAGAAAATCCTTCTTACCTCCACGGGAAAAACCACAGGGGATAAAAAAATGGAAAAGGAACAAATAAGGAGATTTGAAAAGGAAAGGAAGAAAGATCACTAGGGCTCCAGGATCGTGACCTCCGTCTCACCAACAGGGTGATCCCTTGAAGGCCTATGGTACCTCTGGGTTGACACATCGGTACTTACAAAGAGTGAGGCCCCTGAGAGTTGCTGATGTTAAGAAAATAATAATGCAATTTTTAATTAATCGAATAAATCCTAAAACGATAAATAATTTAAGTACAAAGTATTAACATTTTAAGACTTAAGGTTTGGTTACTGGGAGAAAGAACGTGAATTTATATACACTCGAGTTACGGTTTTTCGATTAAATCAGTACGAAGAAAAATTGAGTTTCCATTAATTATCCCAACAGTAAGAAATATATATAAAAAAATCCACTATTTTAGAAAAATGAGTAATGATGACAGGTATTCAAAAGTAATTCAGTGAAAAGCGTACAAAGAGTGCTCCAAAACGAAAATCTTCTTTGAAAATAAACATATATAGCTATGAAAGAACTTTTATTGTATGTCTGACACCTAATGCGAATTCTATGAGCCCTTTTCTGATAGCTATGACAGTGCACTATTTTGTCCAGCTGCCCTAAAATCGCTCGAACCTGCAAATGAAGAATGGTGAAATGATAGCGGGCAACAGATGGACATTTTTGTCATTCACTGCAAGAAAATCGCTGCTTTAAAAGAGCATGAATAGAAAACCCAACATAAAAAACACGTATTCGGTAAAAATGGGTCAACACGTTATGGTACTTGCAATAACTATTCTTCATCAATGCTTCGAAAAGCGAACTATATGGAATACTTATAGAGCTATGATAACTACACTGGATAATCATATATAATAGCAATACCAAACATGCAGTATATGCAAATGGAATATTCAAGAAAGGTGGCTACAGGCTTTGTTTCCTTAACATCGATCCTAGACAGATCGAATCTTTTCGCTTGTAGCAACTCTGTTTTGCAGTTGCTGCGTAAATTCAGGGAACACTTAACTTCGTCCGAAAATATGCACTGAGATATGTAAATTTGTTCTTTAGTAGCTCCTCGAATTTTATTCGTAATGGTATGGCACTTTGTGCAAAGGACAATGCTAAATATTTTACTAATCAGAATTTTTCCCTAACGGGGCAATATAAAAGGGTAACCTTCTCTCCAGAGGTTTTGATACAACTTTCATAAAATTATCTACGTCATTCTGAAAACTTTTAATTGTGTATTTTTTTAAATTTAATTATGGAAAAGCACACTAGGGCTATCTGTCTAAGAGAAGGGATGCCTTCGTGGAGGACTTTGTAAGGGAAACTGGCTCGTATACACGTTACACATGGGGAAAACCACGAAAACACCCACGCAGCCAGTCCGTTCGCGGAATTCGAACCTCGGACCGACTGAAAAACTTTTATAGCTGAATTCAATATTTAATATACATATATGATATATATATATATAAAACATGCCTGAATTCAATATTTAAGGAAATTAAGCTTACCCCCTATCTTTATCAAATACATTGCACCTCAAATTAAATTATACAAGGTTGTAGCATTCAGTAAAACCAAGCGTTTTAAATACGATTGACACTGAATACCGAATATTTGAAAGTGAGACAATTTAATACACGTTCCAAGTAAAAAACGCAAGTTGAAATATTCGAGTTCGTAGATGTATTTTCATCTACAGGCCGTTTTATCATAAGGTGTCAGCTCTCAAAACTGTTTATTACAATGAAAAAAGATCCGATTATTAGAGCTTAGTTAACTCAGATGGAATTTTAAACTAGTTTTTTATTTATATAATTTTACATACAAAACATTGCGGACCTATGATTCATGCTATTGTAAAATAAATAAGTAACGTACGGAATGATCCTAAAACCAATGAACTTTAAAAAAAATTTGTATTTCAGAAAATCTAGAACTTGCTAACTCTATTATCGCAGAAATATAGAAAATGATTTTTTAAATTTTTAATATGCCAATTTTTTAATTGCAATCACATCAAGCAGACAATATCTAGAATTCTGAATATTTGGCTTAGCTTCTAAACTGCCATTAATACCAGTGCCATTAATACCCCCTATTACGAAACAACATTATTTTTCACCAGGGAAAAAAGACGAGACTTGGATTTTGCGGCATTCTTTATTGATCATGACTCCGTGTTGCTTTACTTACATTCACAGTGTTCGGCTAAAATGAAGTAATAACCCATCACGTTCAGTATCAATGATCATACAAATTTCAAGGTCGGAAATCCTATGATTTTTAATTATTAGGTCACCCAAAGTTATGTAAATATCATCCAACAACATAAGCAGTGTAAAAGGATGAGATACAACAGCACAGAAATAATAATCTTTAATTTTACTTGCTCGACAGTACATATAATGAATGTTATACAGCAGTTAACGGATGAAGTTAATGGCGGTTAACTTCAGCAATCAAGGCCGTTGTGTATTGCATGCTACTGTGATACTTAAATCACTCACATTAGCAGTCCAATGCTAGTATGATACTTAAATCGCTTACATTAGTAGTCACATTTGAAAAAAAAAGTGAGGAGCACGCTAACTGAAATTGCTACAGAGGTAAACGATTGCTACAGGGATTCCGAGTAGTTCTGATTTGAAACGTGTAAAAATATAAACTGTGACATTTCTCAACATAAAAAGTAAAAACGACTCATCAAATTACAACAGTTCACCAGAAAGCGAGCGGTAACGTCGCTGAACACTGGTAGTTCGGTTCGGGGGTTCAAATCCTGCCGAACGGGCTGGCTGCATGGGCGTTTTTAGTTTTCTCCATGTGTAACGTGTATAGAGCCAGTTTCCCTTAGAACGTCCTAAATGAAGGTATCCCTCCCCTTAAGCAGAGAGCCCTTGTGTGCTTTGCCGTAATCGAATAGACCAAATCACAACATAATTCATGTATAACAAAATTATAATTCAAGGCCACAGATTTAAGTCATAAAGCCGAAGCCCTGTGATTAGAATTAAGCCTTTCAGACCTGGATTTTTTAAAAAGCGCGAGATAAAAAAAAAAGGAAGTTGTGTAAAATAATGTCATTACTGTGTATTTTGCGTTCCTTTACGGATAAAACGTGATCTGCCACCAGTGATCTTAAAAAAAAAAGTATAACAAATTCTTTAAAACATATCCTTTTCATGATTTTACGCATTTTTTGTACTTACCAAAATTCTATTCAAACACTGGAACTGCTCTGAAATACACATTTTTTAAATGCTGACTGACTAAAAGTTACAGAAAGTCATCCCATATGTTTCCCTTATTTATTTCCCACATTTAACTTCTATAGTTAGTTCTAGCAGTATATCGTAAGTGTTTCAGAAAAGTTAAACAGTTAAAATAAATTAAAAAGTTTATCCAAGAAGTTAATCAGTTAAAATAAATTTGCTAAATTACACAAAATATTATCCAAAAAGATTTTATTAAAACATTGGGCAAATTCTCATTCATGAGATTTTCCGACAGATTTAAAACATGAAGGATGTTTAATATACAGAAAGAAAATTACAATGATACAGAAAATCTGTCCTGTCTATAATGTCATATAACGCTGGTGTTTGTAAAATCAGCAGCTGCCATCGGAAAATGATATTGTGGCCATATGTTCCTTTAAAAGAAGCAAAAAAGACAAATATATCTCTGACAAGATGTTGGATCCAAAGAATTAAAGGACCTAAATCGCTGTAAAGCAAAGAAAACTTATGAAGAACTAATGGTACTTTTGTAGTGGAGAAAAAGAAGTTCCGTTTTAAAACATTAGTTCCAAAATAGACTATAAATGTACTACAGATGCAGTGTTAAATGAGCTCTTTCATCAAAATTTTTGTTGATATCAATATATTTATCGCTATTACATTTCCCTCACTTTTTTCTTATTTATTTTCTATATATAAGCGCATAGATTTTAGAACGATGTTTCATTTTTTTCGCTAAATAAAACTATTTTTATTTCCATGGGTAAATATTATATATAAACGTTATTACATAAATCGTGTCGTTGTTTCCACTCCTATATATGAGATGTCACAAAAAAGTTTTTGCAGAAAGGCACATTTGTTCATCAGCTCGTTATCAATAAATGTACGCAAATTATAGAAAAATATTGTTTTTAATATAGATTTACATTTAATTCAAGATGTTTTATATTTGGCATATTTTACTACGTATTTTTGATTACATAACTGAAAATAGTGGTTCGCAGAAGGTGTTACGGCAAAGGCATTCCTTAGCGCGACGACGGGAAATGAGTTATTATTATATGCAAGGTGCCTGGAAATAACTTTTTCACTTCTAGAACTAATTCAGTAAATTTACTAAAACGACGCAACTTGCTGTTTGGCAATCTTGTCATTAAAGCACTTAACATCTGATTGCTTCGACGCTAATCGACACCCAACAGTAAATCCTACGCAGCAATTATAGTCAAAAAATAATCCCACAATGCCAAGATCAAGAAACACCTGCATTTGAAACATGTGACACATGAATTATCTACATGCTATCCATCAAAACGTATCATCAGCGTAGTTCCTGTTGGTTTAAGTTCAAAATTTCCCACAGTGGGATGCTACTGGAATTTTCACCTGCAAGATTTCATTTTTGACAAGCATCTAAAGTAGTAAGATAACAAACTTGATAAGGATTATCTTTTACGAATAAAATTTAATTCTAAATTTCGGTGATAACCTGTTGGTATAATTATTGATTATCATATGAATTGGATACATGTCAAAGAAATAGACTTTACCCTTCTTTTTAAACACCGAAAATTCTTTTCTTTATAATTTGGTGTAGTATCTCTGCATTCCAGATTTAAATATAAGTTTTTAGATTTTTTTTCATTAATGAAATGTAATTTTAATATCATGACTGGTAGATAATTAACTTTCATAGCGGATATTTTAATGCTCCTTGTTTTTTATATACTACTTTAATATCGTAGTGATGGTGAAAAACTGTTTAATAAAGGACAGAGTAATGTAATGATATGAACCTCTAACATTTGTCAGAAAGTTGATACATTAAATTGCAGAAGTTGAGGTATAGTGTATTATATTTATGCAGAAATGTGGTTTCCTACGAGACTTACTTTCGTAATCTAGAGATAAGAGTTTAGCTTCTAATCATTAACTGTTTTCTATTTTTTATACTTACAATAAATTTTAAATCAAATAAAACATAGTCTATGATAAAAATGAAGGTTGAAGGGAGAGTCTCTTAAATAAAAGCGAGATAAAGTTTTTTTTAATATCTTCCATATTTCTGTAACGCTTTAGATGTTCATTGGATATCTCATTTTATGTTATAAATAGAAAATACTGGTGAATTTTCTTCCCTTTTTTTTTTTTGGATTTTAAAAAATAATTACTCGTAGATTTGATAAAAGTAAGGCACGACCTGTTTTTTGCTATAATGATATATAAACAAAACTTAGTATTCTTAGAAAACAATGATTAAAAGCGGACTGCCTTTATAACACAATTGCATTAAAAATGAAAACGTTAGCTGAAAATTTTTCTACGCATAAGCTTCTATTTTTTGTCCATTTTCTTCATTTGATTGAACTTTTTACCGTCGGCGTTTTTCCTCCTGCGGGTTCATTTTCCTACGACTTTTTATTACGCTATCGTTTTTTTTAAATAGCGTATTTCCTAGTCATTTTTTTCAGGTTCATACATTTTTTCCGTTTATTATAATTTTATTTTATTTTATTAGCTGGCAATACATCATCCTGAAAATTTTGGTTTCAAACTGTCGTCCTTATCTCAAACAATTCAAGTGACCCTTATTTTCTGAATCAGTATATTTTTAAAAGTTTGTATAAAATCATTCATAATAAGTACTCAGACAATAAAAATCGTAAATTACATATTTTTATATTATTACAAAACTAGATTTTAATCACATTTTACTTTTTACCTGATGCTTGTATAACTTTAATGTCTTCAACGAAAGATAAAGCGAAAAAAAAATTGAATATTAACTTATTTTATAGATAAGATAATACCAAAATAAATTAATTTTATGCAAAAAAAAGTTTCTATTAGTATGATAAAAATTTAACATAGGTCCAATTGCTAAAAACCATGGGATCTTTAGTATAGTATTTATTCAAAAATAAACCTCCTCCTATTTTTATTCAACAATAAACCTCCTCCTATTTTTTTGCGATATTATTTTATGTAACCCCCCCCCCAAAAAAAAAGAAACGTTTCTATTAGTATGATAAAAATTTAGCATAGGTCCAATTGCTAAAAACCATGGCATCTGTAGTATGGTATTTACTCAAAAATAAACCTCCTTCTTTTTTTTTTTTTTTTTTTTCGATCAAAATACCCGTCATTATAAACGAGTATTTTGATAAATGAAATCGCAAAAGGAAAATAAAGAGTTTAAATTATACAATATCAGAATGATTACACTATTTAAATGCCAAATAAACCAAACAAGCAATAACATAATATACATTTATGAAAAAATGCATACAAAATATAAACGTTAATGCTTCAACCCTCCAGCACGCACGTATGCGCAAAATTTACGATAAATTCTGTTTTTAATGCGTATTTTTCGCATATCGAAGCTGAGACGTTTGAAGGTCATTTCTATTCCTCCTTTCTACCCTTCTCCACATCATGGAATGTGCCAAAAGGAAGTAAATTGACTTTTTTTTAACTGGGCTTTTGTGAACCTTTTCGTAAAAGTTACAGCACGCGCGTGGTCGTGGGTGAAAATTCGGAAAATATTTTTTTTCTCAAATATTTTGTAAATTTGTACTATTAATTGTCGTGTATTATTTTAATTTGTATACATTTGGCTCTGTAATGTTTATATCGGTTTCCATGGCAAAAAAAATATGTGCAACCAGCTGATTTTGCTCGCATTCTTCAAGAATTATCTGATGAAGAAAAGAAAGACAAGGAAACCTTTGGATGGGAGAACAATAGCGATTTCCATCCCTTATTTTCTTTTATTTCTATTTTTAGAAATAGATAAAAATATTAAAGTTAGTTTAAAGCGCGTTTTTGTAACCAGTAAGAAGTAAATATTCTTGCAGAAGTAAGTACTGCTAAACATATTTTTTTTCCTACCAAGGTGAATGTTTTCCTTTTTTATTTGTCTGTACTTGCCTTTGATGAATGTTAAAATTAGTTCGATTTTAAAATATAATTATTAAATAATAAATTTAAAATTTTCTATAATGAAAGATATCACTGCATTTCCATCTCACTAACTTAAGAATTTAAAACTAATTTACTTATACTTGAATGTGATATCATTTGTATTTTGCAATAGTAAGGTTAATATTTTATTTCTTAACAAATTTATTATCAACATTCACTCATTTCTGTCGTTTTTCGTGCCAAAAACTGTAAAATAACGGATGTCGTAAAAAATACGACACGTGCGTGCTCATGTAAAATTGCCAAGCGCGTTCTGGAAGGTTAATATTCTAATCGGTCATTTCGATATATAGCAAACGAAACAAGGAGACATCTTTCGTATAAATGATCTTTGATGTATTTTATAATGGCAAGGCACACGAGGGTTATCTGCCTAAAGGGAAGAATGCCTTCGTGGAGGACTTTCTGAGGGAAACTGGCTCGTATACAAGTTACATACTTTCGTAAAATGAATCGAAACAGAAAAGTAATGATTACAGAATGAAAAGAAAGAACTAGAAAATCTCTATCTGAGAATGTAAATAATGAAGGAGGAAAATCGAAATCGCCTGAATGACTAGTGCATCATTAGCGCATAAAGCGAAGACAAGAAATATTATGAACATTGTATTTTTTAAGTTGGTGTTGGTGTATTTAATTATGGCAAAGCACACGAGGGCTATCTGCCTAAAGGGAGGGATGCCTTTCGTGGAGGACTTTCTAAGGGAAACTGGCTCGTATACACGTTACACATGGGGAAAACCACGAAAACGCCCATGCAGCCATCCCGTTCGCGGGATTCGAACCTCAGACCGAACTACCAGTGTTCAGCGTCTTTACCGCTCGGCCGCTGGTGGGCCTTGTATTTTTTTTTTTTTTTTTTTAAGATCGAATAATATAAACCTTCCTGGACAAAAAGTTTTCATTTTTATCTTTCGCATGCTAAACTTTAAAACATCCTGAAGATTAAGTTGTAAAACATTTTAGCCTAAGCTGCTCAAGTAAATGTGCTGTATTACTAGCAAAAGTTTATTAAGATAACTAAACAGTTAAAAAATTTAATTAATTATTTTATAATAAGAAATTAGAGCTCGTTTTATTGCAAATCAATCTGAAATAAAACGATTTCATTAAATTTTGAAAGTCTGGAGGCATGATTATATTTTGTCTGGACTTCTACAGCTATTTTTATGGGTAAACTAAAACAAGCCTTATTAAGCAGGCCTTTGCGGTCGGCCAAGAAGACTGCGAATTAAAAAAATAATTTCTCATCATAAAGGTATGTCTTTAATTGCTTACTGTGCTTATTGCGTTTATGCTCAGCTTAAAAATTTTATTTAATTTATGTTCGAGTTAAACATATTTTGTTTAGGTTCAAAACCGGAGATTCTGTCAAAACCCTGTTCATTGCAAATTATACATAAAATTTTTGCAGGAGTATTTCGAAATTAATTCTTAAAAGAATTTCAGAATGTCCGTTAATGAGTCTCATGTAAATAAACAAAAAGATGATAAAAAGGTACTCAACTTTTTTACTGCCACTACCATTCTGATAAATTCTGACACTTGAAATCAGGTTTTAGATTGTATAGTAAAAAGCAGAAAAGAAATGAAATGACTTTTGAATTCAGAATTAAAGCTAAAATAATTTTAAAACTAAAACCTTATTTGTAAAGGTTGCAAAAAGCTGCACAGTGCAATTTACGGTATCGAAACAAGACAACAGGTGAAATCTCTTGAAACTTTTAGCATTAAGTGGCTCAAGTAGTTTAATTTCAAAACCCTTTCAAGGCATTTTTGAATTACAAAAATATTTTCAAATATTGACTTGAAAAATGCTAAATGATTACTTTCTTACATCAACCATCATCTGCAAAGTTGCATTTCTAGATTTAAATATAGGAGAAAGCATTTCTTGGACTTTATCTAGAAGGGGAAAAAACCTGCTACTATTGTGGTTTACAGAGTTAGTCAGCCAATAATCCTTCTACAAAATATAATGTTATTTTAAAATAAATAATGCAACCTTTTATAGTGTAAGTATATTTTCACATATTGATCACATTTTAAAACGTATTGCTAAATAATGTAAGGAATTAAAATTTGGAAGATTCCTGGATAATGCATAAATTCAGTTTGGATAATGCTAATGTACAAATGGATAATGCTTTAAAATTCAGTTTATGAGAATATAAAAGTTTAGCAATATCTTGAAAATGCATTTTTCTCGCATCTTTTAAAAGTTTAGTGAATGATAGACATTATATCATTTTATTTTTTTCCCTCTTATTTGTTATGTATTTTCATTCTACATAAAGTGATTCAATTTAACCAATTTATGTTTAAATCAATCACTTAAATAATGCAGTCAATTACAATACAGGGCCAAATAAAGCTTCTTGGAAACCGTCCAAGTCAGTAAACCCCAATCTATAGGGATTTTCTGAGAGACTCGAAAAGCCGATGTCTATCCAAAAAACAACCAAATGACGGAACTCATAAAGCGTAAATGACTCACCAGTGGTAGAGTCGAGCGCAAAGTAGCCTTGAGGATCTCCGGCGGTAATATGGAAGGAAATCCTTTGATCGGGATTAACGTCCAGATCGAAAGCGTCCATCTTGACCACGGTAGTGCCTTCTGGGGAATTTTCTGGAATGTTTGGATAGTACGCTGGCTCGAAAGTCAATGGTGTGTTGTCATTTTCATCTTCAACTTCGACATACACGTCTAGCCGAGAAGTCAATGGAACAGCTCCTCTGTCCTGAGCAATAACAGTCAACCAATAACGAAGACTAGTTTCTCTGTCCAAAACAGCTCTGGTGCGTATATTACCTATTGAGAAAAGAAATGATAGAACCGAATAAGATTTTCATTTACGTAATATATTGACAGACAAATCATTTTATAAATGCACATTAAAACAAATTAGCATGTCAATACCTATCTATTTTACACAGTCGTGTGTTTTATATATATATATATATACGTATGCATATGACATATATGCATATTCAAGAAGATAAGCTCTACAAACATTTTCAACGGAATTAAATGAAGAAGCCGTTTAAAATTTAAAAAAATGGGTGTTGTTTCATTCTAGATAAAGCCGTTAATCACTGTAACTAAAAAGTTTTGTTTTCTAGCTGATCTTTGAATTTATTCAAGGAAGACTTGAATTTAGGTCGATATTAAGCACCGAAAAAAATGATTCAAGTCAGCAAATCTTTTCTCGAGTATTTTTATGGGTTTTGCAAACAAGGTTAAGAACTTCCTCTTTTTAACTAATTAAAAACTTATAAGGTACTTCCTTTCTTGCTGCTGCATGCCTTCGTGGTGTAACTGGAAGCTCGCTCAACGCGTATTCGGGAGGTCCGGAGTTCGAATCCCCGACAGGGCACCACACATTTGTCACGTTTTTGCATCGATAAACCCTAACGTTTCTACAAACTGTAAATATTTTATTAACTGGATATTTTACTCTGCGGTGACCATATATAAACTTAATATTTTTCTGAACGAACTAATTTAAATATTTTTTTGATTTTATTTTTCTGAACGAACCTCAACAATGTTAAACAGCTTTCGTAAAATTCTGCGCTTTCTTTCAAGGAACTCTGTAATTAGAAATATAGATTTCTGTAATTAGAAATATATATTTTAAGTCCAATATTAAAGAAATAAAGCAGCTTTTCGAAGTATCATTTATATATCTTTGCGCATGTTTCTATGTGATTATCTATTTATCTATCTATCGATCGATCGATCGATGGATAGATAGATTAGATAGAACAGATAGATGAAATACAACTGTACAGAAAGAAACAAATAAGAAAAAAATTTTAAAAATATTCAACGTCTCTTTTGTTAAAGATGTAAAGCGGTAAATAAATAAAAACGAAACAGAAGCACAGTAGCTAAACATAAGTACGAGTATTTAAAGTTCATGACTGTCCTTCCTTCAGAATAAAAGATCAGAATGATCAAATTGTGCAGTAAACCATAAAACAAACAAGACATAAAATAACTAAAAATTAAAAGAATAAATGCAAACGAGTTTTAAAAATAAACGGAAAACTATTTCCTTCGCAACATAAATTTCGCGGTAGATATATAAAGTAGTTCTTATTGAACAAATTAGATATTAATGCAGAAATGGGCAAACCACCAGTATGCCAAAATAACATAACGACTAGTATGAAAGAAGTTCTTTTAAATAAACTTTGCAAAAGGCTAATGAAATATGACTGAAAATTTACAACCGAATTTTTTAATATTCCATTTGATTTATTTGATTTAATCTGAATCAAATAATCAGAAAAAAATCGTAGCGCATTTTTATTTAATTATATTATTTTAAGAACGGAAATACCTTTTATCTTTCCTTTCTTCTAATCTTTTTTAGCTTACTAATACGACTGGATCATCAGAAAAATTATGTTTATATGCATAATAATTTAGTATGACTATACAAAAGTGCATAATGAATTCTCTCTCTCTCTTCTCAGAATGCCTTCGTGGTGTAACGGTTAGAACATTCGGTGCGTATTCGAGAGGTCCAAGTTCGAGTCCCGGCGAGGACATTGCTCATTTTTCAAATCTACTGCTTAAAAAAAAAAAAAAAAAAAAAAAAAAAAAAAAATCTAGTGTCTCTACAATGGCGCCCGAACTAAACGCTGGTGGATAATGATTCTTCACCAGCAGGATTTGGCAATTGGGTCCCCTAATCCCCAGTTGCCCTTTAGAAGAGTATTATATTCCTCCTTTCTGCATGCTTTCGAAACGTAATTGTTAGCAAACTCGGTGCGTATTCGACAGGTCCAGGTTCGAGTCTCGGCGAGGTCACACCTCATTTTCCCTATCTCCTGATTCAAAAAATAGCATAATGTTTTTACATGTGCATTTAACTTTTAATGTATGAAAGCAATATATTGCATAAAAATTAAATTAAACATACTGTCCGTTTATTATCGTCGAAAAAAATGTTTATATCTTCATTACAACTTTACGGCAGGTGGTTAATCTCTGTTTTCTGTAACTCTACACGAAAAATTTTGACGACTGACAATTAGCTAATAAGACAGATTTAAATTTATTACTTAACTTCGCCAACATTAATACAGCAGCTAATTTTTGCCCACAGAAGTAAAAATTGAAACACTGATTGCTGATGACACCGACTGCTACATTGACTATGTACTGACTGTTGATGACATTGATTGCTGCATTGACTATACCCTTATTGACTGATGCTTTCCTTCATATGGAATGTGCCTGATATCCAGATGGGAACAAAATATTTTAACAAGTATCAGAATTGAGTAATTTGTTTTCGCTAATTCCAGATTTTATTCAGCTTCATCTCCAGTACAATATACAAACTTTAATAATCATAGAAAACATCAAACATACAGTCAAAATTACAAATCCTTCATCGAACGATAATACAAAAGGCAAGCTCATTTTGGACTCGCGGGATTTTATTATTTTTTTTATTTTTCTGGTATCTATTAATATTTGAAGTGAATATATTTGTATAATGACAGACTACGGTAGGGCTGACTTTACCTCGATAGTTATCCGAAGTGAATTTGTAATCTTCGTGAAAAACATCGTATAGATGAGATAAAATAAAACGCATTGTATCTGAAAGCTGGTGATGCAGAATACGGTATTGCTCAACCTAGACTATGCTACGGTAGGGCTGTCCTTAGTCTAAATTAGCCCTATCGTAAGACCATCTAGGTCTGAATTTTACCTTGATAATTATCTGAAATGCATTTGTAGTCATTATAAAAAACATCATATAAATGAGATAAAACGAACTGTATTGTATCCGAAAGCTGGTGATATAAAATATGACAGCAAAAATGTCACTACCTCTCGATACATTATGCGTTCATACTATATTGCTTTTAATTAAAATTACAAAATAGCTAAAATAAAAAAATAAAAATAATTACTTTTTTTCCGTTTTGTTTTCTTTCCTCTGTAGAATATATAAAAGAAGAAATACTCAAGCTGTTATTATTTCAACTTCGCGTGATTCATACACCATGAATTACGTTAACCTCAAATGTTGGAAATAAAGTCTAATATTTATAAAATTCAATTAAATGAATTTCAATATAACCCATTCAATTTAAAATACTTGATGAAATTTTCTAATTCTCCATACTTTCTTCCAGGAAAAATAGCTATATATTTAACTGAACATCGTGAATTTATTATTGAAGAATACTTTCAATTCCGCCATAATCCAAGAGCTGGGACGACAAGTGACAGAGAGAACTATCAATTGTCCTCAAAGAAAAGATCGAAAAAACGGAAAACGCTTATGCTAGGAGCCCACAGAAATATCTTCGAGAAGCAGCTCAGCAAGCTAGAATTTGAAGAGAAAATGTTGGCGAGATCGTCAAAACTAAGCTGCATTACTTGAGTACAGAATTTGAACGTTTCGAAATTTTCTTTTTAAACTTTAACACTTCTTTCATACTTATCTAGGGAAAATTTTATATAATTATTTAAAAAAAATTTCTACTTTTTAAAAATATTAATTAAGAAGCTTAAGTTTAAAAATGCTATTATCTTAATATTCGCTTTTATTTGTTTACTGAGAGTTTTTTCGTTTTAATATAAAGTGTGCACAGTTTTTTTTTGTTTCTATATGTTATGCTTGAAATGGATATCATTGCTTAATTTTTTTATACCTATTTTTTGTGAAATCCTATTGGCTGAAACCTCTTATGAAATTTCCTTCTAGAAAGCGCACTTTATAGCATACAGTTGTGCTGATTTGACTGTTGTTGCTACATGCCTGATTTAGCACTTATTGTTTTAGGTGAATGACCGAGTTCTGACTTAATTCTGATTAAAAAAAAGGGCAACAGCTGCAATATGCATTTGACCATTTTTTTTAAGGTTATGATTTGCTAATCTGCTTTTTATTGTTAGTGTGATATATTACTATGTAACTTAAATGTATTGAAACTACGATATATTCTTACATATTTCTCATTAATAAATTATTTGCCACAGAATTTCTGTGTTTTAATTAGCAATAAGAAATTCCCGGCACTTGAAAGATGCTTCGCTGAATGCATGCTTGGATGACTATGACAATAAATTAATGGGAAATATACCTGAAATTAATTCCAACTAGTTAAACAGTTAGTAATACTTATCGTTTTGTAGTGGGATCTAATTTATATTTGAAGTCTATTGCGGACTATTAGTCTATTGCAGAAAAGTTTACACCAGTATTCTTGCATATTTCATAAAATATTTAAAGTCATGTCAGAATTTTGTATAAATATTATTCAGCTAAATAAAAAGCATTTAATCAAATAGTAATTCTCATTAAATTTTAACAATGATACCGAAATGTTGTTTACATGTATTAAAATTATATATGACTACTTACACAAATCGTTGCCATTTAAAAATCTATAGACTGCCTTTGTGATGTAACTGTAGCTCTTTTTAAATGGAGACAACAAAGCTATACAAAGCAATCTTTCAGTGAAGGGAAACGATTTAGCTATATAACTAAAAAATCTACGCACACACTGAAAGATTATCGAAGTAATGTCTAAGATTAGTGTGTTGATATGATGCAAAAATGAAAGCCATTAATATTTACAATTTTTATTTACAGTTCACTACTTAAATAGATATCTTGTTTTCACAACTGTGACCTACTTCAAAATTCACCGTCATTATTTATGTACGTCTCCTATATTCAATAACATCCATATGCGCTATTTTTAACACAGAGCGTTATTAGAGCCATTTTTATCGATGATGCCATTACATTCCAGCTATCTAAAGGCATCAGGGAAAACGGGAAAAACGGTGAATCAAAATAAAAGGAAGGTTGCTCCTTTAACGCGCTCCTGATCGTTCTTCATCATCATCTACTTCAACTTCAGCTTCAGCAGGCAACCGGGTGCGTTAGAGAATACGTTATTCCAAGGAATAGAGGCAATGGCGCGAGAGATTGAGAATGAAGTGAAAGAAGATAAAAGTAAAAGAAGCATGCATTTTTTTTTTATTATTATTTTTTTCTCAGGCGCCTGCTCTTGAAGATCATAAATGAATTTTGTTCGCCAGCTCTAGGGAGAAGAACAGATGAAAAATCTGTCCGTAAGAGAATTCGATTTCTCCTTCCCCCTTTTCTTTCTATTCCTCTTAAAAGTGGTACTAGCGGTGCTGAGGAAATGAGTGTTTTCTTCTGGATCTTCTTGTTAGGTTTTACCAATATTCCCAACCGGAAACGATAACTGACATGTACTAGAAGCATTTTACTGCCTATGATTTAAGTCGCGCAAACCTTATATTTTAAGTACCTGTCAAGATTATAACCAGCTTCATCAAATATGCACTTTTAATCGTGAAGATTAAACGCCAGTTAGTAACACTGATTTAGAACTCGACACTACCTTTAGCATAAATCTGCAGAGATATTAGAGATTTACCAAAGCAGAAAACATATAAAATCTGCTAATGTCATTCCCTGTATTCTACCTCTGCACCTCCCGATTCTAGTCGGACATGCTTCCAGTTACAACAAAAAGGCATGAAGCAAGGAAGGAGAAAATTCCTTATACGTTAACACACTGAAGTGAGTATAAGGAAGCACAATAAGCGAAAACGTTGCTTCTGTCACGTCTTTGAATAAGAAAAGTCTATAGTTTTAATGAAACAAATCAAGCTAAAGCATTACAAAGCAGCATTCTACCTCACGATTTGAACACTATTATGAAATAAGTACTAATACACCTTTTATTTAAAAACAAATAATTTAACAATACCTTAAATAAATTATTCCACAAATAATGCATGACCACTTTGAAAATATATGTCTTGTTTTCATTTTTTAACTTAAGTTTTTAACAGTGTCAAAAATGTCTGAATGAATGGAAGAGCGAAATTAATTTTTGTCTGATTGCTGATCTATGATGCACCTGGAAGTCATTCTTGAAATAAATATACTCGCATTGTTAGTTACAATTTAGTTACACATCATGAATCTTTGAGAGGCTGTGATATACAGATAGAAATGCATGAAAATTAGCTAAAATTATGAGTGACCAAAACATCGAACAATGAAAGCCTTTCAAAATGTACGTTACAACAATGAAAATATATTTCATTAACTGACAGCAAAAGTTGGGGGAGTTTGAAAATTTAAATAATATTTTATACAATATGAGTTTGATATCCTGCCTACATGATTCGGAAGTTTGGTGCAATCACGAGGCGGAAGGTTCGTAGTGTAATTAACGTTTTTTTAGAATTATTATGGTTTGTGAAACTAAAACAAAAATCGCTGCTAAAGTATAGTGTTCATCGAAAATATTATTGCCTGTCTTAAAACTGTACCTTTACTCCATTTACAGAGCCAGATTTTGCAATTTATAAAAATGTTTTCAGTCTACAATGAAGCAATAATAAATAAAATAAAAAATATCTGCACCAGTTCATGAAATCTCATACAGATAAATTCTTAGAAAATAAAAGTGGTCTATGTCTACGTTAAACGTCTTTCTTAGTTTAATATAGACATCATCTACTTTTCAGGAAAAAATTTCATTTTCTAAAACGGTAGAAAAAGAGGTCTAAAAGCTTTAAAGCAAGTTGCGTAGTTTTTGTCAATATAGAGAAAGAAATATTTCATGGTCTAAGATAATGTACATGATCTGAAAAGAAAAGACGGTTCCGATCTTTCTTGCTCTTCACGCTAAAAAATCCTGTCAAAGTTTTCATAGTGGGATTTCAAGGCAGATTCTCCTTCGCTAGAAATATTTATGTTGCCCAGAATTTTCATTTTAGAATCAGTAAGAGAAAAAAATGAGTAAAATATTTCCTGACTTGTAGAATAAACAGCGTATGTACACATACATGCATCCACGCATATATATATCCTCTATTTCAACAGTGATCAACTTCAATGAAAGGGATACTTCGGAATGACTTAGGAGAGTATTTATTCAGCAAATCTATTTAATATGAATACAAATAACGATAGTTTCACTTTTACCTAAAATGCAATAAATCATTAGTTTTTAAAATTTTAGCTTTGATTTTAGAACTAATTACCAATTTTATTAATATTAATTCAAAATTATAACTGCAGTATGGTATAAAAAAGTTCATTCTCCATAAATAATTCACATAAATTTTATCTTTACATATAAAAGAGAAGAATATTTTGAGGTGAAACTAAGCTATTCGGAGAATTCCAACAGTAACTTGCCACTTTGATGAAGCAGTATATCTGATAGAACGATTAATAAATGTAGACTTTTTTTTTAAAGTAAAAATGTTAGACTTTTTCAAGCGTAACCTAATTCAGTTTTCAAAAATTATAATTTCGTGTGATCTAATCCATGAGAAAAGTGAAACCACATAGTCAGATATCACTTGGCGGATGGCAGATCATTATTTAGGTATTCCATAAAAGAAACAGGACTGATTATTTCAATTATGCATGTTAGTTAAATATATAAATATACATACAAGCGGTATAACTGATAGTGTAGAGACATTAGGATTTTTGGAAGCCGGATAGATGAGAAATTAGCAACACTTTCGCTGGGAATCGAACCGCGGACCTCTGGAATACCGGCCCAGCATTCAGAACCACTACACCCCGAAGGTACGCTAGGAAGGCGGGAGAAATACCTTACATACTCCCCCTTTTAAAGGAGCGACTGGGGTTTTTAGGGGACTCAATCGCAAAATCCTGGGTGGTCAGAAATCATCAACCACCGCCTTTTAGTTCGGGCGCCACTGTAAAGACATTAGAATTTTTGGAAGCCGGAAAGATGAAAAATTAGCAACGCCTTCGCCGGGAATCGAATCGCGGACCTCTGGAATACCGGCCCAGCGTGCAGAACCACTACACCATGAAGGCACGCTAGGAAGGCGGGACAAATATCTTATAATAGTATTGAGGCATTTGAGTGGTAAGGTAGCTTTTACTGGGTCACGAGATCATTATCTTCCTTACTGCCTCATTTTCTATACTATTTTGCTATTTTACCTACTCTAATGGTATAAAAAATCCATTCGCATGAGTTGTATATTAAGAATAAGGTAGAAAATTGGAGAGATAAAGTAATAAATAACAGATGTTACAGTTAAAGCTAATTTGAAAAGTTCCGTATTTGCTCACTGTTGAAATGAATTTAAATGATTCAACTTATTTCGGTGGGAAAAAGTAGCTGCTTTATTTCTCAAGACTAGGAAATTCTTCTCCAAGTACAAACACTGCTCGTTAAATGGAGCATGTTAAATGGAGCGTTAGCTGTTTCATATTATGCAATGCACAGCCCTTTTCATCTAGTATCAACAACAAAGGTTAAATTTTGCCAGTTATAAGCAAAACTTAGAATGCCCTGAATAGCAACTCGGAGTAATTATATTTATTGGTCATTGATTTGACGGATCACATAGTAGTTCTGAAGGTGAAACAAGCGAAACACTAGTTAATAGTATACAAGTAATAGAGCAAAATTTAACAATAGTAAATTAAATACTAAGAGAAAAATCTGCTTAGAGGTACAATTTTTGGATATTAAAATTCGCTGATTGGCCGTGGTAAGTAAGCAATTATACTCAAGATTCTGTTCATAAAATAATGTGAAATAGCTTAAAGGTGGCTGACATGCAGGAAATTCTGTTATTTCAAGGAGTAACTACAGATGTCGTAAGCGAAAAGATTAGACAGAAAGTTCGGAATTTATAATTAAGACGATGAGCAAAATGCTGCATTACCATATTAAAATTCAGAAAAAAATCAACATTAATTACCTATCATGATGAAAGCTTGCGAATGAAAATACTTTCATAATCCTGCAGTCATACAACAAGTTAATTATCTAAACTAATTAGATCATTAATTGGTGGATGATGGTAAAAGGCGAGGGTTAATAATTATAGCAAATTTAAATTCATTAATTTCCGGCCTATATGCTTTTAAGCTAAGAACTTTAGAAATTTATTTAAATTATATTTTTGGACTCCGTGCAGTTTTCCTTGGAGACTGAATATTTTCTAACTTCTGTACTTCTGAACTAAAGAATGGAAAGAAATAGGAAAATTTAACTTTTTAACATAAAAATTCAGCGTTGTCAGCTGTAAAAGTATTCGTGGCATCTCTAAAACAATTATACAAATTAAAAAGTTCAAAACACGTATGTAACAGATGGCTGAGGAAGGCTTTGTCTGATAAGATACACATTAACAGAATGTTTTCCTGGAAAGCCTGCGATGTAATTAAACAACTTGTCATACAAAATGGAAAGAAGTTTTAACTATTACAACGGACTATTCATATATACAAGAAAAACAAAATCATAAAGAAGAAATTAGGTAATGGATGGAACATGAAGTTACTCATTTTAGTTGTACAGCGAATTAAGTTTGTTACTGAGAAATGTTTCTTAGAATTTAAACGCTACTCTAATCCATCAAATACAATTTAATATTATGATTCATATTTACTCATATTTTGAATAGCTCTATGCAACTATTTCTTTGCAATTAAAAATATGTTCATTGAAAATTAAAAAATAATTACTGATTTAACAAAAAAAAATTCTTAAAAACAGAATTTATATTAAGCCCGAAATTGTTATAATAAACAGGAAAAATTAATGAAATACGAAAAATAAAAAGAAAGATGGAATAAATTATTAGAATGCTGAATTTTGACAGATATTCCAGTTATAAATGTAAGGAACTCGAAGAGGATATATCAGACAGTTCTTTTGTCCATTAAGATTCTGATCAGGAACATAATCGACATCGCTCAGAGCTCGTCAGCACCACTAATAAAAGCGTCACCATCATCGTCAAAACATTCCTTAGACAGTACATAGTTTCACTCACCTACTTGAAAATTTAACTATAACAACACATGTGTACACAAAATATTGAAGGGAAATAGCCACAGCACTCCGTTGGGGGGGGGGGCAAAAGAATGTGTAACCTAAAAAATAGATTAAAAAAACTGAGCGAAAGCGCGAAGCTCAGCTTGTAAATGTCGTCTGAAGATATTATAAAACCTATTCTAAGTGATTCAGAAGTGCACACCATGGAGCGTTTAAAAAAAATGTATTTGCTCTCACGATCAACCTTCTGTTTTTATACTTCAAAATGTGTACTGACGGCACTTTTAGTTATTGCCTGATTTAGGGAGAGCTCGCTTCATAGACAAAAAAAAAAAAAAAAAAAAAAAAAGGACTGTTTCAATAGACACATTATCAGCTTTCTTTGCCGGAATGAAACTCTAATTAACAGTCAATCAGAAAAAAGTATATGTAGCCGATACAAAGGCTCATGACGTTCCATACACTATTGCTCGAAAGGATCGTGCAATAAAGGCAGCAGCCACAACTTGGCAAAGGCATCTGGGGAAGCACTATTAGGAGATGAGAAACAGCAACTGGAATTAAATCTCAATGATCATTAAAGAAGACGATTACGGATCTCCAAACATAAAAAACAATCCATCTGAACTAGTGCCAAATTCGATCAACCTGACAGTATCCAACTGGAAGCATGTTGACATTTCTCACGTTGCTTCAGTCTCAGAATCATAATTCCGTATTTGTTGTCGGCTGGCATAATAGTTTAGGAAGCCATTTTTGGGGGTAGCCGATTTTCTCTTAGCAAGCCAATCTCATTGCTCGCATGTACATCAACGACCTTCTGCAGGTTAATGTATTCTTTATGACGAAAAGCTGTCAAAATGTCATTTACCAACAAGGAAGTTCTCAAACTCACTCTTTCATAAATGTCCATCCACACATTTTGAGACTCCTAGACTTATTACTAACAGAACACACAACGTAATGCTTGGAAAGTAATTGCACCCTTTTCAGAGTACCACTGAATTAAAAGAGCTAATTCCGAAGTTTCTGGTAGGATCTTTCACAAGGGGGCATAAAACTGATTGTATACCACAACGAATAACAAGTTGTGGGGCTGCCAAGCAATGATTTACCATTTATTATTAAACTGTAAACATATTGTTGCATAATTTCTGAATAAAATGATTGAACCCATTAAAAAATTCAAAACTTCTAAAAATCAGCCTGCCTGTTTAGAGTATATACACATGCCCAGTTTCGCGACATTAGCTCATTTGTTTTCCTAAAAGAGTGAGCTTTTAAGGAATAGTTAACTTAGATCGCAGAATAAAGTTTTTTCTGATTCTTTTTAAGTTTCAGTATTTGGAAGTCAGCAAATAAGACAAACCTAAGGCATTTACTGATCTTTTTGTAGTCTCTAATATCAACATTCCACACAATTCAAAATACTCTTAGCGTAAATGGCAGTTTGTCAACACAGAAAAATTCTCCTGCTCATAATTAATCCCACTTTACTAGATCAAAAAAGTGAGTATTGGTATTAGAACGTAACGAAACATATGTAATATGTTGATATAAAGGGTAGATGGATGCAAAGACAAGTAAACGTTAGAAAAATTCGCATGTCATGAGTTATGTCTTATTAAGATATCAAGTTTCATCAAAGTGTTTTATCAGGTAGTGATTAGAATATGAACAGTTTTATTAGCTTTTGTTAACTTTAAAATTACTTTCATAGTTGAAAGTCAGATCTCATGCCCGGTATGGCGCCATCTGACGAACCTAATAGTTGAAAAAATGTGCATATCAAAATCAAAAAACTCCAAACACCTAATTTTATGTGTTTGGAGTTTTTTGATTTTGATATGCATATTTTTATCTTTCTTATTACCGCATAATTTAGTGATTTATACAGAACAAAAGATGTGTATATTTGAGAACAAAGCTAGATATCTCTTTGAAATTACTCACGGTAAGTATCTGTTAAACAACCCCTTTCCCCAAGCAATCCTTTTTTTTACGAAGTAACAACGTTCAAGACAATCACAATTAAAGATTCATATAAAGTATTATTGCCCTTCTCCCGAATAAAGCGGGAGGAGGAGAGAGAGACATGTATCTTCACAATGAAAATGCTTTTCGAAGAAAAAGAATACAGATCTGATTTAGCATTTTTTTTTCCTTCACCGATTGGATAAAAAATGTAAGCAGGAATTTTAGAGTATGTGGAAAAGCAGAAAAATAATCAATTACAGAATAAAAAACTGCTGATAAAAGGGGAATTTCTTTTGAAGGCTTTGGATAAAAAAGACTCGAACGTTTTTTATAGGTAATTTAGGAGTTAGAATAAAACTTTTTATTAATAAACTACAGACCAAAATCTTTTGTATTTTGTTGTACATTTTAATTATTTAATACAAGGAAAACTCGGTCTCTGCTGCAACATTGTAACATGATGAGTTTGTAGAGACGATTAGGCATTTCATTTTGGAACAAGAGACGTGAAAAATGTGCAGTGCTTTCCCGAAGACACGAACTCCAGACCTTCCGATGCTAGCCGGACGTACTTTAAAATAACACCACGAGGACACGCAGTAAGGAGGGAGAAAATCCTTGCATTCTTCCCCTATCTAAAGAACGATCGGGAAGCCCAGAGCGCAATCACAAATCGTCGTCCGAAATCTTTCAACTCGAGCGCCACTTGTAAAGACCATTAGGTATTTTATTCCGGAGCAGGAGACGTGAAAAATGCGATATGAGTTCGCCAGGACTTGAACCCCGGGCCTTCCGATGCCAGCTGGATGTGCTTTCCAACTGCACTATGAAGGCAAGAGGTAAAGAAGGGAGGAAAACGTCACGGATCTTTTACTTAAATTATCTTTTTACATTGTATTCGTAGAATTTAATTTTTATTTTACAAGCAACTTTACAATTAACTACAAGTAACTGTTAAAGTAACTGCCTTTAATTTGGATAACAAAAATCTAAAATTTTCTTCACAAAGGATCATGCATTTTGCAGCCACTTCAAAATAGCGATTTCTACTGTGATGCTGTATTAATTTCATATTATTCAATACATTTTTCTTATTAAAAATTTCATATTAATTTACATTGTTAACTGGACTGAACACTGCAAGCAATAAAATAGATTTAAAAGAATAAAATGTTAAGACATATTTAATTCTCTTTTATATATATATATGATGTACCAGCTTTAGTCCGGAATAAATATATTGGTGAAGAATCATAGATGAAGTCGTAGCTTAGAATATCAGACGATATGTTTAAAAAACAGGATCCATTTATTATATTTCAGGAGAAAATAGCAGTTACAAAAATTAAGATCTCCGGAGTAAATGAAAAAGAACTACTAATAACTTTTTGTATTAAGTTTACTGCATCGTTACATTAAAGAAAAAAGACACCGGTATTCCTTTGCGAGTCCTTTTATAGCCTCTGGAAAGGCGGAGCTTCCAAGAAATGACGTCAGCCTCGTCAGCCATTCCAGTTCGCTTTAAATATCTCCAGAACATTCTATAAATGTATGTGTAGAAAAGGCGAGAAAAACAAATTAAATCCACAGCCCCAAGGGGCTGTGGATTTAATTCCACGTACTTTCAAATAAGATACCGTCGCCATTAAAAATGAAAAGAACATACAGTTAGAGTTTTAAGTGTATTTTTGACTATGGAATTTTATTATTACATATATATATATATATATATAACGCACGCTAGAAAGAAGCAGGATTAGATTCATTAATCAGAAAACTTACATATACCTACAAATCCAGGATAAAATATCAATGAAAAAATATGGTGGAAAAAATAAAATCCCTTTATGAAGCTTTCACACGAAGGCTTTGCGGTGACAAGCGGCATAAGACGAACTTCGTGACTAGGCAACCAGACCTTTATAAGTCAGAGAAATTGGTTTAATAATTGGAAATTGGTTTAATAATTGGAAATTGGTTTAATAATTGGAAAAGGAGACGTGAAAAATGACCACCGAGTAAATACTCCTATAGGGTAAATCGACTAAATGCTCCTATATATTTTTTTCGTAGTATGTCATTGCTCGCTTTGAAATCGTTGAGTTTCTTAATCAAGTACTCATAAATGCTTTACAAAATATGAATTAGGTAACAAAACAAATTCCAAATTTGGGCTTCCAAATGTCCATATTCGAGTGAAGACATAAGTTATTCAGAATTTGATGGATCTAATTACCGTTGTTTGATCACAAAGCGAAAACATATATACACTTATGTAGATTCTTCACTGCTTAATTTCTTTAAATATTACAGGGCTCTAATATTTGGTGACTACAATTCGAAAAGTGATTCGCCATTTATAGTGAATCAACGCAAAATGCCACAACGAAATTAATAGCACAGAACGCCCTTTGGGCTAAAGAAGGAAAGGATTTGGTAATTAAGATAACTTCTTCAAAAATGGAGAAAAAATTAACACACACCTTTTGGTCAACAATTTATCCAAATAAGCGAAAAGAAATTCAAGGAATACGAACTAAGCATTCCTAAAATACGTAGCATGAGAATTATTTTCTTTCATAGTTCAAATAAAGAAACAATGGCATTAAAGTAGTTTTTCATTGGGGAATAAATACAGCTTTTGTTTTATAAATAAAAAGCTTTACAGTGGAGTTTTTCTTCGTTGAGAAAATTATGTACGCAGCAAAATATAAGAATCATACTTTTAGGACGGAGGAAGAAAGGATGGGATACATTTTCAGTCAATAGCCGTAGGCGTAAAATATGCGTAAACAAACATACTCTCTCCAAAATGTTTTGCAATTTTAATGTCAAATATTAGACGTAATATATTTTCTTGTTACAAAATAAACAGCTAACCAAATAAAATAAAATAAAAAGTTTCATCCCGTTTTCGATTCAAAAGTTGCGCAGGAGAAAGCAAAGTATTTTGCTATATTAACACCTCAAAATCTGCGATCGAAAACTTGCAGGAAAACACTTAAATTATTCCCGCCACCTCGTTACCTAGTGACAAATACTTCCCGCCCTGTGAACGGAATTTTAGGAATTTGCGAGGAATTCGGAAGTTCTCGCCTTTCCTCTTAACGGATTAACGACAATGTTTAAAAGCGTTTGAAGGGAAAATGAAAGAAATATAGGCGCGTAAAGGGATGTTTCCTCATGTTGTAAAGGGAAGTAAAAGGGAATATACTGCCTTCATTCGGAAAGTCATGGATTGGCAATTACGCGACAGAAATATAAGCGGCAGATATTTTCCAAAGCACGTGTAAATGAGATAATAGAAATATCTCTGACTATACGAAATTTGAGGAAAGTTATTTTCTGATTGAATCGAAAAGAAAATTCAATACATCAGGCAAAAATGCACCTACGACAGATTCCTTCAGATGGTTTCAACACCAGATAAAAAATTATAAAATAAACATATAGCAATATAACTCTACATTATATTTCATCTATTTGATATGGAAAATTCATAAAAGCTTTAAAACTTTCTTTTTATATTTCATTACATCGATAATTTTGATCTAAATTATAGCAAAATATGTGCGATTTAAGTCACAGTGATAGTAGTCAGACTAGCAGCAGAAGAGATACGTTCTGATTTCCAAAGATCTTCACAGCAAGTTAAATAATTACAGAATTCCTCGATGTCTTATCAAAAAATTTTGAAAGACAACGAATGTCTCGCGTAAAAGTTATACGGAGAAATTCTCTTGATGGTAATTACCATGAAGTAGTGTAACGTTAAATATATGTTTCAGCGTAACTGAACATTCCCAACAATAAATTTGAAAATCTCTTCTACTTATTTTATTAATTGTTCTCTTTATTTGTACTAGTATTTGCTCTGAGCACTAATATGCATTTAAATTTCATTATACAGGGTGTTTCAACAAATCAGTTACAAACTTTCAGGAGAGAGAGAGTACATCTAGACGATGGAAAATTACATAAGCTTTCCTGGCGCGCTAGTAACAACACAAAACACAAGAAAGGAGCAACATAAACAGGGTGAGGAAACATGTTTATTATGCTTAGTACAGTAGAAATCGAGAAACAAGATCAAAAATAGATAACGATCATCATCAAAGAAAGTGTTTGAAATTACGACCCTGGACCCTGATACAGGCATTCCATGTGCTGGAGATGGAGGTATCTCGAGCACATAGAAGATCTGATAGTCTCGAAAATACTGGGTATGTCTCGGACTTCCCCAGCATCTGCCACGATGCGTGCAACAAGTTCCTCAGCAATTCTAACGGGGATTTAGTACACCAGTGTCATGATGTATCCCCAAAGGTAGTAAGTAGTCAATGCAAGTGAGGTCTGGCGATCTTTGCTGGCCAATGCACCGAACCACCCCTGCCGATTCCATCTTGAAGATACGTTTCGAAAGTAAGTTCGAACGCCTTTTTTGATGACGACCATCTGTTTTTGTTCTATTTCTTGGTTTCCGCTGCACTAAGCATAATAAACATGCATTCTCACTCTGTTCATGTCCATTCTTTCTTTTGTTTTGCGTCGTTACTATCGTGCCAGGAAAGCGCTTCCGACCATGTACTTTGGCTGTCCTGAAATTTTGTAACCGATTTGTTGAAACACCCTGTATATACCTTGCTATTGAATACCGTGTCAGGTATAACCAAATTGGTATTATTTGTAATAAATACGTCCTGAAAATAAATTTGCACTCAAATTTTATTATATTAATTTTTTATTTAATTAATTTAGTATCTAACATGAAGTTTTCCTCCATAATGTATGCTACTCAGCACCAGTTTTAACTCAAATTTTAATTCATTATGGTCTTTTAGCATTAATGTACTGTACTGAGTTCCAGTTCGTAGTTCTTTTTTATTTACTTTAAGAATTTTTTAATTACTCCCTTTATTTATTTATTTATTATTTTAATCCATTGTTTATTATGTCTTAAGGATGCATACAATACGGCAACAGCTTGATGTAGGCGCTAGGCATCGTCGTGTGTGCTACCTCATCAGATTTTTGTTGCGTATAACATTTTGCGTGTAAGTACATGCAACAGTGTATATAATTGTCATCTTGTTTTTAGCAAGTTTTGTATGCTGCCCTAAATTTGCTATCCAATGTACTTTTATTTTAATCCACAAACATTATATTAGTTTGTTTTAAGCAAACATTTACAATTTTGTTTTTCGTATCTTAATGGATCAATCATGATTGTACGGCGTGGTAACTAAGTCTCGCCATTCTATCTTTATATTTGATTGTGTATGTCTACATTGCATTAACGGTGTACGTATTAATTGCACAGCATCAAGTTTTTCTGCGATTTCGCACCTCATTAATCACTGGTATGCATTCTAGCATTATTCCCCGCAAATACCTCCTAACTTTCTATTTATATATACAAATATATATATGGTTATTTCACTTATTTTTTCGTTCTCTTCCACGAACCACTGCTCTTTCCAGCAAGACTAGTTCATTCAGCCTACCAGGACTGGTCTGCGGGCAGCAAAAGGTAAGTTAAAAAAACATATTTTAAACAACCCATAGTACTAAACATGGCATGCCCTTTTCTAAATTTCTGACGATTGATATTTTAATCGGCTAAATAATTTCAATTCAATGGACATACATCTTCATAGCGACGTTCAAGGGCAGATCCAGGGGACTTATGCATAATCCAATAGATAAAAATAGTTCTCATAATGGAGTTTTTTAACCGAAATGCTAATTCAACTCAGTGAATGGCTGCCCCATTATCAATGTAAAATTCTGATCTGAAAGGATTTTGACATGATTGAAGGGTATCAAAATGTAACAGAAAAATATAACTTCATTTAATTGTTTGAAATGTACAAATTCGAAATTCTTTCAAATGCCAGTTTCAATGCATATGTAAATTCTCTCACACGAAATTAAAATAACGTAACTGAAAAACTAAGGGAAATATTACCATCATATGCTTAAAAGTTTTAATAAGTGGTATTCAGTATCTCACGACATAATGAGAGAACACAGATAATTCTTAATTATAGGACTTAAACGGTAAACTGTGTAGTTCTCAGCTAGGGTTTAGCCCTAAATTTTCACATTTCATAAATCCTAAACTAATGTTTTTATATCTAGAAAGCTATAATTTTTATGCCGTCTGTATTTACGATAATATCGAAATAAATAGCATTTAAGAAAAGGAGAAGTACGCCAATTAGATAGCACAGCTAGGGAATCAGGCTCGATTACTTCACATAGTTTTTTACACGTATAGTTGTATACAATGCGTAAAAATTTCTTATATTACATAATAATAACACACACTGCATGTAATTTTCACAGTATACTTTAAAATGTTGCTTACTTCTAAGCAGATAGGTAACGCCATGGCTGAAAAGAAAATTTACTTTAAGGGGAAAAAATTGCATTCCATGTTTGATGCGCAGGGATTTTGTTTTCCTTAAGAAGAAGAAAAAGGATTTGTCCCCGAGAAAGAGACAATCAGATAGGTTGAAATAAAGCATATAAAAGCAAAGATATCCGTCTCAAAAACAAAGGAATGTAATTAAAAGGTAATTTTTCAAGTACTCCTAAGCCCAGGTGAATACTATTCATTATCGCTTCGAAGAAGAAACAAAACAAATTCCTTATCGCAGAAAAAAATATCTTCATCAATATAAACGCACTTAAAACTTAATATTAACTTGGTAATTAATTTAATTTACAGAACGGTTACACTAGAAGAAACAATTCTGAATCTAATCAAAGGAATTGTTTGAGATAAATAAAGCAAGTTCTTTTCACGAATAAAATTGTCACTCTCGCAAATAAATTGCATTATATTTGATAATTTTCTCAACACATGCTTAACAAAGTTGTATTTTTAATGCTGAGAATAGCTGAACTCACTTAGGTTTTGCTTATAACATTTCTTTCCAGCTGTCATCTGCAAACGTGATTAGAAATTATTTGATTGTTAAACTTTAAAGGCTTTTACAAATTCCTACGCTTTTCTTCCCTTTAATTTTTGAAGACTGCTGATAATTTTTCATGGAAGCAGCAATTAAAACTAAACTTTTATATTTTAAATAAAAGAAAATTTTAATAAAATTTCGAAAAATTTGCATAGAACATGTTTAACATGTAAGCTGAGGTCTTCAAATTATTGTTATAAAAATATTCTACGAATAATTGATTAAGAAGTTTGGACGTATAAATCATTAAGCGGTACTGCTATTTATTGAAGTTTTAAGTAAAAGGAACGCTTCTTTTTGGATAATTTAAGAAATGCGTTTTCTTTGTGAAAGGTTTCAGCACTGTAAAAAAGTGTGAAAAAAAATAAACAAAAAGGCTATAAAAGCGAGAACATTGGTTTCTTTAGACTTCTTGCATATTAATTATTCAGCACGTAAACATGAAAGAATTTTAGAAATCTTTTTATTTTCACATTTTGGAAAAGGTGAAAGAATATAACAGTATATTTATCATATTTTGTTCTATTTCCACTTTCATTTAAGTCACTTTATAATTAATGAACTCAAAATGATGCAATCAGATGCAACAGATTGCAAGTTTCCTGTTTTTTTAAAATGGAGTAGCTTCAGTGCAATTTCTTAGAAATATAGTAAATCTTGTTTTAAACTGTTAAGAAGCAACATATAAATGGTATAGAATATTTAATTAAAGCACAAATCATTTAAAAAAACCTCTTTGCTTTCTATTTTTATTATTAGTGTTAGAGTTTGTAATGGGAAAAGAATGCAGAATAGTTGTCAATGTCTAGGATCTTTTTCGTCATAAACTACAATGTAAAGCTAGCCAAAATGTAAAGTCTTTGGAATAGGCACGGATTAGAATGTCGATTTGTTTGCGGCCGCAACATATTTACTAAAATATATTTACTAAACATATTTACATATTTACTAAAGACAACATATTTACTAAAGACGAATATTTAATCTGTCAAGTTGCTCTTCATTACGGATCACCATCGAAGAAATGCAATATTTCTACATCTAACGCCTCAACAACCGTTTCTGCAACATCATTTCATCTAAGTTTTTTTTCATTACATACATACATTTAATACGGGATAGTTTAGCAAAGTACCACTTACAGTTGCCTAGTTTTACTTCAAATCTAATTAACTCTATATGAAAGCAGAAAATGTAAAAACGGAAAACAGAATTTTTCGAAAATTTCATATAAGAGTTATCGTGGACGAAAATCATCATCACACACAAATACAAACAAACATTATTGTAAAAGTAATAAAATCGTATTGTGGGGACCCTAATTTGTGAGTATTCACTGAAAACTTACTGCCGAAGTTTGGACCGAAAACATTACCTGCCTTACCTATATACATTGGTAAGAAGTACAAATAGTGGGTGCCTTCTTTTTCCTTTAATATACTAAAATGGGCGTTTGTGGGTTTCAAGTAAAGTGCCACTTCCGGTTGTCCATTAAGGACTTATGGGCTTGTTAAGTACCACTTTCATTTGCCAAAATCTAATCATCTCTTTATATGAATTGAATGCAGAAAGCTTAACCATGAAACTTTCTGGAAGTTTGGGATAATAGCTATCATGGACGAAAATATCGTCACACATACAGACACACATAATCGTAAAAATAGTAAAAATGCGTTGTGAGGACCCTAATTTGTGCTTATTCGATGGACATTTACAATCGAATTTTCGAACCGAAAATATTACTTCCCTTACCTACGTATATAGTTGTAGGTTGGCGAGAGTGAAAAAGGTAAACTTTAAAATTAATATACAGTTCTTAGCAGCCCTATGTAAACTGCCATGTAAGGCTACAAAACATAAACTAAATAAACAGTTAAGTACCTGAATAAAATATATGCATGGTACCTCAGATATTTAATCAGGCATAGAAAAAACTAAATTATGAAGTGAATCTTCTCAGAACATTAAGTATTTGTACGATACCCATACTTACTGTATAGATAATACTCATTTGAATATTAATATTTCTCTTAGCTTTATGTACGCTGACACTGACTAGAGACAATATTTAGCATTCTATGAATAAGATTATAAGGCTTAGTGTTCTTTGGTAGCATAAACTATGTCCAAACTCCTAACAGACTTAGAGCGAGTTATCGCTGTGTTTGAAAAGAATTGCAAAGTCCTAAGAAGGTTTAAAAACAAATCTTTTTATTAAATCAGACTTGAACATAAACGCATTACCTACTTGGCAAGCTCAACCACCACTTGTGGTGAGGTAACTTACTGTAAAGCCAATTTCAGAAGTTAAACTAAGTCTAGTAGCCAAAGACTACACAAATTGATTTGACGTGAAGTTGGCTCAAATGTCTCACCGGCGTAACATTTAAATATCGGCAGAGGTAGCGCAACACCTAAGAATTACAGTCATATCAAAGCAAGCGAAATCTAGTAACTTGCCCTCGAGAGGCAGAAACTTGCCTTACAATCCGAAGAATCTCAGCTTAAATACTCCTCAAACTAATATGCATTTTGGTAGGTAAACGGAAAAGAGAAGTGTCAGTAAAGGCTGAAATTATAAGTAACTGCTTTAAGTAAAATAACAGTAACCTTACAAAATTATTGTAAGACTCGTTCCAGGCCTATCGCTACAGCGTCACTATCGATAATCACATTAACTTTTGCTGCTGATAAATCACACGTATTGCTGCTTAAAGCAAAATCCAGACCTAAAATTTATTTTTTTTAGAGCTATGAAATTTTATATACGCTATATATATCATATTTTACAACAGGTTCTTTAAGTTCAAAGTTTCAGGACAAAAGAGTTAGTTACGAAACGCCTATATTTTATAAATAATAACTAAATTATTTTAGCTTTTTATTTATATACGGAAGCCGTACACTATTCTTTCAAGATTGTTCGGAGTTCAAATCGACAAAATATATCGTAGTATCACGAAAGATGAAACAGATAAAACTTGTCAGAAGATACAGCTGTTTGATACTACGAAATGGTAACAAATGTATATATGACAATGCAGTTCTGATTACAACTGCATTTAATTTTACAGTATATTTTAATTTAAAAGTACACTATTTATTCAAATTATCATAAAAGGTTAAAACTGAAAGTAAAGAACTAAAAAGTTATAATTTAAAATATACTATTTATTTAAATTATTATAATAAATTATAATTAAAAAAGTAAATTATAATGAAAAAAGAAAAGACTAATATTCCTTTTCTAAAAGACACATAACAACTGTATAATGTTTCATTGCAAATACTGGAGCTAGGACAAGAGAACTATAAAACTATTTTTCTGTGTTTGAAATAAGAAATTCCACTGTGGAAGAATCGCGCTCAGCATTACGGAAGTGTGGAAAGATTATAATTTTCCTTTCAAAAATATATTCCTTTCCCTCTCAACTATTACATAAAAATAAATTGCTCTGCTTTCTTTCACAGGCTGTATATTTGAGTAATTACTACAACGGCCTTTAAAACAATTATTTATTTAGCACCACATAAAAATTAAGCTCCAGTTAGTTATTTACAGCTCATTGCGTGCATTTCTTTCGTCTCAAACCTTTGAAACGAAGAAATAATCATTTTTGCCGCCGGTGGACTTATGGGAAACTCATTAATAACTCAGGAACAAAAGGGCGAGAAAAAAGTCCCAAAAATGTTTCCCGAATTCGACAAGGAAAAATGATTTATGATCTTACAGATGCATTCAAGCAAGCTGCCTGATATAAAAGGTTCATTTATGTCAGATTTGTTTCTTTTTTAAAAAAAAAAATTACCATTTATATACTCATGTCATTTTTGAATTCACGCTTGAAAGTAGGAGTAAAAAGCTCTATTTAAGGCATCATGGTCGTTTTTGGACAACTGAGACATAATTCTTTCACGTTATACGATATTTCATAACTCCTGAGATTTTCTAAATCATTGAGGAGTGAAGGAAAATAAGGAAGAGAACTTCACATTCACCTTTCTTTCATTTCCGCTAATGGACCAAAAAACATTTGTTTTATTAAAATTATTCGAAGAGGAAAATTTATAGGAAAATAGAAGGAGAATACAGATCAAAGGTTAACGATTGATTGTGATAGAAACAGTGTAATTATCCGCCTCAACACAAAATTATCAATATAGTTGAGAACTAAACCGTTAAAATGGCTACAGAGAACGTTAACTATACTTTTAAATTGACAGGAGGGAATATAATTGAAAGAAAGCTGTGAGTTTAAAATTAGACAAATAGAATTAATATCCAATGAAAAGGGAATATGTCTTTGAAGTCTGATTTGTTAGAAGTTTATTTTGACAATATGTCATGTCCAAGAGATGTCATTAAAGTACCTCCGATTGATCACGTTAGTTAAAATTTGCAATGTATAAAATGATTTCCTTGCAATACATTAGATCATTAAAACGCAGCGTAACTAACACAAATTCCAATAAATTAATTAAAAAAAAAGAATCTGTAAGCACGTTAAGTTTCGGTATTTTATGAAAAATAATATTTCAATGGCCTAATGCTAATCTTAACAATACGTTAGAATTATTTCTACTTTCTGAAACTTGAGACTTACAGTTATTTATCGAATATTGTGAGCAGTTTTTAAAAATTTAATGTGTTTATTAGATATATATTTTTATAGAAACTCATGCATTAAATTTCAGTACTATTGATTTTCATTTACCTTCACGCGTGGGACATTAATTGAACAATTTGTCAGCCATAAATGTAATAATAAAAAGGGGATATTTTAAAATTAAATATGGGTATTATATCCTTTATGTAATTCCGTAAGGCAGCTCTTCTGAACCGAAATGTCCCAAAAGTATCGGAAGTGTGCTGCGAAAATCTGAACCGCAAGTTCCCACTTAGAAGTAACATCACCGAAAGTCTAGGCTGAAACTGATCAATAAACACTTTGAAACCAACAGCAAACACAGTTTCGAAGAAAAATATTGTTACGTTATTTTCTGACACCAGTTGCTTCGTTCGTACGGGGTTCGTAGATTTGGAGTGAATAACGACGACACTTGATGAAGAATCGTAACACCTTTATTTACCAATATTAATCAGGACAGCTCCAAAACACTTTTACAGTCGTCGAAGATCTACAGTAAACACGCTGGAACAATCAGCGACACAGCCTTCAATAACGGTGGAGACAGCTTCACTTGCAAAGCACCAGAGTACAGCTACCAACTCTGCTCGGTCGTTCTCGGAACTCTACGTACTCTCTAGACTTTCCACACTACAACTCGCGATGCACTCGACGGCACGCAGAGCACAGCTCCCGACTCATTGGTTCAGTCGTTCTCGGAGCTTAACACACTCTCTCGCCGAAGCATTAATCGCGATACACTAAGAGACTCTTCGATGCACTCGACGACCAACTCGGTGCTAGACTTCGAGACACTCGCTCAATGACTGATTATCAGCTCGCTAGACGAGGCGCACCTTAACTGACTGCGGGCCAGCAGGGTTTATATAGCTTTCGGCTTGTGTTCGAGAACATTCTGGGCTAAACCGATAAGAATTCGTTCCAGAAGGTTCTCCAACCGTCCATGGTTTTTTTGCCAATTTTGTCGCCAAATGAAGGATTTCTCGCCAAATGTGGCACCCTACCTTCCTTTGCTATTTTATGGCAACCCTAAATCTGCTTTGCCGGAAAGCTATCTCACCGCGTCTGTACATTTCGTAACAATATGTAAGTTTATTCACTGATTGCGCGGCTGCAATGACAGGAAGCGCCAGAGGCGTTCGAAGTTCGGTTCGAAAATCGTGATAGAGAAGCTGACATGTTAAATAGTTTAGATCTATAATTGAAATCCACAATTAATGACATTATAAAAATAGTTATCACAGTCAAAAGTATATCACTTCAGTCGCGACTTATTTCACTTTTATATGATGAAGTAGGACCACAGCATCCATCTGTGTGACTACATACTGCAGTTCGTTGTCTGTTGAGAGGGAAAGCATTGTCCACAGAAAAGAACGAAAAGTTCTTTTCAGGATAAATCTCAGTACTCAGTGAAAGTTCGAAGGCAATTACTAGTGATAAAGAATGGCCTTTTTAGCTGATATGCCTGAACACCTAAATGAATTTAAATGAAAAGTGCAAGGACTACTTGAGATTATATTAAACTGCATTGACAAAATTGCTGAATTCAAAAACAAAATTCAGCTTAGGAAGGTGTGGTGAAAAGTAGTTCATTGAAATGCTTAGTTATTAGTATTGCAAGTCGAGTCCTGAAAACAAACTACTAGAACTTGTAGATAAACACTTATGGATGCTTGATAAAAAGCGTTATTGCTGTTTTCAACTAACATAGAAAAGAAACTTAAATGTTTCGAAAAATTTCATTACATCGCATGATATTCAATACATGAGAAAGAAAAGAAGCTACTAGTAGATTTAAAAGTGATCATACCTTTGAAAGCGAGTACATTTCATTATCAGAATCCGGTATATCTGCAAAAACGGAGTTTTTATCCATCGGTGAAAAAGCTATAAACAATCTTTCTACATTTGCTGCAATACATATGTGTGAACAAAATTTCTCTTCTATGCTCACTATCAATAATTTAAAGAGATCATTACTGATCATGGATTTCTTGTGGCTGTTTTGACCATACACCTAAGTATTAAAAGGTTATGTTCACAGAAACAAAATTTAATATGTCACTGAATGGCAACAGTGAATCGCAGATATTTATCTTAATGCACAAAATGTTTATTTTTTTATTAAATTATTAGTAGTAGTGTATTTATAAATAGCCAGTTATACTTTTCTGTTTAGTTTTACTTTTATATCTTCACATCATAATCTTTTGAGTTCTAAACATTTAATAGTAGTTTCACTATGACAAGTGTGAAAATTTAGTTCATAGATGTGACACAAAAGTTATGTCTCTATTAGTTGTTTCCATTTTATTTGTGCGTTTATTTCGCGCTAATGACATCATAAGAAGAATTATCTGAAACAAACTGCTGCTTCAAAGAAATGCTTTTTTCTTAAACAAATTCAATAATCGTAAGTATTAAACATCATTCCTTACATAATAACAAATAATAAGATGAACCAGAACAGCAAATAATAGCAAACAAATTAAATGAAGTTAATGATTTAAAACATTTCTGCATTAAAGTACAGAATTTTCTATTATGCTTAAAAATCAGATGTTTCAGAACATCAATACAAAAGTCAGATATATTAAACGTTAAAACAGTTTATATGTGCATACGCACACAAATTCAATGTAGATATACATTTTTAAGGTTAATTTGGTAAATAATACCATATATATAAAATATGTAAAATATAAAAAAATGCGATGGCTTTGCTCTTTGCGAACCAGCAACCTTTAATTAATTTTCTGCAATTTAGGATCTTCCCCCTAGATCAGTACCTTCTAGAATTTGCTAGCCTATTACGTAACCGCTACTATAAGTACTGAGTACGCGCCATTTTTCAGTCAGACTGCTTCTTAATATTGCTGCTACAAGACTCTGCACTGCTCTGGCCATCTTTGCTTCCTTTGTTAGAAATATGTAAAATATAAAAATAAATATGTAAAATATAAAAATAAATATGTAAAATATAAATATGTAAAATATAAAAAAATGCGATGGCTTTGCTCTTTGCGAACCAGCAACCTTTAATTAATTTTCTGCAATTTAGGATCTTCCCCCTAGATCAGTACCTTCTAGAATTTGCTAGCCTATTACGTAACCGCTACTATAAGTACTGAGTACGCGCCATTTTTCAGTCAGACTGCTTCTTAATATTGCTGCTACAAGACTCTGCACTGCTCTGGCCATCTTTGCTTCCTTTGTTAGAAATAGTAATAACGTATAAAGTTTAAATTCAATCATACTTAGTTAAAATCACTATGGATATGTAATATAGAGAGTTTCATATAAAAGGAAAACGATCTGCTAACTGGATTAAATAAAAATGTGCACTGAAAAGCTAAATAAATTTGTGTCGGCTTTGGATATCTTCCTTACCACTCTGCAAAAACCATGCCTGAACTTTAATGCCAAGTTTCATCACGACTATCGAAATATCACATATATATATTTCGAAGAATAAGCTTTCCTTCTCCCGATTCAATCTCTTACAATCTTTTCTTGAAGTTATAAATTTAGATTTAGTACCTTTGTCCTAAACTTATTTTTTATAGAAACTTTAAGTCTTAGTACATTTCGCAAATATACTAAGATTATCATTCAAATTTATTATTTTGAATTCTTTAAGGAAAATATTCATATGAAAATGGATTTGCAATTCTAGAAATCATAGAAATTTTGCAGAATTAAGAAAAAGATATTTTTACTGGAACTTTTATGAAAGGTCTTTTTTATTTTACATGATAAAGTAATTCAATATAGATCACAAACCATTTAAAAAAAACCCAGTAATATTTACAGCTACGCAATTCCCAGATTCTGAATAAAATTATCTAACAGAGAAATGTATATGCTTATAATTTTGGAAATTATAAATGTTTCTACTAACCAAAAATTCTGAAAACACGGAATTCTAGATGCAGATAAATGAGATGCGACTTGGAAGACTACGATTTTAAGGCTACTGAAATTGAATAAATGAAAGGATTAGTTGGACATTTAATTATGCACTAGCTGCAATTTAATTATGCCGAGGGGTATTAGCGTGATAGGGAGTTAAAGGAAGAGTAGGAATTAAGGATATGAAGAACAGTTTGAAAAGGAGTAGCTTTGTCTCGTGTCATCTTTTAGAACCCGTAGATAGCATTTTAGAATTTATTCGAAATTCTAAATTCGATTTTAGAACGTAACAAGAAACTTTATCAAAAACTGCTTTGTAATGGTATCGAGAAATATTGAGACATTCAACACATAGTATAACTGCGCTGACCAAATTAGGATTATTTCAGCTAAGTAAGTATTAAGTTACCAAATTACGATTATGTCAGCTACGAGATTGGATTATGGGATTATTAATACCATTCTATTTTGTATCTCGACCAAGACAATGCGGATTATAGATTACTTCATTAAAAAATTTGAAAATTTAAAAAAAATGGGGGCAAGGATTATGCATATTGGTATGGGATACGAAACCAGCCATAAATTTGCGAAAGAGAATGAAATGAGACAGAAAATCTTACTTGCACTGAAAACTTTGATGATAATAAAGAGAACAATGGAACATTATTTGGATGGTGTATTTTAAAATTATAAGATTATTCTATAATTATGATTCAAGAATATTTTAAAAGTAAAAAAGGTATTTAACGCGAGTTGGGCCTTTCATTGGGTCAAATTATTCGATTATGACTAAGCGTACTAGGGCTATCTGCCTAAGGGGAAGGGGCGCTTTCATGAAGAACTTTCCAAGGAAAACTGCCTCGTAATCACATTACACACGGTTAAATCCATAAAAAGCCGATATTTTTTTCTTTGGGCAAAACGTCAGCTTGCACGCAAGGATTTCATCGCGGATCGAATTACAGCGATCAGCGTCCATGTCCACTAGGCCACTGGTGGGCTTTTACCCAGGTCAAAATGAATATTTAATAATCATTGCAGCACTGAGATCTCATGTCTATGATGTATGTTCAAACGCATATTAAATAAGCTTACATAAAATGTTTCACATTTCTCTGAATTAATGGGTTTGACACCTAATAAATGCTAAAACTTTATAAATTTCATTACAGGCTAACATACATAACATTTAAAAATTATACCAATGAATATTGAATTTGTAACACTTCTATAATACTATACTAATATTATCATTATATAAGAATTATATAATTAATTTTTAATTATATAATATAATATTAATTATATTATATAATATTAATTATATAATATAATATTAATTATATTATATAATTCTAATATTATATTATATAATTCTAATATTATATTATATAATTCTAATATTATATTATATAATTCTAATATTATATTATATAATTCTAATATTATATTATATAATTCTAATATTGTACTGAATTTGTAATACTTCTATTCAAGTATCAAATTCATAAAATCAAGAGTACACAAAAATTATAGAAGCAAGAGAAGAAATATAAAGGGAAAATATAAGGCTATAACCGAGAATGTTTTACTAACTAGTTATAAATATTATCTCAGAGAAATGCATCGTAGTTCATTGAAACCTGGCTCTGTTAAAAGGAAATAATCAAACAGAATCAGGATGGAAATTAATTAAATACTCTATTATTAAAAGTATGAAAATTAATTAAATACTGAATGGAATTAATTGGAAATTAATCAAATACTGAAATTAACTAATAAATTAATTGGAATGGAAATTAATTAAATAAAAATACAGCCAATAATCAAGGAAAAATTACAACGAAGACTTCGTAGCGAAGAAGAATTTTATTATTGACTTTCGGAAATTATATAATGATTAATAAATTATTTAAAACTCCATAGGTAGCTTTGTTATATTTTGCTTGATCTTCTTTCGATATTCTTAATATTTTTATTAGCAGCAAGAACTCCTTGTAACCAAGAAAGTTAAAAAGCAAGATTGTATAAATAAAAGAGGCTAACCAAGATTAAATGCAGAAGTAAACAAAGGTTCGAGGCAAATTAATGTAAAAATATATGTTACGAAAAACAGAAAAGCATTTCAAAAGTTACAAATTAAATAAGAATTCTCCAAATTAAATACATTTCGTTACATATATAAATATATATACATATTTCACAGCTTTTCTCGCATAGTAAATAGATCAAAGATACTCTTAAAAAGCGCTTTACTGAAAGAAAAGTGACAAATAAAACAATCTGAATATGACATAAAATTGAAATGCTTTATGCATACGTTTTTTACCTAAGGAACTAAAAAAGAAATGTTATAGTTCATCGCAAAAATTCTAATTACTACTTAGCCAGTATTTATAACGACAGCTATGTCAGCATCACGAAATGACGTCAGCCGAAAGTGGGCTGTCAATATGCTTAATTAAAACTAAGAGTAATGTAAAGAGCTTAAAAGCATTCTTACGGTCCAGGAAACCTACGAGAATGACTTGTGAAACTTCTGGGAGCAGAAAAGATTACCCGTTTTCGGAAAGAAGCTGATATTTAGTGACAAGTAGTTCAAAATTAGAATTACAAATGCTTTAATCGTGAAAATGAATTTATTCATAAGGCGAATCTACTAATCAAGCGGAAAACATAAATTCAACATCTATGCTTTATTTTCCGCACATCTCTTCTAATTTGAAGGAAACAAATTAGAGCTGTAAAATGTATTGCAAACTTAAAATTGCATTTTTCATATACTGAAAGCGCTCTACTAGTAGTGTCTCTACTAATAACGCTAACAGTATGCCTTGTACAGCCATTGCACTGTAATATATATAAATAAATGCTCATTATGTAGTTATAATCAGTTTATAAAACAAGAATTCTTGAGATTTCAGAAAGGAAAAAAAGCGCCTGAAAAGTGAAGGTAAACTAATTAGCAATCAATACTTCCTTAAGTTTTGTAGAAAAGAGAAAGGTTCTGTATATTTCTGATGATAATCTGTCAAACATTTTACAGCAAATAGCAGAAACAAAAGAGGTGAATAGTACCACTTTGAAATAAATCCTATACGTCGTCATCACATCGGAAACAAAATAAATATTTGACGATAAATTCAGAAGTTCGTAACTTTGAAGCTTAATTTTGTATTGAACTGATTTCGAGAGCTGACCCGCAGCCGTCACATCGAACATGTATGACATAATCATCCGCACTGTGCGTAAATGAATCTTCTGACACGCGTCAGCAGCCATCCATTGAAATGTAGGAAAATTAATCATTGCATATATGACTGCATTAACTTCTATACACATTTTACACCCGACCCCTTTACTCGTGCATCTCTGAACTTCCTCCTCTGGCGAAAAGGGGTTACCAATAAACTGCCAGACAAAGTTAATGAACCATGGAGAGAAAGTTAAAACAGCAGATGGTGATACATTGTTAATCCTCTCGGGGTATAAATACTTTTTTGACAGATGATACTAAACTTCCACCAGAGTTCAAATTCATAGTTCCATGTATGGTGGCGGTAGGAAGTAAGAAGTATAGGAAACAAACTCGATTTCTAAAAGCAGTTATATCCAGAGAGTGTATACTTAATGTGAAACATTTCTTCAAAATATTTTACAAAAATGGCACGCTTTGGGTTCAAGTTTAATACTTCAGCATACTTTCTGAATGAGCAAGAATTCTTACTGAATGAGTAATTCTTACTGAATGAGTAATTCTTACTGAGAAGTTATTCTTACTGAATGAACAAGAATAAGCTATTCTTACTGAATGAACAAGAATAAGCTATTCTTACTGAATGAACAAGAATAAGCTATTCTTACTAAATGAACCAGAATAAGTTTAGATATTATCATGTAAAAGAGCAAATAAATTTCTGTCAATAGATAGAACTCTTACCTTTAGAAAAGGCACATCACATGTGGTTCGCACATCGAAATCATGAATATCTAACGAAGGATGTCAGCGACACAACGTTCTAAGAACCTGTACATATACCGTATTTACTCGCATACTTCTACCTCTCGTGTACCCACCACCCCAATGGTTTCAGCATATGATTTAGAAACTTCTGATTTATGGTAACAATTTAAAATGTATTCTAACATAAGAAAGTATTTTGTTTAAGTAGAAAGAGTATTATTGACATTGATAAATCCTTAGAAATACATAATATAATAATATTAGTGTGTCTTTAGTATGCTCTGTAACGTCTGTGCTTATCATTTAAGCTTGCTCTTCAGTAATGGTACTAGTTCAGTAATATTACACCGTGTATTTTGCCTCTCTTGGTTTTCATACGGTAAAATTAGTAAGAAAAGAAGGGGGAATGCGAGAGCAAATGTAAGTACATATAACGCTAATTTTAAAAACGTGTTCAAGCTTTTGCTACTTTCGATTTTCCCAGTTTCTGTATAAGTTCCATGGCAAAAAAGTCCCGTTATAATTTAGCAGGTTTTCGCAAAGTTATTTCAGACTGAAAATTTCCAAAATCTACTAAATTATAAAAAAGGATACTTTGTTTTGACTTAATTATGAAAATTACATTTCCTAGATTTTAAAGAATAGTTCAAAGTGGTGTATATTATAATACAATGGACAGTTAAACGCATCAGGTTCTCTTTTCATTAATTAAGAAATTTTAAAGTGAAAGCTTAACTAAAATTACTTCTCACTCACAGAGAAAAGATTTTGCTCGAATTTAAACGGTTTAAAAATGGACTTTTTATTTGTGGTGCATTATTTACCGAGTGTTTTACGTGAATCTGGCATACACGCAGGAGGTACTCCTGCGTGTATGCCAGAACTGATAACAGCGTAGAAGTTAGATGACCTGAACTCCAACCTGTGGTATGCATATTAAGTGCATGATTACTTCAAAAGGAGGATACGTCTAGGAATTACATACAATCTTTTGCAAATCTGAAAATAGGTAGATTTCTGTTCCAAGAATAATCTTTCGAATATTTTTCTAAATTCAGAAAAAAAAAACAAGAAGAAAATGGATGAGACAAGACATTTCTTAGATTTGGAAATATGAACGCTGGCATGGGGAGAAGGCTATAAAAACATTTTTGATGTTTCGTCACGTTGAACTATTTTTCCCCCATCATTGGTTACTCCAACTTTATTTCACAACATACGCTCCCAAATACAAATTTCAGTTCGAATATTTTTTTTTAATTTGTAGAACAATGAGGAAATTTTTTAACATATATAGATTCATCATCTATGTCTTTAAAGAGGAAGCATTAAATAATGCATTTAACATGTCTGAAGTTTCAGAATTTGAAAACTCAGCAAAATTCAACCTTGCAGCTTCACTCCTCATATTTATGAATTCAAATGTTATATTTCATATTCCTCGTATTTATTCAATCGTTTTGCTTTGTATTTGTATATTTATGATTAAAACGTTAGCTTGCATTTTTTTCACTGCTAACAGCCTAAAAGACCACCTAACAATAAAAACAAAAACAAAAAAATATATCTGATTAAAATAATGTTTAAGATGAAAATAACAGAACTAAATCCGAGTCCTAAAACCAATAACCATCCTTAAAGTTTATGTTACAGAACACATGAAAACGTTTTTGAACATCGAACAAAAAAGGGGAGGATAGATATTGATCATCAAAAATTTAGCTGCTGAACAGTCCATTAATTTAAATTAAAAATGTTGCTTAATAATAACAATATGCTTTTTTAAAATGTTACATGACACATTTTCGTACAAAACTGCAGAGTTTTTTTTTGGGGGGAAGCAGGTTACGTGAAGAATATCTAATGCCTTCGCCGGGATTCGGACCCTGGACCTCTCGAATACGCGTCGAGTATGCTTCCAATTACATCACGAAGGCATGCGACATCACTTTTAAGCCAGTCGCTAAATCCTGGTGGTGACGAATTATCGTCCACCACCTTTTAGTTCAGGCGCCACTGTACAATCATTAGGTTTGTTTGGACGCTGGAGAGGTGAAAAAAGTGCAATGCCCTCTCCGAGATTCGAACTCTGGAACTTCCGAACACGCGTCGAGTGTGCTTTCAGTTTACACCACAAAGGCATGCGGAAAGGAGAAAGAGAATACCTTATAAGATAACATTAAAAGCAAACTCGAAATATCTCATTAATAATTGCAAGCGTTTAGTTTTTGAAACTTTCTTTCAGAATACTGTCAAAAATCATCCACTAGCATACACCTCAGAGATGTAACTTTACATATAGACTTTGGGCTCTATATAACAAAAACATACGGGTAGACGCATTCAAACATAACGTTTCCGGATTATTAAGCGCATGGTGTAAATTCGTCAGCATTAAAAGATACAAATTTATGAGTGGAACATTTTTCGGAACATTTCAAAAATCAAATTAATGAGGTGTGTGCATTTTGCAATGAAACTTTAACCGTATATTTGAAGAATTTCATCTAAAAAGGTAATCTGAAAAGCTAGAACTGAAGTGAGTATAAAATGTATATTTTTTTGCTTCAGCAAGACTTAATATAAAATCCTTTGAACGGGTTACATTTAATTTGGAAATAAAGAAACCATAATAATCTCATTCTTTCAGTATCAAAACAATATTTAATAAATCTTATACATTAAGGCTGACAAATAATTATTTAACAAAATGGTTTTCCCTCTTTTATTACTTTAGCGACATTGTAAATAGAAGATTTAATGTTAAAAATGGGAAAATACACATTAAATTACACGCATTTATTTACATTAAATTAGCTAGAGGAAACTAACAGCCTTAATTTATACCAGATTTGTCCAATCTTCTCGTATAGGTGGCCTATTCAACACTTTATAAATATTGAAAGGAACATTGTAAGTAGAAGATTTAATGTTAAAAATGGGAAAATACGCATTAAATTACGCACGTTTATTTACATTAAATTATCTAGATCTAACTAACTGCTTTAATTTATACCGGAGTTGTCCGATCTTCTCGTACGAGTGACCTACTTCTTTTTCTCATATTCAACATTTTATAAATATTGGAAATCTATGATTAAAATATAGGAGCTTGGAAATTATGACAAAAGTGCTAAAGCTGAGTCCATAATTTTATACGCGCTCTTGCGGGTAATAACAGCGTCCCGAAAAAAATTAGGGCTTTTTCAATTTTTAAAGTCTGGTAAATTTAAACAGACGTTGAATATTCTTTCCTGGAGACGCAGCAATACCAAAAGAAACTGCTCCGAAAGAAAAGATACTTTGAAATTAAATAAAGTTGTTTTCACTTTTCGAAAGAGTTCTCGTTAAATTTTATTCGCAGTTCAATAGGCAGATATAAAAGAGTAAGCAAACATTTCCAACAAAATCCATACTTGAATGTGAATGCGTATAACGTGTTAGTATAGCTTTATATGAAATGTTCTTTTCATAAATGAAGGAGATGATAGCAAGCTTTCACAAATAGTATATAGAATAAAATAAAATTCAATTTTATACCAATGCTGATCCTCAACAAAGGATTTTTCACATTCATACTAAAGGAGAAATACGCATTTCAGCTCAAAGCCCCTTCCTTCTTCGGTAGCAGAACGATAAATTTTGCTATTGCAAAGGAAGCCCCACATAACATAACTTAAAAGCCGCCCAGACGGTATAGTGTTTAGGGGATAGTTTTGACCAAAGATGGGCCCGCGGGCCGGAGAGAATTTTAATTTGCCGGTCGGAGGCAAATTAAAAGAAGTATATATTTATATATTATATATCCATCTCCTTTTCTACTTTGTTTAAATATTTTTTCCTTCCTTTTTTTTCCAAAGGACTGATGATATTTATTTTTATCTATTTTTGTTCTACAAAACATAGATCGATGGAAATTGTAAGTACAGACATCTTTCAATCGGTAAAATGTTAAAAGTGGAAGTTCTTTGTTAGTTATAGCTGCAGATTGGCGCCAACAAGCGCTATGTCTTTCTCTAGCAGACATATGGGAATCCAATATAGGTGACTTAGACCTCATAGAAAAAACTTAATCTTAACTAGATTATCTTAACTTAATAAAACTTAATATGTTTGCTGGACATCTAGCTAAGAACTGCTTGTTTCATTTCCCGAGGTTAAATTCAATACCCTCAATAAATGAAGAGAAGCTTATGAATTATGAAGATGACTTGAAAAAAAACTGTATTTTGAGTTCGAGCGCAGATTTCAGGGCAATTAAAAAAGAATTGGATATTTTTACCATGGCTTTCAACTTGAATTGTAAAGCAGTGAGGTCATATTTGCAGCTTGAATTAATTGATTTGCAATCTAACAATCATATCAAGCAGTTGTTCCTAAATATGCCAAAGTTTGAGTTTTACAAATCATTATCGAAAGTAAGTTTCCCAAATTTAATATCTCACGCCCAGAAAATCAGTGCTAAGTTTGCTCCATCTTATATATGTGAACAAGTGTTTTCAACTATAAACCTTAGAAAGAACTATTTCAGAAGTAGACTGACAAATGAGCATTTAGCCTCGTTCCTTAGAATCAGTACATCTCATTTCGAACCTCAATATAAGGAACTTTTAAAAATGAAATAGCAAATTCATTCATCTCATTAACATATTTAACTTGTAATACTTGCATATTGTTTTTAAAATTTTAGAAAAACTTATCTTGGCCCGCCAAACATTTTTCTTTCGATTTTTGGCTCGCGACGGAAAATGTTTGCCCATCCCTGGTTTTGACTGTCTGTCCCGTCATAGGAGGCAAATGTCGCCTATCTGTTAGATGACTCCATAATAAAGTGACTACTACTTCCGGCTATAGTAGTGGCCAAGCCGAAGTCGGCTAAGGCCCCACGCCATTAATTTAAAAAAATTAAAAAGAATTAGGTAGCATACTGAGATGCCTGTAAAGTTTACATTACATTGGGATTGAAAAATACTTGAGGAATTATATTTAAAATTAGGTAGAAATGCAATTCACAGAATGGTGTAGAATTTGAATGAAACCCTACCGATTTCACGGGCGATCAGACCTAGTTCCTTCGTTTTCAAAGCACACTTTTTCCCTTTCTTCTTGAAGATCGGAAATCTATGTCTGATCGACCTCAAAATTGTAAATTATTGTTCAAATTCAATGCTAATCTAAGGCGTGTTTTGTCTATTTTAAAATTTTATATCGACGTGTTTCTTTTCTAATTCGAAAATTAAGATAGGTTATGCAGATAGAAGATTTACTGACTTGTAAATGATTGCAATTTGATGATCTCCAATGTGGTAATAATTGTTTTCTTGCCTTATTTATGTCTCCTACAAGTGTTACAAGATTTTAGTTCAAAACAATCAGCAAGTGTATATATTATGTAGGCTTAATTTCCTAAAATTAATGCGTTGTTTGTAATACAGAAAACGTCTTTTATAATAAAAATTATAAAAGATGTGAGCATTATTCATTTATAAATTTTATGCCTATGAAACAGCAATGGAAGATACACAGTAAGAATTATCCGGCAATTCGCACGTTATTTTACTTTTGAGAATTAATTTAAAAGAAATAATTAAAGCTATAAAACTGTTTAGGAAATGAATCAGTATTGGATTTTTCAGTATTTCAATTAATTAATTTTTTCTACTTGAACAATAAAAGCCATAATTTAACAATATATATATACCAAAATAAATCTGAATATATAGCTTTGATTGGATATATGAAATAACAATTATATTAACAATGGACTAAAATCACACATCAGCAAGACTCGCAAAGATTCTAATAAATTTTTACGGCTTTGCTTTAGAGTATTGCCATAGACAATTCATTCTTAATTCTCAGAAAAGCGCACGAATATAAATTACAAGTTAAGATAGGTTATACTTTCAACAAAAAGAAATTTTTATTTTTCAATATAAAGTCTAACAAACAGACTAAATGCACACTAAAAAGTCTTTAATTACACCACAATTGCATAACGTATCAAATTATAAAATACAGTCGTGTATATATCACAATCGCGTAAGACATTAAATTACACGAACAGATATTGAAGAATTTATAATTTCTTAACGTGCCCTGCTTCTAAAAATAACGATGTTACATCTAGCTGTAATTCTCAAGCTACTTGCTCCCTATCCTTAAATCATTTACTATTAGTGCTACACTGAAATCGAGCGAATACTACTTACATTTCAAATATATTTAATCCCATTTCTCGCGCACAGAAATTCACAGTTATAGACCAAACCCACCCGTCCCCCGGCACCAAACTAATTGGCAAACGACGAACCATTCGTGCTCTAAATCCTAACTTCTTCCTCCCAAACCTCCTTTAATTTCAGTCAACACACAACTCTTCTCCAAAACTGTCAACTTCCCCAGGGTATGTCCCCCATATGCTATCTCTGATAGAAAGATAGGGAGTGGGTATTCAAAGATAGGGTGTATTTATTATGGTTAGGAAGAGAATTAAATTTAATTTCACCTGTACCTAGGTATTCGCAAGAAGGCATTTAATTTTTTTACTTTTGCTGATATGAAACAGATCAAATTAAATATGCCTAAAACCACCGAAAGAAAGAACAAACAGTAAAATGCAGGATAAAGTATGCGCTGGATTATATCATTTCTTCCAAACTGTTAAGAGTGAAAAGATATTTCTAAACAAGAAATTTTAAACTGTTGAAAACATTAATTTAACTAAATTAATGTGCCGAAAACATTAATTCGCCAGCCCGTTCGCCTAGAATCGAACCCAAGTTGGACTCATGCAACCTGGCTGCATGAGTGTTTTCGCCATATGTAAAGTGTATATCAACCAGTTTCCTTAACCCTAGTGTGTTTTGCCATAATCTACCAACCAACCATTAATACAAATGTCACATAAACCGGTATTAAAACAGAAAATAAGATTTTGTTTTCAAATATTCGTAGACTCGAAAAGGAAAAATATATTCCTTTCTAAGTTTTTCCGAATTCAGGCACGAACATCCTAGAGGAAAAAAGAATAAAGCTTTCCTACATTGGCCCTCTGCATGATAGCTTTCAGGAGTGTCTTTCCTCATGGACACTTGAAAGAGGAATTTTATCCACTTTAGGGCAGAATTTTTACAGTCTGCTTAACTAAAAGAAGTATAACACGTTTTAAGAACCAAAAGCACTACCAGGAAAGTAAGGATGGTATTCTTTTTATTCTTGCAGAAAAAGACTGGATGAGTAGTAATAATTTAACTCGTCATGCCTTTCTCTCAATCCATTTTCTTATCTCTGTTATCTAACAGTACCTACGTATTTCTTCAACGGAAGAGGGATCCAGGAGTAGACCACAAGTAAAATACTAACTTGACGTCTTAAATCTTAATTATAGTTTGCTCTATAAAGACAGTTTCAGTTATAAATCTGTTTCCTACTGTTAGATGACATGCAACAGTTAATGTTAATGTTAGAACACATGCTCTGTTGTTCCAAGTTGATTGACACACTCACCATACCCAACTCAGAAGATCATTTTCTCCTAAGAGTGTAAATTTCTTCCCCATTTTTGTTGGTAACAGATTTTATTAGAGGTTAGCATTCGTATACGTATATGTGTATGTATATGCGTATCTACAGGGTGCGGCAGCATTCATATATTAAAAACCTACTATAAGGCAGTAACTGTAATTTATTTATTACCTCCTATGTCAATTAATAGTTAAAGGTATGCCATTTACTAATGTGTAAGTTATTGTCCATGGCGTGGATTACTTTTTGAATATGATGCCTGTCAAATGATGCCCCCTCTGCACAACACATTCGTCTAGGCGGCGTCGGGAGCTTGCCATAACTAGGCGTAACGTATTCCCTGGGACACTGCCGACGGCAGTTCTGATGCGATCCTTCAACTCAGGAATGGTGGCACAACGTGTTTGCAAAACTTTTTGCTTCAGGTGGCCCCAAAGTGAAAAGTCTGCACATGAAAGATCAGCGAGCGAGGCGGCTAGGAAATGTCACCAAAATGGGAAATTACTCTACCTGGAAATGTCTGTCGCAGTGGTCCGTCCATCTGGAACTTTCCCATGACGTGTTAAGTTAAAATGTTGCCGAAATAGACGCTGGGTAGCAATAACAGAGTAGTTATTCTTGAAATAACTTTCAACAGCAAAGGCACAATGCTGTGCACTCCACCGATCCATATCACTGTCACACTCGAAATGGCAGCCCATTAGTACACGAATGCGGCACGAGCTGGCGCGCATTCATGCAGTACTACGCAAGTCAAATTACCCTATGAACGCTGTCGCACCCTGTACATATGTATGTGTGTTTACGTGCGCATGTTTGTATGCATAAAAACCCTTTAGAAGTCCGAAAAATAACGACCTTCCTAATAGCCGAGTGGTTAAGATCTCTTATTACTGCTAGTTCGACCCAGTTTCTAGTCCAGGAGAACGGGCTGACTGTAGGGATTGTTTTCGTAGTTTTTTCCAACTGTAACGTGAACACCAGTTAGTTTTCCTCAGGAAATCCTCCATGAAGGAAAACCTTCGCTTAAGAAGAAAGTCGTCGGGCGCTTTTCCATATTTAAATAACCTAACCGAAAAATATCGTCTTGGAGTGCAAACTCAAGTCACTTTATCGAAAGAGGTAATTATTAAAAGCTCATAGTCTTGAATTTTAGCTTTAAATTTGTAGTTAAAATATAAATAAAATCTGACTTTAAAGTGCTGTTGTCGTTATTAAACTATATAAAAGTACTATCAAAAATTGCTTGAAAATGAATAACTTTATATTTGAATATCGATGTTATTTTAATTCCAGAGTGTATATTTTGAATATTTTATGCGATAAATGTAATTTGAAAATTATTCATTTAGAATGAGCTATGGACTCCGATGTTCATGTAAAGAGGTATTTAAGTTAATATTTAAAAATTGTAGGTAATGTATCATAAGCTAGACCAGTTGACCAGTCATTTCATACGTATATAATAAATGCATAAAATAAATTACGAACAAAAGAAATACTTTAACCTAGACTTTTGGCAAACTCACGATTAAAAAAAAGTGAGCTATGTCCGTACTACATTTCAGAGACTTAGAATTTCGCTTACATCTGCCATATCGTAAAAACAGTAAATAATTCATTAAAAATAAAAAGTTGTCTACCCCTCTTGAGGAAGAATAGATAAAAGTTACTTTACAAAAAAAAAAAAAAAAAAAAAAAAAAGAATGCCTAAGTATGCTTCCAGTATCTTCATTCACTAGTTTGTCTTTTCCTAAAGTTAAAAAAAATAAAGAAAGTTGTCAGGAATCTCCCCTCAGAGTCCCTCTTACGCATATGCTTTAAATGTGGGTTTATTTTAAAACAAAACATTACCTCGTGTGCTTTTTACTACTTTAATCACAGATACAATAAAAGGCGGAGGATCCTTATAACTAGCTTTGATATAAGATTTTTGTTAGATGTTTAATACCGATGCATCTTCCGAATTCCTATACCCCCCCCCAAAAAAAAAAAAAAAAAAAAAAAAAAAAAAAAAAAAAAAAAAGGAAGAGAGAGAAAGTGAAGGAGTGTGAAAGTTTGATTTGCATTGGTAAATTTTTTAAAAAATATTCTTATATAAGCAGCTTGAATAATTTCTTAAGATTATGAAAGTCTGAAAAAATCATTTTGAGCGTCATATGCTACATTAGCAGTTTATGAACGAAATTCACACATTTTAAAGACTTTGATGGTCTACCAGTGACCGACTATATTAAGCTGCGAAAGATCTGTATGTCGTCTCATTACTTATTCCTTGCATTTGAACAAGCCGCCTAATTTTTAATTTAAAATGCATTTTCAAATTTATATGAAAAGAAAATTTTAAATAACAAGTGATAATGAATAAAAATATTAAAATTTCATTGTTTTGTCATTCCCGTGCGCTTATTGCATAATTCATCCATTTTTTAGTTTTACTAAAAAAATAGATGACTTTCAGTAGCTTCTTTTAGCCGAGTGTTTAAATGACCATAAGATATATTTTTACTTGCAAGTACAATATTTTACTTGCAAGTTCACCCAAAAAAAGGAGTTTAAGCTCTTATTATACTTTTAAGTATGTATCATTTCTAATTAAAGCTTTTCCTTACTAAGTCAAAAAATAAAAACCTGCACCAGATTTTTTTTTTAAAGTTTCATTAAAAAATTTAAAGAGAAGAAGTTACTTTTACTCGAGTACCTTACATATAATCCGAAACAGGCAACCTATTTTAAACGAACATTAATCCATATGAAAATTGACACACAGCTAATCTACGGACAACAGATACAGCGTATCTGTTAAAGTACCAGATTAATTTGATACATAGCAACAATTTGAAAAATTAGAAAGAGTAAACATTGAGAGCCAAATCCATTAATAATTTAATTAACTAAGAGATTTCCGCACAAAGTTTTTCAATTAAATGTTCAAATCTGAGAAGCTTATAAACTTGAGATAAAGCGTAATAATAATATTTCGTCGAAAGATGATTAAAAACGCAACAACGCTAATGACTTAATGGAAGTTATTAGCGCTAAATAAAGAGGAGGCAGAACCAAAATTTCTCTCCTGAAATTAAAAATACACATTTAGTTGAACTAATTTATTGAATTGAGCCCAGAAGCTAAATAAAGTAATAATAAACAACTAACTAAAAATCGTACACTATGGAAAATATCGCAGAATGTAACTTAGCTATTGAAGTTTTGATGAAGTCAACTATTTAAGTGATAAAAGGCTAATAAAATAAGACTAGTAAATACGTATTCTCATTATCTGCTCAATTAACTCAATAACTGATTATTGATTTTGATTTAAAATAATTGAAAGAGGATAACACAAGAAGAAATCCAGAGTTTGGATAAATTACCATTTTTCATACATAATAGAAGCAATTGACATGCTATAGTCTTCACAGATTTTAGAAGGAACAAATCAGCTTCAATTTTCAACACTGTATTCGTTTTGTTTTTTCAGAAATTGTAAACCTGTTAAGTGCAACAGTGACACATTCGCAATATAATGTATAACTATAAAATATTACGCATGTCATTTCAAATTTTTTAATGCTTCATATGCAATTCCAAAGAGCTGTGAATTATTCATCGTCAGTTTTTCGGTGCTAAAAGGTTTCTTTTAGGGGGGGGAAATTGCTCCTAAGACAAAAATGAGATCAAATATATTCTATTAGAGACAAAAGAGTATTTACAAATAGCATTTTAGGGTTGAGAAGTATAACGATCTTTGTTTTCTACACTTATGTCCATAAATTAAGGATAATGTAAAATCAGGCAAAGGAAGAGTTAGAAGCAAAACAAATTTGACTTATTCGTAAAGCTTATTTATTAAACGAAAGGTAAAGAGCAAAAAATGATGCTATATGTTTGATATTATTAAAAAAATTAGCGATTTTTTCTCCCTGGAGCAAATTACAAAAAAAAAAAAAAAAAAAAAAAAAAAAAAAAAAAAAAACCATTTACCAAAAAAAAAAAAAAAAAAAAATATTACTTGGTTGGTATGATTGTTAATACATTGTATGTCTCCCAGACGATGCAATACAGTCCGTACAACGCCTAGGCATGCTGAGCATCAAATTATCGATCTGATCTTGGGGGATATTACACCACTCAAAAAGCAATGCCCTCCGAAGTTCCGGTAGACATGTAGGAGGAGGTTGACGGGCTGCAACTCGTCGGCCAAGCATGTCCCCCACGTGCTCTACTGGATTCATGTCCGGTGAGAATGCTGACCAGTCCATACGGGTGATATCCTCCGATTGAAGGCATTCGCTTACGATGTTTGCACGGTGAGGACGGACGTTGTCATCCATAAACACAAATTGTGCGCCCATGGCACCCCGAAACAAACGTACATGTTGTTCCAGAATGACGTCCCGATAGATTTGGCTTGTCATGGTTCCAATTTGAACATGCAGGTCAGTTCTGGAACCCAGAATAATTCCTCCCCAAACGAGAACTCCTGCACCACCGTAACGGTGTCGTTCAGTGATGTTTTCTTGGTGGTAACGGGCATTTGGAGTCCGGCGAGAATCAGACTGCAAGCTAAACCTGGACTCGTCGGAAAACATCACACAAGCCCACTGTTGCGGTGTCCACAATGCATGCTCTCTACTCCAGGCTAACCGCAGGCGACAGTGAGTTGCAGTAAGTGGAACGCATCTGACAGGTCTACGAGTATATAGACCAATCTGCCATAAGCGTCTGTACACGGTCTGCCTTGAAATTGTTGTACCACTGGCTGAAGAGAGCTCACGAGACAGGTCTGAGGCTGTGCTCTGCCTGTTTTTTTTTGGCAGTAACTGCTAAATACCGGTCCTCATTCGGCGTTGTAACCTGTGCTGTAACGTCTACTCACATTACCATCATCTTGGAATCGTTGCCAAAGCCTGGAGATGACACTCTGGGTAATTCCAAGTTCGTCTGATACTTCGAGTTGGGTACGCCCACATTTCAGACGGCCGATAATTCTACCACGTAAAAAATCATCCAAATGCGTCTTTTGTGTCATAACTGTTTGGTTATTGCACTGAAATGCTTATAAAGAGCATGCGAACAATTTTATTTCTTTGCCTGCATTCCTTATATATCATTCTCTTACACTCTCGTCATTGTGACGTACCATCGGTGTCACCTGGTTACTTCCTGAAATTTGCATATGATTCTTGAAGATGTGTGTAGTGATTTTACAGGTAATATATTTATTTTAGAGTTCGATTTCCGCGTGACTCCGAATTATCCTTAATTTATGGACATGAGTGTATTTAAGTAGGTTCCTCACAGTATATAAGGCAACCCTGCATTCAAGCAAAGGAATGACACATTAGATATCAAAAGATATTTTTGCAGTTATTTTTATTCTCTTTTTAGCGTTTATTTCCAATTACAAATTTTCAAGAAACACTGCTATTTTGTTAGACTTGCATAGTGCAACATAAAATGCAAAATATAACAAAGTAAATTACTATTTTATTTGTACCTATGTAAAAGTTAATATCTTAGTATTAAAAAGTAAAAGAAATCAGCTTACTATTTAACTTCTAAAGGAGAGTTTACAGACAAAGATAGTTTCAGACAGACCCTGACTATCGCCTAAGCATGGCTTTAGACGGTAGTCAGGACTCAAGGATCTCATCTTCTATGTCGTCCGGTAGTTTATCATAATCCTGTTTCTTCCCTACCAAAACTGGGAAAGCTGGCTTTCAGGACCCTAAAATAACTATGTGTCTAAACTTTACTGTTTCAATCAAACTGATTTTCGATACTAGAACCCTAAGATACAGAAAATCTACTTACAAGGTTAAATATTGCAGCATTCCTCTACCATTAAATAAACAGCATCTTTCAGCATCATATGTTTCAATTACAAACATATGATGTTAATTAACCTTTGTAATATATGATGTTAATTAACGACAGCTTGTAATTTTTCCGAGCTACATTTAAAGCGCCGTTCCCACTGGGGTTTATCAGAGCTAACGGAGTCAAGGAGTCAATTCCCTGTGTCGACTAGCTCCGCTGTGCCTGCAGTTCAGATTTTTCAACTTGCTGCTTTATGGGGAAAAACTGGTTTTGGGGATGGGTCGACTACGTTAGTTGTGTTCGTTAGCTCAGATAAACCCCAGTGGGAACGGGCCTTAAGACATTTGTTTCTTAAATCAGCATTGTAGAGATAAAGATGGATAAAACGCAGGAATACAACATGATTATGAGATTAAAAAACGAGAGATATTTTTTTTCTCTTTGTCCTAGATTTGCTGCCGTGATTGGTACAACATAAAAGCATTTAATTTTCAGCAGAGAATATGACAGCTTGAATACTTTTTAAATTCCTTGAGAATGTTCCATCTCGTAAATCCTGAAATTTCGATTAATTAAGTAACATAAATATAATAGACTAAATGATCTGTATGCTTTATCTATAGTTTCTGATGTAATATTAATAATGCTTCTACTGAAAGAACGCAAGAAATGAACCAAATGTAGATGCAATACCAGACATTTTCTTAAATATATTTTCCGATAAAGGTGTGAAGCAGTATTCTAATATAAATTTACATTAGAAATATTACTTACTCACTTACAAATGTCGATACAGTCATTAGATATGTGCGTACCTAGTACAACGATGAGATATGTGTTTTACATACATATCTAATGGTATATCCGAATATTCTGGTCTTTTGCACACTGATTTCAATTAATCTCCTTTTGCAATTCTGCAACAAATTTGAATTTATTTCGCCCAGCTTCCTCTGAGGGAAGTTAAGTGTTCTTCCTACATCAGATTCGAGTTGCTTAATGATGGCAGTTCGCTCCAGGTCATTTACCATCCTTTTCTACAAAAGCCAATGTAATTATGATTCCACGCAGGATCTTTAAATGCCAGACGTTACTTTAAGGGTAAAGAGGTCTAATACACTGCTAGGTAGCCTACTTAAAAAATTCCCCTGAAATGAAGCTTCTTCTACATGCAAACAGAAACAAAATTAATTCAAGAATATGGTAACAAGAATATCTCAAAAATACTCTTGTGATATACATGTGTCTTCTTCCAAGAATACTACTTTAACTAAAAAAACAGAATTTTATAAAAGTAAAATATCTATACGTCAGACACTAATCGAAAAATCTGATGTTCTATAGATAGCTTTAATTCGGTAATCTCCATAGATGTTTGTAATCGATTTTCAAATTCAATATCGATTCAAACGTAGCGATTATTATTCGAGAAAAAGAAACTAGAAAATTATTCACTTAAAAAAAAATTGAAAATTTTATCCTGTAATTAATTTTTTTCTTTCGATAATTACTCAATAAACATCTTCAAATGGTTAGTTTTCCTAAAAGATTCTATAGAATCGGTGAGTGCAGAAGAGTCATAGTGACAAACAAGGCCCATCAGCGGCCGAGCGGTAAAGTCGCTGAACACTGGTAGTTCGGTCCGAGGTTCGAATCCCGCGAACAGGCTGGCTGCATGTGTGTTTTCGTGGTTTTCCCCATGTGTAACATGTATACGAGCCAGTTTCCCTTAGAAAGTCCTCTACGAAGGCATCCCTCCCTTTAAGCAGATAGCCCTCGAGGCTTTGCCGTAATTAAATAACTTAACCTAACCATAGTGACAAACAAGAGCTACTGCATCAGCTTCATCACACCACCGAATGATAAGACAGCTATGTTTTGCCCATGGATTTCTTAGCAACATCCAGAGAAACGCAAGAATTAGGTTCTGTTACGCAACATGCTTCAACATGCACTATTCGACATCGGCTAAAGAGGAGAGAAATCGGTACTTACGTATTATCGCAACCAGGTTGGCGCGATTTGTAAGTTTGAGTAAAAAAGTATAAATAGAAAGAAAATGTACATTTATTAATTACAGATAATTTTTAATACAGTTTTTTATATTATTTTGTTTTAAAATATAAAATAGCAATTAAACCCTTCCGGTTTCGAATTTGAATAAGTTGCAGAATTATTTTTTCGGCGGAAATCTTTTGGCTATTGCTTTTAGCACTGATTGAAAACCGTCTTCGCCATTAACAGCTTGAGCTTGGCGCCATATAAATTCGATAAGGTATGAGTCAAGATGATTTTTACAAGTACGTTCGTTCGGTATAATTCCATATCCCCGCAACAATTCAACAGCATCTTTTTCACTCGCAGGCAGATCCCAAATACCCATAGTTAAAGTATTTCAGGGCATTCAATCTAACCAGTAAGAAAAATAATTTCTTTACGAAAAACTACGTATAACACGTAGGGTTGCCGTAAGTAGGGTCGCCAAATTTGGCGGTTTATGAGAATTTTGGCCTGGTTGCGTTAATACGTAAGTACCGAGAAATCTTTGCAAGGAGTCCATTGCTGCAATTACTACTACCTCTAAAGCAGAAATGTAGGCAGCTGCAGTGAATGCCGGACGTGAACGAACTATGATGGCACGACATTGTATTTTCAGACGAATCTCGATTCTACTTACAATACGACATCATGATGCTTGCATTATAGATCGTCATAATGGTCCGATACCCCGAGTTATGGTTTGTGGTGTCATTGATTTTGCTCCCACAAGGCGCCTAATAAGCATTGGTAGCACACTCAAAAGCCAACCGCCACATCTCAGAAGTGCTGCAGATTGTCGTCCTCCATCACATTCAAAAGTTTCCTGCGACCAACTTTTAATTCGACAGCGCGCGACTGAACATGTATGTATTATTGCCCACTGTATATATCATGAAACATGCATGTATTATGGCCAATGAAAATCATTATGAACTATGTATGTATTATGTAACAGGCTCAATATATTATGAACTATGTAAGCACGTATTATGAAAGATCTATGTATTATGAACTACTTGTATATGTTCATGTACTATGAACTGTGTCTGTCATGAACTATGTAACTATGTCAGTATATATTATGAACTATGTAACTATGTAAGCATATATTATGAACTACGTAACTATGTAAGCATATATTATGAACTACGTAACTATGTAAGCATATATTATGAACTATGTAAGCATGTGTATGTATGAACTATATAAGCAAGTATACAGGATCAATGTATGCCCTTATAGGGCCCATGAGGTGTTGCCCCGGATAGTTGTGGAACCTGGACTAGACCCGAATAGTCTAAGTAAGTCGCACGAGTGTTCAGATTCTGCTCTCAACTGTCAACTCCAAGTGGCATGCAAAGTTCATAAATTCTTTACTATCCACCAACTCTGCCTTGGTCCTCCCATTTTTTCAATATGTCGTCTATGAAACACGTCTGACTGTCGTTGACTGTCACACGAGTAGTTCAGCATACAGTGCCAGATGAATTCCGGCGATGTGTGGAAATAAAATGGATTTACATACTACCAATACACATGCAAAGTTTCTTTCTTTCAATGCCGAGGCGTGTGGCAGTAGTTATTGCCAGCCACGGCATATAAACAAAAAGCTCTTTTTTTGCGTAAACGTTTTTGTGAGGTGAACGTGGAATCAATATGCACTTGTACCTATATTATTTGTTCAATAAATATGCCTGTGTTATTTCTTGTTCTTCTTAGTATTGCATTTTGAATGGTTAGCAATGTATAACATGCGCTGGTACTTTTAACTGGTCCATCATAATTATTCTTTCAAAGCTATATAAAATTTACTTCTAATTAGATAAAAAATATTTGATTCAGGTATATTCTAACTGAAATATTACCCTCCATAAGGCAAACAAAAGCAACTCATTTTAAAATCCATGAGTAAATTATGTAAAAATTTTATTTATTGTATACGAATTTTCAATGATCAAAAAAGGAAAATGTATGCATTCTCTTGATCTATTTAAAAGTATTTTAGTTTTTGTTAAATTAATTTTTACCAAGCTAATTACAGAAGTTTATTTTCCTACAAAGCTAAATCTACACACCTAAGAAGGAATTTCACGAACGTTTTTATAAAATTTTAACCGTTCAAATAAAAGCCAAATAGCAGTATTCGCTTAATTATACAGCAATAATGACACGGATGATTAATTACAGAATCAGGGTTTCGGTGTAGAATAAAGTAGTGAGCTTAAAGAATTAACATTTCGATAACAAATTAAAAGGCGGTTGATATTTTAATTAAGAGCGTTTAGTTCGTTTATTAAACATTAAAAGCTTTGATAACTTGTGTAGAATACATTTAACTTCCTAAACTATAATGAATTACAAAGTAAGTTTTGCAAACGCGTAAAAGTCAAATTACCCAATATGTGATATATGTCTTAACAAGATGTCCAAACTTTAATTGATTTTCAAAGTATGACAGTTGTTTCGCCATCTAACAAAGATTTGGAAATGATAACTTTGTCATCAGTTGAAAGCATCGAACTGTTGTTCTGTAATTATGGCAAGATTAATAACAAAGGCAAATTGATCGTTGGAAAGCTGATGAATAAAATTATGCATTGATGCGCTTGTACACAAATACTGCGGTTTAAAATCCATGACAATAAGAAATCACTGAATTTGAATTAGTTTTATTAATTGCAAAGATGTTGCATTAACAGAGAAGAATTGTAAAAAAAAGCTTAGACGGATTTTTCAGATCGGGCTAAAAAACAAAGTTTATCTTTCATGAATTAAAAATATGTAGGCAAAATTATACATTACGCAATGAAGTGAGATTTTGTGGGAAATTAAATTAAATGCTAATATTGTGTTTCAGTAGCATAATTACGATATCAAATTTGCTTTTTATGAAATAATAATTTCTAGTTGGACAATGTTACAAACTTATTTAAAAAAGGAAGTCTGAAAAAGAGTAATGTTATATATGCAACTGCTAAATAATATTAATGGAGTTTCTATCTTAGTACCTACTTTTGGAACTTAAGAAGTGTAAAGAAATTAGAAAAAAATTTCGAACTGATTACTAAAATTTTTAAAAGCAGATTCAAATCATGGTAAATTATCCTGAAATATTTTTAAGTGTATTTTTGACTGACTATAACTCAAGAAGCTAATAATAAAAAGAAGAAAAAATGCTAGAAAATAAAAAAAAGTTCATAATTTAAATACGTGCAAATTGCGTTAAATACATTTACCAAGGAATATTTTTGCCGCTAAACATAACTTTTCATTCACCGAATAAAATTCCTTGCATATAATTCTAAGAACACGCAAAATAAAATACATGAAGATGGCTAAAATCATCATTATGTCTCGCCTACATCAGTCTAAAGAGACATTTATTCCCACGAGAGTAAATGATAGTTATTCCATGATAGCAGCAGTTACCGTAATAATGATATAAACAACATCCTACAAACGCAAACAGCACCACGCTGTCTAGCACATCTTACATATATATTCCTTTTGTTTGGATTTAATTGCGTAGAAATCTTCCAAGATAACATTGCTCGCTTTGCTACTCAGCTTATTTTCAATTTTAAAGTACAAGTTGCTTTCTTATTTTGCTATGGGCCATAAAAACTTTTATGGCTCTTCTCGTCTCAGGCCATAAAGGAAAGTATTTTCAAAAACTGCAATTTTTTTCCCTTATCGTGTTTATGAACTCTGGTTTTGGGTTATAACTCAGGGAAGTACCTAATTATGAGGTCCTCTAAAGTTATGGTGTAATTTGTATACGAATTGTTTGCATAGCGTAGCGTTTATTTTTGATGTTCATTTGACATAGTATTTTTCATTTGAAATAAGCTAGAATAAATCAAAATTGTGATTAATTTGTAAAGCATTTAATTGTTTGTTAGATGTGAATTTTTATATAAGTGAATCGCCCCTCTTTACAAATTAACTGTGATCACAGTACGTAATGCTAGCAGTAGCATTTTGATATTACAGGATGTATCTTTATTATGAGCGATGCATGCACATTAAATATACATTCGAAGTATGCATACATATCAAGCAGACGAAATGAAATTTTGTCGAGTTAGCCAGAATCAAAGACATAGCAATTATCACATTTGACTGACAAACAAAAACTCACTAATAATTAATAGTTATTTAATGAAAATTCGCATTCTTTAAGTAACAAGAAACTTGATTTGCTGGTTCTCAAAGATTCTCTGTAACTGTTTTTATTGCCTTATAATGAGGCTTCCTACAATGCCCGTGAGTAGCCAATTAAGATCATTGAATACTGATAGTCTGTGTGCAGGGTATTGTTCCCGGCGACTGAAAGAGAACTTGTTACTTTAGGTTCTTGTAATTTACCTTATTTCTGTAATTAACGTTTTTGTAATTAAGTTTCCGTAATGCTAATACATCCAACTCCTTTTAGAAAATCTTTCTACAAAGGCGTCCATCTTAAGATTGACAGCATGAGTGAGATTTGCCGTAAACGTAACGCACAATCCAATTTTTCGTGAAGCATCTGAAGTTCTTAATCATAATCTTACCCGTCAAATTTGGTCTAGGTGCTAGTTTCTGTTCGGTAAATTAAAATTTCAACTTAAACAGCATCATTTTCGTAGCACTTTAGAAATTAAGTAAAACGGAACGAGAATTGTTGAGATTCCGAAAATTGATCTTTATGTAAGTATCAGCACTAACTGTGAATGTATCAGCAGAGGCACAGCATTAGAAGAAATCGAACGAAAACAGCATTAAACAATGATTTAAAGTTCAGTTACTAGCTTCAAAATCTTCATTTCCCCTTTATGAAGACTCGGTGTTGCAGAGTATACATGGTGATTCAAAACTCTAAATGCTAACTTTAATGGAAGACACGGAACATTTAAACAAGCGTTTTTGTGGAAAAAAAAAGCGTTCGCAGATGCCTTTTATTCTGAAGAATCTACTAGTCTGCATATGAAAGGCAGAATGTGCAAAAACATTTTTATTTGTAGCAATTTAAAAGTTTTACAGTAGCTGGTTCAGCCAACCAACTTTTATAAGCAAGTCCAATACTAGAGCGGGCGCAAACACCGCGGCTATACCTGGCGGAAGAATTTAGAGGATTTATTAGAATATGGCAAAGCAATCTAGAACTACCTGCTTAAGAAAAAGAAGGATGCCCTCGTGAAGGACTTTCTAAGGAAAAATGACTTCATATTCACATTACACATGAGGAAAGCTTCGAAATTTCACATGCAGCCAGCCCGTTCCCAGGGATTTGAACCGAGACTCGAACTACTGGTGTTCATTGCTAGCATGCTGGTGGGCGAAAGACTTTAGGGGTGACAATTTTTTTAATTTAGGGAAGCACCCAGGTAGTAATAACTCTAGCGCTAGCTTTGCTTATACAAACCTATGAGTTTCGACAGTAATAATAAGGCTAATATTTCGAATATGGTAACAGGTAGTTTGGCGACATTTTGGTAAGGCGATAAAGGTTACTAGCTAGGACTTTAGCAGTGTACATGGATAAAGTCAAGAGTGTGCGCAATTCCATTTTTGTTCAATTCTGGGATTTTTTTTAAGTGAAAATAGGTCGACGTGTACATGGATGATACCGTGCATGTGGAATTCTTAAAAACGCGGCAAGCAGTGAGCGAGTCTGCACTTTGTCCCAATTTCACACCAAATCTTCGTCATGATTAAGCACTTTCTTGTTTTTGTTCCATAAAAGTCCTAGCATAAGCGTAATTCGGCTAGTAGATTGTTGGAAAAAAGTGTTGAGTAAAAAAACATGCCTTTACTTCGTGAAAACAAAATGGCGTCCAAACAAAAACTAGCAAATTGCTATAGCAGGGTTGGTCGTCAAAAAATCGCCAAGTAACCACAATCCAAAGATTAACCAATGATAATAATAATAATCAAAGAAACTCTTCAGATATCCTCCCAGGAAAAAAAATCATAGAGATCGGCGATGTCAAATAGGATTGATTGCAACCAAGGTTGCAATCAACTACCGACCGACCTGTCTTCTAAAAACCACCATCAATACTCCACGTAAACGAAATCCGCGTTTCGAACGGCGAGGGCAAAAAGCAGCCAATTGCCGATACGTCCAGCAGCGACCTTTAATATCAGACTGTGTCTTCTATGGGCAATCATTAAGTAGTAATAAAGGTTTGAAAAAATCTGTTTCAGAGAAACTAGTTTCCGCGCAACTTACCTCCTATTAAACCTCATATAGGGAGTCGTATAAATGTGGGCTGGTGTTGCTTCGGCTTTGAAGAAAAAATAACTTTGAAGACACGCATATTAGTAAACATGCGTGAAATTTAGTCTTTAACCTTATATTCAAAGATATATGCCACTCGGGCACATTGTCTCTCAGTCTGATAGTTCAACTTTCCAGGGCTTGATTCAAATGCCTATCTTTAGCAAAGCTTTCCTTCTTACTTTTTCATGCTTTCTTTACTGAAAAGACATCATACTGATTTCTGCCTTTTTTCTGTAGCAATTAGGGTACAAGTGTTCAAAAAACGGTAAAGGCATTATCAGTTTTAAATTGGGATATAAATTTTACATCAACACAAACGCCATCTCTGAAATTCCGTTTTTTATAACGTTCCTTCAAATCTCAGCAAACTGTAAAATTTTATTACAAAGTGCAACCCAGCTGTAAACAAAGAATTCCAGATTATATATTTGTTAAGATTCACTGACATGTCAGATTTTATCAGAATAGTAAATCAATAATGAAACTTCAAAACGAAAGCTTTTTAAAATGGAAATAACTCATTGAAGTGCATCTTATCTTATCTTACATAATAATTATACGCAAAGAAATGAAATATAGCATTATATCTCTCCAATTATGACATTCCTTACCTGGAGTCATTAAGATGCTTATATTTGTTTCATTCTTTTTAGTAACAGTATGTTAAAACAAACTTAAGAGCGAACTCTGAACAGCAGTATTTAAGCTGATAACAAACAGCACTTGTAATTTATAAAGAAATCAATCTTTAAAGTCACGGATATTGCCGACATGTTATGGTCATCCCATTAATGAGCCCTAACATCAGATTATGCTGCTTAAAATTATGTCTCACTTAGAAGCATGCTCTCCTACATGCAGGGCCCACCGCAAGCCGAATAGGTAAACAGTTGAATACTGTTGGTTCGACCCGAGTTCAAACGCCAGCTAACGGGCTAGCTGCATGAATGCTTTCATGCTTTCCTCCATGTGTAAGGCAAAAATACGAGCCTATATTCCATGGGAAATCCTGCACAAAGGCACCCTTTAACTAGGCAAATAGTTATCGGGTGTTTTGCCGCAAACCAACCTAAATGTGAACAATATATTAACGGAATGAATCAACAGAAACGGGTATACATTTAGTAAATAAAAGCACTAGTAATATTTTCTCTGATTACTACAGCTTTTCGCTTTTCTGTTTCCTTTTATGAACGGGGTGGGGGAGTAGGAGAAAAAAAAATTCACTCCATTTTTTCTATACCTGCGCAACTTAACCTTTAAATAAGCGAAAAATAATTCAATTAGATTCGTCTGTTTTGCATTTTCTACATTGGAACTAAGTTTACTTTGGAATATTTACATACATCATGATAACTATTCTCATCAATATTGTTAAGACAGACATTTAGTTTTTTTTTTTTTTTTTAATTTGCTCTTAACACACAGGTTTAAAGAAAAGTCAGTGGCACTGGTGGTCTGTGGGTTTGACTTTCATAGCCCTATTTTACGACATAATAGGAGTATTTCTGCCAACATATGAAAAATAAGGGAATGCTGGAAACTCGTTTCAAATCTTAAGCAGAAGTATGCGGGTTTTAGTTGGTTATCAAAGTTCTCTCGAGAGAAATAACAGGGGCTCACTCCTCGGATTGGTAAATTTTACGAGTTTTCTGAGTTAACGTATTCTTTGTCTGCTTCAGATTTTATTGACGCCTGCCTTTAGAAACGAAATCACCTCAAACTCAAGTTTATAACTCTGTCTAGGCCAAAGAGTGTTCTCTGGCTTATTGGAAGAATTCTTTCCCTGCATCTTTATCTACAGGATAAGTGGGTTAATCACACTACAATATTTTTTGGCGCCTTGTCTGAAATGTTTGTTAAACATGTGTACGGAGTATTCGTGATTTTTGAGTGCACTAACAATTACTTTTTTATGATCAGACTTTCCGATACTCAGTATTTTTCGTTAGTAAAGACTCAAGCAAGAAAAGAACATTAAATGTTGAATATATATCCTCATTTGGAATAGGATTTGCAAAAAAAAAAGGTAGTATCTCCGGAAACGATCAATATAAAGTAAATATCTTTTAAAATGCGCTTCGAAAAAAAAAGTCCTGAGAAAGGCTGATCAGAATGGACTTTTGCGTCTTGGCGAGAAATCTTATTATCGAGCGAAGATCAAAGTATGAGCTATCCTATAATCTTTGACAAGAAGTTTGTATGAAAGAAAAGGCATAAGTTACTTGATATAACAATATGTTCCATAGGGGAATTTGAATTAGAATGTCGAAATTTTCATTTGTCCTTGTCTAATAAATGACTTTATTGCTTTCTTTCATTTGATGCTTACACTTAACTTTAATAAACTTCTAACAAAGTCGAAATAAATCGAAGAAAACTCTTACAATGTAATAAAGAAGCTAATGATTTCGGAAATGTCAGTGTCTACGTTCATTTTCGTGCAGCACTGAAGTTAACGAGTTACTTCATTGAAGTTATTGCTTTTATGCTGATTATTTGAAGCTAGTATTTCAAGTAAACGAGGCAGAAGTATTTTGGCGATCGTCATATTTGAAAATAACCGTTTCGAAAGAAAATCAATTTAAAGAGCTTAAATAAGAATGATAAGCATCAGCATAATAGCGTAGACTGTGAATGACAAAAAGTAGTTTTGTTTAAAGATATGAAATTGTTTGGTTCATTGATTAAAAGGCAGACTTTCTAAAGAAAACTGGCTGTCAGGGCAGAATTAGTGAATTCTCATTGAAAAATACGTACACAGAAAAACTATGCGCCAGGATTTGAACCCTCGTCAAACTATCAGCAGACAATGGTGTTACCCACTCGGCGACTGGTCGGTGAGATCTGAAGAACAGTTTTCTTATTCATTTCAAATAATGTCTATGTTACCCTGAAAGACCGAAAGTGGAGAATGTCGACTTTCACCGGAGAATGTCAACATTCACCAAATTCGTCGGTGAAAGATCGAATATTGCATAACATTCTTGTACATTCGGACCCTCACCGGTGCATGTCGACAATCACAGATATGCTCTGGTGGAGATCGAAAAGAGAGGAGGATATGTATATGCTGTCATTGCAAATGGAAGTGTTCCACAAATAAATGCAGTTGTAAAAGTAAACGAATTTTTCTGCGCTACAATTCATTCCAAAAAAAAAAAAAAAAAAAAAAAAAACACTTATTACCTTTCGTCAACCTACATACATAGGTGAGGAAGGTAATATTTTCGGCTCAAAAATTCGATAGGAGTTATCAATGAATAAACTCAAATGAGGGTCCCCACAACACGTTTTCTCTACTTTTACAATGATGTATGTCTATGCGTATGTGCATGACGACGCTTTCGTTCACAATAAATCTTATACCAAACTTCCAAAAATTTCTATTTCCCGTATTTAAGCTTCCTGCATTCATGTAAAAAGTTCATTAGATTTGGGGTAAAATTTGACAATCAGAAATGGCACTTACCTTAAAGCTCGTAACAGCTTTTAATGAAAAACTTTATTAAATTATAATTCAAAACCTTTCAGTTTTAGTATTTATGACTTTTACATCAATGAGAACAATATATTATATTTTGGCTAAAACTAATTAACCGGAAATGATACATTACTTGAATAAGAACAGTAGCTTATTCAGCTCTGAACAGATTTTCATGAAAAATATATCGTTGTGTTCTTACGGGTTCGTTATACTAGATTGAAAGCTCAAGCTGAACTAACAACAAATGAGAGATGCTCTCTTCGATCTTATATAGTTTTCGCTCGGCCGCCGAGATATTTCTAGTACTTTCTGCTTCTCGAAATTACTGGAAGGCAAACGAGGGTCGATTACAGTTACATTTACATAGCACGTCAATTACAGTTATTCAAGTATAATATCCATTACAGTTATAAAGGAAGCGGTCCGAATGTCGCCAAACGGTTGCCAAGTTTGGTGAGTTTGGGTGATTTCTTGCCAAATTTGGCAACAAAAAGTCGCCATTGCCAGTTTGACGATATCTCGCCAAATTAGCGAGATTGCCATTTACTGAATGTTAAATAGACTTGCCCCTATATTCATACTTTTCCGACAGAGCATGCATCGTCTCTAGAGATTTTCATGTTACGTTATAAAGAAAAATATAACAATTTCACATACAACTGAAAAAATATTATGATCAACTCAAAACTTCTCAAATTTGCTATTTAAAACTCATATGTGCATCTAGAAAATAAAATCATGACTGAGAAGAGCACATTAAATGTTGAATATATATCATAAAACAGAAGTTGTACTTCAATTGGAATTCTTAACAGAACCTCACGGAAAAATATATAATAATATATATGGTAAATATAATCATGGAAAAATATAGAATCACTGTAATAAGAGTTTAAAATCTAAAATAATGCAGCACATATTAAGTCTGTTTCTGTTATATCTAGACATGATATTTATTTACATGAATCTATAGAAGAGAATTATTTTATGTAACAGCGTTTCATACACTTGGTATTTTCTTACATTGTTGACGATGACGAGACACACGAGCAAACAACAATTCGAAAACACCTATTGCTTTACTTCTTTTTGATTCTGGAGCGAACGGTAGAATTACTATTCAGCTGTAATTCCCAAAACTAGGGAGTTTTGTTTACTGATACCTACATATCGAAAGGATACAAAAGCAGATCAAAATGAATCTAGATTTGTTGTCTCTATAGAAATAGCACAGAAGAAAATTAAATTATGGGATTCATTTCAAGGCATTTATTTTAGGTACTGTTCTGTTTTCAGGACCGGGTTCAGAAATGTATGCATGTATATATGTAAGTACGAATGTATATGTGTACATATATACACATATATACACATATATGCCCATACATACAAACACACGTTCTTACTTTCATACATTTCTGATTCCGGTCCCGATAATAAAACAGCACCTTAATTTAAATATATTATAAAAACTTAATTTTCTTTGATTAAAAAACAATCAAATTATATATTATTCAGCAACCTAATAACATACAATTTTTAATAAAAAGAAATAACGAGGCAAATATTTGATTACGTTATAAGGTATTTCTCCCGCCTTCGTAATGTAGTGGTCAGCACGCTCGGCGCGTATTCGAGAGGCCCGTGGTTCGAGTTCCGGCGAGGCCATTGCTAATTTTTCACATAAACTGCTTCAAAAATACCTAATGTCTCTACAGTGGCGCCCGAACTAAAAGGGTGGTGGATGATGATTGTCCACCCCCGTCAGTATTTGGCGATTGGATCCCCTAATTCCCAGTCGGCCTTTAAAAGGAAGAGTATAATGTATTTCTCCCGCCGCGCTAGCATACCTTCGTAGTACAGTGGTCAGCATGCTCGGCGCGTATTCGAGAAGTGCGTGGTTCGAGTCCCAGCGAGGGCATCGCTCATTTTTCACATCTCCTGCTTCAAAAATACCTAATGTCTATACAACGTTGATATAACTAGTTTAATTTATAAATAGATGTAACTAGAAAAACTAGTTTTTATACATAGACAATTACATTTAATAAAATAGAATTAAAAATTTCGTATTACAAACATTTCTGTTTATTCGAATAACAAATTATACTATACCGTATCAACAGTATGTGATACTTTAGTAAAGGTCGTTGCTATTTATAACATGGGATTGATGGGAGGTCATGTGCTTGCCATATCAGATTTTTTTTTAATGTTCTATCTGATGACTATTACCTTTCTCCCTACACATCAGTTTCTTGAAGTTAGCAGTGACATTTTCTCCACCCTTCTTCTAAAGTTTTCCATAGCCCATTTAGAGTCTAGAGAATTCTCGAGATATCCCTACAGATGAACCTTACGACTATTGATGAAAACATCAGAGGACATTGAAGGAATATGAACAAAACTTATATTTTTAATATCTTTCACTTTTCTGAAGAAATTTAAAAGAAAATCTCGATTTCACGGATGGCCTTGCCGTAATGGAGCTGAACTCATTCAGGACTCTGCGAATAAAGAAATAAAATTTTATCTTTGAATACAGAAATTATTGTTTTGAGTCCATAAAAAGCTTATTCTACTACTTGGTCTGGCTATTGTTTTTAACTTCGTTTGTGAAAGAAACCAACCAGAAGCAATTATATCTTTTTTAATGAATCTATCAGTGAATTCTTTAAAATTACTTAAATTTCAGATCTCGCAGATATTTTGCTCTAATTGTGCGCCAACAAACTTCTCTTCCTTCTTCTCGTTATTTAGGATAAAGAACGAATTATTAAAAGCGACAAAATAGTACCATTTGTCTCTCGCTTATATGATTTTCCTGCATCATATTCCATATTCAGCTATATGCGCAGGCAAACCGCAGCGAATAATTTATATTTCATCTATTTTAAGACTTGAAATTTTTTTTTTTTTTTTTTTTTTTTTTACTGACTACTTTCATGTGTATTTAAAGCTACTGCAGTTGGATTCTGAATTGGTGGACTTTGTTTCGAAATTTATGGCTTTAGCTAAGAAATAATTGTAAAAGTACATTCTTTCTTCGGATGATCATTGCCTATTCGTGGTGTAAAAGCAATGCTGTATAAAGATTTTACTTTTTGCAATTATTTATTTTGTATTCGAAAATATTAATTCTGCAATTTTCATAACTCTTTGACCACAGAATAAGAATATTTCTCTTTGAAAGCGAAATATCGTAGCCTTATATCCAAAACTTGTTTATACATTTCATTAAAAAGTTAACCAAAACACAGTTAGTTTAACCATAACACCGTTAGTGTCTAAATGGGAGAGATATTATTGCGTTGCAAAAGCGTCCGTCACAGGCCAGTGCACTTGTGTGGTATGAATACAAACCAGTTTCCTTACAAAGCCCTCTACGAAAGTGGAGGGCCTTATAATTTTAATTAGAAAGCCTTTGAATGCTTTGATGTAATCAACTAAACAAAAAAAATCCTCTGCAATGCTGAGGGTTTTTCTCTTTATTAAATTCCTTCTGAAACTATATCAACGGCCTTTCTATTATCAGATGACTTGAAATGGATGCTAAAAGTTGAAAAAAAAAAGACTTTTATTGAACATAGATTATTTAGTAATAAAGTGCATTTTTTTAAACTTTCGTGCATGTGACCAGAAATTTTGAATAAAAGCAGCTAAGAAGCACTTAAATCAAATGTACTCCGTCTACGATCGAAGAGGATAAAGTATAACGTTTTTAAACGGCGTTTTACCTTTGAATGAATATGAGAAACCCCAAAAGCAGCACTGATATAAAATGAAATTGTTGGCCTTCAGAACAAAATAAATAAGATACTATAAGCAACACTTATTTTAAGTACAAGTAACTGTGCAATAAATAGCCCCCCTAACCAACTTCCGCTTTGACAAGCCTTAAAACCAGGCCTTTGATTGTACGATAAAATGTTTTCAAATGAATATGAAGTTCATGAAAACAGATCGCTAGAAAAAATAAGATTTCATGATAGATATGAGATTTGATTAATATTAAATAAAAACCTGCAGCAAATTTAAGGGGAAGAAAAAGAGTAAGAATACGAAATTTTTTGTAAATTAATTAGCCAGCTATAAATGTTTGGCAATTCTCTGCTTTAATGGTTACGATCACACTTTTACAATCGTTAGCAGATCTTAAATTGAAGTAGATAAGGCTTGAAAACTTTTCTTATTTCCACGATCAATAAAGTGCTATGCTTAAGAATATCGATAAAATGCTCCAGCGATTATAAATCGCAACGACTTCGATCGATAATAACCCCTGTGTAAAGTTAAGCAAGCAATGCATATTATAAATAGTTGTTCGCTTTTTAGTTTTATAAAGTTCTGCCTGCAGGGGTACATACGAAAGTAAACAATATTGCCTACCATAAAGTAAAATAATAATAATAAAAAATATCCTCGTAAACGCAGGTGGTGGGACCCGCGCTTTGTCATAAAAGTAACCCTGAACGACGGCAATTTAGAAAAGCAAATATTCTTACGAAAATCGCACTTTTTTTTAGACGAAAATGTACAGTTTACTGCACCAGTTTTTGTTTTAAGAACTTTTTAGTACCATCTGCTATCAGAAACGGAACATTCTGCCAGAAGTGTTTTAGTTTTCGAGTCCCATAAATGCTTGCATTCCAAATCCAGTAATTCCCAGTTCTCTGAAAGCAGCGATGGAAAAACTGCAATTTATTTCATAAATATTGTATGCGGATGCAATAAATGATGCACATTTTAACTATACTGTAAAAGAACCTATATATAACTACGCATTTATAAAGCATATGCACTTGCCAATATTTCTTAAGTTCTCCGATTATAAAACCGTTAGCAGTTGTTTATTTTTCGCCAAGTTAAATTGTTATATATACACAGAAATTTAAATGCAGGCATACAGAAAACTGTTTTCATTTTTCCAGCTTATTAAAGTACGTTAGAAAAACTAAGTTATCTGATCGGCTATAAAGCTTAGATTTTTCAAAATAAGTTAATCGCAAATATGCTTAATTTTGTCGCAGAAACTGATAATAATGCAATTCGTTGGCCCACCAGCGGCCGAGCGGTAAAAGCCGCTGAACACTGGCAGTTCGGTCCGGGGTTCAAATTACGGCGAACGGGCTGGCTGCATGGGCGTTTTCGTGGTTTTCCCCATGTGTAACGTGGATACGAGCCAGTTTCCCTTAAAAAGACCTCCACGGGGCATCCCTCCCTTTCCGTGTAGTGCCTAAGGGCGGAGCACGTAATAAGTAAAAAAATGCATTTCGTTGCAAAAAATTACGAAAAAGGTGATTACAGATTTATTTCATTGAATATTTATCTTAGATGTGAGTATTAAATGCAGAATTTCTCAAAAATAAGAAAGAAAAATTTATAAAAACTTTCAGCAGTTCATGAAAAACTTTCAGATGGAAAGGTTCTGTAAATATAAAATCTAACCTCTTAAGATGGTCATCTACGATATATGTTAATAGATTAAGTATAGATATTTTCATGTTTTCAGTGTAAAATTTCAAAAAAAAATAATATCTTCATAGAGGCAGCTAGAACGAGTACTGTTTTACACAGGACGGATCCATTAGCCCCCAAATCGAACATCTTCGGGTTAGAAATAGCGGGTCACACATTTCGCTAAAGAAATGTGAATTTCCATAGCTAAAAAAGGGATCTAAATCAGTAAATTAGTCCTCGAATATTTCGGCAAATTTTACATATAAAGCTATAGAACGTTTTTACTTAATTTTTAAAGCATATTAAATAAATGAATAATTCACTAATCAAATTTTATTCTCCGCAAACTACATAGAAAATTAAATTTTGTCTTGTGAAAATTGTTCTATCTGTAGTGTTGAAGTTATGCCCAGAAAATTCTATATCATATTTTAATTAACTTTGTAATCGGAAGTGTACATCTAAGACAAATATTTATAGAAATAAAGCTTACAGCCATTATTTTTGAATTCCTTGAGTAATATCTTGTACTAAGAAAGAGCAAATAGTAAAGAAACCTAACGTTTTCAAACTTAGGAATACACGAAATTCTGTCAAATTCATTAGTCTTTTATTTGAAATATTTTAATAAGAATATTTAGATAAATATTAGGGTACTTAAAATGAAGTTTCTTAGCAGATGACAAAAATATAAATGACATTAATTTGGAAAAAAAATATTTTAAATAAATGGCTTATTCTATTAAAAATCATTTAGCGGATCGTCGGGCAGACAGACTCCGTTTTTATTACTTAATTATTCCGTGAATGGAATTCCTGATGGCCTAAATTTATGACGCATACATATTCATGCTTTTGTATTAAACATTTTGCCATTTTAAACTCTTAAAAGTGACCTTTTTTACGCATCTGAAGTGTAATAATTGCGTTTTTTTAAATATATTTTTTTACAGCAAATTTTACCAATTTTCATTGAGACTTGAATCGATGATCTTCTAAAATATTGCAAAGATAAGTTTACTGATAGTCGAGCCGAAGAAGTATACTTTTCCTTTCCCCTCCCTCCACTTTTTTTTTTTTTAAATTTATGCAGATTTATAGTGAACTTTTGGATTCTTCAAAATATTTTTTGTCTCTTCAGTTGATATTTTGTAACATATATAATAAAAAATATGAAACATGATACCCATTACAATGCCAGGTTTTGAACTTCATCGCTAAACATTACATCGGTAAACGAAAAATAATAATTATCCTCATTTAAACCTACCAAGTGCTTAAGACTGCCGAAAACTGGTAGTTCGACTCAGGTCTAAAAACCTCGATGAAAGGGGGGATGGCTGTATGGGTGTTTATGTGGTTTTTACCATGGGTAGAAGCCAGTTTACGTCAGAAAGCCCTTCATAAAGACGTCCTTCTCTCTATGAGTTTTCTTGTTCTTTGCCGTACTTATATAACATAACCTTAACAACATGACCTAATTAAGATTAAACAAGTAAAATATATAAATAAAAGGCTATAGAAAAGTTTTGCGATAAAGATGTGATAAATAAAGCGAAAATCGGCAAATATGACAGTCTAACCTAAACGAAAAAATAGCTTTACGACTTTAATAGCTTTTGTAAGTACAGAACATTTTTGCGAAAGCAGTTAGCAATAAAGCCAATCACTCTTTCTATAGACGTCGTTGTCCTAGCACCTGATCGCCAAAAGAGAATCCAGGGAAGTTCTACATTTCCCAGGGGGTATCTCACATACGTGCTATAGGAAATAAGAACCAAAGGACAAGTTGGTCAGTAAATAAAAGTAATAGTATTGTCCTTGAGACAGTAAAAGGGAAGTCAACGACGTTGTAGGCGTGTAATGACGTCTTGTAGAAAGAACAATATTTTCTGAAGCATCCACGTTCAGCTACTGAAAAGGATTTAATCCTTTGCCTTTAGACCTGAAACGAGTCATGAATGTAGCAGTTCCAGGTACAATGAGGATGATAATTCGACGGGCTTTTCTTGTCACTCCAAATTCCATTACTATACACAATATGCGGTACTTTGAAGAATGGTCCCTTATATGCTTATTATTTATACAGACGAATAGGTATTTCTTATCACAGAATGTGATTATTATTAGTTTTAAACTTACACTCTTTCCATTGGATTGCTACAAAATGCAGAGTGGTAGAAAATGGTGGCCGCAGATTTTATTTCTTTGAGTATTGATCCTTGACATATTCTAGGATGAATATTACTATGATTTTCTGGCAAACATTAAAATTATTTTGTAGCATTTTTGAGTGCTCTCTAACTGTTCCCCTTCTTACTAGAGACCTCATAACTGGATGACAACAATTCATCCTACAAGTTCCCCAAAACTAATTCAAATATTAGGTAAACAGTTTAAAAATATGAACATTTAATAGTCATCCCCACAACAAAAAGCAGAAAAACAAACTCATGACCATAAAGGCACTTAAAAACCATTTTTATCAGTATGATTATAATGTTATATGATCCTCATTACATAGCTTGCAGGAACTCGAAAACGTTTCTTCCAAAACATATCATAATCCCGTTTATGTGATTAATAGCTTCGTTTTCCACTTAAAATATATATAAAAAAGGAAAACTAACGGAAACTCTCATTATTTCGGAAAAACGAATTTAATAAGCAATCATTAGATGGTATCAAATCACCCTCAAGCGTGACATGCGACAAACTATTTGCGTTCTCATTTTCTCTTCTTGACCAAAATTTAGAAATTTCTACAGCCTTAAATTAGAGAAGATCATACACTGATTAAGAAATTCTTTGACGGAATTAAAGCAATTCAATATCTTCAAACTTTTTTTTTTCTTCTCTTGCCCACCAGCGGCAAGCGGTAAAGACGCTGAACACTGGTAGTTCGGTCCGAGGTTCGAATCCCGCGAACGGGCTGGCTGCATGGGCGTTTTCGTGGTTTTTCCCATGTGTAACGTGTATACGAGCCAGTTTCCCTTAGAAAGTCCTCCACGAAAGGCATCCCTCCCCTTAGGCAGATAGCCCTAGTGTGCTTTGCCATAATTAAATACACCACACCACTTCAAACTTTTCCCTTGATTTAATGAGGTAAGTGCTAAAAGCTTAAGCGTTTGATGTACCATTTTGAAAACCTTTTGAGTCGCACAATGAGTCGGTAGGCGAAATGTTTTTTGAATGGACAAGCATAAAATCAGTGACTAAATTTTGCTATAAAGATAAACTGTACAATTCTCGGGTCCTCAGATGTCATTCAATATGCCCCCAGAGAAATAAAATTTATGAAGTATCTTTTAATGATAAAATGTGTATTTTTAAATGTAAGAGTTACATCTGACAGTTCTGACCTGCTATGATTCACAGTAAAATGCATAGAGAAGATGAGACTAGGGCATACTATACGAGGAGGAGACACACACCAATATAAGCCCCCCTTACACCCCCCAAAAAAAGGAAGTTTGGCGTAGATTCGTATAGATGTGTTATACACAAATGTATGAATTTTGAGGACGATTGACGTATAGGCCTCTCTTAAAAAAGAGAAAAAGAAAGGAAAACTGTAGTACTTATTTCTTTGTCTAATTAGTTTATAAAAGTTAATTAATGACGCAAAATTTAACGGAATATTCTTTTCATCTAAATTAATCAGAAGAAATAAATTAGGGCATATTAAGAGCAACAGAAATAAACTGCTATTTGTTTGGGGAAGGATTCAGTTCAAAGAAAAAATTATTTGCTGTGTACATGTTAAGAAAGTTAACTGATCGAACTCTCTCTGTTCATAATGTCTATTAACACATACTACTAGCAATCGCCGAGGATTTCCAATGCATCGATTTTCTTATACGTTACCGACAGTGTATAACTAATTGAGCAAACTGAAGCATACTTATAAAAGTATTCTAGAAACAATTTACTTGAGATCCAGAGATGAAAGGGAAAAAATGAATTGAACCTACACCTAAAGGCCTCGATGCGTACTTTCCTGAAGAAAAAATCGATAGCTGATATCAGTTCGTTAAGCTAACGTAAGTAAAGTGAAAGTAATTACACACTCTACAGGAAGAAATATCATTAAGATCATTTTACCAATGAAACGTTCTATACATGTATGCATCGCATCCATTGCCTCGGGAAGAAACAAAAAATCTACAAAATAGCGAAGAACATAGCGATCTATTTTAAGAAAATCCTCCAGACTATTTGAACTTTGGCCTTTTAGCAGCAAAATTACATGCTTAAGAGAGTATCAATTAAAATATAATATACATACAAACAGAAAGCAAATGAAAAAGCATTATTTTTTAAATTTATGTTTTACTAAATGCGCATACATGCTTTAAACAATAAACAATCAAAATTAAAAGTGGACATATTAAAGAACAGCGGAATTTGAGATCATTTAACATAAGGAATTACCCTTATTTAGAGCAATCAAATCAAGTAATTAGCTCATTGAAATCAAGCAATTAGCTCATTGAAATCAAGATGAACTCAACTGTGTATATAAACGATAAATGGATCGATACGAAATGATAAAAACTAGAAGAAAGATGCAAACAAATATAAGAATGGATAAAAAAAATATACATCCCAGGCGTTAACAGAACCCACGACAGATGGATTCGACGGACTTCTACCCTTTTTCTTAGAGGAATTTCGCCCGACAATACACTAAGTGCTACAGTGCCGCAAATACACTACACGTACAGTCAAACATCCATGCCTTATGTGGGATTCGAATCCAAGCTCAAGCATACAGGAGACTGTTCTCTACTAATTTAACAACAGGATAGCATAGTAATAATCTACTAAATTTAAGTCTTTAAATGTGCCACATAGGAAAAATGTGTCAATGATAAAAAGGTTCTTTTTTCTTTTCCTGCCGGCAACTTAAAAGAAAAAGAAAGAAAAGAAGAAAATGAAAAGGAAAAAAGGTTTTCGTCCTTCTTCATGCGATCAAAATTCCCATGATATCGTTCATTATCATTTATGGGGACAGTGCACTAGTTAACATAAGTACATATATTAAATTTTTCAAATGCACATATCTAATATGTAGCTTTTGCGCTAGAAAAATGTTGCATTGGTTTGAAATTACCGTTTGTAGGCAAGCCGAAATCGTAAATTTTGTACTTAAATTCATTTTATATGATCATTAAATCAATATTCTTTTCTTTGGATAGAAACTGTTCATGTCATATAATTCTGACTATTATTTTCAACGCTAGTTTTGCATACTGCGTACACAAAGTTTTAATAAAGTAAGGAACAGGTTATTAAATGTAATTTTCTTCGAAGAGAAGTTCACATCAAAATTTAAATTTCACGTATTTTTTAACAAAAGGGTTCACAAAAAGGGATCTAGGATTCCTCACTTATATTCTATTAACTAAGTGTAATGTCGAGGAATCTAGTGAACAGCTAAGCGAATAATCGTTTAAGTCCAAGAATAGAAACGTAAACTCAGGAAGGGTTAATTCCCATTTATTTAGCTCCAGATAAAGACATGCAGTCGGCCCCTTTCTCAGGGCGTACAGCAAAGCCTCCATTTGGGCTTAAAATGTAAGAAATAAGAGCTAACTAATGACTAACGGAAGATATTTAGACGAAGCAAACACAATTCTAAACTAGTTAGCCCGTAATATTTAAATCAGACAGCGAAGACTTCAAAAGGCACGTAATACGGCCGAGCGCAATAACCGTTAGAGCGACGTAGCCAAAAGGCAAACGCGCGCTATTCAGGAATCCTAACTCTCTGTCGAAGTCAGTAGAACTTTGACTTAAACACTACTCTACTTCTCATTTGCATTTAGCGCGATTCTAAAAACTCATTCTGGTAAGGAATTGTAAGCTGAAGCTAGAAGAGATAGAAAATGTTCACAAACTTAAAAATAATCGTTATAAAATTAAGATATACCTGACATCAGATCAAGAAACATATTTTATTTTATTAATTTTTTTATGTGTTGACGTGTTTATGACCAACGATCTGTTTCCCCCTCCCCCTTCAACATCCTGTATAATATGCTCCTACTGAATGTAAATGCCGATAGAGAAAAACATTACGTGAATTTGCTATGGACACAGAATATTCAATGGTGGCCTTATAAATGCACAAAGCGCAGAATATCCGGTTATTAGTTTATCTTGCATCGCAGTATGAAATAAACACACAGTGCAATATTCTTTCCATTTTATAAAAGTCATCTCTCATTTACCATATGATCTTCCGGTTACAGCTTAAGATTTACAAATCTCTGGGTTGGTTTCCGCATTATTTGACTAATAAGACAGGTAGGCTACGAGTATAGGTAAATAGGTAATCTATAAAGCAGCAAATTAGTTCAGCAATTTGTACAGTTTTTATTCGCCGTTGAATAATTCAGTACGCTCTGTATAGTCTAAAAAATTGCTTAATTTTAGACCTTATTAAGCATATCAGGTTTATTTCACACTATACATAATTTTATAATCAAAAGCTGAGTCGTAAATATTTTAACTTTGTATTTTAGTTACTTATTTGAGAATGTTAAATAAAATATGTTAAAAATCATAATATTTGTTAAATTTAACTACTATTAAATATCTTATTAGAGGAAAGAAATAAAAAACTAAGAATTTTATTTTCGATAATAATCCTGTAACTTTTAAATACTTGAAATTTTAAACAGCATGGATTTAGAATGAATAAGAGCTACCGAATTTTTAGGAATGAAGCAACAACATAAGCTTTATTCTTCATTTTAAGCGACCAAACACTGCTAATCCTCTCACAATGCGAAACACATTTTTATCTCGTTATTTCTAAAAAAGCGGGTAGGAGTTCCATTATTGGGAAGAAGGAAAATAGGAAAATGATAACAGATAACAGGCGGAATAGGGGCAGGGGAAAAGAAAAAAAACCAAACCGGAGAACGCACTGCTTTTAGAAGAGCTTGAAAACGAAGACTATACAAAAACTCATTATGAATATTTTTTACTACTTATGGTATTTTTTTAACCAATTTATGACAAAGGCAGCCACGGCAAAGAACGAAAAAAAAAAGAAAGGAAAAAACAGCGGAAGAGTTAAACAATGTTAATTCTTTTCCTCTTGTTGGTATTACGTTTGCTTATATTTCCATTTTTTTTTCATATCTGCATATTTTTTGCAACCCCCCATCAACGTAAACATGCAAAAAATATGGAGTATAAGGGAGGAGATTTTTAAAAAATGATTCAAAAAAAAAAAGCAGTGTTGCTTTATTTCCGAAAGAAACATTGTGAGTTTTATCAGATTTAAGCAAGAGTTAAAAAAAGCATTTAAATTCGGATGTAAACAGAATTAAACTATTCATCGTTCCACTACTACACTACAAGCAGACATTGCAGAATGTAAAAGGAACAAGAAAACCCGTTTGAATGACTTAACAGAGAATTAAATTTCAAAAAATTTAAAAGATATGCCCTTATACTATCACACATACCTTATTAGAAATAAAATATTCGGCCTTCGTCGAATATATATATCTTTATATAATTATTTATATAATATATTATCGTATGTGATTAAAATGCCAAGATATCTTTCCTAATTGATAATCACTAAGATTATCGCTTTCTGCAATTATTGCACTGTCTTGAAAATAACAGTAGAAGATTCATCATATGTATCAAAATATTGGATGTGCATTGATTAATGGAACATGTGTACCATTTTATGACCACATGATAAATTATATGCTCTGTTGTATTCAAGACAAGGGATATTTCTCATCTAGAGATCATAGTAAGGGGTTTCGGAAGCTTATATACGCAAAATAATGAAAGTTAAATGTTTACGTGCATAGTGATTTCTGCAGTACATTTATCGATTGATTCATTAACGACAATACCAAGAGCTAGAATTTAAAATCTCCGTTTTATCTTCTATACATCTCTAATGCATTTAAAACGCCTCTAGTGTAGTCATTTATATATCTGTGTTTCAAGGCAAGTATTTTACGTCTTTATAAAGGATAATATAAAGTGAAATTTTCGAATGGCTTAACGATAGAATGAGCCGTGTGAAAAATAAATAGTGACTTCAGTTTCATTTCATTTAAACAGTGTGCATGATTAGACTAATTACGTCAATCACGATATGCATCAGCTCCTTATATTTTATACAATGGTTCAAATTTAGCGAGTACAGTTTAGAATATGAAGTAAAATATTTATAGTGAATTTATTAAGAGCATCATCATCTAAATTCAAAAGTCACTGCGTGCTCATTTTGCGTTACTTTTATACTAACTCACCAGATTTTGTCGCGCTGCTATATACTTTTACACACGAACGAGTAAATAAAAAAGTAAAAAATAGTAATTTTCTAAGAAGCATAAAGATAATTTCTGATAAATGAGCTTTTATTTTAATTCATTTATTGATTAAGGGGTATCAGCAACCCCTATACCGACAATGTTAAATTGGCCATTTTCGATGTACCTTTTCTCAAAAATCTGCTGTAGATACGCGCTTGAAATTTGTCGTATAATTAAAGTATACCTATCTGATTATACCAAAATGAGCTTTTGAAACATTTTGAATTTTAGAGTAATTTACAGAATATTTTGTTAGGCAAAGTAAAATTTAGCACTTTTCTCACACAAAAAATTTAAAAAAAATGTTTCTCAGTTTATCACAAAAAGCCCATTTCAGTAAATATTAGGAAACCTAATAAACAAGCCATACAAATTTTAGATACCTGTGAGCAGTAGTTCCTGAGAAAAGGTACATTCAGTATAAAAAATCACGATTGGGAGAAAAACGTGTTTTTATGTAAAAAATATATTACAGCATTCGATGACAAAATAAAACTAGATTTTTTTTAGTTCTAATTCTCATAGAGATTAAAGTACGGTATTTTTAGAAAGATAAAAGTGTAGAGAATTTGAAAATAAAAAAATCCGGAATCACCATTTTTTGAAGATTTTTGGGTTCCAACACCCCTTAACGATTATTTTAACATTTTAAAAATTTTTAGCTCTCTGGACAAATACCATTTCTAGCTGGCATTTTGGATTAAGTTAAATCAAACATTTTCGAGAAACAAGTTATTTTAATTATTTGAATTTTTCGGATAATTGCAGAAGTCCAGTCGGAGAGTGCCAAAATCAGAGCGTTTTTGTTTGGTTAATTTGATTACGGCAAAGCACGTAAGGGCTATCTACCTAAGATAAGAGATGCCTTCGTGGAGGCTTTTCTAAGGCTCGTATCTGCATTAAAAATGGGGAAATCAGAGAAAATATCCATGCAGCCAGCCGGATCGGGATTCGAACTCCGGACCGAACTAACAGTGTTCAGTGACCATACCACTCGGCTACCGGTAGGCGCTAAAATCGAAGCGATCGTGATAGTGCGAATCTTCAGCGTCATGGCTATAAAGGGATTAACGACCAGATCTCGCTGTTTTTACGTGCACAATTTTTCATTATTTTTCATAAAATAAATGTTAAAATTACGAATATAAAACATTCAGCTTATTAATATTTTATCCCATTTTAAGGCTAATGAAGCAGTATAGAAGAATGTCAGTTCACCGTCAATTGATTTTTGTGGATAGCTGTGGTGACCTTTTCCGACACGGTAGGAGAGGAGCTCTATCGCAATGCGCGATACATCAGAGATAAAATGACCCTAAAATTTGAGGAAGGAAAAAAGTAAAGAAACAAAGAAAAATGCAATAATAAACTTTCACACCAGGCAGGACTAGCGGAAAATTATATAATACATGAAAGCATTTTAAAAAAAACTAAAGAAAAATTATTCTGATTACAAACACAGCGTGCTGAAGAAACCCCAGCAGAAAACTGCAGTGTTTCACGAATATAGGAACAGATTTTGGCCCCTACGTAGATCGTACCTGAAACTGAAAGACATTATAAACAAAGTTAAAAATATTAAACATATTTTCAAATCTAGAGGGGTTAAAAGAATTCCCATATAAACGCGAGCTATGCTTTACTTAATACTATCAAGAGGCTTTATAACATAGGGAACAAAAGACAAAATATAAAAGAACGGGTCTGGTCCTCAGTATGTTATAAAAATTGAAGCTTATGAAGCGAAGTAAGAGCAAATAAAAGATTTCCCAAAAGGAAATGCAAGAAAAACAATTTACGTTATCCACCTGCTTTGGAAAGAAAGGGGAAAAGGGAACAGCGAATGAAAAAGAAGTGCAGAAAAAAGAAAAGAAAGCGAAGGACTGCGTTAGTAGTGCTGCCAGATCTTCCTTTCAGAAAATAACCGAAGCAAAAACAACTGATTCGATGTGTGGCGAGAGCGGTAGCGCTGTTTCCTTTGCTTCAGAATGAACAACATACGCGGCTCGTAGCAAAGAAAGCATTTCTTAGGGTTTTTCATAATGAGATTGACCATCCAAAAGAGTAATTGTATTACAAGGGAGGTGTTTTTCCTCTGAAGTAAAGTAGGTGAGCGTAGATAATTTTATGGGCGCATTCTCCTTTATGCTCTTTAACTAGTTTTATGTGGTGGAAGCGCAAACTTGAAGAAACCCTCTTCTATAAGAAGCTTATCTGCAGAAAAGTGCCCTCCCATTTTGTTTCTTTGTTTGTTCTGCAGCTATAAACTCACTCTACAAAAGTCTATTTTCTCTTTTGATTTCTCGAATACGTTTGTTTTAGAGTCTATAAAGTCAGGTTACTCGAAACGAGTCGCTTGTAGCTAATTTGAATGAAATTCGATCCTTGCTGCCATTTTTGTGATGAGATGAAAGAGAAATATCGCATGAGAGTCGAATAAACACTTAATTTATAAAGCAGAGCCAACTGTGTTAGAAGCAGGAAATCAGCTTAAAAGAAAAAGGAAACGTTGCGAGATTTTTGGCCTTATTGCAATGCCCTTTTTCTTGAATTCAATTAAATAAATGGAAAAGTTTTCAGAAAGAATAAGTATAGTAAATCTTTCATCTCTTAATTTAACTGTCAAACATTATTCTTTAAGGAACTCTTACATACAAATAAATAGCATTTTTGTTTTGTTTGGCTGTTTGTTTATGTTTAAAACAATGTGTGGAATAAGCCAGTTAAACAGTAAAGTTTTCAATTTGTTTTCTCTATTAAACACCTCTACCGAATATGCATAAAACTGCAATTAAATTATTGCGAAAAGCTGTAGTTAAAATAAAAAATAATGAAAACTGAATTAAAATTCTCTTTAAAATTGTTTCTCTTTTCACCCCTCCCCAAACTCAGATTTGCGATCAGGATTTAGTTACATATGGTGTATAAAATCTGATTTTAGCTAAATCATAAAATAAATCGCTCTTTTAGCTTTTCATTAATTCTTTTTTAAGAAGCTAGTTTACTGTTACTAGATGAAAGTAAGAATCAAAAACAGAAATGCAAGATTTATGAATGAATCATGGACATTATTGATACAGTTAAATACTGTGAAAGAAATCGTAGCTGTTTCTAGTTCAATAATTCAAAACAATAATTAGAATAACTCAGTACGTATTTGGGATTAAATCCATAGGTTAATAAAAAATGATTCAGTTTAACTTAAATTTGAAAAAAAAAAAAATATATATATATAAATTAATTGTAAAAAAATGGCAAGATAAAGCTGCAGAATTCAGTTTAAATGGAAACCAGTAAGACACAATTTTTAGAACATATTCGATGCATATATCACTTAAAGAAGAAATAACTATCAGTGTAAAATATAAAATTAGTGAGAAAATCTGTAAGAGCTCATTTTTACATACAATTCTATCAGTTCGAGGGGGACTTCCATAGGCCCCTTTATTTAAAAGAGGAAAATGTTTTCTGCAACCCATCCCAATCTTTGTTTTCCATTTTGAATATCATATAGTAGCTTGATGAAAATATGCATATTTTGTAACAGCATTTTTTTAAAATAACAGCAGAATACTGTATAATAAACATATACTATTAATCCGAATAACATGTTTAATCTTTTGTAATAAATTAATAAGCAATCATACATCTTCAAAATTCCTTTAAAATTAAACTTATAGCGACGTCACTGGAGCTAAGAGGGATTGCTTCGTTCATATAAATTCAGAAAACCCGTTTAAGAATTTTGCGGTATATGTTTTAGAAGCAGCAAAGTACGCGGTGAATAAATCTGAAATATGGTACTGGTTCAATACGAAGACACAACTTCTGGTAATTCAAATCATAATATACAGACAGGCAACACTTTTTACGGGAAGGGGGGAGAAAAACCATCAGCAGACAACGGATACAGCTTTTCTAGATGTTCATTTACAATTCCTCAGCATTTAAACGGGCCAGAGCATAGGAACAGTACGACGAAGACCAGAGATCAAAAACAGTTGTATTTTAATTGAAAAAGTACTAAATCCGTGCACCAGGTACTTCTGAAATGTATAGTATATAGAGTATAGGGACAGTGCAGACGAAGACCAAAGCCCATAGAAAAGTATAGAAACAGTATGACGAAGACCCTACCTCAAAACACAGTTGTTTTCTAATTGAAAAAAGTATTAAATCCATGCAACAAACACTTCTGAAATGGTGAAGCAAGGTAACTTGAAATAATTGCTTAAAGAAGAAATATATTAATTAGTATTAGTACACAGCGGAGATCGAATAATTTCCTGGAGCCCACCAACCAGTATCTGAGCGGTAAGACCACTATTAACTAGACCCGGGTTCAAAACTAGGCGAAGAGGCTCGCTGCATAGCTTTCGTTGTTTACCCCATGTCTAACGTGAATAAGAACAACTTTCCCATAGAAAGGTCCTCCAAGAAGGCATCCCTCTTCACAGCCTTCTTATGCTGTGCTAGAATACAAATAATCCTTTTGTCAGCCACAAACTAAACGAATCCGTTTACGCCTTTTAAGGGAGCTCACACATTAAATTACACATTAAACCCCTTATGATCTTCGAATATGTGACTGTTGCAAGAATTGGAATATTTTATTTATTTTAAAAGCAATTACTTCCAACGTTTTACAGATGACTACATAATACAGCTGCTTTGGGAACTAGTAACCAGAAAGTTTGTGTTGTCAAAAATATTTTTGTAATTTAATTTGTTTTGTGACAAAACATTTCATCATGTTTCCACCTTGCGCGCATGATATTTTAAAAATGGCTAATGGTACATACTTGAAATTTGATGAAATTCTTTATATGGGCACTATTTTCTAACTGAACCAAAAATCTGATGAATATTTTAATATTAAAAAATTTTATACACGAAAACATTACAAATTTTTTTAATAAAATACATTTTATAAACTCCACTTAGAGAAAATAAAAATTTAACTTGAAATTAGAATTTTTGGTTCACAGCAGTTTCCAAATGTTATAAAAGCTATATATTAAATATGGAATTATGCAACAGAATGTTTTAAACTGTGCGCGCAAGGTGGAAACACGATGGAAAATTTTGTCACAAAGCGGATTAAATTATAAAAGTATTTGTGGCAACACAAACTTTCTGATTAGTATTTCAGAAAGCAGCCATATTATGTAGTCAGCTGTAAAAAGCTGGAAGTAATTGCTTTTAAAATAAATAAGTTATCTCAATTCTTGCAACAATCACATATTCGAAGATCTTATGAGTTTTAAGGTGTATGAGTCTCCTTAATGGAAGTAGAAATAGATAGAAAGTTGGAAATTCGAAAAAAGAATGTGTGGCGCAGAAAGGTTCAATTTTTTTTAACTCACAACTTGAAACGAAATTTGTTTACGTTGTAAGGTTTATCCTAAGTTTTTAACAGTTAATGTTTAGTTTAAGCTACTTTCCTATCGCTTCTTAATTTTAGCTTACAACTTCTGGCCAGAACGTGTTTTTAGAAGCGCGGTTAAATGCAAATGAAGGAAGTAAAAGTTGAAGTTCTACTGACTTCGGTTAGAGAGCCAAATATTCTGAGCAGCGTGCGTTCGCCTTCTAGGCTACTCTCTCTCTCTCTTAAGCTATTCGGCCGTACTTTAGGCCCTTGGTAGCTTTGACGTTTAGTTAGCGTTAAGGGGCCAACTCTGTTAGAAGCTTGATAGCTTCGGCTGTATCTTTTTAGTTTAGTTAAGCTTTATTCTTAGTATTCCTGAGTTCAAGCCCAAGTGGAGGCTTGCTGTAAACTCCAAGAAGGGGTCGAATGTTAAATTTATTTTGAATAATAAAGGGTATTTAACCCTTCTTGAGTTCTGCTTTCTGTCTACTGAACATTACTACTGAACATTACTACTGAACATGTCTACTGAACTGGTAAGCGATTATTCGCTTACCAGTTCTTAAGGTTCCTCATTTTTAGTTTTAACCTCAAGGTTGGAATCTTACAACGTTACCATTCCTAAGGTCATAAGCGCCGACGAACAGAACATAAATATTCCTTCTTACCATCTTACCAAGAATCAGAAATATCATTAAGGGAAATTTTATTCGCACGGGATGGTGTTTTCGGATTGGCAAATTTATTATTCTCTGTTCAACAGTTAGGCAACTTCTAATGTATGTAGCTATAGTTTTATAATAAGTACATTTACTTTGGTCATTTGAGTATACTGATTTTAATCGGTCTATTGTAACTGTTTATATAAAAGTGTGAGTTTTCTATTTAATTCATAACGGGGTCTACTAATCTTGTTCAATTGTAAATTTTGTATTTAATTAGTAATATGCTCTGTTAACCTTTTTGCAAAGTAACCTTTTGAAACTGTAGTAAAATGAATCTTTAGTAATATCCAACAAATACGAAACGTAACTGCAAGGCTAAGTAAGTCATAACAAACAGCTGTATTTAACATCCTAGCATTGAAAATGTATAGTATTACATGTAAAAATGTCTATGTAAAACTGTATGTATATGACCTTTTGGAGAACTGTTAAAAATGCCATCCTTCCTGCTAGCTGTAACTGAGGATAACAGGTATTAGATGGCATCTGCCAACATGATAATTACACCGAAAGACTCGTTAAGTCCTAGGGTCGGTTGTCAATTTGGGAATGTTTCCGGGATTAGAAAGGCCGGCTCTTATTGCACCTATAACAAAACTCAACCTTGTATAAGCGAACATGTATATTTACTTCTACCACGGAAGTAAGGGAGATTGAAAGTTTCATTACAATGGCCCAGAAAAGAAAAGGTAGAGAAGAGTTAATTCAAAGAAATTTTTACTGCATTCTAACACGATACTATATAATATGGAATGAAAGCACAATACCCTGGAATGTTCAAAGGAGGCTGTGGATTAATCGTGATCCAGTTTCAACTCCGCGTCCTCCGTTCATTTTCCTTTTATCTACCTTTTCTTTTTTCTTTCTCAAATCTTATTAACTAGTTTTGAGCGAGCCAGCGATTTTCCAGCAATATTTAATTATATGAAAATCCACACTATTAAGAATATCTAGGCATGAATTTCTATCAAATCAACGTGTTAAGTTTAGTTTCATATCAGAAGACATGGTATAACATCAACATGAACGGGACTCATGCATTTTTTAAAGTATAATTAAATCAGTTTGCTAAAAACTTTTGCTAATTTACGAGAGGGAAGCACATTTCATGGATGTTACGCATGTGGTGTGTGTATATATGAGAAATCCTACAAAACTCAACTACAAGTATTGTATAAATTACATTAAATTATAATACTATTTACACGGAATATCATAAAAAACGACGAGTATTCCCTCAGAAATGAGCTTTTTCTGACATTTATTTTTCGTTGAATCGGTGTTTTAATCCCCCGTCAGCTTCACTGACTTTCTTTCGATCACGCCTGTCAAGACTGGCTACAAGTAATCTTCCGCATTAGGATACGTTTCATTCATGGCAAAAAAAAAAAAAAAAAAAAAAAAAAAAAAGAAAGAAAGAAAGAAAAAGAAAAGAAAAGTCAGCGTGCTGAAAATATTTCTAGTTCACTAGTGTTGTAGTGCTATTAAAAAAAGGGATTTGCATGAAATGAGACCGCAGGAGAAGGAATAAGGCTTAATAATTTTCAGCTTAATCGAGATTTTCATTGTAAATATTCCTTTAACTAAATATTATTATTAAAAAAAAAGGGAAGCTTCATCTTAATAGTTCGCTAAAGAACATTTACTTCTGGACTTCTCACAGAAGCTTCTGAACTGCTGAAAAAATTCGAGTTTACGCTCCGTTTACGTTGCGTATAAAGAAATGCACCAGAAGAAAGACAAATGTTGTCCTATTTCTTAATTTAAAAAACAAAACAAACAAACAAAAATTGGTTAATATAACGGGCAATGAAACATGTATTGTATTAAAGTTTGCACTACTTGGTGTCGACAGTACTAACACCTGCGCAATTATTAGACTAGAAAATATTAGAAAAATTAATATTTGGATAAATATTAAATTTTCTTAAAAAAACTGAACTTCAGTATTTATCAACGTTCAAGGAACTATTCAATAATATACACAGTTTCAAGGTGTATAAAATATTTTCATTCATTGCAAAACAAATTTTGTGCTTACTTATCTCATTTCTACTCAGATAGGAACATAAGCGAATACCAGAACTTGGCGTAATCCATTCGTTCATGAGATATGAAAACACATTTTGTTTGGAATTGCTTTTCAGTAACTGCGGTTTTCCTAAGTACTTATGTTCTAATACGCATAGCACTTCTGTGTAAGAAAAAAAAAATGATTTTGTGGCACTGCTATTCAAAGCAATCACTTCCTGTAAGAAAAAACTGTGCTTTTGTCACTACTGTTCAAGGCAATATATACTTAAAGCTTTAGAGTCATTAGGTGTATTAGGGTTGGAACCAAGATTGGCTGGGATTTGAACATCAGAACACCCGATGCTATATGGACGTGGATCAAATTACATCCCGAAGGCATGCGGTAAGGAGGCAAGGAATACCTTACATCATCCTCCACTTAAAGACCAAGGGCGGGAGACACAAAGACCAAATTCTGGTGATGTCGAATTATCATTCACTGCGTTTCAGTTCAGGAGTCACTTGTAAATCGATTTAGAATTTTCTTGTTGCTAGGAAATTGAAGTAATTAGTCGTGTTCTCGCCAGGAGTCGAACTCCTGACCTACGACTTGTCAGCGGGACATGGCTCCAGTTACTTCATCTTGTATTCTTGTAAGCAGTACCAGTGCTCAAATGGTAGTATCTGCCGCAAATGCGAAGTAATTGAAAGCTGTCCAATTAGTGAATCTATCGAAGGACCACAAGTAGTTGCAGTTGGTGAAAACGGTGTTTATGTCCTCCAAATGGGTTCCAGCCATTGGATCCGGCTCAATGTTTTCTTAGTTTTCCTGATGTTTAAACACCAGCAATTGTGTTCGAAGTTCTCCCTGAAAATATCCGTAGCTAGGGTTTGGTTTGGTTTATTTTAATTACGGCAAAGCACACTAGGGCTATCTGCCTAAGGGGAGGGATGCCTTCGTGGAGGACTTTCTAAGAAAAACTGGCTCGTATACACATTACACATGGGTAAAACCACGAAAACGCCTATGCAGCCAGCCCGTTCGCGGGATTCGAACCTCGGACCGAACTACCGCTCAGCGACTTTACCGCTCAGCCGCTGGTGGGCCCCATATCTAGGGAAACTAGCCTTTTAGTGTTTTGCCATACATAATCAAATAACGAATCAATTTGTTGAAAATAATAAATTCCATTTGAAGAACACAAACCTACAAACTATGGATGAAGGGGGAAGCAAAATTATAAATGCAAGTTGCAATAAAACAGGATTTGTTTCATGCGAGGATTTGAGTATTACGCTGAAATTGAAGATAACTCTTGTTAAATGGAGCATTTCGTATGTTATGGATAAAATGATTGGAAAACTAATTCCTTTACAAAATGCATAAATTTTTTTCCGCGATAGAAAACAACATCTAATCCACATATTCTTAAACAAAATGTTGATATTTACATATCGTAAAGAATTAATTATCAACCCATTCTCCAATACCTAACACTATATACACCTAGTACTATATACATTTTAAAAATATAAATTTAGTTTTTCAACGAAGGAAGAGGCGATAAATGTCTATAGAGTTCTTATGTTATCTAGGCTTAAGGTGTCTAAGTGTCAGACCGAGAAATTGAGCAATCCACAAGATTCCTTTCTAAAAGCATTAAATGTAACTAGGCTTAAAAATAAGCTATATGGTTACTTACTTTAAGTAACCATAAATATAAAGTTTGGATAGGTGCTTTGCGTTCATTTCCGCATTTTACGAAGAAGGAGATACAACCTAAAGAGCTAAAAGGGATTGAGATACAAAGAACCTGTATAAAGTACTTTACAAAAATACAGTAAGAGGGGGGAAAGGAATTTATTTCACAATAACAAAGGAAGCTTTTTTAAAGTGCAAGAATCTGTAAGAAAATATTTCGCTCGAGTGAACTAACATCGACGCTTAATAGACCGTCAATAGTTAGGGCATGAGGCCGTCAACAGAATTAAGCTTTTCAAATTCAAATATCTCCATTCCGAATTCCAGGAAAGAGTTTCCCGCTCCTTTTTTCCGATGGGAAACGAAAAACCCGAAAGCTAAAAGCAAAAATAATGTTTTTTAAAAAGGTTTGCCCGTCACGTGAATTCTATCGGCCAATCGAACGGGCCGGCATGTTGAATAATTAAGGACTGGAAGAAACAGGTAGGCACGTGACCGTAGCCATGGAAACGTGCATTTCCTCTACGCTGGAGCAGAAAATTCAGCAGTAATAACATGTCAATGCATTTTAGATACTGCTTTAAAACGATGTAAGCATTATCGAGAGTAAGTATTTAATACTCTCTTTCAGGGCCCTATAATTTCAAGGAAATATAATGAAAAGACTTAACAAGGGAAAATATTCCAAAAAAATCCGATAAAAGAAAATTTCCCGAAAAAACTCTATTCTTTGTCTATTCTCTATTCATGTTTGAAAAGACAAAACCAATGAGAGTACGGCTTATCGAAATTCTTTTATATTGTAACCAGAAGATAGATATACTAAGTGAAATGATAAATACGTAGATACTAAGAAATCATGAATATAACTGCTAGCATAAATGACAGCAAATTATGGCGCCATGCTTACAGGTTATGGTTAAGAAAAGGTAAAAGTATATTTAAAATAAACTGGCTTGATTACTCATCATTTCATAAAAAAATAACTTATATGCATTTCTGATGCATTTCAGTTGTAAAACAAGTCCCAAACCCGTCCCGAATTCTTTCACACAAGTTACTCGCTTCTTTGAATTTTTGTCTTTATATTTAATTAAATAAAGATAATTATTATTTGTCTTTATATTTAATTAAATAAGTCCAGTTTATATTTAATTAAATAAATTTAAAGACTCTCTATAATAAGTGGCAAAATTCTGTCTTCGTCGAATTAATATCTGGCGTCGAATTTAATAAAATTTAACACTAAATAAAGGTTGATATAAACAATGTTTATTTTCCCAGTACTGTTTAAATACACAAAGTTATATCTATATAAAGTTTACTTTTAAAATGATTTTATATTTAAATAGCGTATGTTAGTTAAGTGTCCGTAACATATGTAAGATGTGCTGTCCTTATTGATACGGCATTAGCCTAAAGTTTTACACATTGCGTCCTTATTGATACGGCATTAGCCTAAAGTTTTACACATTGCGTTTAAAAAGAGAACACAGCGGGTTGGTATTGATATTAAATACCTGCTTCCTTTGCCGCTGCAAGCTCACAGAATTTGATTAATTCTGTTTCTGAGACATATCTAAAGCAACTGAACGAACACGAGTCCGGTATGACAACCGGCAACGTTTGCTACTACAACTGATCAAGTCGGCACACAAGCGCTTAAGATGAACTGAAATAATGATGTTAGATATCCTTGACAATAAAGAAAATTTACGCATCATACGGATCTGATCTGTTTTTGTATAAAAGTGATAAGATATAAAAATATTAACTCATTCGAAGGGTATGTCTATAATGCAGTTATTTTCTAACATTTAATTACATGACTTATTTTCATAAAGTGGTCTACTTATTTTCTAAATACGATGATGCTTTCATGTTTTATTATTTTCTGCAGTAATTTTAGTGAGAGTGAGAAAGTATGTCATTTTCAGCGGAATATCAAGAAGGTGTCTCCAAATAAAACCTTATTAATAAAGCAATTTTAAATACTTCATTAACACTGAACAATGGTCCATAGGCCCACACATAAATTGTAATTAAAAGTGTCTCTCAGAAAATTATAATTCTGTTTATTTGGGGCCTGAACTCATTAATAAAAGTGAGAATCTTTTGCACTTGAATCCGGCTTTATACAACAAATGTTTGCATCATAAACCCTAAATTTATAGCTAGATAAATCGAAATAAATAATACAGTAGGCAAATGATTTATGACTTAATTATTTGTATTTGCAAATAAACAGATCCAATCCGCTATTTCAAAGCATGAAACATGAATTTAACAGTAGAAAATATATCGTGTTCTCGGTTTTTGTAACCATTTCACGGATATAGAAGTAGGTAGACCTTTATAATTTTTGGAACTAAATTTATATTTAATTTACATTCTGACCTTTAACTTCATTATCAATATATATATATATATATATATATGATATGATATGTATATATATATATATATATATATATATATATATATATATATATACAGAGAGAGAAAGCCATCGAACTCTGCTTATTAACATGCAAAAGTGTTTCCGTCTGTATGCGTATACATAAATAGTACACAGCAATTTAGATTATATCTTAAAATGAACAATGTAACCGATTTGAGGGCTTTTGCAATTTAGTATTTCAATGCAAAAGACGTGGAAATGATTCTGCGATTAACTGAAAATAAACCATTACTTACAGCATATGTACGAAACTATTAGCAAGGTCAAGAATGTTAACGAATTAAGAAAAGTCATTTAGAGTGGATTATAGTTAGTAAAAAAAAAACTCTGAAACTCTGAAGAGAGGAATTAAAAACAGCAAATAAATACATAAATCTAGACTAAACTTTGTTTTCTTTTTTTCAAAAAATAAACAAAAAGAAACCGCTTTTATCTGACTTAAATGTATCTTTACATGTATTAATCTGACATATGCAAAATAAAAAAGGAACAGGAAAAGTGGCATGTGATGCTTTATTCTAATCTCTTCCAAGCTACATATTCTCGCATGTAATTAACGATATAGATTCAATGGACGAATAACATCGTCAACTGTTATCCCTATACAAAATGCGTTTAATGTATACAATTAATGCACGAAGCCCAAACTAACTTCTAAGAACTATATGCAGTAAAATAAACAAAGTGCATAAAGCGAATTTGAAAAGAATCCTAAATTTTAAGCAGATTATCTTATAGAAAAGAAATGCGTAGATGACACAATATATATATTTTTTTTTGTTTTAAACTCGATATAAATATTCAACAGACATTCCCTTCGAGATCAAACTACCTTTTCTTTCTATACGTTATTTAAAATTTCACTAGGATGGGCTTACTTTTTTTATGTTTTCTTTTCCTTTTAGGTGGGGATTTTCAAGACTCTCTTCTTCGCCGGATTTTGCATATATAACCTGTTCTTATTGACGGCCATGCAAATAATAATAGAATTCATTTTCTAGGTAACGCGGAGGGGAAAAAATTATACGAATTTATTCGCAAGGGTGAAATCGAAGTCGAAGGCAGAGAAGAACTGTCAAATATAGAGTGCATTCAGAGGTACTTTCAACTGACTGTTGCTTGAAATATATTCAATAAAAATATTTGACACGCAGATAACGACAGCGAAAGTGAAGTATACCGAACTGTACTTGCATACTTGCGTAATGCTAAAATATCACTGTAGCACTTAAAATAATGCAAACTGCTCGGAATTCAGACCTTTTTCCATTTCTTTCAAATGCTAAATATAAATATGAGCTGGAAGGTCTTGCATTTTGCTTTTAGAATGCGCGCACACACCTACACGCAGAGAGATACAAACACGTATATACATATATGTAAAATATTTATAATTTTTAATACCTCATTAATGTACCAAATAAGTAAATATTACAAAAAACTATCAAAATAGTTAATTAAATAAAACTAATAGAACAAAGCTTTTTATACAAACAATAAAATGAAAAGGCATCAATAAATTAAGCATAAATGCAAAAGTAAAGGAATAATATAAGAACTGTCAGCTAAGTTTATTCTCAAGGGGATAGACATAACTGAAATCATCCCCGTAACCATCATATCCAACCAAACTGTTTAATGACGAGTACGAGATTAGAGAAGGAGGCCTTTTAAGAACAGAGTTTCCTTAACTGTACATTAACACATGCGAACTGGTACAGCATGGTTTACTTTACATAGTGCTTGAACTCAATAATAAACGAGACTGCGCACTTTTTATGACGAGAGCCACCGGAGATGCATTGTAACCCTAACCACATCATCGTATGGGAATAGTATTAAAGGTGTAGACATCTTTATTTGAGGTAAGCCGCCCAGACGGTATAGTGGCTAGGGGAGTCTGAGTACAATACCAAAGGGCCGGGGTTCGAATCCCGCAGAAGGCATGGATGTAAATTTGTCTGTTCCTTCATAGGAGGTAACAGTAGCCGCCTATTAGGAGCCTCTACAATAAAATGGCCACCACTTCTGGCCTTAGCATTGACCAATGCCGTTATAGGCAAGTGCCCGCCATTGGAAAAAAAATTATTTGACGTAATATCCCCTCAAAGTCGCTTACATTGTTACATGTATTTAAAGCATTTCTGTAAAGTGTAGGTTTGTAAGGATGCAAAGGCTCATTTCTTGATTTGCACTTAATGAATAATGATACACATTCTCTTAGATCTAGTCTAGCCCCAACAGTACGGGGCTACACTACGTCTGCAGTAACCAAATCGACCACTAAATGCACGCATAATACTATACGCATACACTAAATACTGTACGCACACATTAAATACGTAAGATGTATACTGTACGCATATGCTAAATATGTAAGATAAAAATATGCAAATCAAAATTATAACTTAAAAAGCATCTTGATTGCTCATTTTAATTTGAGTACTTTCTCGAAACTGCGTCATATTACAAAACTAATTCCGCATTATGTCATCTTAAAACTTCTGCATTGCCTATAAGTTGTATCCAATGAGATTAGCGATGAAAGTTTACTATAAATACCGTTGCAACCCAACTACCCTTCCGCTTTCTCTGTCTACGCTTGCTAGCTTAAAGACGTTTCTCGCTCAGCTGAATCTGTTAAAAATGCAATGCGTCATCATCACAATTGTGGGGTGCAGATTGATCCATTGTTCCGTAACATTTAACAGAGTAATCAACAAGTAATAAAGTTATATTTCGATTAATAAGTGATTTTCGTGATTCTTCAAATGTTCCCATCATCTTCCGCTACGTAATTGATATTTTCAGCGATCTTCTAATCCTCAATCCACTCGCGACTGCAAAATAATGTCTTCCCTAGTCAAGCACTCATCTCTCATCAAATTATTGCAAGAAACTAAATCCTATCATCATATATATATCTATATACATATATTGAAACATGTGTGTCATTGGCTACCGAGTTGTAATACGTCCACTATGTTCTACGTAACAGCTCAGAAGCATGTCTGCTCAAAAAGTTGAATTCTTAATCCATAAACCGTATAAGGATTATGTTAATTTTATTAACAATTAAGTTTTGAGTTGAACTTCCTTTCCTATCGCTCCTTAATTTCAACTTACCACTTCCGGCCAGAACATAGTTTTAGAATCACGTCTGAACGCTAATGAGGAAGAGCGGTATATAACCGCAAAGTTCTACAGTCTTAGTGAGAGAGATACTAGATATTCTGGCTGCACGCGTTCGCCTTTTTAGGCTACTCTCTTGTAAGCTATTATTACGCTCGGCCGTACTTTAGGCCCTTGATAGCTTCGCAATCAATTAACGTTAAGGGACCAACTTTGGTAGAATTTTGATAGCTTCGGCTATATCTCTTTAGTTTAGTTTAGTTTAATTCTTAGTCTCTTAAGTTCAAGCCCAAGTGTCGGCTTTATTGTACGACTCCAAGACGGAGTTTTGTTAAACTTTAGTTGGAATAATAAAGGGTTATTTCATCCTTCTTACTTGTTGTTTCCTGTACACGAACTCAAGCGATTATTCGCTTACTAGTTCTTCAGATTCTTCACTTTCCACTGTAACTTAGAATTACACAGTGGAGAATCATACAACCGTTTCACAGTCTTACTAATATGATGCCGAACCATTTACAATACATATAGCCGTGCATATTATTAAAACCTTTTTCAGCCACCTGAGTGTCATTTATGACACAAATAGTGTCGCGCGCTACACATTTCTTTTCTCTCCCCCCCTCGTTTTTCCGTGAGTCAAACAAACTATAGCTCCTTTTTTCACTATACGAAGAGAAGAAGTATTAATTGGATAATATTTCTTTTTTCCAAATAAAGTAAAAATATTTCATCCCCTCTTTTCTTAAAAGATGCTGACTTTGAAATTTAGCCTAGAACGAAACTTAAGAAATGGCAACTTGGGTTTGTCATTTAGTTTGTCAGTACTCGAGCAGAAACATTTCGGATTCCAGAAATACACAGAAATATCGTAATACTTACCCATATCCTAAATAACCTCTCAGGCAACTTTATGCTGGGCTTTCATTAAATTTTACGTCACGTGGGCCTTTAAAAGGCTTGACGATAGCGTAATTGCAGAACCGTGAGGATGTAAATGAATTACGTCCTTTGTCGGTTACTAGAGGATTGTAGGTGGTGGGCAGGGGAAGCGCACTTTTAGGGACAGGCAACTGGTGAGAGTAACAGTGATCATTATCTGAATAAAAGAGAACATCAGGATGGCGATGCGCGAGCAGCACTTTCTACGATTGTTTGTTTCAGTGATGACCATTACTGTTATGTTCTAGCGGGGCGGAGATGAAATGGGAAGAAGTAATCAGATATTTCTAAATGAAGGGCTTTTAAATGACTTTGTTTGTTACTGTTCCTTCGTAGAAACAATTCGGCTGCAGCTCTGTGGGAGCAAAAAATCGGGAGCATGTACTCTCTAGTTTATGCAAGGCTTGGTTTAATGGGAAACGGCGCAACTAAGCGGAAGAATTAGATTATTTAGTGGAGAATAAGCTATAAACGTGATATTCCAGATGGCAGTACGTGATATACATTATGTTGATAGTATCAAACTGCGAACTACTTCCCATTTCGGAAAGCATCCACTGTTACACTTTTATCTACAGTAGTTATGTATTTATATCTTTGATCTTTCTATCAGTATATCATATAACCATCCATTAATCTATTAATTAAACTCCTAATAATAAAAGGTACTTAACGCATAAAACTCAAAAACTATATTAACTATTTTAAACTACTTAAAAAGAGAGAAAGCAAACATTTTTTACCCCAGATATTTAAGCAGTAGTCTAATGAAGTAATTTTACGAGCCGAAGTATTTAAGAGCTCTAATAAATTACGATTTAATCTTGCCAGAATGCAACAGTGAGTAGTTGTGAGCTCACAAAATTAGGCTAAGTCTCTGATATTTTATAAGGAATTTTCTCCTTCCTTAACTTCGTGGTGAAATTGGAACTATATCTGTTTAGCAATTATGTCTGTTAGCGGTAGATCCGGAGTTCGAATCTAAGCGAAAGCTTATTTTATAAATAAACCTAGTGACTCAAAGCCAAAATAAGCCTAATGACTCGAATTGAAGCTATTTTAATTACTATCAGAAAGTGGCACTCTCGGTTCGATTGAATATTGAAACTATCGTTCTCAACAGTTCCGTTTCTTTTTAGCCATAATTAGATGAATGCCTTTACATTATGCAATGAGATCTCTTAATCTGTGTGCTATATACTTACGATACCCCATAGAAAAGTAAAATCTTGCTTTGCGTAATACTTTTAACAAACAAACATTCGGCTTATGTATAAAGATTTATGCATTTCTGCAATAAAGTTATTAATTACAACACATTTGCAAGCTTTACTTTACTTCGCAAATAATTTAGTAATTTCATAATACGATATAGTCTGCTTACCTTTTACCAGATCATTAAGAGTGTTTAATAATAAACTTTAAGAAAATTGAGCCTTTCACTACATGGTCATTCGTTTACATAAAAGGAAGTTTACTTTTGCAGTATTTGGCCGCTAGGCCAGCACAGAATAGGTTAGAATCCCTATAAAGCCATATATTTTGAGGTGTCAGTGTAAAATGGCGTCGATTACATTCCTAAGTGAATCTTATCTTATGCTTCCAGCACTTCGTCAGAAAATTACTTTCAGGGGCTAAAATGCAAAGTATTGAAGCAAGGGCCATTCACTGGAAAAATTTTGCTTTTAGCAGTGAAATGAGGTTGAAGTGCTAGACCCAATAAGCACACTATTGATCATTCTTAATATCGAGTGATCTCTTAATGACTGTGTGGCCTGCTATCGCATTATTTAAACATGGGATAGAAAGTTTCATGGGCTATGCGTTAAGTAGCTGGGAAAGCTGGATGTATGAGAATCTCGGCCGGCATCTCCAAGTGCTTTAAGCAACAAAGTAAAGATTAACTTCAGTCGGGAATCGCAAAACATGAGCAACCCTGTCTGGGCTCAGTGTTACGATAAAGCGATAATTCTTGTTCTTAATTTCCTCTCAGCAAGGGCGTGTCTTTCTACATTTAAAAATTTAATCGAGAAATCTGTACATTATTTCTAGATAAAGAATTTTATTTTCTACTTTATAATTCAGAAATGAAAGTTTTTCAAGTTTAATGTTAGCATCAAACAGTAAATAAAATACTTGATTAATTAAATGGCCAATTGAAAAAAAAGCTGATGTGACCAGCACATAACCTCCCGCCAGTTGCACATCTCAGCATGGAACTGGCGGAATATCAACGAACTTTAAGTAACCTCTCACTTGCTGATCGCTTGTAAATAAAATTTAATTTGTTTATAACGTTTATGGCTCAGTATTAATTATAAATACTAATAATTTTTTTATTATTGTATTCTTCCATACAGTGGAACAATGATAACTGTAACTGCTCATGTACACATCAGTTTTAATGCTTTGATCCATAATATCGCATTGATCGTAGTATATCCTCTGGTAGAAACATTATACAGTGTTTCGGATTCACATTCATTCTTGCTGTTTAGATTTTTTTTAATTGGCTATAATATTTATATTTGCTATATCATTTCTTTAAGAATAATACATAGCGATAATATTTACTGACAACATCCTTTTATTTGAAAAACGATACGACACAAAAGTGAAACAGAAATGGAGGATTGAGGCTAACACATTTAACTGTTTTATACCGAGAGGTCGTTTTTATAATGAGCTTATTCTCATTGCATTTAGTATAATTCCAAGAATACATTTCAGGCGTGTAAATGTAATATGTTTTTCTCAAATACATACCTATTTTATACACGCAAATCTGAAAAGCTTTGGCTAATATATTTTTTTACAAAAGTCTGTTCCGAGCTCCAAGTGAAGTATCACTTCCCGTTTATCAATTTTAAACAAAATCTAACAAGTTTGTCTCTTGATTATAAGGCCTTATTTTTTAAAAATTAAAATGTTTTTGATTCTGTTTTAATAACATTTTTCCTTAAAAAGTGTCATGGCCTTCAAGCAAAGCACCACTTTTACTTTAGCCAAAATCTAATCAATGCTTTATTCGAATATAGAAAGCTTAGACAAAAAAAAGAATAGAAATTTTTGGAACTTTCATATAAGAGTCATCGAGGACGAAAACATCATCACACACAGAGACAAACACCATCGAAAACATAGTAAAATCGTGTTGTGGGGCCCTAATTTCTGCTTATTCACTAAAAACACACTATCGAACTATGGGACCGAAAACATTACCTCCCTTAGCTATGTATATAAAGGTTGGTGAGAGATAATAGGTGTGAAAAATCGACATCAAAAACCTCTGATGAAATTTAGCACTACGAAAACTACAGCAAAAGTAAATATAAAAATACAACAAAAGTAGCACTTTAGTATATTTTCGATGGAAAATTGACGAACTTCTAATAATTAATTTTGTGAAAAATTTAGAAACACGGTTTTTTAATCTTTAAGCTATTTCAATATATTATGACGATACTAATGAGTTCAGAAATAATCCCAATATCATTATATATATATGTTACCGTGAAAGACCGAAATTGGAGAATGTCGACTTTCACCGGAGAATATCAACATTCACCAAATACGTCGGTGAAAGACCGAATATTTCACTGCATTCTTGTACATTCTTGTATATTCTTGTATATTCGGTGTAAGTCGACAATCACAGATATGCTCTGGTAAAAGTCGAAAAGAGAGGTCATAAAGTGCCATAATAGTTTAAGTTGTTGCAATAAATAAGATTTGAATCACATAATTTAGTAAGTTTTTTATTACTTTTATTTTATTTTCTCAATTAGAACGTACTGTATAATTAAGTAAGTTTTTATTTTTTATTATTTTCCTTTCTCATTTTGAATGTATTGTGTGTTTTAGGTTCTCATGTTCTTAAGTTCTTATTTCAAGTTTCAAGTGCGTTTATTCGCGACTGAATTACGGAGAAGAAAATATAATATTGTTATATGTTCAACATTCACCATTAGTACATGGTGAATGTCGACATTGACCGGTGTAAGTCAGAAATAAGAGTATTTGGAAAATATTTCGGACATACACCAAGAGACTATGTGAATGTTGACATTCACCGATGAAAGTCGACATTCTACAGATTTCGTTGTTTCACCGTAACATATGTATATATTGACAGTTCTGTGTTGATGGCTATGTGTGGCAACATATTATTCGGAAGTCAAACTTACCTAATCGGTTTTAAGCCGAAAAAAAGGTACATAAATTCGTTAGCAAGTTATTAATAAAAACTTTACTTTCCAGATGACCCAAATACCTAAATAATTAATGCGAGTTCCGGATGTACGTTATACAGTTACATAAATACTTTCCAAATTTTGATTCCTATCGTCCGAAACGGAAAGAATAAGAATACTAATGAATAACAGTTTAGGATAATGAGCCTAACTAGATTACAAGTAATAGATAAGAACTGGAGAATGTTTGCTTATCCTTAATGTAGAAAAATACAAAGCGGACTTATTAAATATCTGTCATAGCTCTATTCCAGTCTACTAAAAATCCCATTAGAGTAAACAGCTGACGAAATTTTGAAAAGCAATTATAAAAACCTAAAAAGATGAAGATAAGAACAATAAAGAAAAGGTTCCCCCAGTTTTTTTCCCTTCCTTTTTTTCCCGTCGGCGCACCGCAAGTATCGTCTCCAGCTAAAAGCCAACTTCATTATTTTCGAATTAAGGAAGAGCAAGAGGTGGGGTAAAAAAGAATAAACTATAGTCTGGTGTAAACAACATGGGTACAAAGATAGCGGTTTGACTGCATAATAGCTTCATATGATTTCGCAACCGGATACTTTCTCGAAGCGATTCTAGAATGTTTTATAACTTTAAACATCGTATAAGAAAATAAGCCTTTTTAGCATTTTTCTTGTAAGCATGACGCACAAGGCTGAAAGACGATATATTTAAAATTTCACAACTCTTTTGAAATTCCATATAGACTGGAAAAAAAAAAAAAAAAAAAAAAAAAAAACACCACATATTATCCAAAAAGAAACATGAATTATTAAGAAAAATATCAATTATCAATCAAAGTATTACAGCAATTCAATCTTTAATAAGTAAATAATAATTCATTAAAATTTACAACCGTATAAAAAAGTTATTGAGGAAGATAAAAAGGAAGTAAACCATGGCGTTTCAAAGCGCAGGAGTTTTTTAGAAATCCTCAGTTACAGAAATAGTTAAGGCTTCGACCTTAGACGATAACTTTTCAAAAAAGGGAATACATTTTTAACAATAAAGTAAGATAAAAGTTGTCAATACGACTGTGGTAATAAACTATTTCTTTGGGATTCAGCATTAAACAAATCCCAACTTTAAAGCTTTTAAAACTTTTTAACTAAAATGAAGCCCATAAGTAGCAATTTTTCTATCGCTTACTATTTTTTTTCTCTCCTCTTAAATTTTCCCTCTTTTCTTCGCTGAAATTGTTTCTTAAACAATACACATTTTTTTAGTCTGCAGGCATAACCTATCCTCTCCAAGGAAAATACTATTATCCCTATCACACGTACCTCTTTCTACAAATAAATACTATTATCCCTATCACACGTACCTCTTTCTACAACTGGTTAATCGAAATACATTCAACTCCTTAGGTCTTTATTCATATGTTTTTTGCTATTCCTATTGTACAGGCATGTAATTAACGCCTTAACCCTCAAGGCCTAGAACTAGACTCTCATATTTTAGAAGGGTCAAAGATTATCCTAAATCTTGTTTTTCTTTCACAGATATAAGGAAAATCCGTGTTGGAGGGTCCATCAACAACAGTATTGTTAGATCATCATTGTGTCTTAATCAAACCCTGTACATTCTGGAAATTATCTTCACATTTTTACATCTTTGTAATACACACACACATAAAAAAATATTCTAGTTTTTGATATTTCAGTTTTAAAGATTTAATACTTTATTTACAAAACTGAATATGTCGTAGCATGAATAATATGTATTGCAAGTCCCGAAAGAAATCTAAAAGAGTGACATAAGTAAAACGGTTCACTCAAAGAGATGAAGAGATCTCATGCAGGGAAGAACCCCCCTGGAGGGGGAATTTCATACTTTGAGGGGAGAATGTGTTCAGCATTTTACTTACCTGTTCAGCATTTAGCTTTTGTTTATGAATATAAAAAACTAGTTTTAGTAATGTGTTGGTATTTATCAACATTTATTATAATTTTTCTGGTTTAATTTCTAAAACACATTAAAAATAATCCAAGTTTAAATAAATACATACATATTTTTCAAGTTTTGGAAAGGGTGGATGTTCGTATAGTAATAGTGAAAGCGGTGCCTGAGGCAAAAAGAAAGGTTGAGAGCCACTGAAATAGATTTTCGCCTTCTTGTCCATCCGTCAGAGAAATACTACTGCAACCTGGATAATCAACATAATCTAATTATCAAGGTTCAGAAATTCATTGTATGGTTCCCTATGAAACCCAAATTATTCCTTTGTTAAACTCTTTCAGCATTCACTATTATTCATAGTCACTGCATTTATCAAATCAAGGTGAAAATTACAGCATCGGGTGTTTAGAATACGGCAGAAAATATTAATAATTATGTAATGCATTATAATACACATTACTTTAAATTAGTAATTGCTGTTAAAAGCATTTTATGCAAGTGTTTGACTCGAGTCCAAGTTATGAATATTGATTGCAGATATGTTTTCAAGTGATATTATATCATCAACAAGACACAGTAATTTCCAACAAAGTTATCAACTACATAATTTAAAATCTTTTCACAAAACCGTTAAAATCATGTTAAAGGTTTTGTGGTAACTTTAAGTTCGTGTTAATACTAATGGCTTGGAGGGACGAAAGGTAACAGTATAACTGAAAGTTGAGACAAATATTTACGTAGCACAAAATTAATTTACTGAATTGATTTTTAAAATCCGAAACTGATTACACCGAAACCAGAACAGAAACAGAAATGCAGAAGCAAAAGTTAAAAATAAAACTCTCAGTTCTTTGCTGGGTAAAACTACATTTTCACGCGTTCATTTTTGTCTCGATTTATCTCTTGAACATAAATTTTGCGCCTCGTTTCATTGATAATTATCTCTTGAATACACAGCAGCTAGCAAACTGAATTGATAATTGAGAACTTGTTTCAAGAACATTCTGAGAATACGAAACTGACTGAATATGAAAACTAATTTTCAAAGTTTACGTATTCTGCTAAACCCTAAAGGTTTCTGTGCAGCCACCAGTAAAATCAGAACCTATTTATTCTTTAATCATATCATTTTAAACCGGATTTAGTTAAATCTTTGTATGACATGTATAAGGACAGAATAAGTTAAAAGCATAAAACAATTCATTAAAAGGTACTAACAAGGAGAAATAACACTTTCCGGAATGAAGACAAATATACTTAGAAAGAAACAAATACTTTGAATTGGCATGATTATATCAAAATATCGTACACTAGGTAATTTTATAGGTTAAGCATTTTAATTTTTATTTTGTTAGCAATTTGTTATTTGCATTTTTTGAGACACAATAACTGAGAATCCTAGGCGATGTTTTCTCCTTTGCAATTATTTTCCTTTTACTTTTAAATCACTAGTTTCTATAAAAACGAAGCTTACATTGGAAAAGGTTTAAAACATGATTTGAGGTACGACGACATAAATTGCCTCTTTCACGTTTAAATGACCAAATAAAGAACGGTGTTTTCCCTTTTATATGCTAATAGGGGATTTAGTTTAAAAAATGCTCGTTGAATGAATTTATCTTTTAGCAAAACAAAAACAAAGCGAAATTCTAACCAGAACTAGAAACTTAAAAAAATCTTTATTATAAAAAACAAAAAATACGACAGAGGCGAATATGTATGGATACTAATAAAATTATCCTAGATTTTTCTTCCTTCCATCCATAGGGAATCTTAAATACTTTGAAAATGTTGTAACCTTTCAGAATATAAATGAAATAATTTTTATTAAACTGCTTCAAAGAAAAGAAAAAATTGACAACAAATGTCGTGGCAACATATTAAAAATGCATTCTTTAACACTGTTATTTAACTTAAAAGTATTTTAGTTTCTGATAATAAATCAAACTAATAATAATAATAGTAATAATCTCAGGAAAATACGTGAAGCTACATCCGAAAGATAAAAGATAAGAGAAATACAATAAAGTTTGTCTCATAAAAGTTTTATTTCCATGGATACATTCCTGCTTACATTGCAAAAGCTACAAAATGTAAATTTCGTACTACTGAAATGATAAATGTAGCAAAATGTATGATAAAAATTTTCATCGCTTTACATACAGGATGGGATTGATATTTTTTTGCTCATTTCTTGCTTATAAATAAAAAAAATATTCATTATCACTGTGGGAGTTTGATTTAAATTAAAGAACCGAATCAAAGCAAAATTTTTAATTTATGGAAATGCACCATACGGTTATCCCTAAATTAAAATATAGCGTTTGCAGTTTCTAGGGTGCACGAAATAAGTTCTAATTCCTTTAACATTCTTTTATTTCTTCACATAAATTATGCAAACTCGTGCAATTAATTCCGCTTTCCAAATGTAAACGATCATTTGCAGAAGTTTTGAAATTAATTGACGTCATTTTACATGTACGAGGAGAAGTTTAAAGTTTCGAACTTTGCTGGTTATCTGCTATTTGCGAAAATAACATCTCAAGGTATATATCTCCTCACACATAGCGACACAGACTTACAAAACTTGGAAAGCGAAGGAAGTATGGAATGATCCCCCACTGCGCTTTAACCATCAGTTAGTTAGTCAGACGTTTATCTAAGACATAATTGATTATGACTATTCAAGGGGAAGTTTTAATATATCAGTCAGTTATTTGAATTACAATAAAGCATAAAACAGTCATTTGCCTTTAAGGAAGAATGTCTTTATTGAATAAACGTTTAAGGGGAATTGGTTTGCATTTGCATTACACAGCACAAATTCATGAAAATCACAACATTTAACCTGTTTTCATAAAAATGAAATTATAAATATTTAACATATTTATTAACTTAACCAGTAATCGGCTAGTATAATAACCTGTCTAATCTGTGGGCAAAACATCGGCTAACTGCCAAGCAATAAATTACTTGCTACATATTATAAAAGATCTAACTAAAGTCTCACTAAAGTCTTGAACATTGCCGTCGAGGTCTTCATTTGTTAAGAAGGATAATACAGCAGTATACGGCATGGAAGCCATTCTAATTTTCGTCAAACTGTAAAATGACAGCTCATAAAATGCCTGCCTTATGAACGCAAATTTTATTTATTTATTAACATCTATAATAAGATAATAAATTTAACTCGCACCGTACTTGCGTTTATCAGACGCATTTATAGAGTACTTAATTTTATAAAAGATGCAAAAGCTGAAATGTATGTGAGTTAAAAGTAGTGATTTTATCTTCTTTCACTTGCAAAAGTATGTTCAAATGTTCTTTAAAAAGATTAATGCTAAAAAATTATGCCTTGAGTCTTAATTATGCATATCGTTATTTCCTCATGTATTCTCTCCCTAGCCTTTAAAAGCCAAGTTCATAAAATTTATTCACGTAATTTTTCTCTTTCTCGAAGCGTTCAGAGAATGAGCTTCTCTAAATTGTAAAATGGAATTGTCCACGTAGAGATAGTTTTCGTCTTACTAACAAATACAGATCCTCACAAACTACCTGCGAAGCTCACGCCGAACTATTCCCATCTAACTACTGTTCTTTTACCAGTTTCAATCAAGAACCGACCAATCACAGCGAAGCAGATACAAACTGATATTCACTCTGTAGCGTCATTGGGTTATTTTTGAAGCATGAAATATGAAAAATGTGTAGTGCCCTCACCGGAACTCGGACCTCTCGAATATGTGCCGAGTGTGCTTGCCATTACACCCCGAAGGCATGCTAAGAAGCCGGGAGAAATACCCTACATACTCTCCCTTTTAGAGGGCAACTTGGGATTAGGGGACCCAATCGCCAAAACCTCGTGGTGGAGAATCATCATATACCACCTTTTTTAGTTCGGGTGCCACTGTAGAGTCATTAGGTTATTTCTGAAGCAGGAGACATGAAAAATGTGCAACTCCCTCGCCGGGACTCGAACCTCGGACCTCTCGAATACGTGCCGAGTATGCTTGCCATTACACCACGAAGGCAGGAGAAATACCTTATGACTCTACGATTTCGTTGAGTCATCCGCCCATTTACCTTCTCTAATTATTTATGGATGATTTGAGGTCTAAGGCGAGATAACAATAACAATTAACGAGATTCAAGATGAAGAGGAATAGCATAAAGATATCCTACTAGATATTTCAATGTTTATATCACTCTGTAATCTTACTGGAATAAAAGTTCCTTTTAACGAAATAATTTTTTATGTTTACCTGTAGTTTAGCCATGACTACTTTCTTGTGTTCTTATTTTAACCGAGTCCTCCGGATATTAAATTTTCCGCATAATTTTCTCCTCTCGATGTTTGGACGATAAAAAATCCTTACTCCTTATTACGAAACAAATTATAATACAGAGCTTGATATTGTATTTCCTACAAATATAACACAATAATACTGATATTTTTATTTTCCACTATGTTGATCTGCAATATTTAGACATCTGCTTTATTGTATGTAATGTTTGCTACATACATTTATCATTCAACCGTGACATTTCAAAAAATATCGCAAAAAGGCAAATTTTTTGCTTCAGTGTGTTCTCGAAAAGAATAGACGGCTTATTTAAAATCAATTAAAATTTTTATTTAAAATTTTAGTTTAGAAAGAAAAGTTTATTTAAAATTATTTGAATTCAAAATTCCACAAACAAAGTGTTAGCTAAGAAACAATCAAAGTCTTCCCACCCCCTCAGCAAAAATTCTTATTTTTGACTTCAGAGTAATTGATTAATGGAATTGATTATTTTTTATTTAAAGCACGAATATTAAATAATACAATGAATGAATAAAAAACAAGTGTAGAAACGACTTCTGTTCAATCCCTGATAATACATTTTATCTAACAGGAAAGAACCAGCTATTAAAAGCGCTGCCTAAACTCATCAAAAAAATACGTGTCGCACAAAGCAACATTTTTCCAGTGTAACGAAGCTTCACTGTTACACATTGACAGCAAGTAACAAGCACATATGAACGCGCATTTGCACATATAAAAATAACAAAACCTTGCTTGTCACTCAGAATGCATATATTATAAGCATTTTAATCACAGAAAGGAAATTTGAAATAAATCTTACCAGGTTAGAAATATTTTGTAGGATGAATATTCAAGATATGTCAGCTCTTCGCATTATTCTAGCGACGAACGACAGAAAAATAAGCTCCTTAAATCGGTAATCGAAAATCTTCTTTCTGAGAAAACAGCAGGGAGTAAAGAATAAAAAGTTTCCACTTTCTTCGGTGACATAACAGAGTATTTGAATATTTTCAATGGGATCTTGGCAGGTTAAGAAAATATATTTGAGTTATATATTTTACACATATATGCAAATATTTTGGGAAGGAGATAAATATTTTTGTATAATAAGAGACCGGAAAAGATTTTGATCAATGAAATAAAATAGCTGATTGATGACTGCATTCCTGGAAGGTTCTTTAAAGTCAGTTAAGAAGAGAAATAATCATTCGGAGACACAGTAAACACGCAAAATGCATCGCATATAGTCTGTATAAATATACTCGAACAGTATTTCTGTAAATAATGCTATAACCTGGGCATCAGTTTTGTCTACATTTGGAATGCAATTGATAAATATTCATTGCATAAACACTTAATATTTCAAAAATTCGTAAATAAGGATTAGTTTCTTTTTTGATAAATATTGTTATGCAGGTATAAGTCATTAATAGTTTGATATATATGCAGGATGACTTAAAAGCACCGCAGTTCCACAGTTCTTAAAACTGTGTTACGGTTCACAAATGCAGAGCAAGCTACTAATGGCACCATGCCAGGATAAGTATTGCCACCTTTATCTAACCATCTAATTAACACTAATGAATATTATTATGAAATGCCCAGGCTGCGGTAAGATAGCTTTCCCGCAAAGCGAGTTTAGGGATGCCAGAAAATGGCAAGTAGAGGCAGGGTTGCTAGATTTGGCGCTAAATCGCCCATTTGGCGGCAGAATCGGCGATATGCCATAGACGGAGCGAGAACATTATAGAACGAATTCTAACTGGTTTATCCCAGAATGTTCTCGAAGGCAGGGCCAAAAAGCTATATAAACCCTGCCTGAATGCGGAGTAGCGGTGTATCGTCAGTGTATCTTCAAGTGTATCGGGAGTTTTATCGTGAAGAGTACCTTGAGTGTATTGAGCTCCGACAGCGATTAACCAAGTCGGGAGCTGTATTCAGTGTTTTGCCATGAAGCTGTTTCACCGTTATAGCCTGAAGGCTGTGTTGTTGATTGTTTCAACGTGTTTGTCGTAGTTTTTCGACGAGTGTAAACGTGTCTTTAGAACTGTCCTGTGAAACACTGGCGAATAAACTGTGTTTTGATTCTTCGTCAAGTACTGTCCCCGAACTTACAGAACGCAGCGATATTCTACGGATATAAGAGTACAAGCGGTTATATGGTAGCCTAAATGGGGGGGGGGGAACTTAAGTAGTATGGAAAACTAAAACAATCACAGTTTGATTTTCAATGGAAAGATGGTGCTCAACACACGTCTGATACACTTTCATTACACATTAATTCCTGGGACGCTGATTAAAATTTAAAAAAAAAAAAAAGCTGTATTTCAGCAAAAACGGTTTTGATATTAGGTGGTATTTGATGCTAGTATTATAAACTCCTATTTTGCTTCCTTTTACGTCGTATCAATAAGTGTATAGTTTATGGAGCGTTAGGATAATTTTAGTTCGCAAGTTATTTAACTGTTTGGGGTGTGAGTGTACTACAGCGGAGCAGAATAAGTTTAGATATTTTACTACGCTATTTTATTTATTTGTAGTAGTAATAGAGCAAATTTGACTCACATTTTAGTGTACACACAAAGGTAGCTTAAAAGTTATGCACTGATATTAGAAGAACATACCAGAAAATGACGCCTATGAACCATATTATAAGCCACCAACTAATTTGTTTAAGGTTCTAGTAGATCAGCTGCTATTTGTTCATTTGAAACACGAAACTTAAATAAATAACTATTTTCCTTGTTTAAGGGGGGAGGCTAAGACTGCACCTCAATGAAGCATACACGGCCACGCCCTTGCAGCATTTGAGATTTGGGGGGAGAGGGGGGAAAAAAGAACTACCAAGCATCATAGACAAAATTTTTAAATCAAGAATTTGAAACATAATTACTGGAATTTTGGATTGCGTATTTTACAGCATATCATCATGGAATTCTTTTTTGAGCGGAATAAAACTGAGTGATTGCAATTTAGGCTGCATCTATTCTACTGGTTAATGGTATGTTTGAAGACAAATAGTAAGTAATGTATCACTAGTTTTTCTTAACTTTCATTTCTATACCATAGTAAAATATTATTACTTGATTAAGTCATTCTAATAAAAAACAAATGAAGAACAGAACCATGCTCTCATCAAGTATTCACCTAGATTTTTATTTCTAAAAATTTTTCCTAAAAGAAAAAGGGGTCTTATATTCGAAGAGGTTTTATTTTTGAGTATTTACCGGTAGGCTTCACCTGTTAAAGGGTGACGGAGGGAGGAACAAGACCCAATCTGCAAAATACAGATCGTAATGAGTTATATTTCACCACAATTGAGTCGGGCGCCACTGTAAAGCTATTAGAGTGTTCGTAACAAGAAATGGAAGAAAATAGCTATGCCTTTGATGGGATTTGAACCACGGTTCTTCTCGTCAATAAAAGGAAGGTCGATAATTCCTGATACGTTTACTATGTTACATAAAGGAAACAAGCAATTTCGTAATTTTATTTTCTTCCTACTTATTGACTTTGACTAATGTTTTGCAATGTGTTTGTTGTAAGTAGTAGCAGTAATAGTTAATCTTTGATTGCTGACATGAATATAGCAGAATGTCGTTTAGTCGAAATTGTTGACAAATAAAACCGAATGTCGAAACACAAAATATAAAATTAATGTTAGTTTTGCTAGATATGTAAAATTTTCGAATAATATTGTGTCGAATTTGCGAATATTTATTCGAAATTTGTTCTGTATCTTTTATGCAGATTGTCTTTTGATTTTATTTAAGAATTTTCTTAGTTACGGCAGATCGAATATATATATGTGTAAAATATAAATGTATCTAATATGTAAAATATAAAATCTAGTTTTCAAAAAATAAATTAATAGCCCCTTAAATTCTGTTTCATATATACCGGGTGGACATAATTAAACTGACAGTGCTCACAGTGTTCTGTAGCGCGATCTATCTGCGAGAATGACGCCACATTTTGTAGGGAGATAAAGCAAGACGGCGGACGAAGGATTCCGCGAAAAAACAAATTAGTTCCAAAAGTCACCGCTAGGGGAATATTTGGCGCTGTGTAATAGAAAATAGAATGTTAACAAATGCAAATCAATATGGAAATTACCTTTTATTTTGCATTCAAATGAGGTTCAATGTGGCTGCCGTTGTTGTGGACCACATACTGCAGTCTGTGCACATTTTCTGTGCACAGTATGCACAACAGCAGAAAGTAACATGTCTGCAGGAATCTCCCGTACAATCCGTGATATTTTATCCTTCAACGTAGCCAGGTCCTGGACCACTCCTTGATAGACCTTAGACTTAAGATAACCCCATAGCCAGAAGTCGCATGGGGTAAGATCAGACGACCGAGGTGGCCATGCATTTGGAAAGTAGCGGCTAATGACTCTTTCTGTTGTGAATTTCTGTCGTAGCATCCGTTGTAACGCACGCTCGACTAAAGAAGGAGACATTGCACATAAACTTTCAATCCATTGATTCGAAACGTAGCACATTGCCTTTTAAAACCCAAGCAGCTGGGACTGTGCGAATGGATGTAACGTGAAATTTGAATAAATAACTTCTTCTGCTCAGCGTACGTGATATTGCAGATCACGAAACTTTATCGGTGTTTATGTAGATTTTACGCTTTTTTAAAAGTGTTGCCATATTGCACTTTAACTAACTCAGAAAATGTGCATATTAAAAGGTAATTTTATTCCGTATTAATTTGCATTTGTTAACCCTCTATTTTCTATTACACAGCGCCAAATATTCCCCTAGCGGTGACTTTTGGAACTAATTTGTTTTTTCGCGGAATCCTTCGTCCCCCGTCTTATTTAATCTTCCTACAAAATGTGGCGTCATTCTCGCAAATAGATCGCGCTACAGAACACTGTGAGCACTGTCAGTTTAATTATGGCCACCCGGTATATATATGTAATAATAACAAGGAAACGACGGAGCAGTGCTGATGCGTAATAGCTATATAGGATTTATCGTAGATCCATATTGAAGAGGAAGAATTTTGATTGCGTAGTATGCTAATATGCTGAGTTCGTAAGATCTAAGAAACTTGGCAGTTGAGGCAGTTTTAATTCAATTTTTATTTGCAACTGACTTTTGTGACCACAATCACTTGGCACTCTAATCGTGCCTATTCACAGAACATTTACATTTTTGATATTATTGCGATAGGAAGCTAAACAGGGAAATTACATCCTAGCAGGATAGAGAGCGAAGCTGAAGTGCGTACTTATGCAATATGGAAGCACATGAAGAGAAAAGTTTTGGTTTCAATTAAAAGTTTCAGTTTCCAATTATTACGTCATCAGCGCTGCGCAGGCCATGCAAAATGGAATAATCTAGAAATGACGCAATCCCGAGAAGTTATTACGATTTTTAGAACAGAGAGGGAGAATTAAAGTTTTATCGTTAGTTTAAATTAGAATTTTGATTCACATATTGTTTAATTTACATATATATATATATGTTACGGTGAAACACCGAAATCTGGAGAATGTCGACTTTCACCGGTGAATGTCAACATTCACATAGTCTCTTGGTGTATGTCCGAAATATTTTCCAAATACTCTTATTTCTGATTTACACCGGTGAATTTCGACATTCACCATGTACTAATGGTGAATGTTGAACATGTAAGAATATTATATTTCCTTCTCCGTAATTCATTCGCGAAAAAACGCACTTGAAACTCAGAATAAGAACTTAAGAATATAAGAACTTAAAACACACAGTACATTAAAAATGAGAAAGGAAAATAATAGAAGTTATAAACTTACCAAATTATGTGATTCAAATCTTATTTATTGCAACAACTTAAAATATTATGACACTTTGAATTGCACAAGAGGCCCTTTCTTTTACAACTGCATTTATTTGTGGAACACTTCCTTTTGGAATGGCAGCGTGTACATATACTCCTCTCTTTTCGACCTACACCAGAGCATATCTGTGATTGTTGACATACACCGGTGAGGGTCCGAATGTACAAGAATGTAAAGAAATATTCGATCTTTCACCGACGTATTTGGTGAATGTTGACATTCTCCGGTGAAAGTCGACATTCTCCAATTTCGGTCTTTCACGGTAACATATGTATATATATTATTCGTTGAAGTCAGTTTTTATGTCTCTGGCTAGTAGAAAAGATGTAAAAAGAGAGAAATCCGCTCTTCATTTAGTTGTAGCATTCGATTATTTTAGTTTGCCCATATGCGACTGAGTGATTAATATATCGGAAAACAGGTATTTATACTTCAGGTTCGAGTCCCAACGACAAAACAGGCACATTATATTTTCATGATTTATCTTTGTGCAACGTACAGGCAAGCCATTTTCTTTAAAAAAATCATACATTAAGGCATTTATGTTAAAGCAGGAAACCCTAAAGTAAATGTTTATACGAATTACTTATCCATCAAAACAATTTTTACCTAAAACATGTCTTAATTATACGCTTTACTATAGTCATGGTTCATAATTTTCAGAACGCCAATTTACAAATTCAATCTGACACGGCATTCTCTGTGATAAAGCAGGCATATATAAACTTAAATATACTTACCTCAGCAGAAACTCATTCAGTTATTTCAAATGCAGCAAATTTCACATCGATTTTGCCGTACTTTTTTAAATATTTAATTTGATTATTTTTAATTATCAATAAATCCCGTGGCAGATAAAATATTCGCTGCTTAGATAAATTTCCTTTACATATAAAAGTTCTCGTACTGTTTATTTATTTCCGATTTCTGATAGCAAGCACGTTCTTTTCAGTATTTACGGAACGCTTGAAGTAGCAATTAAAAGCAGAGAAATTATCATAAGGAGCAGCGCTGATTATTCCGAATCCAAGTAATTGTACAAATCAACTCATAAATTTCTATTTTGAAACCTTCATTAAACACAAGCTGAAAACTATAATTAAGTATAATTTAAAACTAAAATTAAGTACAATTAGGAAGAAACAGAAATACCGTCTTCTGGCCCTAAAAAATATTTCTTTATATTAACGGAACATAATCACTACAAAAAGTTTCGTTTATTTTTAAAAATTATGATTGGTGTAAATATTAGTTAATGAACGTGAGATTAAACTCTTAGGATAAATTCAACAAAAATAATTAGAAACACTTAATATAAGAACGTTTTTATACATCGAATATCGCAAACTAATTCAGAAATACAAACAACATAATTTTGTAATAGGTGGAAAATTGATTACAGAAAAATATAAGTACCTATTTAAAAAAAAATACTGAAACTTTCATCAGGACGTGCTTTGTAAGATGAGTAATATAAAACTCGAGATTCCTGTTAAATATTCAGCTTTCCCTTCTCTGTTTTAAGCGAAGAATGCTTTTTTTACAATGAGCACTCACAATATAAGGTGCCAAGCTCTTTCTTTAGGCAATACATTAACAAGAGTAAAAGAAAAGACTAAGGGAAAAAAATCGGCGAAAAATTTTTTTGCAGCAATTTTCTCAGCAACAAAGCTTTATCCGCTTTTCTTCCGGATACCGGGTGCATCTAAATCTTGTTTCCGCCTATAAAAAAGGTTTTTTTTTCCATTTTTCTTAAAGTTTTTGGTTTTCTTTTGCGTATTGATCCAAAAAATAAAACAAAAGAACCTATGTTTTGTTACGTTTGCAATATGTAATGATTAATTCCTGCCTAATTTCTGCATCACGACATTTCTACAGTCTTTTGTAAGTGCTAGGTACAATACATTAATTGCGCAATATGCAAAGATATTTTTTAAAGAATTGCGACATAAGTGTACCGCATTCCGCATTTATTTATTTATTTTGTTGATATATTAGTCGGGATAATGAGATGCGCATTCTTAAAAGAATAAACAAACATATCAGCGTCGACATTAGTATTTCGGTTTTTGAGATATCGATTTAATACTGTTGATAAGTGATGCGAAAAATCTATGTATAACACAGCCAGAAATTAGAATTTGAGCAATAGGTAGCACAGCCTGTTTTAAATAGCTTAGTAGAAACTGAATAATTGAAGTGGAAGGATATGCAGCAGGCAAACTGAATGAGATTCAATTTATCATCAGCATCCAAACATTAATGAGCGTGATAACAGCGAAGTAAAGTGAAGAGAAAGCTTTTGAAGGTTTACGTTTCAGCGATAATAGCCTGTCATGACAAACGTAGATAACTTTGTGTTATCCAGAAATATGTATGTATATGTGTGTGTATTTATATTTCATGCTGTTACGACAGTACACAGAAATTATGGAAATGTTTTCTGCACAGAAATGGGTAAATCGCAAAACACAGCTACCAGCAGAACATTAAAGAAAATCAAAGCCTGGGACATACAAAATAGTAACACAATTAAATAAAAGATATAACAGAGCTTATAACTTTACGGAAAGGCAAGAAATGGATTGATTTGGATAATTTAATTACGGTAAAGCACGTGGACTATGTTTCTGCTTTCAGAAGATCGCCTTATAAGCAGAACTAGTTCGTATTCACATAATGCGCTGAAGTGGATGAGGCCTTATTCAGGCATATGTCTATTTTACACTAAAAACACTACAGGAATGAAACTGCTTGTGTTTACTGATTTTATTTGCTTTGCCGCTGCTTAGCTTTCATAAGGAAGGAGAAGGAAGATAACAATTTAAAGACAGATAAAAGAAAGCATTAATGATACAATTTTCGCCTTATCGCTATCACCTATGTTAGAAACACTATTCAGAAGTTAGAAAGTTAGAAAGACGTTTGAATACATTGTTGCTATTTTACGGAAGGGAGGGGGATAAGGCCGAAGCTAGAATTATTTCGCTCTTTATGTCCAATAACAATGAGTCCTTTCACATTAAAAACTTCGCTATTAATAAATTTCGAAGGCTAATCAAACTTGCGTGAAAGGATTCATTTCAAAACAGTCACTCAGAAATGCAGTTTTTTGAAGTCATGCTAGCTTTATTTCAAAGGCAGTTTTTGTGCAGTAGCCGTCAGCCTATTCCTCTGCTTATAAGGTATTTTTAACGGTAGCACGCTGGGTCGGTATTCCAGAGGTCCGTGGTTCGATTCCCGGCGAAGGCGGTTGCATATTTTTCATCTTTTCTGCTTCCAATTAGCCTAATGACTCTACAAGTGGCGCCCGAACTAAAAAAAGGTTGTGGATGATGATTCTTCGCACCCAGGATTTGGCGACTAGGTCCCCTAAAACCTTAGTCGCCCTTTAAAAAGGGGAGTATATAAGGTATTTCTCCTACTTCCCTAGCGTGCCTTCGTGGTGTAACGGTAGCACGCTGGGCCGGTATTCCAGAGGTCCGCGGTTCGATTACCAGCGAAGGCGGTTGCATATTTTTCATCTTTTCTGCTTCCAGTTAACCTAATGACTCTACATGCTTATCTTTGAGAATAGTGAAAGTTTACTAATTAATAGCAATTAAAATGCTATTAATTACGAGATACTGGTGTTTAACACATATTATATACCTAATTTTTATTTCGAAAGAAAATAAGTTCACAAATTAATACTGAAAAGGTCGTAAAATATGGTATAAAAACTGCTCTAACTTCTGTAAGTATTTATGAATCGACACCAACAAAAATTCTTTACCGTTTTGGAACATACTTTTTTTTTGATGATTTTATAATGTCTTTATATATTAATGACACTTTCAAGGTGTATAATTTATTAAGCTCTAATAATAAATTATTGCTATATAAAAACCAAATCTGGAATATGCATTAAACACGAGCACCAAATGTCTTAGAAACAACCATCTAAATTCATTGAATACCGCCCTATACTTATCTTGTAGATTCCATTTAAATACTCGTATTAGAGTTTTAATCACATTCAGAAGCATTATCAAATTCCCAGGACAAGTTGGCATAAAACACAATCAGCAGTAAGTAACATATGAAACTTCGAATACACAAGCGAAGAGATTAATAGCTAAACACTACATGCCAGTGCTGTTCAAGTGACGGGACCGTACGTGACAAAACAAGCAGAATGACGTCACTGATCCGCATCCAATTAAAACCCTCCCCTGAAGGAAAATAGCCTTGGAGCGTGAAACGCTGGATTAAGATGTCCGTTTCGAAGACGGATAGTGGAAAGCGGGCTTTGTCTGATCCCAGAGCGGAAGTCCACTAACAGACGGCACACAACTCAACTCCACAATATCATCAGGTGCTCGCCAAGGGAGTTACAGTATCTTAGGGGACATGCATAGAGCAGTTAAATCAAGGAAATTGAGTTACATGCTGTAAGCTGGGTAAATTGGACAGTAGACACACAGCGACAGTGTTCGCTATGTTATTAAGGTCAGCAAAACTGAATTACACCAAATACTATACTGCTGCTGATGATGAAGCCAGTAGAAAGTTCAAACACCAAGATATTCTAAAGGAATATACATGAGGAGAAACTCGAGAAGCTGAAGCTTAATTGTCCCTTCACCAATTAAGTAATTACGTTAATTGCTTAAGTTCCCGCATATTAAATCTTAACATGCAAGTAAATTATTCAATGAAAGCCATCCAATCTTAGATAATTAGTTTTACATTTTTTACCTTGAATTCAATTAACCTTTTCTATACTAATGTCAACTTAGATATTTGTTCGACAGAGTAAATTGGTCCAACAAATGAGCCTATTTGAGAATTTATGGTTTAATATTTATGGAGCACAGCATATTCTATACTTAATAATTTTATCGACTGTACTCAGTATTTATTAATTTTGTTGAATAGTAGCGCGATTTGAATAATATAAGTTTGAATTACTTCTAAACAGCCCGCGCGTCTCTAAATTAAAAATTTAAAAAGAAGCAGAAAAATAAATGAAATCATCTTTGGATATAATTTTACTTTTACACTTTATACGTTACATCACAAAGATAAAAGCTTATTTCTTTAATATAACTTTATGAAAAGACATAATCTACACGAAACATTGCTTGCTGGAGCTTCTGAAAAGCAATTTTATATGAGATAAGAGATGTTTCTGTTTGATAACATACAGGATTTCTTTTTAAATCTTTAATCAAAGTTCGGTTGCTTAAAATGCATTTGAAAATCACACGGAAGAAATACTATCTGAGCATTTTTTAGAAGCCGTGCATTTATATAAATTTTCAGGTAACATCATTATAAAAGCTGTGGTTTACCATCAAATAAAAATTTGTAAGTAAGTCTCAGTGAATCTTTCCGTAGCTCATGGCTTATTATAAGAAATAATTAATACAACAATGAATAATTTTAAATAGCATTATTCAACGGGATAAATTTGAGAAAAAGTAAAGAGTAAACCCATTTCGGAAAGATTTGTAATCTTTATCAGTAATAAACAGGAAATTAAAGCCACGTCTTAAATATCCGAACACGACGGCATTTGCTATTCAATACAATTTATTTGAAGGGGGGAAGGGAGTTAAAAGGAAATAATTATGATATAATTAATTGATTAAAAATAAATGGATAGGAAAGAATGTAACAAAAGCCAATAAGAAAAAAGACACATATTTGATAAATATGGTATATCTGAAGTAAAGCTTATTCACAAATTAAAAAATTAATATTTTCTGAGTAATTTAAAAACAATTAAAACAGAGTACAAGAAACAAAAATAAAACACAATTGATGATTCATTAATTTTTTATTCGTCTCAAGATTCGTGGCCTTAATGAGGAATTTAAAATTTTCTTAGTTTGACCAATGTTTAATGAACCGTACCAGAAAACACTATGATAAATTTCTAAACAATTTAGATACAGAACAGCAACTTTGAGGATCAGGAAGGGAAAAAAAATAATTAATTGGAAAAGTTAAGCTCGAAGTTTAAATACATAAAAGATAAAAGAACACTGTAATTAATAATAAGGGGGGAAAATAATGTCAAAGAATCCACCAAGTTATGTATTCAAGTTATATATTTAATAGACCACTTGTATTCAGTGCAGAAATGCCGTTCATAATGGAAAGCGAAAATACATTTAACAGTTTGGTATGTTAAGAAGATAGAAACATCTTCCAATTGCAATGACGAGAAGTTAGATGAAAAAAGGACTATTTTGTTTTGCACAGTTAAAGAGGAAGACAAATGGAAAATAGTTTACGATATATTTTGACATTAAATTTAAATTCACTACATTGTTCACTATAATGTTGAGGAAATGCTGCGAATTAAATTATTCAAGTTGAGAAGGTTACCGATTGGCAAGAAAAGAAAATTAAAAGTGAAACAAAGCACCTGACTTACAATAGCAATTTTTTAAGTTACTTCCCTTGAGAAAAATACAATGCCTCTAAAATGACCAAAATAAGATAGAAGGGATTACGCATCTAATGCTTCTGTTTGTAAAGGTACCTTGGAAATAAATGTTTTTTACCTGTAGATATTTCACTGAATAATAAGCAGGATAAAACTTTTAAATACAAATTATTAAAATCACTAATGAAATTTCATAAAATGCAATGGTGACAAATGTAAAGATGATTAGCCTGTTATGAATTGGAAATTAAAACCGAGGATCGTATATAATAAACTCGATAGATCAGTGGCAAAAAAAAAAAAAAAAAAAAAAAAAAAAAATGTTTACAAGTTAAGAGAAAAACAAACTTACAGGATTTATTAAGATAAATTGATAAATGAAAGGATTTTTGTTACCTACGGTAAGAGTAAATTCCCTAAAATGTGCATGTAGGTCCTCAGATGTGCACTTATACGCATATAAAACACGCGCACTCGCTAGAACACACACGCACACACATATATACTACATTTATTATAACGTAATTAAGAAAATTCAAATATCATATAAAATTAGGAATAATAATTTGGGTTATGGATTTTTTAACTTAATATTTCTTTTTATTTAAATTATTTATGCTTATTATGTATATTTTTATATAAGTATAGATGTATAGATACATTTCATTTGGGCAATATTCTTTCCAGCCCTTTCCTTTTAATTCTAAAATTTTAGTTTTATAGATTGTATTTTACCATTAGATTTTAGCCTTTATATTGGTTTTCAACGATTTTTTTCTTTTTGCTGGTACTTGACACCACATTTTGGTACCCAAATTCGGGCTTTCTTATTGACTATTCATTTTTTTATATCTAAACTGAAATTTAATTAAAAAATGTAAGTTACCTTTTGTTATTGTGGCTAATGTACCTTTAAGTGGCCTTTCACTTATTACAGTCGTATTTTTTCAATTTCCACATTTGCAAAGCCCAGGAAATTTTGTCTATCCTGTAATTTTGGTTTTTCCAATTGTCTTATTCTTAGTAACTTGTACAATTCTATCTCTTTGGTATTTTAAATTACTATTTTTTTAAATAAATAAAATTTTCTTCCTCCTATTTCAAAATTTTGACTTACTGTTGTTCGCCTATTATTTAAATTATTAAATTATTATTTTTTATGTTATGTACATACCTTCATTCAAGTCGCATCAGATCTTGACAGTTCCTTTTTAACCGCCCCCCCGTTTTTGGTAAAAAAATGCATATAGTATGCAGAGCTACAAGTGATGAGAAGACAACTTCTGCAACCACATGTTTTCTAGTCCATCCATACAGCAACAAGCATTTCAGATATTGAGGAATAAAAATTAAATGTCTGTTTCTCTTTTTATTAAAAATTTTTATATATCGTGGGAATTAAGCTAAAACGAAGCGACATACGTATGCCTTTTTCTTAAATTTTAATTTAATGTTTCTGACTTTTATTTATTTATTTAGCTGAAGCGATCTAAAATTGTTTGTTAGTGTGTATGATTTCTTTTTCGTACTTCCTTTGTTCGAAAGATAGAATATAAAAAACGCCAAAATTACGAGTTTTTTTCCCGAATCTCTGAATCTAATTTGATGACAATGCTTCCAGGAAATTTTATCTTAGAAATGATTTTGAATAAAGCTGTTGTTTTGGAGGTTTTTATTTTAAATGAGAAAAAGATTTTTTTTTTGTATGTGTTATGAATGGCTGGATACAAAATCAAGACAACAGAGTTTATAATTTCTGAAGATCAATTTATGATTATAGACAGCGGTTCAAAATTTTACGATTTGTGACTACACATACAGTTGCGTTTCTGTTTATAATGTTTAAAAAAATCAAACTGAAATCTAAAATAAAATTTGGGTTCAATAGTTAAAAAGTTGTAAGAGTTCGCCAGAATTATTAAAGCTAGGTTTCGTATAGAATTCCGTATTTTTTACCTAGAATTTCAGATTTATGTAAACTAATAATTTGTTTAAGGTGAACACTTTTTACATCCTAAAAAGGGTAAGGGCAGAGCTAACAGTTGAGAATGCCGGTGGGGATCTAAAATATAGCTATATCTTATATTACACATCTATATGACACATACCTTGATCTATATAATACTACACAGCTCAAGCATATATTTTATGATATGGAGATTATGGTATGAAAATAACCTAGCTTCAGACTGAAAGAAACTAGAAATTTGCATCCGGTCACATCACATTGTGCTCTCGCTTTCGACAGGACATTTTATTTAAACCTTAAGCCAATTTCAGCAGGCGATTCTCCCTAGAAAAAATATCCTCTCGCTTGAAGCGATGAGAAACAACAAAACTTTACTCTCCTTTTTCTAAGCACTTTCCCAGCTTTCCTCAGACTGAAAAAAAATAAATAAGAGTTAACTTCATTTTCTGAATGAAAAGAAAGAAATGCTATGGCGTCGAATTTCGAAACAGTGTAATTTGGCATGACATAGAAGACGTTGATTTGATTGGAGGATCGAAGAAAACTAGCACAGTCTAACACGATTATCTGGTTGCCTGGTTTTCCATTAGAAGATTAAATTCATTAGTTGGACCTTACGCACCGAAATGTTCACTGGCTTAGAGAAGACTATAGCTTGCGGTTTGGTGAGAAAGCTACAAAAATATGGTGTACTCAAAAATCAATAAATACTTCCCCATAAGAAAGTAAAAAAAAGACGAACCCAAATACAACAGTTCAAAGCTGTGTTATTGAACTTCATCTCTATCCACTGCCCTAAGATGACTATGCTTTCATACGCAACCGATACATCCCCACAGTGGGAAATATTTACGTTGAGGAGGGGAGGAAAACAATTACGTTGAGGAAAGGAGAAAAATAAACTAAACGTACATCCAAAATTTATTTGTCTGACGCTTAACAACTCAAATTTTAAAATATTTCTTCAAAAGAAATGTTTAACTTTTAAAAAAAATATTTTTATCCTATAAAAATGTAAGCGGCAAAGAATAATTGAAATCGATAACATTTTTTTAAAAAATCAGAAGAGAAACATTAACCGTGGGCAACAGTCCAGATCAGTACAACTCATTCTCAGTTGATCACTCACTACTCACAAGACAACGATATATTGATTAGAGAAAATATATAAAACATATTTCAACAGAATTAAAATAATATTTTAGCTAAACTAACGATATCAACATGGCAACTGAAATTAGAATCCTATTACATGTATTTTTTAGAATCCTATTAAGTTTCGAAACATAACTAAAAATATCAACCAATCGACGAAATATCATAACTATTGTAATTATCATAAAATTATACGAATAAATTGACACTTTATTATACTTTACTTAGATCTCTTGTTGATTTTTGGGTAAAATTTTATGTCTAAAATTAAATCGAATTAAGTGCAGACGACTATTGCAATTGTCATAAAACTAAATTATTACCTCTTTATTATTATTTTATTTAATTATCTTCTAGATATTGGTTGAAGATCTCATCTAAATTTTATGCCTAAAATTTTACTGAACGAACGTGAAAGAAATAAAAGAGAATAGAAAAAAATTGTAAAATTCATTAAATCACAAGCTTTAAACGAAATATATATGGTTCTACTTACATGGCGTTTTCAACAAAACAACTACAGAAAATTTTTGTTATTTCTATTCTTGTACTTAAACATTAAAAGTTTAGCAGTTTGAGAGCACTTTTAATTTCCTTTGTTATTAAATGACACGACAGCAATTATTACACTTACATAGTTCAGTTATTATTATGTACAAACGCAACAGCTACAGTATTTGTTATAGTAAAAATTCTTTCAGTAATAATACAAATTAAATTTTACTTAAAATTATACAAGAACATTAGAAATAAAACTGACCCAAAGCAAGTTCTAGCAGTAAAACTTAGAAATAATGATTTCGAAAGTTTACCGAGGGAAAACTTTGAAGATGCATAAGATGTTAATAACACAAAAAATAGAAAAACTTCAACCTATAAAAATCAATAAATAAAAATAGAAGACACTATAAAGCCATGAATTTTATTTAATGTGTTCTATGTCCGTTTTTTGTTTAACCCGGGGAAATTCTCATCACTTTTAGAACAACATAACAATGCCAATAAAAAGCGCACTGTAAATGAGAGATTTTTTTTTAGATATTACACAAGGGAGGAATGAGGATTTGGCAGGAGTTACAGTGCTACATCGCTTTCTTACTCAAGTGATTTCTTTGAGTTAACATTAAAACAGCGTTTCAGAAACTGAACCCTTTTTTAACATATGGCAAATAGTAGAAACAAGAATAAACGCCAGATATTTTAGACCGAAACTCAGTGTTTTAAAGTATGAAAAACCAAATCCAAAGATACTTTATGCATTATTGAGTTTGAGAATTGCATCTAAAAGGTAACTTGTTTTGAGATAAACTGCCATCAATAAATCATGGCTTCCTAATGCGGAGGATAAGAAGGTTTTTTGTACGTTATTTTGAAACTCCTTTTTATTCTCTAAATATGATACTTTTCAAACCAGCTGCCCAGAAGTCTAATGTGCATTTTCTGAAGTTCATTTCTTATTTATATACTTTTGATGAGCTTTACAATTCCTTTTGGAAAATTTAGAAACACAACACTATAAAACTCTTACAACAGTAATCTTTTTTCACTTAGGTTGAATACCTTCCGATTTTCTTCCAGACAATTTTTCGATTACATACAAGCAATTTTTTCTCTTAAAGCCATTACGTAACTCAATTTTCCCAACCTTTGTAAAAGGGAAAATATGGCGGCCTGCCAGCGACTGTTCTAAGAATCGTCTGCCTGCCTCTGCCGCCTCTTGTATTTTTCCATCTGGCAACACTTCTAAGAGAATCGAAGTCAGAGTTGTAGTAAATGGGCCTAAATTAAAAACATTTTGGCAGCCTGTTATTCATTTCACTTCTTAAAAATGGGAATTTGATTTTGCTTAAAAAATTCTAAGGCTTTTGTTTAAATTTTTAAAACATGTTGGCAAACTTCCAAAAACGAAAAGAACACCCTACCCTCATTTTTTGTTTATGAGATTTTCCAGTGGGCAAGAGTGTTTCATTAAGGCATTTTTGAAATAAGTGGACTTTTTTTTTTTAGTTTAATATTTTTGCTGCTAACGATGCCTATAGAAACACGGTTTTGATGATATTAATAGGGTGAAGGCAGAGGCAAAATTATTATGGTACTACAACCGAGAATGTCATTTTGAGAGGAACGTGGAATGAAGTCATGTTCTAGCAATGCAACTGCAAAAAACTTTCTGTACGTAATTTTTTTAAAGACTGAAAGAAAGTATTTAAAAAAGACGATAACGAACATCTAGAAACGCCAAACAAAAGAACATAATCTGCACTTTTATTATAAAATGTGCATGAGAAGTGAAAAAAATTACGGAGGCTGAAAAGTTTCACTGAAAATTGAGCTAATTTTAGAATGCATAAAAAACAGCTACTCATTGTCATTAAATATTATTTTAAGCAGTGACAAAATACATCAAATTAAACTGTATAAGTGTATGGCATTATTCCTACTCTTTGATATTAAAAAAAGAATATCAGTATGGAAATATTTCTGACATTGATACTCATAAATAAGTTAATCCATTATAATTCAGTTTATTCATCGTTGTGGGCACCTCTATCTTAATAAATAAAGTTAAACTATAACTTGAAACAGGCCAGAACCTGCAGAGTTGAGTTCTGGAATTGTGAGATTACAGTTTTACTGACGAAACGTTAATTTAATTTAGCTCTTTCCTTTCTGCTTCTTTTTGCAATGAAATTAAACTGATTGAACAGTTTCAATCACTGTTCATGCTACAATGCTAGTATACTTTATATTTCATTATAAAATTATCGCTTGCTTTAACTGGTAATATTTTAGTAATTATAGAATTTCATTGAAGAAACTGTTTCTTACACAACACTGTTAGGGCTATGGAAACGTGGAAAAGTGTTGACGAATGACATTGCTATTATTTACAACGCTATACTTTGAAATGAATTCAAAGAAATGACATTTTAGTATTTTAATACAATTACGAGTTCTTAATTGTGCTCGTTAAACTATCAGGAATTTTATCTGCAGGAGAATTCAGAATTGACAGAATGATTTTAAAGATGTCATTAAGAAAAAAGCATTAACATACTGGAAACGTTCAAAGCTTTTATCCAGCCCAAAAGGTTTTTGCACGGTATTAGAACAAATAAAGAAATATAAACAATACATAACCTAGATAACGGATATATTTTAACTATATGAATTGAAATTTAATAATATTAACGTTAACACATTTCGACAGGTAAAAAGAAAACTTGCTCAGGAGCAATTTTTTTCTTCGATTGTTTTGCGAAATATCTTCGACTAACCTAGAAAGATGGCATGAAGCAGGATTTAGTCTCTCTCAGCAAATAACATACGGAATCCAACGTCGAGTTCAATGCATAAAACATGGAGCAATCTGTAAGAAGCAATACTGGATTTTGTAGCGTCTTTTTTCGGCAAAATTTTCAGACATGGAGTAGTAACTTCTACCTAAATATTCGCGTTCGATCTCATAAATTATACACGCCCAATTGCTTCGGAAAGGACTGCAGTAAATTCTTGGATAAAAATATATATAGGTCGCTATTCATTCTAACTTTTCTACATCGGTGGACATATACCTTAAGCTTTGTATGTACGAAATGAAAAAGAGGGGATAACATGCAGAAAAGCTATACGAAAATATGTCACTATAAAAACCACCCAGATTTCCACTTTAGACCTTTTCAGGCCACTCAGAATTCGACAAAAGCATAACAAGAAGAACCTAGCATTTTGAATAAGTTTTCTAAAAACGAATATGCTTTAATATTCCTTCTTGAAACATTGAAGACAATCCAGCACAGAACAGGAAGAGAAAATAAGCTAGCTTCCGCCCCCCTCGAACCCCCATTTGCCTTTGATACAGGAGAGATTGAGATTTGTGACGTTTTCCTCCTCCATATTTTTAAAGAGCTTGGGGAGACGATCCAAAAGATTTTAGAAGAGTCAAACGCAGTATGAAATTCGAAGAAGTATAAATGTAAAGATCATTAATAATCCAAACATATTTAGCTCATAAGTGACACTGCATGCAAATCCGAGTGGTATACAGCGCATATTAAAACAGAGAGCAAAATTTGCATTAAATTTACCGGCAGAGTTTAGGAAATGAAATTTGTTTCGAAGAAAATGAATATGATAAAAATATTTAAAGTAGACGATTTTTAGAAAATACAAAAGACAATTAAATTAACAATTAATTATTTTTTATAACTTTAATTTTTTTTCGAAATCTGTAATTCTATATTGAACAAGTAAATTACCATTTATACAATGATGGAAAACTTAGAAACATGTTTCATAGTGATTTAAGATTTCTTCTCAATTTCTTTTATTCAACAATATACAAATTTGAATATTTTGGGGGATCACTAACAATGAAAGTGTATATTAAGGAGTATCAGCAACCCCTATACCGACAATGTTAAATTGGCCATTTTCGATGTACCTTTTCTCAAAATCTGGTGTAGATACACGTTTGAAATTTTTTTGTAATTAAAGTATACCCAGCTGATTATACTGTAATGAGCTTTTGAAACATTTTGAATTGTAGAGTAATTTACAGAATATTTTGTTAAGCATAGTAAAATTTGACATTTTTCTCGCACACAAAAAAATTAAAAATTTTTTTTCTTAGTTTATCACAAAAATTTCATTTCAGTAAATATTAGCATGGCTTATAAATAAGCCATAAAATTTTTAGATACCTGTGAGCAGTAATTCCCGAGAGAAGTGCATCAAATATAAAAAAAAAAAAAAATCATGTTTGGAGAAAAACGCGTTTTTTTCATTTATCAAAGCATTCGATGACAAACTAAAACTAGATTTATTACAGTTCTAATTTTCATAGAGATTAAAGAATGGTATTTTTAGAAAGATAAAAGTGTAGCGAATTTGAAAATGCAAAAATCCGAAATAAGCATTTTTTGAAGATTTTTGGGTGCCAACACCCCTTAAGCTGAAAAATGCAAAATAAGTTTTATTAAAACTTGCATTTTTTAGCTTTACATTTACTTTGGAATGAAATAAAAATAATTAGGAATTTACATACTATTAAGCAAATAACTGCAGGGAACTGTTTTAAATAAAAAAAAAAAAGAAATTAGCATCCAAATTATACTCATGCAATTAATATGCATTTGCAAAACACCAAACGGATTCCTTTGGTAAAAATACATTTTTATTTTTTCTCTTGATTATACGTTTGCTTAATATTCAGCACAGATTGGAATATTCTGTTTTTATTGTAAACAACAGCGCTATGCCTCTGCACATGTTCAATGTGTATTTAATCCATTTCTTGGATCCATAGCTGGAAAGATCTTAAATTGTCACAATAGGTCACAGAAAGTTAGAAGATGCGTTTTTCTCACCAAACTGTTCTCAAAGTGTCAAACGAGCTAAGTGATTTTGCTGGCCAGCAGTCCCATTGGAATTTTCCATTCTCCAGATACTGCTCATTAGTTGAATTCTTACTAATAAAAACATTATTATTAACAATTACTCGGAACCTATTGTTAATTATACGTAGATAAATCCGTCTCTTAATAAAGTGTTTATCAAAACCAAGATGCCAGTATCCCTATAACTTCATCAATTGTTGCGGAAAACACCGAGTCTCGTGGCGTTTCCAAATGAAAGACCTACGACAACTGATTTGCAAATTATCTTAAAATCCTTTCACAGTCGATACATAGAGACTTCAAGGTAACTAAGTGATGCACACAGAGCTAACTCATTTACGTTTGCTTAAATTCCCGATAAACATCAACTCTCGATAGCCGTAACGAGTTAAACAACGACGAGATTTCTTCTGTTTGTATGTCGTTTGAGAATATTTTTCATTGTAAACACTAAGCTGCGAATTCTGCTGTATTGCGTAATATTCAATCGTCTAATTATGCAGCAGAATTACACAAGGTAGTAATCGTAGTAAAATATGAATATGTTGAATAATCAGCACTTTTATTCTTCAATATAAGTTCGTAATTTACATATTTAATCAAATTTGTACATCTTCAGTCAATCTAATTCAATAAAGATTAAATTCAAGGAATTTAAAAGAAAGAATAGAAAGAAAGAAGAAAGAGAAAGAAATTTAAAAGAAAGAAAAGTTTATACATTTGCTTATATTTTACTTAAACTTTGTGTAATTCCACTACAATTATCATACTGTATTTATAACTATACTATTGCACGATTTTGTTGCGCTGTTCAGGTAGGCAAATCAGTTGTTCAGTTCATCTATCTTTTTATAACGTAAACACAATAATGGAAGAAAAAAAAAAAACTAACTGACCAATTCGACGAAGCCAGTCTGAAATACCGTACTTCCTCCCCCATTTTAAACTAATTTTATCATTTGAAAATCAGGAGGGGAAAATCATGCGAATAGTTTATTTTTCGAAGGGCGCGGTTAGAGTAAGAACATAACGAATAAAAACTAGTCATAGATAAACTACACGTAAATATCACACTATTATTTCTTTAAAAGAAACCTACATTCCGATCAGGATACACAGTAAATTAGCATTACAATATGTTCATTTCTACTTTCCTATAACTTAAATCTACCCTGTTCTTATTGCTATCTCTGCTAGTCTTTAGGCCTCAAATCATCTATAAATAGTTAGAGAAGGTAAATGTGCAAATGTCTCAGTGAAATCATAGACTGAATTTCCGCTTGTGTTTGCTTCGCTGTGATTGGCCGGTTGTTATAATAGGTTGGCATAAAGTTCAACAGTTAGAAGGGAAAGTTTCAGGGTGACGTTCGCAGATAATTTGCGAGGGGACTGCCTTTGCTAGTAAGACAAAAAAAAAATTTATACTTTTACAAATTCATTTTAAAATTTAGCGTTGCTAGTTCTCTGAACACATAGAGGAAGGGTAAAATTATGCAAAATGGCGCTAAAAAGCTAGGGGTGAAAATGTACGACACACACATATCCAACCGCACTTCATTTCTTAATATTTCAGCCCATTATTCCATAAAATAGGATGAAGCTGAGGGAAAATAAATTGCATTCATTGCTTAGCGGAGCCCCCTAAATACAAGAATTATTATTCGCTGCCTCTTGACAATCGATTAATAACTCCAAGCCTTATAAATGCTCCATACAGTCACTATAGCCTGTAATTTTTAAGGATAAAAAAATAGCGTGTGTTAGCGTTTTGGTATTACAAACTATTAGTTCTCACATTTAATTTTGAATTTATTTAATTTACGTAACAGTAAAACAAAAATAAAATAAAACTTTAAAAATAGTTAATATAAAAATAATATGAAATAGTGATATGAAACTTATAATACAAGCTCTATATTCAATATTTATCTAATATGATGGATCTGTGCTTGCGTAGTGTTTTGAAAAAAGAACTAGGCAGGAAAGTGAGAGAAAGTATAATTAATAATAATAAGAATAAAGTACTGTATATAATCATTGGTTCTCTTTCTATCTAAAAAGATCTGTAAATAATTTACATAATATTTTTGGATTTAGGTTTTCTGAATCAATACTAAAAATAAGTAACCACTATATATATATATCTAATAAAAACAAATTTAGAAGTTCTGATGTGGGACCGCTGAGACGTAGAAACGCAGAAATACTGATGGCGAAGTACGTAGATAGTAAACGTAGATCCATACTGAAGAGAAAACTTGGTACTCGAGGCGGATTAAATTCCATTTTGATTTAAAATGACATTTGCGGCCACAATTCACTTGACACGCTAATCTTGCCAATTCAAGAACATTTACATTTTTAATACTGTTACGATAGGAAGAGAGTAGAGCGAAATAGCGTCATTACAAGAACAAAGGTAGAAGCTAAAGTGCGCAGTTATATAATAAGGAGGGGTCACTAAGAGAAGGTTTTGGTTTAGGTCAGAAAAGTTTCAACTATCAAAATTTGGAGTTCAAGTTCCGAATTAGCTACGTCATTAACTTTACGCAAGCCAACTGACAGAGACTGATCTAGAAATGACACAGTGCAGGAAAGTTATTACTATTTTTAGAGTAGACAGGAAATACTCAAATTAAAAATGGATAATTAAAAGCCTATTGCTAAATCGTATTGTAAAACTGATTTACATATTTTTTATCTTACGTATGTATATATTAGTAAGTTTAAATTATAAAAATTGACAACTTGTGACAATTGATTTTATTGTTAATTTTTTATAGAATTTTAAAGAATAGAACATTTTTATTGCTTTTCTGGTCTACATTATCGTTTCAAAAATTTGTTTATTTAAAAATTTTAATTTAATCTTAAAATATTAAGTTTTGCAAAATTTTTCCCTTTATCAATATCTTACCTTTATCAATACATTTTCTAACTAAGTACGTTGGTTTAAATTTTCTTATGCCATAATATTTATTTCACTAAGTAATCTTCCTTTATTTTGAATTCTTCCTCACAGCTCATAACAACATTATCGCTTTGACCTATTATGGTTTTCTTTAGTGAAAATATCACGTTTGTTACCAGTTCCTCCTTCAGCCTTTCCTGTATTTTTATATTATGCCTTAGATCGTTAGGCATGTTGTTTACTAAAACTTGGCTCCTCAGTAATGATGATAGATTTTTTCTCTTTCTTTCACGTGTCTACTGGCTCCACTGTATACGAAATTGAGATTTTTTAAGACTAGGAATTTTGACTTCGTTATGTGGAAAGGCTTTGATTTTCACTCAGCGAGACTGTGTTTCCTGAGGTTTCTGCCTCATTTAGCACATAGAGATCCCAGATTGAACGAGAATTTTAGTGTCCATCAGTAAAATATCCCAGTGTGAACGAGCATTTTAGTATCCATCAATAAGATATCTCAGTGTGAACGAGCATTTTAGTGTCCATCAATAAATTTTAGTGTCCATCAATAAGATATCCCAGTGTGAACGAGCATTTTAGTGTCCATCAATAAGATATCCCAGTGTGAAAGAGCATTTTAGTGTCCATCAGTAAACTGAATATTTAACTACATCGTAAAATCCACTGAAGATGTTGTGTACTCATTGCAGACTGCCTCGTTCCAGTGAAACACATAGTGGCCCTAGTGACGATATTCAGCATTCCAAACTTTCTGAAACTCTAACTATAAAATTATTAAGATTATACTAAGCAACAAAGCAAGTTAACAATCATTTCTGTGTTACTTTTCTCTGATATCTGAAATCACTGATCTTACTGAAACGCTATCACTTGTTCAAAAGCGATGTCGAATTTGTCAGATCTGCATTACTAAAGAGGTCTTGAAAGTAAAAAAATCACCAATCAAGAGACATTTAAATAACAAGAAATTTACTAATTTTTTGATTGGTCAATTCCCTAATTTACTTAACTACGGAACACAGTGACATATATCAATCAAAATTTTAGTTTTAGATTTTAAGTTTATATTCAATTATCTAGGGGAATCTTTGCAATAATATTCCTAATTAATTTAGTTCAAATAACAATGGTCAATAATATTTACTATTCCTACTCTGACCACATATCATTCTGCGATACTTGTACATATTTTCAGTTCAGATACGACATAACAGTCATTCGTAGGGCACACGTGTTGGTGTAGATTGAAAATGCATAAAGTCAACAAATATGTTCAAAATGGCAAGATTTCTTTTATTGAGCATAGTCACAAAAGATTTTATTCTATTCTATAGAAAATATGGGAATCAATTTCTTAGAATGCATTTTCATATTGCTACTGAACATACATTTCGAATGCATTCAAAATATTTATATCACAGAAGAACAGAATATATTTTTTAAAATGAGAAACATATTCTAGCAAATTTTATTCCCCACAAACTCTACGCAGTTCCGCATAGTATTCAATCAAGCAATCAAGGGGGGGGGAGAGGAGTCAGCAGCTGTATTTGAATATTTATATTACGGAGAGGAAAAAAAGGAGTTTTATATTCTCAAGCGGCATATTACGAATAATATAAGTAAAGTTACCTTTCCTCAGCCTTTCTTATTAAAGTCCAATATTTCATCCCATCCATCAGTCTTTCTTATTAAAGTCCGATATTTCCATATTTTTTTATTGCACTGAATTAATATTTTCTCCCTAGCAAATAGTCTGGATATGAAAACTAGATGAAATCCCTTTGTTCATGAAGTAAACAGTCTGGGTCATGTTAATTTAGCTTTTAAATAAAACATAAAATTTAATGTTTCGAGTCAGTTTTAAATATTTTTTTCAAATAAACTGCTTTTAATTTTGTCATTTTTTCTGTACTACTGAATAATATTTCTATTTGCTGCTTGTTTGTTTTCCTTGGTAAATTACCTTGATAAACAACGCTATTATCAACAACTTACTTTTTATATGGTGGTTCGGAATTTGCGCTAATATTTACTGACTGATTCTGCATCATTCTTAGGGGTAAAATAAAATAAAAGTACACAGAGAGGGCCTCAAAAAGATTACACACCTAAATATTTCTCGAGCAACTGGTTTTATGGCTCCTATTTCAAGAATTATTGAATTATTCAAATAAGGCAGACCACGATGATTTTAGTCACGTTATGAGGAACTACTCTACATATTCTTGCGATGTAAGTGGTTAGCACATCCAGCTAGCAACTGGAAGGTCACTTGTTCCAATCCCGACGAGCGCATTCACTAGGATTTGAACGGGAGTTGAACTACTAGTACTGACAGATATTCAGCTGTTAAAAGAAGTACAAGCGAATGCTTCAAAAACAAATTGTTTTTCAGTATCCCTTCAATATCAAATGCTCAATTCCGTTAAAATGGAGTGATTTTCCCCCAAGCTGCACATTTAAAAAAAGAATTAAAAACTTCCATCCTAACATTCATAAATCTAAGTGTCGATAAATAAAATAAAATGAAAATTATATTCAACAAAATAATTTTATTCAGAGGAAAATTAAATCAGCATGGGAAACGCATTTAACTCTGCTACCAGATACAAACAAAACCAGATCAAAGACAGGGACGTTAGAATATCTTTTAAAAACATTTTTTACAACAGCACGATTTAAAAATTGCTGAAAAACGGGTTTATTCTGCTGATGGAAATCTTCAAATAGCTTTCGAAAGCAAATAAATAAACTCAAACAAAAATGAGAATAACAAAAAAGAAAAGTAAGTAAATATAAACAATATTAATAATAAAAATTATTTTTAAAACGAAAAAACAAGCTCAATGCCACCTGACACTCAGAACAAGATTTCTTTACAGTTCCGAGAGAAGGAATTCTATAAAGAGAAGATAAAAAGATTTACTTCTCGTCTGCCATTTACACAAATATTTCTGCTTATTAATTATGACGGGAACGTCACAACCTCAAACCCCGACAAATCAACTTTAAATCTCTAAACCATGATAATCTTATAAAACTAAACTCTAAACTACGAGAATGTTAAAATAAGAAATACGAACGAAAAATTCAAATTTGTGACGAAATTTATTTAAATCGATTAAATTTTACGTATTTCCAAACAATCATGCAAGACTGTTCATGATATTTTAACAATGCATGGATAGTTTCAAGAAGTACCTGATCGAAGTATCTTTGTTCATAGTTTATAGTTTTTGGTTCTTAATTCATAGTTTATAGGTCGACATCCTTATTTCCTAACAGCAGAATATGAATCAAAAGCATTCGCAGTTGAACTTTCTTGTGTACAGCTTGATTGCATAATAATCAAAGAAAGCATAAAAGAGTCATTTCTAATCCTATCAATCTCAAGGAAGAAAAATATGTAAACCTCTCGAATGAGATACTTCGTTATTAAAGTTTTTAGTCACGTATTTTTAAATACTCGAAGGTGCATTAGTTTACAATTTCTTTCCGTAATGGTACCTCCCCGATCCTGCTTTCTGTTAAACGAAATTTTCATCCAGACTCCCATATTAGTAGATAAAAACAAACGATCCTCTACACGATAGTGTGCATAAGAAATATACTTTATTAATTACAGCAATGCTGCGAATATGCATAGAATTTATTATTAAATTAGTTGGATCATGAATTGGATTAAATTCATGGATCAGTTGAACATAATTAAAAAAATTATGATAATTAGAGTAAATTTGTGGAGTAAATTATGATAATTAGAACAAATTATGTTAATTAGAGTACCTTATTGGAGTAAATTATGATAATTAGATAATAAAGATAAAATAAACATTTAAATGATTAAGAACTGCATTTAAAATACATAGTTTGTTAAGTAATTACACATTAATTAAATACGGAAGCTAAATTAAAGATTTTAAGCTTTACTGAGAACTGGCTATGTAAGGTAGATAAATTACAATTCTTAATACATTTTACGCATTGGCAAGCAGTTGCTAAGTCGTGGGAAAGATAAAAGCCGTGTAGCGGCAGCGGAGTGTAAGGTAAAGGGCCCAAAAATATCGGAAAACTTCTATTAAACATGTTTCTAACATCAAAACACTTTTTGCCTACTCTTATGCTTTAATGCGGACGGAATCAACATCGATTTAAATAAACCATATCCCACGAATGAACCTTAGTACAATTTCATAAAGTTATACAGAGTCATCTTTCTCATAGCATTTATTGAAATTTAGCTTTCTGGGAGTCAGTGTTTGCGGCTTTAGAGCGAAACGAGTGTTTCCTCTTCTGAAAATACATTGTCTGATAAAATTCAAGCCAATGACAAAATTTTGCATCAGTCCGAATAAATAAATATAAAACAACAAAGAGTCCTTAAATGCAAATAAAATAAACTGAATTAATTCTAATGAGGAAATGGGAGATAACCCAGATGATGCTGGTGACTTGCATATTCATTAAGTGAACATTTTAGTTTGCTTTGCTGACACGAAAGCAGTCTTTTGACAGGGATCGACCTAAAATTCTTTTTAGTTTGATTAAATTTTGTTCGAATAAGAATGGTTGCATTATTTCCAAGCACACTCAAAACTATTTTCGAATATGAGCTTTGTCATTCTAGAAAGCTTAATGAATGAATAGTAGATACAATCTCTTGATTTAAGTTCCATGTTAAAAATTATTAAAGCAGCTATTAAATTATTAAAGCAATTATTGAATTCTTTTCGCAACTTTGGAAACGTGTAGAGTCATTAGGATTTTTTTAAGTGGGAAACACAAAAATGAACAATGCCCTCGTTGGGACTCGAACTTGCAACCTCTCGAATACGCGCCGAGTGTGCTACCGTTACACCACGAAGGCATGCAGAAGGGAGAAAATACGTTTTAAAAGAAAAGCAGCAGACTAGACATATGATTAAATAACAGGCGTAAGAGCGAAACAGTAATAAGTGTTTCACCATTTTAGCAATTTAGAAAGTATTTCATTTAAATATTTAAATGACAGTCCGTCACAACAGTTGAAATAACCAATAAAACAAACTACGATATAGTGTACTGTGACTCTTCAAAATGCCGCAAAATAGTACAGAACATTATATATTAAAACTAAATACTATACGGATATGTTTAGATGTGGTTAGGACGTTTGAATTCGATTCATAACTTCAAACCAATCAAACTAAAACATTTGATCAGGAATATTGCAAACAAATCGGTTCATGTATGATGTGTTGCGCATGCGTTATCTGCTACCTGCCAGCAGAAATAAATGACAAACGCTCTTGCGTGGTTATGCAAATGACATGCAAATGATTAGTGCATCGTCTACAGTGGATAATTCATGAAAACTCGAGGATTTTAAGCCAATTATTTATTCACGGTAAGTATGCTCAACATTTATTAAAGGTTTTCCGGCGATTATGCTGTCTTTCTATACCCTTCCTCCAAACCGTTGTCTTATTACCCAATCATTTTTGAGAGTCCACCCACAACCCGAACACCTATGCATTATTTTCTGCACCCTTCTAGTTGGTGTGTAGGATCACGCTTTGATGTAATGCATGGAGGAGACTTCTCTAGGATTTGGGAAGATGGGAACACGAAGGAAATGCTGTGCCTATCTCCGAAAGAGACTTCGTGCGCTGCATAAAGGAAGGGACAAAATATGAATTTTCAAGCCAAGCATGATTGCGGAAAAAGAATTTTCGCGGGGAAACTGTTACTCACCTTAAAGTTTCTGGAGCATAAACAATGTTAAAGTTTTATATTTATCACTTTCTTAAAAATAGTTAAATCATTATTGCTAAATTTGTCCACGGTATAAAAAGTGATATAAAAATCCTAAAACAATTAATAGAATATTTTTCTAGAAATCAAGGAATAAATCTTAACAATATATAAATAGTCAGTAATAATAATTCTCTTATGCACGTGTGCGCGTACAGATCACTTGAGTGTACTTGCATACATTAGGTAACATGAAAGCATCAAAGCTTTTCAATGTTCCTAGTTCAGAAACTATGAAATTTGAAATAATGAGCGGTAAATTTAAGATTAAGAAATTTTAATGTTTATGAAAGATAATCGTGAAACTAACAGATGAAAGAAGTAAAAACCTGGCTAATTGGACTGAAAATTTTGTGACATTTATTGTATTTTATTACAAAAATATTTAGATTACTTAGAGTTTACAGAATGGAATGATTTTACGCCATAGAATGTTTTCAATACAGTATGGAATGATTTTACGCCATAAATTTAAAAGTCTTTTACTCGGGATATTATACTAAACTTTAGAAACGGAATGATTTTACGCCATAGAATTTTTCAATACAGTATGGAATGATTTTACGCCATAAAAGCCTTTTAGTCGAGATATTACACTAAACTTTAGAAACAGATGGCTTCTGATCAATGTGCATTTGACTTCAATCATATGTATTGATGTATGTATGTCCAACTTTCTCCGGACTATCTCTTCGACTCTTCTATTTAGGAAAAAATCTTCAGTATAGATATGGCTCCCTCGCACCAACTCCTCTATTCTTCGAAAGGTTATTGATGTTGCTGAGGCTGCTCTGGATACTTTCGGTCCTATGTGACTCCTCTGCACTGACTCCTCGGAAAGACAACACTAACATATGTATTGATTTCAATCAAGTTAATACATATGATTGCACAAATCATTTTAATATCACGGATTTCCAAGTTTTTTCCTCATATTCCACCATTCCACCTTTTTACCTTAGGTCGAAATTTCATTCCTGCCTTCAGAAGTCCTGTTTTATATTCAAATAGATCGAAAGTATTTTATTTTCGCATATTATAAAAGAACATACAAACCTAAATTTTACTATATTTAAAGACGTATATTTATTATTTTGCACATTAATAACCTATTATGAAGCATAGTAACTTTCGATGAATAAATAATTATTTAATTGATTTCAATCAAGTCAATACATATGATTGCACAAATCATTTATTATCAGGGATTTACGATTTTTTTCCTCATATTCCACCATTCCACCTTAGGTCAAAATTTCATTCCTGCCTTTAGAAGTCATGTTTTATATTCAAATAGATCGAAAGTATTTTATTTTCGCATATTATAAAAACTATACAAACCAAAATTTTATTATATTTAAAGATGTATAATATTCATTACTTTGCACATTAATAAACTATTATGAAGCATAGTAACTTCTGATGAATAAATAATTATTATACCTAATAAATATTAAATAAGGAAACGTTTCTGTTGGTTTCACTACACTTATATGAGGCCTAAACATTTTTACCCTCTTTTGTTTAGATGATTTACACAGCATCGCAGTCGGTGGACCATCTATTATCTCAGCCTACTAATATGAGGCTATAAAATCCTCCCTGAAGCTGTGAAATTATTAACCTCTCTTATTTCTGTGCACTAACAAATACTTTAACGTTCATAGTTTAAGAAACTAAACATTCAATTATTGTGTTAAGTAAGTCTGCCGGTGGATAAGAGTGGCTAGAAAGAACTATTGAAATCAATGCTTTTTATTCTAAGATTTTTTTTCTTATCTGCTATTATATTATACATATTAATCAGCAGAGATTTAAGAAAAGTTTTACACATTGTATTAGTTGAAGCGTGAAAATGTATTCGTGCATATTCCAACATAATAACGAACAAAAATTATGCATTAATACTATGCGAGAGCAATATTAACGAAAGTACGAGAATAAGATTCTTTTAAAATCCCTTAAATTTCATTTATTTAGTCCCTATTTAAAATTTCCTTTATTCAGCGGAAATAAAAGACACAAGTTAAGTACAGATATATTTTGCATTGACGAGCAAAGCACACAATGATGACAAAAGAATTAATAATGTAAAAAAAGTGATGAAAAGAAACATCAGATTATGTTAAGTTTCAACTTTTCATTCAAATTAGCTTTTCTATTATGTTCTAAAACTCAGTGTTGCATTACATTTGTTTCCTAGTAAAATTGTTGAATCTTTTAACAATACACATACCGGGATTATAATCGAAAATTCTTATTAATATTACAAAAGGTAGTTGCTTTATCTAATAAAAACCAAAGTTTAACGTAAGAATAAGGCGCAGTTGCGAGTATACTCATTAAATTATTTTTAAATCTATAGCATTGAACTAAAAAGCATAAATCTTTAGTTTTCAACTGACTTTAGAGATAGGCGTCAGCATTAGGAGTTATTGAGGAGTTTGCCGTGGCTCAGCGTACAAAAACTTCGGAGATTCATGAATATTTATGACTTAAGATTAAGTTTTCACATTTTGCTTACATATTTAAGCGAATATTTCACAATAGGTTTTAGTGGTTACTAGAAATATCCAAAAATTTAATTCCGATTCTTCTAAACTTTATTGGTTTTAATGCGGAAGTACTAAATTTAACTTTCGTAAACAAGTTTATAGCAGTTAACACAAACTGACACTAGTACATAGATTGGTATTACTTTTTTTTTTTGTTTTTTGTTTTCATATGTTTGGTATTAATAAATAACTGACGTCAATAAACATTTTGTTTCTTTAATCAAATCAAAATTAATATGTACTCAATAATAAAACGACTGAAGCTTTATGTAGGAGGCTGCCAGATTTTGATATAAGGTAAGGGAAGATTACCAAGTAATAATGGTTTCATTTTTCTGATCCATAAAATGATAACTGTAGATAGTCTTCGGAAAGTTGCCGTCACATAATTCGATTTCTAGCTTTAGCGCAGTCTGGACTGAGTTTTGTTTCATTCAAAGGTTAAAAAAGTGTCTTGTTTCAGAAAATTTTCGGAAAGGAAGGTTTATTTTTAACTTCGTAGATGAAAGAAAACATCCTGTAGCCAATAAGTACTAATTTGAATAATATGAAATTCACAGCTCAACATTTTTCTATTATTAAATAAGAGGAAGTTTCCCGATACTAAAATGTTCGTAGTATATAAATAAATGAAAGATGTCAATTCGCAGATAATAAATACTATAACATATCTAAACTATTCGTGTAGCGATTCATTCTTCCCTAAGCTCATATACCCAAAATACGCTTTTCGTCGTTTCATCCTCAGCTTTCCTCGCCACCTTTTGCGCGTCTAGGTTGCGTATACGACGTATGTTCCTATACGATTCTTGTTTGTTATCGTGTTCCTGACCTATATGTAGATTTTTAAATAATAGTGTTGGATCACCCTGAACAGGAAATTGGAGTGGGAGGTAGGACAACTTCCATGCGAATAATGGTTCCGTCGATCTACGGGAGTGTACTAGTGCCTCGCAGACGGGTTTGCGAACAGTATGAACAGATGTCACCATCTGAGAGAAGAAGTACAATGTACGTTCGAAAGAACACGAGAGCTGTTAGTTCGATAGGCCCTAACAGCACCTATTGTGTCCTTATCAAGAATCTGACGCGTAACCGGGACACCAGTGACTGAAATCACCATTAACAGGCGACTCAGCGAATAGGGGCTGAGGTCACGGAGGCCACTGTGCCGAATGTCCCTCGTGCTACACCGTTAGGCACGTTTGCTGTGGTGCCGGGCGCATTTGACTTGGGATCACATGAACTGGAATAGAATCATTTTTAGCGATGAGTCCCGCTTCGAAATGACTCACGATGACCAACAAAGAGGTGTCTGGAGACATCCAGGAGATATCTAGGACTCACCTATCTGTCATACACCACACATTCCAATAACCGGTATGTGATGCCATTTCATTTGATAATCGGACCCCTTTAGTTGTTATCCGTGTCCCAGCCGCTCCCGGCACACATTTCTGCTGCTTGTCTTCGTGCTTCTTCGATATTTCCCTAGCCAGCCCAATAGAGCATGTTTGGGCTGTGATGAACAGACGTTTCGGACCGTCCCTGGATCACGCCGATCTAACTCACCAGCTGGAACGTGTATGGGAAGAAATTTCGCAAACGACATCCACCAACACTACAAATAAATGTCCAGCTAGAAAACAGCTTGCATTAGGGCGAGAGGTGGGCCAACGCATTATTAACCTTTTTGCTCTTGTAGCTGCATTTCTTGAATAAAAGATTCAATTCCTGTGATACAGTTTGCGTTTCCCGCTGTACATCACATCTATCGATTTTCATCACATTCAGATAACTCATTCTTGGTGCGTCGCTTTTTATATTATACAGTGTATGTGTAATTTCTTTGGTTGCTTTAAGAGTCTAAGTTGCATTTGGTTTACGTGTACTTTAGATACCGGGACCAAGAAATCTTGATTTCCTACCTCGAAACGCATTTAATATATAACAGTAAAAATATCTTTTCCCTTATTTTAAATTCCACTGCAACCAGAATTTGAAAACTTCTATGAAAAACCTTTTCATTTAAATGCGAGAAGATTTTTTCAAAATTAAATCATCTATTGATATAACAACATTTGAAGCTCAAGATCAGACAGTAAAAGACATTATATCTAAAGAAGAAAATAAATCTGAGAAAATCATAATATAATATCTAGAGTTTGAAGAATGGGAAAAATGGAACATTATTTATACATAAGAACAAGTAGAAACTACTTTGCATATGTATTCAGAAATATATACCCATATGCTTTCAGGTATGATTGAATTTATTCCTTTTCACCCCAACTTACTCAAAGCTCACAAATTCTCTTCTTTTATCGTGAGTGATAAAAACAAATTTTGCATTTTCCAATCAACCCGCGATCGCCGTTTCAGTTCCGGACTCGGAATTGAAGTTCGGGCACAGGTTCCGGAAATGAATAAATGTTCCATTGCTTGCTCCTCTTTACGAAAATATTGAAAATAAGTAATTTCCGTCACTGCTTATCTATCTTACAGTTTTGGATTTAACATTTTATGAAGCTTTCCGACATGGAAAATACAATGAATGTCTTTACGATTTCAGACCTTGATCATGCTTGAGAATTTTTTCAACCTGCGAACGGAATATTATAAAACTTTGTGAGAAATTCCCAATTAAAAATACAATGAATTTGCTAGTTCATCATAATCCTGGCATACTTTTTTTTTTCGGAACACGATTACTGAGGTAACTTTTAGGTAAAAGGCAGTTTTAATGCTTACTGGTGACTGAAGATCATTGAAAGAATCCACAAGTTATTTGCCTTCGAAACACTGATTTGTTTTAACTGCATAAACCTGTTAAATTTAGCCACAAAAACAAAACAGACAAATAAAACAAAAATCGTTCGATTAGCGTAGGTTGTGAATAAAACTCTGTCATTTCAAAAGGCGATCTAAAATATGCTTCTCTTCTTCGGGGGGGGGGATACTTTCCGCGTTTTCTGAAAAAATAGAACCTGCCTCAGATTACCCTCGAAATTAAGAGTTTTTACCCAAAATGTACGCCCATCGAAGGCTGCTTTTTTTTTTACCAAATTTTAATTTTAACACCGGCGTGTTTCTTTTCAAATTCTAGGACTGGATTTTTTTCCCCAAATCTCTTCACCTGACTCATTCCTATGCATGCCAAAATAACCGTATAATAATAAAAAATACATAAAAATATAACAGACTTTTAACTGGAAGTGTCTATCCATATGAGCCAAAGTTATATGCACGTTACTTGCATGTAAGAGTTACAACAAGAACTTATGTTATATGGATGGAATAATTAGTACATTATATTTAATCATTATTCACAAAAGCATTTAAACATAAATCATAATTTACGTGTCATCCAAACTTTACGTCTGCAAACGTTTTTAGTAACTCGCTATTAACTATATATGGACAACAAACATCAGAATCTGGCTACATGGTAACGAAAAAGTACCCTCGTAAATAATATATACTTTTAGTAAATTTATTTGAATGAAGAAATTATGTTAATTTGAGCAACATTAACATAGTAATCGTTTGAGGTATTTTCCCAGAATATCTCAAAACCGGAGGAGTATTTTCTATGAGTACCTCCCAGAGGAACTCTGAGAAAATATTTTATTACAAGTTTCAGTTTAAAATACATTCAAAATGACCTAACGTGGAACAGCTGAATTTTGAAATTTTGGGTTTCGACAAATCAATAATTAATTCAAAACAGATATACGTGTGTTTTTTCGACATTAATTTAGATCGGTTTGGTTTAGTTTATTTGATTACGGCAAAGCACTCGAGGGCTATCTGCCTAAGGAAAGGGATGCTCTTACAGGAAATTGGCTCGTATACATGTTACACATGGGGAAAACCACGAAAACGCCCATGCAGTCAGCCCTTCCGCGGGATTCGAACTTCGGACCGAACTACCAGTGTTTAGCGATTTTACCGCTCGCCCGCTGGAGGGCTGTTGTGATTTGATGTGTCGTTTTTACTTTTTATATTGATAAATGTCACAGTTCATATTTTTACACGTCTCAAATCAGAACTACTCGGAATTTAATTCGTTTCATTCGTTTACCCCTGTAGCAATTTCAGATAGGCCCCCGACATTAATTTAAATGGAATAATTATGAGCAAATGTGAAAGCGTCCATAAGCTGTGTCTTTTGAAATCACATAGAATGTTTTTTTTTTATCTCGTTCTATGGGCTGTGTTGAATTTTAAAATTATTAATAAATTAAAATAAGTCTTATGTTATTTTCCTCATGTTAATCGGTGTAACATTCACACATTCTTAATATTTTTTTAGGGAAAACTTTAAATGAATTCTTAGCAACGAAGATTTGTAATTACGGCATAGGAACTTAAGAACATAAGCATAAGAACGGCATTTATTTGTGAGAAGAAAAATGAAGAAAAAAATTCTGCATAACGCATGCATCTGAATTTGTCAGAGCTGTAATTTGTTGCGATGTGATGAACGCCATTATTCAACTTGATTTTCCTTAAAAAGAGGAGGTATTCCATCACATTCATACGTCACCATGTCTCAGATTTTGAAGGCTAACGCACAGTAGAACGCCAAGAAAATCAAAATCTGAAGTTACTCTGATAAGTAAAAATATTCTTTTGCAGAAAATAAAAATGAATAAGAAAATGGTTGCAGCCGTTACATAATTTGCTTATCCTTATTCCGCATAAAGGGTAAATTTTGCAAAACTCCGCAATGCTAAAATAAATAATATGAACATAGCGTACCCTTCAATTTAAATCTGTTAGTAAATTTAACGCATTCACGTGTATAAATAATAAAACATACGTAAAGAAATTTCAGATTAAATTTAGAAATCAATGACATATTTGCAACAAGAAAGTTAGTAAAAAGTTATAGTCAGTAGTTTTGAATTTAATTATTTAAAAATTCCTAATATTAATTCATCTAAATTTAAGTCAGACGATTGGTTAATATTGACTGGAAAGGAACTGATTACAAATTTGAAAATGAAAAGACCGATTTCAGTGCAAATTTTACGTTTAGCTGTTCGATATTATCGGTATTTAAAATACGAGATATAACATTTCCTTTTCTTAAATCAGCATACTGTGGTTTTCGATCACACTGTGTTCAAACTCTGATTCTAATATTACTGTTAGAGAGTTATACATCAATAACATAACAGCGACGACGGATGACTATACTTGCTGCTTACTTCATAAACACGAATTCAGATATAAAAGGTATTAATAGATAATAAATAGGTATAGGTAAATAGATAGATAATAAATAGGTATTTGTCTTCTGTAACGGCCTTGACGAGAAAGTAAATTTAACGCGTTTCTGCATTGGTGGGAAAGAGCTATCAATGTGTGCATGTGAATGAAACAAACGGATAACGATCTAAGGGATATTTAATCAATTGCTGACAAAATTGTATTTAATACTATAATAGAAATGAATTTATTAACAATAAATACATTCCTTCCTTCTATATGTATATATTAAATAGCTTGTTTTGTATTTAATGAATGAATTGTTGGTTTATCATTTATAGCACTAAGTTTCGTTTACGTGGGTGTTTACAACATTTAGCAACAAATCGCACTTTCTGAACTCGAATAGCGTAAACGACATTCACTTTCTAGCCGAGGCATTTATGGAAGACAAGTATCGGTACAAGTATACATCAACATGTTCACGTTTGGATGAGAAGCATATTTTAAAATTTAATTTTTATGCCAAAAATATAATGCTTTGTCTAGACACATTTCAATACAAAGCCTGGGGTAGTTTAGATTCCTTCCGATATGTTATAAAGTATTTTATGTGCGTATGCACAGTACGGCACTCCTGTTGATAGTATTTATATATTATGAGTTGACGTACTGAACAAACAGTTGTTACATTTAAAATCAATACGACAAATATGATGACAAAAATCCTCCAAGAAAACATTAAATATTTTATTCTATCACCAATTCACCATTTAAAGTACTTTTATTTAACCATTTTCGAATGGAAAACATTTCTAAGGGCTTTTTCATCTTTTTTTTTTTTTTTTCAGTTGATTTATAATGTTTCTTATATAAAATGAGTCTCAGCTGAAAATCTGTTATTTAAGCACGTAATGAGTCTTACGTAATTAAACCCTAATTCTTTTTGTGACAATTTTAAACATGTTTGTAGAGAAAAGGGAAATGATGCTTATAACGTGATTAATGGGGGAAAGAAAGATACGGTACGCATATGTTGACAATATGCCTTTGCAAGAGCATGCATCTCTATTTCATATACTATCGAACATGTTAAAGTAAAATATCATTATACATTACTCTAAAAAAGGGACAACGAGAAAAATGCCAGGATGCTCTCACAATAAAGTGTCAGATTTCTTACCTGCAAAAGAAAAGAAAAATATTCTTAAAAGAGAACATCTACAGCAAATAGAAACAATAGCAATTTGAAATGTAACGTAAAATTCAAAAAATTTTGCGAATTACTATTAATAACAATTAAAAATTTAGAGTTCTTACACAGACAGTGCATTTAGTATGGAAGGCGACTCAAAAGCATCAGACAGAAATGTCAAAACAAGTAGAAGGGACGGAAATAAGTAGATTTTGTAATGGAATGGTGTATCCCGCATTACTTACAGATAAAATGCATATCGGCAAATTTCTCGTTCATGCAGCAAAGCACACTGCTCGAAATCCACACGGGGAAACGTAACTTACGCCAGCGGAATGTTTTTTTTTTTTTTTTTTACTACTCAAAGTGCCATTTCGGCACATACGTCCCATTACAAAATTTACTTATTGCGGTCCCCTATACAGATTACCAGATAATTTTAATCATCATATATGCAAATACTAGAACAGACATGAGTACCAATAAAACTCATTTAACTTATAAGGTATTTCTCTCACTTTCCTAGCGTGCCTTCGTGGTGTAACGGTAGCACGCTGTGCCGGTATCCAGAGGTCCGTGGTTCGATTCCCGGCGAAGGCCGTTGCATGTTTTTCATCTTTTCTGCTTCCAATTAACCTAATGACTCTACAAACTCATTTATCGCTTCATATAATCTCAACGAATTTCTTTCACACATAAAATAAAATAAGAAAAAAGAAACCAAAGTCAAAACGCGTTGGCGTTATAAGTGTTAGTATATCGTGGCTTGGCAACTTAATGTTCAGACAAGGAGAAATCGCAAAATGCTTTATAATGCAATGCCATAACGGAATTTGTTCAATATATGTGTGTGTGTGTGTGTGTGTGTGTGTGATTATGGCAAAGCCTCGAGGGCTATCTGCCTAAGGGGAGGGATGCCTTCGTGGAGGACTTTCTAAGGGAAACTGGCTCGTATATACGTTACACGTGGGTAAAACCACGAAAACGCCCATGCAGCCAGCCCGTTTGCGGGATTCGAACTTCGGACCGAACTACCAGTGTTCAGCGACTACCGCTCGGCCGCTGGTAGGCCCTGTTCAATATATGTGTAGCAGTGATAATGATATTAGTTCGATTTTAATAACACTGCATCTTAACCAAAAGAACACACAGCGGATAAATTTAAATTTAAATCTATTTCATTTACACACTATAGAAATTACTTAAAAATTATTTTGAACTATAAAATACAGATTCTTGGACGAAACTGAAGGATACAGAAAGAAGAGTTTACTAACTTACAGTGTAAAGCAGACTGTTCATTCGATTTGGTCAGATTAGATCAGATAGTTTTTTTTCCAATCTTGACCGCAGTCGAGCATTAAAAGATATGTTTTTATAAGTCAGGTATGATATAATTCTTAAAAATCTTTAAAATAAAATTATTAACTTTGCCTTTATTATTTATGAAACATCGAGTACACTGAAGTTTAACTAAATTTTCCTTAAGAATAACCCCATCCTGTTGAATAATCATAATCTAAACACATAAATTAGATGTTTCTACAATATTTTAACAGTTAGATTAGCTACTATTATATCCGTAAACTTAAAAATATGAAATTCATAATTTTAGCTAATAAGCATATGTTAATAGAGAATATTTATGCTGATTTCGCTTCATTTACATGTGTTTAAATTCAACTTTTCCTAGATCTTTTAGGTCACATGATTTTAACTATGCCTTTCTTTGCCTTGAACTTTTTATTACACCTTGTGTATGTGTGTGTGTGTGATTATGGTAAAGCCTCGAGGGCTATCTGCCTAAAGGGAGGGATGCCTTTCGTGGAGGACTTTCTAAGGGAAACTGGCTCGTATACACGTTACACGTGGGGAAAACCACGAAAACACCCATGCAGCCAGCCCGTTCGCGGGATTCGAACCTCGGACCGAACTACCAGTGTTCAGCGACTTTACCGCTCGGCCGCTGGTTGGCTTTATTACACCTTGAGATCTGAGACTAAATTATCCCCTCTCAAAACCATGGAATTCCCTCCTTTATTTGAGAACTCTCCACCACTTGAGAACGCAATATGATACTATGAAAAAATACTCTTACAAACTTTTAAGCACTGACATCTGTCTAAATGATGATATGCAATACGTAAGAATGGCTACACAAGATTAAGCATCCGACGTAAGGGAGGGAAAAACTTAAGCCGTGAGGATTTTAAAAAAGTTATAAGACATTTTCTTCCCCATTTCCGCATGATTTCCTGGTGCAATCGAAAGCGGACGCGTACTTGGGAGGTATAGATTTCGAATATCCGCGAGGGCATTGCCCAGTTTTCACTCTTCCGCAATGATATGACCTAATGACTCTACAAGCGGCGGCTGAGCTACTAAAAGGAGATGGACGATAATTCGTCAACACCAGGATTTGACGACCCGTATTTTCCCCCTTCTTTCCGCATGCCTTCGTGGTGTAATTGGGAGTATACTCGACGCGTATTCGAAAGGTCCAGTATTCGAGTCCCGGCGAGGGCACTGCATATTTTTCACGTCTCCTGCTTTAAAAAAAAATTCTACAAGGTTCATAAACTCCGACTTAATTAAGCTTAGATTAATTTAAGCTGCAGGTTACACTGAAAGTTATACAGCAAATATTCTATAAGGTTCATAAACTCCGACTTTATTAATTTAAGCAGCAGGTTACACTGAAAGTTATACAGCAAGTATTCTATAAGGTTCATAAACTCCGACTTTATTAATTTAAGCAGCAGGTTACACTGAAAGTTATACAGCAAATATTCTATAAGGTTCATAAGCTCCGACTTTATTAACTTAAGCTGCAGGTTACACTGAAAGTTATACAGCAAGTATTCTATAAGGTTCATAAACTCCGACTTTATTAATTTAAGCAGCAGGTTACACTGAAAGCTATACAGCAAATATTCTATAAACGCTGCAGAAGATGCAAAGCAAAATGTACTTTTTCAGCTGTTAGATTTGATAAGCTGATTTAAATAACTTTTTTAATATTTATTATACTTATTTCCCTTTTTTTGCTTATATTTCCTTTTTGGAATTATTTCTTTAACTCAATATTTTGCTTGTCTCTTTTCCAATATTTTGAAAATAGTAATGTTTTCAGTATAAATTCATAACAATCAGGAATTTGAAACCAACACTTAGCAATCTATCTAAAATATTAGACTAAGGAAATAAGTCAATTTTTTCGAAGCTGTTTCGCGCGTATGATTCTTTTTGTGAGTTTGTGATATAACTTCTGAAAATTCCAGCATTCGATACTTGTTTCTTTCGTCTGTCTGTCTATATACTTTCATCAAACATATTTAATTGATCAATGTGTAGAGTCATTAGGATTTTTAAAGCAGGAGACATGAAAATTGAGCAATGTTTTCGCCGGAACTCGAACCTGGACCTCCTCGAATACGCGACGAGTGTACTAACCAGGACGGTATGCCAGAAGGAGGAAGAAAGTACCATAAGGTTTCAGTTTAAGATCTTGTATAAATATTTATGCATATACGTGAAACGTCTACAGTAAATGCGAATTCCATAAGGTTGATACTGGATAAAGGAGAAAGCTGCATACATTCAGATCATTATCTTTTGATGTCGTAACACTGCTTTGTCATGTGTAAATCGTTCGCTTTGCCATATGTACAGCCTGCTTGGGGATGCAGAACAAGACAATGACGTATAATTATCTAACACTGTCCAAGAAGTTATTATTTTTATTTCCATTTAAAAAGGAAATACGTACATTGAGCTTCCTGAAATATTTTGCGAAAATTAAAATTTTAGGCAGTTTTTTTTTTTCTGTATTGTTAAATTGAATCTTCATTTTCAAAATACACAGATGTTTCGATTATTTTGCACCATTTTTATTTTAACATCAATGATATTTTCTAGTGCTTTCAGATAAGCATTACAATGCATTAGGATATACAAGATCTAATATATCAGATGCTGAAAATAATACTCTCCAAAAACTGGTAATACACATGTATTAAAAATTCTTTGAGGATATTATTTTTATGTTATAGATATCTTTACTGTCATATCTTTATCCAGATACTTTATTTTTCTGCTGTCTATCTGCAGAAACTACATTTTTATGCATTTAATAAAAATGCATGTATTAGAGCATAATTCAAATTTCATGCATTTGTAAATGATTTGTGGGTTAAAAGCTTATGTATGAAAACCTGATCTTTTAATCATTAATATTAATGACACTTTCCAGGTAATTGCAAATATGCTGATATATTATTCGGAAGTAGTAGTAATAGCTATTTCCATTTCATATATTAAAGGATGCAAAAGCAGCAAGTTTACGAGCAAACAAGGTACAAAAAAAGTATATAAGCTGAATGAGAGGGGGGGGACACTTAGATCAATAATGTACTGTATATAAAAATTAAATGAAACTAATGGAGAATGCTATGGCTTAAATTTTGATTTTAATATATGTTTATATTCCGCCCAGACGAGAAAGTGGTTAGTGACTCTGACTGCCGTATCGAGAGGCCCGGGTTCGAATCCGGGTGAAGGCATAGATGTAAACTCTGTGTCCCATAATAGGAGGCGATGGTGGCCCACCTGTTAGGTGCCTCTGTTAGGTTCTGTTGGCCACCTGCTAGGTTCCGGCCTTAGTAATGGCCAGCGCTTATAACGGCTTGCCACCATTGGGGGAAAAATATGTTTATGAAATTCCTTTCAATTAGCGGAACAGAGATATCACTGCATATATTTCAAAACAATGAATAAAAACTCATTTGCATAATGCTAGAACAAAGAAAAAAGTTTTAAATTCGATTTTTCATTTACAACAAAATGACGGGCTGTTAACTATGAAGGGGAAAGTTGATTCTTGTGCATTTATTTTGAATTAACAATAATTGCTATGTTAATATTGATGCGAATGTTTCCAGATATCGTTTTGGGGATACATTTAATATCAGAAATTCTATTCGCTAATACTATTGTTGCCTGCTTAATTAAACCATTTAACTGGGTTTAATTAACAACTTTTCCTGCAAAAAATACATATTCCGAAAGCGTATTTCAATCAAAGTCGGCAATATTTCGTATTGAAAAAATCTAGAATTTCATATATTATTAATTCTAATAAAGTTTTTTATCAGCCTTATTATCAAGTTTACTATATATTATTAATCTTAATCACGTTTACTACAAGATATTTATGAATTCTAATGACTTTCGTCTAACTGTAATTAACTGTCGAAATGAGATTTAATATTCTTGTCGGAAAACTCATAATTCATTATGAAATTTTAAAACGTTTGCATATACATAAGTCAAGCTTGAACAGTTAATAAATAATCAACAAATGCTATATTTATCTGATGCCCTAATTTTACTGGATCCAAGCAACAGTTATTCTTATAGCAGGCTGCCTTTGCTAATAATTTAGCTTTTACATCGGTTTAAAAGAAACACAGTGTGCTACATAAATTCAGTTCATTAGATGTAAAGACAGTTAGTTTTGGAGTTTGAACATCGAAGACTTATTAACGGAAAGCAGACGAGATCTTTCATGACTGGAAATACCTAGCCGATTGCAAGTAAGACAGGTAACGAAGGGGTTAATTAAGAAAACAGATACAAAATTATTCTACAGAAGAGTATACTGCCAATCACATCTTTCACGCCATGAATATCTAGTGTCTTTATTTTAAATCTTCAGTACGCAAAGAGAGAACCTATCGAATAAACTTAATAATTTCTCTCTTCAGCTGTTTCACTGAATTTTCTTCGATCAATCAAAATCTCTTCTATGACATACGAAATCTGATCGAAATTCTTTTTGATTACGCATCCTATTACCCAAACGAGAATAGCATCTGTCTAAGTGGTTGGCATGCACCACAGTTATGTTGACGAAGCACTCCAGAGTCGAGAGGCAGTTAGATTCAGTCGATAAAAGCAATAGCTGAAAGTTCCGCAGAGCAGCACTTGGGCCACGATTACAAGATGGTATACAAACACTCGAAGTTCTATGTGCATTTACCTTCCGATTCAATACGCAGCGGGTACATCTTGGTTTGGGGAATGACTTACATAACTAAATTTTTAGAAAGTGGCAGTTACAGACGAAATACAGTAACACCTAAACATATAAAAAGGAAAGTTACACTGAGAACTGTGATACCTTTCTGAGTAATATAGATAATAACGGAAATAATTAGAATTAATTATACTTAACGTAAGATTAACTGCATTAATCTTACATTAAGTATAATTAGTAAATATTTCTTCACTGCAGTTGTTATAAGAGATCTTTCTTGGGAGAATAACGTAGATAATAAAAATAATATGAAGAATTGCATACAAAGTTCATTTTGTACTACTTCCTAATGATGAATTTGTAAGGAAAAGACATCCCTACCATATGCTAGTGTTATATAACGGTTAGCACAATCAACAGGTTATTCGTAGGTCCCTAGCTAGGGTTACAGATGTGTTTTCAAAGATTTAGAGCTTCTGATAAGTTAAAGCTTTTATAAAGAATATAAAAAAAATTGAGGAAACAACAACAATTTTCCATTTTTGCCACGTCCAGCAGTGGCCGAGCGAATAAGACAGCTGAAAACTGGTATTTCTACACGGTTCGAATTTCAGCGAAAGGGCTGGCTACGTGGGCCGTTTTTTTTTTCCTGTGTGTGACGTTAACACGAGTAAGTTTTTCTAAATAAGTCAAGCCGTCCCTCCACTTAGACAGATAACCCTAGTATGCCTATCACTAAATAATCCTAATCCCATCCATTTTTTACTACATGATCTAATCACTGTCGACTATTGCAGCATTGCCAGACACATGTAATTTAGCTTTCAGAGATTTCATGAAGCTTTGAAAAAAATATCTGGTAAATAAAGAAACGAGATAATTAAAGAAATTTTTATGTCATTTTACGCGATCCCTTTTGGATGAAATACAATGTTCATTCTAAATGTCCCCGGAATTTTCGCTTCCAGAATAAGCGAGAACAGGAGAGAAATTGCATTATAAGGATTCGGAAATGCCCATGACCCGGTATGTCGTAGGTGACATGACCGTCTTCCACTTCTACAACGGTAAAAGCAGTTCCTACTCCACACTACAGTGTACAAATAGCATCGGTCAAACAGCATTTAGCATAGTATAATGCAAAAATACTGAAGCCTCCCGTATATTCAGGTAATTTCTACGTGTCTGACTTCTACTGATTTTCTCTCTTCATGTCTACGATGCTCTTCGGAGGCCAGTTTAATCTCATCATTCCCTCCACGCGAAAACCATCCCGGAGTTGAAAACTGCTCTGGTGCAGGATCGACTGTCAGAGGGACTCCTCAACTGTCTCCTGTTCAGTATGCTATCACGCTGCGCTACCTGTTTGGCTATGAGAGAGGACCTTGCCCCATATTAGGCTCATTTTGAGTTCAATATCACTACGTGGATTTTGGATATCCCTGTACCATTAGCTTTACTGATAATCATGCACACATAAAATGACTTTTGAATGGTAATATCTTTCTCTATTATAAATATGTATTCACATCAAATTTCATTAAAATCTGCTCATTAGTTTTCATAAATTTGACATAGTGTGCAAATTACCTTAATTTTGCACACGAGTATAATTTGCATCAAATGCGGAATACTCGAAATATGCCTGTGCAATTCATCTCAGATAACTGTCGCAGATCTTGGTTGACGAGAAGAATTACCCTTCCAGACGCATCATTATTTGGTCACACTAGAATATAATAGAAGGGAAAAGTCCTCAAGGAAAACAGTTGAAGGATTAATCTGGGTAAGCAGATTAGGTTTCGAGGTTAGCCAAACAACATCGATCAAAGAAGTGACTCCAAGCTATGATAAAGTGCCCATACGATATTTCTCTAAATCTGGATTTGGGAGGGTGAAGAACAAGCGTTTACGAAATTGTCTGGAGAAGATAGATTTTGATGAAGTACAGTTTGTCTTGTTTTAAAATATTAAATAGTTCGCGAAATTTTTGAACAGCTTATGAAAATTAAAGCATCAAAAGTGTTATAAAATTTTTATTAATAGTTCTCAAGCTCACTTTCATGGGAACCCCATAAAAGCCATATGGATAGAAAATCTTTATTCCTGAACTTTTGAATGCAATTAGTCACAAAAACAGTCCCAACGAAAGAAAGTAAGACAACGATTTAAATGTTATCTCAATGTTTAAATTACGTATTATTATAACTCCAATTTCAAAATTCAAGCAGCGACACACGTTATTATAAAATAGTGGAGAGATATAAAAAAAAAGCTTTCAGAGATTAAGAAATATGCACTATCGTGAAGTGTTTCATAGCTGAGATGCATTTGGGAAGATCAGAAGCAGAAGACATACATAAATAACAAACGAATAACAGCTGGGTGCAGATACCAACGAGCATCAGACAATGATCAGTAAATAAGAGCCTGTCTATTTTATTAAACGGGCGAATAATCTGAATTAAAAAAATGATGGTGCTTATACAGTTATCTTAACAGATGCATCTTTGAAATGGAAGAGATACGAGTGAAAATGTTATTTTGCAGTATAAAGACTAATATTGCAGTTGATCGGGGAAATGCAACTAGAGCTAGAATTCCGTGAATAGATCCCAGCTTATTTAAAAAAAAGGGGGCGGACAGCCAGCTGTCGTACCCTAGAAGACTTTTGATAAAACATGAGAGTACTTACTAAAACATTCGGGAACATTACTTTACCAATTCTACTTAGTCACCTACCCAAGCGTCTTCAGTACCCAAATAGAAGACTTACCAGCGGCAGAGCGGCAAAGTCGCTGAACACTGGTAAAAGGTCTGGTTCGAGGTTCAAATTTCGCGAACGTGCTGGCTGCAAGAGCGTTTTCGTGATTTTCCCCATGTTTAAAATGTATACGAGCCAATTTCCCTTACAAAGTCCGCCACGAAGGCATCCCTAACATTACGTAGATAGCCCTCCAGTGCTTTGCTATAGTCAATTAAAAAATTTTAATCTTTAACTAAAATAATAAATTACTTGTTTTAAAAATTTTTAATTTAAAATAAATTGAAATTTTGAGCATATATTTTATAAACTGATGTTATAATATGTATATGTGTAAAATTTCTTGTTGAAAACACAAAAACTTAAAATACTAATTTTTAAAGTCCACCGTCCCCTTTAAATTAAATTATTTATTGATATGATACGGTTGTTAGGTAAGTCGGCAACAACTCTCTGAAATCTGGAACTGATATTTGCACTAGGAAATTATGCATATGAAATATAACAAATATGTCTAACTTTTCTAAATACTTATTGAAAACGAATATAATAAACACAATCCAAATAACTGGTAATATAAAATGAAATTAACTGCAAATATATTTTTATATGCTAAACAATTTTCCTAAAATTAAGCAATTATTTTAAGAATTTCACAAAAAAATGTTATTTTCCTTATATATGTATATGTATACTACACCAAACCTTAAAGAATAATTATTATAATTCTTCAAGGTTTGGTACAGGTCTCGTGCTCTTTAAGGTAACGAAAATTTAAAAAATAATGCAATTTAAAGCTGTTATAAAAAAGCACTTAAAACTGATTCAGTTTGCAGTTGAAAATAATACAAGCAAAAATTGGGAGATGATTATGATAGATTAAATAATATATATAATCTCTCATTAACTGTGACTATATAAATATAATACACACACGTACTTACACAAATATATGCACACGCAACCATAAAATATTTTGCCCCATTGATATGGTTTAAATTCTTTGTCTCAACAAAAGGAAACTTACATAGTCACAAAGCAACATGAAGGAATGCAAATAACTGAAATGCGAAATGCGTTAATTTATCCGGTTGATAATATTTCGAGACAAGAAAGGTAATAATTCTTCCATCATATGGTTACGAATAGCAAAGAGTACCAGATAATATCAAACGGCTTGAAGTCGGAAAATAATTATGTCATTTCCGCTATCTTTAATAAAGATAGCTCTTCAGTTACTAATACTAATATAACTTCAACCACAAATAAAAATAATTTTTTGTTGGGCTCACTCTTTAAAAGTCATTCATGTTAACTGCTGAAGATTCGATGATGTTCGCTGAAGCACTTACGATGGCGAATAATTTCGATTAAGTAAATTATAATCACTCGATGATCTGTGTGCTCAGAGCTGTCTGAAGGGGCTGAAGAAGAAAAGAAGATAGGCAGCAGATTTTGGACGGGATAATGAGTGTTCATAATCTCACTCAGTTAATTAAAGATTTAGAGATTAAAATACCGTGTAACTATGGTAAGTACATCTGTTCCGATTTAATGCTTAAACGTTAACAAAAGAGTTAATGATAGAGAGACAGCGGCCGTCCTGTTTCAGAATACTACGTTTAATCTGTGCATAATTTTAAACTATAAATTGATATTTATTCTTACCTAAACATTTGATGTAAAAGCTTACGGAAGCAAAAGTGTATTCTCATGATATGCCAAATGGGAATTTTTAATGAAATGATGTAGGAAAATAATGCTCAGGATAAGGAAAAATACAGTAGATTTTTACAGGGATTTTTACAGTAGATTTTTACAGTAGATTTTTACAGTAGAATACAGTAGATTTTTACAGAGAGGGATAACATGAACTGAAAGAAGTAATGTAAAAAGGACACCTTTGGAAGAAAATCTACGTGATAATATGTGCATATCATGACAAAGAAAATATCTTCTTAACAGTCATTGTAATAACGAATTCCTTTTTACATTGGATTTTTGAAACCTCTTGACCGTCTTTTAATTATTCACTTTGCAAAACTAAACACAGAAGTTCGAATATTACATACTGGATAACAAAATAAAATGAAGAGTGATAAACAACACGAAAAAAATATCTGCTTTTAAGTAAGACGAAATTTTTCTACAGCTGAGAGGAAGTGATAAATACTTTCACAATTAAGTACATATGTTTAAATAGAATTATCATTTTTAATTATTATCTATTAATGTTTAAATTCATTATTATTTTTAATTATTATCTGTTAATAAGTTTTCGAGATTTTCCCCTAGTGTAACATGAACACCAATTTCCTTTAGAAAGTTCTTCCATTAGGCAGACAACCGTTGCAATGCTTTGCCTTAATTAACCTAACATTAAATTTAGTTAAAAAGGCAGAGTCAATTTAATGAAGTGAACATACAAATACTCAACTACTTTCTATACATTTTTCTAGCAATGCCTAATTGGAGGATGTAATTTTGTGATTAATGAAGTTGCAGCTGCACTGTTTTATCGGCGTTAAATGGATATCGTTTAATTGTAATAAAGTATGAGTTTTTAGGCCTTGCTTTATTGCCTATATACTGTAACGTTATTGAAGAAATGTGGTAAACTTGGGAAAGAAAAGATTTCAGTACTTAAGTATTCGTTTAGTGTATCATTTGATACTCTGGTGGTTTTCTCACCAGTAGTTCAAAGACAAACATAGCAAGAAATATCATGTCTTCTTAAAATTAATACTTGGATGCAGAAAAGAGAACTTTCCCAAAAGGAGATTTAGGGGAGTTTTAAGAATTAATTGGAATTTTATGACTTATATTAGCATTCAGTGTACCTTTCATTGATTTCCACTAATTAATGACACAAAATAATCATTTTTATTTTAAAACTGAATTCTTATATTTAAGGATAAATCCTGGTATTTTTACAAAAAAGATATGCTCTGCCACACATTCAACTATCTGATAAAAATACTTTTTGATCACGAAACGTTTTTTTAGAGACATAATGATCGTTTTCATACATATACGTTCATTTGATAATATACTATTTTTTGAAAAATTTGAGTTTAGTTTCATTTTATATCACACACGGATGAAATTAGTTACGATTTTGTATCGTTTATTTAGCGTATAAAAGCTTATAAATAAAAGGAATGTTTGAACCAGATAAAAACGTTTTTTAAATGGTATGAAATATGAGAAATTCCTGAAATTACGAAAACTGGAAATATCTCAAAATCTGAAAGAGAACAGGTTTACTGGACTCACTAGAATATCGCAGGCGTGGTTCAAAGTGAAAGATGAAGTTCAAGAACGCTTGTACTTGTCGCAAATAAAGAAAACAATGAATAGATAAAACTAACAATTTTGTGGAAAATGCAACCTTGAAAGGATAAGATAACACTTTTTACTTAAAATATAGTGCAAGAATATACCATTTCCAAGGTCGCCAGAGCGAAAGGCCTTTCCCACCCGTCTGTTTATCATGCTCATACCCAGCTTTGATTTTCGTCCCTTTAGCAACGCCTTTTCAGAACACGAGCTCTTGTATTGTTGCTTAGTTCCATATTTTTCCAAGCAGTTTTCCCAACAAGCTTTTTTTAAGGTCATAGCAATTTTATTTCAGGTGACACTAAGTTACCTGAAAGTCGTATGATGTGGTGAAAGAAGTGAATATAGATAAGTGTTGTTGTAATTTCAATTATATTAAAGGTCGAGTAATCAAAACTCACCTAAAAGTTGGAGGACTCAGAAAATTTTGTTTCCAAATGGCTATTTGAACATTTATTCTTTTTGATACTAGACGTTGCTCCGATTTTCGCGACAGAACAAAGCGCGACTCATGAAGTGTTCTACATGTGATGGCATGCGTTACATGTGCGTTTTTATAAGTAAGCTAAAAGGGAAATGAATACATAGTAAACAGTAAACTTAATTAATATTATTAATAGTTACTATAAAATTAGAAGTTTGCTTTACATGTTTCTATCTTACATAATCTCTTAATAGGCTGCCATACTGGATAAATGCGCACTTTAGCTTCTACATTTGTTACCGCTTGGACGCTATTTCGCTGTGCTCTCTTCCTATCGCAGTATCAAAAATGTAAATGGTCTTGAATAGGCATGATTAGAGTTCCAAGTAAATTGTGGCAACAAATGTCAATTGAAATAAATATGAATATTTAGTATTACTCGCTTGCCAAGTTTCCTAATCATTACGGATTCGACATTTCAGGATACTATGCAATCAGATTTCTTCCTCATCAATACGGATCCACATTATAAGCTATCAAGTATCAAGTGTCATTTTTGTGTTTCTACGTCTCAGTGTTCTCACTTCAGCACTTCTAAATTTGTGTTCATCATATTTCTTAAAAAATGTAGAATGATCGAATCGGGAAAATGATGGTCTAGCAATGGTAAAAGGGGTGCATGAGGCAAAATAGGCTGAGAACTCCAATGTACCATAATTTGTTACCTTGGACCTTCAAAAGCTGTACTAATGTAGTTTTATATGAAAAGCCAAAAGCAATTGTCTTATTTATCAAATTAATTCACGTCAGCCAAGATCTAGTTGTTTTTTATGTTTTCATTTTGAAGCTAATAATTTTCAAACCTAGATTCATACTCTTGCTATGTATTCAGTTACCTGTTTATCTTAGCTGTAATCTTACGCATGTATCTGCAGTTTCTCCCACAGTGTAAGTCATATGTAAAGGTAAGTACAAAACAAAAAACTTTAAAACAAAAAATGCAAATCAAGAAATAAATAATTAAAACGCTAGTAGTTAATACAGGAAAAACTGTTTGAAAAATTTGAATTCAAATAGAATGCAATACATGTTCTTATTTCTAAAAGTAAGAGAACCAAATGGGCATTTTTCAGTTTCTTTCATTTGTTGTTTTTTTCTTTTTGTTCCGATTTCTTTTAGTGATGTTATTAAGTACATGGACTTCAACACATCTCTTTTCAATGTACCACTTACATAAAACTTTCACCATTTTAAATAAATTATATACGTATAAATATAAATAAAACAGTTCCTTTACAGTTCTGGAATCTTATCGAATTTTATAACGCGATGATAAAAACCGCTGAAACAATAATAAAAGTCACAGCCCAGACTTAGACTGTCAGGTTGAGTTTATTAGTCCGATCTCACGAGACAGTCTGATTCGGAAGTTTATTTCAAATTTTGTTCTGGTTTAAAGACTTATTTGAGGGCATATGCTTATATAATGAGGTGGCTCAAGGGAAGTTCAATTACTTTCTGCAAGAGGACGGTGACTTTTACGGGTGCTTAGCTCGTCAGTATTAATGAACGGATAAACAGCATGAAGGCACGACTCCCGATATTACATCCAGGCTGCTGAAAATCAAAGAATTTTGGGGTTGACCTAAGGGAGAATCTTCTAGCTCCATGAAACTCGGTAAATTAATGAGCGTTTTCTAACGAACAGTAAAGCAAGATGCATAGCTTTATTCTAATGTGCTTACGAGGGTTACACTTTGACTGAACTGATTAATTTTTTTCTTATTCAGTAACCGCTTGATTATATTTCTGTCTAACAAAATAGTATACAAAATAGATAATAAAGATAAAAATTAGAAAAAAGACAAACAGAGATATATTTCTTAGGAAAAAAAGACAGTCAGAGACATATTTCTTAAGTACAGAAATTTCTGAAGGATAATATTTGGATTTAGTCCAGTTTATTCCAAATAAATTCACCTTCTACTGTTACTAATATTCTTAAATCTGGATCAATATAATGGTTCAGTGAATCCTTCCAATGAATATTTTATATGTAATTTTTATATATTCTTAAAATATTTTTAAAACTTTTATCTTAATTTAATTTTTAAAAACTATATTGACTTCTGAAAAAGATACTAAATTTTATGCGCAATAATGTGTTAAAATTCCCGTATATCATAGAAGTCGAAAATTCGAACAGGATGCTAAGGAATAACTTAACATCTAGAAAAGACGAAGGGTTATAGACTCTTAACACTGCAGAATACGAAATGATAAAAGTAATTAAAAAGTAACGTAAAATATAATTATGCTGTTATGATTTACCGAAATACGGATTAACAAGTATCAGCATTAACATGTAAAGTTATTAAACTATGGAAAATACTGAAATACTATATCAAAGTATATCATTATTTATAATATATGCAAATTTTATATTACGCAAAGCATGCCAGCGCATAATAATAAAAACGTAATATTATTCGTGACATTATAAATGATATATTGTGTAAAGTATCATTATTTATTACACTTAGAAATTATCTGAAACACACTATTATTTATTAAATGTAAAAACACCGTTTTATGTAAAATATATCATAAAAAATAAATAAGTGCCAAACTATATTTTATAAAATATGATACAGTTAGGTACATCATTTCAAAATATTTATAATAAATTATTCCTAAGATTTGTTGAAGTAAAGAGTATAACTCAATTATCTGACTTTGGATAAATTAGCCTATAACAGAAGCGCACATTTAGCGAATATCGGCAAAAGAATCAAAGTGAATTGGCTGTGATAAGTAAAATAGCATTAACAAGACAAAGATGTGATTTAGGTCTATGTAATTTAGATAAAGCACATGATAGCCTACCTGCTTAATTGCTACCCAAATAAACAGAAAACACCCCGGGGAAGAGGATCTGAGTGTCTTGTGCCCTTGTTCCCGTATTACCAACCTCCTCAGAAGACTTTGGATTGTAAATGTCTCCATGATGGAAAGATAGTACAATTAAAAAATGGGCATGATTTTTCCATGATTTGAGCTCGAACCAAAATGAAGTGAGAATCAGATTCCGCCATCCACTACCCTTAAATGACACGGTTATCAAAGGAAATGTTCACAGAGCAGCTCAAAGTTTAGTATTTCTGCGCTTTTATAAATAAACTTATTAAAGCAAATCTGACGTATACGAGGTATTACAAGACAAATGTTAAACCTGTAATTACTTAGTATTAGTCTTATAATCCATCAAATTTCAAAGATGTGCCATTAGCCATTTTTAAAATATCATGCGCGAAGGTGGAAACATGATGAAAAATTTTTTCACAAAGCGGATTAAATTACACAAAAGTATTTGTGGCAACACAAACTTTCTGGTAACTAGTTCCCAAAGCAGCTACGTTATGCAGTCAGCTGTAAAATGTTGGAAGTAATGGCTTTTAACATAATTCCCAATTCTTGCAACAGTCACATATTCGAAGATCATAAGGGGTTTAAGGTGTATGTGCCCCCTTAAGTAAGACATATAAACGAAGTCTTTAATTAAATCTGTAGAATACACAAAAACACTCCCCACCTAAAATGATGGCTTGCTTTTCTATCTAAAAAAAATTCTCAAATTTTCGGTCTTACGCCAGGATAAGGAAAATAAAATAAAAATGTAAATGCAATCTTCAAAAACAGAGCCTTTGTGCAATATTTTTTTTAATTTTAGAACTTCTAATTGTTTTAATCCTAGAGATAAATACCTTTCCTTATTGAGAAAATATACTAAATAGTCATCGAAACCAAAATTACTACAAATTACTTTCATTTTAAGGCTGTGGAAGGTAATTTTGAGCCATTTTTATTCTGCTAAAGCTTGTAAGATTTTCACTGTTGTAATTCTCAGTTACTGTAGGAAGTGACGAATCTTAAGAACTAGTTAGCGAATAATCGCTTAAGTTCATGTGACAAGAAACAACAAGATGGAAGGGTAACTAAACCTTTATTATTCCAATAAGATTTAACAAAACTCCGTCTTGGAGTGTACAATCAAAGCCGACACTTGGGATTGAACTTAGACTAAGAATTAAACTAAAACTAAGATTAACTAAAGAAATATAGCCGCCGAAGCTATCAAGATTCTGGACTAGTTGGCCCCTTAACTCTATTTGACTACGAAGCTTATCAAGGGCCTGAGTACGGCCGAACGTAATAACAGCTTTGAGAGAGATTAGCCAAAAGGCAGACGCGCGTAAATCAGAAACTCTGATTCTCTCTCGCTAAGACCAAAGAACTTCGCGGTTAAATACCGCTCTTCCTCATTATGTATTCAGACGTGATTCTAAAACTGCGTTATGGCCGGAAGTAGTATGTTGAAGTTAAGAATTTGACAGGAAAGGAACTTTAACAGGAAAGGAACTTTAACTTAAAATTTAACTGTTAATAAAATTAACATAATCCTTACAAGCTTTATGAAGCTTCTTAGAAATATTTCGTATCTAAAACCAAGAAAAAGAAAATTATGAAGTATAAAACCAAATTAGAAAGAAGACTTGCTTAAGTTATTACATTCAAGTACGTTTTGTTCGGTTATTTAAGTAACGTACATAATTAAAGTAATCAATCCAGTTTGTGATTATAATACATTTAGCAAAATTTTCATGTACAGTTTTGCGTTACAAATACACAAAAGCACCCCCCCCCCCACTTAAAATGAGGGCTTGCTATTCTAGCTAAAAAAAATCTCGAATTTTCGGTCTTATTTCAGGAAAAGAAAAAGAAAATAAAAAAGTAAATACAATCTTCAAAAACGGATCCTTTTCGCATTTTTTTTTTTTTTTTTTTAAATTTAGAGCTTCTACTTGTTTTAATCCCAGAAATAAATGCGTTTCCTTATTGAGAAAATGTACTGTATAGTCATCGAAACCAAAATTACTACAAATTACTAATTCAGAAGTCAAACAACAAAAATCAGCGTTATATTCACAAAATTTTCACAGGACTAGTTTCGATGGTTTTACCGAACCATCATCTTCAGCTGCAAAACCGCAAATGAACAAGATAGGAAATAATGATTAGATAAGATAATAAAGCCTGGACAAGAATAAGCAAGTGGCGCCATCTGTATCAAATTTAGGTACTGCCTCGTATCCATTAGCTAAATATTTAGTTTCTAGATTTTCCACTCTATTAGACAATAACATTTATACCATAAAAAATTCAATAGAGTTTGTAAAAAAGGTTAAAAATATTTCTCCTAGTAATTTACTCATGGTTTCTTTTGATGTAAAATCATTATTCACCAATGTCCCAGTGGAGGGTGCATTAAGATGTCTAGAAACCAGACTTCGCGAATTTCATTTCTCTTGCATCGAAATTGATGAGCTAATTTCTCTCACTCTGTTTGAAACAAACACATTTTGTTTTCCAAAATAAATATTACAAGCAAACTGAGGGATTAGCCATGGGAAGCCCCCTCAGTCCCATCTTGGCTGATATCTACATGCATTATTATGAATCAAAATTGTTTGAAACTTTAAACTTCCCGGCATGGTTCCGCTACGTAGACGATACTTTTACCCTGTTTGAAGGTAATAAAGATGATTTAAATAAAGTTCTTTCAACAATGAATTCTATTGATCCTGCTATTCAGTTCACTTTTGAACTTGAGACTTGCAATTCTCTTCCGTTTCTCGATATTCTGGTCACACGTAACACATCCAACTTCAGTACTACAGTTTACCGTAAACCTTCATCGGTTTGCCTTCCACCACACTTTAAATCATGTCATCCGACTAAACAAAAGTTAGCTTCATTTTATTCCTATGTTTTCCGTGCTCTTCAAGTTTGCTCCTCCAAACTAGCCCTTGATGAAGAACTAAATTATTTAAAAGCAATAGCTATTGACAGGGGCTTTTCACCCAACATTATTAATCAAGCAGTTAAAAAATTGTCATCTCAACACACTAAAAGCCACACTCTTATTTTAGGAGATTATAAAAATTCTGTTGTCATTCCCTTCTTTCCATCAATTAGCTATAAAGTTGCACATATTTTGCAGAAATTTAACTTTCGGGTTGTTTATTCTCCCATCAATAAAATTCCAACTTCTATACTCAAGGACCCCATTCCGGATATGAATTCCTGGGGTATTTATAGGATTCCTTGCCAGTGTGGTTTAATTTACATTGGTCAAACTAAGAGAGCCTTAAAATTTCGCGTCAAAGAACATGAGGCATATGTTAGAAAAAAGGAAACACAGAAGTCTTCTGTTGCTCAACATTGTTGGTCCGAAAATCACACTTTCAATTTTTCTGCTGCCAAAATTATTCAAAAAACATCTTCCATTGGAGAACTGGATTTTCTAGAGGCATTTCACATTCATAAAAATCTTTCTGTTCTAGTTAACGATCCTAATTCCAATCCAAATTTGCCTTCGGCTTTTAGAGAAATTATGTTTTAGTTCTGGTTTCGCCAACAGATGGCGCCACTTGCTTATTCTTGTCCAGGCTTTCTTATCTTATCTAAACATTATTTCCTATCTTGTTCACTTGCGGTTTTGCAGCTGAAGATGATGGTTCGGTAAAACCATCGAAACTAGTCCTGTGAAAATTTTGTGAATATAACGCTGATTTTTGTTGTTTGACTTCTGAATTAGCATTTATTCGGCGTGTTATTGTGTCTTAATTACTACAAATTACTTTCACTTTAAGGCTATGGAAGGTAATTTTTTTGCCATCATTATGTTTCTGCCAAAGATTTAAAGAAGACTTGCTTAACTTATTACATTCAAGTACATCTTGCTCGTTTATTTAAGTAACGTACATAATTAAACCAATCAATTCAAGTGTGTGTTTATAATACGTTAAGCAAAAGTTTCATGTACAGTTTTGTGTTAACAATCATAATGTTAATATCTGAATTACCTAAACTACATACTTTAATCGGTAAAATATTTTAGCGCTTAAAGACATATTTTTTTAAATCGTGATGACATAGATAAAAATAAAAAATAAATCTAAGCCCTAATTACATTTATCTAGACTCCATCTCTCCATCCCAAATAAAAAAAAGTAATTATTTAAAACATGCGCTGTAGCGAGTTATATTATTAACGAGTTTGAACTTTTAAGGGAAAATATGTCAATTACGATTAATAAATCAAGTTGTATTCATAAAGACACACTCCTTAAAATTTATCAATAATAATTTCTCTCTGATAATACAATTTCGTATAAGTAAACAGAACAACCTCGGGACATTAATATAGGAAAGCGTTAATCATAATCTCTAAATAATCAATGCGTGCCCCATTTAAAAACAATTATCTCAGATTCATAATGGCTGTACCTGTAGTTTGGGAAGTACGACGTTGAAGCGTTTCCTAAAAAGTGACAATAACAAATGGGAATATTTTGTTATTCAGATGAGAAATTTGTTTCGAAAAATAATTTTGTTTTCATTTTCCGGATATCACGTTGATAAATTTGCATCTTAATAAAAACAGACTGGAACGCCGGTAATGTGACAAAGGTGAAAGAGCAACAATGATTTATTGTCGACTACGACATTCGAAACTCACAAAGGACTTCGTGACACTGAATCAAAATGATGACTCACAAACTTTCTTAGAAAAAATAAAGGAAAAAAAAATGGAAAGAGGGACGTGATTTATTCGCTAATTTGCTTGTCAACTGAGGAAAGGACAGAATATCTTGTGGCCGGTTATAATTATATAAAAACTCAGAATTTAAAGCAGCATAAGGCAATTTTTCTTTACCCATTCCCCCCAAAAAAGTTGAGTTTTAAGGTAATTGCAAAACAGCAAGAATAAAATTAAGATTTAAGGAAAAAAAAAAAAAAAACACTTGCATGAAGTAATAAAAGATATCTGTAAAACAAACGAAAAAAAAAATATTAAATGAGATATATAAGAAAAGAAATTTATAAGGAGAAAAGTTAGAAATATAAAAAGGCACGGGGTAAATAAAATTAAGACGAACTTAAAAATTGCCAGAGGACTTCACATTTGTTTATATATAGTCAAAAGTAAAACTCGCATTTTTAGATTTACGGCAGTACAGATATTTTTTTTTAAATAACCCCTAAGGGGAGTTCCTGAGGGACTATTGTTTTCGTTTTGCGATTTTGCGTCGAATCACTCTGAATGTGCGTTTCATTTTTCAAACTGTTGCCACCAAATATTATCGCCCTGTATTATATTTGAAGAAATCAAATAATGAAGAATCTGCATAAATGTGTACATGTTTCTCGCATTGTGATAAAACAACAGTACCTAGCGCCATCAAATTTTGAACGACGTAATCCTACTGCGAATATATCTGGAAGCGATATATCTGGCGAATATTGGATATATCTGGCGAATATATCCAAATTTGAAATTTGTTTTATTATCGATTTCATATTTTGCAAAACTTTAACGAATTTTTGATTAACAAACTCAAGGATTTCAAAACGAGCAATGGCAACGTTGTACAGAAAAAACATTTTTATCTCCAGCGCGTGAGACTGTGCATCGGAAATTCTAAAGATATGCTCAATTTAAAATTATTTTGTGATATTGCTCTTGAATTGAATTTTATGGTTTAAATGCGAAGAACATGATATTTAAATAATAATTTCTCTTTGATAATACAATTTCGTATAAGTAAACAGAACATTCTCGGGACATTAATATAGGAAAGCGTTAATCATAATCTCTAAATGAGCATATCTTTAGAATAATATTTAATAAGGTAAAAAGTTCAAAATGTTAAAAAAACGACCCTTTGGACGTAATTTAAAATCTGAAACCCTTCAGATTTTTTTTTTTTTTTAAATTTTCAAAACTGAAGTATATTTTTCCTCACTTTTAACTACAGGAGAGACATTTTAATATCATGTAAAATGGAAATCAAAGTGATATTGTTTTTGTGTTTTACAATCCACACTCATTCTGCTTTTGTTCAGGTGCAAGGGTTTTTTTTATCACTGTCTTCAAATGATAGACGAAAAACCCAGTAACGCCAAGTAACCAGTGACATAAAAATGGAGCTAATTTTATACCTCAAAAGGCGAAAAGCTAGGGATTTTACAACAGTCAGTGAAACAAGGCAATTGAAAAAAAAAAAAACTACTTTTTTAATTGAGAATTCGATAAATTTTAGTTTAAATTCGTGACTAACAAATTCAATTAGTAATTTTACGTAACCGAGATGAACTAAGCTTCATCTGTTAAATTTGTTACAGAAAAGTTAACAAAGATATCAGGAAACTGCATTTACAACGCAATGTTTCAAATACATCTTTATAATTAACTATCAAACTTTAAACGGAAGTTGGGAGAAATATGTTAATCATGAGAAACCGAGTAGTGTAATACTCTTGATAACGGGAAGATAAGTGAGAAAAGTTTCAAAACTAAGAGTATATAACGATAAAAGATGATGCGCAGTATCATTTATTACGAAACGAGCTGATGAATAAGGATGAGGAAGGCGCAATCACGACCCTAGATTAATTTTCATTTACTCAAATTCATTAACCTAAATGATGAGAAGTTGATTTTCCCTTCGAAACTGAACCACCAGGGCTTCTAAAACAGCGAAATTCTTAGAAGCTGGAGCAAGTATGTATTACTAAGGCCAAAAAAAAATGAAAAATGACTATAATGTTCGTGAGGAACTGAGTACAATAATTCAGATCGTGAGATCTCCGAATGAAACTCGAATACAACAATGACGTCTGACTTCTAAATTTAAACAGAATCGTGACTAACCAGCCGGCACTAACACTTAACCAACGTTGTCACGACGTTTCACCACCTGCTCGGACGTAGGCGTCGCAATTCCAACTATTATGTAGCACATATGCTTGTGATTTTGGATGACGACAGTGAAAGAAAATAGACAGATAATTTATCTTTGTTTTCGGGATGATATAATAACAATCTTTAGAGATTTCTAGCGAAAGATTCGATTCACGCATTTCGTAACGTTCTATACGCCCACAACAAATAATATTTTACCTTCGCTTTGACTTCTCAGATAACTTCAGATATTGTGCTGAAATAATAAAATATACGGAAACAGGACTATTGTATTCCCAGGTTTAAAACAGAATTACGTTACACAAGCACTTTTTATGACTTGTACCAGCATATTCATAGAAAACTTAGCTCACAATGAAGGGCCAGTTTAAAGGCTAGATGACTTAATCAATAATGGTAAATCAAGCGAAAGATTATTTGCCTGGCAAGAAGGTAAACTTTGGATTTGAAGTTACTTGAAGGACTCTTTGGAAGGAAAGCTCCTGCACTGCATTTACAAGTAATCTGAACGATCTGCAACAAAGGGTAAGAGAAATGTGGACGAAGTGAGGGGTGTTTTTTAAGATAAATGGTAAAATATGCACTTATATGGTGCCGTGCAAAATAAAATTGTATGGTCTATTCGGAATAAAGGAATATAAATTCCAAAAGAATACAGCTTACGTTATCATTACGAATAGAACTATAGATAAAAATTTGAGATACTGAAAGATAAATTGAAAGAAGAAAAGTGACATTTTCTGAAATATAGAAAAAACTGAGGAAAGAAAAGCTAAGAAGATACATTTTTACAGAAGCGTATAAACCTAGTGATGCAACAGTTAACACAAGTTTCGCTCTAGCGCAAATCACTGCGAAACGATAAAAACCATTTATTGATGGCGAATTCCTTAAGGACTGTTTGATTGAGTCTGCTGAATTTCTTCGTCAAAACAAATAACGATTACTTAAAAAATATTATTTATTAGCCAGTCAGCCAACATGGTAGAGAAACATATTAACGAAATCACTCGTGACTTAAGATGTCGATCAATTGCAGTTTTCGTTCAAGGTGCTGCTGATGAAGTTAAAGTAACTGAGGAATTACTAGAAATAATACTTAAGAAAAGGAAAAACATGTACACTATTTTTTTTTCTGAAATGAAACAAGCAACAGATAAATATATACTTAGTTTGGATAAAATGTTTCAGTTTGCTAGTGATGATGCAGCTACTATGTTTGGTAAAGAATGAAGTTTCAGTAAAATTAAGAAATAGTGAAAGAAGAAAATATCAGTATATGTTTTGCATTAATCATAAAGAAGCAATTTGTGGCAAGTGTTTTCAGATGAATGTTATAGAAATGTTAACTTAAACAGTAAATTTTATCGGTGGGCGAGCTCCGATTCATTGGAAATTTGTTGTATTGCTTCAGGACATTGAGAACGAATACGAAGGAATGGTTTACTATCACAAGGCGAGGTGGTTAAGTCGAGGAGCTGTAATAAATGTCGGTATGAAAATTTAATATTTAACTGAGAATGTGTTTGAATTACAAAGTGTAATTAAGAGAAATTTTTCCCAAGTTCAAGAAAAAAGAAATCCAAGAGGCCAAGAAAAGAAATATAAATCTGAGTTTTCCTTTGCGTTATGGTTGTTATTGTTTAGCATGTTTTGATAAATATTTAGCAAGCTGAGTTTAAAGTTTAGTTAAAGGTTTTGTTTCGTTAAAAAAGAAATTCTAGCCCATTAGTTGATTTCAGATAGTGCATTCGGCCTACATGCACTTTGAGTCCGACACCATTGTGCTTTAGATGACTAACTTTAATTAGATGATTAACTTATTCCATAGGTTTCCATTTACAAACTTTAAAAACCATTGGGTAAATTTAACAACAATGTCTTAACATTTATAATAAATAAATAAATGAACAGAAGAAATTAAAGGTGAAAAACACTAGTTACGCTAAGGATGGTTCCAAGCCCAAGAAAAGTGAAAGAAACATTATTCTCATTGGTTACGGCGTTAGCTCGGAAGGGCTACTAATTTCGTTTTTGCATTTTGCGTTGAAGCCTTCAAATGTCGGTTCACTTTTCAAACTGTTGCCACTAAATATTATCCCCCTGTGCTGTATTTAAAGAAATTAAATAATGAAGAATCTGCGTAAATGTATGTACGTTGCTCGCATTCTGATAAAACGACTGTACCTAGAGCCATCCAGTTTTGAATAACGTATCCTCCACCGAATATGGGCATATGGAAGCCCTAACTTGGAATTTGTTTTATTATCGATTTCATGTTTTGTAACGCTTCAACGAATTTTTGATTAACAAACTCAACCATTTCAAAGCGAGCAATGGCAACACTGTACGGGGGAAAAATTATTTTTATCTCCAGCGCGCGAGACTGTGTATCAGAAAATCTAAAGATATGGTCATTTTAAAATTATTTTGCGATATTGCTGTTGAATTGAAGTTTATGGTTTAAGTGCGAAGAACATAATATTTAATAAATAAAGATAACACACAAAACGTTAAAAAAACGTAAAATCTGAAGTCTTTCAGATTCTTTTTGCATTTTTTTTTTTTAAATTTTACTTTATTAAAACATTCAACTATCCTTATTTACTCCTTATGCCCCAACTTAAATTAAATAAAAATTACTTTTCTTCCCAGCATGTAACATTATCGGATAAGATATATGAAAAATTTATGTTAACGTATCCCTATTAGTAAAAGCACGTTTTCGAATATAACACTCCTCAACTACGGAATAATGCTATAGAAAATACTAAAAATTTTTACAGATTAATGTAGAGAACAAAATATTTTAAACGATCGAAAGGGAAAAAAAGTTAAGTTTAAAAGACTGGAAGGCAAAATGATAAAAACTAATCAGCAAAACTTGATGGAAAATAAATAAAAAATCTAAACTAAACAGCAAAATTGAACTAATCATGATAATTGCAAACTTGAGGAAAATAAATAAAAAAAAAATATAATTTATGAATATAATTTATAAACGTACATTATATGCGCTGAGATGAAATGAATTTATTACATAACCATTAAGTTACTAAGATGACTTTTGTTTTATTAAATGTAAATTAAAAAGGAGATGCGACGTTTTGTTTATGCAACATTTTGGTCACATGACATTTTAGTGGAGATATTTAGCTCCGCGGCAGTACAACCTTTCATACCGACGCTGTGAAAAATATCGCTGTAGATGCAAAATACTGTAATAACATTAAAATATGAAACAAATACGAACATTTAGCCAGTCTATTTATTTCATGGTTTTCCCCATGTGTAACTTGTATACGAGCCAGTTTCCCTTAGAAAGTCCTCCAAGAAGGCACCCCTCCCTTTAGGCAGATAGCCCTCGTGTGCTTTGCCATAATTGAATAATCACAATCACATCTATTTATTTCATATAAATTATGCGTGAAGTGTTTTTCACAGGGAACGTGTTAAAACCAGATTTTCTAAGATCAAATTCTTTGCATTCACTACGAATGATACCAAGAAAAGAAAATACACCTCTTTCCACAAACGTACGGAATAATAGTTTTTTATGGTTCTGCTTACCAAGTAAGTAAATAAAATTTCTCGTTTCATAACTGGTAAAAAATTTCTGGAATAAATTTATATGCATATTATTTACAGTCCAGCAAGTACTTTAAATAGCTTGCAGTCACAAATGTACAGAAATATACTGCCGATGTTGACTTTTTAATATTGCAGATGAGGGGATAGAACACACATGCTTCGCGCTTGCATTAAAGAGGATGTTTCGCTAAAGAAATTAAATTTCATTTCATATTTTAGAGTAACAGAAGTAGAAAAACAATCTAAACGTACCTATGATTTTTAGGTCCTTGTTTGTTTTGCTTGTCTGATATATTATTAGACTCAGTACCGAAGGCTTTGGTAACTCAGTTTGTTTTTTTTTCCCTTCCGTATCATTCCCATCAAATATGTCTACGAGACTATAATTTGTCTTTTGTTCATTTTTTTCCTATTCTAAATATTTCGTATTTACATAAACCCTCAATTAGGGTTAAAGATTTGTAAGGTACAGATACGAAGCTAAAAATGCCCACTTAATGTGCGGCAAATTGGAGCTGAATCTCCTCTAAAGGGTATTTGAACAGTACCCTCTACTTCAACCAAACTTTTATCGTGGAAGTAAAAGCAGCTGGAAAGTATAATTTATTTCGACTACTTCTAAATGTTCTGATAGGAACTAAAAAAGAATAAATTTTTCTACTACTATAGATCCCCACAACGTAAAATTACGTCCTTTCTTTCCTTTTCCGAAACTCCGACAACCAAATAGCTGCTTTTATATACACACCACTATATTTTAATATTAAGGTAAACAAATATTATTGGCACTCATGCGAAAACAACACAAACTGGCCATTTTATTTTTCGTTTAGCTTCAACGGCCTGTGCAAGTTCGTAAAAGAAGAAGACATGGGGAGTTAGATGTGAATAAACAAGGAATTTAGAAAGAACAGCAATCTCTAAAGCTAGACCAGCGAAATGTAACTAAAAAACTTGAAGAAAGAATCTGCCGTCAAAGTAAACAACTAAATTGCTGTTTTTGCATTATTTCAAGTTTTTACAATGTCACAGATCCTTGAAAGTAATACGTGGAGAGCTGCTATGGAAAAAGATAGAAATAATTTAGGATTTTAAATTTTACTAGAATGGCGACTTTCAATCACTAGTCCAAAGCACATTCATGGCTGCGCATGAGTAAAGATACGGGGAAGGTGAAGTACCCACAAGATAAAAAGAAAAATGCAAAGAAATAGAAAGGTCTTTAAAAGTACTGTATACGTTTCACAAAAACTAGATAAGAATGGAAATATTAAATGCTTTACCGAAAACGCAAGATAAATTATAGAATCAGAGCATTTTTTATTCAAGTACGAGTATATATTTAAAATTCTAGTCTCGCAGTAATACATTTATGGGTAAAGAACACTAATATTGCTTTGAAATTTTTCACTGTAGGCTTTTTTTTTTGTTTAAAACCTAATGTTTTCCCTTATACCCGTCACAAAAAAAAAAAAAAAAAAAAAAAAAAACCTTTTTTGTGACAGAATGAGAAGAAGGGAAAGGTTTTTTTTTTTTTGATCCAATAAAACAGGTCACATATTTTATTGCAAATAACTTCCTTTCAATGTATCCTCATTTCAATAACTGCAGATTTACAAATATGAACATGATTTTTTTTAAATACATTTATTTAAAAAATATTATATAAAGTGAAATATTGATTGAAATTCCCAGAACGTACTCAATATTGTCTTTAAAATGCAAAATTCAGCCATCAACAAATTGATGGTTTTTTTTCTCAATGCCCGTTTAAGAGTTGCCATTGAAAATTGTAGTTATACAGAAATGACTATTTTGCACCGAGCACTGAAAATCGAAATTTGTCTCGCTTCAGAAAGTATTCCATGTGTTCTTTTGGAACAAAGAAGAATTGTTTCTTTTCTTGCATTTCACAAAAGGAAATTTCGTCTTCGGGAACCGAAATAAAAATTTACTTTAGTTCATGTTTTCCGTATCTTTTTTTTTTTTTTTTTTCCCCAATATCAACTTTATTTTGACTTTTCTGAGGCGGATGAAACTAGAAATTAGTTAAAACTTATTTTTTTTTGGAAAATAACTGAATTCTTTTCTTATCAGAATTTCGATTAATTTGGTTATTGCACTTTGTTTTGTTTTTTAAATTCTGTAACATCTCTCTTTCTAAACAGTTAACTAGACGTATAAAATGTTTAGCAAATCTTTCGTATATATAGATACGTCATAAATAGGCCCTACACCTTTTTCTTCGGATAGGATAATCCACTAATGTCTACTCCTTTTGAATTCAGTCTTATAAATATATATTTAGAGAAAGAGATACACATAAGAATTCTAAAAAATGGTGTAAGCTCTATTTCTAGAAAACCAATTTTTGTCGCATATCAACTACAACCGAAATGATTTAAATTACCTATACCTAATCAAAATTAAATTTCTGTTGGGAATTTGATAACTTTTTCAAGTATTGTAGAACAAATCAAATTCTTTTAACAGAATTTCAGTATACGTACCTGCACGCACAGAGCAAAATTCCATCATACGGACATACATTTAACAAAAATAAATTTTTGAAATAATGTTTGCTTGCATCGCAAAACGTTAGCAGATGTACCGAAATGTGTTTTCTTAAACGTTTGTTCTACAAAAGGATTCCTCGAAAGAAGGAAGTATTTTCACTCACGACAGGAAACTGGAATTCGGAATTACATTTTACTGTTTTGCAAAATAATTAACACTGGAATCATACTACTGATTAAGCATAATAAAACAGTAGAATCAATATCTCTTATATGTCGAAATATAATTTGAAATTGTAACACTGATGTTGAAAATGATGTAAAAACATTCACATCAATAACGATTTATCCAACTTAAAATTCAAAATGTAACCTGTTGACTCCCACCCGTTTTGCTCAGCCCCACTCCTTACGCACTGTCGACCACTCTTTACGCCTTTATATTAAGCCTAACGCATAGGTGTAAAAAAGTCACAGTTTTTTTTTCAACTGAACAAGTATTTATATTAAATTTTGTATAAATTTATTAAAATTTTTACTTAAACTGAATTTACTGTGAAATGCTTGAAGTAATCAGCAACACACACTACAAACATACAACCTTACCATGATTCTTTAAGTTTCTTGGCCGTCTTGCAAATCTCAGTCATACATATGTTACCGTGAAAGACCGAAATTGGAGAATGTCGACTTTCACCGGAGAATATCAACATTCACCAAATACGTCGGTGAAAGATCGAATATTGGACTACTTTTTTGTATATTCGGACCCTCACCGGTGTATGTCGACAGTCACAGATATTCTCTGGTGAAAGTCGAAAAGAGAGGTTATAAAGTGCCATAATAGTTTAATTTGTTGCAATAAATAAGATTTGAATCACATAATTTAGTAAGTTTTTATTACTGTTATTTTATTTTCTCATTTAGAACGTACTGTATAATTAAGTTTTTAACTTCTATTATTTTCCTTTCTCATTTTGAATGTATTGTGTGTTTTAGGTTCTCATGTTCTTAAGTTCTTATTTTCAGTCTCAAGTGCGTTTATTCGCGACTGAATTACGGAGAAGAAAATAAAATATTGTTATATGTTCAACATTCACCATTAGTACATGGTGAATGTCGACATTGACCGGTGTAAGTCAGAAATAAGAGTATTTGGAAAATATTTCGGACATACACCAAGAGACTATGTGAATGTTGACATTTACGGGTGAAAGTCGACATTCTCCACATTTCGGTGTTTCACCGTAACACATATTTTATAGGCATTGAAAAGCCTTATATGCAAAGCAGCTCACGGTAAAAAATCTTTTATACTACTTAAACGTTTTGCTCAAGCTGAGATAGCTATGTAGTGTACTGTCACACAAGTTCACATCACCCACCCCATCTGCTAGCAATACCAATAGCCCCCTCCCAAAGAAAACAGAAAGTTCTGGGTTTTACACTGACGAATATATTCGTCTCTGGCAGTCAACATTTCATTACCCACAATACCTGCAAACAAATTATAGGAACTGTTTTAAATCCAGAGCAAACTGAAACTTTGACTGTCTCACGGATAATTTCGTTACATTTCTAATTAATTTATATTAAATTATGAAATGCCCAGACGCTGAACAGAAATTCACAATGATTCAAATTTACATACTTTTGAAACAAATCAATTGATTATAAAAATGATACTTCCAACAGAAAAATGTTTCTGAAAATGTGATCAGATGGTATACAACAATAAGGTATTAAGAGCAACAAACCAGCAAAAACTGCAAATAATCACTCATGATCAAGCACATGAAAAGAATATTTCTTTCCTCATTTATTTGCTCCACGTATACTTCCTATTTCCTGCTAAACAAAATGTAAATTCTAGTCCGTGTTTGATCAAAAACAAGACTTGTTATTACAAAGCAGAATCCGCTTGTAATTTAAATTTTGTTATGCCTTGAATGAATTTAGCTATGTATTTGTTTTGGGCGTAGGCTGATATGTCATCTGAAGAAATAAGATTCAACCGGAAAGGGTGCCCCCAGCATTTTAAGAAAGGGGAAAGAATGTCAGTTTGGGATGCAACCAAGAAATCTTGCCAAATACAAGGGGAGAAAAAAGACGTTCTATTGAGAATATATTATCAAGATGGAAAAGAAAAGGTGAATTTGATATGAAGATGCTAAGACAGCTGAGATAAAAGTACCATGGAAATCGATACAGCAAACAGCAAAGAAATATAGAATTATCGGATTGGGGAATTTTCGCTTCTTGCTAGAATTTCAAAAGGAAATTATCTTAAAATCCGTTGATGATTCTCGCGTCTTTTGCTGCTCCTTGAACTAAAAGTTTTGATTAGTACTTCACTCATTTAAAAAAATGTCTTAAATAATACAAAGAAGATGGTCTAAAGCCTCTTCTTTAATTATAAAAAACAGTTTTACTTTGAACTTGTAGAGTCTTCAAGTTATTTCGTAAAAATAAGTAAAGTCCTTGCCGAAATTTGAATGCGGATCTCCCGATTACTAGTCGAATTTGCTTTCAATTGGACCATGAAGGCACACGATAAGGAAGAAAAAATACCGTACAATGTTCCCATTTTTTTTTCTAGAGAGAAAGACTTGTCTGGAAAGTAAGACGAAAGTTAATTAAATCTTGATGTCTCAAATCTCAGTTTGGGCAAAATTTAAAGTAAACAGGATAAAAAATTATAAGCAAAATCTACATATTTGTAACTGAAGTTATAGCTGAAAATGCATATCGATTACATCATTATTATTTCCGGTGCAATTACTAATAGCATCTCCATCGTGGCTATTACAATATTTATAAACATCGATGATATCAGTCTCAGGATTGCATATTAATCAATTTCGAAAAGAAAAATAGCCTGGCTATCTAGGACGGAAACTATCGTTACTGATAAAAAAAAGTCGTGAACGATGGTGGTGATGGTGGTGGTGGGGGGGGGGTTAGTAAATATGAATGTCACTTAAGGTTGGGCCATACTGCATTCGAATTCGCAATATGATTTTCATATAACGCTTACATTGCTTTCCTATAGTTTGTATTAATCCGTTTACTTACCTAATCAAATCTATCTTATTAAAACTTTCATTATTTGTGCCCATAATATTTTTATTTCAGGGCTAACAGAAAACACGTATTTATAAATTTTATTAAACTATTATTTTTTTTTTAATTTTATTGTATCCAAACAAAATACATGTGTCATAAATTTAACTTCCTTTTTTTTTTTTTTTTTTTTTTTTTTTTGAAGATCTGAATTAGTATTCAGAAATAATAAATATAATGTAACATAAAGCATAATTTTCGCTGAATAAGTTTGCGAAACTTTTTTATGCAAAATTATGGTGTCATCTGATATAGTTTTAAAATGCTTGTTGAGACATTTTTTTACTATCTTCTCAATTTTAATTTTAAATTTGGTCTCATACATAAAGCATTACTAATAGAATACAATTAAATTGTGATATAACAAATGAAGTAGTGACATTCACAAATTCATTTTGTTTAGTAAGATTTCTTAGTAGTAAAAAAGTTTATAATTTTCCCATACTATTTCGAAAGACATTTTTTCTGATGCTACTTCCTTTCTGCCTTCATATGTTTTACATATCACTCCCCAGAGATAAAATCTCTACATGGATTCAAGACCAGTGTGAACTTCTATATGTCAATAATATCCAACTTGAATTATCAAACCATCTTAGTGTCCTTTTTTATTATTTTTCATAGCAGGGCAGACGTCTTTATATTCGCAAATATATATTCTTAATAACGTAACGAAGTTTATGAGAGAGATATAATCCTTGAAACAAAATTGCAAGCTATTTGCACAGTATAAAGTAAAGTAAGAGTGCAATATTATTCATAAAAATAATTTTTATACACAAATCTAAATTTCACAATTTTCTAAATAAAATTATAAGTAACATTATCAGCAAAACAAATGCTATTATGATAAGGATTACAAATTATACATCTGATTCAAAATTTTAATGACCAAAGTAATAAATAGTTATATGGAATTACAGCAAAAATGACTTATTGGGAAAAAAAAAAAGAAAAAAAAAAAAAAGGATTCAGAACAAATTCTTCAGATATTCCGGAAAACGGCAGGTGCGAACAAATAAGGAAACACGTTTCAACAACCTTCCCACGCCCCACGGGAGGACCGGGCCCCCACGAAAACTCCGACATTATCTTTGAAGTTCTCCATTAGGGATACATTTTGCAGCTGCTCCGCTCAGGAGATACCTCCCAGATTTTTGAGCTAAATCTGTCTAAATAAGACATTCAGATTATTTAGAGCTATGCTTTTTCTGAGCACAGAAAAATTTCCTGAGAGTTTGTTTTCTTTTAGCAGTTATTTTTACAAAACATTTTTCGATGCTGAAACATAGATAAGTGGTTCTGTGAATAGAAAAACTATCAAAAATGCACTTAAAAAGTAATAGTGTAAACAGTGCCTAGATTTTTATAATTTGCAACAATATAAATTTTATAACAGTAAATGTTTTAATAATAACAATATATAAACAAATAAAAATATTTAATAGATTGTTTTTAAATAAAAACAATAAATTTAATAATAATAATTTTAATTAATGAAAATAAAAGCCAAATATTTAATGAATACATATGAAAATCTGCCACCAAACGTAGCACGAAAAAAAAAAAAAAAATCAAAGCCCTTGTTCCCTTAAGCCTGATCTAAAAAAGGTAAGTTCAATAAAAGTTATATTATTCTTAAATTGCATATGCGAACAGCAAAAATACAAATATGTAGAAATGATTCAATGTTACACAAACATTTAGCATAATTTACCAGTCATTAAGAGAAAGACTTCGAAAAAAATGCTAACACATCTAATGCTTATGTTGATTCCTAATAAGTGAATGCTAGAGGCCTTTGAAGCGGTAACATTAAGTTATTTTATGCTGATGAGTGACCATATGTTTATTTTACAGATAATATATACAATCAATGACTTAACGACCACAGTATTTGCGTGTAACCATGACATGAATATTCCCCAAAATCGTAAAGTCGTTGAGACATAGTGCATGCAATCGTTAGATCGTTGATCGTTCTATTCTATTCTGGAAATTTGAAGGCCACCACGAAAAAAATAAAATTTATAAAGCTAGCTTTTTTTTTTTTTTTTTTTTTTTTAAGTAAATTTTCTTGATGAAGAACAGAAAAACAGAAGCAAACAGAACGAAAACACAGAAAGATACAATTTTCTGAATAAACCAAGAAAATTTCATGTTGAAAAGATCACTTTAGTCCGTTTCTTATACGCTTGATTGCTAAAATTTTAACTTTAAATCTAAACAAATTTATGCTAGTAACTGCATTATAGTACATGCTTTAAAATATATTATCGATATTTATTTCTTTAATTAAAAATAATCGTAACAGTTGTTAATAAAAATAATCATAAAAGTTTTCAGCAAATTTTTAAAGAAAAATTGTTTAAGAAGGATATTTTTAAGACGATTTATCATGTAAGGAATTAATCCATATGAAAGTTCCCCTTCTTAAGAAGAAATATTTTCATCTGGAAATCTAGGAAAACATCAATGAGCAACGTTGCTAAGTTTTAAATAGATCACGCAGTTAGAAACTATACTACAATAATAATATGTAAGTTTCATAAATAAATTACGAGTGCTTATTTAGCTATGAATAATGTTTTCATAAGTAAAAGCAGAAAAATAATAATAAACTTTTCAGAATAACTAAAAACGTACAATTTTTATGATGCCTAGATATGCTACATCCTATTTCCCTTGCTTTTTGATATTCGAACTCGGATTTCATTCTGTGAAAATCTTGAATTACTATCGCTCAGCCTAACATAATTCTATTCTATTATGGAATAACGGTATCAGATTGCCATGGCACTAGATAGATTCCTCCATTGTGAAAGTGAGGGTCAATTGGAGAAACCGGTTTTGAACCGGAAGAACGGTAGGATGAAATCTGGAGGATAATATGAAGTACATTCACGTCACAGTAAACGCAGTGTACGGTTACAGCTAATGTCATCTCGGAAACAATGGACAGATTAATTTCACAGACTCCACACTAGACGTTTGTTGGAAAAGTGACATGAGTCTTAAATTATGTTTCTACAGTTTCGCTTTATCATTGCTAGCTTTCAAATGTTATTTACTTTCCACAAGGAGAGTCTGTTCAGTAGCTTGATGTGACACCGATTGACTGTATACAGACTGCGTAATTTTAAGCAATAAAATATAACAGACACGTATCATCATCATCACCAAGACTTGAATTTTAAAATAAATGTGAATTCAACTTTTGAAAGCGAAGTAAAATTTATAACACGCTGAATTTTCTGCATGAACACAAAATAACTTAAACTTCAAATGCACATCAGATAACTTCCGTACACAAGTTTATGACACAGTTTAGGAATACACAAGTGCAATTTCATTACTTGCGACTTTTATAAAAACAAAGCATTCTATATATGCACTGTGCATCACGCTGCAGTGCCCTCATATTTAAACCGAATAAAACTTCAGGGTGAGATAAGCAACTGTCATCTTAAATTCTTAAAATATAATTTTAAAACTTTGATAATAGCAAGTAAAACTTCTTATTAAAATAACCGTACAACTTCTTTCTCTAATAAAGTATAATGACTTGCAGCAAGAGATATCTAGTAGATGATCCATAGGAAGAGAATTAACACAATCAGCGTAATTTCACAAATGCTTTTTAATACATAAGTTGAGGTAGTATAACATTGCGATATTTGCTACGCGACCATGGAGCTCATTTTAATACATATTAGATGGTTAAAAAACTTTCCCGAGATTTTGAAAAACCTGGTAGAATATATGTTACAGTATATTGCGATAAATTCAGAGCATACATCTCTTTTACTGCAGAATCCACCAGCGGCAGATCGGTAAAGTCGCCGAACACGGGTAGTTTCGACCTGAGTTCGATTCCAGGCGAACGGGCTGGCTGTATGGGCGTTTTGGTGGTTTTCCTTTTGTACAACGTGTATACCAGCCAGTTTCCCTTAAAAATCCTCATCGAAAGCATTCCTTCCCTTAGGCAGATAGCCCTCGCGCGCTCTGCCATAATTAAATAAACCAAACCACACATTTACTGCACATTTAAGCGCAATATGTGTTAAAATGCATGCTGCGTCTCTGAGAGTACAGAAAGGCAGATTTTAAGCGTTTCTGATGTGGTTTGTTCTTCAGGTTAGGTTTTAAAGGGGTAAATAGTAGATTTATTAACCTAGAAAGTTTCTTATGTCATTCTTTCAATAATCGTGTACAATGAAAAAACGATCTAATCATAATTTTAATGAAGTCTTCTGCCAATCATTTGTAACAGTTGAGTGTTTAGTTAATAGGAAGATTTTAAAACTTCCTTTTTCTTCTCTTGCATTTTTAGTAGAATTAATGCACAAATCATAATGTACGTACGTGTACACATACGGACCTAAGGCATGATTAGAAAATTTTGGTTTTTCATATGAAAACGGTCTACCGCATTTTAGGCAACGAATATTTATCCATTATTAGTTAAAAGGTAATGGAAGATTTGGAGGCTGGACCCCTCATCCCCAGTCGCCCGATAAAAGTGGAGATATATAAGGTATTTTCTCCCTCCTTTCTGCATGTCTTCGTGGTGTAACTGGAAGCACACTCGACGCCCTCCAATGGCAGGAATCCTAATGACTTTACAACCTGAAGAGGTAGAAACAAATGCATTCAGTTTTTTATGCCTTGTAAATTAAAAAGTGTTTTTAGCAGTCACAGAAGTAATTTTTTTAACTCGCGTATAATCAGTATTTGAAATGCAGTGGATAATGCATACACCTTCGTGTTAATTTTTTTCTTTGACACCCATTACAGTTCGAATTGAAAAGTTTCTTCCCCATTTCAGTTGCCTTAACCTTTTTACTACGAATTTAAAAAAATGAATGTGATTGGCGGGCAAAGTTTTGGCATTTCGCGGGAAAATATTTAGCGCCAACTTGGTAACAAAAGATGAAACATCCACAAACGGTGTGATTTTACGACTGGGATACGTTACAGTGAGTTTCTAATCAGATGTCCCGTTAGTAGTCATAACACATATGTCCCATTAGTAGTCATAACACATATGTCCCGTTAGTAGTCATAACACATATGTCCCATTAGTAGTCATAACACATATGTCCCGTTAGTAGTCAAACGGTTAAGTCAGAGTCAGAAGCCTGGTAAATCTTCCTGGGGCCCCCTATTGGATTGATCGCTATACAGAGTGTCAACACAAATATGCAATTGACATTTATTTAATTAAAATTAAATAGTTAAACTGATTCGGAAAATCTTAAGACTAAAGAAATAACCAACTTACATCTTGCAAACAAACATATATTTAAAAAAGCTAATTAATCTGGAATTTTTGGCGATTTAAAAAAATGTTTTTAACTTTTCTGTGAACAAAAAAGCTAAAACTCTTTTTTGTGAGCTTCTGGAAGTCTTTCTATAACTTCATATAAAACAAACTTTCAAAAAAAGGCTTTAGTGTCAAACATTAATTTAGGGACTGATTCTTGGAAGTCCATTTCCACAATAAACTAACATTTTTAATGCAGACCACTTTTTAGCTTCGTCGTTTTTTATATTCCTACATAGATGTACGTATACTTAAAACATTAATGTTCTTCGGAGTTCCCCCTCGATCGGAGGTGGTTCCACCCCCTCTCCGTACGCCCTTGCCTAAAGTAACACATAAAACGACTTTTAATTTTATGAATGAATATAGTGTAACGTGTATAGCTTTTAAGAAGTTAGCTAATTGAAATTCCGATTTTATCTGCATAGCTATATTTGCCGTTACCACGCTGTACAACTTAATCTATACAGTGCAAATATACTTAACTCTCTTCTGAGTTAAGTCAAGATTCTTTGCAAAGAACTGGAAGAGAATAAGATCAATATTTACCTTCAAACCTAATCCTCTTGTAATCACAGATGGCTATAGATATAGCACTTATGCGCTACCTTATGAAAGCATCGCAAGCAAATGTGACCCCCAAGTAGTTCGCGACACTTTCTTGAATATATTTACAGATTTTCAGTTTAGTAATTTTAAATATTAAAATACGAAACTAATGTCGAATACATAAAACATAATTACTATTAACTCAACATATTTAAAAAATTAAGTATTGTGTAGTTGAATTCTGAACCACCAGAAACAACCATGTAATGGTTTATATCTTACTTATTTCTTTCTCATTTATTTTACATTTTTATTTCAACATTGTTCTCCAGCGGAGTCCAATGATATGTCAAACATAAAGCACATGTGTTATGATTCGTTTTCTCCGCTGAAAAATACATTCTTATTTTAGAGATTTCAAAAGATAAACTGAAATTTGAAACGCAAGTGGTGTTGGTGTATTTAATTATGGAAAAACACACTAGGGCTATCTGCCTATTTGAAACGCAAGAGAAAGATCGAGATGGGTCTTTAAATTCAAGACCTCTAATAAAGCATTAGAATATTGAAGACTTCAACGTCCACCAGTAAAATCGTTAATCACTGTTAGTTCCAGGCGGGTTTATATCGCGGTAAATGGACTGGCTGTATGGGACTTTGCAGGTTTTCTAACAGCATGTAGATGAATACGAGCCAGTTTTCTCAAAGTCTCCCAAGAAGGCATCCCTCCAGTTACGCAGATAGCCCTCATAGGCTTTGTCATAATAAAAATAAACCAAAACTGAGGCTTTATGGGTAGTTTTCACATTATCCATTTCATTGCCATCCGCGGAGTAACTGCATTTTATTGTTCTTCGAATGCAGGCGGAAATGACTTCGTTGCTCAAAAGTATGGTTTACTGTTTTTTCACATTGATTCATTTCGAAATGCCAATTTGAGTGATATATTCTCATCCTTTTATTCTTTGAAATGTGTCTACGAATTCATTGTCGTTTACTGTTACTTTCATCTTTAAAATATATAAACGACATCTTTTTAACGTAATGCATACTAGAAATGCCATTAAATGACGCATAGCTGCAAACAAAGGTCAACAGATCAGTCACTAGTAAGAGAATTTGAGAATATTGCTAATTTTAACTGTTCCTTTCTAGTGTTACATTTTTTCCAATGTTTTTTAAACTAATTATCAGCTCGGTTAATACAGACTTCGGCTGATAAAGGCCCGGTTAAAAAGGATTCTACTGTATCTATATTACAATAAATTTACATATCTGTGTCCCTTAGAACATTCTCATATCTTTTTAGTTTTTTTAACCGCCTTCAAGTTTAGGATTGGTTTGATTTACTTGCTTACGGCAAAGCACGCGCTGGTTATCTGCCTAAGGGCAGGGATGCCTTCGTAGAGGACCCTCTGCGGGAAACTCGCTGGCACCGCCATTACAAATATGGAAAAACACGAAAACGCCCATGCAGCCAGCCTTTTCGCCTGGAATGAAACCCAGATCGAATTACCAGTGCTCAGTGGCTTTACTGCCCGGCCGCTGGGTGTGCCACAAATTTACGAACCACTATTACGTTACACTACCGTCTGATGGACATACTTTACAGACTTTATAAGTCATCTCTTTCGCAGAGATTTCGCATTTTCCTATTTTTACAGGTAATTTACATGAATCAGTTTTTTCCTTACAAAATAGTATGTACTTACCCTTAATGAAAGAGAAAATGAGAAAAAAATTAGAGATGATTAGTTTTCGAACTCACTTATCAAGTGAGCTATTTTCCTGCAACGTGTCTTTTAAGCCAAGTTTCAATTAAGAGGGGTTCATCGTGCTTGCAAATTATTAACAAGCATGTATAAATTTAACATATATTATGTCACAATCAAGTTAAACATGCATTCAAAACCTAATCAAATGATTTAGTTTGCTTAACTAAAAGAGACAGTGCAACAAAAAATTACTTTTATAAAATGTAGAAAACAGGAAATGAGGAAAATTATCAAATTTACTAGTAAAGTCAATGATAACAAATTTTATTCTCTTATTCAAGTATTCTTAAATTGTATTAACAAACGAATTATCATTGTTTTACCTCAACACCAATTAAAAACTCTAGTCTCATTGACAAGTTGCATTATTCATTATCTGATAAAATACACCTTTGTCAACAGAAAATAATTTACTTTCCCCAAATAAGCAGTTCCTGTATTTCTAGAGATACAAACATTCCTAGATACACGCCTATTGGAAAATAATTAGCTTTGTTAGCAAACATTACGCGCTTGTGAAGAGGTAATTCGCTCTACCATAGAGTAATAAACATGTTCCCCCGAAGTATTTATTTAATCTATCTAATACATGACGTAAAGTGTGGGTCATTTAGTTATTAAGTAGACTGGTAAATAATTACTTTTAATTTTCCTCACAGCCTTCCTACACATAAATGCCATTGATCTTAGTTACAATCTAATATTTCTTATCACACATAAATATCTTACGTAGCGTTCCCGCATATGAACACTACATGTGCAATATGTTGCAAGTTTTACGCCCTAGTTCTGTTAATTAACATTCATTAACATATTCCTTATTTTGCCTTTCATATATTAAATTTATGTTGATTATTTAGGATCTGAAGAAGTTTTTATTCGTTCACTGAAGCTGAATATATCTTACTCAGAATACACATAAAGGGAGGGGGTAAGAAATTACACACAACGCTTGTGGCTAATTTTGAGATTTCAAGTGAAAGCAAAACAATAAATTCTGCTTTCGAAATCTGATGATAGTGCCAACAGAGGAAGTGTTAAATTTTCAATTAGTCTTTGCCCAGCGGAAGTGTTAAATTTTCAATTCTGTAGATGTGTTTGAAGAAGCTGTAAGTACCTGACTGATATGAAATCTCAGACAGAACGCCTAAAACTTGCCTAAAATACGAGAGATGTTCATATATAAACAGGAATTTTTATGTTTTGTTCTTGTAAAGCGTTCAACGCAATTCTGACTCATCGGGTAAATACACATATGCTTGAAGTTGTGAAAGGCAGTACTAGTTTCCATTTCCATCACTCTCGTTGGTTATAATAAACACGCCGGAACAGGAGGTTCACAATAGTGTTACGCAGCGAATCAACTTCGGACTTACGACGGTGTCATTACGCGTCAGACTTATTCCAGACTTAGAAGTATGGCAGTGAGTGCCTTTCAGTCTAGACCTTTATGACTGATGCAAGTGTTTTAAAAAAAGCTGACTGAGAGTTGAGAATGAACCACATGCTCGCTGGACGTGGACTTCAATAAATACAAGATGAGTGTCGTCGATGCACTAATTCGGAGTGACTGGAGAAGCAGCATCAGAAAAATTTCTAAACATGAAAGTGTTGATCGTATGGAAATTAGTTACAGGCCATTATAAAGTAAGAACTGTTAACACAGGAAAAATTCATGTCAAATGATCAAGTTACTGATGCGATGCAAGAAAGGTCAACATGCAGTCAAAAGACTTTTCCTTTGAAATTAAGAGATTTCCTGGACGCCATAATACGTGTACTACAGTGGTAAGCAACTACACAAGAAACGCAATGTATAATATGTTTTTTTGAATTCAATAAATAACGTTTAACTGATGAACTCTTATTTAGGTTTGAACATCCCTCGTTAACTATGCTAAAATGTGTACTCTAGGTTTGAAGTATCAAAACTTCTTCTTCATTTGCAAACATAAAAGTGACTTTTGAAATAAAATGCAAATTTCGCAGAGGTAACTGAGAAAATATATTCAATTAAAATGCAATAAAGTAAGTTTATGTAGATGACACATTCATGTTTTAAAAGTATACAAATATGATTGAACGCAATCGTTTCTCAGTCTAATTTTATGCTTTCAGTAAGTGAAAAACCTTTCCATTAATACTCGGCAAGTGCTGCGGTTTTTAAATGACGACAGTGTTATGGGCGAGACTTCAAAATCTTCTGATTACTCGAACAAGCTTTTAACCAAGATATTTCTCCTTTATACAAAAAGAAGCGAAAATAAAATAATTCAAAGATCAGACCGCACCTGAAAGGGAGACGGGTAAAAACGTTAACATGGGTAGCAGGAAAGGGTTGGGTCATTTAAGTGCAATACGAAAAACTCAGAATGGATGTTTGAAAGACTACAGGAGCTAGTGAGTTAAGTTTATAGAACTTATTAAGTTGTAGAGTTCCTCACTTCTTTTGTCTAAGATGAACGTTGAGTAACCTAGTGAACTGTGTAGCGACTTATCGCTGAGTTCAAACTGCTAAAGATGTAACCTCGAGAAGGGTTATTCTTTATTTCGCTCAAATAAGAGTAACAGTCGGCCCCTTACTCGGGCTTACAACAAAGCCTCTATTCGTGCTTTAACTCAGAGTAAGAAATAAGAAACTAAACTATACCTAACTAAATGAGACTTAGCCGAAGCTAAACGCTAGTATCTAACGTAGCTGGCTCCTAAATTAAACTAGCCGAAGAATTTCAAAACGCACTTAATAATACGGCCGAGCGGAACAGATTCGAGACGGACTTAGCCCGAAGGCAAACACACTCTACTCGGGATTCCCAGCTCTCTTTCACGAAGTAAGTTTAACCTTCCTTAAATACTTTTTCTAACTCAATTGCATTCAACACAATTCTAAAAACTCATTGAATTGATAGAAAAGGTTTTCCAAATTAAAATAACTGTTATAAAATTAAAATATACCTTACAAAGTATTATGCTCAGGAAAATTACTTTAAAAAAATTACAGCTTTTCCCATGTAAATGCAGTTTACAACATAAATATCGTAAATGCACATAATGAAACAAAGAAACCTACTAAAACACATTTTACAACCTTAATTCAGGAAACACCGACACCAGCAATTCTGCAGTAACAACACATATTGACAGGCCCTTTTATACATACTCCCAGCACTTTAATAGCAACTAATTTATGATATCAGCATTTACTTCGTTATTTTAAAGCATAAAAGTCTACAATTTTAAAACCACTTTACTTACAAAATATTACTTTATTCAACACTATGAAGCTTTTAAGAACATTACAAGAGAATAGTTTAGAACTCTAATGCAATTCTAACTATACTAACTACATCTGCAAAAGAAGTAAAACAGAAAAAGGTTTTTGAGAATTTTCTTGAAATAAGTATGCCTTAAGAAGGACATTTATTTGGAAAAGACATTTCTACCAATATTTTCCTCTTCTGAGAGAAGAATAAAATAAAAGATTTTGACAGTTATGCAAGATTTAAGTAACTTTAAATCTAAACCCATCGAAAACTTATATCCTACTTGTCTTCATGTCCTGCGAACAAGAAAAGCATACATAAGAGAGCGAAGAAAGATATTATTTAGATTCCCGCTAGGAAATATGATATTTATTTTGAATTTTGTGAAGTGATACAAAACCAGAAAACACATATGCACATTACTATGTTTAGAGTTTCAAATTATAATATTGAACTAATTTAAAGGAAATAAAATTCTGTTATCCAAAAGTATTTTGAGTCACTTTTTTAACATTTCTGAGCTAGCTTGTCGTATATGCACCTCATAATTTACCAAAGTTTTAATATGATCATATAATTAACATTCAAGGTATTCGCAGATAAATAATCTGAAAATAGACCAGTAATCTTTTATAAAATGAATTAATGTATACATTTATTGCTGTTTCAGGTAGAACGGGAACCCTGAAAATTAATTTTTGTTTCAGAATACCTTAGCTAAACTTTAGAATTCCAATATTTTGTTCTCTTTCCATCAGCTAAAGGAATCCAGTTTTATACAAAAGCTTGTTCCACACATAGTAAGATTTAGATTTTAGTACGTGCTTAGATTTGATGAGAATACGGATAGTGCCTTACAGACTACGGAAAAAAAATCCAAACTTTTCGTAAGCATAACAAAATATTGACCTACACCGTTTTCAATAAGACATTACCTCACAAAACGATGAATTATGATGAAGTTCTTCAACATTAATAGAAACAGAGAACTTGTAACTTCTTATTTTAACAACAGAAGAATGAAGATTATATTAAGTAACTGCCTTTGATGTTAGAAATATCTACAGTTCAATGTTTCCGTTTTATCCTGTTATGTAATGCATCTATTGTTTCACTTTTAAACATTAATGTGCTTTTGGTAATGTTCTGCAACAAGGTCCTGTTTCCGTCTGAAAATTTTTGTGTGGCCTGTATTCTTATAGCAGTAAAGGTAAAACGTCTTTTGTCCAGTTATCAGTCGCATGATGATCTGCCTCTTCCCATGCATGATACTTTCGCCATGCAGTTTCCGATGAGCAATGTTACTTCTCTCTCTCCAGCTTGGACATCCACCAGTTGATATAAAATTCTCTCTTAGCATTTTAAGGAACTTCACAGTTTTTATAGTGAAACCAGGTCTAAAAATATAAAAAAATTATTTAGATTCATAACTTGAACCATTTTAGAAGAGCAGTTTCAGTATGTCTAGATTTTCCAATTTTTTTTCCGCTTCCTTGAAACAGCATTTTTTTAATAGTTTTTCATCAACCACAACTTTTTATTTAAATAAACTGCACAGTCCTGTTTCGAATGCAGTTCTTTTCTGGCTGCACTTAACAAGAGCATTAAGATCTTATAAAAATTTATAATTTTCTTTTCAGACTTTGCCTAGGCATTTTCGACATGTTACAAGTTAAACACATAACAAATTAAAAACAAATTCTAATTATTTACTCAATTTCATAACTGATGTTTCTAGCCAACAGAAAGACAGCTAAATCAATTTACCATTTTATGATTACAAGGCAAGACCAATGCTCTCTCAGCTTTTCCTTCAGCCTATAATTGCAGTTCCTTTTTTCCATTCAAAGCCTATTAATGTACGGTAGTTCTAGGAATCATTTCATGAACTTTTATAGACGTCTCTGTGAACATAATCTGTGTATCCCAAAGGGAAGATTTTGAACGTGGAACTTTAAGAGATAGGATGTTCCTATCAGCTGGTATTCGAGAAGGAACACACACTCGTTTAAAATGCCTCTAAAGGATTGTTTTTGTTAAACTTGGCATGAGGAAATTCTGCCAATCCTGTGTAGGCAAAGAGATCTGAAAACAGTTCAGGGACGAGAGAATGGAAAAATATCGGCTAAACCAGTTTTCTTGAAGCACTTAATACGATAAATGGGCTACAGGTCGATAATAAGTTAACGAATGAACCACAGACAACTTTAATTAGGATATTCTGTCACTGAAGAATCAGTTTTTTGTCAGTCTGAACTTTATAAGCGACGGAAATGAGTTTAATAAACTGCGATTTTCCAATTGGTTAGTATAAAATTGTTTTGGTTACTGGAAATTTGAAAGCAATAAGCAGCTGATTTTATAAGCATCGGGCCAGTGAGTTTTATACGTTAGGTTATTTAATTACGGCAAAGCCTCGAGGGCTATTTGCCTAAGGGAAGGGATGCCTTCGTGGAGGACTTTCTAAGGGAAACTGGCTCGTATACACGTTACACAAGGAGAAAACCACGAAAACACCCATGCAGCCAGCCCGTTTGCCGGATTCGAACCTCGGACCGAGCTACCAGTGTTCAGCGTCTTTACCGCTCGGCCGCTGGTGGGCCAGTGACTTTTATAAGCGCCGGGAGCTCCATTTACAGGCTTTTAAAATCACTGCATTGTATTTTTTTATTTCCTTTATCAGACGGCTATTTATTTCAAATTAAATTTAATGCAGCAATTTAAGCTCCATTATTCAAAAGTAAGGCTTTAAAGATTGTAGGGTTTATATTTATTTTAACTAACATTTATTTTAAGTTTAAGCTATCTTTCCTGTCAAGCCTTTACTTTCCCCTAGAATTGCCAATGCCAGAGTATGTAAATTTTAGTAGAACGCGCAGAGTATTCAAATTTTAGCAGAAGTAAATTGAGTTAAATAGAAGGGAAACGAGATTGTAAGTGTGCTTCTTGAATCACGAGCGTGAAGGTTGCTAGGTAAAAATTTAAGAACCGCGCGTTTCGGCCTGTGTGCCTTTCTCGGCAGTTCATTCAATCTTTCAACTTCTTAATCAGTAAGTTTGCTGAATCTCAGCTATATCTTAGAACGCGGTTAAGTTAGTTACGATTATAGAGCCTCGTAGATAGTGACTTCGTTATTTATTCATCCTGCCATTTATTTTTAGCTGTACTTTTCTATTTTGTTTAACCGCCTTTTCGGCGTAGTTTGTGAGCGTCAAGTGAACGCAACTGTGATTTTTAAAGTGAAATAAAAAAGGGATTTAAGCTCTTCTTACGAGTTTGTATAATTTACAGTTCATAGCAGTCACTACCACTATTGCGGACAAGTTGGGGCCACGCAACATCATAAGATTATTAAGGATTTTATTAACAATAATACGCTAGTCATATTAATAATGACTCCCAAACATCATGTAAAGAAATATTAGAGGATGGCAATACGTCAAGAAACACTGACGTTGAAACTAAATACACACTGAAGACAAAAATATCATAGAAATATTACTTCCGCCCCCCCCCGAAAAAAAGCGACTGCAAAAGGTAAACTTTCTCCGGTATCCCCAACTATCTGTTTGTTTACCTTAAAAACGGGCGTCTTTATCCATTTTCCTTAAATGCCAGAGATATATTTAATCATTTGTTGACCTTTTTTTTCAGTGCCCTACAAAAAATAGCACAATACTTGCTTCATGTATAATACATTGTTCTTTCTCTAGAATATAAAAACATTTTAAAAATGGCACAAATAAAATTTAAAAAAGCCATTTCTTAAACTTCAATTTTCGTTTTACTCGACAAGACAGAATGGAAATGCACGATTCAGCTACCAGAAAAATGAACAAAACGGTCTTACGTCTCTGGAAGTACCTTCACACAAGAATATATACGTCAAAGATTTCTGCGAAGGTTCTTTTTAAAGAATACTTTAAAGTTCTCTTTACCAATAAATTTTATTAAAAAATATTCTAGCAGAAAATATGAGATAGATTCTTAATACGATAAACTATTGTATCTCAAGATAACAGCTTTGAAGTTCACATTCAGTCAAATTTTGCATTTTTTTGTAAGAAAAGATGCCCAAATTTTTACATTTTTTTGTTTGTCTGTTTGTTTAATTTTAAGCTTTTTAAAGGCAACTAGATTACTCATAAGAAATGTATTTCTACATATGCGGGATGTACGAGGACAATTTTTTGCTCTTGATTTTGATATTTAGGCAGAAAGAATTTAAAATAAACATTTTGTTTTAACTTACGAAGACTATTAAGAAAAGATGGCTTGTTTCTTTAAATACCGATCTCAGACATGTCTCAGACAATTACAAAATTTATAAAATTAAAGTAAAAAAAAATATGAAAACAATTTCATCTCTGAAAGTCGAATTGTTTACACAAATAAAAAAAACTTTTACATTGGCCTCATAAAATAAAACTGGCTCATAAAATAAAAAAAAGTATTTAATAACCTAAACACAAGACGCTGATGTTCCGTAATCTTTAGGAGGAAAATTAACAAGCGTATGTGTAAGTAATAGTTTCATGTGAGAGACATTTAATAACATATTGTACTTTCTAACCGCATATGGAACCATTAATCACAAAACCGTCCTCTACCAGTGTTTGAGAGAAAAATTTGAAATTCCGATGGGCACACGTAGACTAATAAACTGAATTATTAAATTCGTTCTCGAATATCTCTGTGGATTTTGTATAAAAAGGTGCATAAATTTTCGTATTTAACTTACTAAAGAATAATGAATTTTTATTAATTGCAGTTTTCGAACAAAAAAAAAAAAAAAAAAACATAAAGATTAGTTTTACATTTGCACACCTCTCCACTCACAGTAGTCAGACACTTTGGGTGAAATTCTTTGCTTTATTTCAGCAAATTTTGTAAGTGGAAACGCATTTCTAGAATAAATATTTAAGGAAATAAAACCTGCAGACACCTGTCTCGCATGTCTTTTGTACAATGAGAAATGACAGACAGCATTTGTGTTAAAGATTTTATTACGATTTCTCTTAAGAATGTGCTACCAACTTTTTATATTGGAATAGATGTCTTCGCAGGAATAGTTAGCGTCATAAATTTTGCAGTGCTGTTACTTCTGTTACCATTATTCAATAGCAAAAACGCATTTCACGTAAATGATTACACTTTTTGATAATTTTTTTTAAATAATTAGTATATACACATTTACATTCAGCCTCATGACAAAAGCAAAGAAGGCAATGACATCATACAATCCAAGGCACTCTCTCATTGATTCAAAATAAATAAAATAAAATAAAATAAAATGAAATAAAAACCATTTGAAAAGAGAATTGGACATTTATGGTGGACCAATGCGAAATGCCAAAATAAAAAGAATAGTCCTTCAGGGCAAATTTCTCCTTTGAACTAATAATAAATATAACAAAGGATAAAAAGAGAGCGCAATTTACTGGCTTTTTTAAAACAGTACTATCAGTTGGCAGAATATAACACTTATCAGTTGGCAGAATATAACACTTATTTGAAACAAAACAAACTAAAATTTAATTTTTTATTGAAATTAAAATTTAATAAAATCTACTACTTCTTTCTAGACACTTACTATCCCGAATACCTAGTTTATTTTTCCTGATAAGTAGGTAATAAGCTTCACGTGCCTAAAATCAGTGTTTGAAGTATCGTTCTTCAAACACTGATTTTAGGCGCTCGTGACATCGGAAATCATCTACTGCAATTATGAATTATTAACTTCAGTTTAATTCTAAATAGAACAAAGCACTTAGAATATTAAATTACTTCCTTCGGCTGACAACTCCAAGTTAGAGAGAATTATTACTTTCCCTTTCGCTTACACTTTGCCTTTTAAAATCGCAACTGCATATCTGGGAACGGAATAAGTCTCTGGACGTAAGTGAAGATGAAATCATTATTATGGAGTCAGAACAATTGATCTACAAAGTCTGGAAGTATCGACCAGTAGACATAAAGTCAGATTCAATGACGCCATCAAAGAATACACTGTCGTTTTTAGATAATAATGAGTTTCGAAGAAATACCTAGATTTTAAAAGAAGGGGGGATGGAAAATCAATATTGTAGTTCCTAAATTTCAATAGCTGATGGCTTTGGAAAGATAAAAGTTTTCCAGGAACTTCTTTTAAAAGTTCCTGCAGGATTTAAAGTATTCCATTAAACTAGAAAAATCCTAAATTGTCTGTAGTAAAGTATAGATGGTTTGGTGAACTATAAGAAGTCACAAATAACACTTACTGATTTTAAAATTTTCGGCCGAAGAATAACTTTCTTGACGTAATTAAATAATCATTTTATAGCTTCATTCCTTTGCTAACAAAAGTAATACAACTTACTTCACATCAAGTTCTGGCATCTCTATGCTTTTAAAAATACTGCACCTTATATGTTTCAAGCTAAATTTAATTAAATTGCGGCTTATTAGAAAACAACAAAACAATTCTTACAGCACGCAGAAGTGGAATTTACTTAACTTTTGATTTACCTGAGATATTTTTGCAATTTATATGTAAAAGAGCATTTACGTTTGTTATATGCATAAACTGTTCAATTCAACGCAGTTCTCTGTAGTATTCAAAAAATATAACTCATTCTTTTCTCATTTTGTGAACTGTACTAAAAATTCTTAAACAAAAGTTCCATCTTGCAGGTGCAGCTTCAGGTATCATCTTCATTATGAACAGTTTTAGTGCATGAGTTCTCTTTGTAGACATTGAAAAAAAATGCAGACATACCATATAATGTTTGAAAAAAACCTGCGACACTCTGCAGATTGTTACAAAAACAAATAAAAAAATGGCTATACCATTGTGTGGAGTGGTTTGCGGATATTTTTCTTGTACTTTTTTGTGTAGCTCAGTTACTTGCTCTGCTATAACTGCTACTCCGTCGTAGGTCTGTATAAGGAATTTTGATTCAAAACCAAATTCCATTTATGTTTCCTTATGAAGCCTTGTTATAAAGCTTTATAGATATTTGCTTGAGTTGTTTTAACTCGGGACCTATTCTTGATCGTCCAAATGTGGAAAGATGTAAACTTCCTTTAATATAACCGTGAAATAGATATTGATAATTCATTCAAATTACTAAATCCACATATTTTGTCAACAGCAAACTGCAGACAAGGCCAGTAGAACAAGTTTTACTCCATAGCCAGCTAATCAGCTACTTTCTTGTACTGGGCAGCTTGGAAATGTCTTACGAATTCCCGCTTTTTATCCTTATATTTGCAAGATTATTTAAAGAACAGCAGGGCCTATCGTTTTTATTACTTCGTTTTTCTCAAAGAAATGTCAAAGGCTAAATAGTTTTTGAAATAAATCTTGTTTCCCACCCTCCGTTCTATTTTCAGGCATCTTTGAAATGATTTTAGAAAACTTTAACTGTTACATCTTTAAAACATTGTTTTGTAGAAATTCAAAGAATCCCAGAAATAAAAAATTAACGAGATTTAAATCAAATATTTACCTATTATACTCTGATAATAAGCTTTTAAGTAAAAACCATTATGACCGGCGTAACTAAAACGCAACGATTAATTTCACTTAAACGAACGAAATGGCAATAATTCTCTTCTCTGTAACTGCGGAATTACCACATACATGCGAGTCGAAAATTTCCGGCTTGCGATTGACAAAGTATTTACCGTTCTTTTCCCGGCACAACTTCTGAGATTGAATTGGACAAGCAAAACAGTCTGTGATGAAACTTTCCGATGCTGACGCTGTCAAGAGCATACAAAGGCTTCTTGAAAGGGAATAAAGTCCTTAAGGAAACAATGTCCACGCAGTATCTGGCATCTTTTAAGTTATTTCTTCATCGATACGGAGAATTTGGCTATTTCTTCTTTAGCGCGAGGAATGAATTTGTCATTTGCTATATAACTGAAAAGAAACGAAGAGAAAAACCCATCTTTAAACTACTAATCGGCTAATTTTCTTGAATTATGCATTTTGACTCAAATTACTGGAGAAGATATTCCCTGTAGTCTTGTACTATAATACACTGTCAAATGGAACTTTGAAAGAAAAACAACTGAGCCTCGAATGAAATGATTAGTATTAACGCACACCTGAAGTGTCGATTTTTCGGTTTCGAACAATTTTATTAAAAAACTGCTCTAAATTCAGTGGTAAACAATGAATATTCTCTCCTTGTAGTTATGATGCGACAGCATGCTAGGAGTGCGAAATTCGTCCAATCCCTTGCATTGCGTGAGGAAAGGAGAGGAAAGGAGACGTTCTCTTTGTTTTCTGTAAGTGTTTTCGTCGACTGAAATACTGACGCACAAGGATGGTCGAGTAGAAAGATATAGGAAGTTATAGTGCGCAGCTCGTTTATTTTGAATATCTTATTCAAAAATCAATGATTTAGTGCACATCTATTGACTAAAAGTAGTTAGTAAGGATTTTATTATATGATAGATTAAACTGTATTTCCCCTCCCTCGGGTTTAAATTTATAGGCATGCGCTGCATGCCCTGAGGTGACGCCTCTGGTAGGTAGGTAGGTAGCTAGTAAGCGATAAATACAATCATAAATATAAATGTGCATATAAAAAAATAGAATAGCCGTATAGAATAATTAATGAATGGACAGATAGTGTAATGTATAGGTAGGCAGCAATAATTCAATAAGCGATCATTCATTTTCAGTTACGGATTGGTTATGGCATAAATATTGTACATTAATTAAAGGTATTATGTTACAAAATGCATTTACCTAACAATATGCAGCGAAGTAAACTTTGGAATAAGGTTAATACGTTTATAACTTAAGTTAAAAGTTTCGCTAATTATTAAATGTGAATTAGCCAAAGTTAAGCGATGTAATAACTGTTATTCAAAATCAGAAAGACTAATTTTTATGTTTGATTCTCCCCATTAATTTGCGATTATTAGTTAATGATGATAATTTAATCATTAATTTACGATTTATTTAGTGATATCATTTAATTTATGATTATCATTTAATGTTATTTAATGATAGAAGTAAAGTTAAAATTTATTAAAAATTATCAGCGTAGTTTCTTGCTACAAACCTTTAAAAAAAAATCCAAGCTGCCCAATACAAGTAAAGCAGCTGGTTAGGCGGCTGTGGAGTAAAGATTGTTCTACTGGTCTTGCCTGCAGTTTGCTGTTGACAAAATATGTGGATTTAATCATTTGAATGTATTATTAAAATCTTTCCCAAGATATGAAAAATCTCTTGGTTATATTAAAGGGAGTTTACAGCTTTCCACATTTGGACGATCAAGAAGAGGTCTGCAGTTAAAACAACTCAAGTAAATATCTCTAAAGCTTTATAACGAGGTCTAAAGCCCTATGTGATTATGTCTTCAAAACTGCAAAGGAATTTGATTTTGAATCAAAATTTGTTAAGACAGAGCTACGACGGAGTAGCAGTTATAGCAGAGCAAGTAACTGGGCTACACAAAAAAGTACAAGAAAAATATCCGCAAACCACTCCACACAATGGTATAGCCATCTTTTAAATTTGTTTTTGAAACAATCTGCATTAGAGAGGGCCGCAAGGTTTTTTTAAACATTACCTGGTATACCTGCATTTTTTTCAATGTCTACAAAGAGAACTCATGCACTAAAAACAGTTCATAAGGAAAACGATACATGAAGCTGCACTAGCAAAATGGAACTTTTGTTCAACCCAGTGCACGGAATGAGAAAAATGAGATTTTAAAAAATACTACAGAGAACTGCGATGATTTGAACAGTTTATGCATATAACGAACGCATGGATTCATTACATTTTTGGATGAATGTAAGAAGCATTTTCATCTAGAAGGTGTTTTCAATGACATTTTGTCACTCAGGTATATTTTTTGAGATATTACAAAAGAAGACCCTTGTTATCATTTACTGCTAAAAAGAAATCACAAAATTTCAGTGCTTGCTTACGCCACAGAGAAGTGACTTCGAAGCAGTATACGAAAATGACAGCGCACAAGAGACAAATGAATTGTCAGCAGAAAGAAGGTATGTTAATAAATGCGATATTAGGGAACTTTACTTTGAGATTTGAGGAAACACATCCAGTTAAATTGCCGAAAAATTTGGTTTCCTTACTAAAATTGAGTTTATAAACTTCTGAATGAAGAGAACGTTGTTACCTGTAATACTAATTTTCCTGAAACATTGCTAAATAAATTAATTGCCAGGTCATACTGTAAACGACGTGATTATGTAAAACTTAAGAATGATCTGATTGCTTTATATTCTTCTACGGAGTTTGAAAATATACCTGTATACGAACTACTACCATATATGAATACCAACAATATTAATAGCATTTTGAGTGAAACTTACACATTGTCTTCACTCATTCTCTATCAATAGCAGCTTCATTTGCATCAGCTGAATGATTATTTCCAGCATTGAGAAGAATTAATAATTATATTAGAGAACAAAGTCACAGGACAAATTAAGTGCACCTAAGAACTGAAAAATCTAAAGGATAAAAATATTTCGGTTTCATTTTCATTTGTTGGTGGTCATACAGGTGTTGTTGGGAACGAACGAGCCGATTTCCTTGTTAAGACTGCGACTAAGCGGGAAATTGACACTTTTGTCAATATCCCTAATTCCTTCTATAAGAAGGTCATGTATGAAAGCATTGTGGAGTCGTGGAATCACGAATTCATTAATTCAAATAAAGGGAGTTTAACTAGAAGATTTTTCCCTTCTATTAAAATGAGATTGTCGTGTCATCATTTCTTCACAAATTATAAATTAACCCAGTTTCTTACTGCACATGGGAATTTTAAAAGTTATTTGAACAGATTTAAGTTGAGTCCTGAGTCTGTCTGTGACTGTGTCCTCGGCGGCGAGGAGAATGTAGAACACGTGCTTCTTCTATGTCCTAAACATGAGAGCGAAAGAAAAGTCTTGAAACTGGGACTGAAAAATTTTAATATTAACTGGCCTCCAGAGTTTTACCAATTTATTTCCGAGAGAAGTGCTTTTAACACTTTTTGTCAATTCATTGTAAAACTGTGTAATCATCCTTAATTTTATTTCAATTTTCTCTTCTGTTTAGTTTGTATTGTGTTTCTTACTTACTTCTGTAAGCCCCATGTGATACTATGTGGTACATGGGGAACTTGTTGTGTTTCTTTTAATAATAAAAAAAAAAAAATAAGTGCACTTAGTTACCTATCGAGAAACAGCTGCTGAGAGTTAAAGCATTGATCTCATTTTATGAAGGTGTTATAACGGAATTTATTATTAACAACAGAAGAGCAGAATTCACATTCAAATAATTTTAATTATAATGAGTGTAATCTAAATGTTATTTCTAGATATTTGATTATATCTTAAGCCCTTATACTACTATTTCTATAAATCAAATAATAATATGTGTAGCTTCAGCGTAAATTGGTTATAAATATTAATAGATTTGACAAGAGTAAAAAATACGAAAACTAGTGAGGTTTAAATTTGTGTTATTTTTAACTTATAATTTTATTTATTTATTAATATATAAAAGCATAAGAACTAAGCATAGAATATGCGTAACGCTAATCCCAGTTCATTAACACAGGCGATTTTTAAACTCCAGTTTAACAGCATGCCCTATGAAAAGACAGGATACACTCCTGCAACCTACGATAGTATTTAACTATGTTCTAACTAAGTCGATTTAACGAGTATCCGGAATATGCTAGTTCACATGTCAAACGAACGAGTCATTAAGCCTTTGCAGGAACTTTGCAGCTTTAAACTACAGAGACCAATATTAGTCTGAGGGAAAAAATCTAAATTTAGTAACTATAAAGACATAGTACTTTCAAGGTTAATCTTAGGCTTTGCTTAAGAATATGGTGTGCAATTTATGGTGCATATAGTTAATATAACAAAAAGGCTTATTTTACAGCATATGGATTTCAACCTTAATGAAACATGCAATAAAAATATTCATTGACGCATAAAGCAATTGATGGATAGTTATCCAGTAAAGAATGAGATATTGCTCATATTAACCATACTTAGGATTAATTCCTTGTGCTAACAGAATTGGCAAAAAAACATTAAAAGCTGAAAATAATTTTTGCTAGTAAACTTAAATATACTACCTTAAAATTAGCAAATTAAGTTTCCTGACTAGCTTCAATACATTATTTTTTCGAACCAAATTGTTAATTAGATTATTAAAAGGTTTCCTAATTTGACTCTTAACAGTTTTCTAGTTTAACGTATATTCTAAACATCTTACTACATTTAACTAAATAATCTAAATTAATTCTTAAAATTTACGTTAATATCAGGTATTTAACATATCCGCTTTTGCAAGCCAAATACGACCTCGAATAGTATTATATTATCACGTTAAATTTTCATTTTACATCTTTTTCGACCAGTCTTGTTTTGAACAATAAAAAAACAAAGGCGAATATTAATTATTTCACACAAACTCAAAATGATATGATTCCAAGGTTTGGGTTTTTTCCCGTTTAGAAAGGCTCAAACCACTTCAATAAGCCATAACCATAAGTAAACGTGAATGTAATTTATAAAAGTTAACACTCATAGGACATTTAAAAGTTATTTATCGTGCCGTAAGGTAAGTGCAAAAATTCTCCTAGCACTTCTGTTTAACTCAACAGTTTACCTCAATAACTCAACAGTTAGAAATTCTACACATATCATGTATTGGTATTTTATACAATGTCACAGTATAATAATCACCTGTATCCACAAAACCATAATAAAATTTTAATATATATATATATATATATCAAAGCAGAGATCTCAATGCTCCAGCCGGAATTTCTTCAAGATATTCATATTTTTAATAAAGAAATTTGGTAAAGAACACGATGTCGCTCTTTTAACGCAGTTTATGTGCTCTGTTTTTTTGTATTACACAAGGAAAAAAATAATGCATAGTGACCAATTATATTTTAGCAAAATGTTTTCTTGTTATAGTCATTTAGCGTCTAAAATTATAAAAACCTGGATTGCAAAAAAGGAATGCATTTTACGAAACTTGAGAAACAACAAGTTTTGGGCTGCTGAAATGAGGAACTACGTTATAAGGGCCGTTCCCACTGGGGTTTATCTGAGCTAACGGAGTCAGTTCCATTGTCGACTAGCTCAGCTATGCCTGCAGTTCGCATTTTTCAACTTACTGCCCTATGGGAAAAAACTGGTTTTGGAGATAGGTCGGCAATGTCAGTTGTCTCTGGTAGCTTAGATAAACCCCAGTGGGAACGACCCTATATGTCCCGAAATACCACGTCATAAAGATCAATACGATTTATGAAAGCAAAATTTTGTTAAGTGAGAAAAAACAATTCCCGAACCGTAAAGGTGTAAGATATGATAATCTCAAATTAGCTATGTTAGTTCCCGTTACCTTAGCTTTATAGTTTACACATACAGCAAATATTTTTGGCTAATTGAGCGATTTAACAGGCAGCAAGTAACACGCATTTCGAAAAGCATATGTATGCTTTCTCTGCATAACTCCCCCGATAAGCTACCGATTATTGTGATCAAGATCTTTACCAGCAAGCGTTAACAACAAACTGAAAATCAGCTTACCATACAAACTGAACGATTTAACGATAAGATCTGGAATAACGATTCACAGAACATATCAGCATTGGGGTATACTTATACTAGGTTACATATAATCGCATTCAATAGCATGAAATAAATTTAATCATACAAGAATCTCCCTTTTCGCTGTTCAAAAGCAGTGTAGACTATCTGAGAGAAGGGGAGATGAATACTTGCATTAATGCTAGGTTCGGAACAATAAAAGCTGCGGGTAACAGAGTAATACTTTGTATATATAGAATAGCAAACATGAACACTTCGCAATTAATTATTTCGTTTTCCAAAGCAATATTATCTAATATAAATATTTATTTCCAATAGGGATATTAAGAACACTGAAACGTCCAATCACTTGTAAAGCAGAAGATCGAGGACCTTGACTTATACCAGCAGTGCGCTGAAATTTCGCTGAAGCTTTTACAGAGGAATGAAATGGTGCAAAGATGGATGAAATTTCGCTGTTTACCGAGGCGGAAACAGAAGCCATCCCTGCATTTCAATTCAATGGGGAAAAGTAAGCGCACAAGAATCAAAGGTGAATTGCGACATTGAAACAGTCTCCCTCAAATCAAGATCATTTGTTTGCTCACCAAATCCAGTTAGAAAGGGCTGGAGCAGTCGAGAGATATTGTGACAAAGCTAGCTCGGGTTTTGCGCGATACACGAGAGCAAAGATATTTTAACACCAAAACTGATTCATATTAGCCGCTTGTGGGAAATCTGGTTTGCTTTCCGAAGATGGATGATTCATTTTGTAAATGTGAACTAGGGAAAGATGCTGTTGATAAAGAGCAGTGATTATCGTAAGCTATTTGAATATATGTTCTCCTCATAAAGAAATTAATATCCTTCTACCTTTCTATTTAAACTCTTCTCAAATATCTGTTTCCTACTTGTTCCCAAGAGCATTTGCATGCGCGTCAGAAATTTCCTCTATAACGTTGTCCTGGAATAAGATCTCTGTAACAGTTCGAAATTAATGTGAATTAACGGCCTACTTTTATACGGGCCATTAATTCACAGTCTGAAATACAGCTGACATATTAGCTGTAAATAATGGAATAATGTTTGGGAGAAAAAGAATATAAATAATGAATAAGGAAAGAAATTCGAAAACTTTAGAATTCCAAGATTATATGTAACATTTCTAAATATACATCTCTAAACAAATTCAACCAACTACGTGATTATTCCCGTGTCAGTAATTTTCTAATTTAAATCGCAGGCAGGATAATACAAAATTAGACCACACGAATAAATCATTGACTGAAAAAATTATGTATCATAATATTAATAAACTGTTTAGTCAAAGTCAACATACGGAAAGCAATTTGATGGCGCATGCTGTATTCTGCAGCATTTTAAGGACGCACAGAATTTTTAATATATGAAATAATAATAAAAGAAGACATTTACTCTAAATTGTACTTTTCCTCTCTCTTAATTAATACGGCAGCAGTAATTTATTACATTAATTATATTACTTCTAACTCCATGATTATAAATGTAAATTATAAGTAAATTAAATTAAATATTTCAGGCTTCACCTGCTTACCAAGATATGCAGTTGACCCATGTTTCAAATATAATTTAAATTTGTGTGCACTAAGTTAAAATTGTTATTTTACATAGTTCTCTATATATCGTATATGAATTTTTAAACAGACCGGTTCGCAATTATAATTCGTCATATTTACTTAAGTTCGCTATTATGTTTTATTGGTAACTTGGTTTCAAGTAATTAGTGTTTCGTTTTACCATTGACACTTGGTTTACAAATCAATTCATAGTTAATGAAACTTGTATATTTCAATAGTAATTTAAGACTCTTCAGATTAAGGAAAAGTTTTAAAAGATTTTTCATAATTTTTTTTTTTTTTTTTTTTTTTGACATTAAACGAGAAATCATTTTCGCTCTCTTTTTTAATTTTTTTTTTTGAAAATATCCATTACTTTCCCTTAATCCTAACTTGGTGGCCAAATAACAGAAAAAGTAAAAGGCCATTGCTGCCATTTCAAGTACTCCAACTCAAATACAGTACCCAGTTTCCACTTCGGTGACTTCGCCTGGTTTTCGATGAGCAAACACTAACTTTCATCTAGGATAGAGTTTTTTCCTCACCGAAGTAAATGTCTTATAGCGTTTAAAAATGAGAAAGAAAAATAAGAAGAAAGAAGGAAACGTATTTAGACAGCCTTCGATCACTCTTATTTTAGCAGCTTTAAATAAAAATACGGAAATAAGGCTCTACTGAATTATTCATGAACATGCATTCCGTTTCCTATAATTCAAATCACCTGAAATATCAGTGTGTTGAAATTATATTCAGTGCTAATAACTAGCGCAAAGTTATCGATTTTGTTACTGCTAGATACAAGTTACGTATAGATGTAATAACAACAAAATTGCAATTCTGATTTTAATAACCACATCACAACAAAAGAATTAAGTTGGCCATTAAAAAGTAAAATGTTTCTGCATTTGCTGGGATTTATTTAAGAAGTGTGTTTTAATATACAAAATTACTAAGACAGTATCAAAAACATTTTTTAAAGTTAATTAAATACAACAATATAATAATATGAATATAAAATATTGATTAAACGTAGAAAAATTAAAAATTATCTTGCATTTGTTAATGTTGGAAAAGGACGTTTAACTCTTTACTTCATGGCATTTTAATAAGCATGGTCAAGAATAGACACTGTCATTCTTTTCTACCGTATATGAAAGGGGGGGGAGATCGCGCTTATAAAAATCTTTCCGCCTTCCAAGTGAATCAAGTTAATGAGAAAACGCTTTATGACAGCATAAATAAATTAGTGTTTTCAATATTAATTCCCATGACTCCATGTGATTTTTTTAAGCTTCTAGTCTTTAAATAATCGGAATGCAGTACCAAATCACTTTCAGCAAAAGGAATGCGTTTTTTAATCAGCGATGACGCGGACAAAATGGATGCTCTCATGAATTATTCTCTTAAATTGCTATTTTATTATAAATTATGGTCGTTTATATAAGTGGACAGAAATAAGGTAACGCATATGAAATTGATGACCGCTGAAGCAGAAGTCAGTTTGTAAAAGTAAGCATTGCATGGGAATAAGGTATAAAACGGATTCCATTAGGCTAAATGACGTTATGCGCAGCGTTCTTTATTTACTTCTTTGGAGTGGCTTTGCCCTGCATTTTCATTTTTCAGCTTGAAAGTTACTAATTATGTTTTCAAAGATTTTACTATCACTATTTAGTAAGTCTAATAAAACCACATTAATGTTTACTAAAACGTATTTTCAATCCAAGGAGGGGAGAAATTACTGAACATTCTAATGCCTTTTGCTCTTCCTTTCCATTTTTTCTTTCTTTTTTAATCCTTAACAGACAATAACTGAGCATAAAATTAAAGGTTCAGTATACAATTAATCAATGGACTACCTTTTCCATGGAACAACCAGTAAAATAACAATGAATAAGCATAACAGCATGTACACATACATGAATAGCAGCAAAAAAGCGAAGAATAGAAGATTACGTTTCATAACTGATTTAAGCGTACCTATTTATGATTGATTTAACGTATATAATTTTCCACCAACCAGCTGTTTATTTATATGTGAATTATTATACAAACATTTACCGCTTTTATATGTAGTTAAGTTACTGTAAATAAATTTGTAGAGACATTAGGATTTTTAATGCTGGCAGACGTGAAAAATGAGCAATGCCCTCGCCGGGATTCGAACCTCGGGACCTCTCGATAAGCGCCGAGTGTGCTGACTATTACACCACGAAGGCATGTTAAGAAAGCGGGAGAAATACCTTATATACTCCCCTTTTTTAAAGGACGAAAGGGGATTAGGGACCCAATCGCCAAACCCTGGTGGTGGAGAATCATCATCTACCGCCTTTTTTAGTTCCGGCGCCACTGTAGAAGCATTTTAGAATTTTTCGAAGGAAGGAAGACGAAGAAACGAGCAATGCCCTCGCCGGAACTCGAAGCTCGGACCTCTCGAATACGTGCCGAGTGTGCTGGCCATTGCACCACGAAGGCATGCTAAATACCTTATAAATTCACCTACCAGATACAGATTTTGTTTCGAACCTAGCTATTCATTTAATTATGAACTTGTATGAAAACAACTGATCAAATAAAGCATACATAACATACCTTTAATATTTACAACAATTTCTAAGGCAAAAGTGATTCACAATTTATAGCGAGATAAGCCACAAATCTACGACTACGAATGAGCACATTGCAAAACAACCAGTGTTCAATGGTTTTTACTAGTCAAGTGAGTTAGAGCTCATAAAAAAAACTCACAGCATGTACGTCTTCAACTTTACATAGAAACACATCCAGTTAAAATTAATCGAAAGATTCTAAAAGACCATTCAAAGGCAAAATAAAAGCTGTTCTGAGAAACTCTATAACCAAGAATAGTAACGCTAAATGAGACAGAAGTCTGTTTAAAGATTGCACACAAAATACGATTTCATATTACCAAATAAGACGAGGGAGGAAGCAGCAGTTCAAATTCCGAACTAGCCTATTTAGAGAAGAGTGAATATAAGCCTGAAGTTTCGTAGAGAAACTAAAGACGCGAGTTTGCATTTTTAACCCTTTCAGAACACTCGAAAGCCTATAATCATGCAAAATAAATGACAGAAGCCTCCCTCTTTGATATTCCAAAAGCAAAGATGTATCAAAACTAATTTGTAACTTTTCACATGAAATTCCATTCCGAGTAATATTTATCAAAATTCAGCGAAGGGAGAACGTTCCATTTGTCTCAATAAAGAAAAACCAACACTGCCAACCAAAATGCAAGGCCCAAGCATTACGCACGGTGGAGTAATAATTTCGAGATAAAACATATATATCCATATAAGACGCGTATTTGCGATATTAAATTCTCGACAAATAGCATCATTTCTGAACGGCAGGACCGTTACGTATGCTAATACAGCAGTTTGTCAAATGCAGTTTCAGCATATTTATTCTCTTTATGTGTACTCGGAACACATTTTTCTTTGATTGTCATTCGAATTTTAACACGACGGAAGATTTGCTTCGTTGAACGAGACAAGCTTCTTTTTTTTTCCTTGGGCCAGTTTTGTTGAAAAGCAAACAAAAAAAGGGGGAATCGAGCTAATTTTTCTCTAGTTTTTATTAGAAACATGAAGACGTAGTTAAGAAAAAGAAAAGATTCCATTTTTTTTTTTCGAAAACGAAGAATAGAAGAATGCGGAAATAATTACGATGTTACTTACAATAAAAGTAGTTTAAGACAAGCGAATTTCGAAAACATTTTTTCTTTTTTTTTTTTTTTTGGATGGAGACGTTTATCAAATAAGGGGTTACTTGATCGTTGAATATCCATCACTGAAAAAGTACTTAAATATTTTTCCTTGCCAATAACTTATTTACTTTCTAGAGATAATTAAAATCGCATTTAGGAAAGCAATTTAGTTTAGTTCGTTTAGGATTCTCCTCAGCATACATAATTTTAGTTCCAAGATGTGATTTAATTTTAATGCTGATTTTCCTAACAAAATTTTCGTATTTGTTTTTATTTATATTAACACGTTTACCCTTTTATTTACTTATATATTTATTTATCTTTCATTTTTCACATAAGCTTACCACCGTAAAGATATAGATGAATCTATGGGCTTGTTTAAGGAAATTTTACGATAATTATTTATTTATGTATTTATTTATCTTTCATTTTTCATATAAGCTTACCACCGTAAAGATATGGATGCGTCTATGGGCTTGTTTAAGGTAATTTTACGATAGTTATTTATTTATGTATTTATTTATCTTTCATTTTTCACATAAAATTACCAACGGAAAGATATGGATGCGTCTATGGGCTTGTTTAAGGAAATTTTACGATAACTATTTATTTATCTTTCATTTTTCACATACGCTTACCACCGTAAAGATATGGATGATGCGTCTATGGGTTGTTTAAGGAAATTTTACGATAGTTGAAAGAGTTATAATATTAAAAAAGTGACATTCAGTTTCATTTTGAAATAAAGGCACATTAGGTATTAGTAGAATTGCATTTCTTTCTCCTTTGCTAACTCCAATTATTAGATTTTCTTTTAATATCATTTATAATAATTTGGTATATAACGTGTTACTGAAATTATATTTTTAGAGGGATATATTCTGATAGGATGCAAAATAAAAGTATAAGTTATTAAATATATTTTTTTAGTAAATTAAGTTTTTAGATTTTTGGTGATATATCCTGATCTCCCAAAGAATAAAACTTCAGTAATACTTTGAAGTACTTTTCTAGTGAATAATATATAAGATATCAGTAGTATAGAAGTGGGCGCAGCCCGACGGACCTAACCAAACAAGTTGGTCTCATGGTCATAACAGGCCACGCCCATTTCAACAAAGGAAAAAATTTAAACATAAAATAACTAAATGAAAATAATCATGCGTTAACAATAATTATAAACATAAAAGTGAAAAAAAAAAACAAATACAAACATTTCGACAAAAATAGACAGAAAAAAAAACATGCGAGCAACAAACACAAACAACAAACAATGGTGACAACAAATTAGTAAAATAGACTAAATAGTGATGGCAATACAAAACAAAAATCATACACTGATTCCCACTCTCCGGCGCTCACCATTAATAATTTTCATCACATACTTATATAATTCTGCGAAATCTTTATAGCATAAAAAGGGATTTTCAAAATCAAAATTTTTATTGTTTCTTAAGCTATTAAAGTATAATGTATAAGGTACTTTCTCCCATTTTTCTGCATGCCTTGGTGGTGTAACGGTAGCACACTCGGCGCGTTTTCGAGAGGTCCAGTTTTGAGCCCTGGAGAGAGGATTGCTCATTTTTCGTGTCTCCTGCTTAAAAAATATCTAATTTATCTACAGTGGCACCCGAACTAAAAACGATGGTGGATGATAATTCACCACCACCAGGATTCGGCGACTGGGTCCCCTAATCCCCATCTGCTCTTTAAAAGAGAGAGTATATACGGTATTTTCTCCCTCCTTTCTGCATGCCTTCGTGGTGTAATGGTAGCACACTCGGCGCGTTTTCAAGAGGTCCAGTTTTGAGCCCCGGCGAGAGGATTGCTCATTTTTCGTGTCTCCTGCTTAAAAAATATCTCATTTATCTACAGTGGCACCCGAACTAAAAACGATGGTGGATGATGATTCACCACCAACAGGATTCGGCGACTGAGTCCCCTAATCCCCATCTGCTCTTTAAAAGAGAGAGTATATACGGTATTTTCTCCCTCCTTTCTGCATGCCTTCGTGGTGTAATGGTAACACACTCGGCGCGTATTCGAGAGATCCAGGTTCGATTTTCGGCAACGGCATTACACATATTTTCATGTCTTCTTCTTCAAAAATAACCTAATGACTCTACAAATATATTTTTCACTAAGAAATATGTTATGAAATTAAACGAAATAAAAATAAAAAATAAAAAATGGAAAATGGAAAAAAATCATTTTACAATAATACCAGTATTTAAGACAGCTGTCTTAGTTGGTCATGTTCTGAGTAACTGTTAGTGACCTCTCCACTACTTATTTTTATACGTTGAACTTTAACTAAAATTATGATTCATTAAAGCTCATTAATTAATTTAATTTCAGAGCATCTATAAACTTATGTAACGGCTACATTTTTTCCCCTTATAATACCTGTTTCCATATTTTTTTCCTTTTGAATATCTTTAAAATTGAATAAAAATATTAAATTTTAACCACAGTTTTGAGGATATACTTTTTAAATTGTAACAGAATGATAAAATTTTAATTAACTACCTTAAGTTTTGATACTATGGTATTTATTCGGTAATTTATTAAGAACTGCATTTTTAATATTAAAGGAATGCACGTTGGTTATTTTTTATTAAGTTCATATTAATATTCACGCGAAAAGCGCGGAACCTGATATCTGACTTGAATTCATATTTCAGTTTACAGATGACACCTCTTGATTACAGCTAATTCAAAAATTTGATTTTGAAAATCCCTTTTTACGATACAAAGTGTATTCCTCTTTCACGAACTATACAGTACTTGTAACATACCTACAACGCATGCATTACTATCACGATTTTGTTCTGCATATTGCTTAATATAGTCATAAAAGGCATTTTAATATTAGAATTATATACTTTTATTGTAGCAGACAACAAATTAACAGCAAATACTTCTTGCCCTTGTCTCCAAAGAAGGCAATGTTAAGTTCGAAGACCTTCAGCCTGATGAAGTTGACTTATTACTATATACTACTTACTACTTTAAAAAAATAAATTTTAGATTTAATTTAAAACTTAAAACAAACCTCCTCCCCCCTTCAGCATCTAAGGTTTTTTTTAGCTTGTTTACTTAAATAACTTCACTATTTATTTTAGTAGTCAACTACTTCACCGGATTCAAAACGAATTTTTAGCTTTTGTGACCCATGTTTGGCCATATTTAAACCAAAAAATTCCACGAATAAGGTCATTTTTTATTAATTGCCAGGAAAAGGCAAAAGAAAAAGAATTTCCGCAAAGTTTATTGTTAATAAAGAGACTCGAATCGTCTTTTTCTCTCTTTTATTCTTTTTCTCTAGAGAGATGACAGGGTAGCTATGTTTTTCTGATTTCTCAAATATGAATTTACAAAACAGTGCTGTTGTTTTCTCTATATTTTCCTATGATGAATGTGATTTTGAAGGGGGGAAACACTCGAAGAAACAAAGACTAAAACCGCGTTTTTTTCCCCTCTCGTTGTGATAAGAATCCCTTGTGATAAGATTTTCTAAGCCCATCGATCATTCTTCTTTTTAGCTTTGAAAGAAGAAAAACACACTAACTTGTTTTTATACTTTTTATTTCAGTATTTTTCATCAACAGCTCATTACGGAAATGGAAAAATTAACTCCGGCAGAAAGCGATTGAAGTGATTTCACGAATTCTCCATTTTTTAATAATTTTTTCCATGAAAGCTATTAAAGCAACCAAGAATGTAAATACTAGTTAAATGAAATAATTTATATTAACATCCATAGTTAGCTATGAGACGATTAAATTCAATTATATTTGTCGGGTATGCTTATGGCCGGGATTTATGAAATGATAATTCAGATTTTACATCTCAAATGCCATTACTATTATAAATTGTTCTATACTTTAATCTTTAATATTCCAGCCGGCGTTAACCTACGGTTGCCACTTCCTCGGTTTCGAGCCGGAGGTATCCGTTTTAATGCAAATCTCCTGCTTCCGGTTTTATGAATTAAATCTCTTTGCTCCGGTTTCATGAATTTAATCTCCGGATTGAATAATTTTTTCGTACATGAACTATGTCAGCGGTGCCCATCCTTGTGCTCGCGAGCACAAGAGCCAGCCCGATTAGGTACCATGAACAAAAAATATTTTAAAAATAACCATTCATTTATATTTCTTAATTGTTAAAATATGGTAAGCATTTACAGTCATAAGAGATATCTTGCAAGACGTTATAAAATAATTGACTGCTGACTGATGAACTTGATAGTAAACATGGAATCTTATTACTCCATTCCGATGTTTAGATGGCTCAGCAGGGGAAAAGTACTTCAACGGTTTGTAGATTTTCTTTCGCCAATAAAGCATTTTTTTTAATCCGGAAACGAAAGTTATAAAGAATTGGACGATAATAATTGGTTATCCGATCTGTATTTTCTCACGGATATAACAGCTAAACTGAACAAACTGAACGAAGATCTCCAGGGAAAAGAAAAAAAAAACCTTTTTTCAATTGACTGGGACTGTAACTGCTTTTCAGATAAGGTTAAACTTGTGGATAAATCAGATGAAAGAAAACATTTCACCCATTTTTCAGAACTTATTAAGCCATATTAATAACCACAAAGCAATTGAAACAGAGAAATACTTGGAAAATAATTTTGAAGTCCGCTTCTCTGATTTCTATAAAGTTCAACCAATATTATTATTTATCTCATATCCACTTGTCGAAATTAATACTTCAGATGTATCACATAAGACTGGAAATATGTTTAACAAAAATGTTGATGTTTTGGAAATGTGCTCGCCATAGGCCAAAATGTGCTCGCGATAGGCCAAAATGTGCTCGCGAGAGACCAAAGGTTGGGCACCACTGAACTATGTTGTGTTTTGACAAATGTCTTAACATTTTACGGAGAAAATAATCTCTGTTCCATAATATTTTTTATTTCTAATACAAAGCTGTATACCACGAAACATAACGCTCAGCCTTACATGACGCTTAATCTGTAACGCATAGATTTTCTTCACATCGTCTAAACCGTTATCTTGTAAACAGTAAGCAAATATTTGCGTGAATTATTATTTTGATACTTGCATATATTCTGTGAAAAGTTCCTGTGATATCTGGCACAGTACGTGACTCAATGAAATTCATGTAAAAATAATCCTATAATTTATGTAGTGTAAGTTTTAAGCTTATGATATACTGTTCACTTGTAGCAATGCAGGATTCCGATGTATTTGCTGCAAGCACCTTGTATTGCCCATGTAATTGAACATTTGTTGCCTCTCTAGCCCCCCTTCGGCCTTGGCCGTGGTGCACACATGGTAGCGTTTCTCCTGTACGGGACCAGCAGTAAATGATTAAGCACAATAACAGACCTGCTGTCCTCATGGGAGAGCAGAGTGCTGCGAATTTTTTTACTGAGTTCAGACTGGAACTACTCGGAATTCCATTAGTTTATTCCCTGGAATAGTTGCAGTTGGAGTGCTTGTCATGGCTCCTTGACAAATGTGACCATTAGCTTGAGTGCCTAAGCGTCAAAGGCATACGAAGGCATCAACAGCTAGTTAACAACCGGGTATTAACGTTATCAATCCGTTAACTGCTATGTATCATTGTATGTGCACATCGAATGTGTGCAATCAAAGATCATTTTTCTCCTCATACTGATATAAATAAGATTAAATACAATAATGGAATAATAATTTTACTTAGTAATATATAATAGTGGTATAATTTAAAATCATAATATTTGAAAGAAATATGTTAAAAATGTAATACAATAATTAGTGATTTTAGCTTACAAAATAACGAATTTTGAAAAACATATAATTTGTTTTTATTTTTTTATTATTATAATAGTTTAAATATGTCGGGATGACAATATAAAATCTCCAGAGTATACTCACTGAGAGGTGGCACCCGTGGTTTAGTCCCTAAATTCTAAATTTCAAAAAAATGCTATAAGAAAGAGCTATTTTCTAAATTATAATTTCGAATGCTTTTTTGGATGCACTGCCTTATTTATTTGGATACTTTCCAAGATGTAAAGACGTGATTTTACTTACAATTATTAGAAAAAATGCTGTTGAATGTATCTATACGGTTTAGGCAGTTAAAGCAACCCATGGATGATGGTAAATTTCAAAATTTCTCCAAATTTTAAGTCAAATATCGCCTGGATTTTTTTTTTTTAATTTTTTATTTTCACACTGACAGAGTATGAAAGAAAAGATAGGAAGACGTTATTATATACCTCACTAAGTGACTGGAATGTAGCATTAAACATTCAGTCTCCCCTTGCCATTAATAAAATAGTGTAAAATACATATCTTACTCGAACCTCATCAGTAGCCGAGTGGTTAAGACTGCTGAATACTGGTAGTTCGACTTGCGTTGGGGTCGAACACAGGCGAACAAGCCGCTAGATTTCAATAAAGAATAAAGTATAAATCTAGCGTTTTCATCCTTCAGAATGTTTTTTCCAATGGCGGGCACTTGCCTATAACGGCACTTTCGAAAGTGCATTAATATGACACTAAATTAATTTAATTACTCTTCAAATATAAAATCTTTGCCGAGTGCCATTAAAAAAAATTCTTCAATATTTTACTCTTCACGTATACCACATTCTATATGCAGAACATATCAAGTAAATAAAAAATAATCCTTAAAACTCCGAAGAAGAGAACGTAGAAATATAACATTTGAATATCTTCAGAAAGATCTTTCCAATCGATTAATTTAACGACAAGAAATAAATTGAAATCAGACCTCATTCCCATTATACTTCTCGTCAGCGCGCAATGTGAATAGGCAACGCATATAATTTCCACTTAACAGAGAGCTAAATATTCCACTTACAATACCTTCAGCTAAATGCAAAGAAATAAAGCTGTTTCAAAAAAGCAGTAAGCTATTATTTATTAGATTATGCCTTCGTTAATTAGTGCGTAATTACATGCATGTCTCGTATTTGCATAACATAATATACTGCATAATTATACACACTTATTGTAATAAGTTACTGCTTAAGTTACTACTTAAGTTAAGTACTATGTAACTTATTGTAATAAGGCAAAACTCTCGAAGGCTATTCCACGAGATAAAGGGAAGCCTTTGTACGGTAATTTTTAAAGAAACTTGCATAGTTATAAACGGGTTGCAAGGGATTTCCTTGTCTTAATGGTGTAATTCGAAAGCACGTCCGGGAAGTTATTGTTAGGTTCAGAGTTCGAATCTCAGTGACAGCATCATTAATTTTTCATGTTTCTTGCTCCAAAACAAACCTAATCGCTCTACAAGTGGGCCTCGAACTAAAATGTGGTAGGCCATAACTCATTACCATCAGGATTTAGCGAGTGTGTCCCCTCCTTTCCAGTAGCCCTTTAAGCGGGAATGAATGTAAAGAATTTTCTCGCTGCTGTGGCAATACCCATCTTTCCCGTTACATTTCGGGGCATGGTCCTTTTCCTGAATTCTTCGCACGCTTTGGCATAAGTGATACCAACGTCTGCAGTTGTGGTGAACTCGGCTCTCCGGAGCACTATTTAGCCAATTGTCCCCTGACAGAAGGCCTACACATACGATTTCCTACGCAAAATCGTCAGGCATTTTGCAAACTCTTAGTTAAGCAAAGACACCTGATCCGCAAACTAAATTGCGTAATGGAGAAAGTCTCCAGCATTGGGCTTGACCTATGTCAAGTTTAATCTAAATGGTTTTCAGGAAATATATTAACCATGTACTATCTGCTTTTTGTAGCTAGACTGTTAATAACAAATGAAATATAAGTTTGACTGCATCACGTTAGTTTGTGTGTATCGAACTCCATCTATCACCTTTTCAGGTTTGTTAGAAATTTTTATTTTTATTTTTATTTATCTATTTATATACATATATATATACATATATATATATATATATATATATATATATATATATATATATATTTAAGCTATGCCTTTACATATTTCTCACGTTGGTTTGATTGTACTGTACTCTTCTATCGATAGTATGCTTTTCTTATTAAGTTGATTGTCTATAAGACAATCATTATCTTAATCATTGTATCATGCTTACAAGTATCTTCATTCAGTATAGTATTATTGGTAAATTATGTTGGTATGATGTATTGTAATGTATAGTGAGCCTTTGTACTATAACAAAAATTGTAAATGTTTATTTGATGGCATCATGTTAATCTAATTACATTGAAATCTGTCTCATGTTGTAAGAATCTATCTACTTTTTATTTAGTACACGATTTCAATATCATTGTTTCTTGTCTCATGTTAGCTAGTTTCATTCTTAAGTCAGCAAGTATAGCATTATCAGTAAATAATTCTAGTCGATCTGCAAATATCGCATTCAGTCAGTAATATAGTTCTGTCGGTACTATAGTTATTGTTGACAATATGGATAGTTTCAGTCAGCAAGTATAGCTTTTTCCGCAAATTCTTCTTTATTTTGTATGCAACTTTCTGTCTTTGTATATGTTTTTGTTTAACTATTGCATATTTGAGCCTAGTATTTTTACAGATGACTTGTTTGTTTGTTCCGTACTCTCCTACTGTTCATATGCTTTTTTTTTTTTTTTTTTCTTTACCTTCCAAACTGTGTATCATTGCAAATTATGTATTCATTACAATTATGTGTCATAGCAAATTTTGTATTCATTTCAAATTATGTATCTGTTTGCTAATATCAATAAACGACTGGGATCACGTAGTGGGGAGACGGCGCTAAACCAATTAACCAAATGGTAAAGGCGTGGTGCCCGTCTTCCCCGTTCCTAAATCCTAAATCCTAAAATCCTTCCTTACCGTGTGCCTTCGTGGTGTCATTGGAAAGTATGTGAGACTAGCAATCGAAAGGTACGAAGTTCGTAAGTCCGACGAGAGTATGGTTGATTTTTCTGTCTTCTACTCTCTACTTCCGAGGAAACAATTCTAACAAAATTTGTTTCGTATTTGCGTTATAAGACAAGCCAACTGCGACTACAATTTACGACTTCGTAAACCGTGTTTTCACATTTGTATACTACATTTAATAATGTAAAGTTTAAGGTTAAAAGTGTCTCGCAGAAAAAAAAACACTTTTTTTTTTAAAGCGAACAGCAGCTCTTTCTGAGATCATCGACAACATGACAACTGATTCAACGCATTCAGACCGAAACATTGCAAAATATGACGTGTCCCGGAAACCAACTGACGAATGGACATTCCCTTGAACGTACCAACTCAAGCGGAATAAGTTAGCAGTCACATTTAAATGAAATGCATCGAATTTACGACCTGTGCGGCTGTAACGGGAGAGAGCCTAAACGCGCACTTTCGATGCACTGAGACCTTGGGTATAGAATTTATGCGTTATGAGCACGAAAATGGATGGCAGCTGAGGGAGAATTTCTAGGGACTTTTGATAGAGTTTTAAAGATGGATGTTTATACGAATATTTTTGTTAGCCCTCGGGGAAGAAAGTAACGAGAAATTTTGCAAAAAAACGTAAAAAAGTACCGGTGGCACTAGAAAATGTCATGTTATAATGGCTTGCATTTTCTTCGCAGGAGAAGGAAAAATGTGAAAGCTTATTGTCGTTCAGGTATGTATTTGACGCCCCGATAAAAAGTAACTACGAAGAGTTGGGGGAATTTAAACGAGTTCTCGTATTTTTATGGAATACCAAAAGCGGTGAGTTGGGTTACATCTAATTAAAATTCCAATATTTCTTTGTATATAGTTAAGTACTATGTTTTGGTAAAAGAAGAAAGTTCAGCCTCCCTTAAAAACAGTTCTTTCCATTAGAAAAACAAGCTTTCCATTAGAAGTAACCTCTGCCATCGGACAACAAGCATCAATAATGATGATGAAATCCTAATATATTTTTTTAAAATAAAAATAACTGGTGAACAGAAACTTACAATGCCCAAAGCAATCTACTCAAAAAGTAAAAATAAAGAATATACAAGGATGATTAAAAATTATTCAGCGCATTTTCACATTTGAATTGCGTGCCACAAATAGACTTCATGTGAAAATTATCTAATGTTTAAAACCTTGTTGTGTAAAACTGTTTTAAATTGTCTTTCCAAGAAAACAATACATATGTACACACCTCATTTTGTTCTTTCTTTTCCAAACATGAAATGCGTTCAGTAATTTTAGACCCCCCTTTATTACACAACAGACAACAATAGCAGCTACTTTACACAAGAGAAATTTTACAGAACAATTCTGACAGCCTGAGAGGGCACAGATAATACGACAGTGTTTGGAAATTTCATCATGGTACCTGCTGAAAACTCTCCTAAGCTCAGAACTGTTAATGATCACCTTCATCGACAAGAAAAAAAAAATTCATGCCAAAGAAATTTTCAATCTATAAACATATTTCAGGTCTAAGTGTAAAACCGTTCTAAAGTTCTGAAAGCATAAACCATGTACAGTTTGCTTACGTACTTCATTCAGTGTGATTGAGTTAAAAAATCATTATAATCTGTTTATACGGTTATTTGATGAATGAGAGTAAATGTTACCACATAATCACCATAGTATTTTTATTATTTACCTAAAAGAGAGCAAACTAACTTTTTATAAATTGTCTTGCCCTGGATACGTTCAAGCGAAAGTCCAATTACGAAAAATAGTCGATTCAAGCAATCCCAAAAGTGTCTCCCAAAAGTCCATTTTTAGAATAGTATTGTTCCAGAGGATCAGTGTCATTTTGAATAATTCACCTAAAATGTAATGCACAAAGAATGGCGAGCTTCACTAATATTTGCTTATGATTTTTTTTGCAAGAAAGCTACAATAAAATATCTAATGTAGATTACAGTAAATTAGTGTAGATAAAATATCTAATGTACAATTATCTAGTCTATAATAAAATGCCTGATGTAATAGAAAATATCTAGTGCAGTGTAAAGATAATTCTTTGCGTCTGTTTACAGCCTTAAACATTTTATAGTTCTGTGTAGACTTCTAGTAGAAATTTGTAAATTCGCAATTTCCTGTTATTATTTTAAAAGTGGGAAAATACTTGTATATTAAAATTACAAGAATTTCCTTATGAGCTACAACGAGAAGAAATAGTTGATCGATATAACTTTACATACAATTGAGATTAATATAAAAACAACACACAGTTATGTAAACTAACACCTCTTATAAATTCCATAAATGTTAGTTTTGCCTTTTCCATTCGACCCAAATTTATGTTACTTGCACAGGTTAATATGATTTTATTTTCTACAACAAAATTTTAAAAAATTTTAGTAACATCCACAGTTAAAACATCTGCTATCTCGCTGTTAAATCATCAAATTTTATCAATCGCATTTTAACCCCAAAGCGCGGATCACATATTCTGAAGACGGGTACAACTTTTATATTTAGTCAGCTGGAGATATTTACACATCCAGGAAAAAAAATGGCTCTGTTCAACACCTTATGAATTTTATTTGCTACAAAATCCGCTGTTGCGTTATTAAATACAAATATGTGCACGTCGCTAACTCTAGTTATGTGTGTATATGGACGAAGCATTTACAGTACAAAATAGCCTTGCTAAATATTAGATGTATGCTAATTCTGGTACGACCGCGTTAAACTCATGACTAGTCAATAGCTATAGAAATATCATACCTTCTAAAATGAATCCTGAAGAACATAAATTTCTAACATTCTAAAATAACACATAAAACAGCTTGTTTATTTGCCTTAAAGATAGAAAAGCAGTTTATTACACAATTAAAAATATATACACATGCGCTATTCGGTGTTCCCTTTTGGTTTATTTAGCAAATTCAGTAATAATAAAGGAGCACATTCGAATAGCTTTTCGTCATACTCGAGAAAACATTTTTCACAGAAAACTGTCTTATGCTGAAAATCGGTCCATCAATAGGCGAGGGCCTAAGTCATTATGTAAGGCACTTCTCCCGCCTTCCTAGCGTGTCTTCGTGGTGTAGTGGTCAGCACACTGAGCCGGTATTTCTGACGGCCGTGGTTCGATTCCCGGCGAAGGCGTTGCTAATTTTTCATCTCTTCTACTTTCAAAAATCCTAATCACTGGTAGTTCGATAAAGGTTCAGATCCTGGTGAGTAGGCTAGCTATTTGGGATTTTTTAGGCTTCCTTTGTGTGTAATCTGAAAATGAATAAGTTTCTTTGAAAAGGTCCTCCACGAAGGCATCCTTTCTTTTAGGCAATAAGCCAACGAGTGCTTTGCTTCAGTCAATTAACCCATCATGTTCAAAATCAAAAACCTTCGACTAAACGCAAAAACATTCGTAGATATTTGCCAATATACATTATAAAACGCAATTTATAACTCATGATGGGAGAGGATTGTTTAAAGGTAAGGGTATATGAAATGATTTTGGAACTGGATGGAACTATGGAAAGAATGGCTATCTGTCACAGAAAAGAAAGAAAAGAATCTAATAGGCTGGCTACCAGCGCTGCAAATAAAAAGGAAAAGGACGAACAATTAATTGTGTCTGAAAACCGATTTATTCTGCCTAATGCTGAGGTTCTTAAATAACTCTGAACGAATAATCGTAATCACATTATGTAAAATACGTAATATGTTTTTTAACTAATGTCTTTTATGTGTGATTTCTAATACAAAAGATTAGTCAACATATCATTTCACTTGCCGCCGCTCAAATGCCTAACAAGAACATCGTTTTAAACAAAAACTATGAGTAATAATGCGTTTAACTCGTCGATAAATTAAGGGGACTCATACACCTTAAACCCCTTATGATCTTCGAATATGCGACTGTTGCAAGAATTGGGATATTTTATTTATTTTAAAAGCAATTACTTCCAACTTTTTACAGCTGACTACATAATATAGCTGCTTTGGAAACTAGTAACCAGAAAGTATATTTTGCCACAAATATTTTTGTAATTTAATCCGCTTTGTGACAAAATTTTTCGTCATGTTTCCACCTTGCGCGCATGATATTTTAAAAATGGTTAATGGTACATACTTGAAATTTAAAGAATTTTTTATATGGGCACTATTTTCTAATTGAACCCCAAATGTTATGAACATTTCAATATTTAAAAATTTTTTACTCGAAAACATTACAGGTATTTTTAATAAAATACGTTTTATAAACTCAACTTAAATAAACTGAAAATGTACATGAAATTCTCAGAATTCTTGGTTCACAGTAGTTTCCAAATGTTATAAAAGCTATTAAAATGAAAGCTATTAAATATGAAATTAAATTATGCAACAGAATGTTTTAAACTGTGCGCGCAAGGTGGAAACATGAGGAAAACGTTTGTACACAAAGCGGATTAAATTATAAAAATATTTGTAGCAACACAAACTTTTTTATCACCATTTCAGAAAGCAGTTATATTATGTAGTCAGCTGTAAAAATTTGGAAGTAATTTCTTTTAAAATAAATAAGTTATCCCAATTCTTGCAACATATTCGATGATCTTATGGATTTTAAGGTGTACGAGTCCCCTTAAAAAATGTTTGGAGTTAATAGAAAGTGAACGTACTTATACAGAAAGAAGGAATAATAAAAGCCAACAACTACAATTTCCTCAGGAGTAAAACAAACAGAAGCTAAGAACTTTCTTCCTGTAATTTGCTAGCTTTTGGCCTTACAACAGATTCTAGCTTTTGGCCTTATAACAGATTTATCAATTAAAAAAATTAAACACATATTTTACTCTTAAATGTGATTATTTAAAGTATACAGTAATATTAGGTTATAATTCTTTGAACCGTAGTCGACTGCAAACAGAGATAAAACCGAAATTTCATAATCAACGCTGCTTTGAACGAGATGAGATCAGTGAAACTTCTATTTCCGTATCACATTCCAAGTACGTAATTACTCTCTCTATATATATAATGAGCGAGAAGGCTGTCTGTCGCTCACGGAATACGCGAATACAGACATAGTCCTATTTGATGGCCTTCGCACTATCAACGAGAAGAATCACGAACATGTGGTATTGGATTCATTACATGTTGTCAGCTAATCCACGACACGCACATGACGTAACGCACTTTCTGAAGACAGACCCACTATCAATCAAGTTCAATTGTAAAGCAAGGTCATAAACTCTCACCAAAGCTTCCTTTCTTGTTGCAACGGTAATCATTATTATTATATCCCGAGATACTTTCGTCATTCTTGTTGAGATCTTGACACTATTGAAGAAATGTTTTTCTTTCGAAAAATGGACACATAAGTTAGTTTACTGCATTAATATTTTAACGAAATATTGAGTAGGACCGGATGCATCATAAACTACAGTCTAAATCTAAATTGCTTTGAATTACAATAAAAGGTTGAAAATTTTTAATTATTATAGTTAGAATTCTTCTACCAATCTTTTCACCTTGCATTTTATAAATGATTAAAATACTTTTCGGTACTTTTCCGTTTCGCCGGCGCAAATCTCGCCAAGCAGACTTTGTTGGCGACAACATACAGTATACACATAAAAAATGTTAACAAAAGTTAGTTCTAAGAATTTTTTTATTCTGAAGGCATAAACATTTTAATATGGTTTAAAATTTTGTAAATCGCCAATAAATAAAGACAATAAATTTGTAAAAAGACATTAATTTGAGAATTTACTATGCTTTCATGGTTCAACATCCTGATTCGCCGGTTCGCATCACGTGACCCCAAGTGATCTCATCTCACGTAAACTACGCTACATAAATCTAATTCTCTCAGTAATTATCTACATTAATTTCAAGTTAAATTTTAATTTGGAATACAAGTTTAAATGAATAATTACTTCAATTCGTACGAATAGCTTACTCAGAAATTATGTAAAACCGCAGTGCTTTACTTCGCTAGTGCATTCTCATTAGAATTGATGAATTTAATTCTTGATTTTGCCTTTTCTAAATTTTCGCTTTCGGGCGAGCGGTGTGATTGCATTCTAATTGACTTAATTACCGCAAATCGTCTTAGGGCATAAAATTTAACTATTTTATCTTGTAAAAATTCTATGTAATTGTATGTCAGTATTGAAAGAAACAATCAATCTGATAAGAAATAGTTGCGACTTGTTTTGAAAATGAGGCGTAAAAGGTTACCAGCGAAGATATTTCGTTTGGCATCAGTTGTACCATTATTGGCGACTTTATCATTTGCGCCGGCAAAACGGAAAAGTACCTTATTTTTGCATCTAATTTCGCATCTCTGCTAATATGATATTACGCTTTTTGTAAGACGCAAGACTGAAAATTAGTAGTGAATCCAAATTCTAAAATTCATGCTCAAGCCCATTATCTATAAATTTTTGAAAGTTTGTTAATTAATATTATAAAATGACGTCAAGAACTGCCTATAACACCGAATTTTGTAATTAACTACACCATAAAATACTCATACTCAATGACTTCAAATTCTAATAGTCACGGTCAAGCCTTCTTACTCAGCACCCATTTAAACTTTTATTAAATTATACAATAAAATGATACAATGCATTGAAAAACCGATAAAATAATGCCTTATTGATAAAAAAAAGAAATCAAAATGAAATGATTATGCCGCCATAAAAAAATCCCATTTAAAGATTTATAACTTTATATCATAAAATGATGCCGAGAGCTATTTATATCACCTGGGTGAAAAAGAAAGAAAGCATTACAAACAAATATCCTGCCAGAAAAACTTCCGTTTATTTGTAATGCTCTCCTCAGTTATGTTCAATAACTACTATTCTATGAAATACATCAAATAGGAATACAGAAAGCTTTAAGATTATTACTCCGTAAATAAGAAATAATTTAATTGTAAAGTTAGTAAATACTTAACTAAACGCCAAAATTTAGTTAATGTTAGAATGACAAAGTAATGCAGTTTACGGTAATCTTCTCAGATAAAGATTAGATTTTTAAAAACATATTTGACATTTTAGTCTTGAACATTCTTTACAGTTGATGTGGATTTATGAACATGTTTCGAACTAATAAAATAATGCCAAAGATTGTTCTAAGGAAGACTTCAGTACACCACGAGAGGTGAATGTCACTTACCACAGATGGCGCAACAGTAAATGATCTGCAGAAGACAAGCCCTAAGGCTTAAAAGCAGCTTTCCTTTAAAGTCCTAAGGCTTGAGAGAGATCAGTTAGTTACCAGTGTAAATGCCAAGTACTTGATCCCTTTTAAACCCCAGTCGCTCTTTCAACTTACTCATTTCCAATATATAATTCAGGTAGTAGCGATAATAAAGTATCTGCAGTTTGTTTCATCATTCACACACCTCCCTTGTTACTAATTGTAATCTCGATTCGTTCTCTTTGGGCGTAATTTGGGTTTAAAAATAAATGAATATTATTTTGTAAGAAGAGTTACGCAAAATTAACAGAAATATATATACTACATGAATAAAAAAGAATTAAAATTACAGTTGATAAATATTACAGTGTACTACATGTTTAATACCTACTGTAGCCATAATAAGCAAATAACCAGTAAATTAACAAATTAGGGTATTTGGAAGCAGGAGACTTGAAAAATGAGCAACGGCTTCCCCGGGGCTCGAACAATGGACCTCTGGAATACGCGCCCAGCGTGCAGACCACTACACCACGTAAACACGCTAAGAAGGCGGGAGAAACATCTTATATACTCCAACTTTTAAAGGGTGACTGGAGTTTAGGGGACCTAATCGCCAAATTCTGAGTCTGGAGAATCATCATCCACCACCGCCACTGTTCGGGCACCACTGTAGAGACAATAAATATTTTGGAAGCAGGTGAGATGAAAAATGAGCAAAGTCTTCGCCAGGAAATCGAACAACGGATCTCTGGAATACGCGTCCAGCGTGCTGATCACTACACCACGAAGGAACGTTAAGAATGGTGGAAGAAATACCTTATAACTTTGTAGAGTCATTATGCAGTTTTGAAGTAGGATATGTGAAAAATGTGCGATGCTCTTGCCAGGACTCGAACCTGGATCTTTCGAATACGGGCCGAGTGTGCTACTGTTGCACCACGAAGGCATGCTAGATGGAGGGAAAAAATACCTTATAATATGACTAATTTCCTTCGGTTAATTTTATTTCCGATCGAAACCAAAATTTATCAGGGGGAAAACAAAGAGAGAGAGAGAGAAGAAACAAGCTCTACTTCCTTTGCAACTTCTTTTGATAAGAGCTATCCAATTAGAAATGGTCAATAATTAAAAATTATCATTATGAACAAATAACCGAAATATGATAACCGAACTCAATTTCGAATGTTAAGCTGATTATATATGTTCACTTCTGTTTCCTCTCATGTGGTATGTTTGTTATCAAATTCTAATAACATTTATGTTTCCTCATTTCTGTTAACAGCCTATAATTGTAAATGTCTAAATTAAGCTCAAGTATGACTTTTCATGACCTATCCTTTGCACAGAAAAACGCTATTTGCTGTTGAAAGTTTTCGCCTGAATCAGCCAGAGACGCACAGCACTGACCCCTGATTTTAGATTAATTTAAGTGTTCTAATAAATAAAGAAATTCTGAAGTGGTTTAGTTGCTTTTTTTCCTTAAATATCAGAAAGTAATGGAGTCACGAATGGCTGGTAAGCCTGAAGTTACTAATCTATTGAAAGTCCAATGATTGCCCCATTTCATATATAACCCAGTCTTACGTATTCCAGATTTTTAACCTCTGTACCTATTGAGATGCATTCTTATAAAGCATTATTACACATGATATTATTTTTTCCGACTCTACAGAAACAAGTGAACTCTGGGTTACATCTACCTTTAATAGCGCAAAAATACATGAATCATCCTTGCATAAAATTACTCTTGCAGTTATGAAGCTTCAGCACATGAGCTCTAAAATAAAATTTTCATGAAAATTTTAAATATGATAGATAAAGTAAAGTAAAATACATTTTGTAAAAACTTTTTCTATTAGTATTAATTTCTCTGCAAGCTTACATTCAAATTTTACGTTCCGCAAGTCCTATAATATTAATCTTTGTACACTGAAAAATTTACTTGCAATATTACATATTTCACAGACTTTCTATACCTTTAATTAAAAATCTTCTTACTTAAAAACTTAATGCAATATCAGAAATTAGATCTACTTTAAGAGACTGAAGATATATATATATACAGTGACAGAAAAAAAAATAAATATACAGTGTTATATGAAACTTTATAAACACTGAAATAACTTTTGAACTCAAAAATGTAGAGTTGTGGAAGTGTGTCTGATTAATTAGGATCTATCATATAAGATTGACTGCAGCACCCCAAGACGCGAAATTTGAAAGTTAGCTTTCCTATTAAGAAAAACTATGAAAGACAGCAATAAATAAAGAGCAAATGTGTACCGGTTTAACGTGGAACAAGCCTTAAATACACCAGTAGTTTGAATAGAAGCTCTGAAATGCAGATCACTCGGTATCCGATTGCCGATATAGACATGTTACTAATAACATCACAAAGCGTAAAAATCTTTAAAGGAAATTTGCCTCTAAAAGTGATGAATAAATGAGAACACATGCATATGGAAATGCTACACCATGAACCTTATCCAGATGCATAAATTGGCAGTTGGGGAAGATTTGCCAGATAATGAATGGATTTTTATCTCCAAGTCTATGACGGGTTATTTCAATAAAACGTATAGCGACACGGTTGTCTTGCCCGCGGAATGCGATTGTTGGGCAAGAAAGAGAGCATGGCAGAAAGCATTACATCTTCCTAATCTTTCTCATCTTACTGCGGCTAGAGTTATCAATGTTGTTCGCAGGCTTAGAGAAACAGGCTCAGAGAATTATAAGTCGTCTCCGTTCAGGTAGGTCAATATTTGCAGGTGTGCAGTCACAAGATATTCTGATATATGCGCTAGCCTACAAATATTGCAGTATGGGAGACATCAGCGCGGCCTGTGGCTATACATTCAGTCGTGTGTGGCAAACTTTGAATAAATTGCTCATCTTTACAGTAAGCGCAAAGGGATTATCAATGGAGAATTAATGCAAAGAGATTACTAGAGCCGGTACGAATAATGAAACCAAGAGACAAACACTCTGGATGCACAACTGGATTTCTTGGTTAAACATTATGTGGATGAACAAGATGCAATTCAGTCCTAGTGGTATATTAAATTGACACAAATCACACAGTTGGGCATTTGAAAACCCGTCGTCGTAACAAGTGTTTCGTAATCAAGTGCAGTGGTCCATAAATGTCAGGTACGGAAATTGGAACACTCGCTTCATGAGACCTGTGTTCTACAATGGAACTTTAAAAGGACAGGTACAGGGTGGCCATAAAAAACTTCCCCGATATATGAATATCCAGCGACATATATGCTCAAGCAATCGAAATGAAACTTCAAATATTGTTATCTGAAGGAATATTGTTATCTTGCGCCCGAGATTGTGATGATTTTAAACAATAGAGCTCTTATGGTTACGGTTACAGTGAAAACATTTTGAAATTTTCGAATAGCAACATCCATTATTTTTTCCTGCGCATTGAAAAGCGCAAAACATTTTAAAAGAGCAGTATTGTAAAGAATCAATGACAACACAAGAGAGGAGAGGGAAAATATTTTATTACAGTTTCAAATTTTGCGCTTGCCCACCTTCGCAGGCGATAATGCATTGCATGCGTTAAATTGTTGATAACAATGACAAACGTTACATCGCAAGAGGAATCGGTGTAACTTCACAATCTATGACATCTTTCAATGCTGACAAATCTCGTGGAGCTGGTGCGTACTTAGATTTCAGATAATCCCAGAAACAGATATCCATCGAAAAGAGGTAGGAGGATCGCGGAGGCTGTGAAACTGAAGCGTTACGGGAGATGAATCTATCTTGAAACCCTGTACACGTTGAAAATTGTAATTCCATTGAAAAAGATTTTTCCCCCTCTCTCCTCTTTTGTGTTGTCATTGATCCTTTACAAAGCTTTTCTTTGCAAATGTCTTACGCCAGCAATTTTTGTCATATGATTATCATTCCAGGGCTATTTATAGGTTTTTAAATGTGCTGATCAATTCGCAGGGAAAAAAAGTGGTGGTTGCTATTCGAAAATCTCGAAAAGTTTTCGGTGTAACCGTAACCGTGAGGGATCAATTGTTTTGAATCATCACAATCTCCAGCACAAACCTTCAAATAACAATATCCGAAATTTCATTTCGATTGGTTCAGCGGAAAGGCCGCTAGGGGTTGATGTATGAGAAAGTATTTCATGACCACCCTGTACATACGGAGCTAGAGCAAATCACTGAACCTAGCCTATTTGCAGTGCGTGAGGTTCTATCTTGACAGCACCCCATCACTCCACTGGCGTCAGGTGAAGCTTCTTCTTCAGGTACAAGTTCATCGGTTATGGAGGTAATGTGGAGTGGCTACCAAGGTCACTTGACCTAATCCCATAAAACCTTTATTATGAGATTATATAAAAGACTAGGCGTAATTTGCCATCCTGCAATGTTAACGATTCGAATCTATATTATCGATGGATGCAAGAACGCAATGCTGCAGCACGCATGTTAATTATCGCATTGCTGCAGAGTGCATGCTTAACTACTAGTACTAGTGGTTGGTAATTTTAGAACATTATTATATGTTTTTCCGCATTTAATACTGATGCATGAATTTCTTACTATAATAAATTGCACCTTAATGATTTATGTTAGTTTACAGGTAAATCTTCATCCACTTCATCATATCGCGCACGCGATTAGTGACGTATTTATACCAATGATAGAATACCCAGGAATCTGCGTTTCAGGGCTTCTATTCAAGTTATTGGTGCATGTAGACCGTAGTTTTATACTACATTATTGACGCTGTACGCATTGCAAGGCGATTTTCAACTCCGGAATGGTCCTCGGAGGGGGATGGGGGCGAGATCAAATTGCCCTACCACGAACATCCTAGACGTGCTCTTTTATGGTTAAGGTCAGAAGACCTGTGTCGCCAATCCATGCGGCGAATATCCTCGATCGTCGACCAGCTAAGTCTTATGTAGACGACCACTGTCCTGAAAAGTCGAACATAAGACTCAAAGATCTCCTCTCTGCACCCCATAGCAGTCAGGAAACCATTGTCAACCACATGCAGGGGCCATTCAACAGAATGCTCGCCCAAGCCGTTACACATCGACTACCATAATGATCCTTTTCCTTGATGAGGGAGAGATGGTATCGTGTTCCAGGCTTTTCCCGGAGAACAGGTATGCCGAGAATCAGTGTTCAAGCTGAATCTCGACTCTAATGCACGCATAGTTTCTCGCGCACGCATATCTCGACGCATAGTTTTTCACTGAACTCTGTCCAAGGCGCATGTTGTCTGCATCATGTTCAACGTACTCTCTTGTATGCTGCAGTGAGCGGAACGCAAACAGTGAGTCTACTGGCACACAGCTCTATCGTACGAAACTTTCGGGCAATTGTAGAGAGTGAAACTCGAGTACAAGTGGCAGCATACAGCTTAGGTGAGAGCTGTGATGCTGCAATAGTCCTCTGTCGCCATGTTGAAAAAGGCCATATAAAGATCATCATTAGTCGTTGTGGATCTTGGTCGACTTCTCCAGGTCTTTTCGATATGAATCCAGTGCCCTGAATATGTTTTCAGAAATTGCAGACAACACTGGGCGTTAGCAGCTGCATGCGCTTGTGACTGACCTACCTCGAATCTACCGAGAATTCGCCATCTCAGTTTGTCACCCATACGTTCGTCGCTATTCATTTTACCTGGTATAAAAGTTATCAATTTATAAAAGTTATCAATCTTTTGGAAGAATATGTTTGAGAAATACGAGTACACAAATCGCCAAATACATTTTTTGCTCTTACGTTCCCTCCAGAGTCACATTTCAGAAGACAAACACGTTTACGCTCTCATATTCCACTCTGAATATTTGGAATCATTTTTGGCTGGCATAACTAGTTCCTTTGGTTCGATACTTAACGTAAATTCTGTTAATTTTGCTATCGAGTATATGTAGACACGCAGATACACACACACTGATACGAATATGAATAAATCAGAAACTAACAGAAGTGATAGACAAGAAAAAAGAGGAAAACTACTAGTTTTAACTCACGAATATACATAGAGAAACGAATCATAAGTTTTGAAATTAAGTGCTGTAGCAAAATTAATAATCCAGCTTAAATAAAGATGATAAAATTCTCAGACCCCATAACACGGTTTGGCTGAAAGCCACGCAAACTAGAACTGAAAGGAAAAAAGACGAGAAAGATCAACTATTAAGCAGTTTCAGGGAGAAGAAAAAGTAAAACAAATCTGGGTGACAAGAATGCGCCATCTGAGAGGGTATGTTCGACAAGGAATGGCTAGTGCAACAGACTCAATAACGTGTTCCCCGCGGTTCTAGAACACATTTTGTCGCTTGTCTCTTTTAAGGCAAGTGAACCAGTGGACGAAGTCCTATTTCTTCCTCATACGGGCTTATTTCTTTATTTTCTGGTTATTTTTTTAGTTCTAAAAGGTAGGAAGACGGCAAAAAGCGACTGGAGCGTTGAGGCGTGAAGCTTTCTCTTACTCCCTTTCTTTTCTTTCCCTTAGAGGGTAAGAGCGAAAAGAAACTGGAACCTTGTTGAGTTAAAAGAACAAGATTTTTTTTCTTTTTTCCTTCTTCCCTCCCCGGGTTTGGGTGCCATACTGCTCCACCACATATAGGTGATAATAAAAGCAAGGAAGACAAGAAAGGGATAAAATTCGAGCCACTGCTTTAGCTGCAAAGTGAGACAGTTCAATAGAAAAGCAGCGCTTATGAAATGTATACATTCAAAATGAATATATTCTCGAACGAAAATAGTACTGCAACATTCCTACGTAAAAGGAGCAAAGAATTTGCATAAAGATTTCAGACTTAACAATCATTTGTTGTATTTTTCGAAAACACTGCTCACCTTTTCTTTTTCTTAGCCTTTTTTTTTTTTTTTTTTTTTAATTGTGTAGGGAACTTCTGCGAACCTGGAATATACGTCTCATTATTTTCTGCTCGAAGATATATTTCTGTCAAATAAGACAAAAATAACCACAAATCTGTTTTTAATAAGCATTTTTTATTCTATCACTTTAAACTCTGGAGTATCATTTGATTTTATTTTAAAATTTATAATCTTTTTCTTTAAACGTTTCAGACGGACGTTTTTAGCATACCTTCTTGAATAAATATTATGCGATGATATGGGAAGAGCAGAACTAACTAAATTAAAAGACGTAATTTTTTTGTCTTAATTTATAACAAAAAATATTGATGAATAATTTGAAAAGTATCTTAAATGAAATTAATAACAAAGGCATCCTCGTGCCTTTTACCACGCGTAAAGTGGAAAAAAAAAAGCCACTTTACGTTAGATAACTATCCACAAAGGCATCCCTTCTTGGGTGGATATCTCTTGTATCCTATTTTCTCTGCTATAATCTGTTTCCTATTTTAATAAAAACATCCGATAATACGCATTTTAATTATATATTTTAAAAACTGTGAACGGCATCAGAATATTAAAATTTACGTCTTTAATTCTGTATTAATTGTTCATTTCATATGCAGAAATGCCATTTCAGCGGCTTTATAACTTAGTTAAGCATGCGCAATTTTACTTGTGCTAAATAAATTCCGCGAAAAATTTAGAGATGAATAAAATTACTTTAGATTCTCAATATAGTTATAAATGTCCCTCATATATAAATGACGATAAAAAATACCTTAATCATTTCACTAAAATACTACAATATATTAATATGCAACTTTATACTACCAAAAATTACGCCGCGACTTATTTTTACCTACTAGCAGTTTTGATGCTGTGAAATTTATTTACCAAAAAATTAATTATTAATATAATGAAAACCAATTTCAAAATGATTTTAGATAATTTGTAAAATTTATTTAATGCTTCTTAACGAAATGCAGAAATTCTGAATGATATATTGTAATTATTTGTTAAAAAATAAAGTAGTATGAAATGTCTTTTTATTGCCTTCTTTCTTTCTTATTACACAAATATTATGAGGTATTGCCCTCGTCTTACTGCAGGCCTTCGTGGTGTAATGGTAGCACACTCGGCGCGTATTCGAGAGGTCCAGGTTCGAGTCCCGGCAAGGGAATTGCTCATTTTTCACGGAGTCCTGCTTTTAAAAAAATACCTAATGACTCTACAATATTACAATTATAAAATGTAATAACTATCGCTTATTGCCATAAATCTAGCATACCAGATAATGCAAGAAGTTAAAATACCCAAATTTTCTTATAAATAAATCTTACAAAATTCCTTCGAAATCCAACAGACCATTTGAGCTGAAAACCAAGATTTGAAAATTGCAAACCGCAATTAAAACGAAAAGCCCTTCTTTATTTCTCATTACGCACATAAAGAAGGGAAAATGTTTTAACGTGTTCATATCATTGGTAAAAAAAATTACTAAAAAAATGAAAAAAGTAAAAAATTAAACCTTTAAGCAGCATCTACTGAAATATTTTCAATATAGTAATTTTAAAAGAAGGCAGTAAATACAGCAGCAAAATACAAGAGAGATAAACGATTTAATCTCCATACTAAAGCGATTTTCAGTAGTTACTACAGTAACTACGTAAAATGAAAACAATGAAGAACGTTGAAATTATTTAATCCTTCCATGAAACTTTCAGATAGATTAAAATGCTAGAAAAGGCTTTTTTATATTATGAATTTGGAAACACCGCCATAATAAGACTGAAGTTGGTTTAATAGGAATTTAGGCACGTGTCGAATTATTTTTTGGGCTAAGTGCCTACGAAATGAGCATATAAATTCTACTGAGGGGAAAAAATGTAGAAAATGTTTCAGTTGCGCAAAATGATAAGCAAGAAATTAATAACTACTTTTCTCTCTAAAACTTTTGATTGTATAAAATATCTATGAATTTTAGATATGAATCGATTCTCGATCTCCATAATGTTTTTGATTCTTTACAAATTTTTGATTTTTTACAAATTTGTTTTTGATCCTTATATTTTCGAATATTATGACATAGTTCTTAATCAACAACGTAACTACAAAATTACGTGCAAAAATTAAGTAGTATTAACCAGACGCAATAATCATTTAATGTTTTTAAATATGATTTTTATAACAGAAAAGACACATTTCTGGTTTTCCCTTTGGCAAACAATCTATTGATAAGCGGACGCGAAAACTAGACCTCATCGTTTATAAAATAGGAATTAGTGATTTATAGCTACAGTAGAAACATTTACACGCAAAAAAAATTTAACCATCAGCATAAATCGTGCGCATTTATCCCCAAATGCATAATACTTTTCTAACTCCTTTTCCTGTCACTCATAAAAAAAAAGAGAGAGAGAAAGTGAATTTTGTAAAGCTTCTCTCTAAGGAAAGGAGATAAAACTTATAAGTGTTTGCAAGGAAAGAGGAAAAACTGCAACTTAATTATTTTGTATTTTATTTTTTTAACTAATACGGATATGTTGAACTTGCAGTTAAACAAAAATGAGACCATACAACAAAACAAAACAAAACAAAACAAAAAACAGTTGAATGTGCTCGTCATATATAAACGGAGGACGTATTCCCAGTTTTAGCATTCAGCAAGATTGACTGTGCTTACCAATGGAATGTTAATTCTCAATTTGTTTTAGAAACGTAGAAGTATGGGTTAAAAAATAAACTGCTATACAAAGAGGTCAGAACTAGAATCCCTAGCTTAGTAGCGAGAGGCTTAGAGCTTAGAAACTTAGATCCCTAGCTTAGAAGCTTAGAAGCGAGAGGTTAAAGGTTAACAAGTATTGAAGTGAGCTGTTGAGTGGTTTAGAAAGTTAACAAAAGTACTACAGTAAAAAAGATATACGTAAAATTATTTTCGGCTTACACTATAAAAATTATTATTTTATGCTGTAGGGTTTATATTTATTTTAATTAACATTTATTTTAAGTTTAAGCTGTCTTTCCTGTCAAGCCTTACTTTCCCCTGGAATGTAAGGCTTGACAGGCCAGAGTATGTAAATTTTGCCAATGCCAATGCCAGAGTATGTAAATTTTAGTAGAACGCGCAAAGTATTCAAATTTTAAGCAGAAGCAATTTGAGTTAAATAGATGGGAAACGAGTTTGTAGGTGTTCTTTCTTGCTTCACGAGCGTGAAGGTTGCTAGGTAGAAATTTAAGAACCGCGCGTTTCGGCCTGTGAGCCTACTTCGGCAGTTAGTTGAATCTTTCAACGTCTTATTAAGAAAGTTTGCTGAAATCTCAGCTGTATCTTAGAACGCGGTTAATTTTAGTCACGTTTATAGAGCCTCGTAGGTAGTGACTTGTTATTTATTCATTTTTAGTTGTGCTTTCTTATTTTTATTTAACCGCCGGGTCGGCGTAGTTTGTGAGCGTCAAGTGAACGCATCTGTAACTTCTAAAGTGGAATAAAAGGGAGTTAAACCCTTCTCAAGAGTTTGTGTAATTCCAGTTCATATCAGTCACTACTATTGTTGCGGGAAAGTTGGGGCCACGCAACATCACAATGCATTGAGATTTACTCTCTGAAAACAGCTCAAACAATTAAAGTTCTCTTTAACACAGAACAGGACAAATAACGCTTTTGAATTCAACCTTTATTAGTTTCTCCATTAGATTAGTTTCATTTGATAGCAATATTAGTTCTGGAAGAAAATGCTTTTCCTTATATCTAATAATATCTATGACAACTATTATTACTATCACTGCTCATAGCATCGAAAAAGTAATAAATCATATTGACATCTCATGCCATCTCCAAAGACACCGAACAAATCATGTGGGTATTAAAATGGCCCATTCACACATAATACATATAAGCTAACTCTATTCTTAGAATACGACACATTTATGAAAATAAATTATTTAGTTTAAATAAAAAAAAAACATAGAAATTGTCTTTGGAATCCCCAAGACATACCATATATAGATTAAAAACAGTAAATAAGAGGTATAATATTATAAGATATTTCTCCCACTTCCCTAGCGTGCCTTCGTGGTGTAACGGTAGCACACTGGGCCGATATTCCAGAGGTCCGTGGTTCGATTCCCGACAAAGGCGTTGTTAATTTTTCATCTCTCCGGTCTCCCCCCAAAAATAAATAAATAAACCTAATGCCTCTACAATATAGCTACGCGAACTTAGTTTTCTCATTTCACCACTGTAATCAAACTAAGTCTGAATTATACTATTCAAAGTAACAAAATGAAGTGTTACGTTGCATACTCCTTTAGTCAAAGAGTTGATATTTCATAGTTTTTAATACGATTACGAACAGTCATAAAACTCTAAACAAGTAGCTTTTCTCTCTTTTCTTCCCTATTGTAATTAAATACTGGTGACTAAAATACTCGCTCAAGATATAATCCTATTCTGAAAGCCTATTCTGAAAGAAAGAGAGGAATTAGGCATCTTAAGATTTATCTAAAGGTAATATCATTTTGTTATGTAAGTTAATTGGCATTAATATAATATGTTGACTGGTTTCAGCAATAAAGAATGAAAAAAAATCTTGATGATTAAAAAAATTATTGAAGAGTTTCCTCATGTTGTTTTTTAAGTATAAAAGCTAAACAATAACTGGAACAGTTAGCTTTATTATATTCGAAATTAGAAGGATTCCTACAGAGAAATATATCGATTGTAAGAGGATGCGAAACGCAACATAAAGAATTCAATAAATATTCGAATCTGTGTTCTTAGCTACACAACTTTTACGCTATCTAAAATACAACTCATATTTATAAAAGATTTGGTTTAAATAAATAAATAAATAAATATATCGAAAAAAACGTTCAATCATTGATCGGAGTTTTATGTGATGGCAAAGCGGATCAATCTAGTTTCACTCACCAAATGGCCTCAACTCGCTGAAATCGATGACTTGCACACGGATTTTCTCAGCGAATAAGTTTTTTCGTATCAAGAACACGCTAGTTTAGTGGTTATTATTTATTTTATTTTATTTACTTACTTTGTTTTTCTCTATTATATGCGGGTTTTTAAATAAAGAGATTTCATGTGCGTTCATTTCAAAATGCGATGCAGTCCTCCTAACCTTTTCACTCATAAAAAAAGTTAAAAGGTTAATTTTTTACAGTAATTTTTGTTTCACATACATTTTCTTGAACAAGTCAGCTTGATGACAAAGTAACTGAAGCTTTTAGTTCGGGATACAAAATTATATAACGCAAAAACTGTTTTACATAAAGTAGGTCATGACCCGGGGTGAGGTTATATCGGATTGATCGTGACCTGGGGGGGGATTCATGATAAAAGTTACGAGGGATGAGGGCAGAAATATGCACAAGTACCCACAGAAGATCGAAGTATTTCCCTTTTTAAGTCATATTAATGTCTTAAAATGATATTAGAAGTATTGTTTCTACTCCAAGTAATGCAATCGTGCATGAAAATTATGCATAATAATGCACCCTAGCGCAATGTCTGATTCCAATTTTTGATTTCAACACGGTGGTTTAATACCATACGTCGCAAGGATAAGCAGGCATATTTTCTCAACGATATTCTTCAGCTAATTTTTATCGCAGTAGAGATTTCCTGATTTAACGGCCCCGGACTTCTTTCTCTGGCAGTACACCGTGAATCCAAAGAATACCAAAGCTCCAGATTTAACATGCTTAATAACATACTTTATATTTTAAAGCAAATAGAAAATTTTTTACATACTTACAACAGGTAAATATTCTGATTTAAAAATGAAAAATTATGTCTGGCTTTATGTCCTCAGCGACTTGCTCTGCAATACCTCACTCTTATTGATGTGGCTGTTATAACACACTGAGTTTCCTCTTTAAGTGTGCAGAGTTTAGACATCTCCTTGGCAAATCATACACTGCAACTAAACTTTAAATAAACTGGCAGCGAATTATCGTTAAGCAACAACAAACTTGAGAAGGGTGTAAAAAGTCCCTTTATTTAAAACTAAATAAGAAGAGAAGGCATATTTTGTGCTTATAACTCAGCCAACCACTTGTGGCGAGATAACTTAAAGTACAGAAAGTTAAAAGTAAAATTTAATTTCTAATAGGCTAGTAGCCGGAGACAGCACAAATCAGTTTAATAGAAGTTGGCTCAAAACTCAACCGGTGTGAAATTTAACTATCGGCAATAATAAAACAAGGCCAGAGACTGCAATTCTCACCTTATTTAAAAACCTACTAACCTGGCATCGAGAGGTAGAATATGCTCTGTCTTACAATCTTAAAAACCTCATCTTAAATACACGCGAACTAAATTTCCATTCTAATGGGAAAACGGAAGGAAGAAGTCACAATGAAGATCCAAAACATAAAATAACTGGTTAATTAAAATAAAAGGAAAATCACAAGTTCTTCCGTTGTTAATCTTTCAAGGATTTCTAGGATTCTAAGTTCGGATTTTTTTTTGGGGGGGGGGGGAATTGAAGTAATACTCTCACTCACAGTAGCGATGTTTTGCACACACCGGGTGGATCGACAGTGTGGTGGTTGAACGTCTGCGGTCGAACTTGAATCCTCAATTTTTTTATCAACCTGGGAACTTTTGTTTCATTTATTGCACTTTCGTGTCCAAAGATTGCATGAAGCTTCCTAACAGTCCGTGTTTAATGCTCGCCATTCTTCTACTAATGAGGTTTCACAATCAAAACTTGCTGTTTCTTGGCGTAACGCCCCATGTCAACTGCGCTACAACAAAACAGGGAAATGAACGGAGAGTGATAAAATGCCACTGTTGCCACGTCAAATCAAACTCGACATTCTTATATCGGAACATTTATTTTACGATTAAGTATTTTTGCTGGCATATATATATCAGTGTTTTCGTTGGGACACCCTGTACTATATTCATTCTTGATGTGAGTAGAAGCTTCAACGAGGCATTATACATGAAATCTGACATTTGTGGAATCTGCATATACGATTGCGTGATTGCTTTAATTGCAATAGAAAGATTTTTAACATAATTTTTAAGACGTGTAGCTATTTCAATAAACTGGTGTAAATATTCTTCCTTTTCCAAATGATACTAGGCGCATATCTACACCATTCCGCTATATATGATCACAAAACCGATCTCTAACTCATATAATTATAATAATCAATATATAAACGATTACAAACATTTCACAAAGGAATATAGATTTAAATAATTGACTCATAATGAAAATCGATATTAACGTAAATGCGAAGTGTTTCGAATTACAGAGGAATACAGGCCTTAGGAGGAATGCCTTCAAACAAACCTTTCTGAGGGAAGTTACTACAGAAGTTGCCAATGGCATTAGACATTTGAACACTGGTAATTCGGTCTGGGGCAATTCCCAGCGAGGGTATTTGAACGGGTATTTGGGTTCTATCTTGGCTTTCTCCATATGTAACATAAATTTGAGCCACTTTAACTTAGAAAGTCCTTCATGAAGATATGTCTACTCTTAGGCAGACAGCTCTAGAATGTTTTGCCATATCTAATAAATTCAATCCAGCTTGAGGGAAGATAACTCATATCCATATAACGCATAGTAAAAACCAACAAAATCACGTATAGTCAGCCCATTCAGTTACCGAAAAGCAAATTAGGAATGAACTGCCAGTATTTAGAAGTCTTATTCACTCAGACATTGACTGGCACATGAAAATACACTATAACGATTATAACAATCTCTGAAATGTCAAAAACGGTTTCATTACATTCAATGGAAAATGTTTGAAACAAATATTCCAGAACATATAAGGCAAGCATCTAAAAAAATTATTTGAAAACCGAAGAAATTAATAAATAACATACAGGAAGGAAAGAAATGTCTCACATTTCACTAATGTAATTAATAATCATTACTCTAACATGACTGATAATCTAAGTCCACATTAATGCAAAATAGCATACTAAAGAATGAAGCAGTGAAAGCCGCATACTACCTGTCTCTCAGACAAAAATAAATGACGGTTTTTGCAACATATAACGGGAGAAAGTAAAAAATAAAAGTATAATATGAAAAGGGTTGATCCTCTGAGGAGAAAAACCTTAGCTATTCATTCGACACCTACCGTTTTCTTCACGTCGTACATTTTCCCTACAAAAAGACAACCCGGTTGCATGCAAGCCGTAAAAAAAAAAAAAAAAAAAAAAAAAAAAAAAATCTTACAGCGGACACCCTATAGAGTATAACGCTCTTTCCGAATAGATTCCGGGAAAAAATGAGTCTACCACAGCTGAATAGAGCCACAGGGGGTCCTGAAATGACGAAGATCCAATGGCTAAATGAAAATGGATGCTGTCTTATGGGAATATCTCTGCAACGGTCTAAGCACCACAACACTCCCTCAGGGTCAAAATATCTGAAACTTCCCGTTTTAGAAATATATACTCTTTTTAAACACAGGTGAGAAAAAAGGTATTGAGACATCTGTTATGGAGTAATTGATATACAGTTAATTCAGTTGTTCACCTGCCAAACAGTGAAAGCAATCCTTCTTTTTCCGCAGTCTGATTATAAAAACATAAGAATGATAAATTTCATACGCCAAACACTTAACTTGGTCACATCATAAAACTAAAATAATAATAAAAATACGAAATTTTCTCTTCTATGGGCTATTATTACAATTAAATGTTTTTTCTGAAAATATTACTTCAACTATAAAAACTAATATTTAATACCAAAGCAAAGCAGCGTCGAAAAGTAAACTGATTCCCTGCTAATAAATGGAAAGTTTAGGATAAGTTTGTCAAATCTTAATATTAAATTAACTAGCAAATTAGCCCAGGAATGTTATTTATGCTGAAACATCTGGCTACGAGGAGACAATTGAAAATCGTGCTGCCATGTTTAAATTAAAGTGAAACACTGCTATTTAAATTACTTCAAAGAGGCATAAAGGCCTTTCATTCTGGAAATCAAATCCTTTTGAGTAGCTTTCAGAATTTACAATCTTTTATATACGCAAACCAAACAGAACCAGAAACAAGTCGTTTGATGATAATTTGCTGAAGATTAAAATCGAAATTATACATTAATGCCCCTTCTCTATGCAGTTCATACACACCATTGAAGCTTCAATGATTTAATTTTAAATTCCAAAGCGAGATTTTGGTTATATAATAAATTCAAAGCTCTAAGAGTTTCAAATTAAACACATTCATGGCACTCTAAAAGGTTTTACAGCCAATCCTTTACTTTTTTCCAGAGTTTAAAGAGTAAGTTAAAAGATTTTAATCTAAATCTGAAGCACAGTTATATTAATGATAGATACTCGAGAACGTGGAAACTTTCAAATTATTCAATGTGTACCTTTAATTGCTCGAGCGAAAACTTTTAACCCCTTCCGGCACGCTACTTTTTAAAGTCGGAGTTTCGATAAAAAAAAAAAAAAAAAAGAAAAAAGAAAAAGAAAAGAAAAGAAAAGTAGGCTGTCTAATTAGGCCTAGAGGAGTACACAAGTAAAATTTTGTGAAGATAGCACTTATCTTTTTAATTCTGTGGGTGTGCCCAAGGTGGCACATTGATTGAATACAACTTCGAAAAGAGTGCTGAAACGAGCATTGTTGTCAATGAACTGACCGATGAGATGCGGAGAATAAAGAATACAGATTCTCAGTTGTCCTAGATTATCGGTGAGCCCGTTTTCGGCACACCTAGGGTTCGCCGTTTGATTTTAGGCAAGATTTCAAGGTAAAAATTTAAAACTAATATAGAATAAGGCGATTAGCATACAGTCAAAAAAATAACATAGAAATTTCTTTCCAAACAATTCCTTTTATAGCCTAAAAAAATATGGAAGATTTCTTTGAAAAATGAGAAAATATATGGACTGGTTTGTGTTCAGCTGCTATCTACTATAAATAAAGAAGGTTCAGAGTAACCTACAGTAACCTATAATTCCTTTTTCATTCAATTTTTCTGTGCGTACAGAAGGAAATTTTTAGGTGTGTCTAGACCGTACACACTGTGCCGCAAAGGGTTAAAGAAACCCTTTCGCAACTTATTGCTGTTTTTCGTTCGTGAATAGTGAAATAACATAAAAAAAATTAATTAATACTAATAATAGAAACAATTACTGACACTATAAAATTTAAATTCTGCTTTTACAGAGCATAATGCGTATCTTGGAGTATACGAATTTATATTATAACTTTAGAAAATTTTTAGCGTAAATTGTTATATTTCTGAATAAGAAAAAAATGATTTTTTTTCCTGAATTATCCTCCCGCATGATAGCCCCTTACTGTGAGGCAAGAATATGCGGGTAAACTCCTGGAAATGAAGGTCAAGTATATTTGAACTTCCCCTATAAAGCACGATGGTAAATGCACCTAGTACCGCTGAACAAATTGATAATGATACATATTTAGAAAGAGAAAAAACTGAATGAATTGTATTCATATCTTCTAGAGTTAGACATATTTGAAAACGACAGAGTAATTGCATTATAAGCATCATATTATGAGAAGCAATGTTGTCGCCACTTTTGGAAATGCTTCAACGAAATGCTGAAGAAGATAAAATATCTGCATTCATCTACTTGAGATTATATTAAGTGCTCTAAAGAGTATTTTATAATAAATGAACATTTTTTTTTTATCAAGAGATAAAATAGATCATTAGATTGAGGACATAGTTCATACAACTAATTTAAATCAAAACATTATAATACAAAATTTCAGAAAAATAATAGAATACACTGAAACTTCATTACTCCTTTCAAAAGAAATAGCTACGAATCGACATTTTAGCTTTTCGCATTATTGGCGAAAGGTGAAAGTTTCATAAAACGGTAAAAAACAAGCAATTAAAAATATTTGTTCCTCTTTTTTACTACAGTTTTGTATTTTTCTGTAAAAGTAAAAGGAATCTGTAGTTATGTAAATAAAAACTGATTACCTATTCTAAAATGTTACATTTGTGTGGTTTGTAATTTAAATAACCATACACGTGTGAAGCTTAATAAAAGAAATGTGACTGTTGCGTGGTAGGCATTTTCATGTAACTAGTTTGTACAGGATACATTATTTATGATCATTTAATTTAATCCAAATGCTTCGCACACTGCATAAGTGTTCGGCAAACGCAACTTAAATACGTAACAGGAAGTTCGTACATTCATCATGCGAGTAATTACGTTCCCATGTTGAAGAAAATCATAGACCTTTTTTTTTTTTTTTTTTTAAGGTCTATCGTTAAAATGTTGACCTACAATTTTAAAACGACTCCGAAATTGTATGTCTTTTAAGCATTTCCGGTATCTCCAGTATCAATGAGTTTCACAGGAACTGAATTGAATTGACTATATTACTCTATAAGCTAATAAGGTTTTTCTTTTTAAAAAGGTAAATCTTGATCAAGAATTGCATAACTTAATTTTTTATTTAAATCTCATTTTACGTTTTTCTTACTTGCCCTAAAAGACAGATATTCGTTGACTCCAAATTTTCGAGAGGTTCGAATCCCGCGAACGGGCTGGCTGCATGGGCGTTTTCGTGGTTTTCCCCATGTGTAAAGGTCCGTCCACACGAGTACGCTCGAAACGTAGCTGACGAACGCGCTTTTACGTTACCAGCGTAAAAGCGTCCAAACGAGTACGCTTGCGAATAGTGCGTTTAACCAATAGAATTATTTTGCGCAAAAATCACGTGACGCTGTAATATAGCGTCAACAGAGCTGTATCTTATTACTTCGCTGTTCTTCTGTATGTTTTGCGGCAAGTTGTCCGAATCAGATGATTTTTTTTATAGCTGAAACTTTACTATTATGTGCAGTTATTAAGCAGAGGCAATACCGCAAAAAATGGCGAGAATGAGTCCGAAAGATTTATTTAGAGCGACCTGTTCAAAGAGATTTTTTTTTTCTTTTTTAGTGCCTTGTTTGCGAAAGGAATATCTGGAATTATTAAATTCCTACTATTAGTTCACACTCTCCCTATATCCTGTTTAAATTTTCAGTACATAAAATGCTTTTTATTCATCCACTCAAGTTCAAATACAATTTTTTAAACTTGCAGTGAATGACACTTGATGTTAATACAGATTTTTCACATATTAATTTTTTTTTTTAATTTTTAATTTAAAAAAATTGTTTTTATTTTTATTTATTTATTTATTTATTTTTGCATTTTTAAACTTTTTTTGTGGACCTAAGTAGGAATTGACTTAATTTTTTTGTTTGTGGGGGGGGGTATATTACTTGTTTTTTAATTCCTTCAGGATGAGTATCGACCAGTTTGACAGACTTGCAGATTCTATATCGTATGAAAATTAGGATTTATAAAATTGGTTTGGAATACAGTATATAAAGAGAATTAAATTACTTAATTCTCTTTATATACACCATCCACCATATAATAAAACAACCAACTTCATATTTTTTTAACTCGCTCTCCTTTGGTCTTTTGTTTTTCTTTTTATTTATTTTTGAATTTAGAATGAGGTTCAAACTTCGGACAGTTTATGAGAAATTATGTGCATGATAAAATATGCAATAAAGTAAAAATAAAGAGAGAATTTATAGATGATATATGATAAAGAGATGCAGATATATTTTTACATAAGGATTTCTATTTGCATTGCACATTCTTAAACTAAATTAAAAACAATAATAATAATGTATAAAATAAGAAATGAAAACAATAATAATTGGTAAAATAAGAATATAATGATTCATGATTAAATATAAGAAACACGTTTCAAAATGAGAAAAGCTAACTGAATTATACCGTCTACGGCTGAGTTCGAACTTGCCACCTTTCCATTCCTCCGCTACCAAAGCAGCGCGCTGACCACTCAGCTATCTGTGATAGCAGCATTTGTGAAAAATAATGTAACAAGTAGAAGTCGCTGCAAAGGTAATTTAATTAAACTTCAATAAATTATTGCTGTATGACACAAGTTGTAACTTTCCTCCAAAATTTCGTAATTGTATTTTATTGAATACTCTTTCACAGTCAACTGCCTTATTTTAGAAGTTATTATATTGCTGAAGTTAGATTTTGGTGTATGTAATATTGGGATATTTATAGAGCTTTTTATTACACATGATATAGCCAATATTTATAATAATTAAGGAGAATTTTGTAAGGCAGAAACTTTGATTTCTTGGAAACTGTAATTTATTTAAGTTCCTATTACTTACGGTGTTATAAATAGGTGAAGCATATGGATATACTGGTCGGATCATTGCTTTATAAGAATACAGTTTTCCCCTTTAATGAGAATTTTAAATGTATACTAATATGTACGGTTTGAGAAATCTGAAAATGGCGTGAACAATGCTGATTATTTTATTGCTGTATACAGTTATATTTCTAAGCAAAAACTCATCTTTGTGTGGCTCTGACGCCATATTGAAACGGGTAAACAAGAAGGTTTTCTGATTATGACACGTGATAAGAATTCGGTCGGCTATTGGCTATACGCGCGCGTCGCGGGCGAAAAAGCTGAACAGGAGCGTACTCAGTTTTGCGTCTTCTGCGTCCTGCGAATTTACGCCGGCGTCAAAAAAGTTACGTCAACTACGTCGGGAGCGTCCTCGTGTGGACGGGCCTTAACGTGTATACGAGCCAGTTTCCCTTAGAAAGTCCTCCACGAAGGCATCCCTCCCCTTAGGCAGATAGCCCTCGTGTGCTTTGCCATAATTAAATACACCACCACATACCACACCACACCAAATTTTCGATATTTACGGTGTATAAAAATAACCTTCTGTACAAGCCTTTTATAAATCTGGAAAGCTGTACAATACTTTAGCTTAAAAAAGTGGTAAAATAATCAGTAATAAATAACAATAAGTAATATACGACATTAATGTATTAAATATAACATAATTATTATTATAATTGATTATATATAATACATAACATACAATTATTATTGCAATTGTGTGTGCGTGTGTGATTACGGCAAAGCCTCGAGGGCTATCTGCCTAAGGGGAGGGATGCCTTCGTGGAGGACCTTCTAAGGGGAACTAGCTCGTATACACGTTACACATGGGAAAACGCCCATGCAGCCAGCCCGTTCACGGGATTCGAACCTCGGACTGAACTACCAGTGTTCAGCGACTTTACCGCTCGGCCGCTGGTGGGCCTCATTATTATAATTGAATATATATAATAAATACATGTAATTATTATTATAATGCATTAATGTATTATAAATAAGAAGTAATACATATAACAATGCGCAGCTGGCTATCTAAAGACGTCAGCGTATTCTCCAGACTTTTCGTTTTATTTAAGTTCAATTATAAGGTATTTCTCCCAACTTCTTGGCGTGCCTTCGTCGTGTAATAGTTCTGCACGCTGGGCCGGTATCCCGAGGTCCGCGGTTCGATTCCTGGCGAAGGCGTTTGCTGATTTTTCATCACTGCTGCTTTAAAAATAACCTAATGTCTTACAGTGGCGCCCGAACTAAAAGAGTGGTGGATGATGATTTCTTCCCACCCAGGATTCGGCGATTGGGTCCCCTAAAAACCTCAGTCGCCCTTTAAAAGGGTAGCATATAAGGTATTTCTCCCATCTTCTTGACGTGCCTTCGTGGTGTAGTGGTTCTGCACGCTGGGCCGGTATCCAGAGGTCGGCCATTCGATTCCCGGCGAAGGCGTTTGCTCATTTTTCATCACTCCTGCTTTAAAAATAACCTAATGTCTGCACACAATTACCTGGAAATATTCAAAAGATCTGCAGCTTACTACGTTAAACAATACAATCCAACGGGTTTTTTTTTTTACTTCTGATACAGGTACATAATGTCAATGCTGCGCAGTCCACTACTTGGATTATGGAATTACTCTAAAGGAGTTTCTGATAAGAAATTTTTGAAAATCTTTTAAGTTAAAACGGGTAAATAATTGCAGAATAATTATAGACATTAATCAGGAGTTTTAATCAGAAATTACTTCAAAACGTTTCAAATGCAAACACGCCACTAATTATTAAGGCAGTCGCATATTATATGAGAAGCACGGTATATTTGTTCCGACTCTCAAAAATGGATATCGCTAGGGAAATCATTACGAGAAACTATCAGCACGCAAATTCCTCTACCGCTGTTTTCTGTCCAGAAACAAATACAGATATTAAAAAAAAATGATTACAGTATGTGTGTTCGGAAGAGTTAAGTTATATAATTTGATTACTTCTTATTTACGCATTTTAACACGCGCAACTACTTACAGTGTGCTAGATGTGTATATATACATCTATGAATGTCATAAAATATCCCAATTCCAGTGAACTGTCAACTTTTGAACCAGTATCCTCACTATCGATTTATATCGATATTGATTCCTCGAGCCCATAGCAATCCGCCCACTTCGCTTCAGTTCTTTCGCCACCCACTTTTTTTTCCTTCTCATAAATTTCAGTATCTTTTTTTCGTCAGCAACCCGCTGAGCTGTCGGCATGAGGGAGGGGGAAGAAATCCGGCCAATGTCCGTTACAGAGAGGCCATGCAGAGATCAGCACATTTCCGGACCCATACGTGTAGCGACTCTAGTGCCATGGGGGGCTGGGGGGAAGATGGAGCCTCCATTGAACCATGGAGAATGGTACGGTCCCGAAGCTTTTATATAGAGTAGGGGAAAGAACAGCCTGGCAATGTTGCTCATGACAGAATAGGTTTCTTTTATGTAGGATGAACGATTAGTACCCTGTTAACCTCAGCAGATTTCTTTTGGGAACTAGTAATGAGGAATCAAAGAATCTGTTACTAGAGAAAATTAAAAAAAATACCTCGTTTACTTATTTATGTTTCACATTTTCTCTGACTTTACCTGTCCTTCATTCAGTTTCCCATTCAATGTTCTTAGAAAAGAAAGAAATAAAACACCAAGTTTTGCATATATAATCCTATTTCAGCGGATTTACTCAGGATAAACTTAAAGCAAATAAGCAACGGCGAACTTTGCTAAAGACAGGATCACGGAGAAAAGTCTTTTATCCTAATCGGTACAATCTTCGTTATCCTAATCACAGACATATCATTCAGATTGCAAGGAATAAGCATCGGCTAACTTTGCTAAAGACAGGATCACGGAGAAACGTCTTTTATCCTAATCGGTACAATCTTCGTTATCCTAATCACAGACATATCATTCAGATTGCAAGGAATAAGCATAGACTGACTCCCTTGGGCTTCATAGGTGATTACATTATGATTAAGAATGGATTTCCTTAGCGGATATATCGTAATATAGTGACATGGTAAGAATTCTCTAGTAGTGATTTTATTTTTTTCCCGGGAAACGTAAGCAAGAGGATAAATAGCAGCACTGTCTCAGACGATAAAAGCATAGATACATTTATGCCAGCATATCGGTAATTTGCAAATAAAAAGGATGCAAAAATCAGATAATAACATTATATTGAAATAGTTGTTACATCAATCGATGCTTTCGGAAAACATCCAAAACTAGAACGCAATAAAGTAACATGTATAATGCACTGGTGGTGCATCCTAATACTGACACTAACTTTATGCAAGATATGAGTTCTAATTAAAACTTGAAGCAATTCTCCAGAAAAAAAAAAAAAAAAAAGAGGAGTGTCTTTTTTGGACACTCCTCCAAAAAAGACAAGAATTTTTTGTAAAAATCTATGTCTTCCTTCACAATAATAACGGAATTAAAACAGCTGAAATATGTTCTTGAAAAACTAATTATTTTAAACTTCAGGGATTTATGACATTTGACAGACGTTTGAAAGATATCAATTGCCTACAACGACTAAACTTGACAGATAGGAATGATTAAATGATGGCAAGACCGCCAATCCAAAGTAAACGGCATTAATTTAATGGTCTAGTAATAAAAATGCTCACAGTTTTACAGGTGCATCTTTGTTTACCAAGTTTAAACAGCCCTCATTTTTTCAGTTCTTTACATAGGGAAAAATATATTAATCCTGATCTATTATTTCCTGGCTTCGTAAATGAACCGTTCTAAATAAGGGGCGATCTAGGGTCGGGGTTTCGCGCTAATCGCTCATATTGGGGCAGAAAAACGATTTGTCATTATCTGATGGCTGGGAGATTTGAGATCGTTTTTTGATTGCGGTATTTCTAGAGACTCCGACAGAAAGGGATCTTTTCCAAAATCAGATACCAGCTGTGGATATAACTTCCAAGTTTTCGACTAAGAAATGTCTACTTGGCTGTATAGATACTAAAAAAAATACTCTTTACAAATTATTGACAACAATTTGTAGAAAACGATTACAGCTTTTATAATTTGACCGATTACAATTTGTCCAAAGACTGAGAACAAACTGACCTCTCAAATATATTCATCTAGCTACAAAGGTTTAAAAATTTACTCAAATTATTTGTATACAATACAAAGCTTTTAAATTTAAAATATAAACAAACACACAGTTTAAATAATAAAGCAAAATTATCAACAAGCAGCCATGAATTTAATAAAAACTAATATCAGTATGCCGTGCTATTTTAGTTAATATCAGTATACCGTATTTCACGATTTAACGTACTTTTTCGGGCCTATAAATTTAGAAATAAACATTGTTGAGAATAAATATCATGCGAAAGTGTTATGAACAAAGTTCCTATAATGGTAATAATTTAATAAAAATAATAGATGTATGAGCATAATAAATTCACTTTAGAAAACAATAGAGGAAAAAACTGCAGATAAAAAGAAATAGTGAATAGCAAAGTTACCCCTCGCCATCTGAAACAAAGACATCTTTAATGTCTTTACGGTTTGAAACATATACCTTGGACATAACAGTAGTACTAGAAAAAGACAGATTTAAAAAGCATTACTATTAATGAATTCAGACGCATACTTAACACTTGCCAAACATGATCGCAAATTATCATACATGGGGCTTGGTTCGAGACATTTATTGAGCGTTATATTTCCCGCATTTAATTTTGAGATCGATGAGACAATTTATAAATGAAAACAGATAATCCGCGTATCTTTTTGAAAATTTATGATATGGCTTGTTACTTAAAAAGAGCGGGGATTTTCAGAGAGGGTTTTTTATGATTTGCAGCGCATATGCTAATCAAGAATGAAAATGGATAATTTTCTCTGTTTAGAAAAAGATCTTTCTTTATATATATATATTCGAGAAACATCCATAAAAAAGAATATTCATAACGTTCTTTACTCCTTATTATGCTAAAGAAAGATCTTTTTCTAAACAGAGAAAATTATCCATTTTCATTCTTGATTAGCATATGCGCTGCAAATCATAAAAAACCCTCTCTGAAAAAAAAAAAAAAAAAAAAAAAATATATATATATATATATATATATATATATATATATATATATATATATATATATATATATTAACTAATATTATATATATATATATATATTAACTGTCCCAAAATCAGACGTCACTATTACGTTACACATACGGTACGAATCCTGTACCTCCAGATTACAGATAGGTGCTCTTACTAATTGAGCTATCTGGAAACATTGGTCAGCTCAAACATATTCTTCACTTAGCCGCGAGACTTTCGTAATTTCACCTAAATTAAATAGCGAACAGCTTGTAATAGCATCGAATACGTCATCGCAAATTTTTTGCATGACAATAAATATTCATAATAATACAATGGATTATTAACAAGCAGCAATGAAATGAATGAAAAAATTCGAATTTTAATAAAACTACCCAAACTTTTATAAGAAAATAAACTACTGTGACGTAGCTATTATAAAATATTTTGCTTATTTATGGAACAGAGTGGTAATGAGATCTTCCATACTGCTTGAGTATTTTATATATTATTCCAAAACAGATACATATGGAATATGATCACATATTTCTATATTAAAAATTTGAGTAAAAAAAAATCATTGTACTAACTCTCATGCATTCTGCCTGTTTTATTCGATGTATTTTCTTTTTCATTTTTATTTCTGGACATTCTAAGTTATTTCATTTTCTAAGTTTCAAATATCTACATATGCGAATCACGTTTTCTGCAGAAGCAGCAAGATTGGTGTACCAGGAATTGCTCAGAATTCACGTTTAAAAGCATTCAATGTTGTATGGTTGAACAGCCCAACAGTAGTAGTGTTCTTCAGACTGCTGGACATTGTTAGTTTAAAACCTGGCCTGGCCACAGGGCGTTTTTGTATTTTTTTTTTTTTTTTTTAATGTAGAGGAATGCAAATCAATTTTCTTAGAAAGTCTTCTACCGAAGCACACCTTAGGTAGATAGTCCTAATGTGCTTTGATATGATCCAATAAATAGTTGAATGCATGAAATAACTTATAGTTCGTTCCTTTGTTTTCTGCATTTTCTCTTGTAATACAAATACGAACTAAATTTTCTTTGAATTACTCCTAGAAAGAAGACTTCCGAAGTCATATAATCTTTGTATTTTTTGGCAATGCGTTTAACAAACTCTGTATCCTCTAAAAATATTTATTATTGAATAAGACAGATTGAGGATAGTAATAGTTTAAGTCACAAAACAGTGATTTCATTCTACCACAAAGCAGTTGGAAAATAACACACTGAAAATTAAATGTACAGCAACAAAAATTAGAATAAAAGGCCCTATTTAAGGAAATGTCAAAAATTTTCAAGGACGATAATTGAAGAATCCATTGATATACAAGACATACATAAATTAAGAAAAAAAATCTTTCAATTCAGAGTGCCACAAAAATTCTAGATTCAAAGAAATGTCTGTCAACCTCTTTTATCTCTCTCCTTTATCTACGCGAGGGGTGGGAGACATACGTAAATATTTCTTTTTGAATAACAAGAATTTCTTTTCGTGAACAATAGATAAGACCGCGAATTCAGTAAATGAAAGAAGTTTGCTTTTTTTTTTTTTTTTAAACGACGGATAAATAGTAACTCATATACCATTGTTAGCGAATTGCATAGTGCTATTGGACATATTCCCAAATTAGGTCTTCAGATCTGATTAATTAAAAGCTTGAAACGAAAACAATAATTGGTAAAATTGCAGAACTTAGATCGATAACTTTATCTGAGCTGTAGGAGACATTAGGAAAAATAACTGAAACGATTGATAATGTTGCACATTGTCTGTGCACTCAATTACCCGCATCAATATTCTACAAACTCCAGAAATAATAAATTGCTCAAACATTTCACAAGATAAAATAACCAGAAATCTAGATAACAATCTCTAAAGTTTATCAAAATAAGATAAAAATATTTTTAATTTACACTTTTAGAGAACAATATTTCTTTCATAAAAGCGAAAGGGAATTAGGTTGTTGTAGGAACACGCCTCATCAAAATTTCCCTCAACTAGGCGATGGATATTTTTATCCTTCCCACAAAACTTCATTATTTAAGGAAACTGCAGACTATGAACTGCATTAAAATATACATATTTTGTCAGTTAATATTTTACTTACTTTCTCAGATCCATCGTTATCGGAATACTCTACAGCAAAACTGGATTAAATTATTCGGTTATGACAAAGCAGTATAGTCTTACGTGCCTTGATGGAAGTGGTTTGGTATATTAGCATACAACACACGAAATTTATTGTCAGTCAACCTGAATGGTGTCCCCTCCCCCTCATATGTTATTTTAGCTTTCTCTGTATTACTGCACTTCTGTTTCATTTACATCGGCTCCCTTTTAAACTATACAAATAATATATAAGTAAAATGTTTTAAGGGAAAAAAATCAAGTAAATCGAGTGAATGAATGACTTAACTGAGAATAACGGTGACAATATTATTTAAGTTATGGCTCGTTTCTGTTGAACAACATGTGATTTGTTGAGAGTATTTTTAACTCAGCTCCTGCAAGAGATTAATAACAGAAGAAAACGATATTTGATTGCAAGAGTCAACCAGAGCCAAACTACTTAAAATTTCGAAACTTTAGATAAAAGGTAAGCAAATGAAAGCTGGGCAATTTCCTCACTCCAGATTAAGTGTAAGGCAATCAGGATAAATCTCGGAGGATTCAATATTATTAAAATTATTAATTGTATTAAGATCTGCCCGCAATTTATAGAAACTTACGCTTACTTTAGTCCCAAGAAAGATTTAAAATATATTAAAACATACAATGACTGCACAAATATACGCACCACCACGACCAGTGTCATAGCCAGGAAGGCAAGGTGGACATCTGTTCCCGGGGGCTGAAAATCCTAACTACGCCTCTCAGCAGGACCGTTATTTACAATATAAAACTGACATCGAATTCAATAAACTACAAAAATGTACTGTTACGTAGAATACCTAAAAGAAACATTTAATGAACCGCATAAATAACGCAGGTGAATTCAATATGTTTGCACTCAAACTCTGCACTTGATCATTCGTTTTGGAGATGGTCCCTTTCAGTTTTCTGTGTTTAAAATAAAACCAGACCAATGAAGGGTTATACGAGCTGCAGGTAGGCACTATCGTTTAATGCTAGTGAGTTAACTTTTTTCTGATGCATTTCCGTCAATCGGTTTTTAGAGATTCTTTCAGATTGGAGGGAAAACGGGTATTATTTTGGAGCTTAATTTCTGTGACTATTTGGCAGGAAGTTATTTTTTTTTCCGATATCGATCATATCGATTTCGTTTTTCGCCATCTATACTGATGGCAACCACATTAACCAGAATGACGACCAAGATTCATTGATTGAAAGTAAAGGTAAAGTAACTGCACGACTGATACTCAGGAAACTCGTATACATGATTTAGAGATAGTATGACGCAAATCATCGACAACTATATTTACCTCGGCTTTACTTTTTTTTCTTGTTACATAAAAACAATAAGTTTCTCTTCAATAAAATAAGACCACACACCAAATAAGACCTCAAAGGCCTTCTCTGCACCAGCCATCATACGAGGCAGAAATTCTTTTATCGCTGCCAAAGGAAGCTGCTAAGCACCTAAGAAGTGTCGTAATTTTTGCGCTATCTATATGTTAGTAGCTAGATTCGAAGCAATATGAAGAAAACCTCACGAAAGAAATTACTGAAACTGATATCATGTTGCTTTTGCATAGTGCAATCTATGGAGAAAGTTGGTGACATTAAGCATTCGGATTGAAAAAGCTGAGATAACAAATTGTTCAAAGAAGTTAGTTAACGGCTTCTTGGAACAACTGAACAGAACAAAATTATAAAATTCACGCATAAATTTTATCTTCGTCTTTCAAATGCAAGGAAATATGAGACAGAACATCAGAGTTCTTTCTTATTTATGTCTGAAAATGGAAGGAAAAATCTTTGGAAGGAAATTAAGCGTGTTCCATTCGGAATCATTAAGCAAAATATGCAAATTTTAAGTTTGCATTTAGAAGGAGGACAAAAGAAATGTAGATGCAGTCAGATTCAAACATTTTAAGAATGCTCACAGTGACATATCGTGATAAATGTTAGCTAAAATTTTCCTTACCCCCATTTTCTTTCGTTTCATTTTTTTTAAACATATTTTACTGCCTAAGATTGCTTATGCTTTAAAACAAGACGCAAGAATGAATTTCGTGGAGGCTTTACAAAACAGTTATTTTTGATACGCGAAAAAAGAAGGATAATCAAGCCATTTCACCCATTCAGTTTAGTTTTTACAGCATAGGAAAACTGTCACTGTATACGAATTTATTCATTTGGTACTGCATGCTTTGTTACATGCAGAAAAATCATTAATGATGATAATTGCGGATATGATTGATTTTATATTATTACTAACATAATCATAGAATACAGTGATCATAATATATTTGACGATAATAACATAAATGGTCAAAAATTAAAATCCTGATTAACATTATATTTTAGTATGCTATCATACATTGAAACAAAACTGTTTCATTTTAATGAATGCATTTATAAAATAACTAGAAATATGTGTCCTCAATAGCGGTGTTTTTTGTTCATGAAGGGGAACTGTGTAATTTTTTTGACAGTTTTCTATCAATTCCTTAATAAAAATTATTTAAAAATTTAAAAACTAAAACTGAGTGTCCTTTTAGTTGGAAACTATTCCTTTTGTGCTTAAATATAAATATTATAATCATTTTGGAGCTTATAGTTAATTTACTTACATTCTAAATGAAGTACATTACAATATATAACTGAGTGTCCTTTTAGTCGGAAACTATTCCTTTAGTGCTTAAATATGAATATTACAATGATTTTTGAGCTTATAGTTAATTTACTTACATTCTAAATGAAGAATATTACAATATATAACCCCCCCAAAAAAACAAAGATTTATGCAAATCCTGTTATAAAGAAATTAATATGAAGCATATCACGGACTCGTTTAAGGTTGCTGCGCTTTTTTAAACTATGGCATTTGAAATAATTCAACTTTTAAGCTTATTGCTTTAGAAATCACTTCAAGTGTCATTTAATGTGACAATACATACAAGTCCACCAGGTCTTAATTGGAAACGCTTCTATATGAGCACTAGTAGGGATTCGCAAAAGCTGGTGTACTTCTTTGCCATACACAGAGTATAAAAATGGTGGAAAGAGAGCGCAAAACATATAACAAAAAGAAAAAAATGCACGTGATCAACAAAAACTGAAAAAATATAAAAAAAGTGTCGGTTATTTCAGAGGAAAAAATTTGACTTGCAAACAAAGGTTTCCCCGCTATTTCTAGGGAAATGGAAACATACTGATCTTTTTGGTTCTTTGATGGGAAATATTGACCCGGAGTAGAGGAACTGAATGGAATAAAATGCGTCTGAATTTTCTCTCAGCATAACATTATTGCGCTCTCACACAAACACGTGCGCGTGAATAAATATGTTAAACGCCAGCAACTATTTTGAAAATAATCAGTCTCCGAAATGTGACTCTAAAGACAACCAGTAAGAACAGAGGTATACTGAAATGAAATAAAATAAAATAAGGTTGTAAATTTATTACCGTATTTGACGGCATATAAGACGCACTGGCATATAAGACGCACCCTTATTTAGACGGCCACACACAAGGAAAAAAAGTTTCAATAGCGTGGTTTCTTTTAGTTCTCACGTTTCGTAAAAGCTAAATAAACAATTATTGAATGCAATTACCTTCATGTATAAGACTGTGACCTTCACGTATAAGACGCAGGAAACTTTTTGAGACCAAATTTAGGAAAAAAAAGTGCGTCTTACATGCCGTCAAATACGGTATACTTTCCTGTAGTGTTTCCCTCTCAATGGCGGGCACTTGCCTATAACGGCATTGGATACTCCTAAGGCCAGAAGTGGTGGCCATTTTATTGTGAAGGCACCTAATAGGCCGCCACCCTTACCTCCAATGAAGGGACAATTTTATATCCATGCCTTCTCCGTGATTCGAACCCGGGCCCTTCGGTATCGCCAGTCAGGCTTCCCTAACCACAATACCATCTGGGTGGTCCTGTAGTGTAAAATTCTTAAATGAAATTTTAACCAAGTTTACTATGCGACAAAGTTTGCTCTCCTGTGACGTCACTGACTCATAGGCTGAGTAAAAGCAACTATTCGCCACTCCCTTTGTGTCGTTTCTCCCATTTCCGTATGTCATCTGACGTTATTGAACTCGAGCGTTGGAAAGAGCTTAACCTTGTTTGCCAAATGACTGTGGTTTCAACGCTAATCACAAAATATGAAGATTCGCAAGTTTCAGTTACTGGCTGCACAAATCTCTCAGGCATTCCAAGAAAGAAATTTCTGAATAAGAATACACACGATTAGTTTATTAAAAATAACGTATTCCGAATGCTTTTTAAGTTACTTCTACTTTATTATATGAACTAACACAAATATAAAAGAGGACGTAGGCCTGTATAAAAGAGCATTTATGTACGGATTTCTTAAAATCAATTTTTTCCGTCTAAAAGTTTACATTTATCAACATTAATTGACTTTTGAAAATAAATAAGAAACGGCTCTTTGACTCATATTGCAAGAGAAAATACCCCTTAAGTGATTCTACTGCTATATCTCTGCTAAAGATTTTAATATTTTATCAATTCAAAGCAGATCTTTCGGCGGCGAAAAAAAAAGCGTAACACAGACAAACTATTCATTTTATGATGAATATAAAATTATTAAGTTAGACGTAAATAAACAATTATTAAATGGTTAGGGAATATACCACCACTTTAGAAAGCAAGCTTATATCGACGTTTAGCTTAAGTGAAAGATTTAATTTGAGCCAAATCTGTGCTTTGGCTGGTCAGCTTAAATGGCAACTCATTTAAAATCAGTCTATTAAGAGAGATTTTCATCTATCCATTAAAAGCAGAGACCCACATTTGTAGAAAGACAGCTTTAAACGATACCGCTTTTAATTCGACCTGTTTAAAGCAGGTTTAATTTACCGCCTCTTCAACATGCTTAAATATAGCTTGAAAATTTAAGTCATAAAGCGATATATTTGGTAATAAAGCAAATAAAGCGCAATCACATTCTCACACTCATACTGACGTGTAGGCCATAATTAGCAGCAGATTTCCAACAAATCCAGTACTTTTAATAAATTGATCTAATAGTTAAACGAAGTTTGCTTTCTGCACGAATTGCGATACTTGTTTTCAAAAAGACACTCTAGTAGGAATCAAACGATCCAAACTAAAGATTATATGTGTTCAGAAGAACACATAAAGATTTGACGTAGTTAATAAAATTAATTAAATAGAAATTCTTGAGTTTCCTTATTACGTTAGTTTAATGCCGGTCATTTGGCTAGTTATTTTATTCGGAAAGTAGGTTAATTGGAGGAGATGTGAAATCAGCCAGATATACAGTATCATTAACGGCTATAATCTTAAGATCTTCCATCACCAGAGCTGACATCTACCAAACAATTTCAGCTAAGCAAAATGAAGTAATTTTCCAGAAATCAAATGAATTCTCCACTTGGGAATCTCGGACAACGATATGCTAGGAAGAAACATTGTTTTAGGGATTGTAAATCTTAATGATTGAAAAACCAATTTTGAAAAAGCTTTAAATGACCATATAAAATTAAACCAAAATTTAGTACTTATTTTTATTAATTAAGTACTTATTTCGCAAAAGTTCAAGTTACGAAACCAGTAACAGCTTTCCAAATGGTAAAGACCCAACTACCATGCATTAAACTGACTGAGAAACTCCAACATTTTCTTGAAAACCAATGATTATGAGAGATGTCAAAGAAGTTTATTTAAAAAATAAGGACAGAGTAAATCAGATTGGCTTTCACAAATGTTAACTGACGATTTTTAATAGTAAATGGTAACATTCCTGTTAATACGAAAAGAAAAAATCAGAAAATGAAATGAGATTTACCTACTCGAATGACTCCCTTGATGAAGTGTTTCAATCACAGAAATACTCGCAAAGATTTCAGCGCGATATGAGTGAGTGTTAAAAGATTTGTGACAGCGCAAATTTACCCACTTCATCAGAGAGAAAGGAACTTTTTTCAATTCTGAGCATATGAAAAATCTTACAACTTATAGATATCGGATAGCGAACGGTAACTTAATATTAACTTACCATTCGGTACGGTAACTTCACATTAACTCTACATTTAAAACATATTTGTTTTACATATAAAGCATAACGCTTATTGTAAGATTTTGGATGGGACTATGGGTTACAAAAATATTTCTCTCTAATCAGATTTTTTTTTGATAATTAGTACGCAAGGAATAAAAAAAAGATTAAAAAAAAAGCAAAAATTAAACGAATAAATCACAAATTTGATGTTAAGCATTGCGATGTTTTAGAAAGTTCTCTCAGTAAATCAATATTAGGTATTGTATAAAGTTTTAGTCTTTTTAGCTACCATAAATTGCAACAAAACTTTTAGACAGACTGACAGCGAATTATCGCTATGTCTAAAATAATAATTTAGATTTGAAAAGTGTGTAAAAGACCCTTTTATTAAAGCTAAAGGGCTAATCTTTGGAATATGGTAACAGGTAGTTTGGCGACATTTTGGTAAGGCGATAAAGGTTACCAGCTAGGTTGTTTGGCGACATTTTGGTAAGGCGATAAAGGTTGCTAGCAGTGTACATGGATAAAGTCAAGAGTGTGCGCAATGCCATTTTTGTGCAATTCTGGGGTGTTTTTTTAAGTGAAAATAGGTCGACGTATACATGAATGATACCGCGTATGGGCAATTCTTAAAAACGTGGCAAGCAGCGGGCGATTCTGCACTTTCTCCCTATTTCGCCCCTAATCTTCGTCATGATTAAGCACTTTTGTTCCATAAAAGTCTTGCATAAGCGTAATTCAGCTAGCAGATTGTTGGAAAAAAATGTTGAGTAAAACAACAACAAACAAACAAACAAAAAAAAAAAAAAGCACATGCCATTACGTCGGGAAAACAAAATGGCGTCCAAAAAAAAAACTAGCAGGTTGCTGTAACAGAGTTGGTCGCCAAATTTCGCCAAGTTACCATAATTCGAAGATTAACCAGCTAAAGAAGAACAGAAGGCACACATGGTGCGTACAACTCAGCCAGCATTTATGGCGAGATAACTTAAATAGCAGTAAGTTCAAAGTTAAAATAAGGTAGTAGTCAAAGACTACACAATTCAATTTAATGTTAGGTTGGTTCAGAGCCTAACAAGTTCAAATGTCAGCAATTATAATTCAAGACCGAAGACTACAAATCTTATCTCAGCTAGCAGCTGATTAGTAACATGGCCTCGAGAGGCGTAATACACTCTGTCTTACAATCTAAAAACTTCAGCTTAAATACATACACGCGAGATAATTTGCATTCTGGTGAGAAAACAGAAGGGAAAAGTGACAATAAAATTCCAAAACATACAATAACCGGCTTGATTAACATAACAGAACGTTACACTTGTTTTAGCATTAAATCAAATTACAAAATTAATGTATTTAATCAAGCTTTTTATACTTAAATTTAATCGATAAAAATAATGTGATTTATGAAGCGAAAATTTAAATTTTCAGTAAATATTAAAGGGTTCTAATATATTCCAGATATAAATTTGAATTCAGGCACTATCATTGTTCGCAAATGTTTTATTTTAGGAGATGAGATGCTAGAATTGCTTTCCTCTATTGCATCAACTTAATACGATAAACGTACCGAGGGAATAAAACTTTAAATTTTCCTGGCATTCCTTATTCACAAGCGAAAACTTTTCACTGTATTTTAAAGTCTTCCACTTTCTCACAAACACTCTGCTCCTTCAGTCATAAAAAGCTCGAGGGTAAACCTAACGCGCATTCGTTTACAAAAATTGAAGCAAAACGAATAGATTAAAATCTACTCCCTAAGGAAGACTACTCCCTCCCAATATCCAATATGCAAATTTTTCTTTTAGCAAGACGCCTGCGCCTGAGTTTTATAAAATCCATTCTTAAGCAATCGAAATTAAAGCCCGCAGTAACCATTTTGAGTGCTTTTGTCTGAGAATATTTGAATACAAAGAGGAAACACAGATTCTAATATCGCAAAAACACTCCGTATCATTTCAATAAAATTTTACATTTGATCAAAAATATAAGCAATTACTTTATGCAAATGTACGTTAGAATTCCTCGAAACGCAAGAAAGCAATATTTCCCAAGTGGAATTACGTTGTCGGTACAAGATAAATTACACGTCGGGAAAACGACAGACAAAATTTAAATATAATGCCTAGATACTAACGTGAAAAATTCGATACTGGAAATGAAAAATAGGTCAGCTGTTTCGCTGAGGCTGTTATAGATCAAAATGGAAACACTAAATAAGGAATTGAAATTTTCGACATGCTGACCCACATTCCAGAATGCGGCCGGAGATCACATATATTTTCAGATAAAGAAAATAGCCTTTTTTTTTCCCTCTTTAAATCTCATTCAAATTTGATATCTTAACAGCGTGGGCTGAAACTGCGGCGAAGAATGGAAAAGTTTGCTATACTTCAAGTCTGTGATTTTTGCACTAGATTTTAATAGCTGCTTGGATAGCATCCGAAGATCAGATGCTTGAAGGTACTGCTTTGAAAATAAAATATAATATTCCACTTAATGCAGAACATTTTATAACCTAAGGTGCATAACTGCATTTGGGAAAACTCAGATCGGCCTTCCCAAAAAAGATGATGTACAACACAAATTTCCATCTTTGTTGACAAACGCAGCATGAACATTTACTGTGAATTTAATTTGGTTATAATCGCTTTTGTCTGTTTACGGTTATAATTGCTTTGTGCCTTTGTCTGAGAATTTTATATGGTTTAAATGGTTGCAGAATAACATTTCCTTTATCAGAATCATAAGAATCTATACTCACAATGTTTTAGGATATCTATAAAGAACTTCTTACAGAAATGAATCCTAAAGAATTCATATCGCTCTTAACTTGGAAAAATTTTCTAAATAACGAAATAACTGCCATTTCCTTTTCACGCGGTCTGTGTCATGGAAATGATGGCAATCGCAGATCAAGCTGTGCCTTCCATAACATTCTGGCTACGATTGAATTATAAGCATCAATCATATTTAATTACTAGTATAGAAATTTTAGATTGATCCACACTGGTCCATCCATTTAAAGAACGATCATCGGATACGGCGTGTTAATGATATATATAAAATTGTTTACAGAAATCAGAAAAAACAGTATTTCTCATTATAGAATAAGTATATAGATTTTAAATAAAGAGAATCCGTCAATCCCCTGATAATGGTGTAGTTCTAGATCTTGAGACAGCTAATGTGCCAACTCTCTCTAAAACAGCAATTTCCAGACCTTTTTTGATCACGTTACCCTAATAATTATAAGTTATACTCCATATAATATAATGTAATATTACACAATATAATGTAATGTAACACAATATAATATGCAAAAGCTTTAACGCCGGTGCAGTTATGATCTTGAGTTTCCCAGACGCTAGTGAAACCAGACAATGAGAGAACCTCACACTCATGTGATACACGATCATTTACACGCAAGTGATCGTGTACTTACTTCTTTAGCGTATCCTCAAGTACCACTTCGCGTACCTCTCTTTGGAGACCACTGCTGACCACTGCTCTAGAAGACTCGTAACATTTTTCCAAAAGGGAACGTGATATTTTTCTAACTTCAACAGAGAAAAATTATTAAGTAAAATATCCAGAATATGAGTCTCAAAGGATAGGTTACATTAACGGAATATAGCAAAGCACATGCGAGCTACCTGTCTGTAGGAAGGAATGCCTTTGTGGAGCGCTTTCTAAGGAAATGTAGCTCATATTCACGTTATACATGGGGAAAACTACGAAAATTAGCCATAATGCCATCCCGTTCACCTGGGATAGAATACGGGTCCAAATCGCAGCATTCAGCGCTCTTAATTACTTGACCACTGGTGAGGAGAGTCTCAAAATTCTACTCTACAGCTTTCGTTGGTAAATTGCTATGCAGCAGGTTTTCTTTCCAATACCGCTCTTTCTTTTCTGTTACATTAATATATATATATATATATATTTCAAGTAAAGATTTCCATTTATTGCTTCGTAAAGATGCTTAAAATAATTTATTTTAAATCATTAGACATTATTTTTTTATTTTTACAGATCAATTCGTTTTATGCTTTGACTTACAATCACTTTGAAATTAAAACTATTACATTCTCGTCGATTACAAATATATTTAAGTATACCTAGCCGTATAAGGTAAAGTTTTGTAAAGTGTAAGATAATAATACAATAGCAAATAAATACTTAGGTCTCATACATGGAAAAAACTCCATTGCTTCTCATTAAACAACAATCATCAAGTAATTTTTGACTGTATCAGGTATTAATTAATCTTTCTAAATTCCAGAAGATGCGATGAAATCTACAGCCACATTATCGCAGACTTGTTTACAGCCGTATGTAATAAAAACCAGAAAAAAGTTAACATATATGATGGAAAAAAAGTAAAGTCAGCACCCAAAATCATCGTTGTGATTCTTTTATTAGGCTAGAATTCGAAGAGAGGAATTTTTTAATCATGAAGCAATTTCAAGTGTCATCGATCACAATGATGACAATAAGAAATGAACAATCGTAGTAGGAATAAAATTCGCTATTGATTCAGAATGAAAGAAATAAGAAAATAAACATAAGCAAGCAATAGTTTTTTCCCAAAAAATTTACTCTAGTTACACAAGATACAAATAGAAAATAACTCGTAAATAATGTAATGTCAGTTAATTTTCATAACCATAAGAAGTACTCTACATAAAAATGTAGAGTGAAAACTATTAGTTAAACCCATAACTTTTAAAACGAAAAGCGAAAAATGCCTATTAGTTACACGAAAATATCAATAAGAATGATATGTGTTAAAAACGAATTAAAGCTGTTACACTTTTCTACTAATCCCTTAAATTATGCTATTAAGAGATATAAAATGCAATACACTGTGCAAGAAATAGCAACGATATATTTATGTTATTGTCAATGTGTATATCTATGTTGCTGTCAATGTGTATCTAGACATATTAGAGCTCTTCCTTTTCCCTCAAATTAAGGGGACTCATACACCTTAAAACCCATAAGAACTTCGAATATGTGACTGTTGCAAGAATTGGGATAACTTATTTATTTTAAAAGCAATTACTTCCAACTTTTTACAGCTTATTACATAATATAGCTTCTTTCTGAAATAGTAATCAGAAAGTTTGTGTTGCCACAAATATTTTTATAATTTAATCCGCTTTATGACAAAAGTTTTCGCCATGCTTCCACCTTGCGCGCACAGTTTAAAACATTCTGTTGCATAATTTGATTCCATATTTAATATGTAGTTTTCATAACATTTGCAAACTATTGTGAATCAAAAATTCTAAGAATTTCATGTTAAATTTTTATTTTATTTGAAGTTGAGTTTATAAAATGTATTTTATTAAAAAAATCTGTAATGTTATTGTGCATAAAATTTTTTAATATTAAAATGTTCATCAAATTTTTGGTTCAGGTAGAAGATAGTGCTCATATAAAGAATTCCATCAACTTTCAAGTATATTTCATTAGCCATTTTTAAAATATCATGCGCGCAAGGTGGAAATATGACGAAATATTTTGTCACAAAGTGGATTAAATTACAAAAATATTTGTGGCAACACAAACTTTCTGGTTACCAGTTCCCAAAGCAGCTATATTATGTAGTCAGCTGTAAAAAGTTCGAAGTAATTGCTTTTAAAATAAATAAAGTATCCCAATTCTTGCAACAGTCACATATTCGAAAATCGTAAGGGGTTTTAGGTGTATGAGCCCCCTTAAGGACATAAAGAATTCAACCGCATATCATTCCGCAGACGCTCATTCACTGCTATACTTTGCAACAGCTGTAACGAATGTGTTAATCATTTATTTACCAGGACAGAGGAATGAATGAAATGAATATATTCGTCTGCCCTCATAAAACCCAGATGTTTATCTTGTGAATTTTTGTCTTTTGGATTCTTATGAAAACTGATTTACAATGAAAAAAATTCACTTGAGGCATAAAATCACAAAATCTGCAGGAAAGAATCACTGTAGAAACTGTAGACATCCACTCTGAACATATTTGTTCGAATACAGAGTGAGGCTGAATGGCATACAAAAAGCGATTGTAATTCTTTCTACAATCTACCTTAGAGAATAAAAATATTTTAGATAATACCGTGTAAAGGTTATTACCTCATTAATCAATAACACATAAATATCATCGTATTTTGGAATACCTTGCATAGAGATGAAAAAGAAAGATGAAGTAAACTCGAGAACTGATAATCGTATTTCCGTCACTCTAGCGTGTACAATTCAATAGTCAAATCACGAAACATGAGACCGAAAATGTCCGTTATAAATATTAGGATAAAGTAAGTAAATGTTATACTTTCTCCTCCATCCTTAAGACTCATCCCTTTACCTCCGAATAAGGAGGAATGTGGGCCAACATCTTCTAACAAAAGAGAATACCTTCTGTTGGGAGGTATTGGGTGGGCTAACTTCAGAAACCCCCTAGACAGGAGCCTCAGTTCATCTCACCCACAGGATTCTTTAAATTGGACTCTCTCTAAAGCTCCACATCGCTACACCTGCTTTCCACGGTCACTACTTCGGGGGGTATGGAGACCGCGAAAGGGGTGAGCATATATATTGATATTATTTAAAATTGGCCATCGCCGCTCCGCACTTGGATGGCTTACAGCGTTATATTCCGAGGCAGCACAAGGTCCCATTTCGGACAATAAGAAGCGCGTTCATGTATTTTACACCCCCCAGAGCCGAAACTGTCACAGTACGATACTAATCCAGTATATAAAATGGCTGGGAGGGGGAAAAGATCATATTAAAAAGAAACATAATCGTAGTTAGAAATCAAAATATTTAAAAAAAAACTTTCCACACATTTATTTTTTGGTTCTCATTATTAACATTGAGACCATTTTCTCTTTTGATGCTTCTGATGTTTATAATAAAAATATTTCTTCATAATACAAAGATGTTTCATTTTAAGTTATTGTTTTTGATCATTATTTAAAAGCGTAAAAAATATATAACATACGATTTCTATAAAGAAGATAACACTATATGCAAATAATTAAACTCCAAACTTCTCACCCACGTGTAAATTTCAAGATGTAGGCATAGATCTAAAGGTATGCGCTCGTACAATTGAAATTTGGCATGCCAGAATAAATTCTAATACATTCTAATATTAGTGCGACGAAAACCAAAGCTCGAGTTGCTTGATCTCAAATCTTGTCTGTTGATATCTGTTGGCAACCCGCTAAAATCAACACTAACGTTAAACTTCAGAATAAATTCACATTCCGAATGGAGCGCCTCTGCGCGTTCACTATGAACTCTTCGCAGGCTCTTCAGCACAAAACTCTCAATTAGTTGTTAGAGATAACTGGGCCTGTTGACTCTGAATGGTTGTAAAGGCACTCCTTTGTGCATATCTGGTACGGACGAAGACTGGAATAAATTGTAACGGGACGATATAACAAATGCGTCGTATTTAATAAGAAAAAGAAAATATTTATATCCTATTATCGGTAAGAATATGAAAGTATTGTGCAGTCTAAAAGAGGAATATATAAAGTATTTCTTAGAATCAACACAGGACAATGTTTACGTGAATCATGCGTACAGTCTACTTTAACACATGGCCTAAATTCCGTTACCCTGAAATTCAACCACTTTTATTTCTTACTATTATTACACATAGCCTAAATTCTGTTACACTGAAATTTAATCACTTTATAATTTGACTGTACCAATATCCTCTCATAAGGCACCAGATTCATTATGAAAACTTGCAAAATTCTTATGAATCTGTTTTACTGAAAATAAAAGAAATAATCAGACTTACATGAATTTGTCATTATTAAATTTACTTACACATATGTGACGAAAGGATGCTTACTGAATCACTCTTTCGAGATATTAAAATGCTTTGCTGAACCAAGTGATATTTTGTATTATTAACTGTTGAATAAAATTAACAAACACATGAACATTTAAATATTTTAAAATTCCTGCTAGTATTTCAAAATAAACTAGCACTTGAGAATTATATGACAGTACAGATAAAATCTGACGAAAACAGATAGGTAATTTTCGATTTAAATCTAAAGAATTAAAATTTAAACTCTCCTAGTGTTAAAAATATTCTATCCATAAAATATGCATTCTTTTGTTCCTTTTAAAGCAGAAGTCAGTTTATTTTTCTTGAAAAGAAAAAGGCCCTAATTAGTGTAACAAATTAGAAAGAAAGAAATATCAGCTAAAAATCCATTAATAATAAAAAATGAGCGCTGAAAGAGCAGCTGACTTTGACATAATTGAAATATTTTCATTCTATTTAAATATTAATAGTTTAATATAGAGAAAAAATATCATTATGACACGATCGCGACTAATAAAAATTAATATTTTTATCATCTCAAAGTTCAGATACATTAACTGAATTTCTTATTCATATTATCCGCTTGCTACATTTTAAATAATTAAATTTAAAATTTACCTAACCACTTTAAATCCTGTTTCCATAGATCCTGTCAAAGATTAATACAGGGTGAGTCTAAAATAATCGCCAAGGAAAACTGGAGGATTTTAAACAACTATTGTATTTTCAAATAGGTTGAACATTTTTATAATGTACTTATAACATTTGAACTGATTTACAAGATTGCTTTTTAATTTTATTTTCATCATTAACGTTAAAAGACATGATGTATTACAAAATTCGATGAAGACCTGAGAGAAATTTAGAAAAGCAGCACTTAGAAAACAATTGTTTCGAAGTATGTAGGTTCTGTTCCTCCATTTTTCGCAACACAGCGCGTTTTTATCATATTGAGTCCACTTGCCTTCATGTCACCTCGTTTATCATCTACGCGGCCGGATAATTCGCCATTTCATAAGGAATGTATTTATGTATTTACTCTCTTTTTCCCTCAATATACTAGCAAGTATGAGAATGCATTTTCATTCTAGGAGTTCGCACTGTTGTACACTTATGACTTATTTGGCCCACTTGAGATACTGAGTGCCTGGCATATTTGACATGCCTGGTGTAAGTCATCAGTTTAATATATACATAATTTCTGCCAACTATTGTAGCATCAAGTATAGAATTTGATTTCCTTCTGATTTTGTGTAGAGTAAATTTTATATCGATTTTATTTTAGCCACGAATTTGGAGAACTGAAATATACTTTACTCCCCCTACAGAGCAACTGGTCCACTTGAAGATTGTGCTTATCAGCCTGTTTAAACCCTGCCAGTGGTTCTAATTCTGTTCGCATGGACAGGATGAAGGGAGCTGTCTTTATAGTAAAGGGCAGCGTAAGTACTGTGTAAGAAGTGCAGTCAGTCGTGCGGCTAAAGTAGTCTATTTTTATTGTACTACTATTAAGCTGAAGGCAGTGCATGTGCTGGTTGTTTGGTTTTGGTTTTAAAACGGTGCTGTCTATTTGCGGGTTCTCGAAACACTACACTATTGCAAACACACTCTTGTACTCATTTGAAAATATATGCATGGCAAAAAACTATTACACATACACAAAGAAACTGTATAATATATACTACAATTCATAATATAAGTACTTAAAAATATTGTGCTAAACTATTGGTGCACCAGCATATGTACATACATATAGAGATACGATACAATTATAATATTTGTACAATATTATGATAGACCATTATATTCAAATACAAGTGCACTTTACAAATCTGTTGTACATATATTAATTGTGTTGTGCAGAATTTACACAGAAGACAGAAGTTCAAACAGTACTTGAAACGACATCTAGTGTGCTGAAATACCACCATTTACTGCCCTTATCTATGGCAGGATCTGAAATGTACTGTAGAGGAATTAACGATGTAGTTATCTTCCATATCACATTATTGAAATTATTAGCGAATTTCAGAAATAATCGAAAGAGTTCTCCAAGAAACAGATGACAGCAGTTAGATATATAGATACACTGATGGTCAAAAAGGAGAAACTAAAAATTAGAGTGGCGATTATACTTTTTCAGCTATTTTAAAAAATCATTCATTTTTAATATTTCATTGTTCCAAGGCGTGTTTTATTAATGTTCATTGTTTAGCTAATCCTATGTTATTTTAGGACAGTTTGCATTATTTTAGGAGAGTTTGCATTAAAATACCGTAAAGGCCGCCTTAATACAAACTATTTCAATTTTTAAATTTGCACATATATATATATAGATAGATAGATAAGGAGAGACAAAAAGTAAGAAATTTAGAACCAATTTTACACAGAGATCCAAAAGAAGTGAAATTCAATCCCAATAAATTTCAAAATATCCAATAAATATGCAAAATAAGAATTAAAGAAATGCAAAACTAAAGCCTAAACTTACAAAAATCTGAAAAAATATCTATAGTATATGTTTGAATAGCTTGGTATATGTTTTCAGGTTTTTATGATTTTTAGGCTTTAGTTTTATGTTTCTGTAATCCTTATTTTGTATATTTATTGGATATTTTGAAATTTTTTGTGATTGAATTTCATTTCTTTTGTGTCTAGAAATATAGTAAGAAATTTAGAACCAGGTGTAAACCTGGTTCTAAATTTCTTACTTTTTGTCTATATTGATCAATTTTCAGCAACATATTGCGCGGAAATACTTGGAATAATTATGTTTAAAAATTTGTGATACTATATATATATGCAGATCAGTAAGAGAAATCTCTGTGCATTATATATGTATATAAGTATGTATCTGTGTGCATATTCTTTAAAAGTAAGAAATGTGTAAATAAAGCATGTAAGGACCAGATTATCCAATTGCTTCGATATTCTAGAGTCTCGATGAACATGCGTGACAGTTTCTTGGTTTTCCCCCATGCGTAAACTGAGTATGAACCAGTTCCCTTAAAAATTCTAAAAATAGGCCTCCCTTAGGCCCATATGGTTTTTGAAGATAAATGGGAATGAAAGAAAATTGTATATTTGTGCCAGTTGCAGCATTAAAAATGTAATAAAAGGATACTAGAGATTCAAAATTACTACAAATTTAGTTCTTTATTCGAATTTTACTCCATATGGCCTTATCTGGGAAATTTATTAGATAGCATTAATGTTATTTGAATATCGCAAAGCATTCGAAGGCTATCTGCATAACAAGAATGCCTTCGCGGAGAACTTTATGGGTAAAAGTGGCTCACTTGGGGGAAATGACGAAAACCAAACATGCAACCAGTTCGAGCAGGGAAGCTGGGGAGAATATATAAAAATTAAAGTCGTTAGAGCTTGACTAAAATGTAGTGTCAGTTTTGACACTAGTCTTGATGTAGAAAAAAAAATACGAAGAACGAAATGCTGAAAAGATTTTGAATATGCTCTTAAAATAAATTTGATTTTTTTACCCAACTATTATTACGGTCAATTAAAGCCATATTTAAACCTGCCAGTTTGATTGCCTCGTTCGTTAAGAATTAGCGTTTAAGTATTTCATTCAAACTATTCTGTTGATTCGCTCCGTAAATTCCCATCCTTCACTTAATTGCTTAGAAACTAAGTTTAGTAATAGGGAAAAAGAATTCAGCTAAAGTTTATAAGGAATATAGGATCTCATATACTAAAGTTAGTTCATGATAATAAAAGTGATACGATAACTAGAATTGCAACAGCTAATTAATTAAAATTCGGTTTGAGATAAAATACTATAGTAATTTTATATGTCTTACACTTCAAGATCTTGCTACAGTATTACAAGAGCTAAAAATTCCATATTCACTTGAGCGGTATACGATCGAATGAAATTTTATAATAGCTCTGTTTTTAATCGCGACATTTTGTACGGCAATTTCATCATAAATCGAACTGTATAAGAATATTATTATGCATTCAGTCATAAATGTTATCTAAGTTTAATATGAAAAGCAGGTAAAATCGTAAAGACATGTTTCCTATAACATATTTTACATGTCGTAATGTTTACATGACAAGATATCTACATATCAACGTATAGCGTTTCTCCACTTTCCCAATATTCTCGAAAGTAAGCTCATGTACGTAAACCATTTGTATTAATATTCTAGAGCAACACAATAAATTTGCTACCACGATGAGACGTACCCTAGGGAAACTCCAAATCAAATATTCTGGGGAAAATATATACATATATTCATAGACATTGAAAGGAAAATCCGATGATTGATTTCTTTCGTCAGAAAGAAAACGTGGATGACTGACGCGTCAATAAAAATTATAGCATATAGCTCGGAAACATTCACATAGTCGAGAATATATATGAAGTTTAACAATATATCCAAAACCGCAGATTAAAAAAAATGTGATACATGGACAGCTGCGTTATGATTCTTCCTCAAAGAATATAGTTTAACAATATATTTGAAAAAATCTGCTAAAACACAGAAGCAAACATCTTGGAAATTTTCTAAACTAATTCCAATCTATCAACAAGAATGATTATAAAAAAATTATAATGATAAAACCGAAAACCTCGTTATTTCTCAAGACTTCGAAGGCTATATTTCCTCATTATTTAGAAAAAAAAAATCTTCCCCAAATCCATTTACTTGTGACTAACTAGTCTACTGTAGACATTAATCTTGAAAAGAAATAAGCTTCCTACCCAAACCTTTTCATTTTCATCATCTTGTCTTTATATTTATGAAAGATGCTTCAAGTGATACATTGTAATGGGGTCAATACTGCGACTATCAGCACAGACATGAAAAGTTGTTAACTTCCGAAACGTATGAAATGCACATCAACGACAATATTTTTGCCTCTTAAAACATGCTGAAATCTGCCAAGCCAGAGCGCCATACCATGGCTGACTGCCAAAATGCCATTTCTTCTCTTTTCTTTTTGTCTGGACTGAAAACCCACTTCGAAAACTAAAGCAGCTTAAATTCTTTTCATCGCAGTTAAAGAGAATTTCGAGACATGAGTCTTCAGAATTATCAGACTGAACCTCCATTATAAATAATTAAGTTATTATAATCGTAATTGAGCATTACGACAGACCTCTTAATTTAAATCCGGCTCGTTGAATCTTAGTAACCAAACATAAAAATCTTATTTTACATTTATTTTTAATTTATCAACATATAAGAATTTTACATTATCAAAATACATAGATAGAATATATTAGCCACATTTCAGAACAAACTTCTGATAAAAGCTTGATATTTCTATGGTTATAGTTAGTGGAATAGAAAAATTACATTTTTTAGACTAAAATATTAGATTCCATAATTGGTAAGACAACATTTATCCAACACACAGTAATTTTTTGACAATACGTTCCAATGTTAATTACAATATAATATTGTTTATGTAGCGCACCATTTCTTTTTACTACAAACTGTACGTCTGTTATAATATACAAATAGTTCAGGAGGGTTTACTCCTACTTAGAATCTCTGCGATTGTTTTCTTATGCTAATTATAAATAAATCGGTTAAAGTGCACTGCTGATTGTTGGTAAATGAAACTGAATATCACCTCTTTTACGTGTGAATTTCTGTGCATTTTAAAGAATAATGTGATTATGTTTTCTCTGTCTAAAGAAAGCATATGCTCGAAAATACGAAGGAAAGAAAACTAAAACTCAAAATTAAATAACACAATTTGTTTTTCATTTTTATAATGATCTATGTAATATTATATAATATAAGAAATTCTTTATAATAAGAATAATATATTGGATCAACGGGTATAGTATCAATCTACCTTGAATCACCAATGCATGCTCATAATAATTAACTTTTTAGAGTATAAATATTCGATATTTGCTTCCAAAACAACTGAAACATTATCCACACTTTTCCTATTTTCACTACGGGTATAAATCATTATAAAATGCTTTAGTCATTGTTCTTTAGAAAATAAGGTCAATTAAAAAAGATCCACACTCAGTCTCGGAAATTTTAATATCTCACTGTTCAGTACGATATTAAACTGCGCCAATTAAAAATAAAATTCGTTACTGCCTTTCAAGAAACATTCCGCTAATGCAGTTTATTTCAAAACTGATATAATTAACATTATTACATTACTTGCTAATGACGCTAGCAGGAATTAAGCCAAATAATATTTATTTCAAATAATGATGTATATACTTAAATATCTTAAGACTCAATATCGTTGTTTATTTGAAGTAAAGCGGAAGCCATTTCAACAAATTAACTACCATGAAAAGCTTGCTCGTTTTATATTAAATAGTATTTACGTCGATCCGCAAATTGTTTTAGACAGAAAGCTGCACCAAATATATTTTAAAATATTCGCTTAAAGCCATTAATAATCTGAGTGAAGTCCGAAGATATTAATGGTGTCTAGACAGACATAAAGAGAGAGAGATTCTGCTTAAACTCAGTATACATCATTGCAAGCAAAATTTCGAGATATATGTATTAAATTCGCTCGTTAAATTAAAATTAGGATTTCCGGTTCTGAATACAAGTCTGATGTTTTATTTTAACTTATGCATAATGTTTATTTCAGAAATAAAACAAGTGATGTGTTAAGCAAATATGGCTGATTTAACCTGATCAGAATACCTCTATTTCCAAACTTAATATTTTCGTGCATATTTACTAAGGTGTATTCTGACCTGAAAACCAGAACACTTTAACAAGTGTCATGAAATGAAGATTTAAAATACAACTATCCATGAAAAGCAGAAGTTAAATTGAAATTGCAATATATTTCACATTAATGTCTTAAAATGATTTTAAAATATTGCCAATGAATGAATTTTCAGACAAATAAATATTTATAAAATGCTAAAAATTACTTATGAATCTCAGGCATTTATAAAAATTAAGTAGTCATTTAAGAAGATATAGCAATGAGTTAACAATGGTTTCGAAATTCAGCAAAATTTCAGAAGCACAAAAAGATACTATCCACCAATTAAATACTCACAACGTCAATAATAAATCATTCTTTTCTAACATTAACCAAAATGGAAAAGAAGATCTTGCGTAAAATTAATTCTAATCCAAACATTATGATTTTCGAAGCTAATAAGGATATCAGCAGGATTACTAAACTACAAGGTTTAATCTACCGTGACGTCACTGTCTCATAATCTGCTCAAAAGCAACTATTCCCTATTACTCCCTGGTTGTCTTTATTTCTTATATGGCTATCACATATGGCTACAGTCCCTGCTAGACGGGACTTTTCTGAGAATCGAGATTCTGATAGCGCTGGTTTAAATGGAGGATTCCTAGAAAAAAAGAGCCCCGCTGGAAGCGAAATCCCGCCTAGTTACGGAAAAATGTTGCGGCTACACGGGATTTTTTAAAACCTCACATAAAATGTCTCGGATCCCGGGTAAAGACAACCAATCAGACGAAAGTTCTGCTTCTGAAGGATCACGTGATTCCAATTTGAGCGATAATCGATTACTGTTTGGCATTCAAGTCTTTGTAGTAAGTGAGAATGGTAACCTAGTTACGTGGGTTTCCTGGAATTATGCGGGTTCTGAGAATTGTCCCTTTCGACGTCAAGTCCCGCGTAGTCGAAACATAATGTGATTGGGACCTTATCACATTATGTACACTTCTGCATGTCAAGTGACGTCAATGAACTCGTTCGTCGGAAAGAGCGTTTGACCTTGTTTGACTACTGACCTTATCTGTCGAATCCTTGTAACGGACGAAAACACGAAACTGGTAAGTGAAGGCGTATACTTCTCAATCCCTAAAGATCCTTAGCTCTTGATCTCTCGAAATCTGACACCACAGTTAAATCATCTCAAATCTCAATTCAGTTTAAAAAATCATTTATTCCACCTATTGCTAACAGTGCTAGGTTTTTATGTTAAAACCAAAGTTTAAATAAATGATAAATTGATTGCAATAAAATTATATTAAAAATCGCTTATTAAATTTTAGTTTATCTCTTTACATTATATTTAATTTTAAATATTTAATTATTTAAATATTTAATTATTTAAATAAATAATAATTAATTAGTTTTATTTAATTAAATAATAATTATCAATTACATAATAATCGATAAAGATTAATTATTAATATTGATTAAATAATTAATAATTACTTTGATGATAATTAACTATTTAATTTTTAAATTATTAATGATTTTAATAGTCATTTTATTTATTTATTTACTTTTCTTTCTCTTTGCTGAGTCTTCCATAGGGCTCCGGTACTTCTAATTTTAGAAATTAAGCCCTGAATTAAAGCGGCATTTCAAACGAAAATATTTACAATATGTTACTGCAAGAAGCATCACAGAGTCAGTTCGCATCTTTCGTCTCATTCAATTAAGGTCCCATTTAGTGGAAGCATTTCAAATTTCTTCGTTACAAAATACATAAATGCCAAATCTCTGAAGAAATTAAAAAAACTTCATCTCCATTACAGGCTCGCATAAGGCCCAGGATGGGATGAAGAGAAGCATTAAGGAGCGATAACTGCTAAGAATATGATAAACAGTGTCATTTAATCCATTTTCATGGTATAATTATAATTTTATGCGATAAGGTAATATTCCAGTAGCAAGGTAATGAAGGATACCGAGATTGAAGAACATTTAATAACGTCAGCACATTTAGAGCCTACGCCGTAAATAATTCTCTTTCTAGGACGTTTAACGGTTCTATAAACGTCAAAAGAGTTTCAGGAAAAGGCATATAAAGTTGCGAGTGAAGTAAAATATATGAAGGGAAATAGCTGCAGAGAAGATTTCCTCATACGCTTCATGGAGTAATACGTCCACGAAGAATTCACGCCAATTCTAACTTCTAACAACGCGTTATATAGCAGTGAAATTGCTTTGCTATCATGTTTGAAAGAAGTGGAGTAGGCAGAACACTTTAACAAAGTATCGTCAACAAAGGAGAAGAGCGACGTTAAAAGAGATAAATGTACTTTCCAAATAAAAAATCATGATAGTGGGAAATTCGAGGGGGGTTGCAATTATACCGTGGTTAAAGTAAAAGTATACCTTTAAGGTTCAACTTCTAAGGACTTAAAATTAAAGTAGGCATATTAACTGCGTACTTACTTCTATTACAATAACTGCATTTTGATTCCCTTCTTAGACTACTTAAGAAATGAAGAAAAGTCTACCTTTAATAGGCCACATGACTACAAAATTCATTTCAACGGCTGGCTAAGAATTCCGCTTTCCATATAAGCTTAATTTTTCAGCAAGGTAATTAAAACAGTTTTGGTAAAAAAAAAAATCTGTGAATCTGGTAAAGATGATTTCCTATGAAAATAGTGTTTAGTATTATAAAAGGCAGCCTAAAAATTATATTTTTCAGTAGGATTATGCTTTCATTCTTTTTGGACTTCTACAAGAAAAGGGAATCAAGATTACGTTTCATTGCTTTTTGTCGTTACACTATTGACCATCTGAAAAGGCAGAGAGTGAGCCTTTTCCGAAACCTGAAATTTCTGTTTGATGTCTGTTCTAACAGATTTATTACCAGATTTCAGGTATTACTTTAACTAAACTTGCAGTTCTGCCATCCATCGCAGACTACAGATACATTGCATAAGATTGCAATTAACTGAAATAAGCGACAAATTCTATTAGCATCCATATGTGAACATACATTCAGATGCTACTACAGAAATTCGTTAGTTTATTTCAGGGTTAGAGAAAAGTAAGTGAATGAATGGGGCTATTTGGGAAGCTTTTGTGTTTGAATATCGCCACTACATCTCCCAATCATAAATGACAAAGCAATATCACTGCTATAATAATACCGTATTTTTAGCGGAGTGAAATATGGCCAAAATTGGACGCAAAATATGTAGTAAAATCATTAAAAGAAAAATGCCAGAATTTTTTTGAAACAACTTTTATTGATTTTCAAATTTAACAAAAGTGTATCAATACAAAAACAAAGAAATCTTGAATAATATCCTACAATATCAGATTTTAAGAAGTACGTATTCCAAATTGTTTTAACTACTTGAACATCTTTATTGGTTATTTTAAAAAAAATAATTAAACAACTATTCCTGGAAGCTTCTTTTGAGATTCGAAGAAGGTGGCAAGAAGACCATACAAAAACAGAGTCTAATATTGCAAATAAATTTCCCGAACATTCACTTCTGATATACATGAGGCAAAGTGTTTTGTCTGTTTGAAATATATAATTAAGCAAAATCCAATTATCTGATTCCATGCCATTCATCACAGTTCTTCCCTTCGGCAGCAAAACTAACGCGGACCAATTCAGAGCTTGATAAAGAAAACCTCCAACTATATAACCGAAGAAAAGCCTTATTAGTATTTTTCGCACACCATCATAAAACATAAACTGCTAAAAAAAGCAACGATTGAAGAATGGAACATTTAAATAATTTACCGCCTCAAAGAAATCTTTAGACAACCAAAAGAAATATCAATAAAACTTTCCCATTGTGTTCCCAAATAGCCTCTTTCACATACCTACCCAAAGGTTCATCTTCAACCCAACTGAATGGTTTTTCAATCACTTACCATGAACAGGTTTCCACAAGTTTGAAAGCGTTTAAGAAACTATGTGCGTGCATGCAAATGATGTTTTAAAATGCTGCTGCAACGAAATAAGTACAATACTTACCTCAAATTATGGATCTCTTACTTTTCTTCTAAACATTAGGTTGAAGCAATGTGTTAAATTAAGAGGTAAAGTAATCATACCCTAATACCTTCTTTGGTTTTTGTCTATAATTAATGAAAACCAGATCATTAATTTAGAATAATTTTGTTAGAAACGCTTATAATCATTCCGCGCTTTAGAAAATACACACAGGATTTTCAGAAAAAGGTGCTACACGTTTTGTTTCCTTAAGTATTGGTTCTAGACATGTACTTCGAATAGCAAAAGTTCTCAAAGTGATACAGAAGATTTTATGAGAACAGTTTCAGAACTCAAAGTGCAGCCATTTTGTGAACAAAAAAATAAATGTTTTTATACATAAACAAAAGTGTGTGCAAGAAGCTGTAGAAAATTCTTTAGAATGAGACTATTGGCACTTGCAAAGTTGCTGCTAATATATTCTTATAAATATACGATGAGAAGGAACATAACAATTGAAGTAAGTAAAGAAAACAACCAATTATGCCAAATATTTGTCTTGAAAGAGATATTTCCATAAAAGATTCATAGAGAAAAATCGTTTTATTTTATATATACATAAGAAAACACAAAGAAATGCCCATGCAGAGAGCGATTCAATCAAGAATCAAAACAAGACAAACTTACTTCATTTCAGTAACTTGATCTATTCAGTTAACGATAAGCACAGGATCAGTTGAAGTCTAAGCTATATTTCTCCATTAATTCAGAGTCAATATTTATTTTACATATCATCACAGGAAATTTATTTGTGCATCATACAACTAAGCATTGTGCATCATTCAGTCCCACACTGCTTAGCAGCTACAGGCAGACATTAAAATACTACAAATATGACAGGATTATTATCTTCTTTGTAGTTAAATTTGGTCTTTACTGCATTTAGCAGACGCATGTAAAGCAACAAGCTTTAACCCTGAATATTAAGCATCCAGAAAATTTCCTAATTCTTATCTGTTTTCACACCGCATTTTTAAGTCACTTATCCATCAATTACCATCCTCACTGCATGCTCTTCTACAGGAAAAAAAGAGAGTATTCCGGTAAAAAAAAAAAGAAGAAAGTCTAGTTCCAAGTAATTCGCAATTTCGGAAGCTACTCTTTCCATGCGCAGAAATAAACTTAGTTTTAATAACTTACTCGAACATAAAACTGTGATTAAAATGGCAATAATTAGTTTGTAACCTCTTCAAACGATATGTAATCGTTTTGTTTCTACAACTTTATGTAGGAATAGGAATACTTTTTTTATGGAAAGGCAACGGTAAAAACAATAATGTTTTAGAATAATAATGCTGTTTTAGAAGATCGATGCCTTAAAAGTAATCAATAATTTTCATTAAAATATAGTAGTTAAAGTTATTCTTAAACACATACATAACGTTTTTGTGATGCAACAACCGCTACATTTGTTGGTGACTGAACCGGACGTGATTTGAACATGCAACCTTCTGATCTGGAGCAGAAAAAGAACTAAAACATCGCTGAAAACTGAAGATCACAAAATCAGTTATTGAAGGATTGCTACTTAAAGATGGAAGAGAGCATCTCTGAAAATTTCTAAGCTCATATTTCGCCTTTCTTTCACCATTTTTATTGAAGGATGAATGATACAACACTAATTCAAAAACTGAATACTATACTAAAATAAGTACAGTATAATTTTGAAATTAAGTTGACATATAAAGTGCAAGCGATGCAGCTTTTGAAATAATACTCAGGATGCACAGAAGCCATTAATTTTGTTCACCAGCCGTTAAGATGAAGCTGTGACATGATATAGCTATGATGCGAAATAGAGTGCGCTGTTTTTCACGAAACATTGAGTTTTACCAGACGGAGAGTTAAAAAGCAAAAAAGAACTCGAATAGCAGATAGCAAGAAAAGTTGCTGCAAACAACAGCACAATGTTCCAAACGATTTGCTGAAATATTACGATCGATAAATATATTTAGATACTATATGTCATACAAAAGCTTCGACAAATTCGAGAGAAAAAACACAGCTATGTATTTTTAGAATTTTTTAAACTTCACCGAAACGATAACTAAAATCCAAATACACAATCCTTTATTTAGGGCTACCTTTAGAATTTAGAGAACCATTCTAGGTAATTCTTAGAAATGTTATTAAAGACAAATCTTTGTTCTGAGATATGTTTTGAAAATTTTAACTAATGGAATGCCATTACTGAGTGCACAATTTGCACGTATTTATAATAACTGACAGAAGCTATTACTTTTCCAATCGAGATAAAAATTATTTAGTTTTTTTATTTATGCCTCTATATGAGAAATTCAATTTTTGGTTTCAAAAAAAGGGGGAAGGGAGACTGGAACAGAAAATTATAAAGGAATATTACTACTGCGCAAAAATCATATTACCAGAACTGTTCTTACAACTGTTAATTTTCTTAGAAGTAAGAATTGTTAGCGTTATCTTCATTTCTTGGAAGTAAGAAATGAAGATAACGCTAACGATTAAAGAATCGAATTCATCGGAATACTGATTCAAGTTAAAAGTCGAATTTAGATATGTAATGATGAAAGATTAAGTACGTCTGACAATAAAGAAACAAATACATTAGAAACAGGAAGTCTAATAATTCACAAACCAGATACTAACCTTATTAAATATGGTAATTATTGGAAAACATTACACTGATTAAGAAAATCAGTGTAAGCAAAAATCAAAATTTATTTCGAAATTAACATAAAAAATTAAAATACAAAAAAGGGTTTGATCAGTTTATAGATGCCTTTCTGTTACAGATGATTATTTAAAATTTGTAATTAGTGCTTCCTTGAAGTTAATTACTTTTACATAATAAACGCTAGACGATTGACGATTAGTAAATATTAAATGCCACGAAACCAATTTAAGATGTTACTGTTTGCGATTTTAAGTACATGACATTCTAATGATTTCATGATAAACGGAAAAAACAATTCATTGTTTAATTGGCCTAATTTGTAGCAATGTCAGAAAAAATAAACAGTTCAATAATGCTTGCGGGAAGAAAAAAATAAAGAAAAGAAGTTTTCTTTAACAAGATGTGTTGCTTTTTGCATCATACTAAAAAGCACTAACTAAGCATAATGTTAAGCAACAATGTTTGTATGTGCACATCCTTAGTTGCTTTGCTCCCGTGATAAGTCATAGAATTAAAAAATTAATTATGTTCGAAAATTGTCACTTTAGAGTATATTTTTACCGTATAGAGCAAATATTTTAGTTACTTATTATCATAAAATTAACTGGAAGTTTAAAACGTAGAAAAGATACAGCCAGCAAGCTGTAAAGAAGCATAATTTAATGGCTTCACCATATGAATATTCCCTTTTAAATTAGAAGCAAAAATAATGGCGTTAAGAGTTTCTCACCCATTTACCAATCACTTACAGCAAAACCACGCATTTGCCACAATCGTCCACATTAACGGTATGTTGACGATCTAAAACTTCTAAATATGTTCCTAAATGATATGCTGAACTCGGAAACAATAAAGGAACAGTAAGAATAGAAAAAAAAAATGCTCTAATTACTAAAGCGAATGAAGGATGCAGACCAAGCAAGGATTTTAATTACATCTCAACTAATTATTCCCTCCTTCCCCCAGCCGCAGCCGCCCGACGGCGTCACCTCGTTACGTAAATATAACTCTTTCACTCAACTGCACATTAGCCAGGAAAATTCACAGTTTTAATACGTTTTCAAGCCTGCTTTTAGTAAGATAACCGCAATTTGTAAGCAAACGGGTCTGAGCACGTATAATGCTGAAGCAAATAGCGCACTTGGTCGCACAGCGATATGATGTGACGTCGCTAAGCCGCTTGAAGCACAGAAAGTTTGAAGAAAGTTTAGTTAACTTTCGAACCGGAGATTGTGGGCTGTTAATTTCGAGCGACTCAAATCATTTACAAGCAATCAGTTAAATTCTAATTCAGTGCACATTCTCGAGAAATGTATTAAAATGCATAAAATATTAACCAGAGTATCGATACATTAATAATTCAAGAGAAATAGTTACGCATGAGTGATAACGCAGTAGTTAACTTTTCAGACTGACCAAGAATAATAATGAGCAACTGAATTTCGTGTGTTACTCATTGCATGGCAAAGTTTTGATAGTTAAAGTTTTCAGATATTCCCGCAATTTTACAAAATGTTAAAATACTTACTCTACGAGCAATAACTATTTGATTTCAGATACAGCTGGAGGTGTTGTGCAGTTGTCAAAAAGTGCTTACACAATGTTATTTACTAAAAGCCAGGAGAGAAATTATAATCAATTCTTCTGGTTTTTAGAAGAAATAATATTTGGCTTCAATAAAACAAAGGCCTAGTTTATTTCATTCAGCTTATTTTTATTTCAGTCAGCTATATTCCTGATTCTATTTAAAATAACCTAAAAATTCGAAAGGTTTTAATCATGGCTTCAGATATATTGTTTTTATCACATCAAAAATACAGTCGCTTCTGATATACCGTATATTTGTATTTTAGCTGGAAATATACTCATTCAATGAAGTTAAGAGTTTGAGCAGTAACTATACAACCGTTTCCACATTGCAATGTATAACAGCATACAGACCAAAAATTGAAGCATTTAATCCTCGGTCGGAATAAACTGTAAACATACAAAGCAAAACAACAACAACAAAAAAACTGTGCCATATAATCGAAGATGTTTTATGGCCACATAAATGTTAGATGATGCTATGCCGGTTGTTAAATGTTTAAAATTATTGAGTAGGCTAATTAGCTACATTGCTAACTGCTACATTTTCTTTCACATTTCCCCCCCCCCACTTACGAAAACATTATACGGAACTACCATGTATGATTTAGACAAGGCAAAAAACATCTAAATTTTATTTTATGAATTCTAAAATATGCATAATAGACGTGTAATAACACAGAGTTTATATCTGTTTGAATATAACTACCTCAATAAGAATTCATTTTTATAACTCATTATCGATATATAACGGAGTTAAATAAGTTCTTGAAAGTTGACTCTTGAATAGTTGGTCGTGCATTCGTGGTTCCAGTTTAAAAAATGCATAAAAAAAGAGAGGACTTCAAACTGTTACAAATTTGGTCACCTGACTATTCGGAATTCAAAATTTTAATGTTTATACCGGCATTCTAAGAAAACCATTTCGGTTAGAAAGTTTTCCCCTTTATCTATTACAACTCTTCCAAAAAGAAAAGGCAATGGGCAATGCGTAAAACTGTCCTTTTGAAAAATTAGCAGAATGAATCACTTTCCTCTAGAGCAAACAAAAGCAATGAAATCGAATGTTCAGTTTTAAGGTTCATACAAAGTAGAAATTTTCAGACGTTTATTAAAATAGTGTTTCTGTAAATGGTAATTTATAAGCAGTCCTTCCAGATGAATAATTTGATGGAACAAAGGCGGGATAGAGATGACTTGTATATTGCACTCGCCTCAGGCGAACAGCTAAAAGTGAAGCCAAACCACAAAGTATAGTTATCGTCAGAGTTATTGCCTCATGGCAATTGAAATGTCTATGCAGAACTCAGCTCTAGGGCATGAAAGAGCTTTCAGATATTTGGACTTCAAAACTTAACAAATGTAACCATCTTCAGAATTATTTTTTACAAGTTCCCGAAATATTTTAAAGAATGATATGATGGGTAATTTTGATCTCTATTAAAAAATTCCTCTTTAACTAATTTGGCAGTGCAAAACAGTTTTATCTATGACTCTTTTTTTTTACCTCGACGCCAGCCTAAAAATTTTAATTTTGCATTCTTTTACTAAAAGGTATCAATTGACCAACACTGTCCCATTTTGAAGGCGTACCTTCTTTCAGCCATTTCTTAAATTAGATCTATTAGCCTGTCGAAGTTTCTTCAAGTATTATTTAGTAATGAAAACTTTATGAAATACCGTACATACTGAAACAATGCAATAAAATACAATTGCCTTTTATAAAAAAATACCACTTATCAAAAATTCTATAAAAACTCAAATTTTCTCTTCTTTTGTACTGAGTCGCTGGTGAGCAGTTGAGCTGATTAGTATTACAAAAAGCAAGAAATTTAGTTATGATGAACATAATATATGTGAGATATATAATTATATATATGAGATATATAATATATGTGAGAATATAATACATATGAGATATATAATATATGTGAAAATATAATATATATGAGATATATAATATATGTGAGAATATAATATATGTGAGATATATAATATATGTGAGATATATAATATATGTGAGATATATAATATATGTGAGATAAACAGAACTTTTTCTGGAACTCGGAAATGAATTTTGGTAATCGGAAAGCTCTGCAGCGAACTGAAAATAATTGCTTTAAAGGAAAATACAATGTTAGTCCCTAAAATAAACTTTAAATTACTGTGTGATGCGAATAGAAAACCTGGCAATCAATGACAGTAAACATAATTAATTATCATTTTAAATTTTGAAGAAATTTAGTGGTATAACTAAGGGAAGTTTTTGCAAGCATTAACTATGGTAAAAAACATTAAGCTCCTACTTTGCGAGTACAATCATACTAAATGTAAGTTCTGTCACATATTATTAGCGAAAGATACCTAAGATGTTTTAAGACAACTTTAGGATGATAATTTTATTCATTATTTATTGCTAAGCAGGCAGTGTTAAGAACAACAACACTACGTCTATGATTCAGACTCAGCAAGTAAGATTTCAAAGTACTACATTATTCTATAAAAATAAAAAAAAATAATTCTTGTTTATTAACTCATTTACTTTTGTCAATTTTAGAAGAGCGATCGTTTATAATATAACTCTGAACAGAGTTCTAAATTGTAGCATTGCTTGCATTCATTTTTTGAAAAAATTGCATTAAAAATGAAAAGCAAACTGCGCTCCTTTTCTTTGTACAGTATAGATAATGTCATCAAAGGAAATGCTATCAAAGATGACAGAGCTTAGAAGCAGAAAAAAAGCAGAAACGAAATTGGTTAATTCTTCCTAATATTCCGTGAATAGAAGCCTCAGTTCTTAACTTTCTTTTTATTGTATTTAAATTTATCCTGTTCTATGACAAACGTGTACGATCGTCCTTTCATTTCGATATTAGAACAATGTTATCCATCAGTATTCTTTGTATTTTGGGGAAGCAATCAGAACTGAAAACAGTTAATTTCCTTAAAAATAACAAGTGAGGTAAAATATTCTATAAATCTTGTTTAAGTATATGGGAAGTGAGGGAGCTTTTAGAAAAACGCTAGAAAATATTCAGTGCAAAACTGTCTGGATAATAATAAAGATCGTAAATAAATATTAAAGAAGATTAATAATACAGAATAAATTCAGATTTTTGCTTCTAGTATATTTTTGTAGTAAGGTTGATTTGCTGTTATCTTATTTCTCGAAAATAAATAAGCATAAAAGTTATATGTATTTTGAGCTATTGAGTTATTGTGAGCATTTTGAGTTATATGTATTTTGAGCTATCGAGTTATTGTATTTTGAGTTATATGTATTTTGAGCTATTGAGTTATTGTATTTTGAGTTATATGTATTTTGAGCTATTGAGTTATTGTATTTTGAGTATTTTGAGTTATATGTATTTTGAGCTATTTTGAGTGAAATTTTCAATACCATTTTGCAGCCTTGCTTTGTTTGCCGAATAGCGGAAACGCATTTAAATTATCTAAGCAGTTTAACAAAGAATAATTGTAGCATGTTTTTCCACCATTCTAAAGGTATTTTTATTCTTATATTACCGGCTTGATTTTCAATATATTTTATTTCTTGCATTAAAGCTTTTTTTTTTATTTTATTTTAAACATACTTTTAATGTAGACTGACATAATTAAATTAAAATGACAGCAGGTTGTTGAGCTAAAGCTCATTTACAAACAACGCATTACAAATGATGATGTCTTAATTATAATTATGTACAGTTACATAGTTAAATACTATGCTCTTGTTTTAATTTGTAACTACAATTTATCGTTCCAATAGCAATCAACTAGATTTTCACTAAGATTATTGAAAGACTAAAATTACAACGAAAGACTTAGATGAAACGCTGAAAAGATAACAGTCGGTTTTCAAGCGTGGCACATTTACTGGATCATGATTAATGCCATCTGAGACAGGCATGTCTTAAAATAACAGAGTTTAACTGAAAATAATTGGAAAATTATATCAAGGAGTTCTGGTTACGTGTTCCTCACTATTTATATCCCAAATGACTGTTATTACAATTCTAAGATAAAATTACGAAACCTTTCGCAATTCAAATTTTAAGTACAGCTTGAAGTTAGTTAATTAGTTAGTATAATCGACATTTTACCACATCGGAGGGAATCAAAGTGAGCCAATCCTCCAGAGAACTAATCGCGCTGCTGATTTCTACGAGGTCAGATTAATTCTATCATTGTTTCTCAGGATAGCATTTCATTGGTTCATTTTAGCCGATCTCAGGTCGGTAATTCCATTTTCATTTATTTAATTGTTCGGCTCTACTGCCGTAAGGTTCATTCCCTTTCGTCTATTTGACCCAGATCCTTCATTTTCGTGCTCTGAATCTTTGGACATTAATTAACTTCGCAGCCAACAGTAAACTAATTTAGTTTCTAGTTATCATGCTTCGTATGGTACATCACATGCTTGAATGGTGGGACGAATCAAATAAAATCCATTTATTTCGCATGCGTAAGTTAAAATCAATGAACATATGGTAAACAAACTGCACTATAGAGAATGGAATGCGCTAACGGAAGCAAAATATTTTTATTAATGCACAATATGTTTGGAAATTTAGAACAACAAGTAAACCAATGTAAAAGCCTAAAACACGGAGACAAAGCAATCAAAAGCAACACGAAACATTTCCATTCAAACGCTATCCCCAGGGGAAAACGTTTCTACTAAGTTAATAATTAATTTCTTCTGCTATCATAATTATTCAATCACTTTATTTTTTTCCCTTTTTTATCATTCCACTTTCCTTAACAAATTTTAATAATTGGCAATGCTCTAATTTGTTTCACCCCTGGTACTAATACTTCAAAAGTTTTATCATGTGAGAAACAGCATAAAAAGAGAAGAATGAGTCAAAGCTGGTGTAACCAACAAAGACAATTATTTTATAATTTTCAGTACTAGAGGTCAATCTAAAGAAGGGGATGCCTTCGTGGAAGACCTTCTAAAGTGAATTAGTTAGTATCCATGCTACACACGAGGAAACCTCCCGCGCAGCCAGCCCTTCGCCAAGATTTTAACTACTAGTGTTAAGTAAATTTGCCACTCGGATGCTGGTTCCCCCCCTTTTATAGAACACGTTTTTTCACGTATTTATCTCCCCTTCCGCAACGAAATTCACTATTTCAAGTAAAAAATTTTTTTCACGAAATTAATAAAATAATTCATGTTGGTATATTGAAATGTTTCAAAACAACAAATTACAATAAATCTCTGCAAGTCATTTTTTATTATCAATGACATATGCATAGCCAACAAAACTTCAATATCTATTGAGACTTACGTTAATAGATTTTTAGATTACCAATACAGAACATTTCTCGAGGTTTAGACTGTTGAAAGAGACGGAATTGAATCGCAAGTGATGTTTCCCGATAGCAAGTGTTCTTACACTGGAGTTCCTGGATTCTAAGAAACTTAAGATTCCTGTTCAACTTTCATTGCTTCTCGACTGACGGTAATGCATGCATTGTATATATAGCAAATGTAAATTTTCTTAGCTTCCATCAATATACATCTACTTTAGAACTTCAAAATACATATCTACTTTTAGAATTTTAGAATATGCCAATTCTTCGCATCGTCTTACTGACTAATAACTGGCTTTCTTCGCATCAAACGTTATGATTATTATGGGATTTTCATTCGCACATTTTTTACATAACTAATTTACCAAATTTGATATTTAGTTTTAAGAGCATATACAAGTAATAAAATATCACAACGTCGTGTCTACATAAGGAAAAGTTTATTCATGTCTCTGAATCAGATTAGAACGCTTTCTAAATACAAACTATATTCCAGTCAAAATTCCACTGGTTTAAGTGCAAGCTATTTCATTTGAATTTAAACGTTTCTATAAATTTAGTATCATTTTGTAATTTTAATAACGAAAAGTTAATCAAAAATTGACAGAAAAGTTTTAAAATATAAAAGCTATTAAAAATGTAATTCTTAGAAAGAGTTCTTTTCAATAACAAGTTAATATTTTTTTTTCAGTTTGTTAAATATTTAATAAGAAATCCTTGATAAAATTAAGGAGCGAGAATTATTGCATTTTCGATTTTGTTCGTATTTCCTCAAAAATAATTCTATATTTGTTTCGTTCTTAATCATACTGAAATTTTTCTAGTATTCCTTCTAAACTTGCCTGTACCTTCAGAAATTTTATCACTACGATTTGTTTAGAAAGGCAAGCTTTTAAAAATTTTCTTTAGCAAGGTTTAACAATATACTACCCATATCACTCGCTATTAAACTTTCTTGTTTTATTCAACGTTACTTCAAAGTAATAATGAGAATTTTCAGTGAGAATAACATATATTCAGCAGAAGTTTCATAATTTTTAGGCATACAAAAATTTTTCAGGCATATATACTATTTAATGTCAGTTAGTCTCCGTTCTTAGTAATACTTGTTTATGGTATTCCTATCATTTGCTAGACAGAGATCATTTGCTATCATCTGAGATTTGATGAGATCATTTGATATCTGCTAGACAGAAAAGGGTAGCCTTCTTATCTGCTATTCAAGTTATAGGCTCAAGCCTTAACAGCACAGTTGCTTGTTCCATTTTATATAGTAATTAAATTAAACCATACAATTAAGCTTTTGGAGAAAGAACAAGCAAAGAGTAGCTGAATTATCGGAAAATAAACTCAGTTCCATCAAATAAATCACTCACTTCCATCAAATAAATGCGCTTTTCTTTGTAAGTTTCTTTAGACCAAAGGGACAATTTGCCCAGAAGAGCTATTAATTTCATTTTGGCATTTTGCGTTGATTCGCTATAAGCGGCGAATCACTTTTTAAATTGCTGCCACCAAATATTAGAGCCCTGTATTATATTTAAAGAAATTAAATAATGAAGAATCTACATAAATGTATGCATGATAAAAAAAAACGGTACCTCGAGCCATCAAATTTTGAATAACGTACTTCTCCACCCGAATATGGGCATCCGGAAGCCTGAGTTTGGAAATTGTTTTACAATCCATTTCATCTTTTGTAAAGCATTTATGAGATTTTGATTAAGAAACTCAACAATTTCAAAGCGAGCAATGGCAAAACTGTACGAAAAAAAAAATTACCTCCAGCGAGCGATACTGTGTATCTGAAATTCTAAAGATATGCTCTTTAAATATTTTGTGATATTACTGATGAATTGAATTTTATGGTCTAACTGCGAAGAACATGATATTTAATAAATAAAAGTAACGCACAAAACGTTAATAAAACGCCCCTTTGGGCGTAATATTTCAGATTCTTTTTTAATTTTTAGCCTTTTCTGTCATTTTTTTTAAAGTTAACACACACACGCACACAAAAAAAGTGAACGATGCTCTGTTTAGAAACAGACGAAAGGATCAGTTTTCGGAATCATTTCCCACCCTCTAACAGTTTAACTGCAATCAAATCATCAGCATTCTTCAAAATGAAAAAAAAAAGTTTAAAAAGTTTAAATTAAAAGTTTAAGAAAAGTTTCTAAACTGGACACATTTTTGGCCTATATCTTAAACTACGAAAATAACGCCGCGCGAAATTCATTTTTACTTCATTAAACCTCTATTTTATTTGTAGAGCTTAGCTTAAATATCAAAAAGGCCTACAAATGGTTTCTAAAATGAATGCGTTTTTATTAACTTCTAAATAGCTGAAATTTCAAGTATTATAAGAACACGAACACTTCTGATGTACATCCGTTTGAGTTAATATGGTTAATTAAGTACTTTTTACGACTAATAATACATGCATTTATAAACACTGTGAATAGTAAAATGAAGTCACATGTCTAAAAATGCATTTTCATAAATAATTATGAAAGAAAATTTATATCTCAGGAAAAAGGAAATACACTAATTTCTTCATTTTATGTTTTTAATTAGTTTTTTGGACAGCACGTTTTAAGACTACCTTTAAAATTTTTTGTACACAACAATAAAATGGGATAGGAAATAAAACGTAGAAATAAATTAAGAAACCGCTAAGAATCTTTTAAAGTAGGCCTTGAACGCATGAAGTTAATGAATTGCATTTCTTTTTCAGATTTGTATTGAAACATTGGAAATAAAAGCCAAGGGAAGTGAAGAACAATAACTCAAACTAAAAGAAATTTTCTGAAATTGATGAAAACTGAAAATGAGGCCTTAAACCAGTGAAAATTCTTATGGCGACGAAACGCTTTTAATTAAAATTTTTGATAACATTACAAGTGCAGCTTTTCTCATTTAATTACTACTACTACTCATTTAATTACAACTACTATTTACTTACTCATTACTACTAAATGATAATTTCGATTATTAATTATTTTCGGAAAAATGTGTAAATCATTTAATGAATGTCAGAGAAACTGATTGCGGATTTCATTAATTAAATATCACAGAATTACGGGACATTTTATAGCTTGAAATAAATTTCAGGTGAAATCACTAAAAATCTTATTTGTATAGTTGGGTAGTTTTTAAAAAGCACAATTACTTGCTCCTTAATTTGAAGTAAATATATTTTCGTTAGGTATTTACATATTTTATCTAAAACATAAGGATTAACTTTAAGCACAATTTTCATTGTCACACTTATTTAATATTCTGCATCACAGAAAATACAAAAAATAAATGGCAAAAGACTGAAATCAATCACTACATAAATAAAAAAAAAAATCAGTTGCAGTCAGTACATAGTTTTTATTCTTGTAAGGAAAACATTGATCATATATCATCATCAATTTTGACATTAGCAAAATGAAAAACACACATTATCTTTTTGATCCGTTTATCACGGAACTAACGATATTAAGTTTTTTTCGAATATAGTTTAGAATTTAAGTTTTATAAGTAACAGAAGTTTTTATGTAAGCTGAAGCAACGAAAGTTTTGAGGAAGACCAAACGATACACGTATGATTATGTTTTCAATAACAATCTCATAGTACTAATTCAGAAGTCAAACAACAAAAATCAGCGTTATACCTACAAAATTTTGTAGGTATAACGCTGATTTTTGTTGTTTGACTTCTGAATTAGTATTTATTCGGCGTGTTATTGTGTCTTAATCTCATAGTAATTTCATAAAATTCTATCTTCTTTCAAGAGCTGTCATATTTAACTGAAACGTTTTATCAAAAATTTAATGGCTAATTAAAATAATTCTCTGACTTTAGTTTCACATATTTAACACAGACAAAACAAACATTATTTAAAAATAATCACATACGAATCTGATTACGTTAAATTATATTTTTTAAATTATATTTTTAATGAAATCTAGCGAAAACTGACCAAGACGAATTTTTTCGAAATTCGTATAATTAATACTCTACCAACGGCTGATAACTTCCTATATAGCTAATAAAAACTTAATCCTATAACATCCCGGAGCTTTCATTGTTTCTGGATTGATAAAAAAAAAAGGCAAATTAGCAAAGAATGCCACAAGAAGCAGACTACAGGGCAAAAAACGAAGGAAGGAAGGTGAAGTATAGAAAAGTTTGATTTCAAATTCAACGAGGTGATAAGAGTAATCGATTTTACACATGATTCACAAATTTTCAAATTAGATGATTCTGAGGGCTGTTTTGCTACATAAGACTGTTTGATAGATGATGGAGCTCTTTTATTTGATTTTTTTTATTGCATGACCTGCTTTATATTATCGCATGCTTTCTTTGGATTCAGAGGCTTTTATGCAAGTACTTTAGTTATAAGCCATGAGATAAAGAGACTAAACTCTGAAAGGGAGGATTGGTTTGGTTTGGTTGGTTTATTAGATTACGGCAAAGCACTCGAGGGCTATCTGCCTTAAGGGAGGTATGCCTACGTAGAGGACTTTTTAAGGGAAACTGGCTCGTATACACGGTACACATGGGGATTGGATAGGATTGGATTATTCAGTTATGGCAAAGCACACGAGGGCTAAAGGGAGGAATGCCTTCGGGGAGGACTTTCTAAGGGAAATTGGCTCGTATACACGTTACACATATGGAAAACCACGAAAACGCCCACGCAGCCAGCCCGTTCGCGGGATTCGAACCTCGGACCGAACTACCAGTGTTCAACGTCTTTAACGCTCAGCCGCTGGTGCTCAAACGCTGAAAGGAAACTCTCCTTTCGAATGAAGTCCAAATGTAAATAGTAACGATTAAAATTAGAGTTTATGAAAAATTCTTTATTCTTTCTGATTTCAACGAATAATATCTATAATCTATTAACTTTAATTATGTATAACACTTTCCACAAGGTTGTCTATTTTAGTTTTAAAAAATTACTTTCAGCATAACATTTATCATAATTTTCTAAGCTGCAGGATTAAAAGTTTCAAGATTGTGATGGGTTTCAAAATTTTGAAGCGAATTTTAGATCATTTAAATGTAATCTGCGTTTCAAAAATGTAAAAATGTATGCAAAAGATTACAGGAAAACGGAAAACAAAATTATTAGAGTGGAATTTCTGAATGACTAAAACAGAAATATTTTATTTCAATGATGAAGGCATAAAACAGTCACAAAATTTTTATATATCTATAAACTACATTACACTTTCATGAGAGCATCGTTCAGTTTAATATTACTACTAAATTAATAGATTTCTTGATGGACACTTAACATAAAATAAAATTTTAACTCCAGAATTCAAGTAAGTGTAATAGAAATTAATTGATGAAGATCTTAAAACTGCTCTTAATTTTTTTGCCTTGTTTTTAAAAAATTATTATTCCTCCGTAAGAAATTTAATTTAAAACTTAAATGCATCTTTTTTTTGACAGATTACGTAACCGTAATAAAAATATTGAGCATTCCACGGTTCAGATTAAAATTATTAATTCCAAACCATATGACTACGAATTAGTGAGGTATGATTTTACAGAAATTCTTTCACATTGCATTTAAAGGAAATAAAAATAAAAGCTTTTAAATGTCAGATGTAACATTAAACGAATCCGTCTTCACCAAAACTGCACTTCTAGCAATCTTTAACGACTTCTGCATCCCAAATATGCCGCGACACCTACTCATGGATACTTTTAAAACGAGCACAGCTAATCTCTACAAGATAGTACACTTTGGAAAAGCACCAGACGGTGCACCTTTTACCGCTATGCCAAAGTCGGTCGGCTGGTAAAGTTCCAATGCTCTTTCGCATCCGTTTTATGAGTTTCTGAAGTTACGGTCAGGGTTAAGGGTTGAACTGAGCCGCTGTTAATGACCTGCCATAATGCGAAAGACCACGCAGCTTTTAAACGCTAATTCAGCGGTTAATGGTTTTTGCCGCTTGAGGAATTAAAATGCAGTATGCAACTTCGCTTTGGATATCAGAAGATTGCGATAAAAGTGAATTCAAAGATAGTATATTAATCGATTCGCTAAGCATTTAAATCTAAGCTCGGAAGCACAGCAGTTATCAGATTTCACATACAACTCGATTAAAATATTAGTCGCGGATTTGTTGTAAATATATTACTAGGCAATAGATTAATGTACTTGAATGCTTTTTTCTCTTCTCGTCTTTCTAGAATAAAATTGATTACAAGCTAAATTATGATTTAGTTGAATGGGATAAGCAGAATGATAACACAATTTTTACCAGTGAGGTTATCAATGTCGCATTATTTTTCAGTCATTATTTTCTTTTACTCTTTTTTTAAAGATTTTCTAATCATTCTAATTTAAAAGCAACTCTTATACACTAAAATAAAATAAGTAATATTTTCTGTATTACTAAAAAGCTGAAGGAAAAAAAAAGTATTTTTGCATTTAAAATTTAATTTTCCGTGTTTATATGGTGTATATGCAATTGTAGCTCGTGCAGTCGAAAAACAATTTAGTGTTCCTCTATATTTCTCGGATTTATTAAAAAATTAAGCAAAAATAAAATTTATATAATAATACTATTACGTATCATCATAAATTTAAATCAATTCACAATCAGCTTTTCACATTCGTTTTACTCATCTGAATTAATTTAGACAATCATTTTCCGTAAGATTTGGGAATTATAAACTGGTAGATTACCAGATTTAGTAGATTAGAACGTGCTTTTTCCTCTCATTATTCTTTAAACAAGTCAGCCATCATACCTCCGAGCAAAAACGAAAAAATATATAACAAGTATTAATTGCTTAACCCTTTGCAGCACAGTGTGTCCGGTCTGGAAAATTTCCTTCTGTACGCACAGAAAAATTGAATGAAAAATGATTTATAGGTTACTCTGAACCTTCTTTATAGATGGCAGCTCAACACATAGTCCATATATTTTAGCCATGTTTAGTTTTTTGAGACCCTCATTTTTCAAGGAAATCTTCCAGACTCTTTTTAGGGTATAAAAGGAATTGTTCGAAAAGAAATTTCTATGTTATTTTTTTGGCCGTATGCTAATCTCCTTATTCTATATTAGTTTTAAATTTTTACCTTGAAATCTTGCTTAAAATCAAACGGCGAACCCTAGGCGTGCCCAGACCGGGCTCACCGATAATCTAGGACAACTGAGAGTCTGTATTCTTTGTTTCTCCCCATCTAATCGGTCAGGTCATTGACAACAATGCTCGTTTCAGCACTCTTTTCGAAGCTCTATTCAATCAGTGTGGCACTTTGGGCACACCCACAGAATTAAAACGATAAGTGCTATCTTCACAAAATTTTACTTGTGTACTCCTGCAGGCCTAATTAGACTGCCTACCTTTTTTTTTTTTTTTTTTTTTTTTTTCATCAAAACTCCGAGTTTAAAAGGTAGCGTGCTGGAAAGGGTTAATGTTCCGAAATTGTCCAAACGGAGAAAGAGAAGTAAATATTTAAAACAACTGAATAACCTAATAACATCACTAAGATCCCCCAATGTATATTATAAGAAAATACAAAGGAAATTAAGTGGTGATTAAAGTATTAATTTAGCTTAAAAATTAATTTTTTTTTATCAAAACTCCGACTTTAAAAGGTAGCGTGCCGCAAAGGGTTAAGACAGCACGTTTAACACTCCTTTTGTTTAAGTCTACTATTCGGACAAATGGAGTTACATTTGAGATTGAATAGGTTATGTCGCTAAAATGATGATTCGATATCGACTACAATAGACAAAAAACAGATAAATGAAGCAATTAATTCTCCAATCGTTAACCGTTCCACCAACAATAAATGACACTTCGGAAATTAGTTTTTTTTCACTAAAAACTATATCCAAACACCGATTTACCCCGTGAGTGAGTATTTACAATGTATCCCTTGTGGATTATTAAAACCCATTTAGCAACACGAGGACATAGATTTTGAAAAGAACAACCCCAAAGTTTCAGCCATTTATTTTCCCGCCTCAATGAATATAAATCTCCATGCGTTAAAAAAAAGCAGGGCTAAAGTTTTTTTAATGGTAATAATTCTGCCAAACTAGAAGAGAACACCCGGGAAAGTATTTTCTTCTAGCTTGAAATGTTCAATCAATAATTTTGAAATGTTCAGTGAAATGAATAATTTCTAATGAAATATTCAATCAATGATTTTGAAAATTATAAGAAATTTAAGCAAGTAGCTGGAGAAATTATGATGAGAATTAATCAGAATAGAGAAGCGATAGGGATTTTGATTTGACTGGATAATTTGATGGAACTTGGCTGGCTCGCTGTTCTCAGTTACTGTTTGATGGCTTTGGACCCTGTTATTGCCTGATGGCTGAACTTGTTTCGGCCCGGGGGGCCGGGGGTTTCATCCCTTGCAACAACAACAACTCGGGAAAGGTCCAGTTATGAGAAAGCAATCAAAAAAACGCTGTGTAAAGGAGGCGGGCAGGATAACCAGCAAGGCAAGCCGCCATTGACGTATATAATGAAGCGAAGGTGCTGGGAAGGCGAGATAAAATTATAAAGGTTCGTATATTTATCACGCGATGCGGTCTCTGACATATAGGTCGTAATTTCACAGCCCTGTGTGAATTTGGAGTTTCTGTGTGCCTCTTTCTTCCCAAAAGGTGCACAAGTTTGGTGAGGCAAAAGTAAGAACGCAACATCTAAGTTAAATGATTTAGTCAACTTAGCGTATGATAAATACGCTATTAAATCAGATTTTAGGCGCGGTGCTTGGTATAACAATAGCAATATCGCAATTTTGTAGTTAATCCTGGCAATTTAAACCTTTTTTAGAACTTCTGACGGCATATTCTGAAGTTCGGCAAACATAAATAAAATAATTAATTACATCTTATTTCGATGACGAAGGCAAAATACAGGTCATAAAATTTTGAACCGATCCTTAACCTTGTGTTGTAACACAGCCTAAGAGGAAACAAGGAGGGTACTTTCAGGATTGCGGCTTTCATCATGTACAAAAAACATTTGCATTTGATTAAATTGATTTAACAATAAAATTATTTTAATGACATCTTTCTGTTACAGCCCAACAAGAATGACCTTCTGCCTGTTCTCTCCCCTTAAATTTTCAAACTGTCTGCTCAGTTCGAATCGTTACCCACCGTGGGTTTACAAAATCCTTGACCCAATCTGTGGCTGTCACAAATGTCACAAATTTATCTGTGAAAGGTGTATTTTCCAGCTTTAGTCAACACTAGCTTTAGGAGAAAGCAAAAACTGTCAAAGTTGATAGTCCAAAGGGAGGATATGTCTCGTTTTCGTAAAAACATATCCTTACAAGGAAGTTGCTACACTGTAAAACTTAACACTCCCTGATGCTTAACATTTCCTCAGCTTAACATTTCTAAAGAAATGGGTCGTAAGGTTAATATAAAGGTTAGCATTTCTAAAGAAATGTTAAACTGAAAATAAAACTAAACTTATTTCCTTTACGAAACTCTTTACGAAAACACCATTTCTTTTAGACAAATTGTTCTTATACGGCTTGCAGCATTCCATTAAGAAAGCGAACTCCTACAACTTAGAATTTAATCCCTTATGTAAGAAAAAAGTTAGGTGTCTTTTTAGATAATTTAAAATAGTATTACAACTAATTTTATTACTGTTTTTTTTGGAAAGATAATGACTACAGTGTCAGTTTTATTACTGTTTTTTTGCAAGATAATGACTACAGTTTTTGGAAAGATAATGAATAACTTAAACGAACTACATCCTTATGTAAATTTCTATTTAAAAAATGGGATATGTTTTAAAAACTTCTATTTTCATGAAAATGGACCATTTTATACAGAAGGTAAAGAATGAAGACCAAACTCAATCCTTAATACGAGCATTATTTCATACACTTAGAAAATTTAAGAAAAGCTGCTTAAAAAGCAAGGCTTTGGGACGCCGTCTAATAAGAGTCTATTACTTCTTTAGATCTCCTCATTCATCAGTATGCTTTCTTTACTGAATGAGGATAATTCCTTTGAGGCAGACTGCTTGAAATACCTACGTAAGTCTCTAATAACAGAACGCTCGCCTTTCTGTTAGAGGACTGAATATGTTGAATGTAACTTAATGAATTGCTGGCTACATACTCAATCAATGAACGGAATTAAAGCTTCGGAAATGCATAATTATGATTTACAATTTTCATTAAAACTTGTGCGAAGGCTGACTGAAATATCTGAAGCCCATCAATAAAATGGGAACAGTAATAATAATATAATAAAATGGGAACGGTTATAGCTAGAAATCTGAAAGTTTTATTTTATTTAGGGTTACGTTTTTGCAACGAAAGACCAGTAGCACAAAGCTTACTTTATTTTTGCCATGTTCAGTTCAAAAGCAGCACATTTTCACATACAATCCTCAATGCAAAGCCTCTTTCACCCAGTTTTATCTTATGGTCAAGAAACGGAAAAGAAATAAAGAAAACGGAATTACATCAAACAGTTATAATAGAAGCGCAGCTGATCAATGTGACCATGATGCAAGAGTTATATATTCTGAAAGCTTGCAGCTAATGTTAAAAAAAAACTATGGTGTCACATAAGCTTCTTGTTAATTAAACCATACTTTTTTAAGATTTCCCTGGTAAATATTTGTCGTGTAAGCCTGTCTGGTCAAATGACATCATGTCGAATTTCACGGGATTATGTGAAATGACGTCATAGATTTGACAGAAAGGAAAAAACAATGAAAGAGAGTAAATATCAGACTAAAGTGTCGCATGTGCCAGATAAATTGAATTTACTGTTCTAAAGTATTTTCTAACATCAATAAAATAAGAAATAGTATCCCAAATAACTGAAATATATACTCAGTCAGTACATATTAATCAAAACAACAACTCAGAATATGTAACTTACAGAATGTTTCTTTCAGTGGTATTTAAATAAGCTGTTTAAAACAATTGACTACTTACACTCCAGATTACTCAGGAAAATATTCTTAACTGAAACATACTTCTCGAAATGTTGGTAACTAAAGAAGCAAGATTCCTCGCAATAAGCTGCATGTACGGACTTAGAAAGCGATTTCGTGTCTTAAACTTTAATGTGTTTATTTCTTTAGAAAATAATAACGAATAACAGCTTTTCTGTAAATATTTCAAACGGTTTAATTTAGATCTTGTTTTCAATGCGAAATTCTATTCTGCACAGCATTAGAATGTCTTAAAACTTGCATAAAAGGAAGGTAAACCTTTCGAAGAAGAATCGTGTAAGAATTTAAAATGTAACTCCATACTATCAGAAATCCGTCTACGAAGAAAACAGCGCAGAAAGATCTTGATGGAAGTTCCTTTTTTCTCAGATAATTTGAATCAATTAAAGTTCTTGAATACTTGCACTTTACAAATATACTCCCTCATTTGAGCAAATCCCGAACTTTTCCTGTTAAGTTAAAACAAAACAATTTTTAATTTCAGTTAACTAGCAAAAAAGAAGCAACATTTTGTAGTAAAGGAAAAGAAAGTTCTGCAAACATTTCCTCGCTGATTTTTTTTAAACCTTGCCTGACAGTGATTTAATGTATGTTACTAGTTCACGTTTTTAAAGTTGTGGATTAACAACTCTTTTGTTTATTTGGTCCGAATCTGTTTTACCTCACAAGAAAATAAAGGATGAGCTTCCTTTAAGTTAATTACAAAGAACACAAAGCTACCTAAAAACTAAAACTAACAGCCCTAACGAGGCTGTTAACGCCACTGAGTTTTAGTTTTTAATACCGTGCTGCTGCGCGATGCGCTAGCTGTGCCACTGTGCTGCTGCGCAGTGCGCTAGCTGTGGTGCCACTGTGCTACTGCGCGATGCGCTAGCTGTGCCACTGTGCTGCTGCGCAGTGCGCTAGCTGTGGTGCCACTGTGCTACTGCGCGATGCGTTTTTACCACTGTGCTACTGCGCGATGCGTTTTTACCGCTGTGCTGCTGCGCGATGCGCTAGCCACTGCGCCACCGGGCCTCTCAGAGCTACCTCTTATTATTTACAAAACCCTCTTTCTTAGCTCGAAAGACAAGGAAGGCAGGGAAATTCCACTGATTCATAAAGTAGATAGTAATAAAGGTTTAAACACATTAATATCTGTTTAGATTCATATAAAGTTTTAAAAGAAACTTTAATATACATTCCCTTTTAAGCAAAACCGAAGCAACCATAGCTATTAAATTACAACAAAGGTTAATTTTTCAATACAGATATTGCGATATTATAGATTCATAGATTTATGATGAAATGATTGTAATTTTAAGGATTTGGTCAAATTAAGAATAAAGAAAAGTACGCACACATATCTGCACACTTATGTATATGTGATGATTTGGAAATATAAATCAATGTTGAAATCGTGTAGACGCGATAAGATAGAGCTCTCACTGTTAGCAGAACTTATTCTTATTCAGCAATGACTGCTACACCATCTTTATGCACCAAACTTCGTCACTTCATAATCATGTTCTCTGCAGCATCTACAACAATTTCTTCTAAATTATCTATCTATCTATAAACATATATGGGGTTAAATACATAAAACTTTTTAACCAATAAAACTTTATATATACATGACTTTATACCTGAAACTGTGCGCAGACACAAGTAGAGAATGTAATTTAAGGATTTAAATACAAAAACTCATAATAGGACCACAATAGTTTAATTTTGAAACAATTATATAGATACAGAACTGTACAGAAAAGAAAGAGAAAAACTGCGTATTTTTCATTTGAATGTTGAAATTTTATAGAGAAGCATTCTGTGTGTGAAGTGTGAAGACGAGATTCGTTTTTTGTGTTGCACGTTCTTCAATTACTTAAAAAATATCTTAATTCTTTATTTTTAAATAACGTCTTTATTTCGTATTTAATTATTTTAAAGAAAAATTATATAATTAATCAGTTACTAGCTATTTCAATTAGATGGAGCAACCGGTTGGAAAAATTTAAGCTAAAATATAACTGTGTTGAAATGGCTAAACTAAAAATATTCTGCAATTCTTTTAGACTTTATTTGAATTTTACCCCCTCCGAACTTTAAAAACAGATATTGTGGAATTACAAAAGAAAACGGTTTGACTATTATTAGGTACAGTTTGCACTATTTCACACTAATGAGGTATTAAATACTGGTTTTTCGTTCATAGATTTATGCGAGATTTTTAATTATCTCTATTAGCGTCTGCTGAATGCGTAGTAACAAAGATATATTCGCAATGTCACTACTAATTATTATAATTCCTTCCCTACTATTACCTTATGAATTTGAGTTGATAAATTTAATCAACTATCACGATATAAACTTCATCGCTTATAGCGTTATGACAGCAGTTCTAAATCAAATTAGAGATACGAGAGAAATGCATAGTGATTACGTCTCTTATTCACTGCCTCGAGTCAAGCATACTAAATAGTAAGCATTATTAGAATTAGTATTAGAATAACAATCATAGCAATTTCATTCAATATATTTAACACGGACGTTACTGTGACATCATAATCGGACAAGATTTCAGCAGAGGAACTTCAATATATGAAAGATCCCAAATCTAAAACGCAAAGAAGCGCTCATCTGTAATTAACAACGGCTGTCATCGGAGGCGGGAGACAATTGTGGAGGAGAGTTGTCTCTCTCCTTCTCCCCGACTCTTTAATTTGACGGTTTCGTTGAAATTTTTGTCGGAAATGGGGGCAACTCGACTTCTCATCATTTTACTCGTTTAATTTTTTTTCTCCTGTACTCCTTTCAAAACGCATGGCAGATTTCATTTTGAATTTACATCTGACACAGCATTCTCGACACGGCATAGATGCAGTAGATTTTTATAGTCACCGCTTTCTTTCTCTGAAGTTAACTAGAACTGCATAATTTTTTTTTATCAAATACAAATGGGAAAGTATATTTTATTCCCATGGCTGTAGTGAACTTTACAAAGAAATTCCAATTTAAAAACAGAACCTTCTATAAAAAACAGAAAATAAGTAACACACAATTCATGCTGCTGGATATCCAAATTTCATGAAGAATAAAAGATATCTAAGTCATATTTATTGGACAAATAATGTAAGACAGAAGGCTGAATTGATTAAAATTACAATCCCTTGAGGAACACTAAGAAATCAATATCTGTGCAGCCACCATGGCTGGCAATAACTGCTGCCACACGCTTTTCCTGAAAAAAATGGAGACTTTTGGATGTATGCTTTGAGTATGTCAGTCCATGTTGTTTCCATACATTGCCAAAGTTTATCTGGCATAACTGCGGATGGTACATGCTGGGCCACTCGTTTTCTAATCGTCTGGCTGACTGTAGGAAAGCCTTGATATGTAAGGCAAAACTTCAGAGATTCTTTTTTCTTAGGGCGGCTTACATTTAATATGGGGGGAGGACATTAATTAATTACTGTAGGGAATCGCCCAACCTATCTGTCACTTAGACATCTCACTACCAAGAACGCTGCATAGGATGCACAACAGAAAACGACTGACACTGAAAGGAGAAGATCCGAGGATCTTTAGCCCATTTTCCTCCATCACCAGCCTCGGGGAAGGACTTTCGACTCGACGTAGTCCAACTTACGCTTCGAAGTACCCATGCCAAAAAGCCACTGTACACTTACAACCATCAATGCCTTCTCTAGGATTCAAACCCGAGATTATGACAGCCAGCTCCTCTACCACCATGCCAACAGGGCGGCAACGTCACAGCTGTAGTGGTGGCTTTTGAATGTGCCAGCAGTTGTATTAGGCGGGTGTGAGAGAAATAGCCAATGGCATCCCAAACCGTAATTCCAGGTGACTGATCGATATGACGACGCATAATGCAAGGGTCCTGTTTGGTCAGATTTAATTTGGTTTATTTGATTGTGAAAAAGCACGCAAGGCTTATCTGACTAAAAAAAGGATGTTCCCGTGGAGGGCTTTCTAATAGAAATTGGCTCGTATTCACTGTACGTGAGGAAAACTACGAAAACACTCAGTGCATCCACTCTGTTCGCCGGGATTCGAACTCTTGTCGAACTACCAGTATTCAGCGGCATTGCCGTCCGGCCACTGGTGAGACTTGCAAGGGTCAGGATGTCTGTCACTGCAATCCACTAGACTCGAATACGACTACCATAATGTTGCAGGCAGAATCAAAATTTTTTTCTCAAAACACAATGCCGTACCATTGTTTATCTATGTCGGGCGTTCAAGACACTATTCCACTTGCATAAGCTTGTGGGTTATTGTCAATGGCAACCGTGTTAATGGATGACTTATAAAGATTACCCATCTTCTGACAACGTGAAACGTGCTGACGAAAACATACCAATTTTTGCAAAACATACCAATTTTTGCACTAGGATTCTTGATATGATGAGTCGTATAATCCGTCATTGCTATACCGTATGATCTGTCATACGCTCAGCATGCCCGTCTTCTCATTCAGTGGTGTAATAAGATTAAAGCAATCGCTCCTGTCGGTCAAATATGTCCCAGTCAACTAATCTAAAATTACGTAATAAAGAAAAGTTTTATTGATATCAGATTATATTGGGAAAACATAAACGAAAAAGTCAAGAAACTAGATCGAAGAAAAATAATTAAATTTGACCAGTAGTATGAGTCAGTGTAAACATGAAGCTAAGTAACTAAGTACGAAGACTAACTGATACATTAGCATATAAATTTTTAATCTAATTTTAAGCTCTACAGTCTTGAGTACATCAGCTTGTCGCAGTTATATCAGCCTAATAAATTCAATAACAGCAGTGTGAAATCAATGTGTAAGAAAAAAGAATCCAGAAATAGAATTACTTAAAAGCAATTCAAAACGCGTTGTTATTTAAATATGAGGATTTTCATCAATTTACCAATAACTTTCTTTCGGATGGGCCGGATTAGATTTCGGTTTGATATTTTACCCACTAACGTTGCTGCATCCTAAAAACGTTTCCCACACGATATTGGAAACAACATTGAACAGATACGGGGAAAACTGGTTGCGTCAACAAATTACACTTGAATGGAAAGGAAATCAAGGTGAGGTAATTTCGTATAATGTCGGAAGTAATTACAAAACTCCAAAGCGAGGCGAAAATAGCTTGTATTCATTCAAGCGATAAAGAGCTCAGAAGCGAAAAGCAATTTGAATTTATAGGAAGCCGCAGTGAGACCAATGCAGTCTCTAGAATTAACCACGGCTATTACGGATAATTTTACACCAAGCATAGAGACTGGGGCATGCGGTAACAGCTTTACAAACTGCGGTAACCTTAGCTCCGGTAAGTGATTAGAGGCGCTAATTTCTGCTGCTTTCCACTTTGTAGCTATCCACTCTAAGCTCGTTAACAGTGACCACTAAACATAGTAAATGTGCTGTAAGACAAACCTGGTCAATTAACCTTAAGGCCAAAGTAGGATTTATCGAAGGTTAAATTGTCAGGATTTCAGTTCTATCACAACCTATGCAAAGCGCAAATCATTAGCTAGATCTACACGCATTACTTGGAGATTTGCGCAAATTATCCATAAAATGCGTACGTGTCAAACTGAGAGCACGGGCAGTCGAGCGGAAGAAGCCAGGATTTTGCGACAGTTACTTGCGAAGCTCCTGGAATTGGGTTTGAAGCACAACATGAGAAGTCGACTCTAAAAATTTCTTATGGATTTAACTCTGCAGATCTCAAGCAGCAGATTTTTTTTAATTATTTTACTTTACTTTTGCTTTCTTTTGTAAACAGGGTATACAAACTTGCTTCTTTACAGAATTATCATTTCAAACATACTCCTTCCTTACAAAAACATTATTAACTTACACCAGAACCTACAGCTATTACATCAGAATTCGACATGTAATTGCTCCTTTACTTCAGAGTAGATGCTGAATCCTGTTTAAAATATTTTATTATTATATTGTTTAATTTCTGGAAGTACAATATTTACGTTATCTGAATGAGAATTTCTGTTAATTCTTCTATCTTCCTATATTTGCGAAACTTAAGTGCCTGTGCGTGTGTAGATATTTATATATACATGTGTGTATTTACTGAAGAAAAATGCTTATCATAATAAGTTTTAAAACACAAAAATACATAATATAAGAAGGAAGAAGCTGATTTTGGAGCACTATAACAAGAAAACAATAAAATACGAACAAATTAATGCCAACATACATATTGCTGGCAAAAATGATTAAAAACATAATCGGAAGATCGATACATTTAACCTATAAAATTATAGATTTCCAGGAAAAATCGTGTTCTGGTAAGTAAGTACTAGGCCGTAATCCAGAATTTCCAATTTTGGTCGAGGATCTCGAAGCATATGAAAGAGAAAAAAATTCTGATATACTGATCAATACGAACCGTGGCGACTTGCAACGAAATCGATACGTGGCAGACTCCTAAAGGAAAAACAAGATGACTAGAAATGAAAATATATGTAACTGTATAGAAGAAAATATAACTGTATAGAAGAAAATATATAATAAATAAGAAAATATATAATAAATAAGAAAATATATAATTATTTAGAAAGAGTAGATATTGGTTGTAGATGCAACATGGAAAAATATTTCTGAATCGTTTAGAGCATATTTTGTTAACTAAAGGACAAGCAACAAGCATACAGCAACAGACTTGCGTATACAACTTGGATAACAGTGCTATGCGAATACAATTACCGATTTTGACACATATCATAAAATACGATAAAATAACTGATGTTAGAAATATAAGAATAAATGAATTTCCCGTAACTTTGCTTAGCCAAATTCAAAAGGTACTGTGGAAATCAAAAATCCTGAAAAGACTGCGGAAATTCTGAAAATCCTGAAGAGAATGGAAACTTCAAAATTTGCAACAGAAAACACTTTTGCATGTATAAAGAACTTACATAATTCTTGTTTTACAGATATCGTTTATAATATAGCTATTAAAATATGCCTGCTAATTTAGGTCAGCCAAAAATACAAAGAAAGGAATTATCAAAAGTTATCACTAATTTGGATACGAAGAGCTTTTGATTTCAACACATGGGAAAAAATTATGAACTTTACCATTTTTTAAGTAAAGATGCAAAATAATAGTATATTATATACTAAAATTTACCTTCGATTATGAATTAGATGAAGATATCTGGATTTCAAATATAAGAAATATTTTACAATCTACAAACTTTCCCTTTAGAAACTTCAACAAAGAGTAGTAGAACGTAACTATTATATGAAATATTTTATCACTTACTAAGTGCACAGACCTTTTCATACACATATATTTTTACAAATAAAAGATTTTACTATCTGACGATTTAGTTGATGTATAGAAACTCAGAAGTTTTTGAATAAGATTACATCAGATATTAGTCTCGAAATTCAATATTTCGAAATATTAACGAATTACGAATGCTGTTCCAAAGTATTTGCATTTAGCGCATTTTAAAACCATTTTGAATAGGATTATAAAATGTTTACGTGTATGCTTTTGAGCTTAATCAGCGTAAAGCTTAGTTTTAAGCTCCACTAATTATTTTTTAGTTTTAAGCTCCACTAATTGTTATTTCCATTAATAATTTCGCTTTATAAATCAATCTTTAATGCATTCAAACAAATATAGGAAAGTAAAAGAGCTTTCGAATGGATAGATTTCTGAAAAGGATTGGATTGGATTATTCAGTTATGGCAAAGCACACGAGGGTTATCTGCCTAAAGGGAGGGATGCCGTCGTGGAGGACTTTCTAAGAGAAACTGGCTCATATACACGTTACACATGGGGAAAACCCCGAAAATGCCCATGCAGCCGCCCGTTCGCGGGATTCGAACCTCGGGCCGAACTACCAGTGTTCAGCGTCTTTACCGCTCGGCCGCTGGTGGGCTAGATTTCCGAAAAAGACTGCCTTCAGAACTAACAAGAAATTAAATATTGATGTTAAAGTAAAATATAGGAGACGAAGCTTTTTTTAAAAGGTGAAAGAGCTTTCATATTCAAGACGAAGTTACAGTTTCAGCAGTGAATTATCTGAAATAATAGTTTTGGTTTAAAGACAGATAATTTCAACTTAGGAACAACATCTTGGAACACAGTTTACGTCAAGAAAAGTTAAGACTTAAAACGGTAAACAGCAAAATTTATGGTAAAAAGAAATTACTGCCAATAATGTTTGATTTTTATCACAAGAAAGAGAAAAAGATATTCTTTAAAAAGCAATAAGTTTGTTCTCCTCAATAAATATGCTATTCTAAGTTTTCTTTAAAAACGATGCTCAAGACGACATTTGCAAAAAATTGTCTTAGCTGGTAGGATTTACGAAGATGAATGATCACTAATAAGCAGCCACGTGTTTTACATAAATTATGATAGCTACTATGCCACTTCCAGAAGAGATGTTAGGTATGCATACTAACTTAAAAAGGTGTTGCCTAGTCTACTGTTTAATAACATATGGCCGCAGTTTAAATAATTACGTGAATTTAATGATGACGGTGAATTAACTAGAAACTGATAGTGGTGCCATGAATTCATTATGAATCAAATCATGTTCACATTTTGGTCGTAGGTGGTGATTCATGTGATGACTTGGGAGGATGAACAGATGTTTAATATAAAAATGTTATTAAGACCACATGAGATGGAATCATAAACCAGTTCCCCCAAAGCAATGGAAAATGCAAAAACATCTATTACAACGGTAAATCCGATGGTATATTTTTCTACCCAAATAAAAAGCGGAGAAGATTAATTCATTCTATCTTCCAGCAAATGAAATTTATTCCACATCAAGTCGATGGTCTGTCGATTTTTAATCTAAATAAAATTGGTTTATAATACAAGATATCAAAGAGACAGCATTTTGGTGACGTGGATTAAAGTTATTAACATTTCTAAATTACAAACGCAAAAAAGAAGTTGCAAATGAAGAAGCTCTGCATGAATATGCTTAGTATTCTTCTTACTCCGAAAAGTAAAAGACGACATACTATTGTCTGCGAAATACGCAGCTTCACGAAATGGATTGCCTACATGAATGAAATCTCACATCAGGCGAGTATATACCAGCGAGGCAGAATATTCTTTCAAAATTTGCTGAATTTCCTCTGGAATGGTGTTGTTACCCTTAAATCCTAGAACGTAATCTTAACAAATAAAATGAAATAAAGTAGCGTTGTTGACATTTTAATTATAGCTTAGCATTTGTAAGTATTGGTACAAAATACCGTAAATATCGTGGAAAAGCAGAAGGGAAGTATTACAGGTTAGAGCTGTAAAGCTGTATCAAGCCATTATTAAGAACCCCCAACAAATTACGAAATACACTTATGTCCATAAATTAAGGATAATTCGGAGTCACGCGGAAATCGAACTCTAAAATAAATATATCACCTGTAAAATCACTACACACATCTTCAAGAATCATATGCAAATTTCAGGAAGTAACCAGATGACACCGATGGTACGTCACAATGACGAGAGTGTAAGAGAGTGATATATAAGGAATACAGGCAAAGAAGTAAAATTGCATTTCAGTGCAATAACCGAATAGTTGTGACACAAAGGACGCATTTGGATGATTTTTTACGTGGTAGAATTATCGGCCGTCTGGAATGTGGGCGAACCCAACTGGAAGTATCAGACGAACTTGGAATTGCCCAGAGTGTCATCTCCAGGCTTTGGCAACGATTCCAGGATGATGGTATTGTGAGTAGACCTTACAGCACAGGTCGCCCCAGAGTTACAACGCCGAATGAGGACCGGTATTTGGCAGTTACTGCCAAAAGAAACAGGCGGAGCACAGCCTCAGACCTGTCTAGTCAGCTCTCTTCAGCCACTGGTACGACAATTTCAAGGCAGACCGTGTACAGACGCTTAGGGCAGATTGGTCTATATGCTCGTAGACCTGTCCGATGCGTTCCACTTACTGCAACTCACTGTCGCTTGCGGTTAGCCTGGAGTAGAGAGCATGCATTGTGGACACCGTGACAACAGTGGGCTTGTGTGATGTTTTCCGACGAGTCCAGGTTTAGCTTGCAGACTGATTCTCGCCGAACTTTCACATGGAGAGCTCCAGGTACCCGTTACCACCAAGAAAACATCATTGAACGACACCGTTACGGTTGTGCAGGAGTGCTCGTTTGGGGTGGAATTATTCTGGGTTCCAGAACTGACCTGCATGTTTAAACTGGAACCATGACAAGCCAAATCTATCGGGACGTCATTCCGGAATAACATGTACGCACAATTTGTGTTTATGGATGACAACGTCCGTCCTCACCGTGCAAACATCGTAAGCGAATGCCTTCAATTGGAGAATATCACCTGTATGGACTAGCCAGCATTCTCACCAGACTTGAATCCAGTAGAGCACGTGTGGGACTTGCTTGGCCGACGAGTTGCAGCCCGTCAACCTCCTCCTACATGTCTACCGGAATGCATCGTCTGGGAGACATACAATGTATTAACAATCCTACCAACCATGTAATATTGGATTTTTGTAAATAGGTTTTTTTTTTTTTTTTGTAATTTGCTCCAGGGAGAAAAAATCGCTAATTTTTTTAATAATATCAAATATATAGTATCTTTTTTTGCTCTTTACCTTATGTTTAATAAAAATGCTTTACAAATAAGTCGAATTTGTTTTGCTTCTAACTCTTCCTTTGCCTGATTTTGCATTATCCTTAATTTATGGACATGAGTGTATTTGTCCCGAAATGTTATTAGCCAAATGTCTTTATATGCATTAGAATACCAAAACCTCTGATATACTGTGCTTTGTCGTATTTCAAAAGTATGCAGCAAAAGATTCAACTTCAATCTATAATATATATTCTAAACTTTTATATAATAATATTATTCCTTTGAATTTCATATAGAATTATACACCTAATTTTACACGCCCATAGCTAAATCGTAATGATTGTATTTTCCTCGTACGAAATGCAGCAATAAAAGCTCTGTTTGAGAAGTTGCTATGTGAATTAAGGAGGAATATTCCTTTCAGAAGCTGTAGTTTAAATTTTACTTTGTTACTTACTTTGCATGCATTATATGCGATTGTTTTACTTGATTTATCAACTGGCATCATTTCGTCGGTGCATGGATGTATAGATTTCGCAGTCATATCTGAGAATGATACTTTTACGTGGCAATTTGAAATTTGGAGTATGAAAATTTGAAGCTGGGCATAATTAAGCTAATTTATCCAACTATTTAAATTGAGATTTATTAGTATGTCTTATATTTTTTGTCTTAGAATGTATGCTCATTTAAAACGCTGTTCACTTAATTTTTGTAATGTCAAAAATTTCATCCCACTGCTGACGAGACCACTTTTGAATAACTTGAAACAATTATTTTTTTGTATTTTGCTAATTTAAAATTTTTTATATAATACAAATACCTGATAATTAACAGACATTATAAGTCTAACATGATCCGGCGACTTGCTAGTGAAGTTAAGTATAAATTTTCATGCCTTATTGACACACATATTGTTATACTTTGTACATTTTACACAATCAAGAGATTTTTGGTTAATCTAACTTAATTTTCTCGAACTGGGTTTTGATATTCTCTGTATTAATTACACAGAATTAATTCTCAATATATATATATATATATATATATATATATATATATATATTTGTAATAATAAAATTCCATAGTCAAGAATACACTTAAAATTCTAACTGTATGTTCTTTTCATTTTTAATGACGACGGTCTCTTATTTGAAAGTACGTGGAATTAAATCCACAGCCCAGTTTTTCCCGCCTTCTCTACAAGTACAGTTATAATGTAAGGATCTTAAGTTTTACTAACGTTTATTTTATTTTAAATCTTTACTATCACTTCTTATTTTCTACTTCCGGCCAGAATTAAAAGCTTTAAATTATTTATGCAAATTTGTCTTGCGAACGCCAAGTACTTAAGTTGTGGCTTTTTGCCAAGCAAGAGAGAGAGGAAGGAGTTAGTAGAAGCAGGCCGCTTGCCTTAGCAGTTTTACTCGGTTGCTGGTTGCCTTCCAGGCCAGAGGTTTAATCCTCTTAATAATTTTAAACGTATTGTAGTGTTAACAGTTCTCTGTACTACATACGGCTTCCTGTTAATATACGGCCAATCTTCCACGTAGGCCCTTGTTTATTATTCCAAAGTTAAGTTAGAGTTTAGTTAATATTTTTATATTCTTACGTTCAGACCACAAGTGGTTGGTCTCTGTATTCCGAAGTCCGGAAATTATTGTAAAGAGTGAAAAATAAAGGGTTTCGTATACCCTTCCTGTGTATCTTGTCTACTTCCCACATTTATTGAACATAGCTTTAGTAAGCTCCCTGTTCCGAGTCAGGCCATTGAATGTTTCCCAAGCACGTAAGGAGGAATACTGAACCTGATAATAGAAAGTTCTGGAAATATTTAAAGCGAACTGGATTGGCTGACGAGGCTGACATCATTTCTTGGAAGCTCCGCCTTTCCGGAGGCTATAACAGGACTCGCAAAAGAATATCGGGGTTTTTTTTCTTAAATGTCACGATGCAGCAAACTTCATACAAAAAGTTATTAGTAGTTCTTTTTTATTTACTCCGGATATCTGATTTTGTAACTGCAATTTCTCCTGAATAATAATAAATGGATCCTGTTTTTTAAACTTATCGTCTGATAATTTAAGCTACGACTACATCTATATTTCTTCAACGATCTATTTATTTTGGACAAAAGCTGGTACATCACACATATATATATATGTAAAATATAAAAAATACGATGGCTTTGCTCTACGCGAACAGGCAACCTCTAATTAACTTTGTGCAATTTAGGATCTTCCCCCTAGACTAGTACCTTCGAGAACATTCGAGCTTATTACGTAACCACTACTATAAATAACGAATGCGCGCCATTTTGCGAACAGAAGCTCCTCTCCTCCTGCGCTACAACACCTCGCTGCTGCTTAACCCATTTTTCCTTGTTAGAATAGCTATGACGTCAAAAGCCTAGATTTCCTCTTATTCAGTTTGAAACACTACTGGATATGTAATTTGAAGAATTTCATCTAAAAGGAAAATGATCTGCTATTTAAATTAAATAAAAATGTGCAAATTAAAGCGAAATCCTTCTTTATCATCTTTCTTCTTCCACTTAGCCAAGCTTCGTCATTCATGTGCCACGACTGCCGTATCATCATATATATACATAAATATAAAGCGAATAATGTTCAGTCACCACTTTCTTTTTTTAAAGTTTCAGTCCTAACATGTACATTGAAATAAGGAACACAAAGCCATTTAAAATCCTCCTACGGCTGAGTCTGAAAATGCAGCCATTATAAAAAGCATCCGAAACATGTAACAAACATTCCCCTTATGAAATGAACAGCTTTCATTCTCAGCAGCCCTCAAAAAAATTCCCACACTCAGTAAAAGAAATCTTCAGATTACGTCAAAACAAAAGGCGTTCCAGAACAATCCGCCAAACATTAATCTTTCTCAAATCTTCTATTTTCAACAGTTCTCTTCGAAGTAAGAATTCGTCGCAGACTCCTCTTTTGTTTCAAATAAACGAAGCACCCGTCATTTTCTTTTCTTCCCTTGACAAAGATGTTACGTAAGGTGAAAGATTAAAGGCAAAAAATGCGATCTATACTCCGCTCACTTTCTGAGAGCGAAGAAAAAGGGAGAAGTGGTGTCAGGGAATGCATCGCTTGCGCATAATCTGCAACGCCTGAATGAGTTTATACCGACTGAAACCACTGTATTTTCTCTAATGCACAAAATTATACATAAATAAATAACTTTGCATATTACGCTTAACCACGCAGATTGATTTTCTGGAGACTCCAAAGATGGCACTAATTAATTTGCACAGAGTTACCCGAAGATTGCTCTTTAAACTAAAGAATCACTAATCTCACCTCCGTTAAAGTAGGATCCTTCGAAGTGTGTTCTTTATATGTTAATAACGTTCCCTAATTAATGAAAAGGAAATGAGGATTTTAACTTTGGTCACTATCAAAAGAGCGTCAATACTGCAAGATGATAATGAGTGCATTTACGTTAGAACTTGCAGTATATATTAATCTGCAACGATTTGCATGCAAAGCAAACATCCGTCTTATATTATCTTTATAGTCTAAATAACGAACATAAAGAAGGAAGATTTTAGTTTAAATCATTAAGAATAAACAGATAAAATAATACAACGGTTGATAATTTTATCTACAATTCTCGCTCTATTAATAACATGCAATTTGAATAATTAATTGTCTAAAGCTATAAATTTTGCAAATGAAAGTAGGCAGTTGGTCTATGTATAGTTGGTTAGGTATCAAGAAGTTATTTTTTTTAATCCACGCGCAAGAGACATTTTAAATAAACAATAAGTAAAATTGAAATATGAAATTTTTTATTTTATTCTGCTAGGTACATAAAAATTTAAGGTTTATATTTAAGTAATACATATTTAATAAATATGTATTATTTAAATGTGCATTTTAAATTTCATATACTATGTTTAATAAATTAAGTTATAACTAAGAAAGTTTATTATTGATTTCGTTCTGCTTCTAATGTAGAAATTAGAAGGTCTTTTTCGGAGACAATCATGAAAAATAAAATACGCATTCGTCTTCCAGTTTACAAGTTTTGGATGCGTTAACTACAACATCAGAAGAACACGTACGGAATGAATGCCATAATTCCCGAAAATGGGATGCCTAAATTTATTTCTTTTTGGGTTCTATGATTTCATCTCCGCCTTAACTTACTTTGCGGTTAATTTTTTTTTTCTTTTTTTGGTACAGTCTAATGCTGAACAATTCCTATCTGAAACCGAGAACCTCCCGCCCCCCCCCCCACACACAGCGAGAAATTTCACACCAGTTGAAAACCCTTGACATACAGGATTTTCCCACAGTGTTAATGGAACATGTGCTTTTTTTTTTGGATTAAATTAAAATATAAACGCGGATTTTGTTTACATATTTTTATTCCAATTTTGCTGAAAGTTATAAAGAAATTTAAAACCCCGAAGGAATTTTGATAAAAGTTTACTTACTGAACCTTAATTACCCTTTCATGTATTTAATTATGGTATAATTTAATTAAAAATAATTTCTTTGAAAATATTCGCATGTAAGCAAGTTTTGGATGTGTGGGTTTTATTTCCAGTTTTTAAAAAACAAAATTCTTATTCTGTAACTAGAAAGAGTTAAAAAGCCATAAAATTACTATTTCTAATTTTATATTAAGCATTATTAGTCACAATAAAGATAGAAAATAAGCATTGCTTTCATAAGCAAAAACAAATGCAACAAAGGAAATTAAAAAGCGATTGTTATACATTTTCAACGTTTTCGGGTTAAAACCAATGTCTCAATAAATAAATAAATAAACATTCACACGCTCAAAAACAATTGCATAATTTTAAATTCCTATGTAGGTGTCGTAAACAAAATAATAATAACGATTTAAATCTTAAAAAGGCTGTCTCGCTCCTTGACTAGGCATGTGGATAAATAAATGCGGAATCATTCACTTAGCCAGAGACAAATGGATACGCGATGAGACTCCGATTAAGAAAAAAGGTGTGGTGTATTTAATTACGGCAAAGCACACTAGGGCTATCTGCCTAAGGGGAGGGATGCCTTTCGTGGAGGACTTTCTAAGGGAAACTGGCTCGTATACACGTTACACATGGGGAAAACTACGAAAACACCCATGCAGCCAGCCCGTTCGCGGGATTCGAACCTCGGACCGAACTACCAGTGTTCAGCGACTTTACCGCTCGGCCGCTGGTGGGCTCTAAGAAAAAAGGATCGCTATATTATGGCAAAATTGAAGTTAATGCACGCAGGATTATAAAGAATATAATAGTTCAGGAATATAAAAAAGTTTCAGTGGTGGACTTAAGATTGCTGCTGGTTTGTCGAGCAACGGAAAATTCAAGCTAAAGACGAAACGTGTTGAAACTAAATGTCTGTATTATCAAAATAATGTTTTAATGCTTTATTTTAAAAAATAAATTCCGCTTTTTATTCTCACGACCATCAAAGCCTAAAACGCACTAGATCAGGATTAGCTACAAGCCATACATCCAAATCTACTGCTAACTGTTAGGAATGCCCTCCTATAAGACATTAGACTGACAGTCCAAAGAAAAAGGCACCACATTGAATACTTAAGAAGAAAATGTTTTTATTTAAAATATGAAACAGAATGCCGAACGTTCGTTTTAAAAAACTTGTAAATATAACTTTTGTCAAAATGAATACATGTAACATTTTAAATATATGTTTATAATTAAATAAAGGAAATATTAATTGCAAAATATGTATTACATGTCAACGCAGATGATAATAATAGTGTACAGTAAGAAGGCTCTAATAATATTCTCTACTTCCCGCTTTTGCAGCAAATTTTGCATCTGTTTTAACTCAAAAATGAAACACATCAATTATTCATATATTAATGCTACGTTATATAAATAATGAAAACGCAAATAAAGACCATTCATCCTACTTAAAGCTTTGGTTCAGACAGAGCCGGAAATAGGGTTTTCAAGCCCCAGGGCCAACTGAAGATTTCACTCCCCATCCGGTTTCCCAAGAATGGAAAACATTTCATTAAAAAAATTTCTTAACACAATTTTGGCGCCCCTGGATGCTGTGCCCCGGAACAGAATCTCCCTACCTATGCCTCTGGGTTCAGGCCCTCTAATTATGCTAGCAACAAGGTTGTCAAATAAATCTAAGACGTAGGCTTAAATAGTTCGAAGAAAGTCAGCAGAAGCTGCGAAAAGGTCTCACTGAGTTCAAGAACCCAGTTTTTATGCACGTTAACTAATTTGCATCCTGTTCACTAAGTTAGGTTAGGTTATTTTAATAGGATAAAGCACACAAGGGCTATCTTCCTAAAAGGAGCAATGCCATTGTAGATTACTTTTAAATCAAAAATGGCTGGTATTAATGTATAAGGTATTTCTCCCACTTTCCTAGCGTGCCTTCGTGGTGTAGTGGTTCTGCATGCTGGGCCGGTATTCCAGAGGTCCGTGGTTCGATTCCCTGCGAAGGCAGTTGCTATTTTTCATCTTGCCTGTGTCTAAAAATATACCTAATGTCTCTACAAATGTTACACATGCATCCTGATTAGAAGCGACGGAAGTGGCAGTAAACATAAAAATAACAAGATAAGGGGTTAAGTGACGCAAAAATGATATCTAAGGAGAGTATATCTTCGAATAAAAAAAATCTTAGGAGATGTTTTCATATATATTTCTTAGCATTTAAAGAAGCACATATGGCAAAGAGGCATATTTCTGATAACATTTAAAGAGGCATATTTCTGATAACAATACTTACAAAATAAAAAAAACACGTACTTAAATGTCACGTTATAATTTAAATTTTAAACTATCTAACGGCAGATAATTAAAACGAGAAAAGGAAGCAGATAAATTTAACGTTTTCTGACAAGTTCTATATATGTTTTAAATATTCAGTTAATTATTTCTAAAACAAAATAATTTCTTATTTTTAAACTTTGATTTTATGCTTAGCAAATACAGCCACAGGAGGTGAAGGGTCGAAAGTTAGGAGAAATGTAAATTTCGAAAAATTATTCCGATGCAATAAAATTTTTTAAATTTGCAGGAGTGCCGATCGCGAACCAGAGAAATAAATTTACCCGAGAGAAGAGAGCTAGAAATTTGCCGTACCCATAGAAACCCACTATCAAAAAATATAAATAAGAAAATCCTGGGAGAGTTACCCACATCACCGACTGTGTTTTCCAATTATCTCGTCGAGGTGCCAGAAAGTGACAACCTAATGCGTCACGTCGTAGGTGCCAGAGATGTCACGAGCGCCAGGCGAAGCCACTTAAGGCAAGTTGGTAATAGAACTTGCCGGAATGGTTTCCAGGGTGGTATAAAGAAGGATTTCATCAGCAGGAATGGGGCAAATTCTAGGATTGCTATTTTCCAAATTAGAAGACTCCACACAAAAGGAACTGAAAAGCTGGGAGTAATAAATACCAAATTAAACAGCAGCTGTCTGAAGTTCGAGCAAAAGAGGCAGCAAAGTGTATACAGATGTATTAGAATTAATCAAATAAGAGAACACTTATTTTCTTTAAGACTCTCTGAATAACAAATTATGTCTTCTGGGCACTTTTGAAACTAAGTGATAACATTTGGTGCAAAGAGTAAAGAATATGCTGAAGTTTCTTTCTTCCAAGATCAGTATCAATATTAAAAAAAAGTTAAAGGTGTGTGTAAAACATTTATTTTGACTCACATTTCTCCGAAATTAAATTTATAAAATGCGATTAATAAATAAATTTAATTGTTTCATTTACAAGCTATGGTCTATATTGACCCAATTAATTAAAGTAATTTAGAAAAGACTTGAAATATTTCACTATCAGTAAGTAATACAGTAAAATACAATATGTATTAGGAAGGAAATTAACGTATAATAATTTATTGACATAAATGATGAATTAATCAACAAACCACTCACTGCGTTAAATATGACATCACAGCTAAAATTCTGCACCGCCCTTCTTGCTTTTTCAATCACATTTTACTTATTGTTCCATTAGTACGAAAAATACGAATTAAAATTTAATGTAAACAGCCTATGATTATTTTATCCACAATATCATATAAATAAAATGTATATGAATAATAATCCCGCCGTATGAAGCTTAAATAAAGGTATAAAATTTCATAGGGCAAATCTATCATAGATTCATAATATATAAATTTTTAATAATGGATACATTTCACTATGGGTTTGTTAGTCACAGAATACAATTTGTGAAGAATGTATCACATGTTTTAAGTCCAAACGGAGAACATTAAAAACACGTTCTCTTTAAATTTTCCTTTCCTTATATGATGCAATAATTTAACAAAGCGATATAAATGCAAGAAGATTAACTCTGAAAACGCAATATATTTACTATTATCGTCTTTTTAGAATCATTATTTTTAATTACTAGACACCATAATGATTAAAAAATGGGGAAGGAAGTAGCTAAGTACGAATTTGTGTAGGCTTAATTAACATTTACATATTAGAACGCTGCCTACGCAGGGCTGGGCAAGTGAGACATTGCATAAACAAATAGGACACCTGACGAATTTATCGTGGCGAGAGGCGCAGAAATGCGTCTGTTGTTGACATGGGTCTTGGGACCTTAGGCTGTGTTCAGACGGCGGCGTAAAGGGCATAGAGGCGTAGTCATAAGGGCATAAAATACGGGAATTCCGTTCACACTTGCGAGAACGGTGTGCAAGCCGTGGCCAATGAGAAAAGCTAAATTTGCGCATGCGTGGATGCGTCTACAACTTTCCCGCGTTGTTCTCCTGCTCGATTGATTTCCCGCGTTCGCTCTGCTTGTTTTGTGACAGCGAAATCTTCTGTAGAACGCCGCTTCGTTTTAGATTCGCTCTGATTGGTCGACGCTTATTCCAAACTCGGCGTAAAGTTGAAAACTTTGAACCCTATGCCACGAGCCCTAAACCAGATTTTGTGACGTTGCACAGACTGGTTGCCTTGGCAACGGAGCTCAGCTTTAACCACTTATGCCCTTTACGCCCCCGTCTGAACGAAGCTGACGTACGAGTTGTACGACAGTACGACTAGCGACAGTACTGAACAGGCGACAGTATGACTTTGTCCAGTTCCGATCCAGTTTTGAAGAAGACACCCGGGAGAACAGGTCCGATGGTCTCCCACCCCTCTTCCTCTGTCACAAAGCCCCCCGAGAAGACTTTCGGTTCGCGCCGTGTATTTTGAGTGCCCTCATGCAGCAAAGACACTGATAGTCATTAATCTTAGTCACTGTACCAGAAGTTCTCAAACTTTTTTCCCCTACGCACCACTTTCACCATAGCTAGACCATCATTACTTCGCCTTTTTTTTCCAAAACTCGAAAAAAAAAATAAATACAGTTATTTAATTCAGATTACTTTCTAATGTGTTTTATAAGCTAGACAAGAAAAAGTATAGAAAATATTAATAAATACCGAAACTTGAATAAAAATAATTTTTATATTCATAAACTAAAACTAAATACTTAACAAGTAAATAACAAGTTGATTCCCCCTGAAACTATAAAAGTCACCCCTGTTTGACAAACCCTGAACTATACTGATCAGAACGGTTCGTTATACAATAAAAGCCGGTGCACAAGACTTCAACAAGTCGAAAGAAGACTTCCAATATAGTGTTCATAATAAATGACCTGGGAGCTTTAAAATAGAAATCGAAATTAATTGAATTTTGAAACCTTTTTAAATGCCTACATGATTATAATTTACAGTGTGAGGTATACTTATGTCATCTAACTCTCAGCTCCAAAATATAGTGAAAAATTGGAAAAAAAACAGTATTGAGAAAGAAAGGAGACAAGAACAGAGACAAACTTGAAAGGTGGAGCAAATCATTTGCCGTGATGGACGACTTAGCACTTCAATTTACCATATGCAATATGTCGATTTTTAGGACAGCTAATCCAGAGGGAGTTAAGTGGAGGTTGAAAGAGTTAGCTAAAATTCCCTTTTGTATCCGAGCGATGTCTACTTAATCACATAGATGATCAGGAGACATGTCGCGGGTCATTAGCCATGCTGGAATTAAGCCAGTAAGGACTTTAAAAGCTGAGTACTTTATTCTGCGTTGAACATCAAGAATACACGTAAATTTGGAGTTTTTAAATTTTTTACATAATTATTAAATTTGGTAAAACACTTACAGCGTGCTTTTCAAAGAACTTCATGGTGCTAAAAGTGAAAATATTTTCGTTCGTTTCTCAATGAAAAAAAAAAAAAAAAAAAAAAAAAAAAAAAAAAAAAAAAAAAAGGAAAGAAAAATAGGTGGAGGGCACAACGATTTCATGTATTTTTATTATATTTTACACACCCACACATATATATATATATATAATGTTGTACGAACTTAAATCCATTTAGTGCGAATACAAGTTATTATTACTTGCGCAATTGCTGCAAAGTTAGTTAATAATAATTTATTTCCTAAACAGTATTGATTAATTGATTATATTATCTCCTAAGTTTAATTAAAGTAGAATTATTTTAAAAGTGTGCATCTATACTGGTAAGTTATATTTTGAAAGATGTTTTGAAGTAATTTGAAAGCAAAACGTTAATAATGTTTTAACGGGGACTGGAGTTAAATCATCACGAAGAATAATATTTCAATTGTAAAAGGAAAATTAAAACATGTAATTCATGTAATTATTGTCATTGATTGGAAATTAGTTGAGTTTTCAAGGGGAACAAACCAACTCCCGTTCAATGAACAATAATTGATAAAAATGCGTAAATATGAAAGTGTTTCGTCTTTACTCGAGTTATAAGTTAAAGCCAAACCGGCAATTCTAGTCAGGACAAATATTTCCGCGAATAGTTGCTACTCAAAGAACTTATTCTCATGAAGCATTTTAGTCAATTCAATTTGGAGTAAAAATCAATTACTGTAGAGAAATCCTGTAAAACTCGAGTAACCGTCCCCGACACTATCATCTTTATGCATTTGAGTACTATATTATTTGTAGAAATTAAACATTGGAAATTGTCATTATGAAATCGAATTCAAAGTAAAGTTGAAATAAACATAGAAGATTATAAAAAAGATAAATAATGCAAACTTTGTAAAAACAAATCAAAGATAACATAAGAATAATATAAAAATAATATAGAAAATAATATAAATAAGATCAGTGAATGTACATGAAGATATAAAGGCCAGAAAGGTATTAAGTAACTTACATTCTTTCTAGTGGGGGAGTTGGCAAAGTGTTCTCTTCGTGTCTGACTCAGAAGTGTAGGGTGTCCGAAAATTCTTAGCGGCAGTAGGGGCTTTGAATAATATCAGTCGGTAAGACTTATGTGAAGTAATTTATGGTAGTGGGTGGAACTTGGAATTCTTGAGGGATGTATTTTGTGGAGTTCTTATCTGAGAGAGACCGTCTGTTAAGATTTTTTTGAAAATACTAGTGAATGGAAATTAATTAATTTCTGGCTAATTGTCGTGTCGCAATGATTAAGAATTTAAGAAAGGAAAAAGGCATTTTCGCTGTCCAAGAGCTAGTAGACAGTCTAAAAGCAGGAAATAGGCCCATTTTTTTAGTAACAGTATAGTAACAGTATATGTCTGAAGACAATTAGCTTTTTACAATATATACAATTGAGTAATTACACTATATACAAATCTTTCAACTGACAGTCATCCAACTTATACCGCCTTCTCAGGTTTAGGAATAAATTATCATATCCCTATCAGTTAAATGATTTAGAGTGAGTATTTAACGCCTGCTCTTTTAAGGCAATGGTTGATAAATTGAAAGGGAATTAGATTATTTTTGAGAATTTTGATAAGGATCAAAATTTCGCGTTGTAAATCTATTGTATCTGTGCATATAGTTTTAATTCGTTGTATTTGATTAATTATAGTATTGTTAATTACTTTTTTGGATTCAATTAATCAATACTGTTTAGGAAATAAATTATTATATATATATATATATACATATATGTAATAATAAAATTCCATAGTCAAGAATACACTTAAAATTCTAACTGTATATTCTTTTCATTTTTTAGTATTCCAAATCAGCATCAGCATTTTCACTATTAAACCTCATAAAAAGAAGTATGTTCAGTGAAAATGCCTCTGCATCAGTTTAAACTAAAAAAAAAAAAAAAAAAAAAAAAAAAAAAAAAAAAAGGAAATCTGAGTTTAACTTGGCACCTGATATGAAAATTTTTGCACAGATAGACAAAAGCGTTCAAAAAAGGTTATGAAAAAATATTTGCCTACCCCTTCCAATTACTTCATTTTTATAGACACGTTCTTCTTGCACTTGAGTTGAAAGTAAATACTCTATTTTAAAATATAAATAAATTCTTCTTGAAAGCGTTTGGAAAAATGTATAAAAACGCTTAATTGCTTAAGCATTCATTTAAGTTTTTAGGATATCATCTGCTCCAAAAAATCATAAATTAAGTGAACTGTTCAAGTTCAAATTAGAAGTGTTCAGGAAATAGATCTCATCTAACCCAAGATCTGACTTCAAGAAAGAGATCTCTGCCAAATGCCCATATTTCTTATTTCATGAAGAGTCAGTTATAATTGCAGTATACAAAAATCTGGGCATCATTAATAACGCTAGTTTAAGGATGCCGAAAGTATTAACAGGGCACGGAAATTAATTATATATAAAGAGAGCTTTTTGTAAAAATGTCTTTATGTATTGATAAAAAAGTGTCCAACGCATGCCATCATCTGCTTCGTTAACTACGATGATATACTGCACTTCTTAAAAAATGAGTTGGTATCACATTTCATTTAGGCCCAAACTTGGCAGAAATCTTCAAAGACCTTATCAGTATCGTGGCGGAAAAAGCAGCTAGTTAGAGAAAAGCGCAATAAAAAAATAAAACTTCGTGCAATACATCATCATACGATTAGTTACGGAATAGAAAACGTTTTCCACACAACCATGAAATTCGCTTTTAGCAATGCCGGAAAAATAGCTGTACTTTATCAAACTTTGAGGAAAGCTTTTCTTGCAAGGAAAGATTACCCAGTACGAAGTAACGGCTTCTTTAATGCAATCGATGAAAAAAGGAAGAGATGATTTTCGTACATAGACTGTAGGTAGTATTTTCGTCCTTAAATGCTCGAAACCATTGAATCATGGTTTATGAACTGCAACATCATATATGGGGTATGTGTTGAAACAGAGTATCACAGATAATACCAAGATTTAAAATAAAGTAACTCGAGTTCCTGAAGTTGGATTTTCAGGCAGCTGTGAAAGTACCAATGCAATCAGTAGCAAAACTAATAAGGACATGATATCTCTTTCCTTTTAATTTAGCATACTCGCAAATCTGAGTCACTTTTAAGAGTGGTTTGCATTTTATACGTGAATATCATTATGTAGATGATATAAAATTGTGCAAAACAAAGAAGCACATGAGACTTTATATATTATATGTTATGATGGAAAATGACCATTCTCTAATTAACGAATTTGTATTAATGATCACTGCTACAACTGCTCTTGAATACATGGAACCATCAAATCATGGTTTATGAATTGTGGCATAATATAAACCTTATGGATTTATTGCACACAAGGCTTCAAATTTTGCTTTCAAAATTGCAGTTATCTTTGAATTGAGTGTATTGTTCAACCACTGCAAACAAAGTTATCATGCAAAAAACAGTTGCTAAATTGAGACCGACTGGAGCAAAATGATAAGCAAAATTGAAAACAAATTTTGAATTAAATTAATTTGTTTTGAAGTTTATATATATATAATATCTAATATATATATATATATATATATATATATATATATAATAGATAATATATATATATATATAATAGATAATATATATAGAGAGAGATAGATAATATATTTATATATATATATATATATTATCTTACTTTGCAGCTATTGCGCAAGTATTAGAAAATTTATTGCGATATCAATGAATTTCAGTTCATTCAATACTTGATATATATATATATATATATATATTTTAAGGAGAAGAAACATGATTACAAAAAAGTTGCATTAGAGCTTTTGAAGGCTTAGACGGAGATCTCAAGCTCATGCTTTGCGCTGTCGTTCCTCTCGTCTCAAAACTGCAGCTTCTGATAATTCATATTTAAAGATAATTTGAACCTGACGATGTGATTTGGTTATCACTAGCGTTCCAGCAATACAAACCGATAAGGTATGTATTCCAAAATCTTAAGCCTGAATTAAATAAATAAATAAATAAAGATTTCAGATATTTTTATTACGTTCAAACGGGATTTTTTTCATTTACAGATGTATACACGTTTCTAGAGCATTTGGGCTAACGCCGTATTGTGCTAAAAATATTAAAAATTTCCGCTAGCACAGTCTGGCGCCCTGGAGATACAAATGTTTTATTCCCTACAGTGTTGCCACTGCTCGCTTTGAAACTGTTGAATTTTTTAATAAAACATTCGTTAAAGTTTCACAAAATATGAAATAGGTAATAAGACAAATTCTGGCTTCCAAGGGCTAATATACGGGTGGAGGGCTATGTTATTCAAAATTTGATGACTCTAGGTAACGTTGTTTTTTCAATGCGAGAAACATACATACATTCATGTAGATTCTTCATTTTTTAGTTTCTTTAATATAATACAGGGCGATAATATTCGGTGGAAGCAACTGGAATAGTTATTCGACGCAAAATGCCGCTTTGAGACAAACAACACTTCTACTAACGCAGGGCTAACGCTTTGAGACAAACAACACTTCTACTAACGCAGGGCTAACGCTTTGAGACAAACAACACTTCTACTAACGCAGGGCTAACGCCCATTTGGGATAAAACGTTTTTATTTGGGGAGGGGTGTGCGCGTGTGTGTTTAAACTTAAATATAATGGTCATATAAAAGGCAAATGGAATATATGAAAGGAAACGCAATAAAATGTTCATAAAAGGAAAAATAAGGTCACAACAACAATAGAAAGAATGAAAATTTGGAGAGAAACTGAAAACTAGACAGAACGCCGCCTTATATTATTTCTTGATGTCGATTAAATAAGGCTGATTTCAGATTCAACAAAACGAAAGATAAGATTTAATTCATATGACAGGATTTAATTCCAATTTTTAATAGCTTTATGCATTATTTTTTTTATTTAAAAAGCATCTATGAAAGTTTTTTTTTTATATTTAAAATTTATCATAGAATATAAGCACTTCTTTATTTATGTTAGATATATATAACTAAACATCAAAATAAAAACTCGAGACATATGAAATTCGATGACTTTCATTTCCAGATTAAAAAAGGAAAAAAAATGTTTATTTGGAAATTTATAAGAAATAAAAATGGATTTCAGGCATTTTATTACGTTGTTCTTGAACTCGAGATGGGAGAAAAATTACAAAAAGCCAAAAATACTACAGCTCTCGATGAGGGGAATACATTATGTACGTGAAATAAAAGTGATAACAAGTGAGCTAATCTAATAATTAAATAAAATTTTCAAAATCGAATTAATAACATCTGCGTAATAAAAAATCTTCCCGATTAATCTTCAATGACTCCATACAAAAGTAAAAAATTTTATTACTTTGCATTTTAATATGTCAACAACAACAACAAAAACGAAAAAGGTAGGGAAAAGAGCAAATTTTTTATGTGAGTGCGTAAAAAGGAATTAAATAAATATACATTTTAATACATTCAGGTTTAATACATATTTTGCTTTCATTTCATTCTAGATTTCCGTAGATCACTTTACCATGGAAGCTTTTTGAAAAATCAAAATAAATGTACATAAATAATTCTTAAATTGAAATAAAAATTAATTTTCTTCGAAAATGAAAATATTCGCTTCTTTAATGATAAATTTGTTTTTAATTACAGTAGAACCTCAAGAGAAATTCTTAATTTTAGTTCACTTTAAAATAAATATATGCGAATATAGTAATATTGATTTCTTATTTTGAGGGGAAGGTAAACTATATACACAATTCTCAATCAGTTCTACATGCACAGAAAATCACACAACTACAAAGCAAAGAATGCAAAATCTAAAATGAATTTTTTTTTGCATTTTGTTACAACTACAAAGCAAAGAATGCGGAATCTAAAATTAAATTTTTTTGCATTTTGTTACAACTACAAAGCAAAGAATGCAAAATCTAAAATGAAAATTTTTTCCATTTTGTTACAACTACAAAGCAAAGAATGCAAAATCTAAAATGAAAATTTTTTGCATTTTGTTATAACTACAAAGCAAAGAATGCGGAATCTAAAATTAATTTTTTTTGCATTATGTTCAAAACACCATTTCATGCAAATCTTCGATTTAAGTTGCAGAACATGTAAAGGACAAACTTTCATTCGATAAAATAATAAATTTATAAAACTTAAGCTCACCTGAAACACAAACCTTTCCTATTATACACTTACCAATTGCTTTAAACAAATACAATAAAGAAAACTCAGTCTGTAAACCGCAATTTTATTCACCGCTTCTTATCGCAGCTTTAACGAGTTATTAAATTTAAAACAACATTCCTGAAATTTACGTAATGTATGTATTTATTACATATGTAATATTCTTGTGTATTTAAACATTATTTATGTTGTATTACGTGTATTTTAAATTAATATGTATTTAATATTACTTAAAAAATATTCAGGCATTTTATAATTGTACTTTAAAACAATATTCAGACATTTTAAAATTGCTTAAACTTGAGCTCTTTCTTACTCAACATATAAACTAAGGAAAACACACAAACTAAAGAACATAACATAGTAAATACGCAAACTAAATAATCCCTTAACTACACCGGCTAGACCCCCCCCTTCAGTGGAAGAGCCGAATGACTTACAATTTCATCGACAGAGAAATTTTAGCTTCGTTTGGGTATTACTGAACACACGATCAATAAAAATTTTTTTTATAAGTGTAGCAAACTTTCTTTACAGCATCCTTAATTAGCTATCTTTAGCAAGCGCAAAAGCAAGCGTAATCCTACCTATAGGAAGATATCAAAATAAATCTCAAAGTATTAGGAGAGCTTCCCATCAAAGTAGCGCAGTGAAGAAGGAAAAACAACTCTCAGCAGCAAATTGTTGCTTAGTAAATGAAAACAACCTCTTAAAACGTATGGAAACATTTAATTCCCCTCACGTCGGAATAAATTGACTGATACGGAAATGTATCGTTATTTGAACATTGTTTCGCTATTTGAGCTGTTCGCGAATTTTTAATAATTTGCATGGTCTCTAAATATATTTCGCAAATACAAGCTTAAATATGATAAAAAGTTTAAAATATTCTAAGAGCCTATTCGTTTTGAAATTTATTTGCTGCACGTTCCGTCTTTTCCTTGAAAAACGAGCACTTCACTTTGTTCTTTTCGCATTATAATTGATGATAGCGATGTATTCTAATTACAGAGAGTAATGACGTCTCTTCCATTTTCAGCAGCAGAAATTGAAAATATTTATGCCGTTAGTCATGGAAGGAATGAGAATATTTTAAAAAGATAATAAAATAAGTTTTATGCCTTTTCTCTGAAAAATATATGGCACTTAATTCTCCCTTTGACATGCGTATTTAAATGAATAAATACGCATTTTTTAAGCTGTGCATTCAGAAATAAAACGCCAAGCTTTATTAGGCTTTAGGATTATTGAGAAGCATTACTATTTTCTCTCTCAATCCCCCTCCCCCTCTGATTTTAAGATTTAAAAAAGAAGAAAAAAAGATTTCCTTGTTTCTTAGTAAAGAACATCATCTCCAATTTACCTAATAAAATAGAAATGATTATATGAGCTTCTAGGTATTGTTATATATGACGATATGCACTGCTATATATGTAAGATGTTTCTTGTTTGCTCTTATTATTTTTCTTTATTGTTTAGCTAAATACTGTATGGCTTGTATGTTAATCCAGGAAAGCGGGAGTTACATCCAGTTATTTCAAAGCAGCTCAAAACTTTAATGTTACACATACCAATCAGACGGGATAAATAAAACGAATCCAAAAATTTCTTCGTTAAAGTAGTAATTTAAATTTACCGCCAGAATATACATAACGCACTGTTTCCTGAATGCGTTTTAAAGCGAGACCATTAAACTGTCGCAGCGCCTACAAAATATGCTATGTGATCTTTGGCGATATTGTTTGTTTATCATTATTTGCTTCTCGTGGAAAGTAACAAAATACTGTGGGGATGTAAAATGTCTCCAAACAGGCGCGACACGGATTAAACGATTTTTCGGGGAATGTATGATATTAGTAAATGTATTCAGAACACAGGAATTTCATAGGAAGAAGTTTCAAAATAACGAATGTGAGGCATTTGGAAATGGCTGTCGCATGAAATGCTGGAAAATTACAACGCGAATAATATCTTGAATCAAATTAGCGGAGAAAGTTGAAATAGCACGAAAGCTCGATATACATAAAAATGAAAGGTGTAGAAGGTTTGGCTCGGTTTGTTTCATTATGGCAAAGCACTACAGGGCTATCTTCCTCAGAGAAAGATGCGTTCAGGGAGGATTTCGTAAGGGAAATTTGGCTCATATTCAAGTTACACAAGGGAGGCAACCATAAAAACCAACCATGCAGCTAGGCCGTTCACCTGGATTCGAACCCAGGTCGAGCTCACGAGGACATAAAAGAATTACTAGATCACGAAGAAGGTGAGCTGAATGATGACGATTTGATTAACTGACGAAACAAAATAATTGTGAAATAAGAAAGGGATAACTAGAAAGATGAAGAAAAACTGGAAAAAAAAAATATTACAAAAATAATTATTTAAAGCATTTTAAAAATTAAAACAAAGATTTAAAAAAGATAAATAAGGCTGCCTTAGTTTTAAATAAACTTCTATCGATTTGGGAGTCTGCTTCTTTAAAAGGATGGGAGTCGGGAATTTTACATTGGAGATTTAAATCAAAGACGACACCTGGCTCACCAACGGCCCAGCGGTCAAGCCGTTGAACATGATAGTTAGACCCGGTTCATATCCCGGTGAACGAGCTGGCGTGTGGATGTTTTCGTGGTTTTGGTTTTCCCCATCTGTAACAAGACAAATTTTCCTAGGAAGTCCTCCGCAAAGGCACCTCCCCTTTTAGGTAGACAGCCGTCACGTGCTTTGTCATAATCAAACAAACAAACTAGGCTACTAAAAATAGCTTAGCTAAGAGTCACTTTGGCTATTAAAAAATATGGATTTCGAGAAAGATGAAAGTAAATTCGAGAAGCAGTAGGATACTATTGCAAAGTACATGAAAGGGTAGAATAGAACATATTGTTTGATTGAACCAAAGAGACATACAGAGTTATTTGATTAAAGACACTACTCTCGGTTCCAATTAATCATCCAAATAATTAACAATTTCTTCCCTGCTGTTTTTTCGTTAAAGCCACCGTTTATATTTTTATCCATGTTAACTAATTTAAAATATGTACGTGCATATGTATATGCATACAGGTAAAATTGTTTAAAAATGCTACATTATTACACATTCGTAAATATATTCCATGTTAAATAAAACCCATATTTATAAACGTATTTTCAAAGCAATAAAAAACAAAATACGGTCCCAATTGATGTCAAGATCGACTTACAACGGGACCTTTGGTCGTAAGTCGAGAATAAGCTGTAATTAACCATACTTAGAGTACTCCCAATACTAGAGCAAACAGCAGCATGTAGGTGGATTTATAATGGCATAATTTTATAGCTGTAATCTTTGCCTACAAACCCAGATGTTTTTAAACAACTCGAACGTGTTTAGAGCATTTATATTCATATTAATTTGTCTATTTATTTCTTGAAGAACAAGTACTCCACAAATGCTTTCTTCCATACATATTAATTACTTCAGCGGATAGAAATAAAAGCAGTTTTAAGAATTCTTTTCAACATTTCACGTGCAATCATTCTAAGGAAAAAGTATACAAATTCCATGCATACTTATTTACTATATCTACATGCAGGCTCATTAATTAAGTATTAGCGCTTTCAAGAGCAATTTACAAATCACCAAGACGCTTAAAGACCGAAAGCATTATAAGACACGAAAGAGAAATGATTCACGCTTAGTCATAAAAAGAAAATTATTTAATGACATTAAACAAAATAATAATAATAGAAAAACAAAACAATAATAAACAATCAAAGTAATTCTAAAAGTGCGAGTGACAGTAGGGTTCAATGTTCCGCAATTTAACCTGATAAGAATGCAAAGAATGAGAAAATAGGTATTATTACCAACACCGTCACTAAATTTATTTTTCTTCAGTAATTATTAAGCCTAAATGGCTTCTAAACACGCGCTGTGACGTCCAAGGCAGTACGACCGAGATTAATGAGGATACTTAGCATCTAGTTTAGAAAACACACTAAGAAAAGCATTCTTTCCGTTCATCCTGCATTATACCTTCGTGAGAGATTTAGACAAATCTTCACGAAAAAAATCAAGATCCCTTAACTTCTACTGCTTAAAGGTAAACTAAATTAAAGGCTTAAGAGGGTTCAGAGTTCCACGCTATAGCAATCTTAAATTACTTTGTCGGAGAATTAAAACTCCCGATGTGGTTGCAGAACACAGACGGGCTACTCTTTAAGACTAGAAGCGAAGTTAATGAAAATATGCACTTTGTTCCTATTATTCTGCTCACGCAGAGATTACACACCCGTCTTTAAATGTACGTCCTTTTGCTTGACGTAATTTTATTTGTTGAAATGTCAAAATCTTCAGAATCCTAATACTATACTAAAGATTATGCAACGAAGCAAAGAATTCAGTAGAAAGATCCGAAATTTCAGTAACTTTAAATTTATACAAAAAAAAAAAAAAAAAAGTGAAAAGGACATTTATAGTGAACCAGCGCAAAATGCCAAAACAAAAATAATAGTCCTTCGGGGCAAATTGCCTCTTTGACTAAAAAAAAAAACTGAAAGCTTTCAGATTTTACATTACGCCCCAAGGGGCGTTTCTTTAATGTTTTGTATGCTACCTTTATTTATTAAATATCATGTTCTTCGCACTTTAGCCATAAAATTCAAGTTAACAGCAATATCGCAAAATAGTTTTAAAATGAGAATATCTTTAGAATTTCCGATACGCAGTCTCGCGCGTTGGAGATATTTCTTCCCCCCCCGTACAGTGTTGCCATTGCTCGCTTTGAAATCGTTGAGTTTGCTAATCCCAAAATTCTTTAAAGTGTTACAAAATATGAAATTTATAATAAAACAAATTTCAAGTTCCAAATTAGGGCTTCCAGATGCCCATATTCGATGGAAGATTACGTTATTCAAAATTTGATGGCTCTAGGTACCGTTGTTTCATCACAATGCGAGGAACATACATACATGCAGATTCTTCGTTACTTAATTTCTTTAAATATAACACAGGGTGATAGTATTTGGTGGCAACAATTTGAAAAGTGAATCAACATTCACAGTAAATCGACGCAAAATGCCAAAACGAAATTAATAGTCCTTCTGGGCAAATTGCCTCTTTGGACTAAAAATCGTAAACTACGCAAAATATTTTAGGCAATTAGCATGAATTAAAATAGGCAAAAGGAACAAACTAATATCTCAGAATAGCTCGAAGAAAGCTGAATTCGTTAAAGTTTTACAAAATTTGAAATGGATAATAAGATAAATTCGAAATTCAAAATTCGGGCTTTTAAGTGCCAAGTTTGTTTGGAGGACTACGTTACTTAAAATTGGATGGCCTTTAGGTACCGTTGTTTCTTCACAATGCGAGAAACATTCATTGCATTCCTGCAGATTCTTTATTATTTAGTTTCTTTAAATACAGTACATGGCGATAATATTTGGTGGCAACAGTTTGGAAAGTGAATCGACGCAAAATGTTGTTTTGAAATTAATAGCCCTTCGGGGTTAACGCCCTTTGACCAATAAAAAATATTTATATGTGCAGGGAAAATAACAAAGGTAATTTCTTCCACAACATGTTATTGTAATGATTGTTAGAACTGAACCATAATTATTTATTTCCTTACCATTTTAAACGAAGGACGTGTATTTTATTTGTTGCCTTTCTTCATTGGCTACCGTCAGTGTTTAGTTTGTGTTCCCAGTCATTCTACATATAATTAGACAACGAAATGAGCTTTTTTCTTTAAAGAAAAAATTCTTATCCAAACACATTTTAATTTTACACGAAAAGTCTACCAAGGAAATTGAAAGCAACAGGAGTTGAGCCAGCATGAAATTATTTTCCAGTTTTCTTTGACGGTTACATTTAAAGAGAGGTTTCAAATAATTTTTCACTGTCGGGTATCTTTCTATTTAATTAACGTTTTTATTTTATTTAAATTTATCCTACAAACATTGCGTTTAAAAGTTTTTTTTTTTTTTAAATAAAAGTCAACCGAAGGAAATGAACCACATCGGTAAAACATCGGGTTTCATACCAGCAAATAATTACTTACCGACTATTTAAATACATTTCTAACACAAATTTCTCACTTTCATTAAAATGTTTCGTTTTTGTTGGTCCCCACTATCGCTTAAATGATAAATTATATTACAAGCAAACAGCATTCACTCGGTATGCAATATCATTCTCTGAACTTATACTACTGGATATACACAGTCCAGTCACATTAATGTGACCATCTGTCAAAAGCCAGAATAACCACCTTTCGCAGAGCGGACTGCTGCGAGACGTGCAGGAAGAGAGTCACATAGGTCCCTGAAGGTGTTCTCTGGGATGTTGAGCCATGCCGACTCTAATGCCGTGGCCAGCTGCGCTAGATTACGCGGTTGAGGATCCATAGCGCGAACAACTCGATCGAGATGGTCCCACAGATGCTCGATTGGGTTTAAGTCAGGTGAGTTTGCTGGCCAGGGGAGGACGGTAAACTCATCCTGGTGCTCTTCGAACCACGCACGTACACTGGCAGCTGTATGGCACCTCGCATTGTCCTGCTGGAAGATGCCATCATCCTGAGGGAAAACAATGCGCATGTAGGGGTGAACATGGTCCGCAAGGACAGATGCGTACTTGTATTGATCCATTGTGCCTTCCACAATGATCAGTGAACCTAGAGAATGCCAGGAAAACATTCCCCAGACCATAATGCTCCCGCCTCCAGCTTGGCCCGTTCCGGCAATGGTTGCAGGGTGGTTCCTTTCAGAGGTTTCACGCCTTATACGCCAACGTCCATCTATCTGTCCGATGGAGCATAAAACGCGATTCATCCGAAAACGCAACCTGTCGCCACTCAGTGGACGTCCAGCTGCTGTACTGGCGTGCAAATTCTAGCCTTCGCCGTCGATGAACAGCAGTCAGCATAGGTGCACGAACCAGGCGTCTGCTTCGGAGGCCCAGACGCAGCAATGTTCGCTGAATAGTACTTTGGGAGACACTTTTGGTAGCCCCTTGGTTCATTTTGGTGGTCAGTTGCTCAACGGTAGCCCGTCTATCTGCCCGAACGCATCTCCGCAACCGTCGTTCGCCTCTGTCATCTATGGCCCGTGGTGCACCACATTTGCCACGTCGCTGATTTTGGACGTCCCATTTTGCCATGCACGGTACACTTTTACCACGGCGGCACGCGAACAGTTCACAAACTCAGCCGTTTCGGAAATGCTTCCACCCTTGGCCCGAAAGCCAATGATCATGCCCTTTTGGAAGTCGGATAAATCGCTTCGTTTCTGCATTACGCCAAAGATTGAAATGTTTTCCGAAGCCCTCACACACCCTTTATATACGCTCAACTGCACTGTGCTGCCACCTGCCTTCTGTGATTGGTTATTTAACTCTGACATGGAAAGTACGTGGTGGTCACATTAATGTGACTGGACTGTGTATTTTCCCTCAAATTGACTTTTATAATTTTAAATTTAACTTAATATAATATAATATATTAAAAGAAATCAAATAGAGAGAATTAGAAAAGAGCATGAGGACAATGAAGAACTGCTGAAGAAACTTTTAATTAAAATTTTCAAAAATAATAAAATTCTACTTATTTTTATAAAAAACCAACTTGACAAAATTTGTCAATTTAATCTCGCACAGTTAAACTGCTGATTTGCACGAAAAATCACACTTATTCTTAGTAGGAGCTGTAGACTGGATTTTTTTTTATTCGCAGTTGAACAATGTTTCAAAAGATTTACACAGTTGAACAATTTTTCAAATGATTTACAATTAGGTAATAATTCGGAATAAATAGTTTTATATTTGTCTACTACTCTTTTACTAAGTATTTCAATCAGAAGTCCTATAGACGTTATTATAGGTGAAGTCTTTTTACAATAACTGCTCACGCTTGAACGGAAGTCTCTTCTTCCAGGCACTCTTTTACTAAGTATTTCAATCAGAAGTCCTATGGACGCCCTTTTAGGTGACGTCTTTTTGCAATAACTGCTCACCCTTGAACGGAAGTCTGTTCTTCCAGGCACATTGCTACAGAGTTACTTCCCTTCCCTGTACATAAAACAAAATAAAAAAAAAAGCGACAGCATATGTCATAAGTCGTTTATAAGAACTCAGCGGCATTTCGTGATTTTGTTTCGCACATTTGAAGAAGCTAATGTAAAGTAATTTTGTCATCATCCTTATTTCAAAGTGCATTCATTATATTATTGATTCTTTTACTATTTGTTGCATTAGAAACTGAATAATTAACTTCTAAATTTTAATATTAAGCTAGATTTATGCTGTCATTTATTCCTCATCACTGACAAGCACATATTAGGCCTAAATTTTTTTACAAATTTGGTCTTTTCTTTTTAATATTTTTAAATGATAAATTTTATTAGAATTATTAAAAATTAAAAATTTGTTTTACCTCAGGTCACATATAAAAGCCATTTTCAATTTTGATTGTACCTTTCTGAAAACTTTAGCCAAGTGCTGATTTTTCGTTTTCGGCCTATCGGGGTTGAGCAACTAATGTACAATATTTTACCAATTAAATTTCTTCAAAATATTAGTTTTGTACATTGTACATTAGTTATCTCAAACACAGGCTACATATCTTTAACAGTGTCCCAGATATCAACCCCTTTATGAAGATATCACGAGAAATGCAAAATTATTAAAATCTTTAGTTTTGACTTTTGCAGCATTATTTTTCTTTTATTTGCACTGTATTTGAGAGTAGGTTTTTGAAATTGCTTCCGGTTTTAATTTTACCAAAGATTACTTAATTTTAAAAATATTTCTTCACTTATATCAGATTGTTAATACACTTTTTTAAGGAATTTTGTTTATGTTCTGCTCTCCTGTATCTGAATATGATTTTTAAATTTGCTTATAAATTTTATTATATTTTTAAATTATATACATTATGCCGCCTCATAGATTCATGTAGCATAAACTAACAAGGCCTAGAAGACTGTGTGAAAAATGATCCTCAATTCTTAAGTATAACAAGTCCAAGGAAGGGTGTAAAGAACCCTTTATTCCTTTAGTAATTTTACAGATGGCACCACTTGATCGTACACTAAAGACAGCACTTCTGGCTTAACTCAAACAGGTAAAGGTTAACTTATTGATAAATTAAATATAGAAGTTTAGTTTAACGGCTAACAGATAATTTAACGCGCGGGAAGTCTCCGACTCACAAAAGTCGGCGTAAACAAACGTAATGGCTAGAAGCACTCAACGCCACAAAAATTTAATCCAGCAAAATGGCCTTCAAGCAGGCATTTAGAACGCCCTAAAATCACCGTTTCTTTCCGTTTGCCGTTGTCGCCGCGTCTAGCTTGCAAAAGTGCAAGCTGTATACTCTAAAATCACCTTCTAAAACCTTTCCTTCTTGCTACCTAATTTGAATACACACCTGGTAGCTTATTATCATTCTGTCAAGAAAGCGTAAGTTGGAAAGGAGAATTAAAGGAAAGCATTTAATTTGGAGTGGGGCTTCACACCTAGATTGCTGAATGCAGTACTGCACAAAAACACATCTACTACATATGCGCGAATATAGTTTTTATTATTCCGTTCCAGAGATAAACAAATAAGTGATAAGTGATACGTGACGGAGGGCGTGGGCACCATTCCTCTACCATGATGGTCAATTGGTATAGCGACACGTCCTCCCTTATCTAAAGTCTGGCTTGACGCCAATTTCTTCTGACATTGAGATTTTAATTAAAGGGACGTGTGCAGAATTTTTTTTTTTTTTTTTTGTTTACTATCGCGTGGTATTGGTTTTTATTTCATATTTTACTACTCCATAGCATTCTGATGATGTGATATTGCACGTATCATATCATCAGACTCCTAAAGAATTTTCTTGTAATTCATTCGAATATGTCATGTATTTAACTTTTTATTCGCACATTTACATACCATTACTGTTATTATACTTTTGTTTGCACATTTTTAAGAACTGCTAACTCTAGATGAGAGAGACTGACATTAAATACTTCCTTTATGCCTACACAAGTAAATCGATCTATCTTTCTCTCTGCAGATATATAAATATCATTAAAAACCAATTCCTTAGCAGTCTGATGATGTTATGAGTTTTCAAGTTGTTGTACGCGAAGAATATACGTTTTACTTGAATTCTGGGCGTAATGGTCCTTAAATACCATAAAAATACAATCAAGATTTCAGATTTATCATCACTAGCATCAATCATCCTGCTACTGAGCAATTTCCTTGAAAGCATTTAAACGATATTATTTTCTGACTTCTAACTCTAACTCACTCGACTCAAAGTAACAAACGGATCTTAAGCATCATTACACAATATTAATATTCTTCAAGATGAAATCTAGAAACCAGCAGAAGTGTTACTTAAATATACACATTCATGAGCTTAGTAGCTATTTTTACGCTTGGCAAACAATATGAGAATATCATAGATTTAAAAAACTGACCTCCTAGAGAATATAAATCCTTTTATCAGATTTGTTTTCATTAAACATAAATATTTCTGACAATTAAATTTTTTATGGAGGCCACTAGCCATTTTTGGCTTTCGCCATTACTAAGGTCAGAAGTAGTGGTTATTTTATTACGGAGGCACCTAATAGGCCGTCGCTGTTGCTTCCTATGAGGGGACATACAGTTTGTATCCATACCTTCTCCAGGATTCGAACTCGGGCCCTTTCGTATTGTAGTCGGCTCCTCTAACCACTATACCGTCTGGGCGACATAGTTAAAAAATTAATGATGTTTCTAATTACTCTATTCTCGCAAGTAATGCTTCCATATTTGCCGCCCAGACGGTATAGTGGTTAGGGTAACCTACTACGATACTGAAGGACATAGGTTCAAATCCCGGAGAAGACATAGATATAAATTGTCTGTTCCCTCATAGAAGGTAACGGTGATTACTCATTAGGTGCCTCCATAATAAAATGACCACCACTTATGGCCTTAGTGGTGGCGAAAGAATAAAAAATGACTAGTGCCCGCCATTAAAAAACAGTTTCCTTATTTACTGGTTCATTAAACTGGCGCATAGAAAATATATCTCTAAGATCTCATCTCTGTTAATTTCATTCATGAGAAATGCAATATCTGAAAGACTTGAAAGCATGAAATAAAAGGAATAATTTTAGATTCATTCCTAACCATCGAAAATTCAAATTATGCGTTTCATACGAACTTTTCATAATGTTCATCAAAAGAAGGCTGAATTTTCTTAACTTCTGAAAACTACATCTAGCTAATATCTGCAAATCAGGAAAAAATCGTTATGCATAAAATCTAAGCCCTTAAATTTGAAAACGCATGGAACTACTTCAAAGTGCATTTCAAATCTTGGTTGAAATTCTTAAAACAATTAAAATTTTTCCGGAATATATCAACAAATAGATTTATCATATTTTGTTTGCAACGATATTTTATGGCATTTAGTTCGAAAACTATTTTTAGACATTAATATTATTAGCTAATATCACACGCAGGTAATATCCATATTATATTTTGTCCAATGTTTTGCAATTTGATCTGCCCATTTACACATCTGCGATAACATCAAATATTATTAAACAAATGGATCTATTGTCATTTCTAAGCTTCAATAGTATTCTTATTGGGTAAAGAATTCATAACTTCCATTTTAGAGTATTAGAATCCCATTCTCTTATTCTAACTTTTCCAAACTATTTACATTCTCAATTCTGCAGCTATTAACTGCACGGACAATTAATGGAAATAGCGACATTTAGCGAAGTGGCTTTTCCGATCTAATATTCGCTTGGTTTATTACACTTAACAAAGTTTTTTGGTTCCATTATGTACTTTAAATTTACATTCTTTTCGCATGCATAAAGATGCATTTATTTTATATCACATACATTTATTCGCTTCCATTAAAATTCCTTTTACATTTTCCTGATTTGTATGGGTTTATATATATATGTGTAGAAAGCAATTTCTGAGACGTTACGCTAATTTTATAAATTGCTCACATTTACGGTGTTTGAATTTATATTCAAAAATTTGCGCCTTATATTGAATGTTTCAAATCCTTCATCCACGGTCACAAATAAGGTTTGTTTCATATCCATTTGATGATGTCAGTACAACTGACCACTTTTATTACAATCGTGTTTTGTTTATTAAAATACAGGGTGATCAAAAAGTCAGTATAAATTTGAAAACTTAATAAATCACGGAATAATGTAGATAGAGAGGTAAAAATTGACACACATACTTAGAATGACATGGGGTTTTATTAGAAAAGCAATAATTAGAAAAGCAATAATCTGATCAGAAAAGCAATAATTAGCATAACAAATTAAGATAAAGCAAAGATGATGTTCTTTACAGGAAATGCTCAATATGTTCACCATCATTCCTCAACAATAGCTGTAGTCGAGAAATAATGTTGTGAACAGCACTGTAAAGCATGTCCGGAGTTATGGTGAGGCATTGGCGTCGGATGTTGTCTTTCAGCATCCCTAGAGATGTCGGTCGATCACGATACACTTGCGACTTCAGGTAACCCCAAAGCCAATAATCACACGGACTGAGGTCTGGGGACCTAGGAAGCCAAGCATGACGAAAGTGGCTGCTGAGCACACTATCATCACCAAACGACGCGCGCAAGAGATCTTTCATGCGTCTAGCAATATGGGGTGGAGCGCCATCCTACATAAAAATCGTACGTTCCAGCAGGTGTTTATCAGCCAGGCTGGGGACGATGCGATTCTGTAACATATCGGCGTACCTCTCACCCGTCACGGTAGCAGTTACAAAACCAGAATCACGCATTTCCTCGAAGAAAAAAAGGCCCGATAACAGTATTTTTTGGGGGGGGGGGTTCTAATAAAACCGCATGTCATTCTAAGTATGTGTGTCAATTTTTACCTCTCTATCTACATTATTCCGTCATTTATTAAGTTTTCAAATTTATACTGACTTTTTGATCACCCGGTACTATTGCTGAAGAACAACTGGCTCAGATAAAAAATAGATTTGCAAGCACAACTTTTGACAGTAACTCTTGTAAATTCTGAGGTAAAATGTTTTAAAAACTCATTGTTAAGCGGCGGGCAAATGGTTTTCTGCATTGAGGTACATTAAACATTTCTTCAGAGATATCTTTTATTAGCAACAATAGTAGAGCAAATGTTCATGAAATTATCAATTAAATGTATTATAAGCAATATTAATTAAATGTGTTACAAATTACATTAACTACAGGAATTACTTAAAATAAATAATGATGTAAATTAGTAAGAAGCATGCATACTGATTTCAAATTGCTCAGTTACCTAAGCAATGCACTGTTTTAATTCGAAAGATAAATTTAAAAAGTTTAATGTCGGCATATTTAAGAAGTGAAATTTTGCCTTTCCGACGTTATTTCAATGTGTCAGAGGTGTTGCCTTTCGTAAGGGGGGAAGACAAATTAAAGATGATGTGCCTCTTGCAATGGCAGAACTAGGTAGGCTACTAAGATAATAAATGTTCTCATCGCATAATATAACGGCGAGAAAAAACTGACAGACCAAGCTATAGACATTTCTAACTTCAATGCTCATGTACATACATAAATAAAAGTGAGCATGCTAAGTATAACAAATTTTGAAAGTATTTCATTTAGTGACTCTTCCTTATTCGGAACAAAAAAAGTCGTAATGACCAAATAGTGCACATAAACATAAATAGCAAGACACGGAATAATATAAACTAAAATGGAAAATGCAAACAGTTGTAAGAAAAATAGACAAATCAAAAAGTTCTCCCCACTAACTCATAGCAAAATACCTACCGAATAAATACGGTGCTATGAGCTATGAGTTAGTATAGCTCGACCACCTCATCCGCGACCATGAGCGCAAACACGCATGCGCCATTTGGACCGAATTATTCTCAAAATAGGGTGGAAGGATGGAGACTTTCCCTCCAGGATAGCTCTTTCCGGAGAAGAAAAGGTCTTTCACGTCGCAGCAAGTAATACCGCCCCTTTTGGACGAGTCTATGTATTGTGGCAGAATGCCAACCAGGGTTGCGCTTGAGACGGTCGAACTATATACGGTGCATACTAACTCATAGCTCATGGCAAAATACTTAAAGTTATACCTACCGAATGAATACAATGTAACTGCAAAAACAGGAGTAATAATAGAAAATGGCATACATTCATTCACATTTTTCAGTATGTTTTTGGCTCGCGAATAATTTCATTGAGCTCTACAGTAATATTTAATACATTGACTAGTATTACTTCAATTATTTTAGCGTTACAATTATTTAGCTAAGTTATAGAGGACTTTTCGGTCTTTTTTTAGAATTGCTGGAATCTTCCATTTCAATTTAGGACAATCTGTATCTTGATATTTTTAGTTTATTTGCCCAATTAGATTATTTTGCTCTTTGATGAGGGGCAAACAATTAAATACTCTAAAAATCTACTGGACTTGGCATTCTCCTTTTTATGAATCTGCTATTCATTTGTCTATAGATATTTCATGAGCGTTAAAGATTTTTTGTTAATCTATGCCAGCTTTGGAACAATCAAGTACACAAACTATGGGAAATTGGACATGCAAGAAGGGAAACATTCGGCTCTTTTCCCACCTGCAGTGCTGGAAAATGTGTTCCAAAGAAGAGCATAAATAAAATTGTGTGTCCAACACCAAAGAGTACACGTGACCTTTTCTAATAGCAAACCGGGTAAATTCACTACATTTTATTAACTCATAAGGATAGAACTCATAAGGATAACTCATTAGGGATTCATTGTCTCTCAAAAACAGGAAAATGTACAACACACGTTTATCAACACTTACAGAATATCAACGTCTTTAATTTGAAACGGAAAGGAAAATGGAAACAGGAAAATGTACAACACACGTTTATAAACACTTACAGAATATCAACGTCTTTAATTTGAAACGGAAAGGAAAAGCACTGCATTACGACATACAATTTATAAACCAAAGACGAAATACGAACAAATAATCACTTAAAAAAATTCGAGAAACATGAATATACGAACACTTTTTTTTTAATGTTTAATAATAAAAACAAACGGATTTTACATTTCTCGGGACAAATTCCCAGGACTATTCAGGAATTTAATTAATATTTAGAAGACTTTTTAATTAGAAAAACAAATTAAATTGTGCATTATCAGCCCAACCCCGAGAGGCCGAAATCGAAAAAAAAAATACCTATTTTATGTTTAAAAACTTTCTTTGTGGTTTTTGCAAGAACCGCTTTCTCTTACTAGTTTTCTAAGAACGCAGCAACACATCCTGATACTGTTTCGTACAATTTAAGAAGATATTAAAGTAAAAAATATTTTCACCTTGCTTTTTCTAAATACATTAGTTTTATTATTTATTTAAATTTTTTTATATGCTTATGAAGCAGAATATCTTAATATTTAGCTTGATCTAGTAGCCATTATATTCTCTACGTTGCAAGGCACACGTATTTTTACAGATTAAATTATTATATTATATAAGTTATTTTCAAAGATTTTCCCCTTTTTTGTTTTTTTAATAATAAATTTAATTAAAATTTAAAATTCAAAGCTTTTGTTGAGTTGTTTTTGCACAATTTGTGCTCAGTAAGAATTTTGTGATTTTTACTAATTAATTGTCTAAATTCAGAAACCTGATTTCTAAATCTACTGTCTGATACTGCTTATATTTATCCACATTACAGAGCGTTTTTGTTTGCAGATGTATTTCAAAATTTTTTATTATTATTATTTTTAAATTATTTTTAGTGTTACATTCTTTTTTTCTATTTTTGACTTTAGTTTCTTTTCAGAATTTACCACATTTTTAAGTTTAAGTGCACTTTTATTATTCCGGCGTATCGCGGTATAATCGATTCCGGCCTATAGGGCTATTAGGCTAATGCTATTTAAATTTTTTTCCTTTAAAAATTATTTTTCTTCTAAATACTAGTTAAATTTCTGAATTGTAAGTTTGTTAGCGCAGAAAACAGGTTTATTTTCTTTTACATGTCCCCATACACATCCCTTCTCATATAGATGTCCCGAGAAATGCAAAATCTATTCGTTTTTCTTACTGAAACCTTTTATAATTTTTCTTTACTCTCATATTTTTCGAATTTTTTAAAGTACGTATTTGTCCATATTTCGTTTTTCCCCCAGCTTTGGTGATTTTTGTAATTGCTTTTGGTTTTAATTTTGTTTTTAATTTAAATTTGCCGCAAAATTATTTAAGGATTTTTCTCTTACATAGATTTTGTGCGGTATAGTTTGCACAGTTTTCTACTAATCCTTTTGGTTCTACTTTGCCATACCTGAAAATGATATTTGAATTTACCTTAATTTTTAATTTATTTTTTAATTATTGCTGCTTTCAGCACGTCATTGAGATTCCGCTTTATTTGAATCTAAAACTTTAATTTTAAATGATATATACGAAAAATATATAAAGTGATAAAATATTGTTACATAATAAAATAAGGCAATTAATTAAAAACTTTATAATGAAAAAGTGTTTTAATATTCACATATAAATATAGCAGTTTGTCTAGTAATAATTTCAATTTAAACATCTCCGGCACTAGGTGATTTACGAAATACTTGAATTGGAAATTTAAGCAAATTTTAATACAAAAGATAGTTAAAAGCTTTAATACTAAAACGTTCAGCTTAATGTTTTAACTTTTGCACTATTCTCACAAACGTTACGCCTTGAGAAAGTGATATTCGTAGAGCTATAATGCTGTTAAAAATGCACGGAGAAAAGAATCTTGTTTATCTAAAACAATGATTGCATCCAGTTATACCCGAAGGCGCCAAGTTATTTCAACGACTTAACACTACACTTGATAACCTCCAACGACCTTTGATAAAAAGATCTAATATTTATCTTCATCTTTCAAAAAATCTTCCTTTCTTCAAAAAACAGTAGAAATAGTATAATTATCTAGTTTCAGTAGGAAAAAAAGAGCATTTAATGAACTTAATAGTTCTTTAAAATTCTCAAAAAAGAAAAAGAAAACTGCAATTTGCATTGCATAGGAAATAGCTATTTCTTCGATGTTCTGCAAGTTTAAATAAGTTATTGGAGAATATCTTATCGAAAAACTTTCTTCTGTGCAAACAAATAACATTCAATCCAGTTTTTAAGCTAAACGGCTTGTGGAACCTATGAATTTTTAAATAAAAACTAACATCAGGAACATGCAAAAACATTTCTAATACCTGCGGTGACTTTCCTAAAAACTAAATTTTAATACTTTATTTTGTTATTTTAGGCTTGCTGGCATTTTATTTTTCTAAAGACGACGGTAGAAATGAAAATATAAACAACTTAATTCTGAGTTTCGTGTTTTTAATACAAATCTGATTTGCCAATGAAGCTTCGCAGATTCTTTTTACTGATATATGTTTGCAACCGCGCATGACTTTTAATGATAAAAATTAAAAATCTGGTGCACGTGTCATGGGAAGAAGTTTCCTTAAAATGTATTTTACGATATCAACATTTAAGTAACCAATGCTCACGTTTTTATAATATTGATGAACAAAAATAAATAAATAAATGAAAATATAAAAAATAAATAGATATCTGCAATGAAATGACAGTAAAGTTGTTGAGGCTTGCAGTGTAAACATGATTGAAGTTATGTATAATAATGCACAAATATATGATTTATATAAAGGAAGAACATGCATTTATATTATACGTTGTATTTTGCAATAATTTCAAAAATTCTGCGCTAATTCCTCTGTTGCACAATGTTAAAGAAACAAAAATCAACTTAATATTATTCATGATTTAAGTGGTTAAAAAAAAAACTCAATGTTATTCATGATTTAAGTGACATTCTAAGCCAATCATGCGCGGTTGCAAATATATATCAGTAAAAAGAATCTGCGAAGCTTCATTGGCAAATACTTAAAAGGACTGTTTGGCACATGTCTATTAAAAACAATTATGATTTCCGCATGTGTATTACCAACTATGCTTAAGACAATTTTTCTTTTCCTTGGATTACTTTGGATTAAGTTTAAATGGAAAATAGTTTCTAATGTTCTTTTCTTATTTTGGTGCTACATCGCAAGCAGAAAAGCAGAATTTCATCTTAAAAAATGAAATTTGGATTTAGCTGCTTCAGCTTTATAAAATATAAATAATTTATTAAATTATTCACAAACCTTTTGTATAAAGGAAATTTCAGAAACAAGGCAAATGAATTTTTAATAAGTGTTCTCCTCCTTCTCAGAAAAGGAGACATGGTTAAATTATTTTTCATCACTTCATTTCTCTTTTTAATGCACTGATTTGTCTTAGTTTTGGCTTACTTATTTTATTCTAAACACTCTGCAGGTAAAAAAAAATTTTTTTCATCCGTTATTACTTTAATTATTTTACTATGAGGCTTGCTTCAATTAAAAAAGGTTGACTTTCCTTTTAATTTTCTGTCTTTCTTCTTGTCTTTATTTGCATAATTTTATTCTTTTGTTCTGAATGAGAGTGGAAGCCATTATATTAAATACCATCAAATTCTGCTCTAATTTTTTTTATCTATAGTAGCCTTAAGAGCGCTAAAAATTTCTTGATTTGCCTCCTCGGATTTTAATATTTATCTCATTTGTTTTTCTATGCGTAAGATCGGAACCCTTCTTGCAATTTTGTCTACTTACTTGGGTTTATTTATCAAACACAACGTAAACAAGTACTAAACACTTATTACTTTTGAATGATTTATTGGGATATGTGATCACTTCAAACTGCTGAGGAGGTGTGGTTTATTTAATTATGGCAAAGCTCACTAGGGCTAGCTGCCTAAGGGAAGGGATGCCTTCGTGGAGGACTTTCTAATGGAAACTGGCTCCTATACACGTTACACGTGGGGAAAACCACGAAAACACCCATGCAGCCAGCCCGTTCGCGGGATTCGAACCTCGGACCGAACTACCAGTGTTCAGCGACTTTACCGCTCGGCCGCTGGAGGGCCCCAGACTGCTGAGAAATTTGTTAAACTAAAAGTATTATTATTTTAAAATATTTGTCCGTCACATACTATTCAAATATTTAACAGAAAAAAATTTATTATATATAGAAATATTATTTATTTAATACAAACCCTTTCAAACATAAAACAACTTTCTATCATATGTTATCTGCTTTTATTTTAATTTTAAATAGTGAATATATATATATATGTTTGTGTGTGTGTGTGTGTGTGTGTGTGTGTGATATTGTACGTTTTGAGGAAGATGCAACCAATTCACTCTTTAGTCATGGTCGAGAAAAATTTCTGCATAGATGACTGGAGGATAAATCACAACCGACTTGAAAAATTAAAAAAACATCATTTTTATTTTGAACAGGAAAAATTCTTCAGAAATACCTTTTTGCTTAAATTGGTATCACCCGAGAGATGGTAAACGCGTTCCACAATTTTTATATATGCAGTTTACATTCTAGATAATAGAGTAATAGAGAAAGAAAGCGAAGCGAGAGACGCGATTTATTCAAGCAGCAGCAGGTGAAAATGTGACGCATACTAACTGCGGTCCTATTTATAAGCCGGAAAGTCTTTGTCGTAATCCTGAGCAGCGATTCGCAGATTTATTGCAGGGAAAGAGTGACGGAACACGCTGCGGAGTGACGCAAAATGTTGCAAAGAATATCCTTGAAGAGGGGATGTGTTTAATTAAAATTTATGAATTTAAAGGTCTGTTACAAATTGGTTACAATTAAGGTTAATAGTTTTGTTTATATTTATTACTTTATATTATATTATTATATATTATATTATATTATTACATTATTTATTATATTTATTACTTTATATTTTATGCACACATATTTGTGAATTTAGATTTTTACAGTTGAAAAATTTATTAGCAGAAGAGTTAGACTTAATATGTTGCAAAACTAACAACACAAACAACGTAAAATGTAAAAAAAAAGTAATAATAATAAACTGTTCAAGGGTTTACAGCCATATTTTTCATCTCGATAGAAAAATTATAAAAGCTGTTTCAAAAGCTTGCAAAACGTAGTATTACTTCAGCTATTCTCAGTATCAACAATTAGCTAAAGAAATACAACTTTAAAAAAGCTGAGTATAAAAGAAGCTTTCTTCCTCTTGCACCGAGAAACCATGAGTCTCATTTTTATTATCACGTTTGCTACGTTCTTGCACCATCAATAATCTTTCTGAATAAAACATCAGACTTTCTAATTTAACAAGCTATGAAAAGTTTCTTACAATCTATTTTGTTGACACGACCACATTAACTATTTAAATAAATAAAAGTTCTCGCATGCGACTCACATTAAAATTACTTTACTTCAGATCAAAGAACTACATAAAATAAGCTATTTCGCGATGATGATTTAGCAACATGTGAATTGGTTATTACGCGCTTTTTTAATGCCACCACGAATTTCTCCTCTTCTTAGAAACTTATACGCACAGGTTTTCCTTTAAAGAAATAAAACAAACAAGAATTCAATAAAAATACCAATTTTGCATTTTTGAAATCCGAGGAAAAGGACTACTAACAAGATCTTGAGGAAAAATCCCCTTCTCTTACGCTTACGCTTGGCTCCAGATTATATAAAGTTGCGCTGAGAAAGAGAAAAAACTTTACAGTAAGATTCCAGCATCCTAATGCAACTAAATTTCACAAGCCTTCCTTTTTTCTTTTTCCCCCTCCTTGCTTTAAAGTAGGAAGCGTCTGTACTCCTTTATTAGATTTAGTTGAAAAGGATGTTATTCTTTCCGGGAGTCGTTTGGGGGCAAACATCATTAAACTTGAATAAAATATATAAGAAGACTCTCTTTTCACAGCAAATTCTGTTGTTATTGTCCTCCCTCCTGTCAGATATAGATCTTCAACTCGCAGAGAAACGACAGAGCGATAATACTCGACGTTTTGATCGATGATGTCGAGGGTAATAATGTAAAATGATAATCAACAATATTTTCAGCTAAAGTTAACAGAAATGTTTCAAACTATGCTGTTTAGAAAATCGTTAAAATCAAATATGCAGAAGGTTGCATACTTAAGGCACGCTTTAAAATGTACCAAAATCACGAAACAATTTTAACAGAAATTATAGTCAGGGCAAAGAGATTTGATTTTTAAACTCATTCATTTGACTTAACTCTAAAATTCGGCATACAAAAGTTCAGAGTTTTAAGGCATACATAGCTTACATGTATTTTTATGATTTTGAGATACCCGGCAATAAGACACATTCCAAAGTGTAAAGTTTATAGTAAAGTAATATAGTGAAGGGTAATATTTCAATATAATTACGTATATTAAACAGCTGCGTAATATTATACGATTTTACAACACGCTTTTAAGCTAGCCCCCGTTTCCGTCTTACAGTTTTTAGGTAGTGTTAGAAATTTTTATAATGAACATCTCTTTCTTTATGTATACGTTTTGTGCTTTTTTGTCTTATATGACATTTTAGGAAAACTAATTTCCTTCTTTCACTTTTAATAATGAAACAAATCTCGATCTATGCATCATTTCTACAAGCAAAATTAAATAAATATAGAGGGTGAATGGCAATAATATTAATATCGAACCGAAACATCAAAAGCTTTTATAGGAAAGATTATTCCTTTTATATAAATATTACCATATTATATATTCATTAAAATGACATTTGAGAAACTCTAATTTATCTCTTGCTCTTATAAAAATAATGTCACTTATTTAAAATATTGTTATGCATTATTTCTACAAGTAGGATGAAATATACAAGACGAGGGACATAACATAAATTACGTTAGCTATTTGCCATCACAATCGACGTTAGAATCATAAGTTATGGGTTAATTTGTCACGTCTGTTGCCTTATGGCTTACTGTGGATTAATGACCTATTAGTCCATGGCGAAGAGGAAACCCGAGTATGATTTGCGCAATCACAGCGGAACACTACCGCACCATAAACCAAACCATACACGATAAATTAACCCAAAAGTTATGATTTGTAAAAAGGACTCATAACACAGCATTACACAAAAGAAAACTAACTCGATCTTTTTCACTCGCATGTATTCTTTAGTTTAGTTTTACTAAAGGGTGTTAGTGTGTCTGCGTGTGTGGTGTTTGTGGTGAGGGGAAATAATAGCTAAATAATTCATATATCTTATGAGCATATTTAAACTTAAACGTTTGCAGATTTTATGCTGTGTGCTTAGCCGATAAAAACATACCCGAATTATTTATAAATACACATATCCAGGAAATAATTTAATTTGATCAGAGTGCTTAAAGCATAAGATAGCAATAAATCATTCAAAAATTTATTTTTTATACTTTTATATTAATTATTAAAAATTTATTTTTATACTTTTATATTAATTATTAAAAATTAAATTTTTACAAGCATTTTAAAACTAATATACATAATATATATATATATAATAAAATACAAAATATTTTACATAAATATAAACAAAATGAATGTAAACTATTTTACATAAATATAAACAAAATAAATGTAAAATATTTTGCACAAATATATAGTTACGCATGCTAGAAAATTAACATTTTAGCATATTTCTATCTATACATTTATTAATTTGAAGAAAATGATGTGCCTACAAGATTTCACGGTAATTTCTTTTCCAATTAAGATTTTATAAAAATGTGACTTTCCCGTTTCCGCGCATAAGTTCTTTGAACTGGGTGACTAGAATTTCAAGAAAATTTAATTGATTGTGTAAACACTGTATCTGCATAAAATGGCAACCTACCGTGGTTGTGACCTACAAAATTTTATACTTATAAATAAATTTGAAATATTATATGAGAATTTTCTTTCTCACTGTGTATTGTTTCAATTAAAACTATAAAACTATGATTATGCATGTAATTTTGTTTAAATATATAATTATGCATAGGCGCAAATTTATATTTTTGCATTTCTTTATTAAAATGAAGAAAATATGCATTTACAAGGTTTGTAAGAAATTTTGTATAAATTCTATGTGGGTATAAAATAATCAACTATTATGCCTCTTGCATAAAAGTTTAAAAATTACCTTCATTAATAAAAAAAATCAATTTTGGGGTCTCAAAAATAAAAAAAAATTATTTTTTAGGAAAATATAATTTGACTGATTTTAAAATACGTCATTTTAATTACACATTATTTTGTAATTTGGAAAAAAAAAAGCTAAAAATAGTGATTTCTTTATCCATAATAATGAACGCACTGAATATTATAATTTTATGCCCATGACGAAGAAAGAACTTTATTTTATTTAAAATATTTTAATATCTGGAATATAAAGTATAACAACAAGTACAATACGAAGGGTATTGAAATAAATATACAGATTTCATGACCATACAGCAGTTAGTTATAAAGATAATTAGCTTTTAAATACGTTAAATTTCCGTTACATTTTGACATCTTAAAGTTACCTGATATCTTAAGCAAATTAACATGGATTGGGAATATTACAGTGAGGTAATAAGGCTTCATCTTCGCAACACACTAAATAACTCGTTAATTTGTACCACCCGAAAGTTCACAAAATATTCTACGTTTCTTTGTTAAATCGGAAACAACAAAGCATGCGAGGGTCATCAGTCTATGGGAAGGCATAGCTTTGAAAACAATCCATGCAACCAGTCTGTTGGATGATACTTGAACGCAGGTCGAACTACCACAGTTTAAGGGTCTTAGCCGCTCGACTACAGGTGAGCCAGCTGATTTACGAATGCATTAATTAACGTTTGCTTTTCCAGGTGTTTAAGAATATTCTAAATTTACTTAACTTTTAATTACTTCAATTGTATTCATTTTCACCTGAAAAATATACTTCCACGGGAAAAGAAAGATTCCTCTTCAGCTTGCATTAAAATACAAGGAAAGGAACGTATAATGCTCAGAAAGAGAAAACATAAGCGGGAAATACAGTTTATCAGCTCTAGCGAGAATTCATTAAAGCCATATTTTTAATAACTGTATTAAACTTAAATCATAAAATGAAATTCAAAGTGTAAAATCAGTTGTGTAATACTGAACCAGAAAGAGTTCGTAAGCTAATCTGTTTTGCGACGCCTTTCATTAAAGCCGCTTACAGTTACGCAAACGCCGTATACTTTCGACCATACCCCACACAGCAATCACCTCAGCTTTAAAATCTGAAATTCTATTCGTGTAACGGCTGCTCCATCTGAGTCAAATTCATTACCATACCCCATTTTCTGACCGTGACTCGCCGTGCGACGTAATTGCAGAAGCAGGTCGTAATCCATTCAAAAGGAGGCATAAAACAGCATTACCCAAGCGTCACTCCACTAACGAGTTAATATACATGTATATTCATCCAAAATACGGGACATATAATTACACAAACGTGCATGCAGAATAGCAAGAACTAGCTCATAGCTTCTGATTAATAGGAGAAGTTGAGCGGGATTAATCATTTTCTAGAAATTATACCTCAGACGGTGTATCTGCAATAACTACCGTCTGCTACATATGTCTTGAGTGCCAATGAACACGAATGATAAGGTTACGGCAAATGGTTTACAGTACCCCAATGTTATTTTACGAATAGTTTCGCAAAGTAGTTTAAAGCGAAAATAAGTAAATAATAAACATTTAAAATAAAGTAAGAAATTAGTGACTACTAATTCCAGGAAAAACTCCTTTCTTGGGAAACGAAATATATATAACTTCACAAAAACTAACCGACTCCTAAATGAAATTTCCTGCTACAACAGCGATTTTCATTCTTGTTAAAAAACATTTTCTTTTAACTGGAAATAATAATTTTAAATTAATTTTTTTTTCTAAACATACGAATGTCTTATTTATTTTATAAATGAAATTTCTCATAAGATGTTACTCAAGTTAATGGCATTTAATTCCAGAAAGAATTCGTTACTTATTAAATGAAATATAACTTAAAAAATATATTTCTCAATGAAAATATAATATTAGTTTTTTTTGTTCTAATGGTATTCATTTTTATTATTAAAGAATAAATTTCTTTGAATTGGGACTCCATTATATTACTATTGTTGCTCATTAGATTTCTGGATAATACAACTTAAGAGATAAATAAGATAAATCCTCCTATAAAAAGTTAGCTTTGTTCCTTTGATGGACGTACGTAAAAGTATTTTTTTTTTTTTTAATTGAGATTCCCTTTACATCCTGATTGAATGTTACAGATAAACTGCTTTCAATCTATGACTACTTTCAATCTGGAAAAGAAAATAACTACAGAAATTCAACAAGCTAATTTATATCAAAGCAATTTACTTTACATATTTGTTATTTTTAAACTTGAAATTTTACATACCTGGTACACATACTAAGTATCTTTCTGAGTAAGAATTACGTGTTCACCTTATTAAAATATAAATGATTGCATTTTTACACGGGACAGACATTTTTTATATGCTTCGTTCCTTTACGATGCGAATTATTGAGATCTGCAGAGTAATTATATGTTTCCAGTTGAAAATGCATACAAAAGCTAAGCATGCGCCGAATCTGTTATTCGGGTGGGTAATGATTCTTATTTATGTCTGTAGTCAACTAAATAAATAAGCACAGACGTATTAAAAACGCAAATTTGTGTAATACCTGCTATTTATAATAAATCATAAACTTGTATTAAAATTTTAATTTTAACAGAACGTGCATTAAATTTCGACGCCCAACTTATAATAATTAAAGGAATGGCTTACAGTTAAAGTACCTCTACCAACCACTCACCCTCAAATATTACCTTTACTGTCATGGCGAATTATAGCCCTTAGTTTGAGCTTACTGTAGAAACAGGACGCATAAAATGTATATACTTAACATGTGAATATATATGTTACGGTGAAACACCGAAATCTGGAGAATGTCGAGTTTCACCGCTGAATGTCAACATTCACATAGTCTCTTGGTGTATGTCCGAAATATTTTCCAAATACTCTTATTTCTGACTTACACCGGTCAATGTCGACATTCACCATTGTTGAACATATAACAATATTATATTTTCTTCTCCGTAATTCAGTCGCGAATAAACGCACTTGAGACTTGAAATAAGAACTTAAGAACATGAGAACCTAAAACACACAATACATTCAAAATGAGAAAGGAAAATAATAGAAGTTAAAAACTTACTTAATTATACAGTACGTTCTAAATGAGAAAATAAAATAACAGTAATAAAAAACTTACTAAATTATGTGATTCAAATCTTATTTATTGCAACAACTTAAACTATTATGGCACTTTATGACCTCTCTTTTCGACTTTCACCAGAGGATATCTGTGATTGTTGACATACACCGGTGAGGGTCGGAATATACAAGAATGTAGTGCAATATTCGATCTTTCACCGACGGATTTGGTGAATGTTGACATTCTCCGGTGAAAGTCGGCATTCTCCAATTTCGGTCTTTCACGGTAATATATGTACGTGGCTATCGTAAAGGGGAACCAAGTTGAATTTTCGACAATTACATTTAATCTAACAGTGGCAACCAGGAGGTAAGGCAACACGGCGGCAGCAGCAACAGACAAGGTCTCAACTATTAAAACATGCCGGTTTTTAAGTTTCTTTGTCTCATTTTAAACTACACCGCTTACCATAAAATCTGCATAAACCTCTGAACTGGTCAAAAACTAGAAAATAAAGTTTTAAAATCTCTAGTGAAAAAAATAACTGAATAAAATAAATTTTATTAAATAGAAGTCAATAAATGTCGTGACTGCCAATGAGTGTCATTGAAAGTAGTACATTATTGAAATACTTAAAACTGAGAGAAATGGCTTAAAAAAAACTTCTTCATACCACAGTTAAGGGGGGCTGCACTGAACTTCAATATATTACACAAAATGGTACCGTCTTGAAAATTGTTCCTCTTAAAGAACTAAAGAATTAGTTCTGAAGATGAAATTGAAGGGTTTTTCTTGAGTTTAAAAAGAAATAAGGGAAGAGTGAACTGAAAGAGACCCTGCAGGTAGAATCCAAAATCACTAATTTCAAAGGAACTCGGAGAATTTCATTCTCAAATAAATTATTAACTCAAATAAAATATCGACTTTTTCGTAGTTTCGTGAACTTTCACTGAAGAATTTTTTAACAAAATATGACGGGTTACATTCAAGCAAACATAAATGAAGCATTGTTTAAGAAAGGTGTTAAGCATTCAAACAAAACTAAACGCCGGAGACAATAATACTTCTACTCAATAGTAACTTAAGAAGGAAGTCACAACTTACGGCTGAGTTGTTACAACATAACCATCTTCACAAAGAACTATGATTAAAAATGTGTAAGAACGAACTTTAAGGCTGAGTTGTTACAACATAAACCATCTTAGCAAAGGAAATATTGCGAAAAATTTGTTTCACTTGTCAGGTTCACGAGTATGCCAGACTGCACAAGAAGCATTGGTAATACACACTAAAGCTAGCAAGTGCAAAGGTCACGCACTAAACTTTCTTAAAGTCGTTCAATAAATTTTCGCGGAAAAGGTTCAGAGTTATCATCCCAACAGCTTGGTCGTAGCTCATGTTTCCTGAGCAATTTCAACGGCTTAAACGCGACAATAACTTAAAGAAATGTGTTCTTACATTAGAAAATGGAAATGAATGAGCACGAAATGCAGTTATGGGTCAAGCCGACAAAGAATAATGAGTAAGAATCCAATAAGTCACTCTACAGAGATAGATCCGGAAGAAGAAAGACACGCCTTTTTATGTTTTTCTTTGACATATGGCTTTCTGTCAACGAAGTTTGACCTCAAGCAATAGCACCTGTTTTACAGCTTTGACTTCAAAGCGAAAATGAAAGCTATGAGGTGGAAAACAGTTTCACGTTTTCTGTTAACAGTATTTGTTTCATGTTAGAAAATTTGAGCAATAGTTTCCTTTTTAACGCATTAAAAAGACTTAAGTCACGATAATATTTTAGTACAGATTAAAATATTAAATAATCTGTTTTATGGAAAAATTGATCTTCATTGGAGGAGGGGTGCTAAATAAGAACAAAAATAATTATATAAATAAATTAGATATATTTTACTATACATTAATTAGACGGTTAATAAAAATTAAAAATATAATTTTTAAGAAATGCGATTAGTGTGTTTAAATCGCTTAGTTTGTTAAAACTTTACAGACTGATTTAATATGAAAGATAAATTAAAGAAGTTGACGTTTTCCAATCGGCAACTCTCTAAGAACTGGCTAATACGAGCCATTTTCCCCTAGGAAGTCCTCCACGAAGGCATCGCTTTCCTTAGGCAGATAGCCTTTGCATGCTTTGCCATACTCGATTAAGCAAAACCTGATTATACGCAAGATTGTTTGGAAGAAAAATTTTAAAAAATACATGGTTTGGCGAAGTGGCAACATTTGAAATGCGAGCAATAAATGGTACCTAATGTAAAATATCAGTTCAAACTTTTTCGAAAGGCTTCGTTAAGCACATTTAAAGCATCAACATTTGATTCACTAAAGATAAAAATGCAAGAATTGTCTAAGGCAAGAACTTGTGTAAATCATAAATATAAAAAGTAGAAATAGTAGAAAATATAAAAAGAAGAAAAAACACATATTTACCTTATGAACTACAACACAACAACTAATTTTGAAAATAAATAGAATAAAGATTCTGAACCACTTAGGATATAATTTTCGAATCTGTGACTAGGTTTTAAACAGTTGCGTGCATTTGGATAAGAAACACTGGAAGCATTTATTTGCTTTACTATATAAGAATTATATACAATGCACTGCTAAACACAATCACGGTTTAAACGCCGCCCAACTGGGATAGTGATTAGCGACGCTAACTGCCGTACCGAAGAGCCCTGGTTCGAATCCCGGAGAAGTCTTGAATGTCCGTAAATGTTTAGTGTCTGCAGGGCATGTGGGGACTCTAAACACGCGGCGAGCTGAAACTCCTTTCAAGAGATTGTTGGTAGGGGAAGAGGGGTGGGAGACCCTCGTACCCTTCCCCCGGAACGGTTTCCATCAAAACTGGGAAGGCGGAACTGAGCAAAGTCGTGCTGGCACCTGTGTAGAGCTCAGGGCTCTCGCCAACGTCAGGCACAGACTTGCACTCATTACCACTATGAATTTCATGGCTTGTTCTGCTGTTACTGTCAGACAAGTGAGACAAGTCACAGCAACAACATATTTTAAACTGTTTGAGCCTAACTGTTTCTGCAAAATATTGAAATACTTTTCAGAAGCGACAAACGTTTTACCAAAAGCATTCAGAATGCTTCATTACTCAGAAAATCAAATTAAGGGATTTTAATAAACATTTCCCCCAGAACTCAAAATACTTTTCTGAAAGTTATGATTCAAGCAATAAAAAGCAAAACACACGTATTGATCAAACACAAACACTGTAGAACACTGTAGAACTACAGAAACACTGTAGAACTGTTCTACAGAAACACTGTAGAACTATTTCAAACAATTATAACTTCAGTTTCTAGTATGGGAACTACTTCAGATACTCTGTAAAATAAGCTTTTGCGGAACTTAACTTCATTGAGGTTACGTAAACATGAACACATTTAATACGAACACACATACACATATATAGAGGTAATAATGTTGTAAAGATATTAATAACATAGCTATTGAAGATGTTGAACTGCAAAACCTAGCAACCGAGGCAGATTAAATATTCGGTTTTATTTCAAATGACAGTGCGGCCACAAATAACATTAACTATTTCTTGAATATTATTTTTGATACTGTTACGATAGGAAGAAAGCAGCGCGGCAACAGAGATAGAAGCAAAGTGCGTAGTTATCCAATATGGAAGCTTATTAGGAGAAAGGTTTCGGTTCTCGAAATTTTGAGATCCGAAATTAGCTACGTCATCATCGTTATGGAAAAGTGATATGATCTGGATTAATCTAAAAATGAAGCACTTCAGAAAAAGTTCTAAGCAACTTCTATTTTTAGAACAGAGAGGCGAAATACCGAAATTAAAATGAGTAATTAAGGGGCTATTGCTTAATTAAGTTATAATTTTGATTTACATATTTTTAGCTTACATAAATATTTGACAATTTATGTAATAGATTCAAAGTAATAAATTCAAACTCAGAAGCAATGACCAGGAAATTGGAGGCGAAGGTAGATTAAATTTTCAGTTTTATTTTCAGCAACATCTTATGGCTACACACAAGTCGGCACATTAAATGGGCCTGTTCCAAAAGGCTTACATTTTTGATAACTTTGTAGCAAGAAAGAAAGAGCAGACAGACAGCAGTGCAGCTAGGCCAAAGCCTGGAAAGCAAGTGCGTAATATTCAGGATGGAATCAAGTCACACTGAGTTAGTTTTGGTTCTCAAAACATTCCGATTGGACAGTTAATATTGCTCTAAAATTATTATTGGCTGGTTGAGTTTTAGTTCCATTTACATCATCATAATTACGTAAGAATCATATGACATAGAATAGTCTCGAAATGATGCAGTGCAGAGAGAGGTTACATTTTTTAGAAGAGAGAAGGGAAATTTACGTTGCTAATTTAATCTTTTATACATTCTTTATTTTTCTTACATGTATATATATATATATATACACACACACACACAAAATAATAGAAATTTTGAGTTTTAATACTACATATAGATTTAAAATATACTTCAGATTTAAGGTTTTATTTATAATAAAATCTGGGGGAATTTACATAATTTACGGAAAAACATGGTTCATGACAATTCAAGTGAGTAGTGATTTAAGCCAAATGCTGCTTTTAACAATAATTAAGTTAACAAATGAATTTGCTCAATATTAATAATTTCAGGTATTATTAGTTTTTTCAGTCTGTATTTCAATTTTCTTCTACGTACGCTCGAAATTCTTTTCCATACCACCACTAAAAAATGGCAATCACGAATATGTAAACTAGACATCAAACGCTAGAATAAACTGAAAATATACCAAAGATCTACTAAATTCCTCAACTGCAAGTTGGATAATCCAGTAAGCAGTCCTCAACAGAGATTTTAACTTATAAATTTTGCGATTCGAGATAATGTAAGCAAATAGAAGGTGTAAGTTTGGTAGTAGATGACAATGAAATAACCGATTTAAAATGCTATTATACTTGCATGATTCAAAACCAATCTGCGCATGTTATTCTACATAAGCATTGCATCCACACAATTTACGTAATGGCTACTACACTACTAAAACATGATTGCATAAATTTTTAGTTACAGTATGTATGTATTTGTAATAAAATAAGTGCAGCAAATTTAGATTGAATCATTCATTTCATTTGATGTTTATTTTATATATAGACGGAATTATTCTTTGTACACGACACAGCTCCATAAGAATTATTTTGAACACAGCTAGAAGTCTAAAAAATACTAACAAAAATGCTAGATTTAGTCAAAAACAGTTTAAGTGAGGGAATATTTTTCAATAAATTTCTAGCTAAAGATAATTAATTCAAATGAATTTTTCTTCAAATTTAAACAGTCAAGATATACATATAATTAACAGGATCCATCGCAAAGTCATGATGTATAAGGGGACTGTAAAGCTAACATCTTTAACGTCTTTATTTCAGGCTAATCATTCAGCCACACTTTCCTTGAAAACAGAAACCGCAATACCAGCGATACAAACAAGCTTAGAAAAATTTATTCTTCTGCCTAATCAATACTGCGTTAAGGACAGCAACATTTCAACACAAAAACTCTCACCCCTTATGTTACAACTGAGCCACTAAAGTTTAACGGAATGAGGGGGGAGACTAAGATAAATGGGGTGGGATAAACTTATTTTTTGTACCAGTTTATCCTTAGAAGATTAATGGAGAGGCCCTGAAGCATCTGAAAGGCATGGCTAACGTCAATTATTCCTCCAAAGGAACAGAGGGATTACAGAATACAATAGACTTTTAGAATTACTCTCTTACAAACCAAATAAGAACTTTCCCTCGAGGGTAAAGTAGTAGGTACACCATCAATTAATGTTTACTTAGAAATTCCCCAAAAGGGCAAAAAGCCACGCAATTCAGACGTTTTACTTCTTTGCCAATCAATTTACCTAGCCATGATAAAACCGCTGGGGTAAACTTGAAAACAGACGAAAAAGTCCCCAGTTTCTTGATTTGCAAGAGGGGAAAAAACACCTCCAGACTTCTATCCTCTTAGAATTCAGTTCAAGTAAAATCAATTTTTCCCTAAGAATTTATACTACTATCTAGATGTTAATGAAGCCATATCTAAGAGAAGATTCTCGTAAAAGCTGAATAGTGATCTCTTATTTCAAGCTCAGTAAAAACTGCAACGAAGAAGAAAAAACATGAAGATATTTCTAGGAAAATGCATTGACATGGTATGATTAAGAATGTCTCACAAAAAGTGAAAGAAAACGAATCTGTTGCAACCTAAATTCATGCAACAAATTTAAGACACAAAGTAAATTCTAAGATTTTCAGAAATTTACTTAAATTTTGCCACTACTTTTCCCCTTAGATATTGTTTTAAAATTAAGGAAAATGAATGGAGTTATGAACAAATAATTATTTTCGGAATTTAATTTTTAGCTTGGATTATTTTCATCGTTATAACTGCCGTAAAAGTTGGAAATTGTTTTTCACTACATAATTTTTCCAAATTAAACAACAGTTTATAACAATTCGTTTTTACATACACAATTTTGCAAATAAATTTTCTATCTATCAAAGCAGAGATACTAACAACGTACAGGATATTATTGCGCATTCCCAAGCTAAATGTAATTATCAGACATTATTGGTGATATGCAACAGCACGCTTTTAAAAAAACAAAAGACTGCCAGTTATACTATTTCATAGCGTATTTAAATTTAAAAAATATGATCCCTTCTAGATAAAAATTATTAAGTCCTTTCACAGATAAGCATTATTAAAATACATATTCTCAATTGCGAAAGAGATTTTTCAGTATAAATTGATGGCAATACGTTTAGAAATTGTGTATGCAAAAATGTTTCGAAATGTCATTTCAAAATACGGAATTGTGTTCAATCAAATATTAAAGCTCCCCTTGCTGTAACGTTCTGAAGAGAATTAATGCACTGGAAATAACGGTTGAACTCAAAATATGAAGCAATCCCGAAACATTCTTCGTCGAGTTGTAAACACAACCGGTAGTTATGCAATCCATGTGGCATCATAAATTGAAATGGTATTCAGAATTTCGTCGGAGATGCGGGTTGTTGACAAGGCCAAATTCCGTAGTTTCGTGCATCATTTATCGCTGGATAAAAACTCTAAATACGAAAAATGTGATTCCCCCCTTTTCCAGAAAACATGCATTCTTATTTCTTTCCACCAACACAATTCTGGGCGTTTCATTTAGAAAGTTAAACAAATTGTTACATTTTGCATTTTGTGTCAAGTTTATTTATTTATAAAGCATAGCTTAAGGAACAAAATTTCACTTACCTAAAATCCTGTACATGGTGAAATACTTTTGTTTGGTATGTATGGATAAAGCCCTGTAATTGCATTTAAAAGAAAATCGTGCAGAAAATTACCTCGGATATATCAGCAATCAGCCCAGTGTTCTCAGATAAGGGGAAAAAAGATCGCATTTCGCAGTACCATAAATTTAAATATGTATGAGAATTTCGAACTTACAAGCTAGAACGTTATTAAATATACATGGCTTACGCAATTTATAAACATGAAAATCCAAATTACACTTGTTTTTAAATGCAATATATTTCTAATGAAATATGGACGCTGAAAATAACTATGAATTAAAAAAAATTTAAACTTGAATTTCCTTTTCAAGAATATTTTTAAACGAAAATTTCACTCTGTTTGAAAATGGTTACGGAAAGCGTCACAGTTTTAAAAAACTTCTCCGATTAGTTTTGGTGAATTAATTATTCTGTACTATTTTAATTTTCTTAACATGTTGCACATATCTATGCAATATTGACTTTCATAATTTCATTTCCATTCAGTAAAACACACGAACTCTTGGAAATAAAAGCATGAGATACACTAGCCAATAAAATTAGAGGAGCAACCTTCTTAAACGATTCTATTTAAATCAGTTGAGTAGAATTTTACTGAGCTGTCAAACGTTTATCCGGATAATGAAAAAGCAAGAAAAAGAAGAACAGCTGTGCAGAACAATTCAAAATGTAGATTAGCAAAAATGATGCCAAAATTGACATCGATGCGAAAATTACATAAAAAAAAATGGTTCTTTCGGAATGGTATTCTTGTATTGCTTTTTATTTGAGAAGCAGTTTTTTTTAATGTATCTCCCAGAAGTTTGCCCAAAGAATGCAATTAGCCAAAACGTATTACGTGGCCGGCTAGGAAGGCTGGAAGCCGGTCGTAACTAACGGATGATTACGTCCACACTGACGGTGAACCGAAGTGTAATTTTATGTTTGTGGATTTCGTTCCAAGAGACAGCGTTCGAAGACGTCTTGGTCAAGATCGTTTAGAAATTTCAACCTAAGATGATGCTCATTATTTGAAAACAACAAGTCCTTCGGTACAGGTTGTCAAAATACCACCCAGCTTCAAACAAAGTTTTTGACGTCAATCGAAACAACATCGACACAAACAATTAGCATACACCTCCACACAAGACGATTCTATACACATAGGCTAGTTAGTTATGTGTGTCTCATTAACCTTCTAATATCACGGGCTCGAAAAACTGAAGAGCACCGTCTTTGAGGATTATGAAGGTGGAGCCAAGATTTCTTCTTCGAAAAGTACAGATTCAGTCTAGAGCCAGAATACTGACGACTAACCTGTACAGAAAGTGGCATTCGATATACTTCAGCGAATGTCAAAGACGTCTTTCTTATGGGGAAAAGTACTTTTTCGGACAAGAATAATCATAGGTGAGTGCAATGTACAGGAGTATAAGGCAGAACCAAGGATCTAAGAATTTCACGCTTGTAGCGTTCAGCAGTCAGAAACCCATTCTGAATGACATAAAGTATTTAACCCTGTTATCGACTATTTTACCCTTTTTATGCGAAACATCGGCCGATCTCCTTCAGCGCGCTTCGTGAATCAAAGGCAGTAGAACGTATGGAGCGATGGCATGGTCCTGGGATCTTAATTCGACGAAACCCGCTTAAAACAAAACAGACGGAAGCATTGCTCTTAAATCGCAACCTTCCTTGAAGTACCTTCAGTTGCAAAATACCCTACTTAAAGACCGGGAAAAAAATCTCCCCAAGTCTCATCAAACTCTATATTAATTCATTGCCTACAGGTCTAAATTCCTCTTACAGTTTCAAAGTGTCCATATTCCTTATTAGATGGTGTACAAAGTTCGTCAGGGCATGTTTTTCCTTCTCCAAAACATATACGCAGCTATGACTTTTTATGGCACTGGTGCGTTTCTGGGAATATGCATTTTGTTTACAAGAAGCCATAACTTTTCCTATGTTCGATTCGTTATTTTTGTCTCTTTCAAAAATATACTTTTACATTATGCTACATATGTACCGGATTCATTAAATCACTTGCTCCTCTAATTTTGCTGAATAGCGCATTTTCGAGTCATGAAGCCTACATGCTATTTATTTGATGAACAAGACGTCATTAAAGCACTCCGTTTTATTTTCCATTAGCAGCAGATATTGGAAGTGTGTACACTTCCTTAATTAATCAAAGTAATCAAAGGAATATCAAAGTTTAACCTTTGGTAACGTATTTTAATTTAACTTTGATACTTAAATACTACTGTTACTTCATGTTTTCGGGAGGTATGCAATAAAACAACATAAGAACTAAATACCTACTCTAAATTTTTAGGGTTTGCAATATTTTCTTAGCAGTGAGACGCCTAGTTTAAAACATAAAATTAAAATTCATGCTTTCCAATCTTATGCAAGTGTTTTAAAAATTATTTTTTAATTATTTTTTAAAAATTATTTTTTAATTTTTAAATATCTGATAAAGACTGTTAAGTAACTGATTAAGAGCTAACTGGAAAATATGCCCTAAAATTTAAAAAAACGCTTAATGGAGAACCGTTTTTTTTTTTATAAATTTTAACCGCTTTCGCTTAAAATAAGCTAAAAATGGCTTAAACTAAAATTCAGAAAACTTTTAAGTGAGGTATTTTAGTGATTACATACAATATCAGAAAAATTTGAATAAAACCTATGTTAAAAATGTACATCTATATTGCCTGATACATGCAAAAGAATACTAGGAAATGGGAAAATGAATAAGTATCTTACCTTGGTCGTCAATGGAGAATATTCCGAGTCCATCACCGTCTCGGATAGAATACGCTATTGTAGAATCGATGCCTGGAGGATCAGCATCAACGGCAGTTACATGCATAACTAAAGTACCTTCAGGTTTGTTTTCACGCACAGACCCTGAAGCAACAACATCAGGGAATTTTGGTGGATGAAGGTTTTCATTGACATCTTCCACCTCAACTAGTAAATAAGCAACAGATGTCAAGGGCGGATCCCCTTGATCTCGAGCAACAATAGTTACATTGTATAACTGTTTATTCTCAAAATCAAGTGTTCGGGCAAGTCGAACAACTCCTGTTAACGGATCAACCGAAAACGTTCCTCCATCCAGCATTTCATAAGCAACACGGCCACCATCTCCTGTATCAGGGTCTCTTGCCGACATCACCATCACTACTGTTCCGATGGGAAGGTCTTCCCGGACTTTCACCCAAAACTGCGTGTGACCGAACATAGGTGCATTGTCATTGACGTCTTCCAGACGAATGTACACAATTGTAGAAGACATCAAAGGTTTTTCTAAAGATGAATCTTTCGCCCAAACACGCAACGCATAGTTCTCAGTGATTTCCCGATCCAGTGGTCCAACAATGGCTAGAAGACCTGTATTTTTATCGACATGAAAACGATCCCATGCCGGTCCTTCTAAATTATAAGTTAATCTAGCATTTTCATTTTCATCGATATCAGTTGCCCGAAGTCTAATCACACTAGTACCATTTTCAACATTCTCAGGTATTACAAAATGGTAGGAAGATTTTTCGAATGTTGGAGGATTGTCATTAACATCTCTGATATTGACGATGAGTTGCGTTGAAGCAGATAGTTGAGGCTTGCCTAAGTCAAAGACTGTTATGTTCAAAATATATTTAGATGTTCTCTCTCTGTCAAGTTCAGAATCAACAAGGAGACGACCAGTATGCAGATCAACTTTGAAGCAATCATCTCCTTCATTATTGTAATTTATAACATACACCAACATTCCTGCGTAATTGTGATCTCTGTCTCTAGCTCTTACAGCGATGACCTAAAAACAAATTCAGAACTATTTTAGAAAAAGTAACAAAGTATCATAAATTGCTAAAAATATATAAAATTATAAAAAGTAATAAACATGTATACTTTCAAATACAAAGGCTGAATGTTTCAGATTGTAATATACATTAAAAATAAAAAGGTATATTTTAATTTATACATGAAATACTAAATTAAGGCAGAAACTGGAAAAAAAGGTTGCATCGCCCAACAGTGGTATTCAGATATGCATGCAGAGCATCCAGCTGAAAATATATCATTTATCCTTTGGAATTAACAGTACTGAGAAATTTAATTACTTTTATTTGTTAAAAGTACACGAATTATAATGTCTTACTTATTATGCTGAAGAGTACCTAAGAAGATAATTTAACAAGAAACGATAAAATTTCATATAATGCATATTTAATCTGTACATATGTAATATATTTAGGTACAGCTGCACATTCTGAAATTGTAGACATGCACCTTATACTTTGATTACATTTTATTTAGAAGCTTGTTACAGTCAAAAGTAAACTACTTTTAAAGACATTTCAGAAAACGAGTTTCGATCTTATTAGACTGCTGCAGCAAAATTTAAATTTCACTGCTATAGCGAAAAGTCGTACCAGATAGTACAGTTTTCATACCGGTAATTTAACACGGCGGAAAACATATTAATTTTTGATGACAGCAGCTCACGTCCATTCCATCAACGCATGGAGAAATTTATATTTTGAAAGTTTTATTTACATTATAAGTAATGGATGTAACGGAGATTTTTCAGCTTGGGCTTTGTTAGCTTGAAACTTATTTTCACCTCTTATTCGTTCTTCATAATGTCTTTCAAAAGCCAATGTTTGAAACGGAATTAAAACACAAGTAAAGTTCTAGGTTATGTATTAAACTATAATATGAATATAATCAGTTTTTTATTTTGCTCAGTGGAATAAATTTGGTTACGTTATTTTAATACAACAGTTTGATACTGAGTAGTGCCACCAGTGCCCGAATGGTTAAAAGTGCTGAATGCTGGTGGTTCGTTCTGAGTTTGAGCCTAGGTGAACGGGCTAGCTGCATGGTCCTTTGGTCCCCCTTTTTTTCCTTTTGGTTTTTCTCTGTAACATGCCAATTGATACTAGAAAGTTCTCCATGTAGACGTACCGTTCCCTTAGGCAGATAGCACATTGTATGCCATGCCATATTCAAATATGCTGATATTAATCAATAATATTTCCTCGAGGATTAATTAAAAAGAGTAAACATCTTAACTAATAATAAATATGCTAGCGTACACTCTTATTATGTAATGTTTCATAATAAGAGTTTGAGTACAGTACACTATTTTAAAGCATATGGTAAAAACGAAATACATCAAACCAGAAACGGTAAGCTTAACGTTATCTCGACTAAATCTCAATATTTCTTTAATGCAGATGTATGCCTTTCCGATCAGTCAACCACAACTTTAATTTTTATCGCTGTCATCGCTCAGGGGCGTAGCTAGAGGGGGGAAAGGGGGGCATCTGTCCCCGGGCGCAGAATCCAAGGGGCGCCAAAATTATGTTACGACATCTTAGAATTAAATGTTTTCCATCCTTGGCAAGCTGTAGGGGGCGCGAAATCTTCAGTTGTCCCTGGGCGCTGAAAACCCTAGCTACGACTCTGTCATCGCTTCATTGTTTTATTTATACAAATATCAAACTATATGATACACTCTAACGGATGTATTTAAATAATCTATTTATTATATTTTTTTATTCAAAAGCCATTAAGTAAATAAATGCCGTAACATAAAAAATTATTTCTCCAGATATCTAACTGCATATGCTGAACTCGTAACGGAGGGGAAAAATGAACAAGCGGGCAATTTTCAAGAGTCAACAATGAATGCAGGTAATTAAAGTACCTCTTTATTGTAGAAGGAAACGGTAATCAATAATTTATAAACTTTACCTACAATGCGCTTCATAAATAAAAACAAAGCAAAAATAAAAATTCAACCAAATAAACAGAAAAACGGTCCAACGAATGAGTGCGCACTCTAATGACCGAACAGCTTTGGAGTTATAAAATTAATTAATTAAACATAAATAATCTAAACATGCAGGATGAAAGCTTTTAGTAATAATAATAATAAAATATATAGACACAAATTTAATTATATTCGGAACCATTTAGTTACGGCTTAGTATTTGAAAGCAATTTTCACAAATTTTAGAACAGTTATAGTACTTTTGCAATAACTGAAGATTATAAACTAAGGGAAGACGTTGGTACAAATAACAAGAAGAGTAAAATAAGAAGAAGAAGCACTTCTGGAAATACAAAACAACTACAATAGCTTATATTGCTATTCAACATTCAATTTCATTGTAGCACTGGCTTTCGGCCTAAAAATCGAAAGTGCAAATTATCGTAACTACAACTTTTAAGCATTATAATTACACAGAAAGAAAACTATGCCGAAATATGAAACACCAAAGCACATCTGGATCTCGGTATATCTCAGTACACATCTGGATCATAGTGTAGTAATTTTAGTGATTTTTCTCTATTCAGTCCTAGGTAGATGATTTGCATAATATTCAGTTCCTCTTCCGCAAATATTAAAATATCACTACAGCAGAATTATTTCATATAGATATGATGTATCTTAATGAACTTAGAACCATAAATCGCAAATGGCAATCAAACTGATCTACCTCTTAATCGAATAAGTAACTTCGTCATACGGTAATTCAAGGCTATTATGTATTGTATTTGATATTTCACACAGTTTCCTCAAAATTACACCCAAGCTGACGATTTAAGGATTGCTTTACAAAAACGGTAGTTGGAGTTTAAAAAGCGCTCCCTCAAAAACTACTCTATAATTCACAATAACTCATTGCTTGTTATTTATGTCAGAGTTCTTTATGTCAGAGGTGTGTTACAAAGCTCAACATTCGAGTTTTAAATGTAAAAAAATATTCCCTTAGAAGGGGATAGTAAAAATGTAATAAATATGTCGATTGAATTATTTACCTCAGACCCAATAGTTGCGGATTCGTTAATCCACACTTCAGAAGGTATAGTTGACAAGAATTCTGGTGAGTGTCTGTTATCCCCGAATCTTTCAGGAGCAGCCGCCTCCTTTCTGTTCGTAGCCTTATTCTGACTGTTTCCCAAGCTTAGGAGATCCATGTAGCGGTCGGTAACGTCCAACTTCCTGCAATCAATAGCAACTCCTCCTTTATTGCGACCAGAAGTTTGGGACACTACCTTTAAATTAACCGTCATGACGTCAGCAAAATGCTGGCTATCCGTTGCAGACACGTTCAGTAGCCAATCTTTTTTCTTTTGCTTTGATAAATCACACGTTACCTTGAGGATACCTTAAATAAATAAATAAAAGGCTATTAATAACATATACACCAATAGGGCAGTTCGTCACGTATCAGAAGTCTTACTAATTACTACGTTAAAATGAAATATTATTAATAATTACTACACAGAAAGACGAAATACACTATCTACACCAATACACAAACATCCTTGACGCAGGAGTCATCTAATGGAGTCATCTAACTCTAAAGACCCAACTCAATAATCAGAAAGCGGGAAAATGCTCGCAAAATGAGGTTATGAGCATTTTTTCTCTTTCTCCTAAAATTGTATAATGAAACATCAGCATGTCTAAGATTTATTAACAAAATCTGAAGAGCAAAACGTAGGCTTCAACACATACATATTCGATACTCATTTTGCAGTTTTAAAACTCATTCTCTGGACATTTTTAATCGAATATTTGTTCATACACGGAATTAGTAGCTTATTCAAGGCTGTATACATAGCTGACACACATATAACAAAATATTTCTTATTTTGTCGACAAAGAGGGGCAACTAGAAAGAAATTTTTCCAGTTCGTATTATATAGCATAGCATTTATTATTATTATTATTATATACTATTGTATTTATTTTTAGTATTATATTTTTAGTATTATTAGAATTGTTTTTATCATATATCATTATTATTATTGTTCGTATTATATATCATTATACTGTATATTATACATCCATACAGTCATTAAGAGCTAGTGTTAGACAAATTAAGAAAGTGATCCAGGATAATAATTTTTGGCCCGACTTCTAATCTGGAATTAATTTTAGAAAATTTCGTTTCCTTGAAAGGTAAACTAAAATTCACTATTATTTCAGTGTGGAAATAAATTATTAATGAGATATGCGACAAAATCAGGTTAACAAGCAGCATTTTCCTTCCAGTTAGAAAGAGAGTCCGATTTTCAAACTGTAGAATATTATGATTAATAATCAAGTCAAAGTAAAATGCTACGAATCTCTACAATACAGTAATAATATTCAGTTAACAAGTAAGACTGATTTCTAACTAGGTTTAAAATGCAAGCCAATTTTCAGAATAGTAAGAATTCCCATAAAGTATAATAATAGCGAAAAGCCGTTAAATGACACCCTTTAAGCAGAATTTCTAAAGTAATGAAACAGAGAAAACTGTATCATATGTTAAATGTAAGGAGAAATTCTAAGATTATAAAATACGTTAATTCATTGTATTTCATAATATGTGTTAACTAAAAAAACTCAGATATCCTAATCAGTATAGCGGTTAGCGCTACTGACTGCCGTATCTATGAGCCAGGGTTCGAATTACAAACGAGATTTAGACGTTTGTAAAAGTATACTGTCTGTCCGGCATTGGGAGCGCATAAAATACTGGCTAGCGGATAATTCTTTCAAGAGATTTAGTGGTAGGATAAGAAAAATGGCAGACCCTTGAATTCGTCCCTCGTGGTGTTTTGCACTAAAATTCGTTTCCATTCTTCCGGAACTTTTCCATTTTCACGAGTATAAAATCAGCTTTCCCTAGTAATACAGCTTGGAAACGCTCTCGACTGAAGGAGCAATGTTTATTGGCCATTCCGGACGACTGAAGGAGCAATGGTTATTGGCCATTCCGGACGAATGCATTAAGTTTTAAGAATCCAGACATTTGAAACAATTAAAGAAAATCAGAAAACTGCAGGTCCACTAATAACAGAGTGGCTAAAGCCTTGTCCCAGCGTCGACTACTGGCGAGCTAAACTTTTTATAGTTTTCCTCATAAATGAAATAGGAACCAATTTAAGCCTCTATGAAATCATCGCTCCAATGAGACGTAGAACCCGGCAGGGACTTTTAAAGTTAATTTTTTAACTTATGATGATTGCCATAGTTACATTGGAAATAGTACGTAAAAATTAGGAAGTTAACCGAAATTTTGAAAGTTTCTTCTTTCCCTGCAGCTCTTTATTGAGAATATTTAAATGGCTAGCTAAGTCAATATGTTATCCATGTATCAATCTGTTATCCATGTATCATTCTGCAGCACGACGATGGCTTTATTTTATTTATTTATTTATTTATTTTTTGTGTCATGGAAATTATTATTTCATTCATTAAATTAAAAAACTGTTTTTATTAGTTCCTCGACTTTACCACTATACCTTATAAGGTATTTTCTCCCTCCGTTGCGCACGCCTTCGCGAATTAATTGGAAGCACACTCGACCCTTAGGGCATATGCAAAGATGATCTAGAATTGAGAAAAAACGAGTGATAATACCGCAGCACGAATATTGAATGCATGAATTAAAAATTATAACCGTAAATTCTGAAAATACAGAAAAGAATTCTTTTGCAATTAATTTACAATAATAAGCAATTTATTATTGTTATTTTTAAGAGAAAATAGAATGTATGCGTAGTGTAAATGCGAGACTACCATGGACCTTATAAGAAATAGACTAACCCAATTGCGTTTTCTCCCTTGTCTGGCGCGTTCCCGGCTGTCACCTTCATCACATCCGGAGGAGTAGGGACGACTTCCAAAAATTAGCAATAGTTGGCTATTGCAGCGCGTACAATTGTCACGAATAAGCTGGTGGTAGTGCCTCATTTCACAAGTAAGAATTTTTTAATATTTTTATTTTTGACACTGAGATTGCTTTTTAAATACTTAGCATGTTTTTCAAGCATAATTAACGTTCTAAATGATCATAAAGCTGTTGCATGCTTTCAGGCTTGTATAAATATTTAGCTTTTCCTATGATGTAAGTGAATTTGTAACTTTTTCTTTTAGAAAATAATATTTAAATCTGAACTATTATCTACGAATTGCAATAGCAACACGGGTGGGTTTGACATGCTTAATTGGAATATACAAAAGCAAAGAATAAAAATTAGAGACAAGAAATGATACTTTCCTGTTTTCCCTAATGCAGTGGATATAGCCCAATTAATGTTCAAGCAATATACTGCATTGCTAATGAAAAAATGCCTTTATTAAATTTCAGAAAAATAGTTGTAAGTATCTATTGTAATTTATATTCTATATCTGACCCGAAAAATAGTGGAAAACCATCCTATAGGGTGAGTTTACAGAAACGTATACCAGAAGACGCGAGAAAAAATTCTCAATGACATTATTTAGAAAAAAAAACATTAGATGAAAAACAGATAAAATGTGCGTTTTGTAAAAAAAAAAAAAAAGAATCGGAAACAATGTGTAAAGTGTGATGTTAGTTTACATGTAAAATGTATTGCCGCATGGCATTCGTAAGATAATTACTAGCATATAATTATTTACAGGTAGCATGCCGTGATCCACAAATGGGGATTTATTTTTGAATCAATGAAAATCATATTTATTTTCAATAATGTAAAGTTTAGTGTACTATGTTTGTTTAAATGCAAAAGAAGAACTAAACTAAACTCAGTGGCATAACAGCCCTTGCGGGCCAATGCCTGCAGTGCCCCAAAATCTGCTTAAAGAGGAACTATATTTGGAAAAAAAAAGAGGTGTTTAAAAAAGGTTAAAATAGCACCAAAGTTTCGATTATTTTTCTCCTAGCCCATTTATGAGGTATCCAGATAATTTAATTTCTTCCTAAATTTCAAAAAATGATTCAAATATTTATATATCTAATATAAATATTTTCATAGAATGTTTAGTTTTTATTTGCAAATTTAATAATTTATAATGTAATGTTAATAATTTATAATGCATTTGACAGAAAGATATATTTAGCAAATAACTGCAACCTGCAAACATCAGTTTGGAATCAAATGAAGTAAAATCAATCGAAAGAAAATGCTTACCGCAACAGAGCTGGGTCATTGCGACTCTTTGCACCTTATTTTATTGAAATTTAAAATGCATAATTGATTTGAGATACATTTTCAGACGCCACTATTCCATAAATATAAGAAAAATATCCATTAAACGGGAAACTAACATTAAATTATGCAGCTATATAAGTAGATGATAAATTACTCAAACGCCCAGTGATCCATAAGAAACTTAAATTAGTTTTCCCTAATCAAAAAGTAGTTGATTGACAGTGAAAAATTAAATTGCTAACCTTTGTCCTCATTTAGTCCAAAGCACGGATCATCATCTGCAGGAACCATAAGGTAGCGTACTGTGTTTCCTGCGTCGAAATCTAAAGCTGATAACGTTATAATGGGAGTTTCTAACGGCACACTGTCAAGTACCTGACCGACGCAATCCACCCTTTCAAACAGAGGTCGGTGATCATTAATATCACGGAGCTGGACTCGAACTATCATCTCTGCCTGTCGTCTGTAGGGTGAGCCCCAATCTGATGCTCGAACTTGTAAAACGTACTCTCGACGCATTGTTTCATAGTCGAGAACTTCAGTTGTCGATATCTGGAAAATAAACATTCAGAAGTTATAGAAAACTAGCTGTACAAAAGTAATCAAATGATGCTGCTTCTGAAAATTACAATAAAGCAATTTTAATAACTTGTCATTAATTTTTCTCTAAGCAAGTGTATATCTAGAAAGCAGAAACATTGAATACAGTGACAACAGTGTCAAAGAATAAGTAAAGTTGTAAGGATCCTAAGTTTTACTAACGTTTGTTTTATTTTAAAACTGTACTATCACTTCTTATTTTCTACTTCCGGCCAGAATTAAATGCTTTAACTTGTTTATGCAAATTGTCTTGATAACTCCTAGTACTTAAGCTGTGGCTTTTTTCCAAGAGATAGAAAGAGAAGGAGTTATAGGAAGCAAGCCGCTTGCCACTGTAGTTTTACGAGTTTTCATTCTGTTGCTGGTTGCCTTTAAGGCCAGAGGTTTAGCCCTCTTGATATTTGTAGACGTATCGTAGTTTTAGCAGCTCGGCGTACTACATACGTACCTTTTTTAAATAAAGGTCAGTCTTGGTGCTAGGCATTTGTATACTAATTCAAAGTTAGCTTTTAGTTAGAGTTTTAGTTAGTAGTTTTTATATTCTTACGTTCAGACCACAAGTGGTTGGTCTGTGTATTCCGAAGTTCGGAAATTGCTGTAAAGTATTGAAAATAAAAGGTTTCGTATACCCTTCCTGCTTGTGTTGTCTACTCCACACCTTCTTGAACATAGCTTGAGTAAGCTCCCTGTTCCTATTCAGGACCATTCATGTTTCCAAAGCAAATCAAGAGAAACACAAGTCCTGACAAAGTGAACCAAAAATATTGCATATATTCCGTGGTTGCTCTAAATTTGGGTCAACAATTTGTATGGTAGAAATGGTAGAAAAGTATAAGAATTTGAATACCAGCTAATATGCTAAGATTTACGGGATGATGCTAAGCTTTCACTAGGTACTCGAAGGATCCTTGATCTAGAGTGCAATGGCGCATGTTGAAAATAAAATTTGAAGAATATTTAATTTAGTCGCAATATTATAAAATTTCAGAGAACACTAAAATAATTCGGTATTTCATATCGAAAACAAGCTACAGCAAATTCAACGGATGCAAACGCAGCTGAAACGAATTTAATTCTTTCTCAAACTTTTCCATTTCTTGCATTGAATATGACACAAATAATGTACATATTTCGAAGTTTTAAAGTTGAATGTAAAGAATTTATCAGCAAATTACAGTCCTACAACTCTTATAAATTACAAAGATTAAACTATCATGAATAGCACTTAATAGCCACGCCCAGCAGCCGTGCAAAACTGCTGTCTCCTTAAAAGATTAGCAACGCAGTCTGCTAAATGGCTTAAACATTTTTAATTTTTTTAATACTTTTAAAGCCCAGTATCATTTTATGTACCTTTTTTTTCGGCAGAGAAAGAAATTTAACTACTTAATGGAAGGACTTAATGGAGTGATCTGTGTTTTAATAGCTCTGTTCTTCGCCATCAGAAACCACTGAATCAGCAACGCGCAAATGTGAATGAATACTAGATCAGTATTCCCATTTCGATCGAGAGAGAAATGACTTCCACAACGTTATTTTAAACTTAGATTTAAATAATAACGCCCACTTTTCCCTTATGTAGTTCCTTATGTAAATACGCGTAAGTTTTGGTAGTTACTTTACAAGGTATTTCTCCCGCCTTCTTAGCATGCCTTCGTGGTGTATTGGTCAGCACACTTGACGCGTATTCGAGAGGTCCGTAGTTCGATTCATAGCGAGGGCATTACTCATTTCTCATGATTTTTGCTTTCAGAATAATCTACTCCTAATGTTTCTACTACTTAAAAATCATAAATCATTATTCCCAAACTATAAAAGACATCTAGTTAAGTTACCAAGGTCAAAATTTTTTTTTGTATACAAAAGTGGAGTTTTATTTTAATGCGTGATAATAGAAACATATAAAAATTTAATTCGCTGACATTGTATAAAATGCCAGCACCTTCAGATTACTCAGAGAGATCACTAGAATGTCATCAAAAATTTCCTTCGGTATTTCCATAAATGTGCTCATGAATTAACGAATAATACTGACGAATTTTATATATGTGAAAACTAATCGTATATAATTACTTGGTAATGACATGCGATAAGCCCATTAAATATGCAATATTTTTATTACAAAAGGCTAACAAAAACAATTATCATACATTATAATAATAACATACCTCGCCAGTGAAGTGATCAATGTTGAAAGGCACAGAATCCAAGTTCACCAGACTGTATGTAACATATCCATTGTCTCCCGCGTCGGTGTCAGTGGCATAAACTGTGCAAACAACGCTGCCTTGGGGTCGATTTTCATCAAACATCACCACAACAGAGGTTGAATTGAATACTGGGTCGTTGTCGTTATTGTCAAGGACTCTAATGTTTACTATGGCAGTGCCCTTACGTAGATGCGAGCTGCCCCTCCGGCCACTGTCAACAGCGCTGACAGTTAAGGAATAATATGCTCTTCGTTCTCGATCGAGGGCTCTCGCAGTTCGAAGCACACCTGTCCGCTGGTCTACTGCAAACATTCCTTCGTCATTACCAATCTCTATTGTGTACAGGAGTGGATTCTTGCCCTTATCCACTGTTGCGACTAATCTAACCAAAGGATAGCCTACAGGTGACACTTCCTCAATCTCCACATCGTAATCAGATTGAGTGAATTTGGGAACCGGATGAGAAGCTTCGGAAATTTTCAAGTGGACCTAAAACAATTTAACATTATATCAAACTGCGGAGCTTATTTTCGAAAGTAAAAGAATTACCTTTTAGGTTACTTTTATAAAGACACAAATCAGTGCAGAAAGCGTGGAAGCAAAAAAAAATTACTGTTAATTTCTCAAGGCGAAGCAATTAAACTTATCACTGAGCAAGGCGTCTTGTAAAAATAAGATGTATAGCTCAAAATACTAAATTTTAACTGAAACTTAAGTAAGATTTACATAGAAATTAGGTAAACAATTAAATTTAATGTTATAATTTTATCTTAACTAAAAGGATTTAAGAAGCTTAATAGCGAAAAATTATCTCTACGTTCATTTCCGTCCAGGAATATGCATATCATTTCAGTAAATAAAAACTAATAAAATTTGTTTATAATTTACAATAGAGCATTAAAACTGTACAATCTTATATTAACATAATTTTTGATTCGTAAAAAATAATTTGTGCAAGTCACGATTACATAAAAATGGTATAAATAACAACATACCGTTTTTGTGGTGGACTTTGGAGGTGTGCCCCGATCTGTTGCTTGCAGCACTAGAGCGTAGTTTCCAGCAGCCAGTTCGCGGTTTGGATCAGCTACTCCTATCTCGAATTCATTTAGTTTCTTTCCGGGAGATATTCGAAAATAACCTTCTGTGTCACCTTTTACGATTCCCAGTCCATCGATCTCTCCATGAATTCCTTTGTCACCATCAATGACACGAACTATAGCATAAATATCAGGGTCACTGTGCTCTAGAATAGTTGGCAACTGGCGCACTTGAATTTCTGGAGCATGAAGATTGACAGGAGAAACTTTTATTTGGACAGTGGCTGTGCTGAGAAAAGCCATGCTTCCAGCTACTCGAAATTTCGGTCCACGGTCTTCAGCGACAACGGTTAATTTATGCAAGGTTTGTTTTTGATAGTCAAGGGGCCTGGTTAGGGTTAGAAAGCCTCGGGTTGGATGGACGGCAAATTGGAGCGACGGCTCACGCAGACTGTAGTATATATCGCCATTCACTCCCACATCAGGATCTGTTGCTGTGACTCTCAGGAGATTCTTGTGAAGGGGATAATCTTCAGGGACGGTGGTACGATAGTCCAAGTTATCAAAAAAGGGGTTAAGGTCATTAGTATCCAAGATATGAACGTGGACTATGGTGTGAGCTTTTAATTTGACCGATCGCCTATATAAAGACGTGACCATGGCACGAACGCCAAGAGCATAATAATCTTGATATTCTCTGTTAAGTACCGCTTGTTCTTCAGTCCTTGTTCGTAAAGACAGGAAGCAAAAGTCTCCAACTGTGCGAGATTCAGCTTTAAACATTTTTGCAGGATCTCCTGAAACTATCTTATACCGCACAAGTAATGATGGATCAGATATAAAAATGCCCATCTTTTCAGTTGAAGTGACATACGTCTTTCCTACAGAATTTTCTGGGACTGTTGCATTATATTGTGGTTGCGTAAAGTCCAGAGTTTGATCGCACTTCACGAAACCGAAACTTGTGCACAGCACAGTGATCATAAGCACCAGAGACATTAAAGGGTAGGTGGAGGAGGACAGTCTTACAAAGGGGGCGCGCCAGAGTAACCCCATTTGTTTAATGTAAGCTGGTAGTCACCTCTGCATCAGAATCTGAAAGAAAAAAAAAAGTCTCTCATTATTTGTATTTCCACTTAAAAAAATATTTATTGACATGCTCACACGCTAATTACGTCAAAAAACGAAGCAATAAATTATTCTAAGTATGTTATAAACCATTAGTTTTTCTGAAAAATAATCAGAAATATTAATTCCAAAAGTCTGAATACTACAAGAAACAAAAGTATACGAAATTACGGAGAATTCTAACTTTATGATGGCCACTTTAAGATTAACATATCAATTTCATGAAAGTTTTATTTACTAAAAAAAAAAAAAAAAGAAGAAAAGAAAACTCAGTGCTTTATTTTGCACTCATTCAATTCAGCAAAAATATTATTTTCTGACATTATTTCCGTTATTATGCGCGCAGAAAGCGTTCAATGTTTCGCTTTATAGGATCTTCAGAGTTTTTAAAATATTCGTTAAATACATTTTCCACTCTACATAGTTTAACTTATCCTATAAAAATCTTCCGCTTTTTGATCCTATCCTTAACAGCCAGCGACTCATCGCTACAACGTTTTCTGCAGATTTACACCGCAAATGAATAATGAGTAGCCATATTTGGAAGTGGGGTAAGAAAGTAACCAATGTTTTTATGAACAGTTGGGTCACCAACAGTATAAACACAAATAAATAAATAAACATGAAGGCAATGTGTGAGTGTGTGTATGTAAGTCTGTATTTGTGAGTGTACACCCAAACATACACACACGCACATGTATACATATATCTATCTAAAAAACTCAAGTCATTCTTATCCCAAGAGGAGGCATAAGACGAATGTTCTGGATGCATTTTCCAATATATCGGAATATTCCAGACTCCATGTTACGCCCTCTATGGGGAGAAAACAACCTTTAGGGGCGCCTCTGGAACAAGATAATCAGAATTTGGCGAACACAAGCTGGAAGCGAAGTGAAAAGATGTTGATAAAGGCTTTGAATCGAAAAGTGTATTTTGTTATTCTTAGCTATCGGTAACACCATCGGTTCCCGTTATTTGGCGGATCTTTATCATAGCAGGGCTGCTGTTGTTTGCTCCTTTCCTTTTTATCGCCTTCAGAGTAAACACACAGCTGATCACACAAGGAACACTTTTTCGCTTTGCATAATAAAAAGAGAAGCAAAGAAATAATTAAGATTATTTAACTATCTAAGAAACTGAAGAATAAAAAAAGAGTCTAGAAAGATAATTGTTTTGCTTTTTAGCACTGCGTATACCTTGCAAAATTCCAAATAAAAGCTAGCTCACGAGTTCATTAAGTAGCAATATTGTCATTTCATTTTTTAATTTCCTAATTTAATATAACTAAATTGTTTATTTGAGCTATTAATTAATTAATAAGTTGTAAAACGCGATTTTTTCAAAAAGTACTGAAGCTTAAGCTTGTCTAATTTTCTTTCCCACATCTCTGGTTTGGTTTGGTTTATTTAATTACGGCAAAGGACACTAGCTGCCTAAGGGAAGGGATGCCTTCGTGGAAGGAATTTCTAAGGGAGACTGGCTCGTATACATGTTACACATGGGGAAAACCACGAAAACGCCTATGCAGCCAGCCCGTTCGTGGGATTCGAACCTCGCACCGAACTACCAGTGTTCAGCGACTTCATCGCTCGGCCGCTTTTCCCCCTCTCTGAAAAATGGAATAATATTATCGCCGAAATTCTGCTTATTTCTTAAATTCCAATACATAAAAATAATTGTAAAAAAAGTACTTATACGTTAAATGTTATTCCTGCATGGCAGGTATGTCAAACTGGCAGGCCGCGTGGGCCCCTTGATTCAGTTCGTCGACAAAAAATGACAAAAAGTATGAATTATAATATATTAAAACAACTGGAATTCCACCCCACAGCCAAGCGTATATACAAACTCCTATGCTAAAATGGACTTTTGAAATGATATCTTTACATAAAATTTTTCTCAAATAACTTTGAGAAAGTGCCAGCCCATTTACACATGGAATTAACAGAAACTCACTGCGACTCTAAAGCAAAAATTCAGTGAAGTGAGGGTCCACAATATTTAAAAATGCAGAAAAAACGGTTTGCAGAAAGCCGCAAATTTTCATCTACGTAATTTACACAATATACAGTACGTATGACCGTGAATAACTTTTTTCACTTATGAAAAGAACCAAATCCCCAACAAGATTCAAGTAAAAAGTTATCGTCCGGCTTCCGAAAATACAGCATGTTTCCAGACATCTGAGAGCTAGATGCAAAAAGCAGATTCAAGTGTCGAGAAAAAAACAATAGGTATCCTTCTACTACCAGGACTTCCTTACGTTCCTTCTACTTTAAATTTTAAAAGAAGTGAAATAAATTTAAAGAAAGATTTTAAGCACTTAATAACGTTTTAAATACACCATTAAGTATAAAAATGCCTTCTCCTTGCACCACGTACTGCAGTAAAACCATGACTGTTTAGTCTATGTAAAGTACTGAATTTGACATACCTGCTGCAGGGCATTGCAAATGTTGGTGTTGGTGTATTTAATTACGGCAAAGCTCACTAGGGCTATCTGCCAAAGGGGAGGGATGCCTTTCGTGGAGGACTTTCTAAGGGAAACTGGCTCGTATACACGTTACACATGGGGAAAACCACGAAAACACCCATGCAGCCAGCCCGTTCGCGGGATTCGAACCTCGTTCCGAACTACCAGTGTTCAGCGACTTTACCGCTCGGCCGCTGGTGGGCCCAGGGCATTGCAAATAAGTCTACTTATTGTGAAGAAATCTCATGTTAGTAATAATAATATGTAATATGTTATTTAAAATAATTAACGACAACTTATTAATAAAAACAGCACATTTGTATTTGTTATTAATGAATTAATATAGCGTAATACAAATACATTTCAAAAATAAATGGTATAATTATCTACGTAAGTTATAGAAGTGCATGTTGTTTTCTGCAGTTTCAAAAGCTCATTGACTATGATCTTATGTAGAGTTTCTGGATTATTTGAAACTGTTTCTTAAAACTATTTCGCTTATAAATAACCCTTATCAAACTAATCAAAAAACATTACCCAGGAAGAGCTAATAAAAATAAACTATATTCATTTATAGCGAATCATTAAATACACTAAAGCAATTGAGTTGCGATATATGTTATTATATGTGAATATATTTAAAAATACATAACTGTCGAAGCTGAACAGTAGAACAATTAATGGGCAAGTAAAAAAACATTGAAATTTCAAATTAGTATAATAGAGTCAGACGCCGTCTTCAGTACTATACAATATACTTACCATACATTTTATATTATAATCGAATAAAAAACGGCTTTACTACTTTTCCTAGTATTATATAATATATTTATTGAAATTATTGCTCATCTGTTACGTCAAACAGATGTCAATAATTTGCACTAAGCATAGATAAGCGTTGACTAGTAGAAATCATTAAGGTAACACCACCCTATATTATTTGCTCGCGGTTGTAGCTCGCTGATTCTGCATAGTTTCAACAAGCAGGATAGGCAGTAGGTTGTAGTACAGTAATGCAAGAGCAATAGTGTGAAATAGTAGCTATATAATTGTATTTTTCACAGGCCGCCAATATTTATGGCACGATTTAATTAAAATAAACTTCGGAGTGGAAGGCGATAAATGCAGAAATCATAATTTTGCTTGTAATGCAACATTTAAAAGTACGTATAATGATCTATGTTAAGCAACATTTCACGTACTTGAGCCAAGTTTTTACTTGTTTGCTCAGCTTATTAATTTCTGAATGCATATTCATCTTATCATTTAAAATTTTAAAATTTTAAAAAGCTGCAAAAGCTAACATATTCCAACGACTAATTTCGAATTCAAGGTATTCGGGGAAGAAACTCCACTGACCTTTCTCAAATTTGAGGCTGACGGCCTTACCATGATCTTTCTCTGTTTCAGACAGATATACCCTCAGTTGAAGAAAAGCTGTTAATTATTACTAATTACTTCTAAATTAAAGAACTTTTAAAGCATTATCGGAAAATTCACCAAACGCTGGAAGTGCATATCCAGCAAGACAGCTTATAAAAAAAATAATGATTTTTAATTTTTTTATTGTCCCCCTGAAACCGTAAGCTTGATGATGTTTTAAAAGTGTTCACATTTGCCTTCATATTTTATTTAAGTGTTTATAAAAAGGCCCTTTACGCATTACGAAAGTCTAAGGCATTTATCAGATAGATAAAGAAAATTTCTCTTATAAAAACAAAGGTAATGTTTTATATTTTCTTCGACAAAGCTGAATGCAAAATTTCTAAGAGAAATCTGTATGCGCTCCCGACAACCTTCTTCTGTATGCTGGTGAAGTCAAAGTTCGTGTTATGTGTAGCAACGACATTCCATCAAATATCCGATGAAGAGGAATCGACTTTCAGAATTGAGTAAAGTCAGCATATCCTAGATTCTGAAACTCACTTTCAAAAGATACGCTTAGAATTTAGAACAGCTATTCTCCGTATATATTTGAAAACGGTAATTAAAACATCAGGAAGACTAAATTTAAACTAAAACGAAACAAAATATCAGGAATATGTCAACGAAATATCTTTTATAAATGAAAATGACCGGTATTTAATGCTAACTATTAATAATATTACTACAGTAATCATTAAAGGGACAAGTGCGATAAATTTCTATATCTTTTGCCGCTTAGACCTGAAGTTGCAACAAATATCAATTAGAGACAGACGCTAACAGATGCGTTTTCCTAAGCATATTTTAAAAACTAGTATTAAAATATTCAAAGATACACCTTAGCCATTTAAAAGAAAAAAAACTTTGCATATGAGTTTAAAGCAGTTATACATTGCGAAACATGAACATGATGTCTTATGAAAATACTAAACAAACTGCTGAAATATCATTACACCATTAAAATAATATTTATCTCTAAGAAATAACAGTATTACAAATACAGATATCCAAGACATCCGTTAATTGAAATGTGATACAAAACTTGGAAAAATTCAATAACATAAAATAAAATCCTTTTGAAACATTAAAACACGTATTTCTCGAAATTCAAACAATATTGCAGACATAATGCACTTTCGTAAGAGCAAATGGTATTTTAATCAGTTATCCAGCTCGTACATTTCCAAGAGGAACAAAACTTAAAAAGCAATTTTATGTCCTAACCCGCATAAAAATGTAATATCCAATTCCCCCATCGTCAAAAATTCAGATGAAAAATAGCTCCTCTTAGTATGGATCGTTGTGACAATTTTTTAATTTCCTAAAGCTTATTAAACGTTTTTATCTCATCTTTACTCAAAGACCAGTCTATAATCCACATACTAAATGGCAAAAGCATACATGGTTTCAAAACATGAAAGTGGTTTAAATCCGAAAACCATTACGGAAATTAAAAGCAAAATCACTAATTAATGGAGAGCTTTATTAATTTCCTTTTCGCATAAAAGAACGTAAAAAAACATAATACAGAAACCAAAGAGAATTTTTCCAGCTCCTCACAGGTTTATCAAATGACGCTTTGAAATAATAAAATAAACAACTTTAAAATTTTTCGAAACGAACCCATCACTCTTTCTTTCTCTGCATATATATAAGCTTCCATCAAAATCTAGTTAACTTATTTTGCAAAATATTTTAACGATACATAATAAGCTTTTTTACACAAAAATTAAAGTCACAGATTTCTTCGTAAGGCTTTTTTCTTTCTTTTTTTTTTTTTTTTTTTTTTTTTTTTAAAGCTTAGCCTTTATAGGGAGATTTTAGCCCAGAGATTTTGGAACTTTCTCCAAAAACAATGTCATTAAGTAATTTATAATTATTTTTGCATTTTTAATTAACTAACATAACTAATTTATTATATAAAATTATATAAATTTTTTTTTAAACAGCTCCAAGAAAGTTTTTCGAAGTGTTTTTTGTTTTTAATTTGCGATAAATGGGCGCTCTGCTGCTTGACGCTGCTTAAGACATTTCAGTTACCTTCGGTGTTACGTAACAGTGTCTTTCAGTATAGCATTAATCACATAAAATCATTTTTCTTTGTCTTCTTAAAAGTATTTCATAGCAAATGCTATTTTATACCGTGAATATTATAAATAAAGTAGTTTTCTAGCACTCGATAATTGGCGGATTGTAAAATTTCAAAGAACATCTATTAGGAAGGCTGCCATATACATGGTGAATAAAATTTCATGATTATAGTAACAGATAGACTTAAAGAGTCTACATGCATTTCTATTTTTATTTTGTTCGGATGGTAATATAATTCTTTTGACAGTTGGATTTTTTTCTTTATCACATTCTACGCCTCCCCTCCGAAGGGGGAAGAATAATTTAATTTTTTCAACAGTAAAAATTTAGTTTCTTGAATGAGCAGAAGATATTTTTGTTTAAAAAAATGGAGAGAAATATTTATGTGGCTTTCTTTTCCCACTTTTTCACATTTTAATATGATTTAAAATTTTTTAAACTTTTTAAAAGCAATTTTTCTTTTGAGTGTAATATGAAGTTTTTATATTACCAGTATTTTTTTTAAACAGAAGTGATATTTTAAAAATATTGCCAGGGCTTTTAACACTAGAAACACATTGTTGGCAATGGGTTAATTTATTATTTTAATATAATGTAACGATTATGCTAATTTTATTAACAGTTAAATTTTAAGTTCCTTTCCTGTTAAATTCTTAACTTCAACTTACTACTTCCGGCCAGAACGTAGTTTTGGAATCTTGCTGAATATTTAATGAGAAGGAGCGGTATTTAAACCACGAAGTTACTTACGGAGGCAGAGAGAATCAGAGTTTCTGATTTACGCGCGTATGCCTTTTTGGCCACTCTCTCTCTCTCAAAGCTGTTATTACGCTCGGCCTTACTCAGACCCTTGCTAAGCTTCGTAGTCAAATAAGTTAAGGGGCCAGCTCAATTTGAACCTTGATAGCTTCGGCTATACTTCTTTAGTTAATCTTAGTTTTAGTTTAATTTTTAGTCTTTTAAGTTCAAGCCCAAGTGCGGGCTTTGTTTGTACACTCCCAGGCGGAGTTTTGTTAAGTCTTATTGAAATAATAAAGGGTTAGTTACCCTCCTATCTTGTTGTTTCTTGTCACCGAACTCTAGCGATTATTCGCTTATCAGTCCTTAGATTCTTCACTTCCAACACTAACTTAGAATTCCAAAGTGAGGAACTCTACAATAGTATAAGTTAAATGAAGAGTATAATACTGCAGAATATTATAGTTAACTATATAGTGAGAACAATGTTTGCTTAAAAGAAAATTTACAGATCTTAATGATGAAATCGTTAGTAAGACAATTGTATTTTCCAGCACATAGAGGGATTCCAACGGATATGATATGTGTACTAAGCCCACCATAAAATGGAAGATGGAAGATAACTCTTTGAGTTCCACAGGGATTTCCAGAGCGACTACGAATGTAACCATCGTGACAAGAATTATTGATATTTATCAATAATTGTCTTGTATCAGTTATCGCACTATTTTATCTTTGAAACGCTATATTCTATCTTTGAACGCACTATTTTATCTTTGAAAACTTAATTAGATCATTTTACATTAAATTTTTGCTTTTACGTACGTTAAATTTAATAATCTCCGCTGTACAATCTGTAAATGTTAAGCAACAATACTTTTATGTCAACTCAAGGTCAGTTTTGAATTACAATTAAAATTAATCTTTCAAAAGCGTCTCTTCATTGTACAGCTGTTTACTTTTTAAATTACTTGCTTGAGTTAACTTATTCCCTTACAGTCAAACATTATTATCTACATTTATTTTACCTGCACTGATTACACTACACCTGCATATGATTTTAACATCAGAAAAGTATAACTGTTATTTCAGATATAAGGAAAGGGTAATTTGCAATAAGTTTAAAAGGATATCGGCTCCGTTTTGAACTTAAGCCTATGACTTTTTGCTATCATAAAGGCAGGCTCATCTTATCTACTACGCTCCCCAGAGGCAGCAGAGGAATCAGCTATTTAAGGATGAACTCGAATGTATAATGTTGTTGATGTAGCCTGTTAACTTTAACAGCGGACGGATGGGGTTAGTCTAAGTTGGTCTAACCGGCGCAGGCAATTTGAGAATTACAAAGTTGCCATTGTTTGCCACGGAGTAAGGGTTAAATGACATAAAGACACGAGCAAAGCAGCCCTCATCGAGACTGCCGGGACACCTATAGAACGGTTCTAAACTTGGTGGGGAGACGCCAACGTGTACAAAAGTTCCGACACTTTATTCAAATTGACATGCGCTAGCCAAGATACAATGATACCCCGACATAAACGCACAAATGTGCCGGTGCCCTTAAGAAATTCAGTATCAGGAAGAAAGCAGCTCTCATTAAGACCACCAAGACATCCATGCGAAGGTTTTATCTTGGCAAACGGTTACCTTACATAACGGTGCCGGCATCTTTATAACATTTAAAGAAATCATCCAGGTAGCGTGATATGTTTTTATGCAACGTAGTAAAGAATTAGATCCAATATTTTTGAATTTGTAGCAAGCTAACGATGATGGGGTTAAGATTTGAGGTTAATCATGTTACCAATAGTTTATTTCTAGACTTTTTAGAGTGTCATTAAATATTTTCTTCCTATGAGTTTATCTTTTTTTACTGCGTGAATTCTATAACTATGATTAATGTTCTATATATTTTAAACCATCGTAATATCAGGTAACAAAGCAGTGTGACAGGCACCGGTGCCTTCCCGGTGAAATTTCCTAAATTCCCGATAGCACAATTTGACCCTGACGTTAACGCTTAATTCCATGGATTCTCCCTTCTATCTGATGCACCTTGACATAATCATTCTGTTTGGGGACAAGACATGCTCTAGCCGAACGCAATGATTTACTAACAAATACCTCTGCAAAGGTTCTATATTTAGCTGCAAGCCATTTTAGCGATCTAGGGCTCAGAATGGTTAAACCCAGGACCTTCAACCTCCACAACTGTCAAGCTACTCTTACCAGCAGAGTATCTTTAATTTTTAATATTAAATAATACGGCGATTAAATTTGTTAAATAGTCCATTCCCGATTATCCAAGCATAAATTAACCAAGCCCTATCTTAAAAATAAGCGTAATTTATTTATTGATGAAGGATGGAAAAATGACTACCACAAATCATCAGCGTAAAACGACATTGTCTATGGAAAATACAACAACAAAAACAAAATAATAATACAAAGGGTAACAGCAATGATAGCAAACGCTATCCTAAAATATTTGCGAACCATTTTTATACAAAACAGTGAGTAATTTAATTGCACATAATCCGGAATATACAGCGTATACCGTAAACGTTGTGACAAACGTCTAGGGGAGGTAGGGCACATCATAAGGATTAAGAATTGCATAGGAACCCATACCCGGAAATTCAGGGGTAAGTGATAGCAGACGTAGAAGATGGGAAAAGAAACAAGAGTGATTAATCTGAAACATTTATTGGACATGAATACAAATGGTGTACGACAGTTTGAATATTACAACAGATGCTCGAAGTCTGCACCATCAGACGCCAAACATGTCTGACACTGACGGACTATTTATTGCCGGACATGTTCAAACACACCGGGAGTTTCTTTGATTTTAGGAGCTGCGCAGGCGAGTCTTGCCACGAGATCCATTTCAGACACAAGAGGATCGTGATACACGATACTTTTGATGGCTTTCACAAAAAAGAAATCAAGGCTCGATAAATTCGGTGAGCGTGGGGGCCAGGGAACTAGTCCATCACGCCCAATCCATCGATGCGGGAATGATGTGTTCAAATGGCTACGAATATTCAGTCCAAAATGAGCAGCCGCCCCAATCATGTTGGAATCAAATGTTGCGCCTCACATTTGGTGAAACATCGTCAAGCAAATCGGGAAGAACCTGCTCCAGAAAGATCAAATAACGCTAAGATAACACGGCATTCAAATGGTCTGTCTGTGTAAGGCATGTGTGCCGTCTGATGGCGCAAAATTCGAGCTTCTGCTGTAACATTCAAGCTTTCGTACACCATTTGCATTCATGTCCAATAGATGTTTCAAATTAATCACTCTTGCTTCTTTTCCCATCTTCTACCTCTGCTACTACTTACTCCTGACATTTCCGGGTATAGGTTCCTATGCAATTCTTAATCCGTATAATGTGCCCTACCTACCCTAGAAGTTTGTCACAACATTTACGGTACACCCTGAATACAAATGTTAAATCCTCCGTTAAATGTTAAATGCTCAATCTTAAAACTAAATCACAGCCGTGCACAGCTACATCTGTTTTCCACTGACTCCTTTAAATATAAGAGTAATGTAAAAAAGAAGCGTATGTCCCGTCAGATGAGGGAGAAAACATAAACAGACAGAGAGAAACAGCTGGGAGAAAGACAGTGCGCGCGCACGCTCGAGAGATGCAAGGACAGAGAATTTTAAATGCTCATTTAATTAATGTAACTAATAAGCGTATTCTGTAGACACATTTTAGAGTTATTAGAATTTTTCGATGTCAGAAAACTGATGAAGAAAGTACTGCCCTCGTCAGAATTCGAACTCCAGACCCGGATCAAGAGCGCTTCCAGTTACATTAGGAAATGTGGAAAGGAGGAAAAAACACCTTATAACTTTCTTAAAAATACAGATAAACAGTAAAGAGCATTTTCTGTTAATTTTAATATAAGTGATTCCTACGTGTTCTTTCACTTTGCGCATAGGAATCACCGTTAATGCCGGACACGACGACCACCGTTAATCGAAGTCACGGACTCGAAGTTGACAGTATCAGCGGATGCGCTTTTCATAAGTTGGTATCTCTGCTGTACATAATCCCCGGATTTTTACAAGCCAAGATGAATGCAATAACATGACTAAAGTAAGACTACTGCTATTCTTCTGTTACGGAAATGCACAAAAACATTCTTTTCTTCGATTTTTATGCACATGATACATATTTGAAGTAGCACAAACAAATGTAAGAAATTGGCGCAGGTTTTCAAGGTACCAAGCAACATTTCTACAACAAATCAATATTTTACATTTCGTATTCGTAATATATTAAAGTCAAATTTATCTGTACATCGTGCAATCTACAAACACTCTCATATATAACTAGAATATCTGGCTGTAACCCTCACTGCAAATTCCTAAATCTATAACATCAAATTTGATTTACTTGGAATTATGCAAGCTGACAAGCAAAAGCTGAACTGCCTATTCTCAGATTTACACAGTTATTAGAAATGAAAGATATAATCTGCTAATGTATTTATGCGATTTGGGGATAATATGGTTTGAGATGTTAGTAACAGCAATGACAAAATATATGTTTCCATGATTGATTTATTGAAAGGTAGTACACGCAACTCAGGATATGTTTAACTGCGAAGGATTCAGAGCAGATTTATTTGGATCTAAATTTTATAATTATTTCCGAAATTCCACTTCAACATTTCAGCCTTATTCGATAAGAAGTAAATATCGATTAAACTGCATCTTTTAAACGTAGTTGATCATTTTTAAAGTTCTTTTCCAAAACACAACACACGGGGAAAACTTTTCACTATTGTCTCCTTCCGAGGGAAAAAAATAAATAATGAAGCTACACTAAACAAGGCAAACTCATTTTAATTACAAATTCCCGATTAACAATGACGTTGGAAGCTCTAGAAGAGTTAGGAATCTTTAAAGTTACCAAGCTAACAGCTTCTTGAATTCCTAACCACTTGCATTCCTCTAGTTTCGTTAGAAATAATTTGTTCAGACACAGGTAAAAAAAAGAAAACATTACCATGTTCAACACAAATTCCTCTAATCTGGAACACAATGAACCTTGTTCTCGACTCTGCGATACATGTAAAATGATCAGAACATCCACGGCGTCTTTATTCAGCAGAAGCATATACGCGCTAAGGAAAGTATCTACTTCACGGTCATATAAGACAGCCCTGAATGACAAACGACAGCTCAAGTCGTTTGGATACCTCTTGAGCATTATTCTCCAGTGACGCAGAATGCAGCCATATTTTCGTCAGTCTCAAGAAGGCGCAAATAACTGCAAAGAATTCTCAACAACAAAAGGAATAAAGGTGCTGTACTATAGTAGATTAACTAAAATTAAATTATTCCACTGCATTAAAATAAAATTAACTCACATTCGTTGTGTTTATACACGGCAATGACTCCGAAAATGTTTCCTAAAATTACATTTAAGAGGTGCCTTTCTAACAATGCACAGAAACCAGTAATATTCATATTTTTTAACTGTTGCTTTTCCTACTAAAATTTGCTGCTGATCTGAAATATATTCAGAACTGAACAGGATACTGAACAGTTCTGAATATATTTCAGTTCTGAATATATTTCAGGATACTGAAACTACTTAACGCTTTAATAATGGATTTCAAATCAAACTTTTATGAAGTTCCAGCAAGAGTTAAGAAAAAGAATTATAGTCCAATTCGATTTCTGTTATGATGACGCCCCTCCACATACGAAAATATTAATAACACAGGAAAGAAAAAGACAGAGCACAGAAATTTGTTTTAAAGTTCTTAAAGCAAAATTAACATATTATAACTCTGAACACATTTCTGCACGTGAACCATTGTTGCACACCTCGCAAAAAAACGGATAATATTTTGCAGCGACAAACAACAATTATATTTAAAATGGTGTTTACCATAGCAATCATCTTATAAGGTATTTTCTCCCTCCTTTCTGCATGCCTTTGTGGTGTAATGGTAGCACAATCGGCGCGTATTCCAAAGGTCCAGGGTTCGAGTCCCGGTGAGGGCATTGCTCATTTTTCACGTCTTCTTCTTCAAAAAACCTAATGTGTCTACAACGGCCCCCAAACTAAAAGGTGATGGATAATGATTCCTCACCACCAAGATTTGGCGATTGGGTCCCCTAACCCCTTTAAAAGTCGTCCTTTAAAAGGGGGTATTTTCTCTCTCCCTTTCTGCATGTATGGTGTAACGGATAAAACACTCGGCACGTATTCAAGAAGTCCAGGTACGAGCCCCGGTGAGGGCATTGCTTATAATACCTAATGACTCTACAATCTACTTTCAAAACTTTAAAAATCTAAATGATGTAGTCCGTAATTATATGGAGTGAAGAAATTTTATTTACCCCCTCCCCCCCAAAAAAAACTCTTAATTCTAAAATCACACGTTAAAGATGAAAAAAAGAAGAAGAGCGCAAAAAATAATTTCAGCTCTTCAAAAAGCTCGAAATTTTTAAACAATGTATAAATTATGATTTTGACTTTATCTTCACATTTGCCCCACCTGTCACACATTTGGTGCCACGTTAAATCTCAAAAATACTTCCCTCAAAGTGTAAGGTATTTTCTTCTTTCTTACCGCCTGCCTTCGTGGTGTAAATGGAGGCACGTGCGTTTTCTCGAGGGCTATCTGCCAAAGGGAAGGGATGTCTTCGTGGAGGACTTTCTAACGGAAACTGGCTCGTATACACTGTAAGCACGTGCGGCTGACAGTCGAGAGGGCTGGAGCTCGAATTGCGGCGAGACCATTGCACATTCTTTATGTTTCCTGCTTCAAGAAGCCGAATGAAGTACAGCAATAGATAATGCTTCAAGCATAATGTCGGAATTTCTCTGATGTTACTTAAAAACTCAGATCTCTTACTTATTCATCCCTCAAATTTTCATAAATTTTAAATGCTAATGAATCACTTAGTTCAATCATCAAACAGTTAATGAATCACCAAAATTAACATTTTTCAAAGCATCGGCATCGCGCTGATTTACTTTTCAATACACACTTAACTCTTAGCCGTTAACATCATTTCTTGCTTAAAAGATACTGAGTTTTTCTTTCGAATGGTACTCCAATCTTGATTAGAAGTTTAGAAACGCATACAGCTTGAGGGATCTTTATCGTATAAAAAACAAACGTAAATCATTCAGGTTTAAATTATGTTTCACCCTAGCCACAGATTCGATATGAATCTATTTTATTCTGCTGCAAAAATCGGCAAACCACAGCCAATAACTAAAGTTATATTGCCCTACGACATAAAATTTGAGAGCAATGAAGAAATACTATAAAAAATTAGAAACCGATTGAAGAAAAATAATAATGTCCAAAACCGATTCACTTAAAACTGAAGAGGTCTTATAGTATAAGTTTCATAAGCAAAAAAGCGTCTGTTCTGATAATAACGGAAACAACCTACTGTAGCAAAAACTCCGATGTTATATATATATATATATATATATATATGAAAACGTTTTGTTTGGAAAGAACGCACATAAAATAAAGGATATTTTTTAAATCTTGCGACCGTTGGGACATAAAATCTCTACCAACGATTCCAAATTTTCTTCATGCGGCGAAACAGCATTAAGGAATAAAATTGCTTTTACGACTTCAACCCTCCTCTACGCTAAGTTGTAGCAGCAACCCAAGCATATATTACACAGCTCCTGGACTTTCAAGTGACTTTTCCGTATTATAATGAAGCCGGGGGGGGAAATTGTTTCGGCACAACTCTGAAGCTTTCGAGCGGTTGAGATCCTATTTGCAGCGGAATACGGGGAAGGGGTGGGAAGGCAGAATTTGAATTCAATCCTCAGTGAAGATTCTTCAAAGGACGGGGAAATATACATGAAGGCTTTTCCTTCATCTTTCGTTCTTTCGGTCTTTCAAAAAGCATAAAGATTTTTAACGCTATATTTTTTAACAACTCTGCGGAAATAAAGTGTTTTGTTAGGTCCAATGCATTATTATATTTCGTTTTCTGTCGGATATATGCAGCAGAAATTGCTTTTCGCGCAACGTTTTATTATGCCTTTAGAAATGTCTCAACGGTGGTAAACAAATATGTCGAATCACTTAGGCAATCCTTGGAATTAAAAAAAAAAAAAAATCATTCTTTTCTGAGAAAGCTGGCAGAGATAAAAGGTATTTTCAGTGTAAAACTAAGTTCAAATTAGGATTTGATTTGAGTTTATAATTCCCACGTCAGCGTGTTTTAAGGGTATACTATTTGCTAGTTTAAATGAATACAGCATTGCACGCAGAGGCGACTTCGTGGATGATTTTCAGGGAAAACTGGCTTGTATTTATGCCACACATAAGAAAAACAATGAAAACACTCATGCAGCAAACGTGCTCGAGGAAACTCGGACCAAAATCGAACTACTAGAGTTTAGCGGTCTTATCCACCAAGGCAGTGATGGACACTTAAAATGTACAGCAAACAGCTTTGTTCGCTGTAAAAGTTAGGGATATGGATGGCAATGTTTCGCAGGCTGTTCTGTAGATGGCGAAAAGAAAGAGAAAACGTGAAGTTAATTTTTATATTACAACTATAAATCGATTCGTGATTTTTAAAGCATATTTTATTTGCCTGTCAATACAGTCAAGAATTAATTCACACTTCTGCGAGTATTTTATCTGAAAATGTTTTATTACTTTAAAAACCAGCTGCCATTAAAATTAAAGTTGATATTTACGTTTTCCACATACTTTTAAGTTTAACATTACGAAATAATCAAAACTGCTGGTATTTATATGGACAGTCTCTAAAGAAAAGACTTAGGCAAGAAATATTTTCCAATTTTGAATGTAAAGTATTAATCTACTGAATTTTATCGCCCTATTTCATGATACTGGAAGCAGTAAAAATAAAAGTTACTTATACTCTATAATAAAATATATACTTATGTATTATAAAATAAAAGTTATACCGTTAAAATAAAAGTTACGATCCAGCATATAAACTTATACCATTACAGGTGTTTGAATTTTCTTTTATTTCAAGTATCGTAATTTTAATGTAATTTTTAATTTATTGGTTTAATTTTAATGGATCATACACGTTGTATTCCTTAAAAAAGATAACAATAAAAACTTAACAGTGTAAATTTCTCAGAAAGAAATCCTGTGCAAATACCTATGACTCATGCATGGGATATTCAAGGATCTGTGCATCACAATATAAACTCAACAAATTACAATACAATAATAGAAAAACAAATGAAACAGGACATTAAACGAAGTAAAAGAAAATTTATCTCCCTTCTTGTATAATGGCTTTTTAATTATAAAATATATAAATGTTCAGCACAGTTTCATATTAACATTATTAATCTTCCCAAAACATTAATTACATTCCTCAAATTTACTCCAATAATACCACAGATAGTAATTACTATATAAAGGATGGAATGGCTAACTTAGAAAAAATAAGTTTACATAATAAGATACGCTTTGCTTTTCTAATAAAATAAAATTCTCAGCTGGGTCAACAGCTAAAATTTTTGTTTTGTTAATCGCGAATATTTGCGTTAAATAAAATTTATTTGCAGAATTTTGATTTGTTGAATAAGTGAATATTATTCCATACGGCATGCACCAGACGTTCCTTACATCACATTAACCAACAACAAACTTACAAGTATAAAACATTTACGTACATATTTACATTCAGCTTATATGTTGAAACCTTTAGTAAACTAGTTTGGCCAAAGTGGTAAATATTAGCAAAGAAAGAAGCAAATTAAATAGTTTCTTAGTTCCGGTTTGTAAAAGCAAAGCAAACACGCAAACTAATCAATCTATAAAAAAAGACAAGAAAATTCCCCACTGTCGAGTGTCATTTAACACAAAAAATATACTTTACGTAGTCTTACAGTTGATAAAAATCTTGTGTAAGCGGTTTTCAAAGTCTCCTGTCTAATATTGACTCAAAAATAATCTAAGGCTAGTATACAGATGATTCTCAGTATGCAAATTTCGAGAAAAGCTAAAGCGAACCCATCAATTTGCTTTTCTAGATAGAAAATGCAGTTAATCTTTCTTTGCGAAAGGATTTTGGTGGCTTTAGGGAAATCCTCAATGGATTGCGAAGCCTGGTATTCTGACATATACTCACGGCACCTGTAAATAACGAATAAGAAGAAAATATTGATCGATAAAACTACATATGCTTACAAAAGCGTCTTACAGACTTTATCGCCTGAGAATCCACTAAATCCAATTAATGCTGAGTAAGTATGGGTCAACCCATAAATAATGCAGTTTTTTTTTATTTTTCAAAATTGAGATAAAAATGTTCTGTTTTAATCTAAGATATATTGTCTTTCATCCTCTGCTATTTCCTCAATAGTTACGATGGGATTTTGTTCCGCCAGAGTTTTCAGGACGTCCTGGTCGGGCTCAACAGATCTTCCGGGAAGAGGCTTGTTTTCAAGGTTGTAGTTTAAGTTCGGGATTTTTGTAACCATCAATGACATTGGCTAACGCTTATTGTCCGATCTCCATGTACTGCCTTAATATTCCTATCAATAATTATTTATTTGAATTCATACCGCGAAATAGTCTGAAAATGCTTCTTTAGTCTGAATATATGTCTGACTGCATTAGTCTGAATATTATGTCCTCTATAGTCTGTGGTTCGTCCTTTTAGTATTAAAAAAAATAAATGTTAAAATCGAAGTGCACTTTTAAAAACTTGCTCTGAGAATAAGCACAAGGTGAAATTTTAAGGTAGTTTATAATTGTCCCCCTCCGAATTTATGTTCAACTGAAAATAAATGAGATACAAATTTTTAAAATACAATAAGGAAGGGAGAGATCACGAAGAAAAATATAGTTACGATTTTTATTATGTTTACTTTGCAATAGTTCTCGTAAATTTAAATGGGGAAAAGTGCCTTGCATACTTTGTTTTTAAAGTAAAAGATGAAATCATCGCATACGTTTTTTTGAATATTGTAAGAAATTCAAAGACTTTAAGACTAAATTAAATAACTCGAAATGTATTTTATCAGTTTCAAATTTTGTATTAACTTTCAAATAATAAACTCGTACAGCATAAGCTAATTATCGATAAACAAATTAGTAATTGGGTAGAAATGAAATAAAATCACTCCAAAAATTTATAACACTGATTTTTTGGTAGAATCAAGCGGTTTCTCAGAAAGCAGTAATCACATAATTCGTTATTTCTTTCACAATCGTTTAACTATTGTGATTATTTACACTTTTGTATTAGAAGCTGATTTAAAATTACAATGGATTTCAAATGATTAAATTATTATCTGAATTACATAACATTATTAGTGAATTATGCATGTTTATGTTGGTATTACTGAATTATGTAGCATTAGTTAAAAAATTCCATTCTCACAGAAATTGATTTTAATAAGCCTATTCCAGCTTCTGTTTATTTAAATATTACAAATACTGATATAAAAAATTTCGGATACCAGTATGATTAGAATGTTATTAGGTGTTAATTGTATTTGAAATTTCAAAAATCAGCAGTTAACATTAAAAATTTTCCAATGTATAATAATCCTTCAATCTGCCATTCATGAAAAAGATTCATGAGATTATTCAGGAATTCCCCCCCCCTGGTCAGTGGAAAACGAGACCAGAACAACGTACACATGAAATTTAGACCTCGTAAATTTCTTCCAGTGATTGTATAGTTGTGCAGGAGGCGGAGAAAGAAAGAAGGGTAAAAGAAATTGGCTACTAATAAAATCTTTTATGTTTGGATTATTGTTAAAAAACTTTTAAGCAAATGAAACCTTCTCATTATCTGTACCAAATACTTTAGAGAGGTTGTTCACATTAAAAACCCAGATTGTCTCTTTCCCACACATTCAACAGATGAACATAGATAAATTTAAGATAAAAGCACGAATATCACTCAGTAAAAAAAATGTTTAAAACAAATTGCGCTCGGACTGAATTCTAATGTTACGGATAATCCTGCCATAAATTATATTTAAAAAACTATTCACAGATACATGTATACTGGAGGCACAAATACACTGGTTTTCAAAAACTAAGGAAAAATCACAAAAATAGTGATAACTCGTTTCATTCGATTATTTTTTATTATTCAGTTAAATAGGTTACCTAACTGATAAAATTAAGAAAGTGAAATTTCTAGTCAAAGAAGGGATTAACATAAACTGAAATAAAACTGTGCGTGATGGAAATCATTATACAAATTAACAAATTTGAGAAATTATTTCTCAACCTCAAATTCCTTAAGCTAACGTACACTTTCCCGATTGATTCTTCCGTGGACACTTGAGGGGACTTACTTTTAAGAGTGGTGTTAAGATGCACCCAATTTGTTCTAAGTGTCACAATGCACCCGCATCACCGGCACATATCTTTGAGTGCCTGGAGTTGTCTCTTGTGGACCTTTACGGGTCTCCTAAGCTTGTTTTTGATTTTCTAAAGGTGAATGGACTCGTGGACCTCGTCTAGTATATTCCTAGGCATGGAGATTAGTAACAACAACAACAACAGGCTAACGTAATGTTTATCAATTATGGTATACTTTTATGAATTAGCCACCTGTTTCATAGTTTTACATTGACACAAGAGGTAATAAAATAAACAATAAATCGACGTCCGTTGAATTGCCCTAATCTAAAATGTAACTAATACTCGTGGAATACATGTTAATTAAGGCCAGGCTTGAATTTAAGATGCATTATTTTACGAGACCAGTAAAACATTTCACTAGCCTGTAATATTTTACATATTAGCAAAATGAAACAAGTTCAGCTAGAATAGCAATAGCTAGAATTAAACACTATAAATATTAATCTCTCACTATTTCATTCGAAAGAGCCTTAGAATTTATTATCAATAAGAGAAACAGAGAAGTTAAAAATAACTGTTAACATGCTTTCAAACGATCGATTTGAAAATGGCAGCGATCTGCACAGATAACTGAGAACAAAGCTATAAAGCGAAATCCTTTGAATGAGCCAAACAAGATCGTTGTTCTTGACGTGACATAAGACTGAAATTTATAACATAGAATACGAATACCTCTTATAAGCTTGCAAAAGCAATTAATTTTTTTTACTTGGTTTTATTACAGAAGATCAGCAAGATACATTTACTTTTCAGATATTTGAGCGTTTTGCTTTCAATATGAGGTGAATTAAATATGTCTAAAACAAGACTAGTATTAAAAACTTTAGTCACCAAACAGTGTAATAAAAGTGAATTAGAGAAAACACTTCCCAAATAATGAAATACGCAACTTATCTCTTTATTAAATAGAAAGGCAAAGATCTCTACGTTAAAGCTATAACAAAGATTAAGATTGATAAAAGAAGAATATCAACGTATATGCTCAGCTTTTGAGAAATAGGACAGAAATTATTTTTTCGGTCAGCTGCGTTTGGTTAGCTCACCAGTACTATGTTTTATTTTGTTCTGTCCTTTCTGCTTTGCAATTTCTCAGCTTTCTCTCGGACTAGAATGTAGTAATTAGTCGATTCCTGATAAACCAGGGACTACGCCCACAATTAACCTAAAATCACTATTAAAACCGAGGACGGTTAAAAAACCATAGGAAAGAGGAATAGCCAATATTATAAGTAAGAGAAAATTATTATTAACAATTTACTTTCATTTTCAAGAAATTTATTATGCAGAATAAATTAATTTGATTCATAATTAAAAAAAGAATACATTTCAAAACAATAAGAACGATGCATTTGCTCACAATAATTTTGTATTGCAATAGGAATCGATGTGAAATAAGTGTTGGCTATAAAACTGATTTATTTTTATGCTTCAGCAGTTTACTTTCATCATATGATTTACACAATGTTCGTTCATTCCGGATGACGTGAAATTATGTATTACTGTGGTTAGAACAATTCTGAAATAACATCACAGACTGTTTCTGTAGACAATTTTGTTTTATGCTGATGACTTGTGATAGTAAGCGTAAAGTAGTTAGACTTATGAGGGTAGTTACATTACATGGTGCACGTGATCTGAATCAATCTTTAATGCACAGCTACTCAGTACCGTCTGATAAACGATTTGGACAAGAACTTCATTCGGAATACTCTCCCCTCAAAGAAGAAAACACTTTAGAGCTGAGTAATTAAAGATATTATTAAATGGTAATTATAAGCTAGTACTTACTAGATTATAAACAGGGTTTGCTGTCAAACAACAAGTGGCAGAACCTTTATACTTATTTGTAACTCTCCAACCATACAGTTTACCTATTTACACTAATATCATTTTAACTGTTACTTTCACGTGTGTGCGCGTTTAGAACTTCTTACTATGTTCTGTAATGGCGATAATATATGCTGCACAGAATACGGCTAGCAGAAGGCACCACATATTAGAGCTAAAAGCGTTAGAATTCAGGACAATTCATGGTATACTAAGGGTTACACTAAATCAGGCTTAATGTAGACCATCATGGGACTTATCGACCGTCTTAGTCTCAAGTGAAGTAACTATAAACTCATATGAAGGTTTAAACCAAACCTGCCACCCAACCGGGATTGTGCTTAGCGACGCTGACTGCAGTACCAAAGGGCACGGGTTTGAATTCCGCAAAAGGCATGGATCTGCACTGACTCCTCGGACAAGACAACAACAACAAAACATGGTTTCTATCGATTCGCTCTATTTCATCAAACGTATGAAAAGTGAATCCGATACATTATTTCCTATACATGTTTTGAATACATAAACCTCACTGGTCTAAGACTTATTTTGTTCAAATGTCAAAGCTTCTAAAAACATTGTAAAATACTATTGATGAAAATTATCCACGTTTTGCGATGTCTTCACGCTACCAATTCTCTACGCATATTGTACGCATTATGTACGTCCATGCGTACCGTAAATGAAGTTAACGTTTATTATGCATACTACATACGCAGAATTATGCTCAACAAAAAATAAATAAAAGTATTATTGTTGCTATTATTGCAACAATAATGCTTTTACGTGCATTAATAAACATTAATTAATTGTTCGATCGTCTCAAATTCTTTAATGACATTACAGAAAAGAGAGATTAACTTCAAATTTATTTCTTTGTTTACATGTACATGAGAATCAGAAAAAAAAAATTAGAAATGGAATAAATTCCTCCATCGTTACTTGTTAAAGTCTTTTCTAATATGGCCGGTAAAGAATAAAAGAGAGTTGACGTTAACATACATTATTCATGGAGGATAGCTGTGACGTGAAGTAATTTATGTATTATTCTTACAAAGATATATTTCTTCACCGGTTTAATTACCATTTAAAACACTTGACAGTTCTTCATGCATTTTACATTCAAAATGCAATTCAAATATATTTCATAGTAAAGTAAAAGCATTTTTATGTTAGTTCAAAGTAAGACAATAATTCATCGCTAGGGGTTAGATACAGTACTTTAAAGAGACCGCACAGAATTATTTCTCGAAAATCAGCCAATTCAGGAATATAAGAATTTTAGTTACTCGTATATTGCTATAAATATTTGCAAATATTTAAATCCTTTTTAACTGCACTTCTGTATTTCTGTATTGTTTCATTTATTAGTTTATATGATACTTTTAGGATGACAATTTTAGCGTTTAATTTGTAATTATATAAATCGAATTTGTGACCAGATTTTTTTGGAATTTAAGCATTTATTTCTTACACAGAATTGAAGATCTTTAAATTCTGAGAATCAACAGCTTTTGAATTGTAAAAATAGCTCAAATAGAAAGCGATATATGGGTAAATTCGTTCCTGGTGGGTCTTAGCGACATGTGACTCTTTCTCTCCAACTGAGCAACTTTCTAGAAGATTCATGAAAACACATGGTACTTACGTATTAACGCAACCAGGCCAAAATTCGCATAAATCGCCAAATTTGGCGACCCTACTTACGGCAACCATATGTGTTATACTTAGTTTTTCGTAAAGAAATTATTTTTCTTACTGGTTAGATTGAATGCCCTGAAATGCTTTAACTATGGGTATTTGGGATCTGCCTGCGAGTGAAAAAGATGCTGTTGAATTGTTGCAGGGATATGGAATTATACCGAACGAACGTACTTGTAAAAATCATCTTGACTCACACCGTCATCATCTTGACTCATACCTTATCGAATTTATATGGCGCCAAGCTCAAGCTGTTAATGGCGAAGACGGTTTTCAATCAGTGCTAAAAGCAATAGCCAAAAGATTTCCGCCGAAAAAATAATTCTGCAACTTATTCAAATTCGAAACTGGAAGGGTTTAATTGCTATTTTATATTTTAAAATAAAATAATATAAAAAACTGTATTAAAAATTATCTGTAATTAATAAATGTACATTTTCTTTCTATTCATACTTTTTTACTCAAACTTACAAATCGCGCCAACCTGGTTGCGATAATACGTAAGTACCAAACACATTTTCGAATTCACACGATTCTTCTAGAAGCTTCCAGAAGCCCATGCAACAGCATGTAAATAAAGATTCGAGAACTAAGGATTGAGTTCTGAATCGGCTGTGAGACTAAGTTGTTCAAAGAGTGCGATTGTGATTGAGTTTACTCTGAATTCCGATTTAGAATTTACTCTGCGAGTGATTTGGGGAATTGATATTTCTCGTTCGCTAAGGAGGAATTGATTATTACCTGCGTTCTCCGTGAGCTATTTTCTGCTATTTATTGTGCTGTATGTCGTGAATTTTTATAACAAATTACCAATTTTTTCCTGTTTATCTGAAGTGATCATGTAAAAAGATTACCCGTACCTGGCAACAATATCAATTACCTTTAACTAAACAACAAATAATAGTTAGATTCGAAAAAAGCGAGTATTATTTAGCAACTTAAAATAGTAGATAGTTTGCATTGGAAACGGAATATTAGTCCTATTACTGTTCTCAAGCTTCCTAATCTTACATTCATTATATCGAATTAGAATAAATTCAGCAAAATACTTTTCCATAATCAAAATCAGAATTTGCAACGCTGGACTCCAAAGATTTAATGCAGTAATACTATGACATAAAAGACAGTTACCATGTCTATTTGTAAAGAACTCTAACTAAAATGGAAAGTTTATTTAAAATAATACATTTCCAAGCAATTCCAGTTTTTTTTTTTAATCATTTCGTACTCACAAAGGCGGATAATAGACGAAGGCAGAAGAATATGAATTGATTGTTAACGCAAGACTAACCTTTAGGAATAAAACAAGAGCTTTCTTCCATGAATCTTGATATATATGTTTCCCCATACGCATAATTTGATTGGGGAAGAAAATGGAACTACACGCTTACATACATGGTCCGGAAACGCCGCGGAAATCTAAATGCTGTACACATACTCTATGTATATATATATATATAATAATTAAATTATTTATAATATGTTGATATAAAATTGTCTATTAATAGATTTTGTGTAAAATTCACTTTCAGCAGCTGAAAATTAAATTAAATTACGAATTCAAGTTGCAATCTAGTTACAGCTAGAAACTATAAATACCAGCATTCATATGCAATTAAATTAAACGAAATGAATTAAGTATCATGTTTTATTTCAAAGGCTGAATGATATTCAACTTTACAAACGCTATCGTTTTCACGTAAGATGCTTGTTTATTTCCCTGCAACAAGCCATACCAACAAGCCTCGCAGATTCATTTTTGGATGCAAATTACTTAGTGAAGATTCAGTCTTATCCTATTTCCGATCCATCCAATCGATAGTCCACATCGCATTTGCATAACTTTCATACATTCTCCTGGAGTGTCATGAATACATTATTACAAAATATGAGGCCTCCAGTGCGTAAATTTGTCATCTGCTGAAGATGTTCACTGACGCAGTTCCAGCGCCGCCAGAGGGGCTGAGGTGAAATGATCATTTGAGTATCGCCATTGCGGGCAGAAGCAGTTCATTCATCACCTATAGATAGCTCGAATATTATCTTTTCCTAAACACATCTTCATAAGTTCTAAAGACATTCTACATCACGTAAATAAATATTTTGAAACTAATTTATTTCTCATCATATCCAAATGATGGATAGGCGGCGTTTCTTTAAAACCATTTGTTATGTCCGAGAGAAACGTTTCACAAAACTTCCATACTGAATGAATACACCTTGAAAGTATATCAGTCTGTTCGGTAATCATACTTAAAGTTACGGTATTTGGTACTTTTAAGGCAGCAACATAATAGTAATAATGATAATATAATAATAAATAGCGTCCACTTTCATAATTGTAACAATAAGTATATCTAAGGGCTGGAAACTAATATAACCCATATAAAGTTCGGAAAGAACGTTCCTATATATAAACTGCATGGACAAGCAGCTGCACAGGGACTTTTTCACAAACAACAGATTGTAGAACATGTAACATACGTATAAGACCCATCCTAATAATTTATTCCGCAAATATACCGCATAGCTGTAAGAAAAATAAGATGCAACAATGCTCAAATAAGGAATGTTCAAGTATATTATCAAACACTGGAAAAGAAATTTTCTTAGATTCGTCGTCTGCAAAATATTAAACTTCGTACAACGTTAATAGCTAACTGCCTATAACACATGCATGGATATAACTGGAGCTTATTTCCCCAAATAACACGGATTCTTCTAAAAACAGTTATATCAAAAATTATAAATTATGAAGCTGGAATTAGGGCATAATCAATTTAATAGGACAATAGGGAATAATAAATGTTTAAACTCAATTCAAAGGCCTTTGCATTACTCAAAGGTATCGCCCAACTTCAGATATAGCTCTTGATACTTTAACTAGTAAGTACTCTTCCTCTATTAATCAGTGCAAAAATGGAAAGCACCTACATATAAGTCCTTCAACTTATACCAAGCTGCAAAATTTAAGAACCATATCCAATTTTATTCATCTAGAGCTTCTCTTCAGTAAAATAAAATTCCGCATGTCTGACGAAAATTCAAGTAATTCACTTCCAGTTGTATATACTGATGGATCAAAAACAAAAGGAAAAGTTGTTTCAGTAGTCTATTTTCAAATTTCCCCTTCAAATATCATCAAATGGAAAGGTCATCTTCATAAAAATAATAGGTTGAATTGGTAAACCATAAAAGCAGCGACTGAAAAAGGCCATTCAAAAAAATTTAATAATTTACCATAAAATTTGAGTACCAAGCAGCTATTTTAGTGATCAAGAATCACTTACTTTACTCTCCATAGGTTTCTGAAAAAGTCTCTCCTTGCTTTAATTCCAAACTTCAAAATTCAAATTTCATGGATCAAAGGACATAGTGGACATTTTGGTAATGATGAGGCAGACGAATTAGTCAAACAAGCAGCTCTTAATATGGTATTGAATTCATCCTTCCATGACCTCGTTCAAATTTCAAATACCAAGTAAAACAACTTGCTTGAAAATATTGGCAAGATTTGTGGAATAATGCTTGATAGGGAAGACGTACATATAATTTGATCTCAAATGTAAGCTTCGCATCTCTGTACTCAAATCCTTCATTAACAGGTCCGCGTCCTTAAAGACACTGGCCCTTCCCTACATATTTCTTGGTTAGAAACATGGCAAACTACGACATCTGTATATGTGGAGAACAGGAAACTCCTGATCATTACACTTTCTCATGCCCCTTAACTGAGGATAATCCCATGAAATCCCCACAAACTGATCTCCTGGCATTCCAAAGGTTTCTAATTAAAGATAAACATCAGTATCCTAAGTTTCAATAATTATGCAACGATTCTCTTCGTACGGCTAAATATTTGTCAAGTATAAGTTCTTCATGTTGCATAACTTTAATGAACTTTTATGTCTTGCGAATATGTTCAAAAGAATTCGGCTTGTGAATTTTATAAACTGTAGTAACCTGTTCCAGCATATCATCTTTTTTAAAATTATACAATCTTTTCCAAATTATTTTCTGTATTCTCATATCCCTGAGCTCACAGATTCTTACTCAAAGTATTTTTTGATGTTATTCTCAAATGATTTGACCCCATGGATGCTTTCTTAGTATTAATAATACAGTTCATTATAATATTTTGTTCCCGGTACTTATTACATTTATCTTATTATGTTTATCTGTTATTTTTGTTACATCCAAACGAATGTTCTCAATTTTATTTGTAAATTTCAAATTGTATTGAACTTATATTGTATTTCTTTATGTGTCCTAAAATCACTCCGTTTGAGGCGTGAGGAGTTGTCTCTTTTACAGTATTTTAATATATTGTCTCAACCTGACCATCCTTACAAACTGTGTTTATTTGATGATAGCTGTGACCTTTTATTTGAGGCGCGTCCATCCTGTGTGCCTTCTTTTTCTGTCAGAGTTCGTCCCCTCATTGAAGAATTATCCCTGTCTGATATGTCCCCACAAGCAGTACAGCATTTTGAAATCGCACCTTGGGAAAATGCAAAATTCCAGCTTCTTGACATTTTCCACAGTTACGGAAAAAGAACCACTAATGACATCATGTATAGACAAAATTTTGCTGAGCACAGGCATAGTTACAGGAGTTATGTTCCCATATATACGGATGGATCTAAGTCAGCTTGCCATGTTGGCATGTCATTTATAATTGGTGACCACATGGAAGGCAGACGTTTACACGAAGCTTCCTCTGTCTTAACCTCCGAACTGACTGCCATATATTATGCGCTTTTTTACATCTCAACGCTGCACCATGGAAAATTCATTGTATATACAAACTCCTACAGTGCATTGAAAGCTTTAGAATCCTTTTGTAGCACCGAGAGTCCTGTGATAGTGGATGTTCTCAAGTTGAATATTAAATTGACAAGGTCTGGATATGAAATTCTGTACTGCTGGGTCCCCGGACATACAGGAATAAAGGGCAATGAGCTGGCGGACATCACAGCGAAATCTGCTGTTGAAATGTCCGACCGCCTCATCCCTTTTAGAGATATAGTTTGTGTCATCAAAGAGAAGATTAGAAATAAATGGCAGCAACTTTGGGACATTCAGATTCATAACAAGTTGAGAAGGGTGAAGGCTAAAATAGAGCATTGGCATACTACTTGCAATCGTAAGGAGTAAGTTCTTTTGACGCGCCTTAGAATTGGGCACACTAGAGTGACGCATAGCTACCTTCTGAGAGCTGAGAATGAGCCTGTTTGTGCAAATTGTAATGTTTGTCTCTCAGTCTATCACATTTTAATTGAGTGTCCATATTTTAACAGTCTCCGTGAGAAGTATTTTAATAGCTGCGATCTGCCTCTCGACCGTTTGATCGGAAGAGAGGTCAATACCAATTTGTTTGTCTACCTGAAAGAAACAGGTTTCTATTATTTAATTTTATTTTTGTCTTGATATTTTATATTTTATTTTATATTAGAATTTTAATGAATCATATGTTTTAGGATTTTATATCTTTACTGCAAATATCATTATCTGAATCACAATCAGCATTTTCATCCCACCATTTCAATATCTTTTTACTCGCCTCGATTTTAAAAGTGTGCTGTTGTCTTTAGACTTTTTTCTTTATATAACACCTATACTTTAGTTTATTTTATTATGTTTAAAAACAAATCCTGTGTTTGGCGCATATGGCCTGTAGAGCTTTTGTGCCATAAATCTACTACCACTAACACTACCACACTTTTATGTCCTAAAATCATCATTTTTAATAAATACCAGTTGCAGGGTGTACGGTAGGATTTCACGATGTACCATAAAAGGTAAACTCTAGATCCTGTGGGAAAGCTTAAATTGTTCATCTCCTTCAACAATTCTTTTAAACTCTAACAAAGCTTGCAATTTTTTAAGGGTTAGTTACATCAAGGCATTCCCAGTTGACCCATAATACCTCGCTATTACCCATACTTTTACCTGCACCTACAATTATCAAACAGTTTTACGTAAAGAAGATTCATTGTAATCAAATACCGTAATCTTAAACGTGTTTAAATCATTTAAAGTTCTTTAGACGCTACTAAACCGCCAAGAAAGTTATAGCTCTGCCTGCATCGATGAAAGACAACCTATGCCCGATGAAGGTTGTAAATAACCTTCCAATCTCAAAAATGGCACAGCTCGTGTGTACAAACGAAATTTCATCGCTGGCGGGTATTAACTAACAGAAAACTTAAACTAAAGTAGATTTATCGCAGGAGACTAGACAGATTTGCCTAACTAAGAGTTAGCTCAAATTTTTTTTACTTCGACTAGCAGACTTTCTGATGCAGGAGCAACAGTAAGTGTTGGGGGAGAGGAAGTAAAGCTGCGAGCGTCGCTACCAAAAGCTCTCTATGTTTTAAGACACTCAAAACCATCGCCTAAAATAGCCGTACCTCATTTGCATTTTTGTAAGGGCAAACGAAAAGAGAAGTCCTAGTGCAGATTTAAATCATAAAAATGGGTTAACTTAAACTCTATACAAACTGACTGTGGTCCATGCCGTTAAAAAGTTTTATGCTGTGAATAATCAAACTTAGCTATAGGATTTTATTAATCATTCTTATGGTTAGATCGTAATGTCTGAAATTATTCTAGGAAGAGTAAAATAACAGTGATTTATTTAACTAGTAACTGTATACATATTTTTATTATTATCATAAAACGTCTTTTTACATACAGAGTTAAAAAATGAAAACTTTTTTAAATCTGCATACGTCAAGACTCTTCAAAATAGTTTGCAACAGCCAAAGAGGAAAATAAAACCACACAGGTAAAAGGAACGCCTAGGTTGGATTACTTGTGCCTATGCATATCTACCTTCCTCTCAGAGAAAGAAGATAAACATTTTTCCTAAAACACATAAATAAACTTGAATCTATATGAATTTTTTAAATGAGTAGATCTTCTGAACTACCACAAAAACGAGGATGAAGAATCAAAAATTCTCAAACAAATCTTTTAAAATTCGGTTCCCCTCTCTTTTTTAGATATAAGAAAGCAGCAAAAGTCCTTCAGGACCCAGTGCTAGGACAAAGATGAATACAAGGCCATGCAGAAGCGAGAAGGAAAAATGAAGGAAAAAAACTATAACTTCTACATCGTTCTAGTTCCAACCATTTCCTTCACCATCTAAGGAACAGAACTTTCGAAAAACATCGATTCTTGCTTCAAATCGACTCATCGGAGGGCGGGAAAAGAGGAAAATAAACCGAACAAAAAATTCAAAGTATAGAATAGAGGAAAAGTATTGAGAGGGAAGGATTGCCTTCAATCTTTTGAATTTCAACAAGATAGAGAAAAGTGTTGTTTTGAATTCTTGACGGAAAAGTTCGCCGAAAAGGCAAAACTTCAGAACAAAGGTTTTCTTGGATTTCACGTTTTCTTCTTTAAACATGAGTCTACCTATCTTACTGGATTAAACTCGGCGCTTTATCCCTCTTTTCCATTTCAGAGAGGAATGCATGAGGAGTTTTCCTCAAGTGAAATACGGAGAAGCTGGAAAAGACACGAGGACCTGCTGAGCGCCATTTCGAATTACGAAACAGACAGGTTTTGAAGTATCCGAATTCCTGGAGTGCTTAGGAAATAAAAACTATCTCTGTCCTTCTGTACTTTATTCCGATGCTATTTAACAGGAAAATGCAATTCCATTTTGACGTCGTAAAGAATGATGTTGTTGATGACATAAAATCTCCAATTATTAAGTTAATTCTGTTTCAGGTGAAAAGATTCATAAACTTTCATTTATTTACTGGATCATTTAAAGGAAATTACTGTTTGTCATTCCTAATTTCGAACCTGATATAATGTTTGAGTTTTTTATTTAAACATGAAAGTTTGGTTTAAATTCTAAACTGCTTCTAGTTGTCTGGCCATATAAAATGATTACAATATGTGTAGACCAGGAGTTGATAAAGCTGTGCCCACAGGCACCAATTTTAAAATGCCCGCCATTCGAATATCTAAATTCTAAGTTTTAGGTATTTGGACAACAAACACGAGTAATTGTAATGAATAATTTTAGTTAAATTCTTATTTTATATTCGCCATTTCATCAATTGTATGAATTGTATAATTAAACTTTTGACAAAAACTTGATCTTACGACATCTAGATAACACTACATGATTAAATGAATCAAATTTAGACTCCTAGAACACCCGATTCAGCAACAAATAAATTATTTTATGTCCCCTTTATCCTCGTGTACTCTGTTCAACTAGGGTGTGCTTACGCTTTACATCCGTAATCTCTGTTTGCACATAAACTTGTCATTTTATGAATATGTCCTTCGAATTGCAAGCAAAATTCACATTCTTCTCTTCAAATTAAAAGATACAGACAAAATTGCTTTTACGATAGTGGGTACTAAGAAAATAACTTCATTTCAAGCGATTATTGTGGGTCAACAACTTATTTCATTTGCACAGCTACAGCAATTTGCAGCTTTCTTGCTTGGTTACCAACATTTACGAACAATGTACTATAGCAACACCCGTAGCATAAAACAATATAAAACTTTTTTAAAAAGGTTTTTCACTATAACGAATCAAACTGTTAGAACATTACAACTTCTGCAATCCACATAAATGCACTCTATTTTAATATCATTTTAATTTATCCTAGTTTCATTTCATGTTTATTTTTATTATTATTGTAGCCGCCCCACGGTTGCCGTCGAACTCTCAAATTTCTGAAATATGCTCTACTGGTTAGAAAGGTTGCCAACCCTTGGTGTATAGACCTAATAAAGTAAGAATCATCATATTTTTTTCGAGGTCTATAAGATTTATCACATATACGACAGCACGAAAAAGTGAGCTGTGAATATAATTTATATAAATATTGGTTTTCGAGTTCCGTCCTTTACAAACAGACGTGCGACATACATAAACAGAACAACATAACCCATTATCAGCGTTTAATATGTATGAATGGTATATAATTCATTAGAATTTTTAGCTGTTATTGTTAAGAACAGTATTATCCGAGTTTCTGACAACAGTCATGTTCGAGGTAATATAACTCTGTACCACTTTGCCGTGACTCAAATGCCCGAAAATAATACTTTTTAAACTGTTCCGAATGAATCTGCATCATTTAAATTTAGGATTTAATAACAATACATTTCTTTTTTTGGATGTAGCAGATAATTCTCTCTGTTATTAGCCACATAATTTGCTCATTTATACGAATTTCTGGAAATTTTTTTTTTCAGTTCATCCAATTTTCATCCTCATCGAACTTTCTTTGATTGCTCTTCAGTTAAATGCATTGTAAATAAATCAAAAAGTGTAATGTTTTGAACAACGGTATTCTCGCTGGTTATGCTATTTCGCAAGTTTTGACGTGCAATTTACTACATTTCCATGACAGCTGATGCGATTGTTTACATTTACGGAATAATGATGACAGTGCATAGTTCATCATCATTCGTTTCTTCTTTCACCAAGCACAAGTAATCATCAATTAATTTCACATTTTGTTTTCGCAATAAAAGCAACAATTAATTTTACATTACACTTTCAGAATCATACTGCACTTTTGCCTCGAACTACACTTATAAACTTAAGCTTACGAAAGGCGTAAAAAAATCTCGATTTATACATGGCCATTAACAGAAAGACAAGTCAATTGACTGCAGACAATGAAAGGTCAACAACCAACAAACAAAACTCCAGATAAAAAAAAAGTGTTATTCCCACCGCAGCAGAAATAAATAAACAAACTAGAAATAAAGCTCGAGAATGTGCGCATGCAACTTTCTCCAATCTTATATCGGCATCTAATTCACAACTTGCGAACGCTTAGGGGGAGAATCTATCCGCGCGATACATGCCCCTTCCAACAGTAAGGGGGTCTAGACTGGGTAAGATATATCCTTCTTATATGTGAGAAAAACGTGAAATTGAGTGTAGATAACAATAGGCTTCTCCGTGCCTTTTTTGATAACAGCGGAATGCGTTTAGGATTATGAGTACTTACTCGATAAGGTAGGAGTTGAGTTTCATAGACTGTTATCGAGGGTTGCGTAATGAGGAAGGGAGTGTCATGATTTCATAGGGCAGAGCTACATTATTTATAACGCAAAAACAAAAAATTGCTTTTGAGTAGATAGAGTTGGTAACCCTTGGGGAAGATTTTATTCGAATCGAAAGCTTACGTATCTTCTTTAATATAAACGGCAGTTTGTCATCTTAAGTCTGTTAGAAAAAAGAACCCTGATATAATTATGTTAGATATTTAATGCATAAATGAATTTAAGTCGCACTAAATCCATTCACATCTATTGAAAATTTATTCGGACCAAAATAAAAATAAATCAGCTCCATTTTTATTCTGACCAGAATGAAAATAAATTGCTGACGGGGCGTTTTCAGAATAATAAAATTTCTACGACGCACAGTCACAAATCCAGCAATATTAAATTAGAGTTTTAAAAATGTATGCAAACAGGTACTGTTCCAAGGCAGAGTTTAGGGCTCGTCCAGGCAAATAAACTTCAAAAAGCCTGAAAATTCAATACCTTTGTGTCCAAATAAAATTTTTAATAAATCCAAGTTTTAATCATTAAAAATAACTTTGAATAATGACTACCCGTTTTCAACAACCCTGATATAAAACATTATTTTAAGAGCACATAAATAATTTTAAACGAAACAACTAAACATTTTCGCCAAATGGAAAGCTTGATACATTAAAAACAACTCTATTATATGTGTAATATAGATATATAAGCCAATAACGTCCATTTTATTAGTTATTTCATATTATTTTCTTATATGAACTGTTACACCGTCCGTGAAAATTTATGTTGATTGGTTAATTTACAAATAAAACACATTAACTACATAAATAAGAGACAGCCTTTACTAAAGCTCATTTAAAAATGCTAAAAATTATTCCAATTACTTTTATTGCAGAGGAAAAAAAATAGTTATGCTGTCCTTTAAAATTCTCTGTTTTTTCATATTGAAATAACTCCACAAAATCTTGAATAGCAATCTGGCATTCTTTATTAAAGTCTCAGTAGTTAGTCAGAAAGAAAACTTTTTTAACATTTAATATCCAACAGCTTTTGTTTCGTTGCAACCACGTATTTTTTATTTCAACACACCGGTGCTATTGCTGAAATATAAGCTTTGTTTATACTGCTGGGTAGTAATATCCTGTGTCCCTTAAAACATTTCTGGATTAAAAAGGCGAAAATCATTTTTTTTCAGTTTGGTTATAAAAATCAACTTAACATGATGAACTCATTGTAATTTATTACCATAATGCCCTTGACTTTAGAAAGAAATGTATATATATATAACGATACGATCTTACGTAGCATGCACCGATCAGTTAAAAATGTTGCAACTGATATCGACACCCAGATAACCTTAGCAATAACCTGATGACGTCTTGCCGAGATAAAAAGACAAAAAAGGAATAAACATTAAGGTAGCTTTTACCAAGAAGCGTCTCTTAATGATAAGAATCTATAACTAAACAAAACAACAACAACAACAACAACAACAAAAAAGCAGCCAGTTTAGAAGAAAACTCTACTTATTTTACGAGTTTATTATACGGCATTAATTATAAGCTATTACAACCATAAAACAGCGCAAAAATACTCTTAACACTGTCAAGTCTTACTTCAAAGAATGCAAATTAAGAATAAAAGCTTCAATATATTCTATTCTTTAAAGCTTAGAATGCTAAATGTCATTCACATTTTTCTTTTGAAATTCCTGTACCTACAGGGAATTATTTACTGCCAGACGTATACATGTCTTTGCTAGTTACGGTCTAAAAAAAAATGGATAATTTTACCCTCCTCTCTTCTAAAAGTTCGCATATAATCTGCCGCTGCCAGTGTATTACCTCTATAATTTACATTTACACTGTCATGCAGAACAGTCAAAATATGCAGCTCATACTATAATGCCAAAATGAAAATACCTCAAACTGCGGAATAGCTTCAAGTCATTTTATTTTCGCTATAATTACAATGTGCTTATTTAACATTTTAAATAAATATGAAAATTTTAAGATGAATCTTAAAAAATTTTACTTTTACTGTTATTGTTGCGTGTTACATGAATATTTTAAACATCATCGTAGTAACATTGATGAGCCCCCTCCAAAGAAGAAAGTTGATTTTTCTTTTGGAGGAAGAAGTATGAATTTTCGCAGCCTAGTTAGTTATCGAATGGCAGTCTTGAAACTAACAAAAATTTCAGTCGAAATCTTTTTGCAATAGGATAGAAGCTCTGCAGCAACAGTGTGCTCTTCCGTGACATGCACTGAATGTCTGCCAAGATCATTCAAATCTTTTCACAGGATACTCACCGGAATGAAACCAGCTGTGAGTAATTCCATTCATACATGTATTCTAGAATTTTCATGACAGCTATGTGGGTAATTTGGAAGAATTCACAGAAGCTTGTTGCTTAAAATAACTATTAGATGAGATAAAAAATCTTTGAACTCTTATAATTCCCTTTCAATTATTAACCGTGGAAATGCCATTTATTATAAATGAAAAAGATTTGCTGTTATTTATGCGAGTGTTAAGATTTTCAACTATTCTTCGTCCTTTCACCACTGAAATATTGCAACGCATCACATGTAAGCATTTGGTGGTGTATTTAATTATGGCAAAGCACACTAGGGCTATCTGCCTAAGGGGAGGGATGCCTTCGTGGAGGACTTTCTAAGAGAAACTGGCTCGTATACACGTTACACATGGGGAAAACCACAAAAACGCCCATGCAGCCAGCCCGTTCGCGGGATTCGAACCTCGGACCGAACTACCAGTGTTCAGCGACTTTACCGCTCGGCCGCTGGTGGGCCCTGTAAGAATTTAGTAACAACGCTCGATCATCTGCGAGTAAAAGCGCGCTATGCTAGCATATAATAATTTTTAGTTTCAGTTTCAGGAGCTACTGAAAGGATGTTATTTTAAGCAGTTGTGCTAGATACCTCATTTGCAGCAGCATGACTGTAAAAATTAAATTAAACTAAATTCAACCTTTGCTTAGGAAAGACATTAATTCTAGAGAACAAACTTCCGCATTTCAACAGAAAATAATATTATGTGTATCGTCTTCAAGTTGCGAATAATTCTAAAAATATCAAAGACTGAATTTTATTGTTTCAGGGGATTGCTATAGAGATTAACTAATATCAAATGCACTTTTATAATTTATAGATAACAGGGAAATGAGAAACCGGAGAAGAAGGAGACAACCATATCGCAAAAACCTAACAGATTTATGACATTCTGTTCATAAAAAACTGCTTACATATTTCAGTAAGTTCAGTAGACTACAGATTTTTCAAAGGCTTTATTCAATTTTCAAGCATTAGGAGTCCATACTATCCTTCATTATCCGGATGATACAGTTTTATATTTTTATAAGCACTCTTGTCAGCATTTAATTTTTATCACTGATTTTTTTTAATTCCATAATCCATCCCCCTCCAGGAAAGATTACACCTATCTTTTCCTTTTATTAACTTTTATTTTTTCCCTTGTTATATTTTTAGCTCAGTTAATTGTACCTATCAAGAGAACATTAAGAACAGAAACAATATGAATTAACTTTTAAGAATTATCAGTTACGAAATCTAGCATGCCATACTTTTGATATTACACTGTTTAATCCCATTTAGTTGCGATGAAAATAAGTTGGAAAAATTACTATACAAGCATTACTATAGTTTCCTAATAACACTAAAATTTTCATTTCACCTTTACAACGTTGATATGTCAGAGGTAGGAATTTTCCTCAGTCCATAATCACTTTCAGATTAAAACTTTTAAACCACAATTAAATACGAGGAAATGAACTGCATTCTAAAAAGGATCTTTTTGATATACAACATATTATCATATACTTCTTTGGTAGGTTAAATGGATTTTTTTTTTCAATGTTGATATTTCTTTTCTTGGTACTTGTACAAACACATCTAACACTTAACATATCTTTCACGCAGGTAGTCCTTTTATAAATTAACTCTAATTGGAGAAATCTTTATAATTTTTTATTCTGATTAAGGCAAAGAACATGAGGGCTTCATGTCTGAGCGAAGGCTTACTTTTGTGGAGGAATTTCTATGGGAAACTACTTCGTATTCACGTCACACATAAGGAAAACACCGAAAAGGCAAATGCAGCCAGCTCATTCGCTAAAATTTGAATAATGAAATCAAATCCAGGTTTAGCATTCTATTAATTTAGCCACCGGTGAGCGCAAGCAATTATGAATTTGATACATATTTATTAATATTATTGGTATTTATAAGAATGAGAAGGTAAGAGTAGTGCGACTTCTGAGAGAAACGTGTTTCAAGTTCAAGAGGATCGGAAAAATGGCAGTTACTTCCCTATAGATTTTTCTAAAAGCAGACCTTAACAAAAAATAAATAATATACGCATTGTATTAGCTAATTTTCTTTCACTAAAAAGTTATCCAGCGCTGAGAGAGAATTAAAGGCAAGCTTATAACTAAATATAATGAAGGTTTTCATCCTAAGATCTTTCGTCAGCAAAGGCTTTCAACAGCAGCAAGCATTATTATTTTTTATTATCATTCCTAGGCTCTAATCGCTGTTTACAAACCTCTTCTAAATGAAAGCTTTGTATTTTGTAAACAACGTTATCTCACGCTATACCAGTATTATCTTTGTATGCTCACTTCAGTCGGTTTTTTTTCTTTTTTTTAAATACCATGAGAAATTCATTACGGGTTTTTCTCAACAAGAAAAGTTATGAATGCAAAAATTCACTTTATTATTTACTTCTAAGTGCACACCAAGAAGGTCGTGAGACAATTTCTGGTAGGTCGCAGACATGTTTTTACGTTTTCTTTTGTCTTCGTATGTACTAGTTATATATATTTGTTTTCCTATAATTTTTAATCAATTTGTAATTAGCAATTAAGGATTAATGGTTCTATATGTATGAATTATTACCTCATTGCTACATTTTTGCCTTCCTAACTTTTTTTCCTTCTTTCACTCTGTCTCTAGTAATTAAATGCGATAAATTACGTTTATGCGAACGTTACACGTTATGTGGGTTGCGAACGCCACAAAATTGAGAAATACTGGTCTATATGCTTATACCTACCTCTTTATGCTTTGTATATTAACTTAGATTTAGCGAGCAGAAACACAATTGCAACACACGCTAACGTATTCAGAAATTATTAAAAAATTATTCTACACAACAAAACACAAATACAAACACAAATACAATATTTTCTAGAATTGACCGTTTATCAATCTTTATTATTCTAGGCATCGCTTAAACTCAGGATAATAAAAAAACGCAGTTTCTCTATTGATACTTTCTCTAAAATGTTTTTTGCTTCATATGTTTCGATAGGTATCTTACAAAATTTGTGAAAAGTAGTTCGCATATTTTCTTTTATAAATAAATATAGCACAGAATAAAAATCCATCGTAAATAAAATATGCTGAAATTTATAATCTCTCTTCAGAATTATCACGAAAAATATATACTTCAAAGTTTCTTTGAAAAATGAAATCTAGAAAACAGCGAAAGCTATAAGTTAGACCTTCTGAAAGCAGACTAAATAATTCTGATTCTAACCGTAATAATTTTTTTTTTCAGAAAATTCCACATAATACAGGTTTAAATTTGCCCTTCAAGATTAATTCAATTTATCTACATTAAAATGCGTAAGAGAATTTTACATCAATTAGCAATCCTGAATATCAGGCATTCATTTAGAATTTAAAGCTTTTCGAATAAGTAATGGAAAGTGTGTGTGTGATTATGGCAAAGCCTCGAGGGCTATCTGCCTAAGGGGAAGAATGCCTTCATGGAGGACTTTCTAAGTGAAACTCACTCGTATACACGTTAGACATGGGGAAAACCACTAAAATCCTATGCAGCCAGCCCGCTCGCGGGATTCGAACCTCAGACCGAACTACCAGTGTTCAGCGACTTTACCGCTCGGCCGCTGGTGGGCGAATAAGTAATGGTAAACAAAGTACAAGTCTGAAGAGCTGAAGGATGCTTTGCCTCCAAGTAAAGTTATTACCACGTAAAAGGAATGCAATTTTTCGATTGTTAATGATTTTATTATAAGGGGGATTCCAACGACCATTTTAATTTTAGAATCCTTATGCGTTTTACAGAACTACTTAATCAAAAGGCAATGCGAGGGGGCTACACTAATTCCGCTTTTTTAGCTTGACAAGCAAAGAAATTTCGTTTTGCTATTGTAGGACAAGCACAAAAGTAAATATCCGAAATCTCTAAATAAAAGATCTTTTCGGTTGTTTTTTAAGTTGTGAAAACTATTTTGTGAGAAAATTTCAAAACAGCGAGATATCTTCAGAAATTCCCTCTTGCATATGGAATCCAATAAACACCTGCTGCCCAACGATAATCTTTCACTGATTCCAATCTTTTCAAACAAGTTTTTTTCCCTTTTCTTCTCTCCACAGTTATCACAAAAGAAGGAAATCCCTAAAATTTAAATCGTAAAAAGTGCTTGAGAAAATGGAACTGGAAACACATTACGGTGCAGATATAAGAAGAGGAAATGCGAATTATTTCGTCGAACAGACTTATTAAAAATTTTTAAAAAATCACAGAAGCCAAATAAATATGATAAAAGAATTACAGGAAAAAAAAATTACTATTTATAAACCTCTTGCTGATTTTTAGGTAAGAAAATAATAAAAAGCTCCATAAAATTCTACATTATGACATTTCGAGAATAATCGGATTTTTTTCCTTTATGGCTTATAAATCACCTAAAACAGACGCATAAATGATAACGCTTTTTGTACCTTGATTACTCAAGCAAGGTAAATGACACTCATCTTGGAGAAGCGTGTTTTGAATCGATTTTTGGGCTGGGCTGTTAAACATTCAGGATTCCTAATACCAAACAATTAACTTGGCTCCACCAGTGGTCGAGTGGTGAAGACTGCTGAATACTGGGAGTTCAACCTGGGTTCTACCTCAGGCAAAGGGGTTGGCTGCGTGGTTTGTTTTCATGATTTTCACCATGTGTAACGCGAATGCGAGCCAGTTTTCCTCAGAAAGTCCTCGGTGAAGGTATCCCTTCCCTGAGCCAGATGAGCATCGTCATATTCAAATAATCTAACCCGGTGAGCATATTTGTACAGCAAAAGAAAAAAAAAATAAGATGAATAATAATAACTTTTATTAAAAATTACACATTTTAGCTCTTATTTTTCCAAAACCAGCAGAATTTGAACGAAAAATCATTTAAGAAAGATACCTCACCTTTCTTGTCCGAAAATAGATAATAATAAAACGAAATTCATAAGATGATAGATTAAAGGAAAGCACTTTCAGTTGCAGAAAAAAGAAAGTGGTAATTACTTAAACGATTTTTCTAAATGGCTTTTATCTGCGATCCATCCCAAAACGGACTCCCAACTGCGAGGATGTAACTAAACAGGCAAAAAATATTGCGACCAAAGTACTTTAAATCTAATTAAACACAACACAGAAGGAACTATCACAAAGACAACTGAAACAAGTTCCCACAACCTCTTAAATGTAGTCGATGATGAACGCAGTCGGAGTTCCACCACACGTGGCAGAACACGGCATTTAAGCGCTTAATAAATATTTAAAAGGAAAAGTGACACAACGGAGAGAGTGTAATATACACACACGTGCTGAAATTAGAACTTCCGAAAGAAATGCTGGATAAAAAATGTATAAATAAAACTGAAGCATCCAAGCGTGCGCTCAGCGATAAAATTATGTTTTGCTTGTTCTTTCCTAAGCTTGCGGAATTTCAACACAGATGTCGTCGCGAGTGACACCTAGCGGACGTGGGTGTTCTCAGCATCAATTTGGTAGAGTAATTTTGTGTTGTTCGTCATCTTGCGCTCTCCGAACACAACCCTCTCTTTTTCCCCAACCGCCGCCAGGCTACCGGCAATTCTCGTTTTACAATGTAACAGCTGTGACGATGTGACGTCACACCCGAGTTCTCATACGTTCCGTCAACAGGTTGCCGCACCTTATTTAATGGCTCCGATGCCATCTGTAGTATAAAAAACGGTTAACAGTCAAAAATAAAAATTTCATCGATTTCCCTGGTGCAAATTATTTGAGTGGAAATCAAATGATTGCTCTATTTCCACGGTAAAATGTTTTATATCTGCCGCCGGAATTTTAATGCAACTCAATCTTCAACTTCGTAATTAGTTTCGAAACGAGATGTAAAACTGCAAAGTCTACGAAAATGCATTAGAGAACCGTTTGGGAGGGGGACACGGATTACAGTCATTTGAATAGAAACAAGAATGCATTAAAATTAAGAAAACTCCAATTTTAGACTGCCGTTGCTCACAAAGGAAACCTTTATGCATTTAAAGGAAGAACAAAATGAGTGAATCATTTGAAAAAGAGCTAAATTATTCTCTCGAATCTCAGTGCTTCCTTTCCGTATAAAAATTAATTAAATAAATAAGAATTCTTAAATTTATTTAGAGCATAGATCGTAAATATACCGTGCAGTAACGTTTGCTTTCGCGAAAATTTAATACCCCACGATGCGAAATTTTAGTGATGCAAATTAACAAATGCGCTAAGTTACGAAATTAAAATATAAAATATATATTTAATGAAAAAATGTTGCGAAAATTTTGACACGCATAATAATAATTTTATATATTTCAAACGAAGTTCACTACATTTCAACACGCAATAATATAACGGGAATAGCCAATAGCAGAGAATATCTGAAAACAAAAGCTTGTTTAATATATATATATATATAATAAGATTAATGAACAAAAGAGGATTATTATTAAACTCATTTTAATTCATAGATTACATAGTATCAAAACTTCTGTAGGATATTTTCAATAGGTTTTAATAGTTGAAACTGTAGCAGAGAGTTAAAATAATTCTCTGTTAAGAAAAGCAGCATTTGATGAAGGATTTTTTTTTTTTCACGTTCACACTTATCATGTAGAGAAGGGAAGAATGGGTTAAAATACCGCCATCTGTCGATTAAGAACGCATAACAGAGAGGAAGTCTGCTCGTGCTAACAACTGCAGGAAAGTTTTTCTGAATAATTCAGCAGATTCTATGGATAAGCAAGAAATAAAGACCTGTTTCTGAGATGAAGGAAAAAGAAAAGTATTTTTCGGAGAAATCTAGCAATAACCAGAGATCAGGAAAGAATATCTAAAACATTTTCCGCTAATTCTGAGACCACTGTTTCTCTAGTAGTCACATTTTCCTGTTAACACGATATGAACATTCCAAAATACTTAACATTCAGCAACAGAGATGCTAAAAGCCTTAAAAACATTACTTAAATACAGGATGATACTTTAGGAACATTTGGATTTATACACATATGAGTATAATTGTGTTCAATTTACCATGCCGCAAAAATATTTCTGCAGAAATTTTTGCGCACATGAAGATTTTGCATAATTTTCATTTTAAATTATTAAGCGACATAGTTTCAAATATAAAAAGCTAATTAAAATATTAAAATATTTTCATTAATATTACCTACTTGCAATATTACGACAGATTCATATAATCAGAAAATAAGAGTAATTTCAAGTAATCACATCACAAAGCATATGCTCTCATTGTTGACAGGGTTTCTTTACGGTGTTCCTGTTTTTAATTAATTTAATTAATTTAACCATATTACCATGTCTCATAATGGAAAAAAAAAATATTAAGAGATCATGTAACTGATTAGCGCAAATAAGAATAAGATCATATAGAACTACTGACGACCAATTATTTATGGGATCAAATACTATATTCTACTATTACTATTGTAAGATTCTCAGTAGTGTAAATTTCAGATACTGTAGAAAGTGAGGAATCTTAAGAACTAGTTAGCGAATAATCGCTAACAAGAAACAACAAGATGGAAGGGTAACTAACCTTTTATTATTCCAATAAAATTTAGCAAAACTCAGTCTTGGAGTGTACAATCAAAGCCGACATTTGGGCTTAAACTTAAAAGACTAAGAATTAAACTAAAACTAAGATTAACTAAAGAAATATAGCCGAAGCTATCAAGATTCTGGACTAGTTGGCCCTTTAACTCTATTTGACTACGAAGCTTATCAAGGGCCTGAGTACGGCCGAGCGTAATAACAGTTTTGAGAGAGAGAGAGTGGCCAAAAGGCAGACGCGCGTAAATCAGAAACTCTGATTCTCTCTCCCTAAGAACAAAGAACTTCGCGGTTAAATACCGCTCTTCCTCATTAAATATTCAGACGTGATTCTAAAACTACGTTCTGGCCAGAAGTAGTAAGTTGAAGTTAAGAATTTGACAGGAAAGGAACTTTAACTTAAACTTTAACTGTTAATAAAATTAACATAATTCTTACACTATAAAAATAAATAAAACTTTAACAAACTGTACAAAATTAATTACGCTTTAAATTACACGCGATTGTAAAGCTCTTATATCTTAAAAGCAAATAAATTTCACCTGTAACTGTATTTGAATTAAAAGTGATTTCGTACAACAAATATCCCCGTGCACGCTGACAGTTACTCTTCCATGCATTGTTATTGTTGAGTACGTATACCATATTAATGGTTGCCAGAGCCTCAAAGAGGTTGGACTTCTACTTTTCACCGTAATTTTGGGAAAAAGCATCCAGGGCGAGTTCGAGAGTCTTCCACCCCTCTCCTCTACCATCGAGCCACACGAGAGGACTTTCCACTAGACATATACTTAGACTGCCCCCATGACACCATACATTTACAAAACACCAATGACACCATACATTTACAAAACACCAATAACACCATACATTTACAAAACATCCATGCCTTCTTCGGGATATTCGAACCTGAGCCCTTCGGCACAGTCAGAGTCACTAACCACAATCCCGTCTGGGCAGGTACAGGTAGAAGTTAGGCTAGCACCTTCGTAGTATCACAGGTAATTGAGGTATTGCTGACCCTAGCTAACTGTTAAACTTTCCACTCCAATTTTGAGGAACAACACCTCGGGGGGTCCGAGGTTCTCCGGCCCCTCCTTTTTTTTTTTTACCATGAGAGGACTTTCTGATTTCACTGATTTCTGGTAATATTAGTGTGCACAAATCATACTGAGAAAAGACTATCCTTGAAAAGTTCTCTACGGGGGTTGACTCAGGCGAACCTCTGGGAAGTACTCGTTAGGATCTGTACCTAGACAGTCTAGGTACCTAGACCACGGGGGTATATAATTTGACTTCACAGGACTAGAGCCCGAGTATTGTACTCAGGTTGGTTCAGGCTTGGCGGGGACCGTATTGGTACTGTCGTGTCTGTTCCTCCGGCTGTAGTGGAGCTGTATAGTACATTTGTCGACTAAGTTCCCGATGGTTTGACCCCATTCAGTTCTTGTGGCTGGGACTGACAAAGCGGACAGTGCACCTTATTACAATGTGGTTTTGCCAATGGAGTGGTGCCCGGCGGCAAGGTGACAACGTATTAATTTCGCAATGTTACTGTACTGCACAATGCTTCGTTAAAGCCAGGCGAGTACTGCGGGGGTTGCGCCCAAGAGAACGAGGTCCTACGGACGTAGGATACCCCAAACTCTGAATGGGCCCCACATAATGAGGACCTGGGAAAGAGGTCCATCGTCCGGTGTGTCTGTCCTTGAAAAGTTCAACAATTGATGTTTCCAAAAGTTTAAATGTATGAAAAATGTCCTTTCTAAGGCGGAAGGTGTAACAAGCAAATCTTTGTTGGCACTTACCTTTTCGAACTTGCAGACACAAATTTCCCATTCCACCTTGTTTTTTTTATTTCTGAACGAACTACTTTGTAGCCAAATACTGTACTACATCTAAATTAAAATTAGGTTGAGTTTAAAAGCAGTAAAACATACGGAAATACATTTATGTACTGTACATAAATTTACATGCTGTAAGGTATTTCCTCCGTCCTTCCTGGTGTAATGATTAGCACACTCGGCGCGTATTTCAGAGGTCCAGGTTCGTGCCCCGGCGAGAGCTTTGCTCATTTTTCACGTCTCCAGCATAAAAATAACTTAATGACTCTACAATGCCTGTAAAAAATATTTTAACATAAAATAAATTATTGCAATTTATTTTATATGTTAGTAGATGTAAGATATGCAAGATTTATTTTATATGTTAGTAACGATATTTGTACCTAAAAATTGATGAATTCAACTTAAGAACGTACTAAGTACATAGTTTTCTCCCTTTTTCTGCTCTTGATATTAGCAGGAAATAAAATAGAAGACCTAGTTTGCGACGCCCTTCAGCGCCAAGACATTATTGACTCTAGGAGATCCGCCATTAGAAGCAATTCTTCTAATTAGAATAACACATGATCAATGATATTTGCTAAAGCTTGCATAAGATAAGATATTCATTTCGTTAATACGCATTAATTCGGAATATTTAAACAGCTGGTGTTCAAAATCTTGAATCGACTGCCGCGATTCTAATGATTTAATATGACTTTGCACGTACATTTACTGACTCTTGGTAAAGACATGTCCAAATAACAGATAAACTGAACGTTGTAATATTGAACTGTTAGCAACTCTTTCCTGCTCCCTCTTATGTTAAAAGATACGATATAAACAAATCGCTTTTACACAAAAATGTAATTTGAGTCGGAATTCTGTTTCATAATTGCTTGATTTTTGAATATCATGGTAGTTTTTTATTTCTCATATAATTCCCACTTTTTTTTAAAACAAGCCTATTGCATATACCTTATTCTTAACTCAAAAAGAAAAGCTGATATTGTTATTGAATTACAGCTGCAAGTTTAGTATATGCAGCTTTTCGTTTTGACTGATTCCGTTATTTTTTATACTGCTAATATTAGAATTCTCTTTTGTGATAACCGAACTTTTTAGGAGAGTTTGCTTTTGACTATAAGGCCTTTTAGACTTCAATCTATCAAGGGTTCTGAAAGAATCTAAATGGGAATTAGATTCGTGGAAAAACGTTGCAGTGCTCAAGTATCAAGAGATTTTTTTCTACTTTACCTTCAGCGTTAGATATTTTCTTCCTTTTTTAACGTTAAGAAAAATCTGGAAGGAAAATTTTTAACGCAATGAAAAAAATGACTAGACGTCGTCAGTGTTCTAACCAATGTTTTTAATTTAAGGTTTAAGAACATTCGCAGCAGTTTCAGCATCCGCAAATATGTTATCTCCCTAAAGGGGTGCTCATATTCTGAACAAGATATTTAGAAAATAGAAACTAAGGGTGAAACATTTTTGCCAATCGACAAGAAACTGGACTTTTTTTTTTTTTTTTTAAGGGGACGGAGAATAAGGTATTTCTAAGATAAAATACAGTTTTTAAAGCTGTGCTGCAGTCTGTTTTTGAATTCAAACGAACATTTGTACTACTAACCAAAATAAAAGTTTTCACTACTTATTCAAGTTTCTTTTTTCAAATCTTAGAATTTATGCAAATTTACACTGACGAGATTTTCAAATGTTGTTTTATTTCTGACTCGGCATTTATTGCTCAATATTACAATATATTCATATTAATTCAACTTGAAGGTTTGTAAGGATCTTAAGTTTTACTAACGTTTATTTTATTTTAAATCTTTACTATCACTTCTTATTTTCTACTTCCGGCCAGAATTATAAGCGTGAAGGAGTTTATGCAAAGTTGTCTGGCGAACGCCAAGTATTTAAGTGTGGCCTTTTTGCCAAGCAGAAGAGAGGAAGCCGTGAGTTCGAAGCAGGCCGCTTACCTTAGAAGTTACGCAGTTGCTACTTTGCCTTCCAGGCCAGAGGTTTTAATCCTCTTGATAAATTAAACGTATTGTAGTGTTCACAGTCTCTGTGCTACATACGCTTTCTGTTATTATAAGGCCAATCTTATTCTAAAGTTAAATTAGAGTTTAGTTTTATTTTGATATCTTTTAAGTTAGACCCCGAGTGGAGGGTCATTGTATTCCGAAGTACGGAAGTCATTGTATATAAAGAAAAAAATAAAGGGTTTTGTATACCCTTCGTCTGTATCCTGTCCACTTACTACAATTAGTGAACATAGCTTTAGTAAGCTCTCTGTTCTAGTCAGGTCATTGTATGTTTCCGAAGAAAGTTAGAAGAAACATTGAACCTGATAGTGGCGCCCGACGAAGAATAACCATGGCCGAGTTTCAAGAAGAACCTGTGCTGCCTGCAGAAACAGCTCAGAATCCAGAAATGCCAGCTGCCGCCCTGGAAGGATTTGGGTATATTGTCCAGACCATGCGCGCTTCGATGAAACCGGAAGCAACGTTTAATGGAAACTCACAGGTAACCAGTTTTTTGGAAAAATTGGATGACCACTTCATGCTCTACCCCGTGCACGAGTTTCAAAAAGTTACCTTAGCTACCAGCGCTTTGAGGGGCCAAGCGCTTAACTGGTTCAAATGTATCGGCAGAAGTCTCTTGGGTCAAGCAGGAAGTCCCACCTATACCTACGAAAATTTCAAGACTGCCCTACTAAAAGCCTTCCCTGTTGTAAGGGATCGTGCGAAATTAGAAACAGAACTTTTCAGTATATATCAACAAAGAATGGAAAACCTCTCCAGGTTTATTTTAAGAAAAATTCACGTTTTCAAGCTCTTGTATGGAAACCGTCCGGATCCTGAAATAATTCAAGTGATTTTGCCGAGGTTACTACCCCAAGTGCAAGACTTTATTGAATTGAGAAATCCGACTACACTGGAAAAATTATTTGAGCTAGCAATCCAGTTTGAAAGTAGAAGAACGGCGGACGTCGAAAGAAGACGCCAATATCAACAGCGAAACCAATTTGGTACGCCAAGACTACAGCAAACTCAAGCACATGGCTACGGAGAAAAAGCGAATCAGTGGGCAAGGAAACCCGAGCATTCAAAAACAGCCGGCGAACGTCGACAGTTCAATAGCAACCCAGGAAAAAAGTCTCAAGGCCAGTGGAGAAAGAAGGAAAGCACCGAAAGGAAAAATAATTTAAACTAAAACGGATTTCTGCTGACGAGAGGGTGCGGAAATCCGAAGGCCACGAAAACCCCTCTTCCTACAAGTTAAATACAGTAATGGTGAAAAATTTAACTCTTCCGAAGATTGAAGTCTTGGTAAATAATATCCCGGCCACCGCACTCCTGGATACCGGCGCGCAGTGTTCCTGTGTGGCAGAAGTCTTTTTTAGAAAGTATTTTCGCAAATACCGCATATATAATGCGGATAATACAACAGTATTAGCGGCGCAAGGAGAACAATGTAAGTGCGTAGGTAAAGTACCTTTGTACATCCGTATCAAGGACGAACAAGTAAAGGTGATGTTTTTTATAGTAAAGAATTTGCAAGCACACTTAATACTAGGAATAGACTTTCTTTCAGACGCACAAGCTACACTGGATTTTAATGAAGCGTCTCTTAAACTGACGATGAAACCAGTGCGTGTAGAAAAGGTTGAACCGCCAAGGGTAAATCTCGACCACCTGCCTAATGACGAGCAAGATAGAATCCGACAAGTGGTAAGTGAATTTGCTTCCTTATTTAGTGATATTCCAGGATTTACCCAGGTTACTAACCATAGTATTGACACCGGAGATGCATTGCCGGTTCGTCAAAAACCATACCGGTATGATAAGAATAAGGAAAAAATTATAGAATGGCATATTACCGATATGCTACGTAAAAAGATCGTAACGCCTATCTCAAGTAGTTATGCTAGTCCGGTGGTTTTATGTAAGAAAAATAATGATTATCCTTTGGAGCATCCAAAAAGGTGGAGATTCGCTATTGATTACCGTAAATTAAATTCCATAACGAAATATCCAGTATATCCGTTACCGATTATAGAAGAAATTTTAAGGAACATAAAATCAACCAAATTTATGACAACTTTAGACTTAACGAATGGTTATTTTCAAATAGGGATCAGGCCTGAGGACGTGCCTAAGACTGCTTTTATAACCAAGTCTGGCACTTATGCATTTTTGCGAATGCCGTTTGGCCTTTCAGGCGCCCCAGCAACATTTCAGCGATGCATGGACATTGTGTTAAGACCTGTTCTTGGAAAGTCCACATTTATCTATTTAGATGATATCATTATTACTAGTGATAATCTAGACCAACATGTACAGGATTTAAGACAGGTGTTTTCTTTATTAAATGAGGCCGGTCTAAAAGTTAATGTCGAAAAATGCAAATTTGCAGCCCCTGAATTAAAATATTTAGGTTACAAAATATCGCAAAAAGGGATCGAGACAGATGAATCAAAAATAATCGCTGTACAAAAGTATCCGACTCCAAACACGGCAAAGAAGCTCTCTTCTTTTCTAGGACTTTGTTCATATTATAGGTCCTTTATAAAAGATTTTGCGGCTATCGCTGAGCCATTGTTAAAATTAAAAAGGAAAAAGGCAAGATTCTCGTGGACGGCCGAAGCCAATAGTGCTTTCGAAAAATTAAAACAAGCATTAACGCAAGCCCCTGTGTTGAAATTTCCTGAAAAGGATGAAAATTTAGAAATTTCAGCGGATGCTTCGGATTATGCGGTAGGAGCGGTACTTTCGCAAAATCAGCAGCCAGTAGCATTTTTTAGCCGAACTTTAAATCAAACACAAAGAAACTATTCCGCGACCGAGAGAGAGGCACTTGCAGTTCTGTTAGCAGTGCAAAAGTTCCGAGTCTATTTTGGAAAGGCGCCGATAACAGTATATTCTGATCATGCGGCGGTAACTAGATTGTACTCTGGAAAAAATTTATCCCCAAGGTTAATAAGATGGGCACTCAAGCTGCAAGAATATAATCTGGTAATCAAGCATACCCCCGGAAAGGAAAATATCGTAGCAGATGCCCTGTCACGAATTAAATTAGACGAACAGGGTAATACCGTAAAAGTTGCAATGCTGACAGCGTGTACAATAAATTCCCGAGAAACTGTAATAACCGAACTGGGTAAGGATCCTGAGTTTGGAAGTATTTATGAGTATTTGAAGGATCCTGAAAATTTTAGCCACCAAGATATTGTGGCGATAAGAAATAGGGCGGCCCATTACGAACTAATAGATGGTCTATTATTTTATACAAAAACTACGAATTCCAACAACGAATTTCGACCTGTTATCCCAGCTAGTCTTAGATTAAATATCCTGCAAGAGCTCCATGACAGCCCTTTAGCTTCTCATGCTGGTATTCGAAAAACTACTCAACGCGTACGCGAGGCAGTCTACTTTCCTGAACTGCAAAAGTTAACAAGGGCGTATGTCCAGTCCTGCCCAACATGTCAAGCCGTTAATTATATTAATTTCCGCCCGGCCGGGTTTCTAAATAGTATTAAATCCGAATTTCCAAATGAAATAATCGGTATCGATTTATTGGGCCCTTTCCCAAAAAGTCAGTTAAACAAAAGTCGCTATCTCCTTGTTATAGTTGATCATTTTAGTAAATGGACCGAAATTGTTCCCTTAAAACGAGCCTCCGCGAAATTAGTTACCGATTCTATTTTAAATAAATATATTTTAAAATACGGGGCGCCCCTAAAAGTTATATCGGATAATGGTCCTCAATTTGTAAGTAATATATTTGAAGACATGTGCCAAAAACTGGGCATACGTCATTTAAAAATGGTCCCGTATCGGCCGCAATCAAATATAGCGGAACGGGTCAACAGAAATATAGTGAAAATTATCCGTAGTTATGTTAAAAATTTTCATAAAAGCTGGGATAACTATGTCAATGAATTTGCTTTCGCCCTTAGGACCGCAAAACATGATACAACGGGAAAAACTCCTGCTGAGTTATTTCTAGGCAGAAAGATTATAACACCGTTAGATAAACTATTTTATGTGCAACAAAGAGCCCCAGAATTTAAAATGGGTGATATAGAAAAACTAATAAAAGAAGCAAAAAAGAATACAGAAGTAGCACAAAGAAAACAAAAATTGTATTATGACTTGAAACGACGGGGAGTAACTTATAAAGTAGGGGATGAAGTACTAAAAATTAAGCATTCACTTTCTTCAGCACCAGAAGATAAAACTGCCAAATTTTTCCCACGCTTTGAAGGACCATATGTTATAGAAAAAATAACTCACGCTGTTGTAGTATTAAAGGCAAGAAATGGTGAAACCTGTTCCGCAAACATTGACCAGATAAAACCATTCTATGACCGTAATAAAATGCAAATCTTTTCAGATCTTTTGCAGGATCCGGTACGGCAGACACCGCAGGTACAAGTTCCAGAGGTGGGAAAACGACAAGTACAAGGGCAAGCCAATGAGAGACAGAAGCAAGTGAAAAGAAAATTGCCCCGCGGAAAAATTGAAGGTACAAAGAAAAAGAAGCCGTTCCACCGTCCAAAAAACAGAGTTCACGAACACCCCCAGAATGAAGAAGGGAGAAGGACGACGTATGTGGAAAAGACCGGGAGAAAGGACGGCAACTATAACCCGGCTGTGAAACGGAAGATTGACTCATCCGACAGAACTCTCCGCAGCAAAAGTCGCCGAACTGCGGAAGGGCCATCAGCGGCGGAGGAAAAAGTACAAGAAAAATTTGAACGGCCAACAACGAGGTCCAAGCAGGATCACGACAGAAGTTTCCCGGTTCCACCAAGACCAGCTGCCTTCAAACGGCCAAGACCACAAGCAGAGGACAGAAGGAAGATGTTCAAGGGTGGCCGTAGTGGTGAAAAACGGAAGCTTCCAGAGGAAAGCACTGAAGGGCGAGCCCGTACAAGAAGGAGGATCAACCAAGCTACGGTTTGCAGCACCTTTAAAGACTGGGCCCAGAAAAGGATGTCTGAATATTACAAAGATAAGTAAAATTTTGTGTTACTTTACAAACTTAAGTTAATCTTTCATTCTTACTGCAAGTGGCAGATTTGAAGAAGTTTTACCTCATGCGAGGTCTACCTTTATCGCCAAAAGGGCGAGAAATGAGTTGTGACCGATTTTCTTATTATGTTTTTCAATTACTCGCGCGTAAAACTAAAGTTGATGTATAATAGCGTTGTATAAAGACTTAAATATTGTAAAAAGTTATTGTATAAATTTTATTTAAAACATTCTAACGAGAAAGACGTTTTAGTCTGAAAGACTTTTTGAAATGTAGTATTATTTCAATGTAGAAAGAATTGGCACTTGCTTTGAAAAGAATAGAAGTTAACAATGTACTACTAATGTATGTTTTCAAATGTGTAAAATTAACGGCATCTTGATATGTTCTTGTATACATGTGAACTGTTATTTTGAATGTTTAGAAATACCGTGATATGGTAAAAGTGAAAGTAATGTTAAAAAATTTGTTATTCGTGTGACTGTAAAGATTAAATCATGGTGAATATGTGTTAAAGGTTGAATGATGTAGTTAGGCTCTCTGACGCTACACTTTAGAGTTAGCCACTTTCAGAATAGTACCTCAGGGTCTAGAGTTGAAATTAGGGTGTGTTAAGAGGTCTCGTATGTTGAATTTTAACACGTTAGTGTTTTGATTGTAGGAGGAAGTGTTGAACACATAGACAGAAACACATTCGTGTTTGGTGTTTTTACAACACATGTCAGAGAGCACGGGGAGAGATAATTAAAATAGTCATGAATGAAATAAGAATGTTAAGAAAAGTATATTCTATATGTTATTTGCAATGTCATTCTGTAACATTTCATTAAACTAGTTTTCCTTCCAGATCTCTGGAAGGAACCAGAATTGAATAAAGCTCCTGTTTTGATGCAGTACAGATGAAAAAGAAAAAAGATTGTTGTATATTCCGGGAGCTGCTATTGTAACAAATTTCTTTCTTTTAAAATTTTCTAGTTTCTAGCTAAGTTATGTTTGTAAAAGTTTGGCCTCGCGTTAGTTTCTAGAGCTAAAAGTTTTCAACAAGGTCGTTTTAGACCTCAGTTTCAAACTAATTAACTCTGGCGGGAAGTATGTAAGGATCTTAAGTTTTACTAACGTTTATTTTATTTTAAATCTTTACTATCACTTCTTATTTTCTACTTCCGGCCAGAATTATAAGCGTGAAGGAGTTTATGCAAAGTTGTCTGGCGAACGCCAAGTATTTAAGTGTGGCCTTTTTGCCAAGCAGAAGAGAGGAAGCCGTGAGTTCGAAGCAGGCCGCTTACCTTAGAAGTTACGCAGTTGCTACTTTGCCTTCCAGGCCAGAGGTTTTAATCCTCTTGATAAATTAAACGTATTGTAGTGTTCACAGTCTCTGTGCTACATACGCTTTCTGTTATTATAAGGCCAATCTTATTCTAAAGTTAAATTAGAGTTTAGTTTTATTTTGATATCTTTTAAGTTAGACCCCGAGTGGAGGGTCATTGTATTCCGAAGTACGGAAGTCATTGTATATAAAGAAAAAAATAAAGGGTTTTGTATACCCTTCGTCTGTATCCTGTCCACTTACTACAATTAGTGAACATAGCTTTAGTAAGCTCTCTGTTCTAGTCAGGTCATTGTATGTTTCCGAAGAAAGTTAGAAGAAACATTGAACCTGATAGGTTTAGTTACACAGTAAAGATCACCTTATACATCATGTTAATGACTCATAAATTTAATCCGACTAATTTAACAATATCGTTAAATACTACCTCAATAAATTATAAATTTTTCAAATCATTAAGTTAAAAATTCTACTCAGAAAATGGGAGAAAAACAAATTTTTAGATCCATTAATGCAAACGAATGTTACAATGAGTATAAAAGCAAATTAAGAAAATATATAACTGTAAAGATTTCTTATGTACTCCTCAGAAAGAGCTAGCCATTATTATTCTTGGCGCAAAGTGAAGAAAATGCGCCAAGTTAAATTTTTGAATTTCTCCATAAATTTCGCACCAAATTTTGCAAAATTTCATATTTAAGCATAATTTGAGTCGTAGAATCGAAATGTGGAAAAGAAATTGGTATGTTGTTTCAAAAACGTCAGATTTTGCGTCAAAATACCTATGTTTGATTAATACCATATATATATATATAAGTATATATCCTAAGTCGAGCTTTCGAGATATGAAAAACGCAATTTGAAGTTCGTCAATCGGCGCAGTAGAACGAGAGATATAGAAATACGCTTTCCCCCCCCCGCAGTGTACCGTCCTGACAGAAAAAATGCCTTCGTAGAATATTTTCGAAAGGACGGCCAGCATTTGCTTTAAACACGGTGAGATTCCAGGCAGATCAACATAGGCATCGGGAATAGAAACCCGGATGAGTTAGCCATTTAATCATGACTTACATCTCCCACTCTTTAATGGGCTTCTTTTATTAAAGAAATAAAGAAACGACCCGAAATTTGGACGACCTTTATTTCCTTCTTAACTCCTATTACGCAGCACTTGTATCATGATAAAACGGCACTAAATCAAGACACGCAAGCCAGCTTGAATCTCGGATAAAAATAATTGAAAAAAATTCGATTAATTACATTTCTACAGAGTAATTGAAATTCATTTGCTAGAAGCTCACGCTTGAAGTGTCACATTCAGAGTAAATTTCTTCCAGCACTTTACGATAATGGTCTGGCCAGTATTGAAGAATCGAATGGGGGAGGACAGTATACGATGATAAGAATCAGGCACAATAGGTATTTAAACAAATCGTTGTATCGAAATGATTGGATTTCCCCCCCCTCGTCTTCAATTCTCTCTCTCACTATTTTTTTTTCACATAAATGCTAAAAAAGATTTGTTTTCCATTTATCTGATTGATTATTTAAGCTGAGATTACTGTGCCTTGAATTTTTGCCGTCAGTTTATTGTCCGTGTAAAGCAAAATATTCGTAAAAGTCAAGTTTTGTTTGGTGGATATGCAATGAAAAGTACTGACACTAAATAGACATAAGGAAAAAAGTCCTAACAACCGTGAATGATAACAATGCAAAGTAAATGATAACAATAATAATATATTTATACAACGTTTTTATTCAAATTATATAAACATAAAATAGAAAGGTTACCTTGAACTTCAATTAATACGAATGCAGAAACATTAACTGTTTTATACAAACAGTCATTAATTTAAAAACTGACTTCGTACAACAAACATATGTTTTAATTAATTGGTGCTAAATATACAACAAACAATAAAGGTTTGAACTTGGCCTATAAAGAATTAGCAAGAATTTATTTAAATTTATGAAACGACTTCAAAATTATAAAATAATTAATTAAAATTTTCAAAACGTAATGGAAGAAAAGAAAACCGTTAACACAAAAGTTGTACGTTCAATAGTAAATGAAGTTTATTATGTATTAAAGTGCGATAAAAAGAACTTACTTAATAAATAACTTCTATGTACAAAAATACTTTGAAAGTCTATTAGATTTATTTTAATATACAAAACCATCAACACGCTTTAAATTGATATCCTTATTGAAATGCAAATTTTAGGCGCAGCGATGATAAATTTGTTTTACAAACAGCTAAACTCACCATTGTCTAATCCCACAGTTAAAAGAGACTGTTAACAGAATTAAAATCATTCTACATTTAAGAAGATCTTAATATTTATAATGAACGTTAACTGATTCTCCTAACCAGTAAGCATTAGCACGGCATTTATTATGCTATTGAAATTAGTGCAGCTGGAAACGCGGAACATGTATACAGTAACGAAAAAGCAGTTAAAGTAGCATGATATAAAAACGTAGTTAAAATGTTTAGGCACGTCAATGACTTTTTATAGTAAAAACTCATGCAAATGTTCAAGAAAAAATGTAAAATGTATCATAAATTCTCATCTAAGTAAGAACATATGTGCGTTATTACTTAAAAGATAACAATGTGATCATGATGAGACAACAGAGTGGAAAAAAATCAAATGTATATGCATTCTTAAGGAAGAAAATACACTCCTTAAATGCGAAACGCTGTATATTTTTCCAATTTATTCATCAGGATGAGCACTGTTAGCATCTATGAGAATAATACACAACAAATACGAAAACAGTCAATGAATATACCAAACAGAATTATTTTATTAATTTCGTCACATATTTGATAAAAAAAATAATCACTTGCGGTTCGTAACGGTACACAAATTGCGAAAATTAACGATAAGAAAACAAGGCAAAAACTTTTCTTGGGAAACTGATAGTTTGAGAAAAAGGAAACAGTGGTAAAAGTAAAAACCTGATTGGTTTTAAATAAAATCGATTTCACCGGAGAAGCCAAATAAAAACAGAATCCGAAAAAAAGTCCCCCACAAGCGATCTTGAATACGAATAGTTTGTCAAAAGTTTTGGCTTATTTTCTTACCTGCGCGCATTTAATCTTCAATATTTTTTTTATATTTCAGTTTCATCCTTCTTTCCGAAGATACGTCAAGGGGAGGAGGGGAAAAAAAAGTCAAAGATGGGTTCAATTTTCCTGGGCTTAACTGGAGTCTATTTTAAGTAGAAGGGAACGAAGTCGCTATTTAGCCTAAGAAATGAAAAAAAAAAAAGCTTACAAAGACATTTTTCGTTCTGCTATGCTTAGTTTACGTCTAAAGCGTCTTCTTTTGTTGTGACGCAGAGTAAAAGACGTAACAATGTTTCTCGTTTTTATCTGCAGAAAGACGTGATTCTATGTCACCAGGACAGCCAGCCAAGCTGGCACTTGAATAAAAAGCAGAGAAATTTCTATCTTACGCACGTACCGTCTTAAGAATGCGCTTTCACGTTTGACCGTGCTAAAATCACTCACAGGATAACACTTTCGCGGCATCTGCGAGGAATCTGTATTAGACAACACATGAGAGGAAAATCAAGATAACACTCTTAATAATAAAATAGCTTTGTATAACATCAGGGAAGCTCAAAAATTAGCAGCTTCGTTTACATAATTTTAGCCATTCATCCGCAGTACTATAGTTTTTCATAATCATAATATTTGTAAAGTCTATAAAAAATCTATTGCCTTTTCTGCAGCGCAGGGCATTTTCTGCTACGAATTATTACAATAGTAGTACTACCTACTCTATGTATTTAATAGTTATAGTACATTATATATTATACTACTTTATATTATCGTATTACATGGCATATATATATATATATATATATATGTAAGAAAAATAAAGAATACGTAAAAGATTAAATTAGTAGCGTAAATTAATTCTAAAAATTCTAAAAATAGCAGCATCTATTTGCACTGCTTCATTTCGAGAAAAATCTATGTCATATGACTCTTACGTAATTCTGGTGATGTAAATTGAACTAAAACTCAAGCATCCAATAATAATTTTACAGTAATATTAACTATCCAATCAAAATGCTTTGAGGACCAGTATTAACTCGGTTTGACTTAAGATTTCATCCGAACATTACGCACTTTCTTTCTACGCTTTGCCTTAGCTAGACTGCTGTCTGTCTGCTGCTGCTTTCATGCTACGAAGTTATAAAAAATGTAAGCCTTTTGGAACAGGCACATCTAATGTGCCAACTTGTGTGTAGCCGCAATATGTTGCTGAAAATAAAACTGAAGATTTAACCTGCCTTCGCCTCCAATTTCCTAGTCATTATGGATCAACACTTCTACGCAATCAAAATTCCTGCTCCTGAATATAATTACATATATATATTCCGTTTTGTAATAGTTCATCCTGTACTCTAAACATATCTTTAACGCCTTATCATTTTCATGTAATTTTATAATGTTAGATATATAAGTACTAAATAGATGGCTGTATGATCTGCCTACTCATTCCCATTGTATTGTAGTCAATCAGGTAAAAGATTCCCATTAAGTTGCATATAAGCTGCATGAGATTCGGGTCAAGTTGTTTTTCTAGTGGTGTTAAACAAATAAATAATAAATAGAGGGAAACTCAGGTAATTTGAAACAATATAAATGCTTTTTTACAGCAAGGTTTCATCGCGATAAATTTGACTTTATTGCAGATATTTCCAATCCACAATCTCACAATAAGTCCACAATCTATCAATTCTTTTTTCTTCCTCACAATCATCATAAAAAAATTTTAAATAATTAATTAAATGTCTCAGTCCCGGTGGTCTTTAAATTTGAAGCTGTTACGTAAGTAGCTGTGAGTTTTAAACAGTTCGCAAATATAGTCTTTAAAAGTTTAGTTTCTTAATTTTAATTGCTTTAAATTTCTGGAATGACACTTCTTTCCTTTTCTAAAACGGAACTTTAGTTTTCATTGGAGCAATCTAATTCGGGGAGGGGAACAGGAAGCGAATGCGAGCCAATTAATAGATTATGTCTGGTAGTCAAATTTCCTCCTACTACACCATATTTATTAATTTGCAAACGAAATGCACCCAAAGTATGCTCATAATTTTCATGGAAAACAAATAATAGAAAATTTCACTATTTAATAATATTTTTTTTTTAATCTAGCAAATTAAATATTTCAGTAAAATCATCTTCAACTTCAGATTTTAAAGCTTGCTTCTTGACATTTCGTGTGAAGGAAAGTTTGCGAACTATGTGAATAAAGTAAATAAGTTCTATCTTGCAAGTGTGAGTTGGATTATTTAAGTACAGCCAAGGCACACTACGGCTTAATTATACAAGAAAATGAAAACTGCTAAAAGAGGTTTCTCGATTAAAATTTTTAAAAATATTAAAGCGTTAAAACTTCTAAAAGTTTATTAAATCAGAGCTAACTTTTGCTTTAATTAGCAGTTTGAACTGATGCTAATTTTCTAAAGATGACTTCTTTTGAAGCTGAGAAAGTCATATACAACACATCATTAATTAATCAAAAATTATAGAATATATCTTCCAAGACAACAATTTAATGATAGCGTGCTTCAAAAGTAGAACTCAAGGTTTTGGAGAGAATAAGATGCACAAAGATAATTTGAATTCTTGAGAGATTCTGACTAAAACAATATTTACTGTTAAAGTTAACACGAATTCCAAAGCTATGTCTTCCTATTAATTCATTTTAAAAGGAAATTATAAATATGCCGTTAATATTTCTTTCATTCATATTAATGAACTGGCATTGAAGTGATTGTAATTAAAACATTGTATATTTGTATATTTGATTGTTGTATATTTGTACATTTGATATTTGTATATTTGTGATTTGATTGTGTATTATTTATGTTTCATCTGTATATTAAAACTGATTTTATGTGTATTATAATATCATGAGTAATGTATATTTTATTTCGGATAGGAAAAATACCATGGACACATATTTCACAAAATATTCAAGCTAAATAATTTTTTAAATAGAATGTATATGAAACTGTAATTAGTGTTATCTCAATATTAGTGTTCTCAGCCACACTTTTTTTAAAAAAAGATGCATAATTATTAGTCATTATTTTTGCATTTAAAAATTGCAATGAATAAGTTTCCTATGTCTGATAAGTGCATAAAAATACAAAAATAAATTACAGTGAAATTAAATATAACATAATTAAATCGGCGTCTTTAATCGAACGAATACTAGTTAATTTTCTAGAAACTGTTAAAGGAAATGTTAGAAATCTGCAACTATAGATATTATTTGTTTCCTTTAGTACCATTTAAGCCTCTAATTATTTTTCACTTGTAACAATATATACTATTCATTTCAACCATATTTCGACCTCAATTTCTAATTTTTAACTGATTTTTTATATATTTTAACTGATCGTAAATTCTAATTACGTTTGCACTGACCTACATTTATTGTTCATTCATGAAATACTTTTGTTAACTTTTGTTTTACTTTTGTTAACATCACGTCAAAATTTAAAAAAAAAAATAGCCCACGCAATAACTGAACAGTTTTGAATATTTCTTTTAACTTTTAAAAAAGGAAAATGCAGATAGATTTTACGTACGCGAATCTTTTCCGGAACAAATTCTAGAAGGTTACTATATACGATCAACTTCAAATTCTAGAAGGCAACATTAAAAAGTCCGATATTACATTAATTGCTCAGTGGGTTAAAGATGCTTGGAATGAAATACTCTCTGAAATGATTATAAAATCATTTAAAAAATGTTGTATTAGCAACGAACTAGACGGGACGGAAGATGATGCTGTTTTTGAAAGTGAAAATGACGACGAAGGCTCTAGTAGTGATTGTAACAATACAGAGTTCGAGACTGAAAATATGTATGATGACGAGCCAATGACGACAGAAGAGTTCTATGAAATGTTTGGCGAATCTGACCATGAATCGGACGTTGAAGGATTTTGTTTTTGTTTGTTTACCAAGGTATTTTTTATCGTATATTTACTTTTTTTTCTCAGATGATTCTGAAGAAATATAGTACTTAAAAAATATTTTTCGAAGTTTCTCGATCGATTTCGGAAGTGGGGGGGGGGGGGTCGAGTTATACGCGGGTTTCTTATTTTCTACGAATTTTTATGTCGAAGTGGGGGGGGGATCGACTTATACGCGGTATCAACTTATACGCGGGTATATACGGTACCTTTTTGTTTTGAAGATGATTTCTTGATTTATTCTTTCGCTTTCCATCAAATTGTCAAAATCATGAAGATTCGTCAGCTGCTATTAACTTTCACCTTCAGCCATAATCCTTACTAATGGAACCTTTCTTCCTCTCAAAACGATACTTATTAAGACACGGAATATTTTATCAGGAATGCCCCTCGGTTTGTAATTTATTTGTTTATGAAAGCCAGAAAGTCTTTCCAGTACAATTTTCATTTTTAATAAATACCGCATTTCATTGCGTATTTTCTGTATCTGTAAGATAACGATTTGATTGATGAAAGCCAGTACTCATTATCTCAAAGAGTGAGGATCGACTGGTAAAGGAGGTATGACGGGAGGGGACAAATCAATTAGAATTTGAGCAGATGATAATAGGTCCTAAGTCTTTCTCATCAAAGATGCACACTGAAATCGCATGCTCGAATACATGAATTTAAAATATTCACAAAAATAACACCCTTGAAACTCAGAATGGATGATATGCACTATTTATTAAGTAACGATTTTTAATAAATTAGCAACACAAGTTCAAAACTCTGCTATACTATTAGAATGCTGAACTTAAAGCTGTGAAGTAAATTCATTTGGAGTTAATTTAAATGCACAGGTTTTATATATTTTGGAAAGCGCTAAATAACATTTCTTTAGATGATTTTAAACACATCGTAAGCGCCGACAATATGTTTACGTGCTTAAATTAAAGTATCGTATGAATGCTACAGCCAGATGATAAAGGATATTAATCTCTCTTTTTAAAAACTATAAACTTCGGACATAAGTCTGCGTGTATCTCGCTAATATCTTACTTGCCTGTCCTTTAGATGTTGATTTGCAATGGACGTTAAAATCGCATGATAACAATCTCTCGTACAAATTCTGTTTAGCGTTCTTCAATGCATCAAATTCTATATTTTATAAGCATTTGATCTTACTTTGATCTTTAAAGTTGAGGATTTCCTGTACTTTGTATTAAGGTAGGGCGCATTTAGTTCCGCACAAGTTGATAGAGCACTCGCAGCTAGCCATCTGAACAAAGGCGCGTACTTTTTTTCCAGTGGTTCACATAATGTTCCCACTATTGTGCAAATGTCATATTATCTCCCGCAATGAGATGTTTTCTTCGAAGCAAATGTCAGTTTGGTCTCACTCATATACAGTTATACTCCACATCCAATCATGTAATATGCAATTTCCTTGTCATATTTCAAGTTTCAACTTACTCCTCGTGATCTGCCCGCTGACTACTGTATTTAGGCACATTCTTGGCCGCATTCCCATCTGCATTGTCGATGCCATTTATGACGATCCTAATTTTGATTCATTTCTTCGACAGTACATTTGCGTATAAAATTTTACCCCGCACAGTTACACAGTCGTCTCATACACATATAGCACTTACTACATAGGATTTCTTTTAATTTCGGTCATTTTAATGTGAAAAAGGTTTACAAAGAATAACACGAATGATTACAAGATTATGCTGAATCATTCTTACTTAAGCATCAATAGTTTAAACTGTAGCATTAATCAAATAGGCACTTAAAGCAGTCCTCAAAATATGCTTGCGACTTATGCTATGATCATCAATGCAGCAGTTAGAACAGCCTAGAAGTGGAAACTGTTAAACCAGTTTTTGCAATAAGAACGTTAAATGAGATTTTTTTTCGCACGGTAGCAAATTGTGCAGCTAAATCCTCTTGTGAGAAGGCAAATTTAGTGGCATTAGAAACTTCTTGGAGTCCTACAAAGAATAAACACTGTAGGGGAGGGAAGAAAATATATTCTGCCTGCTTTCTGCATGCCTTCGTGGTGTAATGCTTAGCACACTCGGAGCGCATTCGAGAGGTCCAGGTTCGAGTCCCGGTGAGGGCATTGCACATTTTTCACGTCAAAAATAACCTAATGTCTCTACAGTGGCGCCCGCACTAAAAAAAGGTGGTGGATGATGATTCTTCACAACCAGGATTTGGCGATTGCGTCCCTTAATCCTAACTTGCCCTTTAAAGAGGATATTTTCTCCCTCCTTTCTGCATGCCTTCGTATTGTAACGGTTAGCACACTCAGTGTGCTTTCGAAAGGTCCAGGTTCGAGTCTTGGCGAGGGCATTGCTCATTTTTCACGTCTCCTGCTTCAGAATAACCTAATGACTCAACTAAAGCTCAACAACAGTTTATTCAGTGCTAAATATCAAGTATAAATATTTATCAATCTTTTTGCCGTTAAATCCAATCAGAGTTTAAAAACGTTCCTGTGCATATTCGTATTTTTTAAATTTCAACTTAAAATTATTAAAATTCTGTGCTAATGGGCAATACTGCACCGAATCCATTACTCTGTATATTATTTTAGTCTCAGTATTCGCGCAAATCTGTGGTAACCTAACCTCGCCGCCCCCGCGAATGACAAGGGATTCCCGTATTGACACAAAGTATAAATTAGTTTATCATATCCAGTAGGACAATTTTATGCCTATTTACATAGCTTAATAATGTACTAACAGGTCAGAAACTTTTGAAATATTATATAGTTAACCATATATATATATATATATATCTACACACAATACCACGCAAAAACAGATTAAGCAAATATGCTCAAAATTTAAAATTCTAATCAAATTTTAAAACGGATAATTATTAGTCAAGTGAACGAATTCATCATTTAGAAAAAATACTGCTTTTACAAGACCATAATCGATACACGATAACCACAATCACAGCTACAACTACAACAACGTGGTTTTACAAAAACTGCTCTACAGATTGTACGATGATATACAAAATGAAAACTTTTCAACCAAAACTCATAAAAAAATTACAGTGAGAAATTAAGTTTTACTTTTCTTCTCAAAAATAAATGGATGAAAATGAAAAAAAAAAATCTTGAAACGTAAGCTATACGAAACGAAAACCTTTTCTTAATTTTATTTTTCCAAGATTTGACGAAAAAGGGGTTTTGATTATGAGTTCCAGACCTAATAATTTTTCAGTTGCTATGACTACATGGTCACGTTTCCATAGTAACGGTTCCAGATGAAATGATCCACTTAGAATAAAAACTAAAATCCTCATTATAAAATTTCAGATTCCTTGAAAGTAACTCGTTTGCGTTTGCATTTTTAATTAACATGCTAACTGTAATTGTGAATATAAGAAATATCATACACAAGGAGAAACTAGAATGGGAAGCTTAAAAAGAACAGCATACCTATCTCTGAAGACAAGTTTTATCTTCTGTAAAACATAGAAAAATTCTAGCCGCCATTCAAAGAAGTTGGCTTTGCTTTGCTATAGGTCAGATTACTGACCGCTGAGCCGCATTCCTTTACCTTCTGCATAATACACTGAATAACGTTAAGCTACGTATCAAAATGTTTCATTCTCAGGAAGCCTGTCACCTTTTTATGTCTTATTTCCTGTTTAGTGCAGCCAATAAAGTCCAGTTCATTCAATTATATATATATAATACTTAACTTCTTAAATAACTGCCGTAAAGGAATGAAATAAAAGAAACTATACAATTTTTTTCAAAATGCATAGATAGCTAAGAGTATATCAGAATTCTAATTATATAAAAATTAAATAAAGAAAATTCAGCGAAAAATTCTCTTTTTTTATATTTAAAAATTACAGATTCTTCCTTCCAACTGTGATGTCTAAATTTACTCATGATATTTAGTTTTAATAAATAGTATATTCATAATACACATCTCCTTCGCCCACAGAAGCTACCAGCGGCAAAGAGATAAGACTGTTGAACACTGGTAGTTCGATTCGCATTCAGATTCCCATGAAACGGACAAGCTGCATGAGAGTTTTCAAGGTTTTCTCCCTTTAACGTGGATACGAACCGGATGCGTAATGGCAAACCGCACATTGAGTTGATCAATGTTACCGAATTTTGCTTAATGCGCATGCTCAATAGTATACCGCTGGCGTGGGAAGAAATCCTGACTAAGCATAAGCAATCCTACACAAGGCTGTTTGTTAGTCATGTTGGGGGTACCTTTTTTTCTTTTACAATTGCATTACTATAGAAATCTGTTGTGTGCTTATTGATATGCTTCTGTTTCATTTAATTTTGTCTTATTTTGTTCATAAATATTACAATTAATATAAGCTATTTGACTTTAATTCAGCAATTTAAATTAATTCAGCAATTTGAATTGAATTTATTCCTTAATTTGATACAGTATATACAAATGGAACATATGGTAAATACTCAACTGCTTTTATTCCTCAGAAGTATAATCAATAAGCATTCAGCTAATATATCTTGTAATGTTTCCTGTTTTGTTATCCTTCTTAAACGAAAATTTGTGTAGTTTACAATCGATACTTACACTCTAAACAATGAAGCAACTTACAGCCTAACAAGTTTTAAAACCTTGAACGGTTTACGCCCAGATAACACAATATCAACCATATAACGTATTTATCTTCTTTTAAAATAGTTATAGTTGCGCCAAATTCTATTCTGAGCATGCGCAGTAAGGGAAATTCATTTAACGTTGATCAACTCAATGTGCGGTTTGCCATTACGCGAACCGGATTCCTTGAGAAAGCCGTCCACGAAGATACTCCTCCCCTTAAGCAGATAGCCATTACATGCTTTGCCGTATTCCAACTAAGCAAAATCCTTCCCTCCGCAAATTATTTATTTTTCATATTCCTCACTGTTCTTATTGTTCGTAAATTTTATTTACTACAATTCGAAGAGAAAAATTCTAAATCTTTTTTATCTATATTTATATTATAAAAATCTATATTTAAGAGAACACGTAGAGACAACCAATACATAAATAAGTAAGTAAGTCTCTAAACTCTACCGCTGATATCCGCCTTTCAGTATCTAATCGTGGAATATAAACTTTAATAGAACAAACAACTCTGAAGACTCCTCTTAGATTCTACTTTACAGTGATGTATTTATTAACATATTTATTAACTGACACAAAATAAATAAATATTTCTTAAGTACATTAAAATCCTTTCACTTATGAAGACCATTTTATAGACTGCATTTCGCGCTTCGTGATGTTTATTTTTCAAGAATGCAAGTTTCTCGAGTTGGAAAGCTTACTCTACAGCAAAGCTTAATGTTCCTTGCAAAACGGTAAAAATATCTCTACAAAACGCAGAAAGACCTAAGGCGTTTTCGTACTCTGCTTAAAAGATCAAAAGAAAGGTTACGCATAGGGCTGGCAATAGATTTTATAAACCGAACCATGTAAACCTGGGGAAGGAGACATTTCAACTGACAAGGTAAAGGTTGCCTAGGGAATACAAACCGCTCATCCTAACGCTGCTGAAAGGATCCAAGTCCTTGATTTGATCAGTACAAATGTAGTTTGTTTTTCCACGATCTTTTGTTTTTAGTATCGAAAGCATAAAAAGCTTTGCGCATATTTATCATACTCTTAAAGAATTTTTAAAAAAATGTAAAAGGATTTACTTCCCCCCCCCTTTTTTTTTTTAAAGATTTGAAGGGGCGTGGGAAAAAAAGGAAATACTCAACCGCAAAGAATGCAAATACGTATTTATGCAAATCAAAATTTCTTAAATTTTGTATTAACAATAACTTAATGTGTATTCATCGTATCCAAACGATGCTGAAATTAATCCAGAAAAGTGCGAAGAATATTCTTAGTAATTTCAGAGTAATTAACACTGTGAAAACGTGTTCATCTAATATATTTTTTCCTAGGTAGAAAATTATTTCCTACGGTTAAAGTAATTCTCCGAAACTAAATATATTTCTTGGGACTTATCTCCGCGAGAATACTTACTTTACACATATCGAAACTAAAACGAAAACTATATTTGTTCTTTATTAAATACAAAATTCTGTCGAGATATATTTCTTTTTATATGGTCTAAAGAAGCTTTACTGAAATAAATTTTAAAAGGATACTTTAAAAAATTTAATACAATTTTAAAAGATTTTATGCAAAAAATGTACGCAGTTTTTTTAATCTTCAACTTTTAGTTAAGCGATGTACTATATTAAAAATGCCTAAACTTTTACCGTTAACCGTATTTGCAGTTGAGCATATGTGTTTCAAAACTTGATTACAGCAGACACTACCATATCATTTAATTTCAGACTGATTTTCCTTGACAATGTCTCCCAACTCGTTTATGAGCTAAAGACGTACCTTGTGCGGTCGTGACGTCACAGCTTTATTTTCCGCGAATGAATGTAAAATCTGAGAAAAATAAACCGCACACAGGTGCGGGAAGGTCTTTTGGAAAGATTAGAACTTGCAGACGCGTCTGAGAGAAAGGAAGTGCAAATAAAAGTGCAATATATGCATAACGGGAGACGAAGAAATGTCGAGGGATACGCATGCGCAACACATGATGTAAAAAGAAAAATTGTAGAAACTGGTTCGCCGAGAAATTTCACTCAGATGAGCAAACATGTTACGTAGAGACGTACCGCGTTAGGCGTTAGGTAGAACGCACTTTCCTTCCAGATAAAAGAAAGCTTAATTGATTACTTTTACTGAAGTCAGTACTGTCAGTAGATCAGAACTTCATGTAGCAGTAAACAAAACCCCTTTACAAGACGCCCTTCCCAACATTTCAATAGTGAAACTTAAAAATTTACTAATTTGATCTTGTAAATATTAAACTGTTTTAAAATCGTAACTACACTTGAATAGATAATGCATTTTGGGGGTCAGCATTAATGGTGAAATCTTCACTTACAATTTTAAATAATTTCATCGGCTGGATAATTTTTGCAGTTAAAAAACATGACAAATAATAAGATTATTAGAATGAAAATTCAAGATCAAGGGGGGAAAAAAAGAGGAGAAAAAAAAAGAATGCTTTTTTTTTTTTTTTTTTCTTAAAGAACAAATGTGAAATTATTGGCAGAAAACTCTCGTTTTCAGCTATATATATAAGAAACCAAATCAATTTTGCAATTAAGTTCCCTTTCATTAATATATATTTTATTTCAATTATTCTGAACGGTTATTAAAATTGTGAAAACTGTGTACGACATAGCTGAATATAAAACAGCATCGAATATCAGATTAAATTTCATATTACTGATAAAAATATAACGGCAATGCAAAAGAATATACGTTGCATTTATAATGGAACTTTTACTGAGCTTTTGAACTTTCATCAGGAACTCACTGATTAATAAATTATACAATAATTTTACAAAATATAATAATAGGGGCAGTGGAGAATACCGAAAAATGAAGGACATTTTCATCGTCGGTTACGAAATATAATTTTCAAACAAGCAATACGCATTGCAAATATTTTCATGAATCTAAAATTTCTACCATGAATAATAAAATAATCAAAAGAATAAATACGTCCTCAGTTAAATAATATAAATTGTTTTACAAATTAACACAACAATTTTAATTTCTTCGGAGCTTGAATAATTCGATTTAGTATTGAAATACTAGGGCAGCTTGCGCATCCATCTAAATATCAGTCAATTCAAGAAAATCAAGAAGCCCCAAAAACAGAAGGCTAATTGCGCTAATAAATAATTGGTTAAAACAGCCTACATTAATTTAGTTTCAAACTACTTCGGGGTAAATGAGTATCACTTTCCCCCACCTTAAGCTTATCTACAGTAGCGCACGAAATGTAATAAGCACGAAATTGTTGAATCTAACATTTTATCGGAAATACACGTTTTCACCATCCCTGGAGGCTATTACCATTTTTGTTTTACGATGGTGAAAAGGAACGACGCACTTAGACTGGATATGAATGTCTAGCTTGAGAAAACTGGATGCGCAAACCTCGAATTTTACATAACAAAATTAAGATTTAATATTAAAACAAATATATTTCTTAACATAAAATAAATGCCAGAATTTTCAAAGAGCTTAAAGCTAATTTAAGATGACAAGGAAGCAGTGGATTATTTAATTTAGCAAAATACCCCCCCCCCAGCATTCTGAGTTTAACATTGATGGGAATTTTTCTTTTCCAATTCTCATTGACGATTTCGAGATTTAAAATTAAATTTTTCAGTTGAAATTCATTTAAATATTAAATCATTTTTATTAAGTTGTTACTGCAGTTTCCTGTTTAATTAATTTCTCATTTCGTCTTAATCTGAATATAAAGTAATTTCTCATTTCATCTTAATCTGAATATATCTTTTTCATTTATCCGATACTATATTAATTTGACGAAATACTTTAAAAATTAAATTGTAACCTCAAAACTGAATTATTTGCAACTGGTTAGCATATCTATAAAATATTATTGGTTAACTAAAAGCAAAAAGGATCACAGATTTTTTTTTAATCCACTTCAAATGAAAAGTTGCTTTTGGCACGAATGCCGAAAGCTGTTTGCAGGTGGATTTCTTGCTACCATATAAGGCAATGGGAAAATATTGCATAGCATTTTTTACAGGACAAAATTCTATCTTTTCACACAAAACACTATATAATCGATATTTTTTACTTCAACGAAATAACAGGTGACATTTACAAGACATTTTAAGTTGTTTAGCAGTAAGCATCACTTAAATGACAAAGTACTATCCTTTCACACAAAACGCTATGTAATTGAGATTCCTTACCTCAGCGAAATAACAGGTGACAATTACAAGACGTTTTAGTTTTAAGTCGTTTATCAGTAAGCATTACTGAAATGACAAAATACTTCGCCCCCCCCACACACACACGAGAGAAACAATCTTAAGTTCCATGCATAAATCCATTTTAAATGAGTTCCTAATGCTAACAAACATTACTTTAAAAATTGGGGGATAAGGGAGTTGGGATTTAAATAACAGATGCATAAAAAGTGAAAAGCGCTATTAGTGTATATCAAACTATCAATAATTACACTCATAATATAACGATTAAAGTAAAAATGTAAACATTTTGGCCCATTCTACTCTACTAGTAATATATTTCCCTTCATTGTCTCAAAACTGATGCTTCGATGAACCTTTAGAATCCAGATTTCTGAATATTTTGGATACCACATTTAGTTAATGTTCAATTACTCTTCGCTTTATTGTACACTATTGTAATTTACATCAGACTAGATTCGAGCAAGTATGTCTGCCAACGACGAATATTACGAACATTACTACGCATAAACGACAGCTCTTATAATTACCATAAAATAGCTAAAAGCTTTTTGAACATTTTATTATAAAAATATAAATTTATATCGTTTCACATTTAAACGAGGATCCTTCTTTTTCCATAAGCCCAAAGTAGTTGTGCGGATCAATGTCTGACAGGAGCAAAGTATTTTAAGTAATAGAAAGAAAAATTCTAATGTTTAATAATTGATCATGAATTATTTCTTGCGAGAATTATTTCTTTTCTGCAGACATGCATCGCGAATGAACTCGCTGTATCGTTAAGTCCTAAAAACGTGCCATTTATACTTAGTAGCAAACAGATTAATATGGGAATTCCACTGTATGCGATCCTATTGGCAACTCTGGCTATTGTCAAGATTTCCAGTGACAGCCTTTCGAACACTTTGACAGAAGTGGCACCTAATGATAGGATTTGAAAAGCTCAATGCGTGCTTCTAGTGATGGAATCCGAGGTGAAAAGGCATTCAAAGGAATGATTTGAAACGCAGGCTTTAGTTTGGAAACCAGTATTCATTTTGATAACATATAAATATCAAATTTCGAAACACAAGTTCTTATGGAAAAAGATAACAAATGTAGCAAAATCCTCATCCTGCGCCCGAAATAATGCATGGATTAAATATCGGAAACATATTGGATATTTTTCACTTTGCAACAAGAGTCAGTTTATCTTTCCGTGAAACAGAAATTGAAAGCTGGAATAAACTTCTCACGTTCAAATAAAAATAAGTTTGCACGTAAACGGCAACGGTTACAAATGTACTAGGACTTTCATTATTGAAGATTGGAAGGGGGGGTTAACTAGCTGCTTGCTTTCTGTTTTTATTAATTACTCATTATGATCAACATGGTGAATGACAAAGAAGCATATATGTACTTAATTTCTAACTTATTACGCGATAGCAATGATACCTGTCATGCAGTTTACCTCTTTTCACATTCATCTATGGTTTGTATCATACATTTATGTGAAGCAACTGGATGGTTGGCAGGGGCAAAATCAGATATTAAATGCTAAATACATTCCTGTTCTTATTTTACTGTTTATGTTTCAGACATTATGTTTCAGACTAAAACATATATAGGTAAATATATTGTTTATTAAAGGAATAAATATTAAACTAAAGTATTTTGATAAGGTGTTATCAACATATCAATAACATTTAAAAATTTAATTCAAGACTTACAAGGGCTTGTTCATAGATCTTTTCTCCCCTGAAACAGGAAGTGAAGAGTGACGTAGTCATGCTGACACTAACCGCAGAGACGGAATTCACAGCAAACAAATTAGTATTTTAAATTCGAAGAACAAGCCTTAAAAGAGCTGTAAAACAGCTAAAATTTTGAAGAGACGATGTTACTGCTGCATGCATTTTACATTAAACGTTTAAAAAGTTAATAATATTTATGCATTAATTCAAAAATAATAGATAAAATACGCCGCGCGTTTACATAAAGTTTTGCTTTCTTAAAAGTTGCAGTTTTTCCCCCTCTTCATTTGCATACTAAGTGGGAGATTTTTACTACAATTTCTAAGATAACTATAATAAAAACTTTTCAAAATTAGGCAAAACCTCAGATTAGCATAGTTTTGAACATCTATGGCAATTCTTTTTTTTTTTTCCTGCTGCCAAAGAAGAGGAACTTATGTTTGATTGCCTTTGAAATCGATTATTTTATTCAAAATTTAATCTAATCTAAGGTTGCTTTTTGGTCTAAATATGAATTTTACGCTCATATTTCTTTCGATTTGATATAATATCATACGTTTTAAATAATTTTATAACTTATATCTATATCACATACATTACATTTAAATAAATACAATATGCAAGATCGATATCTTAATTTTGACAAAATAGCTTCACTCACAGTATCTAAAAAGAATTATTTAATTTTTCAAAAGAGAGGGCTACGGAAGAAGACTATTTTTATTCGAAATTACTTTGATGTTTTATATTATAAATTATCGAAAATGCTCAGCAAGCTTTGTTTTCTAAGTTTCGCTACTTTAAAATTTTAATTTTGAATTTCTGATACAAATGTTTTTCTGGATGTCGCTCACCCGTTTTGTCGCTGAGCTAACATTCTAAAATTTGTCTTCTTTACTTTTTCATTTTTCAATATTTCAATATAATTTTATAATATTATTTCGCCTTCAAATTATCAATGCATTCTTGTTTACCTTTACAGTTAGAGCATTCAATGATGTTTTCCTCGCCATTTGTGAGTCGGTCTCAAAATGAATTTTCTCCAGATTTAATTCGTGTAGTCTTTCAAAAGTACTCTAGTTTACTTTTCTTTTCTCTTGTCACCTCTTCTCTTCTTGATGTTATTTTTTTCAACCGTGCATAGTAAATTTACCTTCGGCACAGCACTGGATTTTAACAGTTTCGTTTGCCACAATACAAGCAAGTGATTTTTCATATCATTTTCATAATCACTGCATATAAAATGGTCACTGCAAATTCTTGCGTTCTCTGACAAATCCATTCTTTTGTAAAACTTTCCTTAAGCGACAAAAAAGGTGAGTCTTATCTAAAAAAAAATTTATACCAGAAATTCAGAAATTAAAATTTTAAAATAGCGAAACTTAAATAATAAAGCTAACTGAGCATTTTAGATAATTTGAAATCGTATAAAACCTCAAAGCAATTTGACATAAAAAAGAGCCTTCCTGCTTAGCCCCACGTTTTAAAAAATGAAATAATTCTCTTTAAATACTGTGAGCAAAGCCGTTTTGTCGAACTTAAGTCAGCGATCGTGCATACTGTATTAATTTAAATGTAATGTATGTGATGCAGATGTTAGTTGGAAAAGCACTTTAAAAATATATGATATTATACCGAATCAGAAGGAAAATACCCTACGTAAAATTCATAATTAAGTCAAAAACCAAACTTAGATTCGATTAAATTTTGAATAAAGCTATCGATTTCAAGGACAATCCAACATAGGTAAGTTCCTCTTCTTCAGCAGGAAAAAAGAATTGCCATACCAGTTCAAAACTAAGAGAATCTAAGGTTGCTTTGAAAACTGAGTTAACATGAAATATTGAAAACATAAAATTCCTCCCTTTCCGATTTCCATATGAGTGTTATGGCACTTTGCTAGAGCGTTTCTCCCTCCTTTCTACATGTCTTTCGTGTTGTAACGGTAGCACACTCGGCGCGTATTTGAGTAATCCAGGTTCGAGTCCCGTCGAAGGCATTGTTAATTTTTCATGTACTCCTGCTTCAAAAAATACCTAATGACTCTACAGTGACGCCCGAACTAAAAAGGTAGTGGATGATGATTCTTCACCATCAGGATTTGGCGACTGGGTGCCCTAATCCCTACTCGCCCTTTAAAAGGGGGGTATTTTCTCCCTCCTTTCTGCATGCCTTAGTGGTGTAACAGTAGCATACTCAGCGCGTATTCGAGAGGTCCAGGTTCGAGTCCCGGCGAGGGCATTACTAATTTTATATGCACTCCTGCTTCAAAAAACTTATGATTCTACACTATTACTCTTGAGCAATGATGAAACGGGAGAGTGAGATACTATTACATAAACGATACTTTATAACACAAAATTTAAAACGAGAGGTCCAGGTTCGAGTCCCGGCGAGGGCATTACTAATTTTATATGCACTCCTGCTTCAAAAAACTTATGATTCTACACTATTACTCTTGAGCAATGATGAAACGGGAGAGTGAGACACTATTACATAAACGATACTTTATAACACAAAATTTAAAAGTAAAACTATAGATTCAGATTTTCTGAATATTTACGTTAATAGAAAATAAACATATATGATTAAAACTGGTATGGGGTGTCTACGTCACAAGAATATCGCTTCGCAGCAGAATGGAACTACAGTTTTAAACGCGCGAAATCAGAGCTGATGCTGCATAATGACGTCAGACTACTTCCTGCTAAGTCTCACTACGCGCGTTAACACTGGGATTTAACTGAAATTACTAGCTAAAATTACATCAGTGGATCAATCAATATAAAATATGTATTTTGCTTCTGTTCTTGCTTTCGCAAAAATTTGTCCTACCATTGTTTAATTTTATTATATTCTACTCTTAATTCCTTACACAAGAGAAACTGTTTCTCGCAGGAAAGAATTCCTAGTTATTTCATATATGGTTGAAAAATTACACTGTATTAATTTACTGCAACATTAAAAATCCTTTTGAAGTGATTCCAACCATTGCTTCGAGCCCTGAAGCTGTCGCCCACACAGAGAATATGTGTCAAGTACAAAGGAAAGCCTTTGGCACATTCTCAAAATTCCATCTGCGCAAATTCTATCTTATACATGAAATTTGCATTCACAAGTGCTCCATTTATTTGCGCAGAAGCTAAATAAACTTTAACTAGAACTCCATTAACTTCGATTATACCTTCCTAACTTCTTTTCCCTGATTGAACAACTAATCAATCGTCTCTGTTAATCCCCGAAAGATTATTATCCAGATCCAAACAAACCAGAAAAGAAATTTTTTCAAGCAAAGCATTCTTTTCTTATTACGTAAGAGCAAAAATAAAAAGCGGAACAAACTAACAGCAGATTAATGTTAAGGAAGGGAAGCAGAGAGGGAAGAAATGTCAAGAGTTCCAAGAAATATACTAGAATTATTCAATCCACTCTCTCCCACTTCCCTATCATTCCACTTGTTTGAAGTGACTTTGGGATGTTGCCAAATTCGGGCAGAATATATAAATGGCCATAAAATAAAACAACACTTAAATAAAAGGAACCAAAAAAATCACAATCATCAGATTGTTGAATGAGTTGATAGTAAGTACTTGAATATCAGTTTCCTGAAGATCGCTAAAAATACGGTCTTCATATACGTGGGCAGAATTATGACAAGTACTCTCCCTAGTCAAGGTTTTTTTGATAAAGTGCGATGAAGTGTAAAATAGTAACTTCCGTACTTCATTACAGCTAAATATAATTCGTATCTTACTGACAAAATTATTCAGGCTATTCACGATCAAGCAATTTTGCAAGAACAGTAGCATCAGTATGTAGTTCAGTTCAAAACAGTACGTATAATTCATAATTTTATGAAAATTTTCAATAAATGAGTAATCTATACAGTAACATCCATTTCAGTCTAATATTCAATGCAAGTGTTTCATCTAAGTATGCAGTTTGGTTCAAAACAGTAGGTATAATGAATAAATTTTTGAAAACTTTCAATAAATGAATAAATTACACAGTAACCTACATTTCAATCTAATATGAAATCATTTTCCAACTCGGGGTCACCTTTTCATTTGTTTCAAGCGACTGATTATAAATAATCGTCCCAAACACTAACGCAACCACAGTCCAAACTGATATTAGTATGCATTAAGCATAAATAATTCAGGAAATGAATTATTAGCTTCACTAATGAAAACGCAGGTTGCAGTGGCAGCAATATACATTCATCGCATCAGCATTTCAGAATGTCTAAATTGATGCATACATATTACATACATATTTACATAATGAATTTAGGACTAGTTTTGTTCATCACGATTAGTTCCTTCCGTCTTTCGAGAGCTAACTTTCAATTGAGTTCAATCGTTTCCTCAAAAATTCACATTTAACACATTGGAAACAAATAATATATTATTTAATATTTCGTTTATACTTGTCAGACTGTATAACTACTTTTATTAGCCATTTATGCCTGTACATATTTATTTATCTGCATATAACTTATGTTCATAAAAGGTAATTATGCTGGCTTGTTATTTTGTAACTGTTGGTCGCTGACATATAGTTCTAACAGTAAAAATCTTTTAAAGAAGGAAAGTATTCATATTATGGTATCTTTAAATTTAAACTAATTTTTTACGCCCCCCCCGTCTTTCCTTATAGTTATACTTAGCAGAATTTGCTACTCATTAAAAGAGAAATAAAACACAAAAGGTTTGACTCTCGTACGACAAAAATATATTCAGCTAATTAGTTTTAAAGTTCGGGAATCAATGTTTAGGGGGTCATACACAAATTGAAGAGTGAGATATTTAAATTTGCACGTAGTTAAAAATGAAAAACCAACATAGAAAAAGCGTTTCAGACATAACAGATTAAATGACGAGCATTACTAAGCAGAAAGTCATGAAACGTTCTCATCAAATACAATGTTTTTTTCCAAATGGGAGACTTTATTCATAAAATCTTAGAATTCATGTTCTATAAAACAGTGTCTTATTGCAATACTGCCACTTAGCCAAATCATAAAAGTATTTGCATTAATTAAAAGTGAAGAATATTTTAGGACCAATGAGTGTTTTTATGACGGTTAGATTAGGATCCTAAGTAATAAAATTGCATGGGAAAATTAATTACATATTTTTATTAATTTGTTAATTAGTTGTGTGAAAATGGTTTCGTCGTACGGAATGTAGCTAAATTAAAAATAAAAAACGGCACACATTAGCAAATCAGAAAGGACTGAGTAATATCAAAAGAAAAAAAAATGAACCTCGAATTATTCTATGTACTTTTTAAGTCCCCTCAAGAAAAACTGAAAAAGCTAGACAAAAATTACAAATCTTGAAATCATATAGATACGGACATAGGTCGTACATATACGGCCTCGAAGGCTAGAAGGAATTTTCTGCATTAAATTTCATTAACTGGGTTAGGTAACTCATGCAGGTAAAAGTTGCATGAAATCTTTAGTTATGATACTTGGAACTTCCTCAATTCAAATACTGAATGCTGTAGCCTGATTATATAAAAAAAATTCCCATTATCCACTATGATATTTTATTACTTCGAGTTTTCTATCAAGACAGCCGTATATCAGATTAAATTAGAAAAATATATTCATCACGTTTGCTATTGCATAATTTAGAGACTAACTCATGACAGCCAGAACAGTTCTCAGTTAAAAGGGGGGGAGAACACCTGACAGCTCACCTTCAGCAATGCAAATCTTCCAAGAGTTGCTCTGAATTTTTTTATTAGTCAAGCAATATTCCTTAATTGTAGGTTTCCTATGTCTAGCAACACGGCGTGCTACTTCTGAACTGTAACCTTGGATTACATTTAATCTATTAACGTAATGTTTAACTGCTTCTTTTTGTATTCAATATTTCCTTGTGCTGCGAAGAGTTTTAATATGGGGCGTATCAAGTATCTGTTATAAGAAACAAAACTACCAGTTTAAATTTCAGCATGGATCAGCTTTTCTTTGTATGCAGTGTCTATGAAACATGAATTTCAAGGTTTCTAAAAGCAGAATATTAATCGGAACAATCCTGTAAGTTCATAAAACAAGGCGTTCAAAAGCAAACGCAAGTTGCTGAAACAAAACAAAAAAGTGCGTCTAAAAGTGATACCACCAAGACACACCCGAAGTAAGTATTGTTAAGTGCAGCACATGAGCATCTATAAAGTACAAATCTGTACAGAGGTTTAAAAATAACACAACCGCTCCTATACACAACCCACGCAATTACTGTAATTATTATTCACCATAGTCTGTGCACGTGTCAGTAATTTCAAAGCCGATTTTTCAAGTGCAATATGGGTCTTTGGCCTCATATGCAAGAGAAAGTACTGTGCAGAACCGGATTCGAAGCAGACTCGAGGATCACGCATGCGTATTACTCCAGACGGGAAACGGGGGAACAAGAAGAGAACGAGGGAGCGATTGAACGATTTCTGACACCTGGGATAGAATTACGGAACAACTACGTGTCCTGTACTGGAATGTTTTAAATCCCTTTAGATACGTGTATTTTATAATAAAGTTTAGCTCAAAACGGCGAAGGGACATACGGCGTACGTCCTCAAAACGGCGTACGGAAAGTATTAATGTCGTGATGGCTTAAATGCATAATTAGAAAAATCAAAAGTAAAATTAATTATAATATTCCATTCGGATTACGATTTTATATAATTAGTTCCCCGTATATGTCCCAATTCGGAAGCAATCTTAAATTATGAATAGGGCTCATCAGTACTATAGCAGAGTACCATATCAATATTGAAGGTTAAAAACGATTTACTTTCGTTACAAAGAGTGAAGGCGAAATACATAATTAACTTTAAATAAATTTCAACGATATAAAGATCAATTTTAATTTTTCCTGCATTTTAAACAGAATAACCGTTTATGAAATATCATTTTCAAGATCTAAATTTCATGAAAGTGCTATTGTCTCTGTGAGTGGGCTTCCCTTTTATAAAACTATTTCAAAGTTTCTATTATGATGTCAGTCTTCCTATACATTTCAACACTTCAGCACGTCCCCCCCCCCTCCTCAATCAAAAAAAAAAAAAAAAAAACACCTATGCAACAAAACTGCGATAAAATCTTTTTTACATTCAATTTTTGTTAGAATTCTTTGCTCTGCAATTGACAGTTTAACCCTCAAACTAGTGCCGTGAAACTTTCAGAGCGTAAATGGTGTGATGGAATCATTTTCGACTCTATAAAAATTCATACAATTATACAAATTCATACAATTATACATACAAAGCATGTTTTCTTAAAAACCTTTTTGGCATTACATGATTTCCTAACTTCGTCTTATAAAGCAAAGATAACTTTTAAGCACGAAATTTTCCTTTAAATTGAACTACGCAATTTCTTTTAAATTGATTAAGAAAATTAACGTTTCTCATAATTAAACAGAAGTAATTCTTATAATGTTTTAACTTTTTATTACTTGTAATAAAAACACATAGTCAAATTTACTCGCTTAAAACTGGTAATTCATAAACTAAGCTAAAAATAGAGAATTCTATTCCGTAGACTTTACTTTCCTTTTTTTTATAACTTCTCAACAGAGCTTAGTAATCAGAGTAAATTCGGTCTTTGCATAATTTACAATTTATAGCACTTTTTATGATTTTTATTTTAAGACAGGAACCATTTTTGAGGTTATTTTAATTTTTCGTTCATTTTTTATAATTTTACTCATTTTAAAAGCTTACCTCATGAAAATTCAGTTCTCAGACTAGAGTTTGCGTTTGTCCTTTGAAAGTACAGTAAGACTAACAGGTAAGCCTCAGCTTTCATGATTTGTTGGTTAATCGATAAAAGCAAAGAAAACGAGAGTTGTTTTCCTAAGAAGAAGGTTGCCTTAAAGGAAAAGTACCTCCACGCAGGTAACCTCAGTGAGCTCATTCACCAGAAATTTAAACCCGTGCTGAATTACCAGTATTCAGTTGTCATTCTACTTAACCATTGTTAGGTTCAGCGTTTTTAAAAATCACATCACTACCATGTCTAGGAAGATTTGGATTGAAAGTGTTCGAATATTATACGGTGAAAACGGAGAGGAATATTATGAAATGGTTTAAATTTATACGTATTTTCGCTCATGACATAAGTTGCAGGTTAAAGTAAAACGATACACGAAAATATCATATATGCATGCATATATGTATTTATGTATGTATGATGCACACGTAATAGGGAAAGAGGGAGAGACAGTCAAGGTGAAGATAGAGAGACAGAGACAGACCAAGGGATAGATACAATACACTTTTGAAGACAGAAAAATTTTAAATAACCACATCAAAATCCTATGTCTTGTGAGTTAGCAGCAAAGAAATATAGAACTGCCATCACTTAAGCTGACAATTTAAAATGTCATTCAGGACTCCTGAATGACATTTTAAATTCAGGATAACTTTTGCTTGACGTAATATTTAAAATTCACAATTGTATTTGCACCAGCATAGTTTAATATGTATATCTTCATTAATATTTATACAAACGCCCATTTCCTATCTCAATTTTTGAGTTACCAGTATTTATAACTAATCAATTTACTCACTCATATTTAACATATCTTAAGCCTCATACCGCATTCCATATATATATATATATATATATATATATTGCATTCCAATGGGCATCTGCCAATATTTTGCTTTCAATTAAAAATTTCAGAAATAAATAGTAACATATATCTTCTAACGAGGGCACATGAAGAAATATAGAAATGGAAGACGATGTAGTTCTTCATTAAATCATTCCTTCGTATTCGAAAAACATGGGACTTTTTATGCATTTTATTTTCTCATATGAACAGTTATAACTGAGATGAAAACATTTTATTCAGAACCTTGTCCCCTTTTAGTCAAATAAATTACCAAAGAAAGGGGAAAACTAATGAAATAACGTATGGAATCTAATTTAAAAAAATAACTTTATTTTCTTCAGTCTATATGTCATTAAAAGCTTTCACAATAATACCTCATTTTTAATGGTTTACACAAAAGAATTTCGACATTTTTAAAGGTCTTTCGTACTAATGGAAACTTCATCAGTAAGATGGAATTTTTCAAGGTGAAACTAAGAATAATGACGTTCTTGACGAATGTTTTTTAATTACAAAATCTGAAATACCTTTCACGCAGCCAGAGATATTACAGTAGTAATGTAAACGAAAAGGGAAGTCTGAATTCAAATTTCCGATTTGATTTACAAGCGAAAGATAATTGAAGGTGGCTTAAGAGAGAAAATTCGCAGCAATTAAAATTGATATTTTTTTAGAACAATTCACTTTTTCGTCACATGTGTATTTTGTGAATTAAAACAAAAAGGAACTAGGAAGATTTTACATAAATTCAATTGTACTCCCCCCCGGCCGTTACAAAAAATTTGTCTCCTAATATTTTCCCGTTTACGCTGCGACAGTATGCTTTCTCAATAAACGTCGAGTGTAATTGATTGCCTCGTATATTATTGCAACTCTCTTGCTATGAAACTCTACAAACAACACCAACAAAATAACTGTAGTTGGGCAGCAAGAAACGCTGAAATAATACATGTAAGTCATCTGTCTGATTTTGCCAGCAACATTTCTGATCCTATTATCACTACCACCGACAGAGATTAAAGCTATAAGAAAATACCCTATCTATAGCGAAACTATTTTATTTCTTTTGCTAGCAGCAGTGCCTTTTTACAAAAAAGATTTTTCCATTACAAGACATGTAGTAGAATTTTCGATATTTCCGCTAAGCAAATAAATACAGTAGAACTCCAATTATCCGAACCCTATTCGGATAATCAAAAATTCGGATAATTGGATTTTTCCCGAAGGAAGAGTCTAAGCACACTTTAATTAATTATTGCATGTATGGTATATTGAACATGGAATAAAAAAAACTATTTTTAAAGAAAAAGATGTTTTAATTAATTAAAATGAAAAGGCAACACTTTTACGTGCATGTTATACAGTAGAACTCCAACTATCCGAACCCTATTCGGATAATCGAAAATTCGGATAATTGGATTTTTCCCGAAGGAAGGGTCTAAGCACACTTTAATTAATTACTGCATGTACGGTATATTGAACATGGAAAAAAAAACTATTTTTAAAGAAAAAGAGGTTTTAATTAATTAAAATGAAAAGGCAACACTTTTACGTGCATGTTATATAGCGTACTGTACAGTACTTACAAGTGCTGAACGTCATTGCTTGCCGAGCATATCGGTCAAAGTAAGCTTTTTGACAGACACCCTACCTTCACTTAAAATTTCTCAGCCAGCCGTTAGTTGCTTTAAGAGATGAACAACCCAGCTTCTGAGATAAGATCTCACCTTTTTCACAAACAATCGGACTCGAAATTGTTTTCCCATAGAACATTGCTGCAGAAACCACTTGAAAACGACATCTTCTAAATTTTTGTTAGTTTGCAGCCTTCATTGATTTTCTTGACGACGCACGCATTTAATTTCCAAGTAAAAATTAACTATATGAAATAGTTAGTTACAATTTGTTGACAAAGCTTTGCGTAATCATTATATTATTTTGCATTTCTTATGTAAACAACTAAGTACTTTTTTTTGTGTGTGTTTAAGTTTAAATGAACGGGATGACTATTTAGATAGCAATAGGTAACATATTTACAAAGATAACAACAGATTTAAACCGATTAGTAAATACACGATTTGTTGACGGCATTTATTCAATGCGTATCATTTCGTAAAGCTTTAAAAAAAATCTTAAAAAAATAGGCGTAGTAACTGCACATATTTTCAAAAACACATACATGAGTAAATCACAAGTATTTTATCAGTCAAACCATTTAACTATTGTAAAAACAACTGTACGCTTCAGAAGGAAACTTTTCGCAGACGCTTGCAGCTTTAAAACTAGCTCTGTTAAATGTCAGGTGATAAATGACGAAAGATAAATCAGGATCAGACAAGCATTGCTGTTTATAACGAATATGTGTAATATGGTAAAAACTCTTTTGTATAAACGGATGGGAGTGTTGTCATGCAAGGTTAGCGAACAAAAAACATATGGAAACATAGCCAATTTGAGATTTTTTTTTTACTGTAAATGTTGTCTGTAAGCAAATAAAGCAAGTATGTAGTCTGTCTACATAGACATGGGTATTAAGTGTCGTGCTAACATAACGAATCATATGTACAAGAATAAACAGCAGGTGTGTTTATTTTTAAATCTACGTAAAAATAAAAAAATAAAAAAAATACTGCTATTTTAAAATGTTTCCAAAGAAACATGTCATTTAAAGCATGAGAATTTTTTTTTTTTGACATAACATGCTTCTAAAACGTTTGTTGCAAACAAACATTATGTCAGCAAAACATGTATACAAAGTATAATTTGTAAAGCTTTATCTCCATCTAGGTAATTTTTACTTCCCGAAAAAGCAAATATCCCGTAATGGAACAAGAAAAATCCCTTGACAGTTATTCCCAACTTGGCATTCCTTTCTCTCTGCATATAAATATAAAAGAAATGGGTTTACGGATTTTCAGCCTCCTTTTTCTGTAAAAAAAAAAGGAAAAAAATTCTAATCCTGTGATCTCGCATTTCAGTAATTTTTCCTAAAGGCCAGTAAACCATATGTAATATTACAAATACATTTAAAACACCAAAAGGTAAAAGGAGACTTATTATAAAGTTAGTTTATGTAATTATTTGATTTGTTTTGAGTTTGAATAGCAAGTGTCTGGCTCTGGGAAAGGGATTCATTTGTCCTAGGCCTAGTACTGTTTCATTGATTTTTTATTAATTTTTTGCCTCCATATTTTTAAAATTAGTAAGTCTCGCATTCCAATCAGATTTCTTACAAAATAATTGTATATATTGTATATATTATTGCATGTATATATTGCATATGCGTTGTATATGTTATTGTATGTATTGTATATAAATTCAAATATATGTATCTATTTGAAGTTCCTCGAACGTGGCTTAAGCAGATTACAACTAACTTAAGCTGGTTTTCCAACGTGAAACCCCCATGGTTTTCCCCATGTGTAACGTATATACGAGCTAGTTGCCCTTAGAAAGTCCTCCACGAAATCATCCCTTCCCTTAGGCAGATAGCGAGGCTTTGCCATAATCACACACACACCAATGTGTAACCCCTGACAATTAACACACACACACACAAAAAAAAAAGATGAAATAGCTGTTAAATTACCAGAAAATAATATTTATGTTAGTCGGTAATTAGCTATTTCTTCCTGACGTCATTCGAACACGTAAAATGAAGTTAAAAGTTCGTAGTGAAATAGTATAAAATTAGTCTGAAAATCTAACCCACATTTACTGAAAAGTGTTATTTCTGTGATTTGATCTTCTTTTCAAACTTAGTTATATAAAAGAAGGGGATATTTTCAGGTCGGACTAACAGCCAGGAAATAAATTTACTGAAAAATTCTGCCTGAAGCTTACTTGGAAAGATAGCTATAACGGCTGAGCTGGGAACGGATTTGTTTTCGTAATTAGCCAAATTTTGTACGTTTAGAAAAACTTTTTCCGATTACTGTTACTACTGCTTGAAACTGCATTTTTATGAGAGGAAACTTCATACTAAATGGTAAAACAATTGTCTAACATGAAGAATTAATAATAAGCCAGAATAAAAACTAAAATGTCCATGTCAGCGTTTTTTAAACCATGTGTTACGAATATTTAATTCAGATACATGAATTTAAAGAAATTGCATTAATTGACATTAATGAGAAGAATTGCCTGCCATATAAGGAAAAAGGAGTTTGTTGGGCTATCGAGTGACTCAAACTTAAAAACCTCAATTTTCACAAAAATCCTTGATCGAATTCTGAATCGGAGCTAGAGAATTCTGAAATGGCATTGAGTGTTTTTCAGCCATTCAGCAACGCAATCTGCGACTTTTTCAACTTTAACGTTTAATAAACTCCAATGCCGTTCAACGTTGAAAAACGTTGAAGATACTTTACGTAAAGCAATATCAAATGTTGCACCAAGATTTAATTTGTTAACAAGGACATTAACAAGGATATTAGACAAACAGCAAAAAACAAGCATATCCGTCTCATTAAAACGTGATTTTCTTTCATTTTTCTTTGCATACTGAAAATAAATCATAAAACTGCTTCTTTATGCAGTAGTTTTATGATTATGTTTAAAGTACTTTTATCCATATTGTTTAACAAATAAATAAATTATTTATGGGAAAATATTAATTTAGATACAGTAAGACCCCGCTTAACGCTGTTTCGTTTAGCGTTGTTTCGGTTTAGCGCTCTTTTATCTCAACCCGGGGATTCTCCGAAATTGTGCGCAGCGCTAGGTTTCCAAATAACATATCCGAAACAGTGTAGTTGTGTTTCTTGCTTGGTGGACGCATTTTTATCATTTGAAACATTTGTTGACATTATTGTAAGTTTAAATTTGTATAATACTGTAACGATTAATACAGTGACAAATATTATGATCTTTAGTTTTTATCATGGGTGATAATAAAAAACAAGAAAAGAAAGCAACCAGGAAAAGCATTTCACTGGAAACTCAAATGCAAGTGATTAGAAGATTAAATTCTGGTGAACGTCAATCTCAAATTAGTGCTGCATTGATTTTGGCAACTTCAACAATAAGGACAATTCTTAAGAATAAAGAAAAAATACTGTCATCGGCAACTGCAACTACGTCAAGCTCTGCAACTAGAATTACCCGTTCTAGAAATAACATTATAGAGGAAATGGAAAAACGACTGTCTATATGGATTGACGACGAAATTGAACGCAATATGCCATTAAGCCAATCTATCATAATGCCTTCTTGACAAAAAGGCAGAAAATTGGAAACCCAGAATAGACTGAATGATCTGACTGAGAATTTTATTTGTTTTTAAAAGTATATGCGTTTATATTGTTTTTATTTTTGTAAGAATTAAATGTTGGATTTTATTTTTATTAAAAAAAACATTATTAAATTTAATGCCTAACCATTTTTTATCCGTCTTCCCCTAACCCCATTATATGTTAAGATAGCCTCGCTTAGCGCTGTTTCGCATTACGCTCTACTTCGATGGAACGTATCCCCCGCGTTAAGCGGGGTCTTACTGTATTTTTATTCTATATTTAATATTTGGCGTGTCAAAAAGCTCTCCACGGTAAAAAGGGGTCATGAATAATGTTCAAGGTCTATGAGAAGCGACTGCAGGCCTATGTGAAGTGGCAATGGAACATTTTTAACAGCACAAACAATGTATGCGTACAAGAGTACACAGCAGTGTATGGTATTTAAATATACGTACATATAACGAAATTATCATATTTCTCAATGCTTATTGTCGTAGAAGATTGTATGAAGACGTGTGTCCAGGTAGCGACTGAAAGAACCGAATTCTGACAAAAGCATTGCCAATTTTTCCCATTTTATTCCACTTCTCATACACATAACTACCAACATGCCTTCATGGTGTAACGCTAGCACATTAGGCTTGTATTCGAGAGATCCTAGTTCGAGTCTCGGCGAGGGCATTGCACATTTTTCAAATCTCTCCTACATTAAAAAAACCTAATGACTTTACAGTATGCTTAAAAATATAATTATATCTTACGCTTAAGTGAGTTTGTGAACAATTAACTTATGCTTTACTAACTGAAATATTCATAATAAATAAAATGCTGTTATGGAATATGCGATAAAACAAGCGCAGCCATAACTGCACCTAATAATGCAAGATTAAACGAGGCCTTTCCATTCATACTTGGGTGGTAGACTTTTAATATGCTTGTTGTACAAAGACTAGATATTTTATTTATTACATACTACTTTAATATATCAGGCATATTTATAAATGTGCCTGGAGTAATAAAATAATATACAATCGATCCATAAATTGAATTTATACACAGCAGACAGAATTGACTTTCAGCTTCAATTTTTTTATCAGGCACAAAATTAATCAACTGTAAATATTATTGACTATAAATTTGCACAAAAGAATTCTATGGAAATGTTTCGACACATGAATGCGGGAGACCACGTTTAAAAGCACAGAGTGTTGACCTGATTAAAGTAATGATAAGACGGTTTAAATTCCTTCGTATAAACAGAATTTCGTGCAAAATATTTTTACTGAATTCTGCCACTAAAACAGAAATTCTATTTTTACTTGAAGATAAACATACTCTTAGTTCATAAAGAACGATATCAGCAATGCTGACATCTTTTAAAAGTACTTTCTGCATGAAGTTTTAAAAATTAACGCTGAGTCTTAAGATTTCCGTAAAGCTAACATTACTAAAGAAAGAAACATTAATAAATGAAAGCATTATTTGTTCTTAAACCAAAACAATAGGAAATTAATTACCTCGGTTCTTTAATAAACTGAATTTTGGAGTATGCGATGCAAATAAAGTACGAATTTGTAAATTAATAACGCGAGGCTGCATTAAAGAAGCGGAAATCTCAGGCAGACGAATTCTCTAATGTAAAATCGTCAGCAATCTGATTCCAATCCTTCTTGATTTACATAAAGCATCAGGGAATACAGATGATAAACTTTCATTTTATCTCTAGTTGTACTAGACGACGGAAAACTTGCCTTAAACTCAGCCCAAAATTTTCTTATAGCATCAGCCAAAACTGTTCAAAGAAATTTCCAGCAAAATATCGCCAAATCGCTGCCACACCAACCAACCCAGCACTTAACTCGCACGATGCAATTAGTATGCTCAATAACGCGTCTCCCTTCCTCTCTCGAATGTTCCATTTAACCTCGCGTTCATTCCAATCGCAAGGAGTCGAAGAGACGGAAGAATGTTTACCCCTACACACAGCCCCTCCATTCTTCCTTCTGTGTACATACAAGTCGAGACGTTTATCGCTGAAATGATCTGCCTGATATTTTTCTGACAAAATCCACTTGAAAACTCGTGTACGAAAACTAAACGGACGGCTTGATGGATGTAATACCATCGGGAAAGCAAAGAGAATTAGGCTGTTTAAAGTGAAATCAACTCCGAATAAGACAGTTAAACTTCCGCTTTTATGTGTTTTTCTGGAACAATTTTAACAGCTCACCTTAATTTACACGAATTTCACACGCTCGCTATTATGAATGACGAAATCGCGAAGTTTTAATAAATATCACTGCATATGAGAGCTATAAAATGGTTAGAATATGTTTGAAAATGGTAGCATTTTATTAACTCTCTTTCTTCCTCCAAAGGCGTTTTCTTGCCCTTTTAATGCAGTACTGCATTATCATGTTGTATTAGTAACTAGAAGAAGACAAACCTTAATTTAGTTAATTAAAATACCAAATTAAATGGTTCTGTGGAGGGATAAATGATACTATACATGTCTTCCTCAGTGTGGTAGAAAAACTTTCTCCAGAAGCACTTACCATTCGATTGTTGAACATCTGAATGACTCATATACAGCTAGCCCTATCCATAAACAATACGGTTGGCATTTATCTTATTGTTTATCGATAGTTGTTCAAGAAAAAGGTCACTAATAAAAAAGGTGAAAAATTATTTACGAACAATAACGCAGTAATCGATGGGTAAAATCGCTGTGGGCTAGAGTTCACTGAACACCAAATATTTTTTTTTTCCACTAACCTAAACGTTTTAAATACGGAAGCAACAAAATTATATAAGAGTTGTTAATGAACATATCGAGATTAAAAATTGGGCACATTTTATAAATCTAGACACTTTTAGCACACATTTGTTGCATCTCATTATCTCTGTTTACTTATACGTTTACAGACAAGTATTATATTACAATTCACTTCCGGATTTACCTTCTTTTAACTGCTGAATTCTAACCTTTTAAATATAGAAGAAAATACGGAACTATCATTAACAGGTCACATATTTCTCAGTCTGAAAAATAAATAAGTCAAGAGTAAAATTGGTATTGATATTAAGCTTTCTCTTCAATCAAGTTACATTATTTTTGGAAATCATACTGGGAAGCATTAGGGGGGGCAGGAATGTGAGCTCTAAAACCATACTTCTGATACACAAGAAGCAAATACGAGGCACCAATGGATAAAAAATGATAGCTGTAAATTATCAATTAGAAATTCGCTTCCCTGTTGTGAAGTCGTCTACAGACAAAGGGAGAAACAAAGATGCTTGCTGGGAGACAACGTGTGGGTTGGGACTCCAACGTTCTTTTAATCTAATTACCAACTCTGCTTGCACGGCGATCATTTTCGTTGCTGCTTCTTATTTGGAGTCGACAGTAATGAAATCTGAAGCCATACAGAACTGCAAGTATTTCTTAGCCGCCATTAATGGTCACAAATTTAATACTTCTACATATTGCAAATTGTTTGCTATAAAAGGAAGCACTCAAAAGTAAGCTTAATGTTTTTGGTAAAATTATATCCTAATATTTAGCTTATCATCTTAAAAAAATCCGAAGTTAATAAAGACATGCTCAGAAAAAAACCTGTATTTTAATTAGTCGAAATTATTTCAGACAGACAGAAGAAATCGTATAAACCAATTTCTAATTAAATTAAAATTTAAATCTTGTATGATTCAAGACTCAAATTTACATAAGAAAAATAATTTGCCTTATAGAGAAAAATATTTTGAAATTTTCAATAACAAGCATCTTAAATGGATTAACTTGCTTTTTTGAAGTTTAAATATTAACTGATTTAGAAGTTTACACTAGAAAAATAATTTATCCCATTTTGGGGGTTAAAAAAAAAAAGGAATTTTCCAAAATAAGCATTTTAAACGGATTAATTTTCTGAAATTTAAACATTAACCAACAAAAATATTTCCTTTCCTCCACTTTATATTATTGAGTTAATTAAATTTTTCAGTTCCCTGTCAAAATTTAGTAGCATGCAAATAAATTACAGTTTCAGAGTTTAATTACTTGTAGTTTGTTTTAAAGAAAGCCTTAAATGCCTGTAGTCTATTTTAAACAAAGGAAGCATTATTATATTACTCTACATTTAAAAATACGTCATTTCTGGGGATGGTCAAGACAATGAAACATTTATAAACTATTAACTACTTCAAAAAATGACACAAGACCAAGCTTGCATAAAATCTAACGTTAGGTTAAAATTTTGAAAGTTATTCAGGGCCAAAAATGGAGACGTACTATTTGTTTTCTCAGAATACCCTAATGAAATCCAGCGACGTTATCATCCGGGAGAGCTTTTTAATTACGTCATTAACCGAGGATGATTTTCGTCCATCGACGCTATCGATTAATCTTTGCCGCCGAATTTAATCGATAGGGAGAGATAGACCATAATGATTATTGAACCAAAGCTAATTGATTTTTACTTGAATTTGCCGCTACAATAGTGTGGGAAATATGATTCCGCCGTGCATTTCAAATACGGATGCGCTAATAATGTACAGTCACCCCTTCAATTTTTTTTGGAAGGGGGGATAAAGTCTTTAACCGCTAATGAAATCAATTTACAATGTAAATGTACCTCCTTTATCGAAAAAATTTACAATGTTAAAGTCGTAAAATTTGTTCAAAACGTTATCATCGGAAGCGCAGCCCAATCTTAACCATTGCGCTGTTACAAAGATTACCATCTAATTGATATTTTGTAGAACACTGCCAGGAATAGCAATGACGTGGTCACCAAGAGGAACACAAAAGATATTACAAAGAATACATGATAAAGTGATAAAAATCAAAAAAGCGTGAGACAAAGAAAGCATAAAATCTTGCTTCTTTCTTTTTAAACATAAAACTCAGAGAAAAGCAAACAACAACACCTTACAAAAAGACAAACTATGCTTAAGTCAAGAATCAGGATGCTGACAGAGTTTCCTGTAATTTTCGAAACTGGGTATAAAAACTATGCTTTCTAAGAGTTAACCATTGAAAAACAAATACAAATTATAGTTTCGCCATTTCTTTGTCCTAGATAAGATACTGCCAACTTAGCTGTATTTTTAAAGGAAGTTTGCATACTTGAATCACCAAATAACCGGTTTCCGGGCTAAGAGTTTTAGAGTTCCTGGTACATGATGCATTTAATTCCAAATATTTTGCGATAGTTTTTGAATTAAAAACTTGCTTTTTAAACTATGCGCTTTAACTGAAAATTTAAAGCTGTCAAAATGTACACTATTTCATTACAAAAAATATTACTCCATTTATATATATATATATATATATAAAATACAGAAACTAGTAAATTATTTTCATCTCAACGACAGGGATAAAGTAAAATAAACGCGTCTGTAGAAAATATTTAATAGTCCTGAAAATTAACTAATTGCTTTTGCTTTAATCAGCATTTACGAAGTCAAACTCTGATCTGCAAGATAAACAGCTTCTGAGAATAAAATGTGCAATGTCGAACTATTGCGTCGATTTCTTATAGACAAAATGTCACAAACTTTGAAAAAAAAAAAAAAAAAAAGCTAAATTTAAAAAAGAATATCCCCTCTTAAGCGGGGGAAATGTGGCAGCAAGCGCACGAATGTTTTCATCTCCGAAAAGGAATCATATAATTCAATAGCATCGAAGTTTTGTGTTCTTTAAATGTTAATGCCAGTGGCGAGGAAATTCTCCGCTACAATTACATTGCCCTTCTCAATTACTAATTAGTCAATTATTTGTATATGAATATTTACGATAACTTCAAATAATAAAGAGATAATACAAGTTTAGTAATTGATATAAATATGCACCATTAAAATTATCCGGTAAGTCCAGAATGATTAACTTTTTGATTGAAAAAGCCGTATGGCATCTATATATTGACGCATAGTGTTAATGCAGAGCTAATATGATAACAGACGCCTTATATATGCAACTCAAAAGTTTTCCAGACGACGATGCTCTTTTGTCTCAATATAATGGGTACTTTATGTATAAAATTTCGCGGCTTCGAGACAAATGGTTTTGTATTTAACAGCAGTCAATACACACAATGTCTGTTAGAATTTCAAATTCGATAATTTTCAATTATAATTCACAACAGTTGTGTAAGTTCACGTAAAAGTGCACAACATATTTTGCCAAAGTGCAATAAAATCAGTTAAAAACGTTAAGACGAGATTTACGATCATACTGAATATCACAGATTTCAAGTTACTCATTCAAGGACAAATCACCCAGAGCTATGAGTGTGACACGAAAGAAAACAAGAAACGAAAATAAAAATAGGCAAGTGTAATAAATTATTTTTTAATTAAATGCATTGCGCTGTATAAGATTAAAATATGTAGATTTTGAAGAAAGCAATGTGTAAGCGAAACACAGGCGAAATACTTATTTTTACTAAATTATTTTCTTATAAAGCTATATGTATCGCAGATAAATATAAATATCAAAAGCAAAGAAGGATGTCGAAGTTATGCGGTCATAAGTAAATTTAAACAACGAATGTCATAGAAACGGGCTGTTTAAAATTTGTCACCTTCTTTATTATCTTCTCGGATGTATTTCAATTTTATTATCAATTTTGGGTTAACACAACACGCCAAATAACGATTATTTGAGGTGTTAAAGCACCTAGAATTAGGGTAATATTTATGAATTTGCGACACTTTTCAAAGGTTTAAAATAGAACCATTTTTGTTACCTGCAGAAATGCAAAAGCGCTACAGAACTGCATTTCAATTTCTGCAGCTGAAGAAGAAGGTTTTATGTTTAATCCTTCGAAACTAGTCTTGCAAATCTACGAATATTACGCCGATTCTTGTTTCCTTAACACCTCCACTAATTATTATCCATTGTTCATCATATGTAAAAAGTGGTAATTTTAGTCTATCTTAGATAATAAAACTTTTCATATAAGTTGAACGATAGACGGTGTCACAAATTTTTCCCCTGCCAACCGCCACAAAACTTTTTAAATCTCTATTATTTATATGCTCTTTAGCATTTCACCTGCATTAGCAATATTTTTAGTAAAAGACGGATTTTTAAATTAGCAAGCATTGTGAGCTTAGAATTAGAATCTTGTATTTCCTTAAATTATGTTACATTTCTTCTGATTAGTTTTTGAACCAGCAGTTTGCGAAGGAGCTTATTCTAAGTTTAACTTTGATTATTTCAGAATTGTCTTCTTATAAATTACAGAATTTTTCTGTAAATTATTATTTACGACTTCTGTAAATTTTATTTACGACTTCATATAAGTCGTAAATAAAATCTAAAATTAGCAGCTGTAACACTATATAAAACGGTTTCAAGCATTTCATGAGTGTATTTGAATATAAGCATGAAACCATTCTTCAAAATATCGTAATACAAATTTAAATTTCTACACGAAATTTAAATGAAAGGCAGTCGAAACAAAGTCTGATTAATAGACTAAATGATTTGATTTTTTCTAATTCAGTGCCAGAACAACGTTATTAAATTTAAATGCATTAATGAGAGAAAAAAATTTTAAATCAAGCCCTTCGGCGATTCATGGTAAAAATTCAGCGATATTTCAATATAGCCATTTAGAGAAATATTGTTGTTGTTGAAAAAAGTGATCTTAATGTAAATATATTTGCAAATTTTATCTGTTTTTAGAGTGGGATCCTCTAGGCTCATGTGTAGTCATTCTGAGCTTTGAATGAATAAATGGTAAGAAGGATTAAAAATCGAGAGACAGCTTGATTATTAAGAAGGTTATTTACAATTAGAGCTGAATTGAAAATAAATTATTATTCAAAAGGTGTACTGAAAATAAACTCTAAATATATATTTATTTAAGTAATAAATTTTGTGTACCCAAATTACGTAATAAAGTAAATATTCTCTACATAATATAAATACAGAAATAAGCTTGCGTAACAAAACAATACCAGACCTCCCAGAATCCGGAACTTCATATTATTACGAGTGCCGTTAATTGTTTTCTCGAACTCATGCTGTGCAAGCTCTCACTCGCATCTTACCTGTCGTAAACATAGAGAAACGAAATGCGATTATCCGTCATTAAAAGCTTATTAAATTGTCTAAAAACTCATTTTTGGAGAGATTAGGAAACTAATGCCACAAGAACATTCAAAACGCAGAAAGCTACTGTTCAGTTCAACCAATGCCATGTTGCGGAACATTTTCTCCGTCCCACATTATAATTAGAGTTTGAGGACTGATGTTTATTTGATTTTGCATTCCACTGCAAGTAATAAGGAATGAGTGACGCCTAGACTCGTGCTATTTTCCCTATAATTTACTGAGAACAGATATCTAAGAGTTGTTTCTTGTTTACAGGGATGGTTCTCTCTGTTTAGTAATGAAAATGGCCCGGGAGTTGGAGTCTTCTTTAACTTTTTTATCTTCTGTATTTTTATTAACCTAAAAGACTCAAGACATTTATAATAAAATAAATAAATTAACAGCTCGCCGTATTCGGCATCATATCTCCCGAAATTTACTCGTGCAGGTATGGAATCTTTGTTATCTATGCTATTAAAGCATTATGAATTACTCTAAAAAAATCATAAAGATTTTATTTTTAGGGAACCTCACCCTGTCTTTCTTATATGAAGAAATCTAAAGTACATATGTAAATCTAATATTTAAAGAAACAGAACTTGTATGTTTCGAACTTCTTTCAACAAAAGGTGCATAGAGGGCATAGATATCAGTTCGTGCACTGTCATTTGTATGTTTATTTTGATTAACATGATAATTAACATGTTGCTTTTATTTATTTATTTACTTGTTTTGCTAATTCTGTCCTATTATTTCTACTTTTTCCACCAGTTTCACCAGAATGTAAATTATGTGTGATCAATATAGTGAACGGAGGTGTAAACTCAGACAGAGGATTTGGCAACGAACAAGCAGCGCCGTTTCTCTCATGAACCTTCCACCTGTAATCTAAGCTAATTTCAGTGAGTGTTTTTTTGTCACATGCTACTATTTATGCTTAGAGGTCACGCATAATTTGCAGCCGGGTTGATAGAAATTAAATTTACTATTTGTGCTGCAAACATTTTTGTTCTTGTATTCCAAGAACCCTAAGTACAGGAGAATAAATTTATCAAATTTTTAGTTGCGCCTATAAAACGTAGTGTTAGTGAACTTTTAATTTAATTTTTAACTCTGGTCTCTGCTCATCAGAGTTCCAGATCTCAAGTTAATTGCAGAAATGATAAGTCATAGACAGCTCAGGAAGGTTAATAAAGGAATAAGATAAGGGTCAATCCGATTTAATCTTACATATATGCTCAAAACGTTTTCCGGTTAAAGTTCCATTTATTTGTTGGAGATCAATAGCTATGATTTCATTATTCTGTTGGAAACTGTTGCATAACCTTAAGATAAATATTTAAAGAATGTTACAATTTGTGACAGCAAATTAAAGACCTTCTTTCGATATTAATTTTTTGTTTAAGATGATAAAGTATTATTTATCAATGCCAAACGATGCTGTTTCACATGTTTTCGCAATCTCCTTTTCCGCAAGTAACTCCCAAATGCATCCCCGCAGTTAAATCATTAAAATAACTAAACTGCCATTCACAAAACATATATCAATGTTTGTTGCTTAATCTTCCATCTGCCTCTTCTTGCAAATGGCTTCTTTGAAAGAAGTAACTTTAAACAAATCCAGTTTTTAACACTGACAACTTTAAAGTTGAGATCCGCATAAGTATATTCAGAGTATCGGAATTTCTACGACAGAGATTTGAAAACTACGTACTTAATGCCACTAATGCAGTTACAATCAGCAACTTGCTCAAATTAAATTTTTTTTAAAGTAAATTCAGATTTTCCCTAAGATTTAATGAAATATGGTGCACTTCATAACAAGAGTACAGATTTACATTTGCAGCGATGGATTTAGCAAATATAAAGCAGATAGGCTATGTGTGTTTTTGCACTACTACAATACCCTTTCTTGCATCTGTATTTTTTTATTCAGTGGCTTTTTACTAGTTTTATGATCCGTCTCTGATAACAGATAACGGCTGAAAATAAATTTTAGAAAACGGATATGCATTTATTATTCATTGCGCTTCAGTCTATTAAGGCAAAGCAAGCGAAGACTTAACTTCATAAAAGAAAGTGCCCTCATGGAGGATGTTTCGCGTGAAACAAACCGTTTTTTCCCCCAACGTTGCAGACGGAGGAAACCATGAAAACATCATTGGAACCAGACCCCAATCGCAGGGATTAGAACCTGGATCGAACTACATCTGATAGGCAGATATAAGTATAGCAAATACACACTTAACAGTGTTTGTACTTTAATTCCGTACAACACAGACAGAATTTGAGAAAAAAAAAATCTTGCGAAACGACGCATGTCACGAGGAAAATGTCTGACTGACGAAGTTATGAATGTACCAATTTTCTAATCGTTTAGCTTTTATTATTAAATAATTTTACTTTAAAAAACACAGTGTAGAAAACTTTGCTTTTTATGAGATCAATTATTATATGCTATAAAGCATCTAGATATAATAAAAGCAATAATAACGAGCAGCACAATTTCTTTCAAGAAAGCCGAACTAAACACAACTGAAGCCAATATAAAATAAATAAATAAACTCCAGCAATGATGGAATTTCAAAACTAAATTCCAATAGAAGAGAAAATCATTTTGGGGTCAGTGGTACCACAGATAGCTTTCCAGCCGCACCGCGATTAAAAGCGCAAATATTCGGCAATTTTCTGTCAGAAAGCAGTTGAAAAACTCCATATATTCAGTTTTTCCGAGAAATAAATAAAAATCGTGAAAACTGCTGCACATGCACTTACCCCGTCCATCTCAATTCCTTCTGCTGTGCAAGTCGAGTGCACTTTCACATCACCATTTATTCCGTTTTATATCGCCCGAAACTGCCGGTCGCCGGCTTGAAGATATTAAGAAATGATTATAAGCGAGAAATACGGATCCAAATTGAAGCCTTTTTAGCGTTAAAAGCGCTTTTTGAACCCAGTCGTTATATCCTCCAAATAACTAGTCTCTTCGACTTTGCGGCGCCATTTAAATGCGATTTAACATTTCCCGGTGGCTTATCGAGTCTTCAGCTGATCGTTTGTCTGGAGTTTTTCTTAAAATAATTAAAGTCAAAAAGAGATTATAAACATTTTCCACAGTGTTTATTCTACCTCTCTTTAAAATAAGTTAGACTACACAGACGTCGATTCCATTAGCAGACAACATGAAATAAAGATGGAAGCAAGCCTGCATTTTTCATTAGTTCATGAGATACGAATTTTCTGTTTAATATGCATTCACTGAATCACTTAATAAGGCTCAAATAAGTAAAGCTTGACACACTTCTAAAGATTATTGCATATGCAAGAATTATTTTAACCAGCAATGATTGTATTATTTGAATCACAAATATATCGTAATATAATTTGGATCAATTTATTATACCAATACTAATTTATAAATTTTTCCAACTCAAGGCATCCTTAAAGATATGTAAGGGATTTTGCTTTTTATAAAATGGCAATTAAATACGAATTTGAATAGATCAAACAGTTACTAACTTTTTTTGTTTAAAAAAAGTACCCAGGGGTGTTAATAAATCATTAGAAGTTTGAAAAACCAGTCTTATGTGCCAGATCCCTGTCTTTCACATTAACAGAAAGTAAACTAAAAAAAAAAAAAAAGCGACAATATCTCGAAGGTTAACGAAGGTCAAAGTAATTTAAGAAGGAAGGATTCATCATCTAGCAAAGCAAGAAAATGCATCAAATATGAAATATATATATATGACGAAAAATAATATGAGAAGTAAGTTTCATCTCTCTTAATTTATAGAGGATTACTAGAATGCACAATAGTGACTTGCTAGCGTTAGGAAGAAAAAGAAAAGGCGGATGTAGGAGGGGATAAAAAAAGCAGATACTTGGACTTTTTTTTCCCTAGAGTTTGAATGCGGAAGGATTTCGGAAATAAGATCCAAACAAGAAACTTCCAATAGATAGTAATCAGATCTATTTGTTTCACTACACGATAACTTAACGAACTCAAAAGAGTGGTACGGTTTTTGTAAGTCCAAATACGAAGCAAATGTTAATAAATATTTCTTTTTAAAAGCAACAATTTATTATTACTGTTGGTAGTGTAGGTAACATTTGTTGATCAAGCAGTTTCTTTTTAAATTTAGTTTTATACAAAGTAATATTTTCTAACATATTGCCAGTCTTTAATAACTGGCGTGCGCCAGTGAATGAAGCCCCTAGCAGCTCCATAGAAGATGCACTGCTTTCTTAGTGGAAATATTTGCCCACTAGCGGCCGAGCGGTAAAGTCGCTAAACACTGGTAGTTCGGTCCGAGGTTCGAATCCCGCGAACGGGCTGGCTGCATGGGCGTTTTCGTGGTTTTCCCCACGTGTAACGTGTATACGAGCCAGTTTCCCTTAGAAAGTCCTCCACGAAGGCATCCCTCCTCTTAGGCAGATAGTCCTCGAGGCTTTGCCATACTCACACACACACACACACTTAGTGGAAATAGTATATATTTCTGTACCGGTTTAGTTTAGTTCAGTTTTACGAGTATGCTGCAGCCCTCCTGGCCGATAATAATCAACCTCATGTTTAACGCATTTTCCCTAGAGTTTGTGATTTCTGTACCGGTATAAAACTATAATAAAGGAAGTTGTATTATTAGAAAAGGCCTTCGCTTTTACAGTGCCACTATATATATATGCCGTGTCCACGAAAAGCGGCCTTTATTTTCACAATAGTTTGTTGTAGACATATACTTCCAATTACAAAAATGTTTTAAATGGCGAAAAGATTCAGGTTTTCGTATTTTTAAGTTTTAAAAAATTAATTTTATATAAAATATGAAATCTAATTTTTTACATGTGCCTTAGATCCCTATATAATTATGTTTAAGAAAAACTTTAAGCTCGTTAGAAAAAATTAAACACAAAAAATTTGACTCCCGTACTACCAAAGTTCAACGAGATATTTAATTTTTAAATCTGCGATATTTGAAGTCATTTTTAATTTGCATTCAGGAGTCGGGTTAATAAATGAATTAGGATAATTCAAGGTCGATACTGCTCTCCCTTTAAACACCATTCAATGATATTCTTTTGTGATTTACTAGTGTCTTTAGTTACAGTTCTGTTACATTTGGTATGCCGAAGGAATTTTTGCACCAATATTTTATAAGCTTTTACAGTTTAAAAATACGTTATTTATATTGAAGTTTTATTATCACTTCTGGTAATCGTAGAAAATTCATAGAAAAATCGTAGAAAACGTACAAGTATTTTTATTTTTTAATTAATGCGAATAATATTAGGATTTGCCAACGTGTCAATACTGAAGCCTGCAAGCGTTTTCTAGAACACACATTCTAGAATATGTTTTTTGTACCGGAGTCAAACGTTTTGGTATTTTATATTTTATAACGAGTACAACTTTTTTCTAAATATAAGTACAGAACCGAAGAAATGTGTAAAAAATTAAATTTTGTAATTTTTTCGAATGCCAAAATATGAATTTTTGCGTCATTTGAAATGTTTTTATAATTGAAAATATATATCTACGACCAACGATTGCGAAAAAGGCGGGGTAAGGACCTTTTGCTCTCTGTGTGCATATATAAATTATAATCAAAATTTTAAATTTAAAACATATTTAACTTGGAATAAAGAGCTTGTAATAATTAAACAAATTACCTCACAAAAACTAAATAAATAAAATAAAGGTAATTTATTTTTTATGATAAAGGTAATTTATTTTATAATTACCATCTCATTATTTCAAGTTAAATTTTCGTTATAATTTATAAATATTGCCATATTATAAATATTGCAGATTACAGCTTGAAAATTTTTCTTTGGTTTACTGTATATATAAATTATATAATATAATAAAAATAAAAATTAAATAAAAAATTAAATAAATAAAATAAAAATAAAAATTAAATAAATAAAATAAAAATTTAATAAATATAATTATAATTATTATTATATTTATATAAAATATGTAAAGCTTTAGAATTTAATTTAGTAATTGTCTCTTAATTCCTCATTTTTAATAAAAGTATTTCCTCTCTGTATTCTAAAAATTTCAATAACTTTTCTGGATTGCGTCATTTCTAAATCAATCCATCCTGCATGGCCTGTCACAACTGACGACGTAGCTAACTGGGAACTTGAACTTAAAATTTTGAGAACTGAAACCTTTCTAATCTAAATCAAAACCTTCTCTTGGCGATCTTCCATATTGGATAAATGCGAACTTTTAGCTTGAACTTCTGTGGTGCTTGGACGGTATTTCCCTCGCTCTCTTCTTATCGCAGCAGTATTCAAAATTGTAAATGTTCTGGAAAATAGGCACGATTAAAGTGCCAAGTAAACTGTGCCACAAATGTGAATTTAAATAAAAATGGAATTTAATCTGCCTCGACTGCCAAGTTTCCAATTCATTACGGATTAGCATTCTACGCAATCATAATTTTTCCTTTCCAAAATGAAACTACTACGCTCTATGAATTCTACGTGCTACGCCATCAACATTGTTACGCCCTTTTCCCTCTTTTCATTATATATATATATATATATATATATATATATATATATATATATTGATTAAAAAAATCAAAACATAATGAATTACTACATAACATGTGATTTATGTAACGAAAATAATGGTAGGTAAAGTTTTCCTGACGTCATATTTAAAGTATGTGGCTATAAAATAATCCAGTAACGTTTTTATGTTGCAATACCTGCACAGGATTTAAAAGTTTCTACATTTAAACACACTTTAAAGTAATGTCTGAGAATATGTCGAATTTTGGTAAGGAAGAATAGTGTTTTTTTTTTTTTTTTTTTTTTTTATAATTTTCTACTCAGAAAACTGCAAAAGATGAAATAGGTGGAAAAGATATCTCTAACTTAAGATGAGAAGTTAGACATGACCACAGACATAAAAAAACGTGCTTCTCCCTCAAGATTTATTTTTATTTATTTAGTTTGGAAACAAAGCAAGGTGATTTTGTTTGCCTTCGATTTGCGAGAAAGCTCGGAAATAACATTTGCGACATGTATCAAACTGATAAATTTAACAGATAGATCTTATATTATTTTTTGTCATAAAAACAATTAAAAAATTATCTTTTGACAGCTATGAAAAATGATGCAGCAAAAAAGTTCAATGAATTTTCATAGCAGTCAAGGTATTCAAAATTTACATATAGTACTATCTACCTTAAAAGTGTCAAAATCTTTACATAGCATTTATAGACAAAATACATTTATAATATATGAATAAATGAAAAAAATTCCACATGCATCAAGATTTAAAATGCTAATAAAACCATGATATTTCATCTTGTGTTAGAAATTTTGCGAAATATCAATCACACGCTTGACTGAGCACTGAACATATTTTAGCCCTAAAGAAACAAAATATTTTTTTTTTTTTGTAACGCATCGCTGAATTGTTTCACTTTTTTAATGTGTTTGTACATGTGTGTTGCTGTATTATTTTTCCTCTTTCCAATTCTTAAATTTAAGATGAGCTTTTGTTCAGGAATGTCAATCTGACAGTCTGCCCTTGACATCAGAAAGTCTCATTCAATACTGATAGTTTAAAAAATACAGGAACTTTGAATAGTATCTACATCATGAAAAAGAATTCTGCAAGATCGATTTGGGGGAATGGGCAGCTGAGAAAATAAAAATGTACTTTTCGAAATGCATGGAATATTTCAGCAACAACGGGACTACTTCAGAGAAAAAGGATCGCACTACGGCACAGACCTTGAATGCAAGTAAACACACAAAAGATGGATTATTTCCAGTTCTTATTTAATTATTTGTTTCAAACATTTCGATCTAACTTTACTCCCGAAGAAGAAAAAGAAAATGCAATACTGAAAGCGAAAAATAAAATAACGTAAGAAAAGCGTACTAAGATAGCACAAATAAAAACTTCTTTGGGGGGGGGGGAAAGTACTTTTTTATATTTTAATGATAAAAAATTTTGTGGTAATTATAAATTTTTCAGACTGAGAAAAGGATCCAATAATAAAATAAAAACAAAAGCAACCATCAGGAAAAAATAAAGAGCAAGAAAAAGATTGCCTGGCTAGTATTTCCGCAATTTCTTTAGTTATAAGACTGAAACTCTTTTTATAATTTATTTCGAAAAAATAAATTTATTTTAATGAGATACGCATATATTTTTTCACCATCTGTGCCATGTTCCTCTGCATTAGTATTTCAATAAACATGAATTTCTACCGTAACCTTTCTTCGAGCGGAAAATCCTAACCGACTGGTTTTTATTGCACAGCTATTTTTATTTTATTCATAATGACTCACGCAATAAATGATTTCATGGCACAAGTTTATCTGTCCGGGAAATTTGAGAATTAGCCATACAATGCACCGTATGAGATTGCTTTTAAACCAATAAAAAGTTTGAAAGACTTAGAATTTCTAACAGAAAGCTTAATTGGATGCTCGGAACTTTTAAAGGTCATTGACTCAATTGATAAATGAGTTTACTTGATGCTAACAAACTCGAAAGATCAGCATTAAGTTGGCAATAAATTCAACTTACGAAAAAGATTACCGATATCAAAGGTGACGAGGTACCTCCAAGACAGATATTAACAAAAATAAATTACGTGAGTAAAGCTCAGTTTTGGAATATAATTCAGAAAGTTGCGCACGCAAACGTTTGTAAGTTTCCATTGTTTCTTGGGGAATAATGCGTAAATGCATTGCGGATTATATAAACGAAAAACAAAACATATTCCTTTTGCTGTCTAGTAAAGCAATCGATAACAGTAGTGTGCTCCTACTGTTATCGATTCCTAATAGAAACTTTTTAAACGATGTAACCCCTACAGAAAGGCGATAGGGCGATAATTCAAGAACTAAATTCATACGCTCTTCAGTTTCGTTTTTCAGCATCTCCGTCTTATATCTCTCTTTCTCACAGATGGTTTTAAAAAGTCACATTTTTTTTTTTTCTGCTGGAAACCATATTGGACACGGGTCAGCGGGTGAGCTTCTAATCAGCTACATCTTTCAGAAAATCTTTAAAATTTTCTCATTAGTTTTGAAACCCAAAACGTATACAAATAATCGCTCGCGTAATAAACATTTTTAAGGGCTGGAATCGTTGAAATAACGGAGGAAGGAACAGGAGATGACGCCGGCATTCCACTACGGCTGACGCAGTGCTGCCAATCTTTGGTATCTGAAAGGGAGTGGAATTGACAGAGGTTTAGTAATATTTCCACACACGAAAATCGCACAAATCGAAAAGCAGGGACACTTCACAAAAGAAACATTCAACTGCTGGATGGTTAATAACAGTTTTTATAGTTAGGAGTATTTCCGCAAGAATCACATCTTGGTTATCTTCCGATAACGTGCAACAGCGATTTTGATTATGAATTTCTTTTATAAAATTCTAAGCTACTGGAAAAAAATACAGGTTTTAGGAAATTGTTTATGTTATGTGTAAAGAATGATAAGTACCTTTAAAATATCGGAAATATATAACAAACTTTAAAGTTCAATTTCCTTATAACTAACTGGTATAATCATGAAAATATGTATACTTCTTTCGATGCCCTTGATAGTGCATTTGCTGTTTTTATTTGATGTTCCAGATATCAAAACTTTTTAAATAAAATGCACTTTTTTGTCATCCACACAGTACCGTCATAGATATTATGCTCAGCACTGTGCATAAACAAATCACTATTTTTAGCTGTTTTCCCCCCTTCTTTCTTTCTTTCTTTTTTCAATAGGAAAATAATGTACAGTTAAAATGACCTATGCCAAAAAAAATCAGAGTTCTAGTTTGTTAAAAAATAAATTGACAAAAAACATTTAGACTCCACAGTCGATTATTTTTTAACATAAAGATAATCTCTAAAATTTTTAGGGAAGAGGCAAAATAGTTGCTCATTTTAAAATCCCTTAGGGTTTATATAATTTAATACTCACTTTGGGTTATTATACCGTAAGATTAAATTATAACATTTTTTATATAATATACGGTTTGTAATTTAACTACAACAGTTTACCACACTATACAACAACAACTAGCTCGAAAGTTTGCAACTTTATGACTAAATGCAAATATAAAATTATCCATGTTAAAATATTTGTAATTCGTCACATAGGTCAGGTTAAGTTTTTTAAATAGGATAAAACATACAAGGGCTATCTGCCTAGGGCAAGAGAAGCTTTCGAGAAACACTTTAGAAGGAAAACGGAATTGAGATGCGTATCAAAAATAATATATATATATTTTTTTTCATTCAACTTGTATTTATACATACATCTTATGTTAAAACTCTGATATACTTTATATTATTGTAAATTCCTTTATTTTACAAATATAGTGAATGAGTAGAAAGATTTGTACATGCCCAAAATGAAAAATATTACATACATATATGAGTATTTATGCGTATCTTTGTAAAACACTTGCATTTATCTTTAGTTAAATAAGTAAATACTCTATCCGACATTAAAAATGCAACACCAAGAAGGAGTGACCCAAAAATTATGCAAATTTCAGGGTAGACGCACGTCACCGAGTTATGCGAATGATGTGAAATTCGCAGCTCTCCAGCGCACGTTGAAGAAGATATAAGGGAAGGAACCTGCACAATGCTCAATTTTCGTGCCGCTAATTCTACTAGGAGAGTTATCGCAGGAAATTTGTTCTTGTCTCAGAGGACGCAGGTAATAGCACAGAATGCCAGGCCATCATCAAAGGAGGCAGTTCCAGCAAACAGACGATTTTACGAGGGGCATGGTGATCGGACTGAGAAGGGCAGGTTAGTCCATATGGCAAATCTCAGCCGACACACACCTGGACGTGTCCACAGTGCATCGGCTATGGCGATGATAGCTGGAACAAGGAAATGTGGCGAGTTAGACAGGTGCCGGTGCTGCTGGAGTGATCTCAGCACGCATTAGCGGTAGCGTACTCGCAAGCCACTTCTGCCTCCATTCTGCAAGATGTTCAAGACAGCCTGGATGTTCCCATATTGGTCAGTACCATTTGCCGTCTGTTGGTGACTAGTGGCCTTCAGTCGTCGGGTCCATTAAGAAGATGCCATTGACCCCACATCGAAATCTGTAATGCTGTCGGGCTCGAGCGATGTGAACGATGGAAAGCCACAGGGTCGTGTTCTCAGATAAGTCACGCTTCTGTTTCTCCAATGATAGTCGCCGCGTACGACTGTGGCGTCGATGTGAAGACAGGTTCAATCCGGCAGCAATTGTGGAACGCCCCACCGCGTGATAACGCTGCGTCATGGTTTGGGGCGCAATTGCGTACGATTCCAGGTCACCTCTACTTCGTATTCAGGGCACTATGATGTCCCAACGATACGTGGATGATGTGCTGCGGCCGGTGACACACACCTACTTTCGGGAAGTGCTCAATGCCCTTTATCAGCAGAATAACGCCCGATCACACACTGCTCGGAACAGCCAACGTGCTCTACAAGGTGTACAGGCGCTTCCATGGCCACTGTTCTCACCTGATCTATCATTAATCGAACACATTTGGGATGTAATTGGTCGCCATTTGCAGACTTTGCCATTGCCGCGTTCAGAAGACGAACTGAGACAAATGGTTTACAGGGAATGGAGAGCCATTCCTGAGGATACCATGAGTAGTCTCATTGAATCTGTACCTAGACGTGTTGCTTCGTGTATCGCAGTCCAATGTGGTCCTACAACCTACTCAAATGTATATTTGTGTTACCAACACTGAATGTATTTTATATTTCTATTGTATAGTATTGTATAGTATCTACTGTATCGTATCGTATTATGGTATTGTTTTGTATTGTATAGTATCTTATATCAGTTGGCTTTATACAGGTTAAATATGTTAATTTTTATTCATTATAATCGTTTAATTAGCTTTTGTATTGTATTGTATTGTAGTATTGTATAGTATTGTATGGTATCTTATATAAGTTATCTTTTATGCAGGTAACTGCATTAATTTATTTGCTGCATTAGGATCACTGGTATCATGACAATTTTAAATGTATTTTTGTGTCACCAACACTGAATGTATTTTGTATTTTCATCACTAGTGTCATGACAATTTTAAATGTATTTTTGTGTCACCAACACTGAATGTATTTTGTATTTTCATTGTATAGTATTGTATAGCATCTACTGTATCGTATTATATTGTGGTATTGTATCTACTGTATCGTATTGTATTGTGGTATTGTATAGTATTGTAGAGTATCTTATATCAGTTGGCTTTTAGTACAGGTTAAATATGTTAATTTTTTTTTGTATTGTATTGTATTGTAATATTGTATAGTATTGTATAGTATCTTATATTCGTTAACTTTTATGCAGGCTAAATATGTTATTTTTATTCCTCATAATCGTATAATTAGCCTTATTGCATGTTTTTCCCACAATACCACGTGATCAAGTGTATTGTACCGCTATTGCATTCTGTTACATTGTATTCTTTTATTTTTATTTCTTTTGGTATATCCTCTGTGTATTGCTGTAATCATTTACATTCATTATTTCACTATGTTCTCTATTTTTATGTTATATTGTCATTAAGTCTAATTCTACTGTCTATATTTTATTCATTGTATATTATTGGGCTGCCCAACATCAGACTGTACTTTAGCTTATGTATATTCTATATTTGTGTGTATTACACCTTTGTAAAATTTTTGCTTATTGTCCAAACTCGCCCTTTTTTGCCCTGCATGCTTTTGTTATTTTATTTAACAAATGTGGGGCCTGGGCGGTTGTTGAGACTGTCTTTCGTGGGCATTTGGTCTGTTGGACTGCCCCCGGGTTGAATTTGGCTCTGGGTTTGGGCGCCCGGCGCGTGGCGTCTTGTGATTCCTCTTTAGGCTCTAGATATAGGTGGACGTGGTGCTATACCGATTAACCTTTTGGTAAAGGGACAGTGCCCACGTCCTCCGTTGCTTATCGCTTATCGCTTAACCTACTCAGCCGAAGAGGTGTTTACTGCAGATAACCTCGAAAGAGCAGTCATCAGCCTTGACAGGCACCCGTCTTTGCAAGGACGGGGTGTTAATGTCAACCTAAAGCAGACCACAAGATCCACGAACATAGATGTTACCTATTATACGGATGGATCTAAAATAGACGACAGTGTGGGCTGTGCATATGCAGCACTTAAAGAGGGTAGAATAGTAAGCCAATGGAAGGGGCATCTGGAAGCGCACAATAGTGTCTTCCAAAGCGAGGCCACAGCTATAAGCTACGCACTGCAAGCGATAATTCAGCAGAGGCTATACAATAGTTACATAATAACAGACAGCCTGTCTACGTTATGCGCCATCCTTAACCCCACCCACAGTTCTCCAATAATAGCAGCTATTTAGGAATACCTCCGTGCTCATAAAGAATTAAAAATTAATCTAGAATGGACGAAAGCCCATATCGGGAATCATGGTAATGAGACTGCAGATCGGCTTGCAAAAGAAGCAGCCCATAACGTCGAAGCAGTCCCAGTACAAATCCCATGGCCGGTTTCTCATTTAAAACGGAATCTGCGCGCCACAGCTCTAGCACTCTGGCAGGCTGCGTGGGACAACGAAGACACAGGCCGCCGAGCGCATACATTTCTGCCTAAAGTAGATAGGGAACTACTGGTTGCACGGCCACAAATGGTGTATTACATCACAGGGCATGGGCCCTTTCCAGTATATTTTGAGAGATTTCGAATCTCCAATTCGGATCAGTGCTGCTGCGGCGATCTGGGCACAGCAGAACACTACGTTTATGAATGTCCTCTCACGGAGGGAATGCACATTCCGTTCCCGCAGACGAACAGGGAGGCATTCAACAGATTTATGGTCAAGCAGCGACACCAGACCAACAAAATTACTCATATACTTGATAAGCTAATGGACATGGGTCCAGATTTATGCCATGTGTAAATATAACTGGTCAGTATGTCAGCAAATTTCAATGTAAATCAGTATCATTCAAGCATAAGTAATCTAGGTATGTCTGCGATGTGTGTATATAGTGTGGGCAAGCGTGTCCTAATGTATGTTATTATTATTATTATTATTATTACTATTATTATTATTTTATTATTTTATTTTTATTGTGCTAAATGTATATACTAGCTCTGTCTTATTATTCCAAAGCAAATTAAGGTAATGTCATGTAGGTATTTAGAAAGTATATGTATGTAACAGTGCTGGATTGCATGTCAGCAAATATGTATTAACAGAAGCATGTTAATAACTACTAATGTATATCTGCCCTTGTTTAGCCATGTACAATGCTATTCTTGAAGATTCAAAATCACTGGACCCGGACACTTTGGACGGGTGTCTACCCTGTGGCATTTGGTTCGCGAAACTGCCAACCGGATGGTCCAGGCGTTGGGTTTGGGCGCCTTGTGCAAGCCTCCCATGTAGCCTCTCTGGCTTTACTCTGTATAAGGGCGGACGTGGCCCTATATGCTAATTAACTTAATAGTAAAGGGGTGGTGGCCACGTCCTCCGTCACTATCACTATCACTAACTTACTCAGCCGACGCTGTTCTCACTCTATGTTATGAATATTATTTCGAAATAAAGGTCACTTATTGTTTCTTGCTGTCTCTATCTGTGTGCCGACTTTCATCACTTTCTGGCATCTCCTTCTTGGTGTTTCATTTTTAATGTCGGGTAGTGTATTTAGAAAATTATTTATAAATGCATTTGGAAATGAAGATTTTGTTTATTCATTCATGCCTGTGAATGTTACTGAGAAGAAATCTAGTTATTGAATATATCTAAACTTGTATGATTATAAATACTATCTAAATATACAATGACCTTAAAATTTAATTCAAAACAGAGACTGAAATTATGTTGACAAATATATTTATAAAATTATTTAAGCAAGAATTTTTCGTACTGGAAAACAATTCATTGAAAGGTGCTGTAAAGATAAATATCAGAAACGTACTTAAGGAAGAAGTAAAGTAGAATTTTTTGAATGCGTATTGTTGAAATCAACGGTAAAAAAAATTGGTAAGTATTAAAAGAATTATTTCCTTACATTTTTAATAATTCAGTTACAAGTTTTAAACAATATTAGTAACTCCCTTTTTATCTCTTTCAGAAATCCTCATAGAAAGTTAAAGGAAATCAGAAATCAGCAGCAATATTTAACGTATTTCACTATTAAAATAAAAGGTGCTCTAATTTGAAATGAACTGGACAGAGCATTAACTATAGAGTGACTATGATTTTTGATTTAAAAGGTGCTCAGAAGGTGAAAATCATCTCATATTTGAGAAATTATTCTAGAAAGAAGGTCTGTAAATAATGTTTGCTTTTAATATCAATAATACAATACACTTTCAATTTAATTTTTGAAATCGTTAACCGAATAAAATCGAATTACCTTAACATTTCTTTCTAACGTAATTAGCGAAAACTTGGGAAAACACTTCATTCAAATTAAACCTGTTCTGAGATAAAGTATAGCATTTAATTTCGTTCAGAATGAAATATTGTTAAAAAATGTGTTTTTTCACATACTTAGGACTCTGAAATTCTGAAGAAAAAGAAAATATATACATATAATGTTTTCAGTTATTCCATCACATCGTGGGCGAATGGTGAGGCTATTCCATTACGCGTTCTGGCAGATGGTTGACGAAGCTGGGATGATTGAAGTACGGAGAAAAATGACGACTTAGGACTTTTCAGTTTTAACAGAAAGCATATCTTCATTTTAATTTATAGCAGATGACTTTTTCCAGATGAAGTTAATCAAATAACTTATTCAGTAATTGAACTATTAGATACGACTGACTTTAAACTTTAATACGTCATAACGTTCTAACAAAGAAAGAGGAGCATAGCGGAAGCGTTAGCAGGACGAAGGCGAGAAGACATCTGTGTAGGAGAACTTATGACGCAGCATTTATATGAAAGGTTATGTAACAGAGTAGCTTCTAGAAAAATGTAGAAAAACTTATGACGCAGCATTTATATGAGAAGGTTATGTAATAGGTGCGAATGTTCTAGAAGGTACTGGGTTAGGGGACGATCCTGAATTGCAGAAAATTAATTAAAGGTTTCTGGTTCGCAAAGAGCAAAGCCATCGTATTTTTTTTTTTTTTTTTTATATTTTACATCATTAAAGGTTGCTGGTTCGCAAAGAGCAAAGCCATCATATTTTTTTATATTTTACATACATTTATACTTAGTTTTACGACGTAGTTACAAAATGATTATCTCCGAACATGTCAGAAACCTATTGATCCCCTTAATAGCAAGTCACTGAATATTTTGGTAAACAAGGGGAGTGTCACTACTTCAAGCATGGAGGTAGGAAACTTCCTACCTCCATGACTTCAAGGGACTGCATGGGAAAACCCATTCGAGCCTCTTTTTTTCTTCCACCATGGTTGAAATAGCAAAGAGCTAAAGTGTTACTGAGAACGCGGGTGAAAACGAAAGCGAAGTACAATTTACGTCCCTTTAAGAATTGTATACTTAACCCCCTTTCACAGAAAGAAGGTTAACACGGCATTTGGTATGCAAATAATTATTAAAACACTAGAAGATTATTAGAATAACTCTGTTCATATATAACATTATTTATTTATTGTATTAGAATATTTTCATTATTATTCAGTTAATTTTTTTATTTTTAGCTTGAATGCGTTTACTATCGGAATTCGTATAACATTTTTTCCTACCACACACTGAACCAAGATGGATGATTTTTTTGGTTTTGATTAGGTCAAGTGCTAAAATTCAACGAAAGTAAAAAACGGAACACAAAGGCATCCCTCCCTTTAGGCAGATAGCCCTCGCGTGCTTTGCCATAATTAAATAATCCAATCATATGTATATGGTTGCTCATTTTTGCAATATTTTTGTTATTAATCATAAAAGCGTTTAAGATTTTTAGAACTAGTATTTTTATCATTAATTAGTAAAACGTAACCTGAATAAAAATGCTATTAATTAATTGGTTTCATTAATTTTTGAAATTTTCTCCATATGAAACTAAATAGAAGCCATAGCATTTAAGCAATACTTTACAACTGGTAATACAAAACAATTGGTAAGCATCTACTTATTCTGCATTTCACAATGACAATTTGTCATTTACAGTTTCATATTAATTTATTCTAACCATCATTTCTGCTTTCCATTACTGTTTCACAAAATAAACGCCTCTTAAAGCGACTTGCTTGTCCTAATGTTCATACATTAATCCTCCTTATCTTTAGCTATGACCATTATTTTCCTAGCAAGATTAATAAGGAACTGTAACTCCTCTCCTTCTTTCAGCCGGCCCAGACGGTATGGCGGTCAGCGCAAGCTGGCGGATTTCCACGCCATTTGGATTTTGGTTTGGATTCCGAATAAAAGCCGGAAATGGTGTTTTTGCGGCACCAGAGTAGGGGCATTTGATAATCTATCCAGCCGAAGATCTTCTCAAAAGGTTGGCAGTAGCTGAAGAGGAATACGAGACGCTCGGATTTCGTTTCCTGGGTCATCTAGTTCAAAAGTGAGATGAAACTTAGGCAGTCTTCGTATGATTTGCCCAAATTCAATATTCCAGACCTCCTGCGCTTATTTTTGTTTCGTTTTAGCTAAAAGGTTAAAAATGTAAGCATAATTAGGAGGTCTGTCTGTAAAACTGTATTACAGCCCATCGTTAATAACTTACTAGATATCAATATACGAGTAAGGTGCCTTCCGAGGAAATTCTCGATACGTTATTTACCTACCACCTATTTGTTGTTATATTTTACATACATTGCTGTCTGAATTGCAGCTGAGCATCAAAATTTTAGAATGTTTAAATTCTATGGCAGAAAATTCAGTTTAGTAAAGGAACACTCACTTCAAAATGCAAAATTCACGCGATGCGAACACTGACAATGGGGGGGGGGGCAACGTTTTAATACTTTAACCTTTGCAGAGCACTGACTACACTGCCTGACTTAAATCTAAAACCTTAGTGCACATATATATGCAGACATTATCGAAACGCGCCGCATCAGCCATTTCGCTTTTCAAGAGATGCCGGGGGCTACGTTAATTGTCTTAGCTGATAGAGGGATTTCGTGCAGCAACCACAACGCCCTCTGGCGTCAGATTCTAGACCTCTTAGATTTACTAAATTCCGCAGACGTTTTCATTGTGTGGTAAGAAAAGGTTAAAAGTTAAACGAATTTCATTTTGAAATGTCTGCTCCTCTGCCGGAAAGAATGCCAGCAAACTATTTATTTTCACAAAAACTGCACGTATAAATAATCAAACTCAACTATGAATTCACAATTAAGCAAATAAAAGTTTAAACAGGCGTAAAAACATGAATGTGGTTTAAGCAAAAACTGCATATTTGTAGCAAAGTAAAAAGTGTATTGATATCCCTGAGATTAGGAATCAGATCATTGAACATTGCTTCACCGCACTTACAATTAAGCAGACTAAAAAGTAGCAAATTCTAACAGAGGGAATGTCCAGTGCGACTCGAAAATTAGTGTAAAGGGTTACCAAACACATAAAAGGAAAGAGTATTTACCGATTGCATAGTGACTGGGGATTAGGTGACCCAACAGCCAAATCCTGGTGGTGACGAATTATCGTACACCACCTTTTAGTTCGGGTGCCACTTACAGAGTCATTTATGGTTTTGATCCTGGAGACATGAAGAATGAGCGGTGCCCTCGCCAGGACTCGAATCCTGGACCTCTCGAATACGCGTCGAATATGCTTCCAGTTACACCGCGAAGGTATGTGGAAAGGAGAGAGAAAATACCTTATATACTATCCCTTTTAAAGGACGACTGGGGATTAGAGGACCCAATAGCGCTAGCAAGCGGTGACATTAGATATAGATATTTAATTTTTCATTTATGTTGCCTGGTAAATCACGAGATCTCAGGAGTGTTACCATTAGATGTGGTATATTTTCTTCATTTCACTTTTGTAATTAAACATTCGTTAGTTTAATTCCTTAATTTAAAAGTAACAAACATGCATTTTGAGAGTATTTTTAATAATATTGCTACTATAACTTATATTTAAATTTTATTCATATGAAATAAATATATCGAATAGATAAATTCCATGAATATTTGCATTGTCATTTCAGCTAACAAAAATATTTCGAAACCTCTGTTACATACTTCGGCAACGAACAATCATTTGCACACCACTTTAAAGTTTAAGAGTCTAGTGTGGTCTTTAGTAGCATTATATGCGGATAAAAATTTCAAATTAATAACAGCTTTAATTTATGTACTTTATAATAAATATATTTATAAGACAACTTCATTTTTATTTTTCCTATTATTGCATAATAAATCTATATTATCCGAAGTCGCTCTAGAGATAAAGCCAAGTCCTTAAACAAGTCATGTTAATGTCAAACATTTAAAAGAATATTTTAATTTAAAGTGCTTTGGGTTTACAATTATCTTTTATTTTCTTTGCTAGTTCTTATGTTGTTAGTTCTATGGTTATTTGGATACTAGTATACTTATTAGGTGTTGTGTTACTTCTGTTTTCTTTTCTTGTTCTTGTGTTTTTTATGTTTACCGATTCATTTGCCTTCTTTTTATTTACTTTAAAATACTCCTTCAGCATGGACCATACGTTTATGATTTGCCAATTAAATTAATTTTAAACACCTATTCATTTTCATAGTAATTAAGTTTTGAAGAGTTTTAGAAGAAAATTTTTGGTGAGTAAAATTTGGTCCATGAAAGTTTGCGATAAAAAAAAACATTTTTTTTATGCTCCTTGGATACAATTCAGCTTTGATAAAACAGAACTCAGCAGCAAACTCTCCATTTTTTAAAAGAGCGGGAACTTTGCTAGGTGCTTTCTTCAGAAGATATGATGACTCCTATGATGTCTGACGGAAAGAGAAGCATTTTTCTTGTAAATGTGTTTTAAAGAGACAAAACATCAGACGTCCAGTTGATACATTTTTACACCTATTTCGCGCAGTTGTTAGGTGGTAAGTGGTGTCTGCACCAACTTAAATGATTTAGATTTTATCTATTCATTATTATCCTTTTATTCATTTGCATAGTTAATTATAAGTTTAAAATCTCAAACAAAAAGAATATTAAACTGCATACTTTACCTGGCAGAATAGATTTATAGGATAATCTTTTCTTTGTCTCTTTGGGTAAAAGTTAAATTTTTTAACATATACAGCAATCACAAATACCTTAAATTAAACAAATATTCTTTTCGCTTCTCCTTTAACGAAGAACCTGCAGCTCGTCTTTGCATCCGAATTAAAATCTACATGGCATTTTTACTTAACTGAAACTTAGCTCAGTACAATTACTGGAAGAACTAACCTCCAGGGAAGCAACTAATATCCCATCAAGTTAAACTTCTTTACTATTTGGTGCGTTTTGTTTTCCAGCAATCTCATTACCTTTTTATTCACGCCTCTAGATTCTTCGCTATACCCACCTTTATTTCACAGTAGCAGACGCTTCAGTGACCTAACCTTTAACTATCACTTCTTCCACGCATTACTACACCCAAGTTAACGAGAGTCTGGGGTATATCCGAATCGGATAATTCCACCTATGTTCTCAGACGAAAGGTAAGATTATTTTTCTCGCTCGAATCTTTCTTTTATCGTATGCCAACAATGAGCCTTGATTGTAATCTCCCAACAGTTCTAAGATTAAGGATGCAAGTATAAAAAGACAGCTTCTCGTACCTAACTAAAGAAATTAGTTCTTGAGGATTAGCACTTATCACTATAGTCCTTCGATTTAGTTGTTCTTAACGGAACCCTACTAATTAAATTGTTGGGCATTTGTTTGGACTTTGTGACACTGTGTCCTGGTGCGTGTTCTGCTTTAAGGACCAATCAAGTTGATGAATGGAGTATTGATAATGCAATAAAATATTGCCACTTAGAGCCTCAATACAAATGTGACATTCTTGGGAGGAGGACATTAAATTTTAATGGGTAGCAACAGTTCCATTTTGGATAAATTTAAGTGCGCTAGAAATTACAATTATTTTTATGAACGTAATAAATAAAATGCTAAGGACAAAATGACATCTGACGAATAATTTATGCGTCTTATTTAATGCATATTTATATACAATTAAATCACGAAATATTAATTTCAGAGCAGAATTTGAAACGATTTATTTCACTTTCAGAAGAGAAAACTTTATAGAGTCATTAGGTTTTTTTTGGAAGAAGGCAAGATGAAAAATATGCAACCGCCTTCGACGGGAATCGAACCACGGATCTCTGGAATACCGGCTCAGCGTGCTACCGTTACACCACGAAGGCACGCTAGGGAAGTGGGACAAATACTTTATATACTCCCCTTTTTAAATGGCGACTATGGTTTTAGGGGACCTAGTCGCCAAATCCTGGGTGCGGAGAATCATCATCCACAACCCTTTTAGTTCGGGCGCCACTTGTAGAGTCATTAAGTTTTTTTTGGAAGCAGGCAAGATGAAAAATATGCAACCGCCTTTCGCCGGGAATCGAACCACGGACCTCTGGAATACCGGCCCAACATGCTACCGTTACACCACGCTAGGGAAGTGGGAGAAACACCTTATAACTTTTAGACATGTTTTTAACGTAACGAACATTCGAATCAGTCAGATTTCTACATTTGCAGAATATAGTTAAATTCCAATTTAATGAAGTTCTTCTATTCAATAGCTTCTATTTCGAATAAAAGATGAAGGGGAAAAAAGTCTTGATTTAATGAATGTTTCATCTCAGTTCAACAGACGAACAAAAACTTATAATTTAATTTGAAATAAAAGCAGTATTTAACGCTTTCCCAAAATTGATAATGGAATTTGTAAAGTTAAATTTTGAACTGCCTACTTTTAAGCAATGGTTTTTTTTTACGTAAAACAAAATTTTAAAAATTCTGCAGTTATACTTTCTACATGCCAAACATTTCATTAATTCAATGAGAATTTCGTTAGGGTTAAAGATATAATTTTTGTATTTCATTGCACATTTGCATCTCTATTTGAAAATCCCTTCATATAACGAGTAGTTTTGATTAACGGTCCCGGGCGATTTAAAGAGTTACTACTAGAAAAATCAACAAATAACATTAATCTGTTTTTTCCAAAGATCCTTGAACACGATATCTAAAAGGGATATTTTGTTGATAAATTAATGGAAGAAGAGCTTCTGATGACAGAATATCCGTACCAGATGAAATAAACTAGATATTCCTAATACTGTATCCCGGAAAAGAAGAGATCAGGTATGATTACCACGATTAACAGATAATTCTGCAGATACATCAAGTTGCGAAATGACATCTGTGAAAGAACAGGAACCAAAAGGGCAAAATGTGAGAGAATCAGGAAACTAGGAAACTAAACTAACTAGGAACTTTGTAACTAGGAAAGAAAATGCATGCTCAATTTGCAACCCAAGCCTTTGTTTCAAACATGTTTATTAAATTCATTTCTCTTAAGATACATAAAAATGATACATTTATATAGAATTTAATTCGACCTTATTAGTCAAGTCACATGATCCAGAGGACAAACAATTTGTTTTAAATCGGGAAATGCATTTATGAAAGCAGGGGAAAAAAGACATTTTTTGCAAGATACATAGTTTTCTTTTCACATCTAAATGTGAGGAGAGGATTACAAAGCATTTGATAAAGAAATACTCAAAACGTCTAACCTAATAACTAGAGTCACTCTTCAGTTTCAAATGTATTTCAGGTGTTTTAAAGCCCAGTAAATAAAATACGCTACACTAATCAAGAGTTTAATCTGTTCATTAACTTGCCTTGGGAGGACTAGACAGGCATGTCGCCCCATGCGACACCTCGACAAATCGCTGGGGAGAACGCATAAAAAAAGTCCTTTTACCCAGTTTTTTCTTTCTTTAATCTTCATGTTCCGTTCAACAAAGCAGAGGATTTAACCCTCACAATTTATTTTCTTTTTCCCTTTTGTTTTAAGCCAGTGGTTTCAATGATTGGGGTTAATTCAGAAGCCTGCAATCTGCCCCGGATAAATTGGCTAACCAAAAAGGAGCGTAAGAGCAGTTAGTGATCTAACTAAGAAGATTAAATTGGAACATGGAAAGGGCATTTGTGCAAAGGAGGGTTAAAAAAAAGTTATATACATTTTTTCAATGCTTTCTTTGTAATTTTTTTTTCCTATCAAACTGCATTAATGATTTCACAGTGACGTATGCTCCCAAGAGAGTATATCGATTGCAATGACAGATACTAGTCCAATTATAATTAAGCTATGAATACCATTACTAATTTTATCATCAGCTGCAACTGAATTTTTATCCTCAAAGAGTCTATGAATTGTCAGCATTTGAAAGACTCCAGTGCCTACCAGAATAATGAAGTATTGACTAAGCACTTACTTCTTCCAAATTTAAACTAAAGTAATTTTTCTTATTTTAGTAGAAAGAAGTGGATTTTTTAACCTTATTCAAACGAAATAAGAAAGCTTAAAAAATACGGGGACTTGGCATTAATTTTTAATATTAAATCATAATTGTCTGCTTATTATTGCTGCCCAACTTTTCAAAAGTTATTATACATATTATTAATTATTTTTTATATTAGATAAAATATACTTATTATTCATATTAATTAAAATGCTTAAATATGAACAAATGGATATATGATGCCAAATAATAAATGATCGGATATATTAACTTAAGCAAGGAAAAAAATTAAAAGTTTCAATATTATTTCTTTACGTCAGAAAAATGGCGCCGATTCAAACTGTGTTTAAAATCCAGCAAATACACTCTCGTTCACTTCGCCACCATTTTAGCCATAGTTCCGTTTCCTATTGTGCGAGGAGTGATAACAAGTGTCATTGATTGACTTTATTTCTCCAACACAGCAATCAGGCCTATCAGCGAATCGGAGTTAGTTTCCCCTTTGCCCCCCAACCAATAAAAGAAAGAGAAGACGAAAAATAGATCAAAATAACAGTTGGACCATTAGGTGGAATCCAAGAAACATCTGAGCGCAATCTAGAATAAATAGATCTTTCGGCAACGGATGGGATAGAACATTAAGGTAAAATGTATCAACAGTCATCAATAAGAAGTCGCTTGCTGGGCACTGCGACGTACCAGTGTATCATGAGTAAACCTGCCACGAACTACATATTACCCATTCCCCTGAGAATAGCAAAAACGAAAAGCGAATTTCCTTCTATAAAAGATAACACTATATCGTGTATTTCGTTTAGCTTTATACGTTGGAAGGACCTATCTTGTCTACTCTTTGCTAATAGTGCTTTCATATAAAAGGGCGAAAATTTCATCTTGGCTGAATTGTGATTTAATTAGGGCAGGCTTCATACTTATTAAAATTTGTCGCCCTAAATCAGATTACTTATAGATGGAAATGTATATAGCGTATTAAAGAACCGATGGTTAACAGGAAGTATCCGAATAAAGAAATTATACTTTTATATTTTTAATTTAATAGAACCAAATCTAGTCTAGGCAGAACAGGTAGACATGTGACGTCTGTTTTTGTTATAAATTTATTTGCGTATTGATTCATTAAATTACAGAAATTTCACAATGATTCATTAAATGACAAAAAAGAATGCAAGAATTGTTTCAACAGAAACACAGAATTCTCTCAAGCATAACTTTTAATGTACACTGTGGGAAAAAAATGTAACAGTTCTGTATCTCCCGTTCTACTGGGCCGATTGACGAAATTTAACTTGCGTTTTTCAAGTCTCGAAAAGCTCAACTTAGGATATGTATTAGATTTATGTATAGCGTTGGTCTAATATACGTATTTTGACAAAAAATCGGACTTTTTCTGAAATGAGATGCCAATTTTTTCCCCACATTTCGATTTTACGATTCAAATTATGCCAAACTACCAAGTTGTGTAAAAGGCGAGCGAGTAGTTTTTAAAAAAATTAGCTCTCAAAATTTTAGTGTGTGATTAAGGCAAAGCCTCGAGGTATATCTGCCTAAGGGGTAGAGATGCCTCCGTGAAGGACTTTCTAAGAGAAACTGGCTCGCATAAACGTTACACATGGGGAAAACCACGAAAACGCCCATGCAGCCAGCCCGTTCGCGGGATTCGAACCTCGGACCGAATTACCAGTGTTCAGCGACTTTAACGCTCGGCCGCTAGCCTGCTCTATTTAAATTTTAGCTCCTCAATGCTAATTGAATTTGATATATATTTATTCATATCTCTTTCTTTATTAAACTTAATTGATTTCTTCTTCCAAAATTAGAAATTAAGACTTAATCCAAATATAATTCGCACATTTTTTATCATTTTTTTTTAAATTTGTATTTTTAAAAATTTTTTATAAATTTTTCAAAAAAAATTTAATTATAATCTATAAAAGTAGATGTATTTCTAAGCATACCAGCAAAAAAATTAGAGTTTTTATTCAAAATTTACCAAGATATACTTAAATATTATATAATGGCGCATTCAGGAATTTGGCGTATTTGTTATAAGCGATAATAATGAAAATGCGGTTTGCGCATTTTGTTAAAATTATTTGAAAAATGAACGAGGGACCTGATTTTTCAAATTAGCATCATTTGTACCATATAATCTGTAAAAATTCACTACGCAAATTTATAATTGTTTAACAGAGTGTATAACTAATTTTCGTTAAAAATACAATTTGTTGTCATTCCGCTAATTCACTTCAGTTTTTCCACAATTCTAAGGAATGTCAATTCTAGATGCTTATATTATTGTTTTGTAATTACCATAAATAAATTTTGTAGTTACTCTGTTAACATTTTGTAACTACCTTATTACACTGTAAACCTGGGAATTGGGAAAAAGCTACCAATTTATATTCAATAAAACAGAAAATGATTTTATAATCATATATTTCATATTAAATTCCAAAAATAAATTTCGGTTTTTCCCACATCCAGTTTAAAAATAATATGACATATAATTTTGTTCTCGTGTTTCTGGTTTTTTTCGCAAGTCTGGGTGAGCAGAATCATTTAGTTAGATTGTGCGAAGTAATAAGTTTGTATTTAAACTGTTAAGAAATTGTCATCCATTCCAAACATTTTGTTAATTTTAATACAAATGTAGAATCGTGATTTTTCTGGTTTTACATACCAAAAAAGTTACTTAGTGTCATTAAATACCGTAATCACGGTTTGATGCACAGACTAACAGAGAAAAAGGTTATCTTTACATGTTCATTTAAATCATAATAAGTCAGATGAGTTGCCACCTTATTTAAGATCAATAAAAGCTTAAAACCCAAACTGTTTTCTCTGCAAGAACGTACTGTTACGGTGGTTGGAGCACAAATTACCCACAGAGCCAGTACTGAAATACAACTTTTATAATAATATGTAATTTTATTTACTCTCCAAAATATAAGAAGCGTAACATTTTATTTTCAGAGAGAATATAGTAGCTTATTTTAGTTACTTACGCATTCACTAGCAAGAAACATGAAAATTTTTTCAACTTTTGTTTCTTAGTTTTCTTTCAAATAATTGTGAAGAAGTAATGCTTTAATCTTTCATTTTATATGAATAATATCTGTTTCATGTTTACCAGTCGAGAACTTCTGTTTAACTCCTGATTTTAATAAACAGTGGGTCATAACCATTGCTCGCTGTTTACACTGATCTTCCTTCTTCATTGTCCCCAGCCTATTTTAGCAATGTATGCAAATCCTTCGTGAAGTTTAATTAAATCGAGTTTAGTGTTCTAACGTTAGCTACATGGTTATTTATTTATAAAACAAAAGAATTCACAAATACTTTATAAAATAGTAATTTATTAAGGATTTCGCTCTAGTATGCCTAGCTGAATAAGAAATGTCGAAAACTGATATTATTTGCGGATGAAACACTCATTCAGACTACAAATTCCGCATATGAGCTTTATATGGTATACTGAGCAATGTGCATCATGCATTCTATGGAGCATAATGAGATAATATTTTGCGTTATAATTATTGCAATTAATGCTATATTCTGAATTAATTATTATAAATATTCATGAATTTTACATTTCATATAAATAATATCAAGCTGATCGAAGCCGACCTATGTGAAGCACAACGCATCATTTACCAATTCCTCCAGCCTAAAATCCTAAATATTATTTGCGGATGAAACTTCGTATTCAGACCACAAATTCCGCATAAGAGCTTTATATGGTATGCTGAGCAACGTGCATCATGCATTCAATGGAACATAAGGAATATTTATTATATATTTCGCGTTATAATTATTGTAATTAATGCTTTATTTTGAATTAATTTATACAAATATTCATGAATTTTACATTTCACATAACTAATATCAAGCTGATCGAAACCGGCCTATGTGAAGCACACCGCATCATTCACCAATTCCTCGAGCCTAAAATCCTAAATATTGGAATCAGGTGTCGTCGCTGTAGACGTTTCATACAACAAAAAGAATGTAACTCTGCAGTGAAAGTACGGCACTGATTAATAATACATAAAGTTCGTGGCGCTTCAATCCAAAGTATGCCATCCACGCTTCAGCTCATCCAAGTCTGGTACTTCAATCCAAAGTACGCCCTCCACTCCAAGTTTATCTAAAGGGATAAACTATGGTACACCTCCACTAGTAATAATTAATCAACTGAGTTGTTTCTTTATTTGGATGTTTATTAAGTGAAAAAGTTTCAACGTAGAACGGTGGCAGCATCTTTCAGTAAAAGCGACCGGATGCGAAGAAAAAGAGCATCAGTTTAAATTATCTGTATGCGCTTCCATAGAAAAAAGTGATTCACAACACGTATACCCAGATGTTTTTCATTTTGCATAGATCAAATAATGATTTTTATTCTTTTAAAAAAATTTTTCTTGCATGTGTATTTTTTAAGTAACGTAACAGAAAATGACGTGCAGCAACGTACTTCCCTCTTACCCTCAAATAATTTCATATTTTTTAAGTCAATCTCTGAAAGTCACACAGATGAATTTACGACGATAAAAAATTTAAGTTCCATTCAAATTCGATTTAAATCCCAGCAAAGTTTAGATTATAATATTATTTAATTTAGTTTGTGAAACAAATAGTACTAAGTCATTTAGAGGAATGGAAATTCTCGTTTGCTGTTTTTTTTCCCCATTTGAATTATGAGTTCCACAACACTGAGGGCAAAGAATTATTGCAAGTCATATTTAATCCTAAAGAAAACAGAGAGCTTATTCATTTTCTGATATTGGCGCCACTTTTGCCTCTTAGTAAACAAGATGATTTCTTGATATACTAAGGTGCTAGATTGCAATTCAACACTCTGAACAAAGAATGGGCAGTAGATGAACTTTGATAAAATTTCTATCACTCTTATCATGCAAATCAATGGCTGTAAGATATTACCATTTGGATTTACATAAAAGAAAATTTCCATTAGAACGTAACTAAAATTTTGACCTGTAACTCTGGACGTATACATAATATATGAATATGATATACGAAATGCAATGGACTTCTTCATTCATTTTTCATATTTTTCAATATTCATTTTTTCCATACACAGAAAGCACTACGAATGAATAAACAGCGTTTAGATCAAGAGTGAGCCAATGCATAAATACTATAAATAACAAAAAAGGGGGAAACCAAAAAAGCAGTGTAAATAAAAAACTGAAATACAAAGAATTTATAGTTATTGGCATATCGTCGTCAGGGGATTGGTGTCACGAGATAAAAAGAAATGGATCAGCCTATTTCGGAATTTTAAAATGACACAAATTAATAAATTAAATTAAAAATTTTAATAATTTACAAATCAACTTTCATCAGTTCAACAGATACAGGTTGGAATGTAAACAGCATAACTGCTCAATTTTCCACGATTCCCCAAAACCGTGAAAAACAGCATCAAAACCATTCATTTGATTAAAATATAAAACTTGTCGAGTAGACCAAGTCTAATTTTAAATAAAAAATAAAACAACACATGTGTGTGTGTGATTATGGCAAAGCCTCGAGGGCTATCCAACAACACATGAAACATTAAACATAGAAGACAGCATAAGTAAGTCTGTGACAATCTAGTCAATTTAACGAAACAATTAGTGTGTCGATAATTAAATTACAAATTAAAATATTGAAGAACAAACTAGAAACCCTGCAAAAATAAAACCTTCCATATTAAAGCACAGGATAGAGTAAACCCTAACATGCTCTTTGATGCATACAAAAAAAAAAAAAAAAAAAAAAAAAAAAACTGCTAAATAAAATGCAAAAACTTTTCTTAAGCAAAAGACATATTAACGTGCTGAAGCACAAAAATAGTAAACTGCAATTGGTACAGAAAACCAACTTGTTACCATAATTTTTACTATAGTACACTGAAACATTGAACTAACGCTTTCCAACCCACCAAATGATTCAACTCAATCTTAAGTGTAAGCAGAATTTCTTGGAAGAATTTCTTCGATATTTTAGTTTCAAAAACAATTTTAAAAAGGTTGTGCGGCATGTAAATAAAAATGCTTTAAGAAAACTTACGTGTGTAAGAAAAGTGAACAGAACTTTTACTAATGAGTTTGGTCAAGTAGGCAATCGTGATTTTTGCCTAACACTGCAATTCATTCGTGAAGTTTTAATTAACCTTACAGAATAAAAATCAAGAAAACGAAATAAGCTGTAATCTATTACAGAAAACAGAATTCAATGTAAAAGGTAGTCTTCAGACTGAGAAACTGAAGTAGGCCCATTTTGTTAACTATAGAAAAAGAGAATTAAACTGCCTAATCAAAATTGAAACTAATGTTAGAATTCTGACAAGAATGCCTAATTTACATGTGTTAATATATCAAGTATATGCTGCCTTAATGGTTTAGGCGTAGCCTATGATGTTAAACAGCAGTGTAATGGTGAAAATAATTTTTAAACTGATAACTAATTTACTGAGCTGTTTTTTAATAAATTAATGTGGAATTCTGTTATCTTTTAGTATATTACTCGTAGTTAATGATTTAAGTTCTTTTGAAAATTGATTACTGTTACTAGATATATTTCTGATTCTTTCGGTTTGGTTGATTCTTTTGATTAACTATAGTGATTGCTATGATTTTTCTGAAGATGTTAGATTGCCAATTAATTAACTTAATGATAATAAAATTGAAGCAACTTTTTTGTCAAATAAAACTATTTTGTAAATTTGCAGGTCTAATCAGCATTTGTACAATTTTTGTTAGTTTTGTTGTTTCAGACATTTAGGATACAGGATTTGTTTTTCTGTTTCAATGTAATTATGTATGGCAATGATCTCATCAATATATCTGAAGATAAAACTGGAACATTTCTGGTTTTTGGTAGCTGCTGATAAAATTAAATTCTTTAACGAAGAGGAATAGGTTACATATGACAGTCGAATAGTTGGTACTCATAAGAATACCATTAATTTGTAGATTAATTTTATTTTGATACTTAATAAAACTGAGGAAAAGTGTGCGTCTTACATAAGAATAACATTTTTCAAAAACAATTAATTCCTTAATGTTGGGGAAAGATTGCGCAATACAGTTAAACTACTGTAAATCTCATCAAGCGACAATGTGGTGCATAAATTTTCAAAAACAGTTAATATTGTAGATCTGACTTATGTTAACTGTCTTAATTTTCTGGTTATTGGCGATAACCCAATTATTACGTCAATTAATATTAATATGCTCCTGGATTTCAGTACAATCATTTTTAAGAATTTATGTGAAATTAACATATAAGCTTTTTCTATAATTATTCATCCTATTAGCCATAAATCTAAAAATTTGATTGGTTTCTTGTAAAACTCTAGTAGTGCATACTAATTTCTGAAATATTTTTTTTCAATAATAATGTTTAATATTTTATGTTTAATGCAAAATAAAGCACCACTTGTTGATAATTTAAAGTTTTTTGTGAAATGCTTCGCATTTTTTAATTAGTTTTGCTTTCTTGATTATTAGAGATTTGGTATGCAATTTTTTTTATTTCGTTCATTAATAATTTCTTGATAGTATTTTTAGAGGTAATACAAAAACTGTTGTTGGATTTGTTTATAGAGGTAATGATAAACTAGTTTCTAAGCTCTTAAATCCTTTTATTCAGTTCACTTTGGCTAAAATTGTTGCTAATGCTATTGTAATATAATTACTGAAGTTTATTTAAATTCTTTTTAACCTTCGTTTAACGTTGCTGTACAAATGGTGTTTCCATTCTTCAAACGAAGGTGAATGGATGGCTGTATTTGTAGTTGGTGCTAATAATAAATTGGTCAAGGTTGTGATGGATTTAGTATCCTTGTACGAAGAGAATATCCTCGTAATTCATACAAGGTGTTCTGTTTATATTTGTAATGAAATAAATTATAAAACAATCTGAACTTACTGCAGTTTACGACACCTAAAAGTTCTTTCTAGTACAAATAAATCTGTGTTTTAATTAATTAATTTTTTAATATCTAATACATTTCAAACAAGAGATTTTTAGTCACTGGTTTGACATTATACTCATTATGAAGTGTTCGTGGTGCTTTGAGATTCACCAACAAAGAAGTGTTCTGGGTGCTCTGAGAATCGGTGAATTAGAAGCGATTGTGGCGTTATGTTATTGATCCCAGAATAGATCCTATCACCTAAGGTTTGTAGTTTATCCTCCCGTATACAATCTGGACTTTAACAAATCGCTCATACGAAGCCATCGGTGTAGTAAGGACCATTGATTCGCAGTCTACGCAATAAACATCTCAGCCTCTTCCGTTCCATCCTAGTGTCAAGAGCTTAACCATGAAACAGCAAACACCATTTTGTTCTTTTAGGTAAATGGGTTTATGTCCTTTTAGGAATTTTCGCCTTCCTTACCGCTTGTCTCCGTGTTATAATTAGACGCATGCCCAGCTACGAGGTACGAAGTTCGAATCCTGGCAAGGGTATCGCTCATTTTTTTGTGTTGTTTGCTTCGATAACCCTAACAGACTCTTCGTCTCATGGCAGCCAAACTAAAATGTGATGAACGATAAACCATCACTATCAAGTCTCCTCCCACCCAGCTGGCTTTTAAGGGGAGGGGCGAATGTGAAGAACTTTCTCCTTCCTAACACCACGAAAGCACACAGTAATTAGAAGCATGTCCAGCTAGTAATCGAGAGGCCCGGAGTCGGAATCCCAGAGAAGGTATCGCTTGCTAGATTATGTTACGAGACTCTATATGTGGGGACCGAACTAAATGTGGTAGAAGATATTTCGCCACGACCTAATTTGGCTGCTTGGTCCCATCATCCCTGGAGCTCTTTAAGTGATAAAGAATGTAAGAAATTTTTGCCTTCTTTACTGTGTTAAAAAGATTTGCTCTTTTAAAATATTGATTATATCTAAGTATTTTAAAACAGTGTTTATGAGGTAATTAAAAAAATTAAATTAAAAAATCAGTTATTTCTATCTTTGTGGAGTAATTGTAAGCACGTCCGGCTAGCAATCAAGTGATATGGCATTTGAATACTGTCGAGAGTATTGTTGGTTTTTCATGTTTTTACTCCGCAATAAACCTAAAGACTCTACTAATGAAACACATCTAAAAACCTAATGACTCTACTAAATGAAGCACATCTGTAACAAGTCCAAGAAAGTCAAACATCATAATTTTTGCTAAAAGGGAACCAGAACTGGATTTGTAAATTTCAAAGTTGCTTTTGAATATCGGCGCACATTCCGCCGTTAGAATTAGTATTCTGCATAACATAAATCTTTATTTAATTGCGCGTCTAAGCAGTGAGAATAATTTTATCACTCCACTCCATCGGCGGTTGTTGTTGTTGTATGATGATCTGAATAAACACTACACTTTATTTCCGACTAATGCTTTATGAATCAAAGTCTACTTGCAATATAGATACAGAAATGTTGGGATTTAACATTAATATCCTGTTGAACTCTCTCTCGCCACACCTCTCCGTGACCACACCTCTTTACAATCTCACAAAACTGAAACAGTTGATTAATTACATAACGGGCGGAGCAGAGCCTTCTGTAACTTTTCCCACACCAGAAAACCTCGTATATTACATCTCAATAGATTCTTCATTTTCTCCCTATAGTTTTGACAGATAAGCAAGTTCAGAGTTACCCTCAACCCCAGCCTCAGAAAAGCTCGAGAGAATTAAATCTCTAAACGCTAAGTATTTTGTCTTAGGTTCGATTCCTAGCGATTGTACTGGTAGTTATTCAATGATTAATATGAGCACGTTTCCTCTGCATACAGCCCCCACAGGCATACCTCCGAAGTCAGATAGTCTATAAGTACTTACAGTGTCATAATAAACTACATAGCTGTTTACCATGTCGTTTCCTAATAACAAACAGAAGGAAGCAGAGCACAATTTAATGTTAGTTCATTTCAAGTCAATATCTATTGAAGGATAAATTTACTTACCATTAAGGTATACCAGGCTAACTCCGTCGACATTTCAATAAATGTATATTATTATGAAGTTTCAGACATTTTTAATAAATTATTTAAAACTGCAACGGAAGTAATGTATTTCGGAATTAAATCCCTCCATCCCTCCCGTGTGATCTGTTTCGAGTTTATTTAGATCGAACTAAATTCAAACGTAAATATACAGGGAAGCATAATTTCTAATACGATAGAATTAGAAACAGACAAAACACGGAATTCGAAAATTTTCTAGCCCCTCTTACAGACATAAGAGAAAACAAACATTCCGATACGAAACAATGTGGAAGTTTGTATCAACGCTAACATATGACAGGCAGTTTCGAATAAAAGCATGTTTACAAACAACGGGGAAACAAACAAGAAAAAAAAATAGTCGGAGCAAGAACAATTACCGCTAAGGTGGACATTTTCCCGATCCCATGTGGGTACTAAATTGAAAAGGCTAGACACACTCAATTACAGAGGTCTATCGAATTACCCAACATGCCAGAATGGGGTGATTGCAAAGCTTGTCACACCTGATATGTTTTAGTTCTAAACGACGACAGTAAATCATTGTGCCTACCATCTTTGGTCTCTAAAAGCACCTAGGAGAGTTTAAATTTACAAAATAATTAATCAACTGCTCAGTTTATTGTGAAATAAATGTTAACAAAGTTAAAAAAACGCTCAACCGGGACAGTGGTTAGTGACTCTAACTGTCGTACCGAAGGGGCCGGGTCTGAATCCCGCAGAAGGCATGGATGTTTGTAAATGTGCGGCGTAGGCGCACTCTAAATATGCGGCGAGCCGAAAGTTCTCTTGAGAGCTAAATGGTAGGGGAAGAGGGTGGGAGACCCACTAACCTGTACCCCCAGATGCTCTCCATCAAAATTGGGGGACGGCGGAACTGAGCAAAGTCGTACTGTATGTCACCTGTATGGTGTTTAAGGCTCTTGCCAACAATTGGGGCAATCTTGCACTCTTTGCCAAGAGGAATTTCGTGGACTTGTTCTGATGTTACTGTCAAACAAGTGAGACAAGTCATAACGACAATAACAACAAAAATATGTAGTATTTTTTCAGTATCCATAAATTTTCGTGCAAAATGGCTGTACTCAAATTCATTTTTTCGTTATATTTTCTCAATGAAATAACAAAAATTTTACACAAGCGGGGACATCATAGGAAGGATCAGGATTTAACTGGAAAATTTTAGCAAATTGATTTCCTTCCAAGAAAACAAATGCTACGCAAAATAAAGAGAGAAAAATTGTGCTTAGGCATTGCAACATTTAAGTGTATACTAAAATCAATATCACTATTATTAAGCTTAATATATTTAAAATTACAGTTAATAAATAATTATCCAGGTTGTTTTCTCTGAAAACCTAAGAGAAATTATGAAAGAGTAATGGAATACTTCGGTACGACAGAGGTAAGAGACTACTATCCAAAAAACCAGTTTCGATTACTCATCGAATTTATTTTTAAGGGTGGTATCAAACCAAAGAAGAACCATAATAAGGTTAATCAAGGGTTTTAAGTGCTCAAACTTATCCCGTCCAAAACATTAAAGAAAGGGACTTTCAGTGCAATAGAATAAATTAAAAATGGGCAGTCGAGGTAAATATTTACAGATTAACACTCGAGACGGACTTCTTTTTCTATAAAAAAAACTTCAGCATCGAAATATATTGACGCAATTTCAACAGCTAAACAGCTAGCGAATTAAATAAAAACCTATTTGCCTACGCTTTTGTTCACTTTTGCTTTTGAAACGAATGGCATTTTTAGAGGGCATTTCTCGGCCAATGAATGAACCTGTCAGCGAGCTTAATGATTACTGACATGATGTTTAAGAGCTTAATGTGAAGGACTACAGTTGAAAAAGATTTCAGCTCCCTTGCAAATCACATGAAAATCACAGCTCACTTTCACGTAACATAAAACAGTTCTGTTTATAAGAAATATCAGCATTTTCTGGAAAATTAAGTTAAATAATATAAATAACATAATAAGTTAATAACCTAATAATTAAATAAACCATAATAATTAAATAACACAACAGCCAGTGAAGTAAAAAATAATAATTTTTATTATGCCTTAAAAAGAATGAAAGTATTGGTCGCTTTGGTGACTATTTGTCTAAATTATCCTAAAACATTAACGTAGATAAGGAAACTGACAACGAAAAAATTAGAAAGGAGTTTCCCAAAATGGCTTTTATGGGCATACAATGACTAATAAAATATAAATCTAACAAAAAATGAAACACATTTAAGTGATTTTCTTCTTTAGAATCAACCACTCAATTATGATAATAATCTAACGAAGTAGTAAACTTTCTTAATTTAACACTCATAGTCCCAAATCCTTTTTTTCTTACTACTTTGATGTTTTGTTCAGAACGAACAAAAAATCATCTAGTTTAAATAACTCATTGAAAGGGTAAAGTAATTAACTTGCAACAATGAAACTAAAATTTCACAACCAAGGAAGATTAATTTAGGATTCAGAATACTTCAATAAGGTCTCTTTTTTTTCCGGCTTTTAATGTAATTTTCAGTTAGAGGAAAAAATATTAAAAATACGTGCTCTTATAAAATGCTAACCACGTCTAAATATTTTTAAAAAGTGCTTAAGATGTAATTAGAAAAACGGTGAAACAATTATCAAGAGAAATTTAACTCAAATTCAAAAATTCCGAAAATGTTTGATTCAAAAAAAGAGTACACTCAAGCCATTTATTTTCAAACAAAATGAATTCTCACACACACAGACACGCACCTTCTCACCAAAAAAAAAAAAAAAAAAAAAAAAAAAAAAAAATTAAATAGCAAAAGCATAGGAATTTCAGGAACAACGGAATGTTTTATAAAGACAGTTCCTAAAATGCCCCTATATAAAATGTTTTTAAAAGATCGTGACTAAAATGCTCCAACACAAAATGTTTTTATGTATACTTCAGCCAAATAAATCAATAAATGTTAATTCAGAAATGTCTGATTCAATTTCAGAACTGCCATTTGCAACTAAAAGAAGATCGCGATTACAAAAACATGAAAATTACGAACTCCGTGACATACTTTTGTCTGTGCAATCATCTCTAATTGCATTAGAATTCGAGATCGTGTATGGAAGTGAACTAAGGAAATGGGAAAAAAAAGAAAAGGATACAATTCTTTTAACTGAAAAAAGAGCTCTTAAGTTAACGAGAGCAATTCAGTAATGTTAGCTTTTCTTGCAGCTCCGTTCAACAACTTCTTTTCGACTCTGAATACAGCCCAAGAGGGGTTTAGTTCCATTGATTAACCTTATTTCCTATATATCTCGAATTCTTTTTCCCAAATAAAAGTTAAAAATATAAAGTAGAAGAAAAATTTCCGAATGAAAACTAAGAAAAAGTTCCTGATACTGTTCTTACCACGAAGTGGATTAAAATGAGATTTCTAACAGAGTAGGAAAGGAACAGATCTTGGCAAAATTGATGTCACTGAAACGTGCTGCATTAAAACCACAGCTGCTCTTTTTAGAATTGCCTAAACTATTGTTCAAGTAGCAAAGAAGAAATTTCGCAAGCCATTCAGTATCTTTTTGTCTGATGCAATCACAAAATGCATCTTGCTGGGCTTTCGAGGAGGCGTGGAAGTATGGGAGGGATATTATTTTCGGACGTAAGTCAAGCGCAGAAGTACTTTTCGGCTATCATGAAATATTTTATAAGAATTCATCACATCTACAATATGAAAAAATATTTCTCAGTTGACAGGATATAACTCGTCATATGTTTTATAACAAATGGCAAAGAAAATATCATGGAACTTAAAAACGACAGTTTACTTATGGTTAAAAATACAACTGATTTTTAATCTTATAAGACCAATTATAAATTACAAGCAGCCGCCCAGACGGTATAGTGGTTAGCAGAGACTACTGCGGAAACGAAGGGCCCGGGTTCGAATCCCGGAAAAGGAATGGATGTTTGTAAATATCCGCGCAGCATGGGGGCATTCTAAATATGCGGCTAGCCGAAAGTCCTCTAGAGATGTGGATGGTAGGGAAAGAGGAGCTATAGGCCCTCGAATCTGTTCCCCCGGGTGCTCACTCTCAAAATTGGGGGTGGAACTGAGCGAAGTATTTGTATGATGCTCAACGTTGTTGCCAATGACAGGCGCAATCTTGAACTCCTTCCCACGATGAATTTTTTGGGCTTGTTTTGATATTACTGTCAGAAAAGTGAGATGCGTCATAATACAACACATAAATTACAACCAAAATCAATTAGAGGAAATTTGGATGTAAAAACATAGCAAAGGATGCTTGTAGTTTCCAATAGGCATGTGTATTGCACGATGAGCTCTGCTTAAAGCAAATATTATTATTATTTGCAATATTATTAATATTGCAAATATAATTAATATTAGCATTAAAGTAAATATTATTAATATTAGAAAGCAAATTTACTAGATATTATTTAAAATATTTGTGATCATCTGAACATAATCCATGTCTATTCTTAACTAAAGAATGTTGAACATTTAAAATTTTAAGCTAATCTTATTTTACTTTCTTCTGCCTCTAAACATGCGGACGGAGGACTAATTTGATGTTATTTTTCCGTCTGTCTCATGTATGAAAGTTTGTAGCGTCATTAGTTTATTTCGAAGCAGGAGATGTGAAACATATGCAATGACCTCGTCGGGACTCGAACTTGGACCTCTCAAATACGCGCCGAGTGTATTGCCGTTACACCACGAAGGCATGCTGAAAGGAGGGAGAAAATACCTTACGTACTCCCCCTTTTAAAGGGCGACTGGGGATTATAGGATTCAATCTCCAAATCCTGCTGGGGAGGAATTATTGTCTACCATCTTTTAGTTCGGGCACCACAGTAAAGTCTTCAGTTTTTTTTCCTTCTTTTTTAAGTCAGGAAACTAAAGAAATCCGCAATGCCCTCCCTGGGACTCGAACCTGGACCTCTGGAATACGCGCCGAGTGTGCGACCGTTACACCATGAAGGAACGCTGGAAGTAGGGAGAAAATACTTTATAATTGTTTGGGGGTCCATTTCAGTTTTTAAATAATTTTGAATGTTATATTTTCATCAGCCATAATAGCTCACTCAAAATAGCAAAAAGCATTAATGAGTTCTGAGTTATACTCAATTCTAATTAATTACGTAGAAGATAATTATTAAAAGCATCATCTAAATCTATGTAGTGTACATAGATTATTTTATAACCCTATAAATACCACAGCATGTTATACACGAAGAATGGTAATAAAAAATTCACAAAAATAGAATCATTTTACAAGATGGTTCAAATTATTAGAATAACATGAAAATATGATACGAATGCGATGCAAAATTTAGTTAAAAGGGATCTAAATGGCGCCGCATATTATTAACTAGCAATTCACAAGCTTTTGATTTAGACATGCCCAAATGATTTTGAGGCTATGAAAAAGTTATTTTTTTGTGTGTGTGCTGGGGTAAGTTTTTTAAGTGCTTTTTTTTTTTTTTTTTTTTTTTTTTTTTCTCCCCCAGCTTCTTAGTTTTTCTTATTTCTAAGAGCTATTTTAATCTGATGAATTTCATGGTTAACTGATTACATGTGGATTTATATAAACTAAATATATCAGAACAAGATAAATATTGCAAAAAACGAAATCACTATTTTGTGTAAGCTTTCCAATGAAGGTAACAAAATACTTTCAAGAATTTTTGGTGCACAACACACGGCTTACAGCTTCTGGTTTGGTTTATGTGATTACGGTAAAACCTCGAGGGTTTGGTTTGGTTCATGTGATTACGGCAAAGCCTCGAGGGTTTGGTTTGGTTCATTGAGATTACGGCAAAGCACACTAAGGCTATCTGCCTAAGGAAGGGATGCCTTCGTGGAGGACTTTCGAAGGGAAACTGGCTCGTATACACGTTACACATAGGGAAAACCTCGAAAACGCCCATGCAGCCAGCCTGTTCGCGGGATTCGAACCTCGGACCGAACTACCAGTGTTCAGCGACTTTACCGCTAGGCCGCTGGTGAGTTGCCTAAGGGAAGAGCTGCCTTCGTCGAGGACTGTCTAAGGGAAACTTGCACATGACGAAAAGCACAAAAACGCCAAGCAGCCAGCCCGTTCGCAGGATTCGAATCTCAGACCGAACTAGTGTTCAGCAACTTTACCGCTTGGCCGCTGGTGGGCTTTATACCTTCTGTCAGAGAGGGAAAATCTCATTGAAAGTACGTAAGGTGTTTGTAAAGTTCTAGAAATTATCTTTAGTTCAATTCCTAGAACTTATAAGGCAACGCTAATCGGCCAGAGAAGAATACCATCTTGATATGTTTATGCTGCGTGACAATATTGTTTAGTCCTATTCGGCTGTTCGACTGACACACACGCATGTTTGTAACACTATTTTAGCGACAATGGAAGATTCGAACAGCAGTCACTTTCTTTTTGTGGAAAGAGGTTTGAAAACGTCAGAAACTGTTTAACATCAGCGAGAAGTACTACGTTCCCACATTTGAGAAAAACCTCTTCGGGGGTGTTTGATTTGAGAGTTTAAATGACATAAATTGGTGAATGAAGAGGTGACATAAATTGGTGAATGAAGAGGTGACATAAATTGGTGAATTGAGGAGACACCGAAAACGTTCTTTGAAGACGTTTTTAGTTTTTTGTTGGCTTAAGTGTATTAAATTAAATGGGGACGATGCTGACAATTTGCATTGTCATATTGATGAAAAATGACGAAATAAAATATTATACCTTAATCTCCAGAACTTTGGAAACATCCCTCGTATTATAGCTATGCTTTACTAAGTTTAAAAGTGACAAACACGTATTCTTTGATCAAGTATCCACCACCAATATACTTTCATATAATAAATTACTTTTTCTCCAACCTTTGATTTCATCCTTGCATTCCCGTTTCATAAGCGGCTTCACTTCCAGCTCACATTAAGTTAAAATAAAATTTAGTAAGTCATTGATTTAGATGCATTCACACTAGTTCCTTCTACCTTTGATGAATGTATTTCCACTACAGAAGCGAATTTAATTCACGATATTCTTCGATCTTCTCTCATCGCTTAACGTTGTCATTAGCTCTCGGCCTCTATTTAAACGTTTATTTTGAAAACTACCGTTATTAAAATAGTTCCTCAATATTTTACACACGCGTTCTTGAATGTATTCCAGTTCTTTAGCAATAACCTATCGTATTTGGTCTCCTTTGTGAAAATCACCAACAACACTTCTTAGATACCTTTATGTGACTCTCCCGACACATATTTAGCAAATTACTAATATCAAAGCAAACGAAAATATATGCCAGTCCAACAATTACTGAAATAAATAGTATATTTATACGTCTATGATGTCCTCAAAACCAATAGAAAATTTTAAAGTAATATTTTCAACCACTCTCTGGAGCATTTTAATTTAATAATTTAGTGATCTTTTTTTTAATTCTAAATGTAAGATTTTGTTCTTGAAAATATTATTAAACAATTATGTTACATCTCTAAATCTTCCAGACATGTTCATTTTTTTCCAATCTGATTTTTTTAAAAATCGCTAACGTTTCTTTAGCTACATCAATCGTATGGGAAACTTTTCAGCTTAAAATTTCCTTTAATCAAAACAAGAAAGTGTTTATTTTGAACATCAGAAATATTCTGCTTTTTTTATAGAAAATACCTTCTTTTCATTGCTCAAGAACACAATTTGCATCATCTTCGGTGCTATTTCAGCTCATTAGGTAAACAATTTTTAGTTCTTTGTAATTAGCTTGCCAATTTTTTTTAAGAAATGTCCCTTTTGAATGTAATTTTAACACCGCTCAACCTAACTAATTGTTTTATACACCATCTCAAATTTCGCAAAATGATCGGATCAAAGAATTCTAAATGAATTAAGGAAGGAAATTTTTAACTTATCGTAGCAAGTAAAACCACTTGGATCGTACCCCCTCATAACTGCGTTTAGATGTCTTGAGCCATGGATATTCGGATGATATCGTTGGTGATAAATTTCTCAAAATTCCTTCAGGATTCCCTGTCCTTTACTGAATTTTTTTCCACGGTTACTCCCTTTCCTTCCTTGCATTTTTCACCTCATGTATAATAGGCTACTTGACAAATTATGGAGGATTCCTCCCGCCCCCGAAAACGTTCCTATTTCAATGCGGCTACGTCACCCAGCAGACACTGAAAGAAAAAGAAAGAGCTATTCGAAAGAAAGGGAAAATTTATTCCTATCTTTTTTTTTTCTTTTTTCTTTTTTTATGCCTTTAATAAAAACTTGAATCTTCATCCTTTTTTTCTTTAACTTATTACCAAGCGTGTTTCTTTATATGCTAAGATATAAAGCTTACCCATTCATTATTTTCATAAATACAACTAAAAACATTTCGTTACTAAAACCTTTAGCGGCAATACATTCGGCAAGATGGAAACGTATTTGCTAATGCATTAATTTGTAAAACAACATAGGGAAGAAGATTATAATAAGTATTTTCACTTTTTACTGTTAAATTATGCGAAAAGTAAAACAGAAACTGAAGATCATAAAACAACCACCTTCAGATTGTAGGGATTATTTTAATTTTCTAATTGCTATTTTTAATTTTGAAACCCTATCCTTTAAATTCTTGTTTCCCAAATGCAACTCCCTGCAAGAATGAGATTTCAGTATCAAGTTTTATGTAAATGAAGTAGAACTTAGTATTTAATGGGAAGTTCCCATTAAATCAAATTCTCATCAAATTGATTTCATACGTTATCTAAATTAACAGGTCACCACGCTCGGGAGATCTGATAGTTTCTGTCAATTCCCCCAGAGTTCGGAGTTATCTTAAGAGAATATCTTAACGTAAACAAACCTTGCATGTTCTAGCTGCTGAAAAATAGTATTCTACAGGAAAAGGATGTTAAAACCAAAAATATTACGAGCTATAATGTAACACCATCTAGAAAGAATTGTCTGTGAACTAAAATCTAAGGGTATTTGAGTGAAACACTAATAATAGATTAACTCTACCCTGATTAATGCTAATTTATGTTAATCAGAGTAGTGTAAATAACGTTTTCTCCAAATGTGGTTTAGCGTATTTTTAATGATTCAATAATTAAAAATGCGCTAAATTTACGATGATACATTATGACGTGGTTATATTTGAAATCCAGAAAAGCTTAAATTCAAATACGTAACTACTGGATTGGTGCGCCACATCTGCCACCACCGAACGATTTCAACTATCGGTAAAAAGCAAATAAATAGTTTGCACTATCGGATGTTTCTTTCTATTAAGCAACTAAATATTCTGTAACCCTATTAAACTGGCCTACAATTTTTATACAAGATTTCACATCACTGCACATAGGATAAAACTAACCTAAATATAGAGAGAAAGAGATCATTCAAATATTTTAAACGAAAATTAGAAATTGTTTAAACAGATGTCAATAGCCGAAAGCGATGAATTAATCGATCCTTCAAATTTATATGTATTAAAGTACATAAACTTAGTTTATTAATTCGCAATTTGACTACGACTACATTTTCATTAATTCGCAATTTGACTACGACTACATTTTTATTAATTCCCATTTTGACAACATTTTGACTCAGTTTATTAATTCACATTCTTGCTATGGGTTCATAAGATAATTTTGACCACATAATACTACTACATTGACTACAATTTTGAAAAGATGACAGTCAAAGATACTTTTTTCCTTAATTGACGAAAAAAGCGGTTAATTCTGTAAAGCAACCTTTCTTTAAATTTATTTATCTACTCTACAGTATAAATTTAAATCTTAAGCTTCAGAACCTTAATTTAGAAACATTAGTTAAAAAATGTATTATTCTCTGAGGTACTCTAAAAAGTAAAACAGAACTGCACTAAAACATATTTATTCCTGGTCTAGTATTATCCTTGTCCTTATTTCCTATGGCACTTCTTCCAGTTAGCACTTTGTTTTATACGAACACATACTCAACAGTAGCTGCTGTCTTAGCATATTATATTCTACAATAAGTTCAAAATAATTTTATAGAGTCCAAATAACTATAATTAAAGAATTTATTTACTTATTCAGTTTTTGAAACTGTACGTGGCTTTTGCACCATCCATAAGGTGAAGTTCTGAAATCTAGTCTTATCATTCTGCTGGCTAGTATATTAACCACTGGAAAATTCAAAAGTTCGATTTTTCTTTCTTTTTTTTTTTTTTTTTTTCTGTTAGTAAAAAGCGATATGATTCTTATATAGCAAAAAGTAAAAACCCTTAGACTATCTTTATAAAGAAAAGAGTAAAGAATGTTTTAATTACACAATAAAAAGAGGTAAGTCAAGCAGATTTGGAAAACTATTAAATATTATCACAGTGATTGTGATTAAATATACGAACAAAACTAATTTAGTTTTGAATTATTAATTAAGAAAAAATTAATCTCACATATCTTTAAGCGTAGAATTCAGAATACAATCATGTTAAGAAATGTTAGATAAATAATACGAAATGCGACTGCGCAGAAGTTAATCCACATGCAAAACTTCACAAAGAAAAACAAACATTCCTGTTGTCTGAAGGTTTATCTTCTCACTTACAATGTACATAAATCTTGTTGATATTTTTATATCTGATTATATTGTCGTTTGTCGTTATAGTCTATAATATTAGCGTATTGAATAATATAAACTACTGAATCATGATGCCATACTTTTCTTTACAGCCAGTTAACTGCTATGATAACAAAAATTTAAAACTAGTCACTACAGAAATCTTCTTGACGACAATTTTCTGACAGTGCTTAAAATCATTACTAACTGATTACATTATATCATTCACATTACGCAAAGAAATTAACCTCAATTCCTTAAGCAGAAAGTTTTAAAACCACCGAAAGATTATGCTGTAAAATCCCTGCTTTGCATCAAATAAAATTCACTGTACAATAAAAACAGAATACAAAATATTAAAATATAATACCTGTTACTCAGCAAGAGCGATAAAGGATGACGCTTACCTGAAAAAAGAAAATGGATTTTAGAATATTTTATACCTCGATCAATACGCATAATAAATAAATTAACCCTACATTCAATGCAACAAAATGTTTTAAATATATTTCGATGACAGAAATATTAATGTTATAATACGTGATCGCAATCACAAGGTACATGACTCTTCATTATTTTGAGCATTATATTTTCAAAAAGATAATTTATGTTTCATAAAACCTCCGCATTGGCTTTAATGAAATTTTGCAGCGTTGGCAGGTCAACCACGGAGAACACTTGAAAACTAATTGCTTACTGAAACATTTCCTGGCATTTTCTGTTGTTTCCTGAGGTCAGGAAATCATTACTGCAATAATTAAGCACTGAAAGTTTTGACACATTCAAATTAGCGCCCCAAAATGAGAGTTTTCTCAATTATAACGAATTAGAAAATCTGAAGCACACATTTCTAAAATAGTTAGTAATGACCAAAAATAAGACATAAAGCAAAAATAATGAAGACAATTTCAAAAAATTGGCATCTCACCTTAGTAACGAAGAATATGAAGAAAAGAAAGTGCACAAAAAAACCAGAACAAAGCCCAAGACCGCAACATTCAGAGGGATAAAAAGACCAAATTTTGATATCGGTTTTCACAGAAGACTAACGTTCACTTTCTCGATATCATCATCCCTTTGAGAGGAAGAAAGTTTTTCTTCAAACTACTTTTCAGATACACTTAATGATTAACATAAGCTGTCAAGCTAATCTTTACCACTGAATCCTTAAGGAAGTTACAGGGTTAATTTGCATTCAATATTTTTCAAAGTAATTAAATAGAGATATTTTTCATATCATATTTGTGGTTTTTTCCCATGTGTAACGTGTATACGAGCCAGTTTCCCTTAGAAAGTCCTCCACGAAGACATACCGACATACCTCACCTTAAGCAGATAGCCCTCGAGACTTTGCCATAATAACACACACACATATCATATTTGTTATTAGGTAATTCTAGGCTTGACTCAGTAAAAGTGAATTAGTGAACCATCTAAACCCTTTATTGCTTTCTTCAGTTTATGTCAGTTATTATTTTACACAATGATTCCCCAAAAATGAACAGTTCATTCGTTCCTCAGTTTGAGATAAATTAAAATTATGCCCTTACAATAGGAATTGAATTAGCTTTTTGCACATTTTGACAATGATTTTTCGTTTGTTCTATTAGTGATAGGACGAATGATCTTCCCAGCTGCTTATATCATTCCAGAACTTCTATGAAAACGCAAGTTTGTATAAACATTTCCTCAAACACAGTTTTATAAAAATTTTACACTTCCAGTGTAGGCATTTCCCCAAGACTTACAAAAGCAGATAATAAAATCAATTTCATTTAATTTTAAAAGAATGCGTTTGAAGGTATAAAACATAGTTTATTAAACAAAACTGTCTGCAGGGAAATTCATCAGTGAATTCACATCCATGCTTCATATACTGAAAGCCATACAACAGGCAACAGCAATTTTGAATCGAATTTTTTTTAATTCGATTTTTCCAGCTTAGTAAATACGACCATATTATGTAATCAAGTTGTGTTGAGATAAATATCGAATAGCTTTAGAAACCGCACTAATCATTACCTTTCGAATTTGCTTTGGTCTTAACAGTTTTGTAAATACTGCCAAAGCCATAAACATTCGACTGGGGAGGAGGCAAAAAAATAATCAGCGGGTCGCTTTTAACCATCGCAAATCGATTAAAAAAGCACTATGATTTGGCCTCAAATTCCCATACATTTCCACCAACCGCTGAATACGTCAAAGTTGTTATTCTTTAAAAGCACAAGTAATGCGTTCCAATCTGATGAATGCAGATTCAAAAGTAAAACTTTCAAAGCAGTCACGGTCCATGGGGTTTCTGTTACCTCTACTAGCAAACTATCGCAGAAACAACAAAGCATCAAAGCACATAGACAACGCACCGTGATAATAGTAATATAAAAAAGAGAGAGAGCCCTCACTCTTTTCGCCCCCCGCCTTCTTTCTTTTACGGGAAAAAGGATGGATATCCTGAATTGAATCCTTCTAAACCATCTTCAGCAAGAAAAACGGAATCCCCATTCGTTTGCAGCTGCACGTAACCTCTATTCTACCACCTTAGCTATTCTGGAAGGCGTGACACAGCATGCAGGATGATTTTTTGGGGACTTCTAACCGAAGGTGATATAGGGGAAAAAAAAGCAACACTGAAGGTAAAAAAAAGTCCTCAATGGCGCACCGCACTCTTCTACCTATTTTCTTTTTTTACACATGTACATAAAAAGAGAAAGCGGCGTACTTTTAAGAGAACAACTACGTTTTTTGTTCGCTGTTCTAGGCGTAGTTTTGGGGGTTTTGTTTGTGAAAGGCGTAAGCACAGTCGTAAAGAATGGGATCCAGCTGAAGAAGGGTTGTTCAATTTTTAAGACCTTTAGCTTTTAAGTGGAGAGTAAGACCAGGATTTAAAAGAAAGAAAATCACATGCAGATGTTTACCACGTTTTCATATTTATTTTATCAGCTACCCAGCAATTTTACGTCGAAAATTTGGGCTATCATCTACACCTAGCCTGCAATTTTTTCCTTGCTTCGTACACATCACTTAGTTGTCGTTATCCCCGTTTTTCAAGAGCAAAGCGATTCATATAATATACTGAAGATATATAAATAGGAAGAGTAAGAAAATATTCCCTTGAAGTTAACTACAGACCTTATATTTTTTCAAGGATTATTTAAATATCACATTATGGAGCCATGTTTTTTACATCTATACACTATAATATTAAAACAAAAATGCTCGTACAGACATGAAACGCTGCCAAAAGACATTATACGATTTATCACCACCTCTAGAATGGCCTTATATTTAAATTAGGTAATCAAAATTTAATACAAAATAATTTGGCAGCCATTATTATTATTATAACTATTTTAATCTTCAGGTAATATTTTACCGGTGTATGAAATAATTAATTAAATAATTAAAATAATTATGAAGAAGACTATTTAATTTACATATTATTTGCACCTGAAGGCTAGGCATTCCTAAATGAATCATTCATTGAAACAACATAATAGTCACAGCTGAAAAGTCATTTAGGCTCTATTATAAGAAGGACTTTGTAGCGCTTTTTTAATGGAATTCAAAAAAATTAATTTGAATTCTAGTAATTCTTTGCACAATGGATTATGTCTGCATGGATATTTTTGTAGTTTTCCCTACGCATAATATATCAGCCATTTTCTCCTAAGAAGTTCTACGTAAAACACGCATCCTAAGACAGGAAAACTTCAGCCACGCCATAATGAAATACCTACAATGCAAAGAATTCGTTATATTATACCGCCAAAAATTTTAATTGTTTAACTGTTTAAAAAATTACTGTTGCTTTCTTTGTATAATTTATTTTTTCTATTTAAGAGATTCAACTCAGACAAAAAGGAACAAGCACAGAATCCCTTGCTCATGGGAGAAGATGGGCTTGCGTCAGAATTCTTCGAACTGCATAAAGCTGTTCTTTGAAATTAACATACACGTAAGGTTAAATTTTGTTTAATTTTAAACGCTTTTAAATGGCCCTCATGGACACTCATGCATATACAGATGTAAAAAAAAATGACAATAAACGCGTTTGCAGAACCAGACTGAAAATATAAAAGCGTGTATTCAAAGCTAAATATAATGGTACATCTTTTTTTTTTCTAGACCTTGCTTCAAATGTCGTACTGCCTCACATACACACTTACAAATATACAACGACATAAGCTCATAAGCACAGCTACAGAAACACATACACACACACACACAAATAATACCCATTTACGAGAATGCAAAAATTTACAAAAATCAAAATACAGATATATTTAATATAAACATTTTACAAACATTTTTATTGTTATTTACATTACAAATTCTTTTTAATACAAACATTAACACCTTAAAAACTCTAAAACGCATGTTAACACGCATATGTATATATACAGAGAGAGAGAAGTCAAAAAGTTTTTATAAATAAAAGACATACAAAACCGAATGCCATCGTTTCTAGACTAAACACAATTTCGCTTCGCATACACTGCAGTTGAGCGAATACAAATATATGTTTCTGACACGCGTAAAAAGAGAAGGAATACAGTTGACGAAAGAGAGAGGTACAAAAATATTTATCCATACGTACGTGTACATTTGCAAAGCATTTTGAAATTATTTTAAATACAGTTAGTTATCTTGACAAATACACATATAAAAACAAAAGTACTTTCAGATATAAACAGAATCGCATTTAAAAATATACGTACGCAAGGTATTATGGCAAAAATAGAGAAAGTGTCTTTAGAAATCGAGATAAGAAAATTTTCGTCAAAATGCACCACCCTACTTACTGACGTGAATTGTATTCCCTATTTAAGGTAACATTAAGTAAAAACAATAACGAAGGACGATTGGGTGCACGCAGTAGTTTATTACTTTCAACGAAAACAGGTTGTCCTTTCAAGTACAGGTTCCATAAATCTCACAGTTAAGCAACACAAGGCTTACATAAATTGATCGATCGGCCTGTTTTGTTACGGAAATACATTTGCCACCGAAACGGGTTACTAACCTTGAAGATTAACGGGACACAGCTCAGTTCTGACTCGAAGCTAAGCTTAAATGCTGATCCCCCAGAGATCGATGGAGTGACTAATTCTGACAAAGCTCTTCGGCTACTACTTTTTAAGAGATTCTGAGTTATTTAGCATTTTAACTGTAAATATTTAAATAGTTTATCGCAGGCAGTTTTTTTGCAAACAGTTTAAAAATAGTTATAATATAATCTCTCACAGGGCGTTACCTTGCGATAGCATTATATACTTATTTTCATAAATTGTGGAAAAATCGGTAAATTCGCGATAACTTAAATAAAAATTGTGTGATTTTCACCAAATCTGCCAGCAAAAGAATGTCGCATAATTATACTTGTAACGTATGAAAACTGATGTTGGTCGCAACAACTTTTATAATCGGATTACAGCATAAAAGCAGATTTGGAAAGGTTGGTTTTATATCAGGTTCCATAGCACGAAAAGACTCGATACATCACTGCTACACGAATTGTGATAGAGAACAACGGCCGCTTTGAAATATACCACAATCGATTCGATGACGCGATGAACTCTTTGTTGTTCATAAAACGTCAAATCAGTTTCTAAGCATAGATTGCTCAGCCTCTGAAGGCTCAATCTAATGAAACTCAGAGATGAGGTCGCTGTACAAGACTAATATATGCGATTAATTTCAAAACGGAGCAGAATGTCTGCTCGGAATCGATTGCAGTTCTCTCTCTCGATGCAACTACCGTGAGTACTGTATCAGCTTTTATTAAGTATATACGATTTCAAACCTTGGCTGATAATTAACGCACCCTTCACTTTACATTAAAGGAGAAAGGGTTGAATTGAGAGCGCAGTCTTTTGAAATGGAATCGAGGTCCTTAGTCTTCATAGCTGTGTATATATATTGGCGACAAAATCAAGTATCTGTTGCAATCAATGCAATATATCTTAAAGATACTGTTACGTATAATATCACATATGAACTTAGGGTGGCACTCGAACGGGAAAATGCTAAAACCTCTGAGTTCTAAAGCATAGATACAACATAGTATGATTTATGAATGATATTTTATGAATATTGCCTTTACTAAAGTTCAGCACGAAAAACATTCGTAGAACCGACCCCCGGAATACTAATGGAATAACATACGAGAAGAAACAACTACCCGCAAGGACTGACCAATCCGATTTTTTAGACTTAACACGTTGAGCGCGGCGCCGAATTTGCTGTCCTTTCCGTTCAGCCAGCAGCGAGCTAAGCCGTATTTTTGTTTAGAATGTTTCAATACATTTCATTAAAACTAAATTTGATCACATTTCATTGAGACTATATTTATTTTTTAACTTTAATACTGTCGGTCCCGCGGACCGACCAAACGAAAATTTCAGTGCCGATCCCCAGGGACCGACGCCGGCCACACGGAAAGTTCCCTGGCGGTCCCCAGGGACCGGCGCCGCGCTCAACGTGTTAAAATCAGATTCAAGCACGTGTGCGTGTGGTGCCCTACTACAGGAAGACAAGTTAATATCGGCAAACTGCCAAATCAGTGCAGATAAAACTTTAAGGAAATAATGGTCGGCATTCCTTACTTAAATGATTAATGATCAACAAAATATGAAAATATCATAAACAAAATAGTAATAAACATATTGTTTATGATGCTTCTTGAATACTGTTACAAATAGTATGGAATATCTCTACTGGTTCTGCATTGTTGGGCATACTCCATACTGAAGCACTCTGCCTACTGCATTATCACGCCTCATTTTACATCAAGTTGAATCCTTAGAATCTCGCTTAATTTATACCCTTTCCTGATGGTTATAAAAATGTCAATAGGGAATTACGGCTATCAGTGGTCCCCCCCTTCCGTACTTACACAAATTTTCCAGCTTAATTTTCCGAAAAGATTCAAAATGAAATTAGACTCGGAAGTCATGATAGCAATGGATTGATTAGATTATTTAAATTATGGAAAAGCACTCGAAGGCTATCTGCTTAAAAGGATGGATACTTTCACAGAAGCCTTTTTAATGTAAAATTATGTCGTATTCAAGTTACAGTAAGGAAAGAACCATGAAACCTCTCATGTAGTAAATCTGTTAGCCAGGGTTTGAACTTGAGTCTAATATTCATAGATTTTACCGCTCAGCCACTAGCAGGCCGAAGATCACCGAAATTATCCTATAATTTTTAACAGAGTATTCTCATGAATATAAAAATAATCGGATCCAGCAATTCATTTCATTAATCATATGATATATGTCTCAGTTGGTCTATAGTTTTTCAAATCGAATCCAATCTTTTGGATATTTAGGTGGGTATCAAGGAAATAGTTCTACTCTTTTAAGACTACATGAAATTCCAGGTTTTTTCCCAAAGATCTATCTTCACAGCGACCACCTTTGAAAATGTTCAGTATTTCTTCTACATAATTAAATAACAGCATTGAAGATCACGTAATCTGGACGGTGACCACCTCTAGAACCGTGAATTGTCGTTTATAAGTTGAAATTACCAGACGCCAGTACTTCTTTTGTTTTAAAAGTTTTGTTTAAACTGAAGGATTAGTGGAATAACGTTTAGTTTGAAATGATGTAATTTTCCAAAATTAACGATTTAAATTAAAGTCACTAATTACATTTTATTTCCTCTCTCAAAATAATAAAAGAAAAATTTTCATTAAAATTGCTGCCCTGAAGCTTCAAATTATGCAGTTATTTGGGAGCTCGTTAGGACGATAAGGTATCAGATGAAACAAAGAAACTGATTGAAAAATAAGTAAATAAATACAAAGGTAAGATTTCTGAAAATAAAGTTTTAATAAATCTAATCTTCAATTTGTAAAGCGGAAATGATCACTACTTTTTATAGGCCGTTTATCTTTCCTTTAAGCAGATAATCTTTGTGCATTTTATTATTATTAACTAATTAACTAAACAAAAGAATCTTCACGTATACATGAGAAATACGAAAGCACAAAGATGAGGAGACATTTGGAGGTACATGGTTAGGTGACTGATTTATTATGGCAAAACACTCCAGTGTTATCTAATGGAGGAATTTCAAAAGGAAATTGTTTGCTACCATTACACCGCCTTTTATCATTTATTTGATGTTTTTGTCGCTCTTGAAAAATACAGTTTAATGCACTTGAAAGCTCCAGACATCAGAACCTTATCTCATATACTTCATACTTTTATCTTTAACACATTACGTTCATTTTTCATACAATAATATAAATTATATTGCGATTAGATTATTTATTACTACAAAGCACTCCATGGTTGCCTTCCTTTGGGGATGTCTTCGTGGAAAAAAATTAATTTCTCATCAGATTAAACTTCTCGGGAAAAACAAGAAAGTATATGCAGACAATTTGCATGGTCCCCTTGAACCAAAGATGAAAATATCTTTGTTCAGTACTAATCCATTCTTTCAATTTTAGATCACATTTTTAAGAGATCTATGTGTTATTACCTGATTATTAATGCTAAACGTTTCCCAAAATAGGGATACATTTTGCATTCAAATTCTGAATAACCAGTTTAAATTTTTAAATTCACGTAAATTAATTTTTTTAATGTTTTTATGAGGCAACGTTATGTGTTTTTTAAATGTCATATGAGGCAACTTTGTATACACAAAATTGCCTCATGACTTATTCGTTGCAGAGCCCAACGAGCATTATCAATAAATTTTCGCCTAAATATAATGCATTATTAAAGTTATGCGCCTAAATATAATGGATGTAACTAATATGAGAAAACTACGCATGTATTACTCGAAAATACATCAAACCTTCTTTAAGACGATCAGTTACGGTTCTACATGATTTTGGTATTCTGTGAAGGTTGCGTCTTTGAGAAGTGATATACTTTACTCTAGTGGTATTATAGCCTCTACTTCAGTAAAAGTGTTTGTTCAACTCTAAAAAATAACGGTCACTTTTAGAAATGGTCTTTTTAGAGAGGCAGTTGGCACAAAAGGATTCATTGTACATATTAAATTATTAATATCTAAGTAACGCGGCTATAGGATTCACTTTAATTAGATTTTTTAATTCAACATAACTTTCAAATACCACTCTTAATTTCTACTGGTTGTAATTCATTTGTTTTCGTATTCAGAGTTCAGTACTATGAACATTTCTTTCCTGTCCTAAAAATACATCGCATTTAATTAAAATCAAATAAAAACAAATAAATAATATAACCGATATCTAATTGGGTATAGGTGTAAACATTCTTATCACAGACGCGAATCTAAACTACATCTACAGCGTGATTTTTTAATTAATATTACCTTTTTCCTTAATCTCAGACGAACTCTAATTATGTGACAATCAATTTTATACATAGCCTCAACCCTACAAGGGGTTACCCTACATGTAAAGGAGTCAATACTAATGCCCAGACAACGGCCCATTTGATACCCCTCTACTTCTACTATCGGATAAATTAGTAGCTCGGTTATCATCGTGCAATCAAAGTCAAAAAGAATATTCAAGTCCGAAGTCATGGTTTTCATTATTTATCAATTACCTGGCCATTGACCATCAGATCATTAGGCAACGAGCTCTCCAATACTTCTTTACAATACAGTTCAAACTCTTAAGTGTAGAGCAACGTCCAGATGAGCAGAGTCCATGAGTTTTTCAGAATCACACAAAGCACATAAAGGTGAGTCAGTCAGATTAAAACGAAACAAATCAGCACCGAGGCAGTCATGTCCAGTCAATAGTCTAAACTCGGCCATAGCAGTAGCATGAGGAGAGTCCGAGACACAGTTATAGTTTTCATAACAAAGTTTTCCTCTCCCAGCTTGGCAACGTTCCTAAACATGACTTATTTGCATCAACTTCAAAATAATGGTGCCTTATTTTCCGTTTCCTGTTTTTTTTTTTTTTTTTTTTTTTTTTGTGCCATTATTGCCGTTTCCTTTATTTCAGTGCCATTACTTTTGCGGCGACACCTTTTCCTACAGCCGTAATTTTAGCGAAACTAAAGTCGAAATTACCGTCGAAGGTTCAAACATGAATAGCTATAAGAGAGTTGCTTATTTCTTCTTTTAACATAAGCTTCATGTTCTTCAGTGCAAAATTTTAACGCTCTCTTAATTTTCCAGATTAAAAATTCCCAAAATTAAAATAGCAGTAGGTACTTTATGGCTCAGTATATACTCTCAGAGAATTAAAATAAGAAGTAGGGTCTTAACAGACCAAATAACGAATTTTATTGACTGTAGAAAATATCAGCTGAAAGTTAATCGTGAAGAATCAGAAATTTTGAAACAGACAGATGGAAAAAATGAGATAAAGACAAGGTTATTTATTATAAGTATTATGCTTGCTTCAGATAGGATAATGCCTTTCATGTTGGCAAGCCAAGACTTCTTTAAAGTTTTAATCAACAATCCTGGAACAGAATCCATTTTAAATATTCTCAATGATTAATGTTCCCCTTTCAAGTTTTGCGATTTTTAACGTCGTACAAGAACTGAATTACTCTAGATTAAAAATTTTACCATTTTAGAATTCTATCCAAAAGAATTTGAAACCCATATTTATACAATCAAAACTCTCTAACACAAAATATATCTCTCAGACATCTGCTTTCAAATACTTTAGATATATATTCAGTCATCTTTAGCAGTATTTTTAACCCCCCCCATAACTTTTATTGATGATACCTCGAGTAATTTTGATAGTACAAGGAAGTTCAATATGGTTAGTTTTATAACTTAGGTTTAGTTCGGAAACATAATGACATAAATGCAAAATGAAAATTTAATTACCATTGCGCATCTAAAAATTTATAATTTAATCAGTTCAAATTCTATACAATTAGTTTGGATACATTCCAGTGTAGAGTCATTAGGGTTTTTTGAAGTAGGAGTCGTGACAAATGTGCAAAGCCCTCGGCGGGACTCAAACCCTGGACCTTTTGAATACGCGCCGAGTATGCTACCGTTACACCACAAAGGCATGCTAGAAGGAGGGAGAAAATACCTTATACCAGATTCTTGCAATATGTTACAAGTCACTAGGTTCTTATTAATTATAGTGCGCTATGAGAACAATTTAAGTAAATTATAACATTTCGTAATAGTTGCCAACGAATACTGATAACTTTCAAAACTTTCAACTGCATATTTAGTATCAACACTACTTCTAATTGTTTTAACTACTATAAAAAGCTGGAACGTTATGATTTTTTAAATTATACCCATTTATTTTTAAAATTTTTTTAATTTTTAAAGTTTGGGATAACTATGGTCAATTAAAATGAGAACACTGATTCTCGAAATCAGACTATTTATCGTGAAGTAAACAAAGAAAAAGGGATATAATAAAAATATCTTAGTCAGAAAGCGGACATGTGTGTCACGTATCAGTTAATAAAGATTCATCTGCTAACTTGATTTGAAGCAAGCACTGCTAATTAAAAACTATTTAGCACACTTTTGAATTAAAAAGGACTTTTTTAATTAATTAAGCTCGTTTTTATTATAACATCAATTCTAACAAAAGAGAACGACGTTCTTCTTGAAATGTAAATGAAATCTTTCATTCTCCCGCATCATGAAAGCGAATAAAAAAAGAAAGAAATTAGATTTAATCAAAGAATTGCGGTAATTTTACAAAAAGGGATCAAAATCTTATGCATCCTACGCAATAAAATATACATGAAAAAATAAACTAAAAATGTAGTTTTCCCCCTTTCTGAATGTTTTAGAAATTAAAGCGATGCCCCCTCCCTCATAAAACATTCTTCAATTAGACTTCAAAAATAAAACATATAAAATAATTAAGTTCTTTTTATATGCTGCTTTAAATTCCGAAAAACAAAAATGTCTCGTGTTTATTCAGACTTTCAAGTTTTAAAACTTACATTAGGCGGGGAAAAAACGTTTTTTACTACTAATCCGAGCTGCTAAACTTTTAAGCGTAAATACTCTTGTTATGTGTAGGTCTATTGTTAACGACATAGGCTAAAAAATAAAGCATGTCTAGTTAGCATACGGATAAGTCACCAATTACCTTGCACAGAAATGCGTAAACGAACCTGGTGAAAACAAATATAAGTGTTTAAAAAAGCGCTGACAATTAGTTTGAAAATTACACTGTTCATAAAAAATAATTTTAGCCGAATCAAGGGTTTTTGCAAGGGGAAAATGAACAGAAAATGTAGGCGGATAATTTAATTCGTCTGATTTATATGATTAAATAAGTTTAGCGCAAATAAAAAACACGTTTTCCTCACGACATATTTATATACAAATATAAAATAATGGGGAATAATTCAGTTTATTAGTTTACAATGAAATCAAGTTAAATTAATATATTAATATTATTATACATATGTTTTATGTACAGTAATTAGATTTTTTTTCCAAATTAAAGAAAGAAAACAGATGACGATATTTATATAAAGTTCTCATGCACGAAACTACTTGTCAATTAATAAAAGTTGTAAAAAAACACTACCTAATTATCTACTTGAGACTGAGTGCTTTTGTTGAAACAAAGTATATTTGTATTATGCCTCATACCGTTTCTAAAACCTCAAGCCAACAATTACACACTTTTTTCTTTTAATTAATCTGTAATTTTTAATATAGTTATTTATGATAAATTATTTTATGGAATTAATTAACAGATAATTTCGAAGCAGTTACTATATTTTTACAAGAATATATATTAAATATTTCATTTGCAGCAGTTCATAAATTTATTTGAAAAACATATTAAGAAATCCAACTTTTTCTGACGTCTGATTTGATGCTAAATACAAGTACCTGTTGATCTGAAATTACATAAACGAGAGTTACATGAATTATACGCTTCAAATCTTTTGCATTATAATTTTTTTAAATTTTAATAACAATTTAATAATAATTTTAATAATAATTAATTTAGTAATAATTTGTATTCAACTTGAAACTGGAAACTGCAGTTTGGTGTTCTATATAGTATTTGCTAGTATATGTTTAACATTTTGTCAAGAACTAATTCTTAAATTTTATTTATCGCTAATCTATAGCTTCCAATCTGGATTTTCTTAAAAATCAGCAAATTCTGTTAATGGAAATAACGAAAACTGATTACAAGTCAAAATATAGTTTACCTAGTAAGAACGAAATAAACACATCTAGTACATAACAAATACAAAATAATATATCCTTATCAGCAACTTATATTTCATAATAAACTACATATGTTTTAAGGCCAAATGAAAATACCCAGCAGATAAATTCGCAATACTGACGCTGCTAAGCATCTGTTCTCAAATAAATGTTATGGCGGTGTGAAAAAGGAAATATAATCAGACTTTCTTAAATGGCAAATTAAGGTTCATAATAAAGGAAATACGCATATAAACTGAGTTTATATATTATATGATAAACCCCCCAAAAAATAAAATATTCAAAACAAGATTGCAATTTTAGATTTTTATCATCTGTATTAAATTAGAAATGATTTTTACCTTTAAAATGATTAAATGATTAAATTATCTCAAATGATTTTTAAGCAGGAAACGTGAAAAATGTGCAGTGCCCTTGCCGGGACTCTAACCCTGGATCTCTCGAATACGCGTCGAGTATGCTTCCATATACACCACGAAGGCATGCGAAAAGTAAGGAGAAATTATTTTGTATACTCTCCCTTTTAAAGGGCGACTGGGGATTAGGGAACCCAATCACCAAATCCTGGTGGTGATGAATTATCGTCCACCAACTTTTAATTCGGGCGCCACTTGTAGAATCTTTTTTTCGGAGGGGGGAAATATAATCAGACTTTCTTAAATGGCAAATTAAGGTTCATAATAAAGGAAATACGCATATAAACTGAGTTTATATATTATATGATAAACCCCCCAAAAAATAAAATATTCAAAACAAGATTGCAATTTTAGATTTTTATCATCTGTATTAAATTAGAAATGATTTTTACCTTTAAAATGATTAAATGATTAAATTATCTCAAATGATTTTTAAGCAGGAAACGTGAAAAATGTGCAGTGCCCTTGCCGGGACTCTAACCCTGGATCTCTCGAATACGCGTCGAGTATGCTTCCATATACACCACGAAGGCATGCGAAAAGTAAGGAGAAATTATTTTGTATACTCTCCCTTTTAAAGGGCGACTGGGGATTAGGGAACCCAATCACCAAATCCTGGTGGTGATGAATTATCGTCCACCAACTTTTAATTCGGGCGCCACTTGTAGAATCTTTTTTTCGGAGGGGGGAAACATAAGATGTGAAAAATGAGCTATGCCATCGCCGGGATTCGAACTCCGGATCCCCGAATACGCGTCGAATATGCTTCCAGTTACAACACGAAGGCGTGCGGAAAAGGGGGGGAGAATATCTTATAAAGGATTTAAAGAAATTCAGATAATCAAAGCCTAAAATATAGATTCCATACGTTTCATTCGATTCTAAATGGTGGAAAACGCCATTCTCAAATTTATTGCAATTAATGTAATAAAGATTGCGCAACTCAATAATTTAAAATCTTATCATTTCAGAAAAATATTCATTTGCAACGCATACCAAATTTTGAATGTAAGCACGCACTGTCTAAATAACATGCTTAACACAATATGTTTTAAGAAAACCTACTTGCATTTAGATTGAACCAATTTCGAAAGCACTTTAAAAACTACAAACACTTCTAACACTCGTGGAGGCGGAAGTCCAAGAAAATATTTATACATTTTCTTTTTTAATCGATCGAACGTTGTTCGCCATTAGAGGGCAGAGAGACAGATCCTTTTTTCTCCGGAGCAGCAAGAACAATTTATACCTTTTAGTTGTGAAAAGGAAGAGCGAGAAATCGTAAAAGAATCGAATCACACTTGAAGAGGATTTTTCAAGCCTCCGGGAGGTACTAGCTAACTAGACTCTTAATCGATTGCCTTGCTGCTAATAGTAATACAGATTATTTCTGTTTTCTTGTTGTACAACTACATGTTGTTTCTAAGCAATGATTTTATGTCATCCAACAAAAGTATGAAAATTCTTATAACCAAGACTTTAAAAACGGTTACAGTAACTGAGTTCATGTTAAGAATGAAAGCAAAGTAAAGTAAGTAACTCAGTAGACTATGCAGTGTTCAGAAATGCATTTTTAGCATGCAAGAATTAAGATCAGAAATTGGAAATCTAAAATCAGATTCGCAACTAGACAACACAAATGCTGAATTTTTAAGCCTTAATTTCCATCGTAAGTCAAAATTTTCTTAAAATCTCGACATCATTGGAAAGAAATGTTATGATTATTACTTTATTTCACTATTCAGAAATAACAGATAGGATATCTGTTTAGAGTGCTCCATTTCTTTAGCTTTCCAAGGATGGAGGGGAAAATTAGACACAGAAAAGAAAATACCTTAAAACAAATTAATGTGGCCCTAATTATGTCATCACATTTCACGTAAAGTCCCAATCACATTATGTTTCGGCTACGCGGGACTTGACGTCGAAAGGAACAATGCTCAGAACCCGCACAATTCCAGGAAACCCACGTAGCTAGGCTACCATTTTCACTTACTACAAAGACTTGAATCCCAAACACTAATCGATTATCACTCAGATTGGGATCACGTTAGGCTTCAGAAACAGAACATTCGTCTGATTGGTTGTCTCTACCCGGGACTGAAGTCCAGCCGAGACATTTTCGGTGAGGTTTGAAAAAATCCCGCGTAGCCGCAACATTGTTTTCATAGCTAGGCGGGACTTTGCTACAGGCGGGGCTCTTTTTTCTAGGAATCCTCCCGTTGAAACCAGTGCTACCAGAATCTTGTTTCTCAGAAAAGTCCCGTCTAGCAGGGACTGTAGCCATGTGTCTGTAGCCTCTTAAGGACTGTAGCCTCTTAAGAAGTCATTCCCACTAAGAAACATGGTATAGCATGTAATTAAAGGATCCTACGAATTCTCTTTCAGCAACATTAGGATGAAGTTTTTATGTATTTTCAGTTTCTTATGTATTGCAACATAGAGATAATTTACTATATACAGGATATTTCAGCAAATCGGTTGCAAACTTTCAGAAAAGATAGAGTAAACCTAGACGATGGAAAATCAGATGGCAATGCAGGGTCGGAAATGCTTTCTTGGCGTGGTAGTAACAACACAAAACACAAGAAAGGTAGAACATGAACAAGGGAGGAAACATGTTTATTACGCTTAGTACAGCAGAAATCAAGAAATAAGAATAAAAGTAGACAACGGTCGTCATCACAGAAGGTGTTCCAAATTACGATCCCGGGCCCTGACGCAGGCCTCACATCTCCGGCAAATGGAGGATCTGATATTCTGGAAAATATCGGGCATGTCCCGGACTTACCCGGCAGCTACCACGATGCGTGCAACAAGTTCCTGACCACTTCTAACGGGTGTTTCGTACACCAGTGTCTTGACGTACCCCCAGAGGAAGCAGCCAGTGCAAGTGAGACCTGGCGATCTTGCTGGTTAATGCGCCGCACAAACCCTGGTGATCTCGTGTTGAGGATACATTTCGAACATAATTTCGAACACCTTAGAAGACGATCGTCTGTTTTTGTTTTATTTCTTGGCTTCCACTGCCCAAAAAAGATACACAAATAACATATATTCGAACAGAGTGAGAATAAACATATATTCTCACCCTGTTCGAGTCCTTCCTTTCTTGTGTTTTGTGTCCTTGGAACGCGTTTCTGACCATAGATTGCCATGTGTTTTTCCATCGTTTAGGTATACTCTGTTTCTCATGAAAGTTTGCAACCGATTTGCTGAAACGCCTTGTATATCTCTGATAAAAGATTTCTCAGTAACAGTCTTATGAAGTTGCCGCTCTACATAACAAATATAACAAGTAATAACTCTAGAAATATATGTTCCAAAAATGACAGAAATATTTCATAATTACTATACACGATTGACAATTTGTATACAGATTGATAACAAGAGCAAAAATTTATTTTGAAATATGGAATAGATGGAATTTACTTCTAAATACAGAATACTGCCTATTTTGAAAGAGAAAGTAACAGCTTTGAAATAAAGGTGAGCTAGACGGATTAATTGATTTAAAAGGACACAGAATTTACTTCTGTTATTGTTAAATAGATTGAGTTATTTATTAGCTACAAATCATAACAAAGATAAAAGCTTTTGCCTAAGTATGAGAAAATAATTCCCTTCGTTAAGTTCAGTAATAAACGAAAAGACAATATTTCTTCTTTTTAAAATAAAAATATTTTGGACACGTGGCTTATCAATAATGCTGGTAAGATCTTATCAAATTACAAGGCGCAAGATATACAATTAATCAAGGCAGGGCTTAATTTCAAAAATTAGAAGTACCGCAGCCCTATAGAAGACTTTCAGGAAAGAGAAACATGAATACATAAAAGAATGTGATGACAAATAAAATCATTAACAATTAAAAAATTAAATAATTAATGATTAAAGTAATTAAAATTAAAATTTAATAAAATGCAAAGAGATAAATTAGAGTTTAGTAAGCAATTTTTAATATAATTTTATTATTAAAAATTATTAAATTTTATTATTAAAAGTTTTCAAGATTAAATTTCTACTGAAATTATTGTTCAGTTACATAAAAGAAGTGCCTCAGCCTTCTTATTTAGGGCTCCGGTGCGCTCCGGCTAAAATTATGAATTATCCCCAAAACTAAGAAGTACCGGAGCCAGGCTCCGGTGGGCTCCGACGCAATTTAAGCCCTGAATCAGGAATGACAGAAAATCAGAACAACGTACAAAATATTCCAGATATGATAAGGAAAAAAAAATAAAGAATAATTGTACTTTGATAATGCATTTTGCTTCATAAACAAAAATACATTGACATGTTTTTATTTACAGGAGTTTGAATAACTGCAAATTTGCGAAGATCTTTTTATTGGTTCAATTAAGGATAGTTAATAAATAAGAATAATTAATATAATTAAATTAAAAATTAACAAAAATAATATTGAGATTTGGATTTATCAAATTATGTAAAATAACACTAGGACTTCTGTCTAAAGATAAGGATGCCTACCTGGAGGATTTTTTAAGGATATTGGCTCGTATGCGAGTTACGAATAAAGACAGTCCGTTTGCCAGGATATGAATTCATAGCAAAATACCAGAGTGCAGCGCGCTTATCAGTTCGGTCACTGACATTAAAAAAATAACGCACAAAAATATATAAAACTCGACATACCACAATTTCTCATATTATCAACTTACATGAAAATATAAACATATGTAAAAAGAGTTAAACTACAGCAATTAGATATCTTAAATTATGGTGGTGTCTTTCAAATATTATAAGATATAACTATTAATTATGTATTGCTGTTATTATTATGTTCAGCAATAGCGGAAGAATGTGTTTATTTTATTGCTGATTAACTATGGAGACATGGAGTTATTACGCTTAAAAATAACTCCCATTTTTAATTAAACTTCTTAAAATTAGAGTATTTTTATATCACCGTTGATTCATATATTTCTGTTTATTCTTCCTAATGGAATACGACGAGCTGAATGATTTCAAAACGTTCATCAACGACGATGAGAAAATTTGATATTCAATCAAATGTAACATAAATGTTTATTAAAAAAGGATAATGAAAATTTTTTGATAGTTTATTATCGATAGCATACACAAGTCACACAATTCCCAGAGGAATGATAATTAAATTAAAAATTAAAGGTTCATAAAAAATTATTATTTAATTGCGTGTATACGCGAAAAAGCTTTCGTTACCTAAAACACGAAATACGCTCAAGCACTGCAACATTAAATTTGAATTCAGTCACAGATATTTTCGTCAATAACTGGCATTGAAATGATTGACCGAAAAGACAGAATTCTTATTAACCTCTACAGCTATACGAGGTCTTGAAAACAATTAAAGTTTAATACAAAAGAATCATTTATTGTTAACATTTCCCGTCGGTGAACTTGGTCTCATTAATAAATCGCATTCAAGCATATGAAATAGGTGTAAGACAGTGGAATGGGAATGGAAGACCTTTACTCGTTACCCTTGTGCTTAACGATCTAGAAAAAAGGTGGTAGTCCCTAGAAGATACATTCACACCACACTGGTTTGATATTCTTCAACTGTCAACAAATAAAATGCCGAATCAAGTTAAGTCAGCAAATAAAATGCCAAATCAAGTTAAGTCAGCAAATAAAATGCCAAATGTTTGGTACTAGACAATAAAGAACGCATATAACAGCTGTACTTAGAGCATTCTAAATACATCAAACTCAATACATAAGAGAGCTGCAATTAACGCTTCAAGCTCCCGCGAAACTAGTGAACCATTAAAGCATATGCACTTTAGCGAAAACGAAGTTAACATATGCAGCAAATAAGTACATGTATTCAAGTGCGCGCTTTCAAGCGTGCATATGTTTCTGTAATGAAATCGCTAAAATGAGGCGATCAACTATAATGCTTCATGCTAGAACTGAACACTAAAAGTCTCCGGAAAACTCGAAAGCAGTAACTAAGGCGTAGGAAGTTTAGAGCAATAATCAGTAATTAATTCGACAACTAACTGCAGGAAATGTAATATGAATAATGAGAAAGACGAATCGTCGGTGAATAATATTAGCGAAATGTCGGTTTAAATGCGTACGTCAAACTGAATTCGATATGCGGTGAATCAATCCTAATGCAGCTAATTACCATTAATAAAATAATTTCCGTCTCAGTTTATTATAAAACAAATAAGCAAGAAAGCATCCATTGAAAAATCGACTAGATAAGAGATTACAGTTTGACCGCGGAACGGGTCAATTTGACCCAAACCGATGTTTAATTTGTTATCACGCTAAAAGTATTAATTGAAAAAAATCCTTTTATGACTTTTAATAATTTAAGGTAAACAGTAACTTACCGAATTTGAAAATGCGTAACATAAATAAATTTTTTATTACTAACACTTATACCTAGAATCGCGAAGCTGGTCAATTTGACCCATAAGAAATGTTTATGCATAAATGATCAAAAATAGATGCGGTTAATCTTTAGATTATGGTAACTTGGCGATTTTTTGGCGAAACTTTGGCGAGCAACCCTGCTACAGCAACCTGCTAGTTTTGTTTTGGACGCCATTTTGTTTTCACGAAGTAAAGGCATTTTTTTTTTTTTTTTTTTTTTTTTTTTAACTCAGCATTTTTTTTCAACAATCTGCTAGCCGAATCACGCTTAAGCTAGAACTTTTATGGAACAAAAGTGCTTAACCATGACGAAGATTAGGTGCGAAATTGGGAGAAAGTGCAGAATCGCCCACTTCTTGCCGCGTTTTTAAGAATTGCACTTACACGGTATCATCCATGTACACGTCGACCTATTTTCACTTAAAAAAACATCCCAGAATTGCACAAAAATGACATTGCGCACACTCTTGATTTTATCCATGTACACTGCTAAAGTCCTAGCTAGTAACCTTTATCGCATTACCAAAATGTCGCCAAACTACCAGTTACCATATTCCAAAGATTAGCCATAGATGCATTTTCTCGGTATGTTGGTATATGTGATTATGCCAAAGCCTCAAGGGCTATCTGCCTAAGGGGAGGGATGCCTTCGCAGAGGACTTTCTAAGGGAAACTGGCTCGTATACATGTTACACAAGGGGACTGACAAATTTGCCCTTATCTCCGATATTTGGAATCGTTGCATTGAAAATTGCAAAGGTCCTACTACAGCTGTAGATGAACTGTTATTTCCTACAAAAGCTAGGTGTAAGTTTACTCAGCGTATGCCAAAAAAACCAGATAAATTTGGAATCAAGTTCTGGTTAGCTGCAGATGTTGACTCAAAATATCTAATAAGTGGATTCTCGTATCTTGGAAAACATAACCAAAGTTCATCCAACGTTTCTCTTTCTGAACATGTAGTACTGTGACTATCAAGTCCATATGAAAACAAAGGTAGAAATGTCACTATAGATAAATTTTTCACAACACTGAAGCTTATAGAGACATTAAAATCCAAAAACACCAGCCTTGTAGGAACTGTAAAACGCTTAAGAAGAGAAATGCCAGTCTCTGTAAAAATGTCAAAATCCGCATTGCATGCGACTACGGTACTAACACTCAAGGCAAAAGAGGTAAAAACGTTTTGCTGCTCTGTCTTCTTCCGACTGAAGAACTTATAGATAGTCCCAAAAAATTACCCGATACAATTACTACAACGCAACTAAATTCGCTGTAAACGAGATTGACTAAATGGAAGAAAGTATACTCTCGATTCTGCTTCACGTTGGCGGCCGTTGCAGGGTTTTTAAATATTTTTGACCTTGCTGATATCAATGCCTAGGTTTTATACAAAGTCATAAATGAAAAATCTATTAGTAGAGGGCAATTCATTCAAGAGTTTAGTTGAAGAACTGACAGAAAAGTTTGCTCTCTCACAAAAGTTTGCTTATATATGGGTGTATAAGCAACCACTGAAAACGACGGACGGCAACAAGTTAAACGTAAACAAGTCCGATGCCATCAAAATGTGAAAATAAAACCCAAGATATTTGTTCAAAATGCAAAGCATCCATTTGCGGTAAATACGCAAAACGTATTACTAAATTTTGTGCACAACACATACAATAAATTGGGTTCTCTACAATTCTGTCTAAACTTATTTAAATGATATACTCTGTTTTTCCATCAAAATTAGAAAATTATGTTTTGTTTTGTTTAAATGACATTTTATTATACTCAACGAAATACAATTTTAAGTAATACGATTTCATTTCAAAAACTATAAAAAGTTCAACAAGCGCAGAAATTTAAGATAAAATTAAAACACAAGAAATTAATGTAAACTGCCATATGTACTTAAATCTGAATCGAGTCGCTTTGCGATCAGTTAATACAAAAAGAAAACGTTATTAACGGACAGCTAAAGCAATCAATAGACAGCCCACGCAAAAGCAGCTCAAATATTCATCGACTGGGCAAGGTTAAAAAAGCAGCACTTTTCCGCATAATAAAAACAATTATCTAACAATCTTAACATTTTATTTTCTTTCCTATCTTAATGAATTTTAAAGAACTCGCACTTAACTTTTGTAAATTTCTTAGGAAAACTAAAAATTTGCATGGAGAAGTAAAATAACAAATAAAAAAAAATGCATAAGAAAAAGTCTGGAAACATAAGAAAAAAAGAATGCGCTTCAACTCGTAAAAAGGTGAAAGTTCTCCCAACAGAAGTTCTTGTAAACACGCAAGGGAAGCTAGTACGAGTTCTAATACACAAGACAAAATAAAAGGGGGAAAAAATCATTTGTCCTGAAGGGATGGATTTTTGTTATTAGCGCTTCGTTCACTGCTGAATAACATCTTCAACAAAAGCACAGAGCTGACAGAAGTCCCAAAGAAAAGCCACGATACGATAAGCAAAGTTACATTTTAATATGAATGGAACAAGACGACAACTAAAGCAAGCAGTGTGTCAGAGGTGCAGAGATGAGAGTGAGAGGTGCAGAGATGTTCAGATTACTACATATTCATATTAGGCAAGAAACCATCATTAAATAATTCACATTAAACTTTAAGATTATCAGTTCGAACGGACATCAAGCTATGCTCAGTTGACAGCATTTTAATTAACAGGGCATTTCCAGCTGTCTGAGTTAGAAGTTATACCAAATCACATTTAAAATTAGATGGATGAGGATAATTATCGTTCATCGATACTGATAATACATCGATATTGAATACCTATATAGAATAAATTGATATAGAATAATCTTACATCGATATTTATGTATTCTGATCGTACATCGATATTGATACATTCTGTTTTATAATAATTGTCCCGAATATCAGAGAATAATCGTACATCGATATCGATGTATTCTGATCGTACATCGCTATTGATGCATTGTTTCAGAACAATCGTCCCGAATGTCATAGAATAAATCGTACATCAATACTAATGCATTCTGCTTTAGAATAATCATCCCGAATATTATAGAATATACGTACATCGATAATGATGCATTCTGATCGTACATCGATATTGATGTATTATGATCGTACATCGATATTGATGCATTCTGTTTCAGAATAATCGTCCCGAATATCGTAGAATAACCGTCTATCGATATTGATCATGCAGAATAATCGTTCTTAGATACTGAATAATTATACATCGATATAGAATAATTATACATCGATACTGATGTATTCAGTTTCAGAATAATCGTCCCGAATATCATAAAATAATCGTACATCGATAGTGATGCATTCTCATCGTACATCGATATTGATGTATTCTGATCTTACATCGATATAGATGCATTCTGTTTCAGAATAATCATTCCGAATATCATAGAATAATCGTACATCGATACTGATGTGTTCTGATCGCACATCGAATTAGAATAATCGTACATCGATATTGATGCATTCTGTTTCAGAATAATCATCCTGAATATCATAGAATAATCTTCTATCGATATTGATCATGCAGAATAATCGTCCATCGGTACTGAATATCGATAAAGAATGATTATATATCGATGCTAATGTATTCTGTTTTAGAGTAATCGTCCCGAATAGCATAGCGATCGACCTGGACAGTAGTCGAACTCAGATCGAACGGCATGGGAATCTGTCTAGATTTGAATCTTGGGTAAGGCACAGGTGTTGTTATTGTGGCTAATCTCGCTTGTCTGATATCGGAACAAGCCAACGAATTCATCGTGGCACAGAGACAAGATAGCGCCTGTCGTTGACAAAAGTCTTGGGCACCATACGAAAACGGTACGACTTTGTTCAGTGCCGCCTTCCAGGGGGACGAGTCCGAGGGTTTCCCCCTTACCCTACCACAAGCTCTCGACATATTTAGAGTGCCCCCATGCCGCACAGACACTATATATTTACAAACATCCGTGCTTTTTACGGGATTTGAACCAGTCAGTGTCACTCACCACCATTCCGTTTAGGTGGCGATAAGCATAGGTGTTTATGATTTAAGTGCCTTAACGATTCTAAAAAAATGGAATTCTAGCTATCCATTCCTTGACGTAAGAATTTAAAATATAGGTTGTTCCCACACCTCCTTTTACTCCTTGACCCTAATTATTTTAATAGTTGTCTTTCTATTACTTTTCATCGTATTCTATTATTTATTTATTCAATAGAATCGCAAAACCATGAGATAAATGTTTTAATAAAATAATAACATTTCTTGCGAGATACGATTTAAAAAATGTCACTCGTTTCTTGCTTTGAAAAGCAATGAAAGATATTTGATAATGACAAATTTTAATTAAATGCACATAACGATAATAAAATACAGGCAGCAACTGTTTTGACCTTGAAAATTTTTGTTTCTATTAGTGCACCAACCACATGGGCCAGCATTAAAGCAGAATATTGCATATCCTAAGATTGATTGTAAAGACCCAATTCGATCGTCGCATTATGGGACTGACGCAGCTTCGGTGTTTCGCCGCACCTATCACCCATTGGTAATCGCGTAATCACGCAATTGGTAATGCATAAAATGATGGATGTTGTGAGTATACGCGGTTGAAATTTGAGTTTCATGTGCTAATTAGCAATACGCGTTTATTCACACGAATATAATATATCGTTAAATATTATATATTAATGCGGACAGGACAAATGAAAAGGTCACGGTAAAAATAAATTATCCTAAAATATAATAACCTATGCAACAGGACACGCATATCTTGCCAGAAAGGAAATAGTTTTCAACGTGTGTTCGGTTTGAAAACGAGGTTTTAAATAAGAATTTTTTTTTTTTAATATTATAAGGAATTAATGAATCCAGTTAATACAGAAACATTCACTACCAACAACTGAAACACAAGCACTCTTAGAATATTTTCAGGCGCATTTAATTATTTATCTACATTATTATTTCATTTCAAAATTAAATGTCACATCGCCATGAAAAATAATTAAAACTAAAATAACAAGAGCGATTGCACAGCATAATATTCTTCTTCCTCGTGAAGAAAGACCGTGCCCTTTGTCTCCAGAAATGCACTGAACCATTTCATTTTAAAATTAATAGCGAGAACTGTATATACTTTAGCAATGCTTTAATTACAGAATGTTACGCGTTAATTAATACATTTGGCTCTTTTTTACTGCAACGACATTCTAAATCTTCATGGTTCAACTACAGACTGTTGGTTGCTTTACCATTACATTTATTAAAGTAACTTATAAATTCAGCAAACAATTTAAAAATATTACTAATAGCTAGTCATTCAAAAAGACTACATCTGGGTCATACTTAAAATATATTTAACCGTTTTTACCATCAATATCTATGGATAAAATCTCACTCAAACTGGACAATTTGTAGTTCATTTGTTACGTATTGAAATGCACATTTAACAAGCTATGGAAATAAATGTATTTAATTCATCCAGAACGGTAAGATGGAAAACAGTATAATAATAAGACAGGTTAGGTTGTCTGAATATGGCAAAGCGCATGAGAGCTATCTACCATCAGGGAGGCATGAGTTCGTGGAGGACTTTCTGAAGGAAACTTGCTGGAATTCACATTACACACGAAGAAATCCACGAAACCAATTAAGAGCGCCGCCCAGATGGGATAATGCTTAGTGACACTGACTGCCGTACCGAAGTGCCAGAGTTCGAATCCCGCAGAAGGCACGGAAACTTGTAAACGTTTAATGTCTGTGCAGGAAGGGGGCACTCAAAATACACGGCGAGCCGAAATCCTGTCGAAAGGCTGAAGGCAGTGGAAGAGAGACCCTGGGAGTGGAAGAGAAACCCTCTCTCGGATGTTCTCTCTTGGAATTCCAAGTGGGGCGCAAGCTTAAGCAAGGCCTGGAGATACACTAGCAAGGCCTAACGATACATAATATGTCTACGAAGATGCAAAGGTGTCTGCATTACTTCAAACTGTACCTGTACCAGTGTTGTCTTGCGGCTCCACTAGTGGCCAAGTGTTTAAGTGTTGTATCCCGTATCATTTAACTCCAGTGCTTTTACTACGTACCTAGGACTGAGAAAAATTTCTTTTAAAACAGACAGTAACGGAGATGTTACGGATTGCCATCAGGTAGGCGAAGGTTTGCGAACATGCCCTAGGGATTTAGAGATAATTTTGGGGCCTTTAAATAACGGGAGGCGTAATAATAAGGCGTAATAACCTTTACTTTTGTCAATTTCCATCAGAATACAAATTTGTCAAAGTATGTCAACTCTAGAAAACTCTAGTTCAACTCTCGTTCAAACTCTAGAACTCTTCTCTTATTAGAGAAGAGTTCTAGAGTTTAGAAAGAAAGAGGTTTTAGCAGCACAGGCTGACTGTCACTCTGCGTGGTTTCGCTGTTAGTTGAATTTAATTTATCGGCTTCTGCTAGCCGCTTTTGCTTCGCGAACACTTACTGCCCAGCCAAGGTTTAATATAGCGTGATGAATTCGGGTTCAATTTGAATCTGAAGGTATGTTCTGAATTACTCGCAAGTAAAAGTTTTGTTCCTGTTATGCTTTTCAGTATGAGTAACCGTTAAGTTGATGTGTTAAAAACAGCTTTTATTTTAAACATTAATCCCTTTGATTAAAAAGTAAACGGGACGACAAGGTTTAGTTTGGTATAGCTTATTATGGCAAAGCACTCGAGGGGACCGATAAGCTGCCCGCCAGAGTTCTTGGTTATCTTGAATTAATTATGGTAATTTAAAGCATTGAAGAGAAGCATTGCTCCGGGCATACCAAAAAAAAAGGGAGTATGCAATTAAGTCGAGAACAATACAACAACTTAAAGCTAATATTCCATTAACAGTTTAAGAGTTAAGACCCAAAATCCGTATAGCAAGTCACATAATATAAGTGAACATCCACAAATTGTATTTACTATTAGGAACCAAAAATAAATAAATAAATAAATAAATAACCCTAAAAGAAGAACAAAGTTATTCAACTTTAAATAATAATGTTAAAACTCTATTCCGCAACAAATATGCTTAAATCTGTCATTCCGTTACACTGCTTTTACACCAAAATACCCATATTCAAAAATAGATGGAAAGAAAAACCATTTTCAGCACATTATTCATATACTCCATAAATCTGAATTCACACTGTTCAGCAAAAAGTCTGCTTTGTCCTTCCACATTACGAACAACCTCAATATAATTTCAGAGATTCATAACTGCAGAGCCTTAACCTTTGATTCTCAAATGGTAGGAGATTATACTTTTAACAGCCATATTTTTACTCGATTCAGCATTCAGATTACTCAACACGCTGATCTGGGTCTCAAGTTCGACATCTCACCCTACCTTTATTCAAACACGCGTAAAGCACTCTTGAGGATACTATCGACCATATAAATAACGTGTGTTTGCAGCATGATTGATAAGATTTTATGGGAGGAAATGCTACACGCAGAAGAAATTACGATAAGCAAATCGGAAATAACTGGCCATACTGCCACCCACGCAACTTGTCCATCTGCAGGGTGGAGTACTCTTGAATGCCCGCTGATATTCTGATTATTTCTGTTTTATATAATACGTGTTGTGCATATAAGACTGAGGCGAAAACCCGATCCTGCGTTCCCAGAACGTGGTGCATTGGATCCGGAAAACTACCCCAAAGATATTTATTCGACAGCATTTTTAACGCCTCAGCTTTGGCTGAATCCTTTACTTCCATGACAATTTAACGAAATTTATTGTTTATTCCAGTAAAGAGTTCCACAGCAAGGCCAATCCACCAAGCCGACGTTTTTAAAAATATACAAGATATATAAAGATGTAAATTAACTACACAAAAATAGAATAGCAAAACCTACCCAGTTTCTTTACAGTCTTTTAAAGCCACTCTCACAAATATTTAGGATTTAAGAATAATAGCGTATAAAAATTAATTAAGATGGTGTAGTTTAGACTGTTTAAATGAAAGAAATATCTGCTATGATCAAACAGATTTTGTAATTTAGTGCATAATTTATGAGTAGCTTTTTGTATTCTACACGAAATTTTTCCTAAAAACAAAAGCCACATTCCTTTCATTAGACTGGAAACGAAGTTTAAAGTACTTCGTTATCAGGGCGGAAACTACATCACTTCTTTTTAAAAGCGATGAGTATTTAGTTAGAATCTATGACTAAGTACGCAGGATTTTGGAAATCAGGTACGGAAGTGCGAAAAGTACTAATTTTAATTAAATAAATTCATCAAGATAATTTGTATGGTGTCAGTTTCTCAAAAATATAAACGAAATTTTTCGTAATTATTAATATTAAATACATCGTCTTAGCTAAGTTTTCCAGAGACTGTATATCACATTAGTCATAATAGTCACAATCAAAAATACATTTAAGGATTTTCCAAAGAATATCAAAAAATGTTACTGCGTTTCATATAACGAAAGAAAAACAAAGTAAAGGTAGCCTGCTCTACTAGAGTTTGAAATTAGATTTTAGTTCTTGACATGCATTTATTCATATTTGTTATAACATACATACTAATAATTTAGAGCAGAGAACAGAAAATCTACTCGCTGACGTTTCATAATAATCACAATATGAAGTCATATTCAGAATAATTTCCAACGACCTTACTGTCAGGCTCTGTGGTTCCTTTTATTGTAATTAATTAAAATAAAAGAGGAAGTCTTGTATGGCAGTTACGCGGTCGATTTCGTGTATGAACCACTCAATTCGACAGGAAACTTAGGAATTACACCAAACTATCAATTAACACTATCGCTGCTTCAATCTTCTAAAATTAATTACATATTTTATTAATTGCAGAGGTACGTTTTAATTTTCTGGCTGGCGTAGAATGGCCATTCTATTCTCCCAACAAAAATAATCTAGAAGTCATTACAGAACTTTGTAATCAGCATGGAAAATCCGTTCACTTTTGAAGGATAAACCCCTTTTAGAAAATGAAAAGGAAGCATCATAGTTTAGGATACATTTTCATTTTATGACGGATTCGCAAAAATATGAAACAAAGTACACAATGAGAGAATAAAAAATAACTTACAAAGATTTACACAATGCAATTGCTTTATCTTAATTCCGATCCCAAATTTTGTATGCATAAACGAAAAGGACAAAGAATTACGAAACCTGTACTTATAACAACTATATGAAATCATTAAGAATTAAAACTGAAATTTATAGCATCATTGTTATTTACTAAGCCTAAGTTTAAGAATTTAATAACACGCTCAGAATGCGAACAAGATCAAGTCATGCTTAATCAGAAATGTCAATACGAGTAAAATAACTATATGGCACTATGTGGAAAGTAAAAACTTCATTTGATGAAATGTTATGGGACAAAAATTTTACATTTTTTTTAATGCGAATTGGCTTCGCATAACATGCATTCAAAGCATTTACTTTTCCCAGTTACAATGAATAAATTGAATTATATCTTTAAATTCAACAGTAAAACAACCGAATGGAAAAAAAAAATACACATATTATTCTTATAGCGAAGAAAATTTATGATGTTAAATATTTAAATAAAACAATGATTGCAAAAATTTATATCGATAACCTTCTAAGCAGCGTAATTTCCCGTTTTACAGAAATTACCAGGAAAGTTATTTACGTGAAATACGCATTGATTTAAATATGTAACTCGAGAAAAAAGCATTAAATCAGAAAATAATTAATGCTGCAATGTAAAGCGAATTTACTACATGAATGTTTGAATGAGCTTGAAACGGTATCGCGAAGCCACCTATTGAAGTGTCGAAATAAACAGTAAATTTTATTTTTAATACATCACTTCTAAGGCAAGATGAAAATTTAACCGTTATCGGGTAATGTAAGGTCATATTAATTCGCATTTTCATCCCAACTCTTGTTCAATACTTTTTAATTCTGAAGTAAATGCATGCAATATTTTTTCCAGAATAATATATTTTTAAATATATTATTATTCAACTGCCCTTTTATACTAAAATAATAGCAGCTTTAATTAACCCTTAATGTACTTAATCTTAGTTTATTCCTTCATTTAAATATGTTATTTTTACATATCATTATTTAATTAAGTAAATAAAATAATATTAAAAAATTTAAGTGATATTTGTGAAATGTAATTGATGAATTAAACAAAGGACACAGTGCTCTTAATTCTTTATAAAACGTTAAACAAAAAGCCACATTAAAAATACATAAATAAATAATGTTTTAAGTACTTGTCACTGATCCAAATGTATTAATATTACTAAAATATTCATTCCGTGCGAGGTAAAAATCTGCACCAAGTTTTCATTGTTATGGCTTCATTTATTTATTACTACTACTATTTATTTTCAGGAAGCTCCCAGCTAGGAAAACAGAAATGTATTGCATTTCTGGGGAGGGCGGGGTAAACTTGTAATTACTCTTCTTCGAATGCATTTGGAAATGAATGTATTAAATCCTTAATCTTCATGTTTCTGCAACTAAAAATAAAAGCAAATATTCAAAATGATTGATTCAAAATGCTGTTTTTGAATTTCCTAGCCAAATATAACAAATTTTGCACACAGTTCCAGGCCATTAGTCGTTTATTTACTTTGAAATAACTACAGCTAATTACCTTTCTTTTTCATTTATCAATAACTTTAATTAAACGTAAATTTTCATTAGGAAAATGAACTAACTACCAAAGAGAACCATTTGAATCTTTTCATTTAAATATATAATAAAATATATAAACTAGCACACTAAGGACATCAATAAAAGCAATGGCCTCCTCAGTGTGCTAGGAACTCAAAAAATCGCGAAAGTCAAATCAATGATTGGAGTCGTTCTGTGTTTGTTGTTTGAAAATTATCGCCCCTTAAAATGGTTATCTGCTGGATTTGTCAATAACAGCTACTTATCTTTCCAAGCAACTTACCACAGTAACCGATAAAACAGTCCGTGAAATGATAGCCCAGAAGTTGTAACTGGGGTTGTCTAACTTTACACCTTATCACAGAAAGGTTATGACAAAATTTGATTAATTATCCCTATTATTTTTAATTCAAGATGCTATAGTCTCTTACTTTAGATTAGGCACTTCAAGCACCACCCGTTCTTCTGGCTTGTTTCGTAACCATGGGACCAAGGATGATGGTCGATTCTCCTAATTTGCTAAAATTCCCTAATCTTGTGTCCCTTGTCATACGCTACAATCAGAAATGAGGGTACGATCGTTGAAATCTTGAAGTGCCTGTTTTAATAAAAAAATGACTATAGTTGAAAATATCACTATCTGAAAATTCAGATTCGTATATTATGCTTTTAAACATGTGCCTTTAACCTAACAAGTTCTAAATTTTATATGCCACCATTTTAGTATATGTATATTATTGGAGCCCCAGAACCATAAAATGCTGAACAACCTCCTTTTCCTACTCTCACTTCATTCATACAGCGAAAATAAAGAGGTCATAAGTCAGACACCTAACCAAATCACGGTGCCACCCATCCCCAGCACTCTCTTACGCGCCAGGGTGGAGCTGTTAGAAATAACAGTCAACACACCGAAAGTCTGTGTTTACCTTTACGTGTCAAGCATACTGTACTAAAATCTCTAGACACTAGTTAAATTCAGACAGCCCACTGCATCTTTCCATGCTCTAGAATGGAAAATGTGGGAGTTTCGAGAAACAACTATTGGGGGGAAATATTATGTGATTAAATTTGGCACGCAAACATTAGAAGTGAATTTGTGAGGTATGCTTTATGACACACGACGTTTAGGGAATTAGTGAGAATGCTTTAGCACATGACTCTATAAGCCCAGCCACTTGGTTTTTTAAGTTATGTGCCGAGACGAAGTAAATAGCTAATTAATTTTTAGTTTATTAAACTAGAAGAAATGAGAATAGTAATTTCAAATAAAAGACTAATACTTAAAAAAACGCATGATTAAGTAATATCCTTTAAGAGTCTATCTAAATACAAGGCGCATCAGTAACCAGTAATACGGATGAAGGAAATGAAAAATAATACGAATGAAGGAAAAACGCAAATAACATAGGTATCACATTCTTTATAAACTAGAAGACCGCTATATATATGTATAATTTACTCCAAAGAAAGAAGGAGAGATGGAGAAAGAAAGAAGGAAAAAAAGGGGGCAAGATGATTACTTAAGGAGAAAGGTGGAATTACAGTTACACTGAAATGACAGCCCTCAGAAAAAGAAAGCATTACTTACACTTAATTAAATTATTTCTAAATTCAGAACCTAATCGAAAATCAACACATTCTTCGCATTTCAATTCACATTCATGTTTTAATTAGGAAGCACTGCCGCGAGAAAATCTTATTCAAAAGCATAAAAATTAATTAATTAATATATGACTATTTATTTAAACTATCTACATTTCAACTCGTAAGTTCATTAAAATTATCATGGTCAAGTCTATGAAATAATGTTATTTCAATTTAAGAAAATGACTCTTTTGATACTTTTTGTAGATATTATTGTTCATGTACCAGAACTCAAATATATCAGAACATAATGTAAACAATTAAATGGAATTCAATTATATCTTTAAAAAAATGTGTGTGAGAGAACATTTATTTTCCCACAGAAACAGGGCTTCGGGAATTACACATTTACTTAGCAAAAATATCGGACTGAATACTAGAAAAATTTTACAAATTTTCGTTTTCACGACACGTCCTACAACATGTTCTATAGAGACCAATATATGTGTGTCTCATTTGTGTCTCATCAGTGTCTCATTTGATAAAGAACTAAGGCAATGTAAATAACTGAAATTAGAGATACCTCGTGGAAACAAGCCACCAGGTATCCGAGCAAATGGTCGAAGACACCTGAACACGAATAGTTCGATTTGGGTTCATATTCCGGCAAACGGGTTGGCTAACATGGGTATTTTCACGACTTTCTTCATGCGTAAAGCGAATATAAGCCAGTTTTTCTTGCAAAATTCCCCCTGCTTTGCCATATTAAACAAGCAAATAAAGAAAACAAAAAAAAATCCACTTCACATATACATTATGCAACTCAAATGTCGTAATGAAATTTGTAGGAATAAAATAGGCCTTGATGATAAACGGTTTTTAGACATTTAATGCGAACATAAGAAAAGGGAAAAAAACTCCTTTTTTTTTCTTTGAATTCTATGTTTTATTTAACTGCCAGCATTTCCATAATAATACATGCAATATTTATTACAATTCTTTCTATAAGAATGTTTAAAAAAAAGCTGTCTGCTCAAATCTTGATAAATCTTGCCAGATTTTCATATCAACATTAATTCAGCAGTTTAACTCATTCAAGCCCGAAGCACGAGTTACTCCTGTATTTTTCGTAATTTTTAACGGTACATTGTCTAGAAACACATTGAATATTTAAGCATAATCCATCATTGAGCAATTTCTGCTTTCACATATAACATACTCGGTAAAAGACAAAGGCACATCATTTATAAAATAAACTAACAGAATATAACCAGAAACACAAAACGGTAAAAGAAATTGTATTTCTTCAGAATATCATTAGTTCAGAAGCAAAATTTAGACTTACGTGTTTCCGGCTTAATGTACGCTTTTTAAAGCATTAGGACTTAACGCACGCAGTCATTGGACATTCACATCGCATAATACAGTATAGAACTTTTTTCACGCACTGGATTTTATTAGCATGTATTTACTTATCCTAGTTCGTTACAATGATTCTACCATATTCTTGTGTTTACATCCCATGACACACGCTAACTGAAATAGCTATTTATATATCTAGACGACAAAAATGGACTGAAATGTATAAAGTGGGATGATATTTTACGAATAACAGAGCCAAAGTTAATGCAAAACAAATACATGTGATATGCTTTCTAATGTTATTAGCATGTATTTACTTATCCTAGTTCGTTACAATGATTCTACCGTATTCTTGTGTTTACATCCCATGACACACGCTAACTGAAATAGCTATTTATATATCTAGGTGACAAAAATGGATTGAAATATATAAAGTGGGTTGATATTTTCACGAATAACAGAGCCAAAGTTAATGCAAAACAAATATATGTGATATGCTTTCTAATGTTGACGATCGGAAGGATGTTGATATTAAATGGTCATAAAAAACGAAGCGTATAATCCCTACGACATTTCATACTACCTTTTCTGTTATGATGAATTCTTTCACGAAAAATAAAAGTGCACCATAGAAACAAAACATTTCACTCATACGTCGTACCGATGAACTTAGTATTTAGGTTGGCTGTTTAGTTTGTTCTAGTTTAAACAGAGAAAATGAAAATATTGCAAAAGTTTGAAAGCATTTCCGTTTCTACACAGAAACACAACTTTAAGCGACGCTTTCTGATTACAATATTCAAATAGTGTTTAATTAAAATTTTATGAAATGTACAGCAATTCTCTTCGTTGTATTTACAAAAAAAAAAAAAAAAAAAAAAAAAAAAGATGAACTTATTTTGGATGTAACATGTAGGACGTAAGTATTCATTGACTAGAGCTTATAAAAACTCCAATGCATGCAAAAACAATCATTAAATACAAATTGCTGAACCGCAAAATAAATTACACATCCATCACAACAGGTGAGCAAATATACATTCGAATGTTTTTATAAAAATCGACATTTTCTGTGTAATTAAGTACATTACTGCTTATTCAATGGGTAAATGAAAAACTATTTACTTATCACACTTTTGGAGGCAGTTTTTGAGTACCGGTATTGTAGCAAAGTATTAAAATGGGGGGATCTAATTTAATTATGTCCTACCTTGCCTTTATAACGAAATAAACTTTCGTTAATGAAATCGGATCACCTGACGGTGTATATTACGGAGCAGACACAAGCAAATATTTTATTTAATCTGAAAGAGACTAATCCTTTAATAAAAAAAATTTAACAAAGGGAAAAAATCCATTATTTATTTTGAAGACTCCCGTTGTGCATTTTAATTGAAAACTGGCGTTTGCTGAACATGAAAGCATACAAAGACTACTGATTTAATTGATCCTCGTCTTTATATCCTCGACGGCTAGTGTTTTCAAGCAGCGCGCCAAATATTTTGCTGCTCATTCGTTTACTAACATTACTCCCTAACGCATGGAGAATAAACCTAGATTCTTAGTTTATTTTACAGCTACAACGAGACCTCCGAAAAACGACCAACCAAGATTCTAAGAGGATTTCGTCCTCAGAGGAAATCATTGTCTAAAGAAGTGATATGCTAGTGACGATGACTATTGTGCTCGTATGCGTGTCTAGTGACGATGTTTGTTTATGCCCCAAATATTAATCACTTTCAGAAGTGATTGTCTACAGGAAATAGTTGCCCAGAGTTTCACTGTAATAAGTTTCATACTATTAAATTTAAGACAACAAACATGTCGTGTTTTAGACCGTACTTGGAGAAAACACGGCAATTCTTCAAGAATATTTGGATGAGACACATATCAACACTTAACATAAAATTAAGCGAAAAAATAATCTTGGTTTAGCTAAGATTTTATATAACACTACTAATTTCGACAGCGACATATGCACTTCCCTCGCTTTTAAGAAGCTAAATATTTTGTGGCAGATTTACAAACAGTTTCATATAAATGATGTGAAATAGTATTATAGAAAGTTTTATATAAAATCAACCCAAATTTAAGATTTTTAAGGAGGGGGGAAGTCTGATCTTATATTCTTCAAGGATAGTTTGCTTGTATATTAAAATCCCTTGTTCAACAGCAATATTATTTGTTTAATACGAGCAGAAACGAAAAATGCATTCGTCCATCTGGTTCCCTAAATCCTTTGCAATAAAAAAAGAAGAAAACAGCAATAATAATTAATTTAAACGATTAAAGGTATAAATTGTACTACATCATCAATCAATTAAACCAGTTTATAAATGAATAAAATATTTATTTGTATTAAGAGCTATAATCATTTCCAATTTATATGAGATAATGCACAAAACTACTTCATTTATTTTATTAACTGATTAATTTAAACACTTTTATTAACTCTAGCATAATATGAAACGTATCAAAGAAAAATCGCATATGTTTATCAAGGGACATTTTACTACCTGAATTGCTTAGATGATAATATAAAACTTTTAATTGGTGAAATTAGATTCCTTTCTGACCTTCCTATTTATCATAAGAGGCAGTCAAATGTAGTTTATTTTCAATCTAATGGATCCTTTCCTCACAGAAATCCGCGAATGGATGTTTCCTCATATAAATATTAGCAAAAAGGAAAAAACGAAAGTAAAACATTTGATGCCTCGCGCTGTTCAAAGGCAATCTTAAATTACCGAAATTTAATAATAGTAGAATAACATTCTTTGCAAGCAATCATAAATATAATTTTAAAGATTATATCAAAACCGCAGATTGGTCATGATTTAAAAATTAACTAGAAGGAACTCCGAAATTTCATTTCCGTTTTATTTGTTTACTCAGAAACTATCTAGCCAAATGTAGAAACACACTTTTTAAAGAACTAACATGTTTTCAATGCAAAGAACACACTTAAAATACATCGACCCTTCCAAAAGTTTGGACTGCCAGATGATTAAAGGAAAAAAAGAGAGAGAGAGAGAGGTAGGGAAATGCTTCGTTATTCACACACCCTTTGTCTTTCGACGCCATTAGTTCGGAGCATGCAAACACTACGAAGCCATTTACATTTCACATCTGCCGTTTGCAATAGTTCTTGCCCCTTAACAAAAGAATGAGAATGTTTGTTCTCTCTGGTCACGGCTATCTAGATGAGGGAATTTCGCCTCTTCTTTATAGCCGTACTCATTTGCACAAAAGGAATGCATGCTTTTCGCTCTGAAAAAGGGCGTTAATACCAGAACATTGCACCTGCAAAAGCTAAACAATATGCTTGTCGGGATTCCCTCTTCCGCATCTACAGTCTGCGTGAAAAGGCACTTCAATAGTATTGATTTAATGCTATTTACAAGCGGTCGGTCACACATAAATGTGGGGGGAAAACACATAAGCCAAAATTTTAAATTAATTTAGATTCCGTAAGGATTACCAGAATCACATAGCAAAACACGCCTGCTCTCATTATTTAAACTTTAAAGCTATATTTATTATTTTCCCTGTGTTCCCCCATTACATAATGGGTAACTGAATTTAAGATACTATGGAAAATTAGGTTACAATGAAATTATCAAATAAAAATGTATATGTTTGAATTATCGCAAACATAAATTAGGCACACAAAAATGTTTTAGAGATTAATATATCGGAAAAATAAAGATGCTTCGAACATATTAATATGACATATATCATATAACTAATGAGAATAATTTTATATCTACAAAGAAAAACACTCAGCAAAATTATATACAGAAGAATTAAATATCGTTGATACTGATTTCAGTTCCGATGTATCTAAATTTGTTTAATATCTAAGAGGGAAATTTAATGCAATAATTCATCATCAGGGAGACAGAACATAACATTTTGACACTGCGAAAAATTCACAGAAATTACCATCAATTAAATGCTCAATAAAATCATGAATTACTTAATTATGCTATTTGGTCTTACGTTTCACAATTTAATTGAAATGAATTTTTTCTTTTCTTTCTATTTCTTTCAATTAATAATACATTTTATACTTCCCTGCAACTTTCTCATAAAATAAAAAAAAATAATAATAAATTCTGGTGTTTCTGTAAAAAAATTAAATTAAACTAAAAATTAAAAAAATAATAATAAAGAAGAAGAATTCAGCTCATTTATTAATGGCACAGATCAGCGTTTCCCAAAGTGTGGCAAGCATACCCCTGGGGAAATGCAAAGTGGTTTTATCAAATAAACGGATAGCTCTGTAGAGAAAATTAGAAGGGGGGGAAGAAGAAAGAACGAAAAGTGGCGGGATTTTGTGAAGCGAGTGAGAGCAATTTTCTCCTTTAGTTATCCGGTAAATCTCCGACCAGCGTTTCGAAGCTTTCTTTCCCCTCGAAAGACTAGTTAGTTTTTTTTTTTTTTTTTTTTTTTTTTTTTTTTTTTTTTTTTTTTTAATTTTACTTTATCAGGAACTTTTCTCCTAATATGTTTGAAATATCGAATATAAACGTAATTTATTCACCTGCGCCTCCTAAAAAATTAACTCTTTCGCAATTAATTTTCTGTTTCTTTCAGTATCCGTGCTGAAAAAGAGAACTTGCATCTCTATCTCTGTTATCAATTGAGCACGACCTGAAGAAAATAAGACCTAAAGATTTTAGTTGAATTGAAGATTTTTGTTTTTTTGCATATTTTGAAACATTATGTTTTTACATTACTGATAAAGACGGATAATTATCCAATGAAAAAACACAGCCTCTTAAAAGGCAAAAACTCAAATCAACCTCAGGCTATTTAAAACCAACTCTGGCGAAGATAAAAATGACCGTGCAAATATTGCTGAGCCAGCGAAAGCTGAAATTTTTCGGTTAAGTCTTGTAAGAACACACCAGATGAGACAATCATTCACCATATCAATTGCCAAGCTTTCCAAGCTTCGTTTCACAGAATTTTTATTCTGTAAAGCGCCACAGCCGGTTGTGGTGCCGGATAATTCATATAATAGCTTTTGCCGTGATTAGAGAGTTCTAGGCTCAAATCCCAACCGAAGCTTGCCTACGAAGATAAAAAGGTATCTTGTATGTAAGCATACAGCGAATTAGAAGTATACATGTTTATATTTATGTGTAACGTTTCAAGAAAATAAATATTTTCTACAATCTTATGAAGCAATACAAAAAGAAATTTTTATACGAAGGATAAAAAAAAAAGGCTAAGATCTTTTAAACGGAAAAATTGGAATATAATATTTAATTTTACTCTTTCTCTAACATCAACATCTCGAGAGGATTTTCATTCAGACAGATTTCTGGTACCCCACTTTAACGCCTTATCAGGGATTTGAGCCCGGGTCGCATCGCGTGCGAATCAGTCAGTTTCCAACATCCACTTTACCGTCTAAGGCGACTTTAAAATTGCTCAAAAACTCTAAACTCCCGAATACCGAGCTTATATTTTATATACCAGGATTTTTTCATTACTCCATTCTTTAGAATTAACTCTAATTTCAATTATATTTTACACAGTACAGAAGAAAATTTGAAATGACATTTATGGTTATTTATAAGATAGTATGAGAATTTAATTTGCTTTTTGTTTCAGAGTATAAATTTTTAAAAATTACCATAAGCTTAACTTACAGCTACTGCTTTCCTTTATTAAATCTTCATTCATAGGGTACTGTTTTCAGTAATTTGAAAATACGAAAAATAAAACCGTAACATATTTTCTTTGAGGGGGGGATAAATTTATTGATCCACATAATTCCGTTAATATCATTTAAAGCAAAACAAAAAATTTAAAAGAGAAATTTTGAAATTTATTTTATGACAAATATGTACAAAAATGATATTGTTTTTCTGACAATTAACACGATCTAACAGATCAGGATATATAATGCATATTTTGAAGCCGTCAAAGAGCGGAAACAAGGTTAAAAATCTAAACAGAAAATCACTTTTTATTTTAATAATATGGGTATATAAATAAATATATACGTTATACACATATTTTGGCTTACAACTGTTATGAGTATTTATGTTTGTTTTTAATTCCCTAAAACAGTTAATTCCGTAAAATAATTACAATAAAATACGTAATAGTTCATCTAAAATGGTTCCGACAGTATAGTTCAGTACAACGGGTTTTCCCGTGCCATAAAATTGTTTGTACTTGTTAAATACATTCATTCTCACTCGTCTGTGATAAAGTCCTAGGTTGGACAAGGGCATAGGTGGTAATTGACACTTGAATCGATGGCTTTATACTTGGTGTAGACACAGATGCTCATTGGAGTATAATTTCCACAACCAAATCTCATTCACTTCCGCTAGTTTTCACAGCTAGGCTCTATACACAAGGTGGTGTGTGTGGTGTATTTAATTATGGCAAAGCACACTAGGGCTATCTGCCTAAGGGGAGGGATGCCTTCGTGGAGGACTTTCTAAGGGAAACTGACTCGCATACACGTTACACATGGGGAAAACCACGAAAACGCCCATGCAGCCAGCCCGTTCGCGGGATTCGAACCTCGGACCGAACTACCAGTGTTCAGCGACTTTACCGCTCGGCCGCTGGTGGGCCCTATACACAAGGAAATATCCAAATACTACCAAAATACTATCAACAGAAATATGAACATCGTTCACCACATAAAATCAAATGCAGACAATTACCGATTAGAAATTAATTAAATAGAGAGAAAACATCTTCTCTTACACATTGAGTCAAGACGACGTTCCAAAGCAAATTCTTCCGAGAGATCTTCAAGAATAAATTTTTTATACAGCTGTGAGTTTGGTAACAGATTCATTAATCAATAGTAGCTGTAAAGGTCTGCATTTTCAGGTGACATCTTTCCATGACTGAATAAGAAGAGAATGGTTTACAGCAGGGGTTCTCTGTGGGGTCTATATTCATCCCTTGGGATCCGATGAAATTTTAATCGATGTCAATGATGATCAAAGTGTCGATACCATAGTCACATATGCATCGGCGACTGAGGTACCCAAGCAAGATCCCACTGATGGAGGAGGGGGAACTACTAGCAAAATTTAGAATTAATTGGTTACTGATATAAAGCTGTATCATGTAGTAAGGAAGAAAATATAAAATAAATATAAGGAAAAATATACACTATAATTATTTAATTTTTTTTAAATCACTATTTTTAAAAATATCAATTATAGTTTTTTAATATATAAATTTTTTGTATAATAAGCACAATGTGCAAAATAAAATACACGAACATAAGAAAACACTATAAAAAAGTACGAATAACGCAAAACTAGAATGAAAAACAAGAAATAGGCTGGATAGTTTTGAAAAAAAGTGATCTAAAAATTAGAAATATTACAGTAAATATTAACGAATAGCATCAATACATCAAGCGCAGCCATATCACATTAATTAAAAATCGAACTTTAGTGCAATTAGAATGTGTTTTTGTTTATGAATACTTGTTTACATCTGCAAAATTAAAAATTATATTAATATAAAAATGATTAAACATAAATTTAATTAATCAACTTTTCAAACTTTTATTCATATTCTTAATCTAATTTTATCTTTAGCTAAAAATTTACATAAAAAGATATTAGATTCTCCTCCCCCCCCCGAAGAGATATCCTGAAAAAGTATTATAAGCTTTTTATCTACCTTTTACAATAAAATTATATATTTAAACAACTTTGTCAAAGCTGGAAAAGGCCTCTTCAAATACTGCTTTCAATAAATATATTAATAAATATTTTAAATAATTTTGAATTAATTACAATTTTTATTCCGAAGTAAAACGATATCGCTGGAAAATATTAGATTTAAGTCATGATTAAGAAATATAATCTAAGCAAAGTTGTAGAATTAAAACTTTAGTTAGCATTTTTAAACTCTACAACAAGCTTAGGCGAATTATTGCCGCTTAGATAATACCAGTTAAATGCTATGGCGTAGGAGTAAGCACACCGTGAAAAACTAAACACACTTTTTATCACCCTAGGCCTGATAAAATGAAAGTGATTATAGGCGTTTACAATGCAAGCCAACAGCTTTATACCTCAACCATTCAGTATCATTTTATTTAACCAACGCGCAATCGATGTTCAATCCAAACAAATAAATTAATAAATTCCTAACTGTGGGCAAAATGTTACTTACATGCACATCGAATTCTCACAACTAAATCCTAAAGGCTAATCCTTAGCTTATAGGATTCCACGACTCGTTATCCCTTCCTGACTCATCTCCACCCACACTGAACTCTTTCCACCTTAGTACCATGAGTAAATCATACATCTGCATACGCATCAGAAAACTTTCTAGGCACTTAGCACAGGATGAAGGAATAATAATTTATGAAGTTTCAGAAGCACTGGAATACATTTCGTTTATACCATGTGGAGATTTTTAAATGATGCAGATGGTTTATGTTCTGGCAATTATTTTTTAAAATAAACAGCATGCAGTCACCATGTGGAGATTTTTAAATGATATAAGTGTTTTATGTTTTGACAATTATTTTAGATATTGTATTTCTAAATTGTTCAATCTTCCCGACTCATGAAGCAGGTACTAAAAAAATGAATGAGACTTGCATAATTTGCATACAGCAGCTTACTTATAAAATTATTTGAAGTATATGTACAGCATAGATGGAAATGAAACAAAATACCTAGAAGAAGGAGAAAAAGGACTATTTGCCTATAAATTAAAAGTTAAGTATATAATAAGGATAAAAAGGAGACGTCTCAAATCACCAAATAAATAAATAACCCTTACCATGCGAAAAGTAGATGTTTTAGCTCGCGGAATATATTTTCATTGTTCTGAAGCGAAACAGTTATAAAATCGGCACGAGATAATGTTTTATATTTAACAAGCGCAATTGTTTCGCAGCGCCGAAGAGACTTATCTCAAGAATGCACTTATATCGGGAAGGCAACACTTGTTGCTGTAGTGCCTTTGCACCCTTTTGAAAAGGAGATAAGCTATTCCAGTAGTTTATTTCCCAACTTTACCAAAAGCGACGCGCTGTTAAAATGTATTTGCCCCACAATGGCCTAAAACAGCAGAGTGTACAGGATTTTACACTGACATGATTAGCAAGCAAATACATTTACAGAAACAAACAGTCATCTTAACGGTTTAATAGCCCGTAAATTCGTTATAAAAGGATGTGCGTATTTGTGCGTGCGTGCGTGCGTATTTAATTATGGCAAAGCACACGAGGGCTATCTGCCTAAGGGGAGGTATGCCTTTCGTGGAGGACTTTCTAAGGGAAACTGGCTCGTATACACGTTACACATGGGGAAAACCACGAAAACGCCCATGCAGCCAGCCCGTTCGCGGGATTCGAACCTCGGACCGAACTACCAGTGTTCAGCGACTTTACCGCTCGGCCGCTGGTGGGCTCGTTATAAAAGGAAAGGCAACACGTAGAAGCGTTCTGCAATTGTATATGACAAATGGAAAAAGACGATTTGTCCTTATTGACGTGAAATTTTCTTAATGACAGTGAAATTATCTAAAATTATTGAGGTTTTTAGTAAATAATGCACTGAGAAGTTCATCTGTTTTATAAAGTGTACTAACTATATACGTAACAAACGATAAGCAGCGCGCGGGAATCACTAACTATTCAATTTTATTCAAGTTTTGCAGTGCTTTCCAAGATAAGCGAATATAATCTAATGCTCATTTTTAAAAATCCTACAGCTACTTTAAGATAATTTTTCGTATAGTTTAAAGCCAGAGTTTCACAATTTTGTTTTCGTTACCCGGTTGTTTTAACATTTTCCCTTCATGACCCAGTAAAACTGTTAGCAAATTTAACAAAAATAATGTTCAAATATTTTTCCTTTATTGTAAAAGGTACAAAAATATAAAACGATTAAAAAGTTGTAATGGGAAGTAAGATGTTGTTTCGTTAACTAGAGCATTTAGGTGAATAGATCAGAAGAAATCTTAAATCTGGTTCGATATAGTTGGGTTTTTGCATTTATCTTCCACAAGGTTATTTCATATTTATAAGTTGTAGCATAAGGCATTAGAAACTTAATTGCCTTTTGTGCCACAAATGGACACTTTAAGGACAGCATTTACATAACACTCTATCATTGGTAGTTATCTGTATAATTGTCTGTTTCATCATAGTCTGTATCATTGTCTGTTTCACAAAGACAGGTCAATTATGAATTCAGTACCTGGATCTAGTATTTCCATCTCTGATTCTATATTACTTGTGAAAGGTTTTTTTTTTTTTCATGCTTTTAGTGCTACGAATTCATACTTTAGTGTACTATAAATTAATGCTTTAGTGCTATGAACGAGGAAAATATTTTTTCAGATTTGTCTGCAATCCTGCCATGTGTATTTGCTATCAGTCTTTGATCTAATACTGCATAAGCATGGATCTAATACTGTGTTCTTTTTATACTTCAAGTTAACTTCATAAAAGCGTTATAATTTCCTATTTCCACACGGAGGGTCAAAAACTGAGCCTCTTCATTGCAATTTCCCTCTTTGCTTCCAATTTAAATACGGTTACATTGTTCCCGGTTTGTAACAAATGATTTATTACAAAAATTATTAAAAAAAAAAACAAAAATGTCCCAAAGGTAAAATAACTTCATCAATCAATTAACATCACTAAAACTATCTTTTGATTCAAATACTGCATCTTTATACGTTGGGGAATGCTGTGTTGGTTTAAAAGCATTCAACCATCTCTCCTTTTCAAACGTTTTTTCAAAGCATTCTTTCTGGATAACTTCGCATTTCACATAGTAAGAGAAAATGTTCACGTTCGCTGCCCATCTCTTTACGTGATGCAATGAATAACCTGGAATTCAACGCAAGATGCTTTATAAAATTTATAGATTTTACATACTCTTGCTAAAGCAATAGCATCTTTTTAAAGGCCAGAGTTTCTCTCTGTATGCTGCAATGCAACCATGCACATTCTGGTGCCATGCCTCCCCCCCCCTTTTTTTTTTTTTTGAAAATTGGAAAATGCCGATCAGAATGCTTGCCATTGTCCGAGCAAGATCAATTGCTCAGTCCATTTTTTCCCACGCCATTTATTTCCACTCAATATCATTTGAACTGATGTAGTATCAAACAAGTTAAAAAGTTTTGCTGTTGTTCTCGTATTCAATGGTTTGCAAAGTATTAATTCTCCACTAGATGTATTCTCAAAATCATATCTCCCAAAACACATTAAATTAGCATTGCCCGATATATGTGTACTTTCATCGATAAGAGAAAATCATTGCATTGTTTTAAGCGAAGAAGTTCTTTCGACATTATCTGTTATTTCCACGATGCTTCACTGTGTTATTAGAGGGAGACAACATATTTATCTGTTTTTGCTGTTTTTTTATCGCATATACAAGATGTCAACAGTTTCATTTCAGGAGCTATTAACGTTTTCGGAACTGTATGAGGATATCTAGTGGCAATAACTAGATTTTTAGATTAAGTCGAGGGAGAAATTTAGACGAAAAAGCCCACAAAATAACCGTAATGATATGAAAAATTAACACAAAAAAACTTCAACACAATGTCAAAAATGTTTAACTTAAAATGTAACAATGTCAAAAATGTATAAAACTGTAATACAATAAAAATGTAATCAGGCCATCATATTGCCACAGACATTTCAAGCATTACGTTACGAAAAGCAGCAAAAATTGAAAATCTATGATACACATATGGCTTATTTGATTTTTTTATGCTTAATTCTTTATCGAATTCGTACATATCTTGTATTAGATAAATACACATATCAAGGCAAAATTTGATTTTAAAGAAAAATTTTAAGCATTTGGAGGGAAGTCGGCATGTAGTTTCTTTTCTTAAGGACAGAAAAATAGCCTAAAACTGTTGGTCAGAAATATGCTATATAAATAGGAGAAATAAAAAACAAATAATTGGAAAAGAACAGACATTGCGCCATCTATCAAACAAAAAAAAATCTAAGCAAATACCCAACACAGACTAGGAATGAAATCACTAACCACATTTGATCACTTGAATTAAGCTAATGATGTCTAGCTAAGTCCCAGTAGTCATTGGTTTTCAGATTGGATTTGTTCAATGATTTCAAGATCAGATTTAGTAATGATTTCAGGATGACTAAATATTGTAGCACAAGGGTTAGAAACTAGTATTATACATTACCTGATAATAGTTCATCTAACTACCAGTTAACAATAGGGCAAATAGCAATGACATGCTCAATAGTGTATTGAGATTTTAAAACAACTGCGAGAGTATAGACAACCAACTATTTAAATGCATAGATTAAAGTTATGCTTCTATAAATACATACACAATGCTGATATGCCTGAATGAGTAAAGATCGAATGCTTGATTTTAACTAAGGGAAAGCAGGCAAGATCAGTTTACAAAGGAAGGGATGCCTTCGCAGAAGCCCTTTTAATGGAAATTGGATCTATGAAAGTTAAACATGAGGAAAACTATGGAAATACCGATGCAGATATGCTTGTGTACCGGGATTCGAACCCGGATGGAATGATCAATGTTTGGTAGTCTTATCCACTCGAGCATTGCTAGGCCGTGGTTTTTTTTATATTGTATTTAAAAACTTTTATAATTTGTTATTCTATTTAAATGCAACCTTTTATTTTAGTTCAAGATCAGGCAAAAATCAGGTTTAAACTAATTTTCGGTTTGTAACAAAGCGTACGCATCTTCAGTTAACTTCTTTATGAAATTATTCACCTATCAGTTAACTCTCGGCAGAATAATTTGTATTCGTGCAAACGAGAGGCCCCCAAACTTTTCTTCTTCGAATACGAGAATAATTTCAGAAAACCAACCGCAAGTGATACTAAACGTTTTCAAAAAACCAATATAAGGTTGAAATTACCCGTTTTTGAATTAGAAATTGGCATTACTTCACTTTCGTAAGACTATCTTTTACTTTTTTTACTCGCCAAATACGTATGTTATTAGTACTTTCTCTATTTCAGTATTTTGTAACTTTACACTTATCTTATACTCCTTATCGCTTATATCGTTATTTTGTTAAGGAGAGTTGGACCCCCAAAATCTTCCAAAAATTGTGATTTCGGATTTTTGCATTTTCAAATTCTTTACACTTTTATCTTTCTAAAAATACCATTCTTTAATCTCTATGAAAATTAGAACTGTAAAAAAAATCTAGCTTTAATTTGTCATCTACTGCTTTGATCAATGAGGATTTTTACATAAAAACGCGTTTTTCTCCAAACGTGATTTTTTTATACTCGATGTACCTTTTCTCAGGAACTACTGCTCACAGGTATCTAAACTTTTTATGGCTTATTTATATAATATTTACTGAAATGAGCTTTTTGTAATAAACTTAGAAAAAAAAAATTTAATTTTTTTGTGGGAGAAAAGTGCTAAATTTTACTATGCCTAACAAAATATTCTGTAATTTACTCTAAAATTCAAAATGTTTCAAAAGCTCATTTCAGTATAATCAGATAAGTATACTTTAATTACAGAAAAAATTTCAAGCTTGTATCTACAGCAGATGTTGAGAAAAGGTACATCGAAAATGGCCAATTTAACGTTGTCGGTATAGGGGTTTCTGATAACCCTTAAAATAAAATATTTATCTCCAAAGGTGACAGAGGTTTCTTAAAACACTATTTAATTTCAGAGCTGGGGAAGCAAAGTAACAATTCCCCGACGGCGAAATGTGACCTTGAGATAGCCCTGAATCTAACGCAATCAGAGTCAACGTTAGTAACATAATTAGGTGCCAGTGGTGATCGAAAAGCAAAACCAGATTAAAAAAAGTCAGAAATAAAAGAAACATACCAGTAATCCTCAGCAAGAATACAAAGAGTAGCACTAAATAGAATGAAAATAATTTATAAGGCCTTTTTCAATAAAGTAAATTATGTGGTACTTACACTGGAAGAATAACAAGAACCCACACTAATTAAATCTGAAACAAGTGTTACACAGTATTGCAGCGAAGTGGCGTTAAACCCGTATTTCAAATCTATAACCCTAAGTAAAAATAAAATTAAAACATCTCTATAAGAAATTAAAACATTCTTAGATAACTTTTTAATATCTTCCCCTCGCAGGAGAATCTCAATAATCTGCATTACAAGCAACCAAAGAAAAGAGGTCAGATTAACGCAAGCATCATTATGGGCATCAATCATTTTTATCCAGATTCATGTCCAGCCTATCAGTGCATAATCCAGAAGTTTTTTTAAAAAGGTGTTTGAGTTAAAATAGCTGAAGCTTACATTATTTGCCAATAAAATCTGAGCCCAAAGAAAATAAGCTCTACATGGTCCAAAAAGCAATACTAAATAAAACGGTTGGCAACCAGTGAAGGATAATGCAATATTTAATTTACAGTAGATGATTTAAAAACTTAAAATTTTATGTTTTGTGAGCGTCAAAGAAAATTTTCCATTAAAGGGATGGGGTATTAACCTCAAATTTCTTCCTTATGCACTACAGGAGGTAAAGACCTAAATACGCTATGGCATCGTGTTTTTGTTTTGTACTCCGATTTTTACTAAAGTATCACGAGATAGTTGCTATTCCAAACACATTTACTGCATTTTAATTTCGTTGTGTGAGAGTTATATCACTGGAATATTTACAGAAGCGCTCAAAGGAAGTCTTTCCGCTCTACAAAAGGGGAACAAAGACAAAACATTTCAAACAAATATAAGTAATATTATAATTCCAGAAATATAAATAATATTTCAAAATGCTTATACACCTAAATACTGTACGAATAAAAGAAGAAATTTCAAAGTTATGTGAAAAACTTTAGCGACTATACCACTGATATTTCCAGCATCATTGTATGATGGTATTTTTAAGTTTCACTTCACATATGCTTAAACAACTGCAACAAGAGATTGTGTTATTTGCTTGTAATTTCAGAAATTTATACAGTGGTTACTAGTATGCAAATTACTACGTTTCTAGCAAATCACAGAAATGCTTACAAGACCATAATTATATGAGACCATTATAAGACCCAAATTCAATAATTTTGTTTAGATGACCTATCTGCTCAACAAAAAATACTTTTACGCAGACATAGGAGGGAATACTGGTAACTAGCAGGCATTAGGAACTTCGAAATTATTAACTTATCTGATATCTGCCCCATGCATGGGAGCAGATAGTGGAATCTAAGTAGAGAATTGCGGCAGTACATTCAATTAAGCGCTAACTCACACCAACAAGGATCATATCCCCGAACAAGAAGATGACGAACTACTCAAAATTACTAAGTGACAGGTTTGTCGCTGCTCCTAAACTGGCATCTCTCGTAACGCATGACATGCTACTGGGACGATAGACAAAGTTATCCACTATTTATCATTCATAATGTTACATATCTCAGTTACTGCTATCGTTGTTTCACATGAGAAACCGTATTTGTTCAAACCAAACTCCGGACGTCAGCAGAGACAAAAAGTGGAGTTTATTAGTTATGAATTCCGCTTTGCCAAGGGTAACACGATGGTACCTAGGGATTCCCGGTGAAAGACACAAATTTCAACAAGTAAGTTATTTTCACGAAGTTTTCATCCGTGGTTAGGGTGGTTTGGAGCACAATAGGCATCATCAGGGATTCAGATTTCATTTTTCATCAGGGATTCAGAAGTGATGATATTTATAACTATTCTGTCCATACATTTCAGAGGTTTGATATCCAGTGGTGTTAGAACTCTTTTCAAAATAAGGCACTTTGTTACAGTAGGATAAACAGCAGACGCATATCCATACCTAGCGAGAACGTCTTCACAACGTGTAAGTAATGCAAAGTTTTCGAAATTTGGAGTTAAATAAAGCCCAGATGGCAGTGTTTAATCATGAAATTTGGCATGATTATACCACAAGAGCGTAGATAATTTCTAACATAAATCTTCTCGTCGTGTCCTAGTTTATATAGACGTAAAACGCAATCCTTATAAGATATTGATCTCCGTTTACTACTTGTAAAACTTGCAACGATGCATAAATTTTCATAAGTTTCCAAACATTTGCATATTTATATGTATAATTTCTCAGAAGAAAATTTCATCTAAATGATAAATGTGTTGCCGTTTTTCCCATTAGTATATTAAAGAGAAATAAGATGACGCGAGAAGAAGTAAAAAATGAACAGCGAGTGAAGGAAGAAGTTTTCCAATCGTGTCTCGAATGTCAAAGTAACAGCTTAAGTAAAAAAACTAAAAGTCAAATGAAAAGAAGTTTAATTTCATTTTACTGTCACTTGATGCGCATTAAACGTAGGAATAAAAATAAAAACACTCAAAATGAAAAAAAAAAAAAATCCTGCCTTTCAAAGTACACACGTGGCAATGAAAAGGACAAACTTAAAAATCATATTAGTGAAAGATGTTTCAGTTGTGATTAGCTCAGCAATCAATAAGGAAAAGACATCAAAATATTTTTTTTTATTTTTCTTCCATCCAGCGCCAAGATTCAAAGGAAATTCAGAATATTTTTGAGATGCACATTCAGAGGGGAAAAATAAAACAAAAACGGTCACCTAGCATTGCAAATTATTGCCATTTCAATACTTTTAACTGCGCTTCCAGTTACTTGGTGTATTGTAGGAAAGGAAGTGTAGTTCGCATATCTGTTACTGGGTTTAAACTATACGGCTGAAGATGTAGTAAGAGAATAACGGGAAATTTATTATTAGCAGAAAACTGAATATTCTACCATAAAAACAAAAGAAAAGCGTTACCAAAGTAAATGAAGAATAATGAAACCGAGGGCTGGAGTGTAATTAAATTTAATGTTATTAATTATCGTATAAATCATATCTATTTTAAATTAACCACCAATCAAAGACCGAGCTTAAATATTTAAAATTCATGACTCAGGTATGATTCCGTCAGTATTAAATCTTCAGTTTAAATAAGAAGTCATTAAGAAAAACCTAGTTAAAAGCCATGATGGGAATGCACTTTTAAAACCTTAAACTTTAAAACCTTATACAATACAAAATTACGCAGCTAACAGGTAACAATAACATAAAAGTAACTGAAATTTAATAAAAAAGCTAAAAACAAATAATATAACACATAATACTGAACTTTTAACTAATCAATTAATACACAAGCAATCTTTGCTCTCGTTTCTAAACTTGAATTAAATGTTCTGTATTTTCTTCCTCCTTCCAGCATGCCTTCGTGGTGTAACAGTAGCACACTCGGCGTGAATTCGAGAGGTCCTGGTTCAAGTCCCGGAGAAGGCACTGTTGATTCTCCACGTCTCCTGCTTCAAGAAAATCTTTATGATTCTACAGTGGCGCCTGAACTAAAAGGTGGTGGACAATAATTCGTCCCCACCAGATATAATGGTACGGTGGTTAGGGAAGCCTGACTGCGATACCGAAGAGCCCGGGTTCGAACCCCGGAGAAGGCATGGATGTAAAATTGTCTGTCCCTTCATAGGAGGTAGCGGTGGCCCCCCACAATATTAAGTGCTATTAGGTGCTTCCACATTAAAATGGCCACCACTTCTGGCTTTAGGAGTGGCCAATGCCGTTATAGGCAAGTGCCCGGAATTGGGAAAAAAATTTCTACTTTGAGTTTCTCGCCATAAGTGCTGGCGGACGTTGTAAGTATCAGCAGTGCATCTTACTGAGTTTAAAATAAAGGGTCTTTTACACCCTTCTCAAGTTTATGTACTTTAATTTTAGACATATCGATAAGTCGCTTTAAGTCTACAATAGGGTTAAGTCACAATTTATAGCAGTAAAAGACATTAAACATTATAAAATTATACATTATATTATACACCCATTAAACCTTATATATATAACCTTATTATATATAACTTCTTATATATAACCTAAAGTCGTTTTAATTCATTTATATACCAGAATTTAATATCTATTTAGTGGGAAGATGCAGCAATAATTACCATGCTATACCTGCATGATAGACATTTGTCCCAAATCACTACACTGCAATATACAACAACGTTAATTAATCGCTGCACTGTAAACGTTATTTATAGTATTAAAACGCATTTTATATTACTTTATAAAATCATTTTTTCATTAGTACATTAGAAGAAATTATTTGCTAACTACGCCAGATTTAATTTTAGATAGTATTTTTATGCAGATAGTCTTGAAGAACACGAAATACCATCAACATAGAAAGAAAGAATAAAGGTTCAGGGACATTATATATTGTTTAGCACTTTCAAAATCCACACTTTCTTCCTAAAGACACAATACACTGCGAAGTTGCTTTTAATACATTGTTTTCCATTTTATAATGCAAGTTTTAGCAAAGCTAATCCTAACTTGACGGAATAAGAACGCAGTAGAAAATAATCCATTTACTTTCACTCATTGACTACAAAGGTTCAATGAACCTTTTCTTCACTCTTACTAAATTGTTATTCTGCAGATAGTACTAGGTTAACTCCAGTCTAAACCAACTTTGTCTCATTGCGAATCGCAATTCTAAATACCATTTTAATAGAAAAGTTGAATTTGACGTAAACTACTTAATATGTAATGTGAAACTCCTCTTTTCAAATCCCTTTCGCAACAAAGGATTTGGAATAGAGCTCTAGTGCATGATCAAGAAATTTTTTTAATTTATTTAGCTGTTATAGTACCCATTTTAAAATACTGAGATGTTTAGTCTAAATAAACAGAAGATGGGTTTTTTACTAAAAAATAAAAATAATGTTCTGGTGTTATCAGGTTCGAATAGAAATGTGTGATGCACTTGATGTCGAAATCCTAATGTACTAAATCACTCAGAAAAAAGAGCTACATGCATTTATGCATGCATAATTTTATAATAAAAAGTAAATTAAAATAACTATTAGTTTAATTTCTAATTTAAAGAACATTATTATTTCATGCGCTCGATTTGCTCTATATTTGGAATACAAAATTTCTCTGTTGGCATCCAATCTATTAAAACTGGCTAATAAATTATGCATGTTTAACATAATTCAAGAGTTTTGTCTCTAGGCCCTGATCACTCGATGCAGTCGTCATTAGTTATAATATACAGTTTCCATTTTTCCATTTACGTCGAAAAATGCACCTTGAAAAAAGTCGTCATTTTAGACATAAAGATAAGTTTTCACTATTGGTTTGAGTTCAGAATCTGAGCTGAAATGCTTGCCACAATGGTGTCTCTTCAGATGTCTAAGCAAGCAAACAGAAGGGAGGAAAAGGAAAGTGCCAGTTCGGCACTGCATGCTGGCTAAAACGGGATTGCCCAATTAGATTCAGCAATTTTCATGCGTGTCAGATGGACAGAGAAGTCTGTCATTATCGTAATATGTTTTAGTCTTTCTATAATTTCTTTTCTTTTTCACCGCTTTAAGTTTGTGTAACGTCTTCTAATATACTTTCTTGTTCACTGTCGTATCGTTCTCCATATAATGAATAGTAAGTGCCACTTTATATTGATCCCAAGACATGATTATCATTAACTATGTACTGGAAAATCTGGATTTCGTTCTGGAAATGGTATATGACGTCATGTCATAGACATGATGATCGAGAAGGCGTACCCACCATTCATTAGCTTTAATCATAGTATTAAAGAAGTCATTTTCGAGATTCACAGATATCACTAGAAGGTTCTAGGGGTCTAGAAAACAGTTTTTTTGCTGAAGTATCATCTCCTTTGTGACGAGCTTGCAAATTAATCGGGTGCATATTTTGCTATAACCAAACAAAATTACCACTGCCTTTGAAAAAAGTAAGGTTATCATCATGATGTATGCATGAGATACCCTAACATTTTGATCAATTCACTCAGGCTCTCCAAATTTTGTCCGTGCCATTAAAATTGAGGTACACAGTTTCTGACCTGGTCGGTCATGGATGTTTGTTTCGCCAAATACGAAAGTGTCAAATTATCTATAAATACTACCGACATCAATACAGTCATTCTTGTACACATCTTTCTGCTTTCTATGACTAGCAACAGCGTCGTAAAGCCATAGTCTTTACATTAAAGCTAGCAACTGATGTACGAGTACGTACTATAATATATACCTGAGAAAACGCGTTTGAATATACTTACAAATATAGCAGTTATGATTCACCAGGCAGGAATTATTGGCTTGCGTTTACATTTTTTTTTTTTTTTTTCGTTTACCATTGTAAACGAAAAAAAAAAAAAAAATGTTTTCATTAAAAGGAAACTTCAATACCAAGTCGTCCTTGGAAACTTCTCATAATCTCAGGGGATTTTCCTCAAATGTTTCCTCTTCAGTTGTATATAGGAAGTCAGTCAATTTGAGAAATATTATTTCTATTAAGATTTATAGAGAGAGACCTGTATAAAGTGTCTGGTTGATTCCATTATTTACAGAACTGTCTTTATGACGATGTCCGAAACTTGTTATGCGAAATGCATTACTTCGTATAACTTTACCAAAACTTCAAGAGTTTTTTTCCACAGTCAATTGAAAGGTTTAACTGAAAAACAAAGTCAAATGTTATGTTTATCACGTTTTTGGTGGAATTTCCTCAAAACGAGATTCTTATCAATTTTAAGCAATTATAAAAAGGCTGGGACTTTTTGCGTTATTTAGACTATCAAATAATTTCACAGAAATTTTAAAACTGGATACGAACAGAGAAACAGCACGCATTAAGTAGCAAGAATAATGCACGCTAAATAGAACTCCTTTGAGATGCCATAGTCAAATTCATTGAGTACTAACGTCCGAATATTTGCTGTAATACAAAATGGAAACGATTCTATACGCTTATATCCCACGGAAAAGTAACAGATATGAGGGAGATCATGCTGGATTGATGTTGAACGCAAAATTATTTTTTATATAAAATATTATTACAAGATTCAATGATATGAGTGAAAAAAAAGAATTTTTAAAAAGAAATTATTCATTTAAAAAAGAAAGAACATCTGGCAATTTTCTTTTGATATTATCATTCAAAAACGCGAAGAGACACGTATTTTTACGACTGCAAGAATAAAACACGACGTAAGTCAATTATTTTATTTAATTGTTACTGTGTATGCAGAGTATTCGAGAAAATGCATAAATACTACGGCGTAATAGGGAACTTTGAATTAGCTACTTAATTCCAGAACAGTTAGAAATTCAATATAAATTTCTGTTGTATGCCAACTGTGATTGGTTTAGAATTCTGGCACCGTTTCGAAACATAGGATATTCATGCTTTTAACGGTGTGATTAACAAATTTTATGATTATCAAAAGAGACCTGCCGTTATGAGCAGGGCATCGCCCGTTCAGCATCTGCAACGCAATCAATCAGCTAGTCAATTTGTCTCGCACCAATTCGTCGGAATATGAAATTTATCTCTGATCATTTCGATAAATTCGGCTTTCTGGAATCCAAGGAGAACGGAGGATTTAATTAAATGTAATTTTGAAAAGTCTAAACATAATATGCAACTATCAAAGTTTAGAATTTTCGAAGAATCCTAATGTATGAAATGACTCAAAGAAGAATGTTAAGCATTTTTAGCCTCCGTCTACGCAAATTTATTTGAAACTCTAATTAGAAGATACACATTTATGTTCTATTTGATATAATTTCTTATTCCAACAAAAATCTAATCAAATAGGTTTATTGATTTTTCTGTCCTGTCTATAATCGTTCACAAAAGCCTCAGAGAATAAGAATACTGAATACTACTATCATACTGTCAAGATTCGATTTTTAGATACAATGTAGTTAGTTACATGTGCGTTTTCGGTGGATTCTCTTAGCTACACTCTCAATGCTAGCCAATTTATCTGCGTAAATCTTCCATTAAACCATCCTACCCACTACAAACAGTCATCAAATCTAAGAGATATTCTTGTATTTACTTGTTTTGTATTTATAAATAAAAAAACTACATTTTTGATGCGTTCATTCACTGAAATATTATGTTTATGTTCTTCAAATATTATGTTCTTCAAAACATTACAGCTGTCATGAATTTTCTTATTTTTTCGACGGATCAGTTAAATTTTTCATTCAGTTTATTATGTTATTCATACAATTTTCATTCAATCATTTCTTCAACAATTTTTCTTTCATGCGGCAAGGTGGAAAAGAAATTACCACTTTTGTATTTGTAGTGTGTAGCTGGCAATAGTGTCGTTGATCGCTTGTTGTGGCAGCAGCGCCCATTCCAGTAGTAATGCATGCCGGAGCTCGCGGATGGAGCCGGGCGGCACTGCGACCTGCTATCCGTCGTCCCAACATGTCCCACACATGCTCTGTGGGATTCAGGTCCAATGATCTAGCAGGCCACAGCAGATGTGCAATGGTTTCACTCTCCAGATAAATCCGCAACACTTGATCTTCATGCGGGAGGACGTTGTCGTCCGTAAATATCGCGTCGGTACACTTTGCAGTGATAAAAGGACGCATAAGAGGGTGCAGAATATCGCTGCGAAATCGGAAGGCTGTGACAGAACCGTCAGGAATAACGTAGAGGTCGGTACGACCGTTTGTTGATATCCTAGACCATACAGGTAAGTCTTCTCCTCTGTAATGGTTTCTTTCTAGCGCCCGATAGCGTGTGCCCTGAGCTCGTCATATTATTGCCCTTCTGGAATCGTTCTGGATGTTAAATCGAGATTCATGTGTAAAAAGAACTTGGTCTCACTGCTCTGGCATCGTCTAACTGCGATGTTCACGAGCCCAATTTAACCTCGTTCTGACATGCGATGGGGCGAAGGCACACAAACCGGGCGTTCAGTCCATCTTAATGCCGTCGACGCTATTCTTTGGCCTGATATGGGCGTCCTGCAGCAACAGAGAGATGCGACGCCAGCTGATGTGCTGTTAGTGATCTACAGCGTCTTACAGATAGCAATAGAGAGCGGTCGTTTGCTGTTGTGGTAATCCTCCGACGTCCAGACTCACGTCTTCTACAGAAGTTTTGATGGCTTTGGTAACGATTCCACAGCCTGCTGATGACACTACGATGCACATTCAGCTCTCCTGCAACTGAGAATTGTCTTGAACCAGCTTGCAACATCCCGACAGTCCTCCAACGCATTTCATCGTGCAGGTGGTCTCTTCGGCTCATGTTTTTCGCTTTGGATTTCTAGGATTACACGAAACTATCGCTGCTTTCAAATTGACTCATAGGTCCGGCATGCCCCTTTTCAAGACGTTGTGATGTGACTGCGGGATTGCGTTTTATGCTAATTTTCGTTGTCTACTTGCAGTTGGCGATGAAACTTCTCCTTCATATGTAAATTGTATGTTTTTTACATTTATAGCTTTTCTTTCACCGTTTTTTGCTTATCTTCTTGAGCACGAGTGTCTATACAACCTGAAAAGTTAAACAGAACTCTTGAGACTGTCTTTACAAAACTACATCTATCAATTAATGTTGAGAACACATCAGTCCATTTCCGGATGGAATTCATAGAAATTCAGTGGGACTCAGCTTTAAAGCATAGTTAAGTGGGTGCCTTCGAATTTTACAAATTTGTACACCTTAGATACCAGAATGCCTATGCGGTTTTTGAAAGCTGAAAATTTGTAACCTACGTTATTTCCATATTCGGCAGTATGTACTAATCAAACAGCTTTTCTCACATATGAAAAGGAAGAATTCTCCAGCGACAGGCAGCTTAACAGACATTCATCTGGCCTTTGTTCTGAAGATTTTTAGAGTGAGTAGAGGTTGACGAAAAAAGATATGCCCTTTTTTTGCTTTTAAGAACTACAGTATGAGGCAAGATATTATGAATTTACTCTCTACTGCACTCACTACATTATTAAGCATGAAAATGATATTGTGATTCATGTTCATTTGTTCTAGTATACACTGATGACTACTCGGCCCACTCAAGATCTGAGCCTGACATGCCTAACTTAGAAGAAACCAGAGAATCTATTAAGATTTTTTTATTGTTTGCTGCGCCTCCGCCGGGAAGTGAACCAATCTGGCTGGACGTATTAACCTCCATAGCATAAAAAGTATGCATTGGGATGAATGACATAAATCTTTACATTTGTTTTGTTCTAGCTTCATGGACTGAAATGTTAATCAACACTGTTTAGTAAATTTTACGGTAGTTTCCCCTCCTTCCCGCATGCCTTCGCTTCGTAACTGGAAGCAAGTTTGACGCGTATTCGAGAGGTCCGGTGTCGATTATCGGCGAGGACCATTGCGAATTTCTTCAGTTTCGTGACATCAGAAAAAAAATCAAAAATAGGCGCCTAATTTAAAATGATGTGGAGGGTAATTCTTCACCTCTAGGATTTGGCGATTGAGTCCTCTCATCACCAATCGCCCTTTACAAGGGACAGTGTAAGGTATTTTCTCCCTCCTTTCCGCAGGCCTTTGTGGTTCAACCGGAAGCACGCTCGATACGTACAGGAGAGATGCCGAGTTCGGATCCTGGCGAGTGCATTGCACATTTCTCACATTTAAAATTCGATGTAAGCTAATGACTCTACTAACTGCTTTAAAAACTATGGGTTTTAACACAAAGTATAAATTGTAGTCTATCATAAAGAGTGTAAAGAAGACATTGTCGAGAGACAGGTTGAAGAAATCTGACAGATTTGTGAAATTTTAGATTACGTATCTATCGACACTGATTTATCAACCCTCGTGGTACATTGTGAAGAAAATGAAGCAAACAATGGGCCTAACATTGATAACCAGAAGGATATGCAACAAATCACGTTCACAGATTGATGTTCTTGTTGTATTAGCAACATTCAAAATATTTCTAATGAGGTAATATGATAGTGAAACGAAATAAAAGTTTTAATGTTTCTTATAAATTTGATAAAGAATTGTTAGAGTGAAATCTGCAATATATGCAGATTTGGACATCGCTTTTTTTTTCTCAAACACTTTTTTTTAGTAAAATAATCTTTTCGAAATTCTGTCTATATAATACTCTTATATATTAGCTTTACTCAGATCTGCATACTGAATTAATAATAACTTTCGTGTTTCACTGCAATCTACATATTTTAGCGTCTCCCACTTTAATAAATTATTTTAAATTCATTGCCACGCTGAAGCTGTTAAATCTAGATTGGACTGACTGTATTTCGAAAAATTAAATCTAATACAGAAAACCGAACGAATTTTAGGCTTAAAACCTTTTAGTCTAGACTTAATCCTGAGTATAGTCGAAAGGCTGATAATATGACAGGTTGAACAAATTCAACCAAAATGCAATTGTAATCTGTTAGTATAGAAATCTTAGCTCCCTAGGAACCTTATCAGCATTTCAAACAGAGAATACTTACATATAAGTATCGTCATAAATATGTTAAACTCGCGCTAGAATAAATGCAGAATTTCAAACAGTTGATTGTTTTCAAACAGAAAATTCTGATATTTGGTAGATTTCTTTCATTTAAAATGAAGTTGCTATGTAAACGTAAATATCAAGTTTTAGAAATATAACCGAAACTTTTTAAGTTATAAACCACGGTTCTTTAATGCAAGTTTAAGTTAATTGACGTAATTAAAGAGTAGTAGCTTTTCCTTGAAACAGTGCACTTCCGAGAAGAAAATTACATCCTGCCACCATCGATCTATGAACGAGTTTTGTCAAATTTTAAAGTTGACATATTTCTCCTATATCTAGTAACGATAGTGTGATAAACATTATTACAAGGTCAAGAATCAGGACGGCAAGGTGCATCAATTGTCAGCTGACTTCGTTTTGACAGCTGAATGGATTAAAAAAGCAAAAGAATCAGTCTTCTTAAGAGGAAATATGACTCATAAGCATGATTAGATAAATGTGAAGATTTGAGTCTGAAAATGTGACATAAATTTAGGGAATCTCTCAAATAATGAAATAGAAACTGAAATGTAAGAATGAACTAATAAATAAATAAAAATTTAAAACAAATCATTTGAATGAATCAGAATGAAAATTTTGAAATTAGCTGAACTTACTCTAATTTCTCTTTAAAAAGGAAAAGAATAACAATCAAGGATAAAACTAATTAATTTAAACTAAACCGCAACAGTCGAAAATCTAAAACAAAGTGATGGCCAACCTATGCTGCCAAACTCTCTCTAGAAACATTATAAGAACTGGAAGCATCCTGGCGGAAGTTGACCGAAAGTAGAAGTTACAGAAAAGCCAAAATAATCAGATAATTGGGTTAATTAAAATGTAACCTTTCTGATTTATGAAACAAGGAAGGAATTTGCCAAAATCTTTTATGGAGGCCATTCATCCTTTAAATCTAAATTTTTTTACTTTACTTTTCTCTGAAATTTTACCTGACTCTCATCGTGGATTGCAGATGATTTGCACTCTGATTTCTTGAAAGGAACAAGATTTATTTATATTGCTTGCTCACAATTTCAAGTAAATTCCTAGGGTGTTTTACCTCTAAATAAGTAGATGAAATGTATAGTTTTGTCAAAAATCCTTGTTCATCATTGTGTACTCAGTAAATTTCTTCTTGTACGGCACAAATACAACAAATATAATTATAAGCCACAAATTACTTGAAATTGTGAGTAAGCAACATAAATAAATCTTGCTGCTTTCAAGAAATCAGAGTGCAAATCATCTGTAATCCACGACGACAGTCTTGCATCCTGGGTAAAATTTCAAAGAAAAGTAAAGTAAAAAATTCAGATTTAAAAGATGAATGGCCTCCATAAAAGATTTTGGCAAATTCCTTCCTTGTTTCAGAATTACTTTTGAGATAATTCTGAAATTATCTCAACTCACTGTAGTTTCTCCTTAAAAGAGAAATGAATAACAAGACTGAAGAAGCTAACTGGACTGAAAGAACTCGAAATTTCTTAACAAAATAAGTGAATTATTTATTGAGATATTTTGAAGTGTAAATAACTTCAAAAATTTAAAAACTCACTACTTGAATGCAAATTCAAAAAGGACACTTGAGTCGTTTACCACTCTTTAAGAATGCAGCCATAAACCCCTAACTGCACTTAAACTTGCATTAAACTCTCATTCCACACAATGGTATCTAGGGAAAATACTAAACATTTTAGCCATGAGATGGAAATATATTATCAAAATACAGAAAAGCATTGCCAGTTAAAAATCATTTCTCAGTTATTTTGAAAGCAGCTCCATTCTTAACATAAAAATAAAAGTTGAAAAAGAAATATGCTCTTTTCTGAGGAAATTTTATTTTGAAATACGGGATTCAATTCTTTTGATTAACATAAAAGTTTCTTCGAAATTAAATTTCTAAAAGGTATTAGATTCACACCTAAGTTCAAATTTTAATTGGAAATGTGTTTAAGCTCGACGGCTCCAGTGATTTCTTATGCCGATCATTTCATCCCCTATACGTATTCTTTTAGACTGCCTTTCATTATTATAGTGGATAAAAGGTATCAAGGTGCAAAAGCTTCCAATGCACTTATTTTTTAAAAAGACATAATAATTATGAGAGCAAGGAACAGCTGTATAAAATCAGAGGACTGCAGCTTTAGAGAGGATATCAAAAATGAAACTCCTACGAACAGAAGCGTAAAATTTTCTGAAACTATTATAGAGACATTAGGATATTTTTGGAAGCAAGAAAGATGAAAAATTAACAACGCCTTCGCCGGGAATCGAACCAAGGAACTCTGAAATACCCCACGAAGGCACGCAAGGAAGGCGGGAGAAATACTTTATACTATGTCAAGACAGATAATAGACTAAGATACTTATTGTGGTGTAAATTAAAAATGTTCACGATTGATTTAAATTGCTTTATAATTGTAAAGTATTAAATCTATGCAACACACAACAAGATACAAGATTTGGTCCAATCGGGAATCGAACATCAAAAACTTTAGTCGGTGGAAAAGGGCGCACCTTCCGAATCACTGAAAACACAACCAATCGTTCTAGTTTCTGCTTGAAATTCTGCAGAAAAAGGCCTCTCTGATAAGCAATGCATTCTCGCTATATAAACAACGGAGACGACGGCCTGTTCTACCACACTTTAAAACATTAGACGGCAATACCAGAATTTGCTAAGATCAGGAGACGAATATCGACTTCTCCAGGTGCGGATAATTTTGCCCTGCGCTACGAAAACCATTAACAATTCAAAAACTTTAAACAAACCATAAAAAAAAAATAAAAAAAATCAGATTTTATATTACGCCCAAAGAGGCGCTTTTTTAACGTTTCGTATGTTACCTTTATTTATTAAATATCATGTTCTTCACACTTAAACCATAAAATTCAGTTCAACAACAATATCGCAAAATAATTTTAAAATGAGCATATCTTTAGAATTTCTATACAAAGTCTCGCGCGCTGGTGATAAAAAGGCTTTTCTTTCCCGTACAGTGTTCCCATTGCTCGCTTTGAAATCTTTGAGTTTGTTAATCAAAAATTCGTTAACGTTTTAAAAAATATAAAATAGATAATAAAACAAATTTCAAATTTGGGCTTCCAGATACCCATATTCGGGAGGAAAGGTACGTTATTCAAAATTTGGGGCGGTGGCTCTAGGTATCGTTGTTTTATCACAATACGAGAATAATACATACATTTATGCAGCTTCTTCATTATTTAATTTCTTTAAACATAATACAGGGCTCTAATATTTGGTGATAACAATTCAAAAAGTGATTCCCCGTTTATAGTGAATCGACACAAAATGCCCAAACGAAATTAACAGCCCTTCTTGGGCAAATTGCCCCTTTAAGCTAATAAATTAATAGGCAAAAATTGAAAAATTATTTGCTGTTAAATCAATTGAAACTTCACAACAGTATTACATGGCAATTTGAATCTTTCTAAACTCATGAAAATATTCATTATTATTACACTACCATTTCAGCGCTGTAAGCTCTGCTTAGTCGTTAATAATGCAGATCCCAAGCATGTGGATGAGACACTGCAGATACCTAAACTTCGTTCGACTATAAGAAGAGCATTCATGAGATAAAATCAGCGAGCTGTGTGAAAAGGGCATACACGAATACAGATAATTTTAAACGACGATTCTGTAGTCAAATTAACGTAACTCGCGAGAGAATTATTTAAAGAGCAGAAGTACAAAAATTGTATTTAATACCCCCTCGGTATCAGAGAAGCTTTGACTATACAGATAAATTATTCAGCAATGTCAAATCTTATGTTAATTGCATTCGCATTAATTCAGTGAACATTGCACATTAAATAAAGGTGAGTGCGAAGAAACACGCAACAGCCGACTTCAAACGGAAAACGATCGCAAGTCATTTGCCTCCTAAAGTTCAGGTTCCAACTAACCAAACGAAAGGCTCAAACGTATCAGTGACAGATTGCTACAATTGATTTATTAGGTCCTTTTTATCCCAAGAGGAGCAACTTCAGTTATTTATTTATTTGACGCAGTAATCAATTAAATCAAAATTGCTTTTACCGTATTTCTCTAGTTTGTTCTCCCCGTTGAATAGCAAAGTAGCGTTAAAATTAATTTTGAATCGTTTATTAAAAGGACGCTTTCGCTTAAGTCAGCAAAAAAAATCACTACATTCAGCGTTAATTCAATTACAGTTATTCAATAACGTAGATAACTTACAACGTTATAACGTTGACGCTTATGGCGAATAAACAAAAAGTGAAAGGAGGTAACAAAAGTGAAAAAGATGCGAAAGATTTCCCCTAGCAAAACTTTAGACCAAGAATAAATTAACTACGAAATTTAAAATCACTTGTTACAGAGAGTCACGCACAAAAATAATCGATACAGAAATACGAGATCACTAAGTTCTTCCCCCTCCCTTTTGCTTGTGACATAAATTGGAAAAAATATGTTTTCAAAAATAAAAATAATGATTTAGAACACGAGTGTCCAGGAATTATTGACTGGTCTGGATAAGTTAGTTACGGCGACAAAGTATGCAGCACTTTCGATTTAGTTTCAAGAAAGGGCTGTCACAATTGTCAATACAAATCGTTATAAATTTCCGATACCGGAAGTTGGGAACGCACAAAGCAGATAATAGAAATATTTATGATTTTGAAAGATGTTAAGAAAAAGAACTAATGAACCTCTCTGGAAAAATAAATGTACAGAGACGAATTACGGCAGTTTCAAGTAAACGTTTCATTGACAGAATATAAATTTATAGTTGAATTTCACTTCAACTCAAATAATTTCTGTGTATCCAGCTGTTATATAAAAACCATGTCTATGAGATGCTATGGTATGTCGCTACGCTATATCCACCTTTCATGTAGTTAAGTTACGTTGTGTATTTAATGCTGTAAATATGTAATCCATATGCTATGCTATGTCATATCATGTTGCAATGCTGTGGCATGTTATGTCTACGCTATGATATATCACCATGCAATGTCCACCTGTCGCATAGGTCACGCCACACTGCGAATTGTATGTTGTAAATGTTGTAAATATGTAACCTCAATATGTTATGCCTTATCTATGCTTAACTATGTTATGTCGCTATACTATGTCCATATGTCGTGTAAGTTACATTACGTTGTGTATTTAACGTTGTAAATATGTTATGTCGCTATGCATTGACTATATTCTATACTATGCCACGTCGAAATGCTATGGAATGTCCTGTCTATGCTGAACTATGTTATGTCGCCAATGTCTACCTGTCGTGTAGGTAATGCAACGCTAGGAATTTTATGTTGTAAACATGTTATGCTCTAGATGGAGCGGGTCCCGAACTATACCCGATTAGTCTTTGAAAGGCGTCCGGGTGTCCGGCCCTGCTGTCACCTCTTATAAAAACTGTTCATCAGATTGTGATTGCACGGATAAAATTACAGAACAGAAAAAAATCACCAATTGTATGGCAGTTGTGCCCTTCGCTTTAAAAAAATGTATATTTAATTTGAAAGTTGATATTCGCGCATATGAAAAATTACAAACCCTAGAAAAAACGGAAATATATATCGACTGAAGAAGTTCCACATGCAAGGGTAGGAATTAATTATCATCGGCTCAGGCGAGCGCAATTCGCTGTTATGGGCACCAGCGTTTGATCGCTATCTTAACATATTACAGTATAAATGATCTTCGAAAATTATATATATGATCAGCTGATCATATATATAATGATGATCAGTGAGAACCAGGGATAAGAAGCAATTACATAGCATAACTACATAGAAGTAAGATGGATGGAAACTTCGCTGCGCAGATAGCACAGTGAAATGAGCCAAGAGAGACGATAGTAAAGTCAGTATAACCTAACAGCTGCCAGCCAAGTGGGGCAGAAAGATGCGAGCAAGTCGTGGAAGAACGTTTTTACGATGTTCATGTGTCCATCAACACAAGTCGGAAAACAGCAAGCAATAGAGGAATCTAAACATGAACTAAAGTGTGAGCATTAGTGTAAAAATTAGTGCAAAAAGACCCAGACAAATAAAAACAACAGCAATGAGATGTACAGACACATACAGGAATATTAAGGAATAATATGATATAACAACCTAGTTTTGAGCCTTAAGGTCCTAAGAATACGACATAGGACATACATATTGTCTAACATATTGGCACGATTATTTATTTCATCGAGTTTACTTTAATAGATAGGAATAATTTGAGTGAGATTTGGGCCAAAGGCTCAACGGAATTCATTCAGGACAGTTTTCAAATACATTTGGGATAGTTTATGTCTATCTGGAAACGGAAAGGAAGTGATTCGCCCCAAATATGCTGAAATCGCAAAACTAATTATATATTTATGCTACATTTTCATAAGCAAACGGGATTAGGCTACAGTTGTGTCGAAGATGAGCATCTTAGCTAAGAAAAACGAGAAATGTGCCGAACATAATGCGTTTAATATTAATGAAATGATAAAAGTATTTAGTGAAACATAATTTTGAGATATGCCACAAATACTAAAATCTGTCAAAAAGGCTCTGCGCAAACCATCGATTTTGAATAGATTAATTCCTTTTAAAGAATTATAAGGTATTTATCCCACTTTCATAGCGTGCCTTCGTGAGGTAGTGGTTTTGCACGCTGGGCCAGTATTCCAGAGGTCCGTTGTTCGATTCCCGGATAAGGCGGTTGCTAATTTCCTGCTTCGTGTGTGTGTGTGTGTGTGTGATTATGCAAAGCCTCGAGGGCTATCTGCCTAAGAGGAGGGATGCCTTCGTGGAGGACTTTCTAGGGGAAACTGGCTCGTATACACGTTACACATGGGGAAAACCACGAAAACGCCCATGCAGCCAGCCCGTTCGCGGGATTCGAACCTCGGACCGAACTACCAGTGTTCAGCGATTTTACCGCTCGGCCGCTGGTGGGCAAATTTCCTGCTTCAAAAATATCTAATGTCTCTACCGAATAATAAAAGAAAAAGAACTAAATTATCATATTAAATCCCTTTTATCGCAAGTGTTTGATGATGGAAACTAACTACAACTATTAATCCTTAAACTTTAGAAGCAGAACGTTTTTGCTTGAAATTAAAACAAACTGGCAACATTTGCTTAACTTCTTTTTACGTCAACTGAGTTTGTAGGTCTTAGTTCATGTTAAAAATGTCAGGATAGCACAGTCTTAAAGCTGTCAGTTCTGAAACGTGTTAAGTGAGAACGTTGACCACATATGATCTTCATCCGCGCTTACTGAAATAGATATTCTCTTATATATGAAGAGTTAAAAAACTGAAAAACGTCAAGAATACGAAGTAAAAAAATGAGATATCCTGTTTCAAATTTGCTAGACTAAAATCCATTTCGAGAAAGAAATACTTTTATGTCTTACCAAAAAGAAAGTTCACGCTACGTATATTCCAGTGACGACCTCACACTGTTTCATAGGAGAATAGTTCAGAAAAATAGGTACTAGCTAAGGAAAAGTCCAGATGTGCACAGTACTTCAAGTGGATAGACTCGGGCTAACTTAACGGTTGGGCGAGGGCCAAAATGGTAAGTACGGCTGCGTTAAGAAAGGTCCCCAGCTCAAGAAACCCTTATTCAGTCTTCTTTATGATGACTGAGAGAAAGTGGACTAAATGAGAAAAATTGCCCATATTTTTATAGAATTTTGTGTAGGCATAATCACGCACATATGCAGTACCTTTCTTTAGTCAAATAAAACAGAAGTTAGTTCAGAAAATTTTGTGAGAGAACATTATTTCATTCGCATATAGTAAACATAACCTAACAAAAACTACTTAGAAATCTTGGATTTACATAGCCGTACTGCATCTATACTTCAGGAGCAAACGCAAAAAGAATGTTTTCCTAGAATCCTTTAAAATACTTTGCGGAAAAATATTACTTCAAGACATAGTTTAAACGTGAAAAAATATCATTTTAAGACATCATATGGTTTTTGAGCATATCTCTTTTTCCTATATATATTTTAGCAATTTTAGTTATAAAATCAGTTAAAGGTAGATAGAATAAGACTACGAATACTGACTTTACCTACTTGCTACGATTAACAACAATAAAATTTTTTGGGTAATAAAAGCCTTTCCTTTGGTTCCTCTATAACAGCCACTCATTATAAGCTCTGAAAACAAAGCTAACAAAATGGTATAGATTACGAGAAAAACAAAATTTTCATTCTAATGTAAATTACAAGGAATACTAAAAGTCATGAAGAAAAGTTTAATTTTTGAAGTGAACTTGTAGAGACATTAGGTATTTTTTTGAAGCAGACAAGATGAAAAATTAGCAACCGCCTTCACTGGGAATCGAACCACGGACCTCCGGAACACTGGCCCAGCGTGCAGAACCACTACAACACGAAGGCGGGAGAAATACCTTATATACTCCCCCTTTTAAAGGGCGACTGAGGTTTTTAGAGGACCCAATCGCCAAATCCTGGGTGAGGAGAATTATCATCCAACACCCTTTTAGTTCGGGCGCCACTGTATTTTTTGGAAGCAGGAAAAATGAAAAATTAGCAACCGCCTTCGCCAGGAATCGAACCACGGACCTCTGGAATACCGGCCCAGCATGCATAACCACTACACCACGAAGGCACGCTAGGAAGGCTGGAGAAATACCTTATAAACTTACTAAACATCAGTTGAACTATTTCGAAATTATATTGATTTATCTTTACCTATTAAGTTTTCAGTTAGCTACGTAACAGGAGTAAAAATTTTCATTATAAGGGATCACAACTTCTCTTTAGGAAACTGATTTCACGTACATTTCTCGCAAAATATGCTACCAATGTAGTTAGGCTATACCTAAGGAAAGCAACAATTTCAATAAATTTCTAAGTTTCTTCAACATCAAGTTGTGTAAGGAAGCTGAACTCTGCTTTTATGTGCTGTTATGTAAAGTAATTTAATATGATAAAGCATAGGAGTGCTGTATGCGTTGGCGTAATTGCTTTTGTAAAAGACTTTAAACTGGGTCGTATGTAAGTACCACACACTCAAAATCCAACGAGAACCTGCAGCTAATCATTTTTGCCGGAATAAATACTTGCATGAAAGTACTGCAAGTTCAACGGTTTTATTGAGACAAAAAATATTCAAAATAAACTTTATAAACTATTAAAACTTTCTATTCAAGTTGTATCGGATTATATGTCATTCAAAATTTTGCATAAAAGTTCATTATGAATTTTGCACGCAAAGGTATGGAATCTTTTGTATTACAAATCGTAATGACTATTTTACTAATACAAATTCTGTTCCATGGGAAGCAAAAGGAAAGTTAAATTTCCTAGTTAGAAAATCCTTCCAATGTGTGTGTGTGTGATTATGGCAAAGAGGGCTATCTGCCTAAGGGGAGGGATGCCTTCGTGGAGGACTTTCTAAGGGAAACTGGCTCGTATACACGTTACACATGGGGAAAACCACGAAAACTCCCATGCAGCCAGCCCGTTCGCGGGATTCGAACCTCGGACCGAACTACCAGTGTTCAGCGACTTTACCGCTCGGCCGCTGGTAGGCCCCGAAAATCCTTCCAATCACAATGTTGAAATTGTTTTCATTTAATTTGCAACTCGAAATGCATATGTAAGTTAAGTATTTAAGAAAGAACATGACCAATGCCATTTCCCAAACACGTAGGCAAAATCAGTGTTTTTATTAAGAATATTACTGCTGGTATAATTCAAGAAAGAAATCTCAAATAAACTTTTCATGCCAGTTTCAGCCATGTAATAAAATTTAATAAATGTTATTGTAACCAAGTGGAACTAAAAATAAACTAAATATCACTTTTTCTGATTTTTTTTTTTTTTTTTTTTTTTTTGGCGGGGTAGGGGTAGTATGTTAAAAGTGCTTGAATAAACTGCAAAGCTGGCATACAACCCTACATCTGAATGAACCCACTCTTCATTGTCTGCTGCGGCGATATCGAGTAGAAGTTGATCGTAGCTTCAGCGTTTAGAATTGCTCTTACATAAATACATACAATACATCACAGTGTCAAAGACTATCAAACACTAAAACGATTTTAATAAATGAATGTTATATAGAGCAGGTCAAGAAGTAAGTTTGAAAATTTTTATTCTGAGAGCAATAACTATCAATAATCTAAAGCAACTAAAGCAATAACTTTCAGCTTTTGTGATAAAAGGTCTCTTATGACTAAAATCACTTCTAAAAAGCGTTTTCGTTTCGAAAATAAGTTGATATTTTTGCGACCTTCATTCCTATGACTTAAATCTTAAAAGAACTATAAGGATTTGAAAAAGATTATAGCAAAAAGTATTAAAAAATCACATTTTATTATTGGCTCTGGTGTAAATATTAATGCTCGTCTTCTAAGTCTTATGTCTCCAATTATATCTTATACCTTACCTGCATAAGATATAACGCTATATTCTAATGAAAAGAGAGCGCCTCACATTTAAAATGTGAGACAGTAATAGCAGTCCAACTTGCATATTACATTGAAAATGGGCTCCATGTGAGTCATTCGGTGAAATGACTGATGTTGCCAGAGCCTAAATACGTAATAATCGGTCAACATCTGAAAGCGGTGAGTGAAATGCATTCACAGCTAACAAGGAATGGCTTCGTAGTAGATATCCACGCGACTCATCATTGCGAAACTGCATGCACTTGCAGTTTCCGAACTGAACAATGCAAGCAAATTGAACACCTATCTGGTCAAATTTTCGTGGTGCTGAAAACTACATGAAACATAATACATTAAAAATATGCTAAACTTAAACAGAATGGGAGGTTTTCGCATGGATAATCAAGCATATTAATTTCAAAATGTAACTTGCTAGGACTTCTTAAATTATGTGAAGTTAGTTTAATATGTTGTAAATAAACTATGATAATGTCGCACAGTAAAATTCCCTCATTGTGATCGGAATACTTCACTACATAACTCCCACAGTCTAATGATCAATTCGAAACTAAATGTGCTCAACAGTGAGTGCTAAAATTTGAATACTGAGTGCTTTCCTTTTAACGGGACATAATAAAATATACTTCTTTCCCAAACATATAAGCAAAATATAGACGAATACTTAAAATATTAATAAAGAACGATTTTTTCCTCGAAACATCGAAGAAACCAACAAAGACATGTAAATTTGTTAAGAAGCAAAATACTAATGTTTTCAGAAATTTAACGAAACAATTATTGTTTCCGAAATTTTCCTGTCACATCATTTATCAGTTGATTCCTTCAATATAAATAGTAATTCATGAATATTTGTTTTCAAAATAAAATAGCAATCAAACATCTACACGACCTCATATTAAATGCCTACGAATTCGCAAATAAGGCAAAAGAAATAAGTAAATAAAATTTTTAGTCGAGAATTGTTGTGCATTACCTACTAAATTGCCTGCGCCTTTGGCAAATAAATTAATTCAAGCAACTGGCATACATAGAATTTAGTATTGGCAAATAAAAGAATTCAAGCAACTGGCATACGCAGAATTTAGTATCTGTTTTATTGCTTACTGAGAGGTGAGCTATTTGAGTTTGCTTTTAATATTTCATATTATTCTGCGAAATTCAACAAAACTGACAAGCTCAAGATAGCGCACTTTTGTATTCTAGAAAATAAGATGTTTTATTTCGTAATGAACTTCAAAATGTTTCAGAAAAGGAAACGGTTTAACCAAAGAAAAATCCAAATAAGATCAATGCACATTTTAATATCCAGTAAGAATGTTTGAGGTTAATAAAAATTTCTAATGTAAGTAACATTTAAATGCTTCCAGGTATTCCCCCCCGACTCTCTGAGACAAATTTGTTTGGAACTATGTACAGTTAGTCAACGTAAGAGGTTTTTTCCTTGTACTTTCTTTAAAAGATAAATAGATTAAAAACATGGAAAGGGTATAAAACTACTAAGTTACAATTATCATAAAGTTTGAGAGAAATTAATTTAATTCACACTGGTATTAGTAGTTCTGCATTTAAAGTATAATAGGCTATAATTCCCTAATTTCTTAAGGAAATTAATCTAGTAGGAATCTTAAGGAATCTACTCCTATGGTTTAAGGTACGTGTAATTATATCGGATTTAGAGACGCATGGAATAAGTTATTATAAGAATGATGGGTACAATGTCGCTTTTAATGTATTTGAAAGGTTTACTTGTAGATGGAAACGATACTGCTTTTGAAGTACCACCACTGCAGTGTTAAACCTGCAAAGATTAACGCTGAAAAAAAAGTATCTAAACATGTTAAAACTGACCCTCTTATTTGAATAATCCACAAGAATACGCTATTAAATGGCAGGTGGGTTTACTTGCTCTAATTATTGCTAAAAGGAAATGTGAAGTATATTACATCACAAAGTAAATTTTGAAAACAAGAATATGACACACATTAATTTTTTTTATTCAGAAAAACAACAGAAAAATTATGAATTAAATTCACTTATAACAAACACTGACTTACTTTCGTAAGCAAAATAACACAAATTTTCGAATGGAATCGAAATTTGATGGCAGCAAAATATTGAAAAGATTACCTGAAAGAAAAAAAAATACATTAAGTAAAACATTCTCTTGAATAAATTTCGACATTAAAATTCTCTGATGATTTTTAAGTGAACTTAGTTGTAATAAGATATTGCAAAACCATAAATCTTTCTTTTTTTTTTAAGTATTTCCTATCAGTTGAAAATTCAGCTTCTGATGTTTTTATTATCTTTTAGCCACATTTTAACATTCAGCTTCATAAGCATAAATAAAATAATGGAAAATTTTATTCGATTTCTAATGCAATAATAGTTAAATAAATCTGAAATATTGTAATGAAATTGCTTATTTTCGTTTTCTGTCTAAAAATTTCCCATATTTTCGCAATTCATTTTGTGATTTGAAAACAAGGATAAGGCTGATCATTATGTTTCTAACAACTTAAAACTTAATTTATGTCACGTATTTTTTGATATTATGCATCCTCAAATATAAATTCGCAAAGAAAAAATGTAAAGGAGGATAATACAGGATTAAGGCAGTATCAGAAATTAATGCATTTTAATTCAGCAAAAGCAGAACTTCGAAGCAAAAGCACGTAATATTTCCCTTTGGTTTCTCAATAATTTTCTGAAAATATCAAATGAATAGTAATGAAAAATTCATTATATGGAATACGGCAGCTTTCATTAAGAAACTCTCAAAGACTATAATACAATTTTCCTTTTAAACTACTTTAATCGAAAATATTTTAATATTTTATGTAACTGATTCTTGATTGTATAAATATAAAAAGGCAAAGTCATTCAGATCTTATTAACAACAGATAATGCATGAAAGGGAAGACTCAAAAGTCTCAAAACAGAAAATGAGCACCTGAATGCAAAACATGCTCAGATAAGTTCAAAGCAAAAGAAATATTTATGTTTCCTAAAATCAGAGGCACAGTTCCAGTTAATGTTACTGCAAACACCTGTTATATTATTACACTTGCAATGCAAATATGTTTCCACTGAATTGTCATTCTAGAAATAAGATTCGTGAGTTAGCTAACATACTGAATAAAACGCATAATGATACCTTGACACTTCGTTGGTATACTGGCCTACAGCAGGTGATAGTATTCCTACTCTTGCCAGTTATTGGAGAGTCCCATTAGGACCTGACCTGTGATGCAACCGTAAAGAATATTCTCCGCCTGATGGGGAAACTCATAATGCAGAACAGAGAATTCGCTCATTGGAAATGACGGAATGTTTGTGTAACGAGGGTTATGGTGAAATATGCACAATGTAACAAGATTACGCAGTGTATTTTATGCAGCTGACATAAGACAAAACTGCTGACGTTTAATGCAAATCTATTGAAAAGGTCACTTTCAAAAAATCAATTTTTTGTTAAAACTTTCGTTATGTTCAATTATATTACGTTTAAGTTTTATAAAATTCGCAAGCAATAAATACCGCATTTCAACTACCGGATTTCGCGAAAGGACAGAGAGTCGACAATCCAATATGATGAGAGATCTAAATGAAAGAGAAACATACGAATGCATAATTTATAATTACGCGAAACAAAAAACACCATAGATTTTGAATAAAACTTCATCGATTTCGAGGGCGACCTAACGCAGACTCAGTGGTCGTACTAGAGATATTTTACAGGATAATTGCGATGAAACATTTCAGATATTTAACTAGCCATGCAAAATTTAAAAACTGCAAATCTCAGATAGTAAGACTCAAGACTTAGTAATTCATAAATAAGGGCAAAACATAACCAAAGCCCTAGTTTTATAAATTGATAATCAAAAGATAAGTCTGTGAATGCAATCAAAACCTTGGGTTAACAATCGACAAGAAATTCTCCTGGATTCCTCATCTATAAAATATTAAACTTTGTACAACATCAACAGCTAATTACCTACAAAGTAAATTACAAAGCTGTTAATATGGGCATAAACAATGGCAGTGAGGAAGATTTAATGCCAAACTACATATGACAGAACAACACTATATATAAATCTAATATATATCCTAAGTCGAGCTTTCGAGACATAAAAAACGAAAGTTAAATTTCGGCAGACGGCCCAGTAAAACGAGAGGTATAGCATTTTTTTAATTATAGGAAAATCGCAGTAATCATTCTTGGTACCTTAATTTCAAATTTATTTAGTGTATTCTCACACAGTATCTGACACGGCATGGCCCATGTATGTCCTATCTTCACAGATTTCGCCTAAGAGACAGTGACCAATGTATTTGTGGTAGTACTGGCGACAAAGATCACTATCTGTTTGACTGCTCGCACACAGGGAATTCACATTTAAATAGACCAACTGCAATCAGTATGCCAGCATGGTTCAAGAACACAAAGACACAATTAAGAATAAATATGCGTTCAGCCGCATTAGAGACTGCACTACCATTGCTAAAAACATTGCTGACAGCTTGGAGTGACTTCTTTCCTTGAACACCGCGCCGTCAGCAGCCCGCTCCGTATATATATATATATTAATTTACTTAATGTCTTTTTTTTTTGGCTTTGTTTTTGCTGTTTTTAATTATATTTAATATTATGATTAATCCAGAACGCATTTAATGTATTCTACAATTTATAATGTATTTGATCATCTTTACATCTGTACCTGATTATTATAGCACATCATCCTTAATATAACAATATGCCTAACATGTACGATAATAGTGAAAACTGTTCCGCTTAGTCTCAGCAGTCCCCATCATGCAACGTTCTTTCCGTGTTCTGGTCTTTATTTCAATGTTCCTAGTTTCGTGGCCAATCCCCGGAGGACTCAGTACTAAGCTCTTTATTTATATTTATTCGTGTATTTATTTTTAATTCCATCAACGGAATCCAACAGGCTGAAAAGCAGCACCTAACCCAGTGGGCCAGCTGTTCCGTCGATGGTGAAAAGAAAGAAAGTGTATCCGAAGTAATAAGTAATGAATAAATACAGCTAATTATGCAATATTACAAACAACATTTGCGTAATTTAAAAGGCAAAGCAATTTTTAATACAGAACTCGAACATTTAAATAAAATTTGAATTACTGCATTTAAAATCTTAGCAGCGAAAAAATTAGAATTGCGCTTCATTTTGTAACCGTTTAAACGTCTGTCATTCTTCGTAATAATTTTGACCTTGATTAAGAAGGTTATTCCTGATTTTCAGGTCATAGTATTCATTTTGTATAGTCACGTAATGTTGCACTCTTAATGATTCATATTTTAATTAAAATATTAAATTATTTTAGTTTCCAAAATTTTTACATACCCACGTACAACGACTATTTTATATAGCACGTAATTGATTATAAAATATTAATTAATTTATACTTATATAATTAATTTATACTAAATATCTTATTAATTTATACTTATTAATTATTATATCTTTATTAATACTTAATTAATTAAGTAATTAATTTATACTTATATAATTAATTTATACTATTATTAACTACTTATATTACTATTAATTAATTTATACTTATATAATTAATTTATACTAAATATCTTATTAATTTATACTAAATATCTTATTAATTTATACTTATTAATTATTATATCTTTATTAATACTTAATTAATTTATACTTAATTTATATTTATACTTAGCACTTATTTTTTCAAATACTTGTTTATATATACAAAATATCTATGCAATGAATTTAGTTTCTTTAACAATGCACTAAGTAACAAGTCTTTAACAGAGCACCAAGTAACAACAATGAATTTTTATATTATTTCTACGAGCAGCAGTTTTAATACATGCTGTTGTTTCTAATATCACTTAAAATATGAACACATTCATGTTTTGAGACGCTATCATACGACACACTTATTTCAAACTTATCAATAAAAACTATTACAACAATCTTAAGCGGAGTCAGTGGAATTAGCCATTCTTTATCGAAACCCTTGCCTTTCTTTTATACACATGCATATCATGATATCATTGACTTCAATGCCTCACTTCACGCTGAAGAAAAATGTAAGCATTTATTTTTTTCAAATGGAGATACGATTGTTCTGATTTCTTTATATTCATTACACTAATTATTTAAAAACCAATTTGCTATGCAGTTTTTAAACCAAAATGTTAGAAAGATTATCATTTATATGTAAGGAAAAATAGTTTAATTTTTAAATATATACTAATTTATAAATTATTTTTCTCATGGACTTCAATTATTTCAAATGAATTTTTATCAGAAATAAATTAAATTATGCACTTTTATAACTATACAAATAAAATGCGTTCCAGATTTTTTTCTTACGAATACACATCATTACAGAACACGTATTGAATTCAATGCCTCACTTCCTCTTGAAAAACGAAGTAAGCACTCATTTTTTCAAATGCAAGAACAATTGTTCTGATTTCTTTGTATTCATTACACTAATTATTTAAAAGTCAATTTTCTGTGCAGTTTTTAAACCTAAATATTAGGAAGTTTATCAATTATGTTAACATCAGTGGTATGGAAAAATAATTTAATTTTTAAACTATTCTTCTTATGAACATCAATTATTTCAAATGAATTTTTATCAGAAATAAATTAAATTATGCAATTTTATTACTATCCAAATAAAATGCGTTCCAGGATTTGTGTCCTTATGAAATATGCTATTATAGCTATTGACTGATGTGTGAAAATCTGTTGAGCTTAATACGCAACCTATTGGCTATGCAGCTTGACCATTCAAGTCCGTAAGCAACTGCGGTAATAAATTTTACCAATCTTTGGTCACAGACATGTATTTCCAGTTCCAGAAATGCTCAAAATGAAATAAATGGTCATGGAAATTTTAAACTTAAAAGTAATTTGAATTAAGAAATTCAAATTTTTATAGTCATTCTAAATAATAAAGCGCTAACCATTTCACTCCCGTATGATGCAAACTGAGCAAGATATTTAATTTTAAATATTGGTATTATTTTATATTACCAGGATTGGGTTTTTTTGAAAGGTTGGTTAGAAAATGGATTACAATAATTCGAGGTTAATTTTTCCCCTTTAATATCATTCGGTGATATTCATTAGTGTAAGATTCTTTAATTTACAATTTTGTTACATTTATCATGCCGAAACAATTTTCAAAAGTAATTTATAAGATTTTAAATGATGAATTTTTTTTTCCTTCAATGGCAGATTGTGAATAGCTACAATATAACCCAGTCCATTAATCTATTACAAGGCCAGATGTGGTGGTCTCTTTATTCTGGAGGCACCTAATAGGTGGGCCACCACTGCCTCCTATGAAGGGACGGACAGTTACAACCATGGCCTTCTCCGATATTCTCGGTTATCGCATTCAGGCTTCCCTAACCACTATATAGTCTGGACGGCTTAAATACTGAAATCGCGGCAATAATATTCACATGAAATTTTATTTCTTTAGAATCATAATCTAACAGTCATACAAAAATTCATTGAAATAAACATCTTTTTCATTATTTTATGTAAATAATGTTAGAAGTTGGCTCTGTACCACTGTTTCCTAGAACATGAATTCTACAATATTCTGTGAATAAGATCTCTTGTTAGGGAGAAAAAGTACATGGATAAAAATTTTTCACGGTAGTCAACCATAGCAAAGCTCATAAATTAATACCGAAAACCTTTTTTAAACTAGTATTCGATTTTAAATTATTAACAAATTTAAATATTTCGCTCTTCAATTTGGGTACGATCCCTGAATTTTCAGGTGGCATGATTTCAGATCTTAACATCAAATACCTCGGTCGCTCTTTGTAGTATGAGAATGAAAACTTTTTTTGTTTTATATTTTAGTATGCGTATGCGAATAAATTTTCTCTAAAAATCCATATTATGTACTAGAGTATATGCGCAGTTAGATTTCATAACTTGTACAATTTTACAATTTTGAACATGAATAAAACAAAACATGAATATTTTCTTTATTTAAAATTATTTTGGTGATTGAAATTATTTATCTACGACCAAAGACTGCGAAAATAAAGTTCAGCTAGGAACTTTTATTGGACATACTGAATATTTGAAACTTTTTGGGAGTTATTTTACGGCATCATATTTTCCTTTTACTACCTGTTATGTAAAATGCACTGCATATTATGCTTTTGTAAAATAAAAAGACTTATTTTGTTTACAATCTACTGTGTATTTTAAATGTAAGTTTTTTTATCCCCGTATACAAGAACGTAAAATGTTTCATAAACACTACTCTGAAGTAATGAGCTTTCAGTAAATTCCTTTTTTAATCATCTTCAACCAACACAGAAAAATATTTTTCTCTTAATAAGTAAAATATTCCTGTAATTAAAATTTTACATGCAGAAAGCTTTAACAGAAATTCCTGATTCATTTTCTCCGAAAGTTCAAGCAATTATAGCTTGAAATACGCAATAATGGAAAGAATTTTCTTTCATAGTATGCAGACTGAAATAATTAGCTTTCTTTTCATTTTCTTAGATATTGATTCTGATAACCGGAATACGTGCTGGTCTAGCGTACTAATAGATAAATAACGCATTTTAGCAGAATAATAAAGTTTTCTGCGTTTTTTAGAGTTTTAGCATTACACATTTCATAAACAGTAAAATAAATGAGCTTTTGAAAGTAGCACAAGCTGGTATTTTATTAAAACGCTCATTACAACGTAATTTTAAAGTAATAAAATGTTTGTATCATAATTAAGGAAATTATTCACTTAATTAATTTCTAGAAAAGCTCCGTTCTCAAGTTTCTTCTTTAAAGGTATTATAAAGGTATTAGTATATGTATTAAACTAACAAGGCATCTAGCATGTATGTATGTAAGTTTTCGATTTGAAAGCAGTATGTATAGTTGTAAAATATTTTTTCCTTGAATAAAAAATCTTTAACTTGGAGGAATTTGTGGAAAATATATTTATGTAAACAAACTAATCACTATTCTTTTTATAAGGTGATATTCATGTTAAAGGAAGCATCTTCTACCCCACTGCTACTTTCTAACAACGTTAGCATTGAATTTTCTCGCCCAATGTAAGAAGACGAAAATAAGCAGAGTATTAAATGCAAGATGTTTTCTTAGAACTATCAGTAATACAGTTATTTGAAAAATTAACCTTTATATTGTATACTCCAAAAATGAAGCTAATAGTGCAAGTTTCACTACGTGTTTAAGAAATGGGGGTTTATGTCACATTTAAAAAACAAGAGCTTTATTTTTCCTTTGAATAATTGCATTAGATACCCACAGAGAATTTCAAATTTACTTCCAGTCTAAGGACTGGAACATTTATTCCTTAAATGAGTTATGTCAAGCAATTACTCCTCTTTGCACTCAGCATTCTGAAGGACAGAAGAGCTTCTAAATAAGTAAATTGCCTAGGTAATTAGAATCGTTACAGCGTGGTATACATACAAATAAATCAAACGTTGTTCGTTTAACAAGAGTGAGCCACTTGAAACAAACGCGTTATTTACATAATATAAGCTTCTTATATGCCAAGTATCTTTACAGAGGTCATCATTTCTTCTCCTGTACAATAATTCATTCAAATGTAACATCTTTTAATCTGGAACCGAAAATTACATGAAATTTCATCTTTGGATTAATTTTATAAAGAAATTTATCAAACAACTTTTTTTCAGTTTATCAAGCTGAAGCACACTTAAAAAAACAGGCAGCAGAAAGCAACAAAATACTTGTATCAGATTACAAAAAGATATTGAACAGAAAAGAAATGTTTAGAATAATCTCTTCCTATAACTATTCCTTCCGACGTGATTTATTTCACCTTGGAAAAGAAAAGGATCAACCTCTGGAACGGGAAAAAAATTAAAAGAAAAATAGTTTCAAACCATGCACGATACAAAAATCAATCTTTGCATATTGTGTAACAGACCGATCAAAAAAAATCTTTAGAGTACTTTCGAATAAATAAGTTCTGAGATAAATAAAAAAAAATAAATTCAGAAAAAGAGGGTGCAACAGCAGTGATCCCGTTTTTCCCGTTTTCTCCATATCCTGGCAAGCGGGTCCTTTCGGGAAAAGAAACGTCCGATAGAGACTACAAAAGGAGAGCATCAATTCTTCCAAAATAGATATCTTTCTTTTCGGGAGAGGAAACTCCTATCCTGTGCATATTTTTTGCACCCCTCAGGACTCATCATTCACTTCTTGAGTACCGGAATGTGCAAAGGGGAAGGGAAAGAAAAGAATCTGGATAGAGATAAGTATGTGAAGATAATAGGCCCCTATATGTTGTAGTGCACGGCTCAGCGTGTTGAATTGCGAGGTAAGGATGAAAGGCCACGGATCATCATGTTTAAGTAAATAAAACTACTTACGGTATGCTTAGCTAGTAAACAAATCGATAAAACTGCTGCATAGTATAAATTTTATTCTCGAAGTCCCCTCATCCCACGCCATTAAATAATAATTTCTAATCATTCCATTTAGGAAACTGTATTTTTGCTACAGAGATAACAATTTCAATGGAATCGTTTTCAATGAGATTTCGTTATCTAGACCTCAGAAGAAAGCATAAAAAGTAAGTTTAGATAATACGAATATCTTACATATTTCTTCAGCCAAGGATAAGGTTTCATAATAATATTATCAGGGTGAAACTTTAAATAATTAATTTCTTCACTTATATTTACTGAAAGAAAAATATTTTATCGATAATGTCTTCTTTAAACTGCAGAGAAACAGTGCATAACTCACTGCTTAACAATAAAAAATGAAATGGATTCGTTTAAATCATTTAAGTGAATTATCACTAAAGTCATTTATCACTAAAGTTAACGTAATGAAGTCTTGCGTGAACACTATTTACATAAATATACATTCTATGGTTATGTTTACTTAAAGTTTGCCCCCTGAAACATGTTTGAATAATCCAGATATGTGCATAATTGCATCTACAATGATATACTTAGTTAATAAATAGCATGGTAAATTTGCACACACATTCTCTATTCCCACTCTTTTTCAACGCTCTATCATCAGGAAAAACATTAAAATCATTTTCACATTGTGCGAATTTGGGTACCTGCAGCCAAATCAATGACACACGGGAAAATCGCTATAAGTAAATATGAAACCTGATTCGAAATTCTCATAAACCATACAAAGAGGACGCAAGGTAAGGTCGCGAAAGGTACACATAACACCTAACTCTATACTGTCTTAATAGAATAGTGCATATTTCCACCCGATTTCAAGAAGCTGACATTTTGCTTTTCTTCTTTTCGTGATCTCTCTTGGTTTTTCAACGTCACGTTGGCCTATGAATATACCACTGATAAACAAGAGCTTTCTATCCAGGGGGCTTCCACTCATTTGCATATCAAGGAATCAAATTCTTGTACTTTAACTCGTCTCGACACAAACAAAGGAAATAAATAGATTATATAATTTTGAGAACAGCCAGTTATACTAAGAGGCTTTGGTTAAGATAATGTCTAAAAATCAGAGTACGTTGTTCACGCAATGCAAATGGTCGGTAGTAACAAGATTGATTTGAAACAGATAACACTTCAAACCGCCGACAAGGCCTGAGCCCGCTACGTTTCATTATTTTCCGAGGTCAGCGCAAGATCTCTCGTCAAGTTCACAGCGCAGAAGGGATATTTTAATACATTTTACTAGTATTTTCAGTCGCAGGGATAGCTTCAGTTTGTCTGAATCTACAACTCATCGTACACGTTTGGACATGGGTCTCAGTAAATGTAAACCTATTTGTATGCCTACGCTAGTTGTCGTAATGGCTTGCAGTGAGTAAATAATTATAGTCATAGCGTCACCGAGGGCTACATGAGGGTCTCACTCTCAAAGAATTCCGGTTTTTGTTACACCATGTGGATAGTCGGGATCATTTTAAATGTTTATCCATGGATTCTTCCTCATCTAGGAGTATTACCGAACCCAATCAAGCAGACCGTGAAAAGGTGATGGTCTGGGCAACATGCAGACCACGTGAACCCATAAGTATTTAAGAACAGAGTCATGTTGAAGCAGACATGACATACCACGTCTGATGATAGAAATAACTTATAACATCGGTATTGACTAAGTGTACCCGTCAATGGCGACAGTAACCCCTGAAGGAAACTGTTAAGGCACCTTTTTCAAGAAGACAGTGCTCCAAGAGACAGATTGTCATCTACAGTAACACTCTTATTAAATACATACATAACCTTTGCATTGTTAGCTGCTAAAATACTGTTATTAATAAAATTTGATAACTGAAATAACCAAGATTTTTCTGATGTATATTTTGAAAATCTCTTAGTTTATAAGAATAATTCATAATCTTGGTTAACTGAGTAAAATTCACTATGTTTCAATCTCAGTCAGAGTTCCCTATTCATTGAACATAATCACGATACTAGTCTCTAAGTTTATAAAGTGTTTTAGCAGTTCTAAGTTTATAGCAGTTCACAATCATAGTTCCCTGAGTAAAGATCACTGACTGAGTTCACTAAATAAAGATCACCATAATGATAATTCACTGAATATATTTCACTTTTCAATATGCAGTTCACTGTCTGAACTATGAACAAAAGTTACATAACTGAAAAAGTCTGCGATGTAATAAAGTATTCGTTACTCTAAATATATATTATTCGTATATCATTAGTGTGAGTTATTCCAGTCACTTTATTACAGTACTATAATATACCATAATAAACAGAAAAAAAGAACCAAACTAAATCCTTTAGCATCATTTGCTACGTAACTCATTAACAAAGTATTATTGCATCATTATCAACGCAAAATATGTCGTCGCCATTATTTAGTTATTCTTTTGCTCTAACATGATATACAGAAATTAAAACTAACATCAACATTAATATGCAGATTAAGAAAGAGGAAAGGAAAAAAAGAAAGCCAGTACTACACAACCACTAAAATACCACTATTCCCATAGTTTACGTCAGTACCAATAAAATAAAAACCATTCTATTTATAAACCTTATAACGATTTTATACATTCGTTTTGAACAAGGACAAATGTTCTACAATCAAATATACTATGGAATCTAATAACACAATACAGGTTTGCATTACAATCTAAGTGTTTAGTGCTTACCCTATTTAGTATAATTACAGAAAATTAAGCATGTCTCTCTCTCTATATATATGATACGTAATTTCAAGGCTGATGTTAAGATGATGGTATTGATGAGATGGACGGTAATTGCTATCATGGCTGGTTGAACTTTTTTTTATTTTTGACAAAGCGTTCTAGAAGTAAATATAATCTGAATTGGCATACGATGAGCGCTCATTCTTCATTGACTACATGATACTTTTCTCATACTGAAAGCAGTAACAGTTGGAGTGCGATATAGAAGCAGAGGACTATACGTAAGCATGATGAAGATATTTCTCAGAAGGTGAACATCGTATCGTTAAATGTCTATTAAAAGTTTTGACTTGATTATTATTGGATAAAAGATTTTACTGACTTTTGCCGCTATGTAAAGTAAATGCGACATTTATCTTTAATAAGAATCGCGTTACGTAAAGAATCGTATGGCGAGGATTAATTTTGAAATGACGCGCTTCCAAATGATCAGTTACAAACATATTACTATTTTAAAGATCGAAAAGAGAAATAACCAAATAAAAAAGGAAACGTTAGAAACTATTATCAATTAAAATTTTATCTTGTATATTCCTTATATGACACATATAAAACATTGTAACCTTTAAAATTAGTTTAATTGATTCCGAGATTAGGGAGCGGATAAATAGCCATAACATGAAAAGTACTTTATTTCCTGATATCCTGCAGATATCAACAACTAAATATATCATGTGACGCAGACTTTTGGACAGGCATTACTTCACATGCAATTAGATAAAACTCTAAGCATAAAACAGCATAAAGGGATAAATAAAAAAAAAATCCCAGTTTCTTTTTTGAGTTTTTCACGTGATTTTTATGCACGACTTTAGAATCGCATTAATATTATTGGACATAAAATGAGGTCGTTATACAGCTAAAGACTCGTGCCGCTGCATTATTATATTATCAAAAGGAGGATTTGTTTAGAGTCAGAGAAGAACATATCAGTATCATTAAGATTCTTTTTAAAGCGATAAACATTGCAATAGAAGATCAATAAGCGGCTTACTTTGAAATAAAAAACAATAATGTTTAGGAAGCAAACAGAAAACGATTTAAATTTACAGTAATATTATTTATATTAAACAGCGGCAACGGGTATTATTATGTGAAACGCATTTCAGAATTTTATGTATACTGTAAGGATCTTAAGTTTTACTAACGTTTATTTTATTTTAAATCTTTACTATCACTTCTTATTTTCTACTTCCGGCCAGAATTAAAAGCGTTAACTTATTTATGCAAAATTTGTCTGGCGAACGCCAAGTACTTAAGTTGTGGCTTTTTGCCAAGCGAGAGAGAGGAAGGAATTAGTCGAAGCAGGCCGCTTGCCTTAGAAGTTTTACTCGGTTGCTGTTTGCCTTCCAGGCCAGAGGTTTAATCCTCGAGATAATTTTTAACGTATTGTAGTGTTAACAGTTCTCTGTACTACATACGGCTTCCTGTTAATATCCGGCCAATCTTACACGTAGGCCCTTGTTGGTTATTCCAAATTTAAGTTAGAGTTTAGTTATATTTTTATATTCTTACGTTCAGACCACAAGTAGTTGGTCTCTGTATTCCGAAGTACGGAAACTATTGTAAAGAGTGAAAAATAAAGGGTTTTGTATACCCTTCCTGTGTATCTTGTCTACTTCCCACAGTTATTGAACATAGCTTTAGTAAGCTCCCTGTTCCGAGTCAGGTCCTTGCATGTTCCCAAAGAAAGTAAGACGGAACATTGAACCTGATAATACGACAATAGTATTTATATATACTGGAAATGGCAACTTGAATAAAGCAAAAATCAAACATAAAGCATAATTTCTTTTATTCCCTTTTTAATTTTGAAACAAAATGCAAGTTAAAACAAAAACGGAGCAAATTTCAAAAGTTGGCAATTCCTTCTCCAAGGAGCAGCCAAGGGAATTATTAACCAAGCTAAGTTTCTGAATTACCTTCATACACGTTTCAACATTTTAATTCAAAAATATTTTTTTTTAATTTAACGATATTAACTTTGGTTTCTATTTTATTCATGTTACACAGCTTGCCACTTCTAGTCTTGCCACTTTTATTCGCATTAATTTCGCAGCATTTCAGGCGACTTAAATAGTTTTTAATTAAATATTTTTCAATTAATGATCTCCCTTTATCTCTCTCTCTCTTTTTGTGCATATATATGTCATATTTTCTAAGCACAGTAGCGATGGCTGGAACTCTCAACAACTTTCGATGTCCGTCATGGCTGTGGTTAAGGCATACAGATGAAGATAATAAAACATGAACATGAAGAATTTTCAGTTTGTATTCTCACTAATTTGGCAGACACTTATTCAATCATAATTAAATATGATACATTTCTATGTACACTGTTTTTTAAAGAAAACGACGTATGCCGTTGAGAAGCAAAGTGGCGCGAGGATGACAGAGCAGCAGTTAGGGAAGAAAAGATGACGCACTTAGCTTGCCAGAGCATTTATGCCAAGTTTAATGTACAAGTACAGTTAATCTATTATTGGTTAGTAAGCAGCGTTACATAACGTCGAAAGATCTCGAATTTGGGAGAACAGAATGAATTTACGGGGAAGAGCACCAAATTTAGAATGTTAATTTTGAGGTCGCCAATTATTTTTTAAAAGCAGCTTTAGTATTTTGTTACATCTTACATATATACAGGTTGCATCTGTACAGCGGTGAAAAACTTTCAGGTAAGACTTAGACGATAAAAAAATCACACAGCAATGCATGGTCGGAAATGCTTTCCTGGCGCGGTAGTCACGACACAAAACGCAAAAAAGGAAGGACACAAACAGTGAGACAAAACATGTTTTATTATGTTGAGTACAGCAGAAACCTACAACTAAGAGCAAAAACAAACAACGATCGACATTAAAGAAGGTGTTCGAAATTACTACCCCGGACCGTGATGCAGGCCTCACTTCTCTGGCGCATGGAAGATGCACGACGCCCACACAGTTCCTGCACCACGGTCCGGGTCGTAATTTCGAACACCTTTTTTGATGATGATCGTTGTCTCCTTGTGTTGTTTTTCATTATTTTTGTTGAACTTCGAATAATAAAGATGTATTCTCACCCCGTTCGCGTCCTTTCTGTCTTGACAAGTGTCGTCACTACCGCGCCAGGAAAGCGCTTCCGACCATGCATTCCTATGTGATTTCCCATCGACAAAGTGTACTCTTAGCTCTCCTATAAATTTGTCACCGCTGTACTGATACACCCTGTATGTATATATACACTCATGTCCATAAATTAAGGATAATGCAAAATCAGGCAAAGGAAGAGTTAGAAGCAAAACAAATTTGACTTATTTGTAAAGCTTATTTATTAAACGAAAGGTAAAGAGCAAAAAAAGATGCTATATGTTTGATATTATTAAAAAAATTAGCGATTTTTTTTCTCCCTGGAGGAAAATCCAAAAAACAACTATTTACAAAAAAACCAATATTACATGGTTGGTATGATTGTTAATACATTGTATGTCTCCCAGACGATGCAATACAGTCCGTACAAAGCCTAGGCATGCTGAGTATCAAATTATCGATCTGATCTTGGGGGATATTACACCACTCAAAAAGCAATGCCCTCCGAAGTTCCAGTAGACATATAGGAGGAGGTTGACGGGCTGCAACTCGTATGCCAAGCATGTCCTACACGTGCTCTACCGGATTCAAGTCCGGTGAGTATGCTGGCGAGTCCATACGGGTGATATCCTCCGATTGAAGGAATTCGCTTACGATGTTTGCACGGTGAGGACGGGCGTTGTCATCCATAAACACAAATTGGGCGCCCATAGCTTCCCGAAACAAACGTACATGTTGTTCCAGAATGACATCCCGATAGATTTGGCTTGTCATGGTTCCAATTGGAACATGCAGGTCAGTTCTGGAACCCAGAATAATTCCACTCCAAGCGAGAACTCCTGCACCAACGTAACGGTGTCGTTCAATGCTGTTTTCTTGGTGGTAAAGGGCACCTGGAGCTCTCCATATGAAAGTCCGGCGAGAATCAGACTGCAAGCTAAACCTGGACTCGTCGAAAATCATCACACAAGCTCACTGTTGCGGTGTCCACAATGCATGCTCTTTACTCCAGGCTAACCGCAGGCGACAGTGAGTTGCAGTAATTGGAACGCATCTGACAGGTCTACGAGCATATAGACCAATCTGCCTTAAGCGTCTGCACACTGTCTGCTTCAAATTGTCGTACCAGTTGCTGAAAAGAGCTGACGAGACAGGTCTGAGGCTGTGCTCCGCCTGTTTCTTATGGCAGTAACTGCCAAATACCGGTCCTCATTGGGCGTTGTAACTCTGGGGTGACCTGTGCTGTAACGTCTACTCACATTACCATCATCTTGGAATCGTTGCCAAAGCCTGGAAATGACACTCTGGGCAATTCCAAGTTCGTCTGATACTTCCAGTTGGGTACGCCCACATTCCAGACGGCCGATAATTCTACCACGTAAAAAATCCTCCAAATGCGTCCTTTGTGTCATAACTATTCGGTTATTGCACTGAAATGCTTATAAAGCGCCTGCAAACAATTTTACTTCAATGCCTGTATTCCTTATATATCACTCTCTTACGCTCTCGTCATTGTGACAGTGTTATCTGGTTACTTCCTGAAATTTATATATGATTCTTGAAGATGTGTGTAGTGATTTTACAGGTGATATATTTATTTTAGAGTTAGATTTCCGCGTGACTCCGAATTATCCTTAATTTATGGACATGAGTGTATATACACATACAGATAATTATATTTATATATATTTGTGTGTGTAATTCAGAAATGTGATTATATTGCGGATGCTGTTCAAGGAAAAATAAATTTGTAAAAGAAGCTCGTAATGATAACTAAATATATCTCTAGAATTTGCTTCTCAGAGAGTGAGAAAAAATTATAATAACTTAATATTAGCACGAATAATTGTGTTATGTTTTTACAGCACCCCAGACAGCATTCAGTGGTTCTTTGAGCAACTCTCAGAAATTTTAATAAAAGTATGAAGTAACCCAATTGACTACTTAAAGGTAGTAAGCAAATATGCTAATTAAAAAGTGTATGACAGAAATACGAATTCTATGATAGCGCGCCTTTGTTTTGATTTCATAGGTGTGGCTTCGAAACAAACAAAGCAGCATTATAGGCTTTATTATTCAAGAAAATTATTCATATTATGGGAAATGGCCTATGCTTCCCCCAAATACATAACATGCATGAACATAAATACATTTATTAACATTTTTACGACTCTTTTTATTAAAAAAATTTTCAAATAAAAAAAAATCAGCATGATAAGATTAGAAAATAACTATACTGAGCTCTTCCCAACAGACTTAAAAATAAATTCCTCTGATACTCAATTTACATTAGAGGAATTATAATGCTCATGAGCAAGCCTTTTAGAAGATGAAGACAAATTACTAGATCAGTAAAGGCTGAGAACACTGGCGAATAAAAGCACTACGATTAGGTTTAATGCAATCTGTACCCTCAAAGCTTCAAAATAAATGACTAAATTCATGCTTTCTTTTTGGAGGTATTTCCTAACGCAAAATAAAATAAATGCGAAGAAATCTTGTAAAGAGAGCAAAACGTATTTGGACAATTTCAACGTATTTGGACAATTGATGTATGTAAGAAAAGATGACGTTGAAACAACAGTAATGAAGTAAATACATTAGCTAGAATTCATATCAAGGGTCTTTATATGAAAGAAAATGGATTAATTTTCTTTTAAAAAATCATATACTTAAGCAACAGTTCTCTAGAAAATGAAGAAAACCAGAGATAAAATACATAAATAAAAATAAGGCAAAATTTGTACCTTCTTATTGTTTAACATTTTTACTTCAATTCTTTAGGGAATTATTTTGCTAACATATAAAATATATATGTACTTGTAACAAAAGATTAACCATAATCTTTAAAATTAAACACGAAGTTAGATTACCCTCAAACCGCTGTGCTGCATTATTTTACTTTTGATCTCAAAGTTTTCAGTTAACTTCCAGTTTATCAGGTAGCTTTCATAGCAAAATTGTTACAGAAAAAAACCCGTTTTACTCAATTCTAAAACAGTTATACTAACATTCATTTTGAAATAAGTAATAATTTGGTATTGTGATAGGTAACTTAAGTGATTATTTTTAAAAAGTATTTACCAAGTTTTAAATACATAGTTGTACTGCATAAGGCTCATCAATTTCTATGTTAAAAAAAAAAGGCAGCTAGTGCTAAAATTTGAGCCCAGAAGATCTTTGCATATGAAGAAACTCCACTCAGCATCAGCAAAAACCAACAAGGTGTATCTCGTAAGAATACAGAAGAAAGGTAGCAGCCGTGATTCTAAAAGATCACCCTATAAAACACTATACCAACGGAAATCAAAATAGTTAGAAACAAACCTTAAGATAAATTTTCGTCCGTGATTATCATCTTAAACTTTACTTTCTTCAATTAAATATTCGCATTAATTATCGTTTGCTCTTCTTTCGTAAATTGTTTGGATAAATAATATTCATTGCACTGTAAGTTTAAAATATTTTGCAAACAATCAAAGGATATTAGGTATAACTTTCAGCATCCAGGCAGCAGTATTTCCAGGCAAAAATACAATGACCATAAATCATAACACTGAAGTCCATTAATGTATTCTTCACTCAGAAAGCTAACCAATTTTTTCTTTTATTCGTCACATTTTAATTTTCTTTCACACGTGAAGCACATTAAGAATGAGAAGCGTCGCATGCAGGGGAGCGTGCAATCAGATTTCAATAATTTGATCTTCGCAACTATTTTATAGTAATGTCAGAAAGAGTTAAGGTTTCTAAATAAATAAATTCTTTTCTACATGTATTTCCTAAACATCAGTTCTTAAGTATTCTAACGTGTTCTAATATTGCCGAATCCGTACATCAGCCGGTCGATAAAAAATAGGAAAATTTTTTAATTAATTTTATATTTACTTCCGACAAACAGAATTAATGTAATTAAAATACAAATAAAACATATAAATAAAAATTCGTACATTAACAGATATAGTGAATGGACAGATAATTTGATATTAGACGCTAATATCTTTATCACATACTATTCGCCATAATGCAGTATCTTAAATCTTCAACGGCTATCTAAACTTGGTATTTCTTTTACATTCCTCTTTTCTCTTCCCATCCAAATTACGTGTTTATAAGAATCCCTGTATAAATGTATAAAACACATTAGGTACTGTATATTGTGTATAAGGTTTCTAGTGTATATAAGTTTAGATACACTGAAAAACGATCAAAAACTATATATAAGTTTATTGCTCAATTCGCAGTGTGTATCTCATTTATTGCGCAGCTTGATACTTACAACAATGTTTTTATAAATGCATATATAATGAATAACAAAAAATTATTATGGTGGTTTTAATGTATAACAATGAAGGTAAAAGTCAGGCTTTTTACCATCACAGTATAAGACTATGTTGTTTGACGAACTAAATATTGTACCTAGGATGGCAACGCAGCACACATAAAAATACGATTAACTTCCGGTAGGGAATGATGCAGGCGACAATCGCTGATCTAGAGGTACCAGGAAATTGCGTTTCGGAGAAATTTTAATTAATTACGAATTCACTAATTCATTACAACCCTCTCCGTGTTCTGAAACTGTGGAAACTTCACGGCACTGGCAAAAGTTGAAATGAAGTAACTTAGAGTTAAGGATATTCTGCTGGTCTTGTTTCATTGAAATGGACAACATTAAATCACATGCCAGCATGAGAACGAAGAGCATTGGAACGGAGAGATTTGTTATAGTCTTAGAAGAAAAATAAACGAAAGATAACTTGTAAATGAAACTGCAAACTTTTAATGACCTTTTAAGGGTTTATTTTAATTTTCTAATAGTTATTTTTAGTTTAGAACAAGCTTTTATTTTACTTTCTCATTTTCCACCTACGTCTTAATACCAGAATGAGTGTTTAGGATTACGTTTTATGTAAATGATGTAGAAACCAGTATTCAAGTTGAAGTCTGGAAAACTTCACTAGAAAAGCCTGGTAGAACTAGGAGAGCGTGTTCTGCCTTCCGGCCACATTGTTGCTAAAAGTCTAATCTTACTACTATTCGGCTGTATTGTTACGTGCCTGCTAGTATCCGCGTGCCTGCTAGTATTTAAGTATCTCTTAAATAAAGGCAAACTCTGTAAGTTAATTCTGTGCAGCCTCGGCTAATATTAGCCCAAGAAAAGGCTCCGAGAATGGGTCATCTGTTCAACTATTTTGAGTTGAAATAAACGGTAAATCAACCCTTCCTTAGACTTATCATTTGTTTATAGAACTCTGCGATAAGTCGCTACACAGTTCTTCTATATTCTAGCCTTTGAGGACTTCAAAATTAGGTAAGAACCTGTAATTGTAGGTCCTTTTTATCCAAGATACTTATCATAAAATATCTTCGCTTCAGTACGGTTATTTTCGTTTCAATTATCAAATAGGAGAACTACGTCGAGTTACGTAAATCTTAATTTTTTTAATCGACCACAATGGAGGCATTTCTTTAAAATTTGTATTACAATTATTTATTCAAGCTGAAGAATCAGTTTAGGTTTGGAGCTGGGCGAAAATGCTTATTTACAAGTGCTTGAATTACATACGAAAGAAAAAAACTTTTTTCCGTTTATCTATTTTATTTTCTGTTTATTTATATAAAGAGTTTATTAACAACGGAATCATGCACGTGTTTAAAAAGTCTCATACAACGGAATTACTACACAGATTATGTTTTTTCAAAATGCTATAAGAGTGTTAATAATCGGCCGGTTTCTAACCATAAAAGAAGAAATGAATATTACAGTTAATGAGATTCACTGCAATATCATTATTCCTTTTTTGCATTTTTGGTTTCTACGCCTTCAGTTCCTTTTACTTTATTTCTATACTTCGCCATTTCTTACAGCTAATTTAATCTTAAGCATGCTGTTATGCCTTTTGTTAGCATAATAAATACATTAAACGAACGCAAAGATCTTTGTTAAAGAAGGGGGAAGAAAAATAAGTTTCACTGCAGAATCATTTTGAAATTACATAACACTATTATTTTATTATTTAACATATAAATTTACGTAGTCATTCACTTCCGTATTTCGTTTCATGATTGATAAAGAAGAAAGCGATACAGAAACAGAAAGGATTTTATTCTCAGTATTTGCTTGACATTCAGACCTTAAGCACGCATCCTGTAGCAATCATTCACTATCCAATGCCATCACAGATAAATAAATCAATAAAACACAAACCACGTTCTGCAATCAGTTTGTAGAATACTAGAACTTCCGAATAAAAATCTGAGTCTATAAAAAAACTAAACTTCAACTAGAATGCAAAAGGAGGGAAAAAAGATTCTATCTTTTGCATAGTCGAAATACAATGTCCCATCATTCACTTTTTCAGGGGAAGGAATGCAGCGAAAAGCTGGAATTTTTAAAGGCAAAAGAAGACTTCTGATACGAGCCAATGACATTTGAGAATGAATGCGCCTGCCTTGTTAGGTTGATATAGTGCACACCGTGATTTGTGAAAAAGGAGTAGTAATCTACAGTGCCTTTCAAGCAGTCACCTTAAGGGTGGAAAAGTAGGTTTTTAAACGCAATAAACGTCTGCGAGGGTAGAATTTCAACAAGGTTATCAAAAACTTAAGAAAAGAAGACACATAGCTTCAGGGTTTTTCTGTCTGAAGTTTCGGATGAAGATTTAATGCGACGTTTTCCAGGACACGGGCCTTGCTTCTCGACATTTCTTCAGTAGTTCTAACTTGTGGTACGTGAGGATGATAAGAATTGGAGAGAGATATATTTTCGTTTCAGGCAGACGTTTGCTGTTAGTCACTTAGCTAAGGCAATAACCCTGAATTTTCTGAGGAGGTCTAAGAGTTTCGCTTCCTTGCCATCAAGATATATTACGACAGGCAGTAACAGAAAGTTTAGGAGATAAGGGAGAAATGACACAAAAAGGAAAAATTAAGGAATATTGCTCGTATGTTAAAACCTCCGAGTAGGCTGCATTCGATATCAATTACTTGAATATTCTTGTCAAACATGGTCATTAAAGAAAGAAGTCAAGACACGATGAATGATAAGATTGATGTTGGTTGTCATTACATGAAAATATGATATAGGACAAACAATTTTCCCAGTGAAAAAGATGGTTTAGGTACGTAAAACATTTTGCGCAGGTCATTTGCGCGGAATAAAATCTTCCTGCGCAGAAAGAATGAAATGGAGCAAGGAGCGTAATTTAAGAATGAATTTAAACGATTATTAAAATCGGAAGAATTGAAGATGGAGATTATAAGCGTGCCACCTCAAGAATACGAAAGCGTTCAAATGTAGATTTCAAGCCATAACAACGTGTCATTTGGTTAAGCATTTTTCTTCAGCATTATAAACGTGCCACCTCAAGAATACGAAAGCGTTCGAATGTAGATTTTAAGCCATAACAACGTGTCATTTGATTCAGCATTTTTCTTCAGCATTATAAACGTGCCACCTCAAGCAAGCCATAACAACGTGTCATTTGATTAAGCACTTTTCTTCATTATAAACGTGCCACCTCAAGAATACGAAAGCGTTCAAATGTGGATTTCAAGCCATAACAACGTGTCATTTGGTTAAGCATTTTTCTTCAGCATTATAAACGCGCCACCTCAAGAATACGAAAGCGTTCGAATGTAGATTTCAAGCCATAACAACGTGTCATTTGATTCAGCATTTTTCTTCAGCATTATAAACGTGCCACCTCAAGCAAGCCATAACAACGTGTCATTTCATTAAGCACTTTTCTTCATTATAAACGTGCCACCTCAAGAATACGAAAGCGTTCGAATGTAGATTTCAAGCAATAACAACGTGTCATTTGATTCAGCATTTTTCTTCAGCATTATAAACGTGCCACCTCAAGCAAGCCATAACAACGTGTCATTTGATTAAGCACTTTTCTTCATTATAAACGTGCCACCTCAAGAATACGAAAGCGTTCAAATGTGGATTTCAAGCCATAACAACAACGTGTCGTTTGATTAAGCATTTTTCTTCAGCATTTTGCAGATGTGCAACTTTTAAGATTTTACATGTTTTAAAATAAAATACATTTTATACTACTATAAGTAATTTATAACAAATAACTTAAATCTGAAAACAAAATTAAGTTTTGAATTGAAAAACCATTGAAAGCTAGGGAAAAAAAGACCACATAAGACGGAAATGGACCACATAAGACGGAAAGCACATAAGACGGTTATCTACGATCAAAATAATGTGGTTCCCAATATAGAGTTCATAGCTGATCACAGTAAAATATATAACAATTTATATAACCTTAACTCTATAATCAGAATTTTATTTCATACATTTAACACAGCAGTCATCCAAGTCGCAGTCGCAGAAGAATCTGTATTTCAAGGGGAAGTTACACAATAAATCTCCCGTGCAACCAAATTAAACGCAGTGCATATTTTTTAAATAATTTGACGTATGGAATCTGCTGCATTGATGGTGAAGGAAGATCCAACGTAAAACGCGAAAAGAAAGCGTAGACTTCTTTTCACGCCATTTTCTAGTTAAGTGTTTCTAGTAAAATTTTCTTCCGAAAAGTTCTACATTCTTATTGCCGAATCAGTTATGCCCATCAGTTGCAAAATGATTCAACACGGTGAGAATCGTTTGTTTTGGAAGAAGAACATTACCCACAAGAACCGAAATTATGCCTTGATCTCGATCGCCATCAATGCTTTGATGATCACCATCAATGCTTTTAAAAACTTGTGATAAACGAGAACTTTTCCCATTTCCGGCATCTGCGAATGAACTAAAAAACTACAGTAACTACAGAACTTAGGTGAACAAAAGACAAACACTTCCAATGAAAAAATTTACATATAATTCCGTGCACATTTCATAAACAATTTAGGAGTTAAATAATTAAGCAACTAATAGTAAGCCACAGGAATCGACTCTGAGTGAGCAAATTTGCAGGACTGTAAATTACAGTAATGAAAGTTTGTAGACATTAGAAACAGCTTAGTGAAGGTTACTAGATATATAAACAGTGCAGTACTAAAGGTTAAATGGAAACACCTTTCCTGAGCTGTGTGAGTACTTAAAAAAATTATTTATATTTTATTAATGCATACACTGAAGACAGCTCAAAATCGAGAATTAGAATCAAGCATTTTTCTTGTTAATGAAATATACTGAAGACTTGTTCTTTGCAACGTATTGTTGACTTTCTATTTATTATTTTATGTGCTCACTGAAGAAAAACGTGAAAACTTTCCCAGTGGATGAATTTGAAATTAGAATTTTACGTTTCTATTTCTATGAAAACTAAATAAACAAGTGCACAGATTGCAAAACTGAAAAGAACGAGAATAAACAAGAAACAATTTACGTGTGAAGTTATGCTTATTTGACAATTAACTCAAATGTATAACCATACTACCAACACAAACATTAAACTTGTTAAGATTACTAACTAAGAATAATTAAATTTTATTTGATTAAGCGGCTCGTGACACAGGCATTTATGATTGCAACCGCAATTCAATACACTAATGAATCAAAAGTTTAAAAAAAACATCAACATACAACGAAGAAATCAGCTGTTCCTGATGCAGTTATTATTAAAATACGCATCCCATAAATGAACAAGTAAGAAACTTCGAAGTATACTTAACTATTCTCATTCTTCGTTTCCATACCTATTTCCATTAATAAACAAATGGAAGAAACGTTCGACGAGAAAGAATTAAAGATAATTTTAATTAATTAACGTCAATTTTAATTAACGTCATTATCTTAAATCTGAACAAAATTACCAACAGCAAAAAGACAAAATCACGGTTAATAAGAAACTAACTTCTAACGTGAAACTGAATATGTCATAACAAAATATGTCATAAACAGATGTAGTTTCATGGTCAAGATGGCTGATTCACAGATCGTAAACAAGTAATCGTATTTATATGTTATATCCTTAACTTAATACCATCCAAAAGAAAAGATCATAAAAGCACCCTAGCTAGAAAATAAGAGGTAACTAATCATAAAAGTGGGGACAACCATTCCTCGAAAGAAATTCGGAGAAATGAGTTTTATGTTTTCTTCTTCATAGAAGAAAAAGATAAAAGTACAGCTTTTCAAACTAGCCGTTTGTGCCTGATGCACAGAACTGATCAATGAAAAATAACGAAAAAGTAATTTCAAGAATTATTTACGAATGAATCCAAGAACCATAAAATATTTATCACACACGAAATAAGGATATTTGGGAAACGTATTTGCTATCCCCAAATTTGCATTGAAATTTCTTTCGACAGCTAATGAATTAAATGTCTGGTAAAGATTGATTACTTTTTTCATATTATGACGGGTTATTGAAATTGAAATCCGTCATACTAGTGACAGAAAAGTAGATTTTCCGTTATTAACATTTATATAAATAGGACTGTAACATAACCTATATGCTAATATAAAATGTAAAAGTCAAGTAGATGCAGCACAGGAATGAAACCAAAGGAATCGGTGGATGACACGAATTATGTTTCCACGGTACAAAATATTTTTTCTAAATCTCTCCTAACCTAATTACCTGTATGGTGCTCAAGGCTCTTGCCAAAGACAGGCGTAAACTTGCTCTCCTTGAGACAATAAATTTCATTGCCTTGTTCTGATGTTACTATCAGACAACACATATATAAAATAGCTCTAATTTGTTTTAATGAAAAGTGAAATAATTTCAATAGAGCATGAGTGAACAGAAGAACACTGAAAAACAGTTAGCATCAAAACAGGGTGCATCAATACAGCGGTGAGAAACTTTCAAGGAGAGATAGAGTACACCTAGACCAAAGTTTCTTAAACTGTGGGTCGCGAGCCTAAACTTTAGCAGTTTGATATTTCTTTAACTTATTATAATAATTTTACAATAACCAAATACTTTTACACAATGTATCTGAAAATAGATAAGGATAAGACAGTACAGGCAAAGAAAAAACGAAAACGTTTCGAAGCATTCTTTTCATAATATAAACCTTCAACGTTCATTTTATTTGCTTTGCACGTGACGCTGTCATTTCATCTGTTACTTTGTTACTTATTTAAATTTTTCACATTGTTCTATGTCTGAAAAATTAGAAATTAAAGTTAATGACTTAAAACTGCAAAGATTATGGGGGTTCCCACAAAGTTTTCGTAAATATTATGGGGGTTTTGGAACTGCGAAAAAAATCTCAATGATGAAAAGGGGTCGCGACTGAAAAACGTTTAAGCCCTGACCTAGACGATGGGAAATCACATAGGAATGCACGGTCGGAAGCACTTTCCTCGTGCGGCAGTGACGACACAAAAGTCAAGAAAGAAAGGACACGAAAACGGGGTGAGAAAACATCTTTATTATTCGGAGTACAACAAAAACAAAGAAAAACATCAGAAAGAGACAAGGATTATCATCAAAGAAATTATCCAAAATTACGACCCGGACCGTGATGCAGGACCCGTCGGTCATGCATCTTCCATGCGATCTTTCATTCGTGATGCAGATCTTCCATGCGCCAAAGAAGTGAAGCCTGCATCACGGTCCGGGGCCGTAATTTCGAACACCTTCTTTAATAATGATCGTTGTTTGTTTTTGTTCTTATTTGTAGGTTTCTGCTATACTAAACATAATAAAACATGTTTTGTCTCTAATAATAAATATGGTAGGCGTGGAATAACCCTGAAATACTTGATAACGTGCAGGATGAAATGTGTGATCTGAAAAAAAAAGTATGGAATTAAAGTAACTTACCCCCAAAGGATGACACTTCAAATAATGTGAATTAAGAGAAATTTATTATATCTTGACATCGTGAAATTTCAAATTAAACTAGTATAAATCAAGAAAACATCGCTAGACAGAAGATAATAGACCACTAACATACAGCAGCAGTTAAGTATCAGTCCTACCATTTTGAGTCCTAACCTGTCGTGCAAGAAATGCGTAATATTCCAATCTAAGTAAATCTCAGTTCATCTTCGTTAAACAAAGATTCATGATAACAAAATTCATTTTTTATAACGGAGGAAATTGAGTTGACTGGTTATTCCAATATATTTTTGAAGAAACACAAGGCGATTTCCCGCACCATCTGAAAGGTGCTACACGTGCATATGCATTCCTTTCGAGGATATTTCAAGTCGTGGAACATCATTAATTTACTGCAGAAGTCAGCATGTAGATAAATTTAGTTGAATCTTTAGTACTAATTTCTAGGCAAAATTCATTCTCTTCAAACTATATGGAGATGGTCATCAGAAAGGCACGAAAAAGAATAAATTGCAGACACGCGTCATCCGCGGTGAGAACGGACAGAAGACCGTCCTAAACCTTCGGAGTCTAGCAGCAGAAGAAGGAAAACTGGTTGTAGTGGTCAATCACGCTCTGTCATTGAGCGGTCGCAGTGAACAGACTAGATGTTGAATAAATGTGGAGGCTTGCCTGCACAGTCTCACTGTTTGTGACCTTCCTTTTTTGCATCTTGTATCGTCACTACCGCGCCAGGAAAGCGTTTCCGACCATGCATTGCTAAGTGATTTCCCATCGTCTAGGTATACTTTATCTCTCTTGAAAGTTTGTCACCGCTCTACTGATACATCCTGTATATGCTTTACCATTTATAATTCCTAGCGGCAAGTTATTTTACAAGTCCAACCCAGTATTTAAGAGTATAGTTCTTTGATTTATTAAGTGAAAAAAAATATTCTAAATTAAAACTTACATTGTTAAGCGATTGCCGCTCTATAACAAAGAGATCAACGATAAAAAGTAAGCGATTATCGCCAACATAACAAGCAAATCCATTACCAACTTTAGCAATTTAATATCAAACAGATTAACTTCAAGTTGCGGTTTTTCCCTAACTGTTCATTTATTTTTAATAATGGAAAACATTCTTAGAAATAAAATCATTTTTGCAAACTCCGTGGCAGCAAAAAGCTCACCATATATACTCTATATACCTGAATTTTTTTGTTTTAGCTACTATGATAGATAGGAATATTAAACCTGAAAGAAAAACATTACACAGATACATGAATGGAAAATTTAAAAAATGACAATGGTCATCTCGTCTGAGTTACTAAAAAGAACAAAATTGCATTCCTGTTTAAATTACACTTTTCTTTCTCCCCACTAAAAGTAATCAACGTACAACAAAAACTTTAAACGCATCGCCTGTTACCAATACAAATATCGCTTTCTTGTTTAAAAAAGCGGTCTTAATTTAAGCTCATAAGAGTTTACATGAATAGAATGGTCACCGGAAAATGCAATTTAAATTTTATTTATAGATAAAAATGCGAGGAAAATTAAAGGACCTTTTGAAACCATTAGGAATGAAAAGAAGAATATAATTGGATATCATCATACTTTTAAAAATATTAATACGTTATATATATTCTCCCTCTCGCTTTTATTTTCAAATCCAGAAAAGAAAGATATATGTAATTTACATGCGATGACTATATTTCTTAAAGCCTCGTTTTTTTAACTGCGTGTTTTATAAACTTTTTATTTAACTTAAATAAATATATGAATAGGTAAGTAAATGAAATGCTAATGTAAAACTGAAAATTCCTTTTTCAATCTTTAAGTATTTCAACACAATTTTTTTACATAAAATACATTTTTTGGTTCTTTCTTCAAATTCTAGTTCACAGCGAATCTCTTTTGAGCTACGGTAGCCAATTTGAATATTAAGCACGTCTATAGGCAAAACCCTTTCCGAAAGATTTTAATATCAATTCTTCGATTTTGCCTGCATAATGTAGAAATTGCATTCACCAGTAATGCTCCCATTTCATTTATGCTTACTGCGTAACACGAGAGCTTTATTCAGCCATTCGACGGACGAGATGCACACGGATATATTTTTATTTGACACGTTAATGAAATGCCGCGGGCTTTGGCGGAAGTTAAAATGTTTACGCCACGCAGTTTTCCTAATTGAATAACTTCAGGAGGGAAATTCTGTGAAAGATTTGTAAGAACTCCGAAATCAAATTTATATACACATATAAAACGGCTATTTTTTTCCCTAGCTTCCTTCGGGTAGAGTTTTTTTAATAAATGATTATTTTCGAGTATTAAATAATAAAATACTGTAAAAAGATGACAATTTGCAATATCATTTAGTTCAGATGAATTAATTTAATCAAATGTTAAATTACTTTTGATGTCATTAGTATCGCCATTCATTACCTTACAATTTTATTTTTATTGCGTAAGCAAAACTAAAAGAGCAGCTGAAAGTCTTCAGCACTTAATTTTTAAATGTTTGAAATATTTAACATTCTCGAGATACATTAAGCCAAAAGTATTTAAAAAAAAGCTGTACGTAATGATCAACAAATACGGTACGCGATCAAATGAAAAGCATATTGATCAAGATTCAAATTTACCTTATTTTCTTCGATTTGATTCACAGCTCATTTTTCAACCCAAGTTTCTAATTTCAATGCGTATTTTTTTTTTCAGATATTTTTTTAGCAAATTAACGGTAAACATGGGGTTAAACCTCTTATAGCAGGAATTACGCATGTTCTTTAAAGGAATATGCGCCATCAGACTAAAAATTTACTGTTGAACGTATAGCGTTTGGTAATATCAGGTGCTTACAGATTAAAGTTAGGTAATAAGAATTTGGTAAAACGTAGACCAGAATGACTGCATTCAAAGAAAAGCCATGCTGACAACAGATTTTAACACCCGCGAGAAGTTTAAAACCTGCTCTGCCTAGATACTTTCTATCATTTTCCCATCACCATTTTATGTGTAACGTGTATACGAGCCAATTTTCCTTAGAAATACCTCCACGAAGGCATCTCTTCCCTTAGGAACGAAGGGAGGCCTACGAACGAAGGGAGGCCCCTTACGAAGGCCTTAGCGTGCTTTGCAGTAATCTCAATAAACCAAATCAAACCAAACCCATCACCATTTTATTTATTAATTTTTTATTTTGTGCCACCTCTAATTTTTTATCCAACTTCATGCTGTTTAGATTAGAAAAATACGAAACTGAACCATGAGAATATGCCACCTAATTTGCAGTTATAAAAGTTATTGTTGTTGAATTAATTTTTTTATATCCTGCAAGCAACCCATTTTATATTACAGTTACATGAAGTTTCAATACTTCGAATTTAATCATTTCGTTCTCAGAAGCTTTAAAAAAAAAGTAGAAATCATACAATCATCCTAGAATTTTAAAAGTTAGAATCGTAACGGTAACTTTTTAAAATTTTATAATATACTCATTCTGGTGGGGGAAATGTTGCGTTTTATTTAAAAAAATAAAAGCGAAAAGAAATGGAAAAAAAACACCTCTTTCAAAATTTTACTAAAAAAAAAGGTAATTTTAAAGTATAACTTACAAGATACATTATTAAAGCAACGTTCAGTTGTTTGGCGTTGATTCAAAGAAATATGCTCACGATTTAACATCACTCACACTTTCTTGACCTTTGACACTTATCTTTCACTGCGTGTGTGCGCTGTACGAGGCGGGAAAAAACATTCGATATTTATAATCCCGAAATGCGGAAGAAATTAAGAAGCGTAAATTGCATCACTTTCAAATGATAATAAATAGAAACTGTATAAGTAATCGGTATCAAGAGCTTTCATGAATGGAGAATAGTTTTCGACAAATTCTGCGTAGCTCGGTCCTGGGACGTGATCCAATACGCATCAGTGCTAGTTATTCACGTACCTGAAAGAGGCAAAAGCATCCTTGCTCTTGCTGATCAATACCTTAGCGTCCCACCTACTCATTCTTCTTCAGTGCCGATGCTCCTTTAGCACTTGGCAGCAGTATGGAAAAAGATGAGCAGCGTTGATAACCAGATCACGGATCAACGCATTTGCTGTTTTACTTTACTTTTAGGTGACTCGCATTACTTTTAGAAGACTTTTTTGCTGAAAGCAGACTTAAGGCTAAAATCATAACATAAGACTTTTTGAAGCTAAAAATAGCGATTGAGAGAAACGAAAATTTCCAAATCTGGGAAAAAACAAAGCAGTAATTGAAAACTTTTATGAAAATGTACAGTTTCTCAAGCTAGACACTGAACAAGAAACTTTAATAAATGTACAGATGATAAGTTCATTCTGATTCCTATCTGGAATATAGCTCAGACACTTTTAATATCAATCTTCGATATTAAATATTAATGAGTGATACTGGGAAAAACAATTGCATTATTAAAGTCCTCACGAAGATAAGGGATAAAGGAGAAGTACTGAGCAAAATTAAAGCGTCCGTTCAGTACAAGCATGTTGAATAGTTATTACACGATAAACTGGAACTGAAATTAGCACTCTACATTTGAATTCTCTTTTTGAACTGAATATCTATATTTTAAATAAATATATAATATATATCTATATTTTAAATAATATATAATATTATAAATAAATATATTTATTTATATTTTCTAGTTCACAGCGAATCTCTTTTGAGCTACGGTAGCCAATTTGAATATTAAGATAATAATTAATAATTATGAATCTTTTAAGCTACGGTCTACATTTGAATATCATAACTATCAGAACTATCAGTTGCTATTTTGTAATGGTTTCTTTCACTAATTCTCCTCTTTTAATTGAGGGGGGGGAGGTGACGTATTTTCTCCATGGGCACCGATAATATACTTTATAAATGCACTTGACAAGTTTGTTCTTTCATTTCCATTATTTGGAATAATAATTAAAACCAATCCTACGAGTGCATATTTTCCAGTTTTCTGACTATTCGTAATCAGTCGAACAACACTTTTAACGTTTCAAAATCCTCATAAAATGCAAAATAAAGCTATGAATTTAAGATACTGTTTAAATTTCTCTAAGAACGAATACATCAAGTTATTGAAGCAATCATAGCTTTTTAGCAAAACTCTGAGATGCGATGTATTTGTAAAACGCCTGTCTCTTCAATCCATTTACTGCCAGAAAGTAACATTTTATTCAGCAAATATTACATTTTCATATTAGTTACCGTATAAATGTAAACATTCATTTTGGATGGGATATAGTTCAGCGCGTTAATGCATAGCTATTAACAATGAAAGTTCCTCGTGTAATACTTTCTACTTACATGGAAAAATTTTAAATTAATATTCAAATGATAAATAATCCAATTAAGCTTAAAACGTAGTGACAAGTGCTCTGAAATGTAATCCCCTTAATTAAAATAATAATAACCAAATAACCTCACACCTCGTTGTAGATCGTATTTCTAAGAACATATATAATTCTAAAACAAAATAATAAAGTTTTAAGGGGAAAAGGAAGAATTTTCAGATACGTAACGTTTAATAATAACGTTCGGCTACTTTAAAAATAATTTAGATTTTAAGGAAACAAATAATATAGACGAACGCTAAGTTCACAAAGTTTCGCTTAAACATATTCTTATTGAAAATATATGAAACTACTAAATGCAATAATTATTTTTAATAATATACATTTATTCTTTCTTTACATTAATATACTATAATCCTTATTTTTTCGAGTAGAATTTCAATATGAAAGCTTGGAAATCTTTTAGAATGAAATCGACAGCTAATATTTTAAAATAAAGTATGCTATCCTTATATGCTGCTATAAATTATATTGACAGGGTTCACCACAATATTTGAGTTACTCCAGATGCCAGAACACTAGTAATTATGGCCGCGATCGGTTTCGGTCTGAACAGGATGGCGGAATGATATTTCGTAGTATTACTCAAGTGTATGTAAATGCAAGCCAATTTCCCTGAAGTCCAAGAAAGCAGCCCTCGAAAGCTCAACTTTTGATAAATTAGTAAGATACTAATTATGATAAAGAACACGAGGGCTATCTGTATTTGGAAGAAATACTTGGAGGGCCTTTCAACGAGCAATTGATAGGAAATATTGATAGGAAATGTTTCAAAACAATTGCAGTTTTACATTCAGAATAAGAGAACTTATTCCACTATGAATGTAAAAAAAAAAATTGAAAGAAAAATACTTTCTTTCGTAGCTCAAAAGGTAAATCAATAGTATGCTAATAAAGAGGTTAGAATTCGAGCCCCTTACAAGAAAAGATTTTGAAACTTAAAACCTACAAATTTTTCATTTTATTTATTTATTGTGTGTGAATGAGTGTGCAAAAAGTTATGTTGTTAATCATACTTTATTTACAATTTCGATTAAAATTAATCTTGTCAGAACGATTTGCAGTTTCACTTTACGCTAAAGATCCATGGAAAATTTTCAAGAATTTACTTTGAAAGACAATTCTAACTACCAATCTTTCAAACTTTGAATTATTACTTATTATTTAAACAAAGGATATTACATCATAACGCAAACCAGTTCAAAACTATATACTTATAATTAAAACACAAGAACTTTTTTTAATAAACCATATATCGCGTTGAAGAATAATATTCTTACCAGCCAGTATATTTAATTATAAATTAAACAATGAACTGACTAACAGCAAAGAAAGTTAATATGAAAATCGACCTTTTTGTTTGATAATGAAAGAATATTTTGTTCAATGAATAGGGAAAAACCTGAAGATTCATCTTTCAACATAGTTAGTAAGAGCAACAAGTCTTGGGCAGACTGCTGATAACAAATTTTGACGGATCAAAAAAGAATAATTTAAAAACGAATAACGGGCAATTAGAAAAACGCAGGTTTCTTTCCAATATACAGCTTAAGGAGTTGAAAAAACGCTGATAAACGAATACGTAAGAAATCAATTTTTTTTTCTATGCCCTCAGTCTAATGGTTGTAATGGTTGGTCATTTAAAATAAGCCTAACTTAGAAAGCATATGCTACAAAAAAAAAAAAAACTGCTTCATAATATCCTTCCCTTACTGCATGTTTCAGAAACAGACAAATACAACTTCTTAACAACACAATTAAGTATAACACTGTACTTAAAAGATAAGATTTTCCAAGCATTTTAACGATATGATAAATATTAAAATAAAACAGCAGAATAATGAAGCAGTTATTTTTATTAAGCAGCAGGTGACTTTTTGTCTTTAAAAGTCAGTTATGTATGCATACGAGAAATATTCAGAATGGGTACTTGCCTTTTCATTCAATAGTTTGCCAATAGGTGGCATTTTGCATTACAGTTTATTAAAAAGCTTTAATTATTTCTACTTAATGAAAATTCTCAGGCATATCAAGATGATATCTTTCAAAATAGGTTTCAAATATCGATACAGAGTTCTGAAATTTCATATTTTTAACTATTTAGCAGGGACACTTACATTGTGCTTTTTTTAAATGTGCCCATTATAACTCATAACTTATTAAATTTCCTGTAAATATGCTAAAGTTAAATAGAAGAGTGCCTAAATTTTATAATCTCTAACTTTGTTAGACGCAATCATTTTTACCCCTCAAGATATATCCCATTAATTCTAGAACTTATGTGAAGTCTTGATTTTCAAAGCTGCAATCTTGTTATGTACCCGTAAGGAACGATGTCTTCGTGAAAAGGTGCTAAGATCCTTGTAAGATTTAATCCTTATTTCATCACAAAGTACCGCTACCATCACTCATATTCTACATTGAATGAAAGTTTAACGCTCAAAGACCCATGTTATTAGCACCTTCATATCCCTCTTTTAATGATAGCCAACACAATTACGTACAAGGAGATATGCTGAAAATACGTTAGGCAAGTCATCAAGGAGGTTTAATGACGTGAAATGAATTTTACTAAATTAGCAAACTTCATGCCCACGGTTGTATACGGTTTCAGAAGAATAATTCCACTTCATTACCTTTCTGAACTTCTGAAAAATGACCTTTCAAAAGCCTTAAGCTTTATTAGAAGTAAGGAATTTTAAAATTCCACTGAAATTTGAACTCAACAAGTGCCGCACAGTACATTTCCTTTTAAAGCATTAGTGCTAAAAGCATTTTAAACTTCCTTTCACATATTTCGTGGTGCTCTAAGAGAAAATATGAAAGGCTAAATTTGGAAGTACAAAATAGTGAATCTATGAACATTTAGCATTTTTGAGCAGCCAATTTCAAAAGCAAATATGTCTTTCCTATTGTACATTTTCTGGTGAGTTTAAACGAAAATCTGTCGTCAGCATCGCTACTTCTACTTCAAGATAGCCTTTATAAAAATAAGGTCATTTCTACCACAATCCTTATAGTTCTCCTACTAATGCACTGTTTGTTTGTTGATTTAATTGAACACGGGAAAACAAACAAGGTCTATTTTCTTCAACGGAACGAACTTTCGTGAGGGTTTTCTAAGGTAAACTGGGATCGTATTTGCGTTACCAATTAGGAAAACCACAAAAAACCCTCACACAACCAGCGTGTTCGCCGGGATCCGAACCCACCATAAACTAGCAATATTCAGCGGTCTTATCCACTTCAGCCACTAGTGTATTTTGCTTTTGATACATATTAAAAACTTTCTGAAAGCTTCTGGTGTATAAAAAAACTTCATAAGCATACACTGGAACCCCGATTAAACAATACCCGATTTAATAACATCCTTGATTTAAAGTTTTTTTTCTCGTTGCCATTGTTCCACATGTATACATCCAGTGTCAAATTAACCCCGATTTAATGATGGATTTCGCTGATATAACAATAACATTTTATAAAAGTTAATAATCTTAAAGCCATACGTTACTCTAAAAAACGTGTGCCCATTTTCTTCAAACTTTGCGAATTTTCTGCTTCTCTGAAATAAAGGTTTTTATCCATTTTCCGAAAAATTTATTTTTTATAAACAGTTTTTATAAACAGTTATCCTTGTTTATTAAAATGTTAGTACCTCAAAAAATGTGAAATTAGTGTTACTACAATCATACTAGAGACGCGAACTACAGCAATCGGTCTTGTATTACACAGATTAGAGTTGATTCATTGACATTTTAAAAGGGAGAGTCTTGTTAACATGATAATTCTCTGAAAATGATGCTTGCAATCCCAAGGGCTAGGTTTCTGGGAGCAAGATGGCTTGTACGTAAAAGCTCGGATGCTGTTAAGAGAACGAAAACACTTTTTTTTTTTTTTTTTTTTTTTTTTTTAAATATCGGATTTACTTATTCAAACCAGGAACAAGAAGCCATACAGGAACAAAATAAATTTTCAGCTTTTGAGTTAGCTGCATGCTCCTATTACAGCTTCAGAACACTGAACTTGCTAATTTTATAACGACTAAAAATGTCTACTACTTAATTACCAACTTCTCTACTCACCCTTAGAAGTTACTTATATGTGTTGGCGAGTTATCGCCTTTGCTAAATTCTCACTGTAACATAAGACCAAGATATAAGACCAAATGTGTAAAGTTGACTTAAAACTTTATTCCCCATAGTTGGTGAGATAAACTTAAAGTAATAGGAGCTGTTTTATTTATTTATTTATTTATTTTTGACAATTTTAATGTCAAAAAAGGAAAGAGTATATATCAATTAATAAAGAAATTAAGGAAAGGGAATTATCAGTTTATACATTAGCAGCTTTCCAATCAATTAAAATCAAAAATACCAGAATTAATCAAGGGACTCGTTTCGATAACTTAAGCGTAAAAAATTAATTAGGTTGCTTAATGAATGAAATAGTTCTGTAACTTCACCGTTTCCACTAACATTCATTATCTAATAATATATCCTTTTATCTGAAATAAACAGCTACTAAGTAGTTTATATTTGACTTCTTTTTTAACCGCATCAATTAATATTTAAGTAACAAATAATTCACAGTAATATTTAAAACCTTAAGATAGCGAGTTTCGTCCTGAATGCTTTGATGTAACGATTATTTATTTTTTTAATTGCACAGCTTTTTCTTTCGGACTTAGATTAGAAACCAAATGCGATACATATTAAATAATAAACTAATGCAAATACTTAAAATATCAAACAAATGTATTTCAATGCTTAATAATATAATTTATTTACTCTATAGATAAATATTCTACGTATAAAACATCTTAAATTTTCACGTGCCTAATGTATTCTCATTGCAAAGTAAAACATTTTAAATACTATCTCATCTATAATTTCAAATCATATTTTTTTTCTTGTTGTTATTGTTTAAAGATTTAGGGATTGCATATGTGGACGATTTTAAATGAATTTAAGTTTGAATTTTTCACTAAGATTATAAAAATTTACCATTCGTCATAGAAAAGTTATACAACTGCGATATTTTACATTATACCTTTAAAAAAATAATGGGAGAGGAAACCGTTTAAGCTAATAAATGCAAAGTTATTCTTTTATTTTTTGACAACGGTTCTTCGATTTGCACTAACACTCTTAGCACTCTTAGCTAATATTAACGCAAGATTATCAGATGCACAGACCCCAGTGTATTTAACTAGTGTATTTAATTATGCCAAAGCACACTAGGGCTATCTGCCTAAAGGAAGGGATGCCTTCGTGGAGGACTTTCTAAGGGAAACTAGCTCGTATACACGTTACACATGGGGAAAACCACGAAAACACACATGCAGCCAGCCCGTTCGCGGGATTCGTACCTCGGACCGAACTACCAGTGTTCAGCGACTTTACCGCTCGGCCGCTGGTGGGCCACACAGAGCCCATATGTTGTAATTATTTACGTTATTACTAGAATGATTCTAATTTTTCTTTTAGTGAAAACAAATTTATAACACATTAAACACTTTCATAAATATTAATATATTAATATAAAATGGGCTTCAGTGATCCGGCGTTTTTAATCAGCATAAACTACTTACGAAATTTTCATACGTTTCTTTCGAAATTTATTAAATCCTGCCTAACATGTTGCGTTTTTCTTCTGACACCAGTTGTTACGTTATTTTCTTCCTTCGCGTTCGTACGGGGTTTGTGTGGATTTGGAGTGAATAACGACGACAGCACTTGATGGAATATCGAAAAACACTTTATTTACCAATATTAATCAGGACAGTTCCAAAACACTTTTTACAGTCGTCGAAGATCTACTATAAACACGCTGGAACAATCAACGACACTGTCAGGCAATAACGGTGGAGACAGCTTCACTGCAAAGCACCAGAGTACAGCTCCCAATTTTGCTCGGTCGTTCTCGGAACTCTACGTACTCTCAAGACTCTCCACGCTACAACTCGCGATGCACTCGACGACACACAGAGCACAGCTCCCGACTCTTCGGTTCAGTCGTTCCCGGAGTTCCCGACGCTCTCTCGTCGATGCACTAACCGCGATACACTAAGAGACTCTTCGATGCACCCGACGACCAACTCGGCGCTAGATTTCGAGACACTCGCTCAATGACTGGCTATCAGCTCGCTAGACAAGGCACACTCACTGACTGCGGACCAACAGCGGTTATATAGCTTTCGGCTTGTGTTCGAGAACATTCTGGGCTAAACCAGTAAGAATTCGCTCCAGAAGGTTCTCCATCCGTCCATGGCATATCACCAATTGTGTCGCCAAATGGGCGATTTCTCGCCAAATGTGTCAAACCTGTCTTCCCTTGCAATTTTATGGCAACCCTAAACTTGCTTTGAGGGGAAGCTATCTTACCGCGCTTGAACATTTCGTAACAATATAAATAAACCACTGTGCTTTTATAACTCTTCCTAAATCTCTATCATACGGGTTTATTTGAAAGACAGTGATAAAAAGATATGACGATCTGCTTCTGAAATTTTTAGGGATAAAAAAGAAGAAAACAATGATTTCATGCAACAGCAATCTATTGATTAAGCACTATCGATCTATTTAATGATCCTAGTCTATTTTGTTTACATTCATCAAGCTGTTCGGAATTTTAAACAAGTCACTGCTAGTCGAACCTACAAATATTCGAGCTATATATGTACTGATACCCTGGAAAGTAAAAGCGTGTAGAAAAAAAAAGTGCTTTAGATCTCAAGCAGAAAACTACATATCGTTTGAAAATTATTAGATTAAAGAAAAGGTTAGTAGGTTGATAGGTTAAAACAAACACACCAATGAGAGGTAAGATTTAGGTTGATTGATTAAAGCATATATTAAGTTTATAGGTGAGATTATGGTAAGAAAGATGAACCGATTAAAGCAGATGTATGGCGTTTAAAGGGATGCGTTTACCGAAGAACTTTCTAAATGATTCTTTTATATTTATTTTTCACACAACAAAGAAAACGTAATGCAGAAACCCATGCAGATAACCTTATTTGCTGGGAATCGAACTGCGAACGAAGCAAGCCATACTCAGCGATATATGCCGTAGTCAGCGATAACATTTCCTTTCGTCAACTCTAATAAGCTCGTATTCAGTCAAAAATATTCCCTCCCCCCCAAACAGGTTCGAGATTATCATGTTCACTTGAGGGGTTCAAAATCACAAGGAGGTTAGAATCTATTCTAACCTCCTTGCAAAATCATAGACAGACAAAATAAATTCAGTTTGGATATAATTTTCTTCAGTTCAGAAACAGATTTTTTAGGAAGAAAGGTGGCACGGCATTTATTAAAATAACTGGTTCCAAACACTCCCAATACATTCTGTCTTACTTTATGTAAGTCATCAGTATGATGATTACACAAAAAAGAATGGCAGAATCAACTGCAGCAAAATTCGAAATAGTAATATTTGATTTTTCATTAGTTCTTTTTATTCTAAATTACTCACTTATAAACATAAAACTTCAATACAGGCCCTGGAATTAGAAATCCACGACAATAATGTAATCGGACTGCATTTAAATTTGCATCAGGGTACTTCATTTTTAAAAAAGAATAAATTCAAAACACTGTGCACTAAGAAACCAGATTTAACATGCAAACTTAACAGACAAATATGGAATAGTATATTCAAAGAGCAATTTCGAAAATGATTCATCTTTATCACACGTTCTTATCGCTATGTTTAAATAAGTTACACATCAATAACTGTATCTCATTACATAAAGCGGGAAAAGGGGAAGAGATAAAAATGCACTTTGGTCTTACTAACAGCAAAATTACTTTACACTATCGCAAGCTTTAAATTACAAACGCCCATATAAATGTAACTTCATTTTCCACGACATACTTACAATCCACGAGGAATTAATTTTTTAACAACTTCTTTTGTTGCAATATTTATTTTTTATTCCGCGGAGAACAAAAAGGCAGATCTTTTAAGCTACGAAGAATGAACTTTTAAATATCCTGGTGGAGTTGTGTCTCAAAATTCGTTAATGAGGTATAATTAATTGAAGGAGTTAAGAGCAGTTCAAAAAGAGAAAAATACATTTGGTGTTTATTCTTCAATGAATCCCCCGCTCTCCCTCACCCCACCGATCGAACATTCCTCCCTGCCAACGTTTTGTAAGTGGACTTTTTTTTGTTTACTTCGATTTGGCGCACCTATTACTTTTTTATACATTCATAATTAAGCGAATAAGCAGACATTTAGGCACTCTTGTAAAAAATAAATTCCCTAATTGCATAGCACAACGGAAATGAGACTATCAAATTAAGAAGATATTGTGAAGACAACAAATATTCGGTTTACTGCTCTCGGAATTTTTGTTTAACACGTCTCTTAAAAAATAAATCATTACTTTTGGTTCGAAGTATAACAACAAAACGTAGATAGATTTTAAGCTTAATTTAAAAGCTTAATGACGGCATATTTATACCCTTCAGATTTTTGTTTAATATCTAAACCAGAGGAAATACTACTTATAACGGATTGTGTTATATTTTAACTTGTTATTGACAATGATTGTAGCTAATACCTATGAAGATAATAAAGCATTTAACTATAGTTAATCAGAATTAACACGAAAAGATACTATGTCATAAACTGTGCATATTTAATTTGTATTTTAAAATAAATGAAAAAAAAATCTTACTTGGACTAGTAAGTGATATATTGCTTAACATATAAAAGGCAAATTATATAAAAAAAAAGCATGAAAATAAAACAGATACTTTACTTTTAGGATTTCTTTACTGAGAATAGAATGCGAACAACATTAACGCTGCGCCATCGTAGCCAGTTGCAGTATCTGCTGGTTTTTGATATGTTATTTCTGTAGTATCAACAAATCTAAATTTATTTTGATCTACATGTATATCCCCACGATATTTAAGTAACAGTAAATAATGCTCGTTAGTTTTTAGAATTGCAGACGAATCGTGACTATCGTGCATGCCAACAAAGTAAACGAATAAATATTTTCGATTGCTATTTGCTCTTGCGCCTTCTCGTCATCAACAGCGCAATAGAATACCAAGTGCATTTTTGGTAACATGCCTGCATTACCAAGAGATTTGAAGTTCTATAAATTAAAGCATGTTATAAAATAATTCTCTTAACGGCTCCCATATAAGTAAATGTCATGTCTAGATATAACAGAAATAGTCTTATTATATCTAAGTATGCCTTAACATAGAAACAGCCTTATTATATCTAGACATGCCTTCATGTCTTAACATAAGTCTTACATTATTCTAGATTAAACCCTTATTATAGTGATTCTATATTTTTCCATGAAAATGTGTTAAGAGTTCCAAGTAAAGTACCACTTCCGGTTTATTATACATAGGCAAAATCTAATATGTTTTCTCAATCATGACTGTATATGCATCTTACATGCATACACCGGCCCACCAGCGGCCGAGCGGTAAAGTCGCTGAACACTGGTAGTTCGGTCCGAGGTTCGAATTCCGCGAATGGGCTGGCTGCATGGGCGTTTTCGTGGTTTTCCCCATGTGTAACGTGTATACGAGCCAGTTTCTCTTGGAAAGTCCTCCACGAAGGCATCCCTCCTCTTAGGCAGATAGCCCTCGGGGTTTTGCCATAATCACACACACACACACATGCATACACCAAATTTGAGAAGTTTAAATTATATCATATTCTTTCACGAAAATAAATTCAGAACTTCAAGTAAAGTATCACTTCTGGTTTATCAATTTTAGCCAAAATCTACTATGTTTCCATTGATACAAAAGTCTTAAATACTAAAACTGAAAAATTTTGACCTGTATATTATTAGAGTTTTTCAAGTAAAATACGACTTCAGGTAGTCCAATTCTATTCAAAATTTAATCAACTAGTTATATGAACGCACAAAGCTTACATACGGAAAACAGAAATTTTTGGAAGTTCGACATAAGAGTTACCGCGAACAAAAACCTTGTCACACACATACACACAAACATCACTGTAAAAATAGTAAAAACGTATTGTGAAGACCTTATTTCGAGCTTATTCACAGAAAACTCATCATCAAATTTCTGGACCAAAAAGATTACTTTTCTTACCTACGCATATAGGTTGGCGGGGATGTAAAAAAATTACTATTTTCTACAAATAACCTTTTCCGCGAATATTTGCAATCGGAACGGATTAGTCTGTGATAGCAGTTTATCTCTAAAATAAATATTTGACTGAATATTCAGTACTCTTCAAGATATGTAAATGTTTTCTCCCAAAGCTGTGAAAACGTATAGTCGTGATTCTTAGTATTATTCGTTTTATATGTTGATTACAGAATAATCGATGAATTAATTGTTAAAATTTACTCAAACAAATCTTTTTAACCAATACTCTGATATCTTTCGACTACTGACACCATGCTTCGTTTTAAATGCAATATAAATGACAGACTCATGCGTTAAACATTCGAGGATAAAACTATTCAAACATTCAGTATTTGCATGTCATACAGGACAGAAATTTTTGCTTAAGAACCAGCCCATAAATTAATTTACTAAAATAACCTATTACTCTATTTAATAAAGATAAAATATGATGAGATTTATCTGGCATATATCTTTTGTAATACAGATGATTCTGAGTAAACTAGCTTCATTCCTTTCCTATTTTTGTTTTCATTTCAACTGCAGTTTTTCATCATTTCGGCTCAGTTAATCTTGAACTGTTAGTGTTAAAATTAAACAATCTAGTAAGAATTTCTAAACAATACAACTAGAAATAATGTTATCTTCACAAAGTTTTAAGAAATGACAATAAAAGTAGTAAGAGGGTCGAGAAAATGAAGTAGCGATTAGCAATACCCAACACAAAATAAAATGACAGACATTTATTCTTAGCTGTCGGATATGACATAAATGTACTTGTTAATAGCTATGCTTCATGGAGGGAAACTGCTGTACGGAACTATGAGCAGCAAATCATATATAATTAGTATCCTAAACCAAGAACATAAAAATATCCCACTAAAAATAAAAGTCAAAGTTATTTCTGTGTCACCTCCTATCCTATAATTAGCCCAATGTTTAAATAAAGAAGCAGTGTAATTGACAGTAACTAATGGAGCACAGTTTCGACCAAGAGCAGAAAGGAAATAATTGTAAGACATTGTAAAACATTCATTTGCACGAATTATGAAGATTTAATGCATTCAAAAATCAACCTAGAATGTTATAACAAAGCAGATGACTGCAGAAAACTAGAGGAAATGAAAGCACAAAAACGTAAAAAATGTAATACAGAACGGAACGTACATCAGATGTAACCAGTTCCATTTGTTGGATATATACTTCTATCATCCCAAACTACCAATTAATTCACTTATTTCACTACATTTCTGTGATAGTAAAATATATGACTTTAGCAAGGATTAGAATTTCTATTTATCGCAAGACTCTAGAATGAATCCTTTTTCTCATAATCCCCAATGGTTTCTAAATAATCAGTGTCTTCTTTAATCGAACATTTTCTTCTGCCTTTCGATGCTTTATTATGCTCCCAATCAGCTATATATGTACAGCCGCTGCCAGAACTAATGACATCGTTTTACATTTTAAAAATGACTAGGTGGGAATGAAGAGGATGACTCCCTCCCCTTCAATCTCTTTTCAAGGGATTGTTGGGATAATTTTCTTCCCCTCACCTCTTTCAAGAGATTGTTATGCGTCGACTTAATGATGCTAATTTTTTAAAACGATGGGGCACTAAGTTGTCCGATAATGGGTAGCGTTCACTTGATGCAAGTATGTATGTATGTATGTATGTATGCAGATATGTATGCACGCACATGTTGAGTAGTTGAGAAAATGGTTCATGATGCTGAAATTTAGTAGTCGAAGGGCAAGTTCAGAAACAAAAGGATAAAACATTTAGAATTAAAGCTTAAAAATAAGAGCTTTTAGGGTACCAAGTATCATTAAACATATCTGAATATAATAACTCTCATAACGACGTTTTAAGAAAGATAAATCAACGTTTTATAGAAGGGTATTATGAATTACAGACCTGAAGCCTCTTATGTCTCGTATATAGGATCTGTAATTTTGAGGCTTGACGTAAGTATTAAAATTATATTATTTTGTATTTAATAATGTAATTTTAGTACTTACGTCAGTAGTAAGTTCATATGATTTGATTAGAGTTGTTGGATGTAATCACGACAAAACTTTCTACAAAGTCGAAAAGATAATCGAAACTCTTGACCTTTTTCACTTCTCAGATGTGGAAATACAACCAGATTTGTGTTTGGTTCCAGTAAAATTTCTTCCTTCAGCTTGTTAATACTAAATCCATAACTGGCTATGGTAAATTACGCAAAGATTATCTGAACTGGTTTTCCAGAACTTCGTGTCTTCATGGAAAATGAAATCCTGCGGTATTCAGTTATCGCTTAACATAGGGCAGATGTTATTGCTTTTACGTTAATTCAATGCATTTAATTACAGTAAGACCCCGCTTAACGCGGGGATACGTTCCATCAAAGTAGAGCGTAATGCGAAACAGCGCTAAACGAGGCTATCTTTACATGTAAATATTGGGGTTAGGGGAAGATGGCTAGGAAATTGGTTAGGTATTAAAAAATATGTTTTTTTAATAAAAATAAAACCAAACATTTATTTCTTAAAGCCCAAATTAATACCACATTATTATTTCTTGCAAAAATAAAAACAAAATATAAATAACAAAACGAATATTCTTAAAAAAAAACAAATAAAATTCTAAGTCAGTCATATTTAGTTAGCCTTCCGCGTTTTCAGTGTTCTGCCTTTTTGTGACAAAAGCAGCTAATGTTGTTTGCCCTTTTTCTTTTGCGTTGTTCTCTTAAAAGTTCTTCATAAACGGATAGACCATCTCTAACACCACGCCTTACTTTTGAGCTCCTGTCAAAATTCGGATCATTTTCAATGAATTGATCCATTATTTCAGTTATGGTAGACAAACTCCTTTTTACAAACGCCATCGAAAGTTCTTTTTGCTCTTCTTCTGAATCACTGCTGTCAACATTTTTGTTTTCTTCTTGTTCAGTTAATTCCTTGAGCTCATCATTAGAAAGAATAGCCGCTGCTTCTTGAATTATTTCTTCGACATCTTCCACATTTACCCCTTCAAAATATGTCTGTACAATACCGCACCAAACAAGAAATACAAGTACACTCTTTCGGATATGTATTTGAAACCTATCGCTGCATAATATTTCGGGGAATCCCCGTATGCTGCGAGCGATTTCGTGAAATCCCCGAGTTGAAATAAAAGAGCGCTAAACCGAAACAGCGCTAAACGAAACAGCGTTAAGCGGAGTCTTACTGTAATTCCAAATATATAAGCTAAAGAATTTGAAAGACACGCCTAAAACGGCTCTTTTACAGCTTAGCATGGTTTCAGTACATTACCAATACAGATGACCCAGGGGGGGATGGCGAAACAGATAGGATAATAGATGAATACTAGTAAACCTTCGAACGCTTGATTAGCTGAGTGCGCCGACGTCTTACACATTTTTTTGTCTCTTCTCCGTTTCTAACGTAAGATATATTTAGACTAACATGGCAACGTTATATATCTTCTGTACATTTAAAAATTGAAAAAATAAATAACATATTTCTATAAAAATGTTGAATGTTTTTAATTATACATATCATAAATACATTTTTTCTCAATCAATCCGATTACAAAGTAAAAAAAAGTCTCAGAACTGCATCTGTTGTTTTTAAATACCTTAATTTGTTGATAGCAGACAGATTAAACATAAAAGATAACTACATTGGCCGAATGGCAACAGTATTGAATGAGCGGTTAAAAATGCATTTACAGTAGATGGCACTTAAAAGAGACAACGCAAAATCATGTTTCGAGACTATTAGCCCTTTCGGGTAGAAAAAAAATAATAATGAAACGCTTAATGCACTATTATTTTCAATGACACCATAAAACTGAAGCAAGTTATTTCAATCAGAAATATTTTTAAATTGCCTTTTGGGAGTTCGATAATGTATACTCTTTTAAAATTAATTAGGTTACATTATCCACAACAGCTTCGGTCCTTGACCTGTACGCACATATGTGTAAGGTTCTTAAATTGAATCCTTTTCGGAATAATAATATCACAACAGAGCAAGGAACAAGAAAAAAATATGAAACATATACCACTTTTTTAGAGGTTAAAGAGCATGTACCTCAGACAAAAATTTGTACACTGCTTGAAATGCTTTATGTCGTCCAAAAAGGAAAAAAATATATTGAGCCTACGAATGTGCGTAAAAACATTTTATGCTATACCTCATAATCCGAAAAATAAGGCGCTTCCGTTACGTCATTGGAAGTTCCAAACAAACAAAAAACTTTCTATAATGCTATAAACTAAAGGTGGTACACCCTCCTCCCCCCAAAAAAAATTAGGAACGAGAAGCAATTTTAGCAGTTTATAAAAATCCTAAAATTACGTAACTCAGTTTTTCACAAGCATTTAACCGTGTTACGCAATTTTTTTATAACCGTGAAAATTATTATGCTCAACAGACCATAACTGTATGTCAGGACTTTAAAGCTAAGAAATGTCACTAGATTTTTATTTTTTTAATTTTTTTTTACGGGGGGGCATTAAGCTCAATTTACGTTAACAAACCAAACCTAGACAACCACTCGCCATCACGAATATCGCACGAACACGTTGTAATGCTACTTAACCTTCTTAAGCGGTGTCCTTCAGTATCAGGAATAAAATATATATTCCATACCGTTATTTCAACAGACACAGCACAACACTAAAAATGAAGTGACAAAACGTAATTACTCATATTTGTAAATAGATAGGAATAGTGAGTATAAAAATGAGCCATTGTCCCAAAAAATCCAGGATAAAAGTTTAATTGATTTTCATTGAACGATAAATATAAAGCTTAAAAACAATCACTGATAACATACACCAGGCCCATAAAAAATAATCTCGTGATCGCCCTAACGATACTTAGAACTTATCAAATAAAATCGGCCCTTTTAGGAAATTGGAAATACTGATAGTAAAGCGATAGCCCCTAGATTTTTTTCATTATATTATGATATCTAAACACATGGACCTTGGAGGGCACCTGGCCAAAGAAACTTAGATATTTTTACCAAAATAAAGTATCTTCCACGTTTCATGAAACTGGTCATTTCTCACTTAAGATAATCAACCAAATTACAGAATACTAAGAAATACTGAAGTGTGTATTATATCAAAAGCATTATATCGATCTAAGCGTCTAGAATAAACGCTATAGAAGTAATTGGAAAACAGAGCTTTCAAACCAAGCAGAAACTTCTAATAAAGGGTTTCATGCTTTCATGAAGTTGATACAAATTTAATCAAATTAAAAAATTTAATAAAATTAAAAATTAAATCAATTAAAATTAATCAAATTAAATCAAACTAAAAAATTTTTCCACACACAGGCATTTGAGGAATAGAAACTTTCGAAACGCAAGCAAGCAGAACATAAAAATATCTAGATAAAATATACTAAAAAATTGAAATAAATGTATATAGAAAATACCCCAACTTTTACCCCTATTTAAAAACGTAAGAAATACTTATCTGAGTTTACCATGCTTACAGATAATAAAGGTATGTTTTTGATTGCCTCATGTGACTGCTCTCGTCTTGTAACTTCAAATTAAAATGTATTCAAATGAAACGAATGCTATAAATTATAATGTAGTGCATGCAATAATGCATTTAATGCTTGCGAAATCATAAAAGCTGAATATCCACCATCTGTTGACATAACATGAAAGAAAACATAAAAGGAAGGACTTATAAGGTTAAGCGAGAGACCCATACGCCTAAACTATTAAAATTATAAATGATAAAAGCTACAGAACTACAGAATCTAAATTTGAAGTTAAATTACAATTGAGATTAAAATGAGTTAACGCCAGTGGTGAGTTTTGCAATACCTAGGAAGAGAAGAGAGCACAAAAGATAAACAGCACAAAAGATAAACATTTTACAATTCCCTATGGCATTTCAAATTAATTATTCATATACACCAACTGCATAGTGATTAGCACGGTCTACAGCGAAATAAGCTTCTTTCATTATAGAAAGTACAAAAAGAATGAGATCAAAAGCGCTCTTCATCGTAAATAAACAAAAATGCCAAAATCATTACGTGTTTTCAGAAAAAGATTTCATTTCATTAATTCTTGCATTCATTTCCTTTTAATTATTTTAAAAGTTGAGAAGAAATTTTTCTTCTCGTAACTGATTATAAGAAATAATACACGGATTTTTATATATTTCGCAATAAACAAGCGACGCGTTTAATTTTCAAAAAAGATTGGGTAAAAAGTGAATTTCATTTTTAATCAAGCAAATGCAGAACGCTTATTAGGTAACAAAAGCAAAATGTATTTAGGAATTAATATTATTAAAAAGTCATATGTTATAATTTTTAGTTAGCAATTTCTCTAGACGCCGCATATAGATATCTTCTTAAGGCTTTCACAATAAAAACTGATATGAATCAAAGATTTAACTTCATTATCCCAAGAAAAAAATTACAGGATTTAAGAACAGGAATACTACTACCTGTATCCCCCTAAAAAAAATTTTTTTTTAATTGTTAGTAAATTGTTAGTTTTTAGTAAGTTGCTAGTAAAAACGTAGTTGCCCTTTTATGCATAAACAAGTTTTTTTAATAAGAATAGAAGAGAGATAATATCGTTTTTATAGTATTAATATTCAAGAACAATACAAAGTTGCTAAAACTGAGCACCTTGGAATCAGTGTCATTCACAGGATGTTTAAGCTGCAGCTTCCATATGTAAAAACAACAGTAATGGAGGATTATTTTCTTCCAACTCTAGATCTCACAGAACTATTGATCAAACTCCCATTGAACATAAATATAAACTATACTTGTTTTCCCCAGTTTCCTTACAATATATCGTAACCTTTTTCGTCATCAGCGATTACCACTGTCTGCATAAATACACAGGAATATTAAGAGGAAAGAGCGGTCATTCTAATTAATTTCAATGAACTGTGGCATACAACCTTGATTTGGCGTCAGCTGGCCATCGAGGTCAAAATCTATATCGGAAAGAAACGAAGCTTTTATTTTTTATGAGATGGTATTACAAGGAAAAGGCGTTAAAAATACATTAAGGCGTTAACAATATTGGCAAGTTCAAATCCAAGGCAGCCATTTTTCTGTCCTGTAAAATGCGTTAAAGTTACATGGCTTGTTTGCGCTCTGTGACTCTATTGTATACGAATAATGCACTAAATATGTATACATATTCTGGTTTTGTTGGTTGTGCATTAGCACTGAAGGCGTAATGAGCAAGTTTCCTCAAGCACAGAATTAAATAATCATAAGTCAAAAGATTAACTACGAATTCTTTATTTAATAAAATAGGATAATTCTGCTTAACTAAAGCATAACAAAAGTGATAATGTTCACGGACATTAAAATTGAAGTATTGAAAAGAATAACCCACAGAGAATCATCATCAGTCCTAAATATCATCAGGCTTACCTATATTATGCAATAAGAAAAATAAACAGGAATATACTTTGCCATCGTACCTGAAAGAGAAGAAAGTACTACTGGATTAGACCTTTGGCCAGGTACAAGTAGCTAGGGTGAAAATCAAATATATTGCATTGCACACGAGCTTTACTTTCTCTCGCCAATATATACCTTGGCGCACGTTCGTTTCGTATGCCTTTCGAGTTTCATTATGCAAAATACCTAAATTTATGCTAACAGGTTTACAAATCGCTACATTCAAATTGAGTATTATTATACAACCGAATTAAAAGGTATATTCACAACGAAGGCACGATTCCCTTACTTCACATATAAATGACTAAACTGCTTTCTTACGTAGCAGCTCAAATTGAGCATTATTCTTTGACGCTATAGGTGAAGATAAATAAAATATAATAATGAATTAGTCTAGACAAGAGAATAATGGTGGCCTTGGACGTACAGACATTTAGGTTTTACTGTATGTAATGCTTCGCAGACTTGCTCTAGACAGTAAATATTTGTTTTATAACCGCAGTGAGGATGGTATTGTAGAACTGGAACTGACGTTGAATTGTACTATAGAAATAATATCATCGACAATCTTATTATTAATGTTGTTGTTGCTTATGCTCACTTGTCTGATGTAGTCAGTCCAAGCCCACAAAATTCCTCGTGGCAAGGAGCGCTAGATTACGCCTGCCGTTGGCAACAGCCTTGAACGCCATTCGGGTGACAGTTCTGCCCCCAATTTTGATGGAGAGCGTCTCGGGGCGGGGGGGGGATCCAAGGGTCTCCCATCCTTCTCCCCTTCCACCAAAGGGGTCACCAGAGAGGGCTTTCTACTCGCCGCATATTTAGAGTGCCGCCATGCCGAACCGACACTATACATTTACAAACATCTATATCTTTTCCGGGATTCGAACCCGGGCCCTTCGGCACGGCAGTCAGCGACGCTAACCACTATACCAGTTGGGCGGCTTATTATCAATATGTTAACATAATGAAAGACAGTACATATGGTGCCTGATTATGTTCTTGCTACCAGTGTGACGTAACATTCTCAGATTTCGTCTTTCATAAGATAAACAGGTAGTTTCGAATGCCAAAATAATGATTATCTAGCGTTACACATTTTTTTACACAAAATAGATACAAAATAAAAATATTCATTTATGTTACATGAAGTAAAAGATACGTTACCTTATTGATCACCAATGGCGTTGTGAATAAAAGCACCAAGATTGCCAGCTGGACCAAGGGACGGTACAGAGTGTTTTTTTCCCTGCTCAACGTAAATACAAACAGAAATCCCCCTCCTCTTAGGCAGAAAACTCACATACGCTTTTGCTTTAACAAGTTTAAAAGATTATTACATTATTTTTAATGCACTATTTCCTTTAATTCGCCTGCCGGTAATGCAAATCGCCAATAATCTCGATATAATGGTTTGGCTTATGTGATTACGGCGAAGCCTCGAGGGTTATCTGCCTAAGGGAAGGGATGCCATCGTGGAGGACGTTTTAGAGGAAACTGGCTCGTATACACATTACACATGGGGAAAACCACGAAAAATTCCCCTGCAGACAGCCCGTTTGCGGGATCTGAAACTGGGACCGAACTACCAGTGTTCAGCGACTTTGCCGCTCGGCTACTGTTAGGCCATTTAATATTTTATGAAACCCCCTCAAAAAAACTTTACAGTTATATTCGTCTTTCCTTTTTTTTAGTGAAACTTCATGCACGTATTAAGCTTCCTTCGAAGCTTTCATGAAATGACTGTTAGTATCATACTTTTTTTACTATAATCTTACGATAAATATTATTAGAAGTGTACCTATATACAAATATTATTTCCGTATTAAAAAGTATAAGCAAAATGGCACGATATCTCCGATTAATAATCTTTAAAGGTTTTATAATTTTAGCAAACATTGTGCTTTTAACCACTTAAATAATCAATAAAGATTTTAACGTCTTTTTTTTTTTTTTTTTTTTTTTTTTTTTGCATTTATATCAAGAAATAAGAACAGAAAAGACTTTTTTTAACTAAAACAATCAATACAGATTAACCAATCCTCCACGTGTAAAGTAATTTATATTTTTTTTCAATAGTTCTTAACTTTTTATAATTTATAAAGTAAGAATGGAAAATCGATATAAGAAGAAGCAGCACATACTTTAATCCATTAAGTTTAAAAACCGTAACGCACTAACTCATCGCGAGAGATAATATTGGTGACACATTATTTCGTATAAAATGCTATGCTTGCACTTTTTTTTTTTTTACTCGTTCAATCGCTTCAATAAAACTCCCAGTTTCATCACGATTTCAGAAATATTTTTAAATGTATTTAAATAGTTGTCATTTTAAAATGCATTTATATAGTTGTCATGCCAGTGGTACTAATCATTCTTGGGTAGGACGCGTTATTAGAGATCCGTAAAAACTGGAAATACACATGTCGCTAATACCTGCTTTTCTTAGAAATTACATTCGTTCTCTACGTTTAATTTTTAATCCTTAGCAGCCTTAGATCAACATACGTAAACTGAGTTACCCTTCAAACTTTCATTTTACATTTTTCATCATTTTGTGGCTAAAAATTGAAAACATACAGAAGGACAAAAATATACGAGGGTTGGAACTTTAATAGTGGCAACTATTTATTTATAAGGAATACAAAAGTGATTCATGTCACCATGTTTTACAGTCTTCCAATATAGTCGCCAGCATTGTGTACAACCCGTTTCCAATGATGTGGAAGTCGCGGAATACCTGTAGCAGCACCTGTTTTGTTGATAGTTTGAATGGACCGGTCTACTGCCGCAAGAATCTCAGGAACAGTTTGGAAGCAAGTGCCACGTAGAAAACGAGTGCCTTCATCTTAGGAATTAAGTCATAGTCACAAGGGCTTAGATCTGGGGAGTATGGTGGATGGTAAAGCACTTCCCAGCCCCATCGCTTGAACAATCAGTCACAACTTGCGCTGCATGCGGCCGAGCATTGTCATGCAAAATGAGAGGAGCGTTCTGCAGAAAGTGTCGCCGTATTTTTCTCAAAGCTGGTCGGAGATTGTGCTCCAAAAATTAGCAGTAATACTGCGCACTGATGGTCTGCTGTGGGGGAACGGTATGCGTTAGGATGACACCATCACAGTCGTACACGAGAATCACCTTAACTTTCACATTGCTGGGGTTCTGATGAAATTTCGAACGTCGTGGTGACCCGTGATGACGCCATTCGTTTGATTGGCGTTTCAGTTCTGGCTGGTACAATCGGGCCCGAGTCTCATCCAGCGTAATGATACGGTGTAAAAAAGCATCTCCTTCGCGCTCATAGCGCTCCAGGTGGGTTCGGGCAGCATCGTATCGGGCAGCCATTTCTGCATTTCCGTCAATTGATGTGGAACCCATCGTGAAGCAATTTTTCTCATGGACAGGCGTTCCTTCAGAATGTGCAGCACAGTCGTATGCGCTAATCCTGTTTGTCCGGCCAGCTGACGAATCGTTTGGCGGCGATCACTGTCCATTAGTGCGGCAACAGCTTGCACGTCTGCATTGCTGACACTCGGATGACCTGGCCGCAGCATGTCTGCCACGTTTTGCCGACCTTCATTGAATGCTTTCACCCATCTTGCTATGGTTCTGTAAGGCAATGCAGATTCTCCGCAAGCCTCTTGAAGCCCCTGATGACACTGTCGTGCTGTACGACCTCTGGCACATTCAATTTTTATTCAACATCGTTGTTCTTGTTTTGAAAACATCCTGACAACACATACTTTAGACCGCGAGCTAATACAAGGATCCTTTCTTCGCGTCACTCCGCATGCGCGTGACGTAGGCAGGACGAGTCTTTTTGCTGAGAAGTAAGGTAGGTATGTAGTTTACATGTGGTATACACGATATTCTTTGGTTTTGTTGCATAGCGTTTTTTCAGCTGTGTTGCCACTATTAAAGTTCCAACCCTCGTACATTAACTAATGGTTCGTATTTAAAACATTTTCGTTAACGTTACATTAACCCATTGGGTACATTTGACGACTTAGACTTTTCATGCACTTGTTTTGCCTAAGTTATGGATAATGAATCTTAACCGTCATTCAAACTAGGACGTAATTAAACATGTACATTCTTGTTCATGGCAAAAGTGATTGGTATCAGTTATAAGAGGAAGTTTTTTCCAGTACTTCAGAGAATATTGTTTGTGAAAAGTCAACAAAAAAAGAATTTTTTCAAATAAATCCGTACTCTAAGGGTTAAAATTACTTTTGCACAGATCTCATAATAAATAAGAGACAGCATTGCTTCGTCGGAATACGAAATGTTTCGAGTTTCAATTTTAGTTAATTTAGATTTTGGTTCTTAACCCGTTTGTACAGAATGGTCATAATATGTTTCCCAATAAAATAAAAACAGTGTTATAGCATTGAACTTAAGTGGTCTACTTTATTTAACTGATATTAATCTGAATTTTCAATTTTCAAAGTATTGTTGTAATCTATCGTAGTTTCCAAAACTTGCGGCTCATGCAAAAGGTTCTAATAAAATATTCTTAAATTTATGAATAAATGACCCACATTTTTCTTTCTGGAATACCTCTGAAACAGTTTACGCAAAACAAGTAAAAAATCCACATTACTTTCTTTGACATTTTGCGTTTTTCCCCAGTTTAAAAAAGCACGAAAAGCATTAAAAAGTACTGCGTTACCGCTATAAGGAAAATATATTAATAAGACAAAAAACTCATTACGCGAGGTTAAATACGTGAATTTTTTATTCTACAGAATCACTAACAGCATTGTGTATAAACAGGAAACCTAAATACAATCAGAATAATATTAGAAAATACAATTCGAATAATTTTATTTATGCTATGTGTGTGTACCATTTTTAAAAGGGCTTTAAAAAAATAATAGCTTGTAACCGTTTTTCTCTAAATACAAACGCCGACTAGTTCTAAAAATATGTATTAACAGAGCACAGAAAAAAGTTATAAAGAATATATACATCGAAACGGAATATACACCAAAACGGAACACCTAATATTTAGAATATAACATTTCGAGTCGCGGAGACCTTTCCTCAGAGTAGCTGAAGTTCCCGTAAGTTGATTTCGTGGCCACTAGATGGCGTTCGATAAAACAGTTCGGTTACATCCAAATAATCCTGTTACAAGTCCTTTATTTGCTCACATTCATTAAACCATAATTCAAAAATTAAAAACATAAAAAATATAATTTTCCATTTGGTTTCCCAGTTTTAAGATAAATCAAGCATCATTAATGAAATTTTTTGCTTTAATCATTTTTTCCTTTATTTATAACTATAAAATTATAATTAAAAAACAGAATAAAATGAGATTTCAGCTACATAAACTAAATATGTGTATTATTTAAATATGAAAAAGTAATTCATTTCAGTCGTTGTACATAAAATAAAAACAAAGTAGTATTAAATGGAAAAATAAACGAACAAAACTCACTCGAATTCCTTTTAAAATATTGATTATACAAAATTCATAATAGCACATTTTTAGGTAGATGTACATGCTAAGCTTCAGCAATCATCTCCAGTTACGTTTAAACCAGGAAATCAATATTTGACGATTTATTGCCATTAGTACTTACAGATCCACAAGTAAATTTGGAGTATTTTCCCAAGAAAATAAAATAAACTAATAATGATCAACCATAATAAACACATCCAATTTACCATTTGATTCACTTTTATATTTTATTTGACCTTAAGATTTTTCAATTACAAACACTAATATTTAAAGTTCTTTAGTATGGGAAATGCGGCACACAATCATATTAAAAACATGTTTTCCAAGGTAACGTGATTTGTAATCAACAGTCAGCCAACGTAATCAAAAAATGGAAAAACACATTTTTCTTCTCTTTCGTTTACTCATAAGTAGACGACAACGATAAACTCTTATTTCCCCACGAATAATTATTCTCACTAGTTCCATTCAACCTTCACTGTCTGCGAAATGCAGATAATAATAGTTTTAATAAGTGCATACACTACTAGATCATGATGTTATTGCGAATCTCGGTTTGACAGACGTCAACTCAAATATGAATTAAAAGCTGCATTAATACTGTATAGAGATACCACAGGTTAGTGAAACACGTAGCTCTTCAAAATCGCATCATTCCGATGGCAATATTCAGTACGGAACCTTTGCACTTCTCTAAAAGCTTACTAATGACCCATTTTTTGTCAAGAACTAGCCAATACAGGTTTTAGTGATCGAGTTTGTAAATACAAAGCCATGATAAACCGTAGAAGAATCAAAGGCAGGATGCAAGTTCTCAGCGATTATAATGTGGAGTATTGAAAATAAGGTCTTTGGAGGAATTCATCGTGTTTCACCCTTTCCCGATTAGATATAAGAGTTTGGGTCTCCAGTGTACCAGAATAACATTACTTTCTCCAAATTAATCCTATAAATAAATCTTTTCTTCAAATTATTGGGCTGATTGTAAAATTTGGTAGATAAGGTGTTATGCCATGAGATTGGTTTTTGTAACTCAGGCAGATCCTGAGTCTGGATATCTTGTCAGGATTTGTGTTTCTCTTGATTTGCTTTGGAAACGTGATGTGTCCTGAAAGGAACAGGGAGCTTACTCAAGCTATGTTCAAGATTTGTGTGTAATAGACGACACAAGCAGGAAGGGTATACGAAACCCTTTATTTTCTATACTTTTACAAGTACTCCCGAACTTCGGGATACAGAGACTAACCACTTGTGATCTGAACGTAAGAATATAAAACCTCTAACTAAAAGCTAACTTTGAATTAGTATACAAATGCCTAGCACTAAGACTGGCCTTTATTTAAAAGGGTACGTATGTAGTACGCCGAGCTGCTGAAACTACAATACGTTTTTCAAATATCAAGAGGGCTAAACCTCTGACCTTAAAGGCAACCAGCAACCGAGTGAAAACTCGTAAAACTGCAGTGGCAAGCGGCTTGCTTCCTAAATCTCCTTCTCTCTCTCTCTTGGAAAAAAGCCACAACTTAAATACTTGGGCGTTAGCAAGACAATTTGCATAAACAAGTTAAAGCATTTAATTCTGGCCGGAAGTAGAAAATAAGAAGTGATAGTACAGTTTTAAAATAAAATAAACGTTAGTAAAACTTAGGATCCTTACAATCTTAATGCTCAAGAATACGTAGATGCAATAGAAAACTCTATATTTACAGCTCAATGGATTCTGCCTGCCCTTTTTTCCAACGTTATCTTATTTCTTCGTTTTAACGAGCTTAGTGCTCGTTAAAGTACAGTTTGAGTGGATTTGAAAGAAAACTGACTTGCCTTCATAAATCTTTAAATCCTAAGACCCTCAAGAACATTTTGGTCAAATTGAAATATTGGAAGACAGGTAGATTGAACTGCTCATTTCAGTAAACTAATGCCACTAATGTGTTTACAGAAGTATAAAAACAAGTTCAGCAACAACATTTCAAAATTCACCAGAGCGCATTCTCCGAAGAATATAAGGATGGGTCAAAAGAAAGAAATGTCCAGTTTCATATAATAGTATTTTGTAAGAAATTTAGTATACAGAAGAGTAAACGTTCGAGTACTTTTCTTCAAATAACGTACAAACTATTAAAGACCAGCACTTATTGTCCAGTCAAGGCTTCAAAAATACTAAACTATACATGTTTTGAAGCCTGCTTCGACTTAACAGAGAAACATCTAAATTCCACTGGGTATAACAATCAGTACATTAAAATAATTCCGAGTTTTATTTTCTTTATTCAGATAATTAATAATCATAGAACCAAGCAAGATTTTTTTCCTATTACAATAGTTCGTAGTTTTACGTAACGTCACTTTCTGATGAAATGCAGATTATAGTACGTTCTTCCCCTATTTCACATCTGTATTCAATAAAACAATTTTCACTGGAAAGGCGAAAAAAGCCAATTAACTCCCATTCTGCTTTTCTAACACAACTTGGATAATTTTTTACATCCCTACGAAACCTCTTCTTTCCGGTCAATATTCTTATCTGTTTTCTTATAGTACTTTACGCTCCCCACCCTCTCATTCTTCTTTCAATTTTCTTTTCCTTTTTTCTCTTTCGGTTTTACTTCTTTTATTTACGGTTACATAGTCGGTAAAAATGAGAGCAGTGAGAACTATTTTTCTTTTGTCCATTCTCCAGAGATCTTTCTTTGAGAAAGAATTACTAAAGTTTTTGCAGCCCGGGGTGTTGAAAACCAACCCAAACAAAGGATAGAATTGATGCAATCAGCATATTTCGATTCAAAAAGAACAAATCCATAACCCTCTTTCATTTTTACTCAACTTTCATCTTCTCTAGCTATCTGCGAGATAAATTAGTGACTTCCCCTCTCCTAATGGGGGGGGGGAGTGAGCTCTTTCTAAAAACTTCTCTCTTTAATTTGCAGATTATTTCCTAAAATCTGACTTTGAGGTTATCGATGAATTTACCTCAAAGCTATGCTCAGTATCAACACAATCAGAGAATTTCCTATATCATTTTTACACAGCAACATTTTTCATAAATAAAAATAAAAAGTTTGTTTTTCTTGAGAAAATATCTGAAAATGAAAAGTTCAAATGTTTGGAACTCTGCTTTGAGTAATTCTCATAGACAGAAATTTGGAAAAATAATGACAATTAATAATAACGCAAGAAAAATGTTAACTAAATTGTTCAAAAGATTGAAATTTTGAATTAAAAAACTGTTTACAAAATACTTTCTAAAGGTTTTGGGATACATATAAGGTTTTTAAAGCTCCGATACACCCGAATACAGAGACGAAATTTCTTTGATTTCCAAATAAAATGTGCTAAGTGTTAATGTCCAATATCACTGAGGTACGACTTGAGAATTTCATCCATAAAAACCAATGGCCATCTGACTCAAAAAGAAAATAGTAATTGCTACAAAATACGAATAACGCTTTGCTGCAAACAGAATGAAAACAAATTTTAATACAACGGAGTACCATTTCAATTAATTACTTTAGAGCCCATTAAGATTTTATTTAAGAAAATGAATTTTTATGGATAGCATTTTAAGAAAAGATGAAAAATAAATTCCTGCCGTGTTAATGCTTCGCATTAAGTGATTTTCGTTAAAGCAAAGAAAAACTAAGGCAATGCCATAATGTTCCTTAGTTCCTCTGCTCAAAAGCTGAAGCTATTTTATAAAAAGGGAAGGAAAATCAATAAATTGGCTTCAAGGGAAAAATTTACTAAGATGCAGAAATTCCTTACGTTTATCTATATGTATTCATTACACAAAAAAGTTATCTTTATTTCGCAATTCTGCATTTTTACGTTCTTTTCACTTGATCCAAGCTCGCTGCATAACTTTCTAATCAGCAGATGAAAGGCTGATTTATATATTTTGATTCCCATTTTTAACATTTCCTCCAAATAAATCAATCAAAAAATAAGTGTCCATTAGAAAGGAGCATGATTTTCGGCGAGCATTATAAATGAATAAGGATTTCTGCACAAAATAAACAAATTTGCTTCTTATTATTATTTTACTTTAATAATAATAATATATTTTTATTTTTGTTATACAGAAGGAACAGATGTTTAGATTTAGATTAATGTTTTTTATCTGCTTTAAATAAGCAACAAAGCTAATTCGGAATTCCAGAAAATTAGTCTTCAGAATTTAATCTACTAAAATGCATAGTAAACTCAAAATTTAATTTCAAGAACTCAACTCTAAACGATTCATATTTAAGGAAGTAAACTGCAAGCAAATTAGCTAGCTCATAAGGTTATTATATCTGAACATTAAATGAAAAAACTTTAGCAGCGTACTTACAACTGAAAATTATGTTTAAAGAAAACTATATTGCAAATAACTGCTATTCGATTACTCGTGCCTATCGATTAAGTTCTCAGGTGTTTCCAGTATTTAACTCTTGTTTAAATGTTAAGCATTTAAATCAGGAATAAACAACTAAACTTACCTGAAACACAGTCTTTGAAGTATCTTTGAATCATGACAAGAGACCAGAAACAGACATTCAGATTTTCTCGGCATCTGTAAAATAAACCCCATTAAAAGTTAAACTTTCATGGAATTCAGAACGTATATACACAATTATAAAATGAAATTAAAAATAAAACAACAAAGAATAATTAATTTTATACACATCACATATTCTATTCTAGCATTAGGAAAACACAAAACCGCTCGCTCTAAATCTCATTTAAGTACTGAGTTTCTTCGCAGAATCTATATAATTTCAAAGCCTTTTGTACATCACTGTACGCTTTCACCATTAAAGAAAACTAACTAAGCTATGTAATAGGATTTTCGGGCTTATTTCCGCGCTCTGATAATGACATAAGAACTGACATTTGGGAAACTGCTAATCGAGGATTAGGAGACAATAAATGGTATCCAATAATCACGTTTGCTTTTTGTCCCGTAAAAGAACAAAATTCGAAAATCTTTGTTCCTTATAAGATAGGAGTAAAAATATATTTTTAAGAGAGAAATAAAGTACATATTGCTGGTTTGCTAAGTTTTATACATCTGCGCGGATCCCGCAAGTAGTTCTGATATTCGGTGAATTTCCATTGAACCCATTATTTCAAGTCTTTGCCATCGGGCATTCATTTTGCTAGCACCCAATAGAATCTTTAGCTAACTACCACAAAATTTTAGAATTTTAATGCAATTCCTTTTTTTTTTTTTTATTTATTTAAGTAGAGAGAAAAGTCTTAGTAAGGGAAAAAACTTTTAAATATTCAGGAAAAATATTAAGAAACAATAACTCAAAATTCGGTGAACGAATTGATATCTCAAATAGTTTAAAGCAATGTATTAATAAATACAAAGTATTTAACTAATTCATTATAAGGATTCACCATGCAGTGAAAGTAAAAGTACAATTGAGCTATTTCTCGCCCAGAACTCTCGCTTGGATGGAATAACCCCGAAGTCTAATAAAAATTTTAACACAGTTTTTAAAGAAAAGCAATTACTTTATACAATTACTCATTTTTAAAAAGGAGGGAAATAGTACATAGCATGAGCAGAACTCCGGAATCTAAAACAAACTTATGCGATGTTGAAGGATAGCACTCCGAGAATTTGGCTGCAAATGGAATGAAATAATGTAATCTTGCCCCAACACAGTCTCAGTTTTAATACTGTTCGTTACTATTCGTAGATGGGGGCTATCCTCTCCAACAGGCTAAATATCAGTTCAGAACAGCCTCTTTATAATACGTCGGTAACAGGAACTCCATGCCGTAATAATGGCACATCATCAGTGTCGGGCTAAACCCTTTATCGCCCAGTCATTTCTTAAACGTCCGTAAACCTGGAAGTATCTGTAAAGCATCAGTGCTGGGCAGTAACCTTTATCGTTCAGGCATTTCTTAAACATCTTCTGTAAAACTGCAAAATTTCATCATGTAGGGCAAGAATATTTATCATAAGTTATCCTTAAACGTCTGTAAAACTAGAACGTTTCATTAGTGTACCCGTTCTTTCTTTCGAAGTCACATCCAATAAAATATTCTTTCTCCATCTAAAAAAAATTGCACACCTTTCTATAGTTATCACCTGCATTCTCTCTCTCTTTTTTTTCTGATTCTTCATTTTCGCTGAACTCCTCATGCAATTCAAATAAAGTCCAACGCCCCCCACCCAAAAAAGCCTCTTTTCCTTTTTCCAACAAAATTTTTCCTATTTGAATTCAGATCTATTTATTAATTAAAAGCCATTTTCTGACAGAACACGCCTCATTTCTACTTAATTAGTCAATCACAGTCCGTCAAATCCTTTTCCGAACCAATTATAACCACGGAGTAATTAACAGCGCCCTAAAAAAGACGAGTAGAGTATATTTTTCTCATCTCGTTCACCGTCGGAATTCTCCGAGATAATTTCACTCCTCGACAAAGCGTCTCTCAAGAAAATAATATGTTTGTCTACTCTTCTGTTTGCTCTATAATCCAAGAACCAATTAAACAATAAATGGCGCCATGTTCCAAAAGAAGCCCTTTTTTTCTTTTTTACAAAGCTGTCACATTCGTTTACCTAAAACAACAAAATAAAGCTTAACCTTCCTTTTCAGGCTTTCAGACAAAGTCTGGTTTCAAGCGCACATTCGATCCTTAGGCAACTCCCCCCCCGTGGGTTGTATCTCATCAAGGAAGCAGAAAATTTTCTCTCTAATTGTGCAACATACACAGAAGACGAAAAAGGATCCTCTATTCCCAATCTAATTGTTTCGTTTTTACTAGAACTTACCGCTCAACCACTATTTTGTTGACATTTCCTGTCAAGAAATCCATAACATTTAGAAATAACACTGAAGCCAGAATCTCTACATAGTAGTAGTTAGTTTCTGAAAAAAAAAACCTTTTAGTTGCTTTCATCTTGCACAGTTAGAGAAACTGAATTCGCAAATTAACAGTAAGTATTCGGCTTGGTCAAATATCAAGGGAAAATGAAGAGATGTCTGCAATCAAAATAAAGCAATGCATTGCAGCTCTATATTTCAGATACTTTGAATACGTTTTAAAGAATAGAGGCATGAAAGCGTTTCAGACGTCAGAAATTAATACTAGTTATTTTACAGATCTAGAAAAATACCTGTCAAATATTGCCATCAAATTCTTCAGTGTTATATTTGTATTGTTTACAGTACAACTCCAATTATCCGAACTCCGACTATCCGAATCACTGCTTATCTGAATCGCTTTCAGAATTTAAGGAAGAAAATTAAGACGAAAGCATACCGAGTTTCGCAAAATAAATCTGAAATCTCAATCGCACAGTTTTGCTAATAAATCGCAAGATGTTCTTGGAATTCCTGGAAGTTCCTGGAAGTTCAGAAGTTAGTGTTCAGGATGCAGTAGAATAGATGGTGTGTGATTCGTCAGACCCTGGGTTTCAAATTCTAAATGACGATGAGTTTATTGAAAGTGTGAGAGAAGAAAGTATCGAGGAAGAAGATGACCTTAATGTAGAAGTTGAAGCAAACAAGGGACATTAGCTAGTGAAGCGTTTGCCGGCCTTAAAACTGCGTTGTAATGGATAGGTCGTCAGCCCGATTGTGATCACATGCAACTTCTCATTGCCAAGCGGATTCGCTACTTGGCTACCCAAAAACTGATAAAGACAGACAGACCTTACTTTGACGGAGATGTTCAGCAAGCAATGACTTTCAGCACTTGTAAGTACTATACAGTACGCTATATAACATGTACGTAAAAGTGTTGCCTTTTCATTTTAATTAAGTAAAACCTCTTTTTCTTTAAAAATAGTTTTTTTTCCTCCCATTTTCAACATCATTTTTTTTCCAATTTCAGTACATACAGCGATTAATTAAAGTGCACATATACCCTTTCTTCGGAAAAAAATCCAATTATCCGAATGGTGTCCGGTCCCAATTAATTCGAATAATTGGAGTGAGTTCTACCGTACCTTATATCTGCATTTATAAGTTTTGCATAATTTATAAAATACTACTGGTGAAAAAGGAATATCCCGCATTAATCAAAATAAGGAAAAATCCTCAAATATCCGGATTAACTAGAATAGGGTAGTTTTCCCCTATATAATAAATATATGTCTACGACAACGCATGTGAAATGTTTTTTCGGGGGGGGGGGCTACCTTCAACTCAATTAGAAAAGGCAAAACAGTTTTATTTCCTTTAAACAAAATACAATTTTTTCAGCAAAATCATTCAAAGAAATTACTTCTTTATTTGCCTAAATGCTCAATCTATTTCAGTTTTAACTAAGACAAAACAATACTATTAATTTTAAGTTACGCAAGTATTAACTGAATAAAAACCTCCAGCCTATAAATAGTTTTCACATTAACGTTTATAGAGTAATCATAAAATATTATCGAATTTCCCCGTCCGGGCTCTCTGGTGCAAGTAATTAACACGTCCAGTTAACAAACGGAAAATATGTAGTTCGAATTGCAGCGAGGGAAAAGTTAACTTTTCACGTTTACTAGCTTTGAAAATACTAATAATCTCTACGCAGTTATTTATCCTTTTTATTTGAAATAATGTAACACTTTCCTTAAAATATAAAATATGGTACCATATTTTTCCTGTCATTTTAATCCAATAAAAAGTCAATAACAAGATTTTTGTTTTCATACTCAGTAAAACTAAAGAAGGTAAATTAACTTGGCTTGAAAAAGAAAACAACTGATTAGGAAAGCAGTTCTTACAAATGGAGTTCAAAATATTTTAATAACAGGATGATTCAGAAAAGTGAAAGTTAATATGCATTTAGTGAGGTACAAAACCACTTCTAGTTTTTTTATTTATTTCCTCAAAAACACGTTCAATCTTTAAAATTAGACAAAACCCAATCCTAAACTGGAAGATCTTCTGAGCACTTCGACAGAGATTAATACAAGCCTTTCTTCTTCGGTATTCCTACAGCTACTCGTATCAGAAAGCAAGAGGCCTTTCATTAAAATGAAAGGCAGTTTATGAATGAAACCTAACATTCATTGCTATTTACATTTTTTAAATAAAAAATTCTTGAAGAAAAATGAATAAGAACATTCTGCCACTGAATAGATTATACAGTAATCTCTGTGCATGCACACTGAAAAAATACTACTTAAAAAAAGTACTTCACCCTTTAAAAAAATAGCAAGAAGGCAAAACTCAAATCCGAGTTCTTGTTTTTTTATTTTAAAACACTTTATCGTCTCTAACCATCACGTGCAATGCAGAATAATTCATCCGCAGATATCCATCCCCCCCATTTTATTATTCACGAAGAAAAAAAAAACTCTAGCAAACAATGCCTTTTAAAAGCAGAATGTCTATGCTATTAAAGTAATTAAAACTCATTAAATGAAACTGCAGATACCACTGAGCTATTGTTTAAAACAGCTAAGCGAGTAAGACGGAACACTTTGAAAATACTAATCCTTTTGTTCTTAATGAGAGAGTAACTTTTCTTACTTATATATAAAAACCACCTATTCTCTTTCCTTTTCTAGGGAGGGGGGGGGGAATAAACGAGTAAATAAAAGAAATAAAAATCAGCTACTCCCTGCCATCTTCTTAACCCATCTTCAGTTTAATGCATAATGACAAAAAGATCATGTACGAAAAATCTATCCTAAAAATCCTACGCAGCAACCATTCGCTTTCAGGTAACTCGATAAAATACCAAAAACTGGCGTGCACTCTAGTAAAAGTAAAGATCAGGAACCCCCCCCCTTGTTGCAGCTTTTCATTATAAATTACCGCTATCTATTTCATGCGAGTTTTCCTTTTTCTCCCATGGCTTTTTCGCCGTCAGAGAAGAGACTCATATAGTGGGTTCCGTTCATCAAGGTGGTTCGCATTCTCAGTTAATGACACACGCTTTCACTTGTTTTCATATTTTTGTGCTTGTATTAGATCCCGTCATCATTGTCTTTTTTCCCCCCTGTGCTTTTGGTCTTTTACTTAGGAGTATCAACTACGAGGCAGAAAAGAAGAAAATTAAAAGAAATATATACTAATAATAAAAGAAAACTCTGCAATATTAACGACAGGCCAGACGTCAGCATGATTAAACGCCAAGATTAGAAAGATGAGAAACGCAAGCTTACACGACAGCCATTTTGGAGCTACTATTGTCTGACCGGATTCAAACAAGAGAAAAATTTAAGACATGAATTTCTTAGCAACGAAGTTCAGCACATACATACTGAAAGAGAGCAAGTAAATCTACCTCGAATACATAATAGTTTGTCTTTCAAACCAACGTTGGCTGCTTTAATTTAACGTAGTCATATACTTTTAAATATGTTTTAATATTAAAATGGAACTAGTTTCCTTCTTTACATGCAGCTAATTTAAAAAATATATTAATAATAAAATAATATTTAAAATTTCAAAGTACATTCAAGAAATGTTATTTTAAAAAGTTTAAATTTTGAGTTTCTTGAAATTAACAAAATTATATCATTATGATAAGAAATGGAGAGACAGGTTGTAGAGTTATTAGGATTTTTTAGAAGCCAGAGAGATGAAAAATAGGCAACCGCCTTCGTCGGGAATCGAACCACGGACCTCTGAAATACCGGCTCAGTGTGCAGAACCACACCACGAAGGCTCGCTAGGAAAGTGGGAGAAATACCTTATAAGGTTACCAAAGAAAAGGCACAGATCTTAAAATATGATATATTAGTATGGAAATAAAGAGAATTGCTTCCGTACTAATGTATCATTTAGTACGGAAGATAATGTACCATGCAGCACCTCGCCGCAATTTTTTAATTGAACATTTTTTTAAGCGAATATGAATAGTTCAGTGCAGAGTTAAATATCTAAATTTCAGTCTAAGGCACATAAGTTTATGCGTACTAGTTCATTCCCCTGGTTTCCACAAGATTTTACTATATATTGTAAAAGCAAATTATATTTGAATGCTAAACAGTAAGAAACAAAACTTTTTCTGTTCTGCTGCATTAAAGACTGACAACTATTATTGTATTTTCACATTTCTATAGAGATAAATTAAATACCAGATATTCGAAACGCTAAATAAGAGAACAATAAAACGCGGTGTGGCTTTTCGCTTTATATATGCAATATGATTCGAGAAAAGCTCTAGTGCTCTAATTACACTGGTGTTCAAAATCAAGCGAATTTTTAATTTTGGTTGATTTGGGTTTTCGCTTTATGTATGCATTATGATTTCGAGAAACGCTCAAGTGCTCTAATTACACTGGTGTTCAAAACAAAGAGAATTTTTAATTTTGGTTGATTATTTTCAAAACTGATGAACAGATTTTAATAGAGTATGTATATTTTGATGTAACGCAAAAACTTATACCACACGGCTGTCATGGTACGCACACATGATCGTGCGTAAATCTTACTGGCTCAGAAAGATATAAAACACAGGCTGCAACATCGAATAAAGAAGAGCCTTCGTGGTCCCTCTAAGAGTTATACAGGACTGGAAACATTAAACTGGAAATGAGGTAGTTTACGAGTCCTGAGGAAGTCGGTCCCATTCCTGTAGCAACGTTGTTTCGATGTCCTGGAAGGAGATGGGAAGGCGAGTTGCAATTACCGTCTCAAAAGCCTCCTAGATAATTCACAGGATTTAGGTCTGGAGAACTGGCTGGCCAGTCTATGCTTATTTTCCAGAAAATCAGCCATCAGATTGGTTATATGTGGACGAGCATTATTGCCCGTCAACATAAACTGAGGACGAACTGTACCCTCAAAAAACGAGAATCCAGGACTCTAAAAACTGTTCCCTATACCTCGCAGTAGTCTTAGAGCTTCTGTCAAAAACATGAATGTCTACGCGCACGTAGAATATGATGCCTGTCCACACCATTAAACTTCCGCTGCAGTTCTGCTTCCTTTCTTGGATGTTGAAGGATAAGTAACGGATCAGTGGTTAGCATCAATCAGGACACATGTGGAAAGATAATGGTTTCTCACTGGATGCTTGTCGAAAGAAGATGTTTCCGGAATCAAGTTAAACGGGCTCTCTACTGTGCAGAAGACATCGGAACATACACATCGGGTCTTCTTGCAAATAGATCTCTCTCATGTAGCCTACGTGAAACAGCGACCCTTAAAACTCGTCTTCATGTGGCAGCATGGAGGTAACGGGTTAGCTGAAATGCTGTTGCTCTTTTGCTGTACCTCACAGAAATACAAAAATTCCGATCTTCATTTGTCGTCAAGGGTCTTGGACGACCTTGACCAGGCTTTTTATGGACGGGTCCAGTATTCTAAACCTGTTTCTAGAAGTTGCACACAAACTCTAGGCATAATATTCAAGTCTCTAATAATCTTCATTTGAGATTATGCTATTTTTAGTATCTCGACAACACTTCATTCAATCATACATACGTTGGTGGTTAATGCATGTTACTGTCAGTTAAAGAAGATGTTAACTGAAGTGTTAACCACGTACGTCCTTCGTATGCAGTTGTTATAAGCACACACTACACAATTTGACTTGAGGTTTGAAATACAGAGTTTAAGTGTGTTTTTCAAAACGCTACCATGCAAGCAAAATTAAATTTCATTAACTTTATTAACTTACTACATTGTTTATATTAAGTTACTTTTCAAAGGGAACCAAAATGGATGCCAACCAGTTTGATTTGATTGCATATACTGACTTAACTTAAAAGCCGAGTCATTTAAAAGAACAGAATTCAAAATGGCTACCGACATCTTTGCGTGAGTGAGTCGCTTAATAGCCAGGTTCACTTCCCGCAGGATTAAACGATGCTAAGAAAAAAAATTGAAGAAGAAGAGAGGGTTTGAAATAGAGTTTTCTTTTTACTATTTTAAATTTTCTACTCTTAAAGCTTAAATGAATATAGTATCAAAAAATCGCCTTTGATGTTTCGGTTTTCTAGAAAGACAGTTTAACTTGTAATATGCGTGCAGGAAACAGTATGGTATTAGAAAAATTGAAGGATAGAATTTCCAGTAATCTTGATGGAGACAACTACTGTAAGAGAGTCTTTTATTTAAAGTTTAATTTCTGGTTTCAGTGATTCTTGAAAGAAACAAATATGATACGAATGGCAGCCACAAATCTAATTTTAGTGACTTCGTCATATATAGCTAATCATACTGCATATTAAACTGCTTTTTAAATTCGGATGTTAACATAAAGGTGACAGTATGGGCTTCACTACAAGAAATCAAGGATTCATATGCAACTACTGAGTTAGTGTCTTACAAAGTCAGACACCGGCAGCTTTTGATCACAAGCGGATTATAAGAGGGTAGGATGGTTATTTATCAGAAGCCATAAATCAAGATTTAACCTTCGTTCTTTGAGTTTTAGAAGAAGAAAAAGGGGAGGGAAGGAAGAAGTCTTGAAGAAAGATCCTTCAAAATTTTCTTTTCTTTCTGAATTTTTTTTTCATATATTAGCAGCATATTTCAATTATCCGACTTTCCAACAATTTATTGCTTTCAAAAATAATTAATCAAAGTCTTGCCTCATTTATATTTCTTAAATCGAATATAATATTTCCATTATTTTTCCCATTTAGTAAGCGTAAAAAAACAACAAAAAGCTTAAAGAATATAAAATCAATAAAATAGTTTATCAATACATAAAATATCAGAATATTTCTTTTTCATGTTGACACATGAGTAAACCACCAGGATAACTAAAAAATAGTTTTACGAGTACGCAGTGTTTATTACATTCATCTGTGTAATGGTCAGTGATGCTAGCTGCCGTATCTCCAGGTCCGAACCCCGGAGAAGTTATGGAGGTTTTTAAGTGTGCACTTAAAATACTAGTGAGCCGATATTCCTCTTGAGAGGCCGGTAGTATGGTGAGAGACCCTGGGAGCCATCCCGGAGACGTTTTTCATCAAACTCGAGACGGCTCGTCCGCTGTGATGCACCTTGGTAAACTCTTAGTGATGAAACGGTGAAATGACCAATGGGTATTGACCATTCTCGACGAAAGCATAATGTTGCAAGTAATCAGCCATTTTAAATACAACACAAAATGTTTTGTTTGACTATTGCTAAGAATCAGTTATCATTAGAAGCAGACAAAGCAGATTTAGTTCCAAGAGTCTTTAGAGACCTACGCAGATTTCTCAGCTGTAAGATATGACTTTGAATCGAATACTAAAATTTAGGAACGAGAGTTTTTACAACATAAATAGTCTACTTAAATCAATACATTTTATATCCAGTTTATTAAAAATTGCCGGATTTTTTTACACTAATGACATTTAAGCAAATACACTAAAACACTCTTTTATCTAGCAGAAGAATTGGTTTACATTACTAATAGAAATACCATTAACTTTCTAAAACATTTTACAAAGTATCTTGGATTTCCTTTTGCACTTTTATCTTTAACCCACTAAACATATGTTAAAACTTCATTTTTTTGTCATGTGAAATCATCACTGTGATCATTAACATGATCCCATCAATAGCTTCATAAGAACAATTGCATTCAAGCTTATCACATCAAATTCCATGTACTTTTTTTAACTGTAGAGAACATCTACACTGTAACATGTAACTGCAGGTGATCGCATGACGTCTGCCAGCAATATTTTCTGTATCTTAATCCCAATACTCTGCTTCAAATATTCTCTGCAGATGTGTACCACAGAAGAGATCACTGCCCCAACATGAACAGGAAATTTAAACTCATTTTCATGCAGAAAGACAAATATCCAGCAAATGGCTTTCTGTACAATCTTGTGACGAGCATGCCAAATTAATGCAGATCGTATATTGGAGTCTGAGAAACCTCTGCTATCTATCGATACTGTGATCTCTGTAGATATTCACGTGCAAGGAATAGTAAAATCACGTGGAATCTCTCTATGATTACACTAGTGATGTTTTTTGGGGCCGTTTCTTCATTTTCTCCTCTTCGAATTTGCACCATTTCAGGTTCTTTATATTTCATTTCTTGGAACCATGTCTAACATCAGTTACGCCACAAAAAAACACATTTCTCGAAGTTGCTGGTCTTCGTCGATTATGAACAGCTGTATATAATTTTCAAGGAATGACAGTTTCTTACCTTTAAAATATTTTTTACTGAGAAGAAATACGTGTTTATTTGAATTTTAAGTTAAAAGTTATTTTGTAAAATAAATTTCTTAACAAGAAATTTCTTAAGCGAGAGCTACTATAATTAAGATGTTATCACGAGAGAATGTTTTAGTTGCTCATTTTAAACTCTTTCACAGACTTTTAACGTGCTCCCTTAAAACTTACTACATCAGGGAATAGGACAAAATTAATCTGCATTAACAGTACTTTCTCGTTCAAATCCTAAGGTGCATTCACTACAAAAATAATCTGCATGAAAATTTATAAAAATTATATTAAATATAATAACTGTAAAACAATAGCATAGCTACTTGACACCAGACTTTCTTATAAGAATAACTGCGTTTTGCAATTTCTGTATTAAGTCTAAAAACTTGTTTCCTATAAAATGAAAGCTTTAAAATTTAAAAATCAATGACATGTTCATGGATAATACTTAAATTCTAATGAAACTTGAAATTCCTATTTTACTAATTTTACTAACGAAAAATCTCACTCTACACAGAATAAGAGGGTAAGATTTTGCAAATATAATAGTATGTAATATATAGTAAACCACAACATCAAAAAGAATCGCAGGTTGAATGCTATTGAACAAAAATCCATAAAAATTAGGTTCTTAAATATTTATTCACTTTTAAATTGGGACACCTTAGGTATAATAAACGGACATGCTAGAAAACGTAATATTACGCACACATGAGCAGTATAGTTCCGAGATATCATACAAGCGAGCCACAAAGCCCTTTTGGGATAGCACATTAATAACATATATCACCGACGTTCCACAATGTGTTTTCGCTCTTAATCGTCTCCATGTTCCCTATACGGCCAAATAATATCCCCTCCCAGCTTTCTATTTATTTACCAGAAAATAAATAAGACCAATACGTGACAATCAAGTAGTTATGGACAAGAGAAACATTCCAAGGAATACTTTCAAATTTCCGTCTACAATTCTCGAAAGATTTTTGTTTTGTTTTGTTTACACGCCTTCTATTTTAGAAAATAGAATTACTTGGGAATTTAAGGAATTATTTTTCGACGTGACGACGATTTTTCGCAAGGCTTTTGTGTACCTTTCTTTTTTTTTTTTTTTTTTTTCTTTTTTTTTTTCCTTTGACTCTTTTCGGTCGGCTCTTTTGACTCACAGCGCTGAAAGGAAAACACGAAATAGGTGCGTCAGGAAAAGTTTCACTCTCCATTGCAGATAGATGGTAGAACACTTTTATACCTGAATCTGACTCGATTTTCTTTATCACTCGGCAAACAAAATTGTGCAAGACGTACACAAAACACACTTACAAAGGACTGCTGGGGAGAAGGTTAGTATCAAATATTTATACACTCACAAAGCTACTACATGTTACAGCATAACAGCTTTTCTCTGCCCTTTCCCCTTCTCTTTTATCTCCCTTTTCTGCCTTTCAATAAAATCAGAAAACGAAATTAACACATTTATAGAAAACACCGTACATAGCAATAATGTTATCAACTCCAACGCATAAATATAAATGGAACAGCAAAGTAATTATTTAAATCTCGATTTTCTATTTTAAGGGTGGAAAATGTCGGAAATGTGCTAAAAATATTATTAACTACTCAAGCGCGCTATTATATTTTTGTTCCAACACCCAATCTTTCATGAAAAGAAGAGAAATGAGTTTCTTTACCTCTACCGAAAACAGTAGCAATTTATTAAATTTGCTTTAAAATTAATAAACTGTAAATAAATTAACTTACTGATATGTTATTTCGTATCAGATATTATAAAGGTTTCCAATCAGTTTAAAAAATCAAAGATTATCAGGCAATTTAAGTTTTGATCGGTATTATTCATTTAATTAAATTAATAACTAACTACTAAAACCCCCAGCTATAATATTACGTGGTACGGCTCTTAAATTTTCAAGGCTTTAAAAGCGATTAAATTTCCCATTATTCTGCCCTAAATTTAAAACCACCATAGAAAACTTTTTCTTAATAATTATGCACGTAATTATTAGAAACTGAGCTTAACATGCTTGCATTACGAAAATATAATAAATAATCAATATTTTTATTCAATTTATCGCTTTCTCTTTACACACACGTATATATATGTATATATTAACTTGGTGGTGTTTTACTGCGTAAATAACATGATGACACTTGCAGATAGACGTAGCCGTAAATTCAAAATAATTTTTATTAATGGATAACGCAGTTCTTAAGACGCATAATCTGTCTGACATGGGTGCAATCTGAAACACACATTTTGGAAGTTTAATGCATCTTAACATAATGGATGACATTTAGAAGAGAGCGGCGAGAGTAAAAAAATTCTGTTTAAACTGAAATCTTAAATTTCATTGGAAGATAGACATCTGCATTCCATCTCACCTGTAAGATGGAATGAAACGGATTAATTTTGAAATGATGCACTTTTGACTGATATACTATTATGGACGGTTACTAATTTTAGGGCAGAAATAGAAAATGTCCATATTAAAATGAAGAGATTAAGGAGACTATTGCAAATTAAAAACGGAAGTTTATTTTATATTTTTTATCTTACAGATTCACACACACATACATAGACATACATTTATGTTACGGACGAACTGCCTTCCAGCATGCTCAGGCAATATGCATGAAACATTCAGTGCATTAAGCACTCGATGGCTCTAAGATGGAAGGTTACCTACTATAAGCTATCAACGTTTTTAAAAAAGAAATAGACTAATTTTCTCACGTAAAGATATGTAGTGATAAGAAGATTAGCCACTAAAATCTTCTAGGTAAGCAAATAACAAAATATAAATTATAACGATATTTGGCGATACACCCTATTTTTAGATTTTCCAGGCTTTCAAAATGTTATTTTCCGAATCTCCAGATTTTCGATTCTTGGAAGAAAATGTAGATATTACTTTGTATGTATTTATTCGTGTATCGGCTTCGTTCGTTGTATCAGCTATCATCAGCAACATGTTTGTGTTTAGTCAAAGTTTATTTACTGTTTTACAACAATTCATTCAATAAGATATACGCACGCTCTTTTCGTCAATACGAACTACTAAATTACGCTAAAACTAAAACCTATATGAGAATTAGCAAAATGAGGTTCGAAATCAGTTGAGCTCTGTAAAACCATCTTTTTCAAGGGAAATGTTTCATCGGTAGACTGATTACCTAGATGAATTAAATCTATAATACATATGAAGTACATGGGAAAAATGAGCGAAGCAATAAAACATTTTACAACTGTTGCAGTTAGATTACTAATATCATAGAAATTAATGAAAACAGGAAAGTAACTGCAGCTTACACATTCAAAGCAAATCAACTACAGCAAGAATTTGCTTTATGTCAACAAATATATAACTAACTAATAAGCAAACACTAATGATAAACTGTAAGTAAAGGGTAAACAATTTGATACCATTATTTCAAATCGCAAACACCGAGAAGCAATTTCGATAAATTAGTGAAATTAATTGCACCAGTTACAGTTACATAAACATATAAGCCATGTACAATAAATGATAAAGAATCTTGTTCATTTACAGGTACAGAACTTAAAAACATTACAGAGATTAGGCGCAAACAACCAAAGAGATTAGGCGCAAATTCGGTAAAAATATGCATATGTATATATTTAGCGATGTAGCTCAGTTCTGAGCACTTCCAAAATTTCAAAATGCACCTACATTTCGTGAAAAAGTTCGCTTTTGGCTACCAGAAACTTCATGATAAATATTTTTTTTTCTGGATTATTCATTTAATCCATATTTAGTAGCTAGCTACCTTTAGCTGATATCGCTCTTTTTTAATCAGTTGCATGCTTTTTTTTTCAAACCTATCAGTAGTAAAAGGTTGGGAGACCTTCTTTATATGCACTGACGCCTTTTAAGGTTGAGAGACCTTTGCAAGCAGCGACGACTTTTCTTTTAGTTGTTATTTGGCCTTTCTTACGCATCTCGGATTCTGCCTAGATTAGGTCAGGGTGAAAATTTAAAATAAACAGGATTTTATTTAATCCAGTAAGAGCACAGCAAAACTTTTAATAACAAGTAATATAAAGGTGTAGGTTCTTCTGGGATGAATCTCAATGCAACTCAAAAGGCACTTGAAAGAAACCATTCTTTCAGAATAACTTTCTAGAGAAGATGTTTCCTGTACGATTTCCCTATTCTCAGTACGATTTAGAAGTGAATATTAAATGGAAGAAACCATATCCGTATCTTACTTCAAAATAACAACATTTTAATTCTCCAAGAAGTAACCTTGGTTGTGCGCTCTTTCCACAGAGAGGTATTTAAGTGAAACTTGCGGTTTTTAAAGACTTTTCTTCTATATTTGACGCTAATTCAATACTATAAAAAAGGTAACTGTACCATGAAACTGATTACTTGTATTACGACACTTACAGCATAGGAAAAGTGTACGATTGAGTCTTATTTCAGAGACTACAATAACAATCTTCGAGACACAGTAAAGCAGAGCTGGTAAAACTTCATGAGCATAAACTACTTTTTCCTTTAAAAGCGACCCCACGATTTAAAGTTGGGCAAGAAAAGCCATAAAATAATAACGTAATGCGATATATGGATAGTAGCTCGCGATCGACTCAAAATAGCACTGCGAACAACAGGTACTTGATTGCGATTGATGGGTTGGCCAATCCTGTTGTAAAGTAACAAATCAATCATTTATGACGTAGGTTTAAGATCACTAACATTTTGAAAACTTCCGATGACTAAGCTTCATGCTATACAGTGGAATTATTACATATGACAGCGATGTTAAGAATATAATTAAAACTTCTTTGATCTAATATGTCAGAAACTCAGTCGACAAAAATAAAACGCATTACGAAAAATTAAGAGCGTTAAGCCATTGCCTACAAATCGATTTCTGTCGAGGTTACTGGAGCAACACTAATGAAAGCGAATTACTCGAGGTCATGGAGAATATTTTTTTTTTTTTTTGTTAACGGCGCTCATAAAAACACATGTTCGACATGTAAACATGTTTATATTCTTCCGAAAAAAATATTAGGAATTCTTATGGAAACAAAAAATCATCGCCGATGTTGAGCAGCTAATATACATAAATAAAACACCATTTCATATTATTCACATACTTTATAACATGCTTTAGTAAAATTTTAAATTAAATACAGATAAAATTCCAAGCTGTGTAGATAATATTATTTCCAAAACTATCTCCTCCATATTATATAGTTTTGAGCATTATTACGAAATATACGTTTATTTATACTATAGAATTTCATAAAATTAATGTTGCTATTACGCTCATATGCAAAATTAAGAGAATTTGCACAACATATCGAATTTCTGAAAAACTAATGGACAGGTTATAATGAAATTTGGAATTATTATAAATTTATAACAGGGAAACAGACGTACAATTCAAAAGTCATTTTATATATGCACGATTATCAATAAAAATCATAGGGCAGGGATGCCCAAAATCTATGTTGTGATATCCAACTGTAAATGAGTCTATTATGGGGTATGGTCCCCTCTCACAGCCAGACAGGTCGTGCAGCGTGACGCCATAACTAGACAGAAGACAAATGAGAAGTCCATGTGGCATTCGATCCCACTCATGCAGTAAAGCAGTTTTCAACTCCCGGATGTTTCTAGAAGGGGGATGCCAAGATTAAATTGCCCTCCCAAGAGTGTCACAGACATGCTGTATAAGTCAAGAGATTTGGCTGACCAATCTATACGGCGAATATGCACACTTTCCAGGTAATCGTCGACCAGCTGGGCCCTATGTTGACGAGCGTTGTCTTCATTCTATGAGCCCAGGACCAACTGCGCCCCTGAAAAGTCAAACAAAGGCCTCTCAGATCTCTTCTCTGCGCTTCATAGAAGTCAGGGAGCCTTTGTCAAATATATGTAGAGGTATGTAGCAATCCAATATAATACCGGCACAAACCATTACACCTCGACCACCGTAATGATACTTTTTCCGGATGAAGAAGGCGGAAATTGTATTCCAGACTGTCTCTAGATACAGATACACCGAGAATCAGTGTCCAGGCGTTTTAATGGAAAACGAGTGTTATGAGAAAATTAATATATACTTTTTATATCTCTCTATCTGGGCCTTGTAGATTTAGGCATCGATCAGGCTATAGTTGCTGCTAGTAATTTTATAATTTTAGTTACATTACGCTAAGATATTACATTACACAATCAGGAACATAATGCTATACAATTTCATGATATTTCGACATTAATATTTAGTGACAATTTGCTTAATACTACATAATATTATGCTGCATACTATCTTAACAATAACACAGGTTTCCTTCAGTCGAATCAAAGATGGCAACAAACTATGAAGTGACAAAGTCTCAGATGATGAATTCATATTTTATCCATTACACTTCTAGTGTAATGTACCCTACTTTCTTTTACCATTTAGTATTTATGAAAAGGCATCATTATGCACTTAAAATCAATAACAACGCAAAGCACGCAATTAACGGGCAATTACATCGCAAACAAGCAAGCAGACAGAATGTGATACAGCTTTTCATGCAATTACAAATCTGTGTTAATGGAATATTAACAAATAATGAGGCTATTTGAGAATTATTAAAGGAAGCCATAATACAGTCCCCTCCACTATCGGCTGAACTAAACAGATACTATGAAAATACATTACCAGATGGTAAAATTTTTACGCAATTAATTAATGAATATTCACCTACTATAAATACTCAAGCATTAAGGGGAAACTATAATATAATAATTCATAACTGATTTACAGAACTAATGTATTTTTATGTTCGTTTTCTACACGTATGAAGAATAATCGTAAAAATGACCTTTACACCCATGCAAAACATGATAGAAATATATATATAAGGTGTTCTGAATAACATTACAAAACCTGTTTCATTACCACTACAGGAATGTTTTAATATGATTGAAGCCTATTATATTTACAACAATCTATTTATATGATTTTTATGTCATAAAAGTTTATCCATTGAAATCATAGGGCACAGCCTCCTCTGTTAATTAAAAAAAAAGGTAATGTGAATTTTTTAAGCCTTCAGAAAGTGTCTGTTTATCATAAGAAAAAAGCTTCTGAAATAACAGAAGCCATGTTACAGTTTGGATGGAATTTTAGTGGAGGATTCAAAACTAAGATGGCTTTCATTGAAGTAGGCATCAAAGTTCACAAACGGTACGATTTAAAACTTTATTAATTTTTAAGACCATCTAATTTTTTCTCTTTTTTTCCTAATCTCTATCAAATTTGATTATTTTAACTCCGATATTTGAGTAAATCAGAAGTACTTTGGGAGCAGAAAGATACCGGCACAAACCAATTACACCTCGACCATCGTAATGATACGTTTTCCGGATGAAGAAGGGGGAAATTGTATTCCAGACTATCTCTAGATACAGGTACGCCGAGAATCAGTGTCCAGGCTGAACTTCGGTTCATCTGTAAAAAAGCACGGTGCTCCAATGATATCTGGTCCAAGGCGTTGCAGTGAGAAGGACGTAAACACCGGGCCTTCTGGCATACAGCCCCATCCCATGAAGCTTCCGCTCAACGGCACACCATGAAACTCGGGTTCCACGTGAGAGCTGTGAAGCTGTAACAGTCCTGTGTCGCCGCGCTTGAAAGTGCTAAATGAAAGTCCTCATTCGTCTTTTTGGAGCTTGACTGACCTTGTCCAGGTCTTCTCAATACGGATCCGGTCTCCTGAAACCGTTTCCTTAAAATTGAAAATTGCAGACTACGCTCGGCGTTACTTTCAGCTCAAAACCACTATTAAGAGGAAAGTGTGTGTGTGTGTGTGTGTGATTATGGCAAAGCCTCGAGGGCTATCTGCCTAAAGGGAGGGATGCCTTTCGTGGAGGACTTTCTAAGGGAAACTGGCTCGTATACACGTTACACATGGGGAAAACCACGAAAACGCCCATGCAGCCAGCCCGTTCGCGGGATTCGAACCTCGGACCGAACTACCAGTGTTCAGCGACTTTACCGCTCGGTCGCTGGTGGGCTATTAAGAGGAAAGAAGATGGGAAGAGAGTGCAAAAATTATTTTACAGAAAAGCTCATTCACATCAATATGAAAGGGTTTCGTGTAATTAGAACTATCACGAAGTTCATTGCAATGTTTAAATGAAAGGTGTAAGACTGTTTTACCGTTAGCTGTATCTATTGATACAACTTATGGAAAAAAACAACTGTTAGTAACTCAACAACAGTGCCGCTGTTATAGTACATGTAATGTATGGTTTTGCAAGTTTTATGGTTGAGATCATAGAATAAATAATTCTGTTTCAGTAAAACCAAATTTAAAAAAACTATAAGTTTTAATAAAAATTATCTATTGGATATACAATCAATTAAATGTATTTTTATCTATCAAGAAAACAAAATACAGAATTAAATTATTAGAAAATATGTTTATTGCATTTACAGCGTTCACTTTGTTAAACATTACAGATTGATGATATTTCAAAGAAGAATTGGTAGATGTTATATTTTTCCGAACAGTAACACCCTAAGAGCTGGCTATGCACGAGGCCGCGTTCAACATTACTTAAAAATTTTAACGTTTTGCGTTGTCGCAACACTACCAAGGGGAGTGGTGGGTGATATGTAGCTGGTAGCATACCGAAATGAACATAACGGGCGAAAACCTTTGGAAAGACTGTGCTAAATGTTTTTCTAACAACAAAAGAACTAATAATGTTAAAATTAATTTTTACTAATAACGCCATTAATAATAAGAATAATATCTGATTAAGCTACCCTAAAGATAAAACTAGAGAAATCGGGAGGCTTAGAATTTACATCTCAAATATGCAATGTCTCTGCATGGATTAAAAAATTAACACGTGGTTTGAAATATCGTTTAAATGAATTATTGGTTCATTATTCTTAGAAGGTAATATCATTCAGCAGAATTATCGCCAATTGTTAGAGCGAGAATCTGCGACCAAAGTTCGTCATCACAATTCTGTTCACCGATATTGGTTCGAGCAAGAATAGAATGCGTTATAATAGAACCGAAGACACGACTTGGTCGCAAACACTATTCAGTGAAAGAATAATTGGGTTAGATTTAGTAAAATTCATTGGGAACGGTATCGAATGTACCTGTCTCAATATCGATCTTTACCATTGTGATTATTTCACGAGGGACTGGACTGAATACAGAATTTATACGGATGGGCCGAATTTGCTAGTGAAATTAAAAGGAGCAGTTTACTCTTGGGTAATTTTGGTATACTATACATTATAAATCATGTGCTTACCGAGTTTAGAACTTAAAACACCGACTCTAGAAGACATGCGTGCTGAAAATTTCATACGTTCAGATTCCTTAATATCTTAAATTAACACCTAAAACTTAGATAATATCGCTTTTGATAAGAGAAATATAAAAAATCCCTACCCTAGAAAAATTGTGAGTTATTGCCAATCGTCGAAGCATACAAATTTTCTTTTATAATTTTATGTTATAAAATTGCTTTATTCTCCAGCGTAACCGTGTGATTCACTTAAAAGCAAATTACACAGAATATTTTGAGAAATGAGTTTTTAACTTTTGACTATGAGTGAAAAGAAAAGTACCCCGTTTTCTATGCAAGTGAACAAAATATGTCATAAATAAGGTAAATTTAGCATTTAAGGATTTTTTGAGGAATGGTTTTCAACCCAAAGGCTTGTAATATATATGTCCCAGCTGTAGTTAATCGTGTGACACATATGTCCCACACGCAGCGATCGATTTATTATAAGCACATCTATTATTCTCGAAAACTTTATTATATGAAATAGATTTTACATCGTATGGTACAGGGTAAAACATTCTTTGCATAACCCAACATTACAGATTGAGCAACTCATATTCGTTATTTTCTTTATGTTCATTTGTGTACAACGAGCACAGCGGCGTTTCCAACTATTGAAAGATGATCCCCAACATTCAGGAGATTCTAAGTACTTTTAAACCCAGTCGTAATTTTTAAACTTTTAGTGGGACATATATATCCCGTTGTAGAGGGTTATTTATACCATTAACACAATGAACAAAATATGTTTTAATTATTCTTCATAAACGTCAGAAATACGCTCGGAAAAAGGAAAAGTATGTTGATGAAAGTTTTATCTTACGAAAAGGGGATATCAGCGTCCTCAAAATTTAATAAAAGATAAATAAGTGTAAATAAATAAAATTCTGATAAAAATAACACGCAATACTTATTAAATTAGATTGAAGTGAAATATAATTTTTATCAAATTTTCTCAGTAAAAACACATCTGATTGGGTATATTTATTTGTCGTGGTTGCTATGCAGTATATACTTAGAACCTCACGATCAACTAAAAACATGGTTTAGTAATAAGCAGAGCTGTATCAAATACCTGGACACTTAACAGCACTTCCTCAGATTATTATTCTCTACCTCGTTTTAATTAAATAATATATAACTTTCATGCCAAGAAAATACATAACCCTCACTAAGCCTTGTTCTACATCGAGAAGTATGAAGGTTTAAGGCATTACTAAACTAACCCTTCTTAGGCAACAGACCCAGCATTTTTTTCTGCTGCTTAATAAGTCTTTAAAAGGAGCAACGCAATCTGTCATTCGAGGCATGACTTCCTTGTAAAAGCGTAACAGATGATAATAATAATTCCTTATCCGAAAAATAATGGATGATTATTATTTCCTTAATCAGGTGCCACGCTTACGTTTGAAGTATGTATGAAACCATGTACTTCCGAATGACGTCAAGAAGTAACGATAAATTTTATTATCTGTACAGCTAAATAAACAGCAATCGCTGCGTGTTTGTAAGACAAAAATGACCTTCAAGTATGACTTTCCCGTCAATTACTCATGTTTTTAATAACTTTTAAAGGATTGTTTCTCAAAGAGGGAGAAAACGCTTAGTTCCTGAATCGTTTCCTTAATTTCATGCATGCCGTTTTAGTTGTTTTTAATTTAAAAGAAAGGGCCCATCTCTACATTACAAAATATTTCAGAAGGGGGGTGGGGAATGTGGAAATTCGCCTTTACGCTTCTTTTAATTCGGATTGAAAAGAACAGATTCTTGGTGTCAAACAATCTCCAGTTACACTATAAGATCTAAAACGCACACTTTTAATACACTGTGTTGGATACCTCGTAAAGGAATCATTTAAGCTTCCAAGGATATAGCGAAAAACTGGAGTGTAACTGGTATGGTTGAGTCCTACGGACATTAAATAAAATTATATGTTTTGCATGTACCTTTTCAAATTTATCATAAATTATTTATAGAAATAAATAGCTGTTTTAACATAAAATACATTAAATAATTTTATTGGCAACAGTGAATGTATGGTGAAACAAAATTTTCCTCCGATAAATAATAACAAAGGAAATCGTAGAATGAAACATAATGCCGCACCCAAAAAACACTCTAATAATTTTTCGTATATCTATGCGGGGCAGAGGCATGACAGCCCCGACTTGAGTAGGGATCATTTAGGACAGGTTATTTTGCTTGAAAGTTCACTATTTGAGGTGGCAGAGGAAGCATGCAAATATGCAATGAGTATTTGTCTCTTTTTTGCCTCTCCCAAAATCTCCAACATCGAATGACATTTGATACCTTCGATATTAACGGATATCACTCATCAGCAACATGAACAGCCTCCCAAAAATGAAATAACAAATATATTTCTAAAAGCAATGTTTGGTTCCAAAAACCATTATTATATAAACTGCATTTATCCATTTATGATGATAAATGTTGGTAACTCAAGGAATATTTAGACGGCAAAAAATGGCAGGCGAATTTAGTCTGATAATACTGAACATTAACTTCAAAATTTATAACATGGATATTATTTATATGAACAAAAAGTATTAAATTTACCAAAGAGTAAAACGATACTGTGTTAGGTTTATTATACTCGTATTATCGGTATAGTGGTATTTTCACTGATTTTGTAATAGATACAACAGATATACAAGACATTACCTTTTGAGTATAAATCTTTACATCTTTTAAGAAAAGGAATGGTTGGCTTCGATCGAAAATGTTATTCTCTAAAAATACTCCTTTTTCTAAAAACATGTATATTCAATGCTTAACTGGTAACCGCATATACAAGATATGCTGAAGAAGATACTCATGCTTTTCCTTTATGCGAAAGAATCTCATTTTACGCTCTCGCATGAAAAAAGATACTATATAAAGCTATCTAAAATAAATAATGCAAAATGCACCCACGGATTTCAGGCAAATCTTATTTTTATAATCTAAATATTTCTTATCTCTGAAGTTGTATAAAGTATTCAAGTTTAAATTTTTCTCAGCAGAATGTGCTTCAATTTAGGAATTATCATTGCTAAATACAGACTTCAGTATGAGTACAGATGTGCAATGTATATGATAATCATAATCGTCTGAATTAATGTCGAAACATAGCTCCTTCGGCATAATATTTGGCGATTCCGATGTCTTAAAAATTGATACTGTGATCGACAACATCACAATAGAAATAAAAATTAGTCACTATTTTGGATGATCAATTTAGTTTCAAAAACCTTGGAGAAGAAAACAGAGATAAAACTATACCTGAGGCAAATAATTCGTACAATCATAAAACTTTGAAAATATAACATTGCCTAAATTCTAGACTAAAAACTATCCCTTAAATTCACAGGTATTCTTAAACAATAAATTAATTTTTAAATATAATAACGTAATCAATGAAAGTTCACGTAAGAATTAATAAATAAGAAAACAGCAGTAAAACTGTTTTACTTTTTAAAATAGATTTTCAATTTTTCGTAAAAGGAAAAGAACCTTTGGTAAAAATCCGTAATGCTACATGATCATAAGAATAAAATTTCAGAAAGCCATCTTATGATAAGAATAGCAAAATTCCAAATAAAAAAACGAACCACGAAAGAATGATGCTTTTATTGATACAAGAGGATGCTAACCATCACAAAATACAGAACTCCTAATGCTAACATTCATATTAGCGATAACCATTAATTTATATGATATCCTTCTGCTTCGGTGTTTGTTAGAAAACTATTTCAATATCATTTTGCCTAGCGATCTACATAAGCCTAATTGCTGTTAAAAAAAGGAGAAAAGGCAGAAGTTTTGCACGAGAAAATAATATAAAGATGAAGTAATCGTAAACAAATGTACATAACTGCTATGATGAAAATTTAGTTCGTTTAAGATAATTTGGTAGTAGATGAGAGTTTGACTATGGAAGAAACCAATTATTTTGCATTCGCGTGTGGATTTAAGTTGGTAGATCATTTAAATATTGATTACGTAGTAGAAGACGTCTGGGAAATTTTGAAAAAATTACAAAATCACTTTATAATTCAAACATTTTTTTATTACTTGTTGATTACTCTATGGCACGGCACGGAACTGCAGAATGGAGACTATCTGCACAATCCCATAATTTTTATTTGATTACTCTATGGCACGGCACGGCAGAATGGAGACTATCTGCACAATTCCATAATTTTTATTTGATTACTCTATGGCACGGCACGGCACAGCAGAATGGAGACTATCTGCACAATCCATTAATTTTTATTTGATTACTCTAATGCACGGCACGGCACAGCAGAATGGAGACTATCTGCACAATCCATTAATTTTTATTTAATTACTCTATGGAACGGCACGGCACTGCAGAATGGAGACTATCTGCACAATCCCATAATTTTTATTTGATTACTCTATGGCACGGCACGGCACGGCAGAATGGAGACTATCTGCACAATTCCATAATTTTTATTTGATTACTCTATGGCACGGCACGGCACGGCACAGCAGAATGGAGACTATCTGCACAATCCATTAATTTTTATTTGATTACTCTAATGCACGGCACGGCACAGCAGAATGGAGACTATCTGCACAATCCATTAATTTTTATTTAATTACTCTATGGAACGGCACGGCACTGCAGAATGGAGACTATCTGCACAATCCCATAATTTTTATTTGATTACTCTATGGGACGGCAGAATGGAGACTATCTGCACAATTCCATAATTTTTATTTGATTACTCTATGGCACGGCACGCCACAGCAGAATGGAGACTATCTGCACAATCCCATAATTTTTATATGATGCATTAAATTTTTAATATTGAATAGTAATAAGTAACTAGCACTATTTATAATTAAAGAACGCTCTGTTTTAATCCTGAGCAGGGACTGGGAAAAAGTCTACAGCAATATATATAAAACACAAAAATATGATGATATTTATTAACAAATTAAACTTAATCGAACAAATTGCTAATAAATCTATAAATTTCTAATTTTCAGTTAAAACCCAACCCCAATCAAGGCATCTGCCTTAGTAGTGTATATATGCCGGAGCTGGCGCAGAGCCATTTACCCTCCCATAAAAATCCCACCCACTTTTAGAAAACAATGGCTCTCAAAGCCTCCATTAAAACCGCACCCACTTTTAGAAAACAATGGCTCTCCAACCCTCCATTAAAACCGCACCCACTTTTAGAAAACAATGGCTCTCAAAGCCTCCATTAAAACCGCACCCACTTTTAGAAAACAATGGCTCTCAAAGCCTCCATTAAAACCGCACCCACTTTTAGAAAACAATGGCTCTCCAACCCTCCATTAAAACCGCACCCACTTTTAGAAAACAATGGCTCTCCAACCCTCCATTAAAATCGAACCCACTTTTAGAAAACAATGGCTCTCCAACCCTCCATTAAAATCGAACCCACTTTTAGAAAACAATGGCTCTCCAACCCTCCATTAAAAATCCCACCCACTTTTAGAATGTGATGGCTCTCCAACCCTCCATTAAAAATTCCACCCACTTTTCCAAAACGCCGCTTTTACAAACGCCACTTTTCCTCTTCATCGATGCTTCGAGAAATATTAGCCACATACTTGGCTTCTTGTTTCACTTCTTCGTAAATCTTTGGTTCAAATCCTAAAATCTCATGAAGCTTACTCTTTGATAAATCAAGCTTGTAGTGTTCTTTCAGTTTTATCACAAATCTCTGTCGAGCGAATATCACGCCAAACTGTATGGGAGGACTTTCGTCCTTGAAGTACTGCATCATGTAATCGTTTAGCTCCCCCAGAGTATAATTTCCATCCGGAATAGTTAGATCATACCAAAGGCTTCCATCATAGAATGAAAGCATGTTGTTCTCATAGGCCTTGCAAATGTTGTACCATGAAACCCATAAGGAAAATGATTGCAAAGCAACCCTCTTGATTCTCAGAGGCGTAGCGTATTCGACAGTAAAGTCTTCTGACTTCGGGTAGTCTTTTGAGTTTAATATAAGCAGAGTCATTTTATTATAAGCATTTTATTTTTTTTTATTTTAATGGGCTTTTACCTATTAAAATAACACACATGTTTCATTAAAGTAGCACTTTCTTCTCATTATGATCACTTGGTTCTTGAGTTAGGGAGTATAAGATGTCCCAAGGAGGGTGTCCTCTATTTCTCTTTTTTATGTATGTCATACTGAAGTAGCCACAACGCTCAGATGTGGGTTTCTGCAGGAAGCTTGAATTGTACCGAACTTCTTTGTTTGATGTTCTCAGGTAATGAAATATGTTTGCCGGGATAGTGTCATCCTTTAAAGTAGTACCTTTATATTTGTAGTCTCCGAATGAATCAAAATATTCTACAAAATTATTTTTTGGATCGTTGTAGTAAGCCACCCAATGTGTTCCAGGCCCTGTCGACAAGTCTAAATTAATAATTCCACTTTCAAACTTTCTCATCTTTTTGGGTAGCAAGTCTGATGTGAAGACGCCACGAAATCCTCTCTCACCATTCATGCATTCCTCAATCATTTTGTTCGAGATTCCCAGTTTTGTAGAACGCCTTTCCCCTTTTTTTTCTTTCCCCCGCAACCGGATCCGCTTACTTTATCCATAATCTTTTTGGCTCCCCATCCAGCTGCCCCCGAAAGAGCACCGGTAGCTAAAGTAGTAAGAATGGGAAGAAGAAAAGGCAAGAATCCACCATTTGTCTCCAGTTGTGTTTTGCTGATCTTTATGCGTTTGCCCTTCTTTAGTTGCTCGATCTGTGTTTGTGTAAGATATAGATCATGATTTGGCGCCTTGGAGGTATTGATCTGTAGAGTGACCTCCTCTTTTTTCTTGTGTGCAGTCTTTAACTTGTTGATCTGATGATCAGTCAGATGCACTTTTGTTTTAATGTAGTTACTCATTTATTATATGTAGAGAAAATTTTAGTTAGCTCAAAAACTTTGCGTAGTAGCTTTTTACAAAATCATTAGTTAGCTCACCCTTTTTCAAAAGCGCATCCAACAGAGTAACGATTTTATTGTAGAGCGTTTTACTTTTATTCCCTCCACATCTTTTATCCGTCAGTCGCGAAAGCAGCTCCACCCTATCGATACCCTCGCCTGAATAATAATTTCCATCCCTGAGTGTTTTGAGTGCTTTTGTATAGTTCCTCATCATTTGAATTTTGTAGTCGAACTTGTCCAACTCTTTTCTTAAATAGTTTTTCCTATCTTCATTATCTTCTGCACTGTTCTTCCATTCTTTTTTCATAGGCCCTTTTCTAGTTCCGAATTCTTTATTTCTGTCGTTGGCGCGTTTTATGATTTCATTCAGCTCGCCCTCACTTTTGTTCACTAATTCCGATGGTAGTTCAAAACCCTCTTCCCGAATGAAAGACTCGTCGATATCCTTATTTAAGTTTAAATTATAAATCCTGCGCTCCAAATCTTTTATTCCATAATCCAATTCTGGAATTGTTGTGGACTCTAACGATGGAGAGGATATTTCCTGTATTGCATCCTGAACAGCTTTAAGGTGTTTGTTTCTAGATACTTCCTGCTTAGTCATCTCTTCTGTCACAGGCTTATGAAACTCTGTTAACATTTCTCGAACACCTAATTTTTCTTGAAGCTGCTGCTCGTTTTTTCTTCTAAGATCTTTTTGTAACTCACCCAATCTTTTTTGGGCTAGTATCTGCCCCTTTATCTTTTCAATGCGTTCCTTTTCTAATTGATTCATCTTTATTACTTAGCAAATAAAGTTTTGCCTTAAAGTAAATGTTTTTGCCTTAAAGTAAATATTTTTTGCCTTAAAGCAAATATTTTCACCTTAAATAAAGATATGATTCGAATAAAGAATTACACGCAACCTGAAGAGTTTGCATATGCTGATCAGCATCCTTTGCTACCCAAACATCCCTTCAGACTTTTAATCACCGGACCTTCAGGGTGTGGTAAGACGAACTTGCTTCTTAACTTCATCTACGATTGGTTGAAGTTTGACAATATCTACGTATGTGCTAAAGACATCTTCGAGCCCAAGTATTCATCTCTACAAGAAACATACACGCAGTTTAATGATATAGAGGAAGATGATATTCATAACCTTAAAAAAATTAAGAAGGTTGATAAAGAAAGGTTTCTAAAAATGTTTCACAAGTTCAAGAAGGATACATTATTCACGTCAGAGTTGGGCGATTTTATTACAGTGGATGACCTTGATCCTAACATTAAGAATCTAGTGGTATTCGATGACTGTGTGACTGAAAAGAAGCAAAAAGTCATTGAGGACCTATTCATAAGAGGTAGAAAGAAAAATGCCTCCATCATCTATATATCGCAATCATATTACTCAACACCCATCAACATACGCAAGAACTGTAACTACTTTATCTTCTTCCGACTCCAGCCAAGAGAGGTTAAACAAATCCTGCGGGAAATCGATGGTAGTCTCACCAGCGAGGAGTTCAATAGTATGTACAAAAAGTGTGTCACGAAACCTCATGATTTTTTCATGCTTGATTTAGTGAACCCTGAGATGAGGTATAGAAAATGTTTTGATTCTTTAAATAAAGCATGGAACAAAAATTAGAGTCGTGGTTGTACGTATACAGGAAGAGTTACAAATTCTACAGTGATGTTAGTCTGTCTCTGACAGTTGCGAAGTTTCTGTTTGGTACTTCGAGTTTGACTGCTTTCGCTCTGCTTCCCTTAGCATCCTTGAGCATCGTGGCCAGTGTCATAGAGATTATTGATAAATCCTTGCATATCTCTGAACGGAAAGAAGAATACAAGTTTGCCTACAAGTTTTATAAGTCTTTACTAAATGGCTTGAGAGCAAAGACTATTTCGGAGGAGGAAGCATTGATTAAAGAGCAAGAATTTATTAAGGACTTAAAGTACTTCCCCATGGAAAAATATTTGAAGGAGAAAGGCTTGAACGGGTACGGAAAATAATTTTACATTCTTAATAAATGAGTAAGCAAGATAGGAAAAAGAAGGGTGGAGATTTAGTCGGTTGGATGCAAGACAAGCTCAACCCACCAGAAATGCATCTTCCTGGGTATCAATACTGTGGACCTTTTACGAAGCTTTCTAAAAGATTGACTAGGGGGGATCCAGGAGTCAACAGAGTAGATAAAGCATGCAAGAAGCATGACATATCATACAGTCAAACAAAAGACACCAAACAGAGACATGTTGCAGATGAAGAGCTTTTAAAGGATTTAGCCGCCATTGAAAACCCAAACAGTGGTTTTTATCCACTCGGGGAAAAACAAGCAAGGGCTGTTATCCGACCTATCATAAAAGCAAAAAGAGTTTTTGGACTAGGTGCTATTGTGACATATTGCTTGGCCTGTAAAAAGAAGACAGGTACGCTAAAGGCTGAAAATTCGGTAACAAGCAACGGAAGGCCTATTATGAAAGGTATGTGTGAAGAGTGTGGATCAAAGAAAAGCTCTTTTTTAAAGTTGACGGGGTAGCTCAGAACACCCCTAGACTGAGAGACGTGTACTATGATCCTGAAACTGGATATTGCGGCATCAAGGAGCTTCAGAGGAAGACTCGTGTTCCCAGAAAGGACGTCGAAGAGTTCTTACACCAGCAAGATGTTTACACCAAACACAAACCACTTATCCGTAAATTTAATAGAAGGAGAACTTACGTATCACACATTGACGACCAATGGCAGGCAGACTTGTTATTCTTAAAGCCACTATCAAGTGCTAATGATGGCAACATCTACTTACTAACAGTGATAGACATTTTTAGCAAATATGGTTGGGCTATACCAGTTCGCAGAAAAACGGGAGAAGAAGTCACTATGGCGTTTAAAAAGATCTTTAAGGAAAGAATTCCTCAAAAAATTCAGACAGACAAGGGTACCGAGTTCATTAACAAAGAGACGCAGCGACTGTTTAAAGAGAATAATATTCACTGGTTTACTACTGAAAACGTCGAAATCAAGTGTTCCATAGTGGAACGGTTCAACAGAACTTTAAACGGCAAAATCAGAAAATATTTAGCAGCTAACAATACAAAAAGATACATAGATGCATTGGATCAATTAGTGAAGAATTACAACAACTCATACCACAGAAGTATCAGAATGACACCTGCTGAAGCCAGTCTAGAAGAAAACAGTGGTGAAGTCTACCACAATTTGTTTAAAGAAAAGGTCATACGTAAACCTAAATACCAGGTAGGAGATAAAGTAAGAATATCAATATATAAGTCTACCTTCAGAAGGGGTTATCAAGCAACTTTTACAGAAGAAATATTCGTCATTTCTGAAGTGTTAGAAACCGACCCAATCACTTATAGAGTTAAGGATTTAAATAATGATGAAGTTAAAGGCACTTTTTATGAAAATGAACTAGTAAAGTATGATAAGAAAGACGATGTGTATATGATCGAAAAAGTCATCAAAAAGAAAGGGAACAAGTATCTAGTAAAATGGTTAGGTTATCCTGAGACCAGCTGGATTGATAAGAAAGATTTAGTTTATTTTTAATAGCTGACAAAGGCTATTAAAAATTATCGTTCACTTATTGGGGAAAAACTCCAGTTTAATGTTTCGAAGATAGTTCTGCAGATTTCTTCATTCTGAATCAGCGTCTTCTTGAGTTTAGGTAACTTTAAAGGAAGCCCCAAAATATGGATGTCGTAGCCTCTTTTCCGTAACATATGGTATAAGATATAGTCTTTGCTGATTAAGTTTTTACGGTCCGGATACAATTCAACGTATTTATTGATAAAGGATGAAAAATCAACCCCTAGCGCATCATCGAAAAGAAGATTATTCTTATCTAACCATTTAGAAAGGTTCTTCATTCTACTATCCTTCTTAGCTGTCTGCGCCTTTCCACGGTACAAATCTGCTATTTTGATAGGAGGGTTAATTGGGGTCATACCTCAGCTCTTCACTACATGCCTGGCAAACGTACCAGCCAACATCATTTTGAATCACATATTTATGCCCACATTCTTGAGATTCAGTTCCTACAGATCCTTTGTCTGAAGAAACTTTCATATCTAGACCTAGCATTCTTATTACTTCGAACACTTCCTCTATATCCATGTTTATTTTAGCAAGTCTTCCTTTTAAATGCTTTTAAATTTGATTGTACCCCTTCAACATTTTAAGCATTTAAAGAAAAGGTTTCTAGTATATAGAAAGACAAAAATGAATCTAGAATCGAAAACCGTCCGACAGTTGAAAGACTACTGTCGGCAACATAATATTCGAGGATACTCGAACCTTAAAAAAGTGGAACTGATCACCCTCATTCAATATCATAACGGTCTTTCCACTTTTCCTTTCCACAATGACTTGTTCAGCATGCCAAAGAAGACCAGAGTGCGTAAGATCAGGTGTTGCGAAAAGTTAATCAAGGAATCAAGCATAAATAAACACGTGCAAACTAAAGCTCACCAAAACTATATGAAAAAGGGGGACTCTGGTTCGAAGGCGGAGAAACCAAAGAAGGCAGCCACCTCCCAGGTGGAACACAGAGATGATTTTGAATATATGCAGGCGCTGCATCACATGACCATCAGCCAACTCCGTGAATTTTGTCGAACGCATGGTATTGCGGGCTATTCCAAGCTAGGAAGGAAGGCGGACATCATAGCATACATAGAAAGCGTATTGTTTAACCGTCACTTCGCATTTGACTCCGACCTGTTTTCAGATTCACGAGAGAGAAGGCTATATACCCCCCATGAAGTTGAGACAGCCTATGAATCTCGTTTGAAGACGTATGATATCCAAAACGAACACAATCTGATGCTTCCCAAAGACTTTCTGAACGATGTTTCATCACAGGTCCGGGGTCTGATCGCTAAACATCTGAAAAGACTGCATGGTCTCAAGGTTAATTTCCAGTTCCTCTGCGACTATCAAAAAGGGGAAGACGGAATGAGGGAAGAAATGGAGATGAACTTTAAAACAACAAATGAAGTCATCTTAGAGTCAACTGATTTGGTAGCTTATTACAGATCGGTTATCCAAAAGTTATTGACAGAAATGGAGGAGTTTGTTGCAAGGGGTTCAGGCTGGACGCTTGCCAGAATTAAAAGCCTTGAGGTGAGGATCAATAAATACAACCCACTGAGAGGCTCATCCTACATTGATTTACCGAAAAGAATTAAAGATAAAAAAGCCGTCATAAACGTACAAAATGAGGATAATAAGTGTTTCATGTGGGCAATACTCTCTGCACTGCACCCTATGGAAAAAGATGCCCAAAGAGTCACCAAATATAAACCGTATGAGAATGAGCTAAAGTTCGAAGGCATTGAGTTCCCAGTGCAGATGGAAGACAGAGTATTTAACAGGTTCGAGAAGTTGAATGACATATCGGTGAGCATATACTCATACGAAGGTAATGACATTTACCCATTGAGAATCACTAAAAATAAGGAAGACAAACACGTCAATTTGCTGTACACAAGGAATAAAGAAGGAAACAGTCATTACTGTTGGATAAAAGACATGTCGAAATTAATAAGTGCTCAATTAACTAAACATGAGAAAAGAGTATATCCCTGTGAAAGGTGCCTGTTATTTTATCACTCTGAGGAGGACCTTCAAGTTCATGAGACGGATTGTAGGAAGAACACGCCAGTAAAGATTGTAATGCCTAAGGAAGACGAATCTCTGAGGTTCAAAAACTACCAAAGGTCATTGCGAGTACCCTTTGTGATGTATGGAGACTTCGAGTGCTTGACAAACAAGATAAACAGCTGTCATCCCAATGAAGACGCATCCTTCTTGCATAAGTATCAAAAGCACGAGCCTATGAGCTTCACTGTCTACATCAAGTATAAACATGCAGACTACAAGGCACCAATCACGTACAGAGGACCCAATGCCACCAAACTGTTCTTTGATACAGTGAAGGCTGAGGCGCTAGCGATAAAGAACATTTATGATAAGAAGCAACCCATTAAAATGACCACCGAAGATGAAGAGCACTTCCAAAGGACCCATGTTTGCCATATCTGTGGCGGAGACATCAGGAAGAAACCCTCCCCCTATTCACCCAAGGATGAACCAGACTTCCGAAAGGTCAGAGATCATGACCATCTTCTTGATCCGGCGAAATGTGAATCGAACTACAGAGGGCCTGCTCACAACCTTTGCAACCTAAAGTACCAAGAGCCTTCGTTCATTCCGGTGTTTATCCACAACCTCTCTGGCTACGACGCCCATCTCTTCATAAAGGAGCTCGGTGGGGAGAAAGGAGACATTGATGTCATTCCGAACAACGAGGAGAGGTACATTTCATTCAGCAAGGAGGTCGGGGCAAAGATGTTAGATGTAGGCGATGGGAAGAAAGTAAAGTTGCCTGGCATAAAGTTGAGGTTTGTCGACTCGTTCAAGTTCATGGCTGCTAGCCTAGACAGTCTTGCGAAGAACGTAAAGGAGTTCAGGGAGACAGCCAAGTACTTCCCCAAGGACAAGCTAGACCTCGTCACCCGAAAAGGCGTCTATCCATACGATTACATGGACTCGTGGGACAAATGCGAAGAGACCAAGCTGCCCCCACAAGAAGACTTTTACAACCAATTGAATGAGTCTCACATAAAGGATGAGGACTACGAGCACGCCAAAAGGGTATGGAGGGCCTTCAACATTAGGACATTGGGTGGATATTCCGATTTGTATGTGAAGACTGATGTACTCATCCTTGCCGACATCATGGAGCACTTTCGAGATGTCTGTCTAAAGACCTATAAGTTGGATCCTGCATGGTACTTCACCGCACCTGGACTCTCCTGGGATGCCATGCTCAAAACCACAGAGGTCGAGTTAGAGCTGTTGACAGACTATGACATGATACTCATGCTAGAAAAGGGGACCAGAGGAGGTGTCTCTCAGTGTTGTAACCGATATGGGAGGGCGAACAACAAGTACATGAAGGACTATGACGAGAACAAGAAGTCCAATTACCTGATGTACCTTGACGCCAACAACCTTTACGGGTGGGCCATGAGTCAATACCTACCGCATGGTGGCTTCAAGTGGAGCACTGTGTCAGATGTGACCCAAGTAGCGGATGACTCAGACACAGGATACATCGTCGATTGCGACCTACAGTACCCAGCCCATCTGCACAACCTCCATTCAGACCTACCTCTAGCACCTGAGAGCAGGATGCCCGATGGCTCAAAACAACCAAAACTACTGACGACCCTCTATGACAAAGAACATTATGTGGTTCATTACAGGGTTTTGAAGCAACTGTTGCAGTTGGGGATGAAGCTCAAAAAGGTGCACAAAGTGTTGGAGTTTCAGCAGTCTCCCTGGTTGAAGAGATACATAGACCTGAACACTGAAATGAGGACCAAGGCAACCAATAACTTTGAGAAAGACTTCTTCAAACTCATGAACAACTCGGTCTTTGGCAAGACGATGGAAAATATCAGGAAGCGACTCGATATCAGACTAGTATGTGATCCCAAGAAAGCGGAGAAGCTCATTGCTAAGCCCAACTTCAAGGGGAGGACCATTTTCGACGAAAGGTTAGCCGCCGTGCATATGAACAAGACGAAAGTGATCTTTAATAAGCCAATATACGTCGGCATGAGTATATTAGATCTATCGAAGCATCTGATGTACGACTTCCATTATAATCTTATGAAGCCTAAATACGGGGACGATATCAAGCTATTGTACATGGACACTGACAGTTACATCTATGACATACAGACCGAGGACTTTTATGAGGATATGAAAGGAATGATTGACTACTTTGATACATCTGACTATGCAGAAGGTAACAGGTATGGAATACCGCGAGTCAATAAAAAGGTATTGGGGGAGATGAAGGATGAAAATGCAGGGAAGATCTTGGAAGAGTTCGTTGGCTTAAGATCTAAGATGTATGCTTGTAAAACTGAAAAAGAGCTAATTAAAAAGTCTAAGGGTGTTAAGAAATGTGTAGTGAAAAATAGGATATCTTTCGGGGACTATAAAAGCTGTTTGTTCTCACAGGAAGTACAGTACAGGACCATGAATCTCATCAGGAGCACAAAGCATGAGATTCATTCCATACAAGTGAATAAGATTGCCCTATCAGGAAAAGATGACAAGCGACACATATTGGAGGATGGTGTTCATACTTTGGCCTTAGGACATTATGCAATAAAAAAATAAACAAATGTAAACTATGGGTGGTATATATTATACATTTTTTTAATAGTTTTCGAACTATTAAAAGAAAAAGGGGGTGCTCGCCGAATGGGGTACCCTTCCGTGTCAGCGACTTTTGCATGTTCGTCCTAAGAGTGGGTTCAGTTTTTTTATGGGTGATTTGAGAGCCATTGTTTTCTAAAAGTGGGTGGGATTTTTAATGGAGGGTTGGAGAGCCATTGTTTTCTAAAAGTGGGTTCGATTTTAATGGGGGCTTTGAGAGCCATTGTTTTCTAAAAGTGGGTTCGATTTTAATGGAGGGTTGGAGAGCCATTGTTTTCTAAAAGTGGGTTCGATTTTAATGGAGGGTTGGAGAGCCATTGTTTTCTAAAAGTGGGTGCGGTTTTAATGGAGGGTTGGAGAGCCATTGTTTTAAAAAATTATATGGGTGAAACAGAGCCATTACATTTCTAAAAGTGGGTGGGATTTTTATGGGAGGGTAAATGGCTCTGCGCCAGCTCCGGCATATATACACTACTTGCCTTTTCCCTACAGTAACTGCATTACTGTAGACTTTTGCCCAATCGCTGCTCAGTGTTCAAACAAAGCGGTCCGAAATTATAAATAGTGCTAGCTACTTGCTACGTCCCTCCCTTTTGCTGCATATGCTTGCTAGCTAAAGGACTTCACTTGTTTGGCTGTTTTTCTTCATTATTAAAAATTTAACGCGTCATAATTAGGGTGCAGACTGTCCTCATTGCCCTGTGCCATGTCATAAAGTAATCAACAAGTAATAAAGACATGTTTGGATTACCGAGTGACTTTGTAATCCTTCAAATGTTCCCGTCATCTTCTACTATGTAATCGATATTTCTACATCACTACATCTAAGTTTGCTTCATTATATATATACATATATATATATATATATTTCGAAAGAGAGAGAGATAAGCTAAAGATTATTTAAAAACTTCTGGATAAAAATTGTTTCCCGATCCACATTTCGGAAATAACTGGTTTTAATTAGAAATGAGTATAATATTCATTGGGGAAACAAAGAGAAATTTCACGAAACACTATAAAGCTAAAAGAAGGGGGGAAGATTGGAAGATCTGTACTTTTGAAAAATTTCATCAAAGAATAAATAATGATCTGAAGTAAGTTTTAAAAAAATTAACTTAATAAACTTGAGCATATTAATTAAATAACTTTCAAATAAAATATTTTAACCATAAAACATTTTTTTAATTTAAAATTTTTATATTATTTCTTTTTTTTTTCAATTACAAAGAATAAATATCTGTACTTCATCTTGAAAACTCCTTACGAAAAATATTTCGATGAAATTTCTTTTCCAACGTTTGAGATACATTTTGCACAACATTTGTCTTAAGCAAAAATATTTGCAGAATTGACGATGAAAGACTTCCGTGATATTCCATCAAATAAGAAGAAAATACAGTCCTTCCGTTTTATAGATTTGCTGCCATTACCAGGGTTTTATAAAATAAATTCTGTTTGAATGTGAAATACCAATTCAAAAAGACCTTAAGTTCTGTCTTAAAAACGGCCACATTATGCAGCATTTTGAGCAAATAAAGCATTGATACTGTCAAATACACGGATTATTTACTAGATATAGTACCAAAAGCCTTTAAAGATTCAAGAGGTACACTAAAGTTCGTGCAAGAAAATATTACTGCTTTCAAGAGCCAATAAAAAGCAACTTCGTCATATTGATGCGTCATATGCACTGTCACATTCTGTCAGTTAAATATTATATTCTACTAAATTCTTGGATAATTTCGTTTATGAATAATACCTACTTCTTAACGTTTACCGAACGGAATGATTTCGCAGTCATTTTCGTTATTTTTTACGTATTTGTTGTGGGTTGAACATGATAAGATCAGTGCATATAAGTGATAGAATCTTTCCGTTACAATGCAAGAAATTACTTGAAAACAGAGATGTGTACGTGAGTATGTTTAGCTGTAACTAAGCGTATTTATTGTACAGTAAGAATTCTAACTTAGGGAATGGCCGAGGCAAAAATACTGCGGCACGGAGATTTTCCAAAAACTGATACTTACAACCTTCGTACCTAGGGAACCTTGTCACATTTTGCATTCCGATTTCTGTCCCTTCCTTCAAAAAAATTTTCAACTAATAAAAGGATAACTCATCAAATAAGGAAAAACCGTCACTAATGACGAAGTATGTTTTTCATTTTTGTTGGAATCATAGGCAAATGCCGCCGCATCTCTTTTCCATTGTGAGTTGAGGCTGGCTGATCTTTATATACCCATGATACCAGGTAGTTCCATAATACAAAAACAAGACTTCAGATTTTTTTGTGAGATTGTTGTGATCATTCATAGTGAAAGTGACAGCTGAGAGCTTATTGTTCTATTTTAGCCTGAAATTGACGATAGGCGTGAGAAGCAAACACAAGGAGTGATCCTTCATTCATCATGATTATCAAAAAAGCAAATTTTCACCTTTTCCCCAGGTTAGGAATACAGTAGCTTTGCGAAAGGTCAACATTATACACATTTTTTATTATGAGTGTTCAAAGCCGAATATTCAAAATCAATGAGGTTCAATGCCGTATCCAGAATGTAACCGCAACTGAAAATTTTAAACTACAATACTTTTTTTAAAAAAGCATAGCTGACATTTCTATTAAAATGCTTTCCGATACTTTTAATTCTTAATACTTTGGATCCCCATGCTTAGCGTTAAATCTTCAGACAAAGAAGCGTCATCAGCCATGCTACCTTATTTCCAACGCTTTTATAACGTTATTTTGTTAACTGCGACTTCCCGTTTATGCCACTCGGTTGGCAAAAGAGTTAAATGTAATATTGGGGTTTTGTGACAGAATATGAAGACCCAGAAAAAATAATTAAAATATTAGCTAATCTTTGCAATACTGATTTGCGGATAAAGGAAACATGCTTTCTTAAATTTTGTTGATCGATTTCAATTTTTTACATTGTGATTTATAGGGACAGAGATTTCCCTTTCAATATAGCACTATGTGTTAATAAGGCATAGTTGCCAATCTTGAAATCTTAAAATCCGGCAGATTTTCCCAAGGAAACGGGAGAAACCGGGAGGAACGGGAATTCCAAACTGCTTGAATTCGCTTAATGAATATTATTTTATTTTTTTGAATTCGTGGTTCAAGTTACTGAATTATTTGTAATTCAATTCAGATGTGAAATATATTAGCATTTAATTGGATATTTTAAATTTTACGTTCCTCGGCTAATTTCACTCTGCAATTTTCTTACACTTTTATTCCAAGAAAATCTCAAGGAAGGACGGAAAACTTATTTGTAGAAAAGTTTTAAGGCACTTTTCCGTTTTGCCGGCGCAGGCGATAAAGTCGCCAATAGTGGTACAATCGATGCCAAACGGAATATTCTCGCTAGTAACCTTTTACGCATCATTTTCAAAACAAATCGCAGCCATTTCTTATCAGATTGATTGTTTCTTTCAATACTGGCATACAGTTATATAGAATTTTTATCAGATAGTTCAATTTTATGCCCTAAGGCCATTCGAGGTAATTAAGTCAATTAGGATGGAATCACACCGCTCACCCGAAGGCGAAAATATAGAAAAGGTGAAGTCAAGGGTTAAATTCGTCAGTTCTAATGAGAATGCACTAGAGAAGTAAAGCACTACGATTTTACATAATTTCTGAGTAAGCTATTCGTACGAATCGAAATAATTTTTGCATTAAAACTTGCATTCCAAATTAAGATTTAACTTGAATTTAATGTAGACAATTGACAATTGCTAAGAGAATTAGATTTTTGTAGCGTAGTTAACGCGAGATGAGATCACTTGGGGTCACGTGATATGAACCGTCAAATCAGGATGTTGAACCATGAAAGCCTAGTAAGTTCTTAAATTAATGTCTTTTTACAAATTTATTGGCTTTTTGCAAAATTTAAAACAGTATTAAAATGTTTATGCCTTCAAAATGAAAAATTCTTAGAACTAACATTTTTTATACTGTATATTGTCGCCAATAAAGTCTGCTTGGCGAGATTTGCGCCGGCGAAACGGAAAAGTACCAATTTTAAATACGATGAAAATAAAATTAATTATTAATATATATGCTATTTGTGTGCATAAACTGAGTAATGTAAGGTTTGCTGAAGCAAACAAAATTAAATACAAACATTAACTCATTAAACACTGTTTGAATCTTCATATAAAATTCTAAAACTGTCTATAATAGGTTAAGACAGCTCTGTTCAAATGAAGTTTAATAAGACAAAGATAAATGAAATGTAATTAGAAAAAATACAATTCAGATAACATAAAATTTAACAAGAAAAATTTTTCTGAAAATAAGAGGTAGGGTTCGCCTAATTTAAATTTCAATAATTCAATAATTTCTATTTATTTCTGGAAAACATTTCTCTAAATAAAAGATAAAAATTAAAGAGTGGGAGATCTGATGCTCCATCGGGAGGTCGGAAGATAAGGTGAAAAACTGGAAGAGTTGGCAACTATGATTAGGATTTTGCTTGACAAATTATCTGTTAAAAGGACTAATCTTTTAATTTTATCGCAAAATTAATTAAAATTAAGCAGCTGCACTTCAATTTTAAAATGTAGATTTTATAGAACTATTTACATTAAATCATTGCATTAATCATTCGAACTGAAAAATTCTAAAGTTGTTTAAGAAGCTTAAAACGAAATGTGCTGTAGATTTCTTTGCGCTGGACAGAATGATTGAAAGAATCGCACAGAAGTTTCGCGTTAGAATGCTTGAAAAAAATTGCACTGGAATTTCACACTGAAGTGAATGTTTGAATGTTTAAAAATACTCGAAAAAAGCTTTACAAGAAAAGTTACGTAAAATCGGATATTCAGTATAATAAGGACGATAAATCATGTATTCAAGCCTCTGAAAATAAATAAATTACTGCACATACTTACAAACTACATCGCAGTATTTACGGTCACTACTTTTATTATCGTTGTACATTATCATACTACAAGAAAGATGAAAAACGTATTTCCATACATTCAAGTGCAAACTTTGATGAAATATTCAAGAATGAATAGCTTAGTTTTCATAGCCATTAATCCATTGAAATTTCATATTTTCAACCAGATTTAGGGAAGAGGCACAAAATGAAAACTATCCACTTTGGCAGTTAATATCTCTTAGGAAGCAAACCAGCGCCAGTTATTAAATTTTTAGTCCATCTCACGAAATTACTTCCATCTTCGTAAACGTTGCCCTAAATCTGGAGAACTTTCAAATCAAAAATAAAAACTGTTTTAATGTTTTACAAAATATGAAATAGATAATAAAACAAATTCCAAATTTGAGCTTCCAGATGCCCATATTCGAATACAGGACTACGTTATTCAAAATTTTATATCTGTAGGTACCGTTGTTTTTTCACAGTGCGAGAAACCTACATGCATTCATGCAGATTCTTCATTATTTAATTTCTTTAAATATAAAGCAGGGATTGGTGGCAATAATTTGAAAAGTGAACCGACATTTACAGTGAACCGACGCAAAATGCCAAAATGAAATTAATAGCCCTTCTGGGCAAATTGTCCCTTTGGACTAATAAAGGCATTTTCAGCAGATTCATTCACAGTTACACGTTTATAATGCTTATGAAATTTAATACTTTAAATTCATATCATTGCTGAAAGGTTTCATAAAAGTAAAGCATTCAGTAAATCGCTCTTCTTAGACTCCACAGAACTTAGAACCACATTTTTTAAAATTTCTTCCTGATTGCACTATTTATTAAAAATTTCGAACTGAACCAAGTGCTTTCGGTAATATTTTCCAGACTGATCAATAAGTTGGCATAAGCTGGATACTGAACGAGCACAATTTCATTAATAAATTATGAATTACTTCTCTACTAGTCATGTTCAAAGATACTATTATCAGTATCTTCAAATATACTCCATTAAATATGATGGAAGAAGCACACTAGTAAAGTAACTCAGTTTCCGTAGTTTTTTGAGTTCAAGACAATAGCTTTATTTCCCTACTTTTACAGACCAGAGAAAGTGCAATCGTCAGCAAAAATTTTGAATGGCGAAAGTGAAATAGTCCGGAAACAAATTCAATTTTGCAGCCATCCGCACTTCGATTTTTCCCCCTAACGCGGAGACCAGCAACATAACTAGAAAATAACGCATTGTTCTGGAATTATTCTTACTTTTCATCTTCAAGCCAGAGAAATGTTCCCATTTTTCGCCAATTCCTTTTCGTTATATTCAGCTCACGTGTTTAATCGTGAAGAAACGGTAAAAAAATAAATGGTTCAGCTTAGTACCATGATACTAAATTTCCTATTCCCTATCTTCGCATCATAAAAACTTCAGAATGTTCTTCGTCGTTGTTTTCGGATTTAAACCAACCTAACTATTAACTGACTATCCTGTGAACATAACAAGAGGATATCCTTGATTCCCGATGACCATTTTTGCTATAATTGCATCGAAAATATTATTATGGTTCAGCTTGGAAAAACAGATAGTGTCATGTTATCTGAGAATGAAATCAAACTAGTAACAGATTTGTTTTAACCGCTGCTTCTGTTACTTTAGAACGCAGCTATGTTATGGAGCTGATGGGCATTAATTTTCATGAAGAATTTTCACACAAAGTATTGATGAATTGATACTTTCAGGATTTTAGTCCTATTATTCGCGATATAATGTAACAAAATAAAACAGAAAAATATTAATAAGTTTTAGCTTTCCAGTACCCATACTTTTCTTTACGTATTCGTACATTAACACCTGACCCGATATATTTGATAAGTAAATTTCCATGATGAAAAAGACTCCCACTACACATTAAATTCCATTAATTCGTCACATTATCTGATAATCTTAAAACAAAATCTGATGTAGCGGATGTCACTGCTATTTTCGTAAGATTAAAGCGAAATTTGGTAATTACAGAACAATACTTTTGTAGATAATCCAATAATTAAAAAAAATGACACATAAGAGTCTATACCAGGGGTACTCAACCAGAGGGGAATTCCCCCTTGGGGTGATTTTATGGTTTCAGGGGGGATGTTGTCAGCCTTTTATTTACCTGTTAAGTGTTTAGTTTATGAATATAAAAAAAAAACTACTTTTACTCAAGTTTTGGCGTTTATCAGCATTTCTGTATTTTTTTCTTTTTTGATTTATAAAACACATTAGAAAAATCTAAATTTAAATCAATTTATATGTATTTTTCGTGTTTTGGAAAGAGGGAATGACCGTCTAGCAGTGGGGAAAGGGGTGCATAAGGCAAAAAAAAAGGTTGCGAGCGATCTATATAGTGTCACAGCTCAAAAAGTACTTAAGGGTTTATTTCGTGCCATAAGGAATTAATATAAGAATATAGAATAAAAAGATACGGTTAAAGAAGGTCACTAGGAAATGTGTCCATTTTGTAAAGTCCTATACGTTTTTTCCGAATGTTTGTTAAAATTAAATCTACTAACCAGTGATTTTCGCTTACGGGACTACCTTCAGGCCCTAGTATGCACAAATCGTGCACTGTAACAATCAGTGTAAAATAAAGGTATCCGGTGGCGTGCATCACATATCACTAATGTCCCAAAAAACGTGCTATTCAGCCGGCAAGACAACTCATCTTCAAGTAGGCTTCAATAATGATTGCTACACATTTGGCGTTTAGTATACGATAGTTTCTTTTATTTCATTTGTGGAGCATCGTCTGGCAAAGAGAATAGTAGTAAAAATTGCATAATAAAATTCTCTAATCATCCTTCTCATCGTTTTATACATTACTGAGGTAATTGCACTCCTATACAACACAAATTCACTGAAATGAAAATTTTTTTAATGTTTCTGACTTGCTGACTAACCTACACATCGTATATATTATTTCTTTAGGATTATTACAAATATCCTCTTCCTAGTCTAATAATATAACTTTTCGTTTAATTAACGTTTAATTTTCGTTTAATTTCATAATCAGATTCAAAACCGGTGTTCACATATTAACGCATTCCATTTTTATTAAGAAATCATATCTCATAAACATGACAAATAAATGCATCTTCTTAAAACATATAACAAATTCAGTTTAATGCAATAACAAATACGCGCAGTGCCGCATATAATTTCAATTATTTCACTCATTAATGAAAACATAGTTTTAATTATTTCAGTGATTACGTTTTCAATTTGTGAACTTAATTTTCTGCATTATACTAAGAGCCTGAAGATAATAAATGTTTTAATTGACTCGGATTTTACAAGTTATTAAACCGTACAGCTCAATATTTTCTTAGATAATACCTCAGAACGTGAACTTCCGATACATAATCATCTTTAAAAACTTCAATTACTGTCATCACTCAAAGTGAGAAAAAAGCAGCTAGAGACAAAATTATCGATTTATTAATCAATTCACACTTTAAGATTTGACCTGAAATGAAATATTCCATTGAAAGAAGTTACGCTTTTGAGACTTTTTTTATCCCTTTCTTGTTCAGGAATTTGTTATTTTATTATCACTGACGTGGGTGATATTTTATTTAAAGAAATCATAGCTACTTCTCTAAAACTGAATCCGATAAATATGGTTAACATATTTCTTAACAGATAATCTTCAGAAAGTAGCAAACATGCGAGATTTAGTTATACGTCTAAAAACCTTCACGTTCTTGATGACTTTTACCATAAATTTTTGAAAACATATTCACACCGAAATCTTACTTTCCAAATCTAGAGAATTCAGTAACCATCTATTCTTAAAGTATATCCCCAATGTCTGTGGTCGATAAAGTTGCTACGTCTTTACCTAATGATATCATTGTCTTTATGCTCCCAATATTTCACTGGGAGTAACGGTAGCAGCGTAGCGTACTTTTCGAGGCCCTTGAGGAAACAGTTTTTTTCTTCCCTTTTCATATTTCATGGGCCTGCGCCTTTTCGAAAAGCAGTTTTTTTTCCACTGATATTTATCGTATTCATTTATGTTTCTGAATTATGTAATGTGTTCGCCCGGAGGCTACGTGCCGCTATTTTTTGCGCAAAACGTTGAGCGCTGGTTTACATTCAATGGTATTAGTTTTATTGGTTTGTTTGGAAGAAAGGGAATGGTAGCATTCACGCGTTCTTTGTAGGAAGAGATTTTAGTTCAAAAGCATATATAAAAGGGAAACGCCAAAAAATCTGCAACTCAAACAATTAAAATCATAGAACAGGATCTCATTTGGCATAGAATTATTTCTTATTATTTGCAAAGCGAACTATTTTTTCAGTAATTATTGTTACATTTTCAAACTCCTAAACAGATAAAGATATACCTGCATATACGTTACGGCGCTACAGTTAACAAATCAGTCAGGCTATTGGAAAGCCCGAAGTTCAACTCTGAAGAAGCGCACGGTTGATTTTTCTACGGTTTTTCATTTCCAAATTCCTCTCACATTACAAACAAACGATGCCCTAACTAAAAACGGTTAGTCTATGTCTGGTGACAAAACTTCACCACCAGATTTGGAATGCCCGAGATAGGGATGCTCTTGTGATGTAATGGTCAGAATATCTGTCTAGTAATTCGAAAATCTTAAGTTCCAAGATCAAGAGAATCCCCATTTCGGGCATTTCAAATCTAGTAGTGAATTTTTGTCACCAGACATGGACTAACCATTTTAGTTAGAACGTCATTTATAGAAATAAGAGGAATTTGGAAGTCAGAAATCATAGAAAAATTAACTGATTCTTCTATTTTCTCGTTCTCATACTCTTTTTGTCTCTATTAATTATTTGACATTTATACGAAAATAGATATAATGTAATACTTACTTAATCGAACACGGAATTTAAATTATACATATGGACTTCTATGCTAAGAAAAGTGTTTCTGTGAAACCGTTGCCCTTAAATCCGATTGTTAACAGCATTTTAAAAAAAATCAATTCATACATATTTCCCTTTACAATTCTTTTATTTTAATGAATAGCATATATTTAAATTGAACTACGAAACCTGCAAGCTCAGTATCTACTGTTATGCATATTATAAGCAGCATCATGAAATTCAAATCTTCCTAACTCAAATTATGCAAAGCAAGAATGAAAAGGCAAGACACTTTATCAATGTTGGCCAAACTAAAATTTATTTACAAGGAAAGGGAAAAAAGTTTTTTTTTTTTTTTTAAATTTTTATTTAAATGAAGAAAATTCTTTATTATTTACTATTAAACTGAACTAAATTATTTTAACACACGAATAATATTTAAAACTTTCTAGTTCAATTTTTTTTTTTAAATGTCTTCAAAAAGTTTCAGAAACTTTCGTTTAAAATAACAACGAAATTTGATTTCCAGCTTTACTGCAATCTTATTAATATGCTAATTCTTCCGTACACTTACTTTAAAATATAATCTGGTTCACATTCAGTGGTTGAAATTTTACGTGTTCACAGACGGCGAACATTGTTTGTATTATGTATTTTATTCAGTCCATTAATATTATTTCATTCTAAAAATCCATAAAATGCAAACCTGTCTTCACTTGTGATACTTGACCGCATTCCTTTATTGTCTTAAAGCTACTCATCTAGCATTTCTAATTAATGCGTGCATAAAAATTTGAAAATGTTATTACATTTTTATCTGAATAAAAATATTTTAATTGATATTCAAATTTTTTTAAAATAATTTCTGCATTATTAAATGCGTATGGTTATAACTAACATCAATGTTGGATCATTACACATGAATTTCAGTTTATATGTGATTACATGTTTATTTTACATTATATATATATGAAAAAATGCCTTTTCATACTTTCATGTATAGTTATACAATTATACGATTTAGTACTTTAATTAAAATATCAAACGCAATTTTCTTAAAATATTCAAAAATCCAATTAAGACCAAAGATCTTAAAAAAAAGTGCTTCCACTAAATTTATGCTTAAATTTATGTAAAGAAAACGAAATGTTTGAATTCTTCAGATCAGTGCCTTATAGAGTTACACTAAAGCAGCGTTACAAAAGATACAGAGCTTTCTCTCTGCTTTTCTCAATCTTTACCTACGCTTCCACTTCAGAATATTTGCACATCATATTTAGATAAATTCATTTCGCTATCACTGAGGCAGAACACCTTCTTTAACGTTACAAAATTAACAAAAATGCAAAATTTTGAACTTATGCATTTAATTAAACAAAGATGTGTAATTATCAGTTACACATATACATCCTAAAACTTCTTGCATTTATCTTGCAAAATGAAGCTCACTTCAAAATAAATATCGCACAATATGTGCAAGTATTTTCAAATAATTTTATTAACATACCAAATACGATACAGTGGATGTTCCCATTATGAACTTCATTTCCAACTAAAATCTTCCCCCTCCCTTCAGAACATTTTAAAAATAGATGCTCAGTTTTCTGGGTTTTAATTAAACGATAATTCGAACGTTTTGAACTAGAAAATCAGTAATCTCATATCCCCATCATTTACTGCCGAATTAAATAATTTAGAATAAATCTCTGATAACTAATTAACAAATTAGAAAGGAATGTAATTTGAATCAAATTTAAAATATGCCAAAGTAAACAAATTAAAGAGGGTGAAAAAATTCTCAACCAAAGACTTTTTAGAATAATCAAGTTCATTTGTCTTATTTTACACGCATTAAGAAATAAAATTTCTACTGCACTTTATTGCCGGCAGTTAACAATTCTATTAAAACTTAAGCTATTTTCCCCTTTAATTTGAGTTTGTCCTATTGACCAAAACTGCAAATAACGTCTACAGCCATTTTTGTTTTTCAAATGATTAAATTTTATATTTGCTTGGTAATTTAGAGTATAGAAAATCTGACTTCTACTAAAAGGTTCAAGCTTCTTTCTAACAGTGGCTTAACAATTTTGCGTAGATAGAAAAAGTAGACTTCGAAAAGCCAATTTTCTTACAAGCAGTTTAGCACGCTTTTAATTTAATCCGATACTTTTGTCTACTTTAAAGATAATGGAAGTGCTGACAGTACACTATACAATATCCCTATCGACCGATATGTTTCAAATCAACTTAACTTGATAATCAGGCCTTCTTAAAACTGGAACCTATTAGTTAACGCGGTGACTTTTCTGAAGTCAATTTATCGGACTTTTCACGCCCATTGCCCCATTAATTCAGCTTAAGCAAGCACACCGGCCGCTTTCCTTGAAATCGATTTTATTAAAACCGCAAGGAGCCAAAAGCGGTCATGGAAGAAGAGAAAATCCTGAAGCATCCTTCATTGCATTATCAGTGGCGAGTTCATGGATGGGTTTTACTAAAAGTTCCGGAAGAAGGTACCTTGGAAAAATCGATGAGCAGTCCAACTTCTGTCATGTCGAGTCTTTTGGATTATGGTATTTCCGCAGATGAAAGCAGGGTGTTAATTGAGTTCGCAGCGCCGTCGACAAGCTCGTCTCGAGGATTAGTTACGGTATATTGTTCCGTTTGCTGTCGCTGACAAATGGTCCCGCAAGAAGATGGGTATTTCTGTTCGAAATATGTGGAACAGTATGCAGAAAAGTTTAAACAAGAAACCTTCATGTAACAGATGTTAATGTTTTCGTAACTGCTTCAAAAAACTTGCCAAAACTGTCAGCACGAATAAGCTTCATGAGCACTTGTGACATAATATTTAGATATATATGGTAATTTCCATCAGAATTAAAAAGAATTATAACTACTTAATGACATATGCGAACTAATTTTGACTTGTCTGCTATATTTCAAATGTAAACACAATGAGAGAATTTGACGTGACAGAGCTTATCAACCCACATTTTTCTCCAACAAATTAATGAAATTCTCTCAACGTGTTAGCTGAGCTTTCAACGCTTAATTCGACAACAGGTAGCATAGAAAAATTAACAGCTCAATGTTTTCACCGTGACGTATTTCAAAGAAAATTCAAATCAAATAATGTTATCCGGTACCTGATACAAGAAAATCATTTTGCGCTTTTGCAGCTGAGGATGATGGTTCGGTAAAATAATCGAAACTAGTCCAGTGAAAATTTGAAAATATAACGCTGATTTTTTGTTGTTTGACTTCTAAATTAATATTTGTTCGGCGTGTTATTGTATCTTAATTACAAGAAAATCAATTTAAATCTAACGCAGAGAAAAATTAAAATCTGGTATAAAAATGTGAAGAAAATAATAGTGAAGAAAGATGTGATATATTATTCCGTTGGATTATTTTTCATTTTATTATAAACTATATTCTATTCGTAGCGAATGGATGGTATTAAACTTCTGCTCCCGCTTACCATGCAAGTCGAAAGAAATGGCTAAATTTTGGAAGTTCTACTCAAACTTAGTTTATTAATCTTGGCAAAGATGACGCCTGCTATTTGCCTTGAGGAACAATGTATTTCTTGAAAAATGTTCTGAGGAAAATAAACTAACATTTAATTTATAGGTTAGGAAATCCACAGAAAGCCCTTTTCGGCATTAATTTAAATACAAAATTTGACAATATCTAAACTTTAGCTAAGCTTGACATTTTCTAGTGGAAAACATTCTGGTCACTTTCATTTATGTGTGTAGGGACAGTAATTAATAATGCAATAATATAATATTTGCCGATTTTTGTTACAGACAACCGGTCTCAGTTACAAAAATACCTCAAATACTAGATTATTCTTTTTATAAGTTAAAGGGAAGATCATTTCCTAGTTTCCTAGTAGCAACTCTTTCTCCAGCGTACCTATTCGGGCCCAAAAAATATAGTTAGGATTCGAGGTTTTTAGAAGCAATATATGTTTAGAGACAATACAAAAGCTAAAAGTTATAACTGCAGAAAATATGTAAGAAAACTTCTGGAAAAAAAAACAGTTTCAAAAACCGATCAGAATCAAGATATAGTATTAAAAACCAAGTTATTTTATTACAAAAAAACTGAATAAATTAATGAAGCTATTGTAATATGTTAAATATAAAAATTCAATATTGAAAGCTAAATTTACTTAACGAAAAAAGTAGTGTAACTAATGCACTATGTTAAATGTGTAAATTTATTATTAAAATAAATCCAAATTTATCAATCGGATGAAAATGCTATAATCTACCTCATTCCGAACTAAACTGGAGAAAAGTACTTTACTGTCAGTAGGTAATATTATACTTATGAACTAATTAATCAGGTACATTACTCGTAGGAATTTGATTTGAATCTGGAATCACAAACGTGATGTAGTTCAGTGTTATTTAATCGCTTGGAATGTTCTAATTTGCATGCATTCGAGTAGCTGAACAATAAGAAGGATGATACTAAGTTAATAATCATGCTGTACTATATTATACGCAACAAAAAAATTTTGGCATAAAGGACAAATCTTTGAAGCAATTTTGCACTGAGAAGAATCTTATAGCTCACTTCCCAACTACATATGTTAGCGCTCAAACGGTTTTAAAAAATGAACAAATAAGAGTCGCTTACTTTACTGTCATCTGTCTTAAAAAATGCAACACAGCGGCTGTTGTTGCATTTTTTAAGACAGATGACAAATATCAGATTACGATTACCTATAATATGTAGAACCAAAGATCTAGGACATTTTGAAGGACCAATGCATTGATTCTAGCATCGCAAAAACAAAAGACTGTATTTTTCTCTGGAAATGTTTTCTTGAAAATGCTGACTAAAGAGAGCCAGGCCTACAGCGTTCAGAAAAGAACAAGAGGAAAAAGAGGACGCAACACCCTGTCTCTGTTTTTAGGGAACATGTATGGACTATACACTTTGATCCCCGACGACAACAAAATGCAAAATAATATGTCTGATAGCACTATTCGTCAGGTTATTATCACACATGTTATATCATAAATGACGATTCTTAGCCATACTTTTTTCCCGAAAGCAGAGGCATGATGTTGCAGCCTAATTTGCAATTATAACTACTTAATGACATATGCGACCTAATTTTGACTTGTCTGCTATATTTCAAATGTAAACACAATGAGAGAATTTGACGTGACAGAGCTTATCAACCCACATTTTTCTCCAACAAATTAATGAAATTCTCTCAACGTGTTAGCTGAGCTTTCAACGCTTAATTCGACAACAGGTAGCATAGAAAAATTAACAGCTCAATGTTTTCACCGTGACGTATTTCCGAACTACTGATAACTGGAGAAAAGTTGCTTAGTCTTGCATTAGTCATTTCCTACTGCATCTGTTAGATGAAACACTTAAGATGCAAAGCATGCAACAAAAAGCGGTGTCTGAATTTTTCGCAAGCTAAGGAGATTTAATTTTCTATTATTGCATAGCTTGCGTAACCGTCAGGTTAACAAGTAACTGAATAAGTTTAGTTTAAATCTCACCTGAGTTTGTTTCACAGTGTTTTTGCAGTTAAACACGGGCGATAAATCATATGTTCATCTTTACTGTTCTACCAATTAACGTTTAAAGTAGCGTGGAACCGTACAGTTTTATGATATGTCAGTGTCATAAGTAGATGGTAAGTCAGAGTGGTATGATCAATGTTCCGTGTGTACACTACTTCCATTTCCATAACTTTAAACGGTAGAATATTCTCTAAAAGCTGTAGCTTACCTGAATATTGTTGTTAACTGTAAACTGTACCGCTCACAAACACTGGGCTTTGAAGGACTCTTAAATTCTAAACTACAAGGCTCCATTGGCCCAAGAACTTAACAAATGCTTTAATGTATTTTAATATCAATCGCAGTCTTTAAACTGAATCATTCAAACAACTCTGAAATGAGTTCGAAAGCGCTGCTTATACGAAAACCAAGTACCCATATATGCACCCGTTGCATGCAGTCATAGCAGCGCAGGCTGGAAAGCAGTTTCAGAAAGCAATTCTGTACCTGCAAAGCAGTTTCAGAAACTCGACACCCTGCCCAAATAAATTCAAACTATTTTACCATCGGGAGTTAATAAAACATTTTAGGTGACTGTTGTAAGTAAGTTGGTGTACTCATTAAAGAGTACAGGTGAGGAGTGATGTAGAAAAAGAGAAAGAGGGCGCTGCGCCGCCCGTATGTTTAGCTAATTACGAATTTTCACCAGAGAGAGTTGAGAGTGTGAAGAGAGTGGTTGAGAGTGACATAAACTAGATATCCTGTAATCTGTATATAATACTTCTATATAGTCTTCTCTTCACTAAATAGATTTAGTTAAAGAAACGTGTCTTTATTTAGGTAAATAGAACACAAGAACCACCGATAATGGAAGATTAAACAGTATGTAGAAAAATAATTACTCAGTGTCTAATGCTTAGATGGGAACTCTCTTTCAGAATATACCCACTCTATTAGTTGAATTACCCACCAGATTTTTGTTTTCTGTATACTTGACTTTCAAAATTTTCTGGGCTCCCGTTCACACATTTTACGCTTCATTGTCTTAGCATGACGCATTACACTTCTCTTATCCCAAAATTCTTTTAAAGGCACAAAATTTGAAAACTTAAAACAACTTGAAGGACAATACTGTTAATGTGTCCATAAAATAGTTATTTTTTTATCTACAGAGACACTTCCTAAACAGACCTTATTTAAAAGTGTAATTTCTAATACAAGAGTGGTGCTGCTGAATGAGTCAATCGGATGATTTATGGTCATACTGTTGATTAAAAAAGTCATTTCAGAATGATGGAATAATTTGTGTTCTTGTAAAATTACGAATTCAAGACACTAAGTATTGCATTACGCGTTTCCCATACTAATGTAGCTCGAACGCGTCTCTTCACCGTTTTATACATTTGAAAGCTTAAAAGCAGATACAAAACTCTCTGGAGCTCAAAGGACTGGAGAACATTTAAAATGAACAAGTGTTTGAAGAATTTAATATAAAAGCTCTCTAATAAATTGCAGAAAAATTAGTTAAATTTCCTTTTTTTGAGGTGCCCCAGAAAAGAGATAGAAAGTAATTTATTACATTTATATGTTCAAAGAAACAAAAATATGACAATGCAATGCTTAAATCACACAGGAAAATAGCTCACAAGTCATCCTTTTTACGCAAAACATATCTCACTTTAGCTTCATATACTTCATGAAAGAAAAACAAAATTAGAGCCAGCAGCTCAATGAAAATTCTCTCAAGGGAATTAGACCTGTAAGCTCAATGAAAATGAGATTCTCATAAGGCAAAAAAAGATTAATATGCTCTAGACAATCATTTTTCTGTAGTTTGATCCGAATTCGAATCCCGACAAATGCACTCAGCATTTCCATGGTCTTCCCCATGTGTAATATGGAAACCCGCCTGTTTCTCTTAAGAAGTCCACAATAAAATTTCTCATTTTCATCAAGTAGAAAGCCTTTGTGAGTTTTTCCATAATTGAGTAAACAAAAAATAAGCACTAAAAAAATAAAGTTGTTACATTGTTTTAAAGGTTTAAATAGCAGCTTTATTTACCTTTTCTTGAAAAAAAAAATTGTTATATTGCTTTAAAGGTTTAAATTAGAAGGTTATACACTCCTTTCCATTTCCTTATCCCCACCTTCCTCCAAAAATGGAATATCTACGTGCGCCAGAATTTTATATTATATTAATTTTTACATGAGTTATCCAACGTAAGGAACACAAAACTACTTTTATAGCCCTTCCTTATATAAATTTTTACAGGATTCATCCAGTATAATTGAACACAAAACTACTTTTATAGCCTTTCCTTTAGTAAAACGTAAACCCGATATTTAAATTATTTAAAAAAGAAAGAACTTGCAGTGCTTTTCTTTTATTATGTTTTAAATACATGCAGCATACGCTTTTAATACAGATCATTACAGCATATAATAATCCCTCACCATAATTATAGACTACCAACCACAATAAATGGGATACATTTGATGTAAAGTAAGCAATAAAGAAACGTTTAGCATATGAAGTAACACCGTGGGAAACATGGCAACTTATTTTCAATCGTTAGGTCATCACCAATCAGAGGGAAATTAAAAATAATAACCTAGCTTCCTTCAACCCTAAGAATACTAGGAGGCAACAATTCCTGCAAGGTCTAACTTAACTCCATAATACATTCATCAATTCAAGGTGGTAAGTTTTCTGCAACGGCGATAATAGAGTCTGATTACCGCTGCATAAGCAGGTAGTATAAAAATATCAAAAGCCGATGCAAATTAAGATGTAACAGGAAGTGATTAAGAGCAAATATTAAACAAGAGTTTAGCAGCCTTCTTCAGTGAAAGATCTTTTATTAATGATCTATCTGGGATCCTTAATACAATCTTAAATGTTTGATGCAGATCAATGCTTAATAATTAACCGCTGAAAGCACGCAAAATTATCCCTATGGGTTGGTTTGCTGGAGAATACTAAAACACATACATACTTTATTCTGACTCACATTTCGATTCTCTGAAACATAAGGTGATTGCTTTGCATATTTTAAATTACATGTTCATGTGTGTACACATATACACAACCTACATTGAAAATAGAAATAATAAGAAAGCATACAATAATTTGATTGTAGAAAGCATACAATAATTTGATTGTATGCTTCAACACAGTAGCGTCTCCGAAGGTACTTAACACAGTTCCGATATGCATTTGCTCCTATTGCTGTATTGTAGTTCTATATATTGTTATAGTGTCTGTCTGAAGTTGCCGTTTCATCCTAGGGCATAAGATCTACTCGTTTTGTCCTAGGGCATAAGATATAATCACAGCACGATTTGTCGAGAAATATGGAGAGGAAACATACGTTATTTGATAGTGTGTGTGTGTTACGAACAAATAGCAACATTCTGGAAATCGGATTCCGTGCGCCTCATGCAAAATAAATTAAAGGCTTATAATATTTCGTGGAATGATAATATTTTTCAGATCACGTAGAGTATAAAAGAGTAGAAGCTAATTAAATTTTCTGCTTTACTAAATTAAAAAAGTATGATTCGGAATTTTATTTTATACAATTCCCCTTTTACGAAATTTGGGCAATTTTGTCTTTTCTGTTGCTTTGGCTACCACAGTTGTATTTTTCTTTGTAACTTGTACAACACACCTTTTTTGCTTTCCACGTTGCTAGTTTTATGAAAATTGCTTTCCACGTTGCTAGTTTTATGAAAATTGCTTTCCACATTGCTAGTTTTATGAAAATTTCTAAATTTTAAATTACAAAATGTTCTTCTTATAAAAAAATTATTTTTAGTCTATTTTGCAAAGGAGACTGTTATATCTTGATAATTTACTGTAGGTTTTATAATAAATTTTAAAAATAAACAATTTAAGTGTCTTAAAATTATTTAACACTTTAAATATGGATTATGTAGAACATGATGTAGCTGGTACATAAAGACGTACTTTCCGCTATAGCCGATTGATTTTTTTTTATTCTTGATAAAACATATCCAATTAAATTACCGTACTTGTTTCTTTGTCATTTTTATGACATATTTTAAGAAAGAAAAACAAGCGTTGGATTACATGTTAACAAACAGCAAGTGAGAGGTGAATGCGTAAATTATAATATGAAGGTTAGTTTAAGACTAATATAAGTTATGGTTTTACTTTACTTCTGTTGGCCAATAACAGATTTGGTTTGGAAAATTTTACCATTATTGGCTGAAAGATTTTTAGCGTCATTTAAGTGCATATGTCATGAACATTATATAAGAAACGCACGACAGGGATTGGTTTTGGAAAGACGCATTTCAGAGATTTATTATAAACTTGTTACTATTTTTAATAAGGAAGAGGAAATAGGTAGGAGGAATTTTTAAAGGGGAATAAAAAAATCAAAAGAAAACGCAAGGCGATATTGAAAAGTAAAGTTACAGTTTTATTTTGCATATTCCTCATTTCACATATATAACAGAAACAAGGGAAGAAAATGAAAATTTTTTATTTCCGTTCATAGTGCGCTAATTGTTGCCAAAACAAGTGTAATAAAGTAGGCTAATTTGTAAGAAGCTTCTGTTACCTCTTATGGTTGGCGTACGTAGAAGAAAGGATCAAAAGTAAAATTCTATTCAAGACAATGGGAAATGCATTATGAAAGAAAGATGTGTCAGTTATGTAATTGATCAGTTACTGATGAGGAAGGAAACTACAAACATCATCTACGAATTTTCTGAATTGATTTCGAGATTAAACTTAAAATAGTAAGTTTAAATTTTGAAAAGGTTGTGACTTTCTAAGTCAATAATTAATAATAAATAATAAAAATTTTATTCCAGGGGGGGGAAGAAGCCCCAGCGCGGCACGTCTAAACGTCAAAACAAAGCCAACATGGCAGAAGCTAAAAAAACAATGTCACTCTAGAAGACCAAAAACGTTCCGATTATAAAGCGAAATTACATAACTCCAGTACAAAAAATGAACAAAGTAAACAATTGGTACCTTGTTTTATTGCTTACTTTGTTTATTATATGCTACAGTCTGAAATTATACTCAATAAGGCTGCGAGAAGTACAGAATTATTTCACAGAGAAAAGACCTGATTTCTTTTGATTAAAAGCATAATGAAATTTTAATGGAAAAAAAGGGGGAAACAACTAAATACATGCATACAAAGACAGTTACAAACAATAAAATGTAGACATTTACAAACATACATTATATTTCCACTAACTGTATCACAAGTTATGCTTCCTGCTTGAATGAGCTCGTGTAATGTTAACAGTCTCTAAAGCACATTAATGTTTTACACTTAGGAAAAAGATTTTGTAATTCACACGACGACCAGATTCCCTGTAGATATGAAATATGCATTTCAATCTGTACTTTGAACATCTAACTATTAAAAAAACTTTTATATGCATTATTGCGGTTTAGGAAGTAAATTATCCAATCCGAACAAAATACTTCTCGCACTTAACAATAGAAGAAATCAACGTTACATCCTTTTCGAACTAACACATCAGTCAACTTCCTACAACCTATAATTATTCAGCATACACATTTTACAATCTTCTTAGGAAGCACAATCCGCTAATGTACAGTTGAACAATAAATTCCTGAGGCAATTATTCTGAAAAGAAAAAGCCATTCTACCTTTCGCGATCTGTCATTCCGAGAGTAACAAACGCTTCTTAGTTACCTTGCCTAAACTGAAGGTAGAACTAGGATAAACCAAAAAGCAAGTAAATGCATTAGTACTGAATCTTCAACATCAAAGAATAACAAAAAGGTATCTTTTAGATAAAAATAGTCCTGGTGCAATTTCGGAGCATAATGAAGGGGCGGACATTACAGCAACCAGAACGACTAAGACCCTCATTCACAGCAGACATTACCGGGAAAAAAAGGATCATACCATTTGTTCTCTAACCCACTGATCGCAGTTAAAGAAAACCCGCGAATTATTCTGAGGAAAATCATGACATTGCTTTGAATGACACATACAACCTGCTTATTTATTGAAAGATGATGTTTCGATGTAATGCGATACCTTAAAATAACAACAAATTTAAGCTGTTAACTCCGCGGTCTATTTTGGTCAATCTACGTAGTCAATATTTAGTTTAATCGATAACTGACGAACAGCATATATAAATGCTTGCACATGATTAAAACGATCGATAATTACATTACGGGTTCTGTGCTGGTATTTATAACTGGATTTTATTTACAGATTTTTATGGATTTACAGCTGGATTTGTTTGCTTTTATTATTACACATTGTTTCATGCAAGTAAACTCAACTCAGTAGATTCGTATGGTTAAGTCAATTAATCGCTTTACTGAAAAGCAAAACCCCAAAATCTAAATTCCTTTGTATCATACCTCTCTTTGCTTATTCGTCTCAACAATTTCCATAAAAGATGACTAAAGAAAGCAAAAGATTGTGGCTTGTTTCGTAAACAACTTTTTTCCGCTCTACGACATAAAGGAGAGTGTATAAAGATGGAATACTTGCATCAAGAAGCTTATAGGCCGCATGAACGGTATGTTAAAATTGCTGGATGCCGTATCGTTGGGCTCGTGCTTGAATCCTGGAGAAGGCTAGCGTGTTCGTAAGTGTATAGTGTCTTTGCGGCGTGATGGCACTTGAAATACATGGCAAATCGAAAGTCCTCTCCAGTGGCTTGGTAGTAGGCGAATTGTGAGGCAGACCTTCGTCCCTGTCCCCAGGGGATTCTCCTTCAAAACTGGGGAGGAAATGCACAAATTCGCAGTGTCACCCACCTATAAGGTACCTAAGCCCAAACATACGGCAGGCGAAATCCTACGCTCCCCGCCACAAAAAATTCGTTAACATGTTTTGATGTTACCGTCATATAACTGAGCTATAATAACAACAGAAACAACGAGACTTTATTTTAACAAATAAAATCAAAAGCGTTTTACTGCAGTAATATTTTTTATATGTACAGCAGGTAAAAATATATATGTGTGTGTGTGTAAATTATGATTTTGTGGTATAACCAAAACAAATCTGCGTCTAAGTCATTCTTTAAGTTTTATTTATCAAATAATAAAAATTAGAAGCAGTCTCATACAACAGCTTATTCATAAGAAAATAGGTACAGCAGGCATGAAGAAATTAATGCTTGCAGTACAAGCATATACGAAACTCCTCTTCAAAACCGGTATTCGAAGCGTCAAAAAAACTGCTAGCCTACATACGGAGAGTTAACTACCGAGAAAAAGAAAATATTACTCTATAATAGACATGCCAAAGCAAGCTCCCACCCCCGATTTGCTTGTTTCACAAACTGAAGTGCCATTTATCTGGCCCGCGTTATAGGGATGGTTAACGTCAAATGACTGAAGGCAGACTGAAGGCAATGTTTAAAGGTTGTGATAACAGGCTTTAATAACAGGTGTTTTTGATAATAATCTGCTAACTCAACTCCAACAAGTGAGTGACTGAAGGCAATGTTTAAAGGCTGTGATAACAGGCTTTAATAACAGGTGTTTTTGATAATAATATGCTAACTCAACTCCAACAAGTGAGTGACTGAAGGCAATGTTTAAAGGCTGTGATAACAGGCTTTAATAACAGGTGCTTTTGATAATAATCTGCTAACTCAACTCCAACACGTCAAAATGGTAAAACACCGTGGCAAACGTAACAAAAAAGTGTCGATTCTATGAGATTGCACTCCACAAGACAAGATTTCTCAGACTGGCTAGTTCAGCAATGCGAATTTCAATTTCTCCCTCGTCCACCATCCTGGCTACTAGTGACTTCATTTTGTGTCGAAAACTGAAGAAGGGATTTGCAGGTGCACCTTACAGCGACGGTGATGATCTCAAAGATGCCGTTCAAGAATTATTGGAAGGCTGCAATGAAACCATTCTGCTTGTACCCGATGTTTTACGGAACATTGTGTTAAAGGCATTGAAGAAAACAGAGACAGAATTTTAAAACAGTTATTAGGTACAGGTATGTTACGCTTAAAACAAATTGGACGTCTTTCCCTTCATCTGCGTGATATTACAAAACTGTATTCATTAACCACCTTTTTTGCCGAAATCTATTGTTTAAGAGAACAGAATAAAAAGTTAGTCAATTTTTCCAATAAAGTAAACAGAAAGAGCTCTTTATCTAGAAAGTTAGAACACACAAGCTTTTTTCGAATATGCCTTACCTAAGACTAACCCCATACCTACATGTTAAACCTGATTCATTATCAAGCACGCCATTCTTCTTAACGACTAAAAGAAATGGAAAAAGTGCCTGAGTTTAAATAGAAAAAAGGAAAGATAAGTTCGCATCAAAATGATAAAGAGAGATTTAAGCACGGCATCGCAGATGTCAAAATTGTAATTTTTCTTTCCCTTCTAAAAACAGGGAAAACGTAAATGAAGATTTCGATAAAATCTCGGCTCAAAGAACTCCAGATGATGGATGGACTAAAAATGTCGGAAGTGAGCTCCCCTTTTAATTAACGAAGTACAAAATTCACTCCCCAAGAACGGTAGAGATTGTCTAAACTTAATATTTGACAGCGGGCGCTCGCTACAACCCCAATGGTATAATACATTTGATCCTCACAGCACCATCTACTCTAAAAGGAAGCACTATATCCTAAAATCAATGATACATTTTTTAAGACATTATGAGATACAGTTTTAGATATTTTAAAACAAAAGCAATGAGCATTTTTAGAAATCAATGTTATGCAAATTTTTTAATATACTGATTTCAGCAATCACAAAATACTCTGGGCACGATAAGAAGAAATATATTATTTACCAAAGGAAACAGATGTTATGAAACACAATATAATTTCGTCTTGGTTAAGAATTTCGATAGAAATGATAGAAATAAAATACGAATAAAAACAAGTAAAGATTATTTCGTGACATAAAAATTTGAATTTGCTTAAGGCCTTAAATCTATTCTTAATTGGCATAGTAAATCAATTCTATTTTTCCCATATGTACTGTTTACTACTTGTTAAGATCTAATATATACCATAAAAATTAAAAACAGTGTGTGCTGATTTATTTGCCTTTCCTCTCCTAAGGTATATCTCAATCACCTTTCGAAGCAATTTTTTTATTACTCAATCCAGTGTGAACCACAAACCTGGATCAGGAAGATTCCATCCCTTTCTCGTTATTCAGATTTATATTAAAAGTACTAGTTATATAAGTTTTAAATTTTCCTTCTGCATAATGAAAACAACAACATATTAACTTAGAGCATACAAGCATCTACAATAGCCAGTCTAACAATATTATTTTCTCTCAGGAAATACAAATTCCTGCAGTTACAGAGTGTACTAATTTATTTATTTATTTCTGCCCCCTGTGATATCACAGCGAGTAAGGTGAATTAAATTCGTTCACATTCTGTTCTTCATATCTTAAGCTAGATAATAAAAAAGAAGTCAGATTGAAAAACCATAACGTAATATTTTCATTAATATCTTTCCGATAAAGGTATTAATATCACTTCACGTCTGGGGACAGTCTTCCTAATTATTCGTACCACTGTTGGCGTCGACATTATAGAAACTGCAACTTATTTACATCTGCCCGAGGTTTCTTAGACATTTGCCGTCTCACACTTCAGAAATATTTGTCGGAGTCATTATATATCGGTAAGTGAGAATTAAAAGGCTTATACTGCATTTTTTTTCATTCAAATTCTATAAAAACTGCTAATTTAGCACTTTTAGAAAAGTTAATGTATTTTACTTCTTTCAAAGCATGGAGCACAAAATACGGCAACCACCTTGATGCCATTTGTGCACATACTTTGACCTCAAAATACAGTAATTAATCACAGCTTTGGTGTTCTCGAATGTATTACGAATTGATGAACTGATCTTAGGCGTTATTTCTACTGGCGAAGTTTAATATCCATTTGAGATAAGCCAAAAAAATTACACTGAAATTTCTTCTCGATGACTGTTTGGCTGGAGAACAAATAATTAATAACAAAATGTTGGAAGTTATATCTAACAACAACAGCAATGTAATTAAAGCAGTTTTCATGTACATGAAGGAACTGATTCAGTCATCAAGCAAGCCCTTCACACAACCTCAGCTTTTTAATTAGCGAAGGCAACAGTTTTCTCAGTCATCACCCCGCGAAACATCAACCAAATTATACCTGTAGGGGGAAGCACCTGTTACTAATAGCGTAATAAACATGACTCGGGGAGTATGTATATCATCAATAAACGATGTACCGGTGAAACATAAGCAACGACTGTCTTCCTGGTTAAGGGTTACAGTAGCATGACGAGGCTGAAACAAATTGTTATTGCATTTCATTAAAGGCTTTAGAATGGAAATTGGCCATTTCAAGAAAGGTTGAAGTCTCCATTTCGGTCAATTATTATACAAAAAAAAAAAAAAGAAAACAAATGAAGGAAGAAAAAAGATTCCACTCTGAATCGTAAAACATGAGATTAAGAGTCTTACTAGGAACGAGAAAGAGGGAATTTTTTTTTTTTTCGGAATGCTGCTGAATCAAGCTTTTAAGAGTTGTAATAAAGAAGTACACTGCGCCAAAAAAAAAAAGAAAGGGGGGACAGTTCTATACCTCCCGTTCTAATGGGCCGATTTACGAAATTCAAATTGCGTTTTCCATGTCTCGAAAGCGCGACTTAGGATATATATTAGATTTATATATAGCTTTGTTCTAACATAGGTATTTTGACACAAAATCGAACTTATTCTGACGTAGAATACCGACTTTTTTTTCCATATTTCGATTCTACGACTCAAATTATGCTTAGATATTAAATTTTGTAATTTTTGGTGAGAAATTTATAGAGAAATTTAAAAATTTATCTTGGCGAATTTTTTTTCAGTTTGCGTCAAAAATAATTCACTTGGCGAACTTCTTAATTTACAGCAACCTATTTTCCTTCTTATTTTCTTCATTGCCCACGAGCGGGGAAAAAGTCATCGTTCATACTTTCAAATAATTTTGACAAAGTGCGTAAACCACATTTTCGTTATTATCGCTTATAATAAATATGCCAAATTTCAAAACATGCCAAAAATGTAAATTCACGTATATCTTAGGAAATTTTGAATAAAAAACTAATTTTTTGCAGGTACGCTTAGAAATACATCTACTTTAAGATGATGGCAGAACTTTTATAGGTTATAATTCAAAATTTTTTCAAAAAATTTATAAAAATTATTTAAAAATATAAATTTAAAAAATAAATCATAAAAAATTCAATTTTATTTGAAATGAACCTAAATTTCGAAATGTCAAAGGAAGAATCAAATAAGTTTAATAAAGAAAGAGATATCAATAAATATATATCAAATTAACATTGTGGAGCTAAAATTTCAACAGCTAATTTTTTAAAAACTACTCGTGCGATTTTTACAAAACTAGGCAGTTTGGCATAATTTTAGTCGTAGGATGGAAATATGGAAAAAAATTGGCATGTCATTTCAGAAAAGTCCGATTTTGTGACAAAATACCTATATTAGAACAGTGCTATATATATGTTTAATACACATCCTAAGTCGCGCTTTCGAGACATTAAAAACGCAATTTGAATTTCGTCAAACGGCCCAGTAGAACGGGAGATATAGAACTGCCCCATTTATTTTCTTCGCAGTGTACATTCGCGAAAGAAATTAGATGCTTTCTTGTTATTTCGTAATACATATCTCATAAATTCGTAATAAATCATTAAAACAAATGACGGTACTACTTACCTATTCTTTTCAAAACAAGAGCAGAATACTCGATTTTGCAAATATTAGTCATGAGAGGAGCCAGGACGCAAGAAAACAGTTTCTAGTTCTCGTTTCGTTGAAGTGCCCATACCAGAAAAGAATTCTCTGCAACGAAACATAGCAGCCATGAAAGGTTTGACGGCCGAAGACTGTTACAATATAGAGGCAATAAATATTAAAGTACTGTCGTAAATCGATATGGGCTCTCCTATCGACAAGGAACATAACGAAAATGTTAAACTGAAAAAGAACCAGAGAGAATGCTGGAGGAGAAAAGCTGGGAAAATGTGTATGCATAAAGCAAGCTTAACAATGACCAAATATTATTTTTTCAAGCTTCCTCAAATATGCCGCAGTTTTTGTTGCTCTAGTGATGCTCGTAGCTCGTTCATGATGATCGTTTCTTTCCAAGCAAATAATTAAAAGCGCTTAAGTGACAGATTCTTGTGTTACTAAATTAAAGCGATTTTGAAAAGCTATTTTCGCTGATGTAACGTTTTCATAAGACTTTTTTTTTCCCTTCAAGCTTTGTAACGGTGTACTAGAAATAAGTCTTCACTTCATAGTAAAAGTACAGAAAAGGATTTACTTAACTAGATTAGACATTTTAACATTTTTAAATATATCCACTAATGTATCAAGGGTTTTTTTGTTTAACTTTTGAAGAATAACTATCAATGCTGCACTAACTTACACAGTTTATTACTTTCTCAAAGTGCAAATAAACGTCAAACTTAAATTTAAAAAAAAAATATTTAGCTCTGAAGTCTTAAAAAGACAATTTAATTTTTTTTTATATAATTCATGAAGACTCCAACAAAACAGTCGACAGTAAGAAGCCAGTAGATAAGAAAAACGTTTAAAAATACAGTATGGTCGAAAACTAACAGCTAAGGATTTCATGTAGGATGCCATGAAGTTTATTCGATAATAAAAGTTTTGAATTATTATCGAAAATTTGAATTTTATTTGAAGTGATATAAAATACGAAGCGGCAATAATGTCGCAATGCATCTTTGTGAAGAAGCATTTATTTCTCTGTTTCGCTCTATGCAACAAGAACCACTATAAAATGAAACCTATAGAACAAAGAACAGGTGTTGTTGCTGCATGAATGAAAAGATTATCACAAGAAGCCGCTCAACATAATTAGTTTTTCTTATTAAATATTTAAAAAAATATAGAGGTTTCAAAAAGAAAAGTATCCATTTTGTATATGTACAGCGGTTACCATATGTCCTATGCTTTTTACTTGCTCAAATGTAATATATACAGATGATTTCTTATTAAATATTAAAAAAATATATAGAGGTGTCAAAAAGAAAAGTATCCATTTTGTATATGTACAGCGGTTACCATATGCCCTATTTTTTACTTGCTCATCTGCTGACCCTTTTCAAAAGCAACGATTCTTAAGCATGCGCTGCAAAATCTTTTAATATTCAGTCTTATCCTAGTGAAACTTCTCTAGTCACGGATCGGAGCTGGAAAATAGCCAAAATAAAGGCATAAAGTAAGCCTAGTCACTCGATCCGGAACGATGAGTACCACAAAAAAGAAAGTGGTAGCAAGTAAACAAAGAATCGCAGATGGAACATTGCAATCGTGTTAGTGACAATAAAAGAGCAGGTTTGAATTAGACAAGAAATTAAGTGCTCAAATTTCCTGCAGTTACTTCGGAGTTCGCTTGTCGAAGGGGAATGAAATCACTACACTGCAATTTTAGCAGATGGCTAAGGTCTCTATTACATCCTATCACTGATAGTCGCGGTTACAGAATTACAAACAGATTTACTTCGATTCTCGTTACTTTTTGCCCCTACAAGATTGACTATACGCAGCAAGATACTTCAAATGGATAAAACGAAATAGCTATATCATTAAATTTTCTTCAGTATTAGCGGAAGAAGAAACGCAAGTCTTACATTTTTCGATTATTAAGAAGCCTCAACAACCCCTTTCGGAAGGTTAAGCAAAACTTCCACAAATAACTTTCTTTGAAATGAATAGTTTCCTTTACTTTAGCTGCGAATTCGCCTGCATCAGTTTGAAGAAATGGTTCTACAGTCGAAATATAGAATCAGCTCCCATTTTTATTTTTAAACAGTCATTAAAATTATTAGTTTCTTCAGATATTCCATAAGAATTCTCACAAAAAAGCTCTACGCGGGTTATTCGAAACAACTTCACCTAAAGAGAGATGTTGTCTAAAATGTTCACGTGTTTTAGATGAGTATTTAATATACGTAAAAAAAACCAGATTGAACGTGAGAATACCGCACCTGGGAAAACTTTCATTTCATGTCAGATGACCCACTAGACTGGTGAACGTCTACAGTCATGATTAATAGTATGAAAAGTACAAACAAAATGCGGTCAAGTATTTCTTTTTTTAACAAAAGGCAGTTTGATGAATTCTTCTAGAAAGACGAGGGAAAACGAGATTTCCTATCTTCTTTTTATGAGTATATCTGATTGCTCTACTTTTAGGACAACATTTAAAATCTAGGTAATTGAGGTTTCCATAAAGAATAGAGGCAACTCAATCACAGTACTTTTTTAAACAAGCATAGCATTGTTCCGTTATCCTAAAGACAGTGAATAACAAATGCTTCCCTCTACTTATTTTTTGAAAAAATACTAGAAAACTTACTAGAAATTTGCCTCTGGTTTTGTTCTGATTTCAGAATAAACCATACATACACCTTTAAGCGAATTTTCATAATATTGTTTTATTGCACTCGAACATGAAAAATCGTGTTTGAAGTTTATACAGCCCCGCTAAGATGATACACGTAAAAAACATAGCGACGTTTCCTAACATATAATACACGCAGAGGAAATGCTAATTAAGATGAAATTCAGAAAAGATATGAAATAATATTTAGGTTTATTTAACGAGATGAAGAGTAAGAGAATAGAGTGCTTTTAATAACAACTCTTTTGATTGTCTATTACCCACTTTCAGCTTTGATTTTGACTTTTGATAGGCTATTAAACACTTTCAAAAGCTCTGTCACCTAACTTTTAATGTATTTACTGTAAAATCACATTTAACTGAACTTCGTTGAAATTTGAATTAATTGAAGCAGCAGAGAAAAATTGTATTGAAACAGTGAATCCAAAAACCAGTTTTATCATCAAATATTTTATTACTTTTTATAGTTATACTCCTTTCAAGTAAATGTACATTCTACACAGAAAACAAGTGACCACAATGCACTGTATGTCAAACGATGTTATCTGATATATCTGTCAAAGAGTAAACTTTTCAATTAAAATTGCATGGTACATAAAGGTTTCTTTAAGTTAATAAACTACCAAAAACAGAAGCTTAAATATTCAAACAAATTATAAAAGGCTTTTACAGTCCTTCCAATTTTGCTATTCTATGAGAAAATTTGCATCGAACTAAGGGATTTTTGAAACTGATCGAATGCCGTTAACTATGAGATTAACTATCAGCCGTTAACTATGAGTTTTTAATTCATGCTTTGTATTTCTTGCGTTTTCCTTCGTAATCACTCATGCGATTAAACAACAAGCCTGCTACTTTCTTTGTGTGTCTTTCAAGTTCTATCTAGAGAACGCTGGTTTAATATTTTAAGTGCGAAAATTATGATAAGAATAAACATTTTACAATTATTTTGAAATTGCAGCTGCATGATATTTGTTTTAAATGAAAACAAAACGTTTAGAAAGATAATTTTAAAATTCAGTTAATGAAACCTGTATTAAGAAAAAGCATCTATTTCGAAAATTATGAAACCAAAAATAAGTATTTTTTTAAAAAAAACTTATTATTTTTTTTAAATAATAAAAACTAGTTTAACAGTACGTTATCCGAAAAGAAAAGAGTTTTCAAAATGGCTGCACCCCATGCAACTTGGATAAAACGAGCTGTATTGTGTTACTATTATTATATTACATTCAAATGAAACTTTAAATGAATATTAACGTGAATACGTGAACAATTAGTTGACATTATGCAAAATGAATCGTGACATGTTAGAAAGTAACAAGAATAACGGCCTTAAGAGCGCTGAAAAATATAAAAGCTGGTTTAAGTACAATATAACATTCATACTTAAAAAAAAAAAAAAAAAAAAAGAATTCCTTCAAACTGATAAATCTAAGCCGTAACATTACTTTTTAAAGCTACTTGTAGTTTCTCATAGTGAGAAACATGAAGCAATATACAGAAAATAATGTTTTTTTCAAACAGCAGTTTAATATTATCAGATTTTTCCTCCTCAATTTAATTGCGTAAGCGCGAAGCAACACGCATATTCACAAAGCCTACAGACCGTTTCTTCTACTGTTTGCTCCGATTGGTTAAACCAGGAAACGTAGGGTTACAGAATCTTGTGCTTAGCGACTATTGCTTCATTGCCTTTACTATTTGTATATCAGCCTCGTGTACCGAAAAGTGTACAAAAGCCGACGGCGAAACCGCAGCTCAGGGGTAAAGAAAACGGAAGAATTTCTCGGACTTCTAGGTCGGGTTCCATCCCCGCTCGTGACTTTTACGAACTCTGCCCTGCACGGATTTATTTTTATCCTCACTTCATTGAATTGACTTTGTCATTATTGGTCTTTTCGCCTTCGGGTGCGGTGTTAAAAATTTAACATCTTTATTTTCTCTATTTTTGTTAATGCTAATTTTCTTATTTTTATTTACTGGTTTGTACTCTTTGTAGTAGGTACCAGCAGCAAGATTACGATCCAAGATCCCGAAAAGCGTTTCAATAGAAATAGCGCATAATGGAATGAAATATAATTTTAGTTAGACTTACTCATAATTTAGGTGAAAAGAATAGGTATCCGACGCCCTTAAATCTTTCTTGAATGTTTTCCTTTTGCTTATTTTTCAATTTTCCTTTATTTGTATAAATTAATGCGCTATGGAAATTTACATAATAGACTCTTTCTAACAGAAATGAAGAAAAATTACATATGCTATTTCCATGTAAACACTTTTTCTTGCAAAACAATTATCGTACTTTCAACAGTTTAAATTCAAATACAAATAAACTATTAATAAGATCAGTAGGTTATTTAAAATATATTCCACACAATTCCTCTTAGCTTTCATTCATAAAATAAAAAATTATCGAATGAAATAAACGCTGTTTCTCCTCGCTGTACTAAAAGCCCACAAGGTTTGTTTGGCGCTAATTACCACGCCAACAAGACGATAACTCGCCATTCCAAATATGACCGACAAGCAGATGTTTCATCCAATGAGAGCAGAGCATACGACAGGGATGGACGAACATTTTCGGTCGCGGGCCAAAAATCGAAAGAAAAAAGTTTGGCGAACCAAAATAAGTTTTCTAAAATTTTAAAAACAAAGTATTACAAGTTAAATGTGTTAATGAGATGAATGAAATTGCGATTTCATTTTTAAAAAAGTTCCTTATATTGCGGTTCGAAGTGAGATGTACTGATTCTAAAGAACGAGGCTAAATGCTCATGTCAGTCTACTTCTGAAATAATTCTAAGGTTTATAGTTGAAAAAAACTTGTTTACATATATAAGATGAAGTAAACATAGCACTTATTTTCTGGGCGTGAGATATTAAATTTGGGAAAATTTCCATAATGATTTGTAAAACTCAAACTTTGGCATATTTAGAAACAACTGCTTGAGATGATTGTTAGATTTCAAATAAATTAATTCAAGCTGCAAATATGACCTCACTGCTTCACAATTTACGTTGAAAGCCATGGTAAAAATATCCAGTTCTGTCTGAATGGCACTGAAATCTGCGTTCGAACCCAAAATGCAGTTTTTTACAAGCCATCTTCATAATTCTTATGCTTCTCTTCATTTACTAAGGGTATTGAATTTAACCTCGAAATGAGACTAGTCGTTCTTAGCTAGATGCCCAGCAAACAGATTAAGTTTAAAGTTAAGATAATTAAGTTACGATTAAGTTTTTTTCTAAGAGGTCTAATTCACCTATATTGGGTTCCTTGCCTCGGACCGGCAAATTAAAATTCTATTCCGGCGGGCCGAAGTTGGCCCGAAGGCCGTAGTTTACTCATCCCTGCCATAAGAGAAACGGTCTGTAGGCTTTGTGAATATGCAAGTACCACTTCAGGGTTTGTTCTTTTCCAAAACAGTATACTTATTTAACTGTAGTTGGCAACAGGGAAAGATGCATTTCTATTTCAGACATCGTCCCCCGTTTTTTCTGTCTTTCTAACACTGAATAATTCTATTTAGTGTTAGGAGAGTTGCAGATTAAGAATAATTAATCCATTCCTACTGATACTAAATACTCAGTTCTCTCCCCGAAAGCTTACTACTCTTCACAACTTCGATTTAGTTCCGTTACAAGTTAATTGAAGAAAGAAATTACCCTTGCAGCAAGAGCAGAAAATAGAGACTTAAACTGTGCGATGTTTATTTAAATAAAAAAATCAGCCTGCTTTAATTGATTGCATTAGAGAAAACAAATTAATCTGAGCTTTCTATTTAGAGCGAAATACGCTGGAATTTAATCAACAATTGCAAATGTATTCGAATTCCCTATTCAAATTAATACAAGTATTTTTGCTTTAAATTTCTATTTAAACGTATAAAAAAGAAAGCTTTAATAATTTAGGAATTTGCAGTATCAACATTTATTGTAAAATTCAAACATTTCTAACTTAAAATTTTTTTATGTCTATCATTAAAAATGCAATGTTTAGTATGAAACGAAAACAAGTCAATAATATGGTAATTTAATTTCATTCGGAAGCTGCTGTATAAGCCAGTAACTTTTACCATAAATTCATTTTGCTACGTTTGCCTAAAGCAATTTATTGATATCAAATTAGGTGATGATTATCATGATGCAATAATTAACATTAAATGTCCAACAAATCAAAATCTCAATTAAAATTTCTCACCGAAACAGGATGAAAAAGGAATATATGTGAAAATGGAACAAAACCTCAACAAAGAAATATACTAAAGCATAATGACGAAAGATTTCCTCGATGTTTCATGGCAGTATATGGATTTATATTAAAATACTTCAAAAGAAAAGTCGCGTTTCCTTCCTGAAGAAATCAGAATACATTCATTAAAGTATATTTTATTACATTAAAAAAAGTACTCGCCTTCTCTCCCTCTCAAAAAAAAAAAATTACTGTTTTGCGTAGAATGTGTTTAAATTTAAAAAAACTGCCGAATGCTAACTAGTCCTTGCATTAAGCTACAGCTATGCCAGATTTACGTTTTCGCTCTATTATTCTAAAAACGCGGTGTTCAAATACTATTTGTTTCATAACATTAAAAAGAGCTCACTACAAGTTAAATCACAAATCTTTAATATCTTATTTTTTCATGATTATGAATAATTTTATTAGGATATTTCCCTATTCTAGCTTTTCATACCATCTTGCTTTAAAAATGACTTGATGTTATAAGTCATTTTTAAAGCAAGATGGTATGAAGAGCAATCAAATTGAAAGGGTTACAAATTGTACAATCATGTCCGTACAATTTGTAACCCTAATTTATTTTCGCAACCATTGGCCTTACATATACCCTTCCAGTTACAAAAATACTTTCAATGATCAAAATATTCATGTTTTGGCATTTTAAATAAAAAAAAAAAAAAAAAAAAAAAAAAAAAACCAATTTTATAAATTTTACGACTAACTTGGAATTCGTTCTCCCGATCACTAGGCTTGTTTTTACGCAAATCGTATACTCATTTGTAGAATCATTAGGTTTGTCGAAGTAGGAAGCGTAAAAAAGGAGCAATGCTCTCGCCGGGACTACCGGACGTGCCTTTTTAATTAGTCGACGATAAGGAAGGAAAACGTACCTTACATTCTCCCCCACTTAGAGGACTACTGGGAAGGCAGAGATCCAATTGCCAAATCCTTGTGGTTACGGATTGTCATCCGCCACATTTTAGTTCAGGCGCTGCATTACATTTATGGGAAAAGAGATTTTTGGGTCTGCTGATTTTCGGAGCAGATAACAGGAAAATCAGCAACGCCTTCGCTGGGATTCGAGCTCTGGACTTTTCGATTGCAGTCGGACGTGCTTCCAGTTACACCGCGAAAGCAAGCGATAAGAAGGGAGAGAAAATACTTTATGTGAGAATCAAAAATACAAAATTTTGGCTCCCGAACGACAAAAATTGACCGAAATATATAATTTCAAAATTTTCGATTTTTTACCTCTTTTTCATTTAATGGCTCCTTTAATTAATACACTAGATTAATTCGAGGATAATTTTTTCCTCCTAAAATCAATTATATTCTTTTGTGATTTACTAATTTGTAATATTTTTTTTTTATTTCTAATTTTGTTCTAATTGGTATACCGAACGAATTTTCACACAGGTAGTTAATAAATTTTGAAATATTAGAAATACGTTATTAGTACTGTCATGAAGTTTTATTACTTCAGAAACATAATAATAACTCAAAAATTCACTTAAGTAAAAATATTTTTGATTTGTTGTTTATGCAAATAATGTTACCAAATGGCTGTGTGAAAATACCTAAGCATGCCGTTATTTTCTAGAACACTAATTTTGAAAGATTCTGTGAACAGGAATTGCTTTTTTGAAAAATTCAAATTAATCAATATTTTTTATAAAAACCTACCTGAATAAAAAATGACCGTCTCGTATTCTATTAATACAAGAAATCCTATTTTAAAGTATATTTTATTTTTAGTTTAGGTACAAATGGAAACATTCGCTCTTCAGGTTTATGAATGGCCCCTAAATATGATATTCAAATTAAAAATTAAATATCTTATATAGTTTTTGTCCCACAAGTATCAGATTTCTTGTATTTATTTTTATAATATAAAATATTCGTAAATAGAGACCGGGGGAATTTTTCAGCATAGTGGTTTAAAAATGTACGCTTAGTGACTGCATAATCTGTTTCTTTTCTTCGATACAGAAGTTGTAGAAATTTATATGCAGCTTTATTTTAAATACCAAAAATAAAAAATTAAAAAAATGTGTAACAAATGTTTGAAAGACAGCTATTGTTATGTCTAGTCAGTAAGTTCAAAAGTATATTTGACTTCGGTAAGGGTATATATATATATATATATATACAGCACAGTCGTCGGTAAGCATATTTGACTTATACCATCGTTATACGAACATATAAGAACGTAACATAAAATTTAAGGTTTAAAAATTTTTTCTTGCTCCTCTTAATTCTAAAGGTACCTGTTTATTTTCTGTTCTTCCTGATGCGTCAGCTTCAGTTAGTAACGCTATTTCTCGATTTGAAGATCCACTTGAGAAACTCCAGATTGCCCTTCCTAGGCGTATTAAAATTTCTTTTTAGTCGTATAATTGTGCAAAAGTAATAAAAAAGGATAATCAATTATCCAACAGCTATACAGAAAAGTTTTCTATGTCAATTACATTGTGCAGTGGTATACCATCTAACGCAAATTACTCAGAAATGAAATTTAAATTAAAATTATTTAGAAATAAAACTAAAATTAAGCTTAAATATTACTTTTATTCTATTTCATTATAAGAAAAATAGTAATAACTTATTACTGATGTTCCATTCCGTCTAATACAGGACATTGTGGAGTAAGCCCCAGAGGTTTCTTTATTCCCCAAACAGGAGAGTTTGCTCGAAGCTTGGTAGCCTCAAGTTGTTTCAGAGGAGAATTGATGGTTTTACTATTCTATACATACAACGTAGAGTGGGGAGTTGCACAAAGCCGTCGTCAAGAGATCTCAAACGATGGAAGTAGGAACTCGGTTCGTGTAGTATTGTCACAGAGCCGAGACTGCTAGCGTACAGATCACAGCCAGTCAATAAATGACCCAGGAAGATAATAATAGCAATAATAAAATCAGAGTGGTGCTAACGTAGATGAAAACGAAAACGCTCATGATTATCTTTTTCTTGAATAAAAGCACTCCTTTGACTTGCAAAAATTATCTTTATCTTAAACACAAAACATTGTGCTCAAAATAAAGATCATTTAAATCTATTATCTTCGTGACCACTGAATAAATAGGTTTACTTTAAGCATAGATCTTCATAGTATTATTGAATTATTAATTGTCTCAAGAGGGGGCATGCCGGTTGCGTTAAATTTTGGATCTAGCAGACTACGTGTTTACTTGGCACAGAGAAGAGTTGAAAGCGACAGATTTCAGCATGGAATTTTCCAAGCGAAAGCAGAGTTCTTAATTTTCTTACCAGATGGTGTTATTCCAAATAACGTGATTGGCTATTAATAATGTCAGCTTATATTGCAGTGGAGTAAGTTTGGTACCTCTTAATACTACTCTCAAGAATGTTTCCATTAATTTCTCACAAGTAAGAGGCTAGATATTAACAGTACTTGTACAGCAATCAGAACTATTTTCATTAGCTTGTAAGGATTATGTTAATTTTATTAACAGTTAAATTTTAAGTTAAAGTTCCTTTCCTGTCAAATTCTTAACTTCAACTTAGTACTTCCGGCCAGAACGTAGTTTTGGAATCTTGCTGAATATTTAATGAGGAGGAGCGGTATTTAAACCACGAAGTTACTTACTGAGTCAGAGAGAATCAGAGTTTCTGATTTACGCGCGTCTGCCTTTTTGGCCACTCTCTCTCTCAAAGGTGTTATTACGCTCGGCCGTACTCAGGCCCTTGCTAAGCTTCGTAGTCAAATAAGTTAAGGGGCCAACTCGATTTGAACCTTGATAGCTTCGGCTATACTTCTTTAGTTAATCTTAGTTTCAGTTTAATTCTTAGTCTTTTAAATTCAAGTCCAAGTGCGGGCTTTGCTCGTACACTCCCAGACGGAGTTTTGTTAAATCTTATTGGAATAATAAAGGGTTAGTTACCCTTCTATCTTGTTGTTTCTTGTCACCGAACTCTAGCGATTATTCGCTTATCAGTTCTTAGATTCTTCACTTCCAACATTAACTTAGAATTCCAAAGTGAGGAACTCTACAAGCTTAAGCATTTTCCTAAACAGACTGCCAAATAACGACTGAAACTTAAATATTAAATGAAATAAGACACATGTTCTGCGATAAAATACAAGTAACTTAAGGTGAGAATTTCAGATATTCATAAGAACGAAGCAGGTATAAAGTTAGAATTTTATCGGATATTTCCGCTTTCATATGAGAACAACATAAATTCTTTTAATCTATTTTTCTGAAGTGGTTCATTTCAAAATTAATTTCTACCATATGATTCCGATATAACGCTAATAATTCACGTACTTACATAATGTCAAAAGAGAAACTTAAGTTTTTCATCCAATAAAACTTAAATTGAAGCTTTAATAAACCAATTGTATTAAAGCAACAGCAAATAAAATTATCCTTAACCCAACACAGTAATTTGTTAGCAGCTGCTGCATCCGTCCCGACATTTGTAGTGCTTTATTTTGTTTATATTGCTACGAATTCTGCCTAAATAAAGATAATCTGCGAAAAAATCCACGACTATACTGAAAAATCTCCAGCACTAGGCATCCGGCTTCCGTCATCATCTTCATTTATATCATACTTTTATATATATATATATATACAGAGTTACTTAGAATTTAAGGTTGAAAGATATTTCATATTATAAATCTATTCCAATCAACCTCAGTAGGGTCACATTTATCAATCTTTCCAACTTTGTCTTCGCTCTGCCTCTAGTCTACCAACAGTTCTATACTGAATTTCATTCGGAAAATGATACCTTGAAGTCACTCTCATAAATTGGATTATTTCATATTTTTATGTTACTGATACAGCAAAAACTACTACCTTTATCTTGAGCTTATGCTTCTGCCTCATGACGCAAGTTGATGGCAGCGTCATTATTTTGCATTATTTGTGTTCAACACCGTTTTCTTAAGAACATGCTCGAATTTCGTATCGGAAGATTTACTTTTAATGAATTATTGCTAAATATGAAATTCTCGTACAGATAATTACACATCTGCTGAGACTTTGGAAGTAAATTTTATTCTAGAATGAAACAATACCTTTCTCGCAGTCGCATAAACCTTACGTTATTGCAATATGGCGTACACTCTGCTTATTCGACTCGGATCGAGCTCCCAGCATTCAGTGGTCTTAACATGGTCTGGATGATTCAAAATTGCTGGGCAAAGCTATGGGAGGGCCCACCAGCGGCCGAGAGGTAAAAGCCGCTGAACACTGGTAGTTCAGGTCCGGGGTTCGAGTCCGGGCTAACGGGCTGGCTGCATGGGCGTTTTCGTGGTTTTTCCCATGTGTAACATGGATAAGAGCCAGTTTCCATTAAAAAGACCTCCACGGGGCATCCCTCCCTGTCCGTGTAGTGCCTAAGGGCGGAGTAGTACGTAATAAGCAAAAAAAAAAAAAAAAAAAAAAGGCCTATGGGAGGTGGAACACACTCAAATAAGCACTTTCGTCATCAATGCAGGGGAGTAACTGAAACAATTGAGCAACAGAGGACACTTTCCAGTGAAGGAATGCAAGTACTGCTTTTCATATAAAACTTACTATTCTGGTTAACGCAATACTATATTTATCATCTGAAAAAAAATATGGCTTTCCCCATGTGAAGGGTGAATAGAAGCCAGTTTTCCTTAGAAAGAAGGCATCCCTCCTCTTAGGCAGATAGCCCTCGTAGCTTCGTCATATTCAAATAATCGAATCGTTTGAAAAATAATTACCTAATCTTAAGTAACATACCAAACTATTGTTCTACCTTTCTCTCTCTGATCTGCGTTAAACAGATAGGTAGTTTACAGTACAATACTGTAAAGGTACCTTCGAGGAAGATTTTCTGAAAGCAACTGGTTTGCAGTTATGTTATGCTTAGAAAAACCAAATAAACTTTCATGCAACCCGCCTACTTTTTTCAGAAATTGGAGAGGCGAAACTTTCCGTTATACACTTAAGATAAAATGGACTGCCAAAACAGTATAATAAGTAAACTCTTCCTATATATTAAACGCGTTTTATATGACTAATTTTATTTTTATCTTGCAGCATTCAATTGGCTTTAATTCTCTATCTTATTTTACAGTACTTTCCCCGGTTGTTTCTCGTTATTCCTACATAAAATCAGAACTATTCCCAGTTTCTTACCTTTTCCCTCTGCACAGCTTATTTTAAGACTTTTATGTTTGTTACGTTTGGTTGTTTGCGGATATTTTTGTGTTACTGCTTATCCATATGACACGTCTCGAACCTTTCAGGTCAAAGGTCAATACAGTTAAGAAGTTTGGAGGCTTTTGGCTTACTCTGCTCAACTGATTAGCAAACATATTCAGAAATAATCAAACTGAACAATAAAATATCTCCAAGTAAACTAAAAGTTAGAAAGTAAAACATTCTATTTTTATGCTTCAGAATCAGAGGAAATCAAGGTCTTGGCAAATCGAAGTTCTGTTAGCGTCGGAGTAATTCAGATATCTCTTCCAAGAGGACGTAATTATCGGATTGATACTTCTAGTTATTCATGAAGTAATCAACATACTTTTTCATGGATTAGAGGGACAAACCTTTAAATGCAGTACTATACCATCAGTTGTAATCGATGACATCAACAACCCTATCGAACCTCAACGACAAAAAAAGATATGCCTTTCAGGTATTAGAAAGAAAAAAAAAATAAAAGGTGTCTTGAAACCTTAATAGGCTGACTCTTCTAATTAAAAGAAGGTGTTGGAGAACTAATTAAAATCATGAATTACTTTCCATTATATAACATGTACCATAGTTCATTACCCACACATTATTCTTTTAAGTATTTCTAAAATCAGTATATGTAATACAGACTTTCCCAGAAGAAAAGAATTTGCTTCTGCCAGCATTGCTCATCTTAAAGTAATTTAAACGAAATATAAATAAATCCAGGCAATCTAAGATACTTTTCTTCGTCACTAAATAAAATTTAATGCGATATTTGTTCGGCGAATAAGACACTTCCTCTCTCATGATGACAATTCGTTTAAATAAATCAATTTTGCTCACCTCTAGAGAAAAGGAAATCTGGAGCAAAATTTTTATCAGTCTTAAGGATGGATCATAACCCCATTACACAAGCAGTACGCCAAGGAATTATGAAACGCCACGTACAACAATCTACTGGCGCCAGAGCCGGCGCGACTAAGCCACTTTCTCCTGGCAACTTTTAGTGGAATAAATTGCTAGCTCATATTAGCAGCTGCTTCTAACCAGTCTTTCCTTAACTGCCCTATGGCTCATAGCACAGCAAGTAAAATATTCGCTGCGAGGATAAACGTTACTCTATTATTTGATTTAGCATGGATTTAATGCTTGAAAACTTGGATCCTGAAACGGCTTTGTGAGAGAAACTAAGTTTTAGAATGAGGTGCTTAGGACATTAACGACGAAATGGGGATATTAGACGACTACAGTGTACATAAGTCACAAAATACAATTCCTAAGAATATATTTCTCTTCGTACTTAGATTTAATAACCAACGGCAAATTTAAGTTATTATTTTGCGTTTCGTTACGATTCGAAATTAATGGAAACTGGATCATACTTTTTCACAACTTGAAAAACAATTAATTAGCTCGCAAATTCTTAATGCCAAATTTCCTTTTTAAAGTTTTGTGTAATGTACAAATGACTAATCAAAATTAAAGTACCGTTGAATATTTTGTATACTAATATATTTTTGTTGAATGAACTCAGCTTTTTAATTTTATGTAAGAAAGACTGAAATTCCCTTTTGCAACAAACTTACTGGTAGGATTTATACAGTTACTTATCCATTTGGTATAAGATGATAACCAGATGCAAGAATACGATAACTAGCTGTAAAGGTAAACTATGTCTTATGGTATTCTTATGGTATCATTACTTTTTAACACAGTAAGAATAATAATTTTTTCACGTCTATAATCGATAGATGTAAATACAGCATATGTATTTTGTGACCGTGTATTATAAAAACAAATTCATGTAAAATCATTTATTACCATTTAAAAACTATTCATGAAAATAAGTTTTCTTCTAACTTACAAGGAAAAATATTACAAAATCTGTAAACAAGGTAGACAGATAACCAGATATTGATGGAATAAGAGGATTTTACTAGACGAAAATATCGGCGTGACAGAATTCACTATCATGTATATTAATATTTATAAGCTCTCGTAACAATGCACTTAAACAAACTTACATATTAAAATACGTTAGGGAAAGACCGAAAATATCGGTATATTGTTTGTAGAGGATTTTATTTTATGTTCCGGCTGTCAGAAAAGTGTGTTCCTAGTTTGATGTATTCTATTTTCAGAGCTCAGTTATTAATTTTAAAATTTATTTTTCAATTTTTATGTATCTTATTCAATGTTTTTCCTTTAAAAACACTCATTATAATATGCATTAATAAAATAATATTTAAATAATTAAAATAGTAAATAATTAAAATTAAAATAATTAAAATAAATTAAAATTTAAATTAATTAAAATAATTAAAATAAATTTTAATTTAATTTAATTCAATTTAATAATTTAATTTAAATTTAAATAATTAAACTAATATTTCACACGGTTTTCGTGATTTTCAATTGCTAGAATATATCACTTTTCAATAAATTAAAATAATAATTATATTCATAATAAAATGTGGAGCTGCTGACTTTTTCTATACAATCTAAGGAGAAAATCAATAAACATACGACATTCTGCATAAGCTATAAAAAAAGGCATTGTGTTCGAACAGGGATGGCTAATCCGCTACACAGGTGCCACAGTGTTGAACGGCGGAGTTTTAACAGTGGCACACGAAGACTTACAGAATAAAAAATGTTTTGAAACGATAACAATATCTTTCGTATCAACTCCGTCGGCAAGACGTTAATTGTTATCCAACTGAAACCCAAATCGAAATTATTGAGCTACAGTAGCATACTACACTGAAAGCAAATATAAGGAACTTATTTCAGCTGCAAGTGATCCTAATAAATTGAATTTTGGAAACTGGCACCAAAAAGGTATTTTCCAAACTTACACGATTTGGGTTTTAGATATTGTTGTAAGCTTGGATCAATATATGTTTGTGAACAAACGTTTTCTATTCTGAACATAATAAAAACAAAATATCGTTCAAGATTAACTGGTATGAACCTAAAACACCTAATTTTATTAGCATCTTCAAAAAATTACATATTCAGAAACTACATTAATTAAGTACTGACTGTTGAATAATTATTTAATATTAAATGTTTCAAATTATTCGTTTTTATTTTATATATAACCTAACAGATGAAATTTAAATAAATAAATTTTAAAAATGTTTATTAACAATAAAACCCTAGTTTGTTTCATTTCTTATATTATTTTTTAAATGTCCACTACTCAGACTTACATAAAAAAAATGTGTTATTTGCGTAAAAATCCCATATTTAACGTAATAAATAACATTTTTTTCACCTCTTTATATATTTCGTATGTTTGAAATATTGGTAGTGGCATGCATAACTTTTTTGCAGATAGTGGCACACTTCCCAAAAAAGGTTGGCCACCCCTGAGTTAGAATCTCGAGAACTCATGTTTTGTGATTGCTAATTCTATTATACATTAATCATTCACCTCGCTTTTGATTACTTTATAAGGTATTTTTCCCACTTTCCTAGCGCGCCTTCGTGGTGTAGTGGTTCTGCACGCTCGGTCGGTATTCCAGAGGCCCGTGGTTCGATTCCCGGCGAAGGCGGTTGCTAATTTTTCATCTCTCCGGCCTCCAAAAAAATCCTAATGTCTCTACAACTTAAAATGTTTTGTTAAAAAAGAATCAGTCGCAAAAGTAATTGCTTCTCATTTATCATGCATCAATGACAATATATATACAAATAGACGCATAGTAACTCATACCAACACACACACAAAAATTAAAAAGCAATCGTATAAATAATGAATTCATACATATAATTTATTAAACATCTTTCAATATTTTTAATTTTATAATAATCAGTCTCCCATTATCAGAAAAGAATAATGCGACTGGTTTTCAGTCGCAACTCTATAAGCTTTCAGACATGGTATTCAATTAGACCAAGAACTATATTAAAGTTGATGACGAAACATTGAGAACAATCATATTTTAGGAGGGTTGCGAAGATGGATCCAACAGAATAGTAAGATGCCATTAAATCTAACTCTTCCAAAGCATTTATTACTTTGCTTTGCATAAATATTTTGCTTTTATATTTATTTTAATAATGACAAATAACAAAAATTGTTTTTAAATCACAAAATATTAAAATAGCAAAATACATCGACCAAGATTTTACTTGTTCTGGAAATTATTTTAATTAAAAATTATAATAAAATTTGAAGATCTAACGACTAGATATATGCAACCGACTAGATATTCACAAAGCAGGACCATTAATAAAATAAATTATAAATATTCTTTTGAATTCGAACCTTTTTTAATAATCTTGCTTTCTGCTCTTCCTCCCGGCCCACCAGCGGCCGAGCAGTAAAGTCGCTGAAAACTGGTAGTTCGGTCCGTGGTTCGAATCCCGCGAACGGGCTGGCTGCATGGGCGTTTTCGTGGTTTTCCCCATGTGTAACGTGTATACGAGCCAGTTTCCCTTAGAAAGTCCTCCACGAAAGGCATCCCTCCCCTTAGGCAGATAGCCCTAGTGTGCTTTGCCATAATTAAATACACCACCACCTGCTCTTCCTCCCCACCAATAGCAATGCGCTTATAACATATCTAAAAAATCAAGTTTCGTTGCTATGTTGTGCTGATTTTGCCCTCTACCGGCCAAGTGGCTAAAACTAATAAACACTCACAGTACGCTCCGGATTCGGTTCCTGACAAAAGAATTAGTTGCATGGAGATTTTATAATTTTCCTCATGAAATGAATGCAAGTTATTATCGCTTGGAACATCAGCCATTCAGGTAACCCTCCTAGGGTAGCTAATTCTTGCGTGCTTTTGCCAAAATCAGTGAAACTACCTTTGATTTCGAGAAGAAATATTTTTGATTTGCAAGAAGTTCTTCTCTACATCTATCATATTGTTTGATGATATCTATGGAAATTTATTTTAAAAAATAATATTACGTGAAGACAGAATCTCTCTCTCTCTCTTACCCTCTCCTCCTCCCCCCCCCAAAAAAAAAATTTGTAGAATTTAAATCCACGAGCGCTTTGATCAACTCGTAAAAATGTATCCATTCAATAAAAGTGATGTATTTATAAATCTGTTTTTGTGTGTTATCATAGAGCCACAATTTTAAATTTCTTAAAAGTTGAGAATAAAATCCGAGACATAAATCTTTATCCATATATTATTCTATTTTTAAGGCTAAACTCTTCAAATTAGTTTGGTAAATACTAATACTAAAGAAACGAAGAGATTATGAAAAAAGGAATATATCATTGTCTAAAAAAATAGTGGTGACCTACCAACATTTAGCTTGTTGACATAAATTGACAAAAAAAGCAGTGACGATGCAATAATCTACCGACACGTCTAAAATACCCTTCAGAACCTCTGAGAATTAGTAATTCCTCCTGGCTTTATATTAAGAAAACCCATTTAAGATAATTGCATTTTGTTCCTGATTTCGTGAATAAAGGAGATAAAAAACAGGCGTTATCTTCGTAAAATGCCTCAAGTAATTATAGTTGAAATGACCTAGTCTTTCACTGCTAAACTACTTGCATTAAAATGGCAGTTAAACATGTAAATGTAAATTACTAATACAGATGTTTTAATGTAAAATCATCTATGCGCGAATTTCAGCAGGTAACTTGCGCTATTATACTACACTGCGAGGTCTATTGCGATATTTGCATTATAGTGTCTATGTTACTGCAAAATTGCAGCATACTCGGGCGATCTGTATGCATAGTCAGAATTACTGTACCGTAATATCTGATGTCATTAAAACTCACTAGTAAATACTGTTAAATACGTGATTAGAAATTTAAATACATATAATTAAATTAATAGACATATATATATAATTATGACATGTGCCAGCAAGTAGTCAAAATGATAAGACCGTTGAACACTTGTAGGGGTTTCAGAGAATGGTTAACTCTATTGGGTCTGCACCGTTTATCTCATGGGTAACATGAGTGCGATATAATCCCCATACGAATGCCATTGTCGAACGCATATCTTCTAAGGTCTTTATGTCCTTTGCCATAATTAATTTATCAAGTTAAATACGCAGTTTTTATATATAGATAGATATTCAGGATTCTTACATTTTAAAAATTCATAATAAATTACACGATTGGCACTAAATTCCTATTTTTTTATACCAAAACAGAGGTAAATTTGTAAGGTTTCACTCCATTTTTTTTTTCAATTACTAAAACAGTCAAGCAGGATAATCGCCCCGTCTATGTAAACAACAACGAGGCCTAAGAAGGTTTAAACAACTTTTTTTATTCAGAACTTTAAAATGAACAAAGACATGGCTTGTACTTACAGTTTAAATCTCCGCAGTTTACCGATAGTGATTAGGGAAGCCTACTGCGGAACCGAAGGGCCCGAGTTCGAATCCCGGACAAGACATAAATGTTAAACATGTAAATGTATAGTGTCTTTGCGGCATGGGGGCACTCTAAATATATAGCGAGCCGAAAGTCCTTTCGAGAGGTTAGTGGTAGAGGAAGAGGGGGAAGACCCTCGGACCTATCCCTCCGGGGCGCTTTCCATGAGAACTGGGGGGGCGGAGCTGAGCGGAGTCGTACTGTCACCTGTATCGTGCTCAAAGCTGTTGCCAACGGCAGGCGCAAACTTTCTGTCCTTGCTGCCACGATGAATTTCGTGAGCTTGTTCTTATGTTACTGTCAAACAAGTGAGATAATCTCAACACAATAACACATCTCCGCAGCTTGCATAACCATGCAGCCTGCGCGTCCGCCAGGATCTGAACCCAGGTCGAACTACCGTCATTCAGCAACCGTTTGGGGGCTAGTGAGCCCGTTCATTTGATACGAGCTTTTAAAATGTTTCACAGAATTATGAATAACCCTGCATAATCAAACTAATAGTTTTATCCTTTGCTTACTTCTAACTTTCGTTTCATATTAAACACAATTATTTTTTGCGATTCGTATGATATTTAGAAATAATTCAAATATCTCATAAAATTTTTTGTAAGATTTCTTCTTCAAAATAAAATAAAATGATTGAAAGTAGTTCAAAAGATTTCTCTCATTTTGTAAATAACGCATCTTCTAGCATTGCAAACTTAAATTTTCAATCTTTTGAGTGCCCACTCTTGTATCAGGCTCAAGAAGTAATTTTGGAAATTAATGGCAAAATGTTTATTCATAATGTTCGAAAGATATCTACAGAGTTTATTTTCTCGAACTATAATGCTAGACATGAACTTCAAAATGCAGAGTTCCTCAAAATAAGTTAAAGGTGTTAAATTTATGCACTGGAAATAGAAAGATTCTCTAAAAATACAATGAAGTATTATTACATATTCCTTCGACAGCAAAAATTCCATTTGGTGAGTAATTATTAAGCTTTTATGATTAAATACAAAACACTTCAAACAAACGTCATATTCTCAGAATATTCTTTAAAAATGCACTATTTTTTAGTGCCTGATACTGATTGAAATTAAAGATTTTTTGACTAAATATATGGAAAAACTGCAAACAAAAATTTCGTTTTTAGCTATATTAGCTCCAGTTTGGTTAAAATAACACTCGTTATTGGATTTGTAGCCAGTCTCATAATATTAATTACGAATACCTCAGCAAATTTTGCATGTGAACATATAGAAAGTTATAAGGTATTTCACCCGCTTCCCTACCGTGACTTCGTGGTGTAGTGGTCAGCACACTCAGCCAGTATTTCAGAGGTTCGTGGTTCGATTCCCGGCGAGGGCGGTTGCTAATTTTTCATCTCTCTGGCTTCGAAATATTAATCCTAATGTCTCTACAGGGGCGCCCGAACTAAAAGGGTGTTGGATGATGATTCTCCACACCCAGGATTTGGCGACTGAGTCCCCTAAAAAAAACCAGTCACCCTTTAAAAGGGGGAGTATATAAGGTATTTCTCCCGCCTTCTTAATGTATTGTCAGCACACTGAGCCGGTATTTCAGAGGTTCGTGGTTCGATTCTCGGCGAAGGGTTTGCTATTTTTCCTCTTTCCTGCTTTCAATTAACCTAACGTCTCTACAGTGGCGCCCGAACTAAAAAGGGTGTTGGATGAGGATTCTCCACACCCAGGATTTGGGGATTGGGTCCCTAAAAACCCCAGTCGCCCTTTAAAAAGGTAAGTATATAAGGTATTTCTCCCGCTTCCCTAGCGTGCCTTCGTGGTGTAGTGGTCAGCACACTGAGTCCGGTATTTCAGAGGTCCGTGGTTCGATTCCCGGCGAAGACGGTTGCATATTTTTCATCTTTCCTGCTTCCAATTAACCTAATGACTCTACAAAGTTTTACTTTGATTCGCTAAAACGCAATGTTTTAATTATTTGAATTTTGTTTTAAGAAGACCTAATAAAGAATCTAATTCTATACCTGGAGAATCTTTCCACGAAACTTTTTTCTTAAAATTCTATTTCGAGTAAAGCGAGAGGAGTAACCGGTGGCTAATTCCACTAGTAAACACATTTCTTTTCAATGGATAGCCCCCAAAATATGGAAGATGTGTTTAAATTATGATTTTATTATTTGATCCCAGTAGCTGTTTAGTAACTTCGTTTGACTGTTCTGAGGTACTACAGCCTTCTCAAGTACCTCTAATATAAATTGCATTATGCTGCGGGATATAATAGACACCAGCTTTTTTTTTTTTTTTTTTTTTTTTTTGTCGATGTTTTGTTTTGACTGACAGGACAAGATTACATAAACATGCCAGATTTCTTAGAAAAGCTTATCTTATACTCCAAATCTTTGCAACTATTTTCTCGTATGACACAGATAAGCCTCACTCAGCTATTTCAAGTAGAGTAAACGATAAAAATTAAAAAGGACTTAACATAAACAGATATATAAGCGATAAAAGACATATATTTCAGTCTTTAAACTATATCAGTACCTTTCACAGACGAATGGGGCCACATTTAAATACATATTTATTTGAGTTTTAATATAGCGATTGCACTGTTGAATCCTTTAGAGAACGCAAGAGGAAAACATTGTTTTATAAATTGTGATAAAGTAACTCATTGTGTTCGATACTTTATAATGCTTCTGGATTTTAGTAAAAAAGTATTTTGTGAAACTTAGCATGATACTTCGAAACGTTTGCACTGCACAGTTGTATCTTGGTATGCAAGCATAATTCATTCCGGAAATTTGCTCGCGATCCAAAGCACTCGTATGCCGAAGCAATTTTTCCCACGAATAAATAATAATAGAAATTCGGATGATTCATTTCACAATTTCAAAATATTCATATAGGAATGATTAATAAATAAAAATGCATAAAGTATATTACCCTGCATTTTACCTTTGAAAACAATCTATAGCTAACTAACAGAAACGTTGCTATTTTTTAGTTCATTGTAATCTTTCTGTACACATGATTTTAATATGGAACTTGTACAGTAATAGCTGCTTTTGGCTCGTTATGAGGATTTCGTAGAAATGATTTATTGCATAGCTGTAAAACAAATTCAACTTTCACACTGCTATAGCTTTATAAGGATGATGTTTTCTACAAAATTTTGTACTCTTTCCCATATTTTAATAACTTTCTAACTTCATTTAATGAATCTCTCTATCAAATGAGTTTTTTTCAGTCTTTCGTAGTTTTATAATTCCCGAACGAGATCTTAAAAATCTCTTGCTGTCGCTGGCGACGTAGATCCATCAGTTTGTCGGTTGTCAGATTTTGGCCGTTTTAATTTATAAGGTATTTCTCCCGCCTTCCTAGCGTGCCTTCGTAGTGCAGTGATTCTGCACGCTGGGTCGGTATTCCAGAGGTCCGTGGTTCGATTCCCGGCGACGGTTTTGTTAATTTTTCATCTTTCCTGCTTTCAATTAACCTAACGTTTCTACATTGGCGCCCGAACTAAAAGGGTGTTGGATGATGATTCTCCTCGCCCAGGATTTGCCGATTGGATCCCCTAAAAACCCCAGTCGACCTTTAAAAGGAGAGTATATAAGGTATTTCTCCCACCTTCTTGGCGTGCCTTCGTGGTGTAATGGTTCTGCACGCTGGGCCGGTATTCCAGAGTTCCGTGGTTCGATTCCCCGAGAAAGCGTTGCTAATTTTCCGTCTCTCCGACTTCCAAATTACCTAATGTGTCTACAAGTGGCGCCCGAACTAAAAGGGTGTTGGATGATGATTCTCCTTACCCAGGATTTGGCGAATGGGTTCTCTAAAAACCCAAGTCGCCTTTAAAAGTGAGAGTATATAAATTATTTCTCCCGCCTTTCTAGCGTGCCTTCGCAGTGTAGTGTTTCTGCACGCTAGGTCGGTATTCCAGAGGTCCGTGGTTCGATTCCCGGAGAAGGCTTCGGTAATTTTTCATTTTTCCTGCTTCCAAAAAATACCTAATGTCTCTACAACTTCACCAGCTCTTAAATGCCGTCTTCATTCATCTCCAATCCCAATCTTTCCCAAAGACAAACTTTCATTGGCAAGTGGCGGCTCTTGTTCGAAAACACCTCAGCGAGACAGAGAAGAAATGTCAGCTCAGTTGTCAACACGCTAAGCTCTGAAAAAAAAGAAGTATTTACGCACTACTGACATTACAAGACCTCACTTGTTTATCAAGTTAAAATACATTAATTTTTTCTCGTCTTGCAATACATTTGCAAGCCAAGATATTCGTAATACAGGGTTGTACTGTATTTATATATGATTCGTTTTTCTCCAGAACTACAAAAGTTTAAAAAACATTTTCTAGGATTTTTGACATTTGTCTCATCGTCCCTTATTGGGTTCGGTAAGCAGACCGGCTTATAAAGTTCGGCAAAGAAAAAATAACAATGTCTTGATTAAAGGCCTATGCTTGTGTTTACTTCAGGAGTCATTGCTTAAATAGGTGTTTCTTTTCTAAAAATAGACTAAACAAAAGTGCTGATGATGACATTGTGTCAATTCCCTCTCCAAACATAAAGAATGTTTATCTTACAATACAGAGCGTAACTGCAGTCATTTACTTTCTATCAGCCCTTTGGGGCAGGCAAGCAGCCTACAGAAAGTAACCGACTGCAGGATAAAAGTATGAGATATAATTGCATTACTTATTATTGTCTCGTAAAGTCAGTTTTGTATATTGTTTAACAGAAATAAAAATACTTTCTTCCTACAAAATCTTTGTTAAAATAAAATGCGGTAAACGAAAAAAAAAAAAAAAATTTCCTCGCTCCTTAAAATATGTATGATAAACGAAAAAACAAATCCTCCCCTGCCTTATACTGCATTTCGATTTGATTATTTGAAAAGAAAAGATGGGAGGAAAGAAATCTTAACCATCCGAAATTTTGAATTTTTTAGTCCACACATTTGTAGCGTTTTTGGAATGAATTTTAGACAGCAGCTGGATAAAACCAGATTTCTAAAAATGATAGTCTCAAGGAATAAGGTACTAAATCTAACCTCCCTATAAAATAAACTAAAACAAATAAAAAAAAATTCTAAACAAAAATATCAGTGGCGATTGGCTAACACCGCTTAAAACAGGAAGTTCGGTCCCAGGCCAATGAGCTGGCTGCGTGGTTGTTTTTGTGGTTTCTTCCATGTGTAAAGTGAAAACATAGCCCTCATGTGTTTTGCCATGTTCAAATAACTTGGAACAACCTTAAACAAGTACTCTAAAATTCAACAGATTCTCCTTTGTTTTCATCAGTACACCTGTTAGGAACTTTACTGGTCAAAGTTTCTTCAAATCATTCAATACATCGGCCAAAACAATTTTTCTTGTGATAAACAAATGAAGAGCTCTTAATAAAAAGAGTATGCAAATAAGAATGCAGGATAAACATAATACTAGGGGTATACTTCCAGGCGATTCAGTTCACCAATTGTCCAACAACATTAAAACATCACCTTTTTTTCGTAAAACATTTGGAAAAATTTGCAGCAGCTTACCTAGACTCACACATTAAGATCAAGGCTTATGAACAAGGGTGGAGGGGGGACTGCCACTTTTACGACAAAGCAACTAAATGAGTTTTAAGGAAGTCAGGATTCCATCACACACAAAAAGACATTGCGGGTCAAGTCAAGGACGTTCTTAACGAAGGAAAAACGGAGGTAAGGGAGGCCATTATAACGAATAACATGCAAGAGGAGAAGAAGCGTAACAAAAAAGCAAACAGTAAATACAAAAAATGAATCTAAGAAAATGGAAAAGCATTTCCTTAACGAACGCCATTAAGCAGGTTTTCCATGCTTCCTACTCGGGAGTCTTATGCTTTACTCCTTAATGCAGCTCGAGAGTGGATTTAAAACAGTGAATCATGCAGGTAAGAAAAAGGAAGTGTAATAGAATACACGATAATAAAATCAGCCAGGGGTATGAATCTTACCGCTGGGGTTCGTCTATCAACCCGTTTACTTGGCGCCGAGTTGTACTGATCCTTTGAAACTATCGGCAAATTTGGGCAAACTACTCTACATATCCTAATCAAAAGGTAGTCGCAAAATCATGAGTTATACATATTAACATTCAATATGAATGCCATTTATTTGTGGCCGGACTATCCTGTCTTTCGTTAGAAACATCGATTTGTGAAACAGGAGGTGCATGGGACCCACTGCTAAGATGATTTTTAAAAATCCACGACTTAATGCCAAATGCTTAAAACTTCATCAAGCTGAAATTCAGAAAGAATAACATCTGTTTATATTAAATGAAATTCAAGTAAAGAACATCTATACAAACCTCTGAGAACGCTCCAACAAAGAAATACCTCATAATTCTGAGCACTGATTCACAGTAACTGTTTAAAGATATTCAGTAAGAATGCCATCATGTAACAGTTAAAAATGTTGCATTCAATTTGTGAAATCTAATACTGATGTCGAAGAGGGAGTGTAAATGAAACTCCATCATTTGAAGGCTCTGGTCAACCGGAGCTAAGTTCCGAAACCTGTCCTTCTTAAAATAGGATATTTATATCAAGAATATAAGCTAATTCAAAATTGCTCTATTTTATCAACAAAAAACATTTCCACCAACCTGGCACTACGAAATTTCTCATCTGTAACATTTAATGAATACATCTAATATTCTCCTTTCCTTTCCTTTACAATAAACTAACAATGAATGAATTCACCTCAGAGGGAAGAAGTTTGACAGATGAAAAATTAAAAGCTATTACAGAGAAAATGACTGGATGCTAGTTATACATAGAGTGAAAATCTGCCCAATATTAAATATAAATACACTGCTTTTTGTTTAAAATTGATTTCGAAAATTCTCATTGGAGACCTATATTCAAACTTTAATATAAAAAGCGTTTCTTCCTTTATCTCAAGCGCAAGAAGAAATATTAAACAGCTTACATTAATTGAAGAAGAAGCAATATATTGGAAACGGGAAACACGAATTACGCAAGTAGGACATAAATCAGATTAACATTGGAAAGCACTCTTTTCCTTCGTTTTAGTGCACTTTATTCTATCATTTACTGTAAAAGGATCAAATACCATAAATTTGAAAACGTACATCATAGGATTTATATTTTGGGAACCGAAAGCATCATTACACATTTCAAGCTACATATTTCATAGTTAAATGATTATGCAGACAGAATATTCATGCATAGAAGTAATAGAAGTATCTTAGAAAGGCGCAAATATGCTATTAATATGCAATTTATGCTTAAAAGTATCCCAGAAAGGCTTAAATTTACTATAAAACTTATATTATGAGAACAAAGCTGAATTAAATTATTATAAATAAATATGTTAACAAAAGCATAATACATCTGTGCTTAATCGTATTCCATTTTAATCTTCAATACACAGCTATAAAGAATATAATCCAAAGCCTCTTCTGATTAAAAAGTGGGAAACAAAGCAAACTATCAGCAAAACTATTTGAGAGATTCAGTTCCTAAAACCTGATATGTAAGAAATAATGAACACAGATATGAAGGTTCTTAAATACAGAACGGGAGAAAACCTTTAAGAATTTCAAATTAAAAATTGTCTTCGAAAGAATCACAAAAACCATCAAAATAAATTATTTATTTAGCTGCATGCTCTGAAAGTCATAATAAAAGAAATAGCTAACTGATTGAAAACGTAACTACAATACTTTCCATTCAAAGAAGAATGATTAACAAATAAATATCACCAATTCTAAAACATAACACGCAACCACACAAAAGTATTTTTAGTCATGAATGATGGGGGAAAAGAACAGTCAAAAACTTTGAGCAAGTTCATATCATTAATTATAGTCTTTTCAGCAAGCTCAAAAATAAGCCGATAATGTCTTTTTCATTGAACGAAATCTGTTTTCACAAGAAACTAAAAAAAAGTTGGTAAATACAGACGCATGTTTGCATTAGTTGCCCATATCCTATAGTGCACTTCATAGTGCTCAAATAGATGCTGTGTTAGAGCCTCTTTGTAGTCGCATCCTTTCATATATTCCGAAAACTTTCAAAGAGAGAGAGTGCACAAAAACTTCTTTCTACATTAGGAAACGCTTGAAATGCGCTTGATAGGTTTACTCTAACTTTTTAAAGTATGTTACAAAAGCGCTAGGAATGAATTTTGGGGGTGAGGAGGACGCAAACTTTCAAGCAATATGTTTTCATAAAAGATCTCTCCATTGCAGCCTTAGAAATTTTAATACAAATGCATACAAATAACAATCACGTTTCTAGATACACGTAAAATACATTTATTTGATTAATATCTGAGCAAGAACGTAAATCAAACCCAAAAACGTGTTCTTACGGAACTAGAAAAAAGTTTGAAATCTCATTTGAAAAATTCGAAGCATCCCCCCACCACCACCAAATAATAACGACTGAATGACCCTACAATATTCGCAGCATTTGGATATATTTTTCAGATAAATGATAGGCATTTTCCCTTGGGACATTAAATATTAGCTTTCTCGAAATATAAAAATTTCAACAAAATGCAATCACAACTAAGGCTGTGTTTTACCCCCTGCAATTGCTTCGGTATTACTTAAAGCATACAGCGTGAATTTTTAAACATACTGCTTAGCATGTAAGCTAGGCACCATTTTATATCTCCCATTTATCGATTCACTGATGTCCATTCAAATAAAATTCAAATTTATATGGTATCAATAAACACTTTTAATGACTTAAAATGGTAAGACCAAAGCAGCAAAATAAAAATAATATATTTAATGTATTTTTAGTATCCTCGCGCAGATACATTTTAAGAACTGCTAAAGGAAGACGTTTAGGAAGTGCGAAAATAAGAGTAAATGAAAATACACAATATTTTTTGCTGAATTAAGATTACGTCAGCAAACAAAATGCGACATTCTGTAACCTTTTGCCACGTATAGGAGCGTGGTGGAGAAGAAATGGCACTTTTTTTTTTCCTTTTTTTATAATGCGAGCCCAAAAGAATGCAAGCAGGAGAGGGCACATTGTTAAGATGGGTTGTCCCCACATCCACCCTTAACATACCCTCCATCTTCTCAAGGGTTTTCGAGAGCTAAGAAAGTCTTTGACAGGGCTGCAGAATAGAGTTCTGAAGTGGAACCACTTGAGGCACGAATAACATATGGCGGTTATACATTATGATATCCAATCTTATCCTTCGTAGATGTGTAGTTATATATGTCAGGATGCTTGAGGGCTTCCACCTGCATAACAGGCGTAACTGGGTAAGAAATTATAGAGACAAGGGTGTAGCAGACTTGGTATTATTAAGAGATGAAATACAGTAGCATGGACTGACTCACGCAAACCCATCATCCTGGGCTCAGATGGCCTTAGGTGCTTCAGTGTTAGACAGATCTATGTTTCATCCTGTAATTTATTTTTTATCGTAAAGGTTATTGAGTAATATTTACTCTTTACACAGGTGTAAACGTCATCCACAAATATGACGAATGATTGAATATTTTCGATGCTTTTATTATTAAAACTGAAATTTTTAAAAATATTGTTGCTAGTTTATAAAAATTATGAAAATAGAAAGTACTTGAAATTCATGCCTAAAAAATTGGGCAGCATTTCTTTTATGCCATTATAATATTTCTTTGTTTTCAGGAACGAAAATTATTAAGAAATACTCTTAAAATAAATATTAAAGAGTTAAAAGTTGTAACATGCTCGTGATGCTTAACTTTTATTAATGAAGCAAGACCAGTAAATTTATTTAAATATTTACTCATTAATTTTTAACACATTCAGAAATAGTTATCCTGAGAATGCATAATAAATAGCATTCTTAGTCCTCTGTTAATGCGACTACGTTAACAATGAAAAGAATTTCATAATTCAATTACAAATATTACTTTATTATTGCTTCCCAATATGCATGCATACATGCATGCTCCGAACAAGTTCCTCGTAATATTATGCACTCATTCAAACAATCATTTGCATGACCGTAATTATGCTTTACATTTTAAGCGCAACTAAGGCAACTATGGCAAACGTAATTTTTGTCTCAAACAAGTTCTGATTCAAAATATCAATAACAGATGTTTTCAATTTATATGGGTAATATAGCTTAAAAAATATAATTTAGAAATATTTATTAATATTTAAAAATTAATATTATTCCCTCGAACGTTCTTAATATATACACGGGAGTAATTAAATAACAAAGGTTTATATTGCATATCTTAAACTTCACCAAAAACATCAATGAGTTACACGGGAGTAATTAAATAACAAAGGTTTATATTGCATATCTTAAACTTCACCAAAAACATCAATGAGTATCTTATAAAAGCTGATAACTAAGGTTAAGGAATATATTGCTTATAGAAGAATCAGCTGTGAAAAAAGTTAATTAGCTTTTCCCCAGAATGTATAAATGGAAAACATTAGTATTTGGCAAAAAAGAAAAGAAAATTCATAAGGAATAAAAAATCTAAATGACTCCTTAGGAAATTTTCTGAAATAAATAAAACTGCGTCTTTATATATATTTGCACAGAAGAGGAAATTTCAAAGTAACTAATGTTTAAAAGTACATTTGATACTGCAGTTCCAGTGTAAAAACGTTACACCAAGTAAAAACAATATTATAATACTAAAGCAGTAAAAATTATCGCGCAAAAACCTACAGTAATAACTACAAAACGATATAAACTTCAAAAACAAAAAGAGATTAGAAAATATTAATTTGAAATAAAAAATTATATATGATGCAAGCAAATAATCAAAAACATTTCAAAGGTAAAGAATATATATACAAAGAATTGCAATAAATGGTAAATTAGCCAAACTTGAGGTTTAACACGGACTTATCAAGAGAAAAGCGTGAAAAACTCGAATTAAGCTTAACGCAATTAGCGCGTTTCGTCAAACGAAAACAATTGAGACAGAAATCAGAAGTTCATTAATAAAATTATCAAATTAAATTACCTTAATACAGTTCAGTCTCAATGGCTTCGCTTCTTTTCCCGACGCGCCTGCAATTAAAAAAAATTTTTTTTAACTTGCTACTGATGTAAGAAATATCTATACAACTGCAGTTTCAAATGTACATAGCATTAGCTATAGCTAATGCAATACAATATAACATAGCTAATGCAATACAATAGCATTAGCTATTTTGAACTTTCCTCTTCTGTGCAAATATTTAAAAAATTTTGCAGCTCAATGCGCAAAATTCTTGACCAAATATGTCTCTCTTTTTCGTTTACTACTTTCTACTTATATATATATAGAGAGAGAGAGAGAGAGAGCATATTTTTATATCTTTATATCTTTAATTTCAATAGACACAATGAAACAAACTAATCCATTAGAGTAATAATATTCCTAAACAATAGCTAATGTGGTTTTTACGCTACCCTACTTAAATTAATTAGTAAATTTTAGTACTCTTAAAACTTTTTTATCATCTACCAATTGTCTTCCAATTTCAGTTTCCAATTCAGTTTATTTGTTTTGATTAATATGAAGTATTTAAGAGACGTAAATTTCCCTTTTTTGTAGTTCTATACTATTCAACTTTCATGCTTGTCGTTTGCATTTACTTTTTCTTTAAATTACTTCGTTAAAATATTAATTATTATTCAGCAACTTACAGTTAAATTATTAGAAGGCTTTTTTCATACGTTTTATCTTTTAATCGAGCGTTCCTTCATTAATATGCATTTAATTACAACCAAATCATTAATCCGCATTAAAATTACAACCGCAGAATTCCTGTAGCAAAATTTAAACATGTTTATTTTACAGTTAATTATGTTTTAATGCACCTAAAGATTAAAATGCAGTTCTGCTCTGCCAGCGCTGGTTTTGACGATCAGAGTATCTTGAGATGTATTAGGGTTACCGATTTCGCTGGGAAACAGATATACAAGAAAGTTTTGCTGCGCTGCATAATGAAACAATTTAGGAGAAAACTGAAGGTGGAAAACACGTGGGAAAATTTCAGAAAATTGCTAAATTAATATTAAATATTTCTGCCATACAGCAAAACATAGAAATAATTGAGAATTCCGATACCTTTCGGCCATGGAATTTCTAAAACTTTTTTGATGCAGTCATCTTGTGCGCATCTCTTTCTACAACATAACTCTTACAAAAAACATCCAAATATTTAAGCAATGTGACAGAATAAATTTCACGTTAACTATGAACAGAATTCAAGCTCTTAACTTTCAACAAGGCTGCATACTTGCATACATACATGCCATACGATGAATAAGCTTTCAATCAATGCATGTAGCTGCTATTCCGTACATAAGTTCTAGCATATTTAATGAAGTTATTTCATTGACAAGTAACTTCACAAAATGATGTTCAATACAGATGTCTAGACACCGCGTAAGGCCAAAATAACGTGTTTGTGCATTCTGTCCACGCTATAAAAAAGCAAGTTTATTCACTGTTATACTTCCACAGTTCCACGCGTATGTGCCCCCCATGACAGAACAATTCATTTTGAAATTTGCTATACCAAATTGTCTAAAAATTCAGCTATACGGAGATGTACATATCGTTGCTGATATAAAATGGTTTCCTTAACAAGCTTCACGCAAACATTAACGAATAATCCGTGATGAAAGTTTTTGAAAAGATGATATCTAGAAAAAGACCACAATGCTAAAAAATAGCTTCCCATATTTTAAAATTTAAAACTGGTGAGTAATTCTGCACTTCAAAATACATTGAATAAGAATAAATTATAAGTATGTAGTCTTTTAGAAAACATGTTAGGTAAAAAAAATGTAGAAATTATCCAAAATTACAACTAATTAAAAAGTATCCGGAACAACTTTAAACTGTTACATATCTTCTGGACTTTTTTCCTCAAAATTTTTTGAGTTTTTCCTCAAAATGGAAATCATGTTCAACAATCATGACGCTACAGTCAAAAATCATGTTCTATATATATGTAAGAGCTAACTGCGAAATTTTGACACTGTCTGTATATCTCGTTCTTGATGTTATACTCAACAACCGTGTACTATGTTTTACTAATGCTATATATCTACGTATTTGAAATTGGCCTCTCAGTACACATCACCTAGAAACATCGCCCAGGATGCACCGCAATAGGTTAGACTGATATTACACAGAAAATGAATTCACCCCCTTGGTTACAGAGCAGCAGTCAGCATCTGCTGTTTTACCGTCCAAGGGGGCTTATAATGTACAGGTTATTTTCACAAACTGTATTTATTTGAATGTGTTTTTAAATAAATAAAAATCGATTACTGAAAACCATTGTCTGATTCGAAATACTTGTAAATGAATTAGAAATAAGCTCCAAAAATTACTGCAAAGCTCTAAATTTTAGTTTTCGGTAACAAAAAGTATGTTTAATTTTGCTGTTCAGTAACTCCTACGCCGCTTTGTACTTGGCTGCATGGTTACACTGTTTACATCTTCCAAAAATTAGGATCGTATATGCCAAAAAGAAAGGTGTAAAGCACTTGCATGAGCCCATACACATATACCTGCGGTTTTGATGTGTATATATTAAATGTAAAAGAAATATCCCATTAATCATAGTTGAAGCTACTCACTTAGATATCCTATTTTCAGAAGAATTCTTTTTCTTGCCCTATCAAAAAACTTAACCACACAACAGAAAGTTTCGCGAGCAGTGTCTATCCTTCATGAGTAATCAGTAAACACCACGATAGCGATAGCGAACAACGTCAATGTTTACCCAAAAGTACTCTGCGATAACCCAGATAACTGTCGTTTCGTGGATATCACAGCTTTCAAGAGTTAATAGGAAGTAAAAATATGGATAAAATACATGAGTAATGGATTTTTTAAACACGAAGAGACAGGTTTGGAGAAGATCTAGGACATCGCTGGTTTGAGATGTGAGTAACAAACTACTTAAAACTAAAAGCCAAAAAATTTTATTTGTGCGAGTGGTTTAATACAGTTACCAAAGAAAAACATCCCGATAAGTTTACTTTATATTTTAAGCAAACATGACCGTTGATGTGGAAAGAACAGAATGAAGACCTAATCGGAATGATCATGATCTCCTCCGATAAAAATTTCAGAAAATTTATCCTAATAGGAGATTCTTTACTTCCTAGAATTTAATTATTTCGTGTGCATCTGCTACTTTTTATGTTATTTTGTATAAAATTATATTTTAAAATATAACAAAATCGTTTTGACGGTATAATTTTTAACTATAATTAGATAAAAACATAACTATGTACCCAAGTTTGGATCTAAGCATTTATTTTTCTTTTCTTAAACTAAAATGGCAACACGGTGTATAAGATAATTTTTTATTTGATATTTAAATATAAAAATTTATTATTTTTCAGCTAATACACCAGTTACCAATTTTTTATTAAAAATTCCATTCACTGAGTTGACAGCTATGAAGTTCAATCAATGTTATGTTTAACTTTTTTAATAAGAAAAGTTAATCAAACTTTCCTTATTAAAAAGTGTAACGAAATAAAGCAAATATATTTATTACACCTATTATAAATTCAAATATTGTAGTAACAACGCATGTGGAACTTCCCCTAACCCTCTCTTAGTAATATTTCGGGTTTCACACTGCTGAATCCAAACGTAACATTCATGTTTCACTGTCACCCATCAACTTCAAAGAAATCAAGACACCACAGGAAGTTACAACATTCCTCAAAAATCAGCGTTAATTCATTTTATTGTAAAATACATTCCAAATATGTGAAATTAAAATCATCAATTCTGATGGAAAAATACATTATGAATATATAAATTAAAATGATGACACGTGTTTTTTTTTAATCAATTATGCTACAGCAAGGACTATCTATCAGCTTAGGAGGGATGCTTTCGAGGACGAAGTTCTCAAGAAAAAGGGTTCATAATCACGTTGCATATGGGGAACGAAAACCTCGAAAACGTTAATGAAACTAATTCGTTTAATTTCCCTTTTAAGGCGATATATCAGCTCTTTCCTCCGGGAATCCAAAAGTAATTAGCAATCACGTATCAGTATTTTTTATTGCATCTCCTTTTCATAAGGAAAACAGCTTGAAGAAGTTTTTTGGCTATTATTTTATTTTTGTGTTTGTGTACTAATCATCAGCAGTTCCTAAATCTTCATTTAAGAGACCCAACTGGAGAGAAAGAATAAAACTAAAGTGAGATACTGCAACCAAAGATTATTGTATAAAAATTTCTACTTTTTTGTTCTAAATTAGAATCACTTGTGTCAGGAAACTTCTCTTTTAAATAGTGTATATCTTTACCTTCATTTGATATCTACAGCAAACAGTTTAATGATTCCCAGCTTCTAATGAAAGTCATGTAAATAAGTCTTTCTGTCCACTAAGACTTCGAGATCAGGCTTTTCTGACTTCGCCCAATATTTTCAAGTAGATTTTTTATGTGTCTAGCCTCCCCATGACAAGCAGTTGACTAGTACTCGAGCACAGAAGTTGACTCATTGCACTATTCCACGCGCGTGAAAAACATATTGTAAAGCTCACTTCATAAAGTCATGAGGTTTAGTTCAGAGCAGGAAGCATGATAAATCAGCAGGCTCTCGGCGGGATTCCAACTTCAGACCTCCCGATAGATGTACTTCCAACTATACCATGAAGGCAAGCGTTAAGGGAAGTTTAGTATTTCCAGAGACTCTCAGAAAGTGAAAAAAATCTGATAAATTACATTGGTTAATGTTTTTAATAAAAAAAAAGTCTTAATATAGTTATCAAGTGTATGAAAATAAGACTATCTCAAAACACAAGTTGAATAAAATTTCTTCATAAGTTGGTTCTTAATCAAAAGTATTAAAAATTAACCATAGGACTGAAATTGAATGTAAATCTTAAAGCCACTTTAAGTAAGATACACATTTCTTGAAGTTTGTAAAAACGTGAATCAACTTTTCATATTGGGATAAGATATTTGATAACCAGCTTAAATGGATATAACAGTAGCATATTTGCCTACTTTTCAAATTTCATATTTTGCCCACACTTAGTAACTTTCTTTTATGTGCATAAGGTATAAAGGCTTTAATATTAAGACAATATGACATTTATGAATTATATTCGATTTTATAAATCTTTGATCGAACTTTATGGATTCCTTGAACTGTGCACTTTGAGAATTTTATCCTAAGGTTATTATGTTATTTGTTTTGCTCTTTATTTGTTATTGCTTTTGATATCGGAATTTGCATATAATGATTTTAGATCAATTTGATTTTTTTGATTGGGTTTGTTTGTGTAATGTAAAGTTTTATGGTTTTTTTTAGTAGTCAATTTGGCACAATGTTTTTTTCTTTTTTTCTAAGTGTTTCGAAAGCGTGTAGGGAAAATTCTGGATACATTTGAGATTCGATTTTTCGGTCTTATATGAATTTTAACGTCTTAAATGTAAATTTTATTGAATCTTTTTTCGGTTTTACTAATTTTTAGTTTTCTACTAATGAAATCTTATTTTAATTTTAATATGTTTAGATATTGCGTTAAATCTCTTATAGACGGTTGTAATTATTAAAATTGTTGAGGAATTGCCTTGCTTTAATTCCAATTTAATTTTAACTTTAGATGCTTTAAGTTTATTTTACTTCAATCTTGCAGCTATAGCGCAGGACGGGTTTAAAAATTTTGTTTTTAATTTTTACAGAGTTTCTGCATTTACGCATTTATGTATTAGTGGGAATTTGACGAATGTAAAAAAATCCCATGCATTTTGAAATAAATTCTAATCAATGATATTTTAACCATCGGTAAAGATATGATATTTTAACCATCGGTAAAGACGGGTCACAGTTCAAAGTCAAACGAACCGAGTTTAGTGCTTAATGTATATCACCTTAATATAGTACCTCGCAAATTGGAAATTACAAACTCTTCGCATTTAAGCTTTTATTCTTTAAAAAACTCCTTTTAGTGATTTTCGTTAACACAGAATGTAATGATTGGTTCTGCACCTTCAAAATGTAATCTGAATATTGTTGCCAAATCAATTCATATTAATTCCCAGTCACGTTCAGATGTGAACCAATGGTTTAGTACCATGCTCGTGGGAGTTTAGCAAGCGTGGAGTTGTGTGAGAGGGGTATGTCATCTGCATACGTCAGAATGATTAATAGAGTGTACAGTTCCTGCCAGTCATTAAAATCCTGACACTAAAAGTTCCCCCAAAAAGTCACTCGCACGTGGCATATTTGTCAAATGCATTTTTTAAACTTAAAGTACTGAAATGTGATTAGTATCAAAGAGCGGCGATAATGCTGTAACGTAACCATTAACAATTTAACGCTTTCTCAACATATAAAACGCATTCTCCTTTAAAATACAATAGAGGCACAATTCTACGATAATCTGATGAACTTCAAGAGTAGATTGAGGAATTAACTATTATGTCCCTCAAGAGACAATACTTCTGATTTTGGCAGAGTACGAAACAAAACAATAGATAGTTTAAGAAGTTTTCTTCGTGGTGTTTAATAATAATAAAAAAGCGTGCGATAAATTTACCGAATATATTTTACGTCATATTTTAAGAATTTTAGATTAAATTCGCAAATAATGAGTCCACAACGTATATAAAAAATGAATATTTTTTATTTACAGCGAATCTTCCCTTAGATGACCGTCCATGCTCCCATAGGCGATTCTGTTCTTCCGAGGAGCTGGTCACTTTAAAGGAATGTGACTATCGTTGATGTTCAATACCGCTACATTGCTCTCAAATGTACTGGTTACTTTAAAGGCAGTCGTCTCAAGAAGCTGTTGCTATAAGAGCTTTCACTGCATATAACTCATAAGAGCTTAATCATAAATAGCTACCATTTAAGCTCAATTCCGACTAATAAACTCGCCGAAACATTAAAATATAAAAATAGTTTCTTACTCGAGTTTTTTATTCGGTGTTGTCAGGTAAGGATGTCTAATTCTGGAGTAGAAAGCAAAATAAGATTACACCTTTTAGTGTCAAGTATTTAACTTCGCTTGGTCAATAGACGAAATAATATGTTGATAAAATATCATTTTTAGTCTCTGTACTGATACTACTGAGCTAAATATATTTTAAAGTTTTTCTTTGCAAACTTATTAACCCTTCAAGAAATGCGCGATCATGTATAACCCCTCGTGAACTTTGCTTTAATTTAAATAACCTAATCTACTGAATGCTATAAAGAGACCAGCAAACAAATCTTATCAATCACTACGGCACAAACAGTATACTATCAGCAAAGGGGTAACATATCAATGCTTTTTCCACTTATTTCTGAGCCCTGTATACAACTACAAGGTCTAAATTCACTCTCTAAAAATAAAGAAAAATTTCTAAAAGGTGAATGAAAATTAAATCCAAATTATTAAGAAAAGGAAAATTCAAATTAGTTTTGTATATCACGGCCTTTGCTTTTCCACTTCCTTTATAGGTAAAATAAAAGTGTACCCATTAATATTTTTGACGTAGGCAGTGATATATATAGATTACATTAGATGGCAAGCAGATCGCACTGTGCATGGGTAATAGAACGATTAGAAATAAGAAGAAAAGTTATTAAAAAAAGGCAGAAATATAACGGACAATGCAAATGAATATAAGTTTTGCACATGCATAAAAAAAATAATCTGATAAAATATAACCCGTCTTTTGATTCCCAATTTCTTTTCTCTGGTGGATTTACTTATTCCAGACATATTCAGTTTACGTTGCAATAAAATAAAATGTCGGACCGTTATTTTAATGCTGATATTTTGAAACACCACAAAAATCGTACAGCTTTGAAACAGGAGATTTAAAATACTTTAAATTCTAGGAAATACTACAAGTAATAACGGGAAACTGCATTTAATAAATTCATTAGACCATTCTGTTCTTTTTGTGATATAATTCTGTTCCTTAAAAGCAAGAAAACATTTCTAACTATGAATATCAAAATACAACTTAAAACTTTTAATGTTATCGTATTTAAAAGTTAAAACGACAGAGTTCAAGAAAACTAAATTATAGTACATTACATAAAAAAATATCGTATATGACTAACTTAGGCATGGATGGCATAGGCCTATTTCAAACATTAAATTATCTACATTTGTAAGCAAAAATATTAAGAATTGCACAGGCTACAGAACAAAGGCAGGAGATAATTCTCATCTCAAAGAACAGCGAACAATATAAATAGTGCCTCCTGCTATAGTCTCTCGAAGGTTTGCTACACATTTTATATCAGTTTATATGGTCAAATATTTCACGAAAGTAAAAAGAAATGAAATTTTGAACTGAATATCTAGTGTTACATTTATGTTGTTTTGCTTTGCGTAAAGTAGCATGCAACAAAAATTCACAGAAACGAGCTTACTACATTTCTATTAAAATTATTTTCTCTTCATTAATGTATCACATACCATTTAATTACGCAAAATGAAAATAGACAATATTTTTTTTGGATACTATTAATCTCGCTTGGCTGAATCAGATCAAGCCCACAAAATTCATCATGGTAAGGAGTCATGATTTCACCTGTCGCTGACAAGAGCCTTGGGCACCATATGGGTGATAGTATCGGCGCATATTTAGAGTACCCCCCCTGCCGCACAGATACTATACATTTACGAACATCCATGCATTCTGTAGGATTCGACGCCGGGCCCTTCTGTAAGGAAGTCAGCGTCTCTAGCCACTATCTAGATTGGGCGGCTCGCAATGATTATATGATAGACATATGAAGAAAGAAAAGTATATATACAGTAATAGCAAACACTTACGGCAATAATTAATTTTTAATTAGAATCAATATAAATACGAAATTATGTATAATTTACATTCCAAGGAGAATTTCTTGCACGCTTATGCACATTTCCGACATTGAAAGGCAATTTTAAACGTCGTCCGACTCCTAAATTAAATAATAATAATAATAATAATAATAATAATAATAATAATAATATTTTAGCATAAAACCCACATCAGTGGCGTTTTGCGGTGTCACGATTGCAAATTGCACTGAATTATTTTCTTGAAAGGCTTTAATCGCGCGTGAAATAAATAGGTTCATAATTATAAAGAAAAATGAAATGTAGAAAGTCACATAGAATAACAACTGCAGGATAAGTAATTTCATGTCTCCGTTTAAGGAAATCAGACTTCAACTTGGCAAAATTTAAAATGAAAAATTGAAAGACGTGAAATTCAAGTCTACGTGACATCCGTTTTACAATACAAAGAGAAATGAGAGAGAGAGAAAAAAAAATTTTATCCTGGACACATGACCTGGAATAATAAATGAATATTACGTTATAGCGTTATTATAATGTAAAGGGGTCATAAATACTGCATAATGTCACTTTAGTTAGAAACCTGATGAGAAAACATTGGGAAGATAGCTTCTGTTGCAAACTGGGAAAGAAATATGGTAAAAAAAATACCCAGGTGACAAGAAGTAGCAAATCAAGAACTGAGATCCTTAGGTAACGTCTTTAGGATACGAAGAAAAACTATTCAAATGTTGGTCAAGCAACCTGCTCGTGTGATCACCATGAGCTCAGTTGTCTCAGGCAGATAACGTGTCATCGCTCAGGCAGTTAACAAAACTTAAAATGTTACCTTAATGATATCTAATTTTTAAAAGCTCAGTCGTTCTAAGCAAACATATATATATACTGAAGGTCTTTGAAACAAAAAATTAGGCTTACATGAAAAGAAGTTTCTCGACCCCCTGCTAAAACACAAAACTCTTTGCTTATCTCGGTCCTTTCTCGAACTCGTTGAAAAGAAGCGTATTAGTATATGGCGTAGGTTAACTATTTATGCATATATGGCCTGTACATTGACCTACGTACTCACACCTAATGCTTTCATAATGCTGCTTGATTATCTGACAAAAAAAAAATTTAAAAGCATATAGTTTAAAATTTTAAGACTCGCTAAGAAAAATTTTCTTTTCTTTTACATGCTCATATCCGCATTCTGCGATAACACATTGAAATATTACAGTTAGTTTATTGTAACGAGATGAACAAGTACACACAATGCACATTTTAGATTTTGAAACACAATAAAATATGCATGATTATTTTATTAGATAAGCTCAGCGTCTCTTGAAAACACGTTTAGCGACGGTTACGAAAATTCTTCAAATTTACATTTTACGGAACAATATTCTGCAAACAGAAGCCTCTCTAAGTTCGAACTTCATTTATTTTCATTAAATACTGCAAAACACACTGGAAGGTAATATTAAAAAGAAACCATAATCTGAAATGTTTCAGATTTTAAATTACGTCCAAAGGGGCGTTTTTTTAACGTTTTGTGTGTTGCCTTTATTTATTAAATATCATGTTCTTTTCACTTAAACCATAAAATTCAGTTCAATAGCAATGTCGCAAAATAATTTTAAAATCAGCATATCTTTAGAATTTCCAATACACAGTTCGACGCGCTGGAGATAAAAAGGTCCCCCCCCCGTCGAGTGTTGCCATTGCTCGCTTTTAAATCGTTGAGTTTGTTACTCAAAAATTCTTTAAAGTTTTACAAAACATAAAATCGATAATAAAACAAATTCCAAATTTCAAATGCCCATATTCGCAGCAGGATTACGTCATTCAAAATTGGATGGCTCTAGATACCGTAGTTTTATCACAATGCGAAAAATATACATACATTTATGCAGATTTTTCATTATTTAATTTCTTCAAATATAATGCAGGACTCTTAACATTTTGTGGCAACAGTTTGAAAAGTGAACCGACATTTATAGGAGTCCGACGCAAAATGCCAAAACGAAAGTAATAGTCCTTCGGGACTCAAATCCCTTTGGACTAATAATTACATATATTGCACGTTAGTCTAACATTATATTAAAACATTTTAAGCAATATTTTTAAAGAAATTGCTACACGCTTAATGTTTATTCATATTCCAATTCAGCGTATGCCTTACTAAGAAAAGTATTAAATCTCCCTCACCGGCTTTTCGTTAAGATGAGTATCGACTCGCACAAGACACGAGCAATCAGAAAGAAAGCATAGTTGTATTTTTCCCTTCTTCTTATTTAATCGATAAGAATAAAACAACTACTAATATCAACTGATAAAGAGACTGACACTATTAAATATATTACTTCTGTTGTTCAATAGAAATAGAATCTTATTCCATGTAGAGATGAACTTTCTAGCAAAAGGGTCAAAATAAAAGTATACTATTAGATCCCCCAGATCCACCAAAACTACCCTATTAGTTCTGTTATTCCATACACCACGACAAGATTATCTGGATCAAGAAGCGCGGAAATAATATCACCCAAACCAGAATTAATAATCTGGCCTCCCATTCTTGGCTAGATTTTTTTGCTGCTTCACCAAAAAACGACATCAGGCGCAATCTATGTCTCTGAAGTTCCTGAGCTGACAATCACGATTCATGCATCCAATTTCCCGCAAGATATGCTCGTTACGCAACATTTGGAGACATAGATGCGAGGTCACCACCTGTCTTCGCATAGTGAATGATTAATGCAGAGAAGCAGAAGGAAGGATTCTTCTTTTTACTAGCTAGACATATTGTGTACAGAAAGAATAGGAAACCTAATGTTTTGTTGAACTATGTGGATCTTATATTTAGAATTTTTGAGAAGTGAATACAATGTAGATGATTTTATTGGCCTTTCTTATCAATGCTGGTTTCACTTCGTTCTAAACTTTCAACTAAAAAAGTTGAAATTTAAAAATGTTTTTAGATGGTGGATAGTTAAAGCCCAAAAAATATCTTCATTTTTTCATCCAATTAAATTTTGGAAATATCCACTGTTTCGTAACATCGACGTCGCAACTCAAAAAAAAAATTTTCAGTGATTTGCAAAGGAATATATATGCATTAAGTTTACTACATACGATAAAACACTTATCTAACAAAAGCGGAATCGACTTTTCTCGCTTATTTTCGACAAATGCGCACGACGTGTTTCAACGTATATTTCTTTTAAAATCCTTTAAAATCAAGCTGAGTTTAAGCATAATTAGTGACCCCCAAGTCCTGCCTCCCGTTTTCAAATTGTAATACATTAAATTGCAAACTGTAAAAAAGATTGGACTATTTCGATTACGGCAGAGGACTGCACTATAAGGCTATCAGCATAACGAGAGATATGCCTTCGTAAAGCGTTTTTTAAGGGATACTGGGTCGCATGTACGTTAGCTCTGTCAGCTGCTCCTTGACAAAGGTCGAAGAATTTCCAATTATAATTGAATTGTCTGAATTTTGTTTTATTATATTAATTTACTTTTGTTTCAGTTTTAATTCAATTGTTTTTTAATTATATTTTTTGCGATTTTCTGTTAGTAAGTATGCGACTGTGGAAAGATTGATTCTATTGAATTTAGCTCTTTCCGGATTATATATACATTCATGTTTAATAATGTCCAGCACATACGACGGAAGTTAATTTTCACGTACTGTATTATACGAATGAATGCATGTAGCTGGTAGCTGCTGTTTCTGTTTCTTAAGAACATCCTTTTCGACATAATTCTTGAAGTAACTCTAGTTTTCCAAATATATCACATTTAAATTTCTTAAGAAAATTGTCTTCAGATTATCATGTTACTTTTCAATATCGAAATATATGTTTGTGCCAGAAATTTTAGACTACGCTGTATTAGTAATTTTTCTGGCGGGGGCAGGGACTTATTTTGTTTTTTATTTTATAATTTTACTTAAAGTTGCATGAGAATTAATTATAAGCATAATTTCGATTCTGTTTTACAGTTTAAATTACCTGAAAATTAAAAAAAATTTCCTTTTGAATTTGATCATACTTCTGTTATCAATGGATGAAAGTTAAATATTCAGTTCATAAACACAGGTTAAAACAGAGATGCTTTAATTGTCAGGTTGCATTTAAGGTTTTCCAAGATAATTTCAATCGCCTTCAGAAATAACGGCATTGCAACTATAATAAACTTAAATGCTTAGCTACAATCAGACACTGATTTTAACAGTCGCTGAAGTCGCTAAGGATTCTTACGCAACAACTCATTTCATCTTATATATATATATATATTGAAACATTTTATAAATCTACAATATTAGCATTTCTTTAATAGTTATGACAAAAAGAATTATTTTTAGAAACATAATGGATAATAAATATTGCACGACTTTCACATCATGTTTGCATATATACATTTGAACACCAAAGTATATAAAAGAATACACTCTAGCCACCTGAAAAAAATATTAAGTGCAAAATGAAGAAAATCTGAAATTTTTGGAATATGGTTTAAGATATTTTAGCTCACAATGATTGAGCCCACTTAGATATGCCAGGGATTCTTATTCTATTTTGAGGGAAAATGTTGTTGGCCAAAATAATAAACAGTTTATCCTTAAGCACTGACCAACCAAATTTGTTGTTTTTCTATTAACCTACAGCAGACATTCTATCATCCGCAGCACAGCTATGCCCATGATTTTTTTTCAATAAATACTCCATATCCTATTCTATTTTGAGGGAAAATGTTGTTGGATAAAATAATAAACAGTTTATCCGTAGCACTGACCAAAGTTGTTGTTTTTCTATTAACCTACAGCAGACATTCTATCATCCGCAGCACAGCTATGCCCATGATTTTTTTTCAATAAATACTCCATATCCTATTCTATTTTGAGGGAAAATGTTGTTGGATAAAATAATAAACAGTTTATCCGTAGCACTGACCAAAGTTGTTGTTTTTCTATTAACCTACAGCAGACATTCTATCATCCGCAGCACAGCTATGCCCATGATTTTTTTTCAATAAATACTCCATATCCTATTCTATTTTGAGGGAAAATGTTGGATAAAATAATAAACAGTTTATCCGTAGCACTGACCAAAGTTGTTGTTTTTCTATTAACCTACAGCAGACATTCTATCATCCGCAGCACAGCTATGCCCATGATATTTTTTCAATAAATAATCCAAATTCTATTCTATTTTGAGGGAAAATATTGTTGGCCAAAATAATAAACAGTTTATCCATAGCACTGACCAAAGTTGTTATTTTTCTATTAACCTACAGCAGATATTCCATCATCCGCAGCACAGCTATGCCCATAAATTTTTCAACAAATACTCAATATCCTAGACAGTATCTCTATGCTTCTTACCTCATAGGAAAAAAAATTGTGCATGACATTTTTAAAAGGTTTTTGATACAGTCAAACTCATCACATTTTTTTTACCAGTGTTAGGCCACATATATCATAAGCTTGTACTTCTTCTCACAAGTCTAATGCTACATCAAAAAGATACATAAAAAATTCAGCACTACTCTTCAAAGCTATTACTCAAACATAAAATGATATATTTTTTTCCTATTAATTTACGACGAACCACATTAGTTAGTTATTCTGATTCACATTACGGATATAAAACTCAATAAAGTGCACTTCAGAAAACAAGCGAAAGACATTTCTGTGAAATACATCATATGATTAGGAACATTTAACATCTACATAATAACAGGGCTAGGAAGGGGCAAGTCCGTGATGTTCGTATTAAACGATGACAAGTCCACTGTTGCACTGTCGTTGGGAAACATGGCCATCTGATGCTAATTACTCCTAATTAGTCTATTCTGAGCAGTAGGGATCGATATATGAGGAAGAGTTAGGGATTGATTATCTCAAAGATTTTGGTGAATACGATTCTAAACGCAATCCAGATATGCTGCTTGAGTTAAAAGCAAAACAGCGCATCTGATTTGTGCTAGAGATAAATCATCCAACACAAACCTCTAATCCAGTACATACCTACAATACTAAGTTATTCATATAACATTAATTTCAATACAAGAAAATAAGATGATAAGAAAGATAAGAAATTCCTAATAAGGCAAAAGGTAATAAGAAACTCCTAATACAATTTAAAATTATTAAAAAGTATTTCAGTATTTCAACAGACAAACAACCGTAAAAGATTACAAAAAATGTAATATTTCGCCTGCTCGAATAACCAAGTTCTTAATATGAATCTGTTCGATACCAGCCACAACACTCCACGGAATACATGCCTCTATATACTGGGTGTTCCAAAAGATTGCCCGCCAAATTAACACCTAAACGGTTGGTCAAGGACTGAATGATCTTAGACCAAGAAATAAACGAAGTAAGGTAGAGCTTTAAGCTATGATAATTTTATTCACGCGATACTTTTAATAAATATATTTTTATACGTGTTCTGCGCGAAGGAAGTTCCAAATCAGCACACTGTTCCTTTATCATGTTAAAGATTCTCCTGTGGGGAAAGGTTCGCAAATGGGCTTGACAAAAATTTCAAAACTATCCGACTTGCAACACACCTCTATTTAGTGAAAATCAGCGATGTTTCGGAACGTACGAAACTGATTTTCATTAAGTATAAAAACTTCGAATTTCATCATATCTACGAAAGGCAATTTGAAACTAATGGTTTTAAATGAATATTTCCTTTCATAAAAACTATCTTCCAGAAATCTGCATTCGAAAACTTAATAGGCACAGCTTTCTTTAACGACACTTGCTTACGGTCACAAAATTTTTAATTACTCTTAACTCAGGTAAGTTTGTTTGATTGCATAAGGATACCTATTTTTTTTCAAATTCCGACTATGGAAGGCTCAGGCAGTTAGGTTCGAACGAGCTGGCTGCATGGGTGTTTTTGTGATTTTCCCCACGTGTAATGTGTATACAAGGCCAGTTTCCCTTAGAACGTCCTTTACGAAGGCATCCCTCCCCTTCAGCAGATAGCCCTCGAGGCTTTGCCGTAATCACGTAAACCAAAACAAAACGACTATGGAAAATAATTTTACCACTGACCGTTGTTTCCCTGCAAGACACGTAAAAAAAAATTATTCTGTTTGTTTTTGCTAACGGTATCACGTGACTAAAACTACCGTAATCTGAAAGCCTGTTTATTTGCTTTATTTCGTAAACAACCTTGTGTCAATGACCAATCACCCAAAGCTCTGCACTCTTTGAAACAAACTGTAATAATACTGTAAATGAAACAAACTTGAAATATTTTTAACTAGAATCGTTCGTTCAGTGTTTAGGAACGCACACAAAAATCGTTTGCATTTGTAAATAACGCTTGTGCAAAGGTTTTCTCAGGCAAAATGGTTTATTGATGGCAAAATGGTTATGTAAATCAATGATCGCCAAATGCTGCACCTGAATTAAATTTCTGTAGCCTGCTACAAAGTTTAAAAAAAGATTATTACTATGATTGATAATGGATGCCTTGATGAGTTGTTTTATATGAGCTCCCATAGAACTCTAATTAACTTACATGATATATTACGTAAATATTTTACAAAAAAACTGTCTTCCAAATGGCATTTTATTTCTTAAGTGTGTAATTTCTCGTTTCATCTCGACTTATTCTACCTATAAAACCATCTGCATAAGACTATTTGAAGTAAATACTAACTAACTCCGGGTTTATTATTCCGGGTTATATATTCCTCAATACTAGCATAACAAAACATGGGCTTCATTAATGTAAACTGAAATCACAGAACTTCCAAACAGATAAAATATAGAATGATAGAATAAATATCATAACTCTACCTAAATTTTAAATTTTTCAGATTCACATATTTTAGCTTTATTTTCCGCACTTAAACCACTTCAAATAATTGGGAAATTTCTAAAGAAAATATGTACGCGGAAGGCTAGTTATAGTTCCAATTATAACTTGTTAATTTTACGATCAATTTCAAACTTTGCCATTTCTTGAGTTTTGGTTATTAAAACGCAACTACATGTGTAGTATTAGATTTTAAATGGATTCCGTATACGTAAAATAATGCGAAATCTAATTCATTACATGTTTTTACTTAAAATTATTAAATTCTTAGATTTACACAAATCTGAGATTATACCTACCACTTTGGGCAAAACCAATGCTAATAATTGGAAGGTAATGAAAGCAAGAAAGGAAAAGGAATAATTTCTTGCCTTCCTCAAAAGAAATGAAAAGGAATACTAGAAATGTGAAAAGCATGTTAACTTGTTTTTGTTAGACGAATTCTAGAACCCAGTGTTGCATATAATAAGAAACTTCAGACTCCGCCATTTAAAAAGCTCCTTTGTTTTAATCCATTTCTAGAATAACTTTGATAGTCAAAGAACAAGGATAACTGGCAGACTGCCACATTTGTTAAGAATTTCCAAAGCAAGTCTCTTTATCATCCTTAGCCTCTTTACCTACAACAGATAATTAAAATAAAAGAACAGATCAATTTAGTGGATCCATATCCCCATTTTGCTCGATAACATGCTTTGTTCCGGCTGTTTTGATTTACATAACATAATTAGAATGCTATAAATTCCCAGATACGTTATAGATACTTATGCAACTATTGAAATTATAAGCATTGGAAGCTTTGTAATAAGTTGCCTATTCAATTACTAAACACTGGGATGTATAATCACAGTTCAGTTCCCAAGAAAGTGTCTGGCTATAAGTTGATTTTCATATTTATCTCAACGTGCAATTTAAACATGAACTAGTTTTCCCTGGAAATCACCTCAGAAAGGTTATCTTTCTAGACGGCAGATGATCCTTGTGGCCTTCATCACACTGAACTAAACCAATGAAAACTTTTTATGACGACTTCCGAAGGTATATGACTTTTCCCCATGGAGGTAGGAAGTAAGAAGGAGTCGCCCTAAACAAGTTTCTCCCGTACCCTGCTCTGAAGCACCGGCGATCCCTACGTGGTGACCAAAACATTGGGTCATTTACCATTGAGTTCTATGGGATTTGACGCGTTCGGGTGTAAATATTTTGTAATTACGTCGCAAATATACATATAAATGTATATATTTTCTTTTTCTACAACACTTCAGAGTCCTAAGTATGTGAAAACAACATATTTTTAAACAACATTTCATTCTGAACGGAATTAAATGCTATACTTTTCACAGGACAGTTTTCTCAGAATGGTTTAATTTGAATGAAATATTTTCACAAGTTTTCGTTAATTACATTAGAAAAAAAAATTAAGGTAATTCGATTTTATTCGGTTAAGGTACAAAAATTAAGATCAAAGTTTATTGAATTATTAATATTAAAATTATGCATTATTTCTTTTCTATTTATAGAGAGAGCTTCTTCCTAAAATACTTTCTTAAATATGACATGATTTTTTTGGCTTCTTTTAAATCGAAAAATGTAAGTCAATTTATAATTAATGCTCTATTCGGTTCATTTTAAATTAGAGAATTATGAGGAAAATAGTATTTGACTTTCTCTGAACATTTCTGAAAGGGAATAAAATAAGTTTTTTTTTTTTTTTTTTAAAGTATTATTTAAAACTTGTAACTGAGTTATTATAAAATGTAAAGGGAATAATTCTTTTAATTATACTTATCAGATTTTTTTTTTACCCTTCATTTCAACAATACATATTCCAAAACTCTTTATTACGTTCTTAAGTGCGCATCTCATAGCATTTGCTTTACAATACCTTTTAACAGATTGCTTTCCAATACAAACAATTCTTGCTTAAATAGTTTTATAACGTATTTGTCAACAGGATTTCAATTTATGTTTACAATTCAATATTAAGGTTATTATATATTTAGATAACATTTATAATCATTATAAATTAGATACATTTAATCATTAGATTTCTTCACAGTACTATCACAGTTGTTTATAAGTGAATAAATTCTTCATTTCAAATACATTTATAAATAATTTAATGAATATTTAAGTATTTTGTCAAAGGCAGATACATGCTTTTTGCAAGCACATGCATAAATACCCATACATATTTCCTATTTATCATTTCCGGCATGTGCAAATCTTTTAATTTCTGTGCATTCACTATATTTTTCGTGTAAAGTAATTTACACTAATTTAGCATACACCCGAAAGTTTTACATGAAAAATATATATGAATATAATTTGAATGAAAATTATAAGTATTATTTTTAATACCCACTCAAAGGTCAGTTTTTCTTCAAAATTCCCCCATGATGGCATCTCTCTCTTTAGGCAGATAGCCCTTGCATGCGTTACTCTATTTAATAAAAACTTAATCTGACCTATGTGCCTAATTACAAATATTTTAACATACATAATTTTATATTTACATTTAGCCATCAAGTTTCAAACTTTTCAAATCTTCTAGAAAATAAATTTTGGCAGATCTCTTTTAGCAATTTTCTTAAAATCTATATTTTTGTAGTGCAACAGTTTAGAATTTTATAAAACAAATTCATAATCAAAATCGCTGTTGTTAGTTATCGAAAAATAACCAAGATGTGATTTTTGCGTAAATGTCAGTAAACTATACAAATTGCTATTATCCATCACACTATGAATGTTTCTTTCATGCCAGAGTGTCCCTTTTTCGATTTCTATGGAACTGTCGTGTGTCGAAATACTATCAGAATCTTGTCAAGCGAGCTTCTGAATGTAAACAAAAAACACCCCGTCTGGTGACCCAAGCTTCAAAGCAGTGCTTCACTTCTAGCGCGGAATGGCCCCTCCTCCCTTTCCTACCTCCATGCCTTTCCCTGAGGGGAGGTGGATAGAGTCATTGAATAGTAGCAGCTTTAATGCAAAAGGCGGCAAAAAGTCAAGGGCGGGGGGGGGGGCAAGGGAGAGTCTGTATTCCCTCTAGAATTTATCGGACCCGTTAATAGCGCGGATCCAGTTGTTCAGACTAGTGCACTCCTATATATTATTCACAAATATTAGCCTTCACTCAAAAAATGAACAGACAAAAATGCATAATTTTTCATTACATCTTGAAGGAATATAAAAGTACGAAAAAAAAGTTTTATTAACGTAATACATATAACTAATTCCCTGAAAAGGGTGTAGAGACATTAGGATTATTTGGGGGGAAACAGGAGAGGTGAAATGAGCAATGTTCTCGCCGGGAATCGAACCTCGGACCTCTCGAATTCGGGTCGAGCGTGCTGACCACTACACCACGGAGGCATGCTAAGATGGCGGGAGAAATACCTTACAAGGGTATGTTAATAAACGTTACATAAAAGTGAGCCATTTTAACATGTAAAAGCAAATATTGAATGAATAATATTTATTAGTCCTTTACTTCCAAAAGAGTAAAATTCTCAATAATAATTTATCTTAAGTGTTTAGTTTTTAATAGGTTATGCGAATTAATTTTACAATTAAGAATTTATGAAAAATTAAATAACGGATAATTATTAAATAGATTTTACTGCATTAGTCGCAGTTAAGTAACAATTATTCAATATCATGTTTTAAATATTCTGAAAAATAACATGGCGTAACATGCAAGTTGTCTTCCTGTCTTCCTTCTGTTCTGTTTTTTTTTTTTTTTTTTTTTTTTTTTTTTTTGCGACGCAACTTTAAGTAAAGTTATTTCAATAAAAAAAAAAAAAAAAAAAAAAAAAAAAAAAAGAAATACGCCCCTTCCCAAAAAAAATACTAATATAATTTAGTCTAAAATTCCTGGCACAAACATGTATTTTGAGATTATAAAGTAACGTCATTTTCAAACATGATAATCTGAAGACAAGTTTTCTAAGAAATTCAAATGTGATATATTGAGAAAGCCAGAAGTACTTCAAGAGTTATATCGAAAAGGATGATTCTTAAGAAACGGAAGTAGTGTGTCAGGACTTTAGCATCAAGTTTGGTCATGCATTCATACAATACAATAAGGAAAATAAGGTGAAAATTAATATCCATCGAATAAGTTGGACATTATTAAACATGAATATATATATGTAATATTTTAATGCGTAGTAGGAATCTGCTACTTCTGGCTGTAGACATGGCTGGGTGGAAAAGGCAGGAATAAGACGTTGATAAAACTGAATTGAAGAATCACCATCTTTATTTTTACACATTTCAGATCATCTCTTTGGCAAACAAATTACTTTTCGATCATCGTCGAATACAATAAATCTTTATGTAACAGGAAAAACGATACAACGACATTTCAGACGGGGAAGCATAAGCAGCGTGAAGATATTAGTATGGCGAAAGCTAGGAAAAAAGGAATGTAGTTCCTTTCGAAACAATATTTACACTGCATAGGTGCATATGTGAATCTAAGCCGCGATTGGTTAATTTAGTTTCAGTTACCTTATATAATTTGGAATGATCTCGAATTTGGGAGAACAGATGAACTCAGGGGGAGGGCATCAAATCTAGAACAGTTAATTTTGAGGTAATTTAATATAGTATCACAATTTTTTTTTAATTTAAAAACATAATTATTCCAAGTATTTCCGCGCAATATGCTTCCGAAAATTGATCAGTGTAGACAAAACATAAGAAATTTAGAACCAATCTTACACAAAGGCTCAAAAGAAGTGAAATTTAATACCAATAAATTTCAAAATACCCTCTAAATATGAAAAATCAGAATTAAAGAAATCTAAAACTAAAACCTAAAAATTACAAAAACCAGAAAAAAATACCAAAACTAGAGAAAATACAGAAGAACAGGAATTCAATTAAATCTGATATAACGTTATCAAGAGGAGGAGGATGCATCAGACTCAATTAAACCCCTTTCCCACTTGAAAACCAGTGCTTTTCTGTGTCTAAAATTAGTTGATGAACTATTCTAAATTATTTAAAATTATAATAGTTCACTAGAAAATGTTTAGTCATCCCTAACGTAGCGTAAAAATTCCAGTGTCGAATCAGGCAAAAGAATTCATTTAAACATTTTTTTACTGAATTTAAAACTCAAAAAAAGTAGAAATACAAAAATTCAAAATTAAAATACATGTAAATGAACCGAGAACAGTAAGTTTAAGAGTTTAAACTCTCTGAGGACGAAGAAGCAATCCGGTAGTGAAAAATATTAAATACATCCAACTGAAGAAATCCGAAATTTGAATTAAAGTAAAATTAAGTATATTCTTTTACAGAAAATGCAAGATTAAAATCTAAAAAATTGAAATTAAAATGTAGAAATACAAAATCTACTATCTAACGTTATATAAGATTTGACTGAATTCCTCATCTTTCGTACCTTTTCTGGTTTTGGTATTTTTTCCGGTTTTTGTAATTTTTAGGTTTTAGCTTCAGATTTCTTTAATTCTTATTTTGCATAGTTATAAGGAATTTTGAAATTTATTGGTATTGAATTTCACACCTATATATATATGTGTGTGTGTGTGTGTGTATATATATAGGCATTCCGATAATTCTAAAGAAAAAATAATCTCACTTCAGCCGAAAATACTTCTCTCATAAAAGTTTAGAAAAGTACAAGTAAATGAACAGTTCTCTGTTTCGACCAAGATTTCACAATTTTCCTCGTCTTCAATTTATTCATATAGCAACTGTCCTCGAAAGTCCAATTTCTCCAATCTGCTAATACATTTAGCTGTCGTTTTCCAAATTTGGCAGATTAATTAACAACACTTCTTCAACGGAGCAGGCAATCTCCATTTTCTCTGTTTCCTTATATTTTTAACGAAATTACTCAACAATGAAGAAATCCAGTTCATATGGATTTACTTAAAATTAATTAACTGGAAAATAAAAAAACCGCCTCTCTTCTTTAAATTTGATTTTAAAAAAACATCTTCAAAGAATTCACTTAATTATAAGTAAAATACATAGATTTATAAATATTTTCCTTCACAACATTTAAAAATAATAGTTTATCCAGGCAGCTTGACATTTCTGTTTCTGACGTGTTATTTAAAAGAAGAGTAGACAACGGTAAAGTTAGAAATTTTATTTTTGAAAGACAGTAACTGGATTTTTAATTTATGGTTATTTAATGAAATTAAATTTTAAAAGAGTCATTAAAATGATTTCACTGATACATTTCACGACTTAATTATTGCTTAATAAAATGAAATAGCAAAAGTACGCAAATTTACCCATTTCATTTCAGCGAAAGAAACATTTGTCAATTTTGAGCATATGAAACACCTTAAAATTTAGAGATGTCGCTTAGTGAAAGGTAACTTAATATTTCAACCTGAATACAACATATAATATAACCGTGATCAACTAATTATCAGACATAACATTTATCTTAAGATTTTGCTAAGGGTTACAAAAATTTTTCTATCTAATCAGATATTTTTTTTAATAACCAGTACGCGAGGAATCAAAGAAACAAATTTTAAAAGAGAATAAATTACACGAATAAATCACAAATTCGTAGTTAAGCATTACGATGTTTTAAGAGTTCTCTCAATAAAACAATATTAGGTAGCGTATAAAGTTTTAGTCTTTCAGCTATCATAATTTGCAATAAAACTTTAGATAGACAGCGAATTATCGGTAAGTCGAAAATGGCAAATGAAACTTGTAAAGGATGTAAAAGACCCTTTTATTAAAACTAAAATGGTGCGTACAACTTAGCCAACCACTTGTGGCAAGATAACTTAACAGTAAGTCAAATGTAAACTTTAATTTAAAATAAGCTAATAATCAAGGTATACTGTTCAATTTAAAGCTAAGTTGGTTCACAAACCTAACTGGCGTAAGCATTCAAATCTCGGCAATACAAGGCCGAAGACTACAAATCTTATCTGAGGTAGCAGCGACTTAGTAACATGGTCTCGAAAGGCAGAACACGCTTTGTCTTACAATCTAAAAACCTAAGTTTAAATACTGGGGACTAATTTGCATTCTGGCGAGAAACCGAAAGGAAGAAGTAACAGTAAAGATTCAAAACATAAAAACAGCTAGTTAGATTAACATAACAGAACATTGCAATATTATAAATTCAAGAAAATATCTAAAATAAATTACACTGAGTTTTCATATAATAACTAGACTATTATAATTTTTTTCGACATTTGAAAAAGAGTTCCGCTTCTACATCAGAGAGAAAAGTGTTTTTGCAAAACATATTAACACATATGCTAATGAAAACGTATTATACCTCGCTACTGACAGGGTGGTAGGAAAACCAGCTGCCACGGCTTTGGGCCCGCTTGCGAATTCCGTAAAAGACATGGATATTTGTAAGTGTATAGTGTTTTGCATGATGGGGACACTTAAAATACTGCCGAACCGAAAGTAATCTCGAGAGGTTAAATGTAGGTGAAGAAGAGAAGGAAGCCTTTGGAAATGTTCCCAGGAAGTTCTCCGTCAAAAGTGGGACGGAGTTCAGTAAATGTCGAATTGTGACCTGTAAAATGGCCAACGATAGGCACTTCCTTCCTCTTGGTCATGATTAATTCATGAATCTGGTCAGGATCCTCTCATATTAGAAGAATAACGAACAATAAAAGGTACTATGAGCCCACTATCCTAATAAAGTTCCATTTTCAAAATATGCATGTCCCTTTGTAATATGTATAATCCGCTGCCTTGTTAGACAAGTGAATGATCATTACTATCTTCCGAGTTCATCTTCACTTACGTGGTTTGCAGCACACTTAAAAACACAGATCACCCTTTAAGTGCATTTATTTACATATTATATTCCACAGCAATAAATCTTTTGAAAATTTACAGCAATTTGAAGAAATAAACAGACAAAACAATATTGAAAAACTTTTAAAAAAAGTTAAGTTTTTACTGCATAAAACGTATACATGTATTAGACTGATTTGTCATTTAATAGTTAAAAAAAGAAAAGATAAAAAGACTTTTTATTCACGCACGTTTTCAGATTTTGCACAGTGGCAGTGTGAGCGAAATAAAAGTTTAAACTTAAGAAAAAGTCATATCTGAATCAAATTAACTAAAATAAACTCAGTTGCAACTGCAGCAATTTTTCAGCCATCTCCTGCTGCTCTCAGTTGTGGCAAGTTCAGATTTTATGAGCATCTGTTTAAAATGAAATTTCTCTTAAATTTATTTTACTGTTAAGACCAGAGCAATACATGTTAACGTATTAATTTTGTTATGTAAGGTCCATTATGTGCTCGTCTGATAAAAGCTGATCAAAAGCTGACTGACTATTAATAATCGTAACTAAGTTTTGAGAAATCAAAAATTACATGCAAATTGCAACTGGGCAAGATGTTGACGGTGCTAGCAGCAGCTCAAGGGTCAACTATGTTTATAGTAACATAAAAGTTTCTCCTGGGGCATTGAGATCTATAAGATAAGATCTTTGGAAAAAAAGTTCCTGAATGCAAGAAACAATTTTAGAAATCCTCTTATACGGAGAAAAGGCACAGAAAGCATGACAATAATACTAAAATACTAAAAAAAGAACATACTATTAATAAAATTACTTCCATTTAAAAAATTAGCGACTCGCATCTTTTATTTCGTAGCAATGGCCTTTTTTAATTAAGGAATCCCTTAATAATCAAGTGACAGAATTCCGCATGCTTAGTTAACCAGGAACAACACTTTCCAAACAAGCAAGCGATTAGAATGTTACATAAGGACAGTGTCTTTTGAGTGCGAATACTAAGTAGCAGGTTTCCTAAAAGACCGATTTAGTTTAATTTCAATGCAACATACAAAATGGAAATTATCTTGCAATTTTGCATAAAATCCGAGTAAGTCCCGTAGGCAGATTCAGCCTCCCAGAAAATGCGTTTATTTTGTTCAAGTATTTTCCACTATTTTCGTCTAAGACCACAATTATGCGGTAAACACTACAACGGCACAATGCGCCAACCAAAGTGAATAATTAAATCACATGATTTACATTTACAGCAGAAGCAGATTCTAAACCAATTCAGTATTATTTAAAGTACATCGGCCTTAAATCGCTCGTCGTGAAAAATAACACTTTGCTGGAATGCTAACGAAAACTCTCTTAATTCAGTCAAGAACTCGTTCGAAACTGACAATCTACTAATTGAAATTTTTCGGATGTAAAAATTTCCAAGGCGTTACACGATTAAACACTTCGGTACCTTTTGAGTTCCACACATTTATGTACGCAAATTGCATATGCGTAGATAAATGCGTACCTCAAGTTCATACGTTTTATTGAAAACATATTCCACCGTAATTGTTAGTGTATTATGTGCGTTAATTAAATTATCACAGAAAGAAATAAAGGCTAAGTCGATACCCAAACATTTGTTTCTTATTAATCACACAACTCAAGCATTATTGTTATAGTATACATATCCAATAAAACTTGAACAGAAATGAGGTATTTTAAAATGCACGTGATAAGCAGTTTAAAAAATTTGCAGTAAGTAAGAGTCACATGATGCTTCCTTCAAGTTAGAGACAAAAGCTGACGTACGCCAATAGGTAAAAATCTGATACTATTGCAGCCTTCTTCCCGTGACATGAATATTTCGAGAGACACAGACTAGATATAAGAAGATATAGTATATAAGATGTTATCTTTAAAATGCAAAAGTCTGTCTCCAATGGCAAGTTAAAACTATTTATTATGACGAAGCATGAGACAGCTGTCTGCCTCAGGAGAATGTATGGGTTTGTGGAGGATGTTTTATAGAAAACTGGCTCGCATTCATGTCGCACATAGGGGAAATCACCATGCAGACAATATGTTTAGTCACCCAAAGCAGAGTCATGGATTTGGATACTAAAGGTTACTCGCTAAACTGCCAAAGTTACCATTTACTAGCATAACATTTAAGCCTCAACAAGCTGCTTAACTATGTAAAGTCCTGAGATATGCATGATGAAAGAGAAGGAGGCATATTTCCTATGCAAAAGTAAAAATTTAAGCTTCAACAAGCTGCTTAACTTTGCAAAGTCCTGCGATATGCGTCCCATTAGGGGAATAAACAGATGATGAAAGAGAAGGAGGCATATTTCCTATGCAAAAGTAAAAATTTAAGCCTCAACAAGCTGCTTAACTTTTTAAAGTCCTGAGATATGTGTCCCATAAGCGGAATGGGCAGATGATGAAAGAGAAGGAAGCAGATTCCCTATGCAAAAGTAAAAATTCAGCAGAAATATACTTTGAAAAGCACACAAATTTCGAACATGTGGTACAGAACAACATACGTACAGATTAATGATTTACAAGGGTGCAGTGCTTTTATCCACTCAATGACTTTGTACCATCATTAGGTTTATCTTAGGTGTAAGAAATATGAAAATTGAACAATGCGCTCGTAGGGATTCGAGCACCTGATTTTCCGACGGCCAGCGGAACATCTTTTGAACTACAGCACGATGTACCGAAGAAAGAAAATCCTTTACATTCCTCCACTAAAGCGACTGGGAAGGAGGGAATCCAGTCGCCAAATGTAGCTGGTGACGTATTACTGTCAAACAGTTTAGTTCAGGCGCCACATTTATCGGAGCAGGAATTTAAAAAAAATGCAGTGCCCTTACCGGGATTCGAAATTCGAGCTTCCCGATTGCTAGCCGGACGCTTTTCCAGTTACAGGTAATGAGGAAAATTACCGCCTTACCACTAGTAGATTAATGTCGTATAGGAACGATTTAAATCTGATTTTAAAATTTTATATTGCAAGCGCATAGACATACGAGATATTAAGAGTCGCACAACAGAAAAAGAGAAGGAAGAATCTGATAAAAATCGATCTGCTTTTAAATGAGCTAATTACCTGGAAAGAGCATAAAATTCCCACATTCCTGAACAGCATTATTGTTCATAGCAATTACCTTAAATGAAATAATTAAGGATAAGGATTGGCAATTTAATTACTGGAATAAATTTTAGTAAAATACAGAATGGAACTACTTGTGAATAACACGTCTTCAAAATTCTCGCCTTCTTATCTATCTATACACGCTGTTTCTCGAAATAGGTGCTCCTATTTCTCGAAATAAGCCTGGAACTCGTTTTTTGAAAATATGGCTGAGAGCCTGTCTTAAAGGCCTCCTGAAAGCTGAGTCTTCCTATCTCCTCTGTGCATTTTATAATGTTGAAAATAATTCAAAATCTTAGTAAGTTATGCCAGGTGAATAGGAGGATGATCTAAGTAGTAAACGTCTTTTTTAGCCAGAAAGTTCTTCATATGGATTGAGGGTAAGAGACACAAGACTCTGATTAATACACTGGTCATCAAAATTAAAACATAGTGAGAAAAAACATACTCACTAAGTTGTGTTGCAACCAATGCTGTAATTATTTATGCTAATTAAATATAATTGAACACAAAATTGCGATTCCACGCATACGTTACTGCCGGAAATATACAAATTCGGTGATTCACAATGTGGTGTGCAATAGAAGCATGTTGGAATTCCGGTCTGTAGTGGTATTTAAAGTGAATGTGGTTTCTGACAGTGATCAATATTCAGTTGTTATGGCTCAAAGGCATCATTTGAGTGAAGGTCAAAAATTTCGAATAATTGGTATAATCGACGGAGGTCAAACACCAAATGGAGGTCGGCCTAAGATTTGAATATATCTCAAAGTGTCATAACAAGAGTTTGGAGCTTCGTTTTAAGCAATGCATCAGTTGACAGACAGCCTAGTCAAGGGCGGCCGAGAGAAACAATTGCATCAAAAGACCGTTTTCTGTCATTGTCGGCTCAAAGAAACCGCGAAGCAACTACAAGAGATTTGGTTTCAGAACTTCAGACTGCCACAGGAACTCGAATTAGACTTTCTACTGCGTCATGAAGGCTTAACCGAGGTTGGACTCTATGAGAGAAAGCCAATGGTTTGTGTCTCACTCACTCCCGCTCCCGTTTAAACTCGTGTGCCGTCGTTATGTTCAGCGGAGCTAAGACAACTGGGACCAACTATTTTTACTGAAAAGTCCAGATGTAGTCTGAAAAGCGATACTAGACGTGTTTTGATTTGGAGAGAGGAAGGAACACGCAATTTGCCTGCCCTCGTCCGTGAAAGATCCCGTTTCCGCGACCGCGGTTTAATGGTTTGGGAAGTAATCATGACAAGTGACCGAGCTGCGTATCTTTCAAAGAGTTCTGCAGGTGCTCGGAGATATATGGAGAAGGTATTAGAACATCAAGTTAGACTGTTTAGGAGATGCTGTTTGCCCAGAAGATTTGTTAATAGATGACAATGCTCGACCTCCTGGAGCATATGTGGTGTCAGAATACTTGAAAACAGAAGATATTACTCGAATGGATTGGCCACCTCACTCACCCGACAAAGCATATGTAATATGCCTCAGGGCGCCGAATTTGACCCCGCCAAATTCCTTCCCTGACCCTGCAGGAGCTGAAAAATAAATACATTTTTAGAAGAGTGCAGCGCGATTCTACAAGACTTAATGAACACTTTGGTAAAGTTCATGAAATCAAGATGAGGAGTATTCATATCTGTCCCAGGTGGCCATACACAGTATTAAAAAAATCTTTCCACAAAAGGTGGCTTAATTTTTTCTTCATTTTCCAATTTTCAAAAATTTGGTTTTAATTTCAGTACTTTGCAAATAATCAACTGCCAAACATTATAATTTATGTTAACTATTACATTTACAGAAGTTTCTATTAATAATTTTCCGTAAGTACCAGTTACGCTTTATTTCTGTCATTATCCTTTGCTTTTGGTAACCAGTGTATTTCTTGCGCCCAGTTCTTTCATTAAAATTAGTTTCACTATTTCTTGATCAGCATCTTGCACTCTTCTAATATTATTGTCCGCGACTGTTGCTTTTGGACTGCCTTTCTCTAGGTCATCAATCACACCTTCTGATCCGTCTCAGATTCTCATACAACTGAAACGTACTCGACTGTTTCAGGTAATCTTCATCATAGGCCTCTTTTAACGGTTCTAGCAATAACTTGTTCTCTTCAGAATGTTCTCTTCAGAAGCGTTTTCTTTGGTCTCTAAAGTTTTATATAAAGTCTGATATTAATTGCTATCTTAAATTTCAATCGTCATTTTTACACCAAAACAGACACGATTTCTATTACGTCCCTAATACCTAACACATGTTTTCATATCAGCGTAAACTTATGTATGTGTTATTTCACAGATAAACACAAATACTCATGTTGGAATAACTATATTACGGGCGACACGATGCGACTACTGAGAGAATTAAACTCTCACACATTGTATAAAAGAAAAGGGTTATATTCATAGTAATAAATTAGAGCTGTATAACGAGACACACATCCGGATTTGATTCCAGTTTAAGCTAAATTATCTTTCTAAATTTTAAACTGTATTAAAAGAAATGATGACGAAATACATTTAAAATTCTTACGTATCATTTCACCATGGTTATCCAAATCTTACCATAGCTTTTATCATTAAATTTTCATAAATCGATTTACCACGGACTATTTGATACGATAAGATTAATACTTTTAACGTTCTACATTTCTCTAATTTCATTTTGCATTTCCAATTCCCTTTCCCAGAGTTACATTTCCATAAACATCCTAGCTACAACATTATTTCATGATTATCACCAGACGTCATACATCTCCATATTAAGAACGCCGAAAAATGCTCTCCACTCTCTTTTAAGTTATGACCCTTTCATTTCTATGAATTATGTATATACTCAGATTTTTTTCCGCTTTAGCAGAATGAACCGAGAAACAACATTTTTGTACTCTTTCAAGACAACAATGTATGAGAAAATCTCATGTATTTTATGTTAAATATGATAAAAAGCGTTTTCTGTATCTGCTTTTTAAATTAAACAACATATTTTTAAATCGCATTCCATCAGATCTATATTATTATATCCTAGCATCGTTCCCGTTTCATTAAATGTTAAAAACTACGTACATAAATCAAATCTATTCTAGTTTTACTGTCAACTAAATTATTGATCAAAATGAAGCTATGTTTTATCTAACGTATACGTGTAACTTTTATTTATTTCCCTCTTAACGAATAGCTTGACAATACTTTATAAGGAACGTCATTGATAAAGCATGTATGAATTCTACTAATATTTCAATGTGTAAGTTTTCAACAAATAATTTCTTGAAATGAAACTAAGGCTCCCACTTTCAGGTTACATTTTATAAGGCAGTGAAGATGATATATTTATAACGCAGTGCATGGGGTGCACTATTTTTTACTTTTAAGCTTATGTTTCACCTCTGCCGCCGCGTTGGCACGGTGGTAAAGGAGCCGGCTGCCATACCTTGATTCAATCGCCCCCTGTGGTGCACCCTGGCCAATATATTTGGTGTTCAAATGGCTAAATGAGTAGTGCGTTTAGCCAATCTCGGCGAATGCTTTAAGCTACAAACGCCCAGCTATTTGTAACAACAACAATGACAACATTTTTCCGTTAGGGAAAGTTACCATTAGAAGAAGAAACTGTGTTATTGCGTTTTACTTCTCAACAGAGATATAACGTCGTTTCATTACTAGTAGTTACTGAAAGCTTTGATATAAATACTGTTAGTTAAGTGATTTGTTTTCATTTGTCTCATTATTTCAATATGTCACTTTCATTGTACAAGAACCATATGATATTTGGGAGATGGAATAATGCACTTAAAAAAAAATAATTATAAATATGTTGCAATATTTTACAATTAAATTAAAAGATACATTTTAGAGACTATGATGAATGAAAGTTTTATCTTGAAGAGATTTGATCAAGCTTTTCAGATAGGAAGCTTAAAAAAATCAACCTACGCTTCTGCCAGAATTTGAACTAAATGTCTTGAACTAAATTCGTCCTAATCTAATAAACCAAACCAAACCTTCGCAAAACTTCAATTCTAAATTTGCTTACTAACTCATCCGTACGCTTTCACTAAATTTATAAAATCATTTCCATTTTAATACATGAAGAAGGCAACGATGTAACGTTACGCGCGTTTCAATAAGACTTGCTATAAATATAACAATTATTTTTGGTAAAAAAAGAAATTTTAATTTGATTTACCGTGTAATTACAAAATCGGGCATTTTAACAGTTTTTAATTCCCCAAATTTCTTTTACACATACTAAGGTAACAATTGACCTTTCAGACGATCCCTATAACATTTCAATGGCTATAACAACAGCTTATTCCCTAACTTGAGGTTATCTAAACTATGGCACAAATCTCGCATCTTTTAATTGCTACGTATATATTTAGAAAAGAAAGTACGCATATAAAGACACGCATCATTTTTAAAAGAATTCCATCAGCTTGACAGAGATGACGTAAATTTCGTATATAGCCCTGAATTTGAATCGTTTAATACACTGCTTCTATTAAAGGTACAGGACGTATAAAATCATAAGTATAACAAGGTCACAAATTTTTCATCATTCTGGTAACCATAACAGGAAAAACAGACTCCTGATTGACTGATTTGAACATCGGGGACATTTCGGCTTCGGTTGACTAAACAGGTTAAACACAAATTTCTGCCACGCCCTTAAAAGTCGGCCAGTACAGCGTTTGTTAGTTAAGTTAAAGTTCACAGAGGACGATAATTCATCTTCTTTGAGTTGAAAAATAAGTAATATTTTTTTAATTAAAATAAAAATTAAATTTCCAAATTTCCTCTTAAGATTTAAAAAAAATCTCATTGGATACCACAAAGTCTTCCAGATGTAACAAATATGTATGATTTTATAATATATGTAAAGATGACGTCTTATTTTTAACATTTAGCTCAGAAAGAGATTAAAGTCCTACAGTGTTACTAAAAATATGTTTGTCTTATAAGCAGTCAGTTAAAATAAAGCTATAAAATTTAAAATGTCGGAATTCTGCCCTCGCATTGGTGGGCACTAGCCATTATAGGCGTTGGCCACTACCAAGGTCAGAAGCGATGGCCATTTTATTAGGAAGGCACCTAAAAGGTGGAACATCGGTGCCTTCCATAAAGGGAATAACAATTTACATCCATGCCCCTTCTCCGAGATTCGAACCCGGACCCTTGGGCACGGCAGTCAGATTCACTAACCACTTTTCCATCCGGGCGACAAAATGCCGGAAATAGAAGGTTGTACAGATATTATGAAAAGATACAAGACATCACAGTTATTACTACCTGAATTAGCGCAGTCAATAATGAAATTGTAGAATGCAAACATTTATTACATACATAGGTGAATTGTCTCGCATTTTATGTTTACCAACAATATAAAAAATCATCATAACATCAATTCCAATAAAAAGAGGTACCGCTTTTATGATCACGCTTACTGTGTAATTATTAACAGTATTTGATCAGCCTCTAGCCTTAAGCTATTTTATTACAGTATTTGATCAGCCTCTAGCCTTAAGCTATTTTATTACATACTAACAAGTGCTTAAAAGATACGTTGACGCAATTTTTGCTTTTCAAGAGATAAAATTAATTTTATTATTAAAGGCGATTCGCATGAAATTGTAAAATGTAGCTAGAAATAGTTTCACTATAAGACAATTTGCCAAGTTTCCCCGTCTCCTCCCCCCTTGTTTTTTTCCTTTAATGAGAATTTCTCTCAGTAGAAGTCGAACATATTTTACATAATAAACACGCATCATGGAAGCAAAAATTCGTTAAATACTACTAATGAAATCAACGAATACTTACGGTAATTACATTTAATTGCGTCTTCACAGATAGCTAAAACCGCTAACTTTAGCTAATTACTGTTTTCTCATCATTATACGATGTAACTGGTAATTAACACTATTGGCTAAGTTTAACAGTAGGTAACTGCATTCCAGAATTTAATTGAGCTTCGCATCTCAGGAATCCGGTCTTTAGAAAATAAAGGGTCCGCTTCTGGAAGCTTAATTTAGAAAGTTGTCGACTAAATAGCCTTATATAGTAAATGAAAGACTCCACAATCGTAGCCGTACCGATAATTAATATATCAGATACCAGATTTTAAACACATATCAGCTTTGAATCGTAGCGATAGATAATTACAATTTCTGAAATCAACGTTGACGGGCTTTGGGAGGAACGGCCTTCTTTCATAAAAATTCCAGGAATTGCAATTTATAAGCGAAAAACTGCCAAGGCCGCTACCATCAACCGTCGCTAAAAATTAACAGCCAATCCAGTTTAAAACTATAGCATTATAAAAATTATTTCATGCTTGTACATATATCGTAGAGAATATGTCAAGAGACACCCCGTTAAAAAGGTAAGGAAGACTTAGACAGAAGTTATTCAGTGAGGTGATTGTTTTCACTCTCTTTCAAACAATACGTTTATGATACAAATAGAGGAATTTGGCAGATTCAATACACAAAAAGGAAGCCAAAAACAACAATAGCAATAAATCCAAAGGAAAAGGACAAATACTTATAGGATCCTGCTTGGAACTTTTCCCATCTGAAACAAAAATGGATACATTCCAACAACATTCTACACTTAAGCAAAAACCGACTTCTCTTTAATGCCATATAGCAATTTAACTGTTATAAGAAATGACCTATTTACAACATAAAAGTTTTATTTATGATCAAATATATATATCATCAAGTTTCTATGGGATTTTAAAGAAATCAAATTAGAAGGCCAGTCATAAATATCGCTATTTGCAACATTAGCCGAAACCACCCATTTTTCACATTACAAAAAAAAAAAAAAAAAAAAAAAAAAAAAAAAAAAAAATTTGCATATATTCAGGCAAATTTATTATTTAATTTCTTTAAATATAATACAGGGCATTGATATTTGGTGGCAACAATTTGAAAAGTGCCTCAGACTTTTATAGTGATTCAATGCAATACCCCGTTTTGAGACTAATAGCCCTACTGGGCTAAGTCTCCGTTGGAGAGAGAAAAAAAACTTTGGGCTAAGGGCTTCGTTGGGAAGAAAAAAAAATCCTTTGAGATGAGGATCGAGGATTGAATCATACATACATTGCTATACAATAAAATGGCACTGCAACAGCGACGTGGATCTCAGTTCTTGATTTTAAAATATATGTCACAACAAAATTAATATAATAATATGCCGGTAAAGTTCCGTAACTCCGCAATATTATGAAAACCTAAGTGCAGCAAAACATAGTGACATATTATACACCCCACATCTAATAACCCCATAATTGTGGCATCGCTTTTAGAGACGAAATGCATTCGGTTTTTAAATCTTAAGCTCGGGTCCAAAACTTTTACTTTAGCCTTCCGGAAACGCTATGAACTAGGCTACTTTAAGCAGAAGGAATAATTTATTCATTTACAAATATTGCCAATTTATAAAGTTTCCAAAAACGTGTTTTAATCCTAATTTAAATAGCAAGTTAAACCCAAAGAAACCTAAGGGAAATAATTTAAGATTACAATTTATTAATCTTAGACAAAGGTTCATCATTCATCGTATTGACCCCAATAACAAGAAAAGAAAATTACTTTTTAGGAGGAAAATTCATTTTAATTTGATGCCTTCCAAAGAGAATCAGTAATATACAGAATACTAAGACTTCTACGTAGTTATCCCAATATTTCACAGAATTGGGATATCATAAATATACTGAAAACAAAACGAAGAGAAGCGTACTAACGGTCAAACGAATGAGCAGTGCTATATGTATCCCATGTTCGATTCTTAGGAGGCGGAATAGGCATTAAAAGAGTGTTTTCGTAATTTTTTTTTTTCATGCGCAATGCAAATGCGAAACAGATCCTCTCAGCAAGTACTTCACAAACACAATCTTCCCACGACTAACAACATTCCAGAACTCTGCCATAATAAACGACTTTACCTTACCCATCCCCAATTTATATCTAAGCTCAGGTTCATGCTTCCAATATCTAATCGCAGCGCCAGAACTCTAATCATAAAACAATTCATCTGTACACATGAATAGGACTAGCTGTCTAATTAAGCTTGCCTGAGGCCGAGAACTAGCCAAGGCTGCAACTGAGATGGCTGCATGGGAATTTATGGTTTCTTCATTCTCCGGATCTCAACAAAGGATAGGTCTTCAAAGGTTTCTCGGTGTCTGGTTTCATCATTTATACTTTATGCGCGATATTAATGCATAATGAGTCTTAAAACCTTAAATGAATTTTCAAAATATAACCAATTACATTGCTCAATAATTCCTATTATAAGCAACTGAGGAATTCGAAGGTGATTGACTTTCTGATCAGGAAAAATTATACCTCTTCCAGTACTTCTTAATGCACTCAGCAATGGAGAGATATGCTGCACTTCCAGCCTAACAACCGCTGTGCATTTAAGCTTAATAAAATAATTTGAAACCATAACTTATTAATAAGACTTGAATACAGTTTTAAGCACTAGAAAAACAGACTTCTGGATGGGAGATTCTTGAGAAACACATAAAGAGACGAGTAGTTATTGTAATTCCCCCACACACTCTAATGTCAAAAATACGTTTATTTATATAAGCAAAACAAACAAAAAAGCACACTGTTTGTGAATAGTTGTCTTGGTACTAAATACAAAGAATACGCGGCCCAAGCGGGATAGTGGTTAGCGACGCTGACTACCGTACCGAAGGACACGGGTTCGAATCCCAGAGAACGCATGGATGTTTGTAAATTTATAGTATCTGTGCGGATGGCGGTACTCTAAGTATGCGGCGAGCCGAACGTCCTCTCGAGAGTTTGGGGGTAGAGGAAAAAGGATGGGAGACCCTCGGACTCGTCCCCCTCAGCATGCTCTCCATCAAATTTGGGGGCGGAATCGAACAAAATCGTACTACTTGCCAAAAGACAGGCGCAATCGTGCATTCCTTGTTACGATAAATTTCGTGAGCTTGTTCTGTTCTTACTGTCAGACAACTGAGATAAGTCGCAACAACAAACAAGGAACACGGGTAATTTTCAATTTTTAACGGATTCTGAAGTTTGCATATAAAAACAGAAACGCAATTTTTTTTCTCATCCCAAAATTGCCGGACGCTTTATTTAATAGCCATAAGCCTTGCGCCACTACAAGAGCCCGGAAGTCGGGGCCATTTCGTTATGGAAGTACCTAAAAGGTGGCCACCGGTGCCTCCTATGAATGACGGACAATTTCAACCATGCCTGCTTCGGGGCTCGAACTTGGACCCATCGCTACGGCAGTCCGTCGCATGAAAATACCTCTGATTGGTGTAGAACCTTAGGCTGGAGGTCCATGCGACGGCGTTTCGGTTACTATACCGGCTGGGCGGCTGAAATTCAAATCTAAGTGCAATCATTACAAAACGACGAAAAATATAACTATGTTTTTTTTTTATTTCATTAAAATTATATATGCAATCTGTATATATAATCTCATAAGATATAGTAGGTTACATATAACTAATATACTTAGTAGTCCTACATATAGTACATATAGTATAATCTATAGTTAGTAGTTCGTCCTACATATAGTAGGTCTCTTAAAATATAGTAGGTTAAAAATGTCACTTAACTTATTCCGAGAGACTTTAGTATATATTTTTATAGGTGAGTTTAGCGAAAAGGAAAATCAACGGTACATTTAAAATTTCCAAAGACAACGAAATGAGTGGAACTTAGTAATAAAATTTAAGACGCCCTAGCGCTTTAAAATTACTTTTCTCATTTTCATAAACTAAAATCAACTACAGAACATGAATGTTTTTAACCTAGAGAAAGCATATTTACGTAATGCTGTGAGACAAATTTGATTTAAGCTAGCAAAAATACCGAAGCACCAATAACACCACTACTTTGTTTACTATAATAGTGTTATCGGTCCTGTCTAGACACTATGGTTTCATCAAGTTTTGTCAGTGGGGCAAAAGGGACATTCAAAACGTACCTTTTCTTTTTTGGAGGGTGTAATTTCATCATGAATAAAATTAATTCAATGGTGCTCTAGAACTGACTTGATAAATCATATTTAGGGAATGGTTAAACATTGGGTTCACATCGAAATCCTTCAGTTACTGAAGATCTTCGCTATGTATGTGTTAACGGCAAATTATGTTACCCCGGCATTCTATGGAATAGCTAGGCATTTTATAGAATGCTTGTCATAGTATAAGAAATATTACATACTATTTGTAAGCACTGTATATAATACTTAAGCATTCTACAGAATGACGAATGCACTTTAGGCTAAGTATGAATAAAAGGTCATGATTAGGCAATTATTTAAAAGACGTTCATTCCTCAAAAATACAAATGTTATTTTGAAAAAACTATAAAAGAACGCCACTAAAAATTTTTATTCAAAACACATAAAGAAATATGAAAGCTTTACAAAATTTATGCCTTTCTTATTAAAGAAAACATTTTCATGTAAAAAATTTGAAATTAAAATTAACCTATTTGTTGCAACATGGTAGGCTTGAATGACATTTTGAATTCACTTCATTACTTTTTTCATGCAAAGACATTTCATATTTCGGCATTTTGTTTTAGACATACACTTGACGAATCCTTGGCCACTTCACTTAATTGAACAAGTACAGCTTACCAGACAGAAATATCGTGGTCAGGAATATCTTCAATTCCAAGCACGTTCTTAGAAAATAAAATGAACTGTGATCTCGTATATCGTTGTTTTAAAATTCTTGCAGATGTTCCAAGTTGGCAGAAACTGCCCTCTGTCACACTCATTACGACAGCAGAGGCATTAGGTTATTTGGGAGCAGGAGACATGAAAAATGAGCAGTGCCCTCGCCGGGACTCGAAACACGAACCTCTCGAATACGCGTCGAGCGTGCTGACCACTACACCACGAAGGCATGCTAAGAAGGCGGGGGGAGGATACCTCATATAATCCGCCTTTTAAAGGGCGACTGGGGATTAGCGGACCCAATCGCCAGATCTTGGCGGTGGAGAATCACCACCTTTTTTTAGTTCAGGCGCCACTGCATTAGGTTATTTGGAAGTCACCGGGACTCGAACCACAGACCTCTCAAATACGCGTCGAGCGTGCTCACCGCTACACCACGAAGGCATGCTAAGAAGGCGGGAGAAATACCTCATACGACTGCCAATATATTGTATGAATTATTATATACTTTCCCTAGGCACTGTAAATAATACGGAGATGATTTCATACTTTGTCGGTTTCTTATTCGGCATTCTATAAAATGCCTAGGCAATGTTTGAAATATTTAATCGTTTCGTACGTTGGCCGGCCAGTTTTTGGCATTCTATAAAATGCCTAGATATTCTATAAAATGCCGGATTTCATTATTTGCTGGTAACATATGTAAAGAATACAATACATCATCAATACCAGGGAAGAGATTCCGTGCAGCACTATCAATGAAGGGATTCTGAATGAATTGTGATCCTTTCTTAGTTCTCTGCATTAACAATGGCTTTAAAATACATTCTGCAGAACTATTTACATAGGGAAGGGATACCATTTCACAGAAACTGTCAATTAGAGTAACAGCTTGATTACAGTTTTTACTTTCATCTAAAACTGACAAGCAGCTATAGAAGGGGGTGGGGAATCGGATAATCATAAAAAATTCTAAGAAGGATTCATATTTGGTACAAAAGGAGCATCTGGTACCGAATTTCTATACAGAAACTTAATTATTTTGTTTATATCTAAACGCAAGTCAGTCTTACTCGTACGACCCACAAGTTTATAACAGTTCTATCATATAATCAAAGAACCGGGGAATCTTACCTGAAAAAAGGTTTCCTTTGACTTAGATCTCTTTTTAACTCGTTTTTTTTTTTTTTTTTTTTTTTTTTTTTTTTACTGAAAAAGCATTCGACATTTGTACACTTTGAATTTTGCTTCATATCGAGCCGTATTCATTTTTCCTCGTACAACGAAACCAAGCTCTTTATGCATTTGTTTCATTAACTATCGTATTTTTTTAATGTGATACAGGATGTTATGCCACCTGGACAACTAAATTTTGTTCCACTTATGAGGAAAAAATATTCCATCCTCCAACTTTTTTTTAAGTTTCAAATATAGGTTGATAAAGAGAAGCAGCAATCTCACGAAATAGGTAAGCGTTTTCATAAATACAGAAATTTAAAATTGGCCATATTGTTGAATAAACTTACTACTTACATTTTGATAAAAAAAAATTTATTTTAAAATCAAGCATATCTATCTTGGCTGTTTAGCTATTAAGCGTAAATTTAATGATTTTCATTAAAAAAGGAGAACTATACGAGATGGAAGAAAAAGAGAAATTTATATTTGAATTTCTTTTTCTGCGTTCGTGTAAAAGATGTGGGGGGAAAAAGAGAATTAGGACGTAAGATCTCAGTATCAGTAAGCTCTAGCAGTAAAATCGCTTAACTTGAATTAAAGATCCAAATTTGATTGCTGGTAAGAAAAATGGATATAAAATTTTCTCCCGAAGTTTAGAAGTAAAAGTAAAAAACTGCAAATCGTTCAGCTTTAGGGAAAACGAAAATTCATTTCAGTACGTATATCCCAACAAAAGTGCCGGATTTAATATGCCCAATAAAAAAACTTTATTTTCAAAAAATGGAAGATATTTTAACATACAATAGGTAAATATTCTGATTTAAGAATGAAAAATAATGGATGACATATGTCCTCTACGACTTGATCTGCAGCATCACACTCTCTCAATGAAATTCGTAATCATGTTTTCATGTATCAGACGATCGAGGCGGCAAAACGAAACATTCAGTGTTCCCTTTATATCTTTTCTTTTTCCCTTTTTAAGTTCGGATTTTTTAGGGCTTGCAATAACACTATCACGCAAAACAGTGATGTTTTCAATGCTGCTGATCTTCGAAGTTGCAAGGAAGTTATGAAATGAACTGACAGTGATAAAAAAATGCCATTGTTACCAGTTCTCATCAAAGACAATATTTTTCAATCGGCCCATTTAGTTATTGTAACGGCCCATTTAGTTATTGTAAGTATGTAAAAATATTTTCCCTTTTCTAAAAATAAAGTATACTATCGGGCATATTAAATCGGAGCTTTTGTTGGGACACCTTATATTCATTTTCACTGCGCAAGTGGAAGAAAAAGAGGACATAGCCATCCTATTACTTAAACACCGAAAAATGCAAAATAAACAATTGGAACGGGTTAAATTTAAGAAAAGCTAAAATTTTATGCAAAAGTATTGGCTATATAATAAAACAAACACATATACATATATAGGCAGACAGATAAAATAAATTACATACATTTTAATACATTATGAAACATACAATATATACTGTTACGTACTGCCTTAAATCACAGTCAGTGACACATAAAATAGCAAGACATAAGTAAGTACTAGTTGATTTACACCTTATTTATGTAAAGATTATGTCATTATTTGAAAACCACTGTTAAACACAAAAAACTAAATTTGTTCAGGGAATCAAATAAAAGTAAAAACTTTTGTTATGCGCATCGAGAGTCAAAAGATTCGGATGGTTAGGTTAGGTTATTTTTAATACGGCTGAGTACAGGAGGGCTATGAGCCTAAGCGGACGGGGGCCTTCGTGAAGGCTATTTTAAGGAAAGCTGGCTCAGTTTACGTAATTCGAAGGAAAAACACGAAAAAGATTTGAAGGCAAACAAACAGTAATTAACATCGAATGATGAAGAGGAAACAGGGATGAAAATGCAGATGAATGACATAAAAAACATAGGCAATTTACTTAATACATGACAGAAACTCAAGTAAAAAGCACGCACTATTTCATTTCAGTAGCAATGTACAGATTAATACAAATGATTTAAATGCTTTTTGTAAAAATTCACAAAAAAAAAATGTACCATACTTATTGAATTTCATTATCATTATCTTTTTATCCTTTTATCATTCACCATATTTGATGATATTTATTATTATTATTTATCTTCTTATCAATTTAAAAGTGTACTTATTTAAAATTTTTGTCAATTTAATAATCATTAAAACTCATTATAAAAAACGCCACTTCTTCTCCACAACAAATCAAAACCACGCAAGGACTGAAAGATGCTTTTATTAGATTTTATCAACAAACAGATGTTCCTTGCATTGTTTGATTTTATTGCTTCCAGTAACCAGAACTATAGTGGTGTACCACATAGATTTTCATCTCAGAAAGGGTGGTTACGAAAAGCATTAATACATCTGTCATACTTGAAAATATAATTAGTTGCATTTCACAGACTAACATGCTCGATAACGAAAGGGATGTAAACAATACTTAATCATTTCAGTATTGGTAACCTACAAGAGATGCCTTGGAACTAGAAATGCGCATACAGACAGGTGTAGGTATGCGGATAAAACACATGAACTGTAAACAAAAGACACCTCGGAGGAATGTCGTTCATTACGGGCATTTCGAGCGAAACCAACTTCGATTCGTATGTCATAAAATAACGAAATTATGAAACACACTTAGTAATGAATGCTATTGTACTCAGCCACACAAAAGAAATATGATAGGAAACAAATTTGTCCACTGAAATGTCACAAAGCTAAAAACCAAAGGACATATAACATATCATAATCAGAACGATACTGGTTCACATACTTTAATATTAATCGGGCAGAAATTTGGATCAAGTTTGTGAGAGAAAAATAACTGAGATCCGGATGGTAATTTAAATCACTTTTTTTTTTTCTTTTTCTAAATATATATACAATCTGTCTAGTAGGCAAATAGCCTCTGCCGTAACCTATTAATCGAATCCAACCTAATCCTATTTGAGTTAAAATTAACAAGCCGAATTAATGATTACTGTATGAGTTAAAGCAGTAAGATTCAGCGTAATATTCATAAATTTGCAGGATTAGTTCCGAAGGTTTAAATGTCTGCCGATCGAAACTAGCCCCGCAAATTTATGAATATTACACGGATCCTAGCTGCTTAAAACTCCTCCGATAATCCTCCAGTAACCAGCCTAATCCTCTCAGAAAAAGTAATCATCAGACATACTGATAAGTTACATTCTGTCTATAACAATATACCTGTATTCCACTGCTACTCTAATTTTAAAAAAGATTAGCAGGTTTACGTTTACATAGCACCATCATGGGAAAATAAAAATGATGAGAGTTTTTTTACGTTAAATAGTAACAGCATGGAAGGATAAAGGTAATAAATATCCGTTGTAATAAATTTTATACTTTTAAAACTTCTTTTCAATACTGTATGAAAATCATTTTTATTAACATATGATAGAAAGTGATTCTAACAGTAATTAACTAACAAATTGTAAAATACCTTACAGACATTCTCTTGAACATTAAAAATAATATACTTTTTTCATGTCCTCATTGCAAATCAAATTACCCTCATTTTTTTTAAATAAAAAAAACTCTTTCTTTCAGTGTACATCTTTAAATAATATGCTCTCTCTCTCTCTGTTGTAAACTCTAACAATTAATGCTCGAAAACTGCAAATCTAAAATTTACGAAACTGAATGGCATTTATTTAGGGACCACAAATTAATAACGTTTCAATTCATTTATTAATTTATAATATGAATAATATTTAATTTACTAAGTTATACATTTTATTAATGGTATATTGCAACTCAAAAAATATTTGACATTTTAGAATAAAAATATTATATATTCATAAAGTCATTTTAGTATATGTAACTTAATAAAATTCCATATAATTTGACGACACATATTTTTTACATCCTAAACTATTTTTATTAGCGTAATGATAATATTTGTGAGTTCAACAGGCAGCCAAATGTTGCATAGAAAGAGTAGCGAAAGTTTCCAACTATTGACCCAAATGGTCCAGGGCAACTTAAGGAACCGCCTGGGGAAGCGGCTAGAAGTATAATTGCAAAAGGAGTCTAGTGACCCCAAACTTTAATATCACGTGAGCAAACTTACCTGATGAAAAGGGTATCCCTTGCCTGCCCCAACGAGAAGCTATTAAATGTAGACTAAATTCATAATAATATGAGCTGCAGACTTATTTGGTTCGATAAAAATTCATCTAAAGTTCTCAAAGTCTAATTCAAAACATTGAAGATAAAACAGCGAAAGCTGAATGAAGCCGGTCAAATCGGTTTCGCTAGCCAGCAGTAGAGATGCTACTGCTCAACCAACAGTAACCCCGACTGTTGTGCTCAAGCATGCGATAGAGCCGGGTGTTCGCAGATCTGCGCGATGCATGTCGGGAGAAAGGGACGATTCCATTGCCTTCGTGAGGTGAGTGACGCGCGCTTTTTTTTTTTTTTTTTTTCCTATTATTATTTTATATTATTTATTAGATTCTCCCAGCGATTCTTTTGCCCCGAGCAAAAATAAAGAGAGTGATTTTAAACGAGATATTCGTATTGCTTGCTATAGTACGAGACTTCGTAATATTTTTCACTCTTTAATTTTTTTAAGTTTTATTGTTACAATTTAAAATTTTTCGACAAATGTGACTCCCGGCAAATTTTTTAAACAATTTTATTTCAAAAAAAGAAAAACATTAAGGGCAAACTATTATAATCGACAGGCACTCTGACTACTCAGTTTTGCTTCGTTTTATAATTAGACAATTATTATGTGTGAATTATTGCAAAATTCTAAATTAAAAACACAGCAAAATCTATCTTCCGAATTCGTATCATGCGTTCTCTAATTTTTTTAACACATCTTTATATTACACCCTTTAAAATTACTTATTCTATAAAAGCAGTTGCATATGTTTTGTTGCAAAGAGAGTAATTAGTAATGGTTGTGCAAATTATATACAATGCAGTGAGAGCATAGAGGCTCAGTATGCTTGACAGCTTAATAAATGAGATTGTGTTAAATAACATCTGCAACAACCATATTAGGCAACGAGAGTGTTAGGGAATAGATATAAAGCGGTTTACAAAGTGTGTAATATCCACTGCAATATGAAGATTTGGTATACTTATCGGAGTTCCGATGGGGGGTGGGATTAAATTAGCAAACCCGGCTGAATCGAAACCGGTAATGTACAACGTATGAAATCAGTGAGAGTAAACATACATATATATGTATATTGAGTGACAAAATCGTAAACTGCGAAATATATGTCCGTTCTACTGGGGATATCTTCAAGATGTACGCTGCGGGGATAAAAAAAAGGGAGGACAGTTTTATAGCTCCCGTTCTACAGGGCCGATTGGCAAAACTCAAATTGCGTTTTTTATGTCTCGAAAGCGTGACTGAGGATATATATTAGATTTATATATAGCATTGTTCTAACATAGGTATTTTGACACAAAATCAGACTTTTCCTGAAATAACATACCAATTTTTTTTCCATATTTCGATTCTACGACTCAAATCATGCTTAGATATTAAATTTTGTAAATTTTGGTGTCAAATTTACGGAGAAATTCAAAAATTTATCTTGGCGAAATTTTTTTCAGTTTGGTCAAGAATAATTCACTTAGCGAAGTTCTTAATATGGTAGCAACCAATTTTCCTTTCCCTTCCATTATGCGGGAGCGGGGGAAAAGTCCACCTTTTTACATTGTGTATAAGCGGGAAAAAAAGTCACATCGTTTCTACTTCCAAATAATTTTAGGAAGTTTAGGAATAATCGAGAATAATTTTAGTAATAATTTTAGGGAATACTTCTTTCCGGAATACTTTTAGGAAAATACTTTCAAAATAATTTAAAGTGTTTAAACCACATCTGATGTTCCATTGCTTTCAACAAATATGTCAAATTTCAAAACGCGCCAAAATTCACGTATATCTTCGGAAATTTTGAATAAAAAATTGGAATTTTTTGCAGGTATGGTTAGAAATACATCTACTTTAAGGTGATGGTAAAAATTTTATAGATTATAATTCAAATTTTTTTTTAAAAAATTTATAAAAGTTATTTAAAAATTAATCATAAAAAACGGGGGAATTTCATTTGGAAAGAACTTGAATTTCGTAATGTAAAAGTAAGAACTAACTAAGCTTAATAAAAAAAAAAAAGAGAGATTAATAAATATATACCAAACACAATTAGCATTGAGGAGCTAAAATTTTGAGAGCTAATTTTTTAAAAACTACTAGCGCGACTTTTACACTATAAGGTATTTCTCCCACTTCCCTAGCGTGGCTTCGTGGTGTAACGGTAGCACGATGGGTCGGTATTCCAGAGGTCCGTGGTTCGATTCCCGGCGAAGGCGGTTGCATATTTTTCATCTTTTCTGCTTCCAATTAACCTAATAACTCTACAAGTGGCGCCCGAACTAAAAGGGATGTGGATGATGATTCTCCGAACGTAGGATTTGGCGGCTAGGTCCCCTAAAACCCTAGTCGCCCTTTAAAAAGGGTAGTATATAAGGTATTTCACCCACTTCCCTAGCGTGCCTTCGTGGTGTAACGGTAACACGCTGGGCCGGTATTCCAGAGGTCCGTGCTTCGATTCCTGGCGAAGGCGGTTGCATATTTTTCATCTTTTCTGCTTCCAATTAACCTAATGACTCTACAACACAACTTGGTAGTTTGGCGTAATTTGAGTTGTAGAATTGAAATATGGAAAAAATATTGGTATGTTATTTCAGAAAAAGTCCGATTTTGTGTCCAAATACCTATATTAGAACAATGCTATATATATAAATCTAATACATATTCTAAGTCACGCTTTCGAGTCATGAAAAACGCAAGATCAATTTCGTCAAACGGCCCAGTAGAACGGGAGATATAGAACTTTTTTTTTTCGCAGTATACGTTAATTTATGATGAATTACGTTAATTAAACTTTTCGTTGCCCACAAGCAGTCACTTGTAGAAACCAGATATTAAAATATCAAAGACTGCAATAAATTAATGGAGCATTTTGCAGATCTCCCCAAAAGAATTTTTGCCTTTCTGGAGAATTTTGTCAGTGGTCAACCATTGTTACTGTCTGTGTTCTAAGAGAAGTCTTCTAAAATTTTGGGTTACATTCGAGACATTTTAAGTTCCAAATTTTCCTACTTTTCATAAACTGCATTATTTTGTAATTCTTTCATGGATTTAATCTACAGCTCTATTAATGTTCAACATATTTTTGACAACTGTATTTCGAAGACCCGTTCAACAGTTTAGAACGATAATTGCAATAATTTTTATTACGTTTCATATTATTTTCTTTCCGTGGTTCTAATGAAAATAGAGGGGAAATTCTGAAGTTCTTTTTCATGTAAACTGTATTAAAAAATTACTATATTTTTCAATACTTTGATATAAAATTTAGTCATTTCCACTTGTCAAAATTAGCCTGATTTTAAAGATCAGAACAAAACAGATGCATAGCCAAAGGCTGAACAGAATTAAAAAACTCAAAAGAAGATCCCTCATTCTTTTAAGGAATGCAGATATGTAACTGCATCGTAGTAAATAAATTTAATACACTGCAGTACATTTTTATTTGCACCCCAATCAATATAGTGGTTAGTGACTCTGACTGCCGTACAAAAAGACCCGGGTTCGAATCCTGAAGAAAGCATTGATGCTTGTAAGTGTATAGTGTCTACGCGGCATGGGGGCACTCTAAATATACGGCGAAGTGAAAGTCCCCTCGAGAGGTTGGTGTTAGGGAAAGAGGTATGGAAGACACTTGGACCCGTCTCCTCGGAGTGCTCTCCTTCAAAACTGGGGGCGGAACCGAGCAAAGTCTTACTTACTCAGCAAAGTCTTACTGAACTGAGCAAAGTCTTACTGAACTGAGCAAAGACTTTCTGAACTGAGCAAAGTCTTACACTCTGTATGGTGCCCAAGGCTCTTGCCAACGATAGGCGCAAACTTGCCTCCTTGCGACGATGAATTTCATGGGCTTATTCTGATATCAGACAAGAGAGATTAGTCACAACAACATTCTTATTTAGCATTGTTACAGGTTTATAGTTGTCCCTTTAACTTTCGGAATTATTTACTAAACATCTAAACGCAGGGACTTTTAAAGCAACGTTTTTCTTAACCCCTTTTAAAAAAATTGTTTTCTTGAATCAGCGCTCTTACATTTTTGTCTATAATATGCAGCACACATCATAATCATAATACAAATAATTGCACATATATAACTTAAAGATAACAATTAGACTAAGAATATGAACAAAAGTTTTGAAAAAAATGGTTTATTATATTTATGTTTTATTATGTTTTGTATTATTATTATTATTTTAAATTTTACAAATCTAAATAAGTTTTCAGAAACAAAATCACAGATTTTAATTGTACGAAAGGTTCATTTTAATTAATGTGAAGGCTGCGCTTGATGTACTGATGCAATTATTTTAATTGTTGACATAAAACTGCTTAATTCTTAAATCGTCTCGTTAAAAATATTCAGCCTATTTCTCGTTTTCTGTAGGAAATTATAGAAAGCCTGCTTCTGTTAGGTAAGAAAAGGTAAATGTCAATAATGTTATTCGGTAACAACTTTTATTTGGGGATATCTCTCTTGGATGACTTTTAAATTCCAGGACATAACTAACACAAGTGTTTTGAATTAAAGTTGCGCTCGAACATCCTCCATCAATGCAATCAATGCTTCTTGCATCATGATATCAAAATCAGATATATTGCTGTATAGCCTTTCTATGAGTCCTGCTGGGGCATTCAAATTTTCAATTCCTTAGAAGCGGACAATAACATCTTTCTTCTTCTTTTTTTTTTTTTTTTTTTTTCGAGCGTCTGATCTTTTTATATATATATATATATATATATATATTTTTTTTTGTTGTTGTTGCGTTTTTTTGTGGTTCTACGTCTTACTTTTCTATATGACACTTTTTGCATAAAATTTAGGCATAAATAATAAATTTACAAGTTTATTTGTAAGCATTATTGATTTTTAAGGTATATTAAATAACTTATGCGTATTTCCCCTCATATTTATCTTACGTGACCTCTTCCTTACTGCATGATACAGCATTACAACCTGCATGATGCAACAACTGCATGATACAGCAAGACACTTCCTTACCGCATGATTCAGCAACAGACAATTACCTATTATAAGATATTATTTTTTCCTTTTCTTTGTCTTTTTTTTTAAATGAATGGTATCTTTATTCTGCCTGTCAATTACCCGTATATATTTGACTATTGATCCCCATTTGATCCCTTGGTCATCACTGACCGCCTTTAAAATTCCATCGACCTCGAAGGGGTCAATATCGGCTTCCCTGGAAACCTGCGAGCTAAAAGAAAAGAAAGTGTTAAGCGGAATGGTCTCGCCTCATTTGGTCAAGATAAACGATATTCTATTGCAGAAGAGATATGATTAATATTGTTTACAGCAGCTCACCCAGAATGTTGGCATAGCTCATCAGCGATTTCACTCTTGGCTGCTGATCACACGCATTCTTATGTTTTCTGTACGTATAATGGGAATATAAGATATTCTGCGAAAACATTAATCAGTGGCCAGTCACTGATGCTCACAGTATTCTATAAAAGGACTTCGGAAACACAACTTAATGCTGAAGCTCAAAACTACTCCAGCAAACCATTTTCATTTTTTCTTTTAAGCAGATATTAGCCATTGGATATTTTTCCAAAGGTAACTTTCTAAATCATAAAGGTTTCACCGCGGATAATATTATAAGCAGTGAAAACAAGCTGACATGCTCTGATGAGGCATAGTTATTTTGAATAGTATTATTTCACTCTCTGCGACAGAAATAGTTGGCTTCGTGGTTTCGCCTACATGTAATAAAGATGCAAAATATTACATAAGGAAAAGCCATATTTTAAAGAAGTTAGTTTTAAAGTGGCCAACCCCTGATGTTGACAGTATTCTAGGAAGGAAATTTTTAAACTTATTTCTTAAAGTTCAAACTTCTCTAAGGAAAAGCCAGGTAGAACGGGCGTGTTTTTTCATAGCTATTTGTCCAAACCATAGATCTGTCGCTGCGAACAGTGTTATGATCAATAAACACTAGCTGGCATGCTCCGAAGAGGCATGGCTGTTCCGTCACAGAGCAGTATTAGAAACACGTCGTCTGCAAACAGCCTCCAACATCAAAAGGCTTGCTTTTGAAACACAGAAGTTTCGGCCTGTGAAAATTTTATGCTTTTTATCAATATTTTGGCTTTATTTAAGAATACCTTCAGATTTCGTTTAAGGGGTCAAAATTCTGATTGCAGAAGGAGCAAGTAAAAGATTTACGTTTCCTAAGAAGCCATCATTTGTATGTTGTGTTATCGTTCGATCTTTCACCTGAACACGTCACTCTCTTTAGAAAATTTATGTAAATATATGTGATTGTATTAAATAAAGGATATCGCATGAAAGAAGGAAAGTAAGTATTAATCGGTTGATTAAAATGATATGAATTGTAAAATCTTTGGTAAATGACCTTCTCTCTATTCCCTGCCATCACATAATCTGTTGACGACAAATGACAGCAATTGCTTCAACTGCTATTAAAAGTTACAAGCCTTACAATGTTGGAAATTTATCCAGCATAAATTATATTTATTTCGATTTTGCTTACAAGAATTTAGAATGGGAGCAAGGATTTCTATCCCTTTAAGTTTTAATTTAAGGGTTATTATTGAAGTTTTATATCTATTTGTAAGTTTTATATTTTATTGACTATAAGCAACCTCAGTTCACCTTCAGTTCAGTTGGTCTCTATACCATGATGCTGCCACCTCTGAATGCATGATGTTTGATGATGTTCTGATTCCATGTGCCTTGTTCTTTCCAGTCCCTTATACTCTTATCAATCTGATTTCAGGGTAAATCTGGACTCTTTCGTGAACAAGGCTTTGGGCCAGTCTAACACAGTTCACTTATATTTAATCATGCCACTTTGGTCTAGGAGGTTAGTAGAGCACGTACACTTGGTATATACACACGTTTATATATGTATACAAGCGAATTATCGTATTATATGTATGTAAGGTAAAAAATTGGTGAGATAAAATGTCACCTTTAATTTAAAATAATTGGTTTCTGTTTAAATTTGACTATTTTCTCTTTCTCTCTCATATATAGTAACTACTTATATAATAAATCTCTCTAAACAGCGTCATCTCAAAATTCATCCATGTCACATGATTCTTGCATGACGCTCGTCGCGCAGAGACTTACGCAGGGAATAAAACTAGACCAAAACAAAATCATTCGGGACCAAACTTTCATTCAGGATATTCGCTCTCCGCATCCTTTTGTCTAAATTGCTATCTGGTGCTTCTCTTACTCTAGCATCTTAAAAAAAAAATGTAAATTTTCTTCAAGAATAGACGTTCGTTTTACACTAAGCTATTTTTGGCTGCATATAGCAACAATAAAAGTAATATTCAGCTTGTCTGGATGACTGCTATTATTATCTTTGTGCATCAACATCTAAAGTATTGCTTTTTTTTTTTTCAATCTGAGAGGATTTACTATGTGTGCGTGGGAGCTCCAAAGTAAAGTTCATTTGCAGAATTGAAACAAGTATGCTTATTCTCCGCGTGCAATTAGGTTTCTTCAAGGAAGATAATTTATGCTTCGTTTCCCAAGACAAAATTTGTGTACGAAATTGCATTTAGAGTTGTTCTGAGTAATGTGTTTAGTTTAAGAATCTTCATATGCCATTAAATTCAAGAAGAAATGGGGAAAATAAATGCTCAATCAATCATTTTGCCGCAGCAGTCCAGTGCCTCAAAACTAGCGCGTCATTAAACTGCAAGTAATATAAAAGGCAATCTACCACAGTGTTTACAAGAATATGCTTTTAATTGCTTATGCCATTTATGCGTGTACTCCCAATTTCCAAATTTTAATTTATGTTCCAACAGATGTTTATCCATTAAAAGAAACAAACAATTGCTCTCTTCTAATTTCAATGTGAAATAGATCTCGTTCTTTTCAGTGACGCAAAATAGATAATTATACTACGGACATTAGATTTTATATTAACTGCTTTAGTTAAAAGTTTCTGCAAACTCATTTTGTTGTTTTGAGAAAATATAAAGAGTACACAGAGAAATTTAAAGGATAACAAAGACGAAAACATAATAATTCAGGTACTTTAAACAGGTTTTACTTCTTATGCTGGTTTTAAATTTAGTAGGTTATTTTTATATTTTGCTAATATTGTATGCTAAAAGTTTTTCTAGTTTTGAAATAATTAATTTATTCATTAATTAGTGTAGCTAGAAGTGTTTTATATAATCATCAATCAGAAAATGGTAATAAATTATTAATCTTTTAGCTTTGAATATGTAACTCTGTTTTTATGAATACATAATACTTAAATGGCTACGGCAATAGAAATTTAAATTCCACTATTTATATTTGTATAAATTTCTTAACAATGAATTTAAAAATTTTCCGAACAATATTATTTTAATGAATGAAAAAATATTCATAATTTAAGAATTTGAATAATTATAGTAGAACTGATATCGGTAATGTAATTTAAAATGAAATGTATAAAAAATTTATTTGAAATTATTGTGAGTGAATTTTATAATTATGGCATGAATAAATGAATGTAAAGGACAGAGGACAGTAGGAGAGAACTGGCTCAGAATCAGAATCATGAATGAATGTAATATTTTTATAGATATTTTTATTATTATAGAATGCTTTAATGCAGGTCTATCAAAGGCCAGTTTCCTTATGTAAGGCACAGAGAATTCTTTAGGTAACTGGGTAATTCTTTAGGTAATTCAAGAAACCCTTAAGCACTAATGCAGTAGCACACAACCAGTTAAAGAGGATATGATCAAAGTTAAATAGAAATGGTTTAGGAACTGAAAGGGAAAAAATAAAAATAATATCATAATTTCAGTAAGATATTACAATATTTAAAGTATAAAAAGTAAATCATAAATATAAAAGTCTAAAATATTGCATTTTTACATCCCGTTAAAATGTATACCTCGGCAAATCAGGCAATGTTTTTGGTAAAAAAAGTTCTATAATTAGTTGTCAGCAAATAAGCACAAATTGAGGGTCCACATAACACGTTTCCAATACTTTTATAATTATGTCTGTGTGTCTACATCGGCAGCGTTCCGGACGGGCTTTTCTAACAGGGCGTTGGCCCTGTTAGAAAAGCCTGTTGGCTATGGGACGATCCTTTTCCTAGGACGGATAGTTATGTCATATTCCTGAGTCTCTACATTCATCTGGCTATTTGGCCTTTAGGATTCTTGAAATTTAATAGCTAGGCTAACGATGTATGGTCTCTGAGGAACAGGAATTTTCTGCTGTAGAGGTAATGGTGGAAATGTTCTACGACTTTATCTATGGCGGGTAACTCTTTCCTGGTGAGACAGTAATTCCTGTTTGGTTTAGATAGACACTTGCTCCAGTAGGCCACAACACGTTCTTGACCGTTTATTTCTCGGGACAAAACTGCACCGACACTGTCATTGCTCGCATCCGTGTCCACGTAATAGGTGCCTCCATAATAAAGTGAACACTACTTTTGGCCATAGTAGTGGCCAATGTCTATGGATGGATTGGGCTCTCCATTGGGGAAAAAACATTTTTTGCAGAATTTGAGAATTTTAATGACACGGTATGTCACAGAACATTTTCAGTCACGATATGTCAACAATTAAAAGTACAATTTAGGAAATACTGATAAATTCAAAAAAGTTCTAAGAAAGTGAGTTCAAGTTATGTCTAAGAATGACACCTGCGTAAAATTTATATTTGTGTGGCAGTTCCTTTCGCGGAATCCACCAGTTGCCGAGCGGTAAAATTGCTGAACACTAGAAGTTCCGACCTGGTTTCGACTCCAGGTGAACGGGCTGACTGCATGGGCGTTTTCGCGGTTTTCCCCATGTGTAACATGTATACGAGCCAGTTTCCCTGAGGAAGTCCTCCAAGACGGCATCCCTTCTCTTATTCAGATAGCCCCTTAAGCAGATTTGCCATAATTAACTAAACCAAACCAATGCTTTCGGGGAATATATAGAACAACAGTCTTGCACTGATAAATGGGTACAGACGTTTTTTATCTTGTTTTTAAATAAAAGAATGGCCTTGAGATTTGCAAAACTTTCGCAGTATTATAGATTTTTATATCTTTTCGAAAGTACTGTAACTATTGAAAGAATATTTTCTTTTATTAACAAGCAGCACGGTGGGAAAAAAATGAAACCTACGTTTAATGTGAGAGAAGTCAGAAGGTATGATGATCATTCTGAGACAAAACTGTGCTACGGGAAATGATAAGTTTTACGATAAAGCGTTAAAATACCAAATCTGCTGTGCAAGCTAATTTCTACAGAGACATAATTTCAGTTTACCTATAATGTACGTTTATGATCTTATATCAGTTCTGCTAGTGAAAAAATACTGATAAACTCAACATACTCATGCCATAAAACTTTTTCTATTAGCTTTCTTTGCAATAAATCCACATCGTTTCGTAAGTGCCATCGCGATGTCCCGTGTTTGTCTAGCTAAAACATGGACAGCTTAACATGGTCATGAACCTAAAACATGGTAAGATGAAAACAAAACAAAATAAAATCTTACTCTTTTTAGCAAGAAATCCATAACGTATCTGAAGGTATAAGGCAGACGACATTGTTACCAGATGTGAACATATTTTTCATATTTAATCAGTTATTGTTTCTTAAAGAACATTCTTAAAATACACTAGTGTGCAAAAATTAAGGACGAGACGGTTTTTTTCAATATAACTTTGTACAAAAGCTTTCCAAATCAACACACTTAATACCGTAAGATCCCCAATACGTAAGGACATGAGTAATGTAAGCAACACTTACTAAAAGAGAAATCAGAGGGATAAAAAGAAGCTTTATTGAAAAAGTAGCATGGAGCGCAATGCGACTGAAGGCCGAAACATCCCTGTGATGGGTGTCCAGCAAGAAACATCCGGTCTTTAATAGGGGATATGATCTCCTCTGACTGCTAGGCAGGTTTCACAGCGTCTGCCCATACTGAGAATGAGGGTGTCAATGAGTTGTTGAGGCATTGCTGCCCATTCGTCTTGCAGCGCCAATCGAAGCTCCGGAATCGTTACTGGTGGTAAGGTACGAGCTGCCAAGCGTCTGCCTAGAAAATCCCATACATGCTCGATGGGATTGAGATCCGGAGATCGTGCCGACCAATCCATATGTTCAATATCCTCACTTTCTGAGAGCTGTTCGGCAGCTACTGTGCGATGACATGGTGCATTGTCGTCCATGAAAAGGAGCTGCGGACCCATAGCGCCTCTAAAAAGACTCACATATGGAAGAAGAAACTCGTTACAATAACGGGTCCCATTGACTGAACCTGCGTCGAAGATGTGAAGGTCTGTACGACTACCAAGCATGATGCCTCCCCAAACGAGAACACCGCCACCTCCACACCTGTCCCTTTCAATGATGTTCGAGAGATGATTGCGGCTTCCCCGCTCTGTCCAGATGAGTATGCGATGAGAATCGCTACTCAGACTGAATCTGCTCTCACTGTAGAGAGTACTCGTCCCCATTCATTTTCTCTCCAATTCCGGTGTTCCCGGCACCAGAGAGAACGCCTTCTCCGATGGGCAGGCGTTAGAGGTACACACCGTACAGGGCGTCGTGCAAACAGACCACCACCGTGCAGTCTTCTGGCCACGGTAAAACGCGATATCGGTCGTCCAGTCGTCTGTGCCGTATGTCTAGCAATTTCTCCCGCTGTCTGCCGCCTGTTTCTTCTGGCCTGTAAGGCAATATACCGGTCATCTGCGGGTGTGGTTCCTCGTGGACGACCACTACTAAACCCCCGGATAGCTGTTCCTGTAATTTGAAATTGTCTCCAAAGTCGTGAAACGATGCTGTGAGCAATTCCGAACTCTGCAGCCACACTTGTCACACTGCGGCCTTCCTCCAACTTCCCAATGATTCGACCTCGGGTAAAAGCATCCAGATGTCGTCTAACAGATTGATTATTCGCCATTTCTCGCTGAGGCGGCAACTCGGTGTCATTTTAACTGCTATACGGCGTGCAATCTCTTTGCTAGAAATACTGATCTTACACCGACAACATGCTTTATACTACTCAGACACTCCCCCATTACGTCTACCTGCATATCTGCGCATGTGCTACCGTACATCACCTTACTTAATCTCCTGATTGGTCTTTCTGTCCGCTCTGCCTCTTCGTTCAGCTGATATGCTAATTTTTCGACTTCGTCCTTAATTTTTGCATACCAGTGTATGTTATATAATTCAAGTTTAGCCAAAACTGTTGGTGTCCAAAACATCGCGGCAAAAACATCTCGTACAAAAACGTCGCGGAGAAAACAACGAAAGGCGAAAACGTCGTGCTACAAAACATCGTGGGAGAAAACATCGCAAAGAGAAAACATCGCAGTTCTAAAACATCGTGGCACAAAACATCGTCGTCGAAAATAAAGCGGTTCAAAAACTTCGCAATTTAAAAACATCGTCGTCGAAAATAAAGCGGTTCAAAAACTTCGCAATTTAAAAACATCGTCGTCGAAAATATCGTGGTAAAAAATAAAGTATCTACAAATCATCGCATGATGATAACATCGCAGACATGCTTTTCTCAAATTTTAATAATTATAAATGGATATTCCCGTAATGATTTGGGAGCGCAAGATGTAAAGAAGGATAATTTTTACCTTCACATTTTTTTATTAACTAATAAATTTTCGCTGAAAAAGTAAGAAGGAAACTTAAGCATAGAAAATTAAATGCACTTATAGATTATACTTCTCATGAAACATTACCAGTAAAAACTTTATAAAAAATGATTTGCTAATGGTCTTTGTTAGTTAACTATGTCAGTTTAAAATTCCATTAAGTGCTATAAGTTGCATTAATTTTCTATGCTTAAGTTTCCTTCTTATTTTCTCAGAAAAAAATTAATTAGTTAATAAAAAATATGAAAGTAAAAATGCCATGCTAAAACCTGAATGAAGCATGTCTGCGATGTTATCGTCATGCGATGATTTGTAGATACTTTATTTTGTACCACGATATTTTCGACGACGATGTTTTTAAACTGCGAAGTTTTTGAACCGCTTTATTTTCGACGACGATGATTTGTACCACGATGTTTTAGAACTGCGATGTCTTCTCTTTGCGATGTTTTCTCTCACGATGTTTTGTAGCACCACGTTTTCGCCTTGCGTTGTTTTCTCCGCGACGTTTTCGTCCGCGATGTTTTTGCCGCGATGTTTTCGGCTGTAACCAAACTGTTAGTATAACATTATTTTTAAACTTGAATATTTATTATATTATGCTAGTAAAATTAAACTGTTAGATTTCGTCAACAAAAAAGTCGAATAAATGAAAAAAAAGAGACATGATACGTTGTTATAGTAGAATTGAATAATCCAAAGTAATGGCGTGGTTTCTAGATTATGCGTTATTATCGCTATTATACTTAGACCAAATTTCAGTTTTCTGCCAGACTTTTTTAATGCAGACTTTTTTTATACATATCGCATTAAAATCCAAATAAAGAGTTCTAGTTCTTCTGGAAATATGCTTGAAAATGATCTACTTTAAGAGGTACGCCAAATTTTCTGGTTAACACTTCAAAACGTTTTCCGACACATTTGTAAAAAATTGCTTAAAATTAATTTTTTAAGCAAACCAGATAAAATACTTGAACTTTGTTTGGATTAAACTGAAACTGCAGCTTATATAGAAAGAAAGCAAGAAAATTTATCGCGAAAAGTTATGTTATTAAAATATAAATCAAATTCAGTTAACACACAGTTTTAAGTTTGCTAGGTTTACTCTCTTTCTGCATAATTTAATAATTATAAGAGTTGGTTTTGAAGTACATTTTGTATATCTTCTTGCACTTTTCCAACGAACTGACTAAAAATTTAAGGAGGATGATTTTTTTAAAATATATTTCCAGATGAACCTGTATTAAAGTCAAGAACCTCTGTGATACAGCTGCTGTTTTAGTATTAGTTTGCTTGAGGCATTTTGCCCAAATTCTATTATGAAATGTTTCATTTGAATTAAGAGTTTTACCCTTCATGCATCTTTCCGAAAGGATATAAGTTATTTCTCCCACTTCCCTAGCGTGCCTTCGTGGTGTAGTGGTTCTGCACTCTGGGCCGCTATTCCAGAAGTCCGTGGTTCGATTCCCGGCGAAAGCGTTGCTAATTTTTCAATCCCTCCGGCCTCAAAAAATTACCTAATGTCTCTACAAGGAAATAAACTGCAAGTATCGGTAAAAGGTAGTAAAGGGAGGAAAAGTGCATCATAAGTTTACTTATTAGCCAATATTGTTTACTAACTAATTAAATTTGTTTTTAATTCTAGATGATGGTGTCTTAATCTTACTCGGAAAGATAAATACGAAATTGCAAATGTTTCTTAATTTCATTAGCTAAGGTAAATATGAAATCGCAAAAAGTCTTTATCAAAATAGTGTTAGCACGAAAATGAAATGAAACGAAATATTTAAATATCGGCCACAGGCATATATTAGCTCAAAATAAACAAATATCAAATCATTTCAGTTCGAAAATGCTCACGCCAGAAATATATAATGAATCCCAGAGCAATTAACATTTGTGTAAATACTATCGGGCCAGACCATTAAATCTGGTCAGAGGGCATTGCACTCATGAACAAACAATATTTATATAACAGTAGCTTATAACTCTTGCTATAATTATCGAGCATACATTAATTATCTTACATACATATTACATTAATGCATTAATTATCGTGCGTACATATTCCTCCTAGTTTTACTAAATTTGGTATTTTCGCATAATTTGGGGAGGAGGGATTTGAGATGTAGAAATGAAATAGCGTAAAAACCTAGCACGTTGTTTTTAAAAAAATCTGATTTTGTGTCAGAAATCATATGTTAGAAAAATGATATACGTACACAAAACTAATATGTGAGCTGTACTTTCGAGACAAGAAATACAACCTGAATTTTATCGATCTGAATATATATATATGACTAGACAACACAAAAAATGTTATTATTTATTTTGTAGAAAATTTACTGCAAATATAATAGTGTAAATTTATGATTATTCGATATTTTTGTACTTTAAATAGATAGCATAATTGTCTTTAATCAAAAGCCCTGTTTCTATAAATTTTTAAAGTGAAGCTAAATAAATATAATAATAAAAATATGGTTATAATTTAAAAAAATAAAAACGAAATTTTAACATTTCATAGAGTTCTTTGTGTTAAAGGTAGAGAAAATGCAGAAAATTTTAAAATTATAATTAATTCTTATAATTACAAATATTATTCTTGCATAGATTTTTTATCACTCAGAAATAAAGGCTTCTCTGAAAATGAGGATATGCCCCATTTCTTTCATTTCTGCATGTCAGAAACAGCTAAAAGATTTTATTAATAGAACTGGTACATCCATCAGCAATGAAATTTTGAAAAGCTCAGACTCACATTTTTCCCAAAATTACAAATATCACACGCAAAATTTTAATTACTTTCTGAAGAGTAATAATTAACAACTGTAATTGAATTTTTCATTATTACATATTCTGAATACGAGCAGATGGGAATATTGCAACAACAATGAATTTACGACAGGTATTGCTTCATACGGTGATCATATTAGTAGTGACTGTAGCAAATTTAATAGGTTTATCAGTGCGTGGTATGGAACACCAATCAGCTTTAGGTTTAGAGCATGTGACACTTTTTTTTTAAGTGCTAAGAAAGAAAGATCATTTAAACTAGTTTTGAAAGTCTTCTCCATCTGAATCGATTTCCAGTTTTCACAGCTGAGCTTGTCAGCTTCTATACCCTATCATTAACTTTTTTTTAAAAAAATTATCTTTTTAGGTTTATTTTCGACTAAAACTTAAATTTTTACTTTATAGGCATTTCTTACACCAGAGTAAATTAGCTGCATCAGAATTATATTTATCTCGTACAGAAAAGCTATTGTAGAAAAAAAAAATGCATCATAAATCGTAGTACATAACACATAACACCGAAAATATTACAGCAGCGATACATATAATACAGAAAAAATATTAAAGCTTCATTTTAAAAACTTTTAACGCAATCTCGCGAAACCTTAGCTGAATTTTATAAGCTTAATTTATATAGTAATTATTGTAAGTGATGTATCTCAAAGCTCAACGGAATAGTGGGAGATTTCTCTATCAAATGCATTTAAATAAAATCAACAAATTAAAATTTCATAAAATAATATTTAAAACACATACAGTGACAGTAATATTTTAACAGGATATTAACTAAAATGATCAAGCAAGTTACTAATAAATCTGAAAAAAAAAAGCATGAGCAATAAAATGCATATGAACTTTTATTTTCTTACATTTTTATGCGAAATATTTTAGAGCTTATAAAATTGTATACAAGCGAATCATCTAATTGCTTGGTAGAATATTGTAACTAATTAATTCGATTTTACAGAATAAATGCTTTATTTAGATTGAGCGTTTGATTTCATTTAATATAACTGGTTAACATTTCAGAAAATAAAACTGAAGAACCCTAAAATGGAAGCAAACTAGCTGTAAGGGAAGTTCTTTACCCTCTATATCTAGAACTATCTTTCAATGATTAAACGAAGAATCTTGTCCAACCGAGAAAACAAATATTCTCTTCTATCAGGAGTCTCAATCTTAAAAGAAGATTCAAATAAGCCTTGTAATAAGAGTATATTTTAGTAGAAGTGGGAGAAATTTTAAATTTTTATCAAATCTGAATCTTAAAACGTTCCCGGAACTGTCGAATGTTTCGAGACCATCATTTAAGAAAAATTATAAGAGAAAAAAGACAACTTTACATAATAATAAAAGTTTTAACTACAGCAAAATTAGAAGTTTACGTTTAATGACGAAAAAATTTAAGAATAAAGTTTTTAAAAATATTTCTGATTTCTTAATTTTACTTCTACATCCAGATCAATGTCTTAGTATCTTAGATTTTTACTTTGCTACTATTCATGTATTACATTAATTGGTTACACATTACCTTTGAACCTCTATTTTTTTAAAAAATATGGAAATGAAATAGATAATTAAAACTCTTGAATCTCGAGATTCATTTTCTCAACTTTATTTTTTCTAAATGTTTTAAAATTAATTAAATTTACTAATTCCTTTTTTTTTAATTTCCCAGATTCTTTTTAAATTAAAGTAAGTTTAGAAGTAGAATGGAGAGATTATTTCCATTATTAAAATTGATAAACACTAAATATAAAGCTAAATTCTATCCAGAGAATTACGAAAAATGGAAAACTTGTTTCATTTTAAAAGTTCATAAAAACACACTTGCAGTGTGGCACTCAATGCAGTCATCAGGTTGATACTGATGACCCAGTAACCATAGGAGTTGCAAAAATCGCTTTCCTTCTTCAGTGAACGCTTCTGTTGGATTTCGGTAAAACTAATCTTGTTAAAGTTCTGAATTAAAACATTTAAGAGTATTTTACCTTAGGATTCGATTGATAAAAACTGGGTGAAGATTTGAGGTTTTGAATCTGGAATCTTTTTCGAGATTCCTGATAGCTGAAAACTTGAAAAATCTTATAGATAAATATTTTAATAAAATGGAAATTCATTCATAATAAACATATCAGTATAATATAAATATCACGAATGAAGCAAAAATAAATTTTTTAAAGTAAATCTTTAAATAATTCTCTTTTAAAACAATTTACAACCGTTCATGGTAATATTGATAAAAATGAGAGTTAAGCTGCATAATAAATGAAACATTGATCTGACTCGTGCATAAACATTTCGTGCTGCAAAGAATTTTAAGTATCGTTGATTTGTGTTTGAGCTGAAATAGTGTGCCTCGTTAATGACGAGTATAACCCTAAACTTTAGATGGAACAAACTGCATATGACTCAGATTTGCTCCTGAATTTTAATTCAGGGAGTGTATAATTATGAAGTTATAATAGAAAATTAAGCACGTATTTTGCGTCTTTATATTTTGCTGAGAAATTTGGTTAAATGGAAATTACTTTGCAAGGAGGAGAATAAATATATTTTCATGAATTTGCATAATGATATTTTTAAAATAAATAGAATCTTTTCTTTGATCTTAATTTAATTGCGTCAATGAAGTTTAGAACTCGGTACATCTAAGCCTTTGATTAGATTTGCTCTAAAAAGAATAAAAAAAGAAAAATTTGCTTTAAGATACCATATTATGTTAACATAAATAGATTATGCAGTAATTTTGTCCTCTTTTCTAATTCGAGATTAATATTAAAAATAACAGGCTTTAAAGTAAATTCTGAGATTCTTAGTAAATTGTAAATTTTTCATTTATTAACTGGTATAGACTCAGCAATAGAATGAAGACATATTCTCACATTCTCGGATTTAGTATTCACTGTTTCCGTTATTCGTGGTTTACCGCAGACCAAAAGGTCAAGAAGTAAGCTCTTGATAGGTTATAAAATGTGCGCCAAGCAAACATAAACCTTAACTGACTGAAATGGAGCATCCCGAACTTGCATAGTACTGTAATCACTATCCTCTGAATTCCGAACTACGAGCATAAATACGAGCGCGATTTCAACCGATATTTCATCGGTATCCAAGTGCTTTGATGGAAATCATGTTTTCTAAAGTTTAAAGCTTTCATTTAAACTATATTTGTTTCTGCAATGCTTTTTACTACTGTGCAGAATCTTGAAGATTATACTAAAACCTAAATTCATCTTTGCAAAAAAAAAGAAATAAAATGCACGATAATTTACAAAATAAAATAATTATACAAAGTAGTATGAAGTCTTCTTTATTATTGCTCAATATAACTTAACAATTAAACCCTATGTTATCTATATATGCTTAATGAAGATCTCGGTGGATATACCATTTGCATTACCCGTGGCTTCACCTAACAGTGACACGAGGGCAATATACATTACGTTTTCATGAAAGTGTTATTGTCAATCGAGAGTCAAATCCAGATCATCACCACTGCAGACGAAAACGCTACGCGACCAAGCTTGCAGGCAGACTTTCTAATATTTATCCAAATGTTATTAACCGGATTGCCCTTTAAAACGTTACCCGATTAAATGCGGTGGAGCGCCCCATTACTTTCAGGAGTTGTATTATCTCCAGGCCTATTGTGAAGATACGATACTCGACTGGAACACGTGACGTACTAGAATATGTGCAAGTAACTTGGAATCTTCACAATTCCCACAATCAGGCATAGACATCATTTTTATTAAATTTTGTGATGTGTAATATGAAGTCTGGATGGAAAAAGAGAGAATGGCTTTTGAAAAGTCAATATGCATAAAAGTATGCTATATAGCAACCTATAACTCAATCAGCGTGCAAATTATGTAAAAATTAATTAATAGAATACCGTTTGATATCCTCAATGCTAAACTCACTACAGTACAGGAACACTTTTCGAACATTAGTAAAATCTCAATTTCTGCTCGCATTGAAATATTCTAATTAATTTTAGTTCTTGTGCTTCAAAAATTCTTTTTAAATTAAAGTGAGTTTTGGGGTCTACACTAAATTAAATTACTCATCTGTAATCAGATTCAGAACTCATCTACTGTGTTGAAGAAAGGCAAATAACGGCAGCAGTAAAAGCAGGCAATGTCAAGTATAGGGAATTTTAAAAGGAGGTATTCATGGAAAAGACAAGCAATTTTAATAATTTTTCCACAAATAATATTTTTTCTTTCTTTTTTTCATCTGACAGCCCATTCTTTTGAAACAGAAAACACAATACGTTTGTTTTAAAATGTCTTTCTTCTACATAAAAATTTTAAGTAACGAGTAAAATATTTAATGTCCGCTACGGGCGAGTGAAACAGATATAATAAGCACTTTACCATGGACAATGTTCTGACACTTTTTTAATGTATTTGTTCTGTAACTAATACATCGTTAAATATAGATAAATGACTCGGGTTTTGTTCTTTTGCAAGTTTCCTTTAACAAAGTAATTTCGATTATCAGGACCAACCTCCCACGGCACATTTGTCACATGTTCATTACATTATCTCCAATTTTTTAAAATGTTAGGAATAATGTGTTTATAAAAGTTGCTTATAATACGTGTTAAGTACGTACCTACAGATTATCTTTTATAAAAATGTGCACCACTAGTGCAATTAATAAAACTGTTTCTAATGCATTATGTAATTCAATTGCAAAATTTTGCATTAATATTTCGTTACTGGGCAATGCATAAATGATCGCTATTCCGAAATAAAAATGATCCGTCGCCGGTGTTAGAAGAAATATCGTTTTAGCTACCAGTCTTTTGTCAAAATGGAAAAAAATTTTACTTTGCAATTTTCTGTTTTCATTTCATGTTAAATTAAAAGAAAAGGCTTTAGATTTTTTTATCTTATATTACAACCAAAGAATTAATGGTTAGGTTTTAGTAATCCTTTGGTAATTTGTGGTAATCCAAAAGTTTGAAAAAGGTCGCTTCGTGAGAGAACATCCTTGAATATGTCTACTGTGCTAAAATAAATTAGTGCACTGTACTAAGAAATAATCAACAGCTTTATAAATGTTAATTACGCTACTAACATACTCTGGCATGTTGCGTTAACCGAATGCAGCGGTTATGTGAGTGTCTTCTTTGACAACAGGTGGCTCCGTAGCAACAATCATCTTATTGGGTAAGTGAATGTTGTCTGCTAAATCTTGCTTGGAAACTCTATTTTCATTTCAGAAATCTATCTATTATTTAATAAATAAATTCCGGTAATAACTTATATTTAGGTGAAAAAATACATGCCAATTTTCTAACTTTACGCATGCAGCATTTCTAAGCAATCACAAATAACACGGAAAGGAAATATACAGTCAAAAACGGTGAAAGGTAATTTCACACTTTTAAAGGTGAAAGATGTAATTTTTTTTATAAAAATTTTATTTTTTATTACTTTTCCCTCTAGCTCTATATAATCGTATTATTATTATGATGCAAAATTCCTACAAGAAGTATGTATCGTTTAAAGACTAGAATTAGTAAATTAAAGCAGCCTAGTTTGTCTTGCGATAAAAAATATAAGATGCTTCTTACAATATAGCTATGCCAGTATTTTCCAGGATTTTTAAATTGCAGATTTGAAGAATTTGTTATTATTACAAATGCAGTCATACTTTCCTTCGCGGTTTTTCGTATGAATATAAATTAAGCATTTCTCTACTCGAAACAAAAATTTACACTGTTGCAAAATAAATCAGCAGATACAGCATGCTTAATGAGATGCAAAGAATGATATAATGAATAATTTTCTATTTAATTATTTAGCAGCTAGATAAAATCTTACGTTAGATTATTTGAATATAACAAAGCACATGAGAGCTATCCGCCTACAGAGAGGAATACCCTCCTGAAGGACTAGAAAGTCCCCCATGAAGACATAAAACCGACTCAAATTCACGTTACATACGTGGAAAAGCCACGAAAACGAACCATGCTAATCAGCCCATTCGTTTTGGGTTCTAATCATCTATAAACAGTTTGTGTAGATATCGCCCTTCTTGTCACGATTGCAAGGTCAGAAACAAGTTATGTGCACTGGCGTCGTGCTTGCAGACACAAAAAGCTGTCATCCTAAGCGGTTGGCAATCAATTACGTATTACTTGTCATAGCGTACCAATTGCTTCTCTCTGATACCGGTTTCACAGGCGGTAAATGACGTAGGGATTGGTACTTAGTGCTCGGATTTGCCTGTGACTGCTTTTGGCTGCCTTTTTGACTGCCCTTTGCCTTTGGCCTCTTTCGAGACGCCCCTTTACCTTTCATCATCTGGCGCTACTCAGATAATGTCGTTTGCTCCTTTTTTATACTTTGACTATTTAGATTTTCCTTCTGAATTCCGAAACGCGAAGATACTGGCGCTTCAGTTTTTATGCCAAACACATTTTCTTATTTCAAAGGTGCTGGTATGCAAAATTCATTTTGTAGGATCATTCCTGCGTACGTGCATCTGTTATGTAAGCAAATGTTGTGGCTGTAGGTTGAATCTTTCGATGATTAATGCTAATTTTTCCGTTTATTGTTTAACTTTTGGTCACTTTCAAGCTGCATGCAAACATCAAAATGAATTCCATTAACAAAAGATCAGAGCATTTCAGTATATCTTAAAGCGGTGGTCTCAGATTCGAACTTACACGCGGGCCGAATGAACGTACTGAAAGCAATTGACGAACCGCAGTTTTTTTTAACAAAATGAAAATAATTTCAAATAAGTAACTAAATTTTAATCAAATTTTAACTAAGTTTCAAATTTCCCTTCCTAAATATTCATCAAAACATGCGTAAATAACTATAACGCAAAGGGAAAAATTCAAATTTATAATACTTATTTTCTATCGGTAAAAAAATTACCTGGAACTTCCGCTACTTGTCTTGTTTCCATTACTCTTTGTTTATGTCGTTACACTTTATTTTAAAAGCACTCACAGTTAAATATTAAATTTTCGGGCTGACATTTATTTCAAATAATCTAATATGTTGAATTAACCACTTAATAATTCACTTTCAACATAAAAACAAAAATAAACAAATTATGACATCTTTCGAAATTTTGAGAAAACATTCAAAATTAGACATAACTTGAAAATAAGAAATGACAATTTATTTTCATTCCATATCTATGTCTCTAATACTGCTTATACACTCTTTTGCAAAAAAAAAATCGAAGCACCATGAAGGAAGTAGTTGTTTTTGATGAAACTGAATATGTGCATAGCTCATACACAGATAATAAAATGATTAAAAAATCAAGGTCATAGTAACTGTTCACGGCTCACAATCACCCATTGAGTGTTCAAATTAGTAGTTGGTCGAACCGCCCCTGGCCGCAATTCATGCTTGAATTCGTCGAAGCAATGTGTGGTAAAGGTTCCTAATGTCATACTACGACACATTCCTTCCAGGCATTCCTCAGTTGTCGCTCCAGATCTGCGATATTTTGTGGTGCCCGAATCTGGCAGCCTACCATGTCTCAAACATGCTCGATTGGTGAAAGGTCTGGTGACCTTGTTGGGGAAGGAAGAGTATCAAACGCACGGAGACAGTCCAGAGATATGCGAGCGATATGTGGCCTGGTATTATCTTGTTGGAAAATAGCCCCAGTATGATGTCCCATGAAGGGTAATGCAACCAGCCGCAGGATGGTATCAATATATCATTGAGCTATTAAAGATGTACGGAGATTGACTAAAGATGACCTGCTGTCATAAGAAATAGCGTCCCACACCATCACACCAGGGGTTATGGCTGTATACCAAGGTTCTTTAATATACTAAGGTTAGGCCAGGAACGGAAAAAGCGTGCCATTGGTTGCTGGTAGTGACGTCACCCGGGAGACAAGACGCATCGACCGACGCGTCTACTACATTATTTTAGTAATGGAAAAAATGTAAACTAAAGCAAAATGATCATTTTATATGTGGTAGCTACACCGGAAATACCGGGTATATATTTTCCGATTAAGTATTTTGTTAAAGAATATGTTTATTTTATGCACAGAATTCGTACGAATGCTGAAAATAATTGTAAACATTAAATTCGTTTCGTAAAGGAAAGCATTAGAAACTGAAAAACGATATTTAAGTTAATTAAGGGAAATAAATATTGTAAAACAAGGTATTTTTCAATATTTTTTCGTATTATTTTTTGCACTAAATAAATCTTGTTGAACAGAACACATGATGGCATAACTGCTAACACCATGGTAAAAACATAATTAAAAGTATTATTCTATTTATTTTCATTGCTCATGCACTTTTTTAATACAAATGAACTTTGACATTCCATGAGAAATATATGATCGTGATTTTCAGTTTAAATTACATATCTCAAGCAAAAATATATATAAAAAGATTTGACTTAACAAATTCATATTTAAATACCATAAAATTCTACAAATTTCTTAATATCCGTCATTATACATACTTTTAAATAGTATACTTATCACATTCTTTTTTAAAGTTAAAAGTTACTTCATACTGATTCACTTCAGATTTTAGCAGAAGTGCATATATTTTCAGTATAATCTAAAAGTACTCTAATAATCCCTTACACTCCCAAGATTTCTATATAACATTTATCCTGACGTGATTATTTGCTATAGTAAATAATCTTCGATATTGGCATCCTATTCTTCCTTCCATACATTAAAAATGGAACAATTAAAATACATTTTCTTACACATATACGCACAATAATAATAATAATAAACTTGCCCTACATCTTAGTTTCGGCCCACCTGCGGCCGAGCGGTAAAGTCGCTGAACACTGGTAGTTCGGTCCGAATCCCGCGAACGGGCTGGCTGCATGGGCGTTTTCGTGGTTTTCCTCATGTGTAACGTGTATACGAGCCAGTTTCCCTGAGAAAGTCCTCCCCAAAGGCATCACCCCTATTACGCAGATAGCCCTAGTGTGCTTTGCCATAATTAAATACACCACCACATCTTAATTTCAGTTCAGCCTGTACACAAATTAAATATTTTTAATTACTAATGTATTTTTATCAGGTTGTTTCTTAAAATACTTTTGTTATACTCGAAATATGTGTTCAATATTGAATTATTTTTCTTTCTCTTATAATTAAAAACAAGTTATATGGAATCAAAATTAAAACATATGCAGCAGTTAAATAACACTGAACAGAATATCTTACTTACTCTTTCGCTATTTGTATTCTAGCATTATACACAGATTTGTTTTCCTTCAGGTTCAAGCATGTGTAAGTTATATCAATTAAATTACATCACACGTTCCTGTATGCATCAGTTAAATAACACTGAAGGAAATATGTCACTCACTCATTCGATGTTTGCATCATAGTGTGGACGAGAAATTGTTCCTTCCTCTCGGTGAGGCATGTATCAGTTTACTTAGTTCGCAAAGCTTAACCCAGACGCTGCTTCAATACATAGAATTACGTTTGGGATGTAAAGAAAGTAACTAAAACATGTGAATGAAGTTGGATACGCGAATTTATTAACTAATCATTCAAGTACTCAGTATTGGTAAACATGACACTGAGTTTAAATATCTCACTACGATGTAAGTCTCATACACAAAATGATGATTATGATAACAGATGATTTAAAATAAGAAATTTTTCAATTTAAATGTAAAATAGTAGTAAAATGAAAAATAAATGTAAAATTACATCACAGTTATGTATGAAAACTACATAAATTCATTAAAAAAATAGTTATTTTATTTGGTTGTAAAGAGAGTTTTCCGCCAAAAAACGTATTAATGTGTATAATTCTGACACAACGCTATAGCACAATTTGCCACTTCCGCCTAGGTATAATAGCAAATTAACAACACAAATCAAATCAAACTGTTGATGCAACGAAAGTAAACAAACTAACGCTGTCACCCACATGACGTCATGCGTATGTGGCATAACTTTCTCCCTGCACTGCGCATCGCTCTTGGCCCCCCCCTGGCTGTATACCTTTGTACACTCATGTCCATAAATTAAGGATAATTCGGAGTCACGCGGAAATCGAACTCTAAAATAAATATATCACCTGTAAAATCACTACACACATCTTCAAGAATCATATGCAAATTTCAGGAAGTAACCAGATGACACCGATGGTACGTCACAATGGCGAGAGTGTAAGAGAGTGATATATAAGTAATACAGGTAAAGAAGTAAAATTGTTCGCAGGCGCTTTATAAGCATTTCAGTGCAATAACCTAATAGTTATGACACAAAGGACGCATTTGGATGATTTTTTACGTGGTAGAATTATCGGCCGTCTGGAATGTGAGCGTCAACTGGAATTATCAGACGAATTTGGAATTGCCCAGTGTCATCTCCAGGCTTTGGCAACGATTCCAAGATGATGGTAATGTGAGTAGACGTTACAGTACAGGTCGCCCCAGAGTTACAACGCCGAATGAGGACCGGTATTTGGCAGTTACTGCCAAAAGAAAGAGGCAGAGCACAGCTTCAGACCTGTCTCGTCAGCTCTCTTCAGCCACTGGTGCGACAATTTCAAGGCAGACCGTGTACAGACGCTTAGGGCAGATTGGTCTATATGCTCGTAGACCTGTCAGATGCATACCACTTACTGCAACTCACTGACGCCTGCGGTTAGCCTGGAGTAGAGAGCATGCATTGTGGACACCGCAACAGTGGGCTTGTGTGATGTTTTTCGACGAGTCCAGGTTTAGCTTGCAGTCTGATTCTCGCCGGACTTTCATATGGAGAGCTCCAGGTACCCGTTACCACCAAGAAAATATCATTGAACGACACCGTTACGGTGGTGCAGGAGTGCTCGTTTGGGGTGGAATTATTCTGGGTTCAAGAACTGACCTGCATGTTCAAATTGGAACCATGACAAGCCAAATCTATCGGGACGTCATTCTGGAACAACATATACGTTTGTTTCGGGGCGCCATGGGCGCACAATTTGTGTTTATGGATGACAACGCCCGTCCTCACCGTGCAAACATCGTAAGCGAATGCCTTCAATCGGATAATATCTCCCGTATGGACTAGCCAGCATTCTCATCGGACTTGAATCCAGTAGAGCACGTGTGGGACATGCTTGGCCGAAGAGTTGTAGCCCGTCAACCTCCTCCTACATGTCTACCGGAACTTCGGAGAGCATTGCTTTTCGAGTGGTGTAATATCCCCCAAGATCAGATCGATAATTTGATACTCAGCATGCCGATAATTTGATACTCAGCATACATGATGCATTGTGCGGACTGTATTGCATACTCTGGGAGACATACAATGTATTAACAATCATACCAGCCATGTAATATTTTTTTTTTTTTTTTTTTTTGTAAATAGTTTTTTTTTTTTTGTAATTTGCTCCAGGGAGAAAAAATCGCTAATTTTTTTAATAATATCAAACATATAGCATCTTGTTTTGCTCTTTACCTTTTGTTTAATAAATAAGCTTTACGAATAAGTCAGATTTGTTTTGCTTCTAACTCTTCCTTTACCTGCATTATCCTTAATTTATGGACATGAGTGTAAAATAAAGGCTGATTGGGACCGATGGCCCCGTCTTCTCCAGACTCGAACACGGTGGTCATCTGCTTCAAGAGTGAAGCGGGATTCGTTGCAGATGCCAGTATGCCAGTATGATGGCAGCCATGATGATCGGCTGCGACAGCATTCCAGATGACTCCGCGATGTTGTGGGGTCAAAGGCAAACGTCTTAAAGGCCTCTGTGAGCGTAATCCCGCCTCAGACAAGCGCCGTGAGAAGGAGGACGGTACCACGGGAGGTATAGACGTGGCTGTAGTGCGTTGAATAGGAAGAACAATCTTCCTATCTTGCCTCGCATTTGTGCTCCTTGGCCTTCCATAGCCTTCATTTCGTCGGCAATTTCCTTGTGGCAACCATTGCTGCCAACATTTTTGCACAGCAGTATCTGAACGCTGCAAGTGGCGGCCTATTGCTCGGTATGACCACCCAGCTTCACGTAACCCTACAATGCGACCACATTCGAAGTCGTTTAGTTGTCTGTAAGGTCTTCGATATCGTCGTAATGGCATCTTTAGTTGCTTCTTTACGGAATTACAAATGCAGCAACAAAAAAGATAAATTTTCCGCCTCTGTTACTGGTTTTCTACTTTGCGAATTACGCGCTATGATCGTAATTCCTGTTCATTGGCCTTGAAACTTAGATCATTTGCATATTCGATCAAGATGTGTTTCCATACCAAATTTCAACAGGATCGCAAAAGTCCTTCTTAGTGCTTCGATTTTTTTGCAAAAGTGCCTATATACATTTTAAATTTTCATTTTCTGAGATGCAATGATTAATTTGTTTTTTTTTTCCTTTAGCTTCTTTTGTGTGACGTATGCGTTACATATGTATTTCTGGCTGTGTACAAACGTTAGCTTTGAACTCAGTTGGAATGCAATGACGTTTAGTGCTTTACTGTTCTCCTAATAAACACTATATTTCAATCCACTGTGCAATGAATTTATGTTATATCTAAATCTATAAGCAGTATATTATTAACTAACATATCATTTATGTGTATTCGCGAGTGCTTCGGGAGTATAAAAGTGCTTCGGGACCCGTATGCGGCCCGTGGGTCGACAGTTTGAGACTGTCTCAAGGGACATCAGTATATGTTGTTATATAATGTCAAACTCAATGAATAGCAAAAGTTTTAAAATTCATCAGTTAACAAGTAACCTTGGATTGATATTACAAGGAAGACTAAATTCCGTTTTTAACGGAATGCGAAAGGTAACAATGATCTTAGTTTGATTTAAGAGTAAGTTGAAAAAATTTCCGTTTCTCATTAATATAGTAATACTATTTTTATAAATTACACTCATTAAAATACTTATTGTTTTGTTTTTAGTTATTTATTGTTCATTTCCTTCTACAGGAAGCAATTCTATTTGTTCCTTTTCCATGTTTTAAATCAAAAGTGTAAATATGAGCAATTCTGTTCAGAAGAGCAGAAAATAATTACATTGTCGTGCAGGATACATCAAGGAAGTAGGACATTACGAAACCAAGGGCATTTCAAAAACAGTGTTTCAGAACTTTGGGATAATTTCATTTCAAAAATGAGCTGAATTCTAAAAGAAAAATTCAGCTCATTTTTGCTTTTAATATGGCTTACATGAAAGAAAAGAAAAATTTGCTTTTAGTATCGCTTACATAATGCTTATAGTATCCCATTTAAAAAAAAAAGCAGATATAATAGTAAAGATACAAAAAACTATAATTAGTGTCTCAGCCATTAACGCAGGCATTCAGACAAAACACATTGGTTCGGGTTTCCCTTATTTTATCAATTGCTAGAATTTTCAAAATAAAAAAATGCCTTCTCCGTTTCAACTACGTCAAAAGTGTTTTTTTCTTCCTTCAAAATTTATCGTGTGATATATACTCGTATATATTAAGGCAGACTATTTCTCAAATATTTAGAAGCAGAGATGTATCTCTTTTAAAAAAACTGATCAAAATTGAAGATTTAAAATTCGGTGCATCATTTACGACACATCGGAAGATAAATCTTTTCGAAGAAGTACGCAAAAGCTAGTCTTCGAAAGTGTTTATGATGAAGACTTCCTAAGGTAAAACATACGGATTCCAATGAAGTCGTTCATTTCCTGAAGGATACCTAAAGTAACTTCAAACCTTTTGTCAAGGAATATATAAATATAGGCACAATTCGGTGTTATTGTTCGCAAAATTATATATCAGGTAATGTTTCCTAGAGGTTGTTAGTAGTTGATAAGTTTGGTTTATTTGATCAAGGGCTATCTGTCTAAGGGGGCAGGATGCTTTCGTAGAGGACATTCTAAAAACAATTGACTTGTATCCATGTTACATATGGGAAAAAACATGAAAACTCCTGTGCAGTCAGCCCATTTGCCTGGAATCGAACCCACATCGAACTACTAGTATTCAGCGGCTTTACCGCTCGGCAGTGATTGAAAGGAGAAAGATGTTTACTTCCTCTTAGGCAGCGCGTCTTCACTTACAAGCTCCAATACGAAAATTTTGCCTTAATTTACGCTTATATTACTCAGTGTGATTGTTACATTTTATGGATTAAATACTCCTTTTCAGACAATATTAATAAAAATGCGTTTGAGTTGAAGAAGTATTTGTTAATGTTCAACACCATATTTCTTAAAAATTATGAAAATCCGGATCATAAGCTTTTCTCCCGTCTTCTTAGCGAGCCTTCGTGGTGTAGTAGTCAGCACACTGAGCCGGTATTTCAGAGGTCCGTGGTTCGATTCCCGGGTAAGGCGTTTGTTCCTTTTTCATCTTGCCTGCTTCCAAATCAACCTAATTTCTCTACACTATGATTTACTTTCTTAAGTAATCATGAGTTTAAATCATGAGGTATAAATCATAATCTTAAAGAATCATAGGCCAAAAGTATTTAAACCTACGATTTACTTCTTTAAATAATAATAATAGCAATAATATTTCTGCAACAAAAAGTTTTTCTGTCTGATGCTAAAATAGTCTAACGACTTTGTAGAGTCATTAGGTTAACTGGAAGCAGAAAAGATGAAAAATATGCAACCGCCTTCGCCGGGAATCAAAGCAGGGACCTCTGAAATACCGGCTCAGTGTGCAGAACCACTACACCACGAAGGCACGCTAGGGAAGTGGGAGAAATACCTTATATACTCCCCTTTTAAAAGGGCGACTAGGGTTTTAGGGGACCTAATTGCCAAATCCTAGGTGCGGAGAATCATCATCCACAACTCTTTTTAGTTCGGGCGCCACTTGTAGAGACATTAGGAATTTTTGGAAGCCAGAGAGGAAAAAAATTAGCAACCGCCTTCTCCGGGAATCGAACCACGGACCTCTGAAATACCGGCTCAGTGTGCAGAACCACTACACCACGAAGGCACGCTAGGGAAGTGAGAGAAATACCTTATAACTTAATGAATTCGCTTCTCGTATTTAACAAAATCTACTTCCTATGCATGTTTTAGCTGCATCCGAACTTTAACATGCTCTGTTCAGTAGGTTATGTTTTATAAATCAGTTTCAGAAGTAAGAATCATTTCTTCCTAGATTTTTATGCTAAAATGAAATGAATTGCATAACTGCTTCACCAGCAGTGGTCGAAAATTTTACGTTAATAGTTGTGGGCTGTATAAGTTAAAAAGTACGGCTGTGATATTTCACTTAAGTTTTATTCACGCTTAAGATTTATCTTGAGGCTTTTCTTTTATGCCTCATTTCGTCACATACTTGCTCAGTCTATCTAGTGTTACGTAGATTTTAAAGTCACAGTCATAGTTTCAACTGAGGGGATGAATCATAGCTGATATTATTAGCAGTTGAGACATGGCTACTGCCGCCGGCGGCTGCTCACCAATTTAAAAAGCTCAAGATTAAATGAAACGTGAATGTCTGACATTCAGCACGAAATTGGTTGTAAGTTTCGAGTCGAAGTGTTGGTTTTAAGTCCGTTTTAGCTTGGCCATCCCAGTTGGTGTCATCGCTTCGAGGAGATCACTGATATTATAGCCAGTTAAGTCATTATAAATTTCCAGACAGCAGCTATGGTCAAAGAGACCTAAATTTTGTGTTGCATTATTTTTAATTCAACTCACCAGCAGTGAGGTAATATAATATGACTTTTTTACATTTTGTGTTATCTCTTTTTTCCACAACCATTTAAGCAAAGGGCAATAACTTACTCGCACAATAAAAATAGCGACTGAAGAAGAGTTACCGATAGAAGCAATTAATTAGCCAGTAAACTACCCTTCAATTGTTATATCACTTATGTTTTTTTATATAGTGGATCGATGCATTTTTGAGAACTTATAACCAAATATTATCTTCGATGAAACTTCAAAAAAACTGCCTTTGCATAATTCAGAAGCATTATCTTTCATCATACAGTCTTTTGTGAAATAACCGCGAATAAGCTTCCTTATATTTTGCACATATATATTTATATATTTGCACATATATATAATATATATTAATTTGCACAAAATATGAACAATTAAGTATATTACTTAAGTGTTCATATTCTGTGCAAATTAATGTTAAACTATGTAAAATCTGATAAAATTCGGCACATATCACTATGACGATTATAAATAAAAATAAAATCTGACGGAGTTCTTCCGAACGATTGTAAACGTCCTTAGATGTATTGCTTTCTCGAAGCTACTATTCAGCTCTCTAAAAGCTTTAATTGCTTTCTTCTTGTTTACAAAAAAAAAGCGATTTGATAATTCCATTACATAAATAAATAAAGCGGCAAATAAATCAATAATCCGTTAAATAAAACGGTAAATTATTCATTAAATAAACCCGTAAGTTCCAGAAACTGCTGCAAGTATAATCTAGCAATTAGTTACGTTTGAGAATCAATGATGGCTTAAAACTCTGATGTGCTTTGTGAAGTCTTACTTTTCCAAATCTGACGTTTATGAGAAATGTAATGTGCTCACACTCACATAGCAAGCAAAAATTTATGAATTACATTAGTCCATGTATCACATTTAAATTCATAAATCTGCCTACAGTTTAAAATTTTTTATCACTTCTTTTTTATTGTGAAAAGGAGTATAAATTATTAAAACTAAATTAACTTCGGATGCAAAACAATATTTAAAAACGTTAAAAAAAAGAGGTTCGAACAATTAAAATCCAAGTTTCTTTGCCTAAGTGGATTTAGTGACACTAGCACGATAGCTATTAATCCGATTTTGTGCTATTAGTTAGATAACTGTTAATTTTAACTATTTTTCGATCAAGTCTTCTCATGCCAAATATAGTCTCGAAAATTCATTAAAAAAGACATCATTTCGTGCAACAGAGAAAGTCATTATGTAAAAGATTTATTTAAATTTTTTATTAGCAAGCAGTGTTAAGAGTCACCCCGACCAACCAAAAATATCCTTCTCTGATTTCGTGATATGATTCTATTGTTTTAAAATATATCTAAGATTATATCCTTCACTTTAAAATATATCCTACGCTGTTCCAATATTTACCAAGACAGTTCTCAGAATTTCGTGACAAATAACTCAAAGTATGGCAAATGCTGAATATGCTTTATAAAACCGAAGTTTATATTTCAAAGAAAGAACTTCTTTTCTGATTGCAACAATTTTTCTTGCGTATAAGCAAACTAAAGAGAAATAGAGTTTGGGGATATTATAAAGTTGATCTATAAATTTAACTTCTGATTCTCGAAGTCTTTAAATGTGAAAGGAAAAAACAGTCCGAAATTTTGACCTCGAATCGATTACGTTGGCTATTTGATTCTTACTGATATTTTTCTTCCAACATTTCTACTGATGATTTAAGACCGATAGCTTCACATAGATTTTAGATTAAGGTTTGATGTTTATTTAAAAACAGTTCATGTGGTCAGGCAGGTCAAACGCATTTACCATTTTTATTCATAAAATAAGACAGTTTTATGATACGTTTTATGTTTATTTTCCCATTTCATGTGATTCTTTTTAACTTCACATTCAGTTAGACTGCTTCAGTACCTATAATTATACAATTATCGAAACTTAACTTCGTCTCTAAAAACTGATTCTTTCTTCTCTTTCTCTATTGCTCACTGCAAAAGAGAGGTAAATATTCACTTAATCTCAAGTGAACAATTATTAAGAAGGAAAGAAATTTGCTAGAAAAATTTAGAAATTCAATTAAAAAAACAATTATGGTTTTTAACTTTCAGCATTGAAACACATCGAGAAACACTGCTTTAAAACAGCAAGTATAAAGTCAGAAAATTTTATTAACGCCCTTTACGATATTAAAAATATTGCACTTTTTACTTTCTTTGTTTGTGCTATGTAAACAATAGTCAAATTCATTAACTACCTTTCGTAGCAATCTACCTGGACAAGGCATTGCCGCTCAGTTTATGTTTGACACAAGCATAATGTCAGCATAATAAACAGCAAAGATATTTAAATGTGAATTAAATGTACTGCAGCTTTGTTCTTTTCTAATATCAAAATTTATAGTCGAAATTAACGTATTGAAGTTGACTTTCATTCCAGGTAATGATGTCTTTAGTCCAAACTTGCCTGAGAATTACAGATTTTTGCCATCAGCAATTATGTCTATCTCCTTGTAATTTGAACACTAGATCTTAGTGATTTTATTTTGTCATAACAAGCTTTTCAGAGTCCAATAATTAGAAGCGGAACATAAGGCGGTTGTGTAACATTTGTAACGCTATATAACACATAAAGTTCTATGGAAATCGCATTTGAAGATTAAACAATGGTATTTAAAATTGAAATATAGTCAGCTTCCTTCTCCATTTTTCGTATACTGTTTGGTTTGTTCCTTTTCTCCATGCAAGTTCACAGTTGAATGAATGTATAGTTTTGGTCACGGTGTATCCATATTTAATTTGTCTTGCACGGTTATTTCTGTAATAATTAATACTGTCTGGACGAACTGAGCGAACGGGAACCTTAGTTTTATTTTCCGTTAAGACTGGAATACAAAGTGATACGTTTAGACTTCTCATTTCCTTAAATTCTCAAAAGAATAAAACATATTGTCTAGTATAAAAATAGTTTAATAAATATCAGGAATAATAGTAATAAATCAACATTGCTTTGTTAAAAAAAACTACATCAAAAAATATTTTAGGCCAAAGGAAATTTGTCCCTGAAGGACTATTGTTTTCGTTTTGCGAATGTGCGTTGAATCACTCTGAATGTCCGTTTCACTTTTCAAACTGTTGCTACCAAATACTATCGCCCTGTATTATATTTGACGAAATTAAATAATGAAGAATCTGCATAAATGTACGTATGTTTCTTGCATTGTGATAAAACTACGGTACCTATAGCCATCGAATTTTGAAGGACGTAATCCTCCTACTAGTATGGGCGTGTGAAAGACCAAATTTGAAATTTGGAATTTGTTTTATTGTCGATTTCCTATTTTGTAAAACTTTAACGAATTTTTAGTAACAAACTCAACGATTTAAAAGCGAGCAATGGCACCACTCTACGGTGGGAAAAAAACCTTTTTAACTCCAGGGCGCGTAACTGTATATCGGAAATTCTAAAGATATGCCCATTTTAAAATTATTTTGCGACATTGTTGTTGAACTGAATTTTATGGTTAAAGTGCAAAGAACATGATATTTAATAAATAAAGGTAACACACAAAACGTAAAAAAAACGCCCCTTTGGACGTAATTTAAAATCTGAAACCTTTCAGATTTATTTTTTTATCGATTTTTTCATTAATATAGAAATTTAACTACGAAATGGTGGTTATACATAACGTTTTCGTAAATAATTTTAGTCAAATCTGTGGCTGAGTGTATACGAACACTAATAGTTCGATCCTGGCTAAAATTATGGCGAACAGATAAGAGTACATGTGCTCTTTCATGTGTTTGTCCATGTGTAATAATGTGAATATCAGTAAATTTTCCTTAGAAAGCCTTCCCTGAAAATTTTAATTTTAAGTTGATTGAACTCACCTGTATTTCATAATGGCCCACTAGCGGCCGAGCGTTAAAGTCGCTGAACACTGGTAGTTCGGTCCGAGTTTAGAATCCCGCGAACGGGCTGGCTGCATGGGTGTTTTCGTGGTTTTCCCCCATGTGTAACGTGTATACGAGCCAGTTGCCTTAGAAAGTCCTCCACGAAGGCATCTCTTCCCTCAGGCAAATATCCCTAGTGTGCTTCGCCATAATTAAATACACCAACACTGTATTTCGTTAATCAGTTGAAAAAAACAAACCGAAACCTTACTTGATTTTTAACTGTTAAAATCTATTTTGTATTTACTTTGATTTAAATTAGACGAAAGTAACATTAATTTGGCGAACAGTTTGAATGAAATTCAATCGATTTCGAAGGCAATGAGGCACAAGTCTCTTTTTGTCAAGGGAAAAAAAAACCATTACATCTTTGTAAAAACGTTTTGCTCTTGAAGAAAAGGACCGTATGCCCGATGGCTCTCGAAATTATTATTACTCAACATTCCGTCATTAATTTTAAGTGACGATTGAAGAGATAAATCATCAAAAAGTTATTGATCTTTTAAACAAAAAAAATTAAATTACAAATACTTGTACAATACTTTTTAAATTAATTTCATTGATATTTATAATATTTCAGTATTACCTACTATTTACTGTAATAATATTCTTTAGTTTTTCATTTAAAAATTATAAATCACCACCTGCACCATTTTCCAAATGTATACAGTTACAATTTAAAACATTGTACGAATTATAATATTACTGTTTAAAATTAACCTTTGAGTAATATAAAAGAGTAAAGATGCAGTTTACAATATATATAGAGGCGTGCTTTTATGTATTCACATCAGGTAAAAATATATTCAGGAACGGCTCTGGTTCAGTGATCCAGTCATCAAATATAAGAATAGGACTTAATACAGACACGTCTAAAATAAATTGATGAATTAATTCTTATTTCTCATCTACTACTCACAGAGAAACATTTTAGTAAACATAACTATTCTACAATTTTAAACACATAAATATTCATTCATAGTTGAAATATTTTATTCTACTTAATTTAAATATCTAATTCTGTCTCAACTACATTTTAACTCTTTAATACAAATTCCGTTAAAATTTAAATATTTAATTCTCTTTCAATTATTTTCCTGTAACTCTTTACAATGCTTGTATAAAGTAAGCGTGTATTACGTTGTAATATATAAAACGAGCGAAACTGTGCGTATTTTACACAATTACATGTGCAATACGAGCTTTTTTTAAAATATTATTCAAGTTTTAAAATATTTGTCGCAGAATGAAACAGTACATTTTCAAGGTATTATTCATTTGCGTTTGTTGATAATTAATGAACTACAGAGCTCAGAATTCAATCCTGGTTTTAAAGAACAGATTTTGAATGTAAATGAAAGTTTTAAATAGAAGTATTAACAGACGCTTTCGTTGTATATTAATTTTACAGATCTCTGTAAAAGGAACTGTCAAATGATTTTTCCTCAATTGCTGCAGAGACTATATAATAAACAGAAGAGGAAATGTTAATAAATAGTAAAAAGGAAGTAAAAATATAGCAAATTTATGTTTTAATTAGTATATAAGTATTATTCAGTGATATTATGTGCTAATATTATTTAAATCCTTGACTTAAACCAGTACAACGCATTTGTTTATTGGAAGTGATTGTGTCTGAAAGCTTATATTATATGGAGTTGCTCACTTATAATGATATAAACTTGTTTAATAGACTAGATAAGTAACAAAGTAATATAAATGTTTTGAATGTATTCTTTATACAAAAGTTATTTATACGGAATATATTCGATAGTTTCCTCGAATGTCAGTTCCATATCAAAAACAAAATACGGAGTTCCTGTGGAACGCTCACCAAAATCGTTGATATGCTTTGGAGAAAATCTTGTGACAAACGTACGATCCGTTTCCCAGAAAAATGGTAACAAATAAAACTACAAACTTTGTCAGCGGAGTGGAGCTGCTGAATAAGGGAAAAAATCTTTTATTTTCTGCGATTTTTATTATTTTTTCCCCCAAAAGAAAAGAAAAAAGAAAGAAAGAAAAAGGATGATTTATGTGCTATATTTTTAACTACAAACTACATAACTATATTTAATACTACATAGCTATATTTAAACATAGCTATATTTATATACTACATAGCTATATTTAAAACTATAAACTTTGTCAGCGGAGTGGAGCTGCTGAATAAGGGAAAAAAATCTTTTATTTTCTGCGATTTTTATTTTTTTCCCCCCAAAAGAAAAGAAAAAAGAAAGAAAGAAAAAGGATGATTTATGTGCTATATTTTTAACTACAAACTACATAACTATATTTAATACTACATAGCTATATTTAAACATAGCTATATTTATATACTACATAGCTATATTTAAAACTATAAACTTTGTCAGCGGAGTGGAGCTGCTGAATAAGGGAAAAAATCTTTTATTTTCTGCGATTTTTATAATTTTTCCCCAAAAGAAAAGAAAAAAGAAAGAAAGAAAAGGTATGATTTATGTGCTATATTTTTGAAAAACATAAAATTTGAAATTAAAAAATTATTTCGTATTAACTATTTAATATGTTAAAAATAAAATTATTCTCCTGGTATTAAATTACTAGCAGCTATATAACTTTTCAGTCAGAAAAATAAGATTAAAATGTTAAGCATTAAATTAAAATTACCTAAATGGCTAATATTAAATTAGATAATTTAACATTAGCCATGAAATAATATTATTAGTCTGCTGTTAAAGTAATGATCGTTATATGCGATATGTTACCGTGAAAGACCGAAATTGGAGAATGTCGACCTTCACCGGAGAAAGTCAGCATTCACCAAATACGTCGATGAAAGATCGAATATTGCATTGCATTCTTGACAATTGGACCCTCACCGGTGTATATCGACAATCACAGATATGCTCTGGTGTAGGTCGAAAAGAGAGGAGTATATGTAAACGCTTGTCATTGCAAAAGGAAGTGTTCCACAAATAAATGCAGTCGTAAAAGCAAGGGCCTCTTGTGCAGTTCAAAGTGTCATAATAGTTTAAGTTGTTGCAATAAATAAGCTTTGGATCACGTAATTTAGTAAGTTTTTAACTTCTATTATTTTCCTTTCTCATTTTGAATGTACTGTGTGTTTTAAGTTCTTATATTCTTAAGTTCTTATTTTAAGTCTCGAGTGCGTTTTTTCGCGACTGAATTACGGAGAAGAAAATATAATATTCTTATATGTTCAACATTCACCATTAGTACATGGTGAATGTCGACATTTGTAAGTCAGAAATAAGAGTAATTGGGAAATATTTCGGACATACACCACGCGACTATGTGAATGTTGACATTCACCGGTGAAAGTCGACATTCTTCAGATTTCGGTGTTTCACCGTAACATATATATATATAATTCCAATAAAAATTTAGCATTTAATTTTAATTTTTCTTTTTAAAAATATAATATATTATGAAAGTACTGAGACTAAAATAATGCCACTCGTTAAAAACACGTTAGCAACTAAACCAAAATATATGTAATTTTCTTTCAAAAGTGATTTGGTGAAATTTTTCTGCAACCGCTTTGAAATATCATTTGTTTCTTCCTAAGAAAATTAGGAAAACCTTATTTTTCAATTTTTCCAAATACGTTTGGAAACTCCATTCAACATTTACATTCCAGGAAAGAAAAGTCGAGCATTTCACGTGCGTAACATTCTGATATAAGCTTGTTAAATATCATATTAATGTTTAATTTTTTTGCAGAGTAAATCTTTCAAGCCAAACCTGAAATCTTAAGGAAAAGAATTAAGTGACACCTCCAGATTTAAATTATTTAGACAATTTTTAAATTGAATATTGCTGCAGTTCGTTTCAAGTAACTGTAATCTTGTTTTAAACCACAGCGATTTGCTCTTCTTAGCTACTACTTACCTTCTTAGCTTTCATTCTGTTTCTATATAAATTGATTTTTCGAATGCTCAGAAAAAAAAAGGGAGTCAGAATTCAAAGTACGAGAAAAATTTTAACTTGCGCACATTTCATATATAATTTATTGAGTAAAGGAAACCAGTTTTCTTTTCAGGGAAGAAAACCATCGGATACCAGCTAGTGGAGCTTTCTAGATTCCATGTAGCGAGGTTTTTCACGTAGCAAAAAAACATGTGTTATAGTTTAGTTTGGTTTATTTTGAATATGGCAAAGCACTCCAAGGCTATTTACCTAATTGGAGGGATGTCTTCACGTAGGACTTTCTAAGGAAAACTGCCTTGTATGCATATTACATATGGGGAAAACTACAAAAACGCCCATGCATCCAGCCCGTTCGGCCGTTAAATGACTTCTAATAGGCAGAAAAATTGAATCAATCATTTATTATTGCGATTCATGAAATAGTTCTATCTTCCATTCAAGAGGAAAGGGGGAAGATGAACGATGCACTTATGATTTAAGTTCCTGTATTAAAGTTAATTAAAGCAATTAGTCAATTATAAACTGAAAATTTACTTAGCAATCTATCATGCAAACACACACTGCAGCATATTCTAGAAGCTTTCGGTAGAGACGAGTTTGAAAGATTTTAGATAACACTTAGCGTATATTTAAATTTTGGTAAAGGTTATTTGGCATCTTTGCCAATTTGTTGTTATTTGTTTAAAGTTTATCTAGCAATGGCAAAGCATATAAGGTTCTGCTTAAGGATGTCTTTGAGGATGATATAGCTCATATTTACTTTTAATAATAAATACGAGTTATACTTTTATGATATAGCTCGTATTTATTATTAGTAGGGGAGGATCGAATTGCCCATGTTCAGCGGTATTAAATGAAGCTTGATTTTACCAACGTTATAAGCAAAATAGGACCTTAACATTCGATTCCCAATATTACCATTCGAAGCAATTTTTGAAATAAAATATCCTAACTATTAAAATTTCCTCAAATTTGTTATCCCTTTTTTCCGAAATGTAGAGAAAGAATGGAATAGCTAAACACTATGCAATGAGTCAGACTCAACAAGAGATACATATAATATGTGCTTTTAGGCATTTTAAGAGATATTAATTATTCAGTGATATTCGTCTAGATTTTTAAATAGTGTATACAGGCAAATCGTTTCTTCGATAGAACAGCTTTAATGCATTTAAATTGGGTGACAATTTTCATATTTTTTAAGTCTGATGTCCTCTACATGTGTAACATCAAATCAGTCATGGACGTTATAATTTGCAACAATAAAATCATTCTCTAAATGTTCATGATAATATTATTTCTTTCTTACAAATAATGCAAACAGAGAGCTAGCAGTGAACAGTATGGTTTGCAATATGAATTTTTTTTATAAATAGCTCTTATGAGTACAAAAATGTCTTTCATGCATTGTACTCTATTACCATCCAGAAATATATTTTTTAAAATGTCCGGCTCTGTGTATAAATAGAGGTTCTAGGGAAAATGCAGCATAACTTTTGTTGATCAGATTGTAAGTTAGAAAATACCGTTAATTTTCTCTCAAGAAGCAAGCTTTGCTCTTCTAATCTATCTTTTCTATTGCTAACATTTAATACAGCAGATGGTGTTCCGAAACGGTGGATTTGGAGCCTTCTAATTAATCCTAGACACTTTTAGTTGCATAGTTTAGCAAAATAAGGTATAGCATTTTGCGAAAACATTTTCGACGCTGTAGATGGCTCACTAGCCGCTAAACACGGACTTCGGTCCCGGGTTCGAGTCTTGGAGAACGAGCTGACTGCATAGGCGCTTTCGTGGTTTTTCCATGTATAACGGGAATACGAGCCAGTTTTCCTTAAGATGTCTTCCATTGGCCATCCCTCCTGTTTCATGTAGTGTCTAACGGAAGAAATGAAATAAAATAAAAACACTGTGGGTAGAAGAGTTCTCTAAATAAAGTCTTGGTTTTTGCGTAGTTCCCGTGCAGCAAAGAGTGCAATTAGAAAAATATTCATTGGGGTTTAATAAGTTAAATACAAAAGCATTCCTACTTTTATGTACAAAATCTGCACACGTATGCACGATTATTTTCATCGATATTTCATGACTATTTCTTTCTAATTTCAATAACGGGTTCGAACTATTCTAACTTCGAATACCAGTGACTTCGGTTTTGTTTTGAGACCAATTTTTGTAAAAAAATCTTGACTACCTATCAATAAACGACCGTGAAAACTGACCTAAGTTAAAGAAATTTATTTTCAAATATCTTCGCGAATTTTTTAATGGAAGCCATGATTTTGTTTTAAATGTTACTTACAAAAGCATAATGAAACTACTAACTGGTGTTTTTGCTATAGGGCAGTGGTCCTCAAAGTTTATCGGTTCCGTATATCCTCAAAACTATTTTGCGAAACCTTAAATATATAACATTTTAGACAGAACCTCTACCATCTTCAGAAAACAAATGTTAGAAATGCATTGAAAATATAGGAATGTTGCATTTATTTTATGCTAAAAATGAAAAGAAAATAATTATATCGTTTTAATTTTACACATAAAAGCAGATTATTTTTAAGTGATAATAATAATAGAGTTAAAAAAACGATTTAATAAATTTTAGATTAGTTTTGAGGTCATCGTGGAATTCAAAAATTTTTCCAAATTTTGATCTTGATTTTGTTTTACAGAACCTTTAAAGGAGCTGCCTGAAGCCTCAATATTAAGAGAAACGCAGTTTGAAGACCACTTCTGTATAACGAACATATGAAACTTAAACTGGACTTCTACAGAGACCTTTTATCTAAGGGTTAAAACTGTTTTCATAAGATACTCGACCTTATCTTGAGAAACTTTGTAACTGAAAGTGCATATCTGGGATCAATATTTGAGGAAATAAGGTCATAGATTTCGAGTAACCTTTTCCGAGTAACTAGTATAAAAGTAAAATTATTGTAATATTTAGAATTTTTAAAAAATACTACATAAACTTAACATCTGTATTTGAATTGCAAAATGATTACATTTTTTATCAGTACCTGATCCTCATTTTAAAATGTAATGCTGCGATAAGTTTTATGTTGATGAAATTTCATGGGTAGACATTTTAAGTAAAGGCTAAGGGATTCTTAAATCTCATGGAAATAATGCAGGAAAGTTGAAATTAAAAGATCTTCAAATTAAAATAGGTTTTATTGATAAAATGCTGTAACTCCTAATTTACAGTGTGTACTGATATGGTTCAAATCGCTCGGATCAACTTGTAAGGATTATGTTAATTTTATTAACAGTTAAATTTTAAGTTCCTTTCCTGCCAAATTCTTAACTTCAACTTACTACTTCCGGCCAGAACGTAGTTTTGGAATCTTGCTGAATATTTAATGAGGAGGAGCGGTATTTAAACCACGAAGTTACTTACTGAGTCAGAGAGAATCAGAGTTTCTAATTTACTCGAGTCTGCCTTTTTGGCCACTCTCTCTCAAAGCTGTTATTACGCTCGGCCGTACTCATGCCCTTGCTAAGCTTCGTAGTTATATGTTAAGGGGACAACTCAATTTGAATCTTGATAGCTTCGGCTATATTTCTTTTGTTAATCTTACAAGGTATTTCTCCCACTTCCCTAGCGTGCCTTCGTGGTGTAACGGTAGCACGCTGGGCCGGTATTCCAGAGGTCCGTGGTTCGATTCCCGGCGAAGGCGGTTGCATATTCTTCATCTTTTCTACTTCCAATTAACCTAATGACTCTTAGTTTTAGTTTAATTTTTAGTCTCTTAAGTTCCAGCCCGAGTGAGCGCTTTGCTTGTACACTCCCAGGCGGAGTTTTGTTAAATCTTATTGAAATAATAAAGGGTTAGTTACCCTTCTATCTTGTTATTTCTTATCGCCCGATCTTAAGCGATTATTTGCTTATCAGTTCTTAAGATTCTTCACTTCCAACATTAGTCTAGAATTACAAAGTGAGAAACTCTACAAACTCATATTAAAAATAAACGTTTAAAAATTTTTAAACATTTTATTGTTTCATAGCTCAGAAAAGCAATTACTTGACATAAGAAGGTGCATCAGATTTCAGCTTCAGAATATTGCAGTACAGTTAAGAAATAGGCAATACACAGGAAAGTAAAAGATAATTTAGAAACCAATATTTTATTGGCCTTATTTTCGATACAATGCCTAATTACACTTTCAGAGAACATGTTCTGTGCTTGAAAACTGGCGATACTTAAGTTGACGTGCCAGCTTGGAAAATGGACAGAAGTCTCATGCTGGAAAGCTAGATCAGTATGGTGAACACAGAAGAGTTTACATTTTGGTGAGAAATGTGGAAATCGAATACGATCTTTGGAAAAGAACTTTGTCATAAAACCGAACCTACGACATATCAGAACCGAATTGAGATTCATGGTGAAAAAAAAAACCTTGACCCCCCAATAACGTTCCTAGCACGACCTTGCATTTTATGGAATGTTTGTTTGCAGAAAAAAATTTAATTTTATACACACCTGATATCCGTTTATTCGTCCGGAACTGTCGTAATAGCCTATGACATTTCAGAACTTCCAAACGGGACATAGTACTGCCTCCGTAAATCTGCTTTGGTATGGCTCGTGGTTGGATATTTCCCAGAAAAGAAGAACTTATAGTTCATGCGCCGCTGAATAAAAGCGATTTCTTACACATCGTCAAATAAAAGCATCCGGCTCAGAAAACCAAGATGCAATGGAAGGAACATGCGAAGCAATTTGACCAAACTGCTTAATTCAAAGAAATTAAGCCGCAGATGAGTCGAGGATCCACACTAAATCTACAATACGTGATTACTTCTTCTGTAAACTAATTCCCCGAGCTTCTTAATCTTATTTCTTGTAAAAAGTTAGAAAATGGCATGCTTGATGCTAGGAGATACCTTATAAAATATTAAATATAAAGAGAGGATTCATTTAGTTTGCAGGTGCTCTTTATTTTTCATTGGTTCCAAATTTTCTTTCATTATTACCAAAAACACTGTTTTCTAATTTTTTTTCTTTTAAATTCTAATACGCGCTTACATTTAACGTCTCAGCAAAGTTACCTCTTTAAATTAAACTGTTAATTCAATCTAGATATGATATAGCCTTCTAGTTCAAACTTAAAACTCCAAGCCGGCGAGTTATTACGAATTAACTAAGTAAAGCATAATATAAGTTAAATGATAACTAACTAAAATTTCACTACCATTATTTCTGGATTACTGAGTACAAATGCTGATAGTCATACAACAGGTGGTACAGCAACTCAGCTGGTGGTAAGTAAGTAAGTAAGACTGTATTCTTGAAAAGAGAAATAAGCAACTTACAATTTCAACAAATCAGATTTGTTCGATATGAGCGCCTGGCAATATGCTACAAATGACTGTCAGACTTCAGACTTATTTATTTCGTGTCTTAATATATATAATTATAATAAGTCACGAAATAAATTATTATTTCGTGACTTATATATACAACTTCAGACTTATTTATAACTTCAGACTTATTTATTTCGTGCTCCGCCATTAGGCACTACATTGAAAGGGAGGGATACCCCGTGGGGGGCTTCTTAAGGGAAACCCCGTATCCACGTTACTTAATATAAAATATTAAATATTAAGAGAAGAAAGGGGAAGGGGGTTGATCTTTACAATATGGTAACTGGTAGTTTGGCGACATTTTGGAGGCGATAAAGGTTACTACCTGGGACTTTGGTAATAATGTGAGCAGTACTCAGTTCCGATTACGCATTATTTTGTGTGAGGGAAATGAGAGATCATGGGATATGTCATGTGATATTAATGGACGAATTACGGTTCTTTAATCGGAAAAGGGGGGAAATCGGGAAAAAATCTGGAAATTTTGTATTTAGCTTTATTCTGTGTTGTGTGAAACAGTGTTCGTGAATTTTTGGATCCCATGGCCGTAACTAAAGTGAATTCGAAATGGGTATTTATGTATGTAATAATTTAATGTATGTGCTCATTTATATTTTAAGTAGTGTTTTTGAATTTAATTATATTTTAATTAAATGATAGTTATTTTGTGAATTTTATGTTTGTAGGAATTTGGTATACGTTTTAGTTGAAGTAAACGTGCATGGAAATAATTTAAATATCTGACTCTAAGTAATGGTTGCGGTATGAATTCGTTGGCGACGTGTATAATGTAATAGATGATTTAGAGGTAAAAGTTTTTGGATATTTTATTTATTTTATATGTGGAAATGTTCATATTTGGAAAGGGTAAATACTTTCTCGCGATCAGGTAATTTCATATATGTTCTTTTTACCGGGTTTAAAGATTGAGTAAATTGTCATGTATTTTGTGAAATTTTTCTAATTTATGAGAAAAAAGCAGTGTACATGGATATAGTGAAGAGTGTGCGCAATGCCATTTTTGTGCAATTCTGGGATGTTTTTTTAAGTAAAAATAAGTCGGCTTGTACATGGTTTATGTGTATGTGTTATTTTGAAAAACGCGTAAGGAGTATGGTATTGTGCACTTTTTCCCAATTTTGCGGTGAATATTTGTCATGATTAAGCAGTTTTGTTAGATAAAATTTCTAGCATAAGTGTAATTCGGCTAGTAGATTGTTGGAAGAAGTGTTCAGTAGATAAAAAGAAAAGAAACATGTTTTTACTTCGTGAAGACAAAATGGCGGCGGGAAAAAAAAAATAGAGGGTTGCTGTAGGAGAGTTGGTAGCCACATTTTCGCCAAAAAAACGCCAAGTTACCATAATGTAAGGATCAACCGGGAAGGGCATGGAAATATACCCATGCAATCAGCCCATTCACCGGGACTCGAGCCTCGGACCGAACTATTTATGTTCAGAGGCTTTTACCGCTCCGCTGCTGGTGGGCCTGACTTTCTACTTACTAACTGAGGCCTTCACTCAGCTTCATTCTGCAGCGAGTGGACGGAACAGGAGTTCTCGCAACAAGTAGTTCAGTTCTATACCAGTAATTCAAACAATTATTGGCAAAAGATAATGCACATTACTTACAACTTTGGCAGCATTTTTTTCGCATTATCTAATTAATACCTTGGCACATGAAATCAGAAGTGATAGAATATGTTACAAATTAAAAATAACTGCTTAAAAAAGTTAGAGTAAATATTATAAATTCTTCAAAAATTAATTTTGTTGAAGTCTAAAATAGTACTACATAATTACAATACTTTGCTGATTAAATCGCAATCAGAGATTCTGATAGACGGCAACTCAACCATTTTTGCAGTTTATTGTTTTCTGTACTAAACAATTATTGTTCACACCAAACTTTCGCTCCAAAACTGTATAGCAATGTAAAGTTTACAAATATCACCACAATCGTTCAATTTTACAGAAGTTTACTAACTCTAGATTTTATTCTGAAACTCTTACTTAAAATTATTATATATATTAAACACTCGGGATGTGATTTTGGTAAGAAATTCCTTCATTAGGCTGGAATACTTAATCAATGCCAAAATGAAAATCATTCAGGATCTTTCCCAACCGAAAGGTGGAAAGTTGTAAAAAATTAGGTAGGAAAAAAAAGTTTAAAGGCAATAAATCATGAGCTGCGCTTGAAGGGAGAGTGAATGAAAAAAAAAATTGAACGTTACAGTTTGATAGCAAGATATGTGCAGGGATCGAAAGATGAAGAAAGATACAGAAATGAGTTCCTTCATCAAGAAGTTGCCGGCGGTTGACGTCCCGAGTAATGTTTGAAAAATTCATAAATGATTTTGAGTAATTACAGTACATTAACTTGAAATATGAACTCTGTTAAATATAATTATACTTGGAAGCCATTGCTTCTTTCTTTTTGGCAGATTTTAGATTTGGTTTAATGTGAAATAACAAAAAATTTCGTCTAGAATTTAAGGAAACAGTTTTTTAAAATGAACAAACTTATTTCTGGTGTGGGCATTGTATTAGAGAATCTGCTCATCTTACCAGCAGGTCATAATAACAATAATAATAATAAACTCATAGTTGCTAGAATACTTCCAACCTTACCTTCTATATATGAGCACAATGAAGTGCGTTGCTTTTTGTTCTGTCGTCCTTCAATTTTGCTGCTATTTTCAGTTTTCGGGTTTTACCTATCTATTTTTCTCGTAGATCAAAAGAACCTTCAGAGAAGAAATGTATTTGCTTGCTCGTTTTACTTTTCTCCCGCATCCAAGAAAGCTAGATCTATCATTTAGATTTGTTATAATAACAGTGGCTTTTATGATCATAAAAATGACCTCCGTGGTGTAACGGGAACACACTCGGCACGTATTACAGAGGTCCAGGTTCGACTTTCGGTGATCGGTTTTCATGTCTCCTGCTTTAAAAAAAAAAAAAAAAAAAAGACTCTACAAATGTAAAAGTTTTTATTGTGACACTAAGTAAGAAAGGGACCATATTTTAGCGCCATACTTGACCGAATCATCAATATCTGCAATAAAATATTAAACTCCAAAGAGAGAAACCAGCTAGTGTGTTTTAAATAAGATTTGTATATTAGTCAACGATCTATAAAGACCTAATCTTTTAAATATTTTTGGAGAACTCTGTGTACTATTTAATATTAATTAGTTGTTTGTTGATATAATATTAATAATAAGCAAACCTGCTCCTTCCTGCATTACTAAATGAATGATCCAGTAAAATGTGTTAAAAACTGACAAATTTGGCATTGCAAATGAAATTTTCTTTTTACCTGATGCAATTCAAATCTTGTCTCATGCTTATACAGGGGTTGGACAAAAATATGGAAACACCTTTAAAAAAACATGTTTCTTTGCTTAATATGGTGTAGGAAACCCGTTGGCATCCAAAACAACTTGCAGTCTTCTCGGAATGGATAAATACAGTTCCTGTATGTTTGCCAAGGGAATATTATACCATTCTTCCTGCAAAACGGTGGCAAGTTCAGATAACGATGTTGGCGGTGGATAACGAGAACGCACTTTCCGTTCCAATGTAGATTACAAAGGTTCGATAATATTCAGGTCTGGTGACTGTGGTGGCCAGGGAAGATGGGACAACTCATCCTCGTGCTCAGAAAACCAGTCCTGGACAATGTGAGCTGTGTGAACAGGGGCTTTGTCGTCTTGGAAAACACCATCACCATCGGGGAACAAAGTTTGTACCATGTGATGAACTTGATCGGCCAAAATGTTCACATAAGTCTTGGCAGTCATGTACCCTGACACAGTTATCATGGGGCTAGCAGAGAACTACGATATGGCTGTCCAAACCATAACAGAACCCCCACCATGTTTCACTCTTGGCAACAAGCAGTCTGTATTATAGGCTTGAGATGGCGTTCTCCAGACGTAAACTCGGCCAGAAGTGGGAAACAATGTGAAAGAAGACTCGTCAGACCATATTACTCGCTTCCACTGCTCTATAGTCCAGGCTTTATGACTTAAACACCACCTTTTCCTGTTACGGGCATTAGCATCACTGATGAGTGGCTTCTCAATTGCAGCACGGCCAGCAATTCCCTGTTTATGAAGCTCCCTTCTAATTGTTTTGGTACTCACAGGGTTCGGTAACACAACATTCATTTCAGCAGTAACTTTTGCAGCTGTGGTCTTCTTATTTTTCGTCACAATTGCCCTTAATGATCGTCTGTCACGATCACTCAGGACACACTTTCGTCCGCGCTGTGATTTAGCAGATGATGTTTTTCCTCTTTTCAAATATGCGGAATAAATCTTCGATACAGTACCTCTTGAAACACTAAACACCTCGGCTACCTTGCATACGGAAGCACCTACCATATGTGCTCCAACAATTTGCCCACGTTCGAAGTCTGTTAACTCTGACATAATGCAATGACAACCTCACATAACAGTACTCCGACAACAACTGAACTGTTTAGCACATTTACGAAGTTGTATAGGTGGCGTCAGTAGTCAAAAACGCCAGCGCCACCTACATATTTCATTAAAATCAATCTTTCTTTTCAAACATGCATTTCACAAGGTGTTTCCATATTTTTGTCCATCCACTGTATGCCTTATGTATATCTCACCTTAAGCAAGTTATAAGGATATGCCTTATCTTATGCAAGTGAAAATGTATATTTTTGACCTAGCAGAATAATATAAAATTTTAATATTCCAAGAACTAGTGGAAGAGGGAAACAAGAAGAAAAATTCCAGTAGTCTGGATATTTTATTCCCATTTTACTCAGATTAACACTATTTTAATATTTAAACACTGCTGGAAAATAGCTGTTTGATTTTCAAGCATTTAACTTTTAACATTTCTCAGAATTTTCTTGTAATCTCTACGTGCATATACAGGCTGCAAAAGCTACCCTTTTCCTAAAAATTGTATTTATTGATACATGAAATTTGAAGCTCAAAATATTTAAAACAAAGTCGAAATGCACATAAGACTATTTGAAATTTTCCTAGAATCTGACGAAATTTTCCTAGATCGAACGTCAGATTTTGGGTTAAAAATAGAATAAAATAATAGTCAAATATAATTTTTTTAGAATTTGTTAGAAATTTTTCTTTGTCGTCTTTAATTTCAATTTGAGATGTCTGTGATGTCCAAATCTTCTTCTAGAATGTCTGTGGTGGAAATAAAATAATAAGCATTCAAATTATTATACACATGTGAAGAATGGAAAGTGGTTATTGTGGTTCCTTTATTATGGAGGTGCTAACAGGTAAGCCACCTTTGTCACCTATGAAGGCACAGGCAGTTTTACATCCATGCCTTCTCCGTGATTCGAACCCGGGCGCTTCGGTATCACAGTCAAGCTCCCCAAACCCCTACACCGTCTGGGCGGCGTGTTTATTAATTAAGCAAGGATAAACTGCGGCTTGCAGTTTAGCCTTGCTTAATTAATAAACATAACAAATAGTAAATTTGTTTTATACATATGATTACAAGTTAAAGAAATTATCTTTGTTCTACGCCGCACATTTTTGTTAATCTAGAATTTAATTTTTTCTTTTTGTTAAATGTGTAATAATTTCAAAATATGAGCGTGCGTTAATCATCAAAGACAAATTATAATTTTATGCCTTACTACCGTAGCGATAATATTTCTAGAATATCTATTGAAACAGCAAAAAGACATAAACATCAACAGCATGCTGTGCTGTACGAGAAATACCCTTCGCATTCTTAACAAACGTCACTACCGATATAGTGGTAGTTTAGATTAGAAAAAATAATACGTGTCTGACGATTCACGTAGTGTCTAATGAATTAATTAGTTTAGAATTCATCAGCGAATGGTTGAATTTTTTGCCGAAAAATATGGAGCATACGATGATTACATGAAAACATCGGTATGAAGTCTATAACTACAGTTTATCTGAGAAGTTTCTTTCTAATCATTAATTATTTTATTACTCTAAAGCTATTATTACCATTAGTAAACTATTATCTAAAACTATTATTACCATTAAAAAACTACTATCTAAAACTATTATTAGAAGCTAGCTGCGGCTCTTGCTTCTCTCTGTCTGAATGCTAATACAAGGCCCCTGTTGGCACATAGCATAAGAAGGTTTAAAACCTGTATATCGTATACTCAGCAACAAAAAGAAAAGTTATTTGTTAATGATTACGTGAAAACATCGGTATGAAGTCTATAACTACAGTTTATCTGAGAAGTTTCTTTCTAATCATTAATTATTTTATTACTCTAAAGCTATTATTACCATTAGTAAACTATTATCTAAAACTATTATTACCATTAAAAAACTACTATCTAAAACTATTATTAGAAGCTAGCTGCGGCTCTTTCTTCTCTCTGTCTGAATGCTAATACAAGGCCCCTGTTGGCACATAGTTTGGCTACCCTGACATAACGAGTAAAGTAAAACTGGCAGCAGAACTTTAGCTGAGGGAGTCAAAAGACAAAAATAAACGAATTAATATTAAATATTAAGCCAAACGGTTTTAAAATTAAAATCATATTTATTTTTCATCAATATTGTGAGATGGATAGTATAAATTAACAGAAATTATGGATTTTTAGACAAATGAAGCATTTCTCACAGCAAATTACTGCAAGCTAAAGTATGGCTGACATTAAAATATTCGAGGTGAAAAATTAAACATCTTAATTGAACTAAATAAAGTAATTTATAAATATGTTTTGCTACTTTCTGATTCTCCACACCCCCCGCGAAAAGTCTCCAACTTATTCGAGACTTTGTACGAGTAAATTGGCGAAAAGTGTTTGGTTGGCTAACATTGTGAATTACAGGTATTGTTTTATCCATAAACGATAGTACAAAGTAGCATTTTACAAGAAACAAGAAATTTTGTAAGAGGAAAATATATATATATATATATATATATATATATATATGATTCACATTAGCATTTTTACAACCGGTGGATATTTTCTAGTTATGGCCTTTAGCGTGCATGGATGCATGAGCTGGCTAGTCGCTAGTTGTTATTACTGAGTGTCTCGAAAAAACGAAAATAAATAAATAAATAAATAAAATGGCAATTCCACGTACGCTGAAAGCGGTTATCCGAATAATCAGAAAGTACTTATGTTTCAATATGGAATACTGTTCTCAGAAAGTACTAAATGCCAAGTAGAAAATGCAAGTTGTAACCCTTCTAAAAACACACAAAAAAAAAAAAACGCCGGCTAACTCTGAAAGTATTAACAATGCACAGGAACAGTTACAAAGAAAATACACATCAGAACAGAACATACACTAAAACGAAACACCTAACATTTAAAATTAACGTTAGAATTACGGAGACATAATAATGGATACCTCGCCTCATCGCAGCTGGAGGTCGACTGTTCTTGTCGCCACTAGATGGCGTTCGATGAAATAATCATGTTACAGTTAAATAGTTTAATTATACAAAGTGAATTTTTTGGGGGTCAAGCATTGTACATATTTTTGCGGTCAGAAGCAGTGTGGGGAAATGAAATGTTATAAATCTGTTAGCGATGTTATTCTTTTTTCTTTATTTTATTATATTGCAATTTAAAAATGAAGTCATTATGTCTGTAAATAATTTTAAAATAGTTATTTATTACTTTTTTTTCGTTAAGACATAAGTTTACGTTACGTAATTTTCTTACTTTGTTCTGATACATATTTTTTTCGATTTCTGCATTTTATGAATTATATTCTCAGTAATTTCCTTTATTAATTTTATCACTCTAAGTTAATACAGTCAAAAGTCGTTAATTCGGACACCCATAATCGATTATGTCAAATAGAATTCGATTATGTCAAATAGAATTTCCGATTCTGGAGCTCACAAAGGATCGTACAAAACGCAAGTATGTTTCGATGTCCATCAAACAAAAAGTGGAATTGCTGCAAAAAATGGATAAAGACATGAAGAATGTGACAGAGAGGTTAGTGAAAACGAAAAAATTTCGATTGACAAGTTAGTCGGTATTCTCGGCATAGCAATTAATGGTACTTGAACAGCGGAACTTTGTAACTGAACAAAAAATTATGTCTGTTTATAGAATTAAAGAGAAAGTATTATCACATAAAACGAAGCAACTTAAACAACTTACATTGAAAGAAATGTTTAATAATGTAAACAAATAAATATTAAGCTTTTTTTGTAAATTTTGATACCCTTTAGATCATAATTGTTCTTTATTTCATAAATTACGGTTTCATGTTTTTAATTTTAGAATTTCTGCTTGCCATCTTACGCGATTTAAACTGATGATCTATAATCCGGAAAAATCGATAATCCGGAATCGCCGAAGTCCAGACGAGTACGGATTAACGACTCTTGACTGTATATTCAAGTAATGCTTTATGCGCTTCCGATGATTGATTGTCGAAAAATTAGTGTCTTTATACAGGATTAGCTTTAAGATTTTCGGCCGTCTAAATAATAAGCACAGTTGACGTTCTGTGTAAATTAAATGTATTAATAATTCAGATTGAAATTTATTTTAATTAGTTGTCGTTAGTGAGAACAACTTAATTATCCACCTAAAACGCTTTGAATATCGGCGTTCTATGTAACTGCTTGTGTTAATTATGTATAATGCCGCCCCTGCAGCTGGAGTTACATGACTTGAACAGTCAACTTGCAATTTAACTTTTAAATATCCAAATGATATAATATATAAAAAATTTCAGTAAAAATATGTAGTTTTAGAAAGCACGCAGCTACAATAATTTCGCACAATAAAGCAACAGTAAAATCGTTCAGCAAACAAATTAATCCATGAATATACGTTAATTTAATTACATACAGATTTGAAAATTATGCTAAAAATACTTTTGTGACGATAGTTACTGCTACCAGGGTGAAATAATCTCAGTAAACTTAAAATAATAAAAAGTTGTATAAACCTTCACTGATTTTAATAAAAAAACTGTCAAGTATAGATATTTTTTCTAGATAGCATAAAGTACACATTCAAATTAACCAAATAAATTCTGAAAAAAATTAATATTATTTAATTCCGTTAAAGGCGATAAAAGTTAAGTTATGATACAAGGCTAAAAAATTAGTGTAATATGTTCCTATTAATTGCACTGCTCGTTATAAGATTTTAAAGTTTTTATTTCGACAGAATCATTAAAAAAATGTTTATTAATTCTTTTTTTTTTATTAAGCAAATTTTATTTTCTTCTGCTAATCATACATAATAAATCACTGCTCGAGTTCAGAGGTTCTAACGTCCAGTACTCAAAAGCGAAAAAATGGTGCATCATATTCTTTATGATTTAATATGTATGCCACTAAACTATAGCGCGTCAGTGATTCGGAAGTCAATCAAAGGGTTTACAGAAAAGATAAAAAAATACTTCTAATTTATTCCGCATGTGTTTAATTGCCTGTGAAATGCTCTTTCACTTTAGATTTCTATGTTTTGATTTACGGTGTAATGCATGCTTATCCATAACAAACCTCAATAATTATTCGCTTTTAAAACATATTTATTTACAAACACTTCAGTGAAAAAGACTGATGCTGGTGCAATGAATTTTAAAATTTTCAGCAAGTTCTTCTATTTAAATTTACACGAATTTATACGTGGAAAATCATTTTAAAATTAATAACTTCTAATTAACTTACCGACTTGAAACTATTATCAACATTTCGACTTTTGTGACATATTTAATGTTTTATTTCATATTTCTTAAAGATCTATTCATTCGTGTTATATATTTCTGTTGTTGTTGCTTGAAAAATTGCATTTACATTTTATATTCTTTATATTTTACTGTGTGCGATCAAAAATTTTGTTTTATCATTTTAAGGCGCTCGAATGTTCTTTATTTTGAAATTTTACGCGAAGTGCATTTTTAAAATCCACGCGGAGTTGAAACTTGTTTAAGAATATCAACGCAAGCGAAGCCGGGGATAAAGCTAGTAAATTATAAAAGAGAAAATTAAACTTTTCCAGACTTAATACTGAAATTTTTATAAGCTAAACATTTGGCTTATTTTCAAAAGTATTGTAAGGATCTTAAGTTTTACTAACGTTTATTTTATTTTAAATCTTTACTATCACTTCTTATTTTCTACTTCCGGCCAGAATTAAAAGCTTTAACTTATTTATGGAAATTTGTCTGGCGAACGCCAAGTACTTAAATTGTGGCTTTTTGCCAAGCAAGAAGAGGAAGGAGTTAGTAGAAGCAGGCCGCTTGCCTTAGCAGTTTTACTCGGTTGCTGGTTGCCTTCCAGGCCAGAGGTTTAATCCTCTTAATAATTTTAAACGTATTGTAGTGTTAACAGTTCTCTGTACTACATACGGCTTCCTGTTAATATACGGCCAATCTTCCACGTAGGCCCTTGTTTATTATTCCAAAGTTAAGTTAGAGTTTAGTTAATATTTTTATATTCTTACGTTCAGACCACAAGTGGTTGGTCTCTGTATTCCGAAGTCCGGAAATTATTGTAAAGAGTGAAAAATAAAGGGTTTCGTATACCCTTCCTGTGTATCTTGTCTACTTCCCACATTTATTGAAAATAGCTTTAGTAAGCTCCCTGTTCCGAGTTAGGTTCTTGAATGTTCCCCAAGCAAGTAAGGAGAAACACAGAACCTGATAGTATAATGCTCAGATTTTATGACCAAATTATTATTTAGTTCAAAATTTCATGATTTATATTTTCTGCATAACGTATCTCTTTATATCTTACTGTTTTAACTATCGTGCATCAAACGCTTTAAGGCGTAATCTTCAAAAAATGCTTTTCTGTAACTAAATCTTTTTCTCTTTGAAGGGATGATATGTAAAATAAAAAAATGTAAATCTAAATTCTAGCTTTGGTTTACAATAGTCCCTTAAGTCCTCATTTTAATTTGGTTATTTCCCCTACCCTATCCCTATCTTTTTAGCAGTTTACTAAAACAGAAAAATCTTATTTTATGCAAATTTATTTAACTATTAAACTAGGCGCTTGCTATAAAATGCATCACATACATCAGTATTTTATTTTTGATTTAAATAAATTAATACGTAATTTACCGGACATTAATTGGAAGAAAATAATTTAGTTTTATGTTACGATAAGCAGATGTTTCACATAAATCAACACATGGTTATAGAGGAGCATCAATATGGTAATTCATGAAACATGTGAGGCAGGAAGTTGCACATTCCGAAGAAAGTAAAAGCACATTTGCAGATGAAAACACCCATAATGATTGAAATTTGAAGCACAGATATACAGCAGCTTCAGTAGTTATTAATCAAATGACTTTTCCACGATCCTGTAAGATTTACTGGCATTAGTTGATTTCACTCGATTTCTTTTAGCTCGTTGGTGAAAGCATTTTAGGATATTAGGCGCTGAACTCTGAAGCCAAACGAAATTTCAACATGTATTTTTAGCACACTTCAAAGTAAGCTTAAGGTCATTCGTAGATTTATAGATCGTACTAATATCTTCTCACGGAAGGGCAAGCACAAATTCTGCGCATTCGATTACATTTAAAATCTATAATAAAAATTTTGATGATGATGACGAATACGCATGAAGACGGAACTTGTGCATTAAAGTTGTATCAATAATCTTTGCCGGTCTAACCTTTCTTTTTATTTTCGGCAAACAAAGCTAAATTGGTTCAAAGTATGCGGCCGTTCTTGATCAGTTATATTTGCAATTTTCACATTTTTTTATATTACATTTCATGTTGTAACGTTGCGCGCCTCCAACTTGCACGCAACCAAGGGGTGACTGTGAAAACTGTATAAAAAATAGAGTCTTGTGAAGGGTTTAAGTCCCTTTTTATTCAACGTAATAAATTACAATTGCGTGCTCTTGACGCTCACAGACTGCGCCAACTCGGCGGTCAAATAAAAATAATAATCTGAAAAGAAACTAAAGACAAGACTCTAACTACGAGGCTCTCTAAAATAACTAACTCACCGCGTTTTACAATACCGCTGCTAATTCAGCAGATTTGAAGCTCACTTGAACGATTAACACTACTTCCCGCCAAGCACATAGGCCGAAACGCGGCGTTCTTCAATTTCTCGCTAACTACCTCCGCGCTCGTGAAGTAAGAATATCACCCACCGAACTCGTTTCCTATCTATTTAAATCATAATACTTCCGCTGATAATTTGAATCCTTGCGCGTTCTACTAAAATTTACATATTCTGGCATTGGCAGTTCCAGGGGAAAGTAAGGCTTGACAGGAAAGATAGTTTAAACTTAAAATAAATGTTAGTTAAAATAAATATAAACCCTACAATGTCACAAAGATAAGCGATGCATTACTGTTCAGTTGTACAGCAAGCTAGAGAAGAATTTGTAAGTAATAACATGAAGATTAGGTTAAGAACAATAAATTATGATTTTTATCTTATTTGTATTGATTAACCAAAGTTTCAGTTTGCGAACTTTAATAATTGTCTGAAAGCATTTTTTCCCGTCATCATCTTTATAAGAATCATATGACAGAGATTAATTCTACAATAATGCGGGTAAGAGAAATACGCTATAAATCTATTATTATTTTTAGAATAGAAAGTGGAAGTAACCAAATTAAAAAAGGAATTTAAAAGGTTATTTTAAATACAAGTTTCAATTTTATGTTGCATAGTCTTTGCATATATATATATATGTAGACTTTGACTTAATTCACAGCATGAGAGCACGAAGTAATATTTAAATGGTTTATTTAATAGAAAGAAATAAAAGTAAATAAGAAAAAGTAAATAAAGATGCAGTTAACGGTATGCAGGATTAACATAATGATGTAGTCCTTTTACACCTAAAGGCATAACATCAAAAGCACAATCTAAGTTCATAAACTCTTGAAGACGTGTGAGCCGTCTGCTCACGTCTGCCCTCCGCTCTCGACCAGGTCTCAGCGCTGTCTGGGATGATTCTTACTGCGCTGGGTGATGCTATACTGATGACGTCATAATCCTGGTATTCTAATTCAGCATTGGACGTTGATGACTCCCACATATATATAGATTCCAATGCATAGTTTGCGTACAGACATACTTCATTTATAAATATTAATATGTATGTAACAAGTACACCGTTGGCCATTAAAATTGCCACATCATGAATAAAAATAATTGGTAGAATTATATTTATTTTACTAATATAATCATATTTATTCACAAATATACTTTATAATGAAAGGGGAAAATGATTTAAGTTTTGAAGTACAGAACATGCAAAATTCAATATAACAAACATCCACTTCTCGCAGTCGTATGGCTAGACATGCGCCTAACAGACTTTGGATCGCATTAACAGATTTGGCAGTAACAGAGTATTTCAAATCTATGTGGCATCTGTTTTATACCAGATTTCATCTCTATCGTTAACTATTAAAAATCCCTTACCTTCCTCTCCATTGATATCCGACATAAATTCTCTTCTTGGAAAAATCCCAAACTACAAAATTCAAATTTCATGGATCAAAGGACATAGTGGCCATTTTGGTAATGATCAGGCAGATGAACTAGCCAAAGAAGCAGCTATTAATCAAGATGGTACTGAAATCATCATTCCGTGGCCTCGCTCAAATTTCAAGTACCAACTAAAACAACTTGCTTCAAAATCTTGGCAAGATTTGTGGAATAATGCTCCACAGGGAAGACGCACATATAACTTGATGCCTAATGTAAGCTTAGCATCTCTGAACTCGAATCCTTCCCTAAATTACTTTATAACAGGACATGGACCCTTCCCTACGCAAGAAATTTGGCAAATTCTGATATCTGCATATGTGGGGAACAGGGAACTCCTGATCACTACGTTTTCTCATGCCCCTTAACTGAGGATATTCACATAAAATCCCCAAGAACTGACCTCCTGGCATTCCAAAGATTTTTAATTAAAAATAAACATCAGTATCCAAAGTTTCAGAAAATTATGCTATACTGATGACGTCATAATCCTGGTATTCTAATTCAGCATTGGACGTTGATGACTCCCACATATATATAGATTCCAATGCATAGTTTGCGTACAGACATACTTCATTTATAAATATTAATATGTATGTAACAAGTACACTGTTGGCCATTAAAATTGCCACATCATGAATAAAAATAATTGGTAGAATTATATTTATTTTACTAATATAATCATATTTATTCACAAATATACTTTATAATGAAAGGGGAAAATGATTTAAGTTTTGAAGTACAGAACACGCAAAATTCAATATAACAAACATCCACTTCTCGCAGTCGTATGGCTAGACATGCGCCTAACGACCCTCTTCCTACAGACTAGATCTCTGTCAAGTGTAAGTCCACATACAGTTTAAACTTAGTGAACTTTTACATGCTGTGATTATGGACAAAATGGATCCGCTCGTGAACTTTATAAACTGCAATAAACCAATATATCTGAAATAATCCATGGACACCTTCCTCTTTAGCATTATTATAACAATTCATTTAACATTGTGTGCCAGTACTAATTATAATTAACTCATTATGTTTATTTGTTTATTAATTATTTTTATCTCCTATTTTTGTTGCACCAAATCAGATGTTCAATTTATCTTGTGAATCTCAAATTGTATTCCTACTATTTTGTAATCTACTTATGCCCTACACCATTATTTTTAATAAATACTGGATGCGGGGCGTACTGTGGAATTGCACGATGTACCATAATAGGCAAACTTTAGACCTTTTGAAAAGCTTCAGTCTATGCAAATTCTTATAAAACTTGCAATTACCCCCCCTTTTTTTTTCTCTCTCAAAGAGTTAGTATGGGAAGGCATTACCAGTTGACCTATGGTACATCGCTGGTGTCCCCCATACTTTTACCTTTACCTTTACCTCTCTATCGTTAACTAGCGAGTTTTCTCGTGGCGGCTGCTCAGCATCCATCAACCAGACGTTTTCATGTTGAGAGATCTGGAGAAAAGCCAGGCAAGGCAAAAAGTCGAGAACCGTATGTATTGAGAAATCGGAGGACAGTGTGAGCAACATGCGGTCTCACACTGCCCTACTGAAAGGTGGAGCGACGGAGGCTCCGAAGGTATATCACAGCCAAGGGCATTAAAACCTCATTAATGCAAAGGCGGCTCATCAGAATACTGGATATATGGACTAAAAATGACGGGGATGTGTATCCAGTGGCCCTTCATATCATGAATCCAAATGCTGGGCCGGTATGACAATAAATAATGCAAGTTCTTTAGGTTCCTCCTCGGTAGCTCCATATACATATACGGCGAACCTGTGCAGTTAGGAGAAATACAAATATGGATACAGAAGGATAAAACATCGGACGTCGAATCTTGTGCTGTAGCAAACTTTCTTCCAAAAATGGACCAGGCATAATAGATATACAGCACATTTTGCTTTAGGATTGTGTAGTTCGTATAAGGGAAGTTAATAAAGTAAATCAATTAAATCCCGCTTACATACCTTTGTTTTGATGTCGTCCACAGGGTAAAGTCGTTAGGGAAGCCTACTGCGGTACCGAAGGACCCGGGTTCGTATCCCAAAGACGATATGGATGTTTGTAAATGTATAGTGTCTTTGCGCATGGGTGCACTCTAAATATATAGCGAGCAGAAAGGCCCTCTTGAGAGGTAGGGGGAAGAGGGGTGGGAGACCTTCGGATCTTCTTCGGGGTGCTCTCCATCAAAATTGGAGTTGGAACTGAGCAAAGTCGTACTGTCATTTATATAGTGCTCTAGGCTCTTGCCAACGGCATGCTCAGTCTTGCACTACTTGCTACTATGAATTTCGTGGGCTTGTTTTGATGTTATTGTCATACAATGAGATAGTCACAACAACAATGACTTTGTTTTGATACAATGGTAAGTCAAACGTATATTGAAAAGGTGGCAGTCTGACTGCGGGTGATTAACTGATTATTAAGGATGATTAACGAAAATAAATTCACTTTAAAATTTTAAGAATGAAACGTGATTTAGCGCATTTTACCGCTATTAAGCGTGGCACCTTAAAACGATGCTTCTCGATGCTTCACAAAATTGAAAATTAAGTCGTACTTTCTTTTTTTTTAAGGCATTTCTGATTTTTCATAGCTAATTTGGCGTACCTGTTAGACGTTTACCTGAGGCAAAAGCCTCACCCTCGTCACGGCTCTGTTCGCAGCAATAAACTAGTTTGCCCCACCTGATTTGATTGCTTTTGATGTTTTAATTTCAGGGTTTTTTTTTTAAATCAACAGCTTTATCGCGTTCATTTGTTTCTCTTTCTTCAGATATCAGTCTTTCCAAAACTGTATTTCTTAAACTTTCTTTAACAAAAATCGTATCTTTTATAAGCATATTTTTATATCGGTTGTCTTAGAGTCAACATAACGTAACTACGCTTTGTAAAACATGCACGTTTACATAATTATTTGTTATATTAAAATAAACCAGAACGGTCCGTCTTAAAAATTCGAATCTTTAAACTTCCTTCTTCATTTCTTTGATGATAAATAATTTATTTTACTGTTTCATTATAAATTGTAGAACATTTCCAAAAACAGAAATCATCATACGTTACATGTTTATTTCCAGATTTTACAGAGGATTAAGAAGACTAATATGCTGATTCGCTTAATCCATCCAGTTATATGTGTAACTGCTTCGGAAATAATCATGAGTAAAACCAATTCTACAGTTCTAGTCCAGATTAAATGGAAATTCATCTGATTCAACAGCACATTTTACACAAAAAATGACTCAAACTACTGATAATATGGTACAGTTCAATTTCAAACATTATTGCTTAGACTTCAGATTCCCAACCCTTGGTCCTACATACATAATTTGACTATAAAACTGTTTTAAGTTGCGTAAATTTTTATATTTTGGTTGTAATATCTACTTGTTAAGCTTGCAGTGTGACAGATGAAGTTAAGTGAAGGAACCAGAGAGATGAGTTTAAAAAAAACCTTTAGTAGACTATAAAAATTCACAATGCGTGGACTTGACGCTAACAGACTACGCCTCACTCGGGCGGTAACTCAACTAACAAGAATGAAACTTAAAATTCAAAGATATTAACACAACAATAGAATTTTCCCCACGGCTCAGATAATCCTGTTACCTAAAACCGCGTCAAAGTCTCGTGGCAGCAAAGGAATAGCTGTTACACCACTTGAACCAGCAATAAATGCAGAATCAGAAGTTCACGCTACAAAGGTACAGTGCTTGTCCACTCTTTCTAACTTTACCTTCTAGAACTCAGTATATAAACCTTTTCTCCTAAAGGTAGAATTTGCATTCCTTCACGCGCGCTACCAAATTTAAATATTCTGGCATTGAAAAAATGTTTGGCACCCACAACGACAAAAAAATGACCGAGGTATTTAATTCAAACGTTCATATCATATTTAGGTCTCGTAAACAAAATGAAAAGTGATATGTTTGTAATTGTACGTAACTGAAAATGAAATATCGAGCTTACAAAACCTTTTCCGATATTAATAAATAAAGTGTTGAGCATTTCTATGCAGCTTGGGGTGAAAATTACCAATCAATGCAATTTTTACAAAAGAGCAATCTTATTCGCATAATTATACAAAATTCGCGTTCTAGAAAACAGTAGCAGGCCTTCAGTAATGGCACATTGTAAGGATCCTAAGTTTTACTAACGTTTATTTTATTTTAAATCTTTACTATCACTTCTTATTTTCTACTTCCGGCCAGAATTAAAAGCTTTTAACTTATTTATGCAAATTTGTCTTGCTAACGCCAAGTACTTAAGTTGTGGCTTTTTGCCATGCAAGAGAGAGGAAGGAGTTATTAGAAGCAGGCCGCTTGCCATAGTAGTTTTACTCGGTTGCTGGTTGCCTTCAAGGCCAGAGGTTTAATCCTCTTGATAATTTTAAACGTATCGTAGTTTTAGCAGCTCTCTGTACTACATACGGCTTTTTGTTAATTAACGGCCAATCTTGGAGTTAGGCACTTGTTTATTAATCCAAAGTTAGTTTAGTTAGAGTTTTAGTTAATATTTTTATATTCTTACGTTCAGACCACAAGTGGTTGGTCTTTGTATTCCGAAGTTCCGGAAATCATTCTAAAGAGAGAAAAATAAAGGGTTTCGTATACCCTTCCTGTGTGTATTGTCTACTTCACAATTTATTGAACATAGCTTCAGTAAGCTCCCTGTTCCGAATCAGGACAGTTAATGTTTCCAAAGCAAGTAAAGAGGAAGACCAGTCCTGATAACATGATCAACCATAATATTATTTGCATACATTAAAAAATTTTAAATGTTTCTAATATAATATATTTCTTTCGTGTGAAGATTCTAAAGTAATAAAACTGCCTAAGATATTAATTTCATATTTAAGATTTAAAAACGTAGTAATTATTTGCGTGAAAATCTTTTCGAATAACCATAGGCGGCAAAATTATAAATTAAAGAATGTTATATACTCTAGTAAACCAGAAAAAGACATTGAATGACATTAAAGGAAAAAAATCAACCTCGAATTATTATAATTTAATTTCTAACTGATCCCTCGAGGAAAGTTGAAAATAACATAAAAAATACCAAGATTTAATATTACATATCTCGCCCTCTTTTATCTGTAAATAAGGAGGACAAATGTTTATTGAAGACTTGGGAAGTCTGTAAAAGTTAGATTTGTTACTTCTTACAAGACTAATGTTTCAGATTTAAAATTTCAAAAACAGGAATATATGCGTCAGCTAAAGTATTTTTATAACTGCAAGTATATGTTTGGGACCAACGTTTGCAAAACTAAAAGCTGCGTAAGAGCATCCGTAGACATGGTGGTTAATGCTCTCTCTTGAACAAAATATGAAAGAGAAAGAGTGTCTAAGTTTTTGACCAGTGAGGTTTGCAATTAAAAGCAATGATTAGAATTCGCAGAGATGGAAAGCTTTAAATTAGTTTACTTATGATGTGATATATATATATATAATTGAAATAAAAGAAAGTAATAAGTTTGAACAAACACTTTCGTATGTATAATTTAAACTGGAAAACAACTAAAGGAATTTTAGACATTTCAACAATAATGAGGTATGGATGATTAGCTTATATCTCTTCTTAAATCTGAGTTCTTAACTGCAAAATAGTAAGCTTTTTCAATTTGACTCATATTACCGAATATACCAATATTAACTATCGGCATACACTGGGAGGCAAGAGCGCCCCTTAGCAATGATTTCGGTCTTTTTGTTCTTAGTTCTATTGTTTGTAAGATTTTAGTTCTTTGGAACTTTTTGCCTAACCATTGGAAATATAAAAAACTATAAACTACTAGCATAGTATATTACGAATACTAACTATTGACAAAGGATGCTTAGTCGGAGTGATTAATTTTAATTTTAAAAAACAATTGCTTTATAAAAATAATGAAAATATTCATAAGTAAGTAGTCATTAAATATGATTTGGTTTTAAAAATTTATTCTTTAAAAGTATACGTTTCTGTATGATGTCAGGTTTCCTTTAGAGCAGAGTTTCTTAACCTGTAGGTCGCGACCTGCAGCAGGGGGTCGCCAAAACTTTTAGCAGTTTTAATATTTCTTTAATTTATTACAATAATTTTAGAATGTATCTGAAAACATATGAAGATAAGACAATACAGACAAAGAAAAAGCGAAAACATTTCGAAGCATTCGTTTTATAATATAAAGGCTCATTTTACTTGCTTTGCACGTGACGCTGTCATTTCGTCTGTTACGTATTTAAAATGCTCACATTGTTTTATGTCTTAAAATTAGAAATTAAAGTTAATGACCTAAAACTACAATAGTATATTACAGTACAAGTGAAAAAATTGACAGTTTCGCTCACGCGTGTGTCGGATTTGCACAATGCTTATATGGTTCCACAAAATGTTCATAAATATTATGAGGGTCCTGGGGTCGCAAAAAAATTTCAGTGATAAAAAGCAGTCGCGATTGAAAAAGGTTTACGAAGCACTGCTTTAGAGAAACATCTAGATACTCAAACACATAAAATTTTATGAGATACGTTTCGTTCTTTCGAAGGAAGAGGGAAAAAACAAAAAATATAAAACATTCTGCCCATTATAATTATTATAACATTAAAATTAGAATTACATTATAATCATTAAACTTGATAAAACTGTTTTTATTCTACTTATGCCAAACATAAAATACTTTATACTACTATTTAAGTAATGACGAGCAAGCAGAGGATGTCTTGAACAGTTCTAAATGTTTTTTTATCTTTTTCCTCTGAAAACATATAATTTGGTATTAATAAATTCAGCCAAATGCAAATTTTAATTATGTCTAAAAATGTTGATTTATATGTACTGTAAAAAGTAACTCTAATGTCAGGTTTATCTAGCTTGCATCCACATGAAAACCAATTGTAAGTCTTTATTTCTTTTTATGTGGTCTCCAGACAGCAAAATTACAATCATAAGCGCAGTAAGAAAAGATGCACAGAAAACTGGAAGTGCTGTGCCCGACCTTGAACTAAGATATATTTACGTACTAGTCTAGATTTATACTTTTCAGGTAGACTCATACATATTCTAACCTGGCTACTCCCGGCAATATATTTTAAAGTGAAAAGAATTTGAAGTGAAAAATCTGGTCTTAAATTTCCAATTCTTTTTTTGCTATATTTTGTCTGCTTTCTCTCACATTTGCTATTCAGTTCTGACTGTAAATGTAAAGCCAGACCTGGTTGCCATCTTTTATATCTATTCTTATCTTGCCGAGAACAAGTTTAGAAATTCAGCTTCCGTTGCATTACCTTAAATAAAATCAGCGTAGTGACGAATTTCTGCTTAATTGACACACAGTTATTCAAAGAATTCGTTCAATGGATGGTAAACTTCTCTCGGTCCAATTTATACCACGTCATTCAAAGATGCTAATCTTCTTTCGAACCCTGGTAATCCGGTGGCAAACTGCTAACCTTGATTATAAAAGAACTTTGTTCCGTTTCTGTGAAGACTGATACTAAAGTCGTTAAATCCGTTTTCTCTTTCTCTTCATCCTTACCCCCACATACCGCTTCCGCCTCTCCACCGAACGTTTGTAAGCTACTAAAAGCAAGCATTCTTTACCATTTTTCACCTCACTGCACACTCCTTGGTGAGTTACTCAAGGCGAAATAAACAGTGAAAGCTTCCCGAGATGGTTGTAATGAATTGTAGAACTAGATATTTAAAGTCAGTAAAGAACTTTATTTCGCATCTCTTAGTGCACTCGCCTCTCATATTTTAATTGAAGGTTTTCTTTGTGGCTGTAAGTTGGGGAAAGAGTGCTTTAGAGTAAGTAAGCTGGCACTTTTAAGTTGAGTAAAGCTCTTCTCAAACAGAAAATTTAGTCACGTAGAATTGTAATTTTATCCTTTTACGAGATAATTAGCCATACATAGAAGGATATTTTTAAATATCCAAAATAACATATTTCCCTTGTGAAACTAATAATAAAAGTACAATTCAAAAACATTTTGTGCGTGAAATTTAACATTGATAAATTTGTGTATACAGAGAAAACTTAAAGTTATAGGTTTGGAAATTTCAGAAACACCTTTGACCTGTAATGGGGGTTTTAAGAAAGCCAGTGTTCATTCGGCTAACTGAAAGCATATGAAGTAAACCTGATTCGGAAAGCTATAAAACGGAAAATGTTTAAGATGAATCGTAAGGCTAGGATGAAATATAAATTTTGACATTAATAATTATTTCATTAAAAAAAAGAAAGCTGCATTGCGGAATTTTATTCACATATGAATGATAATAATAATGGCTTAAAAATCTAAAGCATTAATCGTTGAAAAAAATGAAGCAGTAGGTTTTTCCTTCCTCTCCCTAAAAACCTAAGGCATAACATTCTTTAAAGAGTGCCTTCCGCGAACACATTTTTTTGGGGGGAAACAAGATTAGGAAGCATTATAAAGTGATTTAGGAACCTCATAAAATCTGGGGCTCTTGGCTCTGACCTTGTGGGCTTAGAGATTAATCAAGGCCTAACCTTAGTATGTATGCATGAATGTCGCAAAAGTGGATAGCAGTTGAGGTTTTTACAGTCGGCTATTTTCGCTTGCTATTCATAATGTGTTTTATTTGTCCACCCGGTGACCGAGAGTTCAATGAAGATTGGTAGTCTGAATCGGGTTCAAATTCCGGCTAAATAGCTTGCCAGCTAAATGTCCATATCGTCTAAATGCCCTGTCGGCTAAATATTCTTGATGGCTAAGTGACCTGTCGACTAAATGTCCGTGTCTGTTAAATGCCTTGTCAGCTAAACGTTCTGTCGGCTAAATATCCTGTCGGATAGTTGCTGCAGGCTACGTGGGGAGCACGACTCGTTTCATAAGGTACAGTTTATATTATTTATCTTGTTCAGATCATTCGAAAAAGTTATAAGGTATTTCTCCCGCCTTCTTAGCGTGCCTTCGTGGTGTAGTGGTCTGCATGCTGGGCGCGTATTCCAGAGGTCCGTGGTTTGATTCTCGGCGAAGGTGTTGCTCATTTTTCATTTCTCCTGCTTCCAATTAACCTAATGTCTCTACAATGTTAAATACACGTTTAATCAAAAGAAGATAAAGCAGTCACAGTCTGTCACTTTATGCTTCGAAGAACAATTCTACAATTGCTCATGATTCACTAGCGAATTCGTTTCTCTTATTTACTGAAAGATCACGAAGAGAATTTCCAAGTTGGAGTCTCAGTGCAGGAATACTTTTTGTGAGCCAGATTCTGAAGTGTGCTGATCTGTCGATGTACAGCAATGTAGATTTTAGGCTTAGTTTAAAAAAGATGCCTGATCATGACTGTTCAATCGTCAACCCTTTCTGTGCAATGTACCACGAGGCACGTCTAAAGATATATGAGGTGAATACTTCTACAAACGAGCTACCTTGCAATTTCATTGGAATTTGCAAATTTTTCTTAATTGTGTTTTTTCATAGTGCTAGATCGGAAGCTGCAGATGAAGAAAATGACTTTCATGCTTGCCATCCCATTTACTAGATCTTAAACCATGCCCTTCATTTTTAACGGTTTATTTAAAGGCAGCGTTTGCGTGTCACAATTGACCACTACAGGAAATATATGGTCAAATAATGTATTTTCTAAATGCCATTACTGCGGACACGATGCACCGAGTTGGAATACATTTGAATTTCAGTTGGAGGAATGTCGTGTGAGCCGTGAACAAACTTCTCATTATGTTTAAGTTAAGCTAAAATTTTCATGCAATTCCCATATAGACCTATATCATTAATAGCCAATGACGTAATTAAATAACATTATTTTTAACTAAAAAATTAAGAATTGTGTAGTCGCTTGAAATTTTTTTATTTAAAATCCTTCTTAGTGCTTATTTTCGACTACTATTTAACCATGTAGGCCAACCTCTTTCTTTGTGGTCCGATAAAAATTTGGAATTTAAGCCTAAAACTTTTAAACAGAGCAAGCATTTCATTTGATTAACTTATTTTACTATTTGCTTAAATGCTATGCTTCAGATAAAAAGAAAAATTTTTAAATGTTCGCGACTGTATCTTTATTGTATAAAAAATCTACTAAGAACTAGTTTTCCCTACATCATCATTTAAATTTCTGTTACATAATTTTATTGTAAATATTCTGTTACATAATTTTATTGTATTTATATCGCTTCATAATTTTATTGTAAGAAGTAAAGACTTTAAACACAAAAATCTGTCCCTAACAACGAAGGGTAATTAGTATTTGAATGCGTAAAGGTAAGTCGATACTTTTTCAAACTCAGGATAGGCTGAGAAATTTTAAAAGTACTGCTTTAAGTTACACTTTTTAGATGCTCAGATTAAAGTTGGGATACTTAACTTTACGCAGACCAAACTGGTAATAATATTATTGTCGATTATAATATATTCGTTATTCGATTATAATATATTTTATTCCTTAAAAAATGGAAGATAACTGTGTAGTAGCTAAGTAAAGCATTTGAATTATTAGGCATTTCTCTCATTTGAGGTAATTAATTAACCACATTTTGCGCATGAAATTAAATATATAGCACTCAAAGGTTGTACTTCATAAGAATGTGATCTAAGTGCACTTTTTATATTATTTTCCAGTATAATTGTTACAGTATGTCCACCCAAACGAATCAGCCTTTAGTTAATGGAATAAATGCCAAGAAATAATTTCCTTCGAGGAATATATCTTCGTCCTAAATAGTGATTTCGTGCGTGTTCGTGTCATCTGGAGAGGAGAGAAGGGCATTTGAGGTGGATCGGCCATATGCGGCAAATTCAGTACTCTATAACCCTGACATTATGCGTGTCTCTATAAATGTAATCTAGATTCCTAAACGAAGAGCAAGAATGCAAACTCCATTTGAGACGGAAGTACCAGAGCCCATTAATACGATAGCTTTTACACATAATACCGGCTTGGAAGTTAAATTATTTAAGGGTGGCTGTGAGTGATGGATCCAAGCAAAAACTTATAATGGTTTTTCTACCAATTTCTTGTGAAAGATACTCGTAGTTTCAGGAAAGATAAAGCTGAAACAGTTTGGCGGTAATTCCACTTAAAATGCTTGCGTACAATTTAAATATATTGAAAGAAATTAAGTTAAAATGTGAAGTTAAGAAAATGGCAATAATACAGCCATTATCTGCTATTGATCCGGCTTTCTTAGAAAAGATTCATAGTTTTGAATGTGTTATAAAGTATCATTTAAGTGTCTAACCAGTTATTTTATGTTAATGTGCTATCCTACCAGCCTAATTTCCATTTCCCTGCAGGGATGTAAATTTTTAGGTGTTATTCAAATGAGGTAGAAAGTACTTAAAGGAAGGTTTTAGAGGGTAAAATCAGAACGGGGTTCTGCCCCGCTTGAAGGCCACGTTGCTAACTTTGATTCTCTCGATTAGTACTCTGCGGCGCTGAGTAATTCTTGACATTAAGCCTCCTTTACGCCGGCTTCGATTACAGTCAGCTTGAGCGCTAGTTATACTGTGAAGCCTTACTTAGTTTCTTTAGTTTTATTTCATTGATTATCTTTGATTTAAGCCAAAACTATTGGTTTCTGAAGCACGAGTTGGTGCCGACTGTTAAACTTTATTTAAGTTAAATAAACGGTCCTTTACACAACTTTCCCTGTCTCTGTGGGACTTATAAGACATAGTAAAAATTTACCAGTTGTCTTTTAGAGGTCTGGTCTAATTTGATGCTAACTAAGAAGGTCAGACCCTATAATATGAATTTAATTTTAGATACCTAAAATTAGATACCTAAAAAGTACCTAAAATTTAATTTTAGGTACTTTTAGAAGATAAATTAATGAATTTAACTTTAGATAAATTAATGAATTTAATTTTAGATACCTAAAATTAAATTTTATTAGGGAAAAGACAAAGAAGAATTGGTTCATCGGGCAAACACCATAAAAGTCAATTCTACCTTAGTATTTTCCTTTTGAATTTCAGCCAATACGAAAAGCAGGGAACATATGAGGGGGGCGTGGAGAATGGGAACTTTCTGCAGTAGTTGAAACTAATGGCAGAGCTTTTGTTTTGAGGATTGATCTGGCAATCCATCTCTTAGTTGCAATGAAAAAGAACTTCTTTTGTCTGGATGTTGACTGCCGCTCTTGAATGCTGATGAAATTATGTCGATAGCTGAAATAACTTTTTTTTTCGTTTATTTACTTTTTTCTCTTCTTAATCATGAGTTTATTTACTATTATTGCCTAGTAAGCCGCCTATTTTGTCAATGCCAGTAAACGGAAACAGAGGAGAAATAAATCTCACCCACCTCGTAAATGAGCTTCTAGTCAAAAATAAATGAAATGATCTCTTTGTTTCAGCTTTTTTCAGAATTGAGGTATTTTACTGATATCGTAATTTTTAAAATTCGCTTACAAAAAAAATATGTTTGTAAATGGAGAATAATTCACCTGCGTAAAAATATGCTAGCCTTAGAAAAGAATTTATTTACTTAAAATACGATCGTTAATTAACTTAGTACAGCGTTTACCAATCTGTGGTCCTCGAAGCATGCTCTTGTGGCCTTCGTAGATTTCCAAAAATAAATAAATAAAATTCAAATATGTTCTCGCATACCATACTATAGCTGAAGATCTCAGATTCTGTAAATTACACAAGCCAATTGTCTGTCACTTTTCCTACCAATACTGACATTAAAAATTTATTAACAGTTACCCTACCTGCAGACTTTCCACTCCAGTTTTAGCAACAAAAGCTGGCTTTAAAACGCTATACTTTTTTCATGAGATGATTCTTATCAGCATACATTAACACAGAACAACTATGCAAGAATCTGCAAGCTCATCCATCTCTTTAATGAGAGTACCAATGTTTATTTAATTTTTAGTTAATAAGATAAAGATTATCCAAACTTCATTGGACCTTTAATTATTAAAAACAAACGTAAATTTTCTTCTATTTACTTCAGTACGCAAGACAAATAAAAAATTAAACAAATTTTAATTCGTTCTAATTTTAAATTCATTTTATTTCAAAAACATAAATATAGTGTTAATAATATATGCCAAAAACTGCTTTCGAGAGGCAGAAGACTAAGGTAGTCCGTTGAGCATTCTAATTCGTAAAAGTGCTCATATAGAAGATTTAATATGAAAGGAAAATTGTCTAGTTATAATGAAAGATAACGCGAGAATGAAGGCCACGATTAGCAATATCCCTTAATAAATAAAGTTAAAAATCTTCAAACAAAGAAATGTGTTTAGGGTGCAACTTTTCTTTGCTGACCATCTGGAATTTTTCAGAAATGTAATATAATTTTTTGACAAGTATATCCCTATATTTCAGGAATGAGTTTTTATTAGTTTATCATGATCAGGGTCATCATTTTAGAGTAAGCGAATTAACACTTAGCGGTTACATTTTTCAGTTTATTTTCTCATTTACCCCGACTCGTTACCACTCGTTTACTCAATAAGCAAGCAAATGAAAGATGGAACAGAAGACTCAAAAAAGGACAATATGATCGGCTGCCTAACGAATTCAGCTATTATATGATATATTAATAATTATGAAAGTAGAGAGCTTTCTTGATATGTTGCTACAAAAAATTAGTAAAGCGGTGAGAAAACATATATCAGATGCTATGAGCTAATTAGAGAATAGATCCAAATAATAGTCTCTCAAGATGCAATGATGGGTTCTGCTATTACTGTAAGGAATTATGTGAAAATGTTCTTAATTTATTTGTTTTAAAAATTAAAAGGTTTCTTAGACTTAATTGATTGTATTTAGTCGACCTACCTGTAGCCACAGTTAGCTAAAGCATAAAGGGAAGATATTAACTGAATGCGCCTCTCATTTACACATTTGTCTTTTCATACGGAGTAAGATGTGTCCTATCCACATGCAATATTACTAGAAGGTCATTGCATAATGTGCTTGTATCTTTCTAAAAGTTACCTAATGGATGCGAAGACTTAAAAGTTCATAATCTGAACCAATTGTCGATGTCCTTATGAAGTGTTTATGAATGCTGTCGGCATCTTTATGAAGGTCACTTTTTGATTTGAAACTAGTTGTCTTCATAAAGAAGCTGGTATTTTTATACAAGTAAGGTTTTGGTTTGTCAACGTGATTACGTTATTGAAAACAGGACGAAATGAAACCATGATATACTTATGAAAACGTATTTCTACGTTTTAAACGTATTTCTACGTTTTCATAAGTTTTTGGTTGCTACTACTATGAAGGGCATTTTGCTGCTATTTAACGGTATCACTACTTTTAAGCTAGCCTTTCAGCTAGCTGGGTTAACTGTTCCAAATTATGTGGCTTTTTGAACATTTTTACAAGTTTGTATTTATAATATTTTATGAGTACGCTGGATGTCTAATTACTAAGATCTACTTCGCCTGAAATTTATTTAATTTTTAAATAATTAAAGATTGTAGCAGATACATTTTTAAAGAAACTATTTTAGGACTGCAAAGTTCATTTGACTTTACGATGTCAGTTTAGATTTTATATACGATAATCTTCTAATACTAATAATAAATCTATGTTTCAGGGAAACAAATCAAAAGTTGTAGAGCAAGCAGATATCCACAAAGGAAAGTGCAACATAAGATGTGAAGGCTCAAAGGAACGAAGATGTTTCAAAAATATCATTAAGAAATGATAGCAGAAAATTATTTTCTTAAATTTCATTAAGAAGGCTAAATTCCTTTTATTTAAGCATTTCTGCTTATGTCATGAAATTTAAACCTATAAATTTGAAAAATTTGTCAACGACTCTGTTTACAGTAATATTAACTCAGCACATTCGTATCTGGATATATTATTTATTAACATTATTGTTTTTGATGAAAAATGTCACTTTGTGGCTTACAATAATAAACATTTTATGTAAAATTAATAAATGTGTCCTCCCCCCCCCCAAAAAAAAAAGAAAAGAAAGAAAGAATTCGAGCATGATCTTCGGTTCCGAGTTCTTCGATCAAGAAAGATTAAACATAATTTGGTATCCACCGAGATTCGGTCACGAGAAGCAGCGCATCGTACATCGCGTAAACGGAGGAGAAAACTGCAGCAATTCTGAAAAATACGAAATCCAGTTATTTTATTTGCATTGAAATGGAGATTTGCAAGAGTATGTCAGTAAAATTTAGATTAAATTTGGCTACAGGGTTTCTAAACTTCAAATATATGAAATGATTTTATTTATAAAGTATTTATAACATGTATAAGTACATATAAATTATGTGAAGATCTAAAGCATGTATTTACATACACACACACACATATTAATTGTGCACAATATATATATATATTGCACACAAATAATACGCGCGTGTGCTTGCGTTCCATTTTTTCGTTTTTTCTAAAAGAGAAATATACTTTAATTTTTTTTTCAAAGACGAATAGATAAGATTTAAAATTTAGATAATTTTAAATATAAAACTGCTTTTATAAATTAAAAAATTCAGAACCTAGTGATTAAATACTATTTTTATATACACTGAAGAGCCAAAATATTATGACCACCTACTCAAAATAAGTTGCGCGACATTTTGCCTGCAAAATAACTGCAACTTGCCTTGGCATGGATGCAACAAGTTTTTGGTTGATGACTGGAGACAGGTGGTACCAAATCTCTAAGCAGCGGTCACGCAAACTTGAAATATTCTGATATGTTGGTGTTTGAGCTCTGAGCTCCTGCTCCATGACATCAAAAAAGTGATCTAGTTACGATCCGGCGATTTAGGTGGAAACGACGTTAATTGGAATTCATTCTTATGCTCCTTGAACCACTCCAACACAATTCTACCTTGTGATATGGGGCGTTCTCCTGCTGGAAGATTCATTTCCAGTTGGGAAGACAGACACTATGTAAGGGTGCAACTGATCGGCAATTATATTCAGATAGTCTACAGCTTTCATAGTCTGTTCTACAATAACTAAGAGTCCCAGAACCGCCTATGAGAACGTCCCTCAAATCATAATACCGCCACCACCAGCCTGTGTACGACCTTCTGTTGAGGAGGAGAGCAACTGTTCTCCCGGAAGACGGCGTACTCTGACACGACCATAGACGTGATGAATGAGAAATCGTAAATCATCCGACCTGGCGTGAATCATCCGATTCACGAAATAGAGAATCATCGACGTATCTTCTACTCATCCATGTTTCAGCCTCAATGTTCCCGTGCCCCCTGTAGGCGTAGCTAACTTTCACGCTTGGTCAACAGAGGCACATGAGAGGGACGTCTGCTGCGCAGTCCCATATCAACAGTCTCCTCTGAACTGTGTGTTGAGAAACACTTCCATTTAAACCTGCTATGTAATGGACTGTCCGCTGAGCCACTTTCTGGCACCATTTTTGCTGTACTAAGCGAGACAGTCTCCGATGTCCTTAATGTTTGATCACGAGTGAACGCCCAACACCTTGGGGCTACTGTTGGTTTCACCATCATTTACCCACTTTGCATAAATACTAACAACGGCATATCGTGAACATCCTATCGCGCGATGATACAAATACTATCAACTCTCCATAGCCGAGTGTTGTAAACTATCTTAGGAGAAAATTTATTAGGGTTAAATCTATTTTTAGTTTAAGAGAATGAATGCACCATCGGATGGACAGCTTGAAAGCTTCCATTTCCTATGGCAATTCTACAGTCTCTCACTTTATGGCCTGTGCCATCCGGAATAAAACCATTTCTTTTCAACAAAAATTCCAGTTGTAGTGTAGGCAAAGGTCTTTTAAACATGTCTGCATATATCATTTTCATGTTTTAGCGCCGTAATTTAACGATTCTTTGGTTTTATAAATAACAGACGCAGGGATATTTTACATCTATGTCTTTAATGTAACTGCTCCCTTTTCTTTTTAGGAAAGGTTTATGTAGGATATTTTGTTCTCGAATATAATGTTAGCTTCTACTTGAATGAAACTTAAGTCTTCCATTAGTTGTCTCATCCATCGTAGCTAATGCAAAGTTAAAGTTAAAGAGATGTATTCAGCTTTTGTCGAAGATAAGGCAACACAACTGTGTTTCTTGTTTGGTCATGAAACTGCACTCTTTCCTGTTTCAAATTTGTATCCCGACTGTATTTCCTATCATAGTTGTTTTCTGCCCAATAAGAGTCGCTGTGATAGTTGACGACTGGTTGACCATTTGATTTTAGGTGTAATTTGCAATTTATTGTAGCTGTCAAGTATCACAGAACTTAAATTATACAGCCCCAATCTGATGTCGATAGATGTCTTACTTTTCTTTTAAGCATTACAACAAGATTTGCTTACAACAGGATTAGCTTACAACATTACAACAGGATTTGTTGGGTCTTGCTTAATATAAAAGTGCTCCCATTTCTTCCCTGTAGTTTTGATTTACCGGGAAAACTATTCTCTTGCTTGTTTTTGTTCTTCATAAAGTAGTAGTAATGGGTGTATAACTTAGTTTCGTTTCTGATTCTTTGTCAATTTGTTTTATTATACTGTAAGATTCTTTACTGTGTACTTTAAAGTTACAGTTGGATGTGAAGAATCTTAAGAACTGATAAGCGAATAATCGCTTGAGTTCGTGGTACAAGAAACAACAAGTACGAAGGGTGAAATAATCCTTTATTATTACAATAAGGTTTAACAGAACTCCGTCTTAGAGTCGTACAATAAAACCGACACTCGGGCTTGAACTTAAGAGACTAAAACTAATCTAAACTAAAAAAAAAGAGATATAGCCGAAGCTATCAAGATTCTAACCGAGTTGGCCTCTTAACGTTAATAGACTGCAAAGCTATCAAGGGCCTAAAGTACGGTCGAGCGTAATAATAGCTTACGAGAGAGTAGCTTAAAAAGGCGGACGCGTGCAGACAGAATACCTGGTATCTGTCTCATTAAAACCGAAGAACTTCGCGGATAAATACCACTCTTCCACAATTTGCATTCAAACGTGATTCTAAAACTACGTTCTGTCCGGAAGTTGTAAGTTGAAATTCAGAAACGATAGGAAAGGAAGTTTAACTCAAAATTTAACTGTTAGATAATATAATCCTTACAATACTCTTAATCCTGTTAGCCTGATGAAGTTTAAATCTCCCATCATTTTAGATTTCATTTTCGATTCCTAAGTATATAAATACTACTCCATGATTTCTAATGTCAAAATATTCTTTGAGAATTCGTTAAAACTTCTTAAATTTATTCACTCTTGTAGCTCCGACTAATATGCCATCAACGAATATCATTATTAATTTCTCGTATTTTCCTTGTTTAATGTAAACTAACATGGGTCAGCCCTTCCTTGGATAAATCCTTGTTTGCACCGAATTTCAGCTATTTTACGATTCCACTTTTTGGCTGCCTGTTTTAGCCCATAGATACTTTTATTTAATTTACAGGCTATGCTTTCTTCTCCTGACGAGACACAATCGTCTGTTTGCATATATATTTCTTCTTCAGGTCTCCACATAGAAAAGCTGTTTTTACCTCGAAATACTTTACATGCATGTTCTTTTGAGCTGCTATTGCCAATATAGTATTTACTGTAGTGTATTTTAAACGACTGTCCCAAACTTTTTGTTGTACTCGTGCTCAAATTTTTTGCACTTCACTTTACCTACTAGACGAACTTTATATCTTATAACGTTTCCTGAAGTGTATAAATGTGTTTTGAATGTCCATTTATTTCCAAATGCTTTCTTTTCTTTCAGAAGATCAACTAGTTCCCATGTTTTTTATCTCTTTAGTGATTCTATTTCTTCTTCTGTGGATTTCAATCCACAGTTTATTTTCTTTGTTTGGAAAAGTTTGTAGTTCTAGCCAAGTGTTTAGGAATTTTTATATCTTCGTTCCTTTCCACGCATTAGAATCTGTTTGGCGGTATTCCCTTAATCGTTGTTTGGGATCTTCCCGGTAATAAGGGAGTTTCTTCTATTTGGATTTCTCCTGCTGCAGTATCTGACGTGATTCTCTCGATTTATTTCCTTTAAAAGGCCCTTGTATTTCCTTGTTCTGATCATTTACTTGACAAGTTATTGCTTCCTTTTTGTTTTCATATAATATTGCTCTTTCTTTCATGCTAACTTTGTTTATATGTGGCACACAAATTCTGTATCCTTTAGTAAGATCACTGTAATCCAACCAGAATTCCTTTTTCCTGCTCTTACATCTAGTTTACTTCTTTTCTGCTTTGGAACTTAGCAGTAAACTATGCAGCAGAAAACTCTGACGTACCTTAAATTCTACTTTTAATTGCTGAGCTTGTACAGCGTTTTTTCGACTGATCTTGATGGCAGTCCATTTTGTAGCTAAGTGGCTGTAATTACGACTTCGCCTCACCGAATCAAGAAATAGGCATCTTGTCATTTCCATTACGTAGCATTTTTTTTTCTATTGTGGTGAATATGCTATAGAGGTCTGATGCTGGATTCCCTCTTCATTTAGATATTCTCCAATTTCTATGTTTGTGTATTCTCCTCCTTTGCCCATTCTTAACACTTTTGGCTTCTTTCCAAATTTGTTCTTTGTCATAGTTACAAATTACCTTAACATGGAGATAACTTCATCTTTTGTAGCTCGCAAGTAGACTTTTGTGTATCGTAAATAATCGTCGATGAATGTTATGAAATATTTCTTTCCTTCTAGAGATCGCGTGTCAATCGGTCCAAAAACATCCGAATGTATCTAGTCCAAAACTAGCTCTGTTCTGTAGTTAAGTTGGGATACGGCAATTCAGACATTTTTCTTCTAATGCAACATCCGCATTCTTTATCTTTTCAATTTCTCGATCGATTCTTATTTCGCTTGCCATGCCATCATTCTTTAGCCTCTTCATTGCTTCATAGCTTTTTGTGCTCAAGTCTTCTATGCCAAAGATCCCATGCTCTTTTCACTACTTTTTGTAACTGCAATATTGGCTTTTTTCCTTTGTGATTCGATTATCTCATATAAATTTCTTTCTGTTTTAGAATTTCATATCGCAAAGTTGCTCATTTTATTTTTCTTCTTTATTCTAAAAGTATGTTTTTCAAATTCAACTGTAAACCTGTTGTCTGTGACTTTTCGTACTGATATTAGTCCTTCGTCGAGGTCATATCGATCATATAACATGTGGCTCCTGAATCAGCTCACCAATTTGAGTTTTGCAATTTTCCTTCTTTGGTGACTTCGAACGTATAATTCTAATTTTCTTTTCATCTTCGCATGCCTCCTCGTTTACAGCTACTTTCAAATTTTTTTTCGTCTGTGTGTGTTTATTTCTTTAATTTCCTTTATTCCTTGCTTTTCTTTCTTCATAAACGGATTACTTTCGTTTTGTGTTTTTCTTTGTAGCTGTCTACGAATCTGCATTCTTTTTCTAAACGTCCTAACTTTTTCCCATAGTTGCATACTTGTTGTTTGAAATAGTTTAGTTTTGTGTTCAAATTTATTTTGAAAGCAGCTGTCTATTTTGAAAGCAGCTCAAAAAAAGCTGTTTTGATGGCTTTTTGGTAAGCTGCTTGGTAAAATTGCTGCAATATGACTGTCTTTTATTTCTTCTCGTATTCCTCGCAGTTCGTCTACGATCTCGAGCGTTTTCTTGATATGTTCTTCGAGTTTGTATTTGTTTTTTGATTTTAATGCGTACAGTTTGCTGAGAAGGTAAGAGATTTTACCTTTCGTGAATTTCCTTTAAATCGTTCCATATTTCTTTAGCTGTTGTTTTATTTATTATTTGTATATCCTAGTTGTCTAATACGAGTATACTTAATGTGCACAGGCTGTTTGCACATTTTTTACATGATTTCGCTTAGCTGTAAAAAAAAAGAACTTGGAATTTTTTTAACTGCAACTATAGTTTGGAAAGTATAAATTATCGTGTACTACTTGACAGTTTTGTTTTCATGCTAAATATAGCTTTTAAAGAAGTAATGATGGAAGCTACGTTTGTGCTCTGTTTGAAGAAATTTATTCGTATCTAGTTATTAAAATACGTTGCGAAAGGCATGGTTTTCAACAACAAAGGGGGGAAAAAGTCAAAATTTAGCTTCAAGTGGAAAAATTGTTCTAAATACATATCGAAGGAAAAAAACGGAATATTTCGAATGTTGAAAAGGTAAGATCTTTATTGTTAAAAAAAATCTGCCAAGACAGTTGCAGAATTATTAAAATGCTCAGTATCAACTGTAAACAAAGTGATTAATGTTGATTCGGATCTTAAAAAGGCAAAAAAACATTACGTGTATTCGTCTTTCTCCACAACATATCGCCGAACGCAGAACGAGCTTCAGAATTCTTTATGAGAAACATTTATTCGGACAACAACGGGAAAATGTTGTTACAAGAGACGAATCTTGGATGTACTTAAATGACTGCAATAAACAGAGATCCATTTATTATCATCAAAGAGGAGGGAGAAAAATCTTATAACCTGGTTCAGGGAATCCAAAGAAATCTAAGGGATTTATTATTGTTTCTGGTTTTTCATCTAACGGCAAATTAAAAATAAGGAGAGTGGAGAAAATTGCTAACATCAACTCCACATATTATCAAAAACATATTTTATACCCAATTTTCAAATATGAAATATCTTCTCCTTACACACAGTGTGATAAATCAGTAGAACTGCATCAAGACAAAGTAAACAGCGACACGTCAAAATCTTACTGTTCCTTTCCTGGAAAAAAATGGAATAAGAAATGGGTATCAAGGCCATACCGTTCACTCAAATCCCTAACAAATCTTTTGGTTTATCACCGTTGTCAAGCATGTATTTTTTGCGCTTTTGGACTTTTAAAAAGCGAGTTGTCTAAACGTTGACCTACAACCTCATTAGCCTTTGGGAAGTTGCCCGAGAGCAATACCTGTTTGATACTACAAAAAGCATTATTGTCTTAAAATAGATAAATATGTCTTAAATATGCCTTAAATATGTCTTAAAATGCTTAAATATGTCTTAAAATAAAAATCAAGTAACTAAGTAAGTAAGAAGAGTAAGGGTTATCAAACAGAATATTTGAAACATAAAAATTATAGGTAAACTATTTCTGTAATTACAATGAAAGTCGTCTAAAAAATGTGCGAACAGCCTCTGTAGCTTGTGCTTCTTCATCTCTTTTTATCCACTCAATGGTGATTTCATTTAGTGTATCATTCGCAATTAAATCCCCTAAATTATCCTTTTCAGAATCATTTCTATTTTTTATCTCCACAGCTGATGGTTGCTAGGGTATTATTTCACAGCTGGGTATTTATTTTCGCAGCTAGTAGCTATTCTTCTTCTGTTTTTAAAATGCGCAGTACACAAATATATTATAGTTTTGTTTCGCTTTTCGAGAACAGGTTTGGCGTTTTGCGATTATCCAGTGGTAATTTAAGACAGAGTTTGTTTTTTGTTTTGATTTTTATTCTTAATAACATACCTAGATATGTCTTATGCATTCGGATAAAGTAAATACGAACTCACTCTCATAAAAAAAAGTAGAAGGAATGCGTAGTTGCTTTGTTTGCCATCTAAACGCAGTTAACTGGCGACAAGCAAATATTAAAGCAGATTCACAGTTTCCTACGCCGTTAAGAGATACTCCAAACTGGGTAAACAGAATCACAATTAGAATGTAGAAACATATTTATTGTTAGCTGTAAGAAAGGAAAATATACCGCGCGGTGATACAAACACTATCAACTCTCCATAGCCGAGTGTAATAAATTTTAGGAGAAATTTGCTGTAGGATCAAGTCTATTTTTAGTTCGGGGGATGAATGTAACGTCGGATGAGCAGTTTAAACGCTTCCATTTCCAGTGGCCATTCAGCAGGCAAATTGTTGTCTAATCAAGCACCAACACCAGTGCAGTTTCTAAGATAGTCCCTTTGCAACTGTTGTGAATCGTTACATCAGCTTGCAGCACAGTGACTTCTGTGATTGTCTTTGATGCCTTTCCTTGTCAGTCAACATCAGTCAAATCTGCTGACGTATTCAAACTGTTGGTGCCATTTGACTATAGCTGGACGCGACAATGCATTTACACTGCATACCTCCGTTATTTCACGATTAAACTTGCCACAACAAAAATTGTACTTCACTTTCAAGTATTTTTCCGGCTAACGTCTACTTTACTTAAGTGTTACCTTGCATCTCTTACAGCTCCTACAAATATTTTTTACTTTTTTTCCGTAGAAAAGGGTCGACACGAGCTCGATCCTCTGCGTGAACCACTTTCTTTGCATAATTCTCTTAAGTGATGTCAACAACTGTAACTTATTTATGAATCTTCTACGCGTGATACTAATGTGATCCTAAAATGTAGTCTTTTTGTTATTAGCTTATCTTATATCCTTTGATAAGTATTAAATATATCTTGCTTTTACTGAAATGTATAAATACACTCGTGTACAAAAGGTCAGCTACAGATGTTAAAAGAAACAGTACAAATCTAAAAATGGAAATTAAAAACACACGATTTACATCTGAAGTAGAGGTTGCATCATCGAATGCAAAAGCATGAGTTAGCAAGACACCAGCATCGTAGTGTCATCAATAAGCTGTGGAATCTTTACCAGAAGGATCGAAATCCCTGTAGAAGACGTGGATATGGATGTCAGAGGATTACCACAACGGCAGACGGTTGCTTACTTTTGTTATGTGCAAGATGCCGTAAGTCACTAACAACACGACAGCTGACGTCGCATCTGTCTGCTGCTGCATGATGGCCCATATTCCGCCAAACTGTGCTGCGTCGACTGCATGAAGGTAGACTGTGCGCCTAATTATCTGTGGTTTGTGTTCTTTGTTCCCGTCACATGTCAGAGTGTTGCTCAATTAGACCCGTGAACATCGTAGTTGGACACCAGAGCAATGAGACCACGTTCTCTTTACAGATGAGTCTCGATTTAACATCCAGAATGATTCCCGATGTACAGTGTTATGGCGAGAGCAAGCATCATCGAAAGAGACCATTATAGAAGAGCAGGCTTATTTGTATTGGCTAAGATAGCAACGAGAGGCCTCACCTAACTGTTCATAGTTTCTGGTGGTTCCGTCACAGGCGTCCAATATCGCGACGAAATTCTATACTTTCTTGTGAGTCCTGTTATCGCTGCAATGGGTACCGACGCGATATTTAGGGACGGTAACGTCCGTTCGCTTAGAACTCAAGTCATTCAAAGTTAACTGGAGAGTGAAACCATTGCACATCTGCCGTGACCTGCTAGATCACCGGACCTGTATCCTATAGACTCTCATGTATAGAGCATAATATAGCGTATAGAACATGTGTGGTACATGTTGGGACAACGGATGGCAGGTCGCAGTGTACGGCCAGGCACCCTACACGGACTCCGATATGTGTTGCAACAGGAATGGGTGCCACTGCCACAACGAGCGATCAACGACATTATTGCCAGCTCGCATCGCCGTTGTCAAGCATGCATTTCAACTAAAGGGTAGCATCCCTTTTATTAGTGTTATGTTTCCATTTCGCATTCTTCCGACCCATTTGGTCTTTCGCGATGTGATGGTCGAAATACATGTGTTTTTGTATGTCTTTGCTTTATTGTTTTCTATGTGGTCTAGTCACACCAACCTCTTGGATCAATTTCAAGCGTATCTATTAAATAGTTTTTGTTTTATTCTGTCTTTTGCCTTTGTTGCTTATTTTTGAAGCATGAGTGTAAATGCTTTAGCTTTAAAAAGAGAAACGTGTTGCAGTACCTTGTTCTGAATGTTCCTAATGTGATCCCTATTATTATTATTTCCCTATTATACGTAATTATTCCAGGTATAGGACGCTGTTTTCTTTAAAATGGATTTTAGAAAGGCATTTTAAAGAAAGTTATATTTTACAAGCGCAGCCAAACATTTAAAAATCGTATTAAGATGGATTACTTTCCTCTACGTTTACATTAAATGCATACATATTTACTTACCATTATTTGTAACCTTAAACATTCTTTTCAGGCGAAATGTCATCGACTTTTATCTGTTCATTCCCATTAATATGTATATTGCTATCAGTGATCAAAGCTTGTTTTGAAGAGAACATTTTGTCCAGTCTTACGCCAGTAATACATTATAAATCTAATTGTTCCTGAAAAGAATTCGACTAGAGATTTAGAAAAATGTTATCAAAGGGTAGTTATGTACAATGCAATCAACGCACGTACTTACTCCAGGGCCTTAGAGAAAACGTCGACAGACCTTTTTTTCTCGCTTTAAAGATCCCCACATTTACTTGGAATCAAGTGAGATTTAATTAAAACCTTACTAAGTCTTACTAAAGAAGATCTTATTTAGTCTGCAATGCTTTCGAATGAAATAGCAGTGTTAACAACTTTTCATTAAAAGGGACGAAATTTTGTTAATATGTATCACTCAAAATCTTAGAAGCGCTATGTTGGTGGAGTAAATAATGGAAAAACACTTTTCATTTGAATTAAAGAACAATTTTAGATTCGTTCGCAATCGTGTAAATTCTTTTAAATTTTGGAAAAAGTAAATATTACGCGAACCTCGCCACATCGAATGAAATTATAGTTTACCTATTATGCAAATGTTCCATATTTAAACTAAATAAATTGTGAATAAGAAGGGACTTATTTTGCAAAGAGTATATGATACTAATAATTCGAAACGATCGAATGATTTATCTTAAAAAGAGAGAAAGAATATACTATTTAAATATCTAGGCCTGCTTGAATTTGGTTTTAAATTAATGTTAAAAATCTCAAGAATTTTTACTTTTAAACTATATTGCTTATATACTATTACATTTTAGAAATATCATTCAGAAACATATTGAATATAATTTCGAGTGTGGTTGGTCGATTAGAAAGCTCCAACAAGTGACAAACAAGTTAGCATTTTAAATGTTTCTATTAAACAGTGACTATGAGTACTCGGGAAGTTGTTTGAGTATAGCTAAAGAAGAAGAAATATTACTTTATCAACAAGTATGATATTATTGAGTATGATTTATCAACAAGTATGAAGTTATCGACATCAAGAAATGATGCAAGCTAAAGTAATAAGAGAAACGGCGACTTAAACAGTGAAATTAAGGTGAATGAATGTTTAAAGATTTCTTTCAAATGCGAACGAAACACGACACCTTTCTTTAAAAAGACATCCACAAAGGCATCGTGTATTTCATCATCTCACATTAACGAAAACCTAAACACTAGATCTCTTGGCTGCAAATTAGGACTACAACCACTAAACACTCTTAATGCTGACCATGTCATCCTCTATGAAAGACATCTCAATAAGTTGATAAAGAACTCATCTATAAACAAAAAAAGTCCTAAATTCAGATCTTGGTGAAGGCAGAACATTTTCCAAATAGATCGGAATACATAATATATGTCAGTACAAATAAACTATGGACTTACTCATGGCGCTAATAAAAATTTAGGAACTAGACTGATATTAACACTATAAAATGAGATTTACTATCGTAACAGTACATTACCATGTAATTCTAACCATGATCAATATATGTAATACTTTATTGTGTCAAAGAAAAATTATTATATAAAAAAATTACAAATTATTCAAAAGTAACCAGCAAAAGCTTAAAAATTTACGTAAATTACTCCCAGACATTAAATTTTCCAGTTTATAATAAATAGTTTTGTTTTCAAGAAAACAAATTAACTAAATTTTGAAATAAGGAATTAAACCTTGCTTAATTAATTAAAATTGTTAGGAGCTGCATCTAGAATTAAAAGAATTTCTAAACATTTGAATCTGAGGATTGATTTTAAGCTAATTACATCAATGCATTATTCTGAAAGTAAAGTTAATTACCTCATTAAATCAATACCTTAGAAAGTAAAATGAAACTAACTTAAACTCAGTGTCTTTATAAGTAAGGTAAAATGATCATTCTTCTCTAGTGCCTTGGAATACTCGTGAAATCAAAATATATTTTCAAATAATAATAAAATTCCATCTCATAAAATATAGTATCTCGTTTAACCCGTTAATATGCTTGAAAATTAATAAATCGTATAAAAAGACCGGTACATAATGTTTCTAAAATTATAAGTAGCTTTCTGCTGTATAACCATCAAACCCATAAATCGGATTCCATTAACACCAACACATCAAGACATTTTTAAAGCATAAAAATCAGTAACAACATCAATCAAAATATATATAATCTCGTATATTCAAATACGATATATTAAATCTCATTGATCATTCCGGGTTAGGTATTAAACAATATTCAAGAACTGATTCAGAAGCCAAACAACAAAAATCAGCTTTATATTTTCAAATTTTCACAGGTAGTCCTGTGTTCGATGGTTTGACCGAACCATCATCCTCAGCTGCAAAAGCGCAAATGAACGAGATAGGATATAATGATTAGATAAGATAATTTAGTTTATTCTCCCATCAATAAAATTCCGAGTTCCATACTCAAGGACCCCTTTCTGGATATGAATTCCTGGGGTATTTACAGGATTCCTTGCCAGTGTGGTTTAATTTACATTGGCCAAACTAAGAGAGCCTTAAAATTTCGCGTCAAGGAACATGAGGCATATGCTAAAAAAAAAAAGGAAACATATAAGTCTTCTGTTGCCCAACATTGCTGGTCCGAAAATCACACTTTCAATTTTTCTGCTGCCAAAATTATTTAAAAAACATCTTACATTGGTGAACTGGGTTTTATAGAGGCATTTCACATTAAAAAAAAATCTTTCTGTTCTAGTTAACGACCCTAATTCCAATCCATCTTTGCCTTCAGCCTATAAAGAAATCATGTTTTAAGTTCTGGTTTCATCAACAGATGGTGCAGTAGCTTATCTCCTGTCCAGGCTTTCTTATCTTGTCTAATCATTATATCCTATCTCGTTCATTTTCGCTTTTGCAGCTCAGGGTATGGTTCCTTTTCCTCGTACTTTTATTCAAGGAGCTTAGTAATATCAGATCGGTGGGTATCTAGAGAAAGAGGCAGCCCTGAACGCCACTTTTTTAAATGCTCCCTCACAGTTGAACATCATTTAAAACTTCCGAACTCAGAAAAAGAAATAAATCATTTTATAAGATATACGGTCAAGAACAAATATCACAGAAAGGAAATCATAAACATAATGAGCAATATGCACATCTTCTCCTGCTCGTTCTCTTTGGCGTTTTACTTACATTTTTTAGTGTCTTTTCTGGTTGTACGAACGGGTTTTTAGTTTTATTTGAACTGGGGATTTCAGTTTTCTTTTCAGCTCTTTCTTGCCTGCAAGTGTCATTAGACCTTCTGTAACTGAGAGAAGAAAACCTTTCATTGTTTTTACATCATGATCAGGTTCGCGAACAAACTTAAATAAATGTGTTTACTATACTCGCATCTAAAAAGTAAAAAAAAAAAAAAAAAAAATCATGTGCCACCATTTCTTGCTTTTGCGGTCTATTTCATATAGTCCTTTCAGTTGATCAATCAGTCGACATATCCCATATTCTTATTGTATGAAATAATGCTGTTTGGGCACAGTACTTTTTTTTTTTTTTTTTTTTGTCTTTCCATCTCGTTCCTTTCTATTAATTTCTTTCATTTCAGTTGCCTTTTCCAAGCAAGACAGGATAGAAACGGATCTTTTATCCTTCCATTTTATGCAATAAATTGAATCATCGCTAACTGAAAAGTCTATATATCCTCTTGACATAAATTTGTGGGTAGATACTTCCGATTTATATTTACAGTGCCACATGCATAGATGCATCTGTGTCTTTAAAAAGCGAAACAAATTATGACTACTTCCCTTTCTTCTTCAGCAATAACTTCAACCTCAGTTATTCTCTCCTGGATTTTAATTTCATCTGAATCAGAAACTGACATCTGAAGCATTTGAGTCGCAATCGGATGGCAATTCAGCAAAAAGATCCAAAGCTTCCTGAGTTGTTAATTTTTTCCTAGACATTTTAGCACATCAGAGCATACAACGGATGTAAAAGCGTGCGCAATCACGAAAAAAGTAGATGCAAAAAAGAAAAGAAAAAATAATCGTGAGTGCTGCCATCTATTGAGCGGAAATTCAAGTGTGTGGTGGGACAAATTTTAACCCACTTATTTCAACTGCAAAATTAATGTTATAAAATATTGAATACAATTAAGATTTTTGAAAATAAAGTACTTTTGAATATTAAAAAGTATCATACATATCATAAATTGTATACCAAAATTTTTAAAATATTGAAAAATGCGAGATACAGGGATATCACTCTTGTGATCCTATTTTGAATATTTTTTGCTTATAAACTTAAGCCCTGGTATAGTAGTAACATCTACTGAGAAAAATAATAACTAAAATAGATTATTTTTAAAAGATTAGAAAATTTCTAACGGAAATTGCTAACTGAGAAAATAAATATTAATTAGGTGGGACATATATTGACCCACCATGCCGCAAAGGGTTAACACCAACCTCTCGAGAAAAGTTTCGGCTCGCAGATTATTTAGAGTGCCCCCATGCCGCACAGATATTCTACATTTACAAACATCCATGCTTTCTCAAGGATACGAACTCGGACCCTTCAGTACGGCAGTCATCGTCGCTAACCACTATCCCGTGGACGGCGTTAAGTTCCTATAACTATTAACTTGTACGCAACAATTTCTTAAATTTAATAATATTGAAAATATTGAGCAGAACGTTTATAATATTTTTCAAGAAAATTCAGCAGACGCTTTATGAAGATTTGGTAAAAATTTTTAGAACATAAATGAGATAAACGTAAATGCCATGACGACATCTAAAAGTTATAAATTCCAGCGGAACGTAAATAAAAAGTATACCCTTGTTGCCAATATAAAAAAGGCATTTTTAGTTTAAAATCGTATGGTGAATTTTGAGTTTAGAAAGAAAATCTTTTAGCCTTTATGATACCGTTTACCTACAAAATGCATTTTAACCGAGAACGTATAATCTTTTATTCCCAAAAGCTTATGTGCATTGCATAAAACTCATATTTTATTTCGCTGTGCAACTACCAAGGCTCGAAGAAAAATTTTTAAAAGCAAATTCTTTTGTTTGAATTATTGGAATATTATTTTGCTTTTCGGAAAATGCTTAATGCATTCGTATCTGCTTTATAATACTCTACTAGTCCTCCTTCCCGTTACTGAAATGTGCGTTTTTATCTATAACACATCAACAGCAACTTTTTTTTTCTGTGCTCAAACTTTTAATGTACGAAAAATTTTACATACTTTAATTTACCTATATATCATATTTTCAGTTCTTCTGTGGAGCTTGAAACATAACTGATCTATTATGCAATAGTATGTGTGTATTTTTACTTCCCTGTACGAAGTAAAAGAAGTTTTTTAGTTGGTAAAATTTTCGGGTATCATATTTCAACAGAAATACCAATTTTCACCGCTCCCGAATCCATTTGGACGATTTTTTTGCGTGACATCTGTATGTACGAACAGAATAAAGAACTTTTTTTTTTCAAAACGTATTTAAAGTGGATTCAAGATGAATTTTTTCGTGAGGTCTGTACGTACGTGTATAATTTAATAGGCTGTATAAGGAAATCATGTGATGTCCACAGCACATGATTTCCTTATACAGCCTATTAAATTATACACGTACTCCTGAGGCAACAATAAAGATGTCATAATTGAGGAGATTATTTATTATTTTCATTAACTCTGCCATTTATTGCTGTTTTTCTTTAGTAAAAAACATGATCTGGACACCACATGAGTTCCTTATACAGACTATCAAATTATATACTTTTTTTTCGGTTGCATTTTATTTAAACTTATTTCCTCGAATTATTCTAACTTAATTTCCTGATCTCTTAAGACAAGTTGAAAATAACATAAGCAATTGTAAGTTTAAAAATTAAATACCTCGGTCATTTTTTGTCGAACGGGAGTCCAACTTCTAATTTTATTTTTCATAATGAAAATAAAACTTTCTTAAATATAATTGTAGAAATAATGCGACGGCATTAAAAGTTAGATTTTGTTACTTGTAGAAAATGCTTTCCTAATGTCAAATTTTGTAGAAAATTTGACATTAGGAAAGCATTAATATTTTCATTATTTAAAACAGTTCTGTAATTCGAATTGTATGACATCGACCAATGATTGTGAAAATAAAGGCCGGGTAAGGGAGTGGGTATATATATAAATTTTTTCTGCCAATTGCAATAAAAAAGAGGTGCATAAATAGATGTTACAGAAGTCCCATATACAAAATTTCTCTGTTCGACGGTTTATCGTTTCTGAATTATACGATATATACCTACAGGCATACTTACCCACGGGTGTCACGAAAAAAATCCATTTTGAATGCACTGAAGTCCATTTTATAGTCAATTTTGGAAAAAACAATCCTTTATTTTGTCCGTACGTAAACACATCAAGGGGGAGGGAATTGTCCAAGTGGTTTCGGGAACAGTCAAGATTGATATTCCTGTTGAAGTGTGATACCAGAAATTTTTCTCAATCGCAATACTTCCTTTACTTCGCAAGAGAAGGTAAAAAGAATGACGATATTAAAATTCTGCTCTTGGTTTGCACGAGATCGAAAAAATTCAAACAAAGACTTTATATTCCTAATCACGAAAATGGATTGATCAAGAGAGAATTCTTTTAAATTTGTTTGCTTGAGAAATGCTATAGAAATTCCTATACTGTGGCACAGGAAGAAGAGATACTGCGTTTATATGGCTAGCAATTTTTTGTACATTTATAATGATTTTAAAAGAATGCTAGAACTTCACGGGGGTTGAAGCTGCTGCCGTCGTTAAAAGATTTACATACCTTTTTCACTGCTTAAGAGTTTTAACTGTTGCAGATTTTCCTCAAAAAAACAAATAAGCTCTGCATTTTCAAACTATTGATAGCTATAAAGGCGTAAGCAGGAATATGTAAACCAATGTTAGATATTTATTCATTAAATGCATTAAGAATAGTCCCAACGAATTTACAACAAGTTGTTGATTTACGAGTTTACATTTCATAAAGTCTAGGAGCCGTGAATCTGTGAGAGGAAATCAATTTCCGATTGACTGTGAAAATGAAACATTGTAAGAAAATAATAACGCTTTTAAATATTGCGTAAAATTATGCAGGGTGTCTCAGTACCACGATTCAGAACTTCTAGAAGAGATAGGGTGCACCCCCAATGACCTGGAATCATATAGCAATGCATGGTCTGAAATGCTTTTCTGACGCGATAGATCGCGTTGCGCGAAAGTCGCAAAGTTCTTGCAGGGAATCGTCATTTCGCATAAGGACGCAGAGTTAGTAAGATGAATAATTGCACGATGTAGATTGTATTGGGCCAGACGCACAGCTCGCTTGTACGCGGAACGATAGCCTATGAGGGGTACACCCAGCCATAACTTCTTTGCAAAGTTGCAGAGGAGGTTAGCTGAAACAGGTTCTTTTCAAAGAGCTGCCGTGAATCAGGCCCGATCAGCACGGACATCGAAGAGAATGTACTACTACATCAGGTATAGGGAACCTCGCAGTAGAGAATGTACTACTACATCAGGTATAGGGAATCTCGCAGTAGGGGTTTACCGTTCCTGCATCCGGAGGATTCTCAGAGAAAACGAAATGCATCTGTATCACGCGCAGCGCATCTAGGCACTTCAATCAGGCGATCATGCATCTCGTATTGCTTTTGTGCAATGGTATCTTGAAAGGTGTGCTAGAGATCACCGTTTTCCTGCTAATGTGTTGTTCACTAATAAAGCATCCTTTACAACGAAAGGAATATTCAACGCATATAGCACCCATCTCTGGGCGGTATAGAACCTTCATGCAACATGACGTCGTGCAATGCAGAGTCGGATTTCGTTTAATGTCTAGGCCGGCATTTTGGGGGATCACCTGATCGGCCTTTCCGTCTAACCGTTTGTAACTACTTGAGCTTTCTGCAGCAAGCCATGCCACAGCATTTAGATGACGAAACGATTTCTACATCAATGTGACAGGCAATGTGGTTCCAACATGATGGGGCACCTGCCCATTTCAGCCATAACGTTCATACTCATCTAGACATCAGATTTGGCCAACAGTAGAACAGACGTGGTGGTTCAGTGCGTTGGCTGGCTTGATTACCGGACCTATCATGTCTTGATTTGTTTTTCTGGGGGGCATATGAAGAATATGGTTATGTCATTGACAACGCCGTGGAGCAGGTTGCACGAGTCGCAGTAGCTGCCGGGGAAATTTGAGATATGCGTGGAACATTCCAGAATATTCGGAATTCCATGCGCGTAGATGTGAGGCGTGCATTGAAGTCGGTGGACGAAACTTAATACATAATACAGTCGGTGGACGAAACTTAATGCGAAACTTAATACCAGTGTAGTGAATACTACACTGGTGTGCAAAAATTAAGGGCGAAGTCGAAAAATTAGCATATCAGCTGAACGAAGAGGCAGAGCGGACAGAAAGACCAATCGGGAGATTAAGTAAGGTGATGTACGGTAGCACATGCGCAGATATGCAGGTAGACGTAATGGGGGAGTGTCTGAGTAGTATAAAGCATGTTGTCGGTGTAACATCAGTATTTCTGGCAAAGAGATTGCACGCCGTATAGCAGTTAAAATCACACCGAGTTGCTGCCTCAGCGAGAAATGGCGAATAATCAATCTGTTAGACGACATCTGGATACTTTTACCCGAGGTCGAATCATTGGGAAGTTGGAGGAAGGCCGCAGTGTGACAAGTGTGGCTGCAGAGTTCGGAATTGCTCACAGCATCGTTTCACGACTTTGGAGACAATTTCAAACTACAGAAACAGCTATCCGGGGGTTTAGTAATGGTCGTCCACGAGGAACCCCACCCGCAGATGACCGGTATATTGCCTTACAGGCCAGAAGAAACAGGCGGCAGACAGCGGGAGAAATCGCTAGACACACGACACAGGCGACCGGACGACCGATATCGCGTTTTACCGTGGCCAGAAGTAACGGTGGTGGCTGCACGGTGGTGGTCTGTTTGCACGACGCCCTGTACGGTGTGTACCTCTAACGGCTGCCCATCGGAGAAAGCGTTCTCTGTGGTGCCGGGAACACCGGAATTGGAGAGACAATGAATGGGGACGAGTACTTTACAGATGAGAGCAAATTCAGTCTGAGTAGCGATTCTCATCGCATACTCAATCCCATCATGTATGGGATTTTCTAGACAGACGCTTGGCAGCTCGTACCTTACCACCAGTAACGATTCCGGAGCTTCGATTGGCGCTGCAAGACGAATGGGCAGCAATGCCTCAACAACTCATTGACACCCTCATTCTCAGCATGGGCAGACGCTGTGAAACCTGCCTAGCAATCAGGGGAGATCATATCCCCTATTAAAGACCGGATGTTTCTTGCTGGAAAGAGCGGGGAAGCCGCAATCATCCCTCGAACATCATTGAAATGGACAGGTATGGAGGTGGCGGTGTTCTCGTTTGGGGAGGCATCATGCTTGGTAGTCGTACAGACCTTCACATCTTTCGACGCAGGTTCAGTCAACGGAACCCGCTATCGTAACGAGATTCTTCTTCCATATGTGCGTCTTTTTAGAGGCGCTATGGGTCCGCAGTTCCTTTTCATGGACGACAATGCACCATGTCATCGCACGGTAGCTGCCGAACAGCTCTTAGAGAGTGAGGATATTGAACGTATGGATTGGCCGGCACGATCTCCGGATCTCAATCCCATCATGTATGGGATTTTCTAGGCAGACACTTGGCAGCTCGTACCTTACCACTAGTAACGATTCCGGAGCTTCGATTGGCGCTGCAAGATGAATGGGCAGCAATGCCTCAACAACTCATTGACACCCTCATTCTCAGCATGGGCAGACGCTGTGAAACCTGCCTAGCAGTCAGGGGAGATCATATCCCCTATTAAAGACCGGATGTTTCTTGCTGGACTCCCATCACAGGGATGTTTCGGCCTTCAGTCGCATTGCGCTCCATGCTACTTTTTCAATAAAGCTTCTTTTTATCCGGCCCACCAGCGGCCGAGCGGTAAAGTCGCTGAACACTGGTAGTTCGGTCAGAGGTTCGAATCCCGCGAACGGGCATGGGCGTTTTCGTGGTTTTCCCCATGTGTAACGTGTATGCGAGCCAGTTTCCCTTAGAAAGTCCTCCACGAAAGGCATCCCTCCCCTTAGGCAGATAGCCCTAGTGTGCTTTGCCATAATTAAATACACCACCACACCACACCACTTCTTTTTATCCCTCTGATTTCTCTTTTAGTAAGTGTTGCTTACATTACTCATGTCCTTACGTATTGGGGATCTTACGGTATTAAATGTGTTGATTTGGAAAGCTTTTGTACAAAGTTATATTGAAAAAACCGTCTCGTCCTTAATTTTTGCACACCAGTGTACACTGTAAAAAAAAATCTGTAAGGTTACTAAGAAAACTCATGGAAACTGGGATGCTATGGGTTATTTGAGTAACAGAAACAGGTCTTTTCTTTGTAACATTACAAGAGTTTTGCCTGTAATGGTTACAGATCTTTTTCTTGTAATATCACAGCATATAGTTATGTAAGTAGAACATATTTTTTTCATGTAAATTCCCAAACGATATATCTGTATTCGTTACAGATTATTTGCGTGTAATATTACAGCAAATAATTATGTAAAAAGGACATGTTTTTCTCATGTAAAATCTCAACAGATATATCTGTAACCGTTACAGGTTATTTTCTTGTATTATTATAGCAAGTTATTATGTGAGTAGAAGATACTGTTGCGTGCGTACGGGTTCGTTATGAAATGAATGCACAAGTCCGATGAAAAATGAACAAAAATTTATTATTATCACAACAAAAATGCTTAAATTTTCTCAAATTATCATGCAGTATTACAATATCTCACAGTAGTTATCTTTTAACTACTCAAATGTCCAATAGAACGTAATTCAAAACAGCTAAAGAACGCTAATCCGCGAATTCGCTACAATCAACAACAGTAGTTTTCTAAACAACAACAAACTAAGCAACTACTACAAACTGAGATGTTTTCCTCCTTTTATAAGATTTTAAAATCACGCGCTAGAATTTTCCAGTACTTTCTCGAAATCAAAAAGAGATATTTATTTATTTAACGCACGCGCTCTTGTATTTTTAATTTTTCCGGCTTAGCTTTCTTTTAATATTCGTCACGCGCTGCACTGCGCGAGAAATAAAACCATTTAATTTATAATTGAACTAACATTAGCTTTTTAAATACCAAATTCGTAACACTGCCCCCTTCCCAAGGACTGCACGTCCCGGGCAGTACAATCCCTGGACAGGAGCTAAACTTACAACTGTGGCATAAATGCAACTGAGGCATAAACATTACATTACAATATCAAACAATATAAACAATAAATGCAATAACTAACTTAAACAAATCAAATGCTATCAAATACTAAATACAAAAAAAAAAATACTAAATACAAATCAAATACTAAATACAAATCAAATACTAAATGCAAATCAAATACTAAATACAAATCAAATCAAATACTCATTTATAAACAAAAAGGACCATGGTTTGATACTATTTACAATTATTTACATTACGTACTATGGCCATAGTAATAAGCTAACCTGTCGTAAGAGTTCGAAGACTCACAGGTCCGAGCCACGACGTCATTCGTGTTCAGCACTGTATATGGACCATCCGAAGGTGACAATTTAGGACTCAGTCCTTTTCGTTGAATCGGGTTCCACAACCACACCTTGTCTCCTTTGTTGGATCTATGTCTAGTAGCTCGCGTGTCGTATCTGGTCTTCACTTTCTCCGTCGCCAAGTTGACTCGCTTTCGTGCAGAACGGTGCATCCCCTCAAACCGGGCCTGGACATCTTGGATGTGTTCCTCAGGCGATGAAGGCGCATCCGTAGGGCGACCAAACAGGCGGTCACAAGGCAGACGATGGTCTCGACCGAAGAGCTTCTGGGATGGAGAATAGCTGGTAGTCTTGCGTTTCGTTTCGACCCTAGCATTATTTCGGCGGCTTCCCGAGCTGGGTCTTTCGGACAAGGACCATGGTTTCCAGGTGAGGCATTTCCAGGTGAGGATCTCTTCTGAGGATGGATAATCATGCCACCAGATGCTGAAAGCAGTTTGTTGTTTTTGAAGTCTAAGGAAAAATTGTATTTCCTTAAAAAGTCCAATCCGAGTATGCATGGATCTGTGATATCCGCCACATATGCCGTGTGATGGTAGGCGGCACTTCCAAACGTGATGTTCACGTTTAACTTCCCAGTTATGTCGATCTTGTCATCAGACGCAGTCTGAAGGGTAACACAGGATGGCGTCCAAATAAGTTTATCTTTAAAATGTTCAGCTAAATCTTTCCTAATGATGGTTACATTAGCTCCTGTGTCAATGATCATATTGCAAGGAACTCCATCGATATTCCCATTGATGGACAGTCCGTTATTGTTGCCACTCACCATAGAGATCTTAAGCGCTTTAAAACAGGGTTTTTCATTATCTGGCAACCTCCGTTCCTTGATATGGTCATTAATTTGTTTACTGCGTCGTTGCTCAGAAATCGTCTCAATTTTCGTACCCTGGGGTGTTCTGCAATTCTTTCGTACGTGGCCTTCAGCTCCACAGTTCCAGCACTTTGGTTCCTTGTCAGTCCTTTTCCTTCCCGTAGCATTTAATTGTCTGTTTAAATCGTATGCCTTATTTTCCGTGCTCTGGGGAGTTCTGCAGTTCCTTCGTAGGTGGCCTTCAACACCGCAATGCCAGCACTGTACGGCCGGTTTCTTGTCACCAATATTCTGTCTCAAGGCGTTCAGTTGTCTAGTTAAATCGTCTAGACGAGCAGTGACTTGATCCCCTGGCTCCTGGACTTGAGCAGCTATGACTAGATGGCGGTCTCGACGGGTGGCTTGCTGGGCTGCCTCAAATTTCATGGCATACACTAAAGCGCTTTTCAGATCTTTAACATCCGCCATTCGCAGTGCTTTCTGTATTTCAGGGTCCCGGATGCCATCGATGAAATATTGCAGGGACAGGATTTCCCTTGTTTCTGTCGGGCACTCCGAAAAGGCGTGATGTGACAGCCTTTCAACATCGTGGCGAGCTCCTGAAGCGTTTCGATGAGCTTCTGTTGACGAGATTTTAATTGGAGCCTGCTGTAGTCTTTTAAACATTTCTCGCCGAAGCGCAGCTCCAAAGCGCCGGATAGAGCTTCGAAATCTAGCCTTTGATTTTCGGGAAGCGTCTGCAGGATATCCGAGGCGAGCTCCTGAAGCGTTTCGGTGAGCTTCTGTTGACGAGATTTTAATTGGAGCCTGCTGTAGTCTTTTAAACATTTCTCGCCGAAGCGCAGCTCCAAAGCGCCGGATAGAGCTTCGAAATCTAGCCTTTGATTTTCGGGAAGCGTCTGCAGGATATCCGCTGCGTCTGCTCTCAGAGAAGCGGCGAGATGACAGGCCTTAGCTTGGGAATCCCATCCATTCGCATCCGCAACGATAGAAAATTGTGTCCTATACACCTGCCAGGAGGTCTTCCCATCATATGTAGATAGTTTCAGAACGGAACGAGCAGGCATCGATAAAAATTTGAAACCTTCAGAATTGTTTCCTACCGTCGCTATGCACTTCTTTAGGCTGTCAACTTCTTTGGCGACGGCAGCAGAAACCCTATCATCAATTTGTTGTTCGACGGCAGAAACTCTTTCTTCAAATTGTTGTTGGAAGGCCGAAACTCTTCCTTCGACTCGTTGCTCCACAGCCGACACTCTATCTTCTATTTCATCTTTGACAGAAGAAACCTTTTCTTCAATTTGCCCGACTTTATTTTCGACAGCTCCTATTCTGTCTTCCATAGCCTCAAATTTACTTTCTATTACGCAGGTTATTTCTCTTTTCATTTCGACTTGACCTGCTTCAATCTTTTCTTGTACAGCTTTTATGTCTTCTTTAAGAGTTACTTGACCAGCTTCCAACTTTTCGTGAACGGCTTCCATTTCCTTTTTAACGGATCTCATCTCTCCTTTAACGGAATCTTGGCCCAATTTCATATCTTCCTTAACGGATTCCTGGCCCAATTTCATTTCTTCCTTAACGGAGTTGACGGCCCCTTCCATCTTTTCTTGGAAAGCAGCAAATGCAGTCATCATTTGCCTGAATTGTTCTTCCATCGCTCTTGTTATTGGCATTCAAACCCCACTCCTGACACCAAAAATTGTTGCGTGCGTACGGGTTCGTTATGAAATGAATGCACAAGTCCGATGAAAAATGAACAAAAATTTATTATTATCACAACAAAAATGCTTAAATTTTCTCAAATTATCATGCAGTATTACAATATCTCACAGTAGTTATCTTTTAACTACTCAAATGTCCAATAGAACGTAATTCAAAACAGCTAAAGAACGCTAATCCGCGAATTCGCTACAATCAACAACAGTAGTTTTCTAAACAACAACAAACTAAGCAACTACTACAAACTGAGATGTTTTCCTCCTTTTATAAGATTTTAAAATCACGCGCTAGAATTTTCCAGTACTTTCTCGAAATCAAAAAGAGATATTTATTTATTTAACGCACGCGCTCTTGTATTTTTAATTTTTCCGGCTTAGCTTTCTTTTAATATTCGTCACGCGCTGCACTGCGCGAGAAATAAAACCATTTAATTTATAATTGAACTAACATTAGCTTTTTAAATACAAAATTCGTAACAATACTTTTCTTACGTAAAATTCCAATGGTTGTATCTGTAAAGTTTTCAGATTATTTCCTTCTAATATCCCATTAAGTAATTATGTGTGTAGAATATATTTTTCATAGATAATACTAAAGGATATGTCTATAAAAGTAATAGATTTTTTTGTCTAAAATGATGCTTATTATAATAAAATATATTGAAATCAAGATGTTTTGAGTAAAACAATATCTGCATGTGTATATCGTTATACAGATATATGCAAATGAAGAATAATAGTTTGGCTTTTTAAATTAGTCAATTTGACCTCAGAATAGCATTAATTTAAAAGATGTGCTTTCAACAGCAATGTTCTTTTTCAAAAAGTAACATTAGTCTGTTGCAGAGTATCTTTGTTTTATGAAGAGAAACTTATGTCTGATATTATTGAAAGGCCTTTCATATTATCATTTTGATTAATTTAAAAGTTCATATTGATATGCTACTCCTTATATTTGCCCTGTAAAATAGCTGAAAAAAAATAGTACGTTTTATTTGCATGTTTTAGTGTCAGTTAATAAGATATGTTCTAGAACTTTCTTTTTAGTAATTTTAGCTAAAATAGACACATGTTGCTTTAGATTTAACTTACATGAGTAAACGTGTTGCATGTTGATATGATCATATTATTACAGTAAAAGACATTTTGTGAAATATTTCTATGAAGAACTCAGAACAGCTGTTCTTCATATTTCAAAAATATGTTCTGTCCTTCTAAAAAATGACATTATCAGTAAATTAAAGAATTCAACATAGCAATGAACTTCATTTTGTTACTACAAGGAATTCAAAATTTTGTTCATACGCCTTGAATTACAACGTCTAACTAATCTTTTTATTCTTATCTGCACTCAGTGTTTGTCAACTGTCTGTTATTGTTTGAAATAATGCATAACTTTTTTACTTACCTTCAAATAATTTCCTTTGAATTAACAGATAGAAGTCTTTCATTAAAAATTTAATGTCATGCTTTTTGAATAAGCATAAAACTTTGCCAACTGACCTTAATTTTTAAAGCCTTGTTTCCCTTAAAATTCTTAATACAATTATGCCTTTAAGAAATTTATTTCTAAAATTAATACTTCAGTTTAGCTTAAAATTTAATGCATTTTAATTTTACCTATAATTTTTTACAAACATAATATGTAATAAATCTAAGCTTAATATTTACCATTTTTACCCTTTCGAAAGTGATACTAAAAAGTATACCTAGTTATTATAAATTTCGAGATTCGCATACAAAATTGTGAAATAAACATGTGACAACAGAAAACAAACTTTATGCTCTCTCTATATTACAGCATGTTAATTAAGAAGTTTATTGAATTTATAATTTTATTGTGAAACACTATGAAGCAAATGATATGCTAATTAAAATACAGAAGTAAAAATAATTTATTACTTAATTCATAAACTTTACATAAAACCTGAAAAAAAGAATTAATTAAAAAATAACATAATATAATTTAATAAACATTTCATAAAAATTCGTTTCGACTGCTTGGAAAAAATGAATGGTTTTCCCCTCTTTGTAAACCATGTCTCCTAAATAAAGAAAAAAACATTTCTTTTAAAATCATAATCATGCTCTTAAAAAGCTTATAAAAATTATTTTAATAGATGTTTTAAACATGTGCTTATATAACACTTTTAATCATATTTCTTTATAATATCTTAATTAATTAAGAACAGCTTAAATTCTTTAAAAAATTGGATTACAGTGAACCGTCTCATTACGACAAGCTACCTCAGTCAATCACTTTTTAAATTAACCAGCATTCCTCATAAAATAACTAATTAGTAAACATAACTTCTCTAGGATGCCCACTATCATTTAAAGATCAAAATTTTCAGGAATCACGTATAGCTAGCTTAGAGAAGGTTCATTCTACAAAAACAGCCAATATTCAAATATTTTCATAAATGAAGCCACCATAGTTATTAAATATAATATACAGTATACTTATATTCAGAATTCAGAACTTGAATGAATTTCTCGAACTGTTTTAGCATTCGAAAAATATTATATTTATTACCTTAAATTTCTAAAACAATATTACATATTCGTCCAAAGGAATCACTGGGACTCGGACAACATTTTCCCCCTAGCTTTCTTTTAGCACAGGATTCTGAATATGTTTTAAAGATTTAGGTAATGTTTGTCTGCATAGTGGTCATTTTCATCTTACTAACTGATTTGCTAGTGGATTTTGGGTGCATGGCCTATCATTGATGAAACAATAATAGTGAACAGCTTCAAGAAAATGGGGATATCTAATGCTCTTGATGCCATATTCCGACTTATTTTTACTAATTTTATCTTCCGAAAATGAAGAGGGAAAAATTAAACGAATAATTTAATTTCCAAAGGACACAGTCACAGTAGGAATATAACAAATGAAAAGTAATCATGGATAAATTACTACTATCACAATATTATTTATTTAAAAGAAACCTCTATTTCAATAAGAATACACATAATTGCAACATCTAATAAGTTATCTCATTTCTTCTTTATAATTTGAACTTCTGTCATTCTCATTGTTGTTCTTGCAAATCCTTAGGCCTCAGATCATACATAAATAATTAGAGAAGGTTGTGGTCCGATGCTTGCTAGGGTGAACATTCAGCTGATATGGCAAAATTGCACAGTGAATGGCAGTTGGTATTTGCTTTCACTATCATAGATCATTGTTTGTATTAGGCTGACATAATATTCAACAGTTAGAAGAGAAAGATTCAACGGGGCCTTAAGTGTGCAAAAGTTTGCCTTTGTTAGTATGACGAAAACAATCATTATGTTGATAAATCCATTTTAAAATCTTGGGATATTCATTTTCTGAATGCATTAAAAGGGGGAAAATTATGTAAATATTTTTTTAATTTTCAGAATCTGGTTCTAAAGCTGGGTGGGGTGGAATATGCAACGCAATACGGTAATTCTGAAGATCATTGCTCGTGGCAGTACAAACTAAACGGTGATAACTTGCATGCTGTAGAAGAAGACACAAATTGCAGTTCCAGATGCATTAAATGCTTTGAGGTCTAGGGAGTAGCAGTGGGCAATACTAAGAGTGAAATTCAAGGTATAGGGAAGTAGGAATGAAAATTACTTTTATCAGATAACTTAAATGGTTATATTACTAAGCGTTCTTATTGGAATATAGGTTTCTTTTAAATAATAATACTATGATAGTTACCAGTAGTTCATTCATGAATATTTTTGATTGGTTATGATCTTATTGTAATCCCATCCTTCAAAATTAAATTGATTGTTTAATTTCCCCCTTGATTTTCATACTATAATATAAAAGGAGGAAACAAGTCTGCAAGTAAACATAACTTCTCTTTCTCTCTATATATATAGACATGTATCTTCGTGTGCAACTAAGCAAAACAAATGTGACTTTTTCTTCTTTAAAAAAATTGTGTAAATAAATAGGATGAGAATTAAATTCATTTTAAAGACTTATGACACATGAAATATACATGATCAAAATAAATTAGAAAATTAAGTTCAAATAAATTTTAAGCTAAATTACGTGTTGCAATGTAAGTTGCAATAATTCAGTTGTAATAATTAATACTAACAAAACCAAACATCATATTCCCATTCTGAAAAGTATAAAAATTCTTCTGCAAAACTGAAAAAATGACCAACACTTTCGCTTATTTGATAACTTTCAAATTCACTCCTTTGTTTGCATTTAGAATTTATAACTTTAATTTTCCACAGAAATTTGTTTTTGATTTTAAAAAATTTCACTGGCATAATTTCATTCACTTCAGCATATATTAATAGATGCAGAAGGTTTTTGTACCTTACATAATTTTAAATCTTATGTAAACTAACGTAATTAATAACAAAATCAAAACATAGATCAGAAACTGCATAAAATTTAATTAATAATTACTACTAGTGTCACAAGAAATGCTATGAAATTAATTAATAAAATAAGAATGAGATAAAATATATAGAATTAATATTCCCCATGTGTGAAGTTTGGAAGTTTTACGTTAAATATTTTTTTTTAATTAGTAAGTATTTTTAAAAATGGCCCCTTAAAGCATGGGACCTTTCGTAATTAGAACTTGCAAATCCACTTCGCTAGTCTTTCATAACATTGCTTTTCTTTTATTAACAAGAAATATTGCATTCAGTTATTTAATTTAAGATATTAAAAATAATGCTACTGAAAGGCATGAATACTTACTTAAATTTGAAATTAATTTGGTTAACTTAAAATAATATTTAAAAAATAAATCTTCATATATACGTCTAAAAATCAGACCTTATTAATTTTCTTTTATTTGAACGATATCTGAATTCCTCCTTAGTTTGGACTAGTAAATCATTGGGCAATTAAATGCCAAGCTATAAGAGAACTAATGTAGTTTACAAATGCACTGAATTTTATTTCCGGTATTAACTTTCAAAGAAAGTAAAATTTTCTGCATATTTGCATCATTTGGATTGATAGAATATGGCAAAGCATGCAAAGGCTATCAGCCTAAAGGGAAGTATATATTCATGGGCGGTTTTGTAAGGAAAGGTAGCTTGCATTTCCATTTATTCATGTGTGTGTATATATATATATATTTACATTGTTAATGCTAAAATCAATGCTTCATTAAAAATTCATTATTATTTTATTTTTAATACAACATACAGATACAGAATTGTTTTAAATTCCAATAAACAATAATAATTTATTTTTAAGAAAACTTATTTTGTGATTTATATATTATATTACATGAATAAGAGAAACATTTATCAAGAAACGTATTAAACTTGTATTAGCAGATTCATACTATCCTAGTAACAAGACTATCATACTTCAAAACTGTATTAAAACTGGGCAAAATAAAATCAACATAAATTCTAGATTAAATGTTTAAAAACTTATAAGTATGCAATGGTAGTTATATATACAATATAATATATGTTGTCATTTATAAAATATTAATGAAATGATATTTTTGGAAATAATGCACAAAATTTTAGTTTTGTTTTATAATTAGTTTAACGAATTGTTAGAAAAATATTTTAGGTCATTTCCATTTTTCCCCTGTTAATATTGGTATATTAAAGTATATGGAATAATTAAGTTGCATCTAGTTAGTAAAACAAAACATTACGAAAAGTATGATACGGCATATTTTTAATCAATATAATTACTTCATTTTGGAGTTATAATATTTTCGTAAATTAATACCACTGAAAAAAATATTATTACATTAAAGGAATAAACGAGATTCTCGACCGCGTTGTTCAAGTTTTTGTAATTTTACTTCATAACACACTCGTACATAAACATATTAGACTGAATTATAAACCAGGCATAACTAATTAGGTAATCCTAGAAAAAGAATAAACTAAACCTAGTAAGCAAAAAATGTATACATTACATTTAGAATTCTAAATGTTTATATAAACGTTTCTCGCAAGGCCTGCCGGAAAAAAGATGTCAAACGTTCTTTGGTCAGACGATTGGAAAAGAACGCTAACATGATTAGTTTTGTTTTCAACAACCACATTACCATTTCAATTAAATACCACAAACAGTGATTAAATTTTGGAATAATTAGTTTTAAATAATAATACGGGCAATTTAAGGCGTAATTTATCGGATGCACAATGACAAAATACTACTATTAGATCTGCATTTGGAATAAATATTTTGCACTCTTTCAACTCATTAGACATTACGAACACTGATATTAATTAATCGCAAAGCTCAAACGTTTAAATACTTACTCACTACATATAACAGTGCAAAGTGCATGAGAATAATCTGCATAAAATGAACAAAAAATATTTCAAGCAGTAATTGTAAACATTTTCTTACTTACCTGCGCTATACAACCAACATGCATTCAGCCATGTTTTTTTCTGCAACTAGCTTTCAAACACTTTTCTCCTGATTGGCTAATTTCCAGTCAGTCACGTGATTCTTCCGCGCGGCTACTGAAACATTATCTGTAATGCTACAAGCAAATCAGCTGTTACCGCTACAGTTTGCTTTCAACCTGTTACCATTACAGGAAATTCTTCTGTAACTTTTTTATTTCTGTAACTTTACAAAACTTTTGCCTGTAAAGAGCGAACTTTTTTTTTTACCGTGTAGCTTTGACTCATGCTACTTTTGCTCAAGTAAATTTATTATTAAACCTATTTTTAACTTACCTGGCGTCTTTTAATTCCTGATGTTTCTGTATACACCAGTGCGTCAGGACCCTGCACTGATACATGATTCCGAATCACCAGTTTGCACCTTACCCCTGTTAGAAGTTCTGAAACGTGGTACTGAAACGTGGTACTTTGCATATTATAAAATGTCTACTAAAGCTTATGATAAAAGCACTTATTATTACTAACCAAATTTTATCAAAGCATCTACACTAAAATAAACACTACATTGACAAAATTCTCAAAAAAAAAAAAAAAAAAAAGCATTTTAACACGTATTTTAGTGTACCAATCTCTAAATGAGAGCGCAGATCAGAAGACTTTCCCTAATAAGATACATTTATATAAAATAAAACAAATTTTACTTTTCAAAACAATAAAGTACTTCAAAAATGTAACCCCCAGGATGAATTACTTTAAATTACATGACAATTATCGATGATTTTCGCAAGTATTGCACATTAAGTTTTTAGAGGCATTACGATTTTTTGGAGGAGGGCAACATGAAAAATTAGCAACGCCTTCGCCGGGAATCGAACCACGGAACTCTGGAATACCGGCCCAGCGTGCAGAACCACTACACCACGAAAGCACGCTAGGAAGGGGGGGGAATACCTTATAAAGTTATGATTTGAGAGTGATGTGCTGGGTTTTAAAAAAAGTTTTCTTTTCAGTGATGTATTTTAACACATTTATAGTTATTAAATAAATAATATTGGAAATAAGATCAAGAGTAGCAAGATTTGTCAAATGCACATAACAGAGCATTTTTGTTTGAATGTATTATCTGTTGGATATGTCTCACCAAGCGATTGGATTACTGCGCATTTTGCTTCTACCTCTGTTCTCGTTAAGACGCTACCTTGGTGCTCTCTTCTTTCGTAACAACATCAAAAATGTAAATGTTCTTAAATAGGCCCGATTAGAGTGTCAAATAAATTGTAGCCGCAGAATTCAATTAAAATAAAGAAGAATATTTAATATGCCTCGACTGCCAAGTTTGCTGTTTACTACGGATTCAACATTCTACGTTCTTCTGCAGTAATATTGCAAAATTATTTACATTACATATTTATATATAATGTGTGTTTGTGAGAAAGAAAGGGATAGATACTTTAGATCTTGAGACGAAGATACATGCAATCATGCCTTTAGTGTGATGAATTTATCAGGACTTGTATGTCTTTTAATCTGTTTCGGGAATATGACGTGTCCTGAATAGGAACAGGGAGTTTACTCAAGCTATGTTCAAGTATGTGTGGAATGGACGACACAAGCAGGAAGGGTTAATTTTACCCTTTATTGTCCACGATATTACAGGTGCCCCTGGCACTTCGGGATACAGAGACCAACCACTTGGGGTCTGAACTTAAAGATATAAAAAACTACTAACTAAGTAAAAATAAGAGTTAACTGCGAAGTGCTTTACACAGTTGACTAACGCTGAGACTGGCCTTTTAAATTATTACGTATGTAGTACGCAAAGTGCCTAAACTACAATGCGTTTTAAATATCAAGAGGACTAAACCTCTGGCCTTAAAGGCGGACAGCAGCTGATTGGAAACTCGCGTGTAATACAGTGGCAAGGCGGCTCACTTTCTCCCTATCTAACTCCGCTCTTGGCAAAAATCCACAACTTAAATACTTGGGCGTTAGCAAGTACAATTTGCATAAAATATATTCACGCGTTTATTCTGGCCGGAAGTGGGAAAAAAGAAATGATAGTAAAGTTTTAAAATAAAATAAACGTTAGTAAAACTTAAGATCCTTACAAATTAACTACTATTCATACTTCTGGTTTGAATAAAATAAAACTCCATATCCTCCTTTTACATGTAATTATATTTGGAAGCTATATATCCAGTAGTTTTCCTTTTAGAAGATTTAAACTATAAAATTTTATCATAATTCCTAGTCAGATCATCTTAGGAACTTCAGAGACAGGTTGACGTTATATAATTGACTTTTCAACTCGACTGGTATGCTAAAGCAGAAATACAGTTACTATGATACTGCTAGAGTCAAGTCAACCCCATTGACCTAAAGATCTAGTTTAAACGCAATAAAACTACCCTTAAAAGAGATGATGTTTTGGTATTTCCAACAAAATATATCCAACAAAAGAAAAAGCAGCAACCTGAACCTCTAGAATAAAAGCTCATTCTTTGATATAACTGTTAAGCATTTTATCCGCTAATACCCGGTTTCAGAAAATTTTCCGAGGCGCTCTGAGAAATAACTATGCCATCAGCCGTCAAATTAATACGAGTAATCATCGATCATTTGTAAACGTGAGAGTCAGGAACTCTATAACGTCTTACTCGGAAATGTAATTTCCTTTGCGAAAAGCGGTAGCTGAATCATCTGTATAAATATATGGACGCTATAATGCAAAGCATCTTAGAATTACGAAAAGAACGTAAGTCTTAACTTTGCTTCTTAAAATAAAAATGACTCCAAAGAAAATAAAGTTATTAAATTAAATAATATGTTGCACGCGCATAAATATACACTGTGTCTTAAACTATCTTTGAGTTCATAAAAAATAATGGTATATGACCAGCAGCCAATCAGTTTGACTTATTTTTGCATGCAGCAGGAAAAGGCGGCTTGATGAATCTGTTTCTGAAATGAAAATAGCGGCGTTTCATTATCTAGAAGCGTGGTAAAAACAATTTCGTACATAAAACATTTCCTCGTCAGCTTCTCTGATAAGTTTGATTTTAATGTTTATCCGTCAAAAGCATCTCTTTATTAATACTCTTTTATGACACGGAAGAATCTTTGAAGTAGACCGTTGTCAGCCCTTTAGAAACAGCAAATACTCAAGGTAAGTGGCAAGATCACTGAATGCTCCAAATCAGAGAGAGTTACACACATTGTTTTAGGATATTAAAATGTCCTCCCCCCGAAGGCAATTTAAAATGCCATACAGTGTTGCTCGTAAGCCGGGGACATGATCGGAGAAGAAAAACAACTCTCAAGATATTGTTTCCCACAAACGCCTCCGCAATAGAAACTTGACGGCAATGCAGCTGAGCTTGCAGACGCCACTGGAACTTCTGCATATCGGCGGGCAAACTGTGCAGAAGAATAAGAATAGTCTTTATTTCAAAAAACGGATTCCCTCCAATATATAGATAGATGTAAATATACAGAGAGAGATAGGTAGATAGCAATAGACATAGATACATAAATATCATTTTGAATGGAAATAAGGGCATTAAAAAATCCAACGTTAAAACAGTTGAGATCATAAAAAATGTAATTTATTCAAACAAATCACTACTCACTAGGACATACCCTTATGGATTAAACACTTAACCTTCATAAATAAGAATAAGAATTTAACAGCACTACCTATAGCCAGTTTAACATATTCAGTAACAAGAGTATTAGAGAAAAACGAGAAGATCGCATGAAAAATAGCAAAATTTCTGCTTTAGATATTAAAGAAACTTCAAAATAAGTTTCACTGTTTATTTAATGAAGTCAACTTTTCCAAGAATCGCTTAAAACTTTTACACATTTTTACTCACAAACAATTGTTTCAACATTTCTTCCACGAAATTTGCAATGGGTTTACAGTTTTAAAAGATCTAGTACTTGATCTTATTAATTTTAAATTTACAGTAAATTACGAGAAAACCACTAAAAATTACTGTAAAATTAGCTTTTCATCCTCATTTTGATAGGATAAATTTTAACACGTGCAAATATTTTTCCCCATCCATTGACTATAAAACAAAAGTATATTTTAAATACCAAAAACATTGAGTAACCTGCTTGCTAACCACCACGAATGATGATGCTGCTTGTTGCTGATGCAGCTTGTTGCTGCGAAGATTCAGAATTTCTTCCTTTTACTGATAAAGACTACCAACAAATTTTATTGAAGGTACATATTAAACATATATAAGATTCAAGGCTTCTGTTCAACATTTATCCAAGAATCAAGGGACTCTAGTTTTTTACTGTTTACTCATATATGTATCAAGCTATTCGCAGTTCGTCAATGTGAGCCAAATTTCGCAGCGCGTATGTTCGTCGAAATGTATACGATAATACCACTGGTTATATTATAAACATTTATAAGAAAAAAATGATTACGCAATGAACTTCATGCTCTGCAACATGAAACTGCAATTCCGTAGATGAATAACAAAATAAACACTTCAATATATTTAGATAAATTCATAAAAATATATACACACATCTTTTATATCTTATCGAAAGATTCAAGAAATAAAATCAATAAGGACTTCTTTTGACTATCCACTTGAAATTTGCGCAAATAATGCTTGAAAGCAGAATGTACAATTTTTTTTATCCTAGTATGGACGCATTATAAAAAAGCTATTTCCTGAAAATGTTATCAGATAATAAAAGGGAAAACCAGTATTTTGGATCACATGTGAGGAATTTCCACAAAATCTGGTAATAAACCTAATATATAAACTACTTTATAACTGAGTATTACTTAAAAAAGGAGAACCCACTAATAGTAACTGAACAAATGATAGGATGGATTATTGTGTTTTTCTCAACGAAGAGCTAGTAGTATGATGAGCATAAAAGCTGTCACAAAAGAAATTTTAATCTGTGATACAAACTGAAAAAGAATATTTTGAAGCTTCTTTTCGTTTATTAATAATGGAACTAGCTGAAGCAACGGTAATACAAACCTTATTTAGATTAAAGGGTTTGCTGTTAGAGCATCTAATTTTATCTGATTTAGATCCTTAACTTTAGAGATTCTTATTGCACTCTGTTACGCCATCCAGTGCCCGCCGTAAGAGGGAGCTGTTTAATCTTGCTAGTTTTTCTGTATCAAAGTATATGTATAGAGAGTAGGAATAAATGTCTTGTCCTGTTTAACTGCTATATGGGCCTAATAATTACGATAAACTAAAGTCCATGATTTTAAACGAATTTCAATCAACTCCTCAAGAGTGCTTAAATCATTTTCGTTCTACGCAAAAATTGTCATCGGAGAATTCTGTACAATTTGCATCAAGGTTAAGTGCAAATTTTGAATATTATTGTCGGTTGAGAAATGTAAAAGATTTTAAATCGTTATGTGATCTTATGGTTTCGGATAAAATATTCAGTGAACTTGATCGTGTGGGAAATCTGTGTGCCTAATTTCCACTGTTCACGGATGGAAATTTCCTCATTTGTTACATCAGGCTCAGCAACACTTTTTAACTCGGAACCGATAATAAAGTGACTCGGTGTAATGACAGAAAAATCATTTGGGTCTTCAGAAGCAGCCACTAAAGGACGGGAGTTAAGTATGGCTTCCATTGGCTTGTAATCATCATGACTTCCTTGTAAGGCAAACCCGAAAATCGTGGTTTTGATTAGTTTTACACAAAATACATGTTTGATCTCTTGCTCCAGATACATATACATTAGAAATATTTGGATTTAAGTTTGAGCCAATTTCCAGTGGTCAAATACACATTGTGGGAATGCTTGACCTCCAGTATTGGAACGCAGATCAGCTGTGAAACCAAAAGATTCATTTACTGGTAAGTAAGCATTAACAACGAACATAGGTGTTCCAGGTACTTGAGACTCTTCAAATACGTGCCTTCGACTTCTATTCAGTACACCATAAATACCACTACACTCAGAATGAGAATAAGTGTGAAATTGTAAAAGCAAAATTCACCGAGAGCTGTTTCTCATCAATTATGTCAGCATGAGTAAAGGCCTTACACTATTTGACATTCCTTTATTAATTGGCATTTTGAAAACAAAATGAAATAACCAATATAGTTTTTCTTAATGAGATAAGACGTAATGATCATCTGGAGGGTATCATAATATCAACGTTTGACCAATTAAATCATTCTAATTTCTAATTCTTATTTAGAAATAAATTTCTAAAATCAGATAATAAAATCTAAAAACTTCTATATATCGAAGCTTCAAAAAGAAACCTTTTTGTACCAGAAAGTAATTACTTATCATAGTTTAAATTTATTGAATACTTTCCTCATAATTTATAGGAGCTTAATAAAACGAATGTCTCTTACAATAGCTAATCAAATGGGAAGATTTGCCTCTTTTCCAGAATTTTTCTCAAAGAAGCAATTTATTTTGCCCGGATATCTATCCATCACTGACGCTTCAACTGTAATTAATATGATTTGCTATCATTTATAAGAAAATCAGGCATTGTTATCTTTCTCTTTCGTACTTTTTCAGAAGAACTTATTTTTCAACGAAAATCTTGAAACCTGCAGAATGCACTGATTTTATTTATTAGTTGTTCAATATAAAAAAGATAAAGTTTTATACACTTTTCAAATAATTTTTGAAAAATTCCATTTTTTTTTCTTTCATGTTCCAATTTATTTTTAATGTGATGCCGATAAATTATTTAATCAGTCTTTGAAAATTCGTACATAACTAATAGCTATTTAGATTTCTTTTAATATGACTTGCTGGTAAAATAAGTACCCATTTCTATATTTTTTATTGTTCAAATAAAACGAAGGTTTCTTGTATAGCTTATTCAGAGTTAAGAATTTAAAATCAGAAAAATTATGAGATTGTGGGTGTAAGGAGCTGCGAAAGAGAGACGAAGTGAGAAACAGCAACTCAGTTACATAAAAGCATTTCAGAAATCGTTTTGATAAATGAACAGCTTGTTTTTTATGATATAATTCAGAGGTCCCCAACGAGGTCGATTCAGAAGTCCCCTGGGCGGGATGAAATTTCAAAGGGGATCAATGATGATCAAGAGGCCGATACCCAAATATGCATGAGCAACTGATCAATATAAAGAAGATTCCATTGACTGAAAAATAATAATAATGTAAAACTGATACATAATTTTTTTATTTACATAAAGCTATGTCATGTCATAAGGAAGATATATAAAATAAATATAAGGGAAAAGTGTACAAAATTATTTAATATATTTTAGAAATCAATAATAACTTTTTAAAATATGTAAGTTTTTTATGGAGAAATAAAGCTCAGAAACACCAAAAAACCGCTCCCCCCTCCCCCACAAAAAAGAAGATTTACAAGCCGCTTGCAAAATTTAAAAGAAGAATTTAATGTTCGCTTCCAAGACATAGAAATTTGAATGTGCCAACAAGGCTCATAAAAAACACTGAACAGTGATATACTTAATCTTGATATTGTGATGCATGAATTGTTGATTGCATTAAAGAAAGATGTTTAAAACACATATACACGCTCAGTTTTGAAATTAAAAGTGATCCGAGAAAAATATAACAAAATAAAAGTTGTTATTGAACAAAATTATTGACTTTTCCCTCTTCTTACCACGTAGTAGCGGGTTTCAGTCAAAAAAATGATTTACTATAGGAAACAAGAAACTGATTGAATATTTTTGAATCAGGTCATTTAAGAATTAATTTAAGCAATTTTAAAAAACTTGATCAATATATCATGCGTCACCATCATATTAACGAAAATCGAACTTTTTTCCAAATAGAATCTGTGGTTTTGTTTCTGAATACTTGCTTATATTTGTAAAATTAAAAACAATAAAAATATAAAAAATGACAAAACGTAATAAACCTTTTTCTTATAAAAAAAACTAATCAAACTTAATAAACCTTTTTCTTTTTCAAAACTTTCGTTCGTATTCTTAATCTAATTTTTGTCTCTAGATTATTTATTTTTATAATTTGTGTCGCATGCTCTATATTACAGAGAAAAATATAAAGGGATCGATGAGGAAAACCCTCCTTTTAAAGGGGATCGATGTAAGAAAAAGTTGGGAATCTCTCAAATAATCTTTTAGAAGCGCCGCTGTAACAGAGGGCGAAAGCCGTGTATATTTTAACGTTTCCATTGTTATTAACATACTATACGGGATAAGTGTCTTAACAAATCTGCAAATCTCTCCGGATTAAACTTGTAGACTCATTAGCCTTTTTTCTTTTTAAATACTGGAGACGTGAAAAGTGTGCAATACCCTGGCCGGGATTCAAAATCCGGACCTTCCGAATGCTCCTTGAATGTGCTTTCAGTTACAGCACGAGGACATGCGGAAAAGTGAGAGAAAATACCTTATATACTGAAATAGAAAGTGACTAACGGCGTATGGTAGACATGTTTAACACTTAATTCTAGCATAGCATTACAGATAGAACACGAGGCAACTCACTCCTATATTTAAAAGCTTGTTGGTGATCACTTTTGTATAGGCAACGGAACTCGAAAGATTAGAGATTTAACTTGGATAACCCAAGATAATCTCTTTCAGGAGGTCTCAGATGAAGAGTATATGTTGTGCTACGTAGAGAGAGTATATGTTGTGCTACGTAGAGTGATTTCACTTAACACTGAATGAATATGGCAACTTCCAGCTTATTCGTTTTCCCTTTAATGACTGTTCTTGCTTTTGTTCCGTAGAATAAAGGCTAGCTAAATCAAATAGTTGCATCACCATGATAAATTTATTCTTTCCACTTTCGTTTTTTCATTAGCCTTATAATGTAAGAAGTTCATGATGCTCAATTACCTTACAGTTTGAATTTATTTAAATTATTCTTTAGCGGAATAATGAGGATTACTTGATAAAAGAATATAAGGAAGGCCAGTATATGTGTAAATACTGTGCACTGCGTTTTCTAGTGAAGTAATCAATGATAAGGAAGACTGTGTTACGGAGGCAGTTTCGAAATTAACATTTCAGATGCTACCAAAGGAGGAAAAGAAGTAATTTGTGATGGATTATAACTGACGCGGTTTTAATGCAATTTTTTTTAAATAAACTGAGCCTTATGTAAATACATTAATAAACAGCATACCGTTTTTCACATACATTTCGAAATTTTTAAAAAGATCTTGTTTATTTCGATACTGCCTTTAAGTGGAAAATTATTCAAAGCTTATAAGGTATTTCCCCCGCCTTCTTATCATGCCTTCGTGGTGTAGTAGTCTGCACGCTGAGCGCGTATTCCAGAGGTCCATGGTTCAATTCCCGCAGAAGGCGTTGCTCATTTTTCATCTTGCCTGCTTCCAAAAATACCTAATGTCGCTACAAGTTTATCTTAACAAGCTTTCTCAGAGGGTAGACAAATAAGCAAAAAAATCTCAGGTTTTTCTTTCAAGTCTGTAGCAAAATACGAACTACGCTCATTTGAGCAGCTGATTGGTGATTTGCACATCGCCTGCTGACTTTTTGATGAAGAGGTCAGAATATTATCGCTGCAATACATTGCGAAGTTGAGAAGGTGAATGAAATAAAATCATTCGAATGCCCAGTTTACTAAGTAATAGATGAATATCATCGTACATTTATAAATCAAGAGGTACCGATATGAAACCTATTTTCCATTAACAATAAAAAAACTGGCAATGAATCGCGCATGGATAACACTGTTATTCATGTATTTTCATCTTTTAAATCCTATTTTATTCCGATTTACAGGTCTTCTTACAAACAGGAAAAAATTACCTTAATTAATTCTTACGAATTAGAAAATAATTGTTTGTTATAAACCCTGTACATAGAAGTCTTAAAGCTCAGCTCTCAGTCTTGAAGTTCTTTTCATTTGACCGCCTGTCATTATACACTATTTTCAGTATAATCGCTTTTATATTTTAGAGAAAGTACGATATTCGAAACATTTATCGAGTGAGACAGTTTTCGAGAAAGGGAGATAATTTCTACCTTAACTTAATCCACAGCAAAGTTAATTGTCTCTGGATGATGTCGTTTATTTTTCAATATTCCAATGAAAGGAAAGTATTAAAAGCTCGCTACTGATCCCATTTCTTGAACAAATAAAAGAAGACAAATACAGCATGCATTAGGAAAATGATTTCTTAGCAGTTTTCCAGAGCTGAAACTGTCAAGTCTCGCCTACTTCACTGTAAGTAGTTAAATGCTCACTACTTAGAGCGAGTTTTCTCCCTTTAACTTAATTTAAATTTCTCAATTTAAGCTTCTTATTTCCCTCTTTCATATAACACTTTCTCCTTCTATTTATATAATGAACTGCAGCAGTATTTTTTGGAAGAACGAGTTGCTTTATAAATGAAAAAATCATAAATCAGACTATTAAACTCGTAGTTTACCAGTTTACTGGATGAAACATACAAAAACCTTGCAGAATAAATTCACAGTTATGAATAATCCATTGAAGAGGTAGACAATTTATACTACCGTCACATCAAGTTATTTGGCCCCTAGGAAAATGAATAACAATTTAAGACATGACCAAAGGCTTCCCTACATCACGTTCATTGCTTCACGTCTAGAAGCCTTGTTTCTAACTGCTCATCGAGGTAAACTATTCACAGTTTATCTAACTAAGTACTCGACATTTTATACAGGTCGATACATTTCCCACCACGCAGGGAATTCAAGAACGTGCAGCACAATGACGGTACGAGAAAAAATCGAATAAAGGCTAGTTGCTTTAACTCTTTCCGGCACGCTACCTTTTAAAGTCGGAGTTTTGATTTTTAAAAAAAGGCAGGCAGTCTAATTAGGCCTAGAGTAGTACACAACTAAAATTTTGTGAAGATAGGTTTTATCGTATTAATTCTGTCGGTGTGCCCAAAGTGGCACACTGATTGAATAGAGCTTCGAAACGAGTGCTGAAATGAGCATTGTTGTCAAAGAACTGACCGATGAGATGCGGAGAAACAAAACATACAGACTCTTAGTTGTCCTAGATTATCGTTGAGCCCGATCTGGGCAGACCTAGTGTTCGCCCTTTGATTTTAGGAAAGATTTCAAGGTAAAAATTTAAAACTAATATAGAATAAGGATATTATCATACAGCCAAAAAATAACATAGAAATTTCTTTTCATACAATTCCTTTTATACCCTAAAAAAAATCTGGAAGTTTTTTTTGAAAAATGAGGGTCTTAAAAAACTAAACATGGCTAAAATATATTGACTGCTATGTGTTGAGCTGTTATCTACTATAAATATAGAAGTTTCAGAGTAACCTATAAATTCTTTTTCATTCAATTTTTCTGTGCGTACAGAAGGAAATTTTTAGGTGTGTCCAGACCGAACACTGTTCCGCAAAGGGTTAAAACTCAACTGACAAAAACCTCGTCTGAAGTTTGGTAGATTTTAAGTGGGCTGTGTTTCCAGTCGAATCAAATCTTCAGAAACATTACAAGATTTTCACTTACGCAAAAACTGTTTCTAGCCTTATCTGTTAATATCACGCTTTAATATACAGCTTATATACTGTTGAAAACTAATAAGATTTGATCCTTAATATAAGCAAAAAGTTCAAGTAAAGATTAAAATGATTAATTCATCATTGATCAAATGAAGGTGAAATATTAGGGTGCACGATACATCACTTCTTTAAAAATAACAGTATTCGCTACATTTTAAAATAACATTTCAGTTTTGTACGAATTGCTTTTCATTTCATGTTAGTACTCTAAGCTAATTAATTGTTTATTATGGAGCGCTTTATTTTGGTTTTCAGATTCGTATCTTAAAATTTTTCTCATTAGATATTATAAATACGGCTAAGAAAATATTTTGTTAATGTCCATCAACTTACTCTGTTTTTCGGTCAATAATTTTCTATTCACATTCTTAGCAAAATTGCAGAAAATTCTCAAGACACGATTCATCATCTTCTAATATTTCTTGTAATCACTGCCATAATCAATTAAACCAACTAACAAACCTTTATCTTTTTACTAGCAGCTTCGCTGACAGCCTTCGTCTGGCTTTTAAATGTACCGGAAAAATGGCTGAAGGTAACACCAAACATTAAATTTAAAAACTGCGTAACATTTTACTCTGCAGAACAACTTCATAAAAAAAAGTTATTACGTATAACAAAATTACAATGAAATAAGCAATATCCCTTAATACAAATATTAATTATCCTAATAAATAAATTAACCAACTTCCCTTTGCAAACTCGTAAGAACTCAAATGGTATAAAGGAGGTTAAAAACTTTGTTTCTTAAAACAATCACTCAAAACTTTTCAATATCTTAAAAGCAGTGAAATGAGCAATAAAAAACATAAAAGAATACAAAAAACAAAAAATTCTGAAAAGGAAAGTATAATTAATGATATTTTATCTTATATTTTCCAAGAGAAAAAAATTAAGATGAAATAAGCTATATCCCTTAATACAAATATTAATTATTCTATTAAAAAAATTAACCAACTTATATATATAAAGAATATAAGGAAGGCCAGTATATGTGTAAATACTGTGCACTGCGTTTTCTAGTGAAGTAATCAATGATAAGGAAGACTGTGTTACGGAGGCAGTTTCGAAATTAACATTTCAGATGCTACCAAAGGAGGAAAAGAAGTAATTTGTGATGGATTATAACTGACGCGGTTTTAATGCAATTTTTTTTAAATAAACTGAGCCTTATGTAAATACATTAATAAACAGCATACCGTTTTTCACATACATTTCGAAATTTTTAAAAAGATCTTGTTTATTTCGATACTGCCTTTAAGTGGAAAATTATTCAAAGCTTATAAGGTATTTCCCCCGCCTTCTTATCATGCCTTCGTGGTGTAGTAGTCTGCACGCTGAGCGCGTATTCCAGAGGTCCATGGTTCAATTCCCGCAGAAGGCGTTGCTCATTTTTCATCTTGCCTGCTTCCAAAAATACCTAATGTCGCTACAAGTTTATCTTAACAAGCTTTCTCAGAGGGTAGACAAATAAGCAAAAAAATCTCAGGTTTTTCTTTCAAGTCTGTAGCAAAATACGAACTACGCTCATTTGAGCAGCTGATTGGTGATTTGCACATCGCCTGCTGACTTTTTGATGAAGAGGTCAGAATATTATCGCTGCAATACATTGCGAAGTTGAGAAGGTGAATGAAATAAAATCATTCGAATGCCCAGTTTACTAAGTAATAGATGAATATCATCGTACATTTATAAATCAAGAGGTACCGATATGAAACCTATTTTCCATTAACAATAAAAAAACTGGCAATGAATCGCGCATGGATAACACTGTTATTCATGTATTTTCATCTTTTAAATCCTATTTTATTCCGATTTACAGGTCTTCTTACAAACAGGAAAAAATTACCTTAATTAATTCTTACGAATTAGAAAATAATTGTTTGTTATAAACCCTGTACATAGAAGTCTTAAAGCTCAGCTCTCAGTCTTGAAGTTCTTTTCATTTGACCGCCTGTCATTATACACTATTTTCAGTATAATCGCTTTTATATTTTAGAGAAAGTACGATATTCGAAACATTTATCGAGTGAGACAGTTTTCGAGAAAGGGAGATAATTTCTACCTTAACTTAATCCACAGCAAAGTTAATTGTCTCTGGATGATGTCGTTTATTTTTCAATATTCCAATGAAAGGAAAGTATTAAAAGCTCGCTACTGATCCCATTTCTTGAACAAATAAAAGAAGACAAATACAGCATGCATTAGGAAAATGATTTCTTAGCAGTTTTCCAGAGCTGAAACTGTCAAGTCTCGCCTACTTCACTGTAAGTAGTTAAATGCTCACTACTTAGAGCGAGTTTTCTCCCTTTAACTTAATTTAAATTTCTCAATTTAAGCTTCTTATTTCCCTCTTTCATATAACACTTTCTCCTTCTATTTATATAATGAACTGCAGCAGTATTTTTTGGAAGAACGAGTTGCTTTATAAATGAAAAAATCATAAATCAGACTATTAAACTCGTAGTTTACCAGTTTACTGGATGAAACATACAAAAACCTTGCAGAATAAATTCACAGTTATGAATAATCCATTGAAGAGGTAGACAATTTATACTACCGTCACATCAAGTTATTTGGCCCCTAGGAAAATGAATAACAATTTAAGACATGACCAAAGGCTTCCCTACATCACGTTCATTGCTTCACGTCTAGAAGCCTTGTTTCTAACTGCTCATCGAGGTAAACTATTCACAGTTTATCTAACTAAGTACTCGACATTTTATACAGGTCGATACATTTCCCACCACGCAGGGAATTCAAGAACGTGCAGCACAATGACGGTACGAGAAAAAATCGAATAAAGGCTAGTTGCTTTAACTCTTTCCGGCACGCTACCTTTTAAAGTCGGAGTTTTGATTTTTAAAAAAAGGCAGGCAGTCTAATTAGGCCTAGAGTAGTACACAACTAAAATTTTGTGAAGATAGGTTTTATCGTATTAATTCTGTCGGTGTGCCCAAAGTGGCACACTGATTGAATAGAGCTTCGAAACGAGTGCTGAAATGAGCATTGTTGTCAAAGAACTGACCGATGAGATGCGGAGAAACAAAACATACAGACTCTTAGTTGTCCTAGATTATCGTTGAGCCCGATCTGGGCAGACCTAGTGTTCGCCCTTTGATTTTAGGAAAGATTTCAAGGTAAAAATTTAAAACTAATATAGAATAAGGATATTATCATACAGCCAAAAAATAACATAGAAATTTCTTTTCATACAATTCCTTTTATACCCTAAAAAAAATCTGGAAGTTTTTTTTGAAAAATGAGGGTCTTAAAAAACTAAACATGGCTAAAATATATTGACTGCTATGTGTTGAGCTGTTATCTACTATAAATATAGAAGTTTCAGAGTAACCTATAAATTCTTTTTCATTCAATTTTTCTGTGCGTACAGAAGGAAATTTTTAGGTGTGTCCAGACCGAACACTGTTCCGCAAAGGGTTAAAACTCAACTGACAAAAACCTCGTCTGAAGTTTGGTAGATTTTAAGTGGGCTGTGTTTCCAGTCGAATCAAATCTTCAGAAACATTACAAGATTTTCACTTACGCAAAAACTGTTTCTAGCCTTATCTGTTAATATCACGCTTTAATATACAGCTTATATACTGTTGAAAACTAATAAGATTTGATCCTTAATATAAGCAAAAAGTTCAAGTAAAGATTAAAATGATTAATTCATCATTGATCAAATGAAGGTGAAATATTAGGGTGCACGATACATCACTTCTTTAAAAATAACAGTATTCGCTACATTTTAAAATAACATTTCAGTTTTGTACGAATTGCTTTTCATTTCATGTTAGTACTCTAAGCTAATTAATTGTTTATTATGGAGCGCTTTATTTTGGTTTTCAGATTCGTATCTTAAAATTTTTCTCATTAGATATTATAAATACGGCTAAGAAAATATTTTGTTAATGTCCATCAACTTACTCTGTTTTTCGGTCAATAATTTTCTATTCACATTCTTAGCAAAATTGCAGAAAATTCTCAAGACACGATTCATCATCTTCTAATATTTCTTGTAATCACTGCCATAATCAATTAAACCAACTAACAAACCTTTATCTTTTTACTAGCAGCTTCGCTGACAGCCTTCGTCTGGCTTTTAAATGTACCGGAAAAATGGCTGAAGGTAACACCAAACATTAAATTTAAAAACTGCGTAACATTTTACTCTGCAGAACAACTTCATAAAAAAAAGTTATTACGTATAACAAAATTACAATGAAATAAGCAATATCCCTTAATACAAATATTAATTATCCTAATAAATAAATTAACCAACTTCCCTTTGCAAACTCGTAAGAACTCAAATGGTATAAAGGAGGTTAAAAACTTTGTTTCTTAAAACAATCACTCAAAACTTTTCAATATCTTAAAAGCAGTGAAATGAGCAATAAAAAACATAAAAGAATACAAAAAACAAAAAATTCTGAAAAGGAAAGTATAATTAATGATATTTTATCTTATATTTTCCAAGAGAAAAAAATTAAGATGAAATAAGCTATATCCCTTAATACAAATATTAATTATTCTATTAAAAAAATTAACCAACTTTCCGTTGAAGAAAAAAAAATCATGCAAAACTTTTCAATATCTTACAAACAGTGAAATAAGCAAAAAATAGCATGAAAGCAACTAAAAAACATAAAATTCTAGGCAGAATTTTACTCTACAGAACAACTTAATCAAAAAATTCAATACAAATGTATTATATATATAAAAAATGATAATGAAATATGCCAATCTCTTAAAAACAGTGACATAAGAAACACGATGAAAAATTGTTGCCAAACCCATATTTCTAAAAGAATTAAACTGTTAAAAATGATGTGATTTCATCAAAAATCTATCAACAAAAATAAGACGGGAAAATTGTTGCCAAAATCAGATTTTTAAAGACGTGAGATGTGAGAAGTGTACTCGGAAGCTTCATTTAAAAAATCTTTTAAAAATACAAAATATTATCATTTTTCCAAAATTCTTTTTGTAAAAGCAGTCGCAAGGATAAAAGTTTAACGTGTCCAAAAAGAAGTCCAAAAAGAAAAAGTGTCCAAAAAGAAAAAGTGTCCAAAAAGAAAAAGAAGAAGTCCAAAAAGAAGTTTATTAAGAAAAATAAACTGTACATTTTTTAAAATAAGCTTTTTTAGAAAAAATCCCGTTGAAAAGGTATTAAGTTCCCTTTGTTAAATAAATTCGTATTTAATCGATTTATTGAAACACGAAATTTATTTTAAGTTCGTAAAATAGCTAAGTGCCTACGTTTCATGACGATGTGAAAATCGAGTGTATAGAGTAAAATATCGCTTTCCTATAGCCCATTATGTCTCAAAATGACGTGATTTCGTCACAAAACATAAAATAAAAAAAAATTCGAATTCGAATTTCGAAAAACTCGCTTCGAGGTGCACTGGCTGTTGTCTAGATGTACCTATGTACCAAATTTCGTAGCCGTGGGTCTATTAGCTTACGCGCAGCGCGAAAGAAAGACACACAGACACACACAGACAGACTCTTTATTTTATTATATGTAGAAATGACTTCAGAAACTATTTCTTTACTAGATGGATTGGTTTATTTGATTATGACAAAGCATTCAAGGGCTATCTGATTAAGGGGAGAGATGCCTTCGCAGAAAATTTTATAAGAGAAACTGGCTTGCATACACGTTATACATGGCGCAAATCACGAACACGCCCATGCAACCAACCCGTTCGCTGGGATTCGAACCCCATACATCATAAAACCTTTCCTGAAGGTGATCATAACACTCAGTTAAACTTTGTATTATGTTATTCACATTTATATTAATTAATCAGGTAATTAATTTAACATTTTGCAAAGTTATTTGTCATTTTGCACTAAATTTTCGATACGAAGGCATGCTTTTCTCCCTGGAAATTACAGGGAGAGAAATATTAATAAGTATGGCATAATTTAGGTCTGACCTTTTTTTTCACTCGTTTCTTAGTTTTTTTCTTTGTAGAGTCACACTAGAATCGTCTAGGCTTAAAAAATCTCGATTGGGATCATGTCTAAAAGAAAATAAGATTGTATACGTATTATTATTAATCATGGTTTCAGTTTGAATTCCTGCATTTGCATGCTCACTTAACTAGTTCTTTAAATTTTAGATTTGGTAAAAAAAAGGGTTGAAAACAGCAGGCAAGGTTCTTAGACAAAATTAATCCATAATTAACAATACGATTAAGAAGTTTAATGATGGCAGTTTTATTTAATAGCGAAAAAATATTTTTTCAAAATTTCTTACTCTAAAATCTTTTATTTTATAATACATTTTAAATTCACGTGTAAATTGATATTACAAAAATATAACAATCTACTGCAAAAATTAGTGTTTGGATATACAAGAATTTCAATAAAAATTTGCTAACTTTCCGAACAGTTTTTGAAATTTGATTTAAATTCAATGATAAGTATTGGACTTATTTGTAGAAATTACAAAATTCAAGTATATTCTTTTCAATAAAACTAAAAATATAACATTAACAGTGCATAAAATATAATGTGCATATTATGCTTGTTTAAAAGCAATAAATAAAAATTATTTAATTCATACATATATGTATTGAGTGGGTTTCGTTTAGCCTTTCAGATACTCCCAGATGGCTCTATTCTCAGAAAGACTGTGAACTATATTGTGGGCTATATCACAAATCTTTCCTTGCATAATATTTCTGCAGAAAATTATAAATCTCGAAACTGTGAACAGAATATATACATTAGTAAGTAGAATATACCAATTCTACATCCCAGGGAGCAGAAAAGCCTGAGGTTCAGAGGGGGCGAAAGTTGATTAATCTTGCTCTATTTATTTAATTCTTATTTTAGTACCCCAGTATTTACTTCCGTTATATTTTAATACACCATTTGCTTTCATTTCGGTTTTTAAATGTTGTTTTCTGATTTTCCTGACTCATTTCTTATCACACTTGAGTAAAATGGCCTTCTGTCTGAATGCATGTTTACTCACGAAAACTGAGCAGGATTTTAAACAACCAAGCTTAATGTTATTATTAAAATAATTATGTTTGTTTAGAGAATCAATTGTTTAAACAATGACGGTCATCTTATACACTGCATGATGCTGTGAGCTTGTTTGGATGAAAACAATGCATTGGAACATCAACAGTTAAGATTCACTGTAATTTTAAAATTTATTTCTTGAGATTTTTATTTGATATTGATTCACCAACATGCTTGGAAAATTTATGTATTATTATACATACAAGATAACAGTTCTCTGTATTTGCATGCATACATACATGACTATCAATATTAGTTCGCACGCTGCATCTAAGCACGTTGCTGCCTGTGGCGTCGAAGTGCTATATTCCACCTACTTACGTTCCTTCCCTAGAATGAATAAAAATATTTCTTTTGTGCTACGTTACAAGAAAATATTTAAGCATTTTTATGTGTTTTAGAATAAATGAGTGGTTGCTGACAGCAAAATTACTACTAGTTTTGCAGTCATTAGACGCATAATTACTGATATATGGAAGTACTTGTTCTCATTACCAAGTATTTCGTCATGATATTAACAAACGGTTTAATAAAGCAATGGTAAAGAATTCTATTTGATCTTGACTGAAAAAAGTAATTGGTTCCATTCATAACGCTCTTTTTTAATAAATCCTACAGCTTAATTTGCGAGTAATAATTCAACGTGCTCTACAAACGATTACCTTTATATCACTCATGCCAAGACCAGTGGAAGATATGGATGTTTTAACATCAGGATAAAATATAATATAAATAAATATTAGAAAGTATTTTTGAAAGTTTTCTATAATCTCCAGAAAATGTTGTTTTTATAACGGAGAAGATACGTAAATGACAAAACTTAGTTTCTTTAAATCAAGTTACAAGAATTTAACCATACTTTTACTTTATTTATTTGATTATACAGCAGGGTGCGTTTAGAATCCCGTACAGTTTCCAACGGAAAATGTCGAAAGATGATGCTTTATTTATATGCATGTAAGCATTAATCCCCAAAACGCAAAAATTCAGACTTTGACAATCTGAGGATCTATTTCAAGATTTATTATGTATATTTAATGCCCAGTATATTGTTGTAGGATAATATTGTGTCCTATTAATGAAAATTAAAAACTGACATAAGATTTAAAAAGAGTATCTAAGAACATGTCATAATTTGAATTAGCTTCAAAAAGTTCTTCCTTCAAAAACCCCTGGCTTTCATAAATTATTTAAATGAATAAATCAATATTGAAGCAAAGAAATAGTGACCACATTTTAATTATTAATATATATGTTCTTTTAGCATCAGGTGAGATGTCTGTATGCTTACAGATGCTTCCTTCTCCCGTATTAGATTTGTCTGTAAAAATTATACTATTTTTACGTCTCTGCAAATAATATAAACTTTTCTGCACAAATAATTTAAATATGTCGTAAATCAAGTTTATTTGTTAGTCACGTTCATCTCATCTTAAGTAATAAATTAAATTTTTCTCCCTATATTAAATGAAGTTTTCTCAAAATCTGATGGATGTGTACTATGCAAGAGTATTTTAAAACTTTCTTCTTGTTACCGTGGTTAAAATATCTCAGAAACTATCAGAGATAATGTCTAGAGAAATATAAAATTTTCTTCAAGTATTTAATTGGTTTCCTCATTGATTTCGTAATAATACCGTCGCCATTAACGTAAGGCAAAATAGTCTAGTTAAAATAGAATTATGATTAATTATCATTGGCCTCTCTGAGTTTTCTCTTAAATCTCTTTCAATAAATAGCATAAACTATTCATTAAACCAGAAAATAACTTTCGTTTCGTGAGCGGCACATTTTCAAGAGGAAAGTTTTTTAAACAGATATAAAACTTTCGAAGCAGGTAATTAAAAATATATTACGGTAATCACGCCAGGCAAAATTTTATCCAACCATTAACGGTTACGTTCCTGAAAAGTAAAAAACTGAAAATGTGATTAGTTTATAAACTTACTCTTGACTGCTGTCTATAATCTCTCGGAAAGCTTTTTATTACTTTGCTATAAATCTTATATAACATCACATAGGATCAGTTCAAGAAGACACTTATCTTATGCTGCTTTATTTGAATTATACTGAAATTTCATATCAAACAAACCTTAATTTGAAACAATTCTCATACAAGAATTTTAAATCTATGCTATTATTTCCTCAACTTTAGGTAAAATACATTTACCTTAAAATTAATTAATAGTTTGCTTGCAGTATATGGTATTCCTTCGAAGTAACTGCCACACTGCATCGAAATAACAGCACTGTTTAAAATATTTTCTAATTTCGAACTTAAAGTTTATCTTTTGTATATCTCATAAATTTTCAAAGACGCATGATTTTAAATTCACATTTTATGTTTCTGAAATCCTATTAACTGCCAGGAACGGATTTGTAACCACAGGCCTTGCATTTTAAATTTAAATAAAATGGTTTGTTTAAACCTTCTTCAAACTGTGTAGGTCTTTACTGATTAAATAGACCAATAAGTCGCCTCAAATCTCAGTAGGGTTAACCAAGAATTGAAACCTTACAAGAATACTTTGAAAGACATTTTTAGTTTTCAGAAATATACCCAAATTTTGGAGATAATGAAGCAATTAATTATCTACATGCAAGAAAGACAAATTATAAATGCCACATAAATAGTACGATAATGTTATAGTTTAAATGAAAAGCTGTTCTATTTCGTAAGATGAATTTGTACATAATCGCCCTTTCAGTTTAATCCCTAATAAAGTTAACATGTAATTAACACTAACCGGCAATAATTTGAAACGAATTCATTCCTCAGCTATTCGAAGCACAGCATTAATTTCCCATACCTCCGTGGTTCATTTGATTTATCGTAAGCCTTTATTAGAAGTCATTTAGGTAGAGAAAATTATATCCTAGAAATGTCTATTTTGCAAACTGCTTATTTTCAACAATATCGATTTTCATTTCTAAGCTTTAGCTTTAATTTATTATAATTAAATTTAATGCTTGAGGACAGATTTTCTGAATTAAGATATTTTTCATCCATTAACGCCATGATTTTTCCTGATTTAAATAGGTAATTATTGCAAAATTTTCGCGTATAGTTCCTCAAATCGCAAGTTTTGACAGAATTTTTGAAATGAATGCAAGAGTTTAGAAATGAATTTTAAATAATTTTATAAAATTCTATCTAAACTGGTTGCCTTTGGTAAAGAGAATACTTGAGAAATGTGTAGTGACTAATTGTGTAGTGACTTTTAAGGTTGTAATAACAAGTACAAAAAAGGGCTAAATTACCCTTTTATTCGACTCAAGAATATTTACAGTTGGCTCCTCTGGCTTATAGGAAGCCTCCCCATGGATTTAAGATAAAAACATAAACTAATCTAATGGTAACTAAACTAAAAACTAGCCAAAGTTGCACAGAAATAACTAATAGAGTTGGCCCTTATTTAAAACTCACCTGTGAATACTAGCAGACACATAACAATAGGGCCGAACATAGTAAGGTTTGGCTTAAAGCAACGACGTGGCGAGAGGGCAGAACACGTTCTACTAAGAACTTCTAAGCTCTTCTACTAAAGTGACGGACACTTAAATACTGGTTCTACCTCATTTACATGAAACGCGATCCTAAAACCTCATTCTGGCAGGAAATTGTAGGTGGGAAAATAAGAATTTAAAGGAAAGCTTATTCAAAAATAAAAATAATTTTTAGGAAATTAAAATAAACCCATACAAAGTCTTCTATTTTTGTCTGCATCAATAAATGTATGTGTATGTATAATAAAATAAATAATACGTTTAAAATTCATCCCATATTCAATTCAGAACAAATATATGAAAAAAAGGGCAAAAACTAAAAAATCAGAAACAAACTGCAAGAAAAAGGATGAAAAGCATGTCAAAAACCCAAAAGGAAGTAAGAAATTTACATCTTTCACTGTATCGTCATTAGGAGGTTGGTGCAACGAAAGAAGTAAATAAATCAGCCTGATTTTGCACTATAGACACAATTTAAACTCCAAAACTTAAAACATTTTTCTTGCAGTTCTTGATTTTTTATAACCCTTTTTCTTGCAGTTCTTGCAGTCTTCTGCTTGTTCTTTTTTTTTTTTTTTTTTTTTTTTCAGTTTTTTTATTTTTTGTATATGTTACCGTGAAAGACCGAAACTGGAGAATGTCGACTTTCACCAGAGAATGTCAACATTCACCAAATACGTCGGTGAAAGATCAAATATTGCACTACATTCTTGTATATTCGGACCCTCACCGGTGTATGTCGACAATCACAGATATGCTCTGGTGAAAGTCGAAAAGAGAGGTCATAAAGTGCCATAATAGTTTAAGTTGTTGCAATAAATAAGATTTGAATCACATAATTTAGTAAGTTTCTTATTACTGTTATTTTATTTTCTCATTTAGAACGTACTGTATAATTAAGTAAGTTTTTAACTTCTATTATTTTCCTTTCTGATTTTGAATGTATTGTGTGTTTTAGGTTCTTATGTTCTTAAGTTCTTATTTCAAGTTTCAAGTGCGTTTATTCACGACTGAATTACAGAGAAGAAAATATAATATTGTTATATGTTCAACATTCACCATTAGTACATGGTGAATGTCGACATTGACCGGAATAAGTGGACCGGACCGACCTAAGTGGAATGAGGAATATATTTATTTTATCTTGTAATGCTGAGGTCACCAAAAAGTCCTTTCCTTCTATTTACCATAGACTGCACTCCGAATCTTTCCTCTCTATTAATTTTAAAGTTTCTCAGTTTTCATCTGGTCACGGTAAATTTGAAAGTTACCTGTTTCATTTCAAGCTAAGATTAAACAATTGATGTGAATGTTCATAAAGAGTACTTTCAAGATGTGGAATATTTAATTTTCTTATGCCCTACATTTGATGGCCCTAGATTATGCTTGCAGAACGATTTTAGAATGTTCGAAGTGACTTGGCCAGTGAACTTATCTGTTTTCGTGAAGTCCAGACTGCTGTTCTCTGCTTTTGTTCGTTTTATTTATGCATGTAACTTTAAATGTTTTAGTTAACTTACTTCTGTAAGCCCCGTGTTGTACATCTGTAGTGCACGGGAAGATCGCATGTTTTCAAATAAAAAAAAATCACATTACGTAGTTATATAACGGAAAAATAAAATAAAGATGTTCATTATTAAAAAAGGCCCGTATTGCTTTAAGCCACTCATTTGCTAAGCGGTTTAATTTGAATAATAAGTTAAAGACCTTACGCTCGGACAAATGCCAACACTGCAGAAAGTGGCTATTTTCCAAAGTTAAAAATGATAGATTAAAGATCTTACTTCTTGCGCAATGCCAACATAAGTTACGCCGATGCTAAGTGCGTGGTAGTATAACATAACAATATTCCCTAACGATGTAATAGCCCAAACACTTTGGGAGCACCTCACCAAAGACATTTCTAGCTTCAAAAGCTATAAGATTTTACAGTGCAAAAATTTCTCCGCAAGCTTTTCCTTCCTTTTTTCCTATCCACCTCTTTTCAGCCACTACAGAAACTCTGCGGGGCACGTTTGAAAATCCTGAATGAGGCAAGGACTGTTACGTTTTCACCTCATGGCAAGAAGTAATTCTGTGTCATATAACAGAAAAGTGAAAATGTTAAACTAAATGAAGTTGAAGTGTGTGCATAAGCATCTTTTGATAACACTGTTCTTCTTTAGAACACAACCCTTAAATTCTAAAAAATGGAAAAAAGAAAAAGAAAGAGAATCACAGTATAAGTTCAGAAAGTTTTAATTTACGCAGTTTATATAATAACATTAATTGCGTTTAAGTTTTCCCTGTAATAATTTTGCTTCTTTTAGATTAATAGGACTTTTTAGTGGCATTGAAAGAAAAACGATTAAGTTCTTGCACTCTGAAAAATTATCAAAACCTAATTTAGAGTTTGCGAATAAAGTTTGAAAGAAATAAATTATTGCCCTACTTCATCCGGTACTCGGTCTCTTACAGATTATTGATTCGTCGACGTACATTTTGCCCACAATGCTTCAGGCGTCGAAGTAAGGTTAAGTTTGGTCCGCATTAATTAAAGAGTTCCGGATAATCTATTAATCTGAACAGCAGTTGGGTACCTCCGACTTGGAACACATTGAATAAGCCTGGTAAATGGAACGGTTTTCTTAAACTTAGGAAAATTAATGCTGCTGTAAATTTAAAAAAAAAACATTTAACATAAAAAGACACGTCTTTGACTTTAATTTATGACAACTTTTTCAGATAACTATACAATGAGCGAGTCAGCATTTCAAGTCGCTGCTGCAGCTTAGCTCTCAGAATTTAAATCAAATTGATATTCTTGATTGATTTCCTCCAAGGGATCCTTTTTGGGCAATCAATCACCTGGCTGAACGGTGTTTCGAAGAGAATTGGGAAGCGAAATCCTCTATTATAACAATTTCGGCCTTGCACGTCTATATTAGTAGAACTGTCTCAATATTCTTCGGATTTACGTATTTGCATAATGCAATCCAGAATTCTCCAACGGCTGATAGGAGAAATGGCTCTTCTTCTTTCTTTTACCCGCGGCATAGCTTATTTACTTTAGTACCCTATATACATAATAGTTTATTATCTGTTAATACAGTGAAGAGTAAAACAAAAATATGTCGCACTCTCGTAATACACATAAAATACAAATGGGTATGGAAGCTAAATGTAGTCTCTCTGCTGTTGCCTTAAATGAAGTGACTAAGAAATTTTAAAACATGTAAGGTATGTTAATTACTCAATTATTATGATTTAAGACTTTACGATAACTTCTCCTTTCCGTATTCCTCTCCGGAATGCAAATTCGGTTTATGTGCATTTATGCTGAGCAATTTTTGGCAACCGCGTCTTGCTGTTACTATTCTCGCCAGTTTTGGGTAAAAGTTAAATTCCGCCTTAAGCATCTCGTAGGAGCCCCCCCCCCTGATGTTTTAAAATACGCGTAATTATCTAATCCAGCTTACACTGTAGCGTATTTTATGTGTAATCGTAGCCAAGGTCACCAAGACCTTCGTTTGCGGGTGTCCGCCGATAACATCACGGCAAAAACATCGTGGACGAAAACGTCGCGGAGAAAACAACGCAAGGTGAAAACGTCGTGCTACAAAACATCGTGGGAGAAAACATCGCAAAGAGAAAACATCGCAGTTCTAAAACATCGTGGTACAAAACATCGTCGTCGAAAATAAAGCGGTTCAAAAACATCGCAGTTTAAAAACATCGTCGTCGAAAATATCGTGGTAAAAAATAAAGTATCTACAAATCATCGCATGACGATAACATCGCAGACATGCTTTTTTCAGGTTTTAATAATTGTAAATGGATATTTCCATAATGATTTATGAGCGCAAGGTGTAAAGAAGGATAAATTTTACTTTCACATATTTTATTAACTAATAAATTTTTGCTGAAAACGTAAGAAGGAAACTTAAGCATAGAAAATTAAATGTAACTTATAGATTATACTTTTCATGAAATATTACTAGTAAAAACTTTATAAAAATGATTTATTAATGGCCTTTGTTAGTTAACTATGTCGGTTTAAAATTCTATTAAGTGCTATAAGTTGCATTAATTTTTTATGCTTAAGTTTCCTTTTTATTGTCTCAGCAAAAATTTATTAATTAATAAAAAATATGAAAGTAAAAATTATCCTTCTTTCTATCTTGCGCTCACAAATCATTATGGGAATATCCATTTACAATTATTAAAACCTGAAAAAAGCATGTCTGCGATGTTATCGTCATGCGATGATTTGTAGATACTTTATTTTTTACCACGATATTTTCAATGACGATGTTTTTAAACTGCGATGTTTTTGAACCGCTTTATTTTCGACGACGATGTTTTGTACCACGATGTTTTCGAACTGCGATGTTTTCTCTTTGCGATGTTTTCTCCCACGATGTTTTGTAGCACGACGTTTTCGCCGTGCGTTGTTTTCTCCGAGACATTTTCGTCTGCGATGTTTTTGCCGCGATGTTTTCGGCTGTAACCCGTTTGCGATTATTTGAGTTCTGGTGGGCAAAATGTAAGGCGCCAAATGTTAATTCACCAGTTATTATGATTTAAGTCTTTACTATGACTTTGGCTTTATTCCTCACCAGAATGCAAATTAGGTTTTTGCGTAATTAAGCTGAGAGTTTTGAATCTTTAGATTACAGCTTCTGGCAACCGCGTCTTGTTGTTACCGTACATGCCAGTTCTGCTTAAAAGTTCATCTCTCTAGTCGATGTTTTAAGGCATGCGCCTTTAATTAGCCGAGCTAGCTTACTTTAGTCCAGTACACTCAACGCCAGGCAAAATCCACTGGCAAAGAAATGTCAAGAAGGCATTCAAGTGCTGAGCATCTCAAGATCCCAAGAAGCAACTCCATAAAAGGGCAGCAGTAACCGTGCGCAGCTGCAGTGGTAACAGTAGTCTCAGCAGTAGTAGCAGCAGCCCTGGGCTCATAAGTTCCCGCTTTTTATATACTCGTACAGTTGAGCATTTCAGCCAATGAAAAATTCCACAACAAGAGTAACTACCGGTCCATCAGCGACGGAGTGGTAAAGTCCATGAACACTGGTAGTTCGAACCGAGGTTCGAATCCCGTGAACGGGCTGTCTGCATAGGCGTTTTCTGGATTTTCCCCACGTGTAACGTGTTAATACGAGCTAGTTTACCTTAGAAAGTCCTCCAAGAAGGCATCAATCTCTTCCGTGTCGTACCTTAGCGCGGAACACGTAAATAATAATAATAAGGGGAAATAAAAATCGTAAAACTCTTCTTGCTTAGACGAAGAGAACTTAATGTGACCTCGTCACAATATTGTTACGAAATGTCCAGGCGCGGTAAGATAGCTTCCCCGTAAATCAGGTTTAGGGTTGCCAGAAAATGGCAAGGAAATGTAGGGTTGCCATATTTAGCGACAAATCGCCCATTTGGCGAAATATTCACGCTATGCCATAGACGGATGGAGAACCTTCTGGAACGAATTCTTACTGGTTTATCCCAGAATGTTCTCGAACACAAGCTAAAAGCTATATAAACCTTGCTGGTATGCGAAAACTCAGTCAGTTAGTGCGGCGTTCATAGAGTTGATAGGCAGTCACTGAGTGCCTAATCGAGCGAGTGAGCGAGTGTCTCGAAGTCTAGTGCCGATTTGGTCGTTGAGTGCATCGAGAGAATCTCTGAGTATATCTAGTTAGTGCATCGTCGAATTTCATCTTAGAGTGTGTTGAGTTCCGAGAACGACCGAACCGAGTCGGGAGCTGTACTCTAGTGTATCGTCGAATGCATCGCGAGTTGTAGCGTGGAGAGTTTCAAGAGTACGTAGAGTTCCGAGAATGACCGAGTAGAGTCGGGAGCTTTGCCGTGAAACTGTCTCCACTGATATAGCCTGCTAGTCTGAAGGCTGTGTCGCTGATTGTTTCAGAGTGTTTATAGTAGTTCTTCGACGACTGTAAACGTGTTATTTTGGAGCTGTCTTGAATAATACTGGTCAATAAAGTGCGTTTTGATACTTCATCAAGTGTCGTCGTTATTCACTCCAAATCCACGAACACTTAACGTAACGTAAGTGAAGAAAAATAAACAATATTCATAAAAAATTGTCTTAAGTGGAAAAATCTTACAGTAATTACTATTGGTATATATATGAAGATAAACTCATTCAGGGGAAAATATATGTTAAATTAGAATAAATCATAATTTTTATATATTAAAACGTTCTTACAACTTATAAATTAAATGTAATTATCTGCTTGAATGACTGGGAGCATATGGAGAAAGTGAGGTAAAGTAAAGCTGCAATGATTAGTTTATGAATATACGTATACAAATCTTGGTTCTTTAAGTATAATTTTTTAAAGAGGTGAGGAAAATATGATTGCTTTGAAAAACAACTATTAAATGACTATTAGTGTAAATTATAAATTAATTTGATTTCTTAAAATGAGCTGAAAAGTATCTAAGTTTTGCTCCAAATCAAGTATGATGCTTATCATTTAAGACAAATTACTATATCTGTATTTCCAACTGCATGCCATTTATTATCTACTATGAGTTATTTAATGTTTCTACTTTTAGAAACATTAATATTTATTTGGCCAAAATCAATAACAGTTGAAATTTTACTAATAATATTTTCGTATTTCCCTATCATCTAGTGAAAGTCTAAATAATAACTATGATAAAGCGAAAAAATTCAGCGTAGTTTTTTTTTCGGGGGGTATGAAAGGCATGTTTCCATTTCGAAATACCTACATCTATGTGCATAAAGTCTTCCACAGAAAAATTCATTCATTGCATTTTATACACTTTGTATTAACTTATAGCTGCATAAATCATATCTCTAAAACGCTATTAAATGCAAGAAAGGTATTCGTTTTAAATTTTTAATTCAGTTATTTTTAAATTTTATGGTTTCTGTGCCAAAAAAATAAAAGAAATCAGAGGTGCCCATAAAAGTCTACTTGCAATAAATAATAATATATTTTTTCTCATTGAAGCAAATTATTTTAAAAACCGCTTCCACTTTTATAATTACTGAAATAAAAGTAAGGCATTATGTAAAACTTGAAAAAATAAGTAATCGAATTATTCCTTATAAATCTCTCTAGCTGGAGACATTGGCATGTAAACGATTTAAGTGCTCTGTCAAAAAGATGCCGAACCCTTTTTTTCAATTATCTGGGAAAAGTATTAAAAAATGGCGGCGAACACTTTTCTCGCCTGTTCTTTGGGGATCACGTCAAAAATCTGTGTTTCTAGAATAGAGCTGGTCTCACTATTAGGCAAACCAAGGCAATCGCTTGTGGCCCCAGGACAAAAGGTTGCCAGTTTTACTCGCAAACAACGGAACGATTTTACCAAAGGAAGTAGTTTTGATTGTTTTAAGTGAAGCAAATAAATTTTTTGCTTAATATGCAATAAATAAACATAGTTAACTGAATTTTCTGTAAATTTCAGAAAACTAATCGTCAGCACGTTAAGTAGAATCTTCTGTAATGCCTCGTAGAATAAAAGCGATGCAGATAGCACAGTAGACGAAAGGAGGAAGAGGATTTATATAAGGAAAACTCAATTGGCTTTCTTCTTTATTCTAAGTCATTTTACGCTTCAAAGCAAGAGCTGGTTTTTTTTTTTTTTTTTTTTTTTTTTTTTTTTTGGTCTTTCTTTTTCAAGCTATGAAATTTTGAACTTAAAAGTCAATTCTTTATCAGGAACTCAACTATTTAAAAATGGTTGCTACTGATAAACTTTTCCTATCCCATATAATTGACCAAACGGTTCAAAAATTTTCGTATTATCAAACGCACACACACAAAAAAAGATTTTTTCTTCATGCCGACTAATTATAAAAATTTACTAATAATTTCATTGTTTCTTATGATCACTTACAAAATTTTATTTCATTCACTGAGACTTAACGTCGAATTGGTTTTCCTTCTACTAATAAAACTGATAGTTGGCTCCTAAATGATCATATTCTAGACAGAAGCTGTACAGGTTCTATAGTATTCTTCGCCGCAGTAGCTTCACTTACTTTAGCCAAAGAAAAAATATAGTATTGAAATTTCGCACCTAAGAGTATTTCGTATGAAAATATTCATAGTTTCTCCAATTCCACACCATTGCTTATCAGAAAACCTCACCTTCCATTTCTTTACCTCCAAAGTTAAGTTATTCTAGAAACGTCTTCAGTTGGGAAAAATGGAGACTTTTCATATGGATGGTTTAAAAATGGATGAAACATTAATCATAACTGCAGGATTCAACAATAAAAAGCTGTAAACTTGTTGGATGAGAACGATTTAATGACATTAAAAAATAAATCAATAAAAATGAAACAAATAAATTCGAAAGATAAATTAATTGTAAACATATTAAACTTATTGTCTTACCCCTGTTTTTATGTTAACCTTTATCTTAACCCCGTCATATTAAACTTATTGTATTAACCCCGTTACTGCAAATTCATATCTGATGGGTCTAATTCTTCATAGCATGAAAGCAGGGAATATTCCGCCACTCTGACGATTCCGTAATGATCTCTATATCATTATGAAATGAAAATCGATAAATATTCACATAAGTGTCATGGAATCTTTATGAAGGTTGCATTCTTCATGGTATAAACTGAGCTTTGCAAGGGTTCAAGCAACCCTTGTGTTTTCGAGAACAACGGCCATCTTGCGGAAAGGTGTCGGCACCTTTAAGCAAGTTTTTTTTTCCTAATGGCAAGCACTTGCTTATGCCGCCATCAGCCACTCCTAAGGCCAAATGTGGTGGTCTCTTTATTGTGGAGGCACTTAATAGATGTGCCACCATTGTCTCCTATAAAGGAACAGAAAATTTTTACACCCATGCCATCTCCGGGATTCCAACCCGGGCCCTTCGGTATTGCAGTCAGGCTCCCCTAACCATTGTGAATGTGAGGAGGAGGGTCATCCAGACCATTTTGTGTTCTACCCACACACAGTACTTAAGAGCCTCAAGCAACCAGGTGCCAGATTCTGGCCAAATTGGTTCCAGAATCTACAAAGTAACAGAGTTGCCCAGCGGAAACTGAAAACAATAATTGACTACTGTACAAACAATTACTCTTCTGGCGCTGAAAGATAGTAGCCATAAAGTCTATATAAGTTAGTTCAATGTGTCAGCGACAGATTATGTGATATGTATGTTCAATATGTAATTTTGTATTTATGCTGTGCCAGGTTTTCATACACAGAGTTTGTATTGTATCTGAATACTGTACTGTATTTGTATATGTTTATATCTTTTATTTATGGTACCTAATTTATACTAAGAACGTGTACCTCAATGGCATGCTTCATGTAAACTTTAACTATCATGACAACGTATATGTATAGATTTATATATGAATATGAGCCAAAGTATGTATACTTTTAATTTGTTTCAGAATATATATGTATGCAAGTGTGTATATATCTGTATCTGAGTTGGTATTTATATGTATATACATATATTTTGATTGTACTCTTCTTCACGTGCCTTGTATGCACAAGTATATTTTTTGTACATTGTTGTACTCTTCTTCAAGTGTCTCGTATGCACATGTATATTTCTTTTTTGCATTTTATAAATGTCGTCTGCTCAGCCGGGGCTGCCCAGGGTTGACTCCCGCTTAGATGGTAACCAATTCTGCATGGATATATCTATACCTGGGTCGGAAGCCAACTCAGCGGTTTACTCCCCTAACCATTATACCGTTTAAGCGGCTCCTTTAAACAAGTTATCAGCTCCAAACAAACGAGCCCCACCCGTCTATGGCTATTAGACTTGCTTTCAAAATTAGTCCCTTTAATAGCTATGGAATTATTATACTTGGAACTAACTAATTGCGGTTGTTATATTCACTGTCGTTATTCTTATTCTAGGGCAGTTCTGCATGATTCTTCTCGCAAAATTCCCCCTAAAAGACAGCTTTAAAAACACAGATAACAAATTAATAAAGCAAACTTTCCCTTTCCTTCACTTTGAAACCTTCTTGTTATATTATGCCGTTTAATGTTAGAGTGTTATATTATGCCATTTAACGTTTTAACGTTGAACTTGTTATTAGACAATAATAGCAGAACTGCTATTATTGCCTAATAACACTTTATATATGTTATTATAAATGGTTCCACCTTTCACACCTATTAATGGGTTTCAGTCAATGGGACTGAAATTTAATTAATGGCCTACATGCCATTAAAGGATTTCATCTTTTACACTTACGTCTCCATATCATGCCATTAAAGGATTTCATCTTTCACACTTACGTCTCCATCATGCCATATAAGAAAGAGGAAGACCATTTAATATCTTCATCTGATGAGAACAGGTATCAAACTTCAAAGCTAAATACATCACAGATTTTCGAACGCAGATATAAAAAAAGATTATTTTTGGGAATACTGAAAGCTTACTGTAATGTAAGCATATCCTCCTTGAGCCTATCATTATATTTCGTAAATTAATTTCAATTTTTCATTATTTATTCATTTCAGCATTTTCTATTAATTAACAGGATTACTAAATCTTAAATATGCAAGAGATTTTTTTGGTTTTAGATTTATCCCAGTTTAATTTTGGATTTTTATTTCACTTAAAAGGAGGCATTTTTTTTCTCTTTACTTTTCAGTATTTCAACTCTTCTTCCTTTTATAGCCATTTTTGAAAGTTTTCTCTTCTTTTATGAATAATATCAGTAGATGCTCCCAAAGGTCTCTTCTTTCTTACTTTCCTAGCTTGCAGTGCAAGATAATCTCAACAGAACCGTTTCTTAACTGTTTCATTTTCAGGTCATATTTTCGTCGAGAAAAAAACTCTGTGGGTCGTTAAAAGTTACAAATTAAGAATCTATTAACATCTCTTTTCTAAGCGAATATGCTTTAATTACACTTAAGTACACGCAGATAAAGATAAATATATTTGTTTTCATTAATGGATTTCATCTGTTTATCCTTCTTTTAAGTAAACTTTTTTATTATTATAGGCTGTTAAATGTAATTTAAATGTTGACTTTAATAGCAAAGAACTACTTTGAATTACTTTCTGTTTTATTTAAACATAAATTTTCGTATAAATGCATGAAACTTAAATGCAGATACAATCTTAAAATTTGCAGATAGTCCATAAGTTCTATTTTTTTTTCTTTTACTATGAGGCTGTGAGCTGAATTGTTGATAATATTTAGATTATAAAATGGAAGCCAGTTAAAGAAAAATATTAATTGAACTGTAGGAATTAAATTAATATTATTCTCTTACCTTGCTCGAGTTTTCGCTTTGAATTTCAGAGTTTACATTTAAGCTTTGGTATAATTTACTGTCATGAAACTATAGAAGTTTTACATCCAGCTATTGTTAGAAATGTCTGAAGTAAATAGGAAAGGAATTTTCAATTGTTCTTGACGTGAAATGTTTATGACAGAGTAGTATTATTTAGACAAAAGTAATTAATCAAAAAAAATTCATTTTTAAATTAGTTTTCTTAAACTCAAAAACAAACTGCCTCTATTTCCTTTTTCTATCAGTTTATCTTTCAAAATAAACGCGGTAAACAGCAATTAACAGAGTAAAAAGCGAACAATACAATCCAAATGCAATTCTGCTAAATCTCTAGCGAAAGTTCAACGCTTCCCTTATGACACAGCCTTAACTTCTTTGTTTTGAGTTCCGAACCAATTAAGGACTAAATGGCGATTTCCCCTACATAGTTTTAGAAACGCCCCAAACATTCCCAAAGAGCAAGGAGGTGTAGTTTTTGAAACTGCAAAATATGAAATACGGAGTTCATGCATAATACGTTCCCCAGTCTTATTTAATGATTTGTAGGGTTCTATTCTGTATAAATTTAACATAAAATTCCTTAAAACCTTACTTAGACTAACAAGGGAGTTATCGCTCCGCCTGTACAAAGTCCTAAGGAGTTTAAACAATCTTTTTATTTAAAACTTAACAACTGCACAATGTGTGTGTACAAATTAAACTCGGCCACTCGCGAGTATTATATAACAGAAAACTTGAATCCACAAATTTAAATGGATTTGTAGTCGGAGACTACTATGCAGACGGCCTAATAATTGACTCAAACTTCTAATTACGCAATTTAATTTCGATTAGCAAAACGGCTAATGCCGCAAAATTAACTTAGCAGAGTTGGTCGAGAGGAAATAAAATTGCCGAACATTGCTGTCAGTGCTCTATACTTAAACATTTTCAAGAACCTCACCTTAAATACGCTTACTCATTAGCATTTTGAGGGTTTACGAAAAGGAGAAGTGAAAATATAAATCCAAATCATAATAAATTGGATTAAACAACATAAACCGTACAGATTCACATTCTTTTTTTTTTTTCAACTACTGCTTCATTTCTTTTCTTCTTTCTTGAGTTTATATCCACTGAAAACAAACAGACAATCATTGATATTAAAACTATTATATATTATTTCTCCCTTTATAGTCAAATGAATTATTTACAAGAGCATTTCGAAAAGTAAAGATACAAGGGCTCGCATTCCTTAAAAAAAAACATTTTTTAGAAAACGTCAGTTACATCTTATTAACTGGATTATTTATTATTTTTCGACATAATCACCCCCGTTATCCAAACATTTGCTAAGTCAGTGCACAAGCTTTTGTATCCATCAGTCATAGAAGGCTGCCGCCTGTTGGAACCCAGCGCGCACACAATTTCCTGTACCCTAACTTGACAGTCACAACTTCATAAAGAGTTGTCATTGACACTTCCGGTATGATCTGATGCAATTCTTTCAATTTGAGACTTCTTTCGCACGAATTGCTTCCTCTGTTCTCTGAAAAAGGGCATCAGAGATCACAGATAGCCGACCTGTTCTTTGTTCGTCATGAACATCGGTCCTACCTTCAGAGAAATGACGGCACCATTTCGTTACATTTTGTCGATTCATAATGTTCCCATCAATAGAAACAATTTCTTTGTGAATATCCGCTGGTCGCTGACCTTTTGCATGAAGAAAACGTATGACGGAGCTCACTTCGCATTTGGAGGGATTCTGAATCGGCGCAGCCATTTTAAACACGACCTACTCCAACCAGAATCAACGTTGAAATGCCGAACGACCACGAGGAGAACGCTAACGGTTCAAGGTTAACACCTGTGTTGCCAACTTGCTCACCAAACCTTTTCTTTTCCTCTGGCGAACGGTGTATCTTTACTTTTCGAAATGCCCTCGTAAATGTTGTTTATTTAGGCAGTCATTATTTAACCATTTCGGTAAAAGAAAAAGTAAAATTATTAAAAAGAAAATCTTTTTTCTATCATTTAGTTTAGATTGCTCTGACACAAAGTTCTATTCAGACACACAGCTTGTTTAAATACATAAATTACTTTTTTCTGAAAAATCTTTTGAGTTAAACACCATAAAACTATTAATAACATGCCGGTATTCTCCACATCTTTATCTTACAAAACAGATTGTTACGGTTTTTGTATTTAGTTTGCTATTTTTAATAGGATCATAATTAAAATTATTTCATTTCCCCGTGCAATGCAGCGCACGACGAGTTTTAAGATAAAGCTACGCCGAAAAAGTAAAACTACAGGAGCACATGCATTTAATAAATAGGTATCTCGTAATTGCACTCTTTTGCTTGCCAGAAAAAATCGAGAAAATACCAGAATGTTCTCGTGCAGGATTAAAAAGCTTATAATAGCCGGATTAAAACATCTTAGTTCAGTTGTTTAATTAGTTCTTGTTGTTGATTGTAGAGAATTCGCGGCGAGATCGGGTTAGCTTTCTCTGTTTTGAATTGAGTTCTATTTATATTTTAGTAGTTCAAAATATAAGTACTGTGAGATATTGCGATAATGTATGAATATCTCTGAGGATATTTAAGCATTTTGTTTTATTTCTTGGGATAAGAATAAATTTATTAACTTTTTATCGACTAAAGTATTTAGCGAAACAAGCTTTAATTATTTCTTATGCGGTAACCATATTTTGGAATTCTTTCTTTCTAGAAAACATATAAATTTCCATTATTCTGACCTTGCGTCATATTCTTTACTGCTTAATGCTTTTAATATTTGAAGATGCTCTTCTGTAAAACCTCCTTATTAATTAGATGCTCTTAACGCGAGATCAATTCCTGAACATCTCGTCAATAAATTGTCAGACAAGGAGGAAAACATGAACTTTTAATGCAATGTAAGGTACGTTTTAATTTTAATAATAGAAATTTTCAGTTTATGCCACTTTCCTATCTCTTTTAGCTTCAGCTGACAGTTCCTTACCAGATTAAGTTTTTAGAATCGCGTTAAACGCAAATGAGAAGTAGAGTAGTATTTGAGTCAAGTTTCAACTTCACCAGAGAGAATAATTTCTGAACAGTCAAGTAGAGATTCGATTCCTGAATAGAGCGTGTTTGCCTTTTGGCTACGTCTCTCTAACTGTTATTACGCTCGGCCGTTTTACGTGCCTTTCGATAGCTTCACTGGCTGATTTAATATTACGGGTCAACTACACTCATGTCCATAAATTAAGGACAATGCAAAATCAAGCAAAGGAAGAGTTAGAAGCAAAACAAATTTGACTTATTTGTAAAGCTTATTTATTAAACAAAAGGTAAAGAGCAAAACACGGTGCTATATGTTTGATATTATTAAAAAAATTAGCGATTTTTCTCCCTGGAGCAAATTACAAAAAAAACTCTATTTACAAAAAACCAATATTACATGGTTGGTATGATTGTTAATACATTGTAAGTCTCCCAGACGATGCAATACAGTCCGTACAACGCCTAGGAATGCTGAGTATCAAATTATCGATCTGATCTTGGGGGATATTACACCACTCAAAAAGCAATGCTCTCCGAAGTTCCGGTAGACATATAGGAGGAGTTTGACGGGCTGCAACTCGTCGGCTAAGCATGTTCCACACATGTCTACTGGATTCAAGTCCGGTGAGAATGCTGGCCAGTCCATACGGGTGATATCCTCCGATTGAAAGCATTCGCTTACGATATTTGCACGGTGAGGACGGGCGTTCTCATTCATAAATACAAATTGTGCGCCCAGGGTGCCCCGAAACAAACGTACATGTTGTTCCAGAATGACGTCCCGATAAATTTGGCTTGTCATGGTTCCAATTTGAACATGCAGGTCAGTTCTGGAACACAGAATAATTCCACCCCAAACGAGCACTCCTGCACCACCGTAACGGTGTCGTTCAATGCTGTTTTCTTGGTGGTAACGGGTACCTGGAGCTCTCCATATGAAAGTCCGGCGAGAATCAGACTGCAAGCTAAACCTGGACTCGTCGAAAAACATCACACAAGCCCACTGTTGCGGTGTCCACAATGCATCTCTCTACTCCAGGCTAACCGCAGGCGACAGTGAGTTGCAGTAAGTGGAACGCATCTGACAGGTCTAGGAGCATATAGACCATGCATATTCTCCACATTCTGCATAATCTGCCCTAAGCGTCTGTACACGGTCTGCCTTGAAATTGTCGTACCAGTGGCTGAAGAGAGCTGACGAGACAGGTCTGAGGCTGTGCTCTACCTGTTTCTTTTGGCAGTAACTGCCAAATACCGGTCCTCATTCGGCGTTGTAACTCCGGGGCGACCTGTGCTGTAATGTCTACTCACATTACCATCATCTTGGAATCGTTGCCAAAGCCTGGAGATGACACTCTGGGCAATTCCAAGTTCGTCTGATACTTCCAGTTGGGTACGTCCACATTCCAGACGGCCGATAATTCTACCACGTAAAAAATCATCCAAATGCGTCCTTTGTGTCATAACTATTCGGTTATTGCACTGAAACGCTTATAAAGCGCCTGCGAACAATTTTACTTCTTTGCCTGTATTCCTTATATATCACTCTCTTACACTCTCGTCATTGTGACGTACCATCGGTGTCATCTGGTTACTTCCTGAAATTCGCATATGATTCTTGAAGATGTGTGTAGTGATTTTACAGGTGATATATTTATTTTAGAGCTCTATTTCCGCGTGACTCCGAATTATCCTTAATTTATGGACATGAGTGTAATTTAGAATTGTGGTAGCTGCGGCTAAACCTCTTTAGTTAGTTCTTATTTCTTACAGTTTGAGTTTATGCCCAAGTGGAGGCTTTGCTGTACGCCCTGAGAAAGGGGCTGATTGTATATCTTCATTTGGAGCAAATAAAGGGTAATTAACCCTTTATGTTTCTGTTCTTGGACTTAAGCGATTATTCGCTTGGCTCTTCATTAGGTTCCTTAACACTTAGTTTAATAGAATAAAAGGAAGGAACTCTACAGCAGGTTTAAGCAATAACACGTTTAAAGCTCAGGAAGAGACAAGAGATCAATGCGGTATTTCAACAGGCACTTACGTTAGACAAAATTCTCAATAAACTCCAGACCTTTAACAGCGGCAGTACTTAAACGAACCAAAGTGAGTGACAGGGAAAAGAGGGCACACACTTGTATAATATTTTAGAAAAAATGGTACTTTGACCTTAAAAATTTGGTTTCTAGAAACTGCCAGCATGTCACCAATTAATGAAATAAACACCAAATGTCGCCAAGTTGGCGGCAAAAAGTTGATTTAAAGGTCCAGTGGAATAATTTGGGCCCAGTGGCTCAGCTTTTCTACTAAAGCTATTTTAACAATTCCAATGTCTGTTTACACATAACTGTAAATATTACAAAATGATAATTAGTTTAAACGCATAAAAACATAAACAAGGCATAAAATAAAAAAATTAATCAAAATGCACAGCAAAAGAATATTAAATTGCAATAAAAATGATGCATACAATAAATAAATTAGTGTAAAAACAACATTAAAAAGGTGGGTAAAAACTAATACACAACAAAGTACAAACAACAAACTGCAAATATTTACATGAATTATTGCGATATTTTTATATGCATATACATGGGACCTGACACTGAAAAGCGTAGTTTAAATAAATTCCACTTTGACTATGCGATCCAGAGCAAAGTGAAACACATAGTATTATTCTATTCTATAAGATTATTGAGGAGTAGAAACCGATCAGCTAATGCATTTATCGATTACTAATCTTACAGTTTTCGAAATAGAAATATACTAAATAAATGTCTTATTCTTACAAATATTTGAAGGGGAACTAATTATCTGCTTTAACGTCCGATAATGTAAGAGTTTCGTAGTAAGAAATTATGATAATTCGGTACATATCATTGGAAATTAAGTGACTGTATCTAATAATAATAATAATTTTTCGACTGCAACATAAAATCACATCGCTTTTCTCTGATTTATTGCAAATATGAAAATTGTCGTCTGTCGTTGTCTTATCCCTATATTTCATGGAAGAATGGCTGCCAGAGCCTTAAGGATGTTGGACTTCTACTTCCACCCCAGTTTTGAGGGAGAGTACTCCGGGATGTGATCCGAGGGTCTTCCACATCTCTCCCCTACCACTAAACCGCACTAGAAGACTTTCGGCTTGCCATGTATTTAGAGTGCCCGCATGCCGCAAAGACACTATGCATTTACAAATATCCGTGCCTTCTCCGGGATTTAAATCTGGGCCCTTCGGTATCACAGTAGGCTTCTCTATCCACTATACCGACTGAGCGGCGTGGAACATGTGAGTAGACTTTTATACAGTTATCTTTCCTATAAATTTTTAATCAGTTTAGAACTTTTGAACACTTTCGTAATAACCTTTTGGACTACTAAAGGGCGTCATATATGAATACAGTGCTCGAAAACGTAGGAATGATTGAGTTCTTTATGAATTTTCAGTTGACCTTCATTAACGTGTCTACACCTTTATAATAGGCGCCATTAAGAAAGCACTCCTGCGGGTCAACATATGTAGGCAACCTTCAGTAGAGTTAGTTATTTTGTTTAAAGGCAAGATACATATCGCTTACGTTAAGAAATTTTTTTGTTCTTTGTTAAATAAATGTTATTAAATTTCCTCTTATGTAAGAAACATATTTTTTAAAAACGAAAGGGGGGCGAAATCGATTCTTCAGATTTTTCAGGTTTGTAACTTGCTCCTTTATACTGTAAATAACTCAATCAAGAAATCTTTCTTTTTTTTAATTCAGAACTTGATTATTGCTAGCATTGTGGGACTTAAGCATACTATGTATGCACATCTATAATACGGAAACTTCTTTTATAAAAGTGATGAGACACCATCTTAGCCTTCTCTCTCTCTCTCTCTCTCTTTTTCCCTCCTTTATTCTTTAGAGGAAATCGGAAATCTGTAATATTTTCAACTTCAAAATCAATCCAACAAGGTTTTTGCTTCAACCAGATCTTGTTCATTATAAGCCTGGATGATTTTTCCCGACTGAACGGGCAAATGGAATCACCTAAGTATAAAGAAAAGAGTCGTTCAGAAGCTCCCACTACTTTTTTATTGCTAGTGTTTTTGCTTCTTTTGAATTTTTAGGAAATATTTTTCAGTCCAGTTGCTCAAATCAAGTATAAGACATACCCCATCATAGTCGGGGGAGTTAGAACAGTAACTTAGAGTCTTTGCGCATGATGAATTAGGAATTTTTTGAATGATAAGAGTTTTATAAATTGGTAAAATATTTCTTTTCACACTTAAATACCATTATACCAGATATCTCTCTTTCATAACAAATGATCTTGATATGTATTAATAAAAGGGCAGTTGTAATTGTTAAGGTCAATAAATCATCTGAGAAATATGTTAAATAATCACAAAAATAATACTAAAATTAGATTTAAAGTTTACTATGACAAAAGAAATAAAAAATAGCGCGTTTTGCATTAGGCAAGGAGCAGTGAAACCTTAATATTGCAAACAAATAGACGAAGGAAGTACAGATGAGTATGATAATCGAAGCAAATTTAAGGAATTCTTGCTCATGATACTAGAATGAAATAGAAAAACCAAAAGATTTTAATTAATAAGAACAGAACTGTTTATAACAGCTCATTCCAATGTTATCCTGACAATGACAAAAAAATACGATAATGATTACATTGACAAACGAAACAAGAAACAAATAAATAATGTAATGCCACTTGGAACAACAACAACATATTTATGGGCAGAGCCTGACATTTTAACTACTTCTAACATTTCCTATACCCCATTTTATTCAAATAGTACATGTCTCTCCCTCTAGTTAAAAGATATATTTATCCCATTCAAGTTCTTACTCATTAGTACCCATTTTAAATGTGAGCTAGACGTAGTCTTAATTATTCAGGGATCTTCGCTTGTACTTAAGATATTCGATATAAAATGTTTTCGTTCTTGCGCATAAATCAGGTAACAACAATACACTGCTAAAAATTGCAGTAGCTTAAAAATTTCACAAACTGTGGCTCGTTTTATATTTATTCCTCAGCTAGTTTTCATTTTTACTTTTGCAACATTTTTTACGCAGCTAGACTTAACGCATAATCTCTTCCTCTAGAGTTTTCAGTCACCAATAATTTTAAATGAATTATTTTAGCGTGTAATTTGTGACCAGCTAATTCTTCTTCTTTAAAATATTTTCTTGGAAAATTTACCTTTCTTTTACAACCGTTTTTTAAGATGACCCAAAAACAGTTTTCCGGTCAGTCTATTACAGTTCCATAGCTCCTCATTGCAACAATAAAGCTTTGAAATGTGGAAGAGAAGGCTAAATCTTCTAATACACAACATTTAACTTTTACGTACGTAACTTCAACGAGAGCTAGAATTCCTTAAACGGGTATAATTATAATTATTATTATTATTAAACGAGTTAATATTAGATTTAAAACTAAATTTCAAATTCAGCTAGGGAGAAAGCTCTTCTAATCTTTTGTAAATATGCGTACAAAGCCACTGTTTTTGTCTTAGGATGTTATGTTAAATTCTAAGTCCATCGCACTACTAAACTGCCCCGCCGTCAACATCCCGCTGCTCAATTCAAGGGAAAAATAAAAGAAGCAAAACTAAAATGTTGTCTTGGTCAATAGTTTAAGTGTCTTTATAAATTTAGATGCACCTCCTATCGATGAATACCATGTAGGTTAAAGAAAAAACCTCTCAACTGATGCTAATTTAGTAACCCAGTTTACAGAAAATGTTATGCCTCATTAAATGCAAAATGCTTATGCATAAAAGGAAACTTAATTGAATATGAAAAAAAAATCAAATATCTGAAGCGCAAGAAAAGGCTATGCTTACTAAATCTAAAGCAACTGAAACTGAGTTAAAAGCGTTTTGGAATTTCAGATCCTTTTAGCCATCACAGTCCTTGTTCTGGGGATCAATCAAATGGCTCAAATTCCAAGGATGCATATTGCTTCAAGTATGAGAATTTCATTTTTTTTTCCTGTTTGATTTATCGAAAAGACATTTATAACTGATATAACTGAAGATTTTATGAGTATTTTTGGAATTTAAAATCATTTTCGATTTCAGTCATTTATATTTAATTCAGTCACACCCATTTTAGGTCAAGTAAACGTAACCATTTTAAGACATTTAAGAGAAGACTGATGAGGCGAAAATCAGAAACGTAGCATAATAATTAGGTGTAACACTGCGAAATGATGTTACTCATAATTGCTGTGTATCTTTCTACTTTCAAATATTTTCGGGGAGTTAAATTGCATCATGTTCAAGTCCATGAACCTGAAAAATTTTATTTGCGAAGATTATACGTTAGTGTGAAATCTTAAGCAATTTGTTTTTTTATTTTGACCGTAATTCTGCAAAACCTCAAGTGAGCAATACGAAATTCATGCTACAGAGGCACAATATAGTACATAAGGGTGAGGAAAGCATAGTAACAAAAAGATGAATAGCTTGCATACAGTACGGAACGAAAAGGAAAATCTATCGACTATTTGCCTAAGAGAGAGAACAACAAACCAAAGAGCCTTAGTAAGGTTATGACGTCTTCTTAACTGCAGTGGCTACGTTTCACCCTCTGTCGACACTCAAAACCAGATTTTCTAGTAGTTCTTGGGATAAGAGTTCCCATTCTTCAAGGAGCATCTGTTTCAACTGTCTGGTATTCTCCGGAAGATACGATCATGCCTACAGGCGTCTCTCTAAAGTATCCTACAAAAATTCAATGGGATTTAAATTAAGAGTGCACGCTGACCAGTTCATTCTGTGGATATTTCCCTTTCTAGAAGCTCCTTAGCAGCCTGAGTCCTGTGCGGCCGGGCATTCTCATCCATAAAACCAAAATGATGACCAATGGCACCCCGGAAAAGATACACGTAGGGGAGGCTAATTTCATCTCAATAACGATTTCTGGAAAGTGAACCTGTGTCCAAAATGTAGAACTTCGTTCATCATAATGCCTTTCGATAAAAGCACTCCAGGACGAACTCAACGGTCTCTTTCTCTGATGTCAGTGGGATGAAAGTGTGTCCCTAACTCTCTCCATATCAACTTGCCCCGAGAATCGTTTGCCAGATTGAAACGACTCTCATCCATAAAGAGACGTGACTCCGCTGATGAGTTCTCCAGTCTTTGTGTTATCTATATCATTTTAAATGTTGCCGCCGATGGGCTGCTGTCAAATGTATGGAGCATTCAGGAAAGCGGGCGAACAGTCTACTTTTATGTAGTCGACCGGCCGCAGTAAACCGAGACACCTATCTTTCGGTTGCCATGTGCAACTGTTAAGCAATGTTGCCCACTGTCCGGTTTCGATCTCTTTTCGCCTGCAAAGCGATATATCGGTCATTAGTCACAGTTGTTTTCCTTGGCCGACCACCACCAACCTTTCGTACAGCTGCACCTGTCCTCTGGAAGACTTTCCAAGCTCGTGAAATAACACTATCATTATCAGTTTCAAACACACTAGCATTATCAGTTTCAAATTCTTGAGAAACAGACGTCAAACTATTCCCCTCTTCAGTCTTACCAATCATTCTGCCATGTGAAAAGGAATCCTGATATTTGCTTGTAGCTATTGTGCACGTACAATGTCACTTTTATTTGCAGAAGAGTGCCTGGAAATGTGTCTTCCTTTCTTCTCTTTGTTGCCTTGTACTGAAAGCACTGACTCCTCACGTTTTGAGTGTCCTGAGGTACCTCGGACATCATGATGCTGATATTTGCTTATACATCACCTTACAGAGGTTGGCCTTTCATTGTGATGATCGAAAAAAGCCATTTTCAACAGTTTCATGGTTGTATGTTAAAAAATGATTTTGTTGCTGAAGTTCTGCTCACTAATGTATATTTAGCAAAACTGCAAAATCTCCGCCGAAGAGGTCAATTAAATAGGACTGAAAGCAGTAGAAATTCTTGTTTTCTGCCCAAGAGACCGTGAAATTTATCGAGGAATTAAAGATAGCTAGATTTTTTTTCTGTCTTAAGTGATAATGATACGTGTTCTATTCCCAGAGGGTTTTTTTTTTCCATTTTTCGATTCTACGACTCAAATTACTCCAAACTACCAAGTTTTGTAAAAATCGCACGAGTAGTTTTTTAAAAATTAGCTCTCAAAATTTTAGCTGCTCAATGTTAATTGAGTTTGGTTTATATTTATTAATCTCTCTCTTTTTATTAAACTTGTTTGATTCTTCCTTTCACATTTCGAAATTCAGGATCATTCGAAATAAAATTCACCCATTATTTTATGATTTATTTTAAAAATTTGTATTTTTAAAGAATTTTTATAAATTTTTCAAAAACAATTTTGAATTATAATTTATAAAATTTTTACCGTCATCTTAAAGAAGATGTATTTCTAAGCATACCTGGAAAAAATTACAGTTTTTTATTCAAAATTTCCAAAGCTATATGTGAATTTATATATTGGTGCGTTTGAAATTTGGCATATTTGATGAAAGCGATAAAACATCAAATGTGGTTTAGACACTTTATTAAAATTATTTGAAAGTAGAAACGAAGTGATTTTTTCCGCTCATGCACAATGTAAAAAGGTAGAAACAAGGTGCCTTTTTTCCGCTTCGGCATTATGAAAGAGAAAGGAAAATAGGTTGCAATATATTAAGAAGTTCGTCAAGTAAATTATTCTTGGCGCAAACTAAAAAAAAATTGCGCCATGATAAATATTTGAATTTCTCCATAAATTTCTCACCAATTTTACAAAATTTAATATCTAGGCATAATTTGAGTCGTAGAATCAAAATATGGAAAAAAACTTGGTGTGTTATTTCAGAAAAAGGTCCGATTTTGTGTCAAAATATCTATATTAGAAAAATACTATATATAAATCTAATACATATCCTAAGTCGCGCTTTCGAGACATGAAAAACGCAATTTGAATTTTGTCAATCGGCCCAGTAGAACAGAGAATATAGAACTGTCCATTTTATTATTTTTTCGCAGTGTACATTTCGTTGTGAATTAGGTATGTACAACAGCGTTGAAGACGCAAGTAATTTGCAAATTGAAATTCAAACATCAGTATCGAAACTTTTAATAGCTAATAAGGAAACTCCAAATCAAAATCTTTGTTCTTTTGAACAAAGCCTCCATCTTGAAATACGCCACATTTCTGTTATTCGTCATTTGCTAACAAGCCTGCTTCTTCTGCTGATGTCAAAATTATATTTCAATAATGGTATTGTACCGATGAAAAATGTTTGGCTAACGAGGAAAGAAGCAGTATTCTAATCCACTCCAAGACTGCATGTTTCATCATTCTATTACGATCTACAACGCATCTATATGATTCCAACTTTTCTACGTGTTAACTACGTATTCCTCCACACGCACATGTATATGTATATACATATATGCAATGTAAAAAGCAGTTCAAAACCTAATCCAATTGCAGGCTGAAAGCAGCAACAAGTGGGGGTAATAATGCAAAACAAGTTACAAAGTAACGCGTTTAAAATTCCTCCCATATTCAATTCGTAATAAACATATGTACAAAACAAACACCAGAATCACAATGGCAAACCGTAAGAAAAAGGGCGGGGGAATAGGAAAAAAACACAAATAAGATATTTACATCTTTCGCTGCATCGTCATCAAGGAGTCGGTGCACCGAAAGAAGTAAACAAATCAGCGCACCATAAACCATAACGTCTAAATGAACCATAAAGGTCTAAATGAAAGCTTAAATTTTAAAACAATTTCAGAAAAATGATCAAAACAATCTGTATAGGTACCACTCCAACCCCAACAGACCGAAGCAAACAGCTGCAAAAACACAGCACCAAAAAACATAAACAAACCAAAAGAACATAAAAATACCATTTTGAGCGGACACAGCCCAAAACATTAAATCTGCAAATACAAGCACATACAAAAACATAAACACATATAAATCCTGAATCCCCACATTCCAGACCAAACATCCCCTTTAAAAAAACAACAGTTTTCAATCCAGGTGGACCGAGTCCAAAAAAACATGCAAAACATAAGCAAACATGCAAAACATCATATAAATATAAATAAATAAATACAAACAAAAGTTTAGCAACAAAAGTTTTGAAAAGAGAAAATATTAGGGTAAACAAAAATTTAGAAATGAGAAAATATATTCGATCTGTTTAGCAACTAAGTCTTCAAAATGTGAAGAGTAATGAATTTAGATAAACTAAGAATTTAAAACTTCGAATTAAAGTCATTAATTTTATCGAAAATAATTAGAAAAAAAGGTCCATCGTTACATTAAATATAGTGTAACAAAAATGAAAAATTTGTAAAAATGAAAAAACATCGAATTACCTAGAACACAAAAACCTAAAAAAATCCAAAAGTAACTACCATACAAAATAAAGTTCAAGTAAGCATCAGGTGGATTCAGTTCAACGAATGCAAAAAAACAGTAGTGTTTAGTTGCACGACTCGAATAACTTGTAGTGTTTAATATGAAAAATTAAATTTTTTAAATTCATCGATCAAGAAAGGTGTAGCGCATTGTAAAAAATATTTCTGAGAAAGTAAAAAAAAATCATAATTGTGCAGAATAAATAAATAAATTCGAAGACATTAAATAAGTAGAATGAAGTTAAGACATATAAGTTATTTTTCCCTCCTTTCTGAATGCCTTCGTGGTGTAACGGTAGCACACTCGGCGCGTATTCGAGAGGTTTTGGTTTGAGTCCCGGAAAAGGTATTGTTCGTTTTTCATGTCTTCTGCTTCAGAAATCCTAATGACGCTATAGGCAGTGTCTAGTAAGTTGAGTGGTGAGCATTCTTAGAGAATACAAAAGAGGAGTTTAGGAATTTAGCAAAAATATAACCTCAAAGAGAATAAGGGCAGCAAAACAAAATTATTGTCAAATATTACAGAAAATAGAACTCAATCGAGCGAGCTTTCTTGAGACTTGGAAGCTGAAGTAGACCCATTTTATTAATAAAAGAGACACACAGTCTAATCTAAGTTAAAACTAATGTAAGAATATTGACAAGAATGACTAAATCAACTGTTTAAGAACATCCAAACTATACCGCCTTAATTAAGTATAACCTTTCATGTAAAACAGTAGTTTGATGGTGAAAATAATTACTACATTGGCAACTATAGTTTAGCTAGCTGTTTTTTCATGAAACTAAGTGGGTTTTTCTTATCTCTTAACAGTTTAATTAGCTAATATTTTAATCAGCTAACTATTTTAAATAGCTCTTTTGTAAACATATTGCTAATATTACAAATTATTTTCATTCTTTCTTTTTGATTAATAGTAGTGAAAGAAAAAAAAAATTGGAGACATTAGATTTCTGATTAATTATTTTAATTGTTTTGAAACTGAAAAGTCTTCTTTTGATCAAATAAAGTAATATTTTTGAGACTGTAAATTCGTAGGTCAAAATAATCTGCTTCGGTGTCACCTTGTTAGTTTTATTAACTTTCAGACGTATAGAATTGATATCTCGTTTTTCAATTTCATTGTAATTGTTAATGGCAATGATGTCATCAGTGTACCTGTAGGTCACTTTAGAAAGTTCTGGTTTATAGTAATTGTTTATAAAATTGTATACTGATGAAGAAGAACAGGTTACAGATGACAGCTGAATAGTTGGTACCTATGGGAATACCGTTAATTTATAGCAAAATTTTATTTTGATATTTGAAAAAATTGTGAAAAATATACATTTAAGATAAGAGTAATATTTATCAATATTAATTAAGTTTTTAATTCTGGGAAATAGGTAACAAAGTTCAACCACTATAAACCACTATAATTTCAACCATTATAAATGTCATAACGTGGCTAGTTATTTCTAACAGAAGCGAGAAACAATATTTTAAGATAAAAATAAAAATAAAAATTGAAACAAAAGCAATACAGTATAACAAAATAAATACTAAATTAAATAATTAATTGTTGAAAATTCTTTGATCTTTTCTAATGTGCAAAGAAAAACTCAACAAAATCGCGTTCCTGAATTATGTACAGATGAGTATCAAAACTAATCTTTTACTATATAAATCCAAATAATATATTAAAAAGAAGTAAAAATTGGAATGTTTTAAAATTTTTAATTCAACTATCAAGATGTAATCTGCTCTGACGTGACTCGAAATTAATTATTCAATATAATATCAGAATCAAAAGTCAAAATTTCTTTGAATAAGGGGGAAACTTAGAAAATTTACAAGAACTAGTAACTTGGCAAATGCACAAGTTATAATAAGAAATGCCGAATCCGACAATCACAGAAATAGCAAAATTGCCCAATTTCTCCAAAACTCAATTTTTAAATTCTAAATTATTTTTATTTTTATTTTAGTGAGGAAAAAATTGCCAAAAAAATATTCACGGGAAGTAAGTAAGATTTTATAAGTTGGATTTGGTTGGAAACCAAAAGTAATTGAATTTTAAGCCAAAAGATGAATACGACAGGAAGTTAGAAAAACTTTTTATAGGTAAATTACCGCAAATTTAAGAAAATAAATAACTTGCAATACCTGTTTGATATAAAGTGAAAGTTTCCAAAATGAGGAAAATATGTAATTTGAAAACAAAATAAAAGGCAATAAGTCAAAATTTAGTAAATAAAAAATAAAATTTGATTGATTATTAATTAAAGGATACAAAAACACATAAAACCTCGATTTAAGAGTCTAATTATCAATTTAAAATAGTAAAAGAAAATGAAAAATTAGTCTGCCTTTTATTTTCGAATAAAGGGAATGAATGAAACTGCAAGGAGGCCGAGAATGTTTTGAAATTAAATGAGTTTGAAATTAAATGTGCGTGCTTCTGGATTAATAGGAAAATAAAAATACAAAAATCGAGTAGAGTTGTGTAAGTGTTGTCTGGTAAAGTGCAAAATAAAAATACAGTTATTGTACAAATTAATGCTAATAAAAATGTTAATGGAAAGAGGGTAATATAAAATATATATTAAAGTGAAATGGTGAATTAAAATTTTAAGGAAAACAAATTTTCAAAAGAAATGGTGTATTGAAAATAATGACCGGTGGTGATGTAAGAATAATACTAGTTGAGAAGAGTAAGCTTAGCAAAATTGCATTATCAATAATACTAACGTAAGTGAAAAAATTAAGTATTAAAATTAAAAATTAATGTACTGCACATATTTTAAATAAATTAGTAATTTAAATATTATAAAAGACGTGAAATTAGAGAGAAATTTCTGAAGAATTTTTAGATTTAATTTTTAAACTGGACTAGATTGAGTAGAATTGAATTTTTTAAGCAGAACTAAAATTTTCTGAATTTTTTATTATTTAATATTATTAAAAAGTAAAATTATTTCTTGGCTTGAGGGAGGAGGAGGAAAGTTGAGAAAAGGAAAATTATAAGTAATTAGCCAAAAATAATGCTAGGGAAACGAAGTAAATCTATCATCTGTAGATCTAAATTCATATTTTAGTTCAATGCTCTTGTTTTGGTTTCTTTTTCAGTAATTAATAACTATTTGAGTGTTATTGGAAGGTCATAACATAGAATGAAAAATTGCAGTTTAAAAAAAGTATGAAAATAATTAAACCAGATCTACTTTAAGTAGTCAAGAAATAAATTAATTTTAAAATAGGAGGTTTTTCTAAACGTTGCCTTGTGCAGTTGCGTGGTCTAATTTCGGCTTCTAAATTCAATAATTGCATAATTTAGTACACCAGAATGTATAACGCTAATCACAAAAATAATTGCTAATTTTAGTGCCTCGAGTCAATTTTGGCATTTTTATATTCAGCGCAGTTAATAAACACAAGGATTAATAGGAATAGGAGGTTCCAGGATTCCATTATCAGCAAATGTTCACCGTCTGATCTCCATTTATTATTTACACGAGAGCTGTTTTCCACCAAGAAATGAATATCTTCAGTTCTACAGGTATGAATTTTACACTGCTTGAACCAATATCGTCGAATCACAAATCCAGTAACTGCCAATAATTCTATCCAATGAAAATGCTTTTCTGTGCCATTTGTTTTGCATATGATATATTTTAAGCTATAGTTAGTTTCTTTGAGCGTTACTATTGTGAGATATAGGTTCTCAGTACCTCGTGTTGCTAATTCTGTTTGTTAACACAAACATTTAGCTACAAGTGAATCTCGTCGTTGAACTTGGTACAATAGAACCTCAGATCACAAGGTCCTCTCATGACAAATAAATCGGTTCACGAACTGATTTTCTGAACAGAAAGTGTTTCAGGCGACAAATAGTGTCTCGAGTAAAGAACACGCAAGCTGTCGGCAAATGGTTTCAAAGGAGGCGTAAGATAACTTCTAATGAAGAGTTAACTCTCAGAGGTTTTAGGAAACACTGTTTTAGTATATTTCGCTGAAGAATTCTCATTAATAAAGCTTAACAACAAATGACTTACAAAACATTGAATTCGGCCTGGAATATATTACGGCTAGATTGTGTTGCAGATTGAGAATTTAAGGCACTGATGGTGATGGTATTTTCGTGACCGATGATATTAAGTCCCTAAACAGATCAGAAGAGCTGAGACAATTTCGGAAGCAGCAACAAAAGACGATTGTGAAGGGGGAATCTTTAAAAGAAGAGAAAAGAAGGGAAGATGATTATAGTTCTACGGTCCATAACTGTTTTTGAAAAATGGGACAAAAAGCAGTTTTAAGGAATGATATAACCCTGCTAAAGCAGTAAAAGACTACAGAATACGCATTTTTAATGATCAATACCATGTCTCGCTTTAGAAATATTTTAAAAGGTAGACAAATCGACATCTCATTGAATAAAATTTTAGAGAGAGACAAACCTAGTGAGCCTCAAGTAGAATTGAATGTAGCTAAGGGATTGTAGCTAAGGGACAAAACGGAAAAAAAGAAGCCTCAGAATCACAATGAATAACAATTACCTGTTTCTACGAAAGAGGGCCTTCCGATGCAAGTTACAATATCTGTTACCCCTTTTCTCACTACCTTCCATTTTTCCTTTCTTACTATCTTCCACGCACGCCGTCAACCCTCATCACGCAGGTACAACAATACAAAATTACATTTTGTTTAATTTACCTTTGCTTACTGTTGAGTTTATCATTTTCTATCTTAAATTTAATTATTTGAATTGTTTTTGTGTTATGAACTTGCATACAAAGGATTTTTGAGTGCGCACGGGTTCGTAAAAATTGAATGCACACAGAACCGATGATAGCTTCATAAAATTTATTTTATCAAAAGAAACGTTTCACAGTTTTGGAACTTTTCACAGAAATACTCGTACAGATCTTCACTGTATCACAGAATACGATCAGTACTTACACTTAAAACTACTAAGAGCGTTAAACACAATGCAAAGCAAAGCACGTCTAAAAAGGCGAAGCTCCCGTGGCTGTCTTAATACTCTAAAATCCCCCCTGAACTAACAATTACAACTGAGAAAATGATACTCTCTCCGGTCTTATATAGTTTTCCCCCGGCCGCCAAGAAATCTCTAGTACTTTCTACTTCTCGAAATTACTGGGAGGCGTATGAGTGCCGGATTTGTTTACAGCTAATATAGGAATCAATTACAATATCCATTGTACAGAGACCGGTGCAAAATCTCGCCAAATTTGACGGCAAAAATTACTCGCCAAAACCGTAGCCAGCTTGGCGATATCTCGCCAAATTAGCGAGATAGCCATTCACTCAAATTTAAATAGACTTGTCACTGTATTCTTAACTTTTCCGGCATAGCATCGTTTCTCTGAAGCTTTTCATGTTGCATGATACAAAAAAATACAACAATATCACTGAAATTATCTATCTAAGTACAAAATTTGTAACAATACTGTTGCCAAAAAATTGAATAAACAATCATCTAAAGTTCAGAAATGGATTATTGCATTTTATATTAATTTCTGTGGGGCAAATACACTCTCAGACAAAAAATACGACGCACCAAGAAGGAGTTATCCGAATGAGACGAAAATCGGTCTAAATGAGGTACATGTACAGAAAAACAAATGATTACAGTTTGAGAAAAATTGGATGATTTTTTGAAGTGATAGAGCTTCACAAAGTGAAAAAGACAGTAACGCGTTTGTCCACACCTGGGCCTTATGCGAGCAGTTATTCGGCTTGGCATCCATTGATAGAGATTGCGGATGTTCCCCTGAGGGATATCGTGCCAAATTCTGTCCAACTGGCGCGTTAGATCGTCAACATCCCAAGCTGGTTGGAGGGCCCTGCCCATAATGCTCCAAACGTGCTCAATAGGAGAGAGATCCGGCGACCTTCCTGACCAAGGTAATGTTCGGCAAGCACTAAGACAAGCAGTAGAAACAAGTGCGGTGTGGGGGCTGGCGTTATCTTGCTGAAATGTAAGCCCAGGCTGGCGTGACATGAAGGTCAACACAACAGGCCTTAGAACTTCGTCGACGTACCGCTGCGCTGTAAGCTGGGGACGGATGACAACCAAAGGGGTCCTACTATGAAATGAAATGGCACCCCAGACCATCACTCCTGGTTGTCGGCCTGTCTGCCGGAAGACAGGTTGGTATCACCCCGCTGTCCGAGGCGTCTCCAGACTCGCCTTCGCTGGTCATCGGGGCTCAGTTGAAAGCGGGACTCAGCACTGAAGACTATTCTACTCCAGTTAGTGACATTCCAGTGCGAATGAGCCCTGCAAACGGGCTTGACGTTGTACAGAGGTCAATGGTAGCCGGCGCAAGAGGCGCCGTGACCTCAGCCCCCTTTCTGTGAGCCGTCTATGAATGGTCCTTGCTGTCACTGAAGCACTAGTTGCACGTACAATCGATGATAATGATGCATCTGGGGCTGTGAGTGCCGCTCTGACGATTGCTTGTTCTTCACGTTCTGTCGTTTCTCTAGACCTACCGCTTCCTTCTTGACGCTGTGTGCGACCATGGTTAAGCCATTCCTGCCAACATCGCCTAATAGTGGCTGCTCAAATGTCGAGCTATTCGCCGATAAGACCAACCAGCTTCTTTGAGCATGACTACATGACATCTCTCAAATTCTGACATCTGCGCATATCATTCGCGCACCTGTATGGCAGGCATAGTTACTAGAGTACAAGGAATGAAATTCGTGAAGAATTTATGACCTGGAATCGTAATTTCTCCTCTTAAATATCCTGCCAGTTGCGCAGATCAGATGTGCTGTAGCGACAACTGTTCATTCATTGGCCGCCAAAATGTAAAATTTTGCATTTTCCGTCGAAACCTGTATGCATTTAATTTGTGTCCAATTTGCTTTATGCGTATCTTCTCGGTGCGTCATGGTGCGTCTTTTTTTTTTTTTTTTTTTTTTTTTTTTTTAGTCTAAGGGTGTAGTTTGGGTTTACGAACATTCCGGATGACGATAAACTGTCAAGAAAGTATAAACATTGGCGAACCGAGTTTTCACACTGTATCCCCCCCCTTTACAGAGCGTCTCGATTACTAAGTTTCCAAAATCGTTTTGCTTATCAATATTCCTCTTACTGAACTCAAATAAGTTGTATCTTGAATGAATGCAGACTTATAGTTTTCATTATTCATTGCAATGAACTTTTCGACATTTATAACTGCTTGAAATATTCTTGCGTTAAAGTGGATTATTTTTCTTTTATTATCATATTCTGCAATAGTTTTATCCAAAACATTTCTGAATGGCTGAATTCTCTTTTTAATTGAAAACGATTAGCAAAACATGATGAAAGTTACGTTACCTTGAAAATGAATAAACTCTAAAGTACCTTAAAAGCTTTAAGCCAAAGTTGAGTGGCCGCTTCACAGAAAGCTTTGTTTGAAATTTCTTAACTGCAATTGACAGTACTTAGCTGTTTTTGAAAATGTTTCTGACGATAGAAATATTTTCAAAAAAGAAAGGGTAAGGATTCTGTATTAAAACTTGTCAAACTAAGAAAGGTCCTGTTTTACAATTTCAGTACATAAACTCTTACACTATAGTAGTTATATCAACAAATCGACAGAAATATGGTAGTAATAATAGCTAAATTTTTGTTATTTTATCTGGGTCACCCTACAAATCGCTGCTGTAGCAGGGTCCATCTTGGTAGTTTCGTATATTAGTGAGTTAAGTGCAGCTAAAAATTGTCAAGTAAAACCTTGAATCTTACAATATTTACGATAGAATGCCTTTCATTTCAAATTTATTTTAACTACACTTATCCGAATAGGAAATAATAGTACAGTTATTGATTATTTAAATTTTATTATTTTGCATGCATTTTATTTACCTTGTTTTGCGAGAGAAATAAATATCGAGTTAAAGATTTTTCATATATCCGATTAATTACATATCTGTGAAACTTCAGTAAAAATTTTAAGCTATGTTGCATCATCGATTTCCTAAATATAAGGTAGTTCTGACAAATCTTTGATTGAAAAATTTAAGAAATTAAAACACGGTAATGTCATTTTGATTTGTGAATAAAAAGAAATTGAGCCTTATTTATTATTAACTAACATAATGTCAGAAGTAAAGTCTATCACGTATAGTGCAACTTTTTTCGTTTTAATGTTAATTCTCCTTCGGACTTTGATTGATTGCAGGCGTATTAATTTGCTTTCTAACCACTTTACAAGAAATGAATTTAATAAAATATTTAATCGATACTTTTCTTTGATAAATAACCAATACTTTACTCTGTTAATAAGTTTGCAGGAAACATAAATGATAAACAAGGACAAAGGTAAATTAAATTATTGATAAAATTGGGAAAGAATTTAAATTGCTCTAATAAAAGAATCCATCAATAATTAATCTGATGAATTAAAACTTTTGATCAGCACTTTTTGACATTTCCAATTAAAATTTTAAAAAAACATTCTTCATACTTCCGTTTGTTAAGAAAACACAAATAATTCTTGATATTTTTAGCTCATTCTCACTATCAGCTGGCCCTTCATTGCATCCTTCTACGTTTGCCGCAATTTCGTCAATGGTAAATCCTCTTTGCATCATTTGTAGAGTAGTAAGTTTATTACGGAGCGTATTTTATGGGATTTTTCAGATTTCCAGGATTTCAAATTTTTCCGCTAATATCGAACACATTTTCTATTTCTTAATACAGTCGTTACATTATTTTTTCATACATATATCAATTTAATTCTGCCTACAGTAGTATTTACAGAGTCATTTTCACTCTAGATACAAATTAGAAGATTGAGTTTCCATTTAAGACTCAAAATTAAGTTCCAAATCCGAAGTCCAGAAAAATTTTCTTAACTTCAGATTTTGTGTAAGAAACGGAAAATGTTCCTTTTTTTTTAAACAAAGTTACTATCTGGTGTCCTCAATTCCAGTGCTATCTCCTAGAAAATGTATGTCGTACCAGTTCATACATGAAAAAAGGACTACATCTGGAAGAAAAGTAATATAATTTTGTTTACTGTATTTAAGAGCATTATACAGCACTACTAACTTATAATTACAAATTAATTCATTGTAAATCTGCTAAATTCAAATTTTTTTCGGAATATGAAAGGGAAAAAGTTAAAATTCAGCGTACTGAAGGAACATCTAGGAACTCACGAACTGCGGTTGTCAATCGCAATAATATTAGAAATCCCAAATATAACACTGTTGCTTAATGTATGCATTGTTGTATACATCTGTAAATATTTAAATCTTTTTATTGGACTTCTGCATTATTTTGCTATTTATTTGTTTTCTATTTGTGGCCACAGGTATTTTTATATCAGGTATCCAAAAACGTTTGTGCCGCTGTATTGAAAAGTAAAATTCAAACGGAAGGTGCCAGACATCCTATCGGGATGTCTGCACCAAATACAATGCATTGCAAGCAACGCCTGGCAGGGCCCCCTGTGGAGTGTAATTATCTGGATAATTAATGTGCCTGGACAACAACCACATTGCCAATGGTTAAACAATGCGTGTCCACCACACTTCACCGTATCCATATCTATACCTTCAGTTGTTGATTGTCGTGATTATCGGGATGGCGAAGATATACTGTCCTTTATAAATATAATTTAAACATTTTTCTTTTATTATTCATAAACACGGCTTTGTGTACAAGAATAGTTACAGAAGTTATCAAAAAATAGTTTAAGAAAAAAAGATAGGCTTAAATGTTTTTAACTAAGGTATTATCTCAGCACCCTACAAAACTGTATCAGCCACACAGGCTGAAAACCGAACTCGGGCGCGAACACCTTACAGAACTTTTCTGCACGAATATAATATCCCCTCCGTATACAATATGACCGTTATGCAAGAATCGTTTGATGTACAGAAGATCCGCGAAGTCCTTCTACTCCTAGATTTGAGTACCACAGAGAAAAATGTCAATGTAAGTTTACTTGCTCTAATGGCAGATATGTAAACGGGTATTCTTATTTACACGTGTTGCAAAAGTGGTTAATACCTCAGCTGCTATGGATAGTGGATCAGCTGCCATGGATCCTCAGCTGCCATGGATAGTGTCTCAGCTGGAACATAGCCATGGATAGTGTATGTTTGCAGCAAGACGGGGTTCCAACCCATTTTTCTCCACATGTGTATGATTTCCTTAATAAACAATTTTCAGCCTGCTCTATTTTTCTAACATCTCCATCCTCATTCAAATGACCTTTACCAAGCCTGGACCTTTCAACACATTGTTGCGAATAATTAAGTCACATGTCTGCCATCGTCGGTGCACGACAGTAAATTGGTTTGGCTTATTTGATTATCGTACAGCCCTCGAGGACTATCTGTCTAAAGGGAGGAATGCCTCCGTGGAGACTTTCTAAAGGAAACTGGCATGTATACGCGTTACACATAGGGGGAAAATGACAAAAACACCTGTGCGGCCAACCCATTCGCGGGATTCGAACCTCGGATAGGACAGTAGAACTACGCTAAAATGAGGAAAAATCCTTTCGAAAAATAAGCATTCACATGCTCCGCAAGATATCAAGAAGGAAATGGAGACACAAGTCTTTGTGCACAACACGATGGAGCACTTATAGAGCCTTTGGATGCATAGTTCGTATACATAAGTACTCAACTATAGAATGCACTCAATAAATAAACTAAAATTGCACTGACATTTTTCACTGCGATACTCAAATAAGGAGTAGAAGGACTTCTCGGACACTTTGTATTAGTAGTAATAGTAACTTAACTTGCCAATATGGAACGCTGGAAGCCGCTGATCACCTTACAAAAGAAGTTAAAAATAATGGTAAAGACGTTTTCCATCAAGATAAATTATTCTGCGCACATGGATATCAATTAAAAAGACTCAAAATATTTCGAAAATATTGCTCGTTAGGCTCGCAAAATGCGTAGAGTATAGCCATTTGAAATCAATGCTAAACACCGTATGGATTTGCCAATTTTTAATATCCATGTAAAATCAGTTATTGTAGTTCTTTTTTCTTAAACATCCTTGAGAAATTCTTTAATATATTTTAAAGAACTGAATGAAATTTTTACCTTTTATTTTCACTGCACAATGATCTAGCTCATTATAGATCTTTACTTTCTCTTTGAATCTATCACTAATAAGTGGATGACTATGTTTATATGGCATAATAACGCCCTGCAGGCATATATTTGTAAAAGAGTGCAATAAATTTCTTTTGCAAATAACTCAGACCTTTTCCATATATTTTACTTTTCTTAGAAATTATTTAATAATTTAAAACATCACAATAATTACATAGAACTTATCAATATAATAGCTTTGAAACTCTTTTCAAGTAAAACGGAAACATAATGAACAGACTTTTAAGACATTTTAATGATTACTTCTGATCTTATTCAATTTAAAAACTTCCAAAGTATGTTAGTTTTACCAGTTGCGTGTGCTAGTGTCTGAACTCGACATATTGACAGTTTATTTGTTCCACAACAGAACGAAACATATACATATGCGTTTAATGTGCGATAAAATACTAAACAAGATTCTGTCTTTCTGTAAAGAGTAAATTTTACTTCCAGAACATATGTGCGCGATCAGCAAGCTTCATGTCCGATTTGTTCATTTGCGATTCGACAAACAAGCTAAAAAAGAAGAATCAGTTTATTGCTTGGTATCATGAGTTAGAGCTTTCGCCATCCCTCTGAATGCACGCCAAAAAATCAAATACGTAAAACGTCAGAACAACATATAGGGAAATTAATATAATCTCTGCGTTATTTTTTAATTAAATTTTAATTAAGTTATGCATTATCTTTTAATTAAATTTTAATTCTAACATCTGTAAGAATTTGCTGGCTTTTCTGTTAGTAAAATCATCGCTAAATACTGTAGAACTTTGTTTCTTTACTCCAGCTGCTATGCCCAAGTCAACGAAATTCCTCGTGGCAAAGAGCGCAAGTTTACGTCTGTCATTGGCAACAGCCGTGCGCACCTTACAGGTGACAGTGCGATTTACCTCAGTTACGCCCCTAATTTTTATGGAGAACACCCCGGGGGGACGGGTCCAAGGATCTCCTACCACCAAGCTCTCAAGAGGACTTTCGGCTCGCAGCATATTTAGAGTGCTCCATGCTTCACAAACACTATACATTTACAAACATTAATGCCTTCTCCGGGATTCGAGCCCGGGCCCTTCGGCACGGCAGTCAGCGACGCTAATCCCTATACCAGCTGAGTGGCATGCTTTGTCGACAGTACAATACTTATTAAACGCAAGATACTCATTTTTAAGTCCAAGTTGTTTCTCAACTGATTTGTATCTGGAAAAAACTACAATCATAACAAGTAATACTTACAGCAATTGTGAGGAAAACTCGAAGTAAAATTGCAGAATTTCGAATTTCGATTTGGAGACTAAATTTTAGAATTAATTGCAAAAATTCAAAGTGACTACCTTCCCGCCATTCGGTTTCGTCTTCACTAGCTGTAACAGAAATAAAACTTTGAAATATTTCTCTCTCAGTGAGTAACTTTTCTTTATTTACGTCATTAAGATCATAATTTAGTTGTTATTTGTATTTTCCACTCAAAAGTATTTATGGAATAAAGAAGGAAAACCAAGAAAGCGAAACTATTTAAGTCTCTTTGCAATTTCTTTAAATACTCTGTCCAGGGTGAGTGCATGGGGTGCCGGAGATTTCACACAGAATCGAAGGGGTATCGCCCCATTAAACTAACTAGCTAGAGTTTGAAAAACTGAAATTGACTGTATGCCTATAGAAGTGACTGTTTCCTAAAGAACACTGAAGTTACACATTGAAATTGTTACATTTAAGCATAAGAAGATAATATAAAATTAGGCAAAATTATCTAACACAAACTGTTGAGTATACGCAATCCAATATTGGATTGAGTATACTCAATCCAATATTGGATTGCGTAAATACATTAAAACTGCAATTTCAAATATCGCTGCGCTGGAATTTTAACATTTAAGAAGATAAGCATATGAGATTTGATTTTGTTAATACACTGGAATGTCTGATTCTTGTTATTTTTTAGGGTATTTATTATGGTAAGGCTATACTCAGCTCAGATTTTTCAGTATAAAGTTTATAAATAAAGTTTATAGGCTCAGCTCTCTAAGTTTGGTGTTTTAAAGCATTATGGAAATTGCTGGTGTTGCTCAGAATCAGATATCCTGGTGTACGCCAGTCATTGCTCTTTCCGTTTTTTCGTTTTCTTTCTTGTAACTTGGTATAGGACCAGTCCTAAAACACTGAGCTTTTGGTGTATTTTCATATATTTTGGATATAGGTGGCGATGATGTATCACCTGTGTTTTGAAGTTAAGGTCCAGCTTGGTGGGCTTTCGGATGTATAGGATGTAACAGGGCAGAAGAAGAGATAATAGTCGACATCTCCCTTTGACTCCACAGATGCAAATGTCGCTATAAGAGAGGCTCCTTTTAAGAGAATAATCTGTATATGGGCCATGACTGGTAAGGTAACATGTTAGGAAGCACTTGGAGCTTCTGATCCAGCGTCCAGTGTGAAAATAATTTTCTTTTTTATTCAGCTTCTTATCACTTTCTTCAGCATCTCATGATTCTTCAATTCATCGATGACCGAGTGGATAAATAAGATGATACTGATAGTTTGACTTGGACTCAGATCTCAAACAATGGGATGTCTGACTTACATGGTTTATTAATGTGTGACACGGATTCTATAATGTTATATTCATGCATACATGACGAGAATAAGAGCCGGTGAACATGAGCCAGTTCCCATATTTTAAGATCTTAGCTTAGCATTTTAATTCTTCATGAAGATATAGCCTCTAGACAGATAACCGTAGTGAACTTTCCTATAATCTAATAAACTTCAGTTAGTCTTTCTAATCTGAAAATCCATATGACTAACTCCTATAGCATCTGTCAAATGAATAATGCTGCCTGCCAAAATGGCCGCTTGAGACAAACGCCCTCTAGCCACGCCACTGGGTATCATTTAAGGTATGAAATATTACATTCTGATAATACAATCTTTCAAATTACGTTATGTAGAGAAAATTTTAAAGCTATGTTATTCTCATCACTTGTTACATGCATTAAAATTTCATTTGTAAAGACTTATTAATGCACGAAAATCTAAACGTAATATGCACTCTTGCAAAGTCAATTATTTTATCACCGGAATGGAAACCAATTTGTTAATCCAAGAAGATTCGTTCCCAATCCTGTTGAAAGTTTTCATGACGTCTCTGTGGAATATCGCCCGTATTTGTGAAAAATATTGTTAATGCATTTTCATTCAGAGGAAGACGTTTCGACAGAGTTGATTGATTACTCTCCTGTTTGCGAATTAATTTAGCACTAGAATAAAAGTCCTATCTGAATTTGCTTCCTGATAAGCTCGCAGCTGAATTATGCTTAAAAAATTCTTGCAATTTCTTATTTTTTATTTCTATAAGCTCTTTTCTGAAGTATTTTACTTTTGGAAAAACTTTTTTGAAGAGCAGATATCTGTTCACTTATGCTTGTCTTTCTGAAGACATTTCCAATTTATGAGCAGATGAAATTAATTTTGCTAAAATAAATGAATGAAAAAAGTAATTTAAAGGATACTTAAAATTATGCTCAATTTCATTTATAATCTATTTTACAAGTTTGATTTATAAATAAATTGTAAATGAAGCTTCACATTCTAATAACTTTTCTGAAAATAAAACTGGAAATTAAGTCATTCCGTTTAATATCTGTCTGGAAAAATATTACAGCCGCCCAACCGGCATAGTGGTTAGCGTCGCTGACTGCTGTGCCGAAGGGCCGGGGTTCGAATCCCGGAGGCGTGGATGTTTGGAAATGTATAGTTTTCGTGCGCCGTGGGCGCACTCCAAAATATGCAGCGAGCCCAAAATCCTTTCAAGAGCTTGATGGCAGAAGAAGAGGGGTGGGAGGTCTTCGGACCAGTCCCCCTGGGGTGTTTGTTCTCCATCAAAATTGGGCGCGGAACTGAGCTAAACCGCACTGTCCCCCATTAGGTGCTCAAGGCTGTTGCCAAAGACAGGCATAAACCTGCGCTCCTTGCCACGAGGAATTCCGTGGGCTTGGGCTGACTATAAGGTCAGACAGAGCATTAGCAACAACAAGGTGTTACAGCTCCTGTATTATTGCAACCTTCACGCCTTTCTAACGTCAACACTCCGAAGCAGAACTACAAAAGTGTTCAAGTTTTTTGTAGATGTTCGTTGTAAAAAAATATCCCTAAAAGTTTACATGAAGTCACGCGGGTATATTAGAAAATTCGAAAAATTTATATAGTGAAGCTGCGTTTGTGTTATTAATTTTGGCCAACAAAAATTTACAATAATTGCTAAAATATTTAAAGAACCTCGTCATTCAAATCACATTCTTTCGAAGACTAACTTCCTCTGTCAGAACATGAATATTTAAAGAACCTCGTCATTCAAATCACATTCTTTCGAAGAGTAACTTCCTCTTATAACATGAATATTTTTTCGTCTTTCGCTTACTGAATGAATGATTCAGCTATTTATGATAACCATATACTGATATTTACATAAAAGGGGAGAAAGAGGACGTCTTTACACAGTGCTTTGCGGAAATACCACATCTCTAACTAATACGGAAATATCAAGAACTATGACTTCACCACAAAACTAATTCAAGCTTCAGCATGTTAACGGAAAGGCTTTATTTTCAAGATAAAAATGAGTTTTTCTAGTTCCTGAAAGAAAAAATTTTAAACGGTGAGGAAACTGAGATAGACGAGCATAGCAAAACTGGATTGTACGGGGATAGTAATTACGTCATTCTTTTTTAATGCAGTGTATGTTGCAACATTCTGCAGAAACAGAATTCTTCACTCATGATAGATACTCCTAGCTCATGCAATGTGGTAAGGCATTAGCAAAAAAAATATGTTGAAGAGCCAGAGCCAAAACCTAGCCGCAGATATTTTTATCATGTACATATTTGAAAACTAATTTGTTTTTAATAATATTCATTTATGTATGTTTAATGAAAATCCATCATATCATTAGAAACATTCTAAAAGCATAACATTAATGAAAACATTTAGACCATGCTACGCTGAACAGTGTTCGAAGGTAACTTAAATGTTTGTGCACATGCATATCTGTTATCCTGTTCAACCATCTGACGAACAGTTAGAAAGTTAAACTTTTACGTATATATTACAGTTGTTATACCAATACTGCAGGTATGGTATCATTTAAGATATTTGTATTGAATTTTACAGTTCTACGAGAGCAAGTTGTTGCGAAAGGAATACTATATATTACAGTTATTATACCACGCTATCCCCCAGTACTGCAGGTATGGTATCATTTAAGATATTTGTATTGAATTTTACAGTTCTACGAAAGCAAGTTGTTGCAAAAGGAATGCTATATATTACAGTTATTATACTACGCTATCCCCCAGTACTGTAGGTATGGTATCATTTAAGATATTTGTATTGAATTTTACAGTTCTACGAGAGCAAGTTGTTGCAAAAGGAATGCTATATATTACACTTATTATACCACGCTATCCCCCAGTACTGCAGGTATGGTATCATTTAAGATATTTGTATTGAATTTAACAGTTCTGCGAGAGCAAGTTGTTGCGAAAGGAATGCGTGCTAGTCCTTTTGATAGAATAAGATTTTCATCACATATTTTGTTATACTCCAGAAAAGTTGGTTTCTCACTATCTGTAACAATAAGCCTCTTTCTACTAAATTTGACAAGCGAAAGCTTTCGATTTTCATTGCAAGGGACGACCAAAGAATGGGTTCAAGTAGTCATTGAGCACAGAAGCATTTTGCCGGGTTTTAATTCTGCATGTACAAAATAGTAACTGAATTTCGTGTGACCTGTAACTGGAGTAGACCGTAAAGCTTACATTATATTCCGCAGTTTTTGAAGGAATAGTAAAAGTTCGCTAAAAATACCTACAGCTGTTGAAAAAATTCATTTGGAAGACGGATGGCTTTACCGAAGACCATCTCTGCTCATCTCGCGTTAAGATCTTTCTTGAGCATGGAAAGAAGTACAAGCAACAAAATGCGCAAGGCTTGTGCACATTGTTTTCTACACAGCAAATGACTTCTTTAAGAGAGATTGCATTTTTGGAGTAAATCGTTTCCAGCAAAGTAATATGGATTTGTATGGGTGCATGTTACATGCCGTGTATAGAATTTAACGTTAAAATTAATTATGATTATTGAATGCGTTCAACTACCTTATTTACGATCTGCTGTTCATGTTTCCACAGAAAGTTAATTTTAATACCTTCTAGAACTGGATGTTTTTAATTCTGGATAATAACACGAGGGCTATCTGCCTAAGGGAAAAGATGAGTTCCTGGGGAACTTTTAAAAGGAAGAGGGTTCCTGTTTACGTTATTCAGGGGGGAAACCACTAAAATTTCCAAGCAGCTATACCGTTCGCCCGGGATTTGAAACGGGTTTAACTACTGACTTTCAGCGACTGTTCAGCTCCGTCACTGGCTGATTAACAGTTTTTTAGTACATAGTAAATGCCTATTTTAATAAAAAAAACTGTTTAACTAATAACTGAGTAAGCTATTAAATAAATTTTGAGTTTCAAAAGTAAATGAATTATAAATCAATTAATACTACAATTAATACTTAATTTAAACTTTAGTTTTGTTTTCTTGGGCATGTTATTGATTTTACTGGATCATTATGCAGTTATGAGAGATTTAGCATTTCAGTTAGCTACATGGTAAGTAATTAATTATTGTGCATTGTCTTTTATTTTAAAATATTAGCATTCATTAATATTTAATTGTTTTGTATTCAGTAATATTCAAATATTAGTAATTTTTAATTAACATGTTTTACAGTCTTCTGCCTTTCATGTTTCGTTAGGTCAGCTTTGCTTTTCATAGTTGCTGGGGAGTTCTAGTGCGCTGCTGACTGTACTAAGTAAGAAAAATAAATATTTTATCGTTATTATTGAAATTTTGATATGGAAACAGTATTATCCATTAACGAATATTATTTAACTTCGATGTTTCTATTAATGGGACAACTTAAAAGCAGAGTATCTGTAAATTTATGAAATCCTGCATGTAAGTATAGGTCTTATAACTCCAAATATATATAAACGTTTTATCATTTGTAGTTGGTATAGTACATTTATAAGATTTCAGTTCCACCACCTTTTTCTAGTTCGGGAGACATTGTACAGACATTAGGTATTTTTTGAAAGCAGGAGATGTGAAAAATGTGCACTGCCAACCCTGGGACTCGAACCACTGACCTCTCGAATACGCGCCGAGTGTGCTGACCTTTACACCACGAAGGCATGCTAAACAAGCGGGAGAAATACCTTACAAACTTCTCAAACTGCGGTACATGTACCACTGGTGGTATTTTTGCTTCGTTTAAAATTAGGTTGTTTATGCTTGTTAATAATACGAGTAGTGTTATAGTTAAATAACACTGTTAAGGTGCGCTATTGCAGTTTATGTTCTTGGCTTATTTTAATAATTTATTTTAACCCTTAACCACAAAACTTGGCAAGTACGTTTAATCACGTGCTTCAATTAAAAGAAAACTCTCTAAATTTCACAACATTTACCATTTTTTTAAACCTTTTAATATCTAAAATGTCAAAAAGACAGAATGCATATATATATTTTTTTAAACGTATCTTGCCAATGCTGACTCTGTACCTCAGGTGTCTTCTTTGCTTTGTAAAACTATATTAGTTGCTTAATATATGTATTATTACTTACTATTTACCACAATTGTTATATATATATATATATATATATATATATATACTCGTAGTATACTTATTTATATTTTATTGTAATGTAAAAGTTTCATTTACGATTATAACTGAATAATATATATTTAAAGGGTTTTATTCTTTGATTATATACACTCCATTTAGGATGCATTGATTTTTGATGGCGAAATGCTTTTATGGTGGTACATATGTTTTTGTTTCATATTTATGTGGTACAAAATTTCAAAAGTTTGAGAACCCCTGCCTTATAATACAAAGTGATGATACATAAATCCAATCCATATAGTGTTACTTAAAAATTACTTTTCAGTTGTTAGCTTGGAAAGATTTTTATATCTGAAGATATATATAAATCATTTATAAAAATATAAATTTTTTTGTCTGTTGTTTATGTTTATGGACAATAACTCTCATAAAATCTCTTTAGTTTTACATAAAAGTACTCCAACCGATAAACAACAAAACTTTTCTACTTTTGTCTCCCCTTTTCCGAAACTCTGGAAGAACGCAATTTGCGAATTTGAAACAAATTTCATTGGACATTTTCTTAACATTTATCAAAACAAATAAAAAAGCAATTGTAGAAGAGAGGAAGATGATTAGCTTTGAAAGCCAGTCATGTTATAAAGTAACTTTCACCAAAGAAACCTGATTGCTGAGTGAAACCTAAGAAATGCAAGCCTTTCGGAAATGAACGAAACACAAAGAAGTAAAGACCACATGTTTAATGATAGTACTTTGTCCTCATCACCCATAATATAGAGGAAGAAACGAGAAAATAGCTACTTTTCGCTGCGGATAGTGAAAGCTCTGTGACATCTGAAGGATAATCCACTTCCTGCGGAATAATTCTGTTAAAATGAAAGATCTCATAACTTACTGCATGATACTGCATAAATGATTCAGAGCTACAGATGCATCATGTTGACTGTTTTGGCTTTGAACCCATAATGTCTTGCCCCGCCCTGATATGATATTTCAGTATGATCTCTCATTTGAGCTTTGGATAACTCCTATTTAATAATGAGGCCCAGAAAATTTAGTATGACGACCTGCGCCTCTTTCAGAATGTAACATATTAGATTTCGTACATTCTTTTCAAGAATTTTACGTTAATTAAGAAAAGCTAAATTGAATTAAGAGTTACCAACAGTTCACTTAAGTTCCAATAAATAAAAAAAAATGTTAAAGTTTTAACTTAAGCTAAAAATTTTTATAGTGATTAGCATAATAAATCAAAAGAAATGTTAACATTCTCATTGGCTTCGTGCTTTATCTCTTGAATAAAGAGCCAGATAGCAATGGAAAACTTAACTCTTTTGTTGTTATTATTATTACGGGGACGCACAGAGTGGTATCTGCTAAAGGGACGGATGCCCCTGGAAGATTTGTAATGTAAACGTATTATGAACTTTCGCTTGACTGAGTTACAGGTATTTATTTCTACCATTTATTCCGAGATATAAGTACTATGGGTTAACCGAAAAAAAAGAATTATCCAAAATAATTTATGTTCGTATGTAAAGATAAAGAAATGTATGTAAAGATAAAATAAATGTATGCAAAGATAAAGAAAAGAGTACATTCGGAATACCTAGGCTTTTTAGCATTAATTTCTAGATTAACATCAGCATAAAAAGGAAATCAGTTACAAGTCACAATTTCGAAAACTGACCACACATAAGGCTTGTTCAATGCAACAGCATGACCCATGTCAGAATTTATTTGTGTGCGTGTATTGGCAAATTTGTTAACGTTTGAATTAGTCTGGATACAAAAGAGTAGCTGCAGCATACATTTAAGAGCAGGATTAACATTCCAGGTATGGCAAACCGAAATTCTTTGTGTGCGGTTGTTTAGAAACAATCAAATTATATTTGACGTTGCACATCATTGTTAATCATGCATTATTCGTGGGGCTGGCAACAGAAACCACATAAATCAGATACGGATCTGTATCGCAAACTCTTCAACTGCCATTCTCAGGAACGGTGCAAATTAGAGTAAGTATCAATGAACATTTTGGCCTCTACTCGGTATATTAATGTGCAGGTTAACAAAGCTATTGCAAAGCTATTTAACTGCAAACTATTTTATCGGGATAATTTGAATGTCAGTCTCAGTTCATAAGACTACTTACACTTAAAATATTGTAAATGCTTTATACACCTAAAAATAAAATACAGAATTTGAAATGTTTGTTTCAAAAATTTTTCTTTTACGAAAACGAAAATATGCTTCATATTTTTTCAGCTTACTAGTTTTTTCCTTATCTCATCATTAAGTTAATCAGAAAATAAAATATAGAGAGAGCTGTTTGTGATTATTTTTTATAAATTCAACTTACCTTTACATTAATTTGCTGCATAATAAATTTCATTCTTCATATACAAGGCCGTTGTGTTTAATTCTCTATAATTTCGATGATTATATTGTGTTATTTTCGATTGCTAAGCAAAAGAAATATCCAAAACGACTTGAAAAAATGCAAACTTTATTTTCTGTACAGAGTTATGTGTAACAACGCAATAAAATGATAAAACTACTCTGCAGTGAGTTCAATAAACTGGGCTATATAGGCTTGAATATTAGATCTCACCTTGCTCCAGCTTATTACGTACATAAGCCACGGAGTTGCTTTATTGCTTTCTTAGGGATCGTATAAAGTTTTCTATCGGCTTTGAAGAATTCATACATATTGCATCGAATAACTATCAAAATGGGATCTCTTGGGTAAGAACTAACATACCAGCTAGCAGGGAAATATAGAATACGTTCGGACCAATATCGCACATTTGATAATATACTTTGAAAAAAGACCTAACTTAGCTTCCCATATTACGAAATCTTTCACGCGTGTCAACAAATTGAATGCATTCTCTAAGGAAAATTACTGAGAAACCAACATTACATTTAATACAGATTTCTTTAACTATGCGTCCTTTTTATAATGCTGCCGTAAAAAGCCTGATTTCGTATAATATTACAGTATAGAGACATTAGGTAATTTTTTAGAAGCAGGAAAGATGAAAATTAGCAACCGCCTTCGCCGGGAATTGAACCATGGACCGTTGGAATACCGGCCCAGCGTGCAGAACCACTACACCACGAAGGCACGCTAGAGAAGCAGGAGAAATACCTTATAACAAAATTATCTAAATCGCATATAAATAACGCGCCTGGAGTATCACTGTTTTGTTAACAACAAAATAATGATTCTTGAAGATAGAAATCTTCCCTAAAACAGATACCCTTAGAAATGAACTTCGGTCTAAGAGAACTTCAAAAGTATTCATAATTAAAAGACTGAGTTTAAGGGGGGGAATACCCCCCTCCTCTTAAAGGACGAACACTCTAGTATTAACAATTTGCCTGTAATTACGACCATACCCATCAATAATTTATCCTTTCACCATCAAGAACATTGCCCAGATTTCAAACCAATGTTACATTCGCAAAGAATGAGAAAGTCTACTCTAAATTATTCTCCGCTCAGCTGGTATAGTGGTTAGTGACCCTGACTGACGTAGCGGCGGGCCCTGGTTCGCATCTCGGAGAAGGCAGGTCCGTCGCTTCCTAGGAGGCAACAGTGACCACCTGTTAGGTGCTTCCATAATGAAATGGCCATCAGTTTCGGTCCTTGTAGTGGCTATAAAGTGGCTATTAAATAAAGCTCCCGGCCATTAAAAAAAACTTTAAATTACTAAACCTCATATTGGAGCCAAACGAGAGCTCTGGGTTTCAGGATGGCAATCAGTCTCTGCTAAACCACCATACACTCTGTTGCAATCAGAAAATCGTAAAACGTAAAAAACTATGAAAATATCGGCAGTATTAAAAAATAATTTTATATAGTTTACAAACTTCTTATGAGTATTTTGTAAAGATATCTTTGCCGGGACAATAACAAGGACGCTAAATTATGAAAATTAGTAATGTGTCTTTAAAAAGGAAAACATGACTTAATTTTCAATTTTGCGAAGCATCGATGAGCAATGTTTCAAAATGCCACATTTAATAGCAGTAAAAGCCAAGTTACGTTTCGACATTGGATTTCATTCTCAGAGCTATAAAATTTTTATTTTCGTTTATCACCTTTTCATAGTCAGTTAATCGCCAACAGTCAGGCAGTCGCCTTTTCAATATACGGGTGACTCACCGTTGTATCAAAACAAAGTTATTTAAGCAGTATTGAATTGACTTACTGAATTACTTTCCCTTATACTAACTACACAGAAGATCTAAAGCAAAATGTGCTGTATATCAATTGCTTGCTGCATTTTTGGAAACAAGTTTGCAACAGAACGAGATTCAAGGTTCGAGATCCCACTGTATCCATATTTGTTTTGCCTCCTAACTGCGCAGTTAATTATATTTATACAATTATCATTAAAACTTATAACCATTGTTGAATATAAAACAAACCGCATCCAACGTACATCTTCAGTGCTTGCTGTTTATACAAAGTAATAAAATAAAATATTTAGTATCAAAGAAATCAAGAATAAGGTTTGAAATCTGGTATGGCAGAAATAAGATAAATGTCTCCTGTAATTGTAAAACACTGATAATAAAAGAACTTATTTAAGTTACTTTGGTTATTAGATAATATAAAGAAACAGATTTTAAAATTTCTTTTCACTGGTTCTCAGGTAACTGATATAAAAGAATATAAAAGAAATCTGATTTTGATAAACAAGTTTCAAGAACTGTAAGTCACTAATGTGAAGAAAGAGAAGCAGAATGAAAATGTTTGTTGTTGATTTGACTTTATGATTAAACTCTAGCCACGAGCTACTAATCTAATTTTACAAAATTCAATGCAATAAAGTCACATAGGGCAATCGATGATGGATGTTAGATTGACAGATTAAATATGAAGCAATATTAATGATGAAACCGTACTTTAAAAAATATTACCTAGCATTTTCGATTAACCAAAAATTGCTTTTCGATTGACCAAAAATTGCTTTTGGATTGATAAAAAATTGCTTTTTGATCCACAACTTAGAATACCATTTATCGAAAGAAAATATAAGGGAAACTAATTTATATTCATACTACACATGGAGAAAAATCCCACGCAGCCAACCCTTTAGGAAGAAGCTAATCCTGACACAAGTTAACAACATTTAGCAATCTTATTTATTCGGCCACATGAGATCACAAACGTTGAGCGGAAATATAAAAAGCATAGAACTGTATGTTTATTTGCTAGGAACCGCTTCCGATGTCAGAAATATTTTTAGGACAGTTTTCCCTTCATTTGAATATGGCAAAGTACTAGACGGCATCTACCTAAGGGAAAAAATTACACCGTGCAGAAATTTCGAGGCACACTAAATTCGTACTTAGATATTGTACAAGTAAAACCTATGGAAATACTCATGTAGCACATCCGATCGTTGGGATTTGTAAGCGTGTCGAATTACCAAAAGTCTTTAACACCCTTATGCACTATTCCACGGGGAATGGAGGAGGAGGAAAAGATAATTTATTGATTAGGTTCAAAATTAAGAAATGAAAAGTTATGAAATTGTAAAATCACGGTAGTAATTTCAGGATTCAAATCAACAATAAAAATATATTTTGATAATTTTAGGAAAGCCAACCGTTTTCTCTTTGAATCAGTGTTTTGAGCTGCATATAGTAAATTAATAAAAGTTAAAATTTTCGGGACAGATTAATTGTGACAGAAAGTTATTGAAAATGTACACAGCCAAACCACAGTTGATAACAAAATTGAACTCTTTGAAATAGCTAAATAACGCGATTTATTTTTTCTAAATTCAGATTATTTACTATAATATTTCAAAAGGAAATCCTCTGCACTTACTCGGATTGCTAAGTATTAAATACTACGTTGAACACGTAACTGATTTCTGTGGGGCTAAATGTACTGGGTATATAAAAACTTGAAGCTAGATGTAGCGTAGTAAACGAAATGTAATAAATCAAGACCTGATATGGTACCTTTTGCTTTTAACTCTAAATTTCATTGTTAGGTTTTTGTAAAAGTCTTTAAACTTTATTCTGTAAAAATTTAAAGTATACGATATTTGTTTTAAGTAGTACTTTTAAGTTGTTCTAATATCATATTTTTGCGATTTATATATTTTATGACATCCATCGTATAGTATGTTTCTTTATTAATTATATCATAACTTGCATTAAATTAATTCTTAATGTTCTTCCGATTCTTCATTTCTGAACAATAAAAATTTGTGTCATTGGATTTAGATGATTTAAAGAAGCAGCTTATAATTTAACATCTAAATACCCATGTAATTTAAATTCTGAAGATGTTTCGTGAAAAATAAATGGTTTTAAAAATCACATAGATATAGTGATTTTGGAGAGCAAAGCAATTATAAGATCTTTTAATGATAATTCATGAATCCAGTTTAGTTGAACTATATCCAAATTCGAAAATTACTATGTTAAGAATATTTTTTATGCTTGCAGTCACTTTTGCTAACGTAAAAGAAACTTCGGTAAACTTAACTTCGGTAACTTACAAAAGCCTTAATTTCGTCAAAAAAAACTGTCAAGGACAAGTATTCTGTCTATAAATCATGAGCTAAATAATCAAATAAATTTCGTAAAATTATTGGTGATTTTTCTCTGATAAAGGCAAGAAAATTAGGACATAAAATAAAGGCTTTGAAATTAGTATAATATCTTCTATTGCTTGCACAGCTGTTAATTATTTTGAGAATGATATATTTGGAGTAAACCATCAAAATTATTTTGATTAATTTTTTTCTGAATTTAAAACTATAAATGTTTTGTATATTATCTTCTGGTTATAAAAAACCGTGATTAAATGGTGATTATGATTAAAATCAGTTGTATTTATTAAACAGAAAAGTGGACAAATTTAACTTTTACTTTATGTAGGGGTGCCTATTTATCCTCGAGCCTCAGTTGAAAAAGTACCTCGCCGCGACTCTGAAAGGTATATACAAAACCGTACATGGGGTTATTTTGATTGACGTACGTATACGTATATACACACTTTAACAAATATTTACAAGGTATGCAATGTATTTCGTTTGTTGATTTTGCCTTACGTAATTTATTAACTGAAATGCATAAAAGTGGAGCTTCAAGATCCTATTAAATACATACGTAAGTAAAATTTCATATATTGTATAAATATTCGATTCTCTTTTCATTTAGGTTTCACGCTAAACATAAAATGGGTGGCCTTAAAAACTGAGTTTCAAAAGCCTGTTCTCAGCCGCCTCATCATGATAGACACTTCCCTATATTGTATTTTACATTCATATAACTATTCTTCTCGTTTATTGGATTGCTACTTAAATCACACTCAATATATATTAGTGTGCAAAATTAGGAGAATTTACAAATTATGTCTATTTTTACGAAAGTATTGAATCAAAGGGGCTAATTATGCCGCTAATTAGTCCCTATGATTATGCCACTGAATATTTGCATAATTAGGCAAAGGGGCTAATTATGTAAATGTACACGTGCGTGTTTGAGGAGCTGAGATTGTTCAGGGCTAATAAGCGCAAGAGCAGGTTTTGGTGATCTGTGTGCTCGTACTCTTTCGCGGCATTCGCCGTGTTTCTCGCAAGGGGTTGGGTAAATTTTGTGAGATATCAAGTAAAATTAGCAGCCGCGAAAGTATGGATGACGGAATGAGGTGGAAAATTGTCGGTAGATTGGAGGCATAATCACAAACGCAGGTGCCTGCACAATGTAACGCTAGATGTCGGCTGCAGTTTGTAGAAACCGTTTCAGGACCCTGGATTCATATCGAGAAGACCTGGAAAAGGTTGACCAAAATTCTCAAAGACGAATGACGACCGTTATTTCGCACTTTCAGCGCGGCAACGCAGGGCGGCTACAATTTCACAACTCTCACGTGAGCTGTATGCTGCTACTGGAACCCGAGTTTCACGGTCCACAGTTGCCCTAAGGCTTGATGTGATAGGGCTGCCTGTCAAAAGACCTGCTGACTGCAACACACAAGAGAGCACGTTTAGCATGGTGTTGACAACATGTGCGTTGGGTCTGACTTCAGTGGAGCACCGTGCTTTATACAGATGACTCGAGCTTCAGCTAGGCCACTGATGTTTGGCGTATCTGTACCTGAAGAGATCGTGGAACACGATACCATCCCTCTCTTATCAGGGAAAATGATCATGACGGTCGTGGAAGTGTAACAAAGCAGAAATATTTTTTTACATTATTTATACATAATGCTTTTATGAACCAATATTAAAATGACATAATTTAAAATTCTACAGAAGTATAGCATTTCTTTTATCGTTTAGCTATAATAATAATCATCATAATTTACAAGACCTACATAAAATACACGTGCAATAGGTTGGTCATTGCTGAAAAGAGAGAAGCAGAGACGAAAGCATACATTCCAGTAATTAGGGAATTCAAAATGAAATGGTTAAGAACTTGAATGTATTTGTTTAATCATTTACAGCAAAGTATTCAAGGATATTTAAAAGGAGGGAAGTTTTCGTGGAAGCTTTACTAAAGGCTTTTTCGAAATCTGATGTCTAGTATTTGTGATACACATGCAGCCAGCGTAGATGCCGGAGATCTCAGAGGATGGATCTCAGAGGAGTTTGGACTTCATTTTTAGAGTCATTAGAGGACCTTTCGAAACAAGACACAAAAAAATTCATCAGTGCTTTCGCCTGAACTCTGTACCTCCCGACTGCTAGCCGGACGTGTTTCCAGCTACACCACGAAGGCACGCGGTAGGAAGAGAAAAATTTCTTACATTCTCCGCCATTAATAAAGACAGGGGATTGAGGAACCTAGCTGGCAAATCCTAGTGGCGACGAATTATCATCTATCACATTTTAGTTCGAGCGCCTCTTGCGCGGTGGTTAGGTATGTATCGTAGCAGGAAACACGAAAAATCAGCGATGCCTCTAACTACTCGACTGCCAGCCGGACGTGCTTTCCAATTATACCATGAAATTCTGGAATTTGGAAGGAGGAATATCCCTTACAATTTGATAAATCAGTAGAGTTCAAAAAGAGCACTGGTGTTCAGATGAGTTTTTTTAGAAGAACAAGAATCGATATCCTTTCCTTTGGTACTTTCAGCACCAAAGAAGATGGTAGCTCAATTGCTACGAGGAGATGAGTCGATGTGAATAATTTCTCAAATTTTAGATACGAAGATAAAGTTCAAATTATATTGCAATATGAAGGAAACATGCAAAGCTTTATTTTTAACGAAGAATTCTGTCTGGCAAATTTACAATCAGCATGATTCTTTAATCAAGTTTAGAGTAATATTTGAAAGACGCTAGAGTTATCGGAACACAAGTTGTAGCTGTAACTTCTAGCATAATATAAAAGAAACCTAAAAAGGAGAAATAACGAATATGTTCTATCTAAGATATAAGGTACTTTGAACAAACAGAGCGAACGGAAAGGCAAACTTGAAGGGAAAGCGTGAAAAAGGAAAGAATCGTTTAAGAGAAGTAAATAAGTTTACACCTTTGAAATCAGAATGGTAATAGATTTTCGGGAGTAGGTGAATCTGAGGTAATGAGGGTCATCTTCATCGCACAGAAAACAGGGATAATGAAATCTTATCCTTGGATGCAACACAGGGAGGAAGTAAATCGCGATTTTATTTTCTTTAGCAGTTTAAATTAATTCTAACAATAACACTTTTGACCACACAAGGTAATTTAATTTCTGATAATACCTAATTGAAATGCAGTTAATTTATTTGAGCAATAGAAGCTCATTTTCTCTTGAGATATAAAAAGAGTGTAAATTTACTTTGAGAATTTCTTGAAGATTAAATTTTTTAATATTATTTCACGAACATAAATTGCAGTCATTACTTTAAATACACAGTGAATCAAATAGCCCTGCATCTTCAAAAATATCCTCGGCAGAGAACAGAAGCTCTAAGTTTAATGACCGCATCGTCAGAAAAAAGATGGGGTTATCATATGTAATAGTGGTGGCCTACAGGTCACATACTGCCTCAACAGCTTCCGTTATTATACCAATAATAAAATGTAGGTGGTGACTGAATGGCAGCTCACAGGTCAAGTGCAACTACCGGCACTTTGTAGCCTGTGCAAAGGTTAACAAACTTTCTCATTATTCTGGTATTTATAAAATGTAGTGTGTAAGTTAAACAGATCTTTGTAAACTCATGTTTATGGGTGTAGTTAATATTAATAATATTTTGTATACATGCGGAGGAGCCATTTAATAGAAAAACTTTATATTAAATAAATTCATATGATCCTCATCATCCAGTTTTCTTCAAGATAGATTTCATCTTACAGAATATTTTTCATTGTATACTAATTTCTAAAATTTAGACACTGTAAAATCTTATGCACAGACATGTTGAATTTTACGTTGTTGATAGTCAAACTATATGAAACTCATCATTAACACTATTTCTTTCAGATCGTTTCCGGTAGTGAACACGCTCCAAACAATCAGGCCCAGAAAAATATATTACACGGCAATTTAATACTTCCAGCAAGGAAATGTATTTTCCTCATCAGTTAATTTCAAACAAAGTAATTGTTTCCTAAGTATACAAAATATATCTTTTGGATTATTTATTTTAATAATTAACGCGCAAAGCAGAGTGACAAGCTGTAAGACCTTTTTATTGACAAAACGTTCATTGAAAGCAAGAGTACCATCATAAGAGATCAGAATGGAATTTAAATTTTGGCAAAGAACGTAAGGATTGTCTGCCTGAAAGGAAAAGCAGACTTTGTAAGTCTATGTAAGACCTTTTTATTGACAAAACGTTCATTGAAAGCAAGAGTACCATCATAAGAGATCAGAATGGAATTATTTAAATTTTGGCAAAGAACGTAAGGATTGTCTGCCTGAAAGGAAAAGCAGACTTTGTAAGTCTATGTAAGACCTTTTTATTGACAAAACGTTCATTGAAAGCAAGAGTACCATCATAAGAGATCAGAATGGAATTATTTAAATTTTGGCAAAGAACGTAAGGATTGTCTGCCTGAAAGGAAAAGCAGACTTTGTAAGTCTATGTAAGACCTTTTTATTGACAAAACGTTCATTGAAAGCAAGAGTACCATCATAAGAGATCAGAATGGAATTATTTAAATTTTGGCAAAGAACGTAAGGATTGTCTGCCTGAAAGGAAAAGCAGTCTTTGTGAAGAATGTTTTTAAAGGAATACGTTACATGTAACGAAAACCAAAAACATTCCACGCAAACAGATGCATAGCAGTGCTAATCGATCAGATTCGAAGAAACAGGAAGTGACCGTATCAGGACTTGTATTTCGTTTAATCTGGCTGACGAACATGACGTGTTTTGATTAGACAGTGAGTTTGACTACTAACTATGTCCTATGGAGTATAGAAAAGATGACAAGATGAGAAGGGTTTAATTGCTATTTATTTTCTATGATATTACAGGCTCTCCCGCCCTTCGGGATACAAAGACCAGCCACTTGTGGTCTGAACGTAAAAATATAAAAACTACTAACTAACTAAATTTAAAATAAGAGTTAACTTTGAGTGCTTTACACAAAGGGCTAACACTAAGACTGGCCTTTTAAATTACTACGTATGTAGTTCGCAAACTGCGGAAAACTACAATACGTCTTTAGCTTTCAAGAAGACTAAAACCTCTGGCCTTAAAAGGGAGACAGCAACTGACTGAAGCTCGCGTGAAGTATAGTCGTAAGAAGGTTCACTCTCTCCCCAACTCTGCTCTTGGCAAAAAGCCACAACTTACATACTTGGGCGTTGGCAAGTACAATTTGCAAGTGGAAAATAAGAGAGGATAGTAAAGTTTTAAAATAAAAATAAACGTTAGTAAAACTTAAGATCCTTACAACCGGAAATTCTATTTTGTGTCCAATTTGTGTTTACTGTTCAGTAAGTTTAAGTAGTTACGTATAATGAATAAAAAACATATAATCTGCGAAGGTCATTTCAGGTCAAGTGGAAATGTGAATTTCTATTTACTAACAGATACAGGTACAAGCAGGCAGGACACAAGAGTTTCACCACCACTGATTGTACTCGTACAGTTCACATAAGCAGTACTAATCATAATAACGCAGAGAAAAGATTCAAACTTACATTTATTTCCTGCCTGAAATCTAAACATTGGTACCTAAAGAAGTTTCTGATGGCAATATTTTAAATTTGTTCAAAAGGAACATTCAGAAGTTATGCAAAATTCGAAACATAGACATTGATATGAGGTAGATCTAATAAAAAAGCAAAAATAATCCGTTTTATAGGTTAACTGAATATGGCAAAGCACATCTGCCTAAGGGAGAATATGCTTTCGAAATTTCTACAACCTGGCATGCTTGCAGAAATAGGAAATATTTTTTTCAAACCTTATCTCCCACTTTAAAATCTTCCTCACACCTTTTCTTATCATAACAGAGTTTTTATTCGCCGAGGATTTTATCAAAGTTACTTATTGCCTTATCAGCTTCTGGGTTGCCTTTCATTTTAAACTTTTCCAACCGCTTTTCCACAAAAAATAGTTTATCTCACGAAACGTAATAATTTTTGTCTAAAAGTAACTCAACTCGTATCTTACCAGTTACATCATATTTAGCCGATATTAGTGCATAGGCGAGCTCATAGACGCAGTTGTCCCAGTGTAAATGATAATTTTTAAATAATTTCGGATAATTTCAACTACATCTCTCTTAACCCGATGTGGAATATTTGACTGTGGTCGATAAGGGATCATTTTAAAATGTTTTATGTCAAGATCTGTACACATTCTCTGAAAAGTTTTACTTAAGAATCCTCGATTTTAATCGGATATTACTTTTATTGAGGAAAGACATTTTTAAATAAATTTATTCAGAAAGGAATCTGGAACAATTTTTGGCGGATGCTATCCTGAGAGATTTCACCCATTCACTTATTTCACCCATTTTGAGAAATGCTCTTCACTGCAACGAGTAGTAATATGCTTTTATCCTTTTTACTACATGTAAAGTCCTAACAGGTCAATTCCTACAATTTCGTTTGGGAAAGTAGCTTTTGTGCTATTTAACATCCGGTCGGGCTCTAATTCATACAGATAATTAACTAGCAAATGGCACATAATGCAATTCCTGTAAAATACTTAAACTCGCTGGGATAACTTGTCATAATGCCATACTTTTATTTGTACACTTTAAATAAAACATTAGGTTATCTATGACTTCATAGTTCCTCTGTTCGTAATGCCATGATACCATGATACTCAAAATTATCAGGATCCTTCAAATGCACGTAATTGGTTTTGAACTCCGGGTCTGCCTGCAACTCCGTTATTACTGTTTTTTACGAGTCCAAAATTCTTGACGTTAACATGGTAGATTTTTTTTTGTTTTCCTTGTCGTCTAATTTAGTTTTTAATAAGAAATTAAGCACAACATTTTCTTTCATCGGTGCGGAATCATTGGTGAATGCTCTATAATATGAACATAGGCAGAAAAAGGAAGCTACTTTTCTTCCGGTATTTAGCAGCAGATAAATTTTAATCCTCAAAGTGTTTTATTCTTTCGTTACAATTTCTCGCTCAGCTACTTTGTATCCAAGTTACTGAAGTTCTTTGGTCTCGAATGTGCCCTTTGCAGCATTCAAATTTAAATCCGCTTCTTTTAGGAGCGCAAATACTTAATGCATATGCTCAGTATGCTCATCAGTTGTGTTAAAATGATGATCAATCAAGAACGGGACTGAAAATTTTTCCCATGGATCTCTGGAATGTAGCAGAAGCACGGCATAAGACAGATCACAATATCAAAAATGCGTGCATCCCGGATTTAGTGATAAATGCATTTTTCGGCATATCCTCAAGCTGCGTTCTTCTCTGAAAATATTCAGATGTTATAGTTATGTATTTGGTAGACTTACTTTTCTTATTATTTCTTCAGTTATTGGTAGCGGGTAAACTGTATATTTTGTTCTACTATTTAATTTCCTGTAGTCAATAGAGAAACGGCACGATTTAAAAATCGATGGAAGGTAATGTTTCTTTTTCTACCCAAAACTACAGGGCTATTGAAGGGAGTAATATTATAATATATATTATAATAGCATCTATAAATACTATTTATATTATCTATTACAATAGAAAAATATATATAATATATATTATAATAGGATCTATATAAATAGGAAGATCCTATTATAAAACATATTTATAAAAATCTTGTTATTAATATTTTTCCTACAGTTTTAAAAAACATACTGTATACTTACTAAAGAGATATAAAAAAAATTAGTAAATGAAATACATAATTAAAATTGTTGAATTATGAGTTTAATTTTCTAAACATTGTTTATAAAAAAAATATTTGAGTAGCAGTTCAGATCTGAATTTACACAGCTCGTATAATCACAGAAGGCTCTGCTGTTTCTAAATTTAACAGAGGGAAAATTCTCAGGACAAATTACGCCTTCAAGTTTGGGATCAGACTTTCGAATCTTGCAAACAAGCACGGTTAGCAAAGGCATCTAGAATCCATATCAATCCATGTCAAAAATCAATCTAGAATTTAGGCGAAAAGCATAGTGAGATGTTCAGCTGTCGCTGCTGAAAGCTATCTCTTAAATTAAAGAAATCTTTTCTTATACAATTAACTAATCTGCGTCTTGGTAGGAGGCAGTGGAAGTGCAAGTGATAGTACAGGCAAAATAATAGCATAAGTGGTTAAAACATAATTTATTAAATCTGTGTTACTTATTAACATGAAAAATCAATAAAAATGTGCTAGTATTCTTATTGCTTTACGTTATATTTTAACACCTGCCTTTCCCTCAAGCCTTCCCAAAACGAAATCTTTAAAAATTTGGGTCCAACAACCTCCATGGTTACCACAGGCGGCAAATACTTTTTTCAGAATAGACTAGAGGATTAGGCTTAGATTATTTGCGATTAGAGCTAGGATGAATCCATTTTTTTATATCCGACTCCTTAAGTTTTCTAGAAGCTTTCCACTTCTTCAAATAATAAAAATAAGAAACAAAAATAAATAAATAAAAAAATTAATAATAAAAATTTAATTAAAAACAAAGTATGAAGCCTAAGTTTAATGAAAAACAAACTCTAGCCCCTATATACTAAAAAACAAACATTATAGTCCAAAAAAGATACAAAAAAATTTTAGCAAATGAAATACGTAATTAAAACTATTGAATTTAGAGTTTCATTTTCTGAACACTTTTCTGATTTCTTATTTCACTTTCACACATTTCTGATTTCTTATTTCACTTTCACACATTTCTGATTTCACTTTCTGATTCACACTTTTCTGATTTCACTTTCACATATTTCTGATTTCTTTTAATCAAAAAGTATTCGATTATCTGTTCAGATTTCAATTAACAGTTCAAAATTCAGTAGCAGTAGCTGAATAGTTCAACTACTTAATTAGTAGACAACTGGAATGATGTACAAAACGCAATGCTCACGCATGAGCTGCTAGAAAAAGAATATTTTTAAGAATATTTGTGCTAGACGTCAAAAAAAACTAATTTTTAGAAAGTTTTGAGTTAAAATTTTTAACTGTTTTCCTAGGATAGGATTTTTAAGATTAGAATCGCTATAAATATTGTTAAGATTCAAGATTTCAAATCTCGGATATTTTTCAAGATTCGCATAGCCCTTTGTCCCATTTCTACTTGCGATTATCATGCAAAGCAGCTGAGTAGACGCGTGCAATGTCGGTCAGTTAGCACATCCTTTTGTGTGGTTAGATACAGGAGCATAAGATCCATGAATTCCACGCCTTGTGGTTATTTCAGTCAAACTGGAAAGGTCTGTCATTTGTCTGGGCTTTTACAGAGGTATGTATAACGATGGAGACATTTATTTCTTACCAATAATATTTCATAGGCTTGCTCCAAAGAGAGCTTAAGGAAGACAAGAAGGAAAGCTAATAAAAAACATCTAAATTAATTTTGCTGCACAGTTTTAGCGCAACGTTTTGCTAGATTTGCTGTAAGAATTTTGAAAGGTTTACTCTTATTTATATATTTATTTATTTATTTTATTGTTTTTGCTGGAAAATTTAGTTTTTGCATTTCATTACTCATTAATCTAAAGAAATTTTGAAATACTTTAAAAGTTTAAACGTTAATGTCAGTTGTAAAGATAACTTAAATGACCGCTTTTGAAGAATTTGGTTTAGGATATATGAGCCTCTAAACTGTATCATTTCAGTTTTCCGAAACTTTTCAAATATAATTATAATTATTATTTCTTCTTTTTCTTTACCCATTTATATGTACGCTTATAAATTTTCAGTATTTTCCTTCTAATGTATGAAACGAATCTATTCCCCATTTTTTGGTGCAAATATAAAAGGCAATTTACGCTTACAAATGTTTAAAATGGGCTCATAGCTTTTAATATCTTTCCGTTATTTGGTTCATTGCCGAAGTTCTGCGCTATTAGCAAATCGGTTTCAATATCGACACCATCTAAGTTTTATCACTCTTCAGTCGTTGCCACGAGATGCCATAGATTAGTACCTCGGGACTGCAGCTATCCATCTAATAGCTCTCTGGGGATGTAAGATATGTCCTTTGAAATCAAGTGAAAGACATTCAAGTTTAACTAGGCATGAAGCTAGACCACTGTTGTAACTTAATGGAAATTATCTTCGAAATAACTCTTAGGCAGCCTCTTCCTAAGAGTCCTTGCTACAATCATCGATAAAATAATTTACTTCAACGTACCATTATTGATCTGGAATCCGAAAAAGTTTAACTCATTAGTAAGGTAATTTTTCGATACATTATTAAGTCACAACTTTATATTTTCAAAGCTCAGAATCAGCCGTTAAATTGATTCAGGAAGCAATGCATTAACCCATCAGGAAAACAAAAACGGAAGAAATGAAGCTTTTCCAAAATGAACTTTTTCACTGCTTTAAATAAGGTAGATTATTAAAAATATGATCTAAAAATAAAAATGTTCACAATTGATTAATTTGTTACAATGTCGGGGGTCATTGCTTTAATGGAAAATCTATATCTAAATTAAAAATATTTGCTTTTAAGTAAAATATGCAGAAACATCTTTTGCCTGAGTTTTTAATAAATGATGAAAATCTGGTTTACTTTGAAGTGACAAAATATATATAGTGACAAAATAAATGTCCGAATAGAAATACATTGTTGGTTTACAGTGAAAAGTAATGCTAAGCTGAATAATTTCCCATTCAAAATACACTTAAGAAATAATCATTAAGAAAGGAACAACTAAATAAAACGTGAAATTTCATTGCGCATTCTCGTACAATGGACACCATTTAAATGAAATATTTATCTGCATTTCTTCTGAAAATTGTTTCGCTTTAACAATACGAAGGGCGACTAAATAGCTTTAACACTTCTGACTTGATCATTTCAAGAAACATATTACTTGACCGTTTTGGGGGAGTCAAAGAGTTTTTTAATACCCCTGATCAATAGATACATCAATCAGTATATAAAATAAAATAAAACTAACAATATACCCGTCTTTGCATGGGAAGGGAGAGAAAATTACTTTTATATGAAACATTTAATATTTGAAAAAGTCACAGAAATATCAAAGGAAAAAATTAATCTTGGAAAGTAATAAAACACATAAAAAAATGTTCTTGATTTATATTGCTTGAGATAATGCACAAAATGGGAAACAGCAAAAAAATAAATTTTTAGTTTTTGATTATATATGAGTAAAAATGAAATTGCGGGGCTGCTCACAATGAAAGATTTTAAAAAAATTGCCAAAAAACGAAATTTAAAGGAATTGAATCTAATAATTCTTATAGACATCATGTATATGTTATCACTTCTATTGCATTTCAAATTCAGTTCTATTTGCCTCCTATAATTTTATACTCAGTCCATATGACCAAGAATAATGCAATAGCTTAAAAACATTATTTTAAAGCTTCAGGGAGTTTGAGTTAAATTTTGCAACATGATGTTCCTTCGCTTGAACTTTATAATGTTCCTCAGTACTAGACATAATGTCTAGATATAATGTCGAGGAAATAGTCCGCCTCTCTACATATAATGTCGAGAACCTAGTGAACTACGTAGCGAATTATCGCTGAGTTTAAGTAGACTTGACAAGGGTTAAAATACACTTTTATTCACGCAAAGAAATAATAACAGATGGCCACTTACAGGAAAGCCTCCACTTCGGCTTTTAAAGCAGGCTAAGAAAATAAGAAACGAATCTAACTCTAAACTAAATAGACTTAGCCGAAGCTAGACACAAATACCTAACATAGTTAGTTGGTCCTTAAATTAAACTAGCCAGCGATTCTCAACATGCACGTACAATACGGCCGAGCGTAGTAGATTCAAGAACGAAGTAGTCAGAAAGCAAACACGCGCCACTAAGGAAGCCTAAGCACTTTCTCTAGAAGTAAGTTGAACTTCCTTTAAATACTTCTTCTAACTCATTTGCATTCGACACGATTCTAAAAACGCATTCTTGTAGGGAGTTGTAAGTGGGAAACAAGAACTGAAAGGAAAGGGGTTTTTTTTAATTAAAAATAGATGTTATAAAATTAAAGTACACCTTACAACCTTATTTCGTACGTTTCAGTTAAAGGAAGGGAGAGAAATAACAAAGGAAATTACTGCCTCTGAGCTTAGGAAAATTAAACTTTCCAATGAGCATAGCGACGAAGTATGTAATACCACTTTCCTTTGAAAACCTGTCTATTTATCGGATGGTGTAAGATTACATGCGAGTCATTAAATTTCTGCTTGATTTTGAAATTTGATTTTATCATCATTTTATATTGCGGGAAGGCTAACGTAAAGAATTAAACTCTTAAAAAATATGCCATTGATATAAATAGCATGATTGCTGAAAAGTAAAAATGATTTCCAGAAATTTACCAAAAAGCGATACATTAAGTTTGAGATTCCAAAAAGTAACATTTGGAATATTGTTTCTCAATTTAATAGATGGTACAATGTCAAAAATGATACAATGATCAGCTCGATCTTTGAGAAAGGATATGAAAGAAACAGTCATTACTTTAAAAAAAGGCGCAAATATGTCCTTGTACAAAATTTCAAAAAAATTGGTTCTACAGAAGGGGGCTGAAATTAACTTCAACATTTAGGTTTGAAAACAACAAAGCGCGCGATGTCTATCTGCCTAGAAAGGGGGTGTGGTGTATGGGTGATGCTAACCTTCAAGACGTATAGAGGGCGCTAACTCTCAGTCTGGGGAGGCGCCAAAAGTTTTAGTTTCCAAGAGGGAGACCGAGAGAGAGGTTATAGGGAAGGCTCGTGGGAGCCATTTATGAAAACGAAATTAACTTGTATTACTTAATATATATGTGTATTTCAGTTATTAGATTGTAGTTTTAGTATTAGTTTGTGTTTGTGTAATAAATGTTCAAAATACAAGAAGGTGGAGTTATTTCTCTACGAGGCTGAGGATGAAGAAAGGGGTGATATCACAACGGGCCTCCTCTGTAGAGGAGTTTCTAAGGAAATCTAGTTCGTATTCACATGACACTGGGAAACCGTGAAAAACTCTAATGCATTTAATCCATTTACGGGGACTTTAGCTGGAATCGACCAACCACTGTTCAGCGAATTTACCGCTCTGTCGTTGGCAAGAAACTTGATATTTCGACCCTGACAAATAAATAATAAAGCCAAGATAAATAAAACAATGCCAAGATAAGTAAAGCCAAGATAAATAAAACAATTTAGCCGATGGTGCAATGTCAAAAATGATACAATGATCAGCTCGATCGTTGAGAAAGGCTATGCAAGAAACAGTCATTACTTAAAAGGCACAAATATGTCCTTGTACAAAATTTCAAAAAATTTGTTTCTACAGAAGGGGGCTACAAAAAAAAACTTTGAATGGCGACGAAGATTCTGGTGCTATGACACAAACCAAACAAGTCTCTTTTGAAATGTATTTCAGCTTTAAAAATAGTACTAATCGTAAAAATAGTACTGAAAGTAATAATAGAAATTCCTAAAAATAGTACTGAAAGTAATAATAGAAATTCCTAAAAATAGTACTGAAAGTAATAATAGAAATTCCTATCTCTCACGGTGATATCAGTATAAAATAAAAATGAAAATTTCAATGCTATTTTAGTACCCAATAATGGCTTTTTCAAACCATGTCTTTATCGTAATAGAATGAAACATACACACTAATGTGGAAACAGAATAGAACGCCCAATTTTGCAATTAATTTTTCATGGAAATTTATTTTGTTTTTGTTTTTAAGGTTTACTGACATAAGAAGGAGAAAATGTACGATTAATGAAACGAAATTAATCTCAAATATGAAATCTTTGTGAAACTATATATAGATATGTATATAAATCTAAATAATAATTTAAACTAGCGATAATCCCTTAATGCCCCCCTCTCTATTCTAAAAATCGCAATAATTTCTCTGGATTGGGTCATATCTAGATCAGTCCATCTTGTATGGCTTACGTAACGCTGAGGATGTCTTCAAGCACCCAAAAACTCAAGATTTTGAGGACTGAATCTTTTTGAACCAAAACCAAAACCTTTCTCTTGGCGATCTTCCATATTGCATAAATGCGCATTTTTAGTTTCAACTCTGTTGCTGCTTGGATGTCATTTCATTTCGCTGTGTTCTCTTCCTACCGCAATAGTATTAAAAAATGTAAACGGTCTGAAAATAAAACATGGTTAGAACGTCAAATTAATTATGGGTCAAAAGTGAATTTAAATAAAAATGGAATTTACTCTACTTCGACTGCCAAGTTTCCTATTCATTATGGATTAGTACACGTAATCAAAATTCTTCTTGTTCATTATGCATCTACTACATTCTAAGCTATTAAATATACACCATCACCATTGCTACTACGTCGTTTTCTCCCCCCCCGGATATAACGCAGAGAACTATCATCTATCTGTTGCAGCTTACTCTAAGTCATCTTATTACATATGTATATAATACAATGGAAGTAGCTTTAAGCCAATATCCAGTATATGCGCTGTAAACTGCAACAACTGGTGGCAAAACTGGGAAACAAAAGTATTTAAATCCAACACATATTCAACCTGGAGCAAGCAAATGTAAAAAATAAAAAAATAAAAATTGTTTGCTTAAGTCTGTCGCCGGGATTCAAACCACTGAACTTCCAGTTGCTATATAGGTGTACTAACCATTTTCTCTGCGATAATGTACAGAGAAGAATATTCCTTAAAACTTCTTCTAGATTAAAAAAAAACTTTGATAGTTTACAAGAAAAATTTCCATGGAGAAATTATAAAACTTTTAATGAAGGCAATTTGCGCAATGAAACTTTAAAAAAAAAACTTTCATAATTTACAAGAAAAACTAAACTTCCATGGAGGAGCTATAAAACTTCTAATGAACGCAATTTGCGCAATGAAGCTTTCAGTATCAGCAATTACTTTTTTCTTTTTTATGCACATGTGCAAACTTATTAATTTAAATCAGAAATAATGAAGTAATCCGATAATAAGGATTATTATCACTATTAAATTAAACCAATTAGGATAAAGATCAGCATTAATTTAGTAAAGATGATTATAGACAAGTTTCTGTTTTTCTTTCTTCATTTCATAATTTTTAACTTTAGTTTATGACATACTTTTAAACGTATTACTAATTTGCATGTTCCTTACTAAACCGATGGCATATATGATTTTGATTCAGTTTTCATCTATTGGATCCTTACTTATATACTCAACGTCTTATAAGTAGCAGCTGTTCAGATTATTTATTTGCATTTAACTTTCACTAATGTTTCCTTTCTCATTTACACTCTTTATATTCATATTTGCATTTATATATATGAAGATACGAAAGAAGTGCGGAAACTACTTTATTCATATTTTTTTCGAGGTACACAAAAGAGTAATGCAAGGAATTTGCAAAAATCTATATAAGCAATGATATTATTAATGGCTATATAATGTTCTCTGATTGATAGCATTTGAATGCAACCTAAACCTAACAGCCAATGAATGCAACCTAAACCACGTGCTAATTTACTTTCATATTCCCTCAGTCACGCACTCTCGGGTGATCGTTCAAGAGAGGGCTTGCTCTCATTTCATCCAGAAAGCCAAGACAAAAGAGAGACATACGGAAAGAAATTAAGCTTATGTAGCCTTCCCTGGTTTACTCAGTTTATAGATATAAATTATTCCTTATGTATAGAATAAATATGTATTTTTCATTTCAAAACTACATTTTCATTGGAAACTTCATGAACAAAAGCGGCTTGAGTATATAACTTTCCTATGAAGATTACATATACTAAAAAATATACCCTTCTTTTACTCCTTTTAATTTGCTTCAATCAGTACTTCTGTTATTTCCATTTAATCTATTTTTCTGCTATTAGATGACACTATAGCTGATTATTACAGCTGATAAAACTCACGATAAAAAATCGTCATAAATAAAAAAAATCTTGATTTATTAAAACCTGAGTCTTCTCACTTCTATTTCTGTAAACTTATTTTTTAATTCCTGGGTATTTATTTTCTTAACCATGTGAGCTTCAATAAATTTGATAATCGGGCTTGTTTCACAGTGTTTCTCAAACAAGAGTATTTGGCTATTTCCATTTCTGAGAGCGATTCCTTATCCGTGGTTACGATAAATACTTCGATAAGTTACACACTTCAGAATTACTGGTTACCAAGTCGGAATATTTTACCATGTCTAACCATATTCTTAATGGAGTGAAATTTTTGAATATCTTTACTGAAATTGTATATAAATAACAATTGTATTTCCAATTAAGAAGTATAATCTTTATAGATTTCTCTTCTTCCTGAAATTTCTCTCTGGATTTGTTAATGTTAACTAGGTTACGCTTCGAAAATGGAAACGTCCTTGAGATTCAAGTCGTTCCTATCTGTCTTTCAATTGAGCGTAAAAATTAATTGAGCTAAAATATCAAAAACAGCATTTCAGGATTTTCAAGCCTCTTATTTTCCAAATTTGCTCTCTATGCTTCAATTATCTGTAAAAACTCAATGCTAATCATTCCAGAAGGTAACATTTCTAAATTTAATGAATCTGGCCTGAAAAGAAACCTGTGGCATGTAGAGTACAATTGCTACAATATAGTAACTTAGAATTTATGTTTTGCTTCAGAAAATAAGTATGATCGTCACCTACTTCAGTATTTCTCAAGAAAAGATGAGTCTAGAAAACATAAGCAGAGCTCAGATTGTATATCTTACTTTAAAATGATTGTATGAAATAAATTAAAAGAGCATTTTAAAAGTAATTCATTAAACATTTAAAAGTATTTGCCTGTTATTAACATGAAGAAATGAATGAAAAACATTTATTTTTAAAACTGTCGCATGCAGAACAACAGGTCTTGATTTAGAACCCTATTTCAGCAGCTTATCTGTGGCACCTAACAAAAGAGTATCCTTGGAATTTGAAATATGCTTCCCTCGTCAACACTATATGTATGATACCATCCTGCCTCAAAGAGATGTGTTATGATTAGCGGAGTTACCAGTGTGAAAGAATTAAGCTTAAGAATTATAACTATTGGGTTGGCAACTAAGTAATTGCGGATTTCACTCATAGATGACTTCAGTTGAATTTTTAGGGTTGCAGACGTAGTACAAATGTAAAACACATTTTGCTATTTGATAGTTGGCAATTCAGCTGTCAATCAGTAAAAAAAGGTTTTTGATCGGTTGCGTAGTTTTCGTTTGGCGTTCTTTGAAAAATGGAAAATCAAAAGGAACATTTTCGTCATATTTTGCTTTTTTATTTCCGCAAAGGAAAAAACGCATCGCAAGCTCATAAAAAGTTATGTGCTGTTTATGGTGACGAAGCCTTAAAAGAATGGCAGTGTCAAAATTGGTTTGCCAAATTTCGTTCTGGTGATTTTTCACTCAAAGATGAAAAACGCTCTGGTCGTCCAGTTGAAGTTGATGACGACCTAATCAAAGCAATAATCGATTCGGATCGTCACAGTACAACACGTGAGATTGCAGAGAAGCTTCATGTATCACATGCATGCATTGAAAACCACTTAAAACAACTTGGCTATGTTCCAAAACTCGATACATGGGTTCCTCACGAACTGAAAGAAACGCATTTAACGCAACGCATTAACAGCTGCGATTTGCTAAAGAAACGTAATGAAAATGATCCATTTTTAAAACGACTGATAACTGGCGATGAAAAATGGGTTGTTTACAACAATATCAAGCGGAAAAGATCGTGGAGCAAGCCAGGTGAACCAACTCAAACATCATCAAAAGCTGATATTAATTAAAAGAAGGTTTTGTTATCAGTCTGGTGGGGTTACAAAGGAATTGTCTACTTTGAACACTTACCACCCAACCGAACGATCAATTCTGATGTCTACATTGAACAACCAACGAAATTAAACAATGCAGTTGAAGAAAAGCGGCCCGAATTGACAAATCGAGAAGGTGTTGTATTCCATCATGACAATGCAAGGCCAGACACATATTTGGTCACTCGGCAAAAATTATTGGAGCTTGGTTGGGATGTTTTGCCACATCCACCATATAGTTCTGACCTTGCACCATCTGATTACTTTTTGTTTCGATTTTTACAAAACTCCTTGAATGGTAAAAATTTCAATAATGATGATGATGTCAAATCGTACCTGATTCAGTTTTTTGCTAATAAAAAACAGAAGTTTTATGAACGTGGGATTATGATGCTGCATGAAAGATGGCAAAAAGTCATTGATAAAAATGGCAATACATTACAGAATAAAGTTATTTAGTTCCATGAAAAATTGTCTTTGATTTTCTAAAAAAAATCCGCAATTACTTAGTTGCCAACCCAATACATTAGCTGGCGTGTACCACCTATATCGAAAGGTTCTGACTTCGAAGTAGACTCAAGACAAAAATGCTAAAGGCCAATATTGCATATATGTTGCTAGAATTTTGATCTTGAATATTTAAACAGATTTTACATATTTCTTAAAGGATATTTTTGTGATTCAGCAATAAGATATTGGAAATATAAGCTTTTCAGTAGATAAAATGAAATACTTTATAAAAATATTGCGACGAATTTTTTATTTATGTAAATAGCATTTATTATGTGAAATTACATGTAAATTGTAGTATCTCTTGTATAATGTAAGATTAAAGGCCTATGTAGTATCTCTTGTATAATGTAAGATTAAAGACCAAGAAATGCGAAGCATTGCAGGAAAGTAGGATTACAGGTCCATTTAACATTAAATATCTCGCCGATTTGGCAAGATAGCGCCATGCTAGCGTTGCTTTTAGCGACTAATTTTTGTTGCCAAATTTGGCGAAAAATGCCAAACGACGTCAGTCTTGGCGACACTTTGGTCCTATACTTATGTAACTGTAACTATATCCAGCCTTACGTATCTGTAACTGTATATGTTTTCCAGCAATTTCGAGAAATCGAAGGCACTGGAAATTTTTCATCGGATTAAAGGAAAACTATATAATACCCGAGAGAGCATCAGTTTAATTTAGTTCAGATTTTTGAAAACATTGAGAGATCTCTATGCGAGCTTACGCATTTGAGTCTTTTATACCGTCTAGTGTTTAACGTTCTTTAGTAGCTTGAAGTGGTAACTACTGGTTATGCTCTATCGTACTGAGAAGAGCTGTACGAGTACTTTTGTGAAAAGTTCCAGAAGTGTTTCTTTTGGGAAAAATAAATTTTATACAATATGTATTTTAAGACAAATCATACCTAAATAATATATAATAGAATTCATTCTCAGCAAGATTACGTTTTTGTAACTAAAATCACTACAAACAGTCTTTTCACTAAAAATGTTATTTAATGCATCTACGCATTAAACTGAAAAAATCTGGAAATATTTTTTAAAAAATCATAAACGCTAAATTTTGTTTATTAAACTATAAATATTTTTAATAAAACTTTATTTCTGCAGCTATAAGATTTAGATTTAGTGCATTAACACAATTTAGCTTTAGAAATGTAAAACCTTACACGGTCATAAAATGATATTTTTTTTGTAATCGGTAGGACAAATACAAAATTTTGAAACTGAGAAAAAAGGATTTAAAGATAAAAAATATTAATTTTTTAAACAATAAAAATTATGTTAAAAAGATCACCTTCACAAAGCAAACTTTCTCCTTGCAGAAATGTTGTGTTTGCATCACATTCACAATTTTTTTGGCCCTATGACGATTCACTGTCATTTATTCGCCCTTCGAATGTTGGCATCTGTATAACTTATTCACCGTATGAGGATCTTAAAGTCCAAAACTCTAGTGCGTACCCGTTCTCTTGCATCAGAAACAGCCAATATTGACGAATGGGAAAAAGTGTGGATCTTTCATGGTAACACCAAATTGCAGAAAACAAAAATGTCCCATAATGCACGCTTTAGAATAAGAACTGCTGCATAATCCCCTTATTCCCCAGCTAATTACTGCATGTTCTGTATCCTGGAAAATAACATGCGCACGAGATATTTCCATGGTAATGCATGAATAAAATTTGAAGCAGCTGATAATTTTTCGCTTCAAAAGACTGGACATTTTCCACGGACAGTATAATGTTAGCGAAAGGTTATCCAATATAACGGTGGCTTTCTTTTTATGAGTAAAGTTTTTTTTTCCGTTCAGTTACTTACTTTGCTTTGAAGTATCATCCGATTTGGGATACTTGATCAAACATACATAAATAAATTTAAAAACAAGCTTAATTCTTCTTCAGTTATAAAAAAAAGAGCAAGGCCATCTGCTAAATTTGGAGTATCGGATTAAAAGGGAAGCAGTAAGTTAATGATCCAATTCCTTTCAGTTCTTAAACTTGTACTGTTGTTACGGGTTAGCTGTAACAGCAGTTACTTTTTTTCGATCAAAGCTCTTTTGACATTCTGTTGTTTTCATTCATAATAAAATAACAGAAAGTTTGTTAAGAGTGCATATATTTTATTAAGTTTTCCACTTTTAAAGCCCCACAATAATTTTTTAATATTGTTTCCATCGAATAACATGATACTTTTCCTATCTAATTCTTATTCGACTAAGCTCGAATCGCGACTAAGACATGGCTTATTTTTTTTTCACGTTTCTTGCTCAAAATAAATATTTAATACTAAAGCTGCAAGCGAAATTTCATTTTTCTGTCAGATTCTGTTTTTTTTTTTTTTTTTTTTTTTTTTTTTCGATATTGTTTTATTAAATGCGACTTTTGAAATCATGGAACTAACTTTGGTGAATGTAAACACGCTTTTTCACATATCATATAGAGCTGACATCAAATTCTTTTTTCCCTTCGCTGCAATTTTTGTATTCTGCATAGTTGTGCATGTCAAATTTAAGCTCCAGTTAATAATTATAAAAAAGAGCATATGTACATAATTTTAGTTGAGACAGAGCGGGTCAATAAGTTGAATACTGATTTCGATACCGAAAGCTGACGCATTTTAATAGATAATATGACAGCGTCTACGCATATTAGCATCAAAAATAAAGATCGGATAAGTGATGAATTTCTGACAGTAATGAAGTTAAGAAATAAATATAGGGTTTTATTATTAAAGCATTTTGTAAAGCTTGAAAGGGAGGGCCAGCATAAATCATAAGCTAATATTTTGGTGTACATAGATTCGCTATAGCTGCAACAGTAAAGAATGACCGTATGAAATAAGCAAGAAAGAAGAGTTTCTGTCTTTCAGAAAATGCTATAGTGCTATAAGAAATATTATACACAAATAATAATTTTTAAATTAAAAAAATACAAAGGTTTTGTAAAAATAAATATATTTTCGAAGTCAGCATATTTCTAAATGCTTCTCTAAAATTAGACGACACCTAAGTATGAATGCTAGTGAAGACGAAAACGAAGTTTCATTTTTAGAAAGGTAAGAATTCTTATTTAAAGTCTTTAGAAAAGTATAAAATACTAGAATTTTTAAACAAAGGAAGACTGATTCGAGTTGTAAAGGGTTTGTGGTACTCAGCTTTAGCCCATGAAACAGATATAATGGAAGAAACAAAGCTAAATATCACTACAGATAAACAAAGCAGAAATAAAATATTTATAAAGCTAAAGGCACTACATAAAGCGTAAGGAAAAATATATTAAGAAATTCCCCATGGAAGAAAGATCAAGATTCAGATCAAGAAATTCTTAAAGAGTTCTAACACTTTAGACACTGCCAGTTTCCTCTTCAGCTGTATACAAATAAGGTTACAGCAATATCTCCTTCATCCCACAGTCCAGAAAGACTCTTGCCATTGCAGATGGTTCCTGTTCGTGTCCATTACAGATGATTTTCCTTTTTTTTTATGAACATTGATTTTACACAGACAAACACGGATATAGCAGCAATGGACACACTTATTTGTTTTTAGTTGTCTAACCATCAGAAATGAAAAAATAATGTTAATGCTTCTAAATTCATATTTTTAAGGAGCTTACACGTTTTAAGCATATTGTTGCATCAGGTTCTTCTATTTACAATAAAATTAATGTAAAATTCCTTACCTGCTGCATCTTCAGTGTTCTCGACGCCAGGCTTCTAATAATCACGTTTTCCAGTAAGAGTTTCTATTACAATTAGCAGGCCATCTTGTCTTTTGATTATTTATTTAAAGAAAACGCTAATATACACTATTTACAAGGTAGGTGATAATTATTTTAAGACAGTACACATATTATTTTCTTGTTATGTACAAATCTAGAGGCAGCCGTTAACCTTGTGCTGTACTTCAATTTGAGTTAATTTACATGTTGACCGTACTATAAATTGTAACTACTTATATTTTATGGTGACTACGCTTTTCTATATCTGCATATCTTTTTGGGGTTATTTCTACATTGTCCCCCTTCAAATGTAAATAATATAATTCAATATCATTTACATGAAATGCAACTACGCCCTGCCTCCCACAAAAATACATCATTTTGATATATTATAGAAGTTGTCCCAAAATAAATGAATCAGAAAACAGTAAATGGTATTTCGGGACTTCCTGGATCTAGACCTACTGACTTTGGGACTCTGATCTTTCTCTTTGATTTAATTCCTGAATTAAAATTGTAAAGTTAATACGGAGTGTCATTATGCAATGCAGTAACTGATTTTAATAGAATGAAGTAGTGCTCTTACGAAGTCACATAAAACTAAGAAACATAGCTAAACAAACTGAGTAAACTTTCTATTTGCGCTTTTACATGTTTAAAACTGATTTAATGGAAATGGAATTACTAGGGAAATGCGATTCAACTCACTCAATTACCTAACAGAGTATTCTGGATTCTCGTCTAAAGCGGAACAAACAAGCCAAAAAGCTGTCTGTCTGAAAGGCGACTAACATTCTTGAAAACATTAGCTGAAAGCAAACGAAGAAGCAGTCCTATCAGTACTGTAGAAACCTAGCTTTCCTTTCAACTAATTCTTTACTTCTCTGAGATATTCATAATAGCCTCAAAAGGAATCTCTTAAAAGCTTGAAACTATTCAAAATCAAACACTTCACTTAGTTACTAGAATTTAATAAGCTCCTGTTTCAAGTTATGAATTTGGGTGCAAGGTATAGATTTAATTTTAGTCAGTACAAAAAGACAGGTCGCACTCTTTTTACCGTTAAACTGACTACTCAGTGATCCCTTTTGACGAGAGTGTATGAAGAAGAAAGCTGAAGACGCAGAATAGTTTCAATGAATGAGCGTTCAAGATTACCAGAGAATTTCCTTTACGAGACGGCAATTGTTGTCCTTTACGAGACGGCAATTGTCCCCAAATTCTGTCGATTTTCTAGAAATGAATGCGCTATTACAGTAATTACAGTAATACATAAATGTATATAACGAAAGGGGAGAAAACTCTGAGCAATATATGCTATCGCCATGTATATCATTGAAAATTGTTATCCCAGTAATACTTGGATTCATACGTATATATGTTGACGGGCCTCTACTGAATGGTGGAAGAGGAGAAGATCTTTTTTCTTTTGCATTTCCTTGGGTTACAATTTAACCCATTTTAACGTAGGCGGCTATTAATGATACTCATCATCAGGTCTTTGGAAAGATTATATTAAAGAAGATGAGACTACCTGACTGAAGTTTGGCCTTCAAACTCGTGCAGGTGAAATTGTAATCGAATTGTAATCAAATCCTGGATGGCAAAACTATCTAGAGGATCCTATGTGATCACATAACTTTAGAATGGATCACGGGTGTGGAATATTTGATAAAGAAATGGTTTATTTCTTGGCTTCCCTCCAAAATCTAGTAATTTGGCCAAATGGAGGAATTTTTTGCCTCTATTCGGCCAGATTACTTACCACTGGAATAAGCAAACTGAGGACGAAATTTATCCACAGCATTTGCCAACAACAGATTAAAGATCGCATTCGTAAAGAATTGAGCTGAGAGGGGAAAAGAATGAGTCATTACATTAGGATGTAGGAACTCAAAAGCTACTTTCCTATCACATATTTATATTTCTAAGAAATACACTGGAAACTATGCAAAGAATTTTTACCTTTTCATACATTAAAACTCGAACACAAAACCATTGTTTATGACTAATTTCGCGGAATCCTTAATTTTGGACAACTTAACAATAAGTCTTATATTTTAAGTAATATCTTAAGTTGGGCGTGCAGTCTATTTAAGTTGTGCAAATAAAATTTTAATTCATAACTGTTTGAAATGAATTAAAACTTTATGTCAAGCTTATATCCAATTTTGCTTCATTTAAAAATAAATTCATGATTTTTTAATGAGCACTGCGTTATTAAAGCCGTAAAGATGCCGGAGTCTTTGCTTAAAATATCGTATAATAGTAACAAAACTATATATAATATAATCTTAACTGTTATTATGCCATCACTGTAAAATAAAATACAGTTATAAATGATCGAAACACCGTTTTTCATTTTGTTTCAATTTGTTGATGATAATATGATAAGAACATTGATTTTTGAATTTAAATTCATAATAGCAAGAATTTAAGTGTAAGGAAAAAGATTTGAGTAAACAGAATATAGAAGGTTCGAGTCAAGAGAGCCCACCAGAGGACGAGCGGTAAAGTCGCTGAACACTGGTAGTTCGGTTCGAGGTTCGAATCCCGCGAACGGCCTGGCTGCATGGGCGTTTTCGTGGTTTTCCCCATGTGTAACGTGTATACGAGCCAGTTTCCCTTAGAAAGTCCTTCACGAAGGCATCTCTTCCCTTAGGCAGATAGACCTAGTGTGCTTTGCCGTAATTAAATAAATCAAACCAGTCAAGAGACAAATGCCTCTTTAAATATGTACCTTTATAAATTGTAAATATCAAATAACTTAACATGATAGTTTGATAAATCGATTTCAAGTTTCAGTTGTTAGTGAAGATGGAATTAACTTTTTGTATCTGTTCTATTATAAAATTATAAACATAGCAAATAAAATGCCATCATATCATATATTAAAACTTCGATCGGTTTAAAAATATATAGATAACATCAGAAGTGGTCTTTACTGAAGGATGTCAACTTCCAAGCTGCACTGAATCGCTTCCTCGTGGTTTCATCAGTTTTGCTCCTGAATATTAATGAAAGATTCGACTGCCTGAAGATTAGTATATTTGACAGACATCATGAGCTTTTCGACAAATATCGTTAATTAATCCAATTTCCTTTCCGCCATTTCCATTCACTTTCATGATGTATTGAACATCACAAGTTATATAGAACGCGTTATAGCTAATGAGAATTAGAAGGATATAATTTGAATTTCGTTAGGATTGATTAACGAATATTTTATGCGTTTCGCTTACCACCCTTTCGCTTGGAATGCAGCAAATATAGGAAGTTTCAAGTCTCAGTAATTTAGTTAACGGAGCTTTCACCCGAAATGAAAGTGCTAAATTACTGAAAAATAACTTTCATTGATTTTAATATTATACCAGAATATTAAAATTAAGAACTTTAAGCGAAATTTACGCAACTTAGAAATTTCCGGTGTTTTAATGTCAGGAAATAACATGATTGCATATTTTGAATTGTAAAACTGTACAGTAATATGACATCTCTTAAGATTAACAACAGCTGTCTGAAAGAGGAGCTTGCTAAATTCTTAGTAAATAATGCAATAAAAAATTAGTTATGTTACAAATAGTAGTGATTCCGTTTGCCTCAGTTTTTGGTTTTATAAACGGCCATGAACTATATTTTTGTTCCAATCTCCACAATCATAAACCCGATTCCAATAAAAACCGCAGTACCGAGCGTTAAGTATAAATACAAACTTCAGAAATGTAAAAAAAAAAGCAAGTTTCTTGTACATTTCGCTTTTAGTTACATTTTAAACATGTACATCTAACAAGTTGTAAAATATTAATGAGGGAATATTATAGCTACTTGATGGAATTAGTTTTGCACATCTAGAGTACGATGTTAATATTTTTATTTCTTTTGCCACAAGTGCTTTTTGGTACTAGACCTTTTATACATACTGTCCCTATGAGTGTTGATGATAAAAATCAAAAATATAAGAATCAAACTTGGTGAAAACACTTAAGAACATTAATAGTTTTACGAGGTCTTCTGGCTCTGTTTGACGTTAGTTACGAGCAACGAACGTAAACCTCAGAAACTTTAGCTTAATGTAATATTTACTTAATAATACGTTTTCTACTTTAAATAACAAGCTTTAAATTGGGAATAGAATTAATCCTGACATGAAAACTGTTGCTCATGCAAATAAAATGAGCCCTGGTTAGCAGTGGAGCTTTCACTAATAAATTATACAATTTGTTTTTCTTGTAGAATGATTAATGAAGGATCAAGAGTGAAATGACTTAACACTAGAGTTAACTACATATATAGCTACATATTTGACTGCATTGAGTGATGAGAGTATTAAGTTAAGGAACGTGAGTTAGTACCATTAAAAGTCTTCAAACTGAAAGTCTTCAAAACAGCAGTATGAATGCCTCAAACTGCTTGCCGTTTCTAAAGTTTCTTCAGTCTTTATCAATATTGTTATTTGATGCCCCGATTAAGAGTTTTTCCAAGAGATTTTCTTTTCTGGATGCTTTCCTTTATAACTGGTCGTTGTCTCCACTTTTCCACGGTTGACGAGGGCAATGCTACATTAAAATCATTCTCCCCTGTTTCACGGCTGCACGATAGTTTTTATATGCAGTCGCCCAGGCTGTAACTATAACTTGCTACTGCAGGCAGCAGCTGCTCAGTGCTTCTTGCTAACGTTATAAGATTGCGCACATGACTCTTGTTTGAAATGAAAAATGAAGTTTCAAGTTAAATATACCCTTCACCATTTTCCTCTAGAATATGCAGTAACACATTATATTTATTTCGAATGTGGAGTAATATTTCTGACTGACCTTGTAGATGCTACGATAAAATTCAACCCTGGCTTGAAATTATATGGATTTGTTCTATTAATATGTTATAGTAATTTGGTAATCATTAACTTTTACATATAAACATGTTATAAAAGTTGAGAAATTTCAAATTAAAATGATATATATTATTAGGTCGCGAAGTATGCTACGAAAGTAATGAATTAATCAAGAGGCAATAATTAAGTCAAAATTTAAATTAAAACAAAAACGTTTTAAAATTGAAACAAAAGGAATTGAATAAAATTAAGAAAACCGATATAAAATACAAAAATTGTTGAGAATTCCGGGAGGAATTTTCAACAGAACTACATTTCTGAATTATAGTTAGATGATTGTTAATACTAGAAACATTAAAAAAAATTGGCTAAAAATGATATTTGACATAATTTATTTAAAATTAAGATAATTAAAGTGCTTTAAAAGAGAAAGAAAGTAAATTAATTTTTTTAATTTAATTTGTCATCTAGATATAACCGCTCCGACGTAATTCCAAAATAAAAATTATAAACATTTTAAAGGGGTTATATATATATATATATACACCCCAATCTTAAGAACGAGTTACGTTCCAAGCGAACATTCCTACCTCGAAGTTGTTCGCAAAATGTTACTAGGTACACTATACATATCTCTTAGCGATGTTCGTGAGATAATAACTATAAATGATATAAAATAAAAATACTAACAGAAATAAATAAAAAATTTTTAATTTTAAATACAGTGGATTATAAATAAATTAAGAATTACTTTCCAGAACGTACCTGGGATCGTGATCTTTGAGACACGTGTGGATGGGGTAAGGATGAGGCTAGTAGATCTTCACATAGGTGAAGGTGAATCAAAATCTGACTCGACCTCTGAAGACTCATTGACAAATAAAGGGGGCATTTACGATAAGGAAGCAGTATGAGAGGAAGAAGTAGTTGGCTTGTTACACTGTCCAACATTACGGATTCCCAAAGTGTCTTTCTAAAGGAAACAAGTGTCAAATCTTGTGCGAACATATTTTCTTTTCTTTCGTGGTAAGATTGTGGGAATATATAGAATTAGGCACAGCAGATTTTACTATAGCAAACCACTCAGAATTTGAGTTGGTTTTCTAAAAAGTGAGGTCTTCTTCAAATTTGGAAAACGTTACTGCCATTAACTTTTTTACTGGGACAGGCTCTGCCTTTCTCTATCGTTCTTCAAAATGCATCAGGTTCTAAGGTATTTTCTCCCTCCTTTCTTCATGCCTTCGTGGTGTAATGGTTAGCGAACTCGGGGCGTATTCGAGAGGTCTAGGTCCCGGTAAGGGCATTGCTCATATTTCACGTCTAATGTTTCAAAAAATCCTGATGACTCTATAAGGCGATAAAAACACAGCTTTAGTATCGGGATGGAAATCAAAATGTTATGGATGGCCAGGCTCGTTATTTAAGATCAGGAGAATATTGAAAGAAATCCCTTGCAACTCATAGTATAATTTCGCCTCTGAGATGAGGTGCAGAAAGAACCACTCCTCAAATACTGCCAACGTAACCTAAGCCTCGCTCACTACGTTCCGTTTGTTTCTTTTCTTTTCCACTGTATATACTACTTCTGCAAATAATTAGGTAAGAAAAATAATCATATTTCTTTGCTTATATCAAAGCTATTTATTTTCCTTTACATAGAAACTTTTAGAAAATTTTCTGTTTAGTGTGGAAAGACATATGGTCAGCATAAAACATGTGATCAAACAACAGCCGGCACAAGGATGAGGCGAATAAAACATTTGCCTCAGGTGAGCAACCAAAAGGGGCACCATCTTAGCTGTGAAAACTTTTATTTGGAAGAAAAACGCGTTGTTCCATACAATGAAGGATGTAGTAGAGTGTATAAAATGGTTTCTTTAAAAAGTATGCTTTATTTTAAGTCAAGCAGAGTCATTTGGTGTGCACTGAATTACAGACTAGTCGTGAAGACGATGTATTTAAAGATGCCCAAAGATATTTGGAGAACAATATTACTGCAGAGTAGTCATGAAGCATATATCACAAACTAGTCAAGAAAAAAGACGAACACGAAATACTCCGTCCAAGTAACCACTGACATCATTTTACCATAACTGTTTTCGCTTGCATGCGACCCCAGCGCGCACATCTGCTAACCGTGTCGTCAACACACGTTAAAATGCGTCAACACGTGTTAGATTAAAATTTAACATACGACAAAAAAAAAAAAAAAAAATCTCAGTTTGCCTCAGATTAAAAGAAAGAAAAACATAACTCTATCGATTTCGAGGGGATCAGTTACAAATCCCTCTTCTTCAAGAGCAAAAATGGTTTGCTGTTAGATCACCCTCGAAAACGATAGAATTTTATTCAAATTCTGCACCAAACCAAGCTTGTTTGCCCTGCTTTAACTAGCTGCGAAAAATTGCGAAAAGCTTATTATGATTACTAACTTCAAACTCTGAAGCTCATCAAGAAGCAGAGGTATTGTTTTCCTTTGCGGTGCTCTCTAGCCGAATGTCTTAGTCATTAATTATCTTACATAGATATATCTTCTTGGTCAAGAAAAACACCTCTCAGTTTGCGTTTGATACAGCATAGCGTCAGTGTAATACTAGTGAAATTATTTGAATATGAATTTACTAATTCAGAAGTCAAACAACAAAAATCAGCGTTATATTTTCAAAATTTTCACAGGACTAGTTTCGATGGTTTTACCGAACCACCATCCTCATCTGCAAAACCGCAAACACAGAAGTCTTCTGTTGCTCAACACTGTTGGTCCGAAAATCACACTTTCAATTTTTCTGCTGCCAAAATTTTATTCAAAAAACATCTTCCATTGGAGAATTGGATTTTCTAGAAGCATTTCACATTCAAAAAAAATTTTCTGTTCTAGTTAACGATCCTAATTCCAATCCATCTTTGCCATCGGCCTTTAAAGAAATTATGTTTTAGTTCTGGTTTCATCAACAGATAGCGCCACTTGCTTATTCCTGTCCAGGCTTTCTTATCTTATCTAATCATTATTTCCTATCTTGTTCACTTGCGGTTTTGCAGCTGAGGATGGTGGTTCGGTAAAACCATCGAAACTAGTCCTGTGAAAATTTTGAAAATATAACGCTGATTTTTGCTGTTTGACTTCTGAATTAGTATTTATTCGGCGTGTTATTGTGTCTTAATGAATTAACTAGTTTACTTTATTGCTTTCCTGCAATCACGTTTCTGTAATACATATTTTATTACTGTACGATTACGGTTAATTCTAAAAAAGTGATTAAGAGCGATATTCACAATCAGGGTGAACTAAGAAAATAATAAATGACATTAATTTATTTTCAAAAGCGGTTTGAAGTACTGTGTACACTATTTTCTAACATTAAACTTTGCTATTGGAATTAAGATACCGATATCAATTTCAGTTTATGGTATTGAACTATAGAGACTAATCTTGTCCTGCCGGCGTAATTTTGTGCTGTCTTCCTTAATCTAAATTGTAGGTCTTACTGCAGCTTCCTCTTTAAAGTTCAGCTTCTCCTAATCAGCTTTCCTAAGTCCACCAAGTAAACTTAACTCTCGGCGATTGGTTAGAGTTTATTTCAGCAGATCTAAATCTCGGATATCCCTCGTAATGGTATCACGAATTTAAATCAGGACGTTTGAAAGAAATGTAACGTATTATGTATAACGTATTTTCTTGCTCCTTTTAATATAGCGTATCTTCTTGCTCCTTTTGTGTAATAAAATCTGCTTTGAACGAGATGTTTAGCTCGAGCTTTTGCCCTGTTGCATCCGTATTTAATTTAATTCAGAATGATACAGTTGCTTTCTTTTACTTTTTTCACGGAATAAGCTAGCAGTATTGCTGGCGGATTACAAGAATCAGTACCATAGTTTAATTTTCTGTCACGTCTGAACTATAAAGAGGTAACGTAAGATAAGACTTCTCTTTTTCTGGGTTGCTTATAAATTCTTTAGTATCAAAGAAATAAAAAAGAAGATTTGAATTTTGGGATGTAAGAATTAAGACAAAACGCCCCAGTTAACTGAAAGACAACCCATAGAGAAGATGCAAAAATTCTTGATTTTCATCAATGCGAATAATTAAAAAAATTACCATTAAATGCTGGTTATACATAAATACTGACTTCAAAATATTTTACAGTACTAAAAAGTGAAATAAAAAAAATTTTTATTAACATTTTTATTAAAATGAGAAATAAGTTACTCCAAAAAGTCGATAAAAAGTGAAATAAAAAAATTTTTTATTAACATTTTTATTAAAATGAGAAATAAGTTACTCCAAAAAGTCGATAATATTCAGTATTACTTGGGGGGGAAAATGTAATCAGAGACGTTACACGAAATTTTTTTCCTTCTTTCCGTAGGCCTTCGTGGTGTAATTGCAAGCATACTCGACGCGTATTCGAGAGGTCTAGGCTTCGAGTCCCGACGCGAGCATAGCACATTTTTCAAGTCTCCTGCTCCAAAAAACCCTAATTACACTACAAGTGTAATTAGGTTTTGTATTGGAACTAAAAGTGGTGGATGGTATTTCGTCACTACCAAGATTTGGCAATTGGGTCCCCCATTCCCCAGTCGCCCTTCAAAAGCAGAGTATATACTTCAAAAGCAGAGTCAAGGGGAGACCATCGCACACTTTTTACGTCTCCTGCTTCAAAAAAAAATTGACTACTAATGACTCTACAAATTATTTGCGTATTAGGGGAAGAATGGATAAGATCGTTGAGCATTAGTAATTAGAACCAGTTTCGAATCTAAGAAAATGGGCACTTTAGCGTTTTTTTTCCCATGTGAGTAAATATGAACCAGTTTCCCTTAAAAACGGCGGCACCTTTTTTTTAAACAAGTAACAATCGCGTACTTTTATCAAATGCAAAACTTTTTAGTTAGTAATGGTTTAATATAAGACAAATTAATAATATAAGACTATATATATGGCTCATAATCCCTTCTATTCACGGAAATATTTGGCCTGACTTGAATTGCCGATTTGGCTTAACCTTATTACTCGAGTAAAGACGAAACACCTTCGTATTTATTTATTAATTATTGTTCATTGAACGGGAGTTGGTTTGTTCCCCTTGAAAAGTCAACTAATTTCCGATCAATGACAATGATTACATGCATTTACTTTAATTCTTGCCTTTAATTTATTCCTTTTTACAAATGAAATTTTGTTATTCATGATTTAATTCCAGTCCCCGTTAAAATATTTTGGTACTTTTCCGTTTCGCCAGCGCAAATCTCGCCAAGCAGACTTTGTTGGCTACAACATACAGTATACACATAAAAAATGTTAATTCTAAGAATTTTTTTTTATTGTATAGGCATAAACATTTTAATATGGTTTAAAATTTTGTAAAAAGCCAATAAATAAAGAAAATAAATTTGTAAAAAGACATTAATTTAAGAATTTACTATGATTTCATAGTTCAAAATCCTGATTCGCCGGTTCGTATCACGTGACCCCAAGTGATCTCATCTCACGTAAACTACGCTACTAAAATTTAATTCGCTCAGTAATTATCTACATTAATTTTAAGTTAAATCTTAATTTGGAATACAAGTTTAAATGCAAGAATTATTTCAATTCGTACAAATAGCTTACTCAGAAATTATGTAAAACCGCAGTGCTTTACTTCGCTAGTCATTAGTATTGATGAATTTAACACTTGATTTCGCCTTCGGATGAGCGGTGTAATTGCGTTCTAATTGACTTAATTACCGTGAATTGTCTTAGGGGATAAAATTTAAATATCGTGTAAAAATTCTATATTATTGTATGCCAGTATTGAAAGAAACAATCTGATAAGAAATGGCTTCAACTTGTTTTGAAACTGAGGCGTAAAAGGTTACCAGCGAAGATATTCCGTCTGGCATCAGTTAAACCATTATTGGCGACTTTATCGTTTGCGCCGGCAAAACGGAAAAGTACCAATATTTTTAAGATTTTACTTTCAAGTTACTTCAAAACATCTTTCAAAATCTAACTTACTAGTATTCACTCTTTTAAGATAATCCTACTATAATTAAACTTAGGAGATAATATAATCAATTAATCAATATTTTTAGTAAATAAATTATAAGACAATATATATATAGACAAAGTAAGATGTAGACAAAATATACATATATATATAAGACATATATATAAAATATAAGACAAAAAAATTAATTATCTTACACTTTACACAATTTTCGTGTTCTTATTATTGCTTAGTACTTATATAAATACAAGATATTTATAAAAGGCATCAAATGATAAACATTGCAATAAACTGAAAATAACGCTCTCTGAAACAAATCAGTTTAAAATGTTATGTATATTTAGAATTTAATACTGCAAAGAAACAGAAAAAATAAATAAAGCCTTACAAAGAAAACCTGTAACTCGAAATATAGCCGCACACTGAATAGCGGAATTAAGTTGTTTGAATCAGGGAGAATGAACTGGCTCTTGGGGTGTTTTCACGGGTATTCATGGTTTCATGATGCAGTGCAAATAAGATCTATTTCTGCTTAGGAAGTCCTCTACGGAGGTACCCCTTCTATTAAACAGATAGCCCTAATATAATTTGAGTATTAAATTAAACAAATATAATAAGATTATTATCATTTTCTTTGCAGAAAACGAGACCAAATATTCTTGAGAAATGTAAGAATTTAGCGTTAAACATAAATATATCGACATAATTTTAAGCACAGACGAGTCAGCTTAATAAATCAAATTGCTGAGAATCAACTGAATTAATATTCCGGAAAAATACTTTTTCGTAATAGGAAGAATGGATTGGATTATTTAATTATGGCAAAGCACACGAGGGCTATCTGCCCAAAGGGAGGGATGCCTTCGTGGCTCGTATACACGTTACACATGGGGAAAACCACGAAAACGGTCTTTACCGCTCGGCCGCTGGTGGGCCGGATAGAAGAATGAAAAATATTTTAATCTCAGAACTAAAATGAAGATAGGAAAATTTTTTAAAAATATTTTACAATTTCCGGTTGAAAAATTAACGTCATTGGATTTAGGTATTTTAAAATAAGCAGCTCATATTATTAAGCGCCCAAAAACTGTGTAAGTGCTCTAGAAATTTTATTACAAAAATCTTGTTTTGAATATTACAAAAATTCAATAATTACGGATTTTAAAACTGTATTTAAAGACAATTCACGAATGTATTTGAAACACATGCGACTTCGGAAACTGTGTTAAGAATATCTTAAAAGCTGTCACTTTACTATAGCTATAAAGATATTTTTTAACATTTTCATTTAAAAACTAGAAATAATTGTTTGATTATATTTCTGAACACTTAAATTTACACTTAAAAGTGTTATTAGGACTATGTTACTATGTAAAATAGCTGTCTTAGTTAAATATAAAGGTGTACAGATATAGCTGATTTGACTGCATACAGGAGCACGTATTGACCTCTTTGATTCAGGTTGTCAGGATTTGTATGTTTTTTTATTTGCTTTGGAAATATGATGAGTCCTGAATAGGAACAGGGAGCTTACTCATGCTATGTTCAAATATGTGTGGAATAGACAACACCAGCAGGAAGGGTTGACTTTACGCTTTATTCTCTATAAGATTACATGTGCTTCCGCACTTCGGAACTCTCTCTCTCTCTCTCTCTATATATATATATATATATATATATATTAACGTTCCTCAGGTTTTTACTGCCATGGATTTCTTCCGTCCATGGACTTCCGTTGGATTTCAGGGGTGGGGGACAAATTTATGCGACTCATCCACAGACACCGAATGCAATTAAAAATCACATTATTGAAGCTCGCATAGGCTTCACCTTATAATATTGAAGATACTTCAAGAAAAATGTTTTTGTTTATAGCTCGAAACATAACCGCTTTGTATATACAGTAACGCTTCTGAAGATCAGCTGCACTACATGTCATAAAATTTCAAACTTCTCCCTTCCGACAATAAACGAATAAACTAAATAAAAAACAAGCGTCCCCCAAAAAAAAAATCTGAAAGTTTCAGATTTTAAATTACGCCCAAAGGGGCATTTTTTAACGTTTTGTGTGTTACCTTTTTATTAAATATCATGTTCTTTGCACTTAAACCATAAAATTCAGTTCAGTAGCAATGTCGCAAAATAATTTTAAAATGAGCATATCTGTATAATTTCCGATACACAGTTCCGCTCCCCCGCCGTAGAGTGTTGCCATTGCTAGCTTTTAAATCCTTGAGTTTGTTACTCAAAAATTCGTTAAAGTCTTACGAAATAAGAAATTGATAATAAAACAAATTCCAAATTTCAAATTTGGTCTTCCACATGCCCATATTCGTAGGAGGATTCCGTCATTCAAAATTCGATGGCTCTATGTACCGTTGTTTTATCACAATGCGAGAAATACACATACATTTATACAGATTTTTCAGTATTTAATTTCTTCAAATATAATGCAAGACTCTAACATTTGGTGGCAACTGTTTGAAAAGTGAAACGGACATTTATAGTGATTCAACGCAAAATCGCAAAACGAAAACAATAGTCCTTCAGGGACAAAGCCCCTTTGGACTAATTAAATGGATAATTATTCTTTTCAGTTACCTCATTTTTTACCTTCTACGTGCATATAGCGAGCAAACAACGTGTCTTTTCATACTGAATAGAAAATGACCTAAAACTTTGCTTAAGAAAACTGTGTTCCTACCTTGTTTCGCTTCCAAGCTTAGAAATCTGTCTTCTTCAGTTTGTCGCTAAAAATGCTGCAAGTTTACAAGATGAAATGCACGTAGTTACTTTTTTAGTAGTAGATCTTAAACCTACAGCTCTAAAATAGTACTTCAAAACTTAATAGTTGAAATACCTTATGAGTTTTAAGAGAAAACAGTATACTGCCTTTTAACTTAAAAACGCAAAATGTTTTTGCTACTTTTCTCAAGAAAACAGGAATACGCGCTGATTTCTTTGAAAATGTATCGAGAGTTTCAGTAAAACCAACGTTAAAACGAGGTTGAATTTCGCTGATTCTGAAATGAAAGCATATTGTTAAAGCTAATGTATACATACCCTTGCTTATTATTCCGTTCAGACGCTGATTAAGCAGTGAAACAGTAGTAGTTCGTCACGGGTTTTATTCGCAATAGTAGAGCATTCTGTTTGCGTGAGGTATTCGTCACGTGTAACCTAAATACGGATTAGCTTCATTTAAAAATGTCTTTACGAAAGCATCTCTTACAATATCAAATGATTTTATGTGTGTTTAAGACAATCCGACTCTAAACCTTTTTTCGGATGCTAGAAATATCTTTACATAAATCTGTTTATCATTAAATATTGCAAATATAGTATCAGAGAAGATAACCCATGAATACAATTTACCTTTTCGATAACTTTTCGATATACATTTGGTATTTTCCTGCAGAATATTTTTAAATGTTTCCAGTTATTAAAACTGCAGCTGAAACAACTTGCTAAAATTTAAAGTGTTCAAAATTATTATTTTCACGTCGTCCGGGGGGGGGAAGGGAACTGCCAAACATGACAATTATATCTATCGAAAACAATTTAAACAATGAAATACATTTTTAAGAAATTATTGATGATTTTGTTTCACTAAAAAGAAAACGAAAATAAGTAAATTGTAAAACGTTGCTTGAAGATTAAGGCTATAATTCTTATATTAATTATTTTGTTAAAATTTTCATTATGAGCGAACTACCATTAACATGGTTTTACTATTTTTAAAATTTTTTATACATATATTATGTCATGCATTATTTTCTTGCGCGTAAAGAACTGTTATTAAAATGCTTTAAAGAATTACAGAATTATGATCAAGCAAAAAAGGATACATTGGGGCCGTAAGCCCGCTTGGAACATTTCTGGCGTTATAGGCGATTGGCGCTCAGTATAAATAAATGACTACTTCTTTGTGGTTCTAAACATATTAATAATATTCGTGAGATACTTTAGCTGCCCCCCTCCGAAAATTGGCTCATTGGACAGCTGTTTATGCCATCATTTGCCGCTTTCGGAGCGCATGTTTTTCTTTCTGCCCTAAGTGAAGAACTCTGTAGCAGGACTCTGTCAAATGCAAATTAATGCTATGTTACTGCTCAATTCCATAGCACAGGTAATAATTATTTATGCGCCTTATTTCGCAGTCGGGTGTGTGACTGCTCAAATGAAACAAAATTTTTTTCGGATATTGTCAATAAAATTCAGCGCTGTAACATGCCATAAAATATGAAGACAGGATTAAAGCAGTTTCTTTTACAATGATTTCTTTCTAAAACGAACTTCTTTCAAATATCCATCAAATGTACTCTCAAATAGTTCATGTATCGTTTCAAATATTTCAAGTATCGCTCTAGACTTTTGAGATTTCAATGTATAGAGCAGTGGTTCTTAACCTGTTTTTCCCCATTCAACCCTTTCACCAGTGCTAGATCATCCCCCTTCCCTCTTTTCCAAAACTCAAAAAAATACGTATATACGTTTATTTATATTTAGATTTTTTAAACATGTTTTATAAACTAAACAACAAAAAAAAAAAAAAAAAGTAGAAAATGTTGATAGATACCAAACCTTGAACAAAAGTAGTTTTTTATGTTCATAAATTAAAACTAACTACTTAACAACTAAGCAAAACGCTGACTATATCCCCCCAGCCCCTAAAACTATGAAATACCTTTCCTACGGTGAATCCACCCTTGGTTGAAAACCCTAATTTAGTACTATCGTTTAAACGCAAACCTCAAGCTGGATAAATCTCAAAACAGCTGATCGGTCACGCACTTCAATAGAGTACGTAGTGCCATCTATTGGCTGAATTCGTTACTACAAAAGATAACCCTTAGTTTTTCCAGTAGCATATTCTGTTTCAAAAGTGTGAATGGGAAGTATTTTACAAGCATAATATAAACCAGGGGTTGGTATTTTTTTTTTTTTTTTTTTTTAAGTCCAAATTGTAAAATTTTTAAGTTCGCAAAACATGAAGATGTGATATTTATTCATTGTCTCATAGAAGGAAAAAGAATTTCTTTAATTATGAAGGCATACTTTTACAAAATATTTATACACATTTTACTAACACTTACAAAAAAACAACGAATAAGAGATGTGCATTTATATATTAAAAATATTATTAATAAATAGCTTAAGGTTTTTCTAATCCGAAGAATATATATATATATATATATATATATATATATATATTTTTTCTGAGTAAATATTTTATCATACGCGAGTTCGAAATTTGTTCTTCCTACCGTTAAAGTTGTTTGCAAACGGTCATCTGCTAATAAAGATCTGAACTGCGATTTTATATACTTAATTTTAGGAAATGTGTTTCCGAGTTGGTATCTATTCCCTAATATGGGTGTTCATCCCCGTGCATATGATTTTAATTTTTTATATCAAGATCCACAAAAAGCTGTTGGAACTGTAGCATAAATTCAGAAAATATACCCTGCAGGAATTTTTTTGGGAATAAAGATTTCGCTATTTAAATTTTTACGGCATGAAAAATGATCAAATTTGTTTAAAGCTGCTTGCGACTCAAACAACGCAAATTTTCGGTGATATGTCTTCACGACAGAAAACATTTCACATATGTGTACTGTTTTCCCATATAATTTTTAATTGAATTCGTTGAAATATCACGCGATGTTTGGGGCAAATGCAAATTTCCATAGCCATTCGTTGTTCGATAACAAAGGCTGTGGTCAATTTTTCTCATTTAAAAGATATCCATGACCTTTCAGTTTTAAGAATCTCAACAAAACTGTCCTATTGTTGAGCTTATCGAACGGATGTGTGATAATGAAAGTCAGGATATTCAGCTTCGATCTCCTGCACGAATTCACGAAATTGGCGATGGTTAAGTCCACGAGAGCGAATGAAGTTTACTACTGATACAACTGGTTCAATAACACATGACAGATTGAGGTGTTTTCCACAAAGAGTTTCGTGGTGAATAATATAATGAATTACCAGACATTTAGCATATTCACAAACATTAAAAAATTCTGCAAGAAATCCTTTTCTCGTTCCATACATATTTTTTCCAATATCAGTTGTGACACATTTTAACCTATTCCATCGTAAATTGTAATGTGCTAGCATTTTCTTGACTACCTTGAAGATGTCTTCACCTGCAGTTGTTTCACGCGGACTATTCATAGAAGCTAATTCTTCAATCACTCCAAATTCATCATTGACCTCTCAAATGAACACCAACAATTAGGTTTTATCAGTAATATCTGTTGACTATTGGCATCAAGAGCCAACGTAAACCATTTCAATTTTTTTGCCTCGTCTTTTAATTGATTCTTGATGGGCCTTCCGATGTCCTCAAGTCTTCTAACAGTTGTCCTCGCTGAAAAACAGATCGCTGACAGATCGAAACATATCTATTTCGTATGAGCACTATTCTTCGGCTTCCATAAGCAAGCATGATTTAAATAATTCACCATCGGTAAATGGTTTTGCTTTCTTGGCTAATGAATGAACTATTCATAAGCTGACTTTAGTTAATCCTTCGCTATCTTCTTTTTTTTTTTTTTTTTTTTTTTTTTTATAAATTCCGTTGTGATGATGCATTCTGTTCTAAATTTTCCAGTTTTACTGATCGTTCATTTTTCGTAAGGTTTAAATACCATGTTGCATGCTTAGTTTGGTAATGACGACGTATATTAACCCTTTTCGCACAGCTGTTATGTCACTGCATATTAAACATAAAACTTTGTAATTTAATTATATGGAAAAATAACATTCTGCTTTAAAACCATGGCATTCGAGGTCTGCTAAAATGTTACGTTATTTGAAGTCTAAACATTCTCAGCTGGAATAAATATGAGTCCATTCTTAAGATTAGTTCAGATGTTATGTTAAAATTAGCTTTTTAACAATGTCTATAGATAAATTTTGGATCGAAGTTAAAAATGAATATTCATCTCTATATGAGAAAGAAGTTAAAAAGTTCGCAACAACATTAATTATTATGAAGCCGGATTTTTCATCCATAACGGGTAATGAAAAATTCCTTTAGGAATCGGCTTTAGGCTATTTCACTATTCCGACTTAGCTTAACAAATTTAGAACCCACAACTGAAAAGTTAATCGAAGAAGAGCAAAGCAATCATGCCAAATAAACACAAATTCTAGTTATTTAATTTTGCAGTTATCAGAGGACTAATTTTTTTGCTTTGTTTCTTCTCAATAATTTTGCGAATTTTTCATAAACGTTTATTTATTTATCTTTACATTTATTGTAAGTAAATGATAATGAAATTGGGGCAGTTAACTTATATAGTTGTTATTGAATACCTAATAAATCCGCTGACCAAACAGGTTGAAAAACGCTGTTTTTTATTATTATTATTATTAACTTTTAAGATAAAGAAATTCTACACCTCTAAATTCCAGAGCGAACAAAGAGCTCTGAAAATAGTACAGAGACCCAGGAGTAGGAAATTTTCTGTCAAACCCGTTTTACTGAAGTATTACATACCTTAATGAAAAAACAACGGTCCACAATACGTTCAGTGAATGAACCACAAAAAGATCTGGCCAGTCTTTTGCCAATCTGAGTTTAATAATTTGATGAGTTTAATAAACGGCATTTTTTCTATTGATTAGTATGTATTTCTTTAGGTTCCTGGATATTTAAACGTAATAAGCGGCTGAGTTTATTAAGCAGTGAGTTAAATAAGCCGCAGGTATTGTAAAAGGTATAAAATATTAATTATATAACAACAGTTCTAAACGAATAAGACAAGGTAACAACGATAAGGCAAATAAGTACGCTTTATGCAAAAGACAATTACGTAATATTATGAAAATATAGCATACAGTAAAGTCGCGTAGCAGCAAGTAAATTTAATGAAACTTAAAAAATTTACTTTTTGTAGATTCCATATTTCTCAAAACGCTGGTGAAGAAAGTTACTTACGCGTGAGTAGCTCACTGACAAAAAGTGTTTTGGATGCTGCGCAGCCAATACGATGGCCTCTGCATACGAATACGTCCGTTCTCGATATAATCGCCAATAAGTTATTTAAATGGATGAGGCATTATCGTCTAGCAAGAGAAGATTTGGATCCAGTGACAACAATGTAAAGTCTGTGGCAGGATCGGACGTTAGGCATTTTTCCGCCCGGTGTAATCTTTGCCGATCCTACATTGTGATGCTTAGTGTTCCCTAAATTCTGAACATTTTGCGTCCCTAAATTCTATTGTTTGGTGCAGCCGCATCGGTTGCACAGGCTCTGTGGAAGTCTCTGTAGAAGTCTGTAAAAGTCTCAAGGACACGATTCTGATAGGTTTCCACTATCACAGTACCCCAGATGAAAATGCTCAGGTCAGTGAGATATGAAAAATAATTGCAGCCAATCACACTACAAAGTCTATATATAGTGTTCAATAATGTTGTTGACTGGTTGCGTATTATTTTTTCTGTCCACATCCTCACAAGTTTATAAACTGATTCCAGTGCAAATCTTCACTCATCCATGAAGAGTGTATTAATTAGATCACTGGGCTTTTCCCCAAGTCACAACTAAGCTTGCTTCTTTGGTCTTAACGCTTAAAGAGATGCAAACTCAAGGTGCTTCGGCGTAGTATTAATTTCTGTTTAGCTGCTTTACAGAACTATTGTAGAATGAATACAGTTTTTGAAATAATGAATAATTAACATTAATTGAAGAAATGAAATTTAGCATATCTTTAGTAGAAATAATGTGCATGTTTTATAATGTAAAATATTAAAGATTTCACCATACAGAAGAGCAAGGTAAGAAGGTACTTGTAGAAGGTACTCCTAGAAACGGCAGTTGCTCCTTCCCGCCAGAATGATTAAAAGTGTTTTATAAACCAAAAGGCAATCAAAAAATTTCAGGTTTTAAAAAATTCATAAATTAAACGAAAACCTAAGTCCTTTCTTTTGATTCAAACTACTGTGTGCGAAATAATTAATTAATTTTCTGTTACTACTAATTTGTTTTCAAGAAGGTAACAAGCCTCGGAGCTATAATCTCAAATAGCCTGTTCTTTTTTCGCCTCCTTCCTCCGATTAAATTATTGTTTGCTTAAAAACATTGTTTTTCCTTGACATTCCGTTTTGCTGATATTTATTCAACACAATACATACTTTATGTCAAAAAAATTGACAGAAAGTACTTCTGTTTGAAGGGTAAAAAATTATAATCTAGACTTCATCGAAGCAATATCTATCAGTAGACAGATACTTTCTCCACTTCTGCTATTTCTAGAAGCATTAGAAGAACGTCTCTTAAAGTGTCTGTTATCAAACCTGTAGATCTTGATAACAGAGAACCACGATGTCAGAGGGTGAAAATTTTAGAAAATAAAGTACTTATGACGTGACAAGGATCTTTTTCTGATCAAAGAAAGCCAGGCTTCTTTGTTCAATAAGTATTAATATCGAGTCGAATGGTCAACTCTGTTTGCACTACAATTCGAACCCAGATGATGGCATTTCATATAGTTCTTCTACAGAGAGTACGCTAAAGCCCTCCGATAACCAAATTAAAGTACTAAAATTTGCACTCCCTTGATATGACTTTTCCGCGAACTTTTTTAACATAGGCATATGAAAGCTAAGGAACAAAGGAAACTCAAGATGCTCTTTAACTGTTGTTATCTTGTCCGTATATTTCATGGAAGAATGGTTACCAGAGCCTCAAGAAGGTTGGGCATCTGCTTCCACCCCAATTTTGAAGAAGAGCCCCCCCCCAGGGTAGAGCATGGAAGTAGGAAAGGAAGGAGGGGCCAATGGACACTAGAAGTGAAGCACTGCTTTGAAGCTTGGGTCACCAGATGGGGTGTTCTTTGTTTACATTCAGAAGCTCGCTTGACAGGATTCTGATAGTATTTCGACACACGACAGTTCCATACAAATCGAAAAAGGGACACTTTCGCATGAAAGAAACATTCATAGTGTGATGGATAATAGCAATTTGTATAGTTTAGTGACATTTACGCAGAAATCACATCTTGGTTATTTTTCGATAACTAACAACAGTAATTTTGATTATGAATTTGTTTTATAAAATTCTAAGCTGTTGAACTACAAAAATATAGATTTTAAGAAAAATGTTATGCTTAAAGAATGAAAAATACCTTACGGTACATTTAAAATTGTATACGTCTTTCGATACCCTTGATAGAGTATTCGCTACTTTTATTTTCCAAACGCCAAAATGTTTTAAATAAAACAAATTTTTTTCACATCCATATATTATTGTTGCATATTATTGCAAAAATCATGTATCTGCCTTTGACAAAATACAGAAATATTCATTAAATTATTTAGAAATGTATTTGAAATGAAGAATTTATTCACTTATAAACAACTGTGAAAGTACTGTGAAGAAATCTAATTATTAAATGCATCTAATTTATAATAATTATAAATGTTATCTAAATATATAATAACCTTAATATTGAATTGTAAACATAAATTGAAATCCTGTTGACTAATACGTTATAAAACTATTTAAGCAAGAATTGTTAGTATTGGAAAGCAATCTGTTAAAAGGCATTATAAAGCAAATGCTATGAGATGCGCACTTAAGAACGTAATGAAGAGTTTTGGATTATGTATTGTTGAAATGAAGGGTAAAAAAAAAATCTGATAAGTATAATTAAAAGAATTATTCCCCTTAAATTTTATAATAACTCAGTTACAAGTTTTAAATAATACTTAAAAAAAAAAACTTATTTTATTCCCTTTCAGAAATGTTCAGAGAAAGTCAAGTACTATTTAAAGTATTTCGCTAATTCCTAATCATTCTCTAATTTAAAATGAACCAAATAGAGCATTAATTATAAATTGACTTATATTTTTCGATTAAAAAGATGCCTCAGAAGCCAAAAAATCATGTCATATTTAAGAAAGTATTTTAGGAAGAAGCTCTATAAATAGAAAAGAAATAATGCATAATTTTAATATTAATAATACAATAAACTTTGATCTTAATTTTTGTACCTTAACAGAATAAAATCGAATTACCTCAATTTGTTTTCTAATGTAATTAACGAAAACTTGTGAAAATATTTCATTCAAATTAAACCATTCTGAGAAAACTGTCCTGTGAAAAGTATAGCATTTAATTCCGTTCAGAATGAAATGTTGTTTAAAAATATGTTTTTTTTTCACATACCTAGGACTCTGAAGTGTTGTAGAAAAAGAAAATATATACATTTATATGTTTATTTACGACGTAATTACAAAATATTTACATCCGAACGCGTCAAATCCCATTGAACTCAATGGTAAATGAGCCAATGTTTTGGTCACCACGTAGGGATCGCCGGTGCTTCAGAGCAGGGTACGGGAGAAACCTGTTTAGGGCGACTCTATCTTACTTCCTACCTCCATGGGGTAGAGGATAAGGGTGGGAGAGCCTCCCACTCTTATCCCCTACCTCCAAACCACACGAAAGGACTTGGTTTCCCATATATTTAGAATGTCCCCTGCAGTAAAAACACTACACATTTACAAACAACCATGCCTTCTCCGCGGTTCGAAACTCGGGCCTATTGGCACTACAGTAAACCCTAACCACTATACCGTCTGGGTGGCCTGCTATTTAACTAAAATCAACAATGGAATTAAAAACCTGTTGTTAAATATTGCAAAGATTTCTAAAGAGCAATGCTTCCCTGCTTCAATCGTACAGCTAACTCTTTTGTATGAAATTTCTACAGTATTTAAAGCCTTGCTTATTGATATAACAGACTTAATTTATAAATTTAGAATGGCTGGTATATGTATACCAACTGCGAAAGACTCAGTCCGTGAATTTTTCAACGTATTTGCTTTAGATATCCTAAATGGTCCTCTAAAGCCCCATGCCTTTTTTTTTACTTTACTTTTAATCACCGACTGGAAACCTGATTCACTACAAGTGTACATGCGTATCAGCCTGATGTGTCCCGTCGATGAGGTTATCTCGCTCTTGTCTTAAAGTACAAATCACTGCCCTACAGTACATTACATTAATTCATTAATTACATAATACAATACATTATCCATACAATATAATAATTAGCCATGCAAAATAATGCATTACTTATGCATTAAAATGTATTAATCTAACAGTGTAATATATGAACTATGCAATACAATAGATTAATTTTACAACAGATTATGTTAACCTTTATATAATACATTGAATGTGAGACCTACAATTGTTATGCTGCACGCCATAATAAATGTTTATGAATGTTAATCACAATAAGGCTCCGTGAGGTACTGATACAGTTGCAGGCCGAATTAAGACCTTTAAGAGCCCTTAAGCATTTAAAAGATTTTAGTGCTCCCACGTATGTTTACGTCAGTTCTTTCTTCATTCATTCTAGCTCTCTGTTTTGGTTTCGCTGCACAATTACACGGTTTTGGTTTAGTTGTATTCCATGCTAAAACCGACAATGAGAAAATTTTTGGTGCCCCTTTCCTGACTAATGAAGGATGTCTTTGTGATACCACTTTTCTTTGATGCTATAGACACATGTTGCTTAATGGTTAACCCATCCCTGTATTGCACATTGTTTCATTATGGAAGCAGTCTTTACCTTTTCACTTGTAGTTCCAACAATATAATTTCTCTATGTAGGCCAGTGCAAGAGCTGTTTTCGAAGGTGCTCTTGCTGAATGCTGGAACATTCAAAGATGAAATGATCCACGTTGCCTTTCGGGCCACAGGAAGATGCATTTGTATCCATATCCCAACAACGTACAAGTGTGAAGTGAATGAATCATATTCCGGCATGAATTGACTGCTGTGACATAAATTGAGTGAGTATTGGACTGAGCTTTGGTATTAACAGGTGAGTGTGTCGATTACGTTGGCACTATACCAGTGTTCTTGCCATTTGACAAGTAGCGCTTGTAAAATAGATTTTTTAAGATAACAGCTAGTCCGTTCGCCCGTGCAGTCAGTCCATTCACTCAGATTTGAATAATAAGGATTATAACAGAGCACACAATAACTATCTGTATAAGAGACAGCTTACCTTCAACAGAAGACATTCTAACGTTATACATGTAGAAAACACCTTCAACCTAGTGTATAAAAAAGTCTGGGAGCAGTAGTTTCAAATTTTAAATCATTTAAAGAAGAAGAAAAGGGGAAATTTTTATTAATTATTTTTTATTTTAAGCATTAAAAATCAATATCATGAAAGGCCTTTTTATAGTCAGGATTTATTTATGGAAGTCCTTTCCTTCCCTTACCTTTCAGCGTTTCTTCATAAAAATAAAAGAATGACTTATACTGAATGAGATTCTTTCTTTATATGTTCATTAAATCAAAAATTAATAATTTATCAGTCAGAAAATGTTTATATCCCAAAACTGATCTCTTACTGTATGATACCAAATCAGTATTCTTCTCGACTGGTTACAATTGGATTATTCCCTAATGTATAAGAATGGCTTGAACTAACTTGTTAAGTTTACTTTAACTTAACTTTTTTTAGTTTAGAAGTTAACTTTTTTTAGTTTTTTTAGTAACGTCTTTGCGGGCTGGTGGCTCATCACTCCTCTCTTTTATAAGATTTATTTTTTTATTCTTCTTCTTTTCTTACTTATATAGCGCTTTGCTTTGAAGTTTTCTAATCCTTACATAACTTCAGTAAGAAGTCCAGTATACTGTAAACAACAACCGTGTGAGGTTAATTTCAAAGAGAATACGTTCTCTAACTGGATACATTTTCAGACTGAATAACAAAAGTTTTATAATGCATTTTCAATGTGAGTTTCAAATTCATCCAAATTTTATTGCATGTTTCTAAGCGTAATTCTATCACACTTTATTTTACGAATTTTTCTGGCGGTTCCTTCCCTGCGTCTTCTGAGGTTCAGAAGTTTAATCGATGATAAGATAAATTATGTTCTTTGTGTGCGTTTAGTTTTTTAAAATCTCATCTTGAATATGAATACAGTATAAACTGTACTATTGAACAAAGCATTTATTTTTTATTGTTATTAGAACGACTTGAAGATGTTTTTCTGGGTTATTACTGCTTCTTGGTAGCAAACTAATTCAGAATTAATGAAGTCTCTTCGAGTAACAAAGAACAATTATTCAAAATCCTCACTTCTTAGAATTTCCAACAGTAAGTACCCCATGTAGGCAAATCCCTCAAAACAGTCAGTATTGAGGTATTTTGCCGCAATTAATCAATGATTGTGGTGCGGTGGTATGGTGTAATGTGATGCTTTGCCACAATTAATCCATTTTCTTTAAATATATGCACATCTTTTGAAAATATATTCTTACATTAAAATCCTTTAGTTATATTCTCATTGACATTTCCGCTGACAAATGTTCACGCAGTTTACTCCTTTCGAATGAATAATTATTGTAAAAAGGTAAATGTTACTTAAAATATGTTCATAAGAAAAGAGAGTAGTATAAATCCCTGTTAAAGCACGCTTTTATATTTCATTCGGGATAAAAAACAAAGCTCAACAGGACAGTATTATTATTCCTCTAGTTGCTTAACAAAATGTGTAAGCAAATTTATGAATAAACAAGAAATTAATACTCAAACGATCTTGCTGTTTTCTTCAAAAATGGTGCCAAGCCTTTTATAATCCTGAGATGAAATGAGTTTAGGTCAAAATATTATTCATCAAGCATAGAAATCCCTTCTTTTATTAAAACTGTTTACAAAAATAAACATTGGACCAAAGCCAAAACATCATCTTGAAAGTACTAAAATATGTATTAAAAAGTTATTCCTTTAAAATTTTTCTTTTTATCATCCATTAACTGTGAATCAAATATTTTCATGAAGAAGTGTGGGTTCAAAATAAAGCTTCTATTCTAAGTAAATTATTTCTTAAGATTTTTATGTGTCTCTTTAGAATTACAAATTATCTTCGTCAATTCACGTTTAGAGGCTAATATGAGAAACTTGTTTTGTTTTGCAGAAATATGATTTCTCATGAAATATTTCTGCATAGTCTTAGGCTAACTTATGACTTAATTTTAATCTGAAATTCTATCCTTTGAGTTACGCTATAAATGCTGGCTGGTTTTGGAAGCACAAGGAATGCCTACTGTTCAACTATATGAGGTCTTAATAAAAGAGTCTTTTACACTCATCTCACGTTTCTGTTTGATTGAAAAGACACAACGATAATTCACTGAATTCTTCGAGAGTCTGGACTTACGGTATGCTTCTCAAAAAAAATGAGAGACAATAGATTAATCACCGAACAGTTTAGAACTACACGTAAGCATAAAAGATTAATTTCCAATAGTGTCCTCAAGGAGATTTTCCAATAGTGTCCTCAAACAGCAAAGTGCAAATCTTTGAAATGCCTCTTTTAAATATGCCATGTTTTTCGTCACATTTACTACTCGTATTTCATTCTCACCTCCTCGAAAAACATCTACCACTCTTCTCAGTAACCAGCTACAAATGGGCATATTATCTTCCTTAATGATAACTAAATTCCCTAATTTCACCTCATTCCTTGTGGACATCCACTTACTCCTCTGTTGTAAATTGTTCAAGTAAATATATGACCATTTTTTCCATGTTAGTTGAATCAGGTTTGCTATCTGTTGCCAATGGGAAAGTTTATTATCTGGCAAAATACTAAAATCTTTCTCAGGGATGTCTGCAACTAAAAACGACTCAAAAAATGCGCAGGCGTTAACACTTCGAGATCATCTGGCTCTACTGACAAAAAAAAAAAAAAAAAAAAAAAAAGTAGGACAGCATTAAGCATTCCTTCAATCTACGCGTCCAAAGTTAATTTTGCATTACTCACACAACACTTTAAATGGTAGGACCTCCAACTTAAGGAGGTTGAACTTCCACGCCCATTTTGATGGAGAGCAACCCGGAAGGGATCCAAGAGGGTCCCATCCCTCTCCCCTACCACCAAACCACAAGAGAGGACTTTCGACTCGTCATATATTTAAAGTGCCCCCACCCCGCAAAGACACTAAACATTTACAAACACCGATGCCTTCTCTGGGATTTGAAACCGGGCCCTTCGATACCGTGATAAGCTTCTCTAACCACAATACCGTCCTGGACGGCAATCGCTTATTATTACCTTTTATATATTCAATTTTCTTCTGTACCTCCAATTGAAAGAATTCTGCTCACTTTAGCAAACTGTGACCTTCTTGAAACTAGGTATATTTAGCGTTTGCAATAAACGGGTTTCCTTTGTTTTAACTCTTATAACCCTTTCTTGCTGGCACTTTAATATTTTGTAATGTTCTTGCGTAATGTTTTACAAATTCGATCAACTGACTTAATTTTGGGCTCTCCTCTTTCGTTAACAGTCTTTTCCACCAGAATTTAGTTGACGAATCTAGGTTTCGCAAAACAATATGAGCCAATAATGTATCCCCAAGATCCTCTAGTTTCTATTGTAACCTCATCAGACGAAAAACAACTACATTTACTGTACCACTAAGAATTGCTAAAGTTGATTCTTTTTGAATTGAAGCTAATAAGATTAATCTTCTAATATGTGCAAATATTAACTCACACTTATTCGAGTAACGATCCTTCAATATTTCGCACGCTACGACACAATTATTATCTGTTATCGCTGCTGATTGTACAATACGATACGCATCACCTTTCAATGAAGATTTTAAATACTGTAACTTTTGAGCATTTATCAGATTGGGATTACTACGCACAGATGCATTAAACAAATCATTAAAAGTTATCCACGCCCTCGAATTTCCACTGAATATTGGCAAGTTTAATTTTAGGAATTTAACACTTTCTGAAGACGTTTCCTCAGCTTTTATGTCTGATTTCAATCCTAACTTAAGTACTCCATATTTTCTTTCTGTAGAAACATTAAATTATTTTTCAAGCAGGAGATGTGAAAAATGTGCAATGCCCTTGCTGTAACTCGAACCTGGATCCCTCGAATACGCACCGAGTATGCAACCGTTACACCAGGAGGGCATGTTGGAAAGAGGGAGAAAATACCTTATGCTTCACCTAGATTCTCTTGAATGCTAAACTGCTCCTCAACGTACTTTTCAATATCATTTTCCCTCCCACCTTTTAAACAACTGATCAACTATTCAACTCACTACTAAATACATTATGCTTCTTTAAAAGTAATTCACATGCGCTTAAACCCACATTTTCTAAGCTGGCTTTATCTCAACATTTAGTTATTTGTGATTTTAATACTTTCTTTGTCCATTTTTTTTTTTTTTTTTTTTTTTTTTTTTTTTTTTTTTTTTAAGTAAATCTTCTTGATTCTTGTTTAAGATATCTGAAAACACAACTTACCACTTTAGATTCACCAGCTATCCACCGCGTTACAAGAACTATTCACTTACACAAAAGTCTCCGCTATAGAAAGACTAACTTCATGATTTTTCGTTGTACGTGTGCTGGTTCGAAAATAAATTTGGACATCACATGGAGAGGACCTATAATCTTTTTATTGCAACTAGTACACGGGATCTCGTATTTGGCTTTGCATTTCTCGTCATTCTAACTTAGCACTATATGATGATGATACGATCAGAGATGCAGATTTTACTCCAACATGACGTGACGCTTTCGCGGCCTCTCTTTCCTACACTGCAAGCTCTGTCTTTCACCTACCCACTTGCTTCTTAGCAACTTTACATGAGTAAATACCTCATGACGTCACTGCATGTAAAGCAAAAATATGTGTCTAAATTATGTTATATAGATTATGAAAATGTACGTAAATACAAGCCACAGCTATAGATTATATGATTTAATTTCCATCATTCTCCTTTGAATTAATTCTGATTTAATAAACAAAGAAAAGCCTGAAAGCCTATGTGAAATGTTAACACTTATTTGTTTTTGAAATATAATTATCATTATTTATTACCTTTTCACGTATCATGTATGTCACCTACATTGTTTTAACAGGCATGCTGCAAATAAGGCTATATTTAACTTGCGTGAAAAACAATTCACCACCCAATTTCTAGCTTGGCACATGAAATGTATTTCGTTTATTAAGATGTTGGCGGATAGGGACTGCTGTATATAACGATGTTTCTGTATAAAGACCCCGGCACTGTCATGCAAATCGCCCACAATGCGGCAAGGCAGTTTTAAGAATGCCTCGGCGTAAAGGCGCCTATACCCTTAGAAAATTTAATTTTTAACTTCGTCGATCATAGCTCATCCTTAGCTATTTGATCTCAACTACTAAGAGGTTTTGTCAATCGATTTTATGTTGCCATAGGTAGACTGCAGGTAGTAAGAAAGTAAGATGTACTTTTGTACATCTGTCACCCGAAAACGTAAATACAAACATGACCGAAGTCAGGTGATTTCTAGTCGTGCAAAGATGGAGGTAAAGTTCATGCATAGCAGAAAAATATGGGGAGCAAAACGGAGAATCGAACCCTCGAATTTTCAGTGATTTTTAACTTGAAGAAAGCAACCTTTATAAATTTACTGGAGTCTTCATGCCTTTAAAAAATCGTTATGCCGGAAGAAACTTGTGAACTTTTCTATGTTCTCAAACCATGACCAATCTGTGCCCCACAGAGGAAGGAATAAAATGAGACGCCTTTTTCCTCCGCTGCTGACGCAGTCCTCAAGGAATGTGGCACTTTTGTTTACATTCAGCGCATGTTACTTTGACAGCTGCTTTGAAACTTAAAATGGGAAGATATACAGACTTAAAAACCTATGCGTGAAATAGACGAATAATTATTTCATATGTCTGTTAACTTCTTAACTCAAAAATGTAGGAGCAAATTGGAAAAAAAAAGAATTGAACAAGAAATACAAGAAAACCACAAATGAAACGTAATGGAAAGAAAAATTATGTTACATGAATCATTTCCCAGATTAAGTGGATCTCAAAAGTAATAAAAAAACGAAATGCAAAAAAAATGCTTTCAGGCAATTGAAGAAAATTGATAATTATTGCTAAAAATATTCACGGAATGAAAATAGCTACTACGATGCGACTTGCATTATCAATAAAAGAAATCATCTTCAAACTGAGCAACAGCTTACACAGCAGTTCGTCGAGTTGAGGATTGTCACAGATGAAAAAATAATCTGTACCCGCAAAAAACCTTACTTGGGTGTGGGAAAACGCAGTACTTTATCCACATATCCAGAGTCTATTTTAGAGTTTCTATCACATATATGGCTCTCGATACCATTGTTCCTCTTGATTCCTTAAAAAACGAGTTAATCGCCAATAAGGAAATACTATCATCCGTGAATATGTGACGGAAGATTGCTTGTTCCAGGCTCTCTTCAGATGAAAGTATGCCCAGAATTACTATTTAAACTAAACTTGAACTCATCCGGAAAGCAGTAACCGGTTTAAATCTCTTGGCTAGACTGATGATTAAAATAGTGCTATGTAAACACTGTTGTCTGAATGATGCAAAAAGGGAAACGCCACACTGTGGTGTTCTCGCAATAAAAATCGTGTTCGTGAAGCCTTTGGTAAATAGTAGATATTCTTATTCGAATACCATTGGCTGCTGAAATGTTATGCCAGTAACTTTAAACTATGGTGTTCAGAAACGAGATGATTTCTGCTAGAAAAACAATTAATTGTTGCCGTGGTTGCAAATCCATTCCAGATTATCGACATCAGGCTCCGAATGTATTTGACCTACTTCGATTCCACAGACCATTCCTGATTTTTACCTCAATGATGGTTTTCTGACATGATTAACATCTGGCCCCTTTTAACCCATTGACTACGAATTTTAAAACAATTTCCCTGTTTTTTTTTTTTTTTTTTTTTTTTTTTTTACCTAAGTGAATAAAATGTGTCATAAATAAGGTAAACTTAACATTTGGGATTTTTTTGACAAACGGTTTTCAAGCCAAAGGCTGGGACACATATGTCTCAGTCGTAGTTAATGGTGGGATACATATGTCCCACACGTAGCGATTGATTTACAATAAGCACACCTGGAAAAACTTTATTAAATGAAATAGAGTTTTACGTCGTATGGTACAAGGTAAAGTATTCTTTGCACAACCCAACAGTACACATTGGGCAACTCATATTTGCTCTTTTTTTCTATTTTCATTTGTGTAAAACAACCACAGTGGCGTGTTGATTTCCCTACTGTTGGACAATGAACCCAGCATTCAAAAGATTCTTAGCAATCTTCGACCCAGCAATTATTTTTTAAATTTTAACGGGACATATATGTCTTGTTAGTAGTCAAATGGCTAAACTTCCCATTTAACCAAAATATACGCTTAATGTCAAACTCGCTTCCTTTTATGATCTGTTATGGAAATTTTTAAGTGCATATTCTGTGCGTAAACAGCAGTAATATGTTTTGTGCATATAACTTACAAACACAAATAATTACACTGAGATTAATTTTGATCATCTTTAGCATCATTTTTACAATTATCCTTTAATTTTGAACACCAGTATATTAACCCCGAGATTAATTTCACAAATTAATCGCAATAATGTAATATAAACATATAGCCCTTATTTCAAGATTTCTGAATATTACTGACATAACTTTAGCTCAGAAGAAAAACCTTTAAAAATAAAGAACAGAATTTATTCTTTAATTACACTTACATAATTAAGTGTGAATGTTCATTTCGCGTTATTTTTATTATACTAAATAAATTCATAAAGTGTGAGAAGCCTGTAAAGTAATACAGTGTCATATATGTAGAAGAAATTTTTATACCCCAAATTTTTACTCTAAAATGATTGCGGCCTTCCGTTTCATATGAGTTTTCAAACACGAGAAGTAGCGTCTGTTTCCTTGAGCAATTGGTATTATATTGTGTTGTCTAGTGGTTCAAATAAATTGAATCGGTAAGTTAAAATAACTTCAAATAAATACCCAAGTTCAGGTAGTGGGAAGGATCAAATTGAAAAAGGAGGTTTCAGTCCCACCTTATATTTTGAGCTTTAATCCAGAAATGAATAAGAAAGAAGCGTTCTACGTCTGATCCTTAATATGGTATTTCTATTAATTTTATTTTAACATACGCATGTCTTTTGTCCTACTGAAAATATAGCCTTTTCCTTCAGAAAAGCTCCGCGTGGGTAGAAGTATGCATTCGATATTCCCAAACTTTTCGCCATATCGACGGATTTATGGTTGGTGGACCATAAATCCGCGGATGCTAAATCCACCAATGCTGAAAATCGAAGAAAAAATAATGTATAACGTCTACCTCTGGGAGAGCAATATTATTGGGTATTTTCTTAAACTAAATTTCAGTACCAAGATTTGGAAATATAAGGAAGGATATTCCATTTCTTTGAAAAACAATTCTTAAGTAATCTTGGCACTCATAAAATTTTATTCTATGAAAATACGAATATTGTGCTTGGCTGCAAAAAGTTTTATGACTTTCTTATTTTTAATTTTTGTACTTGAGATTCTGTAACCTGATTCTGAATATAGTTGTCAAAATGCTGTATCAGTTAGCTTTTCAAATATAACAGTTTAATTCAAAAACGAAGAAGTAAATACTTTTCTCCTGTAACTTTGTAAAGTCCCGCTCATTATTATTAGCTTAATTTTCATACTCTTTTATGTTTTTATCATTTGTAGAATGCTTTTCACCCTTTTCCTTCATTCTAGCACAAAACTGAGGAAAAGGTAAAATTCCGAGGATTGTAAGAAAATGTCTTTATATTAGATATGTTCAGCACTTAATAACTGCTATAGTAGTTTGACATATACACACATTGGCCGATGACTTTCATTTGAATGCAGGCTATGGATGACGTATGCAATTTTTATGACGTGAGTTATAAGTGGTTAGAATGCCATTATAAGTAAAGTGTAAGAGTGCATTTCCCGATGAATGAAGTAAAATGAGAAAAAAGACAGATCTTTCCCCATTTGAAAAACGGCTGATTGTTCGTGCCCGTTTAGCAAGGGCATCAATTTCAAAGACAACAAATCTCACTGGTTCTCAAAAGCAGCCATATCAAAGTTTTTTTTTTTTTTTTTTTTTTTTTTTTCAAAAATTGAAATCAGAACCCATAATCCTGTAGAAGACATAACTGCGGGTCGAGCACAGTTTTGGAAAAATGTACTCAGTTACGTCTTCTACAGAGAGGGATCGGCGTCGTCTCTGACGAACTGTACGGCAGAAAGGAGACTCTACTGTGCTTCAACTGACACAGATCATCAACCAACGCTCTTCCCAACAGATTTCAGCTCGAACCATGCGCATAGAATTGCAGAGGATAGGGATACATAGTCGGGTGCCTGTGAGAAAACCACTCATTTTTTCCAGACATTCAAGTATTCGTTTGCAGTGGTGTCAGGAAAGAAGACACGACATCTGAGGATTAGAAACGGATGATGTGGTCGGATGAATCACGCTACACCTTATTTTGCACTGATGGAAGACGTCGAATTTGGCGAGAGCCCAGTGAAGCCATCTTAGCTTACTCGCATTATACAAAGGTCTGGTGGGAGTATTATGAACTGGGGTATGTTCTGCTGGCATGGAAGTGATGCCCTGATGTTCCTCGAGGGTAAACAAACAATCATGAGATACCTAGATATATTGGCAGATCGAGTGCACCCTGTAATTTTGCATTTTTACCTTGATGGCGACGGATACTTCATGGAGGATAATGCAACTACACATCCTGCCAGAAGTATTCAACATTGGTTCGCTGAACATCAATCTGACTTCTAGCAGCTTCCCTGGCCACCGCATAGCCCGGATCTTAACCCCATAGAAAATGTATGGGATATAGTGGAAAGAGGCATCCTACAGCAGTCTCCTTTTCCATCTAATTTACAATATTTAAAAAGTTGCATAGCCAGTGCATGGTATTCTCTGGAAGTAAACGCAGTCCAGAAGCATACAGACTATATGCCCAAACGAATCAGAGCAATTATCCTTGAAAAAGGTGGTCCTATAAAATATTGAACTTGGGTTGCTAATTCATTGGCCAATGTCTGTATATCGATCACTATTAAAAGTACATTTTAGAACTAAATGGTTTGTAAATTGCTTGTAAGTTGTACCGCATTAGGCAAACTGTCATAAGTTGTATTGTTTGGTTGTAATTTCAAGTTACAATCGGCAAGTATTGCTTAATTTGATTTGAAACTCTTATTAAGTAATCATTATACGTGTATAAATTTATTTAATACTTAAAGCTATTTAATTATAAACAATTAATTTGTTATTTTTATGTCGAAGTAGATTTGGTTTAACCGAAATAGTGATGACAAGTTAGTTTGCGGTCTTTTTCTGGGGCTAATAATAAAAGCTATTGAGTGAGATTGCTAAATTTGTGTGTATTTTCAACCTTCTGATCCTTAAGAATATTTTTATGTAAAGAGTATTTGAAATTAATGCCCTAAAAATATTAAAATAAGTGTTTATTGTTTTAGGATATATTCCTTAGTATTTGATGAACATTGCTGCGCGGCTCGTTTCACAACATGCAAATTAAAATGGCCCTAGAAGGTGTACAAGCTAACTAGCAATGGTTTAAATTAGGGTCTTCAACCAGTGGCCCGAGGCCCACGAATGGCCCGCTGAAGACATTTTAGTGGCCCTACATTTCAATTTGAAGAAAAATGAAGAATTTTTAAAAATCTTGATTTCAAGAAAAATTGTCTTTTCAGCTTTTTGTCGCAAAAAAAAATTCATTTTCTTTTATTCTTGATATTTAAAACATTTTATTTACATGCCTGATATTATATGAGATAAAATTTTCTAAAAATGACGAGTTTTTCAAAAATTTCACTTTATCTTATGTAATTTTAAAAATTAAAAATTCGACTACGCATAAAATCTCAACTCCATGAAAAGGGTAGATTCTTATCTCTGTTGTAAAAGTGGTTAATTTCATTCCGTCTAAAGGACTTAAACACAGGCAATTTCAACAATTCTTGAGTGATTTGGAAGCTGAATATGGTGACATTGTGTATAACGCGGAAGTAACGTTGGTTGAGCCGAGGAAAGAGGCTTCAGCGCCTGTTTTCTTTGAAGAGCGAAGTTCAACAATTTATGGAATCTAAAGAGAAATCTATTCACGAATTCAGTGACGAGAAATGGTTGAGAGACTTTGCATTTCTTATCGATATTACAGGTCATCTCAATAATTTGAACTGCCGCTTACTAGGAAAAGATCAACTTCTTCATAATGCATTTTAAAGTTGAAAGTGGAATTCAAAAGCAGATTTTCGTGAAAATGAAATGTTCATAAGAATGTCGCCATTTTCAGTAGACGTTGGAAGTGTTCCACCTGAACTTCAATTAGAATTTATAGATTTACAGTGTGACTCTGCAGTAAAATGCAAGTTTCTTGAAAATTATACATTAATTGGTTTTTATTCGAAGTACGTGACCGAAGACCAGTATCCATGAATTCATAAACATGCACTCTTCATGTTTTCTGACTTTGGCAGTACCTGCATATAAGAACAACGTTTTAGTAAAATGAAAATCCTAAAATCAAAAACAAGAACATGGCTGACAGACATTTGGTGGAAACTTTACGAATAGCAACAACACAAATTAAACCAGATATTGAAGCTTTAATGAAGCAAAAACAATATCAAATTTCACATTAAAACTAAAGTAACTACCATCTCCTGCCAGTAACGTGTAAATGTTTTTTATTGTAAATTCATTTTGTAACATCGTTCTTTACAATCATATTTATACTTTTTTCTCATAGTTAATAATGTTGCAAAAGATTTTAATTAGATTTCCATTTGACTTTTTGGAACCAATGTATATATATATATAGAGAGAGAGAGAGAGAGAGAGAAATGTGTAACACCATCTCTTCGCTTAGAATCAATTGTAGTCTTGAGAAACAAATCTCCCTTTTTCATATAAATTTTCTGACTACACTATTTTTTGACAGAAATGTGGCCCGCGGATCTTTACGGATTTATTGATGTGGCCCTCGGGCGAGAAAGGTTGAAGACCCCTAGTTTAAAATCATCATAATGTTTGATACTGCTCCTCTCATACTCGACACCGCCTCTCTCATACTCATCAACATAACGGGAGGTTTCAGACCCGAATTTTGATCAACAAAAAGAGACACAGTAGTGACCAAGAAATAAAAGTTATGTCGCTACTGTCCATATTAATATAATAAGCCCATATATAAGCATAATCACAAATAGATTAGTGAAGTGCAAAAGAATATGATTTTCCAGTACTGATGAGAACGTGAAAAGTTATGGAGCTAGCATTATACATATATATATATATATATATATATATATATATATATATATATATATATATATATATATATATATAGCTTACTTAATATGCTAGTACTCGAAGATGCCAGGCTTTACGAGAGGTGTAAAGCTCGATTCCCGATCGAAACAATAGCATTTTCGAACGTCACAACTTTGTTCATCAAAATAATGTCCTTTGATTAATGACAGGTTTAGAAACTGTCCTTTGAATTGTGGCCTCAGTCAGTCTCACCATGCTTCGGTTAGTTTTCGTTTCTGTTGAATAATAAAACAAAGCCACAATGAAACTTAGTTTAAATTTTATAAAGCTGTAACTTGATTTACTGTTGATTAGAGCATACTAATATAGTATCTGGCTAATAAATTAGCAAGCTCAGGGAGATTTTTCTTAGTTTTTTTGCATTTTTAAACCAAATACAAGTCGATTTTCTTTAGAAAATAGTCCACGAAGTCATTTCTTCTTTTAGGCAAAGTCCATCAGTAGCCGAGCGGTTAAAATATCTCAACACTGGTAGCCCTATCTGGGCTCGAATTCCATCGAACGACATTTTTTGTGATTTCCCTGATGTGTAACGTGAATACATGGAACTTTACCTTTGACTTCAAAGTTCAGAATTCGTGTTGTAAGAATTAATTCGAAAACAAATTCTCACGGTCTGCTTTTCAGTATCTATGCGGTTTATGGAATCTGACTAGGACATAGCAAATTTCTTCAATGAAGTAAAATATATATTAATTCCCCACAAAAAAAAGTTAACTTTACTTTAAGAAGAGGTTCTTCGAATCAAATGCTGCAGCGCTTGCGTAGAACAGTTAAACTTGTCCTTCTCTCTTTCAGCATTTCCTGACTTACTTACTTTTATTTTAAAGGCTCCAATAAAATATTCGATTATTTTTATTAAAGCAGAGAGTACTAGAGTTAGCTATATCTAGCTTCTTTCCAGTTTTGAGAGAGAAAAACCTCAAAAGACTGTAATAAAGAAAATCTACTTTAAAATTTCTCAAATTTCTTGACAAAGCTAAAAAAGATTTTCCAAAAGAGCTCATTTAAAATCCTTCATCGATGAATGAAAATTTTATAAGATCCCTGCTAATAGCGGTCATAACAGATCCATAAAGTGGATCATTTGCTTTGTTCTACCAAAGGCTGCGAAAGATATTATTCTTAATGGCGCTTATGGCGAAAGAAGAGTGAAAAGAAAGGTAATGATGATGATGAAAACGACAAGGGACGAAACTCTTGCTATTTCAAAACGAGGACATTGTACAAATGTTGCATTAACATTATAATGAAACATTGAATTCATTTTGAACATTTACCATTTTGAGCTATTCTGTACTTTCATTTTCTGCTCTTTCTTAGCTGCTTAATATGGAAACTTTGTGAGTGAAATCGAAAGATATAGCAGCCGAATTATTACTGAGTCTAATATTTGCCATATGACTTAAGTACCCTGCCCATCTACACTATTACTGCTTAAATTCACTATTCAGGCAAAAGCAAAATCAAGCTGAGGCTTAGTCGACCTTTATGGTAAGTGAGATTTAACTTCACATTTTCCAGATTATCAACTAATGATGTCTAAGCTAGTTAAATGTTGTTAATATCTAAAATATTCCATAACTCAATTATTGTTACTAAATTTGGACAAAAATTACTTGCTTACTTACTAATAGTAGGATTTAGTAGGTAAATTTTGGCTTGTAACTGATGAAGCTTAAGGTATTAGTATATGTTTAATTATTTTATTGCTTACATGCGTGTTTAGTAAATTTGAATTAAGTACTATTAATAACCGAAACAGCAAAATACTAATCAGAGTATTAATGAAGTTTACTGTGGAATAGAAATGAGAGCTAATAAATCACTGCTACCTAAAAAGAGATGTGTTGAACCATATTTGTGGCATTTTTTCGAATTTTTCGACTAACAAACTTATATGTGAGAAGTCATGTGACAATCATAGCTTCTTTAAAGTCTTTCCTTGTAGAAATAAATGTAATACAAATCATTAGAATAACTAATACAATTTCAGTTAACCCTAAACTTAAATTAAGATATGCTGTCGTGTAAAACAGTTTAAAAAGCTTTGTTCAAAAAATTACGGCAGATACTGGTGGTAAAAAATCGAATATAAAATCTTCTTAGTTATAGCTATTTAGTCAAGCGAAAGCCGCTGCTTAGTCATGCCATTAAATAAATTAATTATTCAAAATAAAGCGTTTTAACACCATCTTAAAGTATCGACAAGAAAAAGTGTTTTCAAATCCTAAAAATTCTAGTGCAATCTTTAATGAAATACTTCGCCAGTTTCTCACATAGAATAAAACATCACTTCCCGAAGTAAACCAAAGAATATTCGTATGGAATTATTTAACTTCGGCATTAATTTGGCACACTACTTTTTTTTTTTTTTTTTTTTTTAATGTTTGCCTTCCCTAACGCGTTTCTCCGCTGATCCCTATCTACAAAGAAGTGCACAAAACAGCTCTCTCCACATCTCCAGTATTAGATTAATTTTCTCTTTGTTCTTTCTTTGTTGCTCCAACTTTCTTGTTTTAGAGTGCAGATTGTTATGCTTTATGTTCTTTTTTCTTCGGGATTAGAAGCATTATATTTCTGAGATCCCTTTGTGTCAATAAAAATCTTTTAAGTAATTGAGTACTGATTTAGGGTGTCCTACTTTGATTAATGTCCTTATGAATGCATTAACACTTATCTGCATAATTTAAATTAACAAGTTTGACTTATTAATTAAATAACTTTTCTATACAAATTAAATTTATCAAATATAATATAAAAATTTTATATATAAAATTCCTCATAGTTTTCTTATACTTAATGAAAACAATTTACCATGATAAACTTCTCTACAACATCTTGTATCTCCAAGTATTGTACTTTTCTTAGGTATGGTAAAATCCCCTCTTTCACAAGTATCCAGTTTACGAACTATGTCGTTGGTTTCGAAGAGTCTATGATTCTTTCAATGGCATTATCAGCTTTAGATTTTATAACTGCTTTTCAGTATCTACAAGTTTACACAATTAAGAGTCTACGGTATTAATTAAATACTAATTTTGTGAAAATTTTGTTAAATTGAAAACAGTTCAGCTGTTCTTCTGGCCTTGTCACACTAGAAATCAGTCCAGAAGTTTTGTGAAAATTTCAGTAAGGCTTAAAGAGGTTATTTCCTAAACTACCGTCTTATGTTTAAATTAATGCCTGCTTTAGTGAAATACTCGTCTCTTTCAAGTTTTTCCTGTGCTGTTTTCTGACCGTGGATTGCTGTACGTTTGGTAAGTTAACAATGAATTTCTAGAGCTAGAATATTTCTAGGTTTTTAGGATTAGGCAGTTAAATTGTAACTTCTAACTGTTTTAAGCCAGATATTGTAATTGTACGTCAGCTACCAGTAATTCAGTTTGTGTTGCAATTTATTTCAAACAGTTTATTACAAGTAGTGACCGAAATAATTTTTATGCTTACATAGTTGTTTGTAAATTTTTTATTCTTGTGCTGACGACAGCTCACCTTGATATTTGTATAACCTAATCTAGGCCATTAAGTCCGAATTATACTGGCGAGCGGAATTTTAAGTTAGAGTTGTTCCGTATTCTACAATACTCCAGTTCATTTATTCAGTAATGAATTATAAAATAAGCCTTAAATAAGCTGATAAAGTTATTGAAATTCAATTTAGTGTTATAACAATTCAGCAATTCAAGCTCTTAGATTCCATTCATTTTCCTAAAAGAATCTGCTTTGTCTCTCTAATCTGTCATACCTTTACGGTTCTTAATTCAATTCCGAATGACATTTATGGACTGAAAATGCGAAGGCAGATTACGGAACCATTCTCATTATTTTCAAATATCAAATGCATTTTCCATAATTTGCATAACACTATAAACAGCTTGTATTAAACAGTGCAATTTTTCTCCTCCGCGTTTCAGTTGTTTTATCCTTTTCTCTGTGAATCGAGTAAATTTAAAGCATGTGTGTATCATCGTGGAATTCCTACTTAGTCAGAACTGATCTTCCTACTAAATCAGAATTGATCTAAGTCAGGGATTTCCAACCTTTTTCTTGCATCGACCTTTTTTAAAGGAATGATTTCCTTCATCAACACCCTTAACATTTTTCTCTATAAGGTAATAGACATAAAACATAATCGTAATAGAAATAATTGTCCATAAATAGCTTAAAGATAATAATTGGATTAAGAATATGAACAAAAAGTTTGAAAAAATGGTTTATTAGATTTATATTTAATTATTTTTATTACATTTTTTTTTTTTTTTAATTTTACAAACAACAGCAAATTTTCGGAAACAAAATAACATTTTCTAATTGTATAAATGTTCCATTTTAATTGATGTAATAGCTACGCATGATGTATTTTAATACAATTTTTTAATATCTGATATAAAGTTACTTAATTTAATTTTTAAATCATCTCGTTCAAAAATATTCCGTTTCTCGTTTTCCATTCTAGTTTTATGTTCTTCGTAATTTTTTGTGTTTGTGTTCTTGCATTTTTTTTTATACTGCACTTATTTCATAAAACATTTATTTATTAAAACTATCAACAAACAGTAAAATTTCAATTTTATTATAATTTCGTAATTAATGGGATCTTAATTATGACAATCAACAGCCCGTGCATATTTGAGCATCGTCCCGCAATCCAGTTTTAGCATTCATGGGGTGTCAATTGTACGCCAGTTTATCAGTTGCTAATTCCTGTATGCAAACCCACTGCAAGATAAGCGGTTATGAGCAACTGTACCAACTTGTTATTTAGCATACCATCTCGCAGTCTGGCTGTTTATACAGTTCTGCGGTCGTAATATGCTTTCTTCTTTGCGCGAAACTTTCATTGCTCATGGGTATACTATAAATTTAAAATACCAGTTTTTTCTGTTACAAAAATTTTATTAATGCTAAGCCAAATTCAGGTTAATCAGAAATAAATTTCCACAGTTTAAGAAAGTGTTTCATCTGAAAATTACAGCGTAGAAATTAATTCAAATGAAACTGAGGAAAAAACTTAAGGAACTTACAGCCAAGCATTGACCAGCATCATTATGGAAGAAGAATTAGGAGTTTTCTGAATATGACACTGGACGAAAAAATGTCGTCATAATAGAAGATATTTGGAACTTCAAGACTAAAACGTCTCCTCTCGCGCGAAATTCATGCTGATGGAATTTTCATGTTTCAGTCATAATCCGACCAGAAGGCGAGGTGGGAGTAAGACTGAAACGTTTCGCAGTGATGTCCTATAACCCTATAGGATAGCTCTTCGAACTCCGGGCCTTCCAATTGCTGACCGAATGTGCTTTCAAATTACACCAGGAAGGGCCGCGGTTAGAAGGGAGGGAATACCTTACAAGCGGATATCACGTAAATCGGGTCTGTACCACAATTCTCCATGTCAGGCGCCAACGTTAGTGATGCAGCATCTTGACCAGGAGACTAAAGAATTCCAGTAGCCAGTTTGCCTCTTGCTCTCTTGATCTTGCCTTTCATGACGTTTTCCTCTTTTCCAGGTTGAAAACCAATTAAAGGGTAAAGGATTCCAAGAAATTAAGCAAAATGCAACCAAAGAAAGCCTCAGCATTCTAATTGTTCCAACGATACATCGGAGAGTTGTTTTGATATTAAGCTTATCTAGCAACAATAAGAGATTGCTTTGAAGGCGACATGCATAGTTTGACTGTTAGTCATTCCTATAACTTTTAAAAAAGTTCAATCTAAGAATTAAATGAACAGCTCTAATATCCCCAGAGTGAAATCAACTGACATTTTTTGCAGCTGTGGCATGAAAGAAAGAATAAAACAAGTCATTTTATGTATGAAAACTAGTTGCTTCCCAGAGAAACTGCAAAATTGAATTGTTCTGTTGCAGTAATTAAATCTCTGAAAGTAAAATAATGCTGTAATTTTAAAATGAGCTTGTACAACTCTTTTTTTTTTTTTTCCACAGTATCAATTTGTATTTCAAATTGATAATTTTCACAGCATCAATGGCTATGCCTTGAGCAACGTAACTCAACTGGCGAATAACAGTAGATAATACTGCCTCCTGTTGTAATATGATTAAACAATACCCGGTTGTATTCCGTTCCTCACTCTGTTGACAAATAAATGACAAATAGAAATGTTGTGGTTGTAAAGTTGTAGTATTATTTCATGTTTTGAAACCTAAACATGTAAAGTTGTAGTATTATTTCATGTTTTGAAATAATATGAAATAATACTACAACTTTACAACTACAACATTTATATTTGTCATTTATTTCTCGTATTAATTAACATGTGTAGCTCATTTTTAGGTCCGGGAAACTTAACCAAGACTGGCTAGTAGATTATGTGAGCTGCACATAGATAAATAAGCATGCAGTTAGTCCAAGTGAATGATGTAGCAGATAATCTTAGTAGCAGTAGTCGCTGCTGGCTGTTTTTATAACGTCAAATCTTTCATGTCGTTTTTGTTATGCCTTTTACTTTGTGTATTTAAAATAAACGTTTTCGGTCTAATCGGTCTAACACAAACCTCTGAATTATTTATCCCTTTTATAACAAGAAATAGGTAAAATTTTATAAATATTATATAAATGCACAAGTGCTAAAAACTAAGAATAGAGCTCCTGGAAATTTAGAATATGAGTAAACAAATAACGTGATTATTATTTTTTTATTACCAAATTCAGATTCTAAAAAGTAAAGCCTTTCAGAACTAAAACCTATGAAAGAGTAAATGCTTTCAAAAGTGAAAGTCAGTATAAAAACAAATCCCTTGCAAACATTTCATAGCAAAACTTCATCACCGCGAAAATCCCTTGAGCAGAGGATTCGCTGTAAAGTTTTATACTCCCACTTTAACTCTGGAATCTCCACACCATCCAATGACAACTTTGTTTACAACTAAATTTTGACATAAAATTCTCGATTCCCTCACACACCATTAACGTTTTTCACGCGCCATGGGATCCCGCTTAAATTTAAAATACTCAGACTGCTGGATTCCAAGTTTTCAAAACGCCTCATTTAATAGCAACCTCATGGGACCCATGACTGCTCATTCGATAGATAGCAAATATATGAGGAACATTTATTAAAATAGGAAACAAATTTCTGTAGCTATCTTTCCACTGACTCTAAAGTTCATATTTCGATTTTAATCCACTCTCTCTTGCTGTTTTCTTTATCAGTTCCTTAAATTACATCCTATTTCATTTAAACGTAAGGTTTAAACAGTGTGATACTGCATAAGTAGAGAACTAGAAAATGTTTTAGTTTTTCCATTGATAGGAATGATGTGTTAAACTAGTAAAAGTTGCCTGCGTCGGAAATTGAAGCAAATTTTAATTCCTGTACAAATAGCACTACAAAACGTAGCAATCAAAAAATTGTTTTTAATTAGGTAAGTGGAATGTTATAGAAAATAAATAAATTTGGCAAACAATATGTGTTTCTCTTGTCTTAGAATTACATAACCTTTTTATAGAATTCTAATTTTACATATGTATATTTATTATCTATGTAACATTCCGTGTGAAAAGGTGGTGTGGTGTATTTAATTATGGCAAAGCACACTAGGGCTATCTGCCTATCCGTGTGAAAAGGACCTATTACAAAGCAATATTTAAAAAAATTATGATATACATCTACTAAAGCTATGAATAGCAAAGAATTGTATTAAATCTCGGTTCGTTAAGAACTGGTTGGTTGACTTGTTTTACGTGATTACGGCAAAGCCTCGAGGGCTATCTGCTAAGGAAAACTGGCTTCTATACACTTTACACATGGGTAAAACCACGAAACTGCCCATGCATCCAGATCGTTCGCAGGAATCGAACCTCGAACCGACCTAGAAGTGTTCAGGGACTTTACCGCTCGGCCGCCAACAACTGGAAAGGCTCGATTTAATCAGCAAAATATTTCGAAGAAAGGTCTCTTGTTAGGAAAAATTTGCTTCCGAAGGGGGGTTAGATTTGTTAAAAACAAAATTCTCCCGAAATGCATTAAACCATTTTCATCTGAAGCCGATTTAAGCAAAAATTGAATTTGTCCATATTACTAATACCGTGTTTTATGTGCCCTATTTTTGTTTATATTACGATGATCATTAAACAAGTCTAAACTGAAATACTTCAAGAATTTATCATAAATACAAACCTTTAAAGCTATTTCACTTTTACATTACAGAACAGTGTCCGAATACATAGAGTAATAGCAGCTGATTTGAGTGAATGTTTGATCATTCATAAACCCAGTACTATAAAAAAAGAGAAATATAATGCACTTCCTTATCATAAATTCACATCATCAGATTTTAGCTGATATCTCTCTAGTTTCAAGTTTTTTTAATTTAAATTTCATTATGCAAGACTTTTACCAGAAAATAATTAATTTTTTTATTCAACAGATAAACAGGAGATTTTCATTTTTTGAAACCTGGAAATAAAATGAATTAATGAAAGTTTAAGTATGTTTCTGTACGTCGCAGGATTACAAATCTCAAACTATTTTCTCCTAATAATCATTCTAATACTTGGCTAACAACTTTACATGTCGAAACGGTATTGAGTCATAATTTTTCCCTTTGATATCAAACGAATTGCTTTTTATTTAAGTACTTAAAAATAAGATTGTAGTAAATTTCCATAAATATTTAAATTCATTTGACTTCATTGTTGCTTAAATACTGTACAGTAAGACCCCGCTTAACGCGGGGGATACGTTCCATCAAAGTAGAGCGTAATGCGAAACAGCGCTAAACGAGGCTATCTTTACATGTAAATATTGGGGTTAGGGGAAGATGGCTAGGAAATTGGTTAGGTATTAAATTTAAAAAGTATGTTTTTTAATAAAAATAAAACCAAACATTTATTTCTTAAAGCCCAAATTAATACCACATTATTATTTCTTGCAAAAATAAAAACAAAATATAAATAACGAAACGAATATTCTTAAAAAAAACAAATAAAATTCTCAGTCATATTTAGTTAGCCTTCCGCGTTTTCAGTGTTCTGCCTTTTTGTGAAAAAAGCATCTAATGTTGTTTGCCTTTTTCTTTTGCGTTGTTCTCTTAAAAGTTCTTCATAAACGGATAGAGCATCTCTAACACCACGCCTTACTTTTGAGCTCCTGTCAAAATTCGGATCATTTTGAATGAATTGATCCATTATTTCAGTTATGGTAGACAAACTCCTTTTTACAAACGCCATCGAAAGTTCTTTTTGCTCTTCTTCTGAATCACTGCTGTCAACATTTTTGTTTTCTTCTTGTTCAGTTAATTCCTTGAGCTCATCGTTAGAAAGAATAGCCGCTGCTTCTTGAATTATTTCTTCGACATCTTCCACATTTACCCCTTCAAAATAGGTCTGTACAATACCGCACCAAACAAGAAATACAAGTACACTCTTTCGGATATGTATTTGAAACCTATCGCTGCATAATATTTCGGGGAATCCCCGTATGCTGCGAGCGATTTCGCGGAATCCTCGGGTTGAAATAAAAGAGCGCTAAACCGAAACAGCGCTAAACGAAACAGCGTTAAGCGGGGTCTTACTGTACATTGTTTAGTCATTTATTTACTTGTTGCTTTTACAGCAATAATTTTAAGAGCTTCTTTTTATTTATTTAATTGAATTTGTGGCTCCATGTTTTGTATAGAAGTGATTTTTATGTAGAACTGTAAATCTTTCCATTCTAAGTTTAACAACGTTTAAATTGTAAAAATAGCTCAACTAAAACTCGAATATGAACAAAAACGCTTCTGACGGCCCTTGGAGACAAAATTATCGCGAAATTGGTGATATTAGAAAGCTCTCCAACTTCGTAATTTGGAAAAGTTTTGGGAAAATATATTTAAGATGTAGGCGCGATTTTCCCTGAAGCTTCCAGAAGCGCCATATAAACACAACTCCAAGAACCAGGACGAGTCAGTTGTGAATCGGGACTGAGATTTTATGGTTCAAAGAGAGCATACTTTGAGAATGATTTTGTAAATTTTTGTGAGCTAAGGAAGAATTTTTAATTATGCATGTTCTGATTGAACTATATAAATAACTACTTACTGTGCTGTGTGTCATGAAAATTTATAATAAATACCGTATTTGACGGCATATAAGACGCACTTTTTTTCCTAAATTAGGTCTCAAAAAAGTTACCTGAGTCTTATACATGAAGGACACAGTCTTATACGTGAAGATAATTACATTCAATAATTGTTTATTTGGCTTTTACGAAACGTGAAAACTAAAAGAAACCACGCTATTGAAACTTTTTTTTCCTTGTGTGTGGCCGTCTAAATAAGGGGTGCGTCTTATATGCCAGTGCGTCTTATATGCCGTCAAATACGGTAATCAGTCTTTCCGTGTTCATCCGGAGTGATTATTTAAAGAGACAGCCACGAACCCATAGCTCGCAACAATATGTATGATATTTTGCTGATTTGCAGTTTTCTAAAATTCCTTCTTCTGATCTTCTTTCTGAAATTCCTAATCCTGAAAATCCAGAGTCAGCAAATACAGATTTTATGGTTTTCTATAAAATTCAAATTACTCTATTTTGTAAGAGTTTCTTCTTCGCGAGTTTTAAAACCAGCTTAAGCCTTTTAATTCATCGCCATTCAATTTCGTCTGGACTAATGACACTGTATGGTAGATCTTTCATTCATAAATCTACTCAGCTAAGTCAAACATAAAATAAAAACTTCTCCATATTTTGACTCATTTCTTTGAGAAAATCCTCTATGAAGTACATTTCGAGATCCGAGAATTATGATCAGCACTTTGGTTCATCACATTTTTAATAATATTAGCCAATCATTTTGCATGGTTCTGTAATCTGTGAAATTTATTCAAGCTCTGCTACTCTGTTTTGAAGTTATAGACATGTTAAAACTAAAAATTATTGTAGTCTCATGAACTATTTTCAAATGAGTCGCTTTTATTTTAACATAATTTAGAAACTGCCTTCTTGTCAAATATATTTCTAGCATTCTTGTATAAATATGAAATAAGAGCAAAGATAAATTTTTATCTATCTCTATTTCAGTAGAAGATCCTCTTCCTCAGACTGGTATAAAATCTTTAGAACGTGGAATGCTTTCAGCGGTTGCGTTTAATGTGCCTTGTGAAAGAAATGTTAGTTTTCTTCTACATTTATACCCGGAAAAATCCATTGATTTACGGCTAGATTAGAGACGACTCAAAGAGGAACAGCTATTTTCATATAATGAAGGATTGGAATAGTCGGGAATTCAAGAAAGACGGTTTTTATGATCTTTATTACTCATAGAGTGAATTCATTCCGGCAGCCCTTGCAAATATGAATAAGAAAGTCAGCATCAGTTATTCGATTGGATTCTTCTTCTCGAAGAATGCGAAAAGGGCAATTGTTGAGAAAAATTTTATTTAATATTGCAGTCAGTCTTCTAGAATGTTTTAAGTAAAAGAGGTTGCCTGGAGGAAGTAAATATACGACATTTAGATCATCTGAATATTTTCGCAAAACTTTTTTAAAAGGAAATTGACCAGTCTGTCAGAATTCGTTTTCGTAAGACTTCAGTTTTTTACTTTATTACCTATCTGTTACATAAACATTATTGAAGAAGGCATTAACCTAAAATATACTATTAAAGGAGCTTGTGGATATAAATGGAGCTTGTGGGTTAATTTGCTTACTTCCTATCACTAAGAGAAAAGAAATGCAGAAGAACTTTTGTAAGTTTATATAAATCCAATACTTTCGCTTTTCTATATTTGATTCGTAAAGATTTTACAAACTCAAAGCACATGTATACTAAATATTCTTCATTTATACTAGTCTGGTCTTTCATTTACTTAAGGCTTACAAATGTTTTGATTGTCCGGAGAGAATCCTTTTCTGCTACATGGAATTGAAAATCGGTACGACCAAATACTTTAAGGAACATTTTCCTCTACACTTATGTCTCTCACAGGCATCTCATGTGACTTACAAGATCGAGGTCTTATTTTAAGTACCATATGATTGTTGGAATATCCAAGATCACTTACTATACCGCATGAACTACATAATGAAAAATCTAACCATGAGTTACTTTGCACTGATACAATGTGTTCCACTCGAAAGAGCGCGAGATCTGTAGTTCGATGAAGAAAGAATATGAAGAAAATGTAAACTGAGCTGTGACTCGTAAGCTGCATGAGAGCCAGAGAAGAACAATAAAATCTGTCTGAGTACACCATTTCCCGAGTATGTCTTTTATGAGTTATGCTAATATTCACCATTACGACCGCCATAGAAAATCCATCCATAGAAAAATATTAAGGTATAACCTGAATTTGGTTTCGAAGAATAGAAATCTTAAATTTAAATTTCAGCGATCCTTGCCAGGTACAGTTTAAACACAGAAAAGTGCATATAGTAATGTATTCGGAAGATTTTCTTTTAACACTCGCTCCTTAAAATTTATCTTTGATTCGATTTGTTTTAAATGGTTGATAAGTTAATTATATTGGTAAACAATAATTTTGTCAAATGTATAATTTATGTTAATTCCTGAGTACTCGTTAAAAACTAGAAAAATGAAATAATTTGTCCCCCCATCAACCACTTTTTTAAAAAAAATATGAAATTACTTTTGCTCTTAATTACCGTTATGGCTGCTTTCCCTCCTTTGATTACTCAAATATCCTGGCGATGAAAAAGCATTTTATAAATGAAATTGAAATCAGCAACAAAACCCTACATTAATCACCTTTCAATTCCATTTAAGTAAAAGTTTAGTTTTATTGAGTAGCGTTATCAAAACTAACTCTTCACTTTTTAAATATCTAATCGTTTGTATTTAAAATATACACAGTTACGATTTGCCTTCTAGAAATATTATTAAAAAAAGTATATTTTAAAAGTAACAATTAATTTTAAAGAAAAGTTTGAAGTCTCTAAAAGTATTTAAGTTTATTATAATTAATGTTTTATTAATTTTATGTTCATCCCTACTCAATTAAATATTATTATTTAATTGAGTAGGGATGAATTATTATTAAATTTTTATGTTCATAACTACTCAAAAGTTCATATATCTGAGATATTTTGACCGAATTATTTACAAAACAATATGTTAATTACTAGTTAACATTGTGTTACTAGGAAAAGAAAGGAAATACTTTCTTTCTAAGTAGAGTCCAATTTCTTATCGACAAGAACAAACAAGTTATAATGTTAAATTAACCTCGAAGTCAGGATTAATCCGAAATTGGTTCAGAAGCATAAAACAAACCGAAATTGTAACATGCAGCTTGAGTAGACGCGGGAAGGAAAGTTTCCAGCAGCCATTAGTTGTTTACAACCAAACAGCTCATTCAAACACGGAACGACGAAGCGAAAACGAACTCGTAAACGAAGGGCTGATATTATCAAACAAACAAAAAAAAAAATCTAAATTTTCGCTTCTGCACTAAAATATCGTCTTTCTTCAAAAGATCAATAGATTAATCTTATTTTTTAGCAGTTTTTTACTCGTAAAACTAACGAAAAAACTTTTGTGAGACTATCTAAGAGTAATCCATTTTTGCTAAGATTCTGCTTTTCACTTTTAGTATCAAACCTCGACGGAAGAAAAGTTTTAAGGCTAATACTTTTATATATATATTATTTTAATAATAATATTATCATTCACTTCGGAATACTGTATGATTAATTCTACCTAAGCAGAAAATAAATTATAATCCGCATTAAAAAAACGCTTCTTCATTCTTTCCTTGCTTCTTTATTCATTCCATCATAGGCTCACCAGCGGCCGAGCGGTACAGACGCTGAACACTGGTAGTTCGGTCCGAGGTTCGAATCCCGCGAACGGGCTGGCTGCATGGGCGTTTTCGTGGTTTTCCCCATGTGTAACGTGTATACGAGCCAGTTTCCCTTAGAAAGTCCTCCACGAAAGGCATCCCTTCCCTTAGGCAGATAGCCCTAGTGTGCTTTGCCATAATTAAATGCAACACACCACACCACCACATCATTCCATCATAAAGATCATTAAGAAATAACGTTTTTGTAACAAAGGTCATTTTCTTTTCTTTTTTCCCCCTTAAACACATGTCAGATGCACCGACTTATCACCAACACTAATTGAAAGTTAATTTTATACTTAATTAATGTCTGGAAAAGATTTCAGTGCGAATAACGTAAATGTATAAAAACGCACTCGACATATACACTCATGTCCATAAATTAAGGATAATTCGGAGTCACGCGGAAATCGAACTCTAAAATAAATATATCACCTGTAAAATCACTACACACATCTTCAAGAATCATATGCAAATTTCAGGAAGTAACCAGATGACACCGATGGTACGTCACAATGACGAGAGTGTAAGAGAGTGATATATAAGAAATACAGGCAAAGAAGTAAAATTGTTCGCAGGCGCCTTATAAGCATTTCAGTGCAATAACCGAATAGCTATGACACAAAGGACGCATTTGGATGATTTTTTACGTGGTAGAATTATCGGCCGTCTGGAATGTGGGTGTATCCAACTGGAAGTATCAGACGAACTTGGAATTGCCCAGAGTGTCATCTCCAGGCTTTGGCAACGATTCCGAGATGATGGTAATGTGAGTAGACGTTACAGCACAGGTCGCCCCAGAGTTACAATGCCGAATGAGGACCGGTATTTGGCAGTTACTGCCAAAAGAAACAGGCGGAGCACAGCCTCAGACCTGTCTCGTCAGCTCTTTTCAGCCACTGGTACGACAATTTCAAAGGCAGACCGTGTACAGAGGCTTGGGGCAGATTGGTCTATATGCTCGTAGACCTGTCAGATGCGTTCCACTTACTGCAACTCACTGTCGCCTGCGGTTAGCCTGGAGTAGAGAGCATGCATTGACACCGCAATAGTGGGCTTGTGTGATGTTTTCCAACGAGTCAAGGTTTAGCTTGCGATCTGATTCTCGCCGGACCTTCATATGGAGAGCTCCAGATACCCGTTACCACCAAAAAAACATCATTGAACGACACCGTTACGGTAGTGCAGAAGTGCTCATTTGAGGTGGAATTATTCTGGGTTCCAGAACTGACCTGCATGTTCAAATTGGAACCATGACAAGCCAAATCTATCGGGATGTCATTCTGGAGCAACGTGTACGTTTGTTTCGGGGCGCCATGGGCGCACAATTTGTGTTTATGGATGACAACGCCCGTCCTCACCGTGCAAACATCGTAAGCGAATGCCTTCAATCGGAGGATATCACTCGTATGGACTGGCCAGCATTCTCACCGGACTTGAATTCAGTAGAGCACGTGTGGGACATGCTTGGCCGACGAGTTGCACCCCGTCAAACTCCTCCTACATGTCTACCGGAACTTCGGAGAGCATTGCTTTTTGAGTGGTGTAATATCCCCCAAGATCAGATCGATAATTTGATACGCAGCATGCCTAGGCGTTGTACGGACTGTATTGCATCGTCTGGGAGACATACAATGTATTAACAATCATACCAACCATGTGATATTGGTTTTTTGTAAATATTTTTTTGTAAGTTGCTCCAGGGAGAAAAAATAGCTAATTCTTTTAATAATATCAAACATGTAGCATCGTTTTTTGCTCTTTACCTTTTGTTTAATAAATAAGCTTTACAAATAAGTCAAATTTGCTTCTAACTCTTCCTTTGCCTGATTTTGCATTATCCTTAATTTATGGACATGAGTGTATATACAATGTATGAAAAACATAAGATACTTGCACATATTTTTAAACACAAAATCCAATCATTTACGAAATACAACTTCATTACGAAATACAACATTCCACCCCATGTTTCTGAAGAATGAAAGGTTTTCTTTTCAATCAGCTGGTAAATACAATTTGCCAACGTTACGGGTCCAATTTCAGAAATAGGCGGATAATCAGAAAATATCAATTTCTTTTTTATTATTAGTTTATCAATGTATCAGTGACTAAAATGACGTTAGAAAAATTCTCTTCTAACTTTATTTTTACATATCGAAAACTATGAACAAAAATTTTATTAGATAGATTAACATCTCCGCTGTTTTTTCTAACAGTTTGCTCTTCCTTCCAACAAGCCTTATGTTTTCCTTATAGCGCATTATGCACTTGCGTATGTTATGTCAGTTTGTAAGTGTTTCAATATTTGTATTTCATTTCTTTATCAAAACGTATCATCCTCAGTCATAAGTTACAAGAAATGGTATATGCTGTATTCAGATCTTTACCGTCTAGCCGTATATTATTTTTCCACACTATTTTCATCCATTTTAGATAGTGGCACCTTTCCTTTCTATATATAAGATAGAGCTAATTGTATTGTAAAATATACAGTTATATACACTTAACTGCATTGTAAAATATGCAATATATTCAAAACGAATAAAACTTATTATATGGTATGGTAAACTGTGTAAGAGGCTAATGAACCATTTACATTTCTTCTGTACTTTTCCCGTATTTTTAATGCAACTTATTATAGCTTTTGCATATTTTATTCGTAATTTGCATGCTATTTATTTTATTTTATGCAGTTTGTCGTAAATTATATTTTTGCATATGTATGATTAAACAAACGTTATTGTCATATTTTAAACATTATGCTTTATGGAGCTAATATAAATAGATCGATTTAAAATTTTAAATAAAATGTCATTTGCATAAAGTGAAGTGTAGTATATATTTTAGCTATTTAAACAAATTTATCTGGAAAATCTCATCAAAATATGCAGTGAAATCCTTCATGGGGACCAAATAAGCAACCTTTGTAAGTCACTAGTATTTATGAAAACATTTTTCCAAATGTTTGGACTACCAGCTCAACCATGCGCTTATCATTTCGGGTGCATTTTCGGAGGCTATTTGGCCCAGGATTTCTTATTTATTTACACGATTTTTTTTTTTTTTTCATAGTTACTTACAGATCTATTTAATGCATGTGCATTCGGAAGACCTACTTTTTTGATAGAAGTAAGTCAACATTACAACACTCGCATCAATTCTCCTGAAGGCTTTAGTTATCGTGATCTTTGGGGAGTTTAACTGTGTGTACAAGTTTACTAATAGACCTAAATGGAATTTAACCCATTTTTTATAGATGAAATTTTCTCTGGGTAATGAAAGCTCTAACTCTGAAAATCCAAAGCTCACAGTCTTGGAAGATAGACTTTATCATACCAAATAGTTGGTTAAAGCATATTTTCATCGATAAAGGCATTTCAAACCGTTATCATATATTGGAACTTCTATAAAAATGGCAACTGGATAAAGTACATATTTATTAAATGAAAATATGTTTATTTTACGGGAAAATTTATAAACTTTAATCATACAATAAATATATGCAATCTTTTTAGTTTGCTGTCTTTACTGACAAAAATTGCTAAGCTATTCTGAAAAAACTTCCGAAATGATTAAAATATTATTACCTCACATCAAATATACGTTCCAACCAAAATTTGCGACCAATTTCGATCAATCCGACCCATATTCAGTTATACATGTACTTTTCTCCGGTACAGTCAAGATCTTAAGAGTTTGGCTACATGCCTTTATACACAGAATCATTTCCTAGGCTTTACAAGGTATATATTTTTAAGTTCTGTCTATGAATTAAATGCTTTGGCATGCCATCTTAACAGACATTTCAGGGTCCTTATTAATTAGCACTCATGTTAATGAAATTTCGAACATCTTGATCATACACAAGCTATTTGGCATAAACAACATTTTTTATCAATTTTTCTGCCGGTTTTACCACTCTCACATGACTTTTTTTTTCCCCGCAAAAGTTAGAGACCACACTTTTCAACCAGTCTGCCATCAGCATCGAACCATTCATCAACTAAAACAATATTTAAGATAAACAGATGCGTGATTGATCCTATTTTAAAAATAAATGCTTCGAAATGGAATTTCATCCTAGCAGACATTCCCTTGGAGGCTCTCGTAAATTATTATTTACATGAATGACATTTCAGACACCTTAAGGCTGCACACGAGTTATTTGAGATAATTAACATTTTGAATCAAATTTTACATCTGTTTTAGCGCTGTAATTTGATTTTTCTCCTTTCCAAAAAAAAGACTACAAACCGTATGTTTCTCAACCAATTACTCATCAGCATCGAAACATACATCAGCCGAAACAATAGCAATATACTTGTTTTGCATTGTGCCAAACCGAAACAATTGCCCCAAGTAGTTTGTCATAACAAATCTTTTCCTCTGTGATAACACTTTTAAGATGTAACCATTTCTGCAGATGAGAAAGTGATTTTTTTTCACATAAAAAGTATCACGTAGTCTATTCGCACAAATAATTGAAAACACACATTCATATTGACTAGAAGAGAAACACGCTAATGTGACAATCAAAATCGTAACAACAACCTTGTATTTAGCGTAGGTATAATGAAACACTCAATCGATTTCGAGGGCAGCTAAAGGTCCCTCCTCATCAGAAGAAAGAAATACCTAGAAAGAAGAAAAAGGAGAAGGAGTCACAGAAACACATGGTCCTTATCAGTACTGCACGTGGTTATAACTAGATTTTTTTTTTTTTTTAAATCAGAGTTGCACTGGCCGCCTACTTTTACTGAGCCAGGCTATCTGATCGAGCATGAAAAAATAAATAAATAAAATAAAAAATATCTAGTTATAACCACGTGCAGTGCTGATAAGGACTACGTGTTTCTGTGACTCCTTCTCCTTTATTTTCTTCTTTCTAGGTATTTCTTTCTCCTGATGAGGAGGGACCTTTAGCTGCCCTCGAAATCGATTGAGTGTTTCATTATACCTACGCTAAATACAAGGTTGTTGTTACGATTTTGATTGACACATTCATATATTAGAGGTTACACAACAAATGAAAAATTATATTTAATGTACATAAATTCGCTGTAGTTCTCTACAAAAGGAAAACGGAAGTTGATAGCACTATAAAATGTATGAAATAATCCTCTCCAGGCTTAAGTGCCTCACTTATCTTTATGCTGTTTCCATCCCTAACTTAATAAGTAAACTTCATATTACAAGTGCTCCCAGAAGATGCTATCGAAATTACATTAGGCGTTTTCAAAATTCTTTATATGCCATACTACTTAAAACATATGCCCATATAGGTTTAAAACGTATTGCATTAAAAGACTTACAAATGGAAGAATCTATAATTTAGTTCTCCTTCCGTATTATTAAACTTAAAGAATTATGAAATTCTAAACAGTATTTCACACTGAAAATTACATGAAAAATTTGGCACATACTTAGAGAACTACATTTGGAATTTTTGTAAAATATATCAGCTATGTTTTTTATACACCATATAATGTTAAGTATTTTTTACATAATATGGATCAGATGTATTTTAAATTACACCAATTAGGTATTATTAAAATGCAAACATAAATCACAACTGTGCAATTTTTATAAGCTAATTTTTTCTGTCTTACAGATGACATCACAGTCCATGGAAATAATATAAATAGAGCATTATAGCAATTGCTGTTATGAACAATCAGTTCTTATGAAGATTCATGAACAGTAAGCTTGATCATCAGTTATCCAGAAGTATAAGTATTGCATTAAATCAGATAGATAATCAATGTACAAATTTAATATGTATGTAAATTTATGATGCATTACAATTAATAAACATTTCCAGAAACTGGCTATTTCCCAGGGATCTCATGGTAAGTATTGCTATACCATGAGATTGAATTTGTGGATTATAAATGTCCTAGTCACATAATGGAATACAACCACAAAAATCCATACACTTTCTGATGATAAAATTTTATTCCTTTTTGTTGACTTTTCTTGTCAATGATGTAACACATATCCTATTCACCTCTTTAGTCACTTTTATTATGGTTGTTTAACTTTGATAATCTCCTCCTCAATGCATGGAAGAAAACTCTTCCCTAGCTATGCCAAGGGAAGATTCGAAGAATCTCTCAAACTACTGGCCTATAGTACTTAACAGCTATATTTACAAACTATTTGAAAAAATGGTAAACTACCGTTTAAACAAAAAGAAATCTAGTTCCTGTCTTCTTCGACACAGAAAAGTGTTTTGATGAAGCATGGTGATTGCGACATCCTGCGTGATTTACACGCTTGTGGTTTACGTCGCAACTTGCCATTATTCACAGAATTTTTTGATGGCGAGAACATTTCAAATAGGAATCGGCTCCATGTTTTCACATGTTTTTGTCAAGAAAAGGGCATGCATCAAGTTTTTTTCCCCTTAGTGTTACACTTTTTAGCTTAAAAGTTAATTATGTTTTAAGAGAAATCCCTCCTTTGACTTCAGGATAAGTACATGTTGATGATCTCGAGATAAGTTGTCTAGGCGCAGATACGAAATATGTAGAGAGAGAATTTACAGATCGCTTTTAACATGATCCAGAAATGATCAGACATACATTTATGTTTTCAAAGCAGAAGACCATACGCATACACTTTTGCAAAAAACGTAATCTTCATTCCGAGGCATTTTTAGTTAGGCACAGTCTTCAGTTTTATTTAACACATTGAGGACAGTGTGTACCACCGGTGGCTCACACGCAAATGGTTCATCTGGCGGTGTGTACTACCGGTGGCTCACATCAGCTATAATTTTATAATACAGTTTTATTACATGGAAAAAGCTTAATGTGGTTAAAAATAACTTTTTTATTGAAAAACTGAAAAGCTTATTTTTACAGGTAGACTATAATAGACTTAATGTATTTACATATTTATTTGTTTTTGTGGGTTTTTTTACAGATTTTAGACATAGTGGTGGTTCACCTTCCCAAAATCGGCAAAATGTTGCAACCCTTTTTGATTTATTTGCAGCAATGTTTCTACTTCGTCGAGCAGATAAGGGTTTATAACATTCACGGCATCGTTTCCGCGACTTTCTTGTAGTTCCGGAATACTTCTCAAGAAAATGTGTAGTTCTTTTATTGTGGTTCTGTGGTTTCATCCAGGAGCCGATCAATAATATTTTCTCTGAATTTTAAAATATTAAAATGCTCGGTACCCCACCTCTTATGAATACACAATGCATTGACGATTGATGTTGCACAAATCAGTTCTATGATAAGTTTTCTGTATGACTTAACGGTTTTGCGTAAGGAATTGTAATATGATGCAATTTGATCGGATAGATCAACGCCTTTTTCGCATTATTGTAGTCAAAAATAGAATCAAGTTTTAGTTTACCACTTGTTCCTTCAATCATAGTACAAGTATGATAGTTGCAAATACTTAACATGCAAAATGACCGTTTGTCTGTCCATTTAAAAAATGTAACTCCTTTAGGATTTTCAACACTCACAATGTCACCTCGTTTTTATTTTAGTTTTTCTTCTGCCCGTAGAAATTTTCTATTTACTTTTACAGTACCACCTAAATTCATCGATTTATCAAAAAGTTCTTCAGCTAATGGCACACTTGTATAGTAACTACCTATATACAAAGTGCGTCCCTCAAATAACAATCAATTCATTAATTGCATTACGTCATGTGCATATCCTTTCGTTGTGGAGTTTACATTCTTTCCAGTATAAATTTCAACATTATAGGTATAGCTTACAGTCAAGCACAATTTGTATAATTTAACACCATATTTATGCCGTTTGCCTGAAATGTGTTGGAGAAACAGGAGTCGCCCTCGCCAAGGAACCATGCTTTCATCTACTACAATGTTTTTTCCAGGTTTTTCCCGAGTTTTTGAATGAATCAACGATTTTTTTCAAAATGTTGTGAATTTTTTCCCAAGCGATAATCAATTATAGCTGTTTCATTATTAGAAGAGTGTAAATATTTCAGTATAGTCAAAAAATTATCATGTCTCATAACTTTTTTAATACGTGCGCTTGAATACATCGTATTTTTTTACCAATATAATTTAATTTCTGGCAACCATGCATATTCAACGGTGAGCCCTTTGTTAAATTTCTCAGTGTCATCTGTTATTGGGACCAGATTCAAAAATGCACGTATGTGCATATATACATATGTATGCATACACATATATGCATAAATATATGTATACATTCATCCATGCATACATACATATATTTCTGAATCCAGTCCCGATAATAGAAGAGTACTAATGTCTCTAACTGAGAGCCCCTTGTTCCTTTTTATGGTCTCATTTGGTTTCATTTACATTCAATCAAACGTGCTGTATGTAACATAAAATTTATAAACAGATGATAGAAAATGCTTTTTTGTACTGGAAAATGTCTACTTTAAAGAGAACTGAATTCTAAATGTTATGTAGAAATGCTTCTGGAACCTTCCAGACCAGTGGTTCTCAACCTTTTGAAAAACATGTACCATCTAAACAAAAACTAAAAACCTTTAGTACCACCACTACAAAATACTACTGTCACCACCACTCTTCAACAAGGCTTCAGATCGCATAAATTTACAAGTGTTAGATAAAAAAAAAAAACTCAATCAGGATGTTGGGGGTTTCAATTTTTGAATTTAATAGTTAAAAATACTTTGCTTCTTTGCGTACCACCTATTTTTCTCTTATGTACCACCGGTTGAGAACCCCTGTTCTAGACTAATGGATGTGAGAGAAGAAAAAGTGTGGCAGCTTGTATCATTAATTATTTAGTCTGTAGAACAGTGTTAAAGATAGCCTTTTTTATCTTTGTAATATTTTTTGTAATCTCAGCTGGTGCTGAAGTTATGATAATTAATAATTCATTCATCTATAATAGTAATTAATAATTCATTCATTCATTCCTCTTCTATTATTAATTAATTAAATATAATCTTTTTATGTTTGTAGTATCTTTTGTAATATCTCAACTGGTGACAAAAAAATTTTAAATAAAATGTTATGGAAGTTCTTTTTACGAATATTCTTTTGTTAAATAAGAAAGCACATAATTATTATTTTGAGAACATCACCAGTGGCAGTTACAGATTATAATGCATAATCTTGTATTAACATGATACATTTCAATAGATCAGTTGTATTCAGCTAATGAGAATACTGTCTGGTGTTACCAATTAATAGTTAACTGTGACGGACACACAGAATAAAAACTGATCTAATGTACCAACTGTAACATCACAATGTGTTAGGATGTGCTGTTGTGTAGGCTAATGCCTTTACGTTTATTATATGATAAATAAACGTTGACTACAACTTTTCAAGCTGTTAATTCTGATTCCAACTGATTAACACTCTAAAGACAATAGTGAGATTATTATTATTAATACCAGATTTTTTTCACTACAATCTGAGACACATATACACACCAAAAATAATGGCACTCCTGGTTACCTCTGTAGCAGGCAATAAATAGACTAAATTCAACTAGAATCAGCCTGTGTATGTACCGTGTTATTACACAATGTATGCAAAATACAGGAGCCAAATAAACAGTAAACAGATAAAATTTAACACAGGTATAAATAACTACATTTGATATGAATATTTATTATCACAAAAGAGCGAAAAATAAGACCACAAAGGAACACAAAGGCTCATGGAAATCATGCATGAACTATCTCACAATTAGTTTCTCATTATAATATTAGAAACATCATACACCAAATGGAAATAACAATTTGAAATTTTTTAATCAATAAAATTGCTTACACAACTAGAAATCAACAATTACGAAGAAAGAGTTTGAATTTCTTTTATTATCACCTCATGTAGAACAAAATAAAACATTTTTAATGCTTTGACATATAATTTTAAATATTACAAATTACAATTTTACAGAAAAATGCATTTTGATTTTCAGTAATATACATAACATACACAATTTTAAGTTTATTTTAATTTATACATTTCAACTGAAATTTTTTACTAGAAATAATTTATTTTTAAAAACATTCTACACAGCATAATTTGAAAGTAACTCAAATTAATAAAGATGATGCACTTCGGTAAAATTCAGTTTACTATTTATGAAAGAAAGATGATAAATACATGCAGACTTGCACTATAACAACTTATTATATGATCTGAATAATTTAAATGATTAGCAAATGTATTTTGCAAAAAGTAAATTAAGAAGAAATTTTTATTTTTAAAAGTAGCAAATTTAGACGGTGCAAGTCAATAAAGGTAAGAGTTCTTTCAAAATTTCTGAGACATTAAGACAAATTATATAAAGAACAAGTTCTGGATAAAGACATTGATATTTGTTTCCAAAAAGTAATTTCTGAAGTGCATGACCTAATTCTTCAAAGCAAACAAGCCTAAATAGACCTCCCCCCCCCCAAAAAAAAATAATAATAATTAATTAAATACCTCATGCTGGAAGCAATTCTCAGGTTTCATACCATATTTTAAAAACAATTTTAATAAAGGTATTTTTCGAAGTTTTAAATACTTTGCAGCTTTAATCTGATAATCTTGCTGTAGCAAATTTTTTACACCAACCTAAACCGCAATAAACTTTAATGCACATATACTGAACTTTCTATGTACATGTGTATTTAATCTATGCAGGTTCAACAAACAAAATGAGTGAAAACAAATAAAAGCTGGTTAGCCTCTACTTTTATCATTTAAAAATGTACAGCACAATTCATCACATGTCTTAGGTATGCAAAACCAAAAACAAAGCAATATTATAAATTATGGCATAAGAAAATCTTAAAATGTTTAATTTTCTCAACTTCAGCATATAAAACTGAATAACAGATGCACAAATTATTTGAATGACATGTTTGAATGCGAGGCCTGAAAATGTGAATCATAAAGGGAACTATGTAAAGTGATTACATGAGAGTAAAAATTCCATTCATGCAATATGAAGAAATGGATGAAAGATTTTTTCATATTTCCAAAACTAGCAATATAAAGCTACATACTCTACATATTATATCTTTGATAATAGCATCTCCCTTCTTCTTCTATTTTGATAATAGCATCTTCTTCCCTTCTTTTAATCTTAAACAATAACTCATTTTGCAGTGCAATTTCAGGAAAATGTTGAAACTGTCTTGTTTAGTCAAAATATACTAGTTTGCTGAATTGCAGCAACAGGAAAAATGACATATGCCTCGTCTTACAAATATAAACAGTGAATCGTATATATTTCATGAAGTTATGACAGTCCCATTTAGAACACACATATTAAAGTATGTGTATTCTACACCAGATATGTTCATAATGCACTGGTACTAGAAGTTAAAAGTTATTAACATTAACAGAACAACAGACATTTCAACTAGTGCATGCAAACAGTATAGATGAAAGACATTTAATTATGCAACATATACATGATGCTAATTGCAAGGTTTTTAATTTGGTACAACTTATTCTTTCTAAAATTTTAATGTAAGCTATGCAGCAGCTGATTGATACAGCTCATAAAAAAAGTTTTATTAAATATAATCCATGAAAATAAGACATACACCAGATGATATATGAAAATATATTAAATATAATCCATGAAAAGAAGATTACTTCAGATGCTATATGAAACAATCAAGTTAAATACTTAAAATGCAAAAAAATTCCATCTTCACTAGCAGAATATAATTCAACATATGCTTTGCATAATACATTTTGTTTCAAATAACTGATAACTTTAGAATTCCTGTTTGCTATGAAAGATCAGTTTACTAGCTATGGAAAATTTATGTATGCAGCATAATAAAATATGCCCAAACCAAGCAATCACAGTATATATGAAACAAAAGCTAAGTGTACAGACTACAAAAAAAAAGTTGTAGAAATACATTTCTGCAAAGCTGGAGTAATCATTTGGATAAGCCCCTCATGTAACGCTTGAACAAGAAAAAACAGTTTAATAGTAAATAACAAGAAAGTACTAATGTTTCAAGAATGAATAAAAAAATGCTACTGCAACAACCACACATTTGAACTACTTTTCTGTTGCTATAAAATTACAAGTGTCATCACATCTTTTGGTACCCAAAAGTTTTACACTTCTTTCAATTTATATTTTATACATAGGGAAACATGATAAACATATTTTTATAATCACAGAGTAAAAAGCATGAGAATTTTTAATCATAAGTAGAATGGCTTGAGAAATATGGTTGAAACTATGCAAGTTGTTTGAACAGCAAAACGTGCAAGCACAATATACATGTTAATTGCAGTTCTTATTGTTCATACGTGATCCAACAGATACAATGGCCATACACATAGCAAAATTAGAGCATCTTATACTACAGATGCATGATTCAGCCATTAAACCGAGTAATTTATTATGACCAAACTTTTAGAAACACTATCCAGTGATTCTGAACCATTAAAAATGGCTTGATGTGTACAACCAGAAGCGAAGCATACACTGACAGAACTAAAGGAAGGTTTAGCTTCGAACAGCAGAGAAGACCCTCACAATCCTCCACAGAAAATTAACTTGAGCTTATAACCAAAGCTAATCTTGGAAAATGTCATATTTTTAATTCAGGAAGAAGATGTAAATCAAAATGAGGCAGAAGTCCAAACAGACATGAGGCATAATAGAAATTTTTTCAGAGTGGAAAAAGAGGACACTTGACACAGGATTGTAAATTTTAGAAACATTAAACTAATGATGAGCATGACAATGAAAGGAGAGATACATTTTTAAGTGCTTGACCTTCAGAAAGTTATGATACGTGAGTTAGAGATACTGGAGGTATACAACATATTGCTAAAAGGTACAAGTAGAAGAAGCAAGACACAAGAATTACCACTAGCTATATAGGTGTAGTCCCATCACACTACCTACATAGCTCAGCCTCAATTCCAAGGGAAATCACACTGGAGGAGAGATCTGAAGGTCTTCCCCCTTTTTCTCTACTTCAGAACTGCTTTTGGCTCACCAGAATTTTAAGCGCTTCCATGCCACATTGACAAAAACATCCAGCCTTCTCTGGGATTCAAACATTGGCACAACAATACAGCAGCCAACATCACTAAATACATTACTAACATAAAGTATTGGTTAGGTTAGACGAACTTGAATATGGATCACAAGGGCTATCTCCTAAGAAGCGGAATGCCTTTGCAGAGGCACTTAAGAAAAACTGGCTCATAATCATGTTACACATGAAGAAAACCAACCACACAACCAGCCTTCTTACCTGGGATCAAAACCAAATCAGGTCAAACCATCAGTGTTCAGCACTCTTAACCACTTGGCCATAGTGAGGCCAGAAAATTATTGGTTGAAGATAGTATGAATGTTAAATAAAAGTTTGAGTTTGAAAACAGTTCAACAATAAAAGAATATGGTCATGGCACAATTTCAGTAAAACTGTTGGCATATGGCATTGAGAAAAACAGCTATATTTCAGAATGTCTGCATTCCAGATGCTTCTTGAAATCCATTAAGTCTTTAAGATCTCAGTTCAGAATTTAATATGCCAAGTTAGATGTTAAACCTAAATGCAGTGTTGTTAGAATATGTGATGCGAATTTGTTTAAATTGTTATGCAGAGTAATACAGCCTAAGAGAGTGTGGTTAATATTGCCATAAGGCTCCTTGCTGAAACTGAATTAAGTTAATTGTATTATCTAACTTAAGTATGAGCAACATGTGAAGAGATTAGTTTAGTTGCTACTAAACCAGATACCTCCTCAATTACAAGCTTAAGGATAGAAAAATAATGTATGATGGAATTTCAAGGTTTGAAAGTTTCAAGGTTTTCAAAGTTGTTTCAAGGTTTTGATAAATTACCTAAATCTTAAACCACAGAGGTAAGGGAAATTCTAAATTAGTTAACGAAAATCGAAAACACTTCATGTATTTAGCTAAAGAGAGGAACAATTATAATTTTAAAAAATATTCATGAACAAGATGTTAAAATATAAAAAGTAAATAACAAAGTTTTTCAATCTGCTAGTAAGTGCATCTTCATGAGCTCACCTATCAGTTGTTGCTGATGATGATGCAACATCATCACTAAGAACTGGTTCAGTCTGTGCTAACTCATCCATAATGTTAAGACCAATTTCTTTAGGAACTTCCTGGATGAGACAGTCTATTTGTGTCAGTAGAGTAGAAGTCCTGCACTCCCTATTACATCTTCAGCAAGGCATCATAAAGAAATGAGAAATAATATTCAATAAATAAACACAATAACTATATAATAAAACCCTAATTAAGCAAAACTGTGGAGACAATAGTACATCTGACAAGTACTCAACTCCAGTTTCTTTCAAATGACTAATTAAAATTTTATTATTCAGAAGTAAATACACATTTTATAAGGTTATAAGTAAACAAGCGACTACAGTGCACTTATAGACAATACCTGAGGTCTGTAAGTTGACTTTACTTGTGTTCATTGATGGATTCTGTTGATTAAAGTTTGAGCTGTACTAAAAGTTTTCTTGACAGCAAGAAAATTACCAGAAACAGAAGTACTAAACAGATTGATTAAAATATTAAAAACAATTTGTTATCTCAAGTGAAATTTTGGTAATAGCGATTTTTACCATTTCAGATAGTGGAAGAGAAGTTGCCAAGTACTACTTATTTGAAAGCTGCCATAAAAATATATTTACTTGTAATTAGCAATGCATATTAGTTCTTTTATGTGATTTAAATTAAAATTTAAATTTAAAATGAAAATTTTACACTTTATTTTATGCATTCAAAATATTTTCAAAAAGGATGCATGAAAATATAAACCATTTCTGTTTTCTAAGAGTAAACCTGACCACATAGTATTTGAAATTGCTTTGCCGCAATTAGTTTTAACAAATGGATTTCTACAGTACACTTCCATTTCAAGAACTATATTAATTTGCTGACACATAATATTGATATATCACATTTTTTATCATTTATGCTAAATAGTGCTTGCAAGCAAAATACACTTTCATTTACATTAAGATAAGCATGAAACAGTTAAAATATATTATTTGAAAAAAAAAGCAACCAAAAGAAACTCACTATGTGTTTAGGCAAAAGGAACAAAATATTTAGCACTTAACACCATGTCTGTAGATTAAAGATATTTTATGGGATTGTAAGTGCAGACCAAGAACATAAACCCTGCAGAAATTTAATAGTAATTGAAAGGTCTCTTTTTACCTATGGAAGCAGTTTAAAGACAATACAAATGTTAAAATATTTTAGTTTCAAAAACTAGACCTTATGTGAGATTTTATATGCTCTGCTCAGAAACATAATAAACATTGCAGGATATGTCTCAGCAACATGATTCTTTAAAACTTGTGCATATATTTTCAGCTTTAATATGAAATATATTTTTAATATATAAATAGGAGACTAAAAAAATGAAGAACATGAAGAATTCAAACGCTAAAACAACAGATTTAACGAATAAAAAAAAATTATGCAGAATAGTAAAAAACTGCATATGTTTCTTAAACTTTAGACTCATGGTTCAAAACTATGAAACAAATCAAGATAACTAGACTAAAACAATTTTGGTTATTTGATGCTTTTATTCATGTATATATAAAACTTAAATATTTATATGGGCACAATGGAGAAAATTTTCAACAAGAACATTCCTCATGGGAAGGGGGGAATATCCATCCTCACAGAACTAACTGATTTATCACTAAAATCTTGGAAGAGTGTTTGCAAGAATTACTGCTAATGAGACTTGTCATATTAAGTTCCTCAATGCAAATTTTAAATTCAAATTTACCAATTGAAAACTTCTGCACAGGAACCCTTAAAAAGGTTTTAAGTTCTTACATGACCAATGTCATAGTTGAAAAGCCTGTCTTATTTGATTCATGTCAAACTACAGCCACCGGTCTACAACAGCTATGGAAACACAGCTGGGTTAAGCAAAATAAGCACATGCTTAGGGTATTGAGGAAAGAGTGCACCATAGAAAAAGGTACTTAGAGACTCAGGAAATGGGGTTTCATTTTTCATTACCAATTTTATTGTGGCATTTATGGTGCAGCTAAACCAAAACCAAGAGTGAAGGAATGGGAGAACAAATTGGTGTAAGTGCATGTGGGGACACAAAAATCTTTCAAGTCTCTTAAGTGTCAATCTGGAAATACATGGAAGAGATGTAAGTGGAATCTTTTTAAACACTTAAGGATTGCAAGTGTATTATTGTAAAGTGATTACACAGTTTCAGATTACACTAATGTCATCTGTCTTATTATGAAAAGAACCTTGCTTTAGGAATAATAAACAGCCAAAAAAATAGTTTCGATTCTCTTTTACAACATTAGTAATACTTAAAATATTACTTCTAATAACTTAAATTTCAAGTTCTATGTATCTTATATCTTTACTTCATACCTAGAGAGAGCAACAATAAGTAACAGAAATGATCTAACCACAAGCTACATTTTTATAAAGCAATTACTTCTGCATATTTTTTTTAAAATTAAATCATGCACAATAAATACAATAAACATGAACTATTTTTCCAGATAGTTTTAGAGAAATGTAAGCATTTACATGCATTTCACACTTGTTTTTCATCAACTGAGCATAAATTTTAGTCTAGAATATATACTATTTATCAACACCATAAAATAATTGATTTTAAATACACAAATCCTTAGTCTTGATCACTCAATCTAACATTCTTCCACCAGTAAATACTTAAATCATATTTGATATTTTTAGCATTATACTTTCAGAGAATCAGAACATACTCAAATATCTAAGCCCTTTGTTTCATAAATCACTGTGCAGAAATTCCTTCAAATCCAATAACATAGAAACTTTTTCAACATGACAGCCCAAAGTTTTAGATGATCTGAGGTTTTTATGGAGGTTCTTGCCTTACATAACAATAAGTATTATTGATTTCAAAACTGTTATTTAATTATGCTCATAAAATACTGTTAAACTGCTGTCATGGACTAAATTTCACATACTAGTGAATCATAAAGTCCTCAAATTAAGGTCCATATCACTCTGTTCTTACTTAAATATACTTGAACTTTCTAAAGTTACTATTACTGATAAATCATCCCTTAACCTTCAAACTAACTTTAAAGAAACACAAATTCCACCTATTGCTAACTCTACTAGATTTTAGCCCCCCTCCCAAAGTTCATGGATGACAATCTCTTTTGCTTTATTATGTCTAATTCAGGAACTACATCATATTTTTAAGCAAAATATTTTATTAAGAGATTTTCTGTATGACTTTCCCAAAATACTTACATTATTTGAGTTTGTTAATATACAGTATTTCCCAGAATTCAATCACAATTTCTTCTTAACTTCCTTTTAGTAGTGCTAAAATGTCTTGAACACAGATCATCACTTCATGAAGTACAGTCAACTTCTGATAACTTGGTATAATGACCGTGGTTAAATCAAAATCACAGTTATTCTGATGAGAGTTAAGGAAACATGGTGAATAATAAGCCATACTATAATTAACAATTTACATGCATTTCTAAGCAGTTTAATCTCGAGAATAAGTTCAGTTGATTACATAAATTAGTAATCAAAGCTCTCTTTCAAATTGCATGTATTTCCCATTTCTCTTTCTTCTAGCCCCCATTAATATTTCTTCACTTCCCCATTTACATACTGTTCCTTTTTTTCATCTTTCTTAAATAACTCTTGTATTTCAATAGCAGTCGATATGAAACAAAAAACTTTTTTTTTTTTTAAAGACTGAGCAATCTACTTCAGTGGACAATATAGAAATGTTTCTATATTTTGGATTATGTGTAACTACATTATGTACAATAGTGAGCAAAAACAATTTCCAATTACTATGACATTATCTGCAATCACTGTTGTTAGCCCACAAATTTTTATTTCCCATCATATTTTTCATCAAGTTTTGTTTTACACTGGTGGACTATGATAGTATTTTTTTTATTCATTCCACTAAGTTAACATTTGTTCTTAGACATGGTGTGGTTAATTTAGAGTATCTTTGCTTTTCCAAATCCATTACTACTGCCCCATCAAAGTACTACCAAATGGAATGCACTGGATTATTTAATCATGGGAAAGCTCCCAACAGCTGTTTATTTATGAGAAAGAGTGTCACTGTGAAGGATATTTTACTGTAAATATGCCTGTATCAAAAAAAAATCGTTTTTGTATGTCTTTGTGCTTCTGAATGCTGATGACGCTCATACTTTTTGATGACATAAAAAATAACTTCACAAAAGATCTTAACCATAATGAATTTGATTGATCCATTAAATTCAGTTTATATATGAACTGAAGGCCTCTTCCTTTCTATAATATTTTAATTACATATAATACATTTAATTTTCGTACTAGAGTTTGTTGAAAACTTATTCTATCTTACTAATTATGCTAATCTTGTTATTCTGCTGAACAAAAAATGGTTTCTTCCCCCCCTTTTTTTTATTCTCTTAAAGTTTATTTCCCGCAATCCTCTCTTTCTGGAAACTTAGTTCATTAAAAGCACATTCTACTGACAGTAATCTTTTTCTGGTCTGATAAAACTTTTTTGTCCTGTAATTATAGCACACATTTTCTTACTAAAATTAGCCATAATAATCTTGCTATCCTATTTTTTTCCCACTACTAGTTAAGAAATCGATGATTCTCCACAACTTAACTAACAAGTTATTTTCTCTTCTATTAATAAATTTTTTGTCCAGCCTTAAAAGATTTTATTTCAGATTTTAATTTTAGGGAATTTTATAATATTCCTTGTCACTGATTAAACATACCAAAACAAAGGCAAACAATATTAAGATTTCATGACAAAGAACATGATTCTTACGTCAGAAAATGGTAATCTGATTAACTTTCCACATCTAATCACTACTGGCCTCTTCACAGTTCTTTCAGTTTTAGTCCTTACAGGAGTATATATATATACACACACACGTAAGGACTAAACATGTAAGTATATAAAGTACACTACATATATAAAGACCTTTTTAAATTTGGCACTTTTGGACTTAAAAAGCCTAATACTTGCACTAGAGCTGCTAAGTAAGAAAATATGAATGTATTTAATAAAACAGTTTTGGAATTACCTTCCTAGGAAAAGAATTTATGAAGATTAATAAAAACAGTGAACTGTAATAAAAGTTTTTTTAAGAAGTGTCTACTGAAAGTAAAAAATTTATTAAAAGTAAAAATTTTATGTTACCAGTAAAAATTGACACAATTATTGTTATTAACTGGAAACTGACTTAACTTTTCAGGGGGGACAGATCAATTTTCCAGATTCATAGTTCAAGTCAAAAACAAAACTTAAGTAAATATTTAAGTAAACATTTCAAAATTACTAATTCAGAAGTGAAATAACAAAAATCATCATTTATTTTCAAAATTATATATATTTCAACATATTTTGAAAATATAACAGAGAGTTTTATTGTTTGACTTCTGAATTAGTATTTGTTCGGCGTGTTATTGTGTCTTATTTATTTCAAAATTAGTCAAAATCGATCTATAGTTTAAGTCAAGAATAAAATTTAAGTCAATATTTAAATATTCTTGCACAAGACCATTCCTCAATACATTCCCTGCTTCTCATAGTTAATCAATTCAAAAATGAAATAAAAATTAAATAAACATATATAAGCAACTTAATAAGGATACTAAAAAATGCAAGTCTTTGAAATCAACAAAATAAGGGTATAAAAATAAGAAATAAAAATGTAACAGTCTTTGAAATCAACAAAATGGTATACAAAAAATGTCAGAAATGAATTAAATTGTTATTTACATGTTTGATAAATTTAAGCGGACAGCAAAATGGCAGTGTAGTTTGATGCTTGCTGCAAAGGAATGTTACAAGAGTTGTTGTAACTTGGAGAAGAGAGGGTGGCATTGCATAAGCATGGGTGACATATATATATTTTGTAAGATGCTATTTTAGGAAGGTGGGAAAATTACTTTGGATGCAGCCAAACATAAATGTTGTTTAGAAAAGTTATTGCTTCAGCTAAAATGGGCTTTACACAGTATCAAACAAAAGAAATTAATCAATTTCTGGCTAAACGTCTTTGCATAGAAAAGTAGAAAATCTTCACTTGTACCAGGCTACAAACAAGTCTTAAAAATGGAAATCAGCCCATTTTGTTAACAAAAGTAAAGATTCCAGAAGAAATCGGTATTTTACAATAATTACAAAATATACAAATCTTTTTAACTCGTAATCCTCCAACATTAGTCACCAAAATGGTTTGGGGTAATATTATCATATCCCTACCGATAAAAAAGATTATATTGAGTATTTAACAACTGTATTTCACAAATTTAATTTTTTTACAATAAAAATTTAATTTATTGGTCACCTAATTATTTGTTAGAATTTTAATAAGTAGTAGAATTTCATTTTGAATATTGAGTGTATCTGTACAAATATTCTTAATTTGATGTATCTGACTAATTATTGCTTACAAGACACTTTTGGGGAAATGTTTGAAGCCTAATTAATTTATTAGTACTAAAAAAGCTATGAATTTTGTCAAAGAGTTAAAGCAGAGTAAAATTTACTATTTGAAGATCTAGATCAGGGGTTCCCAACCCTATGGCCACCGACACCATGGCACCCACCGATCGTTTAACGTGTGCCTGCCACTATGCAATCACAATAAAATTTCTTTAGTTTTCAATAAAATTATATGTGAATGTCTTCTTATTTTTAATGAAATAGAAATTGCCACAAAGAAAAATGCAACCGATGGCTTTTTGTGATAAATTAGTTTTATTATATACATGTATGCATGTATATGTCGTGATTTGGGAATGTCATGCAAATAATATTGAAGGTTGAAGCATAACTGCAAACATAACAGATCTAGTAAGAAGCAGTCACAGCAGATTGAAATAACATTCCTTTTTTTTTAGTTAAATATTCTGCAGCCACAAACAAACTGGCATACTAATGATGCCTATTCCAGAGTGTAACATTTACATTTTTGATATTGTCATGAAGAAAGCAGCAGTTTAGCTTGGTTCAGGTGCAGAAGTGAAGTTCAATATGTTTAGGGCAAAATCTTAATTTAAAATGGGCTGGTTTCAGTTCTGATACACTTTGTTTGTATAAATAATAAAGCTTTGAAATTAGTATTGCTATTCGAGTTCTAGTCCACAAAACTATTTACATCCCCAGCATTATGCAAAACTCATATGATATGGATTAACTAAAAATGATGCAGTCCAAAAACTTATTATAAGCAATTACCATTTTTATGATAAAAATGGGAAATACCTAAATTAAAATGAAGAATTAGCAGCTAATGCTAATTAATAATTTTGATTTACATATTTGTTATCTAGCATATACATATATGTAAGATAAAAAATGTGTAAATAAAAATTATAATTTGAACTAGTGTGTGGCCCCTTAATTCCCAAATTTTCAAAATCGTAATAACTTTCCTGAACTGCATCATTTCTAAGTTAATCTATGTCACATGGCTTGTGTAATGCTGATGACATAGATAATTCAGAACTTGAACTCAAAATTTTGAGAACTGAAACCTTTCTAACCTAAACTAAAACCTTCTCTTGGTGATCTTCCATATCAGATAACTGTGCACTTTAGCTTCTACCTCTGTTGCTGCTTGGACAATATTTTGCTGTGCTCTCTTCTTATCACATTAATGTCAAAAATGTAAATATCCTGTAAATAGGCATGAATAGAGTGTCAAGTAAATTATGGCCACGAATGTCAATTGAAATGAAAATGAGGATTTAATCTGTCTCGACTGCCAAGTTTGCTGTTCATTACAGATTCAATACTTTAGCATTCTATTCAATCAGAATTCTTACTCTTCAATATTGTTACTTTTTTCTTTACGTTAAGGGGTTCGTGGATTGATTAATGACAACACTTGCTGAAGAATGAAAGCACAATTTATTAGCCAGTATTATTTAACTTTAAGCAATTAAGCAAGTAGAAGGGGGAAACCCCGTGGGGCAGTAAACAAAGGGGCGTCCTCGCCGCTTGCCCTAGGTAATTCAGTTTGAATTAGCAGACCTCTTTGCACAAATAATTTTAATTACAATTTATAATATCTAGAACAGCAGTCATTTCGTATGACTGCCGGGCTTTCTAGTAAAGTCATATTCTGAAGTTGAAAAAAGCACGCGATTGCGCGTGACGTCATTTTATGTAGAAACGTTTTTAGTAAATGTCAGCATCTGAAATAAATAGCTGCTGTTGTTAGCTTTTCTGTTTCAGATTAGGGTAATTGACATGATACATTATTGCCACGTTAATTCTTTTATTGATATTATGAACAAATATTATAATATCATGTTACAGTCTAGAGAGAAAGCACATTTACAGTCAGCGAAGAATTAGTATAAACACATTGAAACAATTAGCGACACAGCCTACAGGCTATCAGGCTATAACGGTGAAAACAGCTTCATGGAAAAGCACCAGAGTATAGCTCTCGACTCTGCTCGGTTATTCTCGGAACTCTATGTACTGTCGAGACTCTCCACGCTACAACTCGCGATGCACTCGATGAAACACTAGAGTACAGCTCCCGACTTGGTTCCATCGTTCTCGGAACTCAACACACTCTAAGATAAAACTTGACAATGCGCTAACTCATGACACATTAAGAGACTCTCTCAATGCACTGGACGACTAACTCAGCACTAGACCACGAGACAAAACAGCTGAATATAAGTTACTTTTTATTGCAGAATAAGGATTTTTAGGGTTACCACCCCTAATTTTTAGTAGTAGTGATTATTCCTTTAACAAAAAAAGTAACTGAAATAAAATAAGCAAGGTGTATATATATATATATATGGGTGTATAAGTAAAAATTATATGTAAATCAGTTTTGTAATTTAGCAATAGCCTCTTATTTCCTCTTCTTTTTATCTCGGTATTTCCCTTCTATTCTAAAAGTAATAACTTTTCTAGATTGCATTTCGAGGTGAATCTACATCACATAGCTTGCATAATGCTGATGATGTAGTTAATTCAGAACCTAAACTCAAAATTTCAAAAACTGAAACCTTTATAACTTAAGCCAAAATCTTCTTTTAATGAACTTTCTGAGTAGATTAATTGTGCACACTAGTTTCTGCCTCTCTTCCTGTTAAGATTCTATTTTCCTCGCTTTCTTCCTATCATTATCAATAGACATAGCAACATCAGAAAAGTAAATATTCTGGAAATAAGCACGATTAGAGTGCCAAGTTAATTGTGGCCACAAATGTCATTTTAAATTAAAAATGAATATTTAATATAACTCAGCTGCCAAGTTTCCTAATTATTACAGATTCAACATTTTAGCATTCTACACAATCAGAATTCCTTCCTCTTCAATATGGATCTACAGTCTAAGCTATCTATATGCTATGCCATCAACATTGCTACGTCTTTTTCATATGACATATATATGTATATGCATAATTCATTTGAAACGTACAGCAACAACAAGCATAAACAGTTTAAAATAAAATGCGAACTCACTGACGTAAAATATCTAAATCTTTAAACTCCTGCACAGCCTGTTCCATCTCAATGCAGACCTAAGAAGGAAATGAAAGTAATTATGTTTAAAATATTTTAAGACAGTAAAAAGAGGTAAAAATTACATCAAAACGTTAAAAAATTTACACTCTCAAGTACAGAAATATCGATTCACCTGCTAAAGAAATATTGAATCAATAACTTTGCCTAATACAGAATCCACGTTTCCAGTCATCTAACAGAAAAGATTTTTAAAAAAAATCTTAAATCATACAAACATATATTAAGATAAAAAAATTTCAACAACTAAGAAATCATAGATGCTGCCATATTCAGCAACATCAACTTAGAAAGTCCTTCAAGAAGGCATCCCTACTCTTTGGGAAATACCCCTAGTGTGCGTCACCACAATCAACTAAACCAAAATAAACCAGTAACATCAGAACTTGTAAGGGGAAATAAGGATAATGCACACAAGATTTTAGTGTGCATTTTCAGTTTTAAAAGTGCTGTATCAAAAAATTTCTAGCCTTGCTAGAAAAAGGATAGCTAAGTAATTATTACTGTTTTCCAATATCAATTTTCTGCTTATAGGACGTTTATACATGCGCAGACCTTTAAATCAGAAAGCATTATATTTGAAAGTTTAAGAGAAAAAGATTCAGATATGAGTATTTCTCATAGTTTTATATTTCATTACACAATTCAATGATTCTTTGGTAATTCGAAATGCACTCAAGCCTGAAATAATATCACATAGAAATTTAGTGACTGCTGACGAATAAAGAAAAATTATCTTTAAATCAGGGCCACTGTTAAGGGAATTGTTAAGGAATATATATTAAATTTAACATCACATATATTATGAACACTAAAAATTTTGTTTGTACTAACAGCTTATCTAGATCTTTACAAATATATGCACATGCAAAAAATTTTAACTTTAACTCGTTTTTAATTTGGTCGTTTCCCCTTTCTGTCTCCTAAAAATAATAGCTGCTTATATTAAACCTCTCTAAACTATTTCAAAATTATTCACTTTCATACGATTTCAAAATTAATCTCTCTCACACAATTTTTATGTAACGCAAATGATGCAGGGACTTAATAACTCTTCAGGCAATCATAATATTAAAATCTGCAAATTGAAATTTAAGGAACCAATAAGAATTAAGCTGAATAAAAATTGAATTAGCCTAATCCAGGCCTTGAAACTGTAATTTGAACATCCTTCCTCCGTATTGCAAGCTTGCTGCTGCTGCACTTTTGTTCTTCAGATATATGGCATCAACGTTAAAAATACTGATGCAACCAATTCAACAACAATTTGTGCAAATTCAGCTACCTCTCTATCAAAATTATTTCACAACTAGCTCTTCATGAATTGACACTCCTCCTAAACATCTAACCCATCTTCAACACTTAAATTATTACATATGTATTCACATTCCACATGCTGACATATGCAAATTATGTGTGACACACACACAGAAGACACACAACACATTTCAAATAACAAAAGCATATCTTGTCTGTACCACAGGATAATATTTAATATAGTTCTGCTTTATTTTACGCTTTAAATTAATACTCAACCATTGTTTCGTCAATGCATTAAAAACAACCTTATACCAAACTTTTTTTTTTTTTTTTTAATATTGCGATTATTTGCAACATTTTTAATGTTATTGCTCATTTGGCTGAGCACAACTGACTTTTCATGTTTTCCGTTATTATTCCTATTTTTATTTACTGTCTCACAATTCTATGTTAATCACATATTTTTTAACAATCTGCAGTTAATCGATTTCAGTTTATCAGCCACGTTTTTCTAGCGAAATGGATAAAAAGTGAAAGCTGGAGTAATATATCATGCATTTTAACAATAGCTACATATGGCTTTAGAAAGATACTAAATATTTATGTATTATACAGACAGTAAATCCAGAGCGGTCACATTAAATACAGACTTGATCCTTGCTTTCCCCTTGTACGAAATTTCGCCATAGATTGCGCCAAAAGAGTCTCATTTTCCCGCCAGTTTCGTATTACGGTGTAATGTGAAGCGTGATTGATATGAGAAATTACGTGCAAGTAAACTGTATTTTTGCGTTTGAAAAGCTAGAAATTATAAATCGGCTATGATTCATATAAATGAAATGAATATGGAATTTGGAAGCAGACTGTCTGGGAAATCTTCCAGTAGTATTTCAAGATTATCTGAAAACGTTTCATTCAAAATGACAGTGCGTTCACATGTGAACCATAAATAAACTTCCTCATTATTTATAAATAAAGTCTTCATAAATGAACTTCCTCATTGTATTTAAGATTTTAAAAGTGTTAACTGCTGCTTTTTGATAAATTTATGGATTTCATTTCAATTTCTTTTTATTGATGTTGGTTCGCCCCGTGGTTGATAAAGAATAAGTCTACACCGTTTTTCTTCAGAACGCTTTGTAAAATTGAACTTACCCTTGTTCATGTTGACATGATGACGCCTGACATTCCCTATTTCTTCAATGTTGTACAACATAGTTAATGTTATATTACTAAGCATGATATGATAACTTACTAATTGTAATTCAGTCTAAAGTAATAGAACAAGAAATTTTAATTAACGTGTACTTTAACGAGTGAAATGTTTTGCATGAAACGCTATAGGGCGAAGAAATACTTATGCTCAAACTGTAAACAATTGATTTAAAAGAAAGCTTTCAACCTAAAAATTTGACTTGCATGTAATTTCGGCATTATATTATTTGGCATTTAAATTAATAATGAGTTTATATTTAAATTAATTATGTTATGCAGGTAAGTGTATGATAGTTAAACATGATATATATGGATGAGAAATGAAAAATTAGAACATTTATTAAGGTATTTGTAATATATGCTAAGTTCTTGTTAAGAAACTAATTTTTCAGTATATAGCACTCATTTTTTTTTATTAATTAATCAATTTGAACATATATTTTCTATTTTTCCCTGTGTTAGAATTTCAACTTTTTTTTAATTAATCAATTTAAACATACATTTCTTAACTTATTTTTCAATATGCAAGAATTTCAACTCTTTTAATTAATCAATTTAAACATATATTTCTTAACTTTTGTTTCAATATGTAAGAATTTCACCTTTTTTAATTAATAAATTTAAACAAATATTTCTTAACTTATGTTTCAATATGCTAGAATTTCATATTTTTTAATTTATCAATGTAAACATATATTGCAAAATGAAGGTACTTACCCCTAGATGACATTGCTTGTACAATCTTTGTCTTCTTAAATTATGTTATTTATATTTATATAAAAATTTCACTTTTTCACAAGAAAATTTTTATCCAGGTTCTCACAGTTTCACCTTTTCACAAGAATATTTTTATCCAGGTTCTCACAGTTTCATCTTTTCACAAGAAAATTTTTATCTAGTTTCTCACAGTTTTGCAAGAAAATATGTATCCAGGTTCTCACAGTCAACAAGTTCACAAGAAACTGTGTATATGATAACCAGGGCTAGAAAGGGGGCATATGTCCGTGGGCACATCATCCAAGAGAAGCCAAAATGATGTTATGAATTTTTAGAGTTGAATGTTTTCCATTTTTGGCCAGTAGTCGGAATGAGGGGCACAAAATCTTCAGTTGTCCCTGGGCGCTGAAAACAGTAACTATGACTCTGCCGATAACTTATAAAATTTCATTTTTTCACAAGAAAAACTGTTATAGATTCATTCCTTGTTAAAATCCAATACTTCGTTTCACTGAACTCCACTCTTATAGATCGAGGCCTGTTCATCAGATCTGAAAAAGAACAATTTTTACAGGCATTTTGAAATTAGAAATGATTCCATTTCCACATCACCTTAAGACTTACACGTACTTAAAAAAAGAAAAATCTTTTCTTCTGCTTTTTGACTATTCATTTTAAATGAAGCATTACCAAATTTTGTAAATTAGAGTTTTTATAATTATATTTAAATCAATTATTTATAAAAAAATATTTATGCGGGTATTATCATATAATTTCGTTTAAAAAATAGGCACTATCTATTTTCACATTACTTGACGTTACATGCAGGTTAAAGTGATTTTTAATTAAATCTAAATTTGATAAAAAAAATAGAAACAGTAAGAAATGTGATTAATGGTATTAGTGAAACAAAATAGTTACAAATAATCCCAATTTTTAAGCTAGTACGTGTATGACTAGGAGGTAGGAATCCTGATGCGTTTTTTTTTTACGAGGTTTCGCCAGGAGCCATAATCCTCTAATTTTAATGTGTACACATATATTTTATATTACTTACCATTCAGCACCACATTTTGCAGTTTTCAGCAGTATTACTTGGCAGTTCACTATTTGGAGTTTTTTGTAGAGAAAATATCCATGTTATATATGTTCAGAATACGAGATAAATAAACAAGATTTTAAATTTCATGATCGTCGAGATTTCCTGTGGTGGCAGCAGTTGCTCAGTTCCTTCGCTTTCAGGTGTGGCCCGCATCAGTCGTTTCAACTCGGATGTGTTTCTTGAAAGAAAAACCTGGCTATACCCCCAGGTACTGGGTTTGTCATCCGAGTTGATTTCTCCATCTGCTTCTTCCCTCGTCTAAGTGGCAGCAAAATGTTATTTTTGAAGTCCCTAAACAAAATATCCATATTATGCATATTCAAAATACAAGATAAGTAAACAAGATTTTAAATTTCATGATCGTCGAGATTTCCTGCGGTGGCAGCAGTTGCTCAGTTCCTTCGCTTTCAAATGTGGCCTGCATCAGTCGTTTCAACTCGGATGTGTTTCTTGAAAGAAAAACCTGGCTATACCCCCAGGTACTGGGTTTGTCATCCGAGTTGATTTCTCCATCTGCTTCTTCCCTCGTCTAAGTGGCAGCAAAATGTTATTTTTGAAGTCCCTAAACAAAATATCCATATTATGCATATTCATAATACAAGATAACTAAACAAGGTTACGATAATGAAAACATAAGTTAGCGTATATATAAACACTTTTATTAAGTGTTTTAATATTTTTTCTAAAAGTGTTCTTTCTGTTGTTTAGTTTTAATCTTTTGTTAACTACATACTCTTTTTAACTAGAAAATAATAATTGAACATAGTACAAAAATACACGATTACCACAAAAGGGGTGGCAAGTTTAAGAAGTTAATAATGTAAGATTGAATCCTTATATTTAAAATAATAAATAAACGGTAAAATTAAAATACTAAACGTAGTATGAAAATACATAATTAAAATAAACAGGCTGGAAACATTAAAAGTAATGAATTCACCTGTATATTTTCTGACTGAAGATTCATTTCTTTCCATGATTCATTTCTCATTTCTGCAATATTCTTTACCTGAAAGGGGTGATAAATTATCCTTAACAATAAAATGTTTTCTGGTAAGAAGTAGGCTGGAAACCTTTAAATTAATCAACTCACCTCTATGTTTGTCAATTTATCTGTCAAAATTAGTTTTCTTCTTTCTTTTATTTATTTTTTTGGATTACCTAATTTGCAATAAAGTTTTTTTTACTGAAAAATAAGTAGGTAAACTTATACTAATAATAACTAAATAAATTTTACAGTTGCTTTTACTGAAGGAGTAGTATTAAAATAAAGTGAAGCACTAATTTGAAACATAAGCTGTGAATGGTTAAAATTTTGTCTTACCTCTGTCATAGTATTTCATGACATTTTGGATCTGCAGCTGTGAAAGAAAGTTTATTTTAATGAAGGAATAACAAAATATATAAAGAATAGCTCTCACGTCAAAATAAAAGTTGAGAATAACTGAAATACACATTTACCTCTTTCTGTAAAAGATATGCAACATTTTCGCAACATTTCCATCCTTTTGTTTTCTGGGCTCTGTTTTTTGGTTGAATTCTAAAAGGAAATAAAAAATAACAATTTCATGTAGTGAAAAACAAAAAGGTATTAAATCAAAATTTGTGGACCATCTGAACATTTACACAAATTTAATGTAAAACTGGAATAAATGATAAGAAAAGCATACAAGTAAACAATTTACTTGTATGCTTTTCTTATCATTTATTCCAGTTTTAAAACTTGGTCTGTGTTCCCTTACTCTGAAAAATAAGCACATAGATTATAATGGTATGTAATTTAATATTTAAATGCAATTTTTGTATGTATATATATGTAAATAAATAAATTATGTCAAAAATAAAGTTATATTTGTTGCTTTTACCCCATTTATCATCATCTTCCTGAATGAATGGTATATCATCATCTTGTCGGGCTGATTTCTTTGGAGGCATCAGATCCTCAATTCCTTCGCTTTCTGATGTTGGTTCGTCCAACATTTTAAGTTCAAGGCCGACTTTTCCATGGCGTGGATACACAGCTTTAATGTCCTGTAGAAACTGAGCAAGTCTTTCTCCATCATAAGTAAAGGGCTTCAAGCGGAACCGCCTGTAATAATGTACAGCCATGTACTGCGTGCAAATATCATCTGTTCTCTTGCTCTTTATAGACCTCTTAAAAAGTTTGTTTTCACCCTCAAGATCATTTATAGTGTTCTGTTTATCATCGGGATCTACGAATACGCCTGTAAATAAAGAATTAATGAATGTTAAGGATGGAAAAAAAAAATGTCACTCATTAAAAAAAAAGACACATATTTACCTTTCTTGTGATTGGTAGTTTTATGTGTTGCTGCCGGAAATAAATTTTCTATCCTTTTATATTGTGGAGCAGAGTCAGTGTATATGAAGGTGGTTTCTGGGTGAACATGACGTTTAATGTAAGGCCACAAATGCCTTTTGCTTTTTCCTTTAACCTTGAAAAATAATCCTTCTTTGTCTTCTCGACAGTAGATGCCTAAAACTACGATGGTCATATTTTTGGTTACCCTGCCGCGGTTGTACTTGCGGTGGGTCAAAAATGTTTCATCAATTAATATAGATTTTCCTTTACCACCTAACATTCTGCTATGATGAGAGGCAAAAATTTCACATACCTCATGACAATATGATAAAAAGTTAACAATAGTCTCATTTGCAATTACTGGTAATTTTTGCTTTTCCCTCCATAGCTTTAGCTGCTGATTTATGTAACTGAAACTGTGATCTAGAACAAAGTACACAGTTATGACTAAAGCTTCCCTTATTGGGATTTTTGTACCTTCAAAAAATGTATTTTCAATGGGGTTAATCATGCCAGAGCAGTTGTTGCGATTTCTCAGGCTGCAGACCCAACGCCATCCGAGCTTTGATTCCTTTCTCTTGTTGCTTCTCATCGGTGCCTGGCACTTGGGGCAAGGTGGTGCCTCATCCTCTCTGGGAAGAAGTCCAGCATCGGTGGCAAACTCGAGTGCAGCTGCCTCTGTATTAATTAAATGCATGTCAGTAATTAAACAGAAATATTTCAGTTTTTCATGCAAAGAAACCATACTCAAAAAAGTCAGTACAGTGACAGAAATAGTTTAATGAAATTTATTGTTAGAAATTTCAGAAACTTGGCAATTATGCAAAAGTCAAAACTATCAGAAATAAAAAAGTTTAATAAAGATGAAAAGTAATTATAAATTTAATTAAACAATATTAGTTCATTATAGGAAGATAGAGAAGTGAAAAGTTCAAACTAGAAAGTACTGTTACAAAAAAAAAAAAGGGAAAATAAAAATAATAGTAATGATATGTATCTATGAAAACAAAGTATTAAAACAAATTTCAAGTGAAAAATAATATTAAAATATGTAATGGATGAAAATAGATTAAAAGTAAACTTAGCTTTGGCAAAGTCCAAACCACGTTTTCACGTAAGTACCGAGGTACCTGACAGACAGACAGACAGCTGCACGGGCTTAACCGCGGCAAAATATGATCGCGAAAAATCTTCTTTTTTAAATTTATTTAAAATATTTTCGAAAAAAAAAATATTTTACTTTACAAATAAATGTTTTTCGGTACATATGTTTTTTTAAAACATTTTTAAACAGAGATGCAGAAGAATAATAGGTATTGTTATTTTTGTGTGCAGATATGCCTGAGTGATGAACTAAAAAATGATTTTGAAGGTTTCGTAGCATATTCATCCTCTCAAAAATATGCAACTTGCTCAACTTTTCGATTTTATTAAATTAAATAAGGCCTATCGTTTTTTTTTTTTTTTTTTTTTTTTTTTTTTTTTTTTTAAGCACTGACAATGAAAGCTGTTATGTTCTATTTTTGCGTTTTTATCCCAAAGCGCGTTAGCCCAGAAGGGCTATTAATTTCGTTTTCGCATTTTTCGTTGAACTGTTTCTACCGAATATTATCGCTGTGTGTTATATTTAAAGATATTTAATAATAAAGAATCAGCATAAATATACGTATGTTTAACGTACATAACATTTATGCAGATACTGTGATAAAACAACGGTACCTACAGCTATGAAATTTTGAATATGTACGTCACCACCCGAATATGGGCATCTGAAAGCTCAAATTTGTAATTTGTTTTATTAACTATTTAACATTTTGTAAAGCATTTATGTGTTTTTGATTAAGAAACTCGACGATTTCTAAGCGAGCAATGGCAACACTGTTCGGCGCAAGACTGTCTATCGGAAATTCTAAAGATATGCTCTTCTTTTAAATGTTTTGTCATATTGCTGCTTAAGAGAGAAGACAGTTCGGATGTACAAAATTTAAAGACCGCATGTCTGTTGATTTTGAAAATTCATTTCCATTGAATTTAACAATTGTTTTCAGTTGGCGAGAGGTATACATCTCTGTTGTACACTATTATTGGTAACCTTTAATTGTTGGTTATTTGTTACATTTTTTTGTCTTTCATATTGCCCTGGCTGCATTGGAAATTTCGTGGTTTTCCTCGTGTGTATACGAGCCAGTACAATTACACTAATGAATCATATCACTTAAATAATGTGAATAATTATAGAATTATTATATAAGTGTAGAATAATTAGGTTGGTTGTTATGTTCACGAGTTGTGTGTAAATGCGTGGCTTTGTGTGATTATGTAATTAATTAATGAAGATTTCAGCAGCGGCCTGGCGGTAAAGTGTGTGAGCACTGGTAGTTTTGTCCGAAGTTCGAATCCCGCTAATGCGCCGGTTGCTTGTTATGTTCACGAGTTGTGTGTAAATGCATGGCTTTGTGTGATTATGTAATTAATTAATGAAGATTTCAGCAGCGGCCTGTCGGTAAAGTGTGTGAGCACTGGTAGTTCTGTCCGAAGTTCGAATCCCGCTAATGCGCTGGTTGCTTGTTATGTTCAGGAGTTGTGTGTAAATGCGTGGCTTTGTGTGATTATGTCATTAATTAATGAAGGGTTAAGCAGCGGCCTGGCGGTAAAGTATGTAAGCACTGGTAGTTCATCTCATTACACATATACTAGCTACGCATATATACATTATAGACAGTGGTGTAACTAGAATTCTTGGTCCCGTATGCAAAATAATTTCCTGGGTCTCTAAACCAATAAATTTAATGTGCTTAAAAATAAAAATTAAACTAAAGAAAAAAACGTGAAAAGTTTAAAAAAAAAAAAAATCATCAAGGATTCCTGGAGGCAATGTTTTCATGAATTTTATCACATCTGGATTAATTGTTAAAAAATAAAAGCACGTTCTCAGGAAACCATTTGAAAGTTATGTAATATGAAGAAAGAATAAAAAGGAAAATATTTCCTCTTTGCTAACTGGTGAAATGCAAATTTGCTTTAGTCTGGGTATTTGACGTCAGATGATTTTAATTCTGTAATTTAAGACTTTTTGTGTGCGTGCGTGTGAGTGATAGATAATTGATATTGACAGACAAGATAATTGATAAACGTACAGAAAAAATATTACATATTACATCAATAGATAGTACTCTGTGATTTTACTCAACTTACGAACATAATTTATGCAATAATATACAAGTACATTTGTTAAATATAAAACATATTTATCATAAACTTCATAAAGAAAACTATTTGAATATACAATTTTAGTAGAAAATATGTAATATTTTTGCTGTCCTTTTAAAAATCCTTTTGGTACACTAAACTACTTGAATACATCATTTTTATAAAAAAACATGAATGCTAAAGATTTTTCCTGTTTCTTTTTAATTTTCCCTCAGCCCGTACTGCTGTTCTTCTCTAATTCCCGCCCCCCTCAATAAGTGTAATTATAACACTGGTGACCGAAATTCATCATAAAGACAAAAATCTTTTTTATTAAAATTTGCGTCCCCTAACCTTCATTTCCGCAAAATTATTTATCAATACCTGGACGTCCATTTTCACAGCCAAGTCAACTTCAACGCTCAATAGTGATAGGTTTAACAACCGATCTTGTATCATAGTGTTTCTTAAATATGTTTTTATTATTGAAAATGACCTCTCGCTCGTGGCTTTGGTTACAGATAATGAATGATAAATACAATATAAGTTAATTGCACTCCCGATTAACTGCTTGTCATGTCATAGTATTTTACCATTGCTAATTTAGCTAAATCCTTAACGGATTTCAAATTTTGGATATCTGTTCTGAAAGTATTTATAAATAATAAAAGTTGTACTTCCAGTACATTAGCAAAGTCTTCTTTATATTTTTTTCTGTATTTTTGAAACATTATTAATAATTTCCGTATTTGTTAACAATGACAAATATTCGTGATTTTCCGCATGTGTAACGTTTATGAAGTATGTTGTGGATGCATATGTGAATAAAGCGGGCGCAGCCCGCTTAGACCGCTGAACACTGGTAATTCGGTCCAACGTTCAAATCCCGGCTAACGGGCTGGCTGAATGCGTGTTTTCTTGATTTTCCGCATGTGTATGATGTTTGCAGTATCTTCTGGATGCATACGTGAATAAAGCGGGTGCAGCTCGCGCAAAACCGTTTAACGCTGGTAGTTCGGTCCAACTTTCGAATCCCGCATTTTACGCATGTGTGACGTGTATGCAGTATCTTCTGGATGCGCACGGGAATAAAGCAGGGGGAACCCGCGCAAAACCGCTGAACCCTGGTAGTTCGGTCCAACTATGGCATAACGGTGATATTTAACATAGGAACTCTTATACACGTCAACAATTAAAAGCGGGCTTCAGCCCGCTAGTTATTAATAATTTCCGTATTTGTTAACAATGACAAATACGGAAATTTAAGTTCCAAAAATGAAAACATCATTGCGATTTTTGTTATTCCAGTCATTCTGTATTTTAACTGAGTATTTAAAATGTCGAGAGCAGCATAAAAAACTGTTACTTTAAAAGACATTTCGGAATTTTCAAGCCTGTTATCCTCACATAACTTATCAATATTTTCTTGTTTTTATTTTCTTCTATTTTTCAAATTTAGTTTCTATGTCCCATTTATTTTATATACAAAAATTTGTATATAAAATTTGTATATTTGTATTTTTGTGAATTTTACAAGAATTGTATATTCAAAACTCTGCTTCTTTCATAATGTCTTCAAACTTCTTTCTCATATCTTGCATATTAATAGAAACGCTTTTTACATGTTGGTGAGCTCCATTCAAGTCGATTGATTTTCGATTGTCGAGTCGATTGATTGATTGATAGATCCTGCAGATACAGCGCAGGACGTGTTTAAAAAATTTTGTTTTTAATTTTTGGCATTTTGCCAAAAATGTTTAATAATTTGTGGTTAAGCTCATCGACACAACGTATATTTCAAGATGAGAACTCACACTCTGTCACATGGATTTTAAAAGTAGTACACATAAATACTTGTTTTATACTTCCCTAAACAAGTATAACGTTTAGTTAAAATAAAGTTGTATGAAACAAGTTTTGCGTACTTTGCAGAGAAATGCGCAAAACTTCATTTAATGAAAATAGGTTTGTGGTGGATCAAAAAGCAAAAATCAGTTAGGTTATGCGGATATATTTTAGGAGCATTAATATTTACGATTATTGTTATCTGCTTTATTTGCATCTTGAAAAACTATTAATGTCTCGGAAATTAATGACCTCAGATTTCCAATTTTTACGCTGCTTATAAATTAAGCAGTATCAATTTTTTTATCTATCTATCATTAATTTATTAAAGACAAAAATATAAAAAAATAAATATAATGTATGGGAACATATATTAACGGAAGCTATTTATGTCTTAGAAAAGTTATGCAGTGGTTCTGAAATGAAAGATAGTAATGTACAAAGGGATTATATGAGTGAAAATCGCTTCATTTATTATTAAAACGTATTAAATAAATTTTTTAATTTGCGAAAATTATTGAAATATTGTAATAACGGGGGAGAATTCTTTTCTGAAATATTCCATTCGTTTGTGTGGTGAAAATAGCAATGTAATTCGCGTTCTTTCAAATGTTGAAATGCAACTTAAAACTATTAGGTCCAACGCTGCCATTGATATGCTTAATATTTTCAGTAATTAATTTATCGAAATTTACGAAGTAGTATATACTTTTAGTTGTGTGATACCATTTTTATTATCATTATTATATTATTATTGACGGTTTCACGTACTGAATGCTGTAGAAAGTAAATTAAAAGCAAAAGTAAAGTAAATTGTAAAATTTAATTTCAAATAACAATTAGAAAGGCGTTCTTGCCCTCCCGCTTATTAGTGTAAATAACAGAGAAAAAAATCTATCTGCCTTTAACTTTGCCATTTGGTAATGTCAATCGTACTTCTAAATCCAAACTTTTTCTGTCCCTAACCATGCCTCTTCGTGCGACTGCACAGGTTGCAAGTACTGTCGTTTATTACATTGTGAGAACTATACATTTAAACCTGCAATTTCGTCCTTATTTAATGATAGTAAGAGATTCAAGATATGAAAAAAATTAAACGCTACGGAATGACTTGCAAAGTTCATTCCAAATTAAGTATCAGAATCCTGCCTAGTTACTTCTCTGATTTATAATTTTCGAGTTGTGATTGCAAAAAGAGGAACATTTCCTTAAAGGGTGGGTCGCCTTTTTATTTGCGTACGCTCCGATCAAGTAGGAGACACCGAATTTACATACATTAATTTATTATTTACATTAATAATTTATCATTTATTTAATTATCCGTTTTAATTCTAAAAATAAAAATGAAAAGCAAAAGGGAATTTAATTTTTTTTTTATTGAAACTCCAATTACGAACAATATATGTAAAAAATGAAAAGCAAAAGGGAAAAACATAAAAATAATAATTAATCTTCTTATTATATTTAATTATCCGTATATATGTAAGAAATGAAAAGCAAAAGGGAAAAAAACATATAAAAATAATAATTAATTACATTATTATTTATTTATAATTATCGGTTTTAATTCCCATTTAACATTATTATTTATTTATAATTATCGGTTTTAATTCGCATTTACCATTATTATTTATTTATAATTATCGGTTTTAATTCGCATTTACCATTATTATTTATTTATAATTATCGGTTTAATTCGCATTTACCATTATTATTTATTTATAATTATCGGTTTTAATTCGCATTTACCATTATTATTTATTTATAATTATCGGTTTTAATTCGCATTTACCATTATTATTTATTTATAATTATCGGTTTTAATTCGCATTTAACACTATTATTTATTTACCTACGCTCCGATCAAGTAGGAGACAAACTTCTAACCACGCAGCAGAAGCGAAGAAAAATGGTCACGTGACCTTCAATATGAGCACACAGAAGTTTTCCCTAAATCCCTCCCGATACTCCGGATTCTACAGTAACCTAAACGTCAGCAGAAAGTTGTCGGGGTGGGTAGCCGGGTTTGGCGGAAATCGCCACCACCGGCCGCCGTAGCGAGGTCGCCAAGAGCCGGTTATCCGAAAACTGCCACATAACTGTTATCACAAAAGCTGAATGTGTAGTATTAATGAATATATATATATATATATGTACTGTACTTTTATCACATAAACTATAGTTCTTAATCTTAATAAATCAACTGCCGCGACTAATAATGTATTTTGATGACTTCTCGCAGCAACTTGAGTTGAAAAATTTTATTTTGTACACAAAATGCATAACTCTTATCATATAAATACATACATAACTAAATATATACATAAAATACTAACTCTTATTATAAATAAATACTTACATGTGCATAAGTACATATACTCTTATCATAATAAAAATATATATACAGTATCTTTATCACATAAGACTATACTTTTTAATCGTATTAAATCAACTGCCCAGACTAGTAATTTATTTTGATGGCTTCTCACAGTAGTTTGAAGTGAAAAAGTTTATTTTATTATTTATCATAACTGTTTATTTTATTATATATCATAACTTTCCTCAAATAAAAGATGATTGAAAATTCGGTACTTACGTATTAATGCAACCAGGCCAAAATTCGCATAAATCGCCAAATTTGGCGACCCTACTTACGGCAACCTTATGTTAATTTATTAAAGCGAGGTGTGCGTACTTCGTAGATTCGTTCGTTGCCTACGTTGTGCCATTCGTAGATGTTTTTTTAAGTTAAAACATGTCGCTGTGTACATGGATTCTTGTCTATATTTTGAACTTTAAGCATAAAAATGTCTCCAAAAACGCGGTTTTCGCACATGCAAAACCTACATTTTGAACACACGATTTAAGCTAAAAATCCGAAACAAAAACAAAAAATTTAGATAGCAGAAACGTAAAGTTTCTAACCAAAAATATTTGACAAGAATCCATGTACACAGCGACATGTTTTAACTTGAAAAAAAAACATCTACGAATGGCACAATGTAGGCAACGAACGAATCTATGAACTACGCACACCTCGCTTTAATAAATTAACATAAAGTTGCCGTAAGTAGAGTAAACAAAATAATATAAAAACTGTATTAAAAATTATCTGTAATTAAAAAATGTACATTTTCTTTCTATTCATACTTTTTTACTTAAACTTACAAATCGCGCCAACCTGGTTGCGATAATACGTAAGTACCGAAAATTCATATTCCAATAAGAAAATGCAGTACCTTATTAACACAGGTTGAAGCAAGACTGGCACTTTGCATCCAAGTAAGCATATTAAGTATTGCTGGGTCTTGCTAATTGCTGAGCTTCACTGTGAATGGAATTTCGAGGGTCTTTCGTTCACTAACTTCTTAAGGAGATTTATCCTTGCTGTGTGTGTTGAGTGTACGCTTACTACACAATCACTATATGCTTACAATAATCCATGCCTTCTTCAGAATTACTTACTGCAATATCTTATTGACACGAGTACAGGCTGAAACAAAGCTGGCACCTGTGCATACAGTTAGGCAGTTGCTAACTGCTAAGTTTCTGTCCCGGATAGAGTTTGGAGGGACAGTATCCTAGGTTGCGGTCCGAGGTCTCCAACACCAACCTCTCGATAAGACTTCAGCTTACCATGTACTTTGAGTGTGCCTTTGTGTGCAGGTGCATTCAAAATGATTATAAACATTCATGTCTTTCCTAGGATTTGAAAGTGGAACCTTTGTTACAGCAGTTAGCATCATTAACCATTTTCCCATCGGGGTGGCATTTTATTGACATAGGGAGATAGTCTGTATGTCTTATTGTTACTTACAACTGCTGTAGTTACAGTTTCAGCTAGGAAATATAACAATACATCTGAGCTGAGTTGGAGTACTGCTTGGATATGTATCGTGCAATAAGAGGAATATATGTAGAACATTCAGAATAGTATCACTGAAATTTGAAAGACGTGTATTTCACGGAAAACATTTTATGAAATATACCATTTAGAAACCAAATAAATAATTTAAAATAAGGCTGTTTTAGGCAAAATAATTTCTATTTTATTTTTTACAGGTATAATTTATTAACAATCTCATAAATTTTGTTCTTGAATTCAGTGTCAGATACAAGTACAGAGGGTATTAACATAATCTTAGGATGATTTTGAGACTATTTCAATAATATTTTAAATCTAAATATATATTATCGAAATGTTCAACCTGATCGCCTTTCTTTGGACTATAAATATGCATTGTGCTCTCCATAACAGAAAGAATTTATACAAAATCATCAATATTATTGGTTTCTATTTCTCTTTAATTGATTTTCAATCAATTTTAACTCATTAATATGAATATTTGACTTTGCCTTTAAAATTAGATTTGCATGTGTTATGGAATAATTTTTTTAATGATTTAATATCCCCAGATGTTTTAATTAATTTTCCTAATTTATATATAGCTCTGTACTCAGGTATGCAAACATTTTCTCGAGTAATTGAGATCACCAAAGAAGCTTTGCTTTACAGTATGAAAAAATTCAATATATTTTTTACATTTTATTTGGCTAAAATCGTCTAGAAATTAAATAATATTTTAAAGAAGAACACGAAGCATGACTTCAGTTGTTGTGAAACATATGCTATCCAGACTAGAGGGTATTTTCTCATTTTTATTTGTGTATGTGTACAGTAAGTATGTATCTTCTGCACATTTTATTTTCATTCTTCCTGAAACACCAAAATTATGAAACTCGTTGATATAGGAATCTCATTAGTAAATGCAATGATGTCTTAGTGAATAATTATTAGAATGGCATACACTAATGAAATGGGATGCATTTCATGTCACTTAATTAAAAAAATCTGATTTGGACAGCACATCACTCCCTTGTACACACTATTTAATTTGTCCTATTTAATTATATACACTTTTTGTTGCAACAATAAATTGCTATTAAATATTGTTAGATATTTAGAAAAATAAACTGTTGCTAATTATTGTTAAACTAACAACATGCATAAACTGTTATGAATTTAGTTAGATTTCGTTATTTGTTGAAAATTAATTTTTTAGATTAACATTGCTAAAACATCAATATTTTTGTCATATACACTTCTGTCATTGGAAGTTTATGACTATGACCAACGACTGAAAATATAGACTGGGGAGGTACTTTTAAGCCAGGTAAGAGGTAGATATATATACTTTCAGTATAGTATATGCTTTCAGAATATATATTATTATTATTATTATTATTATTATAAGGGCACAGCCCAGATCCTCCTAGCCAGCACAAACCAGCCGTATGATAAAAAAATGGGACTGGCCAGAAAAAAAAAATTAAGTCCAAAATATGAGTCTCAGTGCCGAATTACAATTCTATCTTTGTTCGTATTTATAATTTTCATTATTGTTCTGCAAAATCTTTCAATATATATATATATATATATACACCCACCGGTTATGGTGTATTCAGTATATATACCCAAGCTGAGGTGCAATTTCAGTTTCACTGACTGCAGTAAAAAAGATGTGCACAAGTAGATGTTATAGCAGTCCTGTATACAGAATTTTAATGTCCTACGGCCAATAATTTTTTAGTTATACCCAGGGGCGTAGCTAGAGGGGGGCACCTGTCCCCGGGTGCAGAATCCAAGGGGCGCCAAACTGATGTTATGACATTTTAGAATTAAATGTTTTCCATCCCTGGCAAGCAGTAGGGTGCGCGAAATCTTCGGTTGTCCCTAGGCGCTGAAAACCCTTGCTATGACTCTGGTTATGCCAGACATGTATGTGCATACAGATGTCATGAAACATTCCCTTCTGTTTTGGGGGAGAAAAATCCTTTATTCTGTCCATATGTAAAAAAAAATATCTAAAGTGATATTTCTATTGAAATATAATACCTGACATTTTTGTAATTACAGTACTTTCTTTACTTCATACAAAGAAGTAAAAATATATGAAATAAAGTAATATCTGACATCATTTGTTAATTGAAGAAATCCTGTAACTGCAACAATCTCTGCCCATACTAGAACTGAAGGTAAGATTGAAGATTCAAAGAAAATTCAATAACAGAAAAACTGCAGGCTTGTGAATTTAATGCCAGAGGTCATTCAGTAATTATAGGATTAAGAATCAGACATAATTTCAGGAATGAAAAATCAATCCAGAAGGCACAAATTCTAATTCTAGGGATTGCCCAAACTGAATTCAGTTCTTATCTAAGTGTGCCATGCAATATTAATATTGCCTCAGAACATTGATGGATATCCCGCAGAAAAAAATGAATTCTTTGGATATAATTAAAAAATATATAAGTATTAATTGTCATATAAACAGTATAGACTGGTTTCATTCTTTGAGGAATACAATATCCAAATCTGTAAATAATTTAATTCATTATACATTCTTCATATTTTATACTGAGATAAGTATAGTAGCTTGGGCAATTATTTAAAATTTTATCTTTAGCAATATTTGCTGATGTAAATTTAAATGGTGGAATGGTTAAAGTTTTGAAATATTGGTAGTTCAGCATTAATTATATTTCTGGCAAATAAATAGGCTGACTCAATTTTGTCCTTTTTACATTGTACTTAAAAAGTCTTCCACAAATACTTTTATTCTCAATAGGAATTTTAAGTGCTTTACCATAATCCATTAATCTGATCTTACATAAAATAATTACTAAAAGGTTTTTATAAAAATGATTTATGAAGAGATATTATGCAAACCTTTAGCAATTTAAAATTAATTCTAATATTAAAAATGTTTTAAAATAATTTTTATTAGTTAGACTTTAGACCAAGTCATTTGGCTTGATAAATTTTTAAAGGGTTTCTATGATAGTCAACAACTCGATACCCAAATACGCAATGACAATTGATCAGCACAATTAAGATTCCACTGACTGTCAAAAAAAAGGATTCATAAAAAAAGATAAGTAATTGTACACTGATATAAAACCTTATTATACAAATAAATCAAGTTATATTCAAAACATACGAGTGCATTAAGTTTGGTAAATCATCAGAGAGAAATATCCCAAAATTAAAGACATTACCAAACCAATATTATAGAATATTTCTTCCTCTTACTTACTGGAAAGAAGCTTTAGTTAAGTCAACAACTTACTACGGAAAACAAGAAACAAGCTTAATATTTCTAAATGAGCTGATTTAAGAATTAAGCAATTTTATGCCAAATATTAAAAAAATTATTTCAATACATCAAGTGCAGCCATTACATTCATTAAAATCAAATTCTGGGGCAATTATAATCTATGATTTTGGATCTTTTGCAAGTTTATTTTGCATCTTGTTTATATCTCTAAAGTTCAAAATAATAATAAAGCATAGATCTAAAAAATCATTTTTTTTTTCCAAATCTGTTATGCATATTCTTAATCTACTTCAATAATACTTAAGCTATGTATGCACAATTATTTGTATTGATATGTTGTATGCTATATATTATAGAGAAAAATATAAAAGGCTTAATGGAGAAAAAGCCTGGCAAACCTTAATTTAAACTATAAGTTTTTTAAAAAGTACTCTGCTTTACACAGCTTATTCTTGGTACTTTCAGATGTTATGCAATATATAAATATAAAGAATGAAACCTTATGGAAATATGTGTGGCTACTTATATTTATTTGTCTGTGGGGGGGGGAATCAGAGTAAATGACAAAATTATCTACAATCAAAAGCTTAATTGTACAGAAAAATACAGTTTTTCATGAACTGAAACTAAACAGAGTGTTTAAAAAATTAGAGTAATGTAAAGTTCAACTGAGGAAAATTAATATTAAATTTGAGTTCTACATTTCCAGTGTTTATAGAAATCAGAGTTGTGCTCTTCTGTTATTGGGACCACATTCAGAAATGTATATATACAAAATATAGATAATATATTTTGATTTATACATACAAATCATGCATATTGACTTCCTGAATGTATTTTACGTTTTCTGTTTGGTTTACTGTTACATACATACTGACATAAAATTTTAATTGAAAATAAAGTTTCTCTAGTTTACTACTAAATACATGAGTAATTTTTTTCTTTAGGCAAACGATTCCTTTTTTAAAAAAATTCACTTTATTGTCATATGAGTTTATTAATTAAAATTAGAAAATTAACAAACTTTTGAAGATGCTTATTATTAATTAATGGTTACTATAAATTAATAATAAGCATCTTCAAAAGTTTGTTAATTTTCTAAACTATTTTTCTTTCCGAAACGAAATTTTATGTCCTATGACATAAACAGCCTGAAATTTTCAAACAATTTTTTGGATTAAAGGCTCTAAAAATGAGAATAAATAACATAAATTAAAAAAAAGCTATATAAACTTAATACGGATCATTCATTCTCTCGGCAATGCTTTGCTCATTTTCTTAAATAACTGAAACGTATTTTCTTCGTGATAAAGCGCCAAATATGACACATTTAAAGTAACCCCATATTTCTACGCATGCGCAACTGAACTGTTATCATGGGGAAAAGCACGGAATGAGTCTGTATTTAACGTCGCGTAATCCAGAGAAACTCCTGGTCAGACAGACAAAGTAGACAGATGTCTTGTTTTGCACCCGCTAAGTCTTTCTGCACCGATGGGCGAAAAATCAAGCATAGGTGCGAAGGAAAGGTATATAGAAAGAGGGGCAATTTCGTATTTGAGGAGAGTAAAAAGGAACTTCGTACATTTTTTACGAGTTCAAAAGGCCAGAAAGAAAAGATGGGACAAAATAAAATTTAAAATAAATGGCCCAAAAATAATAGAGGAGAAAGAAAAGGAAAAGAAGTAGAAAATATCCTAAAATACGATTGTGTCCATGAGTGTAGTTAAGGAGTTCATCTGCAAAAATTAGTGTCTTTAAGTAGTCCGTCACAATTATGTACAGACACACGCCAAAGGTGTACGGAAAAGTTTACCGTGACGTCACGGGCTTCTGGATGGGTTACAATATTTGGCTTTTTATCATGTTTCGCGGTGAATTATGGCAAAGATTAACAATTTATCGTGCGATGTAAACAAACATCGAAGATTTCTTGTTAGGGTGCAAACGTTGTTGTAGTCAAAGAATATCTTAGATATTCGTTGTTGTAGTGTTCGCTTATTAATAAATTTCTTCTGGTGATAATTCAGTTAAAATCACTGACAAAAGTTTGATAGGACATGTGAGAACTTCCATTGCAGTGTTCTTTGAATTAACATTTATTTCCTGCTAAACGTATTATAAATAAAAGAACAAAACAATTTCAATTTTTAATATCTCTTTTAGCACTTCATATAATTTTTTTAGTGGTATGAATAAATTTTGTGCATATTGATTTAAAACTATTACCATCAGGGATACAAAACTGAGTTTTTTTTCCTCTTACGAAAGCACTGAAACTGTTTAATTATAAAAATACTATTTTAATACTGAATTTTGAACGCATTTTTTCTGTTGATAATTTAGTTAATCGTAAAATGACTGTGCTTTCGCATAATTTAACATCATTTGTGAAGTTAATGACACTAAATTTCAGATATGATGATTTTTTAAATTGTTTCTGCCTCTGAAATAAAAATTTATTCTAATGTTTTGCGAGTTTTTAAGTGTATCAAAATGTCAATGTTCCATCGGCACTTGTGCAGAAACATGGGAAATTGACTCATCGTTTGTTGTAATTATTATGTCATTTAATGTGAGCAAAATGTTGCAATGTATTTGATTTTTTTCTTGATGAATTTGAAATTATGAAAAAATAACGTATGTTGTAGATGATGACAGAAATTTTTAATGAATGAATTTAGAAACTGTAAGATGAAAAGAATTTTACCTTTGATCTGATTCACAACTGCAAGTCACAAAACATACTTCATAAAGTATGCCGAAGTTTTATTCCTTGCAAAAAACATGATATCTATTATTCAAGTTTGTGATCAGAGAATTATTATAGAGCAATGAAAGAATATGATCTTCGTGAGGTGAGCTGTATTCTTCATAATGAGGAAAATTTGGAATTTTATTCCTTGCAGAAAACATGATATGTATTATTCCAGTTTGCGATTAAGGAATTTTTATAGAGCGATGAAAGAATATGATCTTCGTGAGGTGAGCTGTATTCTTCATAATGTGGAAAATTTGGATGAAAGTGCAAATGAATTAATAAGGACTAACCTCCTTGGTGTATTTTCTGCATCTTCTAAATACATATTTTGAAACCATGTTTCAGAAAACACAATAATAAACTGTTTTAAGCAGGATAACTTTTACTGATGGCAAAATCAGTCACTTTCCCAAACAGATCCAAGTACAAAATATGAAAAAAATGTCTTTGAATATGATGATGAGAAAACTTTCTTACTTATTATTTCTCAAAACTGTCTCACCCAGTGCTCATAAACTGTGTATGAATGAAATTTTTCATGACAACTGCATGCTCTCCACTATTATTGAATTTTTAGCTCTTATTTCTTAATAAAAGTCCTGTGGAAACATGCAATTTTATATTTCTATTATACAACCATTTATTTAGTTAAACTGTATTGCAATTTCCTTGGGCATATTTCTCATCATTTAATATTATGATTCAGTTTTTCCTATCAACACAGATATGGACGAATGTAATGATATGCAAAACAGTGTGTGCTTTTTTTGTAGAAAATGCAATCGAACTTTCCAAAGAGAATAACCTCTTACTTAAATAGATTTGTATTATGGGAGTGGTTATCTAAGGAAATGTGCTATTAGTGATGTTCTATTATCAGCCATTATTTTATTTTATATCAAGTATGCTAATCATTCGCAAAGGACCTCTTCACATAAATTTTCTCTCCATTATACATGTATAAATCAACTAGTTGAATGCTTTGGCATAATCAATAAAGTATTACTACTTGCACAGTGATGTTTTGGTAAAAGTATATTTACGAGTACCCATTGGTGATTTTTGGCGGCACATGGATACCGAGTTTGTGCACATTGACCTACATAAATGCGACACGAAAAATTACAAATTATGATCAGAACAAGAGAGTTATAATAAAACATTGGTATAACAAATACATTTGTTAATGGAAAAAAACATCACAGAATTGCACAAACTAGGCATTGTGCACTGCCTTGACTTTCTTTATCCATGAACACGTTGACCTATTTTCACTTAAAAAATCACCAGAGAATTGCAGAAACTTGGCATTGTTCACTCCCTTGACTTTATTTACTGACTGAGTATATTTACGGATGTACAGAACATTCAACTACTCAGCAATCAACATAAATGAAACAACAACTTGGCAATAAATGAAACAACATCTTCGCAATAATACAAGGGGTACCCTTCAGTCTACTCTAACCGATGCTTTATATAATTGCCTGTACTTCTGATGAAATGATATTGTAGCTTTTGCTTACAATATTTTATCAATAATTATTTTCTTTTCTATTAAGAGCATGTATAGTCCTCACTGTACCTTTATTTACCTCATCTTTATGATATGCATTGCTATGCTTAATTTGACATCTGCTTTCTATTTTAAATATTTTTCCTCCTCTCTTTTTTTTTTTTTCCCAACTCCTTAAAGGATGGGTCTTTGGGAGGAAAAATTAATGTCTCCTAAAGTGTCATGTGCTGTTCTCAAAGTGGGCCATTCTTTTTTTTCCTGCTTTTTTATTTTCAGCTTTCTTGAAGATAATCTTTTTAGCTCAAAGGGGCAATTTGCCCAGAAAGGCTATTAATTTTGTTTTGGCATTTTGCGTTGATTCATTATAAATGGTGAATCACTTTTTTAATTGTTGCCACCAAATATTAGAGTTTTATATTTAAAGAAGTTAAATAATGAAGAATCTGCATAAATGTATGTATGTTTCTCACGTTGTGATAAAACAACTGTGTTTAGGGCCATCAAATTTTGAATAATGTATGTCTCCATTAGAATATGGGCATCTGGAAGCCCTAATTTGGAATTTGTTTTATTATCTATTTCATATCTTGTAACGCATTTATAAGTCTTTGATTAAGAAACTCAATGATTTCAAAGTGAGCAATAGCAACTCTGTATGGGAGGAGGGAACATTTTTATCTCCAATGTGCGAGACTGTGTACTGGGAATTCGAAAGACATGCTCTTTTAAATATTTGTGATATTGCTGTTGAATTGAATTTTATGATTTAAGTGTGAAGAACATGATATTTAATAAATAAAGATAACACAAAATGTTAAAAAAAAAAAAAAAAAAAAACCTCAGGGCATAATATAAAATCTGAAAGCTTTCAGTTTATTTATTTATTTATTTTCAAAAAGTAGTCAATGGTTGATCATGTTCAGATAAATGACTTGGTGATTTCACAAAATGAAATTTGCTGTCTGGTTCCGAAACGAAAAGTAAAACAGATCTGATGAATTGGAAACGGATGAGTAATTACACGAGATGTCAAATTCACTCAAAAAGTTGCACTAAATGTATTTAATATGATACATAATTTGCTATTTTTATTTTCTTTTATATGAATTGTTGATAAATTATGATTAGTCATGTATACTTCAGATTGAAACTACTTTGTGAAATCAGGTAAGGTATGAGGATTGAATATTAAAATTATCGTACACAAACTTAAGAGCGTATTTCATTTCTTAAATGAGTTGAATGAAAAATTTAAATGGGTGAATTATCTGTTTTCTTGGTACATTCACTCTGCTAAAACAGATTACAATATTTGGATTTTATTTTTGCCTTGTGATTTGGTGCAGTTTTTTTAATCAAATTAATTAAATTACTACAAAAATTCAAGAGGGAGTCATACAGTGAGCTATAGTACAATGAAATTAATAAATATACAATAATTACACGATTTGTAAGTTTTAAAATGTTTTATTCTGTAACATATTACAGATAAAAAATGATTACTACATGAAATGAAATAAAAGTTCATCAAATTTGACATAATACCATAAAGGTCATTGTGTGTTCCTGTTGGTACAGGACACATATCGACCGGGTATCACAATTCTATTCACAAACATAGTAAAATTTCCCTGCTGATGGTCATCAAAGGAGCTATAATGCAGTCTTGGAGTTTTGATATTATTAGCAATAGGAGCATATAAATATAGTCTAAAGCACATTCCAAAAGCAAAAGATTACGGAGTGTATGGTCAATGATCTCATGGTCATCTGAACAACATTGAGTCATCTTCTGATATTGATCAATCCAAAAAAAAGACAGAAATTTATTATTAGGTAATACAACAGTTTTCAGAGAGGAAATGTGTATTTTTCTCAATCATATTTCATTTAGAGAAATAACAACTATAACGTATTAAAATCTGACATACCTTTTACAGTGTTTCTGTAGAAAAAAAGGACCCATGTACCTTTATCAGTGAAATGGCATATAAAATGTTCAAGTAAATATAATTTCTATTCAGTAACAGCATGACAATTTTCCATGTCCAGTACACAAACGTACCTATCCAACAAATGCTTCACCACTAGATAGTGGAAGAATTGTCTTCCATGCATACGATTGCAAAATTTATATTGCAGCATCTGTGAATAATATGGTTTTAGTTGTAATCAACATTGCAAAATCTTCCCTATGTTTGGTTATAGAACACATATTTGCTACTAATGTAATTTGTAGACCTATCCTGTTTGTGGATTACATGCAGTGGTGAGCTATGAAAAACTTGACAAAGAGTTTGCATTTTATTCTATATAAACAACTTATGCAATTCTAATGAACTGTTATATTTTTTACAAAAACAGAAAATACTAATAATTGTATATGAATGAGAAAAACGTAATATCTTTTACCAATAAATCACAAAATATCAATTTTTAAATATTTCAATACGTTTACCATTACCAGTCTTAGGTTAATCTCATTGATTTTGGAGGGTTAATCTCATTGATTGGTGATAAAATGCATATAATGTATCAAGAAATATTTCAAAATGATTTCTTTAATGGTTTTGCTTACTGAATCTTGTGATACTACTGTAAATAAGAAGCTAAGCAGTATACAGTAATAAATTACAATATTAAGAAAAATATCTAAAAGTTTGATTACAGCTACTTTTTTTCCTTCTTAATGTCACACCAGCTGTATGTGAACAAACTGCAATTAAATCTTTCTTCAAATAGTTTTAAAAAAATAGGTATGAATGTTAACCACATACATGCATGTGTAGATTCAGCAGCAGCATTTTCTGAGTCTAAACAAAAAGAATAAGTTGTATCTATTATAGCTTAGATATAAATTTAATAAGGGGCTAATGCAAGTTTCCTATAGCTCAGGTACTAATTTATATGTGAAACTAAATTTTTGCACTGTTTCATTGGAAATGACTGGCCATCTGGGGTTCTTGCCTTTATATAAGTAGCCAGTGTTCTTGAACTGTCAATACCATCATAGGATACTCTGCAGGCTTAGAGTCATAGGATGCTTTGTGTACACTGGTGTGCAAAAATTAAGGACGAAGTTGAAAAATTAGCATATCAGCTGAACGAAGAGGCAGAGCGGACAGAAAGACCAATCAGGAGATTAAGTAAGGTGATGTACGGTAGCACATGCGCAGATATGCAGGTAGACGTAATGGGGAAGTGTCTGAGTATTATACAGCATGTTGTCGGTGTAAGATCAGTATTTCTGGCAAAGAGATTGCACGCCGTATAGCAGTTAAAATCACACCGAGTTGCTGCCTCAGCGAGAAATGGCGAATAATCAATCTGTTAGACGACATCTGGATGCTTTTACCCGAGGTCGAATCATTGGGAAGTTGGAGGAAGGCCGCAGTGTGACAAGTGTGGCTGCAGAGTTCGGAATTGCTCACAGCATCGTTTCACGACTTTGGAGACAATTTCAAACTACAAGAACAGCTATCCAGGGGTTTAGTAGTGGTCGTCCACGAGGAGCCACACCCGCAGATGACCGGTATATTGCCTTACAGGCCAGAAGAAACAAGCAGGAGCTTCTATAATTAAACTGGAGGCTCTTAGCTGTCCCCTGTAGTGTCAGTCGGTTGGTCACTAGTCCTTGGTATCAGTGGTTTCGGGTGTTTCCGCTTTTTGGAAAGCTTACTGTGGGGCTTCAGATTGCGTATAAAGTCAGTTCACCCTGTCGCAGGAATTTGCATCCCTATGTTGGACTCTGTGGTGGGCTGGGCTGCTGCCGGGGCTGAATCTTTTATTTCACTAAATATGGCTTCTAATACACAAACAAATGAACAAAATGAAAATTGTCCTATTTCTATAAAAGTTAAGACAAATGCAAATTCTGACAAGAATAAAAAATAAACTGCAGTTTCTGATAATTAGTAATCCATCAGGAAATCTTCAGAAAGTGACACTGTTTTTAATGTGTGTGTGTGTAAGAACGCTAAGTTCTGCAGCCAACAACCTGATAGGCAGATCATCGCCTGCGTACCTGAGACAGACAAGGATAGACACTATGCGAAGGTGGAGGCTATCGACTTCCGATTTTGTTCTGATTCCGTGAGGGCAAGAAGTGACTGTATAAAAAAATGAAAAATTTCCTTGTGTTTATCTAGCGCGAGGAGCCGCTAAACAACTGTTATATCTCTATTTAGTCTGTTAACTTTTATCCGTAATTATATAAATGCTCTGTGACGTGGAAAACATTCCAATTTTCACTCAAAATTTTTTTAAGGCTAGAAGTTTTCAAGTTAGAATTGGCTCTGTTTTTTTTTTTTTTTTTTTTTTTTTTTTTTTTTTTTTGTATAACTTTGAACAAGACGAGGTTTGCTCATGGGTGTGTTTTGAGTGTTATCTTAATCACGCTAAAAATAAACCGTATCTTAAAGGAACTTCCTCTTACTGTTTCAGGATAATTGTACATTGACAATCTTCAAGTTACCAAGGGGCAGATATGAGATATGTGGAGAGGCAATTACGGATCACTATTAATAAGATCCAGATATAGTCAAAGAAAAATGGATTTGCGTCTTCAAAACGGAAGGCTGTCACAAGCACTTTTGCAGAAAGGGAAATCTGCATCCTGAGATTTAACTTGAAGGGTCATTAATTCCAACTACGCCCGAAGGGAAATTCCTAGGAGTGATTGTTCAATCGGAAACTTACTTTCCTTCCACGAATGATGTACCTGAGGAAGAAACGTTTCAGAACTTTTACCTTCTCAAAGGTCCTGGCGAACACCTTTTGGGGTGCAGAGGATGGGATCATTGTCTGCATATATAGGCCATTCATCCGCTCTAGACTGGACTCCCGATAAAACGTGATTAGGTCTTTGTTTGTACCTTACTTCAACCCATATTATTACTCTCAACACATTTTATTATTCTAGTGTTAGCGCATTTATATACTTTGCATATAATTTTCAATCCTCATCGCTAGAATACAGTCTCTTAATCTAGATACTAATCTAAGTCGCGCAAAAGCGTTTATCCTTCTATTTCTAGCCAAAGGCCTCAGAGCACAACGCCAACTAGAGGTCAAAACTCCTAGTGGTTGATGCCTCAAGAGCCACCAGGGATGTCTAGACTGGCTCAGAAGTTAATGATTCGGTGGAGACTTCTGTATTATTGAAACTTGATTCGATTCATCATTGAGCTCTGCGGATTTGCCCTAGAGCCTTTAGAATATCTCCTGTATAAAAACAGTATATTTATTGCTTAGAATCATCATTTAAATTAAAACGTGAACAATTGATCCTTCATCACTAGTTTCGTATAATGTCGCAACCTAAACATCCTTGTCTGAGTACTCTTGATGACTGCTATAGCTTATTATTTGCAGCACGGCCTCTCTGCATTCCTACGTTCCCTGCAAGAGCTGAGCCTTTGATAGAAAAATATTCAGTGCTTGATGTGAATAATGCCCCGAGCAGAATGACGTGATATCCTACCGTGAGATGGTCCAGAAATTCGGCTCATAGAAACTTTTACGATTATGATAACAGAAACACGAACGAGTTAGCTTACAAATAGCTTTTCTATGAACAAGTAACGAACACTGCAATTACATTCCAATATACATTAATGGCTCAAAAACAGCAGGTCATGTGGAAGCATCATTTGCGTTTCGACGTCACGTAGAGAAAAGAAGGCTGCAATGTGCTTGCTGACTATTTAAAGCTGAAGTAACTTGAATGTATCGGTATTACAATACATTCAAGTTACTTCGCATATTTACTTTGATACTTACGTATCGGTATTACGAACTTAAATAATTCGGTGTATGACGCTGTTAAATATTCATCTAAGCCAAAAAAAGTTTATAAAGTTATTTCTCCGGCCTTTCTATCATTCCTTGGTTTGAGTCCCGGCTAGAGCATTGCTCATTTTTCTTGTCTCTTGCTTCGAAATAACCTAATGTCTGTACAACTTACACCGATTTGTTAAGTGCACAAAAAACTTTTCAAAGTTTCTCTAGACCCAGAAACCGATGGTGACAGAAGTGTTATTGACTACCTTGAAACTTAATAAGCCGTGAGTACGAGATCCTGGGTAACGAACTGGCAGATATCACAGCAAAATCTGCCGTGGGACTGTTTAAATCAGCTTGTTACTTTGAGAAATATTAAAGTGATTATCAAGGGTAAAATCCTGAGTCTATGGCAAGGACCTGCAAGTGAATAATAAAATTAGAAGCATAATGCCTAGAATTAAATATTGGGAATCAGAGTAGGAGGAAGTCATTTGAACCTGTCTGACAAACGGTCACTTCCAAATTACGCACAATTATCTCTTAAAAGCGGATAGTGAACCAGTATATTCCAGTTGTAATATTAATCTGTCCTATATGACTGGCGGGTGGCGATTGGCCTCCCGAGGACAAATGTCCAAAACCGGCTGGAAACCACTGTAGGCGGTGTGAACCGTGCGCTTGAGATCGTCGTAGGCAGTGGCGGAAGGCAGGAGACCTGGCGTTTGATCGATGGGCGGGGACTGTGGGAATGGCTTTAGGCTTGCCTGCTTGCGTCTCCCACAGCTTAGCGTCAGCCTCCTCGTGGTCCCGCTGGAAACTATGCTGTGCCTTGGTCCAAGCCTTTGCTCGTATAGGCTAATGACGCTAAGCAACCAATCCCAGGGGATCGACTGGTGGGAATTTCCGGAACCGACCATTTATGGGAGGAGAACCGGGGTTCTCCCAGACCACTGGCTGGACTTGTGTCCTGCCAGCTTCGATTTGTTGGGTAAATAATCAGACTTCACAGGACTAGAACCACAGGTCCATCCTATGGTAGGCGCGGGCTTGGCAGGGACCGTACTGGTACTGTCGTATCCGTTGCCTTTGCTGTGGGGGCGCTCTCATGTAGATTTTGAGTGCTGTGCCGAGGGGGGGGACGGCTCCCCGCGTAGCCCTCAGTGTGATGGATTATGGCGATGATCATGAGAAGTCCCTGCGGGCTGTTCGGTGGGTTGGCGCCCCGCCAGTGCAGTCAACTGAGGAAGGCCTCTGTATCATGTTAAGGCGCTCTAGAAGCAGCCAGGTAATGTTGCCCGAATCGGAGTTAATGTTCTGTATGACAGATTTTGTTAGAAATGCTCACGTTTTGATAGACTTCAGGAAATACTATTTCATTTTTTCAGGTACTTCTCTCGACTTTTAATTGGAAAACCAATCGGGTCTCACGAAAATTTCCTGCCACCGCAAATATCGTTTGAGCAAATAGTTCGCGTTGACGTGTTGAATCATATTTTGTCAAACAATTTTTGGCGTTTGAAAGGAAGAGACTTGCTTTAGAACACTATATTGTGAAATTTGTAAAAAAAAATATCATTATTATTATGTACAAGATGTCTGAAATGGAACTATCACGCTACGAGATTTAAACTATCATTTACTTCCAGTTTTATTGCAAAAAGTCAGCTACAGAATGTCACCAAATCGTGTGTATAGCTTTAGGTGTGTGTGTGACTATGGCAAAGCCTCGAGGGCTATCTGCCTAAGGGGAGGAATGCCTTCGTGGAGGACTTTCTAAGGGAAACTGTCTCGTAAACATGTTACACATGGGGAAAACCACGAAAACACCCATGCAGCCAGCCCATTCGCGGGATTCGAACCTCGTATAGCTTTAGGTACTACTAATGTTTGACATTGTTAAGGTCAGTGCCGGATTTATGTATAAGGTGAACATAGCTTAGGGCCCTCCGAAATATTGTAGCATATCCCATATAAAAAAAATTGACTGATATCCCTCATAAAGGGCCCCATATTTCAAATAGCTTAGGCTCTCGTCAAATCTAAATCTGGTGCTGGTGAAGGTTTGGTATCGAAATTTCAAAAACAAGCATTACGACATTCAAGAGGCAGAGCATTCGAGTCGGCCTACTGATGTTGATGTGGTCCGCCTGCGAGAGTATGTGGAAGAAGTGCAGTATGCAACCAATTGAGAGCTTGTTAATGAGTTAGTGCCATTTCCATTGGTCGCAGTATGCATCTCATACCCTTGACGTTAAAGTTGAATCGCTGGGTGCCACATGAGATGATTCAAGCAGATAAGGACGGACGTGTTTGGGCCTGCACTAATCTGCTCGACGCAAGGATAAAATTCTGTACCGGATCATCACTTGTCATGAAAAGTGGACTTCAACAACACAGGCCAAAAAGAGGGGTTGGTCTGCACCCGACGAGCCCATCGGCAGCATCGCAAAGGGCAATTTGGCTAACAAAAAGATAATGCTTTGTATCTGATGGGATTGCCGGGGTATTATCTGCAATATGTATCTGGAAAAAGATAAAGAGCGAGATGCTAGTCTGTGTTGACGCTGCTATTAAGGGCAAACGTTGAATTGAGTTCCGGAGCAAAGAGGTAATGTTCCATCAAGATAATACAAGACCACATGTGTTTGCTTTCACTGACTGGACTCTGTAAGGACTCGAATGGAATCTTTTGTCACACACCCCATATAGCCCTGACATTGCTGCTTCGGATTTCTACCTTTTTTCACATCTGCAGTTACATCTTGCTGGTGCTATCTTCCATTCGGCACAGGACGTCTGAAATGAGGGTGATGTTTTTTGGATTCTTGGCCAACAAGTTTCTATGCCGAAAAACTACCAAAACTTTGGCAGAAAATCATAGATTTGGGAAGTGATTACTGCCCGCACTAAAGGTACTGGTTTCATGTTTTCTCCCTAACTTTAATGAAAACAATAAACAGATATTAATCCATTTAAGTTTTTAAGGGAGACTGGGTTTTATTCCTTAATCTGAAGTGGTTGTAAAGCGTTTTAATGTACTTTAATAATTAGAGATTTTACTTGGCTTTATATTTTATTTGATCTTGTGAATTTTATGCATCCCTTCACATCACGGTTTTACTATGAGGCGTTTCATTATTTTGTTGCTTTTATGTTGTTTTGCATTTTTCTCATTACATAATGCATTTTCAACATGTGTTAGCTGATTTTTATAATTTCATACCATTTCTAAAGGAGAGAATAGATTATCATGCTTTTGGCCCATTATAGTCATGTGCCAAAATATCCACCAACTAACAGTATATAGTCATAAACAGACCTAAAATTGTATAAGCTTGGTTTTTTGAGATGAATCATAATTCTAGACAGAGCGCACCGGAGTCCTAAATAAGAACGCTCCGGCACTTCTATGTAACTGAACAATAATTTCAGTAGAAATATGGTCTCAAAAATTTTATTTTTAGCAATAAAATTATATTAAAAATTGCTTATTAAATTTTAATTCATCTCTGTACATTTCAGTGCTGGTTTAAGCTCATTTCCGGCGCTGTGCGCAGAGGATCTAGGGGGCCCCTTGGCACTGGCAGATCCAAGGAGGAGCGATAACAAATGAAACAAAATTTTAATTTTTATTGTAAAAATATATATAAAAATAAACAGTATTCTTAAAAAAAAAAATAATAATTATACCAGCATTTGCTATGATAAAGCACAAGGACAATCATTCAAAAAAGTGTAAGTATACACTTAGCTGAACCTTTTGTCACATTAAGTAGAGTAAGAAATAGATACAATTTAAAAATCACATTGCCCGTAGATTCAAAAGAACATATTACAAATGTAGTTTACAAGGAATTATTGTAACCAGATTAAAAGAAGCAATACTTTTATGAAATATATATACTTAAAAAAAACTTTTAAAAATGAATACTATAAAATCCATTCTCAGAACGGGTAGCTCTGCTAGTACTACTACTAATAATTTACCTTATTCACTACTATCTGCTATCTTGCAAACCAGTGCAGTAATCTATCGTTTTGTTTTTCTGGCAGTCCACACTCCATTATTTATTTATAATGTTTGTGTCGTGTTACATATTTGGTAAGGTACTGTCTGTAGTCTAATTCATCTGCCTGCTTCCTGATGTAAGACTCATTATAGTTGTCATCCCACTCTTAACACCCGGAGCCGCAAATTTGATATAGACAAATAATATGGACATGGATGTGCAGGTGAGAGGCGTGGATTATTTCCACAAAACTATTTATAGTTTTTCTATCGAAGTTTATAACCAAAAATTCTGGTTGGGTCCAGCTTATCCAGGCTATTTTATATTATTATTATAACTACTTAGGTTTTTAAATTATTAAAGTTTCTCATAGCCATTTTATTTATTTATTTACTTTTGTTCCTCTTTCCTGATGGTCTTGCATAGGGCTTCGGCATTTTAGAAACTAAACCCTGGTCATAAAAGACAAAACAAAAACATAGCACCAAAATGTATCAGATTTTGCAGATGAATTAAGGCTGTTTTCCCCAATATTTCAATAAATTATCAGCAGCTGTCTAACTATACTACATTACAAATATGAAAATAATTTGGGAAACTTTTCCTCCGGTGCGTATCAGTGCATCCCAATATATAAAGCCTCAGAAGAATGCAGTTTTGTGAAGCCAATAAAAAAATATTCACGATTTTCAACAAATGATGGAAAACTAACAGTTCTTTCAAAAAATAGTAGCATAGGAAAATGAGTAGTTAGTTAAGGCATTTTCTGCTCTAAAAACAAGAAAATTAATTAATTTAGGAGGAAAATTATTCAAAGAGAAAGGAAAGAAATAAAAGGAAAAATTATGTACCATTTGTGAATGAACAAGACAGATTTTAATGCAAATTGATCAAAAGCATGTATTGTGATTTGCTAGATTATACAGAAAGTATGCCAGACATTTTGAGATTTATTAATTCCTACAAATATTTTCCATTAGATGCTATTTCACTACCTTGTTGTAGAACAGCAATTTGCAACTGGAAAGCAGGGAAATGTGATTAGTTGCAGCTGTTCAGCCACATACCAGCAAGCCATCATTGTACCTTTTACACGAATTAGATGACTGGCTATTAATATCATATTGATCACCAATACAACATTCGACAGTTGCAACAGGATTCACTTTTTCTTCATAACTAGACTCGGACATTGCGACTCTTGTTTAGTACAACAAAAATTATTCCTTACTTAATAATGTCCTGAGCCATTCATTTCATTACACCAAGAATCTTAGCACTTTCACATTAATCCAATCTCTCTTGTCAGAACAGCTGTTACCAAAGGGTTTTCAAAGATCTACAGCAAATCACATTCAAGCAATCTTAAAAAAACTGTCTTCACTTAAAATGGAATATCTGCAATTCCTTGTCAGAATGTCAAAAAAAAAAAAAAAAAAAAAAAAAAAAAAAAAATGTAATTTTCAAAACATATTATAATTATGAAATAAATCTTACCATTTCTTTTATGTCTTGAAATGTAGTGTTTCCCTTGTGCTACTTTAATTGAAAGTAGTGATTACACATTTCCATTTTTTGTTTTCACCCCATGCAAAAACTAACATATTTTTTTGTCTATCATTTGTTAAAATCAATTCCTTCAAAAATTTCGGTACTGTTCTGTTATCAGGATCAGATTCAGAAATGTATGTGTTCATGTATGCATATATATATATATGTAAACATGAATGTATGTACATTTCTGAATCCAGTCCCGGTAACAAAACAGTACCAAAATTTCATTATAAAACACAGTTGTTACTAATAAATGCACATGTGTAACTGATGTTTGACAAATATCATTATAATTAAGACAACAATAACACGCCGAATAAATACTAATTCAGAAGTCAAACAACAAAAATCAGCGTTAATTTACAAAACTTTCACAGGACTAGTTTCGATGGTTTTACCGAACCATCATCTTCAGCTGCAAAACCGCAAATGAACAAGACAGGAAATAATGTTTAGATAAGATAAGAAAGCCTGGACAAGAATAAGCAAGTGGCGCCATCTGTTGGCGAAACCAGAACTAAAACATAATTTCTCTAAAAGCCGAAGGCAAATTTGGATTGGAATTAGGATCGTTAACTAGAACAGAAAGATTTTTATGAATGTGAAATGCCTCTAGAAAATCCAGTTCTCCAATGGAAGATGTTTTTTGAATAATTTTGGCAGCAGAAAAATTGAAAGTGTGATTTTCGGACCAACAATGTTGAGCAACAGAAGACTTCTGTGTTTCCTTTTTTCTAACATATGCCTCATGTTCTTTGACGCGAAATTTTAAGGCTCTCTTAGTTTGGCCAATGTAAATTAAACCGCACTGGCAAGGAATCCTATAAATACCCCAGGAATTCATATCCGGAATGGGGTCCTTGAGTATAGAAGTTGGAATTTTATTGATGGGAAAGTAAACAACCCGAAAGTTAAATTTCTGCAAAATATGTGCAACTTTATAGCTAATTGATGGAAAGAAGGGAATGACAACAGAATTTTTATAATCTCCTAAAATAAGAGTGTGGCTTTTAGTGTGTTGAGATGAGAATTTTTTAACTGCTTGATTAATAATGTTGGGTGAAAAGCCCCTGTCAATAGCTATTGCTTTTAAATAATTTAGTTCTTCATCAAGGGCTAGTTTGGAGGAGCAAACTTGAAGAGCACGGAAAACATAGGAATAAAATGAAGCTAACTTTTGTTTAGTCGGATGACATGATTTAAAGTGTGGTGGAAGGCAAACCGATGAAGGTTTACGGTAAACTGTAGTACTGAAGTTGGATGTGTTACGTGTGACCAGAATGTCGAGAAACGGAAGAGAATTGCAAGTCTCAAGTTCAAAAGTGAACTGAATAGCAGGATCAATAGAATTCATTGTTGAAAGAACTCTATTTAAATCATCTTTATTACCTTCAAACAGGGTAAAAGTATCGTCTACGTAGCGGAACCATGCCGGGAAGTTTAAAGTTTCAAACAATTTTGATTCATAATAATGCATGTAGATATCAGCCAGGATGGGACTGAGGGGGCTTCCCATGGCTAATCCCTCAGTTTGCTTGTAATATTTGTTTTGGAAAACAAAATGTGTTTGTTTCAAACAGAGTTGGGTGAGAGAAATTAGCTCATCAATTTCGATGCAAGAGAAATGAAATTCGCGAAGTCTGGTTTCTAGACATCTTAATGCACCCTCCACTGGGACATTGGTGAATAATGATTTTACATCAAAAGAAACCATGAGTAAATTACGAGGAGAAATGTTTTTAACCTTTTTTACAAACTCTATTGAATTTTTTATGGTGTAAATGTTATTGTCTAATAGAGTGGAAAATCTAGAAACTAAATATTTAGCTAATGGATACGAGGCAGTACCTAAATTTGATACAATAGGGCGGAAAGGAATACCACTTTTATGAATTTTGGGAAGAGCATATAATCTGGCACAATTCGCAACAGATGGGATAAGCGAATGTTTTAAGTTGCTTGAAATGATTTGCGAAGATTTGATCGCAGTTTTTATTTTGGATAAGTCCGAAGGTGAAGGTTCTTTAGGGATCGGATTATATGGTCCTTCGTTTAAGAGTTTAGTGACACCATCGATGTAAGTGTTCTTATCCATGACGACTATCTGGCCACCTTTGTCGGCCTTTGAAATGACAATATCCGGGTTAGAATGAATCTCGCGCATTGTAGCTCTTTCTCTCGCAGTCAGATTTGGTTTCAAAGGTTTATTATTGAATTTCACATTATGAGCGATAAGATGCCTAATCATTTCTTTCTGTGAATCTGAAACTTTACTGAACTTGAAAGCTTTTTCGATAGGAGCCAAAATCTTTGGAATCGAGGGTTTACAGGTTTGTGAGAAGTTAAAATTATATTTTAGAATTCTCTCTTGTTCTTCTGAAAGACTAACATTAGAAATATTAACTATTGGCTTGATGTTTACAATGGGAAGATTTTTTGAACTACTTGAACTGGAAGACTGTAAAAGAAGTTTTTCGAATTTAACTACAAGGGTGTTTTTATGACGGTTAACTGCATTCTCCGTTCTAGACCAAGACTTTTGTTCAAGGGCAGTGAATTTTGGATATGTTTTAGCGAGTTCCAGATGAAGCTTATAGAGTTCATGTTCAATTTTGGACAATTGTTGACGTGTATCCCTTATCACGGACCGAAGTAAGGCAAGTTTGCAATTTAACAGAATTCTTGAAACGCGACTCGAAGGTTTTTGATTAGATTTGATTTGAATAAAATTGGGGATCAATTTTTTACATTTACATTTAAGTAAAAAGTCAAGATGATTCAGGAATTTTTGCCGTTTCAGGCGTAATTTAGTGAAACGATTAACGGATGAAGGCATGATAAACAATGCAGAAAATCAAACTAAATTAACTGAGCAATAATAAAGTACACACAAAATAGCAGAAAAATCCCTCACTGAAATGAATAGAAAACAAAATGTTTGTAAGCAAAATGCATGAAATCAGACAAGCAAAGCACAATATCCAAATGTACAAAACATAAACATAACTTGAAAATTGCAAAAATGTACTCACCGAAACTCCTACAATCACAAAATGGCGGCCACACCGTGCAAAAAAGAAAGCAAAATGTAAGCCTGTTTGGGGCTTCTATAATTAAGACAACAATAACACGCCGAATAAATACTAATTCAGAAGTCAAACAACAAAAATCAGCGTTAATTTACAAAACTTTCACAGGACTAGTTTCGATGGTTTTACCGAACCATCATCTTCAGCTGCAAAACCGCAAATGAACAAGACAGGAAATAATGTTTAGATAAGATAAGAAAGCCTGGACAAGAATAAGCAAGTGGCGCCATCTGTTGGCGAAACCAGAACTAAAACATAATTTCTCTAAAAGCCGAAGGCAAATTTGGATTGGAATTAGGATCGTTAACTAGAACAGAAAGATTTTTATGAATGTGAAATGCCTCTAGAAAATCCAGTTCTCCAATGGAAGATGTTTTTTGAATAATTTTGGCAGCAGAAAAATTGAAAGTGTGATTTTCGGACCAACAATGTTGAGCAACAGAAGACTTCTGTGTTTCCTTTTTTCTAACATATGCCTCATGTTCTTTGACGCGAAATTTTAAGGCTCTCTTAGTTTGGCCAATGTAAATTAAACCGCACTGGCAAGGAATCCTATAAATACCCCAGGAATTCATATCCGGAATGGGGTCCTTGAGTATAGAAGTTGGAATTTTATTGATGGGAAAGTAAACAACCCGAAAGTTAAATTTCTGCAAAATATGTGCAACTTTATAGCTAATTGATGGAAAGAAGGGAATGACAACAGAATTTTTATAATCTCCTAAAATAAGAGTGTGGCTTTTAGTGTGTTGAGATGAGAATTTTTTAACTGCTTGATTAATAATGTTGGGTGAAAAGCCCCTGTCAATAGCTATTGCTTTTAAATAATTTAGTTCTTCATCAAGGGCTAGTTTGGAGGAGCAAACTTGAAGAGCACGGAAAACATAGGAATAAAATGAAGCTAACTTTTGTTTAGTCGGATGACATGATTTAAAGTGTGGTGGAAGGCAAACCGATGAAGGTTTACGGTAAACTGTAGTACTGAAGTTGGATGTGTTACGTGTGACCAGAATGTCGAGAAACGGAAGAGAATTGCAAGTCTCAAGTTCAAAAGTGAACTGAATAGCAGGATCAATAGAATTCATTGTTGAAAGAACTCTATTTAAATCATCTTTATTACCTTCAAACAGGGTAAAAGTATCGTCTACGTAGCGGAACCATGCCGGGAAGTTTAAAGTTTCAAACAATTTTGATTCATAATAATGCATGTAGATATCAGCCAGGATGGGACTGAGGGGGCTTCCCATGGCTAATCCCTCAGTTTGCTTGTAATATTTGTTTTGGAAAACAAAATGTGTTTGTTTCAAACAGAGTTGGGTGAGAGAAATTAGCTCATCAATTTCGATGCAAGAGAAATGAAATTCGCGAAGTCTGGTTTCTAGACATCTTAATGCACCCTCCACTGGGACATTGGTGAATAATGATTTTACATCAAAAGAAACCATGAGTAAATTACGAGGAGAAATGTTTTTAACCTTTTTTACAAACTCTATTGAATTTTTTATGGTGTAAATGTTATTGTCTAATAGAGTGGAAAATCTAGAAACTAAATATTTAGCTAATGGATACGAGGCAGTACCTAAATTTGATACAATAGGGCGGAAAGGAATACCACTTTTATGAATTTTGGGAAGAGCATATAATCTGGCACAATTCGCAACAGATGGGATAAGCGAATGTTTTAAGTTGCTTGAAATGATTTGCGAAGATTTGATCGCAGTTTTTATTTTGGATAAGTCCGAAGGTGAAGGTTCTTTAGGGATCGGATTATATGGTCCTTCGTTTAAGAGTTTAGTGACACCATCGATGTAAGTGTTCTTATCCATGACGACTATCTGGCCACCTTTGTCGGCCTTTGAAATGACAATATCCGGGTTAGAATGAATCTCGCGCATTGTAGCTCTTTCTCTCGCAGTCAGATTTGGTTTCAAAGGTTTATTATTGAATTTCACATTATGAGCGATAAGATGCCTAATCATTTCTTTCTGTGAATCTGAAACTTTACTGAACTTGAAAGCTTTTTCGATAGGAGCCAAAATCTTTGGAATCGAGGGTTTACAGGTTTGTGAGAAGTTAAAATTATATTTTAGAATTCTCTCTTGTTCTTCTGAAAGACTAACATTAGAAATATTAACTATTGGCTTGATGTTTACAATGGGAAGATTTTTTGAACTACTTGAACTGGAAGACTGTAAAAGAAGTTTTTCGAATTTAACTACAAGGGTGTTTTTATGACGGTTAACTGCATTCTCCGTTCTAGACCAAGACTTTTGTTCAAGGGCAGTGAATTTTGGATATGTTTTAGCGAGTTCCAGATGAAGCTTATAGAGTTCATGTTCAATTTTGGACAATTGTTGACGTGTATCCCTTATCACGGACCGAAGTAAGGCAAGTTTGCAATTTAACAGAATTCTTGAAACGCGACTCGAAGGTTTTTGATTAGATTTGATTTGAATAAAATTGGGGATCAATTTTTTACATTTACATTTAAGTAAAAAGTCAAGATGATTCAGGAATTTTTGCCGTTTCAGGCGTAATTTAGTGAAACGATTAACGGATGAAGGCATGATAAACAATGCAGAAAATCAAACTAAATTAACTGAGCAATAATAAAGTACACACAAAATAGCAGAAAAATCCCTCACTGAAATGAATAGAAAACAAAATGTTTGTAAGCAAAATGCATGAAATCAGACAAGCAAAGCACAATATCCAAATGTACAAAACATAAACATAACTTGAAAATTGCAAAAATGTACTCACCGAAACTCCTACAATCACAAAATGGCGGCCACACCGTGCAAAAAAGAAAGCAAAATGTAAGCCTGTTTGGGGCTTCTATAATTAAGACAACAATAACACGCCGAATAAATACTAATTCAGAAGTCAAACAACAAAAATCAGCGTTAATTTACAAAACTTTCACAGGACTAGTTTCGATGGTTTTACCGAACCATCATCTTCAGCTGCAAAACCGCAAATGAACAAGACAGGAAATAATGTTTAGATAAGATAAGAAAGCCTGGACAAGAATAAGCAAGTGGCGCCATCTGTTGGCGAAACCAGAACTAAAACATAATTTCTCTAAAAGCCGAAGGCAAATTTGGATTGGAATTAGGATCGTTAACTAGAACAGAAAGATTTTTATGAATGTGAAATGCCTCTAGAAAATCCAGTTCTCCAATGGAAGATGTTTTTTGAATAATTTTGGCAGCAGAAAAATTGAAAGTGTGATTTTCGGACCAACAATGTTGAGCAACAGAAGACTTCTGTGTTTCCTTTTTTCTAACATATGCCTCATGTTCTTTGACGCGAAATTTTAAGGCTCTCTTAGTTTGGCCAATGTAAATTAAACCGCACTGGCAAGGAATCCTATAAATACCCCAGGAATTCATATCCGGAATGGGGTCCTTGAGTATAGAAGTTGGAATTTTATTGATGGGAAAGTAAACAACCCGAAAGTTAAATTTCTGCAAAATATGTGCAACTTTATAGCTAATTGATGGAAAGAAGGGAATGACAACAGAATTTTTATAATCTCCTAAAATAAGAGTGTGGCTTTTAGTGTGTTGAGATGAGAATTTTTTAACTGCTTGATTAATAATGTTGGGTGAAAAGCCCCTGTCAATAGCTATTGCTTTTAAATAATTTAGTTCTTCATCAAGGGCTAGTTTGGAGGAGCAAACTTGAAGAGCACGGAAAACATAGGAATAAAATGAAGCTAACTTTTGTTTAGTCGGATGACATGATTTAAAGTGTGGTGGAAGGCAAACCGATGAAGGTTTACGGTAAACTGTAGTACTGAAGTTGGATGTGTTACGTGTGACCAGAATGTCGAGAAACGGAAGAGAATTGCAAGTCTCAAGTTCAAAAGTGAACTGAATAGCAGGATCAATAGAATTCATTGTTGAAAGAACTCTATTTAAATCATCTTTATTACCTTCAAACAGGGTAAAAGTATCGTCTACGTAGCGGAACCATGCCGGGAAGTTTAAAGTTTCAAACAATTTTGATTCATAATAATGCATGTAGATATCAGCCAGGATGGGACTGAGGGGGCTTCCCATGGCTAATCCCTCAGTTTGCTTGTAATATTTGTTTTGGAAAACAAAATGTGTTTGTTTCAAACAGAGTTGGGTGAGAGAAATTAGCTCATCAATTTCGATGCAAGAGAAATGAAATTCGCGAAGTCTGGTTTCTAGACATCTTAATGCACCCTCCACTGGGACATTGGTGAATAATGATTTTACATCAAAAGAAACCATGAGTAAATTACGAGGAGAAATGTTTTTAACCTTTTTTACAAACTCTATTGAATTTTTTATGGTGTAAATGTTATTGTCTAATAGAGTGGAAAATCTAGAAACTAAATATTTAGCTAATGGATACGAGGCAGTACCTAAATTTGATACAATAGGGCGGAAAGGAATACCACTTTTATGAATTTTGGGAAGAGCATATAATCTGGCACAATTCGCAACAGATGGGATAAGCGAATGTTTTAAGTTGCTTGAAATGATTTGCGAAGATTTGATCGCAGTTTTTATTTTGGATAAGTCCGAAGGTGAAGGTTCTTTAGGGATCGGATTATATGGTCCTTCGTTTAAGAGTTTAGTGACACCATCGATGTAAGTGTTCTTATCCATGACGACTATCTGGCCACCTTTGTCGGCCTTTGAAATGACAATATCCGGGTTAGAATGAATCTCGCGCATTGTAGCTCTTTCTCTCGCAGTCAGATTTGGTTTCAAAGGTTTATTATTGAATTTCACATTATGAGCGATAAGATGCCTAATCATTTCTTTCTGTGAATCTGAAACTTTACTGAACTTGAAAGCTTTTTCGATAGGAGCCAAAATCTTTGGAATCGAGGGTTTACAGGTTTGTGAGAAGTTAAAATTATATTTTAGAATTCTCTCTTGTTCTTCTGAAAGACTAACATTAGAAATATTAACTATTGGCTTGATGTTTACAATGGGAAGATTTTTTGAACTACTTGAACTGGAAGACTGTAAAAGAAGTTTTTCGAATTTAACTACAAGGGTGTTTTTATGACGGTTAACTGCATTCTCCGTTCTAGACCAAGACTTTTGTTCAAGGGCAGTGAATTTTGGATATGTTTTAGCGAGTTCCAGATGAAGCTTATAGAGTTCATGTTCAATTTTGGACAATTGTTGACGTGTATCCCTTATCACGGACCGAAGTAAGGCAAGTTTGCAATTTAACAGAATTCTTGAAACGCGACTCGAAGGTTTTTGATTAGATTTGATTTGAATAAAATTGGGGATCAATTTTTTACATTTACATTTAAGTAAAAAGTCAAGATGATTCAGGAATTTTTGCCGTTTCAGGCGTAATTTAGTGAAACGATTAACGGATGAAGGCATGATAAACAATGCAGAAAATCAAACTAAATTAACTGAGCAATAATAAAGTACACACAAAATAGCAGAAAAATCCCTCACTGAAATGAATAGAAAACAAAATGTTTGTAAGCAAAATGCATGAAATCAGACAAGCAAAGCACAATATCCAAATGTACAAAACATAAACATAACTTGAAAATTGCAAAAATGTACTCACCGAAACTCCTACAATCACAAAATGGCGGCCACACCGTGCAAAAAAGAAAGCAAAATGTAAGCCTGTTTGGGGCTTCTATAATTAAGACAACAATAACACGCCGAATAAATACTAATTCAGAAGTCAAACAACAAAAATCAGCGTTAATTTACAAAACTTTCACAGGACTAGTTTCGATGGTTTTACCGAACCATCATCTTCAGCTGCAAAACCGCAAATGAACAAGACAGGAAATAATGTTTAGATAAGATAAGAAAGCCTGGACAAGAATAAGCAAGTGGCGCCATCTGTTGGCGAAACCAGAACTAAAACATAATTTCTCTAAAAGCCGAAGGCAAATTTGGATTGGAATTAGGATCGTTAACTAGAACAGAAAGATTTTTATGAATGTGAAATGCCTCTAGAAAATCCAGTTCTCCAATGGAAGATGTTTTTTGAATAATTTTGGCAGCAGAAAAATTGAAAGTGTGATTTTCGGACCAACAATGTTGAGCAACAGAAGACTTCTGTGTTTCCTTTTTTCTAACATATGCCTCATGTTCTTTGACGCGAAATTTTAAGGCTCTCTTAGTTTGGCCAATGTAAATTAAACCGCACTGGCAAGGAATCCTATAAATACCCCAGGAATTCATATCCGGAATGGGGTCCTTGAGTATAGAAGTTGGAATTTTATTGATGGGAAAGTAAACAACCCGAAAGTTAAATTTCTGCAAAATATGTGCAACTTTATAGCTAATTGATGGAAAGAAGGGAATGACAACAGAATTTTTATAATCTCCTAAAATAAGAGTGTGGCTTTTAGTGTGTTGAGATGAGAATTTTTTAACTGCTTGATTAATAATGTTGGGTGAAAAGCCCCTGTCAATAGCTATTGCTTTTAAATAATTTAGTTCTTCATCAAGGGCTAGTTTGGAGGAGCAAACTTGAAGAGCACGGAAAACATAGGAATAAAATGAAGCTAACTTTTGTTTAGTCGGATGACATGATTTAAAGTGTGGTGGAAGGCAAACCGATGAAGGTTTACGGTAAACTGTAGTACTGAAGTTGGATGTGTTACGTGTGACCAGAATGTCGAGAAACGGAAGAGAATTGCAAGTCTCAAGTTCAAAAGTGAACTGAATAGCAGGATCAATAGAATTCATTGTTGAAAGAACTCTATTTAAATCATCTTTATTACCTTCAAACAGGGTAAAAGTATCGTCTACGTAGCGGAACCATGCCGGGAAGTTTAAAGTTTCAAACAATTTTGATTCATAATAATGCATGTAGATATCAGCCAGGATGGGACTGAGGGGGCTTCCCATGGCTAATCCCTCAGTTTGCTTGTAATATTTGTTTTGGAAAACAAAATGTGTTTGTTTCAAACAGAGTTGGGTGAGAGAAATTAGCTCATCAATTTCGATGCAAGAGAAATGAAATTCGCGAAGTCTGGTTTCTAGACATCTTAATGCACCCTCCACTGGGACATTGGTGAATAATGATTTTACATCAAAAGAAACCATGAGTAAATTACGAGGAGAAATGTTTTTAACCTTTTTTACAAACTCTATTGAATTTTTTATGGTGTAAATGTTATTGTCTAATAGAGTGGAAAATCTAGAAACTAAATATTTAGCTAATGGATACGAGGCAGTACCTAAATTTGATACAATAGGGCGGAAAGGAATACCACTTTTATGAATTTTGGGAAGAGCATATAATCTGGCACAATTCGCAACAGATGGGATAAGCGAATGTTTTAAGTTGCTTGAAATGATTTGCGAAGATTTGATCGCAGTTTTTATTTTGGATAAGTCCGAAGGTGAAGGTTCTTTAGGGATCGGATTATATGGTCCTTCGTTTAAGAGTTTAGTGACACCATCGATGTAAGTGTTCTTATCCATGACGACTATCTGGCCACCTTTGTCGGCCTTTGAAATGACAATATCCGGGTTAGAATGAATCTCGCGCATTGTAGCTCTTTCTCTCGCAGTCAGATTTGGTTTCAAAGGTTTATTATTGAATTTCACATTATGAGCGATAAGATGCCTAATCATTTCTTTCTGTGAATCTGAAACTTTACTGAACTTGAAAGCTTTTTCGATAGGAGCCAAAATCTTTGGAATCGAGGGTTTACAGGTTTGTGAGAAGTTAAAATTATATTTTAGAATTCTCTCTTGTTCTTCTGAAAGACTAACATTAGAAATATTAACTATTGGCTTGATGTTTACAATGGGAAGATTTTTTGAACTACTTGAACTGGAAGACTGTAAAAGAAGTTTTTCGAATTTAACTACAAGGGTGTTTTTATGACGGTTAACTGCATTCTCCGTTCTAGACCAAGACTTTTGTTCAAGGGCAGTGAATTTTGGATATGTTTTAGCGAGTTCCAGATGAAGCTTATAGAGTTCATGTTCAATTTTGGACAATTGTTGACGTGTATCCCTTATCACGGACCGAAGTAAGGCAAGTTTGCAATTTAACAGAATTCTTGAAACGCGACTCGAAGGTTTTTGATTAGATTTGATTTGAATAAAATTGGGGATCAATTTTTTACATTTACATTTAAGTAAAAAGTCAAGATGATTCAGGAATTTTTGCCGTTTCAGGCGTAATTTAGTGAAACGATTAACGGATGAAGGCATGATAAACAATGCAGAAAATCAAACTAAATTAACTGAGCAATAATAAAGTACACACAAAATAGCAGAAAAATCCCTCACTGAAATGAATAGAAAACAAAATGTTTGTAAGCAAAATGCATGAAATCAGACAAGCAAAGCACAATATCCAAATGTACAAAACATAAACATAACTTGAAAATTGCAAAAATGTACTCACCGAAACTCCTACAATCACAAAATGGCGGCCACACCGTGCAAAAAAGAAAGCAAAATGTAAGCCTGTTTGGGGCTTCTATAATTAAGACAACAATAACACGCCGAATAAATACTAATTCAGAAGTCAAACAACAAAAATCAGCGTTAATTTACAAAACTTTCACAGGACTAGTTTCGATGGTTTTGCCGAACCATCATCTTCAGCTGCAAAACCGCAAATGAACAAGACAGGAAATAATGTTTAGATAAGATAAGAAAGCCTGGACAAGAATAAGCAAGTGGCGCCATCTGTTGGCGAAACCAGAACTAAAACATAATTTCTCTAAAAGCCGAAGGCAAATTTGGATTGGAATTAGGATCGTTAACTAGAACAGAAAGATTTTTATGAATGTGAAATGCCTCTAGAAAATCCAGTTCTCCAATGGAAGATGTTTTTTGAATAATTTTGGCAGCAGAAAAATTGAAAGTGTGATTTTCGGACCAACAATGTTGAGCAACAGAAGACTTCTGTGTTTCCTTTTTTCTAACATATGCCTCATGTTCTTTGACGCGAAATTTTAAGGCTCTCTTAGTTTGGCCAATGTAAATTAAACCGCACTGGCAAGGAATCCTATAAATACCCCAGGAATTCATATCCGGAATGGGGTCCTTGAGTATAGAAGTTGGAATTTTATTGATGGGAAAGTAAACAACCCGAAAGTTAAATTTCTGCAAAATATGTGCAACTTTATAGCTAATTGATGGAAAGAAGGGAATGACAACAGAATTTTTATAATCTCCTAAAATAAGAGTGTGGCTTTTAGTGTGTTGAGATGAGAATTTTTTAACTGCTTGATTAATAATGTTGGGTGAAAAGCCCCTGTCAATAGCTATTGCTTTTAAATAATTTAGTTCTTCATCAAGGGCTAGTTTGGAGGAGCAAACTTGAAGAGCACGGAAAACATAGGAATAAAATGAAGCTAACTTTTGTTTAGTCGGATGACATGATTTAAAGTGTGGTGGAAGGCAAACCGATGAAGGTTTACGGTAAACTGTAGTACTGAAGTTGGATGTGTTACGTGTGACCAGAATGTCGAGAAACGGAAGAGAATTGCAAGTCTCAAGTTCAAAAGTGAACTGAATAGCAGGATCAATAGAATTCATTGTTGAAAGAACTCTATTTAAATCATCTTTATTACCTTCAAACAGGGTAAAAGTATCGTCTACGTAGCGGAACCATGCCGGGAAGTTTAAAGTTTCAAACAATTTTGATTCATAATAATGCATGTAGATATCAGCCAGGATGGGACTGAGGGGGCTTCCCATGGCTAATCCCTCAGTTTGCTTGTAATATTTGTTTTGGAAAACAAAATGTGTTTGTTTCAAACAGAGTTGGGTGAGAGAAATTAGCTCATCAATTTCGATGCAAGAGAAATGAAATTCGCGAAGTCTGGTTTCTAGACATCTTAATGCACCCTCCACTGGGACATTGGTGAATAATGATTTTACATCAAAAGAAACCATGAGTAAATTACGAGGAGAAATGTTTTTAACCTTTTTTACAAACTCTATTGAATTTTTTATGGTGTAAATGTTATTGTCTAATAGAGTGGAAAATCTAGAAACTAAATATTTAGCTAATGGATACGAGGCAGTACCTAAATTTGATACAATAGGGCGGAAAGGAATACCACTTTTATGAATTTTGGGAAGAGCATATAATCTGGCACAATTCGCAACAGATGGGATAAGCGAATGTTTTAAGTTGCTTGAAATGATTTGCGAAGATTTGATCGCAGTTTTTATTTTGGATAAGTCCGAAGGTGAAGGTTCTTTAGGGATCGGATTATATGGTCCTTCGTTTAAGAGTTTAGTGACACCATCGATGTAAGTGTTCTTATCCATGACGACTATCTGGCCACCTTTGTCGGCCTTTGAAATGACAATATCCGGGTTAGAATGAATCTCGCGCATTGTAGCTCTTTCTCTCGCAGTCAGATTTGGTTTCAAAGGTTTATTATTGAATTTCACATTATGAGCGATAAGATGCCTAATCATTTCTTTCTGTGAATCTGAAACTTTACTGAACTTGAAAGCTTTTTCGATAGGAGCCAAAATCTTTGGAATCGAGGGTTTACAGGTTTGTGAGAAGTTAAAATTATATTTTAGAATTCTCTCTTGTTCTTCTGAAAGACTAACATTAGAAATATTAACTATTGGCTTGATGTTTACAATGGGAAGATTTTTTGAACTACTTGAACTGGAAAAGAAGTTTTTCGAATTTAACTACAAGGGTGTTTTTATGACGGTTAACTGCATTCTCCGTTCTAGACCAAGACTTTTGTTCAAGGGCAGTGAATTTTGGATATGTTTTAGCGAGTTCCAGATGAAGCTTATAGAGTTCATGTTCAATTTTGGACAATTGTTGACGTGTATCCCTTATCACGGACCGAAGTAAGGCAAGTTTGCAATTTAACAGAATTCTTGAAACGCGACTCGAAGGTTTTTGATTAGATTTGATTTGAATAAAATTGGGGATCAATTTTTTACATTTACATTTAAGTAAAAAGTCAAGATGATTCAGGAATTTTTGCCGTTTCAGGCGTAATTTAGTGAAACGATTAACGGATGAAGGCATGATAAACAATGCAGAAAATCAAACTAAATTAACTGAGCAATAATAAAGTACACACAAAATAGCAGAAAAATCCCTCACTGAAATGAATAGAAAACAAAATGTTTGTAAGCAAAATGCATGAAATCAGACAAGCAAAGCACAATATCCAAATGTACAAAACATAAACATAACTTGAAAATTGCAAAAATGTACTCACCGAAACTCCTACAATCACAAAATGGCGGCCACACCGTGCAAAAAAGAAAGCAAAATGTAAGCCTGTTTGGGGCTTCTATAATTAAGACAACAATAACACGCCGAATAAATACTAATTCAGAAGTCAAACAACAAAAATCAGCGTTAATTTACAAAACTTTCACAGGACTAGTTTCGATGGTTTTACCGAACCATCATCTTCAGCTGCAAAACCGCAAATGAACAAGACAGGAAATAATGTTTAGATAAAATCCAAAATTCACTGCCCTTGAACAAAAGTCTTGGTCTAGAACGGAGAATGCAGTTAACCGTCATAAAAACACCCTTGTAGTTAAATTCGAAAAACTTCTTTTACAGTCTTCCAGTTCAAGTAGTTCAAAAAATCTTCCCATTGTAAACATCAAGCCAATAGTTAATATTTCTAATGTTAGTCTTTCAGAAGAACAAGAGAGAATTCTAAAATATAATTTTAACTTCTCACAAACCTGTAAACCCTCGATTCCAAAGATTTTGGCTCCTATCGAAAAAGCTTTCAAGTTCAGTAAAGTTTCAGATTCACAGAAAGAAATGATTAGGCATCTTATCGCTCATAATGTGAAATTCAATAATAAACCTTTGAAACCAAATCTGACTGCGAGAGAAAGAGCTACAATGCGCGAGATTCATTCTAACCCGGATATTGTCATTTCAAAGGCCGACAAAGGTGGCCAGATAGTCGTCATGGATAAGAACACTTACATCGATGGTGTCACTAAACTCTTAAACGAAGGACCATATAATCCGATCCCTAAAGAACCTTCACCTTCGGACTTATCCAAAATAAAAACTGCGATCAAATCTTCGCAAATCATTTCAAGCAACTTAAAACATTCGCTTATCCCATCTGTTGCGAATTGTGCCAGATTATATGCTCTTCCCAAAATTCATAAAAGTGGTATTCCTTTCCGCCCTATTGTATCAAATTTAGGTACTGCCTCGTATCCATTAGCTAAATATTTAGTTTCTAGATTTTCCACTCTATTAGACAATAACATTTACACCATAAAAAATTCAATAGAGTTTGTAAAAAAGGTTAAAAACATTTCTCCTCGTAATTTACTCATGGTTTCTTTTGATGTAAAATCATTATTCACCAATGTCCCAGTGGAGGGTGCATTAAGATGTCTAGAAACCAGACTTCGCGAATTTCATTTCTCTTGCATCGAAATTGATGAGCTAATTTCTCTCACCCAACTCTGTTTGAAACAAACACATTTTGTTTTCCAAAACAAATATTACAAGCAAACTGAGGGATTAGCCATGGGAAGCCCCCTCAGTCCCATCCTGGCTGATATCTACATGCATTATTATGAATCAAAATTGTTTGAAACTTTAAACTTCCCGGCATGGTTCCGCTACGTAGACGATACTTTTACCCTGTTTGAAGGTAATAAAGATGATTTAAATAGAGTTCTTTCAACAATGAATTCTATTGATCCTGCTATTCAGTTCACTTTTGAACTTGAGACTTGCAATTCTCTTCCGTTTCTCGACATTCTGGTCACACGTAACACATCCAACTTCAGTACTACAGTTTACCGTAAACCTTCATCGGTTTGCCTTCCACCACACTTTAAATCATGTCATCCGACTAAACAAAAGTTAGCTTCATTTTATTCCTATGTTTTCCGTGCTCTTCAAGTTTGCTCCTCCAAACTAGCCCTTGATGAAGAACTAAATTATTTAAAAGCAATAGCTATTGACAGGGGCTTTTCACCCAACATTATTAATCAAGCAGTTAAAAAATTCTCATCTCAACACACTAAAAGCCACACTCTTATTTTAGGAGATTATAAAAATTCTGTTGTCATTCCCTTCTTTCCATCAATTAGCTATAAAGTTGCACATATTTTGCAGAAATTTAACTTTCGGGTTGTTTACTTTCCCATCAATAAAATTCCAACTTCTATACTCAAGGACCCCATTCCGGATATGAATTCCTGGGGTATTTATAGGATTCCTTGCCAGTGCGGTTTAATTTACATTGGCCAAACTAAGAGAGCCTTAAAATTTCGCGTCAAAGAACATGAGGCATATGTTAGAAAAAAGGAAACACAGAAGTCTTCTGTTGCTCAACATTGTTGGTCCGAAAATCACACTTTCAATTTTTCTGCTGCCAAAATTATTCAAAAAACATCTTCCATTGGAGAACTGGATTTTCTAGAGGCATTTCACATTCATAAAAATCTTTCTGTTCTAGTTAACGATCCTAATTCCAATCCAAATTTGCCTTCGGCTTTTAGAGAAATTATGTTTTAGTTCTGGTTTCGCCAACAGATGGCGCCACTTGCTTATTCTTGTCCAGGCTTTCTTATCTTATCTAAACATTATTTCCTGTCTTGTTCATTTGCGGTTTTGCAGCTGAAGATGATGGTTCGGTAAAACCATCGAAACTAGTCCTGTGAAAGTTTTGTAAATTAACGCTGATTTTTGTTGTTTGACTTCTGAATTAGTAAATATCATTATATTAAAAAAATATTTTTATTTCATATAATAATCAACAGATGATAAAATAACAATCAAGAAAAACTATAATAAAGCAAAACTGAGCATAGGTGAACTTGCTATCCTAAGGAGGGTCCAGACACCAGACATAGAACTAAGATGTCCTAATTTTCACATAAGGGAAATCTGAAAATATCCTAAAAGCACTTATTTTTTGAAAGCTATCCAAATGTACTACATAGACAATCATAAAAACAAGTGCCATTGGGATTTCATGAAATATGGTCAAAACTATATTGAAATCTACGTAAATTAATTTACATTTATATCTTTAAACAGACACAAAAACATCATGTAAGCTCTTATTTCAATATTAATAATAAAAAAATGTCAGCAGAGATTTTAATGGCTAACAGAGAAAAAGAAATTGATTATAAAAAAAATCCCTCCTGAAACAAAAATTTAAACTAGTTTTAGGAGACTTTAAAATTATTAACATTAGAAACAGTCCCAACACTGACAGACATCAAGGCCTAAATATGAAATCGAAACAAGATTCATCACAGCAATTTAATTATTAAATTTCAATATATAAAATTCTGAATGTATCAAATTGTATGGTTTTTCTTAATTTGCATAACATATTTATTTTAAGTTTTCCTGTTCTCAACTTCTCAAATTTCCCTTCACATTCTCTCCAGGACATAAATTTAAAATTAAGTGAAGTGCTATTTAAATGTGTGATTATATCAGTTTATTCAGAGCGTGTTTCGCTAGCCTAGCACACGTTTCGTAATTTCGCGGTCACTCAAGTAAGCCTTTTGGCCTCATCCGTTTAGTATCACACTGATTAGAATTCTGTGATTTATAATAACAAAATTATCGAAAAAAAGCAGATTTAAAGTTGTTATATAAAGCTTTATTATTGCTGTAAGTTCATCTCAAAATCTAATTGTATTGAATCTCATTCTAATCGTCTAATGGTAATAAATATTATTATTATTTCATTAAATTAGTCATTACCATTATTTTGTTAACGAAACTATGTTATTAAAAATCACATTCCAGCCTGCAGACTTACAAAGCTAGTTTGTATTTATTATGTTTTGTTAAATTTTTCTCTTGTTTTCTTATTTCTAATACGAAAATACGCAAATATAAATGAAGAGTGAAAACACAGTTAAAAAATTCACAAATTATTTACGAGATTGATCAGAAATAGTGAGTGAAATATAAACATTGCATACATTTTGTTCTAAATAAATAGTGCACTAGATATGCATCCAGTACTGCATATTTATTTAGAACTTCATTTAAATGAAAGCAAAATAAATATTGAAAAAATCACAAATCTAGCAACTCATCTACTATGGGACAGCGTCCGACAAACATGTAAATTTTACTGTATCTATGGGGGGGGGGGACTAACGACTTTTCTCATTAGGAAATTTCAAAGAGGAGGCAAAACTGTTTCGGATCATGCCGGTCTGAAGGCTATATTATGAGAATTTCGGCCCAGTTTTAGAAGGTGAATAAAGGGTTATTTTGCACCCCTCTACCGTGCTGGTATTTATTTCACACCTGTGACAATTTGCCAGGTTCATCGTAGGATCTAAGTCAGTGTATGTATAAAAGTAGATAGATCTTACAAAATTTAATATTTAAAAATAGCATAGCATAAAAATACACAGGTTTCCATGCCACCCAGGAGGTACCGTGTCAGCTCGTTACCATAATGGTTCCCCAAAACTTGCATTTTTACATTCAGTTCTACATAATTACTATAATTTAGGTTTTAAAAGTAAAGTTTGTAGCTAGCCAAAGTAAAAATGTTTGTTAAAGGCCTATAATAAACTAACTTCATGAGATGGATTACAATGAAAGTTTCAGAAAAAAAAATTAAGCTGTTTAAATTTTTTAAGTGTTTACTTATATGATATAAAATACTAATAAAAAAAATAAGTTTAGGACATATTAATTATTTTGAATATGAAAAACAGGATAAAATACATCACTTACATAAATTTAATACAAGAGAATTAAAATTTTTAAAAAACAAATATACTAAATATATCATTCAAAACCAGACTAGTTAAAACTTTAGCTCTCATTATCTCAGACACATCCATTTACTTGAGTTTTCAATCTTAAAATTTTTTTTTATCATTTCCAATGGCTTGGCAAAAAATTACAAAAAATTAAAATTTTATAAACAAAGGTTACAAACAATAGAACTATGGTTAAACAGATTCATGGTTTTTTTTTATACAGACACAGTATTTTTATACAAATAAAGCAAAAATAAATTTTCTTAAAACAAACTTTATTACATGAATATTAAATTGTACTAAAAAAAATCATTAAACATTTTAAATCATGACCTGCAGAAGATTTTGGCAAGCTTCAGAAAGCCACTGTTATTTCAACATAATGAAGGTATTAAAAAATGAAACAGATTAAAATTGTGTAAGATGAAACCATATAACCTGACTAATGTACTTTGGTGTAGGAATAAAAACTCAAAAATCTTGGTCTTCTGTTTCTTATCATTAAAACATGCAAAATTATTTCCTGAACTTACTTTCCTTCATTTATCTTCCCACCTAAACTAGTATAAATAAACTTTCTGAAATCATATGTATTAAAAGGCTGATCAATATCCAAATGTCGGCTAAGTTGATGCACAAAATAGCATATAAATACACCAAAATTCGTACCATCATTTTGAACAGTGTGACTTGGAAATGAAACACACCAACTATCACTAATGTTTAAAATACTATTTATGACTTTTTGCCACAGCTGAATTAATGAAGATACTGAATTTTGAACTGAGTTAAAACCAAGCGGATCATAAAATTGAAACATTTTATCTTTAATTCTTGCTACCAGTAAAACCCAATGATTATTTTTTACAAGAACTGGAATAAAAAAGAAATCAACAGAAGCTAAACCCTCTTTTTGCCATACAGTTTGATCTTTACTACCTGATTGAAAGAAAGGTGTATGATAACACTTGGCTGCTACTGAAGAACCACAAAGACTAATAAAAAGGAAAGCATCAATAACATTGTCACTGAGCCAACCAGGCTGAAAATTTAAAGATGCAGATTTTAATGTTTGAATTTCCTCACATGGAATGTATGGATCCAGAGATTTTACATCCAAAAATGTTAGCGGTGTTTCTCCAACATATAAAATGCATTTTGAAATATCCTCATCAATAAGCTTGGGAGTAAAAGTACTTTTATTAATTGTGCACGCTAAATTAATGCCTAATAAATCTTCTTTAACGGTTTTTTTATTCTGAATATTCAGGTAAGTTAAAATTTTACGCTTTGCACTTTTTGAAGCAGTTGTACGAAACAAAGTCTGACGGGCTAATTTTAAATTTGGGGGAACACTGACAAATGGCATTTTGTCAGGAAATTCTTTCAGATAGTTCGACTCTATTACACCTTTACAATTAGAAACAATTTCTTTCAAATTTTTTGTTATAGTAGGCAACAATATTTTTTTAACTGTTGGATTAGGCAGCATAACCTGTAATTCAGATATTAAAGTCTTACAATTATCAATTTTATGTTCTAAGTTACATGCTACTGCATTCGAAATAACAGACTTTGTACCTGTTTGTATGGCTGATGAACAGCTTTCGCTTTTATAAGTATCTGTTACGAAGAAGGATGGATCTCTTTGTCTGACTGAATGTACTTTATGAATGTGTTTACATAATGGACTGAAATCTGGACAATTACAATTATATAAATGACTACACAAATTAAGGCAAGATAAGCTAATACATTTAGAGTAACAGTGATCAGTTTGAGGACATAACTCATATAAGCATTTAACTGTATACTGAATATTAGAAGTCTGTGATTTTAGAATCCACAACAAAAAACCAGCCCGTTACATCACTCTAAAATTTTTATTCCCGAATCATGTCGCTTATTATATGTAGGTGGACAAGTACTCTGGATTGATCTTTACATTACGGTAACTGGTAGTTTGGCGACATTTTGAAGGCGATAAAGGTTACTACCTGGGACTTTGGTAATAATGTGAGCAGTACTGAGTTCCGATTACGCATTATTTTGTGTGGGGGAAATGAGAGATCATGGGATATGTCATGTGATATTAATGGACAAATTACGGTTCTTTAATTGGAAAAAGGGGGGGAAATCGGGAAAAAATCTGGAAATTTTGTATTTGGCTTTATTCTGTGTTGTGTGAAATAGTGTTTGTGAATTTTTGGATCCCATGGCCGTAAGTAAAGTGAATTCGAAATGGGTATTTAGTGGTATTGAAAAGGATAGTAAGAAATGTTTTTTAAGGTTGTGTGAGAGAGAAATAAACATGTTTTATTATGTTATTTATTTTACCTGGTATCTTGCTTTGAAAGATAAGTATGATTTTAAAGATTCTGAAAGAGAATGAAGAAAAGTGTATCCGCCACGTAATGAAGATTCTGAAGGAGATTAGGTAAGTTAGTATTTTTAATTATTTTTATGCATTGTTGGAAATGTAAGGTGGAAAGGAATTTGGTATTATTGGGAAAATTGTTATTAGCAATGATTTAGTTTAAAGTAATTAGGATTGTAAGGTAATTTTTATTAATTGAATGTATGTGCTCATGTATATTTTAAGTGGTGTTTTTGAATTTAATTATATTTTAATGAAATGATAGTTATTTTGTGAATTTTATACTTGTAGGAATTTGGTGTATGTTTAAGTTGAAATAAATGTGCATGGAAATAATTTAAATATTTGATAATAAATATTTGTAATGCTTCATGTATGAATTCGTTGGTGACGTGTATAATGTAATAGATGATTTAGAGGTAAAAGTTTTTGGATATTTTATTTATTTTATATGTGGAAATGTTCATATTTGTAAAGGGTAAATACTTTTTCGCGATCATGTAATTTCACATATGTTCTTTTTACCGGGTTTAAAGATTGAGAAAATTGTCATGTATTTTCGAGAAATTTTTTTAATTTATGAGATAAAAGCAGTGTACATGGATATAGTGAAGAGTGTGCGCAATGCCATTTTTGTGCAATTCTGGGATGTTTTTTTAAGTAAAAATAAGGCGACGTGTACATGGTTCAGTGATATTTTAATGAAATGATAGTTATTTTGTGAATTTTATGCTTGTAGGAATTTGGTTTACGTTTAAGTTGAAATAAACGTGCATGGAAATAATTTAAATATTTGATACTAAATATTTGTAATGTTTCATGTATGAATTCGTTGGTGACGTGTATAATGTAATAGATGATTTAGAGGTAAAAGTTTTTGGATACTTTATTTATTTTATATGTGGAAATGTTCATATTTGTAAAGGGTAAATACTTTTTCGCGATCAGGTAATTTCATATATGTTCTTTTTACCGGGTTTAAAGATTGAGAAAATTGTCATGTATTTTCGTGAAATTTTTCGAATTTATGAGAAAAAAGCAGTGTACATGGATATAGTGAAGAGTGTGCGCAATGCCATTTTTGTGCAATTCTGGGATGTTTTTTTAAGTAAAAATAAGTCGGCGTGTACATGGTTTATGTGTATGTGTTATTTTGAAAAACGCGTAAGGTGTATGGTATTGTGCACTTTTTCCGAATTTTGCAGTGAATATTTGTCATGATTAAGCAGTTTTGTTTGATAAAATTTCTAGCATAAGTGTAATTCGGCTAGTAGATTGTTGGAAGAAGTGTTCAGTAGATAAGAAGAAAAGAAACGTGTCTTTACTTCGTGAAGACAAAATGGCGGCAGGGAAAAAAAAAATAGAGGGTTGCTGTAGGGGAGTTGGTCGTCAAATTTTCGCCAAGTTACCGTAATGTAAAGATCAACCGTACTCTGCTTGTAATTAGTTTTAATTTTATAGCTGTGAGCCATGTATGTATCCTCTTCAATTTTTAAAAGTACTTCAATTAATTTATCTAAACGCCTGTTAAATTTTCGTCTAAAATATGTAGTTTTTAATTTATTATGAAACGATTCACAATACATATTGGTATCTGTGAACGCATGAGGGAAGTTTCTATGGGCCATTGACCAAAGAATAGCACGGCTATAGTAATGTTCTTCAAAATATTGTATAAAAGATGGTGCAATAGTTCGAAACTTCTGAAGGAAATTATCCATCATCACTATGAATCGAGCAGAATTGGTTTCTTCAAGTAATACTACCATATTAAAATAGATTTCATCTTTAAGTTTTTGATTAGAAACCATTCGGCACAAATTACGTTGCCAAGCACGATGCACATGCCATTTACATAACAAATGTGTAATACCAGGACCAAATACTTTATCAAATGCAGGATGGGTAGTCTTATCATCATCTGTCATAAGACAATTGACATAAAGTTCCGGTATTACACATTTGATACTAAGGAATAAATTATACATTGTATCCTGGTCTAACTGATTTGTAATGAAATGCGCTACAGGATAACCACTACCAAACTCATCAGGAACGATTAAATTTAATAAATAAAAATCATATTGATTTGTGAGTAGAATCAATACATAAAATCCTGGAGCAACCTTTAATCATCTTATCTTTCTGCTGTTTAGTCTGCAATCCTAATGCAAAAGACTCATTTGTAGAAGAAAGTTCATCAAGCCCTTTTGGACCGTACAATGTTGGCCTTCCTTGTGGTTTATAAATAAGTACTGGATCATATGATTCTTGCCTGAGTTTTTCAACTATTGTGGCAACTGAAAGTGAATCATCACCAGGAAAGGAACATACTAACCGCTTTTTGTAAGTGTTTATCACTCTTCGTGTTACAAATACATCTTTATCATATATGCCCTCCCTATTATCCCGCAGTCCACTTCAATCTCTGATAAATTCTTGAATTCGATCCGTGGATACACCTAACTGTGCATAAGCTTTAATTTTGTTACGGCAACTCAGACTAAGTTGGTGGAACCTGCTATTTTCAAAAGACAATTCATGATTATGATTCGAATAAAATATGGCTGTGACAAGGTGCGATTCTTCACAAACTAAAATTTTTGACGGACACTTAAAGTTGGAAGGTAAAGTATCTTTTAGATTTTTTCTACTGGAAACAGGAACTTTCTTTTTATGCATTACATTAAATTGACAACAGTAATAATGAAAAGTTTTATCATTCCTACATCTACTTCCAGCAGACTTTTTATAAGAACTGAATGTCTGCTTACTATGCGATTCTAACCAGAATTGAAATTCTCCTATTGATGAAAATGTAAGTTCTTGCATAGCCATCTCATAATCATGATATTCAGCCAAATGTTTATTACATTCATTATCAGAACAAAATATTTCCTTACAATCAGGAATAACACATGGCTTAGAATTATTAGATGTAGGATTTTTAATACTACAGATCTTTTTATGATGAAAAAGGTTACTGCGGCTTTTACAATCTCTCTCACACCGGTCACAAATATATGCCTTTGGAATACATTCAGCTGATGGTGCTTTGCAACATTTTTTATGATTGGAAAATGATTGTCTAGTGGAGTACGACTTCATGCAAACTTCACACACTCTGGGATATTTCATTTCTATAATACCTTTACAGTTACATTTATGATTAAATAAGGACTGTTTAGAAGAAAAAGGTTTCTTACATTTAGGGCAAATCTTAGATTTTCCATTAGAAGCACAATTTTCTTTATCATAATTACTCACAAGTTCAATTTTATTGTTATTTTCAGATTTATTTGGACTCTTAGCACCCCCAAACTTAAAGTTTGAACATTCATTATCATCTTCAAAAAGTGAAATCGATGAAATGGTTGAAAAACAGCCGAGAGATCGAAGATCAACAACTGTAAGATCTGATGAGATGAAAGAAGCCGAGTCTAAAACAGGAGAACTAGAATAGGTGAGAACCTGAAAAGCAGATTCAGAATTGAGCACAGAAGCAACAGAAAACTGAGGAACAGATGCAATGGCATCAACATTATTTGGACCAATGTTAACAGCACTTTCAAAAAATGGAAAATCTGATAATGCAGATGAAATGGAATTAATTGCAAGCTCAGAAGCAACTGTAACAGGATACAAAGAACCAGAAAGCTGAGAAACAGATACACTTGGATCAGCAGAAAAATGAGAAACAGATGGAGTACTGGAATTCTGAGAAACTGGTGCAGTGATGTCAAGAATACTCGAAACACTGTCGGCTATAGGCTCAAGAACTGGAAAATCCGATAACAAGAAACCACTGGGATGATTATCCAAAGACGTGTTGGTAAAACCATATTTTAAAACATCTGAATAAAGAGGTTTAGAAAGAACATCAGGAGAATCCAACAATACTGAAATACTGGGATGGTTATCCAAATCAGTCAAAACACCTGGTAATGCTAAAGCATTAGGGCGACTATCCAATGTAGTACAGACATGCGAGAAAGTTTCAAAACACTTGAATAAAGTGGTTTCGAAGGAACACTTGAAGGAGCACACAAAACTGAAACACTAGAATCTGATAAGCCTAAAGTATCAGGATGACTATCCAAAGTGCTGCAAACAGAAGAAACCCGTTTCAAAACACTTGAATAAAGAGGTTTAGAGTGAGTACTTGAAGTATCTGAAATGACAGAAGCACGAGGATAATTATCCAAAATCGTGATAGGTACAGAAGGATGTTTTCCTGAAACAGTGGATAAAGCTGGAAACTCAATAGCAGATACAGAGGAAAAAGATGTAGCACTTACCTTTGGAAGGGATTTCACACTCAAAACGCTCTTTATGTCCTTCACAAAAATTCTCCCAAGCTGTGCAATACCCTTACGGTTCAGATGCAATCCGTCTCTTGACAGACAAGTACTCCAATAGTACTCACCAGATCTGCAAAAGGAAAAAGCTTCTCGGCCTTTGAATGCTTCGAAAAGATTAGTGTTTATCCGAGCTAATTTTCTGTTCAGCTTCTTTAAACTGTACGGGTTGAAACCATTCTCGAATAAATTTCGTTCACGCGGGAGGACACCTGAAAAGAGAATGATCTTCGGGTTTAAACGCTCAATAACATTATACAGACAATCATATTTATGATGAATATCATCCAAAGTGTCACAAGAGTTACTGGTACCAACGTGAACCAAAACTAACTCAAATTGATTGTCTATCAAGGTTATCTTGCGTGTCAACCTTTCAATCGTAGCACCCGGAAAACAATGAAAATGAACTTCATAATCCAGTAAATTCAGCAATAAATATTCTTTTAAATATTTTATCATCGAATCTCCGATTATAAGTATTTTCACTTTTCCTGTTTGCTTAGACAAAGACATAATAAAAATAATACAAATAACAAAATCAAATTAAGAATTAGCACGTGCAGAAAAAACACTCACCGACGAAAATGGCGGAATACGATTTCTATTTTTACTAGATTTACGTATTTGGCGTGAAAAAGATAACCCTCCAACCAATCACAGCAAAGTACACTTTTCCGTAAACATTTGGCGTTTGGCTGTACATAATTGTTCAAACTCCGTCTTTAAGAAGCAAACTTTAGCTAAGTTTAAAAAAAAAAAAAAAAGAATGAATTCCTGCATGGTAATGTGTATGCCCTTATCTTGAGACCTAACTAGAAAAGACATATATCATCACAAAGATGTACATAATATTTTAACTAAAGTAACATTAAATATTACCGTTCCCAAAAAAAATTCATGTATATTTCAGAAAAACAGTAATTGACAAAATTATAAATCCATCATACACAGTGTGAGAGCATTTCAGCAAAAATAAATTATACAGTTTATTTTTCTTAAATATTTGTTAAATATAAAATTAATTTATTAATTTAACCGTTGAAATTTATTATAGTACAAGTTGAACAAATTCCGTCACTGTATTTTTATTTGCTCGTAGCTTTAAGTTTGAGACCTGAAAAAAAAAAAAAAAAAAAAAAAAAAGTCGGGGATCTTTGTTACAAAAATCACAATCTATACTCGTCGATGATCAAGAGATCCCCATTTTTCCCTCACAAGAAATTCCTAAGCACGAAAAGGGGGGGCCTCCGAAGGGTGTGAGTTGCTGATAAGAACGCACTACTGATAAGGAATGTGGCGTCTCTACGGAATAGTTACGAAGAAAAGAACCACATGACCTGCTACTATTACCAACTATTGTATAATGCTAGAATCTTATGAAAAATAATAAATAAAGAAATTTAATGACACTCTAGTGATAGAGAAACAGATATTTTATAGAGAACAGAATGTTACTTATCTGAATATTCTGTGTCAGGGCCTCTTTTGGATTTCTCGTGTTCATAGTGAACAGCTAACAAAACACCTGAAGTTTCGAAGAAGCGAAGTTTCCTTTTTCAATTTGATGAATGAGATATTGCATAGGAAAGGTGCATTTAACTATTTTAGAGAGTTGAAAACATTTTTGAAACACTTATTTAAAAAATTTCGGAGCTGTGTTTAGACACTGCCTCCAGCTTTCGTGATCGCAGCGCTCCAGTTACAAGCAGACTGACTCCTGGTCAAGCAAAGTAAACAAATGGATTGTTTTGCAGCAGCTAAATCTTTTTGCCTTTTCAGGGGGGTTAACTGTTTTTGATTAATATCAATACTGGAAAACAGAGGGCGCCACAACTCCATTTGAACAGATAGTCAATTATCATTTGAGGAACATTTAATTCTGCATTAAACCGGTTAATTTTTTGCCTCAGGAAATGAGGTAACATTTACAGTTTCCCCATGACACAATTCATTCGTTAAAACATTTGCAAAGAAGAGCATTGTAAAGGACCAATGAAAGCACAAGAGAAAAAAGGGAAAGACACCTTTTGATGGAATTACAAGTTTTCAACGTGTCTGGAACGTACTGCGGCCTGAGACATACTTCTAACTACGGGGGTTGAGAAAAATTCCTCAAACTACCTGAAACCCCCAAGACAAAGTCCTATGAGGACAGGTTTATAACAAATAAATCCTACGCTAGTGCCCTTAACACTGGACTCTCTCCGGAGGCAAAACAGGTGTTAAAAAAATCTTACGGACTTAGTCTTGATATTTCGAGACTCTGAAATTCCTTTCCTTACTAAATTAAGCGGCAAAAATAACTCACTGAAAAGGAATCAATTACCAGTTCTACGCATGGATAATTTCACTTCAAGTTGTGCTCCTATTCGTGTGATGATTTGGAATGCCTGTGGCCTCCACAGAAGGTTATCGGAACTGCAAAATTTCTTCATCGAACACGACGTAGATGTCAGAATCATCTTCAAATCCCATGCTTTTCCTGGACAAAGACTTTATATTTCTAATTACCGATCATACAGATGTGATCGCTTTAGTCATCGTGGCTGTGGTGCTCTCGTATATGTTCAAAAGGACTCTGACTCTTGCTTAATCAATGAAAAAAAAAACGGACTTGAAAAGAAATGTGTAATTTAGTGAAATTTACAGCCTTCCCAAAAATCGGCTGACAAATGAAATTTTGGATGGAATCCTCACCCTGGATTAACCGATATTTGTTGCAGGAGATTTCAACTCTGAACACAAGAACTAGAACTGCAGGAAAAGCAATACTAATGGTCACGTGCTACATCGCTAAATTTTAAGTAACCCAACTGCAATCCATGCTTCTCATAAATACACCTATAGAACAGCCAACCTTAAGCGTTCTGACATCTTGGACTTGATACTTTCAACTAATTCAGTCCCAGTTACAATAGAAGTAAAACACAAACTGAGCTCTGATCATTTACCTGTACTTGCGCTATCCTGGGAATCCAAAGATTAAGCTCTTGTTTTACGAAAACGATTACGGCTGGAGACTCTTCCATAATTTACTAAAAGCTCCCCTCTAATTTTCATGGACTTTAATAGTGCTCGTGACATCGACGCAGCAGTCGAAACTCTCATTACCAGCATTCAGGATGCAATCAATGAGGCCTCCGAAACTGTCAATACCCCAGACTGCATTTTCAGGCTTCCTAGCTCAATCAGAAACATGATGCGTCAGCGTAAACAGACTTTAATCTTTCACTTTACTCATGATCCTGCAATTAAAAGGTTAAACAACAGACTTAACAGAGAGATTAGAACCCCTATTAAACGGCATAAGTAGGGTATTTGTGACTCAACTCCATTGATAGCTCTTTTGGAAAACCATTAAGAGCTTTAAATATTCCTTTGTCAAAGGCCAACTATAAGCGGAAATAACATAGGACCTAAATAAAGTAAGTAAAAATTTTCCACATTATCTGAAGGATCAGTTTACTACAAATATGTGGCCAACTTTGACAGCAACTAGAACTGAAAGTGCAGCGTCACGTTCGTGATTGACTCGACTCACCATCAGCACGCAACATTCCAATCTTAGCCTCGCCAACTGAAACTGAGGATTTAATCAAGAAATTGAAACTTAGGGAAGCCCCTGGATTAGAGGGAATAACCACTGCAGCCATCAGAAATCTCATCACCAAATTAACGTCGCTAATCACTGTCTGTCTCCATAACTCATACTTTCCTGCTCAGTGAAAAAAAGCTAAGATAATCCTAATCCCGAAGCCTAACAATGACTACACCAAGCCTGAAAATTACCGTCCCATAAGTCTGCTGCCGGAACTTGGAAATATTTTTGAGTGAGTCATTTTCAGAAGAATGCAGAAATATCAACATCTACTCCCTCGGGAACAGTTTGGCTTCCGACAACACCTTTTGATGACAAAGCAGCTGACCAGAATTAGAAGTTTTCCAGTTCAACCCTTCACTGCAAGTCAAATGTGGCTCTCCTCATGTTGGACGTGGTAAAAGCCTTCAACCGCATCTGGCTTGAGAGACTTCTCTTCAAACTTATTGGATTCAATTTTGATCGAGAATTGATCCTGCTGCTCCACTCTTTTCTTTCTGGAAGGAGCTTCCGAGTTTCAGTGGGAAATGAATTATCTGATGAAACTCCCATCTTAGCGAGAGTCCCTCGAGGCTCCCTTATCGGGCCCATTTTATATCTGTACTTCGTCTCTGACTTCTTAAAACCTCTTTCTAGCCACTGTTTTTTGCTGCCATGCTATGCTGATGACACGGCTAAGCCATTAAATCGGCAAATGTCAATCACGCCATTCAGAAGCTGCAGGATAACATCCCTGCCATCGAAGAATGGCGCAGCCGTTGGAAAGTCGCCATTAACGCCCAAAAGTTTCAGCTGCTAATAATTAGAAAATACAAGAGGAACCGTGTCATCAAGAAAAACCTGCTTCTATTCAACGAGCCTGTTCGATTGTAAAAAAAAGCAAAATAATTGAGAGTCTACATTAACGACCGCCTCACCTGGACAGACCTTGTTGATTTTGTCAGACACAAAGCTCTATATGTCATGCACTCCCTGCTTCCCATCATCGGAAGATGTTCTAAGCTCGACCTAACCAAGAAAAATTTAATATATCTCTCAGTAATCAGACCCAGTCTCACTTTTGCCTCCCCGGCATGCACGGCCGTTACAAGAAATGAAATTTATAAACTTCAAACGGTGAAGTCAAAGTTCCTGAGAGTCATGACTAACGCTCACTATTATGTGAGAAATGCGCTTCTGCACACTAACTTAACCCATTCTCACTTTTGCCTCCCCGACGTGCGCAGCTGTTACAAGAAATGAAATTTATAAACTTCAAACAATGCAGTCAAAGTTCCTGAGAGTCATGACTAACGCTCACTACTATGTGAGAAACGCGCTTCTGCACACTAACTTAAAAGAGTTCAACCCCTGGAAAGTTTCCTGAAAAAAGCAAATGAATGCTTCTTTAAAAATGCCAAGGAATGTACGACAATGAAGTATTTTGGCACCTTCCACTGTGAAATTCTGGAAGAAGATCGAAACTTGCGTCCACTTGCGGCTTTCATGATGGATGATAACTTTCCCGCTTCAACTCTACTGCATTAGACAGCCTAAAGACCCTGACAGCCAATCAGGATTCGACTGCCTCAAGTCAAGACTAACTTCGCTCTGTTCTCATCTAGTGGACTGTAAAATATTCCTAAGTGCTCACTTTCAATTTTGTCATATTGTATATATTTTTCTAAGCATTTTGACATATTACATGCCTACTTTTGGATAAATTTGAATGGGTAATTCCCAGATACTGTTTATGCGCCCACTGACTTAAGATGCTAGCTGCTGCTTCTGTGACACGAGTTACCTCTCTTTACCTCCATTCATCTCCCTGCCTTCGGCTTACATCAGTCATGAGCCTTTACTGTCATGCGTCCTCACGGACACCACCTCAGCGAGTCGGAACAAATTATGTAAACTTACACAATAATCTCGGCATATAGTACCTCCGCAAACAACAACCCATTGTGTGCGGAAGATTGTTGACAACACTGACGAACGTAATATCACAGGAGAAATCTGTGTAACTGCACGTTTTATGGCAGCTTTCAGTTCTCACAAATCTCGGTGTTTTGATGTGTACACCTCAGATTTCAGAACCAGAAATTCATCGGAGTGAGGTGGTGGCCATAACACTATGCATAACGGTGGCCATAACATTATACATAAGACTATTCCAAAGTGCTGTTGCAACACTTGCCGGACACATGTGGAGAAGTGTAGAGGAACACCATCTTGCACCCATGCAATGTCATTAACGATATTTCGCTGCTAGTATTGCCAGATTGAATGATTTTTCACGAATTGTTACTTTCGACAAACCTGTGCTACTAAAATTTATGTGTATGCGGTTTTGTGAAATTTTTTCTACTCTATCATTACCTTGTGCTACTTACGTTAAAACGATACATCTACTAAAATTAATTTATAATAAATAAATACAAAAAAAAATATTTACACTAAACCATCTGGGAAGCCTGACATCATTGAAAAGGGGCAAACAATTGTGCCTATCTCCAATGTTTTCATGTGTTTTATTGATTGTTTTGTTTAAAGTTGGCCAATAAGCAATGCAGCTGTAAAAAGGGTATTTTCACTTAGAGTCACTTAGACCAAAACCAAACATCGAAAAATAATGTGTTTAGAACTCATATATTCTGCACTTTGAAGATGTCAGGGAAAGAAAAAGAATTCTGCTACGTTTACCTTGTACCATCACTACCCATACATAGTATACTTAGCTTAGATATTTATAAAAAGAAAGAATTGAGCATAAAAGGTCAAGAAAATGAACGGAATAATGAAGAGTTATTGATTCAATTTTCTTTTAAATAATTGTAAAATAAAAATGAGCATTTTTATGGTTTTGCCCCCCCCCCCTAAAGCCTAATCAAATATGTTATGATAATATGCCATGTAATATATTTTATTTTAGTTCGAGTAATAGTCGATTTATTTCAAAAGGGAAAAAAATGATCAGAATTATACAGGTGAAACAAAATGGAGTAATTCGGTGGGAAAATATTTTTTTCAATTATACTAGATAAAATGTTTTCATAGCGTAGTGGAATATGACTACCGCAGATTCTTTCGAAGCAGTATTTATAAGAATATAAATTAACGCTAGCTCTATAAAACGATTATTTCCACAGATACACAAAATTAACTAGAATCATAATTCTTAGAGAGTATTCACTAGGTTTTTTCTACAATATATTTTATTTCAAATGTTAGATTAATTTTTAAATGCAATACTTTTAGAACTTATGCATACTGTCTAAGCAAAATTAAATTAAAATTTATTAAGCCATGAATGTCTATTCATAATCTGAATAACTATCTCACAGTATCTATGAAATTCCAAGACATCATTCTCTGTGTAACTTTAAAATTCCAAGACCCTTTTTTCCCTTATTAAAATTCTGTTAAAAAATGCAAAGAACTTTTATTTATTTAACTTATAGTTAAATAATTTTTTCTTTGCCATGCTAAAAAGTACGTAGAGGGAATATTATATTTATATATATGTGTGTGTGTGAGAGAGAGAGAGATTAAAATATCATAAATGTAGTAATAAGAGAAAATACGAGGAGAGGATTTAGTAGAAAAATTCACTAATATTCAAAGCTGGAAATTGCTGCGTTGTAGATAACTGGAAATGGCAGACATACTGGTGGTATCTTACTAGATGTAATTTTTGAAGAATCACAAAATCTTGATAATCCGAACACATCGTTATTACTTGTTGATGACTCTATGGCAACGCAGAGCACAATGGGGGCAATCGGCACTCCACAGTTTTAATTACGACGTATTACATTTTTAATAATGACTAGAAGCAGCCGAGCAAGAGACTTCTTTTAGCTAGCAAGCGTAGACAGCAAAAGAAAGTGCGTAATATTTGCAGCAGAATTTATAATCTCAGGGCGCTTTCTTTTAATAATACACAACGATTAGCCAAAAGTTTTCGCAATGCAGCTACTGAAGGTAAGGTGTAGATGCCTTGAGGGTGGTTATGCTTTAATTGAAAATTAGAAATTAAAAGGTCTATTGCCAGTTTGTTCCAATTTGTTAATAAATCTTTATAGTTTGTATATTTATATGTATATTTTATATCCTAATAATTTTATTATCTATCTATATGCATATATATAGTATAGTACGTAATTTCAAAAATTCATATTCAAACTATTATAAAAATAAATGTGTAGTCGAATGGTTTGCCTTTTGTATAAATGGAGATTCAAAAATTTTTCTTTGAACTCATGAAGCAAAGTTTGTATTGTATTACTGATAGATAGGACAATTCCGTAAAATCAACAGTAAGAAAAGGAAAATATTGCAGAAAAGTGTAAAACAGAGTTATGTATTATCGTAAAACTAATAACGATGACTTATTGCTTTACAAAGTTTGTTCTTAAGCCAGTTTTTCTTCTATTTCTATGGCGGTAACGAAGTGATTTGTAGCCTGAGCGCCATATATTGACCAAAAAAATCCATTCTCCTGATTTTAATATTGCTAAACAATCAAGATAACTTTAAAATAAAAGCAAAATTAGTTTTATTCATAACAGCACAAATAACGGGGATTTTATTAGCAATCAGAAGCTGATAAAGTAAAATAAGTCAACCAAGCAAAACGGAAAATTCACTGAAAGACATTAAGCAATAAATAATGAATTAGAAAAAGGAACTGCCAACTCAAAAAAATTTGTGCAAAAGTGCTAATATTCCAAACGTGAGGAAGCAGATTAATTTTGAAATAATAAAACTAAATTAACTGAGAATTCATTAAAAGAAAAAAAAAAAGGAATATTTAAACAATGGATAATTAGCAATATAGTTTGAAAATTTTTCTTCAAAACTAAGATACGTAATTAAAATGCGTAAGAATAGAATTACAGTCTGCAACTTCCGAAACCACTGGAGACTAAATTAGTGATGAAGTCAGGAACACACACAATTATGACGTCGTCAAAATCACATGATCTCTCTTGTCATGTGCTACTTTATGCAATTTTTTTATTCAAATCCTGCTACTTCAATTGAAAATTTTATGACAAGACTGTTCGCTGCTGCAGTTCTTGAATTATGTAGTTCTGCAACATTATTGGATATCGAGCACTTGTGATGGAGTACGTTTCCATACCTGTCAAAATGACCTTTTCGAAGAACAACAGACCGAGAACGATTGTGCGGCACATCCCACAGTCGCGTTTTCTTCGTGTAAAGGCGCTAGTGCCATATCCTGAGGATTTTCATCAGCCCAGAACGCAGTTCTTGAAGTTGACGTTCCAAGTAAAGAAGAACGCGCCTCATTCGTCCATTATATCCGCCGCGGCTACCTGTTATCTCCGGGTCTGGGTCATAATCCAGACAGCCGAAATCCCGACAAGCCAGAATCCCGACTGTCCAAAACCCCGACAGGGCCGAAATCCCGACAATCCAAAGTCCCGACACGGTCAAAATCCCGAGTGTCCAGAATCCCGACAGGGTCGAAATCCCGACTGTCCAAAATCCCGACAAGTTAATATCTAAATACAAACACTCAATTTAGCTTAATAAAATACAATTTTTAACTAACTATTACATATTACTAATTAAAAGTTTAAATCAAAAAATCATAAAAATTATGTCATTACTTAAATAATTTTTAACAAATTGAAATGACCGTTAAAATTTGAAATGAAGATTTATAAAATTCTTTTTATTAAGAAAAAGAAAACATCACTTACACATGCAAAAGACATATTTACAGTGACACATTGTGAGCGATAGCACGAAGATGTTCCATCACAGGTCGATTATCACGATCGTCCGCAACAGTCATAATTCTCCTTTCTCTGTCATCATCTACCTTCCTACGTTTTGGTTGTTGTTCTCCGCGAAGAATGCATTCAACTTGGTATTCCACATGCTCCTGTTCTTTTTGAAATCCTTCTATGATGTTATAAACGCCAACATAGCCCGTCCAATTAAGGTCTCCCATCTTCTGTGCAAATCCTCGACAGCATTTTGAGTGCGCGGAGCATTTATAGCTGCCTTTTCTAGATCACTAATGATTCTAGATGGCCTCAGTTCAATATTATTTTCTTCAGCGAAATCAATTAAATCTTGGAATAATCTTTTGTAATTTTCTTCAGATTTGCTAGTCATCAAAGCATATACTAGTTGCAGCTGTGGAAGTATGTTAAGGGGTCATTAGGCCTTATTGGGATTTCGCCCGTGTCGGTATTTTGACCCTGTCGGGATATTGGACAATCGGAATTTCGACCCTGTCGGGATTTTGGCTAGTCGGGATTTCGACCCTGTCGGGATTTTGGCTTGTCGGGATTTTGGTTTGTCGGGATTCCGTCTGTCGGGATTTCGGCTGTCGGGATTATGTCCGGATACCGTTATCTCCATCGTATCTGATGAGGAATGATGATGATCTCTTCTTTGCAAATGCTTTTACACTGGCAATTTTCTTTATACGTGTATCATCGCAACGCCATTTATGGTCTTTTAATGCGCTGATCAGTTTGCGAAGGAAAAAAATGGTTGTTGCCATTAGAAAATGTAGAAATTTTTTTCACTGTTCCGTGGGAGCTCTGTTGTTTTAAATCATCACTATCTGGAGCGCATACCTTCAAATAACAATATCTGAAATTTCATTTCGATTTATTGAGCAGATAGACAGCTAGGTTATCATATGTCCGGGAAGTATTTTTGTGATTACCCTGTATATACAGAATCGCTAGATATAATTTTATGAAACAAAGAAAAACGCAGTTCTTAAGAACACTGTTCTTTAAATTGAAAGTTATTAATACCGAGTCTGACAAAGTCCATATTAAATAATCAACGTGCTTAAACCGCACGGACTAGCACAGCGTGGATCTAAAAAATCTCCAATAATAATATTTCACTGCTTTTAAATTTAGAAGTCTAGTATCGTGTGTAATCAAGCAAGTAAATTCTTTTCATTTATTTTCAATGTTTATATTCCCCATCCTTCGATACACGCCAGCAAGTATGACGAGGTCAAAGGTCTTTCACTGCGTGACCATAGGCGCATGCAAGTGATATCACTGAACTGTTTGAAATTTAGTACTTAATGCATACTTAATTGTGATATTCACAGTGTTTGAGTAATTAGAAGAAAACCATGTATGAGAATATCTCACAAATAAAAGTTGACAGAAGGCATTATGTTTGCTACTGCCAGGTATTTTATTTATAAAACAAAACAGAGTTCAGTATACAATAAATTCAATAAAATGGAACGTTCTTACCTCCGCGGCATTAAATTTCTATATAAAATATGCGAACAAAAACCACATACAAATTACATCACTGTCTGATCTCCTAGTAAGATCTAAAATGTCTGGAACTTTTACCTGCTGTAATCGATTTCTGCACTGTTCAGAATGCAACTTCTCTAACGTTTCAGCCAAACAATATCTAGGGCGCGAGAAGTAAGGATAAATATTGCCATACTGAAGAAGAGCAATATGAAGTTAATACATGAAGCAAATCTTTCAATCTATACACAAACATATAATGATTTAGGGAACAGTTCCTTTTAATATATGATGTAGCATGGATTTGGTCATTAAAAAGCATCGATTCAATACTCACTCCTTTCGTTACTTCGAAAGGAGGAGGAAAATGATGGTGCTGGCACCATCAGTACATAATGGCTTTATCTTGAGTTTTCACCGTGAACTGAAGAATTTCGTTAAATAAAGAGCAAGCAAAAAATTATAATGTAAGAAATCCTTTTCAGGCAATACAGCAATTGTTAGAGAAGCTAATGTTTCAAACAACTTTTTCACATCTCCTTGTAGACAAAAAGAGAGCTTCAGAACGCCTGACATTGTCTTCAGTAATAATGTCAATATGATATAACCTTCTCAGTTACAATCAGATTTTCAAGCTCTTTAATTACTAATTTTTTAAAAATTTTATACTTTATGCTATGATATTAAATCCCCTGTATTTTTCCTTATGTGTAACATGATCACGAGCCAATTTCCCTTAAAAAGTTTCCCATGAAAGCTTCTTTCTCTGAGGCAAGTAGCTTCCTCTGACTTTGCCACAATTGATTAAAAATTAAAACCGGAAGAAGAAAATTCGAGGATTTAGAATACGCAATATACTCTCTAATTTAATCATGCGTTTAATAACGCATTTTTCATATGTTCGGCGAAGGCAGTTTGTTGTTCTGAATTTCACTAAGGCATCACTTTATAATTCATAATTATTTAAAATAAAATAGTATGATCCTCTATGTTAAAGGTTTATCTTAAGCAGTCTGCCAGTTTTCTATAAATTTCACAGATATTTTTTTTCTCATTTCTTAGTAACAGATACGATTGTAATAGATATGACAACAGTGTCTTCAGTGTTAGTGTTTTTTTAACAAATACACTTAAAATGGGAACTTTCTGCAATTTGTTGCGAAATTTTCTTACTTTCCTCTAAATGTTTTTTTAGAATTATTAGTTTTATTATCTAATAGCAACTTTATATAAAGTTAAATTAATTTCTGAGGCAATATGTATTCTTATATATATTCAAAATGTATCAATTTTTCTGCGAAACATTACAAAATTATTACTAAATACTGTGTTTATTCATCAAGTTCAATGTACGAAAAACAGTTTTAGTCCTTAAAAATTTGCATAACATTCTTTAATGATTCATGTAACTTATGTGAATATAACTTTCACTTGTTAAACATTGTTAAATAAGAAATTCAACTTGTTTTCGAAGTTTTTTTTTTTTTTTTTTTTTTTAGTTATAAGGTTAAAAGAAAGAAATACAATGGAAAGAAAGGAAAGTCAATGTTACAGAAAGTGAAGCAAGATTTTCACGTGAGCAGTAAGCCCTTTCGCTCACACCGGAAGAATGCTTGGAATAAACATTTATTTGTCCATTTTCTCATGCAGGCATGCGTAGAGAAAATAGTTCAACGTTCGTTAACTTTCTCTGATGTTTCTGTGATGCTCCATAAATTTTGCGATTATGCTTAGCAAATGTTTACATTCCTTTCATTTCATCGTAGCCGGACTTTACAAAATGGGTAATCAGAGCATTTCGTTTTCCAGTTTGAAATAGTGATAAAAAACTGCTATATATGTAAGAAATATTTTCCCCTTTCATTTAGATGAATTTTCCTGTCTATACAAAAAGTAGTATTTTGGGAAAAAAAAAACTTTTTAATATTTTCTTTAAAAGTGTGTTTTTATTGCCGCTGTTTCCTAGCACATTTGTTCAGGCTTTTGAAATAAACACCTTTGCTGAAGTAAACACAGATTTTTAGTTAAAAAACGGAAAAAAATAATCAATAATCACAAAATTTAGTTTTCTTAGATCGACAAAATTACGTGTATTGATTTTTTCTTGAATATCGATTCGATAAATTTTACAGTCAAGTTCAAACATACTTGTTTACATACAAGTATTTATGCATATATAATTGTCCATATCTGTTCGTCTAACTTAATATGAGGTAACTCAGAACAAACCAGCGAATGTATATAAAATTGCATGGGCCAGGCTTTCTGAGCTTAAATAATAACTAAAATGTAATTTGTAAAGTTTTTTTTTGGGGGGGGGTACTTACGTAGCATTGCAATCACCTTAGGAAAAGTTACCAAATTTTCCCAGAATGTGCCAGCTCTGGCAACCATGTACTAAACATTCTTCAGGCAACCTTGCTCAAAACAATCCTTCAGTCAAGGAACGTCAGTATTGTCCTATGTATTCTTTTTGTTGTATTCCAAGTTTCAATGGTTTTTATAGACAAATAGCGATATTTTTTGCCTGCTCAATCTTAAAATATAATTTTCTGAATTTACTAACAATGGAAAAGAAGTTATGCAGAAGTACAGCATTTTGACGCTAAGTCGCTAAAAGAAACAATGATCAGATAAGTTTGGTAAATAGCCAGCGCACACTGTGGAATTTTCTGATGCTTTTTTGGTAAAAGTATATTTACGCGTACCCCTTGACGAAACTTGGCGATTTTTGGCAGTACATGGATACCGAGTTTGTGAAATTCTTTGACTTGTTAATTTGTCTTGTGTAAAAATTGCCAAAAATCTTGCGCCAAAAATCACCGCTACACAAGCCAAAAGTAATAAGCCGAAAATCGCCACTACACGAAGCCAAAAGAACAAAACAAAGAATTGCACAAACTCTGTATCCATGTACATATTGACCTATTTTCACTTTAAAAAAAAAAAAAAATCAGAGAATTGCGCAAACTTGGCATTGCGCACTCCCTTGACTTTATCAATGTGCACATCGACCTAGTTTCACTTTAAAAAAAAATCGGAGAATTGCACAAACTAGGCATTGCGTACTCCCTTGACTTAGTCCATGTACACATCGAACTATATTCACTTAAAAAGTCAAAGAAGCAGCCAACAAAATAATATATAATCTCAATAAACTACATTTTAAATCAAACAATGAAATAACATAAAAAAGGAAATTCATCATAAAGGAAATATCCACTTATTTACGAATTAACATGTCTTCAGTCAAACAAAATTCCTTAACAGCATCCAAAAACTTCCTAAAATTATCTGAACTAGAATCTGTATATTGGCATCGCCCCATAAATTCACAAAATAAAAGTTAAAAATATCCTCCGTAACGCCGTTATCGTCCAACGTTCGACCATACGCATTTCCTTCGTACAAACAGGACACTTAATAATGGCTACTAAATAAACCTTTATTTACACACCAGTCAAGTAATGCTCTTTTCCCCTTTCTTTTCAAATCGTACAGAAACTTCAAATTAATCTTACCATATTCAGCCATTTTACCGTCTAAACCACAAAACAAGCAATATACTTCCTAACCAACACACTATCTAGAAAACTCATTTCCTCGTTGTTCTCTTTAGAAAATTCTCAGTAAAATTAATTCTGCATTACTGCCGAAATTTTACCGTAGTTTCTTCCACTGTCGGCGAAGTCTACAAGCTCATATTTTAAAACTAAGGGGGGGGGAATCACGATTTGTGCATAAAAACGCAAATGGCGCCGTTGCAAGACTGAAACGATTATTATGAGTATGGTTGCCGGAAGAATGGTTATGGACATGGTTGCTAGAGTTGGGCACTTTCTGAAAATTTGGCTACTTCCACTAAGATGGTTGCGATAGTACGTAAGTACCGAAAGGTCTTTGAATTGTGAACTGATATTATTTCTAAAAAATATACATTACTTCTCTAAAAATACTTAATGATAAAATAACTATGCACTAAAACGCAGTACATAGGCAAATAAAATATGTTAAGAAATGGTGGTAATGCAACACTATTTTGAGATTTTAAAAATTAAAATTCTTCTTACTAAATCTTGCAGATGTGCCATTCTAGGAGCCAGAATGTAAAATATTAAACGGAGATAAGCATAGAATCTTAATTTGTATGTACCTATTCCTTTGTGTGTTTCCCTACTTTGGATAACAAAATATTTGCTTTCAGTAAATTTTTTTTAACATTTTACAACATTTTATGGAAGGATAAATGAATATTTCATTTGTCAGTATGAATTAAATAAGGCAGGAAAGTTGAAAACTATTCTCCTTGATTACAAATACGTAATATTAAAATCATTAGTGAATCAATCACTGCATAAATATAATTTTAAAATGTATAAAAAGAACCATAAATGGCGATGCAGTGTTGTTTTGTGACTTATTTTTATCAGAAAATTTGCTTTTTGAAACACAGAAACTACATATTTAGTAGTCTTTTGGATTATCTGCAGCAGATAATTTTAAATGATAGTCTCTTTTAAATATATATAATGAGTTCTTCTTAAACCAATCTGAAATTCAAGATTGGAAGACTTCCTCATTAGAATTAAAAACTGATTCTAATTTTTAAAAAATATTTCTTCCCGAAACTTTTCGATGACTGTCTTCAAATGCCTGGTGTTTCAAACAATGGACGTTCTACTGTATAACATGTATACGAAATTTTACTTCTTAAAAACACTGAATATTTGTATATTTTTATCTTTACATTACAACTAGAATAATCTCTTATGAAGATAAATTGAAAAGGAAAATTCTAGGAATTAAAAGAGAATTCTTAATAACGCTGATAAAATTTTGTTTCTTACCTTTAAGAATATTGCATTGTAATTAAGGCTATTCGTACATTCATCTTCGTTTATAATTAATAAGCATGGTACATTCACAGTGATAATTTATACCCTATTAAATTAAATATCTAATAACTAAATATTAAATTAAGTACTAAATATTAAATTAAGATCTTATTTTTTTTAATTCGCGGTATAGTTTCTAAAGAACAACATTTCACTTTTTTTAATAATACAGCTCTTTTTATTCTATTTTTTGACAACTCTATAACTTCAATCTTTCTCCGATTAAAAAAAAAAAACTTTTCAGAATACTAAACTATTTGTAAATTTGTGGGAATTCCTTTAAGCACGTTTATTTCTCGGTATATCTGTATATCGAATTCTCTTCAAATTACAAATATACTTCGGCTGTTTGAAAAAATTAATATAGGAGGCTATTTTCCCAACATAATGTTTGTTTAAACTTCTCAAAACTAGAAAGAGATTTGGGTAATTTTCAAATATACTGGAAAGCGTAATAAGCGTTCAAATTATGAATACTTTATTATATCTTTTTTAAATTATTAAAATTAGCAGCTACTAATATAACAACAGATAAACTGGATTTGAGACCAGATAGGGCTTACGTCTAATTACCAATTAGCTTTACATTTTCTTTTTCAATTATATATATAGAGAGAGAGAGAGAATATCAAATTTCAAGCCGAAAAAAGAATTAAATTTATAACAGGCATGTCAGAAGAAAAATGCAAGTGAAATTATGTTTAAAGTTACAAAGAAATGGGTAGTGTGTATTTAGACTAAATTTTTGAGTTATTATTTTAATTTAGATGAAAGGTTAATTTCACGTAATACATTTTTATTAATATAATTTATATAAAAAAGGTTAAACATATAAAAAAAAGGCTAAACATAACTGAATGGATTCTTGTATCGCTATTTCGCTACCGAGTTATCGCTAAAGCATAATTTCATCTCTTTGGTTGTTCAAAGATAATTTTCTATAATGAATGATGCCTTTTCTTTAAAAAAATTCTATTGCAGAATTTTCGTCATGGACAATTCCCAAATTGTTAAATCCATAAAGATATCAAAAAAGGGTTTAAAAATTAAACTAGTATTTCAATGGCGTCTTAAGAAATATAGAACTATCTAAACTTACGCAATTTGAAATCAGCACATACGCTAGATTTGGCGCGCTGTTAAATGGGCGCGTTTGCTAGGTTTGGCGCTTTTGCGCATACATTTTCGCTGCAATTTTTTACGGTCCTCAAAACGGAATAGTACCCATTTTTCTCTTTCTCCAGTCTCTTAATGCTCCAGTTTCATATCCATTGTCATTTTAATTTGTTTTGTTTTTTGTTGTTCAAAATTTTCATTTGGACAGGCAACTCAGTGCATTATTTCTAAGCCTGAATTAAACTCAAAAACTGTACCCAGAATTAAGTGAAAGTTTAGCTTACAGTAGGGTACAGATATAAACCTAACACAAAGGAATGATATGAGTGATAATTGACAGCGGTTACATGATTTTCTTCAGCATTTTCTTACTGTGAGAAGGAACGGAGTACGAAAGAACGAGTTACGAAAAGAACAAAACCTATTGCCAAATACATTATACAGTTTCCAAGAAATAGTATCACAAAGGGAAAAAGATAAAAATCGCAAATTTAGAATACTATAACAAATCTTTGAAAGAACAGAAAAACACGCAGATTTTCATATGCATCTTAAAGTACTGTAATTACAATAATATAGTAATTAAAATACACTGTTTGAACCGTACAGGATATATTAGAAATTACTATAGTCTAGCTATTAATAAACCACCATATTATTTCAAAGCCAATGTTCTACTTGACAAGTAGATTTTAGCTATTAAAAAGCATTACCTTATTAAGTCATACGGAATGCCAAGTAATCGGAAGTCGAATCTGCGGGACCCTACTGTATAAGAAAACAATTAGATACATTAAATTCGTGATTTTTACACTTCAAACTTCTTATTACTGCTATAGTATTTGTAATGAATAGGAAATTCCTGCTTGAATTAATTTATTTAAATATGATTTGTGTCATGTAATGCAAGATAAGTCTCAGGAAACCGTTTGCTTCTTTTTTACATTTGTTGCAATACTTTGCTCTTTCAATAGTTTTTTTTTTTTTTTTTTTTTTTTTTTTTGTTTATGTTAATTAGTTTCGATGATAACTAATATCAGAATCATTTCCCAGAAATTGAAATCAAAGCTGAAAAAACTGTTTAGATGAAAGCCATTTGCATACATTATTGCTTAGAATTCTGACTTTCTCTCTTTTTTTTTTTCCATTACTTAAACAAGTGCTATTTCAATAAAGCTTCTTTCTAATACCGAGAAAATAATTAAAAAATATATTCTAAATGACTCAATTTATTTGAAAGCATGAAAAATCACCTACCTCAATTTTCCTGAAAGCAGTTAGAAATCCTAGAAAAAAGGAAGTCCTTGATTTGCTACAAAAGCTAAAATTCTCAGCTAATTTCCAAATGTCGGTCACTCCTCAGGAGTGGGTGTAAATGTGGTAAACATTATCGGTTGTTGTTATTTGGTAATCGGAATACGGCAAAGCGCTACCTGCCTAAGGGTAGAGATGCCACCGTCAGGGAATTTCTAAGGAAAAGGGTTTCGTATTTAATGTTACACATGGGCCAAAACCACGAAAAACATCCATGAAGCCAGCCCGATAGCCTAGGTTCGAACCCGGCTTGAAATGCCAGTATTCAGTTGTCAAAAAAAAAAAAAAAAAAAAAAAAAAAAGGCTGAACTGACTCATTTAAAGGCTATCTGCATAATGAAAGCTAGCAGTGTAAGAAATTTATTTTGCAAGCGATGCAAAATTCAGATCTATGCGTTATCGAGCAGCATTCACCAAACAATTGTATGTGGAGAGATATCTGCGCCAACTTCATACTTACAGCGAGAAGCAGGGCTTAATTTCTAAGATTAGAAGTGCCGGAGCCCTATGGTAGACTGTCAGCAGAGGGGAACAAGAGTAAATAAATAAATAAAATGATTATTAAAACTCATTAATAATTTTAAAATTAAACAGTTAATTATTATAAAATTAATTAATAGCTATTAACTAATGTTTATAAATTGTTATTTAATCAATAATTTTATATAATTAATTATAAATTATGAGATAATTATTTATTGAAATAATTAAAATTAAATAAAATGTAAAGAGATAAATTGAAATGTAATACGCGATTTTTAATATAATTTTATTTTTAAAATAAAGTTTTCGAGATAAAATTTCTACTGAAATTATTATTCAATTACATAAAAGAAGCCTTCTTATTCAGGGCTCCGGTGCGTTCCGGCTAGAATTATGATTTATTACAAAAACTAAGAAGCACCGGAGCCGAGATTCGGTGGGTTCCGCCCAATATAAGTTCTGATCGTAAGAGGGGAATTCTTTTATCATCACAAAAATTAAATATACTTATAGCTGATGAAAATTCCAGGGCGAAACAGAATGAGGGTATGAATCATGGAGGTAGGAAGTAAGATGGAGTCGCCCTAAACAAGTTTCTCCCGTACCCTGCTCTGAAGCACCGGCGATCCCTACGTGGTGACCAAAACATTGGGTCGTTTACCATTGAGTTCTATGGGATTTGACACGTTCGGATGTAAATATTTTGTAAGTACGTCGTAAATATACATATAGATGTAAATATTTTCTTTTTCTACAACACTTCAGAGTATTAAGTATGTGAAAACAACATATTTTTAAACAATATTTCATCCTGAACGGAATTAAATGCTATACTTTTCACAGGACAGTTTTCTCAGAATGGTTTAATTTGAATGAAATATTTTCACAAGTTTTCGTTATTTACATTAGAAAAAAAAAATTAAGGTAATTCGATTTTATTAAGGTACAAAAATTAAGATCAAAGTTTATTGTATTATTAATATTAAAATTATGCATTATTTCTTTTCTATTTATAGAGCTTCTTCCTAAAATACTTTCTTAAATATGACATGATTTTTTGGCTTCTGAGGCATCTTTTAAATCGAAAAATGTAAGTCAATTTATAATTAATGCACTATTCAGTTCATTTTAAATTAGAGAATTATTAGGAATTAGCGAAATACTTTAAATAAGTATTTCGCTAATTCCTAATAATTAAATAGGTATTAAATAGTACTTGACTTTCTCTGAACATTTCTGAAAGCGAATAAAATAAGTTTTTTTTTAAGTATTATTTAAAACTTGTGACTGAGTTATTATAAAATGTAAGGGGAATAATTCTTTTAATTATACTTATCAGATTTTTTTTTTACCCTTCATTTCAACAATACATATTCCAAAACTCTTTATTACGTTCTTAAGTGCGCATCTCATAGCATTTGCTTTACAATACCTTTTAACAGATTGCTTTCCAATACGAACAATTCTTGCTTAAATAGTTTTATAACGTATTTGTCAACAGGATTTCAATTTATGTTTACAATTCAATATTTAGGTTATTATATATATATTTAGACAGCATTTATAATCATTATAAATTAGATACATTTAATAATTAGATTTCTTCACAGTACTTTCACAGTTGTTTATAAGTGAATAAATTCTTCATTTCAAATACATTTATAAATAATTTAATGAATATTTAAGTATTGTGTCAAAGGCAGATACATGCTTTTTGCAAGCACATGCATAAATACTCATACATATTTCCTATTTTTCATTTCCGGCATGTGCAAATCTTTAATTTCTGTGCATTCACTATATTTTTCGTGTAAAGTAATTTACACCAATTTAGCATACACCCGAAAGTTTTACATAAAAAATATATATGAATATAATTTGAATGAAAATTATAAGTATTATTTTTAATACCCACTCAAAGGTCAGTTTTTCTTCAAAATTCCTGCAGATAGCCCTTGCATGCGTTACTCTATTTAATAAAAACTTAATCTGACCTATGTACCTAATTACAAATATTTTAACATACATAATTTTATATTTATAAAACGTGTAAGCCCAAAGTGATTATTTTTCAGATATATAAAATTAAAACGATGGGTTTAAAATGAGCAGCAGTAAAGCCTCTCCTCTAAAAAAATTTTAAAAGGTACATGTTACACTAATATATGGATGTGAAAAAAATTTGTTTTATTTAAAACATTTTGACGTTTGGAAAATAAAATAAAAGTAGCGAATACTCTGTCAAGGGTATTGAAAGACGTATACAATTTTAAATGTACCGTAAGGTATTTTTCATTCTTTAAGCATAACATTTTTCTTAAAATCTATATTTTTGTAGTGCAACAGCTTATAATTTTATAAAACAAATTCATAATCAAAATCGCTGTTGTTAGTTATCGAAAAATAACCAAGATGTGATTTTTGCGTAAATATCACTAAACTATACAAATTGCTATTATCCATCACACTATAAATGTTTCTTTCATGCGAAAGTGTCCCTTTTTCGATTTCTATGGAACTGTCGTGTGTCGAAATACTATCAGAATCTTGTCAAGCGAGCTTCTGAATGTAAACAAATAACACCCCATCTGGTGACCCAAGCTTCAAAGCAGTGCTTCACTTTTAGCGCGGGTTGGCCCCTCCTCCCTTTCCCACCTCCATGGTAGAGTGGGTGGTAACAAAAAATGAGGGGAATTTTGGTAAGAGAGAACGTTTTCTTTGACCTCGGCTCGCTGTTGATATAATTATAGCCCTCAAGCAGATGGGCGTCAGGGGTAAATGAGTCCTGAATCGGACTCCTAAATGTAAAGTTCCTGGTTACGCTTCCCCCCCCTATTAGTGGATACTGTGGGAAGACGATGTACAGGACGTGCTTGAGCAGTTTATCTCAGTATTTCACTCTTATTGTACTCGCTGTCACTTAAAGCACATTTAAGAACACAAATTTTCCTTCCTGCGAGGATAACTAACTTTAAGCATCGATAATAATACACTAGATACAAAGACATGGCGAGAAATTTAGGCGTTCCTAAACAAACTCCCCAAAATTTATTGCTTTTCTTAAAGGGAAAGGTTTTCGCATGTGAGTGAACGGACTTTACTTGAACGTCTCATGTTCTCATGAGTTCGTACTTCTAGGGAAATAGAGTATTGCAAGGTCTGCATATTGTTAAACTAAAACGTTAGGAATTCTAAATTTGTTTCCCTTTAAATTGTGGTTCAGTTTTATAAAAAAAAAAAAAAAGTATCATCTTATTTAGGGCTCCGGTGCGCTCCGGCTAAAATTGTAATTTATCTTAAAAATTGAGAAGCACCGGAGCCGGGCTCCGGTGGGCTCCAGCGCAATTTAAGCACTGGCGAGAAGATATATTTCCATCCTAAGCTTATTTCGATTGTGGTGACATTTTTCTTAAATATAAGAAATATAATCCTTAGTGTTTTGGCCTCCTCGGTGATTGCGGTGATTTGTGCCCAGAGGGCGCACCACACAAAAAGTTAGTTGCGTTACAGAACGTAAGGGAAGCGGACACGCCAAAATGTCGGGCGTATTACCGCTAATTGAGGTAATTGCATCGTATCTGTCAGGTGGCAGAAAACTAATATGATGTACCAATTCACATGCCAGGTGGCAGAATATGTCTATCATGTACATGCCAGGAGGCATAACGCTTGTAAACATGCCAGGTGGCATACGACTTGTAAATAAATTGTAAATAAATGTACGGTAAAATATCTTGGTGCAATAGATCAAGGAACAAGCATCAACAACCTTCTGATCATTTGGATACGTACATTTTTTTCTGGTGACACCGGACTTGATATGTGGAGATGAAGAATGGACGAAGAAAATTAGTGAGTTCATGACTGAAAAGCCAGGATTTAACGCGAAGAAATTCGAGGTAGGCCCTTTTTCATTTTTCCAGTTTTGAATAGAATTGTTGAATAAAAATCTTGGTGATTATTATAGTTGATAGAATCTAATGGTAAAATGGAGGCTATGAATAAGGCAAAGAAGTTGCGTACGGTGACGCGTAACTTAACTACCAAGTTGATGAGTAAAATAGATTCTGCATTGTTAGAAGAGGGTGAAACCGCGGATGAGAAATTAAAAGAATTACTCGAAATGTTACTTGAAAAATCGCAGTTGTTGAAACAATACGATTCTGAGATTGAAAAACTTATAATTACGGAACAGGAGTTGGAAACAGAAGTAATTTCCGCGCAGGAATATCAGGAAAGAATTATAAGCTTTAAATGTAAAATTCAGGAAAAATTAAGAAAAAACGCGTGTAAAGTTGAATCTAGAAATTCTAGTGAGGAAACTATATCCCCGAAGTTGAAAACTTGTGAAGTTAATATTTTAAAATTGCCAAAATTAACGATTACAAAATATTACGGTGATCCTTGTTCTTGGCTTGAATTCTGGAATCAGTTTAGTAATTCCATTCACCAAAACGAAAGTCTCAGTTCGGTTGACAAGTTTTGTTATTTAAAATCGCTTTTGGGAGGTTTAGCTTTAAATGCTATTAGTGGATTAACATTTACTAGTGAAAACTATACGGTGGCTGTTGATATACTAAAAAACCGTTTCGGCAGAGATGACCTGCTAATTAATGCGCATATGAATAAATTGTTGAGTTTAGAACCTGTAAAATATTCCGGAAATACGGCTTCTTTGAGGAAGCTTTATGACGATATAGAAATACAAATAAGGAATTTAAATTCTTTAAATGTTACTAGTGGTTCTTATGGACATTTATTATCCCCTATTTTGTTAAAGTTAATACCCGAGAATTTAACTCTAGAATTCACTAGGAAAAGAAGTGATAAACAAAATTTCGATGTTAATGAACTACTAACGTTCTTGAAAACGGAAGTGGAATGTAGGGAAACATCAATGATGTTAGCGCGTTCTAAGAATTTTGATGTAAATGAAACATCAATACGAAACAAAAGTTCCCATCAAGGTTATCAAAATAAATCTTACATGCATTCTAAAAGAAATGATTACAGTACGAATAAGCAAGGTGCTTCGGTATTAACTAGTCAAAGTGAAACTCCCTCTAAATACTTTCAAAAATCACATTTTAATCCAAATCGAAAGTTCTCTACCCCGCCTAAGAAAGAGAATCAAAATGTCTGCATATTTTGTTTATCTGCTTGTCATATGAATCATGATTGCGCACTTGATTTAAAGACTCGCCGAAAGGCATTAATGGATCGAGGTTTATGTTTTATTTGCTTTTCGAAAGGGCATCCAAGGCGTTTCTGTGCTCATAAAGATGAAAAATGCAGACTGTGCAATGTCCAAGGTTTACATAATTCGTTAATATGTGACGCCGCATCGAAAGATTTAGAGACGGATACTTCCAATCAGACAAAACAAACGCCAATCCCTGAAGCTTCTCTTTCGCTCTTATGTAATGAAAATAATAACAAAATTAAACTACCGACTTCCGTTCTTTTACAGACGTTTTCGGCAGCAGTTAGGTGTAAAGGGGGGAACGAAAAGGTATTACGTTGTATGCTAGATTCAGGGTCAACAAAGTCATTCATCTTACGAGAAGTGGTTGATTCACTGGGGTTGAAAATTATTAATAAAGAAGCGCTTATCATTTTCACATTTGGATGCAAAGATGCAAAAGAGCGCTTGTATGACATCGTAGAAATCGTACTGCAAAATGTAAACCATCCCAATAAAAAGATAAAAATTAACGCAATAGTCATTGATTCTATAACACTAGGGCAAGTAAAAGTTCCTTCTCGGTGGATACGACAGATAGCGTTTGAGAAGGGAATAGAATTAGCAGATGCTGGTACAAATGACGAAATTCAAGTATTAATAGGTTCGGATTATATTTGGGAAATTTTAGGAGAACGAAACGTGAAGATTTGTAAAAAATTAGTCGCAACAGAAAGCACTTTCGGTTTTGTGATTCAAGGCAAGGACGAAGGATCAAAGTGTAAGGACGCAAGAGTTAATCATATAACCGTTGTAAATGAGGACTTAGATTATGAAAGAGTTAAAAAATTATGGGAATTAGAAGCAATTGGGATAAGTTCGGATAAAGAAATATCTCTATCAGATAAAGAAATTTTAGAGTCATTTGAACGAAATACAACTTACAAGAATAAAAGGTATGAAACTCGATTATTGTGGAAAGAGGGTGTTGAAGGTTTAAATAAGAATTATGAAATCACGAAACAGCGTTTACAATTTTTAAATAATAAGTTTCAGAAAAATAGTGAGCTATATTTAAAATATAATGAGATAATTAATGAACACTTGAGAGATGGTATAGTGGAACGGGTAGATACGTATTTAAATAGTAGTTTGAAAACGGGGTATTACATGCCTCATCACGCGGTAGTGCGCGAGCAGAAGGATTCTACAAAGGTTCGAATAGTTTTTGACGCTTCTTCTAAAAGTAAGGGAAATTTATCACTTAATGATTGTTTGGAAAGCGGACCTAATTTAAATCCTGATTTGCTAAAGATTATCATTAAATTCAGGGTACATTCAATTGCGTTTTGTGCCGACATTCAGCGTGCATTTTTAGAGGTAGGCTTAGCTAAAGAAGATAGGGGTTTTTTAAAGTTTTTGTGGATAAATGAAGAAGGGTCAAATCTCGATCACAGTAATTCCAACTTACAAGTTCAACACAATCGAGTTTCTTTCGGGGTCAAGTGCTCACCTTATTTATTAACAGCTACAGTAAGACTGCATTTAAAAAAGTATGAAGATGCCTACGAAGAGGCATGCAGTATGTTAAAAGAGCTTTACGTATATGATTTAATTTCTGGGACAGTTAATGTAGCAAAGGCCTTACATTTAAGCAAGGACATGATTTTCATTCTTAGCGAGGCCAGTATGAATTTACGTAGATGGGTTTCAAACTCACCTGAGCTGAATGAACTATGGAAACTTGCAATTGACTCTCGTGAAACATCTGAAGACTCTTTGGTACCGTTGAAAGTTTTAGGTCTTATCTGGGACAATGTCAATGATAATTTGAAAATAGATGTATCTCAGTTTGAGAAGTTACAAAATCTCAAAGTAACTAAACGCATCATTTTAGCAGCATGTGGTATGCTCTTTGATCCCTTGGGAATTATGAATCCATTTACTGTTCTAATTAAACTCTTAATGCAAACTATGTGGGAAAAGGGTATTCAATGGGACGAAAATGTTCCCTTTGATACAGAATTCATATTTCAGGAATGGTTAAAAGAAGTTGAAAAAATAAAGTTTTTCGAAATTCCCAGACGGTACTTCAGTGATATGTGTTGGAAGTTAATAGAAGTTCACATATTTTCTGATGCCAGTCCCAAGTGTTATGGTGCCGTAGCATATTTTAGATTTAAGAAGAAAAATAAATGTAAAACAAGTTTCATAGTGTCGAAATCCCGTTTGGCTCCATTAAAAAGGGTAACACTCGCTAGGCTTGAACTTTTGGTAACATTAATTTCTGCAAGATTAGGTTCGTATTTGCAATCGATATTTCCGCAGTTGGATAAGGGAAATATATTTTACTGGACTGATTCCCAAATTTGCATTCACTGGATCAAGGGATCTGCCAACGAGTGGAAACAATTTGTTAGAAATCGTGTGGTAGAAATCAAGGAGAAAACAATTTTAAACAACTGCTACTTTTGCAGTGGGAAAAGAAACCTTGCTGATAAACTTACGAGGGGGATGGATGCTGAAGCTCTAATTAATAATAGTGATTGGTTTTCTGGGCCACCCTGGCTTTCAGACGTAGATATTCGACATCACATAAACGAAATGAATACCGAAGCTGACTTGCAAAACGTTAGTGAAGAACGAAAATGTGTTAATTTGAAAACACTTGTGGAATCTACAGAACCGTTACTAAATCTTGAACTGTACGGAAATTTAAACAAAATACTGGGAATAATGGCTTATGTTCTGCGCTTCGTGAACAACTGTAAATCCGCTCGTGAAATGCAATCTGGTATGCTTACCGCCAATGAGTTACGGAAGGCTTCAGAATTTCAAAGGTGGTTGGCAAATGAAAACATAAGGTGGATATTCAACCCGCCAGCTGCTCCACATCATGGTGGTATATGGGAGGCAGCTGTTAGATCTATGAAGCTGCATCTAAAGAAATGTGTTGGAACTCAAATTTTGACTTATGAAGAGTTTCTAACTCTAATTGCACAAATTGAAGCATGCTTAAATTCGAGGCCAATAACACCGGTCTCCAGTGATCCCAATGATTTGACAGCTTTGACTCCTGGACACTTTATTATAGGGACTTCTTTAACAGCTGTTCCGGAACAAGATTTAACCGAAGTACGAGTGTCTCCATTGCAAAGATGGCAACTAACACAGCAGATGTTCCAAGGGTTTTGGAAACGGTGGTCTAAAGAGTACCTGTGCCAACTACAGCAGCGTAGCAAATGGAGACAGCCTAGCAGAAATATTCGTCTAAATGACTTGGTTCTCATTAAAGAAGATAATATGCCTTCATTACGTTGGAAACTCGGGCGAGTAATAGAAGTGTTTCCTGGAAGAGACAATAATGTCCGAGTGGTTAGACTAAAAACTGTGCACGGGGACATTAAACGTCCTATTACCAAACTGTGTCTTTTACCAGTTGAAGAACATTAACTTAAGCGTTTGGTTTATATTGAATATGTTTTATTATTATTTTCATTTCTTATTGTACTAATAATTTTATTTGTTTGTTCTAGTTTAACCCTCATAGTTAACGTTTCAATATAGTAAGATATAAGATGTTTTGCTAGAAGATTGGTAAGTGTAACATGTAATTTTATACTTTTTGAAGGTTTTTGTATGTTTTCAGTTTCTATATTTTTCATTTACTTGTTTGCATATATTGAAGATTGTATTAAGATGAATGTAATTCATCGGGGGGGGGGAGGATGTTTTGGCCTCCTCGGTGATTGAGGTGATTTGTGCCCAGAGGGCGCACCACACAAAAAGTTAGTTGCGTTACAGAACGTAAGGGAAGCGGACACGCCAAAATGTCGGGCGTATTACCGCTAATTGAGGTAATTGCATCGTATCTGTCAGGTGGCAGAAAACTAATATGATGTACCAATTCACATGCCAGGTGGCAGAATATGTCTATCATGTACATGCCAGGAGGCATAACGCTTCTAAACATGCCAGGTGGCATACGACTTGTAAATAAATTGTAAATAAATGTACGGTAAAATATCTTGGTGCAATAGATCAAGGAACAAGCATCAACAACCTTCTGATCATTTGGATACGTACACTTAGCTTGTTGAAATAAATAAGATTTCAGAAAACAAAAAAACGAAATAGAATGATACACTTTAAACACGTTTTACTGACATTACCTATTTTGAAAAGAGGATTCGCGGAGGATTTTCTATGCCAAACCGGCTTAGAACACATTATAGAGGAATACCAAAAAAGTGCCCATGCAACCATGCGTTCGGCGGAATTTGAACCCGGATCGAATTACCAAAGTTCAGTGATCTTATCCGTTTTGCCACTGTTGAAAGTTTATATTGCCCAAATCGAGAGTGAAACGTCCAAAAATATATGTTTTAACCAGTAATATTCCTTTGCCACAAATTCTATGTGCAAATTTCGTTAAAAAGGTGTTTAGAAAAATATACATTGATGATGTAACTTATTAGCTCCTTTTTCATTCCAATAACATTGTTTATTAAAGCTGTAATACCATATTTTGCTCCTCTCAGATTTAATATGTTTGATATTCTATATAAGTAGTAAATACAACGTGTCTACGATTTAAATGACGACAGAGCAGAAATTAAGGAAATATAAGGTGTAAAGGCTCTCTAAATGCTCATTCTATTTCGTAAATTTCAAGTCTGCTATTCTACGTAAGAAATTTCAAAATAATTGCAGTATAGTTAGTGATAACAAATAGTAGCTATTTATGTTATTAATCTGCCTTCTAAAACCTACCAAACATTTGAATTTTACATTTCAAATTCAGACGTTACACTTTATATATTTTAATGATTTCATACCTTATTATCTGTGAAATGGACAGAAAAAACACATTTGACGTTAGGTTTGACTCTATTTTATGTCTGTTGGCATTTTTAAAATGGTACTCTGATTCAGAAATGTATGTATGTGTGCAAGTATATACGGATGTATGTGTATATTTATATGTACGTACATATATATGTGTGTATACACATACACACGTGCATACATACATACATACATACATACATACATACATACATACATTTCTACTTGTTACATACAATGTTCTACTTGACAAGTAGATTTTAGCTATTAAAAAGCATTACCTTATTAAGTCATACGGAATGCCAAGTAATCGGAAGTCGAATCTGCGGGACCCTACTGTATAAAAAAACAATTAGATACATTAAATTCGTGATTTTTACACTTCAAACTTCTTATTACTGCTATAGTATTTGTAATGAATAGGAAATTCCTGCTTGAATTAATTTATTTAAATATGATTTGTGTCATGTAATGCAAGATAAGTCTCAGGAAACCGTTTGCTTCTTTTTTACATTTGTTGCAATACTTTGCTCTTTCAATAGTTTTTTTTTTTTTTTTTTTGTTTATGTTAATTAGTTTCGATGATAACTAATATCAGAATCATTTCCCAGAAATTGAAATCAAAGCTGAAAAAACTGTTTAGATGAAAGCCATTTGCATACATTATTGCTTAGAATTCTGACTTTCTCTTTTTTTTTTTTCCATTACTTAAACAAGTGCTATTTCAATAAAGCTTCTTTCTAATACCGAGAAAATAATTAAAAAATATATTCTAAATGACTCAATTTATTTGAAAGCATGAAAAATCACCTACCTCAATTTTCCTGAAAGCAGTTAGAAATCCTAGAAAAAAGGAAGTCCTTGATTTGCTACAAAAGCTAAAATTCTCAGCTAATTTCCAAATGTCGGTCACTCCTCAGGAGTGGGTGTAAATGTGGTAAACATTATCGGTTGTTGTTATTTGGTAATCGGAATACGGCAAAGCGCTACCTGCCTAAGGGTAGAGATGCCACCGTCAGGGAATTTCTAAGGAAAAGGGTTTCGTATTTAATGTTACACATGGGCCAAAACCACGAAAAACATCCATGAAGCCAGCCCGATAGCCTAGGTTCGAACCCGGCTTGAAATGCCAGTATTCAGTTGTCAAAAAAAAAAAAAAAAAAAAAAAAAAAAGGCTGAACTGACTCATTTAAAGGCTATCTGCATAATGAAAGCTAGCAGTGTAAGAAATTTATTTTGCAAGCGATGCAAAATTCAGATCTATGCGTTATCGAGCAGCATTCACCAAACAACTGTATGTGGAGAGATATCTGCGCCAACTTCATACTTACAGCGAGAAGCAGGGCTTAATTTCTAAGATTAGAAGTGCCGGAGCCCTATGGTAGACTGTCAGCAGAGGGGAACAAGAGTAAATAAATAAATAAAATGACTGTTAAAACTCATTAATAATTTTAAAATTAAACAGTTAATTATTATAAAATTAATTAATAGCTATTAACTAATGTTTATAAATTGTTATTTAATCAATAATTTTATATAATTAATTATAAATTATGAGATAATTATTTATTGAAATAATTAAAATTAAATAAAATGTAAAGAGATAAATTGAAATGTAATACGCGATTTTTAATATAATTTTATTTTTAAAATAAAGTTTTCGAGATAAAATTTCTACTGAAATTATTATTCAATTACATAAAAGAAGCCTTCTTATTCAGGGCTCCGGTGCGTTCCGGCTAGAATTATGATTTATTACAAAAACTAAGAAGCACCGGAGCCGAGATTCGGTGGGTTCCGCCCAATATAAGTTCTGATCGTAAGAGGGGAATTCTTTTATCATCACAAAAATTAAATATACTTATAGCTGATGAAAATTCCAGGGCGAAACAGAATGAGGGTATGAATCATGGAGGAAGTAAGATGGAGTCGCCCTAAACAAGTTTCTCCCGTACCCTGCTCTGAAGCACCGGCGATCCCTACGTGGTGACCAAAACATTGGGTCGTTTACCATTGAGTTCTATGGGATTTGACACGTTCGGATGTAAATATTTTGTAAGTACGTCGTAAATATACATATAGATGTATATATTTTCTTTTTCTACAACACTTCAGAGTATTAAGTATGTGAAAACAACATATTTTTAAACAATATTTCATCCTGAACGGAATTAAATGCTATACTTTTCACAGGACAGTTTTCTCAGAATGGTTTAATTTGAATGAAATATTTTCACAAGTTTTCGTTAATTACATTAGAAAAAAAAATTAAGGTAATTCGATTTTATTAAGGTACAAAAATTAAGATCAAAGTTTATTGTATTATTAATATTAAAATTATGCATTATTTCTTTTCTATTTATAGAGCTTCTTCCTAAAATACTTTCTTAAATATGACATGATTTTTTGGCTTCTGAGGCATCTTTTAAATCGAAAAATGTAAGTCAATTTATAATTAATGCACTATTCAGTTCATTTTAAATTAGAGAATTATTAGGAATTAGCGAAATACTTTAAATAAGTATTTCGCTAATTCCTAATAATTAAATAGGTATTAAATAGTACTTGACTTTCTCTGAACATTTCTGAAAGCGAATAAAATAAGTTTTTTTTTAAGTATTATTTAAAACTTGTGACTGAGTTATTATAAAATGTAAGGGGAATAATTCTTTTAATTATACTTATCAGATTTTTTTTTTACCCTTCATTTCAACAATACATATTCCAAAACTCTTTATTACGTTCTTAAGTGCGCATCTCATAGCATTTGCTTTACAATACCTTTTAACAGATTGCTTTCCAATACGAACAATTCTTGCTTAAATAGTTTTATAACGTATTTGTCAACAGGATTTCAATTTATGTTTACAATTCAATATTTAGGTTATTATATATATATTTAGACAGCATTTATAATCATTATAAATTAGATACATTTAATAATTAGATTTCTTCACAGTACTTTCACAGTTGTTTATAAGTGAATAAATTCTTCATTTCAAATACATTTATAAATAATTTAATGAATATTTAAGTATTGTGTCAAAGGCAGATACATGCTTTTTGCAAGCACATGCATAAATACTCATACATATTTCCTATTTTTCATTTCCGGCATGTGCAAATCTTTAATTTCTGTGCATTCACTATATTTTTCGTGTAAAGTAATTTACACCAATTTAGCATACACCCGAAAGTTTTACATAAAAAATATATATGAATATAATTTGAATGAAAATTATAAGTATTATTTTTAATACCCACTCAAAGGTCAGTTTTTCTTCAAAATTCCTGCAGATAGCCCTTGCATGCGTTACTCTATTTAATAAAAACTTAATCTGACCTATGTACCTAATTACAAATATTTTAACATACATAATTTTATATTTATAAAACGTGTAAGCCCAAAGTGATTATTTTTCAGATATATAAAATTAAAACGATGGGTTTAAAATGAGCAGCAGTAAAGCCTCTCCTCTAAAAAAATTTTAAAAGGTACATGTTACACTAATATATGGATGTGAAAAAAATTTGTTTTATTTAAAACATTTTGACGTTTGGAAAATAAAATAAAAGTAGCGAATACTCTGTCAAGGGTATTGAAAGACGTATACAATTTTAAATGTACCGTAAGGTATTTTTCATTCTTTAAGCATAACATTTTTCTTAAAATCTATATTTTTGTAGTGCAACAGCTTATAATTTTATAAAACAAATTCATAATCAAAATCGCTGTTGTTAGTTATCGAAAAATAACCAAGATGTGATTTTTGCGTAAATATCACTAAACTATACAAATTGCTATTATCCATCACACTATAAATGTTTCTTTCATGTGAAAGTGTCCCTTTTTCGATTTCTATGGAACTGTCGTGTGTCGAAATACTATCAGAATCTTGTCAAGCGAGCTTCTGAATGTAAACAAATAACACCCCATCTGGTGACCCAAGCTTCAAAGCAGTGCTTCACTTTTAGCGCGGGTTGGCCCCTCCTCCCTTTCCCACCTCCATGGTAGAGTGGGTGGTAACAAAAAATGAGGGGAATTTTGGTAAGAGAGAACGTTTTCTTTGACCTCGGCTCGCTGTTGATATAATTATAGCCCTCAAGCAGATGGGCGTCAGGGGTAAATGAGTCCTGAATCGGACTCCTAAATGTAAAGTTCCTGGTTACGCTTCCCCCCCCCCCCATTAGTGGATACTGTGGGAAGACGATGTACAGGACGTGCTTGAGCAGTTTATCTCAGTATTTCACTCTTATTGTACTCGCTGTCACTTAAAGCACATTTAAGAACACAAATTTTCCTTCCTGCGAGGATAACTAACTTTAAGCATCGATAATAATACACTAGATACAAAGACATGGCGAGAAATTTAGGCGTTCCTAAACAAACTCCCCAAAATTTATTGCTTTTCTTAAAGGGAAAGGTTTTCGCATGTGAGTGAACGGACTTTACTTGAACGTCTCATGTTCTCATGACTTCGTACTTCTAGGGAAATAGAGTATTGCAAGGTCTGCATATTGTTAAACTAAAACGTTAGGAATTCTAAATTTGTTTCCCTTTAAATTGTGGTGCAGTTTTATAAAAAAAAAAAAAAAAAAGTATCATCTTATTTAGGGCTCCGGTGCGCTCCGGCTAAAATTGTAATTTATCTTAAAAATTGAGAAGCACCGGAGCCGGGCTCCGGTGGGGTCCAGCGCAATTTAAGCACTGGCGAGAAGATATATTTCCATCCTAAGCTTATTTCGATTGTGGTGACATTTTTCTTAAATATAAGAAATATAATCCTTAGTGTTTTGGCCTCCTCGGTGATTGCGGTGATTTGTGCCCAGAGGGCGCACCACACAAAAAGTTAGTTGCGTTACAGAACGTAAGGGAAGCGGACACGCCAAAATGTCGGGCGTATTACCGCTAATTGAGGTAATTGCATCGTATCTGTCAGGTGGCAGAAAACTAATATGATGTACCAATTCACATGCCAGGTGGCAGAATATGTCTATCATGTACATGCCAGGAGGCATAACGCTTCTAAACATGCCAGGTGGCATACGACTTGTAAATAAATTGTAAATAAATGTACGGTAAAATATCTTGGTGCAATAGATCAAGGAACAAGCATCAACAACCTTCTGATCATTTGGATACGTACACTTAGCTTGTTGAAATAAATAAGATTTCAGAAAACAAAAAAACGAAATAGAATGATACACTTTAAACACGTTTTACTGACATTACCTATTTTGAAAAGAGGATTCGCGGAGGATTTTCTATGCCAAACCGGCTTAGAACACATTATAGAGGAATACCAAAAAAGTGCCCATGCAACCATGCGTTCGGCGGAATTTGAACCCGGATCGAATTACCAAAGTTCAGTGATCTTATCCGTTTTGCCACTGTTGAAAGTTTATATTGCCCAAATCGAGAGTGAAACGTCCAAAAATATATGTTTTAACCAGTAATATTCCTTTGCCACAAATTCTATGTGCAAATTTCGTTAAAAAGGTGTTTAGAAAAATATACATTGATGATGTAACTTATTAGCTCCTTTTTCATTCCAATAACATTGTTTATTAAAGCTGTAATACCATATTTTGCTCCTCTCAGATTTAATATGTTTGATATTCTATATAAGTAGTAAATACAACGTGTCTACGATTTAAATGACGACAGAGCAGAAATTAAGGAAATATAAGGTGTAAAGGCTCTCTAAATGCTCATTCTATTTCGTAAATTTCAAGTCTGCTATTCTACGTAAGAAATTTCAAAATAATTGCAGTATAGTTAGTGATAACAAATAGTAGCTATTTATGTTATTAATCTGCCTTCTAAAACCTACCAAACATTTGAATTTTACATTTCAAATTCAGACGTTACACTTTATATATTTTAATGATTTCATACCTTATTATCTGTGAAATGGACAGAAAAAACACATTTGACGTTAGGTTTGACTCTATTTTATGTCTGTTGGCATTTTTAAAATGGTACTCTGATTCAGAAATGTATGTATGTGTGCAAGTATATACGGATGTATGTGTATATTTATATGTACGTACATATATATGTGTGTATACACATACACACGTGCATACATACATACATACATACATACATACATACATACATACATTTCTACTTGTTACATACAATGTTCTACTTGACAAGTAGATTTTAGCTATTAAAAAGCATTACCTTATTAAGTCATACGGAATGCCAAGTAATCGGAAGTCGAATCTGCGGGACCCTACTGTATAAAAAAACAATTAGATACATTAAATTCGTGATTTTTACACTTCAAACTTCTTATTACTGCTATAGTATTTGTAATGAATAGGAAATTCCTGCTTGAATTAATTTATTTAAATATGATTTGTGTCATGTAATGCAAGATAAGTCTCAGGAAACCGTTTGCTTCTTTTTTACATTTGTTGCAATACTTTGCTCTTTCAATAGTTTTTTTTTTTTTTTTTTTTGTTTATGTTAATTAGTTTCGATGATAACTAATATCAGAATCATTTCCCAGAAATTGAAATCAAAGCTGAAAAAACTGTTTAGATGAAAGCCATTTGCATACATTATTGCTTAGAATTCTGACTTTCTCTTTTTTTTTTTTCCATTACTTAAACAAGTGCTATTTCAATAAAGCTTCTTTCTAATACCGAGAAAATAATTAAAAAATATATTCTAAATGACTCAATTTATTTGAAAGCATGAAAAATCACCTACCTCAATTTTCCTGAAAGCAGTTAGAAATCCTAGAAAAAAGGAAGTCCTTGATTTGCTACAAAAGCTAAAATTCTCAGCTAATTTCCAAATGTCGGTCACTCCTCAGGAGTGGGTGTAAATGTGGTAAACATTATCGGTTGTTGTTATTTGGTAATCGGAATACGGCAAAGCGCTACCTGCCTAAGGGTAGAGATGCCACCGTCAGGGAATTTCTAAGGAAAAGGGTTTCGTATTTAATGTTACACATGGGCCAAAACCACGAAAAACATCCATGAAGCCAGCCCGATAGCCTAGGTTCGAACCCGGCTTGAAATGCCAGTATTCAGTTGTCAAAAAAAAAAAAAAAAAAAAAAAAAAAAGGCTGAACTGACTCATTTAAAGGCTATCTGCATAATGAAAGCTAGCAGTGTAAGAAATTTATTTTGCAAGCGATGCAAAATTCAGATCTATGCGTTATCGAGCAGCATTCACCAAACAACTGTATGTGGAGAGATATCTGCGCCAACTTCATACTTACAGCGAGAAGCAGGGCTTAATTTCTAAGATTAGAAGTGCCGGAGCCCTATGGTAGACTGTCAGCAGAGGGGAACAAGAGTAAATAAATAAATAAAATGACTGTTAAAACTCATTAATAATTTTAAAATTAAACAGTTAATTATTATAAAATTAATTAATAGCTATTAACTAATGTTTATAAATTGTTATTTAATCAATAATTTTATATAATTAATTATAAATTATGAGATAATTATTTATTGAAATAATTAAAATTAAATAAAATGTAAAGAGATAAATTGAAATGTAATACGCGATTTTTAATATAATTTTATTTTTAAAATAAAGTTTTCGAGATAAAATTTCTACTGAAATTATTATTCAATTACATAAAAGAAGCCTTCTTATTCAGGGCTCCGGTGCGTTCCGGCTAGAATTATGATTTATTACAAAAACTAAGAAGCACCGGAGCCGAGATTCGGTGGGTTCCGCCCAATATAAGTTCTGATCGTAAGAGGGGAATTCTTTTATCATCACAAAAATTAAATATACTTATAGCTGATGAAAATTCCAGGGCGAAACAGAATGAGGGTATGAATCATGGAGGAAGTAAGATGGAGTCGCCCTAAACAAGTTTCTCCCGTACCCTGCTCTGAAGCACCGGCGATCCCTACGTGGTGACCAAAACATTGGGTCGTTTACCATTGAGTTCTATGGGATTTGACACGTTCGGATGTAAATATTTTGTAAGTACGTCGTAAATATACATATAGATGTATATATTTTCTTTTTCTACAACACTTCAGAGTATTAAGTATGTGAAAACAACATATTTTTAAACAATATTTCATCCTGAACGGAATTAAATGCTATACTTTTCACAGGACAGTTTTCTCAGAATGGTTTAATTTGAATGAAATATTTTCACAAGTTTTCGTTAATTACATTAGAAAAAAAAATTAAGGTAATTCGATTTTATTAAGGTACAAAAATTAAGATCAAAGTTTATTGTATTATTAATATTAAAATTATGCATTATTTCTTTTCTATTTATAGAGCTTCTTCCTAAAATACTTTCTTAAATATGACATGATTTTTTGGCTTCTGAGGCATCTTTTAAATCGAAAAATGTAAGTCAATTTATAATTAATGCACTATTCAGTTCATTTTAAATTAGAGAATTATTAGGAATTAGCGAAATACTTTAAATAAGTATTTCGCTAATTCCTAATAATTAAATAGGTATTAAATAGTACTTGACTTTCTCTGAACATTTCTGAAAGCGAATAAAATAAGTTTTTTTTTAAGTATTATTTAAAACTTGTGACTGAGTTATTATAAAATGTAAGGGGAATAATTCTTTTAATTATACTTATCAGATTTTTTTTTTACCCTTCATTTCAACAATACATATTCCAAAACTCTTTATTACGTTCTTAAGTGCGCATCTCATAGCATTTGCTTTACAATACCTTTTAACAGATTGCTTTCCAATACGAACAATTCTTGCTTAAATAGTTTTATAACGTATTTGTCAACAGGATTTCAATTTATGTTTACAATTCAATATTTAGGTTATTATATATATATTTAGACAGCATTTATAATCATTATAAATTAGATACATTTAATAATTAGATTTCTTCACAGTACTTTCACAGTTGTTTATAAGTGAATAAATTCTTCATTTCAAATACATTTATAAATAATTTAATGAATATTTAAGTATTGTGTCAAAGGCAGATACATGCTTTTTGCAAGCACATGCATAAATACTCATACATATTTCCTATTTTTCATTTCCGGCATGTGCAAATCTTTAATTTCTGTGCATTCACTATATTTTTCGTGTAAAGTAATTTACACCAATTTAGCATACACCCGAAAGTTTTACATAAAAAATATATATGAATATAATTTGAATGAAAATTATAAGTATTATTTTTAATACCCACTCAAAGGTCAGTTTTTCTTCAAAATTCCTGCAGATAGCCCTTGCATGCGTTACTCTATTTAATAAAAACTTAATCTGACCTATGTACCTAATTACAAATATTTTAACATACATAATTTTATATTTATAAAACGTGTAAGCCCAAAGTGATTATTTTTCAGATATATAAAATTAAAACGATGGGTTTAAAATGAGCAGCAGTAAAGCCTCTCCTCTAAAAAAATTTTAAAAGGTACATGTTACACTAATATATGGATGTGAAAAAAATTTGTTTTATTTAAAACATTTTGACGTTTGGAAAATAAAATAAAAGTAGCGAATACTCTGTCAAGGGTATTGAAAGACGTATACAATTTTAAATGTACCGTAAGGTATTTTTCATTCTTTAAGCATAACATTTTTCTTAAAATCTATATTTTTGTAGTGCAACAGCTTATAATTTTATAAAACAAATTCATAATCAAAATCGCTGTTGTTAGTTATCGAAAAATAACCAAGATGTGATTTTTGCGTAAATATCACTAAACTATACAAATTGCTATTATCCATCACACTATAAATGTTTCTTTCATGTGAAAGTGTCCCTTTTTCGATTTCTATGGAACTGTCGTGTGTCGAAATACTATCAGAATCTTGTCAAGCGAGCTTCTGAATGTAAACAAATAACACCCCATCTGGTGACCCAAGCTTCAAAGCAGTGCTTCACTTTTAGCGCGGGTTGGCCCCTCCTCCCTTTCCCACCTCCATGGTAGAGTGGGTGGTAACAAAAAATGAGGGGAATTTTGGTAAGAGAGAACGTTTTCTTTGACCTCGGCTCGCTGTTGATATAATTATAGCCCTCAAGCAGATGGGCGTCAGGGGTAAATGAGTCCTGAATCGGACTCCTAAATGTAAAGTTCCTGGTTACGCTTCCCCCCCCCCATTAGTGGATACTGTGGGAAGACGATGTACAGGACGTGCTTGAGCAGTTTATCTCAGTATTTCACTCTTATTGTACTCGCTGTCACTTAAAGCACATTTAAGAACACAAATTTTCCTTCCTGCGAGGATAACTAACTTTAAGCATCGATAATAATACACTAGATACAAAGACATGGCGAGAAATTTAGGCGTTCCTAAACAAACTCCCCAAAATTTATTGCTTTTCTTAAAGGGAAAGGTTTTCGCATGTGAGTGAACGGACTTTACTTGAACGTCTCATGTTCTCATGACTTCGTACTTCTAGGGAAATAGAGTATTGCAAGGTCTGCATATTGTTAAACTAAAACGTTAGGAATTCTAAATTTGTTTCCCTTTAAATTGTGGTGCAGTTTTATAAAAAAAAAAAAAAAAAAGTATCATCTTATTTAGGGCTCCGGTGCGCTCCGGCTAAAATTGTAATTTATCTTAAAAATTGAGAAGCACCGGAGCCGGGCTCCGGTGGGGTCCAGCGCAATTTAAGCACTGGCGAGAAGATATATTTCCATCCTAAGCTTATTTCGATTGTGGTGACATTTTTCTTAAATATAAGAAATATAATCCTTAGTGTTTTGGCCTCCTCGGTGATTGCGGTGATTTGTGCCCAGAGGGCGCACCACACAAAAAGTTAGTTGCGTTACAGAACGTAAGGGAAGCGGACACGCCAAAATGTCGGGCGTATTACCGCTAATTGAGGTAATTGCATCGTATCTGTCAGGTGGCAGAAAACTAATATGATGTACCAATTCACATGCCAGGTGGCAGAATATGTCTATCATGTACATGCCAGGAGGCATAACGCTTCTAAACATGCCAGGTGGCATACGACTTGTAAATAAATTGTAAATAAATGTACGGTAAAATATCTTGGTGCAATAGATCAAGGAACAAGCATCAACAACCTTCTGATCATTTGGATACGTACACTTAGCTTGTTGAAATAAATAAGATTTCAGAAAACAAAAAAACGAAATAGAATGATACACTTTAAACACGTTTTACTGACATTACCTATTTTGAAAAGAGGATTCGCGGAGGATTTTCTATGCCAAACCGGCTTAGAACACATTATAGAGGAATACCAAAAAAGTGCCCATGCAACCATGCGTTCGGCGGAATTTGAACCCGGATCGAATTACCAAAGTTCAGTGATCTTATCCGTTTTGCCACTGTTGAAAGTTTATATTGCCCAAATCGAGAGTGAAACGTCCAAAAATATATGTTTTAACCAGTAATATTCCTTTGCCACAAATTCTATGTGCAAATTTCGTTAAAAAGGTGTTTAGAAAAATATACATTGATGATGTAACTTATTAGCTCCTTTTTCATTCCAATAACATTGTTTATTAAAGCTGTAATACCATATTTTGCTCCTCTCAGATTTAATATGTTTGATATTCTATATAAGTAGTAAATACAACGTGTCTACGATTTAAATGACGACAGAGCAGAAATTAAGGAAATATAAGGTGTAAAGGCTCTCTAAATGCTCATTCTATTTCGTAAATTTCAAGTCTGCTATTCTACGTAAGAAATTTCAAAATAATTGCAGTATAGTTAGTGATAACAAATAGTAGCTATTTATGTTATTAATCTGCCTTCTAAAACCTACCAAACATTTGAATTTTACATTTCAAATTCAGACGTTACACTTTATATATTTTAATGATTTCATACCTTATTATCTGTGAAATGGACAGAAAAAACACATTTGACGTTAGGTTTGACTCTATTTTATGTCTGTTGGCATTTTTAAAATGGTACTCTGATTCAGAAATGTATGTATGTGTGCAAGTATGTACGGATGTATGTGTATATTTATATGTACGTACATATATATGTGTGTATACACATACACACGTGCATACATACATACATACATACATACATACATACATTTCTGAATCTTATTCCGATAACAGAAGAATACCTTTAAAATTTTAATAGAGTTTTGCTTATTTTACTTGGATGACTTATTGAAATTCATACCATCTAAAAAAATAAATTGTATTGTCATTTTAAATTTTCAGCACAAAATATAAGTTTTAAATTCAAGTTTACAGTTTCATTTTATTGCTTTTTTTCTCTAAAACTTTTCACTGAATTTAATTAGTATAAAGTTAAAGGTGAAAAGTAAAATAAATTAGGGAACTGGATACCACTCGTGGAGATGAAAATCTTCTGTTTAGAACTCTGTAGTCTGTTTCATAATTTTTTGCGCATCGGGGAAGTTCAGATAACGAAAAAAACGCTCATCATCGCATGTAATAAGCACCGCTGATTCATCTTTGTAAGATTAAGAGATTCTATTACGCATCACAGTTTGGCGATTCCTCGAGAAATTCTGACATTATTCAAGCATAGAAGTTTGGCGACCCTTGCAGAAGTTTTGGCATTATTCAGGCATGGATGCTTGGCGGAGTTTTCTCCCATTCTTCTCGGAGGGATTCGTTTGTTTTGTGACACAGCGTCCCTTTCGAAAACATGTGACGACAGCCTTTAAATCTTCATTCTCGTATGTGAGATAAGGAAAGGGAAAGTGCCTTCAAACTTAAAAAAAAAAAAAAAAAAAGCTCTTTTGGAAAAGTACGATTTTTAACTGACATATGTCAAAATTCCATGGGTAAGTAAACAGTTTTGGTTTTCTTTTATTAGAAAATGTGTTTTTCGGGCTTTAAAAATGTTTTATGATTTACTTATTATTCATTGGATACATTTAAAAAATAAGATATTAATAAATATATTTTTTGAATTCTTTATATTGAACAGAAGGTGTCTAACCAAGTTATTAATATAGATTTAATTATTTTTTAAATTTCTTAAAGGCTGTTTTTTAAATTCCCAAATTTTATGAGTTCATTATCCTATTGTCACATCTTATAATGTTTGTTTATCTCTTAATGAAGCATATTTAATTTCATAATACTATTGGCTATCTAAATATGAAGAAAGTGGTACATTAATTGGAAAATTTTGCTAAATGTTACGAGAAATACGCTTCTTGATGATGTATTTCACCTTAAAATTTCAAAATAATTTTAAATAGATACATTCTCTCAAGAATTCAGACGAGTATTAAATCTTTTAAATATTATGAGTACTGCACATCTTTCAGAGAAAGCAAAATTAGAAAATAGGTAACATTTTTTTCTCCAACTAGAATTTGACAGTGTAATATCCTTAAAAATACTTTAGAGCAAATGAGTATAATTTTATTTCTGCTTTCAAGGAGAGTAGGAGCATAGATGAATTTATTCTTGTATGTCAAAATGAGGATGAATTCCCAAGTTTTGGAGCTACCACTGCATAATTCACCAACCAGTATGAGGCAACAAAAGAATATATATGATAGAAACAATGGATATAGCTTTCAAAATTGTTAATTTCATTCTACGAAATTCCCTCAAATGTTCTCCAATATTTTCCAATTGCAATGACCATCAGAGTTATTATTACATACTAGGTAATGTGACTAATTAAAAAATTAATTTCTGCTATTATCCCGTGGTTTATTAACAAACACAAAAAAAATTCTCGAAAAGTAAGATTAAAAAATGTGAAAATTTAAATGATGAATTTTGGCTTCATGATTTAACGTTTCTTATGGATTTTACACAGAAATTTAGTGATTTAAATTTAGAATTGCAAGGAAAAAAACAAGAGAGTAATTGATGATTTTGCATGCCTTAATGCATGCAAAAAAAGAATATTGTGCTAATAGAACATCTTCAACAAAATAGTTCGAATTGCCTTCAAAATGTGTCTTATCACCTACAAAACAGGAAAAAAAAAAAAAAAATCATAATTATAACATTGAAAAATACATTACAGAAATTAAAAGGGTTTGAATGCTTTGAGATCAGATTGTATGAATTTGAAAAAGTTACTGTGCAGTATCTGTCTATTCTGTTTTGAAAAAGGTTTTAAAATATTTAAGCATACTGCCGAGAAATGTTCTGACGTATTTAATATTGGAAAAAAAGTTTGAAAGTGAAATTAAAATTCTACAAACTGACCTAACCTTACAAGCTACAGAATTAGAACAAGATTTTTTGAAATACATCGATCGAGAAAAGCATTTCAATATCACCTAGTCTAATGACTATATCTCCTCTAATTTTGGTCTGTATATACTTAACGTGACTCAGCTTCTTCATATCTGACATTCACGAAGACTAAACGTTTTTTCTTACTTGATGATTCCTTTGTCTGGATACAGCCTGATTATCTTCGTTTGGATACACACCAAATTACCAATGCTTGGTTGGAGACATGCAGACTCAGACTTTAAATTTATAATAAGATAATAAAAATTAATTTGTATATTTCCGGAGCTATTTTTTTAATGTATAAATATTGTAAAGTATCATCTTGCTTTTAATACTTCCTTCCCCACTGTCACTGATTATAGCACCAAAAACACAAAGTTTGCGTTAAATGTTAAGATTTTAGCAGTTAGATTGCGACTCATTTTAAAGATAAAGTGTCGATCATCTATATAAAGAAGCTGGCTATTCCTTTTCTAAAGCACAAGAGTTGCTTTAATTGAATCACCTTAATTACCACTGAAGTAGCATCAATAGATGAAGGGGATGCCCGGAAACGAAATTTTTCAAAAGTATGTCAGTTTTCTGTATATTTTTCGAATAAAATGTATAATTGTATCCAAAAGGATAGGGATGCCTTCGTGGAGGACTTCCTAAGGGAAACTGGCTGGTATATACGTTACACGCATATTCATAAAGCCTGCAGACATTTCTCCTATGGTCTGCTCTCATTGGTGAAACATCTGCTTGGCGGTTATATTTGGAATGGCGAGTTATCGCCTTGTAGGCGTGGTAATTAACGCCAAACAAACCTTGTGGGCTTTCAGTAAAGCGAGGAGAAACAGCGTTTATTTCATTCGATATTTTTTTATTTTATGAATGAAAGTTAAGGGGAATTGTGTGGAATATATTCTAAATAACCTACTGATCATATTAATAGTTTATTTGTATTTGAATTTAAACTATTAAAAGTACGATAATTGTTTTGCAAGAAAACTTGTTTAAATGGAAATGGCACATGTACTTTTTCGTAATTTCTGTTAAAAAGAGTTTGTTGTGTATTCCATAGCTCATTAATTTATACAAATAAAGGATTATTAAAAAATAAACCAAATGAAAACAAGCTGTAAATATTTAAGGGCGTCGGATACCTATTCTTTTTACCTAAATTATGAGTAAGCATAACTGAAATTATGCGCCATTTCTATTAAAACGCTTTTCGGGATCTTGGATCGTAATCTTGCTACTGGTACCTACTACAAAGAGTACAAACCAGTAAATAAAAATTAAAAAAAAAAAAAAAAAATTGGCATTAACAAAAATAGAGAAAATAAAGGTGTTAAATTTTTAACACCGCACCCGAAGGCGAAAAGACAAATAACGACAAAGTCATTCAATAAAGTTATAGGATTAAAAAATAAATCCGTGCAGGGCAGAGTTTGTAAAAGTCACTAGAGGGATTAGAACCGGCGATCTAAAGATACAAAAACTTTTTCCGTGCTCGTTACCGCTGAGCTGCGGTTTCTCTGGTAGCTTTCGCACACTTTTCTGTACATCACGCTCATATACAAATAGTGTGTGTGATTATGGCAAAGCCTCGAGGGCTATCTGCCTAAGGGGAGGGATGCCTTCGTGGAGGACTTTCTAAGGGAAACTGACTCGTATACACGTTACACGTGGGGAAAACCACGAAATCGCTCATGCAGCCAGCCCGTTCGCGGGACTCGAACCTCGGGCCGAACTACCAGTGTTCAGCGACTTTACCGTTCGGCCGCTGGTGAGCCATATACAAATAGTAAAGGCGATGAAGTTAGTCGCCAAGCACAAGATTCTGTAACCCTAAGTTTTCTGTTTCAACCAATCAGAGCAAACAGTAGAAGTAACGGTCTGTAGGCTTTGTGAATATGCACGTTTACACACGGGAAAAACCACAAAAACGCCCATGCAGCCAGCTCGTTTGTCTGAAATCGGGCCCAGGTCGGAACTACCAGTGTTCATCAATTTTACCGCTTGGCCGCTGATCGACGCTATAAGTATATCGAAGTTATCTCTAAAAAGTGACTCTAAAACTCAAAAGAATGCAGCAGCGATAAAATGTTGAATTTAAAACTTTATAGAAAACACTAGCTAAGAGCTGTTTTGTAATGTCACTTCTTATTAGATTTATACGATAGCTTTAGGAGGATTATATTGCTGTCAATCTGTTTTATTATTTTAGAAAAATGCGAAGTTACTCAGTCCAATAATTTCCAAAAGTGTATATATGAGAAATGAAATGAGGAGGAAAAGATATAATTAAAATTAACCCAATTTTGAGAACAAAACATAAGTGAAAGACAGTCCAAAACATGCGAATTAGCTTAACTTTAATGTCTTAACCACACCACTGTGTGGGGAAAAAAAAAAAAAAAAAAAAAGTTATTCCATTGAGTTATCAAATAGTAACTACATTTTTGAAAACACAGTCGCAGATTTAACAACTAAAGCATATCAAGACTATTTTCTCATAAACGTAAAACCTGTTTCTTAGGGTTATATTTTACCGCATTCTTGTAAACCAGGTAGACTTTTCTCAGTGACATCATGTAGAATTACCGCATTCTTGTAAGCCAGGTAGACTTTTCTCAGTGACATCATGTAGAATTACCGCATTCTTGTAAGCCAGGTAGACTTTTCTCAGTGACATCATGTAGAATTTACGTGTTATTTTCTTCTCAACGAATTAGTCAATGGGCAAAGACCGATTAGAGATAAAAAAAAAAAACAAAAAAACACTGCAACAGGAACTCGGGAATCATTGCGTCAGATCAGAGTGTTGCCAGTTGAGGCAATGAAACAAATATTGCATTGGTCCACCGCTATTAAGACTTCCGGGGATGCTTGATCTCCAGTCGCCGACCTTTGAACGCCAAGTTGATTTCCAAGCAAACAACGTTATAAATTATTCCTTTCTGCTTCTATTTCGGTAGAAATTCACATCAGCGAGTTTCCTATGCGTAAAATGTGAGGTATATTTCAACTCAGCCTTAACCATCAAAGGCAGGAATTTTTCATACTTTAGATGCAGACGAAGTTTTTCATTTTTTTTTGTTTCAGCTTTTAAGTGAAAATTCTTATTTAAAATTCCATCGAATGTGGCAATGTGGTAAATTATGCTGCCACGTTCGCAATTCTTTTTTTTTTTTTTTTTTTTGTGCATTCATAGGTTTTTTTTTTTAAAGAGTCGTCAAAGTATTATGTATAATTTTATATGCATAAATTATTTTTTCAATTACTTAATTGTATCGTATATTTGCTGATAATTGTCTTTGTATTTTTCTAAAAAAAATTTGCATTGAACTCACTTTTTATAGAGGTTGAAATTACTATCAGTTAATTTTAATTTAATTTGTGTACAACTCTCACACTTAAGTCTTTTCCAGCCGAACTAACTCCAATTTCACTCATAACTTTAAGAGATCGGTTAAATAATTAAGGTACTGAAAGTAAGGGGTTTGGATATGAAGTCATGCAGCGCCATTTATAAATTTATAAACTGTTGGGTTGAATGTAAAATATCAAGATGATAAATTTCCACATGTAAAAAACACAGAAAGTTTCCATTTTAACGAACATTTTTTTTTTTTTTTTGGTGGGGTAGGAAAATCTTAAGCATATGAGGGGTATTGTTAATATTTTTTGGATTTAATTATCTTAATTTTACAATGAGAGCATTTCCATACTTTTTATCCTGGAATATTGAATGCCATAAACAACCTTTGTTATCCAGTGAATAGCATTCAATACATTGATACATTTTGCAACCTGATTGCTTTTTCCGCAAACACCTTGACAAAGAACATGGCGTAAAAAACTGTTTTTTGTAATACTTGGTCCAAAGGCTATAATGCCCACCAGCGGCCGAGCGGTAAAGTCGCTGAACACTGGTAGTTCGGTCCGAGGTTCGAATCCCGCGAATGGGCTGGCTGCATGGGTGTTTTCGTGGTTTTCCCCATGTGTAACGTGTATACGAGCCAGTTCCCTTTAGAAAGTCCTCCACGAAGGCAGCCCTCCCCTTAGGCAGATAGCCCTGGTGTGCCATAATTAAATACACCAAAGGCTGTAATACTGATGTTGCATTAGGTGGGAAAAGACCAGTTTCACTCATTTCAGTTTTGCATTTGGTGAATGGGTTGACGAATTGTCAAAAAGTAGCAGAATCTTCCCATTTTTTCGAGACACTGTTTCATAAAGAGCAATCCAGCATTCTGACATTGTGCTTTGCATCATCCATGACGTTTTATTGTGATGTACAATGTGATGAACCGATAAAGCTTTTGGATTGATGTGTTAGAAGCATCTTGCTTCTTTGACATTTCCAGTTTCAAGAGATTTTTTGTACTCTCCTTCCATGTTTGTGCTACGTTCGTTGGAGCTTTTACCATCAGAACAGTTTTCTCCTTTGAAGCATAGAGTTTTATTAGGCAAAATTCAATAAAATAACACAGTTTCATTTGCATTGTAGATGTTTTTAGCTTCATTCCTTCATAAATTTTATTTAGCTTTTTATTCCAGTCTGTTACACGTTGCGTATGTACTGATTTTTCTTCATCACAAATGGTCTTAAAAGTAATGTTATGCCTTTGCTTAAATTTGTATACCCAACCATTTGATTGATGCTTTGAAGTTCTGTAACCCTAGACCTTCCAAAACTTTTTTTTGCTTTTTCCGAAATAATTCTCTACTTAGATTAGGAATACTTAGGAATATTGTTTGCTCGTGCAGAAAAGAACCAACCGAACACTATTGTATCAATTTCACATGCTTTAGTTTTTTTTAATTTTATGGCCTTGGAATGTTCATTTGAATTAGTAATCCATAATATTTGTATTTCTTCTCTATCCTTTAATACATGACTCACTTGGTTTTTACTTATTCCAAATTTCTGCCTTGATGGAAAATTTTTTCTCATGGATTCATTCGTCTATCACAGCGTTTCCCAAACTTTTCTAACAGCGGCCCGATACGAGATTTTAAATTTTTTCGCGACCCACCTTATAAAAAAAATTATTTACAAAACAAATTTCACTTTTTAATAAAAATCAAAATTCAAGTTATTTGTTTATTTCATACACAAAAATTTCAAAAAAAATTATATAACAAAAACATAAGTTATTAAAGACAATCCATTATCTTCATTTAAAACTTAAAGTAAATTTTGTTTTACATATTTTGATCTTAGTGCGAAGGATAATGTTGTTTTGCATCTCATAGTAATTTCAAATGAGGACTTAATGTTAATTTTATTTTCAAATTAGGTTCAACATACAATCTGTTTCGATACTTACTTTTTAAGTACACCAAGGCTCAGAACGCAGTTTCACACGTATAAGTGGTGACAAAAGGCATTAAAAATTGTATCGCTTTTTCGCTTGCATATTCCTTTTGACAGCGCAACCAAAAATTAATTATTTGTACAGTTTCAAACACTTTTTAAAGATCGGTGTCTCATAAAATTTCAATTAAATTATCAACTTCCTGTTCACTAAGATTAAGCATTTCTTCCTTTTCAACATCGACAGAAAAAGGATCTTTAATCCACATATTGTTTGAAGGAATATCCGGAAAGTAGTCTTTAAGACTATTTATTAGCTCCGAAAGATGTTCTTGAATTGAAACTGAATGTGTTTCATTAAAAGATTTAAAATTTCCTTTTGAAAGGTCGTTGTTTCCACAGAGTCATTTTTTTAATTATTGCAGCGACTTTTTCCGATACTTTGAAAATATTTAAACCAAAGCCTTGCAAATTTCAGCTATTAATTTGGAAATTTCAAAAGACGTCAAAGTGAAGTTTTTATTTGACTGGTGATCAATTCATTTTTCTTATCAGTAAATTGGCTTATCAGAGTACTCAAAATGGAGTGTGTTTAAATGCCGTTTCAACTTTGACGGTTTCATAATTTCATTTGAAAGTTGCTCATTGCAAATAACACATAGCGGCAAATTATTTTGACTGTCGCCGGCAATGAACCCAAAAGCGTAAATATTCGTCACAATAGTTGCGAGTCCTAGTAGCTTTACGCTTGTTATTTTGGCGCTGTGTATTTGCTTTAGGTGCTTCAGACACAGTTTCTTCACGATCATGATGCTCAGCTTTGCTCGTGCTTGATTGATCATCATCATTTAAATCTGTGTTTTTCTTGATTAACCATTTATCCATTTTAAAAAAGGTTGAAAGCTTTCATAAAAAAAGAATTTGTTTACTAATGATTTATAAGAAAAAGTACTTTTATTACTTACCAATATGAAGTTGCTAGTAATAATAGGTAATAATAACTATTGTCAAATAAAATAGGTAACAAAAATTCACACATAACCTTCTTTTGATACACGTGAGTTTATGGCGCATGTACCGGAGAAGGCACTGAATGACGAATCGAAATCAGCCAATCAGAGCATCCGAATTTAAACCGTCCGGTAGGAAACGGTGGTAAAGTGTTGCCCACCTGCAGTACTTGAAAAAGTTTCGAAAAATATTAAATTTAGAGCAAAATGTTATAGATTTTTTTGTGTTTTTACAATTTTTGCCGCGACCCACACTGTGGGAAACGCTGGGCTATCGCATTGTGAGATGGGCAAGTGGTCCAGTCATCTTACCACCTTTTTTTTTTTTTTTTTTTTCATATTGGTCCCTGCCTTTACATTGCCTTAAAGCTTGCTAACACTGCTTTCTTCCCACGACTCAGAATTGGAGCAAAAATAACTGGATTTTTAATTCTATGAATGTGAAATCAGCCTTTTAATTCCACCACAGCTTGCTTTCTCTTAATGTGTTGTTCCCCTTTTTCCTGCTGACAGGCAGTTTTCAAAAGAGAGGGATTAACGTTTCATTTTATTGTTATCTTTCACTGAACACAAACTTGCCTTTAAAACCTTAGACTAACAAAGATAATTTCTCTTTTTATTTACATCTATCTTATTTTTGAAACTTTTTTTCGGTGTCCCTTGATAATAAGTAAGTACATTAATGTCCTTGGTCAAAGGGGCCGATACCAACAAAGTTGTCCGTTAAATAGAGGTGTCCTTTACAGGAGGTACTACTGTTTGCAGCAATTACTACTAATTGCAGCAATTTATTTTAGCTATTTTTTATGTTACTGTTATCTCAAATTCAGTAAACATTGCACGTTAACCTTGCTTGTTACAAGTGGTGATTCTCTTCCATATTTAATTTTAAAACTTCAACCAAAACACGCACTGAGTCTTTTCCTCTGCAGTACTCAGCTTCAAAGATCTCGTTTTATTTTATAGATAAAACAATAACTAGGTAAAACTTGTTTTTTTTCTTTGCTTTTCTGTTAACGAGGCGCTAATCTCCAAACGTGGTAGCCTCTTTTTATCATGTCATGAATAACTGTGAAATGTTTAATGTGGGCAATGTCAAGCCTGTGTTCGATGCTAAATTTATACAATTCTCTGATTTTTTTTAAAACAAAAATAGATCACCAAAATAATAGCAAAAATAATTTGGAGAGAATACAAGTTTTTTAAAGCGCGAAAACAGATTATCATGAGCGTAGCGATCTGTTTTCAGAAAATTGCACATTTTCGACATGGTGCACACTAAACATTAAATATAGTAATTAATATATGATACATTAGTGTTACTACAAGTATATATATTTCATGAAGCTTTACATATCGTTAAATTTGCCGCCATCTAGATAATTTCCTTCCAGTTGTTATGTTTGGAGCTATGTGGTGCCTCGTTAACAGAAAAGTGCCTTTTTCTCTTTCTAGACCAAAATGCTAAACGAAACATATAAAATAAACAAATTTTCGGCGAATTTTTTAAAGTTCCAGTAATAGTTTATGGACACATTTTGCATACTTTCTGTTTTCATGACACTCGTTAAAGACGTTTGATTCCCAAAATTCTGGTGCCCGTTCTATATTTTACCTTCTGGTATATTTCACGATTTTCGTACGTAGCACAGATGTTGCAGAATTTACAAATTCCTTTCTCGCTCTTTCTCTCTTTCTTTTATTTATTTATTTACTTTAGATTGGGATCTGTAAAGTTTTACGTAGATTCTTAAGCCTTTTAAATACTGTTTTGTTCGATATACGATTGTAATGGTCCAGTGATTTCATTTTCAAGCAAGTAAATTGCAAGAAAGGGCAAAAAAATAACGGGAACTGTAGTAAGGAACAAATAAGTGGATTTTAAAATTCATTTGCCACTTGATACATCTATTCATCTACTTTCTCTATATACATTATTTAGTTATTTTTGCTTATGTCGTAATTTTAAATTTCTTATCTGAAATTTTTAAGCATTTGTATTTTTTTATTATAATAATTAACTGTTTATATGGCTAGTATGATTATAAAAAACGTTCAGTTAGTGATAAGGATTTACATGATTGTTCCGATTACACAAAACATGCCAGAACTATGACCTGAAGAGAAGGAAAAAATCTTTGTAGTAGAAAATCTTTCCTCGGTATTCATGTCGGACATGGGGAAAACTACGAAAATTCCAATGCAACCAGCCTGTTCGCTGAAATTTGAATTTGTATCGCATCACTAGTATTCAGTGGTCTTGTCCTTTCGGAACTGGCGAGGGCTCTGATATGGGCCCTTATAGTGGCAGTAGGTATGAATCTTATCAAGCTGTATCTTTTTAAAGTTCAATAAAGCTGTGCGTTTCAAATATTTATATGTGTATATAAACAAAGGACAAAATAATTTCAACTCCATAATCCAGATGCAGATGAAATGTTTATTAAATTTTTAAAAAAAGTAAAATAAATTCAAAATCACATCCGTTACTGGAATAATGAATTGGTATAAGATTTAAAAAAAAAAAAATGAAAGGGAAGGGGAAACTGCTTTTTAAAAAAATATTAAACGACTTTCCAAAAATCCCTGGGTTACCAGCTGCCGGATGGTGGCAGAACATTGATAGTTAGACCCGAGTTCGCTTCTAGGCTAAAAGGCTGGTTGAATGGGCGTTTTCCTGGTTTTTAAAATTAAAAACGTGAAACGTTTTTAATTTCTGAATGTACGTTATAAGCATCGTAACAACAAGACTAGCTCTCAAGCAATTCCATTCAACAAGGTTTCGAAGCATTCTGATACAGTTCATACGCATATCAAGTTTCAGTGGACCCACGGACGGAAACTGATGCTTATGATATATGAAACACTAGGTTCGGGTTATTTTATTTGATTATGGCAAATCAAATGTTTGTCTGCTATTCAAATCAATATCTGAAATATCTGCTAAATCAAATTTCTATAAATATCTCGAGGGCTATCTTCTTAAGGGAAGGGATGCTTTCGTAGAGGATTTCTAAGGGAAATTGGCTCGTATACACGTTACACATGGGGGGAAACCACGAAAAGAACCAAGCAGCCAGCCCATTTGTCGGGTTTCGAACCCCGAACCGAACTGCCAATGCTCGGTGACTTTACCGCTCAGCCTCTGGCAGACCTTTTGAAACGCTAGGACCTAAGGTAAGCTGTATAGACTAGATTTTTAGTTAAGTTAAATCGGGCATCCTCTTCAAAAGTCTTACCATTTGAACTGATTTGGAATAGGATATCGAATAATTTTTTCTTATCCTTTATTAGAAGAAAGGGCCTAATTCATTTTCAAAGTCTTAAGATACCCAGCTTGAGTGAAATCCACAGTCTGTAACAAAACAACTCAACTTACTTTGTTTTCATACTCCTTTTTGTTATTTATCAGAACTACTAAAAATAATTAAGAACAGTTAAGCATACTTAGGTTAAAATTCAGCAAGTTTTGAGGTAATTTTTCCCATAATTCGTTTTCTTGCTTCAATGATATTCTTTTTATTTTTTAATATTTCGTATTAAAGACACTTTCTAAAGTCTTTTTTTACTTAGTAACCATAAAAATGTATCAGCTCACTGTTTGTACACAGTAAGGTTTAGATTTTTTAGTTAAAAAAAATAAATATTTCGAATTGTTATTGTTAATTTATTATTCAAAGTTTTCTTCTTGATATCTTTGCATAATTAATATTCTTAAATAATTAACATGGAGATTTTAAATTAAATTAGGATTTCTTGTTGCATTCATCATGTTTATAGTACTTAATACAAAATTTTGGTTTCTGGACTGTAAATTACTTTGTTAATGACGCTATTACTTGCTTTGTTCCAGATTTAAGTATTTATTTTGCACTGATTGTTATGCATAACACATTTCATAAAAAATTCAATAAATTTAATTTTTTTTTTTTTTACAGATTTTTCAATTTTTTGGTTTCATTTAATTTTTGTAAACTATTTTATTTTATTTAAATTTAGGTAAGGAGCCTCTCCCATTCCATCCTTGTAAGGGTTGGACTGGTGAATGCATATATTTATTTAATTTAATTCGTTATCATGATATGATTAAAGTACTCATGATTATCGTGAATGATTAAATTAATTCATTATCATGATACTGCTTTTTAAGTTCGTATGTTTGTGCATTTTTCAGTTCAGAGACATGTTTTTTCTTTCACTTATCTCGTTACGCTAATCCCCGATGAAGATGTAGCGAGAAATGCAAAATCCCTTTGCCTTTATTTTTTGCAATTTTTTGTTGTGGTAAATTCTTGGAAACTTTGTTCTAGCGCCCCCCCCCGCCGAGACTGAAACGCCAATCAACCGAGATATCTCGTCAAAATCTGGCAGCGTGTTCTTATATCTCACCACGTGATCGCATATTAGCAGCGTGTTCTTGTATTATTAATTTTGGGTGAGGTTTTCGAATTCGCATAGTTTATTTAAAAGTATATTCATAACCTTTTTCTTGTCAATATGACATTAACAATTTTTAATATACCAAGTAATCAGGTGAATGCCATATCATTTTTTCAAGAAAGAGGTCCTTTATCTGACAAACGAGTATGCGAAAATGGCCACAGCATGCAATTTTACGTAAACAACGAAACCATTTGGAGGTGCAATATTGCAAAAGAAAGGGTATCCGTGTTGGGGGGGGGAATTGCTTCAGCGGTTCCAGAAATACATTCGTCACTGCTATTAAATTTATGTATTCTTCGGCAGAGGAGTTACATAAAATGGTGCAACAAATGGCTTAATATGTGTGAAAGTGCTGCAGTTGAGTGGAACAATTACATGCGATAAAATAATAATAATGATACTTAAAAATATTCGAAGGAAACAGCATGTGAGTATTATTATTATTATGTATTGTGTTGTTTATTTTGAAGTTCGCGCTTCCGGAGCTTGGAGAAATTATAGCTGAGATCTTGGCTCAGATCTAAAATCACCAAATATAGTTGGGGAGGAGGGGCTATATAAAAGAAGTACTCAACTTTTGTATTTAGGCAACGTTGGTTTGTGTGGGGTCTCGTGTACTAATTATTTTTACAATACTATTACACTGCAAAAACATTTTGTACCAATTCCTTATTCAAATAGTGAATATGATTTTGAATTTAATAAATAAATGAATGATTAACTAACTAAATAAGTAAATATTGCAAATTTTGATTCTGAGACATACGTGATGCATAAGTCAGTAATAAACTATATGCACTGTTTGAAGAGAAACTAGTTCCGTATACTTTGCAATTAAATAGAGGAAACACAATGATTTTTACAGACTAAAATTTCCTCTTTAATACAGTTCAGGAAATTTATCGTTCACCAGAGTTGAGAGTTAAAATTGCCGTTGAGCGTTAAAATTGGTAATCTTTTTCTTTAAATTTTATTTATTACGGCTCCACTTCAAGGAAAGGAAGGGATGCCCCATGGAGAACTTTTGAAACTGACTCGTATCCACGTTACATTTGGAGAAGATGATGAAAACCTCCATGTAGCCAGCCCGTTCGATGGGACTCTGAGCCCCGGACTGAACTACCAGTGTTCAGCGTGTTTACCGCTCTGCCGCTGGTGGCATAGACTGGCAGTTCGACCTAGTTTCAAATCCCTGAGAATAGGCTCGCTGGAGGGAAGTTTTCGTGGTTTTTTGCCAAGTGTAACGTAAATATAAGACACTTTCCCTTAAAAAGGCCTTCAAAAATCTTCCCTTCCTTTAAGCACATTGTCGTCGAATCCATTGTATTCTAAATAACTGTAATCGGAGAATTTATCTTAAAGATTAGTGCTATAGGAGGTGAAAAGACTTGTACCAATCTTTCCTTAGCTAGATAGGTTAAGAAAAAACAGAAAAGAAGAGAAGTTAGTTGGTTAGCAGTTAATTTTAGCAGTTTTTTCTTAAAATTCTATACTTTATTGATAGGTTGTAAAATATTGTTTTCTAGCAGCATATTCGTACGTTGATTTAAAATGTAGTGGGGTTTTCTTTTTTTTATTATTATTAATCAAGATTTTAGTTTCTAAATTGCAAATGAAGGCGGCAACAATCTTTGTAATTATAAAAGTTTGTTTTCCAGAATTCTAAACATTTTATAACGTAGGTCATTTATCTTTTCGAATCACTTTAGCAACTCACCATTTGAAATGAATAATAGTGTAAGTGCAAACGTTATTTCATTACCACTAAATTGTTAAATAGACCTCGTTTAGCGTATAAGCTGGTGAAAACTTTAGTATGAATTAATGCGAATACGACGGTTATACGCCCACGTTTTCGCAACGAGTCCATTAACTTCGTCACCGCGTAAAGTCTTCCTTGCGTTTAATGACGCCAGAAATTGAGTCACTGGCCTTAGTCGTTGCAGATGGGACGAATTAATTAAAGCGATCATCCGCATACAAAGATTAGTCAGCCATGAAATGACAACGTTCTCACTTAAATTGTGAGAAATATTATTGAGGTGTTAAAATATTTTAGAAGATTAGCACAACGACTTTTTTAATAGACAAGGATTCTAAGGTTTAATGCGAAAGGGGTAGAGGGGATGTTAGAAATTTAAAGACATTGGTTAGTTGATTAATTATGGCAAAGAAGCGAGAGGGTTCAGAGGGCTGACTTTGCGAATGGCCTTTCTCGCAGAATTGGTGCGAATTCACGAATTTAAGATAAAAAAATGTCAGATTAATTGAATGTCCTGAAGACAACTATAGATGAAAATACATTGAGTCAAAAACTTTTGCGCACCTAGAAAACCTGTCTGAGAATCTCGAAACTTAGCGCGGAAATATCTCTTAACCAGACATGAAAACACATTCTAACAAAAGCACAGTCTCATTTTAAAGCACATGAGAAGACACATCGTTGGGTTAGTTCGAACTGCTTATGTGGTAGCGTTATTTGATTACCAAATGAGAACAACTTGAAGCGCTACCCAACGACAATAAACTGTGAGTAGCAAATCTACCTTCGGGGAAACGAACTCATAGTACGGAAGGATCATCTGCATAGGCAGAGACAATGGCACATTCATGGCGATGTTGTTGCTAATACTTCCAACATTGTATCTATAATCAGCACAAGGGTAGCAACATAATTATGCTGCCAATTTCTCTGGCGGATCGTGCGATAGTGGAGCTGTCATAAATAGGCCAACAGCTTCGTTATTAGCACTTCTGAGCCACTTACTACATACCGAACATGTAGTAAGTGCAAAGCATGCAACGACTGAACTGGCTCAGCATTTGTTATGAAGACATGATGCTGCATTTGTAGGATATAATGTCCTTAGATCCTTACACAACCTTACACTCAACAGTCCTTACACTCAAAAGTCCTTACTCAACCTTTATTTTCTTAGACGCTGATAATAGATATTTGCTTTCAATTCGGAAAATGCTTTAGATAAGGAAAGTATTCACGTTATGATATTTTTTAATTAAAAAAAAAATAAGTTACGAAAGTAAAACGTTAGTAACTGAAATCTCTAAAAAGTTGCTATAGTTTTCTGACTTTTTAGCAGAGTGTCCCTTTTTTTAAAAATTATGGTTAGTAAAAGTTTACGCTTGTTATAAAAGGTAAAACACAAAGAAATTTGACTAATACAAAAAAGTGGCCGAAATGTTTTCATGGCTCGCACACAAATTGAGAAGCAGAGCATTTGTATGTAATTAAAAATAAAATATCAATTTAGAAAAGAAGAAGTTTCTGATGTTACTAGATTAAGTGACGAGTATTGTCATATGGATTGCCGTGAAAAGTATTGATCAACATAATACCCACTTGAAATAAAGTAGTTCTTAGCATAGAATTTTATAAAGTTCTTGCTCTAGAAAACAGTGACAAGCTTCAGATCGATAGACAGTCAGCTCGTATCATTATTTTCAGAAATTAAAAGTCAAAAATACTTCAAGTTTAATTTTTATTATTATTAGATTGATTTTAAAGTAATAAAACTTTATGGGACTCTTAATAACGCATTTTTAGCATCCGATAGCTTATTACTTGAGTGAAAATTCTTTCGCCATACAGTATGTAACAATAACAAAATATAAATCAGTGAATGTTACACTCTGTTAAATCGCAAAATAATATCACTGCACGACATTAAAGAGAAAGGCAATCACCCTCGAATTACTCTTATTCCTTTCTGAGCCAACCTTTAAAGGCAACCCAAAGAAAATGGAAAATATCCCAGATTTTGAAATTAAACGTCTTGGGTACTTTTTGTCGTTGGGGGTCAAACGTTTTGCATTTTATTCTTTTAGAATGTGTATACACTTTTACTTTGCCGGATGAATGTACAAAATGTTACATTTCGCAGTTTTTAAAAAACTAATTTTTTTAAATTTACCAATGCGGTACTATTCGGTTTCGAGGGCCGTAAAAAGTCGCCAAACTATTGTTGATGCCAATGCTGCCAAAAATAATTGCAGCAACCCTAATAATTGCGGCAAGAAAGGAAGTATTATAGTAAATAACTATCTAAGATTGATGTTTTAATTTAGATGAAAGGTTAATTTCATATAATACATTTTTATTATTATAATTTATATGAAAAAGGCTAAACGTGACTGAATGGAAGCATAAGAGTAAATAACTATTTCAAACCATTATTATAATTTATATAAAAATTGCTAAACATAACTGAATGGATGCCTGCACCGCTATTTCGCTACCGACTTATCGCTAAAGCATAATTTCATCTCGTTGGTTGTTCAAACGTAAGTTTCTATAATGAATGATGCCTTTTCTTTAAAAATATTCTCGGTAAAGTGCAGAATCGCCCACTTATTTGTTTGCCGCTTTTCACAAGGGTAAAAACAATTGGATTTTTGTCAATTTTCGTTTACTTTTTAAGTGAAAATAGGTCGATGTGTACATAGATAAAGTCAAGGGTGTGCGCAGTGCCATTTTTGTGCAATTCTAGGATTTTTTTTTAAGTGAAAATAGGTCGATGTGCACATGGATGCCGAGTATGTGCAATTCTTAAAAACGCGTCAAGCAGTGGGTGATTCAGCACTTTACCCAAAATTCTATTGCAGACTTTTCGTCATGGGAAATTCCCAAATTGTTAAATCCATGGGATATCAAAAAAGGATTTAAAATCAAAAAAGGACTTAAATATTAAACTATTATTTCAATGGTGTCGTAAGAAATATAGAACTATATAAACTTACGCAATCTGAAATCAGCGCGTACGCTAGATTTGGCGCGCTGTTAAATGGGCGCGTTTGCTGGATTTGGCGCTTTTGCGCATACATTTTCGCTGCAATTTTTTTACGGCTCTGAAAACGGAATAGTATCAAAAATGCTAAAGTATGAATATTTGCGTCATTTAAAGCATTTTTTGAGAATAAACTTCTACGAAAAGCGATTGCGAAAATAAAGGCCACCTAAAGAGTTTTGTGGACATGGCGTGTATATCGGAATTATTTCGTAAATAAATACTGGGTTTGTTTCGAACATAAATAAATTTTAAAAAAGGAGGATGAGACCTCGTCGCTTATATGATAAAATATTCAATGATGTTCATATATCAAGAGTTCCAAGTTCGATTATCAGGTGAAACGATATCTTTAAGTGACACACAGCAAAAGTAGAGCCTTGAGAAAATTCGATTTATTTCATCGACAATGCATACGAGTTAGCGGAAATTCTACCAAAACCGAAAACGGAGAATTAACAGTGGCTCCAAGTAACAAATCAAACACCTAACGCTTTTTCAGTTTATAAAGCATTTTTCAGCGTAAGAAGTTATTCAAATAAAATGTAAAAGAGCCTCTATAAATCAATGATGAAATACGTATCGCTTTGTCATAAACAAGAGGGAAAGTTAACCACCACTTTATTCTCTTTTGATAATTGAAATTAAGAGTGAGAAGTTTCTGATCTGTTAATAAAGCATTTTAAAGATGAGTTTTCAGTTAAGAAATATTACAAAAACAGTAAAACATATTCTTCAACAGTACCTGACATAAGCAATTTAAGATCAGAAACACCATCGAAAATAAATCAAAACCAACCAAACGAAAGATTTTTTACAGATTTCTGACGAATGCTGGATCGTAGAAGAAATAAAGAAAATCCAAAGTGCTCACATCATTGGTTGTGGAAGCAAAACAGTATTTTGGTAAAAGGGCTAATCCAGATACAGTAAGAATTATTTTAAGAAAAATAATTTATTGCCAGAGTTCCTAGGAAAAGTCTCTTCTGGAGCAAGATCAGTAATTTGAAAAGATTGAAATCTGTAAAATTTCATAAAATGAAACACTTTTCATTTTGGAGAAAAGTTTTATTAATGAACGACTATAAATTTAATATCTTTCGTTGGGAATATATATTTACCAAACATATATTTGCAGAAGGCCAAATGAAGAGTACGAAGGAGGGGAGAAACAAAATTAAGCCTACTCTTAAGCATAGTGGATCTACAATAACATGGGTATCAATGTCAGGCGTTGAACCAAGTAGCCTTCATATCATTTATGAAATTATGGATCAAAATAAATATTTGCAAATTCTTAAAGAAAATATTAAAGAGCGCTCAGAATTGGATATACTACATTGTTTTCATTTTTATCAAAATAAAAAACCGAAGCATAAAGCCAGTGTTAGACTGTGGTTGCTTTATAATTGCTCTATACTTACGCCCTCTCAATTCCCAGAGTGAAGTGCAATTGAAAATTTATGGTCACATTTTGAAAGAAAAATTAAGAAATCCTACTATATCCGATTCAAATAATTTAGAAAAGGACTAAGAAGAATGGATAAAATTACTTTTAATTATAGCGAAAAATTAATACTTTAAATGACGAACAGATTATATGCTGTTCTAGCCAATACCAACTAAATACTAAATTTCATTTTCAGTAACTCAAATTACTTACAGCAATAATTTTATTTGAATTTAATATTGAGATTACTTCTCATTGTTAACTGAACTGTTATTTTTCAAACTTACTCCAAAAAAGTTTGCTTTTATTGTCTTTTAATTAATATATCCATAGTAAGTAAAAATAATTTATAATTTTGCTTACTTTTTTCCCCTTTCATCGTAAATCATTTCATAAAGCGTAAAGAAGTATGTGTCCGAGTTTTATTTTGAACCAATATAAATCCATTTATTTTTAAATAACTAATGGTAAACTTTTGGTAGCTTAATTTACAGGGCACTCGATGAAGTCACTAAATTGAGAGGTCGTTATTGAGGTAAGTGAAGTATGACAGCCACGGAAACAAACAATTCTAATTTAGACATAAATACGAGGCAGTTTTCCTTTAAAAAGTCTTCTACCCAAAAATAATCTAATAATCTAACATTGAGATTTAGCAAGCTTTGCTAAATAAATTCATTCAGCATTTTGCTATGAACAGGGTTTTATTCTTTGTAATAGCTTGTAGGTAAAAAGGGAATTTTTTAATCGAAGCTGGATATGTTCTGTGAACTAGATGCATTTTTAAACAACAGTGATAATTTTTCAAAAATTGATGATAAAATTTAATTTTCCTTGTAATATATAATTGTCTATTAGAAAAACTTTTAGAGTTTTTAAAATTTCTATATTTTGTTTTTTAACAAGAATAATATTTCGTTCCTTGATGAGAAATTCTTGCGATGTCCTGCCAAAACAAAAATACTCTGTTCTTAAGAACAAAACTGTCATGTACGTGAATTTTATCTTATATCTCCGAAAAACACTATTCGGTCTAAAGCTGACCATGTCGATTACGAAAATTGCTTCGACTTCTTTCGAAATAGGAACTTCGGGCTCTTGGCCAGGTTTCAGAATAATTTATCTTCCGATTTTCTTCATTCTTCATATAAAATTCATGTCGCTCCGGATATCTATTATTCCTTGGACTTAATGATCTCTAAAATACTTTAAGAAATAAATGATTCTTTGGCGATAATGCTCTGTCATGAAATATGCATGTCGGTTTTTTTTGTTATTATTTTCCGGAGGAGTGGTGCAAAATGAAAAAAAAAAAAAAAGTGATAACTTTCTTTTCGGAAGGGATCTTTTTTGGGGATAATTTATTTAGTCAAAATGCAATTATGTTGCCGACATCTTACTCATATGGCAGATAAATACGAAAACTAGTACTGTTAAGACTGAGTTTCGAATAAAAGTTTTTGAAAATATACTGTTGGATTATTGCAGCCGCTCAGCCGGTATAGCAGTTAGAGAAGCTGATTGCCATACCGACGGGCCAGGACTCGAATCCTGGAAAAGGCATGGATGTGGGTAATCGTTCAGTATCTGTGCGGCAAGGGGGCATTCAAAATACACGGTGAACAGGAAATCCTCTCGAGAGGCTAGAGGTAAGACAGAAGGCAGGGAGAACGTCGGATCGGCTCAAAATTGGGGCGGAAATGCAGGCTAGTGCAGCGAGACTATGTCTGTTAGAGATGGGCAAAACCGCTTCTTTAAGGGATCACAGTTCGCTCTCTGAAATGAATCAGTTCTTTTTAACGAATCACCGCTAACTAACAATGACCTTGATGAATGCGCTTGGAACCGGCATGAATCAAGAGCGGCGTGTAAAGATTGGGGGAAAGCTGCCTAGAGGCCCATATATCTGTATTAGAAGAAATTGCCACTTTAGGCAAAGGGAAATCTGCAACTGGACGGTATAGTAGAGAAGCCTGAATGCGATACCCAAATGGCCCGGGTTCGAATCCCGGGGAAGGCATGGATTTAAAATTGTCGTTCCCTTCATAGGAGGTAACGGTGGCCGCTTAGATGCCTCAACAATAGAATGGCCGCAACTTCTGGCTTTAGAAGGGACCAATGCCGGTATAGGCAAGTGCCTGCCATTGGAAAAAAAAAAAGATTGGGGGTGGGAAGCAGAAAGAATCGAACGAGGAGTGGAATCAGTGGAATCAACTCAACCAAACCGCTCATTCCCTGGACTGGTTCCTTTCAATTGTACATCTGAGATTCGCTAAAAGCACCTTTCTACATAGAACAACAATAAACAAATTCTGGAATTAAAAAACGCTAAAAGTTAAAAAAAAATTAAAACTAAACTCACGTTTATAAAAGAACACATTATTTTATTACTGTGATTGACATTTTTGCTACTACATAGCACAGTGTAAAAATTTATTTTTAGATTGGAGGCAGATCCCAAAGAACAGGAAATTGTCCACATTTTGTTCTGCAACCTTCAAAAAATACACTTTGTCACAAAAAAAAAAAAAAAAAAAAAAAAAAAAAAAAAAAAATATGCATCCAGAAGAAATCAAGCCACAATAACGAAATTCGGCAGGAATGTTGTCTTGTAAGAGATATGTAAATGATCTAAATTTCCGACGCCAGTGAGACGAGGGTAAGCGCGCTATGCGCCTGCGCAGCTGGGAGAGTTTAAGAGCATGATTGCTCGTGCCGTAGGGCTTTCCAAACGAATCTGTCAATTTGGATGGACGGTACTGTGAAGGCCCGTTTACACTAGCGGAATATTGGTCCCAAGAAACGTACACTAACGTTAAGTTGCTACTCCCAAGGATCCCACCCGTTTACACTTGTAAGTCTGAAAGCCTAAGAATTACTAACCCCCAAACAATCAAGTCGCTTTGATTTGCGCATGGACAATATTTCCTATTTTGGGGTAAAATGTCGAAAGTTAAAGCTGAAGAAAGAAAGCTCGTTATGCATTTGAGAAGCAATCTAATATGAATGTATTTGCTGTACAAAAGCGTTTGTGTTCCAAGGCGGGAATGGGTTCGGTCAATATTTCAAGAGCGAGGTACATATTCCGCTCATGCAACATTGTTTCCGTCACTGAGGCAGAAGTACCCAGAATTATTTTTCAATTTTACTATATTCGAATCACGTTATTTTAATTTTTCAATTTTACTATATTCGAATCACGTTATTTTAATTTCAAGTTATTATAATTTTTAGCAAAACCTGAAAGTAAAAATTGAAAGACTGTCAAATATTTATGTTTTAGTAATTATTAGAAGGCGTAAATTAGTAATTTTTCTCCTTAGTAATTTATACTAAGGAAATAGGATTAATGATTACGTTGCGATTTAATTACCAACAAAATTAATAAGTTTCAATGTTTATTTTTTACATAATTATGGACTAGCATTAGTTACAACTAATTATTTTAATTGGTTTATTAAGCACATGTTTAATGAAGTTTGTTTAAAATTCGATTACCTTAATGAAACTTAATATCAGATTGAGTATAATGCAAAATTACTAGATGTGCCAGACGTCGGACAGTCAACATTTTAATGCACTATCGTGTATTAGGATATGTTCCTCTGTTAGAAAAGACCCGGCATTCTGTAAATATTCGTAGATTTTTGTAATTATTACTGTCATGAATTTTATTAGCATTGCTTCACTTTGTAGATACTTTTGTAGGATCAGAAATATAAAATAATTAGGCTTTTAAATAATATGTTTTACAGAACTTGAGAGATCCATAAAAAGACTTGCTTTTGAAAGGGTTTTCTGCATTCCCGTTCCACCTGTGTTTTATATTTGACGAATGAGCAATGAAATTAAATCATGTCAATATTTTAAATAATCATTTTTGGAAAATATTGTAGAATATAAATATGATGAAAAACGCTTAACCTCCAAAAGAATGTAAGAATAATTGTATCATAATAGATTATTTAATGAAATTCTACTACATGAAAAATTAAGCAATTATTAGAGTATAAGAATGAAATTGAAATGGAGAGTAATTTTCCTTTTAATCAGAATTATCATATTTCATTTTTTCAAATTTGTAAGATAAATAACTGAATATTATTCACTGATCATAGTTGCAGCAGCACAGTATATATTTCGGCAATATAGTATATAGTGATACCTCTCATGTTGAGCACCTTCAATAGTCAAAAGTATTTCTGAGAATATAAACAAACATTGGTAGGGACAATCACAGATAACCATATTCTCTGAAGGTTGCTATGTTATCCATCCCTATAATGTAATATACGAGTATGTCAACAAATTTTTATCGTGTAATTGTCATTAAACATATTTTGTACTTAAACAATTGTGTTAGTTGAAAGAAAACTAGAATAAAAAAAGAGCACATTGCAATCCGATAGGAGCAAAAGAAAAAAAGGGGGGATACATACTATCTCGGTTTAGCCTTTCGGCAACCAGTAGCCTAGCAACGTTTTGTCCTCTTTTCATTCGATACTTTTTTTTTTCTGTTATCCCTTAAAATCGGATGTTGTTGCACTTCTGCAATTAATTTGCAGTCAGACGTAGTCAAATCTTCCGCCATGTTTTTCGCGTATAGTATCAACAAAACCCTCGTGATAGTTTGTAAGTCTGTGATTGGCCAAAGCTTTCATGTCATAGGTTCGGAGTTAAAATTTTCCATCTCTTGGGTTTACGTCAATTTCCTTTGAAGATTAACCGCTCGACTTAGGTTACGTTTCGTAAGACGTTAGCGTACGTTTCTTGGGACCAAAGTTCCGCTAGTGTAAACGGGCCTTGACTGGAGATACCTTTGAGACGTAACCGGAGGCAGTACGAACTGTTGTCAGAACTGTTGTTGTCAGAAGGGGTATATAATAGGCCTCAGAGAAGCAAGTTGTTCGAGCAGACGCATCAGCCGCCACCTCGGTCGAAGGGATATGGTAGTTGCTCGGTTTTGGAGACAATGGTTCACGGAAGGGGTAGTCTACCGTCGCGGAGGGCCAGGGCGTCCAGGAACAAATGAGCGCAAAGAACGCGCAATCATAAAATCGCCCGCTTCCGTACCAACAACGTCGCCAGCATCGATTCCACACCATTTACCTTCTTCCGGGCATCCGGTGATATCAAGGGAAACCATTTGGAAACGACTGGAGGACGCTGGTATATGCTCCCGATGTCCGTTAAGACGCCTACCATCACAGACAGTGTGGATTGGAATTTTGACCGAATTTGGGCAAGATGGAGTCTGATCGACTGGTAGCGTGTGATCTTCAGCAATGACTCAATGCTGATGACCATTGCACACGCGTGTAGAGGCGGCCAGGCCAGTGGTCCTATCTGACATTTGTTGTCGAGCGGCATATGGCGATTACACAAGGTGTGACTGTGGGGAGCGATTTGTTGGACACACGATCACCTCTAGGCGTCCTTTGAGGCACTTTTCATGACGGCTCGTAGCTAACGTGGACGACATTTTAACCCCAATTGAACTGTCTGCGCTATCAAGTCGCTAAGGTGCTATTTATCAGCACGACAACGCTCGTCCACGTAATGCGAGGCTCTCTCAACGATGTCTTCAAGATGACGTACTCCCATGGCCTGTCAAGTAACTAGCCCTCTCACCAATAGAGCGCATTTAGGACATGCTTAGAACACAACTGCAGCATCCCGGAATATGGGAACTTAACTGATCAGTTGTAAAATTTATGGCATAATCTTCCGCAGGGGGTCATAGGTGACCTACTTGACGAGATGCCACGCCCTATTTCAACTTGTATAGCTGCGAAAGTTGGCTATACTACTTACTGATTTGTAATTGTTAATACCATAACTTCTTAATAAAAGGATTTTTCTGTTCTGAATTTGTAATCAGTTGTTTATCTCCTCATATATTACATACATGTTAAGTTTCTTAACAGTAGTTCGTTTCCTTCTGGGTGCATATATTTTTTGTGACAAAGTGTACATTGGATAGAAAAATTTATGTTTATAAATATATATGAGGAGATAAACAACTCGAGACTTTTCCTAAACAAGATTAAAGAGAAATTCAGAGCCCTTGACTACAAGACGTTAATAAAATCAGTAAATGAATAAAAACAGAATTTATTATTTGCCACAAAAGTTACAATAATATTCTACACTCTTAAACAAAAAAACAGAAAAAAAAAAAAAAAAAGACGTACCAAGAAGGAGTTATTCGAATGGGACGAAAATCGGTAGAAGTGATGTGCATGTGCAGAAAAACCAATGATTACAGTTTGAGAAAAATTGGATGATTTACTGGAATGATAGAGCTTCACAAAGTGAAAAGTCAGTAACGCGTTTGTCCACCTCTGGCCCTTATGCAAGCAGTTATTCGGCTTGGCATCGATGGATATAGGTTGCGGATGTCCTCCTGAGGGATATCCTGCCAAATTCTGTCCAACTGGCGCACTAGATCGTTAACATCCCGAGCTGGTTGGAGAGCCTGCCCATAATGTTCCAAACGTGCTTAATAGGAGAGAGATCAGGCGACCTTGCTGGACAAGGTAATGTTCGGCAAGCACTAAGGCAAGCAGTAGAATCATGTGCAGTGTGGGGGCGGGCATTATCTTTCTGAAATGTAAGCTCAAGGTGGCGTGACATGAAGGCCAACACAACGGGCCTTAGAATTTCGTCGACGTACCGCTGTGCTGTAAGATTGCGACGGATGACTACCAAAGGGGACCTACTATGAAATGAACTCCAGACCATCACTCCTGGTTGTCAGCCTGTCTGCCGGAAGACAGTCAGGTTGGTATCCCACCGCTGTCCGGGGCTTCCCTAGACTCGCCTTCGCTGGTCATCGGGACTCATCACTGAAGACTATTCTACTCCAGTCAATGACATTCCAGTGCGAATGAGGCCCACCAGCGGCCGAGCAGTAGAGTCACTGAACACTGGTAGTTCAGTCCGAGGTTCGAATCCCGCGAACGAGCTGGCTGCATGGGTGTTTTCGTGGTTTTCCCCATGTGTAACGTGTATACAAGCCAGTTTCCCTTAAAAAGTCCTCCACGAAGGCATCCCTCCCCTTAGGCAGATAGCCCTAATTTGCTTTGCCATAATTAAATACACCAATACATCAGTGCGAATGAGCCCGACACCACTGCAAACAGGATTGACGTTGTACAGAGGTCAATGGTAGTCGGCGCAAGGGGCGCCGTGACCTCAGCCCCCTTTCTGTGAGTCGTCTATGAATGGTTTTTTGCGGTCACTGAAACACTAGTTGCACGTACAATCGATGATAATGATGCATATGCAGATGTGAGTGCCGCTCTGACGATTGCTCGATCTTCACGTACTGTCTTTTCTCTAGGCCTACCGCTTTCTTCTTGATGCTGTGTGCAAACATGGTTCACCCATTCCTGCCAACATCGTCTAATAGTGGCATCGCTCCTACTCAAATGTCGAGCTATTCGCCGATAAGACCAACCGGCTTCTTCGAGCCCACTACACGACCTCTCTCAATCTGCGCATATCGTTCGCGCACCTGTATGCGAGGCATAGTTACTGTCTACCAGAGTGCACAGAATGAAATTCGTCAAGAATTTATGACCTGGAATAGTAATTTCTCCTCTTAAATATCCTGCCAGTTGCGAAGATCAGATGCACTGTAGCGACAACCGTTCATTCATTGGCAGCCAAAATGTAAAATTTTGCATTTTCCGTCGAAATCTGTATGCATATCAATTTGTGTCCAGTTTGCATTATACCTTCTGGGTGCATCTTTTTTTTTTTTTTTTTGGTTTTGTGTGTGTGTGTGTGTCTAAGAGTGTATAAAAAGGTATTACCTAATATACATAGCTATACTATGACACAATATTCAAAGAAGCGAAATGAAACTCAAAGGAACAGCTCCGAGGAAGCGAAAAGAGCAAATAATCAAGACTCCGCAGAAGTCAGATTTGTGGGTAGAACAGGAGGGATGAAAAGAGCGAATAATGAAGACCCCTTAAAGGAATCAGATTCACGGCTAGAGAAGTAGCGATTAAAACAACCAATAATAAAGACTCCAAAGGACCCAGATCTGTGACTCGAGGAGCACCGAAACGCTGACAGCTGGGAATCCGAGGAGGAAACTGAGCACCTATTAAGCTTTCCCAGTTGTCAGCTAGATTACAATCTGCGTACTTTAAACAGATACTCGCATTGCCAGATGGGAAAAAAATCTCCATCCATTTGCTAACAGGGATGGTCAGTTTGGCTGAGATGCGTTGGTTTATTTAATGTTTATTTTTTTTAAATACTCGATAAAGCACAAACAGTTTGGTTTGGGTGTCTTTAATTATGACAAAGCACTTGAGAGCTTTCTGCATTAGGGAAACGATGCCTTTGTGGAGGAGTTTCTTAGGAAAACTGGCTTATATACAATTTACACATGGAGAAAACGCCCATGCATCCAATCCGTTCGCCATGATACGAACCCCCGATGGAACTACCAGTGTTAAACGACTTAGCCGCTCGGCCGCCTGGTAATCCAAACATTTTAGAATTGCTGGCACTTTTGGAATGACCACAGTATTTGTAATTGTACCCAGAACTTTTATAATGCATAGGGAAACTTAACATGTGTAAAGATTAATGGTATTTGGAAAAGTATGTGCCCATTCTTCTTCATGAATATCATGATTTTAAATAATATCGTGAGATGGAGAATGTATTTCTTAGTCTCGCCAACATTAATAAGCAACTTGCAGGAGGAGGATTTCAAAAAACTATTAGACTCATACGCAGAGTGATTAACTGAAAAAAGGTCCCATGCATCTCGAACAGCAACAAAATAATAAGAATTCTGTGTACCTAGAATGTTTCCCCTCGAGTTGGATTCGGACTGACTGTATGGCTTGGTCCAGATCCTTTTCAAGAAATGCTGATGCACTCCCAGATCATGGTTGATCTTGACAGCTTCCGACACAGTCCCTGAATTTTCAAAACCAGCGATGACATGTGCTTTCATCAGTTTCATCATCACCATAGTCTTGCGGTTGACCAAAGCCCCAGTCGGCTTTTATCGAATTCAAATAGTAAACGATGTCTGATGCGTTTCTTATCGTTCTCCCATCTGGTTGACACAACATTGTCTCCATTTACGAGCCACTAGTCCATACTCACTGCTTGCTGCTGTAATTATTCTCCCGATAACATGACCACCGATTCCAGCTCTTGGAGCACCATCTATTACGCTAGAAAGCATTTTCCCAACAACCTATCACAAATAGATAGAGCTTTTGCGCTTATACAGTATTTAAAAATACTTAATACTACAAAGTCCAGTCATTTTTTCATTGGTTGGCTCGGAAGTATTTATTGTAATCATATTCCACTGTATCGTGAAATATTGTATCTAGTGTTATTAAAAAATATTTTTTCACGTCGAATTTTGTTTCATTTGTAAAATTAGTTCTGATTTTTTTTCTGTATTTTGAAATAAATCGACTTGTATTTGAACTAAAAATATATTATCGTAATATATTTGTTTAATTAACTAATTTTTAGAACGAAAATATCATAAAAATGCGCATTTTTATTTTACAATTATTTAAAACAAAACTGAATTTAATAACTTTTCATCATTCTGTTCATTTTCTTGGTCTATTATCCACATTTATTTCATTGTATAAATATATGTATGTAATAGCTATATGAGCTGTATGTTAGCATGGGTGATGACAGTGCAAAGTCAGTACAGCAGTTTTCTTTTCATTCCAATGATATATTTATTCGAGATATAGAATCTGGCAGTTCTACACTCATTCTGTTTAAAAGTTTTGTTTTGTCCAAAGTGATTCTCAAATATACCCTTTCTGGATTTTCACTGATGATTGGCAAACTATAAAGTTCAGGTGTGTAGCCAGCGGCGGGCAACTGGGGACGTCAGGAGGCCCCGAACTGATGTCACGAATTTTTAGAATGAAAAGTTTTCTATTCTTGGCAAACAAGAGAGGCGCGAGATCTTCATTTGTCTCCGGGCACTGACAGTGGCGTAGCTGGGGTGGGGCAAGGGGGGGATATCTGTCCCCGGGCGCAGCATCCAAGGGGCGCCAAATTGATGCTACGAAATTTTTAATGAAATGTTTTCCATTCTTGGCACACAGAAAGGGGCGCAAATTCTTCAGTTGTCCCCGGGCGCTAGAAACTCTTAGCTACGCCCTTGGGCGCTGAAACGCCTAGCTACAGGTAAAGTTTAAAGGAAAATGCAGCTATATCTTTTAAAACAAGTTGCCAAGACCATTCTTTGATTTTAAAAGCTTGCCTTCCTAATAATGAACCATATTTTAGAGTTCCAGAAGGTGTGTATTTTTAATTATGGCAAAGCACACGAGGGCTATCTGCCTAAAGGGAGGGATGCCTTTCGTGGAGGACTTTCTAAGGGAAACTGGCTCGTATACACGTTACACATGGGGAAAACCACGAAAACGCCCATGCAGCCAGCCCGTTCGCGGGATTCGAACCTCAGACCGAACTACCAGTGTTCAGCGTCTTTACCGGTCGGCCGCTGGTGGGCCAGTTCCAGAAGGAAAAACATCGTTGCAATCAATGCTGAGTAGTTGTCTCTACCGACTATCAACTATGTCTAATCTAGATTGATTTGAAAATTCCAAGGGAATATCAGAAACACGAGTTTCACGACGAGATCAGAAAGAAAAGAAAAGACGAGTTTGCCTGAAGCACTTTACTGGGTGAAAACTTCTCAGCTGTTTTTAAACTGGAAAAATGCGCTTAAGAAGTTTTCTGCGAGCACTTTTTATGAATGAGTGATATCTTTCATAAATAATATTTTGGAGATTCCAATTGAAATTTCATTAGATTTATTTGCCATACGAGATAAAAAAAAAAGGAAACATAGTCAACATTCTTACATAGTTTTCTGTTGGTAAATAAATAGATGGACAAGTCATGTCAGGTGCGAAATTTATATATTATTCAAGGTAAATTATCCTTCTGACCAAAGAACATGTGAAATCTCAAAGTTCTTTGAGAAATTTTCAGTGACAAGCAGGATCACTTTGTAGGGATATTATTATTTTAATTAACCAATATTATGATTTAGACCTTCGCTGTCACTTCTTCTTTCCGTTTCCACGAGAGAATGCAAATTAGTTCACGAGTATTTAAACTGAGATTTTTAGATTGTAAGACAGAGCGTGTTCTGCCTCTCGAAGACACGTACTAGTTGCTGCTAGCTCAGACAAGATTTGTAGTTTTCGACCTTATATTTTAATTACCGATATTTGAATATCCACGCCGATCAGGTTTGTGAACCAATTTCGTGTTAAACTAAATCGTGTAGTCTTCGACTACTAATTTTTTTTTTTTTTTTTTAATTTCAACTTAGTTATTTGTTATCTCGCCATAAGTGCTGCTGAGTTGTAAGCACCAGGTGTGTCTTCTGTTCTTCTTTAGTTTTTAATAAAAGGGGTCTGTTACACCTTTTTCAAGTCTCAGTTGTTATTTTAAACTTAGCCGTAATTTACTGTCAGTAAATCTAAAGTTTGACAGAGACGTAGCTAGAAGGGGGCATGTGTCCCTGAGCATAGCATCGAGAGGGCACCAAACTGATATTACGAAATCTAGAATTAAATGTTTTCCATACTTGGTAAATAGGAGGGAGCATGAAATCTTCAATTGTACCCGGTCGCTGAAAACCCTAGCTGCGACTCTGAAGTTTGGTTGAAATTTAAGACAGCTAAAAAGACAAAAATTTTATAGATTTGAGAAAGTAAATGAGTGCTACAAATGTTAAATACAGCTCATTTGTTAAATACGTATACATTTTGGGCAGTTCTCTAACTGGATATTTATTACATATTGATGATGCAATCTGAAAATGAACATTTAAGGAGTTTCACTTATTAAGAACTCTTTTGATGCACTTGCTCCTTGCTAACCCTTTAGTTGTAGAGAGAGGTATCAAGTGAAGTTTTCCCAATCCTTTTCCATCATTTATTTATTTATTTATTTATTTTGATAAAAATGGATATAAGATTCTAAGATTCAGACCGGTGAATCAGACCTAATCATGTAATCTGGATTAGATGGTATTTCTTCGAATGCATCTGAAGTAGCTAAGTGCACAGAGTGGCAGATGCATTTAATTATTAGCAAATATATCTTCTTCCATTGACGTAAAAACTGAATGTTGTTCTCCACAAGATGCTCCATCAGTCTCAATAGAAAAAGAATTTCCTAAATAATTAAAACCAATTTTATGAAAAAAATCTTGTGCGTGTACATACAATGCATTAGCCATAGTTTTTACATCTTCAACAGGCCCTACAAGCCGTGTCGCTATTTTATTTTCTTTTAAATTAAAATAATGTACACATAAGCATAGAGGTTTGGAACATGAAATATCTGTAGTCTCATCCAATATAAGAGAAAAGGGATTTTATTAATTTTAATTACTTGTTATTTGAGCAATTTAGGTGAAATGGCTTTCTTTATCAATGCTGTACACTTTGACCTGTGTAAATATAAAGTCTCAGATGACGAATTTGACAGCATTTCTTTCTTAAAAATATCATTCAAAGGGTCGATGAATTGCATGAATGCACGACACGCAACAAATACAATAATTTTCAATTGAAACTTATATTTATGTTGCTCTGCATATGGAAAATATGCCGTTTTTAGTATGAAAATTAATCTGAGATGAATTAAAATAAAATTAGAATATGTTGAAAGTTTTGTTTATGCTTTATGGAAGTACCATGCTTCATTAACTAAGCTTTGTGTAGCCTCGGTGACACAACTTGTAATAACTTATCCTTTCTCAAAAATGGGTATTTTAAGCAAAGCATTTTGAAACATGGAATTAAGACAGACAGACAAAGTAGACAGATGTCTTGTTTTGCACCCGCTAAGTCTTTCTGCGCCGATGGGCGAAAAATCAAGCATAGGTGCGAAGGAAAGGTATATAGAAAGAGGGCAATTTCGAGATTTAGAGGATAGTAAAAAGGAACTTCGTATTGTTTTATACGAGTTCAAAAGGCCCGAAAGAAAAGTTGGGACAAAATAAATTAAAAAATAAATGGCCCATAGTGAAATCGAGAGGACAGAGATTTATATATATATATATATATATATAAAAGGGCCAATAGAGGAAAAGGAAGAGAAGAAAAACCTAATTTGCTAATACGTATGAGTATGATGACGCTGGAACTATGTGATGAGTGTAGGTAAGAAAATTAGGTAAAAAATTTACACGATATACAGGGAGAGGGAAGGAAAAAAAAAAACCACAGGTGAAAACATAAGTACATTATGCAGTAATAGAGCATGTCGACTTGTTTTATAAGTAGTTTAATTGTCACATTGTATTCTTTCATATATACTGTACAATAGAATATACGGTAGATTCCATCAGGTTGTACGTAGAGGAAGAAAAACAATTTATAAATAAATAAATATATAGATAAATAAATAAATATATTTTTTAAGTATATAAACAAGTAAATACAGCATATAATCATGGCAAGGAGAACTTAACAACATAGAATAGTTATATCTAGTTGCGCATAGAAATTATAGTATCATATAATAACTTCAGTAGGATTGAGGAATTACACGTTTGATAGAAATGCAAAAAGGGGGAAAAATTAATAAAAAGAGAGGAAAAATTTAGACTAATTTTATTCATAAATATAAGATGAAAGGGTAATTATTAAAAAATAAAAAAATTGGGGGGATAAGGTAAAAAGGAAAGTTCTTACAGTTTTGGAGGAGTGTCTCAAACCAATTTCCTTGTTTTGGTTCTTCTTGTGTCGCTTGGCGTCTCGATTTCGATGTCCTGATCGGCTCCCGAGAACTTGACGATGCCAAAGAACTATAACTTTCAGTACACTGGAATCTAGATATCAGTCTAGAATGGTTAGTGCATGGATTTACAGAAATCTTTGGGACAGAGTCTAAATCCAAATGGATAAAAGGAATGGACGGAGGATTTTATTTAGTAGGGAAAGGGGTAGATAGAGTGGCCCCTTTCGAGTTATTAGAGAGAAGAGGAATATATAAGGTAAATAATTATAATAGAGGGGAGAGAGACCGGGAAAGCTTGAGATATCCATAGAGTAAAGGGAAAGCGAAGGATGGAAGGTCATGAAAATTCAGATAATGTAGCATTAATTCATATATTCGTGCAAACTTGCCCATGTAAGGTGATTGATAAGATTTCTAAGAGTAAGGACAGATATATGTGAAAAAATGTATAGATAAGTGCGTCTTGAGGAGGAATATTTTGAGAGCAGGATTTGGAGATGGAGGTAATATGGAAGTAGAATGAGGGAGCAGAAGAGCCGGAGATGAATATGTGCATGACCTATTTCAGAATAGGAAGGTAGAGCAGGTGATGAGCTGGCGTGGTGAAGTGAAGATATAAATTAGAATAGGAACAGAGACATAAATTTGGATATTTACTTATTTCGGAGGTTTGTCGGTGCTGGTTGTAGGGTGTTGGAGGTGGCTAGGAGAAGAGTTTCTCGGTTGAGGAACGTTTGTCGAGTAGTATTTTTGTCTCTTACAGAAGTAAGTGCTTTGGACTCTCGGTCTTGTAGTAATGCATAGTAGGGAGAGAAGAAGAAGAAAGTTGAGTATAGTGGACAGATGAAACATGGAATTAAACGTTACTCATAATCCACACTTCAGTTAACACAGCAGTTGTATCACACAAAGATTTTGCATGCCTATTCGCAGATCACGAAAAGATTAAACAAATGTGCAAACTTATTATGTTCAAAACTAAAACACCAGCGACTAGCGTTAAAAACTGTATGCATCTGCTCTATTATCTTCGAACTGCCAACTTCTGTTAAGCCTAAATAAATTTGTATTATAAATTAATTTAAATAGATACTTTATAAATGTTTACGATACATTCACAAATATTTCACAAATCGCAAAAAGTAGCACAAGGAAATGATGGAGCAGCAAACATTTCGCAAAATCGCACGCACATAAATTTTGCAGAGCAGGTTTGCCAAAAATTGGCAAATTTGCGAAAAATCACGTGATCTGGCAACACAGCTCCAATATTTGCGAAATTAAAAGAGAGAAATTTCATTGGCCCAACAAATGTCGCCAAATGTTTTCATACTAATTATCGCCAATGTATCTCCCGTGTTTTCGGAAACTTCTCTGCCGGTGGAGATACCGCGTTTTTCGGCTGTACAATGAAAGGAATTTCCTGTATGTACTCGATCTGACCTGAACACGGGTTTTTACATGTAAAAGTCAGTTAATAGTATTTTTATGTTTATATATCGACAGTCTTTAACAATATATAACGTAAAAATTGATTTGACGTTTTGTGAAACGTATGTAAACAAATGTACGTAATTTTTTTTTACATACATTTGTTTACATATCGTAAACTAATAAATGATGGCATATTAAAAAGTCATCTAAAAAAACATACAGGAGTTTCTTTTTACAGGGAAACATGTATTGCTTTCATTAGAAGAAAAAATCTGTTTATTTTTTGTTTACATATCGTAAACAAATGTAGAATTTCAGTTTATTGTGGTGTTTACAACAAATTACTGTTTTGAGTCGGTTGACTTCAGTATTCCAGATCTTTATCCTGTGTATGAATATTTACTGAAATAGATTAGATGTTGTATATTATATGTACCTGCTAAAAGTTTAGAAACTGTTGCTTATCAAGACTTAAGATTTGGATGATCAATGCTTTTAAATACTTTTCTGTTTGTTCTAAGACCATATTTGTGTTGAGCAAAATGACATACACTGTGCTTTTTTTCTTTCGTGATTTGTTAAGCATTATCGGAATGAAGGGATTTTATGGCAAAAATTTTAGATTAATTATAGGCTTTATTTCAGTAGAAATTCATCTTTCCATGTATTGATTTATGCTGAATAATTGTAGAAAGAAGAATGCCGATAGTGTTTTCTCTAATATTGTAAAATAAATGCGTCACTTTCTTGTACTTTAATATTAAATGCTCTAATATTACAAGAATAATTTCTGGATTTCTGTTGCATTTTATCTATGATTGTTATGAGAGTTAAATGAAGTTACATGTTTTTTCTTTTCAGTTCATTATGGATTTCTTCGCATGTAAGATAATATTGGATGCTTTTCGAACTGTGTAATACAATGGGTGATATGCTGATTGAAGAACCAACTAAAGACTCTGTTTTTGAAGTTTCTGGGATGTTGCAAACTTCATTTAATAAACTTTTTGAGTTTCTCCAAAAGGAAATTCTATGTGATGTTGTTATCAAGGCTGGAAATAAATCCATAAAATGCCATCGAAATGTTTTAGCAAGTTGTAGCCCTTATTTTCAAGCCATGTTTACTGCTCCTTTAGTGGAAAGCAAACAGCATGTTATAACTATTGGTGATATTGATGAACTTGCGATGGAAATGTTAATCAAATTTGCGTACACAGCAAAAGTTGAACTAAATGCATCAAATGCTCAAGCATTGTTACATGCATCATCAGTTTTACAGTTAGATGCTTTAGCTCAGGCTTGCTGTGATTTTATGAGCTCACAACTTCATCCTAGCAATTGCCTTGGTATTCGTCAGCTTGCTCATCAACTTGGACAGGTAGACTTGGTAAAAAAGGCAGATAGCTATGCAAAATATAATTTTAGACAAGTAGTCTTAAATGATGAGTTTGTATCAATAAGTGCTAAACATTTAGAAGAACTGATTTCATCCTCAGATTTATTTGTGGATAATGAAATTGAAGTAAGTATTCCTTTTTTTTATTTCGTTGTTTGAATTTTGATTGCAGTGTTACTATATTCTGTTTCTCACATGATACAATTAATGAAAATTTATAATTTCCCTTCTATAATATGAGTATATATTATAGGCATATGTAAATCAGAATTTTTTGGCTATATATTATTTCTGTTCAAATACTGTTTTTAGTTCTACATGATTTCTGTTTAAAATTTTCGGTAATGTTCTATTATAAGGACTGGATCTAGAAATGTATGTATGTATTCTATGCATGTGTACACACACACATGCAACTGCATACATTTTGGAATCCGGTCCCAATAACAAAGCAACATGAAATTTTGTAACCTTTTCCAGTCAGAATAGCTTCTGCCATCCTTAGCCTCACACATTTATTATTTTATTTCCTGGAAATATTTGAGGTGATTATTTTAACAGCAAAGAGCAAATGTTATTTTCTCATAAATGTACTGTTTTTTTTTTTACATTGGAATTAAAATTTTAAAACTAGTAAATGATGGCATATTAAAAAGTCATCTAAAAAAACATACAGGAGTTTCTTTTTACAGGGAAACATGTATTGCTTTCATTAGAAGAAAAAAATCTGTTTATTTTTTAGCACTAGGTGAAAAATAGTATTTTTTCAACAGAATGTAAGATGAGTAAAAAATACCATGTATGAGAAGAACACTTAAAAAAATTACAGTCAGAAAATTGAAATTATTATTGAAAAAGGCAGTCACTTTGAGATAGAAATACTTTAAACTGTAGATACTTATTCTAAAAATCTCTCCTTGGTGACGCTAAGGACAGTTCTGTTTGCTTTCTGATATTTCATTCCAGTTCATTTGCTGATACTTCATCTCAGTCATGCTATTTTTAACAATTGGAAATTATTTCATCTATACACTGGGATAGTTTTACAGTTACATAGTCTACAAACTGAGACAGCTGTTAAGTGGATAAAATTCTTGAATGTTTAGAATTTCATGTGGCTTCAGCTCCTGATAGAATAATTCATTTCAGCGAGAGATGCACATTTAATTTTTTTCAGTATATTCTATAAAATCAGTTTCCCTTATGAAGTTATTTATAAACTCATTTCCTCTCAAAATAGACATTTCTATCAGAAAAAAAAATTGCTCATAAGTAGGTTAATTAATATAATTTTGGGGATAACTTATAATGTGCATAATAATGATATGTAATAATATGTGTAATAAATAATTTTTTCAATTTTTAAGTCATCTTTTTTTTTTTTTTTTCCCTTGTCTAAAAATCACCAAGGTGGTTACACTAATATACGTAAGTACCAAAATATTTGGTGTGGATTATCTGCCTATCACTTTTATCAGATTTTTTGCATTCTTGGTTGGAACCAGCATAAAATTAATTCCATTGAATTTCTAAATGCCAACTCTATGTGTCTACAAAATTAGTGTATTTTATGTTAATATTCTCAGCAAGAACAAAATAATTGACCAGGACTGCCACCACATGTAGTGTGGCTGCACCGGGCAGCAAAATTTTCAGTTTAGAAAGGAAACGAGCAGGATTTTGATGTCTGTCACAGTGTTTGCACAGGCAGCAAAAAGTTAAGGGCTGGCCTTGTGACTGACTGTACACTGTGCGAAATCTGTAGATTTACGAGTTCAGCAATGACTAAAGGTCTTAATATGAATTTTCTACAGAAAAAGTTAATTATTAGAGTAATTAATTGTTGAGCTAACAAGTTCATTATGCTTCTGGGCATTGCTGTATTCTGGTGTATGGATGATAACATCTTCCAATTATTAAAAAGAGGAGAGAGTACTGAAAATGATCGTCCATCTGTGAAATATCTCTGAAGTAGGATTCAATAGTAACCGAGGAAAAATTATTAGCAATTTTAGAGTAATGTGAAATAAAAGTTAGTTTAGTTTGAAATAAATGTTAGGATGATGATTCATGTTGAGGATTTTCATTTGTTTGTTTGTTTTCCTGAATCATCACTAAAATATTTATAATAATGTGTCGTTCTATTTAATTTTTTTTTGTTTAATGTAACTTCCTTTTGTTTAATTGTACACTTCCTTTTGGAATGGCAGCGTGTACATATACTCCTCTCTTTTCAACCTACACCAGAGCATATCTGTGATTGTCGACATACACCGGTGAGGGTCCGAACGTACAAGAATATAAAGAAATATTTGATCTTTCACCGACGTATTTGGTGAATGTTGACATTCTCCGGTGAAAGTCGACATTCTCTAATTTCGGTTTTTCACGGTAACATATATGTATATATGTAAGATAAAATTATATGAATCAGAATTATAACTATAAACATTAATTCTTCCTCTATTCTAAAATCGTAATAACTTCTCTGCATTGCGTCATTCAAATTAATCATGCAATCTTACGTAACCGTTAATACCAGATGCCTCTTGACGACCAATCACCGAATTGCAAACAAAAACTTTTCACGTGCTTCCATCTTGCATAACTACGCGCTTCAGCTTTTGCCCTCTACTCTGCTAAGATGTAATTTCGCTGGCTTGCTTTCCTTCTCAACAATAATAAAAATGTAAATCTTCTGTGGAAAGGCACGACTAGAGTGCCAAGTGATTGTGGCCACAAATATCAATTGGAAATAAAAATGGAATTAAAATCGCTTCTACTGCCAAGTTTTATTTACGAAGTCAACATATTAGCTTACGACGCAATCAGATTACTTCCTCTTCATTATAGGATAACTACGCATCTACAGTGTTCCATCCTTTTCTTGTGTTTTTATTATGACAATATGACATATATATTGCATCATACGTTCTCGCCGAAATATGTTAAAAATTTTTCTTTACATAGAATTGATGTATGTTCGGTTTCATATTTGAATTTACGAGTGTTATGATACTTCAGTTTATCAGTGTAATTATACATTACATTGAGATTTAATTATGTTAGATAAAAAAAAATCTGGTTCATTTATTAAATTTTTATCAGGATTTCAAATCTGCCAAACCCCAGGTATGGTTTCCTGGCTAAGACTACTGATTACTGTTAGTCCGATTCGCATTCAAACCCAAGCAAACAAATTAGCTGCATAGTTGGATTTTATGGTTTCCCCATGTGTAACATGAATATGAGTCACTTTTACTTAGAAAGTCCTCCACTGCAGTGGTGGCTTGTGTATTATTGAAATGGAGGTTCACAAAACAAATACAAACCACGAAACTTCAGTATGCAGCTATGGCATAACTTATTAGTTAAAATACATATACATTTTCACTAGTTAAAGGAAAACAGTGCAAGTAAAAGAAAACAAGCTGTCGTCGTTAACATTTCATTTCTTACAATGGAATGTAGTAAAACCACAATATATTGCTTGCAATATACCTTTGAACGTTGATCACAAAATAGTTTAATATAATTTTTGTAAATTAAATCCACTTGTCTTTTTTTTTCTTGAGACAAACAAATCAATAAAGTTTTCATTGAATTTAGGTAAGTCATTTATTGTGATTTTTTTTTTTTTTTTTTTTTTTTTCAATTGAGAGCATGGCTAGAGTGCTTAGTCTATCCTTTCACATTATACTTCTTTAAAATGTCTTAACTTGTTTTAGAGTTGAGAAGCATCCCTCAGCTTCAGCAGTGGTTATGAAAAGTAAAAATAATTAGCAGCAGTTTGTAGATCTCTGAAACTGTAGGCTTTAAATTGTTTTCTATAATAAATTGTAGACGACTAACGCTGCATTCATGTATAAAGCGTAAACCAATCAGAAGCGAGTTCAGACACTGCATTTGCCGGATGGCCGGAGACTGCGTGAGTTGATTTAACTTCAACTTTTTTATGCTTGACATGTCAGTTTCAAGAATCTCATTTCAAACTTTCAGTTTATGCCATGGTTTTTAAATGATTTCACTTTCAAAAATTCTTCTTGATGGGGGGGGGAAGAGTCAAATGGACTAATCTTAATAAAAATTTCAGATAATAATAAAAAGAAAGCATATGCTAATAGAATAAATATCTTTATAAATTATTTAAAGGAAAAAAAGTTTATTAGCAATAATAAACCTTAATAATCAACCATAAATGATATATGGTTGATATTGTTTACTGAATAATCTAATTGTTGAGAGAAAAGAGTGATGGATTTCGAAATTCCAGATTTTGAATTTTTCTTAAAATACATCTGCATCAATTTAAAGTTGCACTTGTTGCCTAGTGGATAAAATGTTAGATTCTTGAGTTAAAGATTTTGGATTCAGGCATCACCAGGCATGGTGTTGTATTGGAATTGGTATTTTAAAAAAAATATTTACAGAAAATATATCACTAGTTTCAGCTGCCTAGATGCTTGTTCAGTTTCAAGTTTAAAAACCATGCTAAGGTAACACGCTCAAGCTGATTCAGCTTTTACTAGAGACTTGTATTGCGCGTTCGGGCCTTGCTTTTTCCTACCTTTGATGATGGTACGAATACACCATTTTTTTTTTTTTTTTTAATTATCTATCCCAACATTTTTGGGGGGGGGGACACAAGAAGTTTTAACTGGCTACTATGATCTGATTCTGTTTCGGCTGACACGAGACTAGCAAAAGTGGTACTGGTATTAGTATAAAGTTGCTGTTTCATCTAATTAAAAAATTTAGTGAGTTCTGAATTTTAAACAATTGGTGATAAGTAAACCATTTGTTTAAAAAATTAAGAAAACTGGGTACTTTTCTGTTTTGCCAGCGCAGGCGATAAAGTCACCAATAATGGGCAACTGATACCAAACGGAATATCCTCGATGGTAACCTTTAATGCCTCGTATTTTCAAAACAAGACGCAGCCATTTGTTATCAGTTTGTTTCTTTCAATACTGTCATACAATTACATAGAATTTTTACCAGATAGTTCATTTTTATGCCCTAAGGCCATTTGCGGTAATTAAGTCAATTAGGATGCAATCACACTGCTTACCCAAAGCTGAAAATATAGAAAAGGCAAAGTAAAGGGTTAAATTCATCCGTTCTAATAAGAATGCACTAGCGAAATAAAGCACTGTGCTTTTACATAACTTCTGAGTAAGCTATTCGTACGAATTGAAATAATTCTTGCATTTAAACTTGTGTTCCAAATTAAGATTTAACTTGAAATTAATGTAGGTAATTACTGACAGAATTAGATTTTTGTAGCATAGTTTACATGAGATGAGATCACTTGGGGTCATTTTAACAAAATTTTAAACGATATTAAAATGTTTATGCCTTCAAAATAAAAAAATTCTTAGAACTAACATTTTTTAATACTTTTTATGTGTAACTGTATGTTGTCACCAATAAAGTCTGCTTGGTGAGATTTGCGGCGGCGAAACGGAAAGGTACTGAAAACTGTCATTTATACAGAAAAGAAGCTCGCGATTTTATGGAATACTTCTCTGCATTTTAATGGCTTCAAGTTAGTTTTTCTTAACATGCATGACCACTTTTCGAAAGGTTTAATCTTGATGATAATTTTCCGTTAATTAGTAAATTTGGTAATTGTGGAATTCAATTTTTAACGCAGAAAAAGAAGTATTATATAAAATGCAGTTACTTCAGTGAGTTTTAGATAAAAGTGACTTTATAATATAAACCTTTAGATAGTGACTGCTCATTAATAAATGAATGATTAATTGAAGTAATAGGGGGATCGTAAAGTAATGTTGTTTCTGCGCATGTCGACAACAACATGCTAAGGGCAGAAGTGGAAGCAAATCCATGTCAAACACTCTTAACCATCCTTGGGCGACCATCCAAGAACATTTAGCGCTTCTGGGTGTTTGATGGAGTATTCGCGGAATTGTTCATTTTGAATTGCTAAAACCTGGACAAACTGTTAATGCAGACCTTTATTGTGAACAATTGGCTAGAGTGAACCAATCTTTAATCGAAAAATATCAATTGTCAACAGAAAAGACATCATTCTGCAACACGACAATGCAAGACTGCACTGTGCAAGACAAACGCTGGAAAAAATTAATGAATTGGGGTGCAAGGTACTGCCATACTCACTCACCATACTCGGCCGATATCGCAACATTGGATTTTCATTTATTCAGATCCCTACAACATTTTCTTAGTGGCAAAAAATTTGAAAATTTTGATGATGTCCAAAATGTCCTCTCCAGATATTTTACTCAAAAACCAATTGATTTTTATTGGTCCGGGATTGAAAATCTGCGCATTAGATGGCAAAAGGTTGTTGATAATGAGGGCGATTATATTATTGATTAAAAATAAATACTTGTTAAAATGTATTTGTTTGAATTTAATGTAAGAAAGCGACATTACTTTCTGGTACCCCTATTATAATTACTGTTACATTGAAGGTAAAAAATTTGTACATAAGGCAGAAACTAAAATAATTTTTTAAAAAAAATTACTGTTGTTTAACTTAAAAATAACTGCTTTTTTTTAAGTGTGATATTTAATTTAGTAATACAGTCAAGTACCGACAATCCGCCGACCTGAAATCTGCCAACTCCTGAAATTTGCATTGCCTCTCAAAATATAAACATTTGGTTTATAGGTTCCGGAAACCGCAATATGGAGTAGGAAATATCGAAGAAAAAATACATACTGGATAATGATGTCATAATTACCGAATAATAATGAGTCATAATGGAAATACCAAATTATTGACATCATGATAAGTTTCCCCCCTCCAATATGCATCGAGCAATCGATTAACGATTATCGATCGAGTAAAAAAGCAATCGATTAACTCAACTCTTTTTTCAAGTTCTTGCTTCACGTTGTTGTACTTTCTGAGCTTTGTTATTTCACGAGATTGTTTAGTGATGTTGTTTTTCTTTAATCCGGATATTTTGTGGATAAATTAAGTATATTTTAAATTTCACTGCTTTTTATTACAATGACAGATAATGAATGTACTCGTGATTTTACTGCTTGCAACTGTGAAAAACGTAAACACGTTGCATTGACAGTAATGAAAAAAAAGGGGAAATTCTGCTAAAGATGGAGGTGCTTCTGCTCAGTTTATAGCAGAATCATATGGAATTGTCACACGGATTGTGTATGATATACGTGACAATAAAGAAAAGCTGTTGAAATTTTACAGCGACAGTGATTCTAACACAGGAGTCCGAAATCAGAAATCTTTACATGAGGCGAAATCGGCAAACCTCGATGCTGTCTCGTACGAGTGGTTCCAGCAGCGGCGGAGTGATGGGGTACCTTTTTATTGCATTAGTTAAACCAATTAAGGGAAGTTTATTTAAGAGCAGTTCATACATCATGCAAAAAACATTTATGGTATTCTACCCCATGAAAAATTTACTCTCCAAAAGAGAATCGTGCAGTTAGGATTTTTTAATTATCATTAAAATCATCATAAATTATCATAAATAAATGAAATTAGATATGTACAGCGTTTGATATATACAACAATCCTTTTCTGCGATATCCTATTCCTATCTTCCAAACGATTCTTTCTGCGATATTCTGAAAAAAATTAGTATTCTGCATTTGAATAAATAGTTCAATGAGGGCTAGAAATTCATCGAATTGATGAGGTGTCATGCAAAAGTAATTAAAATAAATTTCGTTTTGTTCAAGCGCATTTCTTCAATTCCATTATTTGCGTCTCTTTGCTGCAGTCATCTGTCACATATTAACATAAGCCACTACATTCTGCTTCTCTTACACAAAGCAAGAAGTAAAATAAGTTTTAATTGAGCAGAAATTAAATCCATTTTAATTTTAAAATGCAATCGTAAAAAATCAAAATGCCGGACAAAAATTTCACGTTTTCCTCCCAAGTTTCCGATATAAAATGCCATCTAGTACAAGCATACGACAACTTTTAAAGTGAAAGTTGCTGCGCTGGTGTGAACTGACGTACGTGGAAAGCGTTTTTTTCCGTGTTGGCGCTCTTCGCCCCAATGGACCAGTGTGAACGCAGCTTAATGGCACCAGTCATATTTCTGAAATCTGATCTTCTGTAAATTGCTCTTAGTTCAGTTTTTCGGAGATCCTTCTGTAACACTGAATAAACATCAGTTGTTTGGTCAAGAGTCTGAATTGGAAACTTTTCCTCAAACTCCTGGAATTTTGTAGCATAGGAGAGGAACAGCAGAGTAGAGAGAAATAAAATCACTCTTTTACTTGATTCATGATAACATCACATATATCTTTAGCTGCTACAATTCTATTTATATGAATATTTTCTCTCTTCATTTTTCTTGAAGTTTCATGATTCCAATATCTCATATGTCATTGTGTCCATTCTCTTCCTTTCTTTCTCTGATGACTGCTGGAAAACTTTTGCTTGCTTTCTAATAAATGCTAGATAAATTGTTTTCTGAAGCTGGTTATATAACACAGTGACATATGGCATAATATTGTGAAACACTGTAAGCCAAAACTTGCATTCCGGGTCTTCTAACATATGACGAATAAACCTTACTTGAATTATTGCTACAGCTTGTTTAGATGTTGACTCTATTTTTCCCACACATTCAATCAACTGTTCCCTGTATTTATATACTGGTGCATGGTTCAACTCTTAAAATTCTATCTAGTAGCTGAACCATGAGGTGTAATTTTCTAAATGTTTCATCTATAACAGCAATTCTTTGTGGAGATTTATTGAAAAAGTATTATCACTCAGGTTAGAAAAAAATACTCGAACTTGCTGATTCTGACTGGTTCCTTGCACAAAAATCAAATTGAGCTGATGTACACAGCAATGCACATATTGTGCATTCTAGTAGGTATGTTAAATAAAAGCTTGAACACCAGTGTGATGACCACTCATCACATTTGCACCATCGTAGCTCTGTGGTACTACTTTGTTGGGTTTTCATACTACTTTTACATACTTACTTGGATACATTCAGCTATAGACTTTGCAATTTCAGAAAAATCATGTATCAGAATCATGTATCAGTATCATCATAAATCATGAATCATGTATCTGTGTATCAGAAATTTTAAAGATGTGCTCAATTTAAAATTATTTTGCGATATTGCTATTGAACTGAATTTTATGGTTTAAGAATGAAGAACATGATATTTAACAAATAAAGGTAACATACAGAATGTTAAAAAAGCACCCCTTCGGACGTAATTTAAAATCTGAAACCTTTCAGTTTTTTCTTTTTTACACTTTCTAAATTTTCCGATTCTTAAATTTTTCTCTCTCTTTTCTTATAATACAGAAGCACTTTTTCAAATATGAGTGACCCATCAATGCTACGATTGGTAAGATTGCTGAAGCCTGATAGTTTGAACTCGTTCAAATCCCGGCATTATGCTGGGTTAATTGCTGGGAAGGTTATGTGTTTTTTCCCCTGTGTAACATGATACAAATTGTTTCCCTTTAAATGTCCTTTGTGAGACAACTCTTTTTAGGTATATAGTTCTCAAGTGTTGTCCTGTAAACAATCCTAAATTATACTTGTATGATAAAAAATTAATCATTAACAGCAACTTTTGTGTATATTACATTTATGAATACATGCCTGCATTATATTGAGAATAATGTTCATGTAATTGATAATATGATTAATACTGAAAATACTATTTAAGCTAAAAAAAAAAAAAAAAAACAGATTTGAACCTTTTTTTCATTATAGGGTAACATATGCCAAACAGTTTTTGATAGAAAGAGATGTACGGGTATGCTAACTTGACACATCGACCAGAAAATATATTAGACTCATAATTCATGAAACACTTGTGAAAAACTCCGAAACCTCCTTTCCCCAGCTGCTACTTGCTGCTTGGCTATAGTGGGATTTTTGAACTTAAAAAATATGTATCTTAAGTTGGTTATTTACATAAAAAAAATAAATAAAATAAAATAACAGATTGTAAATACAGTATATTTTACTGACAAAACCTTTCTTCAGGAAAAAGAAGTATTTTAAGGTATAAAAACGATACATTTAATTTAAGGGCAGCCCATAAGCACTGCTGATGCACATCTTTTTGTAGAGGAAATAATTTTGCTCATTTTGTTGCATAACAGAGAATATCCATAGATTAATTTTTACAGTTGTTAAAATAGTCATGGGCTATCTGTTTCAAGAGAATACCTTAGTGAGGAATTTTCTAAACCAAATCGCCTTGAATTAACATTACGCATGGGAAAAATCCTGTTCAGTTGCAAACTAAAAACCCAGAACAAACTACCAACATCCAGCAGTCTTATTCACTCAGCTGTAGTGAACTGTTTGTATATTATAAATAGTATTAAAATAATGAAAATATTTATTATAATAATTTTTTAATAATCCTCTTTAGTAAGGCATTTTCTTTGTTTAGGGATTTGGTGTGAATACTTAATGCTGTGTTTGAATAAGTCACTTATTTAGAACTTAATGCTTCAAAAAATGAATGCTGGTATCCATAGAAAAATTATCCCCAAAAAAATATTTAATAATTCATATTCTTATAAATGAATTATTAAATAATTAATGATTGTTGTAATTATTAAATACAATTTTTGTTTATTTTTTACAAAGTGTACAGTAATACCCCTTTACAAAAATACTATATTGAATAATTACATTGTAAGCTAATAAATGACAATATTGCTTTGTTTTTTATTAACTATGTCTCATCTTTCCTTTTCAACTTTCAGTTGTAGAGTAATGTTTTTAATCATATTTCAGATAAAGTTTCTCAAGGACAGGAAAGCAAGAATTTTTTAACTCGCTTAATAAATTCATGATCAACTGAAAATTCGTAAACAAAAACAGTTTCAGGTTAAAATGGCCTTTTAGAATATCTTAAATGTATATAAAAAAGTGAAATGCAAATTTGACAATGATATTATTACCATCTCAATCTTTAAATAACTTCTAAATGTTTTGTTTATTGCTCTTAAAAACATATCAATAAAAGTTAATATCATAATGTCTGTATTAAAAAATCTCAAAATTATTGCTTAAAAAAAAGCAGAAACAAAGATTTATTTATACCAAAGACAAACCTAATTACTTTGAGATCGAGAAGATATATTTAATAATAAATTCATTAGCTCCAGTTCTTCATGAATAGCTTTCTAAGTATAATCTTTGAAGAAGAAATTTATATTGTTTTGGAACTGATATTGTTTGTACTGATCTTTAGATAATTGTTTATGCTATACCCTTAAATCATCTAAATTTTTGTTTTCATAAATCCCATGGAAAATAAGTCTCATTTAATACCCATCCTTTTTCAAATCAGCAATGTACATATAACCTCAAAAGTGCTTTTCTGCCCCTGAAATATTCAGTCCCAAAGTTTGTTTGCTGAATATTTAACTTTATTTTAAAAAGCATGTTTATATATATTTTTAAGCTCATATTACTCATTCTAAAGGTGAAATATTCCCAGAAAATGATTCCTTCTAAAAAAGATGTAAATTTCAGCATTAAATATGCCTGAGAAATTAGAATTTTTAAATCTCCTTAATATTTAACTCGTTTCTTTAGAGAGTAAATTTAAAAGTAATAGCAAGTTAAGTTGATTAAATTTTGCAGAAATAATAAAAGATTTTTTATGATTATTATTCAAATGTTATGCCAAATATCTTAAAATTATAGATAATAATTAAAGTAAAAAGAAATTGTAGAACTATTTTAAAATAATAATTATTTGTGTACAAATGAAGAATGTAGAAAATTGTTGAAAGTTTTAAAGATTTTTAATTGATGACAAAAAAAACAGTATTGGAAAATAATATGAAATACAATCAAACTATAAATATAGCTCTTTAAATGTTTCAGCAATATGATAGAACGAACGGAAGTTGTGCCAGATATTTGTTAATGTAGATTTTATTAATAGTAGTTTAATCAATCTGCACTGAATTTCATGTAATAATCAATAACTTAGTGGTTTAGATAATGAAGGTAAAACATGCACATTAATTAAAAACTGCATAACTTTTTGAAACCCAATTTATTTGAAAATAAGAGTCTTATAGAGAATACTTTTAAATTTGGTATCTGTTCCTGCTGAACTGTCATCAGGGATAAGGTATTCATTTGCAACTTTCTTGACAGCTTGCATATACTAACGTTTATGGCAGCACTTAGTCGGAATAATTGAAGTAAAATTCTGGAAGGGAAGTAACAAAAGGAGTAGCTGGAATTTTTCAGAGATTTAAGGTTATATTCACAGCATTTTATGAACTTCTGCCTAAAATTAGTGACAGTTTTAAAGGTGTTTGTAGAAAATAATTAGATACTCTAAGGCTAGATCATCATAATCTCAAGTACATGCTTTCAAATAACAGTATCTGAAATTTATATGTATTGTTTGAGCGGAGAGGCTGCTAGGGGTCATATATCGGATTTTTTTTTTAATACAACCATGTATATGTGATGATTTGGGAATGTTGTACAGATATTAGTATAAAAGTGGTTGCAGGTGTCGGAATTAATATTCATTTTTATTCATGGTGGGCGCACATTTCAGTAAGTAAATGCAAATAAAAGACACAACCAGCTTGCCTGTTACAGTACACTAGGAGGAAGGGGCACCCAGACCTGGCTAACTCAAGGCTGTCTTTCCACAGTTAAACACCCCAACCCCTAGAGGTGATTGGAGGAAGCATAAGCCTCGGTTAACCCAGGGGGACTTAAATGTTTCACACAATCTGGGTTATAAGCACACAAGTCAAATGTGGGAGAAAATGCATCCACCACAAAGAGAACAGTCATAGTTAGATGTTGACTATCTCCCATGTTGACCAAGGGGAGCCAAACCCACAAGGACAGCCTTTGATATCTGACCATTTAGTGTCTCCACAATAAAGGGGCAGACAAGACAGTACCATATGGTCTCTGCCAAGCCTGAACCTAAAACCAAATAAATGATGGTTCTAATCACTGTGAAGACTGTTAATTTTCCCCCCAGAAGTCAAGTCTGTCTAGGTATTGACCTAGCCAGAATCCCCGTACTGTTACAGAATTGTTTACATTTTTGAAAAGAACAGTCTACAGCAAGTTAGCAGATGCAAAACAGAAAATGTGGCAGGATTAAATCTATATGACCAATGGTGAATTTCTGGTTCCCACCCACTTCTACCTGTACCTAGTCATGTAGTCTTCAGTCTTATATCATGGTTTGTATTCCAGTGATCTTCATATACCTGGACATGAACTTTATTAACTCACATTGCCATCTTCATGGCAACGTACGTGAGTGACCTCTGCGATCAATTTTGTTATTTTATTATTGCGTGCCAATGTAATTCTTTCACTAAGCAGTGCAGTGCTTAGCTATATTCCACATGATTCTTCCAGAGCTTCTTCTGTAATGTTGGCATTTTCCCATGGGTTGCCCAAACATCTGATCTCTCACATCAAGAATTTCTGGCACATGACAAAATGTACCCATATGCATACCAAAGTCTCACAAAGCTGACCTGCTAGTTGATACATGTCTAACATACTATACTGCAGGGATAACTATAAACTCTACGTGTATCATTCTAAACAAATGCTTGTATCAATCAGGCAGCATAACCGCATTCTGACTTCTTTTGATGTTATAAATGCTTTATTACTTTGTAAATTACCTTATTCTTTGAAATCTTAATGATTACTTTTTTATTTCTGTTCTTCAACAAAATTTCATCAAATTTGAGTGATTCCTTCCTGCTCCATGGTGTGTGTGTGAGAGATTGCATACCATTATTTTCAGTATTTCAATACTCTGTAGAATATAGTCATGATTTCTTTAACACTGCATTAAAAGAAAAGATTTTTTTAATGCTTAAAGAGGTTTTTAAAACATTACTAAATTTTAATTGGGCGGATTGGGAAGTAATATTTATTTGAAGACAGTATGTACCAGTCTTTTCTTAGTGTGTAATATAAGTCTTACAAATCACATGTTCAGGATCTTTGTTTTCTGTACCAGACCATGATAGAGTGAATTTTTATTTAATATCAGAAATCAAAATATCTGATGAAAACTTAGCTGGTATGAAATAATATGTCTTATGCCATTAACTTATGTTTTGATCTGAAGACATTTCACATGGTGTATTGAAAATTTATTATTAAGAGGTTTACCTGTTTCTTAGGTATATGAAGCATTGATGTTGTGGATCAAACATGATGTTGACAGAAGGAAAGATTTAATACCTAAACTTCTGTCAAAAGTCCACCTTCCATTGCTACCCTTATCATACCTTCGTATGTATGTAGAATCAGATTCATTAGTTCGAAAAAATTTGGAATGTCGAGATTTGTTGGATGAAGCTTGGCATTATCAAATGTGGCAAGTCAGCCGCTTACCTACAGCCCATCTGCCAGTTAATGAAAGGACAAGGCCACGGAAAAGTTATGCAGGTGACTGAAACTTTACATTTTTCTGTGTAAATTTTTTCTGGATTTATGATATGTACGTATTATAAATAACAGTATTATTATTTTTATATTTCCTGTTTATGTATAAAATGAAAATTTATCTTTTTTAAAAAATTCATATGTGTTTACATATTTATCTATCTTTTGAAAAGAAATTTAGTGTAGCGAATATAGAATATAATAAGTACAGTCTCGCAATATCTATATGTATATACACATACGTTCATGCATATTTTATCACTGTGTCATTGTTCGTGCACAAAACAATGACACAGTGATAAAACTGTGTAAAGCAACAGCAAATTGTGTGCCTTCATATCATCCTAAATTAAAATATAGATTATACATCCATCTTATTTGTATATGTTTTTGCATGGCCCATCAAAAGACTTATTAACTATGCTTTTTTTCTCTTTGGATGTAAAATGCAGTTTTCAAAGGCACTATAATGAATATTGTGTTGCAAAGTGTTCTTCTTTCAAAAGAAATGCAATTCAAATAAATAAAATCAAATTAAAAAAATTTTGACTGAATAAATAGAAATTTTTAAGAAATATGATTCAACTGTGCAACTCAAATAATTAAAATGGTAGTCTAAAAATAAAAAAATAACAACTGTGGTTTAAAAAATATGTAAAATAAAAAGATACAGTCAAAAGTCGTTTATCCGGACCTCAAAGCTAGAAACTTTCTGCGCATGCATCAACGCATAATGCGTTCATGCATGCGCATAGGCATTTACGCATGCACGTAATACTTTTACGCATGCGCGTTTAATGTATAATGGACGGTATAAGCTAAGCTAAAATTATCTATTTCAGTTAATGTTGCAGATTGCGTTGTTCCTTAATCTTCCCATTGGATCCGGCTTATTCTTTTTTGCTGACTGTTAGAGCAATTTTATAAAAGTAAGCTTGAACTTTCGATTATGTCAAATAGAATTTATGATATATATTTACTAATATGTAAAGGATCTACAAAGCGAAAGTATGTTTCGATGTCCATCAAACAAAAAGTGGAATTGCTGCAAAAAATGGATAAAGGCATAACCTTTGTTTCTCTAACCATTCCAAAATCTGTTTATCAATTTCATGCTGCTCATGCATTCATGCATGGGGGGGACGTCGTGGCGCACAATGAACTAGAAGTTGATCTTTCAGCACTATCCTTATCTTCAGGGCAGATGTTTTTATTTTATTTGGCTTATAATTCCTTACTAAATGTAGTATTTCATCTCGATGTATTCCGTCTTTGATATGATTTAAATCAAATTCCTCGTCATTATAAATATCACGAGTACACATCAAATAGTTTTCTGGTTGCAATTTTCTAATTTCGACTATGCGTAATGTATGCTTTACGAATGCGCGCGTTGAAAGACATGTTTAATAAAGTAAACAAATAAATATTAAGTTTTTTTTTGTAAATTTTGATACCCTTTAGATCATAAATTACGGTTTCATATTTTTAATTTTATAATTTCTGCATGCCATCTTACTAGATTTAAACTGCCGGATTAAATACTTTTGACTGTATTTAAAAATAAATAAATAAATAAATAAGGCATCTTCCTGTAGGTTCAGGAGGAGAGTGAAAAGGTTAATGTTAATTGAGAAGTTCACTAAATGAATTACTCAGAAGTTTCTTATCAGATTTTTCAAAATTTGGTTTTAGGCATCATTTGTATCATAGAATTAAAAATGTGGGAAAAATTGCCATGTCATTTAAGAAAAGACTGATTTTATGTCAAAAAACATATGTTAGAACAGCACTATATATAATAATATATATTTGTATTCACACTTTCAGGGCATGAAAGACACATGTTGAATTATGTGAATCGGCTGAATAGAATGGCAGATATAGAACTGTTCCCCCCCTTTTTCTAATTTGGTGCCCAAATAATAAGAAAATAAGGTCAGTTTGATATCAACAGTTAGATTAATAATTAGGTGCCTCTCTTGGAATATTACTGTTGTCATAAATAAATTTCTGTGAAACAAAACACCTTGTTACTTGTCACTGTTAGTAATGATACTGTTAGTCACTTCTTTACCTCAGATGTGAAAATGTTGAGGCTCCCAACTAATACAGGTTGCTCCCAGACAGTACAGCATCATTCACTCTACAAGGCATGAAGTGCAGTTAACATAACTAGGTCTTAAATTCTCTTTTATGTTATCTTAATTTGCATAAATTGCATTCTTATCCAAGCTTAAAACCTACATATTCCTTTATATAGATGAGTATTCAGATGAGCTAAAGGGTTTGATTTTCTTTAGTTGATTATGGCAAAGCACACTAGGGCTATCTGTCTAAGGGAAGGGATTCTTTCATGGAAGACATTCTAAGGAAAACTGGCTCATATACATGTTACTTGTGAGGAAACCACCACAAACAACCAGCCTATTCGCCTGTAATAGAATACAGCTCAGAACTACCAGTGTTCAGCGATTTTACTGCTTAGCCACTAGGCCTTGAGCTAAAAGGAAAGAAGTATGTTAACTGAATAGATTTCAAATTGCAAAGTAAGTTTATTACTTGATACAGGGATTGCATTATGAAGTATATATTATGAACGTATTGTATGTTAGTTTGGATAGCATATTACAGTATTTCATTATGAAATTAGTAAAAGTTTTGTTTGAATATAACAATATTAGATTTAAAGTTTTAAATATCTATTGTTATGTGAGCATTAGCAGCATTATATAAATGACTCAAGAAGCTATTAATTCTCGATGGACATACATCTGAAAGGTTAGTTAATAGTAAACATATCTACAGGAATGGAAAATGTCCACATTAAATACAGCATTAGGAGTCATTGCATATTAAAATACTGTCTTCATACAGGTGCACACACATACACGCTTATGTGCAAATCCATAAATGTGTCAAGCTAAAGCTGTTGGTTCAGTTCTTGAAGCAAGTATAGTTATTGTATTTCACTGTTCTAAATAGGTCTGAGATGACTTTTTGGCCAGTTTTTTTATTCTTTATATGGTGAGCAAGAAACCAGATTTTGTAGGATATTTTGTTAATTAGCTGTAATAGCATTAATCTGGTTACTTTTAAAATTAAGTTAAAAAATGGGAGTGGATTTTTTCTTCTTGCCATTATATAAATGTGTCTTATTCATATAATGGCAAGTTTATGTCTGTTTAGCATTTAATGAAATATTATGTAACAGCCTTTAATTTAGGAATGATACACTTCAGAAAGATTAAATATGAATATGTTACTTTTAGGACAATGCGAAATTATCTGATTAAAGGAAGATTTTTTTTTTCAGGATTATTATGGATTCAAATTTTGTTTACTTATTTCATATTTTCAAAATGAAGGCATTTAAAAAAATATTCAAGAAATACAAAGGAAATATTAACAATAATGAATTTTGATCCCAACATTTTTTTTTTTAAATAATTTTTAGAAACCTTCATAAAAGTGCCTCTGGTGTGCCTGCATCCGTATAAAGAGCAGTTTTAATTTTAGAAAAAATATTGGATTTTTGTGTACTCTTAATCAGATTAGTAAACTAAAACCCCACTTGAATTTACTCTGGGTATTGTAGAAGGGGCCATATTATAAAAGCATCTCAACATTCAGTTCAACAAATATGAAGTGTCCCTGTTCTTTCACAGATTTGATGACTATTACGATTTTTCTGTTAAGTCTGTCAACTTTTTTTCTTTTTTCCCAAGTTGGGGCATTCTGTAGCAAATAATTATTGATCATGGTCATTCATAACATTCTGTTTTCATATTTATAACATGTCTTTTAAATTATTAATATTGTAAAAATTTACTAAAATTATACTTTTATTCTTGTTTAACATAATTTCACTTCTATTTTTAATCCTGTGCTAACTGAAAACCCCACAGTATATTAAAGCTAATTTGTTGATATCATAATGTGTGATCTTCTTTAAACATATTTCATGGTTGAAGAAGATTGTACATGCACCACTCAACAAGTTTTTAAAAGGTTTTTTCTTTTTCTTCTTGTCCAAGATAACTAATCCGTTTATCCATTAACCGGGTCTGAATTGCATTAACTTATTCCAAACTATAAAAATTAATTCCTATAAGATATTCATAGTGGTAGCCTTCACCTCTATGTAAGGATAGGAGTAACAATTAATTTAGGAGTAAAATACTGGTTTTGATGCAATACTCTCTACATCATATTTATTCCCTTTGCATTCAGTTGTTTATTCTGTAAAAGTTCGATGACCTTGAAAGCACTGGAATGATTTGAAACGTTAGCACTTGGAAAATATTCGTCATTTTACTATAAATGCTGGATTAATTTTTAAAGGGTAGCACTAGATTTCAAAGTACTCCCAGCAAATCTATGATTAGTTTTTTTTTTTTTTTTTTTTTTTTCACATTTTCATATTGCTGTTTAATTATGCTGCACTTATTAAATCACTGCATGTGCTGGATTAAAATTTGAAGAATGGATTTTTGACTATTTAAATATTTAAAACTTGTAACAAACTTGTTTTAGCATGATTTGGTGCAGTTGCCTTACTGATTCCACGTTGTGCACATAGATTGACGGAGCTGTAGATATCTTGTAGATTAGAACATGAAGGTATTAATTTTGTAGCCACAAAGTTCATGATAACACTTCTGTGAAGCAGCACAGGTTCACTTTGATGATTGAAAATGCTTTTTTTTTTTTTTTTTTCTAATTATTTAACAGATGGCCATACACTTCGTTTTCACTGATGTTAGCACTTTCGGACTTGCAGATAAGCACTTACATTTTTTTTAACTTGCAGATACTCGATATCCATTATGAATTTCTGTTACACTTGGAAGTTTGAAGAGGTGGTTGGTTATTGTAGATTTTTAGGGGAGTATTAATGTTTATCACAAATTTATTCAAAATTACGCTAAAATTAGAGCTCCTTTATCAAATTTACTTAAAAAAGATACCCCTTATAAATGGACTGATGATTGTCAAATGGCTTTTCAAAAATTAAAAGATGCATTAATTTCAAGGCCTATTTTAACTTTATTTAATCCCAAATATCCTTGTCATGTATTTGTTAATGCATCTAGATGCATCTAAAGAAGCTGTTAAGAACATCCTTGATGGTAATTTACATCCAATTGCTTTTCATTCTAGGAAATTAAGATCTTATGAACAAAATTATGCAATTACTGAGCTGGAATGTTTAGCGATAATCAATGCGATTGATAAATTTTATTATTATTTTCATGGTAATCATTTTACCGTACATACTAATCATGCTGCTTTAGTTTGGCTTAAAAATATTAAACACCCTACCGGTCGCTTATTTAGATGGTCTTTAAAATTATCTATGTATGACTTTGATATAAAGTACAAAAAGGGAAATTTACATTGCTAATTTAATCTTTTAGATATTCTTTATTTTTCTTACATATTTATATATACATAAGTTGCTTACTTTTTAGGCATGATTTTCTGTATTGGAGGCAGAGGTATTACAGGAGATCCATTCTCGTCTGTAGAGTTTTATAGTTGGATGCATAATAAATGGATTAAACTAAACAGTATGTCAACAAGTCGTAGACATGTTGGCTGTGTTTCTGTAAAAGGTATGATTTTTTTTTCAAGTAAAACATGCATCTCCTTACGTATAATAAAATAAAATATAATTTTCTTGATTTAAATGATTACAGTTGTTTAACGCTTTCTGGCATGCTACCTTTTAAAGTTAGAATTTTGATTTAAAAAAAAAAAAAGGTAAGTAGTTTAATTAGGCCTAGTGGAGTACACAAGTAAAATTTTGTAAAGATAGCACTTATCGTTTTAATTCTGTGGGTGTGCCCGAAACGGGCACACTGATTGAATAGAGCTTCGAAAAGAGTGCTGAAACGAGCATTGCTGGGAAGTGCGTAAAAGAGTAAGAGATTTTGCCTACGATTAAAAAACACTAGATTCTGTATACCATAGCAGATTTAGCATTACCCAGGGTGTGCCAAGGGGAGATCTGCTACTCTACACCCCCCTAAAAAGCTCATATTTGGTTATATGATGATTACATGCTTATGAATGGGGAAAAAGTTACTTAGGTATATGATATTTACATTTCATATTTACACTTTAGTCTATTTTTTTCATTGTGGTACTTTTCAAAGAAAGTGACACCACGTTTGAAAAAGCACAACCCAATGTTGCATGTTTTGCACATATGCTGGGATCCGTATCCGATTCGCTATCTGAATGCAATTCGTGTAGCACTTTCAGTGCTTCAGAAGCGGTTGGCCCTCTCCGATCCATTTGGAAAATAATTAAAAATTCTAAGAAAATAAACTAATATTATACAGTCAAAAGTCGTTAATCCGGATTCGTCGGGACTTCGGCAATTCCGGATTATCGATTTTTCCGGATTATAGATCATCAGTTTAAATCTCGTAAGATGGCATGCAGAAATTCTAAAATTAAAAATATGAAACCGTAATTTATGAAATAAAGAACAATTATGATCTAAAGGGTATCAAAATTTGCAAAAAGAAAAAGCTTAATATTTATTTGTTTACTTTATTAAACATTTCTTTCAATGTAAGTTGTTTAAGTTTTGCTTCGTTTCATGTGATAATACTTTCTCTTTAATTCTATTAAACAGACATAATTTCTTGTTCAGTTACAAAGTCCCGCCGTTCAAGTCCTATAATTGCTGTGTCAAGAACACCGACTAATTTGTCAATCGAAATTTTTTTGTTTTCAATAACCTCTGTCACTTTTCTTCGCTATCGGAAGCGAATTATAATGACGAGGAACTTGTTTTAAATCATATCAAAGACGGAGCATACCGAGATGAAATACTACATTTGGTAAGGAATTATAAGCCAAATAAAATAAAAACATCTGCGCTGAAGATAAGGATAGTGCTGACAAATCAACTTCCAATTCATTACGCGCCTGCCGCCGAGCAGCGTGAAATTGATAAACAGATTTCGGATTTCAAAACATACTTTCGCTTTAGATCCTTTACATATTAACAAATATATATCGGAAATTCTATTTGATATAATCAAAAGTTTAAGCTTACTTTTATAAAATTGCTCTTACAGTCTGCAAAAAATAATAAGCCGGATGCAATTCGAAAATTAAGGAACAACGCAATCATCAACATTAACTGAAATAGATAATTATTTAGCTTATACGTCCATTATACATAAAATGCGCACGCGAAAACGTATTCTGCACTTGCGCACACTCATATGCGCAGTCGTAAAAGGTCTTACGCGCACGCGTGAACGCCTCTGCGCATGTGTCAACGCGGCGCATGCGCAGAAAGTTTTTAGTTTTGATGTCCGGATTATAGATCATTCCGAATTATGGGTGTCCGAATTAACGACTTTTGACTGTATCTACAATTTGAAATTGTAAACTATAAAATAAAAATATAAATGTCTATTAAACATAGTGCTAAGAAAAACTTCTTTGAACCAAAGCGAATCCTTGACCTTCAGAAAATCACCCCAACAATTTCTTAGTTGATAACCAAACCTCCCTTCCCCCCCCAAAAAAAAAGAAGAAAGAGAAAAACAGGAAATGAAACACAGATGTGGACCCACGTTTCTATGTTAATGAGCTGCAGAGAAGCAAACATACAGCTGCCTCTCAGTGACCTAGACTCGCAGTAAGCCCAATCCGGGAACACCTCGGTTTGCCGTTCGATTTTAGGCAAGATTTCAAGGTAAAAATTTTAAACTAATGTAGAATAAGAAGATTAGCATACAGCCAAAAAAAATAATATAGAAATTTTCTTTCAGACAATTCCTTTTATACCCTAAAAAAATCTGGAAGATTTTGAAAAATGAGGGCTTAAAAAACTAAACATGGCTAAAATATATGGACTGGTTTGTGTTAAGCTGCCATCCACTATAAATAAAGAAGGTTCAGAGTAACCTTTAGTAACCTTCAAATCATTTTTCATTCAATTTTTCTGTGCATATAGAAGGAAATTTTTAGGTGTGCCCGGTCGGGCACACCTAAGGGGGGTTGGGGGAGGGTCAGTATTATTAATCAAAACATTTCTTTGGCCAAATTAAAGGCTTGCTTTTAATCCCTTCTTGATGCAATAAATTATTAAAAAATTGTCATTTCAGAAATTGCGATAAAATTCCATTTTTAAATAAAATATATGTGAAAAATCACTTAATTCAAAAATAAAATGAATATGATTATAAAAATTACCATTGTCTCTTCAGTGCTTTTCTCACACACTCTGTTAGTAGTAATCCAATTTTGCATCAGTTGACATTTTGACATATCAATTGACATCCCTTTTTGCATAATTAAAGGTGTAATTACCCTTTCATCTTTGAAAAATATTTTTTTTCTATTGTTAAGTCACCTATATAGTCTCCAAATACTCTTAATTTGAGGTCCTAATTGATGTTTTCTTTCTAGCCAATCTTCCAGAATATATTTCTTTAAATAGCATAGTGTTGCATTACATTCAGTCTTCCTTTATTCCTCAATTAGCAAATTTCTGAATTTTGTTCATCATGTCCTGTTGTTCAAATGTGTCCTACTTAAAGAGTCTGCTGTCAGTAAGTCTTTCTCCTTTTTTGTAGCATACATCTAGAATGAGGTACTCCCAAGCATTCTCCTCCAACAACCCCTTTTAAAATAATGGTTTCTTCATTGACCCCCCCTTACTTTTTTATTCCATAATACTTGTATTAAAGTGTACAACAGTATTATAATACAAATAATTGCACATAAATTACTTAAAGATAGCAATTAGACTAAGAATATGAACAAAAGTTTTGGGGGGAAAACTGCTTTATTAGATATGTTTTATTTATTTGCATTATTAATTTTAATTTTACAAAAATAAACAAATTTTCAGGAACAAAATCAGATTCTGATTCTACAAAAGCATGATTTTAATTAATGTGATGTGTGCACTTGATATATTGATGTAGTTTTTGTAATATTTTCCATAAAGCTGCTTAAAGTAATTCTTAAATCAATTCATTCAAAAATATTCAAACTGTTTCTTGTTTTCATTATGACTTGATTTAAACCTGCTTCCATTGGGTAATCCATTGTGTTCCATAAAGCTCCATTGGGTTCCATAAAGCTGCTTAAAGTAATTCTTAAATCAATTCATTCAAAAATATTCAAACTGTTTCTTGTTTTCTGTATTAAATTACTGACTTGATTTAAACCTGCTTCCATTGGGTAAGAAGGGAAAGTCGGTAATGTTGGTTCACTAACAACTTTTATTTGGAAGTATTTTTCTCAGATGACTTCAAAACTTCAAAACTTTAACTCATTTATTAATAAAATGCTAGTTAATTTATGCTTTAAATCCCTTTTATATTGAGTCATTGGTCATAAATCTATTGTGACAATAATGCTCATTTGTTGCTGGCCAACTATTGATCACAAATCTAGGTACTTTTAGAATGCCAAGTAAAAATAATATTCCTTTATAAGGAATCATCACCTTGCATCATGATATTCTCTTATCATGGTGTTTATTAAATAAATTTGTTTAATTTAATAAATTACATAGTTACTGTAGAGATATTAGGTGTCACATTCTTGCCACTAGGTGGCGGGCATCTCTTCCTTTACTTTTGCTGTAATTAAGTTCCGAGAAGCAGTCGAGATTGGAACCGCTCTGAGGAGCGTAAAGACTCAGAACTAAAAATGTACTGTCTTAAAATAATTATCACCTACATTGTAAATAGTGTATATTAGCTTTTTATTTCAATAAATAATTAAAAGACAAGATGGCCTGCTAATTGTAATAGAAACTCTTACTGGAAAACGTGATTATTAGAAGCCTGGCGTCGAGAACACTGAAGATGCAGCAGGTAAGGAATTTTACATTAATTTTATTGTAAATAGAAGAACCTGATGCAACATTTTTATGGCGCCCGAACAGGGACGCCAGGTTTTTTGAAAAGTTCTAATAAAGTGAAAACTGCAACGGGTGAACTCCTAAGACCTGTGAAACGTATTTATCCTCTCGAACTTGATAGACCTAACTTGTTTAGTGACTTCACCATGAACATAAAAAACTCTGCGGATAAGTGTTACAGTGATATGAACTATCAAACTAGATATGGACGTAAAACTGTAAAACCTCTTACATATTTTTAAATTGCTATACTAATTTTTGTTTCTTTTCAGTATTTTAGAAATTTAATTGTCCTAACAGTTGTCAATTGGAACATGTTATCTGGATATGGTATGAATGTAATGCAGAAAATGTTTAGATGTGTAATCCTTCTTTGTAAGTATTAATTTTAGAGCATTAGTTACTTTTCATATTTGTGAAAGTTGTACTTGAATTTTTGTTTGATTATTGATAAATTTTGTTTTGATTTTCCCATCTTATCGAGGTAAAATCAAAAGGTGGGAGGATGTCACATTCTTGCCACTAGATGGCGGGCATCTCTTCCTTTACTTTTGCTGTAATTAAGTTTCGAGAACCAGTCGAGATTGGAACCGCTTTGAGGAGTGTAAAGACTCAGAGTTAAAAATGTACTGTCTTAAAATAATTATCACTTACCTTGTAAATAGTGTATATTAGCGTTTTCTTTGAATAAATAATTAAAAGACAAGATGGCTTGTTAGCAGTAATAGAAACTCTTACTGAAAACGTGATTATTAGAAGCCTGGCGTCGTGAACACTGAAGATGCAGCAGGTAAGGAATTTTACATTAATTTTATTGTAAATAGAAGAACCTGATGCAACATATGGCACCACGCCATAAAAATGTTGCATCAGGTTCTTCTATTTACAATAAAATTAATGTAAAATTCCTTACCTGCTGCATCTTCAGTGTTCTCGACGCCAGGCTTCTAATAATCACGTTTTCCAGTAAGAGTTTCTATTACAATTAGCAGGCCATCTTGTCTTTTAATTATTTATTGAAATAAAAAGCTAATATACACTATTTACAATGTAGGTGATAATTATTTTAAGACAGTACATTTTTAGTTCTGAGTCTTTACGCTCCTCAGAGCGGTTCCAATCTCGACTGCTTCTCGGAACTTAATTACAGCAAAAGTAAAGGAAGAGATGCCCGCCACCTAGTGGCAAGAATGTGACATCCTCCCACCTTTTGATTTTACCTCGATAGGATGGGAAAATCAAAACAAAATTTATCAATAATCAAACAAAAATTCAAGTACAACTTTCACAAATATGAAAAGTAACTAATGCTCTAAAATTAATACTTACAAAGAAGGATTACACATCTAAACATTTTCTGCATTACATTCATACCATATCCAGATAACATGTTCCAATTGACAACTGTTAGGACAATTAAATTTCTAAAATACTGAAAAGAAACAAAAATTAGTATAGCAATTTAAAAATATGTAAGAGGTTTTACAGTTTTACGTCCATATCTAGTTTGATAGTTCATATCACTGTCACACTTATCGGCAGAGTTTTTTCTGTTCATGGTGAAGTCACTAAACAAGTTAGGTCTATCAAGTTCGAGAGGATAAATACGTTTCACAGGTCTTAGGAGTTCACCCGTTGCAGTTTTCACTTTGACAACACGTACTTCGTTGTCTTTCCCAGGATATAGTTCTACAACACGACCTATTGGCCAATCTATTCTCTTCTTGTTGTCGCTGCCGACAAACACCAAGTCATTTTTGTTGATAGTCTGAGTAGATCGTTTAGATGGTTTTTGCACTAGGATAGCTAAATATTCATCACGAAATCTTTTGCGGAAATGTTCTCTTAAGTTCTGCAAGAACTTGTATCTTTTTGTCAGATTAATGGTATCCATGTAGTCTAAGTCAGGCACTCCGACGTCGTGCACATCTTGTAGAAACATTGAAGGAGTTAGTACCGTCGTAAGATCATTTGGATCTTCTGAAAGGTACGTAAGGGGTCTTGAGTTAATCACTGATTTGATATCACAAAGTATAGTCAACATTTCCTCGTAAGAGACACAGGACTTGCCGAGAACATTTCTCAACATCTTCTTGACTGTTTGTACCAACCTCTCCCACCAACCGCCCCACCATGAAGCAGTTGGGGGATTAAACTTCCACTGTATTCTCATACTAGTTGAATGACATTCTATTTCTTTCCAATCTATCGATCTTAAAAGATTTTCAGTTCCAACGAAATTAGTGCCATTGTCGCTGTAAATAATACCTGGACGAGCTCTTCTGGCAATAAATCTCCTTAATCCTAAGATGAACGCATTTGTTGATAAACTTTCTATCAGCTCAAGATGTATCGCGCGATAGACCGCGCAAGTAAAGAGCAAGATCCATGCCTTTTTTCCTTTTCGTAAATAAAGAGGACCGGCTACATCGACTCCGGTCACTTCAAACACCAGAGCATCTCGAACTCGATCTTCAGGAAGAGGTGCTGGAACAGTCTCTATATTCTTTGCGCTATATCTTCTACAGCGAACACACTTCATAAGAACTTTACGTACTGTTTTTCTTCCTCTCAGGACCCAGAATTTCTGTCGAATATTGGCTAGTACGAACTGCACACCAGCGTGGGATAGTCGCAAATGGTAATCTAAAATTAACCTATGAACTAAGTCATGATTTGAGGGCAATACAATTGGACAGAGAAAATTTTCTTCTTCCTCTCTTCTAGTAATCTTGGTCTTTAACCGAATAAGGCCATCTGAGTCAAGAAAGGTACAAAGGTTGCTAACTTTAAGTTCTTTGCCAAATGCTTCTATTTGTATTATCTTGCATATTTTCTTTTCTACAGTTTCTATTTCAGGGACCGTGAGTTCTCCTGATTGTTTAGAATCTGGTCTTCTGCAGTTGTTGATAAATCTGCATATCCAAGCAGTTATTCTTAACGTTTTATGGTAAGATGAATATTTCTCAAAAAAATGTTCTACCCTTTGCGTATTTAGTGCAGAAATGACTGATTTCCTTTTTTCTGAATTCACTATTTCCATGTCCAGTATTTCCCTTTGTATAGGCCATTCTTCCTGATTTTTCTTCAGCCAGTCGGGGCCCTCCCACCATCTAACTACTAAAAGTTGTTTAGCGGTGCAACCTCTTGATGGGAGGTCAGCTGGATTTTTTGTTCCAGCAATATGTTTCCACGTTTTTGGATCCGTCAGTTTCCTAATCTCCCTGACTCTGTTTTCCACAAAGACAGCCCAGACAATCTCTTCCCTTTGAATCCATGTCAAAACTGTTGTAGAATCCGTCCAAAAATGCGTTTCCATATTTTGCCATTGCAAACCATTTAAAACAGAAGAGCATAGTCTGGCACCTATCGTGGCAGCTATCAATTCCAGACGAGGGATCGTAATAGATTTTACGGGAGCTACTCTAGACTTCGATGCCAACAGATGAACTTCAACTCCAGAATTCGTCACAGTTCTCAAGAAAACTGCAGCAGCATACGCATTACTACTGGCATCACAGAATGTCTGAATGCTGCAGAACTTCCTATTGTCCTTGCTGGAATGTATCCAACGTAGGAGGGATATTTCTTTTAAGAGAAAAAGGCTTTTATACCAATTCACAAAATTTTGTTTTGTACTCTCGTCAACTTCAGTATCCCAAGAAATTCCTGTTTTCCATAGGTTCTGTAACAATATTTTAGGATACAAGAGAACAGGACTCACAATACCAATAGGATCAAATATTTTGTGTGTTACAGCGAGAATTGTTCTCTTCGTTATTATACCCATTTCAAAATCTTCTAGCCAATTCAGATTCAAAGTTAAATTATCTTTCTGACAGTTCCATAACAGACCCAATACGGGTGAAATAGTTTCCTGTTTCAGGTTATCTCCATTATGTAACCAACCTCGAAGATTAAACTTTCCTTCATTCATTATTTCTCGAGATTTTTCGATAAACTGAATCATCTCGGATTCTTTGTCAAAACTGGCAACAACGTTATCTACGTAGAAGTTACGCAAGAATTTAGCTATTATCTCCGTTTCATATGAAGAATTTTTCATGTACTTTTGTAGATGGAATTCTATAACAGCTGCCAAAAGGAAAGGACTACTCTTAACCCCAAATACTACCCTAGTATGACGAAATATTTTCGTTTTCCTTTCTTCCACATCATTCCACCAGAAAAACCGAAGCCAGTCTCTATCTTGAGGCCTTACACTGATCTGTAAGAAAGCCTTTTCAATGTCTGCTATAGCAGCAAACTTGCCTTCCCGAAATCTCAACAAAAGAGATGGAATTAGTTCTATCAAATTTGGTCCACACTCCAAACACTGATTTAGAGAAGGAGACGATTGTTTCCTCGCAGACGCATCAAACACCGGTCGAATTGGTGTTGAGCTATTTTCTTTGATCACCGGTCTATGCGGTAAATAATGTCCAAAGTCAACCGCAATATTTTCTTTAACTTCTTCGATCACTCCTAAGTTACACCAGTCATTAAAAACTGCATTGTATGAAGAAAATAAATTTTGAGATAAAAGTTTCTGGGTGGTAGATTGTAGACGTTTCAACGCTAAATCCTTGTGGGTGGAGAGTGGTACATGATTCTCCGCCCACGGAAGTGCGACTTCATAACGCCCTTCTTCGTTTAGAGATACAGAATTTTCGAATTGCAATTTTGCTTGCAAATCCCTTTCCTCTCTAGCCTTTTTTGTAACTGGATCTGTTATTCCGATAACATCAAGCCTCCACAGTTCTGACAACGTGGCATCAGAAATATGTAAAGATAACGAAAGCGTGGAAAAGGAATTTTCTATTTCATAATTGTCAGTGTTCGCTTTCCCCATGACTGTCCACCCAAGTCTTGTACTTACAGCAACTAATCTTCCCCAAGGAAGAACTTCGATTTTACCTGTAAATAAATTTGCAGCAACATCTACCCCTAACAACAAATGAATCTCTTGGGGGTTCTCCTGGAATAATCTGCAATTTCCATTTTCAAAAACATCACTGACGTAAATTCCTCTTCTTCTAAGTTCCCCAATCCAGTGTATATTTTTGATTTTAGGGACCGAAGAACATATTTTTCTTTCATCCAATACATTGATTTCGCAATTATACCGTTTATCTACGCTACCCAATTTTATTCTATAACGTTTATGTTTTTCCGAAACTTCTATGCCACCGAAAAGTCCATGGGTTACACTTTGTTCACCTAAGCTTCTTAATTGTAACCTTTCTGCTGCATACCTGCTTATGTATGAGTTTTGACTTCCGGTGTCAATTATCGCTTGAACAAATTGGTTATTCCCTCTTCCATATACGCGAACAATTAAAGTTTGCAAATATACTTCTGAACATCCTGCTTGATTTGAAAGTACTTTATTTTCTATCTGTTCGTCTTTTTTAATTTCCGAAACCTCGACAGAAGGATTTTGTTTATTACACATAATAGTTGCATGTTGTTTTTTACAAATAGAACAAGTTATTTTTGTTCTGCAGTTTTGAGCCAAATGGTGTAATTTTAGGCATTTATAGCAAGCACATTTTCTTTTTAAAATGTCCCTTTTTTCTTGTAATGATAAGCCGGAAACGAAACTACAGTCATAAGTCTTGTGAAATTGATTACAGAAGACGCAGTTCATATTTTCCTCTCTGCCTTCGGATTTTGTAAACAAATCTGTAGCGGTCGGAATCTTTGGTTTATTATGTCTATTTGAGAAACCATATGCGCTTTTCGTTGCAGGGGGGAAAGAAGACTGTCGCCGATCGGATACTTTTTGCTGTTGCGAAACCGTTGACCTTGTGCGTTCGCGGGATGAAAGTTCTGCGTGTAAAAATGACATTAAATCTTTTATGTTATAATCTGTGCCAACATTTTGTGTTCTATGAAATTCAAGCGTTAATTCTGTAGGCAATAACTTCAAAATCATCGGACACAGCAAAGCGCTGTAAGATTCCGATACAACATCTAACGCTTCGAGACATCTAATCTGCGTTTGTACTTTATCATACAAGTTACGAAATGTTTTTATGTCATTCGCATTTTTTAATGATTCAATATTCAGCAAATTATTCATGTGCGCATTAATAAGAATGTCTCTCCTTCCAAAACGGTCGTGTAAGATTTGAATTGCTGAATCATAATGCTTTGGCGATAACGGAAGTCCTTGAACGCAGCTAGCAGCTGTTCCTCCTAAATGTGCTTTCAGGTAATTAAATTTGTCTACTTTGTTCAATGATTCATTATTATGTATTGAGGACTCAAAACTATTCCAAAAAGTAAGCCATTGACTACTGTTCCCATAAAATACGGGAATCGAAAGTTTTGGTAATTTAACATTAGGTGTGTCTTTTATATTTTGCTGTGTGTTCGGTGCATTTAAGTCATGATTAAGTTCCTTAATCCGTTTCTTAAGCCTAAATTTCCATAACGTTATCTTCTCACGATATTGTTCTGTAATTTCGAATTCATCTACACTCAGAATTAATTCAACTTCTACATCGGCATTAGCTAGTGTTTCGGTTTTAGCATTAAGCTGTTCTAACAATTCTTCGAGCTCATTAATACTACATTCAGATTTATTTAATTCACTTTCGATTTTCTTAAATAGTTTTGTAACGGCAGTTCTTAAGATACTTCTTTTCTTTTTTAATTTATCTACTTCAGCCATTATCTTTCTTAGATTCAAACACTTACACAAAAAATATACGTCTCATGAAAAACAAATATTTAACTCTTACTTAGAAAACAAAATTATTCTTCTGCTGAATACTTCAAGAACAAGTATTAAAATCTTCAATTTTAATATTCAGCTTTTGAATTCACTTTATTAGAACTTTTCAAAAAACCTGGCGTCCCTGTTCGGGCGCCATAAAAATGTTGCATCAGGTTCTTCTATTTACAATAAAATTAATGTAAAATTCCTTACCTGCTGCATCTTCAGTGTTCACGACGCCAGGCTTCTAATAATCACGTTTTCAGTAAGAGTTTCTATTACTGCTAACAAGCCATCTTGTCTTTTAATTATTTATTCAAAGAAAACGCTAATATACACTATTTACAAGGTAAGTGATAATTATTTTAAGACAGTACATTTTTAACTCTGAGTCTTTACGCTCCTCAAAGCGGTTCCAATCTCGACTGGTTCTCGAAACTTAATTACAGCAAAAGTAAAGGAAGAGATGCCCGCCATCTAGTGGCAAGAATGTGACATTAGGTTTATTTTGCAGTGAGAAACATGCGCTATGTCATTGCCCAGTTTTGAATTGCAAATCTTCTGTCTGCAAGCCTGACATGCTACTGGTTGTATCATGAGAGCATGCATGAGGAAAACGGATAATTCTTTATACCCACTCTTAAAAGATGACCAGAAAGAGGAACAAAAACCCATTCAACCAAATCCAGGTGGGGCAATACTTTTTTAACAATTTGAAGTAAACTCCAATGATGGAACTTTTACTTTACACTAAAAAAAATGGCAACATACAAACAAGAGAAGGAAAAGTATATAAACTTATTTAAAAAAAAATAATTACATTTTTCGTGGGAGAAAATGCATGTGGCTCTCGAGCCTGCGTTTGAATATTGCCAGTAACCTGTACATTATTTATTATTTATCTATTTCAAATGCACGAGAGATTAATAACGATATTAAAGCTGTTACAACCTCTTCCCCAATGGAGAGACTTTCTCCGAAGGGAAAAGTTCTGTAAAATTCTAAAGTTTTTGAGTTTGGCCTTCTCAATTATTTTAAGAGGAGGTAATTTCTCCTATAAGTTCCACACTTTAGACCAAAATTTTAAGTTTTCAACAAATACTTTTACACCACATTTAAATAGAAAGAAAATGGAGAACATTCAAATACATCAGTTGAGCATACATTAAATAATAAAATTAATTTAAAACTTGGTTACATACGCTAAGAGTTATTGTATTACTTAATTCTACTCAGAACATCTATGCTCTTGTTCAAAGATTTTTTGCAATGAATGACCTTAAAATTATAAGGTTGTAGTGAGAGTGTCCAGCGCATCAATCTAGAGTTACATTTGGCATTGGATTGTAGCCATACCAAAGGGTTATGATCAGTTTGAATCAATAATTCTTGCTGACCATCCAGATAAAAATGCAGTTTCTTGATAGCATAGATGATGGCAGTACACTTCTCTTCAGTAGTACAATAATTCTTTTCAAATTTAGTAAATTTTTTGCTTATATACAAGATAGGATGTTCATGTTGTTCATCATCTAATTGGCATTGTACTATACCCATGCCATTGTCTGAGGCATCAGTTTGTATAATAAACCTTTTATCAAAGTTGGGAGCATACAGAATTGGTTTCTTGCATAGCAACTCTTTAAAATTTTTAAAAGCTCTGTCACATATTTCAGACCATTGTATATTTCCCTTTTTTGTTACCCTCTTCAAAGCGTCCGTGAGGGGTGAAGCAATTTCCAAAAATCTTGGTATGTACTGGCAATAATACCCTACTAGTCCTAAAAAAGCACACACTTCTGTTTTGGTCTTAGGTGTAGGATATTCCTTTACAGCCAGGATCTTTACTTCATCCGGGGGTCATTGTCCTTGTTCCACAACATGGTCTAGGTATCTCATTTGATCTTGTGCAAATTTACATTTGGATGGTTTTTGTTGTAAGTTTGCTTTCTGTATTTTGTCTAGAACAGAAGTTAAGTTTTTAAGATGCTCTTTCCAGTTTTCTGAGTAAATGGCAATGTCATCCAGGTGTGGTACAGCGAATCCTTCGCATCCAGCCAGGACTTTGATCATAACTTTGCTAAAAAAAATAGGGGGCAATTTTTAATGCAAAGGGTAAACTTAGAGGCCTGAGACTTCCAAAACTAATTACAAATGTTGCATATCTTTGGGTTCTTTCAGTTAACGAAATTTGCCTGTAGCCTCTAATAGGGTAATATATTTTGCTTTTGCTACAGTTTCAATATGTTCTTCAATATTAGGCAAAGGATAGTGTTCACTTCCACGCCTGTCAAATTAATTTCTACCTTTTTGTTGCCCTGTGTTGGCAACACGCTTTTGAGATTTGTCGTTCGTAGAATTCGGTCGCTAAAAGCGTAGCTGGCCTGTAACGGTTGTAAATTCTTATTTTATGCTTATCTGTACTCCTGAATTATTACTAAATGTTTACGTGTGAATGTTTTATTATTAAATGTCTTCAGTTTGATTTAAATGCGCCCAAGAGTCTTGAATTTATTAAGTATGTTTGAAGTCGAAACTGCGTCATCCATGTCGGCGCCATTCTAATACGAGGAACGTAAATAGATAGTATTCAGTTTTAGTAACAGCATTGAGTTTACGATAATCAATAGAAGGCCGAGGATCCTTTGATGAAGATTCTATCAAAATCATGGGAGATGTATAGTTCGATTCTCCCGGCTCTATAATTTTAAGATCGAGCATTTTCTGAATTTCCTTTTTGAGAATTTCAGTCTGTCGGGGTGACAGTCTGTATGGCTTTATTTGTATTGGTTCATTATTTAATAGCTCAATATTGTGACAAACTAAGTTTATTAATCCAGGATTATTTGAAAAACAACCAAAATATTTCCATAAAACTTTTCGTAAATCTTCTATTTGCTCGGGTTTCAACCTTTTCTCTAGTTCATCCTCCTCTATGATGTCCGAGAAATTTAATATACTTGGATTAGAAGGTAAATGAGGTATGTCCATTTCTAAGTCTCCTTCCACTTCAGTTATCATGTTAATCATTTCTGGTCTTTTGTAATATGGTCTAAGCATGTTAATATGATATACTTGATTTGGCTCATTTTGTTCCTCAAAACTTAGAGTATGGTTTCTGAAATTTTCTGCTCTGTTTTTCCAGGTCCTTTCCATTGTACTTCTAGTTTATTTTGACGATTTGTTGATAAAACAAGAACTAAATCTCCTCTAGCAAATTCTCTTTTCACTGTGTTTCGATCATACCACGTTTTCCTCCGTTGTTGAGCTTCTTTCATGTTTTTAATGGCAAGTTCTTGGCATATCTTCATTCGATTAATAAGTTCGAAAATGTAACTGACAACATTATTACTTTCTTCAGTCGGTTCTAGCCACTGCTCAGAAAGTAAAGTGACTGGTGCCATGAACCAGTTCTGCTGGTGTAAAACCAGTGCTTTCATGTGTGACGACTGTTCTGAGGGCAAAAAGAACGGATGGTAGATAGTTCTCCCAATCAGAAGTCGCTCCTGTACATACAACTCTAACACCCTTTGTAGTATTTTATGGAATCGTTCAACGGGATTGCTCTGTGGAGGATACACAGAGCTTCTTATATGTTTAATGCTGAAATGCTCCAAAAATTCCAATGCTGTCAAAGCACCCACGAAAGAGGTCCCCTGATCTGTTTGTATCACTTTTGGGAAACCCATACAAATGAAAAACTGTAAGAAAGCATCAGTCACAGATGGCGAAGAAATGGCTGTCACTGCAACAGCATCTGGATATTTGGACGACATACACAGAGCTGTAATAATATATTTTTTCCAGTCTTTGAAATAAGTAGTGGACCAGCAGCATCGACATTTATTTTAGTGAATATTTTGGAAATGACTGGTACTAATGTCATTGGAGCCTTCTTTTTGTGATTTCCTTTTCCAGCGTGCTGGCAAGCATCACAGGTTTTTACAAAATCTTTGGTTCCTTTGTAACACCTCGTCCAATAAAAATATATAGCAAGTCTGTGTTTGGTCTTTTTGACACCCAAATGACCAGAAGTTCCTTCATGGCACATCTTTATCATAGACTCCAACCACTATGGATTCTCCGTAGTTTCCACTGAAATTCATGAAAAACTACGAGCTACGAAAAGTATGGGAAAAAAAACTACGCATTTTACAGAAACAGAGTAGGAGAACCAGTACTCAAAACAGAACCAACTAATTCGTCCGATGATTGGCTGAATACTCGTGCCATCATATATCATGTGTTGAGTGCGTTGCTGGTTTTGAAGAATAGCCAATCGTAGATCAGTAACTCTAACCATTAATGACTTTTCAATAGTCTCCCCCCTCCCAACATCTGTCTACTGTGTCTGTCTCGCAGTTTCGTTGCTGCTGCGTGTTTAGCTTGCCGTCGGCTCCGTTGTTTGGATTACGGTGAGAGCTTAGCGTGTGTCTTGTGAACTGGGATTCGGGTGGAAGGTTTTTTTTTAATAATCCTACCTCGAACAAAAAAAGCCAAAATTATCAAAGCTGAAAATTTAAAGTTTCATATTCTTCAGAATTTCCCTGCATTAAAGCATCTGGAATTTCTGTGAATCATGCACACTGCAGTGTATGCAACAAAGACTTCTCAGTTGCATATGGCGGAAAAGATGACTGTAAACGGCATGTTTATTCTCAAAAGCATATAGAACTTGGCACTGTAAAATCTAAAGAAATAACGAATTTCTTAATGAACGATGACGAAACAGGTCCTATAGAAGCCAAATGCTATTGTGTTTGATTTTTAATTGAACACAATCTACCACCTTTCTGTTTCGGATCATTCCAAAGACCTTTTCAAAGCAATGTTTCCAGATTCTGCCGTAGCAAAAAATTTAGCTGCGGTCATACTAAAACTGCCGATATTGTGAAAATGCTTGCAGAAAGTACTGTTGCCGATATTATAAAATCAGTGTGCACTACATCATTTTCTCTAAGTAGTGATGGAAGTAATGACAGCAAACTGTATTCCATTGATTATAACATATTACAGTAAAGAAAAGGGAGTGATAATTGCATCATTGATTTCTATTTTGGAGTGCACGAAATACCGGAGAAGGTATTTTTAATTGTATAAATGAAAATTTTAAAAGCAAAGTGTAGAATGGAAAAATTGCTTATCATTTTCTTCAGAATACTAGTAATATGATTGGAAAGTTTAAAGGTGTAGCATTGTTTGTCAAAATGCATCAACCAAGTATAATCATCTAAGATTGTCCATGTCACCTCTTGCATATAGCTGCAAAAAAGGCTACTGAAAAATTAATTAGCTCAGAAATCGAAATGTTATTAATAGATATATATTTTTATTTGGAGAAAAGTTCGAAATGGAAGCATAGCTTCAAAGTTACTCAACAAATTTTGGGACAGAATGCAAAATGTCATAAAATTTTGAAATATTGCTGTACGAGATGGTTGTCTCTTTTAGAATCTATAACAAGGATTTTACAACAGCCGTGATAATTTTTTTGGAGATCAACCAGATAACAGTGAGAATGAAGGAAAGAGATCGCAGAACATTAAAAAATGTGGCAATCACTTACCACCAAATTGTACTTGTTATTTTTGAAAAATACTTTGTTTATAACAGTAAATATTAATTTGCAACGACAAGCTCCTTATATACGTAAATTGAGAACTTGTTGAACTTAACCATCAGTAATTTCTAAAATGAAGATTTTCCTCTAACATCTCTTCCATTTCAGAAGTATAGTAAAAAAAAGAAAATGAAAATTTAGTGATTGTTACGGAAACAAGACTATATTTTTAAAATACCAAGTTGAATGAAAGCGAAGTAAAATCATTTTTCAATTCTCTGTGAGCTGTTTTTGTAACTACATGTTCATATATAATAGATAAATTTCCACTAAGTGATCCATTTCTAAAACATGCTGAAGTTGCTGACATCAACTTGAGGACTGAAGTTTCATTTTCATCTGTTCTTTACTTGATGAATACTTTTCCACCATCCATTATTGATGAAAAATATCTTAATCAAGTAGAAATTGAATTTTCCATGTATCAAGTAGGTGATTTGAAAGAAATTGTAGATTTGCGTATTAATATAGCATGGGGAGAATTTGCCAAATTAAAAAATATGAATGGATGTATTAAATACAAAGTATTGCCTACTGTGATGCTTGCTGTCTTAATACAGTCAAAAGTCATTAATCCGGACTCGTCGGGACTTCGGCGATTCCGGATTATCGATTTTTCCGGATTATAGATCATCAGTTTAAATCTGGTAAGATGGCATGCAGAAATTATAAAATTAAAAATAAGAAACTGTAATTTATGAAATAAAGAACAATTATGATCTAAAGGGTATCAAAATTTACCAAAAAAAAAAAAAAAAAAGCTTAATATTTATTTGTTTACTTTATTAAACATTTCTTTCAATGTAAGTTGTTTAAGTTGCCTCGTTTTTTATGTGATAATGCATTCTCTTTAATTCTATAAACAGACATAATTTCTTGTTCAGTTACAAAGTTCCGCTGTTCAAGTCCTATAATTGCTGTGTCGAGAATACTGACTAATTTGTCAATCAAAATTTTTTTGTTTTCAATAACCTGTGTCACTTTCTTCGCTATCGGAAGTGAATTATAATGACGAGGAATTTGATTTAAATCATATCAACGACGGAGTACATCTAGATTAAATACTACATTTAGTAAGGAATTATAAGCCAAATAAAATAAAAACATCTGCCCTGAAGATAAGGATAGTGCTGACAGATCAACTTCCAATTCATTGTGCACCGCGGCGTTAAAGATAAACAAAGTTTAGATAAACAAACGTTAAAGTTTAGATAAACAAAGGATATGCCTTTATCCATTTATTGCAGCAATTCCACTTTTTGTTTAATAGACTTTGAAACATACTTTCGCTTTGCAGATCCTTTACATATTAGTAAATATATATCGGAAATTCTATTTGACATAAACGAAAGTTCAAGCTTACTTTTATAAAATTGCTCTAACAGTCTGCAAAAAATAATAAGCCGATTCCAATTCGAAGATTAAGGAACAACGCAATCTGCAACATTAACTGAATTATATAATTTTAGCTTAGCTTATACCGTCCATTAAACGCGCATTCGTAAATGTATTTTGCGCACGCGCACACGCATATTCGCAGCCATAACAGTCTTCTGCACATGCGTCGTTTTGAACGTACGTTTGTAGCTTTGAGGTGGTTCGGATTATGGGTGTCCGAATTAATGACTTTTGACTGTAATACCTCATTCAAATGCAGCTTGCAAAAGAATTTTTTCTAATGTTAAAAAAAAAATCAGACGGAATTTCGACCAAATTTAGGTCCTAAAACTCTCGAAGCAGTTTTGATTGAAAAAATAAGTATGCAGGCAAATGAAGAACTGTGTTATAAAAAAACATTCTCAAAATCAGAACTTAAGCTTGCTAAGCATGCTACATATAAATCTTTGCATTCGTAAATTATAAGTATTTTTTTAATAAATAAAATAACCAAGAGTAATACATATAAATATTTTTTTAATACTTATATCTATTACTCTTGGTTATTTTTATTTCCCTACGGAAATCAAATCCAGAATAAAGATATATGATTTGTGGATTCTGATTTTTTTCTATGATTAGTAGTGATTTAAAATACTTGCTTTTTTTCATATAATAGATTTAGTGATATACATGTTTGAGGAGTTAAATGAAAATTTCTAATTAAATGTGCATATAATTTACAAGGCATATTTTTAATTATTCAGTTTTATATGTATATGGATTTTAAATGTAACAAAATTTGTTATAATTAATGATTAATTAAAAATTAATGAATGGTTAATTACAACATGTGTTACACACGGATATTGAAAGTTGTAAAAATGTTGTTCGCGCATTGATACTGACAAGTTCTGCTGCAGGTTGGAGTCTATGCTTTATAATTGATGGTTTGAGTTTTTCAGGTACAAGCTGTCTTTCAAAGCCCATTTTATCTGTCTTTTTTTCATCTAAAAGCTCTTTTCTTATCAGACTATAGTTCTCATTTTTGCATGTACCTTCTTTAACTTCTTGGATGATTTTAGACAGTTCCTTATCAGTAAGCTGAAGTTGTGCAACAACTTTTGAGTCAATGTTTACCAATTTTATGAGAATGTTGATTCAATGTTTACCAATGTTACTTCATCATCTGTATTTAGTTCTGGTAATTTAACTTCTTCTTCACAGACATCTCTGGATGCTTTATTTTCTTCCTTCATCAGTTCCAAGATCTTTTCTTCAGCTATTTCTCTTTTTCTTTGAGCTGTAGTAGAGACAGCATTAACCTGGCGAGGACAACTATCAGGCTCCTTTCTTTGTTTATTCAATAGTGCAGAAGTTCGATTGCTTAATAAATACCTTCCTTTGTCAAGTTCATTTCTAATAATAGCAGCCTTAGTTATTACTTGCCCAAGATTGCAATTTAGTTCGATCTCAGCCAATGGTAAACAGGTTGGATTCAAATCTAATGGTTGTTGCACCCCATTTTGTCTGTCAGTATTTCCGGCGTAATGTATTTGCGACAAACTATATCAATACTGGCACCTGAATCCCTTAATATAGAATTTTATCACCATTTACGTAACCCATACTAGTATTAGGTAATAGAAATTTATCCTCTGTTTTTGCACTAATTCTGTTAAGATTAGCAGGAGATTCAGTACTATTCTTAAGTTTTGGACATTGGGGTCTTAAATGTTGGTAGGATCCATACTGATAACATTGTGGCGTCTTCCGTGTTTCATATTTATCATCTGGACGTGGACTTCTAGGTCTATAGAACCTGCTTTGCGACTTAAATCCTGATGACAATTTTTTCTCAGTTTTATTTTTATTATCCGAACTCGCTTCACTTTGAGTTATTGCATTGTATGTTTCTTTCTGCCGATCCAATACAGGCCTTTTTTGAAAGTTTCTGCAAACTTTTTATAGGCATCAAGTTTTTCAGCTAATCATCTCTACCCACTCATCAAGAAAATGATCTCGAATTTCAGGAGGAACTCAACATTTAAGTTGGTCGAGCACCATCAAATCTAGCAACTGATCAAAAGTCTCAACTCCTAGACCAGTTAGTTACCCATTCTTTGCAATAATTTTCTATTACATAGTTGAAATCCACCCATGTGGTTTGATGTTTCATAAATTTCTGCCTAAACTTTTCCAGGCTTAGCTTAAACCATCTTAACAATAAATTCTTCACATGTTCATAGTCTTTAGCTTTATTGGAGGGTTCTCTAACTATTAACTGTGTTACTTTGTAAGGAAGTAGTCCTAGTAAATTAGATACAAATTCTTCTTTATCAATATGTGCTCATTCTGCTTGCCTTTCAAACAATAGCAAATATAGACTGATATCTCCTTTCTTGTCATCGAATTTCTGCATAAGGTGAGGCAGCTCAGTTTTTGGCCGGACCTGTCTGATAGTTTGAGACTTTGTTTCTGCTTCAAGTTTTAATTTCTGTAATTCATACTGTTCTTTTCTTCTCCACTCTTCTGCTTCTTCCTGTCTCCTACATTCTTCTCTTTCCTCCCTCTCTTTCCCTTTCCTCCCTCTCTTTCCCTTTCCTCCCTCTCTTTCCCTTTCCTCCCTTTCTTTCCATTCTTCTCTTCCTCCCCTCTCTTTCCATTCTTCTCCTTCTCTTTCTTCCCTCTCTTTCCATTCTTCTATTATTGTGTCTAAGACTCCTTTGACGAATACTTCATCATAATCTCTGCTTTGAACAATTTTCTATTTTAAATCGACTATTTTCAGATCTGCAGTCACGTGAACTCCCAGTTCAGCCATGAGATTTTGCAAATCTTCCTTACGAACTCTTCCTAAGTAAAACATTGTTTCCATGTTTAAAATTATCAAACACTGTGTTTTTTATACTTCCTCAAAATACCTCAAATCAAATATTTTAATTAATTTAGATAACTAAAATGAAAATTAAAAATAATATCCAGTACAGTAATAAAATAAGACAATTCAGTATTAACAGAAAGTAATAATCTGGTGTCACTAATTTTAGAATCGGATATGTCAGTGATGAACTAATAACATAAGACAATTCAATATTAACAAGAAGTAATAATCTGGTATCGCTAATATTGCACTCAATGATGAACTAATAAAATAAAAATACGCAAGATTATTTGATCTTGTCGGTGCCTCCAAAATAGTTATGACTGATACTTCTTTAACAATTTGAAGTAAACTCCAATGATGGAACACAGCAATAACTTTTATTTTATACTAAAGAAATGGTGACATAAAAACAAGAGAAGAAAAAGTGTATAAACTTATTTTAAAAAAATTAAATGCTTCATGCAAGAAAATGCATGCAGCTCTCGAGCCTGTGTTTCATATTGCCAAGTAACCTGTATATTATTTATTATTCAACTATTTCAAATGCATGAGAGATTAATAATGATATTAAAGCTGTTACAGTGGTAAAAATATTGTCCAAGTGTTTAGCAGTCACATGATCCATGATTCGAATCCTGGTGAAGGGCATAGTTGGTTTTTCATGGTTTTCTTTAAAAATTCGTGAATAAGTCTACATAATTAATTTAAATAAATTTATATAAAATACATTTAATGAAATTTAATATGTTGCGTTGTACAACTGTATATGCCTTTGCTATAATAAATATCAAGAAAGATGTTAAAAATTGTTCTTTTCTTAATATTATTAATGATATGGTGAAATAAAATTTATATAATTAAATATACTAATATTTGTTTTCAATGCTGTGCTTTCCCTTCCTTTAAAGAAAACATATTCTTTTAACTGTTAAGAAATTGTTTAGGGCTTTAAAATATTACCTTCATCTGATCTGTTTTACACAGAATGCTGGCTGTGACACTTCCAGCACACAAGCTTAAGATCAGTTTTGTAAAACTCTGCAACTTGTTTAATGAAATTTACTAATTTGAAATATATGTGTATTATCAATAATTATGAAAATAAATCTGTATTATCAATAATTATGAAAATAAATCCCCAAGCAAGTACTCTCAAACATGCTATGTACTGATAAATAAAGTGATAGTTTATTTATCAATGCATGATACTGAGTTTTGTATCAAATAAACAATTATTAATGAAGCAAGTATGAATTCAAAATAAATTCTATGTAAGCCTTACAGATTTTTTATAAACACTTAGAATGAATTTAATGGTAGCAAAAGTTATTAAATATTACTAGAAAACCACTCAGAAATCCGTAAACAAAGAAGTTAGAAATGGTGTAGTTGTATGACCTATCAAAAGAGCAAACTACACCTAGTGTGCCTGTTAATGGAAATATTAGTATTCAGGTACAGCTAGCCTCTTTCCCCTACCAGAAGATTTTAGGAGAAAGAGCCAATTATACCGAGGTGCTGGCCTACTGACAAGCCAGTGGGTATGGATTGAATATTAGACTCTCAGCTATACTAAGAGAAAGAGCTCAGGATTGCCTGAGACAGAGAGAATCAGCATCGTCTGACAACAAAGTCGACCATGATCAAATAAATGTGGCTGAATATCTCTCATTCTTGCTAGTCTTGCATGTTTCTAGGATGTCAATATATTCCATACTTCATACCTGTATTTGTGCATTAAATCTCAGTTTCCGTACTTTTTAATACATTACCCTGTGTATAAAAATATTCCATATTTGCTGCTGCTTTACCACTATTTGAACTCTGTACATTTTACTTTCTTAATATTGGTACCTTCTGGTATATCATTTCTTCAAGACAAAATTATCTTTTGAATCTTAAATGTGTGTATATCAGACATTTGGGCAGGCTAAATACTTTGTACCCTTTTCAAAATAAAAATAGATTTTCATTGTTCATATAGAATTTTTTTGTATAATTATTTAACTTGATAAAAAATTCAGTCGAGTTCTTGGTTGGGATAAATAAAGCCATTTAGAAGGTAGAAGCACCAATTCTTGTGCTTTGGACCAAAATCTGCGAATGCTGCATAGTAGATTGTGTTGTTTTTAGACTTATGTCTTTTTAATCTGAATCTTTGTAGTCACTTTTTTCCCTACTCCTATTTCTAACTAATTAGTAAACATAATAGAAATTTTTTCTTCTTTGCTAAACTTTTGTGAAATAGGAGAGTGTATTTGTAATGATAATGGAAGGATGAAATTGTTATCAATTAATTAAAAAGGATTTAACTGTATATATAAAGGATAAGAATTCTTATTTGCACCAAAGTACTTTATATTTTATATCACTTTAGATAAATATTATTTATTTTTACTTCAGTTTAAATAACATTATTGTTCCTAATCTTTAGTTTCTGGTCCTTTCTTAATGTATGGTACTAATACGCTTAATTCTGCCTCCCACAAAAAAGCTATTATATATTGCTTAATAGTTTTTCTCTTTCAGGGTATGTATACCTCTTTATAAAGTATAAGACAGTGAAGTTCATGCTGTTATTTACCAATTAGTGCAGTCCTGTCTAAAAGATTAGAGCTGTGCAAGAAGTTCTATATGATTAATCTTTAATTAAGATACATTACTGTGGACAATTATTTACCACTTCTCTGAAATTTTTGGTAGCACATAAATAAAGTAAAAGAAATCATTTTTAGTGTTAAAATGTGCATGTAACTTTTACTTCTTTGATTCAGTGCACTTTTATTCTGCTTTGATGCAGTTAGAGGTATATAATTTTTTTACTGTCATTTCTAACCCAGTACGTAATGTATACTTTAAATTTTACTTTGAAATATCCTCTATTTGAAGTCATGCTTGCTTACTGTTTTTTATTAATATTGAATTTTTTAAAAAAATGTCCTTATTGCATAACATATTCATATAATGCATTATTTTCCTGCACAACTTATTATTTTCAGGGAAAATATATGCTGTTGGAGGATGTGATGAGAATGTTCATTTGTCTAGTGCTGAAGTGTTTGATCCATTAACAAACAGGTGGTCAATGTTGGCATCTATGTCAACTCCTAGGTAAAAATAATAACTTGCTTTACAGTACAAAAATCTAAATGTGGGATCATCTGGACTTCGGTGTATCCAGAAATTTCTGAACTTTAGATTATCAGTCTAATTTTAGTAAGATTATATGTAAAAATTATAAAATTTAAAAAATAGCTATTTCTAAAATAATGAATCATTTATGGCTTTAATCAAAATTTCTAAAAGGAAAGCTCAATATTTATTTGTGTTATTATATATTTCTTTCAAGGTAAGTTGCTTCATTTTCTATTTAATACTTTCTCTTTTAATTATATGGATAGACATAATTCATTTTCTGTCATAAAGTCCCGTTGTTCAAGTTCTGTAAAATGCTATGTCGAAAATTCTCACTACTATTCAAAATCTTTCCATTCTTAGCAACTTCTTTGTCACTTTTTTCACTATTGGTAGCAATATTTTCTGGATTTAAAATCATACTACAGATTTTGCTGTACTATGGTTTTAAATCCAAAATTCAAATTTAAATTTTGATTAGATATCAAAATTAAAGCCTGCAAGTAACCTGGATCAAATTAGAAAGTTAAGAAATAGTGCAGTTTGCTATGTTAACTGACTTAAGTTCCTTGGAATCTAATTCTTTCTCCCTTCCCTGGTGCTATGCCAATAAAAGGAAACCTGTATGAGCAACATCTCACTCCATATATATCTTGTGACTTCACTTTCTGTTGAGATCAAATAGAAAATTCTGCCCCCCCCCACACACACACAACCACTGAAGAGTTGATAGTGTGTGGCCAAAATCAATCAATAATTTATTTACCATCAACATCAATTAATTATTATATCATTTATTTGGCCAGATTATATAACCAGCAGGTATTTGAAAGTGACATGCAGCAATCTGTTAGTCCAGAGAAAATCACTTTTATGGGACACATGCTTTTTCTCGAGTATTTAAATATTGATAAAATTTTAAAGTGTTTTTTTTTTTTTTTTTTTTTTTTTTTTTTTTTTTTTTGCTTGTTCTGTAGTCCAGGTTTTGGATATTCAGATATCAGACTTTGTACTGTATTTTGTATTTCCTTTCTAAGATTTCAGCATGCACTATATTGTGTTACCAGATATATATTTAAATAATATTTTTAAAGTATATTTATTTTTGAAGACTACTGTTTATTTGAATGCGAGAAATTATTTTGAAATTCTACCTGCCCTAAAGTAATAATCTCATTTTCCCAGCCATCACTACAGAAATGTGACTATTACCTTTTAATGAAGTGTATTTCATTTAAGAAACTTGAAATATTGAACAATTTTTTTAACCTAATTAAAAATGTGTATTTTATTTTTTCTGATGTGTGTTATAGTTCAGTTTATAATTAATCAAAATTATCTGAATTCTAGTTCATAACTATTCTATCATTTAATTATTATTTTATTGCTAAAATGTTTAAATGCCATAGGTTTCTGTGTATTACCCAAAATAGTCTTCCCTATCAACTACAATTTACTAGTTAGAAACAATAAGCACAATGTAGGAGTTTTTTTTTTTTTTTTTTTTTTTTTTTTTAAATTTGGGGGTTTACATCAAATACGAGTTCAAAATTAGTTCCCCCCCCAAAAAAAAGGTCACAAAAAGGATGCAGTAGGTAAAATAATAGAAAAGTATTTTATATTTTTAATCTTAATATACATACACTCTTACAAAAAAATAGAAAAAGGGAGAGCACCCTTTAAGAAATGATCCAATCATCTAAAAATTATCTGTGCCAATTCCTTCATACCATGTATGCAAATGATTCACTTTTCAAGGCAAGTGAGTGTTAACTGCAGTCATAATGCACATTCCTACTATGCAACTAAAATCGTGTAAAACAAGTAACAATTGTGGACAGTTTATCTTTTCTCATTGTTAGCATTGCAGTTTTAGTTACATTGCAGTTTAGACACAGCACATCATATCGTTATAACGTTGCTGAAGACCTTATAGACAGTTGGACAACTTTGAACATGGTCATGCCAGTAGGGATGCATGAAGGTGGCTTGCTGCACCAAATGCACATAGTGCTGACAACAATGGTTGCTGCAAAGTAATTCATTCGTAGAATCAATCCTGCAGAAGGCAAAGGTTTTAGAATGTGAGAAAATATTGGATATTTGTGCAACAGGCCCTCACTGTCCCAATGGCATCATTGTTCACTGTCTAATGTGCTACAGCCTCTTCCATATTGCCCAGATTGGGATGGCACTTATAGTGGCTTTTAAGACGTCTGAATTTAACCCAATAACATTGACAGATTTTTCTGGATTTCGACACTCTGGAGTGGTGGCATAGCCAGTCATCATGGCTGGCAGCCATTTGGCTTCACATAGTGTTCAATGATAAATCCTGCTTCAGTCTTGGAGCAAATAAACCATTGGGTCCATCTGGGGAGGGCCCAGGCAACACCTACAACACCTAGTTACAAGGCCTGAGCACGAGAGCATGACATCACAGCAGAAGATTAGTTGCTCATAGCTCTGTTCCTTATTCATTCCTTGCTTTGCTCATTTATTTACTTAGCTCCTGCTTGTTTCTGTTTGTTTCAGTATCTATTTACAATATGTAATTATTATAGTAATATGTATTCTGAATAAAATTCAGAAGGAAATTTTAAATTAAAATTTTATGTATTATTTGAGGAAGTCGGGAAGATTTGTTTTTGTTGCAGTGAAAAATATAGGAAATGAAAGTGCAGAATGAAAGTAAATAAGTGTGAATTCTAATTTTATCTCTTTATTGATTATTATTATTAGGTGATTAAAAACCTGATCTGTGATTTTTCTCATAGATTACAGTTGGAAGAAATTACCTTACATTCTATTCACTAAAGAGAAGAAATTTTTCCGATGAAATAACTTAAAGATATGTGTACACAGTTTCAGATTTCATAAAAATATAAATTTCAGAATGAATTTAACCTAATATTCATATGCATAATTTATTACTCAATGAAAATAAAAGCTTTTTTTTTATTATTTTTGCTATTGTTCTCTTCAAACATTTCATTTCAAGGCTGATATTCTTATTTAAAAGGCAGCGAAAATGTGTTCACAAGAAAATAAAACATTGCTGCAATGAAAAATATGTTTATTTAATATATATATATATATATATATATATGTAATGGTGTATCAGTTTTTAAGTTCTGAAATTCTTAAAAACTGATACACCATTATGCTTTACAAAAGTAAGAAATAATAATTTGTTATCAAATGTAAGTAATTTTTGTGTCAAAATAAACAGGTAACTAAATATTAGTAAATTAAATATAAGCAGTTTTTTGCCAGTACTTACAAAAAATTATTTAAATGTTTTTTTTAAATAATTATTAAAAAGTATTAGAAGTTTAAAAGCTGAAATAAAAATTCACACACAAAAAAAGAAGTTATTGAAGAAATTTGTGAAAAGAAATTAAACTTTATTCAAGATATATATAAGAAGAAATAAAACTTTAAATTCATATCCATCTCGATAATGTTTTTTAGTCAATTCATCAGGAGGTTATATTATTGAATAATAGGCTTTCTGGATTTTATTATCCTGGAATATGCTTTTTATGGTAAATACTATTAATTACTATAAAAAAACTGCAGATCCTATAAAGATATGTGCTGTATTTTATGCACTTATGATGCAGATATAATAGCTATAGAGATATTTATAAGTGTTACTGATTATATTAATGATTATATTTTATATACAGGATGGAAACTCTTTGCAACATAGTCACTATAAGAGTTTTTAAAAAAATTAACGAATTTAAAACTACACAAAAAAGTTTTAAAAACTTTGCAAGAAATAAATTGTACAATAGATTAACAAAATTAAAACTATTCAAGGAGCAAGTAAATAAAAAATAACAAAAAAGGCAAAAAAGGCTTTCAGATTTAATATTATATTATGCCCAAATAGGCCTTTTTATTTCATTTGCAGACACATACATGTTTCAAGAGCGTTTGGCCTAATGCCATATTGTGCTAAAAGTATTTAAAAACAGCAAATCTTTAGAATTTCTGATACACAGCCTTACATGCTGGAGTTAAAAATGTTTTATTATATCCAGGCCACCAGCATCAAGCAGTGAGACTGCTGAACTGTGGTTATTTGACTCAGATTCAAATTATGGTGAACATGCTGTGTAGGATTGTTCATGGCTTTTCCCAAGGGTGACATGAATACAAGCCTTTTCCTTAAAAATTCATGTTCGGGGACATTTCTCCCCTCAAGCAAGTAGCACTTGTGCACTTTGCTTAAATCAGTTAATCTAACCTAGCAGTTTAGACATAGATTACACTTCTTTCATTTCCAGTCTGAAGGACAAAATGCTCCTTAATTCTGCCTTCCTCATTCATTCAAAATCTTTACATCTTGTATTTGCTCATTCTAAAACAATTTTATTTTTCGTGCCAGTAGGAATTTTAGTTGCATGTTAAATTAGAATGTTTGTTCTATATTTTGTTAAATCATCAAATTCTAATAGTGACATTCTCACTTCATCATGAAACAAATGTTATGTTGCATATAGTTAGGGATGAGTGAAAGTTTATCTAATATATTGTGAATTTCTGGAGAAATGGTAACAAAGTGGTAATACTTAAATTATCTGTACTTTAACAGAAACCTCAGCTTTTAACTTAAAATATGGACTTTTGTGATATTTACTGAACTATGTATGGATATGAATAAGGTATTTAAAATGCAAACTCTCTATACTAAATGCAAGTATAATGATAACATTATACTAGGGAAAAGGGGGGTAAAGATCTATGAATTCCATATGAAATGAATAAGTTGGAACTTTTCATATGTTGATGCTTATACTTTCATTTTACAGAAGAGGTCTTGGACTTTGTTCTATGGGTGGTCCTATATATGCTGTTGGTGGCTTGGATGACACAGTCTTCTTCTCTACAGTTGAAAGGTATGATGTCAACTCAGATATGTGGAATGTTGTTGCCCCAATGAATTGTGCTAGGGGTGGAGTTGCAGTTGTAAAACTGAAAGTGAGTTTTCAAAATTATACATGCATTTATTTACATTCTCTCTCATCTGAATTTCTAAAATAAAAATTTTCTGAATGAAAAATAATTGACAGGAAAAAATGCACATGCTGTTCCTTATCAGAATGTCTTTAGGAAAAATTTATTTTCTTTGAGAAACTAAGTTTCTTGATTGATCAGAATATGCATTCTAAAATTTCTTTTTTAGAGTTCTAGCTCGTGGTTGAACAAACTAAAATGAATGTGTTAGAAGCTTTTATGAAGATTTTTCTCTTCCTCTACACTTTCTTCTTTTTATTTTTCAATATTGAAATCTAGCATTACAAGAATTTGGCTCTGGAATTTTTAGAATAATTGTAGATCACTCTAAGCTTTAAAGGTGCCTTCAATGTGCATTATCTCTATTCCTCACAAAAATTATGATATTTTGAGTTTTGACTGAAGATATATTGGTGATTTTATTATATACACTCACTTCCAAAAGTTAAGCACGGAGAGGAAACTGCTAATTTCTGGAAGCCAATCAGAATTGAAGAGGATGCAATTTGCTGCAGAGGTAGATTGAAGTATGCAAATATGTTAGGTAACAGCCAATCGCACTTTTCATGTCAAGAAATGTGCAAAAAAGGCAGTCTTATAAGAAGCCAGCTTTATGAAGGGTTACAGAAGTTGATTGTAAGTGCTGATAGAAGGTGTTTAAAACTTTCGTACAATTTGTTTTCAAGACATACGTGTTTCTGTGACTTCCAGAAGATGAATGGAAGATTCTGTATGCTGGCATTTTGTGGGGCGCATCGAAGCAAGACAGTCTATCACAGATGTTGCTCTTTTCTTCAGCGTTCATCATTCTGTAATTTCACATTAATGGAAACAATTCCAAACCACACATACAGTTGTCCGAAGACCTGTAGCCGGTCGCCCAAGGGCTACAACCCCCGCGGAAGATCAACATATTGCTATTGTAGCCAAGCGAAATCGCAAAGCGACCTCCACAAGTGTAATATCTATGGTTACAGCGTCCATTGGTAAGGCAACTACTGTATGCCGAAGATTACATATGAGTGGATTGTACGCCCGGGTACCTCGAGTTTGTGTTCCTCTATCCGTCCAATCAAGATGGGCGCGATTACAGTGGTGCCGGGAACATGTCAATTGGAATGTGTCTGACTGGGGCAATGTCATGTTTACTGATGAGTCAAGATTTGCTCTGGAGCCAGATGACAAGCGTATAAGGATATGGCGTGAACAGCGAACACGCAATCAGTCCCAGAACATCACGCATTCCGAGGCAGAAGCATTATGGTGTGGGCAGGGATTTCATTAGGATATCGCACCGACCTACACATCTTTAAACGGGGTCCTTTGACGGCTGTCCGGTATCGAGATGAAGTTCTAGGGCCCGTTGTGAGATTGTACGGTGCAGCAGTTTGCCCTACTTTTGTTTTAATGGACGATAACGCACATACCCATAGAGCTGACATCGTCAATGACTGCCTGGAGAGTGAAGGGATTGTGCGTATGGCGTGGCCAGCATATTGGCCCGACCTTAATCCCATTGAAAATCTTTAGGATGCTCTCGGCCATGCTGTATCTTCACATTTCCCACCTCCAGCCTTTCTTATTGAGCTGGAAACTGCTCTACAAGAAGAATGGCGATTGTTTAATTCTGCGGTGGTTGACCATCTAATTGAAAGCATGGTCACAAGGTGTAAACTTTGTATACAGATGAGGGGGGATCACATACTCTATTAATGTGCTTTTTTTCATTTTATGCTGTTTAGTCTCCAGTATGCAGTCCCGGATCTAGCGGGGGCAAGCTGGGGTTCTTGCTCCAGGCGGCAAATTCAAATATAACGCTGGATCGTTTTGGTATGTTGTTCGCTAAAACAGCTCTCTAATTTTAGTAAAATGTTGATAATTTTAAGGCCAAGTTTTAAAACCTCTTTTAAGAAGATTTGCAATTAAATACTAAGAACCCTTTCAAAGGAACAGTTAAAATACAGCTTATTACAACTATAAATACAAGATCAGAAAAAGGCCAATAGAGGGACTCCAGGCGTCACTGATAGAATCAGACTGACCCTATCAGTAACATCTGGAGTCCCTGTATCATTTGCTGTCTGGGCCGGGTATATTCAAATAAGAAATAGAACGATAAATTGTGGAAGAAGTCACCTGGTTCCCATAGCAACATCTACTGGGAAATGGAGAAGCTTTGTAACTATTTTTTAAGAGCTAACCCAAAAAATTAACCTTGGGCCATCCTGGACAAGTGAAATAATTCAAATTAATATTCATCAAGTATATGCAGCTTGGCTACATAAGCCATTATGTAGCCAAGCTGAAGCAAGGCATTTAGATTTTTTTGCAGCCAGTAGGCAACTTAGCCTCAACTTTGGTTTCACTCGGAATGGTGGAGCGTATTTTGGATTTTAAAGGTAGATTTATTATTATTATTTTTTTTTTTAAAGTTTTTAGGTCTCTTCTATACTCTTTTTTTTTTTTTTTTTTTTTTTTTAAAGATATGCGTGTTTTTAATAGTTTTAGTAGCCTGCACTATATTTAGTGAGACACGACCATTTATTTAGGACTGTTCAATGTAATTATGCCAATTATTTGCTATTCCTATTAAGGCAATTAATTCATAGTGAATTTCATTTAAATTAAAAGAAACCACCTGCGCATCGAGGAGGAGAAAGGCGGAATACAGAAAACGAGCCAAAGATAAGGCCAAACAGAGAAAACAAATTTCAGCTAAGATGAAAAAATAACTTCACGGAAGAAGTAAACCATCAGACCCTGCCACAATTCCGATTATGCTGAGATTCTAGAGGGAATTAATATTTCTTGCAATTTGCACGACCAAACATGACTGCACCTATCATCCCCAAACAATCTACAAGTCAGCATTTGAAAGAACCTTCTTCATCGACATCAAACGAATAGCTAGAGGACATGAAACCATGATATAAAGATCTCTTCATTTAGATGGGGGCGGCCTGCAGAAAGACGAAAAACTAAAAATTTTTGATTTTTTGGACGTATGCAATTAGCTGGTCGTAGAAAAAAAATGATTGGTCACCAACAATCTTTCTTAAGTAGTCAATGAGTATCGTTAGCTGGTAAACATCTGGTAAAACGTAAACCTCAATCCCATTGAACGTCATGGCAGACATTTGACATGTAATGCAGAACATTAGTCAATAATGAAAAGCTTAGATCTTGGTTTACATATTCTAAAAACAAGAATGCAATTTTTTGTACACCCTGCAAGATTTATCAGAAACATGGTGCTGCCGTTACACCATACAACAGGATTCATTAATTGGAAAAAAATTTTAGCAAGATTAACTGAGCCTGAAGCGTCTGGAATCCACAGAGGTGCATGATTAAGTAGAAAATTCGAGTACGACAAATGAAATTGTGTCAAGGCATCGATCACGACACTGAGCGACTCATTCATACAGAGAGAGAAAAATTCTATATTGTCATGGATGCGGTATTATATCGCTCAACAAACTCGTTCTTTCCTTGGGTCTGATGAAATCCCAAGTAGCCTGTTCACAAAGTGTCCTCGACCTAGCGAAGGAAATTTTCTGAATTTAATCTCTCCGCTTGCCAAACATAATTCAACTCTTAAGTACAAGTTAAAGCATCCAACAAAGGGAAAGAAATCATACTTACCCCATATGTGTCTCATACAGAAAAAAAAAAAAAAATTAACCAGGTGAATCAATTCATAAAAACGGGTGGTGATTTTGTGAAATAAAGGAAAATTTAATTGATTTCATAGAAGTTGGTAGAAAGATAGGAGAATGTATTTCTGAATGCATTGTAGAAAATTAGTTTCTTAATTGACACTTGATGGTTTAGATATTGGACAATGTCGATGTCAGTCTTACGACAATGGGTCTAATATGGCTGGCATTTCTAAAACAGTACAATCTAGAATTATAGAAATGAATAAGCTGGAGGAATTTATGCCATGTTTGGCTCACTCCTCGTATTTTGTCAGTATGCATTCTGCTTCTTCGTGCCTGGAAGCAGTTAATCTGTTTGGAATTACTCAGAAAATACTTCGCTTTTTTGTCGGATGCACTACTCGACAGTATATTATGAAAAAATGTACAAAATACAGCTTAAAAAGGAAGCAGCCAGACGAGATGGTCGGAAAAATGTGTGGCTGGGAAAGTCCTTCTAATGAATTTACCGGAAATATTAAATTATTTAAAAGAAATTCAAGATATTTCTCTTGATGCGGAATCAAAGCATGAGGTAGGACATCTGGTACATGCTGTGAAAATTTTGAATTTACCATCTACCTGAAAATTTGAGCTAATATTTTTCCAGAATTCAATGGAGTAAATATAGAAATTCAAAAGGAATTCCTCTTCCGCGTTCTGTGTAGTTAATGACAGAACTGACCAAAACTGAGGAATTATAAAAAATGAGAGAAAAATCGTGTGGTATATTGGATACAAGAGTCTAAAACAGTAGCCGAAAAAATTACAGTTGAGTCTATTCTGACAAAGAAATTCCAAAGCACAAAAAGCAATCTGATGAACTGTTTGAGGACGAATCACGAACACTTCAACCTGTTCAGAACGAAGTTTCAGCAAATTAAAACATATTAAAAAATATCTACGATCATCAGTGAGCCAAGAGCGTTTATCAAGCCTCGCGATTATGGCAACCAAAAATCAAACCGCAGATCAAATTATGACGATTCCATGCACTTATTTGCTGAACAAGAGGTTTACAGAGTAAAATTTTAATTTTCGTTACTAATTAATTCCGTGATATTTTAATAGCGTTAAAGCAGGTAAGAGATTTTCCCCGTATGTAACATAGATACAAGCCAGTTTCCCTTACAAAGGTTTTTCCACGGGATATTCCTCGTTTTTCATGCAGAGCCTAATGGCGAAACACATAGTAAATCATCAGACAAATGTCCTCAGCAGTGGCCAAGTGATTAAGACCGCTGTATACTGGTAGTTCGACCTTGCCTCGGTTCAAACCCAGGCGAACGGGCTGGCTACATGATTTATTTTTGTGGCTTTCCTCATGTGTAACATGTATGTATACGAGCCAGTTTCCTTTAAAAAATTCCTCCACGAAAGCACCTATCCTCTAAGCAGATACTAGTTAGTCTCCTTAAAAAATTTTTCCACAAGGCATTCCTCCCCTTCCATGCAGAGCCTAATGGCGAAACACATAGTAAATAATCACACAAATGTCCTGAGCAGTGGCCGAGTGATTAAGACCGCTGAATACTGGTAGTTCGACCTTGCCCGTGTTCAAACCCAAGAGAATGGGCTGGCTGGATGGTTTCTTTTCGTGGATTTCCTCATGTGTAATGTGAATACTAGCCAGTTTCCTTTAAAAAGTTCCTCCACAAAAGCACCTCTCCTCTAAGCAGGTAACCCTCCTGTCTTTGCCATATTCATATAATCTAACCCAACCTAATTTAACCAGTAATGCAATAATACGGAATAGTGAGACGCTTAGGGGGATGCCCGTTGTCCCTAGAACGGAAAACGAATTGTGGCAAGGACTGGAGGGTTCTCAGGATTAGAGTTAGGATTAGGCTTGAATCCGAAAGTAAGCTCAGCAGAAAGGCGATTCTCCTAGGAGGGGACTTTTTCTAATTATGTAACTTCGCTAGGTATTTTTCCTTTATAAAAAATGGCACGTTAATGGCACCCCCCCAAAAAAAAATGGCACGTTAAGAATTTAGTATAAAATGGAGCTTAAGTTTTTTTACCTCAAACCATATCTATTTCTGTATTTATTAAAGAAATTAAAACTTTTTAGAGAAACTTAAAGGATGATGGGTGAGGGCGGCAGTGTTAGCTTTTGCCCCACATCAGAAAAATTAAAGATCCGGCGCTGCCAGTATGTCATTATCTGATAACTTACAAAAATTTAATATTGTTTTCAATTCTGTATATAGTTATTGATTTTGTTTTATGCATAAACAGATATGCTACTTTCCTGCCGAATTTTGTGTCAATCAAAGCAGTATTTGTTGATTTTTTTTGCATTTTACATATGTGTGCTTAACTTTTGGATGTGAGTGTATATGATGTGACTGATATGCAACCTGTATTCTCAAATGTGTTCACAAATGTCATAGATTTGGCTGTGCTTTCATCAACTTATTTTTCCACAAGGCTTCCATGCAGAGCCTAATGGCGAAACACATAGTAATTAATCACACAAATGTCCTGAGCAGTGGCCGAGTGATTAAAACCGCTGAATACTGGTAGTTCGACCTTGCCCGTGTTCAAACCCAAGAGAACGGGCTGGCTGGATGGTTTCTTTTCGTGGATTTCCTCATGTGTAATGTGAATACTAGCCAGTTTCCTTTAAAATGTTCCTCCACAAAAGCACCTCTCCTCTAAGCAGGTAGCCCTCCTGTCTTTGCCATATTCGTATAATCTAACTCAACCTAATTTAACCAGTAATGCAATAATACGGAATAGTGAGACGCTTAGGGGATGCCCATTGTCCCTAGAACGGAAAACAAATTGTGGCGAGGACTGGAGGGTTCTCAGGATTAGAGTTAGGATTAGGCTTGAATCTGAAAGTAAGCTCAGCAGAAAGGCGATTCTCCTAGGTGGGTACGTTTTTCTAATTATGTAACTTTGCTAGGTATTTTTCCTTTATAGTCCCCCCCCCAAAAAAAATGGCATGTTAAGAATTTAGTATAAAATGGAGCTTAAGTTTTTTAACCTTAAACCATACTTATTTCTGTATTTATTAAAGAAATTAAAACTTTTTAGAGAAACTTAAAGGATAATGGGTGAGGGCGGCAGTTTTAGCTTTTGCCCCACATCAGAAAAATCAAAGATCCGGCGCTGCCAGTATGTCATTATCTGATAACTTACAAAAATTTAATATTGTTTTCAATTCTGTATATAGTTATTGATTTTGTTGTATGCATAAATAGATATGCTACTTTCCTGCCGAATTTTGTGTCAATCAAAGCGGTATTTGTTGATTTTTTTGCATTTTACATCTGTGTGCTTAACTTTTGAAAGTGAGTGTATTATGATGTGACTGATATGCAACCTGTATTCTCAAATGTGTTCACAAATGTCATGGATTTGGCTGTGCTGCCATCAACTTATGAAATCTGCAGTGTTTTTTCACAAGTTCGTCATAGTCTCAAAGTGCAAAGCTTATGGCCTAGTGCTCAGCAAGTGAAAAAGGGCTATCAAGACACATTAAAATTATAAATTGAGCAACAGCTAATGACATTGGAAAGTCAAGACAAAATTCTTTTCCTTCAAAGAAGGCTGTCCTTCTCTTTCCATGTGTGATTTGGAAAAGTACAGATACTGGAATGTTCAAAGTATTCACTATATGAGGTGTGTTCACTAATGCTGCATGTTCACTAATGTCAGATATGTATGGCAAAATGCAACCAATGTAGTTTTTAACATACAGTTTTCTAGTTTAATTAGAATGCATTATTTGTCTTAAGATTACTTTGCTTTTTGCCTCTTGTAGGTCATTTTTCTCAAGGTAAGGCTTAATAAGATCAGATATACTGACTTAAGTGGATTCTAAAATGCTACATTATTGCTTAAACAGTATTTGAATTTTCCTGAATGTAAATGAAAGGCTGCAATGTTAAACTATTTCAATATCAGATTTGTTCATTTAATATGAATTATTAGGGTTTTACAATGCAAAAATAAATCAAGAATCACATATATTGAAAGTAACCGTACCTAATGTGTGTAGTCTGACCTTAAAAATTGATTTTTTAAACAATAAGTGTTGGAAAAATTTAATTTATATATGTGAAATTAAAAAGAAAAACCATTCTGTTATCCTTAATTTAATATATCACATTTTGCATTCAGTGTAGCTATAATATGGTAATACTGACTGAGTTGAGCTGTAAATTTTATTCGCTTGTTGAAAAATGCCACCAAGTGCATCATAATTGTGGTGCTGCATTGCAGTTTCATCGTATAAGTTATTTTAAAATCAAAATAAACTGAAAATGCACAGAATCTAACGTCCTGCACCGGATGAGCTGAGAATAAGGTTTGTTGCGTTGAATCTACCTGAATATTATTTCATTCAGTCATTCTCGCCTTTAAGTTACATCTGACTCCATTCTATAACACTTGAAAAAAAATATTTCAAATAAACAATTACATTTTCTTGCTTAAGAAAGCCAAAACTTTATTTGCTTACACACTTAAAGAAATCAAAACATTATTCTAATCTTTCTTACTGTTGCCAAACTACAAAAGCAAAACTCCATCAAAAAAGGAAAACAACGGCTGTTGAATATTGTTAACGAATAAATCATAGAGCCCACAACATACCTTTATAACCTTTTTATTTTCTTAAAATGGTCTCTGAAAATCAAAATATTAAATAAAAATTTAAATTTTCTACTCAATAGATTTACATAGTATTCAGTTTACCCACAATATAAGTTAAATAATACTATAGAACATGTACTTAAAAAAAATAAATAAATAAATAAATAAATCACTTATAATGAGAAGGTTTGACAATTTTTCTGCCACATCTAGTTTTTAGTTCAAAATCAGTTTCTTTAAAGCTACTGTTCCTTTTAACATTTTCAGATTTATCAGAAACATATCTGTCATGCAGTGGTTTTTGTAGAAGTTCTTTTCATGCAATGTGATAAAATATGTAAATTCTCTTAATATATTTCTGCAGTGTATTTAGATGACATTAATTTTGCCCCTGGTATATGTATAAATGTTTCTAACAACAAGTGTTGTGAGTGCATCTTTTCTGATATGTCCTGTGTTCATTTTTGGCCTCTTCTAATAAGAGGATGTGCAAGTATATAAGTTTAAAGATGTCAGATCATCCAAGAATTTTATAAGTGTCTGAGCTTATAATTTCGAATCGTATACATAGACAGTAACCAATATCTATAACATCTGATATCGCTTTTCATGCCAAGCTGACAGCTTGTTTTCATGTTTTGTTTTCTGTGAGGGAGAAATTATTGGTGCCTTTTGTTTCAATTGTAAAGCAGTTTTTTCCCAAGCAATTGATTGCTGTGAAATAAATCCCATTAGATTGTGCAAATCATATTTTAAACTGTCTTTCTCCTGGTTAATATGTTCAAGGATTAAATCGGGATAAAACTAATGTCCATTAACTATAATTTCTCAGGGGGTTCATTTTCAGTAAATTATCTACGTGTCTATTAATCGACACATCTTTACTTCCAAGTCTAGCTTTTAATAAGTTAATAGCGTAACCATAATTTTCTGAAGAATATGAAAATCCTTCTGTTGTGCTTGATGCAGTTCCTCCTAAATATGCACACAAATAAATAAATTTATCTAATTTTACAAAGATTTGTTTTTGTGAATATCCTGTTCAAAACAGTTACAAAAGGAAAGCCATTGACTAATATCGCAATAAAATTTTGGAATAGATATTTTTGATAATTTAATACATTCTCCTCTATTACTTTCTAGTGTTTGAGTAAATAATTCCACTGTATAGGTTAGAGAATGAATTCGATGGGTTTATATCATTAAAAGTAGACTTTTAGTTTGATAATTGAATCCCTTTTTTTGTTCTAAATTTCTGCAACACAATTCTCTCATTACCTGTTAGATTTTAGAATCAGCTGTTGTAAGAGATTCAAACTTATCATTCAGCAGTTTTAAGACTTCTTCTAGCAAATGCATATCAACCAAAGCCTTATCTAATTCTAATTCTGTTCTCGTAAGAATTTAATAAGGGACGTTCTCAAACCACCTCTCTTTTTCTTCAGTTATTTCTTCTGTGGACATATTTACTGAATGAAAAGACATAAGAATCTTAAGAATTCAATAAGAGTGCCTTTCAAATTCAAACTTCATAAAATGAACAATATTATCTTCAGTTAATTCACTCACATCCCAGCAAAGATGCCATATGTTCCAAAAAAGAAAATGGATTGGTCACTACTCTTCGATCAAGATCTTTCTTTTGTCTAATCCAAATAATACCCAGAATATTTTTATTAAATGGAAACAATCTACTCATCGGGTAAAAGACACTTCTAAAATAATGACATATTTAAATTAACATTGCACATTACTACCTAAATATAGAGACACAAATGAGAAGTTATCAGTTACATCTATCCTTCATTCATCCAGTTCTGTTTTTGAGGCCACATGCATGTGCAGTATGATGTGAGTCGTTCATTGAGAATTTTAACAGATATAAATGTTGACAATTGTAAGTACAGTTTGGTTCTGAAAATTTGACTCGGTAATGTAATTGAAGTTTTTACAAATGAAAGCTGGAGTACTTAACCATAAACTAACATATTCATTTGATAGATTTCAATTAAAGGTCTTGTGCCTTATATATAAAGAGATAGATGTAGATAGCTTTGAGGGGCTTTAGTTATATAAATTGATGCATAAGAATTTCATAATTTTTCTCACATGTATTACAAAGTTTAGTTCAATTTCCTTAGAGAAAAAAACAATTGCAGTGCTGTTTTCTTTTTGTGTTATAGGGTCTCATGTATGCATTAGGAGGAAATAGTGGTCAGTTTTCCTTACAGTTGTGTGAAGTTTATGATCCTCATCTTGACAAATGGACTTTTATAGAATCAATGAATCAGTGCCGAGCTGGTGCAGGGGTAGTAGTGTTAGATGGATTCATATATGTAATTGGTAAGTAGGGAAAATATTTTGACAGGGAATGATTATCCTTAGATATATGCAAAATGAATAAAAAGTAGTCCCTAATTCATATGTAATTTTATGTAACATTTTTTGAGTTGTATTTGCAATATGAAAGCAAAGAATTTGTGCATCCTGCTGTAAAAGGAACAAAATGCTTTGATAAAAGAATTTCTTAATGTCATAAAAAGTACCAAATTGATAGGCAAAAATCTTTTGTAATGTATCGTCTAAATGGAAATTTATATAATCATCCAGAACTGGTACAGGTAGAGGAATAATTGGGAAAACAATCAGCATGCTTTTAAATTACAACCAGCGATGGATACAATATGGCAGGGGCTTTTGAAATGTTAGGCAGTAACATACAATTTTTCTAACACTTACTGAAACACTTATTACCTGTGATATTTAGTTTGCACTATGTCTGCCAGCTGCTATTCAAACAAATTAGGCAGATATGTTGTGAGATAGCCATATGTAATATTTTGTCTTTTCAGTGTAATAGTTATTTGCTAACTTTCCTAATAGAATTAGCCAGGGAAAAAAATCTTTTCCATTACATATGTATATATTGTGTTTCTTGTGCAGTTATTTTCATTTACATTATATATAAGTAGAAGTTTGTAAATCAGAATAAAATTCTTCATTCAAACTTCATCATTTCTTTTCAGGTGGTTTTGAAAATAATGTACCTTTAAATTCTGTTGAAAAGTACGATCCTGATACCAATAAATGGACTTTTGTATCTCCAATGAAATACTGCAGGGGAGGAGTTGGTGCTGCTACATTAGGAGGTTTTATATTTGCTGTTGGTGGTCATAATGGGTCTCAGTACTTAAATACGGTAGAAATTTATGATGCACAGAATGACAGGTATATAGTTTCAGATTCATTTAGAAACACATTCACTTAGTAAATTTACCAATATGTTATGAGTTATACAGTTTGCTTGCATGGTTCAATACTTATTTGAAATCCCAAAGCAGACAAATGAAGGGACTCCTCGTAAAATCTTTATCTTTGTATCTCATATGTGTCGGCTTACCGGAATTTTAGTTGCTAGCATTTATTGCTTGTAATTAAGGTACAATAACATGCCGAACAAGTATTAATTTAGAAGTCGAACAAAAAATCAACGTTATATTTTCAAAGGCGTAGTTTCAATGGTTTTACTGAACCATCATCTGAATGAACTAAACTATTGAAAAGCAGTCGCTATTGATAGGGACTTTTCACCCAACTTTATTAATCAAGCAGTTAAAAAATTCTCTTCCCAACACACCAAAATGCACACTCTTGTTTCAGATTATAAGAATTCTGTTATCATTCCCTTCTTTCCATCAATTAGCTATAAAATTGCACATATTTTGCAGAAATTTAACTTTCGGGTTGTTTATTCTCCCACCAATAAAATTCCAAGTTCCATACCCATTCCGGACATGAATTCCTGGGGTATTTACAGGATTCCTTGTCAGTGTGGTTTAATTTACATTGGTCAAATTAAGAGAGCCTTAAAATTCCACGTTAAGGAACATGAGCCATATGTTAGAAAAAAGGAAACATAGAAGTCTTCTGTTATCCAGCATTGTTGGTCCGAAAATCACACTTTAAATTTTTCTGCAGCCAAAATTATTCAAAAATCATCTTCCGTTGGTGAATTTGATTTTCTAGAGGCATTTCATATTCAAAAAAATCTTTCTGTTCTAGCTAACGACCCTAGTTCCAATCCATTTTGCCTCTAACCTGTAAGGAAATTGTTTCAGTTCTCGTTTCATCAACAGATGGCGCCATTAGCTGAACTCCTGTCCAATCTTTCTTATCTAATCACTATATCTTATCTCGTTCATTTGCGCTTTTGCAGCTGAGGATGATTGTTCGGTAAAACCATTGAAACTAGGCCTTTGAAAATATGATGCTGATTTTTGTTGTTTGACTTCTATATCAATTTATTGCTTCTATTTATTACTTTTAACACTTTTTTCCTAATTGCAGAAAACCTCAATGCACTTACTAATCTGCCAACAAATTAGCATTAAGTAAACATAATAACAAGACTTACAATTCATTCATCACTTACAATAATTACTGGGAGAAATATATGAATGTTAAAGTAAGTAAAAACCCATTGCTTAAATTTTTATTGAACCCTTTGCCAAGACTGAAGATTTTAGTTGTTCTATGTCATTTGTTTGCTGTGGGTGACTATAGTTGCTATCCATGAAATGCCACATATGATAGGAGACTATTGTTGTTCACAGTTTTGCTCGCTTTGTGATTTAATCTGCACTACAGTTTCAGTGTTCAACCATTATTTTTGAGCAGTTGTTTCTCAGTGCATGACAAAAGATTAACAACAAAGAAATGCTTTCCAAGTTGGTGCTGAGATTTTTTTTTTCCTTACAAAAGGTCATAAAGACAACATCATTACTTATTACCTTTCTAATTCTTAATTTTTCTATAACTTTTTATAGACTTCATCCGTTTTTAAAATGATCATAAATAACATAAAAACAGATATGATAAAAAGGGATTGATCTGAGCATCTGGAAGATAATCAGGTGAACTCACTGTTGGCACAAAGTTTAATTTGGTTTTATGATTATGGTAAAGCCTCGAGGGCTATCTGCCTAAGGGATGGGATGCCTTCATGGAAGACTTTCTAAGGGAAGCTGGTTCATATACACGTAAAACATGGGGAAAACCTCAAAAACGCCCATGCAGCCAGCCTGTTTGTGGGATTCAAAGAACAGACCGAACTACCAGTGTTCAGCAAATTTACCGTTCAGCCACTGGTGTGCCCTTTTTGGCACAATGAAAACAGTTCTAATCACAAAAGTATACTGAAGATATCCATAGAAGAAAATTTAAATGTATCTGAAAATTTTATAGCTAGTACTACATGAACTTCTGGACCACTCCAACCAAAAAGTCCATCCATTTTGTAGTCTTCAGGAATAAAGGCATCAGTTTTTAAAGTACTCTCAGTCATTCCTTTCTGAAAACTCTGTGCATTTCATCATTGAAAGGACAAATCATTATCAGAGTTACTAGAGCATTGGTTTTTGGGATTTGTAATCTGGTTTCTAATCAAGAATTATACCTTGTATATATGAAATGTTTCTAATTTGAGCATTACTATTACGAAAATCTTTAGTAAATTACAGAGGAACCTCAAGATATGAGCACCTCTATGTATGAGAAATTCGAGATATTAGGAAAGTATGAGCAAAAAATTTGTCTAAATACGAGCATTAACTCGAGTAATGAGCAATGAGCCAGGCTGTTTTTATGCATGGTGCCATTTCCCGATCCGGCTCGTCTCAGATGAAAACCCCTCGTCAGATCACTCGATGTTTATTGATCTACGTGTTTGTGCGCTTGTGTGTCAATTGTTTATTACATTTAATGTTAAAATAATTATTTCATGATGCATTCCAGGAAGATTGTTGCCTCAGATAGTGCTGCAAAGAAAAATAAGGAAACCATGGCTGTTGAAATTAAGAAAGAAATCATAGATAACCAAGCATGGTGTAAGAGTGATGGAATTGGCAAAGACATCGACGATTTGCACTATTCTGAAGGAGCAGGGAGAAATTCAGAAATTTGATGTAGCCAAAGGAGTTACCATTACTTCCAAACACTGTTCAAAACTCCTAGATGATGTTGAGAAGCAGTTGTGGGCGTGGATTAACGAGAAGCATTTAAAAGGTCGGTGTCGGAAGCTATCATACAGGTTAACTATGGTTGTATTATTTACCAGTGTTATTTATTAGAAAAATTTATTTTTATGTTGATATTTTTGGAGGTGCAGAGCAGATTAATTGGATTTCCATTATTTTCAATGGGGAAGTTTGTTTCTAGATACAAGAAATTCACTATACGAGCTCAGTGCTGGAATGAATTAAACTTGTATCTCAAGGTTCCACTGTATATGAATGTAAATCAAGTTATGTCTTTAATTTTATCATTTATGTAGAAAAGACACTTCAGTGTTATATGGGGAAAGAGTAGTTAAATCTCAACTTGAAGAATTTTCTAGTTTAATGGTACGATTTCTATATTGATAGCTTTTTTACATCTCCATCACTGTCAGATGAACTCTTTAGACTTGGAATAAATACTTGTGGAACTGTGATGAAAAGACTGAAAGGAATGATGGAAAATTTTCAGCCACCCAAAATGAAAACTGGTGAGATGTTGGTTTTGCAAATTAAAAAAAAAACCTGAATTTAACTGCTTTCAAAGATAGACGGGATGCACTTTGTTCAGTGGAAAATTCTAAGAGAATGGATTATGAAGCGAAAAACCGTCCAGCCCTGGAGAGATGAAAGAAACATAAATGAAGGGCATGGTAAAATTTTAAAGATTGTGTTCTTACATTTCATAAGAAGTGACCAAAAAGCTATGTTAGTAATCAATAAAAAAATACACTAATCAGCTGTGGGAGTGCAAAATATTCTGTTAACTGAATTGCTGTGGTTTCTATCAATGATTGAAACAAAATCTTTGCATTTTTTACTTCGGGATCACTCTTTCTTCTCCGAATGCAGATCTGAATCATTATTCATGAGAATCTGGTAGAATTGTGTTCATAGAAAATGAAGCATAAACTTCTAAAATCTAATGCTGATAAGGGACATCAGTTTTCCAAATTATACTTTTGAATGGATTAAGCAGTTATTTGACTTATGAGATAACGACATCATTATAATTTTTCATTTTTATAATACTGGAGATATGTTTCAAAAGAAAGAAAATGCGTATGAAAGCTTATGTTTATTTTCCAAGTTAAATAATATTTAAATTTATTTTTGAAATAAAAAATCTGTTATTATTCAGTAGTGATTACTAATTGGGGCTGTGCTGTGTTTGGTTAAAGACGAGAAACCAACAGTATCTTTGCATCCTTTCTTTCCATTGGAAATAAATTATCCTAATTATATTTCAGTGAGAAAAAATTTTCTGTAAATTCTTATAATTCAAAAAGCACTAAGAAGAAACTATCATTGGTTTTGCTTCTTTTTGGAATTAACATCTACATGAATTCATATAGGCATGCAAAACATTCTTTTATTGACTTTTTAATATACTCTGTGATCAAAATTGATCTGATAGAACTGTAAATCATTAATGATTATGATGAACCATTTTCACTAAAAAGTATCAACTTTCAATTGACTTCTTAAGCCCTTTCCCTGAATATAATCATGTAATGCTCATCATGTGAGAAATTTATTACATTATCTATCATATTACATTATTTTTGCAACACACATTTAATGGTTTTAGTATTTTAAACAACATCTCATGTATGAATGGATTGTATAATGAATTTTAGTTGTAGAAAATGGAATAAGTCCATTTACAAAACTATTGCAGTAAAATTTTGGATTTTATTCCTTTCCTTTGGAGTGATAACTTATTATTTTGTTTATTTATATTTTGTGGAAACTATTATACAAGCTAAGCTATTAGTTACATTAATGATTTTCTATCCCCCACACTGTTTATAAATTTCTTATATGCTGATCTGTAGTTTTGTCATTTATATTAACAGATGGAAAATGGGTCCTGAAATTAGTGACTGCCGTGCTGGGGCTGGTGTTGCTTGGTGTTCTTGCAGTGCTGATCACTTAAATAAATTATGTCTGCAAAAAAACAAAAATGAAAAGGAAATTTCATGATAAGTTTCTCATGTGATTCTTGTTTTTGTTTCTATTGTTGCATGTATAAAATCATTTTTGGAATTTTTCATGTGCTGTTTCAAAACCTTAGTTAAAAATTCTCTAAGCACTGTAGTTATAGATATTAATGAAAGATCTGTTGACAATTTTACAATCTTTACAAGTTTAATCCTGGAGTAGTCATGCAAGAAATTTTTTATAAATAGTCACATGAATGGTAGATGCTTTTTGTGTTTTTATTGCTCAAAATTATTTTAAAGTAAAGTAATTTTTCTCATCTCTGATAATTTAGCGAAAAATTTCACAAAACTTATTTAATAAATTTGCTTTTATATTAAAGGTATAATGAATATGAATACTTTTTTTATCATGAACTCTTAAGATCAACAATCTTTTTCATTAAGTTCTCTTCTGAGACTAAAATTTGAAGACCTCTGTAATAAAATATTCCTGTTCATGAGTTTCCCTTAAATTAACTTTTTGAACCTAATTTCCCTGCACATCAGGATTATTCTGTCTTTCTGTTTTTGTCCCCCTGTCTAAATGTTCAGAATAAAAATTGTGCAATTTAATTCATTGAGCATAATTGCTAATTTTTGTAGTAGTTAGCAGACACAACTATAATGGTGGGCATGGATCTACATCTTGGGAAAGGCATAGATGTTTGTAATATTTCTACCCCCTTTGCAATATTAATTTATACATAATGGCCCTCCTAATAATAAACTCTAAAGTGAAATTTAGCCATCCCCAATGAAATCCCTTATTGATAAGCAGTTAGTTAATCTGGGGGGTTGACAAAGTAGAGGGATAGTGATAATATAGCTCTAAAAAGCTGAAGAAATCACCAATTTTCTGAAATTTAAAATATTTGATTATATTGTAAGCTAATGTCAAATAAAAGTAATGACAATAATTAAAGGCATTAAAGCTAGATACAAATAAAAGTAACCTATATAAATTTGTTTTTAATTAAAATTGTGATTAATTGAGGAAGTAAATTTTTTTCTTATTATTGATATGTAGCTGTTCATATGGATGACTTATTTTTGATCTAAAATAAAATGCAAGTAAATCTTAGTCAATTCTTGCTAGCAAATTTCTTAACTGGCAACATTCTTAAATATATATATATATATATATATATATAAAGTTGCATGATTGTATTTTTTCAATTTATTTCATGCATCTCACAACCGAATTGTGTAAATAATGAGGCAATATAAACTGTCTTCTTCAAGTGATTACTGAGGATTAAATATAACTTTTTGTGTGTGCGCTTAATGTGTATAATTAAGTGCCTTGTATATATTTGTTTTGTAAATTCCAATATGTGTTTTAGATAGCATAATTTTGTAATCATTTGCTTGTAATTGTGATACTCAGTTGCTACATAGTAATGAGCAGGTGTCTCATTTCAAATAAGAAATTTTAGAGAAATATTTTATTACTGTGATTTCATATTATATCATTGGTTTTCTTTCTAAATGGCTCAGCCTGATTTTCATTTTACTGTGTCTCTCTTTCCTCATCTTTAGCAATAACTGTTTCATGCCAAGTTCATATTCTATGTTTGCATGTTTCTAATCTTCCTTTTTTAACTTCCAACCTATTTTTGAAAACTTGTGTACATCTTACTTTTTTGTGTTGTGGTATACACATGTATATTGATGGAACTGAAATAAGACTATTTATTTAGTGTGAGTTTCTGAAGAGTAGTATTATAAATGTAGTTAAAAGGTTAACGAGACTGCTAATTCACTTGTCAGGTGTGTAATAACATAAATACATCTGTTTGAATAACCTTTACAGTTGTTCATAAAATAAAAATAATAGCTGTCCTGTTTAAATCCAGTCAATGAACAGGTTATTTCAGAATGAAAACAATGTGATTATGGTAAGGATATCCTGAAATAGTTTATATTATGGTCACTTTCATGTGACATCTAAAGTAACATGCATTGAAAACTACCTAACCTTTGATCTCCTTCTGAAAAAAAAAAAATACACTTGGAAGGAATCATCCAAGCATGATTAAAATTTACTTTGTATAACAGAATACAGTACAAATTCCGGTAACTGGAATTATTACATTATTATTAACTGGACATTATTGGGACTTCAGCTATATGGGATATTTCTGGGTTTTAGATCATTTAGTTTAAATCTAGTAAGATAACATGTACATATGGTAGTATTGGTGCTTCACTCATTGTTCATGTCAGATAGAAAAAAGCTAACCCTCCCCCACCACAGAGCTTGCACGAGAACAGGTAGAATTGGAGGAGCACTGAACAGCAAAAATTAGGGAAGGCAGAATTTTTAGAATTTAGGAGAGACTGAGCAGTGGAATTTATTGGTGTCAAAATTTTTGGAATATAGAGATGCATCATGCAGCAGAATTGACTCGCAGAAATTGCATCTGGCCCTGCCCCCCTCAAAACTACCCAAGGGTCAAATGTGTGATCTTGGCTAACATCAGTACAATGTCAAACAATGCATTATTATTAGCCACGGTGCAGCTTTCTAGCCAACACGTGTTTGAAAGTGCCATCCGAGAATCTGGGTTTACATTAACTGGATGCATGCTGCAATTTTATTTTTCCATTCCTAGACTTTCCTAGTAAAGGAGAGATTTTTATTCTTATTTTTTTGGATAGAGATCTGGATCATTCCGCTGGACAGCCAGATTTCAGACTGTGTACTGTACTATGCACTTTTCTTTGGATAAAATAATGCTGAGAGAAATCAGTATGTTGTATTTTTACCTTTGGTTTAGTTGCAAGTGATTAATGGCATAGAATAACTAATATATTATAGAATATATATAACTTTTTTATGTGTGGTCTGTATGGTTACATATTTTGTGCAGATGTCATGATGAGCTGGAATAGTATTTGCATCTCTCTGACATGCTTGAATGAAGCTAGGGATCAGGCTGGACTAAAAATGAGGGAATATCATACAGCCAGTCTTGAGAGAGTCATTCTGTAAATAGCCATATGTTGTTTTATTTAAAATAGCCTAGATTCTGAGATCAAAATGTTAACTAAACTGAGTTCAGAATACTCTCAGCTTACTATTAAGACGTTTTCCCACTCAGTCAGTATAGCAGTTGAATGGCATTTTGCATTCAAAGCTGATTCCATGCACTAACCTGCATGTCTACAGATACATTTGCTGAGACCATGAATATCCAGTGCAAACCGTGTATTACTACAAAAGACCATATGATTAGCTAGACATTATCCTGTACTAATCAAGGCAACTATTACTTCAAAAGTAGTAGCAATGTTTAGTAGTCATTGGCATATGAGAATTTTGGCCTGACGTTCGGTGCTTATTCTGGACTCATCATATATATTTGTTTAAATCTAATGTCCATAAAAAATATCATATAGCTATGGATGTAAGGAAGACTGTGTGGTAAGATGTTAGCAGCTAAAAGAGAAAACACAATAAGCCTGTGAAAAATTGATATGTGTAAGGAAAATTGTTAGTAACAAAACCCATAATTTTAAATTTGTACCAATATGTTAACCTTCTATGCAGTTAAAAGCAGTTTACCATGATTTGAACCTGGGTTGAACTACTAGTAGACAAAATTAAAAGATCAAACACTTTTCCGTAAATATCTCAAGAAATACTGAATAGAAATAAATTAAATTGGCTATATATATAGCGTATTGTATAACATTAATGTGTATACAATAACAATGAAAATGCCATTCATTAGCATGAGTTACGACCAAGAGTCCAATGTTGTCCAAACTTGAGGCTTAAAGATGGCAGTGAAAATATGGCTAGTGTGTGGTCACCTCTGACAGGTGGACAGCATGCACAATGAGTAGAAATGCTTTTAACGAGAGTTCAGGAGCACCTGTGGAAGTTGCACCCGCTCCTCCACCAGAGCAGTTTTTAAATCCTGAATGGTTCTGAGTGGGGGCTGGCATATTGCAATAGTCCTCCCCAAAGCATCCCAAGCATGTTCAATAGGATTAAGATCAGGAGATTTGGCTGGCCAGTCCATTTGATGAATATCCTTGCCTTCCAAATAGTCATCAACCACATGGGCCTTGTGTGGTCGTGCATTGTTTTTCGTAAAAATTAACTCAAGGCAAACAGCACCCCTGAAAAGTTGCACATAGGGCTCTAGGATCTCCTGCCTATACCTCTGTTCTAAACTGTTCAAGTTGGCCACTATTATAAAAGACTTAATTTTACTCATTTATATAATGAATAGTTTAATGCTTTAAAAAACATACTAAAATTTAAAACTTTTCACACAACTTTAAGACAAAATTCACATCTTGCTGAGAAATTATAACTTCAGTATGTAAGAATGTGTGAAAAATAATGTTTTCTTGCTGACATGTATTTTTTATGAAACTCATAAACCTAAAATTTCATTTTTCTGTGTGCTGATTATTAGTTCCTGCAGTAGCTAAATTTAAATTCTGTAAAAGATTAAATTATTATTAAGAATGTATTTTATCCTGAGGACATAATTTAACACGTATTTCTACCGATGACGCATGATGGGAAAATTTATTGGAATAAAATTCTGTATATCTTTTGTATTGACTTGTAATTTGTGAGGTGAAATTTCTAAGATCAAGCAAGAGTATTTTATTGTAAATGGGCTCAAATCAATGAAATATGTGATGTTGGAATTTTAAAATTTTATGAGAACACAGCACTAAGCAATACGTAACTAGACCTTGTGATCTCGACAGTTATTTTTGGACCAACTCTAGCTGGTATGAGCTAGCAGCTGATCTCAGTTTCACTCCAAAGAAGTTTTGCTCTGAAGTTAAGAGTCTTTTTTTTTCCTTCTCTGTGGGCATGTGAGGTTGCCAAGTTTAGTAAAAGTGCATTTAATGGCAGTATAAATTATATTTTAGATTACACTGAAATTTCATATCGCCAATTACAGGGATAAACTTCTTTCTTGTGAATTTCTTTTCTCAGAATCTTTTTTGGAATTTATTGCTTACCATTTGCATAATTTATTTGTTATGAATATATTATGTTTCAGTGAAAACGTGGTACCAAAGATTGTTGATCATCTCTTATGTAATTAATTTTATGTTATGTTTGTTATGTGTCTTTGATTGCTATTTCAGAATCAAAGCATAGAAATTTGTGCATGTTGTTTTTGCTTAATGAAATATTTTTGGAAAAGGAATTCAGATATTTTGCATATATTTCTGAATAACTGAAATGTAATTTCTGTATGCATTAAATTTTATTTTAACCCTTAATGCTCGAAAGGCTCTGCTGTGGACACGTATTAATGCTATAAAAATCGAAATATTTCGTTATGGAGACATTTTATATATATATATATTGATAAATGAATTATTTGATAATGTAAAATTGGTGTATATGTAAGTTTATGACGATTGTGATTAAATGACAGTTTTTGTTGCAAAATGTAGCCAATTAGCAGGCAGTCCTAATGTGCAATTTTGTTAAACCAAGTTATCTGTGTGACACAAAGAATATTTTAAAAATTAATTCTTGCATGATTTATTTAATTTGGTTTATTGGTATATTTAGTTCTATCTGTTAGTATATGTTATAGTATTAAATCTCGAGCATTAATGGTTAAAATGTGCATCTATATGCTGTATTACATTGAACAACGAAAATGGAGAGCTTTTTGTTTTAGGAATTTCAAATTCTGATCTTTGTATCATTTTTTGCACTGATTTCAAACCTAGGTTCCCAAATTTTTGTTTTACGCACATTAGCTGAGTAATTCATTTTTTTTTTATTTACTAATTTATTTTGGTGGGTTAAAAAATATTGCTGTTTTACCTATGAAAGGCTATTATAATAATTATCTTAGAATAAAGATTTAATCAATTTTCTTTGGTTTTTATCTTTTGTTCATCCCATTTTAGAGTCCAATAATAGTTGATTAGCATTTTTGTTTCATTTTCCTGTATAATGTGTTCTCATTGCACATACATTCTGATGGAAATGTTCTCAGTCAGTGTGTAAATACATCACACACTAATTTTTTTTTGAAAAAAGTAATTGCTTCTGTGTGATTCTTTGTCACTTAGTTGCATAAGAAGTTTCCTGTTTTTGTAGGATTTCCATGATTTAAATTCAGCGTAACTCATTGTGCCTTCACAGATGTCTGTCTCATTCTGTCTGTTATTTTGGGGGCTAAAACGATGGAAACCTCCATAATTTTGGTTGCTGTTTTCCTAAGGAAAAGAATCTTCTGTTTTTGTTACTAGTATCTTTATAAAGTTTTCCATTATGCTTAGTTTGATACAAAGAAATATCAAATGCTGAATAAGTCAGAAATATGCTCACACATTTGATTATATCATGTGATGGCAATATTATGGCTACTAGATGTGAAATAGTACTGTTAAGAGAGTCGGTTCCTCAAGCCAAAAAATAATACCAACCAGATACATTTTATTGCTTTTCCTGTGGCCTGTTAGTAAATGCATCCACAATTGTTAGCAGTGTTGTTGCTTCAGAGTTACTGCAATTTTTTTTAGGTTTTCTTTTCTGGGTGTTTCTTCAGTTGATAGTCAATGTCATTCTCTATCAAATTTTTTAAATCAACAATTTTCGCATCTTCCGCAACGGTTAGACCTAACTCTGCAGCAACGAGCTTTAACTCATCTTTCCTTAATTTAGCAATCAAAGGCATCCTTTAACTATAAGTAAAGCTAAATAAGGTAATTGCTCTTACTTCAAATCACTGGATCACTCGCTAAATGGACTCAATGGAAATCACCGTCACTCATACGCACTAAGTAATCCAAGAATCTTTCACATCATTCACAGGCCTCTGACGGACCATGTTAAGGATACTCTTAAACAAAATAATCACATTTACTCTTTCACACCTATAACTGTTTATTCATAACTTCAAAATGAGTTCACATATCACTCACACAGTGGTTCTCCGCCATTGTCTTCATCTCATCTCTGCCGCTTTCCGCTCGGGGGCACTGCTGCTTATTAGAGCATGCGCAAACATGCCCCTGGCATTGAATTGTTTATAAAACATTCAATCACTAAACTATATGAGACATTTCACAGTACTTTACAAATTATAACACTTCAGTAACATAAGTATGCAACATAGTACTTTAGCCATAATACAATACATAAAATAAGAAATAATTCTCATTAAAAGTTAACATATACACAAAGTAAAACAATATCTCTTATACACTTAATATATAGCAATTTTCATTCAGGCTTAGGTAAAGCACAGATTTTGGAAATGCATCTTTTGAATACACCTGCTTTAGTTTTAATTTTAACAACCCGAATTTTTTTATCATCACCATAATACACATCAATTATTCGACCTACATCCCATTTGTGAGTAGGTACATTATCCTCTACCAATAACACTAAGTCTCCTATGTGAATATTATCTTCTTCAAATCTCCATTTATTTCATTGTTGCAGTTCATTTAAGTAACTACGGTGCCATTTTTTCCAAATCAACTGCATGATTCTTGTTATTCTCTCCCATTTTTTAAGTCGATTTTCATTTAAATTGGGTTCAATAACTGAAGTTATTGATCTATTTATCAAAAAATGTGCAGGAGTTAAAACTCCAAAATCATCTTCATTAGCTGTTAACGGACACAGAGGTCTTGAATTTAAAATTCCCTCCTCAATCTGTACAATTACGGTTAAAAACTCCTCATACATTAAATTTACGCTGCCTACGACTCTTTTAAAATGGTATTTAAATGACTTAATTGCAGCTTCCCAAAGGCCTCTGAAATTGGGTGCCCCAAGTGGTATGAATTTCCATTCAATATTCTCGGCCGATAAATAATTAGCTAAAGTTTCATTTGGGATTTTAATTAAGCTATGAAGTCTTTTTATTTCTTTGTTGGCACCAGTGAAATTTGTGGCATTGTCTGAATATAATTTTGTGCATTTACCCCTACGAGATATAAATCTCTTTAATGCAGCTATAAAGGCTTCGGAAGTTAGATCCATCACCATTTCGATATGCACTGCCTTTGACACAAAACATACAAATATGCAAACATAAATTTTAAGTAAAATTCCTTTTCTTTGGTTACGATATCTTATAAAAAAATGGACCACAGAAGTCCACTCCACTTCAATTAAAAGGATAATCTGGTACAACTCTGTCTGATGGGAGATTTCCCATTATTTGTTTACAAACAACTGGTTTGTTTTCTAAACATACAATACAATCATGTACAACTTTAAGACAAATAGAACGACCATTTAATGGCCAGAACTTTTCACGCACGTGACTCAATAATGCGGTTGCACCAACATGCAAATATCTTTTGTGACAATGTTCAATAACCAATAAAGTAAATTTGTGAACTTTAGGTAATATTGCTGGATGTTTAGCAAAATAAGTAAGATTTGTCTTACCGAAACAGCCTCCTACTCTGAGAACTAAATCAGAATCCAGGAAGGGATTCAGATTCTTTAACTTACTTTTATGTAAGACAGTTCCGTGCCTTATTAAATGGTGGATATCTTCGCCAAAGCATTCACTTTGAGTTACTCTTATCAGGAACAATTCTGCTTTGGTTATTTCCTGCACACTAATTGGTCCTGACAATCTGTCTAAGGGCTTTTTCAAATTATTCACGAACCTGAAAATGTAACTAACAACACGTAAAATAGTTATATAATTATTACTCAGTTTAAGTAAATTATGTAAAAAATTATTCACAGTCACATTCAACACTAGTAAAGTGTCTTTGGAGTCTTTATGATATGGGGTTTTGAGTTCGGCACTGAAATCCTCACTTTTATCCGAGATAGTTACTGTCCGCGTTGGATAGTCACTGTCCACCAGAAACGTTGGACCACACCACCACAATTTAGGATGCATTAGCTTATCAGGATCTACACCCCGTGATAGGAGATCCGCCGGATTCTGATCCGATGCCACATGATGCCACTGTTGAACAGATGAAAGTTCTTGAATTTTGGCCACTCTATGCTGAACAAACTTCTTAAGGTCTATAGGTTCCTTTTGTATCCATGCGAGAACTATCATTGAATCTGTCCATAAGTAGACTTGAGTCACTTCTAATGTCAAGGCGATAAGGACTTTCTTCACCAACTCTGATAATAAGACAGCTGCACATAGCTCAAGCCTGGGAATAGTTAAGCTTTTAAGAGGAGCAACTCTTGATTTACACGAGATTAATTTTTAATTTAAGTTCTGCCAGAAGAATCGATGGACTTGCAATAAACTACTGCTCCGAAACAACGTTCAGAAGCGTCAGCAAAACCATGGATCTCAACTTTTTAGCTTGATCAATCACTATACGTCTGTCAATATCGATACTGTTTATGCTCTCTAGTGTAACCAGAAATTGATGCCATTCCTGATTTTCAGCAGTAGGAAGTTTGTCACTCCAATCAATTTTAAGACGCCATAGCTCCTGCATGAAAATCTTTGCTTTGGCTATAACAGGACCAAGAATACCCAAAGGATCAAATATTCTGGCAATCGACGATAAGACACATCTCTTAGTATACAAAGCACTAAGCTCTATTTTAACTCTGAAGGAAAAGCAATCCTTTATTGGATTCCATGACACGCCCAAGGTTTTTGTTTCAGTTAGACTGGAGAATCTGTATTCTTCCCGGTTTAGAGAAAGCTCCGAATGATTTGCACACCATTTATGCAACTGCATGCCTGCTCTTTGCAAAATCGATATAAGCTGCTGTTGTAACTCCTTAGCCTCTTTTAACGTCGGAGCTCCGCATAACACATCATCCATATAGAAATTTTCACGTAACACAGGTACTGCCAATGGAAAATTGCTCTCTTCGTCTAATGAAAGCTGTTTTAGTGTCCTCATTGCTAAGCAGGGAGCACTGACCATACCATACGTAACGGTTACCAGCTCATAGGTCTTTGGTGGCTCATTAGCACTATCGCTCCATAGGATTCTTCTTTCATCTATCAAAATCATCCTATATATTTTTTCACATCGTACAATCACATATACGTGAATTCGAAATCTGATCATTATCAAAAATAAATCTTTTTGTATAATTCCACCGCTATACTGGAGAGAGTTGAGTGAAGTACCGTTAGTTGTTAAACTTGAACTGTTAAACACAACTCTTAATTTAGTACTAGTTTTCTCTGGTTTATATTCCATGATGTGTTGCATAATATGCCACTTCAGGCTCTTTCTCTTCTTTAACTTCCTTCATCTGTCCTAGTTGAATATACTCATGAATGAAGTCGCAATATAGAGAGAGATGATTTGGATCTCTCGACAAGCGAGTCCACAGCGATCTGAGGTTTTTAAGAGCAATGTCTCTAGACTGACCTAAATACGAAGGATCATCTTTAAGAGGCATTTTTACCACATATCTATCTTCCTCATTTCTCCAGTGCGTTCACACAAAATATTCCTCACATATAGAATTTTCTTTACTTTTGCTTAATTCTAAATCTACATTTTCAATTTCCCAAAACCCTTTTAATGTTTTATTTAAATCCTCTTCGCGTATCAATCCGCAATGTATCTTAGACTCATTTCCCTGATCTACACTTCCACTGGCGACATAGCCAAACACTATTTTGTAAAAGCAATTTTGAATTTTGTGCATAAATCTGTCCCGGTCTCAGTAATTGATAAAATATCTTTGCACCTAACAACATTTCAATGTTCCCTGGCATATTAAAACTGTAATCAGCTAATGGTACTAAGTCTGAAACCTCAATATTTACATTAAGTACATGATGTGGTATAAAATCTAATTTTTTTTACTACAAGCAAATTTATCACTTTCTCAAAACTCCTATTTTTATTTGTGATTGTTGTCATAACAAAACCTTTCACTTGTCATTGACGATTCATTTAAACACGAGATTAATGTATTTATTTTTTCGCTTTTTAATCCTAAGCGCTTCATACATTGTTCACTTAATAAACATGTCTGAGAGCCTGAGTCCAATATACATCACACCTCTTCCCACTGCAAACAGTTATTTTTAATTAATGCTTGAACTGTACTCGGTGGAACATTCTTTGCGTTAGCTTTCGTAAAACTAGTGGCGACGACAGATTTATTCATGTTTGACTCATTGCGTGAGGGGAAAAACTGCACCTTCACTAATTTGATTTTCGGTCTGCAGTTCAAGGACATTCAATGAAGTCTTGCAATCGGGCTTATTTTTATTTTATCTTGAAAAATGAATTAATTTATTATGTGGTTTGCCACAGAAGCAATCTCTCGCTGAGCAATTTCTTGCACTACATTCAGGGGACAAACATTTGAAACATGCCTTGTTCATTTTAACAACTTCTACTCTTTCAGGAACTGAAAGTTTTTTTAATTGCGGACAAAAGTTTAAAGCGTGGACTTCATTATTTTTACACAAATTACATTTAACACCGTTTTCTTCCGATAAAAACACATTCGAGACCTTTTTTTGAAAACACGAGTTCTGAAACTTTTGCTGTTTGTGACCTTCAAGCCGTTTAATTTCGTTTCCATTAGAAGGCTTTGAACTCTTGCCCTAGCTGTTATTGGTTAAAATATGATTCTCCTTGTTTAATTGCAATATGTGTCATCAATTCGCGATCAAGTAAACCAAATATTCTATCTGATACAATTAATTCACATAATGATTTAAAATCACTCGCTTTACGCAACTGATAATAATACTCAAATGGTAGCACTTAATCTTGAAGCAAATTGTATACATAACTCTCTGAATGTAATTTTTGCACTCTTTGAAAACTGTTTAAACACTCTTGTGGTGTTCGTTGAAATTCTTTCAACACTATTGTCTTAAGCTTATCATAACTGCACAAGTCATCCTCAGTCAAATAAACCATTAAATTATTCGCTTTCTCACCCAGAATACTTAAAAGAATTTCCGATTTTAGCTCATCGGGCACACTTTTGGTTTTAAACGCTTTCTCAAGGGACTGGAAGAAAATATTAAATGACTCTACTCTCGTAGGCACTGGGATATACAGCGTTTTAATACTTTTAATTAAATTTTCTAAACTGTCCTTTGACGGTTCTGCTGTCAAACACGACATATTCTGTGACAACTCCTTTCGCATATTCGCGATTTCAAGTTCTTTCTCCAATTGCGCTAGTTTGATTTTCTCTAACTCTAGCTTTGTTTCGTTTCCGAGTTTGTGTAACACAATTTTTGACTCGGTTTAGGCTTTATGTTTTTTCGCTTCCTCAAGCGCATAATCAACTACACTTGTGGATGTCTTGAACATAGGAAATGTTAAACATTGCTCTTACTCCAATAAGATTAATATTTAATTTTTTTAGATATAGAATCACACAGACAAAAAATCAGTCATCGTTCTTTTTCTTCTCTCTTGCTTCATGTTGCCATTCTGGCGAAAAGAAAAGTGCATGCGAGAAGTTTCATAGATGGCGCTTCATTAACGCGAATGATGTCGCCACACACCCCCTTCCCAGTGATAGCGTTATACCTCGTAATCTTTCAGGTATGCAGGAAATCTCACCCTTCGTCCAGCTTTTGTGTTTCTAGGATGAATATCTTGGGAAGAATCGTTGTCTCCAGGAAGTGGAGGTGAGATTTTGGAGTTATCAGCTTCATGTGTAGGGAGATTTGTTGTTGTTTCAGTCTATCTATCGATATCCTTTTAATTTTAAACGCTTTTGGTTTTGAACGCTTTCTCAAGGGACTAGAAGAAAAGATTAAATGACTCTACTCTCGTAGGCACTGGGATACACAGTGTTTTAATACTTTTAATTAAATTTTCTAAACTGTCCTTTGACGGTTCTGCTGTCAAACACGACATATTCTGTGACAACTCCTTTCGCATATTCGCGATTTCAAGTTCTTTCTCCAATTGCGCTAGTTTGATTTTCTCTAACTCTAGCTTTGTTTCGTTTTCAAGTTTGTGTAACGCAATTTTTGACTCGGTTTCGGCTTTATGTTTTTTCGCTTCCTCAAGCGAAATCTAATCAAATTTCTAATCAACTATGCTTGTGGATGTCTTGAACATAGGAAATGTTAAACATTGCTCTTACTCCAATAAGATTAATATTTATTTTAATTTTTTAGATATAGAATCACATAGACAAAAAATCAGTCATCGTTCTTTTTCTTCTCTCTTGCTTCATGTTGCCATTCTGGCGAAAAGAAAAGTGCATGCGAGAAGTTTCACAGATGGCGCTTCGTTAACGCGAATGATGTCGCCACACACCCCCCTTCCCAGTGATAGCGTTATACCTCGTAATCTTTCAGGTATGCAGGAAATCTCACCCTTCGTCCAGCTTTTGTGTTTCTAGAATTAATATCTTGGGAAGAATCATTGTCTCCAGGAAGTGGAGGTGAGATTTTGGGAGTTATCGGCTTCATGTGTAGGGAGATTTGTTGTTTCATTCTTGAGGCTGAAACATGGTTTCAGTCTATCTATCGATATCCTTTTAATTTTAAATGCTTTTGGTTTTGAATGCTTTCTCAAGGGACTGGAAGAAAAGATTAAATGACTCTACTCTCGTAGGCACTGGGATAAACAGCGTTTTAATACTTTTAATTAAATTTTCTAAACTGTCCTTTCACGGTTCTGCTGTCAAACACAACATATTCTGTGACAACTCCTTTCGCATATTCGTGATTTCAAGTTCTTTCTGCGCTAGTTTGATTTTCTCTAACTCTACCTTTGTTTCGTTTTCGAGTTTGTGTAACGCAATTTTTGACTTGGTTTCGGCTTTCCGCAATGATAGAAGGCCATTTGAAAGATCTGCGTAGCCCTAAATCGAGCTCCAAATAATTTTTGACCGTATGTTTTGATTGTTGTACCGTTAGCTGCGAATAACTCAAGCTTAGCCACAGTTCTTTTTTCCGATGGTGATGGTGGGATAACCGATATTTCTGCTCCAGTGTCAATTAAAAAATGGGTTGCTGATGCGTTGTCACGAATATATAGACGACTCAGCTGTACCCCTTAACTTTCTATCGTCATCGAAGGCCGGGGAATCAGTTGACTTGGTATTTACATGGTGGGGTGCACTTGTACCCTCTCTCACCAAAGCGTTGATGAAAATAACAATTATTTGGGTCATTGTTATTTTTGAAACAATTTCTAGAATTCGACCTGTATCGTCGTCTTTGTGGACTGGAATTTCTATTCTGCTATCTGGAATTCATTTCTGCTATCTGCAGTGTCAAGTTTGATATCTGCTTCTGTAAATCCTCAGGGGTAATGTTATCAGATGGAGAAGAAACAATGCGAGCTACCTGAGATGGATTGGGATTTAGTTCCCATATTTTGTCAGCCATTGCAGACAATTTGGACAAATCATCACTGCTTACAGATAAAATGTTCTGCATATCAAGTGGTAGTCGTTGCATCCACAAAGTTTTTAAAAATTCATCTGGCACTTTCTCAGCCGCCAAGTTACGCATTTCGCAGAGAAGTTGGGATGGTTTCTTATCACCCAGTTCTAATTCGGTCAGAAGTTTTCAGGTTTTCTGTGTTTCAGAGTCGGCAAAAATTTCAATCAGCCTTTTTTTAATGGCCGGATATTTGCCGTTGTCTGGTGGTTTGGTGAGAATATCGGAGATATGTGACAATGTCCCTGTTTCAATATGTTAGCTTTAATCTCCATTACCAATCTCAAGACGGCTAGGGGTAAGTCGGGCTTTCACTTTTCATTCAATCTGGATAACTCTTGTATTTTATAAATGCTTTATTATTACAATAAATATATACATATATACACATCATTACGGAACATTCTTAACATCAATCCTATTCTCTCGCTTCCCGATTCTCGATTGATATCGTGCGCCCCATATCGGCGGCTTTTCTACAATGCCATCTATCGGCTGATAACATTCGGTCATTCTGACCTGACAATTGTCCCGATTGTTCGGAGTACAAATCAATTTTATAATTAATACAATTTTCTACTTCAACTCTTATACACAATACTAAACATACATATTACTAATACACTAAGAAGAATACACATTATACTAAAATTTGATATGATAACAAACTTACTAAAATATTTTCACATACATAAATTCCCATATTTTTTATACATTAGGGTAAAAATCAAAAATTTTCTGTAAATCATTACAAATACGTTATATATATGAAATAACTCACTTTTTTGTTCAGTCCTAAAATGATTCAAAACGCACTAAAGTCTTTCAGCTAATGTTTAAAAGTTCAAAGTCAATATTCAGAAGTTCAAAGTTTCTAAAGTTTTCTATCAGCAAACATACGTAGATAAGCACATACACAAAAAAAGGAAAGATCTCACCTTAATCACAGAATAGAGCACTTCCATCAGTCCTTACGAACAGATCTGATTGGATTCCGTCAAGGAATTAAGCTTGATAACTGGTCAGATCTTCATCGTCGCCGTTGTCATCATCATCAGAGCTGGGATCGCACCTCCATTGCTTCAGCTGGCTCACATGTGCAGTGGTAGTGAAGTAGCGACCTCGATTCTTCGCTTCTAGTTGAGTTATTCTGTAGGTATCGCTAGGTAATATTTCCGTTATTATAAATGGCCCTCGATATTTCGGCTGTGTTTTGGTAGGTTGACCTGTAGCCTTAGGAGCACATCTTATGACAACTATTTCTCCTTGCTCGAATATTAGTGAACGACACCTCTTCCCATCGAATCTCTTTTTCATTTTCACTTGCTCTTCCTCAATTCTTCCTCGCGCTTGTTCTTGGATTTCTCGCGGGTCTTTCCATGCGTCTGAATCTTCATCTGCTAACTTCCTAAGTATTCCATCATTAAATCTGGGAGAATACCCATGTAGCATTTCAAATGGAGTCTTATTCGTTGTTTTGTTTACCATGTTGTTAAGATTTCTTTCTGTCTTTTATTTTTGAATCCCAATCTCTGTGTTGTTTATCCATCAAACTTGTCATTATCGTTCCTAAAATTGTTCTGTTGACGCGCTGTACCATACCATTGGCTTGGGGGTGTTTGGTAGAATTCAAAGTATGATGTATTCTGTTATCTGTACAATATTGCTTAAATTGGTGAGAAGTAAAACAAGATGCTCTATCACTTATTATTATTTCCGGTAGTCCAAAATCATTAACAAAATTCTTCAAAGACTGTAAAACATTTATTTTTAGCACTAGTATTCTTAACTGCAAAAATTCTCACGAACCTAGTCATGTTATCAATTATCTAATAGTTCTTGATTACCTCTCGAACTCTTTACGAAAGGACCCAAGTGATCCATGTGAACAATAGCAAATGGCCTTTTACCAGGTTTTATGGGATGTAACAGTCCTTGTTGCTTGCCACCTGTCGCTTTATTCATAAGGCACTCAATACATGCTGATATGTGTCTTCATACGTATCGTTTCATGCTTGGAAACCAATATAATTCCTTAATTTTGCTAACTGTTCTATCCACAGAAAAGTGACCAAATAAATCATGGAACTTCACCACTACACTCTTCCTCATGCTTTTTGGAATCACATAGAGTAGTCTCTTTTTTCCATCTACTACGGTTTTCCAAAACAGTCTATTCTTCTTAAACACGTAATTCATAATTACTTTTTTCTCCTCAGCAGTTCGTTCCTCTTGTTTCTTCGTGAAAATTTCGATAATTCTTTTCAGGTCTTGGTCAGCATGTTGTATCATTAGTATTTGCTCTTCTTCGGTTAGGGAGTGGCAAATTTCAAAATTTTCAGCTATTTTCGTCATCGTATCATCAGCTTCTGATACAGGAATTCTGCTCAAAGCATCAATATGTGACAGTCTTTTTCCTGACCTATGCTTTATCTCAAAATTCTTCTTGAATCAAACTACACCAACGGGCTATTTGAGGATTTGTAGTCTTCTTCGCATTCATATATATTAGAGCTTGACAGTCAGTAATAATTGTAAATCTTATGCCAATTAAGAACTGTCTTAACCTGTCCAATGTCCATACGATGGCCATTAACTCCAATTTGCTGGAATGATACTTTCTCTCTGCTTCTGTTGTTTTCTTACTGACGCAATAAACAAGATGCCATTTTCGATCTTCATCATGTTGCATTAGCATTCCACTCAAACCTTCTGCACTTGCATCACAATGGACTTCAGTATCTGCATGCGGTTGATAGTGAGCTAATATGGGCTTATCAGTCAGTTGTTTCTTCAATAGTTCGAACGACTTCTTTTATTCTTTTTAAAACAAGATGCTCTATCACTTATTATTCTTTCCGGTAGTTCTTCCTTCCACTCGAAGTCTCGATTCTTCTTTGTCAATCTGGTCAATGGTTCGCTCTTTAACGCATACTTTGGCACAAATCGTCTGAAAAATCTAGTCAGGCCCCAAAATCTTTGCACTTTGTGCACATTCTTTGGTTCCGGAAATTCTGTTATGGCTTTTATTTTTCTAGATCCCGGTCTAATACCATCTTTGTTTATAATAAAACCTAAGAAATCTACTTCTCTTTTCCCAAATTCACATTTAGATAATTTCAAGGTTAAATTTGCTTTTCGTAGGCATTCTAATAACTCCTTTAATTTGAAAATCATCTCTTCCCAAGATTTTGCAGGAATAAGTATATCATCCATATAACACAACACCTTAGTATTCAACAAGGGGCCTAGGACATATAACATTAGGCGCTGAAACTCAGTAGGAGCATTTACTAATCCAAATGTCATCCTTTCGAACTGTCCTGTTTCATCTGGAGTAATGAACGCCGTCTTCAATTCAGCTTCTTCACTTAAGGGTATTTGCAAATAGCCATGGGCTAAATCTAGAGTAGTGAAAATTTTGCATCCTCCTAAACATTCTAAAAGATCATCTATTCGAGGCAAAGGGAACTTATCCTTTATCGTCTGACTATTAAGTCTGCGGTAATCAATTACTAGTCTGTATTACCCTGTTTTTTTCTTTACTAGTAACCCTGGACTAGCGTAAGGCGATCTAGTTTCGGAAACTATCCCACTTCTGAAATGTTAGCTTTAATCTCCGTTACCAATCTCAGGACGGCTAGGGGTAAGACGGGCTTTCACTTTTCATTCAATCGAGATAACTCTTGCATTTTATAAATGCTTTATTATTACAATAAATATATACATATCATTAGGGAACATTCTTAACATCAATCCTATTCTCTCGCTTCCCGATTCTCGATTGATATCGTGCGCCCCCTATCGGCGGCTTTTCTACAATGCATCTATTGGCTGATAACAAATAGAACTGACCACATAATCGTATTTTGTTTGATCAGTTATAGCTTTTCCGGCTAAAGTTTGCTTAGTAAAAACTAGTTCATTTATTCTTAACACATTTGATGCATTCTGAAAATTCTAACTGCATTCATTACCGCTGAAGTTATATTGCAATATAGAACAAAATTTAAATTTTTAAAGTTGACTTACCATTTTAGAAGTATTTCAGTCCCACGTACGCTCGGAATTTACATTTCACAGGCGCACTAAAACAATCGATTCATCAATTCTTGATGTAATCCATGTGCACCAGAAGCATTTCGAAATCGAAACTATCACTCAATCCACTGTCAAACTCAGGAAAAATTGCGGAACTTTAAAAATGGGTAAGTAGCTTCTTACGACGCTGTCCGTAACATTTATTCGGTAACAGGTGACTATTTATAAAGTGCTTATAATGTCAGAGACATCTCGTAAAATTACAGAAACATCGTATGTTCTTTTTTCATCAGACACTTTATAAGTTGAATTCAATCGCATCCGGGTAAACCAGTGTGGATGTCTTGAACCTAGGAAATGTTAAAACATTGCTCTTCCTCCAATAAGATTAATATTTATTTACATTTTTTAGATATAGAATCAAACAGACAAAAAATCATTCATCGTTCTTTTTCTTCTCTCTTGCTTCATGTTGCCATTCTGGCGAAAAGAAAAGTGCATGCGAGAAGTTTCACAGCTGGCGCTTCATTAACGCGAATGATGTTGCCACAACGCTTTTTAATAACTCAGGATCGGTTTTGAAAACCTTGCTATTCTCTATCAAATTTTTTAAATCAACAATTTTCGCATCTTCCGCAACGGTTAGACCTAACTCTGCAGCGACGAGCTTTAACTCATCTTTCCTTAATTTAGCAATCAAAGACATCCTTTAACTATAAGTAAAGCTAAATAAGGTAATTGCTCTTACCTCAAATCACTGGATCACTCGCTAAATGGACTTGATGGAAATCACCGTCACTCATACGCACTAAGTAATCCAAGAATTTTTCACATCATTCACAGGCCTCTGACGGACCATGTTAAGGATACTCTTACACAAAATAATCACATTTACTCTTTCACACCTATAACTGTTTATTCATAACTTCAAACTGAGTTCACATATCACCACACAGCGGTTCTCCGCCATTCTCTTCATCTCATCTCTTCCGCTCTCCGCTCGGGGCGCTGCTGCTATTAGAGCATGCGCAAACAGTCAATAATACTATGTTAAAATAACATCTTTCAAGTCTTTCACTATTATTCTAATATACAGTCGCCCATCTGGCAATTGCAATTAGCTGCTGCATTGTCACTTGGCTAATGAGGTTAGCTGAGGCACCTGATCCTTACATAAAATATAAAAGTTAATTTTAAACTTATTATACCATTTAATGCTACATTAAACAATAGCACACTGCATTTATTATAGACGTGAAGCCATGTAATCTGACTTGTATAATTTCAAGGACTCTAAAATTATAGTTTAATCTATTAAGTTTAATATCCCCATTTGCTAATAGAAATTTCTCTTTGTCCCTACTCTCATGCTTATATAAAATGTCCGCTCTATTCTGTGCTGCCAAGTTTTGTATGAGGAGTACAGTTATTACTTTTAAATCTCCATACACAAGCCATAATGTATACTGCTGTATAAAAGCTTCACATTTACATTGCTTTCATTCATATCTGCACCATAAACAAGTGGCTCTGATGAACAATCATTTCCGTTTGGAGAAAGACTGCTTTTAAACTTGTTTCTATAAAGCCTTCGTTCTTCAAGAGTGCTGTTGTTGCCACAAAATTTCAAATAAGCAGGGTATTTTTTGGGGGGGGGACTTTTACTGCTTGTAATGAAGACTTGTTTTCAATAAGATTTCATATCTTTCATCTTAACACCAATATCTCGGCTTGTTTTTTTGACAAATTATGGTCATGAAAAAAACTATTTAAGCCAAAGTGACAAAAATCACTAATCTATCAAGGTTGAAAAAGACTACTAAACTGACCTCTCTTAAAATTATAGCAGGAATGAAACGTTCTGTTAGAAAATGTGGAGTCTGATTGAGAAATTTGTGATTTTGTATTGAATTCAGTGTAGCAAAATACATAAGAATTATTAAAATTTTTGTCTGCAAAACCATTATTGATTCATGTTACTTATTTGGCATAGCTTTCCATTTTCTTTTATTTTTTATTTCTGATAAATCATTTTAGTCATTTATACTGTGATATAATGTCAAAAATTTTGTGTATTAAAAATCCTAAATCATCATAAGAGGAGAAATATTTTGTTACCTTCCGTTTTGAATTTGTTATTATCAGAAAATCTTCTGTAATATATATGAAAGTTTCTGTTAAGATTTGAAAAAAGTTTAAGCTTTAAAATACATTTTAGTGAAAAAAAGCCCAATTTTACTACTATCACTCTGTTTCTGAAAGAGTCAGCTGAGTCCTTTTCTAAAGTAATAAAATCTGACTTACTGATAGCAACACATAATTTATACTAATTTCAGTTATGAAAATTGCATTATCTGTGCATGCATAGAAAATATTTGAATGTAAGATTTTAAATCTTGTTGTGTTAAATGATTTTATGACGTATGTAGAACTTCAATTGTAATGGCTTTAGACAACTAGTCATATTATGCCTAATTAATTCAAAGAAATTTCTTTAGGCTAAGAAATGTAGATGAATTTAAATATTTTTAGCTACTTTTTGTTTTTATAGCATTAATATAATTTTTACTAAATACTGTGTAGCTTTCGGTTTTCATATTAAGCCATTTCCATTATTTTTTTTGTAGACACTGAAAATGTTACTTTTGAGTTTACTGTAGTGTTTTTAATGTTGACTTTTATATTTTGTAAACTGCTAGTCATCATTTGATTTGGACTTTTTTAATATCTTGAATAAAATTTTAATTTGCATTTTCCTTTGAAATAAAAATTGAATTCAATTATTGTTGTATAACAAGGTTTGCCACATTGTCTTTATTTAAATAATTACACAAACAAAAGTAACAGTAATGTGTAACTTTGAAGTTGATTTGCTCTCATTTTAATGAGCAACGTTTGATGCTTTAAGTCTATGTGAATGCTTTTTATTTGTGGCCTCGATTAAGGATAACATTTATTTAGAGATTTATTACTATAAACCGAAATATAATTAAAGACAAATAGTAAATGTGTGTGCAATATCTGGATTATTAATAAAGTTTATTTTAGAATTTTTTTTGTTTTGTTTGTTTATTTGTTTTGAGTTAGTTTGATTGGGAATGTGTGTTAAAGTACATAATAAGAACCTTTACAATTGTGTAATTGTTTAAGTAAAACTTTTGATACCTTTATGTGAAAAAAACCTGTAAGCATTCTTTATTAATATTTTTGGAAATAATCATGATTATTTTTTACATTTTTTGGTAAGATACTTTATAATAAAAATAAATCAATAGCAAAAATTACTTTTCAGGTAAAGATGTAGTCTTCAGAATCCTAAGTTATCGTTTATGTAGGTTTAACAGTTAAATTGAAATGAGTAACAGAATCATTTTTAATGAAAAATGTGAATTTTTGTGTGAAAAGGAACTTTAGTTGATAGTATTTCCTAAATTTAACCTTTAATTTGAGAAAAGTTTTTTAAAAAAAAGGGAGGCAAAAAAACTAAAAATAATGTTTAAAATTAAATAATATGATGAATAAGAAGCGCATATTTGAATAATTCAGATTGTAAAACGTAACAAATAAGTTAAAATCTGCTGAAAATTACAAAGATTAAGAAGTGCGAAAGTAGTTAAAGTGTTACATTTAAAATTAAATAATGATGCATATATATATATATATATGGTCAGAAAATATAAGAAATAAGTTAAAATTAAAGTATGTTGGAAATTAACTAAAACGTATGAATAAGAAATCTGTGTAAAATGAAATGAAACAATAAAGATTAGTACTCTTTCCAGAGACGAGTGCTTAATGGTTTAAATAACGGAATTTAGAAAAAAGTTTCAAGTCCAAAATATGTAACTATCATTTTCATCAATAGAGATCATAATGAGCACTTTCCTCAAAATTAAGATGCGTGAGCACAAAAAATCTTATTGTCGTCTGTCCGTTGCTAATTTTGAAAAACGGAATTGAAATTTAAAGCTGGAATTAAGAGAAGCAGAAGCAATATAACTTGTTTTAACCAACATCCTGAAACAATTCATCTTCGCTCTACAGGCTTTGCCCTGTGGTAACGGCGGCATAATTTTATAATTGGATCAGTTGCGTGAGCGTCTTGTGTGAAGAAGAAAAGGTGCTAATGCCTTAGAGCATAATTCACAAGCAAATACATAATTTTTAATCATTAATAATTGTCTTTGTTATTAAAGAAGCTAGATCAAATGCTGGTCTCATAACAGGGTCCAAAATAGAACGTTCTCTAAAATTCCCAGAATGTACTTTTCCATGGCGAAAGAAATCAAGTTCCGAATGGTGCCATCTGTTTTGGGGAAAAAAGGAATGACTCCCACAGTAACCCTGTTAAGTACGAAGAACGAGGGTTTAATCGAATCCTTCGTTCGAAGTGGGTGACTGTTGGTGATGTAATATCGTTCAAGCTCTCAAAAGTCTCAGAGTCAGAAGATTGGGCGATGCATTTGAAACTGGAGGAGCGACGGCTGTAGGAACAGTTCCAAGTGGACATGGGTAGTCATCAGCCAGCCATGGTGTGAAACCAAAGCACCGTGTTGCTCTGATAAATTCTCTCACAGTATTCTTGGTCCATTGCAAATTGATTTTCTGATTTCTCTTCGTGAGTTTGATGGGTTGATGCATTTGAAACTGGAGGAGCAATGGTTGTAGGAACAGTTCCAGGGGGACACGGGTAGTCATCAGCCAGCCATGGTGTGTCCAAAAGCAAAGCACGTGTTGCTCTGATAAATTCTCTCATAGTATTCTTGGTCCATTGCAAATTGATTTTCTGATTTCTCTTCATGAGTTTGAAGGTATCTGGATCCGCAGCTAACATCCAGTTCCTTCCGTAACGTCCTGTCATGGAGAATTTCACTTCTACTATTGCATCTTCATTCTCCGTGTTTTGAGTCTTAATGGTCTGAATTAGGTTTCGTTTGGCGATGTCCTCATTGACATTATAAACCGTGACCTTGCGATTCACCCTAGTTGGATGTTTAATATCCATAGCTTCCTTCAACGCTTCATTTTCTTTGATAGCTTCATCAAGGAGAGCCATATCATCCTTCTTCGCAACTTCGCCCTTATTTATCTTCCTTACTTTCCTTATTCCCACCTTGAGTTTTGTGAGATTTATATTTTACACAAGCTTCTGCTTTACTTCTTCTGAAGTCTGTTCCTCTTCTGATCTCTGCTTCCTTGACACCGAACGAGACTTTGATTGTTATCTTACAGATTTTGAGACTTTTTCTGCGTACATCTCATTCCTGTGTGCAAGTGTTTCCACGTTTTCGTTTGTTAACAGCCAGTTCTGCCTTGCTTTCTAGTGCCACCATGGCTAAGCACTGTTCTGTCATGAGATTGAACATATATATAAATATGTATCTTATTTTCTTAAAAGAGTCCTTTGGAATACGCTCTGTTTTGAGGATATTTGTTGTTTGTACCATGCACTATTAGCTTCCATTATGAAATCCTTTGAGATTTACATCAAGAGATGTATTTCCTTGGATAATGCTTTTATAATCACTAAGGTAAGGTGATGCTTGGTCCGTGCTGACCTCTCTGGTACCCTGGGGTTCACACCGGAGAGGAAAGTGAGTTCGGCCTCAGCCCTTTTCGAGGGTGCCCCTTGACTACAACAAAGTACCGGACTCGCGGGAGTGTATAATTAGCAAATGATTCAAACAAAAGAACGATTGATCTAACTGTTCGAAGTCTCTAAAATCGCTACTAACATATATCACACCCCCAGGGAGGATAATCTACATGAAGACTCCAACTGATGAATGAGTAAGGAACCCAACGAAAGAAAAGTTTTCTTCTAATTAGATGTAAAGTAAGTGAGCAATCTTGACATTAAACTATTTCAAACCAAGTATGCACATTTTGCTCTGTCGGGCTTCGAATCCTAGCGAACGGGCTGGCTGCATTGGCGTTTTCATGATTTTCCCCTATGTGTAACGTGTATATGAGAAAGTTCTCTTAGAAATTCCTCCATGAAGGCATCCCTCCTCTTAGACAGCCAGCCCTCCAGAGCATAGCCGTAATCAAACAAACCAAGCCAAACCATTAGTGTAGATTCTATTATTCAAGAATTATGTGAGCAGAAAATTAACTAGCTGGTAAGAAATTGAACGTGCCATTTTTCGTAACCCGTTCATATAACAATGGAATCATAAAATTTGTACATTAAAACTGAAATGGCTGTGCTGTAATTAAGTACATTATGGAAGTCCCCCCCCCCTCTTTTTTAATCCAACAGTTAGCTAAGTATTTGTTGTTTTTACTCACTTAGCCTTTTCCTCACCAGCAATGCTGCACAAGATGTATCGTATGGAACAATATTATACTTCTGAAAAGGGAGGACAATTCGTGGCTCCTTCCAGGATTTGAATTCATGTAGGCATATTAGATTGTTGCATTATTAATGTGATTAAAAGGGCCACCTATTTATTGTCGTCTTAAGTTGCTCTTGAATGGCAGCATTGTTAATATATCTGTTTTGTTTTGGTATGCTGTGAATCGGGGAATACCTGTTCTAAGTAAGCAGCAGTTAGGTTACATTAATAAATTGGATATTAAACGAAGTTGGATTTTGAGTCAAAACAGTTTTATCCAACATTTGGTGACAAATCAGACGTCACTGAAGCCTGTAAAAAATCCGTTATGTTTATATTTGTTGAAAATATTTAATAACTATTAGTTCATAACAAATGCAAACATGGATGTTTTAGTAAGAAAAAGAATGCCGTTAAGGGCATCATTTACTAAAATCTTTAATAAATCAGTAACTCTTTTTGAAGAGGATTTAGTTAAATTCGTTTCATTAGAAAGAATAAAATCTAGTTTAAGTGAAATTGATGAGCAATTTTAGAGTCTTTGTTAGCCGATGAAACAAAAAGTGATGCATATAATAATGAGAACGAAACAGTTAACCAGTATAATGAAAAATTTGATGCCGCAAGAGTACGTGCGAATTCTATTTTACAAAATGTAATTTCTCATCAAGAATCTGTAATTTCGAATGTCGAGAAATCGAAATTCAAACTTCCCAAAATTGAACTGATGAAATTTGGGGAAGTTAGATTGGTTGTCCTTCTGGAGCCAATTCAGCAGAATTCACGAAGATAAACATATGGAGTCCGAGGATAAATTCCAATTCCAATGATTCAGTGTATGGCTTCAGCAACAAGGGCCAAAGAAATAATTTATAGTTACCCTCCAACTGCTGAGAATTATTTAAAAGCAGTAGAGAGTTTGCAGAATAAATTCGGTTGTGAAGAACTATTAATAGAGTTTTAAGTTAGAGAGTTATTGGGACTAGTAGTAAAAAATGCTACTAATATGAAATCTAAAACTAACATAATGCAGTCATATGATAAACTTCGGACAAGTATGCTGCTATTTTCTCTGGTAGAGTCGTGCATTCCAGAGGAAATATTGTGTGTTGGAATCCATCTTTAAATGAAGATGATAAATCTTACAGTACTAAACTAGCTCAAATCCTATTATTACTTAAGAGCAAAAATAGACGGGTATGTGCGTATAAATCTGGCGAAATCGGGTATAAAACAAAATTAATCTGGTTTTAGAAAATTTAGAAGTGCCAAGAGTCTGAGATTGCCATTCCCACAGCAAGTAATTTATTTGTAAGTTCTAAGATAGGTTCTAAAATTAAATGTGTGTTTCGTGACAAAACCCATCAAAGCAAGGACTGTTTTTTAAGACTTGTTGAAAAACAAAAAGTTCTATTATACCTGTTTGAAATTGGCTATATATAAAAAAACTGTAAAAGTAATGTTCGCTGTACGTTATGCGATAAAAGACATTTTATTAAACTGTGCCTGGAATTTAAACAAACGCCAAAGACTCCTACCCCGAAGGAGTTACAAATTATTCCAAAGATGGCTCCGAAAGTTAAAGGTGAAGAAAATAATGTTTTATCTAATACGTGCCGTTCTCCTAGCGAAGTTCATCTTCAAACTCTAATAGTGGGAGTGATTATAGGTGAAAAGAAACGCCCCCTGCGAGCCTTGATTGATTCTGGCTCACAGAGATCTTACATTCTAAAGTCTACTGCTAATGAACTTAACACCTCACAGTTCTACTAGATTAACTCACATTGTCTTCGTAGGTGAAAGAACCCTCACAGATCGAGAATGTTTTCGCATTACTGTTTGCAATTTACATACAACGTTTTGTCCTAGATCAAGAAATTATTTGTGGAAACATACCAAGCGTTTCGGATGGACTATTTACTGAAGAACCGAGAAAAGCGGGTATTATTTTCATGGATGTAAATAGAAGTAACACGCCCATTGAAATTTAAATTGGGGCGGATTTTTCTGAAAACCTTTACACTGGGAAGATCCAAAAATTAAACTCTGGACTAACAGCAGTGGAAACTCAACTGGGATGGGATTTTGATGGGAAAATCAGAAACTAATACTGCTACATTCTTTAGCAGCTGTTACACTATTAAGGCATAATGACAATTTAACGAAACTTTGGGAGTTGGAAACCATTGGAATTAAAGATCCCTATGAACTGTATATCAGTAAAGAAACTGACGAAGCTGTCATAGATCATTTTAAAATAAGACAGTCACTATAAATAATGAAGGTAGATATGAAGTTGAATTGCTATAGAAAGAGGTTGAGGATCTTCCTGATAATATAACTATTGCTGAAAAAAGATTAAATAAACTTACATCAAAACGGATTTCGGATGGCAACTATGATACTTATTTTTTCATGCAATGGCTTGAAGATAACATTTTAGAAAAGGTACCGTCTGAAGAACTTTCAGTTCCCTCAGATTATTTTCTTCATCGTGGAGTGTTTAAAGAAAATTCAACAACAAAACTTAGACCCGTCTTCGATGCCTCGAGTAAACAAAAAGATAGCCCTTCTTTAAACGATTGTTTAGAAAAAGGAGCAAATACCATTGAATAAATACCTGAAGTGATTATTAAGTTCAGAGAAAAGAAAATAGGATTGATTGCTGACATAAAAAAGGCATTCTTGCAAATATCCATTTGTAAAGAAGACAGATTATCTCCGTTTTCTCTGATGGGAAGATGTCAAAAATAAAAAGCTACAAGTTTTTAGACATAAAAGAGTAGTTTTCAGAGTAACCTGCAGCCCTTTTCATTCTTGGTGCTGTTATTAAATATCATCTTGAGAATGTAAAACACGAAGCTGAAGATATTGCTGAATCACTTTAATGTTAGTAACTGCATCACTTCAGTCGACTCAGAGGAAGAAATGCATAAATTTGTTAAAGTGTCTATCGAGTTGATGGCCGAAGCCAAATTCGAATGTAACAGGGCAGGAGTTTTAGTTGAATCAACCCCTGTCTTGGGTCTATTTTGGGATCGTTATGAAGATAGCTTATTTTGTAATGTCAGTGCAATAACTAAGCCAAAGCAACCGATAACTGGAAGAATTTTGCTCTCACTAGCTCAGCAAGTTTTCGATCCCCCACTGGATTTTCTAGTCCAGTGACTCTTTTACCTAAATTATGGCTCCAGGAAAGTTGGAAATCAAAACTGAGTTGGGATGCTGAAATACCAAAAGATTTGGCAAAGCAGTTTTCAAAGTGGCTTGATGAACTTCATTTACTAAAATTTGTGAAAATTCCAAGATTTATATTGATTGATGATGACTCTTCAGTAAGTTTGCATACATTTTGTGATGCATCTGGTTTAGCTTATGCATCAGTTGTGTATGTAAAAAGCAAGAGTGAAAGAGAAGTGAAAATTCAATTCGTACTTGCCAAATCCAGAATCGCTCCGTTAGAAAATGTCTGTTCCAAGATTGGTATTGATGGCTTGCAGCATTGGGGTTAGACTATCTCTCTCTGTTAAAAAAGCTTTGAATCTTACGAATGTGAAAGAATTTTTCTGGACAGATTCATCGACTGCGTTACAGTGGATTCACAACAGAACCGTGAACAGCATTTGTTCAAAATAGGGTTAAACAAATTATAACATTTTCAAATATTCAAGACTGGAAACACATACCTGGTTCAGAAAATCCTGCAGATTTACCTTCAAGAGGTTGTACTGTAAAGAAATTGACTCCCATTGGTGAAAGGGACCATCCTGGCTGAAGGACGAGGAAGATCAATGGCCAAAATCTGATACATTGATCAAACAAGAAGTATTTTCAGAAATGGAAAAGAAATCATTGACAATGTTAAATGCCACGATTGAAAACGGTTGGTTTCTTACGTACTTTTCAACTGTGGAAAAATAATGAGAATGGTTGCATGGATTTTAAGATTCTTAAATAACTCTCGGAAAACTAAGGGAAACAGAATGAATGGTAAGTTATCCACAAAGAACTTATAGAATAAAAAAGAAAGATTGTTAATTTAGTTCAAAAAGAATCTTTTACTGAAGAATACTTATCTGGATTGAAATCTATTTCTCATTCCAAAGATTTTTCAGAAACAATTTGTGTTAAAATAAAATTGACAGAACGAAAAGATTGCGAGAACTTTAAAACACTCATTTTATTACCCAGTAAGCACAAATGGGTTGAGCTACATACATCCAAGAACGGCATTTAGAATTACTACATTGTGGGTTGAATACTCTATTGATGGATTTAAAGGAAAGTTTCTGAATCATAAATGCAAGAAAAACAGAATGTCAGAAAAGTAACTGAAAAATGTATCAGGTGCAGAAACACCGCTAAGGCAATTAAGACAATTCCTGTTGCATTGCCCGAAAACCGAATCAGAAATGCATCAGCGTTCGAAATTTGTGGTCTTGATTTTGCTGGTCCACTTGTTCTGAAGAGAGGAGCCAAGAACTGGATTGTTCTGTACACCTGTGCAGGCTTTAGAGCTGTTCATTTGGAACTGGTGCAGTCTTTGTCAACTAAGACGTTTTTACTCAACCTAAGAAGATTTACAGCCCATCGAGGGCGACCTCTAATCATTTATAACGATAATGGGAGTAATTTCGTCGGCACAAATAATCTTTTAACTCGATTGACTGGAAAGTAATGACTACAAAGATAATTCCTCCTACCGCGGCTTGGTGGGTTTCTGGGAATGCGCTTATACAGTCATACAGTCACAGTTTATACAGTATACAGCGCTTATACAGTCAACTTTGATTTGTGATTGCGAGTCCATAATTAATGCAAGGCCTATTACATACATATCAGAAAATCCAGATGACTTGCAGCCTTTAACTCCAGCAATGTTCCTGCAACCTATTCAAGAAGTGAGCGTTCCTGATCTGGATCATATAGACAAAGTGAATTTCACAAAAAGAATTCAATACCAACAACGTCTTGGAGAAAATTTGAGACAGAGGTTTAGAACAGAGTACAACTACTGCTCAAACAATCTTCAAAATTTCCAGAGTAGTCGCTAAAAGTTGGTGATATTGTCTTAATTGAAAATATCAATCAAAAACGTATGTTTTGGCCACTGGGGCGTGTAATCCACATTTACCCTGGTAAACACGGTAATAGTAGATTAGTGCGTTTGAAAACTGCTTATGGAGAATTACTCAGACCTGTCCAACGTATCTATAGTTTAGAAATTCAAGCTTCAAGTAATTCAAACGAGAAGAGGAACTTTCAAAAAAGGAGTCGGAGATTGTTCACGAATTTCTTATGGAGTAAATCACCAGAAGTGGTCGGAACATTAAAACGCCTACTAAATTCAAGGAATATGATCTTTAAACTTAGATTTTGTAATTTTATAATATAATTTTGATATAATATCTTTTATCGAAAGGTGGGAGAAAGTTGCATTATTAATGTGATTGAAAGCGCCACCTATTTATTATCGTTGAATTAAGTTGTTCTTGAATAGCAACATTGTTGATATATCTGTTCTGGTATGTTGTGAATCGGGAAATTCCCATTCTAAGTAAGCAGCAGTTAAGTTACGTTAATAAAATGGATATTAAACGAAGTTGGATTTCGAGTCAAAACAGTTTTATCCAACGTAGATAAGTGGAAGATTTGCAATAAAGCTTTCTTTAAAAATCCATACCAAATACACACATTCTATTTAAATTTTCTATTCAAGTTATTGCACACATATAAAGAAAACATTTTATGTTAAAGAAAGCTTAAATCCAATTTTAATAATATAAATAATACGTACATTTAACAGTATATATTGAACACTGAAAACAGAAAAAATTCAGGATATATGAAATACACATTGTGCTTATAAAAATCTTCTAGAAGTTCATTGAACTTAAAATTACCAAATACTATACGTACCTATTTATATTTAAGGCATTTTAAATTTCTAATACCAATACCAAATTTTATTTTTACGCACTTTTAAAAATTTTCTTAATTATTCGCCAATGAGCTATAGTGTTAAAACTCAAAAGAATTGTTTTATATGCTGATACATGCAAATAATGTTATATATTTCAGAGAAAAATATAATCAAAATGTAGCATAAGAACGTCAAAGTAAATTTCTCATCAAAGACAAACTTTCATCTTTATTCTACTTGTATTCAAGAACATAAAATTTAGATGAAGCACAAAAGTAAGGAAACAAACCAATAGCACTGCAATTGCATATAACATGTAACCTAAAATTGACTAACATAAAAAATACACAGTAAATAATTATACAATTTTCATCCTTTAAACCCAAATTATGATGATTCATAATTTTTTTTTAATTTTGCTAAAGCACATAACAGGAAATTTTAATGTTTGATAACAGCTACACAAATTATGAATGTAATATTTTAAACACACGCTCATGACTTTCACAAATATAATGCAGGTTTATTCACTACCACTAATTTTCTAAATAATAAAACTGTTTTAGGAATACATTGAACTTTTTCTTACACATTTTTAGTCTTTCCTCATTAAAAAGTAAATTAGGCACATTACATACATTTCAGACACAAATACTTGCATATTATATCATGGTGTGTGTGTGAAGAAAATGCGAGTTATTTGACCACTTACATATCACCTTTTTTTTTTGCAACAATTATCTACAACTGGTGCTACTGTTTTGAGAGACAACTGTAATATTACTGGGCTTTAACAACAACAGCAACCAAAAAAAAAAAAAAAAAAAGGGAAAAAAATTAAATGCTTTATTACCAGATAGTACTCAAGTAAACAATATGTGCAAAGAAAATTTATTTTGACAACAGTTACATTATTCTAAGAAAGCAAAAAATAAATTGTTGATTTTAAGATAATATTCAAATGCTAAACTGTATGTAGTTTCTAAACATTACTATAAGAGAAGTGAGGAATTAATGCTATAAATCTTTGAATTTTGACCATAAAAACAGAAAATTCACACATCGTATTAAAATCTCAAAAAAATATAACATATTGACATTAAAAAATTAAACTGATTATGATTCGAGAACCAAATACTTTGTTCAAAATAAATGTTGATTACATTAGCTAGCATAGAAATTTTAAAAAATCTCAACAAATTTACAGAAAGAACATCATACTCTACACTCACTACTAACAACACATCAACTAGCAAGCAATGAATTTCTACTCTAAAAACAATTATACATTACCTTATACGTTTAGATTATTTTAATGAATTACAGAGCTTGCTTCTTCCATCAAAAGATTCATCAGTAGATTGCATTATTTTATAACCTTCGGAAAGCTCCTTCTGTAAACCAGTAATTAAAAATTGGAAATAATTTTCCATCACCTTCTTTTGGAGACAAAGAAAGAGTCGCATTGCAATTTTCTGTCGGATGTTATTTTCCCTTCCAAATGATTAAATTCAGTACAGCTTTCCTTTTCAACTTTTGTTCAATTAAATCTTTATTTTGTTCATATAAAATATCAGTAATTTTTCTTTCGATTTGATTATTTCATTTTGATTCATATATCTGTTTACTTTTCCTAACCTAAAAAACCTGCACATATTTAGTAGGTGTAATACCTTGAACTTTCAGTTTTCAGTTTTGGTGCAGGGAAGGGAGAATTAATTTCACGTTGAAAGTAACTTGCAATAATATTGGTCTCTGGAAAATGCTTGGCTGCAGCACCACGTGTAAAATGGGAATCTAGTAGTGAGCTGGCATTTTCCTAAAGCTGGCCAACTTGCTTTTTGAATACAGTAAATAAACATTACTATTGTTTGTTCTATTATCACGGCAGTCAAACACCAGGTTGTACAAGCTTTAGACATACTTTCCTGTTTAAATCACTTTCTTGTTTAAGATTCATCACTTTTCATCATCACTTTCTTGTTTAAGGTTTGAGAAGGATCTTCTTCTAATGATTCTAACGACTGGTCAGACTCCCATTTTACACGTTTTAGACAAACATCGGTTTTCTGTTTAAGGTTTTGATTATTGAAACGAGGATCTTCTGGCAATGTAAATGATACTTTATTTGCGGTAACTGCTGGTTGGTCAGATTCTAAAGAATAAGAAACACATTTCTCAGTAATGAAAATTTGAGGTGCACTATTATTTTCACGGTTATATTGAATCTCTAAATTTTGAGTGTAACTGCTACCTGAATTAAGTCTGTGATGCTGAATTATGCTGAATCTCCAGACTGTGGCGAGAATTTCCAGAGATAAGAATATGATGACAAGGAGACAGAGGAATGGCCTTTTCCACAGATGAGGAAAGTTTCTTTTGTTTCTTAGAGCTGAATGCAGGGTTTGGAGTGTCCAATGTTTGCCAGGTTTTACTGCAAGACTGCTCAACTTCAACTGAGTTTAATTTACCTGAATTTGTTTTATTTGGACTATTATCAGACTTACGAGAACTTGTAGAACTAACGATAACAGTTTCTCGATCAAAAGAATTGCTCCTTTTTCTTTTGATTTGTAAACTTTCAGGTACTTCCTCAGATTTTCTATGAAAATCGTCTTCACAAAAAAGGTTGTCATATTCATTACGAGTAAGAGATTTATTTGGACTATTATCAAACGTATGAGAACTTGAAGAACTCATGATAACAGTTTCTCGATCAAAAGAATTGCTCTTTTCACTTCTGATCTGTAAATTTTTAGGTACTTCCTCAGACGTTTTATGAAAAACGTCGTCATAATCATCACGAGTAACAGCCATATCAGCACTAGAAACGTTATTATAGCTCTTACATGAAATATTACGCAAGATAAAATCGGCAGTTTTCTTTAAATAATCGGTTTTTATATTACAAGCGAAACATCGATTCATGAAAATATCATGAATAAATTTCTGATTTTTCCCCCCCTATACCCAAAACTGAAACAAAAGTAAAAGTTTGATGCAATGTCCTTGTGAACGCAGTATCCAAACTTTTCTAGCTTAAATTATAAAATTTCATACACAGAAGCAGCATGGAGTATTTATAAAACACAATAACTTGTCATTTCCGGAACCTATGCTTTCTTATCTTTACATTTTCTCTTTAGTGGATGGCAGGAAGATTTCCTTTTTATAACTTGAGATCTCAGGAGAGTTCAACAACAAAGTCACTGGTCCGGCATCATCTAATACACAGGTTCTCCATGAAGCAAGCAGGAGCTGTAAATCTTCTTTGGAATCCCAGTTAAGCCAATATATTTGTCAGACCTGAAAATAAATTTTATTTTAATTTAAAGTACACTATATCAAATAGTTTTACATATAATAAATAATTTTATATAAGTAAAGATATTAAACTATTAAATAATTATCATTTGAAAGATTCTTCCTATCACAAAGAGTATGCTGAACTGGGAACAAAGCTGACATGAGCCAACATATTTACTCCTTTTCATGTACTTTTCAACCCCAGACTTATTCTTTAGAATCTGCTGCAGTAATTTGAATGTATGTGTCCTATTTTATTAACTTCAAAAATTACTGCTCAATGAGGTTAACTTTGTTCATCACTTTACAATTACTTGGCATTTCTATTTATAATTTTTGTTAGGACGAATAGGTGTTATTCTGAAAGTTTTTCAGAGAAAAAAAAAAAAAAATCTTTCGTAATAAGGCTTTTCAGTACAGTTTAAATATTTATAAGGTATTTCTCCCGCCTTCGTAGTGTAATTGTCTGCACGCTGGGCGCGTATTCCAGAGGTCCGTGGTTCGATTCCCGGCGAGGGCGTTGCTCGTTTTTCATCTCTCCTGCTTCCAGTTAACCTAACGTCTCTACATATTATTAGAAAGTTTCTTAACAAAAGACGTTATGACTCAATGTAGCTCTACCAGTGAGTAGTGAGTTACTGGAAACCATTACGTACAATTCTCATTCCATTCTAATATATTCAGATTATACGTTCTTTCATATCCAAATCATGTTTTAAAATATAATGATTCTTAATAATAGAATATTTAAAAACTCCGAATATAATTTTTAATAATTTTCTAAAGCTGTTATTTTTTTTGGGGAGGGGGCGGGCTGCTAAAGCAACTAAAATTAATTGGTGGGCTGACACAATGTGTTCGTTTATTAACAATACGAATTAATAAACGAAACTTCATAATAATATAGACACTACATAACATATAATTCCCCGAAATTATCAAAACACAGATTACACAGCACCACACTGATGAAAAATAATTCAAACAAATGAAAATGAATTTAAATAGTTCTTATACGTTAAAAGACGGAAGGAAAAAAAAAAAGGAGAAATAAGACAAAAGGAAAGCAACGGAAAAAGCAATATATTTGATCAACGTTTCTTAAATTATTTTCATTCATTACTCCCTTTTCTACTGAGATTTTTTTCGACTCTCGATATTAAATATAATATAAATTAATACTTTCCAATTAATAATTTATTTCTTTGGTAAATAATATACGTATGAAAAGTAGTAGTTTTAGGATTTGTTTCAAGCATATAAAATTTAATGAAAGAAATTCAACATTTAATGAGGCAGATGTGCTCGACTGCATAACAAATTAAATTCCGATGAAATATTTGACTCTGCTGGATGTAAAGCATATTCAGTACTTTTCAGTGTTGAACAATATTTGGATTTAACAAGCGTTAAAGCTGAAAAACATCATTTCATATAAGTAATGCCATTTCAAGAAACTGTGCGAAAATCACTCTTAGCTCCGACCACTCATGGATTTTTGTACAATCTCAGGTGTTAAACCTGAGTCGCTCGATATTTCACCAAATTCCTCCTGGGCTATATATGGCAGATGATTACATACCATTCATGCTAATCAAAAATGATTTTTGAATTCAAGGTAATTTTTTGAAATAATTCCGATGTATAAAACATTTGTAGAGCTGTGCCTCTAAAACTTTTTTAAGTGACTAACTATAAAACATTTTCTACTTAAATTTTAACAAATATTATCATCATTATTGTTATTATTATTCAATTATAAAATTGTTGGAAACATTTCCAAAGAATCGTTTTCCATCATCTTCTTCCAAATGTTGAACTTTTAAATAAAACTTTCAATTTTATCATTCCAGCTTACTATATTGCTATTATTTCCTTGAATAGATCATTTAATTTCTCAAATATATCTGGCAAATAGCACAGCTTTGCTAGCACTCATTTGATAGCCTTCAGTCATAAGAGCAGCAAGATCAGATTTTTGTTCAGGGAAATATCTAATAATTTCGTCTTTTAATTAGAATAGGCTTCTTACGTTAAACGTTACCCTCTTGACATCCATCTTAATTCTGCGTGTAACAATAAATTTTTGTAGTTTGAGTCTATATCTTTCCAGAGATTTGAAAATAAAGGGTTACTAAGGCCACGCTTTTTAACAAAGTTTATAATTTTGGCAGCATCCTGAAGTAATCTTTCAATTACGTTGCTATTTTTTTCCTGCAAATGCTTCTCTAATGGATTATTAATGTGCAAAAGTTACATACTATTAATCCATGTTAAATTATCATTGCCAGTATCTTTCCCCCCCCCCAATGGCTGGCACGTGCTTATGTCGGTATTGACCACTCCATCCATGCCTTCTCCGGGATTCAAACCCGGGCCCTTCGGTATTGCAGTCAGGCTCCCCTCGGAGCTCATAGCAATCAGAGCAGCTCTTCTCTACCTGAAGAATAATCCCACAGTGCCCAATATCATCTACACAGACTCAGCCTCAAGCCTCGCTGCGATAGCTGGAATTCGTTCTCGCAGTCCTATCGTCCTATCTCTTACTCTTTGGTTCCTTCTGTAAATATAGGTCCTATCTCTTACTCTTTGGTTCCTTCTGTAAATATAGGTCCTATCTCTTACTCTTTAGTTCCTTCTGTAAATATAGGTCCTATCTTTTACTCTTTGGTTCCTTCTGTAAATATAGGTCCTATCTCTTACTCTTTGGTTCCTTCTGTAAATATAGGTCCTATCTCTTACTCTTTGGTTCCTTCTGTAAATATAGGTATATTGGTAATGATATATGTTGTGTAAAGTACTTCACAAGATTTCGTTCATAAGAAAACAAATTAATGCAAACTGACATTTGTGAAAGAACATTTTAGTCTAAGAAATTAAAAAATAGTCTCTATATGAAATTGTCTAGCGAATTAAGTTGAAACTGGACTAAGTTAAAAAAATGTGTTAACACTATGCGTTAGAAATAAATGTATATCAATAAAACAAACTTTCAAGAGATGAAATTGTAACCAATGGGTAAAATCGATGATCATTCATCTCTCATTCGATACTGGAAATGTTTATCTTATAAATTTTTTTTCTACATGTAACGTCAAATTTCGTCAATTTCACATGAAAGTCGTTCATGAAGGCAGAAATATCCGTACTTAGTGTAGGAAAAGGTAATAAAGTGAAAATTTGCATAGTCGGGACATTTAAAGTGATTTACAATGCATTCAATTAGTACAAATTACTGAATTAAAAGGTACTGAGCATTCAGAATAATAAGAAAGAATTTTGTATGAGTACATGAAAAAATGAATATAGCTCTAAAATGATGGATGAAAGTTGAGATTTTATTCTAAAAATTCGGAATAGAAAGAAGCACCATTAAATGCATTAACAGAAACACATAAACAAATAAGTTTCATAGCCCATAGTAATTCCGCAGCTAACACTTTGAATGTGATGTAGAATGCATTCAATTAGTACAAATTACTGAATTAAAAGGTACTGAGCATTCAGAATAATAAGAAAGAATTTTGTATGAGTACATGAAAAAATGAATATAGCTCTAAAATTATGGATGAAAGTTGAGATTTTATTCTAAAAATTCGGAATAGAAAGAAGCACCATTAAATGCATTAACAGAAACACATAAACAAATAAGTTTCATAGCCCATAGTAATTCCGCAGCTAACACTTTGTCCTTAGTTACGAAGGAGTTTAAATTTGATGATTCAGCCATTGGCACCGGAGATTATTGTGCTTCAGAACTGTTTTTATCCGGACAATTTTTTTAAAAAATTTTTTCTGAGTTCATCATCATAAATATGATTTTCTTATGCTTTAGACTGTTTATGTGGCTTGGTGACTGCTTTCCTTCCCATGTAACTGAGCATGTATTTTTTTTTTTTTTTTTTTTTTTTTTTTTTGGGACAAAACGTACATTTTGCCATGTTAGGAGCTTCTTCAATAAGTTGCAACCATGGACTCCACTGAGGATTGAGATTAGAATTTGCCCAATCTGAATTAAAAATGTCCCCCCCCCTTTTTTTTTTTTTTTTTTTTTTTTTTTTTTTTTCCCAGACATTTTACAGCTTAAGGAAAGAAAGAATAGGAATTTAGGAATGTTTAAAAATAAATTCATGTACTTTATAACTATATAGTAGCAAACATTAAGTAAAAAGTACGTGAACTAAATTTCGTGGTGGTATGTCATCGTAATGATAAAATTAGTTTCACGAATATGGCAGAGTAAATTGCCTGCAATTTGAAAGCATTAACTAATAATAAATAAACTTAGAAGGAGGAAGCCACATCAAATGACATGAATAACATTATTTACTTAAAGCTTGAAAAAGATTAAAAGTTGAATTACAATAATCAACGGTATTTTGACGAATATAGGTATATTAAATTGATTATTATTATTAAAATTCTTACTGCAAAATGTCAAATGAGACATTTATTAAAAAGGTTTAAAAGATTTTGTTTTGCACAAGAATTGGCGGGGAGCGAAGGAAAGGCTGAACAAAATCAGAATTTTTAAGAGCGAGAAGGATTCATTACTTACTTTTACTACACGATATATGTAAAAAATTTGATGTGTTAATCACATGACTTCCTTGTACGGAATACTAAATTATACGCATTTTTTCTTGCATTTCATTTAAACTTATTGGATTGAATTAAATCTATTTCGCCGACAGCGCATAAACCACAATAGAATAAATGCATTCTTTAAAATTCACTCTAGTATTTGTTTACCATAGCGACACTCTGGCGCTAGATTCACTTAACAGTATTATATTTCGTTCATATTATAACTCAGAATGCACAAAATTTATATCATTTAAAGAATAGAATTACCTAATCATTGCCACATGTTCTATTCAAATACTATAATAAAGCTAGAATGATGTATAAAAGAAATTAAGCAAATAAAACAAAAAAAAGAAATAGTTTTTCACAGACGATTGAGTATTTCTCATTCAATTAATTCAGTTCTCACTTCGGGAGAAGGCAAAAATACATAAAAACTCAAAATATCTATATTAAAAATTACGAAGTAAATCTTAAACACTTATTTCCTCGAAAAAATTTCAGAAAGGATTAAGCATGATTTAATTGGCAATAATAAATGAAGGCGTTATCTTTGTTGTTGCGAAGCTAATTTTCTCTAGATTGGCAACAAATCCACTGCTGTTTCAAGTGTAAACAATCAATGTCCGCCATAAAAAAAGGCCTAGCGGCACTTAAAACAACTTTAAAATTGTTGATAATTCTAAAAATATTGCATACAGATTTACTAAAGGCTTAAAAACCTTAACCGGAAGATAAAACCAACATAATTCAAAAAAAAAAAAAAAAAAAAAAAAAAATGTACAATTAAAGTGAAAAATGTACAATTTACAAACATATAAGAGTAAAGAAACCGAGATCACTGAGCCGGGTAACAGAGCGGATATATATATAAATATATTTATATACGTTTGGTGCGGCCGATTGCAACCAAAATACGAGTGCACATCTGCATGTTATAGCAGTCTTATATACAAAATTTCAACGTTCTGAGGCTACTCGTTTTTGAGTTATGCGAGATACGTACGTACGTACGTACATACGTTCGTACAGACGCCACAAAAAATTCTCTTCACAATTAATTTTAAAGCAGTTTTATAATTTTTTTGGAGGAAACGAGTCTTTTATTCTGTCCTTACGTACAGATATCACGCAAAAACATCGTTAAATTGCATTCGATAGCGGTCAAAATGGATATTTTCGTTGAAATATGCTGCCTGAAACTTTTCGCGATTACAATACTTCCTTTTTACTTCGTACAAGGAATAAAAATGGGTTGCATGCATTATTCTATTTATCGCGTTTGTTTTTTAGTTCGGCCGTAAGTTTCGTCGTTGTTTGTTTCTTGAAAATGAAATTTTAAATGCAAATTATCTAAAAATCAAAACAATGAAAAATCAGGTTCAGAGCAAATAAATAGTTTGGCATTTACTAAGCAAAGTATCTTGCATTTCCTTGCATAATTTCGAAGTCCGATAATCATAATACAAGTATATCAACGCCGCCAACAATAAAGCTTAACATTTCAATTTGATTTTTTTTAATAATACACAATAATAGGATTCAAAAAGCATCAATAGATTTCTTTTAACTTTAAAAATGCGTTACATGAATTCTTATCATTTCCACAAGCAAATGCGATAGAATATTAAGTAAACATACATTAAAAAAATATTTAATAAAGTGTAAAATATTATAAACTTTCGCTTAAAAGATTTTTTAACTGAAGCTGATAACAGAAAAACAAGTTCTCTAAACTAAAATGCAGAATTTTCTTTCTTTTCAACAAGCAGGGATCACACTTGTTCATCGCAAGAATATGCGAGTTACGCTTACTGGATTCTGGAGGTTACTGGAAACCAGAGATGCTGAAAGACAATCTGATTGGCGTCGCGAAAACTGCTCCACGCCAGCTGCCGGAATGAGGCTGACGCGATAAACTCATTCATCATGAAAGTGATCCGCTTCCAACGTTGGCGCAAAAATCGCTTTTTGGGGGATCGCCGTATGAAATTCCCTTAATTTTCCAGGTTTCGGCTAAAATATTTGAATTCCCTGATATTATTGGTCACTTTTCGAATTCCCTGACTTTTTCCGGCTTCTGATGGCAGCAGTTTTAGAACGTTCCGTGATTTTAATGCTTGTAAGAAAATAAGATGAGTCAGATTCCAATTATAAGGAAGCCTAATTTGAAAAGGAAAGCGCAAGTGATTTAGATAGCGAATCAATGTCTCCTATCCTGATTAAAAGGGGGCCTTGTCGATCCAAGACAATAAAAACAGGTTTGCCAGGATAAAGAGCCTAAAAAGGAATATCACTGTACAGTTGTAAATAAAAATGAACAAATTCAAAATGTTGTTGAGGAAAGCATTAATCATACGGTGCAAGAAGCATTAAATGGACCATATGGCTGAAAACTGGCATAATGCCATGCTGTCAGAACTCCCTTGTTCAAGAAAAGGCTTGGAAATAAGTAAAAGGACCTGAAAACAAGAAAGTTATTGGTAGTAAATAGGTTCTTAAATTAAAATACAATCATGACGGCACTATCAAAAAATTCAAAGTACACTTTCTTGTTTTCAGATCGTTAAAAGGGTGTACTAAAATCCCTGGTCTCGATTTCACTGAAAACTTCTACCCTGTTGCTAGATTAAGTTCCATAAGAACAGTTTTAGCCTACGCTGTAGAACACAGTCTGAAAGGTTACCAATTAGATTTTGTAATGGCCTATGTCAATGGAAATTTAGATGAAGAAATCTATACGGAAATTCCCGAAGGTTTTCGGGATGAAACTAATTCGGATAAAGTGTGTCTTTTAAAAAGATCATTATACCGTTTTAAACAGTCAGAACGTCAATGGTACAAAAAGTTAGATGAAAAATTAAAATGAAATTTAAATCTCCTAATTCAGATAATTATGTTTATATTAAAAAGACGTCTAACAGTGAAACTATTATAATTGTTTATGTCGACGATCTTATCGTTTTTACCAATTCTAAGTAAACGTGTGAAACAATTCGCGATAGTTTAGCTTCCGCTTTCAAAATGAAAGACTTGAGAAATTGCATTGTTGCTTAGGCATATAATTTTGCCAAAATGAGAATTTAATTAAAATTTCTCAAAAAAAAAATACGTTGATGATATTTTAAATCGGTATAATATGCAAAATGCTAAGTCCTATAGATATTAACAAAATATTATCAAAAGAGATGAGTGCTAAAAACGAAACGAAACCGCTGACATGAAAAATATTCCATTTAGAAATCTGATAGGATCACTAATGTACCTTTCAGTAGCTACTAGACCAGATATCACATACGCCATAAATTTCTTAAGTCAATTTAACAACAATCCCGGCAAAGAACATTGGCATGCTGCGAAAAGAATACTTCGATATCTAAAAGGAACCCAAAATCAAGGACTAATTAATACGCAAACAGGAAAATCACTCACCGCCTTTGTGGATGCAGATTAGGCATCAAATGTCGATGATCGAAAGTCCCACACAGGTTTTGTATATTATACACAAAGTAGTTCAGCCATAACTTGGGAATCACGAAAACAACGCAGTGTAGCTCTATCTTCAACGGAGGCGGAATATTAGGCTTTGTCTTAGGCCGCCAAAGAAACCGTCTACCTACGTCGTTTCCTGAAGAAGCTGGGTTACAACACAGAAAATCCAACAACAATATACTGCGACAATCAAGGAGCTCAAATTATGAAGAACTGGGTGTTTCACTCCCGTACAAAGCACATAGACATTCGCCATCATTTTGTGCACGAAGTATATGAGCGCGGTGAATTGGATAGTGCAGTACATACCTAGCAGTGATGGGAGCTGATGTGTTAACCAAACCCCTGACTCCTGTTAAACATCAAAACTGTTGTACAATAATAGGATTGAACAATGTTTAATATGTATTTTGTTTTACTTTTCAGGAATAGGAGAATCAGCCTCGAAAGGGGGTATGTTGGCAACCGCCGTTGATTACCTAGTGCATGCCCATAATAAGCAAGTTCTCTGCTGTGCAGTGCTTTTCTATGTAGTTAGTCAACGTCAATGGTGAGTATCGCACGTAAGCGAGAACTGCAAAGCACTGTGTAATCAGATATCTTAAGTCTATTGTTCTATGTCTTCATAGCATAAATAAATGTTTGGCATGTAGATGGAAAACGTCATTTTATTCTACAGTCTTCTCGAAGAATTATTAATTTTTTAATTTTTATTTTTTTATATATTTTAAGTATGTGGTATGAAGACTGAAATTTTGGTAGGAAGTTACTGGGTATATATGTGTTTCCTGTGTAACGTAATTGTGCTCTGTAGTAATAGAATTCTTACGAGCAATGTATTTGAGATACATAAGCAGTGATATGCATTCTGTTTATTCCCCATTGCTGCAAACCTTTCCACATTGCTGGAAATAGACTGTAGGGTAAACTATCACTATTTATCACTACTTTGTAGTGACATTAGGTATTTTGGGGGGGTCAGGAGACATGAAAAATTAGCAACGCCTTCGTCGGGAATCGAATCACGGACCTCTGGATACGCGCCCAGTGTGCAGACCACCACACCACGAAGGCATGCCAAGAAGGCCTGAGAAATACCTTATACACTCCCCTCTTTCAAAGGGCGATTGGGGTTTTTAGGCTAACCAGTCACCAAATCCTGGGTGTGGAGAATCATCGCAAACACCCTTTTAGTTCGGGCACCACTGTACAGACATTAGGTATCTTTTTTCAGAAGCAGGAGATTTGAAAAATTAGCAACGCGTTCGCAGGGAATCGAACCACGGACCTCTGGATACGCGCCCAACGTGCAGACCACCACACCACGAAGGCATGCCAAGAAGGCGGGAGAAATACCTTATAACTTTTTTAGTGAGTTGAAAGCAATTTTTGAAGCCAGTCTTTTATTACATTGAATATATATACCAGCACGCTTTGTTGAAACATATATGTGTAAACTGTGTCTGAGAGTTGTTAACTGTGATTATTTTATTGAGAAATTCTTTAAATAAGAATTTTAACTCATTTATTTAAAAATTTCTGTCTTTGAAATACTGCTGATGATTATGAATGATTTACATATATAAATTAGTGAGAAAGTTAAATTTGCTTACAAAATATAAGTGTTTTAGTGATATGCACAGCATTTAAAACAGGAAACCTGTCACAATGTTCCTAAGATTGATCACCTCAGAAAAGACTAGTACTTTTTAAGAACATAATTAAATAATGGTATTGAAGCATCACTATAATCGTTCTTTAAGTTAGCTACCTCCTTAGTAATTTTTTGATTGTATTTAATATTAGCTAGACTAATTATCGAGAAAATTAAACATGGCTATTATTAATGTAGAGTAGGTTATTTGTATATGGATACAAAGCTCTAGAGTAGAGTAGGTTATTTGTATATGGAAACAAAGCTCAAGAACTCTATCTACCTAGCGGGTTTGATTTGGTTTATTGAGGTTACGGCAAAACAAACTAGAGCTATCTGCCCACGAAAAGGGATGACTTTCTAAGGAAACTGGCTCATGCGGGTTTGATTTGGTTTATTGAGGTTACGGCAAAACAAATAGAGCTATCTGCCCACGAAAAGGGATGACTTTCTAAGGAAACTGGCTCATATACACTTTACACATGAGGAAAACCATGAAAACGTCCATACAGCCAGCTCGTTCACCTAGAATCGAACCCAGATCAAATCTACTCAATGGGAGAGATGCCTTCGTAGAGGACTTTCTATAGGAAACTAACTTGTATTCACGTTACACGTAGGAAAAACATGAAAACCAACCATGCAGCCAACCCATTTGTTAAGAACGAACTACCAGCAATCTTTAATCGTTCGGCCATTGGTAGGGCTATGAATGTAAAGACCTTATATATTTTTTACTTATATTATTGGTCGAAATTTTAGATTATCATAACTGCCTTTAAATACAGAGATTCGTTTACTTTTCATGCTGTTAATCTTACGATTGGTTTTATAATATCTTATTTCTCTCTTCGCCTTTGATTCTATACCCATGTTGAACTCGTTGCTAGGGTAAGGTCAATTAATCTCATACAATATGAAATTACAGGTATAGTGTTTTCATGATTGGAAAATCTGTTTTCAGCATCATTTTGATGAATTTGGTGAATGGTTTAAATGTCCATTGAGATTCGTGATGATTTCGGAAATAAAGGATTTAACCACTGTAAAGCTCATTAAAAAAAAAAAAAAAAAAAAAAAAAAAAAAAATACTGATCTCTGCTGTTCAGAATTTGAGAATGTTTAAGTCTTATATCGCTGAAAGCGCTGACTGTATGTTCTCTTACTTATAGAAAGGGTGTAAAAACACAGACTGTGTTAGGACTGAAATGAGAGGATATTTCTCCGAACAGGCTGAACTGTGAATAAAATTATTGTATTTTCTCCTCTAAGGCGAAAACGGGAAAAAAAAAAAAAAAAAAAATTAAGGCGGTTTTGGGAACGAGCTCAATTATCACTAAACCTTTTTGGAGGACATCTTTAAATGATTTTTTTTCACTGATGTGCCCTCCTGGACTATAGAAGGTTAGTCCAGGATGGCACATCAGTGAAAAAAAAGCAGTTTTTGCTGCGAGCACAATGTAATTACACATTCCAATAATATGTTTTACAGATGAAAGTACAACGAAAGATCAATACAACATGAATGTGCATCATATTTTGATTTTCGATATATATAAATGAACATGATGCGTAAGCACATTTTATTTATTGTATGTAACTTCGCATTATGTTTTAATATTTCATGTTTTCTAGTAATATCAGGAATCGGTTTCTGTTTTCATAAAATTGCTTCTGTTACCTTAGTCACAGTAACTGGAATTTCACGTGTTTACGAAACATTAAAATTTCAAATAAGAGAAATCTCAAAAATATAAAATAAAAATCATAAAAAGAAGCGCAGTTTAAATTGCTAATTAAGCTTTAAGGCATTTCTCCCGCCTTCTTAGCATGCTTTCGTTATATAATGGCCAGCACACTCGTATTCAAGAGATCCAGGTTCGAGTCCCGGCGAGGCATTGCTCATTTTTCATGTACTTCTGCTTCAAAATAGCCTAATGTCTCTACAGTGGCGCCCGAACGAAAAAGGTGTATCCACCAGAATCTGGCTACTCCCTATTCGCCCTTAAAAAGGTTAAGTATATACAGTACAAAGTCCGCAATCTAGACTCTTCGGGACTTCGGCGATTCCGGATTATAGATCATCAATTTAAATCTGGTAAGATGGCATGCAGAAATTATACAACTAAAAATATGAAACCGTAATTTATGAATAAAGAGCAATTATGATGTAAAGAGTATCAAAATTTAAAAAAAAAAAAAAAAAAAAAACTTAATATTCATTTGCTTACTTAAGTAAACATTTCTTCCAATGTAAGTTGTTTAAGTTGCTTCGTTTTTGTGCTAATACTTTCTCTTTAATTCTATAAACAGACATAATTTCTTGTTCAGTTACAAAGTTCCACTGTTCAAGTCCTGCAATTGCTGTGTCGAGAATACCGACTAACTTGTCAATCGAAATTTTTTCTTTTTCAATAACGTTCTCTGTTACTTTCTTCATTATCGGAAGGGCGCATGGGTAAACGCTTTACTGGCTTTACGCGCATGCGTAAGTTTGTGGCTTTGATGTCCGGATTATAGATCATTCCGGATAATGGAAGTCCAGATTACAGACTTTGTACTGTATAAAGTATTTCTTCCTCCTTGTTAACATGCCTTCGCCGGCACACTCGGCGCGTATTTCGAGAGGTCCGAAGTTCGAGTCCCAGTGAGGGCATTGCTCATTTTCCATGTCTTCTGCTTAAAATAACTTATGTCTCTACAAAGCAAATCTTCATATAGATAACTAAGATAATGCTGACTATAAAGTAGTCCATTTCTTAATTAAAATGTTACAAATGTGAAAACGAAATGCTTACATTATATTGTAATTAGTACAGTAGGGTTAACATAAAAATATATGGTCAAATAAACGTTAAAACTGTATCACTGGAAAATTCAACAGAGATTAATATTAAAAACCTATATACGAAATATCGTCTATTCTCTTTGAGTGTAAAATCATCATTCAGAGTAACATGCATTTTAAGGTGATTTGAAGAATTCACAAACGGTGATATACTAATCATCCAGGTAACAACAATTTCCGTGAAATCCTACCTTACACTGAACCCAAACCGAAAAAAAACTACTCAACACTAAAGCGACGAAATCAATCCATCACTTTCGTTTGTTATACCATAATTTGACAATATAAATGTTCCCAAATCGTTCTCCCCTATTATCTAAAATCTCCAAATTTCTCTCCTAGTATCTAAATTTTCTCGCCTCCTAAACCTGTTAACTTACATGACTCTGATATGTGCACTAAAGGGATAACAACCCAAACTAAAAAAAGATAATATTTCGTGAAAATATGAAACTTACTTGCGTTTCCACGGATATTCGTTGGGAAATATTCATAGATTAACATCAATAAATCTGAAAATATAATAATTAAGTAATATGTTTTCTGTTACGGTTAAAACTATTCGAAAAAAGAAACTCATAAACATAATTCTTTTTCGTCTTCTGATTGTTTAGCAGTTAAGCAGAGACTTCGTCTGTATCGCGACTTTTCTTTGATTTTGATTTGAAAGGATATTGATTATAAGAAGGAAGTTAATTATAAATAGGAAATTATAATTAATTAGAAATAGAAAATTATAATTAATTAGTAGTTGTAATTAAATTATTAGGAAATTATAATTAATTAGTAGTTGTAATTAAATTATTAGGAAATTATAATTAATTAGTAGTTATAATTAATTATAAGTTGAAAGGAAATTAATTATAAGTACAAGACCGGTGTTAGACATTTTTCCGCTGGCGCCTTACTAAATTCTTAAATTCTAAAAATTTTCCCTCGCCTATATTTCGCCACCCGGGGCAACCGCACTGGTTGAACAGGCTCTACAGTTCTCCGGACTTTCTCGGACGTACCAGGGCCGTTTTTAGTAAACGTCTAACACAGAGGAGACCGTGACCCTATAATATGCAAGGAACTTCAGACTGCCTTGCAATGAAAAAAAAAAAAAAAATACTCAGATAATATTTCGGTTAGCTCTGTGCAGAGAACAGCAAAAATGTACACAACGTGTGTTAGAACTTGAAGAGCCCGAACTACCACTCCACAATGCCAAATATCCCAATGATGTGAAAAATTTTATTTTCTATCATCACTCCATGATGTTGTTTCTATGGAACCTCTTCATTTTGAATTTCCTGTCCTTTTCTCCAGTCCGAAATCTGTATCTTGATAAAGGTACCGTGACTCCATATCTGTAGATTCTGTATATTTCATTTCCTGCAACAATATCCACTATTAGTTATGCAATAAAATCTTTCTATTTCTACGTAACTGCCGAGAATATATGACGAAGCCTTCAATAAAAAGAGAGTTATAAAGTTTAAATCGCCAGAGTCGCGAAAAATCGCCAAACGCCGAAATTGCATTTACCTTAACTTTGGATCTCCTGGGTGGATTGTATTGAACTATATGATTACAGAAGAGCCCACTGGGCTATCTGCCTACAGGGAGGGATGCCTTCCTGGATGAAGCTATAGAATAAAATTTCTAACGACAATACTTAGCCAGACAATTCGCGTAGTGGGCGTGTCTTTAGGCGCCTGACATTTTGCATAACTCTGATTGGCTTAGTGACAAACAGGATGAAAGATGTAAAAGGCTTCACTGGTCAGGATCCATTCTCATGGGCGTGGATTTTCCAAACAATGAAAGTAGAAGCAATCTAATTTCACTGCTTTAGACGTATTTCTTTGCGCTAAGTTTTAGAAATCGATGTGACACATTTGGATATGTCAGCGTCTGTTTTATTCATGCCAGCGTAAAAGTTCCGCTTTGCTTTGTTTATCGCTTTATGATAAACCGGATTTCTTGCAAACCTTTAGTATAAGGCTAGAACGAAACTACGAGTGCTTTTAATTTTTACAGTTGTTTTAGTTTCGTGAAAGTTAGTGAAATAAAGTTAGATGACTGTTAATTGAAGAGTTTGTTAGTACTATGCAATCGTTTACTTTGTTTAACTGATTATGGTGCAGTACACAAGAACTAAAGTAAACGCCGATTAATGTGAAAACGTTTGTCCGCGGCTATTTTGTTAACATTAACTGCATAACATTAAACGATGAGAAAAAAATATCTTTCGAAATAGCAATAGAATCTAACTAATTTAATATAAAATAATTAGAAACATATAACTGGCTTTTTCACAGAATTTTAAATAAAATGCAAAAGTTTGTAAATGAATTATTCATTACATCTTTTAATTCAAAAGTTCAATTTTCATGGAAATTACTTGACCGATGTGGTTGGTACCTCTTATCTTAATACTGGAGGCCCACCAGCGGCCGAGCGGTAACGTCGCTGAACACTGGTAGTTCGGTCCGAGGTTCGAATCCCGCGAACGGGCTGGCTGCATGGGCGTTTTCGTGGTTTTCCTCATGTGTAACGTGTATACGAGCCAGTTTCCCTTAGAAAGTCCTCCACGAAGGCATCCCTCAATTAAGGCAGATAGCCCTCGAGTGCTTTGCCGTAATCTAATAAAAACCAAACCAAACTTAACTGGAAGGAACTGGAAAGGCATCGCTCATTAGAGGAAAATCTGCCACTGTTAAAATTCATTCCAAGGTATTCAGAGAAAGCTTTTTTTATTCTGCAGCTTTTTTTTTTTTTTTTTTTTTTTGTTCCTGAAGAAGAAGGACCTGTGTCTGATTTTCCTTCAAATCGACAGTGTCATTGAAAATCTACTTCAAACTAAGTTTTTTTTTCCCCCTTTTATGGGAGGCGCTGATTTTAAATGGATAAGTAAAATCCAAACCAAGATGTTTAGCGCTTTTTGACAACATTTTTCTGTAACTTGGCAATTTTATAATGCACTTTAAACTTATTTCATTACTTTTCATTTGGGCACTTTACTTCGTATTAAAAAATTTATTTCGTAACATTTTGATCACATTAACCGAATTGTTCATAAAAAGGAGAAATATAATTTCCATGTTTCCGTATATAACGGAACAGACCTTCAGCATTCGCTAATAATATCAAAATGATGACATTAATCACGATTACATTAAGCGGCGTCTACTGTACCTGCCGAAAGGATGCCTTCGTGAAGAACTTTGTATGAGGAACTTGCTCGTATTATGCTACACGAAGTTTGTTAGTAAAATATTTCAACGATTAGAATTTAAAATGGTCTCGGAGATTTTTAAACTTATTTTGCATCAAAATGATAGTAGTACAAGCTGTGAAAGTTTTAATTTTCTAACTACGTTTATTTACTGGCTGAAGTGTAGTTTTAGATTTCTGGTTAACATTATCTCTTACAGAAATGTTTGACGCTACTTTCTAACATACAGTTATGAGGTTTGCTATTATCCAACACACATTTGCTTAGATTTATTATCTATGCAGTTACAAAAACATACGTTAGAGGTGATGAACGATGATTCTGAATAAAAAATTAATGAATTCAAATCACTGAAATACAAAGCACTGTATTAGGATTATCAGGCCTTTATTATTTGGAAATATAATCTTTCTTTCCAAACTTAAGAAAATGTATTCAAAAATTTACATCTGCGATACACTGAAGTGACAAAAGTCGTAGGATACCTCCTCATATTTTGTCGGTCCTCCTTTTGCCCGGCGAAGTGCAGCAACTGGAAGTGGCATGGTCTCAACAAGTCGTTGGAAGTCTCCTGAAGGAATATTGAGCCATGCTGCCTCTATAGACGTCCATAATTGTGAAAGTGTTGACGGTGCAGGGTTTTGGGCACGAACTGACCTCTCGATGATGTCCCATAAATGTTCGATGGGATTCATGTCGGGCGATCTAGGTGGCCAGATCATTCGCTGGAATTTTCCAGAATGTTCTTCTAACCAATCGCGAACAATTTTTCCCCGGTGACTTGGCGCATTGTCATCCATAAAAATCCCATCGTTGTTTGAGTACGTGAAGTCCATTGTAAGTGATCTCCAAGTAGCTGAAGGTATCCACTTCCAGTCAATGATCGGTTCAGTTGCACCAGAGGACCGAGTCCATGCCATGTAAAAACAGCCCAGACCATTATGGAACCACCGCCAGCTTGAACAGTGCCTTGTTGACAACTTGGGTCCATGGCTTCGTGGGGTCTGCGCCACACTCGAACCCTACCATCAGCTCTTACCAACTGAAATTGTGACTCATCTGACCAAGCCACGGTTTTCCATTCGTTTAGGGACCAACCGATATGCTTACGAGCCCACGAGAGTCGCTGCAGGCGATGTCGTGCTGTCAGTAAAGGCACTCGAGTCGGTCTTCTGCTGGCATAGCCCCAAAAAGACAAATTTCGCCGCACTGTCCTATCGGACACGTCCCTCGTACGTCCCACATTGATTTCTGCGGTTATTTGACGCAGTGTTGCTTGTCTGTGAACATTGACAACTCTACGCAGACGTCGCTGGTCTCGGTCGTTAAGTGCAGGTGGTCGGCCACTGCGCTGTCTATGGTGGGATGTTATGCCTGAAATTAGATACTCTCGGCACACTCTTGACACAGTGGATCTCGGAATGTTGAATTCCCTAACGATATCCGAAATGGAATGACACATGCGTCTAGCTCCAACTACCATTCCGCGTTCAATGTCTGTTAATTCTCGTCGTGCGGCCATAATCACGTCAAAGCCTCTTCACATGAATAACTTGAACACAAATGAAAGCCCTGCCAAAGCACTTCGCATTTATACATTTTCTACGCGATACTACTGCCATCTGTATATTTGCATATTGCTATCCCATGACTTTTGTCACTTCAGTGTATAATATCTGAAATTTAGGGTCTTGTTTTAACATTTTTAAATATTTACAATATCAACGTTTTTTTCTTTCCCTCCCAAGTGTTTCGTGCATGAAATTACTCTGAATATGCAAGAAACAATTTATTTTGCTGAAATATGATTTTAGGCCATTATATATGCATAGTAAGTAATGGAAATATGAAAATCAGTGCGACTTACTTACACATAAAAAACTGCAAAATGACAGCAAGATATTTGCTTTCAAAACTTAGTTTTTGATTAAAAAATAAACTACCTTTACTTACAGTTAATCAAACTTTTAAATTAACATATAAATATATACATTCAAAAATCCATTTATAACGTATTATACAGCCACCAAATATGCAACCACTGAATATTATTCTGCAATAATTTGTCTTTTTATGCTTAAATTTACTATACATATAGACCATCAATATTAAAACTTATTTCATAAAATTTCATTTGAGAAATTAAAAATGCTTAGTTCTGATATAAAGTAATTTTATTACTCCTAAAATTACTTTATATGCATACATATATATATATAAGTAAACAATTTAATTAATCGTAATAAATTGCCTGATACTTGCAAAATGCATATAAAATGATTGATATGCGTATAAAATGATCCATATGCTAAGCTTTATATGCATGTTTTAATTTTAAAAAATTTGCCCCTATACACAGCTTATACTCACAAGATAAAAACATGTAATGATGTAAATTGTGAGCAAAAATGCCCATTAAGCAATCACAATGTTCTTAAAGGAAATTTATTAAAACTATTCCTTCAAAAATTTTATAATCATGAATATTTGAATGTGTTTTAAAACAAGCGATTAAACAAGTGATTACGTCTTAGTAAATCTCCACCAAAATCTGCTGGATTAAACTTCTTAAGCATGCTGTTTACATTTGTGTATTTGAATATATAGTTTTTAAATTTCCATTAAATTACCCACATTCACTTGATTACAGCTCCCAGTTAAAAATAATGAAATAATTATGCTCTTTAGGATATTTTCACTCAAAAGTTCGATGATATTCAGTTTTATTTAAAATTCATTAAAAAAATCACCTTACAATAATATGTCAATATTTTCATCCTTTTGTCGTTGCAGACATGAAGATAATCTTCGAATCTATATATTCAAATATGACAATGTTGCATGATGTACATTTTGTCAATTACCATAGCGAAATTTTATCCTCTTTCAGATTAGAATTAATGCAGTTTTGCAGTTTTTATCCCTATGTTGTTTTTAAAATTCCAGTTCTATTGCATGTATTCAGTCTAACTCATATATTCAAAAAATAAATAAATAAACCTAAACACAAACACACACACACACACACACACACAAAAAAAAAAAAAAAAAAAAGATCAATTATGCCTCGTAGTAAACAGCGATCATCGTTTGATCAAGTAGTCGAGTGGGTGTACTCCAACTGCGCTAATGAAAATCCCCCCTGGGTTGAGCTATAGTCCAACTGCGCCAATCAAAAAATTTTCCCCTGCTGCCTACAGGGTTACAATTTAACTTTTCGAAACCAATTGTAGCCAAGAGGAAAATAAAAATAAAGAAATAGAATTACATATCACAAGAACAAGTATAAAATATCTAACAGTCAAGCTAATTACTTGAATAACAGTAATAAATGCGAGAGCTAACAAAGAAAATAACAGGTATTGGTAAACATACATATAAGCATTACAAACATCTTTCATTTATTATAATAATATCATAAATTAAATAGTTATAAAGCATACAAATTATATTTTTAATAAATTACATCAATAATAGTCAAGATGTCTGAACTAGACTGGAAAATTTAAAAGAGTTCACTAGCGTGCAAAAAATTATTCCATATCAAAGTGTGTTAAAGTGTGCTAAAAATATTTTCTGTTAATTAAAGTAATCATGTAAATGTTTGCAGAAATTAAATTTAGTTAAATTTTAAAAAAGCTTAGCATGAAATCTATTATAACAACATTACTATGCATTTGGAACACTGACGTATAAATTGTAAATAAATTTAAATTATTATGCTAAGAAGTTTTTTTCTAAAATTTATCTAGAAGAAAGGAATTAGATAAACAATACTGCAAATTAATATAATCAATCAGGCCTCTCAATAAATAAAAGTTTATTTTTTTAACCAAAAATTAAAAATTGGGATGCAAAAGTTTGAGTAATCTAAACATATAATTGATTAGAAATGTAAAATTTAATTAATAACCAGCTAATTAACAGTAACACTAAGCTTAATTTCATTCAATCTAAAACAAGCAATCGATGAGGAGCTCCGCATAACTGAAGCTTTAATGCTATTTTACGTAGATTTGCGTAAAAAATAAATATTTGCACTTGTGAAACAAGTGAATAATGTACTGATAGTGAACAGGAATTAAAATACAGTGGTTAAAGATATAACTACTTGTCAGAAAGGTATTCAAAGTTGCCATGGCTAGAGAAATTGAATGATTATAGAAAACTCATAAAGTTAAGCGCTACAGTGTGAAAAGAAAATTCTGGAATAAACATGTTAAGAAAATTAGATGGAGAAATAATCTTTAATTTATTGATATCCATATAAACTCTATGCTTTTGGGAAAATGTTACATATAATTTGCACCGAGGTATCAATCACCGAAACCGAGTTAATTTCTTTCCTTATTTTTTCTTATTAGAGCGATTTGTAAAAAGATATGCTAATGTAAAAGTGAAATTTTTTGCAATATTTTTAAAGAATAAATTAAAAAAGTATTTTTACTTCATGAACTGAAAATTTTAAGCTACATTTTTACACAGTAAATAAGTACAAAAGAAAAGAAAGAGCTGGGGGATCACTGGGACTAGAAACTCGAGTCGGACTACCAATGTTTAGTGACTTTTCCGCTTGATCATAAGACCTTTTGAAATTAGGCTGAACAATATATTAAAGAAAATAGAAGATACAGCACACGTAAGAACAAAAGTGGGCTGAATTAGAGATTTACATGTTTGGTGAATGAGTTAAACTTACTTGTATGCCATCAGGAAATATTAGGAATGTAGCATAAATGCATGAGTGAAGAAGGCAATTGCAATCTAAATCATTGTAATCTAAATGTATAACATTATCAGTATCTGCTATTAATTTCAATACTAATGAAAAAATTATAAATGAATTATATTATAAATCACATGAACTCGTTGCATTATAAATTGCAACAGTTAGAAATATTATTAGCGTGATTTAGCGACCATCTTTGTTAACAAATAATTTCAAGTAATTAATTTTACAAATAATTCAGCCCGAAACTAGGTTAGAAAATAAGCTACATGCTGAAGATTAAGCTTTACCCAGGTGTTAGAAACATCTTCTGTTAACTAGAGTTGTGATGCAAGAATTTGTAAAAATTATCATTTAAACATAAATTGGCATAAATTCAATACAAAGTATAAAAATTCTACATACATGAAAACTTGAGTACAGTGCAACAATATGTGAAAAAGGAATGGATTAAAAGGGAACTGAAAATCCTAAGATATGAATATAAGGGAGTTTGATTTTTTTTTTTTTTTGTTAATTATGAAAATTCTGCTGACGCTCATAATTATTAATTTATTAATTAAATTTGTGTTAGAAATTAAATGTGTGCCAAAGTACATCAGGTGGAAAACAGAATAAATATTTAAACGTTTCTAGTATTAAAATATGGAATTTGTAACAAAGTTAAATAACCTTAAAATAACTTCAATGATTAAAAATGGAAAGCTTAATACAGGAATATATTGCAATAATATTAGTGTGAATTTAGAACGACTTAAGAAGTCCAATTTTTAGGTTTAATAAAGAGAATTTTTTAAATTAAATTAGAACTGTTTACCTAAAATGGTAAATTTGAAGAAGATTTGTTAATATTTATCTAGACAACAAATTTATTTTTAAGGTGAGCTACAAATCCAATATTGATAGGTTGATTATGTATCCGTTTTATGTATGTCATTAAGCCATCAATTTTACTATTCAAAACTTATATATATATCAGCGACTAAAATCTACAGCTTGGAAAGTTTTTAATTCTTACAGAGAATAAAAACGATCTGGCTCATCATTCCTTTAAACATCATAAAACTTTAAAATGAGTGTAAAAGAAGTTTATTTTTACTTTAGCACACGCCAGACTTTAAATTAGTATTTGTTTTGCATGCACAATTTTTATAATATTGATAAACGAAAATAAAGGCTTGCAGTCTCAATAGAATGTCTCATTAATGGCGATAAATGACTTTTTGTAGCACCCAATCTTCTTGGAAAAGAAATAGGGGACAGGAAATGTCGCGCAGTTCGTGGATTAGATAATAAGGGAACGGGGATCTTCGATCAAATTTGGCGCAGTTCGTATCCTACCAGTCGAGTTCGACAGAGGAAGGATAGTGGCCTACCGAGAGTGTGGATTATCTTTCAGGGAAATCAGTAGTCGTGTTGGACGAAACCAAACAACTGTAATGCGGATATGTGACCGTTGGATGCAGGAGGGTACGACGGACCGACGTGTTCGATCGCATCCACCTCAGTGCACCACTTCACGTGATGACAGGAGCATTGTGCGCATGGCAGTGACGGATCGCTCAGTCACATCACGAATCCTAGCACAGCACATTCAGTCTGTAACGCATCATCCAGTGTCTGCTCATACCATTCGACGCCGTTTACAGCAGAGTGGTCTGTCCGCACGACGTCCATTGTTTCGTCTACCCTTGCCGCAGAACCACAGACATCGCCGCCGCCAACAGTGTGATGAAAGAAGGATGTGGACGGCAGAATGGAATGAAATTGTCTTTACTGACGAGTCACGCTTCTGTCTGCAAATCACGATGGTCGGATTCGAGTCTGGAAACACCGTGGAGAGACGATGCTGAACAGCTGCGTTATGCACCGCCACACTGGTCCTGCACCGGGTATTATGGTACGGGGCGGTATTGGATCTCACTCTCGCACTCCTCTAGTACGCATTACCGGTACTTTAAACAGCCAGCGCTACATCTCCGAGGTGTTAGAGCCAGTTGTCCCTCCTTACCTTCAGGGCTTGCCCACAGCCATATTTCAACAGGATAATGCGTGACCACACGTGGCACGCATAGTCCAAGGGTTCTTCGTCAATCTCCAGATTGAATTGCTTCTCTGGCCGGCTCGCTCTCCGAATCTTTTGCCGATAGAAAACATGTGGTCTATGGTTGCTGAACGATTGACCCAGATTACATCCCAAGCTGCCACACCAGATCAACTTTGGCAACGTAAGGAAGCTGCTTGGTCTGCTGTGCCCCAAGAACACATTCAAAGTCTCTCTGAATCAATGCCGAGGTATGTGGCAGTGGTGATCTCCAACAATGGCGGCTACTCTGGCTACTGATTCTGGAAAGAACCACACTTCACAGAAGTCTATAAATTTAATCATTTGATACTTGGTCAACATGTTATCTACTACATAAATTTTGTTGTGATATCTCTTCTTTCTTAGTGTTGCAATTTGGGTGGCCAGCAGTGTATTTTCCCCACCATTTTTAACGCAACAACGGTTGGCATCCTGCCAAAAGACTTACATTCATACAAGTAGATGTTAGTTACACAGCTATGCGTGTAAGAGGTCACCCAAGTCCTCCAATCGCCGGAGAGACAGAAATTAGCTCCCGAAAAATGATACCTGGGGCATCTTTGAATATTCGCAGATATACATACGAAGATTCTTTCTTATACATTTGCAGTCCGAGAATCAAGAAATAAAATTTTCATAATTTGTATAAATTTCGTATGAACAATAATACATATTTCTTCCCTTACTTTTAAAAATAAGACTATTAAAAATTATGGAACTCTATTCTTTGGCAGAATTATTCCTCTTGTGGTAATAATTATATTGTTATTACTACATATATTAGAAATAATAATATTCGCGTTATAATTAACAGCCTGCCATATTAGCATCATACTATTATATTAGCATTGTAATTAACAGCAACATCAGAGCTACGTACGTACATATAGCTATGATATTGCTGTTACTTATATTGCTAATATAATAATAAAAATTACACAGTAAATACTAATAACAATTAAATAATTATAATAATTGTTTATTACACTGTAAATCCTTTCCGAGTGCGGATTTGTGGAACATGATATTGGACACAGGCGTTACCTTAATTGTTTCCATTTTATATGTCCAACCCAAGAATTTTCATTCATACCCGGTACGCTGAAGAGTTCTGCTTATTAGGCAATAATACAAATACTTTCTGTTACAATTTGCTAAATATTCAATTAACATTTTATCATTTTCTTCTTTTAATTACAATATTAATAAGGTTTATTTAAATTATAAATAGTTCCTTAACTTGTACTATACCTAACATATTTGTTCCACAGAAAATTAACTTTGTGGAATGCTGTTTTGTCGTACCCGCATTGTATTAATGAAGAAAGATCCACGTTCGTCAAGAATTAACCGTAGCAGGATCTTATAATTAATGATAATAATTAAATGATTTTATCATTAATTAGAATGGTAATATAATAACAAATATTATACAATAAGAGTTTTATTCCACTAAAAATTTTGGGGACATTCGTATATTTACCATATAAATAGATTAATTAATGAAAGCAGAAAATTAAATTCAATGTAATCAAATACTTAATTAAAAATGATAATGCGCATAATCAGTTTATAGTATTAAAAAGTAATTTTCCGTTACCGTAACTCCGTATTCTTTATTAAATACATAAAGGGAAAATAAAGAGGGGAAAAAACGAGTAGGAAAAAATCACTCTTTCATATTTTCATCCTTACATTATCCTCCCTATATCATAAAATGAACCTGTCCGATTTGCATTCGTTGTTTGCATGTGGTGTTCGACACGTGGCCGTATGCACTGGATTTAGTTACTGAGGAATTTGATCGAGCCATTTACAGGTATTTTAATTTCTGATATACTACTACTAATCGCATGCGCAAAAACATTCTGCGATTTCAGCTTTCGAAGATATTTCATAGTTATGATAAAGCAATGTTTAGTGTTTCGCGAGGTGGGCTAATGCTGCTACATCAACTTTCGATTTAGGGAAAATTTTGTATTTACTTATAAGATTTCATTTTCTAAAAAGAATAATATATTATTATTAAATTTGATAAAAGTATATATTCATATACATACTTGTTTTTCAATGTAGGCATCAGTAAAAATTTATTTAAACTGTAAGATGCAACTTTCGATGCTAAATATATTAAAAATCAGTGTGAATTTTTCATGTAGCAAAAACACTAATTGCTTAGACAAATAATTGAATAACTTTAGCATTTATGTTACACATGAAAACTGAGTAATTGCACACATAAATAATTTAATTATACTGTAATTGGATAGCTTATATTTGTAATTATAGTATAATTGTGGCTCAGTTATAATATAATTAATTGTATTGTAACTAAATTACTTACATTTATAATGAAATGTAATTGTGGCTCAATTATAATGTAATTAATTGCATTGTACCTGAATTACTTATATTTGCAATGATAATGTAATTGTGTCTGGTGAATCTATATTAAAAATTTCATGAATATATCTCCTACACTTTTTTAAGCAATATACTTGAAAATTTCTTCTGTTAAAAAGTATTGATAAGTGAATTCTTCATAAAGTTCCGGGAGCTTTTTTTAATATTTGTTCTGGTATTTGCACTGCATAAAACTCAGTGCATTCTATCTCTTATATAGCAAATGAACTCATAGAGAAATATAGTCACACCTTCATTTAAAGCTACTTACATGAATTTTAAAACTTGTATATGAAACAATTTTTAGCATTAGTACTTAAAACTGAATTCATATTTAGAGCTCTACATTTTTATTCTTCAAATTTTGGCAGGATCTTTTAATATTTAACTGGGTGTACTGACTGTTACTGTCTGAATTAACTGCACAAAAGAGCGAAGCAATTTTTTGATAATTTTTGATTGATTTGTAAGGCCCACCAATGACCAAAAGGTAAAACTGTTGAACACTGGTAGTTCGACCTGGATTCAATCCTGTGATTTTTGCATGGCTTTCCCTGAATGTAAATCTAAGTCAACTTCCCTTTGAAAGTCCTCTACAAAAGCATCCTTCCTCTGAAGTGGATAACCATCATATGCTTTGCCTTAATTAATTAACCTAACCTTTATCATCTCGAAGTTATAATGAAAATTACAATATCTCATATGCTAATTAACTTACAAGCAAACTAAGTAAGACTAATTTTTATTGTTGAACTGCATATGAAATGTAAGCAATTTATCTATAAATTAAATGTTCTTTTTTTAAATTTTATATCATTGTTCTTGTGTGACACTTGAGCTGTTTCATATGTTTGGATTGATCTTTCCAATTAAGCCATATGTAACAAGATATTTGTACTGGTACATCTGACAAGTATAACTTAACTTCTGTACAGGGATTATACTTATAACAGTTAGTATTTTATGGTGTTAAATAATATATTTTATACGTAGAGCACTAAATTTATTTTTTACTATGTATCTTGCTTTTATATTTTTTATTATGAAATAATTTAATTAAAATATATATATATGTTTATTTTCATTTATTTTATTTATTTATTATTTTAACTCCTTTCAGTTATATAAACCCTTACAATCTAATAAACTTCTGCATTGTTAGTTTGAATAAAACCAAGGAAGCAAGACAGAGAATGTCATCAGTAAGTTAAATATTAAATATATACATATATATTTTTTCTAATTTGCAACATTTGTACTTTTAAATTTACTTTTTATTCTATAACATTTACTCGTGTAATTTCCCATTCTTACCAATTTTCCCAACTGAGAATCGGGAGGAGAAAATTATGATTTTATTTCACAGGATTAGATTTGAGCAAATGAGTTAAAGTAAGAACTTAGCAAATTAAAAAGCACGTAAGAACAGATGTATTATATTAATACGACTGCACTTAAAAATCAGCAAGACTTTGTTTTCAGGACTATTCTTTTAACTCACATTTCAATTTTGTTCAAATTTTAATCCTTTTCAATTTTATCTTTAGTACTATTCTTTTAATTTCCAAGCTATTTTTTTGATCCATACTTTGTTTTTGCTACTATAAATCAAAAGTTTTTAAAATATGTGTTAAGATTCTAGCTAACAATTTCGTGAAAGGGGAAATACATACACAAGTAAATATGACACCCCGAGATAAAACGAAAATAGTATTTTTGTAAGAATATAACTGAATTCAGAATTAACAAAAAATTCAGAATTTTCCCGATACAGTCGAATCCTGCTACAAGAAACTTTAATACAAGACATCTTTGATAATAAGAAAAGAAAATTTTTATTGAAACGGCATTAAAGTACAGTATGAGGAGTTTACAACAGAGAAAATGAGTCCCGAAGTTCCCAAATGTATGCTAAGTAACACACAGCCAAAGGCCAAACGTGAAGCAGTCACTGAAACAAGCTAAATACTTATATCTTCACAGTAATAATGATTATATGCAGGAGTATACAGTTTCCTAACGGATGTTACTGGATAGGTAGAGGGAATAGAAATGGTCCAATTTCAGAACCTTGTGTACATTCTCAGGTTAAAGACCGTGGATTGTGGTACAATTTACTTAACAAAATAAATCCAAAATGTTATCAGCTTTGAAACAATTTAGTTTACAAAAAATACAGGTATATTAAAAGAAACAAATTTTTAATTCCACTTCAGCTTTCATACATCCAGAACTGACTTCGATAAGTCTCGCACAGTATTATTAATTCCCCCCCCCTTTACTGCTCCATTCTCCCAATATCTAGTGGGTGCATTTCAAACAGCAAGTAAAACTGAACATTCTCAATGTGAGAATTTATAACATTTAATAATTAAGCATTATTGACGTATTTATCAATGTATTTATTATTATTATATTGAATACTAATTTATACATTATTATACTGATAAATTTAAATAAATTTAAATTTAAATTTTAACAAACACGTAAAAAGTAAAAAAGCAAATTTAAAGCCAAAATAAAGAAAAAAAAATAATTTTTAAAAAAAATTTAAAAAAAATGTGCAAACATATAAAAGATTTAATTCTCGAACTAATCTACAATATCATTTAAATTCAGAAGCATAAGCAAATCAAGTGCAAAACCAATCCATGAAAATAAATTCACTAATTTAGCAAATTAAAATTAAACCAAACAATTTTTTAAAAATGCATAAGTGAATGACTGTTGAGTAAGCAGGAGACAGACTTATCAAGGGGAAGTTGCCTCCAAACCTAACTTTCCAATCATTCAATTCGTGTTTCGTCATTCCTGCAGGCAAGGGTAAAAGTCAAAACCAAAAGTAAAAAGAAATACCAATAAAGTGGTACCCTTGTCATTCTAGCAAATGACTTACTTGTAAAGTTAGCAATATGCCTTTTAATATCACAGCCTTTAAACAACTTCCCTTTTGAAAAACTTATAATTGCATTTAACTCATCACTTGTAACACATGAAATCTTAAATATGTTGGACAAACCAAAAATAGTCTTAATATTAGAATTAACAACCACAGAGCACACATTAAAAAATTTGCAACTACTAATTTTAGCACACTTAATACAGCTGAATTAGAACATTTTCAAATACATGATTTCAAAAAATTAATATTCAAATTTTGGACATTGTGCCTGAATACAAAGTTAGATTATTTCAAGAGTCACTCTACATGCTTAAATTCAAAACACTTTACCTTTATGGACTCAATACATTCAACCAATACATTAAATTAAATTCTGAAATTCCAACTTACAGCCATTTTAAATTATTCAGTAAAAAAACATTACGAAGAACCAGAGCAGGTAATAAACAAAAAAATAAACTTCTTTCAACAATAGATACAAAAAAGTTAAACGATAATATTAATAATTACTTTCTTACTGATAATTTCACTAAAAATATAATTACTTGGTTGCATACTTGTAAGCACAATTTCTTAAAATTACTTATAAAATTTGTAAAACAGCATTTTACAGGGCACAATATTATCAAAGACCTTATTATTGACTTTTACAATTATAAATTCTCTGCAAATAACAAATACAATAAATATTACTGCAAAATCAATTTCCTTCATCCTAACTATGATCATATTCAGTTTAGCAAAACTTTTAGAAAAAGTCAACAACTTTTTCCAGCTACTAAAGTACAGATCTCGCCAGCTTTCAAGTATCAAATTCCTCTTAGTAAATTGCTAATTAACCACCATGAATTAGCTTCTGCAGCCCATTCATACTGCAAAGAGCTTCAATACAAAGATTTCATAGATAAATTTCATCAACATATTATTACAGGTAATTTAGCAATAGTTCAAAACCAACATTTAAGAATTTTAATGGAAAAGGTACCAAATTTAGACCAGTACTAAAAAATAACAAACATCACAGTTTTAAAAGTTTCGTAAAATATATAGACGAATTTATAGTTAAAACTAGTTTCAAATTAAATATTCCAAATTCTACCTTTATGGCTTGAAAACATGCAGTATTAGAAGAATTCAAGCAAAGAATTCGTAGAATTGAATTTAATAGCAATTTACAGAGGAATATAATCATTCCTCTTTTACAGGATTTAAAACAAAAGTTCATAATTACCAAAATTGACAAAGCCAATAATAACTTTAGCATAATATGAAAATTTTTTTATGTCTCATTAATTAATACTGAACTAAATAATGCCATTACTTACAAACTCACCAATCTACAAGAAAATGTTATTGCAAAAAAGCTAAAAACATTTCATAAGAAACTGCAAATTTCACAACCATCTAGCTACAATACATTAGCAAATCTATATGCTCTCCCAAAATTTCATAAATCACCACTCAAATTTAGATTTATTGTTAATGGTACAAATAATTATAAAAAGAATATAGATTACATTTTTGCAATTATACTTAAAAAAATCTGTAATTTAATCCAACAACTCGTTAACAAACAACACAATTATAGTTGGATTATTTATAATGATGCTCCAGTTCTCAGCAGTTTTAAAAGTTTAACAATCAAGAACATTAACTGCTATGACTTTGAAAACCTTTATACTTCTCTACCATTAGAAGAAATTTTTACTAGTTTAATGCAACTAACACAACTTTTTCCTGACATACTTGACATCCTTTGTATTGAAAGATGGAATACTTATCTGAATTGTGCATTATTTAATAACTACATTAAATTCAATAATAAGATCTTTCAGCAAGTTAGAGGAATTCCTATGGGAGCAAATAGTTCTACACAAATTTGTAACCTATTTCTTTTTACTTTTGAATATAAATTCCAACTAAGTTTAAATAAAAATGAATTAAAGCTATTTGCTCATACTTTTAGATGCATAGATGATATTATAACTTTCAATAATAATTCTACTTTTGAGCAATTCAAAATTTACCCAAATAGTTTAACACTTAATAAAACGAATACGAATCAAGATACTATTGAATTCCTAGACCTGCAAATTATTAAACACAGTAAAATTAAATTATTTGATAAAAGAAGGAATTTCCATTTTCATACTATTAAACTAATTAATTGGAACTCTAATATCTCTAGAAAAGTAATAGAAAACACGTTTCATAGCCAAATAATCAGAATAAAAAATATATGTACTGAAATAGACGATTTAAAGGAAGAAATAATAAAGCTAATTAATGTTCAAGTTGATAACCAAGTACCACCAAAATTTATTATTTTGTATATTAAAAAGGCAGGCCTTGACTTTACTTTATAATTTTTTGGCTCTTTTGGATATGATAACATTACCTTAAACCTTAGCTGGAGGGTAATGAAAGATATAAAAGAGTAGAGAAATTATCTTGTAAATTTTTATTGTAAATATTTTGTAAATATGTATATTTAATCAATTTCTGGGAATTTTTAGAGGTTTTTTAGGATTTCATTTCATAAAATTTTGGGAAATCTTTTGACATTTTTAATTTTACTTTAAAACTTTAATTTTAAAACATTTCAGTTTTACTTAATTACTTTAATCTTTTGCAATTTTCACATAAAAAATTTTTTACTTAACATTACTTACAATTTTTCTACAAACACACATTTCACATTACAAACAGTTTACATTTTTTCATTCACAATACCACTTAACTTTATTTTACTTCAAGCAAAACTTACATCTCTTGATTGGCTCAGCTACTTAACTCCCTAAATAATTGATAATTACTACCTTTAGGATTTTTAATTTTTAATTTTTTTATTTATTTTAATCTTAATGTTTGCAAAAAAATTTTAATATATAAAGATAGCAGCTTGGCACACAACTTTACCTACATAAGCGCCATCTATATAATTTGAAGAACACACTTACTTCTCTTTCAAAACACTTTTGCAGACCCCAACACTCTATAGTAGGTAAGTTAGAATTAAAACTTACTATTTACTTGCTTTAAGTATTTTTAAAATTTTTTATGTAGTATTTAAGTATTTTCTAAATATGAAATTATATTTTTAAGTACATATTTGTTTTTTAAAAAAATTTGTATTAGTTCTTTTTGTTTCTTATTGGTTTATATGGATAATGTCTAGTTCTTTTTTAGTTTCTTTTTATTAATATGCATATTCGTGTCGGGGAGGTTTCTGTAGACAAGGGTTTCTAAAATACATTGATTTTTTTTATAAAAAAATTAATTTTTTTTTAAACTTAATTTAAAAAAAAGTTTAATTTAATACATGACTTTACTTGCTTGTTTCTCATAAGACTTCATTAGTATTTTCCTTTTAGAACTTTAATTCCTAAATGCTTTTTTAAGGGTACCACTTTTATTGGTATTTCTTTTTACTTTTGGTTTTGACTTTTACCCTTGCCTGCATGAATGACGAAACACGAATTGAATGTTTGGAGAGTCAAGTTTGGAGGCAACTTGCCCTTGATAAGTCTGTCTCCTGCTTACTCAACAGTCTCAACTTATGCATTTTTAAAAAATTGTTTGGTTTAATTTTAATTTGCTAAATTAGTGAATTTATTTTCATGGATTGGTTGTGCACTTGATTTGCTTATGCTTCTGAATTTAAATGATATTGTAGATTAGTTCGAGAATTAAGTCTTTTATATGTTTGCACATTTTTTAAATTTTTTTTAATATTTTTTTTCCTTTATTTTGGCTTTAAATTTGCTTTTTTACTTTTTACGTGTTTGTTAAAATTTAAATTTATTTAAATTTAAATTTCATTTAAATTTATTTAAATTTAAATTTCATTCCTTCAAATTTAAATTTCATTCCTTCAAATTTAAATTTCATTTGCGCCTTGCAGCAATGGCGCAAAGAATATTTAATTAAATTTGTATTTAAATTAAATTTATTTAATTAAATTAAATTTTATTCTTATGAAACAAAATTATTATACTGATATATTCTTTTGATGAGTGGACTGGAATTGATTAATTAGTTCTATATTTTGAAGAATTTTTTCTATGCAGAGAAAATGGATGGAGGAATATGTTCCACTTAATTTAATTTTCCTTACATAATGCTTAAATTAAATTTTTTTTCACCCTTTTCAGTGTCGCTTTAGAGACATCACTTTTTTTTAAAGCAAGTATGCCCTTTTCGGGATTCGAATCATGGATCTTCCAACTGCTAGCCAGATATGCTACAACTTACACCACGAAAGCATGCGCGAGGGAATGCAATAATTCTTTTTAACTGATTTCAACCATGCCTTAGCTATCCTTTGTAGCATGCTTTTAACTACAGCTGAATTTATTAGCCTGGGGTTGAACACTTAGAGCTGGTATTTTACCCCTCCCTGGAAAGAATTCCCCCCCCCCTCGGTAGTTGGGAACTCCTGTCTCGCATATTCGTTTAATGTTTTCTTCTGTATTCTTAGTTTGTTGCACCGCATTTTGTTATTTTGGTAATTAGTGCAATTTGTGATTATGTATTTTATTCTATTTCTGTATTACAGTACAGCTTTATTTAGAGGAAATAAAAAAAAAACAGGAAGGTGAGAGCAATATGAGGATATTTTTAAAATAAGAATTATTATCGAGATTTATGCTGGAGCATTTGTTTGCATTCTTCATAAAGCGAAAAGAAAAGAACAATTTCATAACTTTCATCCTAATGTATAGTCACGCAGGGAAAATAGGCTTGTATATATACAGCAGAGGAATCAAATATTGGTAAAAGAAAAAAGCATATTAAAAAAGTGTGTCCCCTTCCCCTCCAAAAAAAAGAAAACTTTTGTTGAGTGTTACAACACAGCATCCTCAACGGTATCCCACGCGTAGGAATCTTAAATTGAAACCACATAATCATATAAGATTCCTTTTTTCCCCCTAAAGCTAGATTCACACTTACTAAAGTAAGTCAGAATAAAAAGCAACAAGCCTGTTTAAACAAAGATTTAGCTTTAGTGTAGAATTGGGTGCCCCTTCGATTGGCGACACTTTAAAAAAATTTTGGCGATGAAACCTCACTTCTGGTTACCACGATAGTTTTAACTTTGTTTTAGCTTCCCGATTTTATTTAAATGAAAATAGATTGATGTGTACATGGACATATTTAAGGCAGTGCTCAATGCCTAGTTTGTGCAATTCTAGGATGTTTTTTTAAGTAAAAACAGATCGATGTGTACATGGACACAGATCTTATGCAATTCTACGACTTCTTATTTTGGTTTTGTATAGCGGCCATCTTGAAATTGTGACTTCCTGGCGCCGATCTTGGCTTAAAAAAAGAATCGCCAATAAACAAGGGGCACCCAATTGTAAACTTTTACCAAAGATTTACATGAATGTCAGTTCGTACCGAAGAAGAAACTTCTACTTTACAATCTTTCATTCACACAGGTTACAGGGACTTGATAAAAAATCCTTTCAATTAACAATGTGTTAATTACAACACCTGTCAATTGGAACAAAATTTAAGGTTTGTTTAAATCATGCATACCTTTCTAAATTTCAATGATACCTGGCAAATCTTTCCATAGCGCAATTTTGCCGCGTGCGCAATATATTAATGAAGCCCACCTCGCGTTCGTAAATGTTTGCTGTACATTTTAAAAAATTAACCTGCTTTGGAGAAATTCCGTTTCGAAAAATGGGCCACTTTCAAAAATTCAAAGCTCGCTACGACCGTGGTTAACAGCACCTGTTTGGATATGTATTTAATATTTGCATTTCTTTTTCTTTCCTTTTTTTTTTTTTTTTTTTTTTTTTTTTTTTTTGTGAATAACAACAATATTTATATTTTACGTTTATTCTTCTAGCATGAAAATAAAATAGTATAGTTTTCTCAGCCGTACTGTGCTGCAGACAGTTTTCTGTTTAATAATATTTCACACTTTAGAATGTTAATAAAGTTTGTAAGCTCATTTGGTCCAAGGCTACTAGCATTGGCTCCCCAGGTGAGGCTTGTTCAACAGGAAATACATACTTCAGAATTGTCTTAAGTATACTAATAATGCAGATCGTGTCTCAGAATTGTCTTGATGTACTAATAATGCGGATCGTGTGGATGTCGTTAGAAAGATAAGTGATAAAAGTTTTACTACTCGAATATCTTATTGAAGTAATTTACGCTTATTAATCAATATTCATGGTAATAAAGACTTAATTAAGTAAAGCCGATCTTAAAACATAAAAGACGATGAGGCAAATCAATCCTAACTCGGCTTCTTAATAGTTTTAATAATCAGCTAAGCCTAACGGAGTTACAAGCGCGATTGGATAAAAAATGAATAACTATTTAAAGAATTTCATCGACATGATGCCGCTCTACCCGAAGAAGCTTCTAAAACTACTGAATTCGAAGCTAAATATTTTGAAACAAAGGTAATGTATCAATCCACCACTGAAGTACACTCATGTCCATAAATTAAGCATAATTCGGAGTCACGCGGAAACCGAACTCTAAAATAAATATATCACCTGTAAAATCACTACACACATCTTGAAGAATCATAAGCAAATTTCAGGAAGTAACCAGATGACACCGATGGTACGTCACAATGACGAGAGTGTAAGAGAGTGATATATAAGGAATACAGGCGAAGAAGTAAGATTGTTCGCAGGCGCTTTATAAGCATTTCAGTGCAATAACCGAATAGTTATGACACAAAGGACGCATTTGGATGATTTTTTACATGGTAGAATTATCGGCCGTCTGGAATGTGGGCGTACCCAACTGGAAGTATCAGACGAACTTGAAATTGCCCAGAGTGTCATCTCCAGGCTTTGGCAACGATTCCAAGATGATGGTAATGTGAGTAGACGTTACAGCACAAGTCGCCCCAGAGTTACAACGCCGAATGAGGACCCGTATTTGGCAGTTACTGCCAAAAGAAACAGGCGGAGCACAGCCCCAGACCTGTCTCGTCAGCTCTCTTCAGCCACTGGTACGACAATTTCAAGGCAGACCGTGTACAGACGCTTAGGGCAGATTGCTCTATATGCTCGTAAACCTGTCAGATGCGTTCCACTTACTGAACTCACTGTCGCCTGCGGTTAGCCTGGAGTAGAGAGCATGCATTGTGGACACCGCAACAGTGGGCTTGTGTGATGTTTTCCGACGAGTCCAGGTTTAGCTTGCAGTCTGATTCTCGCCGGACTTTCATATGGAGAGCTCCAGGTACCCGTTACCACCAAGAAAACACCATTGAACGACACCGTTACGGTGGTGCAGGAGTGCTCGTTTGGGGTGGAATTATTCTGGGTTCCAGAACTGACCTGCATGTTCAAATTGGAACCCTGACAAGCCAAATCTATCGGGACGTCATTCTGGAACAACATGTGCAAACATCGTAAGCGAATGCCTTCAATCAGAGGATATCATCCGTATGGACTGGCCAGCATTCTCATCGGACTTGAATCCAGAAGAGCACGTGTGGGACATGCTTGCCCGACGAGTTGCAGCCCGTCAGCCTCCTCCTACATGTCTACCGGAACTTCGGAGAGCATTGCTTTTTGAGTGGTGTAATATTCCTCAAGATCAGATCGATAATTTGATACTCAGCATGCCTAGGCGTTGTACGGACTGTACTGCATCGTCTGAGAGACATACAATGTATTAACAATCATACCAACCATGTAATATTGGTTTTTTTGTAAATAGGTTTTTTTTTTTTTTTTTTTTTTTTTTTTTTTTTTTTTTTTTTTTTTTTTGTAATTTGCTCCAGGGAGAAAAAATCGCTAATTTTTTTAATAATATCAAACATATAGCATCTTTTTTTGCTCTTTACCTTTTGTTTAATAAATAAGCTTTACAAGTAAGTCAAATTTGTTTTGCTTCTAACTCTTCCTCGTTTAAACTTTCCGAGTTTCAATAGTAAATATACTGAATTGCTTAATTTTAAAGATCTGTTTATGGCGACAGTTCGTACCAATCAATCATTAGAAAAAATTCAGAAATTCTAATATTTAATAGGACTTTTAACGGACGAACCAGCTGCTATTATTAAACACATTCCGATTTCCGAAACTACGTACAGAGACGCTTGGGACAGCTTAATAAATCAATGGCAGTTGCCTTGGACTAAGAGAATGAGCTTTGTAAACACACACACTTTGTTAACATAATAAAGAGTTTTAATTTAAAAAAAAAAAATGTGAAGTTTTTCAGATTTTATATTACGCCCAAACGGAACTCTTTTTTTTTTTTTTTTTTTACATTTTGTGCGTTACCTTTATTTATTAAGTATTACGTTCTTCGCACTTAAACCATAAAATTCATTTCAACAGCAGTATCATAAATTATTTTTAAAAAAATTTTTAGAATTTCTTATGCACAGTCTCGTGCGCAAAAAAAATTTTTTTTTTTTCTTTCCGTACAGTATTGCCATTGCTCGCTCTGAAATCGTTGAGTTTCTTAAATCAAAAAAACTCTTATATGCTTTACAAAATACGAAACAGATAATAAAACAAATTCCAAATTAGGGCTTCCAGACGCCCAAATTCGGGTGGAGACTTAACATTATTCAAAATTTGATGGCTCTAGATACCGTCGTTTTACCACAATGCGAGAAACATACATACATTTATGCAGATTCTTCATTATTTAATTTCTTTAAACATAATACAGAGCTCTAATATTTGGTGGCAACAATTTGAAAAGTGAACCGACATTTATAGTCAACCGACGCAAAATGCCAAAACGAAATTAATAGCCCTGGGCAAATTGCTCCTTTTGTGCTAATAAATATTGTTGCCATTCACAAAACAAAAGAAATTCAAATTTTAAATAAGCATCCAAAGATAAATGTAGTTTCGTTTCGTTCGTCAGGTAATTAAAACTACTTGCATGTGACATAAACGTTATGTGTTAATACATAACAATAACTTTGAAATATTAGTTTACGCATGACTTTGATCGCAGTGGCAGTACACAAAGTTACAGTTTAATTTTCTCAAATTTCCCACATTCAACAGAATAATTTAGTCAAGTTCCTTAACATGAATAAAAAAAAAAAGTTGCGAAACTGTAAAACTCACCTGTCTTCAATAGACTAAATTTCCGATTTAAATTGATGAACCTTTTAATTTCCGTAACTGCTGAATCGTTACACCTGACCGCACCTAATCCCGAAACGAAACTGACCTATTGCGTCGTTTACTTTCGCGTGGTGCTTTGCTGAATGCTCCACTTTTGGCGATGTATCACGAAACTAGCGACTAAAGGAAATCCAACTACCAGTAACGAACAGCCTATCAGTAAAAAAGGATAAAAACAAAGAAGAGAAAGTGCATGGCAGTGGAAATTGCAGGCTAATCCCTGGAAGAAATGAAAACATCCATTTGAAATCAGTAATACTAGGGCTCGTAATACCCTACTACATCAAATTTAAGCCTCACTGTAATTTTAACTCTTAAAATTTAACTAAAAAATGCGGCCACTTGCGTAAAGAGAATAACTTTTAACGTATTTTTCACGTATCATAAATCACTGATCAAAAATGTCACCAAAGAAATACACAGCCTTATCAATACCTCATCATTGCTTATGTACATTATGTTGCTTTGTTGAAAATATTAATTTCGAGTGCCATTAATAGTTTAAAAGCAATGTAGTTATTTTCTTATTTGATTAATAATTATTTGTATTGATTAATAGACATCATTACTGTTTTAAACTTGATAAATACATAAGGTACGTAATACAATACGTAAAGGGAATAATGTCTTTATTGAGGACTTGCTAAAGAAAGAAATCTTGTATCTGCCTTATATACTTTGAAAACCACGAAGACATCCATGCAGCTATTCCATTCTCCGGAATTGTATCCAGGTCCTGGGTTGATCCCTTTATTAAGTGTTGCACTTTATAAAGTGTTACAGCTTTTGATTGCAAGCTTTTATTTACTTTTTCGTTTCTTACGATATTAAATTTCAAGCAGGAAACTTAGAAACACAAAACTAATTTGCTTCAGCTTGCTATTTCAGCCCATTCCACTAATTTATCATCTGATACTTTATATATTACAGAGTTGATGCATTTATTAAATGTTAAGCAATAATAAGGAAAAGAAAATTATACTAAATATGTGACTCTGCCTTTTCTTTCTCTATTTTAATTAAGAAAGCTCTGAATTCGGTTTAGTTAATTGATTAAAGCAAAGCATGCAAGAGCGATCTGCATAAGAAAAGATGCCTTATGGAAGACTACCTAAGAGAAAGTGGCCAATATTTACGCTACATAATGAATTTATTTTGTTCATTGAATTATGGCAAAGCACACTAGGGCTGTCCGCCTGATGGGAGGAATGCCTTCGTGTAGGACTTTCGCGCGAAACCTCTTTCGTATTTCTATTACACACGGAGAAAAACCATAAAAACTCTTATGTAGCCAATCCATTTGCGGGATTTGAACTCAAGTCGAACTCAAGGTCAGTGGTATTATACGCTTGACCACTGGCAAGCGAAAAAGAATAATTATGTAATCAATATTGGAAGGGAAATAAATATTGATAAATACTTTGCTTATAATTATTTCCTAGAACCTTAGTTATTACCGAGCATTATAATTTCTTTTTTTTTTAAACATAGTTTGTATTTTAATAAAAAATTTAATAAAGGAAGCATATACTTTTATAATAGCTATGCTTTCAATTTTTTATACTTTCAAACAATGTTTGTTTAATACTACAGCTATTACCGATATTAGGGATATCTTTTCCGATGTTAAGGAAAATTGGTATGTTTTTGTAGTCTTAGAATTAGCTGGAAGGTATCAGTTATCTTAGAATTAGCTGGAAGGATGTATCTGAATTCTTCCGCAACAAAATTCTAAAATTCAAATATTTTTTTTATATCCGTGATATTGCACAATTGTTTTTATTGCCGTATTATGAATAGGAGAAATCATGTCTTACCCGATCTCTTTACTCTCCAGTCTCCACACAAAATGACAGGAAAGTGACTATTCGCTTAACCCATCTAGCAATAACTACAGTTATTGCTAGATGGAATTTTAGAATAGCATAACTGTAGTTATTGCTATTCTAAAATTCAAATATTTTTTTTTATATCCGTGATATTGCACAATTGTTTTTATTGCCGTATTATGAATAGGAGAAATCATGTCTTACCCGATGTCTTTACTCTCCAGTCTCCACACAAAATGACAGGAAAGTGCCAATTCACTTAACCCATCTAGCAATAACTGTAGTTATTGCACAAATAACCGCAAATGAAACTATTGTGAAGTTCTAATTGTAACTAAATTTGGATACATCGGGGCGAAAACACCAAAAGAATGTGTCTAATTCAACTGCAAGCTTTAAAACGAAAAACGGATCGAGAAACTAATGATGATATTTTATTTTCATTTTGTGCACATTTCAATGATATTTCATTTAAACATGTAAATAAAAACTGATATTTCATTTTCAGAGAATTTTACTTAAGCTCTTAATTGCTTAATTAGCTGCAATAAGTTTTAATGCATTAGTTTAGGTTAGGTTATCTGACTATGAAAAAGCACATTAGGGCTATCTTCTCAAGGGGAGAGATGTCTCAGTGGAGGACTTTCTAAGGAAATCTTGCTAGTGTTCCTGTCAGACACGAGGAAAATCACAAAACCAACCATGTAGACAGCTCGGTCGCCTGCTTTTGAACTCCGGGGGCCCTACCGGTCGCGTGGCTTTGAACGCCTAGGTTTAAATTACCATTATCCATATACCTTAATCGCTGGTCTTATGGTGAAACCTTGATGCTTTGTGTATTGTTGAAATAAACTGCAATCGATTATCACGTTATTTCAAGTTCAATTTATAGACTTTAGAAAGCCTATTATAGAGAAGTTGTACCAATCTCAACTTAACAGGATTTCTGACAGTAGAAACTTAAGTAAATTGCAGTATGAAAGCACTAGCATAGGCCGTACAGCATTTCATTAGACAAATTCAGTTTGTGCAGTTCATTAAACTTAATGTCAATAAGTTAATTCCAATAACGAATGCTAATATTAGAAATCAAGTATGTAAAATTCAGCCCTTCTGAGAAAAATTAATGTCCTTAATTCTTCTCTAAAAATTCAATTGAGTTATTTATAATGAAAAAAATTTTCTTGATCTCTTGCCCTTAATAAATGTAAACCATGAAGTGAAAAATATACATTATAGACACCTGAATGCAGAAAGGTAATAAAGCAAACAAGTTAATTCATATTTAAGTTGTTGTTGATGTTTATACGTTGACATAGTTGATCGTTGTTGTTTATTACGTAGATGGTTTATCGGATTAAACAAACTGAGAGCCGTTATCCTGAACGAGAAAATGGCTACGAAAAATGAGTGCAGGAAATCAGATATTCGACTGCACAGCATGAATGCAGTATCAAGAATGTAATGCTTTTCGTTTATCGTATATAGCGTTAATCTTTAAAAAATATATATATATATATATTTATGTACTTTTAAGTAGGACTTTTTAATGTGTTTCGAAGCTAAATATCATCAGTCATAATTTTTTAAATGAATTTCTGTAACTACTTGCAGCTTATTCAGCGCCCTTTCTTGGCTCTGACAATAAATATTAAATCAGTCAAGATGTTACTGCATTTTTCCACGCTGGCTGTTGTGGTATAAGTGGTAGTACATTCAGCTAGAGAGTTGAAGATCTGCGATTCGTATTCGGGAAAGGGATAATTGAATTTCCACGCTTCTGGACTTTGAAAACTTCTGCATAGTGGCGCCCGAATGTGTAGTAATTCGCCATTACTTAAGTTAAGTCGACTGGATCTCTGCCTCTTTCAAGCTGCCCTTTAAGTGGAGGAGAATATGCGGAATTCTCGCATTTTCCTGCGCGTGTTATCGTAGGCTAGAAATTGGGAGATCAATAATTCGAATCCGGCGAGGCATAGTTGATTTCTCACGCTGATGTACCAAAAAATTCTTTATCAACCAGATGAATAACCAGACCTAAACGTTTTAGGAAATAATTAGGTTAATTGAATATGGCAAAACTCTTGAAAGCTAACCTTATAAGGGGACAAAAATGCGACCAAGAGAAATTTAATGGATAAACAAGATCGTAAACAATGCATACATAAGCGAATGGGGTATGAATCATAATGAGATGAAAATCCAAAGGAGTGGACAAAAGTCAATATAAGCAAACGAGGAATGGGAGCCTCAGAATATTTACAATATGTATATGCATTCATAAAATGTGAAAGAACAATATGAGAAGTGCGAAAAAATAACGAATTTGGGTAAATAAAAAAAAATAATAAAAGCAAAACCCGAATAAATATAAATGACACAAAATGTGAGTAATTCTTAACTAGAACAGCATTAAATTCAGTTTTTTGGCTACAGTTTTATTTGCAAAATCTGTTTTTTTTTAGTCCGAAGGGGCTTTGCTCCTGAAGGACTCCTGTTTCTGTTTTGCGATTTTGCGTTGGTTCACTGTAAATGTCCGTTTTACTTTTCAAACTGTTGCCACCAAATGTTAGAGTCCTGCATTATATTTGAAGAAATTAAATGATGAAAAATCTGCATAAATGTATGTATATTTCTCGCATTGTGAAAAAACAACAGTACCTATGGCCATCGAATTTTGAATGACGTAATCCTCCTACGAATATGGGCATGTGGAAGCCCAAATTTGAAATTTGGAATTTGTTATCGATTTCATATTTTGTAAAACTTTAACGAATTTTTGATTAACAAACACGAGGATTTCAAAGCGAGCCATGACAACGTTGTACAGAAAAAACATTTTTATCACCAGCGCGCGAGTCTTTGTATTGGAAATTCTAAAGATATGCTCATTTTGAAACTATTTTGCGATATTGCTGTTGAACTGAATTTTATGGTTTAAGAACGAAGAACGTGATATTTAATAAATAAATGTAACACACAAAATGTTAAAAAAATGCCCCTTTGGACGTAATTTAAAATCTGAAACCTTTCAAAGTTTTTTTTTTTTTTTTTTTTTTTTTTTTTTTAATACGGAAAGAAATTTGTTAAATCTCTTCTCATTTACACATTCGAGAGTTGACCATGTGTTGCCTTTTGGAGGTGAAGTCTTAATATCATCGCCAAACGTACTGTAATCGCCAAGCATAGGATTACCATGTTTTTTTTTTTTTTTTTTTTTTTTTCTCATAAAGTGTCTACTGTACATGCATTAAGTATTACAGCGCATGCGTAAAGTTTATAAGGAGCAGAAATTAGGTAAACAATGCGCACGATTTCAACACGGTCAGACAGCGTAGATGCAAGGTTACCACTTTCGTTAGTTGAAATGTTCTCACGGTTTCTCTGTTTGCACTACTACTACCTTTTACATTCTGCATTCATTTCTCCTTGTACAAAATTATTTTCCATGGCGGTGAGCTGGACGATTATTGCTCTCTATTATGTTTTCGTCTTTTGTATCGTTTTGCATATTTTCCTGCCTCAGACAGATGATCTTTTTCTACTTGCTTTCAATCTGGAATTGTTTTCATAATGCTAGGACACATCATTCCAAAGAAACTGAAATTTTTTTTTTTGAAAAACTCTTTTTCAGCTCCTTTGAGATAGTCCGAATCTAATATATCTCTCTCCTTTGCTTGCTAATTCGGAAACTGAGGTTTATTCTAAGGGAAGGAGAATTAGTTGATATAAATATTTCGAAATCAATGCAAAGATGATCAGTTGCTGATTTTTCATCTAAAATTCGCGATTTTACTACGATTATTGAAATTTCATTTATTTTTATACAGATTAAATCTACCCACTAGTTCTTCGGCTGCATGAATATGCAGATGTACGACATGTTATTTTCATTTCCAAAATCCTTTCCTAAGGAAATGTCTCTCATTTCTGCAGCTTAAAGTCTTCGAATGGGTGTAACTCCTCTCATGCTTTTCGTGTTAAAATTTCCCGTGAGGATTACATCCAGATGATAACTTCTTAGTACTATGGGCTTAGTATCATTAGAGCTATTTACTTAGTACCTTTAGTTCTATGAACTTAGTATCTTTAGTACTATGTACAAGAGTCGTCTTTCCGTCTGAGCGGCGCGGGTATTTGGATTTGTCATGAAGACCTGTATTTAAACAGCATTTATTAGCTAAATTTGTATATTAACTTCGTAGAGACATTAAGTATTTTTTTGGAAATAGGAGAAGTGAAAAATGAGCAACGGCAATTTCCAACGAGAACCGCAGAAAAAGAGAGGAAACTGCAGTTTGAGAGGAAACTGCAGTTTGAGAGGAAACTACGGTAAAAGCTAGACGTAAAACAGAAGCACCGGTAGGATATGTAATTCTATAAAACCTCAGAATTTTTCATAATAAATTAATGTCTCTTTAAAACTTTAACTGAGTTATTTACAGCATAAAAGTTTTCTTGGTCTCTTGTTCTGAACTGATGGAAACCATAAGATGAAAAATATGTACAGGACCGTCGATAAAGAATGCCTGGATTACAAAATATTAGTATGCAAATTAGTAAAGACATATGACCATAACTTTGGTACTAAAATAATACGAAGATTGCGAAGTTTTACATTCATTTCAATACGTTTCGATATATGCACCATTAGTCGCATGACAGACATCAGTAAGATATTCAATCTTCCTCCATGTATTGTGAAGCATCTGTGGAGTTACAGTTTCAATTGCAGCTATGATTCGCCGTTTTAGGTGGCTGATATCAGTAATGTTTTCAATGTACACGATGTCCTTAATGTATCTCCAGAAGAAGTCGAGAGGCGTAAGATCGGAGCTTCTTACAGGCCACGGAATTGGGCCATCTCGTCGAATCCGTGAACTAGGAAACCTCTCATTTAAGGCTTCACTTACAGTAAAGGAGAAGCTCTGTTCCGCATGAAAACGATGTTATTCCCAGTTACAGTTTCCAAATCATCAATTTGTGGAAAGGCATAAATTTTCAACATATCCTTGTGAATATTTCCAGTTATGCTGGTCTTTGTAAAGAAAAAAGGCCCAACAACGGGATCGTACAGCAAGCCACACCAAACATTCACTTTTGGAGAACCATGAACGTACTGGTGCGCTTCCGTCGACTGCTGTGATCAGGCCCGCGCCAAGCCTAAACGGCACCTCATGCAAATGTTTAGCAAGCGCCTTTATGCAGTGACGATATTAAAGAACAACTGCTTATGGTTAACACTTAAAGTAAAGTATTATTAACATAACAATTAAAAAAATCCAAAAATACATTTTCTCTTTTAATTTTTCTAAATGTGCAAACATTTTGTGATTTCTTAAAACCCACGCTCAAACATAATTATTGAAGAATTATACATTATAAAAAAATAACATTGCAAGGGAAGCGAAATAACATACTAAACGCATTAGATAACAAATATACTGCTTAACCAGAAATATACTGCTTAACACTATAAATGGCGATGACTTACAACCAAATGGCAGAGGTGACATACGCATTATTTTGTAGTCTTCATTTGCATTTTCTGATAATCACAAGAGCTTTAAAAATGTCCTGTCTTCTTCAGAAATTCCAATCATCATAAATGCTTTCTATATATCAAGGCAAAATGCAATTCTGAATCTATCAAAATTTAAAATAACGTCCAGTACATTAGGATTTAAATTTGGACCGGTCTCTAAATAATCATTTAAAAACAGTTTCGTTTTCGAACTGCAGTTGAAAACTACGTGAACTTAAGTAGTATCCTTATCAGTTCTCACAACTGCTGTATGTTGTATGAATACCTTTCGAGTTCCTAGAACATTTTGATAATTCTTATATTCTACTGATCTTTATTAAGGCCTTGTATTCATTTAGCAACTCTTCATTATCTTCGAAATTATTTCTTAAATCCTTAATTTTTTTTTTTTTTAGCTAGACGAAAGTGCTTCTTTAAATCCATTGACTTGGTTCCCCATAACTAAGCTTCGTATCTTCCATCTATAGGCCCCAAATTAGCTTCAGATTGCATAATTAAATTCTCATCTGCGATTACCAGCATATTAGAGTCTAACTCCTAAAGTAAGTTCTGTAACTCGTAACTCCGCCTTTGTAACTTCTAAATTCCGTAACAGCGGCACATCGATGCCAACACAAAAATTTGTTGATACTACATCTCCCCTATTTTTATCTTCAGAATTATCTTGTATTTCCTGCAGTGTAAGACCAAAAATAGTTTGTATGCAATTTAGCGTTGTGGTCTTTTTTTTTTTTTTTTACTTTGACTTTTTAATAACATCCCACCATTATTTGCGCCTATTAAAACTTGAATACCTTCATTTGAGTGACTACATGCATCAGCTAAAATTAAACCCTTTTATTTAAAAATATTTTGAATATTCTGAACTGGGGATTGCAATGGGTGCAGCAGTAATCATTTCAGAAATTAATGATTCTACCTCAATATATTTTCTTAGGGTCTTTCGTACTGCTCAATGTTAATTTCCACTGCACTGTATTTATGGCTTTCGAGGACCCAAAAGCATAAACAGACAACCTTTCTCTTCGAATAGTCTTAATTTTAAGAGTATATGCCAAAGAATATTTAATTCAAGATCTCTCATTGCCGTTATCCATTAACACTCGATGTAGTTGGACGTTTCCTTCAGAGCAAGCCAGAATTTCGTAATAAAGAACTGCTATTTGACCCACAGTCAGGCGAGCTGCACTGAGTCACTGGGTTTCAATTTCACTTCGTTTAAGATCAGCTGATTTATTACTATTTACGCAAAGAAGTGGTTGCGAGTCTTGTATGGGTCGAATTGAGTTTTACGAAACTGCGCCGAATGGAACTCCAAGAAACAGAGAAAACATTCTCTTTTTTAAATCTTTTTTTTTCCCCCATCCGCGACACTTCCAAATTCGCAAAATTCATGTTTTTTACTATAAAAAGAATGCAGTTTCTTTCAATATCCGAAGTATAATTCGCAGTTGATGCATTTCGATTGAAGGTCTGATTTTCAAATTTTCTGGAATAACTTTTATATTTGCTACCAAAATTGTAATAATCTTCTGTTTTGCTTCTAAATACATATATTCTTTTCCTAGATCTAGACTCTTTGTCTTGACATTAGATTTGATTTTGACATTAGATTTGATTGAACATTTGATCTAGACTCTGTCTAGTTTGTTTCCCTAGACTGTTTGTTTTGAAAAGCAAGTAAATCCTTAAAACTCTAGTCACTATCTGGATATGTTCGAATGAATTGTAAAACGAGTTCTTTCAGAAATCTTTCCAATAATATGAGAATCGATTAAACTACTAAGAGGTTTCGCTTTAACTCTTAACGATTCTAAGCTTCTAATTTAAGTAACGGATTTATGAAACAGCCAGCTAAATCATTTACATATATCTAACAGCAGGAATTTTAAGTAACTCATTTAAATGGGTTTCTATACGAGTATTCTTGTTTCTAAATCTACCTTTTAATACATCTAAAACATCGCTATAATTTTCTTCTGTTAACTCAAAAATTAACAATTAGATGCCGTAAGTAGAATGAAAATGACAGTTCTGCGACAGGAGGGTCAGAGGGTCAGGGGGCGTGGTCAATGACGTCACACAGAGGGCGTAGCCAAAGGCAACGTCATGACACTAGGAGGCGTGGTTTCGAGTGGAGTTGAGGTGTTATTAGACTGCTGGTTGAGTTGTAGACCTCATGCTTTTCATTTAAAGTTAGTTTTTTTTATATTGGCAACGGGAAATATTTTCTGCATCTTAATTTTGATGAAATGGCGATGCTGCCCTCTATTAATGAAAAAGTGAATGATATGTTTTAGAAATATATTTTTACGTCTGGTGTCAAAATTATTCAATGCGCGACTCTGAAAACAATGTAAAAGAAACAAATATAAAAAAGACTTTCCTTTAATGATAGTTCATCATGTCATGAAAATGAAACTACAAGATAATTTTTTTTTTATTACTCAATTTTATTCTGATGCTTTTATTCTTTCTAGTTTTTCCATGAAACTTTAACTTATTTCTTAGGTTTTCTGTTCATAATAACATATTCATTTACTGTCATATTTTTTTAATACTTAACACGTTTCTAATTTGTAATATTTATTTAATTTCCACATATTTTTTTTTTCATACCTTTCATAAATTTCAGCATACCTGATTTTTAACTTATACGTTATATTTCACAAACGTTCCCGCACATGCTGTTTATTTGTTACATTACTTAATTTTAGATGCAATTTAACACTTTTTTTAACGTTATAATGTTCAATATATTCTGAATTTTAACTTCATTTACTTTTTTTAAACCATTCTAGTATTCTATACACACTTTAACTTAGTGGTATGAAATTGTATTTAAAAAGAAACGTTTATTTTTCATGATCTTAGTTCTTTTACTAAATTTTCTACAGAATTTCTAATTTCTTTCACGTGTTTAACAATATCTTCCTTACATTACCGAATATTTTTTTAAAAAAAACTTAAGTCTATAACTGTTAATTGCTTTTCTTACGTTCATGATTTCCCTTCTGTGTTTATATTTCTTAATTCTAGCTTAACTTATTTATTATAATGTTTTTATTTCTGTCTCATCACTCGTAATTCCAACATTTTATCCCTTTTTATTCATTTTAACGATATGGATTGTCTTCATTTACTCCATATTCAAATATTTCCTTACAATTTTTATAATACTTGTTTTATTCCTCGATCATAATAGATCATCTACAGGTTTTACTCAGAAATTTCCATTCACAACTTTACAGTTTAATACCATTTATATCTAAATGTATTTCTTTCTCATATAGTTTTAAGGTCTTCAAAGTTTCTAACATCATATTTAGTTTTAAATCCCGATTACCTTTAAGTGTGTTGATAATTTTCATTTCTAATTTAACAACCACGTTCAGTGTTTCATCCACACATACCAAAATATTTCTTACATTTTTTGATATTTAGTCTATGTCATATTTCAGTACTTCAAGTGAATTTACACTGCTCACACTATTATTTTTTCATGTTTTAGAGACACTAACTATACTAATTTTACTATTTTTCCTGCACTAATTGCATCTATGTCAGCACTCATGCTAAACTAGCAATTGTTTTGCATCACATGCATAAAGAAATTCTTAAAATCAACTTTTTCAATATCGTACTCAAATTACTGTTTTCCAGATGGGAATTACCAGTATTCTTTGGTTTTACTCTGTTACATCTTTTTAAATTTTAACATCTTACTTTTAATTCTAACATACATCTTTTAAACAGTTTTTTCTTTTAATGATAGCCTTACCTTATTTGTTCAAATTAATTCTTTCATTCACCTTCTTTACTACCTTTCAGTACCTTCATAATTCACTATGCAAACGCAATGTCTTTCACTGACATTCTGTTTAATAATACCACAAGTTTCCTTAATTGACAAAAAGCGAATTATTTCTCATTTCAAAATAGAACTACTATATTTTTGCACAAACATTACCTTTATCCATTCAAGCCACCCCTTAACCTGTAACAGACGTAGCGATAGGAAAGGAGATTCTTATCATATGCTCTTTCGACATTTGAGGTTTCTAGAACTTCTTTGACAAGTATATCAATACCATCAGAAAATATACTTAACACTTTTACCCAGTTTAAAGGCAACATACTGTTATAAGAATGGTTTTAGTTAAATTTATAACACAAATAAACGCATTTTGTGCTAAATAGGCATAAACATTTAGATTCAGAATATTTCTTTTTAATCCGATTTAAGACTTGAATTTCATTCATGATACGGATTGTCTCTTGATTTTCTTTTTGTTTACCTTACACTAATAGAAAATTTTTATTTTACAAGTTCAGCTTTTAATGAAATAGAAATAAAAACTACGATACACCTGCTGTTTTTAAGAAAAGGAACTTTGATATATTTCTGGAAATGTAAATGCTTTTAGAGTTTTCTTTCAATAACGTTGATTTTCATTACTTTACTAACTTCAATAATTCTCTTATTAGCTAATATGAATGAAAGAAGATTGTCAAAAATGTGACACAGTATAATTCTTACGAACATACATACCTTTACCAGCATACAGATATTACCGATTGAAATGAAGAAAGATACAGATATTTTACTCCAATCTACATTAAATTAAAAAAAATATTTAAACTTTCATACATTCCAAAGAATAAACGAAAACTCAATAGATATTGTCATGTTTGTATATATGAGATAAAAGTTTTATGAATGGTATTTAAAGTAATGCTTAGAACTTCATAAAAGCGAACATTCACTATGTTATTACACATATCATCAGTTATTTACATTAATCAATGTAATATTAATCATTACATATACTATATGCATATATATTTAAAGTTTAATTGTCTTACAATTGAATAATTAACTATTGAGAGAAAGAGGTTCATATCTTACACTATTTAATTCACATGGAACAAATTTTTCCATCAACCACATTGAACCACGTTTATTAAATTCGCCAAAGCTCTTTTATTTCTGCATTTTCACACTCACGACACATTTTAAATGTAACTATTGATTACCATTTCAAACACCGATATCATAACTCAGTGTAAAACTACATCATAACTCATTTTTTCCCGACTAACTACAATTTTATATGTTCAAGAAGTACATCTAAGACATGATCATTTTCTATGTTCTAGCAAATCGATTCAATTGCGAGCATACTATTAAGACTTGCGATTTTAGAAGACTTGCATGTATTAACGATGTCAACGTTTCTTCGTTTTTGTAAGATTCGCATCAAATCATGTCGCATTCGTATGTGGTGTAAGAGATCACTTTTTCTTTTAAACACTTGTAAACAATGGATGCAATTTATAAGAAGAGAAGTATCGTGCTGTTTCAAAACATCATCATCAGCCTATTTCTGTTTCTTTTGACACCGGCAACATTTAAAAAAAAAAGTTTCGTGAGATATTCTTCAAATTCTGTTTTACTTGAAAAAATGTCCGAACTTTCAATACGATGTAAAGTTTCATATTGTTTTAAATTCTTATGCTCACTAAATATTTTTTATCACGATTTACTCTTAAAAGTAACTTTATAAGTTTTCATATCCTTTTTACATGAAAAGAACTTGCGATTATTCACTACAAAATTCTAAGGCGACTTTTCAAACTACAAACTTAAATTTCTTAGGACATACACTACATCTGATGTTTCTTTCATGAGATTTCAAATATCTCTTCAGATTACTCGTATTCAAGAAACCTTACAAATATATCACATAAGTTCAGCGAATAATCGCTTCATAAACTCTTAAATTTTCAACACGAATCAATCACTTGAAGCATATACTGCACTGTAAACATACAATACTTAAAAAAATTGTTATAAAAAATAAAAATACATTCATTTCACCAAGAAGCTTTTCTATTTAAATACATTTATTTATTTCCAAAGAACAAGTTTCTGTATTATACATAAAATATACTTAGAATTTTCTTTCATTAGTTAATATCAAATTAACAACAATATCCATTTACTGATATTTGATATACATGTTTGCTTTAAAATTAAAACTAAAATTTCAATATATTTCTATTAAAAAAACATAATGAAAAAAAAATACTCATAACATCAACCAAAGACAGAAATTTAAATAGAATAGCTGTACTTATATTAGTGCATTTTTATAATCTTCATAACATTTCGATTCAAAAAACCTATTACAAAATAAATGAAACATTTTTTTCTGCCTTAAAGAATCTCTTATATTTTTAAAATTAATACATAAAAATATATCTTCACCAATATATTTAATTCTGTCCTCAACACTTATTATAATGCAATCATGTCTTGTTTGTGAAGGATGATTTACAATGCAACCTTCGCATTTATATAGCTTTCTTTTCACTGAATTTAATTCAGTTTTGATAGAGTTTATGAGTTCTTTAAAAAGTTCATCATCATCACTTACCATATCCGAACAATTGTTTTTACATTTGATTTGCAACGGTAAAATAATTTCAAAAATACTTTTATATAAAGTATTAGATACATCAGGAATAATTTCTTTCAATTTTTTTAAAATATCGCAGTTTACTTTTAGGTATGTAGGTTTTAGTTTAAAAGAATTTTCATCTTGTTTAAAAACTTGTTGAAAAATACACTCACCTTCTTTGTTGAAAACTACCAACTCATTATTGCAAATGATGCTGGCACTCATATAGACAAGATTAAATTCATATATTTTTGAGGAAAATTCTTGCCATGTTGCAGGAGTTATAACAACACCGCGTGTAGTAGGGTATAATATTTTATTTTGTTCCACACATTCACGTAGATGAATGTTCATTCTGTTTTCAAACTGATTTATGGACACAAAATATCCCCAACCAAGAGTCCACTGTGCAATCAACTTCGAACTTTCTTTTTTCTGTTCTCGATTATTCGGCATGAAGATATTTTCAGGAACAGACTTCATATAGTGGGCAAACCAGTCATCCTCTGGAAGTTCATCCTCATTATCTTCCAATCGTCGTTTTTTAATTTTCGAAATTTTTATGTTTCGGAATGTGATACTAATTCTAGGATCTTTAACGTCAGGTTGAGAGGGTATTCCGTGCATCCAAAATTGATTCGTTGGGTGTTTCATTACAAGGAGAGTTCCATGAGTTAAGTCCACGCTTCGAGATGTGAAATTTCGCCTGGTAAATACCATTTGACGTTTTGCACCTAAATTGATGATAGGTATATCACTTTCAGGTTCGAGACAAGTTTCATTGTCTTTATGCGTTGAAATTTTCGCCACTCCGTCAGGATAATAGTTCAATAAAGCAAAATTATATTTTTTGCCAGTTATCGTTTCAACATAATCTTTTACATTTAGAAGAGTTTGAGTCCATGGTTCTGCACAAATGCTCGTTCCAGAGAATTCGTAACTAAGTCCTTCATCACTAAAACCGAGTACTTTGCTTCGTGGAACATACTGAGTCCCATTAATTTCAAAACTAATATTTTTAAAATCATAATTTGATAGTTCATCTAGCAAAATATCAGCTTCATTTCGTGAATAAAATTCTTCGTATAATTCCACATTTAACTCCGTATCACATACATTCCTCATATTCGCTTTTGAATCTAACGACAATTCTGAATGATATAGAAATACGTAGCATTCTTAAATAGCAAAAATTATCTAAAACATACATTAACGAAATGATTTCATCAACACTTATCGTAATACATTCTTGTCATGTCTTGTTTGTGAAGCCAGTCTTTCCGGCGTCATATGTGTAAAAATAATCATGATAGGATAGTAGGAAAGAGTTATAGTGTCCTAATGTTGTTATTCTGAACCTCGATATTACATATATGCATAAGGAGAATCTTAAAAGCATCATCCACTTATCATGATAGAGTAATGGAAAATTTCTAAAACTCTGATAATCATACGCGAAAGAATGTATTATCTTAAGGTTGTTGTTGCTATTCCAAGTTTGACAATACATACAGAAGTGAAGGAAGACCCTTGATGAGTGCTGCACGTTATCATGATAACGTGAAGTCTACAGCGCTTATCAAGGATCTTCCTTCACTTCTGTATGTACTGTCAAATTTGGAATAGCAACAACAACCTTAAGATAATACATTCTTTCGCGTATGATTATCAGAGTTTTAGAAATTTTCCATTACTCTATCATGATAAGTGGATGATGCTTTTAAGATTCTCCTTATGCATATATGTAATATCGAGGTTCAGAATAACAACATTAGGACACTATAACTCTTTCCTACTATCCTATCATGATTATTTTTACACATATGACGCCGGAAAGACTGGCTTCACAAACAAGACATGACAAGAATGTATTACGATAAGTGTTGATGAAATCATTTCGTTAATGTATGTTTTAGATAATTTTTGCTATTTAAGAATGCTACGTATTTCTATATCATTCAGAATTGTCGTTAGATTCAAAAGCGAATATGAGGAATATATGTGATACAGAGTTAAATGTGGAATTATACGAAGAATTTTATTCACGAAATGAAGCTGATATTTTGCTAGATGAACTATCAAATTATGATTTTAAAAATATTAGTTTTGAAATTAATGGGACTCAGTATGTTCCACGAAGAAAAGTACTCGGTTTTGGTGATGAAGGACTTAGTTACGAATTCTCTGGAACGAGCATTTGTGCAGAACCATGGACTCAAACTCTTCTAAATGTAAAAGATTATGTTGAAACGATAACTGGCAAAAAATATAATTTTGCTTTATTGAACTATTATCCTGACGGAGTGGCGAAAATTTCAACGCATAAAGACAATGAAACTTGTCTCGAACCTGAAAGTGATATACCTATCATCAATTTAGGTGCAAAACGTCAAATGGTATTTACCAGGCGAAATTTCACATCTCGAAGCGTGGACTTAACTCATGGAACTCTCCTTGTAATGAAACACCCAACGAATCAATTTTGGATGCACGGAATACCCTCTCAACCTGACGTTAAAGATCCTAGAATTAGTATCACATTCCGAAACATAAAAATTTCGAAAATTAAAAAACGACGATTGGAAGATAATGAGGATGAACTTCCAGAGGATGACTGGTTTGCCCACTATATGAAGTCTGTTCCTGAAAATATCTTCATGCCGAATAATCGAGAACAGAAAAAAGAAAGTTCGAAGTTGATTGCACAGTGGACTCTTGGTTGGGGATATTTTGTGTCCATAAATCAGTTTGAAAACAGAATGAACATTCATCTACGTGAATGTGTGGAACAAAATAAAATATTATACCCTACTACACGCGGTGTTGTTATAACTCCTGCAACATGGCAAGAATTTTCCTCAAAAATATATGAATTTAATCTTGTCTATATGAGTGCCAGCATCATTTGCAATAATGAGTTGGTAGTTTTCAACAAAGAAGGTGAGTGTATTTTTCAACAAGTTTTTAAACAAGATGAAAATTCTTTTAAACTAAAACCTACATACCTAAAAGTAAACTGCGATATTTTAAAAAAATTGAAAGAAATTATTCCTGATGTATCTAATACTTTATATAAAAGTATTTTTGAAATTATTTTACCGTTGCAAATCAAATGTAAAAACAATTGTTCGGATATGGTAAGTGATGATGATGAACTTTTTAAAGAACTCATAAACTCTATCAAAACTGAATTAAATTCAGTGAAAAGAAAGCTATATAAATGCGAAGGTTGCATTGTAAATCATCCTTCACAAACAAGACATGATTGCATTATAATAAGTGTTGAGGACAGAATTAAATATATTGGTGAAGATATATTTTTATGTATTAATTTTAAAAATATAAGAGATTCTTTAAGGCAGAAAAAAATGTTTCATTTATTTTGTAATAGGTTTTTTGAATCGAAATGTTATGAAGATTATAAAAATGCACTAATATAAGTACAGCTATTCTATTTAAATTTCTGTCTTTGGTTGATGTTATGAGTATTTTTTTTTTCATTATGTTTTTTTAATAGAAATATATTGAAATTTTAGTTTTAATTTTAAAGCAAACATGTATATCAAATATCAGTAAATGGATATTGTTGTTAATTTGATATTAACTAATGAAAGAAAATTCTAAGTATATTTTATGTATAATACAGAAACTTGTTCTTTGGAAATAAATAAATGTATTTAAATAGAAAAGCTTCTTGGTGAAATGAATGTATTTTTATTTTTTATAACAATTTTTTTAAGTATTGTATGTTTACAGTGCAGTATATGCTTCAAGTGATTCATTCGTGTTGAAAATTTAAGAGTTTATGAAGCGATTATTCGCTGAACTTATGTGATATATTTGTAAGGTTTCTTGAATACGAGTAATCTGAAGAGATATTTGAAATCTCATGAAAGAAACATCAGATGTAGTGTATGTCCTAAGAAATTTAAGTTTGTAGTTTGAAAAGTCGCCTTAGAATTTTGTAGTGAATAATCGCAAGTTCTTTTCATGTAAAAAGGATATGAAAACTTATAAAGTTACTTTTAAGAGTAAATCGTGATAAAAAATATTTAGTGAGCATAAGAATTTAAAACAATATGAAACTTTACATCGTATTGAAAGTTCGGACATTTTTTCAAGTAAAACAGAATTTGAAGAATATCTCACGAAACTTTTTTTTTTAAATGTTGCCGGTGTCAAAAGAAACAGAAATATGCTGATGATGATGTTTTGAAACAGCATGATACTTCTCTTCTTATAAATTGCATCCATTGTTTACAAGTGTTTAAAAGAAAAAGTGATCTCTTACACCACATTCGAATGCGACATGATTTGATGCGAATCTTACAAAAACGAAGAAACGTTGACATCGTTAATACATGCAAGTCTTCTAAAATCGCAAGCCTTAATAGTATGTTCGCAATTGAATCGATTTGCTAGAACATAGAAAATGATCATGTCTTAGATGTACTTCTTGAACATATAAAATTGTAGTTAGTCGGGAAAAAATGAGTTATGATGTAGTTTTACACTGAGTTATGATATCGGTGTTTGAAATGGTAATCAATAGTTACATTTAAAATGTGTCGTGAGTGTGAAAATGCAGAAATAAAAGAGCTTTGGCGAATTTAATAAACGTGGTTCAATGTGGTTGATGGAAAAATTTGTTCCATGTGAATTAAATAGTGTAAGATATGAACCTCTTTCTCTCAATAGTTAATTATTCAATTGTAAGACAATTAAACTTTAAATATATATGCATATAGTATATGTAATGATTAATATTACATTGATTAATGTAAATAACTGATGATATGTGTAATAACATAGTGAATGTTCGCTTTTATGAAGTTCTAAGCATTACTTTAAATACCATTCATAAAACTTTTATCTCATATATACAAACATGACAATATCTATTGAGTTTTCGTTTATTCTTTGGAATGTATGAAAGTTTAAATATTTTTTTTTTAATTTAATGTAGATTGGAGTAAAATATCTGTATCTTTCTTCATTTCAATCGGTAATATCTGTATGCTGGTAAAGGTATGTATGTTCGTAAGAATTATACTGTGTCACATTTTTGACAATCTTCTTTCATTCATATTAGCTAATAAGAGAATTATTGAAGTTAGTAAAGTAATGAAAATCAACGTTATTGAAAGAAAACTCTAAAAGCATTTACATTTCCAGAAATATATCAAAGTTCCTTTTCTTAAAAACAGCAGGTGTATCGTAGTTTTTATTTCTATTTCATTAAAAGCTGAACTTGTAAAATAAAAATTTTCTATTAGTGTAAGGTAAACAAAAAGAAAATCAAGAGACAATCCGTATCATGAATGAAATTCAAGTCTTAAATCGGATTAAAAAGAAATATTCTGAATCTAAATGTTTATGCCTATTTAGCACAAAATGCGTTTATTTGTGTTATAAATTTAACTAAAACCATTCTTATAACAGTATGTTGCCTTTAAACTGGGTAAAAGTGTTAAGTATATTTTCTGATGGTATTGATATACTTGTCAAAGAAGTTCTAGAAACCTCAAATGTCGAAAGAGCATATGATAAGAATCTCCTTTCCTATCGCTACGTCAGTTACAGGTTAAGGGGTGGCTTGAATGGATAAAGGTAATGTTTGTGCAAAAATATAGTAGTTCTATTTTGAAATGAGAAATAATTCGCTTTTTGTCAATTAAGGAAACTTGTGGTATTATTAAACAGAATGTCAGTGAAAGACATTGCGTTTGCATAGTGAATTATGAAGGTACTGAAAGGTAGTAAAGAAGGTGAATGAAAGAATTAATTTGAACAAATAAGGTAAGGCTATCATTAAAAGAAAAAACTGTTTAAAAGATGTATGTTAGAATTAAAAGTAAGATGTTAAAATTTAAAAAGATGTAACAGAGTAAAACCAAAGAATACTGGTAATTCCCATCTGGAAAACAGTAATTTGAGTACGATATTGAAAAAGTTGATTTTAAGAATTTCTTTATGCATGTGATGCAAAACAATTGCTAGTTTAGCATGAGTGCTGACATAGATGCAATTAGTGCAGGAAAAATAGTAAAATTAGTATAGTTAGTGTCTCTAAAACATGAAAAAATAATAGTGTGAGCAGTGTAAATTCACTTGAAGTACTGAAATATGACATAGACTAAATATCAAAAAATGTAAGAAATATTTTGGTATGTGTGGATGAAACACTGAACGTGGTTGTTAAATTAGAAATGAAAATTATCAACACACTTAAAGGTAATCGGGATTTAAAACTAAATATGATGTTAGAAACTTTGAAGACCTTAAAACTATATGAGAAAGAAATACATTTAGATATAAATGGTATTAAACTGTAAAGTTGTGAATGGAAATTTCTGAGTAAAACCTGTAGATGATCTATTATGATCGAGGAATAAAACAAGTATTATAAAAATTGTAAGGAAATATTTGAATATGGAGTAAATGAAGACAATCCATATCGTTAAAATGAATAAAAAGGGATAAAATGTTGGAATTACGAGTGATGAGACAGAAATAAAAACATTATAATAAATAAGTGAAGCTAGAATTAAGAAATATAAACACAGAAGGGAAATCATGAACGTAAGAAAAGCAATTAACAGTTATAGACTTAAGTTTTTTTTTAAAAAAATATTCGGTAATGTAAGGAAGATATTGTTAAACACGTGAAAGAAATTAGAAATTCTGTAGAAAATTTAGTAAAAGAACTAAGATCATGAAAAATAAACGTTTCTTTTTAAATACAATTTCATACCACTAAGTTAAAGTGTGTATAGAATACTAGAATGGTTTAAAAAAAGTAAATGAAGTTAAAATTCAGAATATATTGAACATTATAACGTTAAAAAAAGTGTTAAATTGCATCTAAAATTAAGTAATGTAACAAATAAACAGCATGTGCGGGAACGTTTGTGAAATATAACGTATAAGTTAAAAATCAGGTATGCTGAAATTTATGAAAGGTATGAAAAAAAAATAGTATGTGGAAATTAAATAAATATTACAAATTAGAAACGTGTTAAGTATTAAAAAAATATGACAGTAAATGAATATGTTATTATGAACAGAAAACCTAAGAAATAAGTTAAAGTTTCATGGAAAAACTAGAAAGAATAAAAGCATCAGAATAAAATTGAGTAATAAAAAAAAAATTATCTTGTAGTTTCATTTTCATGACATGATGAACTATCATTAAAGGAAAGTCTTTTTTATATTTGTTTCTTTTACATTGTTTTCAGAGTCGCGCATTGAATAATTTTGACACCAGACGTAAAATATATTTCTAAAACATATCATTCACTTTTTCATTAATAGAGGGCAGCATCGCCATTTCATCAAAATTAAGATGCAGAAAATATTTCCCGTTGCCAATATAAAAAAAACTAACTTTAAATGAAAAGCATGAGGTCTACAACTCAACCAGCAGTCTAATAACAACTCAACTGAACTCGAGACCACGCCCCTCTAGTGTGATGACGTTGCCTTTGGCCCCGCCCTCTGTGATGTCATTGACCACGCCCCCTGACCCACTGACCCACCTGTCGCAGAACGCCCATTATCATGCTACTGCCGTACCTCCTAAATAGGACCTTAAATAATTAAATTTATCTATATCTGTTAGATTATTATTATTATGAACAGTGCTTTCATACTGGTTATAAAACTCTAGCCAAGAACCAGAATCACCATGATATTTATTTGTTATTAATTTAGGAAACTTAACTGTTTTGTTGTCAAGGTTTGGTTTTCTGGTTGCATCTTTCAATCTTGTTTGAATTTTAAGCAATTGCTGGAATAGAATAGGACATATTATTAATATTCCTATCATCTTTTATTAATCTACCACTTAGATTGTATATTTCTTGTTTCCAGGAGACGATTTTTTCTGGGTATTCCTCTGACATAGTAATTTCGTCTTTTATATCATCCTTATCATATAACGCGGGAGTTTTGACTTCATCGTTTAAACGTTTTAAATTAATTTCCTTATCTCTTGAACAGTGTTTTCATACTGGTTATAAAACTCTAGCCAAGAACCAGGATCACCATGATATTTATTTGTTATTAATTTAGGAATCTTAACTGTTTTGCTGTAAAGGTTTGGTTTTTTTTTTTTTTTTGGTTGCATCTTTCAATCTTGTTTGAATCCTAAGCAATTGCTGGAATAGAATAGGACATATTATTAATATTCCTATCATCTTTTATTAATCCACCACTTAGATTGTATATTTCTTGTTTCCAGGGGACGATTTTTTCTGGGTATTCCTCTGACATAGTAATTTCGTATTTTATATCATCATCATCATAAAGCGGGAGTTTTGACTTCATCGTTTTAAACGTTTTAAATTAGTTTCCTTATCTCTTCTTTTGCGCTCGAAATTCTTTTAAAATATCTACGTTATTTGTTACATCTGCGTCGCAGAATCTTCAATAATAAAAAAGCTTCAACTTTGTTAATTAGTTAACGTAGACCTAACTGCGGTATGTTCCTTTGTCAGTTTAGCTAACTCCGACGGTTTACTTAACAATTCAAATATCAAACAAAACATCCAAGCAAATCCCACTTTCACCTCCCGCAAAATCCAACAAATCACCAACAAAAGCTCACAAGTAAACCACTAGACTTTTTCATTGCTTCTCGCTGGTGTCTCGGAAACAAATATGGTTTTGTTTGGTTTATATGATTACGGCAAAGCCTCAAGGGCTATCTACCTAAGGGTAGGGATGCGTTCGTAGATGACTTTCTAAGGGAAACTGGCTCGTATACATGTTACACATGGGAAAACCAGCCCGTTCGCAGGATTCGAACCTGGAACCGAACTACTAGCGTTCAGCTACTTTACCGCTTCGCTGCTGGTGGGCCCGCAAACAAATATGAAGTGCGCTGTATGAAATATCTTAACATTTTAAAACTATAACACTTTACACACCTTGTGACATTATATTTTCAACCGACGCCAACACTACCTGAACCAAAACTTTTACTCACTCAACTGAGGGCTGCTATTCAGAGGCGATTTAAGCCAAAAATTTTTAGGCCCCCTGAGAGTGTATAAACGTACTTATACTCCTAAAACGGGATCAGTGCTGAAGTGTAATAAATAATTAAATACATGTAATTCCTTAATATTATTCATGTTTTAATACAACTGCGATTTAATCTTTTTATTCTTAACTACTTCAATGTTAATTTTTCTGAATATCAAAACTAAAATGCATAAAAATTGTGTCAATGTATTTTAACATAGGAAATAAACTGACATGACGTATAAATAGTTTTCGGAAAGGGATACGTCTGTATAGAATAATGCATTTTTCCATTTGCAGCAAACAAAATGAAAATCTAATATTTCATTTTCTATTTAAGTCTACACGTGATATTTGTTACAAGCTAGTTTTCTTGCTCAGCCGTCCAGACGGATAGTGGTTAGGCAAGCCTGCTGCGGCACCGAAGGATCCGGGTTCGAATCCCGGAAAATGCATGTTTGTAACTGCCTATTCCTTCATAGGAGGCAACGGTGGCCGTTTATTAGTTGCCTTCACAATAAAATAGCCACCACTTCTGGAAGTTCTTAGAAGTGGCCAATGCTGAATAGGTAATTGTCCGGCCATTGGATATTGCTTTGGCATACATCTACCGCCTTGATTAGAAAGTGGTTAGTGACTCTGACTGTACCGAAAGGCCCGGGTTTGAAACCCGGAGAAGGCGGCATGCACGTAAAATTGTCTGTCCCTTCATAGAAGGTAACGGTGGCCGCCTATTAGGTGCTTCCATAATAAAATGTCCACCGCTTGTGTCCTTAGTAGTGGCCAAAGCCTAAAATAGCCAGTGCCTGCCATTAAAAAAAGTTTTCTTGCTCTGTGAAACGTGAGAGTTCATTAAAATATCCAAATTAATATTCTTATAATTGGAAATGTTAACTCATGTTTTATACAGAAAATAATGGGCCCACCAGTGGCCGAGCGGTAGTCGCTGAACACTGGTAGTTTTGACCTGGGCTCGATGCCAGGCGAACGAGCTGTCTGCATGGGCGTTTTTATGGTTTTCCCCATGTGCAACGTGCTTACGAGTCAGTTACCCTAAAAATACTCCACGAAGGCACCCCCCTCCCTCCGTTTAGGCAGCTAGCCATCGAGTGCTTTGCCATAATCAAATGAATAAAACAAACCATAGAAAGCAAATAAGCGAATATATTCACTTTTGTGATATGTGTGTGAGTGATATCAAAATTTCAAAATAATCCTGAGCAAGTTTGGATTAAGTTTAGGGCCACTATCTGAGCAATCATTGAGGCCTGCTCATTCCTAATTTTTGACAATGCAATCATACACAAAGAAAATCCTATCATACATCAAAGAAAATCCTATCATACATCAAAGAAAATCCTATCATACATCAAAGAAAATCCTATCATACATCAAAGAAAATCCTATCATACATCAAAGAAAATCCTATCATACATCAAAGAAAATCCTATCATACATCAAAGAAAATCCTATCATACATCAAAGAAAATCCTATCATACATCAAAGAAAAGCCGCGTACTACAGCATGATGTAGCATAAAATAACGATTTTTCTTTCATTGTTCCCATGAAATTCAACTTGCTTCATAATACCCTCCCTTAATTGCACATTTATAGTATTTTTACAACCAACATATCGTTGATGATCATGGCTAAATTTATTATCTAAACTTATTAAACACCTTTCTACAACATCATAGTTACTGCTGAATGCATTAAAACCGTCCTTGCATAAGTTTCATATTTTTAGTACCTTTAGTTTCGTATCTCTAATTTTTATATGTGGTATTACTCTCAAACATGTATATGACATCTGCATGTGATCTCAAAATTTCCTTTTCCTGGTTTATTCTGATCTTGATCCATTCCTGATTCCTGAGCTTCGAAGTCTCACAAAATCCGAACCCTTTCAATCGCTGATTCTTCCATTTCCTTACCTTGGATTATAAAGCCAGACAAACTATCTTTAATAACCAACCGTTTCGGTAGTTTTATGTTTCTATCATATAAAATTCTCCAAATGTAATCTTGAGCCGATCAAAATAATATTTATTCCTTTTGTGGCTCCAGTTGTTTGCTAGTTCTATTTCCTTTTCCCGGTGCTTTTTTTTTTTTTTTTTTTTTTTTTTTTTATGCTTTTAATCATCCAGATGCAGAATAAAGATGTGATTTTTTTCATAAATAATTTATTTCTTTATTAAGTAATACAGATATGAAAAGAAGCAGCTTTTTTTATTCATTTCAAGTGTGCAAAAATTAATGAAAGCATGAGATTCACATTTTAGAGAGACGCTTTAGGTTTTAATGAGACGGATGTGCTTGTTTTTTTCTGCTTAAATTAAATTTTGGCGCAATATTTGACACTTCTAGGCGTAAAGCATCTTCAGTATTTTTCAGCGTTGAGCGATATTTGGATTTAGTGAGCGAAAACCTGAATAAATCGTTTCACATAAGTACGTACTGCTGAATGGCAGAACAGTTCTCTGATCCAGAATGCAGTCAAATATTTATGTAGAAGCTCAAATTGTTAAGTTTGCAGCAGCGTGGATAGCTCAACATATTTCATTTGGGCTTTAATGTCTGATGATTAATCTCGTTAATGTTAATTAATGTAATGTATTTAAAAGTCTCATTAACGTAATTGTGAACCTAAATTAAGTTTTCGCGAACGCATCATTTCTTTCTACGATTTCATTTTGCCCCGACCCGCAGTTTAAAAGAAGCTACCTTATCCAATGCTATATATTTCTAATCGGCTAAGAATACGCTTATCTGTGGTTATGCGAAATCGCATCAATTACCATCGCTTCTATGCTAAGTTTTTTTATTAGGGTTGATTCCATTCTGCAAATCAAACTGGACATTTGTACAACTGTTTAGATTTACTTTCGTTAACCGAACCTATAAATCTCGAACGTTTGGCATCTAATGACCTTCACTCTTGAACAGCCGCCATTTTCTTGTTTGTAAATGTTGTAATACTACCGGGGCAACACCCTCACCGTTTCGCTTTCTTTTTATTTGTTTTAACTGTGGGGATGAATGTTTGTAATAAAACTGTCAACAATTTTGCTTCTCTCTAGATTTTGTTTACTGTTACATTCTTACACCGAAGCGGTGCTGTGACTGATCTATAAGTAAATACACGTATTACTTTACTAATTGATTCGATTGAAGTTACCACTGGCTTACACTTGTATATTAAATAAATGTGAGTTCTCTCTCTCTCTGTCTCTCTATTTTTTTTTAACGTAGTTGCTTTTTTTTTTTTTTTCCCTAGCAAAGATTTGAGATACGTGTGCGTTTTTAATAGATCTAACATGGTCCCAGAGTTTTAACGAACTTCTTTTCTCTTTTTTTTTTTTACTTTTATTTATTTATTTATTGGTGGGGGAGTAGTGACAAAGAACATTTTTGAGTTACATGGCATTTATCCGAACAAAAAGTACATATGTTATTCACTGAGGCATTTTGACTCTACATAAATTTTATTCTGGAAATTTGACTCGTTTCTCTGTTCCTGAAGGGATATTTTTTTTTTTTTTTTTTTTTTAAAGGGTCCAAAGAGGCCTTGTCCCTGAAGGACTACTGTTTTCCTTTTGCGATTTTGCGTTGGTTCACTATAAATGTCCGTTTCAGTTTTCAAACTGTTGCCACCAAATGTTAGAGTCCTGCATTATATTTGGAGAAATTAAATAATGAAAAATCTGCATTAATGTATGTATATTTCTCGCATTGTGATAAAACAACGGTACATAGAACCATCGAATTTTGAATGACGTAATCCTACTGCGAATATGGGCATCTGGAAGCCAAAATTTGGAATTTGTTTTATTATCGATTTCATATTTTGTAAATCTTTAACGAATTTTTAATTAACAAACTTAAGGATTTCAAAGCGAGCAATGGCAACGTTGTACAGAAAAAACATTTTTATCTCCAGCGCGTGACACTGCGCATCGGAAATTCTGAAAAATATGCTCGATTTAAAACTGTTTTGCGATATTGCTCTTGAACTGAATTTTATAGTTTAAGTACGAAGAACGTGATATTTAATAAATAAAGGTAACAGACAAAATGTTAAAAAAACGCCCCTTTGTACGTAATTTAAAATCTGAAACCCTTCAGATTTTTTTTTTTTAATCTGCTGTCCACAGTTGAAATTTAATAAGAAAAGAATCCGATTGACCGACGATGTAAACATAAATGTAAACATAAATGACAAGCTTTTAGTTAGAAACCCTTTTTAACTAGAAATGTTGCACGAAACAAAATGTAACTAGTATTTTTCTTTATCTGTTTTTGTTTTGTAAAACACGTTTAAAAGAAGAGTAATGAATAAATTAAGTACAATTCTTCTAAAATATTTATAATCAGTATCAATAACATTAATCTGTTGTTTAATTGAATTTCTTCAAAAGTGTAATTTAAAATTTGGGCAAACAGAATCTTTAATTCAAAGCTGCCCAGCAGCCTGCGTGTGATTTCTCTTTTTAGCCACTTGTTACAGTTATAAATTGCCTTTTTAATTGATTCAGGAGTATTTTAATTAATTAAGAGTCTAAAATTTGTTCCAACACAATATTAAGCACTTCTACAGTCAGGATCTTTATCATTTTCATTACGCTATTGCTTTCAATTCATGTCTATCATATCACGCACAATTTCCGGGTGAATCGAGACACATCAAAGCTGACTGAAAACAGGCCGAGTAGAAGGGAAAAAGCGGACTGTAAGTTCAGAAGGGCAAATATAATACAAAATAAATAATAATAAAATTTTAATTTAATTCAAAATTCAATGTTTACATGTGCAGTTAAACAGACTGCACATGTAGACAGAGTTTGCTGATGTTTACTGTCAGAGCTAGTCATGTTCCTCTTCTCCTACCCCTATTTTTAATAAATAAAAGAGAGAATTAACAAATAAAATAAAATAACCTGTGGAATATAAACGTGCTATGAGAATGTTTAAAAGCCTTTTTATATCATTTATTTTGGTCACATAGTTCCGAAATTTCTTATTTATGTAACAAAAGTATTAACTCTTTCCGGCACACTACCTTTTAAAGTTGGAGTTTTGATTAAAAAAAAAGGGGGGGTAGGCAGTCTAATTAGGCCTAGAGGAGTACACAAGTAAAATGTTGTGAAGATAGCACTTATCGTTTTAATTCTGTGGGTGTGCCCAAAGTGGCACACTCATTGAATAGAGCTTCGAAAAGAGTGCTGAAACGAGCACTGTTGTCAATGAACTGACCGATGAGATGAGGAGAAACAAAGAATACAGACTCTCAGTTGTCCTAGATTATCGGTGAACCCGGTCTGGGCACACCTAGGGTTCGCCGTTTGATTTTAGGCAAGATTTCAAGGTAAAAATTTAAAACTAATATAGAATAAGGAGATTAGCATACAGACAGCTAAAAACACGTAGAAATTTCTTTTCAAACAATTCCTTTTATACCCTAAAAAAAAATCTGGAAGATTTCTTTGAAAAATGAGGGCCTTAAAAAACTAAACATGGCTAAAATACATGGACTGGTTTGTGTTGAGCTGCCATCTACTATAAATAAAGAAGGTTCAGAGTAACCTATAGTAACCTATAAATCCTTTTTCATTCAATTTTTCTGTGCGTACAGAAGGAAATTTTTAGGTGTGTCCAGACCGGACACACTGTGCCGCAAAGGGTTAAAGCATATTTTTAGCAAAGGATTAGAAAAACTCGTATTTTTATGTTTTTCGCATTCATAAGGTACCAAACCCCCTTATGCTAAGATGATTCACAATGGTCAAATAAAAAATAACGAAGTGTTACCTAATATTGTAGCGCTTAAAGTTTTGGATTTTATGTGAAAATGTCAAATATATTGAGTGCACGTAGAACCTGGAAGTCAAGCAAGTTTAGGTGCTTCCCTTATTTAAATTTACATTTGATTACTGCCCAAAGTAGAATTTTCCATTTAATTTGGTTCATTAAATGTCATCACTAATGTTAACTACATTTTGTGAATTTTTCATTCAGAAAGAAAAAAATGAAGATAATTTAAATTACGAAGAAGAAACCAGTACATCAATCTCTGATGGAAGGTAAATAGTTAAAATAAGACTTTTCAAATTTATGATGTGTTTAATATTTATGAATTTTGGTTTAATGTTCCTCCATTACGACTCATTTGGCCGTCTTCTGAATGTTTTGCGTAGGATTTCATAACGTTCACTTGTATTCCTAAATTTTATCTGAAAAGATACTGACGATGTTCGGAGAAAAACATCATTTAAGATTTAATGATATCTTAAATGAGATAGTTTCCTTTCCTTTTTAATAGCATCAATACTCCAGTGCCCTTACTTTTTTTTTTGTCCTTCTTTTTAGTCATTAATTATTACCGAATAAAAATAATTTGTGACAACTAATAGCTAGCAATAAGCTTATTTATACTTGGTAGCGTTTAAATGTAGTTTTTTCTGCTAATAAAAAATATTTAAAATTTAAATTCTTTCACTTTTATTTCTTGTCTTCTCTGTATTCGTTCTGATTTGCTGTATTCTAACTTATATCTCGGAATGGTTTGAACCTATATTCAAAATATTTTTTCGTAAAAAAAGACAAAAATAGGGGACTTGCTATCTGAGAAATTTAGAGTACCGTCTAAACACTTCAAAGAAAAGTTTGCCTGTAGAAACATAAAAAGTGATACAGATATACAGATGTTTCACTTCTGTTCTTAAAATACTATTACCGATTAATACTTAATGTTACCAACTTGCAAAACTACTCTTTCTAATGAATAGTCTAATGAAAGAGAAGCCTGTGCTCAGGCTCATTGGCGCAGGCTTCACTTTATTCATTTGCACTTCTGAAGCTGAAGATGAAGGTTCTGTATTTAAACCTTCGAAACTAATCCTGCAAATTTATGACTATTACGCCGTTCTTGTTACCTTAGTACATCCAATAATCGTTTTTCGGCGTGTTATTTTAACTCAGATATTCGTAGCAATTTTTCTCCGAGGCTTCAAACTTTATCAGAATTAAAATGCCGTCAAGCGTCACTCTGTAGTAAGAAATAATAAAAAAAAAATTGCGATTGTTTATATACAAATATATGTATTTTATTCTGTATGTGTCGAAGAAAAATGTAATAATAAGTAAACAGAAGAAGGTTTCCTTATTTATTCTCACATTTCGTTCCGCGTCGAAAATTTACCCGGAAAATGTGCAAAGTTTTTGTAAAATTTGTTTGTTTTTAGTTTGCGTAAGTCGTTAATTATATATATGGACATTCAGCTGTCAATACTTTTTAATTGTGAAGTGTAACGAAGAGAAATTTCTTACAGATGGATTTCAGGTAGAAAACAAATATAAATTTGTATTTTTATTTTGCATTTTAACTATTATTGTTTATTATGTTTTGATAAATATCTATAAGAGATTAGGCATCTAAAGAAAATGGAAAAAAAAAAGAGTTTAACTAAAATAAAAGAACTTCCTAATTTTAGAAAGGGGGAGAGAAAGAAAATATTATAAGTTTGAGAAAAAGAACTAAGTGGGTAAAAGAATCTTTATTCAATTTAAATGAAAGTTAAAAGACGACACCGCTCATGCTTGCAAAATACAGCCAGCAGATATGGCTTAAATCAAAGAAGTTGACTTAACTGAGTAATAGTAAGACACAATTAAAGTAACGTGCAAGTTAGCAGGCTACACAATTAAAGTAACGTGCAAGTTAGCTCTGACCTAAAGGTCGGCGTGACAAACCTAATGGCGAGAATAACGCAACTACCATCAGATGAATCGAAATTAGCAACGTGATCTTCAGCAGGCAGAACACGCTCTGATTCTACCCTCTAATAACTTCCTTTAAATACTAACTTTTTCTACCTCATTTGAATATCGCGTGAGCTAAAAATTTACATTCTGTCAGCCAGGGCTTAATTTCTAAAATTAGAAGTACAGGAGCCCTACAGAAGACCTTCAGGAAACAGGAACGAGAATAAATAAATAAATAAAATGACTAATAAATTCATTAATAATTTTAAAAATAATTAATTAGTTACTAAAATAATTAAATAATTAATAGTTAAAGTAATCAAATTTAATAAAATGCAAAGAGATAAATAAAAATTTAATAAGCGATTTTATTACTACAAATTAAATTTTCATGATCAAATTTCTACTTTTTATTGAAAGGTTGTACTACAACAGGTGTTCGAAAAATAACATTAAATGTGCAGTCAATTGATTGTTAAATGAAATTCCTTAACTATTCATGAAAATTACCCGAGCCAAAGGAACTATGCTAATTTCTGCTAAGATAATTATAAAGCTTCTAAAATTATTAAATTCAGAAGACGCGACGTGCCTTCTGAATTTCCATAGACTCTCCACCGGCAGTTCGATAGATGGATGTCTGATGGTTCGCACACTATTTGATTAGGAACACTTCGGTTCTTATTTGATTTCGATTTTCGATTATGAAGGCATATAGATTTATTTGTCAACTGAACCACCATGTTTGATCTATTATCTGTAAATATTGTACATATTAAAAGTTACATTTAAAAAGTGATTGATGTCGATTTATAGATCTTAGAATATTTTGAAACAGCTGGTGCATCGGCCGGGAAGAATTGGATTTAGCACGTTGCAAGTGTGCGAAGTCGGCAAAAAAGGTAAGGCTAAACTTTCTAATTTGTAGAGTAACTATGGCGGAAGAGTCTGTTGTTAAATTAAAATCGAAACGCAAAGTTATCAGGACCACCGTGTCCAAGATTCTAAAAAAAATCGAATCGGAGTTGAATAAAGAAGAAATTGATACAAGTACATTAGAAGAAAATTTAGATCAATTAATCACGAAATCAAAAGCTCTGAGTGAGTTAGATGCTCGGATAGAGCGTGACTTGAAATTAGAGGCAGAAGAGTTTGAAACAGAAATTCTATCTTGTATCGAATACGAAGAGAAAATTCAGTTATGGCAATTCAGAGCAGATAAAAAATTGAAAGAATTGAATAAAGTAACAAATTCGGATAATGAAAATTCTCTTAACGAAACTAATTCTAAAATCGAAAGCAATAAATGTACGCGTCTGCCAAAATTAACCATCGCTAAATTCTATGGAGATTACACCCAGTGGACAAGTTTTTGGAACTCTTTCAAGGTAGCAATCCATGATAATGAATCTTTAACAAAGATCGAAAAATTTAATTATTTAAAATCGTACTTATGCGGCAACGCCGCAAACGCGATAGAAGGCTTTTGCATTTCGGAACCAAATTACGATGAAGTTGTCGAAATACTTAACAGGTTTGGCAGAAAAGATATAATTATAAACTCACACATGCAAAAACTCCTGAATCTTACCCCAGTAACCAAATCCAGTGACACTGTAAAACTTCGCAAACTTTGTGACACTATCGAAACTCAAATACGCAGCTTGAAATCATTAGAAGTTACACCGGATAAATACAGTTATATGTTGATTCCAGCCATAATGAAAACTCTGCCGTCTGATATAACCTTAGAATTCAATCGTAAAACGGATTCGTCATCCTTTTTTAATGTTGACGAATTATTGCAGTTTGTTCGTTTAGAATTGGAAAGTCGCGAGAGAAGCCATCTTTTGCTCTGCACTCATAAATCAGAAAGCACTTCCTGTGTTTATAAAGAGAAGGGTGGGAAGGGGAGTATCGTCCATTCCACTCAGCAGCTGCTGGCGCCGGTTAAAGAAAACAAAACTACTAATTGCTGTCTGTTTTGTAATACATCCAAACATGTTACTGAAGACTGTGAATCACTGACAGTTGATGAGAAGAGAAATTTATTACGTAAACATTCCCGATGTTACCTTTGCCTGAAATTAAACCACCGCCTAAAGCAGTGTCGAAGCGATCTCGTCTGCTCCAAGTGCAAAGGTCGACATAACCGTTCAATATGCTTTCGCGCTGAGAAAGAACGAAATGAAAAAAATAAAAGTATAGAAGATTCGCATGTTTTTTCAGCATTCTCACGCAGCAAAATTAAAACTATTTCACTTCAAACTTGTTGCGTAACACTTCGAACAACTACGCAGTCGGTTTTAATTAGAGCTCTACTGGATTCAGGTAGCATGCGTTCCTTCCTAAGAAAAGAAATCGCAGATAAATTGAAGCTTCCTGTAATTCGAACAGAGACTCTTTCGGTATTTACGTTTGGAAATAAAGCACCCACTAGAAAAACATTTGACGTTGTTAAGATAAAATTACAGAACAAGGAAACACCGAATTTGAAAATCGAAATTGAAGCTCTCGTGACTGAACAAATTTCAAGTTCTGATTTACCACCTCCTAATCTGGATAGACACCTTTTAGGCAAACAGTTAGAAGGTTTACAACTCGCAGATTCTTGGGATTGCAAAGAAAAAATTACTCTTTTGATAGGAGCTGATCATTATTATGATGTAGTAACTGGGAAACTTAAGCGTTTAAACAAACATTTAGTAGCTGCTGAAACGTTATTCGGTTGGTCTCTGCTAGGTTACACTAAAGGTACAACACACACTTCCACAGCCTTTAATATCGTAGTTGAAGAAGATATAATATCTGATCAGATAAAGAAATTTTGGGAGCTTGAAAGTTTAGGTATAAAACCTGAAAATGAATTATCCGACCCATTAGACAATACCATAATGGAAAAATTCGAATCGGAAATTTTATACAAAAATTCTCGTTACAAGGTTAGGCTGCCATGGAAGTCTGATAGAAAATATGAGTTACATGACAATAAAGCGATTGCGCTGAAACGATTTGAGAAACTTGTAAAGCGATTTCAGAATAACCCTGAACTCTTTTATTCGTATCAAACAGTTCTACAAGATTATTTACAACAAAACATCATTGAACCAGTTCCAGACACTGTTGATAGTGAATCTCAAATCACATTTTATTTGCCTCACAGAGAAATCGTTCGTAGTGATCGAACTACTAGTAAACTACGTATCGTATTCGACGCGTCTTCACATGGACCTGGTGAAATCTCGTTAAATGACTGCTTGTATATTGGTCCAAATTTGTATCCTGACATTCTTGAACTTCTGTTGGCCTTCAGGCTTCATCCTGTAGCATTTACAAGTGACATAAAGCAGGCTTTTCTTCAGATAGAAGTAGATGAGAAGGACAGAGATGTAACGCGTTTTCTGTTTACTAAAAACCCATTCGATGATCCACAAAATTTTATAACTTATCGGTTCACACGTGTGTTATTTGGTGTAAACAGCAGTCCATTTTTACTGGCTGCAACCATTAAACACCATTTGAAACAATATGAGAAAACCTACCCTGCCACTTGCGAATTTCTAAATGATCACATTTATGTAGATGACATCATTGGAGGACACCAAAACGTTGAACTTGCTTTCAATACCAGTTTAGAATGCGTCAGCATTTTTAGAGATGCTAGTATGATTCTACATAAATGGCACACCAATTCTCAAGAACTGCGCGAATTATGGATTAAAGAAGGTATTGAATCCGAGGAATCTAGTCATGTTTCGGAAGCTGGAAATCCTCCATTGAAAGTGTTAGGAGTCGCTTGGGACAACCAAAGTGACATAATTTACTTTGATGTAAAAAATTTGATAACATTTTTCTCAAAACAAGTTAATACTAAACGTTTTTTCCTACAGGCAATAGGACGAATTTTTGATCCTATAGGTCTATTATCACCGTTTGTACTTAGAGTCAAAATCTTATTGCAGCAAATTTGGACACTTGCTTTAGATTGGGATGATGAACTACCAGAAAATTTATGTTCTGTATGGAAAACGTGGTGCAAAGAAGTTTCCAATTTGGACGAAATCGGTATTCCACGATATTATTTTTCTGCAATCGGTAATAGTGATGTGGAACGGATTGAACTGCATTGTTTTTCTGACGCTAGTAAAAAGGCGTATGGTACAGTAGCGTATCTGCGTATAATTTCTAGCAATGAACAAATATTTGCGGTTTTTGTTGCTTCAAAGACTAGAGTAGCGCCTTTAAAACCACTCACCTTACCTAGGTTGGAACTAATGGGAGCTCTTTTATCAGCCAAATTAGGCACAAGCATCACTAAAATTTTGAAGTTACAACTTTCTTGTTTTTTCTGGACTGATTCGAAAATCACACTTTTCTGGATAAAAGACTGTGCAAAGAAATTTAAGCTTTTCGTTAAAAATCGTATTCAGGAAATACAAAATTTAACATCCCCAGAAAATTGGCATTATTGCCCTGGTAAATGTAATCCCGCTGATTTGGCTTCGAGAGGAGCTAAACTTCCAGATTTGAAAAACAATCCTATCTGGTTTCAAGGACCAGAATGGCTTAGAATGTCGTCTGAGTTGTGGCCTCGACAGAATGAAGAGAAACCTGTCACTGAAGAAGAATTAGAATACCGCAAAAATATTAATGATATTTATGAATTTGTATGCACGGCAGTTGAAGAAAGGGTAATAGACATCTCAAAATATAGTAATTTAAGAAGATTGTTGAGAATAACTGATTGGATGAAACGATTCATTGGTAAAATTAGGAAAACAAACCATTTGACAGGTCCATTAACGACTGAAGAAATAGTGGATGCCGAAAATTATTGGATTCAATCTGAACAAGAACGTTTCTATCCCGAAGAAATTGACTCTCTGAAGAAAGCGAATAAAGTCGAAAAGAAATCATCCTTATATCTTTTTAACCCATTTTTAGACCAGAACGGGATACTTAGAGCGGGTGGAAGATTAGAACATTCTAGTTTGTCACATGATGAAAAACATCCGGCAATTCTTTCAAGAGACTCCTGGCTAACAAATTTAATAGTAGAAAGTGCACATGTTAAAATGATGCATGGAGGAGTAGCAACGACCTTAGCTGAAATTCGAAGTCGCTTTTGGATTCCAAAAGGACGTCAATTTATCAAGAAAATAATAAACAAGTGTCTTATTTTTAAAAGATATTCATTGAAGTCTGCTGACCAGACCACTTCTCAACTTCCAGAAGACAGAATCAATGAGACACCACCATTCTACGTATCTGGCATAGATTTTGCTGGACCGATTTACGTAAAAAACACTGAAGGAAGTCAAAAAGCCTATGTAACATTATTTACATGCGCTATCACTAGAGCCATACATCTGGAACTTGTACCGAATCTCTCTACAGATTCTTTCTTGATGGCATTCAAAAGATTCACATCTAGGAGAGGCAATTGTCGAGTAATTTATTCGGACAACGCAAAAACTTTTAAAAAGGGGAAAAAAGAACTCGAACATTTCTCTAAACTATTGTCGAATGAGAAATTCCAAGATTTTCTGTCGAAGAAAGAATCAGTTGGAAGTTTATAATAGAACGAGGGGCTTGGTGGGGAGGCTTCTACGAGAGATTAGTAAAATCAGTGAAAGAGTGCTTACGAAAAATTCTCGGTAAAGCTTTACTAACGTTTGAAGAATTGTCAACAGTTTTAGCACAAGTGGAAGCTGTTTTGAATTCTCGTCCTTTGACATATGTGTACAATGACCACAAGGAACCGTTGCCACTAAAGCCAGTCAATTTTTTGATTTTTGGAAACAAAGATTCTACATTACCTATCAACTTTAATTCCATTGTTAAAGATGGCTCTACCAAGTCCTCTCTGACCAAAAGAAAGATTTATCAAGATTTATTGGTTAGGCAATTGTGGACTAAATGGAAAAAACAATATTTGATGGATCTTCGGACAGCTCATCAATTAAAAAATCCTAACGTTTATGATGATCTAAAAGTTGATGATCTTGTATTAATTGAAGGCAACAATAAGTGCAAACTTTTGTGGAACTGTGGCAGAGTGATAAACGTTTTTCGTGGTCGTGATAATAAAGTTCGTTCTTGTGAACTAAAAACTGCTGATGGAACAATAATAAAACGACCAGTTCAATTATTATATCCTTTGGAACTTTAAAAACATTTTTTTTATTGTTTAATAATATGAATAAGATTGAATATGTTTTTATGCAATTGTTTATATTACTAGTTTAATTTCATATGCTTAGATTAAGAATAGTTTAGATTTACTAAAGTAGTGTCAAATTATATTTGATGATAACACACCTTTTTTAGAATTTAGTATAGTGATTATAGTTTGAATATATTTTCTATTCATTTAATATACTTAACAATTGTTTTTTAATTATATGTTAAAATACTTATTGATATAAATTTGATTCTTGTTAGATTGATGTGAACTCTTGACAGAGTTCAGGTGGGGAGTGTGTGGAAATTATTTTGATTAATTGATAGATGGCGCTAGCGTTGCGTGTTAACGAGACGCGACGTGCCTTCTGAATTTCCATAGACTCTCCACCGGCAGTTCGATAGATGGATGTCTGATGGTTCGCACACTATTTGATTAGGAACACTTCGGTTCTTATTTGATTTCGATTTTCGATTATGAAGGCATATAGATTTATTTGTCAACTGAACCACCATGTTTGATCTATTATCTGTAAATATTGTACATATTAAAAGTTACATTTAAAAAGTGATTGATGTCGATTTATAGATCTTAGAATATTTTGAAACACCCACAAACACAAACATTTTTTACATTACCTATACACACATTCGTAACATACAAGCATCTAGGTTAGAAGATTATAAATAGGTAGGTATTTTCTTTTCTGATGTCCTTTTCAGAAACAATATGCAAGGGTAGATTCACATAAACTAAACTTAATGCCATTAATGAATATCCAAAACAAAACTACAGAACTCCCAGAATATATCAGATTGAAACTGTGATAAAATTTACATAAATCATATACTTGAACATGTAAAATATATTTGAAAAGAACTTTGTTGATTTAAACAAATAACCGCATCATTGTTTTAAATGCTATAAAGGGATTAAATATCCAAATTTTACAAAAATCATAAAAAACATTTTATAATAATTCTATTTATATCCAAAGTATCTTATTACCTATGTCAAAAATATACCATCATGATCATAAATAAGGAGAATATTAGTTTTCTGAATTTATTTTCAGAACTGTAATTGTTATGATTAGACTCATATAGACCAAATTTTAACAATAACTACATTATTTGAAACAGCGTGAGTGGCATTAAAAAATTTCCAAAAGATTTTCTTCAATACAGCAAAAACCATGAAACACTCATCAAATCAGAATCAAATTTATTATTAAATTCACATAATTCTTCCATTTGAACATAGCACAATACAATTTTAAAAGAACCTGTTTGATTTAAGTAACTAACCATTAGCAGCGTCTTTAAATGCCTTTTATACCAATTTTTTCAGAATCATAAAACACTTTTTTATGATAATTCTATTTACATCCAAATTCTATTATTACCTACATTAGAAATATACTATCATGTTTATAAATAAGAAGCATAGTAAGCCTTTTTTATTTTCAGAATCTTAACAATAAGCACACTACTTTAAAGAATGTTAATTCCAATAACTAATTTACAAAGCATTTTCTTCAGTACAGCAAAAACCATGAAACACTCATCAAATTTATGATTGAATTCACATAAATCATACATTTAAATATAACACACACAGCATGAAAATTACCTAATTAATTTAAGAGAATATCTACAGCAGTGTTTTACAACAAAGGCCTTAAATATCCAAATTTTACCAGAATCGCAAAACAATTTTTTTACGTTAATTCTATTAAACCTTCAAAAGTTCTTATTACCTATATTAGAAATACATCTTAATGAATATAAATAAGTAAGCAATCATTTTTTTACTTCATTCTTATGCAAATAAATAAAATTCTTATTAATAAACATTTTAACCTACAAATATACTATTTTGGGAGATTTTAATACCATAAAGTTGTAACAAAAAAACTCTTTTGAGTAGTGAAAAGTGTTTTAAACATAAGGATTACATAATAATTATACATATGATTAAGTTGGAAATAACAATTATTTTAAAGTTAGATAAATAAATTTGAAAAGGATTTAAGCAAACATCTGCAATTAAGTATTTTTTCCTTGCGATGCCCTTAAATACCCTGATTTTTTATTTGAATTATGATGTTTTATTTTATAAGACAAATAACAAGATGGTAAAATAATTCTTAAATATTGATTATAAATTGCTATGATAATAAAAATTGCTTTTCACCGATTCTTGAACTTTTTCAGTTTTCTTTCCTCATTTCTTTCAAGGGACTTTAAAGAAATGTTTTTTACATAATTGTTCAAACAAATATTAAGAAAAGTCTTGACGACACTCATGATTATTATTTCATATGGCAAATGACATTCACAGCATCTCTCACTAAAACACACTACATCATTCATTTTGAGATGAGCCTCAGTTATTTTTGTAAGAAGCTGGTGTTATTTTCCATTGTTGTGGATAAAATGCTTCTCATATTTTTCAGATATAATAGTTTGGAAAAGTAAATATGCAGTTGATATCAAGAACACCATATTTTCTGTCGGGTATTTTAAACCTCCTCGATTTACAATATCAATATATGCATAATTTGTTTCCGCTAATGTACCATCACAAGTTTCAACTAATAATTCTTTGTCCAAGACGCAGAAATCTATGCAAGCACTGCAGTTAGTTTTAATATTTCTTGTGCAGTAACCAGCAATGTATGTGAGAACTTCTGCATCAGTGTCCGAAACTGCAGCCAATTCTACACCATTGCAAATAATTTCATTAAAAGGTGTAAGATCAACATCTTTACTCATTTCTTTAATGTCTGAAAATTCTGTAACAAACTGTTTTAAAGAGATGTTACCATATGAATTAGAATGAAGATGAAGAATGGACTTCAATTTAATTTTTCTTTCAGACTCCAGAATTTGCTGAACTGAAACATGGTAATTTCCTCCAGACATCTGACGATATTGCGAAAATCTGTATTCCAATTTATCAGTCTGAAATTTGGAAGTTAAAATAAATTTTGAGCTATTTACTAAAAGCTCTTTAATTACATCGATGATTGCATTTGTTGTCTGATAAAGAGCAAAATAAGTTTCCTCGCTTAAACATCCGCAACGAGACTGTTGCTTCATGTTTTTCCACTGCTCAAGCCAACAACAGAATTTTTCCAAAAACCTAAATCTTTTATCATCAGGTGCAGTAAATGCTTTGCTGTCTTCACATTTTATATAAAGGCTTTTGTTTAGGTGGCTCACATTCATAATGTTCCACCATTTTCTGATAATTTGCAAAAATTTTACCGTATCCTGCCAATTATCAATGCAGTGTTTCATTCCCAATAATTGAAGAGCAGCATCATTACTCTCATGAAAAATATTTACAGCAAACTTTACATTTTGTTTTTCTAAACTTGAAGGATATAAACTTTTGAATGAAAGTTTATGGCGCATTTTCACAATTGAGGTCTTCTCCTTATGATATATATTCCTTAGATGCGAAAATTTAGGAATTATACATTTTGATGGATCATCAAAATCAGGACAACAAAATGTTTTTTGGGTGTCTAACTGATTAATCCAATTATTTCTTATTGACTTCAAAAGGTGTACCGAATCAAAAAGTAAGAATAATTTTTTCTCGTTATTTGCAGGGTTGCAGACATGAGTTGACATTTGTTTATGACCTAACTTCTGAAACATGTTCCTGTTTATTCTATTGTTATCAGAAATCATCGAAACAACTGAAAATCTTGCTTTATTCAGAATATGAAGAGCTTTGCGGGTCAGGCAGCATAAATAATCTGCATTCATATTATTAACAGGAACTAAGGCAACAGTTTCTTTATAAGATGAATAAATAGAGCTTATCATGAAAGCTTGTACAGTTGTAGCTTCAGTATCGGATTTATTTTCTGCAAAACCAGATATTGATTTCCCTTTATAAGCGATTGATTTCTTTACATAGATTTCATCAATTAGTAGATTTACAATTCTATTTTCATCATTCAATTTGTTGAATTTTTCACTCATGTATTTTTTTGTATTCTCATTTTGTAACGAATTGTCGAGATTCAGAATGCTTGTAATTTTACCTAAATGATCGGTTGATGGCATTGACAATAAACCGCTGTCGTACAACGAAGAATAACATGATGAGGACTTCATGTATAAAGAATATGCAAAAATTAAAAGTTCACTGCTGTACCTTCGAGCCATTTTAGATTTATCACACAAGTTCATTTGCTCTAATATGAACTTTTTATTGTCATACATATCTTCATCAGGAGAAATGCATTTTTTCCAATGATACACAGACTTTTCTTTCTCACTAGGAAGCACTTCATTTAAGTCATCTTTCTGCATATTTTTAATGAAACTTAAAATATTTTCCAGTTCACTCCATCGTAAAAGATTATCTGGGTTATTTAGAATAATTTTGAAGTGAGATACAGGAACAGAAATATCACCAAGAAAAACATTTAAACTCATATCATTATTGATTTTTATGCTTGAAAGTACCTTTGGTGCTGACAATAAATTTAAATTAATTAACCCCTTAACTGCCGCGGGCGTATATATACGCCTTGCTCAGCCGATGCGTTAACTGCCCCAGATGCGCCCAGATGCGCAGCCGATGCGTTAACTTTGCGAATAATTTTAGGCGTAGCAGCGCAAAGCAAATGATAGCAGTTTGGAAGGACGTATATATACGCCTGGGGCAGTTAACGCATCGGCTGAGCAAGGCGTATATATACGCCCGCGGCAGTTAAGGGGTTAAAAATACATGATCACTGTTTTTTATTACAATTGGTTTTGAAATTAAATTGAACGAATTTACCCGTAGATCCAATTGTTCACAAAAATCAATAAAACTTTTGATTCGGTCTTTATCTAAAAATTGCTGAAAGGCAATTTCATCTGATTTTGCAAGTTTTTCAGATCTACTTGTTCTTGGAGTAGGTTTGTTTTCCGTCAGGTATTTTGGGCAATTAGGAAATATAGACGGATAAGTATCTTCCTTCAGTTTTGGACATTTTCTTGGCACTTTTAAGATAGTACCATCTCTGTCTGATATTTCGTCAATTCTTATAATATCCGATTGAATGAAATGTTTTTCACACACAACACTTCTTGCAGATGGCGACCAGTTTCTTCGCGGAATCTTCTTGCACCATATACTTTTCTTTTCAACGTTTTTTGGAAATTTAAAAACAGAAACGTACGTTTCAGCTTTGTCATAATTTGACTGGGACACAACATCGATCTGGCATTATAAATAATATAAAATAAAACGGTTTAAAATATTCTTTATTAACTAGGAACACTAAATATTTACTCTACTCCAACGGCACACATCCATTCTCACACTCAAACGTTCTTTCCTCAGACGGAGTTCGTGACGTCAGATCACATGACTTCTGAGCTTCCGTGGCCGATCCTGTAGTTGGCCATGCTTGAAAGCGTTCGAGTCGTAAAGAAACTGAACAAGGGACGGCTGAAACGAAAGGAGCTTGAGGAGTCTCTTGTTACCCCTATCGCAAGGAATCAGAATAATAATATGCAGCTTGTTTCCTATTCGAATTTTCTGTCAGTAGACATTTCTGCAGCACTGTTTTTGTGCAATTCTTGATGTTGTCTGTCTGAAACTACGCAAAAACGAAGCTGGAACAAAGGTTAAAGTTAAGAGGCTGAAACTAAAGAAGCTTTACGGGCTCCTGATTCTCATACCTATAAATACACACAAAAACGGCTTTTGCTACTGCAAAATCAAAATGCATATGTTTTTATCGGGGGAAAAAATACCAGTCTATTTCTGTTTTCATTCTAAACTTAAAATTTGCACATGTAACTCTAATTCAGCAGAAGAGTTTACGGCCGTCAAAAGCTTTGAGCCCCAATGCTGCTGTATTCCTTACATGCCCCTGTTTACGCCATTGGTGGCAATCTTTCTTGTCATAGTGCTTGTCAAATTCTTCCCTAGTCAGCTAAATCGTCAGATCTTTCTCCTACAGTGGATCCATGGAGGTAAGACTTCCTCCATGGATCTAACTTCCTACCTCCATGAGTGGATCTCATTACCTGACCCTCTCATGGACGTAAGAAAGGAGTTCCTGCTTCCATGGGCCCTCCGACTGTCCAAGGGTGTCTCCGATCTAACTCGACAAATGGAGATATTAGCAAGAAATTTCGTAGGAAATCCACCTTAAATTCTATAAATCGATGACAAGCCGGATAGCATCTTGCATAAGGACTAGAGGAGGGCCAGCGCTTTACTGGCATATTCGCTATAAGTAGATGCGTTATTCTTCTGAATAAAACATTCATTTCAATTCATCTGAAATTTTAATCGTTTCTTTTTCCATATATATATATACACGTCACATCTACTGAATTTCATCCCATTCGTATAAACTCTTCTTAGTGTGCCATTATCTTACAGTGCATGTTTTTATGAAACACTTAACTGAAAAGTATTTAATTTTTTTTTAACTCGGTTGACTGAATTCAAAATTAACTGAAGAACAATAAAAAAAATCTAAGGCAGAAACATACTCATTCTATTCCTATCTAGAATACTTCACAGTACAAAATACACGACTGAACGGTCCACTATTCTTCACTTAAAAACGACATAAACCATCCTGTATGTTTTGCAGCTTCCCTCCTCCCCCGAAAAAAAAAAAAAAAAAAACCGCTGAACATTTTACCCATCTATTGTGAATTTTTATTACTTGCAATACCAAACAGCAGTTGGGTACAATACTAATTATGTAATTATATTAAAACAGCGCAGTTGAAAGTAAATTAGACATTTAAATAAAAAATTATGATTCCTAGGATAATTTTTTTTTCCAACCACACAGGTTTTCACGATGGGAAATGAGGATTTGCTCATTCCCATCCAATTCTCCAACAACCAGCAAGTCATCTCTATCTGCAGAAGAAAAAGAAAAGAAAAAAAAAAAAGGAAAAAATCGAAAGACCTCCACGATATAATGAAATTTAAAAAGATAAAGCTAACTTCTGGTGGGTGCGATGATCAACTCAAAGCGAGACCATCAACGTCTAATTCAAAAGGTATTTGTACGCTATATGATTTTTAATATTGATTTAAGTGTGCTTTTTCCGCCCATTTCTAAAATATAAAGAAGTCACTGTTACTATTTTATTACTATTATGTAAAGGAAACCGTGCAATATCCCCTTCTTTCTCATATCTAAATCCTGTTATTTCCTTTCAGCTTTTTTAAGCGAACTAATTTCATACATTTTGCTGATATGGTCATCAACGCTTAATAATATTTACTTACAAAGGGAAATGATATCAGATATGTCTGTAACTGACATATAAATTTAGATTACAGTCAACTTCCAACTTCCGATTAACCGGGCTTTTTTTTTTTTTTTTTTTTTTTTTGTTTGTTTATTACGGAAAATGAAAATTTCACTATCACAAACCTACAAACTAAACTAAAATAAAATTTCAAAATATTGGGATAGCTACGGTGATTCCAAATGATGTCATAATATTCGCAATAGTACGTAATACGGAACGAATAGACATTCTACAGTTTGAAAACTAAAAATTTCTAATCGAGGGAAAGTTTAAATCAATGACATTGTTCAAGCTCTCTTGCAAATATTGTTCTTTAGTTTCTTCTTCAGTCCTTAATGATGCATATTATTATATTTTTTACAGTCTCCGCTCCCGTTTCGGACACTGGTTTAATATAAACGAAACGTGTGAAGACTTTGCATGAATTATCAGTATGTCTTGACAGGTACCACAGAGACTGAGAAAGTGATACAGATATACAGATATATCACTTCTGTTCTTAAAATACTATTACCGATTAATACTTAATGTTACCAACTTGCAAAACCACTCTTTCTAATGAATAGTCTAATGAAAGAGTAGCCTGTGCTCAGGCTCATTGGCGCAGGCTTCACTTTATTCATTTGCACTTCTGAAGCTGAAGATGAAGGTTCTGTATTTAAACCTTCGAAACTAATCCTGCAAATTTATGACTATTACGCCGTTCTTGTTACCTTAGCACATCCAATAATCGTTTTTCGGCGTGTTATTTTAACTCAGATATTCGTAGCAATTTTTCTCCGAGGCTTCAAACTTTATCAGAATTAAAATGCCGTCAAGCGTCACTCTGTAGTAAGAAATAATAAAAAAAAATTGCGATTGTTTATATACAAATATATGTATTTTATTCTGTATGTGTCGAAGAAAAATGTAATAATAAGTAAACAGAAGAAGGTTTCCTTATTTATTCTCACATTTCGTTCCGCGTCGAAAATTTACCCGGAAAATGTGCAAAGTTTTTGTAAAATTTGTTTGTTTTTAGTTTGCGTAAGTCGTTAATTATATATATGGACATTCAGCTGTCAATACTTTTTAATTGTGAAGTGTAACGAAGAGAAATTTCTTACAGATGGATTTCAGGTAGAAAACAAATATAAATTTGTATTTTTATTTTGCATTTTAACTATTATTGTTTATTATGTTTTGATAAATATCTATAAGAGATTAGGCATCTAAAGAAAATGGAAAAAAAAAAGAGTTTAACTAAAATAAAAGAACTTCCTAATTTTAGAAAGGGGGAGAGAAAGAAAATATTATAAGTTTGAGAAAAAGAACTAAGTGGGTAAAAGAATCTTTATTCAATTTAAATGAAAGTTAAAAGACGACACCGCTCATGCTTGCAAAATACAGCCAGCAGATATGGCTTAAATCAAAGAAGTTGACTTAACTGAGTAATAGTAAGACACAATTAAAGTAACGTGCAAGTTAGCAGGCTACACAATTAAAGTAACGTGCAAGTTAGCTCTGACCTAAAGATCGGCGTGACAAACCTAATGGCGAGAATAACGCAACTACCATCAGATGAATCGAAATTAGCAACGTGATCTTCAGCAGGCAGAACACGCTCTGATTCTACCCTCTAATAACTTCCTTTAAATACTAACTGCTTTCTACCTCATTTGAATATCGCGTGAACTAAAAATTTACATTCTGTCAGCCAGGGCTTAATTTCTAAAATTAGAAGTACAGGAGCCCTACAGAAGACCTTCAGGAAAGAGGAACGAGAATAAATAAATAAGTAAAATGACTAATAAAATCATTAATAATTTTAAAAAATAATTAATTAGTTATTAAAATAATTAAATAATTAATAGTTAAAGTAATCAAATTTAATAAAATGCAAAGAGATAAATAAAAATTTAATAAGCGATTTTATTACTACAAATTAAATTTTCATGATCAAATTTCTACTGAAATTTTTGTTCAGCTACATAAAAAAAGTGCCGAGTCTTCTTATTTAGTGCTCCGGTGTGCTCCGGCTAGAATTATGAATTATACACAAAACTGAGAGGTACTCGAGCAGGGCTCCGGTGGGCTCCGACGCAATTTAAGCTTTGCTGGCAGCAAAATGGAAATGAGGAGAGTAGGAAAGTTGATTAACATAAAATAAACTGGTTAAAATAACTGGTCCTTACAGATCTCTTTTAGTTTTTATATGGGTTATTTTTATTTACTGCGTTTTTTTTTACAGGCCCTTAGATTAATCTGATTTTGAGTTTGTTTTTCGTGCCATTACAAATAACCGAATAATGCGGTTGTTTAACGAAAGTTATTGAATGAAAAACTAATATGATAATTATTTTAATATGTTAACTTTTACCGGTCTGATTATTTCTTACTTAGGGTGAATATGTTCTTAAGAGTAATTAAAATCATGACTCAAAATTACATGCCATCCGGGTATTCAGATTTATTTAAAAAAATCTCAAGTAAATTTGAAATTTCCAAGTTTAAGTTATTTTTATTTAACACGTTCTGTGTGCATTTTTTTTTTTCCATTATAGAAATTCCAAAATTTATTCCTGCATTACAGTAATACCGATATTAGATTAATGATTTCCACGGATAAATGGAAGAAATCGTTTAAGATTTGTATCAATGTATTTTTTAATATATATCATGGCAATATTTAAAAATTCATGGAATTTTATTATTTTAATTAAGAATTAAATGTAAAATTAATATTTTTTCTCCTATTGTTACACGCTTAAACAAATATAGATATAATTAAAAATATATATATATATATATATATACCACCCTTGGAAAACAACTCGCGAAGTACAGGAGATCTTTCCCTATAGAATCGTGGAATTTAAAATTAAAGTAAAATCATTCTAAGATTAGGAACCATTTCGAAGAAATGCTGAAAGAAGTTCGATAGGAATTAAACAGATTTCTCTTCTTCATGGAACAAAAAAATTCAGTGAGTTCTCCTATTTGAGCTTCCACATTCTGCTCCTTGAAGATCAGATAGATGCATGTGTAAGATGTTCTTAAAATGCCCAGCGCATTTTCCTGAGGTTAACGCCAAATCTAAATTTGAATTTTGCTAATTTTGCAGACGACGCGCTTCTTTTACATTTGTCAGCTGGCCGAGCTTTAATACTATTGTAGGGTTTCTCTTATTTTGCATAACAAATTTATTTTAAGTTTGATACCTTTACTGAACTTCTCAACTTTCCCTCACATTCTCTCGCCAGGATGTGAAGTGCGTATTTAAACGGGTGAATCTCTGGGTTTATTCAGAGCGTGTTTTCGGTAGCCAGCGCACGTTTCGTTGTTGTTTCGCTGTTACGCTAGTAAGCCTCTTGGCCATTTCAGATTTATCATCACGCCTGTTAGGTTTTTGTGAGTCCACCTGTTAGGCGTAACTTACGTGCTATCCAGCACTACTTATATTTTGACTTGAATTATATTCTACGTTTTTAGTTTCACCGCATGTTTTACGGTGCCTTTGTAACGTACGAAGGTCGTGACTTTCTGCTAACTATTTGAATTTAATAAAGGGTTATTTTCACCTTTCTTCTGCGCTGGTATTTATTCACGTCTGTGGGAGAATTCTCCAGGTTCATTGTAGGATCTGATTCAGTTTATGTGGAAAAAGAGAGAATCACCCTACACTATGACTAGAACATTTTATTTTTTTTTTCAGTCTAAATCTCCTTATGCAATATGAAAAAATTACCTACAATAATATCCCGCAATTTTCTTCAATGAACGAAGCAGGATTTCAAAGTATAGACAGATAGATTACGCAATATTAGATACAGTAAGACCCCGCTTAACGCGGGGGATACGTTCCATCAAAGTAGAGCGTAATGCGAAACAGCGCTAAACGAGGCTATCTTTACATGTAAATATTGGGGTTAGGGGAAGATGGCTAGGAAATTGGTTAGGTATTAAATTTAAAAAGTATATAAAAGACTTTTTTAATAAAAATAAAACCAAACATTTATTTCTTAAAGCCCAAATTAATACCACATTATTATTTCTTGCAAAAATAAAAACAAAATATAAATAACAAAACGAATATTCTTAAAAAAAAAAAAAAAAAAAATTCTAAGTCAGTCATATTTAGTTAGCCTTCCGCGTTTTCAGTGTTCTGCCTTTTTGTGACAAAAGCATCTAATGTTGTTTGCCTTTTTCTTTTGCGTTGTTCTCTTAAAAGTTCTTCATAAACGGATAGAGCATCTCTAACACCACGCCTTACTTTTGAGCTCCTGTCAAAATTCGGATCATTTTCAATGAATTGATCCATTATTTCAGTTATGGTAGACAAACTCCTTTTTACAAACGCCATCGAAAATTCTTTTTGCTCTTCTTCTGAATCACTGCTGTCAACATTTTTGTTTTCTTCTTGTTCAGTTAATTCCTTGAGCTCATCATTAGAAAGACTAGCCGCTGCTTCTTGAATTATTTCTTCGACATCTTCCACATTTACCCCTTCAAAATATGTCTGTACAATACCGCACCAAACAAGAAATACAAGTACACTCTTTCGGATATGTATTTGAAACCTATCGCTGCATAATATTTCGGGGAATCCCCGTATGCTGCGAGCGATTTCGTGGAATCCCCGGGTTGAAATAAAAGAGCGCTAAACCGAAACAGCGCTGAACGAAACAGCGTTAAGCGGGGTCTTACTGTATAAAGGAGTGTCAATTTCAGTTATACGTTTAGACAAAAATTCAGATTGACGGTTGAAGAAGCAAGGATTTCCCCGAAAAATCATTGGTTGAATTTTCACAAATTTTGAAATGATAATATTTATTTAGTGTTAGAACTTCTGTTCATATAAATGTTACTTATTGCTTAACTTTTTTTTTCAAGCTTCAAGAATTGGTAGGTGCAAAAGAAAAAAACATTATTCATCTTCAAGCGATGAAGATAACAAAGAGGTAAATATAGCAATTACTTTAATTTGAAAAACTATCATTAGTCGGTAAGGTGTTCGTTGTATAAGGCATTCAATAGGAAATTGGAATGGTTGTTCATGAAGTAGCTGTATTACGGACTTCTGAAAAATTATTTAAATGATTAAAAAAAATCTGAAGGACATATTAGAAAAATAAATATTATATACATCACGTGAATCAATTTGAATTGTTTTGCGAATACCAAGAGAAAAATTCATTGCAGTTTAAATATGCTCATAAAAATCAATAAAACCATCTCATAGACCCAATGTGAAATGCATTACATAACTTTACATATCATGTTAAATTAAATAGCAGTCTTCCGTCATACGTATTAATGGTAAATAGTAATGGTAACAGTAACATAAATTAAAGAATGGTAAACGATAATACAAGTAAAAGAATGAAATACTGTTCCGAGATATGGATTCGTTGATATCTCTTAAAATAATCACTCCAGATAAGCAGGAAGAAATTAACAACTTATAAAAATTCACGATACATAGCACGATAAATAGATGGAAATAGCTCAAGAACACGAATATTAAGTAATTCGTCTTTAGCACACAAGAAATATCGTCAATTCTCCAAATCACTGGCAGAGTAAATTCTAAATCGTAGGTCAGTAAACTAACTATTAATGCCACAGCTAAATAACGATTACTCATTCTAGTTCTCGGAACTGTAATTGCATAGTGGAATGGAGGCTACTGGAAGCTTCCGAAAGCATCGTTTGTAGGGCTTCGAAAATTTGTTTTCCCGAGCATTCCAGAAAATCGTTGGCGATGAAATTGTGCCGCAGTCCAGTCAAGAGCGTATATGCTCCTGTTTCGTGTTCCAAAACGGAGTAACCATTTTACCAAACATGGCTCTCGTGAACGCTCTAAGAAGTTTCACAGTGAACCGAACTTGTTGACATCCTCTTTAACGGCCTAACCAGAGCATGAAAACAACGATTAATAACAGAATTTATTCGTAAAACCCGTTAAACATCAGTTTCCTTTGAAATTCGTGCTGATTTTGGCCAAAAAAACCACAGAAAGAATATCATTAACAGAGGAGGTAGGCGATGTCCGTAACGGTTTCTAGTAACAGGCGATGATATTCCTAGTCATATGCAACGTATGCCCCGTTTATTGTCAGAAAGTTTGTTTTCTGATTATGGCAAAGCGCTCGAAGGCTATCTCTCCTAAGGGGAATGATGCCTTCCTGAGGAAAACTGGCTCGTATACACGTTACACATAGGAAAAACTACGAAGCCCATGCAGCCAGCCCGTTCGCCGGGGTTAGAAACTCGGACAAAACTCCCAGGACCTTACCGCTCGGCAACTGGTGGGCCAGAACGTGCAAATGAATAAAAGCTTGTTATGCATAAAAAAAAAAATTGTTCTCTCTCTCTCTCTCTCTATTTTTTTTAAAGGGGGGAGTCATGAAGATTTTTTTTAATTTCAAGTGCGAATTTACTTTAAGAAATTTTCATTAAATATTATTGTAGGAGTACTTTGTTAAAATAAAGTATTAAGCTTAAAAACGAATATTTCCAGATTTTTTAAAAATGTATTTTTCCGGACTTTTTAGATCCGGAACCAATTTTCTTTTTCCCGTAGATACTGTCTTTCTTTTTTTGCATGATTTTTTTACACGTATTCTACAGAAAGCTATCTATCGTATAAAAGTAGAATTCGATACATAAAAACTTAATACTACCATAACTATGGCAATTGGTTAGATTGGTACATATATAAAAGAACATTATTTTGTAACAGAACCTCATCGGTTATTACTTATGAGATTTCTTTTTTTAAACATTTAATGTATTTTTATGAACATTTTATTGTCTTCTTACCTTCTAAATGAATCGTATTTTGGAAATTTTTAGATGACATTGCCCAAAAAGAAGATCTTCATCGAAAAGTTTTATTCCGGAATTGGTGAATCTGCAAATAGGTAAATTATAGGATTTTAATTTTAATTTTTAATTTTTGTTTCGCTTAGTATTTCAGAAACGAGAATCCTCTGAATATGTTCAAAACAATACACAGGAACTTCGACATTCTACGGAAGCCCTGCTTCACATCGAATGTGTCATGTATAGTGACGAATGTGTGTTATAGTGATGAGCGTATCATATCGAATGTGTCACATATAGTGTATTATATCGAATGTGTCACATATAGTGTATTATATCGAACGTGTCACATATCGTGTGTCACGAATGTGTCACATATAGTAACATGCATTTATTTAAGTCAAATATACCTCTTCTCACTCCTTACACCAGAAACTTTTTTAGACTTTTAACTTTTTGGGGGGGGGGAATTAATCTATCTGACTGGTGTTCTCTTCCTTAAAATATTTCCTGTATATCTCGAATTCATTTTGTCAAGAATAACTTTCTTTCTCATTGAAAGCCAAATTTTCATAACAAACTTATGAAAGTTTGGTCATTATCGAAATGCTCATTATACATTTTGGTCATTATGCTTCCAGAAAACGAGCTCCTCTAAATTTTAAAACGGATTCGTTCGCATAGTAAGAAAGAATCATATGTTCTTTTTTTATCATAGAATTTCGTGATTAATACCTTATAAATTTCAATTTATATTCATAAATTGTCAAAATATTCCAATTATACCAGTTACAAAAAATCATTAAAAGTAATACCGAAGTTACCTACTTTTCCAAATACTTAAATTAAGAAAGTACATAAAATAAACCAATAAGGATGCAATTGATTCCCATACAGACCAGCAGGGACACTTGGAGACACAAGAAAAACATTATTGCTGGATGGGTAGTAGTAGTTTGCATAGGATGGGTAATAGTTCCGTACAAAACACCTGCTTGATTATCTTTCGATAAGCTGGAACAACGATTCGGAGTATTAATTTGCTTCACAAAATTTTAAAGGACTGCACAAATGTAGATTTTAATAAAATGTGTGTATTATGTATGTATCAACGTATAAAGAATAATAAATACCTTAAGGGGTGAGATACTTTTGTAAGTCACTGTCTACACTCATCCAAGACTGCCCCTCCTCTTCACTAACACTAATCTTCTGCAAACAATCAACTAAATTCAACATGTCGGACATTCGCTCCGGACGTGTTTTAAAACAAAGATAATCTTCGTCATTCCACTCATCATTTATGAACATGATCGTAGGCCATAATTTATACAAACAGCGATATAAAATAATGCTCTTTACATATTTCCAGCAATGAGCCAAAGTAAATATAGCACTTCTCAGAATGAATTGTTTCTGATATTCACGGAATCTACTTTCAAAGTTCACACATAAAATAAAAAGGGACCGTTGATCTTTACATTCTGGATAATTTTTTTGTTGTACGCTTATTATGTTAGGCGTCAGAAACATAACACAAATGTTTTCTACCTTTAAGGCTTCAAATTTTTAGCCCATTGTATCTTTTTCATCATAATAATTTATGGGCACAAATTTTGCATTCAAATTAAACCTTAAAAAAATGCCGTTATTTTGAAATTGTTTGTTAACTGGATCACGTTTGGAATTCGCACTTAGATATCATTCTAGGAAATGGGGAATATTATTAAGACCTGCTAGCATAAATTATTATTTGAACTGCATTTATTTTTCAGGTAAACTCATGAAACTAAAGTATATTATTTTAAATGGTTGTTTTTCTTAATTAGGGATTCTAATGAGGATGCAGATGATGAATATTCAACAGATGAAGATGATAAAAAAGAAGAAGATGATGATAGCTTCCTTTAATGAAGCTTCCCATAGCTTCCTTTAATTCCATTTAATGTAATTTTGTGAAACTGAAGAAACTGCATAAGAAAATATGCTATGTTAAAATGTTAAAATATGCTATGCACATAAACATACCACTTTAATAAATTATATCACTTTTGTATTCTGCTTGACTAATTTAACAATATGAAACTACTCATATAACCTGTCAAATGAATGATGGATATTTTATACATTTTTAAGCATTATTTTTCAGAATTTAATAGCAAATACATCTGAATCATTAGCATACATTATTATGCTTATATAGAAATAGTATATACATCAATATATTTTTTATAACATGAAACCTTTAATTCTATGAAATAAATAAGATAAATTTACTTGTAAAGCATGTGTAATATTTACGATTTCTTATAAATATTAACAGAAAGCATTCTGCAGGTTCATAGTCTTGAGTACTTCCACCAATAATACTGAAAGAGCACACATGCATGCAACAACCGTTTTGATACATTTGTGAAAAGTTTTCTGAAATTTCTGTAAGGTACTTAACAGCATCATGGACACCAAATTTGTAATTTTTTAGTTAACAATTTAAGAGTGGGAGTCAGTGGTAACCAGTTCTCGCTATTCATGATCATTTGAAGAGATGCAAAAACAATGCATGGTGTTCAGCAATAGGCTCAGGGTAATCTCCATTATCATACCACACCCTTTGCCAATGCCCTGGCAATAAAACAGGGGGATCTTGGATGCAAAAAAGTCTATAATCGCTCGCTACAAGTAGTCTGCCTCATTGCTGAAGAATTTCTCACACAGTTTGCCGTACGGGAAATGAAACAGGTGGTAGTTGTGAAGGCATGAGACCTGACAAGCACAGTGTAGCGGCAACTCAGTGATGATGCAGCTCGTAATGTCTCATGGATGTCGAGGTAATCTTGAGGTGTGAAGTACCAGGCTACGCTGTCACAACCAATGGTTGAAACTCTTGGAAATGAATTCGACTTCAACATCAGTGGGAACCTAAAAGAAAAGAAGTATTAATATACAGCTAACATAATATCATGCATTATCTATATTTTGTATTCATTTTTGTTTCATAATTCTCACCCACATATTATGACTGACATTGCCATGATAGTGTATAACAACAAGTATGTGATATCATTGCAATACTACATGAAAAAAGAACAAAAGCATCATAATACATTAAATTTAATTAACAAAAACTTATATATTCAATTTCGATCGGTTATTTACATACAGCAAGCCAATCGAATGCTATCTGACTAAGGGCATGTGTGCTTTCGTGGGCAAACTGGTTGCATTCATGTTATACATAAAGAAAACCGAACATGTAGAGAGTCTGTTTGCATACCATTACCCACACCATTACTGGTAGTATTATGTTCATTTTACTTTCTAATGAATAACTACAGAAGAAAAAACAAAAACATAAAAAAAGGAAGATGCATTAAAAAACAATTTTTGTCAAGTACCGGGGCTGAATGTCAAAATTTGGCTGGCTGAATATCAATATTTTGATACATTTAAAGTTTTTTTTTTTTTTTTTTTTTTTTTTTTTTTTTTAAAGTATTTTCTGACTATTCTCAACTCCCCTCCCAAAGAAGCAGAAAAAAGTACTGATGAGACAACGCGCCATGTCGCCAAAAAATATTTATGTCGCAAGTGTTTATGCACTTGTTATTATGAAAATGTGTTGGTGCTGATAGAGCATACAATCAACTAGTCTGCTTTTAATACGGTGTACCATCCACCGGTATTAAAAAAAATCAAATATATATTTTATACACCTTATTATATTAATATGCATATATATGTAGTGGGGGAGTTGAAGATGCTAAATAACAAATCCAACGTTGTTTTCCACCACAAAACATTTAATAAAGATAATAAGATAATCAGAAGAAGGTACAGATTAGATTAATCACAAGTGCCGTTTGATCCAAACAGGATTTGCCAGTTATCACTTAACCGATTAGTGCCTACTCGCACTTACTGATGTATTATACAGTCAATTTACCACCTTCGCGTGGAAAACTACAGTTCCTTATTCTACACCTTCACGTGTAGACAGACATCTCACCACCTTCGCGTGGGATAGCAGACGAAAGTCTCTCATGCTCCTCTTTCACCTCGCTCTTGCTGCTGGCGTATCGGTGAAGCCCTCTGGTGGTTGTGTCGCACTTACAGATACCACAGCTCGTCCGTCCTGACACTTTTTCGTCCTCGAAAACACGGATCAGCAACACTGGAACATCAAGACAGCGCCTGAAAATAAATTTTAAAAAAAAGTAAAGGGAAGAAAAAAAGAGAAAGAAGTGCGGAAGTGCTAGAGCATGACGAGCGCTCTTGCACCACCGTAACGGTGTCGTTCAATTATGTTTTCTTGGTGGTAACGGGTACCTGGAGCTCTCCATATGAAAGTCCTGCGAGAATCAGACTGCAAGCTAAACCTGGACTCGTCGGAAAACATCACACAAGCCCACTGTTGCGGTGTCCACAATGTATGCTCTCTACTCCAGGCTAACCGCAGGCGACAGTAAGTGGAGTTGCAGTAAGTGGAACGCATCTGACAGGTCTACGAGCATATAGACCAATCTGCCCTAAGAGTCTGTACACGGTCTGCCCTGAAATTGTCGTACCAGTGGCTGAAGAGAGCTGACGAGACAGGTCTGGGGCTGTGCTCCGCCAAAAGAAACAGGCTTTGGCAGCTTACACTCTCGTGATTGTGACGTACCATCGGTGTCATCTGGTTACTTCCTGAAATTTAAATATGATTTTTGAAGAAGTGTGTAGTGATTTTACAGGTGATATATTTATTTTAGAGTTCGATTTCCGCGTGACTCCGAATTATCCTTAATTTATGGACATGAGTGTAGATAGCTTCTCTTGTTGGAGACTAGTTTTTTTACTCATGAAGTAAATGGGGTGTAACTGTCTATCATCTGACTTTTGTAGCAATATAGCGCCGAAACCATGACTGCTTGCGTCTGTATGCAATTCTAATGGTGCTCCTTGTTTAAAAATATGAAGAACCGGACTTGTGTATAAAAGTTCTTTCAATTTATTAAATGCATCTTTTTGCTCAGGCCCAAATTTGAATTCTGCTGTGTTACGAAGAAGATCCCTTAGTGGTTTCGCTATTTTTGAATAGTTGGCAATAAATTTCCTAAAATACCCAGTAAGGCCCAAGAAACTTTGAATCTGCTTAAAGTTTTTGGGTTCCGGGAAATTTTGAACAGCCCTGTTTTTTTCAGTAGAGGGACGAATAGTACCATCCTCAATAACATACCCGAGAAATTTTATTTTTCTTTTCAAAAATTGGCATTTCTTAAAATTAATCTCCAAACCATATTCTTTGGCTACTTCTAAAACGCGTTTCAACTTTTCTAAACCTTCTTTCTCGTTTCGTGCTGGAATAATAAAATCATCCATGTAAGTAACAACAGTGTCATCCCGAATTAAATCTCTAAATACATTATAAATAAATCTTTGGAACACACTAGGGAACGTTCACAAACCAAAAGGTGCTTTTAGAAATTCGTACAAGCCTACATGAGTAATAAATGACAAATATTTAGTACAGTTTTCCTCCACTGGAACATGAAAAAAACCATTTTTTAAGTCTAATGTCGAAAAAAAACTTTGCTTCACCCAAACGATCTAAAACCTCTTCTACTTGTGCCATAGGAAAAGAATCCTTAACTATTCTTTTATTTAACTGCCTGAAGTCAACACAAATCCGTGTCTTCCCACATTTTTTCCTACACAAAACAATTGGCGAGGCATATTCTGAACACGACGGCTTTATAATCCCATCCCTTAACCATTCATCTATTTGATTATCAACAATTTTTTGATCAGCAAAAGGAATTCTCCTCGAACGCTGAGAAAATGGAATATCATCTTTTAATATTACTTTCATTTTTAAGTCTGTAGTGCGCGGCTTTTCTAACGGTTTATACTCATTAATAGAGTGGAAACAGTATTGCGTAATCCTTCATCTTTAATATGCCATAAACCTGTTCTGCCTCAATGGCTGCAGAAATAAAAGACAAAAAATTCCTTTCCGACGCGACGGAATCATTTTTCATATTGCGTAATCATCACCTGGTCACATCAGATCATTTTTAGACAGGAAGGGGGTAAAATACAGTCTGTTATCAAGTCATAAACCATCGCTGCTTCTATCTCTTTTTGTTTTTTGCTTTCGCATAACGAAAAAACAAACTTCGCCGTTTCCGCTTTAACCACATGACCAAACGAACTTTTAAGTTCTATACATCCACATGATATTTTATTCGGAAAAAGAGATTTATTTACAACTATCAATTCACTTCCAGAATCTATTAAACATTTTACTTTCTTACCACCAATCAACAGTTCAATAAATTCTAACTTATTTCTAGCTGCATTATCCGATTCAATCTCTAACCCAGATACCTTTTTTGGAGACAAATTCTCCTCCTTTTCTAACCGTTTGGGACAATTTCTCGCAAAATGAAACAATTCCCCTTTACTCCCACACACATAGCAAATACGTTCTGTTTTACTACTATTATGATTTACAAGCTTCCCTGAATCCTTGAAATTGCTCTGAGCTTTCCTAAGATTGTTTCTGGAAAAATTAAGCTTTTTATTTTTTGGAGTTTCGATTCGCGTGTTAGTGGTATCAGCTAAAGATTTACCCCTGGATGAATAAAATAAATCACATTATCTTCCCAACTGATTAGGTTGGAACCAACTTTGGCCCTCCCGAACACTAATATGTTCCTTTGTTTTAGAATCAAGAGTTTCATACAACTTATCAGATACAATGAGGTCACACAATTTCTTAAAGTCATCTACCTCTCTTAACTTACAAATAATAACCAAAAGTTGCACTGAGTCGAGACGCGAACTGAACATGTGATTCAGATGAATGTCTCTGAGCACTTTTAAAATTGTTCAGCGGTGTCGGCTGAAATTCTTTCAAGATTAGAGTTTTTAATTTATCATAATCCGCGATTTCTTGTTTAGAAACATACGTTAAAACATTATTACATTTATCACCTAATATATTAATCAACACTTCTGATTTTAACTCCACTGGTACGCTTTTAGTAGTAAAAGCTTTCTCGAGTGACTGAAAAAACAAATGCAGAGAAAATGCAATAAACAAATGCAATAAAATGAGTTGCCAAAAAAAAAAAATGCAATAAAATGAGTTTTAAGAAACTCATTTTAAAAACGAAACAAAAGTATCACTATCTTCAAGAAAGAAATAAAGCAAAGTTTTCACAGTACACCTTCTCTGAAGTATCCAAGTACGAAGTATTCATATATCAAGTATCGAAATATCCCGGCCGAGCCCCCAGATTTTCTGTAGTGGGGGAATTGAAGATACTAAATAAGAATTCCAACGTTGTTTTCCACACCACAGAACACTTAATAAAGATAATAAGATAATCAGAAGAAGGTATAGATTAGATTAATCACAAGTGCCGTTTGATCCAAACAGGATTTCCCAGTCTTCAATGGGGTAATTAATACTTAACCGATTAGTGCCTACTCGCACTTACTGATGTATTATACAGTCAATTTACCACCTTCGCGTGGAAAACTACAGTTCCTTATTCTACACCTTCACGTGTAGACAGACATCTTACCACCTTCGCGTGGGATAGCACAAAAAAGTCTCTCATACTCCTCTTTCACCTCGCTGGCGCATCGGTGAGGCCCTGTGGTAAACATTAAACATTTGAAAAATACAAAACAATAAGAAAATTAGTTGGTCCCCATACACCAAAGTGTTTATTCCACTATTGTAAACCTACAATGGTGCCAAAATATATTTATGTGGCAATTTAGGTGTGCCCATGGCAACCCAAACGGCTTTCCAGACATTTCACCAATACGACGTGTATCTTTTTTTTTTTTTTTTTTTTTTTTTCCGTGTGTGTCATTTTAGAATCTTGATACCCTGGTTATTCAAGATTACAATTTTATGGAGTTCTCAAATGTTTTCTTCAGTGAATGAAAATATTATTAAATGAAAATATTACATTCTGGTATCATATTTCATTCTAGATCTTTTCAAAGCAAAACGTGCTATCAATTTCATGTTGCTAATTTGCGTCATGTTGCATCGTTATATTGATATCATTAAACGCCATGTTGCTAATTTACATATCATTCGATGTATTTGATAACAACAATTACCACTCTGATATATATAAAACTTATACATGGCATATATTTAGATAGAATTTTAAACCACAGTATGAATATTTGCAAGGTATTCTCGGTTTTGTTCAAATGCATTATAAGCCTATTTTAAAACCAAAACATTTGCTTGCTAAAAACTAAGTTGAACAACGTATTTCGTGTTCATAAATTTCATATGATGTATAGAATTATATGTTGCTTAAATGCTGTTTTTGTAAAATGATCATGCTGCTAGGCAAAATGTTTTCTTTTTGGATCAATTCAATAGGGTAATTAATATATTTAAAAATAATTTTAATAGTTAAATATTATCAAACAAAGTAAAAAATATCATTAACTTTGTGAAAATTTGCTTACGTGTTTCTAATTTACAAATTAAATTTGATTTAACATACCTTTCTGTATTATGAAATAATTATTTTTAGTGAAAATAAACTGTAATTTCAGTAAAATAAAAACATATATATTATTATAAGGATCTTAGAATTTAATAACTGATGCTGCAGCGAACTTAGAATAGCAAATGGCATCATTTCAATAACATTTACTGTTTGTTCTTGGAGAAATGCTTTCATAATGATGTCAGTACTTTTATTTGAGTCAACCCTTGTTTAGAATTTTATAATTACAGTTATGACAAATTTTCATACTAGTACTTTGTCATAATGGTCTTCGCATCCTTACGCAAATTAATTTCTAATATGACAAAAAACTACCTTCCTGGTGTAGGCAACTTTATGTAATAATAAACATATAATGCAATGTATGTATATTGTAAGTAAACTGTAATGGGAGTAAATTGTAAGTAACTTTAATGCAACTAAATTGTAAGCAAAGATTTCCAGAAAACATGAATTAAAATTTTGATTTATTGTTCATATGCTAAATATGTTTCTTTAATGAGTCAGTAGTTTTTTCCCATTGCTTATACAAAAAGTTACTTCTACATCTTATTTTTCTTATCAAATTCAGAAAATCCCCTACAAAAATCAAAATGATAACTTCATGATAATAGTATACATTATTTCAATTATCTAGTTTTGTATTAAATTTCAATTGTAATAGTAAATTTTTGTTGATAGTAAATTTTTAATTTATTTTGCTAATCAAAATTGCAAAACAAATTAATTCAGTTTGCTATTTAGGCAGTGAACTTATGAAAGTTGCTTTTGGCAAGTCACAAACTGGTCTTCTTAAGGGTAGGAAAACCTTTTTTGTAAGCGCACGCTTATGAAAATTTCTGCATTTCAAATAGTGGTCGACTTATATAAATGCGTTGGCACCCTTATGAAGCTGTCCCTTCTCAGGTATAAAGCAGGCTCTGTGTCTTAAGTAATCTTTAAGTAAGCATCTAAAATTAATCTAAAGAATAGAGGAAATAATCTTAAAATGGGAATTAAATTGAAGATGTATTGGGATGCATACTGTTAATTATTTTCCTTTATAATATAATTCGCAACATTAAATAAAGATGAATGTTTCATCTTATAATTTGATCTGACAACAAGAAAGGAACTTTTAAGTAATTGTTTACATTATTATGAAAGGGGGTCAAATTTATACCATATTCATCGGTACATGTAGCATAAAGACTAAATCCACTTGATACATTATTTACTGCTCTTATAAAACTTGGTCATGCCAGTTTTGCTTTCAGCATTTGAATTTAATTTTTAATGCTTAATTTGGTATTACTGAAATTTAAAAAAAAAAAGCATTTTTCAAAAAATTAATACTGAATAATAATATTGATTTTCCTACTAACATTCATTTTACTAATTGCTGTCTTCAGTTATTTTTCAGATGCTGAACTTAGGAAAATAAATTCAGTTTTCTATTGCTTATATATATATATTCGAAGAAATTTTGAAATTTAATACAAAACAGGGTAATTAAAATTATGTATATTATTATCATGACGTCATCGTTTTGATTTTTGTAGGTATTTTCTGAATTTGATAAGAAAAATAAGATGTAGAAGTACTTTTTTTATAAGCAATGGGGAAAAGCTACTGACTCATTAAAGAAACATGTTTAGCGTATGAACAATCAATCAAAATTCTAATTCATGTTTTCTGGAAATCTTAAGAGTAACACTGAAATCACGACACAGGCCACTTTTACTAAATATTTATTATATACATGTATTCTGTACCATTAAAATTATTTTTTATGCAGTTAAAAATGTGCTTCAGAAAATCACTGCTGTTTTTTTTTTTTTTACAAGTTTTTCTTTTTATGGTTATAGTATTTTTATTATATTTAAGTTATCTAAAACAAACAAATTTTAATTAAATAGAAAAGTAAATGACATTGCAAATACACGGAAAATTTTAGAATTAAGAATTTTTTTATTATTATTGATAAGGAACTAAAAAGAGAATTCGTCCTCCCTTCCAAGTTAAGAATGATAAAAGGCCATACCCAAGATTCATTTTAGCTTCTGTTGAAGGTCATTTAAATTCTATTGACATTTCTCTGAATAATAAAATTAAGAGCCCCCCCCCCTTAGCAGCCGCTAGCTCTAATTTTTGTATCCTTTGTTATTATTGATTTAAATTGGCTGTTCAGTTTACATGAAACATACCAAACCAAAATATTAGAAATTGCCAAATATACAATATTAGTTACAGTATGTTAATTTTCAATGGGCGAAGTACATATAGTATTAGCATTAGCTCAGCAAATGTACTTTTTAAATGACTTTTGAAAACAATAAAAACTCTGGTAAGTTTCGCTAAATCTCAGAAACACCATTAACTGTGAAAAATTGAATTAACCAAAAAATAAATTTAAGGAAATAAAATGACCCTTAATATGGAGTAAATATCATAGAGATTGATACATAGGTAGAGTATCCATGAAGAAAACTACAGATATATTTTAATGAACATGCACTACATAGAAGTTGCAGTCTGAAAAAGAAAAGAAAAGGTAGGTGTCTGCTATCGCTTTTACGTTTTCTTAAGGTAAAATATACAACAGTAATTTATTTCTTAAATTTTCTCAGTAACTTGATCATTCAGTACATAACACTAAATATTACGAATTTCTTAAATAAAATTTATAATTAAGACTTTAAAATTATCTCTGTTTTCATCTCAGTAATTGCTTTAAAATAAAATTCTTTAATATTAAATTCACAAATTTTTATAAAATTGATTTACTTAATGAACAATTTTTTTGTATCTTATTTTAGCTTTTCACATTTAACAAACTATAGAAACTTTCAACACATGCACGGAAAAAATGGGTGGAGGATGTTTTTTAAATACTGTAAAGTGTAACTATGTCTGATGCATATCTATTCTGTTTTACGCTAAGTAATTAAAATCGCCGGTATGTGAAAAATCATGTGTTTTAAACGGCGTTTTTACATTTATAATGGGAGTATATTATCCGCATATGATTATAGAAATATGGTATACATGAATTCACGTATACCTGTGAAAATATATGAAGATTTCAAGAAAATAGGCGTATATACACGCAGTAGTTAATTAAGTAAGAAAATACTTGATTCATTCAATTTTTTTGCAAAAAATGTTTGTTAATAGGCAGTAAAAGGTTCAAGAGATTTACCTGAATTTTTTCCAAAATTATGCCTATATGCATAGTAAAAAACAGTGAAAATTACCGTAATTTTTTTATGTAAAGCATATATTTATGCTAAGCAAAAAACTGCTAAGTGCGAGCTTTACACTGTAAAAAAAAATCTGTAAAGTTACTAAGAAAACTCATGGAAACTGGGATGCCATGGGTTATTTGAGTAACAGAAACAGGTGTTTTCTTTGTAACATTACAAGAGTTTTGCCTGTAATGGTTACAGATCTTTTTCTTGTAATATCACAGCATATAGTTATGTAAGTAGAACATATTTTTCTCATGTAAATTCCCAAACGATATATCTGTAATGGTTACAGATTATTTGCGTGTAATATTACAGCAAATAATTATGTAGAAAGAACATGTTTTTCTCATGTAAAATCTCAACAGATATATCTGTAACCGTTACAGGTTATTTGCTTGTATTATTATAGCAAGTTATTATGTCAGTAGAAGATACTTTTCTTACGTAAAATTCCAATGGTTGTATCTGTAAAGGTTTCAGATTATTTCCTTCTAATATCCCATTAAGTAATTATGTGTGTAGAATATATTTTTCATAGATAATACTAAAGGATATGTTTATAAAAGTAGTAGATTTTTTTTGTCTAAAATGATGCTTATTATAATAAAATATATTGAAATCAAGATGTTTTGAGTAAAACAATATCTTCATGTGTATATCATTATACAGATATATGCAAGTGAAGCATAATAGTTTGGCTTTTTAAATTAGTCAATTTGACCTCAGAATAGCATTAATTTAAAAGATGTGCCTTCAACAGCAATGTTCGTTTTTCAAAAAGGAACATTAGTCTGTTGCAGAGTATTTTTGTTTTATGAAGAGAAACTTATGTCTGATATTATTGAAAGGCCTTTCATATTATCATTTTGATTAATTTAAAAGTTCAAATTGATATGCTACTCCTTATATTTGCCCTGTAAAATAGCTGAAAAAAATAGTATGTTTTATTTGCATGTTAGTGTCAGTTAATAAGATATGTTCTAGAACTTTCTTTTTAGTAATTTTAGCTAAAATAGACATATGTTGCTTTAGATTTAACTTATATGAGTAAACGTGTTGCCTGTTGATATGACCATATTATTACAGTAAAAGACATTTTGTGAAATATTTCTATGAAGAACTCAGAACAGCTGTTCTTCATATTTCAAAAATATATTCTCTCCTTCTAAAAAATGACATTTTCAGTAAATTAAAGAATTCAACATAGCAATGAACTTCATTTTGTTACTACAAGGAATTCAAATTTTGTTCATACGCTTGAATTACAACGTCTAACTAATTTTTTTATTCTTATCTGCACTCAGTGTTTGTCAACAGTCTGCTATTGTTTGAAATAATGCATAACTTTTTTACTTACCTTCAAATAATTTCCTTTGCATTAACAGATAGAAGTCTTTCATTAAAAACCTAATGTCATGCTTTTTGAATAAGCATAAAACTTTGCCAACTGACCTTAATTTTTAAAGCCTTGTTTCCCTTAAAATTCTTAATACAATTATGCCTTTAAGAAATTTATTTCTAAAATTAATACTTCAGTTTAGCTTAAAATTTAATGCATTTTAATTTTACCTATAATTTTTTACAAACATAATATGTAATAAATCTAAGCTTAATATTTACCATTTCGAAAGTGATACTAAAAAAGTATTCCTAGATATTATAAATTTCGAGATTCGCATACAAAATTGTGAAATAAACATGTGACAACAGAAAACAAACTTTATGCTCTCTCTATATTACAGCATGTTAATTAAGAAGTTTATTGAATTTATAATTTTATTGTGAAACATTATGAAGCAAATAATATGCTAATTAAAATACAGAAGTAAAAATAATTTATTACTTAATTCATAAACTTTACATAAAACCTGAAAAAAAGAATTAATTAAAAAATAACATAATTTAATAAACATTTCATAAAAATTCGTTTCGACTGCTTGGAAAAAATGAATGATTTTTCTCCTCTTTGTAAACCATGTCTCCTAAATAAAGAAAAAAACATTTCTTTTAAAATCATAATCATGCTCTTAAAAAGCTTATAAAAATTATTTTAATAGATGTTTTAAACATGTGCTTATATAACACTTTTAATCATATTTCTTTATAATATCTTAATTAATTAAGAACAGCTTAAATTCTTTAAAAAATTGGATTACAGTGAACCGTCTCATTACGACAAGCTACCTCAGTCAATCACTTTTTAAATTTAATCAGCATCCCTCATAAAATAACTAATTAGTAAACATAACTTCGCTAGGATGCCCACTATCATTTAAAGATCAAAATTTTCAGAAATCACGTAGCTTAGAGAAGGTTCATTGTACAAAAACAGCCAATATTCAAATATTTTCATAAATGAAGCCACCATAGTTATTAAATATAATATACAGTATACTTATATTCAGAATTCAGAACTTGAATAAATTTCTCAAACTGTTTTAGCATTCGAAAAATATTATATTTATTACCTTAAATTTCTAAAACAATATTACATATTCGTCCAAAGGAATCACTGGGACTCGGACAACATTTCCCCCTAGCTTTCTTTTAGCACAGGATTCTGAATATGTTTTAAAGATTTAGGTAATGTTTGTCTTCCTTAAGGCGCTCACAAAACAAGTTACCCTAAATGTTTTGTCCGCATAGTGGTCATTTTCATCTTACTAACTGATTTGCTAGTGGATTTTGGATGCATGGCCTATCATTGATGAAACAATAATAGTGAACAGCTTCAAGAAAATGGGGATATCTAATGCTCTTGATGCCATATTCCCACTTATTTTTACTAATTTTATCTTCCGAAAATGAAGAGGGAAAAATTAAACGAATAATTTAATTTCCAAAGGACACAGTCACAGTAGGAATATAACAAATGAAAAGTAATCATGGATAAATTACTACTATCACAATATTATTTATTTAAAAGAAACCTCTATTTCAATAAGAATACACATAATTGCAACATCTAATAAGTTATCTCATTTCTTCTTTATAAATTGAACTTCTGTCATTCTCATTGTTGTTCTTGCAAATCCTTAGACCTCAGATCATACATAAATAATTAGAGAAGGTTGTGGTCCGATGCTTGCTAGGGTGAACATTCAGCTGATATGGCAAAATTGCACAGTGAATGGCAGTTGGTATTTGCTTTCACTATCATAGATCATTGTTTGTTTGTATTAGGCTGACATAATATTCAACAGTTAGAAGAGAAAGATTCAACGGGGCCTTAAGTGTGCAAAAGTTTGCCTTTGTTAGTATGACGAAAACAATCATTATGTTGATAAATCCATTTTAAAATCCTGAATATTCATTTTCTGAATGCATTAAAAGGGGGAAAATTATGTAAATATTTTTTTAATTTTCAGAATCTGGTTCTAAAGCTGGGTGGGGTGGAATATGCAACGCAGTACGATAATTCTGAAGATCATTGCTCGTGGCAGTACAAACTAAACGGTGATAACTTGCATGCTGTAGAAAAAGACACAAATTGCAGTTCCAGATGCATTAAATGCTTTGAGGTCTAGGGAGTAGCAGTGGGCAATACTAAGAGTGAAATTCAATGTATAGGGAAGTAGGAATGAAAATTACTTTTATTAGATAGCTTAAATGGTTATGTTACTAAGCGTTCTTATTGGAATGTAGGTTTCTTTTAAATAATAATACTATGATAGTTACCAGTAGTTCATTCATGAATATTTTTGATTGGTTATGATCTTATTGTAATCACATCCTTCAAAATTAAATTGATTGCTTAATTTCCCCCTTGATTTTCATACTATAATATAAAAGGAGGAAAATAGTCTGGAAGTAAACATAACTCCTCTTTCTCTCTATATATATAGACATGTATCTTCGTGTGCAACTAAGCAAAACAAATGTGACTTTTTCTTCTTTAAAAAAATTGTGTAAATAAATAGAATTAAGTTCATTTCAAAGACTTATGACACATGAAATATACATGATCAAAATAAATTAGAAAATTAAGTTCAAATAAATTTTAAGCTAAATTACGTGTTGCAATGTAAGTTGCAATAATTCAGTTGTAATAATTAATACTAACAAAACCAAACATCATATTCCCATTCTGCAAAGTATAAAAATTCTTCTGCAAAACTGAAAAAATGACCAACACTTTGGCTTATTTGATAACTTTCAAATTCACTCCTTTGTTTGCATTTAGAATTTATAACTTTAATTTTCCACAGAAATTTGTTTTTGATTTTAAAAAATTTCACTGGCATAATTTCATTCACTTCAGCATATATTAATAGATGCAGAAGGTTTTTGTACCTTACATAATTTTAAATCTTATGTAAACTAACGTAATTAATAACAAAATCAAAACATAGATCAGAAACAGCATAAAATTTAATTAATAATTACTACTAGTGTCACACAAAATGCTATGAAATTAATTAATAAAATAAGAATGAGATAAAATATATAGAATTAATATTCCACATGTGTGAAGTTTGGAAGTTTTACGTTAAATATTTTTTTTAATTAAGTATTTTTAAAAATGACCCCTTAAAGCATGGGACCTTTCGTAATTAGAACTTGCAAATCTGCTTCGCTAGTCTTTCATAACATTGCTTTTCTTTTATTAACAAGAAATATTGCATTCAGTTATTTAATTTAAGATATCAAAAATAATGCTACTGAAAGGCATGAATACTTACTTAAATTTGAAATTAATTTGGTTGACTTAAAATAATATTTAAAAAAAATAAATCTTCATCTATAGGTCTAAAAATCAGACCTTATTAATTTTCTTTTATTTGAACGATATCTGAATTCTGCCTTAGTTTGGACTAGTAAATCATTGGGCAATTAAATGCCAAGCTATAAGAGAACTAATGTAGTTTACAAATGCACTGAATTTTATTTCCAGTATTAACTTTCAAAGAAAGTAAAATTTTCTGCATATTTGCATCATTTGGATTGATAGAATATGGCAAAGCATGCAAAGGCTATCAGCCTAAAGGAAAGTATATATTCATAGGCGGTTTTGTAAGGAAAAGTAGCTTGCATTTCCATTTATTCATGTGTATATATATATATATATATATATATATATATATTGTTATATATATATATATATATATATATTGTTAATGCTAAAATCAATGCTTCATTAAAAATTCATCATTATTTTATTTTTAATACAACATACAGATGCAGAATTGTTTTAAATTCCAATAAACAATAATAATTTATTTTTAAGAAAACTTATTTTATGATTTATATATTATATTACATGAATAAGAGAAACATTTGTCAAGAAATGTATTAAACTTGTATTAGCAGATTCATGCTATCCTAGTAACAAGACTATCATACTTCAAAACTGTATTAAAACTGGGCAAAATAAAATCAACATAAATTCTACATTAAATGTTTAAAAATTTATAAGTATGCAATGGTAGTTATATATACAATATAATATATGTTGTCATTTATAAAATATTAATGAAATGATATTTTTGGAAATAATGCACAAAATTTTAGTTTTGTTTTATAATTAGTTTAACGAATTGTTAGAAAAATATTTTAGGTCATTTCCATTTTTCCCCTGTTGATATTGGTATATTAAAATATATGGAATAATTAAGTTGCACCTAGTTAGTAAAACAAAACATTACGAAAAGTATGATACGGCATATTTTTAATCAATATAATTACTTCATTTTGGAATTATAATATTTTCGTAAGAAATTAATACCACTGAAAAAAATATTATTACACTAAAGGAATAAACGAGATTCTCGACCGCGTTGTTCAAGTTTTTGTAATTTTACTTCATAACACACTCGTACATAAACATATTAGACTGAATTATAAACTAGGTATAACTAATTAGATAATCCTAGAAAAAGAATAATCTAAACCTAGTAAGCAAAAAAATATATACATTACATTCAGAATTCTAAATGTTTATATAAACGTTTCTCGCAAGGCCTGCCGGGAAAAAGATGTCAAACGTTCTTTGGTCAGACGATTGGAAAAGAACGCTAAAATGATTAGTTTTGTTTTCAACAACCACATTACCATTTCAATTATATACTACAAACAGTGATTAAATTTTGGAATAATTAGTTTTAAATAATAATAAGGGCAGTTGAAGGCGTAATTTATCGGATGCACAATGACAAAATACTACTATTAGATCTGCATTTGGAATAAATATTTTGCACTCTTTCAACTCATTAGACATTACGAACACTGATATTAATTAATCGCAAAGCTTAAACGTTTAAATACTTACTCACTACATATAACAGTGCAAAGTGCATGAGAATAATCTGCATAAAATGAACAAAAAATATTTCAAGTAGTAATTGTAAACATTTTCTTACTTACCTGCGCTATACAACCAACATGCATTCAGCCATGTTTTTTTCTGCAACTAGCTTTCAAACACTTTTCTCCTGATTGGCTAATTTCCAGTCAGTCACGTGATTCTTCCGCGCGGCTACTGAAACATTATCTGTAATGTTACAAGCAAATCTGCTGTTACCGCTACAGTTTGCTTTCAACCTGTTACCATTACAGGAAATTCTTCTGTAACTTTTTGATTTCTGTAACTTTACAAAACTTTTGCCTGTAAAGAGCGAACTTTTTTTTTACAGTGTACGTAAATTTTCATTAAAAATATACGAAGCGAAATATTAGTAAGACCCGATAAATATACGTAAATTTTCGCCAAAAATATACATACACTTTGAAATGTACGTACATAAACTAAAACTAGGAATAAAGCATGATCATTCCTAAATCTCATTGGTCTAAATGTATTATGCGTAAAAACTACGAATAGAGCGCGATCATTCGCATTAATATACCTAAATTTTACGTATAATTTGCGTATATTTTAACGTAAATATATACCTAAATACCTCTTATTTTTTCTTGGACACATTTTAAGATACGTTTTTTATGCGAAGGGCCATTCGTAGATTGCACGTATTTTTCGCGTCCAGTTTACAGATGCATGCTGCCTGGGTAGTAAAGCACGCGAGGATATCTGCTTTCGAGAATTGTATATTCTGTAGTGTTCAAAATTACGTACGAGAAAAGTCTTAAAACTATACTCGGCCAACCCGACCGCCATAAAACTGTACCAGGAAACGTTTACAGAATTACTCACTCAGCCACGTGCGCATGAGAATTAATGGAAAAACTAGGAGCACATTACGTAGTAGTTTACTAAGAAAAAATTTTCTCATATCTTAATGATATCTCTTAAAGAGATAGTAGCAAGTTTTTAACTTGGCATGTTAGCAGGAATTATTTGTTTATCTGTATTAGAGGTGAAGAAAAGTAAAATGTAGAAATTATAAAATTCATTGCACTTAACAAAATTCGAACCAGCAATGGAAATATATAAGGATAATTTTACGATAATTTTACGGTTTCAACATAAACCTTCGTCTCATATCTTCAATTTACACCAGTGTTACGACCACCACAGGTAGAAGTGGGCGGTCCAATGTTACGATCTACGCAGGTAGAAGTGGGCGGGACACCAGAAATTCGCCATTGGTCGTACAGGTGCTAACTGTGCAGGTGTTGCCTGAACTAGCTGTGCATTTCCACCCCAGTTTTGAGAGACAATACCCCAGGAAGCGGTCTGAGGGTTACCCATCACTTCTACTTACCGGTGTAAATTAAGAGTTGTTATGGACTCCAAGCCTTACTCAGTTAAATGCGAAAAAAAAATTATTGCAAAAAATTTTTATAGCAAAACTGCAGCTCGTGTTAAAGTAAGGAATTTTTCCTTTATAGAACAAACAATATGCGTTAAAGGATTTTCTACAGAGAGATTAACTACCTAAATAAATAACTTAATAAATATACTTAATAAATATACATGTGGGAGTTTGAATTTGTTATTTAAAGCATTTAATATTGGTACTTCATGTATCTTTCTTTTTACACGTGTTTGGTGCTGCAGATGGCTTTACAAGTGAGAATGAATGGAAGTGGCTGAATTTAGAAAACATTAGAAATATTAGAACTTAGAAATAGGACCCTGTGTATTGTCAGCATATTAAAATATGCCTTGACATTTTTGTGTAGAAATTGCTGTGCTACTATGCGGAGAAGACATGTAAATAAATAATTTAATTAAAATTATTGGAAGGTTGGATTAATAATATATGTATATAATTATTATTATATTATGTATATAATTTTAAGTTGATAAACTTCCTTTGAATATAAAGCCTATTTTTATTTTCTGCCGTGTATCATAAATTATGACTATAAAAATATTTAATTTAAATTGACTATAGCTACCATTTTGAATGGGTCACTACCCTTTTTTTTTTTTTTTTTTTTTGGACATTTACCGGTAATCCAGTCATTTTGATAAAACTGTTAGATGTGTCTCATTTTTAATAAAAGCTCTAAATACACTTCTTCTAATTAGTCATAAAATGTTCATAATCTGTTACCATACATCAGAAGTCTAAGCATATTTAAGTAGCTTCAGCCTCCTCCCAATTAGCAACGTGCGTTTAATTGAACATATAAACTCTTATGACTCCACTCAGTGGTGATACATTGTATTTGTTAAGAAACGTGCACGAATTCAATTAATACACAATATTTAACATGTTCATTATAATGCAGATCTTTTGTGGCAACAGTTGTTTTTTGTTTGCTTTGTGCGTGATAACACACGGAATGTTCTTTTGGATATGTTTAGAATGCTTAATAAAGAGGTTCGTTGTTAATTAAAAAGGCTTCCTCTGAAAAATATGTCGTCCGAAGTTATTAAAATAAGTTAAGAAATTGATTAATTTCAAACAGTATTGCAATGATCTGCATATAGGTGCTAACACTGACCGTTGCTGTCCTGTACTCTTTCGCATATGTGTACATGGTGTAATACTAATATAATCTAATATGGATAGATGGTGTAATATAATCGTATAGCCACCCTGCACTGCCCATTCAGAAGAAAATGCTATGTGAAGAATTAAGTCAGACTAGAAGCATGCTACATAAATATTCCTTGTAGCTATCTATACATAACCACACATATTTCTATAATTGCATTCTGGGTGTTATGAAAGGGAAATACGTGTCCCAATGAAACTTTGAAATCATTTCCGCTGACATTTCTGAGACTATAAAAAATATGACTTCTACCTGTATTACTTTCAATGGTGCCAACACAGACGTCAGTTTTGGTGGTCTTACATAGAGTATTAACAACCTGCAAAAATGAAGAACCCTTTGAAGGTTTCCAATGACGTAATTAATCAAAGGGAATTTGGTGAATTTGTCTTGAGTAACTTCATAAGTTTGATTATAGATGACACAAAAGGTTTTGATCAGTTTTGAAGTGTTAAAAAATATGTCACAACTTCTGGTGTTGATCAAAGTTTAATTCTCAATGAGCAGTTTTGCTAGTTTTAAAAAATAACAATAGCATCAAACCATTCAGTAATAAAGTTCTAAGAATTTGTTACTTTCTCTCCAATTCAATAATTTCTAATCAACACTCAGTGGACAAAAATAGGAAACATCTTCTATAGTATTTGTTATATTAATTTGGTGAATTTGTCTTGAGTAACTTCATAAGTTTGATTATAGATGACACAAAAGGTTTTGATCAGTTTTGAAGTGTTAAAAAATATGTCACAACTTCTGGTGTTGATCAAAGTTTAATTCTCAATGAGCAGTTTTGCTAGTTTTAAAAAATAACAATAGTATCAAACCATTCAGTAAAGTTCTAAAAATTTGTTATTTTCTCTCCAATTCAATAATTTCTAATCAACACTCAGTGGACAAAAATAGGAAACACCTCTGTAGTATTTTAAATTAAAAACATCATTATAGTAAACTATAATTTCAAACATATGATGTGTAAAGAATTTTACAAAGAATTATTGAAAGAAATTAATACTATTTTTCTGTTAGAAGTGAGAATTTCGGACAAGCATTACTCCACTCCAGATTAGTAACCAACACACCTTTATTCTTAACACAATTATGATATAGGCTATTTTAAATTCCCGAAATAAAAATAATTTTGCTTTTTTATGAAAAGCCAGTTATTATTTGAAAGAACATCTTTTATTTGATAATTTAGACATAGTAACATTATGTATACCCCAAATTTTTTTTTAAACAATACAATTACCAAATTCAGTTCAGAACTTCCATGACATTTCCTGCATTGTTGAGAAAATGTGAAATAAATTTAATCTATATGCAGAAAATCTATCAGCTAAGCAAACAGATGGCATGATATTTTCGTTATTGTTATAGGTGTGTTTGCTTATTTTAATGAATTACCAAATTCAATACCAACTCAATTCAAAACTGCAGTGACATTCCATGAACTTCCTGTATTATTGAAAAAATGTGAAATAAATTTAATATACATGCAGAAAATCTAACAGCTGAGTAAACACATAGGTGTTTTCATTATTGTTATAGCAATGTTTGCTTATTTTAATGAAGGACTATTTTGTAAAATCTTCATCAGCGATAATTTTTCCTTCAGTTTCTGGAAATAAAAGCAAATTATTTCTTTTCATTTATAAAATTTTACAGTAGACCTCTAGCTTATATTTTGAAGCTTCTAAAAAAGTTCCTGTATTTACTTGTTATATCAGCACTGAAACTGGATTTCTCTCAGAAATGGAAGTAATTCAGCTATTGGATTAACATGCAGAATTTTTTTAATGGAACATTTTTCTCCATATCGTTAGGTGCATCTGTTACAAACTATATAAGTTTGTTAATATAAAATATCAACAAACTATTTTTGTAATATTTGGAATTCAATATTCATATTAATCTGTGAAGCACAAGATTAGTCAACTTTTTATTACTTTGCTGGAAAATAATAGTTTTTAAACAACAAAAAAAATTTTCTGCAGAGACAATTTTTTGTCAATATGAATGTGTTTTAAAACCTATGAAGTAAATTGTAAGTGATGGGAAGGAAATTCAGTTAGAATATTCACATCTCTAATCATTCTAAAAAAATAAGTTTCTTTGATTGAACTTTTATAATACAATATATTTTACAATGACAAATCAAACTCCAATGTGAAAAGACATCTGAAAATTATGATAGTACCTACAGTGTTCAGCATTTCGCATGATCTTATAAGCAGATAGTAATATTAAAATAATGTTTTCTTACTACAGAAACAGGTCAAAGTAAGTATTTATATAAAAGAACACACTTTCAGACTTCATTCTTAATAGTGTCAGCAAGTAAAAAGTTAATGAACATCTTTTCAGAACTAAAATATGATTAATCTCTAAGCAAATTTTTACACTTCAGGATTGAATTACCAAATATTCTTAATCTTTATGAACTTTTATCATGTTGCTACCTGATGTTTAAGTACAGAGTGGTTTTATTTTTTGGAAGAACGTTACTAGTATATTTATTTCGTTACATCCGTTGAGAATCCCTAAAACCTTACGCAACTGCTAGTCTCGACCTTCGACTGCTTAGCGCATGCGCAAGAATTATGCAGGCGAAACTAATCGAATTGTTGGGTGACGTCAAAAATTCAAAACGTTTGGGGTTTGGAAATATGCATTCTGACGCAATAGGAGCTCTACAGCTTCCCCACCCTCCCTTTTCCTTCCAAGAGCTTCTCTTCCTCACCCCTTCCCACCTTCTTGTAGAATCAGAGCATGGAGGTAGGAATTTCCTTACTTCCTACCTTCCATGCTCTGACCTTAGGAGGAGGAAGGAACGGGTGGGAAAGAGAAGCGCAGCGCTTGGGTGGGAAAGAGAAAGGGTGGAGAAGCTGTGGAGCTCCTATTGTTTCAGAATCGGTCTTTACCCACTATTCATGAGCTACTCAAATCTGCATACAAGGGATGCATTTGAAAAACTGCTTGCAAATATATTCGGATATTCGATTCATGAGATAATTTTGTGCCAAATTTCAAAATATGTCTTTCCTTTTCAGATGGTGATTTTTTTAAAGATGAGAATTATGGATATGTCCTCTATCATATAAATGAAAGCTAACAATATTAAGGAAAAAAAAACAAAAAACAGTGCTATCAGATTCTAGTAGTAGCCTGAGCATTTTTCCATAGTCTAAAATGAAATGAAATAAATAAATAAATAAATAAATAAATAAAATTCTGAAACTTTCAGATTTTACATTATGCCCAAAGGGACTTTTTTTTTTTTTACCTTTTGTGTGTTATCCTTTGTTTATTAAATGTTCTTTGCACTTAAACCATAAAATTCAATTCAATTGCAATATCGCAAAATAATCTTAAAATAAGCATATCTTTAGAATTTGCGATACACATTCTCGCGCTCTGGAGATAAAAATGTTTTGTTTTTCGTACAGTTTTACCATTGTTCGCTTCGAAATCGTCGAGTTTGTTAATAAAAAATTCGTTGAAGTGTTACAAAATATGAAATCGATAATAAAACAAATTCCAAATTAGGGCTTCCAGATGCCCATATTCGGTGGAAGGCTACGTTATTCAAAATTTGATCGCTCTAGGTACCGTCGTTTTATCACAATGCGAGAAACATGTATACATTTATGCAGATTCTTCATTATTTAATTTCTTTAAATATAACACACGGCGATAATATTTGGTGGCAACAATTTGAAAAGTGAACCTACATTTGAAGTTTTCAAAGCAAAATGCCAAAACGAGATGAGAATGAAAAAAAAAAAGGGAGAGAATGGCAGATTGACTACAAAGTATCCATTGATATCATCATTAAAGATTTTTGGCATCGAAGCATCTTCTTTAACTCATTTTGGTGAATTTCACAACTGAAATTGAATTTTCGTTTCGGCTAAGTTACGTTTGCAAGTTATGTCATACATAACTTTCAGCACTAATTAATTTTGCGTTGTCTTCCCCCCTTTTCACCTTTCAGTTTTGTTTTTAATAGATGTCTACGTTGTTACTTTACAATTTGCATTAATATAAAAGCAGATATTGATTTCTGATTGTGCATGAATTCCCTTTCATGTTTAACGTTTCAATCTGACTCATCCGCTTTCCAGGTGCATATCACGTGTTACAGCTATAAATCTTTCTCCCATCTTAACCGTTATTTCGTAATTATGCGCATGCCCACTTTCAGCTGCGGAAGTTATGCCGAAAAATAAAAATAGCGGACTTTAAGGTGAAACTTCTCCCCCCCACACACACACACTCAAGGAACATGAATGCTCGTTTTTGAATATTTGGCGATAACTTGATAAACTTGGCGTATTAATGAGCGGCAGTTATTTCTGTCATAGAGAAAACGGAAACGGTGCAGTGAACACTCCGCTTATTTCTTCCACATAATAATCGAAAACGAAAGCTGCCAGTCAGTCGGTGAAGTACTTTCTAGAAAGTGTAAGTACATTTTTATTAATAAATTAATGTTATTTGAACTTTAGGATTTTTTTCCTAATTTGTTTATTTTCAGCTTAACACAAATTTCTTATTTGCTATAAAAATAAAGGGTTCTTAATGTACCATCAACCGATGTCTTTAAAATTTGCAAAACCTGCAAAGAAGCATTCAGGCATACTGTTAATTGAGGTTAGGAAATTTATCAAGTACACCATTTGATAGCAAACATATAAGTACTAGTTAAACTAGATGGCAAAGCCTGGTCATACCTTAAAGCGAATGCATGGTAGAGGAGACCTAGTAATAATTACAAATTGTAATTAATAACAGCAGTTATAGACACAAAACTGATAATATTGTATGGTGTATATGATTTATAAGTGTACTATCTTATAAGAAGGCAAATACAAAGTAATGTAATTAACTTAGTATAAATGTAATTATGTAATTTAATGGTGAGTCTCTATTTATTCCTCACCCCTACCGATTTTCAGCATAAAAGTTTTTATTAAGTTTCATTTGATCAGAATTCTCTTAATATACTTGTACGCATCTGTATACTTTCGTATGAAGATTCAACCAACGCTTAACCAGTTATATAATTAACAATATAACATTAATATGGAACATTACGAAGTCTAACCATATAACAGCATGTACGTTAATTGTCTTTACCACTAAATTACTCGAGAGGACTTTCAGTTTTCCTGCCAGTTAAATATGTAACTATTAATGAAATTATTTATAAATATATCTGAGAATGGAAGGGTTTATATTCAGCGAGTCTCGTGAATGTTTAAATGGTCCGTGAAGAAATCTAAATAGTCATTATATAAAATGTGACTTATTCAAATGTACACCTACAGTTAATTAACTGAAATTAACTGTAAACCTACAATTAAATCTAAATTATTACATTGCAAATATTAATTACTACAATTAAATATTATTATTAACCTATTTAACTGTAAACATAATTTAAAATACTTTTGACAGGGATATGTTTAATCCATTTAATCAAGATTCATTCATGTGTGAACAGAGTCTTTATTAAAAATGATGGGTGTATATGAGATTATATAAATATATATGAAATATATACTTAGGACAATTGTAAAGCAGCATGTTTAAAATGTGCATAGTTGAATAAAATTTAGAAAGATATGAAAAAAAATATTTCCTTATATATTATAATAAAATAGCTTCAAGTCTTAAAGAATACTAATAAATATTTTTTCTCTCCCCTCCCGTACCTCACACTAATAACATATATGGTACCCACAATTTAATACCAACATTTCACTACTAAAACAAGTGCTGTAATTTGAAATAAACCAAAGGGAGCATTAATTATAATGTGAATATGGTTTTTGAAGATACTTTTGAAAGGCAAAAAAAAAAAAAAAATCATCTCTAAATATAGTAATAAATATATATAAATATAATACAGATGTAATATAATATAAAAGATATAATACTCTGTAATAAAATATAATAATAAATATAATGTAAATGTAGTATAATATAAAAGATAAAATGCTCTGTAATAAAATACGTTATTTTAACGTTAATAATAGATACATAAACTTTGATTTTTAATTTTTGTTATCATTGATGAAATCAGATTACCTAAAAATTTCTTTGAAATGTAATTAGAGGAAACTTGTTAAAACATCTCAGTTTTTTCTGAGCACAGGAACAGTGAGAGCGTTTAATTGTAATTCCATTCAGGAATGAAGTGTTATTTAAGAAAGAAATACTTCACTTTATTAGTGCTCTGAAATGTTGCAGAAAAAGAAAATACATACATTTATACTAAATACTAGTACTTACTACGTAATTAAGCATATTTGCTTCCGAACTGTAAGAGTAGTGGAACAGAGTAAATGGAAAATTCCTCACGATTTTTCCCCACACCGAAGATCATCGGATATTACCAGATAAAAGAAAGAGCATTTTATTATTACCCGTAAACTTGAGCGTCCGATAAAAATTGTACTTTGAGGGCATCCTTCCGACTGTCATGCTCAAGAAATTCATAAAGAGCTTTTAAATAAAGGCTCCAAAATTAGAAAGGCTGCACAAATGCATAGCATTTAAACAAGGGTGCATACGCCCTTGTTTCAACTTCAGTTTTAAAATATTCCTGGGGTTGAAGAGATTTATGATTTAACTAATTTTATGAATTTTTATGTATCTGCTACAGCTTATAAGGTGGTGGCGTGCAGTGTCACATCTACCAACACTTAACCATTCTTCCGAAATTTGCAGGCTTAAGCCTAGGTGCGTCAAATACATGTCTTAATTTCTAAAATTAGAAGTACGCTAAACTGCGAAAACCATTATGGTAGATTCGTTAAACTTTCTGAATTGATTGATACAGATTTTCATTTAAATAAAATTCATAATGAAAGTAATTCTTGTTAGATGTAAGTATATTATATGTGATTAAGCATATTGTAAGCAAATCTGCAAATATAACACCTGGTGTAGCTTTTGCTAGCATAGTTCAGATTAAGCCTGTAAGTTAATGATAATCAGACTAGTGATTTGGGCCTAAATGCCTTTGCTGATTTTGCTAAATTTTTACAAGCATTAACTTGTTCAGAGATTATGCGCTGAGCAGTATTTTTAAGAAAATTTCTGTTAAAATGCTCGAATTATCGGCTACTGATAATTCCATACGTAAGTTAGTTATATTACTTTTAATATTTGAAGATATTTTCAGCTCAGTTAGTTGGATGTAAATGTTATGAAAATAATGTGTAGTTATAACTGTAGACTAGATTGCAATATATTCAGTTACCCCGCCATTTATATTTAAGTTTTGTGCATTCTAATGCATCGTTTATAGGACATTGGCTTACTCAATTTCATATTTTTGTGTTTTTGTATTTTCATATATTTTTATGCTTCGTACCTTTGCATTTTTTCGTGTATTTTACCAGCTGTATATCCACTGTTTTTCTTTTTATTGAGTGTATATTACTTGCGAAATTACAAAAAGTTGGTTACTTTTTGTAATCCGTGTTTCCAGACATTAGTCACCGGCCCGGCATCTCTGTAATGCCTACGATCGAATTGGAATCTGTGACCTCTGTTATGCTTAATTCTCTTTGATCAAATTTGTAGCTTACTTTTATAATAATTTTAATTTTATGAAGCTTCATCAAGCCTTATTAAATTTATAATTGTTCAGAAATCATATCTAAGTTCTCTAGCTGAATGATTAGGAAAGTAAACTTTATTCCATTAGGCGTAGCCCAGGTAGGAATTCTAGTGTATGTCATCTACAGGTAGTTTTGAGTTACTGAGTCTGCGCAGATACACGACGTGAAATGCAGACTTGACCTGTGCTTTTCCCCCTGATGGTTCAGCAGCTCATGCGCAAGGGGTTACTTTAAATGTGTCATATTTGGCGCTTTATCACAAAACAAATATATTTAAATTATTTAGGAAAATGAGTAAGACAGTGAGAGATCCTTACTGAGGCACTTTCTGTCTGTTGTGTCCGCATTTAGTACTTGTGTATTTTCTATAACGTTTTTTAGAGTAATGTTGCTTATTCCCATCTTTAGAGCCTTTAATCCAAAAAAGCGTTTCAAAATTTCAGGATATTTATGTCATGAGACATAACATTTCCCTTCTAAAAGAAAAATAATATAGAAAATTAACTGTCTCTTGAAGATGCTCGATATTAATTTACCGTTTTTTCCTCATAATGTGGGGATATGGGATCAGAATTAAATTCGTGTAAGGATAAATTGAATAATAATAATAAAATCATATTCCTGAAAGACAAAATTACATATGTATTTAGTAGTAAACTTGAAAAATGCAGACCTGATCTGTGCAGGTGTACTAAAATTTGTTTACCTGATCTGTGCAGGTTTACTAAAATTTGTTTGGTTTACTAAAATTTTGATTAAAATTTTTTTAATCAAACTTTTAGTAAACCAAATATAAAAATACATCCAGGAAGTAAATATATATGATTTGGACGTGTAGTTTGTAAATCAAAGCAAATTATATACATTTTGTATATATACATTTCTGAATACGGCCACTATAACAGAAGAGTACCCTCGTGATTTCTTTAAATACTGAAATGTAGAATTCAGATTTAATATTAACTTTTCCCAATAAGCTGAACTTTACATTATTTGAATTTTTTAAACATTCCCTTTAGTTTCAGTTCATTAAAATTAAGTTGTAGTTTTTTTTACAGTTAAGCTTTTGATTGCGGCTAATTTTTCTGTTTACTCAGAGCTTTCTTTTCTACAAACTAATATAGGGCCTGCCAGTAGCCACTCACTCAGATTTCCATATTTCGCAAGATTTTCACTCTATATATTGCCAGACGTGCCATTTACGTATGGTTTTGCTTAACATCTGAAAGTACCAAGAATGAAGTCTGTAAAGCACTTTTTTAAAAATTTAAAGTTTAAATTAGGGATTCCCAGCCTTTTTCTTCATTGAACATTTTATAGTTTTCTCTATAATATACAGCAGGGATCAGCAACCTTGTAGCTGTGGTGTGACAAACCGCTGTACCAACATGATTCAGGATGCCACACAGTAGAAAATATTTCAAACAATTCAATTTCTGTGACAATGCATGCAGAGTTAGGTAACAAGAATACAGATTTAGAGTTTTACTATATATTAATTATTCATCATTTAAACATATTTATTAACATGAGATATAACTATTCCTTCAACATAAATAAAAAATTAAATTGTACATATATTATGTATTACGTATTTTTTAAAAATATTTATTAAAAATAAACGACATTAAATATAAGTGTTTCTTCAGTATAATTAAACAAAAACTTAATATTTTAATGCGAACCTTAACCGCTCTAAATATCGCAATATCAAGGCTATAATTTGTGACTTTCAATTTGACGCATGATTTTGAATATTTAGTTGTTAAACAATTTCTTTGTGGACTCAAAATATTTTTCATATGAGAAAAGATTTGTTCACATAGATATATGAAACCAAAAGTGTAAAGCAGAGCGCATGCAGTTTTCTTAATATAATTAAATCACTCCGGTACTGATATACAGCAATTTAAAAAAAAGCTGTTGATTTATCGTTCGAGTTATCTCCCATATTTTTTTGTAATTCCATAAATTTTGTTTTCCATAATTCTGAGGCTGTTATTCAATAACTTCCATTTCAAAATTATCAACTTCCATCCACTCAAAAATTGACAAATCAGATGAGATTATTAATGTGTCTATTAAATCTGGTTTGATTAGGAAGGAAAATATAGGCATATAAGCTTCAAAGTGTGCCTCTTTTGGAAAATTCCTTCCTCATTGCTTCTACGTAAGTCTGAAGTTAATGTTTGCCTAAGGTCGAGGTATTTTCAAGAGCATTTGGGGGGCATTTCAAGAGCATTTGCGACGCATTTGGGAAGTATTTATAGGTACTGGTATTAATATCATGGGAAAATATATTTAATTTTGCAACAAAGCCATTCCAATATTCAAAAATTTCAGACACTGTTTAGCTCTTTCCTTGCAATTTTTAGTTCATTGACATGTTTAGTTATATCAGTCAGAAACATCAGTTTACATAACCATTCTGTATCGTTCAATTCGGAGAAATGTTGATTCTTCTTCATTAAGAAAAACTTTAATGTGTTCCATGCATGACACAAACTTATTCAAGACATCACCTCAACTAAACCAATGGACATGGCTATATAAGAGGAGATATATATTCCACATATTCGCTTTCCATTTCTTCTAAAAGAGATTTAAATTGCCTGTGTACCAATGAAGAGTAAGACACTATGAAATTATCTATTTTAACAAGAGTATTCATTTCAGAAATTGTGACGAAATTTTGGTAACTAAACATTCCTCACGGCACAGATAGGAGAGACAGGGCAATTTATCTTTGCCTGATAACTTTGTAGAGTGGTGTAGGGTGCTAGTGAAAATTTTCCTTGCGCCATATGTTGCCGACGCCTGATATGTAGCATATAACATAATAATAATACAAATAATTGCGTACACATAAATTAAAAATTACATCTAGACTAATATGAATGAAAGTTTGAAAAATGGTTTGTTAGGCTCCTATTTGTATTCTTATTATTTTTTAATTCACAGATATAAACAAGATGCAAAATAAACTTGCAAAAAGATGCAAAAATATAAACACATGCAAAATTACGGAATCTAATTACCTCAAAGTTCGATTTTAATTAATATAATGGCTGTGCTTGATACATTGAAATGATATTTTTTTTTTAATATATGGCATAAAATTGCTTAACTTAATTGTTAAATCAGCTCATTCAGAAATATTCAACTTGTTTCTCGTTCTCCGTAGTAAGTTATTGACCTGACCAAAGTTTCTTTTCAGTGGGTAAGAAGAGGGGAAAAGTCAATGATGTTGGTTCGGTAACAAATTTGAGATATTTCTCTCGGATGTCTTTTAAATTCCCAAACTCAGTGTACTCTCATGTGTTTTGAATATGACTTGATTTATTTGTATGATAAAGTTTTATATCAATAAACAATTAATTATCTATTTTATTAATACATTTTTGTAGTCAATGAAGATTTTGATTGTGCTAATCAATTGTCTCCGCATATTCGGATATCGACTCTTTGATCATCATACATCCCCTTTAAAATTTCATCAACCTCACATAGAAAATCCCTGGTTTAAATTCTAACTAATAAATATTATTTTAAAACATATAGAGACATTAGGTTATTTCGGAGGAGGAGACATGAAAAATGAGCAATGCCCTCGCCGGGACTCGAACCACGGACCTCTCGAATATGCGCCCAGTGTACTGACCACTACACCACGAAGGCATGCTAAAAAAGTCGCGAGAATTACAATTTCTTTGCTTATTTTAAATTGCTAAAGGTTTTGCACAATCTCACTATAAACTATTTTTTACAATAACCTGTCAGTAATTATTTTTTTGTAAGATCAGCCTGGATTGGACTATCGTAAAGCACTTAAGGTTCCTATGAGAATAGAAGCTTTTGTGGATGACTTTGTAAGCGGAAGTTTAAAAGAATTAAAATGAGCCAGCCCATTATTTACCAGAAATATAATTAATGCTGAACTAACGATGTTTCAAAACTTAAGCCATTCCAGTATATAATTTTACTTTAGGAAATATCTCTAACGATGAAAGTAAAACTTAAAATAATTGCTCAAGCTATTACACTTATCTCATTATAAAATATGAAAAATATATAATGAATTTAATGATTTATTGATTGGATGTCAGAAAGAGAAAATCAAAGAATGAAACCAGGCTGCAATGCAATTTTAAATATATCCATAGAATGCACTTTTTCTGTGGGATATCCATCATTGCTCTGAAGCAATATCAGCATTACATGGCACACTTAGATAAGGATTGAGTTCAATTCAGGCAACTCCTAGAATTCGAATTTGTGTCTTTTGGATTGATTTTCATTCCTGAATTCTGTCTGATTCTTTATCTTGTAATTACTGAATCACCTCTGGCATTAAATTCACAGGCCTGCAGATTTTCTTCCATTGAATTTTCTTTGAATCTTCAGTCTTACCTTCAGTTCAAGTAGGGGCAGACACGTGTTGCAGTTACAGGATTTCTTCAGTTAACAAATGATATCAGATATTATTTTATTTCATAGGCTGCTTTAGAAAGCTAAACGTTATTATTTATTTCTTTTGTTGAAATGTGTTAGATAGAGATTTGAAAGAAATTTGAATAAGTTAACAGATCTAGTTTGTGGCAATGTATGTTGCATCAATTTTCTTATGTATTATTTTTACTTCTTTGTGTGAAGTAAAGAAAGTATTGTAATTACAAAAAATTTTAGGGTATTATATTTCAGCAGAATTGTCCCTTTCCCCCCCCCCAAAATAGTAGGGAATTTTTCATGACGTCTGTACATACATACGTATCTCGCATAACTAAAAGTTTATTAGCCATAGGACATTAAAATTCTCAGTGAAGTGCATGTCTTTCAATTCAGTGATAATATTATGAATATTCTTATATTTATCTTATTACACGATACGTGTCCAAGCAGTACTCCGACTCAGCTCAGATGTATTGTAATATTTCCTAGCTGGTTGTAATTACAGCAGTTGTAACTGACAGTAGGGCATATAAACATTACCTTCTACATAAACCCCAAAGGAAAAAAATCACCGGCTATAAAGCTGGGAGATCTCAGTGGCCATCTAAATGATGCTAAGTCATCTTCTACATGTCGACCAATCGAATAATAGTATAATAATCCGTCATTTAGGTAGCAGGCTATCTCACTGTGTCAATAAGATGCCAACCAGATGGGATAGTGAATAGTGATGCTGACTGCTGTACCAAAGGATCCGGTTTTGAATCCTGGAAAAGGCATGAATGTTTGTAATCATTCTGAGTGCTCAAAATACACGATGAACTGAAGTCTTTCTGAGAGGTTGGTGCTGGAGACCCTCGAACCGCAGCCTGGGATGCCTTCCCTCGGAACTCCATTCGAGACGGAAACTTGCTGTTAGCAAGGCCAAGTGATACTTAATATGCCTAATTCTATGCGTAGATGCCAGCTTTACCTCAACTTGTAGCTGTGTCAATAAGATGCCGCCCAGACAGGTTAATAGGTTAGTTAGCTGACTGCTATTACCAAAGGGCCTAGGTTTGAATCCTGAAGAAGGCATGGATGATTGTAAGCATACAGTGCTTGTGTGTGGTAAGGGGACACTCAACACTCACAGCAAGCCTAAATCCTCTCAAAAATTTGATAGTAGGCGATGAGGAGCAGGAGAACTTCGGAATTCCATTCAGGGTGAAGCTCAGCATTTAACAAGACCCCACCATACCTAATATGCCTACTTGGATGCAAAGCTGTCTGTCTTGCTTCAACTGTATTAATAAGGTACAGCATTACCTTACTCGAATATGAATTTTCAATTCTCTTTTATTTGGGGAAACAGCCATAGTTATGATAAATAGAAAAACAAAAATTTTCACCTCAAATTGCTGTGAGAAGCCATCAAAATAAATTATTAGTCTAGGCAGTTGATTTAATAAGATTAAGAATGATTCTTAAAAACACTGTATAAATTTTTTATTAATGCTACACATTAAGCTTTTTTGATAAGAGTTATGCGCACATGGTAGTAATAAAGAAATCAAGACCAGTATCTCATGTATATTTCATACATTCAGTTTTTTAGTGCATCTAAGGTACTTGTAGAATTAAATTACTATTATTTGTCTAAAGGCCAGTTTACACTTATCCGCGGGACCCGCGCCGAGCTTTTCGCTACGACTACTTTGACAATGTAAACGCTCACTTCGTCCGAATAGAAACGTAGAGGAGATGTGTCAGCGAGTCTGTTTCTACTCTGAGCCATTTAAAAATCTATCCGAGCAGTAACTTCGAGCAGTGTTGGCAGAGACGTCGTGTCCAATGTTTTCGGCATATCGAAAATGCCGAGTTGGAGCGATAATCTAACTATGGCATTTTTTAATACATATGCATCTTGTGAAATATTATGGGATCCTTCACTACCTGAATATTACGACCATTGTTTACGAATACATAAATATAACGTGGATATAACTACTGATCAAAATGAATTTAGGTTTCTGATATTGTAGAAAAAACAGAGGAAAATTAAAAATTTTAGGTGTCGGATTCAAAATATTTATTTTAAACATATTTATTTCTGAATGTTCTGTAATAAAAAACAATTAAATTATATGTTATTCAAATACCTAATAAAATACAGTTTTCAATTAAAAAATAAGTGAAAGGGCAAATATTTATTTTATTTTATTGATATAAATTTCGAAAAACAAGTTTCTACTCATGGCCAATTATATCTAATAAAATATAATCCAAAATTTTGAAATTTTGTTTTATACACTTTTCCTTTTTATTTGAACCACAAATAAGATTTTATTTACAAACGATCAGTCGGAAGTATTAAAGTAAAAATCGCCGACAGAAGGTGTATGAGGCTATTATCAACATGTTAAAATTTGAGGGTATTGGAGAGTTCAAGCAAAAGATTAATAATTTTCGCTCAACCTTAAGCACAGGAAATGGCCTCAAGCACTTCTGGAATAAATATGCTGATTGTGCATTTTGCTTGAAATAAATATTGCACAGAACTGTAGGAGTCACTCGTCCCCAGAAACCAAAGCGCTATCTGCGTTTTTATTTTACTGGCAGAGCATCTCTGGAATACCGGCCCAGCGTGCTGAACCACTACACCACGAAGGCACACTAGGGAAGTGGGAGAAATACCTTATATACTCCGGCGAAGGCGTTTGTGCATTTTCCTCGAAATACCGGCCCAGCGTGCTGAACCACTACACCACGAAGGCACGCTAGGGAAGTGGGAGAAATACCTTATAAGATGATAATATATACAATAATATAATTAGACACTAATTGTCATAATGAATGAAAACTGGCAGAGCATTCTGAAGTGTACAGACTTATTCTTTTATCAACCACGGGTTGAAAATAATTATCAACATCGATAAAAAGAAATTGAAAGAAAATGCATAAATTTACTATAAATCAGAAGCATATAACAGTTTTTAAATCTTGAATGAAATGAGGAAGTTTATTTATCAAGACTTTATTTATGATTAATGAAGTTTATTTATGATTTACACGTAAACGCAGTGCTATTTTCAATGAAATGCTTTCAGATAATCTTGAAATATCACTGGAAGATTTCCCAGATAGTCTGTTTCCAAATTCCAACATGGAATTTTTAATAATTTCATTCAGATGAAATAGTAGCCGATTCATTATAATTTCTAGCTTTGTGAATAGAAAAATACAGTTTACGTGCACGTAATTTCTGACGAGAATCACCTTTCACATCACACGTTATTTTTTTTTTTTTTTTTTTTTTGGACACATGAAACGAAACTGGCGAGAAAATGAGACTCCTTTGGCGCAATTTATGGCGAAATATGATACAAGGGGAAAGCAATGATCAAGTCTGCGTTTAATGTGACCGTATGCAGAATCACTCACTCCTGTTCCGTACGTTCGGTTGGGCGGAGGCTATTCATTCGATTTCCTGTCAGTTAGGAAGTAAGTAGCCTTGTCCTTTCTTATCGCGTTAGAGCTTTTCCTTGTTCTTATTGTTTCCGTTTTTTGGGGATTTTAATGTGTCCTGTACATAATTTCTATTGATATTTCTTTCACCCAAACCATAATCGAGTGCTTAAACTAATTGCTATAATTAGTAGCTTTCCTCTAAAATGCGATGTTATATATAAGTTGAAAATCATAATTAAAGATATTTAAAGAATAGTATTTATATTAAGATATCTTAATATATTATAGTTTCATCCCTATGCAAAGATATTTTCTTCCTATCCGAACAAGTAAAATTATTGAACAAAAAATCCTGGAGCAGGTAGACGAACTCATTTTTTTATTCAGTTGTCCGGTTCTTATTTTTTTTTTTTTTTTTTAACGAAGATGCAAAGGATTTTTATAATACTCATTATCATTATTACTTTGTATATTTTCCATTTATAGAAGTAATTGAAAAGCAAATTAATTAGAATGTAGCTATTCCAGCATGTAATTTGAATAATTACACTTTATTAAACTATATTATTCTCATAACCGAACTTAAATCATAGGTAGAATACTTCTCGTTTCTGCATCTCCAGCGAAGAATTTTGTTATTAATTTAACATTTTATGGAAAATATGCAGTTTTAGTTCTATTCAACCATTTTTTTGGAGTAATTTGTAAAGATATTTTTAATGCTGTAATATCAACTTTAAAAGAATGCAATGAAACTGAAATTTCAAATGAAATTATCTGGTCTGGAAGGGTGTCCGCCGAAAGCGTTGCGGAGAAAATAACGTAAGGCAAAAATAGCGTCGTGCAAACAATGTGGGAGAAAAAGTCAGCAAGGAGAAAATATCGCAGCTCTACATCGCTGTATAAAATATCGTTGTAAAAAAAAAGTGGTTCAAAAACATCGCAGTTTTAAAACATCGTAGTAAAAAATATGTAAAAAGTAAAGCATCTGCATAACATCTCATGTCGATAACGTCGCAGACATGTGATTTTCAGGCTTTAAAAGTTGTAAATATATATTCGCATTATGATTTTTGAACTCTAGAAGGAGCAAGGCATATTTTATCTATATATTTTATACTTATGTGTGCATATACACACACCATTCATTTATTCAAACATACGGAATACTGAATTTATTATATTTTACTGTAATAAGCATTTAGAGAAAACATCTATTATCGTTACAAATATCCTTTAGTATTTCACCTGTATCAATATATTCCTTTAGTATAATCCAGTATATATCATTCACACCATTCATATATATGCAAGTAAAGCATTACAGTTTCGACTTTTAATTTAGCTAATTTTACATCAGAATGGCTTTAACTTGGAAGATGTACTGTGAACCTTTCAACAGCATTCAATTAAGTTTCTTTGCAAAAACGAAGATTGTTCTATTGCAGATTACTTTTGTTTCAAGAAGAGAAACTTATGTCCGATATTATTGAAAAATCTTTCAAATTATCACCAATCTGAATTTGATTAATTTAAAAGTTTAAATTGATATGTTTCTATTTACGTTAAATTACATGTATATCCTTTACATCAAATAAGGGAAAGGGACCTGAAAATTACTTAAATTCTGTAAAATAGCTGAAAGAAAAATCAATATGCCTTGTTTGTTTGTTTTAATGTCAGTTAATAAAATATGTTTCATAACTTTCTTTTATGTTCAGCAATCTTAATTGAAATAGATAAACAACACCGCTTTAGAATGCACCTATTTGAGTAAATGTGTTGCAGGTTCATATGGTTACTTTACTGCAGTAAAAGACTTTTGCGTAATGAAATTGTAACATTATTTAAAATACAGGTTATATAGCAAATAAGTAAAAGCGTATTTTTATTAGTACTTAACATACAAGTTTATTAGTTAACATGTGGTTAAAAATATTTTAAAACTGTCCTCCTATTATTTTCATCCGATTTAATTATTACCCACAGCGAAAGTATCTAGATCCCCGCAAAAACCCTATTATTAGATACAAATTCCATTTCGAAAGGCTGCGAGTTTGTAATCGAGAACAATGACTAATTCCTAAACGCAGAAGCATATTAATCTGACCTTCAAACTAGACGTTGCTGCCACGGATTAAAAACTGCACGAAGAGAATTATTTATTACCTGCAATTATTACTCAACCCTTCTGTGCTTTCCGCGCTTTGGTTTCTCTTCAGCCATGATTGGTCCAACGGTTGTAGGAGGAACAAGAAAATAGGCGTCGTCTGCTCAGTGTTGCTAGATTGTGCCATTTTTCGCTACTCTGCGACTTTTGACAAACATGTGCTACTAAAGTTTAGTATTTGCGATTTTGCGACTTCAATCATTCCCTTATGTTACTTTTTGCGACTTCAAAGATGTTTTTAATATATCCTAAAATGTTTTGTAAAACACAGAATTATGTACCTTAATACTAATATTCATGATTTTAGTGCTGTGCAAATTTTGTTTTCAAAGACAGTGCCCACGCCTCAGTTCTATGATGATAACGAATTGAACAAAAGAACTTGCAGCTTGTGTGCCATATATTGGGTACCCAAAAAGAGAAAGAAATAAAATTCATCCTTCTGATGTAAGAACTAAGGAATAGAAATGACTTAAAAATCAAAGCAACTGCATTTTTCTAAGTAACAACAAAAATAAATTTAGCAGTTCAAGAACAAACAAGACTTTTTTAATAACCAGAATCTGAAATAAGTCCGCCATCCAGAACGGAAAACTCACTGAGAAGCCTTCCTCAATTGAAATGTTCACGATTAAGCCCCCCCCCAAAAAAAATCGATTAAAAAAATTAACTGCCAACTGAAAAAATTTATTACAAAAGCGGTAACAATCTAAACGTAAGGAATATCGTACAAATTAATTTAAAAACATAAATCTGAATTAAATGAGAATTAATTACAATATTTTTCTTGGCATTCCAGATATTTTACTGCTTATATGACGGTTATTTCCTAGGTACCCTTAACAGAGCTTAGTCTCAAATTTAACGATTGATTCAGAAGGCCTTAATTTCGGAGGCAATTTTTTAATTTTTAAGATATATTTTAAGCCTTTTAATTTTCGATATACTTAGAATTTTACCTTATTTCTTAAATATTCTGTTCATAGTACCACATTTACGTTAGGTAATCTTAATTGCATTACTCATTTTTATTACTAAATTCATTTTACCCAGAATTTTTTTCGTACTTGTTAGCCAATACGTTTATCTTATTTGTTATATTTTACGATTATAATTACTAAACACGCATTTTCATTTATTATATTATTCAATGTTTAGATGTAAATTTTTAACTTTTTTTCTTACTTTTTAACGTCTGTGATATTCGACATATTCTGTATTTTAAGTCATTTCATATATTTCATGATCATATACATGACCTTTACCTAATTTCAGATTTAAAATTTTTAATTTGTTTTATACATTTTACTCGTCATTATGCTTAATGTACTCTAATTTTTAACTAATTTATTATATTTTTACATCATATACATGAATTTTATTTGATTTCTTTCATACATTTTAACCTTCATAATTTCCCATACAGTCTTAATTTTAACACAATTCCTATATTTTCAGATAATATATCTGACTTTTATTTAATTTTAGATGTAAATTTTAACTTCTTTTATATTTTTTAACTTTTTTAGTTTCCAACATACTATGAATTTTAACTAATTGTCTATATTTTCACACTATATACGTGACTTTAATTTCTAGCTACTTTCATACGTTTTAACCTTCGTAACCTCAAACATACTTTTAATTTTAGCTTAATTCCTATATTTTCTGACCATATATATGAACTTTATTTAATTTTAGATGTAATTTTTAACTTGTTTCCAACATTTCTTTAAAGTACTCTATTTTGAACTTGTTTATTACATTTTCCTATCATATACCTCCTGACTTATTTAATTTTAGATGTAAATTTTAACTTCTTTTCTATTTTTTATCGTTTTTAGTTTCCAACATACTTTGAATTTTAACTAATTTGTTATATTTTCTCATGACTTTCATTTAATTTGTAACGACTTTCATACGTTTTAACTTTGTAATTTCCAAACAGGCTCTTAATTTTAGCTTAATTCCCCTATTTTCTTACCATATATATGGGCTTTATTTAATTTTAGATGTTATTTTTTTAACTTGTTTCTTATATTTTAAACCTTCGTAATTTTTAAAGTACTCTAATTTTGTGTTGTGTGTGTGTGTATTTAACTATGGCAAAGCACACTAGGGCTATCTGCCTAAGGGGAGGGATGCCTTCGTGGAGGACTTTCTAAGGGAAACTGGCTCGTATACACGTTACACATGGGGAAAACCACGAAAACACCCATGCAGCCAGCCCGTTCGCGGGATTCGAACCTCGGACCGAACTACCAGTGTTCAGCGACTTTACCGCTCGGCCGCTGGTGGGCCACTCTAATTTTGAACTTGTTTATTACATTTTCCTACCATATGCATGAACTTTAATTAGTTTAAGATGTAATTTTCATACTTTTCTGACACTGTTTTTCTTTCTAGTTTTCAATATACTCTAAAGTTTAACTCTTTTTTATAATTTTCGATTGTAATCACGCTTTTGATTTTACTATTTCAGATAAATTTACATGTTTAAATTTCTTAAACATAGAGATAGTTTTCAATTAAACATTTTATTTTACAACCTTTAACTGTTGTTCATATGCAATTCGTTGAATAGCCCTTACTTAGTGTATATTTTATAGTACTGTTTTAATTTGCCAATTCTACAATTTATCATTCTATACCATTCAGTACTCTTACCATGACTGATTCTACTATTTTACTTCATTATTAACTTCATTCACATTTTCAAACTTTATAATTTCCTTCATATTCTGGTATTTCCTTTTAATTCTTAATACCTTTTATATCTGACTATATGTTTTTGAGCTCTTTAATGTCCACTTTTGAATCTTGATTCTCATTAAGCTAGTTTGATAGTTTCTAAATTTCTAGAATGAAATCTCAACTATCATCCATAATTTTAGAACCACATTCATTCTTTCATGCACTCATACAAAATTCTTTCTTATTATTTTGAACGCTCAAAACCTTTTAATTCAGTATTTTGTACTAATTGAATGGATCCTACATCACGTTAAATGTCCCGACTATGCAAATTTTTACTTTATTATCTTTTTCCTACACTAAGTACGGATATTTTTGCCTTCATCAACAACTTTCATGTGAAATTGACGATTATTTACGATAAACATTTCCAGTATCGAATCAAAGATGAATGATTATCGATTTTACCCATTGATTACCATTTCATCTCTTAAAATTTTATTTTATTGATACACATTTATTTCTATTCATTTTATTTCTATAATGTTAACACATTTTTCGAACTTAGTTCAGTTTCAACTTAATTCACTAGACAATTACATATATAGACTTAAATTTATTTCTATTCATTTAACACATTTTTTTTAACTTAGTTCAGTTCCAACTTAATTCTCTAGACAATTACATATATGGACTATTTTTTTAATTTCTAATGTTCTTTCGTAAATGTCAGTTTTCATTAATTTATTTACCAATTTATTTTCCTATGAACGAAATCTTCTGAAACACTGCCATACCTTTACACAACATATATTTCTGTCTGTTTTTACGACTGCCATTTTGGATGTGAATTAGCATTTTGCAGGAATATTTTTGGCGATTCACTGACAAATATGGCTATTTTGTGAATGGTTCATGAGTTATAATTTGTTCCTATTTGTAATATAAATAATGGTGGGATACTCGAGTTTCTGAGCAAGAAGTGAAACATAAGCATTTCAAAATTATTTCATTTTTTATAATGAAAAGCTCCCAAACAACTTTCCGCTTTTAGGGATGTGAATTATTTTATTAAATGGTTCTTAACTTGGCGATTTTAAGATCGGTTTCTATAGAAAATTTTTAATTCCGAGATCTGGGAATGTTTTCACGATTTTTTAGAACATTCTCACATTGATAAATTTCATTAAAATAATGGTAATATATTGGAATTATATTTAAAAAATAACATTAAAATAAAGCATTTTTATTTTTCACTGTCATATTATAAAGTGGGCCCACCAGCGGCGGAGCGGTAAAGTCGCTGAACACTGGTAGTTCGGTCTGAGGTTCGAATCCCGCGAAAGGGCTGGCTGCATGGGCGTTTTCGTGGTTTTCCCCATGTGTAACGTGTATACGAGCCAGTTTCCCTTAGAAAGTCCTCCACGAAGGCATCCCTCCCCTTAGGCAGATAGCCCTCGAGGCTTTGCCATAATCACACACACACAAATATTATAAAGTTCCATTTTGGCCATATATTATACAATTTTTTTGAATCTGAAAATAAGCAAGGGATAATGCTATAAAGCGCAGTTTACGAAACAGTTTTTAGCAAAAGCAGAACAGCTATATAATTAATTAAAAATGTCTTTTTAACTTTTTCATGGTAAGAATTTTTTCCATTTCTCAGAATGATCAGAATTCTCAGAATATGCATCAGTTTTTTCTATAAAATTAATTTCACACTTTTTCCTCCGATTTTTTCTAAAAACATTTCTGGATTTTTGCTGTTACAGAATTGGTAATTTTTCTTTAGGATTTTAGACTTTGAAGCTTGAAACGTTTAGAAAGATTTCAAGGCAAATTTATAGACCCGCGATTCTAAAAGATTCCAGAAAAATGTGATAAAATGAAAAATGTCTCCATGGTAGTAACACGCAGTTTCTTGCATTTTGGAGAACATCTGGAAGAACAATGAAAACATAATAGTTGAATGTTTAACTTCTGATTCTAGAACATTTTTATCTTATATTTTTCTTATATTTTCTTATATTTTTCTTAGCATTTTTATCTTCTCTTTATTTTCTCTACTTTTCACTAGATACAAGCATGGAAAATATCAAAAGTACTTCTAATCTTAACATATAGACAGGCATTATAGAAAGGAATTTTTTTATTAATAAAGAAATTGAAAACTGACAATTCAAAGGATTCATCTAATATGTCTTAATGCATCATACACAGAGCTGGCGCTAGGCATTTTGCCACATGATGCAGTCTCTGTGGATCCTAAATTCTGATGCCTGGTGCCTTTCTAAATTCTGCTTTCAATGCTTGCTCTAAATTCTAAAAGTTTTGCCATTTCTAGATTTTTTGGCTAAGTGTGTCCCTAAATTCTAAAAATTATGCCACACCAGCTCTATGACCAGACCTTATCATATGTATTTCATACTTCTTCTGAATGTTCTTTAGAATGTATGGCATTTAGTCTTTTAGAATAACAGAAGTCTTTAATTAAATCTAAAAAAATTAAAGCGAAAAGGAAAAGTGTTGAAAAAAGAAACTAAATATGTAAAGAGAAAGACAATTATTCTTCAAAGATATGTACAGTTATTATTATGTAAATTACCCAGTTGTTTACAGTTTCAGCCTTTACTATAATTTCCCATTTCTATTTCCTCATCAGAATGCAAATCACTTAGACAGTTTTTAAACTGAGTTTTTTGGAGTGTAAGACGAGTGTTTCTGAACTCCACATGCTCCCTGCATTAGTTCCTGTCAGCTCTGATGATTTGTAATTATTAGTCTTTCCATTACTGATGCTGACATTTGAGTTTATTATGACAATAGAGTTACTGAACCAGATTAAATTGAAATTAAATTGTATAGTTTTTGACCACTAGTCCATATTTTTAGTTTGAATTTCACTCTTCTTATTTAATTATATCACCACAAACTGTATTTTATTTTGTTAGCATAAGAACATGCCTCTATGTTCCAAGTTCTTTTTAAATAAGAAGCTTATTTAAACCTTTATTTAAATTTATTATCTGATTTATAGTTAATTTCAGACATAGTGATAATTTGTTTCACGTCTGTCGGGGGGGGGGGTCGGACTATTTAACTTTTACCAGATCAAGTAAACCCTCATAGGTGAAGAGGTTGGCAGTTAGGAGATAAAACATGCAGAAACTAATGAAAACATTGTTTTGCATATTGAGACAAAATTTAATTGTTAGAAAACATGCGTAAGGAGAAGGAAATCGATATATATTAGCCAAAATGTCTGGGCAGGCCTTCAAATTAAAAAGACGCATAATTATTTTGTTGAGTTTTATGTCTTGTAGCTTATAATGTGTAATTATCCTAATATTGTTTAAATAATCAATGTCATAAATTGCATGCATTTTAAACTGCGAAATTTTATGAGATTGTGATATTAATAGGGTTTTTTTTATCAAATATTATTAAAAAATAAATTTAATAGTGGCCATGTAAATCCATAATGACTAAGGTAATCCATAATGACTAGGTTATCTAATGCCTAATTTAATTATAACTAAATGCATTCCCTTAAAAATTAGCTCTCTATATTACAGCAAGTTATTGCCTTAACGCGCCGAGCCCTGTGTCGGTCCCTGGGAACCGGCACTGGAATTTTCGTTTGGATGGCGTTGGTCCGCGGACCTTCAGTATTAAAGTTAAAAAATAAGTATAGTCTCACTGATATGTGATCAAATGTAGTTTTAATGAAATTTACTGAAACATTCTAAACAAAAATACGACTTAGCTTTACACATATTACAATACGAAACAACTATTTTGGTAACTTTTTTGGCTATCTTGCATCCAAATAATTTTGAATTGTCATCATAACATTTCGAGCAATACTTTCGGACTTTATGTGCGTCTCCTTCCTTTTTGTATAATTTATGAATAATTTAAGTCGGCAATATTGCACCGCTTGATCGCTCGCTGCTGGCCGAACGGAATGGACAGCAAATTCGGCGCCGGGCTCAACGTGTTAACCTTTACCGTGGTCACAAGGTAAAACACAAAAATATAAAAATTCATGTGAAACTTATTCTTTGCATCTAGTGAGACTTAATGCAAAACAACTTATCACCGCTAATGCTTTAGTGGCTTAACTTTAAAGTATATTAACTGAGTTACAACCTCTGGAACTCTACACGAAGCTACGACACTAACAACGTCAGACAGAAGTCAGCTAACTTTCAAAACTTGCTAACTGTGCCTACATCAGGCTTGTTCTAATCAGCAGGTTTCTCTATTAGGCAAGCAGGAGCGGTGACAACAGCCAGTCTTTTGTTATGAATCATGCTGATTATGATTTTAATGCTCATTTTAACCTATACTGCTTGACATAAAATCTACTTGCTATCTACTAAACCTCTAGACTGAGCAAGTATGTGACAAAACGAGACATTAAAAAAAAAAAAAAAAAAAAAAAAAAAGGCTAACTGTTAATAAAATGTAACTAAAACGTCACTTATCTTCTTTCAAATATGTCCAGTTATTATAAGTGTAAAATATTTAATGCTACTTGATAAATTTCATAAAATTAATTTTATTCTCAAACGTATTAATAATTATGTTAATTAAGTTATGTTTAATAATAATGCATCCGACTCACGTTCAGGCATAGATATAATATTTTTAATTGAATTTAATCAGTTCCCATTTGCTCATAGGTCCTTAATTTTTTTCATTAATGGTCCTTAAAAGTCCTTAAAAGCACTTAATTTCCGTATGCAGAAATGTGTACGAACCCTGTATTAAATAAATGTCTCGTAATTTGTATTTGGATTCAAATAATGCGACTGTGTGTGTGTGACTGTGTTTTGCTTTCCAGAAACCTCTAGAAATTAAAAAGCTTATAAAAGCCGAAGAAAAACATCTCAGTTCAGTTCTTTACTTAAGTTATTGATTTTAGCGAATTCGCAGTGAGATCGGATTAGCTTTTTCTGCTCTTGACGTTTTAATAGTTTAAAATATAACTACCGTCTGATATTGTGATTTTGCACGAATATCTGTGAGGAAGCACTTCAACATTTTGTTTTATTTCTTGTGATAAGAATAAATTTTATTAACTTTTCATCAGACTTGTGCATTCAGTCTATTACGAACCCGTACGCACGCAAACCTTTTTGATGTCAGAAGTAAGATTTGAATGCCAATCACAAGAGGGATGGAAGAACACTTACGGCAATTCATGGCAGCCTTTGCTGCATTTAAAGAAGAGATGAAAAATTCTGTTAAATTAGAGATGAATGTTGTTCAAGAATCAGTCAAAGTAGAGATGAAAGCTGTTAAAGAAGAAATGTAGCTGGTAACAATCCGTTAAAGAAGAGATGAAAGCGGATCAAGTAAAGATGGACGTTGGTCAAGAAAAGATTGAAGCAGGTCAAGAATGAAAAGAGAAATTACCTGCATAATAGAAAACAAACTTGAGGCTATGGAGAATAGAATGGATATGGTTGAAAGTAAATTTAGACAAATTGAAGAGAAAGTTTCTTCTGTCAAGGAATAAATAGAAGAATAGAGTTTCTGCCGTAGAACAACAAATCGATTACAGTATTTCTTTTGTGAAAGAACAAATAGAAGAGAGAATTTCTGCCGTAGAACAACAAATTCATGACAGGGTTTCTGCTGCCGTCGCCAAAGAAGTTGACAACTTAAATGATGTGCATAGCGACAGCAGGAAAAAATTCTGAAGGTTTAAAATTCCTACCCTTGCCCGCTTGTCCCTCTCTGAAGCTATCCACTTATGATGGGAAGATCTCCTGGCAAGTGTATAAGACACAATTTTCTATAGTGGCGGATACGAATGGATAGGATTCCCAAGCTAATGCCTGTAATCTCGCCTCTTCTTTCAGAGCAAACGCAGCGGATATGCCTCAGACTCTTCCCGAATATCCAAAGGCTGGATTTCGAAGCTCTGCCCGGCGTGTTGGAGCTGCGCTTTGGGACGAAATGTTTGAAAGTCTACAGTAGACTCAAAATCCCGTCAACAGAAGCCCACGGAAACACTCCAGGAGCTCGCCACGTATGTTGAAAGGCTATCTCACTTCGCTTTTTCGAACTGCCCGACAGGAACAAGGGAAATCCTCTCCCTGCAGTACTTTATCCAGGGCATCCGGCATCCCGAAATCCAGAATGCTGTGCCAATGGCGGGTGTCAAGGACGTAAAAAGGGCTCTAGTGTACGCCATGAAATTCGAGGCAACCCAGCAAACAACTCGTTGAGATCACTACCCAGTCAGAGCTGTGCAAGTCCACGAGCCAGTGGAGCAATTGATGGCTCGTTTAGATGATTTATCCAGACAAGTTGACGCGTGCTACGGTGTAGAAGTGAGAAGAAACTCACTCTAAAATGTAGAAAATGTGGTGTTGAAGGCCACGTACGAAAGAACTGCAGAATACCTCTGGGCACGAAAAATAAGACAGAGTATTTAATCAGACAACTCAATGCCTTGAGACGGAATATTAGTGACAAGAAACCGACCCTAAAGTGCTGGAGCTGCGGTGCTGAAGGCCACATACGAAGGAACTGCAGAATACTCCAGAACACGGAAAAATAAGGCAGACGATATAAACAGACAATTAAATGCCTTGAGATGGAAAAGGAGTGACAAGAAACCAAAATATTGGAACTGCGGAGCTGAAGGCCGCGTACGAGGGAACTGCAGAACACCCCAGGGCACGGAAGATAAAACCATTTACAGCAAACAAATTAATACAGGAAACAAATTAATGACCATATCGCGGAGCGGAGTTTGAACGATAGTGAAAAACCCCCTTTTAAAGCGCTCAAGATTTCTGCAGTGAGTGGCAACAGTAATGGACTATCCATCAATGGGCATATCGATGGAGTTCCTTGCAATATGATCATTGACACAGGAGCTAATTTTACCATCATTCGGAAAGATTTAGCACAACAATTTAAAAAAAAATTTTTTTGGACGCCATCCTGTGTTACCCTCCAGACTGCGTCTTGTGAAAAAATCAACATAGATGGGAAGTTCAATGTGAACATCACGCGTGGAAGTGCCGCCTACTATCACATGGCGTATGTGGCAGATATTACGGATCCTTGCATTCTAGGCTTAGACTTTTAAAGGAAATGCAATTTTTCCTTGGACTTCTAAAAACAAGAAACTACTTTCATCATCAGAGGACATAACTCCCCATCATCAGAAGGGACACTCACCTGGAAACGCCGACGCCCTGTCTGAAAGACTCTGCTCAAAAAGCTGCCGAAATCATACTAGGGTTGAAGAGAAACACGAGACTACTGGCTATTCTCCATCCCAGAGGCTCGTTGGTCGTGGCCCTCGTCTTTCATGAGATCTCTTGTTTGGTTGCCCTCCGGATGTGCCTTCATCGCCTGAGGAACACATCCAAGATGTCCAAACCCGGTTTGAAATGATGCACAATTTTGCTCGAGAGCGAGTCAACTTGGCGACGGAGAAGATGAAGACCTGATAGGACACCAGAGCTACTGGACATCCATTCAACGAAGGAGACAAGGTGTGGTTGTAGAATCCGACTCGACGGAAAGGACTCAGTCCTAAACTACAGTCACCTTGGGATCTTCCATTGATCTTATAATTGCATCTACCCATTTCAATATGAATGCATACACTGCACATACTGCAAAGTGCGTCTAAACTCAATTTTGCAATGTATCTGTAAACTGTTTTTCTTTGATTATGATTTTAAAAAATGCCGTTGGTCTGTTGGGCTGTGGCTGCAGCTAGAGTTGTACATCATTTTCCGCTGTTGGAGCTAGAATCCCGTTAGGTTAATGCTTAGGTCGGGAGCTCTCACAGTGGCGTTAAAGTCGTCTTGGGATGGTCAGTACACAGTCCTAAACCCTACGGATCCCTACGTCATCGAACTCTAAGCCTAAAGTCGTTCATTACGACAGGTTATTTCCTTACTATGGCCGTAGTACGTAGTGTATATAATGTTAAATAGTATAAACCCATGGTCCTTCTTGTTTCTAAATTTGATAGTACTTGATTTGCATTTAGTATTTGATAGTATTTGATTTGTATTTAGTATTTGAAAGCATTTGATTTCTGTTTAGTATTTAATTTGTTTTATGTTACTTATTGCAATTATTGTAATATAATGTTTGTTATCGCATTGATGCTTTATTTGTAAATTTGGCTTCCTGTCCAGGGATTGTACTGCCCGGGACGTGTTACGGATTTTGTATTTAGTTAGATATTTTTGGTAGACTTGTAATGAAACTTGTTTTGTTTCTCCGTGTAATGTAGCGCGTGACGAGCCTTTAAGAGAAAGCTACGCCGAAAAAGGTAGAAATACAGAAGTACGCGTGTTTAATAAATATAGATATCTCGTAATTTATATTTGCATTGAAATAATGCACTTGTGTGTTAGCTGTAACTGCGATTCTGCTCTATTGCTTTCCAGAAACCTCGAGAACTTACTAGAAGCTTCTCGTGACTGATTAAAAAAAGCTTATAAAAGCCGGAGAAAAACATCTCCGTTCAGTTGTTTACTAAGCTGTTGATCGTAGCGAATTCGCGGTGACATCGGATTAGCTTTATTTGCGCTTGAATTGCGTTCTGTTTAACAGAACTTTTAACGTTTTAGTAGTTTAATATATAACTACTGTGTGATATTGAACGAATATCTGTGAAGAAAAATTTCAGCATTTTGTTTTATTTATTTCTTCTGATAAGAATAAATTTTATTAACTTTTCATCAGACTTGTGCATTCAATTTATTACGAACCCGTACGCACGCATTAGTATCTTGGAGAAAGTCAGCTAGATTTTTAATTTTGAGAAAGAAGTCAGTTGAAAGACATTTCTTTCGATATTTTTTAGTTTAAGTAATTTTAAACGTTTATCATAGACTTTTTCAATTTTGTAACTATTCTTATTTGAATCTTTCATTTCAGGAGCAAGATCAGAAATATATAAAGTGTAGGATTGGATTTCTATTACCAGAGATGGCGGAGTATGTATTTGCATTTATGGAATTCATTGTTATTTCTTATTGAATGAATGTAATTATATAGTTATAAGTCTGAAGCAGTATATTTTTTTAAATGTAAGAGACTGAAAGAGCATATTTTGAATACTGCAACAGTCTGAAGTAAGAAAAAGAAAATTCGATCATTTGCATACACACTTAGTAATACAAATGAGAAACTGATATTCTGACAATTTTAACTGAATGTTTTTAAAGTTATCTTGAAAGAGTATTAAAATTTGTATTGAAATAACTATGAACATAAATATTTTATTCAAATGTATTAAACATTTTTCTTGTATTGAATGCATAAATACTTAAAGATAACGCAAAATAATCCCCCCCCCCAAAAAAAAAGATAAGGTACAAATAGTCCTTGGCGTATAATTTAAATTAAAAGATGAATGTCTCGGAAAGAGAACGTTACTTTTCATGATTTCATAAGACAAATTAAGTGAACTAATTAAAATTATTCAAATAAAAAAATAATTTGTAAGGTGTATTTTAATTTTATAACAGTTATTTTTAATTCCGAAACGATTTCCTTTCAATTCTTCTTTTCTACTTACAACTCCCTACGAAAGCAAGTATTTTAGAATCGCGTTGAATGTAAATTTGGTATCAGGAGTATTTAAGGAAGCTTCAGCTTACTTCAGTAGGAGGTCTTAGGAGTCTAGTTGCGCCTGTTTGCCGTCAGGCTACTTCGTTAGTAAACCTACTACACTGGCCGTATTCTACGTGCTTGTTGATAATCGCCGGCTAAGTTAAATTAAGGGCCAACTACGTTAGGTATTTGTGTCTAGGTTCGGCTAAGTCAGTATTAGATTAGTTTCTTATTTTTCTTATCTTGATTTGAAGCCCGAGTGGAGGCTTCCCTGTACGTCCAGGAAGGAACCGTCTGTGAAGGTCCCTACGGGAGTGAATAAAGAGTACTTTAACCCTTTTCTAGACTTTGTCATAACGGTTAACAAAGCCAAACGTTCTGCGTGGCACAACAAGGAACACTCCACACCGCCAGAACAGCCTCGTCTGCTGGGACTAGTCTCATCATCAAGTCGCGGGCGTTTAGTAAAATTTAGTAATAGTTAAATAATAATAATAAATTATAATAATAAATTAGTAATAATAAATTAGTAATAGTTAAATAATAATTAAAAATTTAGTACAGGTGGTGTTTACAGAATTTCATGGCATTGACATTACTTTAAAATACATATTCATATGATAATACAATACATGTGATAGTATTTTTAAAGATGGAAATCTGAAGAGTAGATAATAATAATAAAATTTAAAAGAGAACAGGAAAGAAAAAGGAATAAAAATTTAAAAAAAACCTGAAAGGTTTCTGATTTTAAATTACGTCCAAAGGGGCGCTTTTTTAACGTTTTGTGTGTTACCTTTATTTATTAAATATCATGTTCTCTTCACTTAAACCATAAAATTCAGTTTAACAGCAATGTCGCAAAATAATTTTAAAATGAGCATATCTTTAGAATTCCAGATACACAGTTCCGCGCTCTGAAATAAAAAGGTCTCTTCCCCCCCCCCATAGAGTGTTGTCATTGCTCGCTTTTAAATCGTTGAGTTTGTTAATCAAAAATTATTTAAAGTTTTACAAAATATGAAATCTATAATAAAACAAATTTCAACTTCCAAATTTGGGCTTTCAGATGCCCATATTCGCAGCAGGATTACGTCATTCAAAATTGGATAGCTTCTAGATAGCGTTGTTTTATCACAAAGCGAGAAACATACATACATTTATGCAGATTCTTCATTATTTAATTTCTTCAAATATAATACATGGCGATAGTATTTGGTGGCAACGGTTTGAAAAGTGATACAGCCTTTTAAAGGTTTCAACGCAAAATCGCAAAACGAAGACAATAGTCCTTCAGGAACAAAGCCCCTTTGGACTAAAAATAAAAAGCTGTCTTTAAAGTTCTTGAGAAAGTAATTAAATTTTGAATATGATGTAATCTAGTTATCATTGCTTATTTGTTTCCTGTGTTAGTAAATCACACTTGCTAAAGTCCGCACTTGTTAAAGTTTAGTACAAGGATTGTTGATCAAATAAGTTCAGTCATAATCGGTCTGCTTACATCTGTAGAGAATCTACTTTTGTTGGTACTTTACCAGTGTTGACCCGGTATTAATTCAAGGCAGTTCCAGAAACTTAGCTTCAAGAAAAGGATAATTAACATCCAGTTTCATCCATAAAAGTCCTTTGAAAAATCATTCTTAGAGTCTTTCAATTTTGAAGATAAAGTATCCAATTTTTTCCTTTTGGAGAACTGCAATTGAGAGAAAATATAAAACTGTCACTATAGTTAATCGATATCGTTGTATTGTGTCCTTGCCTTAACTTTTTATCGTTCTCCTTGATACATATGCATTAGGTGCATAGGTTGAATGGTTTGTATCTAAGTTTACATAATTGGATTCTTTTGTATCTAAGTTTATTCTTTTGTTTCTTTTGTTGTTCTTTATCTAAGTTTATTCTTTTGTTGTTCTATAGTTTTATTCTTTTGTATCTAAGTTTACATAATTGGTCCTTGCCTTAACTTTTTATCGTTCTCCTTGATACATATGGCATTAGGTGCATAGGTTGAATGGTTTGTATCTAAGTTTACATAATTGGATTCTTTTGTATCTAAGTTTATTCTTTTGTTTCTTTTGTTGTTCTTTATCTAAGTTTATTCTTTTGTTGTTCTATAGTTTTATTCTTTTGTATCTAAGTTTACATAATTGGTCCTTGCCTTAACTTTTTATCGTTCTCCTTGATACATATGGCATTAAGTGCATAGGTTGAATGGTTTGTATCTAAGTTTACATAATTGGATTCTTTTGTATCTAAGTTTATTCTTTTGTTTCTTTTGTTGTTCTTTATCTAAGTTTATTCTTTTGTTGTTCTATAGTTTTATTCTTTTGTATCTAAGTTTACATAATTGGTCCTTGCCTTAACTTTTTATCGTTCTCCTTGATACATATGGCATTAAGTGCATAGGTTGAATGGTTTGTATCTAAGTTTACATAATTGGATTCTTTTGTATCTAAGTTTATTCTTTTGTTTCTTTTGTTGTTCTTTATCTAAGTTTATTCTTTTGTTGTTCTATAGTTTTATTCTTTTGTATCTAAGTTTACATAATTGGTCCTTGCCTTAACTTTTTATCGTTCTCCTTGATACATATGGCATTAGGTGCATAGGTTGAATGGTTTGTATCTAAGTTTACATAATTGGATTCGTTGTATAATAAACAGTTGATGCACTTGGGATTTTTTGCTGCGCAGCCGTTTATATTGTTCTTCGCCATAAAATGCACAATAGTTACAAAAGGTGGAATTTCTGCTAATATACTTAAAATCTTGGCAAATAAAGCACCGTTTTTGATTCCAAGATATTTGATTATTATATGATTTCTCTATTTATCGTGAAAAATACCTCTATTAGTTAGAATTGTAAAGGCATATGGGGAGCATTGTATGATCCATTTGATTCCATTATTTCTTTAGTCGTCAAGTTTAAATAGTGGTTTAAAAACCTACGTTATTTAATTGGAAATTATTTAAGATTAAATCAGTAATTTCTTGTTCTGTAGTGTGCACTGGTAGATTGTGGATGATTCACTTTGGTGTCCTTTTGCTTGGAATTCGTAAGGTAATAATGTTTCTGATGTGTATTTATTTTCTTCAGTGGAATTAATTTTGCTTATTATCTTCATCTTCGTTGCTCGGACATGAAATTGCTAATCTTCCGTTTTTAGTATTGGTCATTTTGGAAATCTTTACACCTAGATTTGCAGTGGGAATGTACTTTTCTATATAGTCTTGAAGTTGACATAGTTATTTACTAAATCGAATTCATTGGTGTAGTTGATTGGCGATGAAACATTAAGATCGCATTGTTTATCATTACATAGAATTTGAGTATGTTCATTGATTGTAATATCGGGTCCTAGATTATCAGATCCTATTCTTGTTGGTATAGTGACAGTGTTATGCCTCTCAATTGAAGTATGGTTGTCGATCTCTTTGATTGTCGATGAACTCTTTCCCTGGTTATAAGGCTGATTTGGATCTGACCAGGAAAATATTTCAAGAAAATTGCTACTTGGTGTACTTGTATCACTTTCTGTATTACTTTGAACATTTTGTTCTAAAAGTAATTGTTGACTTTGAGATGTAGAGTTATTTTGTAAAACTTTCTTTATAAGTTTTCTTGATATTGGGGAAGTAGCCATATTTTTTACTTATTCCAAACGTTGTATAGGTACATTGGAACTTGAGTCTTCATTAGGAATTTGATATGAATGGGTGAATGAAAGATTTTCTGGTAAAGTATTATGATTTTTCGCATTTAAGGTATGGTATACAGCCGTATTGTCACAAATTTTGCATTTAGTTAGTTATTTTTGGTAGACTTGTAATTAAAATTGTATTGTATGAGATTGTTTAAAATTGATTAAAATTGTTTGTTAGTATCTTTGAGAAAGTCAGCTAGATTTTTAATTTTGAGAAAGAAGTCAGTTGAACGACGTTTCTTTCGGTATTTTTTAGTTTTAAGTAATTTTAAACATTTATCATAGACTTCTTCAATTTTGTAAGTATTCTTATTTGATTCTTTGATTTCAGGAGAAATGAAAAAAAATCAGACGATGAAACTCTTGAATCATACATTGAACGGTAGGTATTTGCATTTAAGGAATTCATTGTTATTTCTTATTGAGTTAATATAATTATATAGGATATCTACTCTATGGATTCACAATTTTATTTAAAATGCAATGGTGCTAATTCTATTTAGGTAGCTTAATTAGGATGGAAGTTAGAAATTTAATATCTATTGGTGTTATGGTAGTGTAAAATTAGTAAATTTTTAACTAGATGGAATTATTTTCAACAGGTGTTATCCTTTAAATACTTAACGTTTAGTGGGTCATTGTGGCAAATTCAATTTATACCAGGATGAAAAAATGCAAATAAACTTATTAACGTATTAGGCAGTTAAGTGGTTTACTGCTACTTTGTCTAAAATAAATTTAAAAAATATTTGAGGATAAATATTAAGTATTAATAATATGTTATGATATTATATTAGGTTGAAAAATTATTTATTATAAATGTTTATATATTTTTGCGTCTACTGTTTTATTTTAATGCATGTGCTTGATTAAAAATGAAATACTGTGAATTTAGATATTAAATTTATAAATGAAAATACATTAAAACATATTTTGAATATATATCAATATTTTGGACTAAGATTTGTATCAATAGAAGGAAAAAATTTTGCACTTAATTTCTATATTAAATATTTATATATTTTTTATAAAATAAACTATTAAATTTGAGAAATAAGGGTACAAAATTATAACTTTATAAGCAAAATAAATATAACAACATTGACGTTCTAAAGATTTTACATTTAAAATATTACTATACATTTATTTTAAATTTGCTTATAACTTTAATTATACTTAATTTTATGGGGAAAGACTAATATCAAATTAAAGAGAAAAAATTTATCTATATAAGGATTATAAATTTGTGAAGTTTATTATACTCTATTACTTTAAAAAACCGAATCGAAATCACATACCTTAGTTTTAAATGCTTAAAGTAAAGTTCTTATAAAATCCAGTATCAAAGATAAACAGTGTTTTTTGAAAATAGTTAGCAAATGTTGGGGGTTGATCACTTTAAGACTTGGATCACGAGATTCCTCTTGTGAGCGGCTTTCAGTTATATACCTTTTGTCGTCTAAGTGATATTTTATCCGCATTTCACTTTGATTCTTTACGAAGCTCAAAATAATGCGGCTTGAAATGCTTAATGCTCTAACTGAACTTTGTCATTTAACACGTGAACCCAGCGATAAGTCGCTGCATAGTTCACTAGGTTCCTCTACGTTTAGCATAGTCCAAGTATTTAGGAACATTATAGTGGCTCCCAAAGTATCATCGAATGATGTCTTTGGACTATGGAAAATTCACGTTAGCCTCTTCTAACAAATCCCGCCGGCACCAGCAAAGCCGATGGAAGGATTCGGATTCATCATCGAGGCCATGCGAGCTGCGATGAAACTAGCTGCTACCTTCGATGGCAAAGGTTCTGTTGTGTCCTTTTTGGAGCAGTTGGAGCTCCATTTCACGTTGCATCCTGTTCCTGTTCCGGAACTTCAAAAAGTAACGGTTGCTATAGTAAACCTTAAAGAGCAAGCTCTCAGTTAGTTCGTGGAATTCGGAAAATTCCTGCTGGGCGAACCGGGTTCTAAAACATACAGCTGGAATACATTCAGAAACGCTCTGCTAAAAGCGTTCCCATTTGTGAAAGACCGCACCAAGCTGGAGGTGTAGCCTTTCAGTAAATATCAAGTCAAGGCAGAAGAGCTTACGGAGTTTATTTTACGCAAAATTCAAATATTTAATCTATTATATGGAAAGAGGCCCGATAGTGAATCAGTTGAAGTTATTTTACCGCGTCTGCTTCCTTCTGTTCGTGACTTCATGGAGGTACGAAATCCAGAGACGCTGGAAAATTTGTTTCAATTCGCCGTACAGTTTGAGAACAGGCGATCTTCAGAAAAAACGCGTACGGCAACCTTTGGTCAAAACAGGTACTCGAGATTTTCGCCCCAGCAAAGACTCAAAATAGGCAGTATCCGTACCGACAGTCTGAGAAGACCGAAAAAGGAACAACAGAAGCAACAGAAGCAAGGGGCTGATAAGCAAAATTATTTAAACTAATTAGGGTGTCCGAAAAGAGGGTCCAGTCACCCTCATGAAACAAAATCCTTCAGAAATCAAATTAAATACTAAAATTTGGCTTTGCCTGAAATTCACGTATTTTTTAACAACGTGCCTACCACTGCATTGCTGGATACCGGGGCGCAGTGAAGCGTTTTGTCGCAACCATTTCTTAGAAACATTTTCGAAGGTACAGACTATTTAAAATTAGCACATTTACGAAGTTGTATATAGTCAAAACCAGCGCCACCTACATATTTCATTAAAATCAATCTTTCTTTTCAAACATGCATTTCACAAGGTGTTTCCATATTTTTGTCCATCCACTGTACATTCTATATACATATTTATATAAGGTCTAAATTTCAATATTATGAAATTTTTGTATAAGACGAAGGAGATTTTTAATTAATTTATTTAAAAATTCTAGTCTTTGAAAAATGTTAACGATTGAGAATGTGTTTTAATATAATCATTGAAAATGTTAAAATTTATTTACAAAAATGTAATGAATGCTAGTACCTTAATGTTAAACTCATAATTGAGGAATAATGAAAGCTGTCACTATGCTCCTAATGTGACTGCCTATCTTTGAGGGGGTAGATATTTTTTTTAATGTAATTAAATAATGGCACCGAACATCACCTGTCCTGTCTGCAGTCTTCATAGGAAATCAAAATTCTAGAATCTTAGATTGTAATACTAAAGAGATTTTATATACACTAGTTATCTTGAAAATTAAATATGTTTATTATAAATGTAGAATTCCTGTATGTTTTAGCATTGTTGTTTGAAGTCTTAAACAATCAATCATAATACCTTTTAACTACAGAGATTCATTTATTTTTCACTGTTAATGAGAGTTAATGTTAATTAATTTTTCACTGTTAATGTTAATTCATTGTTAATTTGTAATGTCTTATTTCTCTCTCTCTCTCTCTCTCTCTTTTTTTTTTTTCTCTGCTTCTGTATCCAGTGACTGAACTGGTTGCTTACATAACGTTAATCTCATAGCTAATGAAAATACAGGCAGATTTTCCTTAGAAAATCTGTGTTCAACATTACGTTATGGATTTTATGAGCGGTTTTAATATTAAAAACCATATTAAGGTTCACAAACGTTTTTGCAAACAAAGGATTTAGCCACTGTAAAGCACTGCCTGAAGCACTGAAAATGTCTAGAAAAATATTTTGCTTGCTGTTCAGAATACCAGAATGTTTAATCCATCTTAGAACAGATTTCTCACTCTTGTGGAATATTTATTAAATTTGGAGGAATTAATAAATATTCACAAACAACTCTCAAGCGACATACTTGAAAGCAAATGTTTCTTGCCACTGAAAATGCTACAGATATTCACCATTTTATTCACCATTTGCTTGCTGTTCAGAATATCAGAATGTTTAATTCATCTTAGAACATATTTCTCACTCTTGTGGAATATTTAATAAATTTGGAGGAATTAATAAATATTCACAAACAACTCTCAAGCGACATACTTGAAAGCAAATGTTTCTTGCCACTGAAAATGCTACAGATATTCACCATTTTATTCACCATTTGCTTGCTGTTCAGAATATCAGAATGTTTAATCCATCTTAGAACAGATTTCTCACTCTTGTGGAATATTTAATAAATTTGGAGGAATTAATAAATATTCACAAACAACTCTCAAGCGACATACTTGAAAGCAAATGTTTCTTGCCACTGAAAATGCTACAGATATTCACCATTTTATTCGTATAATATATAATCGTTATAAAATGAAGATGAAATGAAGATATAACTTGATAAAATGAAGGGCTTTGGAATGCTATGTTTTCATGTATATAATTAGTATTTTGACTGTTTTTCCATTTGTATTTTTGCAGAAGACTTGAAAGAAATGACGCTGAAATAGAAGAAATTTATGAAGTAAGTTAATTTAATTATGACTCCATTCTATCCTCCTGCCTTAATAAATTGCAATATTGAGAAAAATATTGTACGAACATATTAACCCGCCATCATTATTAACTTCATTTGATGGTTTAATAAATTCTTTTAAGGGTGATCGTGCTGCATATGCTTCTTTAAATTTTTTTAAATAATCCAAATTTTTATTCTTTTTATCCGAATGTATTTTCTCGAGGTGATCTTTTAATTTGGCAGGTTGCATTGTTAAAAGTTTGGCATCGTTGCTAAAAGATTTCTCACTGCGCCGGAGACCTGCTCCGGTACTTCTCAGTTTTGGGGATAATTCCTAATTCTAGCCGGAACACACCGGAACCCTAAATAAGGAAGCTCAGCCACTTTTGGGTAACTGAACAACAATTTCAGTAGAAATTTGGCCATGAAAATTTTATTTTTAGTATTAAAATTATATTAAATATGGCTTATTAAATTTTAATTTATATCTTTGCATTTTATTAAATTTTAATTATTTAATTACTTGAACTATTAATTATTTTAATAATGAATTACTTGATTTTTTAGCTAATAATTATTTTATTAGTCGTTTTATTTATTTTTCTTCCTCTTTACTGAAGGTCTTCTATAGGGCCCCGGTACTTCTAATTTTAGAATTAAGCCTTGCATTTGACGCACCTCATTTTAAGCCTGCACATTTCGGAAGAATGGTTAAGTGTTGGCAAATGTGACACTGCACGCCACCACCTTATAAACAGTAATAGATACATAAAAATTCATGAAATAAGTTAAATCATAAATCTCTTCAACCCCAGGAACATTATTGAATGGAAGTTGAAACAAGGGTATAGGCACCCTTGTTTTAATTCTAATTTGTGCAGCCTTTCTGATTTTGGAGTACAATTTTTATCGGATATCTCTATGACCATCTTCGGTTTGGGGAAAAGTCATGAGGAACTCCTCATTTATTCTATTCCATTACTCTTACAGTTCGGAAGCAAATATTTTTAATTACGTAGTAAGTGATTAGTATAAATGTATGTATTTTCTTTTTCTGCAACATTTCAGAGTATTAATAAAGTGAAATATTTCTTTTTTAAATAACACTTCGTTCTGAATGGAATTAAATGCTCTCACTGTTTTTGTGCTCAGAACAAACTGAGATGTTTTCACAAGTTCCCTTTAATTACACCTTGAAGAAATTTTGAGGTAATCTGATTTCATTTAATCAATGACAACAAAAATTAGAGTTTGTGTATCTATTATTAACGCTAAAATAACGTATTTTATTGCAGAGTATTATAGCTTTTATATTATATTATATGCATATTATTTTTATATTATATTTATATTATATTATATATTTTATATATAGTATTATACCGAATTACAGAGTATTACATCTTTTCTATTGACCGAACCACTTTCTGAAATATTTTTGCCAGCATGAGATGAGTTTTTGGGCTTGTTTAAAGTATTTTCAAAAACCATATTCACATTATAACTAATGCCCCTTTTGATTTATTTGAAATTACAGCAGCATTTGTTTTAGTGAAGTATTGGTACTAAATCGTGGGCACCATACATATTATTAATGTGAGTTAGGGGAGGGGCGAGAAGAAATATTTATTAGTATTCTTTAAGATGTGAAGCTATTTTATTATAATATATAAGGAAATATTTCTTTTAGTGTCTTTCCAAATTTTATTCAACAATACACATTTTAGACATGCTGCTTTACAATTGTCTGTAGTTGATATATATCTATATAATCTCATATACACCCATCATTTTTAATAAAGACTCTGCTCCTATATGAATGATTCCTGGTTAAATAGATTAAAAATATCCCTGTCAAGAGTATTTTGAATTATGTGTACAGTTAAATAGGTCATTATATTTATTTGTAGGTTTACAGTTAATATCAGTTAATTAACTGTAGTAGTACAGCTAAATAGGTCACATTTAATATAATGACCGTTTAGACTTCTTCACCTACCATTTAGGCATTCACGGGACTTTGTGAGTATATATGCTTGCATTTTCAGAGATATTTATAAATAATTTCATGAATAGTTACATATTTAACTGGCAGAAAAACTGATGCTTCTGAAAGTCCTCTCGAGTAGTTTGGTGGCAGGGAAAGAGGGGTGTGGGACCCTCGAATCCGTCCACCGGGCTGTTCTCCATAAAAATTTAGGTGTGAGAGAGGGAAAATTACAGAGTTTGTGCGGTGGGACACGCGAACGGTTAAATTCTACTGTTCAGTCCATTTTTACCTGTATATTGCATATTTAAATTTGGTATCCATGCATATCTAAAACTGGTCAATTTCATGAAAACACATACAATGCATAATTGCATGATGTTTCTATGTTTTTGTCGTAACATAAATAATGTAAAAATATCTTTACCATTTAAAGTGTAAATCTGAATGACAGTTTTTCATTGTATTGCTGTTGTAGTACAGATTTTGTGCAATACATGTTCTTAACTAAGTTTCAAAGCAAAAGAATGTCTGTGAAGAAAATTTTGATGACGATTCTTGAAAACAGTTAAAGCAGCAGTGAAGCTTAAATTGTGCAAGTTCTTTGTTTTCCTAAGTAATTTTTCTAATTAATTTTCGTTTCATCTAAAGTGTTTTAATATATTACAGAGATCTGTAGAGCATTTTATAAAGCCTTTACTATTTAATAGTTAAATATTTGTATTTAATTTTTGCTTTAAATTTGTAAATGTTCCGTTACAAATTTTATTTACACAATATGCTCACAAGGCATTAATTTTATTTTGATCCTGTTTAAAACTATTTGATAAATATAATTTATTAAATCTAGAGTGTTAATATGTAAACAGTTCACACAATCAAGGACATAGAATTAACTTAGTTGGGGTTAATCCTTTTCAGAAAGAAGAGTTATTTATTGCCGAACAGTGAAAAAGGTAATTTCACAAACCATCAACATAAAATAAAACTGTCTATGGAAAATACAAAAGGAAATGAAAAGTGTGGGGAATAACAGTAGTAACAGCAGATAATGCCAAAATTGAGGAGTTGTTCTTAGCCATAGATGTGGGTAGTTTAGTTACATGTAATTCAAAATATGAAACGAGTCATGTTAATACATTACAAGACACATTCACCCACCAACATCCTACAGTTTCATATAAATTTTTTATGTCAGTTGTAAATTCAAAGCTTAAGGCCCACGTCCCAATTTCCTATTCAAAATTATGAAGTAATATCATAAAACAAGCTGTGTATTCAAGTTTAATGCATATAGCATCCTTGCGAACCAAACCCGAAATTCACCCCCACCTTGTTGGCTCTTGATATAACTCAACTTATCCAAACTGCATAAACAAACATTTTTAAAAATCAGTTTTAAGAATTATATACTTCTTTTAGTCAACTGAACAGTAATTTCTGAAGAAATTATATCTTGAAAATTTTATTTTTAGTAATAAAATTATATTAAAAATCGCTTACTAAATTGTAATTTATCTCTTTGCATTGTATTAAATTTTTATTTTTATTATTTAATTACTTTATCTATCAATTATTTAGTTAGTTTAATAATAAACTACTTTATTTTTTTTCAATTATTAATGACTTTATTAGTTATTTTATTTATTTATTTACTCTTATTTCTCTTTTCTGAAAGCCTCCTATAGGGCTCCGGTACTTTTATATGTAGAAATTTAGCCCTGATTCTCACAAAGAAAACACAACGGTTTTCTTTCGTTCATTCGTGAAGGTATAAAACTAAATTTTAAATATTCCATTGAATATTGTCGGCATTTTGTTTAGAAGTCAACGGTGCCACTGCAGTATTAGTAGAGTCCTAATAAAACAATTACTATGCAGTCAGTGGCGAAATTAGAACTCTAGGACCTCTATGCAAAAAAAAGTCTTGGGCCCCCTCCCTCTATTAATTTACAGTACTAACCCTCCTCCCCCCAAATCTAGGCTTCCAGCAGCCAACATTTTGATAATGATTTTTATCAAATCAGGATTAATAGTTAAAAATCTGATATGGACACACATGACTTCCTTGTATCGCCTGCTAAATTATACACACTTTTTGCTGCATTTTATTTAAAGTTGTTTCCTCGAATAATTTTAACGTAATTACTCGATCCCTCAAGGCAAGTTGAAAATGACATCAAAAATTGCAAATTTTGAATAAAATATCCCGGTCAGTTTTTGTCGTACGGGAGTCAAACTTTTTCTAATTTATTTTTTCATAACGAGTACAAAACTTTCCCAAGTACAGGATGAAAGAAAAATAAAATTTCGTTAGTTGTCGAAAATTATGTTTTTTTAAATTTGACATAGCCAAAACATTTTTCGTCATTTAAAACACTTCTGTAATGGGAAGACATGACTAAGACCAACGATTGTGAAAATATAGGCCGGGTAAGGGGTTGATATACATGTATATGTACACTGCCAATTGCAATGAAAAAAGCTTACAAATGGATATTATAGCAGCCCCATGTGCGAAATTTCAACGCTCTACGGCTATTCGTTTTTGAGTTATGCGATGCATATACACATAATGTGCATACATACGTACGTACATGGGAACATACAAATGTCGAGAAAAAGTCCCTTTTGAATCCCTTTTACAATCCTTTGTTTTTTTTTGGGGGGGGGAAGAGTCCTTTATTTTGTCTGTTCGTACAGACGTCACGCTCCTCCCCCAAAAATGGATTCGGTTTGGTTTATGCGATAACGACAAATCCTCGAGGGCTATCTTCCTAGGGGAAGGGATGCCTTCCTGGAGGTTTTTCTAAGAAAAACTGGCTTGTATACACGATACACATGGGAAAAATTACGAAGGCCCCATGCAGCCGGGCCGTTTGGGGAATTCGAGACTTGAACCGAACTTCCAGTGTTCAGCAACTTTACCGCTCGGTCATTGCTGAGACCCAGATGGATTCGAGGACGGTCAAAATGAATATTTCCATTTAAATATGATAACCGAAGTTTTTCTCGATTACGGTACTTTCTTTACTTCGTACAAAGAAATAAAAAAAGAGAATTTTTAGTTTTCTCCAAAAGCTTTGTTTTCAAACAAATATTACTTAAACAATCAATTAAGTCAGTTTATAATTAAGACACAATAACACGCCGAATAAATACTAATTCAGAAGACAAACAACAAAAATCAGCGTTATATTTACAAAATTTCCACAGGACTAGTTTCGATGGTTTTACCGAACCACCATCCTCAGCTGCAAAACCGCAAATGAACAAGATAGGAAAAAATGATTAGATAAGATAAGAAAGCCTGGACAAGAATAAGCAAGTGGCGCCATCTGTTGGCGAAACCAGAACTAAAACATAATTTCTTTAAAGGCCGAAGGCAAATTTGGATTGGAATTAGGATCGTTAACTAGAACAGAAAGATTTTTATGAATGTGAAATGCCTCTAGAAAATCCAGTTCTCCAATGGAAGATGTTTTTTGAATAATTTTGGCAGCAGAAAAATTGAAAGAAATTATGTTTTAGTTCTGGTTTCACCAACAGATGGCGCCACTTGCTTATTCTTGTCCAGGTTTTCTTATCTAATCATTTTTTCCTATCTTGTTCATTTGAGGATGGTGGTTCGGTAAAACCATCGAAACTAGTCCTGTGGAAATTTTGTAAATATAACGCTGATTTTTGTTGTTTGTCTTCTGAATTAAGTCAGTTTATGTTGCAGAATTCAAATATTTAGCAGTGCTTGAGAGCATTTTTATTACGTCATTCATCACAATGTCATATTCTTCCAATAATTTGACATTAGATAAAAAATTAGCTATCTATGTAACCATTGTCATATTTTGCTAAAGTTATCTGGATTTAATTTCTCTAAAACTAACTGAAATTGATTTCATCTTTTACAGATTTTTTCCAATATTTTGTCAATGCAGTTATTTGTTTCCCAATTTTTCTTTTCAATAGAGCTTGCGATATGATGAGACTTCCCTCGCGCTTCCCCTCCCCCTTATGTGTATGTAATGTTTGCCTGTACTGTATTCCTGTTGACCACATCTGTCCCTATTTGAAACTAACCAACATGGTTCGCAATAGTCTCTGTTAAGTTCAAGTGAATAACAAAGCAAAATGTGTCTCTAAAACGGAGTTCTTAATCATTGTATAATGAACAGAAGAAAATGATTTGCTGTCTTCATTTTAGGGAAAATCGGTATCTTTTGGTCTGCAAAGGCCAATATTTAAAATAAATCCTTTCTTATCCTTTGTAAGAATTTTTGGATATCTTTCATTATTTACATCTCTAAAAGCGGTTGGAATATTGTATGACATTTCATCACTGTTTATGACAGTAGCTGAAATATTTTCTGATAGTTCACCTTCTTCAGTGATTTCAGTCGAAATATTTTCTGGTACATTTTTAATTCTTAAAATTATATTCGAACAGTCTGTTGCCGCATTTAAATGTTTGAAATTTCTGATGGCTGTTCCTGTGAGCTCAAAGTTGATGTCTGATATTCTTCTTGACTAGAATTTTCAACTCGGAAATACTGATCAACATATTCAACATATCGGAAATACTGATCAACATATTCAACATATAGGAAATACTGATCAACTCGGAAATACTGATTTGATTTTCTTCATTGCCCCATTCTAAAACATCACATAATTATTTTTTCTTCTTTCTTTTCTGAGCCCCATTTAAAGCTTTCTTCTCCATGTTATAAGATTTTTTAATGTTCTAGTTTATAAATAAAAAGGCATATAAGTAGAGTACATCATTTAATTCATCATTTAATAAATTAAGAAGAAAAGTTTAATAGTATCATTCAGTATTTTATGCCTATTTTAAAACAGTTATATTCTATATCGTTTCTTAAAATTACAAGCAATTTATTTCGCATTTTTCGTTACTTTTATTTCCAATCTAAACATTAGTTTAAATAATTTATTTACTCTTAACATTCCATTACCTATCATCTGCGCGAGCTAAAATTAAGGAGTCTCAACAATGCAGCAAATTCCCACAAGTGGCCAAATGATTAAGACCACTGAATAGTTGTAATTAATCCTAAGTACGAAACCTAGAGAATGATCTAATTGCATAAACATTTTTGTTGTTTTTTCTATGTAAGTAAATATGAGTTACTTTCTTTCAGAGACCATTCTTTCCACTAGACAGACAGCGCTCTCGCCCTTTGATACGAGTCGTATAATCGACTTAGTATGAACAAACAGTATGTCAACTTCGCGAGTCTATAAGGAAAACAATATCTAGACTAAAAATCACTCTTTTCATCTTTCACAGCTTTCAAAAATGTAAATAAAAAATTTAACGGAAATTTAGCAAGCCATAAATTAGAAATGAATTAAATTACACTTCATGTTTTTGTTTAAATAAAGGCACAAAAAATTCCTTCGTGAAACAAAATATGATTTTAATGTTCTCCAGAAATGCCTAACTATTCTGCAATAAATTTGGTACTGCAGTTTTTAACTTTTGCTAGAAACATTTTTAACCTATCAGTTGTTGGATTAGAGAAGAAATAATAATATAAATTTAATACATAATTTATATTATTTTTTCTTTTAGGTAAGTCCTAGAGTTCTTTTATGTAAATTAACTAGTTATTTTATGATTTAGACCTTAGACCTTTACTCTCATTATTACTTCTTTGTACGAAGTAAAAAGGAAGTATTGTAATCGCGAAAAGTTTCAGGCAGCATATTTCAAAGAAAATATCCATTTTGACCGCTATCGAATGCAATTTAACGATGGTTTTGCGTGATATCTGTACGTAAGGACAGAATAAAATACTCTTTTCCTTCAAAAAAAATTATAAAACTGCTTTAAAATTAATTCTGAAGAGAATTTTTCGTGGCGTCTGTACGAACGTATGTACGTACGTACTTATCTCGCATAACTCAAAAACGAGTAGCCTCAGAACGTTGAAATTTTGTATATAGGACTGCTATAACATGTAGATGTGCACCTTGTATTTTGGTTGCAATCGGCCGCACCAAACGTATATAAATATGTTTATCCACTCTGTTACCCGGCTCAGTGATCTCAGTTTCTTTACTCTTATATGTTTGTACATTTTTTGCTTTAAAAATGATTGAATTACGTTGTTCTTATCTTCCGGTTAAGGTTTTTATGCCTTTAGTAAATCTCTATGCAATATTTTTAGAATTATCAACAATTTTAAAGTTGTTTAAGTGCTGCTAAGCCTAATACTTCTCTTGATGGCGGCCATTGATGTTTACATTTGAAACAGGAGACTAGTGGATTTGTTGCCAATCTAGAGAAACTTAGCTTCGCAACAACAAAGATAACGCATTCACTTATTATTGCCAATTAAATCATGCTTAATTCTTTCTGGAATTTTTCGAGGAAATAAGTGTTTGAGATTTACTTCGTAATTTTTAATATAGATATTTTGAGTTTTTATGTATTTTTGCCTTCTCGCGAAGTGAGATCTGAATTAATTAAATGAGAAATACTCAATCGTCTGTGAAAAACTGTTTCTTTTTTGCTTTGTTTGCTTAATTTCTTTTATACATCATTTTAGCTTTATTATAGTATTTGAATAGAACATGTGGCAACGATTAGATAATTCTATTCTTTAAATGATATAAATTTTGTGCATTATGAGTTATAATATGAAGGAAATATATAAGTTAACTGTTATATTAATTATTAGATTATATAACAGTTAACTTAGTTTCCGTTATATAATTATTATATAAGTTAACTGTTAACTTAGTTTCCGTTATATAATTATTATGTAAGTTAACTGTTATATAATTGTTAATACTGTTAAGTGAATCTAGCGCCAGAGTGTCGCTATGGTAAACAAATACTAGAGTGAATTTTAAAGAATGCATTTATTCTATTGTGGTTTATGCGCTGTCGGCGAAGTAGATTTAATTCAATCCAATAAGTTTAAATGAAATGCAAGAAAAAATGCTTATAATTTAATATTCCGTATAAGGAAGTCATGTGTTGTACACATCAGATTTTTTCTTTCCGTTTCCATGCCAGAGCGCAATTTAGCTCGCATTTAAGATGTGGTTTTTCGATTATAAGACAGAGCATGTTCTGCCTCTCGAAACCACATTACCAGGTTGTTAGATTAAATAAGATTTGTTGTCATCGGCCTTCCATAGTAATCACCGTTACTGAATCTCCACGCCGCCTCATTTTTTAATTTTCTTACACTTTGATGCTGAGGAAAACTTTTAATACCTGAAAGTGCTTTTAAAATAACGAAAAAAATTAATAATTAATATACATAACATTTGTGTGGATAAACTTTATCATATATTGAAGTAAAACAAAAAAATTAAATACAAATATTAACTGCTTAAATATTCGAATAAGATTTCATTATAATAAAATTATGTACACGTACACTAGTTTTGAAATTAATGCGCTTCAAAGTTATAAACTTGTTCAGTGTGACAAATGAGAAAAAGTGAAAACTGTGAAAGAAATAGGAAACATGAAATAGAAAGCAAGGAAAAGGACAGAAGATTTTAACTTCTTCTTCTTTTTTTTTTTTTTTTTTTTTACTTTTATTCGAGATTAAACCATTATCGTAAGATTTATGTAAATAAGTTAATTGCATAACCCAGCTTTAAAACAATAATTGGTGTAAAATCTACAGTGCGCAGGAAAAGTAGTAATTCTTATCCTCAGCTTTTTCATCATTTAATAAATTAAGAAGAAAAGTTTAATGACATATGGTTACAGTATCAAATCGTTTCCTAAAAGTGGGAGTTCTAGCGGACCTCAAGAATCCTTCATTTTTGCCGTCTTTGTCACATGAGTATCAAATCGTTTCCTAAAAGTGGGAGTTCTAGCGGACCTCAAGAATCCTTCATTTTTGCCGTCTTTGTCACATGAGTATCAAATCGTTTCCTAAAAGTGGGAGTTCTAGCGGACCTCAAGAATCCTTCATTTTTGCCGTCTTTGTCACATGCTGGCCTCAAAACATTAAGGACCTGTTCTCACAATAAACCCGAGAAACAGTCTGTTCCAAGTTATCACTTGAAAGCTTTCCTACTGTTGTTGTTACTCCTGCTGTTGTTGTTACTTATGCTGTTGTTGTTACTATTGCCATCATCAGCCCAATCAAAGTATAAAAACTTTCCTTACTATATTGTAATTACAAATGGCATTCCAAACGAAAATCTTATGCACTGCGTTGCTGTCAATAAATTTGAGACTGAAAAGCATTACCTTCCCTAATCGACCTCCTAGATCGGATCGACCCCTAATTATACTATATCGAACCCCAGGGGTCGATATCGACCTCTAATTTAAGCCATAATAAGAAACAGCCGGCAACTAAATAAAGATACATTTCAATATAAATAAGCATATTCGTATTAAAACACATATTTACTAGAATATTTTTTCTCTCGCAAACTCTATTTGCTCACGTAAAAGTGGTAATGAAATATTCTGTAAAATGTCATCATTGTCATAAATACAACTGCAACTTAATTTGAGCAAGTCTTTTAGAGTCCATTGGTAATGTTGCTTTGTCAGGAATTGTTTAAATCTAATAGCGAGCATCTACTCTATTAGACACTGTCAACTCATAAGGTCAGAAGTGGTGGCCGTTTTATTGTGGAAGCTCCTGATAGGCGGCCACCGTTGCCTTCTATGAAGGGACGGACAGTTACAACCATGCTTTCTCCTGGATTCGAACCCAAACCCTTTGGTATTGCAGTCGGCGACCTTAAACACTATACCGTTTTAGCGGTGTTTTGTCAGTATTACTAATTGCTTTCTCTTCTCGGATTCGCCGCCATTATGCAGGGATAGTGACACTGACTTTGATGATTGATTGCAAATCTCTCACTTTGCTTTCTTATCTCTTGCGGCAAACATGGTGCTGCATGGCGGTACTCTAAATATGCAGCGAGCCGAAAGTCCTCTCGTGTGGATTGGTGGAAGGGGAAAGGGTGGGAGAAACCCAGATCGCCCCCCTCCCCGGGGTTCTGGTCATAGAGGTAAGAAAGGAAGGAGTGGCCAAATCGGCATTAGAAGTGAAGCACTGCTCCGAAGCTTCGGTCACCAGATGGAGTCACTTGACAGCGGTCTGATAGTATTTCGACACACAGTTTCATACAAATCGAAAAACGGGACACTTCCTCATAAATTATCGAATGCTTTTGCAATTCACATCCCACAAATCAGAATCAAGACTTCTGATCACGTGACTTTAACTACTCCCATGTATCTCTGCTCATTACCGCCTCTCTACTGCACAGAATCAAGCTCCATGCATCCACTCTGTATGCAAATTATTATTTATACTTTAATAGTTTTCTCACCTTAATTTACCCTGCTTTGCCACCTATGTTTCTTTTGCCCGAGGGCACGGTGCTTACGCACCTCTATTTAAAAAATAATGCTAATGGCTGAGGCCGGATAATTATTGGTTAATACTCTCAGCAGTAAATACCAAGTACTAGAATGACGACTTGACTTGACTTCCTCATAAAAGTAACATTCCTAGTATGATGGATAACAGCAATTCGTATAGTTTAGCGACATTTACGCGAAAATCACATCTTGGTTATTTTTCGATAATTAACAATAGCGATTTTGATTATGAATTTCTTTTATAAAATTCTAAGCTGTTGAACTATAAAAACATAGATTCTAGCAAAAAAAATATGCTTAACCTCAACGTACCTTTAAAATTGTATGCATTTTCCGATACCCTTAATACAGTATTCGCTACTTTTATTTTATGTTTCAGACGCCAAAATGCTTTAAATAAAATAAATTTTTTTCACACCCACATATTATTGTAACGTGTACTTTTTAAAATTAGTGTAAATTGCTTTACTCGAAAAATATAGTGAATGCACAGAAGTTAAAAGATTTGTAATTTTTATTAAAAAAAAAATTATTCCTAATTTTATAATTTGAAATAATTTTTGTCCCAATGGCTACAATATTTGTTTGATATAACAATATTTATTTGATTCAGTAAATTATTTACAAAATATCTTCCCGTGTTTTAATAATACCTATAGGTTTGATTTTCAAGTTAAGTATTTAATCTTATATTAATAAATGTAAGAAGTATTGAATATTTTACGAAAAAAGAATGAAATCAGTTATTTTAATAATTTATGTGAAATTCTTTAAAAGGCCTTTTAAGTGTAATTTTGTATTTGTTAATTGAAGTGATACGCTTTTGGCTCTTGGCTGCGAACATTGCTCATGGTTTTCATAATGGTCATTCCAAATAATTGTCTAAAAAATTCTTTGGTATTTGTGAAGATGCTTAAAATTATTTTGCATACGTATATTCTGAAACTTGAGAAATGTCAATAAATATCATTGTTTTACTTAAAATGTGTTATTCCTTATTTCAATATTTAATAATATGCTTGATATGAAAAGAATTACAAAATAGTGTTATTTATGTAATTAATTGCAAATTTGTTAGAAATTTAACATCACAGTCGTAGTTAATTTTGTTTTCTATTAAATAAATTACTTATTCAGATTATAAATTAATGTTGGATATTATATCAAATGAAAAACAATTATGTGGATTTACAGAAAGAAGGGTTAAGGGGGGGGAATAAGGTAATAAAATATAAATATAAAAGTAATAAAATTTATTCATTTTGCAATTGAACTTTAGAATGTTCCATGCGAAACAATTAAAGATAAGAACATAAAAGATCAACTTCACGATTTATCTAAAACAAAAGTCTCTGAATCCTGTTAAGTATTAAGAAATTTATTTCATTTAAATTTTGTCTTCGTATGGCTCGCTGTTTAAATTGAGAGTAAGAATTGGACAGGATTTTTATAATTCGCCCAAAATTCCAACTAAGATCCTTTTGCTCATAAAACTCCAGAAATGTATGAAAATAAAACATTTTTAGTTATTTCAAAGTAAAAAAATCCCTGAATGCCCTAAGTGTAAAGATAAACAAGAATGTATTGATAGTTTGAAGAACAAAATAATATCCTTAGAAAATTGTAATAAAATATTGAAAGTTATTTTTATTGTATCCTGTGTTATTATTGATTCGATGTTGTGCTAGCTTAGCGTTCTAGATAAAATATAATAATATAAAATTAAAGTAATTGACATAAGAAGACCTGCCTCCTTAACCCCCACTTTTGAAAAATTAAATAATTTTTTTTTAGGTACTGTGAGTAAAGTTGTTTTGTCTAAATTAAAATAACAATCTTACATGCATTTATTTAAATGTAATATTGATGTAAGCCTAAGTTACAAAATTATTAAAAAATATATATGTTATTATATTGAATCGGGAAATATACCAATGTAAAATTTACAATTAGGTAGAAACTCAGATTAGCAGAAATTTTGAAAACTATGCCAATTTAAGGTTGCTTTTTGATTAATTTTAAAAAGCTGTTATTATAGTTATCTTAGAAGCAGTAGTAGAGTTCTTTTAATTAAATCTCAGATAAAGAAATGATTTGAAATAACCAGGCATTTAAAAAAAACAATCCCTGCAAATTAAAAAAAAGGAACTTTATGTTAAGAGTAGCGTATTTTATTTGTTTAAAATTTGTTAAATTAATTTTTTTTATGTTCAGTGTAAAACGCATACTACAGTAACATTGTCTCTTCTAAATGATAACTGTCTTTCACACACAGCTCATTTTAAACGCTGATTCTTCAAATTTAAAACACTAATTTCTATGTTGTCAATTGCATCTCCGCGTTCAGTGTCATTATGGCTACGTCATGACTCCCCGCTCACAGCCAACTCTATAATGGCCTTGAAGCGCACAAGTCACGTGATCGAGATGGTCGATGTGTTTTTGTGGTAGTGTGTGGTTGTGAACTCGTGGTCGTAGATTTTTTGGATGTATATTTTGCTGTTAAGTGATTTTAAATCACTAACGCTAAGGTAAATAATATTTTTATCTATACTTCGTTTTATACTTTTTTAATTTTTAGATTTATTTAGGAAAATTTGTAGCTGTTCTCAATCCTATTCAAGTATTTCGTTTTAACATAACATCGAATACATTAGTTTGGACGTTTCGCATAGTGTTGTTTTGAATATTTGTTTGAAACAGTACATTAGGAATTCCTTATTTTGATTATTTCTTTCTAATAGCATATTTGACATTCTGTCCCAATAAAAGAAACTTTATCACCACAAACATTTCAGGCATTAATAACAACTACAGATGCATTCATTCAATTGATTCCATGTTTGTTTCAAAAGTATGAAGCTGAATACATATTGTTAGGAAAATTTCAAACTGATGCTCCTGAATCACGTTTTGAAATGTATCGGCAAATGTCAGGTTCAGATTATTAAATAAATGACCTACAATTATTAGAAAATGAGAAGAAGCTTCGTTTTAAAAACAATATTATAATTTCATCATCAAATAGGAATGTCCCTTTTACCAGATTAGGATAAGGATTCTATCTTTACTTTTGCGAATATTAATTGATCATTCAAATTTACTAATTAATGATTTTTTTATAGAAAATGTTTCTTCTGATATTTTAGCAGTGCTAGTTTATGTTTCAGGTTATGATGCCATGAAAAAATTAAGGGTGATAAAATGCAATGTTTGCCAGGACTTGTTGCAAAGTATTCATTCAGTAGATACAGCAGATGATATTTTTGGTTTTCTTAACGAATTAGATAAGGGGGAAATTAAAAATTTTCCATCTGAAGTTACTCTATTAAAATCTTCAATTGTCTATTTCTTATTTGGTGAAATTCTTAAAAACATGGAAAATGCATTTCTTATGCCAGGAAAGCAAACGGATATTTTATATAAGTTATCTTGCATACAGTTATTACACTATACAGTTACTTTAATTTAACAGATTCTTGCACTTGTGGAATGAATTTACAAACTCGGTTAGAAAATATGTTTGATAATTTGCAAAATAATGTTAAATAATTGTACAAAATATAAAAATGACAAAATTAATATAAAATGTTCATATAAAAATGTTAAAAAAATTAATTAATTTCAGTTAATAACTCAATTGTTTATTTTGATTTATGCTTCGTTTCTGCATAGAATAATATGTAGCATGTATGTATATGGTACAGCTCCAAATTTTATGAATTTATTTTTAATAGTGGAATAGGCCTGTAATTTGGGAAAATACTTAAATTCACATAAAATATCACTTATCTCTTGGATAATCACTTATCTCTTGGATAGTTTGGAAAAAGTGATTCAACATAAAATTGGAACTGGTACAAATAGATGGCTGTCCTTTTTTATGAATGCAATTAGCATTTAGCTCTTTGAAATTATCTTGAAAGATTTATTTATAGTATAACGTGCATGTAATTTCATCTTTATATTCAAATTTTCTAGCATTTAAGGAATTTTAATTCATTCCCCTGTTTCGATAAAATTGAGATATGCAGATTTTATTAGTGAATGGAGTGAAGAGAGATGACTATGGGTATTTGACTTCTAAAAATTTATATAGCTGATGCGATGGTAGCGGCATGGAGTTTTGCAAAATAATTTTTCCCTTAATATTTATTTTACTAGTATGAAAATCTAAAATTTGCATCCATAAATCTATTGAATTCCCCCCCCCTTATATGGATTTTATATTATTTTGGCAATAAATTTGATTCAAATTACATAAATGAATTTCATTTTTATCAAAATTACATAAATAAAGTTCGCATGTGGTGATTCTCAATGATATTTTTAGTTACATAAACGAAGTACAAATTGTTTAAAAAATTATTGAAGATATACATTTTTACCGCCTGTAAAAATATTGCACTGTGAAAAATTTAATGTAAACCATACGACCTACTCACGTTTATTAATTTTACTTATATTTATTTTAAGACAAACTACTATTTTCGGTAAAGTTTAACTCTGGGATTATGGTAAAGAGAAAGAGATCGACTATTTTGATCACGTGACCTTCCGAAACAGATTTCGCTTCAAGGCCATGATGCAGTCGGCTGTGTCCCCGCTGCCTGTTTCAGGGCAAAAAAACTCTATGAGCTAGCCCTTCTCTTTTAAGTCCTGGGTACAGCGGCGCAGAGGCGAAACAGGTTTCATTGCGTCTATGGAAGCTTTCGGAGGAAGTCCTCGAACGTGTCGGATATAACTTTTCGTGCTCCTTGTTATTCGTCTTCCTCGAGGTTTCAACGTGTAGAGGTGAAAGCTGTTTATTTCCTTTTAACAATGACATCAGAGGTAAATTTTTAATTTTCTTCAGTGTAGATCAAGGAGTTACTTTTTAATTAACATATATGCAATCTGAGTATCGTATTTTCACGATCACGCTCGAAAGAAGCGTTTCTCCTTAACAAAGAGAAGGATTTTGAGACGACACCCCCCTCCCCCGGGGGCAGTACCTCTTTCAACGGATTTTGTGGTTTTTTGACCAAACAAAGCGAACTGGCTGTTGTTTCAAGGAGTTATAATTCTACGCCAAACGTACGGACACTTATGAGACCTATGACTTCTTAAGCAGCTCATTAAGACGATTCCGAAGGTGTTTTTTTCGTATTAATTTGGATTATTTCTTCCCTTTTTGTGATTTTGTTGTTTCACCTCATTTTCACGATCAAGCCGTCACCATCGAGATAGATGCCTGCGCTCTCAATAACTCACACAATGACACTCCCCGAAACTTCCTCCGTATTCTTTCTCCTACCAGTAGCCACCTGCCTCTTAACAAGACATACTTAACTGTTATTACTGTTAGCGTACTTCACACGCTCTTGTTAGATGCTTAGATTTCGTTAGTTTTATTAACATTTGTGCATTATTCATTGCTTTTTCAAGTTGATTGCTTAGTGATACATTTTTGTTTCTGCATATTGTCGTGCGAAATTGTGTTATCAGCATTATGCCTTCCCATTGTATTGTTCCTGGATGCAAAGGAAATTATGATAATGGTCCTCGTGTGAGAGTCTACGAAATTTTAAAAAAGAAATGGCTTAAAGCTATACCTCGGAGCAATTTTAAATTAACGAAATAATCTTTTAAATCTCTTAACCCATCGAATTTAGAGAGGCAGAATGTCAAACTGGCACTGCAAGTTTTTAATGAACTTGCAGTCAGTGGCGTAAATAAGGGTATGCACGGGCCCTTAAACGTCCTGCTGAACTACATTTGCATGTTTAAACTTAAAAGACGGATTCCATTACATATATATAGAAGTTTTAATTAATTTTCCCTTGATGAGTTTGGAATTTCCCTTTTGCTTTTCATTTTTATTTTTAGAATTTGTACTACTATAAATTCTTATTTTAATTTTGATATGTTTTGATTTTGTGTTAAACTCTTTTTACACGATTATTAATATTAATATAGTTGAGGAATAGCCTTGATTTGACTGCAATTTACTTTTAACTTTAGAATCTTCAAGTATATGTAGATAATAGAATTCATTTTCTTTTAAGTTTTTAAGGGCCCCCTACCTATATTTTGCAGTGACGCAATTCTCTGTATGACGCAGATAGGAGGCCCTTGGAAGCACATGAAACAGCTAAATTCAAGTGTTTGCAAAAGTTAAAATTCCAACGTTCGACTATGAAATAATAACTTTCATGACCTACCCCAGCTTAGGGATAGCAGTGAGCGGAAAATAGGAAAAGTTCCTTTGTATTCCTTAGTCTCAAACCTGAAAATTATTAAAGGCGACCCCCTAAAGGAAAGGTTTTTCCTTTTGCAATCCCAAATCAAAAAGCGGTGGAACTGGAAATTAATTGTAACTGTTTATTATAAAGTACTTATTTTATATATTAATTAGTTTCTGTATAATTTGCATTATGGTCGAATAATCAGTAGACATATTTTCTAAGTATAAATCAAAGCAGTAACTAGGCAGGATTCTGTTACTTTGGAATGAACTTTGCAAGTTAAGAGAAATCGTGGTATGTTATTTGCAGTTCGTAATTTTCATAAAATGTCATTTCGTAGCGTTTAATTTTGTTCATTTATTGAATCTCTTAGTAGTTTTTCCATTAAACGCAAGTCCAAAAATCAGTCCTAATATTCAATTTGAAATTGAATTTATTAATGTGAATGATTCTTAGAATTTAATATAACATGTATTTCGTTGGTTCGCTATAAACGGCATATCACTTTTCAAATTGTTGCCACCAAACCATTTTGGTGTGCGGAAAAAATGTCACCCAGAAAAAAGGGAAACTGAAAGAATGTTCCCGGAATATAAGGAACGGAAAAAATGTCACCCGGAAAATAGGGAACGGAAAAAAAGGAACTCTAAAATCTCGCCAAATATTATCGCCAATCTGAGTTGGGGAAAACAGCCAAATTCTCATCTAACCAGGAGGGTTATAGAGGGCCGTGTTGAGGGAGTGTTAAGTGTAAAACCCTTATCACATACGATATTTGTTGCCGGAACAAAACGTTTGCAGCAAGAGTTCTGAGAAACGCCCTTTGGCGAAATAGGGTTACCATCTTCACTTGGTAAACAGGCTGAAAGCCAAACGAGAATCAGTTATCGCTCAGATTGGCGAAAGTGACGTTTCCTTTCAAGTGACATTCGCTTCTTCGTGTTGTTTTGTATCGCTCACACGCTTTTCGTTTTAAACTTTATTGTTAGTAATGGAAGATAATAGAAAGGTGATTGCGATCAAGTTAAACACTTTGATCTCCACTCTGGCACTTCAAGTAACAGATAAACACACTTCTGGTTAGAAAAGAGAGAAGAGAATTAGAAAAGAGTTTTTTTTCAAGATGCCTCTGGGAAGATCTCATTTCTCCCAGACTTTGTTTCGCACCTTTCTGGAAAGAGATCTAGTTTCAGGGTAGGTCCCTCGGAAGAAAAGAATAAATGGAAAGACAATTTGCTCTAACGTATTTAATGATTACCGTCTGTGGAACTAAACGATTTCGTCTGTCCCTGACGGAAAACTAACAGTTTGTTCACAGCTCGATTTTATGTTGCGTTAAAGGCTTGGAATTCGCTATTTCATAAAATAACTGTATTTCATGATATACCTTAATGAATCAGTTAAAGTATATAAAATTATTGGATTCTGCGATATAATTAGTTATTTTATAGAATAATGATGGCCTAATCAAATCGTTATGAAGTATTAGTAAATACCTTCGTTACTGTATTAGAAAATGCCTTATCGTTAGCAAAGATGGCACGCGTAAGCTGCTTTATTGAAAGCAGGACTAAGTAGCCTAATTATTTTTATAAGTTGTAAAAATATAGCTATTGGTGCTGTATAGTCTGTTATTTTTTATTGCTGTTTAATTAATATAGCAACAATATTTTTATTAGTCCCAAGGAGCTTTGTCTCTGAGGGACTACTGTTTTCGTTTTGGGATTTTGCGTTGAATCGCTCTGAATGTTCGTTTCACTTTTCAAACTGTTGCCTCCAAATATAATCGTCCTGTATTATATTTAAAGAAATTAAATAATGAAGAATCTGCATAAATGTATGTATGTTCCTCGCATTGTGATAAAACAGCAATACCCAGAGCCATTAAATTTTGAATAACGTAGTCCTCCATTCGAATATGGGCACCTGGAATCCCGAATTTTTAATTTCTAATTTGTTTTATTATCTATTTCATATTTTGTAAAGCTGTTAGAAATTTTTGATTAACAAACTCAACGATTTCAAAGCGAGGAATTCCAACACTGTACGGGGCGGGGGGGGGGAATATGTCTCTAGCGCGCTAGACTATGTATCGGAAATTCTAAAGGATATGCTCATTTCAAAATTATTTTGAAATATTTCCGTTGAATTGAATTTTATGGTTTAAGTGCGAAGAACAGGCTATTAATTAATTAAAGATAAGACACAAAATGTTAAAAAAAAAAAAAACCGCCCTTTTAGACGTAATTTAAAATATGAAATCTTTCAGATTTTCTTTTTATGTATTCTGTTTTATTTTATTATTTATCAGCTAATCTATCCGTAATATGAAATGTATTTTTCAAGAGAGTAGAGATTTATCATCAGTTGTTTTAGAAAACAAAGGATTTGTTTTAAAGCCAAATTGTTTATTTTTTTACTTTAACAATCTATCTTTAGTTAATCTACAGAATAACTCGTTATTTTATAGAGCAATTAGTAAAGTGTGAAATTATTAATCCATTGTTGTTGTTATTTTTGTCGTGACTTATCTCCCTTGTCTGACAGTAACATCAAAGCAAGCCCTCGAAATTCATTGTGGCATGGAGTGCAAGATTGCGCCTGTCGTTGGCGCACTCTACTGTTGACAGTACGACTTTGCTCAGTTCCGGCTTAAATTTTGAAGGAGGGCGTTCTGAGGAGGGGACAGGTCCGAGGGTCTCCCATCGCTTTCCCTCTGCAACCAACCTCTCAAGAGGGCTTTCGGCTTGCCGCAAATTTAAAGTGTTCCCATGCCGCACAGACACTATACATTTACAAATATCCATGCCTTCTCCGAGATTCGATAAGGCAGTCAGCTTCACTAACCGCTATCCCGGGTCTTATTTTCCGAGTGACATTTTTTCCTTTCCTTAGATTCCGGGGACATTTTTTCCGTTCCTTATATTCCGGAGACATTCTTTCCGTTTCCCTTTTTTCCGGGTGACATTTGACTTAAGTCGATTAAAGTGTATAATAGATTAATAAATTTATTAATCTATTATACACTTAAATCGACTTAACTAGTTAATTCACGAAATACCTAGTTATTCTATGAAATAAATGAATTATATGGTTTAATGATAACATATATTGCATCACTAATAACGTCAACTGGTAAATCAGGTTTCATGATGCTAAACTTACCTGAAAATATCCTAGTCATATCTCATGCTTTAAAATTTTACCCATTTACGGTGGAATATTTTCAGTTATGAAGCATTATTTGTGTCAATTCTTAATGATCGAAGGAACAAATCCCAACAAGTAGATTTCGTAGCAATGACCTCATTTTCATACAAAGCGAATCAAATACGAATGTGTCGCTTCGTAGAGTCATTAGGTTTTTATGAAGCAAGAGACGTGAAAAATGAGCAATGCTCTCGCCGGGACTCGAACATGGACCTCTCGAATACCCGCCGAGTGTGCTCCCGCGTTACACCACGAAGACGTGCAGAAAGAAGGGAGAAAAATAGCAATTTTTAGTATATGTACTGGGTATTACGTAAATATTTGACTAAAGATACAATTTACAACTAAGTGAATGTGAGCTCATGAATCAAAAGTATTAAATAATACATGTAGATTCTTAGAAATTATAAGTAGAAGAGGATGTTCAAAAAAATTAATCAAATTTCGAGTTATTCTGAAAATGTTTTCTACAACTATATACTGGGTAGTTTAAAACTCTATGTCAAAAATGTAAAGGTAGACCTAAATAAGCAGATTTCTTTTAGGAATGTGTGTTCGGTAATGACGCGTTGAGCCAGTAGACAGCAGTGATGAATGCTGCGTATAAAAGCTAGCACGGCTAGCTGATGAGTGCGAGGCTAGCTGGATTCTTCATTTCCCGCACAGATCTTGAGCATCGTGCATCGTTGCATCAATGCGGAGTTTACCGACATACAGTTCATGTATGGGGCTGCACGAGGAGATGAATTAGCTACTCAAAGGATGTACAGGGAGCGATTCCCGGAGGGGAATCAGCCGGATAGTAGAACATTCAAGCGTCTTCATCGAGAGTTAAGCGTGGGTGGATCGTCTTATGCGTTCAGTTGTTATACTGGCATTGGAAGATATCTCAGAATTCCTGCAGTGGAAGAAAGAATACTAAACACAGTAGGGTATAATCCTTCGTCAAGCTCGAGAGCTATAGGAAGTGCGCTGGGTGTGAGCCATGCAACTGTTTTGAGGCCTTTACATGAAGACAGAATACATCCGTATCATTTACAGTGAGTGCAAGCAATGACTTCTGACGATTATCTTCCACGTCTCACTTTTGCTCTTTGGCACCTATAGCAGTCGACAGGCAATCAAATTTTCCATCCTAGAAGATGCTTTATTCTCTGATAAGGCTACCTTTACGCAGTCGGGTACGTTTAACATTCATCATTCTCACCTGTGCGCTCATGATAACATGGCACAATAACACACGTCTACCAAGAAAGGTTTTCCATTAATGTTTGGGCAAACATTGCGCACGATAACTTAATATGACCGTACATTCTACCCAATCATTTAACTGGCCCCATGTACAACATCTTCCTACAGGATGTCTTACCTGAACTTTTCGTCGATGTTCCTCCAGCTGTAACCGGACGAATGGGGTTTCAGCACGATGGAGCCCCAGCTTACTTTAACCGGAACATCATGAATCACCTGGACGTGTCTACGGCCAGAACTGGATAGGACGGGCGGACCAGTTCCCTGGCCACCGCGTTCTCCTGATTTAACATGCTTAGATTTCTTCTTTTGTGGTCATTTAAAAAACCTCGTGTACGAGTCTGTAGAAAACCTTGTTGACCGCTTGTCTCTTGCTGCTGAACATGTGCTCTACATGCCTGACGTCTTTTCTAATGTATGCCGATCAGTGCGCCGCCGCTGTGAATCTTGTATCGCTGTTGGTAGCCGCTCTTTCGAGCACCTATTGTAAACTGTTAGTAATTTTTTTCCTTAATTTATCTTTTCAGTTTCCTGTGATTCATACTGCTTTACGTGATAGCGCTTTAATGCGGCATTACTGCACACACATTACGAAATCTGCTTATTGCCTCCACCTGCCTTTACATTTTTGACATATAGTTTTGAACCATCCTGTGTACTAGGCAGAGCCATCTCAAGAATGTAGCTTATTATTAATAAATCATCATTCTGAGTAAGGGAATTAAAATTTTACGTTTCTTTTCCATTATATCATTCTGGCGTTCAACTTATGTCATGTGGTGATTATAATAGTACTTAGTCTGAGGATATTAAAAAAAATTATTAGACCAAGCTGTTTAGACTTTTCAGTAGATATGTAGAGGTATTAAGTAAATTTTGAAAGCAGGAGAGATGAATAATAAGCAATACCCTCGCCGGGACTCGAACCACTGACCTCTCAAATAGTGACCACTACAATATGAAGAACGGAGTGTACAGACCACTACAACATGAAGAAATGCTAAGAAGGCGGGAGAAATACCTTATACATATTCACAGAATGTCATAAAACTTGGGAATGAGAACAGGAGATCACTAGAACAAAAAGGGAAGAAAAAAATGGAAAAAGTCTTACTGGTAAAAAAAATATTATGGATAAACCCCTTAGAATAATTAGAACAGTCTCTATCGTCCCTCATTCTTCAATATTCAACAGTATATTTTTTAATATAAAAGATGAACAGCGTAAGAGAGAAATAATAATTTTAAAAATTTTTAAATAATCGATTACTTAAGACACAATAACACGCCGAATAAATACTAATTCAGAAGTCAAACAACAAAAATCAGCGTTAAACCTACAAAATTTTCACAGGACTAGTTTCGATGGTTTTACCGAACCATCATCTTCAGCTGCAAAACCGCAAATGAACAAGATAGGAAATAATGATTAGATAAGATAAGAAAGCCTGAACAAGAATAAGCAAGTGGCGCCATCTGTTGGCGAAACCAGAACTAAAACATAATTTCTCTAAAAGCCGAAGGCAAATTTGGATTGGAATTAGGATCGTTAACTAGAACAGAAAGATTTTTATGAATGTGAAATGCCTCTAGAAAATCCAGTTCTCCAATGGAAGATGTTTTTTGAATAATTTTGGCAGCAGAAAAATTGAAAGTGTGATTTTCGGACCAGCAATATTGAGCAACAGAAGACCTCTGTGTTTCCTTTTTTCTAACATATGCCTCATGTTCTTTGACGCGAAATTTTAAGGCTCTCTTAGTTTGGCCAATGTAAATTAAACCACACTGGCAAGGAATCCTATAAATACCCCAGGAATTCATATCCGGAATGGGGTCCTTGAGTATAGAAGTTGGAATTTTATTGATGGGAGAATAACAAAAACCCGAAAGTTAAATTTCTGCAAAATATGTGCAACTTTATAGCTAATTGATGGAAAGAAGGGAATGACAACAGAATTTTTATAATCTCCTAAAATAAGAGTGTGGCTTTTAGTGTGTTCAGATGAGAATTTTTTAACTGCTTGATTAATAATGTTGGGTGAAAAGCCCTGTCAATAGCTATTGCTTTTAAATAATTTAGTTCTTCATCAAGGGCTAGTTTGGAGGAGCAAACTTGAAGAGCACGGAAAACATAGGAATAAAATGAAGCTAACTTTTGTTTAGTCGGATGACATGATTTAAAGTGTGGTGGAAGGCAAACCGATGAAGGTTTACGGTAAACTGTAGTACTGAAGTTGGATGTGTTACGTGTGACCAGAATGTCGAGAAACGGAAGAGAATTGCAAGTCTCAAGTTCGTTTCACTAAATTACGCCTGAAACGGCAAAAATTCCTGAATCATCTTGACTTTTTACTTAAAATTTTACTTAAAATTGATCCCCAATTTTATTCAAATCAAATCTAATCAAAAACGTTCGAGTCGCGTTTCAAGAATTCTGTTAAATTGCAAGCTTGCCTTACTTCGGTCCGTGATAAGGGATACACGTCAACAATTGTCCAAAATTGAACATAACTCTATAAGCTTCATCTGGAACTCGCTAAATCATATCCAAAATTCACTGCCCTTGAACAAAAGTCTTGGTCTAGAACGGAGAATGCAGTTAACCGTCATAAAAACACCCTTGCAGTTAAATTCGAAAAACTTCTTTTACAGTCTTCCAGTTCAAGTAGTTCAAAAAATCTTCCCATTGTAAACATCAAGCCAATAGTTAATATTTCTAATGTTAGTCTTTCAGAAGAACAAGAGAGAATTCTAAAATATAATTTTAACTTCTCACAAACCTGTAAACCCTCGATTCCAAAGATTTTGGCTCCTATCGAAAAAGCTTTCAAGTTCAGTAAAGTTTCAGATTCACAGAAAGAAATGATTAGGCATCTTATCGCTCATAATGTGAAATTCAATAATAAACCTTTGAAACCAAATCTAACTGCGAGAGAAAGAGCTACAATGCGCGAAATTCATTCTAACCCGGATATTATCATTTCAAAGGCCGACAAAGGTGGCCAGATAGTCGTCATGGATAAGAACACTTACATCGATGGTGTCACTAAACTCTTAAACGAAGGACCATATAATCCGATCCCTAAAGATCCTTCACCTTCGGACTTTATCCAAAATAAAAACTGCGATCAAATCTTCGCAAATCATTTCAAGCAACTTAAAACATTCGCTTATCCCATCTGTTGCGAATTGTGCTAGATTATATGCTCTTCCCAAAATTCATAAAAGTGGTATTCCTTTCCGCCCTATTGTATCAAATTTAGGTACTGCCTCGTATCCTTTAGCTAAATATTTAGTTTCTAGATTTTCCACTCTATTAGACAATAACATTTACACCATAAAAAATTCAATAGAGTTTGTAAAAAAGGTTAAAAACATTTCTCCTCGTAATTTACTCATGGTTTCTTTTGATGTAAAATCATTATTCACCAATGTCCCAGTGGAGGGTGCATTAAGATGTCTAGAAACCAGACTTCGCGAATTTCATTTCTCTTGCATCGAAATTGATGAGCTAATTTCTCTCACTCAACTCTGTTTGAAACAAACACATTTTGTTTTCCAAAATAAATATTACAAGCAAACTGAGGGATTAGCCATGGGAAGCCCCCTCAGTCCCATCCTGGCTGATATCTACATGCATTATTATGAATCAAAATTGTTTGAAACTTTAAACTTCCCGGCATGGTTCCGCTACGTAGACGATACTTTTACCCTGTTTCAAGGTAATAAAGATGATTTAAATAGAGTTCTTTCAACAATGAATTCTATTGATCCTGCTATTCAGTTCACTTTTGAACTTGAGACTTGCAATTCTCTTCCGTTTCTCGACATTCTGGTCACACGTAACACATCCAACTTCAGTACTACAGTTTACCGTAAACCTTCATCGGTTTGCCTTCCACCACTCTTTAAATCATGTCATCCGTCTAAACAAAAGTTAGCTTCATTTTATTCCTATGTTTTCCGTGCTCTTCAAGTTTTCTCCTCCAAACTAGCCCTTGATGAAGAACTAAATTATTTAAAAGCAATAGCTATTGACAGGGCTTTTCACCCAACATTATTAATCAAGCAGTTAAAAAATTCTCATCTGAACACACTAAAAGCCACACTCTTATTTTAGGAGATTATAAAAATTCTGTTGTCATTCCCTTCTTTCCATCAATTAGCTATAAAGTTGCACATATTTTGCAGAAATTTAACTTTCGGGTTTTTGTTGTTCTCCCATCAATAAAATTCCAACTTCTATACTCAAGGACCCCATTCCGGATATGAATTCCTGGGGTATTTATAGGATTCCTTGCCAGTGTGGTTTAATTGATATTGGCCAAACTAAGAGAGCCTTAAAATTTCGCGTCAAAGAACATGAGGCATATGTTAGAAAAAAGGAAACACAGAATTCTTCTGTTGCTCAACATTGTTGGTCCGAAAATCACACTTTCAATTTTTCTGCTGCCAAAATTATTCAAAAAACATCTTCCATTGGAGAACTGGATTTTCTAGAGGCATTTCACATTCATAAAAATCTTTCTGTTCTAATTAACGATCCTAATTCCAATCCAAATTTGCCTTCGGCTTTTAGAGAAATTATGTTTTAGTTCTGGTTTCGCCAACAGATGGCGCCACTTGCTTATTCTTGTTCAGGCTTTCTTATCTTATCTAATCATTATTTCCTATCTTGTTCATTTGCGGTTTTGCAGCTGAAGATGATGGTTCGGTAAAACCATCGAAACTAGTCCTGTGAAAATTTTGTAGGTATAACGCTGATTTTTGTTGTTTGACTTCTGAATTAGTAATCGATTACTTGTATAGGACCGATTGTATTAATGAATTTAAAGTGTAATTGTGTTATTTCTTTTTATCTTTTAGGTAAGTCATAAATGATTTTTTAAAGACGTTCTACTTGGCAAAAGTGAATTTAGAAATTTTCTGCATTGCTTACAATTTTCACCCTTCTGCAGAAATTGGTATATAAGCGAAACACATTTTGTCGAATGTCGAATTACAGCATTGGCGTAGAACAGTGTTTGTTTATTTAAATGGCGTTCCCGTCATTAACTTTTGCTAACTTGTTTTAGGATCCTAACGTATTCAAAAATTTACCGCACCATTACGTAACTTATATATTACATGAAAATGATTAATTGAACACAAACTCAACTAAAATACTTACATGTCTTTTTACTAATATTTCTAGTAATTTTATTTTTATGAGAAACGGTACCAGACTTTTTGATGATATAAGAGGACTGAAGGTTATTTGCACTCTAAATTCATACAGTATGATACATACTGCAGCCCATTAGGGCTACAGCGGTAAGATCGCTTAACACTGATCGTTCGACCGGGGTTCAAATCCCAGCGAACAATTTGGTTCCAAGAGAAATTTCGTGATTTTCTTCATTTATAAAGTAAATGAGAGCAAGTTTCCTATAAAAGTCGTCCACGAAGACTTCCCTTCTCTTAGACAAATAGCCCACGTGTGTTTTATAATGATACAAGTAACCTAAGAAGAAATTAAGGGAAAATACAGTATATATTAGTTCGTCAAGGGATAGAACAATTTTAATAGATGTAGCAGAACATTTTTGAAGTCATTTCTTGAGTACAAATGTCAGGGAGTTCTAAATCGCCGAGAGTTCTTAAATATTAAATAACTTCAGTGCCTTTATTGAATCTTAAAATTGGGTTGACTGAATTATTGGATTTATTGAATCTTGAAATTTGCAATTTGCTAGGAAAGACCGATCATCTACAGTAGTGCTTACAACAATTCTGAAAATTCTAAATTAGCGAATCCATGTATGACATGCATGATTAATTACATCAAACGCTTCTAATAATTTACGTTAAAACTCTTAAAATTGGGGTGGGCCTGTAAAAAATCTATAGATATTTAGAAATACAAGAAGATTTGACATTTGAGGAAAATTGAAAAATATACTAATTGTCATAAAAGATGAACAGAAAATAATTATAATGTATAAATGAATTTTTTTTTCCTTTTTGTTTATTTTCACAAATTAAAAAAAAAAAATGATATAAATCTAAAATTTTGTTACTTAGGGAAAACGGGTATAAATTAAGCGAATAACAAATCAGTGTGAGAATGTTTTTGCATATGAAACTGAGACTGCAACACGTTCCAATCAGTTTTAACCAGCTTCAGACGTTAAAAAGCTCTATAATTATGATTTTCTCATTGTAAATGCATAAATTTTAAATCTATCATTAAATAATTTGGCATTTACAGCTCGAATATTGAAAATTATCATAATTAAGGATTTTGAATTTTTGCAATAATATGCGTACGAAATGATGATAAACAATTGATTCAAGGCTTTCATACGAATACAATAATCCGAATGGCATGTAAAAGATTATTACTATTGTAATTTACATTGAAAGTTGTTATACATTCTTGAAAAATCAATATTATAATTTATAAGGCAGACATGTTAAATAAACTGAAATTATTAAATGCCCGCAAAAAAGCAAATATAATGAGACTTTTCTAGTGCGACCGCTAACGGTTTCAAGCGATTTGAGCCACTTATATAGATGGTTGCGTTAAGAGAAGCAAATGTATAAAAGCCTATTTATTTATGTTGTAGGCAACGCTTTTAGAGTTCGTCGTCATGAGATTCTCTGTACTTATATGTAAAACAGTTACAAATAATACGTCTTACTAAAACGATCAGACATATTTAGGCTTCTAAAATGATATCAAAAATTTAAAAAAGGAAATCTAACAGAAAAGTTGCTGAAATGATTAATTTAAAGTAGTTAACACAGTTTATGATAAATAAAACATTAATTAAAGCATGACAAGCTTCAGTATGAAAGTAGATTACCATGATCATCAAAATCAGATTATTTAGTTTATGTCAAAGTACCCTAAGATTATCTGCCGAGAGGATATGGATGCCTTCATGGAGGACTCTTTATAGTGTGGAGCTGATACAAAAATTATTTCATACGTCTGATAGAAACTGACTCGCATTTATGTTACACATGGAGAAAACCACGAAAATTTCCTTGTAAGCAGCCCATCCGCCATGGTTTCAACGCCAGTCCAAACTACCAATATTCAACGATTTTTACCTCTCGATTACTAGTGGTCGAAGGTCATAAAAGTTAATCTCTGACTTTCAAAGTTATCGATCTATGTTTTATTACATGATTATTCATGCTCAGATTTTTGGAAATTGGGATAAATTAAAAATTGGAATTCTGTATAGAAAGTTCTATTCTGAAGTTAAATAATTAAACTTATTTAATTTTTCGTTCTGATACGTTTTAGGTTCTGAATACGAAAAGCTCCCTTGGGGCTCAACTTAGAGAGTAAAATGAATAAGTTTCTTTAATTTGGTTTGAATTATAACAAAGCGCACGAAAGCTATCTGCCTAAGAGAAGAGTTGTCTTCGTGGGGGGCTTTCGGCGTCTTCCTGGTTCTGCGATTCCTGTTTCCGCGGTTGTCAAAATCATTCCTGTTTCCGCGAAATCATCAGTTTTCATTAGCCCCCTTCCCAAAGGGGTTACATAGTGGAGGGCCGAATGGACCTTGACCTCCCCCGAAAGGTAGGAGAGGGGGAAAAATTAAAAAGAAGAATTTATAAGGTATTTCTCTCGCTTTCCTAGCGTGCCTTCGTGGTGTAGTGGTCAGCACACTGAGCCGGTATTTCAGAGGTCCGTGATTCGATTCCCGGCGAATACGGTTGCTAATTTTTCATCTTGCCTGCTTCCAAAAATACCTAATGTCTCTACAGTGGTGCCCGAACTAAAAGGGTTGTGGATGATGATTTTCCGCAGCCAGGATTTGGCGATTAGGTCCTCTAAAACCCTAGTCGCCCTTAAAAAAAAAAGGGAAGTATATAAGGTATTTCTTCCGCTTTCCTAGCGTGCCTTCGTGGTGTTGTGGTCAGCACACTGGCCGGCATTTCAGAGGTCCGTGGTTCGATTCCCGGTGAAGGCGGTTGCTAATTTTTCATCTTGCCTGCTTCCAAAAATACCTAATGTCTCTAAAAATTTTTTAAATAAATGGTGGCTTTGCAAATGCGGTCAAGAGCAGGAGACTGACGTTAATTACGAAAGGGGAAAGTAAACGGCTGTGTCAGGGATCATAAGGGGAGATATATTTTAAAAGAAAAGTGTTTTTAGGTCTCATTCAGTATCAGTATATCAGGAATATATATCGCGTGCTGGAGATAAAAATGTTTTTTTTCGTACAGTGTTGACATTGCTCGCTTTGAAATCGCTGAGTTTGTTAATCAAAAATTCGTTGAAGTGTTATAAAATATGAAATCGATAATAAAACAAATTTTAAATTCAAATTAGGGCTTTCACCCGTCGATATTCTATAGAAGATTACGTTATTCAAATTTTGATGGCTCTAGGTACCGTCGTTTTATCAAAACATACATACATTCATGCAGACTCTTCATTATTTAATTTCTTTAAATATAATACAGGGCGATAATATTTGGTGGCAACAAATTGAAAGGTGATTCACCGTTTATAGTTTTCAACTCAAAATGCCAAAATGAAATTAATAATCCTTCTGGGCAAATTGCCCCTTTGAACTAATAATGTATTCTAAGAGCGATGCTCTGATGCCTAGCAGTAAGGTTTTGGAATCAAGAATATATTTCGCAGAACCATTATATTACTTGCAAGTATTTCATTAACTGATATCGTTAAATTTTGAAATTTCATATAAACTAGAAAAGGGATATAAAAATTAGGAAATATTTTATTTTTAAATAAACATTCAATTTATGTGTAGATAGCTGCAAATATTTTACTCAGTTGTTGTAGCAAAGTTGTAATTTTATTGGGGGGGGGAACTAGGAAATTCCACTGGTTAAGTAATGGAACATCGAGAAATTTTTGCGATCGAGGAGCAAAACGCTTTTTTTCTGGGAAAGGGGGGGTCTATACCAGAAACGAAGCAATAACACAGATAACTAGCATGTAACTAAATAAAATATTATACATTTTTTTTAAATTACAAATTTACATTTATTACTCAATTCAAGAAATGCATACAAAAGCATTAAAGTCAAGATTACTTAATTTGACGGAATTTTTAGACATTATGCTGTACATAAAACGGTTTTTCTTCGTTAAGAAGTTCGTTTTTAAAAAGGCACCGATACGAAATCGTCGGCACTGATACGAAATGAAGGGCGATTTACACTATACCTCAATTTCCTGGCCTGTAAGACGCGCAGTGATTTATCAGGTTAAAACTTGGGAAAAATACTTAGACAGAAAAGAATTAAGTACCTATTTTAATGATAACACTTTATACAACGAAAACGGAACTGTTGCATTAAAAAATTAGCAAATACATCAGCGTTTCTAAGAATCCCAGAAATTCGTCATCACTGTTGCTAAAATCATAGTTATTTTCACTTAGGTTGTCACTGTAACTAGATTTGCCACTTTTCTAAAACACAATGTCATCCTTATTTCCACCTAATGCACTGCTAATTCCACACTTTTTAAAAGATTTGTTGTAGGATAAAATTGGATAATAGGATAAATGTATTTTTCAGTATTAACTTCATTCTGAAGAATTTTCTGCAGTCTAGTTTGCGTTATTTTATTCATAAGTCTCAAATTAAAAACAATTTAATGTTTATATGTCATTAGAAAAATTAACCAAAAAGCAGCGACCACAACGTAATTGAAAAACAGTCCTTTAGACGTGAAAAGGTTGAAAACCATTTGGGTTAAGACTATTTTCTCAGATACTCAGCTACTTCGCATACATGTAACATAGCATTCAAAATGAAAAATTCAATATTTACTACAAAGTCATTGATGTAACAAATATCTATCTTTCTACTCCTACTTTAAAAGAAGATGTTATTTGCCTTACAGTTTATAGTTCACTAATACATTTTCATTGTACAAAATTGCATTCCTTCCAAGAATTCAATTTGTATTTTCCTCTCTATAAAAACTGAATGTACAGAAGTTAGATGTTTAAACGACCCCCGCATTTTCTCAAGACCACGAGCAAGACTATCTCTTCCTTTTCAGCCCGCCCCCCCGTGAAAAAAGGGGTTCTAAATTTACGACCTGACCGCATATAGGTTGATTTCTTCTCAGAGGGTTTACCTTTTACCCCCCGGGGTTTTCCCCCTCAAAATTAGGGGTGGAAAATAGAAGTCCAACCTCTCTTGGGAATAGGCTCTGACAACCATTGTTCCATGTAATATGAACGAGACAGCATGAACAACAATCATTGTTATCAGGATTTGTTTTGATTTTGATTGAGTCTTTTTAGATTTTTATTGGGAAATTTTCGATTGCAATGCTTTTATATTTCCTTTTTTTATGTCTTTGTTGTTTTGGTTCAAGCATTTTATTTCTGTTTCTAGGAGATAACATTTTCCCTCAATAGCATTAAAGATTACGATTTTTCTTTCGATCCGTAGGAGACAATAATTTTATTGATTTGTAAATAAATTTTATTTCTTACTTTGCAGCTTCAGCGCAGACATTAGGCTTTTTAAGTACGTAAAAATTCATGTAAACTAAAATACAAACTTTGATCTTAATAACCAATTTAGCCGCCTATCTAATTTGGTTGTTTCCTCTTTTTAACCTAAAATAGTAATAGTAATAAATCTCTCGCAACTGAATCATTATTTACTATATTATTATAGTGTGACTGCCTTTGTTTAAATGCTTGTAGATACTGAGATAAGCTTGATGAACTAACATTTTTTTAAATACATCATTAGTTCACTGTATAAATGTAAAAGTTTGGCGGTCTGATATGAAGCTTAATTCAAAATGATCTGACGCGAGGCGGAAACTACCGCAGCGAGTTTTAAAAATTTGTTGATTGTGCGTTTGCGCAAAATACCGCCAACTGATTGTTGGCTATGAAGGAAGGATGCTTCCGAGTAATTGAAATTAAAGTCTGGTAATTTGTTCATGAAATCAAAGCGCGTTGCAGGAGTCACGGTCACTTCCTCAAGGAAAGAACCACAATTGAAATAATTTTTCTTAAGTATACTTTTATGTACTGAAGGATAAGACCATGGTGTGAAATTTTTATTCTTTTTTAACATTTGCCCTTTCTTTCTTTTTCTTTCTTGAATACCTTAATGCTTTCCAATTTTAAAATTATTTTTTTTAAAAATCTTTTGATAAATTCACCTTTTAGGAGATTAAAAATTTTCCATCGCCAAATTTTCAGTCGCTAATTGCGCAAAAAAGCAACCCTAGGCATCACTTTCCCCATTTTTAATCATTTTCTTTTGTTTTCAATTACGCATAAGTTTATACTTTTTGTTAATTATTTAAATATTGATTGAATTCTCAAGTTTTAATAACATTTTTCGTTTAAATTTTAATATTAGTAATTGTATGCATTACTTTTTGCTTTGTTAGGCAAACTGAATCTATTTCATTTTAATTTGAATTTGTTTTTATGTATTTTTGATAGAAGGACGACTGTGTAAAAGAGACATTCAAAATTTTCGGATGAGTGTTTAAATAATTTGAAATGGTTCATCAGCTAATTTTGAGTGAGCAAAAACACAGCGGTTTTCCTGGAAAATTGATTCAATTGAGATCTGATCGACCTCCTCTTGATAACGTTCAATAGATTTTAATTTTGTTCCTTTTTTTTATGTATTTTTGTTGTTATCAGGATTTGTTTTGATTTTGATTGAGTCTTTTTAGATTTTTATTGGGAAATTTTCGATTGCAATGCTTTTAAATTTCCTTTTTTTATGTCTTTGTTGTTTTGGTTCAAGCATTTTATTTCTGTTTCTAGGAGATAACATTTTCCCTCAATAGCATTAAAGATTACGATTTTTCTTTCGATCCGTAGGAGACAATAATTTTATTGATTTGTAATTAAATTTTATTTCTTACTTTGCAGCTTCAGCGCAGATATTAGGCTTTTTAAGTACGTAAAAATTCATGTAAACTAAAATACAAACTTTGATAATAACCAATTTAGTCGCCTATCTAATTTGGTTGTTTCCTCTTTTTAACCTAAAATAGTAATAGTAATAAATCTCTCGCAACTGAATCATTATTTACTATATTATTATAGTGTGACTGCCTTTGTTTAAATGCTTGTAGATACTGAGATAAGCTTGATGAACTAATATTTTTTTTTCTGCATTTTATTTTTAAGCTGTTTCATAACATAAATGAAAGAAATGAAACCAGCGATGTCATTCTGAATCAAGTCAAAGAGAAAATAAAAATATTACGCAAAGAGCTGACAGAATTGCTTGAAGTATGTATGTTTGATTTCATATTTTGAAACAAATATTTCTGCAAATAAATATTATTCATCTGAATAGTTGATTACTCTGTTGCATTTGAATCATTGATAAGGAGTAAAAATCAGTGTCATTGCCATTTAGGAACGCTTTCTGGTGAGAAAGGTTATGCTTACATATTATTGTGCCCCCCAAAGAAAATTAAAATGTAAATCCGTTATAAATTAGAAATGACTGCAACAACATTTACTAAAGCATGCAGTAATATGGAAAAGGTGTGTACCTGTTTTGTATACATAGAAAAAGGTCAGAATGTGCAGTAACAAGAAATATTACCAAAAAGAATAGTAGATCAAGTAACCGAACCAGAACAGGAAATACTTTCAGAAAAAGTATAAATTAAAGACTGTTGTACAACATTAAATTACAAAAGAATATCATTGAATGGCATTTAAGGAGAAATAAATAAACCTTAAATTGTTCAAAATTATCAAATTTGTGTAGGAGACGACCCTTCAAGGCAAGTTTACAATGTCTTCAAGTATACCAAATTTTGAAATCATGCATCGATGAATTTTTTTGTTTCTCAAATATTTGAAGGGCTATATACAGGACGTGGCATACGCCACATAAAAATGGTACTTTATGAACATAGCAGAACGGGTAAACAAGAACATAGTGAAAATAATATGATATTACATGAGAAATTATCACAAGCGCTGAGATAGCGGTGTCAATGAGTTAGTCTACGCATAACGAGCAGCGATGCATGATACTACGGGGCCGAGTTATTCTTAGGCCGAAAGTTAATGGCACACCATTGGACAAATAATTTTTTGTACAGAAGAGACCCCTGAAATCCCAAATGAAAGATATCCAGAAACTATTAGATGGAAGCAGCTGCGTGTTCAGATAGGGCAAGGAAAAAAAAAAAAAAAAAAAAGAAATATTATGATAATGAGGCCGAGGGAAGTAAATTATCGAGTGGGAGAGGAAGCACTTCCAATCATCGCCAGGTGACGAGCGAGTTGCCAAATTTTGTCCCAAGTTTCAGATGGACCCATATGTTAGTCGAAAAAGTTAGAAAAGCCGTACTCTACTTGTACTACTACTTGAGAGACTGGGAACAAGTAGCGGCAAATGTGGATCAAATTAAATCTTACTATAATAGAAATAAAATGGACATATTTAAAAGTATTTTGCAAGAAAATCAAGATGCCACGGGCAGCAGCAACGCCGAGCAAAATTAAATGGAACTCGAAATTCCGGCAGCCAAAAGGAAGGCAACGACAAATGCCAATGCTAATGATTATAAAATCACGGAGTGGTTCAAAACTATGTACATCCACATCAGAAAATATCTAAGTAGTGAGCAGAAATAGGAAAAATGCATAAATAGTTATCATAATGCCCACTAGAGGGAGCAACATTATCTAGAGAAAGTTTAGGGGGGGGAGTTTTTTTGGCTTTAATCTTTTTTTTGCATTTTTTAATTTTATAATTTTTTGGGGTATTTTTATGTGTGTATTTAATTATGGCAAAGCACACTAGGGCTATCTGCCTAAGGGGAGGGATGCCTTCGTGGAGGACTTTCTAAGGGAAACTGGCTCGTATACACGTTACACATGGGGAAAACCACGAAAACACCCATGCAGCCATCCCGTTCGCGGGATTCGAACCTTGGACCGAACTACCAGTGTTCAGCGACTTTACCGCTCGGCCGCTGGTGGGCCAGAGGTATTTTTATATTTTTATAACACATAAATACAACACCAAAGCAGAAAGCGGATAGGAAAGATTTTACAGATTAATAGGCTCATTGGCATATGGCACTAATCATAGTGACGTAAAGTATTAAATTTTCGCTAGGAAATATTTAGGGCAGAGATTTATTTCTGCGGGCATGGTGTAATTAAGTAGTGATAACAATGCAGAAGTAGCCACTATTCAGTAAAATTGGAGTAGAAGATAGCAATTATGGCACAGCAATTATATGGCAGTACGATGAATGGTGTAGAACAGACGAAGAAAGCAAAAAACCCAAACGGAAGCAAGAAAGGAGCCAACACGCAGCGACTCCAGGAAGCGACGGCAGCCATCATAGGAGCTACGAGCATGGAGGTAAGAAAGGTGTGGCCAACCGGCAGCATATAAGCAAAATGTACACTGCTAGGACAACGGCTTGAGTTTGGCCAATGACAATGCAGATAAGGGTCACCATTAACTCCGCCCACATGAGTGATGTCACATTTCTGACGCCTTGCCTGAGCCGACATTTGTTTACATTCTGCTATTCGGCGTTAGGTGGTGTATTTAATTATGGCAAAGCACACTAGGGCTATCTGCCTAATGGAGGGATGCCTTCGTGGAGGACTTTCTAAGGGAAACTAGCTCGTATACACGTTACACACGGGGAAAACCACGAAAACGTCCATGCAGCCAGCCCGTTCGCGAGATTCGAACCTCGGACAGAAGTACCAGTGTTCAGCGACTTTACCGCTCGGCCGCTGGTGGGCATTCGGCGTTAGGAAGTGCGTTGTTTGAATGAAAAACATTTTTACACTGCAATGTAAATTTGTTCTACTGATACTTTTTTTTTTTTTTTTTTTTTTATTTATTTATTTTCCTTTAAAGTATTATTTCCTTACTGTTCCAGAAGGAATATAAATTTATGTCTGAAACTTTACAAAATTTCGCTCTATATGCATGAGTGTGTATACACACGCATACACACATACATATATTTTCAATATATAATCATATGTAAATTATATTTATCAATATGCATGTGTATGCATATAAATAGTGTGTGTGTAGGCGTGCATTCATTTTTCAGAATGTCAGATTTGTAGCAAATAATCTAGAAAGCTTTTTTCTCTTAATTTTTCACATCTTCACATTCAGTTTTTTTTAAAATAATTAAGATGATTGTATTCATATTTAATATTTATACACAACTTGATTTATCATTTAAAAATGCATTTATTTAATTTTGGATAAAGTGAGTTAATTCCAGTAGTATATGATTTTTAATAATAGAATAACTTCTCTAAAGAAGTTTTTGTTCGTTTTTATAATTTCTTTATAAGATTTACTTAATAATAAATTATTAATTACTTTTAAAAGTTTACTTAATAATATTAGAAATAATTAATCTGTTACTCCTTACACATCTCTTAAATATGTTAACAGAAAATTTTCGTTCAATAGCTTTATAAATTTATTTTATGCAGTATTTTAATTTAATAAGAACTAGTGTTGATAAGTGAATTTCCATTGCTTTCTTTATACATTTAGTTTAGAATTCAGTTTTCAGTGCATGTAATTATTCTCCTTTATGGCCCTCCGTACACAACCCAACAGCGGCTGAGCGGTAAAGTGACTGGAACGCTGATAGTTCGATCTGAGTTGGATTCCAATTGGACAGGCTGGCCGCATGAGCACTTATCTGGCTTTTCACATGTGTAATATGGATATGAGAGTTTTTCCCTTAGAAAATCCTCCACAAAGACATCCTTCCCACATAGACCTTGCATGCTTTCCATAATCAAACAAACCAAACCAACCTTCCAAGCAAAGCAGCTCCTCAAAAGAAATTCTTCATATCCGTCTAGGAAATGACATTCGTTAATGTAATAAATTGTCATCATACACACTAAACCAAACTCTGAAGTTGTTACTAATTATGCTTACAGAAACAAAGTACTTAATACCAGATTTTGTTGATTAATTTGCATTTTCATAAATAGTTAAATAAATTTCTGACCTTTAATAAATACAGTGAACCCTCTCTAAGATGACCACCAGCAGTTCTATATGATTTTAATTTTGTGTAGAGCTTGTCATTTCAAAGAGAAGATGTTCAGTACCAGAATTTGCATATTGAGAAGAAGTAGTCAGTTTCAGAAGTGATCACGAAGAAAAGGTTTACTGTGTTAAAATGATAACCTGTTCCTAACTTTTTTGCAGGGTTTGAATTGGTTTATGTGATTTATGGCAATGCCTCGAGGGCTATCTGCCTAAACAGAGGGGTGCCTTCAGGGAGGACTTTCTAAGGGAAACTGGCTTGTATACACGTTACACATGGGGGAAACCATGAAAACGTCTATGCAGCCAGCCTGTTCGCGGGATTCGAACTTCAGACCGAACTACCAGTGTTCAGCAACTTTACCGCTCGACGCTGGTGGGTCCCTTTTTTTGCAGGGAAGGAAGTGTTTTGTAAGTGTAGGATATAACATATCTAAATAGTCCACGTTAAGATTTAATCTAGGAAATGAATAACGATGAAGCTGAAATTAAAATTGTATAAATTTGAATATCATGCATGTAATGTTAATCTCAAATTTAGTTTCCTGTGATGTGATTTTTTTAATGTAAAGATCAGACTCTGGTATATTGATATATATATATAAACTTTAAATATAGCATGAAGTCTTATATCTGAGTATAATATTGAAAAAAGTTCGACATATGAGAAAATAAATATATGTTTTCTTCACATGTTATGGAATATTCATCCCTGACTTAAGAAAACGTGAAGTTACACAGTTTCAAATCCACCAGAAAAATGTATGATAGTCACAAGTTTGACAAAAGATCCTTTGCTCAAATGATAAAAGGCTTTGGGAATATAGATGCTAATTAGAAATGTGTGCTAAATACGAGGCTATTGGCATCCACAAAAATGCAGTGTATTAATTTTAATACTGTTTTAGGTTCTTACATAGGCCAAGTAGCATGATTTAGTGCCTTTGGTTTAGTGATATTTTTTCCCTTGGTTTGGTTTGGTTTATTTAATTATTCAAAGCACTCGAGTGCTATCTGCTTAACAGGAGGGATGCTCTCGTGGAGGACTTTCAAAGGGAAACTGGCTCTTAAACACATTACACTTGAGAAAAACCATGAAACCGCCCATGCAGCCAGCACATTCGGCAAGATTTGAACCCTGAACTGAATATCTAGTATTCAGCGACTTTACCACTCGGGTGCTGGTGGTCTGGCCCTCTGTCCTATTAAACTAAAATTCATCTATATTTATAAAAGGCCTATCAGAAAAATGCACACACTTTAATAATAAAAGAAAATTCTTTTGCTTTAGTATTGAACTTAATTATAAGTTAATTAAATCATTGATATCATAGGCTATGCTAGGTTTAATAATAAAATTCATGAATATGTACCTGTACAGTTACTTAGACTGCTCTGTCACAGCGGTAGCCATTAACAGCTAGACATATAGCACAGTACTGAGCAGTTATTTGAACAATGTTTGTCGCCTCGACTGCTGCACATTCTGCCATTATTTTTTGATGAAAGACCTCTAGCCTAACCGATTTCTTGTACTACACAATATACCTCAAAGTCATCCAAATCCATTTTGGTTCACTGTCATGTGTTACATGTATGTATGTAGAATACCAACATGTTAAGGAAATATCATATTACATATTACAAAGATAATTCAACTTTGAAACGAATATATAGATATCATCTGTTAAAGTCTCTATGTATTTTTCTGACAGATCCTGTATGTGAAGTTGTACTTTTCATTAGTTCCACCTATTAATTAAATTAGGGGTATTACTGTACAGAATATCTATGAAACTGAACTGATACATTGTCATATCTGTTCATTTGTTTGCTTTTCATATATTTTTTTAATAGTTTTATTTTTTATGTTGCTTTACATGACGTCAATTTAAGCATAAGAAAGCAGAGAACAAAAGAAATTCACACTGAAACTAAATTTAAAATTAGTCTGAAGATTACTGATGTAAAATAAATAGTGGTTAATTTATCAAAATTACATAAGAAGACAAATAAATAATTAGCATATTCAGATATTTATTATAAGTAAAAATTTTATATTCTTAACAGTAAAAATGCATGCATTACAATGTAATTAATTTATTACTTGCAACCACCTCAACCTGACGAGATCTATCTCGTCAAATTTTTAAAATGTGCCAAACTCTAGGAACCATGCTCATAACAATCCTTTAATAGGGCAATGTCGCCATTTTTGTATACATTCTTTGTGTTGTATTTCAAGTTTCAAAATTTTTTATGAACAAATTGTGATATTTTTTGCCTTAATTTTAAAATATGCTCTTTGGAATTTATCAACAATGGAAAAAACTACGGTGGAAATGGAAACAAATACAAAATACAAAATTACAGGAATATAAAATTTTGCCAAAAAATTTCTAAAAGAAACAAAAAGGAAATGCATTTATTTGGTAGATAGCCGATGCTGCTGAAGTTTGTGCGATGCCGAGTCTCTGAAATTATTTAATTTTTTTTCAAGCAAAAATAAACCGCTTGGGAAAAAGAATAAGGCAAAATAATTACAGAAAGATTTAGAGATGAACGTGTTTTATTTCCTTATTTAATAATTAAAATTTATATTTCAAATTACTAAAATATGTTTTCTTTTCATAATTTGATAATGTTAGCCAACCTATGATAGGTATCAATAATTTGGGTATCTATTTAAGAAAAGTTGTAAAAACCATCAACTTGCACCCAATGAATAATTTTTACCTTTTCATGTGTTAAATCCAAATTGAGCTAAGGTGGTTGTGTTAATACGTAACTATCATTAATTTTACAAGTACACTGCATTCTTTTATATACTGTAATATTTAGTTTGTGCTGAAATTATGTAGCGGGAATAGTTTTACTTAAGAGAGAAAATTTTCAATATTACAAGTTTACATTTTGGTTAATTTTTTTTATCTGATAAAAGCAGCATGTTAAAAGTTGGAGTTCTTAAATTTTGTAATAGTACTAAGTATTATATTTTAAATTACTCGATGACTAATCCAGAAATAAATAATTTAATTCTGTATACTCAAAGAAAATCATTTCTGACTGGCATAAAAATCAGAATTTCGAAAAAGTAGTAGAAAAATCATTAAAAATACTTATTTTTAAAACTCTAATGCAATAAAAAGAGGTTAGAATGAAATGTCTGAGTAAAAGATAACTTGTGTTCAGTATGTATATACAGTCATTCTTATGTAAATAAATGTTATATGATTTCTTAGACCTCTGCTTTTCAAACTCTACCTATTAATTCGAGAATTTGATTAATTCACTATAATAAATAAATAAGTTTTAATAAATTATAGACGTCAATATGTTTGTTTTCTGTAACATATACTTTGAACATTTTAATTAAATAATTTTTCATCAATAAAGTGTGAATATATTTTACCTATGATGAAGAGAAATTAACATTTAAAAAAGGAATTATAGACTGAAAGTATTTTGTAAAAGAAGATATCGGAAAAGGAAATTATTGCAATTCATAGAACTTATAAATAAATGTAATAATTAGTATCGTATTGTTCTTATTTGTTAAGAATAGATATTAAATTATTGATAATAGAATGGACTTCTAAATGTGAAGCACTTATGCGAACAATAATACTAATTCATAACATTCTGATCTTGATTTCAGTACTTAATGTAAGTATAAAGCATTATTGACAGCTTACTGGAACTCGTATTAAATAGTTACAGTGCCATCTTTGTCCAATGTATTTATTACAAGATAATGAAATATAATCTGGATTTTAATTCAAAACTCTTTTCACATATCTTTAAAAGCCCAATTTTAACTGGTACTTTTGTGTTATCGGGACAGGATTCAGACATGTAATGTATATATCCACGAGTGGTTTTGGTTTCATTTTAGTTTAGTATGGCAAAGTACACTAGGTCTATCTGCCTGTGGAAAGGGATGCCTTTGTGGAGGACTTTCTAAAGGAAACTGGCTGGTATACACTTTACAAATGGGGAAAGCTGTTTTAGATCCAGCATATATAGTTTTTGCAAGCAGTAAAGTCTGTTTTTTTTATAAACTTTTGAGGAAAGTTATTTATTTTTAGTATTTCTTTAAATTGTTCGAATGCAGTAGGCCTTCGAATTATATTTCTCAACGGAAAGTTTTTTTGAGCTGAACAATATCTGAACCAAGAAACACGTTCCCATCTAGTATCAGTTTTTTGTTCTGCGTTTAAGAAACATGATGTTGTTTTAAAAAACTATTTTCTGTTTGACAGGAACTATCTTTATGATTTCATCTTCTATATCAATGGGTCAAGAGATTCTACTTCAGAAACTTTGACAGCATTAACATTAGGAAACGTACCATGTTTTTGTCTAACCTAGATGTACAGTTTGGTCTTTTCTTCATCGTCCATTTTTTTTTAACATATGTTGAATTTGTGTATTTAAATCACTCAAATGGTCATATTGAAATTGTTGCATGTGATCCAGAGGTACCAAAGCAAAATTTTACAATGTTCCATGGATTAAGGATGATAAGACGCTTCCTGCTGCTGGAATGAGGAACGATAAAAAAAAAAGGTCCCCCTTTTTTTTTAACTAAGAGACGTCTTTTCTTAAAAAGAGGTATTATCAGCTAATTTTCTTAAGATTCTTCTAAAATGAGCCAGTCTATTTTTGGTGCATTTCTTTATGGGGATGTTTCCTTTTAGAAGATCTTTAGAAGATGATCTAATACCGTATTCAGAAACGGATTTGATGATCTAAAGTTCGGACACTTTTTTTAGAATAGCTACTTTTGCTCTTCGTGTTTCCTTGGAGTTTTAGCAAGCTACATTTCGAGACATTCTGAATACAATGGGCTCCTCTTCCTGCAAAGTCAGATTCTCTTGATTTTGCAGTGTAGTTACGCAACGCAGCAAAGCGAAGTACGATGTTTTCAGGACGAAATCTTAACTCAGAGTGGGTTAGTTTCGGTTTCGATACCATTTGATTGGATAATTAATAAAGCTTTAAAACAATTATTGACTGAAAGCTTATATAATGTATTTTCGCCAGAAGCGTTATATAAAAGTGCATATTTTTATTGAAGGAACACTGAATCGTAGAAATACTGATGACGTAGTAGAACGTGCATCCATAATGAAGCGGAAGAATTCTGATTGAGTAGAATGCTAAAATGTTGAATTCGCTATGACTAAGAACTTGGCAGTCAAGGCAAAATAAATCTTAATTTTTTTTTTTTTTTTTTTTTTTTTCCCAGTTCGTATTTGTGGCCAAAATTTGTTAAATATGTAGTCAAAAAAAAATTATTTTGTTAAAAAAATGAATACTTTTTCCTCTTCATTTTAATTTTCAGATCGTGCATTCGGCCTGCAGTCAATTTGAGTTTGAGACTACTGCAGTAAAAAACACAGAACATAGAATTTTTTTAGACTTCTGTTCCCCCCCCCCCGCACGCACACACACCTTGTTGTGAGAAGTTGTCTGAACTCAAGAAGAAATTTTAAGAATGAGATTGCACACTCAACAGGTGGCTATGTTAAATCAACAAGAAATGGGTCTAATGAAAAAAATTTCTGGGAATTTATTATTTTTTAGAAATTCTCTGAGGTATTGTGCTTAAATTCAAATTTCACAAGAAAGCATTTTACTGTGAAATCTATGAAGTGCATTATTTCTGTTCTTGAGTAACACATACTCTTCATTCCAATATTTTATGGTACTTACTCCAGGATTAAACTTCTGAAGAACACTTTAAGTAACAACAAGATTATTGTTCTATTGGAGGCGCACCGTCATTGACTGTCATTACACAAAATTCTCTGTAATGTGTTTTATGCCATTTTTACAAAACAAATGTAGCTCTTATTATATAGAAATCTCTCTCTCTTTTGTCTTCCATAGATTTGCGAAATTTAAATAGTTTTTATGAGGATCAAACAAGTAAACGATTTAAAAGTATAATGATCATGGCGACCATGAATGCAATATGCAGGAACCATCCGGATCGATATGTTTACCAAATAAGGTGGGTGGATGTGGTGCATTCAGATCAATTGTTAGAAGTGCATTCTTGACGCCCCTTTATCTGGTGCATTGTTATACACCTGATCCAATTTGATAGGTCTAAATGTAATGGCATTTCGTTTTCTATTTACTAAAAGTTTTATCATCTTTCTATTGAAACTGTTAACTGAACTGTTCGTTCTTAACTAACGAATGTCTTAAATTTGCATTTGATTATTATCATTTTTTCTTTCAGATGATGAAGCAGGAAATTAAAAAAAAAGGAGCTTCTGGTTATAAGTAAGTAGTTATAGAAAGTTTAAGTAGTTAAGTTTGGCTTTTTAAACCTGTTTCGTGCGTAATACATATTTGTGGTTCAATACCAAGCACTTTTATCGTGCTGCCTTTTATCAGGAAAACTGCTGCGAAATTTGAAGGACAGAGTAATATTTCAGTCCATGCCAGATCAGCCAAGATGGAAAATAGTGTCATTTCAGCCAACTTAAAGGAAGAGGTACCATCTTCGGTCACCGAACGCCTGCCATCCTAAGACTTCGCAGTTTTCCTCTTTTTCAAGTTATCCATCGAAATGTCCGATTTCTTCAGTTTCTTCGCACATTTGGCGATAGCTTGCCAAACTTGGAATATTAATTAATTAAAGCACTCCTTTCTTACAGAGTAGACAAACTGTATTTTCTTCAGTTTCCAATTTAGAAATGTTTCTACAACAGTTTTCCCGTTTAATTTTCAAATTCTCAGTTAGCTCTTCATCCCATCCTACACCTCTCTCCCATAATTCTTGAATTAGAATCTTCACTATAATTACAAGTGGTGTAATTAATCCCATAGGGTCATAAATTTAACATACTAATTTCAAAATGCTTCTTTATGTGTTCTGTCTATCGTCTAACAATGGCCAAATAGGAGAAAGGTTAAAACTAAATTCATCTGCTTCGGTGTTCCAAACAGTACCTTCAGTGGTACTATACACTTTTTAGAAATAGAATGATTTTGAAATCCTGCTTCATTCCAGATTTTCAGCAGATTCTTTGAATTATTTCGCCATTTTCTCAGATTCATAGCTGCCTTTGATAAGATAAATTTTGTGTCTGTAGACTTCTTTCGGGATTGAGAATGTAGAATTGCTCCTGTCAATAGATCATCGACATACATAAGCATTCATTCAACATCCTTTATCCTTCTTTATTCGAATCCTTATATTTATTTGTGTTGTATTGTCTTTGCTAAGCGGAAAGGGCTAGAAGTCACTCAGTGGGACTTTCGTGATTTGGTAAATTTTCAGCTTCCAGATGTCAACCCATCAAACCGTAGAAATCTCTTAATAATTCCGATCGGCTTCCGCTAGGCAAATCTGTAAGAAAGCCTTTCCGATATCAGCTACGAAGGCATTTTATTTCCTTTTGAAATTTAGAAGTAGATCCAAAATGTTAAGGTACACATTTGGTCCCTTTGATACCTGGTTAGCTCTTTGGACGAAGCATCGTAAACTACTAATTAAAAAAAAAAAAAAAAAAAAAAAAACACCTTCTATTTCAGGATTTATTTCCTCTATTAGTACTTTCAGCTAACTGTTCATTTGTAATCCTTTTATATTCTTCTTAAAGATATTAATTACTCTTAAATCTTTTCCTTAAACTGAACAATCTTCGTTTTGCAATATTAAAATTATCGACTAATTTTGTTTCCATTTTAAATGGTAATCTAACTTCATATCTTTTATCCTTTTTTCTGTTTCAAATTGTTTCATAATATTTAACGAAATATGTTCAAACCGAGATTGAACACATAAACTATCAATTTACCAAAGCCTCTTCAGATCCCTATTTATTTGACAGTCTGTGAACCAACCCATCATTAATCCTCTCTTATTTGTTTTCGTAGCCATGCGCAAAGGCTGTTTGAGCCATTGTTACACATATACAGCCATTACTACACATATATTCACTGTGGTGAACAATAAATGTTTAACCTTGAACACATATTCCAAAATCTTCACGGTGGTTAAATTTTTGCTCATATTTTCGTATCCATCGATTTTATTTACCAAACGTATTCCGCGCCTATTAGAACTTCAAGCAGTTTTGTACTGTCAGCAAAATATAGGTCGGATTCACTATGGCGGCATTTTAACATTTTTCTATACTAATCTGTCCAGGACGCAAACATATGCATTGATAATTTTCTTTGTGATTAACGTTTCAAGTTCTAATCATTTCTTAGAATCATTACGCTTTTAACGCATTGAAGTATTATCAAATAATACTCCGATCATTTTTTTATCTATATGTAAGGTGTTACATTTCTCACGGGGCATGTTTGTAATAAAATTAAATGTGAATCTTTTACTTACTTGCAAAATGATACAGACGAAACTGGCGTTGGGGATTTACGGTCATTTCTTTTATATTAACACATTCATTGGGTGAATTTTCGGTTTGTAAGTTTATTTACTTGAAGATTCATTGAAGCAAATGCTCTCGTGATGATAATTACAATTACATTTTCTACCTGAATTTAATTTTTATCTACAATTAACACTCAAAAAGGACATTTTTGTAGTATTTAAAGCAACGACCTTCGACTTTTAGCTTGTATCTTTCTTCCACTGGCGCGTGACATTCGCATTTAAATGAATCATGATTCGCATCACAGAGTTCACAGTTAAATTTTACACTGGTTGAAAATGCAGCTGTTAGTTGATTAATGCGCCTAAACTTGTAGAGACGTTCGGTTATTTGGAAACAGAAGACATGAAAAATGAGCAATGCCCTCGCCGGGAATCGAACCACGGACCTCTCGAATACGCGTCGAGCTTGCTGGCCCCTACACCCCGAAGGCATGTTAAGAAGGCGGGAGAAATACCTTATAAACTGTTTTTTGATTTATTTCTTTCTTAAAATAATTCCTAGAAATTTTTTAGATTTCTTCGAATCGTACAAAAAGCTGGAAGCTTAGCGACATTCCGTTTCAATTTTTAAGAATTCAGCTAATTCTAAAACATCGAATTCTGTTTTTAATTTCCTTTTCCTCAACTGTATTCTAAAGCTCTCTCTTCCGGAATCAATTTCGTTAAAACAGTTAAAATTTCGTTATGTAATAGATGACCGCAACATCCCGCAGTATATTTTAAGTTTTTATTATCGAATATTAGTTTTTGCTTCATCGTATAATTTCCGAAGAACACGCACGCTTCACTAGACCTAGGCTTAGTAGCTTAGTCATATGAATGTTAATTACGATGTCGTTTCTTCCGAAACATTCATTTAGCAAAGGAATGCTTTTATTGTAATTTTCGGTCGTTAGAGCAACTCCTTTAATTGCATTCAGCGCAATTCTTCCTAATAAATGTTTCAGGTATGACAATTTTTCAACGTCAGATAAACTTTCGTTTTTATGATGAACTTTTAAACTGACTCCAAAAATCAAGCCACATGCTTACATCAAAAAAAAATTGTTTATTAAAAGTTTCGGCAATGTTACGGTATTTCTTGCACGGATAGCGTTTGATTCACTAGCCCCATTAGGTACCAAACTCATAATAGAATCTGAATTTCCTGAAAGCTGTTTTAGTCGTTTAGAAGCCTTGCCCTTCCACACAGCTACCACTTCTTATTTTGATAATTTTAGTTTCTAATTCAAGTTCTTCTTCACTCAATACAATGTCACTATTCAACTGATTGAGTAAATCTCGACTTCAAAAATTGAGGTCATTGTATTAAAATGCTGATTATATATATATTGTCATTGTATTAAAATGCTGATTATATATATATATATGTATGTGTGTGTGTGTGTGATGTACCAGCTTTTGTCCGGAATAAATAGATTGGTGAAGAATCATAGTTGTAGTCGTAGCTTAAATTATCAGACGATAAGTTAAAAAAAAACAGGATCCATTTATTATTAGTCAGGAGAAATAGCAGTTACAAAAATCATATTTCCGGAGTAAATAAAAAAGAATTACTAATAACTTTTTGTGTGAAGTTTACTGCATCGTTACATCAAAGAAAAGACCCCGATATTCCTTTGCGAGTCCTTTTATAGCCTCTGGAAAGGCGGAGCTTACAAGAAATGACGTCAGCCATTCCAGTTCGCTTTAAATATTTCCAGAACATTCTATAACTGTACGTGTAGAAAAGGCGGGAAAAACAACTTGACTACGGGGCTGTGTATTTAATTCTACGTACTTTCAAATAAGAGACCGTCGCCATTAAAAATGAAAAGAACATACAGTTAGAATTTTAAGTGTATTCTTGACTATGGAATTTTATTATTACATATATATATATATTTTGTCCAAAGGGGCTTTGTTCTTGAAGGACTATTGTTTTCGTTCTGCGATTTTGCGTTGAAAACTTTAAAAGGCTGTATCACTTTTCAAATCGTTGCGACCAAATACTATCGCCATGTATTATATTTGAAGGAGTTAAATAATGAAGAATCTGCATAAATGTATATATGTTTCTATCATTGTGATAAAACAGCGGTACCTAGAGTCATCCAATTACGTATGTTTCTATCATTGTGATAAAACAGCGGTACCTAGAGTCATCCAATTACGTATGTTTCTATCATTGTGATAAAACAGCATAAATGTACGTATGTTTCTATCATTGTGATAAAACAGCGGTACCTAGAGTCATCCAATTTTGAATGACGTAATTCTACTGCGAATATGGGGGTCTGAAAGCCTAAATTTGGAATTTGTTTTATTATCGATTTCATATTTTGTAAAACTTGAGCGAATATTTGATTAACAAACTCAATGATTTAAAAGCGAGCAATGGCAGCACTCTACGGAGGGGGAGGGAAGACCTTTTTATCTCCAGCGCGCGCGCGGAATTGTGTATCGGAAATTCTAAAGATAGTCTCATTTTAAAATTATTTTGCGACATTGCTGTTGAGCTGAATTTTGTGGTTTAAGTGCAAAGAAATATTTATTAAATATTTAATAAAAGATATTTAATAAATAAAGGTAACACACAAAACGTTAAAAAAACGCCCCTTTGGACGTAATTTAAAATCTGAAACCTTTCAGATCTTTTTTTTTAAAGTAAAAGTAGGCTTAACTGCTAAAATGCGTGGGCCGGTGGCGACGGTCCATTTCGGGGGGGGGGGTCGGTCCCCTAGCTTCGCTTTTTTTTCTCCGCTCGCTGGTCTTCAAGGGGGACTTAATTTGAAGCTAAATGAACTGAAAAGAAAATACGAGGCATAGTCATAACTGTTTTGCTTCCATACAACAAATTATGAAGCAGAAAAGCTGTGACTAAGCATCTGATATTAAACTGCTCATCTAATATTGAACTATATCTCATTTGTCATTCAAAACTTCTGTGCGTACGTAGCAATTTTTTATATACAATAGCAATTTTATACATACACACTCCAAACGAAGAAATTCCTCTACTTTTTTTAAATCATATCACCAGCATTTTTTAAAAAGCAATTTTTTAGAACAATATAATTATAACGACTACTGAAAGTAATTTAATTAATTTAAATTAATAATTCATATTCAAAAATATTTTTTTCCCTCCTGTGCAGAAATTTGGATGTTTTAAACTTGTTAGCTTCAGGAGAAGAATCTTCTGACAAATCAGACGAAGAAGAAGACCCTAAGTTGAAGATGAAGCCAATAGTTGTTCTAAAAAGACTGACTGGTAATTTCATCTTATATCCTCTTTTACATTTGTCTTGCGTAATTATTTTGAAATATTTATTTAAAAAAAAAATAAAAGGAGAAAGCTTTCCTGCTTTTCAGTTGACGAGTAACTGAAACTATATACTATATTATGTACAGGATATGCACATGTGGCATATTGAAATAAGCACAAAATACTCACATTTTAATTAAAGCGATTAAAAAACTATGCATAATGAAAATAAATGGAAACATGTACAGAGTTTTGTTGACGAGTAACTAAGCGACGCCTAGTTACCATCCACGGTAGAAACATCGAGTCAGGTCTTTTCAAGCAGTCACTTGTGTATGTTTTTTTTTTTTTTTTTTTTTTTTTTTTTTTTTTTTTTTTTGGTAACCGTAAAGTTAACAGAAAATACAATATCGCAGTTTGATGTAATGTTAAACCAATAAAGGATATGCAAATGACCTGTCAAAATAATTAGAAAATTATGTCCAATGTGATGCTTATGCATACATATTTCTAATTTCTACGAGAGTCATATAGTCCACAGAGCAATAAAATCTGCAATTTCCATAGCCATGAACGTGCAGCTGCTGAATCACTTTGGTCACACTGTTGGTTGCCAAATCACTATGTAATACACCCTGCTAGTAAATTAATTCTAGTAATTCCCCTGGCATACTTTAAGTAAAATGCAGCGAAGACCTGGTGTTTCGATCTTCTTCAAGAATCTCTTAAGAGAAAACATTTGCGAAATCTACAGGTTTTTTGTGCGAAATATTTTCAAAGAACCTTTTGTTAGTTCGATGAAGATAATCGGCTGTTAACTCAATTTTTAGATCAGCATGAATGTTTTTATTTCTCACAAAAGTGAGGAGCTCGATCCTGAGCATCTTGTTTTGCAATCTCTGAAGAGTCCGAATGTCCTTTTTACTCGCATTTGCCCATGTGGGGAAAGCGTAAGTAAAAATCGGCTTAGACCGAGATGTAAATATGTCTCTTTCCCCTGTTCAAATACTAAGCTTCTCCTTCAGTAGTGGGTATAGTCTAATGGTGACTTCTAAAGCTTTGTTTCGAGCTTTACTAATATGAGTAGTCCAAGTAAACGAGCGATTTAGCATGACTCCCAAGTAGTTTGCTTGATTCAGTCTTGAGACTTGCCGCCCGAAGAGGGTGATGTTATTACTGAGAGTGTCTTTAGTTGCGATATTTTCTAATAAGTAGAACTTGGGATTTCTCCGGGTTAATTATAGTCGTCCATTTGGCGAGTTACTGTTCAGTTTCAGGAATGTTATTCTGGAGTTTCACAACAGCCTGATTTGGCCTTCGAGATTTCACAAGTATTGCCGTGTCGTCTTCGTAGCAGGCGAGTTAGACATTTTGGTCTATCCTGAAATTAGGGAAGTTGATGTCATATAATATATAGAGGATTGGACCAAGGATAGACCATTGTGGGACGCCTCCTTAAATAATCCGTATACTTGAAATACATTCACCCTGTTTTACAACATGTCAGATGCGGTTAAGCTTTGGTCATGTCTAGTATCAGGATAGCCGTCCTCATCTTGTGCAGGGCGCTACTCAGTGATTCGCACCAGCTGAGCGCAATCTGTCGGCAGAAATAGTAATGAAAATTGAAAAATTAAGTGAATAGACCTTCAAAAGCGTTAGGAGGGACCGGATTGGAATTAAAGCCATTAACTAAACAAGATAAATCTTTGTGAATGTGAAAGCTTTCCATTTCTAACTTAAATTCTTGGGGAGTTTATAATATATCTTGTCAGTGTGGTTTGAGATATATCCGCTAAACTAAAAGAGAATAAAGTTTCACACCAAGGAACACGAATCTTACATTCGAAAAGGCGAAATTAACAAGTTTTCGACAGCTAATCATAGTTGGAAATTTAATTATAATGTAGACTTTGGATGTACAAAGATTATTAAAAAAAAAAAAAAAAAAAAAAAAAAAAAAAAAGCTTCTTCTATTTGGTGAATTGGATATTCTTGAAGCTTTTCACATTCACAAAGATTTGTCTTGCTTAGTTAATGACTTTAATTCAAATCCAGTGCTTCCTAAAGCTTTTAAAATTCTATTAAGTTTTCGATTTTCGTTACTATCTCTACCGACAGATGGCTCTACCTTCTCGTTCGCTTTACTCCTGTTGAGCATAAATGCAACTTTGGCTTTACCTTCGTTACAAATTTCTTTGCTCCTGAGCTGAGGAACCTGTAGCTGTTTGCCCTCGAAATCCATAAAATCTTGACTAACATCTACGCCACACAAGGTTTTTGCTTTGCTAATTTTGTGTATTAAGGGGACTCATACACCTTAAAACCCATAAGATGTTCGAATAGGTGACTGTTGCAAGAATCGGAATAACTTATTTATTTTAAAAGCAATTACTACCACCTTTTTAGAGCTGACTACATAATATAGCTGCTTTTTGAAATAGTAATCAGAAAGTTTGTGTTGCCACAAATATTTTTATAATTTAATCCGCTTCGTGACAACATTTTTCGTCATGTTTCCAACTTGCGCGCACAGTTTAAAACATTCTGTTTCATAATTTAATTCCATATTTAATATATAGCTTTTATAACATTTGGAAACTACTGTGAACCTAAAATTCTAAAAATTTCACGTTAAATTTTTATTTTATTTTGAGTTGAGTTTATAAAATGTATTTTATTAACAAAATTTTTAATGTTTTCGTCCATAAAATTTTTCATTATTAAAATATTGATCAGATTGTTGGTTCAGTTAGAAAGTAGTGCCCATGTAAAGAATTCCATCCAATTTCAAGTATGTACCATTAGCTATTTTTAAAATATCGTGCGCGCAAGGTGGAAACATGGCGAAATATTTTGTCACAAAGAGGATTAAATTACAAAAATATTTGTGGCAACACAAACTTTCTGGTTACTATTTTCCGAAGCAGCTGTATTATGTAGTCAGCTTTAAAAAGTTGGAAGTAATTGCTTTTAAAATAAATAAAATATCCCAATTCTTGCAAGTCACATATTGGAAGGTCATAAGGGGTTTAAGGTGTATGAGTCCCCTTAACCTTATCTTCACTACTACTGTATGAAATCTACGACTCTGGCTTTCAGTTCCATTTTGACGCGAAATGATTTCTTAGCTTATGCTATTATTATCAGCAACACTGATAAATAAAGAATGTTTAGAAAACGCCGCCAGAATTCTGCGTTTTTATATCCCTTGAGGAAAATTATCTATAATGTCAGACTACGAGAATTAAAATTCAATAAAAGGAGTAGCAATTGAGTAGTTTGTGGTTCAAAAGAATACCTTGTTTTCGATTACTGAAAAAAAGTGCTTAAAAGAGTGAAAGGAAACAAGCCGGTTTGGAAGTTAAAAAAAAACTTTTTGCGCAATGTTGTAAGATTCATCTTCATTTTGGTTCAAAATTCTTTCAAAATCATTTATACCTAAAAACTAGTGTGTTTAGGTGCTTTTATTATTATTATTATTATTATTATTATTATTTATTGTTATTTATTATTATTACTTTTAGAGAATGATATAGTGAACTTAAATAACAAGAAAAGAGCAAGAAAAGAATAGCGGATTTGGTGAAAAATGTTTGAAGATTTGAATACCATAAAACTGTAATTGTACTATTTCTGTAAGCTCAATGTAAAATCAATAAAGCTCAATGTTTGTAAGCTTTTACTATTTTTTCTACTACACCCTGGATACTTTTTGATGTTGCATGTCTTTCTTGTGACATGATTTTTGCATTTGAATTTGATATTTGATAATAATGTAATGAAAAGAAGGGGGAAAAACCTTACTTTTCTTAAACACGGCGTACAGGAATAATAACTGAATTCAGAATGTAGGTGTAAGAGTTGTGAATTGCATTTATCTAAAAGTATTTATGTCTTTCCTTTTTGCATTCGAAATGTATCTTAAAGCATGCTGATGCTTAAAACATGCTCCCATGTATGAACCATTTTTTTATGAATTAGCCGCGCGAATATCATTCTGTGAGTGTTACATTAAAATATTACATAACTAGCAGCTTCGCTGCCAGCCTTCGAAATGTATCGGGAGAATGGCTGAAGGGAACAACACCAAACGTTAAATTTAAAAACTGCATAGAATTTGACTCTGCAGAAAAACTTCATAAAAAAGTTATTACGTATAACAAAATTACAATGAAATAAGCAATATTCCTTAATACAAATATTAATTATCCTAATAAATAAATTAACCAACTTCCCTTTGCAAAATCTTAAGAACTCAAATGATATAAAGGAGGTTAAGAACTTTGTTTCCTAAAAAATCACTCAAAACTTTTCAATATCTTAAAAGCAGTGAAATGAGCAATAAAAAACATAAAAGAATACAAAAAACAAAAAATTCTGAAAAGGAAAGTATAATTAATGATATCTAACTTATATTTTCCAAGAGAAAAAAATTACGATGAAATAAGCTATATCTCTTAATATGAATATTAAGTATCCTAATAAAAAAATTAACCAACTTTCCATTGAATAAAAAAAAAATCATGCAAAACTTTTCAATATCTTACAAACAGTGAAATAAGCAAAAAATAGCATGAAAGCAACTAAAAAAACATAAAATTCTGCGCAGAATTTTACTCTACAGAACAACTTAAAAAAATCAATAAAAATGTATTATATATATAAAAAATGACAATGAAATATGGCAATCTCTTAAAAACAGTGACATAAGAAACACGATGAAAAATTGTTGCTAAACCCATATTTCTAAAAGAATGAAACCATTCAAAATGGTGTGATTTCATCAAAAATCTATCAACAAAAATAAGACGGGAAAATTGTTGCCAAAATCACATTTTTAAAGACGTGAGATGTGAGAAGTGTACTCGGAAGCTTCATTTAAAAAAATCTTTTAAAAATACAAAATATTATCATTTTTCCAAAATTCTTTTTGTAAAAGCAGTCGCAAGGATGAAAGTTTAACGTGTCCAAAAATCAAAGAAAAATAAACTGTACATTTTTAAAAATAAGCTTTTTTAGAAAAAATCCCGCTGAAAATGTATTAAGCTCCCTCTGTTAAATAAATTCGTATTTAATCGATTTATTGAAACACGAAATTTATTTTAAGTTCGTAAAATAGCTAAGTGCCTACGTTTCATGACGATGTGAAAATGGAGTGTGTAGAGTAAAATCTCGCTTTCCTATAGCCCATTATGTCTTAAAATGACGCGATTTCGTCACAAAACATGAAATTAAAAAAAATTCTAATTCGAATTTCGAAAAAATTGCTTCGAGGTGCACTGGCTCTTGTCTAGATGCACCTATGTACCAAATTTCGTAGCCGTGGGTCTATTAGCTCACGCGCAGCGCGAACGAAAGACACACACACACACACACAGACTCTTTCTTTTATTATATGTAGAGAAGAAAATTAAAAATAAGTCATTACTGCACTGTTTATACAAAAGTAGTTATACAGAAGATTTCCATAAAGTAGTTCGAGGGAAGAAATCACGCCAACAGTCTCATAAAACTCTTAAGTGAGCACCTGATCTTTGCTCTTACAAAAGTTAAGTAGAATTGCAGATTCTACGTAAGAGCGAAGATCAAAGGCCCACTTAGAGTTTCAGGAGATTGCTGGCATGTTTTCTTCGCTGGAACTACTTTTATGCGAAACCTTCCGTATAACTAGTTTTGTATAATTACCGCCCAGATTTTTGCAGAGTACTTGATCTTCATTACATCTCTTTTCAGTAAATTTACATTTTTATGTTATGCAATTCCAAAAATAAGCTTCGAATAGGATGAATATTTGCACATTCTATTGAATTGCCTGGATCTGAAGAATTTCTTTTACTTTCAAATTTTTACCTTATGTCTGCATAACCTGCATTTATTCCATTCGTCTTCTTATTATTGATAGGAAAAATTAAAGTTACGTGAGAGATTTGGAATACTGAAGTTCATATGAATGTTGAGTACTGGGAACAAATCCGGCATTCTGTCATAATTGAGTAATACTCTGAATAATAAAATTTTAAGAAAACATCAGTTTCATTCACGCGAATAAAATAAATACATTTTCCAAAAACACATCCAGGAAATCTATCACAAGTGTAAACATAAACGATCTACAAATATATTTTTAAGTATTTAAATAACTCATAAGCTGAAGATAAACCAAGAGAAAAAGTATCGAGAATTCATTGGCATATATCAACAGCAAAGATAAAATAGTTTCCAATAACAAAGAGAAAACAGTTTCCAAGTGTTTAAAAGAGTATCGAGAGCACACTCTCTCAAAGCGTTTGCAAAAAGCCAAATACATCACAAATTCATAAATTTTATGGAACATGACATTATTTAAAACTTTTCGTTCTGATATAGGAAAATACAGATTAAATTATTAAAAGTGGGCATTTTGTACGTGTTTTTAAAAAAATAAATGTATACATTTTTAGGGAAATTTTGCATTCTATTTTGGTAATAATACTGATAAGTTAGAAACTTTTTCTGTATTGAACATATGTGTCTACGAAATTCTTTGCAAAAAGCAGATAGTTAATAATCATTTCGATACTTCATTAGAAATCAAGTATTATAGATGAAAAACAATTTAAAATTAACCAAGAGTACAACGGAGCACATGTATAAACTATTTTGCTAACCAGTTATGAACGTTTAAGTAAGATATATCCAGAATCTTCAAAATTAGTAATGAAACGTTCAGTTTAACGTTGAGATTTTACTAAAGAAGTCTCTGTAATAGTAAAATGCTCGTTCAAATTGTACTAACAGAAGGAAAAATGTGCCTTTTTTATAATATTCGCATGATATGTAATAAAAATGAAAGCATGGCGCCGGTTCAGCAATGTAATGCAAGGTGTTAAGAAGTAAGGAAAGGTTGTAAACTGAGTTTTTGTCACATACGAAGGGTACTTGAAAAGCGAAAATTAGCAATATATTAGCACAGGTCTAGGTAACAAATTTTCAAAAATAATCAAGTGGTATGAAAATTAGTCAAAAAGCACAACATGTACAAATGTTTCTTCGCAATAACTTATGAATGTTTTTGTTTCAGTAAAATGAAGTCGGAAAGTACAAATTTGGTAATGAAACACTCATTTCAGCCTTTGAGATTTTATCAAAAAGTGCAATAAACACATGTATGCGTTAGTAAAATTCTACTTGAAAAATGAGCATTTAGGGGAAAACATGACTTTCTTCTCATAGTCACTTAATATGTAATACAATAAGTTAAAATATAACACTGGTTCATCAATACAATATATTACTTATGTACGGTTAGTTGTTCATTTAGAATATGATAAAGAAGAAACTTTTGAGTCAAAGAGAAACATATTTACAAAACAATGGTTCTTAATTTCCTAGTCATTTAAATCAAGATGCTGATGTTTCTCATGAATGTCAGATATTTTCTTAGACATGTTTCTAATGAAATTAGTATATAAACTTCTTTTAAGAAAGAAGTAGACTTCATGAGAAAAATCTATGACAGTGCAAGTCAGTGATTCTTGGTAACTTCGAGAAAATATTCTTTATGAGCTGGGTTAACCGTCTCTATTCCCATAGTATACTAAGATAAAAAAATTCCATTTCTTTTCTTAATTTTCTGATTCAGCGTGGTAGTGTTATTGAATCCAAACGTGCAAAACGTTATTAAATCAAACAATATATCTATTTAATAAAAATTTATTCCCAAATCTTTACATGGCAATGTAAAAGATAAATAAGAAAATATTTGAAAATTCAATGATTTGCAGTGGCCGTAACATTAAAAATTGGTAATAAGTTTTCAAAAGGTTTATGTAAACACGATAACATCATAGTCATCCGCAAATAACTCCCATCGAAACTGAAAACTTTATGCACAAAATTTACTTGGAATGCAGGAAAAAAGAAACATTAGAGGATTCAAAATGAAGATACTTTCCGGAATAAAATGTACAGTATTTCAGGAAGAATTCACTTAACTTCTAACTTGGTTGTAATGAGCATATGTGAGACACGAAATGCATTCGGATGTGAATAAAAATAACAAACATTTAACTATCTGGCAATGAATCAAATTTCATTGGAAATGAAATGTCATGAAAAGCAGAAATATATATTGGAAAAATTTTCACTTTTAATATTTTAAGACGAAAAATCTCCACTGTTATTTCGTCTGTGGGAAAACCCATGTTAATTTCAAAATGTAGTTAGAAAAATTACACTTTGAGTTTAAAAACGTGAAAAAAAATTCGTTTAGATTTTTTAGGTAGAAAAAGTTTCACTTTAAATTTTTTAGGAAGAAAAATCTCCACTTTTATTTTCTCTATGGGAAAACCCATGTTAAATTCAAATTGTAAGGGGAAAAATTTACACTTTGATTTTGAAAAGTCGAATAAAATTCATTTAGATTTTTTTAAGGTCGAAAAAGTTTCACTTTAATGTTTTTAGGGAGAAAAATCTCCACTTTGATTTTGTTTATGGGAAAACCCATGTTGAATTCAAAATGTAAGGGGAAAAATTTACACTTTGATTTTGAAAAGTCGAAAAAAATTCATTTAGATTTTTTTAGGTCGAAAAAGTTTCACTTTAATTTTTTTAGGGAGAAGAATCTCCACTTTGATTTTGAAAAGTCGAAAAAAATTCGTTTAGTTTTTTTTTTTTTTTTTTTTTTTTTTTTTGGTGGAAAAAGTTTCACTTTAATTTTTTTAGGAAGAAAAATTTTTTTTATTGATTACGATATACTTCATTCTCGCTCTAACCTTTTTTCTTTTGAGTTGTAATATTTCTGAACCTGAATCTTCAGAAAACGAAGTCATTCTGATATATTAAATTCCTTCTAAGTGTAGAATATAGTCTTCAAACAGAATATTTTAGTATAAATAAATGCATTATAGACAAAAAATGAAATTAAAAATACTTCATTATTTTTCAGGCCCTATTCCTGAAACTGGTTAAGGTTCTTACTCCTGACTTATCCCATTCGGCACATTTTCAGAAAAAAATATTCATTTCTTGTTCATGTTTTCCATACTCTGACAATTTTTTTCCCTTCTTATATGTTATATTTCACTATTGCTCTTTGGCTTGGTAGGAAGTTTTTTGATGGATATTGCATACCTCTCGTATGCGTCTGCGGCTGTTCTAATAAATTACATTACCAACTAGTGTAAATAATATCTCTAGATATATAGTATTCTCTTGAATGTTTGCTTACTATGTAAATTTGTGAAGCATTTCTGTTTGAATACTTGCATTTGAATTTTTCTTTTTAAAATTAATTCATACTAAAATGTATTAAAGGTTCATTTAAGTTACCAACGCTGGACCATGATATGGAGTTCATGTCAATATTATATATTTTGTATGGTACTTATGCAAAAATGTTTCTCATGTCTGTGAAAAATTAAATATCAGATGTACTCAAAGAGCTGTAAGAACTCTAAGTAAAGTAATGTCAGTTTGAAATGCGTATCTTCAGTTAAATTGAATATATTGAAGTTACGTTGTATTATTATTTGGAAATTCATGTCAATATTCCCTGTTATGTAGGATTTTATTTGCTATGTATCATAACTTAAATCATTCTCAAAAAGCTGTAAGAGTTCAGTGTTTGTCAATTTGAAATGCATATCTTAAGTTAGAAGGAATATATTAAAAAGCTTTGAGACTTGTAAAAATAATGATCGAAAAATATATATATATATATATTCCTAGCTGAGAAATTTTTATATTCTAAGTTTGAAAAAAGATGACAAAGTTTCACTTCCGTGACTTAACATTAATTCTGTGTCCAGACATCCTTTCTCTTTAGATGTTTTACACAAATACGGCTCTATAGTGAATTTAAAATATTACATTACAATGTGGATATTCTTCTCTGTAGTTAAAAATTCTGTGTTAAGTTCAAATATAGCAGTGTTTATGAAGGTCTGCGGTAAATGGTAGGATCACATTAAGAATCCGGGTGAAGTTTTCCCATGATAGAAATCAAAATTTAACGTATGTTCGGTGATTTAAATACAATGTGTACGAGAAAATCCAAGATATTTTTGTAAAATATTTCAAAGAGTCAGTCTATGTTAGTAATATATCTGAAACCTCCTGCTCAATTAAAAGGAGTGTTCTGAATGTATTCATGTAAATGTCTGTAATGTAAAATAATAGGAAATGAAATGCTGTTGGTACGTATTAAATTGTGGTAGACAATAATAAGAAATTTCATATTGTTTCGTATGTATTTGAACTAAACTGTCTAGAGATGTCCATATATTAGTTCAAGTAGATTTTATGTTGTGAAAATTTATTTTTTCTGAATTAGAAGGTTTAATTCAAAGTCAGTAGATCTTTAAAAGATCCGTATAAATCTGTATTTATTTTTAGGAAAAAAATAATCAGAAATATTAGCAGGGATATGTTTTAAAAACATGATAAAGGTTCAATGTAAGGCAAAATGTCTAAATGGAAAATAGAAAGTTAAAAATTTACATTTGTTTGACACATTTCGTGAATCCTTTGAACAAAAATGAGATGTGTAGAAGAGAATCCGCGACGTTTTTGTATAGTGTTTCAAAACGTTAGTATAATACGTTAGAAGAGAAAGTTCGAAATATACCCCGTTAAGTGTTAGTAGTATGGTGTAATACACTACAAGAGAAAGTTTTATATATCTTAAGTATAAGTAGCGTAAAAAAATAATAAGAAATATAATATGCTAAGTAAGCTATATGGAAGGAACATCGTACTTATTGGTTTAAATTTACAGAAAATATTATTCATGAAAGCCTCTAGAGGGAAATTATATGCGTGTGAGTTCCAGCTTAAATTTCATAGACAGAGAAATATATATGTAACTTTACGCTTCAAGAAATGGAGGTGTAACATCAATAAGTATTTAAAACATTAAGAAAAACCTTAAGAGGAAAACAAAAGAAAGAAAAAAGAAATGAGAAAAGAAAGTTCTTCAAAGAATTAAAAAAAATACTTTTATATAAAAGAAAAATTAAAAATTACTTCTTGAAGTAAAATATAGGAAAAAAGACCGAGTTCGTAAAAAATAAATAAAAAATCGTATGAAAATAAGTACAGCTTTTGTAAAACAAATAAAGTGAAAAATGTAAAACATGGAAAGGAAAGATTAAACTGAAGGGAAAAAAAACCTTTTGTAAAATAAAAAGAGAAAGGAAAAAAAAAAATTAAATTGTTAAAACGTGTTACTTTTATAAAATCTATTACTTTTGCAAGTTAAAAAAAAGTAGGGGAAAAGAATGTAAAACTTAAAAATGTGGAAAAAAAGAAAATCTTATGTTTATATATAAAAAATATGGTGTGAAAATTAGTACATTTAATTTAACGGCGAGAAGAAAAGAAAATTACTTAAATTATGTTTGTAAGGTAAAGAAATGAGAAATTTAAAATATCTTAACGTAAAATAGAAACAAAATAAATTTAAAGTTATGAATTCATTCATTATCGAGGATGTACAAAGGTCTGAGCAAGTTGGAACAGAATTTCCTATGTGCAATCCATCAGCCTCATGCTGGTTTCTGCTAAGTCATGTGAACAGAGAGGATAGATACGATCAAATAATAATCAATTAATAGTATTCAGGAGATAAAAGCACGGCTTTGTGTTATCGTCCACGTTTCGCATGCCATAGATGGCCAAATACATGAAATTTACATATAAATACATGAACGTTTTTCATTAAATACTACTATATTAAGTCAAATAGTATAATCAATTAAAAATAATGGTTAATAACTTCGTCAGGACCCACGAGTACCAATCAGAATGCACTATGGGTAAAACTACTGCCCTCTAGCGGTGATTGCTGAACTAAATAGAATGTTCTAGAAATTCTAACATGTATCTGCATGCTGCAATCAGGTTGCGGATTAAGTATAACATCAGAGCTTTGTCCATCGATAAACATGTGCATGAAACCGGATTACAACACAAACAGGATGAAACATGTGGCTGACGTAGCAATAGCAAGATAATCCGAGCTGATAAAGCCATGAACCTTATTATAAGAGATCGACTAACCCAGTAGGCGGGGCGCGCGTCTCCGACATGTCGGCAAGAAAAAGTAGGGACTATCTGGTTTACTTTAACACTGAAACCTATGGCGTTTGTATCACATAACTCTTTTTAATTATTAAATGTGATACGTTGTATAGTGATGAGATTATGAAAGCGTCAGTTTTTTCCAAATAGGATTAATATGTCTCATTAAAGCACTTTTTACTGCATTTTACGCATTTTTTTCACGCGTAATTCTTGTAAACATCTTTACTTTGGTAAAACGGTAAAACTCTAAGCACAAAATTTATGAACTTAATTTTGCGTAAAATTAAATAAGATTGATAGTACGTGATGCTTTGAAATAAATAAGGTAAAATTAAACAAGATCTGATATTTTTTTTTTTTTTTAAATTTAATGAACATTTTCAGATAGTAATTTTCCAAACTATAATAACATTACAAAACGCTCATATTTATTTGATTATATGATCATTAAATTATTAACATTAAAGTGGATTAGTTATTTTAATAATTCATAAATTTCGGAGCATGAAATTTTCTGAGCGTAATTAAGGGAAAGAAAAAAGATAAAATAAAATCTAGAAGCACTCAGATTTTATATTACGCCCAAAAGGAACATTTTTTTAAAGTTTTGTGTGTTACCTATATTTAATGAATATCATGTTCTTCGCCCGTAAACCACATACATTTGAAAACAGCGTATCTTTAGAATTTCCGCACTGGAGATAAAACTGTTATTTTCCGTACAGTGCTCGCTCTGAACTCGTTGAGTTTGTTAATCAAAAATTCGTTAAAGTTTTACAAAATATGAAATAGATTAAAGCAAATTTGAAATTCGGCCGTCCAGATGCCCATGTTCGGGTGGAGGATTACATTATTCAAAATTTGATGGCTCTAGATACTGTCGTTTTTGTCACAGTGCGAGAAACATACATATATTCATGCATATTCTTCATTATTTAATTTCTTTATATATAATACAAGGCGATAATATTTGATAACAACAATTTGCAAGGAGACACGGACATTTATAGTAAAACAGCGCAAAATGCCGCTTCGAAACTAACAGCCTTTCTAGGCTACCGCCGCTTTGGGCTAATAAATTAAATTAACAGTAAATAAAAAAAATCTTATGCAGAACTAAAAATAAATTTAAAAAAATAATCACTATAAAATACAAGCAAAATTAATTATTACGGCTAAATACAATTTTAATATTAGAATTAAATGCATAAAAATTTTTAAGGAGTCAAAAGTGTTTATCACTACGATGTATTATGAAATATAATTGAAATAAAATTCCTTTATAGAAATTGTGCTATAATACTCATCTATAATTTTAAAAAAGCAGCACAACTTAGAATTTAAAACAAATCTTTCAAAAATTCGTTTTTAAATATTTTAGTATTTTTTACTTATTTACGCCAATAAAGAGCATAAAAATTGCAAGAGAAAATTGCTTGTTTGAAATTTTCTATTAGTTCAGATTAAAAATATTATTTTCTAAAAGAAGTAGTTACAAATTTCCTTACAACATAGGAAAAGCTAAAAAAATATCCAGCCCTGAAAGCATGCAATAGCTTTATAATTATTTGGAACGTTTATTATAATTGATAAATATGCTAAATTTTTAAAAATCAATCTCAATTTCAAAAATAAAAATATGTAGAAATTCTAATTTGTGAAATGATGCGCTACAACGGGCTTTTTCCTGACAATTACACACGCTGCAATAGGCAACCAATGTTAAATTTCTGCAAGTCGTCCCTACTCCTCCGGATGTGATCAAGGTGACAGCCGGCAACGCCTCAGACGAGGGAGAAAACCTGTTTGGGTTAGTCTATTTTCTTATAAGGTCCATGGATAAAGCATGATGACGTCAGGAACAGGATGCGACGCGTCCGTAGTTAGTGACGTATCAACCGACACGGGCTCCTCCGTAAATTTCCTCCCCCCCCCGTGAGCATGGAGGTAGGAAAGGGAGGAGGGGCCATTCCGCGCTAGAAGTGAAGCACTGCTTTGAGACTTGGGTCACCAGACGGGGTGTTTTTTGTTTACATTCAGAAGCTCGCTTGACAAAATTCTGATAGTATTTCGACACACGACAGTTCCATAGAAATCGAAAAAGGGACACTTTCGCATGAAAGAAACATTCATAGTGGGATGGATAATAGCAATTTGTATAGTTTAGTGACATTTACGCAAAAATCACATCTTGGTTATTTTTCGATAACTAACAACAGCGATTTTGATTATGAATTTGTTTTATAAAATTCTAAGCTGTTGCACTACAAAAATATAGATTTTAAGAAAATTGCTAAAAGAGATCTGCCAAAATTTATTTTCTAGAAGATTTGAAAAGTTTGAAACTTGATGGCTAAATGTAAATATAAAATTATGTATGTTAAAATATTTGTAATTAGGCACATAGGTCAGATTAAGTTTTTATTAAATAGAGTAACGCATGCAAGGGCTATCTGCCTAAAGAGAGAGATGCCATCGTGGGGGAATTTTGAAGAAAAACTGACCTTTGAGTGGGTATTAAAAATAATACTTATAATTTTCATTCAAATTATATTCATATATATATTTTATGTAAAACTTTCGGGTGTATGCTAAATTAGTGTAAATTACTTTACACGAAAAATATAGTGAATGCACAGAAATTAAAGATTTGCACATGCCGGAAATGATAAATAGGAAATATGTATGGGTATTTATGCATGTGCTTGCAAAAAGCATGTATCTGCCTTTGACAAAATACTTAAATATTCATTAAATTATTTATAAATGTATTTGAAATGAAGAATTTATTCACTTATAAACAACTGTGATAGTACTGTGAAGAAATCTAATGATTAAATGTATCTAATTTATAATGATTATAAATGTTATCTAAATATATAATAACCTTAATATTGAATTGTAAACATAAATTGAAATCCTGTTGACAAATAAGTTATAAAACTATTTAAGCAAGAATTGTTCGTATTGGAAAGCAATCTGTTAAAAGGTATTGTAAAGCAAATGCTATGAGATGCGCACTTAAGAACGTAATAAAGAGTTTTGGAATATGTATTGTTGAAATGAAGGGTAAAAAGAAAAAAATCTGATAAGTATAATTAAAAGAATTATTCCCTTTACATTTTATAATAACTCAGTTACAAGTTTTAAATAATACTTAAAAAAAAAAAAAAAAAAAAAACTTATTTTATACCCTTTCAGAAATGTTCAGAGAAAGTCAAATACTATTTTCCTAATAATTCTCTAATTTAAAATGAACCGAATAGAGCATTAATTATAAATTGACTTACATTTTTCGATTTAAAAGAAGCCAAAAAATCATGTCATATTTAAGAAAGTATTTTAGGAAGAAGCTCTATAAATAGAAAAGAAATAATGCATAATTTTAATATTAATAATACAATAAACTTTGATCTTAATTTTTGTACCTTAACCGAATAAAATCGAACTACCTTAATTTTTTTTTCTAATGTAATTAACGAAAACTTGTGAAAATATTTCATTCAAATTAAACCATTCTGAGAAAACTGTCCTGTGAAAAGTATAGCATTTAATTCCGTTCAGAATGAAATGTTGTTTAAAAATATGTTGTTTTCACATACTTAGGACTCTGAAGTGTTGTAGAAAAAGAAAATATATACATTTATATGTATATTTGCGACGTAATTACAAAATATTTACACCCGAACGCGTCAAATCCCATAGAACTCAATGGTAAATGACCCAATGTTTTGGTCACCACGTAGGGATCGCCGGTGCTTCAGAGCAGGGTACGGAGAAACTTGTTTAGGGCGACTCCTTCTTACTTCCTACCTCCATGCCCGTGAGCGCCACGCAGCACCAGCGCAACAGCGCCACATATTGGTGAATTATATTATATTATATACCACATATTGAATATACCACATATTGAAAGTGGTATATTCCATCTACTAACAAGATATATGGCGGACTGTTTTGACCGTCAGAAACTTGTTTTGAAATAAATGCATATTTTTATGATTAAAATAACAAGTATGCTTCTAACATAATTAATAATTTCAAAACTTTTGCCTTTGATTTAAATTAAACATAAAGCTTAATCCTCTGAGTGGTACGGCTGTTTGGATCTTAAACAACATTTGTTTGGTAAATTTGTATAATTATTTATTTTAGTCTTTGTTTTCATAACATTTTATTCATGAGATAACATTTGGATCATTAAAAAAAAAAAAGAAATCTGAATATTTTAAATACACCGAATGAAAAAAATTCTCCTCACTGGATAAAGGCAGTCATGCCACTCAGCGAGTAACTGCCACTCAAATTGTATGAACACCAAATACACTCATGTCCATCAGACCACTACGTCTTCCACTGCACAAACACGGCACAGTACCATATAAGAAAGCTAAGTCAAGCTTACTGGCCACAATGGGCGGCAAATATGAGAACAAATAAAACAGCAAATAAAAAACTGCAAGCGGTAATCAGCCATTGTCAGAGAAAGTATTCTCTAATACGACGATAAGTGTCCCCAAATAGAAATAATCAAGTGCTTAGCGCTCAGAATCGTAAATCAGACTAAATCAATCTGATAAGTATGCGGGGGCACACACCTCGGACCTCTAAACCCAAGAATAACTTAGATAATTAGGACTATGGCAACAACCTGCCTATATTCTTTAAAATGTTTACTTTTGCAATTAATGTTCAGGTCTAGGATTCGCAAGACCAGATTGAGCCAGTAAAATCTTCAACAGCAATGAGTTTTTCCTACACTTACTAATCGTGTATTTAAATTACAAGTTTGTGATAAATAGGTTCGGGAAGGGCAAGGTCAACTTATGTTATCACCTCAACTTAAGTTTGTGAATGATATTATTATTGGTATGCCATTTTTGCCTTCTTAATTTTAATAAATGTTCAACTTTTTTTTGTAAATTCTAGTGAAGAGATATCTGTATTTATGTGATCAATTGCATGTTTGAATCTCTTCCCTAGTGATCAGCATTACGTGCTTAATTATGTTTTTTATAAATTATGTGCATGTTCTAAGGTGATAAAAGTAACTATGGAATTAATGTAGGTAAGGTTCTCTTTGTAATTATGTTTCAGCATTATGTATTCAAGTGTTTGGAATCAGATATCAGTTTTACGGAGTATGGTGCTGTACTTTTCTGTACTCAAGTCTGTATTTATTATTTCTGTGCATGTACTATGAAGGTCAGTTCGTACGTGGCTAGGATTTTAGTACGTGGCTTTTTTTTTTTTTTTTTTTTAAGTTTACTATGAGCAATAATTTAATAGGTTACATCTTTCCTCCATGCAGGACCAGCGATTTTACAAAAGCCCCATAAATATATGACAGGATTAGCACCCGCATGTAGACATTTAGCAAGTCCAGAAAATCCACGGCAGTTAATTTTTCAGGCAGAGTCCTCCTTTCTTTACTTTATCTAACACAAGTTTCTGTCTATTCTAACAGCGATTCTTAACAGTCTTTTGATTGCTTCTTTGCTTAATTTTAAGTAGTCCATAACAGAATACTCTTTCCGCGTACAACAATATCCAAACTTACATGTAGACTTTATGAGGCACTTAGCCGTCTATTCGGCTGTGTTCCCGCAGCAGGGGGGAGCAGAGAGTAGATGGTTTCTGCCAGGAAGATATCACACTGTGAGGCTAAGGCCAGGTCAGTGGTCTTCCTTGGTGGCGCTCACTCACTCACTCATGTCCATAAATTAAGGATAATTCGGAGTCACGAGGAAATCGAACTCTAAAATAAATATATCACCTGTAAAATCACTACACTCATCTTCAAGAATCATATGCAAATTTCAGGAAGTAACCAGATGACACCGATGGTACGTGACAATGACGAGAGTGTAAGAGAGATATATAAGGAATACAGGCAAAGAAGTAAAATTGTTCGCAGGCGCTTTATTAGCATTTCAGTGCAATAACCGAATAGTTATGACACAAAGGACGCATTTGGATTATTTTTTACGTGGTAGAATTATCGGCCGTCTGGAATGTGGGCGTACCCAACTGGAACTATCAGACGAACTTGGAATCGCCCAGAGTGTCATCTCCAGGCTTTGGCAACGATTCCAAGATGATGGTAATGTGAGTAGACGTTACAGCACAGGTAGCCCCAGAATTACGACGTCGAATGAGGACCGGTATTTGGCAGTTACTGCCAAAAGAAACAGGCGGAGCACAGCCCCAGACCTGTCTCGTCAGCTCTCTTCAGCCACTGGTACGACAATTTCAAGGCATACCGTGTACAGTCTATATGATCGTAGACTGTCAGATGCGTTCCACTTACTGCAACTCACTGTCGCCTGCGTTTAGCCTGGAGTAGAGAGCATGCATTGTGGACACCTCAACAGTGGGCTTGTGTGATGTTTTCCGACGAGTCCAGGTTTAGCTTGCAGTCTGAATCTCGTCGGACTTTCATATGGAGAGCTCCAGGTACCCGTTACCACCAAGAAAACATCATTGAACGACACCGTTACGGTGGTGCAGGAGTGCTCGTTTGGGATGGAATTATTCTGGGTTCCAGAAGCATGTTCCTGAAACGTATTCGCTGTACCTCCTGCTGTGATAGCTGCTTCGCTGCTATTGGTTAGAAGAATATAGACGTAACATAGAGCTTTCGACGTCATTTGTTTTGTCACGTGGTAAAGCTTCTCGCAAAATAAAAAACCTTTTATGGCGTACAGCGGTTATGTTTTAATCCTTTAAAATCAGTTAAGAAGTCAGAGGTGATTTTATGTACAACTGAATTAATTCATATGTTAATATATATTTTTACTTTATGCAATACACACTTGAGAAATACCGGATCATTACAAAGGAAGGAAAATGGGTTTTTTGCTTCAGAGGGTTTATATCCATATTCTATTTTGCTAATGGAATGTTGGAAAAACAATATTTAACATAGTTTATGAATGTTTTATCGTGATACAACCACATTTTTAAGAACAAGATTACAAAGTTCACAATTATACACCTAAATTTATCTCAGTTTTCACCCTGAGATGGAATCCCAGAAAAATATTGTTAATGATGGACTAGATCAAAGTAGTGATATAGAGAAAGCACACTTGGGATCTTTTCCTTTACTGAATAACGTTTGCCAGTCAATTTACAGCAAAATATATATGCCTAAATTGCCTACTGTCCATTAAATTAAATATAACCTTTGAATCGCTCTTAATATTATTCTTGTTTTTAAAGTAACTGTTGTCAGTTAATTCTATCAGTAACCTTTAGTATACATTAGGTAGTAAGGAATATACTTTTTAGACATAATAAACATTGCTTGGATTATCCTAAATTTTCACTTATATTTTAAAATACACAATGTCATTTCCATTACCTATTTCTACTTCATTACCTTTTTTTTTTTTTTTTTTCCCTAAAGATGGGGATGATCTAGTGTGAAAAATTGCATTTTGAATGTATTTTAAATTTACCATTAATATTTTAAACTACATTTTGCACCAATATTTATGCTTGCTCTCTCATTAGGGTAAACATAGAAATAAGTTTTTGTATTTAAATATAAGTTATTAAATTAAAATTCCTATATTTAAATTAAAATTCCTGTGTTTAATTCCATCTTTAACAAGAGCCATAAAATATATGGAATTTACGTTCTTACCACAGATGTGGTAAGTCATGAACTCATTGGCACTGAAAAGTCATGAACACATTGGCAACTTTGAAGAGCATTTGCAAACTTCTTGGTGAGTTAGGAGAGGAATGTTTGTTTGCATATCTTTAAATTTATTTCAACGATGCATCCACCACCACTTATTGTTTTACATTCTTCTTCTTCAATACAAGACACGCACAATTCTAGGCTTTTTTTCACCGTTGTTTTCCCTATAAATCTTTTTAATAAAAAAAAAATCAGAAAATTGCAAAATTTTGGCACCAGAATCCTAAAATGAGAAAGGAAAGAGAATCATGTGATGCCTTTTATGTTGTATGCATGCAGAAAGCTACATCGCCAAACACAGACAACAGAAACTGCAGTATGTGGTCCACCCCAATCCTGAAGTACTGAAATGCCCATAGGAGGGATCATAATCTGCAACCACACTGGTGAAAATATCTGGAGAAGTGCTTGCTGTCTGGGAGAATGCTATGTGTATACTTGGGTTGCCATATAAATGAATTTTAGTGACAGTTTAGATCATCAATACTTTTTCACAGCATTCTGGTGAGGTTCAGAAAATTAGAAAGCGCCAAAATTCATCATTTTCGAATTATTTTGAGTAAGTTATACACTTTGTGAACTATGATGAACAAAAATTAATAAACTGTGCTTCCCTCAAACCAATTTCCTTTCTTCCACGTAATGATTTATTTGCATATATCAGAACTTTACTATTGCAATATGCTTTTGGAATGATTATTCTTTCATTCTATGAGATTTTTTACTATCCCATGACATAGCAGACTGAAACTAGAAAAAACAAACACTTTTCTGTTTTCATTATTTTTAGCAAATCAAGAAGACCCATATTTATAAAATGAGAACATGGCTAACAAAAATGAAATATAAAATTACATACACAATTATCAGAAGTCAGTTATGATTATACATGACTGTTACAGTTAAATATTTATTGGCACTTTACCACCAAGAAAATACACAGGCATCATTGCTGGGAAATAGCTACCACTAAAAATCTGAGATATAGTAAATAATCAATAGATACCTTAGTCACAATTTGAAGTATCATTGGTAATTAAGACACAATAACACGCCGAATAAATACTGATTCAGAAGTCAAACAAAAAAAAATCAGCGTTAATTCACAAAATTTTCACAGGACTAGTTTCGATGGTTTTACCGAACCATCATCTTCAGCTGCAAAACCGCAAATGAACAAGATAGGAAATAATGTTTAGATAAGATAAGAAAGCCTGGACAAGAATAAGCAAGTGGCGCCATCTGTTGGCGAAACCAGAACTAAAACATAATTTCTCTAAAAGCCGAAGGCAAATTTGGATTGGAATTAGGATCGTTAACTAGAACAGAAAGATTTTTATGAATGTGAAATGCCTCTAGAAAATCCAGTTCTCCAATGGAAGATGTTTTTTGAATAATTTTGGCAGCAGAAAAATTGAAAGTGTGATTTTCGGACCAACAATGTTGAGCAACAGAAGAATTCTGTGTTTCCTTTTTTCTAACATATGCCTCATGTTCTTTGACGCGAAATTTTAAGGCTCTCTTAGTTTGGCCAATGTAAATTAAACCACACTGGCAAGGAATCCTATAAATACCCCAGGAATTCATATCCGGAATGGGGTCCTTGAGTATAGAAGTTGGAATTTTATTGATGGGAGAGTAAACAACCCGAAAGTTAAATTTCTGCAAAATATGTGCAACTTTATAGCTAATTGATGGAAAGAAGGGAATGACAACAGAATTTTTATAATCTCCTAAAATAAGAGTGTGGCTTTTAGTGTGTTGAGATGAGAATTTTTTAACTGCTTGATTAATAATGTTGGGTGAAAAGCCCCTGTCAATAGCTATTGCTTTTAAATAATTTAGTTCTTCATCAAGGGCTAGTTTGGAGGAGCAAACTTGAAGAGCACGGAAAACATAGGAATAAAATGAAGCTAACTTTTGTTTAGTCGGATGACATGATTTAAAGTGTGGTGGAAGGCAAACCGATGAAGGTTTACGGTAAACTGTAGTACTGAAGTTGAATGTGTTACGTGTGACCAGAATGTCGAGAAACGGAAGAGAATTGCAAGTCTCAAGTTCAAAAGTGAACTGAATAGCAGGATCAATAGAATTCATTGTTGAAAGAACTCTATTTAAATCATCTTTATTACCTTCAAAGAGGGTAAAAGTATCGTCTACGTAGCGGAACCATGCCGGGAAGTTTAAAGTTTCAAACAATTTTGATTCATAATAATGCATGTAGATATCAGCCAGGATGGGACTGAGGGGGCTTCCCATGGCTAATCCCTCAGTTTGCTTGTAATATTTATTTTGGAAAACAAAATGTGTTTGTTTCAAACAGAGTTGAGTGAGAGAAATTAGCTCATCAATTTCGATGCAAGAGAAATGAAATTCGCGAAGTCTGGTTTCTAGACATCTTAATGCACCCTCCACTGGGACATTGGTGAATAATGATTTTACATCAAAAGAAACCATGAGTAAATTACGAGGAGAAATGTTTTTAACCTTTTTTACAAACTCTATTGAATTTTTTATGGTGTAAATGTTATTGTCTAATAGAGTGGAAAATCTAGAAACTAAATATTTAGCTAAAGGATACGAGGCAGTACCTAAATTTGATACAATAGGGCGGAAAGGAATACCACTTTTATGAATTTTGGGAAGAGCATATAATCTAGCACAATTCGCAACAGATGGGATAAGCGAATGTTTTAAGTTGCTTGAAATGATTTGGGAAGATTTGATCGCAGTTTTTATTTTGGATAAGTCCGAAGGTGAAGGATCTTTAGGGATCGGATTATATGGTCCTTCGTTTAAGAGTTTAGTGACACCATCGATGTAAGTGTTCTTATCCATGACGACTATCTGACCACCTTTGTCGGCCTTTGAAATGATAATATCCGGGTTAGAATGAATTTCGCGCATTGTAGCTCTTTCTCTCGCAGTTAGATTTGGTTTCAAAGGTTTATTATTGAATTTCACATTATGAGCGATAAGATGCCTAATCATTTCTTTCTGTGAATCTGAAACTTTACTGAACTTGAAAGCTTTTTCGATAGGAGCCAAAATCTTTGGAATCGAGGGTTTACAGGTTTGTGAGAAGTTAAAATTATATTTTAGAATTCTCTCTTGTTCTTCTGAAAGACTAACATTAGAAATATTAACTATTGGCTTGATGTTTACAATGGGAAGATTTTTTTGAACTACTTGAACTGGAAGACTGTAAAAGAAGTTTTTCGAATTTAACTGCAAGGGTGTTTTTATGACGGTTAACTGCATTCTCCGTTCTAGACCAAGACTTTTGTTCAAGGGCAGTGAATTTTGGATATGTTTTAGCGAGTTCCAGATGAAGCTTATAGAGTTCATGTTCAATTTTGGACAATTGTTGACGTGTATCCCTTATCACGGACCGAAGTAAGGCAAGTTTGCAATTTAACAGAATTCTTGAAACGCGACTCGAAGGTTTTTGATTAGATTTGATATGAATAAAATTGGGGATCAATTTTTTACATTTACATTTAAGTAAAAAGTCAAGATGATTCAGGAATTTTTGCCGTTTCAGGCGTAATTTAGTGAAACGATTAACGGATGAAGGCATGATAAACAATGCAGAAAATGAAACTAAATTAACTGAGCAATAATAAAGTACACACAAAATAGCAGAAAAATCCCTCACTGAAATGAATAGAAAACAAAATGTTTTAGTTCTGGTTTCGCCAACAGATGGCGCCACTTGCTTATTCTTGTCCAGGCTTTCTTATCTTATCTAAACATTATTTCCTATCTTGTTCATTTGCGGTTTTGCAGCTGAAGATGATGGTTCGGTAAAACCATCGAAACTAGTCCTGTGAAAATTTTGTGAATTAACGCTGATTTTTGTTGTTTGACTTCTGAATCAGTATCATTGGTACTTACGTATTATCGCAACCAGGCCAAAATTCGCATAAATTGCGAAATTTGGCGACCCTACTTACGGCAACCCTACGTGTTATACGTAGTTTTGTAAAAAGAGCATGTGGAGATTCACAAAATTTTCCTGCATTTTCGTGCAAATTTTTGTAATTTATGAGAAAATAGCAATGTACATGGATAAAGTCAAGAGTGTGCGCAATGCCATTTTTGTGCAATTCTGGGATGTTTTTTTAAGTAAAAATAAGTTGACGTGTACATGGTTATGGCGAATACGGTTTTCAATCAGTGCTAAATGCAAAAAGATTTCCGCCGAAAAAATAATTCTGCAACTTATTCAAATTCGAAACCGGAAGGGTTTAATTGCTATTTTACATTTTAAAACAAAATAATATAAAAAACTGTATTAAAAATTATCGGTAATTAATAAATGTACATTTTCTTTCTATTCATACTTACAAATAGCGCCAAACTCAAACTTACAAATAGCGCCAACCTGGTTGCGATAATACGTAATTACCGTATCGTTTTTAAAGCACATTGATTCTTTATTAAAAAAAAATAGCACTACCTTACTTCATCTTGTTTTCCTAAAGCTGGTGAATGCTTAAGCAATGAACTTACTAGTTTGACTCATTGATTAAATATTATTCTGCAGCTCAGAACTAAGGGGGTGCTACAGAGCAACTAGTCTTCATATGTACTGGTTATTGTTATCTGCATCATCAAGGAGTTTTTTAAAGTGACCATTGTTTCAGCTACCTATGTTAGAAAAAATAAGCAGCCCTCGTGTGCTTTGCCATATTCAAATAATTTAACCAAACCCTTGTTAGAACATTATAAGTGACTACAGCAATTGCAAATAGAAGGATAAATAATATAAATTCATTTTTTCCAGATAAATCTTAATACATCAACACCATCAAGGATCACATCCATGGGTCTGCATCAACAAAATGGCACATTATGTCACGCATTATGCATCCCCATACAGGTATGAAACCAAGTGCAATCGTATGGTGCCATTACATTCCAGTTGCCTTCATGTTTAATGCTCATCGGTGACGAGGGCAACCTGTATGACTGCAATGGGTGGCAGGACATAGGAGAGTCAAAATTTTTAGAATTTAGGCAGGCATTGGACGGCATAATTTGCAAGCAGCAGTTATTGCATTAGGTGATAAAATGTCTAGCTCTGGCTTCGTTAGCAGCCAAGCAGTAAAGTAGTTGAATACTGATGATTCGACCTGGGTTCACATCCTTGCGAACGGGTTGACTGCATGTGTGTTTTCGTAGTTTTCCTCATATATGAAATAGATATAAGCTAATTTCACTTTGAAAGTATCTCTACCCTTAGCCAAGTTACTACATTGTAATCAAATAAATTACCCCCCCCAAAAAAAAACATGTTTAGTGTGCAGTTGAACAGTCACCATTGTTTAGGGCTACTGTAAATGATTTAGCAGATTTAAAAATTCTAATATTGAAAATATTATACATATTATAATGATTGAATCCAAGTAAAGAATGAGAAGTTATCCAGATTTTCTTTACGTACAACAAATGTTTTGCTATGTATGTTATGCGAGCATCAGGTATGTACAAAAATGGATTCCTTAACGTTTGCCCAATGGAAGACTTCAAATGTATTAGATGATGCAGTATGAAAACTCAGGGACAAAAAATGTGAAATCAATAACCATTTAAAAGTGTGCTATGTGATCAACGTTCATAAAATGTTTGTAGCATGCAAGGTAATTTTTTAGTTTCTAGTTCATTTCATAAATTGATTATTATATGTATACTAATAAAAAAGCAGTGTTTTAAAATTTGAATCATTTATTATTGCTCTGAGGTTTTCGAAGCTTACTGTCGTCTAGAATTAGTGATCAACAAGGAATGTCTGGCACATAACAGAGAACAACTCCTAAATTCCCACCATTTTTTTATTGATCTATTTATCCCTTGATCTATGATTTCATCAGTTCTGTTATCTACTGAATATATCAGGCCTATGATTATAAAAAAACTAACGCATCATAGTCTACCCATGGCTACATCAGCTGAACACTGGTAATAATTGAAATCTCATTTTCTCACTATATTCTAGGTGCACATCCAGTATCTTTATCTTCATGCAGCAGTTTTATGCAATGGCTGTATAAGGTGGTATATTCAAAGTCTGTTTTCTAAACCATATACTTCAAGTCTAACTGATTTTGCTTACACATGTACAGTTAAGTCATGTATTAAAAGTTATCTGTATAATAAATATGATTTTACCTACTGTCTTCTGTAATGTTATGCTTCTAATGGCTGTCAGTGTTTTATGATTAGGACAGTTATTTTTATTAATGTTAACCAAAAAAAAATTAATCACTGTGGAAATCTACAAATTAGACAAATTGCAAGTAGACAATTATTAGACAATTATTAGTAGTTATGTGTCTACAAATTAGACACATAACTACTAATAATTTATTCATAGTAAATCATTAATAGAAGATTTTACTCTTTGATGAAACACATTTTACCTAACTTGTTATCTTTTATGCACTTTTGTAACTTACATGTTAAACGTCAGTTTACATATTTTCTAATTAATATGTCTTTCACTTAAATCATCATTTCCTAGAAACTGGTATTGCTGTTTGTTATTAATTTTTTATTAAAATGCATTCATAAGTTTTTTTTCTTCTCAGAATTTTACTTCATGTGATGAATAAGAATTATTTCCATTAAGTTGGAAAATTTGGATCTAAAAAATATAAATTTTGTCCAGTTTTGTCTGACATCATTCTAAATTTCAAAACAAAGCTATAGCACATTACTTCAGAGACAATTTTGATTAAAAAATCTGTGCAAAATAACATCAACAAGAGAAGTTATCCTAGCTGTATCTAAGCAAATGTTCTGTGATACATATTTATGTAGGTATAATATATTTATGATATATTTTATTATAAAGATTAAGAGTTTTACTAAACATACATCACTTAACCTAGCTTCATATTTAAAGACACAAAACATTTGTACGCTGATCTCAGGCAGGTCATAACTGGCTTGGTCTTTCATGTATTTTCTAATCGGAAAAGCAGGTATGAGACAAATATCATTTAGTAGCTTCCATGAGAGCATCTCTCAAGCAAAATACTTGTGAAAACTAATTAATTAGCTTTTAAAGGTACATTAAAAGCATGATGTTATGAAGAAGAGAAAAGTTTCACAAAGCAGAAAAAAAATCTAAAGTACAAATTAGCAGGAAATCAAGCCTTAGTCCTACGAAGCTTTATTATAGCACTATTATATTTATCGTTTTAAACTCTAATTCATTTACTCAGAAAAACCATTCTATTAAGAAATTTTATATAACCATCATTAAGAAAAATATATTGTTTTTATATGACTACTTCATTTTAGACAACATATTACTTTATGAAGCCAAATAATAGATATGTAAGACTTAGTTGAATATCAATTGTGTAGATCTTTTGAAATTTTAATATATAATTAGGTGCTTTATTAGTGTTGGAAACATGATTTTGTAAGTAATTATTTTCTTCTCAGAAGACATGCTGTATTTTTATCTTAAATCTGGCTGGTATTTTCTAGGGAAGATAATCTTTTAGAAACTTTTGCTTACATTTTTGTTTGATTTATCCCTCAGAAAATTTCATGAATATCATGATGTTGACTGAGCAATGCTACTAAGGCATTAGTTTTATATCATTATATACAATGGCAAATGGTATGAGAGCGACTAAATGGCTAGTCAATAAGCCAGTGATTATTTCTGGTGCTTTTTATTAAACAAGATCTGTAGCTTTCATAAGTATAATAAAATCTGAGATAGAGTTACTAATTCATCACGAATCAACTTGACTGCTTTATGTAATCTTAAACAATGCCTGAGACCTATGGAAAAGCCACTTTAATAAGGGAGTATACCAAGTGTCTTTCTAAATTTACAGCTGATATCACTCAAAACAGTTTTATGTATCTTATCATGCACATAAATTATGTCATGATGAAAAATATTTTCCCAACATGATGATAATGTAAGTTGAGCCTCCAGCAATGGACACTTCACATTATCAGATATATCCCATTAATAGAGAGTTCCTGATTTCGAAGCAGAGAACCACTGTACACATATATAGCGATCCTGTAACTGTCTAGTAGCCGGGTGGTTTTACTATACTTCACTTTGTTGTAATGATGCCATTAATTATATCTTCAAAGATATCCCTGCCACTATGATAATGAAAAACTGCAGTTACTTATGATAGTGTCAAACTTAATTTTTCATCTGTTAAAATATTAATTTGATCCAAGACACTCTGATATTTATTAGTAACAAAGTGTCATGCACATATTATGCGAATATAATTATTTTGGCTTTGTATATATTGTTAATGTTTACTTCAGGACAGTCTGGCTATGTTGTAATTGTAAGTCACTTTGTTTTTTATTTGAAATCTACTGGTGGTTGGGAAAAGTATAAAAGAAAATCATCTAATATGAATGTGTTGTCAACTCCATTGATGGCTGCATGAAGTCTTTAGGCGCTATCTATCCTGCATCAATAATTTTTTATACAGAAATATGCAATAGTTTTATAAACTATGTAAAGTACTTACTCTTGAAGTCTCTTAGATAACTGTTAATCAATAATACACTAATAGCCATTAAAATTGCTACAGCATGAAGGAAAGCAAATAAAAAAAATATTTTTTGTACGTAAATAGTATGGCATGAAGACAAAATGATTAAATTTCTAAGCAGTTTGGGGGTTTACAAGGGTGCGAAATCAGTCGAAACAACTGCTCCACCTGGCAGCTAAAACGGCCCTTATCCGGTTAGGCACTGAGTAGAATTTCGCTCGAATGACAGAAATCGGCATCTCATTCCATTCTGATTCAAGTCTATGCCACACTTCATCAATCGTATTAGATGGAGAGGGTTGCTAGGCCAGTCCTCAGCAAACCATGAGCAGGTGTTTTCAATGGGTGACAGATCTAGAGACCGTACAGGCCAGGGAGCAATCAAATACACTGCATACCGAGGAAGGTCAGAACACAATGTGCAACATGTGGTCTTGAATTATCCTGTTGGAAGATTGCGTTTGGCAGGCCTCAAAGATAGGGCACAACCACTGGATGTAAGATGTTACAAATGTACCGATCTGGCATTCAAATTACCATCGATCCGAACTAAAGATGTGTGTGCCATGTGCTCAGTGGCTGCCTATAGCATCACATTAGGATTCCCATGCCGATATTGAATGCAACCAGGCGATGTGCGGTCTCCTTGGCGCCTCTAGACACTTATACGACCATCAGAATAATGCACACAGAAACGGGACTCGTCTGAAAAGAAGACATTGTGCCCCTCTTATATCCAGCTTTGTTGTTGGACACACCACAGTAGACATCTCTCTCTGTGCTTGCATTGTCAAGGAAAGCTAAAGCAATGGACACTGTGCTGATAGTCCATGCTGATGCAAACGTTGACACACCGTACGAGCAGATACTGGGCATGCTGCAAACATGCCCATTTTCTGACTAATGGTCTGTGATGTGGTTCTAAATTTGGAGGGCTGACCTCACAATATGCTTATCCTCTCGGGTATTAATCATGGGACGGCATTGAGATCCTGCATGCCGTTCAGTATAATCCTCAGCATTCCATACATGTTGTTCAGGAACGTGCACGAACTCAGTTACTACACAATAATTTAATATGTTCATTATAATGTAGATTTTTTGTGGCTACAGTGATGTTGTTTTATATATTACTTCGAGCATGATAAGGCATGGAATGTTATTCTTTTTGTAAAGTTTAGAATGCTAAATAAATAAGTTCGTTGTTAATTAAAAAGGTTTTCTCTGTGAAATATATTACCATTCGTCCGAAGTTATTAAATAAGTCAAGAAATTGATTAATTTCAAACACATGCCATATTTGCTTAACAGTGGTTGGATGTCGACTAGTGCAACGGGCGATATCATAGAACGATAATCCACACTCTCTATAAGCAACAATTCTGGCTCTATTGAATTCTGACTCTTCCTGGTAAGCATTTCTTATTATTCAAGGCATACCATGATATTCTCAGCACATTCCAACCTTACAAAGTGCTTTCCAAATGACAAATCCACTATACAACTTTTTGAAATTATTAATTCATCATGCAAAACTCTGCCTAGAAATACCATAATGACTGTTTCCAAGTTTTTGAATGCTTATTTTTTTCCTGTGATTCACATAAATTAGTAAGCAACTGAATACCCACATCCAAAACTGAAACAATGTTTTTTGATACATTACTGGTGACAATGACAAAGTAGTTTTCTAGTTTGCCTTTTTGTACCTTTTTAAAAGACGGACATCATCAGAAGTTGCTCTATATTTTTAAATAATCGAAAACAATATTCTTTTTCAGAATATCGGTTATTATTGCAAATATTAACAGTCCTCCATTTTTTAATTTTAGTTCCAGAAAATATTAACATACCAATGAAATATTAAAAGATTAAACTGTTCTTCTGCCAAAAATTTTCAAAAATACAAAACCAATCTTGTTTTATTATAAAATAAATAAAAAATCCCTTCATGCCAAGCCTCAAAATTGAATCTCTTATGTTAAATCAAAATTCCCTTACATTATTTCACAACCTCTGATATTTGAAAATCTAAAGTACAATAATAGATACTTTTATGCTACGGTAACGAAATTTCTTTTGCATAATTATATATTTTGTTTGCCGAAATTTGTCTTTCTAGTAAACATATCTTATGCCGTCCAAACAAAATACTTCAAGCGTTATGTCTGAAGAGGTTTGTGTTCTATATTCTTTACCAGCTGTACCTTTTTAGTGGTTTATTATTAATTCAGAATTGTATATGCATACAAAATTTATTACGTTTTATACAGCAAACTACAAATTACACTTCTACAATACTTCAGAATCCATGCAATCCGCTTGTCACGTGACCAAACAAGTAACGTTTTTTACGTAGCAAGTCGGTCAGCCAATAGTGATTCAGCATTGTCACAGCAGGGATTAGGGCGAGTACGTTTTAGGAACATGTGTTTCAGAACTGACAAAATTAATGGATTTGGAAAAAGAAATAGACGGACTTAAGACTGCGATGAAAGCGTGCCAACGTCTTCGACCAGTATCGGATCCAGACACCATCACGGATATTATGAAGAAAAATCTGCAAACTCTCCAAGCACAAGCAGCGGATATTAGAAGTAAGTGCGATTTTTTCTTGTTTTTCAGGCATTGTCCCCCCTGTAAACCCTAATCTTAAACGGAAAAATTTTGAAAATAAAAGGAAAAATAATAGTAACTCTGCTATAATTGATAGTGATGGATTTAAAATTCCCAGTAAGACTGCTAAGCAGCAAAAACTTGAAAAAATTCCTGTTGTTATGGAAAACGCGAATAGATTTAATGTTCTCAATGATAATGCCGAGGTTGATAATGTAAACATTATTGCTACCCCAGATGAGCAGGCAGTGCAGCAGCAGCCGACTAATAATCACAACCAAACTATCCCCCCAATTATGGTTAACCCAGAGAAATTAACTCACGAGGCTTTTCTAAAAGAATTATCTTTAAAAACTGAGGCAAAATTCTTAGGAAAAGTGAACGGAGAACTCTTAAAAGTTCTACCCAGGACAGCTGACGACCATCGGATGCTTACAGCCTTATTTCTGAAAAAGAAAGTGGAGCATTATATCATAAATGCAAACTACGCCAGACCCATAAAAGTGGTTATTAGGGGTTTATCCATAACCACAAACACAGATGATATTGCCGGTGCCCTTACTGCCAAAGGATTTGGAATTAGCAAAGAAACCCAGCTTACACGACGACGAACTAAAGCCCCAATGCCTCTCTTTTTGGTACAGGTTATTAAAAATGAAATTGCAGAGGAAATATATAATGTTAGTGATTTATTATTTTTCGCGGTCACGGTGGAAAAATACATCTCAAAAAATCAGGTGCCACAATGTTATAATTGTCAAAAGTGGCACCACTCATCAGATAATTGCCATTTCGCTCCACGTTGTGTGAAATGTTCAGAAGAGCATAAAACGATGGACTGCCCAACGAAAGGAAAAATGGAAGAACCGAAATGTGCCAACTGCCTAAAAAATCACGTGGCTTCCTACCGTGGCTGCGAAAAGTTCCCCAAAAATAAAATCAATCCCCCAAGAAAGGATAACACTGTAAAAAAAGGAATCTCTTTCGCAGACATGCTAAAAAACCAGGCAAATTTATTCAACGAAAATCCGGCTATGTCAGTCCCAAAATCGGCTTCTGCTGCACAAAGTAAAAACAGTGAAAACATTAAGCTAACTGATCTCAGTAACGCATTAAAAAATCTAAACATGTCTAATGTAAACAAATCTAGTGAAAATGTCTCAAATGATAAACAAGAGAAGCCACAAGGCTCCGAGTTTTTGTGTTTTATGAAAAATATCTCTGAATTTAATAATATTTTAGGAATCAACAATATCAGATTAATGAACAATGTGTTCAAAACTTATTTACCAAAGCTAAAAGAATTAAGTGACCCTGTTGATAAATTATTTATGTTTTATGAAATAGTAAATGAAATTAACAATAATGTCTCAGCTCAACCATAATATGCATTTAACTTGTGTTACTTGGAACGCAAATGGATTGCTCCCAAAATCTTACGAGCTTAAGGAGTTTTTACATGAAGTTTCCCCTGATATTTTATTCCTACAAGAACACATGCTTGGCCCCCAAAACTACTTCAGAGCATGCAACTACGTGACGCATCGTTGGGACAGACCTACAGAAGGCAGATATGCTCCAAGAGGCAACGCAAGAGGAGGGCTGCTTATTTTAATCAAGCGCTCCATCCCTCATCATGTTACAACATTACCACAGCTTTTAGCAGTTGAAGCCCTAGCTATCACACTCACACCAAACACTTCACGACCAATCACAGTCATCTCCACCTATTTCCCTATACACTCACCTACAAATTCTGTCAAGACAGATTTGCAAACCTTATTAAACACAAACAATCGAGTTATTATAGGTGGAGATTTTAACGCACACCATCGCGAGTGGAACTGCTGGGATTTTAACCAACACGGAAAAGTCATTCACACCATTGCCCAAGCGGCCAATATTCACCTCGCAGTTCCTGAAAAACCAACACACTATGGGATAGGTAGACCGTCAGTCATGGATTTCTTCATCCTGAAAAATATCAACCCACCTAGTTATGTGGAAAGTCTGACGGAATTATCATCAGATCATAACCCTGTGATGATGGAAATTACTACCGACTCCTATAGTACACCACACAAACGAGCCCTTATTACGAACTGGGCAAGATATGCCAAAGCTCTCAACAACACTCAGTACCCTATCCACACGATACAGACGAGGGATGAGTTAGACGCCTTCACGGAAGAATTCACGGAGGAACTTCATGATGCTCTGCTGAAAAACAGCAAAACTATGAGAGCAGACAAACGTTACAAGAACAAGATCCTCAGAGAAATCATCAGACGCAGGAACCACACCCGTAAGCAGTGGCAGAAATTCAGATGCCCTACGGACAAAGCCCTATTAAATCAACTTAACCAGCAAGTCAGGACTCTACAAAAAAACATGCACAACTTGACTGGGCCAAACATTTGGAATCACTTTCCACGGATGATAATTCGCTGTGGAACGCTGTTTCTAAATTTAAAAGACGCAACACTAATATTCCGCCCATTAATGGCCCCAACGGGATCGCATACACTGATTTTGAGAAAGCTGAGTCTATTGCAGATCACTACGCTTCTCAATTTCGCACTCACAACATTTCTAACCCCCAAACAGAACTCGCAGTTGTATCACTCATCACACAATTCCAAACAAAAACACACACAAACAACACACCCCTAATCATGCCATCAGAGGTTATTAGTTATATCGAGAAGAGAAAAATCGAAAATGCCCTGGACTGGATAAAATCAGTAATAAAATGCTTAAAGAGATGGGAATGAAAATGATATGTAAATTCACAAAACTTCTGAACGCCATGCTCCGCCTCCAGTACTTTCCGACCAATTGGAAAACAACCATCATATCTCCAATTCTAAAACCAGGAAAAGATCCTACCCTGGCTACCTCATACAGGCCGATTAGCTTGCTATCGACTCTCAGCAAAATTGCAGAAGCAGTTATCCTAAAAAGAATACAAGACTTCTTAACAGACAACAACGTCCTCATCCCAGAGCAATATGGATTCAGAAGGAAGCACTCAACGACGCACCAACTCTACCGAGTTACTGAGATGATTGCAGACGGCTTCCAGAGGAGGCAAATCACAGGAGCTCTCTTCCTCGATATTTCGAAAGCCTTTGACTGTGTATGGTTACAGGGCCTCACTTACAAATTACTCACCCTGGGATTCCCAGATTACATCATAAACATCATTAATTCCTATCTCTACGATAGACACTTTGTCGTTCGATATAACAATACGCACTCCACACGGAAAGTAACTCTTGCGGGTTTACCTCAAGGAAGTTTACTTTCGCCCACATTATTTTCAATTTATACGAACGACATCCCACACCACCCCCACACTACACTCGCACTTTATGCAGACGATACTGCGATCCTATACCAAGATGCGTCCATGGCCGCAGTCGTACATACACTACAAGAACACATCCATGCATTAGAGTCCTGGATGCTCAAATGGAAAATTAAAACGAACGTAGAAAAATCCGAAGCTGTTTACTTCACTAAAAAAAGAATCATCGACCTGAATATCACCCTCCAGATGTATGAAGTCAACATTCCCTGGGCCAAGCAAGTCACATACCTTGGTGTCATTTTGGACCAAAAACTCACATGGGCCCCACACATCACACATATCCTGAATAAGTTTCGGGGAACTAAAGCATTACTCAACCCCCTAATTGCCCGAAACTCGGTTTTATCTATTCATAACAAACTTCGTGTATTCAGATCCATGCTGCGACCAATTGTTACTTACGCCTGTCCCGTCTGGGGTTATGTTTGTAAAACACACATGCAAAAAATCCAGCAATGCCAGAACATTACTTTAAGAAGAATCACTAACAGTCCCTGGTATTTCAGAAACGAAGCCATCCACAACGAACTGAGTATCGATAGCATCAGTATTTGTATTGCTAAAATAGCAAAAAATTTTTCAACAATATTGAAAAAGTTAACAATAGCTCCATTCCCAGGCTGACCTACGACTATACGATCGAAGAAAATAAAAAGAGACCAGGAGCTGTTCTCCGGCATTTATTGTAGCTTTTAACCCAAATTTTAATTTAACTTCTCACACCATATTTCATAAAACTCAATTGTATTGTAATACTTCTTCTATGAATTTTTAGGACACGCATAAGTGTCGCCATCTATATGCACTCACACGAACTTCAATTTTTATTATTCCACTCCATATCCTCAACGCTATTACGACCATACACAATAGTTATTTAGGCCACATATTATCTCAGCACATGATCCTTTCACTATATTGCGTTCTCCACATTTTAGTCTTATATTATTATTCTAATTACTATTTTATCCTGGTATCTTATTCCTAGTTCTGATTTTAAATCATACCCTCAATAAGTTTCAACTTTAGCTTAGCCCCTCCCCCCAACCAATGCCTGACAAGAAAGATTGTGCACTTTCTTTACAGATCAACCATTGGCGCACGTGACCAGTAGCTCCTCCCTACGCCTCCTCGACCATCTCTATGCCATTCCATCTTCATTTGAGCGCCGGACATCGTAGAAGTAGCATCACTTAGGTCTTACTCGCAGCTCCTGCCATGAACGCGACTAACTCTCCGTGCTGTTTATGCGAAAGGCTCATCCATTGACAATCACGCCCACTGCTTATCACGAGGAACTCTCCTCTCCTAAGTAATTTGCCATGATATGCCAGTAAAAGATATGCCACCTTACACGTGATAAACACAGGAGGCGGCTTTCCAGCCGAGGAGCCTGAAGAAGTGCCCAGCACCTGAGCCTTCCAGAACTGACCTGCATGTTCAAATGGGAACCATGACAAGCCAAATCTATCGGGACGTCATTCTGGAACAACATGTACGTTTGTTTCGAGGCGCCAAGGGCGCGCATTTTGTGTTTATGGATGACAACGCCCGCCCTCACCGTGCAAACATCGTAAGCGAATGCCTTCAATCGGAGGATATCACCCGTATGGACTGGCCAGCATTCTCACCGGACTTGAATCCAGTAGAGCACGTGTGGGACATGCTTGGCCGACGAGTTGCAGCCCGTCAACCTCCTCCTACATGTCTACCGGAACTTCGGAGAGCATTGCTTTTTGAGCGGGCCCACCAGCGGCCGAGCGGTAAAGTCGCTGAACACTGGTAGTTCGGTCCGAGGTTCGAATCCCGCGAACGGGCTGGCTGCATGGGTGTTTTCGTGGTTTTCCCCATGTGTAACGTGTATACGAGCCAGTTTCCCTTAGAAAGTCCTCCACGAAGGCATCCCTCCTCTTAGGCAGATAGCCCTCGAGGCTTTGCCATACTCTCTCACACACACACACACAAACAGTTGCTTTTTGAGCGGTGTAATATCCCCCAAGATCAGATCGATAATTTGATACTCAGCGTGCCTAGGCGTTGTACGGATTGTATTGCATCGTCTGGGAGACATACAATGTATTAACAATCATATCAACCATGTAATATTGGTTTTTTGTAAATAGGTTTTTTTTTTTTTTTTTTTTTTTTTGTAATTTGCTCCAGGGAGAAAAAATCTCTAATTTTTTTAATAATATCAAACATATAGCATCTTTTTTTTTTTTTGCTCTTTACCTTTTGTTTAATAAATAAGCTTTACAAATAAGTCAAATTTGTTTTGCTTCTAACTCTTCCTTTGCCTGATTTTGCATTATCCTTAATTTATGGACATGAGTGTATTTAAACAGTAGGAATTGAAAATTATCGTGTCCTTTAATCGTCGTCATTTAAACGTTTTTTAGTGGTTCATTGTTTTGTAATTTCTTTACATAAGGACTTTTTTTAAGTTGATAGAGATAATATACATGATAACATTTATTTTAATAATATCAAATTTTAAGCCGATTTGTCTCAAGCTCGAATGAGTTGTATAATTATATTAATCCTTCCGTAGTCTAATTAATATGTTTCATTCAAAAAGAATCAACTCTGTGTGAGTAACTGACAGCTCGTCCTTTATTTTAATCAATTAAGTTGTTAAACTGCATACAGTCGAACTGCGCTATAACAAATCTTGGATATATCAAATGAACATTTTTATCCTTTCCTATTTCCTCTACGCTTAATGTATTTTATATTGCTGTAGCAAACTTCCAAAGGTATGAAAATCGGATATAATAAACTAAATGGATATCTTCGATCGAAACTTTTTTGTATTTCCCCATAAATTCTGCACGTTTTAGCGAAAAAATTGCTAACACTGAAATCGTCCTCATTTAAGCATGTTAGAATCCAAATTACACACTCCATCCTCCTCCATCTTTTACATTGCTTTTCTTTTACGTTCAACCCTGCTTTTCTCTTTTTTCTAAGTAAAGACTATGAGATACAGGTGTGACACTCGGTTTAGGAGAACAAGGATACAATAAGCAAATCTGAGGACACCATGTGACATTCATTGTATATGGTGTATATAACTGTCAGACCAAAGAACGTATCCTGATTCCAATCAATTTCTTTGACTGAGATGCCAAACATAATTTTATTTAATATAATTGAAATTTTGAAATTTTCGCAGTTCAGGGATTTTGAAATTTTCGCAGTTTAAAAAACTCATAAAATTAACTTGCATTCAATGTAATGAATGCAAGTTAATTTTATGAGTTTGGTTTATACAGTTGATTCGTCTTTTAGAGAATGAAAATTGTTTTATCCTTATTTTTTTAAAGCACAAATGCTCTTAAGTTCTATCCGCTGAATGGGGGTTTTGCATTCTTTAGGATTTTCGAAAGCCATATGAGCTTCTTCACAAAATGAATCTTTCCTTTGTAACCATACATATCTGAAGTAAAACTTAAAGGTAAATTTCACCCTGTATATGTTATTGTTTATTTTCATATGTGATATAATTGTTTATTATGTATGTCAGTAAGAATTTTTTCTGGGCAGTATGCATTTGCCGATTAATTTGCATTTCTGTTTACTTACTACTTGAAATCCCTATGACATCTGAAGTCATTTGATTAATGTTTCTTTTATGATTACCAACAGCTTTGCTGTGATGTGCATCTCTAGAATGAAAAACCTATCATTGTGAAGTGCTATAGTAGTTGTTAAATTTATGTAATCAAAAATGTGTAACTGACGTTGTGCGAAATTATCGTATCGATAATTCTTATTAGATGAAATATCTAAATAATTCCAAGCTTTTGCATAAAGACTGACACTTCTGTATAAATAAAGAGATTATATTTAGATACAATTAATATACAATTATTAGGTTACATAAAATTACGCGCTCTCCTTCTAACAGTCGTTCGGGTTCAGAGTTCTAACTACGTTCTTACGTAGGATTATTCTCGTGTTTAGATGTAATGGTGCTGATAGTTCGGAGTTTAGATGTGGTGGCGCTGATAGTCCGGAGTTTAGATGTAACATCACCTCCCACCATTGAGATCCGACGATGCGGAGGAACTCAATACACACAGGTCCAGTCGTTGAGGAGGCTGAACAACTCGTCCAGCTCTGGTCATCACTCGAGGACTTGAAGCAGGTTCTGGAATACGATCAGCCTGACCAGTTGCATGGTCGTTTCTATCTCGAGGTGCTCTTTCGGGTAACGGAGGGCCAACGGATTTGGAAGTAGAGATCTCCAACGGGAAAAGCCTGGGCACTGGACGAAGCAGAATTCCATTGCTTGTCTTGACCCTCGCTAGTCTAACTATCCCGTCTTTGCTGGAGAAAAGCTCGACTATCTTGGCTAAAGGCCAATGAAGGCGTCGTCTCTGGCTGTCCTCCAACAGAACGACATCGCCTACTTGCCAACTGTTGAAGTTTTTCCTTCTTTATTGCCTGTTGTCTCAACTGACCAAGATATTCATTACGAAATCTGTTTCGTAGATCATGTCTTATTCTCTGTCGGTATTTGGCTCGGCGGTTTAGTTCTTTGGAATCTACGTAGTCCATATCAGGAACGCCTGATGACGGCAACTCTTGCAGGAACATCATAGGGGTCAGTGGTGATGGTCTTTATGATCTAGAAGAGTCAGAATCGTTCTCCTTTTTTCTTTGGTTATAAGTTCTTCATCAGGCTTTTCTTCTACATGGCACCACTCGTCTTCTGGTAAGTAAAGCCACGAGGGACCCTCCCACCATGCCGATTTCTGTAATTGCTCAATAGTACATCCTCTTGATAGGAGATCCGCTCGATTTAAACTTCCAGGTACATGCCTCCAGTCAGATATTCTGGTAAGCGATCTTATTTCTTGTACTCGATTATGAACAAACATACCCCATGCTTGATCTCTTCTTATCCACCCCAAAGCTTAGAAGAATCACTCCACAACACTGTTCTACAATTCTTAAGTTTCAAATCTGATAGAATTGTTTTGGCAAGCTTGGCACCTATCAGACAGGAGAGAAGTTCAAGACGTGGAATCGTAAGTTCTTTAATTGGGGATATTCGACTTCTTGCGCTTACTAACTGAACATTTACACCTTCGATGGTTTCAACTCTTAAAAATGCACATGTGGCATAGGCTCTTTTACTAGCATCCGAAAAAACGTGGAGCACTACGGTATCTTCGTTTTCGTAATCAATATTTAACCAACGAGGAATTTCAATCTGAGATAGCAGAGGCAATTGGTTCAACCAAGTCCCAAACTGCTCACTTAGGGGAAGAGGAAGATCTTCACCCCACTTAATTTTCTGGTTCCAGGTTTTTTGCAAAATTAGTTTAGGAATTACGGTTATCGGTGCAGTAAAGCCAAGGGGATCAAAAATTTTCTGGGTAATTGACAAAACTTTTCTTTTGGTAATAGGTTTCCTCAAGTTAAATGTTTCTTCGATCTTGCAACTCAAACTATCTTTTTCTAAATCCCATACTAATCCTAATACTGGACAACTTTCATCTTGTTCTCTATCTCATCGATCATGTCAATGCGAAAATTTGATCGCAAACATCTTAAATTGAAATGCCCTGAAGACAAAATGAATCTCGCTTCTTGAACGAAATTTTCGGCTTCATCTACGTGATTTAAGCTAATTAACGAATTATAAAACGAATCCTTCAAAATATTAGAAGTTTCTACAAACTTTGCTGGGACCGTAGTCAAATGGTGACTAAGTGTAGCGGCTAGCAGAAACGGACTTGATGTGAGACCAAAAACAACTCGGTTATGTCTGTCAATTTTAAACTTATGTTGATTATCGAACCATAGAAACCTTAAAAAATCTCTATCCTTTTCTGCTATTTTGATTTTGACAAAATGCCTTTTCGATGTCAGATGACACTCCTATGCAATATTTTCGAAAACGATTCAATATACGTGGAGTAATTTCTATTAAATTTGGTCCTTTACACAAACAATCATTGAGAGAGGGTGAATTCTTAGAACGTGCAGATGCATTGAAAACAGGCCGTATCTTCGTAGTTTCACTAGACTCCTTTATTACAGGTCTGTGAGACAAGTAGTGCACTCCTTCCTCTTTTCCCTCAGTTACTACCTCAATAATGTCCTTCGCTTCCCACTCATCAAATATTTCTTCGTAATCTTTTCTTCTGCGTGTGTTAATTAGTTCACTTTCGATTTTGAAGAGGTGCCTTTTTGCCATAGCACGGTTACTGGATAAGACGGATTTATCTAAAATAAAGGGTAAGGTTACTTCATATCTCCCTGAGCTATCTCGTTTTACACTTTTTAAGAAATGTTTTCGGGTTTCTTCTTCCAAGACTCTTTTCGTTTTGTTTTCCTCGCTTGAAATCCCCAAGGTGTCTAAACGCCAAAGATTGGACAAATTTGTATCGGAAACATGTAAGGATAAAGAAAGAACGGACAGGGAACTCGACGTATTCGCATTCTCTTTAATCTTGCCCATTAAAGTCCAACCTAACTTGGTCTCAAAGGCTACGTAATCCCCCGCAAAATGTTCAATTCTTTCAGTGAACAATTGTGCTGCTGTGTCCGCATATGAATCTCTTCCGGATTTTTTTGAAACAGACAGATATTTCCATTCTCATGATTGTCGTTGATAAGGATTCCCCATTTTTCCATTACTTAAATCAACTTTTTGTCTTTGATCTTAGGTAGTGATGAACAAATTTTATTCTGGTCTAGTGCTTCGATGTTACACCTGTACTTTCCATCTAAACTAGTTAAATCTATCTGATAACGATTATGATCTTCCGAAACTTCTACACCCCCAAATAACCCATGTTTAATTCTTTCAATTCCTATCTTTTCTAATTTCAACGTTTTAGCAGCATATTAACTTATGTACGTGTTCTGACTTCCGGTGTCTATTAGCAGTCTTAAATAACCCTTTAAGGTTTTCCCAGCTACCCCTACGACCAAAGTTTGTAAATAAACTTCCGAACGGTCGCTTTGATTCGAAAGTATTTTCAACTTCCTGGACAGTTTTGATCGTCCCCTTTTTACTTTCGGAATTAATTCTGTTACACATAATCGTAGAATGCTTAGAGTGACAATGGGAGCAAAAAATGTTAGAATCACAAAATTTGCTGATGTGACCCTTATTTTGTAAACATCTAAAACAAGTGCCATTTTTGCGTAGTATTTCAACCTTTTCGTCATTCGTTAGTTTCTGGGCAATAGGACGTTTATGGCTTGAATGGGAAAAATCTCAGCAAAAAGCGCATGCCTTAATCAATTTTTCTTTAATACCCGTGGACACTAAATCAGAAGCAGAAGAAGCTTTCGTTTCTAAATTATTGCTCTTTCCATCGCTGAAATGACGAGTGTTTATTTTCTGGTCTGCATACGCAGACTGACGGCGCCCACTATTCGCTATAGAATGCTCTGAATTCTTATCTATGACTTTTATATCTTTTCTTATCTATGACTCTTATTTTTATTCTTATTTATGACTTTATCTATGACTTTTCTTATCGCCCTTTTGCGTGAATCTAAACATTCAGCTATAATCAAGCACAGGCTTTTAATATTACAATACGCACTTCCATTACTCATTCTGTTAATCTCAAGCAAAATATCTTGGGGAAGTGATTTCAGAATTATTGGACATAACACATTTGACAAATTCTCGAGAGACTGACCCAAATTTTCTAAACATCTTAATTCGATAGAAATATTATCATAAAATTTTCTAAAGGCGCAAACATCATTCGAGATTTTCAGCGGTTTAGTGTTCAAAATGTTATTTATGTGAGTGTAAATGAGCACATCTGTTTTCGCAAATTTTTCTTTTAGAAGATCATTTGCGGAATCGTAATTAGCAGCAGTAATCGGTAATCCTTCGACTGTATTTAAAGCAGAACCACCTAAATGAGCTTTCAAATAATTAAATTTATCTATTTTATCTAATAAATCATTTTTATGAATGGCAGACTCGAAACTGTTCCAAAAGGTTAGCCAGTTGTTTATATCTCCGTAGAATTTCATGAAAGTTAACTTGGGTAATTTAATTCGAACAGACTCGTTATGTTTTGGTTCGCTTTGACTGTCAGTACTGAACTGGTTATTTACTACCGTTTCAGTAGATTTGTGTTTTAATTCTTCGCTTTTGGAGGTACGGAAACTGCATTTAACGAACTTTTGACGATATTCTTCAGATTTTTGGAATTCAGCATCAAATTCTTCGACTTTAAAAAGAGGTTCTAATTCTGTATCGACACTTTTAAGCGATTCGAAATTATTCTTTAATATTTCTAAATTTTCTTCCAAATCATGAATTTTTGGATCAATTTCCGAAAGCTGCGATTCCAAATCTTTAAGCGGCCCACCAGCGGCCGAGCGGTAAAGACGCTGAACACTGGTAGTTCGGTCCGAGGTTCAAATCCCGCGAACGGGCTGGCTGCATGGGCGTTTTCGTGGTTTTCCCCATGCGTAACGCGTATACGAGCCAGTTTCCCTTAAAAAGTCCTCCACGAAGGTATCCCGCCCTTTAGCCAGATAGCCCTCGTGTGCTTTGCCATAATTAAATAATCCAATCCAATCCAAATCTTTAAGCGATTTCGTTACTGATGTTCGGAGAGGTGCGCGCTTCTTTTTTAACTTATTTAAGATATCTTCAGACATGTTCTTAACAGTTCGAAAATTCAAAAAGTAATCAATAATCGTATTATAAATCTTTATTGTCTAATTTAAATTCTTATTCTTAGCTCGGGCATCCGGGCAGTGATGCTAAAAAAATTGTTGTATCTCTCAATAGAATTCTAAAAAAGGTAAAAAAGGATCTCTTACCTTTTCTTTCACCCGGGAGCCGAGCTTGTTCCATTCCAAATTCTTATTCGATGAAATATCTAAATAATTCCAAGCTTTTGCATAAAGACTGACACTTCTGTATAAATAGAGAGATTATATTTAGATACATTTATACATTTTATATACAATTATTAGGTTACATAAAATTACGCGCTCTCCTTCTAACAGTCATGCGAGTTTGGGTTCAGAGTTCTAACTACGTTCTTACGTAGGATTATTCTCCAGTTTAGATGTAATGGTGCTGATAGTTCGGAGTTTAGATGTAACAATATTCAGAATATTCAAAGTATGCTATTCAACTATTCATTTTTTATTTATTGAGCTTTTTGAGTTGATTACATAGATAATAGTATAGCTTCACAAGTGCAAAAGCTGATGTTTGTGCCCAACTGGCTTTTCTCTTTGTAAAATGTTACCCATATTTTCCATGTATCTAGTTTTTAGCTCATATATTCCATATATTTTTTAACTTATATATTCCATGTACGTTCTTTTTAGTTGTAGAATAATAAAATAATACGTATGATGTAATTTTGATTTTATTCTTGAAATGTAAAGAAATAATTACTTACCTTATAGTTAATATTATAATATTGTTATATTAATATTATATTGCAATCCAAAACTCCTGAAATGTGGCACTTAAAACTCCTATATGATTGAGAACAACATATTAAATTTTGACTGTATATGATAAACGGAAGTAGTACTTCACTTGAAACTCTTTATATTTTAATAAAAGTAAACAATTAAAACGAAGGGCAGATATTTGATTAGTTGGCATAAATTTAGAAAAATCAACTTTTACGCATGCGACTTAGTAAATTATAAACTAAAATTTTGTATTACAGACCTTTCTATTTATTGGAACAATAAATTAGATTTTTGTTTACAAACGATCAGGTGGAAGCGATACATTACATAAAGCTCGTTATTTAAAATACGGTGTGCTGGTTGCACATGACTTTCCGCCACATTTAAATTCTTATTCTTATTAAATTCTATTCTGGTCGCACATGAAGATTTAATATGGTGCTCTGGCGTGGAAATCACTGAAGGATCACATTTGCTTTCTTTAGTTGAACGCATAAGACCTGGAACCATGAAGTCTAACTTAAGATTCAAATTGCTAATTTGGATTTAGGAATAGAATTTTTCTGCAGTAATATGACGTTAGAAACATAGACACTGTACTATACTTGACAGTTACTACATTCAAGTATGTCTGGCAGTTGTTGCCGCTGGGCAAAACATTGTAGGGTCATTAGTTTTTCGAGCTCCGGGCCATTCGACTGCTAGCCGGACTTGCCAATTACACCCACGAAGGCAGAAAAACCTCAGATTCTCCTTCACTTAAAGGGCGACTGGAGAGGAAGGCCTCAGACGCCAAATTGTGGTGGTGACGAATTATTGCCTACCGCCTTTTAGTTCGAGCTCTGTTGTAGAGTTATTAGGTTTATCGATGCACGAAACATGAAAAATGTACAATGCCCTCGCAGGAATTTGAACTCCGGACTTCCCGATACCGCTTCAGATGTACTTCCAGTTACACCACGAAGGCACGCTGTAAGGAGGGAGAAAATACCTTACATTCCCCCCCTTTGAAGATTACTGAGAAAGAGGGAACTCAGTCGCCAAGTCCTGATGATGACGAACTGTTGTTTCACACCACTACCTTTTTAGTTCGGGCGCCAAGTGTAGAAACCATTAAACATTTTATTTCGGAGCCGAAGACTAGAAAAATGTCCAGTGCCGTCACCGGGATCCTAACTGCGAATGTTCCAACTGAAAGGTGGATGTGCTTTCTAATTATACCACGACTGCAAGCTACAAGGAATGAAGAAAACCTGAAAACATAGTCTTAAATTTATTTTGCACGCAGCCTAACCTGTTATTAGCCTACAGCCATTTATCAAAAACATAAGGTTTTTAAGTTTTTTTTATCAAATTTAATAGTAATTAACTGTAACTGCTAAAAGTACTTCTTAAAAATTTTTAAGATTATTTTGTTATTTTCATGATTTAATTAATTGACACAATTTTAAATGCATCTAAGGTGCGATATGTCCAAGTGGTAGCTCTCCTGAATATTTTCAGAATGAATTTATTTAGTAAAAAATATTTCTTACGCCATATGTTAAATACAAAAAACCTTTTTTTCCGCATAAATTCTTCAGATTAAAATAATTTAAACAAGGATAATCCAGTTATTATAACCAAAATTAAAAAAATATTGGGTTTCTTAAATTATCGGATTTATATGTAAACCTCAGGAAAATTTGACATTCGTGAAATCTTAAAAGTCACCAAAATTTGCGAAATTATTGATAGAAATCAGGTGCGCACTAGAAACGCTACCCTAATCATAATTAAAGATACTGTATTTTATAAATTAGAAAGCAGTGTATTTTTTATTCCTCATATCTATGAGGGGGGGGGAAACACATTCAAATAAAATGCTTTAGTAAATTAAAATTACATACAGATTATATGCACAATATATAACATTATTATTAGCAGTAATTATTAAAGAGCAATCTCATTTTGAAAAGAATGGAAAACAAAACAATCAAATTATGTAAATTTACAATTCTGAATTTTTTTTCCCTCTATATACTATATTAACTTTTAAGCATTTTATTTTGAAAATTTGGTTTTGAAGAAATATCAAATTACATTAGTGAACTACTGCAATTTTGCACTTCTTTATATAAATAGTTTTATTCTATATATATTTAGTTCTGAGTGAGGTAAGGTAAATACAGAAGTCCCGAAATTACTCAACATATGTAGTTCGCAGATGATGGCAAGAGAGAAAGGGGGGAATTAGGATTGTTTACCAATTTTTCTATTTTATTAGTCAGTTAAAAAATGAATTATGAAAAGACTGTTTTTGTTATAATCACAATAATTGCAGGACAGAATTTAATCACGAATTGAACTGAAAAATGGTTGTTTGAATTTAAAAATGTGACGTTAATGGCACTTTATTAAAGTTTTTACTAAAATTCGGAACTATATTTGGTATGAATACACATTTGTTTAAGTTAAATAGCTCCGAAGCAGAATTTTTATGCATGAGAAAGGAAAGAAAATGAGTTAACAAATGTTTTACATTCCTGTAGACCAGGATTTCTCACAGTAGCAGGGGGTTGCCAAAAATTTTAGCATTTTTGATATTTCTTTAACTTATTATAATAATTTTACAATTACCAAATATTTTTACACAATGTATCTGAAAATAGATAAAGATAAAACAATACAGACAAAGAAAAAATGAAAACGTTTCGACGCATTCTTTCTGTAATATATAATATAAACGTTCATTTTACTTGCTTTGCACGTGACGCTGTCATTTCGTCCATTACTTATTTAAAATTTTCACAAAGTTCTATGTCTTAAAATTATTGTGTGTGTGATTGTGGCAAAGCCTCGAGGGCTATCTGCCTAAGGGGAGGGATGCCTTCGTGGAGGACTTTCTAATGGAAACTGGCTCGTACACACGTTACACATGGGGGAAACCACGAAAACGCCCATGCAGCCAGCCCGTTCGCGGGATTCGAACCTCGGAACGAACTACCACGGTTCAGCGACTTTACCTCTCGGCCGCTGATGGACCCTATCTTAAAATTAGAAATTAAAGTTAATGACCTAAAACTGCAATAGTATATTACAGTACAAGTGAAACTAATTGACAGTTTCATTCATGCTTGTGTCAGATTTGCCAAATACTTATGGGGTCCAACAAAATTTTTGTAAATATTATGGGGTCGCAGAAAAATCTCAGTGATAAAAAGGGGGTCGCGACTGAAAAAAGAAACAAATGTTTCAATTAATATTTTTAAACATATGTAACACAATCTTTTCATCCATATATTCGTATGCGAAATTAAGGTAATTTGCATATTATGTCAAATTTCTGAAAAACTAATGGGCAGATTTTAATGAAATTTGGTATGAATATACATTTGTAAGAGAGAAAGAGATGTACCATTCAAGACTCACTTTATGTACGCATGACCATCAACAAAGCTCATAGTGCAGGGATGTCCAAAGTCCCCCTTGTAATATCAAACTGAATATAATATGTGGTATGGTCCCCTCTCACAGCCAACTAGGTCGCGTAGCGTTATGCCATACTGGGCAGGAGACACTTGAGGAGTCCCTGTGGTAGTTGATCCCACTCCTGCAGCAAAGCAGTTCTCAACTCTGAGATGGTTCTCGGAGGGGGACAGCAAAATGAAATTACCCTCCTAGTACCGTCCCAGACATACTCTATAGGGTTAAAGTTATTAAGGTTCTATAGTTCTATAGGGTACATCATACTCTATAGGGTTAAAGTTAACCCTATAGAGTATGATCTGGCTAGCTAATTCATGCGGTGAATATCCTCACTTACCTGGAACAGTGTGGCAGCATACAGCTCCACTTTTAGTTGTGAGTGAGCGATAAAGTTGTAGCAGAGCGGCGTAGCTAGACAGGGCAAAGGGGGACATCTGTACCTGACGCAGCATTCAGGGGGCGTCAAATTGATGTTACGAAATTTTAAAATGAAATGTTTTCTATTCTTAAATGCAATATTCTATGCTAGACAATGTTCGGAAATTGATCAATTTACTATATTGGTTTAGGGTTTAGCCCAGGAGTCCGAGAAAATTAACTTCGTTCACGAAGCGAAATGCAAAAAAACAAAAATGAGAAACATTCGTTTACCCATTCCATAATCCCATTATTCTGAGGAAGCATATCTTTTTCTTGTTTTTTTTTGTCATGTTATAATGTATTTCTCCCACCTTCTTGGCGTGCCTTCATGGTGTGGTGGTCTGTACTCTGGGCGCGTATTCCAGAGGTCCTCTGTTCGATTCCCGGTGAAGGCGCTGCATATTTTTAATCTTTCCTGCTTCCAAATAACACAATGACCCTACAAGTGGCGCCCGAACTAAAAAAGGGTGTTGGATGATGATTCTCTTCACCTAGGATTTGGCGATTGGGTCCCCTAAAAACCTCAGTCGCCTTTTAAAAGGGGGAGTATATAAGGTATTTCTCCCACCTTCTTGGCGTGCCTTCGTGGTGCGGTGGTCTGCACGCTTGGCGCGTATTCCAGAGGTCCGCGGTTCGATTCCCGGAGAAGGCATTGCACATTTTTCATCTTTCCTGCTTCCAAATAGCCTACAATGTGATATATCTCTACAATGTGAATAGCAAAAATGGAAGAGAAAGGTTGGGATTTTCCATTTAGAAGTAACATGAAAAGTCTTCCTTCACAATACAAGCAGCCTGGACACTCCAAACGAATTCCGGCTTAAAGCAAAGGAAATAATGAATGAAAAAATAGTTAGTAAAGATATTTAATAAAAAGAATCTCTCTTTAAAGATTGATAATAAATGAGAACAGATCAGTTTCAGCTTCGCCTATAATTTTTTTCATATTTGGGAAAAGCGCAAGTGACCGATCTGTGATATTCACAAAACCAGTTTACCTTTAAACATCTGAATAGACACTGTTAATAAAGCTATATGTTTGTCTTTCTCCTGTAGCTCCAAGTTTACATAATTCAATTTCTCAATTATACTTATGAGAAACCCTAAATCCGCCATGTAGCGAAAGTTTATTATCTCAGTTTTTGATTCTTAAAAAAGCTCATGACGAGTTTATGTGCTTATGATCTTTGCCTTTACTGATCCAACATACTTCACTATGCAGAACAAGATCAGGATCTTCTGGATTTTTTAGTAAGGCCTTGAAAAGGTGGTGTTGCAAAGGGGCTGCTCGAATTACGTTTACTATTTTCATGACATATTCGAAGGGCATTATTCTACAATGCAAAACTTCTTAGTTTAGGAAACAGTGATACAACATGAAGTTTGAAAATTCAGCAAAACCTTGAAATTATACGCTTCAAAGAGCTTTAAAATTTAATATAGTTAATAATTTAAACATATTTCAAATTAAAACTATGAAGTTTTTCTTAAAATATTGTTATAAACGTATTTTTTATAATTTTCTTTTACTTCCCCATTGCATTTTGGCAAACAAGACTGAGCCGCCACTTGTCCCCCAGACGTTGAAAACTCTAACTAGCGTCTGTGTAGCAGTCCTGTGTCGCCGAGCTTAAAGTGCCAAATAACGATCCTCTTTCGACGTTGTGAATCTTCGTCGATCTTGTCCAGGTCATCTCGATATGGGTCCAGTGTCCTGAACTGTTTCCACAAATTGCAGACAACACTGGACGTTACACTGAGCTCTGTAGCTACCTGCCGTTGTGAATGGCCTGCTCCCTATTTTACCGACAATTTTTTCCTCCATCTCATTCCGTCATCCATACATTCGTAGCTCCTCAATTTACCGGACACCTTATAAAATTCACCAGACTCTTGTGAGAATCATGAAGGAGTACGAGCACAGAAATCGCGAAAACCCCTCCTGCGGTTATATTCCCTCCACCAATACCCATAAAAGTAAGACAGTTACTTCCTACCTCTATGACAATACCAGTTCCGAAGACACGCCACGTGTACGCTTACGTATTCGACTCTGAATATTTGCATAATTCTTCGACGGCATAATTAGTACCTCTGTTTTAATACTTTTCGTAAAAATAGACATAATTTCCTAATTCTCTTAATTTCGCATATAAAAAATTAAATGGTACTTCGAGTAGAGGAGAGCAAGCATGAATGGTAAATTAAACAAATTCGAGGATATATTTAAGTAAGAGGCGAGTAACACATGATTAATGAGTTGAACAAGATCAGACATATGTTTACAGTAGATATGCGCAAGCAAATAAACTTCTCAAATGGCGGTTAAGCTTATTAAAGTCAATGCCAACTAACGATCACATCAGTTTAACGATATAATATAAATAATGTAAGTTACAGGACTATCGTTTACCTAGCAGAAGGAAAAACATTTAACGGAAAGAACATGTGGCGATGCAATAAATTCAACTGTAGTGGTCCTTGAGTTGATTTAATGATTATCAGAGACGAACTTCGCCTGAGTCCAGATGAGAGTCTATCATCGAAGGAATAATGAATAAATAACTACGCCAATGGGGTCGCTGCGGACATGAAAGCACTAAGAGCAGCTTTCAGAAAGGAAATGGGATTTCATCGCTTATGAGTGAGTGGTTATATGCTTACATATGTTTCTGATCAGCGGCTGATGAAAAATTGGAGTAAATATTCCCATTGCGGTGCTAATTTCCGGTTTCCGCCTGCGAATTAAAACGGCAGTTTTCAGTACTCTTTAGCTTTTACTTTCTTTGCGTACAAATTTAATGAGAAAAATCAGGCGCTAAAAGTATATTAAAATAAATCGTTATTTATGTGTAATCCCACCGACCGTTGTCGGAAATTTCGGCAACGGTCTGTAATCGTCAGTCGTAAATGTGGAATCATAAACGTTTAGTTTGGTTTAGTTGATTATAGCAAAACAGACTATGGCTATCTGCCTAAGGCTAGGATGTCTTCGTGAAGGACTTTCTAAGTGAAACTGGCTTACATCCACTTTACACATGAAACAAACCGCTTAAAAAGCCATTATTAAAAATTACATGTAAAAAAAAAAAAAAAAAAAAAAAAAAAAAAGGAACAAACTTCTTACAGAAATATTATATAAGGAGTTTTGCTCCTGAATATACAAATTTTGAAAATACTTTTGGACGACGATTACCACAACGCTATAATTTTAGAGTGGTTTAATAAATTTGATCTGAGTTTCACGAGAAGGTAGTTTACATAACAAGCCTCTCTGCTCCCTGATGTTTTTTTATTCTTTTGAATTAGCTCAAATGCTCTTTATTATTCCGAATTCAAAACAATACCGCAATTTAGAGGGAAAGCAACTGAAAAGAAAGCTCTGTTTTAGTCTTAATTGTATATGCTTTCATTTTTATTTATTCGCTTATTTTCATTTTTTAAATGATTTTATGCAAAAATCTTTATTTCAGTGTATAGATTGCTAGTGCCATTCCTGATTTTTCGTCGCTATATGTAACGTGTATTTTCCTTGCAATTAATATTAAATAATTCTAGAAAATCTCAAGAGCAAAGTATGCATTATTTAGCCTAAAATAAATTCTCACATCTGCTGCCTTCTATCCTGATTTTAATCTAGAATATTATAGGTAAAATCTAATAGTTTAAGCGTGAAAAATAATCTCTTCATAGTTATTGAGAGAATGAAACAAAAGCTACTGCTTACGTAAGATACTGCAAATTTGTCGCGGAACAGGTCAGTCGCATATAATTTTTAAGTTTTATCATTATGTTCGGGTTTATGTACGATTTTCTTTAATAGCAAATGTTAAATTCAGTAACTTAACATACCATTTTTTTGTCATGAATAAAATGAAATACGTAAATGAAATACGATTTAATAACTGATACTGCTAATTGGCTTTTTTTTATTTGATTTGCCATGCTAAATAAAAAATTAAAAAAAAACACCTATTATGTGGACCTAGTGTTCAGACTGATGCCGAATTTTTGCAATACTTAAGGTCATATACCTTAAGCATCATTTTTTAAATGAACTTTTTATTTTAACATTTTATGTAAAATGTCTCTTTTTGTCATTGTGAATTGCTTGAGAAATTATCTACACAATGATGTTCTATTTATTAAGTTTGGAATTGTGTTACTTTTAAAAATGGTTTCAAAAGCTAACAAAATATTAATTGCAAAGCATTTGAAGCAAGCTGTATTCCTCTTTTCTGATAAAAAATTATCATTTTGTATTGTAATTTTTTATTAACCCTTTGTTGCATCATGCCCACTCTAGTAGACAAAAGTTTAAATTTGTTTATTCTTCTGTAAATGCCTTAAATGATTCCATTCCTGTGTTTATTCATTCTATATTATTAGAACTTTCAACTTTCGATCATAGATGGCTGTATAGCATCACTAAGTAAAAGCATTGTTATTTGGAAAATGGCTGCTACTTCTGTTTCCAAGTTAGTACAATTTCTCATAGTAAACACTATATAATATTGCTTACATTTTCTTATAGTGCCATTTTTTTATTCATAATTTGTAATTTTATACATTTTATTTTAAACGTCAGTTTGAGAAATTTGTGGAGTGGGTAGATAAAGATTTACCGAAAAGAGTGAATTGAAACCCAAATGTACTGCATATCAAGTCAAAACACCACTGGAAATGTTTATGTTTGGCAAGGAATTTCTAGAGCATTTGACATTTGAATCTAATAGGTACAGGTTCCAAAATCGTAGCAAAATGAATTCAATCACAATAGACGAAATGAAAGTATTTTGGGGGATATGTATGTACATGTCAGTTGTAGATTTACCATTTAGAAGATGGTAATGATCACTGCAAGCAAGGCAGGAAATGATTTCAAATGCAATGACCATAAATCGTTGGGAAGAGATTTGTATGCATGTACGTATACGCATGCTGTCCACTGTAGTGAACAAACTGTACCAATTATTTAAAAAGAAATTTGAATAAAATTAATTTTATTTATTATTACTAAGGTTATTTTAAGTAGGAAAAATACAAGCATTTTCGATTCACATCTCTAGATTATTTGTATGCAACAAAGGGTTAATTATACACAGAATATTTCAGATTATGTTTTATTAACTGATTTACCTGAAACACTTAAAACTTTGAGTTTTAGGACAGTCATACCTTCAGTCTGCAAATGAATTAAAATGATATATTCACATTGTCAACATAATTGAATTGCATAGCTGGTTCGTATAGTCAGGCTTCTTCAAAAGAAATGAATGTACCAATTTTTTAATATGAAGTAGAATATGACTTTGTTCATTTTGATTCAATATAATCTCAGACTTTCTTGGAATTAAAGAAATCATAAATTGAATATATCTAAGAGTTAATCAAAATTCAGGCACTGATTTTCATAATTGTATTTGTTAAGGTTATAAATACAGCTTATTGTAAACTCAATGCAAATATGTGTTTTAAACCCGAAAAACACTTTCAAAATGCATTAATAATTTCAAATGTGATTGACAGTTTATTTTAAAGGTAATTTTTTCGTAAACTGAAAACTTTTAATAAATTAAATTTATCAGCATTACATTTTAAGTTATGACAAAGTAAACCTTCATCAAAGTGCTATCTAAATTTTGAGCCAAATTGCGGGAATGAATTTATTGATATAATTTTAAAAAAGTGGACTTTCCTGAATATTATCACAAGAAAAATAATTTTTTTAAAAACTTTTTATAAAATTTTCAAATACAATAAAAATTAAACATTTGATAATGCCAACTTCTGAAAATAACCAATATTTCTGTGATTGCAAATATAACATTGGCATTGAATATCACCAACAGATATATTCAATGAGTTTACACCTCTATAAAATAGCAAAACCATTTGGAATTGTGAGTGGTCATAGGGTAATTTCATATTTTTCCCTCCTTCAGGAGTTAAATAAATTTGTATTTAGTTTGTTTTCATTTCAAGTAAAAGAATAAATATTAATGCAGTAGCAGTGGTATAAAAGATACCTGCTATCCAGAACTATTTAAACATTAACTATTTTAGTGTTCAGTCTGAAATAAATCGTCAGATTTTAAATATGTATTCTAATCTTCTACATCTAAGATTTTTCCTACAGTTAAAATGAATAGAAAGTTGTTATCTAAATTTTACATAAACCAAATGTGCATCATTGTTTCCAGATTTAGAAAAACATAATAGTAGTAAGAAATCAGATACCTATGTAATTAGATTTGTCATTGTCAGTGAAAAGTGTCAAGCACGTGGGATCCACACTTCTAATTGTGGAGCACCTAAAGCAGAAAGTATTCAAATTGATTTATGCTAAATATTTACTACTATTAACTGAAAAAAAATGAATATATAAAATCATCATATATATTGTGGGAAGGTGCGAAGAATTTTTTTTTTATTTTTAACTATAAATAAATGTGCATTTTTACCAATATATAAATAAGTACCAAATGCTGTTATATAATTTCATGGTATACAGAAAAAATAATCATTACCCGATTCAACATTTTCAGCTACGTAATTGGCTCATATTTTTAATGTTGATAATCTAAACAGTGTATAAACCATACTGGTTATATTATGACCATAAATTTTGTATTTCAGATGTTCTTCAATGAAACAGCTGTAAGTAATACAGCTTACATAAAATAAGATTTTGCTCATCAACAGATTTTTTTCTTTTCCTTAACAGACTTCACTCAATTTATGTAGGAATTTTCCATTTTAAATTATTCTGATTATAGATTTCCTTTATAGCACAGATTAGTGAAAGTAAATTTATGTAGGAATTCTCCATTTCATATTATTCTGGTTACAGATTTCCTTTATAGCACAGATTAGTGAAGTAAATTTATTTGAATAACAAGTGATTTGAATTATTTTCTACAAAAGGATGTGTTTAAATTTATATTACATTTTATTTAAAAATATATGAAACTATCTTTTGAGTAAACCATTCATGTCAATACTTTGAGAAATAGATAGACACATAATGTAAATTTTATGATTTTTATTAGTATACAGTATGGCTTAAAACACAGTCAAACTTTCGGCTTAATTATTAATTAATTATACACAGAATAATTCAGATTATGTTTTATTAACTGATTTACCTGAAACACTTAAAACTTTGAGTTTTAGGACAGTCATACCTTCAGTCTGTGAATGAATTAAAATGATATATTCACATTCTCAACATAATTGAATTGCATAGCTGATTCGTATAGTCAGGCTTCTTCAAAAGAAATGAATGTACCAATTTTTTAATATGAAGTAGAATATGACTTTGTTCATTTTGTTTCAATATAATCTCAGACTTTCTTGGAATTAAAGACATTATAAATTTAATATATCTAAGAGTTAATCAAAATGCAGGCACTGATTTTCATAATTGTATTTGTTAAGGTTATAAATACAGCTTATTGCAAACTCAATGCAAATATGTGTTTTAAACCCGAAAAACACTTTCAAAATGCATTAATAATTTCAAATGTGATTGACAGTTTATTTTAAAGGTAATTTTTTCGTAAACCGAAAACTTTTAATGAATTAAATATATCAGCATTACATTTTAAGTTATGACAAAGTAAACCTTCATCAAAGTGCTATCTAAATTTTGAGCCAAATTGCGGGAATGAATTTACTGATATAATTTTAAAAAAGTGGACTTTCTTGAATATTATCACAAGAAAAATAATTTTTTTAAAAAACTGTTTATAAAATTTTCAAATATAATAAAAATTAAACCTTTGATAATGCCCACTTCTGAAAATAACCAATATTTCTGAGATTGCAAATATAACACTGGCATTGAATATCACCAACAGATATACTCAATGAGTTTACACCTCTATAAAATAGCAAAACCATTTGGAATTGTGAGTGGTCATAGGGTAATTTCATATTTTTTCCCCCTCCAGGAGTTAAATAAATTTGTATTCAGTTTGTTTTCATTTCAAGTAAAAGAATAAATATTAATGCAGTATCAGAGGTATAAAAGATACCTGCTATCCACAACTATTTAACCATTAACTATTTTAGTGTTCAGTCTGAAATAAATCGTCAGATTTTAAATATGTATTCTAATCTTCTACATCTAAAATTTTTCCTACAGTTAAAATGAATAGAAAGTAGTTATCTAAATTTTACATAAACCAAATGTGCATCATTGTTTCGAAATTTAGAAAAACATAATAGTAGTAAGAAATCAGATACCTATGTAATTAGATTTGTCATTGTCAATGAAAAGTGTCAAGCACGTGGGATCCATACTTCTAATTGTGGAGCACCTAAAGCAGAAAGTATTCAAATTGATTTATGCTAAATATTTACTACTATTAATTGAGAAAATGAATATATAAAATCATCATATATATTGTGGGAAGGTGCTGAGAATTTTTTTAAAATTTTTAACTATAAATAAATGTGCATTTTTACGAATATATAAATAAGTACCAAATGCTGTTATATAATTTCATGGTATACAGAAAAAAAAATCATTACCCGATTCAACATTTTCAGCAACGTAATTGACTCATATTTTTAATGTTGATAATCTAAACAGTGTATAAACCATACTGGTTAGATTATGACCATAAATTTTGTATTTCAGATGTTCTTCAATGAGACAGCTGTAAGTAATACAGCTTACATAAAATAAGATTTTGCTCATCAACAGATTTGTTTCTTTTCCTTAACAGACTTCACTCAATTTATGTAGGAATTTTCCATTTTAAATTATTCTGATCACAGATTTCCTTTATAGCACAGATTAGTGAAAGTAAATTTATTTGAATAGCAAGTCATTTGAATTATTTTCTACAAAAGGATGTGTTTAAATTTATATTACATTTTATTTAAAAATATATGAAACTATCTTTTGAGTAAAACATTCATGTCAATACTTTGAGAAATAGATAGACACATAATGTAAATTTTATGATTTTTATTAGTATACAGTATGGCTTAAAACACAGTCAAACTTTCGATTTCTGTTTGGAACTGTTTCTTTTAACATTTGTTGTCTGTTTAAACATTTGTTGCTAAAACATTTTATTGTTTCTCTAACTACACAGATTAAAAAAATTACAAAGATTTACTTTTTTACGAATTATGCATAAAAAGGCCTTAAGAAACAAACAGGGTTCTAGGTCATTACTGTCTGTCACAAAAAAAATCTGTCACAAAAATCTTCATTTTGCTTTGTAGCATTTCATGTATTTTGAGGATTCATTTACAGTATCTAATTAATAAACATTCTTAAAAATTTAAAGTTATAAATCATTAAATAATTTTCCAGTGCTAGAATAGTTAGAGAAAGTTATTCAAAAACTGATTTCTGAAAGCAGTGTAGTGTATGTTTTGTATATGCAAGATCTTACTTATTGAAATTTTGTGTATATCCTCTGTGAGAACTTAATTCAATTTTTAGAAAATTTAATCATTCTTAAATAATTAAAAGCCTACTTATTAAAAGGAAATATTGTAATCAAAGTTTTGTTTATAAATTTTAAGAGTTGTTTTGATATTTTAAACATTTTGATTAGAAATTGAAATATGAATCATTGATTAGAATATTAATACGCCTATAAGAAATAGTGATATATTTTTATAAACTTCTAATGAGCATGATTCAAAATGTGTATTTTTTGCCCTTTATTTAGGTCCCAGCCCTATGTATGCAAAGAAGAAATCATTTACTGATATATGAAATTTTGCTGCCCAAATGTGAGAGCCTGAAATTTTAAATAATGTATCAATTTAAATAATGTGTGATATATATTATACAGTCATTTGAAATTTATTTCAAACTGCTGAATTCTGTATGAAGTTTTTAAATTAAAAAGTAAACAATTATTTTATTATAGCATATAATTCTAGAATGCTCACTTAATGCTGACTTAATGCTCACTTTTAGAATGCTCCTCATTAAATAAGTTTCCAGTGCTAGAATAATTAGAGAAAGTTATTGAAAAACTGATTTCTGAAAGCAGTGTAGTGTATGTTTTGTATATGCAAGATTTTACTTATTAAAAGTCTTGTGTATATCCTCTGTGAGAACTTAATTCAATTTTTAGAAAATTTAATCATTCTTAAATAATTAAAAGCCTACTTATTGGAAGAAAATATTGTAATCAAAGTTTTGTTTATAAATTTTAAGATTTGTTTTGATATTTTAAAAGTTTTGATTAGAAATTGAAATATGAATCATTGATTAAAATATTATTATATATGCTTACGCCTATAAGAAATAGTGATATATTTTTATAAACTTCTAATGAGCATGATTCAAAATGTGTGTTTTTTGCCCGTTATTTAGGTCCCAGCCCTATGTATGCAAAGAAGAAATCATTTACTGATATATGAAATTTTGCTGCCCAAATGTGAGCGCCTGAAATTTTAAATAATGTATCAATTTAAATAATGTGTTATATATATTATACAGTCATTTGAAATTTATTTCAAATTGCTGAATTCTGTATGAAGTTTTTAAATTAAAAAGTAAACAATTATTTTATTATAGCATATAATTCTAGAATGCTCACTTAATGCTCACTTTTAGAATGCTCATCATTAAATAAGTTTCCAGTGCTAGAATAATTACAGAAAGTTATTGAAAAACTGATTTCTGAAAGCAGTGTAGTGTATGTTTTGTATATGCAAGATTTTACTTATTAAAAGTCTTGTGTATATCCTCTGTGAGAACTTAATTCAATTTTTAGAAAATTTAACCATTCTTAAATAATTAAAAGCTTACTTATTGGAAGGAAATATTGTAATCAAAGTTTTGTTTATAAATTTTAAGAGTTGTTTTGATATTTTAAAAGTTTTGATTAGAAATTGAAATATGAATCATTGATTAAAATATTATTATATATGCTTACGCCTATAAGAAATAGTGATATATTTTTATAAACTTCTAATGAGCATGATTCAAAATGTGTGTTTTTTGCCCGCTATTTAGGTCCCAGCCCTATGTATGCAAAGAAGAAATCATTTACTGATATATGAAATTTTGCTGCCCAAATGTGAGCGCCTGAAATTTTAAATAATGTATCAATTTAAATAATGTGTGATATATATTATACAGTCATTTGAAATTTATTTCAAACTGCTGAATTCTGTATGAAGTTTTTAAATTAAAAAGTAAACAATTATTTTATTATAGCATATAATTCTAGAATGCTCACTTAATGCTGACTTAATGCTCACTTTTAGAATGCTCCTCATTAAATAAGTTTCCAGTGCTAGAATAATTAGAGAAAGTTATTGAAAAACTGATTTCTGAAAGCAGTGTAGTGTATGTTTTGTATATGCAAGATTTTACTTATTAAAAGTCTTGTGTATATCCTCTGTGAGAACTTAATTCAATTTTTAGAAAATTTAATCATTCTTAAATAATTAAAAGCCTACTTATTGGAAGGAAATATTGTAATCAAAGTTTTGTTTATAAATTTTAAGAGTTGTTTTGATATTTTAAACGTTTTGATTAGAAATTAAAATATGAATCATTGATTAGAATATTAATACGCCTATAAGAAATAGTGATATATTTTTATAAACTTCTAATGAGCATGATTCAAAATGTGTCTTTTTTGCCCTTTATTTGGGTCCCAGCCCTATGTATGCAAAGAAGAAATCATTTACTGATATATGAAATTTTGCTGCCCAAATGTGAGCGCCTGAAATTTTAAATAATGTATCAATTTAAATAATGTGTGATATATATTATACAGTCATTTGAAATTTATTTCAAATTGCTGAATTCTGTATGAAGTTTTTAAATTAAAAAGTAAACAATTATTTTATTATAGCATATAATTCTAGAATGCTCACTTAATGCTCACTTTTAGAATGCTCATCATTAAATAAGTTTACAGTGCTAGAATAATTAGAGAGTTATTGAAAAACTGATTTCTGAAAGCAGTGTAGTGTATGTTTTGTATATGCAAGATTTTACTTATTAAAAGTCTTGTGTATATCCTCTGTGAGAACTTAATTCAATTTTTAGAAAATTTAATCATTCTTAAATAATTAAAAGCCTACTTATTGGAAGGAAATATTGTAATCAAAGTTTTGTTTATAAATTTTAAGAGTTGTTTTGATATTTTAAAAGTTTTGATTAGAAATTGAAATATGAATCATTGATTAAAATATTAATATATTTGCTTACGCCTATAAGAAATAGTGATATATTTTTATAAACTTCTAATGAGCATTATTCAAAATGTGTGTTTTTTGCCCTTTATTTAGGTCCAGCCCTATGTATGCAAAGAAGAAATCATTTACTGATATATGAAATTTTGCTGCCCAAATGTGAGCGCCTGAAATTTTAAATAATGTATCAATTTAAATAATGTGTGATATATATTATACAGTCATTTGAAATTTATTTCAAATTGCTGAATTCTGTATGAAGTTTTTAAATTAAAAAGTAAACAATTATTTTATTATAGCATATAATTCTAGAATGCTCACTTAATGCTCACTTTTAGAATGCTCCTCATTAAATAAGTTTCCAGTCAAGTTTTCATTAAATACTATTAAAATCTGTGTGCGTCTGTCTGTTTGTGTGTTTGTAACATCATCTTCTCAAGAACGGCTGGGTGTAGAGCTTAGCGGAAGATACCGTTGGATTCAGAATTCCCGTGGCTCGCCATATTGACCATCGGCAATTTCGTGCGACTTTAATTAGCCGAGATATTATTTAAAAACTGCTTTTTCCCCTACGTTTCCCTACGTTTTGCACTTTCTTTCACCCGTTTTCCCTGTTTTAGGGATTTGGCCGAGTGCCAAATTCGTTTTTCTCGAATAACTTGGGAACGGCGCCGAGTTGGAATTCGAAACGCATATCTCCGGATTCGAAAAAAATCAAGAAATCCATCGATACCGGTCCCATCTTCGTACGACAATAATCGGCGGAGTTATTAATTAAAAACTGCGAAAACGTTATTTCATTTTTCGGAGTGGCAACCGTCTCGGAATTAGCTGAGATAAAATTGCTTTTTCGAAAGCGCCGGGGGGATGACAATTGCTTCCGCTCGAGATTTGTGCTGGTGAAAGGTCACGTGTCAATTTCTTTTTTCTTAAATATCTATGGAACGGCGCTGAGTTGGAATTCGAGGCAGGTGTCTGCGGATTCCAAAAAATTCTACGAATCCAATGATACCATTCTCATCTTCGTAGGACGTTAATCAGCTGAGATATTAATTAAAAACTGTGAAAACGCTAATTTTCGGGCTCATTCTTCCGATTGCAACAGTTTCTTGAATCGCCGCAGATACAAATCAAGGTTATATTCTAAAGTTGAATAAAGCACGCGATTGCATGTTACCTAACTGTATTTTAAAAATATTTCGTTAATGTAGGCATTTTAAATAAACAGCTGCTTTTCACAATTTTTTTTTAATTTCAGGTTAGGATGATTGTCACGTTAATTCTTTTATTGATATTGAATAAAAGTTATTATATTACATTAAATTTAAATGATGACGTTCTTGAAGTTGTACAATTTTAATCAGCTGGGATATTAATTAAAAAATCTGAAAAAGCTATTTTTTAAAAATATGTTGTTATTTTTTTAATAATAAATTTGATTTTTTGGAATAATATATTTTTTTATGTTATTAGATACGTGCACTTAATTTAGATATTATCTTTTAATGCAAATGATATTTTAAATAAGTTCGCACCAATAAAAATTAAATTCACACTTTTTTTTTTTTTTTTTTTAGATTAAAGATTTTTCTTTGCTCCTTTGAGATGGTATACGGTAACTTTCGAATCCCGATGAGCAGGCAGGCTACACTCATGTTTTTTGTGATTTTACGCATATCTGTTGTGTATGCAGTGTCTTCTGGATGCATAAATGAATAAAGCTGAACTCTGGTAGTTCGGTCCTAATTTCGAATCCCGGCGAACGGGCTGGGTCCATGGGTGTTTGCGTGATTTTACGCATGTGCCTCGTGTACGCAGCATCTTCTGGATGCATAAGTGAATAAAGCGGCCGAAATTCGCTCAAAACCTCTGATTACTGGTAGTTCGGTCCAACTTTCGAATCCAAGCGACCGTGTTGGCTCAATGTGTGTTTTCGGGATTTTTCGCATGTGTAACGTGTATGCGGTATCTTCTGCATGCATACTTGAATAAAGCGGGAGCAGCCCGCGCAAAACTACAGAACACTGGTAGTTCGGTCCAACTTTCGAATTCCGGGGTACTGTACATAAAATTTGGTCGCATACGTGAATACAGCGCGCGGATACCGGGTAAAACCGCTGAACACTGGTAGTTCGGTCAAACATTCGAATCTCTGCGAGCGGGCTGGCTGCATGGGTGTTTTTCCTGATTTTCCGCATGTGTATAGTGTATAAAGTGATTTCTGGATGCATATGTGATAAAAGTGGGCGCAGCCTGCTCGAAACCTCTTAACGCTGGTAGTTCGATCCAACTTTCGGTGTCGGCGAACGAGCTGGCTCCCCGGGTGTTTTCTTGCTTTAACTCATGTGTATCGTTTATGCAGTATCCTCTCCATGCTTATGTGTATAAAGCGGGCGCAGCCCGCTCCACAAAATCGCTGAACACTGGTATTTCGGTCCTACTTTCGAATTCCGGGGTACTGTATATAAAATTTGGATGCATACGTGAATACAGCGCGCGGATACCGGGTAAAACCGCTGAACACTGGTAGTTCGCTCAAACTTTCGAATCTCGGCGAGCGGGCTGGCTGCATGGGTGTTTTCGTGATTGTTCGCATGTGTATCGTTTATAAAGTATCTCATGGATGCATACGTGAATAAAGCGGGCACAGAATACTGGTAATGCGGTTCTGGTAATGCGGTAATTTCGAATCCCGACGAACTGGCTGGCTCCATGGGTGTTTTCGTGATTTTACGCATGTGTATAGTGTATGGAGTATCTTCTGGGTGTATATGTGAATAAAGCGGGCAGAGCCCGCGCAAAGCCACATAACACTGGTAATTCAGTCCAACTTTCGAATACCGGCGAACAGGCAGGCTCCATGTTTGTTTTCGTGATTTTACGCATGTGTATCGTTTATGCACCATCTTCAGCATGCATACGTGAATAAAGCGGGCACATCACGCGCAAAATCGCTGAAAAATTGTATTTCGGTCCAACTTTCGAATCGGCAGCGGGCTGGCTGGAGGGGTGTTTTCGTGATTTTACGCATGTGTACGGTGTACGCAGTATCTTTTGCATGCACACGTGAACACTGTTTTGGGCGGGCTCCCGCCCAAAAGCGCTGAACACTGGTATTTCGGTCCAAATTTCGAATACCCGCGAAAGGGCTGGAAGCATGCGTGTTTTCGTGATTTTCCGCATATGTATAGCGTATGCGGTAACTTCTGGATGCATAGGTGAAAAAAGCGGGGGAAGCCCGCGGAATGCCGCTAAAAAATGGTAGTTCGGTTCAACTTTTCAATACCGGCCAAATTTAACATAGGATATCTTTTAAAAACGAACAATGATAAGCGGGCTTCAGCCCGCTCAGCTGGCGGGCTTGCCCGCTAGTAAATTTTAAGATTTGTTTTGATATTTTAAAAGTTTTGATTAGAAATTGAAATATGAATCATTGATTAAAATATTATTATATATGCTTACGCCTATAAGAAATAGTGATATATTTTTATAAACTTCTAATGAGCATGATTCAAAATGTGTGTTTTTTGCCCGCTATTTAGGTCCCAGCCCTATGTATGCAGAGAAGAAATCATTTACTGATATATGAAATTTTGCTGCCCAAATGTGAGCGCCTGAAATTTTAAATAATGTATCAATTTAAATAATGTGTGATATATATTATACAGTCATTTGAAATTTATTTCAAATTGCTGAATTCTGTATGAAGTTTTTAAATTAAAAAGTAAACAATTATTTTATTATAGCATATAATTCTAGAATGCTCACTTAATGCTCACTTTTAGAATGCTCATCATTAAATAAGTTTCCAGTGCTAGAATAATTAGAGAAAGATATTCAAAAACTGATTTCTGAAAGCAGTGTAGTGTATGTTTTGTATATGCAAGATTTTACTTATTAAAAGTCTTGTGTATATCCGCTGTGAGAACTTAATTCAATTTTTAGAAAATTTAATCATTCTTAAATAATTAAAAGCCTACTTATTGGAAGGAAATATTGTAATCAAAGTTTTGTTTATAAATTTTAAGAGTTGTTTTGATATTTTAAAAGTTTTGATTAGAAATTGAAATATGAAACATTGATTAAAATATTAATATATATGCTTACGCCTATAAGAAATAGTGATATATTTTTATAAACTTCTAATGAGCATGATTCAAAATGTGTGTTTTTTCCCCTTTATTTAGGTCCCAGCCCTATGTATGCAAAGAAGAAATCATTTACTGATATATGAAAGTTTGCTCCCCAAATGTGAGCGCCTGAAATTTTAAATAATTAATCAATTTAAATAATGTGTGATATATATTATACAGTCATTTGAAATTTATTTCAAATTGCTGAATTCTGTATGAAGTTTTTTAATTAAAAAGTAAACAATTATTTTATTATAGCATATAATTCTAGAATGCTCACTTAATGCTCACTTTTAGAAGGCTCACCATTAAATAATTTTTCAGTGCTAGAATAATTAGAGAAAGTTATTCAAAAACTGATTTCTGAAAGCAGTGTAGTGTATGTTTTGTATATGCAAGATTTTACTTATTAAAAGTCTTGTGTATATCCGCGGTGAGAACTTAATTCAATTTTTAGAAAATTTAATCATTCTTAAATAATTAAAAGCCTACTTATTGGAAGGAAATATTGTAATCAAAGTTTTGTTTATAAATTTTAAGAGTTGTTTTGATATTTTAAAAGTTTTGATTAGAAATTGTAATATGAATCATTGATTAAAATATTAATATATATGCTTACGCCTATAAGAAATAGTGATATATTTTTATAAACTTCTAATGAGCATTATTCAAAATGTGTGTTTTTTGTCCTTTATTTAGGTCCAGCCCTATGTATGCAAAGAAGAAATCATTTACTGATATATGAAATTTTGCTGCCCAAAGGTCAGCGCCTGAAATTTTAAATAATGTATCAATTTAAATAATGTGTGATATATATTATACAGTCATTTGAAATTTATTTCAAATTGCTGAATTCTGTATGAAGTTTTTAAATTAAAAAGTAAACAATTATTTTATTATAGCATATAATTCTAGAATGCTCACTTAATGCTCACTTTTAGAATGCTCATCATTAAATAAGTTTCCAGTGCTAGAATAATTAGAGAAAGATATTTAAAAACAGATTTCTGAAAGCAGTGTAGTGTATGTTTTGTATATGCAAGATTTTACTTATTAAAAGTCTTGTGTATATCCGCTGTGAGAACTTAATTCAATTTTTAGAAAATTTAATCATTCTTAAATAATTAAAAGCCTACTTATTGGAAGGAAATATTGTAATCAAAGTTTTGTTTATAAATTTTAAGAGTTGTTTTGATATTTTAAAAGTTTTGATTAGAAATTGAAATATGAATCATTCTTTAAAATATTAATATATATGCTTACGCCTATGAGAAATAGTGATATATTTTTATAAACTTCTAATGAGCATTATTCAAAATGTGTGTTTTTTGCCCTTTATTTAGGTCCAGCCCTATGTATGCAAAGAAGAAATCATTTACTGATATATGAAATTTTGCTGCCCAAATGTGAGCGCCTGAAATTTTAAATAATGTATCAATTTAAATAATGTGTGATATATATTATACAGTCATTTGAAATTTATTTCAAATTGCTGAATTCTGTATGAAGTTTTTAAATTAAAAAGTAAACAATTATTTTATTATAGCATATAATTCTAGAATGCTCACTTAATGCTCACTTTTAGAATGCTCCTCATTAAATAAGTTTCCAGTGCTAGAATAATTAGAGAAAGTTATTCAAAAAGTGATTTCTGAAAGCAGTGTAGTGTATGTTTTGTATATGCAAGATTTTACTTATTAAAAGTCTTGTGTATATCCTCTGTGAGAACTTAATTCAATTTTTAGAAAATTTAATCATTCTTAAATAATTAAAAGCCTACTACTTATTGGAAGGAAATATTGTAATCAAAGTTTTGTTTATAAATTTTAAGAGTTGTTTTGATATTTTAAACGTTTTGATTAGAAATTGAAATATGAATCATTGATTAGAATATTAATACGCCTATAAGAAATAGTGATATATTTTTATAAACTTCTATTGAGCATGATTCAAAATGTGTGTTTTTTGCCCTTTATTTAGGTCCCAGCCCTATGTATGCAAAGAAGAAATCATTTACTGATATATGAAATTTTGCTGCCCAAATGTGAGAGCCTGAAATTTTAAATAATGTATCAATTTAAATAATGTGTGATATATATTATACAGTCATTTGAAATTCATTTCAAATTGCTGAATTCTGTATGAAGTTTTTAAATTAAAAAGTAAACAATTATTTTATTATAGCATATAATTCTAGAATGCTCACTTAATGCTCACTTTTAGAATGCTCATCATTAAATAAGTTTCCAGTGCTAGAATAATTAGAGAAAGTTATTGAAAAACTGATTTCTGAAAGCAGTGTAGTGTTTGTTTTGTATATGCAAGATTTTACTTATTAAAAGTCTTGTGTATATCCTCTGTGAGAACTTAATTCAATTTTTAGAAAATTTAATCATTCTTAAATAATTAAAAGCCTACTTATTGGAAGCAAATATTGTAATCAAAGTTTTGTTTATAAATATTAAGAGTTGTTTTGATATTTTAAAAGTTTTGATTAGAAATTGAAATATGAATCATTGATTAAAATATTAATATATATGCTTACGCCTATAAGAAATAGTGATATATTTTTATAAACTTCTAATGAGCATGATTCAAAATGTGTGTTTTTTGCCCGTTATTTAGGTCCCAGCCCTATGTATGCAAAGAAGAAATCATTTACTGATATATGAAATTTTGCTGCCCAAATGTGAGCGCCTGAAATTTGAAATAATGTATCAATTTAAATAATGTGTGATATATATTATACAGTCATTTGAAATTTATTTCAAATTGCTGAATTCTGTATGAAGTTTTTAAATTAAAAAGTAAACAATTATTTTATTATAGCATATAATTCTAGAACGCTCACTTAATGCTCACTTTTAGAATGCTCCTCATTAAATAAGTTTCCAGTGCTAGAATAATTAGAGAAAGTTATTCAAAAACTGATTTCTGAAAGCAGTGTAGTGTATGTTTTGTATATGCAAGATTTTACTTATTAAAAGTCTTGTGTATATCCGCTGTGAGAACTTAATTCAATTTTTAGAAAATTTAATCATTCTTAAATAATTAAAAGCCTACTTATTGGAAGGAAATATTGTAATCAAAGTTTTGTTTATAAATTTTAAGAGTTGTTTTGATATTTTAAAAGTTTTGATTAGAAACTGAAATATGAATCATTGATTAAAATATTAATATATATGCTTACGCCTATAAGAAATAGTGATATATTTTTATAAACTTCTAATGAGCATGATTCAAAATGTGTGTTTTTCCCCTTTATTTAGGTCCCAGCCCTATGTATGCAAAGAAGAAATCATTTACTGATATATGAAAGTTTGCTCCCAAATGTGAGCGCCTGAAATTTTAAATAATGAATCAATTTAAATAATGTGTGATATATATTATACAGTCATTTGAAATTTATTTCAAATTGCTGAATTCTGTATGAAGTTTTTTAATTAAAAAGTAAACAATTATTTTATTATAGCATATAATTCTAGAATGCTCACTTTTAGAATGCTCACCATTAAATAATTTTTCAGTGCTAGAATAATTAGAGAAAGTTATTCAAAAACTGATTTCTGAAAGCAGTGTAGTGTATGTTTTGTATATGCAAGATTTTACTTATTAAAAGTCTTGTGTATATCCGCTGTGAGAACTTAATTCAATTTTTAGAAAATTTAATCATTCTTAAATAATTAAAAGCCTACTTATTGGAAGGAAATATTGTAATCAAAGTTTTGTTTATAAATTTTAAGAGTTGTTTTGATATTTTAAAAGTTTTGATTAGAAATTGAAATATAAATCATTGATTAAAATATTAATATATATGCTTACGCCTATAAGAAATAGTGATATATTTTTATAAACTTCTAATGAGCATTATTCAAAATGTGTGTTTTTTGCCCTTTATTTAGGTCCAGCCCTATGTATGCAAAGAAGAAATCATTTACTGATATATGAAATTTTGCTGCCCAAAGGTGAGCGCCTGAAATTTTAAATAATGTATCAATTTAAATAATGTGTGATATATATTATACAGTCATTTGAAATTTATTTCAAATTGCTGAATTCTGTATGAAGTTTTTAAATTAAAAAGTAAACAATTATTTTATTATAGCATATAATTCTAGAATGCTCACTTAATGCTCACTTTTAGAATGCTCCTCATTAAATAAGTTTCCAGTGCTAGAATAATTAGAAAATCAGTTATTGAAAAACTGATTTCTGAAAGCAGTGTAGTGTATGTTTTGTATATGCAAGATTTTACTTATTAAAAGTCTTGTGTATATCCTCTGTGAGAACTTAATTCAATTTTTAGAAAATTTAATCATTCTTAAATAATTAAAAGCCTACTTATTGGAAGGAAATATTGTAATCAAAGTTTTGTTTATAAATTTTAAGAGTTGTTTTGATATTTTAAAATTTTGATTAGTAATTCAAATATGAATTATTGATTGAAATATTAATATATATGCTTACGCCTATAAGAAATAGTGATATATTTTTATAAACTTCTAATGAGCATTATTCAAAATGTGTGCTTTTTGCCCTTTATTTAGGTCCAGCCCTATGTATGCAAAGAAGAAATCATTTACTGATATATGAAATTTTGCTGCCCAAATGTGAGCGCCTGAAATTTTAAATAATGTATCAATTTAAATAATGTGTGATATATATTATACAGTCATTTGAAATTTATTTCAAATTGCTGAATTCTGTATGAAGTTTTTAAATTAAAAAGTAAACAATTATTTTATTATAGCATATAATTCTAGAATGCTCACTTAATGCTCACTTTTAGAATGCTCCTCATTAAATAAGTTTCCAGTGCTAGAATAATTAGAGAAAGTTATTCAAAAACTGATTTCTGAAAGCAGTGTAGTGTATGTTTTGTATATGCAAGATTTTACTTATTAAAAGTCTTGTGTATATCCTCTGTGAGAACTTAATTCAATTTTTAGAAAATTTAATCATTCTTAAATAATTAAAAGCCTACTTAATGGAAGGAAATATTGTAATCAAAGTTTTGTTTATAAATTTTAAGAGTTGTTTTGATATTTTAAACGTTTTGATTAGAAATTGAAATATGAATCATTGATTAGAATATTAATACGCCTATAAGATATAGTGATATATTTTTATAAACTTCTATTGAGCATGATTCAAAATGTGTGTTTTTTGCCCTTTATTTAGGTCCCAGCCCTATGTATGCAAAGAAGAAATCATTTACTGATATATGAAATTTTGCTGCCCAAATGTGAGAGCCTGAAATTTTAAATAATGTATCAATTTAAATAATGTGTGATATATATTATACAGTCATTTGAAATTTATTTCAAATTGCTGAATTCTGTATGAAGTTTTTTAATTAAAAAGTAAACAATTATTTTATTATAGCATATAATTCTAGAATGCTCACTTAATGCTCACTTTTAGAATGCTCACCATTAAATAATTTTTCAGTGCTAGAATAATTAGAGAAAGATATTCAAAAACTGATTTCTGAAAGCAGTGTAGTGTATGTTTTGTATATGCAAGATTTTACTTATTAAAAGTCTTGTGTATATCCGCTGTGAGAACGTAATTCAATTTTTAGAAAATTTAATCATTCTTAAATAATTAAAAGCCTACATATTGGAAGGAAATATTGTAATCAAAGTTTTGTTTATAAATTTTAAGAGTTGTTTTGATATTTTAAAAGTTTTGATTAGAAATTGAAATATGAATCATTGATTAAAATATTAATATATATGCTTACGCCTATAAGAAATAGTGATATATTTTTATAAACTTCTAATGAGCATGATTCAAAATGTGTGTTTTTCCCCTTTATTTAGGTCCAGCCCTATGTATGCAAAGAAGAAATCATTTACTGATATATGAAATTTTGCTGCCCAAAGGTGAGCGCCTGAAATTTTAAATAATGTATCAATTTAAATAATGTGTGATATATATTATACAGTCATTTGAAATTTATTTCAAATTGCTGAATTCTGTATGAAGTTTTTAAATTAAAAAGTAAACAATTATTTTATTATAGCATATAATTCTAGAATGCTCACTTAATGCTCACTTTTAGAATGCTCCTCATTAAATAAGTTTCGAGTGCTAGAATAATTAGAGAAAGTTATTCAAAAACTGATTTCTGAAAGCAGTGTAGTGTATGTTTTGTATATGCAAGATTTTACTTATTAAAAGTCTTGTGTATATCCTCTGTGAGAACTTAATTCAATTTTTAGAAAATTTAATCATTCTTAAATAATTAAAAGCCTACTTATTGGAAGAAAATATTGTAATCAAAGTTTTGTTTATAAATTTTAAGATTTGTTTTGATATTTTAAAAATTTTGATTAGTAATTCAAATATGAATTATTGATTGAAATATTAATATATATGCTTACGCCTATAAGAAATAGTGATATATTTTTATAAACTTCTAATGAGCATTATTCAAAATGTGTGCTTTTTGCCCTTTATTTAGGTCCAGCCCTATGTATGCAAAGAAGAAATCATTTACTGATATATGAAATTTTGCTGCCCAAATGTGAGCGCCTGAAATTTTAAATAATGTATCAATTTAAATAATGTGTGATATATATTATACAGTCATTTGAAATTTATTTCAAATTGCTGAATTCTGTATGAAGTTTTTAAATTAAAAAGTAAACAATTATTTTATTATAGCATATAATTCTAGAATGCTCACTTAATGCTCACTTTTAGAATGCTCCTCATTAAATAAGTTTCCAGTGCTAGAATAATTAGAGAAAGTTATTCAAAAACTGATTTCTGAAAGCAGTGTAGTGTATGTTTTGTATATGCAAGATTTTACTTATTAAAAGTCTTGTGTATATCCTCTGTGAGAACTTAATTCAATTTTTAGAAAATTTAATCATTCTTAAATAATTAAAAGCCTACTTATTGGAAGGAAATATTGTAATCAAAGTTTTGTTTATAAATTTTAAGAGTTGTTTTGATATTTTAAACGTTTTGATTAGAAATTGAAATATGAATCATTGATTAGAATATTAATACGCCTATAAGAAATAGTGATATATTTTTATAAACTTCTATTGAGCATGATTCAAAATGTGTGTTTTTTGCCCTTTATTTAGGTCCCAGCCCTATGTATGCAAAGAAGAAATCATTTACTGATATATGAAATTTTGCTGCCCAAATGTGAGAGCCTGAAATTTTAAATAATGTATCAATTTAAATAATGTGTGATATATATTATACAGTCATTTGAAATTTATTTCAAATTGCTGAATTCTGTATGAAGTTTTTTAATTAAAAAGTAAACAATTATTTTATTATAGCATATAATTCTAGAATGCTCACTTAATGCTCACTTTTAGAATGCTCACCATTAAATAATTTTTCAGTGCTAGAATAATTAGAGAAAGATATTCAAAAACTGATTTCTGAAAGCAGTGTAGTGTATGTTTTGTATATGCAAGATTTTACTTATTAAAAGTCTTGTGTATATCCGCTGTGAGAACGTAATTCAATTTTTAGAAAATTTAATCATTCTTAAATAATTAAAAGCCTACATATTGGAAGGAAATATTGTAATCAAAGTTTTGTTTATAAATTTTAAGAGTTGTTTTGATATTTTAAAAGTTTTGATTAGAAATTGAAATATGAATCATTGATTAAAATATTAATATATATGCTTACGCCTATAAGAAATAGTGATATATTTTTATAAACTTCTAATGAGCATGATTCAAAATGTGTGTTTTTCCCCTTTATTTAGGTCCAGCCCTATGTATGCAAAGAAGAAATCATTTACTGATATATGAAATTTTGCTGCCCAAAGGTGAGCGCCTGAAATTTTAAATAATGTATCAATTTAAATAATGTGTGATATATATTATACAGTCATTTGAAATTTATTTCAAATTGCTGAATTCTGTATGAAGTTTTTAAATTAAAAAGTAAACAATTATTTTATTATAGCATATAATTCTAGAATGCTCACTTAATGCTCACTTTTAGAATGCTCCTCATTAAATAAGTTTCGAGTGCTAGAATAATTAGAGAAAGTTATTCAAAAACTGATTTCTGAAAGCAGTGTAGTGTATGTTTTGTATATGCAAGATTTTACTTATTAAAAGTCTTGTGTATATCCTCTGTGAGAACTTAATTCAATTTTTAGAAAATTTAATCATTCTTAAATAATTAAAAGCCTACTTATTGGAAGAAAATATTGTAATCAAAGTTTTGTTTATAAATTTTAAGATTTGTTTTGATATTTTAAAAGTTTTGATTAGAAATTGAAATATGAATCATTGATTAAAATATTATTATATATGCTTACGCCTATAAGAAATAGTGATATATTTTTATAAACTTCTAATGAGCATGATTCAAAATGTGTGTTTTTTGCCCGTTATTTAGGTCCCAGCCCTATGTATGCAAAGAAGAAATCATTTACTGATATATGAAATTTTGCTGCCCAAATGTGAGCGCGTGAAATTTTAAATAATGTATCAATTTAAATAATGTGTGATATATATTATACAGTCATTTGAAATTTATTTCAAATTCCTGAATTCTGTATGAAGTTTTTAAATTAAAAAGTAAACAATTATTTTATTATAGCATATAATTCTAGAATGCTCACTTAATGCTCACTTAATGCTCACTTTTAGAATGCTCATCATTAAATAAGTTTCCAGTGCTAGAATAATTAGAGAAAGATATTCAAAAACTGATTTCTGAAAGCAGTGTAGTGTATGTTTTGTATATGCAAGATTTTACTTATTAAAAGTCTTGTGTATATCCGCTGTGAGAACTTAATTCAATTTTTAGAAAATTTAATCATTCTTAAATAATTAAAAGCCTACTTATTGGAAGGAAATATTGTAATCAAAGTTTTGTTTATAAATTTTAAGAGTTGTTTTGATATTTTAAAAGTTTTGATTAGAAATTGAAATATGAATCATTGATTAAAATATTAATATATATGCTTACGCCTATAAGAAATAGTGATATATTTTTATAGACTTCTAATGAGCATGATTCAAAATGTGTGTTTTTTCCCCTTTATTTAGGTCCCAGCCCTATGTATGCAAAGAAGAAATCATTTACTGATATATGAAAGTTTGCTCCCCAAATGTGAGCGCCTGAAATTTTAAATAATTAATCAATTTAAATAATGTGTGATGTATATTATACAGTCATTTGAAATTTATTTCAAATTGCTGAATTCTGTATGAAGTTTTTTAATTAAAAAGTAAACAATTATTTTATTATAGCATATAATTCTAGAATGCTCACTTAATGCTCACTTTTAGAATGCTCACCATTAAACAATTTTTCAGTGCTAGAATAATTAGAGAAAGTTATTGAAAAACTGATTTCTGAAAGCAGTGTAGTGTATGTTTTGTATATGCAAGATTTTACTTATTAAAAGTCTTGTGTATATCCGCTGTGAGAACTTAATTCAATTTTTAGAAAATTTAATCATTCTTAAATAATTAAAAGCCTACTTATTGGAAGGAAATATTGTAATCAAAGTTTTGTTTATAAATTTTAAGAGTTGTTTTGATATTTTGAAAGTTTTGATTAGAAATTGAAATATGAATCATTGATTAAAATATTAATATATATGCTTACGCCTATAAGAAATAGTGATATATTTTTATAAACTTCTAATGAGCATGATTCAAAATGTGTGTTTTTTGCCCTTTATTTAGGTCCCAGCCCTATGTATGCAAAGAAGAAATCATTTACTGATATATGAAAGTTTGCTCCCCAAATGTGAGCGCCTGAAATTTTAAATAATTAATCAATTTAAATAATGTGTGATATATATTATACAGTCATTTGAAATTTATTTCAAATTGCTGAATTCTGTATGAAGTTTTTTAATTAAAAAGTAAACAATTATTTTATTATAGCATATAATTCTAGAATGCTCACTTAATGCTCACTTTTAGAATGCTCACCATTAAATAATTTTTCAGTGCTAGAATAATTAGAGAAAGTTATTGAAAAACTGATTTCTGAAAGCAGTGTAGTGTATGTTTTGTATATGCAAGATTTTACTTATTAAAAGTCTTGTGTATATCCGCTGTGAGAACTTAATTCAATTTTTAGAAAATTTAATCATTCTTAAATAATTAAAAGCCTACTTATTGGAAGGAAATATTGTAATCAAAGTTTTGTTTATAAATTTTAAGAGTTATTTTGATATTTTAAAAGTTTTGATTAGAAATTGTAATATGAATCATTGATTAAAATATTAATATATATGCTTACGCCTATAAGAAATAGTGATATATTTTTATAAACTTCTAATGAGCATGATTCAAAATGTGTGTTTTTTGCCCTTTATTTAGGTCCAGCCCTATGTATGCAAAAAAGAAATCATTTACTGATATATGAAATTTTGCTGCCCAAAGGTGAGCGCCTGAAATTTTAAATAATGTATCAATTTAAATATTGTGTGATATATATTATACAGTCATTTGAAATTTATTTCAAATTGCTGAATTCTGTATGAAGTTTTTAAATTAAAAAGTAAACAATTATTTTATTATAGCATATAATTCTAGAATGCTCACTTAATGCTCACTTTTAGAATGCTCCTCATTAAATAAGTTTCCAGTGCTAGAATAATTAGAGAAAGTTATTGAAAAACTGATTTCTGAAAGCAGTGTAGTGTATGTTTTGTATATGCAAGATTTTACTTATTAAAAGTCTTGTGTATATCCTCTGTGAGAACTTAAATCAATTTTTAGAAAATTTAATCATTCTTAAATAATTAAAAGCCTACTTATTGGAAGGAAATATTGTAATCAAAGTTTTGTTTATAAATTTTAAGAGTTGTTTTGATATTTTAAAATTTAGATTAGTAATTCAAATATGAATCATTGATTAAAATATTAATATATATGCTTACGCCTATAAGAAATAGTGATATATTTTTATAAACTTCTAATGAGCATGATTCAAAATGTGTGTTTTTTGCCCTTTATTTAGGTCCCAGCCCTATGTATGCAAAGAAGAAATCATTTACTGATATATGAAAGTTTGCTCCCCAAATGTGAGCGCCTGAAATTTTAAATAATGAATCAATTTAAATAATGTGTGATATATATTATACAGTCATTTGAAATTTATTTCAAATTGCTGAATTCTGTATGAAGATTTTTAATTAAAAAGTAAACAATTATTTTATTATAGCATATAATTCTAGAATGCTCACCTAATGCTCACTTTTAGAATGCTCACCATTAAATAATTTTTCAGTGCTAGAATAATTAGAGGAAGATATTCAAAAACTGATTTCTGAAAGCAGTGTAGTGTATGTTTTGTATATGCAAGATTTTACTTATTAAAAGTATTGTGTATATCTGCTGTGAGAACTTAATTCAATTTTTAGAAAATTTAATCATTCTTAAATAATTAAAAGCCTACTTATTGGAAGGAAATATTGTAATCAAAGTTTTGTTTATAAATTTTAAGAGTTGTTTTGATATTTTAAACGTTTTGATTAGAAATTGAAATATGAATCATTGATTAGAATATTAATACGCCTATAAGAAATAGTGATATATTTTTATAAACTTCTATTGAGCATGATTCAAAATGTGTATTTTTTGCCCTTTATTTAGGTCCCAGCCCTATGTATGCAAAGAAGAAATCATTTACTGATATATGAAAGTTTGCTCCCCAAATGTGAGCGCCTGAAATTTTAAATAATGAATCAATTTAAATAATGTGTGATATATATTATACAGTCATTTGAAATTTATTTCAAATTGCTGAATTCTGTATGAAGTTTTTAAATTAAAAAGTAAACAATTATTTTATTATAGCATATAATTCTAGAATGCTCACTTAATGCTCACTTTTAGAATGCTCCTCATTAAATAAGTTTCGAGTGCTAGAATAATTAGAGAAAGTTATTCAAAAACTGATTTCTGAAAGCAGTGTAGTGTATGTTTTGTATATGCAAGATTTTACTTATTAAAAGTCTTGTGTATATCCTCTGTGAGAACTTAATTCAATTTTTAGAAAATTTAATCATTCTTAAATAATTAAAAGCCTACTTATTGGAAGAAAATATTGTAATCAAAGTTTTGTTTATAAATTTTAAGATTTGTTTTGATATTTTAAAAGTTTTGATTAGAAATTGAAATATGAATCATTGATTAAAATATTATTATATATGCTTACGCCTATAAGAAATAGTGATATATTTTTATAAACTTCTAATGAGCATGATTCAAAATGTGTGTTTTTTGCCCGTTATTTAGGTCCCAGCCCTATGTATGCAAAGAAGAAATCATTTACTGATATATGAAATTTTGCTGCCCAAATGTGAGCGCGTGAAATTTTAAATAATGTATCAATTTAAATAATGTGTGATATATATTATACAGTCATTTGAAATTTATTTCAAATTCCTGAATTCTGTATGAAGTTTTTAAATTAAAAAGTAAACAATTATTTTATTATAGCATATAATTCTAGAATGCTCACTTAATGCTCACTTTTAGAATGCTCATCATTAAATAAGTTTCCAGTGCTAGAATAATTAGAGAAAGATATTCAAAAACTGATTTCTGAAAGCAGTGTAGTGTATGTTTTGTATATGCAAGATTTTACTTATTAAAAGTCTTGTGTATATCCGCTGTGAGAACTTAATTCAATTTTTAGAAAATTTAATCATTCTTAAATAATTAAAAGCCTTCTTATTGGAAGGAAATATTGTAATCAAAGTTTTGTTTATAAATTTTAAGAGTTGTTTTGATATTTTAAAAGTTTTGATTAGAAATTGAAATATGAATCATTGATTAAAATATTAATATATATGCTTACGCCTATAAGAAATAGTGATATATTTTTATAGACTTCTAATGAGCATGATTCAAAATGTGTGTTTTTTCCCCTTTATTTAGGTCCCAGCCCTATGTATGAAAAGAAGAAATCATTTACTGATATATGAAGGTTTGCTCCCCAAATGTGAGCGCCTGAAATTTTAAATAATTAATCAATTTAAATAATGTGTGATATATATTATACAGTCATTTGAAATTTATTTCAAATTGCTGAATTCTGTATGAAGTTTTTTAATTAAAAAGTAAACAATTATTTTATTATAGCATATAATTCTAGAATGCTCACTTAATGCTCACTTTTAGAATGCTCACCATTAAACAATTTTTCAGTGCTAGAATAATTAGAGAAAGTTATTGAAAAACTGATTTCTGAAAGCAGTGTAGTGTATGTTTTGTATATGCAAGATTTTACTTATTAAAAGTCTTGTGTATATCCGCTGTGAGAACTTAATTCAATTTTTAGAAAATTTAATCATTCTTAAATAATTAAAAGCCTACTTATTGGAAGGAAATATTGTAATCAAAGTTTTGTTTATAAATTTTAAGAGTTGTTTTGATATTTTAAAAGTTTTGATTAGAAATTGTAATATGAATCATTGATTAAAATATTAATATATATGCTTACGCCTATAAGAAATAGTGATATATTTTTATAAACTTCTAATGAGCATTATTCAAAATGTGTGTTTTTTGCCCTTTATTTAGGTCCAGCCCTATGTATGCAAAGAAGAAATCATTTACTGATATATGAAATTTTGCTGCCCAAAGGTCAGCGCCTGAAATTTTAAATCATGTATCAATTTAAATAATGTGTGATATATATTATACAGTCATTTGAAATTTATTTCAAATTGCTGAATTCTGTATGAAGTTTTTAAATTAAAAAGTAAACAATTATTTTATTATAGCATATAATTCTAGAATGCTCACTTAATGCTCACTTTTAGAATGCTCCTCATTAAATAAGTTTCCAGTGCTAGAATAATTAGAGAAAGTTATTGAAAAACTGAGTTCTGAAAGCAGTGTAGTGTATGTTTTGTATATGCAAGATTTTACTTATTAAAAGTCTTGTGTATATCCTCTGTGAGAACTTAATTCAATTTTTAGAAAATTTAATCATTCTTAAATAATTAAAAGCCTACTTATTGGAAGGAAATATTGTAATCAAAGTTTTGTTTATAAATTTTAAGAGTTTTTTTGATATTTTAAAATTTTGATTAGTAATTCAAATATGAATCATTGATTAAAATATTAATATATATGCTTACGCCTATAAGAAATAGTGATATATTTTTATAAACTTCTAATGAGCATGATTCAAAATGTGTGTTTTTTGCCCTTTATTTAGGTCCCAGCCCTATGTATGCAAAGAAGAAATCATTTACTGATATATGAAAGTTTGCTCCCCAAATGTGAGCGCCTGAAATTTTAAATAACGTATCAATTTAAATAATGTGTGATATATATTATACAGTCATTTGAAATTTATTTCAAATTGCTGAATTCTGTATGAAGATTTTTAATTAAAAAGTAAACAATTATTTTATTATAGCATATAATTCTAGAATGCTCACCTAATGCTCACTTTTAGAATGCTCACCATTAAATAATTTTTCAGTGCTAGAATAATTAGAGGAAGATATACAAAAACAGATTTCTGAAAGCAGTGTAGTGTATGTTTTGTATATGCAAGATTTTACTTATTAAAAGTCTTGTGTATATCTGCTGTGAGAACTTAATTCAATTTTTAGAAAATTTAATCATTCTTAAATAATTAAAAGCCTACTTATTGGAAGGAAATATTGTAATCAAAGTTTTGTTTATAAATTTTAAGAGTTGTTTTGATATTTTAAACGTTTTGATTAGAAATTGAAATATGAATCACTGATTAGAATATTAATACGCCTATAAGAAATAGTGATATATTTTTATAAACTTCTATTGAGCATGATTCAAAATGTGTATTTTTTGCCCTTTATTTAGGTCCCAGCCCTATGTATGCAAAGAAGAAATCATTTACTGATATATGAAAGTTTGCTCCCCAAATGTGAGCGCCTGAAATTTTAAATAATGAATCAATTTAAATAATGTGTGATATATATTATACAGTCATTTGAAATTTATTTCAAATTGCTGAATTCTGTATGAAGTTTTTTAATTAAAAAGTAAACAATTATTTTATTATAGCATATAATTCTAGAATGCTCACTTAATGCTCACTTTTAGAATGCTCACCATTAAATAATTTTCAGTGCTAGAATAATTAGAGAAAGATATTCAAAAACTGATTTCTGAAAGCAGTGTAGTGTATGTTTTGTATATGCAAGATTTTACTTAGTAAAAGTCTTGTGTATATCCGCTGTGAGAACTTAATTCAATTTTTAGAAAATTTAATCATTCTTAAATAATTAAAAGCCTACTTATTGGAAGGAAATATTGTAATCAAAGTTTTGTTTATAAATTTTAAGAGTTGTTTTGATATTTTAAAAGTTTTGATTAGAAATTGAAATATGAATCATTGATTAAAATATTAATATATATGCTTACGCCTATAAGAAATAGTGATATATTTTTATAAACTTCTAATGAGCATGATTCAAAATGTGTGTTTTTCCCCTTTATTTAGGTCCCAACCCTATGTATGCAAAGAAGAAATCATTTACTGATATATGAAAGTTTGCTCCCAAATGTGAGCGCGTGAAATTTTAAATAATGAATCAATTTAAATAATGTGTGATATATATTATACAGTCATTTGAAATTTATTTCAAATTGCTGAATTCTGTATGAAGTTTTTTAATTAAAAAGTAAACAATTATTTTATTATAGCATATAATTCTAGAATGCTCACTTAATGCTCACTTTTAGAATGCTCACCATTAAATAATTTTTCAGTGCTAGAATAATTAGAGAAAGTTATTCAAAAACTGATTTCTGAAAGCAGTGTAGTGTATGTTTTGTATATGCAAGATTTTACTTATTAAAAGTCTTGTGTATATCCGCTGTGAGAACTTAATTCAATTTTTAGAAAATTTAATCATTCTTAAATAATTAAATGCCTACTTATTGGAAGGAAATATTGTAATCAAAGTTTTGTTTATAAATTTTAAGAGTTGTTTTGATATTTTAAAAGTTTTGATTAGAAATTCAAATATAAATCATTGATTAAAATATTAATATATATGCTTACGCCTATAAGAAATAGTGATATATTTTTATAAACTTCTAATGAGCATTATTCAAAATGTGTGTTTTTTGCCCTTTATTTAGGTCCAGCCCTATGTATGCAAAGAAGAAATCATTTACTGATATATGAAATTTTGCTGCCCAAAGGTGAGCGCCTGAAATTTTAAATAATGTATCAATTTAAATAATGTGTGATATATATTATACAGTCATTTGAAATTTATTTCAAATTGCTGAATTCTGTATGAAGTTTTTAAATTAAAAAGTAAACAATTATTTTATTATAGCATATAATTCTAGAATGCTCACTTAATGCTCACTTTTAGAATGCTCCTCATTAAATAAGTTTCCAGTGCTAGAATAATTAGAGAAAGTTATTGAAAAACTGATTTCTGAAAGCCGTGTAGTGTATGTTTTGTATATGCAAGATTTTACTTATTAAAAGTCTTGTGTATATCCTCTGTGAGAACTTAATTCAATTTTTAGAAAATTTAATCATTCTTAAATAATTAAAAGCCTACTTATTGGAAGGAAATATTGTAATCAAAGTTTTGTTTATAAATTTTAAGAGTTGTTTTGATATTTTAAAATTTAGATTAGTAATTCAAATATGAATCATTGATTAAAATATTAATATATATGCTTACACCTATAAGAAATAGTGATATATTTTTATAAACTTCTAATGAGCATGATTCAAAATGTGTGTTTTTTGCCCTTTATTTAGGTCCCAGCTCTATGTATGCAAAGAAGAAATCATTTACTGATATATGAAAGTTTGCTCCCCAAATGTGAGCGCCTGAAATTTTAAATAATGAATCAATTTAAATAATGTGTGATATATATTATACAGTCATTTGAAATTTATTTCAAATTGCTGAATTCTGTATGAAGATTTTTAATTAAAAAGTAAACAATTATTTTATTATAGCATATAATTCTAGAATGCTCACCTAATGCTCACTTTTAGAATGCTCACCATTAAATAATTTTTCAGTGCTAGAATAATTAGAGGAAGATATTCAAAAACTGATTTCTGAAAGCAGTGTAGTGTATGTTTTGTATATGCAAGATTTTACTTATTAAAAGTCTTGTGTATATCCTCTGTGAGAACTTAATTCAATTTTTAGAAAATTTAATCATTCTTAAATAATTAAAAGCCTACTTATTGGAAGCAAATATTGTAATCAAAGTTTTGTTTATAAATTTTAAGAGTTGTTTTGATATTTTAAAAGTTTTGATTAGAAATTGAAATATGAATCATTGATTAAAATATTAATATATATGCTTACGCCTATAAGAAATAGTGATATATTTTTATAAACTTCTAATGAGCATGATTCAAAATGTGTGTTTTTTCCCCTTTATTTAGGTCCCAGCCCTATGTATGCAAAGAAGAAATCATTTACTGATATATGAAAGTTTGCTCCCCAAATGTGAGCGCCTGAAATTTTAAATAATTAATCAATTTAAATAATGTGTGATATATATTATACAGTCATTTGAAATTTATTTCAAATTGCTGAATTCTGTATGAAGTTTTTTAATTAAAAAGTAAACAATTATTTTATTATAGCATATAATTCTAGAATGCTCACTTAATGCTCACTTTTAGAATGCTCACCATTAAATAATTTTTCAGTGCTAGAATAATTAGAGAAAGTTATTGAAAAACTGATTTCTGAAAGCAGTGTAGTGTATGTTTTGTATATGCAAGATTTTACTTATTAAAAGTCTTGTGTATATCCGCTGTGAGAACTTAATTCAATTTTTATAAAATTTAATCATTCTTAAATAATTAAAAGCCTACTTATTGGAAGGAAATATTGTAATCAAAGTTTTGTTTATAAATTTTAAGAGTTGTTTTGATATTTTAAAAGTTTTGATTAGAAATTGTAATATGAATCATTGATTAAAATATTAATATATATGCTTACGCCTATAAGAAATAGTGATATATTTTTATAAACTTCTAATGAGCATTATTCAAAATGTGTGTTTTTTGCCCTTTATTTAGGTCCAGCCCTATGTATGCAGAGAAGAAATCATTTACTGATATATGAAATTTTGCTGCCCAAAGGTGAGCGCCTGAAATTTTAAATAATGTATCAATTTAAATAATGTGTGATATATATTATACAGTCATTTGAAATTTATTTCAAATTGCTGAATTCTGTATGAAGTTTTTAAATTAAAAACTAAACAAATATTTTATTATAGCATATAATTCTAGAATGCTCACTTAATGCTCACTTTTAGAATGCTCCTCATTAAATAAGTTTCCAGTGCTAGAATAATTAGAGAAAGTTATTGAAAAACTGATTTCTGAAAGCAGTGTAGTGTATGTTTTGTATATGCAAGATTTTACTTATTAAAAGTCTTGTGTATATCCTCTGTGAGAACTTAATTCAATTTTTAGAAAATTTAATCATTCTTAAATAATTAAAAGCCTACTTATTGGAAGGAAATATTGTAATCAAAGTTTTGTTTATAAATTTTAAGAGTTGTTTTGATATTTTAAAATTTTGATTAGTAATTCAAATATGAATCATTGATTAAAATATTAATATATATGCTTACGCCTATAAGAAATAGTGATATATTTTTATAAACTTCTAATGAGCATGATTCAAAATGTGTGTTTTTTGCCCTTTATTTAGGTCCCAGCCCTATGTATGCAAAGAAGAAATCATTTACTGATATATGAAAGTTTGCTCCCCAAATGTGAGCGCCTGAAATTTTAAATAATGTATCAATTTAAATAATGTGTGATATATATTATACAGTCATTTGAAATTTATTTCAAATTGCTGAATTCTGTATGAAGATTTTTAATTAAAAAGTAAACAATTATTTTATTATAGCATATAATTCTAGAATGCTCACCTAATGCTCACTTTTAGAATGCTCACCATTAAATAATTTTTCAGTGCTAGAATAATTAGAGGAAGATATTCAAAAACAGATTTCTGAAAGCAGTGTAGTGTATGTTTTGTATATGCAAGATTTTACTTATTAAAAGTCTTGTGTATATCTGCTGTGAGAACTTTATTCAATTTTTAGAAAATTTAATCATTCCTAAATAATTAAAAGCCTACTTATTGGAAGGAAATATTGTAATCAAAGTTTTGTTTATAAATTTTAAGAGTTGTTTTGATATTTTAAACGTTTTGATTAGAAATTGAAATATGAATCATTGATTAGAATATTAATACGCCTATAAGAAATAGTGATATATTTTTATAAACTTCTATTGAGCATGATTCAAAATGTGTATTTTTTGCCCTTTATTTAGGTCCCAGCCCTATGTATGCAAAGAAGAAATCATTTACTGATATATGAAAGTTTGCTCCCCAAATGTGAGCGCCTGAAATTTTAAATAATGAATCAATTTAAATAATGTGTGATATATATTATACAGTCATTTGAAATTTATTTCAAATTGCTGAATTCTGTATGAAGTTTTTTAATTAAAAAGTAAACAATTATTTTATTATAGCATATAATTCTAGAATGCTCACTTAATGCTCACTTTTAGAATGCTCACCATTAAATAATTTTCAGTGCTAGAATAATTAGAGAAAGATATTCAAAAACTGATTTCTGAAAGCAGTGTAGTGTATGTTTTGTATATGCAAGATTTTACTTATTAAAAGTCTTGTGTATATCCGCTGTGAGAACTTAATTCAATTTTTAGAAAATTTAATCATTCTTAAATAATTAAAAGCCTACTTATTGGAAGGAAATATTGTAATCAAAGTTTTGTTTATAAATTTTAAGAGTTGTTTTGATATTTTAAAAGTTTTGATTAGAAATTGAAATATGAATCATTGATTAAAATATTAATATATATGCTTACGCCTATAAGAAATAGTGATATATTTTTATAAACTTCTAATGAGCATGATCCAAAATGTGTGTTTTTCCCCTTTATTTAGGTCCCAACCCTATGTATGCAAAGAAGAAATCATTTACTGATATATGAAAGTTTGCTCCCAAATGTGAGCGCGTGAAATTTTAAATAATGAATCAATTTAAATAATGTGTGATATATATTATACAGTCATTTGAAATTTATTTCAAATTGCTGAATTCTGTATGAAGTTTTTTAATTAAAAAGTAAACAATTACTTTATTATAGCATATAATTCTAGAATGCTCACTTAATGCTCACTTTTAGAATGCTCACCATTAAATAATTTTTCAGTGCTAGAATAATTAGAGAAAGTTATTCAAAAACTGATTTCTGAAAGCAGTGTAGTGTATGTTTTGTATATGCAAGATTTTACTTATTAAAAGTCTTGTGTATATCCGCTGTGAGAACTTAATTCAATTTTTAGAAAATTTAATCATTCTTAAATAATTAAATGCCTACTTATTGGAAGGAAATATTGTAATCAAAGTTTTGTTTATAAATTTTAAGAGTTGTTTTGATATTTTAAAAGTTTTGATTAGAAATTGAAATATGAATCATTGATTAAAATATTAATATATATGCTTACGCCTATAAGAAATAGTGATATATTTTTATAAACTTCTAATGAGCATGATTCAAAATGTGTGTTTTTTGCCCTTTATTTAGGTCCAGCCCTATGTATGCAAAGAAGAAATCATTTACTGATATATGAAATTTTGCTGCCCAAAGGTGAGCGCCTGAAATTTTAAATAATGTATCAATTTAAATAATGTGTGATATATATTATACAGTCATTTGAAATTTATTTCAAATTGCTGAATTCTGTATGAAGTTTTTAAATTAAAAAGTAAACAATTATTTTATTATAGCATATAATTCTAGAATGCTCACTTAATGCTCACTTTTAGAATGCTCCTCATTAAATAAGTTTCCAGTGCTAGAATAATTAGAGAAAGTTATTGAAAAACTGATTTCTGAAAGCAGTGTAGTGTATGTTTTGTATATGCAAGATTTTACTTATTAAAAGTCTTGTGTATATCCTCTGTGAGAACTTAATTCAATTTTTAGAAAATTTAATCATTCTTAAATAATTAAAAGCCTACTTATTGTAAGGAAATATTGTAATCAAAGTTTTGTTTATAAATTTTAAGAGTTGTTTTGATATTTTAAAATTTAGATTAGTAATTCAAATATGAATCATTGATTAAAATATTAATATATATGCTTACACCTATAAGAAATAGTGATATATTTTTATAAACTTCTAATGAGCATGATTCAAAATGTGTGTTTTTCCCCTTTATTTAGGTCCCAACCCTATGTATGCAAAGAAGAAATCATTTACTGATATATGAAAGTTTGCTCCCAAATGTGAGCGCGTGAAATTTTAAATAATGAATCAATTTAAATAATGTGTGATATATATTATACAGTCATTTGAAATTTATTTCAAATTGCTGAATTCTGTATGAAGTTTTTTAATTAAAAAGTAAACAATTACTTTATTATAGCATATAATTCTAGAATGCTCACTTAATGCTCACTTTTAGAATGCTCACCATTAAATAATTTTTCAGTGCTAGAATAATTAGAGAAAGTTATTCAAAAACTGATTTCTGAAAGCAGTGTAGTGTATGTTTTGTATATGCAAGATTTTACTTATTAAAAGTCTTGTGTATATCCGCTGTGAGAACTTAATTCAATTTTTAGAAAATTTAATCATTCTTAAATAATTAAATGCCTACTTATTGGAAGGAAATATTGTAATCAAAGTTTTGTTTATAAATTTTAAGAGTTGTTTTGATATTTTAAAAGTTTTGATTAGAAATTGAAATATGAATCATTGATTAAAATATTAATATATATGCTTACGCCTATAAGAAATAGTGATATATTTTTATAAACTTCTAATGAGCATGATTCAAAATGTGTGTTTTTTGCCCTTTATTTAGGTCCAGCCCTATGTATGCAAAGAAGAAATCATTTACTGATATATGAAATTTTGCTGCCCAAAGGTGAGCGCCTGAAATTTTAAATAATGTATCAATTTAAATAATGTGTGATATATATTATACAGTCATTTGAAATTTATTTCAAATTGCTGAATTCTGTATGAAGTTTTTAAATTAAAAAGTAAACAATTATTTTATTATAGCATATAATTCTAGAATGCTCACTTAATGCTCACTTTTAGAATGCTCCTCATTAAATAAGTTTCCAGTGCTAGAATAATTAGAGAAAGTTATTGAAAAACTGATTTCTGAAAGCAGTGTAGTGTATGTTTTGTATATGCAAGATTTTACTTATTAAAAGTCTTGTGTATATCCTCTGTGAGAACTTAATTCAATTTTTAGAAAATTTAATCATTCTTAAATAATTAAAAGCCTACTTATTGGAAGGAAATATTGTAATCAAAGTTTTGTTTATAAATTTTAAGAGTTGTTTTGATATTTTAAAATTTAGATTAGTAATTCAAATATGAATCATTGATTAAAATATTAATATATATGCTTACACCTATAAGAAATAGTGATATATTTTTATAAACTTCTAATGAGCATGATTCAAAATGTGTGTTTTTTGCCCTTTATTTAGGTCCCAGCCCTTGTATGCAAAGAAGAAATCATTTACTGATATATGAAAGTTTGCTCCCCAAATGTGAGCGCCTGAAATTTTAAATAATGAATCAATTTAAATAATGTGTGATATATATTATACAGTCATTTGAAATTTATTTCAAATTGCTGAATTCTGTATGAAGATTTTTAATTAAAAAGTAAACAATTATTTTATTATAGCATATAATTCTAGAATGCTCACCTAATGCTCACTTTTAGAATGCTCACCATTAAATAATTTTTCAGTGCTAGAATAATTAGAGGAAGATATTCAAAAACTGATTTCTGAAAGCAGTGTAGTGTATGTTTTGTATATGCAAGATTTTACTTATTAAAAGTCTTGTGTATATCCTCTGTGAGAACTTAATTCAATTTTTAGAAAATTTAATCATTCTTAAATAATTAAAAGCCTACTTATTGGAAGGAAATATTGTAATCAAAGTTTTGTTTATAAATTTTAAGAGTTGTTTTGATATTTTAAAATTTAGATTAGTAATTCAAATATGAATCATTGATTAAAATATTAATATATATGCTTACGCCTATAAGAAATAGTGATATATTTTTATAAACTTCTAATGAGCATGATTCAAAATGTGTGTTTTTTCCCCTTTATTTAGGTTCCAGCCCTATGTATGCAAAGAAGAAATCATTTACTGATATATGAAAGTTTGCTCCCCAAATGTGAGCGCCTGAAATTTTAAATAATGAATCAATTTAAATAATGTGTGATATATATTATACAGTCATTTGAAATTTATTTCAAATTGCTGAATTCTGTATGAAGATTTTTAATTAAAAAGTAAACAATTATTTTATTATAGCATATAATTCTAGAATGCTCACCTAATGCTCACTTTTAGAATGCTCACCATTAAATAATTTTTCAGTGCTAGAATAATTAGAGGAAGATATTCAAAAACTGATTTCTGAAAGCAGTGTAGTGTATGTTTTGTATATGCAAGATTTTACTTATTAAAAGTCTTGTGTATATCCTCTGTGAGAACTTAATTCAATTTTTAGAAAATTTAATCATTCTTAAATAATTAAAAGCCTACTTATTGGAAGGAAATATTGTAATCAAAGTTTTGTTTATAAATTTTAAGAGTTGTTTTGATATTTTAAAAGTTTTTATTAGAAATTGAAATATGAATCATTGATTAAAATATTAATATATATGCTTACGCGTATAAGAAATAGTGATATATTTTTATAAACTTCTAATGAGCATGATTCAAAATGTGTGTTTTTTCCCCTTTATTTAGGTCCCAGCCCTATGTATGCAAAGAAGAAATCATTTACTGATATATGAAAGTTTGCTCCCCAAATGTGAGCGCCTGAAATTTTAAATAATTAATCAATTTAAATAATGTGTGATATATATTATACAGTCATTTGAAATTTATTTCAAATTGCTGAATTCTGTATGAAGTTTTTTAATTAAAAAGTAAACAATTATTTTATTATAGCATATAATTCTAGAATGCTCACTTAATGCTCACTTTTAGAATGCTCACCATTAAATAATTTTTCAGTGCTAGAATAATTAGAGAAAGTTATTGAAAAACTGATTTCTGAAAGCAGTGTAGTGTATGTTTTGTATATGCAAGATTTTACTTATTAAAAGTCTTGTGTATATCCGCTGTGAGAACTTAATTCAATTTTTAGAAAATTTAATCATTCTTAAATAATTAAAAGCCTACTTATTGGAAGGAAATATTGTAATCAAAGTTTTGTTTATAAATTTTAAGAGTTGTTTTGATATTTTAAAAGTTTTGATTAGAAATTGTAATATGAATCATTGATTAAAATATTAATATATATGCTTACGCCTATAAGAAATAGTGATATATTTTTATAAACTTCTAATGAGCATTATTCAAAATGTGTGTTTTTTGCCCTTTATTTAGGTCCAGCCCTATGTATGCAGAGAAGAAATCATTTACTGATATATGAAATTTTGCTGCCCAAAGGTGAGCGCCTGAAATTTTAAATAATGTATCAATTTAAATAATGTGTGATATATATTATACAGTCATTTGAAATTTATTTCAAATTGCTGAATTCTGTATGAAGTTTTTAAATTAAAAACTAAACAAATATTTTATTATAGCATATAATTCTAGAATGCTCACTTAATGCTCACTTTTAGAATGCTCATCATTAAATAAGTTTCCAGTGCTAGAATAATTACAGAAAGTTATTGAAAAACTGATTTCTGAAAGCAGTGTAGTGTATGTTTTGTATATGCAAGATTTTACTTATTAAAAGTCTTGTGTATATCCTCTGTGAGAACTTAATTCAATTTTTAGAAAATTTAATCATTCTTAAATAATTAAAAGCCTACTTATTGGAAGGAAATATTGTAATCAAAGTTTTGTTTATAAATTTTAAGAGTTGTTTTGATATTTTAAACGTTTTGATTAGAAATTGAAATATGAATCATTGATTAGAATATTAATACGCCTATAAGAAATAGTGATATATTTTTATAAACTTCTATTGAGCATGATTCAAAATGTGTGTTTTTTGCCCTTTATTTAGGTCCCAGCCCTATGTATGCAAAGAAGAAAGCATTTACTGATATATGAAAGTTTGCTCCCCAAATGTGAGCGCCTGAAATTTTAAATAATGAATCAATTTAAATAATGTGTGATATATATTATACAGTCATTTGAAATTTATTTCAAATTGCTGAATTCTGTATGAAGTTTTTAAATTAAAATGTAAACAATTATTTTATTATAGCATATAATTCTAGAATGCTCACTTAATGCTCACTTTTAAAATGCTCATTATTAAATAATTTTCCAGTGCTAGAATAATTAGGGAAAGTTATTCAAAAACTGATTTCTGAAAGCAGTGTAGTGTATGTTTTGTATATGCAAGATTTTACTTATTAAAAGTCTTGTGTATATCCTCTGTGAGAACTTAATTCAATTTTTAGAAAATTTAATCATTCTTAAATAATTAAAAGCCTACTTATTGGAAGGAAATATTGTAATCAAAGTTTTGTTTATAAATTTTAAGAGTTGTTTTGATATTTTAAACGTTTTGATTAGAAATTGAAATATGAATCATTGATTAGAATATTAATACGCCTATAAGAAATAGTGATATATTTTTATAAACTTCTATTGAGCATGATTCAAAATGTGTGTTTTTTGCCCTTTATTTAGGTCCCAGCCCTATGTATGCAAAGAAGAAATCATTTACTGATATATGAAATTTTGCTGCCCAAATGTGAGCGCGTGAAATTTTAAATAATGTATCAATTTAAATAATGTGTGATATATATTATACAGTCATTTGAAATTTATTTCAAATTGCTGAATTCTGTATGAAGTTTTTAAATTAAAAAGTAAACAATTATTTTATTATAGCATATAATTCTAGAATGCTCACTTAATGCTCACTTTTAGAATGCTCATCATTAAATAAGTTTCCAGTGCTAGAATAATTAGAGAAAGATATTCAAAAACTGATTTCTGAAAGCAGTGTAGTGTATGTTTTGTATATGCAAGATTTTACTTATTAAAAGTCTTGTGTATATCCGCTGTGAGAACTTAATTCAATTTTTAGAAAATTTAATCATTCTTAAATAATTAAAAGCCTACTTATTGGAAGGAAATATTGTAATCAAAGTTTTGTTTATAAATTTTAAGAGTTGTTTTGATATTTTAAAAGTTTTGATTAGAAATTGAAATATGAATCATTGATTAAAATATTAATATATATGCTTACGCCTATAAGAAATAGTGATATATTTTTATAAACTTCTAATGAGCATGATTCAAAATGTGTGTTTTTTCCCCTTTATTTAGGTCCCAGCCCTATGTATGCAAAGAAGAAATCATTTACTGATATATGAAAGTTTGCTCCCCAAATGTGAGCGCCTGAAATTTTAAATAATTAATCAATTTAAATAATGTGTGATATATATTATACAGTCATTTGAAATTTATTTCAAATTGCTGAATTCTGTATGAAGTTTTTTAATTAAAAAGTAAACAATTATTTTATTATAGCATATAATTCTAGAATGCTCACTTAATGCTCACTTTTAGAATGCTCACCATTAAATAATTTTTCAGTGCTAGAATAATTAGACAAAGTTATTGAAAAACTGATTTCTGAAAGCAGTGTAGTGTATGTTTTGTATATGCAAGATTTTACTTATTAAAAGTCTTGTGTATATCCGCTGTGAGAACTTAATTCAATTTTTAGAAAATTTAATCATTCTTAAATAATTAAAAGCCTACTTATTGGAAGGAAATATTGTAATCAAAGTTTTGTTTATAAATTTTAAGAGTTGTTTTGATATTTTAAAAGTTTTGATTAGAAATTGTAATATGAATCATTGATTAAAATATTAATATATATGCTTACGCCTATAAGAAATAGTGATATATTTTTATAAACTTCTAATGAGCATTATTCAAAATGTGTGTTTTTTGCCCTTTATTTAGGTCCAGCCCTATGTATGCAGAGAAGAAATCATTTACTGATATATGAAATTTTGCTGCCCAAAGGTGACCGCCTGAAATTTTAAATAATGTATCAATTTAAATAATGTGTGATATATATTATACAGTCATTTGAAATTTATTTCAAATTGCTGAATTCTGTATGAAGTTTTTAAATTAAAAACTAAACAAATATTTTATTATAGCATATAATTCTAGAATGCTCACTTAATGCTCACTTTTAGAATGCTCATCATTAAATAAGTTTCCAGTGCTAGAATAATTACAGAAAGTTATTGAAAAACTGATTTCTGAAAGCAGTGTAGTGTATGTTTTGTATATGCAAGATTTTACTTATTAAAAGTCTTGTGTATATCCTCTGTGAGAACTTAATTCAATTTTTAGAAAATTTAATCATTCTTAAATAATTAAAAGCCTACTTATTGGAAGGAAATATTGTAATCAAAGTTTTGTTTATAAATTTTAAGAGTTGTTTTGATATTTTAAAAGTTTTGATTAGAAATTGAAATATGAATCATTGATTAAAATATTAATATATATGCTTACGCCTATAAGAAATAGTGATATATTTTTATAAACTTCTAATGAGCATGATTCAAAATGTGTGTTTTTTCCCCTTTATTTAGGTCCCAGCCCTATGTATGCAAAGAAGAAATCATTTACTGATATATGAAAGTTTGCTCCCCAAATGTGAGCGCCTGAAATTTTAAATAATTAATCAATTTAAATAATGTGTGATATATATTATACAGTCATTTGAAATTTATTTCAAATTGCTGAATTCTGTATGAAGTTTTTTAATTAAAAAGTAAACAATTATTTTATTATAGCATATAATTCTAGAATGCTCACTTAATGCTCACTTTTAGAATGCTCACCATTAAATAATTTTTCAGTGCTAGAATAATTAGAGAAAGTTATTGAAAAACTGATTTCTGAAAGCAGTGTAGTGTATGTTTTGTATATGCAAGATTTTACTTATTAAAAGTCTTGTGTATATCCGCTGTGAGAACTTAATTCAATTTTTAGAAAATTTAATCATTCTTAAATAATTAAAAGCCTACTTATTGGAAGGAAATATTGTAATCAAAGTTTTGTTTATAAATTTTAAGAGTTGTTTTGATATTTTAAAAGTTTTGATTAGAAATTGTAATATGAATCATTGATTAAAATATTAATATATATGCTTACGCCTATAAGAAATAGTGATATATTTTTATAAACTTCTAATGAGCATTATTCAAAATGTGTGTTTTTTGCCCTTTATTTAGGTCCAGCCCTATGTATGCAGAGAAGAAATCATTTACTGATATATGAAATTTTGCTGCCCAAAGGTGAGCGCCTGAAATTTTAAATAATGTATCAATTTAAATAATGTGTGATATATATTATACAGTCATTTGAAATTTATTTCAAATTGCTGAATTCTGTATGAAGTTTTTAAATTAAAAACTAAACAAATATTTTATTATAGCATATAATTCTAGAATGCTCACTTAATGCTCACTTTTAGAATGCTCATCATTAAATAAGTTTCCAGTGCTAGAATAATTACAGAAAGTTATTGAAAAACTGATTTCTGAAAGCAGTGTAGTGTATGTTTTGTATATGCAAGATTTTACTTATTAAAAGTCTTGTGTATATCCTCTGTGAGAACTTAATTCAATTTTTAGAAAATTTAATCATTCTTAAATAATTAAAAGCCTACTTATTGGAAGGAAATATTGTAATCAAAGTTTTGTTTATAAATTTTAAGAGTTGTTTTGATATTTTAAAAGTTTTGATTAGAAATTGAAATATGAATCATTGATTAAAATATTAATATATATGCTTACGCCTATAAGAAATAGTGATATATTTTTATAAACTTCTAATGAGCATGATTCAAAATGTGTGTTTTTTCCCCTTTATTTAGGTCCCAGCCCTATGTATGCAAAGAAGAAATCATTTACTGATATATGAAAGTTTGCTCCCCAAATGTGAGCGCCTGAAATTTTAAATAATTAATCAATTTAAATAATGTGTGATATATATTATACAGTCATTTGAAATTTATTTCAAATTGCTGAATTCTGTATGAAGTTTTTTAATTAAAAAGTAAACAATTATTTTATTATAGCATATAATTCTAGAATGCTCACTTAATGCTCACTTTTAGAATGCTCACCATTAAATAATTTTTCAGTGCTAGAATAATTAGAGAAAGTTATTGAAAAACTGATTTCTGAAAGCAGTGTAGTGTATGTTTTGTATATGCAAGATTTTACTTATTAAAAGTCTTGTGTATATCCGCTGTGAGAACTTAATTCAATTTTTAGAAAATTTAATCATTCTTAAATAATTAAAAGCCTACTTATTGGAAGGAAATATTGTAATCAAAGTTTTGTTTATAAATTTTAAGAGTTGTTTTGATATTTTAAACGTTTTGATTAGAAATTGAAATATGAATCATTGATTAGAATATTAATACGCCTATAAGAAATAGTGATATATTTTTATAAACTTCTATTGAGCATGATTCAAAATGTGTGTTTTTTGCCCTTTATTTAGGTCCCAGCCCTATGTATGCAAAGAAGAAATCATTTACTGATATATGAAAGTTTGCTCCCCAAATGTGAGCGCCTGAAATTTTAAATAATGAATCAATTTAAATAATGTGTGATATATATTATACAGTCATTTGAAATTTATTTCAAATTGCTGAATTCTGTATGAAGATTTTTAATTAAAAAGTAAACAATTATTTTATTATAGCATATAATTCTAGAATGCTCACCTAATGCTCACTTTTAGAATGCTCACCATTAAATAATTTTTCAGTGCTAGAATAATTAGAGGAAGATATTCAAAAACTGATTTCTGAAAGCAGTGTAGTGTATGTTTTGTATATGCAAGATTTTACTTATTAAAAGTCTTGTGTATATCCTCTGTGAGAACTTAATTCAATTTTTAGAAAATTTAATCATTCTTAAATAATTAAAAGCCTACTTATTGGAAGGAAATATTGTAATCAAAGTTTTGTTTATAAATTTTAAGAGTTGTTTTGATATTTTAAACGTTTTGATTAGAAATTGAAATATGAATCATTGATTAGAATATTAATACGCCTATAAGAAATAGTGATATATTTTTATAAACTTCTATTGAGCATGATTCGAAATGTGTATTTTTTGCCCTTTATTTAGGTCCCAGCCCTATGTATGCAAAGAAGAAATCATTTACTGATATATGAAATTTTGCTGCCCAAATGTGAGCGCGTGAAATTTTAAATAATGTATCAATTTAAATAATGTGTGATATATATTATACAGTCATTTGAAATTTATTTCAAATTGCTGAATTCTGTATGAAGTTTTTAAATTAAAAAGTAAACAATTATTTTATTATAGCATATAATTCTAGAATGCTCACTTAATGCTCACTTTTAGAATGCTCATCATTAAATAAGTTTCCAGTGCTAGAATAATTAGAGAAAGATATTCAAAAACTGATTTCTGAAAGCAGTGTAGTGTATGTTTTGTATATGCAAGATTTTACTTATTAAAAGTCTTGTGTATATCCGCTGTGAGAACTTAATTCAATTTTTAGAAAATTTAATCATTCTTAAATAATTAAAAGCCTACTTATTGGAAGGAAATATTGTAATCAAAGTTTTGTTTATAAATTTTAAGAGTTGTTTTGATATTTTAAAATTTTGATTAGAAATTGAAATATGAATCATTGATTAAAATATTAATATATATGCTTACGCCTATAAGAAATAGTGATATATTTTTATAAACTTCTAATGAGCATGATTCAAAATGTGTGTTTTTTCCCCTTTATTTAGGTCCCAGCCCTATGTATGCAAAGAAGAAATCATTTACTGATATATGAAAGTTTGCTCCCCAAATGTGAGCGCCTGAAATTTTAAATAATTAATCAATTTAAATAATGTGTGATATATATTATACAGTCATTTGAAATTTATTTCAAATTGCTGAATTCTGTATGAAGTTTTTTAATTAAAAAGTAAACAATTATTTTATTATAGCATATAATTCTAGAATGCTCACTTAATGCTCACTTTTAGAATGCTCACCATTAAATAATTTTTCAGTGCTAGAATAATTAGAGAAAGTTATTGAAAAACTGATTTCTGAAAGCAGTGTAGTGTATGTTTTGTATATGCAAGATTTTACTTATTAAAAGTCTTGTGTATATCCGCTGTGAGAACTTAATTCAATTTTTATAAAATTTAATCATTCTTAAATAATTAAAAGCCTACTTATTGGAAGGAAATATTGTAATCAAAGTTTTGTTTATAAATTTTAAGAGTTGTTTTGATATTTTAAAAGTTTTGATTAGAAATTGTAATATGAATCATTGATTAAAATATTAATATATATGCTTACGCCTATAAGAAATAGTGATATATTTTTATAAACTTCTAATGAGCATTATTCAAAATGTGTGTTTTTTGCCCTTTATTTAGGTCCAGCCCTATGTATGCAGAGAAGAAATCATTTACTGATATATGAAATTTTGCTGCCCAAAGGTGAGCGCCTGAAATTTTAAATAATGTATCAATTTAAATAATGTGTGATATATATTATACAGTCATTTGAAATTTATTTCAAATTGCTGAATTCTGTATGAAGTTTTTAAATTAAAAACTAAACAAATATTTTATTATAGCATATAATTCTAGAATGCTCACTTAATGCTCACTTTTAGAATGCTCATCATTAAATAAGTTTCCAGTGCTAGAATAATTACAGAAAGTTATTGAAAAACTGATTTCTGAAAGCAGTGTAGTGTATGTTTTGTATATGCAAGATTTTACTTATTAAAAGTCTTGTGTATATCCTCTGTGAGAACTTAATTCAATTTTTAGAAAATTTAATCATTCTTAAATAATTAAAAGCCTACTTATTGGAAGGAAATATTGTAATCAAAGTTTTGTTTATAAATTTTAAGAGTTGTTTTGATATTTTAAACGTTTTGATTAGAAATTGAAATATGAATCATTGATTAGAATATTAATACGCCTATAAGAAATAGTGATATATTTTTATAAACTTCTATTGAGCATGATTCAAAATGTGTGTTTTTTGCCCTTTATTTAGGTCCCAGCCCTATGTATGCAAAGAAGAAATCATTTACTGATATATGAAAGTTTGCTCCCCAAATGTGAGCGCCTGAAATTTTAAATAATGAATCAATTTAAATAATGTGTGATATATATTATACAGTCATTTGAAATTTATTTCAAATTGCTGAATTCTGTATGAAGTTTTTTAATTAAAAAGTAAACAATTATTTTATTATAGCATATAATTCTAGAATGCTCACTTAATGCTCACTTTTAGAATGCTCACCATTAAATAATTTTTCAGTGCTAGAATAATTAGAGAAAGTTATTGAAAAACTGATTTCTGAAAGCAGTGTAGTGTATGTTTTGTATATGCAAGATTTTACTTATTAAAAGTCTTGTGTATATCCGCTGTGAGAACTTAATTCAATTTTTAGAAAATTTAATCATTCTTAAATAATTAAAAGCCTACTTATTGGAAGGAAATATTGTAATCAAAGTTTTGTTTATAAATTTTAAGAGTTGTTTTGATATTTTAAAAGTTTTGATTAGAAATTGTAATATGAATCATTGATTAAAATATTAATATATATGCTTACGCCTATAAGAAATAGTGATATATTTTTATAAACTTCTAATGAGCATTATTCAAAATGTGTGTTTTTTGCCCTTTATTTAGGTCCAGCCCTATGTATGCAGAGAAGAAATCATTTACTGATATATGAAATTTTGCTGCCCAAAGGTGAGCGCCTGAAATTTTAAATAATGTATCAATTTAAATAATGTGTGATATATATTATACAGTCATTTGAAATTTATTTCAAATTGCTGAATTCTGTATGAAGTTTTTAAATTAAAAACTAAACAAATATTTTATTATAGCATATAATTCTAGAATGCTCACTTAATGCTCACTTTTAGAATGCTCATCATTAAATAAGTTTCCAGTGCTAGAATAATTACAGAAAGTTATTGAAAAACTGATTTCTGAAAGCAGTGTAGTGTATGTTTTGTATATGCAAGATTTTACTTATTAAAAGTCTTGTGTATATCCTCTGTGAGAACTTAATTCAATTTTTAGAAAATTTAATCATTCTTAAATAATTAAAAGCCTACTTATTGGAAGGAAATATTGTAATCAAAGTTTTGTTTATAAATTTTAAGAGTTGTTTTGATATTTTAAAAGTTTTGATTAGAAATTGAAATATGAATCATTGATTAAAATATTAATATATATGCTTACGCCTATAAGAAATAGTGATATATTTTTATAAACTTCTAATGAGCATGATTCAAAATGTGTGTTTTTTCCCCTTTATTTAGGTCCCAGCCCTATGTATGCAAAGAAGAAATCATTTACTGATATATGAAAGTTTGCTCCCCAAATGTGAGCGCCTGAAATTTTAAATAATTAATCAATTTAAATAATGTGTGATATATATTATACAGTCATTTGAAATTTATTTCAAATTGCTGAATTCTGTATGAAGTTTTTTAATTAAAAAGTAAACAATTATTTTATTATAGCATATAATTCTAGAATGCTCACTTAATGCTCACTTTTAGAATGCTCACCATTAAATAATTTTTCAGTGCTAGAATAATTAGAGAAAGTTATTGAAAAACTGATTTCTGAAAGCAGTGTAGTGTATGTTTTGTATATGCAAGATTTTACTTATTAAAAGTCTTGTGTATATCCGCTGTGAGAACTTAATTCAATTTTTAGAAAATTTAATCATTCTTAAATAATTAAAAGCCTACTTATTGGAAGGAAATATTGTAATCAAAGTTTTGTTTATAAATTTTAAGAGTTGTTTTGATATTTTAAACGTTTTGATTAGAAATTGAAATATGAATCATTGATTAGAATATTAATACGCCTATAAGAAATAGTGATATATTTTTATAAACTTCTATTGAGCATGATTCAAAATGTGTGTTTTTTGCCCTTTATTTAGGTCCCAGCCCTATGTATGCAAAGAAGAAATCATTTACTGATATATGAAAGTTTGCTCCCCAAATGTGAGCGCCTGAAATTTTAAATAATGAATCAATTTAAATAATGTGTGATATATATTATACAGTCATTTGAAATTTATTTCAAATTGCTGAATTCTGTATGAAGATTTTTAATTAAAAAGTAAACAATTATTTTATTATAGCATATAATTCTAGAATGCTCACCTAATGCTCACTTTTAGAATGCTCACCATTAAATAATTTTTCAGTGCTAGAATAATTAGAGGAAGATATTCAAAAACTGATTTCTGAAAGCAGTGTAGTGTATGTTTTGTATATGCAAGATTTTACTTATTAAAAGTCTTGTGTATATCCTCTGTGAGAACTTAATTCAATTTTTAGAAAATTTAATCATTCTTAAATAATTAAAAGCCTACTTATTGGAAGGAAATATTGTAATCAAAGTTTTGTTTATAAATTTTAAGAGTTGTTTTGATATTTTAAACGTTTTGATTAGAAATTGAAATATGAATCATTGATTAGAATATTAATACGCCTATAAGAAATAGTGATATATTTTTATAAACTTCTATTGAGCATGATTCGAAATGTGTATTTTTTGCCCTTTATTTAGGTCCCAGCCCTATGTATGCAAAGAAGAAATCATTTACTGATATATGAAATTTTGCTGCCCAAATGTGAGCGCGTGAAATTTTAAATAATGTATCAATTTAAATAATGTGTGATATATATTATACAGTCATTTGAAATTTATTTCAAATTGCTGAATTCTGTATGAAGTTTTTAAATTAAAAAGTAAACAATTATTTTATTATAGCATATAATTCTAGAATGCTCACTTAATGCTCACTTTTAGAATGCTCATCATTAAATAAGTTTCCAGTGCTAGAATAATTAGAGAAAGATATTCAAAAACTGATTTCTGAAAGCAGTGTAGTGTATGTTTTGTATATGCAAGATTTTACTTATTAAAAGTCTTGTGTATATCCGCTGTGAGAACTTAATTCAATTTTTAGAAAATTTAATCATTCTTAAATAATTAAAAGCCTACTTATTGGAAGGAAATATTGTAATCAAAGTTTTGTTTATAAATTTTAAGAGTTGTTTTGATATTTTAAAATTTTGATTAGAAATTGAAATATGAATCATTGATTAAAATATTAATATATATGCTTACGCCTATAAGAAATAGTGATATATTTTTATAAACTTCTAATGAGCATGATTCAAAATGTGTGTTTTTTCCCCTTTATTTAGGTCCCAGCCCTATGTATGCAAAGAAGAAATCATTTACTGATATATGAAAGTTTGCTCCCCAAATGTGAGCGCCTGAAATTTTAAATAATTAATCAATTTAAATAATGTGTGATATATATTATACAGTCATTTGAAATTTATTTCAAATTGCTGAATTCTGTATGAAGTTTTTTAATTAAAAAGTAAACAATTATTTTATTATAGCATATAATTCTAGAATGCTCACTTAATGCTCACTTTTAGAATGCTCACCATTAAATAATTTTTCAGTGCTAGAATAATTAGAGAAAGTTATTGAAAAACTGATTTCTGAAAGCAGTGTAGTGTATGTTTTGTATATGCAAGATTTTACTTATTAAAAGTCTTGTGTATATCCGCTGTGAGAACTTAATTCAATTTTTATAAAATTTAATCATTCTTAAATAATTAAAAGCCTACTTATTGGAAGGAAATATTGTAATCAAAGTTTTGTTTATAAATTTTAAGAGTTGTTTTGATATTTTAAAAGTTTTGATTAGAAATTGTAATATGAATCATTGATTAAAATATTAATATATATGCTTACGCCTATAAGAAATAGTGATATATTTTTATAAACTTCTAATGAGCATTATTCAAAATGTGTGTTTTTTGCCCTTTATTTAGGTCCAGCCCTATGTATGCAGAGAAGAAATCATTTACTGATATATGAAATTTTGCTGCCCAAAGGTGAGCGCCTGAAATTTTAAATAATGTATCAATTTAAATAATGTGTGATATATATTATACAGTCATTTGAAATTTATTTCAAATTGCTGAATTCTGTATGAAGTTTTTAAATTAAAAACTAAACAAATATTTTATTATAGCATATAATTCTAGAATGCTCACTTAATGCTCACTTTTAGAATGCTCATCATTAAATAAGTTTCCAGTGCTAGAATAATTACAGAAAGTTATTGAAAAACTGATTTCTGAAAGCAGTGTAGTGTATGTTTTGTATATGCAAGATTTTACTTATTAAAAGTCTTGTGTATATCCTCTGTGAGAACTTAATTCAATTTTTAGAAAATTTAATCATTCTTAAATAATTAAAAGCCTACTTATTGGAAGGAAATATTGTAATCAAAGTTTTGTTTATAAATTTTAAGAGTTGTTTTGATATTTTAAACGTTTTGATTAGAAATTGAAATATGAATCATTGATTAGAATATTAATACGCCTATAAGAAATAGTGATATATTTTTATAAACTTCTATTGAGCATGATTCAAAATGTGTGTTTTTTGCCCTTTATTTAGGTCCCAGCCCTATGTATGCAAAGAAGAAATCATTTACTGATATATGAAAGTTTGCTCCCCAAATGTGAGCGCCTGAAATTTTAAATAATGAATCAATTTAAATAATGTGTGATATATATTATACAGTCATTTGAAATTTATTTCAAATTGCTGAATTCAGTATGAAGTTTTTTAATTAAAAAGTAAACAATTATTTTATTATAGCATATAATTCTAGAATGCTCACTTAATGCTCACTTTTAGAATGCTCACCATTAAATAATTTTTCAGTGCTAGAATAATTAGAGAAAGTTATTCAAAAACTGATTTCTGAAAGCAGTGTAGTGTATGTTTTGTATATGCAAGATTTTACTTATTAAAAGTCTTGTGTATATCCGCTGTGAGAACTTAATTCAATTTTTAGAAAATTTAATCATTCTTAAATAATTAAAAGCCTACTTATTGGAAGGAAATATTGTAATCAAAGTTTTGTTTATAAATTTTAAGAGTTGTTTTGATATTTTAAAAGCTTTGATTAGAAATTGAAATATGAATCATTCTTTAAAATATTAATATATATGCTTACGCCTATAAGAAATAGTGATATATTTTTATAAACTTCTAATGAGCATTATTCAAAATGTGTGTTTTTTGCCCTTTATTTAGGTCCAGCCCTATGTATGCAAAGAAGAAATCATTTACTGATATATGAAATTTTGCTGCCCAAAGGTGAGAGCCTGAAATTTTAAATAATGTATCAATTTAAATAATGTGTGATATATATTATACAGTCATTTGAAATTTATTTCAAATTGCTGAATTCTGTATGAAGTTTTTAAATTAAAAATAAGCAAATATTTTATTATAGCATATAATTCTAGAATGCTCACTTAATGCTCACTTTTAGAATGCTCAACATTAAATAAGTTTCCAGTGCTAGAATAATTACAGAAAGATATTCAAAAACTGATTTCTGAAAGCAGTGTAGTGTATGTTTTGTATATGCAAGATTTTACTTATTAAAAGTCTTGTGTATATCCGCTGTGAGAACTTAATTCAATTTTTAGAAAATTTAATCATTCTTAAATAATTAAAAGCCTACTTATTGGAAGGAAATATTGTAATCAAAGTTTTGTTTATAAATTTTAAGAGTTGTTTTGATATTTTAAAAGTTTTGATTAGTAATTCAAATATGAATCATTGATTAAAATATTAATATATATGCTTACGCCTATAAGAAATAGTGATATATTTTTATAAACTTCTAATGAGCATGATTAAAAATGTGTGTTTTTTGCCCTTTATTTAGGTCCCAGCCCTATGTATGCAAAGAAGAAATCATTTACTGATATATGAAAGTTTGCTCCCCAAATGTGAGCGCCTGAAATTTTAAATAATGAATCAATTTAAATAATGTGTGATATATATTATACAGTCATTTGAAATTTATTTCAAATTGCTGAATTCTGTATGAAGTTTTTTAATTAAAAAGTAAACAATTATTTTATTATAGCATATAATTCTAGAATGCTCACTTAATGCTCACTTTTAGAATGCTCACCATTAAATAATTTTTCAGTGCTAGAATAATTAGAGAAAGTTATTCAAAAACTGATTTCTGAAAGCAGTGTAGTGTATGTTTTGTATATGCAAGATTTTACTTATTAAAAGTCTTGTGTATATCCGCTGTGAGAACTTAATTCAATTTTTAGAAAATTTAATCATTCTTAAATAATTAAAAGCCTACTTATTAGAAGGAAATATTGTAATCAAAGTTTTGTTTATAAATTTTAAGAGTTGTTTTGATATTTTAAAAGTTTTGATTAGAAATTGAAATATGAATCATTGATTAAAATATTAATATATATGCTTACGCCTATAAGAAATAGTGATATATTTTTATAAACTTCTAATGAGCATTATTCAAAATGTGTGTTTTTTGCCCTTTATTTAGGTCCAGCCCTATGTATGCAAAGAAGAAATCATTTACTGATATATGAAATTTTGCTGCCCAAAGGTGAGCGCCTGAAATTTTAAATAATGTATCCATTTAAATAATGTGTGATATATATTATACAGTCATTTGAAATTTATTTCAAATTGCTGAATTCTGTATGAAGTTTTTAAATTAAAAAGTAAACAATTATTTTATTATAGCATATAATTCTAGAATGCTCACTTAATGCTCACTTTTAGAATGCTCCTTATTAAATAAGTTTCCAGTGCTAGAATAATTAGAGAAAGTTATTGAAAAACTGATTTCTGAAAGCAGTGTAGTGTATGTTTTGTATATGCAAGATTTTACTTATTAAAAGTCTTGTGTATATCCTCTGTGAGAACTTAATTCAATTTTTAGAAAATTTAATCATTCTTAAATAATTAAAAGCCTACTTATTGGAAGGAAATATTGTAATCAAAGTTTTGTTTATAAATTTTAAGAGTTGTTTTGATATTTTAAAATTTTGATTAGTAATTCAAATATGAATCATTGATTAAAATATTAATATATATGCTTACGCCTATAAGAAATAGTGATATATTTTTATAAACTTCTAATGAGCATGATTCAAAATGTGTGTTTTTTGCCCTTTATTTAGGTCCCAGCCCTATGTATGCAAAGAAGAAATCATTTACTGATATATGAAAGTTTGCTCCCCAAATGTGAGCGCCTGAAATTTTAAATAATGAATCAATTTAAATAATGTGTGATATATATTATACAGTCATTTGAAATTTATTTCAAATTGCTGAATTCTGTATGAAGTTTTTTAATTAAAAAGTAAACAATTATTTTATTATAGCATATAATTCTAGAATGCTCACCTAATGCTCACTTTTAGAATGCTCACCATTAAATAATTTTTCAGTGCTAGAATAATTAGAGAAAGATATTCAAAAACTGATTTCTGAAAGCAGTGTAGTGTATGTTTTGTATATGCAAGATTTTACTTATTAAAAGTCTTGTGTATATCTGCTGTGAGAACTTAATTCAATTTTTAGAAAATTTAATCATTCTTAAATAATTAAAAGCCTACTTATTGGAAGGAAATATTGTAATCAAAGTTTTGTTTATAAATTTTAAGAGTTGTTTTGATATTTTAAACGTTTTGATTAGAAATTGAAATATGAATCATTGATTAGAATATTAATACGCCTATAAGAAATAGTGATATATTTTTATAAACTTCTATTGAGCAAGATTCAAAATGTGTATTTTTTGCCCTTTATTTAGGTCCCAGCCCTATGTATGCAAAGAAGAAATCATTTACTGATATATGAAAGTTTGCTCCCCAAATGTGAGCGCCTGAAATTTTAAATAATGAATCAATTTAAATAATGTGTGATATATATTATACAGTCATTTGAAATTTATTTCAAATTGCTGAATTCTGTATGAAGTTTTTTAATTAAAAAGTAAACAATTATTTTATTATAGCATATAATTCTAGAATGCTCACTTAATGCTCACTTTTAGAATGCTCACCATTAAATAATTTTTCAGTGCTAGAATAATTAGAGAAAGTTATTCAAAAACTGATTTCTGAAAGCAGTGTAGTGTATGTTTTGTATATGCAAGATTTTACTTATTAAAAGTCTTGTGTATATCCGCTGTGAGAACTTAATTCAATTTTTAGAAAATTTAATCATTCTTAAATAATTAAAAGCCTACTTATTGGAAGGAAATATTGTAATCAAAGTTTTGTTTATAAATTTTAAGAGTTGTTTTGATATTTTAAAAGTTTTGATTAGAAATTGAAATATGAATCATTGATTAAAATATTAATATATATGCTTACGCCTATAAGAAATAGTGATATATTTTTATAAACTTCTAATGAGCATTATTCAAAATGTGTGTTTTTTGCCCTTTATTTAGGTCCAGCCCTATGTATGCAAAGAAGAAATCATTTACTGATATATGAAATTTTGCTGCCCAAAGGTGAGCGCCTGAAATTTTAAATAATGTATCAATTTAAATAATGTGTGATATATATTATACAGTCATTTGAAATTTATTTCAAATTGCTGAATTCTGTATGAAGTTTTTAAATTAAAAAGTAAACAAATATTTTATTATAGCATATAATTCTAGAATGCTCACTTAATGCTCACTTTTAGAATGCTCATCATTAAATAAGTTTCCAGTGCTAGAATAATTACAGAAAGTTATTGAAAAACTGATTTCTGAAAGCAGTGTAGTGTATGTTTTGTATATGCAAGATTTTACTTATTAAAAGTCTTGTGTATATCCTCTGTGAGAACTTAATTCAATTTTTAGAAAATTTAATCATTCTTAAATAATTAAAAGCCTACTTATTGGAAGGAAATGTTGTAATCAAAGTTTTGTTTATAAATGTTAAGAGTTGTTTTGATATTTTAAAAGTTTTGATTAGAAATTGAAATATGAATCATTGATTAAAATATTAATATATATGCTTACGCCTATAAAAAATAGTGATATATTTTTATAAACTTCTAATGAGCATTATTCAAAATGTGTGTTTTTTGCCCTTTATTTAGGTCCAGCCCTATGTATGCAAAGAAGAAATCATTTACTGATATATGAAATTTTGCTGCCCAAAGGTGAGCGCCTGAAATTTTAAATAATGTATCAATTTAAATAATGTGTGATATATATTATACAGTCATTTGAAATTTATTTCAAATTGCTGAATTCTGTATGAAGTTTTTAAATTAAAAAGTAAACAATTATTTTATTATAGCATATAATTCTAGAATGCTCACTTAATGCTCACGTAATGCTCACTTTTAGAATGCTCCTCATTAAATAAGTTTCCAGTGCTAGAATAATTAGAGAAAGTTATTGAAAAACTGATTTCTGAAAGCAGTGTAGTGTATGTTTTGTATATGCAAGATTTTACTTATTAAAAGTCTTGTGTATATCCTCTGTGAGAACTTAATTCAATTTTTAGAAAATTTAATCATTCTTAAATAACTAAAAGCCTACTTATTGGAAGGAAATATTGTAATCAAAGTTTTGTTTATAAATTTTAAGAGTTGTTTTGATATTTTAAAAGTTTTGATTAGAAATTGAAATATGTATCATTGATTAAAATATTATTATATATGCTTACGCCTATAAGAAATAGTGATATATTTTTATAAACTTCTAATGAGCATGATTCAAAATGTGTGTTTTTTGCCCGTTATTTAGGTCCCAGCCCTATGTATGCAAAGAAGAAATCATTTACTGATATATGAAATTTTGCTGCCCAAGTGTGAGCGCCTGAAATTTTAAATAATGTATCAATTTAAATAATGTATGATATATATTATACAGTCATTTGAAATTTATTTCAAATTGCTGAATTCTGTATGAAGTTATTTAATTAAAAAGTAAACAATTATTTTATTATAGCATACAATTCTAGAATGCTCACTTAATGCTCACTTTTAGAATGCTCACCATTAAATAATTTTTCAGTGCTAGAATAATTAGAGAAAGATATTCAAAAACTGATTTCTGAAAGCAGTGTAGTGTATGTTTTGTATATGCAAGATTTTACTTATTAAAAGTCTTGTTTATATCCGCTGTGAGAACTTAATTCAATTTTTAGAAAATTTAATCATTCTTAAATAATTAAAAGCCTACTTATTGGAAGGAAATATTGTAATCAAAGTTTTGTTTATAAATTTTAAGAGTTGTTTTGATATTTTAAAAGTTTTGATTAGAAATTGAAATATGAATCATTGATTAAAATATTAATATATATGCTTACGCCTATAAGAAATAGTGATATATTTTTATAAACTTCCAATGAACATGATTCAAAATGTGTGTTTTTCCCCCTTTATTTAGGTCCCAGCCCTATGTATGCAAAGAAGAAATCATTTACTGATATATGAAAGTTTGCTCCCCAAATGTGAGCGCCTGAAAATTTAAATAATGAATGAATTTAAATAATGTGTGATATATATTATACAGTCATTTGAAATTTATTTCAAATTGCTGAATTCTGTATGAAGTTTTTAAATTAAAAAGTAAACAATTATTTTATTATAGCATATAATTCTAGAATGCTCACTTAATGCTCACTTTTAGAATGCTCCTCATTAAATAAGTTTCCAGTGCTAGAATAATTAGAAAATCAGTTATTGAAAAACTGATTTCTGAAAGCAGTGTAGTGTATGTTTTGTATATGCAAGATTTTACTTATTAAAAGTCTTGTGTATATCCTCTGTGAGAACTTAATTCAATTTTTAGAAAATTTAATCATTCTTAAATAATTAAAAGCCTACTTATTGGAAGGAAATATTGTAATCAAAGTTTTGTTTATAAATTTTAAGAGTTGTTTTGATATTTTAAAAGTTTTGATTAGAAATTGAAATATGAATCATTAATTAAAATATTAATATATATGCTTACGCCTATAAAAAATAGTGATATATTTTTATAAACTTCCAATGAGCATTATTCAAAATGTGTGTTTTTTGCCCTTTATTTAGGTTCAGCCCTATGTATGCAAAGAAGAAATCATTTACTGATATATGAAATTTTGCTGCCCAAAGGTGAGCGCCTGAAATTTTAAATAATGTATCAATTTAAATAATGTGTGATATATATTATACAGTCATTTGAAATTTATTTCAAATTGCTGAATTCTGTATGAAGTTTTTAAATTAAAAAGTAAACAATTATTTTATTATAGCATATAATTCTAGAATGCTCACTTAATGCTCACGTAATGCTCACTTTTAGAATGCTCCTCATTAAATAAGTTTCCAGTGCTAGAATAATTAGAGAAAGTTATTGAAAAACTGATTTCTGAAAGCAGTGTAGTGTATGTTTTGTATATGCAAGATTTTACTTATTAAAAGTCTTGTGTATATCCTCTGTGAGAACTTAATTCAATTTTTAGAAAATTTAATCATTCTTAAATAATTAAAAGCCTACTTATTGGAAGGAAATATTGTAATCAAAGTTTTGTTTATAAATTTTAAGAGTTGTTTTGATATTTTAAAAGTTTTGATTAGAAATTGAAATATGTATCATTGATTAAAATATTATTATATATGCTTACGCCTATAAGAAATAGTGATATATTTTTATAAACTTCTAATGAGCATGATTCAAAATGTGTGTTTTTTGCCCGTTATTTAGGTCCCAGCCCTATGTATGCAAAGAAGAAATCATTTACTGATATATGAAATTTTGCTGCCCAAGTGTGAGCGCCTGAAATTTTAAATAATGTATCAATTTAAATAATGTGTGATATATATTATACAGTCATTTGAAATTTATTTCAAATTGCTGAATTCTGTATGAAGTTTTTAAATTAAAAAGTAAACAATTATTTTATTATAGCATATAATTCTAGAATGCTCACTTAATGCTCACTTTTAGAATGCTCATCATTAAATAAGTTTCCAGTGCTAGAATAATTAGAGAAAGTTATTGAAAAACTGATTTCTGAAAGCAGTGTAGTGTATGTTTTGTATATGCAAGATTTTACTTATTAAAAGTCTTGTGTATATCCTCTGTGAGAACTTAATTCAATTTTTAGAAAATTTAATCATTCTTAAATAATTAAAAGCCTACTTATTGGAAGAAAATATTGTAATCAAAGTTTTGTTTATAAATTTTAAGAGTTGTTTTGATATTTTAAAAGTTTTGATTAGAAATTGAAATATGTATCATTAATTAAAATATTATTATATATGCTTACGCCTATAAGAAATAGTGATATATTTTTATAAACTTCTAATGAGCATGATTCAAAATGTGTGTTTTTTGCCCGTTATTTAGGTCCCAGCCCTATGTATGCAAAGAAGAAATCATTTACTGATATATGAAATTTTGCTGCCCAAGTGTGAGCGCCTGAAATTTTAAATAATGTATCAATTTAAATAATGTATGATATATATTATACAGTCATTTGAAATTTATTTCAAATTGCTGAATTCTGTATGAAGTTATTTAATTAAAAAGTAAACAATTATTTTATTATGGCATACAATTCTAGAATGCTCACTTAATGCTCACTTTTAGAATGCTCACCATTAAATAATTTTTCAGTGCTAGAATAATTAGAGAAAGATATTCAAAAACTGATTTCTGAAAGCAGTGTAGTGTATGTTTTGTATATGCAAGATTTTACTTATTAAAAGTCTTGTTTATATCCGCTGTGAGAACTTAATTCAATTTTTAGAAAATTTAATCATTCTTAAATAATTAAAAGCCTACTTATTGGAAGGAAATATTGTAATCAAAGTTTTGTTTATAAATTTTAAGAGTTGTTTTGATATTTTAAAAGTTTTGATTAGAAATTGAAATATGAATCATTGATTAAAATATTAATATATATGCTTACGCCTATAAGAAATAGTGATATATTTTTATAAACTTCCAATGAACATGATTCAAAATGTGTGTTTTTCCCCCTTTATTTAGGTCCCAGCCCTATGTATGCAAAGAAGAAATCATTTACTGATATATGAAAGTTTGCTCCCGAAATGTGAGCGCCTGAAAATTTAAATAATGAATCAATTTAAATAATGTGTGATATATATTATACAGTCATTTGAAATTTATTTCAAATTGCTGAATTCTGTATGAAGTTTTTTAATTAAAAAGTAAACAATTATTTTATTATAGCATATAATTCTAGAATGCTCACTTAATGCTCACTTTTAGAATGCTCACCATTAAATAATTTTTCAGTGCTAGAATAATTAGAGAAAGTTATTCAAAAACTGATTTCTGAAAGCAGTGTAGTGTATGTTTTGTATATGCAAGATTTTACTTATTAAAAGTCTTGTGTATATCCTCTGTGAGAACTTAATTCAATTTTTAGAAAATTTAATCATTCTTAAATAATTAAAAGCCTACTTATTGGAAGGAAATATTGTAATCAAAGTTTTGTTTATAAATTTTAAGAGTTGTTTTGATATTTTAAAAGTTTTGATTAGAAATTGAAATATGAATCATTAATTAAAATATTAATATATATGCTTACGCCTATAAAAAATAGTGATATATTTTTATAAACTTCCAATGAGCATTATTCAAAATGTGTGTTTTTTGCCCTTTATTTAGGTTCAGCCCTATGTATGCAAAGAAGAAATCATTTACTGATATATGAAATTTTGCTGCCCAAAGGTGAGCGCCTGAAATTTTAAATAATGTATCAATTTAAATAATGTGTGATATATATTATACAGTCATTTGAAATTTATTTCAAATTGCTGAATTCTGTATGAAGTTTTTAAATTAAAAAGTAAACAATTATTTTATTATAGCATATAATTCTAGAATGCTCACTTAATGCTCACGTAATGCTCACTTTTAGAATGCTCCTCATTAAATAAGTTTCCAGTGCTAGAATAATTAGAGAAAGTTATTGAAAAACTGATTTCTGAAAGCAGTGTAGTGTATGTTTTGTATATGCAAGATTTTACTTATTAAAAGTCTTGTGTATATCCTCTGTGAGAACTTAATTCAATTTTTAGAAAATTTAATCATTCTTAAATAATTAAAAGCCTACTTATTGGAAGGAAATATTGTAATCAAAGTTTTGTTTATAAATTTTAAGAGTTGTTTTGATATTTTAAAAGTTTTGATTAGAAATTGAAATATGTATCATTGATTAAAATATTATTATATATGCTTACGCCTATAAGAAATAGTGATATATTTTTATAAACTTCTAATGAGCATGATTCAAAATGTGTGTTTTTTGCCCGTTATTTAGGTCCCAGCCCTATGTATGCAAAGAAGAAATCATTTACTGATATATGAAATTTTGCTGCCCAAGTGTGAGCGCCTGAAATTTTAAATAATGTATCAATTTAAATAATGTGTGATATATATTATACAGTCATTTGAAATTTATTTCAAATTGCTGAATTCTGTATGAAGTTTTTTAATTAAAAAGTAAACAATTATTTTATTATAGCATATAATTCTAGAATGCTCACTTAATGCTCACTTTTAGAATGCTCACCATTAAATAATTTTTCAGTGCTAGAATAATTAGAGAAAGATATTCAAAAACTGATTTCTGAAAGCAGTGTAGTGTATGTTTTGTATATGCAAGATTTTACTTATTAAAAGTCTTGTGTATATCCGCTGTGAGAACTTAATTCAATTTTTAGAAAATTTAATCATTCTTAAATAATTAAAAGCCTACTTATTGGAAGGAAATATTGTAATCAAAGTTTTGTTTATAAATTTTAAGAGTTGTTTTGATATTTTAAAAGTTTTGATTAGAAATTGAAATAGGAATCATTGATTAAAATATTAATATATATGCTTACGCCTATAAGAAATAGTGATATATTTTTATAAACTTCCAATGAACATGATTCAAAATGTGTGTTTTTCCCCCTTTATTTAGGTCCCAGCCCTATGTATGCAAAGAAGAAATCATTTACTGATATATGAAAGTTTGCTCCCCAAATGTGAGCGCCTGAAAATTTAAATAATGAATCAATTTAAATAATGTGTGATATATATTATACAGTCATTTGAAATTTATTTCAAATTGCTGAATTCTGTATGAAGTTTTTTAATTAAAAAGTAAACAATTATTTTATTATAGCATATAATTCTAGAATGCTCACTTAATGCTCACTTTTAGAATGCTCACCATTAAATAATTTTTCAGTGCTAGAATAATTAGAGAAAGTTATTCAAAAACTGATTTCTGAAAGCAGTGTAGTGTATGTTTTGTATATGCAAGATTTTACTTATTAAAAGTCTTGTGTATATCCTCTGTGAGAACTTAATTCAATTTTTAGAAAATTTAATCATTCTTAAATAATTAAAAGCCTACTTATTGGAAGGAAATATTGTAATCAAAGTTTTGTTTATAAATTTTAAGAGTTGTTTTGATATTTTAAAAGTTTTGATTAGAAATTGAAATATGAATCATTAATTAAAATATTAATATATATGCTTACGCCTATAAAAAATAGTGATATATTTTTATAAACTTCCAATGAGCATTATTCAAAATGTGTGTTTTTTGCCCTTTATTTAGGTTCAGCCCTATGTATGCAAAGAAGAAATCATTTACTGATATATGAAATTTTGCTGCCCAAAGGTGAGCGCCTGAAATTTTAAATAATGTATCAATTTAAATAATGTGTGATATATATTATACAGTCATTTGAAATTTATTTCAAATTGCTGAATTCTGTATGAAGTTTTTAAATTAAAAAGTAAACAATTATTTTATTATAGCATATAATTCTAGAATGCTCACTTAATGCTCACGTAATGCTCACTTTTAGAATGCTCCTCATTAAATAAGTTTCCAGCGCTAGAATAATTAGAGAAAGTTATTGAAAAACTGATTTCTGAAAGCAGTGTAGTGTATGTTTTGTATATGCAAGATTTTACTTATTAAAAGTCTTGTGTATATCCTCTGTGAGAACTTAATTCAATTTTTAGAAAATTTAATCATTCTTAAATAATTAAAAGCCTACTTATTGGAAGGAAATATTGTAATCAAAGTTTTGTTTATAAATTTTAAGAGTTGTTTTGATATTTTAAAAGTTTTGATTAGAAATTGAAATATGTATCATTGATTAAAATATTATTATATATGCTTACGCCTATAAGAAATAGTGATATATTTTTATAAACTTCTAATGAGCATGATTCAAAATGTGTGTTTTTTGCCCGTTATTTAGGTCCCAGCCCTATGTATGCAAAGAAGAAATCATTTACTGATATATGAAATTTTGCTGCCCAAGTGTGAGCGCCTGAAATTTTAAATAATGTATCAATTTAAATAATGTGTGATATATATTATACAGTCATTTGAAATTTATTTCAAATTGCTGAATTCTGTATGAAGTTTTTAAATTAAAAAGTAAACAATTATTTTATTATAGCATATAATTCTAGAATGCTCACTTAATGCTCACTTTTAGAATGCTCATCATTAAATAAGTTTCCAGTGCTAGAATAATTAGAGAAATTTATTGAAAAACTGATTTCTGAAAGCAGTGTAGTGTATGTTTTGTATATGCAAGATTTTACTTATTAAAAGTCTTGTGTATATCCGCTGTGAGAACTTAATTCAATTTTTAGAAAATTTAATCATTCTTAAATAATTAAAAGCCTACTTATTGGAAGGAAATATTGTAATCAAAGTTTTGTTTATAAATTTTAAGAGTTGTTTTGATATTTTAAAAGTTTTGATTAGAAATTGAAATATGAATCATTGATTAAAATATTAATATATATGCTTACGCCTATAAAAAATAGTGATATATTTTTATAAACTTCTAATGAGCATTATTCAAAATGTGTGTTTTTTGCCCTTTATTTAGGTCCAGCCCTATGTATGCAAAGAAGAAATCATTTACTGATATATGAAATTTTGCTGCCCAAAGGTGAGCGCCTGAAATTTTAAATAATGTATCAATTTAAATAATGTGTGATATATATTATACAGTCATTTGAAATTTATTTCAAATTGCTGAATTCTGTATGAAGTTTTTAAATTAAAAAGTAAACAATTATTTTATTATAGCATATAATTCTAGAATGCTCACTTAATGCTCACGTAATGCTCACTTTTAGAATGCTCCTCATTAAATAAGTTTCCAGTGCTAGAATAATTAGAGAAAGTTATTGAAAAACTGATTTCTGAAAGCAGTGTAGTGTATGTTTTGTATATGCAAGATTTTACTTATTAAAAGTCTTGTGTATATCCTCTGTGAGAACTTAATTCAATTTTTAGAAAATTTAATCATTCTTAAATAATTAAAAGCCTACTTATTGGAAGGAAATATTGTAATCAAAGTTTTGTTTATAAATTTTAAGAGTTGTTTTGATATTTTAAAAGTTTTGATAAGAAATTGAAATATGTATCATTGATTAAAATATTATTATATATGCTTACGCCTATAAGAAATAGTGATATATTTTTATAAACTTCTAATGAGCATGATTCAAAATGTGTGTTTTTTGCCCGTTATTTAGGTCCCAGCCCTATGTATGCAAAGAAGAAATCATTTACTGATATATGAAATTTTGCTGCCCAAGTGTGAGCGCCTGAAATTTTAAATAATGTATCAATTTAAATAATGTGTGATATATATTATACAGTCATTTGAAATTTATTTCAAATTGCTGAATTCTGTATGAAGTTTTTTAATTAAAAAGTAAACAATTATTTTATTATAGCATATAATTCTAGAATGCTCACTTAATGCTCACTTTTAGAATGCTCACCATTAAATAATTTTTCAGTGCTAGAATAATTAGAGAAAGATATTCAAAAACTGATTTCTGAAAGCAGTGTAGTGTATGTTTTGTATCTGCAAGATTTTACTTATTAAAAGTCTTGTGTATATCCGCTGTGAGAACTTAATTCAATTTTTAGAAAATTTAATCATTCTTAAATAATTAAAAGCCTACTTATTGGAAGGAAATATTGTAATCAAAGTTTTGTTTATAAATTTTAAGAGTTGTTTTGATATTTTAAAAGTTTTGATTAGAAATTGAAATATGAATCATTGATTAAAATATTAATATATATGCTTACGCCTATAAGAAATAGTGATATATTTTTATAAACTTCTAATGAGCATTATTCAAAATGTGTGTTTTTTGCCCTTTATTTAGGTCCAGCCCTATGTATGCAAAGAAGAAATCATTTACTGATATATGAAATTTTGCTGCCCAAAGGTGAGCGCCTGAAATTTTAAATAATGTATCAATTTAAATAATGTGTTATATATATTATACAGTCATTTGAAATTTATTTCAAATTGCTGAATTCTGTATGAAGTTTTTAAATTAAAAAGTAAACAATTATTTTATTATAGCATATAATTCTAGAATGCTCACTTAATGCTCACTTTTAGAATGCTCATCATTAAATAAGTTTCCAGTGCTAGAATAATTACAGAAAGTTATTGAAAAACTGATTTCTGAAAGCAGTGTAGTGTATGTTTTGTATATGCAAGATTTTACTTATTAAAAGTCTTGTGTATATCCTCTGTGAGAACTTAATTCAATTTTTAGAAAATTTAATCATTCTTAAATAATTAAAAGCCTACTTATTGGAAGGAAATATTGTAATCAAAGTTTTGTTTATAAATTTTAAGAGTTGTTTTGATATTTTAAAAGTTTTGATTAGAAATTAAAATATGTATCATTGATTAAAATATTATTATATATGCTTACGCCTATAAGAAATAGTGATATATTTTTATAAACTTCTAATGAGCATGATTCAAAATGTGTGTTTTTTGCCCGTTATTTAGGTCCCAGCCCTATGTATGCAAAGAAGAAATCATTTACTGATATATGAAATTTTGCTGCCCAAGTGTGAGCGCCTGAAATTTTAAATAATGTATCAATTTAAATAATGTGTGATATATATTATACAGTCATTTGAAATTTATTTCAAATTGCTGAATTCTGTATGAAGTTTTTTAATTAAAAAGTAAACAATTATTTTATTATAGCATATAATTCTAGAATGCTCACTTAATGCTCACTTTTAGAATGCTCACCATTAAATAATTTTTCAGTGCTAGAATAATTAGAGAAAGATATTCAAAAACTGATTTCTGAAAGCAGTGTAGTGTATGTTTTGTATATGCAAGATTTTACTTATTAAAAGTCTTGTGTATATCCGCTGTGAGAACTTAATTCAATTTTTAGAAAATTTAATCATTCTTAAATAATTAAAAGCCTACTTATTGGAAGGAAATATTGTAATCAAAGTTTTGTTTATAAATTTTAAGAGTTGTTTTGATATTTTAAAAGTTTTGATTAGAAATTGAAATATGAATCATTGATTAAAATATTAATATATATGCTTACGCCTATAAGAAATAGTGATATATTTTTATAAACTTCTAATGAGCATTATTCAAAATGTGTGTTTTTTGCCCTTTATTTAGGTCCAGCCCTATGTATGCAAAGAAGAAATCATTTACTGATATATGAAATTTTGCTGCCCAAAGGTGAGCGCCTGAAATTTTAAATAATGTATCAATTTAAATAATGTGTGATATATATTATACAGTCATTTGAAATTTAATTCAAATTGCTGAATTCTGTATGAAGTTTTTAAATTAAAAAGTAAACAATTATTTTATTATAGCATATAATTCTAGAATGCTCACTTAATGCTCACTTTTAGAATGCTCATCATTAAATAAGTTTCCAGTGCTAGAATAATTACAGAAAGTTATTGAAAAACTGATTTCTGAAAGCAGTGTAGTGTATGTTTTGTATATGCAAGATTTTACTTATTAAAAGTCTTGTGTATATCCTCTGTGAGAACTTAGTTCAATTTTTAGAAAATTTAATCATTCTTAAATAATTAAAAGCCTACTTATTGGAAGGAAATATTGTAATCAAAGTTTTGTTTATAAATTTTAAGAGTTGTTTTGATATTTTAAAAGTTTTGATTAGAAATTGAAATATGAATCATTCATTAAAATATTAATATATATGCTTACGCCTATAAGAAATAGTGATATATTTTTATAAACTTCTAATGAGCATGATTCAAAATGTGTGTTTTTTCCCCTTTATTTAGGTCCCAGCCCTATGTATGCAAAGAAGAAATCATTTACTGATATATGAAATTTTGCTGCCCAAATGTGAGAGCCTGAAATTTTAAATAATGTATCAATTTAAATAATGTGTGATATATATTATACAGTCATTTGAAATTTATTTCAAATTGCTGAATTCTGTATGAAGTTTTTTAATTAAAAAGTAAACAATTATTTTATTATAGCATATAATTCTAGAATGCTCACTTAATGCTCACTTTTAGAATGCTCACCATTAAATAATTTTTCAGTGCTAGAATAATTAGAGAAAGTTATTCAAAAACTGATTTCTGAAAGCAGTGTAGTGTATGTTTTGTATATGCAAGATTTTACTTATTAAAAGTCTTGTGTATATCCGCTGTGAGAACTTAATTCAATTTTTAGAAAATTTAATCATTCTTAAATAATTAAAAGCCTACTTATTGGAAGGAAATATTGTAATCAAAGTTTTGTTTATAAATTTTAAGAGTTGTTTTGATATTTTAAAAGTTTTGATTAGAAATTGAAATATGAATCATTGATTAAAATATTAATATATATGCTTACGCCTATAAGAAATAGTGATATATTTTTATAAACTTCTAATGAGCATTATTCAAAATGTGTGTTTTTTGCCCTTTATTTAGGTCCAGCCCTATGTATGCAAAGAAGAAATCATTTACTGATATATGAAATTTTGCTGCCCAAAGGTGAGCGCCTGAAATTTTAGATAATGTATCAATTTAAATAATGTGTGATATATATTATACAGTCATTTGAAATTTAATTCAAATTGCTGAATTCTGTATGAAGTTTTTAAATTAAAAAGTAAACAATTATTTTATTATAGCATATAATTCTAGAATGCTCACTTAATGCTCACTTTTAGAATGCTCATCATTAAATAAGTTTCCAGTGCTAGAATAATTACAGAAAGTTATTGAAAAACTGATTTCTGAAAGCAGTGTAGTGTATGTTTTGTATATGCAAGATTTTACTTATTAAAAGTCTTGTGTATATCCTCTGTGAGAACTTAGTTCAATTTTTAGAAAATTTAATCATTCTTAAATAATTAAAAGCCTACTTATTGGAAGGAAATATTGTAATCAAAGTTTTGTTTATAAATTTTAAGAGTTGTTTTGATATTTTAAAAGTTTTGATTAGAAATTGAAATATGAATCATTCATTAAAATATTAATATATATGCTTACGCCTATAAGAAATAGTGATATATTTTTATAAACTTCTAATGAGCATGATTCAAAATGTGTGTTTTTTCCCCTTTATTTAGGTCCCAGCCCTATGTATGCAAAGAAGAAATCATTTACTGATATATGAAATTTTGCTGCCCAAATGTGAGCGCCTGAAATTTTAAATAATGTATCAATTTAAATAATGTGTGATATATATTATACAGTCATTTGAAATTTATTTCAAATTGCTGAATTCTGTATGAAGTTTTTTAATTAAAAAGTAAACAATTATTTTATTATAGCATATAATTCTAGAATGCTGACTTAATGCGCACTTTTAGAATGCTCATCATTAAATAAGTTTCCAGTGCTAGAATAATTAGAGAAAGTTATTGAAAAACTGATTTCTGAAAGCAGTGTAGTGTATGTTTTGTATATGCAAGATTTTACTTATTAAAAGACTTGTGTATATCCTCTGTGAGAACTTAATTCAATTTTTAGAAAATTTAATCATTCTTAAATAATTAAAAGCCTACTTATTGGAAGGAAATATTGTAATCAAAGTTTTGTTTATAAATTTTAAGAGTTGTTTTGATATTTTAAACGTTTTGATTAGAAATTGAAATATGAATCATTGATTAGAATATTAATACGCCTATAAGAAATAGTGATATATTTTTATAAACTTCTAATGAGCATGATTCAAAATGTGTATTTTTTGCCCTTTATTTAGGTCTCAGCCCTATGTATGCAAAGAAGAAATCATTTACTGATATATGAAATTTTGCTGCCCAAATGTGAGAGCCTGAAATTTTAAATAATGTATCAATTTAAATAATGTGTGATATATATTATACAGTCATTTGAAATTTATTTCAAATTGCTGAATTCTGTATGAAGTTTTTAAATTAAAAAGTAAACAATTATTTTATTATAGCATATAATTCTAGAATGCTTACTTAATGCTCACTTTTAGAATGCTCCTCATTAAATAAGTTTCCAGTGCTAGAATAATTAGAGAAAGTTATTGAAAAACTGATTTCTGAAAGCAGTGTAGTGTATGTTTTGTATATGCAAGATTTTAATTATTAAAAGTCTTGTGTATATCCTCTCTGAGAACTTAATTCAATTTTTAGAAAATTTAATCATTCTTAAATAATTAAAAGCCTACTTATTGGAAGGAAATATTGTAATCAAAGTTTTGTTTATAAATTTTAAGAGTTGTTTTGATATTTTAAAAGTTTTGATTAGAAATTGAAATATGAATCATTCATTAAAATATTAATATATATGCTTACGCCTATAAGAAATAGTGATATATTTTTATAAACTTCTAATGAGCATGATCAAAATGTGTGTTTTTTCCCCTTTATTTAGGTCCCAGCCCTATGTATGCAAAGAAGAAATCATTTACTGATATATGAAATTTTGCTGCCCAAATGTGAGCGCCTGAAATTTTAAATAATGTATCAATTTAAATAATGTGTGATATATATTATACAGTTATTTGAAATTTATTTCAAATTGCTGAATTCTGTATGAAGTTTTTTAATTAAAAAGTAAACAATTATTTTATTATAGCATATAATTCTAGAATGCTCACTTAATGCGCACTTTTAGAATGCTCATCATTAAATAAGTTTCCAGTGCTAGAATAATTAGAGAAAGTTATTGAAAAACTGATTTCTGAAAGCAGTGTAGTGTATGTTTTGTATATGCAAGAATTTACTTATTAAAAGACTTGTGTATATCCTCTGTGAGAACTTAATTCAATTTTTAGAAAATTTAATCATTCTTAAATAATTAAAAGCCTACTTATTGGAAGGAAATATTGTAATCAAAGTTTTGTTTATAAATTTTAAGAGTTGTTTTGATATTTTAAACGTTTTGATTAGAAATTGAAATATGAATCATTGATTAGAATATTAATACGCCTATAAGAAATAGTGATATATTTTTATAAACTTCTAATGAGCATGATTCAAAATGTGTATTTTTTGCCCTTTATTTAGTTCCCAGCCCTATGTATGCAAAGAAGAAATCATTTACTGATATATGAAATTTTGCTGCCCAAATGTGAGAGCCTGAAATTTTAAATAATGTATCAATTTAAATAATGTGTGATATATATTATACAGTCATTTGAAATTTATTTCAAATTGCTGAATTCTGTATGAAGTTTTTAAATTAAAAAGTAAACAATTATTTTATTATAGCATATAATTCTAGAATGCTCACTTAATGCTCACTTAATGCTCACTTTTAGAATGCTCCTCATTAAATAAGTTTCCAGTGCTAGAATAATTAGAGAAAGTTATTGAAAAACTGATTTCTGAAAGCAGTGTAGTGTATGTTTTGTATATGCAAGATTTTACTTATTAAAAGTCTTGTGTATATCCTCTGTGAGAACTTAATTCAATTTTTAGAAAATTTAATCATTCTTAAATAATTAAAAGCCTACTTATTGGAAGGAAATATTGTAATCAAAGTTTTGTTTATAAATTTTAAGAGTTGTTTTGATATTTTAAAAGTTTTGATTAGAAATTGAAATATGAATCATTGATTAGAATATTAATACGCCTATAAGAAATAGTGATATATTTTTATAAACTTCTAATGAGCATGATTCAAAATGTGTATTTTTTGCCCTTTATTTAGGTCTCAGCCCTATGTATGCAAAGAAGAAATCATTTACTGATATATGAAATTTTGCTGCCCAAATGTGAGCGCCTGAAATTTTAAATAATGTATCAATTTAAATAATGTGTGATATATATTATACAGTCATTTGAAATTTATTTCAAATTGCTGAATTCTGTATGAAGTTTTTAAATTAAAAAGTAAACAATTATTTTATTATAGCATATAATTCTAGAATGCTTACTTAATGCTCACTTTTAGAATGCTCCTCATTAAATAAGTTTCCAGTGCTAGAATAATTAGAGAAAGTTATTGAAAAACTGATTTCTGAAAGCAGTGTAGTGTATGTTTTGTATATGCAAGATTTTAATTATTAAAAGTCTTGTGTATATCCTCTCTGAGAACTTAATTCAATTTTTAGAAAATTTAATCATTCTTAAATAATTAAAAGCCTACTTATTGGAAGGAAATATTGTAATCAAAGTTTTGTTTATAAATTTTAAGAGTTGTTTTGATATTTTAAAAGTTTTGATTAGAAATTGAAATATGAATCATTCATTAAAATATTAATATATATGCTTACGCCTATAAGAAATAGTGATATATTTTTATAAACTTCTAATGAGCATGATTCAAAATGTGTGTTTTTTCCCCTTTATTTAGGTCCCAGCCCTATGTATGCAAAGAAGAAATCATTTACTGATATATGAAATTTTGCTGCCCAAATGTGAGCGCCTGAAATTTTAAATAATGTATCAATTTAAATAATGTGTGATATATATTATACAGTCATTTGAAATTTATTTCAAATTGCTGAATTCTGTATGAAGTTTTTTAATTAAAAAGTAAACAATTATTTTATTATAGCATATAATTCTAGAATGCTCACTTAATGCGCACTTTTAGAATGCTCATCATTAAATAAGTTTCCAGTGCTAGAATAATTAGAGAAAGTTATTGAAAAACTGATTTCTGAAAGCAGTGTAGTGTATGTTTTGTATATGCAAGAATTTACTTATTAAAAGACTTGTGTATATCCTCTGTGAGAACTTAATTCAATTTTTAGAAAATTTAATCATTCTTAAATAATTAAAAGCCTACTTATTGGAAGGAAATATTGTAATCAAAGTTTTGTTTATAAATTTTAAGAGTTGTTTTGATATTTTAAACGTTTTGATTAGAAATTGAAATATGAATCATTGATTAGAATATTAATACGCCTATAAGAAATAGTGATATATTTTTATAAACTTCTAATGAGCATGATTCAAAATGTGTATTTTTTGCCCTTTATTTAGTTCCCAGCCCTATGTATGCAAAGAAGAAATCATTTACTGATATATGAAATTTTGCTGCCCAAATGTGAGAGCCTGAAATTTTAAATAATGTATCAATTTAAATAATGTGTGATATATATTATACAGTCATTTGAAATTTATTTCAAATTGCTGAATTCTGTATGAAGTTTTTAAATTAAAAAGTAAACAATTATTTTATTATAGCATATAATTCTAGAATGCTCACTTAATGCTCACTTAATGCTCACTTTTAGAATGCTCCTCATTAAATAAGTTTCCAGTGCTAGAATAATTAGAGAAAGTTATTGAAAAACTGATTTCTGAAAGCAGTGTAGTGTATGTTTTGTATATGCAAGATTTTACTTATTAAAAGTCTTGTGTATATCCTCTGTGAGAACTTAATTCAATTTTTAGAAAATTTAATCATTCTTAAATAATTAAAAGCCTACTTATTGGAAGGAAATATTGTAATCAAAGTTTTGTTTATAAATTTTAAGAGTTGTTTTGATATTTTAAAAGTTTTGATTAGAAATTGAAATATGAATCATTGATTAGAATATTAATACGCCTATAAGAAATAGTGATATATTTTTATAAACTTCTAATGAGCATGATTCAAAATGTGTATTTTTTGCCCTTTATTTAGGTCTCAGCCCTATGTATGCAAAGAAGAAATCATTTACTGATATATGAAATTTTGCTGCCCAAATGTGAGCGCCTGAAATTTTAAATAATGTATCAATTTAAATAATGTGTGATATATATTATACAGTCATTTGAAATTTATTTCAAATTGCTGAATTCTGTATGAAGTTTTTAAATTAAAAAGTAAACAATTATTTTATTATAGCATATAATTCTAGAATGCTTACTTAATGCTCACTTTTAGAATGCTCCTCATTAAATAAGTTTCCAGTGCTAGAATAATTAGAGAAAGTTATTGAAAAACTGATTTCTGAAAGCAGTGTAGTGTATGTTTTGTATATGCAAGATTTTAATTATTAAAAGTCTTGTGTATATCCTCTCTGAGAACTTAATTCAATTTTTAGAAAATTTAATCATTCTTAAATAATTAAAAGCCTACTTATTGGAAGGAAATATTGTAATCAAAGTTTTGTTTATAAATTTTAAGAGTTGTTTTGATATTTTAAAAGTTTTGATTAGAAATTGAAATATGAATCATTCATTAAAATATTAATATATATGCTTACGCCTATAAGAAATAGTGATATATTTTTATAAACTTCTAATGAGCATGATTCAAAATGTGTGTTTTTTCCCCTTTATTTAGGTCCCAGCCCTATGTATGCAAAGAAGAAATCATTTACTGATATATGAAATTTTGCTGCCCAAATGTGAGCGCCTGAAATTTTAAATAATGTATCAATTTAAATAATGTGTGATATATATTATACAGTCATTTGAAATTTATTTCAAATTGCTGAATTCTGTATGAAGTTTTTTAATTAAAAAGTTAACAATTATTTTATTATAGCATATAATTCTAGAATGCTCACTTAATGCGCACTTTTAGAATGCTCATCATTAAATAAGTTTCCAGTGCTAGAATAATTAGAGAAAGTTATTGAAAAACTGATTTCTGAAAGCAGTGTAGTGTATGTTTTGTATATGCAAGATTTTACTTATTAAAAGACTTGTGTATATCCTCTGTGAGAACTTAATTCAATTTTTAGAAAATTTAATCATTCTTAAATAATTAAAAGCCTACTTATTGGAAGGAAATATTGTAATCAAAGTTTTGTTTATAAATTTTAAGAGTTGTTTTGATATTTTAAACGTTTTGATTAGAAATTGAAATATGAATCATTGATTAGAATATTAATACGCCTATAAGAAATAGTGATATATTTTTATAAACTTCTAATGAGCATGATTCAAAATGTGTATTTTTTGCCCTTTATTTAGGTCTCAGCCCTATGTATGCAAAGAAGAAATCATTTACTGATATATGAAATTTTGCTGCCCAAATGTGAGAGCCTGAAATTTTAAATAATGTATCAATTTAAATAATGTGTGATATATATTATACAGTCATTTGAAATTTATTTCAAATTGCTGAATTCTGTATGAAGTTTTTAAATTAAAAAGTAAACAATTATTTTATTATAGCATATAATTCTAGAATGCTTACTTAATGCTCACTTTTAGAATGCTCCTCATTAAATAAGTTTCCAGTGCTAGAATAATTAGAGAAAGTTATTGAAAAACTGATTTCTGAAAGCAGTGTAGTGTATGTTTTGTATATGCAAGATTTTAATTATTAAAAGTCTTGTGTATATCCTCTGTGAGAACTTAATTCAATTTTTAGAAAATTTAATCATTCTTAAATAATTAAAAGCCTACTTATTGGAAGGAAATATTGTAATCAAAGTTTTGTTTATAAATTTTAAGAGTTGTTTTCATATTTTAAAAGTTTTGATTAGAAATTGAAATATGAATCATTCATTAAAATATTAATATATATGCTTACGCCTATAAGAAATAGTGATATATTTTTATAAACTTCTAATGAGCATGATTCAAAATGTGTGTTTTTTCCCCTTTATTTAGGTCCCAGCCCTATGTACGGAAAGAAGAAATCATTTACTGATATATGAAATTTTGCTGCCAAATGTGAGCGCCTGAAATTTTAAATAATGTATCAATTTAAATAATGTGTGATATATATTATACAGTCATTTGAAATTTATTTCAAATTGCTGAATTCTGTATGAAGTTTTTTAATTAAAAATTAAACAATTATTTTATTATAGAATATAATTCTAGAATGCTCACTTAATGCGCACTTTTAGAATGCTCCTCATTAAATAAGTTTCCAGTGCTAGAATAATTAGAGAAAGTTATTGAAAAACTGATTTCTGAAAGCAGTGTAGTGTATGTTTTGTATATGCAAGATTTTACTTATTAAAAGTCTTGTGTATATCCTCTCTGAGAACTTAATTCAATTTTTAGAAAATTTAATCATTCTTAAATAATTAAAAGCCTACTTATTGGAAGGAAATATTGTAATCAAAGTTTTGTTTATAAATTTTAAGAGTTGTTTTGATATTTTAAACGTTTTGATTAGAAATTGAAATATGAATGATTGATTAGAATATTAATACGCCTATAAGAAATAGTGATATATTTTTATAAACTTCTATTGAGCATGATTCAAAATGTGTATTTCTTGCCCTTTATTTAGGTCCCAGCCCTATGTATGCAAAGAAGAAATCATTTACTGATATATGAAATTTTGCTGCCCAAATGTGAGAGCCTGAAATTTTAAATAATGTATCAATTTAAATAATGTGTGATATATATTATACAGTCATTTGAAATTTATTTCAAATTGCTGAATTCTGTATGAAGTTTTTTAATTAAAAAGTAAACAATTATTTTATTATAGCATATAATTCTAGAATGCTCACTTAATGCGCACTTTTAGAATGCTCATCTTAAATAAGTTTCCAGTGCTAGAATAATTAGAGAAAGTTATTGAAAAACTGATTTCTGAAAGCAGTGTAGTGTATGTTTTGTATATGCAAGATTTTACTTATTAAAAGTCTTGTGTATATCTTCTGTGAGAACTTAATTCAATTTTTAGAAAATTTAATCATTCTTAAATAATTAAAAGCCTACTTATTGGAAGGAAATATTGTAATCAAAGTTTTGTTTATAAATTTTAAGAGTTGTTTTGATATTTTAAACGTTTTGATTAGAAATTGAAATATGAATCATTGATTAGAATATTAATACGCCTATAAGAAATAGTGATATATTTTTATAAACTTCTATTGAGCATGATTCAAAATGTGTATTTTTTGCCCTTTATTTAGTTCCCAGCCCTATGTATGCAAAGAAGAAATCATTTACTGATATATGAAATTTTGCTGCCCAAATGTGAGAGCCTGAAATTTTAAATAATGTATCAATTTAAATAATGTGTGATATATATTATACAGTCATTTGAAATTTATTTCAAATTGCTGAATTCTGTATGAAGTTTTTAAATTAAAAAGTAAACAATTATTTTATTATAGCATATAATTCTAGAATGCTCACTTAATGCTCACTTAATGCTCACTTTTAGAATGCTCCTCATTAAATAAGTTTCCAGTGCTAGAATAATTAGAGAAAGTTATTGAAAAACTGATTTCTGAAAGCAGTGTAGTGTATGTTTTGTATATGCAAGATTTTACTTATTAAAAGTCTTGTGTATATCCTCTGTGAGAACTTAATTCAATTTTTAGAAAATTTAATCATTCTTAAATAATTAAAAGCCTACTTATTGGAAGGAAATATTGTAATCAAAGTTTTGTTTATAAATTTTAAGAGTTGTTTTGATATTTTAAAAGTTTTGATTAGAAATTGAAATATGAATCATTGATTAGAATATTAATACGCCTATAAGAAATAGTGATATATTTTTATAAACTTCTAATGAGCATGATTCAAAATGTGTATTTTTTGCCCTTTATTTAGGTCTCAGCCCTATGTATGCAAAGAAGAAATCATTTACTGATATATGAAATTTTGCTGCCCAAATGTGAGCGCCTGAAATTTTAAATAATGTATCAATTTAAATAATGTGTGATATATATTATACAGTCATTTGAAATTTATTTCAAATTGCTGAATTCTGTATGAAGTTTTTAAATTAAAAAGTAAACAATTATTTTATTATAGCATATAATTCTAGAATGCTTACTTAATGCTCACTTTTAGAATGCTCCTCATTAAATAAGTTTCCAGTGCTAGAATAATTAGAGAAAGTTATTGAAAAACTGATTTCTGAAAGCAGTGTAGTGTATGTTTTGTATATGCAAGATTTTACTTATTAAAAGTCTTGTGTATATCCTCTCTGAGAACTTAATTCAATTTTTAGAAAATTTAATCATTCTTAAATAATTAAAAGCCTACTTATTGGAAGGAAATATTGTAATCAAAGTTTTGTTTATAAATTTTAAGAGTTGTTTTCATATTTTAAAAGTTTTGATTAGAAATTGAAATATGAATCATTCATTAAAATATTAATATATATGCTTACGCCTATAAGAAATAGTGATATATTTTTATAAACTTCTAATGAGCATGATTCAAAATGTGTGTTTTTTCCCCTTTATTTAGGTCCCAGCCCTATGTACGGAAAGAAGAAATCATTTACTGATATATGAAATTTTGCTGCCCAAATGTGAGCGCCTGAAATTTTAAATAATGTATCAATTTAAATAATGTGTGATATATATTATACAGTCATTTGAAATTTATTTCAAATTGCTGAATTCTGTATGAAGTTTTTTAATTAAAAATTAAACAATTATTTTATTATAGAATATAATTCTAGAATGCTCACTTAATGCGCACTTTTAGAATGCTCCTCATTAAATAAGTTTCCAGTGCTAGAATAATTAGAGAAAGTTATTGAAAAACTGATTTCTGAAAGCAGTGTTGTGTATGTTTAGTATATGCAAGATTTTACTTATTAAAAGTCTTGTGTATATCTTCTGTGAGAACTTAATTCAATTTTTAGAAAATTTAATCATTCTTAAATAATTAAAAGCCTACTTATTGGAAGGAAATATTGTAATCAAAGTTTTGTTTATAAATTTTAAGAGTTGTTTTGATATTTTAAACGTTTTGATTAGAAATTGAAATATGAATCATTGATTAGAATATTAATACGCCTATAAGAAATAGTGATATATTTTTATAAACTTCTATTGAGCATGATTCAAAATGTGTATTTTTTGCCCTTTATTTAGTTCCCAGCCCTATGTATGCAAAGAAGAAATCATTTACTGATATATGAAATTTTGCTGCCCAAATGTGAGAGCCTGAAATTTTAAATAATGTATCAATTTAAATAATGTGTGATATATATTATACAGTCATTTGAAATTTATTTCAAATTGCTGAATTCTGTATGAAGTTTTTAAATTAAAAAGTAAACAATTATTTTATTATAGCATATAATTCTAGAATGCTCACTTAATGCTCACTTAATGCTCACTTTTAGAATGCTCCTCATTAAATAAGTTTCCAGTGCTAGAATAAATAGAGAAAGTTATTGAAAAACTGATTTCTGAAAGCAGTGTAGTGTATGTTTTGTATATGCAAGATTTTACTTATTAAAAGTCTTGTGTATATCCTCTGTGAGAACTTAATTCAATTTTTAGAAAATTTAATCATTCTTAAATAATTAAAAGCCTACTTATTGGAAGGAAATATTGTAATCAAAGTTTTGTTTATAAATTTTAAGAGTTGTTTTGATATTTTAAAAGTTTTGATTAGAAATTGAAATTTGAATCATTGATTAAAATATTATTATATATGCTTACGCCTATAAGAAATAGTGATATATTTTTATAAACTTCGAATGAGCATGATTCAAAATGTGTGTTTTTTGCCCGTTATTTAGGTCCCAGCCCTATGTATGCAAAGAAGAAATCATTTACTGATATATGAAATTTTGCTGCCCAAATGTGAGCGCCTGAAATTTTAAATAATGTATCAATTTAAATAATGTGTGATATATATTATACAGTCATTTGAAATTTATTTCAAATTGCTGAATTCTGTATGAAGTTTTTAAATTAAAAAGTAAACAATTATTTTATTATAGCATATAATTCTAGAATGCTCACTTAATGCTCACTTTTAGAATGCTCCTCATTAAATAAGTTTCCAGTGCTAGAATAATTAGAGAAAGTTATTCAAAAACTTATTTCTGAAAGCAGTGTAGTGTATGTTTTGTATATGCAAGATTTTACTTATTAAAAGTCTTGTGTATATCCTCTGTGAGAACGTAATTCAATTTTTAGAAAATTTAATCATTCTTAAATAATTAAAAGCCTACTTATTGGAAGGAAATATTGTAATCAAAGTTTTGTTTATAAATTTTAAGAGTTGTTTTGATATTTTAAACGTTTTGATTAGAAATTGAAATATGAATCATTGATTAGAATATTAATACGCCTATAAGAAATAGAGATATATTTTTATAAACTTCTATTGAGCATGATTCAAAATGTGTATTTTTTGCCCTTTATTTAGGTCCCAGCCCTATGTATGCAAAGAAGAAATCATTTACTGATATATGAAATTTTGCTGCCCAAATGTGAGAGCCTGAAATTTTAAATAATGTATCAATTTAAATAATGTGTGATATATATTATACAGTCATTTGAAATTTATTTCAAATTGCTGAATTCTGTATGAAGTTTTTAAATTAAAAAGTAAACAATTATTTTATTATAGCATATAATTCTAGAATGCTCACTTAATGCTTACTTTTAGAATGTTCCTCATTAAATAAGTTTCCAGTGCTAGAATAATTAGAGAAAGTTATTGAAAAACTGATTTCTGAAAGCAGTGTAGTGTATGTTTTGTATATGCAAGATTTTACTTATTAAAAGTCTTGTGTATATCCTCTGTGAGAACTTAATTCAATTTTTAGAAAATTTAATCATTCTTAAATAATTAAAAGCCTACTTATTGGAAGGAAATATTGTAATCAAAGTTTTGTTTATAAATTTTAAGAGTTGTTTTGATATTTTAAAAGTTTTGATTAGAAATTGAAATATGAATCATTGATTAAAATATTATTATATATGCTTACGCCTATAAGAAATAGTGATATATTTTTATAAACTTCTAATGAGCATGATTCAAAATGTGTGTTTTTTGCCCGTTATTTAGGTCCCAGCCCTATGTATGCAAAGAAGAAATCATTTACTGATATATGAAATTTTGCTGCCCAAATGTGAGCGCCTGAAATTTTAAATAATGTATCAATTTAAATAATGTGTGATATATATTATACAGTCATTTGAAATTTATTTCAAATTGCTGAATTCTGTATGAAGTTTTTAAATTAAAAAGTAAACAATTATTTTATTATAGCATATAATTCTAGAATGCTCACTTAATGCTCACTTTTAGAATGCTCCTCATTAAATAAGTTTCCAGTACTAGAATAATTAGAGAAAGTTATTCAAAAACTGATTTCTGAAAGCAGTGTAGTGTATGTTTTGTATATGCAAGATTTTACTTATTAAAAGTCTTGTGTATATCCTCTGTGAGAACTTAATTCAATTTTTAGAAAATTTAATCATTCTTAAATAATTAAAAGCCTACTTATTGCAAGGAAATATTGTAATCAAAGTTTTGTTTATAAATTTTAAGACTTGTTTTGATATTTTAAAAGTTTTGATTAGTAATTCAAATATGAATCATTGATTAAAATATTAATATATATGCTTACGCCTATAAGAAATAGTGATATATTTTTATAAACTTCTAATGAGCATGATTCAAAATGTGTGTTTTTCCCCTTTATTTAGGTCCCAGCCCTATGTATGCAAAGAAGAAATCATTTACTGATATATGAAAGTTTGCTCCCCAAATGTGAGCGCCTGAAATTTTAAATAATGAATCAATTTAAATAATGTGTGATATATATTATACAGTCATTTGAAATTTATTTCAAATTGCTGAATTCTGTATGAAGTTTTTTAATTAAAAAGTAAACAATTATTTTATTATAGCATATAATTCTAGAATGCTCACTTAATGCTCACTTTTAGAATGCTCACCATTAAATAATTTTTCAGTGCTAGAATAATTAGAGAAAGATATTCAAAAACTGATTTCTGAAAGCAGTGTAGTGTATGTTTTGTATATGCAAGATTTTACTTATTAAAAGTCTTGTGTATATCCGCTGTGAGAACTTAATTCAATTTTTAGAAAATTTAATCATTCTTAAATAATTAAAAGCCTACTTATTAGAAGGAAATATTGTAATCAAAGTTTTGTTTATAAATTTTAAGAGTTGTTTTGATATTTTAAAAGTTTTGATTAGAAATTGAAATATGAATCATTGATTAAAATATTAATATATATGCTTACGCCTATAAGAAATAGTGATATATTTTTATAAACTTCCAATGAGCATTATTCAAAATGTGTGTTTTTTGCCCTTTATTTAGGTCCAGCCCTATGTATGCAAAGAAGAAATCATTTACTGATATATGAAATTTTGCTGCCCAAAGGTGAGCGCCTGAAATTTTAAATAATGTATCAATTTAAATAATGTGTGATATATATTATACAGTCATTTGAAATTTATTTCAAATTGCTGAATTCTGTATGAAGTTTTTAAATTAAAAAGTAAACAATTATTTTATTATAGCATATAATTCTAGAATGCTCACTTAATGCTCACTTTTAGAATGCTCATCATTAAATAAGTTTCCAGTGCTAGAATAATTACAGAAAGTTATTGAAAAACTGATTTCTGAAAGAAGTGTAGTGTATGTTTTGTATATGCAAGATTTTACTTATTAAAAGTCTTGTGTATATCCTCTGTGAGAACTTAATTCAATTTTTAGAAAATTTAATCATTCTTAAATAATTAAAAGCCTACTTATTGGAAGGAAATATTGTAATCAAAGTTTTGTTTATAAATTTTAAGAGTTGTTTTGATATTTTAAAAGATTTGATTAGAAATTGAAATATGAATCATTCATTAAAATATTAATATATATGCTTACGCCTATAAGAAATAGTGATATATTTTTATAAACTTCTAATGAGCATGATTCAAAATGTGTGTTTTTTGCCCTTTATTTAGGCCCCAGCCCTATGTATGCAAAGAAGAAATCATTTACTGATATATGAAATTTTGCTGCCCAAATGTGAGCGCCTGAAATTTTAAATAATGTATCAATTTAAATAATGTGTGATATATATTATACAGTCATTTGAAATTTATTTCAAATTGCTGAATTCTGTATGAAGTTTTTTAATTAAAAAGTAAACAATTATTTTATTATAGCATATAATTCTAGAATGCTCACTTAATGCGCACTTTTAGAATGCTCATCATTAAATAAGTTTCCAGTGCTAGAATAATTAGAGAAAGTTATTGAAAAACTGATTTCTGAAAGCAGTGTAGTGTATGTTTTGTATATGCAAGATTTTACTTATTAAAAGTCTTGTGTATATCCTCTGTGAGAACTTAATTCAATTTTTAGAAAATTTAATCATTCTTAAATAATTAAAAGCCTACTTATTGGAAGGAAATATTGTAATCAAAGTTTAGTTTATAAATTTTAAGAGTTGTTTTGATATTTTAAAAGTTTTGATTAGAAATTGAAATATGAATCATTGATTAAAATATTATTATATATGCTTACGCCTATAAGAAATAGTGATATATTTTTATAAACTTCTAATGAGCATGATTCAAAATGTGTGTTTTTTGCCCGTTATTTAGGTCCCAGCCCTATGTATGCAAAGAAGACATCATTTACTGATATATGAAATTTTGCTGCCCAAATGTGAGCGCCTGAAATTTTAAATAATGTATCAATTTAAATAATGTGTGATATATATTATACAGTCATTTGAAATTTATTTCAAATTGCTGAATTCTGTATGAAGTTTTTTAATTAAAAAGTAAACAATTATTTTATTATAGCATATAATTCTAGAATGCTCACTTAATGCTCTTTTTTAGAATGCTCATCATTAAATAATTTTTCAGAGCTAGAATAATTAGAGAAAGATATTCAAAAACTGATTTCTGAAAGCAGTGTAGTGTATGTTTTGTATATGCAAGATTTTACTTATTAAAAGTCTTGTGTATATCCTCTGTGAGAACTTAATTCAATTTTTAGAAAATTTAATCATTCTTAAATAATTAAAAGCCTACTTATTGGAACGAAATATTGTAATCAAAGTTTTGTTTTTAAATTTTAAGAGTTGTTTTGATATTTTAAAAGTTTTGATTAGAAATTGAAATATGAATCATTCATTAAAATATTAATATATATGCTTACGCCTATAAGAAATAGTGATATATTTTTATAAACTTCTAATGAGCATGATTCAAAATGTGTGTTTTTTCCCCTTTATTTAGGTCCCAGCCCTATGTATGCAAAGAAGAAATCATTTACTGATATATGAAATTTTGCTGCCCAAATGTGAGCGCCTGAAATTTTAAATAATGTATCAATTTAAATAATGTGTGATATATATTATACAGTCATTTGAAATTTATTTCAAATTGCTGAATTCTGTATGAAGTTTTTTAATTAAAAAGTAAACAATTATTTTATTATAGCATATAATTCTAGAATGCTCACTTAATGCGCACTTTTAGAATGCTCATCATTAAATAAGTTTCCAGTGCTAGAATAATTAGAGAAAGTTATTGAAAAACTGATTTCTGAAAGCAGTGTAGTGTATGTTTTGTATATGCAAGATTTTACTTATTAAAAGTCTTGTGTATATCCTCTGTGAGAACTTAATTCAATTTTTAGAAAATTTAATCATTCTTAAATAATTAAAAGCCTACTTATTGGAAGGAAATATTGTAATCAAAGTTTTGTTTATAAATTTTAAGAGTTGTTTTGATATTTTAAAAGTTTTGATTAGAAATTGAAATATGAATCATTGATTAAAATATTAATATATATGCTTACGCCTATAAGAAATAGTGATATATTTTTATAAACTTCTAATGAGCATGAGTCAAAATGTGTGTTTTTTCCCCTTTATTTAGGTCCCAGCCCTATGTATGCAAAGAAGAAATCATTTACTGATATATGAAAGTTTGCTCCCCAAATGTGAGCGCCTGAAATTTTAAATAATGAATCAATTTAAATAATGTGTGATATATATTATACAGTCATTTGAAATTTATTTCAAATTGCTGAATTCTGTATGAAGTTTTTTGATTAAAAAGTAAACAATTATTTTATTATAGCATATAATTCTAGAATGCTCACTTAATGCTCACTTTTAGAATGCTCACCATTAAATAATTTTTCAGTGCTAGAATAATTAGAGAAAGTTATTCAAAAACTGATTTCTGAAAGCAGTGTAGTGTATGTTTTGTATATGCAAGATTTTACTTATTAAAAGTCTTGTGTATATCCGCTGTGAGAACTTTAATTCAATTTTTAGAAAATTTAATCATTCTTAAATAATTAAAAGCCTACTTATTGGAAGGAAATATTGTAATCAAAGTTTTGTTTATAAATTTTAAGAGTTGTTTTGATATTTTAAAAGTTTTGATTAGAAATTGGAATATGAATCAATGATTAAAATATTAATATATATGCTTACGCCTATAAGAAATAGTGATATATTTTATAAACTTCTAATGAGCATTATTCAAAATGTGTGTTTTTGCCCTTTATTTAGTTCCAGCCCTATGTATGCAAAGAAGAAATCATTTACTGATATATGAAAGTTTGCTCCCCAAATGTGAGCGCCTGAAATTTTAAATAATGAATCAATTTAAATAATGTGTGATATATATTATACAGTCATTTGAAATTTATTTCAAATTGCTGAATTCTGTATGAAGTTTTTTGATTAAAAAGTAAACAATTATTTTATTATAGCATATAATTCTAGAATGCTCACTTAATGCTCACTTTTAGAATGCTCACCATTAAATAATTTTTCAGTGCTAGAATAATTAGAGAAAGTTATTCAAAAACTGATTTCTGAAAGCAGTGTAGTGTATGTTTTGTATATGCAAGATTTTACTTATTAAAAGTCTTGTGTATATCCGCTGTGAGAACTTTAATTCAATTTTTAGAAAATTTAATCATTCTTAAATAATTAAAAGCCTACTTATTGGAAGGAAATATTGTAATCAAAGTTTTGTTTATAAATTTTAAGAGTTGTTTTGATATTTTAAAAGTTTTGATTAGAAATTGGAATATGAATCAATGATTAAAATATTAATATATATGCTTACGCCTATAAGAAATAGTGATATATTTTATAAACTTCTAATGAGCATTATTCAAAATGTGTGTTTTTGCCCTTTATTTAGTTCCAGCCCTATGTATGCAAAGAAGAAATCATTTACTGATATATGAAATTTTGCTGCCCAAAGGTGAGCGCCTGAAATTTTAAATAATGTATCAATTTAAATAATGTGTGATATATATTATACAGTCATTTGAAATTTATTTCAAATTGCTGAATTCTGTATGAAGTTTTTAAATTAAAATTAAACAATTATTTTATTATAGCATATAATTCTAGAATGCTCACTTAATGCTCATTTTTAGAATGGTCATCATTAAATAAGTTTCCAGTGCTAGAATAATTACAGAAAGTTATTGAAAAACTGATTTCTGAAAGCAGTGTAGTGTATGTTTTGTATATGCAAGATTTTACTTATTAAAAGTCTTGTGTATATCCTCTGTGAGAACTTAATTCAATTTTTAGAAAATTTAATCATTCTTAAATAATTAAAAGCCTACTTATTGGAACGAAATATTGTAATCAAAGTTTTGTTTTTAAATTTTAAGAGTTGTTTTGATATTTTAAAAGTTTTGATTAGAAATTGAAATATGAATCATTCATTAAAATATTAATATATATGCTTACGCCTATAAGAAATAGTGATATATTTTTATAAACTTCTAATGAGCATGATTCAAAATGTGTGTTTTTTCCCCTTTATTTAGGTCCCAGCCCTATGTATGCAAAGAAGAAATCATTTACTGATATATGAAATTTTGCTGCCCAAATGTGAGCGCCTGAAATTTTAAATAATGTATCAATTTAAATAATGTGTGATATATATTATACAGTCATTTGAAATTTATTTCAAATTGCTGAATTCTGTATGAAGTTTTTTAATTAAAAAGTAAACAATTATTTTATTATAGCATATAATTCTAGAATGCTCACTTGATGCGCACTTTTAGAATGCTCATCATTAAATAAGTTTCCAGTGCTAGAATAATTAGAGAAAGTTATTGAAAAACTGATTTCTGAAAGCAGTGTAGTGTATGTTTTGTATATGCAAGATTTTACTTATTAAAAGTCTTGTGTATATCCTCTGTGAGAACTTAATTCAATTTTTAGAAAATTTAATCATTCTTAAATAATTAAAAGCCTACTTATTGGAAGGAAATATTGTAATCAAAGTTTAGTTTATAAATTTTAAGAGTTGTTTTGATATTTTAAAAGTTTTGATTAGAAATTGAAATATGAATCATTGATTAAAATATTATTATATATGCTTACGCCTATAAGAAATAGTGATATATTTTTATAAACTTCTAATGAGCATGATTCAAAATGTGTGTTTTTTGCCCGTTATTTAGGTCCCAGCCCTATGTATGCAAAGAAGAAATCATTTACTGATATATGAAATTTTGCTGCCCAAATGTGAGCGCCTGAAATTTTAAATAATGTATCAATTTAAATAATGTGTGATATATATTATACAGTCATTTGAAATTTATTTCAAATTGCTGAATTCTGTATGAAGTTTTTAAATAAAAAAGTAAACAATTATTTTATTATCGCATATAATTCTAGAATGCTCACTTAATGCTCACTTTTAGAATGCTCCTCATTAAATAAGTTTCCAGTGCTAGAATAATTAGAGAAAGTTATTCAAAAACTGATTTCTGAAAGCAGTGTAGTGTATGTTTTGTATATGCAAGATTTTACTTATTAAAAGTCTTGTGTATATCCTCTGTGAGAACTTAATTTAATTTTTAGAAAATTTAATCATTCTTAAATAATTAAAAGCCTACTTATTGGAAGGAAATATTGTAATCAAAGTTATGTTTATAAATTTTAAGAGTTGTTTTGATATTTTAAAAGTTTTGATTAGTAATTCAAATATGAATCATTGATTAAAATATTAATATATATGCTTACGCCTATAAGAAATAGTGATATATTTTTATAAACTTCTAATGAGCATGATTCAAAATGTGTGTTTTTTGCCCTTTATTTAGGTCCCAGCCCTATGTATGCAAAGAAGAAATCATTTACTGATATATGAAAGTTTGCTCCCCAAATGTGAGCGCCTGAAATTTTAAATAATGTATCAATTTAAATAATGTGTGATATATATTATACAGTCATTTGAAATTTATTTCAAATTGCTGAATTCTGTATGAAGTTTTTTAATTAAAAAGTAAACAATTATTTTTTTATAGCATATAATTCTAGAATGCTCACTTAATGCTCACTTTTAGAATGCTCACCATTAAATAATTTTTCAGTGCTAGAATAATTAGAGAAAGATATTCAAAAACTGATTTCTGAAAGCAGTGTAGTGTATGTTTTGTATATGCAAGATTTTACTTATTAAAAGTCTTGTGTATATCCGCTGTGAGAACTTAATTCAATTTTTAGAAAATTTAATCATTCTTAAATAATTAAAAGCCTACTTATTGGAAGGAAATATTGTAATCAAAGTTTTGTTTATAAATTTTAAGAGTTGTTTTGATATTTTAAAAGTTTTGATTAGAAATTGAAATATGAATCATTGATTAAAATATTAATATATATGCTTACGCCTATAAGAAATAGTGATATATTTTTATAAACTTCTAATGAGCATGATTCAAAATGTGTGTTTTTTCCCCTTTATTTAGGTCCCAGCCCTATGTATGCAAAGAAGAAATCATTTACTGATATATGAAAGTTTGCTCCCCAAATGTGAGCGCCTGAAATTTTAAATAATGAATCAATTTAAATAATGTGTGATATATATTATACAGTCATTTGAAATTTATTTCAAATTGCTGAATTCTGTATGAAGTTTTTTAATTAAAAAGTAAACAATTATTTTATTATAGCATATAATTCTAGAATGCTCACTTAATGCTCACTTTTAGAATGCTCACCATTAAATAATTTTTCAGTGCTAGAATAATTAAAGAAAGTTATTCAAAAACTGATTTCTGAAAGCAGTGTAGTGTATGTTTTGTATATGCAAGATTTTACTTATTAAAAGTCTTGTGTATATCCGCTGTGAGAACTTAATTCAATTTTTAGAAAATTTAATCATTCTTAAATAATTAAAAGCCTACTTATTGGAAGGAAATATTGTAATCAAAGTTTTGTTTATAAATTTTAAGAGTTGTTTTGATATTTTAAAAGTTTTGATTAGAAATTGGAATATGAATCAATGATTAAAATATTAATATATATGCTTACGCCTATAAGAAATAGTGATATATTTTTATAAACTTCTAATGAGCATTATTCAAAATGTGTGTTTTTTGCCCTTTATTTAGTTCCAGCCCTATGTATGCAAAGAAGAAATCATTTACTGATATATGAAATTTTGCTGCCCAAAGGTGAGCGCCTGAAATTTTAAATAATGTATCAATTTAAATAATGTGTGATATATATTATACAGTCATTTGAAATTTATTTCAAATTGCTGAATTCTGTATGAAGTTTTTAAATTAAAAATAAACAATTATTTTATTATAGCATATAATTCTAGAATGCTCACTTAATGCTCACTTTTAGAATGCTCATCATTAAATAAGTTTCCAGTGCTAGAATAATTAGAGAAAGTTATTGAAAAACTGATTTCTGAAAGCAGTGTAGTGTATGTTTTGTATATGCAAGATTTTACTTATTAAAAGTCTTGTGTATATCCTCTGTGAGAACTTAATTCAATTTTTAGAAAATTTAATCATTCTTAAATAATTAAAAGCCTACTTATTGGAAGAAAATATTGTAATCAAAGTTTTGTTTATAAATTTTAAGAGTTGTTTTGATATTTTAAAAGTTTTGATTAGAAATTGAAATATGAATCATTGATTAAAATATTAATATATTTGCTTACGCCTATAAGAAATAGTGATATATTTTTATAAACTTCTAATGAGCATGATTCAAAATGTGTGTTTTTTGCCCTTTATTTAGGTCCCAGCCCTATGTATGCAAAGAAGAAATCATTTACTGATATATGAAATTTTGCTGCCCAAATGTGAGCGCCTGAAATTTTAAATAATGTATCAATTTAAATAATGTGTGATATATATTATAAAGTCATTTGAAATTTATTTCAAATTGCTGAATTCTGTATGAAGTTTTTAAATTAAAAAGTAAACAATTATTTTATTATAGCATATAATTCTAGAATGCTCACTTAAGAATGCTCACTTAATGCTCACTTTTAGAATGCTCATCATTAAATAATTTTCCAGTGCTAGAATAATTAGAGAAAGTTATTGAAAAACTGATTTCTGAAAGCAGTGTAGTGTATGTTTTGTATATGCAAGATTTTACTTATTAAAAGTCTTGTGTATATCCTCTGTGAGAACTTAATTCAATTTTTAGAAAATTTAATCATTCTTAAATAATTAAAAGCCTACTTATTGGAAGAAAATATTGTAATCAAAGTTTTGTTTATAAATTTTAAGAGTTGTTTTGATATTTTAAAAGTTTTGATTAGAAATTGAAATATGAATCATTGATTAAAATATTAATATATTTGCTTACGCCTATAAGAAATAGTGATATATTTTTATAAACTTCTAATGAGCATGATTCAAAATGTGTGTTTTTAGCCCTTTATTTAGGTCCCAGGCCTATGTATGCAAAGAAGAAATCATTTACTGATATATGAAATTTTGCTGCCCAAATGTGAGCGCCTGAAATTTTAAATAATGTATCAATTTAAATAATGTGTGATATATATTATACAGTCATTTTGAAATTTATTTCAAATTGCTGAATTCTGTATGAAGTTTTTAAATTAAAAAGTAAACAATTATTTTATTATAGCATATAATTCTAGAATGCTCACTTAATGCTCACTTTTAGAATGCTCATCATTAAATAAGTTTCCAGTGCTAGAATAATTAGAGAAAGTTATTGAAAAACTGATTTCTGAAAGCAGTGTAGTGTATGTTTTGTATATGCAAGATTTTACTTATTGAAAGTCTTGTGTATATCCTCTGTGAGAACTGAATTCAATTTTAGAAAATTTAATCATTCTTAAATAATTAAAAGCCTACTTATTGGAAGGAAATATTGTAATCAAAGTTTTGTTTATAAATTTTAAGAGTTGTTTTGATATTTTAAAAGTTTTGATTAGAAATTGAAATATGAATCATTGATTAAAATATTAATATATATGCTTACGCCTATAAGAAATAGTGATATATTTTTATAAACTTCTAATGAGCATGATTCAAAATGTGTGTTTTTTGCCCTTTATTTAGGTCCCAGCCCTATGTATGCAAAGAAGAAATCATTTACTGATATATGAAATTTTGCTGCCCAAATGTGAGCGCCTGAAATTTTAAATAATGTATCAATTTATATAATGTGTGATATATATTATACTATCATTTGAAATTTATTTCAAATTGCTGAATTCTGTATGAAGGTTTTAAATTAAAAAGTAAACAATTATTTTATTATAGCATATAAATCTAGAATGCTCACTTAAGAATGCTCACTTAATGCTCACTTTTAGAATGCTCATCATTAAATAATTTTCCAGTGCTAGAATAATTAGAGAAAGTTATTGAAAAACTGATTTCTGAAAGCAGTGTAGTGTATGTTTTGTATATGCAAGATTTTACTTATTAAAAGTCTTGTGTATATCCTCTGTGAGAACTTAATTCAATTTTTAGAAAATTTAATCATTGTTAAATAATTAAAAGCCTACTTATTGGAAGGAAATATTGTAATCAAAGTTTTGTTCATAAATTTTAAGAGTTGTTTTGATATTTTAAAAGTTTTGATTAGACATTGAAATATGAATCATTGATTAAAATATTAATATATATGCTTACGCCTATAAGAAATAGTGATGTATTTTTATAAACTTCTAATGAGCATGATTCAAAATGTGTGTTTTTTCCCTTTATTTAGGTCCCAGCCCTATGTATGCAAAGAAGAAATCATTTACTGATATATGAAATTTTGCTGCCCAAATGTGAGCGCCTGAAATTTTAAATAATGTATCAATTTAAATAATGTGTAATATATATTATACAGTCATTTGAAATTTATTTCAAATTGCTGAATTCTGTAAGAAGTTTTTAAATTAAAAAGTAAACAATTATTTTATTATAGCATATAATTCTAGAATGCTCACTTAATGCTCACTTTTAGAATGCTCCTCATTAAATAAGTTTCCAGTGCTACAATAATTAGAGAAAGTTATACAAAAACTGATTTCTGAAAGCAGTGTAGTGTATGTTTTGTATATGCAAGATTTTACTTATTAAAAGTCTTGTGTATATCCTCTGTGAGAACTTAATTCAATTTTTAGAAAATTTAATCATTCTTAAATAATTAAAAGCCTACTTATTGGAAGGAAATATTGTAATCAAAGTTTTGTTTATAAATTTTAAGAGTTGTTTTGATATTTTAAAAGTTTTGATTAGTAATTCAAATATGAATCATTGATTAAAATATTAATATATATGCTTACGCCTATAAGAAATAGTGATATATTTTTATAAACTTCTAATGAGCATGATTCAAAATGTGTGTTTTTTCCCCTTTATTTAGGTCCCAGCCCTATGTATGCAAAGAAGAAATCATTTACTGATATATGAAATTTTGCTGCTCAAATGTGAGCGCCTGAAATTTTAAATAATGTATCAATTTAAATAATGTGTGATATATATTATAAAGTCATTTGTAATTTATTTCAAATTGCTGAATTCTGTATGAAGTTTTTAAATTAAAAAGTAAACAATTATTTTATTATAGCATATAATTCTAGAATGCTCACTTAATGCTCACTTTTAGAATGCTCATCATTAAATAAGTTTCCAGTGCTAGAATAATTAGAGAAAGTTATTGAAAAACTGATTTCTGAAAGCAGTGTAGTGTATGTTTTGTATATGCAAGATTTTACTTATTAAAAGTCTTGTGTATATCCTCTGTGAGAACTTAATTCAATTTTTAGAAAATTTAATCATTCTTAAATAATTAAAAGCCTACTTATTGGAAGAAAATATTGTAATCAAAGTTTTGTTTATAAATTTTAAGAGTTGTTTTGATACTTTAAAAGTTTTGATTAGAAATTGAAATATGAATCATTCATTAAAATATTAATATATATGCTTACGCCTATAAGAAATAGTGATATATTTTTATAAACTTCTAATGAGCATGATTCAAAATGTGTGTTTTTTGCCCTTTATTTAGGTCCCAGCCCTATGTATGCAAAGAAGAAATCATTTACTGATATATGAAATTTTGCTGCCCAAATGTGAGCGCCTGAAATTTTAAATAATGTATCAATTTAAATAATGTGTGATATATATTATACAGTCATTTTGAAATTTATTTCAAATTGCTGAATTCTGTATGAAGTTTTTAAATTAAAAAGTAAACAATTATTTTATTATAGCATATAATTCTAGAATGCTCACTTAATGCTCACTTTTAGAATGCTCATCATTAAATAAGTTTCCAGTGCTAGAATAATTAGAGAAAGTTATTGAAAAACTGATTTCTGAAAGCAGTGTAGTGTATGTTTTGTATATGCAAGATTTTACTTAATGAAAGTCTTGTGTATATCCTCTGTGAGAACTTAATTCAATTTTAGAAAATTTAATCATTCTTAAATAATTAAAAGCCTACTTATTGGAAGGAAATATTGTAATCAAAGTTTTGTTTATAAATTTTAAGAGTTGTTTTGATATTTTAAAAGTTTTGATTAGAAATTGAAATATGAATCATTGATTAAAATATTAATATATATGCTTACGCCTATAAGAAATAGTGATATATTTTTATAAACTTCTAATGAGCATGATTCAAAATGTGTGTTTTTCCCCCTTTATTTAGGTCCCAGCCCTATGTATGCAAAGAAGAAATCATTTACTGATATATGAAAGTTTGCTCCCCAAATGTGAGCGCCTGAAATTTTAAATAATGTATCAATTTAAATAATGTGTGATATATATTATACAGTCATTTGAAATTTATTTCAAATTGCTGAATTCTGTATGAAGTTTTTTAATTAAAAAGTAAACAATTATTTTATTATAGCATATAATTCTAGAATGCTCACTTAATGCTCACTTTTAGAATGCTCACCATTAAATAATTTTTCAGTGCTAGAATAATTAGAGAAAGTTATTCAAAAACTGATTTCTGAAAGCAGTGTAGTGTATGTTTTGTATATGCAAGATTTTACTTATTAAAAGTCTTGTGTATATCCGCTGTGAGAACTTAATTCAATTTTTAGAAAATTTAATCATTCTTAAATAATTAAAAGCCTACTTATTGGAAGGAAATATTGTAATCAAAGTTTTGTTTATAAATTTTAAGAGTTGTTTTGATATTTTAAAAGTTTTGATTAGAAATTGAAATATGAATCATTGATTAAAATATTAATATATATGCTTACGCCTATAAGAAATAGTGATATATTTTATAAACTTCTAATGAGCATTATTCAAAATGTGTGTTTTTTGCCCTTTATTTAGTTCCAGCCCTATGTATGCAAAGAAGAAATCATTTACTGATATATGAAATTTTGCTGCCCAAAGGTGAGCGTCTGAAATTTTAAATAATGTATCAATTTAAATAATGTGTGATATATATTATACAGTCATTTGAAATTTATTTCAAATTGCTGAATTCTGTATGAAGTTTTTAAATTAAAAAGTAAACAATTATTTTATTATAGCATATAATTCTAGAATGCTCACTTAATGCGCCCCTTTAAAATGCTCATCATTAAATAAGTTTCCAGTGCTAGAATAATTAGAGAAAGTTATTGAAAAACTGATTTCTGAAAGCAGTGTAGTGTATGTTTTGTATATGCAAGATTTTACTTATTAAAAGTCTTGTGTATATCCTCTGTGAGAACTTAATTCAATTTTAGAAAATTTAATCATTCTTAAATAATTAAAAGCCTACTTATTGGAAGGAAATATTGTAATCAAAGTTTTGTTTATAAATTTTAAGAGTTGTTTTGATATTTTAAAAGTTTTGATTAGAAATTGAAATATGAATCATTGATTAAAATATTAATATATATGCTTACGCCTATAAGAAATAGTGATATATTTTTATAAACTTCTAATGAGCATGATTCAAAATGTGTGTTTTTTGCCCTTTATTTAGGTCCCAGCCCTATGTATGCAAAGAAGAAATCATTTACTGATATATGAAATTTTGCTGCCCAAATGTGAGCGCCTGAAATTTTAAATAATGTATCAATTTATATAATGTGTGATATATATTATACTATCATTTGAAATTTATTTCAAATTGCTGAATTCTGTATGAAGGTTTTAAATTAAAAAGTAAACAATTATTTTATTATAGCATATAAATCTAGAATGCTCACTTAAGAATGCTCACTTAATGCTCACTTTTAGAATGCTCATCATTAAATAATTTTCCAGTGCTAGAATAATTAGAGAAAGTTATTGAAAAACTGATTTCTGAAAGCAGTGTAGTGTATGTTTTGTATATGCAAGATTTTACTTATTAAAAGTCTTGTGTATATCCTCTGTGAGAACTTAATTCAATTTTTAGAAAATTTAATCATTGTTAAATAATTAAAAGCCTACTTATTGGAAGGAAATATTGTAATCAAAGTTTTGTTCATAAATTTTAAGAGTTGTTTTGATATTTTAAAAGTTTTGATTAGACATTGAAATATGAATCATTGATTAAAATATTAATATATATGCTTACGCCTATAAGAAATAGTGATGTATTTTTATAAACTTCTAATGAGCATGATTCAAAATGTGTGTTTTTTCCCTTTATTTAGGTCCCAGCCCTATGTATGCAAAGAAGAAATCATTTACTGATATATGAAATTTTGCTGCCCAAATGTGAGCGCCTGAAATTTTAAATAATGTATCAATTTAAATAATGTGTAATATATATTATACAGTCATTTGAAATTTATTTCAAATTGCTGAATTCTGTATGAAGTTTTTAAATTAAAAAGTAAACAATTATTTTATTATAGCATATAATTCTAGAATGCTCACTTAATGCTCACTTTTAGAATGCTCCTCATTAAATAAGTTTCCAGTGCTACAATAATTAGAGAAAGTTATACAAAAACTGATTTCTGAAAGCAGTGTAGTGTATGTTTTGTATATGCAAGATTTTACTTATTAAAAGTCTTGTGTATATCCTCTGTGAGAACTTAATTCAATTTTTAGAAAATTTAATCATTCTTAAATAATTAAAAGCCTACTTATTGGAAGGAAATATTGTAATCAAAGTTTTGTTTATAAATTTTAAGAGTTGTTTTGATATTTTAAAAGTTTTGATTAGTAATTCAAATATGAATCATTGATTAAAATATTAATATATATGCTTACGCCTATAAGAAATAGTGATATATTTTTATAAACTTCTAATGAGCATGATTCAAAATGTGTGTTTTTTCCCCTTTATTTAGGTCCCAGCCCTATGTATGCAAAGAAGAAATCATTTACTGATATATGAAATTTTGCTGCCCAAATGTGAGCGCCTGAAATTTTAAATAATGTATCAATTTAAATAATGTGTGATATATATTATAAAGTCATTTGTAATTTATTTCAAATTGCTGAATTCTGTATGAAGTTTTTAAATTAAAAAGTAAACAATTATTTTATTATAGCATATAATTCTAGAATGCTCACTTAATGCTCACTTTTAGAATGCTCATCATTAAATAAGTTTCCAGTGCTAGAATAATTAGAGAAAGTTATTGAAAAACTGATTTCTGAAAGCAGTGTAGTGTATGTTTTGTATATGCAAGATTTTACTTATTAAAAGTCTTGTGTATATCCTCTGTGAGAACTTAATTCAATTTTTAGAAAATTTAATCATTCTTAAATAATTAAAAGCCTACTTATTGGAAGAAAATATTGTAATCAAAGTTTTGTTTATAAATTTTAAGAGTTGTTTTGATACTTTAAAAGTTTTGATTAGAAATTGAAATATGAATCATTCATTAAAATATTAATATATATGCTTACGCCTATAAGAAATAGTGATATATTTTTATAAACTTCTAATGAGCATGATTCAAAATGTGTGTTTTTTGCCCTTTATTTAAGTCCCAGCCCTATGTATGCAAAGAAGAAATCATTTACTGATATATGAAATTTTGCTGCCCAAATGTGAGCGCCTGAAATTTTAAATAACGTATCAATTTAAATAATGTGTGATATATATTATACAGTCATTTTGAAATTTATTTCAAATTGCTGAATTCTGTATGAAGTTTTTAAATTAAAAAGTAAACAATTATTTTATTATAGCATATAATTCTAGAATGCTCACTTAATGCTCACTTTTAGAATGCTCATCATTAAATAAGTTTCCAGTGCTAGAATAATTAGAGAAAGTTATTGAAAAACTGATTTCTGAAAGCAGTGTAGTGTATGTTTTGTATATGCAAGATTTTACTTATTGAAAGTCTTGTGTATATCCTCTGTGAGAACTTAATTCAATTTTAGAAAATTTAATCATTCTTAAATAATTAAAAGCCTACTTATTGGAAGGAAATATTGTAATCAAAGTTTTGTTTATAAATTTTAAGAGTTGTTTTGATATTTTAAAAGTTTTGATTAGAAATTGAAATATGAATCATTGATTAAAATATTAATATATATGCTTACGCCTATAAGAAATAGTGATATATTTTTATAAACTTCTAATGAGCATGATTCAAAATGTGTGTTTTTCCCCCTTTATTTAGGTCCCAGCCCTATGTATGCAAAGAAGAAATCATTTACTGATATATGAAAGTTTGCTCCCCAAATGTGAGCGCCTGAAATTTTAAATAATGTATCAATTTAAATAATGTGTGATATATATTATACAGTCATTTGAAATTTATTTCAAATTGCTGAATTCTGTATGAAGTTTTTTAATTAAAAAGTAAACAATTATTTTATTATAGCATATAATTCTAGAATGCTCACTTAATGCTCACTTTTAGAATGCTCACCATTAAATAATTTTTCAGTGCTAGAATAATTAGAGAAAGTTATTCAAAAACTGATTTCTGAAAGCAGTGTAGTGTATGTTTTGTATATGCAAGATTTTACTTATTAAAAGTCTTGTGTATATCCGCTGTGAGAACTTAATTCAATTTTTAGAAAATTTAATCATTCTTAAATAATTAAAAGCCTACTTATTGGAAGGAAATATTGTAATCAAAGTTTTGTTTATAAATTTTAAGAGTTGTTTTGATATTTTAAAAGTTTTGATTAGAAATTGAAATATGAATCATTGATTAAAATATTAATATATATGCTTACGCCTATAAGAAATAGTGATATATTTTATAAACTTCTAATGAGCATTATTCAAAATGTGTGTTTTTTGCCCTTTATTTAGTTCCAGCCCTATGTATGCAAAGAAGAAATCATTTACTGATATATGAAATTTTGCTGCCCAAAGGTGAGCGTCTGAAATTTTAAATAATGTATCAATTTAAATAATGTGTGATATATATTATACAGTCATTTGAAATTTATTTCAAATTGCTGAATTCTGTATGAAGTTTTTAAATTAAAAAGTAAACAATTATTTTATTATAGCATATAATTCTAGAATGCTCACTTAATGCGCCCCTTTAAAATGCTCATCATTAAATAAGTTTCCAGTGCTAGAATAATTAGAGAAAGTTATTGAAAAACTGATTTCTGAAAGCAGTGTAGTGTATGTTTTGTATATGCAAGATTTTACTTATTAAAAGTCTTGTGTATATCCTCTGTGAGAACTTAATTCAATTTTTATAAAATTTAATCATTCTTAAATAATTAAGAGCCTACTTATTGGAAGGAAATATTGTAATCAAAGTTTTGTTTATAAATTTTAAGAGTTGTTTTGATATTTTAAACGTTTTGATTAGAAATTGAAATATGAATCATTGTTAAGAATATTAATACGCCTATAAGAAATAGTGATATATTTTTATAAACTTCTATTGAGCATGATTCAAAATGTGCATTTTTTGCCCTTTATTTAGGTCCCAGCCCTATGTATGCAAAGAAGAAATCATTTACTGATATATGAAATTTTGCTGCCCAAATGTGAGAGCCTGAAATTTTAAATAATGTATCAATTTAAATAATGTGTGATATATATTATACAGTCATTTGAAATTTATTTCAAATTGCTGAATTCTGTATGAAGTTTTTAAATTAAAAAGTAAACAATTATTTTATTATAGCATATAATTCTAGAATGCTCACTTAATGCTCACTTTTAGAATGCTCCTCATTAAATAATTTTTCAGTGCTAGAATAATTAGAGAAAGTTATTCAAAAACTGATTTCTGAAAGCAGTGTAGTGTATGTTTTGTATATGCAAGATTTTACTTATTAAAAGTCTTGTGTATATCCGCTGTGAGAACTTAATTCAATTTTTAGAAAATTTAATCATTCTTAAATAATTAAAAGCCTACTTATTGGAAGGAAATATTGTAATCAAAGTTTTGTTTATAAATTTTAAGAGTTGTTTTGATATTTTAAAAGTTTTGATTAGAAATTGAAATATGAATCATTGATTAAAATTTTATTATATATGCTTACGCCTATAAGAAATAGTGATATATTTTTATAAACTTCTAATGAGCATGATTCAAAATGTGTGTTTTTTGCCCGTTATTTAGGTCCCAGCCCTATGTATGCAAAGAAGAAATCATTTACTGATATATGAAATTTTGCTGCCCAAATGTGAGCGCCTGAAATTTTAAATAATGTATCAATTTAAATAATGTGTGATATATATTATACAGTCATTTGAAATTTATTTCAAATTGCTGAATTCTGTATGAAGTTTTTAAATTAAAAAGTAAACAATTATTTTATTATAGCATATAATTCTAGAATGCTCACTTAATGCTCACTTTTAGAATGCTCCTCATTAAATAAGTTTCCAGTGCTAGAATAATTAGAGAAAGTTATTCAAAAACTGATTTCTGAAAGCAGTGTAGTGTATGTTTTGTATATGCAAGATTTTACTTATTAAAAGTCTTGTGTATATCCTCTGTGAGAACTGAATTCAATTTTTAGAAAATTTAATCATTCTTAAATAATTAAAAGCCTACTTATTGGAAGGAAATATTGTAATCAAAGTTTTGTTTATAAATTTTTAGAGTTGTTTTGATATTTTAAAAGTTTTGATTAGAAATTGAAATATGAATCATTGATTAAAATATTAATATATATGCTTACGCCTATAAGAAATAGTGATATATTTTATAAACTTCTAATGAGCATTATTCAAAATGTGTGTTTTTTGCCCTTTATTTAGTTCCAGCCCTATGTATGCAAAGAAGAAATCATTTACTGATATATGAAATTTTGCTGCCCAAAGGTGAGCGTCTGAAATTTTAAATAATGTATCAATTTAAATAATGTGTGATATATATTATACAGTCATTTGAAATTTATTTCAAATTGCTGAATTCTGTATGAAGTTTTTAAATTAAAAAGTAAACAATTATTTTATTATAGCATATAATTCTAGAATGCTCACTTAATGCGCCCCTTTAAAATGCTCATCATTAAATAAGTTTCCAGTGCTAGAATAATTAGAGAAAGTTATTGAAAAACTGATTTCTGAAAGCAGTGTAGTGTATGTTTTGTATATGCAAGATTTTACTTATTAAAAGTCTTGTGTATATCCTCTGTGAGAACTTAATTCAATTTTTATAAAATTTAATCATTCTTAAATAATTAAGAGCCTACTTATTGGAAGGAAATATTGTAATCAAAGTTTTGTTTATAAAATTTAAGAGTTGTTTTGATATTTTAAACGTTTTGATTAGAAATTGAAATATGAATCATTGTTAAGAATATTAATACGCCTATAAGAAATAGTGATATATTTTTATAAACTTCTATTGAGCATGATTCAAAATGTGCATTTTTTGCCCTTTATTTAGGTCCCAGCCCTATGTATGCAAAGAAGAAATCATTTACTGATATATGAAATTTTGCTGCCCAAATGTGAGAGCCTGAAATTTTAAATAATGTATCAATTTAAATAATGTGTGATATATATTATACAGTCATTTGAAATTTATTTCAAATTGCTGAATTCTGTATGAAGTTTTTAAATTAAAAAGTAAACAATTATTTTATTATAGCATATAATTCTAGAATGCTCACTTAATGCTCACTTTTAGAATGCTCCTCATTAAATAATTTTTCAGTGCTAGAATAATTAGAGAAAGTTATTCAAAAACTGATTTCTGAAAGCAGTGTAGTGTATGTTTTGTATATGCAAGATTTTACTTATTAAAAGTCTTGTGTATATCCGCTGTGAGAACTTAATTCAATTTTTAGAAAATTTAATCATTCTTAAATAATTAAAAGCCTACTTATTGGAAGGAAATATTGTAATCAAAGTTTTGTTTATAAATTTCAAGAGTTGTTTTGATATTTTAAAAGTTTTGATTAGAAATTGAAATATGAATCATTGATTAAAATTTTATTATATATGCTTACGCCTATAAGAAATAGTGATATATTTTTATAAACTTCTAATGAGCATGATTCAAAATGTGTGTTTTTTGCCCGTTATTTAGGTCCCAGCCCTATGTATGCAAAGAAGAAATCATTTACTGATATATGAAATTTTGCTGCCCAAATGTGAGCGCCTGAAATTTTAAATAATGTATCAATTTAAATAATGTGTGATATATATTATACAGTCATTTGAAATTTATTTCAAATTGCTGAATTCTGTATGAAGTTTTTAAATTAAAAAGTAAACAATTATTTTATTATAGCATATAATTCTAGAATGCTCACTTAATGCTCACTTTTAGAATGCTCCTCATTAAATAAGTTTCCAGTGCTAGAATAATTAGAGAAAGTTATTCAAAAACTGATTTCTGAAAGCAGTGTAGTGTATGTTTTGTATATGCAAGATTTTACTTATTAAAAGTCTTGTGTATATCCTCTGTGAGAACTGAATTCAATTTTTAGAAAATTTAATCATTCTTAAATAATTAAAAGCCTACTTATTGGAAGGAAATATTGTAATCAAAGTTTTGTTTATAAATTTTAAGAGTTGTTTTGATATTTTAAAAGTTTTGATTAGAAATTGAAATATGAATCATTGATTAAAATATTAATATATATGCTTACGCCTATAAGAAATAGTGATATATTTTATAAACTTCTAATGAGCATTATTCAAAATGTGTGTTTTTTGCCCTTTATTTAGTTCCAGCCCTATGTATGCAAAGAAGAAATCATTTACTGATATATGAAATTTTGCTGCCCAAAGGTGAGCGTCTGAAATTTTAAATAATGTATCAATTTAAATAATGTGTGATATATATTATACAGTCATTTGAAATTTATTTCAAATTGCTGAATTCTGTATGAAGTTTTTAAATTAAAAAGTAAACAATTATTTTATTATAGCATATAATTCTAGAATGCTCACTTAATGCGCCCCTTTAAAATGCTCATCATTAAATAAGTTTCCAGTGCTAGAATAATTAGAGAAAGTTATTGAAAAACTGATTTCTGAAAGCAGTGTAGTGTATGTTTTGTATATGCAAGATTTTACTTATTAAAAGTCTTGTGTATATCCTCTGTGAGAACTTAATTCAATTTTTATAAAATTTAATCATTCTTAAATAATTAAGAGCCTACTTATTGGAAGGAAATATTGTAATCAAAGTTTTGTTTATAAATTTTAAGAGTTGTTTTGATATTTTAAACGTTTTGATTAGAAATTGAAATATGAATCATTGTTAAGAATATTAATACGCCTATAAGAAATAGTGATATATTTTTATAAACTTCTATTGAGCATGATTCAAAATGTGCATTTTTTGCCCTTTATTTAGGTCCCAGCCCTATGTATGCAAAGAAGAAATCATTTACTGATATATGAAATTTTGCTGCCCAAATGTGAGAGCCTGAAATTTTAAATAATGTATCAATTTAAATAATGTGTGATATATATTATACAGTCATTTGAAATTTATTTCAAATTGCTGAATTCTGTATGAAGTTTTTAAATTAAAAAGTAAACAATTATTTTATTATAGCATATAATTCTAGAATGCTCACTTAATGCTCACTTTTAGAATGCTCCTCATTAAATAAGTTTCCAGTGCTAGAATAATTAGAGAAAGTTATTGAAAAACTGATTTCTGAAAGCAGTGTAGTGTATGTTTTGTATATGCAAGATTTTACTTATAAAAAGTCTTGTGTATATCCTCTGTGAGAACTTAATTCAATTTTTAGAAAATTTAATCATTCTTAAATAATTAAAAGCCTACTTATTGGAAGGAAATATTGTAATCAAAGTTTTGTTTATAAATTTTAAGAGTTGTTTTGATATTTTAAATTTTTGATTAGAAATTGAAATATGAATCATTGATTAAAATTTTATTATATATGCTTACGCCTATAAGAAATAGTGATATATTTTTATAAACTTCTAATGAGCATGATTCAAAATGTGTGTTTTTTGCCCGTTATTTAGGTCCCAGCCCTATGTATGCAAAGAAGAAATCATTTACTGATATATGAAATTTTGCTGCCCAAATGTGAGCGCCTGAAATTTTAAATAATGTATCAATTTAAATAATGTGTGATATATATTATACAGTCATTTGAAATTTATTTCAAATTGCTGAATTCTGTATGAAGTTTTTAAATTAAAAAGTAAACAATTATTTTATTATAGCATATAATTCTAGAATGCTCACTTAATGCTCACTTTTAGAATGCTCCTCATTAAATAAGTTTCCAGTGCTAGAATAATTAGAGAAAGTTATTCAAAAACTGATTTCTGAAAGCAGTGTAGTGTATGTTTTGTATATGCAAGATTTTACTTATTAAAAGTCTTGTGTATATCCTCTGTGAGAACTGAATTCAATTTTTAGAAAATTTAATCATTCTTAAATAATTAAAAGCCTACTTATTGGAAGAAAATATTGTAATCAAAGTTTTGTTTATAAATTTTAAGAGTTGTTTTGATATTTTAAAAGTTTTGATTAGAAATTGAAATATGAATCATTGATTAAAATATTAATATATTTGCTTACGCCTATAAGAAATAGTGATATATTTTTATAAACTTCTAATGAGCATGATTCAAAATGTGTGTTTTTTGCCCTTTATTTAGGTCCCAGCCCTATGTATGCAAAGAAGAAATCATTTACTGATATATGAAATTTTGCTGCCCAAATGTGAGCGCCTGAAATTTTAAATAATGTATCAATTTAAATAATGTGTGATATATATTATAAAGTCATTTGAAATTTATTTCAAATTGCTGAATTCTGTATGAAGTTTTTAAATTAAAAAGTAAACAATTATTTTATTATAGCATATAATTCTAGAATGCTCACTTAATGCTCACTTTTAGAATGCTCATCATTAAATAAGTTTCCAGTGCTAGAATAATTAGAGAAAGTTATTGAAAAACTGATTTCTGAAAGCAGTGTAGTGTATGTTTTGTATATGCAAGATTTTACTTATTAAAAGTCTTGTGTATATCCTCTGTGAGAACTTAATTCAATTTTTAGAAAATTTAATCATTCTTAAATAATTAAAAGCCTACTTATTGGAAGAAAATATTGTAATCAAAGTTTTGTTTATAAATTTTAAGAGTTGTTTTGATATTTTAAAAGTTTTGATTAGAAATTGAAATATGAATCATTGATTAAAATATTAATATATTTGCTTACGCCTATAAGAAATAGTGATATATTTTTATAAACTTCTAATGAGCATGATTCAAAATGTGTGTTTTTAGCCCTTTATTTAGGTCCCAGCCCTATGTATGCAAAGAAGAAATCATTTACTGATATATGAAATTTTGCTGCCCAAATGTGAGCGCCTGAAATTTTAAATAATGTATCAATTTAAATAATGTGTGATATATATTATACAGTCATTTTGAAATTTATTTCAAATTGCTGAATTCTGTATGAAGTTTTTAAATTAAAAAGTAAACAATTATTTTATTATAGCATATAATTCTAGAATGCTCACTTAATGCTCACTTTTAGAATGCTCATCATTAAATAATTTTCCAGTGCTAGAATAATTAAAGAAAGTTATTGAAAAACTGATTTCTGAAAGCAGTGTAGTGTATGTTTTGTATATGCAAGATTTTACTTATTGAAAGTCTTGTGTATATCCTCTGTGAGAACTTAATTCAATTTTAGAAAATTTAATCATTCTTAAATAATTAAAAGCCTACTTATTGGAAGGAAATATTGTATATAAATTTATATTTGTTTATAAATTTTAAGAGTTGTTTTGATATTTTAAAAGTTTTGATTAGAAATTGAAATATGAATCATTGATTAAAATATTAATATATATGCTTACGCCTATAAGAAATAGTGATATATTTTTATAAACTTCTAATGAGCATGATTCAAAATGTGTGTTTTTTGCCCTTTATTTAGGTCCCAGCCCTATGTATGCAAGGAAGAAATCATTTACTGATATATGAAATTTTGCTGCCCAAATGTGAGCGCCTGAAATTTTAAATAATGTATCAATTTAAATAATGTGTGATATATAATATACAGTCATTTGAAATTTATTTCAAATTGCTGAATTCTGTATGAAGGTTTTAAATTAAAAAGTAAACAATTATTTTATTATAGCATATAATTCTAGAATGCTCACTTAATGCTCACTTTTAGAATGCTCATCATTAAATAATTTTCCAGTGCTAGAATAATTAAAGAAAGTTATTGAAAAACTGATTTCTGAAAGCAGTGTAGTGTATGTTTTGTATATGCAAGATTTTACTTATTGAAAGTCTTGTGTATATCCTCTGTGAGAACTTAATTCAATTTTAGAAAATTTAATCATTCTTAAATAATTAAAAGCCTACTTATTGGAAGGAAATATTGTATATAAATTTATATTTGTTTATAAATTTTAAGAGTTGTTTTGATATTTTAAAAGTTTTGATTAGAAATTGAAATATGAATCATTGATTAAAATATTAATATATATGCTTACGCCTATAAGAAATAGTGATATATTTTTATAAACTTCTAATGAGCATGATTCAAAATGTGTGTTTTTTGCCCTTTATTTAGGTCCCAGCCCTATGTATGCAAAGAAGAAATCATTTACTGATATATGAAATTTTGCTGCCCAAATGTGAGCGCCTGAAATTTTAAATAATGTATCAATTTAAATAATGTGTGATATATATTATACAGTCATTTTGAAATTTATTTCAAATTGCTGAATTCTGTATGAAGGTTTTAAATTAAAAAGTAAACAATTATTTTATTATAGCATATAATTCTAGAATGCTCACTTAATGCTCACTTTTAGAATGCTCATCATTAAATAATTTTCCAGTGCTAGAATAATTAAAGAAAGTTATTGAAAAACTGATTTCTGAAAGCAGTGTAGTGTATGTTTTGTATATGCAAGATTTTACTTATTGAAAGTCTTGTGTATATCCTCTGTGAGAACTTAATTCAATTTTAGAAAATTTAATCATTCTTAAATAATTAAAAGCCTACTTATTGGAAGGAAATATTGTATATAAATTTATATTTGTTTATAAATTTTAAGAGTTGTTTTGATATTTTAAAAGTTTTGATTAGAAATTGAAATATGAATCATTGATTAAAATATTAATATATATGCTTACGCCTATAAGAAATAGTGATATATTTTTATAAACTTCTAATGAGCATGATTCAAAATGTGTGTTTTTTGCCCTTTATTTAGGTCCCAGCCCTATGTATGCAAGGAAGAAATCATTTACTGATATATGAAATTTTGCTGCCCAAATGTGAGCGCCTGAAATTTTAAATAATGTATCAATTTAAATAATGTGTGATATATAATATACAGTCATTTGAAATTTATTTCAAATTGCTGAATTCTGTATGAAGGTTTTAAATTAAAAAGTAAACAATTATTTTATTATAGCATATAATTCTAGAATGCTCACTTAATGCTCACTTTTAGAATGCTCATCATTAAATAATTTTCCAGTGCTAGAATAATTAAAGAAAGTTATTGAAAAACTGATTTCTGAAAGCAGTGTAGTGTATGTTTTGTATATGCAAGATTTTACTTATTGAAAGTCTTGTGTATATCCTCTGTGAGAACTTAATTCAATTTTAGAAAATTTAATCATTCTTAAATAATTAAAAGCCTACTTATTGGAAGGAAATATTGTATATAAATTTATATTTGTTTATAAATTTTAAGAGTTGTTTTGATATTTTAAAAGTTTTGATTAGAAATTGAAATATGAATCATTGATTAAAATATTAATATATTTGCTTACGCCTATAAGAAATAGTGATATATTTTTATAAACTTCTAATGAGCATGATTCAAAATGTGTGTTTTTTGCCCTTTATTTAGGTCCCAGCCCTATGTATGCAAAGAAGAAATCATTTACTGATATATGAAATTTTGCTGCCCAAATGTGAGCGCCTGAAATTTTAAATAATGTATCAATTTAAATAATGTGTGATATATATTATAAAGTCATTTGAAATTTATTTCAAATTGCTGAATTCTGTATGAAGTTTTTAAATTAAAAAGTAAACAATTATTTTATTATAGCATATAATTCTAGAATGCTCACTTAATGCTCACTTTTAGAATGCTCATCATTAAATAATTTTCCAGTGCTAGAATAATTAGAGAAAGTTATTGAAAAACTGATTTCTGAAAGCAGTGTAGTGTATGTTTTGTATATGCAAGATTTTACTTATTAAAATCTTGTGTATATCCTCTGTGAGAACTTAATTCAATTTTTAGAAAATTTAATCATTCTTAAATAATTAAAAGCCTACTTATTGGAAGAAAATATTGTAATCAAAGTTTTGTTTATAAATTTTAAGAGTTGTTTTGATATTTTAAAAGTTTTGATTAGAAATTGAAATATGAATCATTGATTAAAATATTAATATATTTGCTTACGCCTATAAGAAATAGTGATATATTTTTATAAACTTCTAATGAGCATGATTCAAAATGTGTGTTTTTAGCCCTTTATTTAGGTCCCAGCCCTATGTATGCAAAGAAGAAATCATTTACTGATATATGAAATTTTGCTGCCCAAATGTGAGCGCCTGAAATTTTAAATAATGTATCAATTTAAATAATGTGTGATATATATTATACAGTCATTTTGAAATTTATTTCAAATTGCTGAATTCTGTATGAAGTTTTTAAATTAAAAAGTAAACAATTATTTTATTATAGCATATAATTCTAGAATGCTCACTTAATGCTCACTTTTAGAATGCTCATCATTAAATAATTTTCCAGTGCTAGAATAATTAAAGAAAGTTATTGAAAAACTGATTTCTGAAAGCAGTGTAGTGTATGTTTTGTATATGCAAGATTTTACTTATTGAAAGTCTTGTGTATATCCTCTGTGAGAACTTAATTCAATTTTAGAAAATTTAATCATTCTTAAATAATTAAAAGCCTACTTATTGGAAGGAAATATTGTATATAAATTTATATTTGTTTATAAATTTTAAGAGTTGTTTTGATATTTTAAAAGTTTTGATTAGAAATTGAAATATGAATCATTGATTAAAATATTAATATATATGCTTACGCCTATAAGAAATAGTGATATATTTTTATAAACTTCTAATGAGCATGATTCAAAATGTGTGTTTTTTGCCCTTTATTTAGGTCCCAGCCCTATGTATGCAAAGAAGAAATCATTTACTGATATATGAAATTTTGCTGCCCAAATGTGAGCGCCTGAAATTTTAAATAATGTATCAATTTAAATAATGTGTGATATATATTATACAGTCATTTTGAAATTTATTTCAAATTGCTGAATTCTGTATGAAGGTTTTAAATTAAAAAGTAAACAATTATTTTATTATAGCATATAATTCTAGAATGCTCACTTAATGCTCACTTTTAGAATGCTCATCATTAAATAATTTTCCAGTGCTAGAATAATTAAAGAAAGTTATTGAAAAACTGATTTCTGAAAGCAGTGTAGTGTATGTTTTGTATATGCAAGATTTTACTTATTGAAAGTCTTGTGTATATCCTCTGTGAGAACTTAATTCAATTTTAGAAAATTTAATCATTCTTAAATAATTAAAAGCCTACTTATTGGAAGGAAATATTGTATATAAATTTATATTTGTTTATAAATTTTAAGAGTTGTTTTGATATTTTAAAAGTTTTGATTAGAAATTGAAATATGAATCATTGATTAAAATATTAATATATATGCTTACGCCTATAAGAAATAGTGATATATTTTTATAAACTTCTAATGAGCATGATTCAAAATGTGTGTTTTTTGCCCTTTATTTAGGTCCCAGCCCTATGTATGCAAGGAAGAAATCATTTACTGATATATGAAATTTTGCTGCCCAAATGTGAGCGCCTGAAATTTTAAATAATGTATCAATTTAAATAATGTGTGATATATAATATACAGTCATTTGAAATTTATTTCAAATTGCTGAATTCTGTATGAAGGTTTTAAATTAAAAAGTAAACAATTATTTTATTATAGCATATAATTCTAGAATGCTCACTTAATGCTCACTTTTAGAATGCTCATCATTAAATAATTTTCCAGTGCTAGAATAATTAAAGAAAGTTATTGAAAAACTGATTTCTGAAAGCAGTGTAGTGTATGTTTTGTATATGCAAGATTTTACTTATTGAAAGTCTTGTGTATATCCTCTGTGAGAACTTAATTCAATTTTAGAAAATTTAATCATTCTTAAATAATTAAAAGCCTACTTATTGGAAGGAAATATTGTATATAAATTTATATTTGTTTATAAATTTTAAGAGTTGTTTTGATATTTTAAAAGTTTTGATTAGAAATTGAAATATGAATCATTGATTAAAATATTAATATATTTGCTTACGCCTATAAGAAATAGTGATATATTTTTATAAACTTCTAATGAGCATGATTCAAAATGTGTGTTTTTTGCCCTTTATTTAGGTCCCAGCCCTATGTATGCAAAGAAGAAATCATTTACTGATATATGAAATTTTGCTGCCCAAATGTGAGCGCCTGAAATTTTAAATAATGTATCAATTTAAATAATGTGTGATATATATTATAAAGTCATTTGAAATTTATTTCAAATTGCTGAATTCTGTATGAAGTTTTTAAATTAAAAAGTAAACAATTATTTTATTATAGCATATAATTCTAGAATGCTCACTTAATGCTCACTTTTAGAATGCTCATCATTAAATAAGTTTCCAGTGCTAGAATAATTAGAGAAAGTTATTGAAAAACTGATTTCTGAAAGCAGTGTAGTGTATGTTTTGTATATGCAAGATTTTACTTATTAAAATCTTGTGTATATCCTCTGTGAGAACTTAATTCAATTTTTAGAAAATTTAATCATTCTTAAATAATTAAAAGCCTACTTATTGGAAGAAAATATTGTAATCAAAGTTTTGTTTATAAATTTTAAGAGTTGTTTTGATATTTTAAAAGTTTTGATTAGAAATTGAAATATGAATCATTGATTAAAATATTAATATATTTGCTTACGCCTATAAGAAATAGTGATATATTTTTATAAACTTCTAATGAGCATGATTCAAAATGTGTGTTTTTAGCCCTTTATTTAGGTCCCAGCCCTATGTATGCAAAGAAGAAATCATTTACTGATATATGAAATTTTGCTGCCCAAATGTGAGCGCCTGAAATTTTAAATAATGTATCAATTTAAATAATGTGTGATATATATTATACAGTCATTTTGAAATTTATTTCAAATTGCTGAATTCTGTATGAAGTTTTTAAATTAAAAAGTAAACAATTATTTTATTATAGCATATAATTCTAGAATGCTCACTTAATGCTCACTTTTAGAATGCTCATCATTAAATAATTTTCCAGTGCTAGAATAATTAAAGAAAGTTATTGAAAAACTGATTTCTGAAAGCAGTGTAGTGTATGTTTTGTATATGCAAGATTTTACTTATTGAAAGTCTTGTGTATATCCTCTGTGAGAACTTAATTCAATTTTAGAAAATTTAATCATTCTTAAATAATTAAAAGCCTACTTATTGGAAGGAAATATTGTATATAAATTTATATTTGTTTATAAATTTTAAGAGTTGTTTTGATATTTTAAAAGTTTTGATTAGAAATTGAAATATGAATCATTGATTAAAATATTAATATATATGCTTACGCCTATAAGAAATAGTGATATATTTTTATAAACTTCTAATGAGCATGATTCAAAATGTGTGTTTTTTGCCCTTTATTTAGGTCCCAGCCCTATGTATGCAAGGAAGAAATCATTTACTGATATATGAAATTTTGCTGCCCAAATGTGAGCGCCTGAAATTTTAAATAATGTATCAATTTAAATAATGTGTGATATATAATATACAGTCATTTGAAATTTATTTCAAATTGCTGAATTCTGTATGAAGGTTTTAAATTAAAAAGTAAACAATTATTTTATTATAGCATATAATTCTAGAATGCTCACTTAAGAATGCTCACTTAATGCTCACTTTTAGAATGCTCATCATTAAATAATTTTCCAGTGCTAGAATAATTAAAGAAAGTTATTGAAAAACTGATTTCTGAAAGCAGTGTAGTGTATGTTTTGTATATGCAAGATTTTACTTATTGAAAGTCTTGTGTATATCCTCTGTGAGAACTTAATTCAATTTTAGAAAATTTAATCATTCTTAAATAATTAAAAGCCTACTTATTGGAAGGAAATATTGTATATAAATTTATATTTGTTTATAAATTTTAAGAGTTGTTTTGATATTTTAAAAGTTTTGATTAGAAATTGAAATATGAATCATTGATTAAAATATTAATATATATGCTTACGCCTATAAGAAATAGTGATATATTTTTATAAACTTCTAATGAGCATGATTCAAAATGTGTGTTTTTTGCCCTTTATTTAGGTCCCAGCCCTATGTATGCAAGGAAGAAATCATTTACTGATATATGAAATTTTGCTGCCCAAATGTGAGCGCCTGAAATTTTAAATAATGTATCAATTTAAATAATGTGTGATATATAATATACAGTCATTTGAAATTTATTTCAAATTGCTGAATTCTGTATGAAGGTTTTAAATTAAAAAGTAAACAATTATTTTATTATAGCATATAATTCTAGAATGCTCACTTAAGAATGCTCACTTAATGCTCACTTTTAGAATGCTCATCATTAAATAATTTTCCAGTGCTAGAATAATTAGAGAAAGTTATTGAAAAACTGATTTCTGAAAGCAGTGTAGTGTATGTTTTGTATATGCAAGATTTTACTTATTAAAAGTCTTGTGTATATCCTCTGTGAGAACTTAATTCAATTTTTAGAAAATTTAATCATTGTTAAATAATTAAAAGCCTACTTATTGGAAGGAAATATTGTAATCAAAGTTTTGTTCATAAATTTTAAGAGTTGTTTTGATATTTTAAAAGTTTTGATTAGAAATTGAAATATGAATCATTGATTAAAATATTAATATATATGCTTACGCCTATAAGAAATAGTGATGTATTTTTATAAACTTCTAATGAGCATGATTCAAAATGTGTGTTTTTTCCCTTTATTTAGGTCCCAGCCCTATGTATGCAAAGAAGAAATCATTTACTGATATATGAAATTTTGCTGCCCAAATGTGAGCGCCTGAAATTTTAAATAATGTATCAATTTAAATAATGTGTAATATATATTATACAGTCATTTGAAATTTATTTCAAATTGCTGAATTCTGTATGAAGTTTTTAAATTAAAAAGTAAACAATTATTTTATTATAGCATATAATTCTAGAATGCTCACTTAATGCTCACTTTTAGAATGCTCCTCATTAAATAAGTTTCCAGTGCTACAATAATTAGAGAAAGTTATTTAAAAACTGATTTCTGAAAGCAGTGTAGTGTATGTTTTGTATATGCAAGATTTTACTTATTAAAAGTCTTGTGTATATCCTCTGTGAGAACTTAATTCAATTTTTAGAAAATTTAATCATTCTTAAATAATTAAAAGCCTACTTATTGGAAGGAAATATTGTAATCAAAGTTTTGTTTATAAATTTTAAGAGTTGTTTTGATATTTTAAAAGTTTTGATTAGTAATTCAAATATGAATCATTGATTAAAATATTAATATATATGCTTACGCCTATAAGAAATAGTGATATATTTTTATAAACTTCTAATGAGCATGATTCAAAATGTGTGTTTTTTCCCCTTTATTTAGGTCCCAGCCCTATGTATGCAAAGAAAAAATCATTTACTGATATATGAAATTTTGCTGCCCAAATGTGAGCGCCTGAAATTTTAAATAATGTATCAATTTAAATAATGTGTGATATATATTATAAAGTCATTTGAAATTTATTTCAAATTGCTGAATTCTGTATGAAGTTTTTAAATTAAAAAGTAAACAATTATTTTATTATAGCATATAATTCTAGAATGCTCACTTAATGCTCACTTTTAGAATGCTCATCATTAAATAAGTTTCCAGTGCTAGAATAATTAGAGAAAGTTATTGAAAAACTGATTTCTGAAAGCAGTGTAGTGTATGTTTTGTATATGCAAGATTTTACTTATTAAAAGTCTTGTGTATATCCTCTGTGAGAACTTAATTCAATTTTTAGAAAATTTAATCATTCTTAAATAATTAAAAGCCTACTTATTGGAAGAAAATATTGTAATCAAAGTTTTGTTTATAAATTTTAAGAGTTGTTTTGATATTTTAAAAGTTTTGATTGGAAATTGAAATATGAATCATTGATTAAAATATTAATATATATGCTTACGCCTATAAGAAATAGTGATATATTTTTATAAACTTCTAATGAGCATGATTCAAAATGTGTGTTTTTTCCCTTTATTTAGGTCCCAGCCCTATGTATGCAAAGAAGAAATCATTTACTGATATATGAAATTTTGCTGCCCAAATGTGAGCGCCTGAAATTTTAAATAATGTATCAATTTAAATAATGTGTAATATATATTATACAGTCATTTGAAATTTATTTCAAATTGCTGAATTCTGTATGAAGTTTTTTAATTAAAAAGTAAACAATTATTTTATTATAGCATATAATTCTAGAATGCTCACTTAATACTCACTTTTAGAATGCTCATCATTAAATAAGTTTCCAGTGCTAGAATAATTAGAGAAAGTTATTGAAAAACTGATTTCTGAAAGCAGTGTAGTGTATGTTTTGTATATGCAAGATTTTACTTATTAAAAGTTTTGTGTATATCCTCTGTGAGAACTTAATTCAATATTTAGAAAATTTAATCATTCTTAAATAATTAAAAGCCTACTTATTGGAAGGAAATATTGTAATCAAAGTTTTGTTTATAAATTTTAAGAGTTGTCTTGATATTTTAAAAGTTTTGATTAAAAATTGAAATATGAATCATTGATTCTAATGAGCATGATTCAAAATGTGTGTTTTTTCCCTTTATTTAGGTCCCAGCCCTATGTATGCAAAGAAGAAATCATTTACTGATATATGAAATTTTGCTGCCCAAATGTGAGCGCCTGAAATTTTAAATAATGTATCAATTTAAATAATGTGTAATATATATTATATAGTCATTTGAAATTTATTTCAAATTGCTGAATTCTGTATGAAGTTTTTAAATTAAAAAGTAAACAATTATTTTATTATAGCATATAATTCTAGAATGCTCACTTAATGCTCACTTTTAGAATGCTCATCATTAAATAAGTTTCCAGTGCTAGAATAATTAGAGAAATTTATTGAAAAACTGATTTCTGAAAGCAGTGTAGTGTATGTTTTGTATATGCAAGATTTTACTTATTAAAAGTCTTGTGTATATCCCCTGTGAGAACTTAATTCAATTTTTAGAAAATTTAATCATTCTTAAATAATTAAAAGCCTACTTATTGGAAGGAAATATTGTAATCAAAGTTTTGTTTATAAATTTTAAGAGTTGTTTTGATATTTTAAAAGTTTTGATTAGAAATTGAAATATGAATCATTGATTAAAATATTAATATATATGCTTACGACTATAAGAAATAGTGATATATTTTTATAAACTTCTAATGAGCATGTTTCAAAATGTGTGTTTTTTTCCCTTTATTTAGGTCCCAGCCCTATGTATGCAAAGAAGAAATCATTTACTGATATATGAAATTTTGCTGCCCAAATGTGAGCGCCTGAAATTTTAAATAATGTATCAATTTAAATAATGTGTGATATATATTATACAGTCATTTGAAATTTATTTCAAATTGCTGAATTCTGTATGAAGTTTTTAAATTAAAAAGTAAACAATTATTTTATTATAGCATTTAATTCTAGAATGCTCACTTAATGCTCACTTTTGGAATGCTCATCATTAAACAATTTTCCAGTGCTAGAATAATTAGAGAAAGTTATTCAAAAACTGATTTCTGAAAGCAGTGTAGTGTATGTTTTGTATATGCAAGATTTTATTTATTAAAAGTCTTGTGTATATCCTCTGTGAAAACTTAATTCTATTTTTAGAAAATTTAATCATTCTTAAATAATTAAAAGCCTACTTATTCGAAGGAAATATTGTAATCAAAGTTTTGTTTATAAATTTTAAGAGTTGTTTTGCTATTTTAAACGTTTTGATTAGAAATTGAAATATGAATTATTGATTAGAATATTAATACGCCTATAAGAAATAGTGATATATTTTTATAAACTTCTAATGAGCATGATTCAAAATGTGTATTTTTTGCCCTTTATTTAGGTCCCAGCCCTATGTATGCAAAGAAGAAATCATTTACTGATATATGAAATTTTGCTGCCCAAATGTGAGCGCCTGAAATTTTAAATAATGTATCAATTTAAATAATGTGTGATATATATTATACAGTCATTTTGAAATTTATTTCAAATTGCTGAATTCTGTATGAAGTTTTTAAATTAAAAAGTAAACAATTATTTTATTATAGCATATAATTCTAGAATGCTCACTTAATGCTCACTTTTAGAATGCTCATCATTAAATAATTTTCCAGTGGTAGAATAATTAGAGAAAGTTATTGAAAAACTGATTTCTGAAAGCAGTGTAGTGTATGTTTTGTATATGCAAGATTTTACTTATTGAAAGTCTTGTGTATATCCTCTGTGAGAACTTAATTCAATTTTAGAAAATTTAATCATTCTTAAATAATTAAAAGCCTACTTATTGGAAGGAAATATTGTAATCAAAGTTTTGTTTATAAATTTTAAGAGTTGTTTTGATATTTTAAAAGTTTTGATTAGAAATTGAAATATGAATCATTGATTAAAATATTAATATATATGCTTACGCCTATAAGAAATAGTGATATATTTTTATAAACTTCTAATGAGCATGATTCAAAATGTGTGTTTTTTGCCCTTTATTTAGGTCCCAGCCCTATGTATACAAAGAAGAAATCATTTACTGATATATGAAATTTTGCTGCCCAAATGTGAGCGCCTGAAATTTTAAATAATGTATCAATTTAAATAATGTGTGATATATATTATACAGTCATTTGAAATTTATTTCAAATTGCTGAATTCTGTATGAAGTTTTTAAATTAAAAAGTAAACAATTATTTTATTATAGCATATAATTCTAGAATGCTCACTTAATGCTCACTTTTAGAATGCTCCTCATTAAATAATTTTCCAGTGCTAGAATAATTAGAGAAAGTTATTCAAAAACTGATTTCTGAAAGCAGTGTAGTGTATGTTTTGTATATGCAAGATTTTATTTATTAAAAGTCTTGTGTATATCCTCTGTGAGAACTTAATTCTATTTTTAGAAAATTTAATCATTCTTAAATAATTAAAAGCCTACTTATTGGAAGGAAATATTGTAATCAAAGTTTTGTTTATAAATTTTAAGAGTTGTTTTGATATTTTAAAAGTTTTGATTAGAAATTGAAATATGAATCATTGATTAAAATATTAATATATATGCTTACGACTATAAGAAATAGTGATATATTTTTATAAACTTCTAATGAGCATGTTTCAAAATGTGTGTTTTTTTCCCTTTATTTAGGTCCCAGCCCTATGTATGCAAAGAAGAAATCATTTACTGATATATGAAATTTTGCTGCCCAAATGTGAGCGCCTGAAATTTTAAATAATGTATCAATTTAAATAATGTGTGATATATATTATACAGTCATTTGAAATTTATTTCAAATTGCTGAATTCTGTATGAAGTTTTTAAATTAAAAAGTAAACAATTATTTTATTATAGCATTTAATTCTAGAATGCTCACTTAATGCTCACTTTTGGAATGCTCATCATTAAACAATTTTCCAGTGCTAGAATAATTAGAGAAAGTTATTCAAAAACTGATTTCTGAAAGCAGTGTAGTGTATGTTTTGTATATGCAAGATTTTATTTATTAAAAGTCTTGTGTATATCCTCTGTGAGAACTTAATTCTATTTTTAGAAAATTTACTCATTCTTAAATAATTAAAAGCCTACTTATTCGAAGGAAATATTGTAATCAAAGTTTTGTTTATAAATTTTAAGAGTTGTTTTGCTATTTTAAACGTTTTGATTAGAAATTGAAATATGAATTATTGATTAGAATATTAATACGCCTATAAGAAATAGTGATATATTTTTATAAACTTCTAATGAGCATGATTCAAAATGTGTATTTTTTGCCCTTTATTTAGGTCCCAGCCCTATGTATGCAAAGAAGAAATCATTTACTGATATATGAAATTTTGCTGCCCAAATGTGAGAGCCTGAAATTTTAAATAATGTATCAATTTAAATAATGTGTGATATATATTATACAGTCATTTGAAATTTATTTCAAATTGCTGAATTCTGTATGAAGTTTTTAAATTAAAAAGTAAACAATTATTTTATTATAGCATATAATTCTAGAATGCTCACTTAATGCTCACTTTTAGAATGCTCCTCATTAAATAATTTTCCAGTGCTAGAATAATTAGAGAAAGTTATTCAAAAACTGATTTCTGAAAGCAGTGTAGTGTATGTTTTGTATATGCAAGATTTTATTTATTAAAAGTCTTGTGTATATCCTCTGTGAGAACTTAATTCAATATTTAGAAAATTTAATCATTCTTAAATCATTAAAAGCCTACTTATTGGAAGGAAATATTGTAATCAAAGTTTTGTTTATAAATTTTAAGAGTTGTTTTGATATTTAAAAAGTTTTGATTAAAAATTGAAATATGAATCATTGATTCTAATGAGCATGATTCAAAATGTGTGTTTTTTCCCTTTATTTAGGTCCCAGCCCTATGTATGCAAAGAAGAAATCATTTACTGATATATGAAATTTTGCTGCCCAAATGTGAGCGCCTGAAATTTTAAATAATGTATCAATTTAAATAATGTGTGATATATATTATACAGTCATTTTGAAATTTATTTCAAATTGCTGAATTCTGTATGAAGTTTTTAAATTAAAAAGTAAACAATTATTTTATTATAGCATATAATTCTAGAATGCTCACTTAATGCTCACTTTTAGAATGCTCATCATTAAATAATTTTCCAGTGGTAGAATAATTAGAGAAAGTTATTGAAAAACTGATTTCTGAAAGCAGTGTAGTGTATGTTTTGTATATGCAAGATTTTACTTATTGAAAGTCTTGTGTATATCCTCTGTGAGGACTTAATTCAATTTTAGAAAATTTAATCATTCTTAAATAATTAAAAGCCTACTTATTGGAAGGAAATATTGTAATCAAAATTTTGTTTATAAATTTTAAGAGTTGTTTTGATATTTTAAAAGTTTTGATTAGAAATTGAAATATGAATCATTGATTAAAATATTAATATATATGCTTACGCCTATAAGAAATAGTGATATATTTTTATAAACTTCTAATGAGCATGATTCAAAATGTGTGTTTTTCCCTTTATTTAGGTCCCAGCCCTATGTATACAAAGAAGAAATCATTTACTGATATATGAAATTTTGCTGCCCAAATGTGAGCGCCTGAAATTTTAAATAATGTATCAATTTAAATAATGTGTGATATATATTATACAGTCATTTGAAATTTATTTCAAATTGCTGAATTCTGTATGAAGTTTTTAAATTAAAATGTAAACAATTATTTTATTATAGCATATAATTCTAGAATGCTCACTTAATGCTCACTTAATGCTCACTTTTAGAATGCTCCTCATTAAATAATTTTCCAGTGCTAGAATAATTAGAGAAAGTTATTCAAAAACTGATTTCTGAAAGCAGTGTAGTGTATGTTTTGTATATGCAAGATTTTATTTATTAAAAGTCTTGTGTATATCCTCTGTGAGAACTTAATTCTATTTTTAGAAAATTTAATCATTCTTAAATAATTAAAAGCCTACTTATTGGAAGGAAATATTGTAATCAAAGTTTTGTTTATAAATTTTAAGAGTTGTTTTGATATTTTAAAAGTTTTGATTAGAAATTGAAATATGAATCATTGATTAAAATATTAATATATATGCTTACGACTATAAGAAATAGTGATATATTTTTATAAACTTCTAATGAGCATGATTCAAAATGTGTGTTTTTTTCCCTTTATTTAGGTCCCAGCCCTATGTATGCAAAGAAGAAATCATTTACTGATATATGAAATTTTGCTGCCCAAATGTGAGCGCCTGAAATTTTAAATAATGTATCAATTTAAATAATGTGTGATATATATTATACAGTCATTTGAAATTTATTTCAAATTGCTGAATTCTGTATTAAGTTTTTAAATTAAAAAGTAAACAATTATTTTATTATAGCATTTAATTCTAGAATGCTCACTTAATGCTCACTTTTGGAATGCTCATCATTAAACAATTTTCCAGTGCTAGAATAATTAGAGAAAGTTATTCAAAAACTGATTTCTGAAAGCAGTGTAGTGTATGTTTTGTATATGCAAGATTTTATTTATTAAAAGTCTTGTGTATATCCTCTGTGAGAACTTAATTCTATTTTTAGAAAATTTAATCATTCTTAAATAATTAAAAGCCTACTTATTGGAAGGAAATATTGTAATCAAAGTTTTGTTTATAAATTTTAAGAGTTGTTTTGATATTTTAAAAGTTTTGATTAGAAATTGAAATATGAATCATTGATTAAAATATTAATATATATGCTTACGACTATAAGAAATAGTGATATATTTTTATAAACTTCTAATGAGCATGTTTCAAAATGTGTGTTTTTTCCCCTTTATTTAGGTCCCAGCCCTATGTATGCAAAGAAGAAATCATTTACTGATATATGAAATTTTGCTGCCCAAATGTGAGCGCCTGAAATTTTAAATAATGTATCAATTTAAATAATGTGTGATATATATTATACAGTCATTTGAAATTTATTTCAAATTGCTGAATTCTGTATGAAGTTTTTAAATTAAAAAGTAAACAATTATTTTATTATAGCATTTAATTCTAGAATGCTCACTTAATGCTCACTTTTGGAATGCTCATCATTAAACAATTTTCCAGTGCTAGAATAATTAGAGAAAGTTATTCAAAAACTGATTTCTGAAAGCAGTGTAGTGTATGTTTTGTATATGCAAGATTTTATTTATTAAAAGTCTTGTGTATATCCTCTGTGAAAACTTAATTCTATTTTTAGAAAATTTAATCATTCTTAAATAATTAAAAGCCTACTTATTCGAAGGAAATATTGTAATCAAAGTTTTGTTTATAAATTTTAAGAGTTGTTTTGCTATTTTAAACGTTTTGATTAGAAATTGAAATATGAATTATTGATTAGAATATTAATACGCCTATAAGAAATAGTGATATATTTTTATAAACTTCTAATGAGCATGATTCAAAATGTGTATTTTTTGCCCTTTATTTAGGTCCCAGCCCTATGTATGCAAAGAAGAAATCATTTACTGATATATGAAATTTTGCTGCCCAAATGTGAGCGCCTGAAATTTTAAATAATGTATCAATTTAAATAATGTGTGATATATATTATACAGTCATTTTGAAATTTATTTCAAATTGCTGAATTCTGTATGAAGTTTTTAAATTAAAAAGTAAACAATTATTTTATTATAGCATATAATTCTAGAATGCTCACTTAATGCTCACTTTTAGAATGCTCATCATTAAATAATTTTCCAGTGGTAGAATAATTAGAGAAAGTTATTGAAAAACTGATTTCTGAAAGCAGTGTAGTGTATGTTTTGTATATGCAAGATTTTACTTATTGAAAGTCTTGTGTATATCCTCTGTGAGAACTTAATTCAATTTTAGAAAATTTAATCATTCTTAAATAATTAAAAGCCTACTTATTGGAAGGAAATATTGTAATCAAAGTTTTGTTTATAAATTTTAAGAGTTGTTTTGATATTTTAAAAGTTTTGATTAGAAATTGAAATATGAATCATTGATTAAAATATTAATATATATGCTTACGCCTATAAGAAATAGTGATATATTTTTATAAACTTCTAATGAGCATGATTCAAAATGTGTGTTTTTTGCCCTTTATTTAGGTCCCAGCCCTATGTATACAAAGAAGAAATCATTTACTGATATATGAAATTTTGCTGCCCAAATGTGAGCGCCTGAAATTTTAAATAATGTATCAATTTAAATAATGTGTGATATATATTATACAGTCATTTGAAATTTATTTCAAATTGCTGAATTCTGTATGAAGTTTTTAAATTAAAAAGTAAACAATTATTTTATTATAGCATATAATTCTAGAATGCTCACTTAATGCTCACTTAATGCTCACTTTTAGAATGCTCCTCATTAAATAATTTTCCAGTGCTAGAATAATTAGAGAAAGTTATTCAAAAACTGATTTCTGAAAGCAGTGTAGTGTATGTTTTGTATATGCAAGATTTTATTTATTAAAAGTCTTGTGTATATCCTCTGTGAGAACTTAATTCTATTTTTAGAAAATTTAATCATTCTTAAATAATTAAAAGCCTACTTATTGGAAGGAAATATTGTAATCAAAGTTTTGTTTATAAATTTTAAGAGTTGTTTTGATATTTTAAAAGTTTTGATTAGAAATTGAAATATGAATCATTGATTAAAATATTAATATATATGCTTACGACTATAAGAAATAGTGATATATTTTTATAAACTTCTAATGAGCATGTTTCAAAATGTGTGTTTTTTTCCCTTTATTTAGGTCCCAGCCCTATGTATGCAAAGAAGAAATCATTTACTGATATATGAAATTTTGCTGCCCAAATGTGAGCGCCTGAAATTTTAAATAATGTATCAATTTAAATAATGTGTGATATATATTATACAGTCATTTGAAATTTATTTCAAATTGCTGAATTCTGTATGAAGTTTTTAAATTAAAAAGTAAACAATTATTTTATTATAGCATTTAATTCTAGAATGCTCACTTAATGCTCACTTTTGGAATGCTCATCATTAAACAATTTTCCAGTGCTAGAATAATTAGAGAAAGTTATTCAAAAACTGATTTCTGAAAGCAGTGTAGTGTATGTTTTGTATATGCAAGATTTTATTTATTAAAAGTCTTGTGTATATCCTCTGTGAGAACTTAATTCTATTTTTAGAAAATTTACTCATTCTTAAATAATTAAAAGCCTACTTATTCGAAGGAAATATTGTAATCAAAGTTTTGTTTATAAATTTTAAGAGTTGTTTTGCTATTTTAAACGTTTTGATTAGAAATTGAAATATGAATTATTGATTAGAATATTAATACGCCTATAAGAAATAGTGATATATTTTTATAAACTTCTAATGAGCATGATTCAAAATGTGTATTTTTTGCCCTTTATTTAGGTCCCAGCCCTATGTATGCAAAGAAGAAATCATTTACTGATATATGAAATTTTGCTGCCCAAATGTGAGAGCCTGAAATTTTAAATAATGTATCAATTTAAATAATGTGTGATATATATTATACAGTCATTTGAAATTTATTTCAAATTGCTGAATTCTGTATGAAGTTTTTAAATTAAAAAGTAAACAATTATTTTATTATAGCATATAATTCTAGAATGCTCACTTAATGCTCACTTAATGCTCACTTTTAGAATGCTCCTCATTAAATAATTTTCCAGTGCTAGAATAATTAGAGAAAGTTATTCAAAAACTGATTTCTGAAAGCAGTGTAGTGTATGTTTTGTATATGCAAGATTTTATTTATTAAAAGTCTTGTGTATATCCTCTGTGAGAACTTAATTCAATATTTAGAAAATTTAATCATTCTTAAATCATTAAAAGCCTACTTATTGGAAGGAAATATTGTAATCAAAGTTTTGTTTATAAATTTTAAGAGTTGTTTTGATATTTAAAAAGTTTTGATTAAAAATTGAAATATGAATCATTGATTCTAATGAGCATGATTCAAAATGTGTGTTTTTTCCCTTTACTTAGGTCCCAGCCCTATGTATGCAAAGAAGAAATCATTTACTGATATATGAAATTTTGCTGCCCAAATGTGAGCGCCTGAAATTTTAAATAATGTATCAATTTAAATAATGTGTGATATATATTATACAGTCATTTTGAAATTTATTTCAAATTGCTGAATTCTGTATGAAGTTTTTAAATTAAAAAGTAAACAATTATTTTATTATAGCATATAATTCTAGAATGCTCACTTAATGCTCACTTTTAGAATGCTCATCATTAAATAATTTTCCAGTGGTAGAATAATTAGAGAAAGTTATTGAAAAACTGATTTCTGAAAGCAGTGTAGTGTATGTTTTGTATATGCAAGATTTTACTTATTGAAAGTCTTGTGTATATCCTCTGTGAGGACTTAATTCAATTTTAGAAAATTTAATCATTCTTAAATAATTAAAAGCCTACTTATTGGAAGGAAATATTGTAATCAAAATTTTGTTTATAAATTTTAAGAGTTGTTTTGATATTTTAAAAGTTTTGATTAGAAATTGAAATATGAATCATTGATTAAAATATTAATATATATGCTTACGCCTATAAGAAATAGTGATATATTTTTATAAACTTCTAATGAGCATGATTCAAAATGTGTGTTTTTCCCTTTATTTAGGTCCCAGCCCTATGTATACAAAGAAGAAATCATTTACTGATATATGAAATTTTGCTGCCCAAATGTGAGCGCCTGAAATTTTAAATAATGTATCAATTTAAATAATGTGTGATATATATTATACAGTCATTTGAAATTTATTTCAAATTGCTGAATTCTGTATGAAGTTTTTAAATTAAAATGTAAACAATTATTTTATTATAGCATATAATTCTAGAATGCTCACTTAATGCTCACTTAATGCTCACTTTTAGAATGCTCCTCATTAAATAATTTTCCAGTGCTAGAATAATTAGAGAAAGTTATTCAAAAACTGATTTCTGAAAGCAGTGTAGTGTATGTTTTGTATATGCAAGATTTTATTTATTAAAAGTCTTGTGTATATCCTCTGTGAGAACTTAATTCTATTTTTAGAAAATTTAATCATTCTTAAATAATTAAAAGCCTACTTATTGGAAGGAAATATTGTAATCAAAGTTTTGTTTATAAATTTTAAGAGTTGTTTTGATATTTTAAAAGTTTTGATTAGAAATTGAAATATGAATCATTGATTAAAATATTAATATATATGCTTACGACTATAAGAAATAGTGATATATTTTTATAAACTTCTAATGAGCATGATTCAAAATGTGTGTTTTTTTCCCTTTATTTAGGTCCCAGCCCTATGTATGCAAAGAAGAAATCATTTACTGATATATGAAATTTTGCTGCCCAAATGTGAGCGCCTGAAATTTTAAATAATGTATCAATTTAAATAATGTGTGATATATATTATACAGTCATTTGAAATTTATTTCAAATTGCTGAATTCTGTATGAAGTTTTTAAATTAAAAAGTAAACAATTATTTTATTATAGCATTTAATTCTAGAATGCTCACTTAATGCTCACTTTTGGAATGCTCATCATTAAACAATTTTCCAGTGCTAGAATAATTAGAGAAAGTTATTCAAAAACTGATTTCTGAAAGCAGTGTAGTGTATGTTTTGTATATGCAAGATTTTATTTATTAAAAGTCTTGTGTATATCCTCTGTGAGAACTTAATTCTATTTTTAGAAAATTTAATCATTCTTAAATAATTAAAAGCCTACTTATTGGAAGGAAATATTGTAATCAAAGTTTTGTTTATAAATTTTAAGAGTTGTTTTGATATTTTAAAAGTTTTGATTAGAAATTGAAATATGAATCATTGATTAAAATATTAATATATATGCTTACGACTATAAGAAATAGTGATATATTTTTATAAACTTCTAATGAGCATGTTTCAAAATGTGTGTTTTTTCCCCTTTATTTAGGTCCCAGCCCTATGTATGCAAAGAAGAAATCATTTACTGATATATGAAATTTTGCTGCCCAAATGTGAGCGCCTGAAATTTTAAATAATGTATCAATTTAAATAATGTGTGATATATATTATACAGTCATTTGAAATTTATTTCAAATTGCTGAATTCTGTATGAAGTTTTTAAATTAAAAAGTAAACAATTATTTTATTATAGCATTTAATTCTAGAATGCTCACTTAATGCTCACTTTTGGAATGCTCATCATTAAACAATTTTCCAGTGCTAGAATAATTAGAGAAAGTTATTCAAAAACTGATTTCTGAAAGCAGTGTAGTGTATGTTTTGTATATGCAAGATTTTATTTATTAAAAGTCTTGTGTATATCCTCTGTGAGAACTTAATTCTATTTTTAGAAAATTTAATCATTCTTAAATAATTAAAAGCCTACTTATTCGAAGGAAATATTGTAATCAAAGTTTTGTTTATAAATTTTAAGAGTTGTTTTGCTATTTTAAACGTTTTGATTAGAAATTGAAATATGAATTATTGATTAGAATATTAATACGCCTATAAGAAATAGTGATATATTTTTATAAACTTCTAATGAGCATGATTCAAAATGTGTATTTTTTGCCCTTTATTTAGGTCCCAGCCCTATGTATGCAAAGAAGAAATCATTTACTGATATATGAAATTTTGCTGCCCAAATGTGAGAGCCTGAAATTTTAAATAATGTATCAATTTAAATAATGTGTGATATATATTATACAGTCATTTGAAATTTATTTCAAATTGCTGAATTCTGTATGAAGTTTTTAAATTAAAAAGTAAACAATTATTTTATTATAGCATATAATTCTAGAATGCTCACTTAATGCTCACTTTTAGAATGCTCCTCATTAAATAATTTTCCAGTGCTAGAATAATTAGAGAAAGTTATTCAAAAACTGATTTCTGAAAGCAGTGTAGTGTATGTTTTGTATATGCAAGATTTTATTTATTAAAAGTCTTGTGTATATCCTCTGTGAGAACTTAATTCAATATTTAGAAAATTTAATCATTCTTAAATAATTAAAAGCCTACTTATTGGAAGGAAATATTGTAATCAAAGTTTTGTTTATAAATTTTAAGAGTTGTTTTGATATTTTAAAAGTTTTGATTAAAAATTGAAATATGAATCATTGATTCTAATGAGCATGATTCAAAATGTGTGTTTTTTCCCTTTATTTAGGTCCCAGCCCTATGTATGCAAAGAAGAAATCATTTACTGATATATGAAATTTTGCTGCCCAAATGTGAGCGCCTGAAATTTTAAATAATGTATCAATTTAAATAATGTGTGATATATATTATACAGTCATTTGAAATTTATTTCAAATTGCTGAATTCTGTATGAAGTTTTTAAATTAAAAAGTAAACAATTATTTTATTATAGCATTTAATTCTAGAATGCTCACTTAATGCTCACTTTTGGAATGCTCATTATTAAACAATTTTCCAGTGCTAGAATAATTAGAGAAAGTTATTGAAAAACTGATTTCTGAAAGCAGTGTAGTGTATGTTTTGTATATGCAAGATTTTACTTATTAAAAGTCTTGTGTATATCCTCTGTGAGAACTTAATTCAATTTTTAGAAAATTTAATCATTCTTAAATAATTAAAAGCCTACTTATTGGAAGGAAATATTGTAATCAAAGTTTTGTTCATAAATTTTAAGAGTTGTTTTGATATTTTAAAAGTTTTGAGTAGAAATTGAAATATGAATCATGGATTAAAATATTAATATATATGCTTACGCCTATAAGAAATAGTGATGTATTTTTATAAACTTCTAATGAGCATGATTCAAAATGTGTGTTTTTTCCCTTTATTTAGGTCCCAGCCCTATGTATGCAAAGAAGAAATCATTTACTGATATATGAAATTTTGCTGCCCAAATGTGAGCGCCTGAAATTTTAAATAATGTATCAATTTAAATAATGTGTAATATATATTATACAGTCATTTGAAATTTATTTCAAATTGCTGAATTCTGTATGAAGTTTTTAAATTAAAAAGTAAACAATTATTTTATTATAGCATATAATTCTAGAATGCTCACTTAATGCTCACTTTTAGAATGCTCATCATTAAATAAGTTTCCAGTGCTAGAATAATTAGAGAAATTTATTGAAAAACTGATTTCTGAAAGCAGTGTAGTGTATGTTTTGTATATGCAAGATTTTACTTATTAAAAGTCTTGTGTATATCCCCTGTGAGAACTTAATTCAATTTTTAGAAAATTTAATCATTCTTAAATAATTAAAAGCCTACTTATTCGAAGGAAATATTGTAATCAAAGTTTTGTTTCTAAATTTTAAGAGTTGTTTTGCTATTTTAAACGTTTTGATTAGAAATTGAAATATGAATCATTGATTAGAATATTAATACGCCTATAAGAAATAGTGATATATTTTTATAAACTTCTAATGAGCATGATTCAAAATGTGTGTTTTTTTCCCTTTATTTAGGTCCCAGCCCTATGTATGCAAAGAAGAAATCATTTACTGATATATGAAATTTTGCTGCCCAAATGTGAGAGCCTGAAATTTTAAATAATGTATCAATTTAAATAATGTGTGATATATATTATACAGTCATTTGAAATTTATTTCAAATTGCTGAATTCTGTATGAAGTTTTTAAATTAAAAAGTAAACAATTATTTTATTACAGCATATAATTCTAGAATGCTCACTTAATGCTCACTTAATGCTCACTTTTAGAATGCTCCTCATTAAATAATTTTCCAGTGCTAGAATAATTAGAGAAAGTTATTCAAAAACTGATTTCTGAAAGCAGTGTAGTGTATGTTTTGTATATGCAAGATTTTATTTATTAAAAGTCTTGTGTATATCCTCTGTGAAAACTTAATTCTATTTTTAGAAAATTTAATCATTCTTAAATAATTAAAAGCCTACTTATTGGAAGGAAATATTGTAATCAAAGTTTTGTTTATAAATTTTAAGAGTTGTTTTGATATTTTAAAAGTTTTGATTAGAAATTGAAATATGAATCATTGATTAAAATATTAATATATATGCTTACGACTATAAGAAATAGTGATATATTTTTATAAACTTCTAATGAGCATGATTCAAAATGTGTGTTTTTTTCCCTTTATTTAGGTCCCAGCCCTATGTATGCAAAGAAGAAATCATTTACTGATATATGAAATTTTGCTGCCCAAATGTGAGCGCCTGAAATTTTAAATAATGTATCAATTTAAATAATGTGTGATATATATTATACAGTCATTTGAAATTTATTTCAAATTGCTGAATTCTGTATGAAGTTTTTAAATTAAAAAGTAAACAATTATTTTATTATAGCATTTAATTCTAGAATGCTCACTTAATGCTCACTTTTGGAATGCTCATCATTAAACAATTTTCCAGTGCTAGAATAATTAGAGAAAGTTATTCAAAAACTGATTTCTGAAAGCAGTGTAGTGTATGTTTTGTATATGCAAGATTTTATTTATTAAAAGTCTTGTGTATATCCTCTGTGAGAACTTAATTCTATTTTTAGAAAATTTAATCATTCTTAAATAATTAAAAGCCTACTTATTGGAAGGAAATATTGTAATCAAAGTTTTGTTTATAAATTTTAAGAGTTGTTTTGATATTTTAAAAGTTTTGATTAGAAATTGAAATATGAATCATTGATTAAAATATTAATATATATGCTTACGACTATAAGAAATAGTGATATATTTTTATAAACTTCTAATGAGCATGTTTCAAAATGTGTGTTTTTTCCCCTTTATTTAGGTCCCAGCCCTATGTATGCAAAGAAGAAATCATTTACTGATATATGAAATTTTGCTGCCCAAATGTGAGCGCCTGAAATTTTAAATAATGTATCAATTTAAATAATGTGTGATATATATTATACAGTCATTTGAAATTTATTTCAAATTGCTGAATTCTGTATGAAGTTTTTAAATTAAAAAGTAAACAATTATTTTATTATAGCATTTAATTCTAGAATGCTCACTTAATGCTCACTTTTGGAATGCTCATCATTAAACAATTTTCCAGTGCTAGAATAATTAGAGAAAGTTATTCAAAAACTGATTTCTGAAAGCAGTGTAGTGTATGTTTTGTATATGCAAGATTTTATTTATTAAAAGTCTTGTGTATATCCTCTGTGAGAACTTAATTCTATTTTTAGAAAATTTAATCATTCTTAAATAATTAAAAGCCTACTTATTCGAAGGAAATATTGTAATCAAAGTTTTGTTTATAAATTTTAAGAGTTGTTTTGCTATTTTAAACGTTTTGATTAGAAATTGAAATATGAATTATTGATTAGAATATTAATACGCCTATAAGAAATAGTGATATATTTTTATAAACTTCTAATGAGCATGATTCAAAATGTGTATTTTTTGCCCTTTATTTAGGTCCCAGCCCTATGTATGCAAAGAAGAAATCATTTACTGATATATGAAATTTTGCTGCCCAAATGTGAGAGCCTGAAATTTTAAATAATGTATCAATTTAAATAATGTGTGATATATATTATACAGTCATTTGAAATTTATTTCAAATTGCTGAATTCTGTATGAAGTTTTTAAATTAAAAAGTAAACAATTATTTTATTATAGCATATAATTCTAGAATGCTCACTTAATGCTCACTTTTAGAATGCTCCTCATTAAATAATTTTCCAGTGCTAGAATAATTAGAGAAAGTTATTCAAAAACTGATTTCTGAAAGCAGTGTAGTGTATGTTTTGTATATGCAAGATTTTATTTATTAAAAGTCTTGTGTATATCCTCTGTGAGAACTTAATTCAATATTTAGAAAATTTAATCATTCTTAAATAATTAAAAGTCTACTTATTGGAAGGAAATATTGTAATCAAAGTTTTGTTTATAAATTTTAAGAGTTGTTTTGATATTTTAAAAGTTTTGATTAAAAATTGAAATATGAATCATTGATTCTAATGAGCATGATTCAAAATGTGTGTTTTTTCCCTTTATTTAGGTCCCAGCCCTATGTATGCAAAGAAGAAATCATTTACTGATATATGAAATTTTGCTGCCCAAATGTGAGCGCCTGAAATTTTAAATAATGTATCAATTTAAATAATGTGTGATATATATTATACAGTCATTTGAAATTTATTTCAAATTGCTGAATTCTGTATGAAGTTTTTAAATTAAAAAGTAAACAATTATTTTATTATAGCATTTAATTCTAGAATGCTCACTTAATGCTCACTTTTGGAATGCTCATTATTAAACAATTTTCCAGTGCTAGAATAATTAGAGAAAGTTATTGAAAAACTGATTTCTGAAAGCAGTGTAGTGTATGTTTTGTATATGCAAGATTTTACTTATTAAAAGTCTTGTGTATATCCTCTGTGAGAACTTAATTCAATTTTTAGAAAATTTAATCATTCTTAAATAATTAAAAGCCTACTTATTGGAAGGAAATATTGTAATCAAAGTTTTGTTCATAAATTTTAAGAGTTGTTTTGATATTTTAAAAGTTTTGAGTAGAAATTGAAATATGAATCATGGATTAAAATATTAATATATATGCTTACGCCTATAAGAAATAGTGATGTATTTTTATAAACTTCTAATGAGCATGATTCAAAATGTGTGTTTTTTCCCTTTATTTAGGTCCCAGCCCTATGTATGCAAAGAAGAAATCATTTACTGATATATGAAATTTTGCTGCCCAAATGTGAGCGCCTGAAATTCTAAATAATGTATCAATTTAAATAATGTGTAATATATATTATACAGTCATTTGAAATTTATTTCAAATTGCTGAATTCTGTATAAAGTTTTTAAATTAAAAAGTAAACAATTATTTTATTATAGCATATAATTCTAGAATGCTCACTTAATGCTCACTTTTAGAATGCTCATCATTAAATAAGTTTCCAGTGCTAGAATAATTAGAGAAATTTATTGAAAAACTGATTTCTGAAAGCAGTGTAGTGTATGTTTTGTATATGCAAGATTTTACTTATTAAAAGTCTTGTGTATATCCCCTGTGAGAACTTAATTCAATTTTTAGAAAATTTAATCATTCTTAAATAATTAAAAGCCTACTTATTCGAAGGAAATATTGTAATCAAAGTTTTGTTTCTAAATTTTAAGAGTTGTTTTGCTATTTTAAACGTTTTGATTAGAAATTGAAATATGAATCATTGATTAGAATATTAATACGCCTATAAGAAATAGTGATATATTTTTATAAACTTCTAATGAGCATGATTCAAAATGTGTGTTTTTTTCCCTTTATTTAGGTCCCAGCCCTATGTATGCAAAGAAGAAATCATTTACTGATATATGAAATTTTGCTGCCCAAATGTGAGAGCCTGAAATTTTAAATAATGTATCAATTTAAATAATGTGTGATATATATTATACAGTCATTTGAAATTTATTTCAAATTGCTGAATTCTGTATGAAGTTTTTAAATTAAAAAGTAAACAATTATTTTATTACAGCATATAATTCTAGAATGCTCACTTAATGCTCACTTAATGCTCACTTTTAGAATGCTCCTCATTAAATAATTTTCCAGTGCTAGAATAATTAGAGAAAGTTATTCAAAAACTGATTTCTGAAAGCAGTGTAGTGTATGTTTTGTATATGCAAGATTTTATTTATTAAAAGTCTTGTGTATATCCTCTGTGAAAACTTAATTCTATTTTTAGAAAATTTAATCATTCTTAAATAATTAAAAGCCTACTTATTGGAAGGAAATATTGTAATCAAAGTTTTGTTTATAAATTTTAAGAGTTGTTTTGATATTTTAAAAGTTTTGATTAGAAATTGAAATATGAATCATTGATTAAAATATTAATATATATGCTTACGACTATAAGAAATAGTGATATATTTTTATAAACTTCTAATGAACATGATTCAAAATGTGTGTTTTTTTCCCTTTATTTAGGTCCCAGCCCTTTGTATGCAAAGAAGAAATCATTTACTGATATATGAAATTTTGCTGCCCAAATGTGAGCGCCTGAAATTTTAAATAATGTATCAATTTAAATAATGTGTGATATATATTATACAGTCATTTGAAATTTATTTCAAATTGCTGAATTCTGTATGAAGTTTTTAAATTAAAAAGTAAACAATTATTTTATTATAGCATTTAATTCTAGAATGCTCACTTAATGCTCACTTTTGGAATGCTCATTATTAAACAATTTTCCAGTGCTAGAATAATTAGAGAAAGTTATTGAAAAACTGATTTCTGAAAGCAGTGTAGTGTATGTTTTGTATATGCAAGATTTTATTTATTAAAAGTCTTGTGTATATCCTCTGTGAGAACTTAATTCTATTTTTAGAAAATTTAATCATTCTTAAAGAATTAAAAGCCTACTTATTCGAAGGAAATATTGTAATCAAAGTTTTGTTTATAAATTTTAAGAGTTGTTTTGCTATTTTAAACGTTTTGATTAGAAATTGAAATATGAATTATTGATTAGAATATTAATACGCCTATAAGAAATAGTGATATATTTTTATAAACTTCTAATGAGCATGATTCAAAATGTGTATTTTTTGCCCTTTATTTAGGTCCCAGCCCTATGTATGCAAAGAAGAAATCATTTACTGATATATGAAATTTTGCTGCCCAAATGTGAGAGCCTGAAATTTTAAATAATGTATCAATTTAAATAATGTGTGATATATATTATACAGTCATTTGAAATTTATTTCAAATTGCTGAATTCTGTATGAAGTTTTTAAATTAAAAAGTAAACAATTATTTTATTATAGCATATAATTCTAGAATGCTCACTTAATGCTCACTTTTAGAATGCTCCTCATTAAATAATTTTCCAGTGCTAGAATAATTAGAGAAAGTTATTCAAAAACTGATTTCTGAAAGCAGTGTAGTGTATGTTTTGTATATGCAAGATTTTATTTATTAAAAGTCTTGTGTATATCCTCTGTGAGAACTTAATTCAATATTTAGAAAATTTAATCATTCTTAAATAATTAAAAGCCTACTTATTGGAAGGAAATATTGTAATCAAAGTTTTGTTTATAAATTTTAAGAGTTGTTTTGATATTTTAAAAGTTTTGATTAAAAATTGAAATATGAATCATTGATTCTAATGAGCATGATTCAAAATGTGTGTTTTTTCCCTTTATTTAAGTCCCAGCCCTATGTATGCAAAGAAGAAATCATTTACTGATATATGAAATTTTGCTGCCCAAATGTGAGCGCCTGAAATTTTAAATAATGTATCAATTTAAATAATGTGTGATATATATTATACAGTCATTTGAAATTTATTTCAAATTGCTGAATTCTGTATGAAGTTTTTAAATTAAAAAGTAAACAATTATTTTATTATAGCATTTAATTCTAGAATGCTCACTTAATGCTCACTTTTGGAATGCTCATTATTAAACAATTTTCCAGTGCTAGAATAATTAGAGAAAGTTATTGAAAAACTGATTTCTGAAAGCAGTGTAGTGTATGTTTTGTATATGCAAGATTTTACTTATTAAAAGTCTTGTGTATATCCTCTGTGAGAACTTAATTCAATTTTTAGAAAATTTAATCATTCTTAAATAATTAAAAGCCTACTTATTGGAAGGAAATATTGTAATCAAAGTTTTGCTCATAAATTTTAAGAGTTGTTTTGATATTTTAAAAGTTTTGAGTAGAAATTGAAATATGAATCATTGATTAAAATATTAATATATATGCTTACGCCTATAAGAAATAGTGATGTATTTTTATAAACTTCTAATGAGCATGATTCAAAATGTGTGTTTTTTCCCTTTATTTAGGTCCCAGCCCTATGTATGCAAAGAAGAAATCATTTACTGATATATGAAATTTTGCTGCCCAAATGTGAGCGCCTGAAATTTTAAATAATGTATCAATTTAAATAATGTGTAATATATATTATACAGTCATTTGAAATTTATTTCAAATTGCTGAATTCTGTATGAAGTTTTTAAATTAAAAAGTAAACAATAATTTTATTATAGCATATAATTCTAGAATGCTCACTTAATGCTCACTTTTAGAATGCTCATCATTAAATAAGTTTCCAGTGCTAGAATAATTAGAGAAATTTATTGAAAAACTGATTTCTGAAAGCAGTGTAGTGTATGTTTTGTATATGCAAGATTTTACTTATTAAAAGTCTTGTGTATATCCCCTGTGAGAACTTAATTCAATTTTTAGAAAATTTAATCATTCTTAAATAATTAAAAGCCTACTTATTCGAAGGAAATATTGTAATCAAAGTTTTGTTTCTAAATTTTAAGAGTTGTTTTGCTATTTTAAACGTTTTGATTAGAAATTGAAATATGAATCATTGATTAGAATATTAATACGCCTATAAGAAATAGTGATATATTTTTATAAACTTCTAATGAGCATGATTCAAAATGTGTATTTTTTTCCCTTTATTTAGGTCCCAGCCCTATGTATGCAAAGAAGAAATCATTTACTGATATATGAAATTTTGCTGCCCAAATGTGAGAGCCTGAAATTTTAAATAATGTATCAATTTAAATAATGTGTGATATATATTATACAGTCATTTGAAATTTATTTCAAATTGCTGAATTCTGTATGAAGTTTTTAAATTAAAAAGTAAACAATTATTTTATTACAGCATATAATTCTAGAATGCTCACTTAATGCTCACTTAATGCTCACTTTTAGAATGCTCCTCATTAAATAATTTTCCAGTGCTAGAATAATTAGAGAAAGTTATTCAAAAACTGATTTCTGAAAGCAGTGTAGTGTATGTTTTGTATATGCAAGATTTTATTTATTAAAAGTCTTGTGTATATCCTCTGTGAAAACTTAATTCTATTTTTAGAAAATTTAATCATTCTTAAATAATTAAAAGCCTACTTATTGGAAGGAAATATTGTAATCAAAGTTTTGTTTATAAATTTTAAGAGTTGTTTTGATATTTTAAAAGTTTTGATTAGAAATTGAAATATGAATAATTGATTAAAATATTAATATATATGCTTACGACTATAAGAAATAGTGATATATTTTTATAAACTTCTAATGAACATGATTCAAAATGTGTATTTTTTGCCCTTTATTTAGGTCCCAGCCCTATGTATGCAAAGAAGAAATCATTTACTGATATATGAAATTTTGCTGCCCAAATGTGAGCGCCTGAAATTTTAAATAATGTATCAATTTAAATAATGTGTGATATATATTATACAGTCATTTGAAATTTATTTCAAATTGCTGAATTCTGTATGAAGTTTTTAAATTAAAAAGTAAACAATTATTTTATTATAGCATTTAATTCTAGAATGCTCACTTAATGCTCACTTTTGGAATGCTCATTATTAAACAATTTTCCAGTGCTAGAATAATTAGAGAAAGTTATTCAAAAACTGATTTCTGAAAGCAGTGTAGTGTATGTTTTGTATATGCAAGATTTTATTTATTAAAAGTCTTGTGTATATCCTCTGTGAGAACTTAATTCTATTTTTAGAAAATTTAATCATTCTTAAATAATTAAAAGCCTACTTATTGGAAGGAAATATTGTAATCAAAGTTTTGTTTATGAATTTTAAGAGTTGTTTTGATATTTTAAAAGTTTTGATTAGAAATTGAAATATGAATCATTGATTAAAATATTAATATATATGCTTACGACTATAAGAAATAGTGATATATTTTTATAAACTTCTAATGAGCATGTTTCAAAATGTGTGTTTTTTTCCCTTTATTTAGGTCCCAGCCCTATGTATGCAAAGAAGAAATCATTTACTGATATATGAAATTTTGCTGCCCAAATGTGAGCGCCTGAAATTTTAAATAATGTATCAATTTAAATAATGTGTGATATATATTATACAGTCATTTGAAATTTATTTCAAATTGCTGAATTCTGTATGAAGTTTTTAAATTAAAAAGTAAACAATTATTTTATTATAGCATTTAATTCTAGAATGCTCACTTAATGCTCACTTTTGGAATGCTCATCATTAAACAATTTTCCAGTGCTAGAATAATTAGAGAAAGTTATTCAAAAACTGATTTCTGAAAGCAGTGTAGTGTATGTTTTGTATATGCAAGATTTTATTTATTAAAAGTCTTGTGTATATCCTCTGTGAGAACTTAATTCTATTTTTAGAAAATTTAATCATTCTTAAATAATTAAAAGCCTACTTATTCGAAGGAAATATTGTAATCAAAGTTTTGTTTATAAATTTTAAGAGTTGTTTTGATATTTTAAAAGTTTTGATTAGAAATTGAAATATGAATCATTGATTAAAATATTAATATATATGCTTACGACTATAAGAAATAGTGATATATTTTTATAAACTTCTAATGAGCATGTTTCAAAATGTGTGTTTTTTTCCCTTTATTTAGGTCCCAGCCCTATGTATGCAAAGAAGAAATCATTTACTGATATATGAAATTTTGCTGCCCAAATGTGAGCGCCTGAAATTTTAAATAATGTATCAATTTAAATAATGTGTGATATATATTATACAGTCATTTGAAATTTATTTCAAATTGCTGAATTCTGTATGAAGTTTTTAAATTAAAAAGTAAACAATTATTTTATTATAGCATTTAATTCTAGAATGCTCACTTAATGCTCACTTTTGGAATGCTCATCATTAAACAATTTTCCAGTGCTAGAATAATTAGAGAAAGTTATTCAAAAACTGATTTCTGAAAGCAGTGTAGTGTATGTTTTGTATATGCAAGATTTTATTTATTAAAAGTCTTGTGTATATCCTCTGTGAGAACTTAATTCTATTTTTAGAAAATTTAATCATTCTTAAATAATTAAAAGCCTACTTATTCGAAGGAAATATTGTAATCAAAGTTTTGTTTATAAATTTTAAGAGTTGTTTTGCTATTTTAAACGTTTTGATTAGAAATTGAAATATGAATTATTGATTAGAATATTAATACGCCTATAAGAAATAGTGATATATTTTTATAAACTTCTAATGAGCATGATTCAAAATGTGTATTTTTTGCCCTTTATTTAGGTCCCAGCCCTATGTATGCAAAGAAGAAATCATTTACTGATATATGAAATTTTGCTGCCCAAATGTGAGAGCCTGAAATTTTAAATAATGTATCAATTTAAATAATGTGTGATATATATTATACAGTCATTTGAAATTTATTTCAAATTGCTGAATTCTGTATGAAGTTTTTAAATTAAAAAGTAAACAATTATTTTATTATAGCATTTAATTCTAGAATGCTCACTTAATGCTCACTTTTGGAATGCTCATCATTAAACAATTTTCCAGTGCTAGAATAATTAGAGAAAGTTATTCAAAAACTGATTTCTGAAAGCAGTGTAGTGTATGTTTTGTATATGCAAGATTTTATTTATTAAAAGTCTTGTGTATATCCTCTGTGAGAACTTAATTCTATTTTTAGAAAATTTAATCATTCTTAAATAATTAAAAGCCTACTTATTGGAAGGAAATATTGTAATCATAGTTTTGTTTATAAATTTTAAGAGTTGTTTTGATATTTTAAAAGTTTTGATTAGAAATTGAAATATGAATCATTGATTAAAATATTAATATATATGCTTACGACTATAAGAAATAGTGATATATTTTTATAAACTTCTAATGAGCATGTTTCAAAATGTGTGTTTTTTTCCCTTTATTTAGGTCCCAGCCCTATGTATGCAAAGAAGAAATCATTTACTGATATATGAAATTTTGCTGCCCAAATGTGAGCGCCTGAAATTTTAAATAATGTATCAATTTAAATAATGTGTGATATATATTATACAGTCATTTGAAATTTATTTCAAATTGCTGAATTCTGTATGAAGTTTTTAAATTAAAAAGTAAACAATTATTTTATTATAGCATATAATTCTAGAATGCTCACTTAATGCTCACTTTTAGAATGCTCATCATTAAATAAGTTTCCAGTGCTAGAATAATTAGAGAAAGATATTGAAAAACTGATTTCTGAAAGCAGTATAGTGTATGTTTTGTATATGCAAGATTTTACTTATTAAAAGTCTTGTGTATATCCTCTGTGAGAACTTAATTCAATTTTTAGAAAATTTAATCATTCTTAAATAATTAAAAGCCTACTTATTGGAAGGAAATATTGTAATCAAAGTTTTGTTCATAAATTTTAAGAGTTGTTTTGATATTTTAAAAGTTTTGATTAGAAATTGAAATATGAATCATTGATTAAAATATTAATATATATGCTTACGCCTATAAGAAATAGTGATGTATTTTTATAAACTTCTAATGAGCATGATTCAAAATGTGTGTTTTTTCCCTTTATTTAGGTCCCAGCCCTATGTATGCAAAGAAGAAATCATTTACTGATATATGAAATTTTGCTGCCCAAATGTGAGCGCCTGAAATTTTAAATAATGTATCGTATTAAATAATGTGTAATATATATTATACAGTCATTTGAAATTTATTTCAAATTGCTGAATTCTGTATGAAGTTTTTAAATTAAAAAGTAAACAATTATTTTATTATAGCATATATTTCTAGAATGCTCACTTAATGCTCACTTTTAGAATGCTCATCATTAAATAAGTTTCCAGTGCTAGAATAATTAGAGAAAGTTATTGAAAAACTGATTTCTGAAAGCAGTGTAGTGTATGTTTTGTATATGCAAGATTTTACTTATTAAAAGTCTTGTGTATATCCCCCGTGAGAACTTAATTCAATTTTTAGAAAATTTAATCATTCTTAAATAATTAAAAGCCTACTTATTCGAAGGAAATATTGTAATCAAAGTTTTGTTTATAAATTTTAAGAGTTGTTTTGCTATTTTAAACGTTTTGATTAGAAATTGAAATATGAATCATTGATTAGAATATTAATACGCCTATAAGAAATAGTGATATATTTTTATAAACTTCTAATGAGCATGATTCAAAATGTGTATTTTTTGCCCTTTATTTAGGTCCCAGCCCTATGTATGCAAAGAAGAAATCATTTACTGATATATGAAATTTTGCTGCCCAAATGTGAGAGCCTGAAATTTTAAATAATGTATCAATTTAAATAATGTGTGATATATATTATACAGTCATTTGAAATTTATTTCAAATTGCTGAATTCTGTATGAAGTTTTTAAATTAAAATTAAACAATTATTTTATTATAGCATATAATTCTAGAATGCTCACTTAATGCTCACTTTTAGAATGCTCCTCATTAAATAACTTTCCAGTGCTAGAATAATTAGAGAAAGTTATTGAAAAACTGATTTCTGAAAGCAGTGTAGTGTATGTTTTGTATATGTAAGATTTTACTTATTAAAAGTCTTGTGTATATCCCCTGTGAGAACTTAATTCAATTTTTAGAAAATTTAATCATTCTTAAATAATTAAAAGCCTACTTATTCGAAGGAAATATTGTAATCAAAGTTTTGTTTATAAATTTTAAGAGTTGTTTTGCTATTTTAAACGTTTTGATTAGAAATTGAAATATGAATCATTGATTAGAATATTAATAAGCCTATAAGAAATAGTGATATATTTTTATAAACTTCTAATGAGCATGATTCAAAATGTGTATTTTTTGCCCTTTATTTAGGTCCCAGCCCTATGTATGCAAAGAAGAAATCATTTACTGATATATGAAATTTTGCTGCCCAAATGTGAGCGCCTGAAATTTTAAATAATGTATCAATTTAAATATTGTGTGATATATATTATACAGTCATTTGAAATTTATTTCAAATTGCTGAATTCTGTATGAAGTTTTTAAATTAAAAAGTAAACAATTATTTTATTATAGCATATAATTCTAGAATGCTCACTTAATGCTCACTTTTAGAATGCTCCTCATTGAATAATTTTCTAGTGCTAGAATAATTAGAGAAATTTATTGAAAAACTGATTTCTGAAAGCAGTGTAGTGTATGTTTTGTATATGCAAGATTTTACTTATTAAAAGTCTTGTGTATATCCTCTGTGAGAACTTAATTCAATTTTTAGAAAATTTAATCATTCTTAAATAATTAAAAGCCTACTTATTGGAAGGAAATATTGTAATCAAAGTTTTGTTCATAAATTTTAAGAGTTGTTTTGATATTTTAAAAGTTTTGATTAGAAATTGAAATATGAATCATTGATTAAAATATTAATATATATGCTTACGCCTATAAGAAATAGTGATGTATTTTTATAAACTTCTAATGAGCATGATTCAAAATGTGTGTTTTTTTCCCTTTATTTAGGTCCCAGCCCTATGTATGCAAAGAAGAAATCATTTACTGATATATGAAATTTTGCTGCCCAAATGTGAGTGCCTGAAATTTTAAATAATGTATCAATTTAAATAATGTGTAATATATATTATACAGTCATTTGAAATTTATTTCAAATTGCTGAATTCTATATGAAGTTTTTAAATTAAAAAGTAAACAATTATTTTATTATAGCATATAATTCTAGAATGCTCACTTAATGCTCACTTTTAGAATGCTCATCATTAAATAAGTTTCCAGTGCTAGAATAATTAGAGAAATTTATTGAAAAACTGATTTCTGAAAGCAGTGTAGTGTATGTTTTGTATATGCAAGATTTTACTTATTAAAAGTCTTGTGTATATCCCCTGTGAGAACTTAATTCAATTTTTAGAAAATTTAATCATTCTTAAATAATTAAAAGCCTACTTATTCGAAGGAAATATTGTAATCAAAGTTTTGTTTATAAATTTTAAGAGTTGTTTTGCTATTTTAAACGTTTTGATTAGAAATTGAAATATGAATCATTGATTAGAATATTAATACGCCTATAAGAAATAGTGATATATTTTTATAAACTTCTAATGAGCATGATTCAAAATGTGTATTTTTTGCCCTTTATTTAGGTCCCAGCCCTATGTATGCAAAGAAGAAATCATTTACTGATATATGAAATTTTGCTGCCCAAATGTGAGCGCCTGAAATTTTAAATAATGTATCAATTTAAATAATGTGTAATATATATTATACAGTCATTTGAAATTTATTTCAAATTGCTGAATTCTATATGAAGTTTTTAAATTAAAAATTAAACAATTATTTTATTATAGCATATATTTCTAGAATGCTCACTTAATGCTCACTTTTAGAATGCTCATCATTAAATAACTTTCCAGTGCTAGAATAATTAGAGAAATTTATTGAAAAACTGATTTCTGAAAGCAGTGTAGTGTATGTTTTGTATATGCAAGATTTTACTTATTAAAAGTCTTGTGTATATCCCCTGTGAGAACCTAATTCAATTTTTAGAAAATTTAATCATTCTTAAATAATTAAAAGCCTACTTATTCGAAGGAAATATTGTAATCAAAGTTTTGTTTATAAATTTTAAGAGTTGTTTTGCTATTTTAATCGTTTTGATTAGAAATTGAAATATGAATCATTGATTAGAATATTAATATATATGCTTACGCCTATAAGAAATAGTGATGTATTTTTATAAACTTCTAATGAGCATGATTCAAAATGTGTGTTTTTTCCCTTTATTTAGGTCCCAGCCCTATGTATGCAAAGAAGAAATCATTTACTGATATATGAAATTTTGCTGCCCAAATGTGAGCGCCTGAAATTTTAAATAATGTATCAATTTAAATAATGTGTGATATATATTATACAGTCATTTGAAATTTATTTCAAATTGCTGAATTCTGTATGAAGTTTTTAAATTAAAAAGTAAACAATTATTTTATTATAGCATATAATTCTAGAATGCTCACTTAATGCTCACTTAATGCTCACTTTTAGAATGCTCCTCATTAAATTATTTTCCAGTGCTAGAATAATTAGAGAAATTTATTGAAAAACTGATTTCTGAAAGCAGTGTAGTGTATGTTTTGTATATGCAAGATTTTACTTATTAAAAGTCTTGTGTATATCCCCTGTGAGAACCTAATTCAATTTTTAGAAAATTTAATCATTCTTAAATAATTAAAAGCCTACTTATTCGAAGGAAATATTGTAATCAAAGTTTTGTTTATAAATTTTAAGAGTTGTTTTGCTATTTTAAACGTTTTGATTAGAAATTGAAATATGAATTATTGATTAGAATATTAATACGCCTATAAGAAATAGTGATATATTTTTATAAACTTCTAATGAGCATGATTCAAAATGTGTATTTTTTGCCCTTTATTTAGGTCCCAGCCCTATGTATGCAAAGAAGAAATCATTTACTGATATATGAAATTTTGCTGCCCAAATGTGAGAGCCTGAAATTTTAAATAATGTATCAATTTAAATAATGTGTGATATATATTATACAGTCATTTGAAATTTATTTCAAATTGCTGAATTCTGTATGAAGTTTTTAAATTAAAAAGTAAACAATTATTTTATTATAGCATATAATTCTAGAATGCTCACTTAATGCTCACTTAATGCTCACTTTTAGAATGCTCCTCATTAAATTATTTTCCAGTGCTAGAATAATTAGAGAAAGTTATTGAAAAACTGATTTCTGAAAGCAGTGTAGTGTATGTTTTGTATATGCAAGATTTTACTTATTAAAAGTCTTGTGTATATCCTCTGTGAGAACTTAATTCAATTTTTAGAAAATTTAATCATTCTTAAATAATTAAAAGCCTACTTATTGGAAGGAAATATTGTAATCAAAGTTTTGTTCATAAATTTTAAGAGTTGTTTTGATATTTTAAAAGTTTTGATTAGAAATTGAAATATGAATCATTGATTAAAATATTAATATATATGCTTACGCCTATAAGAAATAGTGATGTATTTTTATAAACTTCTAATGAGCATGATTCAAAATGTGTGTTTTTTTCCCTTTATTTAGGTCCCAGCCCTATGTATGCAAAGAAGAAATCATTTACTGATATATGAAATTTTGCTGCCCAAATGTGAGTGCCTGAAATTTTAAATAATGTATCAATTTAAATAATGTGTAATATATATTATACAGTCATTTGAAATTTATTTCAAATTGCTGAATTCTATATGAAGTTTTTAAATTAAAAAGTAAACAATTATTTTATTATAGCATATAATTCTAGAATGCTCACTTAATGCTCACTTTTACAATGCTCATCATTAAATAAGTTTCCAGTGCTAGAATAATTAGAGAAATTTATTGAAAAACTGATTTCTGAAAGCAGTGTAGTGTATGTTTTGTATATGCAAGATTTTACTTATTAAAAGTCTTGTGTATATCCCCTGTGAGAACTTAATTCAATTTTTAGAAAATTTAATCATTCTTAAATAATTAAAAGCCTACTTATTCGAAGGAAATATTGTAATCAAAGTTTTGTTTATAAATTTTAAGAGTTGTTTTGCTATTTTAAACGTTTTGATTAGAAATTGAAATATGAATCATTGATTAGAATATTAATACGCCTATAAGAAATAGTGATATATTTTTATAAACTTCTAATGAGCATGATTCAAAATGTGTATTTTTTGCCCTTTATTTAGGTCCCAGCCCTATGTATGCAAAGAAGAAATCATTTACTGATATATGAAATTTTGCTGCCCAAATGTGAGAACCTGAAATTTTAAATAATGTATCAATTTAAATAATGTGTGATATATCTTATACAGTCATTTGAAATTTATTTCAAATTGCTGAATTCTGTATGAAGTTTTTAAATTAAAAAGTAAACAATTATTTTATTATAGCATATAATTCTAGAATGCTCACTTAATGCTCACTTAATGCTCACTTTTAGAATGCTCCTCATTAAATAAGTTTCCAGTGCTAGAATAATTAGAGAAAGTTATTTAAAAACTGATTTCTGAAAGCAGTGTAGTGTATGTTTTGTATAAGCAAGATTTTATTTATTAAAAGTCTTGTGTATATCATCTGTGAGAACTTAATTCAATTTTTAGAAAATTTAATCATTCTTAAATAATTAAAAGCCTACTTATTGGAAGGAAATATTGTAATCAAAGTTTTGTTTATAAATTTTAAGAGTTGTTTTGATATTTTAAAAGTTTTGATTAGAAATTGAAATATGAATCATTGATGAAAATATTAATATATATGCTTACGCCTATAAGAAATAGTGATATATTTTTATAAACTTCTAATGAGCATGATTCAAAATGTGTGTTTTTTCCCTTTATTTAGGTCCCAGCCCTATGTATGCAAAGAAGAAATCATTTACTGATATATGAAATTTTGCTGCCCAAATGTGAGCGCCTGAAATTTTAAATAATGTATCAATTTAAATAATGTGTAATATATATTATACAGTCATTTGAAATTTATTTCAAATTGCTGAATTCTGTATGAAGTTTTTAAATTAAAAATTAAACAATTATTTTATTATAGCATATATTTCTAGAATGCTCACTTAATGCTCACTTTTAAAATGCTCATCATTAAATAAGTTTCCAGTGCTAGAATAATTAGAGAAATTTATTGAAAAACTGATTTCTGAAAGCAGTGTAGTGTATGTTTTGTATATGCAAGATTTTACTTATTAAAAGTCTTGTGTATATCCCCTGTGAGAACCTAATTCAATTTTTAGAAAATTTAATCATTCTTAAATAATTAAAAGCCTACTTATTCGAAGGAAATATTGTAATCAAAGTTTTGTTTATAAATTTTAAGAGTTGTTTTGCTATTTTAATCGTTTTGATTAGAAATTGAAATATGAATCATTGATTAGAATATTAATATATATGCTTACGCCTATAAGAAATAGTGATGTATTTTTATAAACTTCTAATGAGCATGATTCAAAATGTGTGTTTTTTCCCTTTATTTAGGTCCCAGCCCTATGTATGCAAAGAAGAAATCATTTACTGATATATGAAATTTTGCTGCCCAAATGTGAGCGCCTGAAATTTTAAATAATGTATCAATTTAAATAATGTGTGATATATATTATACAGTCATTTGAAATTTATTTCAAATTGCTGAATTCTGTATGAAGTTTTTAAATTAAAAAGTAAACAATTATTTTATTATAGCATATAATTCTAGAATGCTCACTTAATGCTCACTTAATGCTCACTTTTAGAATGCTCCTCATTAAATTATTTTCCAGTGCTAGAATAATTAGAGAAATTTATTGAAAAACTGATTTCTGAAAGCAGTGTAGAGTATGTTTTGTATATGCAAGATTTTACTTATTAAAAGTCTTGTGTATATCCCCTGTGAGAACCTAATTCAATTTTTAGAAAATTTAATCATTCTTAAATAATTAAAAGCCTACTTATTCGAAGGAAATATTGTAATCAAAGTTTTGTTTATAAATTTTAAGAGTTGTTTTGCTATTTTAATCGTTTTTATTAGAAATTGAAATATGAATCATTGATTAGAATATTAATATATATGCTTACGCCTATAAGAAATAGTGATGTATTTTTATAAACTTCTAATGAGCATGATTCAAAATGTGTGTTTTTGCCCTTTATTTAGGTCCCAGCCCTATGTATGCAAAGAAGAAATCATTTACTGATATATGAAATTTTGCTGCCCAAATGTGAGAGCCTGAAATTTTAAATAATGTATCAATTTAAATAATGTGTGATATATATTATACAGTCATTTGAAATTTATTTCAAATTGCTGAATTCTGTATGAAGTTTTTAAATTAAAAAGTAAACAATTATTTTATTATAGCATATAATTCTAGAATGCTCACTTAATGCTCACTTAATGCTCACTTTTAGAATGCTCCTCATTAAATTATTTTCCAGTGCTAGAATAATTAGAGTAAGTTATTGAAAAACTGATTTCTGAAAGCAGTGTAGTGTATGTTTTGTATATGCAAGATTTTACTTATTAAAAGTCTTGTGTATATCCTCTGTGAGAACTTAATTCAATTTTTAGAAAATTTAATCATTCTTAAATAATTAAAAGCCTACTTATTGGAAGGAAATATTGTAATCAAAGTTTTGTTCATAAATTTTAAGAGTTGTTTTGATATTTTAAAAGTTTTGATTAGAAATTGAAATATGAATCATTGATTAAAATATTAATATATATGCTTACGCCTATAAGAAATAGTGATGTATTTTTATAAACTTCTAATGAGCATGATTCAAAATGTGTGTTTTTTTCCCTTTATTTAGGTCCCAGCCCTATGTATGCAAAGAAGAAATCATTTACTGATATATGAAATTTTGCTGCCCAAATGTGAGTGCCTGAAATTTTAAATAATGTATCAATTTAAATAATGTGTAATATATATTATACAGTCATTTGAAATTTATTTCAAATTGCTGAATTCTATATGAAGTTTTTAAATTAAAAAGTAAACAATTATTTTATTATAGCATATAATTCTAGAATGCTCACTTAATGCTCACTTTTAGAATGCTCATCATTAAATAAGTTTCCAGTGCTAGAATAATTAGAGAAATTTATTGAAAAACTGATTTCTGAAAGCAGTGTAGTGTATGTTTTGTATATGCAAGATTTTACTTATTAAAAGTCTTGTGTATATCCCCTGTGAGAACTTAATTCAATTTTTAGAAAATTTAATCATTCTTAAATAATTAAAAGCCTACTTATTCGAAGGAAATATTGTAATCAAAGTTTTGTTTATAAATTTTAAGAGTTGTTTTGCTATTTTAAACGTTTTGATTAGAAATTGAAATATGAATCATTGATTAGAATATTAATACGCCTATAAGAAATAGTGATATATTTTTATAAACTTCTAATGAGCATGATTCAAAATGTGTATTTTTTGCCCTTTATTTAGGTCCCAGCCCTATGTATGCAAAGAAGAAATCATTTACTGATATATGAAATTTTGCTGCCCAAATGTGAGAGCCTGAAATTTTAAATAATGTATCAATTTAAATAATGTGTGATATATATTATACAGTCATTTGAAATTTATTTCAAATTGCTGAATTCTGTATGAAGTTTTTAAATTAAAAAGTAAACAATTATTTTATTATAGCATATAATTCTAGAATGCTCACTTAATGCTCACTTAATGCTCACTTTTAGAATGCTCCTCATTAAATAAGTTTCCAGTGCTAGAATAATTAGAGAAAGTTATTTAAAAACTGATTTCTGAAAGCAGTGTAGTGTATGTTTTGTATAAGCAAGATTTTATTTATTAAAAGTCTTGTGTATATCATCTGTGAGAACTTGATTCAATTTTTAGAAAATTTAATCATTCTTAAATAATTAAAAGCCTACTTATTGGAAGGAAATATTGTAATCAAAGTTTTGTTTATAAATTTTAAGAGTTGTTTTGATATTTTAAAAGTTTTGATTAGAAATTGAAATATGAATCATTGATGAAAATATTAATATATATGCTTACGCCTATAAGAAATAGTGATATATTTTTATAAACTTCTAATGAGCATGATTCAAAATGTGTGTTTTTTCCCTTTATTTAGGTCCCAGCCCTATGTATGCAAAGAAGAAATCATTTACTGATATATGAAATTTTGCTGCCCAAATGTGAGCGCCTGAAATTTTAAATAATGTATCATATTAAATAATGTGTAATATATATTATACAGTCATTTGAAATTTATTTCAAATTGCTGAATTCTGTATGAAGTTTTTAAATTAAAAATTAAACAATTATTTTATTATAGCATATATTTCTAGAATGCTCACTTAATGCTCACTTTTAGAATGCTCATCATTAAATAAGTTTCCAGTGCTAGAATAATTAGAGAAATTTATTGAAAAACTGATTTCTGAAAGCAGTGTAGTGTATGTTTTGTATATGCAAGATTTTACTTATTAAAAGTCTTGTGTATATCCCCTGTGAGAACCTAATTCAATTTTTAGAAAATTTAATCATTCTTAAATAATTAAAAGCCTACTTATTCGAAGGAAATATTGTAATCAAAGTTTTGTTTATAAATTTTAAGAGTTGTTTTGCTATTTTAATCGTTTTGATTAGAAATTGAAATATGAATCATTGATTAGAATATTAATATATATGCTTACGCCTATAAGAAATAGTGATGTATTTTTATAAACTTCTAATGAGCATGATTCAAAATGTGTGTTTTTGCCCTTTATTTAGGTCCCAGCCCTATGTATGCAAAGAAGAAATCATTTACTGATATATGAAATTTTGCTGCCCAAATGTGAGAGCCTGAAATTTTAAATAATGTATCAATTTAAATAATGTGTGATATATATTATACAGTCATTTGAAATTTATTTCAAATTGCTGAATTCTGTATGAAGTTTTTAAATTAAAAAGTAAACAATTATTTTATTATAGCATATAATTCTAGAATGCTCACTTAATGCTCACTTTTAGAATGCTCCTCATTAAATTATTTTCCAGTGCTAGAATAATTAGAGAAAGTTATTGAAAAACTGATTTCTGAAAGCAGTGTAGTGTATGTTTTGTATATGCAAGATTTTACTTATTAAAAGTCTTGTGTATATCCTCTGTGAGAACTTAATTCAATTTTTAGAAAATTTAATCATTCTTAAATAATTAAAAGCCTACTTATTGGAAGGAAATATTGTAATCAAAGTTTTGTTCATAAATTTTAAGAGTTGTTTTGATATTTTAAAAGTTTTGATTAGAAATTGAAATATGAATCATTGATTAAAATATTAATATATATGCTTACGCCTATAAGAAATAGTGATGTATTTTTATAAACTTCTAATGAGCATGATTCAAAATGTGTGTTTTTTTCCCTTTATTTAGGTCCCAGCCCTATGTATGCAAAGAAGAAATCATTTACTGATATATGAAATTTTGCTGCCCAAATGTGAGTGCCTGAAATTTTAAATAATGTATCAATTTAAATAATGTGTAATATATATTATACAGTCATTTGAAATTTATTTCAAATTGCTGAATTCTATATGAAGTTTTTAAATTAAAAAGTAAACAATTATTTTATTATAGCATATAATTCTAGAATGCTCACTTAATGCTCACTTTTAGAATGCTCATCATTAAATAAGTTTCCAGTGCTAGAATAATTAGAGAAATTTATTGAAAAACTGATTTCTGAAAGCAGTGTAGTGTATGTTTTGTATATGCAAGATTTTACTTATTAAAAGTCTTGTGTATATCCCCTGTGAGAACTTAATTCAATTTTTAGAAAATTTAATCATTCTTAAATAATTAAAAGCCTACTTATTCGAAGGAAATATTGTAATCAAAGTTTTGTTTATAAATTTTAAGAGTTGTTTTGCTATTTTAAACGTTTTGATTAGAAATTGAAATATGAATCATTGATTAGAATATTAATACGCCTATAAGAAATAGTGATATATTTTTATAAACTTCTAATGAGCATGATTCAAAATGTGTATTTTTTGCCCTTTATTTAGGTCCCAGCCCTATGTATGCAAAGAAGAAATCATTTACTGATATATGAAATTTTGCTGCCCAAATGTGAGAGCCTGAAATTTTAAATAATGTATCAATTTAAATAATGTGTGATATATATTATACAGTCATTTGAAATTTATTTCAAATTGCTGAATTCTGTATGAAGTTTTTAAATTAAAAAGTAAACAATTATTTTATTATAGCATATAATTCTAGAATGCTCACTTAATGCTCACTTTTAGAATGCTCCTCATTAAATAAGTTTCCAGTGCTAGAATAATTAGAGAAAGTTATTTAAAAACTGATTTCTGAAAGCAGTGTAATGTATGTTTTGTATAAGCAAGATTTTATTTATTAAAAGTCTTGTGTATATCATCTGTGAGAACTTAATTCAATTTTTAGAAAATTTAATCATTCTTAAATAATTAAAAGCCTACTTATTGGAAGGAAATATTGTAATCAAAGTTTTGTTTATAAATTTTAAGAGTTGTTTTGATATTTTAAAAGTTTTGATTAGAAATTGAAATATGAATCATTGATGAAAATATTAATATATATGCTTACGCCTATAAGAAATAGTGATATATTTTTATAAACTTCTAATGAGCATGATTCAAAATGTGTGTTTTTTCCCTTTATTTAGGTCCCAGCCCTATGTATGCAAAGAAGAAATCATTTACTGATATATGAAATTTTGCTGCCCAAATGTGAGCGCCTGAAATTTTAAATAATGTATCAATTTAAATAATGTGTGATATATATTATACAGTCATTTGAAATTTATTTCAAATTGCTGAATTCTGTATGAAGTTTTTAAATTAAAAAGTAAACAATTATTTTATTATAGCATTTAATTCTAGAATGCTCACTTAATGCTCACTTTTGGAATGCTCATCATTAAACAATTTTCCAGTGCTAGAATAATTAGAGAAAGTTATTCAAAAACTGATTTCTGAAAGCAGTGTAGTGTATGTTTTGTATATGCAAGATTTTATTTATTAAAAGTCTTGTGTATATCCTCTGTGAGAACTTAATTCTATTTTTAGAAAATTTAATCATTCTTAAATAATTAAAAGCCTACTTATTGGAAGGAAATATTGTAATCAAAGTTTTGTTTATAAATTTTAAGAGTTGTTTTGATATTTTAAAAGTTTTGATTAGAAATTGAAATATGAATCATTGATTAAAATATTAATATATATGCTTACGACTATAAGAAATAGTGATATATTTTTATAAACTTCTAATGAGCATGATTCAAAATGTGTGTTTTTTGCCCTTTATTTAGGTCCCAGCCCTGTGTATGCAAAGAAGAAATCATTTACTGATATATGAAATTTTGCTGCCCAAATGTGAGCGCCTGAAATTTTAAATAATGTATCAATTTAAATAATGTGTGATATATATTATACAGTCATTTGAAATTTATTTCAAATTGCTGAATTCTGTATGAAGTTTTTAAATTAAAATGTAAACAATTATTTTATTATAGCATTTAATTCTAGAATGCTCACTTAATGCTCACTTTTAGAATGCTCATCATTAAATAAGTTTCCAGTGCTAGAATAATTAGAGAAATTTATTGAAAAACTGATTTCTGAAAGCAGTGTAGTGTATGTTTTGTATATGCAAGATTTTACTTATTAAAAGTCTTGTGTATATCCCCTGTGAGAACTTAATTCAATTTTTAGAAAATTTAATCATTCTTAAATAATTAAAAGCCTACTTATTCGAAGGAAATATTGTAATCAAAGTTTTGTTTATAAATTTTAAGAGTTGTTTTGATATTTTAAAAGTTTTGATTAGAAATTGAAATATGAATCATTGATTAAAATATTAATATATATGCTTACGCCTATAAGAAATAGTGATATATTTTTATAAACTTCTAATGAGCATGATTCAAAATGTGTGTTTTTTCCCTTTATTTAGGTCCCAGCCCTATGTATGCAAAGAAGAAATCATTTACTGATATATGAAATTTTGCTGCCCAGATGTGAGCGCCTGAAATTTTAAATAATGTATCAATTTAAATAATGTGTGATATATATTATACAGTCATTTGAAATTTATTTCAAATTGCTGAATTCTGTATGAAGTTTTTAAATTAAAAAGTAAACAATTATTTTATTATAGCATTTAATTCTAGAATGCTCACTTAATGCTCACTTTTGGAATGCTCATCATTAAACAATTTTCCAGTGCTAGAATAATTAGAGAAAGTTATTCAAAAACTGATTTCTGAAAGCAGTGTAGTGTATGTTTTGTATATGCAAGATTTTATTTATTAAAAGTCTTGTGTATATCCCCTGTGAGAACCTAATTCAATTTTTAGAAAATTTAATCATTCTTAAATAATTAAAAGCCTACTTATTCGAAGGAAATATTGTAATCAAAGTTTTGTTTATAAATTTTAAGAGTTGTTTTGCTATTTTAATCGTTTTGATTAGAAATTGAAATATGAATCATTGATTAGAATATTAATATATATGCTTACGCCTATAAGAAATAGTGATGTATTTTTATAAACTTCTAATGAGCATGATTCAAAATGTGTGTTTTTTCCCTTTATTTAGGTCCCAGCCCTATGTATGCAAAGAAGAAATCATTTACTGATATATGAAATTTTGCTGCCCAAATGTGAGCGCCTGAAATTTTAAATAATGTATCAATTTAAATAATGTGTGATATATATTATACAGTCATTTGAAATTTATTTCAAATTGCTGAATTCTGTATGAAGTTTTTAAATTAAAAAGTAAACAATTATTTTATTATAGCATATAATTCTAGAATGCTCACTTAATGCTCACTTAATGCTCACTTTTAGAATGCTCCTCATTAAATTATTTTCCAGTGCTAGAATAATTAGAGAAATTTATTGAAAAACTGATTTCTGAAAGCAGTGTAGTGTATGTTTTGTATATGCAAGATTTTACTTATTAAAAGTCTTGTGTATATCCCCTGTGAGAACCTAATTCAATTTTTAGAAAATTTAATCATTCTTAAATAATTAAAAGCCTACTTATTCGAAGGAAATATTGTAATCAAAGTTTTGTTTATAAATTTTAAGAGTTGTTTTGCTATTTTAATCGTTTTTATTAGAAATTGAAATATGAATCATTGATTAGAATATTAATATATATGCTTACGCCTATAAGAAATAGTGATGTATTTTTATAAACTTCTAATGAGCATGATTCAAAATGTGTGTTTTTGCCCTTTATTTAGGTCCCAGCCCTATGTATGCAAAGAAGAAATCATTTACTGATATATGAAATTTTGCTGCCCAAATGTGAGAGCCTGAAATTTTAAATAATGTATCAATTTAAATAATGTGTGATATATATTATACAGTCATTTGAAATTTATTTCAAATTGCTGAATTCTGTATGAAGTTTTTAAATTAAAAAGTAAACAATTATTTTATTATAGCATATAATTCTAGAATGCTCACTTAATGCTCACTTAATGCTCACTTTTAGAATGCTCCTCATTAAATTATTTTCCAGTGCTAGAATAATTAGAGTAAGTTATTGAAAAACTGATTTCTGAAAGCAGTGTAGTGTATGTTTTGTATATGCAAGATTTTACTTATTAAAAGTCTTGTGTATATCCTCTGTGAGAACTTAATTCAATTTTTAGAAAATTTAATCATTCTTAAATAATTAAAAGCCTACTTATTGGAAGGAAATATTGTAATCAAAGTTTTGTTCATAAATTTTAAGAGTTGTTTTGATATTTTAAAAGTTTTGATTAGAAATTGAAATATGAATCATTGATTAAAATATTAATATATATGCTTACGCCTATAAGAAATAGTGATGTATTTTTATAAACTTCTAATGAGCATGATTCAAAATGTGTGTTTTTTTCCCTTTATTTAGGTCCCAGCCCTATGTATGCAAAGAAGAAATCATTTACTGATATATGAAATTTTGCTGCCCAAATGTGAGTGCCTGAAATTTTAAATAATGTATCAATTTAAATAATGTGTAATATATATTATACAGTCATTTGAAATTTATTTCAAATTGCTGAATTCTATATGAAGTTTTTAAATTAAAAAGTAAACAATTATTTTATTATAGCATATAATTCTAGAATGCTCACTTAATGCTCACTTTTAGAATGCTCATCATTAAATAAGTTTCCAGTGCTAGAATAATTAGAGAAATTTATTGAAAAACTGATTTCTGAAAGCAGTGTAGTGTATGTTTTGTATATGCAAGATTTTACTTATTAAAAGTCTTGTGTATATCCCCTGTGAGAACTTAATTCAATTTTTAGAAAATTTAATCATTCTTAAATAATTAAAAGCCTACTTATTCGAAGGAAATATTGTAATCAAAGTTTTGTTTATAAATTTTAAGAGTTGTTTTGCTATTTTAAACGTTTTGATTAGAAATTGAAATATGAATCATTGATTAGAATATTAATACGCCTATAAGAAATAGTGATATATTTTTATAAACTTCTAATGAGCATGATTCAAAATGTGTATTTTTTGCCCTTTATTTAGGTCCCAGCCCTATGTATGCAAAGAAGAAATCATTTACTGATATATGAAATTTTGCTGCCCAAATGTGAGAGCCTGAAATTTTAAATAATGTATCAATTTAAATAATGTGTGATATATATTATACAGTCATTTGAAATTTATTTCAAATTGCTGAATTCTGTATGAAGTTTTTAAATTAAAAAGTAAACAATTATTTTATTATAGCATATAATTCTAGAATGCTCACTTAATGCTCACTTAATGCTCACTTTTAGAATGCTCCTCATTAAATAAGTTTCCAGTGCTAGAATAATTAGAGAAAGTTATTTAAAAACTGATTTCTGAAAGCAGTGTAGTGTATGTTTTGTATAAGCAAGATTTTATTTATTAAAAGTCTTGTGTATATCATCTGTGAGAACTTGATTCAATTTTTAGAAAATTTAATCATTCTTAAATAATTAAAAGCCTACTTATTGGAAGGAAATATTGTAATCAAAGTTTTGTTTATAAATTTTAAGAGTTGTTTTGATATTTTAAAAGTTTTGATTAGAAATTGAAATATGAATCATTGATGAAAATATTAATATATATGCTTACGCCTATAAGAAATAGTGATATATTTTTATAAACTTCTAATGAGCATGATTCAAAATGTGTGTTTTTTCCCTTTATTTAGGTCCCAGCCCTATGTATGCAAAGAAGAAATCATTTACTGATATATGAAATTTTGCTGCCCAAATGTGAGCGCCTGAAATTTTAAATAATGTATCATATTAAATAATGTGTAATATATATTATACAGTCATTTGAAATTTATTTCAAATTGCTGAATTCTGTATGAAGTTTTTAAATTAAAAATTAAACAATTATTTTATTATAGCATATATTTCTAGAATGCTCACTTAATGCTCACTTTTAGAATGCTCATCATTAAATAAGTTTCCAGTGCTAGAATAATTAGAGAAATTTATTGAAAAACTGATTTCTGAAAGCAGTGTAGTGTATGTTTTGTATATGCAAGATTTTACTTATTAAAAGTCTTGTGTATATCCCCTGTGAGAACCTAATTCAATTTTTAGAAAATTTAATCATTCTTAAATAATTAAAAGCCTACTTATTCGAAGGAAATATTGTAATCAAAGTTTTGTTTATAAATTTTAAGAGTTGTTTTGCTATTTTAATCGTTTTGATTAGAAATTGAAATATGAATCATTGATTAGAATATTAATATATATGCTTACGCCTATAAGAAATAGTGATGTATTTTTATAAACTTCTAATGAGCATGATTCAAAATGTGTGTTTTTGCCCTTTATTTAGGTCCCAGCCCTATGTATGCAAAGAAGAAATCATTTACTGATATATGAAATTTTGCTGCCCAAATGTGAGAGCCTGAAATTTTAAATAATGTATCAATTTAAATAATGTGTGATATATATTATACAGTCATTTGAAATTTATTTCAAATTGCTGAATTCTGTATGAAGTTTTTAAATTAAAAAGTAAACAATTATTTTATTATAGCATATAATTCTAGAATGCTCACTTAATGCTCACTTTTAGAATGCTCCTCATTAAATTATTTTCCAGTGCTAGAATAATTAGAGAAAGTTATTGAAAAACTGATTTCTGAAAGCAGTGTAGTGTATGTTTTGTATATGCAAGATTTTACTTATTAAAAGTCTTGTGTATATCCTCTGTGAGAACTTAATTCAATTTTTAGAAAATTTAATCATTCTTAAATAATTAAAAGCCTACTTATTGGAAGGAAATATTGTAATCAAAGTTTTGTTCATAAATTTTAAGAGTTGTTTTGATATTTTAAAAGTTTTGATTAGAAATTGAAATATGAATCATTGATTAAAATATTAATATATATGCTTACGCCTATAAGAAATAGTGATGTATTTTTATAAACTTCTAATGAGCATGATTCAAAATGTGTGTTTTTTTCCCTTTATTTAGGTCCCAGCCCTATGTATGCAAAGAAGAAATCATTTACTGATATATGAAATTTTGCTGCCCAAATGTGAGTGCCTGAAATTTTAAATAATGTATCAATTTAAATAATGTGTAATATATATTATACAGTCATTTGAAATTTATTTCAAATTGCTGAATTCTATATGAAGTTTTTAAATTAAAAAGTAAACAATTATTTTATTATAGCATATAATTCTAGAATGCTCACTTAATGCTCACTTTTAGAATGCTCATCATTAAATAAGTTTCCAGTGCTAGAATAATTAGAGAAATTTATTGAAAAACTGATTTCTGAAAGCAGTGTAGTGTATGTTTTGTATATGCAAGATTTTACTTATTAAAAGTCTTGTGTATATCCCCTGTGAGAACTTAATTCAATTTTTAGAAAATTTAATCATTCTTAAATAATTAAAAGCCTACTTATTCGAAGGAAATATTGTAATCAAAGTTTTGTTTATAAATTTTAAGAGTTGTATTGCTATTTTAAACGTTTTGATTAGAAATTGAAATATGAATCATTGATTAGAATATTAATACGCCTATAAGAAATAGTGATATATTTTTATAAACTTCTAATGAGCATGATTCAAAATGTGTATTTTTTGCCCTTTATTTAGGTCCCAGCCCTATGTATGCAAAGAAGAAATCATTTACTGATATATGAAATTTTGCTGCCCAAATGTGAGAGCCTGAAATTTTAAATAATGTATCAATTTAAATAATGTGTGATATATATTATACAGTCATTTGAAATTTATTTCAAATTGCTGAATTCTGTATGAAGTTTTTAAATTAAAAAGTAAACAATTATTTTATTATAGCATATAATTCTAGAATGCTCACTTAATGCTCACTTTTAGAATGCTCCTCATTAAATAAGTTTCCAGTGCTAGAATAATTAGAGAAAGTTATTTAAAAACTGATTTCTGAAAGCAGTGTAATGTATGTTTTGTATAAGCAAGATTTTATTTATTAAAAGTCTTGTGTATATCATCTGTGAGAACTTAATTCAATTTTTAGAAAATTTAATCATTCTTAAATAATTAAAAGCCTACTTATTGGAAGGAAATATTGTAATCAAAGTTTTGTTTATAAATTTTAAGAGTTGTTTTGATATTTTAAAAGTTTTGATTAGAAATTGAAATATGAATCATTGATGAAAATATTAATATATATGCTTACGCCTATAAGAAATAGTGATATATTTTTATAAACTTCTAATGAGCATGATTCAAAATGTGTGTTTTTTCCCTTTATTTAGGTCCCAGCCCTATGTATGCAAAGAAGAAATCATTTACTGATATATGAAATTTTGCTGCCCAAATGTGAGCGCCTGAAATTTTAAATAATGTATCAATTTAAATAATGTGTGATATATATTATACAGTCATTTGAAATTTATTTCAAATTGCTGAATTCTGTATGAAGTTTTTAAATTAAAAAGTAAACAATTATTTTATTATAGCATTTAATTCTAGAATGCTCACTTAATGCTCACTTTTGGAATGCTCATCATTAAACAATTTTCCAGTGCTAGAATAATTAGAGAAAGTTATTCAAAAACTGATTTCTGAAAGCAGTGTAGTGTATGTTTTGTATATGCAAGATTTTATTTATTAAAAGTCTTGTGTATATCCTCTGTGAGAACTTAATTCTATTTTTAGAAAATTTAATCATTCTTAAATAATTAAAAGCCTACTTATTGGAAGGAAATATTGTAATCAAAGTTTTGTTTATAAATTTTAAGAGTTGTTTTGATATTTTAAAAGTTTTGATTAGAAATTGAAATATGAATCATTGATTAAAATATTAATATATATGCTTACGACTATAAGAAATAGTGATATATTTTTATAAACTTCTAATGAGCATGATTCAAAATGTGTGTTTTTTGCCCTTTATTTAGGTCCCAGCCCTATGTATGCAAAGAAGAAATCATTTACTGATATATGAAATTTTGCTGCCCAAATGTGAGCGCCTGAAATTTTAAATAATGTATCAATTTAAATAATGTGTGATATATATTATACAGTCATTTGAAATTTATTTCAAATTGCTGAATTCTGTATGAAGTTTTTAAATTAAAAAGTAAACAATTATTTTATTATAGCATTTAATTCTAGAATGCTCACTTAATGCTCACTTTTGGAATGCTCATCATTAAACAATTTTCCAGTGCTAGAATAATTAGAGAAAGTTATTCAAAAACTGATTTCTGAAAGCAGTGTAGTGTATGTTTTGTATATGCAAGATTTTATTTATTAAAAGTCTTGTGTATATCCTCTGTGAGAACTTAATTCTATTTTTAGAAAATTTAATCATTCTTAAATAATTAAAAGCCTACTTATTGGAAGGAAATATTGTAATCAAAGTTTTGTTTATAAATTTTAAGAGTTGTTTTGATATTTTAAAAGTTTTGATTAGAAATTGAAATATGAATCATTGATTAAAATATTAATATATATGCTTACGACTATAAGAAATAGTGATATATTTTTATAAACTTCTAATGAGCATGATTCAAAATGTGTGTTTTTTGCCCTTTATTTAGGTCCCAGCCCTGTGTATGCAAAGAAGAAATAATTTACTGATATATGAAATTTTGCTGCCCAAATGTGAGCGCCTGAAATTTTAAATAATGTATCAATTTAAATAATGTGTGATATATATTATACAGTCATTTGAAATTTATTTCAAATTGCTGAATTCTGTATGAAGTTTTTAAATTAAAATGTAAACAATTATTTTATTATAGCATTTAATTCTAGAATGCTCACTTAATGCTCACTTTTAGAATGCTCATCATTAAATAAGTTTCCAGTGCTAGAATAATTAGAGAAATTTATTGAAAAACTGATTTCTGAAAGCAGTGTAGTGTATGTTTTGTATATGCAAGATTTTACTTATTAAAAGTCTTGTGTATATCATCTGTGAGAACTTAATTCAATTTTTAGAAAATTTAATCATTCTTAAATAATTAAAAGCCTACTTATTGGAAGGAAATATTGTAATCAAAGTTTTGTTTATAAATTTTAAGAGTTGTTTTGCTATTTTAATCGTTTTGATTAGAAATTGAAATATGAATCATTGATTAGAATATTAATATATATGCTTACGCCTATAAGAAATAGTGATGTATTTTTATAAACTTCTAATGAGCATGATTCAAAATGTGTGTTTTTGCCCTTTATTTAGGTCCCAGCCCTATGTATGCAAAGAAGAAATCATTTACTGATATATGAAATTTTGCTGCCCAAATGTGAGAGCCTGAAATTTTAAATAATGTATCAATTTAAATAATGTGTGATATATATTATACAGTCATTTGAAATTTATTTCAAATTGCTGAATTCTGTATGAAGTTTTTAAATTAAAAAGTAAACAATTATTTTATTATAGCATATAATTCTAGAATGCTCACTTAATGCTCACTTTTAGAATGCTCCTCATTAAATTATTTTCCAGTGCTAGAATAATTAGAGAAAGTTATTGAAAAACTGATTTCTGAAAGCAGTGTAGTGTATGTTTTGTATATGCAAGATTTTACTTATTAAAAGTCTTGTGTATATCCTCTGTGAGAACTTAATTCAATTTTTAGAAAATTTAATCATTCTTAAATAATTAAAAGCCTACTTATTGGAAGGAAATATTGTAATCAAAGTTTTGTTCATAAATTTTAAGAGTTGTTTTGATATTTTAAAAGTTTTGATTAGAAATTGAAATATGAATCATTGATTAAAATATTAATATATATGCTTACGCCTATAAGAAATAGTGATGTATTTTTATAAACTTCTAATGAGCATGATTCAAAATGTGTGTTTTTTTCCCTTTATTTAGGTCCCAGCCCTATGTATGCAAAGAAGAAATCATTTACTGATATATGAAATTTTGCTGCCCAAATGTGAGTGCCTGAAATTTTAAATAATGTATCAATTTAAATAATGTGTAATATATATTATACAGTCATTTGAAATTTATTTCAAATTGCTGAATTCTATATGAAGTTTTTAAATTAAAAAGTAAACAATTATTTTATTATAGCATATAATTCTAGAATGCTCACTTAATGCTCACTTTTAGAATGCTCATCATTAAATAAGTTTCCAGTGCTAGAATAATTAGAGAAATTTATTGAAAAACTGATTTCTGAAAGCAGTGTAGTGTATGTTTTGTATATGCAAGATTTTACTTATTAAAAGTCTTGTGTATATCCCCTGTGAGAACTTAATTCAATTTTTAGAAAATTTAATCATTCTTAAATAATTAAAAGCCTACTTATTCGAAGGAAATATTGTAATCAAAGTTTTGTTTATAAATTTTAAGAGTTGTTTTGCTATTTTAAACGTTTTGATTAGAAATTGAAATATGAATCATTGATTAGAATATTAATACGCCTATAAGAAATAGTGATATATTTTTATAAACTTCTAATGAGCATGATTCAAAATGTGTATTTTTTGCCCTTTATTTAGGTCCCAGCCCTATGTATGCAAAGAAGAAATCATTTACTGATATATGAAATTTTGCTGCCCAAATGTGAGAGCCTGAAATTTTAAATAATGTATCAATTTAAATAATGTGTGATATATATTATACAGTCATTTGAAATTTATTTCAAATTGCTGAATTCTGTATGAAGTTTTTAAATTAAAAAGTAAACAATTATTTTATTATAGCATATAATTCTAGAATGCTCACTTAATGCTCACTTTTAGAATGCTCCTCATTAAATAAGTTTCCAGTGCTAGAATAATTAGAGAAAGTTATTTAAAAACTGATTTCTGAAAGCAGTGTAATGTATGTTTTGTATAAGCAAGATTTTATTTATTAAAAGTCTTGTGTATATCATCTGTGAGAACTTAATTCAATTTTTAGAAAATTTAATCATTCTTAAATAATTAAAAGCCTACTTATTGGAAGGAAATATTGTAATCAAAGTTTTGTTTATAAATTTTAAGAGTTGTTTTGATATTTTAAAAGTTTTGATTAGAAATTGAAATATGAATCATTGATGAAAATATTAATATATATGCTTACGCCTATAAGAAATAGTGATATATTTTTATAAACTTCTAATGAGCATGATTCAAAATGTGTGTTTTTTCCCTTTATTTAGGTCCCAGCCCTATGTATGCAAAGAAGAAATCATTTACTGATATATGAAATTTTGCTGCCCAAATGTGAGCGCCTGAAATTTTAAATAATGTATCAATTTAAATAATGTGTGATATATATTATACAGTCATTTGAAATTTATTTCAAATTGCTGAATTCTGTATGAAGTTTTTAAATTAAAAAGTAAACAATTATTTTATTATAGCATTTAATTCTAGAATGCTCACTTAATGCTCACTTTTGGAATGCTCATCATTAAACAATTTTCCAGTGCTAGAATAATTAGAGAAAGTTATTCAAAAACTGATTTCTGAAAGCAGTGTAGTGTATGTTTTGTATATGCAAGATTTTATTTATTAAAAGTCTTGTGTATATCCTCTGTGAGAACTTAATTCTATTTTTAGAAAATTTAATCATTCTTAAATAATTAAAAGCCTACTTATTGGAAGGAAATATTGTAATCAAAGTTTTGTTTATAAATTTTAAGAGTTGTTTTGATATTTTAAAAGTTTTGATTAGAAATTGAAATATGAATCATTGATTAAAATATTAATATATATGCTTACGACTATAAGAAATAGTGATATATTTTTATAAACTTCTAATGAGCATGATTCAAAATGTGTGTTTTTTGCCCTTTATTTAGGTCCCAGCCCTGTGTATGCAAAGAAGAAATCATTTACTGATATATGAAATTTTGCTGCCCAAATGTGAGCGCCTGAAATTTTAAATAATGTATCAATTTAAATAATGTGTGATATATATTATACAGTCATTTGAAATTTATTTCAAATTGCTGAATTCTGTATGAAGTTTTTAAATTAAAATGTAAACAATTATTTTATTATAGCATTTAATTCTAGAATGCTCACTTAATGCTCACTTTTAGAATGCTCATCATTAAATAAGTTTCCAGTGCTAGAATAATTAGAGAAATTTATTGAAAAACTGATTTCTGAAAGCAGTGTAGTGTATGTTTTGTATATGCAAGATTTTACTTATTAAAAGTCTTGTGTATATCCCCTGTGAGAACTTAATTCAATTTTTAGAAAATTTAATCATTCTTAAATAATTAAAAGCCTACTTATTCGAAGGAAATATTGTAATCAAAGTTTTGTTTATAAATTTTAAGAGTTGTTTTGCTATTTTAAACGTTTTGATTAGAAATTGAAATATGAATCATTGATTAGAATATTAATACGCCTATAAGAAATAGTGATATATTTTTATAAACTTCTAATGAGCATGATTCAAAATGTGTATTTTTTGCCCTTTATTTAGGTCCCAGCCCTATGTATGCAAAGAAGAAATCATTTACTGATATATGAAATTTTGCTGCCCAAATGTGAGAGCCTGAAATTTTAAATAATGTATCAATTTAAATAATGTGTGATATATATTATACAGTCATTTGAAATTTATTTCAAATTGCTGAATTCTGTATGAAGTTTTTAAATTAAAAAGTAAACAATTATTTTATTATAGCATATAATTCTAGAATGCTCACTTAATGCTCACTTAATGCTCACTTTTAGAATGCTCCTCATTAAATAAGTTTCCAGTGCTAGAATAATTAGAGAAAGTTATTTAAAAACTGATTTCTGAAAGCAGTGTAGTGTATGTTTTGTATATGCAAGATTTTACTTATTAAAAGTCTTGTGTATATCCCCTGTGAGAACTTAATTCAATTTTTAGAAAATTTAATCATTCTTAAATAATTAAAAGCCTACTTATTGGAAGGAAATATTGTAATCAAAGTTTTGTTTATAAATTTTAAGAGTTGTTTTGCTATTTTAAACGTTTTGATTAGAAATTGAAATATGAATCATTGATTAGAATATTAATACGCCTATAAGAAATAGTGATATATTTTTATAAACTTCTAATGAGCATGATTCAAAATGTGTATTTTTTGCCCTTTATTTAGGTCCCAGCCCTATGTATGCAAAGAAGAAATCATTTACTGATATATGAAATTTTGCTGCCCAAATGTGAGTGCCTGAAATTTTAAATAATGTATCAATTTAAATAATGTGTAATATATATTATACAGTCATTTGAAATTTATTTCAAATTGCTGAATTCTATATGAAGTTTTTAAATTAAAAAGTAAACAATTATTTTATTATAGCATATAATTCTAGAATGCTCACTTAATGCTCACTTTTAGAATGCTCATCATTAAATAAGTTTCCAGTGCTAGAATAATTAGAGAAATTTATTGAAAAACTGATTTCTGAAAGCAGTGTAGTGTATGTTTTGTATATGCAAGATTTTACTTATTAAAAGTCTTGTGTATATCCCCTGTGAGAACTTAATTCAATTTTTAGAAAATTTAATCATTCTTAAATAATTAAAAGCCTACTTATTCGAAGGAAATATTGTAATCAAAGTTTTGTTTATAAATTTTAAGAGTTGTTTTGCTATTTTAAACGTTTTGATTAGAAATTGAAATATGAATCATTGATTAGAATATTAATACGCCTATAAGAAATAGTGATATATTTTTATAAACTTCTAATGAGCATGATTCAAAATGTGTATTTTTTGCCCTTTATTTAGGTCCCAGCCCTATGTATGCAAAGAAGAAATCATTTACTGATATATGAAATTTTGCTGCCCAAATGTGAGAGCCTGAAATTTTAAATAATGTATCAATTTAAATAATGTGTGATATATATTATACAGTCATTTGAAATTTATTTCAAATTGCTGAATTCTGTATGAAGTTTTTAAATTAAAAAGTAAACAATTATTTTATTATAGCATATAATTCTAGAATGCTCACTTAATGCTCACTTTTAGAATGCTCCTCATTAAATAAGTTTCCAGTGCTAGAATAATTAGAGAAAGTTATTTAAAAACTGATTTCTGAAAGCAGTGTAATGTATGTTTTGTATAAGCAAGATTTTATTTATTAAAAGTCTTGTGTATATCATCTGTGAGAACTTAATTCAATTTTTAGAAAATTTAATCATTCTTAAATAATTAAAAGCCTACTTATTGGAAGGAAATATTGTAATCAAAGTTTTGTTTATAAATTTTAAGAGTTGTTTTGATATTTTAAAAGTTTTGATTAGAAATTGAAATATGAATCATTGATGAAAATATTAATATATATGCTTACGCCTATAAGAAATAGTGATATATTTTTATAAACTTCTAATGAGCATGATTCAAAATGTGTGTTTTTTCCCTTTATTTAGGTCCCAGCCCTATGTATGCAAAGAAGAAATCATTTACTGATATATGAAATTTTGCTGCCCAAATGTGAGCGCCTGAAATTTTAAATAATGTATCAATTTAAATAATGTGTGATATATATTATACAGTCATTTGAAATTTATTTCAAATTGCTGAATTCTGTATGAAGTTTTTAAATTAAAAAGTAAACAATTATTTTATTATAGCATTTAATTCTAGAATGCTCACTTAATGCTCACTTTTGGAATGCTCATCATTAAACAATTTTCCAGTGCTAGAATAATTAGAGAAAGTTATTCAAAAACTGATTTCTGAAAGCAGTGTAGTGTATGTTTTGTATATGCAAGATTTTATTTATTAAAAGTCTTGTGTATATCCTCTGTGAGAACTTAATTCTATTTTTAGAAAATTTAATCATTCTTAAATAATTAAAAGCCTACTTATTGGAAGGAAATATTGTAATCAAAGTTTTGTTTATAAATTTTAAGAGTTGTTTTGATATTTTAAAAGTTTTGATTAGAAATTGAAATATGAATCATTGATTAAAATATTAATATATATGCTTACGACTATAAGAAATAGTGATATATTTTTATAAACTTCTAATGAGCATGATTCAAAATGTGTGTTTTTTGCCCTTTATTTAGGTCCCAGCCCTGTGTATGCAAAGAAGAAATCATTTACTGATATATGAAATTTTGCTGCCCAAATGTGAGCGCCTGAAATTTTAAATAATGTATCAATTTAAATAATGTGTGATATATATTATACAGTCATTTGAAATTTATTTCAAATTGCTGAATTCTGTATGAAGTTTTTAAATTAAAATGTAAACAATTATTTTATTATAGCATTTAATTCTAGAATGCTCACTTAATGCTCACTTTTAGAATGCTCATCATTAAATAAGTTTCCAGTGCTAGAATAATTAGAGAAATTTATTGAAAAACTGATTTCTGAAAGCAGTGTAGTGTATGTTTTGTATATGCAAGATTTTACTTATTAAAAGTCTTGTGTATATCCCCTGTGAGAACTTAATTCAATTTTTAGAAAATTTAATCATTCTTAAATAATTAAAAGCCTACTTATTCGAAGGAAATATTGTAATCAAAGTTTTGTTTATAAATTTTAAGAGTTGTTTTGCTATTTTAAACGTTTTGATTAGAAATTGAAATATGAATCATTGATTAGAATATTAATACGCCTATAAGAAATAGTGATATATTTTTATAAACTTCTAATGAGCATGATTCAAAATGTGTATTTTTTGCCCTTTATTTAGGTCCCAGCCCTATGTATGCAAAGAAGAAATCATTTACTGATATATGAAATTTTGCTGCCCAAATGTGAGAGCCTGAAATTTTAAATAATGTATCAATTTAAATAATGTGTGATATATATTATACAGTCATTTGAAATTTATTTCAAATTGCTGAATTCTGTATGAAGTTTTTAAATTAAAAAGTAAACAATTATTTTATTATAGCATATAATTCTAGAATGCTCACTTAATGCTCACTTAATGCTCACTTTTAGAATGCTCCTCATTAAATAAGTTTCCAGTGCTAGAATAATTAGAGAAAGTTATTTAAAAACTGATTTCTGAAAGCAGTGTAGTGTATGTTTTGTATAAGCAAGATTTTATTTATTAAAAGTCTTGTGTATATCCTCTGTGAGAACTTAATTCAATTTTTAGAAAATTTAATCATTCTTAAATAATTAAAAGCCTACTTATTGGAAGGAAATATTGTAATCAAAGTTTTGTTTATAAATTTTAAGAGTTGTTTTGATATTTTAAAAGTTTTGATTAGAAATTGAAATATGAATCATTGATGAAAATATTAATATATATGCTTACGCCTATAAGAAATAGTGATATATTTTTATAAACTTCTAATGAGCATGATTCAAAATGTGTGTTTTTTCCCTTTATTTAGGTCCCAGCCCTATGTATGCAAAGAAGAAATCATTTACTGATATATGAAATTTTGCTGCCCAAATGTGAGCGCCTGAAATTTTAAATAATGTATCAATTTAAATAATGTGTGATATATATTATACAGTCATTTGAAATTTATTTCAAATTGCTGAATTCTGTATGAAGTTTTTAAATTAAAAAGTAAACAATTATTTTATTATAGCATTTAATTCTAGAATGCTCACTTAATGCTCACTTTTGGAATGCTCATCATTAAACAATTTTCCAGTGCTAGAATAATTAGAGAAAGTTATTCAAAAACTGATTTCTGAAAGCAGTGTAGTGTATGTTTTGTATATGCAAGATTTTATTTATTAAAAGTCTTGTGTATATCCTCTGTGAGAACTTAATTCTATTTTTAGAAAATTTAATCATTCTTAAATAATTAAAAGCCTACTTATTGGAAGGAAATATTGTAATCAAAGTTTTGTTTATAAATTTTAAGAGTTGTTTTGATATTTTAAAAGTTTTGATTAGAAATTGAAATATGAATCATTGATTAAAATATTAATATATATGCTTACGACTATAAGAAATAGTGATATATTTTTATAAACTTCTAATGAGCATGATTCAAAATGTGTGTTTTTTGCCCTTTATTTAGGTCCCAGCCCTGTGTATGCAAAGAAGAAATCATTTACTGATATATGAAATTTTGCTGCCCAAATGTGAGCGCCTGAAATTTTAAATAATGTATCAATTTAAATAATGTGTGATATATATTATACAGTCATTTGAAATTTATTTCAAATTGCTGAATTCTGTATGAAGTTTTTAAATTAAAATGTAAACAATTATTTTATTATAGCATTTAATTCTAGAATGGTCACTTAATGCTCACTTTTGGAATGCTCATCATTAAACAATTTTCCAGTGCTAGAATAATTAGAGAAAGTTATTCAAAAACTGATTTCTGAAAGCAGTGTAGTGTATGTTTTGTATATGCAAGATTGTATTTATTAAAAGTCTTGTGTATATCCTCTGTGAGAACTTAATTCTATTTTTAGAAAATTTAATCATTCTTAAATAATTAAAAGCCTACTTATTGGAAGGAAATATTGTAATCAAAGTTTTGTTTATAAATTTTAAGAGTTGTTTTGATATTTTAAAAGTTTTGATTAGAAATTGAAATATGAATCATTGATTAAAATATTAATATATATGCTTACGACTATAAGAAATAGTGATATATTTTTATAAACTTCTAATGAACATGATTCAAAATGTGTGTTTTTTTCCCTTTATTTAGGTCCCAGCCCTATGTATGCAAAGAAGAAATCATTTACTGATATATGAAATTTTGCTGCCCAAATGTGAGCGCCTGAAATTTTAAATAATGTATCAATTTAAATAATGTGTAATATATATTATACAGTCATTTGAAATTTATTTCAAATTGCTGAATTCTGTATGAAGTTTTTAAATTAAAAAGTAAACAATTATTTTATTATAGCATATAATTCTAGAATGCTCACTTAATGCTCACTTTTAGAATGGTCATCATTAAATAACTTTCCAGTGCTAGAATAATTAGAGAAATTTATTCAAAAACTGATTTCTGAAAGCATTGTAGTGTATGTTTTGTATATGCAAGATTTTACTTATTAAAAGTCTTGTGTATATCCTCTGTGAGAACTTAATTCAATTTTTAGAAAATTTAATCATTCTTAAATAATTAAAAGCCTACTTATTCGAAGGAAATATTGTAATCAAAGTTTTGTTTATAAATTTTAAGAGTTGTTTTGCTATTTTAAACGTTTTGATTAGAAATTGAAATATGAATCATTGATTAGAATATTAATACGCCTATAAGAAATAGTGATATATTTTTATAAACTTCTAATGAGCATGATTCAAAATGTGTATTTTTTGCCCTTTATTTAGGTCCCAGCCCTATGTATGCAAAGAAGAAATCATTTACTGATATATGAAATTTTGCTGCCCAAATGTGAGCGCCTGAAATTTTAAATAATGTATCAATTTAAATATTGTGTGATATATATTATACAGTCATTTGAAATTTATTTCAAATTGCTGAATTCTGTATGAAGTTTTTAAATTAAAAAGTAAACAATTATTTTATTATAGCATATAATTCTAGAATGCTCACTTAATGCTCACTTTTTGAATGCTCATCATTGAATACTTTTCTAGTGCTAGAATAATTAGAGAAATTTATTGAAAAACTGATTTCTGAAAGCAGTGTAGTGTATGTTTTGTATATGCAAGATTTTACTTATTAAAAGTCTTGTGTATATCCCCTGTAAGAACTTAATTCAATTTTTAGAAAATTTAATCATTCTTAAATAATTAAAAGCCTACTTATTCGAAGGAAATATTGTAATCAAAGTTTTGTTTATAAATTTTAAGAGTTGTTTTGCTATTTTAAACGTTTTGATTAGAAACTGAAATATGAATCATTGATTAGAATATTAATACGCCTATAAGAAATAGTGATATATTTTTATAAACTTCTAATGAGCATGATTCAAAATGTGTATTTTTTGCCCTTTATTTAGGTCCCAGCCCTATGTATGCAAAGAAGAAATCATTTACTGATATATGAAATTTTGCTGCCCAAATGTGAGAGCCTGAAATTTTAAATAATGTATCAATTTAAATAATGTGTGATATATATTATACAGTCATTTGAAATTTATTTCAAATTGCTGAATTCTGTATGAAGTTTTTAAATTAAAAAGTAAACAATTATTTTATTATAGCATATAATTCTAGAATGCTCACTTAATGCTCACTTAATGCTCACTTTTAGAATGCTCCTCATTAAATAAGTTTCCAGTGCTAGAATAATTAGAGAAAGTTATTCAAAAACTGATTTCTGAAAGCAGTGTAGTGTATGTTTTGTATATGCAAGATTTTACTTATTAAAAGTCTTGTGTATATCCTCTGTGAGAACTTAATTCAATTTTTAGAAAATTTAATCATTCTTAAATAATTAAAAGCCTACTTATTCGAAGGAAATATTGTAATCAAAGTTTTGTTTATAAATTTTAAGAGTTGTTTTGCTATTTTAAACGTTTTGATTAGAAATTGAAATATGAATCATTGATTAGAATATTAATATATATGCTTACGCCTATAAGAAATAGTGATGTATTTTTATAAACTTCTAATGAGCATGATTCAAAATGTGTGTTTTTTCCCTTTATTTAGGTCCCAGCCCTATGTATGCAAAGAAGAAATCATTTACTGATATATGAAATTTTGCTGCCCAAATGTGAGCGCCTGAAATTTTAAATAATGTATCAATTTAAATAATGTGTGATATATATTATACAGTCATTTGAAATTTATTTCAAATTGCTGAATTCTGTATGAAGTTTTTAAATTAAAAAGTAAACAATTATTTTATTATAGCATTTAATTCTAGAATGCTCACTTAATGCTCACTTTTGGAATGCTCATCATTAAACAATTTTCCAGTGCTAGAATAATTAGAGAAAGTTATTCAAAAACTGATTTCTGAAAGCAGTGTAGTGTATGTTTTGTATATGCAAGATTTTACTTATTAAAAGTCTTGTGTATATCCTCTGTGAGAACTTAATTCAATTTTTAGAAAATTTAATCATTCTTAAATAATTAAAAGCCTACTTATTGGAAGGAAATATTGTAATCAAAGTTTTGTTTATAAATTTTAAGAGTTGTTTTGCTATTTTAAACGTTTTGATTAGAAACTGAAATATGAATCATTGATTAGAATATTAATACGCCTATAAGAAATAGTGATATATTTTTATAAACTTCTAATGAGCATGATTCAAAATGTGTATTTTTTGCCCTTTATTTAGGTCCCAGCCCTATGTATGCAAAGAAGAAATCATTTACTGATATATGAAATTTTGCTGCCCAAATGTGAGAGCCTGAAATTTTAAATAATGTATCAATTTAAATAATGTGTGATATATATTATACAGTCATTTGAAATTTATTTCAAATTGCTGAATTCTGTATGAAGTTTTTAAATTAAAAAGTAAACAATTATTTTATTATAGCATATAATTCTAGAATGCTCACTTAATGCTCACTTAATGCTCACTTTTAGAATGCTCCTCATTAAATAAGTTTCCAGTGCTAGAATAATTAGAGAAAGTTATTCAAAAACTGATTTCTGAAAGCAGTGTAGTGTATGTTTTGTATATGCAAGATTTTACTTATTAAAAGTCTTGTGTATATCCTCTGTGAGAACTTAATTCAATTTTTAGAAAATTTAATCATTCTTAAATAATTAAAAGCCTACTTATTCGAAGGAAATATTGTAATCAAAGTTTTGTTTATAAATTTTAAGAGTTGTTTTGCTATTTTAAACGTTTTGATTAGAAATTGAAATATGAATCATTGATTAGAATATTAATATATATGCTTACGCCTATAAGAAATAGTGATGTATTTTTATAAACTTCTAATGAGCATGATTCAAAATGTGTGTTTTTTCCCTTTATTTAGGTCCCAGCCCTATGTATGCAAAGAAGAAATCATTTACTGATATATGAAATTTTGCTGCCCAAATGTGAGCGCCTGAAATTTTAAATAATGTATCAATTTAAATAATGTGTGATATATATTATACAGTCATTTGAAATTTATTTCAAATTGCTGAATTCTGTATGAAGTTTTTAAATTAAAAAGTAAACAATTATTTTATTATAGCATTTAATTCTAGAATGCTCACTTAATGCTCACTTTTGGAATGCTCATCATTAAACAATTTTCCAGTGCTAGAATAATTAGAGAAAGTTATTCAAAAACTGATTTCTGAAAGCAGTGTAGTGTATGTTTTGTATATGCAAGATTTTACTTATTAAAAGTCTTGTGTATATCCTCTGTGAGAACTTAATTCAATTTTTAGAAAATTTAATCATTCTTAAATAATTAAAAGCCTACTTATTGGAAGGAAATATTGTAATCAAAGTTTTGTTCATAAATTTTAAGAGTTGTTTTGATATTTTAAAAGTTTTGATTAGAAATTGAAATATGAATCATTGATTAAAATATTAATATATATGCTTACGCCTATAAGAAATAGTGATGTATTTTTATAAACTTCTAATGAGCATGATTCAAAATGTGTGTTTTTTCCCTTTATTTAGGTCCCAGCCCTATGTATGCAAAGAAGAATTCATTTACTGATATATGAAATTTTGCTGCCCAAATGTGAGCGCCTGAAATTTTAAATAATGTATCAATTTAAATAATGTGTAATATATAATATACAGTCATTTGAAATTTATTTCAAATTGCTGAATTCTGTATGAAGTTTTTAAATTAAAAAGTAAACAATTATTTTATTATAGCATATATTTCTAGAATGCTCACTTAATGCTCACTTTTAGAGTGCTCATCATTAAATAAGTTTCCAGTGCTAGAATAATTAGAGAAATTTATTGAAAAACTGATTTTTGAAAGCAGTGTAGTGTATGTTTTGTATATGCAAGATTTTACTTATTAAAAGTCTTGTGTATATCCCCTGTGAGAACTTAATTCAATTTTTAGAAAATTTAATCATTCTTAAATAATTAAAAGCCTACTTATTCGAAGGAAATATTGTAATCAAAGTTTTGTTTATAAATTTTAAGAGTTGTTTTGCTATTTTAAAGGTTTTGATTAGAAACTGAAATATGAATCATTGATTAGAATATTAATACGCCTATAAGAAATAGTGATATATTTTTATAAACTTCTAATGAGCATGATTCAAAATGTGTATTTTTTGCCCTTTATTTAGGTCCCAGCCCTATGTATGCAAAGAAGAAATCATTTACTGATATATGAAATTTTGCTGCCCAAATGTGAGAGCCTGAAATTTTAAATAATGTATCAATTTAAATAATGTGTGATATATATTATACAGTCATTTGAAATTTATTTCAAATTGCTGAATTCTGTATGAAGTTTTTAAATTAAAAAGTAAACAATTATTTTATTATAGCATATAATTCTAGAATGCTCACTTAATGCTCACTTAATGCTCACTTTTAGAATGCTCCTCATTAAATTATTTTCCAGTGCTAGAATAATTAGAGAAAGTTATTGAAAAACTGATTTCTGAAAGCAGTGTAGTGTATGTTTTGTATATGCAAGATTTTACTTATTAAAAGTCTTGTGTATATCCTCTGTGAGAACTTAATTCAATTTTTAGAAAATTTAATCATTCTTAAATAATTAAAAGCCTACTTATTGGAAGGAAATATTGTAATCAAAGTTTTGTTCATAAATTTTAAGAGTTGTTTTGATATTTTAAAAGTTTTGATTAGAAATTGAAATATGAATCATTGATTAAAATATTAATATATATGCTTACGCCTATAAGAAATAGTGATGTATTTTTATAAACTTCTAATGAGCATGATTCAAAATGTGTGTTTTTTCCCTTTATTTAGGTCCCAGCCCTATGTATGCAAAGAAGAAATCATTTACTGATATATGAAATTTTGCTGCCCAAATGTGAGTGCCTGAAATTTTAAATAATGTATCAATTTAAATAATGTGTAATATATATTATACAGTCATTTGAAATTTATTTCAAATTGCTGAATTCTATATGAAGTTTTTAAATTAAAAAGTAAACAATTATTTTATTATAGCATATAATTCTAGAATGCTCACTTAATGCTCACTTTTAGAATGCTCATCATTAAATAAGTTTCCAGTGCTAGAATAATTAGAGAAATTTATTGAAAAACTGATTTCTGAAAGCAGTGTAGTGTATGTTTTGTATATGCAAGATTTTACTTATTAAAAGTCTTGTGTATATCCCCTGTGAGAACTTAATTCAATTTTTAGAAAATTTAATCATTCTTAAATAATTAAAAGCCTACTTATTCGAAGGAAATATTGTAATCAAAGTTTAGTTTATAAATTTTAAGAGTTGTTTTGCTATTTTAAACGTTTTGATTAGAAATTGAAATATGAATCATTGATTAGAATATTAATATATATGCTTACGCCTATAAGAAATAGTGATGTATTTTTATAAACTTCTAATGAGCATGATTCAAAATGTGTGTTTTTTCCCTTTATTTAGGTCCCAGCCCTATGTATGCAAAGAAGAAATCATTTACTGATATATGAAATTTTGCTGCCCAAATGTGAGCGCCTGAAATTTTAAATAATGTATCAATTTAAATAATGTGTGATATATATTATACAGTCATTTGAAATTTATTTCAAATTGCTGAATTCTGTATGAAGTTTTTAAATTAAAAAGTAAACAATTATTTTATTATAGCATTTAATTCTAGAATGCTCACTTAATGCTCACTTTTGGAATGCTCATCATTAAACAATTTTCCAGTGCTAGAATAATTAGAGAAAGTTATTCAAAAACTGATTTCTGAAAGCAGTGTAGTGTATGTTTTGTATATGCAAGATTTTACTTATTAAAAGTCTTGTGTATATCCTCTGTGAGAACTTAATTCAATTTTTAGAAAATTTAATCATTCTTAAATAATTAAAAGCCTACTTATTGGAAGGAAATATTGTAATCAAAGTTTTGTTTATAAATTTTAAGAGTTGTTTTGCTATTTTAAACGTTTTGATTAGAAACTGAAATATGAATCATTGATTAGAATATTAATACGCCTATAAGAAATAGTGATATATTTTTATAAACTTCTAATGAGCATGATTCAAAATGTGTATTTTTTGCCCTTTATTTAGGTCCCAGCCCTATGTATGCAAAGAAGAAATCATTTACTGATATATGAAATTTTGCTGCCCAAATGTGAGAGCCTGAAATTTTAAATAATGTATCAATTTAAATAATGTGTGATATATATTATACAGTCATTTGAAATTTATTTCAAATTGCTGAATTCTGTATGAAGTTTTTAAATTAAAAAGTAAACAATTATTTTATTATAGCATATAATTCTAGAATGCTCACTTAATGCTCACTTAATGCTCACTTTTAGAATGCTCCTCATTAAATAAGTTTCCAGTGCTAGAATAATTAGAGAAAGTTATTCAAAAACTGATTTCTGAAAGCAGTGTAGTGTATGTTTTGTATATGCAAGATTTTACTTATTAAAAGTCTTGTGTATATCCTCTGTGAGAACTTAATTCAATTTTTAGAAAATTTAATCATTCTTAAATAATTAAAAGCCTACTTATTCGAAGGAAATATTGTAATCAAAGTTTTGTTTATAAATTTTAAGAGTTGTTTTGCTATTTTAAACGTTTTGATTAGAAATTGAAATATGAATCATTGATTAGAATATTAATATATATGCTTACGCCTATAAGAAATAGTGATGTATTTTTATAAACTTCTAATGAGCATGATTCAAAATGTGTGTTTTTTCCCTTTATTTAGGTCCCAGCCCTATGTATGCAAAGAAGAAATCATTTACTGATATATGAAATTTTGCTGCCCAAATGTGAGCGCCTGAAATTTTAAATAATGTATCAATTTAAATAATGTGTGATATATATTATACAGTCATTTGAAATTTATTTCAAATTGCTGAATTCTGTATGAAGTTTTTAAATTAAAAAGTAAACAATTATTTTATTATAGCATTTAATTCTAGAATGCTCACTTAATGCTCACTTTTGGAATGCTCATCATTAAACAATTTTCCAGTGCTAGAATAATTAGAGAAAGTTATTCAAAAACTGATTTCTGAAAGCAGTGTAGTGTATGTTTTGTATATGCAAGATTTTACTTATTAAAAGTCTTGTGTATATCCTCTGTGAGAACTTAATTCAATTTTTAGAAAATTTAATCATTCTTAAATAATTAAAAGCCTACTTATTGGAAGGAAATATTGTAATCAAAGTTTTGTTCATAAATTTTAAGAGTTGTTTTGATATTTTAAAAGTTTTGATTAGAAATTTAAATATGAATCATTGATTAAAATATTAATATATATGCTTACGCCTATAAGAAATAGTGATGTATTTTTATAAACTTCTAATGAGCATGATTCAAAATGTGTGTTTTTTCCCTTTATTTAGGTCCCAGCCCTATGTATGCAAAGAAGAATTCATTTACTGATATATGAAATTTTGCTGCCCAAATGTGAGCGCCTGAAATTTTAAATAATGTATCAATTTAAATAATGTGTAATATATAATATACAGTCATTTGAAATTTATTTCAAATTGCTGAATTCTGTATGAAGTTTTTAAATTAAAAAGTAAACAATTATTTTATTATAGCATATATTTCTAGAATGCTCACTTAATGCTCACTTTTAGAGTGCTCATCATTAAATAAGTTTCCAGTGCTAGAATAATTAGAGAAATTTATTGAAAAACTGATTTTTGAAAGCAGTGTAGTGTATGTTTTGTATATGCAAGATTTTACTTATTAAAAGTCTTGTGTATATCCCCTGTGAGAACTTAATTCAATTTTTAGAAAATTTAATCATTCTTAAATAATTAAAAGCCTACTTATTCGAAGGAAATATTGTAATCAAAGTTTTGTTTATAAATTTTAAGAGTTGTTTTGCTATTTTAAACGTTTTGATTAGAAACTGAAATATGAATCATTGATTAGAATATTAATACGCCTATAAGAAATAGTGATATATTTTTATAAACTTCTAATGAGCATGATTCAAAATGTGTATTTTTTGCCCTTTATTTAGGTCCCAGCCCTATGTATGCAAAGAAGAAATCATTTACTGATATATGAAATTTTGCTGCCCAAATGTGAGAGCCTGAAATTTTAAATAATGTATCAATTTAAATAATGTGTGATATATATTATACAGTCATTTGAAATTTATTTCAAATTGCTGAATTCTGTATGAAGTTTTTAAATTAAAAAGTAAACAATTATTTTATTATAGCATATAATTCTAGAATGCTCACTTAATGCTCACTTTTAGAATGCTCCTCATTAAATTATTTTCCAGTGCTAGAATAATTAGAGAAAGTTATTGAAAAACTGATTTCTGAAAGCAGTGTAGTGTATGTTTTGTATATGCAAGATTTTACTTATTAAAAGTCTTGTGTATATCCTCTGTGAGAACTTAATTCAATTTTTAGAAAATTTAATCATTCTTAAATAATTAAAAGCCTACTTATTGGAAGGAAATATTGTAATCAAAGTTTTGTTCATAAATTTTAAGAGTTGTTTTGATATTTTAAAAGTTTTGATTAGAAATTGAAATATGAATCATTGATTAAAATATTAATATATATGCTTACGCCTATAAGAAATAGTGATGTATTTTTATAAACTTCTAATGAGCATGATTCAAAATGTGTGTTTTTTCCCTTTATTTAGGTCCCAGCCCTATGTATGCAAAGAAGAAATCATTTACTGATATATGAAATTTTGCTGCCCAAATGTGAGTGCCTGAAATTTTAAAAAATGTATCAATTTAAATAATGTGTAATATATATTATACAGTCATTTGAAATTTATTTCAAATTGCTGAATTCTATATGAAGTTTTTAAATTAAAAAGTAAACAATTATTTTATTATAGCATATAATTCTAGAATGCTCACTTAATGCTCACTTTTAGAATGCTCATCATTAAATAAGTTTCCAGTGCTAGAATAATTAGAGAAATTTATTGAAAAACTGATTTCTGAAAGCAGTGTAGTGTATGTTTTGTATATGCAAGATTTTACTTATTAAAAGTCTTGTGTATATCCCCTGTGAGAACTTAATTCAATTTTTAGAAAATTTAATCATTCTTAAATAATTAAAAGCCTACTTATTCGAAGGAAATATTGTAATCAAAGTTTTGTTTATAAATTTTAAGAGTTGTTTTGCTATTTTAAACGTTTTGATTAGAAATTGAAATATGAATCATTGATTAGAATATTAATATATATGCTTACGCCTATAAGAAATAGTGATGTATTTTTATAAACTTCTAATGAGCATGATTCAAAATGTGTGTTTTTTCCCTTTATTTAGGTCCCAGCCCTATGTATGCAAAGAAGAAATCATTTACTGATATATGAAATTTTGCTGCCCAAATGTGAGCGCCTGAAATTTTAAATAATGTATCAATTTAAATAATGTGTGATATATATTATACAGTCATTTGAAATTTATTTCAAATTGCTGAATTCTGTATGAAGTTTTTAAATTAAAAAGTAAACAATTATTTTATTATAGCATTTAATTCTAGAATGCTCACTTAATGCTCACTTTTGGAATGCTCATCATTAAACAATTTTCCAGTGCTAGAATAATTAGAGAAAGTTATTCAAAAACTGATTTCTGAAAGCAGTGTAGTGTATGTTTTGTATATGCAAGATTTTACTTATTAAAAGTCTTGTGTATATCCTCTGTGAGAACTTAATTCAATTTTTAGAAAATTTAATCATTCTTAAATAATTAAAAGCCTACTTATTGGAAGGAAATATTGTAATCAAAGTTTTGTTTATAAATTTTAAGAGTTGTTTTGCTATTTTAAACGTTTTGATTAGAAACTGAAATATGAATCATTGATTAGAATATTAATACGCCTATAAGAAATAGTGATATATTTTTATAAACTTCTAATGAGCATGATTCAAAATGTGTATTTTTTGCCCTTTATTTAGGTCCCAGCCCTATGTATGCAAAGAAGAAATCATTTACTTATATATGAAATTTTGCTGCCCAAATGTGAGAGCCTGAAATTTTAAATAATGTATCAATTTAAATAATGTGTGATATATATTATACAGTCATTTGAAATTTATTTCAAATTGCTGAATTCTGTATGAAGTTTTTAAATTAAAAAGTAAACAATTATTTTATTATAGCATATAATTCTAGAATGCTCACTTAATGCTCACTTTTAGAATGCTCCTCATTAAATAATTTTCCAGTGCTAGAATAATTAGAGAAAGTTATTCAAAAACTGATTTCTGAAAGCAGTGTAGTGTATGTTTTGTATATGCAAGATTTTATTTATTAAAAGTCTTGTGTATATCCTCTGTGAGAACTTAATTCAGTATTTAGAAAATTTAATCATTCTTAAATAATTAAAAGCCTACTTATTGGAAGGAAATATTGTAATCAAAGTTTTGTTTATAAATTTTAAGAGTTGTTTTGATATTTTAAACGTTTTGATTAGAAATTGAAATATGAATCATTGATTCTAATGAGCATGATTCAAAATGTGTGTTTTTTCCCTTTATTTAGGTCCCAGCCCTATGTATGCAAAGAAGAAATCATTTACTGATATATGAAATTTTGCTGCCCAAATGTGAGCGCCTGAAATTTTAAATAATGTATCAATTTAAATAATGTGTGATATATATTATACAGTCATTTGAAATTTATTTCAAATTGCTGAATTCTGTATGAAGTTTTTAAATTAAAAAGTAAACAATTATTTTATTATAGCATTTAATTCTAGAATGCTCACTTAATGCTCACTTTTGGAATGCTCCTCATTAAATAATTTTCCAGTGCTAGAATAATTAGAGAAAGTTATTCAAAAACTGATTTCTGAAAGCAGTGTAGTGTATGTTTTGTATATGCAAGATTTTATTTATTAAAAGTCTTGTGTATATCCTCTGTGAAAACTTAATTCTATTTTTAGAAAATTTAATCATTCTTAAATAATTAAAAGCCTACTTATTGGAAGGAAATATTGTAATCAAAGTTTTGTTTATAAATTTTAAGAGTTGTTTTGATATTTTAAAAGTTTTGATTAGAAATTGAAATATGAATCATTGATTAAAATATTAATATATATGCTTACGACTATAAGAAATAGTGATATATTTTTATAAACTTCTAATGAACATGATTCAAAATGTGTGTTTTTTTCCCTTTATTTAGGTCCCAGCCCTTTGTATGCAAAGAAGAAATCATTTACTGATATATGAAATTTTGCTGCCCAAATGTGAGCGCCTGAAATTTTAAATAATGTATCAATTTAAATAATGTGTGATATATATTATACAGTCATTTGAAATTTATTTCAAATTGCTGAATTCTGTATGAAGTTTTTAAATTAAAAAGTAAACAATTATTTTATTATAGCATATAATTCTAGAATGCTCACTTAATGCTCACTTAATGCTCACTTTTAGAATGCTCCTCATTAAGTTATTTTCCAGTGCTAGAATAATTAGAGAAAGTTATTGAAAAACTGATTTCTGAAAGCAGTGTAGTGTATGTTTTGTATATGCAAGATTTTACTTATTAAAAGTCTTGTGTATATCCTCTGTGAGAACTTAATTCAATTTTTAGAAAATTTAATCATTCTTAAATAATTAAAAGCCTACTTATTGGAAGGAAATATTGTAATCAAAGTTTTGTTCATAAATTTTAAGAGTTGTTTTGATATTTTAAAAGTTTTGATTAGAAATTGAAATATGAATCATTGATTAAAATATTAATATATATGCTTACGCCTATAAGAAATAGTGATGTATTTTTATAAACTTCTAATGAGCATGATTCAAAATGTGTGTTTTTTCCCTTTATTTAGGTCCCAGCCCTATGTATGCAAAGAAGAAATCATTTACTGATATATGAAATTTTGCTGCCCAAATGTGAGTGCCTGAAATTTTAAATAATGTATCAATTTAAATAATGTGTAATATATATTATACAGTCATTTGAAATTTATTTCAAATTGCTGAATTCTATATGAAGTTTTTAAATTAAAAAGTAAACAATTATTTTATTATAGCATATAATTCTAGAATGCTCACTTAATGCTCACTTTTAGAATGCTCATCATTAAATAAGTTTCCAGTGCTAGAATAATTAGAGAAATTTATTGAAAAACTGATTTCTGAAAGCAGTGTAGTGTATGTTTTGTATATGCAAGATTTTACTTATTAAAAGTCTTGTGTATATCCCCTGTGAGAACTTAATTCAATTTTTAGAAAATTTAATCATTCTTAAATAATTAAAAGCCTACTTATTCGAAGGAAATATTGTAATCAAAGTTTTGTTTATAAATTTTAAGAGTTGTTTTGCTATTTTAAACGTTTTGATTAGAAATTGAAATATGAATCATTGATTAGAATATTAATACGCCTATAAGAAATAGTGATATATTTTTATAAACTTCTAATGAGCATGTTTCAAAATGTGTATTTTTTGCCCTTTATTTAGGTCCCAGCCCTATGTATGCAAATAAGAAATCATTTACTGATATATGAAATTTTGCTGCCCAAATGTGAGAGCCTGAAATTTTAAATAATGTATCAATTTAAATAATGTGTGATATATATTATACAGTCATTTGAAATTTATTTCAAATTGCTGAATTCTGTATGAAGTTTTTAAATTAAAAAGTAAACAATTATTTTATTATAGCATATAATTCTAGAATGCTCACTTAATGCTCACTTAATGCTCACTTTTAGAATGCTCCTCATTAAATAAGTTTCCAGTGCTAGAATAATTAGAGAAAGTTATTTAAAAACTGATTTCTGAAAGCAGTGTAGTGTATGTTTTGTATAAGCAAGATTTTATTTATTAAAAGTCTTGTGTATATCCTCTGTGAGAACTTAATCAAAGTTTTGTTTATAAATTTTAAGAGTTGTTTTGATATTTTAAAAGTTTTGATTAGAAATTGAAATATGAATCATTGATGAAAATATTAATATATATGCTTACGCCTATAAGAAATAGTGATATATTTTTATAAACTTCTAATGAGCATGATTCAAAATGTGTGTTTTTTCCCTTTATTTAGGTCCCAGCCCTATGTATGCAAAGAAGAAATCATTTACTGATATATGAAATTTTCCTGCCCAAATGTGAGCGCCTGAAATTTTAAATAATGTATCAATTTAAATAATGTGTGATATATATTATACAGTCATTTGAAATTTATTTCAAATTGCTGAATTCTGTATGAAGTTTTTAAATTAAAAAGTAAACAATTATTTTATTATAGCATTTAATTCTAGAATGCTCACTTAATGCTCACTTTTGGAATGCTCATCATTAAACAATTTTCCAGTGCTAGAATAATTAGAGAAAGTTATTCAAAAACTGATTTCTGAAAGCAGTGTAGTGTATGTTTTGTATATGCAAGATTTTATTTATTAAAAGTCTTGTGTATATCCTCTGTGAGAACTTAATTCTATTTTTAGAAAATTTAATCATTCTTAAATAATTAAAAGCCTACTTATTGGAAGGAAATATTGTAATCAAAGTTTTGTTTATAAATTTTAAGAGTTGTTTGATATTTTAAAAGTTTTGATTAGAAATTGAAATATGAATCATTGATTAAAATATTAATATATATGCTTACGACTATAAGAAATAGTGATATATTTTTATAAACTTCTAATGAGCATGATTCAAAATGTGTATTTTTTGCCCTTTATTTAGGTCCCAGCCCTATGTATGCAAATAAGAAATCATTTACTGATATATGAAATTTTGCTGCCCAAATGTGAGAGCCTGAAATTTTAAATAATGTATCAATTTAAATAATGTGTGATATATATTATACAGTCATTTGAAATTTATTTCAAATTGCTGAATTCTGTATGAAGTTTTTAAATTAAAAAGTAAACAATTATTTTATTATAGCATATAATTCTAGAATGCTCACTTAATGCTCACTTAATGCTCACTTTTAGAATGCTCCTCATTAAATAAGTTTCCAGTGCTAGAATAATTAGAGAAAGTTATTTAAAAACTGATTTCTGAAAGCAGTGTAGTGTATGTTTTGTATAAGCAAGATTTTATTTATTAAAAGTCTTGTGTATATCCTCTGTGAGAACTTAATCAAAGTTTTGTTTATAAATTTTAAGAGTTGTTTTGATATTTTAAAAGTTTTGATTAGAAATTGAAATATGAATCATTGATGAAAATATTAATATATATGCTTACGCCTATAAGAAATAGTGATATATTTTTATAAACTTCTAATGAGCATGATTCAAAATGTGTGTTTTTTCCCTTTATTTAGGTCCCAGCCCTATGTATGCAAAGAAGAAATCATTTACTGATATATGAAATTTTCCTGCCCAAATGTGAGCGCCTGAAATTTTAAATAATGTATCAATTTAAATAATGTGTGATATATATTATACAGTCATTTGAAATTTATTTCAAATTGCTGAATTCTGTATGAAGTTTTTAAATTAAAAAGTAAACAATTATTTTATTATAGCATTTAATTCTAGAATGCTCACTTAATGCTCACTTTTGGAATGCTCATCATTAAACAATTTTCCAGTGCTAGAATAATTAGAGAAAGTTATTCAAAAACTGATTTCTGAAAGCAGTGTAGTGTATGTTTTGTATATGCAAGATTTTATTTATTAAAAGTCTTGTGTATATCCTCTGTGAGAACTTAATTCTATTTTTAGAAAATTTAATCATTCTTAAATAATTAAAAGCCTACTTATTGGAAGGAAATATTGTAATCAAAGTTTTGTTTATAAATTTTAAGAGTTGTTTGATATTTTAAAAGTTTTGATTAGAAATTGAAATATGAATCATTGATTAAAATATTAATATATATGCTTACGACTATAAGAAATAGTGATATATTTTTATAAACTTCTAATGAGCATGATTCAAAATGTGTGTTTTTTTTCCCTTTATTTAGGTCCCAGCCCTGTGTATGCAAAGAAGAAATCATTTACTGATATATGAAATTTTGCTGCCCAAATGTGAGCGCCTGAAATTTTAAATAATGTATCAATTTAAATAATGTGTAATATATATTATACAGTCATTTGAAATTTATTTCAAATTGCTGAATTCTGTATGAAGTTTTTAAATTAAAAAGTAAACAATTATTTTATTATAGCATATAATTCTAGAATGCTCACTTAATGCTCACTTTTAGAATGCTCATCATTAAATAACTTTCCAGTGCTAGAATAATTAGAGAAAGTTATTCAAAAACTGATTTCTGAAAGCAGTGTAGTGTATGTTTTGTATATGCAAGATTTTACTTATTAAAAGCCTTGTGTATATCCTCTGTGAGAACTTAATTCAATTTTTAGAAAATTTAATCATTCTTAAATAATTAAAAGCCTACTTATTGGAAGGAAATATTGTAATCAAAGTTTTGTTCATAAATTTTAAGAGTTGTTTTGATATTTTAAAAGTTTTGATTAGAAATTGAAATATGAATCATTGATTAAAATATTAATACGCCTATAAGAAATAGTGATGTATTTTTATAAACTTCTAATGAGCATGATTCAAAATGTGTGTTTTTTCCCTTTATTTAGGTCCCAGCCCTATGTATGCAAAGAAGAATTCATTTACTGATATATGAAATTTTGCTGCCCAAATGTGAGCGCCTGAAATTTTAAATAATGTATCAATTTAAATAATGTGTAATATATAATATACAGTCATTTGAAATTTATTTCAAATTGCTGAATTCTGTATGAAGTTTTTAAATTAAAAAGTAAACAATTATTTTATTATAGCATATATTTCTAGAATGCTCACTTAATGCTCACTTTTAGAGTGCTCATCATTAAATAAGTTTCCAGTGCTAGAATAATTAGAGAAATTTATTGAAAAACTGATTTCTGAAAGCAGTGTAGTGTATGTTTTGTATATGCAAGATTTTACTTATTAAAAGTCTTGTGTATATCCCCTGTGAGAACTTAATTCAATTTTTAGAAAATTTAATCATTCTTAAATAATTAAAAGCCTACTTATTGGAAGGAAATATTGTAATCAAAGTTTTGTTTATAAATTTTAAGAGTTGTTTTGCTATTTTAAACGTTTTGATTAGAAACTGAAATATGAATCATTGATTAGAATATTAATACGCCTATAAGAAATAGTGATATATTTTTATAAACTTCTAATGAGCATGATTCAAAATGTGTATTTTTTGCCCTTTATTTAGGTCCCAGCCCTATGTATGCAAAGAAGAAATCATTTACTGATATATGAAATTTTGCTGCCCAAATGTGAGAGCCTGAAATTTTAAATAATGTATCAATTTAAATAATGTGTGATATATATTATACAGTCATTTGAAATTTATTTCAAATTGCTGAATTCTGTATGAAGTTTTTAAATTAAAAAGTAAACAATTATTTTATTATAGCATTTAATTCTAGAATGCTCACTTAATGCTAACTTTTGGAATGCTCATCATTAAACAATTTTCCAGTGCTAGAATAATTAGAGAAAGTTATTCAAAAACTGATTTCTGAAAGCAGTGTAGTGTATGTTTTGTATATGCAAGATTTTATTTATTAAAAGTCTTGTGTATATCCTCTGTGAGAACTTAATTCTATTTTTAGAAAATTTAATCATTCTTAAATAATTAAAAGCCTACTTATTCGAAGGAAATATTGTAATCAAAGTTTTGTTTATAAATTTTAAGAGTTGTTTTGCTATTTTAAACGTTTTGATTAGAAATTGAAATATGAATTATTGATTAGAATATTAATACGCCTATAAGAAATAGTGATATATTTTTATAAACTTCTAATGAGCATGATTCAAAATGTGTATTTTTTGCCCTTTATTTAGGTCCCAGCCCTATGTATGCAAAGAAGAAATCATTTACTGATATATGAAATTTTGCTGCCCAAATGTGAGCGCCTGAAATTTTAAATAATGTATCAATTTAAATAATGTGTGATATATATTATACAGTCATTTTGAAATTTATTTCAAATTGCTGAATTCTGTATGAAGTTTTTAAATTAAAAAGTAAACAATTATTTTATTATAGCATATAATTCTAGAATGCTCACTTAATGCTCACTTTTAGAATGCTCATCATTAAATAATTTTCCAGTGGTAGAATAATTAGAGAAATTTATTGAAAAACTGATTTCTGAAAGCAGTGTAGTGTATGTTTTGTATATGCAAGATTTTACTTATTAAAAGTCTTGTGTATATCCCCTGTGAGAACTTAATTCAATTTTTAGAAAATTTAATCATTCTTAAATAATTAAAAGCCTACTTATTCGAAGGAAATATTGTAATCAAAGTTTTGTTTATAAATTTTAAGAGTTGTTTTGCTATTTTAAAGGTTTTGATTAGAAATTGAAATATGAATCATTGATTAGAATATTAATACGCCTATAAGAAATAGTGATATATTTTTATAAACTTCTAATGAGCATGATTCAAAATGTGTATTTTTTGCCCTTTATTTAGGTCCCAGCCCTATGTATGCAAAGAAGAAATCATTTACTGATATATGAAATTTTGCTGCCCAAATGTGAGAGCCTGAAATTTTAAATAATGTATCAATTTAAATAATGTGTGATATATATTATACAGTCATTTGAAATTTATTTCAAATTGCTGAATTCTGTATGAAGTTTTTAAATTAAAAAGTAAACAATTATTTTATTATAGCATATAATTCTAGAATGCTCACTTAATGCTCACTTTTAGAATGCTCCTCATTAAATAAGTTTCCAGTGCTAGAATAATTAGAGAAAGTTATTTAAAAACTGATTTCTGAAAGCAGTGTAGTGTATTTTTTGTATAAGCAAGATTTTATTTATTAAAAGTCTTGTGTGTATCCTCTGTGAGAACTTAATTCAATTTTTAGAAAATTTAATCATTCTTAAATAATTAAAAGCCTACTTATTCGAAGGAAATATTGTAATCAAAGTTTTGTTTATAAATTTTAAGAGTGTTTTTGCTATTTTAAACGTTTTGATTAGAAACTGAAATATGAATCATTGATTAGAATATTAATACGCCTATAAGAAATAGTGATATATTTTTATAAACTTCTAATGAGCATGATTCCAAATGTGTATTTTTTGCCCTTTATTTAGGTCCCAGCCCTATGTATGCAAAGAAGAAATCATTTACTGATATATGAAATTTTGCTGCCCAAATGTGAGCGCCTGAAATTTTAAATAATGTATCAATTTAAATAATGTGTGATATATATTATACAGTCATTTGAAATTTATTTCAAATTGCTGAATTCTGTATGAAGTTTTTAAATTAAAAAGTAAACAATATTTTTATTATAGCATATAATTCTAGAAAGCTCACTTAATGCTCACTTAATGCTCACTTTTAGAATGCTCCTCATTAAATAATTTTCCAGTGCTAGAATAATTAGAGAAAGTTATTGAAAAACTGATTTCTGAAAGCAGTGTAGTGTATGTTTTGTATATGCAAGATTTTACTTATTAAAAGTCTTGTGTATATCCCCTGTGAGAACTTAATTCAATTTTTAGAAAATTTAATCATTCTTAAATAATTAAAAGCCTACTTATTCGAAGGAAATATTGTAATCAAAGTTTTGTTTATAAATTTTAAGAGTTGTTTTGCTATTTTAAACGTTTTGATTAGAAATTGAAATATGAATCATTGATTAGAATATTAATACGCCTATAAGAAATAGTGATATATTTTTATAAACTTCTAATGAGCATGATTCAAAATGTGTATTTTTTGCCCTTTATTTAGGTCCCAGCCCTATGTATGCAAAGAAGAAATCATTTACTGATATATGAAATTTTGCTGCCCAAATGTGAGAGCCTGAAATTTTAAATAATGTATCAATTTAAATAATGTGTGATATATATTATACAGTCATTTGAAATTTATTTCAAATTGCTGAATTCTGTATGAAGTTTTTAAATTAAAAAGTTAACAATTATTTTATTATAGCATATAATTCTAGAATGCTCACTTAATGCTCACTTAATGCTCACTTTTAGAATGCTCCTCATTAAATAAGTTTCCAGTGCTAGAATAATTAGAGAAAGTTATTTAAAAACTGATTTCTGAAAGCAGTGTAGTGTATTTTTTGTATAAGCAAGATTTTATTTATTAAAAGTCTTGTGTGTATCCTATGTGAGAACTTAATTCAATTTTTAGAAAATTTAATCATTCTTAAATAATTAAAAGCCTACTTATTCGAAGGAAATATTGTAATCAAAGTTTTGTTTATAAATTTTAAGAGTTGTTTTGCTATTTTAAACGTTTTGATTAGAAACTGAAATATGAATCATTGATTAGAATATTAATACGCCTATAAGAAATAGTGATATATTTTTATAAACTTCTAATGAGCATGATTCCAAATGTGTATTTTTTGCCCTTTATTTAGGTCCCAGCCCTATGTATGCAAAGAAGAAATCATTTACTGATATATGAAATTTTGCTGCCCAAATGTGAGAGCCTGAAATTTTAAATAATGTATCAATTTAAATAATGTGTGATATATATTATACAGTCATTTGAAATTTATTTCAAATTGCTGAATTCTGTATGAAGTTTTTAAATTAAAAAGTAAACAATATTTTTATTATAGCATATAATTCTAGAATGCTCACTTAATGCTCACTTAATGCTCACTTTTAGAATGCTCCTCATTAAATAATTTTCCAGTGCTAGAATAATTAGAGAAAGTTATTGAAAAACTGATTTCTGAAAGCAGTGTAGTGTATGTTTTGTATATGCAAGATTTTACTTATTAAAAGTCTTGTGTATATCCCCTGTGAGAACTTAATTCAATTTTTAGAAAATTTAATCATTCTTAAATAATTAAAAGCCTACTTATTCGAAGGAAATATTGTAATCAAAGTTTTGTTTATAAATTTTAAGAGTTGTTTTGCTATTTTAAACGTTTTGATTAGAAACTGAAATATGAATCATTGATTAGAATATTAATACGCCTATAAGAAATAGTGATATATTTTTATAAACTTCTAATGAGCATGATTCAAAATGTGTATTTTTTGCCCTTTATTTAGGTCCCAGCCCTATGTATGCAAAGAAGAAATCATTTACTGATATATGAAATTTTGCTGCCCAAATGTGAGAGCCTGAAATTTTAAATAATGTATCAATTTAAATAATGTGTGATATATATTATACAGTCATTTGAAATTTATTTCAAATTGCTGAATTCTGTATGAAGTTTTTAAATTAAAAAGTAAACAATTATTTTATTATAGCATATAATTCTAGAATGCTCACTTAATGCTCACTTAATGCTCACTTTTAGAATGCTCCTCATTAAATAAGTTTCCAGTGCTAGAATAATTAGAGAAAGTTATTTAAAAACTGATTTCTGAAAGCAGTGTAGTGTATTTTTTGTATAAGCAAGATTTTATTTATTAAAAGTCTTGTGTGTATCCTCTGTGAGAACTTAATTCAATTTTTAGAAAATTTAATCATTCTTAAATAATTAAAAGCCTACTTATTCGAAGGAAATATTGTAATCAAAGTTTTGTTCATAAATTTTAAGAGTTGTTTTGATATTTTAAAAGTTTTGATTAGAAATTGAAATATGAATCATTGATTAAAATATTAATATATATGCTTACGCCTATAAGAAATAGTGATGTATTTTTATAAACTTCTAATGAGCATGATTCAAAATGTGTGTTTTTTTCCCTTTATTTAGGTCCCAGCCCTATGTATGCAAAGAAGAAATCATTTACTGATATATGAAATTTTGCTGCCCAAATGTGAGTGCCTGAAATTTTAAATAATGTATCAATTTAAATAATGTGTAATATATATTATACAGTCATTTGAAATTTATTTCAAATTGCTGAATTCTATATGAAGTTTTTAAATTAAAAAGTAAACAATTATTTTATTATAGCATATAATTCTAGAATGCTCACTTAATGCTCACTTTTAGAATGCTCATCATTAAATAAGTTTCCAGTGCTAGAATAATTAGAGAAATTTATTGAAAAACTGATTTCTGAAAGCAGTGTAGTGTATGTTTTGTATATGCAAGATTTTACTTATTAAAAGTCTTGTGTATATCCCCTGTGAGAACTTAATTCAATTTTTAGAAAATTTAATCATTCTTAAATAATTAAAAGCCTACTTATTCGAAGGAAATATTGTAATCAAAGTTTTGTTTATAAATTTTAAGAGTTGTTTTGCTATTTTAAACGTTTTGATTAGAAATTGAAATATGAATCATTGATTAGAATATTAATACGCCTATAAGAAATAGTGATATATTTTTATAAACTTCTAATGAGCATGATTCAAAATGTGTATTTTTTGCCCTTTATTTAGGTCCCAGCCCTATGTATGCAAAGAAGAAATCATTTACTGATATATGAAATTTTGCTGCCCAAATGTGAGAGCCTGAAATTTTAAATAATGTATCAATTTAAATAATGTGTGATATATATTATACAGTCATTTGAAATTTATTTCAAATTGCTGAATTCTGTATGAAGTTTTTAAATTAAAAAGTAAACAATTATTTTATTATAGCATATAATTCTAGAATGCTCACTTAATGCTCACTTAATGCTCACTTTTAGAATGCTCCTCATTAAATAAGTTTCCAGTGCTAGAATAATTAGAGAAAGTTATTTAAAAACTGATTTCTGAAAGCAGTGTAGTGTATTTTTTGTATAAGCAAGATTTTATTTATTAAAAGTCTTGTGTGTATCCTCTGTGAGAACTTAATTCAATTTTTAGAAAATTTAATCATTCTTAAATAATTAAAAGCCTACTTATTCGAAGGAAATATTGTAATCAAAGTTTTGTTTATAAATTTTAAGAGTTGTTTTGCTATTTTAAACGTTTTGATTAGAAATTGAAATATGAATCATTGATTAGAATATTAATACGCCTATAAGAAATAGTGATATATTTTTATAAACTTCTAATGAGCATGATTCAAAATGTGTATTTTTTGCCCTTTATTTAGGTCCCAGCCCTATGTATGTAAAGAAGAAATCATTTACTGATATATGAAATTTTGCTGCCCAAATGTGAGAGCCTGAAATTTTAAATAATGTATCAATTTAAATAATGTGTGATATATATTATACAGTCATTTGAAATTTATTTCAAATTGCTGAATTCTGTATGAAGTTTTTAAATTAAAAAGTAAACAATTATTTTATTATAGCATATAATTCTAGAATGCTCACTTAATGCTCACTTAATGCTCACTTTTAGAATGCTCCTCATTAAATTATTTTCCAGTGCTAGAATAATTAGAGAAAGTTATTGAAAAACTGATTTCTGAAAGCAGTGTATTGTATGTTTTGTATATGCAAGATTTTACTTATTAAAAGTCTTGTGTATATCCTCTGTGAGAACTTAATTCAATTTTTAGAAAATTTAATCATTCTTAAATAATTAAAAGCCTACTTATTGGAAGGAAATATTGTAATCAAAGTTTTGTTCATAAATTTTAAGAGTTGTTTTGATATTTTAAAAGTTTTGATTAGAAATTGAAATATGAGTCATTGATTAAAATATTAATATATATGCTTACGCCTATAAGAAATAGTGATGTATTTTTATAAACTTCTAATGAGCATGATTCAAAATGTGTGTTTTTTCCCTTTATTTAGGTCCCAGCCCTATGTATGCAAAGAAGAAATCATTTACTGATATATGAAATTTTGCTGCCCAAATGTGAGTGCCTGAAATTTTAAATAATGTATCAATTTAAATAATGTGTAATATATATTATACAGTCATTTGAAATTTATTTCAAATTGCTGAATTCTATATGAAGTTTTTAAATTAAAAAGTAAACAATTATTTTATTATAGCATATAATTCTAGAATGCTCACTTAATGCTCACTTTTAGAATGCTCATCATTAAATAAGTTTCCAGTGCTAGAATAATTAGAGAAATTTATTGAAAAACTGATTTCTGAAAGCAGTGTAGTGTATGTTTTGTATATGCAAGATTTTACTTATTAAAAGTCTTGTGTATATCCCCTGTGAGAACTTAATTCAATTTTTAGAAAATTTAATCATTCTTAAATAATTAAAAGCCTACTTATTCGAAGGAAATATTGTAATCAAAGTTTTGTTTATAAATTTTAAGAGTTGTTTTGCTATTTTAAACGTTTTGATTAGAAATTGAAATATGAATCATTGATTAGAATATTAATACGCCTATAAGAAATAGTGATATATTTTTATAAACTTCTAATGAGCATGATTCAAAATGTGTATTTTTTGCCCTTTATTTAGGTCCCAGCCCTATGTATGCAAAGAAGAAATCATTTACTGATATATGAAATTTTGCTGCCCAAATGTGAGAGCCTGAAATTTTAAATAATGTATCAATTTAAATAATGTGTGATATATATTATACAGTCATTTGAAATTTATTTCAAATTGCTGAATTCTGTATGAAGTTTTTAAATTAAAAAGTAAACAATTATTTTATTATAGCATATAATTCTAGAATGCTCACTTAATGCTCACTTAATACTCACTTTTAGAATGCTCCTCATTAAATAAGTTTCCAGTGCTAGAATAATTAGAGAAAGTTATTGAAAAACTGATTTCTGAAAGCAGTGTAGTGTATGTTTTGTATAAGCAAGATTTTATTTATTAAAAGTCTTGTGTATATCCTCTGTGAGAACTTAATTCAATTTTTAGAAAATTTAATCATTCTTAAATAATTAAAAGCCTACTTATTGGAAGGAAATATTGTAATCAAAGTTTTGTTTATAAATTTTAAGAGTTGTTTTGATATTTTAAAAGTTTTGATTAGAAATTGAAATATGAATCATTGATTAAAATATTAATATATATGCTTACGCCTATAAGAAATAGTGATATATTTTTATAAACTTCTAATGGGCATGATTCAAAATGTGTGTTTTTTGCCCTTTATTTAGGTCCCAGCCCTATGTATGCAAAGAAGAAATCATTTACTGATATATGAAATTTTGCTGCCCAAATGTGAGCGCCTGAAATTTTAAATAATGTATCAATTTAAATAATGTGTGATATATATTATACAGTCATTTGAAATTTATTTCAAATTGCTGAATTCTGTATGAAGTTTTTAAATTAAAAAGTAAACAATTATTTTATTATAGCATATAATTCTAGAATGCTCACTTAATGCTCACTTTTAGAATGCTCATCATTAAATAAGTTTCCAGTGCTAGAATAATTAGAGAAAGTTACTGAAAAACTGATTTCTGAAAGCAGTATAGTGTATGTTTTGTATATGCAAGATTTTACTTATTAAAAGTCTTGTGTATATCCTCTGTGAGAACTTAATTCAATTTTTAGAAAATTTAATCATTCTTAAATAATTAAAAGCCTACTTATTGGAAGGAAATATTGTAATCAAAGTTTTGTTCATAAATTTTAAGAGTTGTTTTGATATTTTAAAAGTTTTGATTAGAAATTGAAATATGAATCATTGATTAAAATATTATTATATATGCTTACGCCTATAAGAAATAGTGATGTATTTTTATAAACTTCTAATGAGCATGATTCAAAATGTGTGTTTTTTCCCTTTATTTAGGTCCCAGCCCTATGTATGCAAAGAAGAAATCATTTACTGATATATGAAATTTTGCTGCCCAAATGTGAGTGCCTGAAATTTTAAATAATGTATCAATTTGAATAATGTGTAATATATATTATACAGTCATTTGAAATTTATTTCAAATTGCTGAATTCTATATGAAGTTTTTAAATTAAAAAGTAAACAATTATTTTATTATAGCATATAATTCTAGAATGCTCACTTAATGCTCACTTTTAGAATGCTCATCATTAAATAAGTTTCCAGTGCTAGAATAATTAGAGAAATTTATTGAAAAACTGATTTCTGAAAGCAGTGTAGTGTATGTTTTGTATATGCAAGATTTTACTTATTAAAAGTCTTGTGTATATCCCCTGTGAGAACTTAATTCAATTTTTAGAAAATTTAATCATTCTTAAATAATTAAAAGCCTACTTATTCGAAGGAAATATTGTAATCAAAGTTTTGTTTATAAATTTTAAGAGTTGTTTTGCTATTTTAAACGTTTTGATTAGAAATTGAAATATGAATCATTGATTAGAATATTAATACGCCTATAAAAAATAGTGATATATTTTTATAAACTTCTAATGAGCATGATTCAAAATGTGTATTTTTTGCCCTTTATTTAGGTCCCAGCCCTATGTATGCAAAGAAGAAATCATTTACTGATATATGAAATTTTGCTGCCCAAATGTGAGAGCCTGAAATTTTAAATAATGTATCAATTTAAATAATGTGTGATATATATTATACAGTCATTTGAAATTTATTTCAAATTGCTGAATTCTGTATGAAGTTTTTAAATTAAAAAGTAAACAATTATTTTATTATAGCATATAATTCTAGAATGCTCACTTAATGCTCACTTAATGCTCACTTTTAGAATGCTCCTCATTAAATAAGTTTCCAGTGCTAGAATAATTAGAGAAAGTTATTTAAAAACTGATTTCTGAAAGCAGTGTAGTGTATTTTTTGTATAAGCAAGATTTTATTTATTAAAAGTCTTGTGTGTATCCTCTGTGAGAACTTAATTCAATTTTTAGAAAATTTAATCATTCTTAAATAATTAAAAGCCTACTTATTCGAAGGAAATATTGTAATCAAAGTTTTGTTTATAAATTTTAAGAGTTGTTTTGCTATTTTAAACGTTTTGATTAGAAACTGAAATATGAATCATTGATTAGAATATTAATACGCCTATAAGAAATAGTGATATATTTTTATAAACTTCTAATGAGCATGATTCAAAATGTGTATTTTTTGCCCTTTATTTAGGTCCCAGCCCTATGTATGCAAAGAAGAAATCATTTACTGATATATGAAATTTTGCTGCCCAAATGTGAGAGCCTGAAATTTTAAATAATGTATCAATTTAAATAATGTGTGATATATATTATACAGTCATTTGAAATTTATTTCAAATTGCTGAATTCTGTATGAAGTTTTTAAATTAAAAAGTAAACAATATTTTTATTATAGCATATAATTCTAGAATGCTCACTTAATGCTCACTTAATGCTCACTTTTAGAATGCTCCTCATTAAATAATTTTCCAGTGCTAGAATAATTAGAGAAAGTTATTGAAAAACTGATTTCTGAAAGCAGTGTAGTGTATGTTTTGTATATGCAAGATTTTACTTATTAAAAGTCTTGTGTATATCCCCTGTGAGAACTTAATTCAATTTTTAGAAAATTTAATCATTCTTAAATAATTAAAAGCCTACTTATTCGAAGGAAATATTGTAATCAAAGTTTTGTTTATAAATTTTAAGAGTTGTTTTGCTATTTTAAACGTTTTGATTAGAAACTGAAATATGAATCATTGATTAGAATATTAATACGCCTATAAGAAATAGTGATATATTTTTATAAACTTCTAATGAGCATGATTCAAAATGTGTATTTTTTGCCCTTTATTTAGGTCCCAGCCCTATGTATGCAAAGAAGAAATCATTTACTGATATATGAAATTTTGCTGCCCAAATGTGAGAGCCTGAAATTTTAAATAATGTATCAATTTAAATAATGTGTGATATATATTATACAGTCATTTGAAATTTATTTCAAATTGCTGAATTCTGTATGAAGTTTTTAAATTAAAAAGTAAACAATTATTTTATTATAGCATATAATTCTAGAATGCTCACTTAATGCTCACTTAATGCTCACTTTTAGAATGCTCCTCATTAAATTATTTTCCAGTGCTAGAATAATTAGAGAAAGTTATTCAAAAACTGATTTCTGAAAGCAGTGTAGTGTATGTTTTGTATATGCAAGATTTTACTTATTAAAAGTCTTGTGTATATCCTCTGTGAGAACTTAATTCAATTTTTAGAAAATTTAATCATTCTTAAATAATTAAAAGCCTACTTATTGGAAGGAAATATTGTAATCAAAGTTTTGTTCATAAATTTTAAGAGTTGTTTTGATATTTTAAAAGTTTTGATTAGAAATTGAAATATGAGTCATTGATTAAAATATTAATATATATGCTTACGCCTATAAGAAATAGTGATGTATTTTTATAAACTTCTAATGAGCATGATTCAAAATGTGTGTTTTTTCCCTTTATTTAGGTCCCAGCCCTATGTATGCAAAGAAGAAATCATTTACTGATATATGAAATTTTGCTGCCCAAATGTGAGTGCCTGAAATTTTAAATAATGTATCAATTTAAATAATGTGTAATATATATTATACAGTCATTTGAAATTTATTTCAAATTGCTGAATTCTATATGAAGTTTTTAAATTAAAAAGTAAACAATTATTTTATTATAGCATATAATTCTAGAATGCTCACTTAATGCTCACTTTTAGAATGCTCATCATTAAATAAGTTTCCAGTGCTAGAATAATTAGAGAAATTTATTGAAAAACTGATTTCTGAAAGCAGTGTAGTGTATGTTTTGTATATGCAAGATTTTACTTATTAAAAGTCTTGTGTATATCCCCTGTGAGAACTTAATTCAATTTTTAGAAAATTTAATCATTCTTAAATAATTAAAAGCCTACTTATTCGAAGGAAATATTGTAATCAAAGTTTTGTTTATAAATTTTAAGAGTTGTTTTGCTATTTTAAACGTTTTGATTAGAAATTGAAATATGAATCATTGATTAGAATATTAATACGCCTATAAGAAATAGTGATATATTTTTATAAACTTCTAATGAGCATGATTCCAAATGTGTATTTTTTGCCCTTTATTTAGGTCCCAGCCCTATGTATGCAAAGAAGAAATCATTTACTGATATATGAAATTTTGCTGCCCAAATGTGAGAGCCTGAAATTTTAAATAATGTATCAATTTAAATAATGTGTGATATATATTATACAGTCATTTGAAATTTATTTCAAATTGCTGAATTCTGTATGAAGTTTTTAAATTAAAAAGTAAACAATTATTTTATTATAGCATATAATTCTAGAATGCTCACTTAATGCTCACTTTTAGAATGCTCCTCATTAAATAAGTTTCCAGTGCTAGAATAATTAGAGAAAGTTATTGAAAAACTGATTTCTGAAAGCAGTGTAGTGTATGTTTTGTATAAGCAAGATTTTATTTATTAAAAGTCTTGTGTATATCCTCTGTGAGAACTTAATTCAATTTTTAGAAAATTTAATCATTCTTAAATAATTAAAAGCCTACTTATTCGAAGGAAATATTGTAATCAAAGTTTTGTTTATAAATTTTAAGAGTTGTTTTGCTATTTTAAACGTTTTGATTAGAAATTGAAATATGAATCATTGATTAGAATATTAATACGCCTATAAGAAATAGTGATATATTTTTATAAACTTCTAATGAGCATGATTCAAAATGTGTATTTTTTGCCCTTTATTTAGGTCCCAGCCCTATGTATGCAAAGAAGAAATCATTTACTGATATATGAAATTTTGCTGCCCAAATGTGAGAGCCTGAAATTTTAAATAATGTATCAATTTAAATAATGTGTGATATATATTATACAGTCATTTGAAATTTATTTCAAATTGCTGAATTCTGTATGAAGTTTTTAAATTAAAAAGTAAACAATTATTTTATTATAGCATATAATTCTAGAATGCTCACTTAATGCTCACTTAATGCTCACTTTTAGAATGCTCCTCATTAAATAAGTTTCCAGTGCTAGAATAATTAGAGAAAGTTATTTAAAAACTGATTTCTGAAAGCAGTGTAGTGTATTTTTTGTATAAGCAAGATTTTATTTATTAAAAGTCTTGTGTATATCCTCTGTGAGAACTTAATTCAATTTTTAGAAAATTTAATCATTCTTAAATAATTAAAAGCCTACTTATTGGAAGGAAATATTGTAATCAAAGTTTTGTTTATAAATTTTAAGAGTTGTTTTGATATTTTAAAAGTTTTGATTAGAAATTGAAATATGAATCATTGATGAAAATATTAATATATATGCTTATGCCTATAAGAAATAGTGATATATTTTTATAAACTTCTAATGAGCATGATTCAAAATGTGTGTTTTTTCCCTTTATTTAGGTCCCAGTCCTATGTATGCAAAGAAGAAATCATTTACTGATATATGAAATTTTGCTGCCCAAATGTGAGCGCCTGAAATTTTAAATAATGTATCAATTTAAATAATGTGTAATATATATTATACAGTCATTTGAAATTTATTTCAAATTGCTGAATTCTGTATGAAGTTTTTAAATTAAAAAGTAAACAATTATTTTATTATAGCATATATTTCTAGAATGCTCACTTAATGCTCACTTTTAGAATGCTCATCATTAAATAAGTTTCCAGTGCTAGAATAATTAGAGAAATTTATTGAAAAACTGATTTCTGAAAGCAGTGTAGTGTATGTTTTGTATATGCAAGATTTTACTTATTAAAAGTCTTGTGTATATCCCCTGTGAGAACTTAATTCAATTTTTAGAAAATTTAATCATTCTTAAATAATTAAAAGCCTACTTATTCGAAGGAAATATTGTAATCAAAGTTTTGTTTATAAATTTTAAGAGTTGTTTTGCTATTTTAAACGTTTTGATTAGAAACTGAAATATGAATCATTGATTAGAATATTAATACGCCTATAAGAAATAGTGATATATTTTTATAAACTTCTAATGAGCATGATTCCAAATGTGTATTTTTTGCCCTTTATTTAGGTCCCAGCCCTATGTATGCAAAGAAGAAATCATTTACTGATATATGAAATTTTGCTGCCCAAATGTGAGCGCCTGAAATTTTAAATAATGTATCAATTTAAATAATGTGTGATATATATTATACAGTCATTTGAAATTTATTTCAAATTGCTGAATTCTGTATGAAGTTTTTAAATTAAAAAGTAAACAATATTTTTATTATAGCATATAATTCTAGAATGCTCACTTAATGCTCACTTAATGCTCACTTTTAGAATGCTCCTCATTAAATAATTTTCCAGTGCTAGAATAATTAGAGAAAGTTATTGAAAAACTGATTTCTGAAAGCAGTGTAGTGTATGTTTTGTATATGCAAGATTTTACTTATTAAAAGTCTTGTGTATATCCTCTGTGAGAACTTAATTCAATTTTTAGAAAATTTAATCATTCTTAAATAATTAAAAGCCTACTTATTGGAAGAAAATATTGTAATCAAAGTTTTGTTCATAAATTTTAAGAGTTGTTTTGATATTTTAAAAGTTTTGATTAGAAATTGAAATATGAATCATTGATTAAAATATTAATATATATGCTTACGCCTATAAGAAATAGTGATGTATTTTTATAAACTTCTAATGAGCATGATTCAAAATGTGTGTTTTTTCCCTTTATTTAGGTCCCAGCCCTATGTATGCAAAGAAGAAATCATTTACTGATATATGAAATTTTGCTGCCCAAATGTGAGCGCCTGAAATTTTAAATAATGTATCAATTTAAATAATGTGTAATATATATTATACAGTCATTTGAAATTTATTTCAAATTGCTGAATTCTATATGAAGTTTTTAAATTAAAAAGTAAACAATTATTTTATTATAGCATATAATTCTAGAATGCTCACTTAATGCTCACTTTTAGAATGCTCATCATTAAATAAGTTTCCAGTGCTAGAATAATTAGAGAAATTTATTGAAAAACTGATTTCTGAAAGCAGTGTAGTGTATGTTTTGTATATGCAAGATTTTACTTATTAAAAGTCTTGTGTATATCCCCTGTGAGAACTTAATTCAATTTTTAGAAAATTTAATCATTCTTAAATAATTAAAAGCCTACTTATTCGAAGGAAATATTGTAATCAAAGTTTTGTTTATAAATTTTAAGAGTTGTTTTGCTATTTTAAACGTTTTGATTAGAAATTGAAATATGAATCATTGATTAGAATATTAATACGCCTATAAGAAATAGTGATATATTTTTATAAACTTCTAATGAGCATGATTCAAAATGTGTATTTTTTGCCCTTTATTTAGGTCCCAGCCCTATGTATGCAAAGAAGAAATCATTTACTGATATATGAAATTTTGCTGCCCAAATGTGAGAGCCTGAAATTTTAAATAATGTATCAATTTAAATAATGTGTGATATATATTATACAGTCATTTGAAATTTATTTCAAATTGCTGAATTCTGTATGAAGTTTTTAAATTAAAAAGTAAACAATTATTTTATTATAGCATATAATTCTAGAATGCTCACTTAATGCTCACTTTTAGAATGCTCCTCATTAAATAAGTTTCCAGTGTTAGAATAATTAGAGAAAGTTATTTAAAAACTGATTTCTGAAAGCAGTGTAGTGTATTTTTTGTATAAGCAAGATTTTATTTATTAAAAGTCTTGTGTATATCCTCTGTGAGAACTTAATTCAATTTTTAGAAAATTTAATCATTCTTAAATAATTAAAAGCCTACTTATTGGAAGGAAATATTGTAATCAAAGTTTTGTTTATAAATTTTAAGAGTTGTTTTGATATTTTAAAAGTTTTGATTAGAAATTGAAATATGAATCATTGATGAAAATATTAATATATATGCTTACGCATATAAGAAATAGTGATATATTTTTATAAACTTCTAATGAGCATGATTCAAAATGTGTGTTTTTTCCCTTTATTTAGGTCCCAGCCCTATGTATGCAAAGAAGAAATCATTTACTGATATATGAAATTTTGCTGCCCAAATGTGAGCGCCTGAAATTTTAAATAATGTATCAATTTAAATAATGTGTAATATATATTATACAGTCATTTGAAATTTATTTCAAATTGCTGAATTCTGTATGAAGTTTTTAAATTAAAAAGTAAACAATTATTTTATTATAGCATATATTTCTAGAATGCTCACTTAATGCTCACTTTTAGAATGCTCATCATTAAATAAGTTTCCAGTGCTAGAATATTTAGAGAAATTTATTGAAAAACTGATTTCTGAAAGCAGTGTAGTGTATGTTTTGTATATGCAAGATTTTACTTATTAAAAGTCTTGTGTATATCCCCTGTGAGAACTTAATTCAATTTTTAGAAAATTTAATCATTCTTAAATAATTAAAAGCCTACTTATTCGAAGGAAATATTGTAATCAAAGTTTTGTTTATAAATTTTAAGAGTTGTTTTTCTATTTTAAACGTTTTGATTAGAAACTGAAATATGAATCATTGATTAGAATATTAATACGCCTATAAGAAATAGTGATATATTTTTATAAACTTCTAATGAGCATGATTCCAAATGTGTATTTTTTGCCCTTTATTTAGGTCCCAGCCCTATGTATGCAAAGAAGAAATCATTTACTGATATATGAAATTTTGCTGCCCAAATGTGAGCGCCTGAAATTTTAAATAATGTATCAATTTAAATAATGTGTGATATATATTATACAGTCATTTGAAATTTATTTCAAATTGCTGAATTCTGTATGAAGTTTTTAAATTAAAAAGTAAACAATATTTTTATTATAGCATATAATTCTAGAATGCTCACTTAATGCTCACTTAATGCTCACTTTTAGAATGCTCCTCATTAAATAATTTTCCAGTGCTAGAATAATTAGAGAAAGTTATTGAAAAACTGATTTCTGAAAGCAGTGTAGTGTATGTTTTGTGTAAGCAAGATTTTATTTATTAAAAGTCTTGTGTATATCCTCTGTGAGAACTTAATTCAATTTTTAGAAAATTTAATCATTCTTAAATAATTAAAAGCCTACTTATTGGAAGGAAATATTGTAATCAAAGTTTTGTTCATAAATTTTAAGAGTTGTTTTGCTATTTTAAAAGTTTTGATTAGAAATTGAAATATGAATCATTGATTAAAATATTAATATATATGCTTACGCCTATAAGAAATAGTGATGTATTTTTATAAACTTCTAATGAGCATGATTCAAAATGTGTGTTTTTTCCTTTTATTTAGGTCCCAGCCCTATGTATGCAAAGAAGAAATCATTTACTGATATATGAAAATTTGCTGCCCAAATGTGAGCGCCTGAAATTTTAAATAATGTATCAATTTAAATAATGTGTAATATATATTATACAGTCATTTGAAATTTATTTCAAATTGCTGAATTCTGTATGAAGTTTTTAAATTAAAAAGTAAACAATTATTTTATTATAGCATATAATTCTAGAATGCTCACTTAATGCTCACTTTTAGAATGCTCATCATTAAATAAGTTTCCAGTGCTAGAATAATTAGAGAAATTTATTGAAAAACTGATTTCTGAAAGCAGTGTAGTGTATGTTTTGTATATGCAAGATTTTACTTATTAAAAGTCTTGTGTATATCCCCTGTGAGAACTTAATTCAATTTTTAGAAAATTTAATCATTCTTAAATAATTAAAAGCCTACTTATTCGAAGGAAATATTGTAATCAAAGTTTTGTTTATAAATTTTAAGAGTTGTTTTGCTATTTTAAACGTTTTGATTAGAAATTGAAATATGAATCATTGATTAGAATATTAATACGCCTATAAGAAATAGTGATATATTTTTATAAACTTCTAATGAGCATGATTCAAAATGTGTATTTTTTGCCCTTTATTTAGGTCCCAGCCCTATGTATGCAAAGAAGAAATCATTTACTGATATATGAAATTTTGCTGCCCAAATGTGAGAGCCTGAAATTTTAAATAATGTATCAATTTAAATAATGTGTGATATATATTATACAGTCATTTGAAATTTATTTCAAATTGCTGAATTCTGTATGAAGTTTTTAAATTAAAAAGTAAACAATTATTTTATTATAGCATATAATTCTAGAATGCTCACTTAATGCTCACTTAATGCTCACTTTTAGAATGCTCCTCATTAAATAAGTTTCCAGTGCTAGAATAATTAGAGAAAGTTATTTAAAAACTGATTTCTGAAAGCAGTGTAGTGTATTTTTTGTATAAGCAAGATTTTATTTATTAAAAGTCTTGTGTATATCCTCTGTGAGAACTTAATTCAATTTTTAGAAAATTTAATCATTCTTAAATAATTAAAAGCCTACTTATTGGAAGGAAATATTGTAATCAAAGTTTTGTTTATAAATTTTAAGAGTTGTTTTGATATTTTAAAAGTTTTGATTAGAAATTGAAATATGAATCATTGATGAAAATATTAATATATATGCTTATGCCTATAAGAAATAGTGATATATTTTTATAAACTTCTAATGAGCATGATTCAAAATGTGTGTTTTTTCCCTTTATTTAGGTCCCAGTCCTATGTATGCAAAGAAGAAATCATTTACTGATATATGAAATTTTGCTGCCCAAATGTGAGCGCCTGAAATTTTAAATAATGTATCAATTTAAATAATGTGTAATATATATTATACAGTCATTTGAAATTTATTTCAAATTGCTGAATTCTGTATGAAGTTTTTAAATTAAAAAGTAAACAATTATTTTATTATAGCATATATTTCTAGAATGCTCACTTAATGCTCACTTTTAGAATGCTCATCATTAAATAAGTTTCCAGTGCTAGAATAATTAGAGAAATTTATTGAAAAACTGATTTCTGAAAGCAGTGTAGTGTATGTTTTGTATATGCAAGATTTTACTTATTAAAAGTCTTGTGTATATCCCCTGTGAGAACTTAATTCAATTTTTAGAAAATTTAATCATTCTTAAATAATTAAAAGCCTACTTATTCGAAGGAAATATTGTAATCAAAGTTTTGTTTATAAATTTTAAGAGTTGTTTTGCTATTTTAAACGTTTTGATTAGAAATTGAAATATGAATCATTGATTAGAATATTAATACGCCTATAAGAAATAGTGATATATTTTTATAAACTTCTAATGAGCATGATTCAAAATGTGTATTTTTTGCCCTTTATTTAGGTCCCAGCCCTATGTATGCAAAGAAGAAATCATTTACTGATATATGAAATTTTGCTGCCCAAATGTGAGAGCCTGAAATTTTAAATAATGTATCAATTTAAATAATGTGTGATATATATTATACAGTCATTTGAAATTTATTTCAAATTGCTGAATTCTGTATGAAGTTTTTAAATTAAAAAGTAAACAATTATTTTATTATAGCATATAATTCTAGAATGCTCACTTAATGCTCACTTAATGCTCACTTTTAGAATGCTCCTCATTAAATAAGTTTCCAGTGCTAGAATAATTAGAGAAAGTTATTTAAAAACTGATTTCTGAAAGCAGTGTAGTGTATTTTTTGTATAAGCAAGATTTTATTTATTAAAAGTCTTGTGTATATCCTCTGTGAGAACTTAATTCAATTTTTAGAAAATTTAATCATTCTTAAATAATTAAAAGCCTACTTATTGGAAGGAAATATTGTAATCAAAGTTTTGTTTATAAATTTTAAGAGTTGTTTTGATATTTTAAAAGTTTTGATTAGAAATTGAAATATGAATCATTGATGAAAATATTAATATATATGCTTATGCCTATAAGAAATAGTGATATATTTTTATAAACTTCTAATGAGCATGATTCAAAATGTGTGTTTTTTCCCTTTATTTAGGTCCCAGTCCTATGTATGCAAAGAAGAAATCATTTACTGATATATGAAATTTTGCTGCCCAAATGTGAGCGCCTGAAATTTTAAATAATGTATCAATTTAAATAATGTGTAATATATATTATACAGTCATTTGAAATTTATTTCAAATTGCTGAATTCTGTATGAAGTTTTTAAATTAAAAAGTAAACAATTATTTTATTATAGCATATATTTCTAGAATGCTCACTTAATGCTCACTTTTAGAATGCTCATCATTAAATAAGTTTCCAGTGCTAGAATAATTAGAGAAATTTATTGAAAAACTGATTTCTGAAAGCAGTGTAGTGTATGTTTTGTATATGCAAGATTTTACTTATTAAAAGTCTTGTGTATATCCCCTGTGAGAACTTAATTCAATTTTTAGAAAATTTAATCATTCTTAAATAATTAAAAGCCTACTTATTCGAAGGAAATATTGTAATCAAAGTTTTGTTTATAAATTTTAAGAGTTGTTTTGCTATTTTAAACGTTTTGATTAGAAACTGAAATATGAATCATTGATTAGAATATTAATACGCCTATAAGAAATAGTGATATATTTTTATAAACTTCTAATGAGCATGATTCCAAATGTGTATTTTTTGCCCTTTATTTAGGTCCCAGCCCTATGTATGCAAAGAAGAAATCATTTACTGATATATGAAATTTTGCTGCCCAAATGTGAGAGCCTGAAATTTTAAATAATGTATCAATTTAAATAATGTGTGATATATATTATACAGTCATTTGAAATTTATTTCAAATTGCTGAATTCTGTATGAAGTTTTTAAATTAAAAAGTAAACAATTATTTTATTATAGCATATAATTCTAGAATGCTCACATAAGAATGCTCACTTAATGCTCACTTTTAGAATGCTCCTCATTAAATAATTTTCCAGTGCTAGAATAATTAGAGAAAGTTATTCAAAAACTGATTTCTGAAAGCAGTGTAGTGTATGTTTTGTATATGCAAGATTTTACTTATTAAAAGTCTTGTGTATATCCTCTGTGAGAACTTAATTCAATTTTTAGAAAATTTAATCATTCTTAAATAATTAAAAGCCTACTTATTGGAAGAAAATATTGTAATCAAAGTTTTGTTCATAAATTTTAAGAGTTGTTTTGATATTTTAAAAGTTTTGATTAGAAATTGAAATATGAATCATTGATTAAAATATTAATATATATGCTTACGCCTATAAGAAATAGTGATGTATTTTTATAAACTTCTAATGAGCATGATTCAAAATGTGTGTTTTTTCCCTTTATTTAGGTCCCAGCCCTATGTATGCAAAGAAGAAATCATTTACTGATATATGAAATTTTGCTGCCCAAATGTGAGCGCCTGAAATTTTAAATAATGTATCAATTTAAATAATGTGTAATATATATTATACAGTCATTTGAAATTTATTTCAAATTGCTGAATTCTGTATGAAGTTTTTAAATTAAAAAGTAAACAATTATTTTATTATAGCATATATTTCTAGAATGCTCACTTAATGCTCACTTTTAGAATGCTCATCATTAAATAAGTTTCCAGTGCTAGAATAATTAGAGAAATTTATTGAAAAACTGATTTCTGAAAGCAGTGTAGTGTATGTTTTGTATATGCAAGATTTTACTTATTAAAAGTCTTGTGTATATCCCCTGTGAGAACTTAATTCAATTTTTAGAAAATTTAATCATTCTTAAATAATTAAAAGCCTACTTATTCGAAGGAAATATTGTAATCAAAGTTTTGTTTATAAATTTTAAGAGTTGTTTTGCTATTTTAAACGTTTTGATTAGAAACTGAAATATGAATCATTGATTAGAATATTAATACGCCTATAAGAAATAGTGATATATTTTTATAAACTTCTAATGAGCATGATTCCAAATGTGTATTTTTTGCCCTTTATTTAGGTCCCAGCCCTATGTATGCAAAGAAGAAATCATTTACTGATATATGAAATTTTGCTGCCCAAATGTGAGAGCCTGAAATTTTAAATAATGTATCAATTTAAATAATGTGTGATATATATTATACAGTCATTTGAAATTTATTTCAAATTGCTGAATTCTGTATGAAGTTTTTAAATTAAAAAGTAAACAATTATTTTATTATAGCATATAATTCTAGAATGCTCACTTAATGCTCACTTAATGCTCACTTTTAGAATGCTCCTCATTAAATAAGTTTCCAGTGCTAGAATAATTAGAGAAAGTTATTTAAAAACTGATTTCTGAAAGCAGTGTAGTGTATTTTTTGTATAAGCAAGATTTTATTTATTAAAAGTCTTGTGTATATCCTCTGTGAGAACTTAATTCAATTTTTAGAAAATTTAATCATTCTTAAATAATTAAAAGCCTACTTATTGGAAGGAAATATTGTAATCAAAGTTTTGTTTATAAATTTTAAGAGTTGTTTTGATATTTTAAAAGTTTTGATTAGAAATTGAAATATGAATCATTGATGAAAATATTAATATATATGCTTATGCCTATAAGAAATAGTGATATATTTTTATAAACTTCTAATGAGCATGATTCAAAATGTGTGTTTTTTCCCTTTATTTAGGTCCCAGTCCTATGTATGCAAAGAAGAAATCATTTACTGATATATGAAATTTTGCTGCCCAAATGTGAGCGCCTGAAATTTTAAATAATGTATCAATTTAAATAATGTGTAATATATATTATACAGTCATTTGAAATTTATTTCAAATTGCTGAATTCTGTATGAAGTTTTTAAATTAAAAAGTAAACAATTATTTTATTATAGCATATATTTCTAGAATGCTCACTTAATGCTCACTTTTAGAATGCTCATCATTAAATAAGTTTCCAGTGCTAGAATAATTAGAGAAATTTATTGAAAAACTGATTTCTGAAAGCAGTGTAGTGTATGTTTTGTATATGCAAGATTTTACTTATTAAAAGTCTTGTGTATATCCCCTGTGAGAACTTAATTCAATTTTTAGAAAATTTAATCATTCTTAAATAATTAAAAGCCTACTTATTCGAAGGAAATATTGTAATCAAAGTTTTGTTTATAAATTTTAAGAGTTGTTTTGCTATTTTAAACGTTTTGATTAGAAACTGAAATATGAATCATTGATTAGAATATTAATACGCCTATAAGAAATAGTGATATATTTTTATAAACTTCTAATGAGCATGATTCCAAATGTGTATTTTTTGCCCTTTATTTAGGTCCCAGCCCTATGTATGCAAAGAAGAAATCATTTACTGATATATGAAATTTTGCTGCCCAAATGTGAGCGCCTGAAATTTTAAATAATGTATCAATTTAAATAATGTGTGATATATATTATACAGTCATTTGAAATTTATTTCAAATTGCTGAATTCTGTATGAAGTTTTTAAATTAAAAAGTAAACAATATTTTTATTATAGCATATAATTCTAGAATGCTCACTTAATGCTCACTTAATGCTCACTTTTAGAATGCTCCTCATTAAATAATTTTCCAGTGCTAGAATAATTAGAGAAAGTTATTGAAAAACTGATTTCTGAAAGCAGTGTAGTGTATGTTTTGTATATGCAAGATTTTACTTATTAAAAGTCTTGTGTATATCCTCTGTGAGAACTTAATTCAATTTTTAGAAAATTTAATCATTCTTAAATAATTAAAAGCCTACTTATTGGAAGAAAATATTGTAATCAAAGTTTTGTTCATAAATTTTAAGAGTTGTTTTGATATTTTAAAAGTTTTGATTAGAAATTGAAATATGAATCATTGATTAAAATATTAATATATATGCTTACGCCTATAAGAAATAGTGATGTATTTTTATAAACTTCTAATGAGCATGATTCAAAATGTGTGTTTTTTCCCTTTATTTAGGTCCCAGCCCTATGTATGCAAAGAAGAAATCATTTACTGATATATGAAATTTTGCTGCCCAAATGTGAGCGCCTGAAATTTTAAATAATGTATCAATTTAAATAATGTGTAATATATATTATACAGTCATTTGAAATTTATTTCAAATTGCTGAATTCTATATGAAGTTTTTAAATTAAAAAGTAAACAATTATTTTATTATAGCATATAATTCTAGAATGCTCACTTAATGCTCACTTTTAGAATGCTCATCATTAAATAAGTTTCCAGTGCTAGAATAATTAGAGAAATTTATTGAAAAACTGATTTCTGAAAGCAGTGTAGTGTATGTTTTGTATATGCAAGATTTTACTTATTAAAAGTCTTGTGTATATCCCCTGTGAGAACTTAATTCAATTTTTAGAAAATTTAATCATTCTTAAATAATTAAAAGCCTACTTATTCGAAGGAAATATTGTAATCAAAGTTTTGTTTATAAATTTTAAGAGTTGTTTTGCTATTTTAAACGTTTTGATTAGAAATTGAAATATGAATCATTGATTAGAATATTAATACGCCTATAAGAAATAGTGATATATTTTTATAAACTTCTAATGAGCATGATTCAAAATGTGTATTTTTTGCCCTTTATTTAGGTCCCAGCCCTATGTATGCAAAGAAGAAATCATTTACTGATATATGAAATTTTGCTGCCCAAATGTGAGAGCCTGAAATTTTAAATAATGTATCAATTTAAATAATGTGTGATATATATTATACAGTCATTTGAAATTTATTTCAAATTGCTGAATTCTGTATGAAGTTTTTAAATTAAAAAGTAAACAATTATTTTATTATAGCATATAATTCTAGAATGCTCACTTAATGCTCACTTAATGCTCACTTTTAGAATGCTCCTCATTAAATAAGTTTCCAGTGCTAGAATAATTAGAGAAAGTTATTTAAAAACTGATTTCTGAAAGCAGTGTAGTGTATTTTTTGTATAAGCAAGATTTTATTTATTAAAAGTCTTGTGTATATCCTCTGTGAGAACTTAATTCAATTTTTAGAAAATTTAATCATTCTTAAATAATTAAAAGCCTACTTATTGGAAGGAAATATTGTAATCAAAGTTTTGTTTATAAATTTTAAGAGTTGTTTTGATATTTTAAAAGTTTTGATTAGAAATTGAAATATGAATCATTGATGAAAATATTAATATATATGCTTACGCATATAAGAAATAGTGATATATTTTTATAAACTTCTAATGAGCATGATTCAAAATGTGTGTTTTTTCCCTTTATTTAGGTCCCAGCCCTATGTATGCAAAGAAGAAATCATTTACTGATATATGAAATTTTGCTGCCCAAATGTGAGCGCCTGAAATTTTAAATAATGTATCAATTTAAATAATGTGTAATATATATTATACAGTCATTTGAAATTTATTTCAAATTGCTGAATTCTGTATGAAGTTTTTAAATTAAAAAGTAAACAATTATTTTATTATAGCATATATTTCTAGAATGCTCACTTAATGCTCACTTTTAGAATGCTCATCATTAAATAAGTTTCCAGTGCTAGAATATTTAGAGAAATTTATTGAAAAACTGATTTCTGAAAGCAGTGTAGTGTATGTTTTGTATATGCAAGATTTTACTTATTAAAAGTCTTGTGTATATCCCCTGTGAGAACTTAATTCAATTTTTAGAAAATTTAATCATTCTTAAATAATTAAAAGCCTACTTATTCGAAGGAAATATTGTAATCAAAGTTTTGTTTATAAATTTTAAGAGTTGTTTTTCTATTTTAAACGTTTTGATTAGAAACTGAAATATGAATCATTGATTAGAATATTAATACGCCTATAAGCAATAGTGATATATTTTTATAAACTTCTAATGAGCATGATTCCAAATGTGTATTTTTTGCCCTTTATTTAGGTCCCAGCCCTATGTATGCAAAAAAGAAATCATTTACTGATATATGAAATTTTGCTGCCCAAATGTGAGCGCCTGAAATTTTAAATAATGTATCAATTTAAATAATGTGTGATATATATTATACAGTCATTTGAAATTTATTTCAAATTGCTGAATTCTGTATGAAGTTTTTAAATTAAAAAGTAAACAATATTTTTATTATAGCATATAATTCTAGAATGCTCACTTAATGCTCACTTAATGCTCACTTTTAGAATGCTCCTCATTAAATAATTTTCCAGTGCTAGAATAATTAGAGAAAGTTATTGAAAAACTGATTTCTGAAAGCAGTGTAGTGTATGTTTTGTATATGCAAGATTTTACTTATTAAAAGTCTTGTGTATATCCTCTGTGAGAACTTAATTCAATTTTTAGAAAATTTAATCATTCTTAAATAATTAAAAGCCTACTTATTGGAAGAAAATATTGTAATCAAAGTTTTGTTCATAAATTTTAAGAGTTGTTTTGATATTTTAAAAGTTTTGATTAGAAATTGAAATATGAATCATTGATTAAAATATTAATATATATGCTTACGCCTATAAGAAATAGTGATGTATTTTTATAAACTTCTAATGAGCATGATTCAAAATGTGTGTTTTTTCCCTTTATTTAGGTCCCAGCCCTATGTATGCAAAGAAGAAATCATTTACTGATATATGAAATTTTGCTGCCCAAATGTGAGCGCCTGAAATTTTAAATAATGTATCAATTTAAATAATGTGTAATATATATTATACAGTCATTTGAAATTTATTTCAAATTGCTGAATTCTATATGAAGTTTTTAAATTAAAAAGTAAACAATTATTTTATTATAGCATATAATTCTAGAATGCTCACTTAATGATCACTTTTAGAATGCTCATCATTAAATAAGTTTCCAGTGCTAGAATAATTAGAGAAATTTATTGAAAAACTGATTTCTGAAAGCAGTGTAGTGTATGTTTTGTATATGCAAGATTTTACTTATTAAAAGTCTTGTGTATATCCCCTGTGAGAACTTAATTCAATTTTTAGAAAATTTAATCATTCTTAAATAATTAAAAGCCTACTTATTCGAAGGAAATATTGTAATCAAAGTTTTGTTTATAAATTTTAAGAGTTGTTTTGCTATTTTAAACGTTTTGATTAGAAATTGAAATATGAATCATTGATTAGAATATTAATACGCCTATAAGAAATAGTGATATATTTTTATAAACTTCTAATGAGCATGATTCAAAATGTGTATTTTTTGCCCTTTATTTAGGTCCCAGCCCTATGTATGCAAAGAAGAAATCATTTACTGATATATGAAATTTTGCTGCCCAAATGTGAGAGCCTGAAATTTTAAATAATGTATCAATTTAAATAATGTGTGATATATATTATACAGTCATTTGAAATTTATTTCAAATTGCTGAATTCTGTATGAAGTTTTTAAATTAAAAAGTAAACAATTTCTTTATTATAGCATATAATTCTAGAATGCTCACTTAATGCTCACTTAATGCTCACTTTTAGAATGCTCCTCATTAAATAAGTTTCCAGTGCTAGAATAATTAGAGAAAGTTATTGAAAAACTGATTTCTGAAAGCAGTGTAGTGTATGTTTTGTATAAGCAAGATTTTATTTATTAAAAGTCTTGTGTATATCCTCTGTGAGAACTTAATTCAATTTTTAGAAAATTTAATCATTCTTAAATAATTAAAAGCCTACTTATTGGAAGGAAATATTGTAATCAAAGTTTTGTTTATAAATTTTAAGAGTTGTTTTGATATTTTAAAAGTTTTGATTAGAAATTGAAATATGAATCATTGATTAAAATATTAATATATATGCTTACGCCTATAAGAAATAGTGATATATTTTTATAAACTTCTAATGAGCATGATTCAAAATGTGTGTTTTTTGCCCTTTATTTAGGTCCCAGCCCTATGTATGCAAAGAAGAAATCATTTACTGATATATGAAATTTTGCTGCCCAAATGTGAGCGCCTGAAATTTTAAATAATGTATCAATTTATATAATGTGTGATATATATTATACAGTCATTTGAAATTTATTTCAAATTGCTGAATTCTGTATGAAGTTTTTAAATTAAAAAGTAAACAATTATTTTATTATAGCATATAATTCTAGAATGCTCACTTAATGCTCACTTTTGGAATGCTCATCATTAAATAATTTTCCACTGCTAGAATAATTAGAGAAAGTTATTCAAAAACTGATTTCTGAAAGCAGTGTAGTGTATGTTTTATATATGCAAGATTTTATTTATTAAAAGTCTTGTGTATATCCTCTGTGAGAACTTAATTCTATTTTTAGAAAATTTAATCATTCTTAAATAATTAAAAGCCTACTTATTGGAAGGAAATATTGTAATCAAAGTTTTGTTTATAAATTTTAAGAGTTGTTTTGATATTTTAAAAGTTTTGATTAGAAATTGAAATATGAATCATTGATTAAAATATTAATATATATGCTTACGCCTATAAGAAATAGTGATATATTTTTATAAACTTCTAATGAGCATGATTCAAAATGTGTGTTTTTTGCCCTTTATTTAGGTCCCAGCCCTATGTATGCAAAGAAGAAATCATTTACTGATATATGAAATTTTGCTGCCCAAATGTGAGCGCCTGAAATTTTAAATAATGTATCAATTTAAATAATGTGTGATATATATTATACAGTCATTTGAAATTTATTTCAAATTGCTGAATTCTGTATGAAGTTTTTAAATTAAAAAGTAAACAATTATTTTATTATAGCATATAATTCTAGAATGCTCACTTAATGCTCACTTTTAGAATGCTCATCATTAAATAAGTTTCCAGTGCTAGAATAATTAGAGAAAGTTACTGAAAAACTGATTTCTGAAAGCAGTATAGTGTATGTTTTGTATATGCAAGATTTTACTTATTAAAAGCCTTGTGTATATCCTCTGTGAGAACTTAATTCAATTTTTAGAAAATTTAATCATTCTTAAATAATTAAAAGCCTACTTATTGGAAGGAAATATTGTAATCAAAGTTTTGTTCATAAATTTTAAGAGTTGTTTTGATATTTTAAAAGTTTTGATTAGAAATTGAAATATGAATCATTGATTAAAATATTAATATATATGCTTACGCCTATAAGAAATAGTGATGTATTTTTATAAACTTCTAATGAGCATGATTCAAAATGTGTGTTTTTTCCCTTTATTTAGGTCCCAGCCCTATGTATGCAAAGAAGAAATCATTTACTGATATATGAAATTTTGCTGCCCAAATGTGAGCGCCTGAAATTTTAAATAATGTATCAATTTAAATAATGTGTAATATATATTATACAGTCATTTGAAATTTATTTCAAATTGCTGAATTCTGTATGAAGTTTTTAAATTAAAAAGTAAACAATTATTTTATTATAGCATATAATTCTAGAATGCTCACTTAATGCTCACTTTTAGAATGCTCATCATTAAATAAGTTTCCAGTGCTAGAATAATTAGAGAAATTTATTGAAAAACTGATTTCTGAAAGCAGTGTAGTGTATGTTTTGTATATGCAAGATTTTACTTATTAAAAGTTTTGTGTATATCCCCTGTGAGAACTTAATTCAATTTTTAGAAAATTTAATCATTCTTAAATAATTAAAAGCCTACTTATTCGAAGGAAATATTGTAATCAAAGTTTTGTTTATAAATTTTAAGAGTTGTTTTGCTATTTTAAACGTTTTGATTAGAAATTGAAATATGAATCATTGATTAGAATATTAATACGCCTATAAGAAATAGTGATATATTTTTATAAACTTCTAATGAGCATGATTCAAAATGTGTATTTTTTGCCCTTTATTTAGGTCCCAGCCCTATGTATGCAAAGAAGAAATCATTTACTGATATATGAAATTTTGCTGCCCAAATGTGAGAGCCTGAAATTTTAAATAATGTATCAATTTAAATAATGTGTGATATATATTACACAGTCATTTGAAATTTATCTCAAATTGCTGAATTTTGTATGAAGTTTTTAAATTAAGAAGTAAACAATTATTTTATTATAGCATATAATGCTAGAATGCTCACTTAATGCTCACTTAATGCTCACTTTTAGAATGCTCCTCATTAAATAAGTTTCCAGTGCTAGAATAATTAGAGAAAGTTATTGAAAAACTGATTTCTGAAAGCAGTGTAGTGTATGTTTTGTATATGCAAGATTTTATTTATTAAAAGTCTTGTGATTTATTAAAAGTCTGTGAGAACTTAATTCAATTTTTAGAAAATTTAATCATTCTTAAATAATTAAAAGCCTACTTATTGGAAGGAAATATTGTAATCAAAGTTTTGTTTATAAATTTTAAGAGTTGTTTTGATATTTTAAAAGTTTTGATTAGAAATTGAAATATGAATCATTGATTAAAATATTAATATATATGCTTACGCCTATAAGAAATAGTGATATATTTTTATAAACTTCTAATGAGCATGATTCAAAATGTGTGTTTTTTGCCCTTTATTTAGGTCCCAGCCCTATGTATGCAAAGAAGAAATCATTTACTGATATATGAAATTTTGCTGCCCAAATGTGAGCGCCTGAAATTTTAAATAATGTATCAATTTAAATAATGTGTGATATATATTATACAGTCATTTGAAATTTATTTCAAATTGCTGAATTCTGTATGAAGTTTTTAAATTAAAAAGTAAACAATTATTTTATTATAGCATATAATTCTAGAATGCTCACTTAATGCTCACTTTTAGAATGCTCATCATTAAATAAGTTTCCAGTGCTAGAATAATTAGAGAAAGTTACTGAAAAACTGATTTCTGAAAGCAGTATAGTGTATGTTTTGTATATGCAAGATTTTACTTATTAAAAGTCTTGTGTATATCCTCTGTGAGAACTTAATTCAATTTTTAGAAAATTTAATCATTCTTAAATAATTAAAAGCCTACTTATTGGAAGGAAATATTGTAATCAAAGTTTTGTTCATAAATTTTAAGAGTTGTTTTGATATTTTAAAAGTTTTGATTAGAAATTGAAATATGAATCATTGATTAAAATATTAATATATATGCTTACGCCTATAAGAAATAGTGATGTATTTTTATAAACTTCTAATGAGCATGATTCAAAATGTGTGTTTTTTCCCTTTATTTAGGTCCCAGCCCTATGTATGCAAAGAAGAAATCATTTACTGATATATGAAATTTTGCTGCCCAAATGTGAGCGCCTGAAATTTTAAATAATGTATCAATTTAAATAATGTGTAATATATATTATACAGTCATTTGAAATTTATTTCAAATTGCTGAATTCTGTATGAAGTTTTTAAATTAAAAAGTAAACAATTATTTTATTATAGCATATAATTCTAGAATGCTCACTTAATGCTCACTTTTAGAATGCTCATCATTAAATAAGTTTCCAGTGCTAGAATAATTAGAGAAATTTATTGAAAAACTGATTTCTGAAAGCAGTGTAGTGTATGTTTTGTATATGCAAGATTTTACTTATTAAAAGTTTTGTGTATATCCCCTGTGAGAACTTAATTCAATTTTTAGAAAATTTAATCATTCTTAAATAATTAAAAGCCTACTTATTCGAAGGAAATATTGTAATCAAAGTTTTGTTTATAAATTTTAAGAGTTGTTTTGCTATTTTAAACGTTTTGATTAGAAATTGAAATATGAATCATTGATTAGAATATTAATACGCCTATAAGAAATAGTGATATATTTTTATAAACTTCTAATGAGCATGATTCAAAATGTGTATTTTTTGCCCTTTATTTAGGTCCCAGCCCTATGTATGCAAAGAAGAAATCATTTACTGATATATGAAATTTTGCTGCCCAAATGTGAGAGCCTGAAATTTTAAATAATGTATCAATTTAAATAATGTGTGATATATATTATACAGTCATTTGAAATTTATCTCAAATTGCTGAATTTTGTATGAAGTTTTTAAATTAAGAAGTAAACAATTATTTTATTATAGCATATAATGCTAGAATGCTCACTTAATGCTCACTTAATGCTCACTTTTAGAATGCTCCTCATTAAATAAGTTTCCAGTGCTAGAATAATTAGAGAAAGTTATTGAAAAACTGATTTCTGAAAGCAGTGTAGTGTATGTTTTGTATATGCAAGATTTTATTTATTAAAAGTCTTGTGATTTATTAAAAGTCTGTGAGAACTTAATTCAATTTTTAGAAAATTTAATCATTCTTAAATAATTAAAAGCCTACTTATTGGAAGGAAATATTGTAATCAAAGTTTTGTTTATAAATTTTAAGAGTTGTTTTGATATTTTAAAAGTTTTGATTAGAAATTGAAATATGAATCATTGATTAAAATATTAATATATATGCTTACGCCTATAAGAAATAGTGATATATTTTTATAAACTTCTAATGAGCATGATTCAAAATGTGTGTTTTTTGCCCTTTATTTAGGTCCCAGCCCTATGTATGCAAAGAAGAAATCATTTACTGATATATGAAATTTTGCTGCCCAAATGTGAGCGCCTGAAATTTTAAATAATGTATCAATTTAAATAATGTGTGATATATATTATACAGTCATTTGAAATTTATTTCAAATTGCTGAATTCTGTATGAAGTTTTTAAATTAAAAAGTAAACAATTATTTTATTATAGCATATAATTCTAGAATGCTCACTTAATGCTCACTTTTGGAATGCTCATCATTAAATAATTTTCCAGTGCTAGAATAATTAGAGAAAGTTATTCAAAAACTGATTTCTGAAAGCAGTGTAGTGTATGTTTTGTATAAGCAAGATTTTATTTATTAAAAGTCTTGTGTATATCCTCTGTGAGAACTTAATTCTATTTTTAGAAAATTTAATCATTCTTAAATAATTAAAAGCCTACTTATTGGAAGGAAATATTGTAATCAAAGTTTTGTTTATAAATTTTAAGAGTTGTTTTGATATTTTAAAAGTTTTGATTAGAAATTGAAATATGAATCATTGATTAAAATATTAATATATATGCTTACGCCTATAAGAAATAGTGATATATTTTTATAAACTTCTAATGAGCATGATTCAAAATGTGTGTTTTTTGCCCTTTATTTAGGTCCCAGCCCTATGTATGCAAAGAAGAAATCATTTACTGATATATGAAATTTTGCTGCCCAAATGTGAGCGCCTGAAATTTTAAATAATGTATCAATTTAAATAATGTGTAATATATATTATACAGTCATTTGAAATTTATTTCAAATTGCTGAATTCTGTATGAAGTTTTTAAATTAAAAAGTAAACAATTATTTTATTATAGCATATAATTCTAGAATGCTCACTTAATGCTCACTTTTAGAATGCTCATCATTAAATAAGTTTCCAGTGCTAGAATAATTAGAGAAATTTATTGAAAAACTGATTTCTGAAAGCAGTGTAGTGTATGTTTTGTATATGCAAGATTTTACTTATTAAAAGTTTTGTGTATATCCCCTGTGAGAACTTAATTCAATTTTTAGAAAATTTAATCATTCTTAAATAATTAAAAGCCTACTTATTCGAAGGAAATATTGTAATCAAAGTTTTGTTTATAAATTTTAAGAGTTGTTTTGCTATTTTAAACGTTTTGATTAGAAATTGAAATATGAATCATTGATTAGAATATTAATACGCCTATAAGAAATAGTGATATATTTTTATAAACTTCTAATGAGCATGATTCAAAATGTGTATTTTTTGCCCTTTATTTAGGTCCCAGCCCTATGTATGCAAAGAAGAAATCATTTACTGATATATGAAATTTTGCTGCCCAAATGTGAGAGCCTGAAATTTTAAATAATGTATCAATTTAAATAATGTGTGATATATATTATACAGTCATTTGAAATTTATCTCAAATTGCTGAATTTTGTATGAAGTTTTTAAATTAAGAAGTAAACAATTATTTTATTATAGCATATAATGCTAGAATGCTCACTTAATGCTCACTTAATGCTCACTTTTAGAATGCTCCTCATTAAATAAGTTTCCAGTGCTAGAATAATTAGAGAAAGTTATTGAAAAACTGATTTCTGAAAGCAGTGTAGTGTATGTTTTGTATATGCAAGATTTTATTTATTAAAAGTCTTGTGATTTATTAAAAGTCTGTGAGAACTTAATTCAATTTTTAGAAAATTTAATCATTCTTAAATAATTAAAAGCCTACTTATTGGAAGGAAATATTGTAATCAAAGTTTTGTTTATAAATTTTAAGAGTTGTTTTGATATTTTAAAAGTTTTGATTAGAAATTGAAATATGAATCATTGATTAAAATATTAATATATATGCTTACGCCTATAAGAAATAGTGATATATTTTTATAAACTTCTAATGAGCATGATTCAAAATGTGTGTTTTTTGCCCTTTATTTAGGTCCCAGCCCTATGTATGCAAAGAAGAAATCATTTACTGATATATGAAATTTTGCTGCCCAAATGTGAGCGATTGAAATTTTAAATAATGTATCAATTTAAATAATGTGTGATATATATTATACAGTCATTTGAAATTTATTTCAAATTGCTGAATTCTGTATGAAGTTTTTAAATTAAAAAGTAAACAATTATTTTATTATAGCATATAATTCTAGAATGCTCACTTAATGCTCACTTTTGGAATGCTCATCATTAAATAATTTTCCAGTGCTAGAATAATTAGAGAAAGTTATTCAAAAACTGATTTCTGAAAGCAGTGTAGTGTATGTTTTGTATATGCAAGATTTTATTTATTAAAAGTCTTGTGTATATCCTCTGTGAGAACTTAATTCTATTTTTAGAAAATTTAATCATTCTTAAATAATTAAAAGCCTACTTATTGGAAGGAAATATTGTAATCAAAGTTTTGTTTATAAATTTTAAGAGTTGTTTTGATATTTTAAAAGTTTTGATTAGAAATTGAAATATGAATCATTGATTAAAATATTAATATATATGCTTACGACTATAAGAAATAGTGATATATTTTTATAAACTTCTAATGAGCATGATTCAAAATGTGTGTTTTTTGCCCTTTATTTAGGTCCCAGCCCTATGTATGCAAAGAAGAAATCATTTACTGATATATGAAATTTTGCTGCCCAAATGTGAGCGCCTGAAATTTTAAATAATGTATCAATTTAAATAATGTGTGATATATATTATACAGTCATTTGAAATTTATTTCAAATTGCTGAATTCTGTATGAAGTTTTTAAATTAAAAAGTAAACAATTATTTTATTATAGCATATAATTCTAGAATGCTCACTTAATGCTCACTTTTGGAATGCTCATCATTAAATAATTTTCCAGTGCTAGAATAATTAGAGAAAGTTATTCAAAAACTGATTTCTGAAAGCAGTGTAGTGTATGTTTTGTATAAGCAAGATTTTATTTATTAAAAGTCTTGTGTATATCCTCTGTGAGAACTTAATTCTATTTTTAGAAAATTTAATCATTCTTAAATAATTAAAAGCCTACTTATTGGAAGGAAATATTGTAATCAAAGTTTTGTTTATAAATTTTAAGAGTTGTTTTGATATTTTAAAAGTTTTGATTAGAAATTGAAATATGAATCATTGATTAAAATATTAATATATATGCTTACGCCTATAAGAAATAGTGATATATTTTTATAAACTTCTAATGAGCATGATTCAAAATGTGTGTTTTTTGCCCTTTATTTAGGTCCCAGCCCTATGTATGCAAAGAAGAAATCATTTACTGATATATGAAATTTTGCTGCCCAAATGTGAGCGCCTGAAATTTTAAATAATGTATCAATTTAAATAATGTGTGATATATATTATACAGTCATTTGAAATTTATTTCAAATTGCTGAATTCTGTATGAAGTTTTTAAATTAAAAAGTAAACAATTATTTTATTATAGCATATAATTCTAGAATGCTCACTTAATGCTCACTTTTAGAATGCTCATCAATAAATAAGTTTCCAGTGCTAGAATAATTAGAGAAAGTTACTGAAAAACTGATTTCTGAAAGCAGTATAGTGTATGTTTTGTATATGCAAGATTTTACTTATTAAAAGTCTTGTGTATATCCTCTGTGAGAACTTAATTCAATTTTTAGAAAATTTAATCATTCTTAAATAATTAAAAGCCTACTTATTGGAAGGAAATATTGTAATCAAAGTTTTGTTCATAAATTTTAAGAGTTGTTTTGATATTTTAAAAGTTTTGATTAGAAATTGAAATATGAATCATTGATTAAAATATTAATATATATGCTTACGCCTATAAGAAATAGTGATGTATTTTTATAAACTTCTAATGAGCATGATTCAAAATGTGTGTTTTTTCCCTTTATTTAGGTCCCAGCCCTATGTATGCAAAGAAGAAATCATTTACTGATATATGAAATTTTGCTGCCCAAATGTGAGCGACTGAAATTTTAAATAATGTATCAATTTAAATAATGTGTAATATATATTATACAGTCATTTGAAATTTATTTCAAATTGCTGAATTCTGTATGAAGTTTTTAAATTAAAAAGTAAACAATTATTTTATTATAGCATATAATTCTAGAATGCTCACTTAATGCTCACTTTTAGAATGCTCATCAGTAAATAAGTTTCCAGTGCTAGAATAATTAGAGAAATTTATTGAAAAACTGATTTCTGAAAGCAGTGTAGTGTATGTTTTTTATATGCAAGATTTTACTTATTAAAAGTTTTGTGTATATCGCCTGTGAGAACTTAATTCAATTTTTAGAAAATTTAATCATTCTTAAATAATTAAAAGCCTACTTATTCGAAGGAAATATTGTAATCAAAGTTTTGTTTATAAATTTTAAGAGTTGTTTTGCTATTTTAAACGTTTTGATTAGAAATTGAAATATGAATCATTGATTAGAATATTAATACGCCTATAAGAAATAGTGATATATTTTTATAAACTTCTAATGAGCATGATTCAAAATGTGTATTTTTTGCCCTTTATTTAGGTCCCAGCCCTATGTATGCAAAGAAGAAATCATTTACTGATATATGAAATTTTGCTGCCCAAATGTGAGCGCCTGAAATTTTAAATAATGTATCAATTTAAATATTGTGTGATATATATTATACAGTCATTTGAAATTTATTTCAAATTGCTGAATTCTGTATGAAGTTTTTAAATTAAAAAGTAAACAATTATTTTATTATAGCATATAATTCTAGAATGCTCACTTAATGCTCACTTTTAGAATGCTCATCATTGAATAATTTTCTAGTGCTAGAATAATTAGAGAAAGTTATTCAAAAACTGATTTCTGAAAGCAGTGTAGTGTATGTTTTGTATATGCAAGATTTTATTTATTAAAAGTCTTGCGTATATCCTCTGTGAGAACTTAATTCAATTTTTAGAAAATTTAATCATTCTTAAATAATTAAAAGCCTACTTATTGGAAGGAAATATTGTAATCAAAGTTTTGTTCATAAATTTTAAGAGTTGTTTTGATATTTTAAATTTTTGATTAGAAATTGAAATATGAATCATTGATTAAAATATTAATATATATGCTTACGCCTATAAGAAATAGTGATATATTTTTATAAACTTCTAATGAGCATGATTCAAAATGTGTGTTTTTTTCCCTTTATTTAGGTCCCAGCCCTATGTATGCAAAGAAGAAATCATTTACTGATATATGAAATTTTGCTGCCCAAATGTGAGCGCCTGAAATTTTAAATAATGTATCAATTTAAATATTGTGTGATATATATTATACAGTCATTTGAAATTTATTTCAAATTGCTGAATTCTGTATGAAGTTTTTAAATTAAAAAGTAAACAATTATTTTATTATAGCATATAATTCTAGAATGCTCACTTAATGCTCACTTTTGGAATGCTCATCATTAAATAATTTTCCAGTGCTAGAATAATTAGAGAAAGTTATTCAAAAACTGATTTCTGAAAGCAGTGTAGTGTATGTTTTGTATAAGCAAGATTTTATTTATTAAAAGTCTTATGTATATCCTCTGTGAGAACTTAATTCAATTTTTAGAAAATTTAATCATTCTTAAATAATTAAAAGCCTACTTATTGGAAGGAAATATTGTAATCAAAGTTTTGTTTATAAATTTTAAGAGTTGTTTTGATATTTTAAAAGTTTTGATTAGAAATTGAAATATGAATCATTGATTAAAATATTAATATATATGCTTACGCCTATAAGAAATAGTGATATATTTTTATAAACTTCTAATGAGCATGATTCAAAATGTGTGTTTTTTGCCCTTTATTTAGGTCCCAGCCCTATGTATGCAAAGAAGAAATCATTTACTGATATATGAAATTTTGCTGCCCAAATGTGAGCGCCTGAAATTTTAAATAACGTAACAATTTAAATAATGTGTGATATATATTATACAGTCATTTGAAATTTATTTCAAATTGCTGAATTCTGTATGAAGTTTTTAAATTAAAAAGTAAACAATTATTTTATTATAGCATATAATTCTAGAATGCTCACTTAATGCTCACTTTTAGAATGCTCATCAATAAATAAGTTTCCAGTGCTAGAATAATTAGAGAAAGTTACTGAAAAACTGATTTCTGAAAGCAGTATAGTGTATGTTTTTTATATGCAAGATTTTACTTATTAAAAGTTTTGTGTATATCCCCTGTGAGAACTTAATTCAATTTTTAGAAAATTTAATCATTCTTAAATAATTAAAAGCCTACTTATTCGAAGGAAATATTGTAATCAAAGTTTTGTTTATAAATTTTAAGAGTTGTTTTGCTATTTTAAACGTTTTGATTAGAAATTGAAATATGAATCATTGATTAGAATATTAATACGCCTATAAGAAATAGTGATATATTTTTATAAACTTCTAATGAGCATGATTCAAAATGTGTATTTTTTGCCCTTTATTTAGGTCCCAGCCCTATGTATGCAAAGAAGAAATCATTTACTGATATATGAAATTTTGCTGCCCAAATGTGAGCGATTGAAATTTTAAATAATGTATCAATTTAAATAATGTGTGATATATATTATACAGTCATTTGAAATTTATTTCAAATTGCTGAATTCTGTATGAAGTTTTTAAATTAAAAAGTAAACAATTATTTTATTATAGCATATAATTCTAGAATGCTCACTTAATGCTCACTTTTGGAATGCTCATCATTAAATAATTTTCCAGTGCTAGAATAATTAGAGAAAGTTATTCAAAAACTGATTTCTGAAAGCAGTGTAGTGTATGTTTTGTATATGCAAGATTTTGTTTATTAAAAGTCTTGTGTATATCCTCTGTGAGAACTTAATTCTATTTTTAGAAAATTTAATCATTCTTAAATAATTAAAAGCCTACTTATTGGAAGGAAATATTGTAATCAAAGTTTTGTTTATAAATTTTAAGAGTTGTTTTGATATTTTAAAAGTTTTGATTAGAAATTGAAATATGAATCATTGATTAAAATATTAATATATATGCTTACGACTATAAGAAATAGTGATATATTTTTATAAACTTCTAATGAGCATGATTCAAAATGTGTGTTTTTTGCCCTTTATTTAGGTCCCAGCCCTATGTATGCAAAGAAGAAATCATTTACTGATATATGAAATTTTGCTGCCCAAATGTGAGCGCCTGAAATTTTAAATAATGTATCAATTTAAATAATGTGTGATATATATTATACAGTCATTTGAAATTTATTTCAAATTGCTGAATTCTGTATGAAGTTTTTAAATTAAAAAGTAAACAATTATTTTATTATAGCATATAATTCTAGAATGCTCCCTTAATGCTCACTTTTGGAATGCTCATCATTAAATAATTTTCCAGTGCTAGAATAATTAGAGAAAGTTATTCAAAAACTGATTTCTGAAAGCAGTGTAGTGTATGTTTTGTATAAGCAAGATTTTATTTATTAAAAGTCTTGTGTATATCCTCTGTGAGAACTTAATTCTATTTTTAGAAAATTTAATCATTCTTAAATAATTAAAAGCCTACTTATTGGAAGGAAATATTGTAATCAAAGTTTTGTTTATAAATTTTAAGAGTTGTTTTGATATTTTAAAAGTTTTGATTAGAAATTGAAATATGAATCATTGATTAAAATATTAATATATATGCTTACGACTATAAGAAATAGTGATATATTTTTATAAACTTCTAATGAGCATGTTTCAAAATGTGTGTTTTTTTCCCTTTATTTAGGTCCCAGCCCTATGTATGCAAAGAAGAAATCATTTACTGATATATGAAATTTTGCTGCCCAAATGTGAGCGCCTGAAATTTTAAATAATGTATCAATTTAAATAATGTGTGATATATATTATACAGTCATTTGAAATTTATTTCAAATTGCTGAATTCTGTATGAAATTTTTAAATTAAAAAGTAAACAATTATTTTATTATAGCATATAATTCTAGAATGCTCACTTAATGCTCACTTTTGGAATGCTCATCATTAAATAATTTTCCAGTGCTAGAATAATTAGAGAAAGTTATTCAAAAACTGATTTCTGAAAGCAGTGTAGTGTATGTTTTGTATAAGCAAGATTTTATTTATTAAAAGTCTTGTGTATATCCTCTGTGAGAACTTAATTCAATTTTTAGAAAATTTAATCATTCTTAAATAATTAAAAGCCTACTTATTGGAAGGAAATATTGTAATCAAAGTTTTGTTTATAAATTTTAAGAGTTGTTTTGATATTTTAAAAGTTTTGATTAGAAATTGAAATATGAATCATTGATTAAAATATTAATATATATGCTTACGCCTATAAGAAATAGTGATATATTTTTATAAACTTCTAATGAGCATGATTCAAAATGTGTGTTTTTTGCCCTTTATTTAGGTCTCAGCCCTATGTATGCAAAGAAGAAATCATTTACTGATATATGAAATTTTGCTGCCCAAATGTGAGCGCCTGAAATTTTAAATAATGTATCAATTTAAATAATGTGTGATATATATTATACAGTCATTTGAAATTTATTTCAAATTGCTGAATTCTGTATGAAGTTTTGAAATTAAAAAGTAAACAATTATTTTATTATAGCATATAATTCTAGAATGCTCACTTAATGCTCACTTTTAGAATGCTCATCAATAAATAAGTTTCCAGTGCTAGAATAATTAGAGAAAGTTACTGAAAAACTGATTTCTGAAAGCAGTATAGTGTATGTTTTGTATATGCAAGATTTTACTTATTAAAAGTCTTGTGTATATCCTCTGTGAGAACTTAATTCAATTTTTAGAAAATTTAATCATTCTTAAATAATTAAAAGCCTACTTATTGGAAGGAAATATTGTAATCAAAGTTTTGTTCATAAATTTTAAGAGTTGTTTTGATATTTTAAAAGTTTTGATTAGAAATTGAAATATGAATCATTGATTAAAATATTAATATATATGCTTACGCCTATAAGAAATAGTGATGTATTTTTATAAACTTCTAATGAGCATGATTCAAAATGTGTGTTTTTTCCCTTTATTTAGGTCCCAGCCCTATGTATGCAAAGAAGAAATCATTTACTGATATATGAAATTTTGCTGCCCAAATGTGAGCGACTGAAATTTTAAATAATGTATCAATTTAAATAATGTGTAATATATATTATACAGTCATTTGAAATTTATTTCAAATTGCTGAATTCTGTATGAAGTTTTTAAATTAAAAAGTAAACAATTATTTTATTATAGCATATAATTCTAGAATGCTCACTTAATGCTCACTTTTAGAATGCTCATCAGTAAATAAGTTTCCAGTGCTAGAATAATTAGAGAAATTTATTGAAAAACTGATTTCTGAAAGCAGTGTAGTGTATGTTTTTTATATGCAAGATTTTACTTATTAAAAGTTTTGTGTATATCCCCTGTGAGAACTTAATTCAATTTTTAGAAAATTTAATCATTCTTAAATAATTAAAAGTCTACTTATTCGAAGGAAATATTGTAATCAAAGTTTTGTTTATAAATTTTAAGAGTTGTTTTGCTATTTTAAACGTTTTGATTAGAAATTGAAATATGAATCATTGATTAGAATATTAATACGCCTATAAGAAATAGTGATATATTTTTATAAACTTCTAATGAGCATGATTCAAAATGTGTATTTTTTGCCCTTTATTTAGGTCCCAGCCCTATGTATGCAAAGAAGAAATCATTTACTGATATATGAAATTTTGCTGCCCAAATGTGAGCGCCTGAAATTTTAAATAATGTATCAATTTAAATATTGTGTGATATATATTATACAGTCATTTGAAATTTATTTCAAATTGCTGAATTCTGTATGAAGTTTTTAAATTAAAAAGTAAACAATTATTTTATTATAGCATATAATTCTAGAATGCTCACTTAATGCTCACTTTTAGAATGCTCATCATTGAATAATTTTCTAGTGCTAGAATAATTAGAGAAAGTTATTCAAAAACTGATTTCTGAAAGCAGTGTAGTGTATGTTTTGTATATGCAAGATTTTATTTATTAAAAGTCTTGCGTATATCCTCTGTGAGAACTTAATTCAATTTTTAGAAAATTTAATCATTCTTAAATAATTAAAAGCCTACTTATTGGAAGGAAATATTGTAATCAAAGTTTTGTTCATAAATTTTAAGAGTTGTTTTGATATTTTAAATTTTTGATTAGAAATTGAAATATGAATCATTGATTAAAATATTAATATATATGCTTACGCCTATAAGAAATAGTGATATATTTTTATAAACTTCTAATGAGCATGATTCAAAATGTGTGTTTTTTTCCCTTTATTTAGGTCCCAGCCCTATGTATGCAAAGAAGAAATCATTTACTGATATATGAAATTTTGCTGCCCAAATGTGAGCGCCTGAAATTTTAAATAATGTATCAATTTAAATATTGTGTGATATATATTATACAGTCATTTGAAATTTATTTCAAATTGCTGAATTCTGTATGAAGTTTTTAAATTAAAAAGTAAACAATTATTTTATTATAGCATATAATTCTAGAATGCTCACTTAATGCTCACTTTTGGAATGCTCATCATTAAATAATTTTCCAGTGCTAGAATAATTAGAGAAAGTTATTCAAAAACTGATTTCTGAAAGCAGTGTAGTGTATGTTTTGTATAAGCAAGATTTTATTTATTAAAAGTCTTGTGTATATCCTCTGTGAGAACTTAATTCAATTTTTAGAAAATTTAATCATTCTTAAATAATTAAAAGCCTACTTATTGGAAGGAAATATTGTAATCAAAGTTTTGTTTATAAATTTTAAGAGTTGTTTTGATATTTTAAAAGTTTTGATTAGAAATTGAAATATGAATCATTGATTAAAATATTAATATATATGCTTACGCCTATAAGAAATAGTGATATATTTTTATAAACTTCTAATGAGCATGATTCAAAATGTGTGTTTTTTGCCCTTTATTTAGGTCCCAGCCCTATGTATGCAAAGAAGAAATCATTTACTGATATATGAAATTTTGCTGCCCAAATGTGAGCGCCTGAAATTTTAAATAACGTATCAATTTAAATAATGTGTGATATATATTATACAGTCATTTGAAATTTATTTCAAATTGCTGAATTCTGTATGAAGTTTTTAAATTAAAAAGTAAACAATTATTTTATTCTAGCATATAATTCTAGAATGCTCACTTAATGCTCACTTTTAGAATGCTCATCAATAAATAAGTTTCCAGTGCTAGAATAATTAGAGAAAGTTACTGAAAAACTGATTTCTGAAAGCAGTATAGTGTATGTTTTGTATATGCAAGATTTTATTTATTAAAAGTCTTGCGTATATCCTCTGTGAGAACTTAATTCAATTTTTAGAAAATTTAATCATTCTTAAATAATAAAGACCTACTTATTGGAAGGAAATATTGTAATCAAAGTTTTGTTCATAAATTTTAAGAGTTGTTTTGATATTTTAAATTTTTGATTAGAAATTGAAATATGAATCATTGATTAAAATATTAATATATATGCTTACGCCTATAAGAAATAGTGATATATTTTTATAAACTTCTAATGAGCATGATTCAAAATGTGTGTTTTTTTCCCTTTATTTAGGTCCCAGCCCTATGTATGCAAAGAAGAAATCATTTACTGATATATGAAATTTTGCTGCCCAAATGTGAGCGCCTGAAATTTTAAATAATGTATGAATTTAAATATTGTGTGATATATATTATACAGTCATTTGAAATTTATTTCAAATTGCTGAATTCTGTATGAAGTTTTTAAATTAAAAAGTAAACAATTATTTTATTGTAGCATATAATTCTAGAATGCTCACTTAATGCTCACTTTTGGAATGCTCATCATTAAATAATTTTCCAGTGCTAGAATAATTAGAGAAAGTTATTCAAAAACTGATTTCTGAAAGCAGTGTAGTGTATGTTTTGTATAAGCAAGATTTTATTTATTAAAAGTCTTGTGTATATCCTCTGTGAGAACTTAATTCAATTTTTAGAAAATTTAATCATTCTTAAATAATTAAAAGCCTACTTATTGGAAGGAAATATTGTAATCAAAGTTTTGTTTATAAATTTTAAGAGTTGTTTTGATATTTTAAAAGTTTTGATTAGAAATTGAAATATGAATCATTGATTAAAATATTAATATATATGCTTACGCCTATAAGAAATAGTGATATATTTTTATAAACTTCTAATGAGCATGATTCAAAATGTGTGTTTTTTGCCCTTTATTTAGGTCCCAGCCCTATGTATGCAAAGAAGAAATCATTTACTGATATATGAAATTTTGCTGCCCAAATGTGAGCGCCTGAAATTTTAAATAACGTATCAATTTAAATAATGTGTGATATATATTATACAGTCATTTGAAATTTATTTCAAATTGCTGAATTCTGTATGAAGTTTTTAAATTAAAAATTAAACAATTATTTTATTATAGCATATAATTCTAGAATGCTCACTTAATGCTCACTTTTAGAATGCTCATCAATAAATAAGTTTCCAGTGCTAGAATAATTAGAGAAAGTTACTGAAAAACTGATTTCTGAAAGCAGTATAGTGTATGTTTTGTATATGCAAGATTTTATTTATTAAAAGTCTTGCGTATATCCTCTGTGAGAACTTAATTCAATTTTTAGAAAATTTAATCATTCTTAAATAATTAAAAGCCTACTTATTGGAAGGAAATATTGTAATCAAAGTTTTGTTCATAAATTTTAAGAGTTGTTTTGATATTTTAAATTTTTGATTAGAAATTGAAATATGAATCATTGATTAAAATATTAATATATATGCTTACGCCTATAAGAAATAGTGATATATTTTTATAAACTTCTAATGAGCATGATTCAAAATGTGTGTTTTTTCCCCTTTATTTAGGTCCCAGCCCTATGTATGCAAAGAAGAAATCATTTACTGATATATGAAATTTTGCTGCCCAAATGTGAGCGCCTGAAATTTTAAATAATGTATCAATTTAAATAATGTGTGATATATATTATACAGTCATTTGAAATTTATTTCAAATTGCTGAATTCTGTATGAAGTTTTTAAATTAAAAAGTAAACAATTATTTTATTATAGCATATAATTCTAGAATGCTCACTTAATGCTCACTTTTGGAATGCTCATCATTAAATAATTTTCCAGTGCTAGAATAATTAGAGAAAGTTATTCAAAAACTGATTTCTGAAAGCAGTGTAGTGTATGTTTTGTATAAGCAAGATTTTATTTATTAAAAGTCTTGTGTATATCCTCTGTGAGAACTTAATTCAATTTTTAGAAAATTTAATCATTCTTAAATAATTAAAAGCCTACTTATTGGAAGGAAATATTGTAATCAAAGTTTTGTTTATAAATTTTAAGAGTTGTTTTGATATTTTAAAAGTTTTGATTAGAAATTGAAATATGAATCATTGATTAAAATATTAATATATATGCTTACGCCTATAAGAAATAGTGATATATTTTTATAAACTTCTAATGAGCATGATTCAAAATGTGTGTTTTTTGCCCTTTATTTAGGTCCCAGCCCTATGTATGCAAAGAAGAAATCATTTACTGATATATGAAATTTTGCTGCCCAAATGTGAGCGCCTGAAATTTTAAATAATGTATCAATTTAAATAATGTGTGATATATATTATACAGTCATTTGAAATTTATTTCAAATTGCTGAATTCTGTATGAAGTTTTTAAATTAAAAAGTAAACAATTATTTTATTATAGCATATAATTCTAGAATGCTCACTTAATGCTCACTTTTAGAATGCTCATCAATAAATAAGTTTCCAGTGCTAGAATAATTAGAGAAAGTTACTGAAAAACTGATTTCTGAAAGCAGTATAGTGTATGTTTTGTATATGCAAGATTTTACTTATTAAAAGTCTTGTGTATATCCTCTGTGAGAACTTAATTCAATTTTTAGAAAATTTAATCATTCTTAAATAATTAAAAGCCTACTTATTGGAAGGAAATATTGTAATCAAAGTTTTGTTCATAAATTTTAAGAGTTGTTTTGATATTTTAAAAGTTTTGATTAGAAATTGAAATATGAATCATTGATTAAAATATTAATATATATGCTTACGCCTATAAGAAATAGTGATGTATTTTTATAAACTTCTAATGAGCATGATTCAAAATGTGTGTTTTTTCCCTTTATTTAGGTCCCAGCCCTATGTATGCAAAGAAGAAATCATTTACTGATATATGAAATTTTGCTGCCCAAATGTGAGCGCCTGAAATTTTAAATAATGTATCAATTTAAATAATGTGTAATATATATTATACAGTCATTTGAAATTTATTTCAAATTGCTGAATTCTGTATGAAGTTTTTAAATTAAAAAGTAAACAATTATTTTATTATAGCATATAATTCTAGAATGCTCACTTAATGCTCACTTTTAGAATGCTCATCATTAAATAAGTTTCCAGTGCTAGAATAATTAGAGAAATTTATTGAAAAACAGATTTCTGAAAGCAGTGTAGTGTATGTTTTTTATATGCAAGATTTTACTTATTAAAAGTTTTGTGTATATCCCCTGTGAGAACTTAATTCAATTTTTAGAAAATTTAATCATTCTTAAATAATTAAAAGCCTACTTATTCGAAGGAAATATTGTAATCAAAGTTTTGTTTATAAATTTTAAGAGTTGTTTTGAAATTTTAAACGTTTTGATTAGAAATTGAAATATGAATCATTGATTAGAATATTAATACGCCTATAAGAAATAGTGATATATTTTTATAAACTTCTAATGAGCATGATTCAAAATGTGTATTTTTTGCCCTTTATTTAGGTCCCAGCCCTATGTATGCAAAGAAGAAATCATTTACTGATATATGAAATTTTGCTGCCCAAATGTGAGCGCCTGAAATTTTAAATAATGTATCAATTTAAATAATGTGTGATATATATTATACAGTCATTTGAAATTTATTTCAAATTGCTGAATTCTGTATGAAGTTTTTAAATTAAAAAGTAAACAATTATTTTATTATAGCATATAATTCTAGAATGCTCACTTAATGCTCACTTTTGGAATGCTCATCATTAAATAATTTTCCAGTGCTAGAATAATTAGAGAAAGTTATTCAAAAACTGATTTCTGAAAGCAGTGTAGTGTATGTTTTGTATAAGCAAGATTTTATTTATTAAAAGTCTTGTGTATATCCTCTGTGAGAACTTAATTCAATTTTTAGAAAATTTAATCATTCTTAAATAATTAAAAGCCTACTTATTGGAAGGAAATATTGTAATCAAAGTTTTGTTTATAAATTTTAAGAGTTGTTTTGATATTTTAAAAGTTTTGATTAGAAATTGAAATATGAATCATTGATTAAAATATTAATATATATGCTTACGCCTATAAGAAATAGTGATATATTTTTATAAACTTCTAATGAGCATGATTCAAAATGTGTGTTTTTTGCCCTTTATTTAGGTCCCAGCCCTATGTATGCAAAGAAGAAATCATTTACTGATATATGAAATTTTGCTGCCCAAATGTGAGCGCCTGAAATTTTAAATAATGTATCAATTTAAATAATGTGTGATATATATTATACAGTCATTTGAAATTTATTTCAAATTGCTGAATTCTGTATGAAGTTTTTAAATTAAAAAGTAAACAATTATTTTATTATAGCATATAATTCTAGAATGCTCACTTAATGCTCACTTTTAGAATGCTCATCAATAAATAAGTTTCCAGTGCTAGAATAATTAGAGAAAGTTACTGAAAAACTGATTTCTGAAAGCAGTATAGTGTATGTTTTGTATATGCAAGATTTTACTTATTAAAAGTCTTGTGTATATCCTCTGTGAGAACTTAATTCAATTTTTAGAAAATTTAATCATTCTTAAATAATTAAAAGCCTACTTATTGGAAGGAAATATTGTAATCAAAGTTTTGTTCATAAATTTTAAGAGTTGTTTTGATATTTTAAAAGTTTTGATTAGAAATTGAAATATGAATCATTGATTAGAATATTAATACGCCTATAAGAAATAGTGATATATTTTTATAAACTTCTAATGAGCATGATTCAAAATGTGTATTTTTTGCCCTTTATTTAGGTCCCAGCCCTATGTATGCAAAGAAGAAATCATTTACTGATATATGAAATTTTGCTGCCCAAATGTGAGCGCCTGAAATTTTAAATAATGTATCAATTTAAATATTGTGTGATATATATTATACAGTCATTTGAAATTTATTTCAAATTGCTGAATTCTGTATGAAGTTTTTAAATTAAAAAGTAAACAATTATTTTATTATAGCATATAATTCTAGAATGCTCACTTAATGCTCACTTTTAGAATGCTCATCATTGAATAATTTTCTAGTGCTAGAATAATTAGAGAAAGTTATTCAAAAACTGATTTCTGAAAGCAGTGTAGTGTATGTTTTGTATATGCAAGATTTTATTTATTAATAGTCTTGCGTATATCCTCTGTGAGAACTTAATTCAATTTTTAGAAAATTTAATCATTCTTAAATAATTAAAAGCCTACTTATTGGAAGGAAATATTGTAATCAAAGTTTTGTTCATAAATTTTAAGAGTTGTTTTGATATTTTAAATTTTTGATTAGAAATTGAAATATGAATCATTGATTAAAATATTAATATATATGCTTACGCCTATAAGAAATAGTGATATATTTTTATAAACTTCTAATGAGCATGATTCAAAATGTGTGTTTTTTGCCCTTTATTTAGGTCCCAGCCCTATGTATGCAAAGAAGAAATCATTTACTGATATATGAAATTTTGCTGCCCAAATGTGAGCGCCTGAAATTTTAAATAATGTATCAATTTAAATAATGTGTGATATATATTATACAGTCATTTGAAATTTATTTCAAATTGCTGAATTCTGTATGAAGTTTTTAAATTAAAAAGTAAACAATTATTTTATTATAGCATATAATTCTAGAATGCTCACTTAATGCTCACTTTTGGAATGCTCATCATTAAATAATTTTCCAGTGCTAGAATAATTAGAGAAAGTTATTCAAAAACTGATTTCTGAAAGCAGTGTAGTGTATGTTTTGTATAAGCAAGATTTTATTTATTAAAAGTCTTGTGTATATCCTCTGTGAGAACTTAATTCAATTTTTAGAAAATTTAATCATTCTTAAATAATTAAAAGCCTACTTATTGGAAGGAAATATTGTAATCAAAGTTTTGTTTATAAATTTTAAGAGTTGTTTTGATATTTTAAAAGTTTTGATTAGAAATTGAAATATGAATCATTGATTAAAATATTAATATATATGCTTACGCCTATAAGAAATAGTGATATATTTTTATAAACTTCTAATGAGCATGATTCAAAATGTGTGTTTTTTGCCCTTTATTTAGGTCCCAGCCCTATGTATGCAAAGAAGAAATGATTTACTGATATATGAAATTTTGCTGCCCAAATGTGAGCGCCTGAAATTTTAAATAATGTATCAATTTAAATAATGTGTGATATATATTATACAGTCATTTGAAATTTATTTCAAATTGCTGAATTCTGCATGAAGTTTTTAAATTAAAAAGTAAACAATTATTTTATTATAGCATATAATTCTAGAATGCTCACTTAATGCTCACTTTTAGAATGCTCATCAATAAATAAGTTTCCAGTGCTAGAATAATTAGAGAAAGTTACTGAAAAACTGATTTCTGAAAGCAGTATAGTGTATGTTTTGTATATGCAAGATTTTACTTATTAAAAGTCTTGTGTATATCCTCTGTGAGAACTTAATTCAATTTTTAGAAAATTTAATCATTCTTAAATAACTAAAAGCCTACTTATTGGAAGGAAATATTGTAATCAAAGTTTTGTTCATAAATTTTAAGAGTTGTTTTGATATTTTAAAAGTTTTGATTAGAAATTGAAATATGAATCATTGATTAAAATATTAATATATATGCTTACGCCTATAAGAAATAGTGATGTATTTTTATAAACTTCTAATGAGCATGATTCAAAATGTGTGTTTTTTCCCTTTATTTAGGTCCCAGCCCTATGTATGCAAAGAAGAAATCATTTACTGATATATGAAATTTTGCTGCCCAAATGTGAGCGCCTGAAATTTTAAATAATGTATCAATTTAAATAATGTGTAATATATATTATACAGTCATTTGAAATTTATTTCAAATTGCTGAATTCTGTATGAAGTTTTTAAATTAAAAAGTAAACAATTATTTTATTATAGCATATAATTCTAGAATGCTCACTTAATGCTCACTTTTAGAATGCTCATCATTAAATAAGTTTCCAGTGCTAGAATAATTAGAGAAATTTATTGAAAAACAGATTTCTGAAAGCAGTGTAGTGTATGTTTTTTATATGCAAGATTTTACTTATTAAAAGTTTTGTGTATATCCCCTGTGAGAACTTAATTCAATTTTTAGAAAATTTAATCATTCTTAAATAATTAAAAGCCTACTTATTCGAAGGAAATATTGTAATCAAAGTTTTGTTTATAAATTTTAAGAGTTGTTTTGCTATTTTAAACGTTTTGATTAGAAATTGAAATATGAATCATTGATTAGAATATTAATACGCCTATAAGAAATAGTGATATATTTTTATAAACTTCTAATGAGCATGATTCAAAATGTGTATTTTTTGCCCTTTATTTAGGTCCCAGCCCTATGTATGCAAAGAAGAAATCATTTACTGATATATGAAATTTTGCTGCCCAAATGTGAGCGCCTGAAATTTTAAATAATGTATCAATTTAAATATTGTGTGATATATATTATACAGTCATTTGAAATTTATTTCAAATTGCTGAATTCTGTATGAAGTTTTTAAATTAAAAAGTAAACAATTATTTTATTGTAGCATATAATTCTAGAATGCTCACTTAATGCTCACTTTTGGAATGCTCATCATTAAATAATTTTCCAGTGCTAGAATAATTAGAGAAAGTTATTCAAAAACTGATTTCTGAAAGCAGTGTAGTGTATGTTTTGTATAAGCAAGATTTTATTTATTAAAAGTCTTGTGTATATCCTCTGTGAGAACTTAATTCAATTTTTAGAAAATTTAATCATTCTTAAATAATTAAAAGCCTACTTATTGGAAGGAAATATTGTAATCAAAGTTTTGTTTATAAATTTTAAGAGTTGTTTTGATATTTTAAAAGTTTTGATTAGAAATTGAAATATGAATCATTGATTAAAATATTAATATATATGCTTACGCCTATAAGAAATAGTGATATATTTTTATAAACTTCTAATGAGCATGATTCAAAATGTGTGTTTTTTGCCCTTTATTTAGGTCCCAGCCCTATGTATTCAAAGAAGAAATCATTTACTGATATATGAAATTTTGCTGCCCAAATGTGAGCGCCTGAAATTTTAAATAATGTATCAATTTAAATAATGTGTGATATATATTATACAGTCATTTGAAATTTATTTCAAATTGCTGAATTCTGTATGAAGTTTTTAAATTAAAAAGTAAACAATTATTTTATTATAGCATATAATTCTAGAATGCTCACTTAATGCTCACTTTTAGAATGCTCATCAATAAATAAGTTTCCAGTGCTAGAATAATTAGAGAAAGTTACTGAAAAACTGATTTCTGAAAGCAGTATAGTGTATGTTTTGTATATGCAAGATTTTACTTATTAAAAGTCTTGTGTATATCCTCTGTGAGAACTTAATTCAATTTTTAGAAAATTTAATCATTCTTAAATAATTAAAAGCCTACTTATTGGAAGGAAATATTGTAATCAAAGTTTTGTTCATAAATTTTAAGAGTTGTTTTGATATTTTAAAAGTTTTGATTAGAAATTGAAATATGAATCATTGATTAGAATATTAATACGCCTATAAGAAATAGTGATATATTTTTATAAACTTCTAATGAGCATGATTCAAAATGTGTATTTTTTGCCCTTTATTTAGGTCCCAGCCCTATGTATGCAAAGAAGAAATCATTTACTGATATATGAAATTTTGCTGCCCAAATGTGAGCGCCTGAAATTTTAAATAATGTATCAATTTAAATATTGTGTGATATATATTATACAGTCATTTGAAATTTATTTCAAATTGCTGAATTCTGTATGAAGTTTTTAAATTAAAAAGTAAACAATTATTTTATTATAGCATATAATTCTAGAATGCTCACTTAATGCTCACTTTTAGAATGCTCATCATTGAATAATTTTCTAGTGCTAGAATAATTAGAGAAAGTTATTCAAAAACTGATTTCTGAAAGCAGTGTAGTGTATGTTTTGTATATGCAAGATTTTATTTATTAAAAGTCTTGCGTATATCCTCTGTGAGAACTTAATTCAATTTTTAGAAAATTTAATCATTCTTAAATAATTAAAAGCCTACTTATTGGAAGGAAATATTGTAATCAAAGTTTTGTTCATAAATTTTAAGAGTTGTTTTGATATTTTAAATTTTTGATTAGAAATTGAAATATGAATCATTGATTAAAATATTAATATATATGCTTACGCCTATAAGAAATAGTGATATATTTTTAGAAACTTCTAATGAGCATGATTCAAAATGTGTGTTTTTTGCCCTTTATTTAGGTCCCAGCCCTATGTATGCAAAGAAGAAATCATTTACTGATATATGAAATTTTGCTGCCCAAATGTGAGCGCCTGAAATTTTAAATAATGTATCAATTTAAATAATGTGTGATATATATTATACAGTCATTTGAAATTTATTTCAAATTGCTGAATTCTGTATGAAGTTTTTAAATTAAAAAGTAAACAATTATTTTATTATAGCATATAATTCTAGAATGCTCACTTAATGCTCACTTTTGGAATGCTCATCATTAAATAATTTTCCAGTGCTAGAATAATTAGAGAAAGTTATTCAAAAACTGATTTCTGAAAGCAGTGTAGTGTATGTTTTGTATAAGCAAGATTTTATTTATTAAAAGTCTTGTGTATATCCTCTGTGAGAACTTAATTCAATTTTTAGAAAATTTAATCATTCTTAAATAATTAAAAGCCTACTTATTGGAAGGAAATATTGTAATCAAAGTTTTGTTTATAAATTTTAAGAGTTGTTTTGATATTTTAAAAGTTTTGATTAGAAATTGAAATATGAATCATTGATTAAAATATTAATATATATGCTTACGCCTATAAGAAATAGTGATATATTTTTATAAACTTCTAATGAGCATGATTCAAAATGTGTGTTTTTTGCCCTTTATTTAGGTCCCAGCCCTATGTATGCAAAGAAGAAATCATTTACTGATATATGAAATTTTGCTGCCCAAATGTGAGCGCCTGAAATTTTAAATAATGTATCAATTTAAATAATGTGTGATATATATTATACAGTCATTTGAAATTTATTTCAAATTGCTGAATTCTGCATGAAGTTTTTAAATTAAAAAGTAAACAATTATTTTATTATAGCATATAATTCTAGAATGCTCACTTAATGCTCACTTTTAGAATGCTCATCAATAAATAAGTTTCCAGTGCTAGAATAATTAGAGAAAGTTACTGAAAAACTGATTTCTGAAAGCAGTATAGTGTATGTTTTGTATATGCAAGATTTTACTTATTAAAAGTCTTGTGTATATCCTCTGTGAGAACTTAATTCAATTTTTAGAAAATTTAATCATTCTTAAATAATTAAAAGCCTACTTATTGGAAGGAAATATTGTAATCAAAGTTTTGTTCATAAATTTTAAGAGTTGTTTTGATATTTTAAAAGTTTTGATTAGAAATTGAAATATGAATCATTGATTAAAATATTAATATATATGCTTACGCCTATAAGAAATAGTGATGTATTTTTATAAACTTCTAATGAGCATGATTCAAAATGTGTGTTTTTTCCCTTTATTTAGGTCCCAGCCCTATGTATGCAAAGAAGAAATCATTTACTGATATATGAAATTTTGCTGCCCAAATGTGAGCGCCTGAAATTTTAAATAATGTATCAATTTAAATAATGTGTAATATATATTATACAGTCATTTGAAATTTATTTCAAATTGCTGAATTCTGTATGAAGTTTTTAAATTAAAAAGTAAACAATTATTTTATTATAGCATATAATTCTAGAATGCTCACTTAATGCTCACTTTTAGAATGCTCATCATTAAATAAGTTTCCAGTGCTAGAATAATTAGAGAAATTTATTGAAAAACAGATTTCTGAAAGCAGTGTAGTGTATGTTTTTTATATGCAAGATTTTACTTATTAAAAGTTTTGTGTATATCCCCTGTGAGAACTTAATTCAATTTTTAGAAAATTTAATCATTCTTAAATAATTAAAAGCCTACTTATTCGAAGGAAATATTGTAATCAAAGTTTTGTTTATAAATTTTAAGAGTTGTTTTGCTATTTTAAACGTTTTGATTAGAAATTGAAATATGAATCATTGATTAGAATATTAATACGCCTATAAGAAATAGTGATATATTTTTATAAACTTCTAATGAGCATGATTCAAAATGTGTATTTTTTGCCCTTTATTTAGGTCCCAGCCCTATGTATGCAAAGAAGAAATCATTTACTGATATATGAAATTTTGCTGCCCAAATGTGAGCGCCTGAAATTTTAAATAATGTATCAATTTAAATAATGTGTGATATATATTATACAGTCATTTGAAATTTATTTCAAATTGCTGAATTCTGTATGAAGTTTTTAAATTAAAAAGTAAACAATTATTTTATTATAGCATATAATTCTAGAATGCTCACTTAATGCTCACTTTTGGAATGCTCATCATTAAATAATTTTCCAGTGCTAGAATAATTAGAGAAAGTTATTCAAAAACTGATTTCTGAAAGCAGTGTAGTGTATGTTTTGTATAAGCAAGATTTTATTTATTAAAAGTCTTGTGTATATCCTCTGTGAGAACTTAATTCAATTTTTAGAAAATTTAATCATTCTTAAATAATTAAAAGCCTACTTATTGGAAGGAAATATTGTAATCAAAGTTTTGTTTATAAATTTTAAGAGTTGTTTTGATATTTTAAAAGTTTTGATTAGAAATTGAAATATGAATCATTGATTAAAATATTAATATATATGCTTACGCCTATAAGAAATAGTGATATATTTTTATAAACTTCTAATGAGCATGATTCAAAATGTGTGTTTTTTGCCCTTTATTTAGGTCCCAGCCCTATGTATGCAAAGAAGAAATCATTTACTGATATATGAAATTTTGCTGCCCAAATGTGAGCGCCTGAAATTTTAAATAATGTATCAATTTAAATAATGTTTGATATATATTATACAGTCATTTGAAATTTATTTCAAATTGCTGAATTCTGTATGAAGTTTTTAAATTAAAAAGTAAACAATTATTTTATTATAGCATATAATTCTAGAATGCTCACTTAATGCTCACTTTTAGAATGCTCATCAATAAATAAGTTTCCAGTGCTAGAATAATTAGAGAAAGTTACTGAAAAACTGATTTCTGAAAGCAGTATAGTGTATGTTTTGTATATGCAAGATTTTACTTATTAAAAGTCTTGTGTATATCCTCTGTGAGAACTTAATTCAATTTTTAGAAAATTTAATCATTCTTAAATAATTAAAAGCCTACTTATTGGAAGGAAATATTGTAATCAAAGTTTTGTTCATAAATTTTAAGAGTTGTTTTGATATTTTAAAAGTTTTGATTAGAAATTGAAATATGAATCATTGATTAAAATATTAATATATATGCTTACGCCTATAAGAAATAGTGATGTATTTTTATAAACTTCTAATGAGCATGATTCAAAATGTGTGTTTTTTCCCTTTATTTAGGTCCCAGCCCTATGTATGCAAAGAAGAAATCATTTACTGATATATGAAATTTTGCTGCCCAAATGTGAGCGCCTGAAATTTTAAATAATGTATCAATTTAAATAATGTGTAATATATATTATACAGTCATTTGAAATTTATTTCAAATTGCTGAATTCTGTATGAAGTTTTTAAATTAAAAAGTAAACAATTATTTTATTATAGCATATAATTCTAGAATGCTCACTTAATGCTCACTTTTAGAATGCTCATCATTAAATAAGTTTCCAGTGCTAGAATAATTAGAGAAATTTATTGAAAAACAGATTTCTGAAAGCAGTGTAGTGTATGTTTTTTATATGCAAGATTTTACTTATTAAAAGTTTTGTGTATATCCCCTGTGAGAACTTAATTCAATTTTTAGAAAATTTAATCATTCTTAAATAATTAAAAGCCTACTTATTCGAAGGAAATATTGTAATCAAAGTTTTGTTTATAAATTTTAAGAGTTGTTTTGCTATTTTAAACGTTTTGATTAGAAATTGAAATATGAATCATTGATTAGAATATTAATACGCCTATAAGAAATAGTGATATATTTTTATAAACTTCTAATGAGCATGATTCAAAATGTGTATTTTTTGCCCTTTATTTAGGTCCCAGCCCTATGTATGCAAAGAAGAAATCATTTACTGATATATGAAATTTTGCTGCCCAAATGTGAGCGCCTGAAATTTTAAATAATGTATCAATTTAAATATTGTGTGATATATATTATACAGTCATTTGAAATTTATTTCAAATTGCTGAATTCTGTATGAAGTTTTTAAATTAAAAAGTAAACAATTATTTTATTATAGCATATAATTCTAGAATGCTCACTTAATGCTCACTTTTAGAATGCTCATCATTGAATAATTTTCTAGTGCTAGAATAATTAGAGAAAGTTATTAAAAACTGATTTCTGAAAGCAGTGTAGTGTATGTTTTGTATATGCAAGATTTTATTTATTAAAAGTCTTGCGTATATCCTCTGTGAGAACTTAATTCAATTTTTAGAAAATTTAATCATTCTTAAATAATTAAAAGCCTACTTATTGGAAGGAAATATTGTAATCAAAGTTTTGTTCATAAATTTTAAGAGTTGTTTTGATATTTTAAATTTTTGATTAGAAATTGAAATATGAATCATTGATTAAAATATTAATATATATGCTTACGCCTATAAGAAATAGTGATATATTTTTATAAACTTCTAATGAGCATGATTCAAAATGTGTGTTTTTTTCCCTTTATTTAGGTCCCAGCCCTATGTATGCAAAGAAGAAATCATTTACTGATATATGAAATTTTGCTGCCCAAATGTGAGCGCCTGAAATTTTAAATAATGTATCAATTTAAATATTGTGTGATATATATTATACAGTCATTTGAAATTTATTTCAAATTGCTGAATTCTGTATGAAGTTTTTAAATTAAAAAGTAAACAATTATTTCATTATAGCATATAATTCTAGAATGCTCACTTAATGCTCACTTTTAGAATGCTCATCATTGAATAATTTTCTAGTGCTAGAATAATTAGAGAAAGTTATTCAAAAACTGATTTCTGAAAGCAGTGTAGTGTATGTTTTGTATATGCAAGATTTTACTTATTAAAAGTCTTGCGTATATCCTCTGTGAGAACTTAATTCAATTTTTAGAAAATTTAATCATTCTTAAATAATTAAAAGCCTACTTATTGGAAGGAAATATTGTAATCAAAGTTTTGTTCATAAATTTTAAGAGTTGTTTTGATATTTTAAATTTTTGATTAGAAATTGAAATATGAATCATTGATTAAAATATTAATATATATGCTTACGCCTATAAGAAATAGTGATATATTTTTATAAACTTCTAATGAGCATGATTCAAAATGTGTGTTTTTTTCCCTTTATTTAGGTCCCAGCCCTATGTATGCAAAGAAGAAATCATTTACTGATATATGAAATTTTGCTGCCCAAATGTGAGCGCCTGAAATTTTAAATAATGTATCAGTTTAAATAATGTGTGATATATATTATACAGTCATTTGAAATTTATTTCAAATTGCTGAATTCTGTATGAAGTTTTTAAATTAAAAAGTAAACAATTATTTTATTATAGCATATAATTCTAGAATGCTCACTTAAGAATGCTCACTTAATGCTCACTTTTAGAATGCTCATCATTAAATAATTTTCCAGTGCTAGAATAATTAGAGAAAGTTATTCAAAAACTGATTTCTGAAAGCAGTGTAGTGTATGTTTTGTAAATGCAAGATTTTACTTATTAAAAGTCTTGCGTATATCCTCTGTGAGAATTTATTCAATTTTTAGAAAATTTAATCATTCTTAAATAATTAAAAGCCTACTTATTGGAAGGAAATATTGTAATCAAAGTTTTGTTTATAAATTTTAAGAGTTGTTTTGATATTTTAAAAGTTTTGATTAGAAATTGAAATATGAATCATTGATTAAAATATTAATATATATGCTTACGCCTATAAGAAATAGTGATATATTTTTATAAACTTCTAATGAGCATGATTCAAAATGTGTGTTTTTTCCCCTTTATTTAGGTCCCAGCCCTATGTATGCAAAGAAGAAATCATTTACTGATATATGAAATTTTGCTGCCCAAATGTGAGCGCCTGAAAACTTAAATAATGTATCAATTTAAATAATGTGTGATATATATTATACAGTCATTTGAAATTTATTTCAAATTGCTGAATTCTGTATGAAGTTTTTTAAATTAAAAAGTAAACAATTATTTTATTATAGCATATAATTCTAGAATGCTCACTTAAGAATGCTCACTTAATGCTCACTTTTAGAATGCTCATCATTAAATAATTTTCCAGTGCTAGAATAATTAGAGAAAGTTATTGAAAAACTGATTTCTGAAAGCAGTGTAGTGTATGTTTTGTATATGCAAGATTTTACTTATTAAAAGTCTTGCGTATATCCTCTGTGAGAACTTAATTCAATTTTTAGAAAATTTAATCATTCTTAAATAATTAAAAGCCTACTTATTGGAAGGAAATATTGTAATCAAAGTTTTGTTCATAAATTTTAAGAGTTGTTTTGATATTTTAAAAGTTTTGATTAGAAATTGAAATATGAATCATTGATTAAAATATTAATATATATGCTTACGCCTATAAGAAATAGTGATATATTTTTATAAACTTCTAATGAGCATGATTCAAAATGTGTGTTTTTTTCCCTTTATTTAGGTCCCAGCCCTATGTATGCAAAGAAGAAATCATTTACTGATATATGAAATTTTGCTGCCCAAATGTGAGGGCCTGAAATTTTAAATAATGTATCAATTTAAATATTGTGTGATATATATTATACAGTCATTTGAAATTTATTTCAAATTGCTGAATTCTGTATGAAGTTTTTAAATTAAAAAGTAAACAATTATTTTATTATAGCATATAATTCTAGAATGCTCACTTAATGCTCACTTTTAGAATGCTCATCATTGAATAATTTTCTAGTGCTAGAATAATTAGAGAAAGTTATTCAAAAACTGATTTCTGAAAGCAGTGTAGTGTATGTTTTGTATATGCAAGATTTTACTTATTAAAAGTCTTGCGTATATCCTCTGTGAGAACTTAATTCAATTTTTAGAAAATTTAATCATTCTTAAATAATTAAAAGCCTACTTATTGGAAGGAAATATTGTAATCAAAGTTTTGTTCATAAATTTTAAGAGTTGTTTTGATATTTTAAATTTTTGATTAGAAATTGAAATATGAATCCTTGATTAAAATATTAATATATATGCTTACGCCTATAAGAAATAGTGATATATTTTTATAAACTTGTAATGAGCATGATTCAAAATGTGTGTTTTTTTCCCTTTATTTAGGTCCCAGCCCTATGTATGCAAAGAAGAAATCATTTACTGATATATGAAATTTTGCTGCCCAAATGTGAGCGCCTGATATTTTAAATAATGTATCAATTTAAATATTGTGTGATATATATTATACAGTCATTTGAAATTTATTTCAAATTGCTGAATTCTGTATGAAGTTTTTAAATTAAAAAGTAAACAATTATTTTATTATAGCATATAATTCTAGAATGCTCACTTAATGCTCACTTTTAGAATGCTCATCATTGAATAATTTTCTAGTGCTAGAATAATTAGAGAAAGTTATTCAAAAACTGATTTCTGAAAGCAGTGTAGTGTATGTTTTGTATATGCAAGATTTTACTTATTAAAAGTCTTGCGTATATCCTCTGTGAGAACTTAATTCAATTTTTAGAAAATTTAATCATTCTTAAATAATTAAAAGCCTACTTATTGGAAGGAAATATTGTAATCAAAGTTTTGTTCATAAATTTTAAGGGTTGTTTTGATATTTTAAATTTTTGATTAGAAATTGAAATATGAATCATTGATTAAAATATTAATATATATGCTTACGCCTATAAGAAATAGTGATATATTTTTATAAACTTCTAATGAGCATGATTCAAAATGTGTGTTTTTTCCCTTTATTTAGGTCCCAGCCCTATGTATGCAAAGAAGAAATCATTTACTGATATATGAAATTTTGCTGCCCAAATGTGAGCGCCTGAAATTTTAAATAATGTATCAGTTTAAATAATGTGTGATATATATTATACAGTCATTTGAAATTTATTTCAAATTGCTGAATTCTGTATGAAGTTTTTAAATTAAAAAGTAAACAATTATTTTATTATAGCATATAATTCTAGAATGCTCACTTAAGAATGCTCACTTAATGCTCACTTTTAGAATGCTCATCATTAAATAATTTTCCAGTGCTAGAATAATTAGAGAAAGTTATTCAAAAACTGATTTCTGAAAGCAGTGTAGTGTATGTTTTGTAAATGCAAGATTTTACTTATTAAAAGTCTTGCGTATATCCTCTGTGAGAACTTAATTCAATTTTTAGAAAATTTAGTCATTCTTAAATAATTAAAAGCCTACTTATTGGAAGGAAATATTGTAATCAAAGTTTTGTTTATAAATTTTAAGAGTTGTTTTGATATTTTAAAAGTTTTGATTAGAAATTGAAATATGAATCATTGATTAAAATATTAATATATATGCTTACGCCTATAAGAAATAGTGATATATTTTTATAAACTTCTAATGAGCATGATTCAAAATGTGTGTTTTTTCCCCTTTATTTAGGTCCCAGCCCTATGTATGCAAAGAAGAAATCATTTACTGATATATGAAATTTTGCTGCCCAAATGTGAGCGCCTGAAATCTTAAATAATGTATCAATTTAAATAATGTGTGATATATATTATACAGTCATTTGAAATTTATTTCAAATTGCTGAATTCTGTATGAAGTTTTTTAAATTAAAAAGTAAACAATTATTTTATTATAGCATATAATTCTAGAATGCTCACTTAAGAATGCTCACTTAATGCTCACTTTTAGAATGCTCATCATTAAATAATTTTCCATTGCTAGAATAATTAGAGAAAGTTATTCATAAACTGATTTCTGAAAGCAGTGTAGTGTATGTTTTGTATATGCAAGATTTTACTTATTAAAAGTCTTGCGTATATCCTCTGTGAGAACTTAATTCAATTTTTAGAAAATTTAATCATTCTTAAATAATTAAAAGCCTACTTATTGGAAGGAAATATTGTAATCAAAGTTTTGTTCATAAATTTTAAGAGTTGTTTTGATATTTTAAAAGTTTTGATTAGAAATTGAAATATGAATCATTGATTAAAATATTAATATATATGCTTACGCCTATAAGAAATAGTGATATATTTTTATAAACTTGTAATGAGCATGATTCAAAATGTGTGTTTTTTTCCCTTTATTTAGGTCCCAGCCCTATGTATGCAAAGAAGAAATCATTTACTGATATATGAAATTTTGCTGCCCAAATGTGAGCGCCTGATATTTTAAATAATGTATCAATTTAAATATTGTGTGATATATATTATACAGTCATTTGAAATTTATTTCAAATTGCTGAATTCTGTATGAAGTTTTTAAATTAAAAAGTAAACAATTATTTTATTATAGCATATAATTCTAGAATGCTCACTTAATGCTCACTTTTAGAATGCTCATCATTGAATAATTTTCTAGTGCTAGAATAATTAGAGAAAGTTATTCAAAAACTGATTTCTGAAAGCAGTGTAGTGTATGTTTTGTATATGCAAGATTTTACTTATTAAAAGTCTTGCGTATATCCTCTGTGAGAACTTAATTCAATTTTTAGAAAATTTAATCATTCTTAAATAATTAAAAGCCTACTTATTGGAAGGAAATATTGTAATCAAAGTTTTGTTCATAAATTTTAAGGGTTGTTTTGATATTTTAAATTTTTGATTAGAAATTGAAATATGAATCATTGATTAAAATATTAATATATATGCTTACGCCTATAAGAAATAGTGATATATTTTTATAAACTTCTAATGAGCATGATTCAAAATGTGTGTTTTTTCCCTTTATTTAGGTCCCAGCCCTATGTATGCAAAGAAGAAATCATTTACTGATATATGAAATTTTGCTGCCCAAATGTGAGCGCCTGAAATTTTAAATAATGTATCAGTTTAAATAATGTGTGATATATATTATACAGTAATTTGAAATTTATTTCAAATTGCTGAATTCTGTATGAAGTTTTTAAATTAAAAAGTAAACAATTATTTTATTATAGCATATAATTCTAGAATGCTCACTTAAGAATGCTCACTTAATGCTCACTTTTAGAATGCTCATCATTAAATAATTTTCCAGTGCTAGAATAATTAGAGAAAGTTATTCAAAAACTGATTTCTGAAAGCAGTGTAGTGTATGTTTTGTAAATGCAAGATTTTACTTATTAAAAGTCTTGCGTATATCCTCTGTGAGAACTTAATTCAATTTTTAGAAAATTTAATCATTCTTAAATAATTAAAAGCCTACTTATTGGAAGGAAATATTGTAATCAAAGTTTTGTTTATAAATTTTAAGAGTTGTTTTGATATTTTAAAAGTTTTGATTAGAAATTGAAATATGAATCATTGATTAAAATATTAATATATATGCTTACGCCTATAAGAAATAGTGATATATTTTTATAAACTTCTAATGAGCATGATTCAAAATGTGTGTTTTTTCCCCTTTATTTAGGTCCCAGCCCTATGTATGCAAAGAAGAAATCATTTACTGATATATGAAATTTTGCTGCCCAAATGTCAGCGCCTGAAATCTTAAATAATGTATCAATTTAAATAATGTGTGATATATATTATACAGTCATTTGAAATTTATTTCAAATTGCTGAATTCTGTATGAAGTTTTTTAAATTAAAAAGTAAACAATTATTTTATTATAGCATATAATTCTAGAATGCTCACTTAAGAATGCTCACTTAATGCTCACTTTTAGAATGCTCATCATTAAATAATTTTCCAGTGCTAGAATAATTAGAGAAAGTTATTCAAAAACTGATTTCTGAAAGCAGTGTAGTGTATGTTTTGTATATGCAAGATTTTACTTATTAAAAGTCTTGCGTATATCCTCTGTGAGAACTTAATTCAATTTTTAGAAAATTTAATCATTCTTAAATAATTAAAAGCCTACTTATTGGAAGGAAATATTGTAATCAAAGTTTTGTTCATAAATTTTAAGAGTTGTTTTGATATTTTAAATTTTTGATTAGAAATTGAAATATGAATCATTGTTAAGAATATTAATACGCCTATAAGAAATAGTGATATATTTTTATAAACTTCTATTGAGCATGATTCAAAATGTGTATTTTTTGCCCTTTATTTAGGTCCCAGCCCTATGTATGCAAAGAAGAAATCATTTACTGATATATGAAATTTTGCTGCCCAAATGTCAGCGCCTGAAATCTTAAATAATGTATCAATTTAAATAATGTGTGATATATATTATACAGTCATTTGAAATTTATTTCAAATTGCTGAATTCTGTATGAAGTTTTTTAAATTAAAAAGTAAACAATTATTTTATTATAGCATATAATTCTAGAATGCTCACTTAAGAATGCTCACTTAATGCTCACTTTTAGAATGCTCATCATTAAATAATTTTCCAGTGCTAGAATAATTAGAGAAAGTTATTCAAAAACTGATTTCTGAAAGCAGTGTAGTGTATGTTTTGTATATGCAAGATTTTACTTATTAAAAGTCTTGCGTATATCCTCTGTGAGAACTTAATTCAATTTTTAGAACATTTAATCATTCTTAAAGAATTAAAAGCCTACTTATTGGAAGGAAATATTGTAATCAAAGTTTTGTTCATAAATTTTAAGAGTTGTTTTGATATTTTAAATTTTTGATTAGAAATTGAAATATGAATCATTGTTAAGAATATTAATACGCCTATAAGAAATAGTGATATATTTTTATAAACTTCTAATGAGCATGATTCAAAATGTGTGTTTTTTCCCCTTTATTTAGGTCCCAGCCCTATGTATGCAAAGAAGAAATCATTTACTGATATATGAAATTTTGCTGCCCAAATGTCAGCGCCTGAAATCTTAAATAATGTATCAATTTAAATAATGTGTGATATATATTATACAGTCATTTGAAATTTATTTCAAATTGCTGAATTCTGCATGAAGTTTTTAAATTAAAAAGTAAACAATTATTTTATTATAGCATATAATTCTAGAATGCTCACTTAATGCTCACTTTTAGAATGCTCATCAATAAATAAGTTTCCAGTGCTAGAATAATTAGAGAAAGTTACTGAAAAACTGATTTCTGAAAGCAGTATAGTGTATGTTTTGTATATGCAAGATTTTACTTATTAAAAGTCTTGTGTATATCCTCTGTGAGAACTTAATTCAATTTTTAGAAAATTTAATCATTCTTAAATAATTAAAAGCCTACTTATTGGAAGGAAATATTGTAATCAAAGTTTTGTTCATAAATTTTAAGAGTTGTTTTGATATTTTAAAAGTTTTGATTAGAAATTGAAATATGAATCATTGATTAAAATATTAATATATATGCTTACGCCTATAAGAAATAGTGATGTATTTTTATAAACTTCTAATGAGCATGATTCAAAATGTGTGTTTTTTCCCTTTATTTAGGTCCCAGCCCTATGTATGCAAAGAAGAAATCATTTACTGATATATGAAATTTTGCTGCCCAAATGTGAGCGCCTGAAATTTTAAATAATGTATCAATTTAAATAATGTGTAATATATATTATACAGTCATTTGAAATTTATTTCAAATTGCTGAATTCTGTATGAAGTTTTTAAATTAAAAAGTAAACAATTATTTTATTATAGCATATAATTCTAGAATGCTCACTTAATGCTCACTTTTAGAATGCTCATCATTAAATAAGTTTCCAGTGCTAGAATAATTAGAGAAATTTATTGAAAAACAGATTTCTGAAAGCAGTGTAGTGTATGTTTTTTATATGCAAGATTTTACTTATTAAAAGTTTTGTGTATATCCCCTGTGAGAACTTAATTCAATTTTTAGAAAATTTAATCATTCTTAAATAATTAAAAGCCTACTTATTCGAAGGAAATATTGTAATCAAAGTTTTGTTTATAAATTTTAAGAGTTGTTTTGCTATTTTAAACGTTTTGATTAGAAATTGAAATATGAATCATTGATTAGAATATTAATACGCCTATAAGAAATAGTGATATATTTTTATAAACTTCTAATGAGCATGATTCAAAATGTGTATTTTTTGCCCTTTATTTAGGTCCCAGCCCTATGTATGCAAAGAAGAAATCATTTACTGATATATGAAATTTTGCTGCCCAAATGTGAGCGCCTGAAATTTTAAATAATGTATCAATTTAAATAATGTGTGATATATATTATACAGTCATTTGAAATTTATTTCAAATTGCTGAATTCTGTATGAAGTTTTAAAATTAAAAAGTAAACAATTATTTTATTATAGCATATAATTCTAGAATGCTCACTTAATGCTCACTTTTAGAATGCTCATCATTGAATAATTTTCTAGTGCTAGAATAATTAGAGAAAGTTATTCAAAAACTGATTTCTGAAAGCAGTGTAGTGTATGTTTTGTATATGCAAGATTTTATTTATTAAAAGTCTTGCGTATATCCTCTGTGAGAACTTAATTCAATTTTTAGAAAATTTAATCATTCTTAAATAATTAAAAGCCTACTTATTGGAAGGAAATATTGTAATCAAAGTTTTGTTCATAAATTTTAAGAGTTGTTTTGATATTTTAAATTTTTGATTAGAAATTGAAATATGAATCATTGATTAAAATATTAATATATATGCTTACGCCTATAAGAAATAGTGATATATTTTTATAAACTTCTAATGAGCATGATTCAAAATGTGTGTTTTTTTCCCTTTATTTAGGTCCCAGCCCTATGTATGCAAAGAAGAAATCATTTACTGATATATGAAATTTTGCTGCCCAAATGTGAGCGCCTGAAATTTTAAATAATGTATCAATTTAAATATTGTGTGATATATAATGTACAGTCATTTGAAATTTATTTCAAATTGCTGAATTCTGTATGAAGTTTTTAAATTAAAAAGTAAACAATTATTTCATTATAGCATATAATTCTAGAATGCTCACTTAATGCTCACTTTTAGAATGCTCATCATTGAATAATTTTCTAGTGCTAGAATAATTAGAGAAAGTTATTCAAAAACTGATTTCTGAAAGCAGTGTAGTGTATGTTTTGTATATGCAAGATTTTACTTATTAAAAGTCTTGCGTATATCCTCTGTGAGAACTTAATTCAATTTTTAGAAAATTTAATCATTCTTAAATAATTAAAAGCCTACTTATTGGAAGGAAATATTGTAATCAAAGTTTTGTTCATAAATTTTAAGGGTTGTTTTGATATTTTAAATTTTTGATTAGAAATTGAAATATGAATCATTGATTAAAATATTAATATATATGCTTACGCCTATAAGAAATAGTGATATATTTTTATAAACTTCTAATGAGCATGATTCAAAATGTGTGTTTTTTCCCTTTATTTAGGTCCCAGCCCTATGTATGCAAAGAAGAAATCATTTACTGATATATGAAATTTTGCTGCCCAAATGTGAGCGCCTGAAATTTTAAATAATGTATCAGTTTAAATAATGTGTGATATATATTATACAGTCATTTGAAATTTATTTCAAATTGCTGAATTCTGTATGAAGTTTTTAAATTAAAAAGTAAACAATTATTTTATTATAGCATATAATTCTAGAATGCTCACTTAAGAATGCTCACTTAATGCTCACTTTTAGAATGCTCATCATTAAATAATTTTCCAGTGCTAGAATAATTAGAGAAAGTTATTCAAAAACTGATTTCTGAAAGCAGTGTAGTGTATGTTTTGTAAATGCAAGATTTTACTTATTAAAAGTCTTGCGTATATCCTCTGTGAGAACTTAATTCAATTTTTAGAAAATTTAATCATTCTTAAATAATTAAAAGCCTACTTATTGGAAGGAAATATTGTAATCAAAGTTTTGTTTATAAATTTTAAGAGTTGTTTTGATATTTTAAAAGTTTTGATTAGAAATTGAAATATGAATCATTGATTAAAATATTAATATATATGCTTACGCCTATAAGAAATAGTGATATATTTTTATAAACTTCTAATGAGCATGATTCAAAATGTGTGTTTTTTCCCCTTTATTTAGGTCCCAGCGCTATGTATGCAAAGAAGAAATCATTTACTGATATATGAAATTTTGCTGCCCAAATGTGAGCGCCTGAAATCTTAAATAATGTATCAATTTAAATAATGTGTGATATATATTATACAGTCATTTGAAATTTATTTCAAATTGCTGAATTCTGTATGAAGTTTTTTAAATTAAAAAGTAAACAATTATTTTATTATAGCATATAATTCTAGAATGCTCACTTAAGAATGCTCACTTAATGCTCACTTTTAGAATGCTCATCATTAAATAATTTTCCATTGCTAGAATAATTAGAGAAAGTTATTCATAAACTGATTTCTGAAAGCAGTGTAGTGTATGTTTTGTATATGCAAGATTTTACTTATTAAAAGTCTTGCGTATATCCTCTGTGAGAACTTAATTCAATTTTTAGAAAATTTAATCATTCTTAAATAATTAAAAGCCTACTTATTGGAAGGAAATATTGTAATCAAAGTTTTGTTCATAAATTTTAAGAGTTGTTTTGATATTTTAAAAGTTTTGATTAGAAATTGAAATATGAATCATTGATTAAAATATTAATATATATGCTTACGCCTATAAGAAATAGTGATATATTTTTATAAACTTGTAATGAGCATGATTCAAAATGTGTGTTTTTTTCCCTTTATTTAGGTCCCAGCCCTATGTATGCAAAGGAGAAATCATTTACTGATATATGAAATTTTGCTGCCCAAATGTGAGCGCCTGATATTTTAAATAATGTATCAATTTAAATATTGTGTGATATATATTATACAGTCATTTGAAATTTATTTCAAATTGCTGAATTCTGTATGAAGTTTTTAAATTAAAAAGTAAACAATTATTTTATTATAGCATATAATTCTAGAATGCTCACTTAATGCTCACTTTTAGAATGCTCATCATTGAATAATTTTCTAGTGCTAGAATAATTAGAGAAAGTTATTCAAAAACTGATTTCTGAAAGCAGTGTAGTGTATGTTTTGTATATGCAAGATTTTACTTATTAAAAGTCTTGCGTATATCCTCTGTGAGAACTTAATTCAATTTTTAGAAAATTTAATCATTCTTAAATAATTAAAAGCCTACTTATTGGAAGGAAATATTGTAATCAAAGTTTTGTTCATAAATTTTAAGGGTTGTTTTGATATTTTAAATTTTTGATTAGAAATTGAAATATGAATCATTGATTAAAATATTAATATATATGCTTACGCCTATAAGAAATAGTGATATATTTTTATAAACTTCTAATGAGCATGATTCAAAATGTGTGTTTTTTCCCTTTATTTAGGTCCCAGCCCTATGTATGCAAAGAAGAAATCATTTACTGATATATGAAATTTTGCTGCCCAAATGTGAGCGCCTGAAATTTTAAATAATGTATCAGTTTAAATAATGTGTGATATATATTATACAGTCATTTGAAATTTATTTCAAATTGCTGAATTCTGTATGAAGTTTTTAAATTAAAAAGTAAACAATTATTTTATTATAGCATATAATTCTAGAATGCTCACTTAAGAATGCTCACTTAATGCTCACTTTTAGAATGCTCATCATTAAATAATTTTCCAGTGCTAGAATAATTAGAGAAAGTTATTCAAAAACTGATTTCTGAAAGCAGTGTAGTGTATGTTTTGTAAATGCAAGATTTTACTTATTAAAAGTCTTGCGTATATCCTCTGTGAGAACTTAATTCAATTTTTAGAAAATTTAATCATTCTTAAATAATTAAAAGCCTACTTATTGGAAGGAAATATTGTAATCAAAGTTTTGTTTATAAATTTTAAGAGTTGTTTTGATATTTTAAAAGTTTTGATTAGAAATTGAAATATGAATCATTGATTAAAATATTAATATATATGCTTACGCCTATAAGAAATAGTGATATATTTTTATAAACTTCTAATGAGCATGATTCAAAATGTGTGTTTTTTCCCCTTTATTTAGGTCCCAGCCCTATGTATGCAAAGAAGAAATCATTTACTGATATATGAAATTTTGCTGCCCAAATGTCAGCGCCTGAAATCTTAAATAATGTATCAATTTAAATAATGTGTGATATATATTATACAGTCATTTGAAATTTATTTCAAATTGCTGAATTCTGTATGAAGTTTTTTAAATTAAAAAGTAAACAATTATTTTATTATAGCATATAATTCTAGAATGCTCACTTAAGAATGCTCACTTAATGCTCACTTTTAGAATGCTCATCATTAAATAATTTTCCAGTGCTAGAATAATTAGAGAAAGTTATTCAAAAACTGATTTCTGAAAGCAGTGTAGTGTATGTTTTGTATATGCAAGATTTTACTTATTAAAAGTCTTGCGTATATCCTCTGTGAGAACTTAATTCAATTTTTAGAAAATTTAATCATTCTTAAATAATTAAAAGCCTACTTATTGGAAGGAAATATTGTAATCAAAGTTTTGTTCATAAATTTTAAGAGTTGTTTTGATATTTTAAATTTTTGATTAGAAATTGAAATATGAATCATTGTTAAGAATATTAATACGCCTATAAGAAATAGTGATATATTTTTATAAACTTCTATTGAGCATGATTCAAAATGTGTATTTTTTGCCCTTTATTTAGGTCCCAGCCCTATGTATGCAAAGAAGAAATCATTTACTGATATATGAAATTTTGCTGCCCAAATGTCAGCGCCTGAAATCTTAAATAATGTATCAATTTAAATAATGTGTGATATATATTATACAGTCATTTGAAATTTATTTCAAATTGCTGAATTCTGTATGAAGTTTTTTAAATTAAAAAGTAAACAATTATTTTATTATAGCATATAATTCTAGAATGCTCACTTAAGAATGCTCACTTAATGCTCACTTTTAGAATGCTCATCATTAAATAATTTTCCAGTGCTAGAATAATTAGAGAAAGTTATTCAAAAACTGATTTCTGAAAGCAGTGTAGTGTATGTTTTGTATATGCAAGATTTTACTTATTAAAAGTCTTGCGTATATCCTCTGTGAGAACTTAATTCAATTTTTAGAACATTTAATCATTCTTAAAGAATTAAAAGCCTACTTATTGGAAGGAAATATTGTAATCAAAGTTTTGTTCATAAATTTTAAGAGTTGTTTTGATATTTTAAATTTTTGATTAGAAATTGAAATATGAATCATTGTTAAGAATATTAATACGCCTATAAGAAATAGTGATATATTTTTATAAACTTCTAATGAGCATGATTCAAAATGTGTGTTTTTTCCCCTTTATTTAGGTCCCAGCCCTATGTATGCAAAGAAGAAATCATTTACTGATATATGAAATTTTGCTGCCCAAATGTCAGCGCCTGAAATCTTAAATAATGTATCAATTTAAATAATGTGTGATATATATTATACAGTCATTTGAAATTTATTTCAAATTGCTGAATTCTGCATGAAGTTTTTAAATTAAAAAGTAAACAATTATTTTATTATAGCATATAATTCTAGAATGCTCACTTAATGCTCACTTTTAGAATGCTCATCAATAAATAAGTTTCCAGTGCTAGAATAATTAGAGAAAGTTACTGAAAAACTGATTTCTGAAAGCAGTATAGTGTATGTTTTGTATATGCAAGATTTTACTTATTAAAAGTCTTGTGTATATCCTCTGTGAGAACTTAATTCAATTTTTAGAAAATTTAATCATTCTTAAATAATTAAAAGCCTACTTATTGGAAGGAAATATTGTAATCAAAGTTTTGTTCATAAATTTTAAGAGTTGTTTTGATATTTTAAAAGTTTTGATTAGAAATTGAAATATGAATCATTGATTAAAATATTAATATATATGCTTACGCCTATAAGAAATAGTGATGTATTTTTATAAACTTCTAATGAGCATGATTCAAAATGTGTGTTTTTTCCCTTTATTTAGGTCCCAGCCCTATGTATGCAAAGAAGAAATCATTTACTGATATATGAAATTTTGCTGCCCAAATGTGAGCGCCTGAAATTTTAAATAATGTATCAATTTAAATAATGTGTAATATATATTATACAGTCATTTGAAATTTATTTCAAATTGCTGAATTCTGTATGAAGTTTTTAAATTAAAAAGTAAACAATTATTTTATTATAGCATATAATTCTAGAATGCTCACTTAATGCTCACTTTTAGAATGCTCATCATTAAATAAGTTTCCAGTGCTAGAATAATTAGAGAAATTTATTGAAAAACAGATTTCTGAAAGCAGTGTAGTGTATGTTTTTTATATGCAAGATTTTACTTATTAAAAGTTTTGTGTATATCCCCTGTGAGAACTTAATTCAATTTTTAGAAAATTTAATCATTCTTAAATAATTAAAAGCCTACTTATTCGAAGGAAATATTGTAATCAAAGTTTTGTTTATAAATTTTAAGAGTTGTTTTGCTATTTTAAACGTTTTGATTAGAAATTGAAATATGAATCATTGATTAGAATATTAATACGCCTATAAGAAATAGTGATATATTTTTATAAACTTCTAATGAGCATGATTCAAAATGTGTATTTTTTGCCCTTTATTTAGGTCCCAGCCCTATGTATGCAAAGAAGAAATCATTTACTGATATATGAAATTTTGCTGCCCAAATGTGAGCGCCTGAAATTTTAAATAATGTATCAATTTAAATATTGTGTGATATATATTATACAGTCATTTGAAATTTATTTCAAATTGCTGAATTCTGTATGAAGTTTTTAAATTAAAAAGTAAACAATTATTTCATTATAGCATATAATTCTAGAATGCTCACTTAATGCTCACTTTTAGAATGCTCATCATTGAATAATTTTCTAGTGCTAGAATAATTAGAGAAAGTTATTCAAAAACTGATTTCTGAAAGCAGTGTAGTGTATGTTTTGTATATGCAAGATTTTACTTATTAAAAGTCTTGCGTATATCCTCTGTGAGAACTTAATTCAATTTTTAGAAAATTTAATCATTCTTAAATAATTAAAAGCCTACTTATTGGAAGGAAATATTGTAATCAAAGTTTTGTTCATAAATTTTAAGAGTTGTTTTGATATTTTAAATTTTTGATTAGAAATTGAAATATGAATCATTGATTAAAATATTAATATATATGCTTACGCCTATAAGAAATAGTGATATATTTTTATAAACTTCTAATGAGCATGATTCAAAATGTGTGTTTTTTTCCCTTTATTTAGGTCCCAGCCCTATGTATGCAAAGAAGAAATCATTTACTGATATATGAAATTTTGCTGCCCAAATGTGAGCGCCTGAAATCTTAAATAATGTATCAATTTAAATAATGTGTGATATATATTATACAGTCATTTGAAATTTATTTCAAATTGCTGAATTCTGTATGAAGTTTTTTAAATTAAAAAGTAAACAATTATTTTATTATAGCATATAATTCTAGAATGCTCACTTAAGAATGCTCACTTAATGCTCACTTTTAGAATGCTCATCATTAAATAATTTTCCAGTGCTAGAATAATTAGAGAAAGTTATTGAAAAACTGATTTCTGAAAGCAGTGTAGTGTATGTTTTGTATATGCAAGATTTTACTTATTAAAAGTCTTGCGTATATCCTCTGTGAGAACTTAATTCAATTTTTAGAAAATTTAATCATTCTTAAATAATTAAAAGCCTACTTATTGGAAGGAAATATTGTAATCAAAGTTTTGTTCATAAATTTTAAGAGTTGTTTTGATATTTTAAAAGTTTTGATTAGAAATTGAAATATGAATCATTGATTAAAATATTAATATATATGCTTACGCCTATAAGAAATAGTGATATATTTTTATAAACTTCTAATGAGCATGATTCAAAATGTGTGTTTTTTTCCCTTTATTTAGGTCCCAGCCCTATGTATGCAAAGAAGAAATCATTTACTGATATATGAAATTTTGCTGCCCAAATGTGAGGGCCTGAAATTTTAAATAATGTATCAATTTAAATATTGTGTGATATATATTATACAGTCATTTGAAATTTATTTCAAATTGCTGAATTCTGTATGAAGTTCTTAAATTAAAAAGTAAACAATTATTTTATTATAGCATATAATTCTAGAATGCTCACTTAATGCTCACTTTTAGAATGCTCATCATTGAATAATTTTCTAGTGCTAGAATAATTAGAGAAAGTTATTCAAAAACTGATTTCTGAAAGCAGTGTAGTGTATGTTTTGTATATGCAAGATTTTACTTATTAAAAGTCTTGCGTATATCCTCTGTGAGAACTTAATTCAATTTTTAGAAAATTTAATCATTCTTAAATAATTAAAAGCCTACTTATTGGAAGGAAATATTGTAATCAAAGTTTTGTTCATAAATTTTAAGAGTTGTTTTGATATTTTAAATTTTTGATTAGAAATTGAAATATGAATCCTTGATTAAAATATTAATATATATGCTTACGCCTATAAGATATAGTGATATATTTTTATAAACTTCTAATGAGCATGATTCAAAATGTGTGTTTTTTTCCCTTTATTTAGGTCCCAGCCCTATGTATGCAAAGAAGAAATCATTTACTGATATATGAAATTTTGCTGCCCAAATGTGAGCGCCTGAAATTTTAAATAATGTATCAGTTTAAATAATGTGTCATATATATTATACAGTCATTTGAAATTTATTTCAAATTGCTGAATTCTGTATGAAGTTTTTAAATTAAAAAGTAAACAATTATTTTATTATAGCATATAATTCTAGAATGCTCACTTAAGAATGCTCACTTAATGCTCACTTTTAGAATGCTCATCATTAAATAATTTTCCAGTGCTAGAATAATTAGAGAAAGTTATTCAAAAAGTGATTTCTGAAAGCAGTGTAGTGTATGTTTTGTAAATGCAAGATTTTACTTATTAAAAGTCTTGCGTATATCCTCTGTGAGAACTTAATTCAATTTTTAGAAAATTTAATCATTCTTAAATAATTAAAAGCCTACTTATTGGAAGGAAATATTGTAATCAAAGTTTTGTTTATAAATTTTAAGAGTTGTTTTGATATTTTAAAAGTTTTGATTAGAAATTGAACTATGAATCATTGATTAAAATATTAATATATATGCTTACGCCTATAAGAAATAGTGATATATTTTTATAAACTTCTAATGAGCATGATTCAAAATGTGTGTTTTTTCCCCTTTATTTAGGTCCCAGCCCTATGTATGCAAAGAAGAAATCATTTACTGATATATGAAATTTTGCTGCCCAAATGTCAGCGCCTGAAATCTTAAATAATGTATCAATTTAAATAATGTGTGATATATATTATACAGTCATTTGAAATTTATTTCAAATTGCTGAATTCTGTATGAAGTTTTTTAAATTAAAAAGTAAACAATTATTTTATTATAGCATATAATTCTAGAATGCTCACTTAAGAATGCTCACTTAATGCTCACTTTTAGAATGCTCATCATTAAATAATTTTCCAGTGCTAGAATAATTAGAGAAAGTTATTCAAAAACTGATTTCTGAAAGCAGTGTAGTGTATGTTTTGTATATGCAAGATTTTACTTATTAAAAGTCTTGCGTATATCCTCTGTGAGAACTTAATTCAATTTTTAGAAAATTTAATCATTCTTAAATAATTAAAAGCCTACTTATTGGAAGGAAATATTGTAATCAAAGTTTTGTTCATAAATTTTAAGAGTTGTTTTGATATTTTAAATTTTTGATTAGAAATTGAAATATGAATCATTGATTAAAATATTAATATATATGCTTACGCCTATAAGAAATAGTGATATATTTTTATAAACTTCTAATGAGCATGATTCAAAATGTGTGTTTTTTCCCTTTATTTAGGTCCCAGCCCTATGTATGCAAAGAAGAAATCATTTACTGATATATGAAATTTTGCTGCCCAAATGTGAGCGCCTGAAATTTTAAATAATGTATCAGTTTAAATAATGTGTGATATATATTATACAGTCATTTGAAATTTATTTCAAATTGCTGAATTCTGTATGAAGTTTTTAAATTAAAAAGTAAACAATTATTTTATTATAGCATATAATTCTAGAATGCTCACTTAAGAATGCTCACTTAATGCTCACTTTTAGAATGCTCATCATTAAATAATTTTCCAGTGCTAGAATAATTAGAGAAAGTTATTCAAAAACTGATTTCTGAAAGCAGTGTAGTGTATGTTTTGTAAATGCAAGATTTTACTTATTAAAAGTCTTGCGTATATCCTCTGTGAGAACTTAATTCAATTTTTAGAAAATTTAATCATTCTTAAATAATTAAAAGCCTACTTATTGGAAGGAAATATTGTAATCAAAGTTTTGTTCATAAATTTTAAGAGTTGTTTTGATATTTTAAATTTTTGATTAGAAATTGAAATATGAATCATTGTTAAGAATATTAATACGCCTATAAGAAATAGTGATATATTTTTATAAACTTCTATTGAGCATGATTCAAAATGTGTATTTTTTGCCCTTTATTTAGGTCCCAGCCCTATGTATGCAAAGAAGAAATCATTTACTGATATATGAAATTTTGCTGCCCAAATGTCAGCGCCTGAAATCTTAAATAATGTATCAATTTAAATAATGTGTGATATATATTATACAGTCATTTGAAATTTATTTCAAATTGCTGAATTCTGTATGAAGTTTTTTAAATTAAAAAGTAAACAATTATTTTATTATAGCATATAATTCTAGAATGCTCACTTAAGAATGCTCACTTAATGCTCACTTTTAGAATGCTCATCATTAAATAATTTTCCAGTGCTAGAATAATTAGAGAAAGTTATTCAAAAACTGATTTCTGAAAGCAGTGTAGTGTATGTTTTGTATATGCAAGATTTTACTTATTAAAAGTCTTGCGTATATCCTCTGTGAGAACTTAATTCAATTTTTAGAACATTTAATCATTCTTAAAGAATTAAAAGCCTACTTATTGGAAGGAAATATTGTAATCAAAGTTTTGTTCATAAATTTTAAGAGTTGTTTTGATATTTTAAATTTTTGATTAGAAATTGAAATATGAATCATTGTTAAGAATATTAATACGCCTATAAGAAATAGTGATATATTTTTATAAACTTCTAATGAGCATGATTCAAAATGTGTGTTTTTTCCCCTTTATTTAGGTCCCAGCCCTATGTATGCAAAGAAGAAATCATTTACTGATATATGAAATTTTGCTGCCCAAATGTCAGCGCCTGAAATCTTAAATAATGTATCAATTTAAATAATGTGTGATATATATTATACAGTCATTTGAAATTTATTTCAAATTGCTGAATTCTGCATGAAGTTTTTAAATTAAAAAGTAAACAATTATTTTATTATAGCATATAATTCTAGAATGCTCACTTAATGCTCACTTTTAGAATGCTCATCAATAAATAAGTTTCCAGTGCTAGAATAATTAGAGAAAGTTACTGAAAAACTGATTTCTGAAAGCAGTATAGTGTATGTTTTGTATATGCAAGATTTTACTTATTAAAAGTCTTGTGTATATCCTCTGTGAGAACTTAATTCAATTTTTAGAAAATTTAATCATTCTTAAATAATTAAAAGCCTACTTATTGGAAGGAAATATTGTAATCAAAGTTTTGTTCATAAATTTTAAGAGTTGTTTTGATATTTTAAAAGTTTTGATTAGAAATTGAAATATGAATCATTGATTAAAATATTAATATATATGCTTACGCCTATAAGAAATAGTGATGTATTTTTATAAACTTCTAATGAGCATGATTCAAAATGTGTGTTTTTTCCCTTTATTTAGGTCCCAGCCCTATGTATGCAAAGAAGAAATCATTTACTGATATATGAAATTTTGCTGCCCAAATGTGAGCGCCTGAAATTTTAAATAATGTATCAATTTAAATAATGTGTAATATATATTATACAGTCATTTGAAATTTATTTCAAATTGCTGAATTCTGTATGAAGTTTTTAAATTAAAAAGTAAACAATTATTTTATTATAGCATATAATTCTAGAATGCTCACTTAATGCTCACTTTTAGAATGCTCATCATTAAATAAGTTTCCAGTGCTAGAATAATTAGAGAAATTTATTGAAAAACAGATTTCTGAAAGCAGTGTAGTGTATGTTTTTTATATGCAAGATTTTACTTATTAAAAGTTTTGTGTATATCCCCTGTGAGAACTTAATTCAATTTTTAGAAAATTTAATCATTCTTAAATAATTAAAAGCCTACTTATTCGAAGGAAATATTGTAATCAAAGTTTTGTTTATAAATTTTAAGAGTTGTTTTGCTATTTTAAACGTTTTGATTAGAAATTGAAATATGAATCATTGATTAGAATATTAATACGCCTATAAGAAATAGTGATATATTTTTATAAACTTCTAATGAGCATGATTCAAAATGTGTATTTTTTGCCCTTTATTTAGGTCCCAGCCCTATGTATGCAAAGAAGAAATCATTTACTGATATATGAAATTTTGCTGCCCAAATGTGAGCGCCTGAAATTTTAAATAATGTATCAATTTAAATAATGTGTGATATATATTATACAGTCATTTGAAATTTATTTCAAATTGCTGAATTCTGTATGAAGTTTTTAAATTAAAAAGTAAACAATTATTTTATTATAGCATATAATTCTAGAATGCTCACTTAATGCTCACTTTTAGAATGCTCATCATTGAATAATTTTCTAGTGCTAGAATAATTAGAGAAAGTTATTCAAAAACTGATTTCTGAAAGCAGTGTAGTGTATGTTTTGTATATGCAAGATTTTATTTATTAAAAGTCTTGCGTATATCCTCTGTGAGAACTTAATTCAATTTTTAGAAAATTTAATCATTCTTAAATAATTAAAAGCCTACTTATTGGAAGGAAATATTGTAATCAAAGTTTTGTTCATAAATTTTAAGAGTTGTTTTGATATTTTAAATTTTTGATTAGAAATTGAAATATGAATCATTGATTAAAATATTAATATATATGCTTACGCCTATAAGAAATAGTGATATATTTTTATAAACTTCTAATGAGCATGATTCAAAATGTGTGTTTTTTTCCCTTTATTTAGGTCCCAGCCCTATGTATGCAAAGAAGAAATCATTTACTGATATATGAAATTTTGCTGCCCAAATGTGAGCGCCTGAAATTTTAAATAATGTATCAATTTAAATATTGTGTGATATATATTATACAGTCATTTGAAATTTATTTCAAATTGCTGAATTCTGTATGAAGTTTTTAAATTAAAAAGTAAACAATTATTTCATTATAGCATATAATTCTAGAATGCTCACTTAATGCTCACTTTTAGAATGCTCATCATTGAATAATTTTCTAGTGCTAGAATAATTAGAGAAAGTTATTCAAAAACTGATTTCTGAAAGCAGTGTAGTGTATGTTTTGTATATGCAAGATTTTACTTATTAAAAGTCTTGCGCATATCCTCTGTGAGAACTTAATTCAATTTTTAGAAAATTTAATCATTCTTAAATAATTAAAAGCCTACTTATTGGAAGGAAATATTGTAATCAAAGTTTTGTTCATAAATTTTAAGAGTTGTTTTGATATTTTAAATTTTTGATTAGAAATTGAAATATGAATCATTGATTAAAATATTAATATATATGCTTACGCCTATAAGAAATAGTGATATATTTTTATAAACTTCTAATGAGCATGATTCAAAATGTGTGTTTTTTTCCCTTTATTTAGGTCCCAGCCCTATGTATGCAAAGAAGAAATCATTTACTGATATATGAAATTTTGCTGCCCAAATGTGAGCGCCTGAAATTTTAAATAATGTATCAGTTTAAATAATGTGTGATATATATTATACAGTCATTTGAAATTTATTTCAAATTGCTGAATTCTGTATGTAGTTTTTAAATTAAAAAGTAAACAATTATTTTATTATAGCATATAATTCTAGAATGCTCACTTAAGAATGCTCACTTAATGCTCACTTTTAGAATGCTCATCATTAAATAATTTTCCAGTGCTAGAATAATTAGAGAAAGTTATTCAAAAACTGATTTCTGAAAGCAGTGTAGTGTATGTTTTGTAAATGCAAGATTTTACTTATTAAAAGTCTTGCGTATATCCTCTGTGAGAATTTATTCAATTTTTAGAAAATTTAATCATTCTTAAATAATTAAAAGCCTACTTATTGGAAGGAAATATTGTAATCAAAGTTTTGTTCATAAATTTTAAGAGTTGTTTTGATATTTTAAATTTTTGATTAGAAATTGAAATATGAATCATTGTTAAGAATATTAATACGCCTATAAGAAATAGTGATATATTTTTATAAACTTCTATTGAGCATGATTCAAAATGTGTATTTTTTGCCCTTTATTTAGGTCCCAGCCCTATGTATGCAAAGAAGAAATCATTTACTGATATATGAAATTTTGCTGCCCAAATGTCAGCGCCTGAAATCTTAAATAATGTATCAATTTAAATAATGTGTGATATATATTATACAGTCATTTGAAATTTATTTCAAATTGCTGAATTCTGTATGAAGTTTTTTAAATTAAAAAGTAAACAATTATTTTATTATAGCATATAATTCTAGAATGCTCACTTAAGAATGCTCACTTAATGCTCACTTTTAGAATGCTCATCATTAAATAATTTTCCAGTGCTAGAATAATTAGAGAAAGTTATTCAAAAACTGATTTCTGAAAGCAGTGTAGTGTATGTTTTGTATATGCAAGATTTTACTTATTAAAAGTCTTGCGTATATCCTCTGTGAGAACTTAATTCAATTTTTAGAACATTTAATCATTCTTAAAGAATTAAAAGCCTACTTATTGGAAGGAAATATTGTAATCAAAGTTTTGTTCATAAATTTTAAGAGTTGTTTTGATATTTTAAATTTTTGATTAGAAATTGAAATATGAATCATTGTTAAGAATATTAATACGCCTATAAGAAATAGTGATATATTTTTATAAACTTCTAATGAGCATGATTCAAAATGTGTGTTTTTTCCCCTTTATTTAGGTCCCAGCCCTATGTATGCAAAGAAGAAATCATTTACTGATATATGAAATTTTGCTGCCCAAATGTCAGCGCCTGAAATCTTAAATAATGTATCAATTTAAATAATGTGTGATATATATTATACAGTCATTTGAAATTTATTTCAAATTGCTGAATTCTGCATGAAGTTTTTAAATTAAAAAGTAAACAATTATTTTATTATAGCATATAATTCTAGAATGCTCACTTAATGCTCACTTTTAGAATGCTCATCAATAAATAAGTTTCCAGTGCTAGAATAATTAGAGAAAGTTACTGAAAAACTGATTTCTGAAAGCAGTATAGTGTATGTTTTGTATATGCAAGATTTTACTTATTAAAAGTCTTGTGTATATCCTCTGTGAGAACTTAATTCAATTTTTAGAAAATTTAATCATTCTTAAATAATTAAAAGCCTACTTATTGGAAGGAAATATTGTAATCAAAGTTTTGTTCATAAATTTTAAGAGTTGTTTTGATATTTTAAAAGTTTTGATTAGAAATTGAAATATGAATCATTGATTAAAATATTAATATATATGCTTACGCCTATAAGAAATAGTGATGTATTTTTATAAACTTCTAATGAGCATGATTCAAAATGTGTGTTTTTTCCCTTTATTTAGGTCCCAGCCCTATGTATGCAAAGAAGAAATCATTTACTGATATATGAAATTTTGCTGCCCAAATGTGAGCGCCTGAAATTTTAAATAATGTATCAATTTAAATAATGTGTAATATATATTATACAGTCATTTGAAATTTATTTCAAATTGCTGAATTCTGTATGAAGTTTTTAAATTAAAAAGTAAACAATTATTTTATTATAGCATATAATTCTAGAATGCTCACTTAATGCTCACTTTTAGAATGCTCATCATTAAATAAGTTTCCAGTGCTAGAATAATTAGAGAAATTTATTGAAAAACAGATTTCTGAAAGCAGTGTAGTGTATGTTTTTTATATGCAAGATTTTACTTATTAAAAGTTTTGTGTATATCCCCTGTGAGAACTTAATTCAATTTTTAGAAAATTTAATCATTCTTAAATAATTAAAAGCCTACTTATTCGAAGGAAATATTGTAATCAAAGTTTTGTTTATAAATTTTAAGAGTTGTTTTGCTATTTTAAACGTTTTGATTAGAAATTGAAATATGAATCATTGATTAGAATATTAATACGCCTATAAGAAATAGTGATATATTTTTATAAACTTCTAATGAGCATGATTCAAAATGTGTATTTTTTGCCCTTTATTTAGGTCCCAGCCCTATGTATGCAAAGAAGAAATCATTTACTGATATATGAAATTTTGCTGCCCAAATGTGAGCGCCTGAAATTTTAAATAATGTATCAATTTAAATAATGTGTGATATATTATACAGTCATTTGAAATTTATTTCAAATTGCTGAATTCTGTATGAAGTTTTTAAATTAAAAAGTAAACAATTATTTTATTATAGCATATAATTCTAGAATGCTCACTTAATGCTCACTTTTAGAATGCTCATCATTGAATAATTTTCTAGTGCTAGAATAATTAGAGAAAGTTATTCAAAAACTGATTTCTGAAAGCAGTGTAGTGTATGTTTTGTATATGCAAGATTTTATTTATTAAAAGTCTTGCGTATATCCTCTGTGAGAACTTAATTCAATTTTTAGAAAATTTAATCATTCTTAAATAATTAAAAGCCTACTTATTGGAAGGAAATATTGTAATCAAAGTTTTGTTCATAAATTTTAAGAGTTGTTTTGATATTTTAAATTTTTGATTAGAAATTGAAATATGAATCATTGATTAAAATATTAATATATATGCTTACGCCTATAAGAAATAGTGATATATTTTTATAAACTTCTAATGAGCATGATTCAAAATGTGTGTTTTTTTCCCTTTATTTAGGTCCCAGCCCTATGTATGCAAAGAAGAAATCATTTACTGATATATGAAATTTTGCTGCCCAAATGTGAGCGCCTGAAATTTTAAATAATGTATCAATTTAAATATTGTGTGATATATATTATACAGTCATTTGAAATTTATTTCAAATTGCTGAATTCTGTATGAAGTTTTTAAATTAAAAAGTAAACAATTATTTCATTATAGCATATAATTCTAGAATGCTCACTTAATGCTCACTTTTAGAATGCTCATCATTGAATAATTTTCTAGTGCTAGAATAATTAGAGAAAGTTATTCAAAAACTGATTTCTGAAAGCAGTGTAGTGTATGTTTTGTATATGCAAGATTTTACTTATTAAAAGTCTTGCGTATATCCTCTGTGAGAACTTAATTCAATTTTTAGAAAATTTAATCATTCTTAAATAATTAAAAGCCTACTTATTGGAAGGAAATATTGTAATCAAAGTTTTGTTCATAAATTTTAAGAGTTGTTTTGATATTTTAAATTTTTGATTAGAAATTGAAATATGAATCATTGATTAAAATATTAATATATATGCTTACGCCTATAAGAAATAGTGATATATTTTTATAAACTTCTAATGAGCATGATTCAAAATGTGTGTTTTTTTCCCTTTATTTAGGTCCCAGCCCTATGTATGCAAAGAAGAAATCATTTACTGATATATGAAATTTTGCTGCCCAAATGTGAGCGCCTGAAATTTTAAATAATGTATCAGTTTAAATAATGTGTGATATATATTATACAGTCATTTGAAATTTATTTCAAATTGCTGAATTCTGTATGAAGTTTTTAAATTAAAAAGTAAACAATTATTTTATTATAGCATATAATTCTAGAATGCTCACTTAAGAATGCTCACTTAATGCTCACTTTTAGAATGCTCATCATTAAATAATTTTCCAGTGCTAGAATAATTAGAGAAAGTTATTCAAAAACTGATTTCTGAAAGCAGTGTAGTGTATGTTTTGTAAATGCAAGATTTTACTTATTAAAAGTCTTGCGTATATCCTCTGTGAGAATTTATTCAATTTTTAGAAAATTTAATCATTCTTAAATAATTAAAAGCCTACTTATTGGAAGGAAATATTGTAATCAAAGTTTTGTTTATAAATTTTAAGAGTTGTTTTGATATTTTAAAAGTTTTGATTAGAAATTGAAATATGAATCATTGATTAAAATATTAATATATATGCTTACGCCTATAAGAAATAGTGATATATTTTTATAAACTTCTAATGAGCATGATTCAAAATGTGTGTTTTTTCCCCTTTATTTAGGTCCCAGCCCTATGTATGCAAAGAAGAAATCATTTACTGATATATGAAATTTTGCTGCCCAAATGTGAGGGCCTGAAATTTTAAATAATGTATCAATTTAAATATTGTGTGATATATATTATACAGTCATTTGAAATTTATTTCAAATTGCTGAATTCTGTATGAAGTTTTTAAATTAAAAAGTAAACAATTATTTTATTATAGCATATAATTCTAGAATGCTCACTTAATGCTCACTTTTAGAATGCTCATCATTGAATAATTTTCTAGTGCTAGAATAATTAGAGAAAGTTATTCAAAAACTGATTTCTGAAAGCAGTGTAGTGTATGTTTTGTATATGCAAGATTTTACTTATTAAAAGTCTTGCGTATATCCTCTGTGAGAACTTAATTCAATTTTTAGAAAATTTAATCATTCTTAAATAATTAAAAGCCTACTTATTGGAAGGAAATATTGTAATCAAAGTTTTGTTCATAAATTTTAAGAGTTGTTTTGATATTTTAAATTTTTGATTAGAAATTGAAATATGAATCCTTGATTAAAATATTAATATATATGCTTACGCCTATAAGATATAGTGATATATTTTTATAAACTTCTAATGAGCATGATTCAAAATGTGTGTTTTTTTCCCTTTATTTAGGTCCCAGCCCTATGTATGCAAAGAAGAAATCATTTACTGATATATGAAATTTTGCTGCCCAAATGTGAGCGCCTGAAATTTTAAATAATGTATCAGTTTAAATAATGTGTCATATATATTATACAGTCATTTGAAATTTATTTCAAATTGCTGAATTCTGTATGAAGTTTTTAAATTAAAAAGTAAACAATTATTTTATTATAGCATATAATTCTAGAATGCTCACTTAAGAATGCTCACTTAATGCTCACTTTTAGAATGCTCATCATTAAATAATTTTCCAGTGCTAGAATAATTAGAGAAAGTTATTCAAAAAGTGATTTCTGAAAGCAGTGTAGTGTATGTTTTGTAAATGCAAGATTTTACTTATTAAAAGTCTTGCGTATATCCTCTGTGAGAACTTAATTCAATTTTTAGAAAATTTAATCATTCTTAAATAATTAAAAGCCTACTTATTGGAAGGAAATATTGTAATCAAAGTTTTGTTTATAAATTTTAAGAGTTGTTTTGATATTTTAAAAGTTTTGATTAGAAATTGAAATATGAATCATTGATTAAAATATTAATATATATGCTTACGCCTATAAGAAATAGTGATATATTTTTATAAACTTCTAATGAGCATGATTCAAAATGTGTGTTTTTTTCCCTTTATTTAGGTCCCAGCCCTATGTATGCAAAGAAGAAATCATTTACTGATATATGAAATTTTGCTGCCCAAATGTCAGCGCCTGAAATCTTAAATAATGTATCAATTTAAATAATGTGTGATATATATTATACAGTCATTTGAAATTTATTTCAAATTGCTGAATTCTGTATGAAGTTTTTTAAATTAAAAAGTAAACAATTATTTTATTATAGCATATAATTCTAGAATGCTCACTTAAGAATGCTCACTTAATGCTCACTTTTAGAATGCTCATCATTAAATAATTTTCCAGTGCTAGAATAATTAGAGAAAGTTATTCAAAAACTGATTTCTGAAAGCAGTGTAGTGTATGTTTTGTATATGCAAGATTTTACTTATTAAAAGTCTTGCGTATATCCTCTGTGAGAACTTAATTCAATTTTTAGAACATTTAATCATTCTTAAAGAATTAAAAGCCTACTTATTGGAAGGAAATATTGTAATCAAAGTTTTGTTCATAAATTTTAAGAGTTGTTTTGATATTTTAAATTTTTGATTAGAAATTGAAATATGAATCATTGTTAAGAATATTAATACGCCTATAAGAAATAGTGATATATTTTTATAAACTTCTAATGAGCATGATTCAAAATGTGTGTTTTTTCCCCTTTATTTAGGTCCCAGCCCTATGTATGCAAAGAAGAAATCATTTACTGATATATGAAATTTTGCTGCCCAAATGTCAGCGCCTGAAATCTTAAATAATGTATCAATTTAAATAATGTGTGATATATATTATACAGTCATTTGAAATTTATTTCAAATTGCTGAATTCTGTATGAAGTTTTTTAAATTAAAAAGTAAACAATTATTTTATTATAGCATATAATTCTAGAATGCTCACTTAAGAATGCTCACTTAATGCTCACTTTTAGAATGCTCATCATTAAATAATTTTCCAGTGCTAGAATAGTTAGAGAAAGTTATTCAAAAACTGATTTCTGAAAGCAGTGTAGTGTATGTTTTGTAAATGCAAGATTTTACTTATTAAAAGTCTTGCGTATATCCTCTGTGAGAACTTAATTCAATTTTTAGAAAATTTAATCATTCTTAAATAATTAAAAGCCTACTTATTGGAAGGAAATATTGTAATCAAAGTTTTGTTTATAAATTTTAAGAGTTGTTTTGATATTTTAAAAGATTTGATTAGAAATTGAAATATGAATCATTGATTAAAATATTAATATATATGCTTACGCCTATAAGAAATAGTGATATATTTTTATAAACTTCTAATGAGCATGATTCAAAATGTGTGTTTTTTCCCCTTTATTTAGGTCCCAGCCCTATGTATGCAAAGAAGAAATCATTTACTGATATATGAAATTTTGCTGCCCAAATGTGAGCGCCTGAAATCTTAAATAATGTATCAATTTAAATAATGTGTGATATATATTATACAGTCATTTGAAATTTATTTCAAATTGCTGAATTCTGTATGAAGTTTTTAAATTAAAAAGTAAACAATTATTTTATTATAGCATATAATTCTAGAATGCTCACTTAATGCTCACTTTTAGAATGCTCATCATTAAATAAGTTTCCAGTGCTAGAATAATTAGAGAACGTTACTGAAAAATTGATTTCTGAAAGCAGTATAGTGTATGTTTTGTATATGCAAGATTTTACTTATTAAAAGTCTTGTGTATATCCTCTGTGAGAACTTAATTCAATTTTTAGAAAATTTAATCATTCTTAAATAATTAAAAGCCTACTTATTGGAAGGAAATATTGTAATCAAAGTTTTGTTTATAAATTTTAAGAGTTGTTTTGATATTTTAAAAGTTTTCATTAGAAATTGAAATATGAATCATTGATTAAAATATTAATATATATGCTTACGCCTATAAGAAATAGTGATATATTTTTATAAACTTCTAATGAGCATGATTCAAAATGTGTGTTTTTTTCCCTTTATTTAGGTCCCAGCCCTATGTATGCAAAGAAGAAATCATTTACTGATATATGAAATTTTGCTGCCCAAATGTCAGCGCCTGAAATTTTAAATAATGTATCAATTTTAATATTGTGTGATATATATTATACAGTCCTTTGAAATTTATTTCAAATTGCTGAATTCTGTATGAAGTTTTTAAATTAAAAAGTAAACAATTATTTTATTATAGCATATAATTCTAGAATGCTCACTTAATGCTCACTTTTAGAATGCTCATCATTGAATAATTTTCTAGTGCTAGAATAATTAGAGAAAGTTATTCAAAAACTGATTTCTGAAAGCAGTGTAGTGTATGTTTTGTATATGCAAGATTTTACTTATTAAAATTCTTGCGTATATCCTCTGTGAGAACTTAATTCAATTTTTAGAAAATTTAATCATTCTTAAATAATTAAAAGCCTACTTATTGGAAAGAAATATTGTAATCAAAGTTTTGTTCATAAATTTTAAGAGTTGTTTTGATATTTTAAATTTTTGATTAGAAATTGAAATATGAATCATTGATTAAAATATTAATATATATGCTTACGCCTATAAGAAATAGTGATATATTTTTATAAACTTCTAATGAGCATGATTCAAAATGTGTGTTTTTTTCCCTTTATTTAGGTCCCAGCCCTATGTATGCAAAGAAGAAATCATTTACTGATATATGAAATTTTGCTGCCCAAATGTGAGCGCCTGAAATTTTAAATAATGTATCAATTTAAATAATGTGTAATATATATTATACAGTCATTTGAAATTTATTTCAAATTGCTTAATTCTGTATGAAGTTTTTAAATTAAAAAGTAAACAATTATTTTATTATAGCATATAATTCTAGAATGCTCACTTAATGCTCACTTTTAGAATGCTCATCATTAAATAAGTTTCCAGTGCTAGAATAATTAGAGAACGTTACTGAAAAACTGATTTCTGAAAGCAGTATAGTGTATGTTTTGTATATGCAAGATTTTACTTATTAAAAGTCTTGTGTATATCCTCTGTGAGAACTTAATTCAATTTTTAGAAAATTTAATCATTCTTAAATAATTAAAAGCCTACTTATTGGAAGGAAATATTGTAATCAAAGTTTTGTTTATAAATTTTAAGAGTTGTTTTGATATTTTAAAAGTTTTCATTAAAAATTGAAATATGAATCATTGATTAAAATATTAATATATATGCTTACGCCTATAAGAAATAGTGATATATTTTTATAAACTTCTAATGAGCATGATTCAAAATGTGTGTTTTTTTCCCTTTATTTAGGTCCCAGCCCTATGTATGCAAAGAAGAAATCATTTACTGATATATGAAATTTTGCTGCCCAAATGTGAGCGCCTGAAATTTTAAATAATGTATCAATTTTAATATTGTGTGATATATATTATACAGTCATTTGAAATTTATTTCAAATTGCTGAATTCTGTATGAAGTTTTTAAATTAAAAAGTAAACAATTATTTTATTATAGCATATAATTCTAGAATGCTCACTTAATGCTCACTTTTAGAATGCTCATCATTGAATAATTTTCTAGTGCTAGAATAATTAGAGAAAGTTATTCAAAAACTGATTTCTGAAAGCAGTGTAGTGTATGTTTTGTATATGCAAGATTTTACTTATTAAAATTCTTGCGTATATCCTCTGTGAGAACTTAATTCAATTTTTAGAAAATTTAATCATTCTTAAATAATTAAAAGCCTACTTATTGGAAAGAAATATTGTAATCAAAGTTTTGTTCATAAATTTTAAGAGTTGTTTTGATATTTTAAATTTTTGATTAGAAATTGAAATATGAATCATTGATTAAAATATTAATATATATGCTTACGCCTATAAGAAATAGTGATATATTTTTATAAACTTCTAATGAGCATGATTCAAAATGTGTGTTTTTTTCCCTTTATTTAGGTCCCAGCCCTATGTATGCAAAGAAGAAATCATTTACTGATATATGAAATTTTGCTGCCCAAATGTGAGCGCCTGAAATTTTAAATAATGTATCAATTTAAATAATGTGTAATATATATTATACAGTCATTTGAAATTTATTTCAAATTGCTGAATTCTGTATGAAGTTTTTAAATTAAAAAGTAAACAATTATTTTATTATAGAATATAATTCTAGAATGCTCACTTAAGAATGCTCACTTAATGCTCACTTTTAGAATGCTCATCATTAAATAATTTTCCAGTGCTAGAATAATTAGAGAAAGTTATTCAAAAACTGATTTCTGAAAGCAGTGTAGTGTATGTTTTGTATATGCAAGATTTTACTTATTAAAATTCTTGCGTATATCCTCTGTGAGAACTTAATTCAATTTTTAGAAAATTTAATCATTCTTAAATAATTAAAAGCCTACTTATTGGAAGGAAATATTGTAATCAAAGTTTTGTTCATAAATTTTAAGAGTTGTTTTGATATTTTAAAAGTTTTGATTAGAAATTGAAATATGAATCATTGATTAAAATATTAATATATATGCTTACGCCTATAAGAAATAGTGATATATTTTTATAAACTTGTAATGAGCATGATTCAAAATGTGTGTTTTTTTCCCTTTATTTAGGTCCCAGCCCTATGTATGCAAAGAAGAAATCATTTACTGATATATGAAATTTTGCTGCCCAAATGTGAGCGCCTGAAATTTTAAATAATGTATCAATTTAAATATTGTGTGATATATATTATACAGTCATTTGAAATTTATTTCAAATTGCTGAATTCTGTATGAAGTTTTTAAATTAAAAAGTAAACAATTATTTTATTATAGCATATAATTCTAGAATGCTCACTTAATGCTCACTTTTAGAATGCTCATCATTGAATAATTTTCTAGTGCTAGAATAATTAGAGAAAGTTATTCAAAAACTGATTTCTGAAAGCAGTGTAGTGTATGTTTTGTATATGCAAGATTTTACTTATTAAAAGTCTTGCGTATATCCTCTGTGAGAACTTAATTCAATTTTTAGAAAATTTAATCATTCTTAAATAATTAAAAGCCTACTTATTGGAAGGAAATATTGTAATCAAAGTTTTGTTCATAAATTTTAAGGGTTGTTTTGATATTTTAAATTTTTGATTAGAAATTGAAATATGAATCATTGATTAAAATATTAATATATATGCTTACGCCTATAAGAAATAGTGATATATTTTTATAAACTTCTAATGAGCATGATTCAAAATGTGTGTTTTTTGCCCTTTATTTAGGTCCCAGCCCTATGTATGCAAAGAAGAAATCATTTACTGATATATGAAATTTTGCTGCCCAAATGTGAGCGCCTGAAATTTTAAATAATGTATCAATTTAAATAATGTGTAATATATATTATACAGTCATTTGAAATTTATTTCAAATTGCTGAATTCTGTATGAAGTATTTAAATTAAAAAGTAAACAATTATTTTATTATAGCATATAGTTCTAGAATGCTCACTTAATGCTCACTTTTAGAATGCTCATCATTAAATAATTTTCCAGTGCTAGAATAATTAGAGAAAGTTATTCAAAAACTGATTTCTGAAAGCAGTGTAGTGTATGTTTTGTATATGCAAGATTTTACTTATTAAAAGTCTTGTGTATATCCTCTGTGAGAACTTAATTCAATTTTTAGAAAATTTAATCATTCTTAAATAATTAAAAGCCTTTTTATTGGAAGGAAATATTGTAATCAAAGTTTTGTTTATAAATTTTAAGAGTTGTTTTGATATTTTAAAAGTTTTGATTAGAAATTGAAATATGAATCATTGATTAAAATATTAATATATATGCTTACGCCTATAAGAAATAGTGATATATTTTTATAAACTTCTAATGAGCATGATTCAAAATGTGTGTTTTTTCCCCTTTATTTAGGTCCCAGCCCTATGAATGGAAAGAAGAAATCATTTACTGATATATGAAATTTTGCTGCCCAAATGTCAGCGCCTGAAATTTTAAATAATGTATCAATTTAAATAATGTGTGATATATATTATACAGTCATTTGAAATTTATTTCAAATTGCTGAATTCTGTATGAAGTTTTTTAAATTAAAAAGTAAACAATTATTTTATTATAGCATATAATTCTAGAATGCTCACTTAAGAATGCTCACTTAATGCTCACTTTTAGAATGCTCATCATTAAATAATTTTCCAGTGCTAGAATAATTAGAGAAAGTTATTCAAAAACTGATTTCTGAAAGCAGTGTAGTGTATGTTTTGTATATGCAAGATTTTACTTATTAAAAGTCTTGTGTATATCCTCTGTGAGAACTTAATTCAATTTTTAGAAAATTTAATCATTCTTAAATAATTAAAAGCCTACTTATTGGAAGGAAATATTGTAATCAAATTTTTGTTTATAAATTTTAAGAGTTGTTTTGATATTTTAAAAGTTTTGATTAGAAATTGAAATATGAATCATTGATTAAAATATTAATATATATGCTTACGCCTATAAGAAATAGTGATATATTTTTATAAACTTCTAATGAGCATGATTCAAAATGTGTGTTTTTTTCTCTTTATTTAGGTCCCAGCCCTATGTATGCAAAGAAGAAATCATTTACTGATATATGAAATTTTGCTGCCCAAATGTGAGCGCCTGAAATTTTAAATAATGTATCAATTTAAATAATGTGTAATATATATTATACAGTCATTTGAAATTTATTTCAAATTGCTGAATTCTGTATGAAGTTTTTAAATTAAAAAGTAAACAATTATTTTATTATAGCATATAATTCTAGAATGCTCACATAAGAATGCTCACTTAATGCTCACTTTTAGAATGCTCATCATTAAATAATTTTCCAGTGCTAGAATAATTAGAGAAAGTTATTCAAAAACTGATTTCTGAAAGCAGTGTAGTGTATGTTTTGTATATGCAAGATTTTACTTATTAAAAGTCTTGCGTATATCCTCTGTGAGAACTTAATTCAATTTTTAGAAAATTTAATCATTCTTAAATAATTAAAAGCCTACTTATTGGAAGGAAATATTGTAATCAAAGTTTTGTTCATAAATTTTAAGAGTTGTTTTGATATTTTAAAAGTTTTGATTAGAAATTGAAATATGAATCATTGATTAAAATATTAATATATATGCTTACGCCTATAAGAAATAGTGATATATTTTTATAAACTTGTAATGAGCATGATTCAAAATGTGTGTTTTTTTCCCTTTATTTAGGTCCCAGCCCTATGTATGCAAAGAAGAAATCATTTACTGATATATGAAATTTTGCTGCCCAAATGTGAGCGCCTGAAATTTTAAATAATGTATCAATTTAAATATTGTGTGATATATATTATACAGTCATTTGAAATTTATTTCAAATTGCTGAATTCTGTATGAAGTTTTTAAATTAAAAAGTAAACAATTATTTTATTATAGCATATAATTCTAGAATGCTCACTTAATGCTCACTTTTAGAATGCTCATCATTGAATAATTTTCTAGTGCTAGAATAATTAGAGAAAGTTATTCAAAAACTGAATTCTTAAACCAGTGTAGTGTATGTTTTGTATATGCAAGATTTTACTTATTAAAAGTCTTGCGTATATCCTCTGTGAGAACGTAATTCAATTTTTAGAAAATTTAATCATTCTTAAATAATTAAAAGCCTACTTATTGGAAGGAAATATTGTAATCAAAGTTTTGTTCATAAATTTTAAGGGTTGTTTTGATATTTTAAATTTTTGATTAGAAATTGAAATATGAATCATTGATTAAAATATTAATATATATGCTTACGCCTATAAGAAATAGTGATATATTTTTATAAACTTCTAATGAGCATGATTCAAAATGTGTGTTTTTTCCCTTTATTTAGGTCCTAGCCCTATGTATGCAAAGAAGAAATCATTTACTGATATATGAAATTTTGCTGCCCAAATGTGAGCGCCTGAAATTTTAAATAATGTATCAGTTTAAATAATGTGTGATATATATTATACAGTCATTTGAAATTTATTTCAAATTGCTGAATTCTGTATGAAGTTTTTAAATTAAAAAGTAAACAATTATTTTATTATAGCATATAATTCTAGAATGCTCACTTAAGAATGCTCACTTAATGCTCACTTTTAGAATGCTCATCATTAAATAATTTTCCAGTGCTAGAATAATTAGAGAAAGTTATTCAAAAACTGATTTCTGAAAGCAGTGTAGTGTATGTTTTGTAAATGCAAGATTTTACTTATTAAAAGTCTTGCGTATATCCTCTGTGAGAACTTAATTCAATTTTTAGAAAATTTAATCATTCTTAAATAATTAAAAGCCTACTTATTGGAAGGAAATATTGTAATCAAAGTTTTGTTCATAAATTTTAAGAGTTGTTTTGATATTTTAAAAGTTTTGATTAGAAATTGAAATATGAATCATTGATTAAAATATTAATATATATGCTTACGCCTATAAGAAATAGTGATATATTTTTATAAACTTCTAATGAGCATGATTCAAAATGTGTGTTTTTTCCCTTTATTTAGGTCCTAGCCCTATGTATGCAAAGAAGAAATCATTTACTGATATATGAAATTTTGCTGCCCAAATGTGAGCGCCTGAAATTTTAAATAATGTATCAGTTTAAATAATGTGTGATATATATTATACAGTCATTTGAAATTTATTTCAAATTGCTGAATTCTGTATGAAGTTTTTAAATTAAAAAGTAAACAATTATTTTATTATAGCATATAATTCTAGAATGCTCACTTAAGAATGCTCACTTAATGCTCACTTTTAGAATGCTCATCATTAAATAATTTTCCAGTGCTAGAATAATTAGAGAAAGTTATTCAAAAACTGATTTCTGAAAGCAGTGTAGTGTATGTTTTGTAAATGCAAGATTTTACTTATTAAAAGTCTTGCGTATATCCTCTGTGAGAACTTAATTCAATTTTTAGAAAATTTAATCATTCTTAAATAATTAAAAGCCTACTTATTGGAAGGAAATATTGTAATCAAAGTTTTGTTCATAAATTTTAAGAGTTGTTTTGATATTTTAAAAGTTTTGATTAGAAATTGAAATATGAATCATTGATTAAAATATTAATATATATGCTTACGCCTATAAGAAATAGTGATATATTTTTATAAACTTCTAATGAGCATGATTCAAAATGTGTGTTTTTTGCCCTTTATTTAGGTCCCAGCCCTATGTATGCAAAGAAGAAATCATTTACTGATATATGAAATTTTGCTGCCCAAATGTGAGCGCCTGAAATTTTAAATAATGTATCAATTTAAATAATGTGTAATATATATTATACAGTCATTTGAAATTTATTTCAAATTGCTGAATTCTGTATGAAGTTTTTAAATTAAAAAGTAAACAATTATTTTATTATAGCATATAATTCTAGAATGCTCACTTAATGCTCACTTTTAGAATGCTCATCATTAAATAATTTTCCAGTGCTAGAATAATTAGAGAAAGTTATTCAAAAACTGATTTCTGAAAGCAGTGTAGTGTATGTTTTGTATATGCAAGATTTTACTTATTAAAAGTCTTGCGTATATCCTCTGTGAGAACTTAATTCAATTTTTAGAAAATTTAATCATTCTTAAATAATTAAAAGCCTACTTATTGGAAGGAAATATTGTAATCAAAGTTTTGTTCATAAATTTTAAGAGTTGTTTTGATATTTTAAAAGTTTTGATTAGAAATTGAAATATGAATCATTGATTAAAATATTAATATATATGCTTACGCCTATAAGAAATAGTGATATATTTTTATAAACTTCTAATGAGCATGATTCAAAATGTGTGTTTTTTCCCTTTATTTAGGTCCTAGCCCTATGTATGCAAAGAAGAAATCATTTACTGATATATGAAATTTTGCTGCCCAAATGTGAGCGCCTGAAATTTTAAATAATGTATCAATTTAAATAATGTGTAATATATATTATACAGTCATTTGAAATTTATTTCAAATTGCTGAATTCTGTATGAAGTTTTTAAATTAAAAAGTAAACAATTATTTTATTATAGCATATAATTCTAGAATGCTCACATAAGAATGCTCACTTAATGCTCACTTTTAGAATGCTCATCATTAAATAATTTTCCAGTGCTAGAATAATTAGAGAAAGTTATTCAAAAACTGATTTCTGAAAGCAGTGTAGTGTATGTTTTGTATATGCAAGATTTTACTTATTAAAAGTCTTGCGTATATCCTCTGTGAGAACTTAATTCAATTTTTAGAAAATTTAATCATTCTTAAATAATTAAAAGCCTACTTATTGGAAGGAAATATTGTAATCAAAGTTTTGTTCATAAATTTTAAGAGTTGTTTTGATATTTTAAAAGTTTTGATTAGAAATTGAAATATGAATCATTGATTAAAATATTAATATATATGCTTACGCCTATAAGAAATAGTGATATATTTTTATAAACTTGTAATGAGCATGATTCAAAATGTGTGTTTTTTTCCCTTTATTTAGGTCCCAGCCCTATGTATGCAAAGAAGAAATCATTTACTGATATATGAAATTTTGCTGCCCAAATGTGAGCGCCTGAAATTTTAAATAATGTATCAATTTAAATATTGTGTGATATATATTATACAGTCATTTGAAATTTATTTCAAATTGCTGAATTCTGTATGAAGTTTTTAAATTAAAAAGTAAACAATTATTTTATTATAGCATATAATTCTAGAATGCTCACTTAATGCTCACTTTTAGAATGCTCATCATTGAATAATTTTCTAGTGCTAGAATAATTAGAGAAAGTTATTCAAAAACTGAATTCTTAAACCAGTGTAGTGTATGTTTTGTATATGCAAGATTTTACTTATTAAAAGTCTTGCGTATATCCTCTGTGAGAACGTAATTCAATTTTTAGAAAATTTAATCATTCTTAAATAATTAAAAGCCTACTTATTGGAAGGAAATATTGTAATCAAAGTTTTGTTCATAAATTTTAAGGGTTGTTTTGATATTTTAAATTTTTGATTAGAAATTGAAATATGAATCATTGATTAAAATATTAATATATATGCTTACGCCTATAAGAAATAGTGATATATTTTTATAAACTTCTAATGAGCATGATTCAAAATGTGTGTTTTTTCCCTTTATTTAGGTCCTAGCCCTATGTATGCAAAGAAGAAATCATTTACTGATATATGAAATTTTGCTGCCCAAATGTGAGCGCCTGAAATTTTAAATAATGTATCAGTTTAAATAATGTGTGATATATATTATACAGTCATTTGAAATTTATTTCAAATTGCTGAATTCTGTATGAAGTTTTTAAATTAAAAAGTAAACAATTATTTTATTATAGCATATAATTCTAGAATGCTCACTTAAGAATGCTCACTTAATGCTCACTTTTAGAATGCTCATCATTAAATAATTTTCCAGTGCTAGAATAATTAGAGAAAGTTATTCAAAAACTGATTTCTGAAAGCAGTGTAGTGTATGTTTTGTAAATGCAAGATTTTACTTATTAAAAGTCTTGCGTATATCCTCTGTGAGAACTTAATTCAATTTTTAGAAAATTTAATCATTCTTAAATAATTAAAAGCCTACTTATTGGAAGGAAATATTGTAATCAAAGTTTTGTTCATAAATTTTAAGAGTTGTTTTGATATTTTAAAAGTTTTGATTAGAAATTGAAATATGAATCATTGATTAAAATATTAATATATATGCTTACGCCTATAAGAAATAGTGATATATTTTTATAAACTTCTAATGAGCATGATTCAAAATGTGTGTTTTTTCCCTTTATTTAGGTCCTAGCCCTATGTATGCAAAGAAGAAATCATTTACTGATATATGAAATTTTGCTGCCCAAATGTGAGCGCCTGAAATTTTAAATAATGTATCAGTTTAAATAATGTGTGATATATATTATACAGTCATTTGAAATTTATTTCAAATTGCTGAATTCTGTATGAAGTTTTTAAATTAAAAAGTAAACAATTATTTTATTATAGCATATAATTCTAGAATGCTCACTTAAGAATGCTCACTTAATGCTCACTTTTAGAATGCTCATCATTAAATAATTTTCCAGTGCTAGAATAATTAGAGAAAGTTATTCAAAAACTGATTTCTGAAAGCAGTGTAGTGTATGTTTTGTAAATGCAAGATTTTACTTATTAAAAGTCTTGCGTATATCCTCTGTGAGAACTTAATTCAATTTTTAGAAAATTTAATCATTCTTAAATAATTAAAAGCCTACTTATTGGAAGGAAATATTGTAATCAAAGTTTTGTTCATAAATTTTAAGAGTTGTTTTGATATTTTAAAAGTTTTGATTAGAAATTGAAATATGAATCATTGATTAAAATATTAATATATATGCTTACGCCTATAAGAAATAGTGATATATTTTTATAAACTTCTAATGAGCATGATTCAAAATGTGTGTTTTTTGCCCTTTATTTAGGTCCCAGCCCTATGTATGCAAAGAAGAAATCATTTACTGATATATGAAATTTTGCTGCCCAAATGTGAGCGCCTGAAATTTTAAATAATGTATCAATTTAAATAATGTGTAATATATATTATACAGTCATTTGAAATTTATTTCAAATTGCTGAATTCTGTATGAAGTTTTTAAATTAAAAAGTAAACAATTATTTTATTATAGCATATAATTCTAGAATGCTCACTTAATGCTCACTTTTAGAATGCTCATCATTAAATAATTTTCCAGTGCTAGAATAATTAGAGAAAGTTATTCAAAAACTGATTTCTGAAAGCAGTGTAGTGTATGTTTTGTATATGCAAGATTTTACTTATTAAAAGTCTTGCGTATATCCTCTGTGAGAACTTAATTCAATTTTTAGAAAATTTAATCATTCTTAAATAATTAAAAGCCTACTTATTGGAAGGAAATATTGTAATCAAAGTTTTGTTCATAAATTTTAAGAGTTGTTTTGATATTTTAAAAGTTTTGATTAGAAATTGAAATATGAATCATTGATTAAAATATTAATATATATGCTTACGCCTATAAGAAATAGTGATATATTTTTATAAACTTCTAATGAGCATGATTCAAAATGTGTGTTTTTTCCCTTTATTTAGGTCCTAGCCCTATGTATGCAAAGAAGAAATCATTTACTGATATATGAAATTTTGCTGCCCAAATGTGAGCGCCTGAAATTTTAAATAATGTATCAGTTTAAATAATGTGTGATATATATTATACAGTCATTTGAAATTTATTTCAAATTGCTGAATTCTGTATGAAGTTTTTAAATTAAAAAGTAAACAATTATTTTATTATAGCATATAATTCTAGAATGCTCACTTAAGAATGCTCACTTAATGCTCACTTTTAGAATGCTCATCATTAAATAATTTTCCAGTGCTAGAATAATTAGAGAAAGTTATTCAAAAACTGATTTCTGAAAGCAGTGTAGTGTATGTTTTGTAAATGCAAGATTTTACTTATTAAAAGTCTTGCGTATATCCTCTGTGAGAACTTAATTCAATTTTTAGAAAATTTAATCATTCTTAAATAATTAAAAGCCTACTTATTGGAAGGAAATATTGTAATCAAAGTTTTGTTCATAAATTTTAAGAGTTGTTTTGATATTTTAAAAGTTTTGATTAGAAATTGAAATATGAATCATTGATTAAAATATTAATATATATGCTTACGCCTATAAGAAATAGTGATATATTTTTATAAACTTCTAATGAGCATGATTCAAAATGTGTGTTTTTTGCCCTTTATTTAGGTCCCAGCCCTATGTATGCAAAGAAGAAATCATTTACTGATATATGAAATTTTGCTGCCCAAATGTGAGCGCCTGAAATTTTAAATAATGTATCAATTTAAATAATGTGTAATATATATTATACAGTCATTTGAAATTTATTTCAAATTGCTGAATTCTGTATGAAGTTTTTAAATTAAAAAGTAAACAATTATTTTATTATAGCATATAATTCTAGAATGCTCACTTAATGCTCACTTTTAGAATGCTCATCATTAAATAATTTTCCAGTGCTAGAATAATTAGAGAAAGTTATTCAAAAACTGATTTCTGAAAGCAGTGTAGTGTATGTTTTGTATATGCAAGATTTTACTTATTAAAAGTCTTGTGTATATCCTCTGTGAGAACTTAATTCAATTTTTAGAAAATTTAATCATTCTTAAATAATTAAAAGCCTTTTTATTGGAAGGAAATATTGTAATCAAAGTTTTGTTTATAAATTTTAAGAGTTGTTTTGATATTTTAAAAGTTTTGATTAGAAATTGAAATATGAATCATTGATTAAAATATTAATATATATGCTTACGCCTATAAGAAATAGTGATATATTTTTATAAACTTCTAATGAGCATGATTCAAAATGTGTGTTTTTTCCCCTTTATTTAGGTCCCAGCCCTATGAATGGAAAGAAGAAATCATTTACTGATATATGAAATTTTGCTGCCCAAATGTGAGCGCCTGAAATTTTAAATAATGTATCAATTTAAATAATGTGTAATATATATTATACAGTCATTTGAAATTTATTTCAAATTGCTGAATTCTGTATGAAGTTTTTAAATTAAAAAGTAAACAATTATTTTATTATAGCATATAATTCTAGAATGCTCACTTAAGAATGCTCACTTAATGCTCACTTTTAGAATGCTCATCATTAAATAATTTTCCAGTGCTAGAATAATTAGAGAAAGTTATTCAAAAACTGATTTCTGAAAGCAGTGTAGTGTATGTTTTGTAAATGCAAGATTTTACTTATTAAAAGTCTTGCGTATATCCTCTGTGAGAACTTAATTCAATTTTTAGAAAATTTAATCATTCTTAAATAATTAAAAGCCTACTTATTGGAAGGAAATATTGTAATCAAAGTTTTGTTCATAAATTTTAAGAGTTGTTTTGATATTTTAAAAGTTTTGATTAGAAATTGAAATATGAATCATTGATTAAAATATTAATATATATGCTTACGCCTATAAGAAATAGTGATATATTTTTATAAACTTCTAATGAGCATGATTCAAAATGTGTGTTTTTTGCCCTTTATTTAGGTCCCAGCCCTATGTATGCAAAGAAGAAATCATTTACTGATATATGAAATTTTGCTGCCCAAATGTGAGCGCCTGAAATTTTAAATAATGTATCAATTTAAATAATGTGTAATATATATTATACAGTCATTTGAAATTTATTTCAAATTGCTGAATTCTGTATGAAGTTTTTAAATTAAAAAGTAAACAATTATTTTATTATAGCATATAATTCTAGAATGCTCACTTAATGCTCACTTTTAGAATGCTCATCATTAAATAATTTTCCAGTGCTAGAATAATTAGAGAAAGTTATTCAAAAACTGATTTCTGAAAGCAGTGTAGTGTATGTTTTGTATATGCAAGATTTTACTTATTAAAAGTCTTGTGTATATCCTCTGTGAGAACTTAATTCAATTTTTAGAAAATTTAATCATTCTTAAATAATTAAAAGCCTACTTATTGGAAGGAAATATTGTAATCAAAGTTTTGTTTATAAATTTTAAGAGTTGTTTTGATATTTTAAAAGTTTTGATTAGAAATTGAAATATGAATCATTGATTAAAATATTAATATATATGCTTACGCCTATAAGAAATAGTGATATATTTTTATAAACTTCTAATGAGCATGATTCAAAATGTGTGTTTTTTCCCCTTTATTTAGGTCCCAGCCCTATGAATGGAAAGAAGAAATCATTTACTGATATATGAAATTTTGCTGCCCAAATGTCAGCGCCTGAAATTTTAAATAATGTATCAATTTAAATAATGTGTAATATATATTATACAGTGATTTGAAATTTATTTCAAATTGCTGAATTCTGTATGAAGTTTTTAAATTAAAAAGTAAACAATTATTTTATTATAGCGTATAATTCTAGAATGCTCACTTAATGCTCACTTTTAGAATGCTCATCATTAAATAATTTTCCAGTGCTAGAATAATTAGAGAAAGTTATTCAAAAACTGATTTCTGAAAGCAGTGTAGTGTATATTTTGTATATGCAAGATTTTACTTATTAAAAGTCTTGTGTATATCCTCTGTGAGAACTTAATTCAATTTTTAGAAAATTTAATCTTTCTTAAATAATTAAAAGCCTACTTATTGGAAGGAAATATTGTAATCAAATTTTTGTTTATAAATTTTAAGAGTTGTTTTGATATTTTAAAAGTTTTGATTAGAAATTGAAATATGAATCATTGATTAAAATATTAATATATATGCTTACGCCTATAAGAAATAGTGATATATTTTTATAAACTTCTAATGAGCATGATTCAAAATGTGTGTTTTTTTCTCTTTATTTAGGTCCCAGCCCTATGTATGCAAAGAAGAAATCATTTACTGATATATGAAATTTTGCTGCCCAAATGTGAGCGCCTGAAATTTTAAATAATGTATCAATTTAAATAATGTGTAATATATATTATACAGTCATTTGAAATTTATTTCAAATTGCTGAATTCTGTATGAAGTTTTTAAATTAAAAAGTAAACAATTATTTTATTATAGCATATAATTCTAGAATGCTCACTTAATGCTCACTTTTAGAATGCTCATCATTAAATAATTTTCCAGTGCTAGAATAATTACAGAAAGTTATTGAAAAACTGATTTCTGAAAGCAGTGTAGTGTATGTTTTGTATATGCAAGATTTTACTTATTAAAAGTCTTGTGTATATCCTCAGTGAGAACTTAATTCATTTTTTAGAAAATTTAATCATTCTTAAATAATTAAAAGCCTACTTATTGAAAGGAAATATTGTAATCAAAGTTTTGTTTATAAATTTTAAGAGTTGTTTTGATATTTTAAAAGTTTTGATTAGAAATTGAAATATGAATCATTGATTAAAATATTAATATATATGCTTACGCCTATAAAAAATAGTGATATATTTTTATAAACTTCTAATGAGCATGATTCAAAATGTGTGTTTTTTGCCCTTTATTTAGGTCCCAGCCCTATGTATGCAAAGAAGAAATCATTTACTGATATATGAAATTTTGCTGCCCAAATGTGAGCGCCTGAAATCTTAAATAATGTATCAATTTAAATAATGTGTGATATATATTATACAGTCATTTGAAATTTATTTCAAATTGCTGAATTCTGTATGAAGTTTTTAAATTAAAAAGTAAACAATTATTTTATTATAGCATATAATTCTAGAATGCTCACTTAATGCTCACTTAATGCTCACTTTTAGAATGCTCCTCATTAAATAAGTTTCCAGTGCTAGAATAATTAGAGAAAGTTATTGAAAAACTGATTTCTGAAAGCAGTGTAGTGTATGTTTTGTATATGCAAGATTTTATTTATTAAAAGTCTTGTGTATATCCTCTGTGAGAACTTAATTCAATTTTTAGAAATTTTAATCATTCTTAAATAATTAAAAGCCTACTTATTGGAAGGAAATATTGTAATCAAAGTTTTGTTTATAAATTTTAAGAGTTTTTTTGATATTTTAAAAGTTTTGATTAGAAATTGAAATATGAATCATTGATTAAAATATTAATATATATGCTTACGCCTATAAGAAATAGTGATATATTTTTATAAACTTCTAATGAGCATGATTCAAAATGTGTGTTTTTTGCCCTTTATTTAGGTCCCAGCCCTATGTATGCAAAGAAGAAATCATTTACTGATATATGAAATTTTGCTGCCCAAATGTGAGCGCCTGAAATTTTAAATAATGTATCAATTTAAATAATGTGTGATATATATTATACAGTCATTTGAAATTTATTTCAAATTGCTGAATTCTGTATGAAGTTTTTAAATTAAAAAGTAAACAATTATTTTATTATAGCATATAATTCTAGAATGCTCACTTAATGCTCACTTTTGGAATGCTCATCATTAAATAATTTTCCAGTGCTAGAATAATTAGAGAAAGTTATTCAAAAACTGATTTCTGAAAGCAGTGTAGTGTATGTTTTGTATATGCAAGATTTTATTTATTAAAAGTCTTGTGTATATCCTCTGTGAGAACTTAATTCTATTTTTAGAAAATTTAGTCATTCTTAAATAATTAAAAGCCTACTTATTGGAAGGAAATATTGTAATCAAAGTTTTGTTTATAAATTTTAAGAGTTGTTTTGATATTTTAAAAGTTTTGATTAGAAATTGAAATATGAATCATTGATTAAAATATTAATATATATGCTTACGACTATAAGAAATAGTGATATATTTTTATAAACTTCTAATGAGCATGATTCAAAATGTGTGTTTTTTGCCCTTTATTTAGGTCCCAGCCCTATGTATGCAAAGAAGAAATCATTTACTGATATATGAAATTTTGCTGCCCAAATGTGAGCGCCTGAAATTTTAAATAATGTATCAATTTAAATAATGTGTAATATATATTATACAGTCATTTGAAATTTATTTCAAATTGCTGAATTCTGTATGAAGTTTTTAAATTAAAAAGTAAACAATTATTTTATTATAGCATATAATTCTAGAATGCTCACTTAATGCTCACTTTTAGAATGCTCATCATTAAATAATTTTCCAGTGCTAGAATAATTACAGAAAGTTATTGAAAAACTGATTTCTGAAAGCAGTGTAGTGTATGTTTTGTATATGCAAGATTTTACTTATTAAAATTCTTGTGTATATCCTCAGTGAGAACTTAATTCAATTTTTAGAAAATTTAATCATTCTTAAATAATTAAAAGCCTACTTATTGGAAGGAAATATTGTAATCAAAGTTTTGTTTATAAATTTTAAGAGTTGTTTTGATATTTTAAAAGTTTTGATTAGAAATTGAAATATGAATCATTGATTAAAATATTAATATATATCCTTACGCCTATAAAAAATAGTGATATATTTTTATAAACTTCTAATGAGCATGATTCAAAATGTGTGTTTTTCCCCTTTATTTAGGTCCCAGCCCTATGTATGCAAAGAAGAAATCATTTACTGATATATGAAATTTTGCTGCCCAAATGTGAGCGCCTGAAATCTTAAATAATGTATCAATTTAAATAATGTGTGATATATATTATACAGTCATTTGAAATTTATTTCAAATTGCTGAATTCTGTATGAAGTTTTTAAATTAAAAAGTAAACAATTATTTTATTATAGCATATAATTCTAGAATGCTCACTTAATGCTCACTTTTGGAATGCTCATCATTAAATAATTTCCCAGTGCTAGAATAATTAGAGAAAGTTATTCAAAAAGTGATTTCTGAAAGCAGTGTAGTGTATGTTTTGTATATGCAAGATTTTATTTATTAAAATTCTTGTGTATATCCTCTGTGAGAACTTAATTCTATTTTTAGAAAATTTAGTCATTCTTAAATAATTAAAAGCCTACTTATTGGAAGGAAATATTGTAATCAAAGTTTTGTTTATAAATTTTAAGAGTTGTTTTGATATTTTAAAAGTTTTGATTAGAAATTGAAATATGAATCATTGATTAAAATATTAATATATATGCTTACGACTATAAGAAATAGTGATATATTTTTATAAACTTCTAATGAGCATGATTCAAAATGTGTGTTTTTTTCCCTTTATTTAGGTCCCAGCCCTATGTATGCAAAGAAGAAATCATTTACTGATATATGAAATTTTGCTGCCCAAATGTGAGCGCCTGAAATTTTAAATAATGTATTAATTTAAATAATGTCTAATATATATTATACAGTCATTTGAAATTTATTTCAAATTGCTGAATTCTGTATGAAGTTTTTAAATTAAAAAGTAAACAATTATTTTATTATAGCATATAATTCTAGAATGCTCACTTAATGCTCACTTTTAGAATGCTCATCATTAAATAATTTCCCAGTGCTAGAATAATTAGAGAAAATTATTCAAAAACTGATTTCTGAAAGCAGTGTAGTGTATGTTTTGTATATGCAAGATTTTACTTATTAAAAGTCTTGTGTATATCCTCTGTGAGAACGTAATTCAATTTTTAGAAAATTTAATCAATCTTAAATAATTAAAAGCCTACTTATTGGAAGGAAATATTGTAATCAAAGTTTTGTTCCTAAATTTTAAGAGTTGTTTTGATATTTTAAAAGTTTTGATTAGAAATTGAAATATGAATTATTGATTAAAATATTAATATATATGCTTACGCCTATAAGAAATAGTGATATATTTTTATAAACTTCTAATGAGCATGATTCAAAATGTGTGTTTTTTGCCCTTTATTTAGGTCCCAGCCCTATGTATGCAAAGAAGAAATCATTTACTGATATATGAAATTTTGCTGCCCAAATGTGAGCGCCTGAAATTTTAAATAATGTATCAATTTAAATAATGTGTGATATATATTATACAGTCATTTGAAATTTATTTCAAATTGCTGAATTCTGTATGAAGTTTTTAAATTAAAAAGTAAACAATTATTTTATTATAGCATATAATTCTAGAATGCTCCCTTAATGCTCACTTTTAGAATGCTCATCATTAAATAATTTTCCAGTGCTAGAATAATTAGAGAAAGATATTCAAAAACTGATTTCTGAAAGCAGTGTAGTGTATGTTTTGTATATGCAAGATTTTACTTATTAAAAGTCTTGTGTATATCCTCAGTGAGAACTTAATTCAATTTTTAGAAAATTTAATCATTCTTAAATAATTAAAAGCCTACTTATTGGAAGGAAATATTGTAATCAAAGTTTTGTTTATAAATTTTAAGAGTTGTTTTGATATTTTAAAAGTTTTGATTAGAAATTGAAATATGAATCATTGATTAAAATATTAATATATATGCTTACGCCTATAAGAAATAGTGATATATTTTTATAAACTTCTAATGAGCATGATTCAAAATGTGTGTTTTTTTCCCTTTATTTAGGTCCCAGCCCTATGTATGCAAAGAAGAAATCATTTACTGATATATGAAATTTTGCTGCCCAAATGTGAGCGCCTGAAATTTTAAATAATGTATCAATTTAAATAATGTGTAATATATATTATACAGTCATTTGAAATTTATTTCAAATTGCTGAATTCTGTATGAAGTTTTTAAATTAAAAATTAAACAATTATTTTATTACAGCATATAATTCTAGAATGCTCACTTAATGCTCACTTTTAGAATGCTCATCATTAAATAATTTTCCAGTGCTAGAATAATTAGAGAAAGTTATTCAAAAACTGATTTCTGAAAGCAGTGTAGTGTATGTTTTGTATATGCAAGATTTTACTTATTAAAAGTCTTGTGTATATCCTCTGTGAGAACTTAATTCAATTTTTAGAAAATTTAATCATTCTTAAATAATTAAAAGCCTACTTATTGGAAGGAAATATTGTAATCAAAGTTTTGTTTATAAATTTTAAGAGTTGTTTTGATATTTTAAAAGTTTTGATTAGAAATTGAAATATGAATCATTGATTAAAATATTAATATATATGCTTACGACTATAAGAAATAGTGATATATTTTTATAAACTTCTAATGAGCATGATTCAAAATGTGTGTTTTTTTCCCTTTATTTAGGTCCCAGCCCTATGTATGCAAAGAAGAAATCATTTACTGATATATGAAATTTTGCTGCCCAAATGTGAGCGCCTGAAATTTTAAATAATGTATCAATTTAAATATTGTGTGATATATATTATACAGTCATTTGAAATTTATTTCAAATTGCTGAATTCTGTATGAAGTTTTTAAATTAAAAAGTAAACAATTATTTTATTATAGCATATAATTCTAGAATGCTCACTTAATGCTCACTTTTAGAATGCTCATCATTGAATAATTTTCTAGTGCTAGAATAATTAGAGAAAGTTATTCAAAAACTGATTTCTGAAAGCAGTGTAGTGTATGTTTTGTATATGCAAGATTTTACTTATTAAAAGTCTTGCGTATATCCTCTGTGAGAACTTAATTCAATTTTTAGAAAATTTAATCATTCTTAAATAATTAAAAGCCTACTTATTGGAAGGAAATATTGTAATCAAAGTTTTGTTCATAAATTTTAAGAGTTGTTTTGATATTTTAAATTTTAGATTAGAAATTGAAATATGAATCATTGATTAAAATATTAATATATATGCTTACGCCTATAAGAAATAGTGATATATTTTTATAAACTTCTAATGAGCTTGATTCAAAATGTGTGTTTTTTTCCCTTTATTTAGGTACCAGCCCTATGTATGCAAAGAAGAAGTCATTTACTGATATATGAAATTTTGTTGCCCAAATGTGAGCGCCTGAAATTTTAAATAATGTATCAGTTTAAATAATGTGTGATATATATTATACAGTCATTTGAAATTTATTTCAAATTGCTGAATTCTGTATGAAGTTTTTAAATTAAAAAGTAAACAATTATTTTATTATAGCATATAATTCTAGAATGCTCACTTAAGAATGCTCACTTAATGCTCACTTTTAGAATGCTCATCATTAAATAATTTTCCAGTGCTAGAATAATTAGAGAAAGTTATTCAAAAACTGATTTCTGAAAGCAGTGTAGTGTATGTTTTGTATATGCAAGATTTTACTTATTAAAAGTCTTGCGTATATCCTCTGTGAGAACTTAATTCAATTTTTAGAAAATTTAATCATTCTTAAATAATTAAAAGCCTACTTATTGGAAGGAAATATTGTAATCAAAGTTTTGTTTATAAATTTTAAGAGTTGTTTTGATATTTTAAAAGTTTTGATTAGAAATTGAAATATGAATCATTGATTAAAATATTAATATATATGCTTACGCCTATAAGAAATAGTGATGTATTTTTATAAACTTCCAATGAGCATGATTCAAAATGTGTGTTTTTTCCCTTTATTTAGGTCCCGGCCCTATGTATGCAAAGAAGAAATCATTTACTGATATATGAAATTTTGCTGCCCAAATGTGAGCGCCTGAAATTTTAAATAATGTATCAATTTAAATAATGTGTAATATATATTATACAGTCATTTGAAATTTATTTCAAATTGCTGAATTCTGTATGAAGTTTTTAAATTAAAAAGTAAACAATTATTTTATTATAGCATATAATTCTAGAATGCTCACTTAATGCTCACTTTTAGAATGCTCATCATTAAATAATTTCCCAGTGCTAGAATAATTAGAGAAAGTTATTGAAAAACTGATTTCTGAAAGCAGTGTAGTGTATGTTTTGTATATGCAAGATTTTACTTATTAAAAGTCTTGTGTATATCCGCTGTGAGAACTTAATTCAATTTTTAGAAAATTTAATCATTCTTAAATAATTAAGAGCCTACTTATTGGAAGGAAATATTGTAATCAAAGTTTTGTTTATAAATTTTAAGAGTTGTTTTGATATTTTAAAAGTTTTGATTAGAAATTGAAATATGAATCATTGTTAAGAATATTAATACGCCTATAAGAAATAGTGATATATTTTTATAAACTTCTATTGAGCATGATTCAAAATGTGTATTTTTTGCCCTTTATTTAGGTCCCAGCCCTATGTATGCAAAGAAGAAATCATTTACTGATATATGAAATTTTGCTGCCCAAATGTGAGCGCCTGAAATTTTAAATAATGTATCAATTTAAATAATGTGTAATATATATTATACAGTCATTTTGAAATTTATTTCAAATTGCTGAATTCTGTATGAAGTCTTTAAATTAAAAAGTAAACAATTATTTTATTATAGCATATAATTCTAGAATGCTCACTTAATGCTCACTTTTAGAATGCTCATCATTAAATAAGTTTCCAGTGCTAGAATAATTAGAGAAAGTTATTGAAAAACTGATTTCTGAAAGCAGTGTAGTGTATGTTTTGTATATGCAAGATTTTACTTATTGAAAGTCTTGTGTATATCCTCTGTGAGAACTTAATTCAATTTTAGAAAATTTAATCATTCTTAAATAATTAAAAGCCTACTTATTGGAAGGAAATATTGTAATCAAAGTTTTGTTTATAAATTTTAAGAGTTGTTTTGATATTTTAAAAGTTTTGATTAGAAATTGAAATATGAATCATTGATTAAAATATTAATATATATGCTTACGCCTATAAGAAATAGTGATATATTTTTATAAACTTCTAATGAGCATGATTCAAAATGTGTGTTTTTTGCCCTTTATTTAGGTCCCAGCCCTATGTATGCAAAGAAGAAATCATTTACTGATATATGAAATTTTGCTGCCCAAATGTGAGCGCCTGAAATTTTAAATAATGTATCAATTTAAATAATGTGTGATATATATTATACAGTCATTTGAAATTTATTTCAAATTGCTGAATTCTGTATGAAGTTTTTAAATTAAAAAGTAAACAATTATTTTATTATAGCATATAATTCTAGAATGCTCACTTAATGCTCACTTTTAGAATGCTCATCATTAAATAAGTTTCCAGTGCTAGAATAATTAGAGAAAGTTATTGAAAAACTGATTTCTGAAAGCAGTGTAGTGTATGTTTTGTATATGCAAGATTTTACTTATTGAAAGTCTTGTGTATATCCTCTGTGAGAACTTAATTCAATTTTAGAAAATTTAATCATTCTTAAATAATTAAAAGCCTACTTATTGGAAGGAAATATTGTAATCAAAGTTTTGTTTATAAATTTTAAGAGTTGTTTTGATATTTTAAAAGTTTTGATTAGAAATTGAAATATGAATCATTGATTAAAATATTAATATATATGCTTACGCCTATAAGAAATAGTGATATATTTTTATAAACTTCTAATGAGCATGATTCAAAATGTGTGTTTTTTGCCCTTTATTTAGGTCCCAGCCCTATGTATGCAAAGAAGAAATCATTTACTGCTATATGAAATTTTGCTGCCCAAATGTGAGCGCCTGAAATTTTAAATAATGTATCAATTTAAATAATGTGTGATATATATTATACAGTCATTTGAAATTTATTTCAAATTGCTGAAATCTGTATGAAGGTTTTAAATTAAAAAGTAAACAATTATTTTATTATAGCATATAATTCTAGAATGCTCACTTAAGAATGCTCACTTAATGCTCACTTTTAGAATGCTCATCATTAAATAATTTTCCAGTGCTAGAATAATTAGAGAAAGTTATTGAAAAACTGATTTCTGAAAGCACTGTAGTGTATGTTTTGTATATGCAAGATTTTACTTATTAAAAGTCTTGTGTATATCCTCTGTGAGAACTTAATTCAATTTTTAGAAAATTTAATCATTCTTAAATAATTAAAAGCCTACTTATTGGAAGAAAATATTGTAATCAAAGTTTTGTTTATAAATTTTAAGAGTTGTTTTGATATTTTAAAAGTTTTGATTAGAAATTGAAATATGAATCATTGATTAAAATATTAATATATTTGCTTACGCCTATAAGAAATAGTGATATATTTTTATAAACTTCTAATGAGCATGATTCAAAATGTGTGTTTTTAGCCCTTTATTTAGGTCCCAGCCCTATGTATGCAAAGAAGAAATCATTTACTGATATATGAAATTTTGCTGCCCAAATGTGAGCGCCTGAAATTTTAAATAATGTATCAATTTAAATAATGTGTGATATATATTATACAGTCATTTGAAATTTATTTCAAATTGCTGAATTCTGTATGAAGTTTTTAAATTAAAAAGTAAACAATTATTTTATTATAGCATATAATTCTAGAATGCTCATTTAATGCTCACTTTTAGAATGCTCCTCATTAAATAAGTTTCCAGTGCTAGAATAATTAGAGAAAGTTATTCAAAAACTGATTTCTGAAAGCAGTGTAGTGTATGTTTTGTATATGCAAGATTTTACTTATTAAAAGTCTTGTGTATATCCTCTGTGAGAACTTAATTCAATTTTTAGAAAATTTAATCATTCTTAAATAATTAAAAGCCTACTTATTGGAAGGAAATATTGTAATCAAAGTTTTGTTTATAAATTTTAAGAGTTGTTTTGATATTTTAAAAGTTTTGATTAGTAATTCAAATATGAATCATTGATTAAAATATTAATATATATGCTTACGCCTATAAGAAATAGTGATATATTTTTATAAACTTCTAATGAGCATGATTCAAAATGTGTGTTTTTCCCCCTTTATTTAGGTCCCAGCCCTATGTATGCAAAGAAGAAATCATTTACTGATATATGAAATTTTGTTGCCCAAATGTGAGCGCCTGAAATTTTAAATAATGTATCAATTTAAATAATGTGTGATATATATTATACAGTCATTTGAAATTTATTTCAAATTGCTGAATTCTGTATGAAGTTTTTAAATTAAAAAGTAAACAATTATTTTATTATAGCATATAATTCTAGAATGCTCATTTAATGCTCACTTTTAGAATGCTCCTCATTAAATAAGTTTCCAGTGCTAGAATAATTAGAGAAAGTTATTCAAAAACTGATTTCTGAAAGCAGTGTAGTGTATGTTTTGTATATGCAAGATTTTACTTATTAAAAGTCTTGTGTATATCCTCTGTGAGAACTTAATTCAATTTTTAGAAAATTTAATCATTCTTAAATAATTAAAAGCCTACTTATTGGAAGAAAATATTGTAATCAAAGTTTTGTTTATAAATTTTAAGAGTTGTTTTGATATTTTAAAAGTTTTGATTAGAAATTGAAATATGAATCATTGATTAAAATATTAATATATTTGCTTACGCCTATAAGAAATAGTGATATATTTTTATAAACTTCTAATGAGCATGATTCAAAATGTGTGTTTTTAGCCCTTTATTTAGGTCCCAGCCCTATGTATGCAAAGAAGAAATCATTTACTGATATATGAAATTTTGCTGCCCAAATGTGAGCGCCTGAAATTTTAAATAATGTATCAATTTAAATAATGTGTGATATATATTATACAGTCATTTGAAATTTATTTCAAATTGCTGAATTCTGTATGAAGTTTTTAAATTAAAAAGTAAACAATTATTTTATTATAGCATATAATTCTAGAATGCTCATTTAATGCTCACTTTTAGAATGCTCCTCATTAAATAAGTTTCCAGTGCTAGAATAATTAGAGAAAGTTATTCAAAAACTGATTTCTGAAAGCAGTGTAGTGTATGTTTTGTATATGCAAGATTTTACTTATTAAAAGTCTTGTGTATATCCTCTGTGAGAACTTAATTCAATTTTTAGAAAATTTAATCATTCTTAAATAATTAAAAGCCTACTTATTGGAAGGAAATATTGTAATCAAAGTTTTGTTTATAAATTTTAAGAGTTGTTTTGATATTTTAAAAGTTTTGATTAGTAATTCAAATATGAATCATTGATTAAAATATTAATATATATGCTTACGCCTATAAGAAATAGTGATATATTTTTATAAACTTCTAATGAGCATGATTCAAAATGTGTGTTTTTCCCCCTTTATTTAGGTCCCAGCCCTATGTATGCAAAGAAGAAATCATTTACTGATATATGAAATTTTGCTGCCCAAATGTGAGCGCCTGAAATTTTAAATAATGTATCAATTTAAATAATGTGTGATATATATTATAAAGTCATTTGAAATTTATTTCAAATTGCTGAATTCTGTATGAAGTTTTTAAATTAAAAAGTAAACAATTATTTTATTATAGCATATAATTCTAGAATGCTCACTTAATGCTCACTTTTAGAATGCTCATCATTAAATAAGTTTCCAGTGCTAGAATAATTAGAGAAAGTTATTGAAAAACTGATTTCTGAAAGCAGTGTAGTGTATGTTTTGTATATGCAAGATTTTACTTATTAAAAGTCTTGTGTATATCCTCTGTGAGAACTTAATTCAATTTTTAGAAAATTTAATCATTCTTAAATAATTAAAAGCCTACTTATTGGAAGAAAATATTGTAATCAAAGTTTTGTTTATAAATTTTAAGAGTTGTTTTGATATTTTAAAAGTTTTGATTAGAAATTGAAATATGAATCATTGATTAAAATATTAATATATTTGCTTACGCCTATAAGAAATAGTGATATATTTTTATAAACTTCTAATGAGCATGATTCAAAATGTGTGTTTTTAGCCCTTTATTTAGGTCCCAGCCCTATGTATGCAAAGAAGAAATCATTTACTGATATATGAAATTTTGCTGCCCAAATGTGAGCGCCTGAAATTTTAAATAATGTATCAATTTAAATAATGTGTGATATATATTATACAGTCATTTTGAAATTTATTTCAAATTGCTGAATTCTGTATGAAGTTTTTAAATTAAAAAGTAAACAATTATTTTATTATAGCATATAATTCTAGAATGCTCACTTAATGCTCACTTTTAGAATGCTCCTCATTAAATAAGTTTCCAGTGCTACAATAATTAGAGAAAGTTATTGAAAAACTGATTTCTGAAAGCAGTGTAGTGTATGTTTTGTATATGCAAGATTTTACTTATTGAAAGTCTTGTGTATATCCTCTGTGAGAACTTAATTCAATTTTAGAAAATTTAATCATTCTTAAATAATTAAAAGCCTACTTATTGGAAGGAAATATTGTAATGAAAGTTTTGTTTATAAATTTTAAGAGTTGTTTTGATATTTTAAAAGTTTTGATTAGAAATTGAAATATGAATCATTGATTAAAATATTAATATATATGCTTACGCCTATAAGAAATAGTGATATATTTTTATAAACTTCTAATGAGCATGATTCAAAATGTGTGTTTTTTGCCCTTTATTTAGGTCCCAGCCCTATGTATGCAAAGAAGAAATCATTTACTGATATATGAAATTTTGCTGCCCAAATGTGAGCGCCTGAAATTTTAAATAACGTATCAATTTAAATAATGTGTGATATATATTATAAAGTCATTTGAAATTTATTTCAAATTGCTGAATTCTGTATGAAGTTTTTAAATTAAAAACAAAACAATTATTTTATTATAGCATATAATTCTAGAATGCTCACTTAATGCTCACTTTTAGAATGCTCATCATTAAATAAGTTTCCAGTGCTAGAATAATTAGAGAAAGTTATTGAAAACCTGATTTCTGAAAGCAGTGTAGTGTATGTTTTGTATATGCAAGATTTTACTTATTAAAAGTCTTGTGTATATCCTCTGTGAGAACTTAATTCAATTTTTAGAAAATTTAATCATTCTTAAATAATTAAAAGCCTACTTATTGGAAGAAAATATTGTAATCAAAGTTTTGTTTATAAATTTTAAGAGTTGTTTTGATATTTTAAAAGTTTTGATTAGAAATTGAAATATGAATCATTGATTAAAATATTAATATATTTGCTTACGCCTATAAGAAATAGTGATATATTTTTATAAACTTCTAATGAGCATGATTCAAAATGTGTGTTTTTAGCCCTTTATTTAGGTCCCAGCCCTATGTATGCAAAGAAGAAATCATTTACTGATATATGAAATTTTGCTGCCCAAATGTGAGCGCCTGAAATTTTAAATAATGTATCAATTTAAATAATGTGTGATATATATTATACAGTCATTTGAAATTTATTTCAAATTGCTGAATTCTGTATGAAGTTTTTAAATTAAAAAGTAAACAATTATTTTATTATAGCATATAATTCTAGAATGCTCACTTAATGCTCACTTTTAGAATGCTCATCATTAAATAAGTTTCCAGTGCTAGAATAATTAGAGAAAGTTATTGAAAAACTGATTTCTGAAAGCAGTGTATGTATGTTTTGTATATGCAAGATTTTACTTATTGAAAGTCTTGTGTATATCCTCTGTGAGAACTTAATTCAATTTTAGAAAATTTAATCATTCTTAAATAATTAAAAGCCTACTTATTGGAAGGAAATATTGTAATCAAAGTTTTGTTTATAAATTTTAAGAGTTGTTTTGATATTTTAAAAGTTTTGATTAGAAATTGAAATATGAATCATTGATTAAAATATTAATATATATGCTTACGCCTATAAGAAATAGTGATATATTTTTATAAACTTCTAATGAGCATGATTCAAAATGTGTGTTTTTTGCCCTTTATTTAGGTCCCAGCCCTATGTATGCAAAGAAGAAATCATTTACTGATATATGAAATTTTGCTGCCCAAATGTGAGCGCCTGAAATTTTAAATAATGTATCAATTTAAATAATGTGTGATATATATTATACAGTCATTTGAAATTTATTTCAAATTGCTGAATTCTGTATGAAGGTTTTAAATTAAAAAGTAAACAATTGTTTTATTATAGCATATAATTCTAGAATGCTCACTTAAGAATGCTCACTTAATGCTCACTTTTAGAATGCTCATCATTAAATAATTTTCCAGTGCTAGAATAATTAGAGAAAGTTATTGAAAAACTGATTTCTGAAAGCAGTGTAGTGTATGTTTTGTATATGCAAGATTTTACTTATTAAAAGTCTTGTGTATATCCTCTGTGAGAACTTAATTCAATTTTTAGAAAATTTAATCATTCTTAAATAATTAAAAGCCTACTTATTGGAAGAAAATATTGTAATCAAAGTTTTGTTTATAAATTTTAAGAGTTGTTTTGATATTTTAAAAGTTTTGATTAGAAATTGAAATATGAATCATTGATTAAAATATTAATATATTTGCTTACGCCTATAAGAAATAGTGATATATTTTTATAAACTTGTAATGAGCATGATTCAAAATGTGTGTTTTTAGCCCTTTATTTAGGTCCCAGCCCTATGTATGCAAAGAAGAAATCATTTACTGATATATGAAATTTTGCTGCCCAAATGTGAGCGCCTGAAATTTTAAATAATGTATCAATTTAAATAATGTGTGATATATATTATACAGTCATTTTGAAATTTATTTCAAATTGCTGAATTCTGTATGAAGTTTTTAAATTAAAAAGTAAACAATTATTTTATTATAGCATATAATTCTAGAATGCTCACTTAATGCTCACTTTTAGAATGCTCCTCATTAAATAAGTTTCCAGTGCTACAATAATTAGAGAAAGTTATTGAAAAACTGATTTCTGAAAGCAGTGTAGTGTATGTTTTGTATATGCAAGATTTTACTTATTGAAAGTCTTGTGTATATCCTCTGTGAGAACTTAATTCAATTTTAGAAAATTTAATCATTCTTAAATAATTAAAAGCCTACTTATTGGAAGGAAATATTGTAATGAAAGTTTTGTTTATAAATTTTAAGAGTTGTTTTGATATTTTAAAAGTTTTGATTAGAAATTGAAATATGAATCATTGATTAAAATATTAATATATATGCTTACGCCTATAAGAAATAGTGATATATTTTTATAAACTTCTAATGAGCATGATTCAAAATGTGTGTTTTTTGCCCTTTATTTAGGTCCCAGCCCTATGTATGCAAAGAAGAAATCATTTACTGATATATGAAATTTTGCTGCCCAAATGTGAGCGCCTGAAATTTTAAATAATGTATCAATTTAAATAATGTGTGATATATATTATACAGTCATTTGAAATTTATTTCAAATTGCTGAATTCTGTATGAAGGTTTTAAATTAAAAAGTAAACAATTATTTTATTATAGCATATAAGTCTAGAATGCTCACTTAAGAATGCTCACTTAATGCTCACTTTTAGAATGCTCATCATTAAATAATTTTCCAGTGCTAGAATAATTAGAGAAAGTTATTGAAAAACTGATTTCTGAAAGCAGTGTAGTGTATGTTTTGTATATGCAAGATTTTACTTATTAAAAGTCTTGTGTATATCCTCTGTGAGAACTTAATTCAATTTTTAGAAAATTTAATCATTGTTAAATAATTAAAAGCCTACTTATTGGAAGGAAATATTGTAATCAAAGTTTTGTTCATAAATTTTAAGAGTTGTTTTGATATTTTAAAAGTTTTGATTAGAAATTGAAATATGAATCATTGATTAAAATATTAATATATATGCTTACGCCTATAAGAAATAGTGATGTATTTTTATAAACTTCTAATGAGCATGATTCAAAATGTGTGTTTTTTCCCTTTATTTAGGTCCCAGCCCTATGTATGCAAAGAAGAAATCATTTACTGATATATGAAATTTTGCTGCCCAAATGTGAGCGCCTGAAATTTTAAATAATGTATCAATTTAAATAATGTGTAATATATATTATACAGTCATTTGAAATTTATTTCAAATTGCTGAATTCTGTATGAAGTTTTTAAATTAAAAAGTAAACAATTATTTTATTATAGCATATAATTCTAGAATGCTCACTTAATGCTCACTTTTAGAATGCTCCTCATTAAATAAGTTTCCAGTGCTACAATAATTAGAGAAAGTTATTGAAAAACTGATTTCTGAAAGCAGTGTAGTGTATGTTTTGTATATGCAAGATTTTACTTATTGAAAGTCTTGTGTATATCCTCTGTGAGAACTTAATTCAATTTTAGAAAATTTAATCATTCTTAAATAATTAAAAGCCTACTTATTGGAAGGAAATATTGTAATGAAAGTTTTGTTTATAAATTTTAAGAGTTGTTTTGATATTTTAAAAGTTTTGATTAGAAATTGAAATATGAATCATTGATTAAAATATTAATATATATGCTTACGCCTATAAGAAATAGTGATATATTTTTATAAACTTCTAATGAGCATGATTCAAAATGTGTGTTTTTTGCCCTTTATTTAGGTCCCAGCCCTATGTATGCAAAGAAGAAATCATTTACTGATATATGAAATTTTGCTGCCCAAATGTGAGCGCCTGAAATTTTAAATAATGTATCAATTTAAATAATGTGTGATATATATTATAAAGTCATTTGAAATTTATTTCAAATTGCTGAATTCTGTATGAAGTTTTTAAATTAAAAACAAAACAATTATTTTATTATAGCATATAATTCTAGAATGCTCACTTAATGCTCACTTTTAGAATGCTCATCATTAAATAAGTTTCCAGTGCTAGAATAATTAGAGAAAGTTATTGAAAAACTGATTTCTGAAAGCAGTGTAGTGTATGTTTTGTATATGCAAGATTTTACTTATTAAAAGTCTTGTGTATATCCTCTGTGAGAACTTAATTCAATTTTTAGAAAATTTAATCATTCTTAAATAATTAAAAGCCTACTTATTGGAAGAAAATATTGTAATCAAAGTTTTGTTTATAAATTTTAAGAGTTGTTTTGATATTTTAAAAGTTTTGATTAGAAATTGAAATATGAATCATTGATTAAAATATTAATATATTTGCTTACGCCTATAAGAAATAGTGATATATTTTTATAAACTTCTAATGAGCATGATTCAAAATGTGTGTTTTTAGCCCTTTATTTAGGTCCCAGCCCTATGTATGCAAAGAAGAAATCATTTACTGATATATGAAATTTTGCTGCCCAAATGTGAGCGCCTGAAATTTTAAATAATGTATCAATTTAAATAATGTGTGATATATATTATACAGTCATTTTGAAATTTATTTCAAATTGCTGAATTCTGTATGAAGTTTTTAAATTAAAAAGTAAACAATTATTTTATTATAGCATATAATTCTAGAATGCTCACTTAATGCTCACTTTTAGAATGCTCATCATTAAATAAGTTTCCAGTGCTAGAATAATTAGAGAAAGTTATTGAAAAACTGATTTCTGAAAGCAGTGTAGTGTATGTTTTGTATATGCAAGATTTTACTTATTGAAAGTCTTGTGTATATCCTCTGTGAGAACTTAATTCAATTTTAGAAAATTTAATCATTCTTAAATAATTAAAAGCCTACTTATTGGAAGGAAATATTGTAATCAAAGTTTTGTTTATAAATTTTAAGAGTTGTTTTGATATTTTAAAAGTTTTGATTAGAAATTGAAATATGAATCATTGATTAAAATATTAATATATATGCTTACGCCTATAAGAAATAGTGATATATTTTTATAAACTTCTAATGAGCATGATTCAAAATGTGTGTTTTTTGCCCTTTATTTAGGTCCCAGCCCTATGTATGCAAAGAAGAAATCATTTACTGATATATGAAATTTTGCTGCCCAAATGTGAGCGCCTGAAATTTTAAATAATGTATCAATTTAAATAATGTGTGATATATATTATACAGTCATTTGAAATTTATTTCAAATTGCTGAATTCTGTATGAAGGTTTTAAATTAAAAAGTAAACAATTATTTTATTATAGCATATAATTCTAGAATGCTCACTTAAGAATGCTCACTTAATGCTCACTTTTAGAATGCTCATCATTAAATAATTTTCCAGTGCTAGAATAATTAGAGAAAGTTATTGAAAAACTGATTTCTGAAAGCAGTGTAGTGTATGTTTTGTATATGCAAGATTTTACTTATTAAAAGTCTTGTGTATATCCTCTGTGAGAACTTAATTCAATTTTTAGAAAATTTAATCATTCTTAAATAATTAAAAGCCTACTTATTGGAAGAAAATATTGTAATCAAAGTTTTGTTTATAAATTTTAAGAGTTGTTTTGATATTTTAAAAGTTTTGATTAGAAATTGAAATATGAATCATTGATTAAAATATTAATATATTTGCTTACGCCTATAAGAAATAGTGATATATTTTTATAAACTTCTAATGAGCATGATTCAAAATGTGTGTTTTTAGCCCTTTATTTAGGTCCCAGCCCTATGTATGCAAAGAAGAAATCATTTACTGATATATGAAATTTTGCTGCCCAAATGTGAGCGCCTGAAATTTTAAATAATGTATCAATTTAAATAATGTGTGATATATATTATACAGTCATTTTGAAATTTATTTCAAATTGCTGAATTCTGTATGAAGTTTTTAAATTAAAAAGTAAACAATTATTTTATTATAGCATATAATTCTAGAATGCTCACTTAATGCTCACTTTTAGAATGCTCATCATTAAATAAGTTTCCAGTGCTACAATAATTAGAGAAAGTTATTGAAAAACTGATTTCTGAAAGCAGTGTAGTGTATGTTTTGTATATGCAAGATTTTACTTATTGAAAGTCTTGTGTATATCCTCTGTGAGAACTTAATTCAATTTTAGAAAATTTAATCATTCTTAAATAATTAAAAGCCTACTTATTGGAAGGAAATATTGTAATGAAAGTTTTGTTTATACATTTTAAGAGTTGTTTTGATATTTTAAAAGTTTTGATTAGAAATTGAAATATGAATCATTGATTAAAATATTAATATATATGCTTACGCCTATAAGAAATAGTGATATATTTTTATAAACTTCTAATGAGCATGATTCAAAATGTGTGTTTTTTGCCCTTTATTTAGGTCCCAGCCCTATGTATGCAAAGAAGAAATCATTTACTGATATATGAAATTTTGCTGCCCAAATGTGAGCGCCTGAAATTTTAAATAATGTATCAATTTAAATAATGTGTGATATATATTATACAGTCATTTGAAATTTATTTCAAATTGCTGAATTCTGTATGAAGGTTTTAAATTAAAAAGTAAACAATTATTTTATTATAGCATATAATTCTAGAATGCTCACTTAAGAATGCTCACTTAATGCTCACTTTTAGAATGCTCATCATTAAATAATTTTCCAGTGCTAGAATAATTAGAGAAAGTTATTGAAAAACTGATTTCTGAAAGCAGTGTAGTGTATGTTTTGTATATGCAAGATTTTACTTATTAAAAGTCTTGTGTATATCCTCTGTGAGAACTTAATTCAATTTTTAGAAAATTTAATCATTGTTAAATAATTAAAAGCCTACTTATTGGAAGGAAATATTGTAATCAAAGTTTTGTTCATAAATTTTAAGAGTTGTTTTGATATTTTAAAAGTTTTGATTAGAAATTGAAATATGAATCATTGATTAAAATATTAATATATATGCTTACGCCTATAAGAAATAGTGATATATTTTTATAAACTTCTAATGAGCATGATTCAAAATGTGTGTTTTTTCCCTTTATTTAGGTCCCAGCCCTATGTATGCAAAGAAGAAATCATTTACTGATATATGAAATTTTGCTGCCCAAATGTGAGCGCCTGAAATTTTAAATAATGTATCAATTTAAATAATGTGTAATATATATTATACAGTCATTTGAAATTTATTTCAAATTGCTGAATTCTGTATGAAGTTTTTAAATTAAAAAGTAAACAATTATTTTATTATAGCATATAATTCTAGAATGCTCACTTAATGCTCACTTTTAGAATGCTCCTCATTAAATAAGTTTCCAGTGCTAGAATAATTAGAGAAAGTTATTGAAAAACTGATTTCTGAAAGCAGTGTAGTGTATGTTTTGTATATGCAAGATTTTACTTATTAAAAGTCTTGTGTATATCCTCTGTGAGAACTTAATTCAATTTTTAGAAAATTTAATCATTCTTAAATAATTAAAAGCCTACTTATTGGAAGAAAATATTGTAATCAAAGTTTTGTTTATAAATTTTAAGAGTTGTTTTGATATTTTAAAAGTTTTGATTAGAAATTGAAATATGAATCATTGATTAAAATATTAATATATTTGCTTACGCCTATAAGAAATAGTGATATATTTTTATAAACTTCTAATGAGCATGATTCAAAATGTGTGTTTTTAGCCCTTTATTTAGGTCCCAGCCCTATGTATGCAAAGAAGAAATCATTTACTGATATATGAAATTTTGCTGCCCAAATGTGAGCGCCTGAAATTTTAAATAATGTATCAATTTAAATAATGTGTGATATATATTATACAGTCATTTTGAAATTTATTTCAAATTGCTGAATTCTGTATGAAGTTTTTAAATTAAAAAGTAAACAATTATTTTATTATAGCATATAATTCTAGAATGCTCACTTAATGCTCACTTTTAGAATGCTCCTCATTAAATAAGTTTCCAGTGCTAGAATAATTAGAGAAAGTTATTGAAAAACTGATTTCTGAAAGCAGTGTAGTGTATGTTTTGTATATGCAAGATTTTACTTATTAAAAGTCTTGTGTATATCCTCTGTGAGAACTTAATTCAATTTTTAGAAAATTTAATCATTCTTAAATAATTAAAAGCCTACTTATTGGAAGAAAATATTGTAATCAAAGTTTTGTTTATAAATTTTAAGAGTTGTTTTGATATTTTAAAAGTTTTGATTAGAAATTGAAATATGAATCATTGATTAAAATATTAATATATTTGCTTACGCCTATAAGAAATAGTGATATATTTTTATAAACTTCTAATGAGCATGATTCAAAATGTGTGTTTTTAGCCCTTTATTTAGGTCCCAGCCCTATGTATGCAAAGAAGAAATCATTTACTGATATATGAAATTTTGCTGCCCAAATGTGAGCGCCTGAAATTTTAAATAATGTATCAATTTAAATAATGTGTGATATATATTATACAGTCATTTGAAATTTATTTCAAATTGCTGAATTCTGTATGAAGGTTTTAAATTAAAAAGTAAACAATTATTTTATTATAGCATATAATTCTAGAATGCTCACTTAAGAATGCTCACTTAATGCTCACTTTTAGAATGCTCATCATTAAATAATTTTCCAGTGCTAGAATAATTAGAGAAAGTTATTGAAAAACTGATTTCTGAAAGCAGTGTAGTGTATGTTTTGTATATGCAAGATTTTACTTATTAAAAGTCTTGTGTATATCCTCTGTGAGAACTTAATTCAATTTTTAGAAAATTTAATCATTGTTAAATAATTAAAAGCCTACTTATTGGAAGGAAATATTGTAATCAAAGTTTTGTTCATAAATTTTAAGAGTTGTTTTGATATTTTAAAAGTTTTGATTAGAAATTGAAATATGAATCATTGATTAAAATATTAATATATATGCTTACGCCTATAAGAAATAGTGATGTATTTTTATAAACTTCTAATGAGCATGATTCAAAATGTGTGTTTTTTCCCTTTATTTAGGTCCCAGCCCTATGTATGCAAAGAAGAAATCATTTACTGATATATGAAATTTTGCTGCCCAAATGTGAGCGCCTGAAATTTTAAATAATGTATCAATTTAAATAATGTGTAATATATATTATACAGTCATTTGAAATTTATTTCAAATTGCTGAATTCTGTATGAAGTTTTTAAATTAAAAAGTAAACAATTATTTTATTATAGCATATAATTCTAGAATGCTCACTTAATGCTCACTTTTAGAATGCTCCTCATTAAATAAGTTTCCAGTGCTACAATAATTAGAGAAAGTTATTGAAAAACTGATTTCTGAAAGCAGTGTAGTGTATGTTTTGTATATGCAAGATTTTACTTATTGAAAGTCTTGTGTATATCCTCTGTGAGAACTTAATTCAATTTTAGAAAATTTAATCATTCTTAAATAATTAAAAGCCTACTTATTGGAAGGAAATATTGTAATCAAAGTTTTGTTTATAAATTTTAAGAGTTGTTTTGATATTTTAAAAGTTTTGATTAGAAATTGAAATATGAATCATTGATTAAAATATTAATATATATGCTTACGCCTATAAGAAATAGTGATATATTTTTATAAACTTCTAATGAGCATGATTCAAAATGTGTGTTTTTTGCCCTTTATTTAGGTCCCAGCCCTATGTATGCAAAGAAGAAATCATTTACTGATATATGAAATTTTGCTGCCCAAATGTGAGCGCCTGAAATTTTAAATAATGTATCAATTTAAATAATGTGTGATATATATTATAAAGTCATTTGAAATTTATTTCAAATTGCTGAATTCTGTATGAAGTTTTTAAATTAAAAACAAAACAATTATTTTATTATAGCATATAATTCTAGAATGCTCACTTAATGCTCACTTTTAGAATGCTCATCATTAAATAAGTTTCCAGTGCTAGAATAATTAGAGAAAGTTATTGAAAAACTGATTTCTGAAAGCAGTGTAGTGTATGTTTTGTATATGCAAGATTTTACTTATTAAAAGTCTTGTGTATATCCTCTGTGAGAACTTAATTCAATTTTTAGAAAATTTAATCATTCTTAAATAATTAAAAGCCTACTTATTGGAAGAAAATATTGTAATCAAAGTTTTGTTTATAAATTTTAAGAGTTGTTTTGATATTTTAAAAGTTTTGATTAGAAATTGAAATATGAATCATTGATTAAAATATTAATATATTTGCTTACGCCTATAAGAAATAGTGATATATTTTTATAAACTTCTAATGAGCATGATTCAAAATGTGTGTTTTTAGCCCTTTATTTAGGTCCCAGCCCTATGTATGCAAAGAAGAAATCATTTACTGATATATGAAATTTTGCTGCCCAAATGTGAGCGCCTGAAATTTTAAATAATGTATCAATTTAAATAATGTGTGATATATATTATACAGTCATTTTGAAATTTATTTCAAATTGCTGAATTCTGTATGAAGTTTTTAAATTAAAAAGTAAACAATTATTTTATTATAGCATATAATTCTAGAATGCTCACTTAATGCTCACTTTTAGAATGCTCATCATTAAATAAGTTTCCAGTGCTAGAATAATTAGAGAAAGTTATTGAAAAACTGATTTCTGAAAGCAGTGTAGTGTATGTTTTGTATATGCAAGATTTTACTTATTGAAAGTCTTGTGTATATCCTCTGTGAGAACTTAATTCAATTTTAGAAAATTTAATCATTCTTAAATAATTAAAAGCCTACTTATTGGAAGGAAATATTGTAATCAAAGTTTTGTTTATAAATTTTAAGAGTTGTTTTGATATTTTAAAAGTTTTGATTAGAAATTGAAATATGAATCATTGATTAAAATATTAATATATATGCTTACGCCTATAAGAAATAGTGATATATTTTTATAAACTTCTAATGAGCATGATTCAAAATGTGTGTTTTTTGCCCTTTATTTAGGTCCCAGCCCTATGTATGCAAAGAAGAAATCATTTACTGATATATGAAATTTTGCTGCCCAAATGTGAGCGCCTGAAATTTTAAATAATGTATCAATTTAAATAATGTGTGATATATATTATAAAGTCATTTGAAATTTATTTCAAATTGCTGAATTCTGTATGAAGTTTTTAAATTAAAAACAAAACAATTATTTTATTATAGCATATAATTCTAGAATGCTCACTTAATGCTCACTTTTAGAATGCTCATCATTAAATAAGTTTCCAGTGCTAGAATAATTAGAGAAAGTTATTGAAAAACTGATTTCTGAAAGCAGTGTAGTGTATGTTTTGTATATGCAAGATTTTACTTATTAAAAGTCTTGTGTATATCCTCTGTGAGAACTTAATTCAATTTTTAGAAAATTTAATCATTCTCAAATAATTAAAAGCCTACTTATTGGAAGAAAATATTGTAATCAAAGTTTTGTTTATAAATTTTAAGAGTTGTTTTGATATTTTAAAAGTTTTGATTAGAAATTGAAATATGAATCATTGATTAAAATATTAATATATTTGCTTACGCCTATAAGAAATAGTGATATATTTTTATAAACTTCTAATGAGCATGATTCAAAATGTGTGTTTTTAGCCCTTTATTTAGGTCCCAGCCCTATGTATGCAAAGAAGAAATCATTTACTGATATATGAAATTTTGCTGCCCAAATGTGAGCGCCTGAAATTTTAAATAATGTATCAATTTAAATAATGTGTGATATATATTATACAGTCATTTTGAAATTTATTTCAAATTGCTGAATTCTGTATGAAGTTTTTAAATTAAAAAGTAAACAATTATTTTATTATAGCATATAATTCTAGAATGCTCACTTAATGCTCACTTTTAGAATGCTCATCATTAAATAAGTTTCCAGTGCTAGAATAATTAGAGAAAGTTATTGAAAAACTGATTTCTGAAAGCAGTGTAGTGTATGTTTTGTATATGCAAGATTTTACTTATTGAAAGTCTTGTGTATATCCTCTGTGAGAACTTAATTCAATTTTAGAAAATTTAATCATTCTTAAATAATTAAAAGCCTACTTATTGGAAGGAAATATTGTAATCAAAGTTTTGTTTATAAATTTTAAGAGTTGTTTTGATATTTTAAAAGTTTTGATTAGAAATTGAAATATGAATCATTGATTAAAATATTAATATATATGCTTACGCCTATAAGAAATAGTGATATATTTTTATAAACTTCTAATGAGCATGATTCAAAATGTGTGTTTTTTGCCCTTTATTTAGGTCCCAGCCCTATGTATGCAAAGAAGAAATCATTTACTGATATATGAAATTTTGCTGCCCAAATGTGAGCGCCTGAAATTTTAAATAATGTATCAATTTAAATAATGTGTGATATATATTATACAGTCATTTGAAATTTATTTCAAATTGCTGAATTCTGTATGAAGGTTTTAAATTAAAAAGTAAACAATTATTTTATTATAGCATATAATTCTAGAATGCTCACTTAAGAATGCTCACTTAATGCTCACTTTCAGAATGCTCATCATTAAATAATTTTCCAGTGCTAGAATAATTAGAGAAAGTTATTGAAAAACTGATTTCTGAAAGCAGTGTAGTGTATATTTTGTATATGCAAGATTTTACTTATTAAAAGTCTTGTGTATATCCTCTGTGAGAACTTAATTCAATTTTTAGAAAATTTAATCATTCTTAAATAATTAAAAGCCTACTTATTGGAAGAAAATATTGTAATCAAAGTTTTGTTTATAAATTTTAAGAGTTGTTTTGATATTTTAAAAGTTTTGATTAGAAATTGAAATATGAATCATTGATTAAAATATTAATATATTTGCTTACGCCTATAAGAAATAGTGATATATTTTTATAAACTTCTAATGAGCATGATTCAAAATGTGTGTTTTTAGCCCTTTTTTTAGGTCCCAGCCCTATGTATGCAAAGAAGAAATCATTTACTGATATATGAAATTTTGCTGCCCAAATGTGAGCGCCTGAAATTTTAAATAATGTATCAATTTAAATAATGTGTGATATATATTATACAGTCATTTTGAAATTTATTTCAAATTGCTGAATTCTGTATGAAGTTTTTAAATTAAAAAGTAAACAATTATTTTATTATAGCATATAATTCTAGAATGCTCACTTAATGCTCACTTTTAGAATGCTCCTCATTAAATAAGTTTCCAGTGCTACAATAATTAGAGAAAGTTATTGAAAAACTGATTTCTGAAAGCAGTGTAGTGTATGTTTTGTATATGCAAGATTTTACTTATTGAAAGTCTTGTGTATATCCTCTGTGAGAACTTAATTCAATTTTAGAAAATTTAATCATTCTTAAATAATTAAAAGCCTACTTATTGGAAGGAAATATTGTAATGAAAGTTTTGTTTATAAATTTTAAGAGTTGTTTTGATATTTTAAAAGTTTTGATTAGAAATGGAAATATGAATCATTGATTAAAATATTAATATATATGCTTACGCCTATAAGAAATAGTGATATATTTTTATAAACTTCTAATGAGCATGATTCAAAATGTGTGTTTTTTGCCCTTTATTTAGGTCCCAGCCCTATGTATGCAAAGAAGAAATCATTTACTGATATATGAAATTTTGCTGCCCAAATGTGAGCGCCTGAAATTTTAAATAATGTATCAATTTAAATAATGTGTGATATATATTATAAAGTCATTTGAAATTTATTTCAAATTGCTGAATTCTGTATGAAGTTTTTAAATTAAAAACAAAACAATTATTTTATTATAGCATATAATTCTAGAATGCTCACTTAATGCTCACTTTTAGAATGCTCATCATTAAATAAGTTTCCAGTGCTAGAATAATTAGAGAAAGTTATTGAAAAACTGATTTCTGAAAGCAGTGTAGTGTATGTTTTGTATATGCAAGATTTTACTTATTAAAAGTCTTGTGTATATCCTCTGTGAGAACTTAATTCAATTTTTAGAAAATTTAATCATTCTTAAATAATTAAAAGCCTACTTATTGGAAGAAAATATTGTAATCAAAGTTTTGTTTATAAATTTTAAGAGTTGTTTTGATATTTTAAAAGTTTTGATTAGAAATTGAAATATGAATCATTGATTAAAATATTAATATATTTGCTTACGCCTATAAGAAATAGTGATATATTTTTATAAACTTCTAATGAGCATGATTCAAAATGTGTGTTTTTAGCCCTTTATTTAGGTCCCAGCCCTATGTATGCAAAGAAGAAATCATTTACTGATATATGAAATTTTGCTGCCCAAATGTGAGCGCCTGAAATTTTAAATAATGTATCAATTTAAATAATGTGTGATATATATTATACAGTCATTTTGAAATTTATTTCAAATTGCTGAATTCTGTATGAAGTTTTTAAATTAAAAAGTAAACAATTATTTTATTATAGCATATAATTCTAGAATGCTCACTTAATGCTCACTTTTAGAATGCTCATCATTAAATAAGTTTCCAGTGCTAGAATAATTAGAGAAAGTTATTGAAAAACTGATTTCTGAAAGCAGTGTAGTGTATGTTTTGTATATGCAAGATTTTACTTATTGAAAGTCTTGTGTATATCCTCTGTGAGAACTTAATTCAATTTTAGAAAATTTAATCATTCTTAAATAATTAAAAGCCTACTTATTGGAAGGAAATATTGTAATCAAAGTTTTGTTTATAAATTTTAAGAGTTGTTTTGATATTTTAAAAGTTTTGATTAGAAATTGAAATATGAATCATTGATTAAAATATTAATATATATGCTTACGCCTATAAGAAATAGTGATATATTTTTATAAACTTCTAATGAGCATGATTCAAAATGTGTGTTTTTTGCCCTTTATTTAGGTCCCAGCCCTATGTATGCAAAGAAGAAATCATTTACTGATATATGAAATTTTGCTGCCCAAATGTGAGCGCCTGAAATTTTAAATAATGTATCAATTTAAATAATGTGTGATATATATTATAAAGTCATTTGAAATTTATTTCAAATTGCTGAATTCTGTATGAAGTTTTTAAATTAAAAACAAAACAATTATTTTATTATAGCATATAATTCTAGAATGCTCACTTAATGCTCACTTTTAGAATGCTCATCATTAAATAAGTTTCCAGTGCTAGAATAATTAGAGAAAGTTATTGAAAAACTGATTTCTGAAAGCAGTGTAGTGTATGTTTTGTATATGCAAGATTTTACTTATTAAAAGTCTTGTGTATATCCTCTGTGAGAACTTAATTCAATTTTTAGAAAATTTAATCATTCTTAAATAATTAAAAGCCTACTTATTGGAAGAAAATATTGTAATCAAAGTTTTGTTTATAAATTTTAAGAGTTGTTTTGATATTTTAAAAGTTTTGATTAGAAATTGAAATATGAATCATTGATTAAAATATTAATATATTTGCTTACGCCTATAAGAAATAGTGATATATTTTTATAAACTTCTAATGAGCATGATTCAAAATGTGTGTTTTTAGCCCTTTATTTAGGTCCCAGCCCTATGTATGCAAAGAAGAAATCATTTACTGATATATGAAATTTTGCTGCCCAAATGTGAGCGCCTGAAATTTTAAATAATGTATCAATTTAAATAATGTGTGATATATATTATACAGTCATTTTGAAATTTATTTCAAATTGCTGAATTCTGTATGAAGTTTTTAAATTAAAAAGTAAACAATTATTTTATTATAGCATATAATTCTAGAATGCTCACTTAATGCTCACTTTTAGAATGCTCATCATTAAATAAGTTTCCAGTGCTAGAATAATTAGAGAAAGTTATTGAAAAACTGATTTCTGAAAGCAGTGTAGTGTATGTTTTGTATATGCAAGATTTTACTTATTGAAAGTCTTGTGTATATCCTCTGTGAGAACTTAATTCAATTTTAGAAAATTTAATCATTCTTAAATAATTAAAAGCCTACTTATTGGAAGGAAATATTGTAATCAAAGTTTTGTTTATAAATTTTAAGAGTTGTTTTGATATTTTAAAAGTTTTGATTAGAAATTGAAATATGAATCATTGATTAAAATATTAATATATATGCTTACGCCTATAAGAAATAGTGATATATTTTTATAAACTTCTAATGAGCATGATTCAAAATGTGTGTTTTTTGCCCTTTATTTAGGTCCCAGCCCTATGTATGCAAAGAAGAAATCATTTACTGATATATGAAATTTTGCTGCCCAAATGTGAGCGCCTGAAATTTTAAATAATGTATCAATTTAAATAATGTGTGATATATATTATACAGTCATTTGAAATTTATTTCAAATTGCTGAATTCTGTATGAAGGTTTTAAATTAAAAAGTAAACAATTATTTTATTATAGCATATAATTCTAGAATGCTCACTTAAGAATGCTCACTTAATGCTCACTTTCAGAATGCTCATCATTAAATAATTTTCCAGTGCTAGAATAATTAGAGAAAGTTATTGAAAAACTGATTTCTGAAAGCAGTGTAGTGTATGTTTTGTATATGCAAGATTTTACTTATTAAAAGTCTTGTGTATATCCTCTGTGAGAACTTAATTCAATTTTTAGAAAATTTAATCATTCTTAAATAATTAAAAGCCTACTTATTGGAAGAAAATATTGTAATCAAAGTTTTGTTTATAAATTTTAAGAGTTGTTTTGATATTTTAAAAGTTTTGATTAGAAATTGAAATATGAATCATTGATTAAAATATTAATATATTTGCTTACGCCTATAAGAAATAGTGATATATTTTTATAAACTTCTAATGAGCATGATTCAAAATGTGTGTTTTTAGCCCTTTTTTTAGGTCCCAGCCCTATGTATGCAAAGAAGAAATCATTTACTGATATATGAAATTTTGCTGCCCAAATGTGAGCGCCTGAAATTTTAAATAATGTATCAATTTAAATAATGTGTGATATATATTATACAGTCATTTTGAAATTTATTTCAAATTGCTGAATTCTGTATGAAGTTTTTAAATTAAAAAGTAAACAATTATTTTATTATAGCATATAATTCTAGAATGCTCACTTAATGCTCACTTTTAGAATGCTCCTCATTAAATAAGTTTCCAGTGCTACAATAATTAGAGAAAGTTATTGAAAAACTGATTTCTGAAAGCAGTGTAGTGTATGTTTTGTATATGCAAGATTTTACTTATTGAAAGTCTTGTGTATATCCTCTGTGAGAACTTAATTCAATTTTAGAAAATTTAATCATTCTTAAATAATTAAAAGCCTACTTATTGGAAGGAAATATTGTAATGAAAGTTTTGTTTATAAATTTTAAGAGTTGTTTTGATATTTTAAAAGTTTTGATTAGAAATGGAAATATGAATCATTGATTAAAATATTAATATATATGCTTACGCCTATAAGAAATAGTGATATATTTTTATAAACTTCTAATGAGCATGATTCAAAATGTGTGTTTTTTGCCCTTTATTTAGGTCCCAGCCCTATGTATGCAAAGAAGAAATCATTTACTGATATATGAAATTTTGCTGCCCAAATGTGAGCGCCTGAAATTTTAAATAATGTATCAATTTAAATAATGTGTGATATATATTATAAAGTCATTTGAAATTTATTTCAAATTGCTGAATTCTGTATGAAGTTTTTAAATTAAAAACAAAACAATTATTTTATTATAGCATATAATTCTAGAATGCTCACTTAATGCTCACTTTTAGAATGCTCATCATTAAATAAGTTTCCAGTGCTAGAATAATTAGAGAAAGTTATTGAAAAACTGATTTCTGAAAGCAGTGTAGTGTATGTTTTGTATATGCAAGATTTTACTTATTAAAAGTCTTGTGTATATCCTCTGTGAGAACTTAATTCAATTTTTAGAAAATTTAATCATTCTTAAATAATTAAAAGCCTACTTATTGGAAGAAAATATTGTAATCAAAGTTTTGTTTATAAATTTTAAGAGTTGTTTTGATATTTTAAAAGTTTTGATTAGAAATTGAAATATGAATCATTGATTAAAATATTAATATATTTGCTTACGCCTATAAGAAATAGTGATATATTTTTATAAACTTCTAATGAGCATGATTCAAAATGTGTGTTTTTAGCCCTTTATTTAGGTCCCAGCCCTATGTATGCAAAGAAGAAATCATTTACTGATATATGAAATTTTGCTGCCCAAATGTGAGCGCCTGAAATTTTAAATAATGTATCAATTTAAATAATGTGTGATATATATTATACAGTCATTTTGAAATTTATTTCAAATTGCTGAATTCTGTATGAAGTTTTTAAATTAAAAAGTAAACAATTATTTTATTATAGCATATAATTCTAGAATGCTCACTTAATGCTCACTTTTAGAATGCTCATCATTAAATAAGTTTCCAGTGCTAGAATAATTAGAGAAAGTTATTGAAAAACTGATTTCTGAAAGCAGTGTAGTGTATGTTTTGTATATGCAAGATTTTACTTATTGAAAGTCTTGTGTATATCCTCTGTGAGAACTTAATTCAATTTTAGAAAATTTAATCATTCTTAAATAATTAAAAGCCTACTTATTGGAAGGAAATATTGTAATCAAAGTTTTGTTTATAAATTTTAAGAGTTGTTTTGATATTTTAAAAGTTTTGATTAGAAATTGAAATATGAATCATTGATTAAAATATTAATATATATGCTTACGCCTATAAGAAATAGTGATATATTTTTATAAACTTCTAATGAGCATGATTCAAAATGTGTGTTTTTTGCCCTTTATTTAGGTCCCAGCCCTATGTATGCAAAGAAGAAATCATTTACTGATATATGAAATTTTGCTGCCCAAATGTGAGCGCCTGAAATTTTAAATAATGTATCAATTTAAATAATGTGTGATATATATTATAAAGTCATTTGAAATTTATTTCAAATTGCTGAATTCTGTATGAAGTTTTTAAATTAAAAACAAAACAATTATTTTATTATAGCATATAATTCTAGAATGCTCACTTAATGCTCACTTTTAGAATGCTCATCATTAAATAAGTTTCCAGTGCTAGAATAATTAGAGAAAGTTATTGAAAAACTGATTTCTGAAAGCAGTGTAGTGTATGTTTTGTATATGCAAGATTTTACTTATTAAAAGTCTTGTGTATATCCTCTGTGAGAACTTAATTCAATTTTTAGAAAATTTAATCATTCTTAAATAATTAAAAGCCTACTTATTGGAAGAAAATATTGTAATCAAAGTTTTGTTTATAAATTTTAAGAGTTGTTTTGATATTTTAAAAGTTTTGATTAGAAATTGAAATATGAATCATTGATTAAAATATTAATATATATGCTTACGCCTATAAGAAATAGTGATATATTTTTATAAACTTCTAATGAGCATGATTCAAAATGTGTGTTTTTTGCCCTTTATTTAGGTCCCAGCCCTATGTATGCAAAGAAGAAATCATTTACTGATATATGAAATTTTGCTGCCCAAATGTGAGCGCCTGAAATTTTAAATAATGTATCAATTTAAATAATGTGTGATATATATTATACAGTCATTTGAAATTTATTTCAAATTGCTGAATTCTGTATGAAGGTTTTAAATTAAAAAGTAAACAATTATTTTATTATAGCATATAATTCTAGAATGCTCACTTAAGAATGCTCACTTAATGCTCACTTTTAGAATGCTCATCATTAAATAATTTTCCAGTGCTAGAATAATTAGAGAAAGTTATTCAAAAACTGATTTCTGAAAGCAGTGTAGTGTATGTTTTGTATATGCAAGATTTTACTTATTAAAAGTCTTGTGTATATCCTCTGTGAGAACTTAATTCAATTTTTAGAAAATTTAATCATTGTTAAATAATTAAAAGCCTACTTATTGGAAGGAAATATTGTAATCAAAGTTTTGTTCATAAATTTTAAGAGTTGTTTTGATATTTTAAAAGTTTTGATTAGAAATTGAAATATGAATCATTGATTAAAATATTAATATATATGCTTACGCCTATAAGAAATAGTGATGTATTTTTATAAACTTCTAATGAGCATGATTCAAAATGTGTGTTTTTTCCCTTTATTTAGGTCCCAGCCCTATGTATGCAAAGAAGAAATCATTTACTGATATATGAAATTTTGCTGCCCAAATGTGAGCGCCTGAAATTTTAAATAATGTATCAATTTAAATAATGTGTAATATATATTATACAGTCATTTGAAATTTATTTCAAATTGCTGAATTCTGTATGAAGTTTTTAAATTAAAAAGTAAACAATTATTTTATTATAGCATATAATTCTAGAATGCTCACTTAATGCTCACTTTTAGAATGCTCCTCATTAAATAAGTTTCCAGTGCTAGAATAATTAGAGAAAGTTATTGAAAAACTGATTTCTGAAAGCAGTGTAGTGTATGTTTTGTATATGCAAGATTTTACTTATTAAAAGTCTTGTGTATATCCTCTGTGAGAACTTAATTCAATTTTTAGAAAATTTAATCATTCTTAAATAATTAAAAGCCTACTTATTGGAAGAAAATATTGTAATCAAAGTTTTGTTTATAAATTTTAAGAGTTGTTTTGATATTTTAAAAGTTTTGATTAGAAATTGAAATATGAATCATTGATTAAAATATTAATATATTTGCTTACGCCTATAAGAAATAGTGATATATTTTTATAAACTTCTAATGAGCATGATTCAAAATGTGTGTTTTTAGCCCTTTATTTAGGTCCCAGCCCTATGTATGCAAAGAAGAAATCATTTACTGATATATGAAATTTTGCTGCCCAAATGTGAGCGCCTGAAATTTTAAATAATGTATCAATTTAAATAATGTGTGATATATATTATACAGTCATTTTGAAATTTATTTCAAATTGCTGAATTCTGTATGAAGTTTTTAAATTAAAAAGTAAACAATTATTTTATTATAGCATATAATTCTAGAATGCTCACTTAATGCTCACTTTTAGAATGCTCCTCATTAAATAAGTTTCCAGTGCTAGAATAATTAGAGAAAGTTATTGAAAAACTGATTTCTGAAAGCAGTGTAGTGTATGTTTTGTATATGCAAGATTTTACTTATTAAAAGTCTTGTGTATATCCTCTGTGAGAACTTAATTCAATTTTTAGAAAATTTAATCATTCTTAAATAATTAAAAGCCTACTTATTGGAAGAAAATATTGTAATCAAAGTTTTGTTTATAAATTTTAAGAGTTGTTTTGATATTTTAAAAGTTTTGATTAGAAATTGAAATATGAATCATTGATTAAAATATTAATATATTTGCTTACGCCTATAAGAAATAGTGATATATTTTTATAAACTTCTAATGAGCATGATTCAAAATGTGTGTTTTTAGCCCTTTATTTAGGTCCCAGCCCTATGTATGCAAAGAAGAAATCATTTACTGATATATGAAATTTTGCTGCCCAAATGTGAGCGCCTGAAATTTTAAATAATGTATCAATTTAAATAATGTGTGATATATATTATACAGTCATTTGAAATTTATTTCAAATTGCTGAATTCTGTATGAAGGTTTTAAATTAAAAAGTAAACAATTATTTTATTATAGCATATAATTCTAGAATGCTCACTTAAGAATGCTCACTTAATGCTCACTTTTAGAATGCTCATCATTAAATAATTTTCCAGTGCTAGAATAATTAGAGAAAGTTATTGAAAAACTGATTTCTGAAAGCAGTGTAGTGTATGTTTTGTATATGCAAGATTTTACTTATTAAAAGTCTTGTGTATATCCTCTGTGAGAACTTAATTCAATTTTTAGAAAATTTAATCATTGTTAAATAATTAAATGCCTACTTATTGGAAGGAAATATTGTAATCAAAGTTTTGTTCATAAATTTTAAGAGTTGTTTTGATATTTTAAAAGTTTTGATTAGAAATTGAAATATGAATCATTGATTAAAATATTAATATATATGCTTACGCCTATAAGAAATAGTGATGTATTTTTATAAACTTCTAATGAGCATGATTCAAAATGTGTGTTTTTTCCCTTTATTTAGGTCCCAGCCCTATGTATGCAAAGAAGAAATCATTTACTGATATATGAAATTTTGCTGCCCAAATGTGAGCGCCTGAAATTTTAAATAATGTATCAATTTAAATAATGTGTAATATATATTATACAGTCATTTGAAATTTATTTCAAATTGCTGAATTCTGTATGAAGTTTTTAAATTAAAAAGTAAACAATTATTTTATTATAGCATATAATTCTAGAATGCTCACTTAATGCTCACTTTTAGAATGCTCCTCATTAAATAAGTTTCCAGTGCTACAATAATTAGAGAAAGTTATTGAAAAACTGATTTCTGAAAGCAGTGTAGTGTATGTTTTGTATATGAGAGATTTTACTTATTGAAAGTCTTGTGTATATCCTCTGTGAGAACTTAATTCAATTTTAGAAAATTTAATCATTCTTAAATAATTAAAAGCCTACTTATTGGAAGGAAATATTGTAATGAAAGTTTTGTTTATAAATTTTAAGAGTTGTTTTGATATTTTAAAAGTTTTGATTAGAAATTGAAATATGAATCATTGATTAAAATATTAATATATATGCTTACGCCTATAAGAAATAGTGATATATTTTTATAAACTTCTAATGAGCATGATTCAAAATGTGTGTTTTTTGCCCTTTATTTAGGTCCCAGCCCTATGTATGCAAAGAAGAAATCATTTACTGATATATGAAATTTTGCTGCCCAAATGTGAGCGCCTGAAATTTTAAATAATGTATCAATTTAAATAATGTGTAATATATATTATACAGTCATTTGAAATTTATTTCAAATTGCTGAATTCTGTATGAAGTTTTTAAATTAAAAAGTAAACAATTATTTTATTATAGCATATAATTCTAGAATGCTCACTTAATGCTCACTTTTAGAATGCTCCTCATTAAATAAGTTTCCAGTGCTAGAATAATTAGAGAAAGTTATTGAAAAACTGATTTCTGAAAGCAGTGTAGTGTATGTTTTGTATATGCAAGATTTTACTTATTAAAAGTCTTGTGTATATCCTCTGTGAGAACTTAATTCAATTTTTAGAAAATTTAATCATTCTTAAATAATTAAAAGCCTACTTATTGGAAGAAAATATTGTAATCAAAGTTTTGTTTATAAATTTTAAGAGTTGTTTTGATATTTTAAAAGTTTTGATTAGAAATTGAAATATGAATCATTGATTAAAATATTAATATATTTGCTTACGCCTATAAGAAATAGTGATATATTTTTATAAACTTCTAATGAGCATGATTCAAAATGTGTGTTTTTAGCCCTTTATTTAGGTCCCAGCCCTATGTGTGCAAAGAAGAAATCATTTACTGATATATGAAATTTTGCTGCCCAAATGTGAGCGCCTGAAATTTTAAATAATGTATCAATTTAAATAATGTGTGATATATATTATACAGTCATTTTGAAATTTATTTCAAATTGCTGAATTCTGTATGAAGTTTTTAAATTAAAAAGTAAACAATTATTTTATTATAGCATATAATTCTAGAATGCTCACTTAATGCTCACTTTTAGAATGCTCCTCATTAAATAAGTTTCCAGTGCTACAATAATTAGAGAAAGTTATTGAAAAACTGATTTCTGAAAGCAGTGTAGTGTATGTTTTGTATATGCAAGATTTTACTTATTGAAAGTCTTGTGTATATCCTCTGTGAGAACTTAATTCAATTTTAGAAAATTTAATCATTCTTAAATAATTAAAAGCCTACTTATTGGAAGGAAATATTGTAATGAAAGTTTTGTTTATAAATTTTAAGAGTTGTTTTGATATTTTAAAAGTTTTGATTAGAAATTGAAATATGAATCATTGATTAAAATATTAATATATATGCTTACGCCTATAAGAAATAGTGATATATTTTTATAAACTTCTAATGAGCATGATTCAAAATGTGTGTTTTTTGCCCTTTATTTAGGTCCCAGCCCTATGTATGCAAAGAAGAAATCATTTACTGATATATGAAATTTTGCTGCCCAAATGTGAGCGCCTGAAATTTTAAATAATGTATCAATTTAAATAATGTGTAATATATATTATACAGTCATTTGAAATTTATTTCAAATTGCTGAATTCTGTATGAAGTTTTTAAATTAAAAAGTAAACAATTATTTTATTATAGCATATAATTCTAGAATGCTCACTTAATGCTCACTTTTAGAATGCTCCTCATTAAATAAGTTTCCAGTGCTAGAATAATTAGAGAAAGTTATTGAAAAACTGATTTCTGAAAGCAGTGTAGTGTATGTTTTGTATATGCAAGATTTTACTTATTAAAAGTCTTGTGTATATCCTCTGTGAGAACTTAATTCAATTTTTAGAAAATTTAATCATTCTTAAATAATTAAAAGCCTACTTATTGGAAGAAAATATTGTAATCAAAGTTTTGTTTATAAATTTTAAGAGTTGTTTTGATATTTTAAAAGTTTTGATTAGAAATTGAAATATGAATCATTGATTAAAATATTAATATATTTGCTTACGCCTATAAGAAATAGTGATATATTTTTATAAACTTCTAATGAGCATGATTCAAAATGTGTGTTTTTAGCCCTTTATTTAGGTCCCAGCCCTATGTATGCAAAGAAGAAATCATTTACTGATATATGAAATTTTGCTGCCCAAATGTGAGCGCCTGAAATTTTAAATAATGTATCAATTTAAATAATGTGTGATATATATTATACAGTCATTTTGAAATTTATTTCAAATTGCTGAATTCTGTATGAAGTTTTTAAATTAAAAAGTAAACAATTATTTTATTATAGCATATAATTCTAGAATGCTCACTTAATGCTCACTTTTAGAATGCTCCTCATTAAATAAGTTTCCAGTGCTAGAATAATTAGAGAAAGTTATTGAAAAACTGATTTCTGAAAGCAGTGTAGTGTATGTTTTGTATATGCAAGATTTTACTTATTAAAAGTCTTGTGTATATCCTCTGTGAGAACTTAATTCAATTTTTAGAAAATTTAATCATTCTTAAATAATTAAAAGCCTACTTATTGGAAGAAAATATTGTAATCAAAGTTTTGTTTATAAATTTTAAGAGTTGTTTTGATATTTTAAAAGTTTTGATTAGAAATTGAAATATGAATCATTGATTAAAATATTAATATATATGCTTACGCCTATAAGAAATAGTGATATATTTTTATAAACTTCTAATGAGCATGATTCAAAATGTGTGTTTTTTGCCCTTTATTTAGGTCCCAGCCCTATGTATGCAAAGAAGAAATCATTTACTGATATATGAAATTTTGCTGCCCAAATGTGAGCGCCTGAAATTTTAAATAATGTATCAATTTAAATAATGTGTGATATATATTATAAAGTCATTTGAAATTTATTTCAAATTGCTGAATTCTGTATGAAGTTTTTAAATTAAAAACAAAACAATTATTTTATTATAGCATATAATTCTAGAATGCTCACTTAATGCTCACTTTTAGAATGCTCATCATTAAATAAGTTTCCAGTGCTAGAATAATTAGAGAAAGTTATTGAAAAACTGATTTCTGAAAGCAGTGTAGTGTATGTTTTGTATATGCAAGATTTTACTTATTAAAAGTCTTGTGTATATCCTCTGTGAGAACTTAATTCAATTTTTAGAAAATTTAATCATTCTTAAATAATTAAAAGCCTACTTATTGGAAGAAAATATTGTAATCAAAGTTTTGTTTATAAATTTTAAGAGTTGTTTTGATATTTTAAAAGTTTTGATTAGAAATTGAAATATGAATCATTGATTAAAATATTAATATATATGCTTACGCCTATAAGAAATAGTGATATATTTTTATAAACTTCTAATGAGCATGATTCAAAATGTGTGTTTTTTGCCCTTTATTTAGGTCCCAGCCCTATGTATGCAAAGAAGAAATCATTTACTGATATATGAAATTTTGCTGCCCAAATGTGAGCGCCTGAAATTTTAAATAATGTATCAATTTAAATAATGTGTGATATATATTATACAGTCATTTGAAATTTATTTCAAATTGCTGAATTCTGTATGAAGGTTTTAAATTAAAAAGTAAACAATTATTTTATTATAGCATATAATTCTAGAATGCTCACTTAAGAATGCTCACTTAATGCTCACTTTTAGAATGCTCATCATTAAATAATTTTCCAGTGCTAGAATAATTAGAGAAAGTTATTCAAAAACTGATTTCTGAAAGCAGTGTAGTGTATGTTTTGTATATGCAAGATTTTACTTATTAAAAGTCTTGTGTATATCCTCTGTGAGAACTTAATTCAATTTTTAGAAAATTTAATCATTGTTAAATAATTAAAAGCCTACTTATTGGAAGGAAATATTGTAATCAAAGTTTTGTTCATAAATTTTAAGAGTTGTTTTGATATTTTAAAAGTTTTGATTAGAAATTGAAATATGAATCATTGATTAAAATATTAATATATATGCTTACGCCTATAAGAAATAGTAATGTATTTTTATAAACTTCTAATGAGCATGATTCAAAATGTGTGTTTTTTCCCTTTATTTAGGTCCCAGCCCTATGTATGCAAAGAAGAAATCATTTACTGATATATGAAATTTTGCTGCCCAAATGTGAGCGCCTGAAATTTTAAATAATGTATCAATTTAAATAATGTGTAATATATATTATACAGTCATTTGAAATTTATTTCAAATTGCTGAATTCTGTATGAAGTTTTTAAATTAAAAAGTAAACAATTATTTTATTATAGCATATAATTCTAGAATGCTCACTTAATGCTCACTTTTAGAATGCTCCTCATTAAATAAGTTTCCAGTGCTAGAATAATTAGAGAAAGTTATTGAAAAACTGATTTCTGAAAGCAGTGTAGTGTATGTTTTGTATATGCAAGATTTTACTTATTAAAAGTCTTGTGTATATCCTCTGTGAGAACTTAATTCAATTTTTAGAAAATTTAATCATTCTTAAATAATTAAAAGCCTACTTATTGGAAGAAAATATTGTAATCAAAGTTTTGTTTATAAATTTTAAGAGTTGTTTTGATATTTTAAAAGTTTTGATTAGAAATTGAAATATGAATCATTGATTAAAATATTAATATATTTGCTTACGCCTATAAGAAATAGTGATATATTTTTATAAACTTCTAATGAGCATGATTCAAAATGTGTGTTTTTAGCCCTTTATTTAGGTCCCAGCCCTATGTATGCAAAGAAGAAATCATTTACTGATATATGAAATTTTGCTGCCCAAATGTGAGCGCCTGAAATTTTAAATAATGTATCAATTTAAATAATGTGTGATATATATTATACAGTCATTTTGAAATTTATTTCAAATTGCTGAATTCTGTATGAAGTTTTTAAATTAAAAAGTAAACAATTATTTTATTATAGCATATAATTCTAGAATGCTCACTTAATGCTCACTTTTAGAATGCTCCTCATTAAATAAGTTTCCAGTGCTAGAATAATTAGAGAAAGTTATTGAAAAACTGATTTCTGAAAGCAGTGTAGTGTATGTTTTGTATATGCAAGATTTTACTTATTAAAAGTCTTGTGTATATCCTCTGTGAGAACTTAATTCAATTTTTAGAAAATTTAATCATTCTTAAATAATTAAAAGCCTACTTATTGGAAGAAAATATTGTAATCAAAGTTTTGTTTATAAATTTTAAGAGTTGTTTTGATATTTTAAAAGTTTTGATTAGAAATTGAAATATGAATCATTGATTAAAATATTAATATATTTGCTTACGCCTATAAGAAATAGTGATATATTTTTATAAACTTCTAATGAGCATGATTCAAAATGTGTGTTTTTAGCCCTTTATTTAGGTCCCAGCCCTATGTATGCAAAGAAGAAATCATTTACTGATATATGAAATTTTGCTGCCCAAATGTGAGCGCCTGAAATTTTAAATAATGTATCAATTTAAATAATGTGTGATATATATTATACAGTCATTTGAAATTTATTTCAAATTGCTGAATTCTGTATGAAGGTTTTAAATTAAAAAGTAAACAATTATTTTATTATAGCATATAATTCTAGAATGCTCACTTAAGAATGCTCACTTAATGCTCACTTTTAGAATGCTCATCATTAAATAATTTTCCAGTGCTAGAATAATTAGAGAAAGTTATTGAAAAACTGATTTCTGAAAGCAGTGTAGTGTATGTTTTGTATATGCAAGATTTTACTTATTAAAAGTCTTGTGTATATCCTCTGTGAGAACTTAATTCAATTTTTAGAAAATTTAATCATTGTTAAATAATTAAATGCCTACTTATTGGAAGGAAATATTGTAATCAAAGTTTTGTTCATAAATTTTAAGAGTTGTTTTGATATTTTAAAAGTTTTGATTAGAAATTGAAATATGAATCATTGATTAAAATATTAATATATATGCTTACGCCTATAAGAAATAGTGATGTATTTTTATAAACTTCTAATGAGCATGATTCAAAATGTGTGTTTTTTCCCTTTATTTAGGTCCCAGCCCTATGTATGCAAAGAAGAAATCATTTACTGATATATGAAATTTTGCTGCCCAAATGTGAGCGCCTGAAATTTTAAATAATGTATCAATTTAAATAATGTGTAATATATATTATACAGTCATTTGAAATTTATTTCAAATTGCTGAATTCTGTATGAAGTTTTTAAATTAAAAAGTAAACAATTATTTTATTATAGCATATAATTCTAGAATGCTCACTTAATGCTCACTTTTAGAATGCTCCTCATTAAATAAGTTTCCAGTGCTACAATAATTAGAGAAAGTTATTGAAAAACTGATTTCTGAAAGCAGTGTAGTGTATGTTTTGTATATGCAAGATTTTACTTATTGAAAGTCTTGTGTATATCCTCTGTGAGAACTTAATTCAATTTTAGAAAATTTAATCATTCTTAAATAATTAAAAGCCTACTTATTGGAAGGAAATATTGTAATGAAAGTTTTGTTTATAAATTTTAAGAGTTGTTTTGATATTTTAAAAGTTTTGATTAGAAATTGAAATATGAATCATTGATTAAAATATTAATATATATGCTTACGCCTATAAGAAATAGTGATATATTTTTATAAACTTCTAATGAGCATGATTCAAAATGTGTGTTTTTTGCCCTTTATTTAGGTCCCAGCCCTATGTATGCAAAGAAGAAATCATTTACTGATATATGAAATTTTGCTGCCCAAATGTGAGCGCCTGAAATTTTAAATAATGTATCAATTTAAATAATGTGTAATATATATTATACAGTCATTTGAAATTTATTTCAAATTGCTGAATTCTGTATGAAGTTTTTAAATTAAAAAGTAAACAATTATTTTATTATAGCATATAATTCTAGAATGCTCACTTAATGCTCACTTTTAGAATGCTCCTCATTAAATAAGTTTCCAGTGCTAGAATAATTAGAGAAAGTTATTGAAAAACTGATTTCTGAAAGCAGTGTAGTGTATGTTTTGTATATGCAAGATTTTACTTATTAAAAGTCTTGTGTATATCCTCTGTGAGAACTTAATTCAATTTTTAGAAAATTTAATCATTCTTAAATAATTAAAAGCCTACTTATTGGAAGAAAATATTGTAATCAAAGTTTTGTTTATAAATTTTAAGAGTTGTTTTGATATTTTAAAAGTTTTGATTAGAAATTGAAATATGAATCATTGATTAAAATATTAATATATTTGCTTACGCCTATAAGAAATAGTGATATATTTTTATAAACTTCTAATGAGCATGATTCAAAATGTGTGTTTTTAGCCCTTTATTTAGGTCCCAGCCCTATGTATGCAAAGAAGAAATCATTTACTGATATATGAAATTTTGCTGCCCAAATGTGAGCGCCTGAAATTTTAAATAATGTATCAATTTAAATAATGTGTGATATATATTATACAGTCATTTTGAAATTTATTTCAAATTGCTGAATTCTGTATGAAGTTTTTAAATTAAAAAGTAAACAATTATTTTATTATAGCATATAATTCTAGAATGCTCACTTAATGCTCACTTTTAGAATGCTCCTCATTAAATAAGTTTCCAGTGCTAGAATAATTAGAGAAAGTTATTGAAAAACTGATTTCTGAAAGCAGTGTAGTGTATGTTTTGTATATGCAAGATTTTACTTATTAAAAGTCTTGTGTATATCCTCTGTGAGAACTTAATTCAATTTTTAGAAAATTTAATCATTCTTAAATAATTAAAAGCCTACTTATTGGAAGAAAATATTGTAATCAAAGTTTTGTTTATAAATTTTAAGAGTTGTTTTGATATTTTAAAAGTTTTGATTAGAAATTGAAATATGAATCATTGATTAAAATATTAATATATTTGCTTACGCCTATAAGAAATAGTGATATATTTTTATAAACTTCTAATGAGCATGATTCAAAATGTGTGTTTTTAGCCCTTTATTTAGGTCCCAGCCCTATGTATGCAAAGAAGAAATCATTTACTGATATATGAAATTTTGCTGCCCAAATGTGAGCGCCTGAAATTTTAAATAATGTATCAATTTAAATAATGTGTGATATATATTATACAGTCATTTGAAATTTATTTCAAATTGCTGAATTCTGTATGAAGTTTTTAAATTAAAAACAAAACAATTATTTTATTATAGCATATAATTCTAGAATGCTCACTTAATGCTCACTTTTAGAATGCTCATCATTAAATAAGTTTCCAGTGCTAGAATAATTAGAGAAAGTTATTGAAAAACTGATTTCTGAAAGCAGTGTAGTGTATGTTTTGTATATGCAAGATTTTACTTATTAAAAGTCTTGTGTATATCCTCTGTGAGAACTTAATTCAATTTTTAGAAAATTTAATCATTCTTAAATAATTAAAAGCCTACTTATTGGAAGAAAATATTGTAATCAAAGTTTTGTTTATAAATTTTAAGAGTTGTTTTGATATTTTAAAAGTTTTGATTAGAAATTGAAATATGAATCATTGATTAAAATATTAATATATATGCTTACGCCTATAAGAAATAGTGATATATTTTTATAAACTTCTAATGAGCATGATTCAAAATGTGTGTTTTTTGCCCTTTATTTAGGTCCCAGCCCTATGTATGCAAAGAAGAAATCATTTACTGATATATGAAATTTTGCTGCCCAAATGTGAGCGCCTGAAATTTTAAATAATGTATCAATTTAAATAATGTGTAATATATATTATACAGTCATTTGAAATTTATTTCAAATTGCTGAATTCTGTATGAAGTTTTTAAATTAAAAAGTAAACAATTATTTTATTATAGCATATAATTCTAGAATGCTCACTTAATGCTCACTTTTAGAATGCTCCTCATTAAATAAGTTTCCAGTGCTAGAATAATTAGAGAAAGTTATTGAAAAACTGATTTCTGAAAGCAGTGTAGTGTATGTTTTGTATATGCAAGATTTTACTTATTAAAAGTCTTGTGTATATCCTCTGTGAGAACTTAATTCAATTTTTAGAAAATTTAATCATTCTTAAATAATTAAAAGCCTACTTATTGGAAGAAAATATTGTAATCAAAGTTTTGTTTATAAATTTTAAGAGTTGTTTTGATATTTTAAAAGTTTTGATTAGAAATTGAAATATGAATCATTGATTAAAATATTAATATATTTGCTTACGCCTATAAGAAATAGTGATATATTTTTATAAACTTCTAATGAGCATGATTCAAAATGTGTGTTTTTAGCCCTTTATTTAGGTCCCAGCCCTATGTATGCAAAGAAGAAATCATTTACTGATATATGAAATTTTGCTGCCCAAATGTGAGCGCCTGAAATTTTAAATAATGTATCAATTTAAATAATGTGTGATATATATTATACAGTCATTTTGAAATTTATTTCAAATTGCTGAATTCTGTATGAAGTTTTTAAATTAAAAAGTAAACAATTATTTTATTATAGCATATAATTCTAGAATGCTCACTTAATGCTCACTTTTAGAATGCTCCTCATTAAATAAGTTTCCAGTGCTAGAATAATTAGAGAAAGTTATTGAAAAACTGATTTCTGAAAGCAGTGTAGTGTATGTTTTGTATATGCAAGATTTTACTTATTAAAAGTCTTGTGTATATCCTCTGTGAGAACTTAATTCAATTTTTAGAAAATTTAATCATTCTTAAATAATTAAAAGCCTACTTATTGGAAGAAAATATTGTAATCAAAGTTTTGTTTATAAATTTTAAGAGTTGTTTTGATATTTTAAAAGTTTTGATTAGAAATTGAAATATGAATCATTGATTAAAATATTAATATATTTGCTTACGCCTATAAGAAATAGTGATATATTTTTATAAACTTCTAATGAGCATGATTCAAAATGTGTGTTTTTAGCCCTTTATTTAGGTCCCAGCCCTATGTATGCAAAGAAGAAATCATTTACTGATATATGAAATTTTGCTGCCCAAATGTGAGCGCCTGAAATTTTAAATAATGTATCAATTTAAATAATGTGTGATATATATTATACAGTCATTTGAAATTTATTTCAAATTGCTGAATTCTGTATGAAGTTTTTAAATTAAAAACAAAACAATTATTTTATTATAGCATATAATTCTAGAATGCTCACTTAATGCTCACTTTTAGAATGCTCATCATTAAATAAGTTTCCAGTGCTAGAATAATTAGAGAAAGTTATTGAAAAACTGATTTCTGAAAGCAGTGTAGTGTATGTTTTGTATATGCAAGATTTTACTTATTAAAAGTCTTGTGTATATCCTCTGTGAGAACTTAATTCAATTTTTAGAAAATTTAATCATTCTTAAATAATTAAAAGCCTACTTATTGGAAGAAAATATTGTAATCAAAGTTTTGTTTATAAATTTTAAGAGTTGTTTTGATATTTTAAAAGTTTTGATTAGAAATTGAAATATGAATCATTGATTAAAATATTAATATATTTGCTTACGCCTATAAGAAATAGTGATATATTTTTATAAACTTCTAATGAGCATGATTCAAAATGTGTGTTTTTAGCCCTTTATTTAGGTCCCAGCCCTATGTATGCAAAGAAGAAATCATTTACTGATATATGAAATTTTGCTGCCCAAATGTGAGCGCCTGAAATTTTAAATAATGTATCAATTTAAATAATGTGTGATATATATTATACAGTCATTTTGAAATTTATTTCAAATTGCTGAATTCTGTATGAAGTTTTTAAATTAAAAAGTAAACAATTATTTTATTATAGCATATAATTCTAGAATGCTCACTTAATGCTCACTTTTAGAATGCTCCTCATTAAATAAGTTTCCAGTGCTAGAATAATTAGAGAAAGTTATTGAAAAACTGATTTCTGAAAGCAGTGTAGTGTATGTTTTGTATATGCAAGATTTTACTTATTGAAAGTCTTGTGTATATCCTCTGTGAGAACTTAATTCAATTTTAGAAAATTTAATCATTCTTAAATAATTAAAAGCCTACTTATTGGAAGGAAATATTGTAATGAAAGTTTTGTTTATAAATTTTAAGAGTTGTTTTGATATTTTAAAAGTTTTGATTAGAAATTGAAATATGAATCATTGATTAAAATATTAATATATATGCTTACGCCTATAAGAAATAGTGATATATTTTTATAAACTTCTAATGAGCATGATTCAAAATGTGTGTTTTTTGCCCTTTATTTAGGTCCCAGCCCTATGTATGCAAAGAAGAAATCATTTACTGATATATGAAATTTTGCTGCCCAAATGTGAGCGCCTGAAATTTTAAATAATGTATCAATTTAAATAATGTGTGATATATATTATAAAGTCATTTGAAATTTATTTCAAATTGCTGAATTCTGTATGAAGTTTTTAAATTAAAAACAAAACAATTATTTTATTATAGCATATAATTCTAGAATGCTCACTTAATGCTCACTTTTAGAATGCTCATCATTAAATAAGTTTCCAGTGCTAGAATAATTAGAGAAAGTTATTGAAAAACTGATTTCTGAAAGCAGTGTAGTGTATGTTTTGTATATGCAAGATTTTACTTATTAAAAGTCTTGTGTATATCCTCTGTGAGAACTTAATTCAATTTTTAGAAAATTTAATCATTCTTAAATAATTAAAAGCCTACTTATTGGAAGAAAATATTGTAATCAAAGTTTTGTTTATAAATTTTAAGAGTTGTTTTGATATTTTAAAAGTTTTGATTAGAAATTGAAATATGAATCATTGATTAAAATATTAATATATATGCTTACGCCTATAAGAAATAGTGATATATTTTTATAAACTTCTAATGAGCATGATTCAAAATGTGTGTTTTTTGCCCTTTATTTAGGTCCCAGCCCTATGTATGCAAAGAAGAAATCATTTACTGATATATGAAATTTTGCTGCCCAAATGTGAGCGCCTGAAATTTTAAATAATGTATCAATTTAAATAATGTGTGATATATATTATACAGTCATTTGAAATTTATTTCAAATTGCTGAATTCTGTATGAAGGTTTTAAATTAAAAAGTAAACAATTATTTTATTATAGCATATAATTCTAGAATGCTCACTTAAGAATGCTCACTTAATGCTCACTTTTAGAATGCTCATCATTAAATAATTTTCCAGTGCTAGAATAATTAGAGAAAGTTATTCAAAAACTGATTTCTGAAAGCAGTGTAGTGTATGTTTTGTATATGCAAGATTTTACTTATTAAAAGTCTTGTGTATATCCTCTGTGAGAACTTAATTCAATTTTTAGAAAATTTAATCATTGTTAAATAATTAAAAGCCTACTTATTGGAAGGAAATATTGTAATCAAAGTTTTGTTCATAAATTTTAAGAGTTGTTTTGATATTTTAAAAGTTTTGATTAGAAATTGAAATATGAATCATTGATTAAAATATTAATATATATGCTTACGCCTATAAGAAATAGTGATGTATTTTTATAAACTTCTAATGAGCATGATTCAAAATGTGTGTTTTTTCCCTTTATTTAGGTCCCAGCCCTATGTATGCAAAGAAGAAATCATTTACTGATATATGAAATTTTGCTGCCCAAATGTGAGCGCCTGAAATTTTAAATAATGTATCAATTTAAATAATGTGTAATATATATTATACAGTCATTTGAAATTTATTTCAAATTGCTGAATTCTGTATGAAGTTTTTAAATTAAAAAGTAAACAATTATTTTATTATAGCATATAATTCTAGAATGCTCACTTAATGCTCACTTTTAGAATGCTCCTCATTAAATAAGTTTCCAGTGCTAGAATAATTAGAGAAAGTTATTGAAAAACTGATTTCTGAAAGCAGTGTAGTGTATGTTTTGTATATGCAAGATTTTACTTATTAAAAGTCTTGTGTATATCCTCTGTGAGAACTTAATTCAATTTTTAGAAAATTTAATCATTCTTAAATAATTAAAAGCCTACTTATTGGAAGAAAATATTGTAATCAAAGTTTTGTTTATAAATTTTAAGAGTTGTTTTGATATTTTAAAAGTTTTGATTAGAAATTGAAATATGAATCATTGATTAAAATATTAATATATTTGCTTACGCCTATAAGAAATAGTGATATATTTTTATAAACTTCTAATGAGCATGATTCAAAATGTGTGTTTTTAGCCCTTTATTTAGGTCCCAGCCCTATGTATGCAAAGAAGAAATCATTTACTGATATATGAAATTTTGCTGCCCAAATGTGAGCGCCTGAAATTTTAAATAATGTATCAATTTAAATAATGTGTGATATATATTATACAGTCATTTTGAAATTTATTTCAAATTGCTGAATTCTGTATGAAGTTTTTAAATTAAAAAGTAAACAATTATTTTATTATAGCATATAATTCTAGAATGCTCACTTAATGCTCACTTTTAGAATGCTCCTCATTAAATAAGTTTCCAGTGCTAGAATAATTAGAGAAAGTTATTGAAAAACTGATTTCTGAAAGCAGTGTAGTGTATGTTTTGTATATGCAAGATTTTACTTATTAAAAGTCTTGTGTATATCCTCTGTGAGAACTTAATTCAATTTTTAGAAAATTTAATCATTCTTAAATAATTAAAAGCCTACTTATTGGAAGAAAATATTGTAATCAAAGTTTTGTTTATAAATTTTAAGAGTTGTTTTGATATTTTAAAAGTTTTGATTAGAAATTGAAATATGAATCATTGATTAAAATATTAATATATTTGCTTACGCCTATAAGAAATAGTGATATATTTTTATAAACTTCTAATGAGCATGATTCAAAATGTGTGTTTTTAGCCCTTTATTTAGGTCCCAGCCCTATGTATGCAAAGAAGAAATCATTTACTGATATATGAAATTTTGCTGCCCAAATGTGAGCGCCTGAAATTTTAAATAATGTATCAATTTAAATAATGTGTGATATATATTATACAGTCATTTGAAATTTATTTCAAATTGCTGAATTCTGTATGAAGGTTTTAAATTAAAAAGTAAACAATTATTTTATTATAGCATATAATTCTAGAATGCTCACTTAAGAATGCTCACTTAATGCTCACTTTTAGAATGCTCATCATTAAATAATTTTCCAGTGCTAGAATAATTAGAGAGGGTTATTGAAAAACTGATTTCTGAAAGCAGTGTAGTGTATGTTTTGTATATGCAAGATTTTACTTATTAAAAGTCTTGTGTATATCCTCTGTGAGAACTTAATTCAATTTTTAGAAAATTTAATCATTGTTAAATAATTAAATGCCTACTTATTGGAAGGAAATATTGTAATCAAAGTTTTGTTCATAAATTTTAAGAGTTGTTTTGATATTTTAAAAGTTTTGATTAGAAATTGAAATATGAATCATTGATTAAAATATTAATATATATGCTTACGCCTATAAGAAATAGTGATGTATTTTTATAAACTTCTAATGAGCATGATTCAAAATGTGTGTTTTTTCCCTTTATTTAGGTCCCAGCCCTATGTATGCAAAGAAGAAATCATTTACTGATATATGAAATTTTGCTGCCCAAATGTGAGCGCCTGAAATTTTAAATAATGTATCAATTTAAATAATGTGTAATATATATTATACAGTCATTTGAAATTTATTTCAAATTGCTGAATTCTGTATGAAGTTTTTAAATTAAAAAGTAAACAATTATTTTATTATAGCATATAATTCTAGAATGCTCACTTAATGCTCACTTTTAGAATGCTCCTCATTAAATAAGTTTCCAGTGCTACAATAATTAGAGAAAGTTATTGAAAAACTGATTTCTGAAAGCAGTGTAGTGTATGTTTTGTATATGCAAGATTTTACTTATTGAAAGTCTTGTGTATATCCTCTGTGAGAACTTAATTCAATTTTAGAAAATTTAATCATTCTTAAATAATTAAAAGCCTACTTATTGGAAGGAAATATTGTAATGAAAGTTTTGTTTATAAATTTTAAGAGTTGTTTTGATATTTTAAAAGTTTTGATTAGAAATGGAAATATGAATCATTGATTAAAATATTAATATATATGCTTACGCCTATAAGAAATAGTGATATATTTTTATAAACTTCTAATGAGCATGATTCAAAATGTGTGTTTTTTGCCCTTTATTTAGGTCCCAGCCCTATGTATGCAAAGAAGAAATCATTTACTGATATATGAAATTTTGCTGCCCAAATGTGAGCGCCTGAAATTTTAAATAATGTATCAATTTAAATAATGTGTGATATATATTATAAAGTCATTTGAAATTTATTTCAAATTGCTGAATTCTGTATGAAGTTTTTAAATTAAAAACAAAACAATTATTTTATTATAGCATATAATTCTAGAATGCTCACTTAATGCTCACTTTTAGAATGCTCATCATTAAATAAGTTTCCAGTGCTAGAATAATTAGAGAAAGTTATTGAAAAACTGATTTCTGAAAGCAGTGTAGTGTATGTTTTGTATATGCAAGATTTTACTTATTAAAAGTCTTGTGTATATCCTCTGTGAGAACTTAATTCAATTTTTAGAAAATTTAATCATTCTTAAATAATTAAAAGCCTACTTATTGGAAGAAAATATTCTAATCAAAGTTTTGTTTATAAATTTTAAGAGTTGTTTTGATATTTTAAAAGTTTTGATTAGAAATTGAAATATGAATCATTGATTAAAATATTAATATATTTGCTTACGCCTATAAGAAATAGTGATATATTTTTATAAACTTCTAATGAGCATGATTCAAAATGTGTGTTTTTAGCCCTTTATTTAGGTCCCAGCCCTATGTATGCAAAGAAGAAATCATTTACTGATATATGAAATTTTGCTGCCCAAATGTGAGCGCCTGAAATTTTAAATAATGTATCAATTTAAATAATGTGTGATATATATTATACAGTCATTTTGAAATTTATTTCAAATTGCTGAATTCTGTATGAAGTTTTTAAATTAAAAAGTAAACAATTATTTTATTATAGCATATAATTCTAGAATGCTCACTTAATGCTCACTTTTAGAATGCTCCTCATTAAATAAGTTTCCAGTGCTAGAATAATTAGAGAAAGTTATTGAAAAACTGATTTCTGAAAGCAGTGTAGTGTATGTTTTGTATATGCAAGATTTTACTTATTGAAAGTCTTGTGTATATCCTCTGTGAGAACTTAATTCAATTTTAGAAAATTTAATCATTCTTAAATAATTAAAAGCCTACTTATTGGAAGGAAATATTGTAATGAAAGTTTTGTTTATAAATTTTAAGAGTTGTTTTGATATTTTAAAAGTTTTGATTAGAAATTGAAATATGAATCATTGATTAAAATATTAATATATATGCTTACGCCTATAAGAAATAGTGATATATTTTTATAAACTTCTAATGAGCATGATTCAAAATGTGTGTTTTTTGCCCTTTATTTAGGTCCCAGCCCTATGTATGCAAAGAAGAAATCATTTACTGATATATGAAATTTTGCTGCCCAAATGTGAGCGCCTGAAATTTTAAATAATGTATCAATTTAAATAATGTGTGATATATATTATAAAGTCATTTGAAATTTATTTCAAATTGCTGAATTCTGTATGAAGTTTTTAAATTAAAAACAAAACAATTATTTTATTATAGCATATAATTCTAGAATGCTCACTTAATGCTCACTTTTAGAATGCTCATCATTAAATAAGTTTCCAGTGCTAGAATAATTAGAGAAAGTTATTGAAAAACTGATTTCTGAAAGCAGTGTAGTGTATGTTTTGTATATGCAAGATTTTACTTATTAAAAGTCTTGTGTATATCCTCTGTGAGAACTTAATTCAATTTTTAGAAAATTTAATCATTCTTAAATAATTAAAAGCCTACTTATTGGAAGAAAATATTGTAATCAAAGTTTTGTTTATAAATTTTAAGAGTTGTTTTGATATTTTAAAAGTTTTGATTAGAAATTGAAATATGAATCATTGATTAAAATATTAATATATATGCTTACGCCTATAAGAAATAGTGATATATTTTTATAAACTTCTAATGAGCATGATTCAAAATGTGTGTTTTTTGCCCTTTATTTAGGTCCCAGCCCTATGTATGCAAAGAAGAAATCATTTACTGATATATGAAATTTTGCTGCCCAAATGTGAGCGCCTGAAATTTTAAATAATGTATCAATTTAAATAATGTGTGATATATATTATACAGTCATTTGAAATTTATTTCAAATTGCTGAATTCTGTATGAAGGTTTTAAATTAAAAAGTAAACAATTATTTTATTATAGCATATAATTCTAGAATGCTCACTTAAGAATGCTCACTTAATGCTCACTTTTAGAATGCTCATCATTAAATAATTTTCCAGTGCTAGAATAATTAGAGAAAGTTATTCAAAAACTGATTTCTGAAAGCAGTGTAGTGTATGTTTTGTATATGCAAGATTTTACTTATTAAAAGTCTTGTGTATATCCTCTGTGAGAACTTAATTCAATTTTTAGAAAATTTAATCATTGTTAAATAATTAAAAGCCTACTTATTGGAAGGAAATATTGTAATCAAAGTTTTGTTCATAAATTTTAAGAGTTGTTTTGATATTTTAAAAGTTTTGATTAGAAATTGAAATATGAATCATTGATTAAAATATTAATATATATGCTTACGCCTATAAAAAATAGTGATGTATTTTTATAAACTTCTAATGAGCATGATTCAAAATGTGTGTTTTTTCCCTTTATTTAGGTCCCAGCCCTATGTATGCAAAGAAGAAATCATTTACTGATATATGAAATTTTGCTGCCCAAATGTGAGCGCCTGAAATTTTAAATAATGTATCAATTTAAATAATGTGTAATATATATTATACAGTCATTTGAAATTTATTTCAAATTGCTGAATTCTGTATGAAGTTTTTAAATTAAAAAGTAAACAATTATTTTATTATAGCATATAATTCTAGAATGCTCACTTAATGCTCACTTTTAGAATGCTCCTCATTAAATAAGTTTCCAGTGCTAGAATAATTAGAGAAAGTTATTGAAAAACTGATTTCTGAAAGCAGTGTAGTGTATGTTTTGTATATGCAAGATTTTACTTATTAAAAGTCTTGTGTATATCCTCTGTGAGAACTTAATTCAATTTTTAGAAAATTTAATCATTCTTAAATAATTAAAAGCCTACTTATTGGAAGAAAATATTGTAATCAAAGTTTTGTTTATAAATTTTAAGAGTTGTTTTGATATTTTAAAAGTTTTGATTAGAAATTGAAATATGAATCATTGATTAAAATATTAATATATTTGCTTACGCCTATAAGAAATAGTGATATATTTTTATAAACTTCTAATGAGCATGATTCAAAATGTGTGTTTTTAGCCCTTTATTTAGGTCCCAGCCCTATGTATGCAAAGAAGAAATCATTTACTGATATATGAAATTTTGCTGCCCAAATGTGAGCGCCTGAAATTTTAAATAATGTATCAATTTAAATAATGTGTGATATATATTATACAGTCATTTTGAAATTTATTTCAAATTGCTGAATTCTGTATGAAGTTTTTAAATTAAAAAGTAAACAATTATTTTATTATAGCATATAATTCTAGAATGCTCACTTAATGCTCACTTTTAGAATGCTCCTCATTAAATAAGTTTCCAGTGCTAGAATAATTAGAGAAAGTTATTGAAAAACTGATTTCTGAAAGCAGTGTAGTGTATGTTTTGTATATGCAAGATTTTACTTATTAAAAGTCTTGTGTATATCCTCTGTGAGAACTTAATTCAATTTTTAGAAAATTTAATCATTCTTAAATAATTAAAAGCCTACTTATTGGAAGAAAATATTGTAATCAAAGTTTTGTTTATAAATTTTAAGAGTTGTTTTGATATTTTAAATTTTTGATTAGAAATTGAAATATGAATCATTGATTAAAATATTAATATATTTGCTTACGCCTATAAGAAATAGTGATATATTTTTATAAACTTCTAATGAGCATGATTCAAAATGTGTGTTTTTAGCCCTTTATTTAGGTCCCAGCCCTATGTATGCAAAGAAGAAATCATTTACTGATATATGAAATTTTGCTGCCCAAATGTGAGCGCCTGAAATTTTAAATAATGTATCAATTTAAATAATGTGTGATATATATTATACAGTCATTTGAAATTTATTTCAAATTGCTGAATTCTGTATGAAGGTTTTAAATTAAAAAGTAAACAATTATTTTATTATAGCATATAATTCTAGAATGCTCACTTAAGAATGCTCACTTAATGCTCACTTTTAGAATGCTCATCATTAAATAATTTTCCAGTGCTAGAATAATTAGAGAAAGTTATTGAAAAACTGATTTCTGAAAGCAGTGTAGTGTATGTTTTGTATATGCAAGATTTTACTTATTAAAAGTCTTGTGTATATCCTCTGTGAGAACTTAATTCAATTTTTAGAAAATTTAATCATTGTTAAATAATTAAATGCCTACTTATTGGAAGGAAATATTGTAATCAAAGTTTTGTTCATAAATTTTAAGAGTTGTTTTGATATTTTAAAAGTTTTGATTAGAAATTGAAATATGAATCATTGATTAAAATATTAATATATATGCTTACGCCTATAAGAAATAGTGATGTATTTTTATAAACTTCTAATGAGCATGATTCAAAATGTGTGTTTTTTCCCTTTATTTAGGTCCCAGCCCTATGTATGCAAAGAAGAAATCATTTACTGATATATGAAATTTTGCTGCCCAAATGTGAGCGCCTGAAATTTTAAATAATGTATCAATTTAAATAATGTGTAATATATATTATACAGTCATTTGAAATTTATTTCAAATTGCTGAATTCTGTATGAAGTTTTTAAATTAAAAAGTAAACAATTATTTTATTATAGCATATAATTCTAGAATGCTCACTTAATGCTCACTTTTAGAATGCTCCTCATTAAATAAGTTTCCAGTGCTACAATAATTAGAGAAAGTTATTGAAAAACTGATTTCTGAAAGCAGTGTAGTGTATGTTTTGTATATGCAAGATTTTACTTATTGAAAGTCTTGTGTATATCCTCTGTGAGAACTTAATTCAATTTTAGAAAATTTAATCATTCTTAAATAATTAAAAGCCTACTTATTGGAAGGAAATATTGTAATGAAAGTTTTGTTTATAAATTTTAAGAGTTGTTTTGATATTTTAAAAGTTTTGATTAGAAATTGAAATATGAATCATTGATTAAAATATTAATATATATGCTTACGCCTATAAGAAATAGTGATATATTTTTATAAACTTCTAATGAGCATGATTCAAAATGTGTGTTTTTTGCCCTTTATTTAGGTCCCAGGCCTATGTATGCAAAGAAGAAATCATTTACTGATATATGAAATTTTGCTGCCCAAATGTGAGCGCCTGAAATTTTAAATAATGTATCAATTTAAATAATGTGTAATATATATTATACAGTCATTTGAAATTTATTTCAAATTGCTGAATTCTGTATGAAGTTTTTAAATTAAAAAGTAAACAATTATTTTATTATAGCATATAATTCTAGAATGCTCACTTAATGCTCACTTTTAGAATGCTCCTCATTAAATAAGTTTCCAGTGCTAGAATAATTAGAGAAAGTTATTGAAAAACTGATTTCTGAAAGCAGTGTAGTGTATGTTTTGTATATGCAAGATTTTACTTATTAAAAGTCTTGTGTATATCCTCTGTGAGAACTTAATTCAATTTTTAGAAAATTTAATCATTCTTAAATAATTAAAAGCCTACTTATTGGAAGAAAATATTGTAATCAAAGTTTTGTTTATAAATTTTAAGAGTTGTTTTGATATTTTAAAAGTTTTGATTAGAAATTGAAATATGAATCATTGATTAAAATATTAATATATTTGCTTACGCCTATAAGAAATAGTGATATATTTTTATAAACTTCTAATGAGCATGATTCAAAATGTGTGTTTTTAGCCCTTTATTTAGGTCCCAGCCCTATGTATGCAAAGAAGAAATCATTTACTGATATATGAAATTTTGCTGCCCAAATGTGAGTGCCTGAAATTTTAAATAATGTATCAATTTAAATAATGTGTGATATATATTATACAGTCATTTTGAAATTTATTTCAAATTGCTGAATTCTGTATGAAGTTTTTAAATTAAAAAGTAAACAATTATTTTATTATAGCATATAATTCTAGAATGCTCACTTAATGCTCACTTTTAGAATGCTCCTCATTAAATAAGTTTCCAGTGCTAGAATAATTAGAGAAAGTTATTGAAAAACTGATTTCTGAAAGCAGTGTAGTGTATGTTTTGTATATGCAAGATTTTACTTATTAAAAGTCTTGTGTATATCCTCTGTGAGAACTTAATTCAATTTTTAGAAAATTTAATCATTCTTAAATAATTAAAAGCCTACTTATTGGAAGAAAATATTGTAATCAAAGTTTTGTTTATAAATTTTAAGAGTTGTTTTGATATTTTAAAAGTTTTGATTAGAAATTGAAATATGAATCATTGATTAAAATATTAATATATTTGCTTACGCCCATAAGAAATAGTGATATATTTTTATAAACTTCTAATGAGCATGATTCAAAATGTGTGTTTTTAGCCCTTTATTTAGGTCCCAGCCCTATGTATGCAAAGAAGAAATCATTTACTGATATATGAAATTTTGCTGCCCAAATGTGAGCGCCTGAAATTTTAAATAATGTATCAATTTAAATAATGTGTGATATATATTATACAGTCATTTGAAATTTATTTCAAATTGCTGAATTCTGTATGAAGGTTTTAAATTAAAAAGTAAACAATTATTTTATTATAGCATATAATTCTAGAATGCTCACTTAAGAATGCTCACTTAATGCTCACTTTTAGAATGCTCATCATTAAATAATTTTCCAGTGCTAGAATAATTAGAGAAAGTTATTGAAAAACTGATTTCTGAAAGCAGTGTAGTGTATGTTTTGTATATGCAAGATTTTACTTATTAAAAGTCTTGTGTATATCCTCTGTGAGAACTTAATTCAATTTTTAGAAAATTTAATCATTGTTAAATAATTAAATGCCTACTTATTGGAAGGAAATATTGTAATCAAAGTTTTGTTCATAAATTTTAAGAGTTGTTTTGATATTTTAAAAGTTTTGATTAGAAATTGAAATATGAATCATTGATTAAAATATTAATATATATGCTTACGCCTATAAGAAATAGTGATGTATTTTTATAAACTTCTAATGAGCATGATTCAAAATGTGTGTTTTTTCCCTTTATTTAGGTCCCAGCCCTATGTATGCAAAGAAGAAATCATTTACTGATATATGAAATTTTGCTGCCCAAATGTGAGCGCCTGAAATTTTAAATAATGTATCAATTTAAATAATGTGTAATATATATTATACAGTCATTTGAAATTTATTTCAAATTGCTGAATTCTGTATGAAGTTTTTAAATTAAAAAGTAAACAATTATTTTATTATAGCATATAATTCTAGAATGCTCACTTAATGCTCACTTTTAGAATGCTCCTCATTAAATAAGTTTCCAGTGCTACAATAATTAGAGAAAGTTATTGAAAAACTGATTTCTGAAAGCAGTGTAGTGTATGTTTTGTATATGCAAGATTTTACTTATTGAAAGTCTTGTGTATATCCTCTGTGAGAACTTAATTCAATTTTAGAAAATTTAATCATTCTTAAATAATTAAAAGCCTACTTATTGGAAGGAAATATTGTAATGAAAGTTTTGTTTATAAATTTTAAGAGTTGTTTTGATATTTTAAAAGTTTTGATTAGAAATTGAAATATGAATCATTGATTAAAATATTAATATATATGCTTACGCCTATAAGAAATAGTGATATATTTTTATAAACTTCTAATGAGCATGATTCAAAATGTGTGTTTTTTGCCCTTTATTTAGGTCCCAGCCCTATGTATGCAAAGAAGAAATCATTTACTGATATATGAAATTTTGCTGCCCAAATGTGAGCGCCTGAAATTTTAAATAATGTATCAATTTAAATAATGTGTGATATATATTATAAAGTCATTTGAAATTTATTTCAAATTGCTGAATTCTGTATGAAGTTTTTAAATTAAAAACAAAACAATTATTTTATTATAGCATATAATTCTAGAATGCTCACTTAATGCTCACTTTTAGAATGCTCATCATTAAATAAGTTTCCAGTGCTAGAATAATTAGAGAAAGTTATTGAAAAACTGATTTCTGAAAGCAGTGTAGTGTATGTTTTGTATATGCAAGATTTTACTTATTAAAAGTCTTGTGTATATCCTCTGTGAGAACTTAATTCAATTTTTAGAAAATTTAATCATTCTTAAATAATTAAAAGCCTACTTATTGGAAGAAAATATTGTAATCAAAGTTTTGTTTATAAATTTTAAGAGTTGTTTTGATATTTTAAAAGTTTTGATTAGAAATTGAAATATGAATCATTGATTAAAATATTAATATATATGCTTACGCCTATAAGAAATAGTGATATATTTTTATAAACTTCTAATGAGCATGATTCAAAATGTGTGTTTTTTGCCCTTTATTTAGGTCCCAGCCCTATGTATGCAAAGAAGAAATCATTTACTGATATATGAAATTTTGCTGCCCAAATGTGAGCGCCTGAAATTTTAAATAATGTATCAATTTAAATAATGTGTGATATATATTATACAGTCATTTGAAATTTATTTCAAATTGCTGAATTCTGTATGAAGGTTTTAAATTAAAAAGTAAACAATTATTTTATTATAGCATATAATTCTAGAATGCTCACTTAAGAATGCTCACTTAATGCTCACTTTTAGAATGCTCATCATTAAATAATTTTCCAGTGCTAGAATAATTAGAGAAAGTTATTCAAAAACTGATTTCTGAAAGCAGTGTAGTGTATGTTTTGTATATGCAAGATTTTACTTATTAAAAGTCTTGTGTATATCCTCTGTGAGAACTTAATTCAATTTTTAGAAAATTTAATCATTGTTAAATAATTAAAAGCCTACTTATTGGAAGGAAATATTGTAATCAAAGTTTTGTTCATAAATTTTAAGAGTTGTTTTGATATTTTAAAAGTTTTGATTAGAAATTGAAATATGAATCATTGATTAAAATATTAATATATATGCTTACGCCTATAAGAAATAGTGATGTATTTTTATAAACTTCTAATGAGCATGATTCAAAATGTGTGTTTTTTCCCTTTATTTAGGTCCCAGCCCTATGTATGCAAAGAAGAAATCATTTACTGATATATGAAATTTTGCTGCCCAAATGTGAGCGCCTGAAATTTTAAATAATGTATCAATTTAAATAATGTGTAATATATATTATACAGTCATTTGAAATTTATTTCAAATTGCTGAATTCTGTATGAAGTTTTTAAATTAAAAAGTAAACAATTATTTTATTATAGCATATAATTCTAGAATGCTCACTTAATGCTCACTTTTAGAATGCTCCTCATTAAATAAGTTTCCAGTGCTAGAATAATTAGAGAAAGTTATTGAAAAACTGATTTCTGAAAGCAGTGTAGTGTATGTTTTGTATATGCAAGATTTTACTTATTAAAAGTCTTGTGTATATCCTCTGTGAGAACTTAATTCAATTTTTAGAAAATTTAATCATTCTTAAATAATTAAAAGCCTACTTATTGGAAGAAAATATTGTAATCAAAGTTTTGTTTATAAATTTTAAGAGTTGTTTTGATATTTTAAAAGTTTTGATTAGAAATTGAAATATGAATCATTGATTAAAATATTAATATATTTGCTTACGCCTATAAGAAATAGTGATATATTTTTATAAACTTCTAATGAGCATGATTCAAAATGTGTGTTTTTAGCCCTTTATTTAGGTCCCAGCCCTATGTATGCAAAGAAGAAATCATTTACTGATATATGAAATTTTGCTGCCCAAATGTGAGCGCCTGAAATTTTAAATAATGTATCAATTTAAATAATGTGTGATATATATTATACAGTCATTTTGAAATTTATTTCAAATTGCTGAATTCTGTATGAAGTTTTTAAATTAAAAAGTAAACAATTATTTTATTATAGCATATAATTCTAGAATGCTCACTTAATGCTCACTTTTAGAATGCTCCTCATTAAATAAGTTTCCAGTGCTAGAATAATTAGAGAAAGTTATTGAAAAACTGATTTCTGAAAGCAGTGTAGTGTATGTTTTGTATATGCAAGATTTTACTTATTAAAAGTCTTGTGTATATCCTCTGTGAGAACTTAATTCAATTTTTAGAAAATTTAATCATTCTTAAATAATTAAAAGCCTACTTATTGGAAGAAAATATTGTAATCAAAGTTTTGTTTATAAATTTTAAGAGTTGTTTTGATATTTTAAAAGTTTTGATTAGAAATTGAAATATGAATCATTGATTAAAATATTAATATATTTGCTTACGCCTATAAGAAATAGTGATATATTTTTATAAACTTCTAATGAGCATGATTCAAAATGTGTGTTTTTAGCCCTTTATTTAGGTCCCAGCCCTATGTATGCAAAGAAGAAATCATTTACTGATATATGAAATTTTGCTGCCCAAATGTGAGCGCCTGAAATTTTAAATAATGTATCAATTTAAATAATGTGTGATATATATTATACAGTCATTTGAAATTTATTTCAAATTGCTGAATTCTGTATGAAGGTTTTAAATTAAAAAGTAAACAATTATTTTATTATAGCATATAATTCTAGAATGCTCACTTAAGAATGCTCACTTAATGCTCACTTTTAGAATGCTCATCATTAAATAATTTTCCAGTGCTAGAATAATTAGAGAAAGTTATTGAAAAACTGATTTCTGAAAGCAGTGTAGTGTATGTTTTGTATATGCAAGATTTTACTTATTAAAAGTCTTGTGTATATCCTCTGTGAGAACTTAATTCAATTTTTAGAAAATTTAATCATTGTTAAATAATTAAATGCCTACTTATTGGAAGGAAATATTGTAATCAAAGTTTTGTTCATAAATTTTAAGAGTTGTTTTGATATTTTAAAAGTTTTGATTAGAAATTGAAATATGAATCATTGATTAAAATATTAATATATATGCTTACGCCTATAAGAAATAGTGATGTATTTTTATAAACTTCTAATGAGCATGATTCAAAATGTGTGTTTTTTCCCTTTATTTAGGTCCCAGCCCTATGTATGCAAAGAAGAAATCATTTACTGATATATGAAATTTTGCTGCCCAAATGTGAGCGCCTGAAATTTTAAATAATGTATCAATTTAAATAATGTGTAATATATATTATACAGTCATTTGAAATTTATTTCAAATTGCTGAATTCTGTATGAAGTTTTTAAATTAAAAAGTAAACAATTATTTTATTATAGCATATAATTCTAGAATGCTCACTTAATGCTCACTTTTAGAATGCTCCTCATTAAATAAGTTTCCAGTGCTACAATAATTAGAGAAAGTTATTGAAAAACTGATTTCTGAAAGCAGTGTAGTGTATGTTTTGTATATGCAAGATTTTACTTATTGAAAGTCTTGTGTATATCCTCTGTGAGAACTTAATTCAATTTTAGAAAATTTAATCATTCTTAAATAATTAAAAGCCTACTTATTGGAAGGAAATATTGTAATGAAAGTTTTGTTTATAAATTTTAAGAGTTGTTTTGATATTTTAAAAGTTTTGATTAGAAATGGAAATATGAATCATTGATTAAAATATTAATATATATGCTTACGCCTATAAGAAATAGTGATATATTTTTATAAACTTCTAATGAGCATGATTCAAAATGTGTGTTTTTTGCCCTTTATTTAGGTCCCAGCCCTATGTATGCAAAGAAGAAATCATTTACTGATATATGAAATTTTGCTGCCCAAATGTGAGCGCCTGAAATTTTAAATAATGTATCAATTTAAATAATGTGTGATATATATTATAAAGTCATTTGAAATTTATTTCAAATTGCTGAATTCTGTATGAAGTTTTTAAATTAAAAACAAAACAATTATTTTATTATAGCATATAATTCTAGAATGCTCACTTAATGCTCACTTTTAGAATGCTCATCATTAAATAAGTTTCCAGTGCTAGAATAATTAGAGAAAGTTATTGAAAAACTGATTTCTGAAAGCAGTGTAGTGTATGTTTTGTATATGCAAGATTTTACTTATTAAAAGTCTTGTGTATATCCTCTGTGAGAACTTAATTCAATTTTTAGAAAATTTAATCATTCTTAAATAATTAAAAGCCTACTTATTGGAAGAAAATATTGTAATCAAAGTTTTGTTTATAAATTTTAAGAGTTGTTTTGATATTTTAAAAGTTTTGATTAGAAATTGAAATATGAATCATTGATTAAAATATTAATATATTTGCTTACGCCTATAAGAAATAGTGATATATTTTTATAAACTTCTAATGAGCATGATTCAAAATGTGTGTTTTTAGCCCTTTATTTAGGTCCCAGCCCTATGTATGCAAAGAAGAAATCATTTACTGATATATGAAATTTTGCTGCCCAAATGTGAGCGCCTGAAATTTTAAATAATGTATCAATTTAAATAATGTGTGATATATATTATACAGTCATTTTGAAATTTATTTCAAATTGCTGAATTCTGTATGAAGTTTTTAAATTAAAAAGTAAACAATTATTTTATTATAGCATATAATTCTAGAATGCTCACTTAATGCTCACTTTTAGAATGCTCATCATTAAATAAGTTTCCAGTGCTAGAATAATTAGAGAAAGTTATTGAAAAACTGATTTCTGAAAGCAGTGTAGTGTATGTTTTGTATATGCAAGATTTTACTTATTGAAAGTCTTGTGTATATCCTCTGTGAGAACTTAATTCAATTTTAGAAAATTTAATCATTCTTAAATAATTAAAAGCCTACTTATTGGAAGGAAATATTGTAATCAAAGTTTTGTTTATAAATTTTAAGAGTTGTTTTGATATTTTAAAAGTTTTGATTAGAAATTGAAATATGAATCATTGATTAAAATATTAATATATATGCTTACGCCTATAAGAAATAGTGATATATTTTTATAAACTTCTAATGAGCATGATTCAAAATGTGTGTTTTTTGCCCTTTATTTAGGTCCCAGCCCTATGTATGCAAAGAAGAAATCATTTACTGATATATGAAATTTTGCTGCCCAAATGTGAGCGCCTGAAATTTTAAATAATGTATCAATTTAAATAATGTGTGATATATATTATACAGTCATTTGAAATTTATTTCAAATTGCTGAATTCTGTATGAAGGTTTTAAATTAAAAAGTAAACAATTATTTTATTATAGCATATAATTCTAGAATGCTCACTTAAGAATGCTTACTTAATGCTCACTTTTAGAATGCTCATCATTAAATAATTTTCCAGTGCTAGAATAATTAGAGAAAGTTATTGAAAAACTGATTTCTGAAAGCAGTGTAGTGTATGTTTTGTATATGCAAGATTTTACTTATTAAAAGTCTTGTGTATATCCTCTGTGAGAACTTAATTCAATTTTTAGAAAATTTAATCATTCTTAAATAATTAAAAGCCTACTTATTGGAAGAAAATATTGTAATCAAAGTTTTGTTTATAAATTTTAAGAGTTGTTTTGATATTTTAAAAGTTTTGATTAGAAATTGAAATATGAATCATTGATTAAAATATTAATATATTTGCTTACGCCTATAAGAAATAGTGATATATTTTTATAAACTTCTAATGAGCATGATTCAAAATGTGTGTTTTTAGCGCTTTATTTAGGTCCCAGCCCTATGTATGCAAAGAAGAAATCATTTACTGATATATGAAATTTTGCTGCCCAAATGTGAGCGCCTGAAATTTTAAATAATGTATCAATTTAAATAATGTGTGATATATATTATACAGTCATTTTGAAATTTATTTCAAATTGCTGAATTCTGTATGAAGTTTTTAAATTAAAAAGTAAACAATTATTTTATTATAGCATATAATTCTAGAATGCTCACTTAATGCTCACTTTTAGAATGCTCCTCATTAAATAAGTTTCCAGTGCTACAATAATTAGAGAAAGTTATTGAAAAACTGATTTCTGAAAGCAGTGTAGTGTATGTTTTGTATATGCAAGATTTTACTTATTGAAAGTCTTGTGTATATCCTCTGTGAGAACTTAATTCAATTTTAGAAAATTTAATCATTCTTAAATAATTAAAAGCCTACTTATTGGAAGGAAATATTGTAATGAAAGTTTTGTTTATAAATTTTAAGAGTTGTTTTGATATTTTAAAAGTTTTGATTAGAAATTGAAATATGAATCATTGATTAAAATATTAATATATATGCTTACGCCTATAAGAAATAGTGATATATTTTTATAAACTTCTAATGAGCATGATTCAAAATGTGTGTTTTTTGCCCTTTATTTAGGTCCCAGCCCTATGTATGCAAAGAAGAAATCATTTACTGATATATGAAATTTTGCTGCCCAAATGTGAGCGCCTGAAATTTTAAATAATGTATCAATTTAAATAATGTGTGATATATATTATACAGTCATTTGAAATTTATTTCAAATTGCTGAATTCTGTATGAAGTTTTTAAATTAAAAAGTAAACAATTATTTTATTATAGCATATAATTCTAGAATGCTCACTTAATGCTCACTTTTAGAATGCTCCTCATTAAATAAGTTTCCAGTGCTAGAATAATTAGAGAAAGTTATTGAAAAACTGATTTCTGAAAGCAGTGTAGTGTATGTTTTGTATATGCAAGATTTTACTTATTAAAAGTCTTGTGTATATCCTCTGTGAGAACTTAATTCAATTTTTAGAAAATTTAATCATTCTTAAATAATTAAAAGCCTACTTATTGGAAGAAAATATTGTAATCAAAGTTTTGTTTATAAATTTTAAGAGTTGTTTTGATATTTTAAAAGTTTTGATTAGAAATTGAAATATGAATCATTGATTAAAATATTAATATATTTGCTTACGCCTATAAGAAATAGTGATATATTTTTATAAACTTCTAATGAGCATGATTCAAAATGTGTGTTTTTAGCCCTTTATTTAGGTCCCAGCCCTATGTATGCAAAGAAGAAATCATTTACTGATATATGAAATTTTGCTGCCCAAATGTGAGCGCCTGAAATTTTAAATAATGTATCAATTTAAATAATGTGTGATATATATTATACAGTCATTTTGAAATTTATTTCAAATTGCTGAATTCTGTATGAAGTTTTTAAATTAAAAAGTAAACAATTATTTTATTATAGCATATAATTCTAGAATGCTCACTTAATGCTCACTTTTAGAATGCTCATCATTAAATAAGTTTCCAGTGCTAGAATAATTAGAGAAAGTTATTGAAAAACTGATTTCTGAAAGCAGTGTAGTGTATGTTTTGTATATGCAAGATTTTACTTATTGAAAGTCTTGTGTATATCCTCTGTGAGAACTTAATTCAATTTTAGAAAATTTAATCATTCTTAAATAATTAAAAGCCTACTTATTGGAAGGAAATATTGTAATCAAAGTTTTGTTTATAAATTTTAAGAGTTGTTTTGATATTTTAAAAGTTTTGATTAGAAATTGAAATATGAATCATTGATTAAAATATTAATATATATGCTTACGCCTATAAGAAATAGTGATATATTTTTATAAACTTCTAATGACCATGATTCAAAATGTGTGTTTTTTGCCCTTTATTTAGGTCCCAGCCCTATGTATGCAAAGAAGAAATCATTTACTGATATATGAAATTTTGCTGCCCAAATGTGAGCGCCTGAAATTTTAAATAATGTATCAATTTAAATAATGTGTGATATATATTATACAGTCATTTGAAATTTATTTCAAATTGCTGAATTCTGTATGAAGGTTTTAAATTAAAAAGTAAACAATTATTTTATTATAGCATATAATTCTAGAATGCTCACTTAAGAATGCTCACTTAATGCTCACTTTTAGAATGCTCATCATTAAATAATTTTCCAGTGCTAGAATAATTAGAGAAAGTTATTGAAAAACTGATTTCTGAAAGCAGTGTAGTGTATGTTTTGTATATGCAAGATTTTACTTATTAAAAGTCTTGTGTATATCCTCTGTGAGAACTTAATTCAATTTTTAGAAAATTTAATCATTCTTAAATAATTAAAAGCCTACTTATTGGAAGGAAATATTGTAATCAAAGTTTTGTTTATAAATTTTAAGAGTTGTTTTGATATTTTAAAAGTTTTGATTAGAAATTGAAATATGAATCATTGATTAAAATATTAATATATATGCTTACGCCTATAAGAAATAGTGATATATTTTTATAAACTTCTAATGACCATGATTCAAAATGTGTGTTTTTTGCCCTTTATTTAGGTCCCAGCCCTATGTATGCAAAGAAGAAATCATTTACTGATATATGAAATTTTGCTGCCCAAATGTGAGCGCCTGAAATTTTAAATAATGTATCAATTTAAATAATGTGTGATATATATTATACAGTCATTTGAAATTTATTTCAAATTGCTGAATTCTGTATGAAGGTTTTAAATTAAAAAGTAAACAATTATTTTATTATAGCATATAATTCTAGAATGCTCACTTAAGAATGCTCACTTAATGCTCACTTTTAGAATGCTCATCATTAAATAATTTTCCAGTGCTAGAATAATTAGAGAAAGTTATTGAAAAACTGATTTCTGAAAGCAGTGTAGTGTATGTTTTGTATATGCAAGATTTTACTTATTGAAAGTCTTGTGTATATCCTCTGTGAGAACTTAATTCAATTTTAGAAAATTTAATCATTCTTAAATAATTAAAAGCCTACTTATTGGAAGGAAATATTGTAATGAAAGTTTTGTTTATAAATTTTAAGAGTTGTTTTGATATTTTAAAAGTTTTGATTAGAAATTGAAATATGAATCATTGATTAAAATATTAATATATATGCTTACGCCTATAAGAAATAGTGATATATTTTTATAAACTTCTAATGAGCATGATTCAAAATGTGTGTTTTTTGCCCTTTATTTAGGTCCCAGCCCTATCTATGCAAAGAAGAAATCATTTACTGATATATGAAATTTTGCTGCCCAAATGTGAGCGCCTGAAATTTTAAATAATGTATCAATTTAAATAATGTGTGATATATATTATACAGTCATTTGAAATTTATTTCAAATTGCTGAATTCTGTATGAAGGTTTTAAATTAAAAAGTAAACAATTATTTTATTATAGCATATAATTCTAGAATGCTCACTTAAGAATGCTCACTTAATGCTCACTTTTAGAATGCTCCTCATTAAATAAGTTTCCAGTGCTACAATAATTAGAGAAAGTTATTCAAAAACTGATTTCTGAAAGCAGTGTAGTGTATGTTTTGTATATGCAAGATTTTACTTATTAAAAGTCTTGTGTATATCCTCTGTGAGAACTTAATTCAATTTTTAGAAAATTTAATCATTCTTAAATAATTAAAAGCCTACTTATTGGAAGGAAATATTGTAATCAAAGTTTTGTTTATAAATTTTAAGAGTTGTTTTGATTAGTAATTCAAATATGAATCATTGATTAAAATATTAATATATATGCTTACGCCTATAAGAAATAGTGATCTATTTTTATAAACTTCTAATGAGCATGATTCAAAATGTGTGTTTTTTCCCCTTTATTTAGGTCCACGCCCTATGTATGCAAAGAAGAAATCATTTACTGATATATGAAATTTTGCTGCCCAAATGTGAGCGCCTGAAATTTTAAATAATGTATCAATTTAAATAATGTGTGATATATATTATAAAGTCATTTGAAATTTATTTCAAATTGCTGAATTCTGTATGAAGTTTTTAAATTAAAAAGTAAACAATTATTTTATTATAGCATATAATTCTAGAATGCTCACTTAATGCTCACTTTTAGAATGCTCATCATTAAATAAGTTTCCAGTGCTAGAATAATTAGAGAAAGTTATTGAAAAACTAATTTCTGAAAGCAGTGTAGTGTATGTTTTGTATATGCAAGATTTTACTTATTAAAAGTCTTGTGTATATCCTCTGTGAGAACTTAATTCAATTTTTAGAAAATTTAATCATTCTTAAATAATTAAAAGCCTACTTATTGGAAGAAAATATTGTAATCAAAGTTTTGTTTATAAATTTTAAGAGTTGGTTTGATATTTTAAAAGTTTTGATTAGAAATTGAAATATGAATCATTGATTAAAATATTAATATATATGCTTACGCCTATAAGAAATAGTGATATATTTTTATAAACTTCTAATGAGCATGATTCAAAATGTGTGTTTTTTGCCCTTTATTTAGGTCCCAGCCCTATGTATGCAAAGAAGAAATCATTTACTGATATATGAAATTTTGCTGCCCAAATGTGAGCGCCTGAAATTTTAAATAATGTATCAATTTAAATAATGTGTGATATATATTATACAGTCATTTGAAATTTATTTCAAATTGCTGAATTCTGTATGAAGGTTTTAAATTAAAAAGTAAACAATTATTTTATTATAGCATATAATTCTAGAATGCTCACTTAAGAATGCTCACTTAATGCTCACTTTTAGAATGCTCATCATTAAATAATTTTCCAGTGCTAGAATAATTAGAGAAAGTTATTGGAAAACTGATTTCTGAAAGCAGTGTAGTGTATGTTTTGTATATGCAAGATTTTACTTATTAAAAGTCTTGTGTATATCCTCTGTGAGAACTTAATTCAATTTTTAGAAAATTTAATCATTGTTAAATAATTAAAAGCTTACTTATTGGAAGGAAATATTGTAATCAAAGTTTTGTTTATAAATTTTAAGAGTTGTTTTGATATTTTAAAAGTTTTGATTAGAAATTGAAATATGAATCATTGATTAAAATATTAATATATATGCTTACGCCTAAAAGAAATAGTGATGTATTTTTATAAACTTCTAATGAGCATGATTCAAAATGTGTGTTTTTTCCCTTTATTTAGGTCCCAGCCCTATGTATGCAAAGAAGAAATCATTTACTGATATATGAAATTTCGCTGCCCAAATCTGAGCGCCTGAAATTTTAAATAATGTATCAATTTAAATAATGTGTAATATATATTATACAGTCATTTGAAATTTATTTCAAATTGCTGAATTCTGTATGAAGTTTTTAAATTAAAAAGTAAACAATTATTTTATTATAGCATATAATTCTAGAATGCTCACTTAATGCTGACTTTTAGAATGCTCATCATTAAATAATTTTCCAGTGCTAGAATAATTAGAGAAAGTTATTGAAAAACTGATTTCTGAAAGCAGTGTAGTGTGTGTTTTGTATATGCAAGATTTTACTTATTGAAAGTCTTGTGTATATCCTCTGTGAGAACTTAATTCAATTTTAGAAAATTTAATCATTCTTAAATAATTAAAAGCCTACTTATTGGAAGGAAATATTGTAATCAAAGTTTTGTTTATAAATTTTAAGAGTTGTTTTGATATTTTAAAAGTTTTGATTAAAAATTGAAATATGAATCATTGATTCTAATGAGCATGATTCAAAATGTGTGTTTTTTCCCTTTATTTAGGTCCCAGCCCTATGTATGCAAAGAAGAAATCATTTACTGATATATGAAATTTTGCTGCCCAAATGTGAGCGCCTGAAATTTTAAATAATGTATCAATTTAAATAATGTGTGATATATATTATACAGTCATTTTGAAATTTATTTCAAATTGCTGAATTCTGTATGAAGTTTTTAAATTAAAAAGTAAACAATTATTTTATTATAGCATATAATTCTAGAATGCTCAGTTAATGCTCACTTTTAGAATGCTCATCATTAAATAAGTTTCCAGTGCTAGAATAATTAGAGAAAGTTATTGAAAAACTGATTTCTGAAAGCAGTGTAGTGTGTGTTTTGTATATGCAAGATTTTACTTATTGAAAGTCTTGTGTATATCCTCTGTGAGAACTTAATTCAATTTTAGAAAATTTAATCATTCTTAAATAATTAAAAGCCTACTTATTGGAAGGAAATATTGTAATCAAAGTTTTGTTTATAAATTTCAAGAGTTGTTTTGATATTTTAAAAGTTTTGATTAGAAATTGAAATATGAATCATTGATTAAAATATTAATATATATGCTTACGCCTATAAGAAATAGTGATATATTTTTATAAACTTCTAATGAGCATGATTCAAAATGTGTGTTTTTTGCCCTTTATTTAGGTCCCAGCCCTATGTATGCAAAGAAGAAATCATTTACTGATATATGAAATTTTGCTGCCCAAATGTGAGCGCCTGAAATTTTAAATAATGTATCAATTTAAATAATGTGTGATATATATTATACAGTCATTTGAAATTTATTTCAAATTGCTGAGTTCTGTATGAAGGTTTTAAATTAAAAAGTAAACAATTATTTTATTATAGCATATAATTCTAGAATGCTCACTTAATACTCACTTTTAGAATGCTCATCATTAAATAAGTTTCCAGTGCTAGAATAATTAGAGAAAGTTATTGAAAAACTGATTTCTGAAAGCAGTGTAGTGTATGTTTTGTATATGCAAGATTTTACTTATTAAAAGTCTTGTGTATATCCTCTGTGAGAACTTAATTCAATTTTTAGAAAATTTAATCATTCTTAAATAATTAAAAGCCTACTTATTGGAAGGAAATATTGTAATCAAAGTTTTGTTTATAAATTTTAAGAGTTGTTTTGATATTTTAAAAGTTTTGATTAAAAATTGAAATATGAATCATTGATTCTAATGAGCATGATTCAAAATGTGTGTTTTTTCCCTTTATTTAGGTCCCAGCCCTATGTATGCAAAGAAGAAATCATTTACTGATATATGAAATTTTGCTGCCCAAATGTGAGCGCCTGAAATTTTAAATAATGTATCAATTTAAATAATGTGTGATATATATTATACAGTCATTTTGAAATTTATTTCAAATTGCTGAATTCTGTATGAAGTTTTTAAATTAAAAAGTAAACAATTATTTTATTATAGCATATAATTCTAGAATGCTCAGTTAATGCTCACTTTTAGAATGCTCATCATTAAATAAGTTTCCAGTGCTAGAATAATTAGAGAAAGTTATTGAAAAACTGATTTCTGAAAGCAGTGTAGTGTATGTTTTGTATATGCAAGATTTTACTTATTAAAAGTCTTGTGTATATCCTCTGTGAGAACTTAATTCAATTTTTAGAAAATTTAATCATTCTTAAATAATTAAAAGCCTACTTATTGGAAGAAAATATTGTAATCAAAGTTTTGTTTATAAATTTTAAGAGTTGTTTTGATATTTTAAAAGTTTTGATTAGAAATTGAAATATGAATCATTGATTAAAATATTATTATATTTGCTTCAGCCTATAAGAAATAGTGATATATTTTTATAAACTTGTAATGAGCATGATTCAAAATGTGTGTTTTTAGCCCTTTATTTAGGTCCCAGCCCTATGTATGCAAAGAAGAAATCATTTACTGATATATGAAATTTTGCTGCCCAAATGTGAGCGCCTGAAATTTTAAATAATGTATCAATTTAAATAATGTGTGATATATATTATACAGTCATTTTGAAATTTATTTCAAATTGCTGAATTCTGTATGAAGTTTTTAAATTAAAAAGTAAACAATTATTTTATTATAGCATATAATTCTAGAATGCTCACTTAATGCTCACTTTTAGAATGCTCATCATTAAATAAGTTTCCAGTGCTAGAATAATTAGAGAAAGTTATTGAAAAACTGATTTCTGAAAGCAGTGTAGTGTATGTTTTGTACATGCAAGATTTTACTTATTGAAAGTCTTGTGTATATCCTCTGTGAGAACTTAATTCAATTTTAGAAAATTTAATCATTCTTAAATAATTAAAAGCCTACTTATTGGAAGGAAATATTGTAATCAAAGTTTTGTTTATAAATTTTAAGAGTTGTTTTGATATTTTAAAAGTTTTGATTAGAAATTGAAATATGAATCATTGATTAAAATATTAATATATATGCTTACGCCTATAAGAAATAGTGATATATTTTTATAAACTTCTAATGAGCATGATTCAAAATGTGTGTTTTTTGCCCTTTATTTAGGTCCCAGCCCTATGTATGCAAAGAAGAAATCATTTACTGATATATGAAATTTTGCTGCCCAAATGTGAGCGCCTGAAATTTTAAATAATGTATCAATTTAAATAATGTGTGATATATATTATACAGTCATTTGAAATTTATTTCAAATTGCTGAATTCTGTATGAAGGTTTTAAATTAAAAAGTAAACAATTATTTTATTATAGCATATAATTCTAGAATGCTCACTTAAGAATGCTCACTTAATGCTCACTTTTAGAATGCTCATCATTAAATAATTTTCCAGTGGTAGAATAATTAGAGAAAGTTATTGAAAAACTGATTTCTGAAAGCAGTGTAGTGTATGTTTTGTATATGCAAGATTTTACTTATTAAAAGTCTTGTGTATATCCTCTGTGAGAACTTAATTCAATTTTTAGAAAATTTAATCATTCTTAAATAATTAAAAGCCTACTTATTGGAAGAAAATTTTGTAATCAAAGTTTTGTTTATAAATTTTAAGAGTTGTTTTGATATTTTAATAGTTTTGATTAGAAATTGAAATATGAATCATTGATTAAAATATTAATATATATGCTTACGCCTATAAGAAATAGTGATGTATTTTTATAAACTTCTAATGAGCATGATTCAAAATGTGTGTTTTTTCCCTTTATTTAGGTCCCAGCCCTATGTATGCAAAGAAGAAATCATTTACTGATATATGAAATTTTGCTGCCCAAATGTGAGCGCCTGAAATTTTAAATAATGTATCAATTTAAATAATGTGTAATATATATTATACAGTCATTTGAAATTTATTTCAAATTGCTGAATTCTGTATGAAGTTTTTAAATTAAAAAGTAAACAATTATTTTATTATAGCATATAATTCTAGAATGCTCACTTAATGCTCACTTTTAGAATGCTCATCATTAAATAAGTTTCCAGTGCTAGAATAATTAGAGAAAGTTATTGAAAAACTGATTTCTGAAAGCAGTGTAGTGTATGTTTTGTATATGCAAGATTTTACTTATTGAAAGTCTTGTGTATATCCTCTGTGAGAACTTAATTCAATTTTAGAAAATTTAATCATTCTTAAATAATTAAAAGCCTACTTATTGGAAGGAAATATTGTAATCAAAGTTTTGTTTATAAATTTTAAGTGTTGTTTTGATATTTTAAAAGTTTTGATTAGAAATTGAAATATGAATCATTGATTAAAATATTAATATATATGCTTACGCCTATAAGAAATAGTGATATATTTTTATAAACTTCTAATGAGCATGATTCAAAATGTGTGTTTTTTGCCCTTTATTTAGGTCCCAGCCCTATGTATGCAAAGAAGAAATCATTTACTGATATATGAAATTTTGCTGCCCAAATGTGAGCGCCTGAAATTTTAAATAATGTATCAATTTAAATAATGTGTGATATATATTATACAGTCATTTGAAATTTATTTCAAATTGCTGAATTCTGTATGAAGGTTTTAAATTAAAAAGTAAACAATTATTTTATTATAGCATATAATTCTAGAATGCTCACTTAAGAATGCTCACTTAATGCTCACTTTTAGAATGCTCATCATTAAATAATTTTCCAGTGCTAGAATAATTAGAGAAAGTTATTGAAAAACTGATTTCTGAAAGCAGTGTAGTGTATGTTTTGTATATGCAAGATTTTACTTATTAAAAGTCTTGTGTATATCCTCTGTGAGAACTTAATTCAATTTTTAGAAAATTTAATCATTGTTAAATAATTAAAAGCCTACTTATTGGAAGGAAATATTGTAATCAAAGTTTTGTTTATAAATTTTAAGTGTTGTTTTGATATTTTAAAAGTTTTGATTAGAAATTGAAATATGAATCATTGATTAAAATATTAATATATATGCTTACGCCTATAAGAAATAGTGATATATTTTTATAAACTTCTAATGAGCATGATTCAAAATGTGTGTTTTTTGCCCTTTATTTAGGTCCCAGCCCTATGTATGCAAAGAAGAAATCATTTACTGATATATGAAATTTTGCTGCCCAAATGTGAGCGCCTGAAATTTTAAATAATGTATCAATTTAAATAATGTGTGATATATATTATACAGTCATTTGAAATTTATTTCAAATTGCTGAATTCTGTATGAAGGTTTTAAATTAAAAAGTAAACAATTATTTTATTATAGCATATAATTCTAGAATGCTCACTTAAGAATGCTCACTTAATGCTCACTTTTAGAATGCTCATCATTAAATAATTTTCCAGTGCTAGAATAATTAGAGAAAGTTATTGAAAAACTGATTTCTGAAAGCAGTGTAGTGTATGTTTTGTATATGCAAGATTTTACTTATTGAAAGTCTTGTGTATATCCTCTGTGAGAACTTAATTCAATTTTAGAAAATTTAATCATTCTTAAATAATTAAAAGCCTACTTATTGGAAGGAAACATTGTAATCAAAGTTTTGTTTATAAATTTTAAGTGTTGTTTTGATATTTTAAAAGTTTTGATTAGAAATTGAAATATGAATCATTGATTAAAATATTAATATATATGCTTACGCCTATAAGAAATAGTGATATATTTTTATAAACTTCTAATGTATTGATTCAAAATGTGTGTTTTTTGCCCTTTATTTAGGTCCCAGCCCTATGTATGCAAAGAAGAAATCATTTACTGATATATGAAATTTTGCTGCCCAAATGTGAGCGCCTGAAATTTTAAATAATGTATCAATTTAAATAATGTGTGATATATATTATACAGTCATTTGAAATTTATTTCAAATTGCTGAATTCTGTATGAAGGTTTTAAATTAAAAAGTAAACAATTATTTTATTATAGCATATAATTCTAGAATGCTCACTTAAGAACGCTCACTTAATGCTCACTTTTAGAATGCTCATCATTAAATAATTTTCCAGTGCTAGAATAATTAGAGAAAGTTATTGAAAAACTGATTTCTGAAAGCAGTGTAGTGTATGTTTTGTATATGCAAGATTTTACTTATTAAAAGTCTTGTGTATATCCTCTGTGAGAACTTAATTCAATTTTTAGAAAATTTAATCATTCTTAAATAATTAAAAGCCTACTTATTGGAAGGAAATATTGTAATCAAAGTTTTGTTTATAAATTTTAAGTGTTGTTTTGATATTTTAAAAGTTTTGATTAGAAATTGAAATATGAATCATTGATTAAAATATTAATATATATGCTTACGCCTATAAGAAATAGTGATATATTTTTATAAACTTCTAATGAGCATGATTCAAAATGTGTGTTTTTTGCCCTTTATTTAGGTCCCAGCCCTATGTATGCAAAGAAGAAATCATTTACTGATATATGAAATTTTGCTGCCCAAATGTGAGCGCCTGAAATTTTAAATAATGTATCAATTTAAATAATGTGTGATATATATTATACAGTCATTTGAAATTTATTTCAAATTGCTGAATTCTGTATGAAGGTTTTAAATTAAAAAGTAAACAATTATTTTATTATAGCATATAATTCTAGAATGCTCACTTAAGAATGCTCACTTAATGCTCACTTTTAGAATGCTCATCATTAAATAATTTTCCAGTGCTAGAATAATTAGAGAAAGTTATTGAAAAACTGATTTCTGAAAGCAGTGTAGTGTATGTTTTGTATATGCAAGATTTTACTTATTAAAAGTCTTGTGTATATCCTCTGTGAGAACTTAATTCAATTTTTAGAAAATTTAATCATTGTTAAATAATTAAAAGCCTACTTATTGGAAGGAAATATTGTAATCAAAGTTTTGTTCATAAATTTTAAGAGTTGTTTTGATATTTTAAAAGTTTTGATTAGAAATTGAAATATGAATCATTGATTAAAATATTAATATATATGCTTACGCCTATAAGAAATAGTGATGTATTTTTATAAACTTCTAATGAGCATGATTCAAAATGTGTGTTTTTCCCTTTATTTAGGTCCCAGCCCTATGTATGCAAAGAAGAAATCATTTACTGATATATGAAATTTTGCTGCCCAAATGTGAGCGCCTGAAATTTTAAATAATGTATCAATTTAAATAATGTGTGATATATATTATAAAGTCATTTGAAATTAATTTCAAATTGCTGAATTCTGTATGAAGTTTTTAAATTAAAAATTAAACAATTATTTTATTATAGCATATAATTCTAGAATGCTCATTTAATACTCACTTTTAGAATGCTCATCATTAAATAAGTTTCCAGTGCTAGAATAATTAGAGAAAGTTATTGAAAAACTGATTTCTGAAAGCAGTGTAGTGTATGTTTTGTATATGCAAGATTTTACTTATTAAAAGTCTTGTGTATATCCTCTGTGAGAACTTAATTCAATTTTAAAAAATTTAATCATTCTTAAATAATTAAAAGCCTACTTATGGGAAGGAAATATTGTAATCAAAGTTTTGTTTATAAATTTTAAGAGTTGTTTTGATATTTTAAAAGTTTTGATTAAAAATTGAAATATGAACCATTGATTCTAATGAGCATGATTCAAAATGTGTTTTTTTTCCCTTTATTTAGGTCCCAGCCCTATGTATGCAAAGAAGAAATCATTTACTGATATATGAAATTTTGCTGCCCAAATGTGAGCGCCTGAAATTTTAAATAATGTATCAATTTAAATAATGTGTGATATATATTATACAGTCATTTTGAAATTTATTTCAAATTGCTCAATTCTGTATGAAGTTTTTAAATTAAAAAGTAAACAATTATTTTATTATAGCATATAATTCTAGAATGCTCACTTAATGCTCACTTTTAGAATGCTCATCATTAAATAATTTTCCAGTGCTAGAATAATTAGAGAAAGTTATTCAAAAACTGATTTCTGAAAGCAGTGTAGTGTATGTTTTGTATATGCAAGATTTTACTTATTAAAAGTCTTGTGTATATCCTCTGTGAGAACTTAATTCAATTTTTAGAAAATTTAATCATTCTTAAATAATTAAAAGCCTACTTATTGGAAGAAAATTTTGTAATCAAAGTTTTGTTTATAAATTTTAAGAGTTGTTTTGATATTTTAAAAGTTTTGATTAGAAATTGAAATATGAATCATTGATTAAAATATTAATATATATGCTTACGCCTATAAGAAATAGTGATGTATTTTTATAAACTTCTAATGAGCATGATTCAAAATGTGTGTTTTTTCCCTTTATTTAGGTCCCAGCCCTATGTATGCAAAGAAGAAATCATTTACTGATATATGAAATTTTGCTGCCCAAATGTGAGCGCCTGAAATTTTAAATAATGTATCAATTTAAATAATGTGTAATATATATTATACAGTCATTTGAAATTTATTTCAAATTGCTGAATTCTGTATGAAGTTTTTAAATTAAAAAGTAAACAATTATTTTATTATAGCATATAATTCTAGAATGCTCACTTAATGCTCACTTTTAGAATGCTCATCATTAAATAAGTTTCCAGTGCTAGAATAATTAGAGAAAGTTATTGAAAAACTGATTTCTGAAAGCAGTGTAGTGTATGTTTTGTATATGCAAGATTTTACTTATTGAAAGTCTTGTGTATATCCTCTGTGAGAACTTAATTCAATTTTAGAAAATTTAATCATTCTTAAATAATTAAAAGCCTACTTATTGGAAGGAAATATTGTAATCAAAGTTTTGTTTATAAATTTTAAGTGTTGTTTTGATATTTTAAAAGTTTTGATTAGAAATTGAAATATGAATCATTGATTAAAATATTAATATATATGCTTACGCCTATAAGAAATAGTGATATATTTTTATAAACTTCTAATGAGCATGATTCAAAATGTGTGTTTTTTGCCCTTTATTTAGGTCCCAGCCCTATGTATGCAAAGAAGAAATCATTTACTGATATATGAAATTTTGCTGCCCAAATGTGAGCGCCTGAAATTTTAAATAATGTATCAATTTAAATAATGTGTGATATATATTATACAGTCATTTGAAATTTATTTCAAATTGCTGAATTCTGTATGAAGGTTTTAAATTAAAAAGTAAACAATTATTTTATTATAGCATATAATTCTAGAATGCTCACTTAAGAATGCTCACTTAATGCTCACTTTTAGAATGCTCATCATTAAATAATTTTCCAGTGCTAGAATAATTAGAGAAAGTTATTGAAAAACTGATTTCTGAAAGCAGTGTAGTGTATGTTTTGTATATGCAAGATTTTACTTATTAAAAGTCTTGTGTATATCCTCTGTGAGAACTTAATTCAATTTTTAGAAAATTTAATCATTGTTAAATAATTAAAAGCCTACTTATTGGAAGGAAATATTGTAATCAAAGTTTTGTTCATAAATTTTAAGAGTTGTTTTGATATTTTAAAAGTTTTGATTAGAAATTGAAATATGAATCATTGATTAAAATATTAATATATATGCTTACGCCTATAAGAAATAGTGATGTATTTTTATAAACTTCTAATGAGCATGATTCAAAATGTGTGTTTTTTCCCTTTATTTAGGTCCCAGCCCTATGTATGCAAAGAAGAAATCATTTACTGATATATGAAATTTTGCTGCCCAAATGTGAGCGCCTGAAATTTTAAATAATGTATCAATTTAAATAATGTGTGATATATATTATAAAGTCATTTGAAATTAATTTCAAATTGCTGAATTCTGTATGAAGTTTTTAAATTAAAAATTAAACAATTATTTTATTATAGCATATAATTCTAGAATGCTCACTTAATGCTCACTTTTAGAATGCTCATCATTAAATAAGTTTCCAGTGCTAGAATAATTAGAGAAAGTTATTGAAAAACTGATTTCTGAAAGCAGTGTAGTGTATGTTTTGTATATGCAAGATTTTACTTATTAAAAGTCTTGTGTATATCCTCTGTGAGAACTTAATTCAATTTTTAGAAAATTTAATCATTGTTAAATAATTAAAAGCTTACTTATTGGAAGGAAATATTGTAATCAAAGTTTTGTTTATAAATTTTAAGAGTTGTTTTGATATTTTAAAAGTTTTGATTAGAAATTGAAATATGAATCATTGATTAAAATATTAATATATATGCTTACGCCTAAAAGAAATAGTGATGTATTTTTATAAACTTCTAATGAGCATGATTCAAAATGTGTGTTTTTTCCCTTTATTTAGGTCCCAGCCCTATGTATGCAAAGAAGAAATCATTTACTGATATATGAAATTTTGCTGCCCAAATGTGAGCGCCTGAAATTTTAAATAATGTATCAATTTAAATAATGTGTAATATATATTATACAGTCATTTGAAATTTATTTCAAATTGCTGAATTCTGTATGAAGTTTTTAAATTAAAAAGTAAACAATTATTTTATTATAGCATATAATTCTAGAATGCTCACTTAATACTCACTTTTAGAATGCTCATCATTAAATAAGTTTCCAGTGCTAGAATAATTAGAGAAAGTTATTGAAAAACTGATTTCTGAAAGCAGTGTAGTGTATGTTTTGTATATGCAAGATTTTACTTATTAAAAGTCTTGTGTATATCCTCTGTGAGAACTTAATTCAATTTTAAAAAATTTAATCATTCTTAAATAATTAAAAGCCTACTTATGGGAAGGAAATATTGTAATCAAAGTTTTGTTTATAAATTTTAAGAGTTGTTTTGATATTTTAAAAGTTTTGATTAAAAATTGAAATATGAATCATTGATTCTAATGAGCATGATTCAAAATGTGTTTTTTTCCCTTTATTTAGGTCCCAGCCCTATGTATGCAAAGAAGAAATCATTTACTGATATATGAAATTTTGCTGCCCAAATGTGAGCGCCTGAAATTTTAAATAATGTATCAATTTAAATAATGTGTGATATATATTATACAGTCATTTTGAAATTTATTTCAAATTGCTGAATTCTGTATGAAGTTTTTAAATTAAAAAGTAAACAATTATTTTATTATAGCATATAATTCTAGAATGCTCACTTAATGCTCACTTTTAGAATGCTCATCATTAAATAATTTTCCAGTGCTAGAATAATTAGAGAAAGTTATTCAAAAACTGATTTCTGAAAGCAGTGTAGTGTATGTTTTGTATATGCAAGATTTTACTTATTAAAAGTCTTGTGTATATCCTCTGTGAGAACTTAATTCAATTTTTAGAAAATTTAATCATTGTTAAATAATTAAAAGCTTACTTATTGGAAGGAAATATTGTAATCAAAGTTTTGTTTATAAATTTTAATAGTTGTTTTGATATTTTAAAAGTTTTGATTAGAAATTGAAATATGAATCATTGATTAAAATATTAATATATATGCTTACGCCTAAAAGAAATAGTGATGTATTTTTATAAACTTCTAATGAGCATGATTCAAAATGTGTGTTTTTTCCCTTTATTTAGGTCCCAGCCCTATGTATGCAAAGAAGAAATCATTTACTGATATATGAAATTTTGCTGCCCAAATGTGAGCGCCTGAAATTTTAAATAATGTATCAATTTAAATAATGTGTAATATATATTATACAGTCATTTGAAATTTATTTCAAATTGCTGAATTCTGTATGAAGTTTTTAAATTAAAAAGTAAACAATTATTTTATTATAGCATATAATTCTAGAATGCTCACTTAATACTCACTTTTAGAATGCTCATCATTAAATAAGTTTCCAGTGCTAGAATAATTAGAGAAAGTTATTGAAAAACTGATTTCTGAAAGCAGTGTAGTGTATGTTTTGTATATGCAAGATTTTACTTATTAAAAGTCTTGTGTATATCCTCTGTGAGAACTTAATTCAATTTTAAAAAATTTAATCATTCTTAAATAATTAAAAGCCTACTTATGGGAAGGAAATATTGTAATCAAAGTTTTGTTTATAAATTTTAAGAGTTGTTTTGATATTTTAAAAGTTTTGATTAAAAATTGAAATATGAATCATTGATTCTAATGAGCATGATTCAAAATGTGTGTTTTTTCCCTTTATTTAGGTCCCAGCCCTATGTATGCAAAGAAGAAATCATTTACTGATATATGAAATTTTGCTGCCCAAATGTGAGCGCCTGAAATTTTAAATAATGTATCAATTTAAATAATGTGTAATATATATTATACAGTCATTTGAAATTTATTTCAAATTGCTGAATTCTGTATGAAGTTTTTAAATTAAAAAGTAAACAATTATTTTATTATAGCATATAATTCTAGAATGCTCACTTAATGCTCACTTTTAGAATGCTCATCATTAAATAAGTTTCCAGTGCTAGAATAATTAGAGAAAGTTATTGAAAAACTGATTTCTGAAAGCAGTGTAGTGTATGTTTTGTATATGCAAGATTTTACTTATTAAAAGTCTTGTGTATATCCTCTGTGAGAACTTAATTCAATTTTTAGAAAATTTAATCATTCTTAAATAATTAAAAGCCTACTTATTGGAAGGAAATATTGTAATCAAAGTTTTGTTTATAAATTTTAAGAGTTGTTTTGATATTTTAAATTTTTGATTAGAAATTGAAATATGAATCATTGATTATAATATTAATATATATGCTTACGCCTATAAGAAATAGTGATATATTTTTATAAACTTCTAATGAGCATGATTCAAAATGTGTGTTTTTTCCCTTTATTTAGGTCCCAGCCCTATGTATGCAAAGAAGAAATCATTTACTGATATATGAAATTTTGCTGCCCAAATGTGAGCGCCTGAAATTTTAAATAATGTATCAATTTAAATAATGTGTGATATATATTATACAGTCATTTGAAATTTATTTCAAATTGCTGAATTCTGTATGAAGTTTTTAAATTAAAAAGTAAACAATTATTTTATTATAGCATATAATTCTAGAATGCTCACTTAATGCTCACTTTTAGAATGCTCATCATTAAATAATTTTCCAGTGCTAGAATAATTAGAGAAAGTTATTGAAAAACTGATTTCTGAAAGCAGTGTAGTGTATGTTTTGTATATGCAAGATTTTACTTATTAAAAGTCTTGTGTATATCCTCTGTGAGAACTTAATTCAATTTTTAGAAAATTTAATCATTCTTAAATAATTAAAAGCCTACTTATTGGAAGGAAATATTGTAATCAAAGTTTTGTTCATAAATTTTAAGAGTTGTTTTGATATTTTAAAAGTTTTGATTAGAAATTGAAATATGAATCATTGATTAAAATATTAATATATATGCTTACGCCTATAAGAAATAGTGATGTATTTTTATAAACTTCTAATGAGCATGATTCAAAATGTGTGTTTTTTCCCTTTATTTAGGTCCCAGCCCTATGTATGCAAAGAAGAAATCATTTACTGATATATGAAATTTTGCTGCCCAAATGTGAGCGCCTGAAATTTTAAATAATGTATCAATTTAAATAATGTGTAATATATATTATACAGTCATTTGAAATTTATTTCAAATTGCTGAATTCTGTATGAAGTTTTTAAATTAAAAAGTAAACAATTATTTTATTATAGCATATAATTCTAGAATGCTCACTTAATGCTCACTTTTAGAATGCTCATCATTAAATAAGTTTCCAGTGCTAGAATAATTAGAGAAATTTATTGAAAAACTGATTTCTGAAAGCAGTGTAGTGTATGTTTTGTATATGCAAGATTTTACTTATTAAAAGTCTTGTGTCTATCCCCTGTGAGAACTTAATTCAATTTTTAGAAAATTTAATCATTCTTAAATAATTAAAAGTCTACTTATTCGAAGGAAATATTGTAATCAAAGTTTTGTTTATAAATTTTAAGAGTTGTTTTGCTATTTTAAACGTTTTGATTAGAAATTGAAATATGAATCATTGATTAGAATATTAATACGCCTATAAGAAATAGTGATATATTTTTATAAACTTCTAATGAGCATGATTCAAAATGTGTATTTTTTTCCCTTTATTTAGGTCCCAGCCCTATGTATGCAAAGAATAAATCATTTACTGATAAATGAAATTTTGCTGCCCAAATGTGAGAGCCTGAAATTTTAAATAATGTATCAATTTAAATAATGTGTGATATATATTATACAGTCATTTGAAATTTATTTCAAATTGCTGAATTCTGTATGAAGTTTTTAAATTAAAAAGTAAACAATTATTTTATTATAGCATATAATTCTAGAATGCTCACTTAATGCTCACTTAATGCTCACTTTTAGAATGCTCCTCATTAAATAATTTTCCAGTGCTAGAATAATTAGAGAAAGTTATTCAAAAACTGATTTCTGAAAGCAGTGTAGAGTATGTTTTGTATATGCAAGTTTTTTTTATTAATTAAAAGTCTTGTGTATATCCTCTGTGAGAACTTAATTCTATTTTTAGAAAATTTAATCATTCTTAAATAATTAAAAGCCTACTTATTGGAAGGAAATATTGTAATCAAAGTTTTGTTTATAAATTTTAAGAGTTGTTTTGATATTTTAAAAGTTTTGATTAGAAATTGAAATATGAATCATTGATTAAAATATTAATATATATGCTTACGACTATAAGAAATAGTGATATATTTTTATAAACTTCTAATGAGCATGTTTCAAAATGTGTGTTTTTTTCCCTTTATTTAGGTCCCAGCCCTATGTATGCAAAGAAGAAATCATTTACTGATATATGAAATTTTGCTGCCCAAATGTGAGCGCCTGAAATTTTAAATAATGTATCAATTTAAATAATGTGTGATATATATTATACAGTCATTTGAAATTTATTTCAAATTGCTGAATTCTGTATGAAGTTTTTAAATTAAAAAGTAAACAATTATTTTATTATAGCATATAATTCTAGAATGCTCACTTAATGCTCACTTTTAGAATGCTCATCATTAAATAAGTTTCCAGTGCTAGAATAATTAGAGAAAGTTACTGAAAAACTGATTTCTGAAAGCAGTATAGTGTATGTTTTGTATATGCAAGATTTTACTTATTAAAAGTCTTGTGTATATCCTCTGTGAGAACTTAATTCAATTTTTAGAAAATTTAATCATTCTTAAATAATTAAAAGCCTACTTATTCGAAGGAAATATTGTAATCAAAGTTTTGTTTATAAATTTTAAGAGTTGTTTTGCTATTTTAAACGTTTTGATTAGAAATTGAAATATGAATCATTGATTAGAATATTAATACGCCTATAAGAAATAGTGATATATTTTTATAAACTTCTAATGAGCATGATTCAAAATGTGTATTTTTTTCCCTTTATTTAGGTCCCAGCCCTATGTATGCAAAGAATAAATCATTTACTGATAAATGAAATTTTGCTGCCCAAATGTGAGAGCCTGAAATTTTAAATAATGTATCAATTTAAATAATGTGTGATATATATTATACAGTCATTTGAAATTTATTTCAAATTGCTGAATTCTGTATGAAGTTTTTAAATTAAAAAGTAAACAATTATTTTATTATAGCATATAATTCTAGAATGCTCACTTAATGCTCACTTAATGCTCACTTTTAGAATGCTCCTCATTAAATAATTTTTCAGTGCTAGAATAATTAGAGAAAGTTATTCAAAAACTGATTTCTGAAAGCAGTGTAGAGTATGTTTTGTATATGCAAGTTTTTTTTATTAATTAAAAGTCTTGTGTATATCCTCTGTGAGAACTTAATTCTATTTTTAGAAAATTTAATCATTCTTAAATAATTAAAAGCCTACTTATTGGAAGGAAATATTGTAATCAAAGTTTTGTTTATAAATTTTAAGAGTTGTTTTGATATTTTAAAAGTTTTGATTAGAAATTGAAATATGAATCATTGATTAAAATATTAATATATATGCTTACGACTATAAGAAATAGTGATATATTTTTATAAACTTCTAATGAGCATGTTTCAAAATGTGTGTTTTTTTCCCTTTATTTAGGTCCCAGCCCTATGTATGCAAAGAAGAAATCATTTACTGATATATGAAATTTTGCTGCCCAAATGTGAGCGCCTGAAATTTTAAATAATGTATCAATTTAAATAATGTGTGATATATATTATACAGTCATTTGAAATTTATTTCAAATTGCTGAATTCTGTATGAAGTTTTTAAATTAAAAAGTAAACAATTATTTTATTATAGCATATAATTCTAGAATGCTCACTTAAAGCTCACTTTTAGAATGCTCATCATTAAATAAGTTTCCAGTGCTAGAATAATTAGAGAAAGTTACTGAAAAACTGATTTCTGAAAGCAGTATAGTGTATGTTTTGTATATGCAAGATTTTACTTATTAAAAGTCTTGTGTATATCCTCTGTGAGAACTTAATTCAATTTTTAGAAAATTTAATCATTGTTAAATAATTAAAAGCTTACTTATTGGAAGGAAATATTGTAATCAAAGTTTTGTTTATAAATTTTAAGAGTTGTTTTGATATTTTAAAAGTTTTGATTAGAAATTGAAATATGAATCATTGATTAAAATATTAATATATATGCTTACGCCTAAAAGAAATAGTGATGTATTTTTATAAACTTCTAATGAGCATGATTCAAAATGTGTGTTTTTTCCCTTTATTTAGGTCCCAGCCCTATGTATGCAAAGAAGAAATCATTTACTGATATATGAAATTTTGCTGCCCAAATGTGAGCGCCTGAAATTTTAAATAATGTATCAATTTAAATAATGTGTAATATATATTATACAGTCATTTGAAATTTATTTCAAATTGCTGAATTCTGTATGAAGTTTTTAAATTAAAAAGTAAACAATTATTTTATTATAGCATATAATTCTAGAATGCTCACTTAATACTCACTTTTAGAATGCTCATCATTAAATAAGTTTCCAGTGCTAGAATAATTAGAGAAAGTTATTGAAAAACTGATTTCTGAAAGCAGTGTAGTGTATGTTTTGTATATGCAAGATTTTACTTATTAAAAGTCTTGTGTATATCCTCTGTGAGAACTTAATTCAATTTTAAAAAATTTAATCATTCTTAAATAATTAAAAGCCTACTTATGGGAAGGAAATATTGTAATCAAAGTTTTGTTTATAAATTTTAAGAGTTGTTTTGATATTTTAAAAGTTTTGATTAAAAATTGAAATATGAATCATTGATTCTAATGAGCATGATTCAAAATGTGTTTTTTTCCCTTTATTTAGGTCCCAGCCCTATGTATGCAAAGAAGAAATCATTTACTGATATATGAAATTTTGCTGCCCAAATGTGAGCGCCTGAAATTTTAAATAATGTATCAATTTAAATAATGTCTGATATATATTATACACTCATTTTGAAATTTATTTCAAATTGCTGAATTCTGTATGAAGTTTTTAAATTAAAAAGTAAACAATTATTTTATTATAGCATATAATTCTAGAATGCTCACTTAATGCTCACTTTTAGAATGCTCATCATTAAATAATTTTCCAGTGCTAGAATAATTAGAGAAAGTTATTCAAAAACTGATTTCTGAAAGCAGTGTAGTGTATGTTTTGTATATGCAAGATTTTACTTATTAAAAGTCTTGTGTATATCCTCTGTGAGAACTTAATTCAATTTTTAGAAAATTTAATCATTGTTAAATAATTAAAAGCTTACTTATTGGAAGGAAATATTGTAATCAAAGTTTTGTTTATAAATTTTAAGAGTTGTTTTGATATTTTAAAAGTTTTGATTAGAAATTGAAATATGAATCATTGATTAAAATATTAATATATATGCTTACGCCTAAAAGAAATAGTGATGTATTTTTATAAACTTCTAATGAGCATGATTCAAAATGTGTGTTTTTTCCCTTTATTTAGGTCCCAGCCCTATGTATGCAAAGAAGAAATCATTTACTGATATATGAAATTTTGCTGCCCAAATGTGAGCGCCTGAAATTTTAAATAATGTATCAATTTAAATAATGTGTAATATATATTATACAGTCATTTGAAATTTATTTCAAATTGCTGAATTCTGTATGAAGTTTTTAAATTAAAAAGTAAACAATTATTTTATTATAGCATATAATTCTAGAATGCTCACTTAATACTCACTTTTAGAATGCTCATCATTAAATAAGTTTCCAGTGCTAGAATAATTAGAGAAAGTTATTGAAAAACTGATTTCTGAAAGCAGTGTAGTGTATGTTTTGTATATGCAAGATTTTACTTATTAAAAGTCTTGTGTATATCCTCTGTGAGAACTTAATTCAATTTTAAAAAATTTAATCATTCTTAAATAATTAAAAGCCTACTTATGGGAAGGAAATATTGTAATCAAAGTTTTGTTTATAAATTTTAAGAGTTGTTTTGATATTTTAAAAGTTTTGATTAAAAATTGAAATATGAATCATTGATTCTAATGAGCATGATTCAAAATGTGTGTTTTTTCCCTTTATTTAGGTCCCAGCCCTATGTATGCAAAGAAGAAATCATTTACTGATATATGAAATTTTGCTGCCCAAATGTGAGCGCCTGAAATTTTAAATAATGTATCAATTTAAATAATGTGTAATATATATTATACAGTCATTTGAAATTTATTTCAAATTGCTGAATTCTGTATGAAGTTTTTAAATTAAAAAGTAAACAATTATTTTATTATAGCATATAATTCTAGAATGCTCACTTAATGCTCACTTTTAGAATGCTCATCATTAAATAAGTTTCCAGTGCTAGAATAATTAGAGAAAGTTATTGAAAAACTGATTTCTGAAAGCAGTGTAGTGTATGTTTTGTATATGCAAGATTTTACTTATTAAAAGTCTTGTGTATATCCTCTGTGAGAACTTAATTCAATTTTTAGAAAATTTAATCATTCTTAAATAATTAAAAGCCTACTTATTGGAAGGAAATATTGTAATCAAAGTTTTGTTTATAAATTTTAAGAGTTGTTTTGATATTTTAAAAGTTTTGATTAGAAATTGAAATATGAATCATTGATTATAATATTAATATATATGCTTACGCCTATAAGAAATAGTGATATATTTTTATAAACTTCTAATGAGCATGATTCAAAATGTGTGTTTTTTCCCTTTATTTAGGTCCCAGCCCTATGTATGCAAAGAAGAAATCATTTACTGATATATGAAATTTTGCTGCCCAAATGTGAGCGCCTGAAATTTTAAATAATGTATCAATTTAAATAATGTGTGATATATATTATACAGTCATTTGAAATTTATTTCAAATTGCTGAATTCTGTATGAAGTTTTTAAATTAAAAAGTAAACAATTATTTTATTATAGCATATAATTCTAGAATGCTCACTTAATGCTCACTTTTAGAATTCTCATCATTAAATAATTTTCCAGTGCTAGAATAATTAGAGAAAGTTATTGAAAAACTGATTTCTGAAAGCAGTGTAGTGTATGTTTTGTATATGCAAGATTTTACTTATTAAAAGTCTTGTGTATATCCTCTGTGAGAACTTAATTCAATTTTTAGAAAATTTAATCATTCTTAAATAATTAAAAGCCTACTTATTGGAAGGAAATATTGTAATCAAAGTTTTGTTCATAAATTTTAAGAGTTGTTTTGATATTTTAAAAGTTTTGATTAGAAATTGAAATATGAATCATTGATTAAAATATTAATATATATGCTTACGCCTATAAGAAATAGTGATGTATTTTTATAAACTTCTAATGAGCATGATTCAAAATGTGTGTTTTTTCCCTTTATTTAGGTCCCAGCCCTATGTATGCAAAGAAGAAATCATTTACTGATATATGAAATTTTGCTGCCCAAATGTGAGCGCCTGAAATTTTAAATAATGTATCAATTTAAATAATGTGTAATATATATTATACAGTCATTTGAAATTTATTTCAAATTGCTGAATTCTGTATGAAGTTTTTAAATTAAAAAGTAAACAATTATTTTATTATAGCATATAATTCTAGAATGCTCACTTAATGCTCACTTTTAGAATGCTCATCATTAAATAAGTTTCCAGTGCTAGAATAATTAGAGAAATTTATTGAAAAACTGATTTCTGAAAGCAGTGTAGTGTATGTTTTGTATATGCAAGATTTTACTTATTAAAAGTCTTGTGTATATCCCCTGTGAGAACTTAATTCAATTTTTAGAAAATTTAATCATTCTTAAATAATTAAAAGCCTACTTATTCGAAGGAAATATTGTAATCAAAGTTTTGTTTATAAATTTTAAGAGTTGTTTTGCTATTTTAAACGTTTTGATTAGAAATTGAAATATGAATCATTGATTAGAATATTAATACGCCTATAAGAAATAGTGATATATTTTTATAAACTTCTAATGAGCATGATTCAAAATGTGTATTTTTTTCCCTTTATTTAGGTCCCAGCCCTATGTATGCAAAGAATAAATCATTTACTGATAAATGAAATTTTGCTGCCCAAATGTGAGAGCCTGAAATTTTAAATAATGTATCAATTTAAATAATGTGTGATATATATTATACAGTCATTTGAAATTTATTTCAAATTGCTGAATTCTGTATGAAGTTTTTAAATTAAAAAGTAAACAATTATTTTATTATAGCATATAATTCTAGAATGCTCACTTAATGCTCACTTAATGCTCACTTTTAGAATGCTCCTCATTAAATAATTTTCCAGTGCTAGAATAATTAGAGAAAGTTATTCAAAAACTGATTTCTGAAAGCAGTGTAGAGTATGTTTTGTATATGCAAGTTTTTTTTATTAATTAAAAGTCTTGTGTATATCCTCTGTGAGAACTTAATTCTATTTTTAGAAAATTTAATCATTCTTAAATAATTAAAAGCCTATTTATTGGAAGGAAATATTGTAATCAAAGTTTTGTTTATAAATTTTAAGAGTTGTTTTGATATTTTAAAAGTTTTGATTAGAAATTGAAATATGAATCATTGATTAAAATATTAATATATATGCTTACGACTATAAGAAATAGTGATATATTTTTATAAACTTCTAATGAGCATGTTTCAAAATGTGTGTTTTTTTCCCTTTATTTAGGTCCCAGCCCTATGTATGCAAAGAAGAAATCATTTACTGATATATGAAATTTTGCTGCCCAAATGTGAGCGCCTGAAATTTTAAATAATGTATCAATTTAAATAATGTGTGATATATATTATACAGTCATTTGAAATTTATTTCAAATTGCTGAATTCTGTATGAAGTTTTTAAATTAAAAAGTAAACAATTATTTTATTATAGCATATAATTCTAGAATGCTCACTTAATGCTCACTTTTAGAATGCTCATCATTAAATAAGTTTCCAGTGCTAGAATAATTAGAGAAAGTTACTGAAAAACTGATTTCTGAAAGCAGTATAGTGTATGTTTTGTATATGCAAGATTTTACTTATTAAAAGTCTTGTGTATATCCTCTGTGAGAACTTAATTCAATTTTTAGAAAATTTAATCATTCTTAAATAATTAAAAGCCTACTTATTGGAAGGAAATATTATAATCAAAGTTTTGTTTATAAATTTTAAGAGTTGTTTTGATATTTTAAAAGTTTTGATTAGAAACTGAAATATGAATCATTGATTAAAATATTAATATATATGCTTACGCCTATAAGAAATAGTGATATATTTTTATAAACTTCTAATGAGCATGATTCAAAATGTGTGTTTTTTTCCCTTTATTTAGGTCCCAGCCCTATGTATGCAAAGAAGAAATCATTTACTGATATATGAAATTTTGCTGCCCAAATGTGAGCGCCTGAAATATTAAATAATGTATCAATTTAAATAATGTGTAATATATATTATACAGTCATTTGAAATTTATTTCAAATTGCTGAATTCTGTATGAAGTTTTTAAATTAAAAAGTAAACAAAATTTTTATTATAGCATATAATTCTAGAATGCTCACTTAATGATCACTTTTAGAATGCTCATCATTAAATAAATTTCCAGTGCTAGAATAATTAGAGAAAGTTATTCAAAAACTGATTTCTGAAAGCAGTGTAGTGTATGTTTTGTATATGCAAGATTTTACTTATTAAAAGTCTTGTGTATATCCTCTGTGAGAACTTAATTCAATTTTAAAAAATTTAATCATTCTTAAATAATTAAAAGCCTACTTATGGGAAGGAAATATTGTAATCAAAGTTTTGTTTATAAATTTTAAGAGTTGTTTTGATATTTTAAAAGTTTTGATTAAAAATTGAAATATGAATCATTGATTCTAATGAGCATGATTCAAAATGTGTGTTTTTTCCCTTTATTTAGGTCCCAGCCCTATGTATGCAAAGAAGAAATCATTTACTGATATATGAAATTTTGCTGCCCAAATGTGAGCGCCTGAAATTTTAAATAATGTATCAATTTAAATAATGTGTAATATATATTATACAGTCATTTGAAATTTATTTCAAATTGCTGAATTCTGTATGAAGTTTTTAAATTAAAAAGTAAACAATTATTTTATTATAGCATATAATTCTAGAATGCTCACTTAATGCTCACTTTTAGAATGCTCATCATTAAATAAGTTTCCAGTGCTAGAATAATTAGAGAAAGTTATTGAAAAACTGATTTCTGAAAGCAGTGTAGTGTATGTTTTGTATATGCAAGATTTTACTTATTAAAAGTCTTGTGTATATCCTCTGTGAGAACTTAATTCAATTTTTAGAAAATTTAATCATTCTTAAATAATTAAAAGCCTACTTATTGGAAGGAAATATTGTAATCAAAGTTTTGTTTATAAATTTTAAGAGTTGTTTTGATATTTTAAAAGTTTTGATTAGAAATTGAAATATGAATCATTGATTATAATATTAATATATATGCTTACGCCTATAAGAAATAGTGATATATTTTTATAAACTTCTAATGAGCATGATTCAAAATGTGTGTTTTTTCCCTTTATTTAGGTCCCAGCCCTATGTATGCAAAGAAGAAATCATTTACTGATATATGAAATTTTGCTGCCCAAATGTGAGCGCCTGAAATTTTAAATAATGTATCAATTTAAATAATGTGTGATATATATTATACAGTCATTTGAAATTTATTTCAAATTGCTGAATTCTGTATGAAGTTTTTAAATTAAAAAGTAAACAATTATTTTATTATAGCATATAATTCTAGAATGCTCACTTAATGCTCACTTTTAGAATTCTCATCATTAAATAATTTTCCAGTGCTAGAATAATTAGAGAAAGTTATTGAAAAACTGATTTCTGAAAGCAGTGTAGTGTATGTTTTGTATATGCAAGATTTTACTTATTAAAAGTCTTGTGTATATCCTCTGTGAGAACTTAATTCAATTTTTAGAAAATTTAATCATTCTTAAATAATTAAAAGCCTACTTATTGGAAGGAAATATTGTAATCAAAGTTTTGTTCATAAATTTTAAGAGTTGTTTTGATATTTTAAAAGTTTTGATTAGAAATTGAAATATGAATCATTGATTAAAATATTAATATATATGCTTACGCCTATAAGAAATAGTGATGTATTTTTATAAACTTCTAATGAGCATGATTCAAAATGTGTGTTTTTTCCCTTTATTTAGGTCCCAGCCCTATGTATGCAAAGAAGAAATCATTTACTGATATATGAAATTTTGCTGCCCAAATGTGAGCGCCTGAAATTTTAAATAATGTATCAATTTAAATAATGTGTAATATATATTATACAGTCATTTGAAATTTATTTCAAATTGCTGAATTCTGTATGAAGTTTTTAAATTAAAAAGTAAACAATTATTTTATTATAGCATATAATTCTAGAATGCTCACTTAATGCTCACTTTTAGAATGCTCATCATTAAATAAGTTTCCAGTGCTAGAATAATTAGAGAAATTTATTGAAAAACTGATTTCTGAAAGCAGTGTAGTGTATGTTTTGTATATGCAAGATTTTACTTATTAAAAGTCTTGTGTATATCCCCTGTGAGAACTTAATTCAATTTTTAGAAAATTTAATCATTCTTAAATAATTAAAAGCCTACTTATTGGAAGGAAATATTGTAATCAAAGTTTTGTTTATAAATTTTAAGAGTTGTTTTGCTATTTTAAACGTTTTGATTAGAAATTGAAATATGAATCATTGATTAGAATATTAATACGCCTATAAGAAATAGTGATATATTTTTATAAACTTCTAATGAGCATGATTCAAAATGTGTATTTTTTTCCCTTTATTTAGGTCCCAGCCCTATGTATGCAAAGAATAAATCATTTACTGATAAATGAAATTTTGCTGCCCAAATGTGAGAGCCTGAAATTTTAAATAATGTATCAATTTAAATAATGTGTGATATATATTATACAGTCATTTGAAATTTATTTCAAATTGCTGAATTCTGTATGAAGTTTTTAAATTAAAAAGTAAACAATTATTTTATTATAGCATATAATTCTAGAATGCTCACTTAATGCTCACTTAATGCTCACTTTTAGAATGCTCCTCATTAAATAATTTTCCAGTGCTAGAATAATTAGAGAAAGTTATTCAAAAACTGATTTCTGAAAGCAGTGTAGAGTATGTTTTGTATATGCAAGTTTTTTTTATTAATTAAAAGTCTTGTGTATATCCTCTGTGAGAACTTAATTCTATTTTTAGAAAATTTAATCATTCTTAAATAATTAAAAGCCTATTTATTGGAAGGAAATATTGTAATCAAAGTTTTGTTTATAAATTTTAAGAGTTGTTTTGATATTTTAAAAGTTTTGATTAGAAATTGAAATATGAATCATTGATTAAAATATTAATATATATGCTTACGACTATAAGAAATAGTGATATATTTTTATAAACTTCTAATGAGCATGTTTCAAAATGTGTGTTTTTTTCCCTTTATTTAGGTCCCAGCCCTATGTATGCAAAGAAGAAATCATTTACTGATATATGAAATTTTGCTGCCCAAATGTGAGCGCCTGAAATTTTAAATAATGTATCAATTTAAATAATGTGTGATATATATTATACAGTCATTTGAAATTTATTTCAAATTGCTGAATTCTGTATGAAGTTTTTAAATTAAAAAGTAAACAATTATTTTATTATAGCATATAATTCTAGAATGCTCACTTAATGCTCACTTTTAGAATGCTCATCATTAAATAAGTTTCCAGTGCTAGAATAATTAGAGAAAGTTACTGAAAAACTGATTTCTGAAAGCAGTATAGTGTATGTTTTGTATATGCAAGATTTTACTTATTAAAAGTCTTGTGTATATCCTCTGTGAGAACTTAATTCAATTTTTAGAAAATTTAATCATTCTTAAATAATTAAAAGCCTACTTATTGGAAGGAAATATTATAATCAAAGTTTTGTTTATAAATTTTAAGAGTTGTTTTGATATTTTAAAAGTTTTGATTAGAAACTGAAATATGAATCATTGATTAAAATATTAATATATATGCTTACGCCTATAAGAAATAGTGATATATTTTTATAAACTTCTAATGAGCATGATTCAAAATGTGTGTTTTTTTCCCTTTATTTAGGTCCCAGCCCTATGTATGCAAAGAAGAAATCATTTACTGATATATGAAATTTTGCTGCCCAAATGTGAGCGCCTGAAATTTTAAATAATGTATCAATTTAAATAATGTGTAATATATATTATACAGTCATTTGAAATTTATTTCAAATTGCTGAATTCTGTATGAAGTTTTTAAATTAAAAAGTAAACAATTATTTTATTATAGCATATAATTCTAGAATGCTCACTTAATGATCACTTTTAGAATGCTCATCATTAAATAAATTTCCAGTGCTAGAATAATTAGAGAAAGTTATTCAAAAACTGATTTCTGAAAGCAGTGTAGTGTATGTTTTGTATATGCAAGATTTTACTTATTAAAAGTCTTGTGTATATCCTCTGTGAGAACTTAATTCAATTTTAAAAAATTTAATCATTCTTAAATAATTAAAAGCCTACTTATGGGAAGGAAATATTGTAATCAAAGTTTTGTTTATAAATTTTAAGAGTTGTTTTGATATTTTAAAAGTTTTGATTAAAAATTGAAATATGAATCATTGATTCTAATGAGCATGATTCAAAATGTGTGTTTTTTCCCTTTATTTAGGTCCCAGCCCTATGTATGCAAAGAAGAAATCATTTACTGATATATGAAATTTTGCTGCCCAAATGTGAGCGCCTGAAATTTTAAATAATGTATCAATTTAAATAATGTGTAATATATATTATACAGTCATTTCAAATTTATTACAAATTGCTGAATTCTGTATGAAGTTTTTAAATTAAAAAGTAAACAATTATTTTATTATAGCATATAATTCTAGAATGCTCACTTAATGCTCACTTTTAGAATGCTCATCATTAAATAATTTTCCAGTGCTAGAATAATTAGAGAAAGTTATTCAAAAACTGATTTCTGAAAGCAGTGTAGTGTATGTTTTGTATATGCAAGATTTTACTTATTAAAAGTCTTGTGTATATCCTCGGTGAGAACTTAATTCAATTTTTAGAAAATTTTATCATTCTTAAATAATTAAAAGCCTACTTATTGGAAGGAAATATTGTAATCAAAATTTTGTTTATAAATTTTAAGAGTTGTTTTGATATTTTAAAAGTTTTGATTAGAAATTGAAATATGAGTCATTGATTAAAATATTAATATATATGCTTACGCCTATAAGAAATAGTGATGTATTTTTATAAACTTCTAATGAGCATGATTCAAAATGTGTGTTTTTTGCCCGTTATTTAGGTCCCAGCCCTATGTATGCAAAGAAGAAATCATTTACTGATATATGAAATTTTGCTGCCCAAATGTGAGCGCCTGAAATTTTAAATAATGTATCAATTTTAATAATGTGTGATATATATTATACAGTCATTTGAAATTTATTTCAAATTGCTGAATTCTGTATGAAGTTTTTAAATTAAAAAGTAAACAATTATTTTATTATAGCATATAATTCTAGAATGCTCACTTAATGCTCACTTTTAGAATGCTCATCATTAAATAATTTTCCAGTGCTAGAATAATTAGAGAAAGATATTCAAAAACTGATTTCTGAAAGCAGTGTAGTGTATGTTTTGTATATGCAAGATTTTACTTATTAAAAGTCTTGTGTATATCCTCTGTGAGAACTTAATTCAATTTTTAGAAAATTTAATCATTCTTAAATAATTAAAAGCCTACTTATTGGAAGGAAATATTGTAATCAAAATTTTGTTTATAAATTTTAAGAGTTGTTTTGATATTTTAAAAGTTTTGATTAGAAATTGAAATATGAATCATTGATTAAAATATTAATATATATGCTTACGCCTATAAGAAATAGTGATGTATTTTTATAAACTTCTAATGAGCATGATTCAAAATGTGTGTTTTTTGCCCGTTATTTAGGTCCCAGCCCTATGTATGCAAAGAAGAAATCATTTACTGATATATGAAATTTTGCTGCCCAAATGTGAGCGCCTGAAATTTTAAATAATGTATCAATTTTAATAATGTGTGATATATATTATACAGTCATTTGAAATTTATTTCAAATTGCTGAATTCTGTATGAAGATTTTAAATTAAAAAGTAAACAATTATTTTATTATAGCATATAATTCTAGAATGCTCCCTTAATGCTCACTTTTAGAATGCTCATCATTAAATAATTTTCGACTGCTAGAATAATTAGAGAAAGATATTCAAAAACTTATTTCTGAAAGCAGTGTAGTGTATGTTTTGTATATGCAAGATTTTACTTATTAAAAGTCTTGTGTATATCCTCTGTGAGAACTTAATTCAATTTTTAGAAAATTTAATCATTCTTAAATAATTAAAAGCCTACTTATTGGAAGGAAATATTGTAATCAAAGTTTTGTTTATAAATTTTAAGAGTTGTTTTGATATTTTAAAAGTTTTGATTAGAAATTGAAATATGAATCATTGATTAAAATATTAATATATATGCTTACGACTATAAGAAATAGTGATATATTTTTATAAACTTCTAATGAGCATGTTTCAAAATGTGTGTTTTTTTCCCTTTATTTAGGTCCCAGCCCTATGTATGCAAAGAAGAAATCATTTACTGATATATGAAATTTTGCTGCCCAAATGTGAGCGCCTGAAATTTTAAATAATGTATCAATTTAAATAATGTGTAATATATATTATACAGTCATTTGAAATTTATTTCAAATTGCTGAATTCTGTATGAAGTTTTTAAATTAAAAAGTAAACAATTATTTTATTATAGCATATAATTCTAGAATGCTCACTTAATGATCACTTTTAGAATGCTCATCATTAAATAAATTTCCAGTGCTAGAATAATTAGAGAAAGTTATTCAAAAACTGATTTCTGAAAGCAGTGTAGTGTATGTTTTGTATATGCAAGATTTTACTTATTAAAAGTCTTGTGTATATCCTCTGTGAGAACTTAATTCAATTTTAAAAAATTTAATCATTCTTAAATAATTAAAAGCCTACTTATGGGAAGGAAATATTGTAATCAAAGTTTTGTTTATAAATTTTAAGAGTTGTTTTGATATTTTAAAAGTTTTGATTAAAAATTGAAATATGAATCATTGATTCTAATGAGCATGATTCAAAATGTGTGTTTTTTCCCTTTATTTAGGTCCCAGCCCTATGTATGCAAAGAAGAAATCATTTACTGATATATGAAATTTTGCTGCCCAAATGTGAGCGCCTGAAATTTTAAATAATGTATCAATTTTAATAATGTGTGATATATATTATACAGTCATTTGAAATTTATTTCAAATTGCTGAATTCTGTATGAAGTTTTTAAATTAAAAAGTAAACAATTATTTTATTATAGCATATAATTCTAGAATGCTCACTTAATGCTCACTTTTAGAATGCTCATCATTAAATAATTTTCCAGTGCTAGAATAATTAGAGAAAGATATTCAAAAACTGATTTCTGAAAGCAGTGTAGTGTATGTTTTGTATATGCAAGATTTTACTTATTAAAAGTCTTGTGTATATCCTCTGTGAGAACTTAATTCAATTTTTAGAAAATTTAATCATTCTTAAATAATTAAAAGCCTACTTATTGGAAGGAAATATTGTAATCAAAATTTTGTTTATAAATTTTAAGAGTTGTTTTGATATTTTAAAAGTTTTGATTAGAAATTGAGATATGAATCATTGATTAAAATATTAATATATATGCTTACGCCTATAAGAAATAGTGATGTATTTTTATAAACTTCTAATGAGCATGATTCAAAATGTGTGTTTTTTGCCCGTTATTTAGGTCCCAGCCCTATGTATGCAAAGAAGAAATCATTTACTGATATATGAAATTTTGCTGCCCAAATGTGAGCGCCTGAAATTTTAAATAATGTATCAATTTTAATAATGTGTGATATATATTATACAGTCATTTGAAATTTATTTCAAATTGCTGAATTATGTATGAAGATTTTAAATTAAAAAGTAAACAATTATTTTATTATAGCATATAATTCTAGAATGCTCCCTTAATGCTCACTTTTAGAATGCTCATCATTAAATAATTTTCGACTGCTAGAATAATTAGAGAAAGATATTCAAAAACTTATTTCTGAAAGCAGTGTAGTGTATGTTTTGTATATGCAAGATTTTACTTATTAAAAGTCTTGTGTATATCCTCTGTGAGAACTTAATTCAATTTTTAGAAAATTTAATCATTCTTAAATAATTAAAAGCCTACTTATTGGAAGGAAATATTGTAATCAAAGTTTTGTTTATAAATTTTAAGAGTTGTTTTGATATTTTAAAAGTTTTGATTAGAAATTGAAATATGAATCATTGATTAAAATATTAATATATATGCTTACGCCTATAAGAAATAGTGATATATTTTTATAAACTTCTAATGAGCATGATTCAAAATGTGTGTTTTTTTCCCTTTATTTAGGTCCCAGCCCTATGTATGCAAAGAAGAAATCATTTACTGATATATGAAATTTTGCTGCCCAAATGTGAGCGCCTGAAATTTTAAATAATGTATCAATTTAAATAATGTGTAATATATATTATACAGTCATTTGAAATTTATTTCAAATTGCTGAATTCTGTATGAAGTTTTTAAATTAAAAAGTAAACAATTATTTTATTATAGCATATAATTCTAGAATGCTCACTTAATGCTCACTTTTAGAACGCTCATCATTAAATAATTTTCCAGTGCTAGAATAATTAGAGAAAGTTATTCAAAAACTGATTTCTGAAAGATGTAGTGTATGTTTTGTATATGCAAGATTTTACTTATTAAAAGTCTTGTGTATATCCTCTGTGAGAACTTAATTCAATTTTTAGAAAATTTAATCATTCTTAAATAATTAAAAGCCTACTTATTGGAAGGAAATATTGTAATCAAAGTTTTGTTTATAAATTTTAAGAGTTGTTTTGATATTTTAAAAGTTTTGATTAGAAACTGAAATATGAATCATTGATTAAAATATTAATATATATGCTTACGCCTATAAGAAATAGTGATATATTTTTATAAACTTCTAATGAGCATGATTCAAAATGTGTGTTTTTTTCCCTTTATTTAGGTCCCAGCCCTATGTATGCAAAGAAGAAATCATTTACTGATATATGAAATTTTGCTGCCCAAATGTGAGCGCCTGAAATTTTAAATAATGTATCAATTTAAATAATGTGTAATATATATTATACAGTCATTTGAAATTTATTTCAAATTGCTGAATTCTGTATGAAGTTTTTAAATTAAAAAGTAAACAATTATTTTATTATAGCATATAATTCTAGAATGCTCACTTAATGCTCACTTTTAGAATGCTCATCATTAAATAATTTTCCAGTGCTAGAATAATTAGAGAAAATTATTCAAAAACTGATTTCTGAAAGCAGTGTAGTGTATGTTTTGTATATGCAAGATTTTACTTATTAAAAGTCTTGTGTATATCCTCTGTGAGAACTTAATTCAATTTTTAGAAAATTTAATCATTCTTAAATAATTAAAAGCCTACTTATTGGAAGGAAATATTGTAATCAAAGTTTTGTTCATAAATTTTAAGAGTTGTTTTGATATTTTAAAAGTTTTGATTAGAAATTGAAATATGAATCATTGATTAAAATATTAATATATATGCTTACGCCTATAAGAAATAGTGATATATTTTTATAAACTTCTAATGAGCATGATTCAAAATGTGTGTTTTTTTCCCTTTATTTAGGTCCCAGCCCTATGTATGCAAAGAAGAAATCATTTACTGATATATGAAATTTTGCTGCCCAAATGTGAGCGCCTGAAATTTTAAATAATGTATCAATTTAAATAATGTGTGATATATATTATACAGTCATTTGAAATTTATTTCAAATTGCTGAATTCTGTATGAAGTTTTTTAAATTAAAAAGTAAACAATTATTTTATTATAGCATATAATTCTAGAATGCTCACTTAAGAATGCTCACTTAATGCTCACTTTTAGAATGCTCATCATTAAATAATTTTCCAGTGCTAGAATAATTAGAGTAAGTTATTCAAAAACTGATTTCTGAAAGCAGTGTAGTGTATGTTTTGTATATGCAAGATTTTACTTATTAAAAGTCTTGTGTATATCCTCTGTGAGAACTTAATTCAATTTGTAGAAAATTTAATCATTCTTAAATAATTAAAAGCCTACTTATTGGAAGGAAATATTGTAATCAAAGTTTTGTTTATAAATTTTAAGAGTTGTTTTGATATTTTAAAAGTTTTGATTAGAAATTGAAATATGAATCATTGATTAAAATATTAATATATATGCTTACGCCTATAAGAAATAGTGATATATTTTTATAAACTTCTAATGAGCATGATTCAAAATGTGTGTTTTTTTCCCTTTATTTAGGTCCCAGCCCTATGTATGCAAAGAAGAAATCATTTACTGATATATGAAATTTTGCTGCCCAAATGTGAGCGCCTGAAATTTTAAATAATGTATCAATTTAAATAATGTGTAATATATATTATACAGTCATTTGAAATTTATTTCAAATTGCTGAATTCTGTATGAAGTTTTTAAATTAAAAAGTAAACAATTATTTTATTATAGCATATAATTCTAGAATGCTCACTTAATGATCACTTTTAGAATGCTCATCATTAAATAAATTTCCAGTGCTAGAATAATTAGAGAAAGTTATTCAAAAACTGATTTCTGAAAGCAGTGTAGTGTATGTTTTGTATATGCAAGATTTTACTTATTAAAAGTCTTGTGTATATCCTCTGTGAGAACTTAATTCAATTTTAAAAAATTTAATCATTCTTAAATAATTAAAAGCCTACTTATGGGAAGGAAATATTGTAATCAAAGTTTTGTTTATAAATTTTAAGAGTTGTTTTGATATTTTAAAAGTTTTGATTAAAAATTGAAATATGAATCATTGATTCTAATGAGCATGATTCAAAATGTGTGTTTTTTCCCTTTATTTAGGTCCCAGCCCTATGTATGCAAAGAAGAAATCATTTACTGATATATGAAATTTTGCTGCCCAAATGTGAGCGCCTGAAATTTTAAATAATGTATCAATTTAAATAATGTGTAATATATATTATACAGTCATTTCAAATTTATTACAAATTGCTGAATTCTGTATGAAGTTTTTAAATTAAAAAGTAAACAATTATTTTATTATAGCATATAATTCTAGAATGCTCACTTAATGCTCACTTTTAGAATGCTCATCATTAAATAATTTTCCAGTGCTAGAATAATTAGAGAAAGTTATTCAAAAACTGATTTCTGAAAGCAGTGTAGTGTATGTTTTCTATATGCAAGATTTTACTTATTAAAAGTCTTGTGTATATCCTCTGTGAGAACTTAATTCAATTTTTAGAAAATTTAATCATTCTTAAATAATTAAAAGCCTACTTATTGGAAGGAAATATTGTAATCAAAATTTTGTTTATAAATTTTAAGAGTTGTTTTGATATTTTAAAAGTTTTGATTAGAAATTGAAATATGAATCATTGATTAAAATATTAATATATATGCTTACGCCTATAAGAAATAGTGATGTATTTTTATAAACTTCTAATGAGCATGATTCAAAATGTGTGTTTTTTGCCCGTTATTTAGGTCCCAGCCCTATGTATGCAAAGAAGAAATCATTTACTGATATATGAAATTTTGCTGCCCAAATGTGAGCGCCTGAAATTTTAAATAATGTATCAATTTAGTAATGTGTGATATATATTATACAGTCATTTGAAATTTATTTCAAATTGCTGAATTCTGTATGAAGTTTTTAAATTAAAAAGTAAACAATTATTTTATTATAGCATATAATTCTGGAATGCTCACTTAATGCTCACTTTTAGAATGCTCATCATTAAATAATTTTCCAGTGCTAGAATAATTAGAGAAAGATATTCAAAAACTGATTTCTGAAAGCAGTGTAGTGTATGTTTTGTATATGCAAGATTTTACTTATTAAAAGTCTTGTGTATATCCTCTGTGAGAACTTAATTCAATTTTTAGAAAATTTAATCATTCTTAAATAATTAAAAGCCTACTTATTGGAAGGACATATTGTAATCAAAATTTTGTTTATAAATTTTAAGAGTTGTTTTGATATTTTAAAAGTTTTGATTAGAAATTGAAATATGAATCATTGATTAAAATATTAATATATATGCTTACGCCTATAAGAAATAGTGATGTATTTTTATAAACTTCTAATGAGCATGATTCAAAATGTGTGTTTTTTGCCCGTTATTTAGGTCCCAGCCCTATGTATGCAAAGAAGAAATCATTTACTGATATATGAAATTTTGCTGCCCAAATGTGAGCGCCTGAAATTTTAAATAATGTATCAATTTTAATAATGTGTGATATATATTATACAGTCATTTGAAATTTATTTCAAATTGCTGAATTCTGTATGAAGATTTTAAATTAAAAAGTAAACAATTATTTTATTATAGCATATAATTCTAGAATGCTCCCTTAATGCTCACTTTTAGAATGCTCATCATTAAATAATTTTCGACTGCTAGAATAATTAGAGAAAGATATTCAAAAACTGATTTCTGAAAGCAGTGTAGTGTATGTTTTGTATATGCAAGATTTTACTTATTAAAAGTCTTGTGTATATCCTCTGTGAGAACTTAATTCAATTTTTAGAAAATTTAATCATTCTTAAATAATTAAAAGCCTACTTATTGGAAGGACATATTGTAATCAAAATTTTGTTTATAAATTTTAAGAGTTGTTTTGATATTTTAAAAGTTTTGATTAGAAATTGAAATATGAATCATTGATTAAAATATTAATATATATGCTTACGCCTATAAGAAATAGTGATGTATTTTTATAAACTTCTAATGAGCATGATTCAAAATGTGTGTTTTTTGCCCGTTATTTAGGTCCCAGCCCTATGTATGCAAAGAAGAAATCATTTACTGATATATGAAATTTTGCTGCCCAAATGTGAGCGCCTGAAATTTTAAATAATGTATCAATTTTAATAATGTGTGATATATATTATACAGTCATTTGAAATTTATTTCAAATTGCTGAATTCTGTATGAAGATTTTAAATTAAAAAGTAAACAATTATTTTATTATAGCATATAATTCTAGAATGCTCCCTTAATGCTCACTTTTAGAATGCTCATCATTAAATAATTTTCGACTGCTAGAATAATTAGAGAAAGATATTCAAAAACTGATTTCTGAAAGCAGTGTAGTGTATGTTTTGTATATGCAAGATTTTACTTATTAAAAGTCTTGTGTATATCCTCTGTGAGAACTTAATTCAATTTTTAGAAAATTTAATCATTCTTAAATAATTAAAAGCCTACTTATTGGAAGGAAATATTGTAATCAAAGTTTTGTTTATAAATTTTAAGAGTTGTTTTGATATTTTAAAAGTTTTGATTAGAAATTGAAATATGAATCATTGATTAAAATATTAATATATATGCTTACGCCTATAAGAAATAGTGATATATTTTTATAACCTTCTAATGAGCATGATTCAAAATGTGTGCTTTTTCCCTTTATTTAGGTCCCAGCCCTATGTATGCAAAGAAGAAATCATTTACTGATATATGAAATTTTGCTGCCCAAATGTGAGCGCCTGAAATTTTCAATAATGTATCAATTTAAATAATGTGTAATATATATTATACAGTCATTTGAAATTTATTTCAAATTGCTGAATTCTGTATGAAGTTTTTAAATTAAAAAGTAAACAATTATTTTATTATAGCATATAATTCTAGAATGCTCACTTAATGCTCACTTTTAGAACGCTCATCATTAAATAATTTTCCAGTGCTAGAATAATTAGAGAAAGTTATTCAAAAACTGATTTCTGAAAGATGTAGTGTATGTTTTGTATATGCAAGATTTTACTTATTAAAAGTCTTGTGTATATCCTCTGTGAGAACTTAATTCAATTTTTAGAAAATTTAATCATTCTTAAATAATTAAAAGCCTACTTATTGGAAGGAAATATTGTAATCAAAGTTTTGTTTATAAATTTTAAGAGTTGTTTTGATATTTTAAAAGTTTTGATTAGAAACTGAAATATGAATCATTGATTAAAATATTAATATATATGCTTACGCCTATAAGAAATAGTGATATATTTTTATAACCTTCTAATGAGCATGATTCAAAATGTGTGCTTTTTCCCTTTATTTAGGTCCCAGCCCTATGTATGCAAAGAAGAAATCATTTACTGATATATGAAATTTTGCTGCCCAAATGTGAGCGCCTGAAATTTTAAATAATGTATCAATTTAAATAATGTGTAATATATATTATACAGTCATTTGAAATTTATTTCAAATTGCTGAATTCTGTATGAAGTTTTTAAATTAAAAAGTAAACAATTATTTTATTATAGCATATAATTCTAGAATGCTCACTTAATGATCACTTTTAGAATGCTCATCATTAAATAAATTTCCAGTGCTAGAATAATTAGAGAAAGTTATTCAAAAACTGATTTCTGAAAGCAGTGTAGTGTATGTTTTGTATATGCAAGATTTTACTTATTAAAAGTCTTGTGTATATCCTCTGTGAGAACTTAATTCAATTTTAAAAAATTTAATCATTCTTAAATAATTAAAAGCCTACTTATGGGAAGGAAATATTGTAATCAAAGTTTTGTTTATAAATTTTAAGAGTTGTTTTGATATTTTAAAAGTTTTGATTAAAAATTGAAATATGAATCATTGATTCTAATGAGCATGATTCAAAATGTGTGTTTTTTCCCTTTATTTAGGTCCCAGCCCTATGTATGCAAAGAAGAAATCATTTACTGATATATGAAATTTTGCTGCCCAAATGTGAGCGCCTGAAATTTTAAATAATGTATCAATTTAAATAATGTGTAATATATATTATACAGTCATTTCAAATTTATTACAAATTGCTGAATTCTGTATGAAGTTTTTAAATTAAAAAGTAAACAATTATTTTATTATAGCATATAATTCTAGAATGCTCACTTAATGCTCACTTTTAGAATGCTCATCATTAAATAATTTTCCAGTGCTAGAATAATTAGAGAAAGTTATTCAAAAACTGATTTCTGAAAGCAGTGTAGTGTATGTTTTCTATATGCAAGATTTTACTTATTAAAAGTCTTGTGTATATCCTCTGTGAGAACTTAATTCAATTTTTAGAAAATTTAATCATTCTTAAATAATTAAAAGCCTACTTATTGGAAGGAAATATTGTAATCAAAATTTTGTTTATAAATTTTAAGAGTTGTTTTGATATTTTAAAAGTTTTGATTAGAAATTGAAATATGAATCATTGATTAAAATATTAATATATATGCTTACGCCTATAAGAAATAGTGATGTATTTTTATAAACTTCTAATGAGCATGATTCAAAATGTGTGTTTTTTGCCCGTTATTTAGGTCCCAGCCCTATGTATGCAAAGAAGAAATCATTTACTGATATATGAAATTTTGCTGCCCAAATGTGAGCGCCTGAAATTTTAAATAATGTATCAATTTAGTAATGTGTGATATATATTATACAGTCATTTGAAATTTATTTCAAATTGCTGAATTCTGTATGAAGTTTTTAAATTAAAAAGTAAACAATTATTTTATTATAGCATATAATTCTGGAATGCTCACTTAATGCTCACTTTTAGAATGCTCATCATTAAATAATTTTCCAGTGCTAGAATAATTAGAGAAAGATATTCAAAAACTGATTTCTGAAAGCAGTGTAGTGTATGTTTTGTATATGCAAGATTTTACTTATTAAAAGTCTTGTGTATATCCTCTGTGAGAACTTAATTCAATTTTTAGAAAATTTAATCATTCTTAAATAATTAAAAGCCTACTTATTGGAAGGACATATTGTAATCAAAATTTTGTTTATAAATTTTAAGAGTTGTTTTGATATTTTAAAAGTTTTGATTAGAAATTGAAATATGAATCATTGATTAAAATATTAATATATATGCTTACGCCTATAAGAAATAGTGATGTATTTTTATAAACTTCTAATGAGCATGATTCAAAATGTGTGTTTTTTGCCCGTTATTTAGGTCCCAGCCCTATGTATGCAAAGAAGAAATCATTTACTGATATATGAAATTTTGCTGCCCAAATGTGAGCGCCTGAAATTTTAATTAATGTATCAATTTTAATAATGTGTGATATATATTATACAGTCATTTGAAATTTATTTCAAATTGCTGAATTCTGTATGAAGATTTTAAATTAAAAAGTAAACAATTATTTTATTATAGCATATAATTCTAGAATGCTCCCTTAATGCTCACTTTTAGAATGCTCATCATTAAATAATTTTCGACTGCTAGAATAATTAGAGAAAGATATTCAAAAACTGATTTCTGAAAGCAGTGTAGTGTATGTTTTGTATATGCAAGATTTTACTTATTAAAAGTCTTGTGTATATCCTCTGTGAGAACTTAATTCAATTTTTAGAAAATTTAATCATTCTTAAATAATTAAAAGCCTACTTATTGGAAGGAAATATTGTAATCAAAGTTTTGTTTATAAATTTTAAGAGTTGTTTTGATATTTTAAAAGTTTTGATTAGAAATTGAAATATGAATCATTGATTAAAATATTAATATATATGCTTACGCCTATAAGAAATAGTGATATATTTTTATAACCTTCTAATGAGCATGATTCAAAATGTGTGCTTTTTCCCTTTATTTAGGTCCCAGCCCTATGTATGCAAAGAAGAAATCATTTACTGATATATGAAATTTTGCTGCCCAAATGTGAGCGCCTGAAATTTTAAATAATGTATCAATTTAAATAATGTGTAATATATATTATACAGTCATTTGAAATTTATTTCAAATTGCTGAATTCTGTATGAAGTTTTTAAATTAAAAAGTAAACAATTATTTTATTATAGCATATAATTCTAGAATGCTCACTTAATGCTCACTTTTAGAACGCTCATCATTAAATAATTTTCCAGTGCTAGAATAATTAGAGAAAGTTATTCAAAAACTGATTTCTGAAAGATGTAGTGTATGTTTTGTATATGCAAGATTTTACTTATTAAAAGTCTTGTGTATATCCTCTGTGAGAACTTAATTCAATTTTTAGAAAATTTAATCATTCTTAAATAATTAAAAGCCTACTTATTGGAAGGAAATATTGTAATCAAAGTTTTGTTTATAAATTTTAAGAGTTGTTTTGATATTTTAAAAGTTTTGATTAGAAACTGAAATATGAATCATTGATTAAAATATTAATATATATGCTTACGCCTATAAGAAATAGTGATATATTTTTATAAACTTCTAATGAGCATGATTCAAAATGTGTGTTTTTTCCCCTGTATTTAGGTCCCAGCCCTATGTATGCAAAGAAGAAATCATTTACTGATATATGAAATTTTGCTGCCCAAATGTGAGCGCCTGAAATTTTAAATAATGTATCAATTTAAATAATGTGTAATATATATTATACAGTCATTTGAAATTTATTTCAAATTGCTGAATTCTGTATGAAGTTTTTAAATTAAAAAGTAAACAATTATTTTATTATAGCATATAATTCTAGAATGCTCACTTAATGATCACTTTTAGAATGCTCATCATTAAATAAATTTCCAGTGCTAGAATAATTAGAGAAAGTTATTCAAAAACTGATTTCTGAAAGCAGTGTAGTGTATGTTTTGTATATGCAAGATTTTACTTATTAAAAGTCTTGTGTATATCCTCTGTGAGAACTTAATTCAATTTTAAAAAATTTAATCATTCTTAAATAATTAAAAGCCTACTTATGGGAAGGAAATATTGTAATCAAAGTTTTGTTTATAAATTTTAAGAGTTGTTTTGATATTTTAAAAGTTTTGATTAAAAATTGAAATATGAATCATTGATTCTAATGAGCATGATTCAAAATGTGTGTTTTTTCCCTTTATTTAGGTCCCAGCCCTATGTATGCAAAGAAGAAATCATTTACTGATATATGAAATTTTGCTGCCCAAATGTGAGCGCCTGAAATTTTAAATAATGTATCAATTTAAATAATGTGTAATATATATTATACAGTCATTTCAAATTTATTACAAATTGCTGAATTCTGTATGAAGTTTTTAAATTAAAAAGTAAACAATTATTTTATTATAGCATATAATTCTAGAATGCTCACTTAATGCTCACTTTTAGAATGCTCATCATTAAATAATTTTCCAGTGCTAGAATAATTAGAGAAAGTTATTCAAAAACTGATTTCTGAAAGCAGTGTAGTGTATGTTTTCTATATGCAAGATTTTACTTATTAAAAGTCTTGTGTATATCCTCTGTGAGAACTTAATTCAATTTTTAGAAAATTTAATCATTCTTAAATAATTAAAAGCCTACTTATTGGAAGGAAATATTGTAATCAAAATTTTGTTTATAAATTTTAAGAGTTGTTTTGATATTTTAAAAGTTTTGATTAGAAATTGAAATATGAATCATTGATTAAAATATTAATATATATGCTTACGCCTATAAGAAATAGTGATGTATTTTTATAAACTTCTAATGAGCATGATTCAAAATGTGTGTTTTTTGCCCGTTATTTAGGTCCCAGCCCTATGTATGCAAAGAAGAAATCATTTACTGATATATGAAATTTTGCTGCCCAAATGTGAGCGCCTGAAATTTTAAATAATGTATCAATTTAGTAATGTGTGATATATATTATACAGTCATTTGAAATTTATTTCAAATTGCTGAATTCTGTATGAAGTTTTTAAATTAAAAAGTAAACAATTATTTTATTATAGCATATAATTCTGGAATGCTCACTTAATGCTCACTTTTAGAATGCTCATCATTAAATAATTTTCCAGTGCTAGAATAATTAGAGAAAGATATTCAAAAACTGATTTCTGAAAGCAGTGTAGTGTATGTTTTGTATATGCAAGATTTTACTTATTAAAAGTCTTGTGTATATCCTCTGTGAGAACTTAATTCAATTTTTAGAAAATTTAATCATTCTTAAATAATTAAAAGCCTACTTATTGGAAGGACATATTGTAATCAAAATTTTGTTTATAAATTTTAAGAGTTGTTTTGATATTTTAAAAGTTTTGATTAGAAATTGAAATATGAATCATTGATTAAAATATTAATATATATGCTTACGCCTATAAGAAATAGTGATGTATTTTTATAAACTTCTAATGAGCATGATTCAAAATGTGTGTTTTTTGCCCGTTATTTAGGTCCCAGCCCTATGTATGCAAAGAAGAAATCATTTACTGATATATGAAATTTTGCTGCCCAAATGTGAGCGCCTGAAATTTTAAATAATGTATCAATTTTAATAATGTGTGATATATATTATACAGTCATTTGAAATTTATTTCAAATTGCTGAATTCTGTATGAAGATTTTAAATTAAAAAGTAAACAATTATTTTATTATAGCATATAATTCTAGAATGCTCCCTTAATGCTCACTTTTAGAATGCTCATCATTAAATAATTTTCGACTGCTAGAATAATTAGAGAAAGATATTCAAAAACTGATTTCTGAAAGCAGTGTAGTGTATGTTTTGTATATGCAAGATTTTACTTATTAAAAGTCTTGTGTATATCCTCTGTGAGAACTTAATTCAATTTTTAGAAAATTTAATCATTCTTAAATAATTAAAAGCCTACTTATTGGAAGGAAATATTGTAATCAAAGTTTTGTTTATAAATTTTAAGAGTTGTTTTGATATTTTAAAAGTTTTGATTAGAAACTGAAATATGAATCATTGATTAAAATATTAATATATATGCTTACGCCTATAAGAAATAGTGATATATTTTTATAAACTTCTAATGAGCATGATTCAAAATGTGTGTTTTTTCCCCTGTATTTAGGTCCCAGCCCTATGTATGCAAAGAAGAAATCATTTACTGATATATGAAATTTTGCTGCCCAAATGTGAGCGCCTGAAATTTTAAATAATGTATCAATTTAAATAATGTGTAATATATATTATACAGTCATTTCAAATTTATTACAAATTGCTGAATTCTGTATGAAGTTTTTATATTAAAAAGTAAACAATTATTTTATTATAGCATATAATTCTAGAATGCTCACTTAATGCTCACTTTTAGAATGCTCATCATTAAATAATTTTCCAGTGCTAGAATAATTAGAGAAAGTTATTCAAAAACTGATTTCTGAAAGCAGTGTAGTGTATGTTTTGTATATGGAAGATTTTACTTATTAAAAGTCTTGTGTATATCCTCTGTGAGAACTTAATTCAATTTTTAGAAAATTTAATCATTCTTAAATAATTAAAAGCCTACTTATTGGAAGGAAATATTGTAATCAAAGTTTTGTTTATAAATTTTAAGAGTTGTTTTGATATTTTAAAAGTTTTGATTAGAAATTGAAATATGAATCATTGATTAAAATATTAATATATATGCTTACGCCTATAAGAAATAGTGATATATTTTTATAAACTTCTAATGAGCATGATTCAAAATTTGTGTTTTTTCGCCTTTATTTAGGTCCCAGCCCTATGTATGCAAAGAAGAAATCATTTACTGATATATGAAATTTTGCTGCCCAAATGTGAGCGCCTGAAATTTTAAATAATGTATCAATTTAAATAATGTGTGATATATATTATACAGTCATTTGAAATTTGTTTCAAATTGCTGAATTCTGTATGAAGTTTTTTAAATTAAAAAGTAAACAATTATTTTATTATAGCATATAATTCTAGAATGCTCACTTAAGAATGCTCACTTAATGCTCACTTTTAGAATGCTCATCATTAAATAATTTTCCAGTGCTAGAATAATTAGAGAAAGTTATTCAAAAACTGATTTCTGAAAGCAGTGTAGTGTATGTTTTGTATATGCAAGATTTTACTTATTAAAAGTCTTGTGTATATCCTCTGTGAGAACTTAATTCAATTTTTAGAAAATTTAATCATTCTTAAATAATTAAAAGCCTACTTATTGGAAGGAAATATTGTAATCAAAATTTTGTTTATAAAATTTAAGAGTTGTTTTGATATTTTAAAAGTTTTGATTAGAAATTGAAATATGAATCATTGATTAAAATATTAATATATATGCTTACGCCTATAAGAAATAGTGATGTATTTTTATAAACTTCTAATGAGCATGATTCAAAATGTGTGTTTTTTGCCCGTTATTTAGGTCCCAGCCCTATGTATGCAAAGAAGAAATCATTTACTGATATATGAAATTTTGCTGCCCAAATGTGAGCGCCTGAAATTTTAAATAATGTATCAATTTTAATAATGTGTGATATATATTATACAGTCATTTGAAATTTATTTCAAATTGCTGAATTCTGTATGAAGTTTTTAAATTAAAAAGTAAACAATTATTTTATTATAGCATATAATTCTAGAATGCTCCCTTAATGCTCACTTTTAGAATGCTCATCATTAAATAATTTTCGACTGCTAGAATAATTAGAGAAAGATATTCAAAAACTGATTTCTGAAAGCAGTGTAGTGTATGTTTTGTATATGCAAGATTTTACTTATTAAAAGTCTTGTGTATATCCTCTGTGAGAACTTAATTCAATTTTTAGAAAATTTAATCATTCTTAAATAATTAAAAGCCTACTTATTGGAAGGAAATATTGTAATCAAAGTTTTGTTTATAAATTTTAAGAGTTGTTTTGATATTTTAAAAGTTTTGATTAGAAATTGAAATATGAATCATTGATTAAAATATTAATATATATGCTTACGCCTATAAGAAATAGTGATATATTTTTATAAACTTCTAATGAGCATGATTCAAAATGTGTGTTTTTTTCCCTTTATTTAGGTCCCAGCCCTATGTATGCAAAGAAGAAATCATTTACTGATATATGAAATTTTGCTGCCCAAATGTGAGCGCCTGAAATTTTAAATAATGTATCAATTTAAATAATGTGTAATATATATTATACAGTCATTTGAAATTTATTTCAAATTGCTGAATTCTGTATGAAGTTTTTAAATTAAAAAGTAAACAATTATTTTATTATAGCATATAATTCTAGAATGCTCACTTAATGCTCACTTTTAGAATGCTCATCATTAAATAATTTTCCAGTGCTAGAATAATTAGAGAAAGTTATTCAAAAACTGATTTCTGAAAGCAGTGTAGTGTATGTTTTGTATATGCAAGATTTTACTTATTAAAAGTCTTGTGTATATCCTCTGTGAGAACTTAATTCAATTTTTAGAAAATTTAATCATTCTTAAATAATTAAAAGCCTACTTATTGGAAGGAAATATTGTAATCAAAGTTTTGTTCATAAATTTTAAGAGTTGTTTTGATATTTTAAAAGTTTTGATTAGAAATTGAAATATGAATCATTGATTAAAATATTAATATATATGCTTACGCCTATAAGAAATAGTGATATATTTTTATAAACTTCTAATGAGCATGATTCAAAATGTGTGTTTTTTTCCCTTTATTTAGGTCCCAGCCCTATGTATGCAAAGAAGAAATCATTTACTGATATATGAAATTTTGCTGCCCAAATGTGAGCGCCTGAAATTTTAAATAATGTATCAATTTAAATAATGTGTAATATATATTATACAGTCATTTGAAATTTATTTCAAATCGCTGAATTCTGTATGAAGTTTTTAAATTAAAAAGTAAACAATTATTTTATTATAGCATATAATTCTAGAATGCTCACTTAATGCTCACTTTTAAAATGCTCATCATTAAATAATTTTCCAGTGCTAGAATAATTAGAGAATGTTATTCAAAAACTGATTTCTGAAAGCAGTGTAGTGTATGTTTTGTATATGCAAGATTTTACTTATTAAACGTCTTGTGTATATCCTCTGTGAGAACTTAATTCAATTTTTAGAAAATTTAATCATTCTTAAATAATTAAAAGCCTACTTATTGGAAGGAAATATTGTAATCAAAGTTTTGTTTATAAATTTTAAGAGTTGTTTTCATATTTTAAAAGTTTTGATTAGAAATTGAAATATGAATCATTGATTAAAATATTAATATATATGCTTACGCCTATAAGAAATAGTGATATATTTTTATAAACTTCTAATGAGCATGATTCAAAATGTGTGTTTTTTCCCCTTTATTTAGGTCCCAGCCCTATGTATGCAAAGAAGAAATCATTTACTGATATATGAAATTTTGCTGCCCAAATGTGAGCGCCTGAAATTTTAAATAATGTATCAATTTAAATAATGTGTGATATATATTATACAGTCATTTGAAATTTATTTCAAATTGCTGAATTCTGTATGAAGTTTTTTAAATTAAAAAGTAAACAATTATTTTATTATAGCATATAATTCTAGAATGCTCACTTAAGAATGCTCACTTAATGCTCACTTTTAGAATGCTCATCATTAAATAATTTTCCAGTGCTAGAATAATTAGAGAAAGTTATTCAAAAACTGATTTCTGAAAGCAGTGTAGTGTATGTTTTGTATATGCAAGATTTTACTTATTAAAAGTCTTGTGTATATCCTCTGTGAGAACTTAATTCAATTTTTAGAAAATTTAATCATTCTTAAATAATTAAAAGCCTACTTATTGGAAGGAAATATTGTAATCAAAGTTTTGTTTATAAATTTTAAGAGTTGTTTTGATATTTTAAAAGTTTTGATTAGAAATTGAAATATGAATCATTGATTAAAATATTAATATATATGCTTACGCCTATAAGAAATAGTGATATATTTTTATAAACTTCTAATGAGCATGATTCAAAATGTGTGTTTTTTTCTCTTTATTTAGGTCCCAGCCCTATGTATGCAAAGAAGAAATCATTTACTGATATATGAAATTTTGCTGCCCAAATGTGAGCGCCTGAAATTTTAAATAATGTATCAATTTAAATAATGTGTAATATATATTATACAGTCATTTGAAATTTATTTTAAATTGCTGAATTCTGTATGAAGTTTTTAAATTAAAAAGTAAACAATTATTTTATTATAGCATATAATTCTAGAATGCTCACTTAATGCTCACTTTTAGAATGCTCATCATTAAATAATTTTCCAGTGCTAGAATAATTAGAGAAAGTTATTCAAAAACTGATTTCTGAAAGCAGTGTAGTGTATGTTTTGTATATGCAAGATTTTACTTATTAAAAGTCTTGTGTATATCCTCTGTGAGAACTTAATTCAATTTTTAGAAAATTTAATCATTCTTAAATAATTAAAAGCCTACTTATTGGAAGGAAATATTGTAATCAAAGTTTTGTTCATAAATTTTAAGAGTTGTTTTGATATTTTAAAAGTTTTGATTAGAAATTGAAATATGAATCATTGATTAAAATATTAATATATATGCTTACGCCTATAAGAAATAGTGATATATTTTTATAAACTTCTAATGAGCATGATTCAAAATGTGTGTTTTTTTCCCTTTATTTAGGTCCCAGCCCTATGTATGCAAAGAAGAAATCATTTACTGATATATGAAATTTTGCTGCCCAAATGTGAGCGCCTGAAATTTTAAATAATGTATCAATTTAAATAATGTGTAATATATATTATACAGTCATTTGAAATTTATTTCAAATCGCTGAATTCTGTATGAAGTTTTTAAATTAAAAAGTAAACAATTATTTTATTATAGCATATAATTCTAGAATGCTCACTTAATGCTCACTTTTAAAATGCTCATCATTAAATAATTTTCCAGGGCTAGAATAATTAGAGAATGTTATTCAAAAACTGATTTCTGAAAGCAGTGTAGTGTATGTTTTGTATATGCAAGATTTTACTTATTAAACGTCTTGTGTATATCCTCTGTGAGAACTTAATTCAATTTTTAGAAAATTTAATCATTCTTAAATAATTAAAAGCCTACTTATTGGAAGGAAATATTGTAATCAAAGTTTTGTTTATAAATTTTAAGAGTTGTTTTCATATTTTAAAAGTTTTGATTAGAAATTGATATATGAATCATTGATTAAAATATTAATATATATGCTTACGCCTATAAGAAATAGTGATATATTTTTATAAACTTCTAATGAGCATGATTCAAAATGTGTGTTTTTTCCCCTTTATTTAGGTCCCAGCCCTATGTATGCAAAGAAGAAATCATTTACTGATATATGAAATTTTGCTGCCCAAATGTGAGCGCCTGAAATTTTAAATAATGTATCAATTTAAATAATGTGTGATATATATTATACAGTCATTTGAAATTTATTTCAAATTGCTGAATTCTGTATGAAGTTTTTTAAATTAAAAAGTAAACAATTATTTTATTATAGCATATAATTCTAGAATGCTCACTTAAGAATGCTCACTTAATGCTCACTTTTAGAATGCTCATCATTAAATAATTTTCCAGTGCTAGAATAATTAGAGAAAGTTATTCAAAAACTGATTTCTGAAAGCAGTGTAGTGTATGTTTTGTATATGCAAGATTTTACTTATTAAAAGTCTTGTGTATATCCTCTGTGAGAACTTAATTCAATTTTTAGAAAATTTAATCATTCTTAAATAATTAAAAGCCTACTTATTGGAAGGAAATATTGTAATCAAAGTTTTGTTTATAAATTTTAAGAGTTGTTTTGATATTTTAAAAGTTTTGATTAGAAATTGAAATATGAATCATTGATTAAAATATTAATATATATGCTTACGCCTATAAGAAATAGTGATATATTTTTATAAACTTCTAATGAGCATGATTCAAAATGTGTGTTTTTTTCTCTTTATTTAGGTCCCAGCCCTATGTATGCAAAGAAGAAATCATTTACTGATATATGAAATTTTGCTGCCCAAATGTGAGCGCCTGAAATTTTAAATAATGTATCAATTTAAATAATGTGTAATATATATTATACAGTCATTTGAAATTTATTTTAAATTGCTGAATTCTGTATGAAGTTTTTAAATTAAAAAGTAAACAATTATTTTATTATAGCATATAATTCTAGAATGCTCACTTAATGCTCACTTTTAGAATGCTCATCATTAAATAATTTTCCAGTGCTAGAATAATTAGAGAAAGTTATTCAAAAACTGATTTCTGAAAGCAGTGTAGTGTATGTTTTGTATATGCAAGATTTTACTTATTAAATGTCTTGTGTATATCCTCTGTGAGAACTTAATTCAATTTTTAGAAAATTTAATCATTCTTAAATAATTAAAAGCCTACTTATTAGAAGGAAATATTGTAATCAAAGTTTTGTTTATAAATTTTAAGAGTTGTTTTGATATTTTAAAAGTTTTGATTAGAAATTGAAATAAGAATCATTGATTAAAATATTAATATGTATGCTTACGCCTATAAGAAATAGTGATATATTTTTATAAACTTCTAATGAGCATGATTCAAAATGTGTGTTTTTTTCCCTTTATTTAGGTCCCAGCCCTATGTATGCAAAGAAGAAATCATTTACTGATATATGAAATTTTGCTGCCCAAATGTGAGCGCCTGAAATTTTAAATAATGTATCAATTTAAATAATGTGTATTATATATTATACAGTCATTTGAAATTTATATCAAATTGCTGAATTCTGTATGAAGTTTTTAAATTAAAAAGTAAACAATTATTTTATTATAGCATATAATTCTAGAATGCTCACTTAATGCTCACTTTTAGAATGCTCATCATTAAATAATTTTCCAGTGCAAGAATAATTAGAGAAAGTTATTCAAAAACTGATTTCTGAAAGCAGTGTAGTGTATGTTTTGTATATGCAAGATTTTACTTATTAAAAGTCTTGTGTATATCCTCTGTGAGAACTTAATTCAATTTTTAGAAAATTTAATCATTCTTAAATAATTAAAAGCCTACTTATTGGAAGGAAATATTGTAATCAAAGTTTTGTTTATAAATTTTAAGAGCTGTTTGATATTTTAAAAGTTTTGATTAGAAATTGAAATATGAATCATTGATTAAAATATTAATATATATGCTTACGCCTATAAGAAATAGTGATATATTTTTATAAACTTCTAATGAGCATGATTCAAAATGTGTGTTTTTTTCCCTTTATTTAGGTCCCAGCCCTATGTATGCAAAGAAGAAATCATTTACTGATATATGAAATTTTGCTGCCCAAATGTGAGCGCCTGAAATTTTAAATAATGTATCAATTTAAATAATGTGTAATATATATTATACAGTCATTTGAAATTTATTTCAAATTGCTGAATTCTGTATGAAGTTTTTAAATTAAAAAGTAAACAATTATTTTATTATAGCATATAATTCTAGAATGCTCACTTAATGCTCACTTTTAGAATGCTCATCATTAAATAATTTTCCAGTGCTAGAATAATTAGAGAAAGTTATTCAAAAACTGATTTCTGAAAGCAGTGTAGTGTATGTTTTGTATATGCAAGATTTTACTTATTAAAAGTCTTGTGTATATCCTCTTTGAGAACTTAATTCAATTTTTAGAAAATTTAATCATTCTTAAATAATTAAAAGCCTACTTATTGGAAGGAAATATTGTAATCAAAGTTTTGTTTATAAATTTTAAGAGTTGTTTTGATATTTTAAAAGTTTTGATTAGAAATTGAAATATGAATCATTGATTAAAATATTAATATATATGCTTACGCCTATAAGAAATAGTGATATATTTTTATAAACTTCTAATGAGCATGATTCAAAATGTGTGTTTTTTTCCCTTTATTTAGGTCCCAGCCCTATGTATGCAAAGAAGAAATCATTTACTGATATATGAAATTTTGCTGCCCAAATGTGAGCGCCTGAAATTTTAAATAATGTATCAATTTAAATAATGTGTAATATATATTATACAGTCATTTGAAATTTATTTCAAATTGCTGAATTCTGTATGAAGTTTTTAAATTAAAAAGTAAACAATTATTTTATTATAGCATATAATTCTAGAATGCTCACTTAATGCTCACTTTTAGAATGCTCATCATTAAATAATTTTCCAGTGCTAGAATAATTAGAGAAAGTTATTCAAAAACTGATTTCTGAAAGCAGTGTAGTGTATGTTTTGTATATGCAAGATTTTACTTATTAAAAGTCTTGTGTATATCCTCTGTGAGAACTTAATTCAATTTTTAGAAAATTTAATCATTCTTAAATAAGTAAAAGCCTACTTATTGGAAGGAAATATTGTAATCAAAGTTTTGTTTATAAATTTTAAGAGTTGTTTTGATATTTTAAAAGTTTTGATTAGAAATTGAAATAAGAATCATTGATTAAAATATTAATATGTATGCTTACGCCTATAAGAAATAGTGATATATTTTTATAAACTTCTAATGAGCATGATTCAAAATGTGTGTTTTTTTCCCTTTATTTAGGTCCCAGCCCTATGTATGCAAAGAAGAAATCATTTACTGATATATGAAATTTTGCTGCCCAAATGTGAGCGCCTGAAATTTTAAATAATGTATCAATTTAAATAATGTGTAATATATATTATACAGTCATTTGAAATTTATATCAAATTGCTGAATTCTGTATGAAGTTTTTAAATTAAAAAGTAAACAGTTATTTTATTATAGCATATAATTCTAGAATGCTCACTTAATGCTCACTTTTAGAATGCTCATCATTAAATAATTTTCCAGTGCTAGAATAATTAGAGAAAGTTATTCAAAAACTTATTTCTGAAAGCAGTGTAGTGTATGTTTTGTATATGCAAGATTTTACTTATTAAAAGTCTTGTGTATATCCTCTGTGAGAACTTAATTCAATTTTTAGAAAATTTAATCATTCTTAAATAATTAAAAGCCTACTTATTGGAAGGAAATATTGTAATCAAAGTTTTGTTTATAAATTTTAAGAGTTGTTTTGATATTTTAAAAGTTTTGATTAGAAATTGAAATATGAATCATTGATTAAAATATTAATATATATGCTTACGCCTATAAGAAATAGTGATATATTTTTATAAACTTCTAATGAGCATGATTCAAAATGTGTGTTTTTTTCCCTTTATTTAGGTCCCAGCCCTATGTATGCAAAGAAGAAATCATTTACTGATATATGAAATTTTGCTGCCCAAATGTGAGCGCTTGAAATTTTAAATAATGTATCAATTTAAATAATGTGTGATATATATTATACAGTCATTTGAAATTTATTTCAAATTGCTGAATTCTGTATGAAGTTTTTTAAATTAAAAAGTAAACAATTATTTTATTATAGCATATAATTCTAGAATGCTCACTTAAGAATGCTCACTTAATGCTCACTTTTAGAAAGCTCATCATTAAATAATTTTCCAGTGCTAGAATAATTAGAGAAAGTTATTCAAAAACTGATTTCTGAAAGCAGTGTAGTGTATGTTTTGTATATGCAAGATTTTACTTATTAAAAGTCTTGTGTATATCCTCTGTGAGAACTTAATTCAATTTTTAGAAAATTTAATCATTCTTAAATAATTAAAAGCCTACTTATTGGAAGGAAATATTGTAATCAAAGTTTTGTTTATAAGTTTTAAGAGTTGTTTGATATTTTAAAATTTTGATTAGAAATTGAAATATGAATCATTGATTAAAATATTAATATATATGCTTACGCCTATAAGAAATAGTGATATATTTTTATAAACTTCTAATGAGCATGATTCAAAATGTGTGTTTTTTTCCCATTTATTTAGGTCCCAGCCCTATGTATGCAAAGAAGAAATCATTTACTGATATATGAAATTTTGCTGCCCAAATGTGAGCGCCTGAAATTTTAAATAATGTGTGATATATATTATACAGTCATTTGAAATTTATTTCAAATTGCTAAATTCTGTATGAAGTTTTTAAATTAAAAAGTAAACAATTATTTTATTATAGCATATAATTCTAGAATGCTCACTTAATGCTCACTTTTAGAATGCTCATCATTAAATAATTTTCCAGTGCTAGAATAATTAGAGAAAGTTATTGAAAAACTGATTTCTGAAAGCAGTGTAGTGTATGTTTTGTATATGCAAGATTTTACTTATTAAAAGTCTTGTGTATATCCTCTGTGAGAACTTAATTCAATTTTTAGAAAATTTAATCATTCTTAAATAATTAAAAGCCTACTTATTGGAAGGAAATATTGTAATCAAAGTTTTGTTTATAAATTTTAAGAGTTGTTTTGATATTTTAAAAGTTTTGATTAGAAATTGAAATATGAATCATTGATTAAAATATTAATATATATGCTTACGCCTATAAGAAATAGTGATATATTTTTATAAACTTCTAATGAGCATGATTCAAAATGTGTGTTTTTTTCCCTTTATTTAGGTCCCAGCCCTATCTATGCAAAGAAGAAATCATTTACTGATATATGAAATTTTGCTGCCCAAATGTGAGTGCCTGAAATTTTAAATAATGTATCAATTTAAATAATGTGTAATATATATTATACAGTCATTTGAAATTTATTTTAAATTGCTGAATTCTGTATGAAGTTTTTAAATTAAAAAGTAAACAATTATTTTATTATAGCATATAATTCTAGAATGCTCACTTAATGCTCACTTTTAGAATGCTCATCATTAAATAATTTTCCAGTGCTAGAATAATTAGAGAAAGTTATTCAAAAACTGATTTCTGAAAGCAGTGTAGTGTATGTTTTGTATATGCAAGATTTTACTTATTAAATGTCTTGTGTATATCCTCTGTGAGAACTTAATTCAATTTTTAGAAAATTTAATCATTCTTAAATAATTAAAAGCCTACTTATTAGAAGGAAATATTGTAATCAAAGTTTTGTTTATAAATTTTAAGAGTTGTTTTGATATTTTAAAAGTTTTGATTAGAAATTGAAATATGAATCATTGATTAAAATATTAATATATATGCTTACGCCTATAAGAAATAGTGATATATTTTTATAAACTTCTAATGAGCATGATTCAAAATGTGTGTTTTTTTCCCTTTATTTAGGTCCCAGCCCTATGTATGCAAAGAAGAAATCATTTACTGATATATGAAATTTTGCTGCCCAAATGTGAGCGCCTGAAATTTTAAATAATGTATCAATTTAAATAATGTGTAATATATATTATACAGTCATTTGAAATTTATTTCAAATTGCTGAATTCTGTATGAAGTTTTTAAATTAAAAAGTAAACAATTATTTTATTATAGCATATAATTCTAGAATGCTCACTTAATGCTCACTTTTAGAATGCTCATCATTAAATAATTTTCCAGTGCTAGAATAATTAGAGAAAGTTATTCAAAAACTGATTTCTGAAAGCAGTGTAGTGTATGTTTTGTATATGCAAGATTTTACTTATTAAAAGTCTTGTGTATATCCTCTGTGAGAACTTAATTCAATTTTTAGAAAATTTAATCATTCTTAAATAAGTAAAAGCCTACTTATTGGAAGGAAATATTGTAATCAAAGTTTTGTTTATAAATTTTAAGAGTTGTTTTGATATTTTAAAAGTTTTGATTAGAAATTGAAATAAGAATCATTGATTAAAATATTAATATGTATGCTTACGCCTATAAGAAATAGTGATATATTTTTATAAACTTCTAATGAGCATGATTCAAAATGTGTGTTTTTTTCCCTTTATTTAGGTCCCAGCCCTATGTATGCAAAGAAGAAATCATTTACTGATATATGAAATTTTGCTGCCCAAATGTGAGCGCCTGAAATTTTAAATAATGTATCAATTTAAATAATGTGTAATATATATTATACAGTCATTTGAAATTTATATCAAATTGCTGAATTCTGTATGAAGTTTTTAAATTAAAAAGTAAACAGTTATTTTATTATAGCATATAATTCTAGAATGCTCACTTAATGCTCACTTTTAGAATGCTCATCATTAAATAATTTTCCAGTGCTAGAATAATTAGAGAAAGTTATTCAAAAACTTATTTCTGAAAGCAGTGTAGTGTATGTTTTGTATATGCAAGATTTTACTTATTAAAAGTCTTGTGTATATCCTCTGTGAGAACTTAATTCAATTTTTAGAAAATTTAATCATTCTTAAATAATTAAAAGCCTACTTATTGGAAGGAAATATTGTAATCAAAGTTTTGTTTATAAATTTTAAGAGTTGTTTTGATATTTTAAAAGTTTTGATTAGAAATTGAAATATGAATCATTGATTAAAATATTAATATATATGCTTACGCCTATAAGAAATAGTGATATATTTTTATAAACTTCTAATGAGCATGATTCAAAATGTGTGTTTTTTTCCCTTTATTTAGGTCCCAGCCCTATGTATGCAAAGAAGAAATCATTTACTGATATATGAAATTTTGCTGCCCAAATGTGAGCGCTTGAAATTTTAAATAATGTATCAATTTAAATAATGTGTGATATATATTATACAGTCATTTGAAATTTATTTCAAATTGCTGAATTCTGTATGAAGTTTTTTAAATTAAAAAGTGAACAATTATTTTATTATAGCATATAATTCTAGAATGCTCACTTAAGAATGCTCACTTAATGCTCACTTTTAGAATGCTCATCATTAAATAATTTTCCAGTGCTAGAATAATTAGAGAAAGTTATTCAAAAACTGATTTCTGAAAGCAGTGTAGTGTATGTTTTGTATATGCAAGATTTTACTTATTAAAAGTCTTGTGTATATCCTCTGTGAGAACTTAATTCAATATTTAGAAAATTTAATCATTCTTAAATAATTAAAAGCCTACTTATTGGAAGGAAATATTGTAATCAAAGTTTTGTTTATAAATTTTAAGAGTTGTTTGATATTTTAAAATTTTGATTAGAAATTGAAATATGAATCATTGATTAAAATATTAATATATATGCTTACGCCTATAAGAAATAGTGATATATTTTTATAAACTTCTAATGAGCATGATTCAAAATGTGTGTTTTTTTCCCATTTATTTAGGTCCCAGCCCTATGTATGCAAAGAAGAAATCATTTACTGATATATGAAATTTTGCTGCCCAAATGTGAGCGCCTGAAATTTTAAATAATGTGTGATATATATTATACAGTCATTTGAAATTTATTTCAAATTGCTAAATTCTGTATGAAGTTTTTAAATTAAAAAGTAAACAATTATTTTATTATAGCATATAATTCTAGAATGCTCACTTAATGCTCACTTTTAGAATGCTCATCATTAAATAATTTTCCAGTGCTAGAATAATTAGAGAAAGTTATTGAAAAACTGATTTCTGAAAGCAGTGTAGTGTATGTTTTGTATATGCAAGATTTTACTTATTAAAAGTCTTGTGTATATCCTCTGTGAGAACTTAATTCAATTTTTAGAAAATTTAATCATTCTTAAATAATTAAAAGCCTACTTATTGGAAGGAAATATTGTAATCAAAGTTTTGTTTATAAATTTTAAGAGTTGTTTGATATTTTAAAATTTTGATTAGAAATTGAAATATGAATCATTGATTAAAATATTAATATATATGCTTACGCCTATAAGAAATAGTGATATATTTTTATAAACTTCTAATGAGCATGATTCAAAATGTGTGTTTTTTTCCCTTTATTTAGGTCCCAGCCCTATGTATGCAAAGAAGAAATCATTTACTGATATATGAAATTTTGCTGCCCAAATGTGAGCGCCTGAAATTTTAAATAATGTGTGATATATATTATACAGTCATTTGAAATTTATTTCAAATTGCTAAATTCTGTATGAAGTTTTTAAATTAAAAAGTAAACAATTATTTTATTATAGCATATAATTCTAGAATGCTCACTTAATGCTCACTTTTAGAATGCTCATCATTAAATAATTTTCCAGTGCTAGAATAATTAGAGAAAGTTATTGAAAAACTGATTTCTGAAAGCAGTGTAGTGTATGTTTTGTATATGCAAGATTTTACTTATTAAAAGTCTTGTGTATATCCTCTGTGAGAACTTAATTCAATTTTTAGAAAATTTAATCATTCTTAAATAATTAAAAGCCTACTTATTGGAAGGAAATATTGTAATCAAAGTTTTGTTTATAAATTTTAAGAGTTGTTTTGATATTTTAAAAGTTTTGATTAGAAATTGAAATATGAATCATTGATTAAAATATTAATATATATGCTTACGCCTATAAGAAATAGTGATATATTTTTATAAACTTCTAATGAGCATGATTCAAAATGTGTGTTTTTTTCCCTTTATTTAGGTCCCAGCCCTATGTATGCAAAGAAGAAATCATTTACTGATATATGAAATTTTGCTGCCCAAATGTGAGCGCCTGAAATTTTAAATAATGTATCAATTTAAATAATGTGTAATATATATTATACAGTCATTTGAAATTTATTTCAAATTGCTGAATTCTGTATGAAGTTTTTAAATTAAAAAGTAAACAATTATTTTATTATAGCATATAATTCTAGAATGCTCACTTAATGCTCACTTTTAGAATGCTCATCATTAAATAATTTTCCAGTGCTAGAATAATTAGAGAAAGTTATTCAAAAACTGATTTCTGAAAGCAGTGTAGTGTATGTTTTGTATATGCAAGATTTTACTTATTAAAAGTCTTGTGTATATCCTCTGTGAGAACTTAATTCAATTTTTAGAAAATTTAATCATTCTTAAATAATTAAAAGCCTACTTATTGGAAGGAAATATTGTAATCAAAGTTTTGTTTATAAATTTTAAGAGTTGTTTTGATATTTTAAAAGTTTTGATTAGAAATTGAAATATGAATCATTGATTAAAATATTAATATATATGCTTACGCCTATAAGAAATAGTGATATATTTTTATAAACTTCTAATGAGCATGATTCAAAATGTGTGTTTTTCCCCTTTATTTAGGTCCCAGCCCTATGTATGCAAAGAAGAAATCATTTACTGATATATGAAATTTTGCTGCCCAAATGTGAGCGCCTGAAATTTTAAATAATGTATCAATTTAAATAATGTGTGATATATATTATAAAGTCATTTGAATTTTATTTCAAATTGCTGAATTCTGTATGAAGTTTTTAAATTAAAAAGTAAACAATTATTTTATTATAGCATATAATTCTAGAATGCTCACTTAATGCTCACTTTTAGAATGCTCATCATTAAATAATTTTCCAGTGCTAGAATAATTAGAGAAAGTTATTCAAAAACTGATTTCTGAAAGCAGTGTAGTGTATGTTTTGTATATGCAAGATTTTACTTATTAAAAGTCTTGTGTATATCCTCTGTGAGAACTTAATTCAATTTTTAGAAAATTTAATCATTCTTAAATAATTAAAAGCCTACTTATTGGAAGGAAATATTGTAATCAAAGTTTTGTTTATAAATTTTAAGAGTTGTTTGATATTTTAAAATTTTGTTTAGAAATTGAAATATGAATCATTGATTAAAATATTAATATATATGCTTACGCCTATAAGAAATAGTGATATATTTTTATAAACTTCTAATGAGCATGATTCAAAATGTGTGTTCTTTTCCCTTTATTTAGGTCCCAGCCCTATGTATGCAAAGAAGAAATCATTTACTGATATATGAAATTTTGCTGCCCAAATGTGAGCGCCTGAAATTTTAAATAATGTGTGATATATATTATACAGTCATTTGAAATTTATTTCAAATTGCTAAATTCTGTATGAAGTTTTTAAATTAAAAAGTAAACAATTATTTTATTATAGCATATAATTCTAGAATGCTCACTTAATGCTCACTTTTAGAATGCTCATCATTAAATAATTTTCCAGTGCTAGAATAATTAGAGAAAGTTATTGAAAAACTGATTTCTGAAAGCAGTGTAGTGTATGTTTTGTATATGCAAGATTTTACTTATTAAAAGTCTTGTGTATATCCTCTGTGAGAACTTAATTCAATTTTTAGAAAATTTAATCATTCTTAAATAATTAAAAGCCTACTTATTGGAAGGAAATATTGTAATCAAAGTTTTGTTTATAAATTTTAAGAGTTGTTTTGATATTTTAAAAGTTTTGATTAGAAATTGAAATATGAATCATTGATTAAAATATTAATATATATGCTTACGCCTATAAGAAATAGTGATATATTTTTATAAACTTCTAATGAGCATGATTCAAAATGTGTGTTTTTTTCCCTTTATTTAGGTCCCAGCCCTATGTATGCAAAGAAGAAATCATTTACTGATATATGAAATTTTGCTGCCCAAATGTGAGCGCCTGAAATTTTAAATAATGTATCAATTTAAATAATGTGTAATATATATTATACAGTCATTTGAAATTTATTTCAAACTGCTGAATTCTGTATGAAGTTTTTAAATTAAAAAGTAAACAATTATTTTATTATAGCATATAATTCTAGAATGCTCACTTAATGCTCACTTTTAGAATGCTCATCATTAAATAATTTTCCAGTGCTAGAATAATTAGAGAAAGTTATTCAAAAACTGATTTCTGAAAGCAGTGTAGTGTATATTTTGTATATGCAAGATTTTACTTATTAAAAGTCTTGTGTATATCCTCTGTGAGAACATAATTCAATTTTTAGAAAATTTAATCATTCTTAAATAATTAAAAGCCTACTTATTGGAAGGAAATATTGTAATCAAAGTTTTGTTTATAAATTTTAAGAGTTGTTTGATATTTTAAAATTTTGATTAGAAATTGAAATATGAATCATTGATTAAAATATTAATATATATGCTTACGCCTATAAGAAATAGTGATATATTTTTATAAACTTCTAATGAGCATGATTCAAAATGTGTGTTTTTTTCCCTTTATTTAGGTCCCAGCCCTATGTATGCAAAGAAGAAATCATTTACTGATATATGAAATTTTGCTGCCCAAATGTGAGCGCCTGAAATTTTAAATAATGTGTGATATATATTATACAGTCATTTGAAATTTATTTCAAATTGCTAAATTCTGTATGAAGTTTTTAAATTAAAAAGTAAACAATTATTTTATTATAGCATATAATTCTAGAATGCTCACTTAATGCTCACTTTTAGAATGCTCATCATTAAATAATTTTCCAGTGCTAGAATAATTAGAGAAAGTTATTGAAAAACTGATTTCTGAAAGCAGTGTAGTGTATGTTTTGTATATGCAAGATTTTACTTATTAAACGTCTTGTGTATATCCTCTGTGAGAACTTAATTCAATTTTTAGAAAATTTAATCATTCTTAAATAATTAAAAGCCTACTTATTGGAAGGAAATATTGTAATCAAAGTTTTGTTTATAAATTTTAAGAGTTGTTTTGATATTTTAAAAGTTTTGATTAGAAATTGAAATATGAATCATTGATTAAAATATTAATATATATGCTTACGCCTATAAGAAATAGTGATATATTTTTATAAACTTCTAATGAGCATGATTCAAAATGTGTGTTTTTTTCCCTTTATTTAGGTCCCAGCCCTATGTATGCAAAGAAGAAATCATTTACTGATATATGAAATTTTGCTGCCCAAATGTGAGCGCCTGAAATTTTAAATAATGTATCAATTTAAATAATGTGTAATATATATTATACAGTCATTTGAAATTTATTTCAAATTGCTGAATTCTGTATGAAGTTTTTAAATTAAAAAGTAAACAAATTTTTTATTATAGCATATAATTCTAGAATGCTCACTTAATGCTCACTTTTAGAATGCTCATCATTAAATAATTTTCCAGTGCTAGAATAATTAGAGAAAGTTATTCAAAAACTGATTTCTGAAAGCAGTGTAGTGTATGTTTTGTATATGCAAGATTTTACTTATTAAAAGTCTTGTGTATATCCTCTGTGAGAACTTAATTCAATTTTTAGAAAATTTAATCATTCTTAAATAATTAAAAGCCTACTTATTGGAAGGAAATATTGTAATCAAAGTTTTGTTTATAAATTTTAAGAGTTGTTTTGATATTTTAAAAGTTTTGATTAGAAATTGAAATATGAATCATTGATTAAAATATTAATATATATGCTTACGCCTATAAGAAATAGTGATATATTTTTATAAACTTCTAATGAGCATGATTCAAAATGTGTGTTTTTTTCCCTTTATTTAGGTCCCAGCCCTATGTATGCAAAGAAGAAATCATTTACTGATATATGAAATTTTGCTGCCCAAATGTGAGCGGCTGAAATTTTAAATAATGTGTGATATATATTATACAGTCATTTGAAATTTATTTCAAATTGCTAAATTCTGTATGAAGTTTTTAAATTAAAAAGTAAACAATTATTTTATTATAGCATATAATTCTAGAATGCTCACTTAATGCTCACTTTTAGAATGCTCATCATTAAATAATTTTCCAGTGCTAGAATAATTAGAGAAAGTTATTCAAAAACTGATTTCTGAAAGCAGTGTAGTGTATGTTTTGTATATGCAAGATTTTACTTATTAAAAGTCTTGTGTATATCCTCTGTGAGAACTTAATTCAATTTTTAGAAAATTTAATCATTCTTAAATAATTAAAAGCCTACTTATTGGAAGGAAATATTGTAATCAAAGTTTTGTTTATAAATTTTAAGAGTTGTTTTGATATTTTAAAAGTTTTGATTAGAAATTGAAATATGAATCATTGATTAAAATATTAATATATATGCTTACGCCTATAAGAAATAGTGATATATTTTTATAAACTTCTAATGAGCATGATTCAAAATGTGTGTTTTTTCCCCTTTATTTAGGTCCCAGCCCTATGTATGCAAAGAAGAAATCATTTACTGATATATGAAATTTTGCTGCCCAAATGTGAGCGCCTGAAATTTTAAATAATGTATCAATTTAAATAATGTGTGATATATATTATACAGTCATTTGAAATTTATTTCAAATTGCTGAATTCTGTATGAAGTTTTTAAATTAAAAAGTAAACAATTATTTTATTATAGCATATAATTCTAGAATGCTCACTTAATGCTCACTTTTAGAATGCTCATCATTAAATAATTTTCCAGTGCTAGAATAATTAGAGAAAGATATTCAAAAACTGATTTCTGAAAGCAGTGTAGTGTATGTTTTGTATATGCAAGATTTTACTTATTAAAAGTCTTGTGTATATCCTCTGTGAGAACTTAATTCAATTTTTAGAAAATTTAATCATTCTTAAATAATTAAAAGCCTACTTATTGGAAGGAAATATTGTAATCAAAGTTTTGTTTATAAATTTTAAGAGCTGTTTGATATTTTAAAATTTTGATTAGAAATTGAATTATGAATCATTGATTAAAATATTAATATATATGCTTACGCCTATAAGAAATAGTGATATATTTTTATAAACTTCTAATGAGCATGATTCAAAATGTGTGTTTTTTTCCCTTTATTTAGGTCCCAGCCCTATGTATGCAAAGAAGAAATCATTTACTGATATATGAAATTTTGCTGCCCAAATGTGAGCGCCTGAAATTTTAAATAATGTATCAATTTAAATAATGTGTAATATATATTATACAGTCATTTGAAATTTATTTCAAATTGCTGAATTCTGTATGAAGTTTTTAAATTAAAAAGTAAACAATTATTTTATTATAGCATATAATTCTAGAATGCTCACTTAATGCTCACTTTTAGAATGCTCATCATTAAATAATTTTCCAGTGCTAGAATAATTAGAGAAAGTTATTCAAAAACTGATTTCTGAAAGCAGTGTAGTGTATGTTTTGTATATGCAAGATTTTACTTATTAAAAGTCTTGTGTATATCCTCTGTGAGAACTTAATTCAATTTTTAGAAAATTTAATCATTCTTAAATAATTAAAAGCCTACTTATTGGAAGGAAATATTGTAATCAAAGTTTTGTTCATAAATTTTAAGAGTTGTTTTGATATTTTAAAAGTTTTGATTAGAAATTGAAATATGAATCATTGATTAAAATATTAATATATATGCTTACGCCTATAAGAAATAGTGATATATTTTTATAAACTTCTAATGAGCATGATTCAAAATGTGTGTTTTTTTCCCTTTATTTAGGTCCCAGCCCTATGTATGCAAAGAAGAAATCATTTACTGATATATGAAATTTTGCTGCCCAAATGTGAGCGCCTGAAATTTTAAATAATGTATCAATTTAAATAATGTGTGATATATATTATACAGTCATTTGAAATTTATTTCAAATTGCTGAATTCTGTATGAAGTTTTTAAATTAAAAAGTAAACAATTATTTTATTATAGCATATAATTCTAGAATGCTCCCTTAATGCTCACTTTTAGAATGCTCATCATTAAATAATTTTCCAGTGCTAGAATAATTAGAGAAAGGTATTCAAAAACTGATTTCTGAAAGCAGTGTAGTGTATGTTTTGTATATGCAAGATTTTACTTATTAAAAGTCTTGTGTATATCCTCTGTGAGAACTTAATTCAATTTTTAGAAAATTTAATCATTCTTAAATAATTAAAAGCCTACTTATTGGAAGGAAATATTGTAATCAAAGTTTTGTTTATAAATTTTAAGAGCTGTTTGATATTTTAAAATTTTGATTAGAAATTGAATTATGAATCATTGATTAAAATATTAATATATATGCTTACGCCTATAAGAAATAGTGATATATTTTTATAAACTTCTAATGAGCATGATTCAAAATGTGTGTTTTTTTCCCTTTATTTAGGTCCCAGCCCTATGTATGCAAAGAAGAAATCATTTACTGATATATGAAATTTTGCTGCCCAAATGTGAGCGCCTGAAATTTTAAATAATGTATCAATTTAAATAATGTGTAATATATATTATACAGTCATTTGAAATTTATTTCAAATTGCTGAATTCTGTATGAAGTTTTTAAATTAAAAAGTAAACAATTATTTTATTATAGCATATAATTCTAGAATGCTCACTTAATGCTCACTTTTAGAATGCTCATCATTAAATAATTTTCCAGTGCTAGAATAATTAGAGAAAGTTATTCAAAAACTGATTTCTGAAAGCAGTGTAGTGTATGTTTTGTATATGCAAGATTTTACTTATTAAAAGTCTTGTGTATATCCTCTGTGAGAACTTAATTCAATTTTTAGAAAATTTAATCATTCTTAAATAATTAAAAGCCTACTTATTGGAAGGAAATATTGTAATCAATGTTTTGTTTATAAATTTCAAGTGTTGTTTGATATTTTAAAATTTTGTTTAGAATTTGAAATATGAATCATTGATTAAAATATTAATATATAATATAAGAAAGAAGAAGATATAAGAAATAGTGATATATTTTTATAAACTTCTAATGAGCATGATTCAAAATGTGTGTTTTTTTCCCTTTATTTAGGTCCCAGCCCTATGTATGCAAAGAAGAAATCATTTACTGATATATGAAATTTTGCTGCCCAAATGTGAGCGCCTGAAATTTTAAATAATGTGTGATATATATTATACAGTCATTTGAAATTTATTTCAAATTGCTAAATTCTGTATGAAGTTTTTAAATTAAAAAGTAAACAATTATTTTATTATAGCATATAATTCTAGAATGCTCACTTAATGCTCACTTTTAGAATGCTCATCATTAAATAATTTTCCAGTGCTAGAATAATTAGAGAAAGTTATTCAAAAACTGATTTCTGAAAGCAGTGTAGTGTATGTTTTGTATATGCAAGATTTTACTTATTAAAAGTCTTGTGTATATCCTCTGTGAGAACTTAATTCAATTTTTAGAAAATTTAATCATTCTTAAATAATTAAAAGCCTACTTATTGGAAGGAAATATTGTAATCAAAGTTTTGTTTATAAATTTTAAGAGTTGTTTTGATATTTTAAAAGTTTTGATTAGAAATTGAAATATGAATCATTGATTAAAATATTAATATATATGCTTACGCCTATAAGAAATAGTGATATATTTTTATAAACTTCTAATGAGCATGATTCAAAATGTGTGTTTTTTCCCCTTTATTTAGGTCCCAGCCCTATGTATGCAAAGAAGAAATCATTTACTGATATATGAAATTTTGCTGCCCAAATGTGAGCGCCTGAAATTTTAAATAATGTATCAATTTAAATAATGTGTGATATATATTATACAGTCATTTGAAATTTATTTCAAATTGCTGAATTCTGTATGAAGTTTTTAAATTAAAAAGTAAACAATTATTTTATTATAGCATATAATTCTAGAATGCTCACTTAATGCTCACTTTTAGAATGCTCATCATTAAATAATTTTCCAGTGCTAGAATAATTAGAGAAAGTTATTCAAAAACTGATTTCTGAAAGCAGTGTAGTGTATGTTTTGTATATGCAAGATTTTACTTATTAAAAGTCTTGTGTATATCCTCTGTGAGAACTTAATTCAATTTTTAGAAAATTTAATCATTCTTAAATAATTAAAAGCCTACTTATTGGAAGGAAATATTGTAATCAAAGTTTTGTTCATAAATTTTAAGAGTTGTTTTGATATTTTAAAAGTTTTGATTAGAAATTGAAATATGAATCATTGATTAAAATATTAATATATATGCTTACGCCTCTAAGAAATAGTGATATATTTTTATAAACTTCTAATGAGCATGATTCAAAATGTGTGTTTTTTTCCCTTTATTTAGGTCCCAGCCCTATGTATGTAAAGAAGAAATCATTTACTGATATATGAAATTTTGCTGCCCAAATGTGAGCGCCTGAAATTTTAAATAATGTATCAATTTAAATAATGTGTGATATATATTATACAGTCATTTGAAATTTATTTCAAATTGCTGAATTCTGTATGAAGTTTTTAAATTAAAAAGTAAACAATTATTTTATTATATCATATAATTCTAGAATGCTCCCTTAATGCTCACTTTTAGAATGCTCATCATTAAATAATTTTCCAGTGCTAGAATAATTAGAGAAAGATATTCAAAAACTGATTTCTGAAAGCAGTGTAGTGTATGTTTTGTATATGCAAGATTTTACTTATTAAAAGTCTTGTGTATATCCTCTGTGAGAACTTAATTCAATTTTTAGAAAATTTAATCATTCTTAAATAATTAAAAGCCTACTTATTGGAAGGAAATATTGTAATCAAAGTTTTGTTTATAAATTTTAAGAGTTGTTTGATATTTTAAAATTTTGATTAGAAATTGAAATATGAATCATTGATTAAAATATTAATATATATGCTTACGCCTATAAGAAATAGTGATATATTTTTATAAACTTCTAATGAGCATGATTCAAAATGTGTGTTTTTTTCCCTTTATTTAGGTCCCAGCCCTATGTATGCAAAGAAGAAATCATTTACTGATATATGAAATTTTGCTGCCCAAATGTGAGCGCCTGAAATTTTAAATAATGTATCAATTTAAATAATGTGTAATATATATTATACAGTCATTTGAAATTTATTTCAAATTGCTGAATTCTGTATGAAGTTTTTAAATTAAAAAGTAAACAATTATTTTATTATAGCATATAATTCTAGAATGCTCACTTAATGCTCACTTTTAGAATGCTCATCATTAAATAATTTTCCAGTGCTAGAATAATTAGAGAAAGTTATTCAAAAACTGATTTCTGAAAGCAGTGTAGTGTATGTTTTGTATATGCAAGATTTTACTTATTAAAAGTCTTGTGTATATCCTCTGTGAGAACTTAATTCAATTTTTAGAAAATTTAATCATTCTTAAATAATTAAAAGCCTACTTATTGGAAGGAAATATTGTAATCAAAGTTTTGTTTATAAATTTTAAGAGTTGTTTTGATATTTTAAAAGTTTTGATTAGAAATTGAAATATGAATCATTGATTAAAATATTAATATATATGCTTACGCCTATAAGAAATAGTGATATATTTTTATAAACTTCTAATGAGCATGATTCAAAATGTGTGTTTTTTTCCCTTTATTTAGGTCCCAGCCCTATGTATGCAAAGAAGAAATCATTTACTGATATATGAAATTTTGCTGCCCAAATGTGAGCGCCTGAAATTTTAAATAATGTGTGATATATATTATACAGTCATTTGAAATTTATTTCAAATTGCTAAATTCTGTATGAAGTTTTTAAATTAAAAAGTAAACAATTATTTTATTATAGCATATAATTCTAGAATGCTCACTTAATGCTCACTTTTAGAATGCTCATCATTAAATAATTTTCCAGTGCTAGAATAATTAGAGAAAGTTATTCAAAAACTGATTTCTGAAAGCAGTGTAGTGTATGTTTTGTATATGCAAGATTTTACTTATTAAAAGTCTTGTGTATATCCTCTGTGAGAACTTAATTCAATTTTTAGAAAATTTAATCATTCTTAAATAATTAAAAGCCTACTTATTGGAAGGAAATATTGTAATCAAAGTTTTGTTTATAAATTTTAAGAGTTGTTTTGATATTTTAAAAGTTTTGATTAGAAATTGAAATATGAATCATTGATTAAAATATTAATATATATGCTTACGCCTATAAGAAATAGTGATATATTTTTATAAACTTCTAATGAGCATGATTCAAAATGTGTGTTTTTTCCCCTTTATTTAGGTCCCAGCCCTATGTATGCAAAGAAGAAATCATTTACTGATATATGAAATTTTGCTGCCCAAATGTGAGCGCCTGAAATTTTAAATAATGTATCAATTTAAATAATGTGTGATATATATTATACAGTCATTTGAAATTTATTTCAAATTGCTGAATTCTGTATGAAGTTTTTAAATTAAAAAGTAAACAATTATTTTATTATAGCATATAATTCTAGAATGCTCCCTTAATGCTCACTTTTAGAATGCTCATCATTAAATAATTTTCCAGTGCTAGAATAATTAGAGAAAGATATTCAAAAACTGATTTCTGAAAGCAGTGTAGTGTATGTTTTGTATATGCAAGATTTTACTTATTAAAAGTCTTGTGTATATCCTCTGTGAGAACTTAATTCAATTTTTAGAAAATTTAATCATTCTTAAATAATTAAAAGCCTACTTATTGGAAGGAAATATTGTAATCAAAGTTTTGTTTATAAATTTTAAGAGTTGTTTGATATTTTAAAATTTTGATTAGAAATTGAAATATGAATCATTGATTAAAATATTAATATATATGCTTACGCCTATAAGAAATAGTGATATATTTTTATAAACTTCTAATGAGCATGATTCAAAATGTGTGTTTTTTTCCCTTTATTTAGGTCCCAGCCCTATGTATGCAAAGAAGAAATCATTTACTGATATATGAAATTTTGCTGCCCAAATGTGAGCGCCTGAAATTTTAAATAATGTATCAATTTAAATAATGTGTAATATATATTATACAGTCATTTGAAATTTATTTCAAATTGCTGAATTCTGTATGAAGTTTTTAAATTAAAAAGTAAACAATTATTTTATTATAGCATATAATTCTAGAATGCTCACTTAATGCTCACTTTTAGAATGCTCATCATTAAATAATTTTCCAGTGCTAGAATAATTAGAGAAATTTATTCAAAAACTGATTTCTGAAAGCAGTGTAGTGTATGTTTTGTATATGCAAGATTTTACTTATTAAAAGTCTTGTGTATATCCTCTGTGAGAACTTAATTCAATTTTTAGAAAATTTAATCATTCTTAAATAATTAAAAGCCTACTTATTGGAAGGAAATATTGTAATCAAAGTTTTGTTTATAAATTTTAAGTGTTGTTTGATATTTTAAAATTTTGTTTAGAAATTGAAATATGAATCATTGATTAAAATATTAATATATATGCTTACGCCTATAAGAAATAGTGATATATTTTTATAAACTTCTAATGAGCATGATTCAAAATGTGTGTTTTTTTCCCTTTATTTAGGTCCCAGCCCTATGTATGCAAAGAAGAAATCATTTACTGATATATGAAATTTTGCTGCCCAAATGTGAGCGCCTGAAATTTTAAATAATGTGTGATATATATTATACAGTCATTTGAAATTTATTTCAAATTGCTAAATTCTGTATGAAGCTTTTAAATTAAAAAGTAAACAATTATTTTATTATAGCATATAATTCTAGAATGCTCACTTAATGCTCACTTTTAGAATGCTCATCATTAAATAATTTTCCAGTGCTAGAATAATTAGAGAAAGTTATTCAAAAACTGATTTCTGAAAGCAGTGTAGTGTATGTTTTGTATATGCAAGATTTTACTTATTAAAAGTCTTGTGTATATCCTCTGTGAGAACTTAATTCAATTTTTAGAAAATTTAATCATTCTTAAATAATTAAAAGCCTACTTATTGGAAGGAAATATTGTAATCAAAGTTTTGTTTATAAATTTTAAGAGTTGTTTGATATTTTAAAATTTTGATTAGAAATTGAAATATGAATCATTGATTAAAATATTAATATATATGCTTACGCCTATAAGAAATAGTGATATATTTTTATAAACTTCTAATGAGCATGATTCAAAATGTGTGTTTTTTTCCCTTTATTTAGGTCCCAGCCCTATGTATGCAAAGAAGAAATCATTTACTGATATATGAAATTTTGCTGCCCAAATGTGAGCGCCTGAAATTTTAAATAATGTATCAATTTAAATAATGTGTGATATATATTATACAGTCATTTGAAATTTATTTCAAATTGCTGAATTCTGTATGAAGTTTTTAAATTAAAAAGTAAACAATTATTTTATTATAGCATATAATTCTAGAATGCTCGCTTAATGCTCACTTTTAGAATGCTCATCATTAAATAATTTTCCAGTGCTAGAATAATTAGAGAAAGTTATTCAAAAACTGATTTCTGAAAGCAGTGTAGTGTATGTTTTGTATATGCAAGATTTTACTTATTAAAAGTCTTGTGTATATCCTCTGTGAGAACTTAATTCAATTTTTAGAAAATTTAATCATTCTTAAATAATTAAAAGCCTACTTATTGGAAGGAAATATTGTAATCAAAGTTTTGTTCATAAATTTTAAGAGTTGTTTTGATATTTTAAAAGTTTTGATTAGAAATTGAAATATGAATCATTGATTAAAATATTAATATATATGCTTACGCCTATAAGAAATAGTGATATATTTTTATAAACTTCTAATGAGCATGATTCAAAATGTGTGTTTTTTTCCCTTTATTTAGGTCCCAGCCCTATGTATGTAAAGAAGAAATCATTTACTGATATATGAAATTTTGCTGCCCAAATGTGAGCGCCTGAAATTTTAAATAATGTATCAATTTAAATAATGTGTGATATATATTATACAGTCATTTGAAATTTATTTCAAATTGCTGAATTCTGTATGAAGTTTTTAAATTAAAAAGTAAACAATTATTTTATTATAGCATATAATTCTAGAATGCTCCCTTAATGCTCACTTTTAGAATGCTCATCATTAAATAATTTTCCAGTGCTAGAATAATTAGAGAAAGATATTCAAAAACTGATTTCTGAAAGCAGTGTAGTGTATGTTTTGTATATGCAAGATTTTACTTATTAAAAGTCTTGTGTATATCCTCTGTGAGAACTTAATTCAATTTTTAGAAAATTTAATCATTCTTAAATAATTAAAAGCCTACTTAATAGAAGGAAATATTGTAATCAAAGTTTTGTTTATATATTTTAAGAGTTGTTTGATATTTTAAAATTTTGATTAGAAATTGAAATATGAATCATTGATTAAAATATTAATATATATGCTTACGCCTATAAGAAATAGTGATATATTTTTATAAACTTCTAATGAGCATGATTCAAAATGTGTGTTTTTTTCCCTTTATTTAGGTCCCAGCCCTATGTATGCAAAGAAGAAATCATTTACTGATATATGAAATTTTGCTGCCCAAATGTGAGTGCCTGAAATTTTAAATAATGTATCAATTTAAATAATGTGTAATATATATTATACAGTCATTTGAAATTTATTTCAAATTGCTGAATTCTGTATGAAGTTTTTAAATTAAAAAGTAAACAATTATTTTATTATAGCATATAATTCTAGAATGCTCACTTAATGCTCACTTTTAGAATGCTCATCATTAAATAATTTTCCAGTGCTAGAATAATTAGAGAAAGTTATTCAAAAACTGATTTCTGAAAGCAGTGTAGTGTATGTTTTGTATATGCAAGATTTTACTTATTAAAAGTCTTGTGTATATCCTCTGTGACAACTTAATTCAATTTTTAGAAAATTTAATCATTCTTAAATAATTAAAAGCCTACTTATTGGAAGGAAATATTGTAATCAATGTTTTGTTTATAAATTTCAAGTGTTGTTTGATATTTTAAAATTTTGTTTAGAAATTGAAATATGAATCATTGATTAAAATATTAATATATATGCTTACGCCTATAAGAAATAGTGATATATTTTTATAAACTTCTAATGAGCATGATTCAAAATGTGTGTTTTTTCCCCTTTATTTAGGTCCCAGCCCTATGTATGCAAAGAAGAAATCATTTACTGATATATGAAATTTTGCTGCCCAAATGTGAGCGCCTGAAATTTTAAATAATGTGTGATATATATTATACAGTCATTTGAAATTTATTTCAAATTGCTAAATTCTGTATGAAGTTTTTAAATTAAAAAGTAAACAATTATTTTATTATAGCATATAATTCTAGAATGCTCACTTAATGCTCACTTTTAGAATGCTCATCATTAAATAATTTTCCAGTGCTAGAATAATTAGAGAAAGTTATTCAAAAACTGATTTCTGAAAGCAGTGTAGTGTATGTTTTGTATATGCAAGATTTTACTTATTAAAAGTCTTGTGTATATCCTCTGTGAGAACTTAATTCAATTTTTAGAAAATTTAATCATTCTTAAATAATTAAAAGCCTACTTATTGGAAGGAAATATTGTAATCAAAGTTTTGTTTATAAATTTTAAGAGTTGCTTTGATATTTTAAAAGTTTTGATTAGAAATTGAAATATGAATCATTGATTAAAATATTAATATATATGCTTACGCCTATAAGAAATAGTGATATATTTTTATAAACTTCTAATGAGCATGATTCAAAATGTGTGTTTTTCCCCTTTATTTAGGTCCCAGCCCTATGTATGCAAAGAAGAAATCATTTACTGATATATGAAATTTTGCTGCCCAAATGTGAGCGCCTGAAATTTTAAATAATGTATCAATTTAAATAATGTGTGATATATATTATACAGTCATTTGAAATTTATTTCAAATTGCTGAATTCTGTATGAAGTTTTTAAATTAAAAAGTAAACAATTATTTTATTATAGCATATAATTCTAGAATGCTCATTTAATGCTCACTTTTAGAATGCTCATCATTAAATAATTTTCCAGTGCTAGAATAATTAGAGAAAGTTATTCAAAAACTGATTTCTGAAAGCAGTGTAGTGTATGTTTTGTATATGCAAGATTTTACTTATTAAAAGTCTTGTGTATATCCTCTGTGAGAACTTAATTCAATTTTTAGAAAATTTAATCATTCTTAAATAATTAAAAGCCTACTTATTGGAAGGAAATATTGTAATCAAAGTTTTGTTCATAAATTTTAAGAGTTGTTTTGATATTTTAAAAGTTTTGATTAGAAATTGAAATATGAATCATTGATTAAAATATTAATATATATGCTTACGCCTATAAGAAATAGTGATATATTTTTATAAACTTCTAATGAGCATGATTCAAAATGTGTGTTTTTTTCCCTTTATTTAGGTCCCAGCCCTATGTATGCAAAGAAGAAATCATTTACTGATATATGAAATTTTGCTGCCCAAATGTGAGCGCCTGAAATTTTAAATAATGTATCAATTTAAATAATGTGTGATATATATTATACAGTCATTTGAAATTTATTTCAAATTGCTGAATTCTGTATGAAGTTTTTAAATTAAAAAGTAAACAATTATTTTATTATAGCATATAATTCTAGAATGCTCCCTTAATGCTCACTTTTAGAATGCTCATCATTAAATAATTTTCCAGTGCTAGAATAATTAGAGAAAGATATTCAAAAACTGATTTCTGAAAGCAGTGTAGTGTATGTTTTGTATATGCAAGATTTTACTTATTAAAAGTCTTGTGTATATCCTCGGTGAGAACTTAATTCAATTTTTAGAAAATTTAATCATTCTTAAATAATTAAAAGCCTACTTATTGGAAGGAAATATTGTAATCAAAGTTTTGTTTATAAATTTTAAGAGTTGTTTGATATTTTAAAATTTTGATTAGAAATTGAAATATGAATCATTGATTAAAATATTAATATATATGCTTACGCCTATAAGAAATAGTGATATATTTTTATAAACTTCTAATGAGCATGATTCAAAATGTGTGTTTTTTTCCCTTTATTTAGGTCCCAGCCCTATGTATGCAAAGAAGAAATCATTTACTGATATATGAAATTTTGCTGCCCAAATGTGAGCGCCTGAAATTTTAAATAATGTGTGATATATATTATACAGTCATTTGAAATTTATTTCAAATTGCTAAATTCTGTATGAAGTTTTTAAATTAAAAAGTAAACAATTATTTTATTATAGCATATAATTCTAGAATGCTCACTTAATGCTCACTTTTAGAATGCTCATCATTAAATAATTTTCCAGTGCTAGAATAATTAGAGAAAGTTATTCAAAAACTGATTTCTGAAAGCAGTGTAGTGTATGTTTTGTATATGCAAGATTTTACTTATTAAAAGTCTTGTGTATATCCTCTGTGAGAACTTAATTCAATTTTTAGAAAATTTAATCATTCTTAAATAATTAAAAGCCTACTTATTGGAAGGAAATATTGTAATCAAAGTTTTGTTTATAAATTTTAAGAGTTGTTTTGATATTTTAAAAGTTTTGATTAGAAATTGAAATATGAATCATTGATTAAAATATTAATATATATGCTTACGCCTATAAGAAATAGTGATATATTTTTATAAACTTCTAATGAGCATGATTCAAAATGTGTGTTTTTTCCCCTTTATTTAGGTCCCAGCCCTATGTATGCAAAGAAGAAATCATTTACTGATATATGAAATTTTGCTGCCCAAATGTGAGCGCCTGAAATTTTAAATAATGTATCAATTTAAATAATGTGTGATATATATTATACAGTCATTTGAAATTTATTTCAAATTGCTGAATTCTGTATGAAGTTTTTAAATTAAAAAGTAAACAATTATTTTATTATAGCATATAATTCTAGAATGCTCACTTAATGCTCACTTTTAGAATGCTCATCATTAAATAATTTTCCAGTGCTAGAATAATTAGAGAAAGTTATTCAAAAACTGATTTCTGAAAGCAGTGTAGTGTATGTTTTGTATATGCAAGATTTTACTTATTAAAAGTCTTGTGTATATCCTCTGTGAGAACTTAATTCAATTTTTAGAAAATTTAATCATTCTTAAATAATTAAAAGCCTACTTATTGGAAGGAAATATTGTAATCAAAGTTTTGTTCATAAATTTTAAGAGTTGTTTTGATATTTTAAAAGTTTTGATTAGAAATTGAAATATGAATCATTGATTAAAATATTAATATATATGCTTACGCCTATAAGAAATAGTGATATATTTTTATAAACTTCTAATGAGCATGATTCAAAATGTGTGTTTTTTTCCCTTTATTTAGGTCCCAGCCCTATGTATGCAAAGAAGAAATCATTTACTGATATATGAAATTTTGCTGCCCAAATGTGAGCGCCTGAAATTTTAAATAATGTATCAATTTAAATAATGTGTGATATATATTATACAGTCATTTGAAATTTATTTCAAATTGCTGAATTCTGTATGAAGTTTTTAAATTAAAAAGTAAACAATTATTTTATTATAGCATATAATTCTAGAATGCTCCCTTAATGCTCACTTTTAGAATGGTCATCATTAAATAATTTTCCAGTGCTAGAATAATTAGAGAAAGATATTCAAAAACTGATTTCTGAAAGCAGTGTAGTGTATGTTTTGTATATGCAAGATTTTACTTATTAAAAGTCTTGTGTATATCCTCTGTGAGAACTTAATTCAATTTTTAGAAAATTTAATCATTCTTAAATAATTAAAAACCTACTTATTGGAAGGAAATATTGTAATCAAAGTTTTGTTTATAAATTTTAAGAGTTGTTTGATATTTTAAAATTTTGATTAGAAATTGAAATATGAATCATTGATTAAAATATTAATATATATGCTTACGCCTATAAGAAATAGTGATATATTTTTATAAACTTCTAATGAGCATGATTCAAAATGTGTGTTTTTTTCCCTTTATTTAGGTCCCAGCCCTATGTATGCAAAGAAGAAATCATTTACTGATATATGAAATTTTGCTGCCCAAATGTGAGCGCCTGAAATTTTAAATAATGTATCAATTTAAATAATGTGTAATATATATTATACAGTCATTTGAAATTTATTTCAAATTGCTGAATTCTGTATGAAGTTTTTAAATTAAAAAGTAAACAATTATTTTATTATAGCATATAATTCTAGAATGCTCACTTAATGCTCACTTTTAGAATGCTCATCATTAAATAATTTTCCAGTGCTAGAATAATTAGAGAAATTTATTCAAAAACTGATTTCTGAAAGCAGTGTAGTGTATGTTTTGTATATGCAAGATTTTACTTATTAAAAGTCTTGTGTATATCCTCTGTGAGAACTTAATTCAATTTTTAGAAAATTTAATCATTCTTAAATAATTAAAAGCCTACTTATTGGAAGGAAATATTGTAATCAAAGTTTTGTTTATAAATTTCAAGTGTTGTTTGATATTTTAAAATTTTGTTTAGAAATTGAAATATGAATCATTGATTAAAATATTAATATATATGCTTACGCCTATAAGAAATAGTGATATATTTTTATAAACTTCTAATGAGCATGATTCAAAATGTGTGTTTTTTTCCCTTTATTTAGGTCCCAGCCCTATGTATGCAAAGAAGAAATCATTTACTGATATATGAAATTTTGCTGCCCAAATGTGAGCGCCTGAAATTTTAAATAATGTATCAATTTAAATAATGTGTGATATATATTATACAGTCATTTGAAATTTATTTCAAATTGCTGAATTCTGTATGAAGTTTTTAAATTAAAAAGTAAACAATTATTTTATTATAGCATATAATTCTAGAATGCTCACTTAATGCTCACTTTTAGAATGCTCATCATTAAATAATTTTCCAGTGCTAGAATAATTAGAGAAATTTATTCAAAAACTGATTTCTGAAAGCAGTGTAGTGTATGTTTTGTATATGCAAGATTTTACTTATTAAAAGTCTTGTGTATATCCTCTGTGACAACTTAATTCAATTTTTAGAAAATTTAATCATTCTTAAATAATTAAAAGCCTACTTATTGGAAGGAAATATTGTAATCAATGTTTTGTTTATAAATTTCAAGTGTTGTTTGATATTTTAAAATATTGTTTAGAAATTGAAATATGAATCATTGATTAAAATATTAATATATATGCTTACGCCTATAAGAAATAGTGATATATTTTTATAAACTTCTAATGAGCATGATTCAAAATGTGTGTTTTTTTCCCTTTATTTAGGTCCCAGCCCTATGTATGCAAAGAAGAAATCATTTACTGATATATGAAATTTTGCTGCCCAAATGTGAGCGCCTGAAATTTTAAATAATGTGTGATATATATTATACAGTCATTTGAAATTTATTTCAAATTGCTAAATTCTGTATGAAGTTTTTAAATTAAAAAGTAAACAATTATTTTATTATAGCATATAATTCTAGAATGCTCACTTAATGCTCACTTTTAGAATGCTCATCATTAAATAATTTTCCAGTGCTAGAATAATTAGAGAAAGTTATTCAAAAACTGATTTCTGAAAGCAGTGTAGTGTATGTTTTGTATATGCAAGATTTTACTTATTAAAAGTCTTGTGTATATCCTCTGTGAGAACTTAATTCAATTTTTAGAAAATTTAATCATTCTTAAATAATTAAAAGCCTACTTATTGGAAGGAAATATTGTAATCAAAGTTTTGTTTATAAATTTTAAGAGTTGCTTTGATATTTTAAAAGTTTTGATTAGAAATTGAAATATGAATCATTGATTAAAATATTAATATATATGCTTACGCCTATAAGAAATAGTGATATATTTTTATAAACTTCTAATGAGCATGATTCAAAATGTGTGTTTTTCCCCTTTATTTAGGTCCCAGCCCTATGTATGCAAAGAAGAAATCATTTACTGATATATGAAATTTTGCTGCCCAAATGTGAGCGCCTGAAATTTTAAATAATGTATCAATTTAAATAATGTGTGATATATATTATACAGTCATTTGAAATTTATTTCAAATTGCTGAATTCTGTATGAAGTTTTTAAATTAAAAAGTAAACAATTATTTTATTATAGCATATAATTCTAGAATGCTCATTTAATGCTCACTTTTAGAATGCTCATCATTAAATAATTTTCCAGTGCTAGAATAATTAGAGAAAGTTATTCAAAAACTGATTTCTGAAAGCAGTGTAGTGTATGTTTTGTATATGCAAGATTTTACTTATTAAAAGTCTTGTGTATATCCTCTGTGAGAACTTAATTCAATTTTTAGAAAATTTAATCATTCTTAAATAATTAAAAGCCTACTTATTGGAAGGAAATATTGTAATCAAAGTTTTGTTCATAAATTTTAAGAGTTGTTTTGATATTTTAAAAGTTTTGATTAGAAATTGAAATATGAATCATTGATTAAAATATTAATATATATGCTTACGCCTATAAGAAATAGTGATATATTTTTATAAACTTCTAATGAGCATGATTCAAAATGTGTGTTTTTTTCCCTTTATTTAGGTCCCAGCCCTATGTATGCAAAGAAGAAATCATTTACTGATATATGAAATTTTGCTGCCCAAATGTGAGCGCCTGAAATTTTAAATAATGTATCAATTTAAATAATGTGTGATATATATTATACAGTCATTTGAAATTTATTTCAAATTGCTGAATTCTGTATGAAGTTTTTAAATTAAAAAGTAAACAATTATTTTATTATAGCATATAATTCTAGAATGCTCCCTTAATGCTCACTTTTAGAATGCTCATCATTAAATAATTTTCCAGTGCTAGAATAATTAGAGAAAGATATTCAAAAACTGATTTCTGAAAGCAGTGTAGTGTATGTTTTGTATATGCAAGATTTTACTTATTAAAAGTCTTGTGTATATCCTCGGTGAGAACTTAATTCAATTTTTAGAAAATTTAATCATTCTTAAATAATTAAAAGCCTACTTATTGGAAGGAAATATTGTAATCAAAGTTTTGTTTATAAATTTTAAGAGTTGTTTGATATTTTAAAATTTTGATTAGAAATTGAAATATGAATCATTGATTAAAATATTAATATATATGCTTACGCCTATAAGAAATAGTGATATATTTTTATAAACTTCTAATGAGCATGATTCAAAATGTGTGTTTTTTTCCCTTTATTTAGGTCCCAGCCCTATGTATGCAAAGAAGAAATCATTTACTGATATATGAAATTTTGCTGCCCAAATGTGAGCGCCTGAAATTTTAAATAATGTGTGATATATATTATACAGTCATTTGAAATTTATTTCAAATTGCTAAATTCTGTATGAAGTTTTTAAATTAAAAAGTAAACAATTATTTTATTATAGCATATAATTCTAGAATGCTCACTTAATGCTCACTTTTAGAATGCTCATCATTAAATAATTTTCCAGTGCTAGAATAATTAGAGAAAGTTATTCAAAAACTGATTTCTGAAAGCAGTGTAGTGTATGTTTTGTATATGCAAGATTTTACTTATTAAAAGTCTTGTGTATATCCTCTGTGAGAACTTAATTCAATTTTTAGAAAATTTAATCATTCTTAAATAATTAAAAGCCTACTTATTGGAAGGAAATATTGTAATCAAAGTTTTGTTTATAAATTTTAAGAGTTGTTTTGATATTTTAAAAGTTTTGATTAGAAATTGAAATATGAATCATTGATTAAAATATTAATATATATGCTTACGCCTATAAGAAATAGTGATATATTTTTATAAACTTCTAATGAGCATGATTCAAAATGTGTGTTTTTTCCCCTTTATTTAGGTCCCAGCCCTATGTATGCAAAGAAGAAATCATTTACTGATATATGAAATTTTGCTGCCCAAATGTGAGCGCCTGAAATTTTAAATAATGTATCAATTTAAATAATGTGTGATATATATTATACAGTCATTTGAAATTTATTTCAAATTGCTGAATTCTGTATGAAGTTTTTAAATTAAAAAGTAAACAATTATTTTATTATAGCATATAATTCTAGAATGCTCACTTAATGCTCACTTTTAGAATGCTCATCATTAAATAATTTTCCAGTGCTAGAATAATTAGAGAAAGTTATTCAAAAACTGATTTCTGAAAGCAGTGTAGTGTATGTTTTGTATATGCAAGATTTTACTTATTAAAAGTCTTGTGTATATCCTCTGTGAGAACTTAATTCAATTTTTAGAAAATTTAATCATTCTTAAATAATTAAAAGCCTACTTATTGGAAGGAAATATTGTAATCAAAGTTTTGTTCATAAATTTTAAGAGTTGTTTTGATATTTTAAAAGTTTTGATTAGAAATTGAAATATGAATCATTGATTAAAATATTAATATATATGCTTACGCCTATAAGAAATAGTGATATATTTTTATAAACTTCTAATGAGCATGATTCAAAATGTGTGTTTTTTTCCCTTTATTTAGGTCCCAGCCCTATGTATGCAAAGAAGAAATCATTTACTGATATATGAAATTTTGCTGCCCAAATGTGAGCGCCTGAAATTTTAAATAATGTATCAATTTAAATAATGTGTGATATATATTATACAGTCATTTGAAATTTATTTCAAATTGCTGAATTCTGTATGAAGTTTTTAAATTAAAAAGTAAACAATTATTTTATTATAGCATATAATTCTAGAATGCTCCCTTAATGCTCACTTTTAGAATGCTCATCATTAAATAATTTTCCAGTGCTAGAATAATTAGAGAAAGATATTCAAAAACTGATTTCTGAAAGCAGTGTAGTGTATGTTTTGTATATGCAAGATTTTACTTATTAAAAGTCTTGTGTATATCCTCTGTGAGAACTTAATTCAATTTTTAGAAAATTTAATCATTCTTAAATAATTAAAAGCCTACTTATTGGAAGGAAATATTGTAATCAAAGTTTTGTTTATAAATTTTAAGAGTTGTTTGATATTTTAAAATTTTGATTAGAAATTGAAATATGAATCATTGATTAAAATATTAATATATATGCTTACGCCTATAAGAAATAGTGATATATTTTTATAAACTTCTAATGAGCATGATTCAAAATGTGTGTTTTTTTCCCTTTATTTAGGTCCCAGCCCTATGTATGCAAAGAAGAAATCATTTACTGATATATGAAATTTTGCTGCCCAAATGTGAGCGCCTGAAATTTTAAATAATGTATCAATTTAAATAATGTGTAATATATATTATACAGTCATTTGAAATTTATTTCAAATTGCTGAATTCTGTATGAAGTTTTTAAATTAAAAAGTAAACAATTATTTTATTATAGCATATAATTCTAGAATGCTCACTTAATGCTCACTTTTAGAATGCTCATCATTAAATAATTTTCCAGTGCTAGAATAATTAGAGAAATTTATTCAAAAACTGATTTCTGAAAGCAGTGTACTGTATGTTTTGTATATGCAAGATTTTACTTATTAAAAGTCTTGTGTATATCCTCTGTGAGAACTTAATTCAATTTTTAGAAAATTTAATCATTCTTAAATAATTAAAAGCCTACTTATTGGAAGGAAATATTGTAATCAAAGTTTTGTTTATAAATTTTAAGTGTTGTTTGATATTTTAAAATTTTGTTTAGAAATTGAAATATGAATCATTGATTAAAATATTAATATATATGCTTACGCCTATAAGAAATAGTGATATATTTTTATAAACTTCTAATGAGCATGATTCAAAATGTGTGTTTTTTTCCCTTTATTTAGGTCCCAGCCCTATGTATGCAAAGAAGAAATCATTTACTGATATATGAAATTTTGCTGCCCAAATGTGAGCGCCTGAAATTTTAAATAATGTGTGATATATATTATACAGTCATTTGAAATTTATTTCAAATTGCTAAATTCTGTATGAAGCTTTTAAATTAAAAAGTAAACAATTATTTTATTATAGCATATAATTCTAGAATGCTCCCTTAATGCTCACTTTTAGAATGCTCATCATTAAATAATTTTCCAGTGCTAGAATAATTAGAGAAAGTTATTCAAAAACTGATTTCTGAAAGCAGTGTAGTGTATGTTTTGTATATGCAAGATTTTACTTATTAAAAGTCTTGTGTATATCCTCTGTGAGAACTTAATTCAATTTTTAGAAAATTTAATCATTCTTAAATAATTAAAAGCCTACTTATTGGAAGGAAATATTGTAATCAATGTTTTGTTTATAAATTTCAAGTGTTGTTTGATATTTTAAAATTTTGTTTAGAAATTGAAATATGAATCATTGATTAAAATATTAATATATATGCTTACGCCTATAAGAAATAGTGATATATTTTTATAAACTTCTAATGAGCATGATTCAAAATGTGTGTTTTTTTCCCTTTATTTAGGTCCCAGCCCTATGTATGCAAAGAAGAAATCATTTACTGATATATGAAATTTTGCTGCCCAAATGTGAGCGCCTGAAATTTTAAATAATGTATCAATTTAAATAATGTGTGATATATATTATACAGTCATTTGAAATTTATTTCAAATTGCTGAATTCTGTATGAAGTTTTTAAATTAAAAAGTAAACAATTATTTTATTATAGCATATAATTCTAGAATGCTCATTTAATGCTCACTTTTAGAATGCTCATCATTAAATAATTTTCCAGTGCTAGAATAATTAGAGAAAGTTATTCAAAAACTGATTTCTGAAAGCAGTGTAGTGTATGTTTTGTATATGCAAGATTTTACTTATTAAAAGTCTTGTGTATATCCTCTGTGAGAACTTAATTCAATTTTTAGAAAATTTAATCATTCTTAAATAATTAAAAGCCTACTTATTGGAAGGAAATATTGTAATCAAAGTTTTGTTCATAAATTTTAAGAGTTGTTTTGATATTTTAAAAGTTTTGATTAGAAATTGAAATATGAATCATTGATTAAAATATTAATATATATGCTTACGCCTCTAAGAAATAGTGATATATTTTTATAAACTTCTAATGAGCATGATTCAAAATGTGTGTTTTTTTCCCTTTATTTAGGTCCCAGCCCTATGTATGCAAAGAAGAAATCATTTACTGATATATGAAATTTTGCTGCCCAAATGTGAGCGCCTGAAATTTTAAATAATGTATCAATTTAAATAATGTGTGATATATATTATACAGTCATTTGAAATTTATTTCAAATTGCTGAATTCTGTATGAAGTTTTTAAATTAAAAAGTAAACAATTATTTTATTATAGCATATAATTCTAGAATGCTCCCTTAATGCTCACTTTTAGAATGCTCATCATTAAATAATTTTCCAGTGCTAGAATAATTAGAGAAAGATATTCAAAAACTGATTTCTGAAAGCAGTGTAGTGTATGTTTTGTATATGCAAGATTTTACTTATTAAAAGTCTTGTGTATATCCTCGGTGAGAACTTAATTCAATTTTTAGAAAATTTAATCATTCTTAAATAATTAAAAGCCTACTTATTGGAAGGAAATATTGTAATCAAAGTTTTGTTTATAAATTTTAAGAGTTGTTTGATATTTTAAAATTTTGATTAGAAATTGAAATATGAATCATTGATTAAAATATTAATATATATGCTTACGCCTATAAGAAATAGTGATATATTTTTATAAACTTCTAATGAGCATGATTCAAAATGTGTGTTTTTTTCCCTTTATTTAGGTCCCAGCCCTATGTATGCAAAGAAGAAATCATTTACTGATATATGAAATTTTGCTGCCCAAATGTGAGCGCCTGAAATTTTAAATAATGTGTGATATATATTATACAGTCATTTGAAATTTATTTCAAATTGCTGAATTCTGTATGAAGTTTTTAAATTAAAAAGTAAACAATTATTTTATTATAGCATATAATTCTAGAATGCTCACTTAATGCTCACTTTTAGAATGCTCATCATTAAATAATTTTCCAGTGCTAGAATAATTAGAGAAAGTTATTCAAAAACTGATTTCTGAAAGCAGTGTAGTGTATGTTTTGTATATGCAAGATTTTACTTATTAAAAGTCTTGTGTATATCCTCTGTGAGAACTTAATTCAATTTTTAGAAAATTTAATCATTCTTAAATAATTAAAAGCCTACTTATTGGAAGGAAATATTGTAATCAAAGTTTTGTTTATAAATTTTAAGAGTTGTTTGATATTTTAAAATTTTGATTAGAAATTGAAATATGAATCATTGATTAAAATATTAATATATATGCTTACGCCTATAAGAAATAGTGATATATTTTTATAAACTTCTAATGAGCATGATTCAAAATGTGTGTTTTTTTCCCTTTATTCAGGTCCCAGCCCTATGTATGCAATGAAGAAATCATTTACTGATATATGAAATTTTGCTGCCCAAATGTGAGCGCCTGAAATTTTAAATAATGTGTGATATATATTATACAGTCATTTGAAATTTATTTCAAATTGCTGAATTCTGTATGAAGTTTTTAAATTAAAAAGTAAACAATTATTTTATTATAGCATATAATTCTAGAATGCTCACTTAATGCTCACTTTTAGAATGCTCATCATTAAATAATTTTCCAGTGCTAGAATAATTAGAGAAAGTTATTCAAAAACTGATTTCTGAAAGCAGTGTAGTGTATGTTTTGTATATGCAAGATTTTACTTATTAAAAGTCTTGTGTATATCCTCTGTGAGAACTTAATTCAATTTTTAGAAAATTTAATCATTCTTAAATAATTAAAAGCCTACTTATTGGAAGGAAATATTGTAATCAAAGTTTTGTTCATAAATTTTAAGAGTTGTTTTGATATTTTAAAAGTTTTGATTAGAAATTGAAATATGAATCATTGATTAAAATATTAATATATATGCTTACGCCTATAAGAAATAGTGATATATTTTTATAAACTTCTAATGAGCATGATTCAAAATGTGTGTCTTTTTCCCTTTATTTAGGTCCCAGCCCTATGTATGCAAAGAAGAAATCATTTACTGATATATGAAATTTTGCTGCCCAAATGTGAGCGCCTGAAATTTTAAATAATGTATCAATTTAAATAATGTGTGATATATATTATACAGTCATTTGAAATTTATTTCAAATTGCTGAATTCTGTATGAAGTTTTTAAATTAAAAAGTAAACAATTATTTTATTATAGCATATAATTCTAGAATGCTCCCTTAATGCTCACTTTTAGAATGCTCATCATTAAATAATTTTCCAGTGCTAGAATAATTAGAGAAAGTTATTCAAAAACTGATTTCTGAAAGCAGTGTAGTGTATGTTTTGTATATGCAAGATTTTACTTATTAAAAGTCTTGTGTATATCCTCTGTGAGAACTTAATTCAATTTTTAGAAAATTTAATCATTCTTAAATAATTAAAAGCCTACTTATTGGAAGGAAATATTGTAATCAAAGTTTTGTTTATAAATTTTAAGAGTTGTTTGATATTTTAAAATTTTGATTAGAAATTGAAATATGAATCATTGATTAAAATATTAATATATATGCTTACGCCTATAAGAAATAGTGATATATTTTTATAAACTTCTAATGAGCATGATTCAAAATGTGTGTTTTTTTCCCTTTATTCAGGTCCCAGCCCTATGTATGCAATGAAGAAATCATTTACTGATATATGAAATTTTGCTGCCCAAATGTGAGCGCCTGAAATTTTAAATAATGTGTGATATATATTATACAGTCATTTGAAATTTATTTCAAATTGCTAAATTCTGTATGAAGTTTTTAAATTAAAAAGTAAACAATTATTTTATTATAGCATATAATTCTAGAATGCTCACTTAATGCTCACTTTTAGAATGCTCATCATTAAATAATTTTCCAGTGCTAGAATAATTAGAGAAAGATATTCAAAAACTGATTTCTGAAAGCAGTGTAGTGTATGTTTTGTATATGCAAGATTTTACTTATTAAAAGTCTTGTGTATATCCTCTGTGAGAACTTAATTCAATTTTTAGAAAATTTAATCATTCTTAAATAATTAAAAGCCTACTTATTGGAAGGAAATATTGTAATCAAAGTTTTGTTCATAAATTTTAAGATTTGTTTTGATATTTTAAAAGTTTTGATTAGAAATTGAAATATGAATCATTGATTAAAATATTAATATATATGCTTACGCCTATAAGAAATAGTGATATATTTTTATAAACTTCTAATGAGCATGATTCAAAATGTGTGTTTTTTTCCCTTTATTTAGGTCCCAGCCCTATGTATGCAAAGAAGAAATCATTTACTGATATATGAAATTTTGCTGCCCAAATGTGAGCGCCTGAAATTTTAAATAATGTATCAATTTAAATAATGTGTGATATATATTATACAGTCATTTGAAATTTATTTCAAATTGCTGAATTCTGTATGAAGTTTTTAAATTAAAAAGTAAACAATTATTTTATTATAGCATATAATTCTAGAATGCTCCCTTAATGCTCACTTTTAGAATGCTCATCATTAAATAATTTTCCAGTGCTAGAATAATTAGAGAAAGATATTCAAAAACTGATTTCTGAAAGCAGTGTAGTGTATGTTTTGTATATGCAAGATTTTACTTATTAAAAGTCTTGTGTATATCCTCGGTGAGAACTTAATTAAATTTTTAGAAAATTTAATCATTCTTAAATAATTAAAAGCCTACTTATTGGAAGGAAATATTGTAATCAAAGTTTTGTTTATAAATTTTAAGAGTTGTTTGATATTTTAAAATTTTGATTAGAAATTGAAATATGAATCATTGATTAAAATATTAATATATATGCTTACGCCTATAAGAAATAGTGATATATTTTTATAAACTTCTAATGAGCATGATTCAAAATGTGTGTTTTTTTCCCTTTATTTAGGTCCCAGCCCTATGTATGCAAAGAAGAAATCATTTACTGATATATGAAATTTTGCTGCCCAAATGTGAGCGCCTGAAATTTTAAATAATGTGTGATATATATTATACAGTCATTTGAAATTTATTTCAAATTGCTGAATTCTGTATGAAGTTTTTAAATTAAAAAGTAAACAATTATTTTATTATAGCATATAATTCTAGAATGCTCACTTAATGCTCACTTTTAGAATGCTCATCATTAAATAATTTTCCAGTGCTAGAATAATTAGAGAAAGTTATTCAAAAACTGATTTCTGAAAGCAGTGTAGTGTATGTTTTGTATATGCAAGATTTTACTTATTAAAAGTCTTGTGTATATCCTCTGTGAGAACTTAATTCAATTTTTAGAAAATTTAATCATTCTTAAATAATTAAAAGCCTACTTATTGGAAGGAAATATTGTAATCAAAGTTTTGTTTATAAATTTTAAGAGTTGTTTTGATATTTTAAAAGTTTTGATTAGAAATTGAAATATGAATCATTGATTAAAATATTAATATATATGCTTACGCCTATAAGAAATAGTGATATATTTTTATAAACTTCTAATGAGCATGATTCAAAATGTGTGTTTTTTTCCCTTTATTTAGGTCCCAGCCCTATGTATGCAAAGAAGAAATCATTTACTGATATATGAAATTTTGCTGCCCAAATGTGAGCGCCTGAAATTTTAAATAATGTGTGATATATATTATACAGTCATTTGAAATTTATTTCAAATTGCTGAAATCTGTATGAAGTTTTTAAATTAAAAAGTAAACAATTATTTTATTATAGCATATAATTCTAGAATGCTCACTTAAGAATGCTCACTTAATGCTCACTTTTAGAATGCTCATCATTAAATAATTTTCCAGTGCTAGAATAATTAGAGAAAGTTATTCAAAAACTGATTTCTGAAAGCAGTGTAGTGTATGTTTTGTATATGCAAGATTTTACTTATTAAAAGTCTTGTGTATATCCTCTGTGAGAACTTAATTCAATTTTTAGAAAATTTAATCATTCTTAAATAATTAAAAGCCTACTTATTGGAAGGAAATATTGTAATCAAAGTTTTGTTCATAAATTTTAAGAGTTGTTTTGATATTTTAAAAGTTTTGATTAGAAATTGAAATATGAATCATTGATTAAAATATTAATATATATGCTTACGCCTATAAGAAATAGTGATATATTTTTATAAACTTCTAATGAGCATGATTCAAAATGTGTGTTTTTTCCCCTTTATTTAGGTCCCAGCCCTATGTATGCAAAGAAGAAATCATTTACTGATATATGAAATTTTGCTGCCCAAATGTGAGCGCCTGAAATTTTAAATAATGTATCAATTTAAATAATGTGTGATATATATTATACAGTCATTTGAAATTTATTTCAAATTGCTGAATTCTGTATGAAGTTTTTAAATTAAAAAGTAAACAATTATTTTATTATAGCATATAATTCTAGAATGCTCACTTAATGCTCACTTTTAGAATGCTCATCATTAAATAATTTTCCAGTGCTAGAATAATTAGAGAAAGTTATTCAAAAACTGATTTCTGAAAGCAGTGTAGTGTATGTTTTGTATATGCAAGATTTTACTTATTAAAAGTCTTGTGTATATCCTCTGTGAGAACTTAATTCAATTTTTAGACAATTTAATCATTCTTAAATAATTAAAAGCCTACTTATTGGAAGGAAATATTGTAATCAAAGTTTTGTTCATAAATTTTAAGAGTTGTTTTGATATTTTAAAAGATTTGATTATAAATTGAAATATGAATCATTGATTAAAATATTAATATATATGCTTACGCCTATAAGATATAGTGATATATTTTTATAAACTTCTAATGAGCATGATTCAAAATGTGTGTTTTTTTCCCTTTATTTAGGTCCCAGCCCTATGTATGCAAAGAAGAAATCATTTACTGATATATGAAATTTTGCTGCCCAAATGTGAGCGCCTGAAATTTTAAATAATGTATCAATTTAAATAATGTGTGATATATATTATACAGTCATTTGAAATTTATTTCAAATTGCTGAATTCTGTATGAAGTTTTTAAATTAAAAAGTAAACAATTATTTTATTATAGCATATAATTCTAGAATGCTCCCTTAATGCTCACTTTTAGAATGCTCATCATTAAATAATTTTCCAGTGCTAGAATAATTAGAGAAAGATATTCAAAAACTGATTTCTGAAAGCAGTGTAGTGTATGTTTTGTATATGCAAGATTTTACTTATTAAAAGTCTTGTGTATATCCTCGGTGAGAACTTAATTCAATTTTTAGAAAATTTAATCATTCTTAAATAATTAAAAGCCTACTTATTGGAAGGAAATATTGTAATCAAAGTTTTGTTTATAAATTTTAAGAGTTGTTTGATATTTTAAAATTTTGATTAGAAATTGAAATATGAATCATTGATTAAAATATTAATATATATGCTTACGCCTATAAGAAATAGTGATATATTTTTATAAACTTCTAATGAGCATGATTCAAAATGTGTGTTTTTTTCCCTTTATTTAGGTCCCAGCCCTATGTATGCAAAGAAGAAATCATTTACTGATATATGAAATTTTGCTGCCCAAATGTGAGCGCCTGAAATTTAAAATAATGTGTGATATATATTATACAGTCATTTGAAATTTATTTCAAATTGCTGAATTCTGTATGAAGTTTTTAAATTAAAAAGTAAACAATTATTTTATTATAGCATATAATTCTAGAATGCTCACTTAATGCTCACTTTTAGAATGCTCATCATTAAATAATTTTCCAGTGCTAGAATAATTAGAGAAAGTTATTCAAAAACTGATTTCTGAAAGCAGTGTAGTGTATGTTTTGTATATGCAAGATTTTACTTATTAAAAGTCTTGTGTATATCCTCTGTGAGAACTTAATTCAATTTTTAGAAAATTTAATCATTCTTAAATAATTAAAAGCCTACTTATTGGAAGGAAATATTGTAATCAAAGTTTTGTTTATAAATTTTAAGAGTTGTTTTGATATTTTAAAAGTTTTGATTAGAAATTGAAATATGAATCATTGATTAAAATATTAATATATATGCTTACGCCTATAAGAAATAGTGATATATTTTTATAAACTTCTAATGAGCATGATTCAAAATGTGTGTTTTTTTCCCTTTATTTAGGTCCCAGCCCTATGTATGCAAAGAAGAAATCATTTACTGATATATGAAATTTTGCTGCCCAAATGTGAGCGCCTGAAATTTTAAATAATGTGTGATATATATTATACAGTCATTTGAAATTTATTTCAAATTGCTGAAATCTGTATGAAGTTTTTAAATTAAAAAGTAAACAATTATTTTATTATAGCATATAATTCTAGAATGCTCACTTAAGAATGCTCACTTAATGCTCACTTTTAGAATGCTCATCATTAAATAATTTTCCAGTGCTAGAATAATTAGAGAAAGTTATTCAAAAACTGATTCCTGAAAGCAGTGTAGTGTATGTTTTGTATATGCAAGATTTTACTTATTAAAAGTCTTCTGTATATCCTCTGTGAGAACTTAATTCAATTTTTAGAAAATTTAATCATTCTTAAATAATTAAAAGCCTACTTATTGGAAGGAAATATTGTAATCAAAGTTTTGTTCATAAATTTTAAGAGTTGTTTTGATATTTTAAAAGTTTTGATTAGAAATTGAAATATGAATCTTTGTTAAAAATATTAATATATATGCTTACGCCTATAAGAAATAGTGATATATTTTTATAAACTTCTAATGAGCATGATTCAAAATGTGTGTTTTTTCCCTTTATTTAGGTCCCAGCCCTATGTATGCAAAGAAGAAATCATTTACTGATATATGAAATTTTGCTGCCCAAATGTGAGCGCCTGAAATTTTAAATAATGTATCAATTTAAATAATGTGTGATATATATTATACAGTCATTTGAAATTTATTTCAAATTGCTGAATTCTGTATGAAGTTTTTAAATTAAAATGTAAACAATTATTTTATTATAGCATATAATTCTAGAATGCTCCCTTAATGCTCACTTTTAGAATGCTCATCATTAAATAATTTTCCAGTGCTAGAATAATTAGAGAAAGATATTCAAAAACTGATTTCTGAAAGCAGTGTAGTGTATGTTTTGTATATGCAAGATTTTACTTATTAAAAGTCTTGTGTATATCCTCTGTGAGAACTTAATTCAATTTTTAGAAAATTTAATCATTCTTAAATAATTAAAAGCCTACTTATTGGAAGGAAATATTGTAATCAAAGTTTTGTTTATAAATTTTAAGAGTTGTTTGATATTTTAAAATTTTGATTAGAAATTGAAATATGAATCATTGATTAAAATATTAATATATATGCTTACGCCTATAAGAAATAGTGATATATTTTTATAAACTTCTAATGAGCATGATTCAAAATGTGTGTTTTTTTCCCTTTATTCAGGTCCCAGCCCTATGTATGCAATGAAGAAATCATTTACTGATATATGAAATTTTGCTGCCCAAATGTGAGCGCCTGAAATTTTAAATAATGTGTGATATATATTATACAGTCATTTGAAATTTATTTCAAATTGCTGAATTCTGTATGAAGTTTTTAAATTAAAAAGTAAACAATTATTTTATTATAGCATATAATTCTAGAATGCTCACTTAATGCTCACTTAATGCTCACTTTTAGAATGCTCCTCATTAAATAAGTTTCCAGTGCTAGAATAAATAGAGAAAGTTATTGAAAAACTGATTTCTGAAAGCAGTGTAGTGTATGTTTTGTATATGCAAGATTTTACTTATTAAAAGTCTTGTGTATATCCTCTGTGAGAACTTAATTCAATTTTTAGAAAATTTAATCATTCTTAAATAATTAAAAGCCTACTTATTGGAAGGAAATATTGTAATCAAAGTTTTGTTTATAAATTTTAAGAGTTGTTTTGATATTTTAAAAGTTTTGATTAGAAATTGAAATTTGAATCATTGATTAAAATATTATTATATATGCTTACGCCTATAAGAAATAGTGATATATTTTTATAAACTTCGAATGAGCATGATTCAAAATGTGTGTTTTTTGCCCGTTATTTAGGTCCCAGCCCTATGTATGCAAAGAAGAAATCATTTACTGATATATGAAATTTTGCTGCCCAAATGTGAGCGCCTGAAATTTAAAATAATGTGTGATATATATTATACAGTTATTTGAAATTTATTTCAAATTGCTGAATTCTGTATGAAGTTTTTAAATTAAAAAGTAAACAATTATTTTATTATAGCATATAATTCTAGAATGCTCACTTAATGCTCACTTTTAGAATGCTCATCATTAAATAATTTTCCAGTGCTAGAATAATTAGAGAAAGTTATTGAAAAACTGCTTTCTGAAAGCAGTGTAGTGTATGTTTTGTATATGCAAGATTTTACTTATTAAAAGTCTTGTGTATATCCTCTGTGAGAACTTAATTCAATTTTTAGAAAATTTAATCATTCTTAAATAATTAAAAGCCTACTTATTGGAAGGAAATATTGTAATCAAAGTTTTGTTTATAAATTTTAAGAGTTGTTTTGATATTTTAAAAGTTTTGATTAGAAATTGAAATATGAATCATTGATTAAAATATTAATATATATGCTTACGCCTATAAGAAATAGTGATATATTTTTATAAACTTCTAATGAGCATGATTCAAAATGTGTGTTTTTTTCCCTTTATTTAGGTCCCAGCCCTATGTATGCAAAGAAGAAATCATTTACTGATATATGAAATTTTGCTGCCCAAATGTGAGCGCCTGAAATTTTAAATAATGTATCAATTTAAATAATGTGTAATATATATTATACAGTCATTTGAAATTTATTTCAAATTGCTGAATTCTGTATGAAGTTTTTAAATTAAAAAGTAAACAATTATTTTATTATAGCATATAATTCTAGAATGCTCACTTAATGCTCACTTTTAGAATGCTCATCATTAAATAATTTTCCAGTGCTAGAATAATTAGAGAAAGATATTCAAAAACTGATTTCTGAAAGCAGTGTAGTGTATGTTTTGTATATGCAAGATTTTACTTATTAAAAGTCTTGTGTATATCCTCTGTGAGAACTTAATTCAATTTTTAGAAAATTTAATCATTCTTAAATAATTAAAAGCCTACTTATTGGAAGGAAATATTGTAATCAAAGTTTTGTTCATAAATTTTAAGAGTTGTTTTGATATTTTAAAAGTTTTGATTAGAAATTGAAATATGAATCATTGATTAAAATATTAATATATATGCTTACGCCTATAAGAAATAGTGATATATTTTTATAAACTTCTAATGAGCATGATTCAAAATGTGTGTTTTTTTCCCTTTATTTAGGTCCCAGCCCTATGTATGCAAAGAAGAAATCATTTACTGATATATGAAATTTTGCTGCCCAAATGTGAGCGCCTGAAATTTTAAATAATGCATCAATTTAAATAATGTGTGATATATATTATACAGTCATTTGAAATTTATTTCAAATTGCTGAATTCTGTATGAAGTTTTTAAATTAAAAAGTAAACAATTATTTTATTATAGCATATAATTCTAGAATGCTCCCTTAATGCTCACTTTTAGAATGCTCATCATTAAATAATTTTCCAGTGCTAGAATAATTAGAGAAAGATATTCAAAAACTGATTTCTGAAAGCAGTGTAGTGTATGTTTTGTATATGCAAGATTTTACTTATTAAAAGTCTTGTGTATATCCTCGGTGAGAACTTAATTCAATTTTTAGAAAATTTAATCATTCTTAAATAATTAAAAGCCTACTTATTGGAAGGAAATATTGTAATCAAAGTTTTGTTTATAAATTTTAAGAGTTGTTTGATATTTTAAAATTTTGATTAGAAATTGAAATATGAATCATTGATTAAAATATTAATATATATGCTTACGCCTATAAGAAATAGTGATATATTTTTATAAACTTCTAATGAGCATGATTCAAAATGTGTGTTTTTTTCCCTTTATTTAGGTCCCAGCCCTATGTATGCAAAGAAGAAATCATTTACTGATATATGAAATTTTGCTGCCCAAATGTGAGCGCCTGAAATTTTAAATAATGTGTGATATATATTATACAGTCATTTGAAATTTATTTCAAATTGCTGAATTCTGTATGAAGTTTTTAAATTAAAAAGTAAACAATTATTTTATTATAGCATATAATTCTAGAATGCTCACTTAATGCTCACTTTTAGAATGCTCATCATTAAATAATTTTCCAGTGCTAGAATAATTAGAGAAAGTTATTCAAAAACTGATTTCTGAAAGCAGTGTAGTGTATGTTTTGTATATGCAAGATTTTACTTATTAAAAGTCTTGTGTATATCCTCTGTGAGAACTTAATTCAATTTTTAGAAAATTTAATCATTCTTAAATAATTAAAAGCCTACTTATTGGAAGGAAATATTGTAATCAAAGTTTTGTTTATAAATTTTAAGAGTTGTTTTGATATTTTAAAAGTTTTGATTAGAAATTGAAATATGAATCATTGATTAAAATATTAATATATATGCTTACGCCTATAAGAAATAGTGATATATTTTTATAAACTTCTAATGAGCATGATTCAAAATGTGTGTTTTTTTCCCTTTATTTAGGTCCCAGCCCTATGTATGCAAAGAAGAAATCATTTACTGATATATGAAATTTTGCTGCCCAAATGTGAGCGCCTGAAATTTTAAATAATGTGTGATATATATTATACAGTCATTTGAAATTTATTTCAAATTGCTGAAATCTGTATGAAGTTTTTAAATTAAAAAGTAAACAATTATTTTATTATAGCATATAATACTAGAATGCTCACTTAAGAATGCTCACTTAATGCTCACTTTTAGAATGCTCATCATTAAATAATTTTCCAGTGCTAGAATAATTAGAGAAAGTTATTCAAAAACTGATTTCTGAAAGCAGTGTAGTGTATGTTTTGTATATGCAAGATTTTACTTATTAAAAGTCTTGTGTATATCCTCTGTGAGAACTTAATTCAATTTTTAGAAAATTTAATCATTCTTAAATAATTAAAAGCCTACTTATTGGAAGGAAATATTGTAATCAAAGTTTTGTTCATAAATTTTAAGAGTTGTTTTGATATTTTAAAAGTTTTGATTAGAAATTGAAATATGAATCATTGATTAAAATATTAATATATATGCTTACGCCTATAAGAAATAGTGATATATATTTATAAACTTCTAATGAGCATGATTCAAAATGTGTGTTGTTTCCCCTTTATTTAGGTCCCAGGCCTATGTATGCAAAGAAGAAATCATTTACTGATATATGAAATTTTGCTGCCCAAATGTGAGCGCCTGAAATTTTAAATAATGTATCAATTTAAATAATGTGTGATATATATTATACAGTCATTTGAAATTTATTTTAAATTGCTGAATTCTGTATGAAGTTTTTAAATTAAAAAGTAAACAATTATTTTATTATAGCATATAATTCTAGAATGCTCACTTAATGCTCACTTTTAGAATGCTCATCATTAAATAATTTTCCAGTGCTAGAATAATTAGAGAAAGTTATTCAAAAACTGATTTCTGAAAGCAGTGTAGTGTATGTTTTGTATATGCAAGATTTTACTTATTAAAAGTCTTGTGTATATCCTCTGTGAGAACTTAATTCAATTTTTAGAAAATTTAATCATTCTTAAATAATTAAAAGCCTACTTATTGGAAGGAAATATTGTAATCAAAGTTTTGTTCATAAATTTTAAGAGTTGTTTTGATATTTTAAAAGTTTTGATTAGAAATTGAAACATGAATCATTGATTAAAATATTAATATATATGCTTACGCCTATAAGAAATAGTGATATATTTTTATAAACTTCTAATGAGCATGATTCAAAATGTGTGTTTTTTCCCCTTTATTTAGGTCCCAGCCCTATGTATGCAAAGAAGAAATCATTTACTGATATATGAAATTTTGCTGCCCAAATGTGAGCGCCTGAAATTTTAAACAATGTATCAATTTAAATAATGTGTGATATATATTATACAGTCATTTGAAATTTATTTCAAATTGCTGAATTCTGTATGAAGTTTTTAAATTAAAAAGTAAACAATTATTTTATTATAGCATATAATTCTAGAATGCTCACTTAATGCTCACTTTTAGAATGCTCATCATTAAATAATTTTCCAGTGCTAGAATAATTAGAGAAAGTTATTCAAAAACTGATTTCTGAAAGCAGTGTAGTGTATGTTTTGTATATGCAAGATTTTACTTATTAAAAGTCTTGTGTATATCCTCGGTGAGAACTTAATTCAATTTTTAGAAAATTTAATCATTCTTAAATAATTAAAAGCCTACTTATTGGAAGGAAATATTGTAATCAAAGTTTTGTTTATAAATTTTAAGAGTTGTTTGATATTTTAAAATTTTGATTAGAAATTGAAATATGAATCATTGATTAAAATATTAATATATATGCTTACGCCTATAAGAAATAGTGATATATTTTTATAAACTTCTAATGAGCATGATTCAAAATGTGCGTTTTTTTCCCTTTATTTAGGTCCCAGCCCTATGTATGCAAAGAAGAAATCATTTACTGATATATGAAATTTTGCTGCCCAAATGTGAGCGCCTGAAATTTTAAATAATGTGTGATATATATTATACAGTCATTTGAAATTTGTTTCAAATTGCTGAATTCTGTATGAAGTTTTTAAATTAAAAAGTAAACAATTATTTTATTATAGCATATAATTCTAGAATGCTCACTTAATGCTCACTTTTAGAATGCTCATCATTAAATAATTTTCCAGTGCTAGAATAATTAGAGAAAGTTATTCAAAAACTGATTTCTGAAAGCAGTGTAGTGTATGTTTTGTATATGCAAGATTTTACTTATTAAAAGTCTTGTGTATATCCTCTGTGAGAACTTAATTCAATTTTTAGAAAATTTAATCATTCTTAAATAATTAAAAGCCTACTTATTGGAAGGAAATATTGTAATCAAAGTTTTGTTTATAAATTTTAAGAGTTGTTTTGATATTTTAAAAGTTTTGATTAGAAATTGAAATATGAATCATTGATTAAAATATTAATATATATGCTTACGCCTATAAGAAATAGTGATATATTTTTATAAACTTCTAATGAGCATGATTCAAAATGTGTGTTTTTTTCCCTTTATTTAGGTCCCAGCCCTATGTATGCAAAGAAGAAATCATTTACTGATATATGAAATTTTGCTTCCCAAATGTGAGCGCCTGAAATTTTAAATAATGTGTGATATATATTATACAGTCATTTGAAATTTATTTCAAATTGCTGAAATCTGTATGAAGTTTTTAAATTAAAAAGTAAACAATTATTTTATTATAGCATATAATTCTAGAATGCTCACTTAAGAATGCTCACTTAATGCTCACTTTTAGAATGCTCATCATTAAATAATTTTCCAGTGCTAGAATAATTAGAGAAAGTTATTCAAAAACTGATTTCTGAAAGCAGTGTAGTGTATGTTTTGTATATGCAAGATTTTACTTATTAAAAGTCTTGTGTATATCCTCTGTGAGAACTTAATTCAATTTTTAGAAAATTTAATCATTCTTAAATAATTAAAAGCCTACTTATTGGAAGGAAATATTGTAATCAAAGTTTTGTTCATAAATTTTAAGAGTTGTTTTGATATTTTAAAAGTTTTGATTAGAAATTGAAATATGAATCATTGATTAAAATATTAATATATATGCTTACGCCTATAAGAAATAGTGATATATTTTTATAAACTTCTAATGAGCATGATTCAAAATTTCAAAATGTGTGTTTTTTCCCCTTTATTTAGGTCCCAGCCCTATGTATGCAAAGAAGAAATCATTTACTGATATATGAAATTTTGCTGCCCAAATGTGAGCGCCTGAAATTTTAAATAATGTATCAATTTAAATAATGTGTGATATATATTATATAGTCATTTGAAATTTATTTCAAATTGCTGAATTCTGTATGAAGTTTTTAAATTAAAAAGTAAACAATTATTTTATTATAGCATATAATTCTAGAATGCTCACTTAATGCTCACTTTTAGAATGCTCATCATTAAATAATTTTCCAGTGCTAGAATAATTAGAGAAAGTTATTCAAAAACTGATTTCTGAAAGCAGTGTAGTGTATGTTTTGTATATGCAAGATTTTACTTATTAAAAGTCTTGTGTATATCCTCTGTGAGAACTTAATTCAATTTTTAGACAATTTAATCATTCTTAAATAATTAAAAGCCTACTTATTGGAAGGAAATATTGTAATCAAAGTTTTGTTCATAAATTTTAAGAGTTGTTTTGATATTTTAAAAGTTTTGATTAGAAATTGAAATATGAATCATTGATTAAAATATTAATATATATGCTTACGCCTATAAGATATAGTGATATATTTTTATAAACTTCTAATGAGCATGATTCAAAATGTGTGTTTTTTTCCCTTTATTTAGGTCCCAGCCCTATGTATGCAAAGAAGAAATCATTTACTGATATATGAAATTTTGCTGCCCAAATGTGAGCGCCTGAAATTTTAAATAATGTATCAATTTAAATAATGTGTGATATATATTATACAGTCATTTGAAATTTATTTCAAATTGCTGAATTCTGTATGAAGTTTTTAAATTAAAAAGTAAACAATTATTTTATTATAGCATATAATTCTAGAATGCTCCCTTAATGCTCACTTTTAGAATGCTCATCATTAAATAATTTTCCAGTGCTAGAATAATTAGAGAAAGATATTCAAAAACTGATTTCTGAAAGCAGTGTAGTGTATGTTTTGTATATGCAAGATTTTACTTATTAAAAGTCTTGTGTATATCCTCGGTGAGAACTTAATTCAATTTTTAGAAAATTTAATCATTCTTAAATAATTAAAAGCCTACTTATTGGAAGGAAATATTGTAATCAAAGTTTTGTTTATAAATTTTAAGAGTTGTTTGATATTTTAAAATTTTGATTAGAAATTGAAATATGAATCATTGATTAAAATATTAATATATATGCTTACGCCTATAAGAAATAGTGATATATTTTTATAAACTTCTAATGAGCATGATTCAAAATGTGTGTTTTTTTCCCTTTATTTAGGTCCCAGCCCTATGTATGCAAAGAAGAAATCATTTACTGATATATGAAATTTTGCTGCCCAAATGTGAGCGCCTGAAATTTAAAATAATGTGTGATATATATTATACAGTCATTTGAAATTTATTTCAAATTGCTGAATTCTGTATGAAGTTTTTAAATTAAAAAGTAAACAATTATTTTATTATAGCATATAATTCTAGAATGCTCACTTAATGCTCACTTTTAGAATGCTCATCATTAAATAATTTTCCAGTGCTAGAATAATTAGAGAAAGTTATTCAAAAACTGATTTCTGAAAGCAGTGTAGTGTATGTTTTGTATATGCAAGATTTTACTTATTAAAAGCCTTGTGTATATCCTCTGTGAGAACTTAATTCAATTTTTAGAAAATTTAATCATTCTTAAATAATTAAAAGCCTACTTATTGGAAGGAAATATTGTAATCAAAGTTTTGTTTATAAATTTTAAGAGTTGTTTTGATATTTTAAAAGTTTTGATTAGAAATTGAAATATGAATCATTGACTAAAATATTAATATATATGCTTACGCCTATAAGAAATAGTGATATATTTTTATAAACTTCTAATGAGCATGATTCAAAATGTGTGTTTTTTTCCCTTTATTTAGGTCCCAGCCCTATGTATGCAAAGAAGAAATCATTTACTGATATATGAAATTTTGCTGCCCAAATGTGAGCGCCTGAAATTTTAAATAATGTGTGATATATATTATACAGTCATTTGAAATTTATTTCAAATTGCTGAAATCTGTATGAAGTTTTTAAATTAAAAAGTAAACAATTATTTTATTATAGCATATAATTCTAGAATGCTCACTTAAGAATGCTCACTTAATGCTCACTTTTAGAATGCTCATCATTAAATAATTTTCCAGTGCTAGAATAATTAGAGAAAGTTATTCAAAAACTGATTTCTGAAAGCAGTGTAGTGTATGTTTTGTATATGCAAGATTTTACTTATTAAAAGTCTTCTGTATATCCTCTGTGAGAACGTAATTCAATTTTTAGAAAATTTAATCATTCTTAAATAATTAAAAGCCTACTTATTGGAAGGAAATATTGTAATCAAAGTTTTGTTCATAAATTTTAAGAGTTGTTTTGATATTTTAAAAGTTTTGATTAGAAATTGAAATATGAATCATTGTTAAAAATATTAATATATATGCTTACGCCTATAAGAAATAGTGATATATTTTTATAAACTTCTAATGAGCATGATTCAAAATGTGTGTTTTTTCCCTTTATTTAGGTCCCAGCCCTATGTATGCAAAGAAGAAATCATTTACTGATATATGAAATTTTGCTGCCCAAATGTGAGCGCCTGAAATTTTAAATAATGTATCAATTTAAATAATGTGTGATATATATTATACAGTCATTTGAAATTTATTTCAAATTGCTGAATTCTGTATGAAGTTTTTAAATTAAAAAGTAAACAATTATTTTATTATAGCATATAATTCTAGAATGCTCCCTTAATGCTCACTTTTAGAATGCTCATCATTAAATAATTTTCCAGTGCTAGAATAATTAGAGAAAGATATTCAAAAACTGATTTCTGAAAGCAGTGTAGTGTATGTTTTGTATATGCAAGATTTTACTTATTAAAAGTCTTGTGTATATCCTCTGTGAGAACTTAATTCAATTTTTAGAAAATTTAATCATTCTTAAATAATTAAAAGCCTACTTATTGGAAGGAAATATTGTAATCAAAGTTTTGTTCATAAATTTTAAGATTTGTTTTGATATTTTAAAAGTTTTGATTAGAAATTGAAATATGAATCATTGATTAAAATATTAATATATATGCTTACGCCTATAAGAAATAGTGATATATTTTTATAAACTTCTAATGAGCATGATTCAAAATGTGTGTTTTTTCCCTTTATTTAGGTCCCAGCCCTATGTATGCAAAGAAGAAATCATTTACTGATATATGAAATTTTGCTGCCCAAATGTGAGCGCCTGAAATTTTAAATAATGCATCAATTTAAATAATGTGTGATATATATTATACAGTCATTTGAAATTTATTTCAAATTGCTGAATTCTGTATGAAGTTTTTAAATTAAAAAGTAAACAATTATTTTATTATAGCATATAATTCTAGAATGCTCCCTTAATGCTCACTTTTAGAATGCTCATCATTAAATAATTTTCCAGTGCTAGAATAATTAGAGAAAGATATTCAAAAACTGATTTCTGAAAGCAGTGTAGTGTATGTTTTGTATATGCAAGATTTTACTTATTAAAAGTCTTGTGTATATCCTCTGTGAGAACTTAATTCAATTTTTAGAAAATTTAATCATTCTTAAATAATTAAAAGCCTACTTATTGGAAGGAAATATTGTAATCAAAGTTTTGTTTATAAATTTTAAGAGTTGTTTGATATTTTAAAATTTTGATTAGAAATTGAAATATGAATCATTGATTAAAATATTAATATATATGCTTACGCCTATAAGAAATAGTGATATATTTTTATAAACTTCTAATGAGCATGATTCAAAATGTGTGTTTTTTTCCCTTTATTTAGGTCCCAGCCCTATGTATGCAAAAAGAAATCATTTACTGATATATGAAATTTTGCTGCCCAAATGTGAGCGCCTGAAATTTTAAATAATGTGTGATATATATTATACAGTCATTTGAAATTTATTTCAAATTGCTGAATTCTGTATGAAGTTTTTAAATTAAAAAGTAAACAATTATTTTATTATAGCATATAATTCTAGAATGCTCACTTAATGCTCACTTTTAGAATGCTCATCATTAAATAATTTTCCAGTGCTAGAATAATTAGAGAAAGTTATTCAAAAACTGATTTCTGAAAGCAGTGTAGTGTATGTTTTGTATATGCAAGATTTTACTTATTAAAAGTCTTGTGTATATCCTCTGTGAGAACTTAATTCAATTTTTAGAAAATTTAATCATTCTTAAATAATTAAAAGCCTACTTATTGGAAGGAAATATTGTAATCAAAGTTTTGTTTATAAATTTTAAGAGTTGTTTTGATATTTTAAAAGTTTTGATTAGAAATTGAAATATGAATCATTGATTAAAATATTAATATATATGCTTACGCCTATAAGAAATAGTGATATATTTTTATAAACTTCTAATGAGCATGATTCAAAATGTGTGTTTTTTTCCCTTTATTTAGGTCCCAGCCCTATGTATGCAAAGAAGAAATCATTTACTGATATATGAAATTTTGCTGCCCAAATGTGAGCGCCTGAAATTTTAAATAATGTGTGATATATATTATACAGTCATTTGAAATTTATTTCAAATTGCTGAAATCTGTATGAAGTTTTTAAATTAAAAAGTAAACAATTATTTTATTATAGCATATAATACTAGAATGCTCACTTAAGAATGCTCACTTAATGCTCACTTTTAGAATGCTCATCATTAAATAATTTTCCAGTGCTAGAATAATTAGAGAAAGTTATTCAAAAACTGATTTCTGAAAGCAGTGTAGTGTATGTTTTGTATATGCAAGATTTTACTTATTAAAAGTCTTGTGTATATCCTCTGTGAGAACTTAATTCAATTTTTAGAAAATTTAATCATTCTTAAATAATTAAAAGCCTACTTATTGGAAGGAAATATTGTAATCAAAGTTTTGTTCATAAATTTTAAGAGTTGTTTTGATATTTTAAAAGTTTTGATTAGAAATTGAAACATGAATCATTGATTAAAATATTAATATATATGCTTACGCCTATAAGAAATAGTGATATATTTTTATAAACTTCTAATGAGCATGATTCAAAATGTGTGTTTTTTCCCCTTTATTTAGGTCCCAGCCCTATGTATGCAAAGAAGAAATCATTTACTGATATATGAAATTTTGCTGCCCAAATGTGAGCGCCTGAAATTTTAAATAATGTATCAATTTAAATAATGTGTGATATATATTATACAGTCATTTGAAATTTATTTCAAATTGCTGAATTCTGTATGAAGTTTTTAAATTAAAAAGTAAACAATTATTTTATTATAGCATATAATTCTAGAATGCTCACTTAATGCTCACTTTTAGAATGCTCATCATTAAATAATTTTCCAGTGCTAGAATAATTAGAGAAAGTTATTCAAAAACTGATTTCTGAAAGCAGTGTAGTGTATGTTTTGTATATGCAAGATTTTACTTATTAAAAGTCTTGTGTATATCCTCTGTGAGAACTTAATTCAATTTTTAGAAAATTTAATCATTCTTAAATAATTAAAAGCCTACTTATTGGAAGGAAATATTGTAATCAAAGTTTTGTTTATAAATTTTAAGAGTTGTTTTGATATTTTAAAAGTTTTGATTAGAAATTGAAATATGAATCATTGATTAAAATATTAATATATATGCTTACGCCTATAAGAAATAGTGATATATTTTTATAAACTTCTAATGAGCATGATTCAAAATGTGTGTTTTTTTCCCTTTATTTAGGTCCCAGCCCTATGTATGCAAAGAAGAAATCATTTACTGATATATGAAATTTTGCTGCCCAAATGTGAGCGCCTGAAATTTTAAATAATGTGTGATATATATTATACAGTCATTTGAAATTTATTTCAAATTGCTGAAATCTGTATGAAGTTTTTAAATTAAAAAGTAAACAATTATTTTATTATAGCATATAATTCTAGAATGCTCACTTAAGAATGCTCACTTAATGCTCACTTTTAGAATGCTCATCATTAAATAATTTTCCAGTGCTAGAATAATTAGAGAAAGTTATTCAAAAACTGATTTCTGAAAGCAGTGTAGTGTATGTTTTGTATATGCAAGATTTTACTTATTAAAAGTCTTGTGTATATCCTCTGTGAGAACTTAATTCAATTTTTAGAAAATTTAATCATTCTTAAATAATTAAAAGCCTGCTTATTGGAAGGAAATATTGTAATCAAAGTTTTGTTCATAAATTTTAAGAGTTGTTTTGATATTTTAAAAGTTTTGATTAGAAATTGAAATATGAATCATTGATTAAAATATTAATATATATGCTTACGCCTATAAGAAATAGTGATATATTTTTATAAACTTCTAATGAGCATGATTCAAAATGTGTGTTTTTTCCCCTTTATTTAGGTCCCAGCCCTATGTATGCAAAGAAGAAATCATTTACTGATATATGAAATTTTGCTGCCCAAATGTGAGCGCCTGAAATTTTAAATAATGTATCAATTTAAATAATGTGTGATATATATTATATAGTCATTTGAAATTTATTTGAAATTGCTGAATTCTGTATGAAGTTTTTAAATTAAAAAGTAAACAATTATTTTATTATAGCATATAATTCTAGAATGCTCACTTAATGCTCACTTTTAGAATGCTCATCATTAAATAATTTTCCAGTGCTAGAATAATTAGAGAAAGTTATTCAAAAACTGATTTCTGAAAGCAGTGTAGTGTATGTTTTGTATATGCAAGATTTTACTTATTAAAAGTCTTGTGTATATCCTCTGTGAGAACTTAATTCAATTTTTAGACAATTTAATCATTCTTAAATAATTAAAAGCCTACTTATTGGAAGGAAATATTGTAATCAAAGTTTTGTTCATAAATTTTAAGAGTTGTTTTGATATTTTAAAAGTTTTGATTAGAAATTGAAATATGAATCATTGATTAAAATATTAATATATATGCTTACGCCTATAAGATATAGTGATATATTTTTATAAACTTCTAATGAGCATGATTCAAAATGTGTGTTTTTTTCCCTTTATTTAGGTCCCAGCCCTATGTATGCAAAGAAGAAATCATTTACTGATATATGAAATTTTGCTGCCCAAATGTGAGCGCCTGAAATTTTAAATAATGTATCAATTTAAATCATGTGTGATATATATTATACAGTCATTTGAAATTTATTTCAAATTGCTGAATTCTGTATGAAGTTTTTAAATTAAAAAGTAAACAATTATTTTATTATAGCATATAATTCTAGAATGCTCCCTTAATGCTCACTTTTAGAATGCTCATCATTAAATAATTTTCCAGTGCTAGAATAATTAGAGAAAGATATTCAAAAACTGATTTCTGAAAGCAGTGTTGTGTATGTTTTGTATATGCAAGATTTTACTTATTAAAAGTCTTGTGTATATCCTCGGTGAGAACTTAATTCAATTTTTAGAAAATTTAATCATTCTTAAATAATTAAAAGCCTACTTATTGGAAGGAAATATTGTAATCAAAGTTTTGTTTATAAATTTTAAGAGTTGTTTGATATTTTAAAATTTTGATTAGAAATTGAAATATGAATCATTGATTAAAATATTAATATATATGCTTACGCCTATAAGAAATAGTGATATATTTTTATAAACTTCTAATGAGCATGATTCAAAATGTGTGTTTTTTTCCCTTTATTTAGGTCCCAGCCCTATGTATGCAAAGAAGAAATCATTTACTGATATATGAAATTTTGCTGCCCAAATGTGAGCGCCTGAAATTTAAAATAATGTGTGATATATATTATACAGTCATTTGAAATTTATTTCAAATTGCTGAATTCTGTATGAAGTTTTTAAATTAAAAAGTAAACAATTATTTTATTATAGCATATAATTCTAGAATGCTCACTTAATGCTCACTTTTAGAATGCTCATCATTAAATAATTTTCCAGTGCTAGAATAATTAGAGAAAGTTATTCAAAAACTGATTTCTGAAAGCAGTGTAGTGTATGTTTTGTATATGCAAGATTTTACTTATTAAAAGTCTTGTGTATATCCTCTGTGAGAACTTAATTCAATTTTTAGAAAATTTAATCATTCTTAAATAATTAAAAGCCTACTTATTGGAAGGAAATATTGTAATCAAAGTTTTGTTTATAAATTTTAAGAGTTGTTTTGATATTTTAAAAGTTTTGATTAGAAATTGAAATATGAATCATTGACTAAAATATTAATATATATGCTTACGCCTATAAGAAATAGTGATATATTTTTATAAACTTCTAATGAGCATGATTCAAAATGTGTGTTTTTTTCCCTTTATTTAGGTCCCAGCCCTATGTATGCAAAGAAGAAATCATTTACTGATATATGAAATTTTGCTGCCCAAATGTGAGCGCCTGAAATTTTAAATAATGTGTGATATATATTATACAGTCATTTGAAATTTATTTCAAATTGCTGAAATCTGTATGAAGTTTTTAAATTAAAAAGTAAACAATTATTTTATTATAGCATATAATTCTAGAATGCTCACTTAAGAATGCTCACTTAATGCTCACTTTTAGAATGCTCATCATTAAATAATTTTCCAGTGCTAGAATAATTAGAGAAAGTTATTCAAAAACTGATTTCTGAAAGCAGTGTAGTGTATGTTTTGTATATGCAAGATTTTACTTATTAAAAGTCTTCTGTATATCCTCTGTGAGAACTTAATTCAATTTTTAGAAAATTTAATCATTCTTAAATAATTAAAAGCCTACTTATTGGAAGGAAATATTGTAATCAAAGTTTTGTTCATAAATTTTAAGAGTTGTTTTGATATTTTAAAAGTTTTGATTAGAAATTGAAATATGAATCATTGTTAAAAATATTAATATATATGCTTACGCCTATAAGAAATAGTGATATATTTTTATAAACTTCTAATGAGCATGATTCAAAATGTGTGTTTTTTCCCTTTATTTAGGTCCCAGCCCTATGTATGCAAAGAAGAAATCATTTACTGATATATGAAATTTTGCTGCCCAAATGTGAGCGCCTGAAATTTTAAATAATGTATCAATTTAAATAATGTGTGATATATATTATACAGTCATTTGAAATTTATTTCAAATTGCTGAATTCTGTATGAAGTTTTTAAATTAAAAAGTAAACAATTATTTTATTATAGCATATAATTCTAGAATGCTCCCTTAATGCTCACTTTTAGAATGCTCATCATTAAATAATTTTCCAGTGCTAGAATAATTAGAGAAAGATATTCAAAAACTGATTTCTGAAAGCAGTGTAGTGTATGTTTTGTATATGCAAGATTTTACTTATTAAAAGTCTTGTGTAAATCCTCGGTGAGAACTTAATTCAATTTTTAGAAAATTTAATCATTCTTAAATAATTAAAAGCCTACTTATTGGAAGGAAATATTGTAATAAAAGTTTTGTTCATAAATTTTAAGAGTTGTTTTGATATTTTAAAAGTTTTGATTAGAAATTGAAATATGAATCATTGATTAAAATATTAATATATATGCTTACGCCTATAAGAAATAGTGATATATTTTTATAAACTTCTAATGAGCATGATTCAAAATGTGTGTTTTTTTCCCTTTATTTAGGTCCCAGCCCTATGTATGCAAAGAAGAAATCATTTACTGATATATGAAATTTTGCTGCCCAAATGTGAGCGCCTGAAATTTTAAATAATGTATCAATTTAAATAATGTGTGATATATATTATACAGTCATTTGAAATTTATTTCAAATTGCTGAATTCTGTATGAAGTTTTTAAATTAAAAAGTAAACAATTATTTTATTATAGCATATAATTCTAGAATGCTCCCTTAATGCTCACTTTTAGAATGCTCATCATTAAATAATTTTCCAGTGCTAGAATAATTAGAGAAAGATATTCAAAAACTGATTTCTGAAAGCAGTGTAGTGTATGTTTTGTATATGCAAGATTTTACTTATTAAAAGTCTTGTGTAAATCCTCGGTGAGAACTTAATTCAATTTTTAGAAAATTTAATCATTCTTAAATAATTAAAAGCCTACTTATTGGAAGGAAATATTGTAATCAAAGTTTTGTTTATAAATTTTAAGAGTTGTTTGATATTTTAAAATTTTGATTAGAAATTGAAATATGAATCATTGATTAAAATATTAATATATATGCTTACGCCTATAAGAAATAGTGATATATTTTTATAAACTTTTAATGAGCATGATTCAAAATGTGTGTTTTTTTCCCTTTATTTAGGTCCCAGCCCTATGTATGCAAAGAAGAAATCATTTACTGATATATGAAATTTTGCTGCCCAAATGTGAGCGCCTGAAATTTTAAATAATGTGTGATATATATTATACAGTCATTTGAAATTTATTTCAAATTGCTGAATTCTGTATGAAGTTTTTAAATTAAAAAGTAAACAATTATTTTATTATAGCATATAATTCTAGAATGCTCACTTAATGCTCACTTTTAGAATGCTCATCATTAAATAATTTTCCAGTGCTAGAATAATTAGAGAAAGTTATTCAAAAACTGATTTCTGAAAGCAGTGTAGTGTATGTTTTGTATATGCAAGATTTTACTTATTAAAAGTCTTGTGTATATCCTCTGTGAGAACTTAATTCAATTTTTAGAAAATTTAATCATTCTTAAATAATTAAAAGCCTACTTATTGGAAGGAAATATTGTAATCAAAGTTTTGTTCATAAATTTTAAGAGTTGTTTTGATATTTTAAAAGTTTTGATTAGAAATTGAAATATGAATCATTGATTAAAATATTAATATATATGCTTACGCCTATAAGAAATAGTGATATATTTTTATAAACTTCTAATGAGCATGATTCAAAATGTGTGTTTTTTTCCCTTTATTTAGGTCCCAGCCCTATGTATGCAAAGAAGAAATCATTTACTGATATATGAAATTTTGCTGCCCAAATGTGAGCGCCTGAAATTTTAAATAATGTATCAATTTAAATAATGTGTGATATATATTATACAGTCATTTGAAATTTATTTCAAATTGCTGAATTCTGTATGAAGTTTTTTAAATTAAAAAGTAAACAATTATTTTATTATAGCATATAATTCTAGAATGCTCACTTAAGAATGCTCACTTAATGCTCACTTTTAGAATGCTCATCATTAAATAATTTTCCAGTGCTAGAATAATTAGAGAAAGTTATTCAAAAACTGATTTCTGAAAGCAGTGTAGTGTATGTTTTGTATATGCAAGATTTTACTTATTAAAAGTCTTGTGTATATCCTCTGTGAGAACTTAATTCAATTTTTAGAAAATTTAATCATTCTTAAATAATTAAAAGCCTACTTATTGGAAGGAAATATTGTAATCAAAGTTTTGTTTATAAATTTTAAGAGTTGTTTGATATTTTAAAATTTTGATTAGAAATTGAAATATGAATCATTGATTAAAATATTAATATATATGCTTACGCCTATAAGAAATAGTGATATATTTTTATAAACTTCTAATGAGCATGATTCAAAATGTGTGTTTTTTTCCCTTTATTTAGGTCCCAGCCCTATGTATGCAAAGAAGAAATCATTTACTGATATATGAAATTTTGCTGCCCAAATGTGAGCGCCTGAAATTTTAAATAATGTGTGATATATATTATACAGTCATTTGAAATTTATTTCAAATTGCTAAATTCTGTATGAAGTTTTTAAATTAAAAAGTAAACAATTATTTTATTATAGCATATAATTCTAGAATGCTCACTTAATGCTCACTTTTAGAATGCTCATCATTAAATAATTTTCCAGTGCTAGAATAATTAGAGAAAGTTATTCAAAAACTGATTTCTGAAAGCAGTGTAGTGTATGTTTTGTATATGCAAGATTTTACTTATTAAAAGTCTTGTGTATATCCTCTCTGAGAACTTAATTCAATTTTTAGAAAATTTAATCATTCTTAAATAATTAAAAGCCTACTTATTGGAAGGAAATATTGTAATCAAAGTTTTGTTTATAAATTTTAAGAGTTGTTTTGATATTTTAAAAGTTTTGATTAGAAATTGAAATATGAATCATTGATTAAAATATTAATATATATGCTTACGCCTATAAGAAATAGTGATATATTTTTATAAACTTCTAATGAGCATGATTCAAAATGTGTGTTTTTTTCCCTTTATTTAGGTCCCAGCCCTATGTATGCAAAGAAGAAATCATTTACTGATATATGAAATTTTGCTGCCCAAATGTGAGCGCCTGAAATTTTAAATAATGTATCAATTTAAATAATGTGTGATATATATTATACAGTCATTTGAAATTTATTTCAAATTGCTGAATTCTGTATGAAGTTTTTAAATTAAAAAGTAAACAATTATTTTATTATAGCATATAATTCTAGAATGCTCATTTAATGCTCACTTTTAGAATGCTCATCATTAAATAATTTTCCAGTGCTAGAATAATTAGAGAAAGATATTCAAAAATTGATTTCTGAAAGCAGTGTAGTGTATGTTTTGTATATGCAAGATTTTACTTATTAAAAGTCTTGTGTATATCCTCGGTGAGAACTTAATTCAATTCTTAGAAAATTTAATCATTCTTATATAATTAAAAGCCTACTTATTGGAAGGAAATATTGTAATCAAAGTTTTGTTTATAAATTTTAAGAGTTGTTTGATATTTTAAAATTTTGATTAGAAATTGAAATATGAATCATTGATTAAAATATTAATATATATGCTTTCGCCTATAAGAAATAGTGATATATTTTTATAAACTTCTAATGAGCATGATTCAAAATGTGTGTTTTTTTCCCTTTATTTAGGTCCCAGCCCTATGTATGCAAAGAAGAAATCATTTACTGATATATGAAATTTTGCTGCCCAAATGTGAGCGCCTGAAATTTTAAATAATGTGTGATATATATTATACAGTCATTTGAAATTTATTTCAAATTGCTGAATTCTGTATGAAGTTTTTAAATTAAAAAGTAAACAATTATTTTATTATAGCATATAATTCTAGAATGCTCACTTAATGCTCACTTTTAGAATGCTCATCATTAAATAATTTTCCAATGCTAGAATAATTAGAGAAAGTTATTCAAAAACTGATTTCTGAAAGCAGTGTAGTGTATGTTTTGTATATGCAAGATTTTACTTATTAAAAGTCTTGTGTATATCCTCTGTGAGAACTTAATTCAATTTTTAGAAAATTTAATCATTCTTAAATAATTAAAAGCCTACTTATTGGAAGGAAATATTGTAATCAAAGTTTTGTTTATAAATTTTAAGAGTTGTTTTGATATTTTAAAAGTTTTGATTAGAAATTGAAATATGAATCATTGATTAAAATATTAATATATATGCTTACGCCTATAAGAAATAGTGATATATTTTTATAAACTTCTAATGAGCATGATTCAAAATGTGTGTTTTTTTTCCCTTTATTTAGGTCCCAGCCCTATGTATGCAAAGAAGAAATCATTTACTGATATATGAAATTTTGCTGCCCAAATGTGAGCGCCTGAAATTTTAAATAATGTGTGATATATATTATACAGTCATTTGAAATTTATTTCAAATTGCTGAAATCTGTATGAAGTTTTTAAATTAAAAAGTAAACAATTATTTTATTATAGCATATAATACTAGAATGCTCACTTAATGCTCACTTTTAGAATGCTCATCATTAAATAATTTTCCAGTGCTAGAATAATTAGAGAAAGTTATTCAAAAACTGATTTCTGAAAGCAGTGTAGTGTATGTTTTGTATATGCAAGATTTTACTTATTAAAAGTCTTGTGTATATCCTCTGTGAGAACTTAATTCAATTTTTAGAAAATTTAATCATTCTTAAATAATTAAAAGCCTACTTATTGGAAGGAAATATTGTAATCAAAGTTTTGTTTATAAATTTTAAGAGTTGTTTTGATATTTTAAAAGTTTTGATTAGAAATTGAAATATGAATCATTGATTAAAATATTAATATATATGCTTACGCCTATAAGAAATAGTGATATATTTTTATAAACTTCTAATGAGCATGATTCAAAATGTGTGTTTTTTTCCCCTTTATTTAGGTCCCAGCCCTATGTATGCAAAGAAGAAATCATTTACTGATATATGAAATTTTGCTGCCCAAATGTGAGCGCCTGAAATTTTAAATAATGTGTGATATATATTATACAGTCATTTGAAATTTATTTCAAATTGCTGAAATCTGTATGAAGTTTTTAAATTAAAAAGTAAACAATTATTTTATTATAGCATATAATACTAGAATGCTCACTTAATGCTCACTTTTAGAATGCTCATCATTAAATAATTTTCCAGTGCTAGAATAATTAGAGAAAGTTATTCAAAAACTGATTTCTGAAAGCAGTGTAGTGTATGTTTTGTATATGCAAGATTTTACTTATTAAAAGTCTTGTGTATATCCTCTGTGAGAACTTAATTCAATTTTTAGAAAATTTAATCATTCTTAAATAATTAAAAGCCTACTTATTGGAAGGAAATATTGTAATCAAAGTTTTGTTCATAAATTTTAAGAGTTGTTTTGATATTTTAAAAGTTTTGATTAGAAATTGAAATATGAATCATTGATTAAAATATTAATATATATGCTTACGCCTATAAGAAATAGTGATATATTTTTATAAACTTCTAATGAGCATGATTCAAAATGTGTGTTTTTTCCCCTTTATTTAGGTCCCAGCCCTATGTATGCAAAGAAGAAATCATTTACTGATATATGAAATTTTGCTGCCCAAATGTGAGCGCCTGAAATTTTAAATAATGTATCAATTTAAATAATGTGTGATATATATTATACAGTCATTTGAAATTTATTTCAAATTGCTGAATTCTGTATGAAGTTTTTAAATTAAAAAGTAAACAATTATTTTATTATAGCATATAATTCTAGAATGCTCACTTAATGCTCACTTTTAGAATGCTCATCATTAAATAATTTTCCAGTGCTAGAATAATTAGAGAAAGTTATTCAAAAACTGATTTCTGAAAGCAGTGTAGTGTATGTTTTGTATATGCAAGATTTTACTTATTAAAAGTCTTGTGTATATCCTCGGTGAGAACTTAATTCAATTTTTAGAAAATTTAATCATTCTTAAATAATTAAAAGCCTACTTATTGGAAGGAAATATTGTAATCAAAGTTTTGTTTATAAATTTTAAGAGTTGTTTGATATTTTAAAATTTTGATTAGAAATTGAAATATGAATCATTGATTAAAATATTAATATATATGCTTACGCCTATAAGAAATAGTGATATATTTTTATAAACTTCTAATGAGCATGATTCAAAATGTGTGTTTTTTTCCCTTTATTTAGGTCCCAGCCCTATGTATGCAAAGAAGAAATCATTTACTGATATATGAAATTTTGCTGCCCAAATGTGAGCGCCTGAAATTTTAAATAATGTGTGATATATATTATACAGTCATTTGAAATTTATTTCAAATTGCTGAAATCTGTATGAAGTTTTTAAATTAAAAAGTAAACAATTATTTTATTATAGCATATAATTCTAGAATGCTCACTTAAGAATGCTCACTTAATGCTCACTTTTAGAATGCTCATCATTAAATAATTTTCCAGTGCTAGAATAATTAGAGAAAGTTATTCAAAAACTGATTTCTGAAAGCAGTGTAGTGTATGTTTTGTATATGCAAGATTTTACTTATTAAAAGTCTTGTGTATATCCTCTGTGAGAACTTAATTCAATTTTTAGAAAATTTAATCATTCTTAAATAATTAAAAGCCTACTTATTGGAAGGAAATATTGTAATCAAAGTTTTGTTCATAAATTTTAAGAGTTGTTTTGATATTTTAAAAGTTTTGATTAGAAATTGAAATATGAATCATTGATTAAAATATTAATATATATGCTTACGCCTATAAGAAATAGTGATATATTTTTATAAACTTCTAATGAGCATGATTCAAAATGTGTGTTTTTTCCCCTTTATTTAGGTCCCAGCCCTATGTATGCAAAGAAGAAATCATTTACTGATATATGAAATTTTGCTGCCCAAATGTGAGCGCCTGAAATTTTAAATAATGTATCAATTTAAATAATGTGTGATATATATTATACAGTCATTTGAAATTTATTTCAAATTGCTGAATTCTGTATGAAGTTTTTAAATTAAAAAGTAAACAATTATTTTATTATAGCATATAATTCTAGAATGCTCACTTAATGCTCACTTTTAGAATGCTCATCATTAAATAATTTTCCAGTGCTAGAATAATTAGAGAAAGTTATTCAAAAACTGATTTCTGAAAGCAGTGTAGTGTATGTTTTGTATATGCAAGATTTTACTTATTAAAAGTCTTGTGTATATCCTCTGTGAGAACTTAATTCAATTTTTAGAAAATTTAACCATTCTTAAATAATTAAAAGCCTACTTATTGGAAGGAAATATTGTAATCAAAGTTTTGTTTATAAATTTTAAGAGTTGTTTGATATTTTAAAATTTTGATTAGAAATTGAAATATGAATCATTGATTAAAATATTAATATATATGCTTACGCCTATAAGAAATAGTGATATATTTTTATAAACTTCTAATGAGCATGATTCAAAATGTGTGTTTTTTTCCCTTTATTTAGGTCCCAGCCCTATGTATGCAAAGAAGAAATCATTTACTGATATATGAAATTTTGCTGCCCAAATGTGAGCGCCTGAAATTTTAAATAATGTGTGATATATATTATACAGTCATTTGAAATTTATTTCAAATTGCTAAATTCTGTATGAAGTTTTTAAATTAAAAAGTAAACAATTATTTTATTATAGCATATAATTCTAGAATGCTCACTTAATGCTCACTTTTAGAATGCTCATCATTAAATAATTTTCCAGTGCTAGAATAATTAGAGAAAGTTATTCAAAAACTGATTTCTGAAAGCAGTGTAGTGTATGTTTTGTATATGCAAGATTTTACTTATTAAAAGTCTTGTGTATATCCTCTCTGAGAACTTAATTCAATTTTTAGAAAATTTAATCATTCTTAAATAATTAAAAGCCTACTTATTGGAAGGAAATATTGTAATCAAAGTTTTGTTTATAAATTTTAAGAGTTGTTTTGATATTTTAAAAGTTTTGATTAGAAATTGAAATATGAATCATTGATTAAAATATTAATATATATGCTTACGCCTATAAGAAATAGTGATATATTTTTATAAACTTCTAATGAGCATGATTCAAAATGTGTGTTTTTTTCCCTTTATTTAGGTCCCAGCCCTATGTATGCAAAGAAGAAATCATTTACTGATATATGAAATTTTGCTGCCCAAATGTGAGCGCCTGAAATTTTAAATAATGTGTGATATATATTATACAGTCATTTGAAATTTATTTCAAATTGCTGAAATCTGTATGAAGTTTTTAAATTAAAAAGTAAACAATTATTTTATTATAGCATATAATTCTAGAATGCTCACTTAAGAATGCTCACTTAATGCTCACTTTCAGAATGCTCATCATTAAATAATTTTCCAGTGCTAGAATAATTAGAGAAAGTTATTCAAAAACTGATTTCTGAAAGCAGTGTAGTGTATGTTTTGTATATGCAAGATTTTACTTATTAAAAGTCTTGTGTATATCCTCTGTGAGAACTTAATTCAATTTTTAGAAAATTTAATCATTCTTAAATAATTAAAAGCCTACTTATTGGAAGGAAATATTGTAATCAAAGTTTTGTTCATAAATTTTAAGAGTTGTTTTGATATTTTAAAAGTTTTGATTAGATATTGAAATATGAATCATTGATTAAAATATTAATATATATGCTTTCGCCTATAAGAAATAGTGATATATTTTTATAAACTTCTAATGAGCATGATTCAAAATGTGTGTTTTTTTCCCTTTATTTAGGTCCCAGCCCTATGTATGCAAAGAAGAAATCATTTACTGATATATGAAATTTTGCTGCCCAAATGTGAGCGCCTGAAATTTTAAATAATGTGTGATATATATTATACAGTCATTTGAAATTTATTTCAAATTGCTGAATTCTGTATGAAGTTTTTAAATTAAAAAGTAAACAATTATTTTATTATAGCATATAATTCTAGAATGCTCACTTAATGCTCACTTTTAGAATGCTCATCATTAAATAATTTTCCAATGCTAGAATAATTAGAGAAAGTTATTCAAAAACTGATTTCTGAAAGCAGTGTAGTGTATGTTTTGTATATGCAAGATTTTACTTATTAAAAGTCTTGTGTATATCCTCTGTGAGAACTTAATTCAATTTTTAGAAAATTTAATCATTCTTAAATAATTAAAAGCCTACTTATTGGAAGGAAATATTGTAATCAAAGTTTTGTTTATAAATTTTAAGAGTTGTTTTGATATTTTAAAAGTTTTGATTAGAAATTGAAATATGAATCATTGATTAAAATATTAATATATATGCTTACGCCTATAAGAAATAGTGATATATTTTTATAAACTTCTAATGAGCATGATTCAAAATGTGTGTTTTTTTTCCCTTTATTTAGGTCCCAGCCCTATGTATGCAAAGAAGAAATCATTTACTGATATATGAAATTTTGCTGCCCAAATGTGAGCGCCTGAAATTTTAAATAATGTGTGATATATATTATACAGTCATTTGAAATTTATTTCAAATTGCTGAAATCTGTATGAAGTTTTTAAATTAAAAAGTAAACAATTATTTTATTATAGCATATAATACTAGAATGCTCACTTAATGCTCACTTTTAGAATGCTCATCATTAAATAATTTTCCAGTGCTAGAATAATTAGAGAAAGTTATTCAAAAACTGATTTCTGAAAGCAGTGTAGTGTATGTTTTGTATATGCAAGATTTTACTTATTAAAAGTCTTGTGTATATCCTCTGTGAGAACTTAATTCAATTTTTAGAAAATTTAATCATTCTTAAATAATTAAAAGCCTACTTATTGGAAGGAAATATTGTAATCAAAGTTTTGTTTATAAATTTTAAGAGTTGTTTTGATATTTTAAAAGTTTTGATTAGAAATTGAAATATGAATCATTGATTAAAATATTAATATATATGCTTACGCCTATAAGAAATAGTGATATATTTTTATAAACTTCTAATGAGCATGATTCAAAATGTGTGTTTTTTTCCCCTTTATTTAGGTCCCAGCCCTATGTATGCAAAGAAGAAATCATTTACTGATATATGAAATTTTGCTGCCCAAATGTGAGCGCCTGAAATTTTAAATAATGTGTGATATATATTATACAGTCATTTGAAATTTATTTCAAATTGCTGAAATCTGTATGAAGTTTTTAAATTAAAAAGTAAACAATTATTTTATTATAGCATATAATACTAGAATGCTCACTTAATGCTCACTTTTAGAATGCTCATCATTAAATAATTTTCCAGTGCTAGAATAATTAGAGAAAGTTATTCAAAAACTGATTTCTGAAAGCAGTGTAGTGTATGTTTTGTATATGCAAGATTTTACTTATTAAAAGTCTTGTGTATATCCTCTGTGAGAACTTAATTCAATTTTTAGAAAATTTAATCATTCTTAAATAATTAAAAGCCTACTTATTGGAAGGAAATATTGTAATCAAAGTTTTGTTCATAAATTTTAAGAGTTGTTTTGATATTTTAAAAGTTTTGATTAGAAATTGAAATATGAATCATTGATTAAAATATTAATATATATGCTTACGCCTATAAGAAATAGTGATATATTTTTATAAACTTCTAATGAGCATGATTCAAAATGTGTGTTTTTTCCCCTTTATTTAGGTCCCAGCCCTATGTATGCAAAGAAGAAATCATTTACTGATATATGAAATTTTGCTGCCCAAATGTGAGCGCCTGAAATTTTAAATAATGTATCAATTTAAATAATGTGTGATATATATTATACAGTCATTTGAAATTTATTTCAAATTGCTGAATTCTGTATGAAGTTTTTAAATTAAAAAGTAAACAATTATTTTATTATAGCATATAATTCTAGAATGCTCACTTAATGCTCACTTTTAGAATGCTCATCATTAAATAATTTTCCAGTGCTAGAATAATTAGAGAAAGTTATTCAAAAACTGATTTCTGAAAGCAGTGTAGTGTATGTTTTGTATATGCAAGATTTTACTTATTAAAAGTCTTGTGTATATCCTCGGTGAGAACTTAATTCAATTTTTAGAAAATTTAATCATTCTTAAATAATTAAAAGCCTACTTATTGGAAGGAAATATTGTAATCAAAGTTTTGTTTATAAATTTTAAGAGTTGTTTGATATTTTAAAATTTTGATTAGAAATTGAAATATGAATCATTGATTAAAATATTAATATATATGCTTACGCCTATAAGAAATAGTGATATATTTTTATAAACTTCTAATGAGCATGATTCAAAATGTGTGTTTTTTTCCCTTTATTTAGGTCCCAGCCCTATGTATGCAAAGAAGAAATCATTTACTGATATATGAAATTTTGCTGCCCAAATGTGAGCGCCTGAAATTTTAAATAATGTGTGATATATATTATACAGTCATTTGAAATTTATTTCAAATTGCTGAAATCTGTATGAAGTTTTTAAATTAAAAAGTAAACAATTATTTTATTATAGCATATAATTCTAGAATGCTCACTTAAGAATGCTCACTTAATGCTCACTTTTAGAATGCTCATCATTAAATAATTTTCCAGTGCTAGAATAATTAGAGAAAGTTATTCAAAAACTGATTTCTGAAAGCAGTGTAGTGTATGTTTTGTATATGCAAGATTTTACTTATTAAAAGTCTTGTGTATATCCTCTGTGAGAACTTAATTCAATTTTTAGAAAATTTAATCATTCTTAAATAATTAAAAGCCTACTTATTGGAAGGAAATATTGTAATCAAAGTTTTGTTCATAAATTTTAAGAGTTGTTTTGATATTTTAAAAGTTTTGATTAGAAATTGAAATATGAATCATTGATTAAAATATTAATATATATGCTTACGCCTATAAGAAATAGTGATATATTTTTATAAACTTCTAATGAGCATGATTCAAAATGTGTGTTTTTTCCCCTTTATTTAGGTCCCAGCCCTATGTATGCAAAGAAGAAATCATTTACTGATATATGAAATTTTGCTGCCCAAATGTGAGCGCCTGAAATTTTAAATAATGTATCAATTTAAATAATGTGTGATATATATTATACAGTCATTTGAAATTTATTTCAAATTGCTGAATTCTGTATGAAGTTTTTAAATTAAAAAGTAAACAATTATTTTATTATAGCATATAATTCTAGAATGCTCACTTAATGCTCACTTTTAGAATGCTCATCATTAAATAATTTTCCAGTGCTAGAATAATTAGAGAAAGTTATTCAAAAACTGATTTCTGAAAGCAGTGTAGTGTATGTTTTGTATATGCAAGATTTTACTTATTAAAAGTCTTGTGTATATCCTCTGTGAGAACTTAATTCAATTTTTAGAAAATTTAACCATTCTTAAATAATTAAAAGCCTACTTATTGGAAGGAAATATTGTAATCAAAGTTTTGTTTATAAATTTTAAGAGTTGTTTGATATTTTAAAATTTTGATTAGAAATTGAAATATGAATCATTGATTAAAATATTAATATATATGCTTACGCCTATAAGAAATAGTGATATATTTTTATAAACTTCTAATGAGCATGATTCAAAATGTGTGTTTTTTTCCCTTTATTTAGGTCCCAGCCCTATGTATGCAAAGAAGAAATCATTTACTGATATATGAAATTTTGCTGCCCAAATGTGAGCGCCTGAAATTTTAAATAATGTGTGATATATATTATACAGTCATTTGAAATTTATTTCAAATTGCTAAATTCTGTATGAAGTTTTTAAATTAAAAAGTAAACAATTATTTTATTATAGCATATAATTCTAGAATGCTCACTTAATGCTCACTTTTAGAATGCTCATCATTAAATAATTTTCCAGTGCTAGAATAATTAGAGAAAGTTATTCAAAAACTGATTTCTGAAAGCAGTGTAGTGTATGTTTTGTATATGCAAGATTTTACTTATTAAAAGTCTTGCGTATATCCTCTCTGAGAACTTAATTCAATTTTTAGAAAATTTAATCATTCTTAAATAATTAAAAGCCTACTTATTGGAAGGAAATATTGTAATCAAAGTTTTGTTTATAAATTTTAAGAGTTGTTTTGATATTTTAAAAGTTTTGATTAGAAATTGAAATATGAATCATTGATTAAAATATTAATATATATGCTTACGCCTATAAGAAATAGTGATATATTTTTATAAACTTCTAATGAGCATGATTCAAAATGTGTGTTTTTTTCCCTTTATTTAGGTCCCAGCCCTATGTATGCAAAGAAGAAATCATTTACTGATATATGAAATTTTGCTGCCCAAATGTGAGCGCCTGAAATTTTAAATAATGTGTGATATATATTATACAGTCATTTGAAATTTATTTCAAATTGCTGAAATCTGTATGAAGTTTTTAAATTAAAAAGTAAACAATTATTTTATTATAGCATATAATTCTAGAATGCTCACTTAAGAATGCTCACTTAATGCTCACTTTCAGAATGCTCATCATTAAATAATTTTCCAGTGCTAGAATAATTAGAGAAAGTTATTCAAAAACTGATTTCTGAAAGCAGTGTAGTGTATGTTTTGTATATGCAAGATTTTACTTATTAAAAGTCTTGTGTATATCCTCTGTGAGAACTTAATTCAATTTTTAGAAAATTTAATCATTCTTAAATAATTAAAAGCCTACTTATTGGAAGGAAATATTGTAATCAAAGTTTTGTTCATAAATTTTAAGAGTTGTTTTGATATTTTAAAAGTTTTGATTAGATATTGAAATATGAATCATTGATTAAAATATTAATATATATATGCTTACGCCTATAAGAAATAGTGATATATTTTTATAAACTTCTAATGAGCATGATTCAAAATGTGTGTTTTTTTCCCTTTATTTAGGTCCCAGCCCTATGTATGCAAAGAAGAAATCATTTACTGATATATGAAATTTTGCTGCCCAAATGTGAGCGCCTGAAATTTTAAATAATGTATCAATTTAAATAATGTGTGATATATATTATACAGTCATTTGAAATTTATTTCAAATTGCTGAATTCTGTATGAAGTTTTTAAATTAAAAAGTAAACAATTATTTTATTATAGCATATAATTCTAGAATGCTCATTTAATGCTCACTTTTAGAATGCTCATCATTAAATAATTTTCCAGTGCTAGAATAATTAGAGAAAGATATTCAAAAATTGATTTCTGAAAGCAGTGTAGTGTATGTTTTGTATATGCAAGATTTTACTTATTAAAAGTCTTGTGTATATCCTCGGTGAGAACTTAATTCAATTCTTAGAAAATTTAATCATTCTTATATAATTAAAAGCCTACTTATTGGAAGGAAATATTGTAATCAAAGTTTTGTTTATAAATTTTAAGAGTTGTTTGATATTTTAAAATTTTGATTAGAAATTGAAATATGAATCATTGATTAAAATATTAATATATATGCTTACGCCTATAAGAAATAGTGATATATTTTTATAAACTTCTAATGAGCATGATTCAAAATGTGTGTTTTTTTCCCTTTATTTAGGTCCCAGCCCTATGTATGCAAAGAAGAAATCATTTACTGATATATGAAATTTTGCTGCCCAAATGTGAGCGCCTGAAATTTTAAATAATGTGTGATATATATTATACAGTCATTTGAAATTTATTTCAAATTGCTGAATTCTGTATGAAGTTTTTAAATTAAAAAGTAAACAATTATTTTATTATAGCATATAATTCTAGAATGCTCACTTAATGCTCACTTTTAGAATGCTCATCATTAAATAATTTTCCAGTGCTAGAATAATTAGAGAAAGTTATTCAAAAACTGATTTCTGAAAGCAGTGTAGTGTATGTTTTGTATATGCAAGATTTTACTTATTAAAAGTCTTGTGTATATCCTCTGTGAGAACTTAATTCAATTTTTAGAAAATTTAATCATTCTTAAATAATTAAAAGCCTACTTATTGGAAGGAAATATTGTAATCAAAGTTTTGTTTATAAATTTTAAGAGTTGTTTTGATATTTTAAAAGTTTTGATTAGAAATTGAAATATGAATCATTGATTAAAATATTAATATATATGCTTACGCCTATAAGAAATAGTGATATATTTTTATAAACTTCTAATGAGCATGATTCAAAATGTGTGTTTTTTTCCCTTTATTTAGGTCCCAGCCCTATGTATGCAAAGAAGAAATCATTTACTGATATATGAAATTTTGCTGCCCAAATGTGAGCGCCTGAAATTTTAAATAATGTGTGATATATATCATACAGTCATTTGAAATTTATTTCAAATTGCTGAAATCTGTATGAAGTTTTTAAATTAAAAAGTAAACAATTATTTTATTATAGCATATAATACTAGAATGCTCACTTAAGAATGCTCACTTAATGCTCACTTTTAGAATGCTCATCATTAAATAATTTTCCAGTGCTAGAATAATTAGAGAAAGTTATTCAAAAACTGATTTCTGAAAGCAGTGTAGTGTATGTTTTGTATATGCAAGATTTTACTTATTAAAAGTCTTGTGTATATCCTCTGTGAGAACTTAATTCAATTTTTAGAAAATTTAATCATTCTTAAATAATTAAAAGCCTACTTATTGGAAGGAAATATTGTAATCAAAGTTTTGTTCATAAATTTTAAGAGTTGTTTTGATATTTTAAAAGTTTTGATTAGAAATTGAAATATGAATCATTGATTAAAATATTAATATATATGCTTACGCCTATAAGAAATAGTGATATATTTTTATAAACTTCTAATGAGCATGATTCAAAATGTGTGTTTTTTCCCCTTTATTTAGGTCCCAGCCCTATGTATGCAAAGAAGAAATCATTTACTGATATATGAAATTTTGCTGCCCAAATGTGAGCGCCTGAAATTTTAAATAATGTATCAATTTAAATAATGTGTGATATATATTATACAGTCATTTGAAATTTATTTCAAATTGCTGAATTCTGTATGAAGTTTTTAAATTAAAAAGTAAACAATTATTTTATTATAGCATATAATTCTAGAATGCTCACTTAATGCTCACTTTTAGAATGCTCATCATTAAATAATTTTCCAGTGCTAGAATAATTAGAGAAAGTTATTCAAAAACTGATTTCTGAAAGCAGTGTAGTGTATGTTTTGTATATGCAAGATTTTACTTATTAAAAGTCTTGTGTATATCCTCTGTGAGAACTTAATTCAATTTTTAGAAAATTTAATCATTCTTAAATAATTAAAAGCCTACTTATTGGAAGGAAATATTGTAATCAAAGTTTTGTTCATAAATTTTAAGAGTTGTTTTGATATTTTAAAAGTTTTGATTAGAAATTGAAACATGAATCATTGATTAAAATATTAATATATATGCTTACGCCTATAAGAAATAGTGATATATTTTTATAAACTTCTAATGAGCATGATTCAAAATGTGTGTTTTTTCCCCTTTATTTAGGTCCCAGCCCTATGTATGCAAAGAAGAAATCATTTACTGATATATGAAATTTTGCTGCCCAAATGTGAGCGCCTGAAATTTTAAATAATGTATCAATTTAAATAATGTGTGATATATATTATACAGTCATTTGAAATTTATTTCAAATTGCTGAATTCTGTATGAAGTTTTTAAATTAAAAAGTAAACAATTATTTTATTATAGCATATAATTCTAGAATGCTCACTTAATGCTCACTTTTAGAATGCTCATCATTAAATAATTTTCCAGTGCTAGAATAATTAGAGAAAGTTATTTAAAAACTGATTTCTGAAAGCAGTGTAGTGTATGTTTTGTATATGCAAGATTTTACTTATTAAAAGTCTTGTGTATATCCTCGGTGAGAACTTAATTCAATTTTTAGAAAATTTAATCATTCTTAAATAATTAAAAGCCTACTTATTGGAAGGAAATATTGTAATCAGTTTTGTTTATAAATTTTAAGAGTTGTTTGATATTTTAAAATTTTGATTAGAAATTGAAATATGAATCATTGATTAAAATATTAATATATATGCTTACGCCTATAAGAAATAGTGATATATTTTTATAAACTTCTAATGAGCATGATTCAAAATGTGTGTTTTTTTCCCTTTATTTAGGTCCCAGCCCTATGTATGCAAAGAAGAAATCATTTACTGATATATGAAATTTTGCTGCCCAAATGTGAGCGCCTGAAATTTTAAATAATGTGTGATATATATTATACAGTCATTTGAAATTTATTTCAAATTGCTGAATTCTGTATGAAGTTTTTAAATTAAAAAGTAAACAATTATTTTATTATAGCATATAATTCTAGAATGCTCACTTAATGCTCACTTTTAGAATGCTCATCATTAAATAATTTTCCAGTGCTAGAATAATTAGAGAAAGTTATTCAAAAACTGATTTCTGAAAGCAGTGTAGTGTATGTTTTGTATATGCAAGATTTTACTTATTAAAAGTCTTGTGTATATCCTCTGTGAGAACTTAATTCAATTTTTAGACAATTTAATCATTCTTAAATAATTAAAAGCCTACTTATTGGAAGGAAATATTGTAATCAAAGTTTTGTTCATAAATTTTAAGAGTTGTTTTGATATTTTAAAAGTTTTGATTAGAAATTGAAATATGAATCATTGATTAAAATATTAATATATATGCTTACGCCTATAAGATATAGTGATATATTTTTATAAACTTCTAATGAGCATGATTCAAAATGTGTGTTTTTTTCCCTTTATTTAGGTCCCAGCCCTATGTATGCAAAGAAGAAATCATTTACTGATATATGAAATTTTGCTGCCCAAATGTGAGCGCCTGAAATTTTAAATAATGTATCAATTTAAATAATGTGTGATATATATTATACAGTCATTTGAAATTTATTTCAAATTGCTGAATTCTGTATGAAGTTTTTAAATTAAAAAGTAAACAATTATTTTATTATAGCATATAATTCTACAATGCTCCCTTAATGCTCACTTTTAGAATGCTCATCATTAAATAATTTTCCAGTGCTAGAATAATTAGAGAAAGATATTCAAAAACTGATTTCTGAAAGCAGTGTAGTGTATGTTTTGTATATGCAAGATTTTACTTATTAAAAGTCTTGTGTATATCCTCGGTGAGAACTTAATTCAATTTTTAGAAAATTTAATCATTCTTAAATAATTAAAAGCCTACTTATTGGAAGGAAATATTGTAATCAAAGTTTTGTTTATAAATTTTAAGAGTTGTTTGATATTTTAAAATTTTGATTAGAAATTGAAATATGAATCATTGATTAAAATATTAATATATATGCTTACGCCTATAAGAAATAGTGATATATTTTTATAAACTTCTAATGAGCATGATTCAAAATGTGTGTTTTTTTCCCTTTATTTAGGTCCCAGCCCTATGTATGCAAAGAAGAAATCATTTACTGATATATGAAATTTTGCTGCCCAAATGTGAGCGCCTGAAATTTAAAATAATGTGTGATATATATTATACAGTCATTTGAAATTTATTTCAAATTGCTGAATTCTGTATGAAGTTTTTAAATTAAAAAGTAAACAATTATTTTATTATAGCATATAATTCTAGAATGCTCACTTAATGCTCACTTTTAGAATGCTCATCATTAAATAATTTTCCAGTGCTAGAATAATTAGAGAAAGTTATTCAAAAACTGATTTCTGAAAGCAGTGTAGTGTATGTTTTGTATATGCAAGATTTTACTTATTAAAAGTCTTGTGTATATCCTCTGTGAGAACTTAATTCAATTTTTAGAAAATTTAATCATTCTTAAATAATTAAAAGCCTACTTATTGGAAGGAAATATTGTAATCAAAGTTTTGTTTATAAATTTTAAGAGTTGTTTTGATATTTTAAAAGTTTTGATTAGAAATTGAAATATGAATCATTGATTAAAATATTAATATATATGCTTACGCCTATAAGAAATAGTGATATATTTTTATAAACTTCTAATGAGCATGATTCAAAATGTGTGTTTTTTTCCCTTTATTTAGGTCCCAGCCCTATGTATGCAAAGAAGAAATCATTTACTGATATATGAAATTTTGCTGCCCAAATGTGAGCGCCTGAAATTTTAAATAATGTGTGATATATATTATACAGTCATTTGAAATTTATTTCAAATTGCTGAAATCTGTATGAAGTTTTTAAATTAAAAAGTAAACAATTATTTTATTATAGCATATAATTCTAGAATGCTCACTTAAGAATGCTCACTTAATGCTCACTTTTAGAATGCTCATCATTAAATAATTTTCCAGTGCTAGAATAATTAGAGAAAGTTATTCAAAAACTGATTTCTGAAAGCAGTGTAGTGTATGTTTTGTATATGCAAGATTTTACTTATTAAAAGTCTTCTGTATATCCTCTGTGAGAACTTAATTCAATTTTTAGAAAATTTAATCATTCTTAAATAATTAAAAGCCTACTTATTGGAAGGAAATATTGTAATCAAAGTTTTGTTCATAAATTTTAAGAGTTGTTTTGATATTTTAAAAGTTTTGATTAGAAATTGAAATATGAATCATTGATTAAAATATTAATATATATGCTTACGCCTATAAGAAATAGTGATATATTTTTATAAACTTCTAATGAGCATGATTCAAAATGTGTGTTTTTTCCCCTTTATTTAGGTCCCAGCCCTATGTATGCAAAGAAGAAATCATTTACTGATATATGAAATTTTGCTGCCCAAATGTGAGCGCCTGAAATTTTAAATAATGTATCAATTTAAATAATGTGTGATATATATTATACAGTCATTTGAAATTTATTTCAAATTGCTGAATTCTGTATGAAGTTTTTAAATTAAAAAGTAAACAATTATTTTATTATAGCATATAATTCTAGAATGCTCACTTAATGCTCACTTTTAGAATGCTCATCATTAAATAATTTTCCAGTGCTAGAATAATTAGAGAAAGTTATTCAAAAACTGATTTCTGAAAGCAGTGTAGTGTATGTTTTGTATATGCAAGATTTTACTTATTAAAAGTCTTGTGTATATCCTCTGTGAGAACTTAATTCAATTTTTAGACAATTTAATCATTCTTAAATAATTAAAAGCCTACTTATTGGAAGGAAATATTGTAATCAAAGTTTTGTTCATAAATTTTAAGAGTTGTTTTGATATTTTAAAAGTTTTGATTAGAAATTGAAATATGAATCATTGATTAAAATATTAATATATATGCTTACGCCTATAAGATATAGTGATATATTTTTATAAACTTCTAATGAGCATGATTCAAAATGTGTGTTTTTTTCCCTTTATTTAGGTCCCAGCCCTATGTATGCAAAGAAGAAATCATTTACTGATATATGAAATTTTGCTGCCCAAATGTGAGCGCCTGAAATTTTAAATAATGTATCAATTTAAATAATGTGTGATATATATTATACAGTCATTTGAAATTTATTTCAAATTCCTGAATTCTGTATGAAGTTTTTAAATTAAAAAGTAAACAATTATTTTATTATAGCATATAATTCTAGAATGCTCCCTTAATGCTCACTTTTAGAATGCTCATCATTAAATAATTTTCCAGTGCTAGAATAATTAGAGAAAGATATTCAAAAACTGATTTCTGAAAGCAGTGTAGTGTATGTTTTGTATATGCAAGATTTTACTTATTAAAAGTCTTGTGTATATCCTCGGTGAGAACTTAATTCAATTTTTAGAAAATTTAATCATTCTTAAATAATTAAAAGCCTACTTATTGGAAGGAAATATTGTAATCAAAGTTTTGTTTATAAATTTTAAGAGTTGTTTGATATTTTAAAATTTTGATTAGAAATTGAAATATGAATCATTGATTAAAATATTAATATATATGCTTACGCCTATAAGAAATAGTGATATATTTTTATAAACTTCTAATGAGCATGATTCAAAATGTGTGTTTTTTTCCCTTTATTTAGGTCCCAGCCCTATGTATGCAAAGAAGAAATCATTTACTGATATATGAAATTTTGCTGCCCAAATGTGAGCGCCTGAAATTTTAAATAATGTGTGATATATATTATACAGTCATTTGAAATTTATTTCAAATTGCTGAATTCTGTATGAAGTTTTTAAATTAAAAAGTAAACAATTATTTTATTATAGCATATAATTCTAGAATGCTCACTTAATGCTCACTTTTAGAATGCTCATCATTAAATAATTTTCCAGTGCTAGAATAATTAGAGAAAGTTATTCAAAAACTGATTTCTGAAAGCAGTGTAGTGTATGTTTTGTATATGCAAGATTTTACTTATTAAAAGTCTTGTGTATATCCTCTGTGAGAACTTAATTCAATTTTTAGAAAATTTAATCATTCTTAAATAATTAAAAGCCTACTTATTGGAAGGAAATATTGTAATCAAAGTTTTGTTTATAAATTTTAAGAGTTGTTTTGATATTTTAAAAGTTTTGATTAGAAATTGAAATATGAATCATTGACTAAAATATTAATATATATGCTTACGCCTATAAGAAATAGTGATATATTTTTATAAACTTCTAATGAGCATGATTCAAAATGTGTGTTTTTTTCCCTTTATTTAGGTCCCAGCCCTATGTATGCAAAGAAGAAATCATTTACTGATATATGAAATTTTGCTGCCCAAATGTGAGCGCCTGAAATTTTAAATAATGTGTGATATATATTATACAGTCATTTGAAATTTATTTCAAATTGCTGAAATCTGTATGAAGTTTTTAAATTAAAAAGTAAACAATTATTTTATTATAGCATATAATTCTAGAATGCTCACTTAAGAATGCTCACTTAATGCTCACTTTTAGAATGCTCATCATTAAATAATTTTCCAGTGCTAGAATAATTAGAGAAAGTTATTCAAAAACTGATTTCTGAAAGCAGTGTAGTGTATGTTTTGTATATGCAAGATTTTACTTATTAAAAGTCTTCTGTATATCCTCTGTGAGAACTTAATTCAATTTTTAGAAAATTTAATCATTCTTAAATAATTAAAAGCCTACTTATTGGAAGGAAATATTGTAATCAAAGTTTTGTTCATAAATTTTAAGAGTTGTTTTGATATTTTAAAAGTTTTGATTAGAAATTGAAATATGAATCATTGTTAAAAATATTAATATATATGCTTACGCCTATAAGAAATAGTGATGTATTTTTATAAACTTCTAATGAGCATGATTCAAAATGTGTGTTTTTTCCCTTTATTTAGGTCCCAGCCCTATGTATGCAAAGAAGAAATCATTTACTGATATATGAAATTTTGCTGCCCAAATGTGAGCGCCTGAAATTTTAAATAATGTATCAATTTAAATAATGTGTGATATATATTATACAGTCATTTGAAATTTATTTCAAATTGCTGAATTCTGTATGAAGTTTTTAAATTAAAAAGTAAACAATTATTTTATTATAGCATATAATTCTAGAATGCTCCCTTAATGCTCACTTTTAGAATGCTCATCATTAAATAATTTTCCAGTGCTAGAATAATTAGAGAAAGATATTCAAAAACTGATTTCTGAAAGCAGTGTAGTGTATGTTTTGTATATGCAAGATTTTACTTATTAAAAGTCTTGTGTATATCCTCGGTGAGAACTTAATTCAATTTTTAGAAAATTTAATCATTCTTAAATAATTAAAAGCCTACTTATTGGAAGGAAATATTGTAATCAAAGTTTTGTTTATAAATTTTAAGAGTTGTTTGATATTTTAAAATTTTGATTAGAAATTGAAATATGAATCATTGATTAAAATATTAATATATATGCTTACGCCTATAAGAAATAGTGATATATTTTTATAAACTTTTAATGAGCATGATTCAAAATGTGTGTTTTTTTCCCTTTATTTAGGTCCCAGCCCTATGTATGCAAAGAAGAAATCATTTACTGATATATGAAATTTTGCTGCCCAAATGTGAGCGCCTGAAATTTTAAATAATGTGTGATATATATTATACAGTCATTTGAAATTTATTTCAAATTGCTGAATTCTGTATGAAGTTTTTAAATTAAAAAGTAAACAATTATTTTATTATAGCATATAATTCTAGAATGCTCACTTAATGCTCACTTTTAGAATGCTCATCATTAAATAATTTTCCAGTGCTAGAATAATTAGAGAAAGTTATTCAAAAACTGATTTCTGAAAGCAGTGTAGTGTATGTTTTGTATATGCAAGATTTTACTTATTAAAAGTCTTGTGTATATCCTCTGTGAGAACTTAATTCAATTTTTAGAAAATTTAATCATTCTTAAATAATTAAAAGCCTACTTATTGGAAGGAAATATTGTAATCAAAGTTTTGTTCATAAATTTTAAGAGTTGTTTTGATATTTTAAAAGTTTTGATTAGAAATTGAAATATGAATCATTGATTAAAATATTAATATATATGCTTACGCCTATAAGAAATAGTGATATATTTTTATAAACTTCTAATGAGCATGATTCAAAATGTGTGTTTTTTCCCCTTTATTTAGGTCCCAGCCCTATGTATGCAAAGAAGAAATCATTTACTGATATATGAAATTTTGCTGCCCAAATGTGAGCGCCTGAAATTTTAAATAATGTATCAATTTAAATAATGTGTGATATATATTATACAGTCATTTGAAATTTATTTCAAATTGCTGAATTCTGTATGAAGTTTTTAAATTAAAAAGTAAACAATTATTTTATTATAGCATATAATTCTAGAATGCTCCCTTAATGCTCACTTTTAGAATGCTCATCATTAAATAATTTTCCAGTGCTAGAATAATTAGAGAAAGATATTCAAAAACTGATTTCTGAAAGCAGTGTAGTGTATGTTTTGTATATGCAAGATTTTACTTATTAAAAGTCTTGTGTATATCCTCGGTGAGAACTTAATTCAATTTTTAGAAAATTTAATCATTCTTAAATAATTAAAAGCCTACTTATTGGAAGGAAATATTGTAATCAAAGTTTTGTTTATAAATTTTAAGAGTTGTTTGATATTTTAAAATTTTGATTAGAAATTGAAATATGAATCATTGATTAAAATATTAATATATATGCTTACGCCTATAAGAAATAGTGATATATTTTTATAAACTTTTAATGAGCATGATTCAAAATGTGTGTTTTTTTCCCTTTATTTAGGTCCCAGCCCTATGTATGCAAAGAAGAAATCATTTACTGATATATGAAATTTTGCTGCCCAAATGTGAGCGCCTGAAATTTTAAATAATGTGTGATATATATTATACAGTCATTTGAAATTTATTTCAAATTGCTGAATTCTGTATGAAGTTTTTAAATTAAAAAGTAAACAATTATTTTATTATAGCATAGAATTCTAGAATGCTCACTTAATGCTCACTTTTAGAATGCTCATCATTAAATAATTTTCCAGTGCTAGAATAATTAGAGAAAGTTATTCAAAAACTGATTTCTGAAAGCAGTGTAGTGTATGTTTTGTATATGCAAGATTTTACTTATTAAAAGTCTTGTGTATATCCTCTGTGAGAACTTAATTCAATTTTTAGAAAATTTAATCATTCTTAAATAATTAAAAGCCTACTTATTGGAAGGAAATATTGTAATCAAAGTTTTGTTTATAAATTTTAAGAGTTGTTTTGATATTTTAAAAGTTTTGATTAGAAATTGAAATATGAATCATTGATTAAAATATTAATATATATGCTTACGCCTATAAGAAATAGTGATATATTTTTATAAACTTCTAATGAGCATGATTCAAAATGTGTGTTTTTTTCCCTTTATTTAGGTCCCAGCCCTATGTATGCAAAGAAGAAATCATTTACTGATATATGAAATTTTGCTGCCCAAATGTGAGCGCCTGAAATTTTAAATAATGTGTGATATATATTATACAGTCATTTGAAATTTATTTCAAATTGCTGAATTCTGTATGAAGTTTTTAAATTAAAAAGTAAACAATTATTTTATTATAGCATATAATTCTAGAATGCTCACTTAATGCTCACTTTTAGAATGCTCATCATTAAATAATTTTCCAGTGCTAGAATAATTAGAGAAAGTTATTCAAAAACTGATTTCTGAAAGCAGTGTAGTGTATGTTTTGTATATGCAAGATTTTACTTATTAAAAGTCTTGTGTATATCCTCTGTGAGAACTTAATTCAATTTTTAGACAATTTAATCATTCTTAAATAATTAAAAGCCTACTTATTGGAAGGAAATATTGTAATCAAAGTTTTGTTCATAAATTTTAAGAGTTGTTTTGATATTTTAAAAGTTTTGATTAGAAATTGAAATATGAATCATTGATTAAAATATTAATATATATGCTTACGCCTATAAGATATAGTGATATATTTTTATAAACTTCTAATGAGCATGATTCAAAATGTGTGTTTTTTTCCCTTTATTTAGGTCCCAGCCCTATGTATGCAAAGAAGAAATCATTTACTGATATATGAAATTTTGCTGCCCAAATGTGAGCGCCTGAAATTTTAAATAATGTATCAATTTAAATAATGTGTGATATATATTATACAGTCATTTGAAATTTATTTCAAATTGCTGAATTCTGTATGAAGTTTTTAAATTAAAAAGTAAACAATTATTTTATTATAGCATATAATTCTACAATGCTCCCTTAATGCTCACTTTTAGAATGCTCATCATTAAATAATTTTCCAGTGCTAGAATAATTAGAGAAAGATATTCAAAAACTGATTTCTGAAAGCAGTGTAGTGTATGTTTTGTATATGCAAGATTTTACTTATTAAAAGTCTTGTGTATATCCTCGGTGAGAACTTAATTCAATTTTTAGAAAATTTAATCATTCTTAAATAATTAAAAGCCTACTTATTGGAAGGAAATATTGTAATCAAAGTTTTGTTTATAAATTTTAAGAGTTGTTTGATATTTTAAAATTTTGATTAGAAATTGAAATATGAATCATTGATTAAAATATTAATATATATGCTTACGCCTATAAGAAATAGTGATATATTTTTATAAACTTCTAATGAGCATGATTCAAAATGTGTGTTTTTTTCCCTTTATTTAGGTCCCAGCCCTATGTATGCAAAGAAGAAATCATTTACTGATATATGAAATTTTGCTGCCCAAATGTGAGCGCCTGAAATTTAAAATAATGTGTGATATATATTATACAGTCATTTGAAATTTATTTCAAATTGCTGAATTCTGTATGAAGTTTTTAAATTAAAAAGTAAACAATTATTTTATTATAGCATATAATTCTAGAATGCTCACTTAATGCTCACTTTTAGAATGCTCATCATTAAATAATTTTCCAGTGCTAGAATAATTAGAGAAAGTTATTCAAAAACTGATTTCTGAAAGCAGTGTAGTGTATGTTTTGTATATGCAAGATTTTACTTATTAAAAGTCTTGTGTATATCCTCTGTGAGAACTTAATTCAATTTTTAGAAAATTTAATCATTCTTAAATAATTAAAAGCCTACTTATTGGAAGGAAATATTGTAATCAAAGTTTTGTTTATAAATTTTAAGAGTTGTTTTGATATTTTAAAAGTTTTGATTAGAAATTGAAATATGAATCATTGATTAAAATATTAATATATATGCTTACGCCTATAAGAAATAGTGATATATTTTTATAAACTTCTAATGAGCATGATTCAAAATGTGTGTTTTTTTCCCTTTATTTAGGTCCCAGCCCTATGTATGCAAAGAAGAAATCATTTACTGATATATGAAATTTTGCTGCCCAAATGTGAGCGCCTGAAATTTTAAATAATGTGTGATATATATTATACAGTCATTTGAAATTTATTTCAAATTGCTGAAATCTGTATGAAGTTTTTAAATTAAAAAGTAAACAATTATTTTATTATAGCATATAATTCTAGAATGCTCACTTAAGAATGCTCACTTAATGCTCACTTTTAGAATGCTCATCATTAAATAATTTTCCAGTGCTAGAATAATTAGAGAAAGTTATTCAAAAACTGATTTCTGAAAGCAGTGTAGTGTATGTTTTGTATATGCAAGATTTTACTTATTAAAAGTCTTCTGTATATCCTCTGTGAGAACTTAATTCAATTTTTAGAAAATTTAATCATTCTTAAATAATTAAAAGCCTACTTATTGGAAGGAAATATTGTAATCAAAGTTTTGTTCATAAATTTTAAGAGTTGTTTTGATATTTTAAAAGTTTTGATTAGAAATTGAAATATGAATCATTGATTAAAATATTAATATATATGCTTACGCCTATAAGATATAGTGATATATTTTTATAAACTTCTAATGAGCATGATTCAAAATGTGTGTTTTTTTCCCTTTATTTAGGTCCCAGCCCTATGTATGCAAAGAAGAAATCATTTACTGATATATGAAATTTTGCTGCCCAAATGTGAGCGCCTGAAATTTTAAATAATGTATCAATTTAAATAATGTGTGATATATATTATACAGTCATTTGAAATTTATTTCAAATTGCTGAATTCTGTATGAAGTTTTTAAATTAAAAAGTAAACAATTATTTTATTATAGCATATAATTCTAGAATGCTCCCTTAATGCTCACTTTTAGAATGCTCATCATTAAATAATTTTCCAGTGCTAGAATAATTAGAGAAAGATATTCAAAAACTGATTTCTGAAAGCAGTGTAGTGTATGTTTTGTATATGCAAGATTTTACTTATTAAAAGTCTTGTGTATATCCTCGGTGAGAACTTAATTCAATTTTTAGAAAATTTAATCATTCTTAAATAATTAAAAGCCTACTTATTGGAAGGAAATATTGTAATCAAAGTTTTGTTTATAAATTTTAAGAGTTGTTTGATATTTTAAAATTTTGATTAGAAATTGAAATATGAATCATTGATTAAAATATTAATATATATGCTTACGCCTATAAGAAATAGTGATATATTTTTATAAACTTCTAATGAGCATGATTCAAAATGTGTGTTTTTTTCCCTTTATTTAGGTCCCAGCCCTATGTATGCAAAGAAGAAATCATTTACTGATATATGAAATTTTGCTGCCCAAATGTGAGCGCCTGAAATTTAAAATAATGTGTGATATATATTATACAGTCATTTGAAATTTATTTCAAATTGCTGAATTCTGTATGAAGTTTTTAAATTAAAAAGTAAACAATTATTTTATTATAGCATATAATTCTAGAATGCTCACTTAATGCTCACTTTTAGAATGCTCATCATTAAATAATTTTCCAGTGCTAGAATAATTAGAGAAAGTTATTCAAAAACTGATTTCTGAAAGCAGTGTAGTGTATGTTTTGTATATGCAAGATTTTACTTATTAAAAGTCTTGTGTATATCCTCTGTGAGAACTTAATTCAATTTTTAGAAAATTTAATCATTCTTAAATAATTAAAAGCCTACTTATTGGAAGGAAATATTGTAATCAAAGTTTTGTTTATAAATTTTAAGAGTTGTTTTGATATTTTAAAAGTTTTGATTAGAAATTGAAATATGAATCATTGACTAAAATATTAATATATATGCTTACGCCTATAAGAAATAGTGATATATTTTTATAAACTTCTAATGAGCATGATTCAAAATGTGTGTTTTTTTCCCTTTATTTAGGTCCCAGCCCTATGTATGCAAAGAAGAAATCATTTACTGATATATGAAATTTTGCTGCCCAAATGTGAGCGCCTGAAATTTTAAATAATCTGTGATATATATTATACAGTCATTTGAAATTTATTTCAAATTGCTGAAATCTGTATGAAGTTTTTAAATTAAAAAGTAAACAATTATTTTATTATAGCATATAATTCTAGAATGCTCACTTAAGAATGCTCACTTAATGCTCACTTTTAGAATGCTCATCATTAAATAATTTTCCAGTGCTAGAATAATTAGAGAAAGTTATTCAAAAACTGATTTCTGAAAGCAGTGTAGTGTATGTTTTGTATATGCAAGATTTTACTTATTAAAAGTCTTCTGTATATCCTCTGTGAGAACTTAATTCAATTTTTAGAAAATTTAATCATTCTTAAATAATTAAAAGCCTACTTATTGGAAGGAAATATTGTAATCAAAGTTTTGTTCATAAATTTTAAGAGTTGTTTTGATATTTTAAAAGTTTTGATTAGAAATTGAAATATGAATCATTGTTAAAAATATTAATATATATGCTTACGCCTATAAGAAATAGTGATATATTTTTATAAACTTCTAATGAGCATGATTCAAAATGTGTGTTTTTTCCCTTTATTTAGGTCCCAGCCCTATGTATGCAAAGAAGAAATCATTTACTGATATATGAAATTTTGCTGCCCAAATGTGAGCGCCTGAAATTTTAAATAATGTATCAATTTAAATAATGTGTGATATATATTATACAGTCATTTGAAATTTATTTCAAATTGCTGAATTCTGTATGAAGTTTTTAAATTAAAAAGTAAACAATTATTTTATTATAGCATATAATTCTAGAATGCTCCCTTAATGCTCACTTTTAGAATGCTCATCATTAAATAATTTTCCAGTGCTAGAATAATTAGAGAAAGATATTCAAAAACTGATTTCTGAAAGCAGTGTAGTGTATGTTTTGTATATGCAAGATTTTACTTATTAAAAGTCTTGTGTATATCCTCGGTGAGAACTTAATTCAATTTTTAGAAAATTTAATCATTCTTAAATAATTAAAAGCCTACTTATTGGAAGGAAATATTGTAATCAAAGTTTTGTTTATAAATTTTAAGAGTTGTTTGATATTTTAAAATTTTGATTAGAAATTGAAATATGAATCATTGATTAAAATATTAATATATATGCTTACGCCTATAAGAAATAGTGATATATTTTTATAAACTTTTAATGAGCATGATTCAAAATGTGTGTTTTTTTCCCTTTATTTAGGTCCCAGCCCTATGTATGCAAAGAAGAAATCATTTACTGATATATGAAATTTTGCTGCCCAAATGTGAGCGCCTGAAATTTTAAATAATGTATCAATTTAAATAATGTGTGATATATATTATACAGTCATTTGAAATTTATTTCAAATTGCTGAATTCTGTATGAAGTTTTTTAAATTAAAAAGTAAACAATTATTTTATTATAGCATATAATTCTAGAATGCTCACTTAAGAATGCTCACTTAATGCTCACTTTTAGAATGCTCATCATTAAATAATTTTCCAGTGCTAGAATAATTAGAGAAAGTTATTCAAAAACTGATTTCTGAAAGCAGTGTAGTGTATGTTTTGTATATGCAAGATTTTACTTATTAAAAGTCTTGTGTATATCCTCTGTGAGAACTTAATTCAATTTTTAGAAAATTTAATCATTCTTAAATAATTAAAAGCCTACTTATTGGAAGGAAATATTGTAATCAAAGTTTTGTTTATAAATTTTAAGAGTTGTTTTGATATTTTAAAATTTTGATTAGAAATTGAAATATGAATCATTGATTAAAATATTAATATATATGCTTACGCCTATAAGAAATAGTGATATATTTTTATAAACTTCTAATGAGCATGATTCAAAATGTGTGTTTTTTTCCCTTTATTTAGGTCCCAGCCCTATGTATGCAAAGAAGAAATCATTTACTGATATATGAAATTTTGCTGCCCAAATGTGAGCGCCTGAAATTTTAAATAATGTGTGATATATATTATACAGTCATTTGAAATTTATTTCAAATTGCTAAATTCTGTATGAAGTTTTTAAATTAAAAAGTAAACAATTATTTTATTATAGCATATAATTCTAGAATGCTCACTTAATGCTCACTTTTAGAATGCTCATCATTAAATAATTTTCCAGTGCTAGAATAATTAGAGAAAGTTATTCAAAAACTGATTTCTGAAAGCAGTGTAGTGTATGTTTTGTATATGCAAGATTTTACTTATTAAAAGTCTTGTGTATATCCTCTCTGAGAACTTAATTCAATTTTTAGAAAATTTAATCATTCTTAAATAATTAAAAGCCTACTTAATGGAAGGAAATATTGTAATCAAAGTTTTGTTTATAAATTTTAAGAGTTGTTTTGATATTTTAAAAGTTTTGATTAGAAATTGAAATTTGAATCATTGATTAAAATATTAATATATATGCTTACGCCTATAAGAAATAGTGATATATTTTTATAAACTTCTAATGAGCATGATTCAAAATGTGTGTTTTTTTCCCTTTATTTAGGTCCCAGCCCTATGTATGCAAAGAAGAAATCATTTACTGATATATGAAATTTTGCTGCCCAAATGTGAGCGCCTGAAATTTTAAATAATGTGTGATATATATTATACAGTCATTTGAAATTTATTTCAAATTGCTGAAATCTGTATGAAGTTTTTAAATTAAAAAGTAAACAATTATTTTATTATAGCATATAATTCTAGAATGCTCACTTAAGAATGCTCACTTAATGCTCACTTTCAGAATGCTCATCATTAAATAATTTTCCAGTGCTAGAATAATTAGAGAAAGTTATTCAAAAACTGATTTCTGAAAGCAGTGTAGTGTATGTTTTGTATATGCAAGATTTTACTTATTAAAAGTCTTGTGTATATCCTCTGTGAGAACTTAATTCAATTTTTAGAAAATTTAATCATTCTTAAATAATTAAAAGCCTACTTATTGGAAGGAAATATTGTAATCAAAGTTTTGTTCATAAATTTTAAGAGTTGTTTTGATATTTTAAAAGTTTTGATTAGATATTGAAATATGAATCATTGATTAAAATATTAATATATATGCTTACGCCTATAAGAAATAGTGATATATTTTTATAAACTTCTAATGAGCATGATTCAAAATGTGTGTTTTTTGCCCGTTATTTAGGTCCCAGCCCTATGTATGCAAAGAAGAAATCATTTACTGATATATGAAATTTTGCTGCCCAAATGTGAGCGCCTGAAATTTTAAATAATGTATCAATTTAAATAATGTGTGATATATATTATACAGTCATTTGAAATTTATTTCAAATTGCTGAATTCTGTATGAAGTTTTTAAATTAAAAAGTAAACAATTATTTTATTATAGCATATAATTCTAGAATGCTCATTTAATGCTCACTTTTAGAATGCTCATCATTAAATAATTTTCCAGTGCTAGAATAATTAGAGAAAGATATTCAAAAATTGATTTCTGAAAGCAGTGTAGTGTATGTTTTGTATATGCAAGATTTTACTTATTAAAAGTCTTGTGTATATCCTCGGTGAGAACTTAATGCAATTCTTAGAAAATTTAATCATTCTTATATAATTAAAAGCCTACTTATTGGAAGGAAATATTGTAATCAAAGTTTTGTTTATAAATTTTAAGAGTTGTTTGATATTTTAAAATTTTGATTAGAAATTGAAATATGAATCATTGATTAAAATATTAATATATATGCTTACGCCTATAAGAAATAGTGATATATTTTTATAAACTTCTAATGAGCATGATTCAAAATGTGTGTTTTTTTCCCTTTATTTAGGTCCCAGCCCTATGTATGCAAAGAAGAAATCATTTACTGATATATGAAATTTTGCTGCCCAAATGTGAGCGCCTGAAATTTTAAATAATGTGTGATATATATTATACAGTCATTTGAAATTTATTTCAAATTGCTGAATTCTGTATGAAGTTTTTAAATTAAAAAGTAAACAATTATTTTATTATAGCATATAATTCTAGAATGCTCACTTAATGCTCACTTTTAGAATGCTCATCATTAAATAATTTTCCAGTGCTAGAATAATTAGAGAAAGTTATTCAAAAACTGATTTCTGAAAGCAGTGTAGTGTATGTTTTGTATATGCAAGATTTTACTTATTAAAAGTCTTGTGTATATCCTCGGTGAGAACTTAATTCAATTTTTAGAAAATTTAATCATTCTTAAATAATTAAAAGCCTACTTATTGGAAGGAAATATTGTAATCAAAGTTTTGTTCATAAATTTTAAGAGTTGTTTTGATATTTTAAAAGTTTTGATTAGAAATTGAAATATGAATCATTGATTAAAATATTAATATATATGCTTACGCCTATAAGAAATAGTGATATATTTTTATAAACTTCTAATGAGCATGATTCAAAATGTGTGTTTTTTTCCCTTTATTTAGGTCCCAGCCCTATGTATGCAAAGAAGAAATCATTTACTGATATATGAAATTTTGCTGCCCAAATGTGAGCGCCTGAAATTTTAAATAATGTATCAATTTAAATAATGTGTGATATATATTATACAGTCATTTGAAATTTATTTCAAATTGCTGAATTCAGTATGAAGTTTTTAAATTAAAAAGTAAACAATTATTTTATTATAGCATATAATTCTAGAATGCTCACTTAATGCTCACTTTTAGAATGCTCATCATTAAATAATTTTCCAGTGCTAGAATAATTAGAGAAAGTTATTCAAAAACTGATTTCTGAAAGCAGTGTAGTGTATGTTTTGTATATGCAAGATTTTACTTATTAAAAGTCTTGTGTATATCCTCTGTGAGAACTTAATTCAATTTTTAGAAAATTTAATCATTCTTAAATAATTAAAAGCCTACTTATTGGAAGGAAATATTGTAATCAAAGTTTTGTTCATAAATTTTAAGAGTTGTTTTGATATTTTAAAAGTTTTGATTAGAAATTGAAATATGAATCATTGATTAAAATATTAATATATATGCTTACGCCTATAAGAAATAGTGATATATTTTTATAAACTTCTAATGAGCATGATTCAAAATGTGTGTTTTTTCCCCTTTATTTAGGTCCCAGCCCTATGTATGCAAAGAAGAAATCATTTACTGATATATGAAATTTTACTGCCCAAATGTGAGCGCCTGAAATTTTAAATAATGTATCAATTTAAATAATGTGTGATATATATTATACAGTCATTTGAAATTTATTTCAAATTGCTGAATTCTGTATGAAGTTTTTAAATTAAAAAGTAAACAATTATTTTATTATAGCATATAATTCTAGAATGCTCACTTAATGCTCACTTTTAGAATGCTCATCATTAAATAATTTTCCAGTGCTAGAATAATTAGAGAAAGTTATTCAAAAACTGATTTCTGAAAGCAGTGTAGTGTATGTTTTGTATATGCAAGATTTTACTTATTAAAAGTCTTGTGTATATCCTCTGTGAGAACTTAATTCAATTTTTAGAAAATTTAATCATTCTTAAATAATTAAAAGCCTACTTATTGGAAGGAAATATTGTAATCAAAGTTTTGTTCATAAATTTTAAGAGTTGTTTTGATATTTTAAAAGTTTTGATTAGAAATTGAAATATGAATCATTGATTAAAATATTAATATATATGCTTACGCCTATAAGAAATAGTGATATATTTTTATAAACTTCTAATGAGCATGATTCAAAATGTGTGTTTTTTTCCCTTTATTTAGGTCCCAGCCCTATGTATGCAAAGAAGAAATCATTTACTGATATATGAAATTTTGCTGCCCAAATGTGAGCGCCTGAAATTTTAAATAATGTATCAATTTAAATAATGTGTGATATATATTATACAGTCATTTGAAATTTATTTCAAATTGCTGAATTCTGTATGAAGTTTTTAAATTAAAAAGTAAACAATTATTTTATTATAGCATATAATTCTAGAATGCTCCCTTAATGCTCACTTTTAGAATGCTCATCATTAAATAATTTTCCAGTGCTAGAATAATTAGAGAAAGATATTCAAAAACTGATTTCTCAAAGCAGTGTAGTGTATGTTTTGTATATGCAAGATTTTACTTATTAAAAGTCTTGTGTATATCCTCGATGAGAACTTAATTCAATTTTTAGAAAATTTAATCATTCTTAAATAATTAAAAGCCTACTTATTCGAAGGAAATATTGTAATCAAAGTTTTGTTTATAAATTTTAAGAGTTGTTTGATATTTTAAAATTTTGATTAGAAATTGAAATATGAATCATTGATTAAAATATTAATATATATGCTTACGCCTATAAGAAATAGTGATATATTTTTATAAACTTCTAATGAGCATGATTCAAAATGTGTGTTTTTTTCCCTTTATTTAGGTCCCAGCCCTATGTATGCAAAGAAGAAATCATTTACTGATATATGAAATTTTACTGCCCAAATGTGAGCGCCTGAAATTTTAAATAATGTATCAATTTAAATAATGTGTGATATATATTATACAGTCATTTGAAATTTATTTCAAATTGCTGAATTCTGTATGAAGTTTTTAAATTAAAAAGTAAACAATTATTTTATTATAGCATATAATTCTAGAATGCTCACTTAATGCTCACTTTTAGAATGCTCATCATTAAATAATTTTCCAGTGCTAGAATAATTAGAGAAAGTTATTCAAAAACTGATTTCTGAAAGCAGTGTAGTGTATGTTTTGTATATGCAAGATTTTACTGATTAAAAGTCTTGTGTATATCCTCTGTGAGAACTTAATTCAATTTTTAGAAAATTTAATCATTCTTAAATAATTAAAAGCCTACTTATTGGAAGGAAATATTGTAATCAAAGTTTTGTTCATAAATTTTAAGAGTTGTTTTGATATTTTAAAAGTTTTGATTAGAAATTGAAATATGAATCATTGATTAAAATATTAATATATATGCTTACGCCTATAAGAAATAGTGATATATTTTTATAAACTTCTAATGAGCATGATTCAAAATGTGTGTTTTTTTCCCTTTATTTAGGTCCCAGCCCTATGTATGCAAAGAAGAAATCATTTACTGATATATGAAATTTTGCTGCCCAAATGTGAGCGCCTGAAATTTTAAATAATGTATCAATTTAAATAATGTGTGATATATATTATACAGTCATTTGAAATTTATTTCAAATTGCTGAATTCTGTATGAAGTTTTTAAATTAAAAAGTAAACAATTATTTTATTATAGCATATAATTCTAGAATGCTCCCTTAATGCTCACTTTTAGAATGCTCATCATTAAATAATTTTCCAGTGCTAGAATAATTAGAGAAAGATATTCAAAAACTGATTTCTCAAAGCAGTGTAGTGTATGTTTTGTATATGCAAGATTTTACTTATTAAAAGTCTTGTGTATATCCTCGATGAGAACTTAATTCAATTTTTAGAAAATTTAATCATTCTTAAATAATTAAAAGCCTACTTATTCGAAGGAAATATTGTAATCAAAGTTTTGTTTATAAATTTTAAGAGTTGTTTGATATTTTAAAATTTTGATTAGAAATTGAAATATGAATCATTGATTAAAATATTAATATATATGCTTACGCCTATAAGAAATAGTGATATATTTTTATAAACTTCTAATGAGCATGATTCAAAATGTGTGTTTTTTTCCCTTTATTTAGGTCCCAGCCCTATGTATGCAAAGAAGAAATCATTTATTGATATATGAAATTTTGCTGCCCAAATGTGAGCGCCTGAAATTTAAAATAATGTGTGATATATATTATACAGTCATTTGAAATTTATTTCAAATTGCTGAATTCTGTATGAAGTTTTTAAATTAAAAAGTAAACAATTATTTTATTATAGCATATAATTCTAGAATGCTCACTTAATGCTCACTTTTAGAATGCTCATCATTAAATAATTTTCCAGTGCTAGAATAATTAGAGAAAGTTATTCAAAAACTGATTTCTGAAAGCAGTGTAGTGTATGTTTTGTATATGCAAGATTTTACTTATTAAAAGTCTTGTGTATATCCTCTGTGAGAACTTAATTCAATTTTTAGAAAATTTAATCATTCTTAAATAATTAAAAGCCTACTTATTGGAAGGAAATATTGTAATCAAAGTTTTGTTTATAAATTTTAAGAGTTGTTTGATATTTTAAAATTTTGATTAGAAATTGAAATATGAATCATTGATTAAAATATTAATATATATGCTTACGCCTATAAGAAATAGTGATATATTTTTATAAACTTCTAATGAGCATGATTCAAAATGTGTGTTTTTTTCCCTTTATTTAGGTCCCAGCCCTATGTATGCAAAGAAGAAATCATTTACTGATATATGAAATTTTGCTGCCCAAATGTGAGCGCCTGAAATTTTAAATAATGTGTGATATATATTATACAGTCATTTGAAATTTATTTCAAACTGCTGAATTCTGTATGAAGTTTTTAAATTAAAAAGTAAACAATTATTTTATTATAGCATATAATTCTAGAATGCTCCCTTAATGCTCACTTTTAGAATGCTCATCATTAAATAATTTTCCAGTGCTAGAATAATTAGAGAAAGATATTCAAAAACTGATTTCTGAAAGCAGTGTAGTGTATGTTTTGTATATGCAAGATTTTACTTATTAAAAGTCTTGTGTATATCCTCTGTGAGAACTTAATTCAATTTTTAGAAAATTTAATCATTCTTAAATAATTAAAAGCCTACTTATTGGAAGGAAATATTGTAATCAAAGTTTTGTTTATAAATTTTAAGAGTTGTTTGATATTTTAAAATTTTGATTAGAAATTGAAATATGAATCATTGATTAAAATATTAATATATATGCTTACGCCTATAAGAAATAGTGATATATTTTTATAAACTTCTAATGAGCATGATTCAAAATGTGTGTTTTTTTCCCTTTATTTAGGTCCCAGCCCTATGTATGCAAAGAAGAAATCATTTACTGATATATGAAATTTTGCTGCCCAAATGTGAGCGCCTGAAATTTTAAATAATGTATCAATTTAAATAATGTGTGATATATATTATACAGTCATTTGAAATTTATTTCAAATTGCTGAATTCTGTATGAAGTTTTTAAATTAAAAAGTAAACAATTATTTTATTATAGCATATAATTCTAGAATGCTCCCTTAATGCTCACTTTTAGAATGCTCATCATTAAATAATTTTCCAGTGCTAGAATAATTAGAGAAAGATATTCAAAAACTGATTTCTGAAAGCAGTGTAGTGTATGTTTTGTATATGCAAGATTTTACTTATTAAAAGTCTTGTGTATATCCTCGGTGAGAACTTAATTCAATTTTTAGAAAATTTAATCATTCTTAAATAATTAAAAGCCTACTTATTTGAAGGAAATATTGTAATCAAAGTTTTGTTTATAAATTTTAAGAGTTGTTTGATATTTTAAAATTTTGATTAGAAATTGAAATATGAATCATTGATTAAAATATTAATATATATGCTTACGCCTATAAGAAATAGTGATATATTTTTATAAACTTCTAATGAGCATGATTGAAAATGTGTGTTTTTTTCCCTTTATTTAGGTCCCAGCCCTATGTATGCAAAGAAGAAATCATTTACTGATATATGAAATTTTGCTGCCCAAATGTGAGCGCCTGAAATTTTAAATAATGTGATATATATTATACAGTCATTTGAAATTTATTTCAAATTGCTGAAATCTGTATGAAGTTTTTAAATTAAAAAGTAAACAATTATTTTATTATAGCATATAATTCTAGAATGCTCACTTAAGAATGCTCACTTAATGCTCACTTTTAGAATGCTCATCATTAAATAATTTTTCAGTGCTAGAATAATTAGAGAAAGTTATTCAAAAACTGATTTCTGAAAGCAGTGTAGTGTATGTTTTGTATATGCAAGATTTTACTTATTAAAAGTCTTGTGTATATCCTCTGTGAGAACTTAATCCAATTTTTAGAAAATTTAATCATTCTTAAATAATTAAAAGCCTACTTATTGGAAGGAAATATTGTAATCAAAGTTTTGTTCATAAATTTTAAGAGTTGTTTTGATATTTTAAAATTTTGATTAGAAATTGAAATATGAATCATTGATTAAAATATTAATATATATGCTTACGCCTATAAGAAATAGTGATATATTTTTATAAACTTCTAATGAGCATGATTCAAAATGTGTGTTTTTTTCCCTTTATTTAGGTCCCAGCCCTATGTATGCAAAGAAGAAATCATTTACTGATATATGAAATTTTGCTGCCCAAATGTGAGCGCCTGAAATTTTAAATAATGTGTGATATATATTATACAGTCATTTGAAATTTATTTCAAATTGCTGAATTCTGTATGAAGTTTTTAAATTAAAAAGTAAACAATTATTTTATTATAGCATATAATTCTAGAATGCTCACTTAATGCTCACTTTTAGAATGCTCATCATTAAATAATTTTCCAGTGCTAGAATAATTAGAGAAAGTTATTCAAAAACTGATTTCTGAAAGCAGTGTAGTGTATGTTTTGTATATGCAAGATTTTACTTATTAAAAGTCTTGTGTATATCCTCTGTGAGAACTTAATTCAATTTTTAGAAAATTTAATCATTCTTAAATAATTAAAAGCCTACTTATTGGAAGGAAATATTGTAATCAAAGTTTTGTTCATAAATTTTAAGAGTTGTTTTGATATTTTAAAAGTTTTGATTAGAAATTGAAATATGAATCATTGATTAAAATATTAATATATATGCTTACGCCTATAAGAAATAGTGATATATTTTTATAAACTTCTAATGAGCATGATTCAAAATGTGTGTTTTTTTCCCTTTATTTAGGTCCCAGCCCTATGTATGCAAAGAAGAAATCATTTACTGATATATGAAATTTTGCTGCCCAAATGTGAGCGCCTGAAATTTTAAATAATGTATCAATTTAAATAATGTGTGATATATATTATACAGTCATTTGAAATTTATTTCAAATTGCTGAATTCTGTATGAAGTTTTTAAATTAAAAAGTAAACAATTATTTTATTATAGCATATAATTCTAGAATGCTCCCTTAATGCTCACTTTTAGAATGCTCATCATTAAATAATTTTCCAGTGCTAGAATAATTAGAGAAAGATATTCAAAAACTGATTTCTCAAAGCAGTGTAGTGTATGTTTTGTATATGCAAGATTTTACTTATTAAAAGTCTTGTGTATATCCTCGATGAGAACTTAATTCAATTTTTAGAAAATTTAATCATTCTTAAATAATTAAAAGCCTACTTATTCGAAGGAAATATTGTAATCAAAGTTTTGTTTATAAATTTTAAGAGTTGTTTGATATTTTAAAATTTTGATTAGAAATTGAAATATGAATCATTGATTAAAATATTAATATATATGCTTACGCCTATAAGAAATAGTGATATATTTTTATAAACTTCTAATGAGCATGATTCAAAATGTGTGTTTTTTTCCCTTTATTTAGGTCCCAGCCCTATGTATGCAAAGAAGAAATCATTTATTGATATATGAAATTTTGCTGCCCAAATGTGAGCGCCTGAAATTTAAAATAATGTGTGATATATATTATACAGTCATTTGAAATTTATTTCAAATTGCTGAATTCTGTATGAAGTTTTTAAATTAAAAAGTAAACAATTATTTTATTATAGCATATAATTCTAGAATGCTCACTTAATGCTCACTTTTAGAATGCTCATCATTAAATAATTTTCCAGTGCTAGAATAATTAGAGAAAGTTATTCAAAAACTGATTTCTGAAAGCAGTGTAGTGTATGTTTTGTATATGCAAGATTTTACTTATTAAAAGTCTTGTGTATATCCTCTGTGAGAACTTAATTCAATTTTTAGAAAATTTAATCATTCTTAAATAATTAAAAGCCTACTTATTGGAAGGAAATATTGTAATCAAAGTTTTGTTTATAAATTTTAAGAGTTGTTTGATATTTTAAAATTTTGATTAGAAATTGAAATATGAATCATTGATTAAAATATTAATATATATGCTTACGCCTATAAGAAATAGTGATATATTTTTATAAACTTCTAATGAGCATGATTCAAAATGTGTGTTTTTTTCCCTTTATTTAGGTCCCAGCCCTATGTATGCAAAGAAGAAATCATTTACTGATATATGAAATTTTGCTGCCCAAATGTGAGCGCCTGAAATTTTAAATAATGTGTGATATATATTATACAGTCATTTGAAATTTATTTCAAACTGCTGAATTCTGTATGAAGTTTTTAAATTAAAAAGTAAACAATTATTTTATTATAGCATATAATTCTAGAATGCTCCCTTAATGCTCACTTTTAGAATGCTCATCATTAAATAATTTTCCAGTGCTAGAATAATTAGAGAAAGATATTCAAAAACTGATTTCTGAAAGCAGTGTAGTGTATGTTTTGTATATGCAAGATTTTACTTATTAAAAGTCTTGTGTATATCCTCTGTGAGAACTTAATTCAATTTTTAGAAAATTTAATCATTCTTAAATAATTAAAAGCCTACTTATTTGAAGGAAATATTGTAATCAAAGTTTTGTTTATAAATTTTAAGAGTTGTTTGATATTTTAAAATTTTGATTAGAAATTGAAATATGAATCATTGATTAAAATATTAATATATATGCTTACGCCTATAAGAAATAGTGATATATTTTTATAAACTTCTAATGAGCATGATTGAAAATGTGTGTTTTTTTCCCTTTATTTAGGTCCCAGCCCTATGTATGCAAAGAAGAAATCATTTACTGATATATGAAATTTTGCTGCCCAAATGTGAGCGCCTGAAATTTTAAATAATGTATCAATTTAAATAATGTGTGATATATATTATACAGTCATTTGAAATTTATTTCAAATTGCTGAATTCTGTATGAAGTTTTTAAATTAAAAAGTAAACAATTATTTTATTATAGCATATAATTCTAGAATGCTCCCTTAATGCTCACTTTTAGAATGCTCATCATTAAATAATTTTCCAGTGCTAGAATAATTAGAGAAAGATATTCAAAAACTGATTTCTGAAAGCAGTGTAGTGTATGTTTTGTATATGCAAGATTTTACTTATTAAAAGTCTTGTGTATATCCTCGGTGAGAACTTAATTCAATTTTTAGAAAATTTAATCATTCTTAAATAATTAAAAGCCTACTTATTTGAAGGAAATATTGTAATCAAAGTTTTGTTTATAAATTTTAAGAGTTGTTTGATATTTTAAAATTTTGATTAGAAATTGAAATATGAATCATTGATTAAAATATTAATATATATGCTTACGCCTATAAGAAATAGTGATATATTTTTATAAACTTCTAATGAGCATGATTGAAAATGTGTGTTTTTTTCCCTTTATTTAGGTCCCAGCCCTATGTATGCAAAGAAGAAATCATTTACTGATATATGAAATTTTGCTGCCCAAATGTGAGCGCCTGAAATTTTAAATAATGTGTGATATATATTATACAGTCATTTGAAATTTATTTCAAATTGCTGAAATCTGTATGAAGTTTTTAAATTAAAAAGTAAACAATTATTTTATTATAGCATATAATTCTAGAATGCTCACTTAAGAATGCTCACTTAATGCTCACTTTTAGAATGCTCATCATTAAATAATTTTCCAGTGCTAGAATAATTAGAGAAAGTTATTCAAAAACTGATTTCTGAAAGCAGTGTAGTGTATGTTTTGTATATGCAAGATTTTACTTATTAAAAGTCTTGTGTATATCCTCTGTGAGAACTTAATCCAATTTTTAGAAAATTTAATCATTCTTAAATAATTAAAAGCCTACTTATTGGAAGGAAATATTGTAATCAAAGTTTTGTTCATAAATTTTAAGAGTTGTTTTGATATTTTAAAATTTTGATTAGAAATTGAAATATGAATCATTGATTAAAATATTAATATATATGCTTACGCCTATAAGAAATAGTGATATATTTTTATAAACTTCTAATGAGCATGATTCAAAATGTGTGTTTTTTTCCCTTTATTTAGGTCCCAGCCCTATGTATGCAAAGAAGAAATCATTTACTGATATATGAAATTTTGCTGCCCAAATGTGAGCGCCTGAAATTTTAAATAATGTGTGATATATATTATACAGTCATTTGAAATTTATTTCAAATTGCTGAATTCTGTATGAAGTTTTTAAATTAAAAAGTAAACAATTATTTTATTATAGCATATAATTCTAGAATGCTCACTTAATGCTCACTTTTAGAATGCTCATCATTAAATAATTTTCCAGTGCTAGAATAATTAGAGAAAGTTATTCAAAAACTGATTTCTGAAAGCAGTGTAGTGTATGTTTTGTATATGCAAGATTTTACTTATTAAAAGTCTTGTGTATATCCTCTGTGAGAACTTAATTCAATTTTTAGAAAATTTAATCATTCTTAAATAATTAAAAGCCTACTTATTGGAAGGAAATATTGTAATCAAAGTTTTGTTCATAAATTTTAAGAGTTGTTTTGATATTTTAAAAGTTTTGATTAGAAATTGAAATATGAATCATTGATTAAAATATTAATATATATGCTTACGCCTATAAGAAATAGTGATATATTTTTATAAACTTCTAATGAGCATGATTCAAAATGTGTGTTTTTTTCCCTTTATTTAGGTCCCAGCCCTATGTATGCAAAGAAGAAATCATTTACTGATATATGAAATTTTGCTGCCCAAATGTGAGCGCCTGAAATTTTAAATAATGTATCAATTTAAATAATGTGTGATATATATTATACAGTCATTTGAAATTTATTTCAAATTGCTGAATTCAGTATGAAGTTTTTAAATTAAAAAGTAAACAATTATTTTATTATAGCATATAATTCTAGAATGCTCACTTAATGCTCACTTTTAGAATGCTCATCATTAAATAATTTTCCAGTGCTAGAATAATTAGAGAAAGTTATTCAAAAACTGATTTCTGAAAGCAGTGTAGTGTATGTTTTGTATATGCAAGATTTTACTTATTAAAAGTCTTGTGTATATCCTCTGTGAGAACTTAATTCAATTTTTAGAAAATTTAATCATTCTTAAATAATTAAAAGCCTACTTATTGGAAGGAAATATTGTAATCAAAGTTTTGTTTATAAATTTTAAGAGTTGTTTGATATTTTAAAATTTTGATTAGAAATTGAAATATGAATCATTGATTAAAATATTAATATATATGCTTACGCCTATAAGAAATAGTGATATATTTTTATAAACTTCTAATGAGCATGATTCAAAATGTGTGTTTTTTTCCCTTTATTTAGGTCCCAGCCCTATGTATGCAAAGAAGAAATCATTTACTGATATATGAAATTTTGCTGCCCAAATGTGAGCGCCTGAAATTTTAAATAATGTATCAATTTAAATAATGTGTGATATATATTATACAGTCATTTGAAATTTATTTCAAATTGCTGAATTCTGTATGAAGTTTTTAAATTAAAAAGTAAACAATTATTTTATTATAGCATATAATTCTAGAATGCTCCCTTAATGCTCACTTTTAGAATGCTCATCATTAAATAATTTTCCAGTGCTAGAATAATTAGAGAAAGATATTCAAAAACTGATTTCTCAAAGCAGTGTAGTGTATGTTTTGTATATGCAAGATTTTACTTATTAAAAGTCTTGTGTATATCCTCGATGAGAACTTAATTCAATTTTTAGAAAATTTAATCATTCTTAAATAATTAAAAGCCTACTTATTCGAAGGAAATATTGTAATCAAAGTTTTGTTTATAAATTTTAAGAGTTGTTTGATATTTTAAAATTTTGATTAGAAATTGAAATATGAATCATTGATTAAAATATTAATATATATGCTTACGCCTATAAGAAATAGTGATATATTTTTATAAACTTCTAATGAGCATGATTCAAAATGTGTGTTTTTTTCCCTTTATTTAGGTCCCAGCCCTATGTATGCAAAGAAGAAATCATTTATTGATATATGAAATTTTGCTGCCCAAATGTGAGCGCCTGAAATTTAAAATAATGTGTGATATATATTATACAGTCATTTGAAATTTATTTCAAATTGCTGAATTCTGTATGAAGTTTTTAAATTAAAAAGTAAACAATTATTTTATTATAGCATATAATTCTAGAATGCTCACTTAATGCTCACTTTTAGAATGCTCATCATTAAATAATTTTCCAGTGCTAGAATAATTAGAGAAAGTTATTCAAAAACTGATTTCTGAAAGCAGTGTAGTGTATGTTTTGTATATGCAAGATTTTACTTATTAAAAGTCTTGTGTATATCCTCTGTGAGAACTTAATTCAATTTTTAGAAAATTTAATCATTCTTAAATAATTAAAAGCCTACTTATTGGAAGGAAATATTGTAATCAAAGTTTTGTTTATAAATTTTAAGAGTTGTTTGATATTTTAAAATTTTGATTAGAAATTGAAATATGAATCATTGATTAAAATATTAATATATATGCTTACGCCTATAAGAAATAGTGATATATTTTTATAAACTTCTAATGAGCATGATTCAAAATGTGTGTTTTTTTCCCTTTATTTAGGTCCCAGCCCTATGTATGCAAAGAAGAAATCATTTACTGATATATGAAATTTTGCTGCCCAAATGTGAGCGCCTGAAATTTTAAATAATGTGTGATATATATTATACAGTCATTTGAAATTTATTTCAAACTGCTGAATTCTGTATGAAGTTTTTAAATTAAAAAGTAAACAATTATTTTATTATAGCATATAATTCTAGAATGCTCCCTTAATGCTCACTTTTAGAATGCTCATCATTAAATAATTTTCCAGTGCTAGAATAATTAGAGAAAGATATTCAAAAACTGATTTCTGAAAGCAGTGTAGTGTATGTTTTGTATATGCAAGATTTTACTTATTAAAAGTCTTGTGTATATCCTCTGTGAGAACTTAATTCAATTTTTAGAAAATTTAATCATTCTTAAATAATTAAAAGCCTACTTATTGGAAGGAAATATTGTAATCAAAGTTTTGTTTATAAATTTTAAGAGTTGTTTGATATTTTAAAATTTTGATTAGAAATTGAAATATGAATCATTGATTAAAATATTAATATATATGCTTACGCCTATAAGAAATAGTGATATATTTTTATAAACTTCTAATGAGCATGATTCAAAATGTGTGTTTTTTTCCCTTTATTTAGGTCCCAGCCCTATGTATGCAAAGAAGAAATCATTTACTGATATATGAAATTTTGCTGCCCAAATGTGAGCGCCTGAAATTTTAAATAATGTATCAATTTAAATAATGTGTGATATATATTATACAGTCATTTGAAATTTATTTCAAATTGCTGAATTCTGTATGAAGTTTTTAAATTAAAAAGTAAACAATTATTTTATTATAGCATATAATTCTAGAATGCTCCCTTAATGCTCACTTTTAGAATGCTCATCATTAAATAATTTTCCAGTGCTAGAATAATTAGAGAAAGATATTCAAAAACTGATTTCTGAAAGCAGTGTAGTGTATGTTTTGTATATGCAAGATTTTACTTATTAAAAGTCTTGTGTATATCCTCGGTGAGAACTTAATTCAATTTTTAGAAAATTTAATCATTCTTAAATAATTAAAAGCCTACTTATTTGAAGGAAATATTGTAATCAAAGTTTTGTTTATAAATTTTAAGAGTTGTTTGATATTTTAAAATTTTGATTAGAAATTGAAATATGAATCATTGATTAAAATATTAATATATATGCTTACGCCTATAAGAAATAGTGATATATTTTTATAAACTTCTAATGAGCATGATTGAAAATGTGTGTTTTTTTCCCTTTATTTAGGTCCCAGCCCTATGTATGCAAAGAAGAAATCATTTACTGATATATGAAATTTTGCTGCCCAAATGTGAGCGCCTGAAATTTTAAATAATGTGTGATATATATTATACAGTCATTTGAAATTTATTTCAAATTGCTGAAATCTGTATGAAGTTTTTAAATTAAAAAGTAAACAATTATTTTATTATAGCATATAATTCTAGAATGCTCACTTAAGAATGCTCACTTAATGCTCACTTTTAGAATGCTCATCATTAAATAATTTTCCAGTGCTAGAATAATTAGAGAAAGTTATTCAAAAACTGATTTCTGAAAGCAGTGTAGTGTATGTTTTGTATATGCAAGATTTTACTTATTAAAAGTCTTGTGTATATCCTCTGTGAGAACTTAATCCAATTTTTAGAAAATTTAATCATTCTTAAATAATTAAAAGCCTACTTATTGGAAGGAAATATTGTAATCAAAGTTTTGTTCATAAATTTTAAGAGTTGTTTTGATATTTTAAAAGTTTTGATTAGAAATTGAAATATGAATCATTGATTAAAATATTAATATATATGCTTACGCCTATAAGAAATAGTGATATATTTTTATAAACTTCTAATGAGCATGATTCAAAATGTGTGTTTTTTTCCCTTTATTTAGGTCTCAGCCCTATGTATGCAAAGAAGAAATCATTTACTGATATATGAAATTTTGCTGCCCAAATGTGAGCGCCTGAAATTTTAAATAATGTATCAATTTAAATAATGTGTGATATATATTATACAGTCATTTGAAATTTATTTCAAATTGCTGAATTCTGTATGAAGTTTTTTAAATTAAAAAGTAAACAATTATTTTATTATAGCATATAATTCTAGAATGCTCACTTAAGAATGCTCACTTAATGCTCACTTTTAGAATGCTCATCATTAAATAATTTTCCAGTGCTAGAATAATTAGAGAATATTATTCAAAAACTGATTTCTGAAAGCAGTGTAGTGTATGTTTTGTATATGCAAGATTTTACTTATTAAAAGTCTTGTGTATATCCTCTGTGAGAACTTAATTCAATTTTTAGAAAATTTAATCATTCTTAAATAATTAAAAGCCTACTTATTGGAAGGAAATATTGTAATCAAAGTTTTGTTTATAAATTTTAAGAGTTGTTTGATATTTTAAAATTTTGATTAGAAATTGAAATATGAATCATTGATTAAAATATTAATATATATGCTTACGCCTATAAGAAATAGTGATATATTTTTATAAACTTCTAATGAGCATGATTCAAAATGTGTGTTTTTTTCCCTTTATTTAGGTCCCAGCCCTATGTATGCAAAGAAGAAATCATTTACTGATATATGAAATTTTGCTGCCCAAATGTGAGCGTCTGAAATTTTAAATAATGTGTGATATATATTATACAGTCATTTGAAATTTATTTCAAATTGCTAAATTCTGTATGAAGTTTTTAAATTAAAAAGTAAACAATTATTTTATTATAGCATATAATTCTAGAATGCTCACTTAATGCTCACTTTTAGAATGCTCATCATTATATAATTTTCCAGTGCTAGAATAATTAGAGAAAGTTATTGAAAAACTGCTTTCTGAAAGCAGTGTAGTGTATGTTTTGTATATGCAAGATTTTACTTATTAAAAGTCTTGTGTATATCCTCTGTGAGAACTTAATTCAATTTTTAGAAAATTTAATCATTCTTAAATAATTAAAAGCCTACTTATTGGAAGGAAATATTGTAATCAAAGTTTTGTTTATAAATTTTAAGAGTTGTTTTGATATTTTAAAAGTTTTGATTAGAAATTGAAATATGAATCATTGATTAAAATATTAATACATATGCTTACGCCTATAAGAAATAGTGATATATTTTTATAAACTTCTAATGAGCATGATTCAAAATGTGTGTTTTTTTCCCTTTATTCAGGTCCCAGCCCTATGTATGCAATGAAGAAATCATTTACTGATATATGAAATTTTGCTGCCCAAATGTGAGCGCCTGAAATTTTAAATAATGTGTGATATATATTATACAGTCATTTGAAATTTATTTCAAATTGCTGAATTCTGTATGAAGTTTTTAAATTAAAAAGTAAACAATTATTTTATTATAGCATATAATTCTAGAATGCTCACTTAATGCTCACTTTTAGAATGCTCATCATTAAATAATTTTCCAGTGCTAGAATAATTAGAGAAAGTTATTCAAAAACTGATTTCTGAAAGCAGTGTAGTGTATGTTTTGTATATGCAAGATTTTACTTATTAAAAGTCTTGTGTATATCCTCTGTGAGAACTTAATTCAATTTTTAGAAAATTTAATCATTCTTAAATAATTAAAAGCCTACTTATTGGAAGGAAATATTGTAATCAAAGTTTTGTTCATAAATTTTAAGAGTTGTTTTGATATTTTAAAAGTTTTGATTAGAAATTGAAATATGAATCATTGATTAAAATATTAATATATATGCTTACGCCTATAAGAAATAGTGATATATTTTTATAAACTTCTAATGAGCATGATTCAAAATGTGTGTCTTTTTCCCTTTATTTAGGTCCCAGCCCTATGTATGCAAAGAAGAAATCATTTACTGATATATGAAATTTTGCTGCCCAAATGTGAGCGCCTGAAATTTTAAATAATGTATCAATTTAAATAATGTGTGATATATATTATACAGTCATTTGAAATTTATTTCAAATTGCTGAATTCTGTATGAAATTTTTAAATTAAAAAGTAAACAATTATTTTATTATAGCATATAATTCTAGAATGCTCCCTTAATGCTCACTTTTAGAATGCTCATCATTAAATAATTTTCCAGTGCTAGAATAATTAGAGAAAGTTATTCAAAAACTGATTTCTGAAAGCAGTGTAGTGTATGTTTTGTATATGCAAGATTTTACTTATTAAAAGTCTTGTGTATATCCTCTGTGAGAACTTAATTCAATTTTTAGAAAATTTAATCATTCTTAAATAATTAAAAGCCTACTTATTGGAAGGAAATATTGTAATCAAAGTTTTGTTTATAAATTTTAAGAGTTGTTTGATATTTTAAAATTTTGATTAGAAATTGAAATATGAATCATTGATTAAAATATTAATATATATGCTTACGCCTATAAGAAATAGTGATATATTTTTATAAACTTCTAATGAGCATGATTCAAAATGTGTGTTTTTTTCCCTTTATTTAGGTCCCAGCCCTATGTATGCAAAGAAGAAATCATTTACTGATATATGAAATTTTGCTGCCCAAATGTGAGCGTCTGAAATTTTAAATAATGTGTGATATATATTATACAGTCATTTGAAATTTATTTCAAATTGCTAAATTCTGTATGAAGTTTTTAAATTAAAAAGTAAACAATTATTTTATTATAGCATATAATTCTAGAATGCTCACTTAATGCTCACTTTTAGAATGCTCATCATTATATAATTTTCCAGTGCTAGAATAATTAGAGAAAGGTATTCAAAAACTGATTTCTGAAAGCAGTGTAGTGTATGTTTTGTATATGCAAGATTTTACTTATTAAAAGTCTTGTGTATATCCTCTGTGAGAACTTAATTCAATTTTTAGAAAATTTAATCATTCTTAAATAATTAAAAGCCTACTTATTGGAAGGAAATATTGTAATCAAAGTTTTGTTTATAAATTTTAAGAGTTGTTTGATATTTTAAAATTTTGATTAGAAATTGAAATATGAATCATTGATTAAAATATTAATATATATGCTTACGCCTATAAGAAATAGTGATATATTTTTATAAACTTCTAATGAGCATGATTCAAAATGTGTGTTTTTTTCCCTTTATTCAGGTCCCAGCCCTATGTATGCAATGAAGAAATCATTTACTGATATATGAAATTTTGCTGCCCAAATGTGAGCGCCTGAAATTTTAAATAATGTGTGATATATATTATACAGTCATTTGAAATTTATTTCAAATTGCTAAATTCTGTATGAAGTTTTTAAATTAAAAAGTAAACAATTATTTTATTATAGCATATAATTCTAGAATGCTCACTTAATGCTCACTTTTAGAATGCTCATCATTAAATAATTTTCCAGTGCTAGAATAATTAGAGAAAGATATTCAAAAACTGATTTCTGAAAGCAGTGTAGTGTATGTTTTGTATATGCAAGATTTTACTTATTAAAAGTCTTGTGTATATCCTCTGTGAGAACTTAATTCAATTCTTAGAAAATTTAATCATTCTTAAATAATTAAAAGCCTACTTATTGGAAGGAAATATTGTAATCAAAGTTTTGTTTATAAATTTTAAGAGTTGTTTGATATTTTAAAATTTTGATTAGAAATTGAAATATGAATCATTGATTAAAATATTAATATATATGCTTACGCCTATAAGAAATAGTGATATATTTTTATAAACTTCTAATGAGCATGATTCAAAATGTGTGTTTTTTTCCCTTTATTTAGGTCCCAGCCCTATGTATGCAAAGAAGAAATCATTTACTGATATATGAAATTTTGCTGCCCAAATGTGAGCGCCTGAAATTTTAAATAATGTGTGATATATATTATACAGTCATTTGAAATTTATTTCAAATTGCTGAATTCTGTATGAAGTTTTTAAATTAAAAAGTAAACAATTATTTTATTATAGCATATAATTCTAGAATGCTCACTTAATGCTCACTTTTAGAATGCTCATCATTAAATAATTTTCCAGTGCTAGAATAATTAGAGAAAGTTATTCAAAAACTGATTTCTGAAAGCAGTGTAGTGTATGTTTTGTATATGCAAGATTTTACTTATTAAAAGTCTTCTGTATATCCTCTGTGAGAACTTAATTCAATTTTTAGAAAATTTAATCATTCTTAAATAATTAAAAGCCTACTTATTGGAAGGAAATATTGTAATCAAAGTTTTGTTCATAAATTTTAAGAGTTGTTTTGATATTTTAAAAGTTTTGATTAGAAATTGAAATATGAATCATTGATTAAAATATTAATATATATGCTTACGCCTATAAGAAATAGTGATATATTTTTATAAACTTCTAATGAGAATGATTCAAAATGTGTGTTTTTTTCCCTTTATTTAGGTCCCAGCCCTATGTATGCAAAGAAGAAATCATTTACTGATATATGAAATTTTGCTGCCCAAATGTGAGCGCCTGAAATTTTAAATAATGTGTGATATATATTATACAGTCATTTGAAATTTATTTCAAATTGCTGAAATCTGTATGAAGTTTTTAAATTAAAAAGTAAACAATTATTTTATTATAGCATATAATTCTAGAATGCTCACTTAAGAATGCTCACTTAATGCTCACTTTTAGAATGCTCATCATTAAATAATTTTCCAGTGCTAGAATAATTAGAGAAAGTTATTCAAAAACTGATTTCTGAAAGCAGTGTAGTGTATGTTTTGTATATGCAAGATTTTACTTATTAAAAGTCTTGTGTATATCCTCTGTGAGAACTTAATTCAATTTTTAGAAAATTTAATCATTCTTAAATAATTAAAAGCCTACTTATTGGAAGGAAATATTGTAATCAAAGTTTTGTTCATAAATTTTAAGAGTTGTTTTGATATTTTAAAAGTTTTGATTAGAAATTGAAATATGAATCATTGATTAAAATATTAATATATATGCTTACGCCTATAAGAAATAGTGATATATTTTTATAAACTTCTAATGAGCATGATTCAAAATGTGTGTTTTTTCCCCTTTATTTAGGTCCCAGCCCTATGTATGCAAAGAAGAAATCATTTACTGATATATGAAATTTTGCTGCCCAAATGTGAGCGCCTGAAATTTTAAATAATGTATCAATTTAAATAATGTGTGATATATATTATACAGTCATTTGAAATTTATTTCAAATTGCTGAATTCTGTATGAAGTTTTTAAATTAAAAAGTAAACAATTATTTTATTATAGCATATAATTCTAGAATGCTCACTTAATGCTCACTTTTAGAATGCTCATCATTAAATAATTTTCCAGTGCTAGAATAATTAGAGAAAGTTATTCAAAAACTGATTTCTGAAAGCAGTGTAGTGTATGTTTTGTATATGCAAGATTTTACTTATTAAAAGTCTTGTGTATATCCTCTGTGAGAACTTAATTCAATTTTTAGACAATTTAATCATTCTTAAATAATTAAAAGCCTACTTATTGGAAGGAAATATTGTAATCAAAGTTTTGTTCATAAATTTTAAGAGTTGTTTTGATATTTTAAAAGATTTGATTATAAATTGAAATATGAATCATTGATTAAAATATTAATATATATGCTTACGCCTATAAGATATAGTGATATATTTTTATAAACTTCTAATGAGCATGATTCAAAATGTGTGTTTTTTTCCCTTTATTTAGGTCCCAGCCCTATGTATGCAAAGAAGAAATCATTTACTGATATATGAAATTTTGCTGCCCAAATGTGAGCGCCTGAAATTTTAAATAATGTATCAATTTAAATAATGTGTGATATATATTATACAGTCATTTGAAATTTATTTCAAATTGCTGAATTCTGTATGAAGTTTTTAAATTAAAAAGTAAACAATTATTTTATTATAGCATATAATTCTAGAATGCTCCCTTAATGCTCACTTTTAGAATGCTCATCATTAAATAATTTTCCAGTGCTAGAATAATTAGAGAAAGTTATTCAAAAACTGATTTCTGAAAGCAGTGTAGTGTATGTTTTGTATATGCAAGATTTTACTTATTAAAAGTCTTGTGTATATCCTCTGTGAGAACTTAATTCAATTTTTAGAAAATTTAATCATTCTTAAATAATTAAAAGCCTACTTATTGGAAGGAAATATTGTAATCAAAGTTTTGTTCATAAATTTTAAGAGTTGTTTTGATATTTTAAAATTTTGATTAGAAATTGAAATATGAATCATTGATTAAAATATTAATATATATGCTTACGCCTATAAGAAATAGTGATATATTTTTATAAACTTCTAATGAGCATGATTCAAAATGTGTGTGTTTTTTCCTTTATTTAGGTCCCAGCCCTATGTATGCAAAGAAGAAATCATTTACTGATATATGAAATTTTGCTGCCCAAATGTGAGCGCCTGAAATTTAAAATAATGTGTGATATATATTATACAGTCATTTGAAATTTATTTCAAATTGCTGAATTCTGTATGAAGTTTTTAAATTAAAAAGTAAACAATTATTTTATTATAGCATATAATTCTAGAATGCTCACTTAATGCTCACTTTTAGAATGCTCATCATTAAATAATTTTCCAGTGCTAGAATAATTAGAGAAAGTTATTCAAAAACTGATTTCTGAAAGCAGTGTAGTGTATGTTTTGTATATGCAAGATTTTACTTATTAAAAGTCTTGTGTATATCCTCTGTGAGAACTTAATTCAATTTTTAGAAAATTTAATCATTCTTAAATAATTAAAAGCCTACTTATTGGAAGGAAATATTGTAATCAAAGTTTTGTTTATAAATTTTAAGAGTTGTTTTGATATTTTAAAAGTTTTGATTAGAAATTGAAATATGAATCATTGATTAAAATATTAATATATATGCTTACGCCTATAAGAAATAGTGATATATTTTTATAAACTTCTAATGAGCATGATTCAAAATGTGTGTTTTTTCCCCTTTATTTAGGTCCCAGCCCTATGTATGCAAAGAAGAAATCATTTACTGATATATGAAATTTTGCTGCCCAAATGTGAGCGCCTGAAATTTTAAATAATGTGTGATATATATTATACAGTCATTTGAAATTTATTTCAAATTGCTGAAATCTGTATGAAGTTTTTAAATTAAAAAGTAAACAATTATTTTATTATAGCATATAATTCTAGAATGCTCACTTAAGAATGCTCACTTAATGCTCACTTTTAGAATGCTCATCATTAAATAATTTTCCAGTGCTAGAATAATTAGAGAAAGTTATTCAAAAACTGATTCCTGAAAGCAGTGTAGTGTATGTTTTGTATATGCAAGATTTTACTTATTAAAAGTCTTGTGTATATCCTCTGTGAGAACTTAATTCAATTTTTAGAAAATTTAATCATTCTTAAATAATTAAAAGCCTACTTATTGGAAGGAAATATTGTAATCAAAGTTTTGTTCATAAATTTTAAGAGTTGTTTTGATATTTTAAAAGTTTTGATTAGAAATTGAAATATGAATCATTGTTAAAAATATTAATATATATGCTTACGCCTATAAGAAATAGTGATATATTTTTATAAACTTCTAATGAGCATGATTCAAAATGTGTGTTTTTTCCCTTTATTTAGGTCCCAGCCCTATGTATGCAAAGAAGAAATCATTTACTGATATATGAAATTTTGCTGCCCAAATGTGAGCGCCTGAAATTTTAAATAATGTATCAATTTAAATAATGTGTGATATATATTATACAGTCATTTGAAATTTATTTCAAATTGCTGAATTCTGTATGAAGTTTTTAAATTAAAATGTAAACAATTATTTTATTATAGCATATAATTCTAGAATGCTCCCTTAATGCTCACTTTTAGAATGCTCATCATTAAATAATTTTCCAGTGCTAGAATAATTAGAGAAAGATATTCAAAAACTGATTTCTGAAAGCAGTGTAGTGTATGTTTTGTATATGCAAGATTTTACTTACTAAAAGTCTTGTGTATATCCTCTGTGAGAACTTAATTCAATTTTTAGAAAATTTAATCATTCTTAAATAATTAAAAGCCTACTTATTGGAAGGAAATATTGTAATCAAAGTTTTGTTTATAAATTTTAAGAGTTGTTTGATATTTTAAAATTTTGATTAGAAATTGAAATATGAATCATTGATTAAAATATTAATATATATGCTTACGCCTATAAGAAATAGTGATATATTTTTATAAACTTCTAATGAGCATGATTCAAAATGTGTGTTTTTTTCCCTTTATTCAGGTCCCAGCCCTATGTATGCAATGAAGAAATCATTTACTGATATATGAAATTTTGCTGCCCAAATGTGAGCGCCTGAAATTTTAAATAATGTGTGATATATATTATACAGTCATTTGAAATTTATTTCAAATTGCTAAATTCTGTATGAAGTTTTTAAATTAAAAAGTAAACAATTATTTTATTATAGCATATAATTCTAGAATGCTCACTTAATGCTCACTTTTAGAATGCTCATCATTAAATAATTTTCCAGTGCTAGAATAATTAGAGAAAGATATTCAAAAACTGATTTCTGAAAGCAGTGTAGTGTATGTTTTGTATATGCAAGATTTTACTTATTAAAAGTCTTGTGTATATCCTCTGTGAGAACTTAATTCAATTTTTAGAAAATTTAATCATTCTTAAATAATTAAAAGCCTACTTATTGGAAGGAAATATTGTAATCAAAGTTTTGTTCATAAATTTTAAGAGTTGTTTTGATATTTTAAAAGTTTTGATTAGAAATTGAAATATGAATCATTGATTAAAATATTAATATATATGCTTACGCCTATAAGAAATAGTGATATATTTTTATAAACTTCTAATGAGCATGATTCAAAATGTGTGTTTTTTTCCCTTTATTTAGGTCCCAGCCCTATGTATGCAAAGAAGAAATCATTTACTGATATATGAAATTTTGCTGCCCAAATGTGAGCGCCTGAAATTTAAAATAATGTGTGATATATATTATACAGTTATTTGAAATTTATTTCAAATTGCTGAATTCTGTATGAAGTTTTTAAATTAAAAAGTAAACAATTATTTTATTATAGCATATAATTCTAGAATGCTCACTTAATGCTCACTTTTAGAATGCTCATCATTAAATAATTTTCCAGTGCTAGAATAATTAGAGAAAGTTATTGAAAAACTGCTTTCTGAAAGCAGTGTAGTGTATGTTTTGTATATGCAAGATTTTACTTATTAAAAGTCTTGTGTATATCCTCTGTGAGAACTTAATTCAATTTTTAGAAAATTTAATCATTCTTAAATAATTAAAAGCCTACTTATTGGAAGGAAATATTGTAATCAAAGTTTTGTTTATAAATTTTAAGAGTTGTTTTGATATTTTAAAAGTTTTGATTAGAAATTGAAATATGAATCATTGATTAAAATATTAATATATATGCTTACGCCTATAAGAAATAGTGATATATTTTTATAAACTTCTAATGAGCATGATTCAAAATGTGTGTTTTTTTCCCTTTATTTAGGTCCCAGCCCTATGTATGCAAAGAAGAAATCATTTACTGATATATGAAATTTTGCTGCCCAAATGTGAGCGCCTGAAATTTTAAATAATGTATCAATTTAAATAATGTGTAATATATATTATACAGTCATTTGAAATTTATTTCAAATTGCTGAATTCTGTATGAAGTTTTTAAATTAAAAGTAAACAATTATTTTATTATAGCATATAATTCTAGAATGCTCACTTAATGCTCACTTTTAGAATGCTCATCATTAAATAATTTTCCAGTGCTAGAATAATTAGAGAAAGTTATTCAAAAACTGATTTCTGAAAGCAGTGTATTGTATGTTTTGTATATGCAAGATTTTACTTATTAAAAGTCTTGTGTATATCCTCTGTGAGAACTTAATTCAATTTTTAGAAAATTTAATCATTCTTAAATAATTAAAAGCCTACTTATTGGAAGGAAATATTGTAATCAAAGTTTTGTTTATAAATTTTAAGAGTTGTTTGATATTTTAAAATTTTGATTAGAAATTGAAATATGAATCATTGATTAAAATATTAATATATATGCTTACGCCTATAAGAAATAGTGATATATTTTTATAAACTTCTAATGAGCATGATTCAAAATGTGTGTTTTTTTCCCTTTATTCAGGTCCCAGCCCTATGTATGCAATGAAGAAATCATTTACTGATATATGAAATTTTGCTGCCCAAATGTGAGCGCCTGAAATTTTAAATAATGTGTGATATATATTATACAGTCATTTGAAATTTCTTTCAAATTGCTAAATTCTGTATGAAGTTTTTAAATTAAAAAGTAAACAATTATTTTATTATAGCATATAATTCTAGAATGCTCCCTTAATGCTCACTTTTAGAATGCTCATCATTAAATAATTTTCCAGTGCTAGAATAATTAGAGAAAGATATTCAAAAACTGATTTCTGAAAGCAGTGTAGTGTATGTTTTGTATATGCAAGATTTTACTTATTAAAAGTCTTGTGTATATCCTCGGTGAGAACTTAATTCAATTTTTAGAAAATTTAATCATTCTTAAATAATTAAAAGCCTACTTATTGGAAGGAAATATTGTAATCAAAGTTTTGTTTATAAATTTTAAGAGTTGTTTGATATTTTAAAATTTTGATTAGAAATTGAAATATGAATCATTGATTAAAATATTAATATATATGCTTACGCCTATAAGAAATAGTGATATATTTTTATAAACTTCTAATGAGCATGATTCAAAATGTGTGTTTTTTTCCCTTTATTTAGGTCCCAGCCCTATGTATGCAAAGAAGAAATCATTTACTGATATATGAAATTTTGCTGCCCAAATGTGAGCGCCTGAAATTTTAAATAATGTGTGATATATATTATACAGTCATTTGAAATTTATTTCAAATTGCTGAATTCTGTATGAAGTTTTTAAATTAAAAAGTAAACAATTATTTTATTATAGCATATAATTCTGGAATGCTCACTTAATGCTCACTTTTAGAATGCTCATCATTAAATAATTTTCCAGTGCTAGAATAATTAGAGAAAGTTATTCAAAAACTGATTTCTGAAAGCAGTGTAGTGTATGTTTTGTATATGCAAGATTTTACTTATTAAAAGTCTTGTGTATATCCTCTGTGAGAACTTAATTCAATTTTTAGAAAATTTAATCATTCTTAAATAATTAAAAGCCTACTTATTGGAAGGAAATATTGTAATCAAAGTTTTGTTTATAAATTTTAAGAGTTGTTTTGATATTTTAAAAGTTTTGATTAGAAATTGAAATATGAATCATTTATTAAAATATTAATATATATGCTTACGCCTATAAGAAATAGTGATATATTTTTATAAACTTCTAATGAGCATGATTCAAAATGTGTGTTTTTTTCCCTTTATTTAGGTCCCAGCCCTATGTATGCAAAGAAGAAATCATTTACTGATATATGAAATTTTGCTGCCCAAATGTGAGCGCCTGAAATTTTAAATAATGTGTGATATATATTATACAGTCATTTGAAATTTATTTCAAATTGCTGATATCTGTATGAAGTTTTTAAATTAAAAAGTAAACAATTATTTTATTATAGCATATAATTCTAGAATGCTCACTTAAGAATGCTCACTTAATGCTCACTTTTAGAATGCTCATCATTAAATAATTTTCCAGTGCTAGAATAATTAGAGAAAGTTATTCAAAAACTGATTCCTGAAAGCAGTGTAGTGTATGTTTTGTATATGCAAGATTTTACTTATTAAAAGTCTTCTGTATATCCTCTGTGAGAACTTAATTCAATTTTTAGAAAATTTAATCATTCTTAAATAATTAAAAGCCTACTTATTGGAAGGAAATATTGTAATCAAAGTTTTGTTCATAAATTTTAAGAGTTGTTTTGATATTTTAAAAGTTTTGATTAGAAATTGAAATATGAATCATTGTTAAAAATATTAATATATATGCTTACGCCTATAAGAAATAGTGATATATTTTTATAAACTTCTAATGAGCATGATTCAAAATGTGTGTTTTTTCCCTTTATTTAGGTCCCAGCCCTATGTATGCAAAGAAGAAATCATTTACTGATATATGAAATTTTGCTGCCCAAATGTGAGCGCCTGAAATTTTAAATAATGTATCAATTTAAATAATGTGTGATATATATTATACAGTCATTTGAAATTTATTTCAAATTGCTGAATTCTGTATGAAGTTTTTAAATTAAAATGTAAACAATTATTTTATTATAGCATATAATTCTAGAATGCTCCCTTAATGCTCACTTTTAGAATGCTCATCATTAAATAATTTTCCAGTGCTAGAATAATTAGAGAAAGATATTCAAAAACTGATTTCTGAAAGCAGTGTAGTGTATGTTTTGTATATGCAAGATTTTACTTATTAAAAGTCTTGTGTATATCCTCTGTGAGAACTTAATTCAATTTTTAGAAAATTTAATCATTCTTAAATAATTAAAAGCCTACTTATTGGAAGGAAATATTGTAATCAAAGTTTTGTTTATAAATTTTAAGAGTTGTTTGATATTTTAAAATTTTGATTAGAAATTGAAATATGAATCATTGATTAAAATATTAATATATATGCTTACGCCTATAAGAAATAGTGATATATTTTTATAAACTTCTAATGAGCATGATTCAAAATGTGTGTTTTTTTCCCTTTATTCAGGTCCCAGCCCTATGTATGCAATGAAGAAATCATTTACTGATATATGAAATTTTGCTGCCCAAATGTGAGCGCCTGAAATTTTAAATAATGTGTGATATATATTATACAGTCATTTGAAATTTATTTCAAATTGCTAAATTCTGTATGAAGTTTTTAAATTAAAAAGTAAACAATTATTTTATTATAGCATATAATTCTAGAATGCTCACTTAATGCTCACTTTTAGAATGCTCATCATTAAATAATTTTCCAGTGCTAGAATAATTAGAGAAAGATATTCAAAAACTGATTTCTGAAAGCAGTGTAGTGTATGTTTTGTATATGCAAGATTTTACTTATTAAAAGTCTTGTGTATATCCTCTGTGAGAACTTAATTCAATTTTTAGAAAATTTAATCATTCTTAAATAATTAAAAGCCTACTTATTGGAAGGAAATATTGTAATCAAAGTTTTGTTCATAAATTTTAAGAGTTGTTTTGATATTTTAAAAGTTTTGATTAGAAATTGAAATATGAATCATTGATTAAAATATTAATATATATGCTTACGCCTATAAGAAATAGTGATATATTTTTATAAACTTCTAATGAGCATGATTCAAAATGTGTGTTTTTTTCCCTTTATTTAGGTCCCAGCCCTATGTATGCAAAGAAGAAATCATTTACTGATATATGAAATTTTGCTGCCCAAATGTGAGCGCCTGAAATTTAAAATAATGTGTGATATATATTATACAGTTATTTGAAATTTATTTCAAATTGCTGAATTCTGTATGAAGTTTTTAAATTAAAAAGTAAACAATTATTTTATTATAGCATATAATTCTAGAATGCTCCCTTAATGCTCACTTTTAGAATGCTCATCATTAAATAATTTTCCAGTGCTAGAATAATTAGAGAAAGATATTCAAAAACTGATTTCTGAAAGCAGTGTAGTGTATGTTTTGTATATGCAAGATTTTACTTATTAAAAGTCTTGTGTATATCCTCTGTGAGAACTTAATTCAATTTTTAGAAAATTTAATCATTCTTAAATAATTAAAAGCCTACTTATTGGAAGGAAATATTGTAATCAAAGTTTTGTTTATAAATTTTAAGAGTTGTTTGATATTTTAAAATTTTGATTAGAAATTGAAATATGAATCATTGATTAAAATATTAATATATATGCTTACGCCTATAAGAAATAGTGATATATTTTTATAAACTTCTAATGAGCATGATTCAAAATGTGTGTTTTTTTCCCTTTATTTAGGTCCCAGCCCTATGTATGCAAAGAAGAAATCATTTACTGATATATGAAATTTTGCTGCCCAAATGTGAGCGCCTGAAATTTTAAATAATGTGTGATATATATTATACAGTCATTTGAAATTTATTTCAAATTGCTGAAATCTGTATGAAGTTTTTAAATTAAAAAGTAAACAATTATTTTATTATAGCATATAATACTAGAATGCTCACTTAAGAATGCTCACTTAATGCTCACTTTTAGAATGCTCAAAATTAAATAATTTTCCAGTGCTAGAATAATTAGAGAAAGTTATTCAAAAACTGATTTCTGAAAGCAGTGTAGTGTATGTTTTGTATATGCAAGATTTTACTTATTAAAAGTCTTGTGTATATCCTCTGTGAGAACTTAATTCAATTTTTAGAAAATTTAATCATTCTTAAATAATTAAAAGCCTACTTATTGGAAGGAAATATTGTAATCAAAGTTTTGTTCATAAATTTTAAGAGTTGTTTTGATATTTTAAAAGTTTTGATTAGAAATTGAAATATGAATCATTGATTAAAATATTAATATATATGCTTACGCCTATAAGAAATAGTGATATATTTTTATAAACTTCTAATGAGCATGATTCAAAATGTGTGTTTTTTCCCCTTTATTTAGGTCCCAGCCCTATGTATGCAAAGAAGAAATCATTTACTGATATATGAAATTTTGCTGCCCAAATGTGAGCGCCTGAAATTTTAAATAATGTATCAATTTAAATAATGTGTGATATATATTATACAGTTATTTGAAATTTATTTCAAATTGCTGAATTCTGTATGAAGTTTTTAAATTAAAAAGTAAACAATTATTTTATTATAGCATATAATTCTAGAATGCTCACTTAATGCTCACTTTTAGAATGCTCATCATTAAATAATTTTCCAGTGCTAGAATAATTAGAGAAAGATATTCAAAAACTGATTTCTGAAAGCAGTGTAGTGTATGTTTTGTATATGCAAGATTTTACTTATTAAAAGTCTTGTGTATATCCTCTGTGAGAACTTAATTCAATTTTTAGAAAATTTAATCATTCTTAAATAATTAAAAGCCTACTTATTGGAAGGAAATATTGTAATCAAAGTTTTGTTCATAAATTTTAAGAGTTGTTTTGATATTTTAAAAGTTTTGATTAGAAATTGAAATATGAATCATTGATTAAAATATTAATATATATGCTTACGCCTATAAGAAATAGTGATATATTTTTATAAACTTCTAATGAGCATGATTCAAAATGTGTGTTTTTTTCCCTTTATTTAGGTCCCAGCCCTATGTATGCAAAGAAGAAATCATTTACTGATATATGAAATTTTGCTGCCCAAATGTGAGCGCCTGAAATTTTAAATAATGTGTGATATATATTATACAGTCATTTGAAATTTATTTCAAATTGCTAAATTCTGTATGAAGTTTTTAAATTAAAAAGTAAACAATTATTTTATTATAGCATATAATTCTAGAATGCTCCCTTAATGCTCACTTTTAGAATGCTCATCATTAAATAATTTTCCAGTGCTAGAATAATTAGAGAAAGATATTCAAAAACTGATTTCTGAAAGCAGTGTAGTGTATGTTTTGTATATGCAAGATTTTACTTATTAAAAGTCTTGTGTATATCCTCTGTGAGAACTTAATTCAATTTTTAGAAAATTTAATCATTCTTAAATAATTAAAAGCCTACTTATTGGAAGGAAATATTGTAATCAAAGTTTTGTTTATAAATTTTAAGAGTTGTTTGATATTTTAAAATTTTGATTAGAAATTGAAATATGAATCATTGATTAAAATATTAATATATATGCTTACGCCTATAAGAAATAGTGATATATTTTTATAAACTTCTAATGAGCATGATTCAAAATGTGTGTTTTTTTCCCTTTATTCAGGTCCCAGCCCTATGTATGCAATGAAGAAATCATTTACTGATATATGAAATTTTGCTGCCCAAATGTGAGCGCCTGAAATTTTAAATAATGTGTGATATATATTATACAGTCATTTGAAATTTATTTCAAATTGCTAAATTCTGTATGAAGTTTTTAAATTAAAAAGTAAACAATTATTTTATTATAGCATATAATTCTAGAATGCTCCCTTAATGCTCACTTTTAGAATGCTCATCATTAAATAATTTTCCAGTGCTAGAATAATTACAGAAAGATATTCAAAAACTGATTTCTGAAAGCAGTGTAGTGTATGTTTTGTATATGCAAGATTTTACTTATTAAAAGTCTTGTGTATATCCTCGGTGAGAACTTAATTCAATTTTTAGAAAATTTAATCATTCTTAAATAATTAAAAGCCTACTTATTGGAAGGAAATATTGTAATCAAAGTTTTGTTTATAAATTTTAAGAGTTGTTTGATATTTTAAAATTTTGATTAGAAATTGAAATATGAATCATTGATTAAAATATTAATATATATGCTTACGCCTATAAGAAATAGTGATATATTTTTATAAACTTCTAATGAGCATGATTCAAAATGTGTGTTTTTTTCCCTTTATTTAGGTCCCAGCCCTATGTATGCAAAGAAGAAATCATTTACTGATATATGAAATTTTGCTGCCCAAATGTGAGCGCCTGAAATTTAAAATAATGTGTGATATATATTATACAGTCATTTGAAATTTATTTCAAATTGCTGAATTCTGTATGAAGTTTTTAAATTAAAATGTAAACAATTATTTTATTATAGCATATAATTCTAGAATGCTCCCTTAATGCTCACTTTTAGAATGCTCATCATTAAATAATTTTCCAGTGCTAGAATAATTAGAGAAAGTTATTCAAAAACTGATTTCTGAAAGCAGTGTAGTGTATGTTTTGTATATGCAAGATTTTACTTATTAAAAGTCTTGTGTATATCCTCTGTGAGAACTTAATTCAATTTTTAGAAAATTTAATCATTCTTAAATAATTAAAAGCCTACTTATTGGAAGGAAATATTGTAATCAAAGTTTTGTTTATAAATTTTAAGAGTTGTTTTGATATTTTAAAAGTTTTGATTAGAAATTGAAATATGAATCATTGATTAAAATATTAATATATATGCTTACGCCTATAAGAAATAGTGATATATTTTTATAAACTTCTAATGAGCATGATTCAAAATGTGTGTTTTTTTCCCTTTATTTAGGTCCCAGCCCTATGTATGCAAAGAAGAAATCATTTACTGATATATGAAATTTTGCTGCCCAAATGTGAGCGCCTGAAATTTTAAATAATGTGTGATATATATTATACAGTCATTTGAAATTTATTTCAAATTGCTGAAATCTGTATGAAGTTTTTAAATTAAAAAGTAAACAATTATTTTATTATAGCATATAATTCTAGAATGCTCACTTAAGAATGCTCACTTAATGCTCACTTTTAGAATGCTCATCATTAAATAATTTTCCAGTGCTAGAATAATTAGAGAAAGTTATTCAAAAACTGATTCCTGAAAGCAGTGTAGTGTATGTTTTGTATATGCAAGATTTTACTTATTAAAAGTCTTCTGTATATCCTCTGTGAGAACTTAATTCAATTTTTAGAAAATTTAATCATTCTTAAATAATTAAAAGCCTACTTATTGGAAGGAAATATTGTAATCAAAGTTTTGTTCATAAATTTTAAGAGTTGTTTTGATATTTTAAAAGTTTTGATTAGAAATTGAAATATGAATCATTGTTAAAAATATTAATATATATGCTTACGCCTATAAGAAATAGTGATATATTTTTATAAACTTCTAATGAGCATGATTCAAAATGTGTGTTTTTTCCCTTTATTTAGGTCCCAGCCCTATGTATGCAAAGAAGAAATCATTTACTGATATATGAAATTTTGCTGCCCAAATGTGAGCGCCTGAAATTTTAAATAATGTATCAATTTAAATAATGTGTGATATATATTATACAGTCATTTGAAATTTATTTCAAATTGCTGAATTCTGTATGAAGTTTTTAAATTAAAATGTAAACAATTATTTTATTATAGCATATAATTCTAGAATGCTCCCTTAATGCTCACTTTTAGAATGCTCATCATTAAATAATTTTCCAGTGCTAGAATAATTAGAGAAAGATATTCAAAAACTGATTTCTGAAAGCAGTGTAGTGTATGTTTTGTATATGCAAGATTTTACTTATTAAAAGTCTTGTGTATATCCTCTGTGAGAACTTAATTCAATTTTTAGAAAATTTAATCATTCTTAAATAATTAAAAGCCTACTTATTGGAAGGAAATATTGTAATCAAAGTTTTGTTTATAAATTTTAAGAGTTGTTTGATATTTTAAAATTTTGATTAGAAATTGAAATATGAATCATTGATTAAAATATTAATATATATGCTTACGCCTATAAGAAATAGTGATATATTTTTATAAACTTCTAATGAGCATGATTCAAAATGTGTGTTTTTTTCCCTTTATTCAGGTCCCAGCCCTATGTATGCAATGAAGAAATCATTTACTGATATATGAAATTTTGCTGCCCAAATGTGAGCGCCTGAAATTTTAAATAATGTGTGATATATATTATACAGTCATTTGAAATTTATTTCAAATTGCTAAATTCTGTATGAAGTTTTTAAATTAAAAAGTAAACAATTATTTTATTATAGCATATAATTCTAGAATGCTCACTTAATGCTCACTTTTAGAATGCTCATCATTAAATAATTTTCCAGTGCTAGAATAATTAGAGAAAGATATTCAAAAACTGATTTCTGAAAGCAGTGTAGTGTATGTTTTGTATATGCAAGATTTTACTTATTAAAAGTCTTGTGTATATCCTCTGTGAGAACTTAATTCAATTTTTAGAAAATTTAATCATTCTTAAATAATTAAAAGCCTACTTATTGGAAGGAAATATTGTAATCAAAGTTTTGTTCATAAATTTTAAGAGTTGTTTTGATATTTTAAAAGTTTTGATTAGAAATTGAAATATGAATCATTGATTAAAATATTAATATATATGCTTACGCCTATAAGAAATAGTGATATATTTTTATAAACTTCTAATGAGCATGATTCAAAATGTGTGTTTTTTTCCCTTTATTTAGGTCCCAGCCCTATGTATGCAAAGAAGAAATCATTTACTGATATATGAAATTTTGCTGCCCAAATGTGAGCGCCTGAAATTTAAAATAATGTGTGATATATATTATACAGTTATTTGAAATTTATTTCAAATTGCTGAATTCTGTATGAAGTTTTTAAATTAAAAAGTAAACAATTATTTTATTATAGCATATAATTCTAGAATGCTCACTTAATGCTCACTTTTAGAATGCTCATCATTAAATAATTTTCCAGTGCTAGAATAATTAGAGAAAGTTATTGAAAAACTGCTTTCTGAAAGCAGTGTAGTGTATGTTTTGTATATGCAAGATTTTACTTATTAAAAGTCTTGTGTATATCCTCTGTGAGAAATTAATTCAATTTTTAGAAAATTTAATCATTCTTAAATAATTAAAAGCCTACTTATTGGAAGGAAATATTGTAATCAAAGTTTTGTTTATAAATTTTAAGAGTTGTTTTGATATTTTAAAAGTTTTGATTAGAAATTGAAATATGAATCATTGATTAAAATATTAATATATATGCTTACGCCTATAAGAAATAGTGATATATTTTTATAAACTTCTAATGAGCATGATTCAAAATGTGTGTTTTTTTCCCTTTATTTAGGTCCCAGCCCTATGTATGCAAAGAAGAAATCATTTACTGATATATGAAATTTTGCTGCCCAAATGTGAGCGCCTGAAATTTTAAATAATGTATCAATTTAAATAATGTGTAATATATATTATACAGTCATTTGAAATTTATTTCAAATTGCTGAATTCTGTATGAAGTTTTTAAATTAAAAAGTAAACAATTATTTTATTATAGCATATAATTCTAGAATGCTCACTTAATGCTCACTTTTAGAATGCTCATCATTAAATAATTTTCCAGTGCTAGAATAATTAGAGAAAGTTATTCAAAAACTGATTTCTGAAAGCAGTGTAGTGTATGTTTTGTATATGCAAGATTTTACTTATTAAAAGTCTTGTGTATATCCTCTGTGAGAACTTAATTCAATTTTTAGAAAATTTAATCATTCTTAAATAATTAAAAGCCTACTTATTGGAAGGAAATATTGTAATCAAAGTTTTGTTTATAAATTTTAAGAGTTGTTTGATATTTTAAAATTTTGATTAGAAATTGAAATATGAATCATTGATTAAAATATTAATATATATGCTTACGCCTATAAGAAATAGTGATATATTTTTATAAACTTCTAATGAGCATGATTCAAAATGTGTGTTTTTTTCCCTTTATTCAGGTCCCAGCCCTATGTATGCAATGAAGAAATCATTTACTGATATATGAAATTTTGCTGCCCAAATGTGAGCGCCTGAAATTTTAAATAATGTGTGATATATATTATACAGTCATTTGAAATTTATTTCAAATTGCTAAATTCTGTATGAAGTTTTTAAATTAAAAAGTAAACAATTATTTTATTATAGCATATAATTCTAGAATGCTCCCTTAATGCTCACTTTTAGAATGCTCATCATTAAATAATTTTCCAGTGCTAGAATAATTAGAGAAAGATATTCAAAAACTGATTTCTGAAAGCAGTGTAGTGTATGTTTTGTATATGCAAGATTTTACTTATTAAAAGTCTTGTGTATATCCGCTGTGAGAACTTAATTCAATTTTTAGAAAATTTAATCATTCTTAAATAATTAAAAGCCTACTTATTGGAAGGAAATATTGTAATCAAAGTTTTGTTCATAAATTTTAAGATTTGTTTTGATATTTTAAAAGTTTTGATTAGAAATTGAAATATGAATCATTGATTAAAATATTAATATATATGCTTACGCCTATAAGAAATAGTGATATATTTTTATAAACTTCTAATGAGCATGATTCAAAATGTGTGTTTTTTTCCCTTTATTTAGGTCCCAGCCCTATGTATGCAAAAAAGAAATCATTTACTGATATATGAAATTTTGCTGCCCAAATGTGAGCGCCTGAAATTTTAAATAATGCATCAATTTAAATAATGTGTGATATATAGTATACAGTCATTTGAAATTTATTTCAAATTGCTGAATTCTGTATGAAGTTTTTAAATTAAAAAGTAAACAATTATTTTATTATAGCATATAATTCTAGAATGCTCCCTTAATGCTCACTTTTAGAATGCTCATCATTAAATAATTTTCCAGTGCTAGAATAATTAGAGAAAGATATTCAAAAACTGATTTCTGAAAGCAGTGTAGTGTATGTTTTGTATATGCAAGATTTTACTTATTAAAAGTCTTGTGTATATCCTCTGTGAGAACTTAATTCAATTTTTAGAAAATTTAATCATTCTTAAATAATTAAAAGCCTACTTATTGGAAGGAAATATTGTAATCAAAGTTTTGTTTATAAATTTTAAGAGTTGTTTGATATTTTAAAATTTTGATTAGAAATTGAAATATGAATCATTGATTAAAATATTAATATATATGCTTACGCCTATAAGAAATAGTGATATATTTTTATAAACTTCTAATGAGCATGATTCAAAATGTGTGTTTTTTTCCCTTTATTTAGGTCCCAGCCCTATGTATGCAAAGAAGAAATCATTTACTGATATATGAAATTTTGCTGCCCAAATGTGAGCGCCTGAAATTTTAAATAATGTGTGATATATATTATACAGTCATTTGAAATTTATTTCAAATTGCTGAATTCTGTATGAAGTTTTTAAATTAAAAAGTAAACAATTATTTTATTATAGCATATAATTCTAGAATGCTCACTTAATGCTCACTTTTAGAATGCTCATCATTAAATAATTTTCCAGTGCTAGAATAATTAGAGAAAGTTATTCAAAAACTGATTTCTGAAAGCAGTGTAGTGTATGTTTTGTATATGCAAGATTTTACTTATTAAAAGTCTTGTGTATATCCTCTGTGAGAACTTAATTCAATTTTTAGAAAATTTAATCATTCTTAAATAATTAAAAGCCTACTTATTGGAAGGAAATATTGTAATCAAAGTTTTGTTTATAAATTTTAAGAGTTGTTTTGATATTTTAAATGTTTTGATTAGAAATTGAAATATGAATCATTGATTAAAATATTAATATATATGCTTACGCCTATAAGAAATAGTGATATATTTTTATAAACTTCTAATGAGCATGATTCAAAATGTGTGTTTTTTTCCCTTTATTTAGGTCCCAGCCCTATGTATGCAAAGAAGAAATCATTTACTGATATATGAAATTTTGCTGCCCAAATGTGAGCGCCTGAAATTTTAAATAATGTGTGATATATATTATACAGTCATTTGAAATTTATTTCAAATTGCTGAAATCTGTATGAAGTTTTTAAATTAAAAAGTAAACAATTATTTTATTATAGCATATAATACTAGAATGCTCACTTAAGAATGCTCACTTAATGCTCACTTTTAGAATGCTCAAAATTAAATAATTTTCCAGTGCTAGAATAATTAGAGAAAGTTATTCAAAAACTGATTTCTGAAAGCAGTGTAGTGTATGTTTTGTATATGCAAGATTTTACTGATTAAAAGTCTTGTGTATATCCTCTGTGAGAACTTAATTCAATTTTTAGAAAATTTAATCATTCTTAAATAATTAAAAGCCTACTTATTGGAAGGAAATATTGTAATCAAAGTTTTGTTCATAAATTTTAAGAGTTGTTTTGATATTTTAAAAGTTTTGATTAGAAATTGAAACATGAATCATTGATTAAAATATTAATATATATGCTTACGCCTATAAGAAATAGTGATATATTTTTATAAACTTCTAATGAGCATGATTCAAAATGTGTGTTTTTTCCCCTTTATTTAGGTCCCAGCCCTATGTATGCAAAGAAGAAATCATTTACTGATATATGAAATTTTGCTGCCCAAATGTGAGCGCCTGAAATTTTAAATAATGTATCAATTTAAATAATGTGTGATATATATTATACAGTCATTTGAAATTTATTTCAAATTGCTGAATTCTGTATGAAGTTTTTAAATTAAAAAGTAAACAATTATTTTATTATAGCATATAATTCTAGAATGCTCACTTAATGCTCACTTTTAGAATGCTCATCATTAAATAATTTTCCAGTGCTAGAATAATTAGAGAAAGTTATTCAAAAACTGATTTCTGAAAGCAGTGTAGTGTATGTTTTGTATATGCAAGATTTTACTTATTAAAAGTCTTGTGTATATCCTCGGTGAGAACTTAATTCAATTTTTAGAAAATTTAATCATTCTTAAATAATTAAAAGCCTACTTATTGGAAGGAAATATTGTAATCAAAGTTTTGTTCATAAATTTTAAGAGTTGTTTTGATATTTTAAAAGTTTTGATTAGAAATTGAAATATGAATCATTGATTAAAATATTAATATATATGCTTACGCCTATAAGAAATAGTGATATATTTTTATAAACTTCTAATGAGCATGATTCAAAATGTGTGTTTTTTCCCCTTTATTTAGGTCCCAGCCCTATGTATGCAAAGAAGAAATCATTTACTGATATATGAAATTTTGCTGCCCAAATGTGAGCGCCTGAAATTTTAAATAATGTATCAATTTAAATAATGTGTGATATATATTATACAGTCATTTGAAATTTATTTCAAATTGCTGAATTCTGTATGAAGTTTTTAAATTAAAAAGTAAACAATTATTTTATTATAGCATATAATTCTAGAATGCTCACTTAATGCTCACTTTTAGAATGCTCATCATTAAATAATTTTCCAGTGCTAGAATAATTAGAGAAAGTTATTCAAAAACTGATTTCTGAAAGCAGTGTAGTGTATGTTTTGTATATGCAAGATTTTACTTATTAAAAGTCTTGTGTATATCCTCTGTGAGAACTTAATTCAATTTTTAGAAAATTTAATCATTCTTAAATAATTAAAAGCCTACTTATTGGAAGGAAATATTGTAATCAAAGTTTTGTTCATAAATTTTAAGAGTTGTTTTGATATTTTAAAAGTTTTGATTAGAAATTGAAACATGAATCATTGATTAAAATATTAATATATATGCTTACGCCTATAAGAAATAGTGATATATTTTTATAAACTTCTAATGAGCATGATTCAAAATGTGTGTTTTTTCCCCTTTATTTAGGTCCCAGCCCTATGTATGCAAAGAAGAAATCATTTACTGATATATGAAATTTTGCTGCCCAAATGTGAGCGCCTGAAATTTTAAATAATGTATCAATTTAAATAATGTGTGATATATATTATACAGTCATTTGAAATTTATTTCAAATTGCTGAATTCTGTATGAAGTTTTTAAATTAAAAAGTAAACAATTATTTTATTATAGCATATAATTCTAGAATGCTCACTTAATGCTCACTTTTAGAATGCTCATCATTAAATAATTTTCCAGTGCTAGAATAATTAGAGAAAGTTATTCAAAAACTGATTTCTGAAAGCAGTGTAGTGTATGTTTTGTATATGCAAGATTTTACTTATTAAAAGTCTTGTGTATATCCTCGGTGAGAACTTAATTCAATTTTTAGAAAATTTAATCATTCTTAAATAATTAAAAGCCTACTTATTGGAAGGAAATATTGTAATCAAAGTTTTGTTTATAAATTTTAAGAGTTGTTTGATATTTTAAAATTTTGATTAGAAATTGAAATATGAATCATTGATTAAAATATTAATATATATGCTTACGCCTATAAGAAATAGTGATATATTTTTATAAACTTCTAATGAGCATGATTCAAAATGTGTGTTTTTTTCCCTTTATTTAGGTCCCAGCCCTATGTATGCAAAGAAGAAATCATTTACTGATATATGAAATTTTGCTGCCCAAATGTGAGCGCCTGAAATTTTAAATAATGTGTGATATATATTATACAGTCATTTGAAATTTGTTTCAAATTGCTGAATTCTGTATGAAGTTTTTAAATTAAAAAGTAAACAATTATTTTATTATAGCATATAATTCTAGAATGCTCACTTAATGCTCACTTTTAGAATGCTCATCATTAAATAATTTTCCAGTGCTAGAATAATTAGAGAAAGTTATTCAAAAACTGATTTCTGAAAGCAGTGTAGTGTATGTTTTGTATATGCAAGATTTTACTTATTAAAAGTCTTGTGTATATCCTCTGTGAGAACTTAATTCAATTTTTAGAAAATTTAATCATTCTTAAATAATTAAAAGCCTACTTATTGGAAGGAAATATTGTAATCAAAGTTTTGTTTATAAATTTTAAGAGTTGTTTTGATATTTTAAAAGTTTTGATTAGAAATTGAAATATGAATCATTGATTAAAATATTAATATATATGCTTACGCCTATAAGAAATAGTGATATATTTTTATAAACTTCTAATGAGCATGATTCAAAATGTGTGTTTTTTTCCCTTTATTTAGGTCCCAGCCCTATGTATGCAAAGAAGAAATCATTTACTGATATATGAAATTTTGCTGCCCAAATGTGAGCGCCTGAAATTTTAAATAATGTGTGATATATATTATACAGTCATTTGAAATTTATTTCAAATTGCTGAAATCTGTATGAAGTTTTTAAATAATTTTAGATAAAATATTAATATAATATTAAAAAGTAAACAATTATTTTATTATAGCATATAATTCTAGAATGCTCACTTAAGAATGCTCACTTAATGCTCACTTTTAGAATGCTCATCATTAAATAATTTTCCAGTGCTAGAATAATTAGAGAAAGTTATTCAAAAACTGATTTCTGAAAGCAGTGTAGTGTATGTTTTGTATATGCAAGATTTTACTTATTAAAAGTCTTGTGTATATCCTCTGTGAGAACTTAATTCAATTTTTAGAAAATTTAATCATTCTTAAATAATTAAAAGCCTACTTATTGGAAGGAAATATTGTAATCAAAGTTTTGTTCATAAATTTTAAGAGTTGTTTTGATATTTTAAAAGTTTTGATTAGAAATTGAAATATGAATCATTGATTAAAATATTAATATATATGCTTACGCCTATAAGAAATAGTGATATATTTTTATAAACTTCTAATGAGCATGATTCAAAATGTGTGTTTTTTCCCCTTTCTTTAGGTCCCAGCCCTATGCATGCAAAGAAGAAATCATTTACTGATATATGAAATTTTGCTGCCCAAATGTGAGCGCCTGAAATTTTAAATAATGTATCAATTTAAATAATGTGTGATATATATTATATAGTCATTTGAAATTTATTTCAAATTGCTGAATTCTGTATGAAGTTTTTAAATTAAAAAGTAAACAATTATTTTATTATAGCATATAATTCTAGAATGCTCACTTAATGCTCACTTTTAGAATGCTCATCATTAAATAATTTTCCAGTGCTAGAATAATTAGAGAAAGTTATTCAAAAACTGATTTCAGAAAGCAGTGTAGTGTATGTTTTGTATATGCAAGATTTTACTTATTAAAAGTCTTGTGTATATCCTCTGTGAGAACTTAATTCAATTTTTAGAAAATTTAATCATTCTTAAATAATTAAAAGCCTACTTATTGGAAGGAAATATTGTAATCAAAGTTTTGTTTATAAATTTTAAGAGTTGTTTTGATATTTTAAAAGTTTTGATTAGAAATTGAAATATGAATCATTGATTAAAATATTAATATATATGCTTACGCCTATAAGAAATAGTGATATATTTTTATAAACTTCTAATGAGCATGATTCAAAATGTGTGTTTTTTTCCCTTTATTTAGGTCCCAGCCCTATGTATGCAAAGAAGAAATCATTTACTGATATATGAAATTTTGCTGCCCAAATGTGAGCGCCTGAAATTTTAAATAATGTGTGATATATATTATACAGTCATTTGAAATTTATTTCAAATTGCTGAAATCTGTATGAAGTTTTTAAATAATTTTAGATAAAATATTAATATAATATTAAAAAGTAAACAATTATTTTATTATAGCATATAATTCTAGAATGCTCACTTAAGAATGCTCACTTAATGCTCACTTTTAGAATGCTCATCATTAAATAATTTTCCAGTGCTAGAATAATTAGAGAAAGTTATTCAAAAACTGATTTCTGAAAGCAGTGTAGTGTATGTTTTGTATATGCAAGATTTTACTTATTAAAAGTCTTGTGTATATCCTCTGTGAGAACTTAATTCAATTTTTAGAAAATTTAATCATTCTTAAATAATTAAAAGCCTACTTATTGGAAGGAAATATTGTAATCAAAGTTTTGTTCATAAATTTTAAGAGTTGTTTTGATATTTTAAAAGTTTTGATTAGAAATTGAAATATGAATCATTGATTAAAATATTAATATATATGCTTACGCCTATAAGAAATAGTGATATATTTTTATAAACTTCTAATGAGCATGATTCAAAATGTGTGTTTTTTCCCCTTTCTTTAGGTCCCAGCCCTATGCATGCAAAGAAGAAATCATTTACTGATATATGAAATTTTGCTGCCCAAATGTGAGCGCCTGAAATTTTAAATAATGTATCAATTTAAATAATGTGTGATATATATTATATAGTCATTTGAAATTTATTTCAAATTGCTGAATTCTGTATGAAGTTTTTAAATTAAAAAGTAAACAATTATTTTATTATAGCATATAATTCTAGAATGCTCACTTAATGCTCACTTTTAGAATGCTCATCATTAAATAATTTTCCAGTGCTAGAATAATTAGAGAAAGTTATTCAAAAACTGATTTCAGAAAGCAGTGTAGTGTATGTTTTGTATATGCAAGATTTTACTTATTAAAAGTCTTGTGTATATCCTCTGTGAGAACTTAATTCAATTTTTAGACAATTTAATCATTCTTAAATAATTAAAAGCCTACTTATTGGAAGGAAATATTGTAATCAAAGTTTTGTTCATAAATTTTAAGAGTTGTTTTGATATTTTAAAAGTTTTGATTAGAAATTGAAATATGAATCATTGATTAAAATATTAATATATATGCTTACGCCTATAAGATATAGTGATATATTTTTATAAACTTCTAATGAGCATGATTCAAAATGTGTGTTTTTTTCCCTTTATTTAGGTCCCAGCCCTATGTATGCAAAGAAGAAATCATTTACTGATATATGAAATTTTGCTGCCCAAATGTGAGCGCCTGAAATTTTAAATAATGTATCAATTTAAATAATGTGTGATATATATTATACAGTCATTTGAAATTTATTTCAAATTGCTGAATTCTGTATGAAGTTTTTAAATTAAAAAGTAAACAATTATTTTATTATAGCATATAATTCTAGAATGCTCCCTTAATGCTCACTTTTAGAATGCTCATCATTAAATAATTTTCCAGTGCTAGAATAATTAGAGAAAGATATTCAAAAACTGATTTCTGAAAGCAGTGTAGTGTATGTTTTGTATATGCAAGATTTTACTTATTAAAAGTCTTGTGTATATCCTCGGTGAGAACTTAATTCAATTTTTAGAAAATTTAATCATTCTTAAATAATTAAAAGCCTACTTATTGGAAGGAAATATTGTAATCAAAGTTTTGTTTATAAATTTTAAGAGTTGTTTGATATTTTAAAATTTTGATTAGAAATTGAAATATGAATCATTGATTAAAATATTAATATATATGCTTACGCCTATAAGAAATAGTGATATATTTTTATAAACTTCTAATGAGCATGATTCAAAATGTGTGTTTTTTTCCCTTTATTTAGGTCCCAGCCCTATGTATGCAAAGAAGAAATCATTTACTGATATATGAAATTTTGCTGCCCAAATGTGAGCGCCTGAAATTTAAAATAATGTGTGATATATATTATACAGTCATTTGAAATTTATTTCAAATTGCTGAATTCTGTATGAAGTTTTTAAATTAAAAAGTAAACAATTATTTTATTATAGCATATAATTCTAGAATGCTCACTTAATGCTCACTTTTAGAATGCTCATCATTAAATAATTTTCCAGTGCTAGAATAATTAGAGAAAGTTATTCAAAAACTGATTTCTGAAAGCAGTGTAGTGTATGTTTTGTATATGCAAGATTTTACTTATTAAAAGTCTTGTGTATATCCTCTGTGAGAACTTAATTCAATTTTTAGAAAATTTAATCATTCTTAAATAATTAAAAGCCTACTTATTGGAAGGAAATATTGTAATCAAATTTTGTTTATAAATTTTAAGAGTTGTTTTGATATTTTAAAAGTTTTGATTAGAAATTGAAATATGAATCATTGACTAAAATATTAATATATATGCTTACGCCTATAAGAAATAGTGATATATTTTTATAAACTTCTAATGAGCATGATTCAAAATGTGTGTTTTTTTCCCTTTATTTAGGTCCCAGCCCTATGTATGCAAAGAAGAAATCATTTACTGATATATGAAATTTTGCTGCCCAAATGTGAGCGCCTGAAATTTTAAATAATGTGTGATATATATTATACAGTCATTTGAAATTTATTTCAAATTGCTGAAATCTGTATGAAGTTTTTAAATTAAAAAGTAAACAATTATTTTATTATAGCATATAATTCTAGAATGCTCACTTAAGAATGCTCACTTAATGCTCACTTTTAGAATGCTCATCATTAAATAATTTTCCAGTGCTAGAATAATTAGAGAAAGTTATTCAAAAACTGATTTCTGAAAGCAGTGTAGTGTATGTTTTGTATATGCAAGATTTTACTTATTAAAAGTCTTCTGTATATCCTCTGTGAGAACTTAATTCAATTTTTAGAAAATTTAATCATTCTTAAATAATTAAAAGCCTACTTATTGGAAGGAAATATTGTAATCAAAGTTTTGTTCATAAATTTTAAGATTTGTTTTGATATTTTAAAAGTTTTGATTAGAAATTGAAATATGAATCATTGATTAAAATATTAATATATATGCTTACGCCTATAAGAAATAGTGATATATTTTTATAAACTTCTAATGAGCATGATTCAAAATGTGTGTTTTTTTCCCTTTATTTAGGTCCCAGCCCTATGTATGCAAAGAAGAAATCATTTACTGATATATGAAATTTTGCTGCCCAAATGTGAGCGCCTGAAATTTTAAATAATGCATCAATTTAAATAATGTGTGATATATATTATACAGTCATTTGAAATTTATTTCAAATTGCTGAATTCTGTATGAAGTTTTTAAATTAAAAAGTAAACAATTATTTTATTATAGCATATAATTCTAGAATGCTCCCTTAATGCTCACTTTTAGAATGCTCATCATTAAATAATTTTCCAGTGCTAGAATAATTAGAGAAAGATATTCAAAAACTGATTTCTGAAAGCAGTGTAGTGTATGTTTTGTATATGCAAGATTTTACTTATTAAAAGTCTTGTGTATATCCTCTGTGAGAACTTAATTCAATTTTTAGAAAATTTAATCATTCTTAAATAATTAAAAGCCTACTTATTGGAAGGAAATATTGTAATCAAATTTTGTTTATAAATTTTAAGAGTTGTTTTGATATTTTAAAAGTTTTGATTAGAAATTGAAATATGAATCATTGACTAAAATATTAATATATATGCTTACGCCTATAAGAAATAGTGATATATTTTTATAAACTTCTAATGAGCATGATTCAAAATGTGTGTTTTTTTCCCTTTATTTAGGTCCCAGCCCTATGTATGCAAAGAAGAAATCATTTACTGATATATGAAATTTTGCTGCCCAAATGTGAGCGCCTGAAATTTTAAATAATGTGTGATATATATTATACAGTCATTTGAAATTTATTTCAAATTGCTGAAATCTGTATGAAGTTTTTAAATTAAAAAGTAAACAATTATTTTATTATAGCATATAATTCTAGAATGCTCACTTAAGAATGCTCACTTAATGCTCACTTTTAGAATGCTCATCATTAAATAATTTTCCAGTGCTAGAATAATTAGAGAAAGTTATTCAAAAACTGATTTCTGAAAGCAGTGTAGTGTATGTTTTGTATATGCAAGATTTTACTTATTAAAAGTCTTCTGTATATCCTCTGTGAGAACTTAATTCAATTTTTAGAAAATTTAATCATTCTTAAATAATTAAAAGCCTACTTATTGGAAGGAAATATTGTAATCAAAGTTTTGTTCATAAATTTTAAGAGTTGTTTTGATATTTTAAAAGTTTTGATTAGAAATTGAAATATGAATCATTGTTAAAAATATTAATATATATGCTTACGCCTATAAGAAATAGTGATATATTTTTATAAACTTCTAATGAGCATGATTCAAAATGTGTGTTTTTTCCCTTTATTTAGGTCCCAGCCCTATGTATGCAAAGAAGAAATCATTTACTGATATATGAAATTTTGCTGCCCAAATGTGAGCGCCTGAAATTTTAAATAATGTATCAATTTAAATAATGTGTGATATATATTATACAGTCATTTGAAATTTATTTCAAATTGCTGAATTCTGTATGAAGTTTTTAAATTAAAAAGTAAACAATTATTTTATTATAGCATATAATTCTAGAATGCTCCCTTAATGCTCACTTTTAGAATGCTCATCATTAAATAATTTTCCAGTGCTAGAATAATTAGAGAAAGATATTCAAAAACTGATTTCTGAAAGCAGTGTAGTGTATGTTTTGTATATGCAAGATTTTATTATTAAAAGTCTTGTGTATATCCTCTGTGAGAACTTAATTCAATTTTTAGAAAATTTAATCATTCTTAAATAATTAAAAGCCTACTTATTGGAAGGAAATATTGTAATCAAAGTTTTGTTCATAAATTTTAAGATTTGTTTTGATATTTTAAAAGTTTTGATTAGAAATTGAAATATGAATCATTGATTAAAATATTAATATATATGCTTACGCCTATAAGAAATAGTGATATATTTTTATAAACTTCTAATGAGCATGATTCAAAATGTGTGTTTTTTTCCCTTTATTTAGGTCCCAGCCCTATGTATGCAAAGAAGAAATCATTTACTGATATATGAAATTTTGCTGCCCAAATGTGAGCGCCTGAAATTTTAAATAATGCATCAATTTAAATAATGTGTGATATATATTATACAGTCATTTGAAATTTATTTCAAATTGCTGAATTCTGTATGAAGTTTTTAAATTAAAAAGTAAACAATTATTTTATTATAGCATATAATTCTAGAATGCTCCCTTAATGCTCACTTTTAGAATGCTCATCATTAAATAATTTTCCAGTGCTAGAATAATTAGAGAAAGATATTCAAAAACTGATTTCTGAAAGCAGTGTAGTGTATGTTTTGTATATGCAAGATTTTACTTATTAAAAGACTTGTGTATATCCTCTGTGAGAACTTAATTCAATTTTTAGAAAATTTAATCATTCTTAAATAATTAAAAGCCTACTTATTGGAAGGAAATATTGTAATCAAATTTTGTTTATAAATTTTAAGAGTTGTTTTGATATTTTAAAATTTTGATTAGAAATTGAAATATGAATCATTGATTAAAATATTAATATATATGCTTACGCCTATAAGAAATAGTGATATATTTTTATAAACTTCTAATGAGCATGATTCAAAATGTGTGTTTTTTTCCCTTTATTTAGGTCCCAGCCCTATGTATGCAAAGAAGAAATCATTTACTGATATATGAAATTTTGCTGCCCAAATGTGAGCGCCTGAAATTTAAAATAATGTGTGATATATATTATACAGTCATTTGAAATTTATTTCAAATTGCTGAATTCTGTATGAAGTTTTTAAATTAAAAAGTAAACAATTATTTTATTATAGCATATAATTCTAGAATGCTCACTTAATGCTCACTTTTAGAATGCTCATCATTAAATAATTTTCCAGTGCTAGAATAATTAGAGAAAGTTATTCAAAAACTGATTTCTGAAAGCAGTGTAGTGTATGTTTTGTATATGCAAGATTTTACTTATTAAAAGTCTTGTGTATATCCTCTGTGAGAACTTAATTCAATTTTTAGAAAATTTAATCATTCTTAAATAATTAAAAGCCTACTTATTGGAAGGAAATATTGTAATCAAATTTTGTTTATAAATTTTAAGAGTTGTTTTGATATTTTAAAAGTTTTGATTAGAAATTGAAATATGAATCATTGACTAAAATATTAATATATATGCTTACGCCTATAAGAAATAGTGATATATTTTTATAAACTTCTAATGAGCATGATTCAAAATGTGTGTTTTTTTCCCTTTATTTAGGTCCCAGCCCTATGTATGCAAAGAAGAAATCATTTACTGATATATGAAATTTTGCTGCCCAAATGTGAGCGCCTGAAATTTTAAATAATGTGTGATATATATTATACAGTCATTTGAAATTTATTTCAAATTGCTGAAATCTGTATGAAGTTTTTAAATTAAAAAGTAAACAATTATTTTATTATAGCATATAATTCTAGAATGCTCCCTTAATGCTCACTTTTAGAATGCTCATCATTAAATAATTTTCCAGTGCTAGAATAATTAGAGAAAGATATTCAAAAACTGATTTCTGAAAGCAGTGTAGTGTATGTTTTGTATATGCAAGATTTTACTTATTAAAAGTCTTGTGTATATCCTCTGTGAGAACTTAATTCAATTTTTAGAAAATTTAATCATTCTTAAATAATTAAAAGCCTACTTATTGGAAGGAAATATTGTAATCAAAGTTTTGTTCATAAATTTTAAGATTTGTTTTGATATTTTAAAAGTTTTGATTAGAAATTGAAATATGAATCATTGATTAAAATATTAATATATATGCTTACGCCTATAAGAAATAGTGATATATTTTTATAAACTTCTAATGAGCATGATTCAAAATGTGTGTTTTTTTCCCTTTATTTAGGTCCCAGCCCTATGTATGCAAAGAAGAAATCATTTACTGATATATGAAATTTTGCTGCCCAAATGTGAGCGCCTGAAATTTTAAATAATGCATCAATTTAAATAATGTGTGATATATATTATACAGTCATTGGAAATTTATTTCAAATTGCTGAATTCTGTATGAAGTTTTTAAATTAAAAAGTAAACAATTATTTTATTATAGCATATAATTCTAGAATGCTCCCTTAATGCTCACTTTTAGAATGCTCATCATTAAATAATTTTCCAGTGCTAGAATAATTAGAGAAAGATATTCAAAAACTGATTTCTGAAAGCAGTGTAGTGTATGTTTTGTATATGCAAGATTTTACTTATTAAAAGACTTGTGTATATCCTCTGTGAGAACTTAATTCAATTTTTAGAAAATTTAATCATTCTTAAATAATTAAAAGCCTACTTATTGGAAGGAAATATTGTAATCAAAGTTTTGTTTATAAATTTTAAGAGTTGTTTGATATTTTAAAATTTTGATTAGAAATTGAAATATGAATCATTGATTAAAATATTAATATATATGCTTACGCCTATAAGAAATAGTGATATATTTTTATAAACTTCTAATGAGCATGATTCAAAATGTGTGTTTTTTTCCCTTTATTTAGGTCCCAGCCCTATGTATGCAAAGAAGAAATCATTTACTGATATATGAAATTTTGCTGCCCAAATGTGAGCGCCTGAAATTTTAAATAATGTGTGATATATATTATACAGTCATTTGAAATTTATTTCAAATTGCTGAATTCTGTATGAAGTTTTTAAATTAAAAAGTAAACAATTATTTTATTATAGCATATAATTCTAGAATGCTCACTTAATGCTCACTTTTAGAATGCTCATCATTAAATAATTTTCCAGTGCTAGAATAATTAGAGAAAGTTATTCAAAAACTGATTTCTGAAAGCAGTGTAGTGTATGTTTTGTATATGCAAGATTTTACTTATTAAAAGTCTTGTGTATATCCTCTGTGAGAACTTAATTCAATTTTTAGAAAATTTAATCATTCTTAAATAATTAAAAGCCTACTTATTGGAAGGAAATATTGTAATCAAAGTTTTGTTTATAAATTTTAAGAGTTGTTTTGATATTTTAAAAGTTTTGATTAGAAATTGAAATATGAATCATTGATTAAAATATTAATATATATGCTTACGCCTATAAGAAATAGTGATATATTTTTATAAACTTCTAATGAGCATGATTCAAAATGTGTGTTTTTTTCCCTTTATTTAGGTCCCAGCCCTATGTATGCAAAGAAGAAATCATTTACTGATATATGAAATTTTGCTGCCCAAATGTGAGCGCCTGAAATTTTAAATAATGTGTGATATATATTATACAGTCATTTGAAATTTATTTCAAATTGCTGAAATCTGTATGAAGTTTTTAAATTAAAAAGTAAACAATTATTTTATTATAGCATATAATACTAGAATGCTCACTTAAGAATGCTCACTTAATGCTCACTTTTAGAATGCTCATCATTAAATAATTTTGCAGTGCTAGAATAATTAGAGAAAGTTATTCAAAAACTGATTTCTGAAAGCAGTGTAGTGTATGTTTTGTATATGCAAGATTTTACTTATTAAAAGTCTTGTGTATATCCTCTGTGAGAACTTAATTCAATTTTTAGAAAATTTAATCATTCTTAAATAATTAAAAGCCTACTTATTGGAAGGAAATATTGTAATCAAAGTTTTGTTCATAAATTTTAAGAGTTGTTTTGATATTTTAAAAGTTTTGATTAGAAATTGAAATATGAATCATTGATTAAAATATTAATATATATGCTTACGCCTATAAGAAATAGTGATATATTTTTATAAACTTCTAATGAGCATGATTCAAAATGTGTGTTTTTTCCCCTTTATTTAGGTCCCAGCCCTATGTATGCAAAGAAGAAATCATTTACTGATATATGAAATTTTACTGCCCAAATGTGAGCGCCTGAAATTTTAAATAATGTATCAATTTAAATAATGTGTGATATATATTATACAGTCATTTGAAATTTATTTCAAATTGCTGAATTCTGTATGAAGTTTTTAAATTAAAAAGTAAACAATTATTTTATTATAGCATATAATTCTAGAATGCTCACTTAATGCTCACTTTTAGAATGCTCATCATTAAATAATTTTCCAGTGCTAGAATAATTAGAGAAAGTTATTCAAAAACTGATTTCTGAAAGCAGTGTAGTGTATGTTTTGTATATGCAAGATTTTACTTATTAAAAGTCTTGTGTATATCCTCTGTGAGAACTTAATTCAATTTTTAGAAATTTAATCATTCTTAAATAATTAAAAGCCTACTTATTGGAAGGAAATATTGTAATCAAAGTTTTGTTCATAAATTTTAAGAGTTGTTTTGATATTTTAAAAGTTTTGATTAGAAATTGAAACATGAATCATTGATTAAAATATTAATATATATGCTTACGCCTATAAGAAATAGTGATATATTTTTATAAACTTCTAATGAGCATGATTCAAAATGTGTGTTTTTTCCCCTTTATTTAGGTCCCAGCCCTATGTATGCAAAGAAGAAATCATTTACTGATATATGAAATTTTGCTGCCCAAATGTGAGCGCCTGAAATTTTAAATAATGTATCAATTTAAATAATGTGTGATATATATTATACAGTCATTTGAAATTTATTTCAAATTGCTGAATTCTGTATGAAGTTTTTAAATTAAAAAGTAAACAATTATTTTATTATAGCATATAATTCTAGAATGCTCCCTTAATGCTCACTTTTAGAATGCTCATCATTAAATAATTTTCCAGTGCTAGAATAATTAGAGAAAGATATTCAAAAACTGATTTCTGAAAGCAGTGTAGTGTATGTTTTGTATATGCAAGATTTTACTTATTAAAAGACTTGTGTTTATCCTCTGTGAGAACTTAATTCAATTTTTAGAAAATTTAATCATTCTTAAATAATTAAAAGCCTACTTATTGGAAGGAAATATTGTAATCAAAGTTTTGTTTATAAATTTTAAGAGTTGTTTGATATTTTAAAATTTTGATTAGAAATTGAAATATGAATCATTGATTAAAATATTAATATATATGCTTACGCCTATAAGAAATAGTGATATATTTTTATAAACTTCTAATGAGCATGATTCAAAATGTGTGTTTTTTTCCCTTTATTTAGGTCCCAGCCCTATGTATGCAAAGAAGAAATCATTTACTGATATATGAAATTTTGCTGCCCAAATGTGAGCGCCTGAAATTTTAAATAATGTGTGATATATATTATACAGTCATTTGAAATTTATTTCAAATTGCTGAATTCTGTATGAAGTTTTTAAATTAAAAAGTAAACAATTATTTTATTATAGCATATAATTCTAGAATGCTCACTTAATGCTCACTTTTAGAATGCTCATCATTAAATAATTTTCCAGTGCTAGAATAATTAGAGAAAGTTATTCAAAAACTGATTTCTGAAAGCAGTGTAGTGTATGTTTTGTATATGCAAGATTTTACTTATTAAAAGTCTTGTGTATATCCTCTGTGAGAACTTAATTCAATTTTTAGAAAATTTAATCATTCTTAAATAATTAAAAGCCTACTTATTGGAAGGAAATATTGTAATCAAAGTTTTGTTCATAAATTTTAAGAGTTGTTTTGATATTTTAAAAGTTTTGATTAGAAATTGAAATATGAATCATTGATTAAAATATTAATATATATGCTTACGCCTATAAGAAATAGTGATATATTTTTATAAACTTCTAATGAGCATGATTCAAAATGTGTGTTTTTTCCCCTTTATTTAGGTCCCAGCCCTATGTATGCAAAGAAGAAATCATTTACTGATATATGAAATTTTACTGCCCAAATGTGAGCGCCTGAAATTTTAAATAATGTATCAATTTAAATAATGTGTGATATATATTATACAGTCATTTGAAATTTATTTCAAATTGCTGAATTCTGTATGAAGTTTTTAAATTAAAAAGTAAACAATTATTTTATTATAGCATATAATTCTAGAATGCTCACTTAATGCTCACTTTTAGAATGCTCATCATTAAATAATTTTCCAGTGCTAGAATAATTAGAGAAAGTTATTCAAAAACTGATTTCTGAAAGCAGTGTAGTGTATGTTTTGTATATGCAAGATTTTACTTATTAAAAGTCTTGTGTATATCCTCTGTGAGAACTTAATTCAATTTTTAGAAAATTTAATCATTCTTAAATAATTAAAAGCCTACTTATTGGAAGGAAATATTGTAATCAAAGTTTTGTTCATAAATTTTAAGAGTTGTTTGATATTTTAAAATTTTGATTAGAAATTGAAATATGAATCATTGATTAAAATATTAATATATATGCTTACGCCTATAAGAAATAGTGATATATTTTTATAAACTTCTAATGAGCATGATTCAAAATGTGTGTTTTTTTCCCTTTATTTAGGTCCCAGCCCTATGTATGCAAAGAAGAAATCATTTACTGATATATGAAATTTTGCTGCCCAAATGTGAGCGCCTGAAATTTTAAATAATGTGTGATATATATTATACAGTCATTTGAAATTTGTTTCAAATTGCTGAATTCTGTATGAAGTTTTTAAATTAAAAAGTAAACAATTATTTTATTATAGCATATAATTCTAGAATGCTCACTTAATGCTCACTTTTAGAATGCTCATCATTAAATAATTTTCCAGTGCTAGAATAATTAGAGAAAGTTATTCAAAAACTGATTTCTGAAAGCAGTGTAGTGTATGTTTTGTATATGCAAGATTTTACTTATTAAAAGTCTTGTGTATATCCTCTGTGAGAACTTAATTCAATTTTTAGAAAATTTAATCATTCTTAAATAATTAAAAGCCTACTTATTGGAAGGAAATATTGTAATCAAAGTTTTGTTTATAAATTTTAAGAGTTGTTTTGATATTTTAAAAGTTTTGATTAGAAATTGAAATATGAATCATTGATTAAAATATTAATATATATGCTTACGCCTATAAGAAATAGTGATATATTTTTATAAACTTCTAATGAGCATGATTCAAAATGTGTGTTTTTTTCCCTTTATTTAGGTCCCAGCCCTATGTATGCAAAGAAGAAATCATTTACTGATATATGAAATTTTGCTGCCCAAATGTGAGCGCCTGAAATTTTAAATAATGTGTGATATATATTATACAGTCATTTGAAATTTATTTCAAATTGCTGAAATCTGTATGAAGTTTTTAAATTAAAAAGTAAACAATTATTTTATTATAGCATATAATTCTAGAATGCTCACTTAAGAATGCTCACTTAATGCTCACTTTTAGAATGCTCATCATTAAATAATTTTCCAGTGCTAGAATAATTAGAGAAAGTTATTCAAAAACTGATTTCTGAAAGCAGTGTAGTGTATGTTTTATATATGCAAGATTTTACTTATTAAAAGTCTTGTGTATATCCTCTGTGAGAACTTAATTCAATTTTTAGAAAATTTAATCATTCTTAAATAATTAAAAGCCTACTTATTGGAAGGAAATATTGTAATCAAAGTTTTGTTCATAAATTTTAAGAGTTGTTTTGATATTTTAAAAGTTTTGATTAGAAATTGAAATATGAATCATTGATTAAAATGTTAATATATATGCTTACGCCTATAAGAAATAGTGATATATTTTTATAAACTTCTAATGAGCATGATTCAAAATGTGTGTTTTTTCCCCTTTATTTAGGTCCCAGCCCTATGTATGCAAAGAAGAAATCATTTACTGATATATGAAATTTTGCTGCCCAAATGTGAGGGCCTGAAATTTTAAATAATGTATCAATTTAAATAATGTGTGATATATATTATATAGTCATTTGAAATTTATTTCAAATTGCTGAATTCTGTATGAAGTTTTTAAATTAAAAAGTAAACAATTATTTTATTATAGCATATAATTCTAGAATGCTCACTTAATGCTCACTTTTAGAATGCTCATCATTAAATAATTTTCCAGTGCTAGAATAATTAGAGAAAGTTATTCAAAAACTGATTTCTGAAAGCAGTGTAGTGTATGTTTTGTATATGCAAGATTTTACTTATTAAAAGTCTTGTGTATATCCTCTGTGAGAACTTAATTCAATTTTTAGACAATTTAATCATTCTTAAATAATTAAAAGCCTACTTATTGGAAGGAAATATTGTAATCAAAGTTTTGTTCATAAATTTTAAGAGTTGTTTTGATATTTTAAAAGTTTTGATTAGAAATTGAAATATGAATCATTGATTAAAATATTAATATATATGCTTACGCCTATAAGATATAGTGATATATTTTTATAAACTTCTAATGAGCATAATTCAAAATGTGTGTTTTTTCCCTTTATTTAGGTCCCAGCCCTATGTATGCAAAGAAGAAATCATTTACTGATATATGAAATTTTGCTGCCCAAATGTGAGCGCCTGAAATTTTAAATAATGTATCAATTTAAATAATGTGTGATATATATTATACAGTCATTTGAAATTTATTTCAAATTGCTGAATTCTGTATGAAGTTTTTAAATTAAAAAGTAAACAATTATTTTATTATAGCATATAATTCTAGAATGCTCCCTTAATGCTCACTTTTAGAATGCTCATCATTAAATAATTTTCCAGTGCTAGAATAATTAGAGAAAGATATTCAAAAACTGATTTCTGAAAGCAGTGTAGTGTATGTTTTGTATATGCAAGATTTTACTTATTAAAAGTCTTGTGTATATCCTCGGTGAGAACTTAATTCAATTTTTAGAAAATTTAATCATTCTTAAATAATTAAAAGCCTACTTATTGGAAGGAAATATTGTAATCAAAGTTTTGTTCATAAATTTTAAGATTTGTTTTGATATTTTAAAAGTTTTGATTAGAAATTGAAATATGAATCATTGATTAAAATATTAATATATATGCTTACGCCTATAAGAAATAGTGATATATTTTTATAAACTTCTAATGTGCATGATTCAAAATGTGTGTTTTTTTCCCTTTATTTAGGTCCCAGCCCTATGTATGCAAAGAAGAAATCATTTACTGATATATGAAATTTTGCTGCCCAAATGTGAGCGCCTGAAATTTAAAATAATGTGTGATATATATTATACAGTCATTTGAAATTTATTTCAAATTGCTGAATTCTGTATGAAGTTTTTAAATTAAAAAGTAAACAATTATTTTATTATAGCATATAATTCTAGATTGCTCACTTAATGCTCACTTTTAGAATGCTCATCATTAAATAATTTTCCAGTGCTAGAATAATTAGAGAAAGTTATTCAAAAACTGATTTCTGAAAGCAGTGTAGTGTATGTTTTGTATATGCAAGATTTTACTTATTAAAAGTCTTGTGTATATCCTCTGTGAGAACTTAATTCAATTTTTAGAAAATTTAATCATTCTTAAATAATTAAAAGCCTACTTATTGGAAGGAAATATTGTAATCAAAGTTTTGTTTATAAATTTTAAGAGTTGTTTTGATATTTTAAAAGTTTTGATTAGAAATTGAAATATGAATCATTGACTAAAATATTAATATATATGCTTACGCCTATAAGAAATAGTGATATATTTTTATAAACTTCTAATGAGCATGATTCAAAATGTGTGTTTTTTTCCCTTTATTTAGGTCCCAGCCCTATGTATGCAAAGAAGAAATCATTTACTGATATATGAAATTTTGCTGCCCAAATGTGAGCGCCTGAAATTTTAAATAATGTGTGATATATATTATACAGTCATTTGAAATTTATTTCAAATTGCTGAAATCTGTATGAAGTTTTTAAATTAAAAAGTAAACAATTATTTTATTATAGCATATAATTCTAGAATGCTCACTTAAGAATGCTCACTTAATGCTCACTTTTAGAATGCTCATCATTAAATAATTTTCCAGTGCTAGAATAATTAGAGAAAGTTATTCAAAAACTGATTTCTGAAAGCAGTGTAGTGTATGTTTTGTATATGCAAGATTTTACTTATTAAAAGTCTTCTGTATATCCTCTGTGAGAACTTAATTCAATTTTTAGAAAATTTAATCATTCTTAAATAATTAAAAGCCTACTTATTGGAAGGAAATATTGTAATCAAAGTTTTGTTCATAAATTTTAAGAGTTGTTTTGATATTTTAAAAGTTTTGATTAGAAATTGAAATATGAATCATTGTTAAAAATATTAATATATATGCTTACGCCTATAAGAAATAGTGATATATTTTTATAAACTTCTAATGAGCATGATTCAAAATGTGTGTTTTTTCCCTTTATTTAGGTCCCAGCCCTATGTATGCAAAGAAGAAATCATTTACTGATATATGAAATTTTGCTGCCCAAATGTGAGCGCCTGAAATTTTAAATAATGTATCAATTTAAATAATGTGTGATATATATTATACAGTCATTTGAAATTTATTTCAAATTGCTGAATTCTGTATGAAGTTTTTAAATTAAAAAGTAAACAATTATTTTATTATAGCATATAATTCTAGAATGCTCCCTTAATGCTCACTTTTAGAATGCTCATCATTAAATAATTTTCCAGTGCTAGAATAATTAGAGAAAGATATTCAAAAACTGATATCTGAAAGCAGTGTAGTGTATGTTTTGTATATGCAAGATTTTACTTATTAAAAGTCTTGTGTATATCCTCGGTGAGAACTTAATTCAATTTTTAGAAAATTTAATCATTCTTAAATAATTAAAAGCCTACTTATTGGAAGGAAATATTGTAATCAAAGTTTTGTTCATAAATTTTAAGAGTTGTTTTGATATTTTAAAAGTTTTGATTAGAAATTGAAATATGAATCATTGATTAAAATATTAATATATATGCTTACGCCTATAAGAAATAGTGATATATTTTTATAAACTTCTAATGAGCATGATTCAAAATGTGTGTTTTTTTCCCTTTATTTAGGTCCCAGCCCTATGTATGCAAAGAAGAAATCATTTACTGATATATGAAATTTTGCTGCCCAAATGTGAGCGCCTGAAATTTTAAATAATGTATCAATTTAAATAATGTGTGATATATATTATACAGTCATTTGAAATTTATTTCAAATTGCTGAATTCTGTATGAAGTTTTTAAATTAAAAAGTAAACAATTATTTTATTATAGCATATAATTCTAGAATGCTCCCTTAATGCTCACTTTTAGAATGCTCATCATTAAATAATTTTCCAGTGCTAGAATAATTAGAGAAAGATATTCAAAAACTGATTTCTGAAAGCAGTGTAGTGTATGTTTTGTATATGCAAGATTTTACTTATTAAAAGTCTTGTGTATATCCTCGGTGAGAACTTAATTCAATTTTTAGAAAATTTAATCATTCTTAAATAATTAAAAGCCTACTTATTGGAAGGAAATATTGTAATCAAAGTTTTGTTTATAAATTTTAAGAGTTGTTTGATATTTTAAAATTTTGATTAGAAATTGAAATATGAATCATTGATTAAAATATTAATATATATGCTTACGCCTATAAGAAATAGTGATATATTTTCATAAACTTTTAATGAGCATGATTCAAAATGTGTGTTTTTTTCCCTTTATTTAGGTCCCAGCCCTATGTATGCAAAGAAGAAATCATTTACTGATATATGAAATTTTGCTGCCCAAATGTGAGCGCCTGAAATTTTAAATAATGTGTGATATATATTATACAGTCATTTGAAATTTATTTCAAATTGCTGAATTCTGTATGAAGTTTTTAAATTAAAAAGTAAACAATTATTTTATTATAGCATATAATTCTAGAATGCTCACTTAATGCTCACTTTTAGAATGCTCATCATTAAATAATTTTCCAGTGCTAGAATAATTAGAGAAAGTTATTCAAAAACTGATTTCTGAAAGCAGTGTAGTGTATGTTTTGTATATGCAAGATTTTACTTATTAAAAGTCTTGTGTATATCCTCTGTGAGAACTTAATTCAATTTTTAGAAAATTTAATCATTCTTAAATAATTAAAAGCCTACTTATTGGAAGGAAATATTGTAATCAAAGTTTTGTTCATAAATTTTAAGAGTTGTTTTGATATTTTAAAAGTTTTGATTAGAAATTGAAATATGAATCATTGATTAAAATATTAATATATATGCTTACGCCTATAAGAAATAGTGATATATTTTTATAAACTTCTAATGAGCATGATTCAAAATGTGTGTTTTTTTCCCTTTATTTAGGTCCCAGCCCTATGTATGCAAAGAAGAAATCATTTACTGATATATGAAATTTTGCTGCCCAAATGTGAGCGCCTGAAATTTTAAATAATGTATCAATTTAAATAATGTGTGATATATATTATACAGTCATTTGAAATTTATTTCAAATTGCTGAATTCTGTATGAAGTTTTTTAAATTAAAAAGTAAACAATTATTTTATTATAGCATATAATTCTAGAATGCTCACTTAAGAATGCTCACTTAATGCTCACTTTTAGAATGCTCATCATTAAATAATTTTCCAGTGCTAGAATAATTAGAGAAAGTTATTCAAAAACTGATTTCTGAAAGCAGTGTAGTGTATGTTTTGTATATGCAAGATTTTACTTATTAAAAGTCTTGTGTATATCCTCTGTGAGAACTTAATTCAATTTTTAGAAAATTTAATCATTCTTAAATAATTAAAAGCCTACTTATTGGAAGGAAATATTGTAATCAAAGTTTTGTTTATAAATTTTAAGAGTTGTTTTGATATTTTAAAAGTTTTGATTAGAAATTGAAATATGAATCATTGATTAAAATATTAATATATATGCTTACGCCTATAAGAAATAGTGATATATTTTTATAAACTTCTAATGAGCATGATTCAAAATGTGTGTTTTTTTCCCTTTATTTAGGTCCCAGCCCTATGTATGCAAAGAAGAAATCATTTACTGATATATGAAATTTTGCTGCCCAAATGTGAGCGCCTGAAATTTTAAATAATGTGTGATATATATTATACAGTCATTTGAAATTTATTTCAAATTGCTAAATTCTGTATGAAGTTTTTAAATTAAAAAGTAAACAATTATTTTATTATAGCATATAATTCTAGAATGCTCACTTAATGCTCACTTTTAGAATGCTCATCATTAAATAATTTTCCAGTGCTAGAATAATTAGAGAAAGTTATTCAAAAACTGATTTCTGAAAGCAGTGTAGTGTATGTTTTGTATATGCAAGATTTTACTTATTAAAAGTCTTGTGTATATCCTCTCTGAGAACTTAATTCAATTTTTAGAAAATTTAATCATTCTTAAATAATTAAAAGCCTACTTATTGGAAGGAAATATTGTAATCAAAGTTTTGTTTATAAATTTTAAGAGTTGTTTTGATATTTTAAAAGTTTTGATTAGAAATTGAAATATGAATCATTGATTAAAATATTAATATATATGCTTACGCCTATAAGAAATAGTGATATATTTTTATAAACTTCTAATGAGCATGATTCAAAATGTGTGTTTTTTTCCCTTTATTTAGGTCCCAGCCCTATGTATGCAAAGAAGAAATCATTTACTGATATATGAAATTTTGCTGCCCAAATGTGAGCGCCTGAAATTTTAAATAATGTGTGATATATATTATACAGTCATTTGAAATTTATTTCAAATTGCTGAAATCTGTATGAAGTTTTTAAATTAAAAAGTAAACAATTATTTTATTATAGCATATAATTCTAGAATGCTCACTTAAGAATGCTCACTTAATGCTCACTTTCAGAATGCTCATCATTAAATAATTTTCCAGTGCTAGAATAATTAGAGAAAGTTATTCAAAAACTGATTTCTGAAAGCAGTGTAGTGTATGTTTTGTATATGCAAGATTTTACTTATTAAAAGTCTTGTGTATATCCTCTGTGAGAACTTAATTCAATTTTTAGAAAATTTAATCATTCTTAAATAATTAAAAGCCTACTTATTGGAAGGAAATATTGTAATCAAAGTTTTGTTCATAAATTTTAAGAGTTGTTTTGATATTTTAAAAGTTTTGATTAGATATTGAAATATGAATCATTGATTAAAATATTAATATATATGCTTACGCCTATAAGAAATAGTGATATATTTTTATAAACTTCTAATGAGCATGATTCAAAATGTGTGTTTTTTTCCCTTTATTTAGGTCCCAGCCCTATGTATGCAAAGAAGAAATCATTTACTGATATATGAAATTTTGCTGCCCAAATGTGAGCGCCTGAAATTTTAAATAATGTATCAATTTAAATAATGTGTGATATATATTATACAGTCATTTGAAATTTATTTCAAATTGCTGAATTCTGTATGAAGTTTTTAAATTAAAAAGTAAACAATTATTTTATTATAGCATATAATTCTAGAATGCTCACTTAATGCTCACTTTTAGAATGCTCATCATTAAATAATTTTCCAGTGCTAGAATAATTAGAGAAAGTTATTCAAAAACTGATTTCTGAAAGCAGTGTAGTGTATGTTTTGTATATGCAAGATTTTACTTATTAAAAGTCTTGTGTATATCCTCGGTGAGAACTTAATTCAATTTTTAGAAAATTTAATCATTCTTAAATAATTAAAAGCCTACTTATTGGAAGGAAATATTGTAATCAAAGTTTTGTTTATAAATTTTAAGAGTTGTTTGATATTTTAAAATTTTGATTAGAAATTGAAATATGAATCATTGATTAAAATATTAATATACATGCTTTCGCCTATAAGAAATAGTGATATATTTTTATAAACTTCTAATGAGCATGATTCAAAATGTGTGTTTTTTTCCCTTTATTTAGGTCCCAGCCCTATGTATGCAAAGAAGAAATCATTTACTGATATATGAAATTTTGCTGCCCAAATGTGAGCGCCTGAAATTTTAAATAATGTGTGATATATATTATACAGTCATTTGAAATTTATTTCAAATTGCTGAATTCTGTATGAAGTTTTTAAATTAAAAAGTAAACAATTATTTTATTATAGCATATAATTCTAGAATGCTCACTTAATGCTCACTTTTAGAATGCTCATCATTAAATAATTTTCCAATGCTAGAATAATTAGAGAAAGTTATTCAAAAACTGATTTCTGAAAGCAGTGTAGTGTATGTTTTGTATATGCAAGATTTTACTTATTAAAAGTCTTGTGTATATCCTCTGTGAGAACTTAATTCAATTTTTAGAAAATTTAATCATTCTTAAATAATTAAAAGCCTACTTATTGGAAGGAAATATTGTAATCAAAGTTTTGTTTATAAATTTTAAGAGTTGTTTTGATATTTTAAAAGTTTTGATTAGAAATTGAAATATGAATCATTGATTAAAATATTAATATATATGCTTACGCCTATAAGAAATAGTGATATATTTTTATAAACTTCTAATGAGCATGATTCAAAATGTGTGTTTTTTTCCCTTTATTTAGGTCCCAGCCCTATGTATGCAAAGAAGAAATCATTTACTGATATATGAAATTTTGCTGCCCAAATGTGAGCGCCTGAAATTTTAAATAATGTGTGATATATATTATACAGTCATTTGAAATTTATTTCAAATTGCTGAAATCTGTATGAAGTTTTTAAATTAAAAAGTAAACAATTATTTTATTATAGCATATAATACTAGAATGCTCACTTAAGAATGCTCACTTAATGCTCACTTTTAGAATGCTCATCATTAAATAATTTTCCAGTGCTAGAATAATTAGAGAAAGTTATTCAAAAACTGATTTCTGAAAGCAGTGTAGTGTATGTTTTGTATATGCAAGATTTTACTTATTAAAAGTCTTGTGTATATCCTCTGTGAGAACTTAATTCAATTTTTAGAAAATTTAATCATTCTTAAATAATTAAAAGCCTACTTATTGGAAGGAAATATTGTAATCAAAGTTTTGTTCATAAATTTTAAGAGTTGTTTTGATATTTTAAAAGTTTTGATTAGAAATTGAAATATGAATCATTGATTAAAATATTAATATATATGCTTACGCCTATAAGAAATAGTGATATATTTTTATAAACTTCTAATGAGCATGATTCAAAATGTGTGTTTTTTCCCCTTTATTTAGGTCCCAGCCCTATGTATGCAAAGAAGAAATCATTTACTGATATATGAAATTTTGCTGCCCAAATGTGAGCGCCTGAAATTTTAAATAATGTATCAATTTAAATAATGTGTGATATATATTATACAGTCATTTGAAATTTATTTCAAATTGCTGAATTCTGTATGAAGTTTTTAAATTAAAAAGTAAACAATTATTTTATTATAGCATATAATTCTAGAATGCTCACTTAATGCTCACTTTTAGAATGCTCATCATTAAATAATTTTCCAGTGCTAGAATAATTAGAGAAAGTTATTCAAAAACTGATTTCTGAAAGCAGTGTAGTGTATGTTTTGTATATGCAAGATTTTACTTATTAAAAGTCTTGTGTATATCCTCTGTGAGAACTTAATTCAATTTTTAGAAAATTTAATCATTCTTAAATAATTAAAAGCCTACTTATTGGAAGGAAATATTATAATCAAAGTTTTGTTCATAAATTTTAAGAGTTGTTTTGATATTTTAAAAGTTTTGATTAGAAATTGAAACATGAATCATTGATTAAAATATTAATATATATGCTTACGCCTATAAGAAATAGTGATATATTTTTATAAACTTCTAATGAGCATGATTCAAAATGTGTGTTTTTTTCCCTTTATTTAGGTCCCAGCCCTATGTATGCAAAGAAGAAATCATTTACTGATATATGAAATTTTGCTGCCCAAATGTGAGCGCCTGAAATTTTAAATAATGTGTGATATATATTATACAGTCATTTGAAATTTATTTCAAATTGCTGAAATCTGTATGAAGTTTTTAAATTAAAAAGTAAACAATTATTTTATTATAGCATATAATTCTAGAATGCTCACTTAAGAATGCTCACTTAAGAATGCTCACTTAATGCTCACTTTTAGAATGCTCATCATTAAATAATTTTCCAGTGCTAGAATAATTAGAGAAAGTTATTCAAAAACTGATTTCTGAAAGCAGTGTAGTGTATGTTTTGTATATGCAAGATTTTACTTATTAAAAGTCTTGTGTATATCCTCTGTGAGAACTTAATTCAATTTTTAGAAAATTTAATCATTCTTAAATAATTAAAAGCCTACTTATTGGAAGGAAATATTGTAATCAAAGTTTTGTTCATAAATTTTAAGAGTTGTTTTGATATTTTAAAAGTTTTGATTAGAAATTGAAATATGAATCATTGATTAAAATATTAATATATATGCTTACGCCTATAAGAAATAGTGATATATTTTTATAAACTTCTAATGAGCATGATTCAAAATGTGTGTTTTTTCCCCTTTATTTAGGTCCCAGCCCTATGTATGCAAAGAAGAAATCATTTACTGATATATGAAATTTTGCTGCCCAAATGTGAGCGCCTGAAATTTTAAATAATGTATCAATTTAAATAATGTGTGATATATATTATACAGTCATTTGAAATTTATTTCAAATTGCTGAATTCTGTATGAAGTTTTTAAATTAAAAAGTAAACAATTATTTTATTATAGCATATAATTCTAGAATGCTCACTTAATGCTCACTTTTAGAATGCTCATCATTAAATAATTTCCAGTGCTAGAATAATTAGAGAAAGTTATTCAAAAACTGATTTCTGAAAGCAGTGTAGTGTATGTTTTGTATATGCAAGATTTTACTTATTAAAAGTCTTGTGTATATCCTCTGTGAGAACTTAATTCAATTTTTAGAAAATTTAATCATTCTTAAATAATTAAAAGCCTACTTATTGGAAGGAAATATTGTAATCAAAGTTTTGTTTATAAATTTTAAGAGTTGTTTGATATTTTAAAATTTTGATTAGAAATTGAAATATGAATCATTGATTAAAATATTAATATATATGCTTACGCCTATAAGAAATAGTGATATATTTTTATAAACTTCTAATGAGCATGATTCAAAATGTGTGTTTTTTTCCCTTTATTTAGGTCCCAGCCCTATGTATGCAAAGAAGAAATCATTTACTGATATATGAAATTTTGCTGCCCAAATGTGAGCGCCTGAAATTTTAAATAATGTGTGATATATATTATACAGTCATTTGAAATTTATTTCAAATTGCTAAATTCTGTATGAAGTTTTTAAATTAAAAAGTAAACAATTATTTTATTATAGCATATAATTCTAGAATGCTCACTTAATGCTCACTTTTAGAATGCTCATCATTAAATAATTTTCCAGTGCTAGAATAATTAGAGAAAGTTATTCAAAAACTGATTTCTGAAAGCAGTGTAGTGTATGTTTTGTATATGCAAGATTTTACTTATTAAAAGTCTTGTGTATATCCTCTGTGAGAACTTAATTCAATTTTTAGAAAATTTAATCATTCTTAAATAATTAAAAGCCTACTTATTGGAAGGAAATATTGTAATCAAAGTTTTGTTTATAAATTTTAAGAGTTGTTTTGATATTTTAAAAGTTTTGATTAGAAATTGAAATATGAATCATTGATTAAAATATTAATATATATGCTTACGCCTATAAGAAATAGTGATATATTTTTATAAACTTCTAATGAGCATGATTCAAAATGTGTGTTTTTTTCCCTTTATTTAGGTCCCAGCCCTATGTATGCAAAGAAGAAATCATTTACTGATATATGAAATTTTGCTGCCCAAATGTGAGCGCCTGAAATTTTAAATAATGTGTGATATATATTATACAGTCATTTGAAATTTATTTCAAATTGCTGAAATCTGTATGAAGTTTTTAAATTAAAAAGTAAACAATTATTTTATTATAGCATATAATTCTAGAATGCTCACTTAAGAATGCTCACTTAATGCTCACTTTCAGAATGCTCATCATTAAATAATTTTCCAGTGCTAGAATAATTAGAGAAAGTTATTCAAAAACTGATTTCTGAAAGCAGTGTAGTGTATGTTTTGTATATGCAAGATTTTACTTATTAAAAGTCTTGTGTATATCCTCTGTGAGAACTTAATTCAATTTTTAGAAAATTTAATCATTCTTAAATAATTAAAAGCCTACTTATTGGAAGGAAATATTGTAATCAAAGTTTTGTTCATAAATTTTAAGAGTTGTTTTGATATTTTAAAAGTTTTGATTAGATATTGAAATATGAATCATTGATTAAAATATTAATATATATGCTTACGCCTATAAGAAATAGTGATATATTTTTATAAACTTCTAATGAGCATGATTCAAAATGTGTGTTTTTTTCCCTTTATTTAGGTCCCAGCCCTATGTATGCAAAGAAGAAATCATTTACTGATATATGAAATTTTGCTGCCCAAATGTGAGCGCCTGAAATTTTAAATAATGTATCAATTTAAATAATGTGTGATATATATTATACAGTCATTTGAAATTTATTTCAAATTGCTGAATTCTGTATGAAGTTTTTAAATTAAAAAGTAAACAATTATTTTATTATAGCATATAATTCTAGAATGCTCATTTAATGCTCACTTTTAGAATGCTCATCATTAAATAATTTTCCAGTGCTAGAATAATTAGAGAAAGATATTCAAAAATTGATTTCTGAAAGCAGTGTAGTGTATGTTTTGTATATGCAAGATTTTACTTATTAAAAGTCTTGTGTATATCCTCGGTGAGAACTTAATTCAATTCTTAGAAAATTTAATCATTCTTATATAATTAAAAGCCTACTTATTGGAATGAAATATTGTAATCAAAGTTTTGTTTACAAATTTTAAGAGTTGTTTGATATTTTAAAATTTTGATTAGAAATTGAAATATGAATCATTGATTAAAATATTAATATATATGCTTACGCCTATAAGAAATAGTGATATATTTTTATAAACTTCTAATGAGCATGATTCAAAATGTGTGTTTTTTCCCCTTTATTTAGGTCCCAGCCCTATGTATGCAAAGAAGAAATCATTTACTGATATATGAAATTTTGCTGCCCAAATGTGAGCGCCTGAAATTTTAAATAATGTATCAATTTAAATAATGTGTGATATATATTATACAGTCATTTGAAATTTATTTCAAATTGCTGAATTCTGTATGAAGTTTTTAAATTAAAAAGTAAACAATTATTTTATTATAGCATATAATTCTAGAATGCTCACTTAATGCTCACTTTTAGAATGCTCATCATTAAATAATTTTCCAGTGCTAGAATAATTAGAGAAAGTTATTCAAAAACTGATTTCTGAAAGCAGTGTAGTGTATGTTTTGTATATGCAAGATTTTACTTATTAAAAGTCTTGTGTATATCCTCGGTGAGAACTTAATTCAATTTTTAGAAAATTTAATCATTCTTAAATAATTAAAAGCCTACTTATTGGAAGGAAATATTGTAATCAAAGTTTTGTTTATAAATTTTAAGAGTTGTTTGATATTTTAAAATTTTGATTAGAAATTGAAATATGAATCATTGATTAAAATATTAATATATATGCTTACGCCTATAAGAAATAGTGATATATTTTTATAAACTTCTAATGAGCATGATTGAAAATGTGTGTTTTTTTCCCTTTATTTAGGTCCCAGCCCTATGTATGCAAAGAAGAAATCATTTACTGATATATGAAATTTTGCTGCCCAAATGTGAGCGCCTGAAATTTTAAATAATGTGTGATATATATTATACAGTCATTTGAAATTTATTTCAAATTGCTGAATTCTGTATGAAGTTTTTAAATTAAAAAGTAAACAATTATTTTATTATAGCATATAATTCTAGAATGCTCACTTAATGCTCACTTTTAGAATGCTCATCATTAAATAATTTTCCAGTGCTAGAATAATTAGAGAAAGATATTCAAAAACTGATTTCTGAAAGCAGTGTAGTGTATGTTTTGTATATGCAAGATTTTACTTATTAAAAGTCTTGTGTATATCCTCTGTGAGAACTTAATTCAATTTTTAGAAAATTTAATCATTCTTAAATAATTAAAAGCCTACTTATTGGAAGGAAATATTGTAATCAAAGTTTTGTTCATAAATTTTAAGAGTTGTTTTGATATTTTAAAAGTTTTGATTAGAAATTGAAATATGAATCATTGATTAAAATATTAATATATATGCTTACGCCTATAAGAAATAGTGATATATTTTTATAAACTTCTAATGAGCATGATTCAAAATGTGTGTTTTTTTCCCTTTATTTAGGTCCCAGCCCTATGTATGCAAAGAAGAAATCATTTACTGATATATGAAATTTTGCTGCCCAAATGTGAGCGCCTGAAATTTTAAATAATGTGTGATATATATTATACAGTCATTTGAAATTTATTTCAAATTGCTGAAATCTGTATGAAGTTTTTAAATTAAAAAGTAAACAATTATTTTATTATAGCATATAATTCTAGAATGCTCACTTAAGAATGCTCACTTAATGCTCACTTTTAGAATGCTCATCATTAAATAATTTTCCAGTGCTAGAATAATTAGAGAAAGTTATTCAAAAACTGATTTCTGAAAGCAGTGTAGTGTATGTTTTGTATATGCAAGATTTTACTTATTAAAAGTCTTGTGTATATCCTCTGTGAGAACTTAATTCAATTTTTAGAAAATTTAATCATTCTTAAATAATTAAAAGCCTACTTATTGGAAGGAAATATTGTAATCAAAGTTTTGTTCATAAATTTTAAGAGTTGTTTTGATATTTTAAAAGTTTTGATTAGAAATTGAAATATGAATCATTGATTAAAATATTAATATATATGCTTACGCCTATAAGAAATAGTGATATATTTTTATAAACTTCTAATGAGCATGATTCAAAATGTGTGTTTTTTCCCCTTTATTTAGGTCCCAGCCCTATGTATGCAAAGAAGAAATCATTTACTGATATATGAAATTTTGCTGCCCAAATGTGAGCGCCTGAAATTTTAAATAATGTATCAATTTAAATAATGTGTGATATATATTATACAGTCATTTGAAATTTATTTCAAATTGCTGAATTCTGTATGAAGTTTTTAAATTAAAAAGTAAACAATTATTTTATTATAGCATATAATTCTAGAATGCTCACTTAATGCTCACTTTTAGAATGCTCATCATTAAATAATTTTCCAGTGCTAGAATAATTAGAGAAAGTTATTCAAAAACTGATTTCTGAAAGCAGTGTAGTGTATGTTTTGTATATGCAAGATTTTACTTATTAAAAGTCTTGTGTATATCCTCTGTGAGAACTTAATTCAATTTTTAGACAATTTAATCATTCTTAAATAATTAAAAGCCTACTTATTGGAAGGAAATATTGTAATCAAAGTTTTGTTCATAAATTTTAAGAGTTGTTTTGATATTTTAAAAGTTTTGATTAGAAATTGAAATATGAATCATTGATTAAAATATTAATATATATGCTTACGCCTATAAGAAATAGTGATATATTTTTATAAACTTCTAATGAGCATGATTCAAAATGTGTGTTTTTTCCCCTTTATTTAGGTCCCAGCCCTATGTATGCAAAGAAGAAATCATTTACTGATATATGAAATTTTGCTGCCCAAATGTGAGCGCCTGAAATTTTAAATAATGTATCAATTTAAATAATGTGTGATATATATTATACAGTCATTTGAAATTTATTTCAAATTGCTGAATTCTGTATGAAGTTTTTAAATTAAAAAGTAAACAATTATTTTATTATAGCATATAATTCTAGAATGCTCACTTAATGCTCACTTTTAGAATGCTCATCATTAAATAATTTTCCAGTGCTAGAATAATTAGAGAAAGTTATTCAAAAACTGATTTCTGAAAGCAGTGTAGTGTATGTTTTGTATATGCAAGATTTTACTTATTAAAAGTCTTGTGTATATCCTCTGTGAGAACTTAATTCAATTTTTAGAAAATTTAATCATTCTTAAATAATTAAAAGCCTACTTATTGGAAGGAAATATTGTAATCAAAGTTTTGTTTATAAATTTTAAGAGTTGTTTTGATATTTTAAAAGTTTTGATTAGAAATTGAAATATGAATCATTGATTAAAATATTAATATATATGCTTACGCCTATAAGAAATAGTGATATATTTTTATAAACTTCTAATGAGCATGATTCAAAATGTGTGTTTTTTTCCCTTTATTTAGGTCCCAGCCCTATGTATGCAAAGAAGAAATCATTTACTGATATATGAAATTTTGCTGCCCAAATGTGAGCGCCTGAAATTTTAAATAATGTGTGATATATATTATACAGTCATTTGAAATTTATTTCAAATTGCTGAAATCTGTATGAAGTTTTTAAATTAAAAAGTAAACAATTACTTTATTATAGCATATAATTCTAGAATGCTCACTTAAGAATGCTCACTTAATGCTCACTTTTAGAATGCTCATCATTAAATAATTTTCCAGTGCTAGAATAATTAGAGAAAGTTATTCAAAAACTGATTTCTGAAAGCAGTGTAGTGTATGTTTTGTATATGCAAGATTTTACTTATTAAAAGTCTTCTGTATATCCTCTGTGAGAACTTAATTCAATTTTTAGAAAATTTAATCATTCTTAAATAATTAAAAGCCTACTTATTGGAAGGAAATATTGTAATCAAAGTTTTGTTCATAAATTTTAAGAGTTGTTTTGATATTTTAAAAGTTTTGATTAGAAATTGAAATATGAATCATTGATTAAAATATTAATATATATGCTTACGCCTATAAGAAATAGTGATATATTTTTATAAACTTCTAATGAGCATGATTCAAAATGTGTGTTTTTTCCCCTTTATTTAGGTCCCAGCCCTATGTATGCAAAGAAGAAATCATTTACTGATATATGAAATTTTGCTGCCCAAATGTGAGCGCCTGAAATTTTAAATAATGTATCAATTTAAATAATGTGTGATATATATTATACAGTCATTTGAAATTTATTTCAAATTGCTGAATTCTGTATGAAGTTTTTAAATTAAAAAGTAAACAATTATTTTATTATAGCATATAATTCTAGAATGCTCACTTAATGCTCACTTTTAGAATGCTCATCATTAAATAATTTTCCAGTGCTAGAATAATTAGAGAAAGTTATTCAAAAACTGATTTCTGAAAGCAGTGTAGTGTATGTTTTGTATATGCAAGATTTTACTTATTAAAAGTCTTGTGTATATCCTCTGTGAGAACTTAATTCAATTTTTAGACAATTTAATCATTCTTAAATAATTAAAAGCCTACTTATTGGAAGGAAATATTGTAATCAAAGTTTTGTTCATAAATTTTAAGAGTTGTTTTGATATTTTAAAAGTTTTGATTAGAAATTGAAATATGAATCATTGATTAAAATATTAATATATATGCTTACGCCTATAAGAAATAGTGATATATTTTTATAAACTTCTAATGAGCATGATTCAAAATGTGTGTTTTTTTCCCTTTATTTAGGTCCCAGCCCTATGTATGCAAAGAAGAAATCATTTACTGATATATGAAATTTTGCTGCCCAAATGTGAGCGCCTGAAATTTTAAATAATGTGTGATATATATTATACAGTCATTTGAAATTTATTTCAAATTGCTGAATTCTGTATGAAGTTTTTAAATTAAAAAGTAAACAATTATTTTATTATAGCATATAATTCTAGAATGCTCACTTAATGCTCACTTTTAGAATGCTCATCATTAAATAATTTTCCAGTGCTAGAATAATTAGAGAAAGTTATTCAAAAACTGATTTCTGAAAGCAGTGTAGTGTATGTTTTGTATATGCAAGATTTTACTTATTAAAAGTCTTGTGTATATCCTCTGTGAGAACTTAATTCAATTTTTAGACAATTTAATCATTCTTAAATAATTAAAAGCCTACTTATTGGAAGGAAATATTGTAATCAAACTTTTGTTCATAAATTTTAAGAGTTGTTTTGATATTTTAAAAGTTTTGATTAGAAATTGAAATATGAATCATTGATTAAAATATTAATATATATGCTTACGCCTATAAGATATAGTGATATATTTTTATAAACTTCTAATGAGCATGATTCAAAATGTGTGTTTTTTCCCTTTATTTAGGTCCCAGCCCTATGTATGCAAAGAAGAAATCATTTACTGATATATGAAATTTTGCTGCCCAAATGTGAGCGCCTGAAATTTTAAATAATGTATCAATTTAAATAATGTGTGATATATATTATACAGTCATTTGAAATTTATTTCAAATTGCTGAATTCTGTATGAAGTTTTTAAATTAAAAAGTAAACAATTATTTTATTATAGCATATAATTCTAGAATGCTCCCTTAATGCTCACTTTTAGAATGCTCATCATTAAATAATTTTCCAGTGCTAGAATAATTAGAGAAAGATATTCAAAAACTGATTTCTGAAAGCAGTGTAGTGTATGTTTTGTATATGCAAGATTTTACTTATTAAAAGTCTTGTGTATATCCTCGGTGAGAACTTAATTCAATTTTTAGAAAATTTAATCATTCTTAAATAATTAAAAGCCTACTTATTGGAAGGAAATATTGTAATCAAAGTTTTGTTTATAAATTTTAAGAGTTGTTTTGATATTTTAAAAGTTTTGATTAGAAATTGAAATATGAATCAGTGACTAAAATATTAATATATATGCTTACGCCTATAAGAAATAGTGATATATTTTTATAAACTTCTAATGAGCATGATTCAAAATGTGTGTTTTTTTCCCTTTATTTAGGTCCCAGCCCTATGTATGCAAAGAAGAAATCATTTACTGATATATGAAATTTTGCTGCCCAAATGTGAGCGCCTGAAATTTTAAATAATGTGTGATATATATTATACAGTCATTTGAAATTTATTTCAAATTGCTGAAATCTGTATGAAGTTTTTAAATTAAAAAGTAAACAATTATTTTATTATAGCATATAATTCTAGAATGCTCACTTAAGAATGCTCACTTAATGCTCACTTTTAGAATGCTCATCATTAAATAATTTTCCAGTGCTAGAATAATTAGAGAAAGTTATTCAAAAACTGATTTCTGAAAGCAGTGTAGTGTATGTTTTGTATATGCAAGATTTTACTTATTAAAAGTCTTCTGTATATCCTCTGTGAGAACTTAATTCAATTTTTAGAAAATTTAATCATTCTTAAATAATTAAAAGCCTACTTATTGGAAGGAAATATTGTAATCAAAGTTTTGTTCATAAATTTTAAGAGTTGTTTTGATATTTTAAAAGTTTTGATTAGAAATTGAAATATGAATCATTGTTAAAAATATTAATATATATGCTTACGCCTATAAGAAATAGTGATATATTTTTATAAACTTCTAATGAGCATGATTCAAAATGTGTGTTTTTTCCCTTTATTTAGGTCCCAGCCCTATGTATGCAAAGAAGAAATCATTTACTGATATATGAAATTTTGCTGCCCAAATGTGAGCGCCTGAAATTTTAAATAATGTATCAATTTAAATAATGTGTGATATATATTATACAGTCATTTGAAATTTATTTCAAATTGCTGAATTCTGTATGAAGTTTTTAAATTAAAAAGTAAACAATTATTTTATTATAGCATATAATTCTAGAATGCTCCCTTAATGCTCACTTTTAGAATGCTCATCATTAAATAATTTTCCAGTGCTAGAATAATTAGAGAAAGATATTCAAAAACTGATTTCTGAAAGCAGTGTAGTGTATGTTTTGTATATGCAAGATTTTACTTATTAAAAGTCTTGTGTATATCCTCGGTGAGAACTTAATTCAATTTTTAGAAAATTTAATCATTCTTAAATAATTAAAAGCCTACTTATTGGAAGGAAATATTGTAATCAAAGTTTTGTTCATAAATTTTAAGAGTTGTTTTGATATTTTAAAAGTTTTGATTAGAAATTGAAATATGAATCATTGATTAAAATATTAATATATATGCTTACGCCTATAAGAAATAGTGATATATTTTTATAAAGTTCTAATGAGCATGATTCAAAATGTGTGTTTTTTTCCCTTTATTTAGGTCCCAGCCCTATGTATGCAAAGAAGAAATCATTTACTGATATATGAAATTTTGCTGCCCAAATGTGAGCGCCTGAAATTTTAAATAATGTATCAATTTAAATAATGTGTGATATATATTATACAGTCATTTGAAATTTATTTCAAATTGCTGAATTCTGTATGAAGTTTTTAAATTAAAAAGTAAACAATTATTTTATTATAGCATATAATTCTAGAATACTCCCTTAATGCTCACTTTTAGAATGCTCATCATTAAATAATTTTCCAGTGCTAGAATAATTAGAGAAAGATATTCAAAAACTGATTTCTGAAAGCAGTGTAGTGTATGTTTTGTATATGCAAGATTTTACTTATTAAAAGTCTTGTGTATGTCCTCGGTGAGAACTTAATTCAATTTTTAGAAAATTTAATCATTCTTAAATAATTAAAAGCCTACTTATTGGAAGGAAATATTGTAATCAAAGTTTTGTTTATAAATTTTAAGAGTTGTTTGATATTTTAAAATTTTGATTAGAAATTGAAATATGAATCATTGATTAAAATATTAATATATATGCTTACGCCTATAAGAAATAGTGATATATTTTTATAAACTTTTAATGAGCATGATTCAAAATGTGTGTTTTTTTCCCTTTATTTAGGTCCCAGCCCTATGTATGCAAAGAAGAAATCATTTACTGATATATGAAATTTTGCTGCCCAAATGTGAGCGCCTGAAATTTTAAATAATGTGTGATATATATTATACAGTCATTTGAAATTTATTTCAAATTGCTGAATTCTGTATGAAGTTTTTAAATTAAAAAGTAAACAATTATTTTATTATAGCATATAATTCTAGAATGCTCACTTAATGCTCACTTTTAGAATGCTCATCATTAAATAATTTTCCAGTGCTAGAATAATTAGAGAAAGTTATTCAAAAACTGATTTCTGAAAGCAGTGTAGTGTATGTTTTGTATATGCAAGATTTTACTTATTAAAAGTCTTGTGTATATCCTCTGTGAGAACTTAATTCAATTTTTAGAAAATTTAATCATTCTTAAATAATTAAAAGCCTACTTATTGGAAGGAAATATTGTAATCAAAGTTTTGTTCATAAATTTTAAGAGTTGTTTTGATATTTTAAAAGTTTTGATTAGAAATTGAAATATGAATCATTGATTAAAATATTAATATATATGCTTACGCCTATAAGAAATAGTGATATATTTTTATAAACTTCTAATGAGCATGATTCAAAATGTGTGTTTTTTTCCCTTTATTTAGGTCCCAGCCCTATGTATGCAAAGAAGAAATCATTTACTGATATATGAAATTTTGCTGCCCAAATGTGAGCGCCTGAAATTTTAAATAATGTATCAATTTAAATAATGTGTGATATATATTATACAGTCATTTGAAATTTATTTCAAATTGCTGAATTCTGAATGAAGTTTTTAAATTAAAAAGTAAACAATTATTTTATTATAGCATATAATTCTAGAATGCTCATTTAATGCTCACTTTTAGAATGCTCATCATTAAATAAGTTTCCAGTGCTAGAATAATTAGAGAAAGTTATTCAAAAACTGATTTCTGAAAGCTGTGTAGTGTATGTTTTGTATATGCAAGATTTTACTTATTAAAAGTCTTGTGTATATCCTCTGTGAGAACTTAATTCAATTTTTAGAAAATTTAATCATTCTTAAATAATTAAAAGCCTACTTATTGGAAGGAAATATTGTAATCAAAGTTTTGTTTATAAATTTTAAGAGTTGTTTTGATATTTTAAAATTTTGATTAGAAATTGAAATATGAATCATTGATTAAAATATTAATATATATGCTTACGCCTATAAGAAATAGTGATATATTTTTATAAACTTCTAATGAGCATGATTCAAAATGTGTGTTTTTTTCCCTTTATTTAGGTCCCAGCCCTATGTATGCAAAGAAGAAATCATTTACTGATATATGAAATTTTGCTGCCCAAATGTGAGCGCCTGAAATTTTAAATAATGTGTGATATATATTATACAGTCATTTGAAATTTATTTCAAATTGCTGAAATCTGTATGAAGTTTTTAAATTAAAAAGTAAACAATTATTTTATTATAGCATATAATTCTAGAATGCTCACTTTAGAATGCTCACTTAATGCTCACTTTCAGAATGCTCATCATTAAATAATTTTCCAGTGCTAGAATAATTAGAGAAAGTTATTCAAAAACTGATTTCTGAAAGCAGTGTAGTGTATGTTTTGTATATGCAAGATTTTACTTATTAAAAGTCTTGTGTATATCCTCTGTGAGAACTTAATTCAATTTTTAGAAAATTTAATCATTCTTAAATAATTAAAAGCCTACTTATTGGAAGGAAATATTGTAATCAAAGTTTTGTTCATAAATTTTAAGAGTTGTTTTGATATTTTAAAAGTTTTGATTAGATATTGAAATATGAATCATTGATTAAAATATTAATATATATGCTTACGCCTATAAGAAATAGTGATATATTTTTATAAACTTCTAATGAGCATGATTCAAAATGTGTGTTTTTTTCCCTTTATTTAGGTCCCAGCCCTATGTATGCAAAGAAGAAATGATTTACTGATATATGAAATTTTGCTGCCCAAATGTGAGCGCCTGAAATTTTAAATAATGTATCAATTTAAATAATGTGTGATATATATTATACAGTCATTTGAAATTTATTTCAAATTGCTGAATTCTGAATGAAGTTTTTAAATTAAAAAGTAAACAATTATTTTATTATAGCATATAATTCTAGAATGCTCATTTAATGCTCACTTTTAGAATGCTCATCATTAAATAATTTTCCAGTGCTAGAATAATTAGAGAAAGATATTCAAAAATTGATTTCTGAAAGCAGTGTAGTGTATGTTTTGTATATGCAAGATTTTACTTATTAAAAGTCTTGTGTATATCCTCGGTGAGAACTTAATTCAATTCTTAGAAAATTTAATCATTCTTATATAATTAAAAGCCTACTTATTGGAAGGAAATATTGTAATCAAAGTTTTGTTTATAAATTTTAAGAGTTGTTTGATATTTTAAAATTTTGATTAGAAATTGAAATATGAATCATTGATTAAAATATTAATATATATGCTTACGCCTATAAGAAATAGTGATATATTTTTATAAACTTCTAATGAGCATGATTCAAAATGTGTGTTTTTTTCCCTTTATTTAGGTCCCAGCCCTATGTATGCAAAGAAGAAATCATTTACTGATATATGAAATTTTGCTGCCCAAATGTGAGCGCCTGAAATTTTAAATAATGTGTGATATATATTATACAGTCATTTGAAATTTATTTCAAATTGCTGAATTCTGTATGAAGTTTTTAAATTAAAAAGTAAACAATTATTTTATTATAGCATATAATTCTAGAATGCTCACTTAATGCTCACTTTTAGAATGCTCATCATTAAATAATTTTCCAGTGCTAGAATAATTAGAGAAAGTTATTCAAAAACTGATTTCTGAAAGCAGTGTAGTGTATGTTTTGTATATGCAAGATTTTACTTATTAAAAGTCTTCTGTATATCCTCTGTGAGAACTTAATTCAATTTTTAGAAAATTTAATCATTCTTAAATAATTAAAAGCCTACTTATTGGAAGGAAATATTGTAATCAAAGTTTTGTTCATAAATTTTAAGAGTTGTTTTGATATTTTAAAAGTTTTGATTAGAAATTGAAATATGAATCATTGATTAAAATATTAATATATATGCTTACGCCTATAAGAAATAGTGATATATTTTTATAAACTTCTAATGAGCATGATTCAAAATGTGTGTTTTTTTCCCTTTATTTAGGTCCCAGCCCTATGTATGCAAAGAAGAAATCATTTACTGATATATGAAATTTTGCTGCCCAAATGTGAGCGCCTGAAATTTTAAATAATGTATCAATTTAAATAATGTGTGATATATATTATACAGTCATTTGAAATTTATTTCAAATTGCTGAATTCAGTATGAAGTTTTTAAATTAAAAAGTAAACAATTATTTTATTATAGCATATAATTCTAGAATGCTCACTTAATGCTCACTTTTAGAATGCTCATCATTAAATAATTTTCCAGTGCTAGAATAATTAGAGAAAGTTATTCAAAAACTGATTTCTGAAAGCAGTGTAGTGTATGTTTTGTATATGCAAGATTTTACTTATTAAAAGTCTTGTGTATATCCTCTGTGAGAACTTAATTCAATTTTTAGAAAATTTAATCATTCTTAAATAATTAAAAGCCTACTTATTGGAAGGAAATATTGTAATCAAAGTTTTGTTCATAAATTTTAAGAGTTGTTTTGATATTTTAAAAGTTTTGATTAGAAATTGAAATATGAATCATTGATTAAAATATTAATATATATGCTTACGCCTATAAGAAATAGTGATATATTTTTATAAACTTCTAATGAGCATGATTCAAAATGTGTGTTTTTTTCCCTTTATTTAGGTCCCAGCCCTATGTATGCAAAGAAGAAATCATTTACTGATATATGAAATTTTGCTGCCCAAATGTGAGCGCCTGAAATTTTAAATAATGTATCAATTTAAATAATGTGTGATATATATTATACAGTCATTTGAAATTTATTTCAAATTGCTGAATTCTGTATGAAGTTTTTAAATTAAAAAGTAAACAATTATTTTATTATAGCATATAATTCTAGAATGCTCCCTTAATGCTCACTTTTAGAATGCTCATCATTAAATAATTTTCCAGTGCTAGAATAATTAGAGAAAGATATTCAAAAACTGATTTCTCAAAGCAGTGTAGTGTATGTTTTGTATATGCAAGATTTTACTTATTAAAAGTCTTGTGTATATCCTCGATGAGAACTTAATTCAATTTTTAGAAAATTTAATCATTCTTAAATAATTAAAAGCCTACTTATTCGAAGGAAATATTGTAATCAAAGTTTTGTTTATAAATTTTAAGAGTTGTTTGATATTTTAAAATTTTGATTAGAAATTGAAATATGAATCATTGATTAAAATATTAATATATATGCTTACGCCTATAAGAAATAGTGATATATTTTTATAAACTTCTAATGAGCATGATTCAAAATGTGTGTTTTTTTCCCTTTATTTAGGTCCCAGCCCTATGTATGCAAAGAAGAAATCATTTATTGATATATGAAATTTTGCTGCCCAAATGTGAGCGCCTGAAATTTAAAATAATGTGTGATATTATTATACAGTCATTTGAAATTTATTTCAAATTGCTGAATTCTGTATGAAGTTTTTAAATTAAAAAGTAAACAATTATTTTATTATAGCATATAATTCTAGAATGCTCACTTAATGCTCACTTTTAGAATGCTCATCATTAAATAATTTTCCAGTGCTAGAATAATTAGAGAAAGTTATTCAAAAACTAATTTCTGAAAGCAGTGTAGTGTATGTTTTGTATATGCAAGATTTTACTTATTAAAAGTCTTGTGTATATCCTCTGTGAGAACTTAATTCAATTTTTAGAAAATTTAATCATTCTTAAATAATTAAAAGCCTACTTATTGGAAGGAAATATTGTAATCAAAGTTTTGTTTATAAATTTTAAGAGTTGTTTGATATTTTAAAATTTTGATTAGAAATTGAAATATGAATCATTGATTAAAATATTAATATATATGCTTACGCCTATAAGAAATAGTGATATATTTTTATAAACTTCTAATGAGCATGATTCAAAATGTGTGTTTTTTTCCCTTTATTTAGGTCCCAGCCCTATGTATGCAAAGAAGAAATCATTTACTGATATATGAAATTTTGCTGCCCAAATGTGAGCGCCTGAAATTTTAAATAATGTGTGATATATATTATACAGTCATTTGAAATTTATTTCAAACTGCTGAATTCTGTATGAAGTTTTTAAATTAAAAAGTAAACAATTATTTTATTATAGCATATAATTCTAGAATGCTCCCTTAATGCTCACTTTTAGAATGCTCATCATTAAATAATTTTCCAGTGCTAGAATAATTAGAGAAAGATATTCAAAAACTGATTTCTGAAAGCAGTGTAGTGTATGTTTTGTATATGCAAGATTTTACTTATTAAAAGTCTTGTGTATATCCTCTGTGAGAACTTAATTCAATTTTTAGAAAATTTAATCATTCTTAAATAATTAAAAGCCTACTTATTGGAAGGAAATATTGTAATCAAAGTTTTGTTTATAAATTTTAAGAGTTGTTTGATATTTTAAAATTTTCATTAGAAATTGAAATATGAATCATTGATTAAAATATTAATATATATGCTTACGCCTATAAGAAATAGTGATATATTTTTATAAACTTCTAATGAGCATGATTCAAAATGTGTGTTTTTTTCCCTTTATTTAGGTCCCAGCCCTATGTATGCAAAGAAGAAATCATTTACTGATATATGAAATTTTGCTGCCCAAATGTGAGCGCCTGAAATTTTAAATAATGTATCAATTTAAATAATGTGTGATATATATTATACAGTCATTTGAAATTTATTTCAAATTGCTGAATTCTGTATGAAGTTTTTAAATTAAAAAGTAAACAATTATTTTATTATAGCATATAATTCTAGAATGCTCCCTTAATGCTCACTTTTAGAATGCTCATCATTAAATAATTTTCCAGTGCTAGAATAATTAGAGAAAGATATTCAAAAACTGATTTCTGAAAGCAGTGTAGTGTATGTTTTGTATATGCAAGATTTTACTTATTAAAAGTCTTGTGTATATCCTCGGTGAGAACTTAATTCAATTTTTAGAAAATTTAATCATTCTTAAATAATTAAAAGCCTACTTATTTGAAGGAAATATTGTAATCAAAGTTTTGTTTATAAATTTTAAGAGTTGTTTGATATTTTAAAATTTTGATTAGAAATTGAAATATGAATCATTGATTAAAATATTAATATATATGCTTACGCCTATAAGAAATAGTGATATATTTTTATAAACTTCTAATGAGCATGATTGAAAATGTGTGTTTTTTTCCCTTTATTTAGGTCCCAGCCCTATGTATGCAAAGAAGAAATCATTTACTGATATATGAAATTTTGCTGCCCAAATGTGACCGCCAGAAATTTTAAATAATGTGTGATATATATTATACAGTCATTTGAAATTTATTTCAAATTGCTGAAATCTGTATGAAGTTTTTAAATTAAAAAGTAAACAATTATTTTATTATAGCATATAATTCTAGAATGCTCACTTAAGAATGCTCACTTAATGCTCACTTTTAGAATGCTCATCATTAAATAATTTTCCAGTGCTAGAATAATTAGAGAAAGTTATTCAAAAACTGATTTCTGAAAGCAGTGTAGTGTATGTTTTGTATATGCAAGATTTTACTTATTAAAAGTCTTCTGTATATCCTCTGTGAGAACTTAATTCAATTTTTAGAAAATTTAATCATTCTTAAATAATTAAAAGCCTACTTATTGGAAGGAAATATTGTAATCAAAGTTTTGTTCATAAATTTTAAGAGTTGTTTTGATATTTTAAAAGTTTTGATTAGAAATTGAAATATGAATCATTGTTAAAAATATTAATATATATGCTTACGCCTATAAGAAATAGTGATATATTTTTATAAACTTCTAATGAGCATGATTCAAAATGTGTGTTTTTTCCCTTTATTTAGGTCCCAGCCCTATGTATGCAAAGAAGAAATCATTTACTGATATATGAAATTTTGCTGCCCAAATGTGAGCGCCTGAAATTTTAAATAATGTATCAATTTAAATAATGTGTGATATATATTATACAGTCATTTGAAATTTATTTCAAATTGCTGAATTCTGTATGAAGTTTTTAAATTAAAAAGTAAACAATTATTTTATTATAGCATATAATTCTAGAATGCTCCCTTAATGCTCACTTTTAGAATGCTCATCATTAAATAATTTTCCAGTGCTAGAATAATTAGAGAAAGATATTCAAAAACTGATTTCTGAAAGCAGTGTAGTGTATGTTTTGTATATGCAAGATTTTACTTATTAAAAGTCTTGTGTATATCCTCGGTGAGAACTTAATTCAATTTTTAGAAAATTTAATCATTCTTAAATAATTAAAAGCCTACTTATTGGAAGGAAATATTGTAATCAAAGTTTTGTTCATAAATTTTAAGAGTTGTTTTGATATTTTAAAAGTTTTGATTAGAAATTGAAATATGAATCATTGATTAAAATATTAATATATATGCTTACGCCTATAAGATATAGTGATATATTTTTATAAACTTCTAATGAGCATGATTCAAAATGTGTGTTTTTTTCCCTTTATTTAGGTCCCAGCCCTATGTATGCAAAGAAGAAATCATTTACTGATATATGAAATTTTGCTGCCCAAATGTGAGCGCCTGAAATTTTAAATAATGTATCAATTTAAATAATGTGTGATATATATTATACAGTCATTTGAAATTTATTTCAAATTGCTGAATTCTGTATGAAGTTTTTAAATTAAAAAGTAAACAATTATTTTATTATAGCATATAATTCTAGAATACTCCCTTAATGCTCACTTTTAGAATGCTCATCATTAAATAATTTTCCAGTGCTAGAATAATTAGAGAAAGATATTCAAAAACTGATTTCTGAAAGCAGTGTAGTGTATGTTTTGTATATGCAAGATTTTACTTATTAAAAGTCTTGTGTATATCCTCGGTGAGAACTTAATTCAATTTTTAGAAAATTTAATCATTCTTAAATAATTAAAAGCCTACTTATTGGAAGGAAATATTGTAATCAAAGTTTTGTTTATAAATTTTAAGAGTTGTTTGATATTTTAAAATTTTGATTAGAAATTGAAATATGAATCATTGATTAAAATATTAATATATATGCTTACGCCTATAAGAAATAGTGATATATTTTTATAAACTTTTAATGAGCATGATTCAAAATGTGTGTTTTTTTCCCTTTATTTAGGTCCCAGCCCTATGTATGCAAAGAAGAAATCATTTACTGATATATGAAATTTTGCTGCCCAAATGTGAGCGCCTGAAATTTTAAATAATGTGTGATATATATTATACAGTCATTTGAAATTTATTTCAAATTGCTGAATTCTGTATGAAGTTTTTAAATTAAAAAGTAAACAATTATTTTATTATAGCATATAATTCTAGAATGCTCACTTAATGCTCACTTTTAGAATGCTCATCATTAAATAATTTTCCAGTGCTAGAATAATTAGAGAAAGTTATTCAAAAACTGATTTCTGAAAGCAGTGTAGTGTATGTTTTGTATATGCAAGATTTTACTTATTAAAAGTCTTGTGTATATCCTCTGTGAGAACTTAATTCAATTTTTAGAAAATTTAATCATTCTTAAATAATTAAAAGCCTACTTATTGGAAGGAAATATTGTAATCAAAGTTTTGTTCATAAATTTTAAGAGTTGTTTTGATATTTTAAAAGTTTTGATTAGAAATTGAAATATGAATCATTGATTAAAATATTAATATATATGCTTACGCCTATAAGAAATAGTGATATATTTTTATAAACTTCTAATGAGCATGATTCAAAATGTGTGTTTTTTTCCCTTTATTTAGGTCCCAGCCCTATGTATGCAAAGAAGAAATCATTTACTGATATATGAAATTTTGCTGCCCAAATGTGAGCGCCTGAAATTTTAAATAATGTATCAATTTAAATAATGTGTGATATATATTATACAGTCATTTGAAATTTATTTCAAATTGCTGAATTCTGTATGAAGTTTTTTAAATTAAAAAGTAAACAATTATTTTATTATAGCATATAATTCTAGAATGCTCACTTAAGAATGCTCACTTAATGCTCACTTTTAGAATGCTCATCATTAAATAAGTTTCCAGTGCTAGAATAATTAGAGAAAGTTATTCAAAAACTGATTTCTGAAAGCTGTGTAGTGTATGTTTTGTATATGCAAGATTTTACTTATTAAAAGTCTTGTGTATATCCTCTGTGAGAACTTAATTCAATTTTTAGAAAATTTAATCATTCTTAAATAATTAAAAGCCTACTTATTGGAAGGAAATATTGTAATCAAAGTTTTGTTTATAAATTTTAAGAGTTGTTTTGATATTTTAAAATTTTGATTAGAAATTGAAATATGAATCATTGATTAAAATATTAATATATATGCTTACGCCTATAAGAAATAGTGATATATTTTTATAAACTTCTAATGAGCATGATTCAAAATGTGTGTTTTTTTCCCTTTATTTAGGTCCCAGCCCTATGTATGCAAAGAAGAAATCATTTACTGATATATGAAATTTTGCTGCCCAAATGTGAGCGCCTGAAATTTTAAATAATGTGTGATATATATTATACAGTCATTTGAAATTTATTTCAAATTGCTGAAATCTGTATGAAGTTTTTAAATTAAAAAGTAAACAATTATTTTATTATAGCATATAATTCTAGAATGCTCACTTTAGAATGCTCACTTAATGCTCACTTTCAGAATGCTCATCATTAAATAATTTTCCAGTGCTAGAATAATTAGAGAAAGTTATTCAAAAACTGATTTCTGAAAGCAGTGTAGTGTATGTTTTGTATATGCAAGATTTTACTTATTAAAAGTCTTGTGTATATCCTCTGTGAGAACTTAATTCAATTTTTAGAAAATTTAATCATTCTTAAATAATTAAAAGCCTACTTATTGGAAGGAAATATTGTAATCAAAGTTTTGTTCATAAATTTTAAGAGTTGTTTTGATATTTTAAAAGTTTTGATTAGATATTGAAATATGAATCATTGATTAAAATATTAATATATATGCTTACGCCTATAAGAAATAGTGATATATTTTTATAAACTTCTAATGAGCATGATTCAAAATGTGTGTTTTTTTCCCTTTATTTAGGTCCCAGCCCTATGTATGCAAAGAAGAAATGATTTACTGATATATGAAATTTTGCTGCCCAAATGTGAGCGCCTGAAATTTTAAATAATGTATCAATTTAAATAATGTGTGATATATATTATACAGTCATTTGAAATTTATTTCAAATTGCTGAATTCTGAATGAAGTTTTTAAATTAAAAAGTAAACAATTATTTTATTATAGCATATAATTCTAGAATGCTCATTTAATGCTCACTTTTAGAATGCTCATCATTAAATAATTTTCCAGTGCTAGAATAATTAGAGAAAGATATTCAAAAATTGATTTCTGAAAGCAGTGTAGTGTATGTTTTGTATATGCAAGATTTTACTTATTAAAAGTCTTGTGTATATCCTCGGTGAGAACTTAATTCAATTCTTAGAAAATTTAATCATTCTTATATAATTAAAAGCCTACTTATTGGAAGGAAATATTGTAATCAAAGTTTTGTTTATAAATTTTAAGAGTTGTTTGATATTTTAAAATTTTGATTAGAAATTGAAATATGAATCATTGATTAAAATATTAATATATATGCTTACGCCTATAAGAAATAGTGATATATTTTTATAAACTTCTAATGAGCATGATTCAAAATGTGTGTTTTTTTCCCTTTATTTAGGTCCCAGCCCTATGTATGCAAAGAAGAAATCATTTACTGATATATGAAATTTTGCTGCCCAAATGTGAGCGCCTGAAATTTTAAATAATGTGTGATATATATTATACAGTCATTTGAAATTTATTTCAAATTGCTGAATTCTGTATGAAGTTTTTAAATTAAAAAGTAAACAATTATTTTATTATAGCATATAATTCTAGAATGCTCACTTAATGCTCACTTTTAGAATGCTCATCATTAAATAATTTTCCAGTGCTAGAATAATTAGAGAAAGTTATTCAAAAACTGATTTCTGAAAGCAGTGTAGTGTATGTTTTGTATATGCAAGATTTTACTTATTAAAAGTCTTGTGTATATCCTCTGTGAGAACTTAATTCAATTTTTAGAAAATTTAATCATTCTTAAATAATTAAAAGCCTACTTATTGGAAGGAAATATTGTAATCAAAGTTTTGTTCATAAATTTTAAGAGTTGTTTTGATATTTTAAAAGTTTTGATTAGAAATTGAAATATGAATCATTGATTAAAATATTAATATATATGCTTACGCCTATAAGAAATAGTGATATATTTTTATAAACTTCTAATGAGCATGATTCAAAATGTGTGTTTTTTTCCCTTTATTTAGGTCCCAGCCCTATGTATGCAAAGAAGAAATCATTTACTGATATATGAAATTTTGCTGCCCAAATGTGAGCGCCTGAAATTTTAAATAATGTATCAATTTAAATAATGTGTGATATATATTATACAGTCATTTGAAATTTATTTCAAATTGCTGAATTCAGTATGAAGTTTTTAAATTAAAAAGTAAACAATTATTTTATTATAGCATATAATTCTAGAATGCTCACTTAATGCTCACTTTTAGAATGCTCATCATTAAATAATTTTCCAGTGCTAGAATAATTAGAGAAAGTTATTCAAAAACTGATTTCTGAAAGCAGTGTAGTGTATGTTTTGTATATGCAAGATTTTACTTATTAAAAGTCTTGTGTATATCCTCTGTGAGAACTTAATTCAATTTTTAGAAAATTTAATCATTCTTAAATAATTAAAAGCCTACTTATTGGAAGGAAATATTGTAATCAAAGTTTTGTTCATAAATTTTAAGAGTTGTTTTGATATTTTAAAAGTTTTGATTAGAAATTGAAATATGAATCATTGATTAAAATATTAATATATATGCTTACGCCTATAAGAAATAGTGATATATTTTTATAAACTTCTAATGAGCATGATTCAAAATGTGTGTTTTTTTCCCTTTATTTAGGTCCCAGCCCTATGTATGCAAAGAAGAAATCATTTACTGATATATGAAATTTTGCTGCCCAAATGTGAGCGCCTGAAATTTTAAATAATGTATCAATTTAAATAATGTGTGATATATATTATACAGTCATTTGAAATTTATTTCAAATTGCTGAATTCTGTATGAAGTTTTTAAATTAAAAAGTAAACAATTATTTTATTATAGCATATAATTCTAGAATGCTCCCTTAATGCTCACTTTTAGAATGCTCATCATTAAATAATTTTCCAGTGCTAGAATAATTAGAGAAAGATATTCAAAAACTGATTTCTCAAAGCAGTGTAGTGTATGTTTTGTATATGCAAGATTTTACTTATTAAAAGTCTTGTGTATATCCTCGATGAGAACTTAATTCAATTTTTAGAAAATTTAATCATTCTTAAATAATTAAAAGCCTACTTATTCGAAGGAAATATTGTAATCAAAGTTTTGTTTATAAATTTTAAGAGTTGTTTGATATTTTAAAATTTTGATTAGAAATTGAAATATGAATCATTGATTAAAATATTAATATATATGCTTACGCCTATAAGAAATAGTGATATATTTTTATAAACTTCTAATGAGCATGATTCAAAATGTGTGTTTTTTTCCCTTTATTTAGGTCCCAGCCCTATGTATGCAAAGAAGAAATCATTTATTGATATATGAAATTTTGCTGCCCAAATGTGAGCGCCTGAAATTTAAAATAATGTGTGATATTATTATACAGTCATTTGAAATTTATTTCAAATTGCTGAATTCTGTATGAAGTTTTTAAATTAAAAAGTAAACAATTATTTTATTATAGCATATAATTCTAGAATGCTCACTTAATGCTCACTTTTAGAATGCTCATCATTAAATAATTTTCCAGTGCTAGAATAATTAGAGAAAGTTATTCAAAAACTAATTTCTGAAAGCAGTGTAGTGTATGTTTTGTATATGCAAGATTTTACTTATTAAAAGTCTTGTGTATATCCTCTGTGAGAACTTAATTCAATTTTTAGAAAATTTAATCATTCTTAAATAATTAAAAGCCTACTTATTGGAAGGAAATATTGTAATCAAAGTTTTGTTTATAAATTTTAAGAGTTGTTTGATATTTTAAAATTTTGATTAGAAATTGAAATATGAATCATTGATTAAAATATTAATATATATGCTTACGCCTATAAGAAATAGTGATATATTTTTATAAACTTCTAATGAGCATGATTCAAAATGTGTGTTTTTTTCCCTTTATTTAGGTCCCAGCCCTATGTATGCAAAGAAGAAATCATTTACTGATATATGAAATTTTGCTGCCCAAATGTGAGCGCCTGAAATTTTAAATAATGTGTGATATATATTATACAGTCATTTGAAATTTATTTCAAACTGCTGAATTCTGTATGAAGTTTTTAAATTAAAAAGTAAACAATTATTTTATTATAGCATATAATTCTAGAATGCTCCCTTAATGCTCACTTTTAGAATGCTCATCATTAAATAATTTTCCAGTGCTAGAATAATTAGAGAAAGATATTCAAAAACTGATTTCTGAAAGCAGTGTAGTGTATGTTTTGTATATGCAAGATTTTACTTATTAAAAGTCTTGTGTATATCCTCTGTGAGAACTTAATTCAATTTTTAGAAAATTTAATCATTCTTAAATAATTAAAAGCCTACTTATTGGAAGGAAATATTGTAATCAAAGTTTTGTTTATAAATTTTAAGAGTTGTTTGATATTTTAAAATTTTCATTAGAAATTGAAATATGAATCATTGATTAAAATATTAATATATATGCTTACGCCTATAAGAAATAGTGATATATTTTTATAAACTTCTAATGAGCATGATTCAAAATGTGTGTTTTTTTCCCTTTATTTAGGTCCCAGCCCTATGTATGCAAAGAAGAAATCATTTACTGATATATGAAATTTTGCTGCCCAAATGTGAGCGCCTGAAATTTTAAATAATGTATCAATTTAAATAATGTGTGATATATATTATACAGTCATTTGAAATTTATTTCAAATTGCTGAATTCTGTATGAAGTTTTTAAATTAAAAAGTAAACAATTATTTTATTATAGCATATAATTCTAGAATGCTCCCTTAATGCTCACTTTTAGAATGCTCATCATTAAATAATTTTCCAGTGCTAGAATAATTAGAGAAAGATATTCAAAAACTGATTTCTGAAAGCAGTGTAGTGTATGTTTTGTATATGCAAGATTTTACTTATTAAAAGTCTTGTGTATATCCTCGGTGAGAACTTAATTCAATTTTTAGAAAATTTAATCATTCTTAAATAATTAAAAGCCTACTTATTTGAAGGAAATATTGTAATCAAAGTTTTGTTTATAAATTTTAAGAGTTGTTTGATATTTTAAAATTTTGATTAGAAATTGAAATATGAATCATTGATTAAAATATTAATATATATGCTTACGCCTATAAGAAATAGTGATATATTTTTATAAACTTCTAATGAGCATGATTGAAAATGTGTGTTTTTTTCCCTTTATTTAGGTCCCAGCCCTATGTATGCAAAGAAGAAATCATTTACTGATATATGAAATTTTGCTGCCCAAATGTGACCGCCAGAAATTTTAAATAATGTGTGATATATATTATACAGTCATTTGAAATTTATTTCAAATTGCTGAAATCTGTATGAAGTTTTTAAATTAAAAAGTAAACAATTATTTTATTATAGCATATAATTCTAGAATGCTCACTTAAGAATGCTCACTTAATGCTCACTTTTAGAATGCTCATCATTAAATAATTTTCCAGTGCTAGAATAATTAGAGAAAGTTATTCAAAAACTGATTTCTGAAAGCAGTGTAGTGTATGTTTTGTATATGCAAGATTTTACTTATTAAAAGTCTTGTGTATATCCTCGGTGAGAACTTAATTCAATTTTTAGAAAATTTAATCATTCTTAAATAATTAAAAGCCTACTTATTGGAAGGAAATATTGTAATCAAAGTTTTGTTTATAAATTTTAAGAGTTGTTTGATATTTTAAAATTTTGATTAGAAATTGAAATATGAATCATTGATTAAAATATTAATATATATGCTTACGTCTATAAGAAATAGTGATATATTTTTATAAACTTCTAATGAGCATGATTCAAAATGTGTGTTTTTTTCCCTTTATTTAGGTCCCAGCCCTATGTATGCAAAGAAGAAATCATTTACTGATATATGAAATTTTGCTGCCCAAATGTGAGCGCCTGAAATTTTAAATAATGTATCAATTTAAATAATGTGTGATATATATTATACAGTCATTTGAAATTTATTTCAAATTGCTGAATTCTGTATGAAGTTTTTAAATTAAAAAGTAAACAATTATTTTATTATAGCATATAATTCTAGAATGCTCCCTTAATGCTCACTTTTAGAATGCTCATCATTAAATAATTTTCCAGTGCTAGAATAATTAGAGAAAGATATTCAAAAACTGATTTCTGAAAGCAGTGTAGTGTATGTTTTGTATATGCAAGATTTTACTTATTAAAAGTCTTGTGTATATCCTCGGTGAGAACTTAATTCAATTTTTAGAAAATTTAATCATTCTTAAATAATTAAAAGCCTACTTATTTGAAGGAAATATTGTAATCAAAGTTTTGTTTATAAATTTTAAGAGTTGTTTGATATTTTCAAATTTTGATTAGAAATTGAAATATGAATCATTGATTAAAATATTAATATATATGCTTACGCCTATAAGAAATAGTGATATATTTTTATAAACTTCTAATGAGCATGATTCAAAATGTGTGTTTTTTTCCCTTTATTTAGGTCCCAGCCCTATGTATGCAAAGAAGAAATCATTTACTGATATATGAAATTTTGCTGCCCAAATGTGAGCGCCTGAAATTTTAAATAATGTGTGATATATATTATACAGTCATTTGAAATTTATTTCAAACTGCTGAATTCTGTATGAAGTTTTTAAATTAAAAAGTAAACAATTATTTTATTATAGCATATAATTCTAGAATGCTCCCTTAATGCTCACTTTTAGAATGCTCATCATTAAATAATTTTCCAGTGCTAGAATAATTAGAGAAAGATATTCAAAAACTGATTTCTGAAAGCAGTGTAGTGTATGTTTTGTATATGCAAGATTTTACTTATTAAAAGTCTTGTGTATATCCTCTGTGAGAACTTAATTCAATTTTTAGACAATTTAATCATTCTTAAATAATTAAAAGCCTACTTATTGGAAGGAAATATTGTAATCAAAGTTTTGTTTATAAATTTTAAGAGTTGTTTGATATTTTAAAATTTTGATTAGAAATTGAAATATGAATCATTGATTAAAATATTAATATATATGCTTACGCCTATAAGAAATAGTGATATATTTTTATAAACTTCTAATGAGCATGATTCAAAATGTGTGTTTTTTTCCCTTTATTTAGGTCCCAGCCCTATGTATGCAAAGAAGAAATCATTTACTGATATATGAAATTTTGCTGCCCAAATGTGAGCGCCTGAAATTTTAAATAATGTATCAATTTAAATAATGTGTGATATATATTATACAGTCATTTGAAATTTATTTCAAATTGCTGAATTCTGTATGAAGTTTTTAAATTAAAAAGTAAACAATTATTTTATTATAGCATATAATTCTAGAATGCTCCCTTAATGCTCACTTTTAGAATGCTCATCATTAAATAATTTTCCAGTGCTAGAATAATTAGAGAAAGATATTCAAAAACTGATTTCTGAAAGCAGTGTAGTGTATGTTTTGTATATGCAAGATTTTACTTATTAAAAGTCTTGTGTATATCCTCGGTGAGAACTTAATTCAATTTTTAGAAAATTTAATCATTCTTAAATAATTAAAAGCCTACTTATTTGAAGGAAATATTGTAATCAAAGTTTTGTTTATAAATTTTAAGAGTTGTTTGATATTTTAAAATTTTGATTAGAAATTGAAATATGAATCATTGATTAAAATATTAATATATATGCTTACGCCTATAAGAAATAGTGATATATTTTTATAAACTTCTAATGAGCATGATTGAAAATGTGTGTTTTTTTCCCTTTATTTAGGTCCCAGCCCTATGTATGCAAAGAAGAAATCATTTACTGATATATGAAATTTTGCTGCCCAAATGTGAGCGCCTGAAATTTTAAATAATGTGTGATATATATTATACAGTCATTTGAAATTTATTTCAAATTGCTGAAATCTGTATGAAGTTTTTAAATTAAAAAGTAAACAATTATTTTATTATAGCATATAATTCTAGAATGCTCACTTAAGAATGCTCACTTAATGCTCACTTTTAGAATGCTCATCATTAAATAATTTTCCAGTGCTAGAATAATTAGAGAAAGTTATTCAAAAACTGATTTCTGAAAGCAGTGTAGTGTATGTTTTGTATATGCAAGATTTTACTTATTAAAAGTCTTGTGTATATCCTCGGTGAGAACTTAATTCAATTTTTAGAAAATTTAATCATTCTTAAATAATTAAAAGCCTACTTATTGGAAGGAAATATTGTAATCAAAGTTTTGTTTATAAATTTTAAGAGTTGTTTGATATTTTAAAATTTTGATTAGAAATTGAAATATGAATCATTGATTAAAATATTAATATATATGCTTACGCCTATAAGAAATAGTGATATATTTTTATAAACTTCTAATGAGCATGATTCAAAATGTGTGTTTTTTTCCCTTTATTTAGGTCCCAGCCCTATGTATGCAAAGAAGGAATCATTTACTGATATATGAAATTTTGCTGCCCAAATGTGAGCGCCTGAAATTTTAAATAATGTCTGATATATATTATACAGTCATTTGAAATTTATTTCAAACTGCTGAATTCTGTATGAAGTTTTTAAATTAAAAAGTAAACAATTATTTTATTATAGCATATAATTCTAGAATGCTCAGTTAATGCTCACTTTTAGAATGCTCATCATTAAATAATTTTCCAGTGCTAGAATAATTAGAGAAAGATATTCAAAAACTGATTTCTGAAAGCAGTGTAGTGTATGTTTTGTATATGCAAGATTTTACTTATTAAAAGTCTTGTGTATATCCTCTGTGAGAACTTAATTCAATTTTTAGAAAATTTAATCATTCTTAAATAATTAAAAGCCTACTTATTGGAAGGAAATATTGTAATCAAAGTTTTGTTTATAAATTTTAAGAGTTGTTTGATATTTTAAAATTTTGATTAGAAATTGAAATATGAATCATTGATTAAAATATTAATATATATGCTTACGCCTATAAGAAATAGTGATATATTTTTATAAACTTCTAATGAGCATGATTCAAAATGTGTGTTTTTTTCCCTTTATTTAGGTCCCAGCCCTATGTATGCAAAGAAGAAATCATTTACTGATATATGAAATTTTGCTGCCCAAATGTGAGCGCCTGAAATTTTAAATAATGTATCAATTTAAATAATGTGTGATATATATTATACAGTCATTTGAAATTTATTTCAAATTGCTGAATTCTGTATGAAGTTTTTAAATTAAAAAGTAAACAATTATTTTATTATAGCATATAATTCTAGAATGCTCCCTTAATGCTCACTTTTAGAATGCTCATCATTAAATAATTTTCCAGTGCTAGAATAATTAGAGAAAGATATTCAAAAACTGATTTCTGAAAGCAGTGTAGTGTATGTTTTGTATATGCAAGATTTTACTTATTAAAAGTCTTGTGTATATCCTCGGTGAGAACTTAATTCAATTTTTAGAAAATTTAATCATTCTTAAATAATTAAAAGCCTACTTATTTGAAGGAAATATTGTAATCAAAGTTTTGTTTATAAATTTTAAGAGTTGTTTGATATTTTAAAATTTTGATTAGAAATTGAAATATGAATCATTGATTAAAATATTAATATATATGCTTACGCCTATAAGAAATAGTGATATATTTTTATAAACTTCTAATGAGCATGATTGAAAATGTGTGTTTTTTTCCCTTTATTTAGGTCCCAGCCCTATGTATGCAAAGAAGAAATCATTTACTGATATATGAAATTTTGCTGCCCAAATGTGAGCGCCTGAAATTTTAAATAATGTGTGATATATATTATACAGTCATTTGAAATTTATTTCAAATTGCTGAAATCTGTATGAAGTTTTTAAATTAAAAAGTAAACAATTATTTTATTATAGCATATAATTCTAGAATGCTCACTTAAGAATGCTCACTTAATGCTCACTTTTAGAATGCTCATCATTAAATAATTTTCCAGTGCTAGAATAATTAGAGAAAGTTATTCAAAAACTGATTTCTGAAAGCAGTGTAGTGTATGTTTTGTATATGCAAGATTTTACTTATTAAAAGTCTTGTGTATATCTTCGGTGAGAACTTAATTCAATTTTTAGAAAATTTAATCATTCTTAAATAATTAAAAGCCTACTTATTGGAAGGAAATATTGTAATCAAAGTTTTGTTTATAAATTTTAAGAGTTGTTTGATATTTTAAAATTTTGATTAGAAATTGAAATATGAATCATTGATTAAAATATTAATATATATGCTTACGCCTATAAGAAATAGTGATATATTTTTATAAACTTCTAATGAGCATGATTCAAAATGTGTGTTTTTTTCCCTTTATTTAGGTCCCAGCCCTATGTATGCAAAGAAGAAATCATTTACTGATATATGAAATTTTGCTGCCCAAATGTGAGCGCCTGAAATTTTAAATAATGTCTGATATATATTATACAGTCATTTGAAATTTATTTCAAATTGCTAAATTCTGTATGAAGTTTTTAAATTAAAAAGTAAACAATTATTTTATTATAGCATATAATTCTAGAATGCTCACTTAATGCTCACTTTTAGAATGCTCATCATTAAATAATTTTCCAGTGCTAGAATAATTAGAGAAAGTTATTGAAAAACTGATTTCTGAAAGCAGTGTAGTGTATGTTTTGTATATGCAAGATTTTACTTATTAAAAGTCTTGTGTATATCCTCTGTGAGAACTTAATTCAATTTTTAGAAAATTTAATCATTCTTAAATAATTAAAAGCCTACTTATTGGAAGGAAATATTGTAATCAAAGTTTTGTTTATAAATTTTAAGAGTTGTTTGATATTTTAAAATTTTGATTAGAAATTGAAATATGAATCATTGATTAAAATATTAATATATATGCTTACGCCTATAAGAAATAGTGATATATTTTTATAAACTTCTAATGAGCATGATTCAAAATGTGTGTTTTTTTCCCTTTATTTAGGTCCCAGCCCTATGTATGCAAAGAAGAAATCATTTACTGATATATGAAATTTTGCTGCCCAAATGTGAGCGCCTGAAATTTTAAATAATGTGTGATATATATTATACAGTCATTTGAAATTTATTTCAAACTGCTGAATTCTGTATGAAGTTTTTAAATTAAAAAGTAAACAATTATTTTATTATAGCATATAATTCTAGAATGCTCAGTTAATGCTCACTTTTAGAATGCTCATCATTAAATAATTTTCCAGTGCTAGAATAATTAGAGAAAGATATTCAAAAACTGATTTCTGAAAGCAGTGTAGTGTATGTTTTGTATATGCAAGATTTTACTTATTAAAAGTCTTGTGTATATCCTCTGTGAGAACTTAATTCAATTTTTAGAAAATTTAATCATTCTTAAATAATTAAAAGCCTACTTATTGGAAGGAAATATTGTAATCAAAGTTTTGTTTATAAATTTTAAGAGTTGTTTGATATTTTAAAATTTTGATTAGAAATTGAAATATGAATCATTGATTAAAATATTAATATATATGCTTACGCCTATAAGAAATAGTGATATATTTTTATAAACTTCTAATGAGCATGATTGAAAATGTGTGTTTTTTTCCCTTTATTTAGGTCCCAGCCCTATGTATGCAAAGAAGAAATCATTTACTGATATATGAAATTTTGCTGCCCAAATGTGAGCGCCTGAAATTTTAAATAATGTGTGATATATATTATACAGTCATTTGAAATTTATTTCAAATTGCTGAAATCTGTATGAAGTTTTTAAATTAAAAAGTAAACAATTATTTTATTATAGCATATAATTCTAGAATGCTCACTTAAGAATGCTCACTTAATGCTCACTTTTAGAATGCTCATCATTAAATAATTTTCCAGTGCTAGAATAATTAGAGAAAGTTATTCAAAAACTGATTTCTGAAAGCAGTGTAGTGTATGTTTTGTATATGCAAGATTTTACTTATTAAAAGTCTTGTGTATATCCTCTGTGAGAACTTAATTCAATTTTTAGAAAATTTAATCATTCTTAAATAATTAAAAGCCTACTTATTGGAAGGAAATATTGTAATCAAAGTTTTGTTCATAAATTTTAAGATTTGTTTTGATATTTTAAAAGTTTTGATTAGAAATTGAAATATGAATCATTGATTAAAATATTAATATATATGCTTACGCCTATAAGAAATAGTGATATATTTTTATAAACTTCTAATGTGCATGATTCAAAATGTGTGTTTTTTTCCCTTTATTTAGGTCCCAGCCCTATGTATGCAAAGAAGAAATCATTTACTGATATATGAAATTTTGCTGCCCAAATGTGAGCGCCTGAAATTTTAAATAATGCATCAATTTAAATAATGTGTGATATATATTATACAGTCATTTGAAATTTATTTCAAATTGCTGAATTCTGTATGAAGTTTTTAAATTAAAAAGTAAACAATTATTTTATTATAGCATATAATTCTAGAATGCTCCCTTAATGCTCACTTTTAGAATGCTCATCATTAAATAATTTTCCAGTGCTAGAATAATTAGAGAAAGATATTCAAAAACTGATTTCTGAAAGCAGTGTAGTGTATGTTTTGTATATGCAAGATTTTACTTATTAAAAGTCTTGTGTATATCCTCGGTGAGAACTTAATTCAATTTTTAGAAAATTTAATCATTCTTAAATAATTAAAAGCCTACTTATTGGAAGGAAATATTGTAATCAAAGTTTTGTTTATAAATTTTAAGAGTTGTTTGATATTTTAAAATTTTGATTAGAAATTGAAATATGAATCATTGATTAAAATATTAATATATATGCTTACGCCTATAAGAAATAGTGATATATTTTTATAAACTTCTAATGAGCATGATTCAAAATGTGTGTTTTTTTCCCTTTATTTAGGTCCCAGCCCTATGTATGCAAAGAAGAAATCATTTACTGATATATGAAATTTTGCTGCCCAAATGTGAGCGCCTGAAATTTTAAATAATGTGTGATATATATTATACAGTCATTTGAAATTTATTTCAAATTGCTGAATTCTGTATGAAGTTTTTAAATTAAAAAGTAAACAATTATTTTATTATAGCATATAATTCTAGAATGCTCACTTAATGCTCACTTTTAGAATGCTCATCATTAAATAATTTTCCAGTGCTAGAATAATTAGAGAAAGTTATTGAAAAACTGATTTCTGAAAGCAGTGTAGTGTATGTTTTGTATATGCAAGATTTTACTTATTAAAAGTCTTGTGTATATCCTCTGTGAGAACTTAATTCAATTTTTAGAAAATTTAATCATTCTTAAATAATTAAAAGCCTACTTATTGGAAGGAAATATTGTAATCAAAGTTTTGTTTATAAATTTTAAGAGTTGTTTTGATATTTTAAAAGTTTTGATTAGAAATTGAAATATGAATCATTGATTAAAATATTAATATATATGCTTACGCCTATAAGAAATAGTGATATATTTTTATAAACTTCTAATGAGCATGATTCAAAATGTGTGTTTTTTTCCCTTTATTTAGGTCCCAGCCCTATGTATGCAAAGAAGAAATCATTTACTGATATATGAAATTTTGCTGCCCAAATGTGAGCGCCTGAAATTTTAAATAATGTGTGATATATATTATACAGTCATTTGAAATTTATTTCAAATTGCTGAAATCTGTATGAAGTTTTTAAATTAAAAAGTAAACAATTATTTTATTATAGCATATAATTCTAGAATGCTCACTTAAGAATGCTCACTTAATGCTCACTTTTAGAATGCTCATCATTAAATAATTTTCCAGTGCTAGAATAATTAGAGAAAGTTATTCAAAAACTGATTTCTGAAAGCAGTGTAGTGTATGTTTTGTATATGCAAGATTTTACTTATTAAAAGTCTTGTGTATATCCTCTGTGAGAACTTAATTCAATTTTTAGAAAATTTAATCATTCTTAAATAATTAAAAGCCTACTTATTGGAAGGAAATATTGTAATCAAAGTTTTGTTTATAAATTTTAAGAGTTGTTTTGATATTTTAAAAGTTTTGATTAGAAATTGAAATATGAATCATTGATTAAAATATTAATATATATGCTTACGCCTATAAGAAATAGTGATATATTTTTATAAACTTCTAATGAGCATGATTCAAAATGTGTGTTTTTTTCCCTTTATTTAGGTCCCAGCCCTATGTATGCAAAGAAGAAATCATTTACTGATATATGAAATTTTGCTGCCCAAATGTGAGCGCCTGAAATTTTAAATAATGTGTGATATATATTATACAGTCATTTGAAATTTATTTCAAATTGCTGAAATCTGTATGAAGTTTTTAAATTAAAAAGTAAACAATTATTTTATTATAGCATATAATTCTAGAATGCTCACTTAAGAATGCTCACTTAATGCTCACTTTTAGAATGCTCATCATTAAATAATTTTCCAGTGCTAGAATAATTAGAGAAAGTTATTCAAAAACTGATTTCTGAAAGCAGTGTAGTGTATGTTTTTATATGCAAGATTTTACTTATTAAAAGTCTTGTGTATATCCTCTGTGAGAACTTAATTCAATTTTTAGACAATTTAATCATTCTTAAATAATTAAAAGCCTACTTATTGGAAGGAAATATTGTAATCAAAGTTTTGTTCATAAATTTTAAGAGTTGTTTTGATATTTTAAAAGTTTTGATTAGAAATTGAAATATGAATCATTGATTAAAATATTAATATATATGCTTACGCCTATAAGATATAGTGATATATTTTTATAAACTTCTAATGAGCATGATTCAAAATGTGTGTTTTTTTCCCTTTATTTAGGTCCCAGCCCTATGTATGCAAAGAAGGAATCATTTACTGATATATGAAATTTTGCTGCCCAAATGTGAGCGCCTGAAATTTTAAATAATGTCTGATATATATTATACAGTCATTTGAAATTTATTTCAAACTGCTGAATTCTGTATGAAGTTTTTAAATTAAAAAGTAAACAATTATTTTATTATAGCATATAATTCTAGAATGCTCAGTTAATGCTCACTTTTAGAATGCTCATCATTAAATAATTTTCCAGTGCTAGAATAATTAGAGAAAGATATTCAAAAACTGATTTCTGAAAGCAGTGTAGTGTATGTTTTGTATATGCAAGATTTTACTTATTAAAAGTCTTGTGTATATCCTCTGTGAGAACTTAATTCAATTTTTAGAAAATTTAATCATTCTTAAATAATTAAAAGCCTACTTATTGGAAGGAAATATTGTAATCAAAGTTTTGTTTATAAATTTTAAGAGTTGTTTGATATTTTAAAATTTTGATTAGAAATTGAAATATGAATCATTGATTAAAATATTAATATATATGCTTACGCCTATAAGAAATAGTGATATATTTTTATAAACTTCTAATGAGCATGATTCAAAATGTGTGTTTTTTTCCCTTTATTTAGGTCCCAGCCCTATGTATGCAAAGAAGAAATCATTTACTGATATATGAAATTTTGCTGCCCAAATGTGAGCGCCTGAAATTTTAAATAATGTATCAATTTAAATAATGTGTGATATATATTATACAGTCATTTGAAATTTATTTCAAATTGCTGAATTCTGTATGAAGTTTTTAAATTAAAAAGTAAACAATTATTTTATTATAGCATATAATTCTAGAATGCTCCCTTAATGCTCACTTTTAGAATGCTCATCATTAAATAATTTTCCAGTGCTAGAATAATTAGAGAAAGATATTCAAAAACTGATTTCTGAAAGCAGTGTAGTGTATGTTTTGTATATGCAAGATTTTACTTATTAAAAGTCTTGTGTATATCCTCGGTGAGAACTTAATTCAATTTTTAGAAAATTTAATCATTCTTAAATAATTAAAAGCCTACTTATTGGAAGGAAATATTGTAATCAAAGTTTTGTTTATAAATTTTAAGAGTTGTTTGATATTTTAAAATTTTGATTAGAAATTGAAATATGAATCATTGATTAAAATATTAATATATATGCTTACGCCTATAAGAAATAGTGATATATTTTTATAAACTTCTAATGAGCATGATTCAAAATGTGTGTTTTTTTCCCTTTATTTAGGTCCCAGCCCTATGTATGCAAAGAAGAAATCATTTACTGATATATGAAATTTTGCTGCCCAAATGTGAGCGCCTGAAATTTTAAATAATGTGTGATATATATTATACAGTCATTTGAAATTTATTTCAAATTGCTGAATTCTGTATGAAGTTTTTAAATTAAAAAGTAAACAATTATTTTATTATAGCATATAATTCTAGAATGCTCACTTAATGCTCACTTTTAGAATGCTCATCATTAAATAATTTTCCAGTGCTAGAATAATTAGAGAAAGTTATTGAAAAACTGATTTCTGAAAGCAGTGTAGTGTATGTTTTGTATATGCAAGATTTTACTTATTAAAAGTCTTGTGTATATCCTCTGTGAGAACTTAATTCAATTTTTAGAAAATTTAATCATTCTTAAATAATTAAAAGCCTACTTATTGGAAGGAAATATTGTAATCAAAGTTTTGTTTATAAATTTTAAGAGTTGTTTTGATATTTTAAAAGTTTTGATTAGAAATTGAAATATGAATCATTGATTAAAATATTAATATATATGCTTACGCCTATAAGAAATAGTGATATATTTTTATAAACTTCTAATGAGCATGATTCAAAATGTGTGTTTTTTTCCCTTTATTTAGGTCCCAGCCCTATGTATGCAAAGAAGAAATCATTTACTGATATATGAAATTTTGCTGCCCAAATGTGAGCGCCTGAAATTTTAAATAATGTGTGATATATATTATACAGTCATTTGAAATTTATTTCAAATTGCTGAAATCTGTATGAAGTTTTTAAATTAAAAAGTAAACAATTATTTTATTATAGCATATAATTCTAGAATGCTCACTTAAGAATGCTCACTTAATGCTCACTTTTAGAATGCTCATCATTAAATAATTTTCCAGTGCTAGAATAATTAGAGAAAGTTATTCAAAAACTGATTTCTGAAAGCAGTGTAGTGTATGTTTTGTATATGCAAGATTTTACTTATTAAAAGTCTTGTGTATATCCTCTGTGAGAACTTAATTCAATTTTTAGAAAATTTAATCATTCTTAAATAATTAAAAGCCTACTTATTGGAAGGAAATATTGTAATCAAAGTTTTGTTTATAAATTTTAAGAGTTGTTTTGATATTTTAAAAGTTTTGATTAGAAATTGAAATATGAATCATTGATTAAAATATTAATATATATGCTTACGCCTATAAGAAATAGTGATATATTTTTATAAACTTCTAATGAGCATGATTCAAAATGTGTGTTTTTTTCCCTTTATTTAGGTCCCAGCCCTATGTATGCAAAGAAGAAATCATTTACTGATATATGAAATTTTGCTGCCCAAATGTGAGCGCCTGAAATTTTAAATAATGTGTGATATATATTATACAGTCATTTGAAATTTATTTCAAATTGCTGAAATCTGTATGAAGTTTTTAAATTAAAAAGTAAACAATTATTTTATTATAGCATATAATTCTAGAATGCTCACTTAAGAATGCTCACTTAATGCTCACTTTTAGAATGCTCATCATTAAATAATTTTCCAGTGCTAGAATAATTAGAGAAAGTTATTCAAAAACTGATTTCTGAAAGCAGTGTAGTGTATGTTTTTATATGCAAGATTTTACTTATTAAAAGTCTTGTGTATATCCTCTGTGAGAACTTAATTCAATTTTTAGACAATTTAATCATTCTTAAATAATTAAAAGCCTACTTATTGGAAGGAAATATTGTAATCAAAGTTTTGTTCATAAATTTTAAGAGTTGTTTTGATATTTTAAAAGTTTTGATTAGAAATTGAAATATGAATCATTGATTAAAATATTAATATATATGCTTACGCCTATAAGATATAGTGATATATTTTTATAAACTTCTAATGAGCATGATTCAAAATGTGTGTTTTTTTCCCTTTATTTAGGTCCCAGCCCTATGTATGCAAAGAAGGAATCATTTACTGATATATGAAATTTTGCTGCCCAAATGTGAGCGCCTGAAATTTTAAATAATGTCTGATATATATTATACAGTCATTTGAAATTTATTTCAAACTGCTGAATTCTGTATGAAGTTTTTAAATTAAAAAGTAAACAATTATTTTATTATAGCATATAATTCTAGAATGCTCAGTTAATGCTCACTTTTAGAATGCTCATCATTAAATAATTTTCCAGTGCTAGAATAATTAGAGAAAGATATTCAAAAACTGATTTCTGAAAGCAGTGTAGTGTATGTTTTGTATATGCAAGATTTTACTTATTAAAAGTCTTGTGTATATCCTCTGTGAGAACTTAATTCAATTTTTAGAAAATTTAATCATTCTTAAATAATTAAAAGCCTACTTATTGGAAGGAAATATTGTAATCAAAGTTTTGTTTATAAATTTTAAGAGTTGTTTGATATTTTAAAATTTTGATTAGAAATTGAAATATGAATCATTGATTAAAATATTAATATATATGCTTACGCCTATAAGAAATAGTGATATATTTTTATAAACTTCTAATGAGCATGATTCAAAATGTGTGTTTTTTTCCCTTTATTTAGGTCCCAGCCCTATGTATGCAAAGAAGAAATCATTTACTGATATATGAAATTTTGCTGCCCAAATGTGAGCGCCTGAAATTTTAAATAATGTATCAATTTAAATAATGTGTGATATATATTATACAGTCATTTGAAATTTATTTCAAATTGCTGAATTCTGTATGAAGTTTTTAAATTAAAAAGTAAACAATTATTTTATTATAGCATATAATTCTAGAATGCTCCCTTAATGCTCACTTTTAGAATGCTCATCATTAAATAATTTTCCAGTGCTAGAATAATTAGAGAAAGATATTCAAAAACTGATTTCTGAAAGCAGTGTAGTGTATGTTTTGTATATGCAAGATTTTACTTATTAAAAGTCTTGTGTATATCCTCGGTGAGAACTTAATTCAATTTTTAGAAAATTTAATCATTCTTAAATAATTAAAAGCCTACTTATTTGAAGGAAATATTGTAATCAAAGTTTTGTTTATAAATTTTAAGAGTTGTTTGATATTTTAAAATTTTGATTAGAAATTGAAATATGAATCATTGATTAAAATATTAATATATATGCTTACGCCTATAAGAAATAGTGATATATTTTTATAAACTTCTAATGAGCATGATTGAAAATGTGTGTTTTTTTCCCTTTATTTAGGTCCCAGCCCTATGTATGCAAAGAAGAAATCATTTACTGATATATGAAATTTTGCTGCCCAAATGTGAGCGCCTGAAATTTTAAATAATGTGTGATATATATTATACAGTCATTTGAAATTTATTTCAAATTGCTGAAATCTGTATGAAGTTTTTAAATTAAAAAGTAAACAATTATTTTATTATAGCATATAATTCTAGAATGCTCACTTAAGAATGCTCACTTAATGCTCACTTTTAGAATGCTCATCATTAAATAATTTTCCAGTGCTAGAATAATTAGAGAAAGTTATTCAAAAACTGATTTCTGAAAGCAGTGTAGTGTATGTTTTGTATATGCAAGATTTTACTTATTAAAAGTCTTGTGTATATCCTCGGTGAGAACTTAATTCAATTTTTAGAAAATTTAATCATTCTTAAATAATTAAAAGCCTACTTATTGGAAGGAAATATTGTAATCAAAGTTTTGTTTATAAATTTTAAGAGTTGTTTGATATTTTAAAATTTTGATTAGAAATTGAAATATGAATCATTGATTAAAATATTAATATATATGCTTACGCCTATAAGAAATAGTGATATATTTTTATAAACTTCTAATGAGCATGATTCAAAATGTGTGTTTTTTTCCCTTTATTTAGGTCCCAGCCCTATGTATGCAAAGAAGAAATCATTTACTGATATATGAAATTTTGCTGCCCAAATGTGAGCGCCTGAAATTTTAAATAATGTCTGATATATATTATACAGTCATTTGAAATTTATTTCAAATTGCTAAATTCTGTATGAAGTTTTTAAATTAAAAAGTAAACAATTATTTTATTATAGCATATAATTCTAGAATGCTCACTTAATGCTCACTTTTAGAATGCTCATCATTAAATAATTTTCCAGTGCTAGAATAATTAGAGAAAGTTATTGAAAAACTGATTTCTGAAAGCAGTGTAGTGTATGTTTTGTATATGCAAGATTTTACTTATTAAAAGTCTTGTGTATATCCTCTGTGAGAACTTAATTCAATTTTTAGAAAATTTAATCATTCTTAAATAATTAAAAGCCTACTTATTGGAAGGAAATATTGTAATCAAAGTTTTGTTTATAAATTTTAAGAGTTGTTTGATATTTTAAAATTTTGATTAGAAATTGAAATATGAATCATTGATTAAAATATTAATATATATGCTTACGCCTATAAGAAATAGTGATATATTTTTATAAACTTCTAATGAGCATGATTCAAAATGTGTGTTTTTTTCCCTTTATTTAGGTCCCAGCCCTATGTATGCAAAGAAGAAATCATTTACTGATATATGAAATTTTGCTGCCCAAATGTGAGCGCCTGAAATTTTAAATAATGTGTGATATATATTATACAGTCATTTGAAATTTATTTCAAACTGCTGAATACTGTATGAAGTTTTTAAATTAAAAAGTAAACAATTATTTTATTATAGCATATAATTCTAGAATGCTCAGTTAATGCTCACTTTTAGAATGCTCATCATTAAATAATTTTCCAGTGCTAGAATAATTAGAGAAAGATATTCAAAAACTGATTTCTGAAAGCAGTGTAGTGTATGTTTTGTATATGCAAGATTTTACTTATTAAAAGTCTTGTGTATATCCTCTGTGAGAACTTAATTCAATTTTTAGAAAATTTAATCATTCTTAAATAATTAAAAGCCTACTTATTGGAAGGAAATATTGTAATCAAAGTTTTGTTTATAAATTTTAAGAGTTGTTTGATATTTTAAAATTTTGATTAGAAATTGAAATATGAATCATTGATTAAAATATTAATATATATGCTTACGCCTATAAGAAATAGTGATATATTTTTATAAACTTCTAATGAGCATGATTGAAAATGTGTGTTTTTTTCCCTTTATTTAGGTCCCAGCCCTATGTATGCAAAGAAGAAATCATTTACTGATATATGAAATTTTGCTGCCCAAATGTGAGCGCCTGAAATTTTAAATAATGTGTGATATATATTATACAGTCATTTGAAATTTATTTCAAATTGCTGAAATCTGTATGAAGTTTTTAAATTAAAAAGTAAACAATTATTTTATTATAGCATATAATTCTAGAATGCTCACTTAAGAATGCTCACTTAATGCTCACTTTTTGAATGCTCATCATTAAATAATTTTCCAGTGCTAGAATAATTAGAGAAAGTTATTCAAAAACTGATTTCTGAAAGCAGTGTAGTGTATGTTTTGTATATGCAAGATTTTACTTATTAAAAGTCTTGTGTATATCCTCTGTGAGAACTTAATTCAATTTTTAGAAAATTTAATCATTCTTAAATAATTAAAAGCCTACTTATTGGAAGGAAATATTGTAATCAAAGTTTTGTTCATAAATTTTAAGATTTGTTTTGATATTTTAAAAGTTTTGATTAGAAATTGAAATATGAATCATTGATTAAAATATTAATATATATGCTTACGCCTATAAGAAATAGTGATATATTTTTATAAACTTCTAATGTGCATGATTCAAAATGTGTGTTTTTTTCCCTTTATTTAGGTCCCAGCCCTATGTATGCAAAGAAGAAATCATTTACTGATATATGAAATTTTGCTGCCCAAATGTGAGCGCCTGAAATTTTAAATAATGCATCAATTTAAATAATGTGTGATATATATTATACAGTCATTTGAAATTTATTTCAAATTGCTGAATTCTGTATGAAGTTTTTAAATTAAAAAGTAAACAATTATTTTATTATAGCATATAATTCTAGAATGCTCCCTTAATGCTCACTTTTAGAATGCTCATCATTAAATAATTTTCCAGTGCTAGAATAATTAGAGAAAGATATTCAAAAACTGATTTCTGAAAGCAGTGTAGTGTATGTTTTGTATATGCAAGATTTTACTTATTAAAAGTCTTGTGTATATCCTCGGTGAGAACTTAATTCAATTTTTAGAAAATTTAATCATTCTTAAATAATTAAAAGCCTACTTATTGGAAGGAAATATTGTAATCAAAGTTTTGTTTATAAATTTTAAGAGTTGTTTGATATTTTAAAATTTTGATTAGAAATTGAAATATGAATCATTGATTAAAATATTAATATATATGCTTACGCCTATAAGAAATAGTGATATATTTTTATAAACTTCTAATGAGCATGATTCAAAATGTGTGTTTTTTTCCCTTTATTTAGGTCCCAGCCCTATGTATGCAAAGAAGAAATCATTTACTGATATATGAAATTTTGCTGCCCAAATGTGAGCGCCTGAAATTTTAAATAATGTGTGATATATATTATACAGTCATTTGAAATTTATTTCAAATTGCTGAATTCTGTATGAAGTTTTTAAATTAAAAAGTAAACAATTATTTTATTATAGCATATAATTCTAGAATGCTCACTTAATGCTCACTTTTAGAATGCTCATCATTAAATAATTTTCCAGTGCTAGAATAATTAGAGAAAGTTATTGAAAAACTGATTTCTGAAAGCAGTGTAGTGTATGTTTTGTATATGCAAGATTTTACTTATTAAAAGTCTTGTGTATATCCTCTGTGAGAACTTAATTCAATTTTTAGAAAATTTAATCATTCTTAAATAATTAAAAGCCTACTTATTGGAAGGAAATATTGTAATCAAAGTTTTGTTTATAAATTTTAAGAGTTGTTTTGATATTTTAAAAGTTTTGATTAGAAATTGAAATATGAATCATTGATTAAAATATTAATATATATGCTTACGCCTATAAGAAATAGTGATATATTTTTATAAACTTCTAATGAGCATGATTCAAAATGTGTGTTTTTTTCCCTTTATTTAGGTCCCAGCCCTATGTATGCAAAGAAGAAATCATTTACTGATATATGAAATTTTGCTGCCCAAATGTGAGCGCCTGAAATTTTAAATAATGTGTGATATATATTATACAGTCATTTGAAATTTATTTCAAATTGCTGAAATCTGTATGAAGTTTTTAAATTAAAAAGTAAACAATTATTTTATTATAGCATATAATTCTAGAATGCTCACTTAAGAATGCTCACTTAATGCTCACTTTTAGAATGCTCATCATTAAATAATTTTCCAGTGCTAGAATAATTAGAGAAAGTTATTCAAAAACTGATTTCTGAAAGCAGTGTAGTGTATGTTTTGTATATGCAAGATTTTACTTATTAAAAGTCTTGTGTATATCCTCTGTGAGAACTTAATTCAATTTTTAGAAAATTTAATCATTCTTAAATAATTAAAAGCCTACTTATTGGAAGGAAATATTGTAATCAAAGTTTTGTTTATAAATTTTAAGAGTTGTTTTGATATTTTAAAAGTTTTGATTAGAAATTGAAATATGAATCATTGATTAAAATATTAATATATATGCTTACGCCTATAAGAAATAGTGATATATTTTTATAAACTTCTAATGAGCATGATTCAAAATGTGTGTTTTTTTCCCTTTATTTAGGTCCCAGCCCTATGTATGCAAAGAAGAAATCATTTACTGATATATGAAATTTTGCTGCCCAAATGTGAGCGCCTGAAATTTTAAATAATGTGTGATATATATTATACAGTCATTTGAAATTTATTTCAAATTGCTGAAATCTGTATGAAGTTTTTAAATTAAAAAGTAAACAATTATTTTATTATAGCATATAATTCTAGAATGCTCACTTAAGAATGCTCACTTAATGCTCACTTTTAGAATGCTCATCATTAAATAATTTTCCAGTGCTAGAATAATTAGAGAAAGTTATTCAAAAACTGATTTCTGAAAGCAGTGTAGTGTATGTTTTTATATGCAAGATTTTACTTATTAAAAGTCTTGTGTATATCCTCTGTGAGAACTTAATTCAATTTTTAGAAAATTTAATCATTCTTAAATAATTAAAAGCCTACTTATTGGAAGGAAATATTGTAATCAAAGTTTTGTTCATAAATTTTAAGAGTTGTTTTGATATTTTAAAAGTTTTGATTAGAAATTGAAATATGAATCATTGATTAAAATATTAATATATATGCTTACGCCTATAAGAAATAGTGATATATTTTTATAAACTTCTAATGAGCATGATTCAAAATGTGTGTTTTTTCCCCTTTATTTAGGTCCCAGCCCTATGTATGCAAAGAAGAAATCATTTACTGATATATGAAATTTTGCTGCCCAAATGTGAGCGCCTGAAATTTTAAATAATGTATCAATTTAAATAATGTGTGATATATATTATACAGTCATTTGAAATTTATTTCAAATTGCTGAATTCTGTATGAAGTTTTTAAATTAAAAAGTAAACAATTATTTTATTATAGCATATAATTCTAGAATGCTCACTTAATGCTCACTTTTAGAATGCTCATCATTAAATAATTTTCCAGTGCTAGAATAATTAGAGAAAGTTATTCAAAAACTGATTTCTGAAAGCAGTGTAGTGTATGTTTTGTATATGCAAGATTTTACTTATTAAAAGTCTTGTGTATATCCTCTGTGAGAACTTAATTCAATTTTTAGACAATTTAATCATTCTTAAATAATTAAAAGCCTACTTATTGGAAGGAAATATTGTAATCAAAGTTTTGTTCATAAATTTTAAGAGTTGTTTTGATATTTTAAAAGTTTTGATTAGAAATTGAAATATGAATCATTGATTAAAATATTAATATATATGCTTACGCCTATAAGATATAGTGATATATTTTTATAAACTTCTAATGAGCATGATTCAAAATGTGTTTTTTTTTCCCTTTATTTAGGTCCCAGCCCTATGTATGCAAAGAAGAAATCATTTACTGATATATGAAATTTTGCTGCCCAAATGTGAGCGCCTGAAATTTAAAATAATGTGTGATATATATTATACAGTCATTTGAAATTTATTTCAAATTGCTGAATTCTATATGAAGTTTTTAAATTAAAAAGTAAACAATTATTTTATTATAGCATATAATTCTAGAATGCTCACTTAATGCTCACTTTTAGAATGCTCATCATTAAATAATTTTCCAGTGCTAGAATAATTAGAGAAAGTTATTCAAAAACTGATTTCTGAAAGCAGTGTAGTGTATGTTTTTATATGCAAGATTTTACTTATTAAAAGTCTTGTGTATATCCTCTGTGAGAACTTAATTCAATTTTTAGAAAATTTAATCATTCTTAAATAATTAAAAGCCTACTTATTGGAAGGAAATATTGTAATCAAAGTTTTGTTTATAAATTTTAAGAGTTGTTTTGATATTTTAAAAGTTTTGATTAGAAATTGAAATATGAATCATTGATTAAAATATTAATATATATGCTTACGCCTATAAGAAATAGTGATATATTTTTATAAACTACTAATGAGCATGATTCAAAATGTGTGTTTTTTTCCCTTTATTTAGGTCCCAGCCCTATGTATGCAAAGAAGAAATCATTTACTGATATATGAAATTTTGCTGCCCAAATGTGAGCGCCTGAAATTTTAAATAATGTGTGATATATATTATACAGTCATTTGAAATTTATTTCAAATTGCTGAAATCTGTATGAAGTTTTTAAATTAAAAAGTAAACAATTATTTTATTATAGCATATAATTCTAGAATGCTCACTTAAGAATGCTCACTTAATGCTCACTTTTAGAATGCTCATCATTAAATAATTTTCCAGTGCTAGAATAATTAGAGAAAGTTATTCAAAAACTGATTTCTGAAAGCAGTGTAGTGTATGTTTTGTATATGCAAGATTTTACTTATTAAAAGTCTTCTGTATATCCTCTGTGAGAACTTAATTCAATTTTTAGAAAATTTAATCATTCTTAAATAATTAAAAGCCTACTTATTGGAAGGAAATATTGTAATCAAAGTTTTGTTCATAAATTTTAAGAGTTGTTTTGATATTTTAAAAGTTTTGATTAGAAATTGAAATATGAATCATTGATTAAAATATTAATATATATGCTTACGCCTATAAGAAATAGTGATATATTTTTATAAACTTCTAATGAGCATGATTCAAAATGTGTGTTTTTTCCCCTTTATTTAGGTCCCAGCCCTATGTATGCAAAGAAGAAATCATTTACTGATATATGAAATTTTGCTGCCCAAATGTGAGCGCCTGAAATTTTAAATAATGTATCAATTTAAATAATGTGTGATATATATTATACAGTCATTTGAAATTTATTTCAAATTGCTGAATTCTGTATGAAGTTTTTAAATTAAAAAGTAAACAATTATTTTATTATAGCATATAATTCTAGAATGCTCACTTAATGCTCACTTTTAGAATGCTCATCATTAAATAATTTTCCAGTGCTAGAATAATTAGAGAAAGTTATTCAAAAACTGATTTCTGAAAGCAGTGTAGTGTATGTTTTGTATATGCAAGATTTTACTTATTAAAAGTCTTGTGTATATCCTCTGTGAGAACTTAATTCAATTTTTAGACAATTTAATCATTCTTAAATAATTAAAAGCCTACTTATTGGAAGGAAATATTGTAATCAAAGTTTTGTTCATAAATTTTAAGAGTTGTTTTGATATTTTAAAAGTTTTGATTAGAAATTGAAATATGAATCATTGATTAAAATATTAATATATATGCTTACGCCTATAAGATATAGTGATATATTTTTATAAACTTCTAATGAGCATGATTCAAAATGTGTGTTTTTTTCCCTTTATTTAGGTCCCAGCCCTATGTATGCAAAGAAGAAATCATTTACTGATATATGAAATTTTGCTGCCCAAATGTGAGCGCCTGAAATTTTAAATAATGTATCAATTTAAATAATGTGTGATATATATTATACAGTCATTTGAAATTTATTTCAAATTGCTGAATTCTGTATGAAGTTTTTAAATTAAAAAGTAAACAATTATTTTATTATAGCATATAATTCTAGAATGCTCCCTTAATGCTCACTTTTAGAATGCTCATCATTAAATAATTTTCCAGTGCTAGAATAATTAGAGAAAGATATTCAAAAACTGATTTCTGAAAGCAGTGTAGTGTATGTTTTGTATATGCAAGATTTTACTTATTAAAAGTCTTGTGTATATCCTCGGTGAGAACTTAATTCAATTTTTAGAAAATTTAATCATTCTTAAATAATTAAAAGCCTACTTATTGGAAGGAAATATTGTAATCAAAGTTTTGTTTATAAATTTTAAGAGTTGTTTGATATTTTAAAATTTTGATTAGAAATTGAAATATGAATCATTGATTAAAATATTAATATATATGCTTACGCCTATAAGAAATAGTGATATATTTTTATAAACTTCTAATGAGCATGATTCAAAATGTGTGTTTTTTTCCCTTTATTTAGGTCCCAGCCCTATGTATGCAAAGAAGAAATCATTTACTGATATATGAAATTTTGCTGCCCAAATGTGAGCGCCTGAAATTTAAAATAATGTGTGATATATATTATACAGTCATTTGAAATTTATTTCAAATTGCTGAATTCTATATGAAGTTTTTAAATTAAAAAGTAAACAATTATTTTATTATAGCATATAATTCTAGAATGCTCACTTAATGCTCACTTTTAGAATGCTCATCATTAAATAATTTTCCAGTGCTAGAATAATTAGAGAAAGTTATTCAAAAACTGATTTCTGAAAGCAGTGTAGTGTATGTTTTGTATATGCAAGATTTTACTTATTAAAAGTCTTGTGTATATCCTCTGTGAGAACTTAATTCAATTTTTAGAAAATTTAATCATTCTTAAATAATTAAAAGCCTACTTATTGGAAGGAAATATTGTAATCAAAGTTTTGTTTATAAATTTTAAGAGTTGTTTTGATATTTTAAAAGTTTTGATTAGAAATTGAAATATGAATCATTGATTAAAATATTAATATATATGCTTACGCCTATAAGAAATAGTGATATATTTTTATAAACTTCTAATGAGCATGATTCAAAATGTGTGTTTTTTTCCCTTTATTTAGGTCCCAGCCCTATGTATGCAAAGAAGAAATCATTTACTGATATATGAAATTTTGCTGCCCAAATGTGAGCGCCTGAAATTTTAAATAATGTGTGATATATATTATACAGTCATTTGAAATTTATTTCAAATTGCTGAAATCTGTATGAAGTTTTTAAATTAAAAAGTAAACAATTATTTTATTATAGCATATAATTCTAGAATGCTCACTTAAGAATGCTCACTTAATGCTCACTTTTAGAATGCTCATCATTAAATAATTTTCCAGTGCTAGAATAATTAGAGAAAGTTATTCAAAAACTGATTTCTGAAAGCAGTGTAGTGTATGTTTTGTATATGCAAGATTTTACTTATTAAAAGTCTTCTGTATATCCTCTGTGAGAACTTAATTCAATTTTTAGAAAATTTAATCATTCTTAAATAATTAAAAGCCTACTTATTGGAAGGAAATATTGTAATCAAAGTTTTGTTCATAAATTTTAAGAGTTGTTTTGATATTTTAAAAGTTTTGATTAGAAATTGAAATATGAATCATTGATTAAAATATTAATATATATGCTTACGCCTATAAGAAATAGTGATATATTTTTATAAACTTCTAATGAGCATGATTCAAAATGTGTGTTTTTTCCCCTTTATTTAGGTCCCAGCCCTATGTATGCAAAGAAGAAATCATTTACTGATATATGAAATTTTGCTGCCCAAATGTGAGCGCCTGAAATTTTAAATAATGTATCAATTTAAATAATGTGTGATATATATTATACAGTCATTTGAAATTTATTTCAAATTGCTGAATTCTGTATGAAGTTTTTAAATTAAAAAGTAAACAATTATTTTATTATAGCATATAATTCTAGAATGCTCACTTAATGCTCACTTTTAGAATGCTCATCATTAAATAATTTTCCAGTGCTAGAATAATTAGAGAAAGTTATTCAAAAACTGATTTCTGAAAGCAGTGTAGTGTATGTTTTGTATATGCAAGATTTTACTTTTTAAAAGTCTTGTGTATATCCTCTGTGAGAACTTAATTCAATTTTTAGACAATTTAATCATTCTTAAATAATTAAAAGCCTACTTATTGGAAGGAAATATTGTAATCAAAGTTTTGTTCATAAATTTTAAGAGTTGTTTTGATATTTTAAAAGTTTTGATTAGAAATTGAAATATGAATCATTGATTAAAATATTAATATATATGCTTACGCCTATAAGATATAGTGATATATTTTTATAAACTTCTAATGAGCATGATTCAAAATGTGTGTTTTTTTCCCTTTATTTAGGTCCCAGCCCTATGTATGCAAAGAAGAAATCATTTACTGATATATGAAATTTTGCTGCCCAAATGTGAGCGCCTGAAATTTTAAATAATGTATCAATTTAAATAATGTGTGATATATATTATACAGTCATTTGAAATTTATTTCAAATTGCTGAATTCTGTATGAAGTTTTTAAATTAAAAAGTAAACAATTATTTTATTATAGCATATAATTCTAGAATGCTCCCTTAATGCTCACTTTTAGAATGCTCATCATTAAATAATTTTCCAGTGCTAGAATAATTAGAGAAAGATATTCAAAAACTGATTTCTGAAAGCAGTGTAGTGTATGTTTTGTATATGCAAGATTTTACTTATTAAAAGTCTTGTGTATATCCTCGGTGAGAACTTAATTCAATTTTTAGAAAATTTAATCATTCTTAAATAATTAAAAGCCTACTTATTGGAAGGAAATATTGTAATCAAAGTTTTGTTTATAAATTTTAAGAGTTGTTTGATATTTTAAAATTTTGATTAGAAATTGAAATATGAATCATTGATTAAAATATTAATATATATGCTTACGCCTATAAGAAATAGTGATATATTTTTATAAACTTCTAATGAGCATGATTCAAAATGTGTGTTTTTTTCCCTTTATTTAGGTCCCAGCCCTATGTATGCAAAGAAGAAATCATTTACTGATATATGAAATTTTGCTGCCCAAATGTGAGCGCCTGAAATTTAAAATAATGTGTGATATATATTATACAGTCATTTGAAATTTATTTCTAATTGCTGAATTCTGTATGAAGTTTTTAAATTAAAAAGTAAACAATTATTTTATTATAGCATATAATTCTAGAATGCTCACTTAAGAATGCTCACTTAATGCTCACTTTTAGAATGCTCATCATTAAATAATTTTCCAGTGCTAGAATAATTAGAGAAAGTTATTCAAAAACTGATTTCTGAAAGCAGTGTAGTGTATGTTTTGTATATGCAAGATTTTACTTATTAAAAGTCTTCTGTATATCCTCTGTGAGAACTTAATTCAATTTTTAGAAAATTTAATCATTCTTAAATAATTAAAAGCCTACTTATTGGAAGGAAATATTGTAATCAAAGTTTTGTTCATAAATTTTAAGAGTTGTTTTGATATTTTAAAAGTTTTGATTAGAAATTGAAATATGAATCATTGTTAAAAATATTAATATATATGCTTACGCCTATAAGAAATAGTGATATATTTTTATAAACTTCTAATGAGCATTATTCAAAATGTGTGTTTTTTCCTTTTATTTAGGTCCCAGCCCTATGTATGCAAAGAAGAAATCATTTACTGATATATGAAATTTTGCTGCCCAAATGTGAGCGCCTGAAATTTTAAATAATGTATCAATTTAAATAATGTGTGATATATATTATACAGTCATTTGAAATTTATTTCAAATTGCTGAATTCTGTATGAAGTTTTTAAATTAAAAAGTAAACAATTATTTTATTATAGCATATAATTCTAGAATGCTCCCTTAATGCTCACTTTTAGAATGCTCATCATTAAATAATTTTCCAGTGCTAGAATAATTAGAAAAAGATATTCAAAAACTGATTTCTGAAAGCAGTGTAGTGTATGTTTTGTATATGCAAGATTTTACTTATTAAAAGTCTTGTGTATATCCTCGGTGAGAACTTAATTCAATTTTTAGAAAATTTAATCATTCTTAAATAATTAAAAGCCTACTTATTGGAAGGAAATATTGTAATCAAAGTTTTGTTCATAAATTTTAAGAGTTGTTTTGATATTTTAAAAGTTTTGATTAGAAATTGAAATATGAATCATTGATTAAAATATTAATATATATGCTTACGCCTATAAGAAATAGTGATATATTTTTATAAACTTCTAATGAGCATGATTCAAAATGTGTGTTTTTTTCCCTTTATTTAGGTCCCAGCCCTATGTATGCAAAGAAGAAATCATTTACTGATATATGAAATTTTGCTGCCCAAATGTGAGCGCCTGAAATTTTAAATAATGTATCAATTTAAATAATGTGTGATATATATTATACAGTCATTTGAAATTTATTTCAAATTGCTGAATTCTGTATGAAGTTTTTAAATTAAAAAGTAAACAATTATTTTATTATAGCATATAATTCTAGAATGCTCCCTTAATGCTCACTTTTAGAATGCTCATCATTAAATAATTTTTCAGTGCTAGAATAATTAGAGAAAGATATTCAAAAACTGATTTCTGAAAGCAGTGTAGTGTATGTTTTGTATATGCAAGATTTTACTTATTAAAAGTCTTGTGTATATCCTCGGTGAGAACTTAATTCAATTTTTAGAAAATTTAATCATTCTTAAATAATTAAAAGCCTACTTATTGGAAGGAAATATTGTAATCAAAGTTTTGTTTATAAATTTTAAGAGTTGTTTGATATTTTAAAATTTTGATTAGAAATTGAAATATGAATCATTGATTAAAATATTAATATATATGCTTACGCCTATAAGAAATAGTGATATATTTTTATAAACTTTTAATGAGCATGATTCAAAATGTGTGTTTTTTTCCCTTTATTTAGGTCCCAGCCCTATGTATGCAAAGAAGAAATCATTTACTGATATATGAAATTTTGCTGCCCAAATGTGAGCGCCTGAAATTTTAAATAATGTGTGATATATATTATACAGTCATTTGAAATTTATTTCAAATTGCTGAATTCTGTATGAAGTTTTTAAATTAAAAAGTAAACAATTATTTTATTATAGCATATAATTCTAGAATGCTCACTTAATGCTCACTTTTAGAATGCTCATTATTAAATAATTTTCCAGTGCTAGAATAATTAGAGAAAGTTATTCAAAAACTGATTTCTGAAAGCAGTGTAGTGTATGTTTTGTATATGCAAGATTTTACTTATTAAAAGTCTTGTGTATATCCTCTGTGAGAACTTAATTCAATTTTTAGAAAATTTAATCATTCTTAAATAATTAAAAGCCTACTTATTGGAAGGAAATATTGTAATCAAAGTTTTGTTCATAAATTTTAAGAGTTGTTTTGATATTTTAAAAGTTTTGATTAGAAATTGAAATATGAATCATTGATTAAAATATTAATATATATGCTTACGCCTATAAGAAATAGTGATATATTTTTATAAACTTCTAATGAGCATGATTCAAAATGTGTGTTTTTTTCCCTTTATTTAGGTCCCAGACCTATGTATGCAAAGAAGAAATCATTTACTGATATATGAAATTTTGCTGCCCAAATGTGAGCGCCTGAAATTTTAAATAATGTATCAATTTAAATAATGTGTGATATATATTATACAGTCATTTGAAATTTATTTCAAATTGCTGAATTCTGTATGAAATTTTTTAAATTAAAAAGTAAACAATTATTTTATTATAGCATATAATTCTAGAATGCTCACTTAAGAATGCTCACTTAATGCTCACTTTTAGAATGCTCATCATTAAATAATTTTCCAGTGCTAGAATAATTAGAGAAAGTTATTCAAAAACTGATTTCTGAAAGCAGTGTAGTGTATGTTTTGTATATGCAAGATTTTACTTATTAAAAGTCTTGTGTATATCCTCTGTGAGAACTTAATTCAATTTTTAGAAAATTTAATCATTCTTAAATAATTAAAAGCCTACTTATTGGAAGGAAATATTGTAATCAAAGTTTTGTTTATAAATTTTAAGAGTTGTTTGATATTTTAAAATTTTGATTAGAAATTGAAATATGAATCATTGATAAAAATATTAATATATATGCTTACGCCTATAAGAAATAGTGATATATTTTTATAAACTTCTAATGAGCATGATTCAAAATGTGTGTTTTTTTCCCTTTATTTAGGTCCCAGCCCTATGTATGCAAAGAAGAAATCATTTACTGATATATGAAATTTTGCTGCCCAAATGTGAGCGCCTGAAATTTTAAATAATGTGTGATATATATTATACAGTCATTTGAAATTTATTTCAAATTGCTAAATTCTGTATGAAGTTTTTAAATTAAAAAGTAAACAATTATTTTATTATAGCATATAATTCTAGAATGCTCACTTAATGCTCACTTTTAGAATGCTCATCATTAAATAATTTTCCAGTGCTAGAATAATTAGAGAAAGTTATTCAAAAACTGATTTCTGAAAGCAGTGTAGTGTATGTTTTGTATATGCAAGATTTTACTTATTAAAAGTCTTGTGTATATCCTCTCTGAGAACTTAATTCAATTTTTAGAAAATTTAATCATTCTTAAATAATTAAAAGCCTACTTATTGGAAGGAAATATTGTAATCAAAGTTTTGTTTATAAATTTTAAGAGTTGTTTTGATATTTTAAAAGTTTTGATTAGAAATTGAAATATGAATCATTGATTAAAATATTAATATATATGCTTACGCCTATAAGAAATAGTGATATATTTTTATAAACTTCTAATGAGCATGATTCAAAATGTGTGTTTTTTTCCCTTTATTTAGGTCCCAGCCCTATGTATGCAAAGAAGAAATCATTTACTGATATATGAAATTTTGCTGCCCAAATGTGAGCGCCTGAAATTTAAAATAATGTGTGATATATATTATACAGTCATTTGAAATTTATTTCTAATTGCTGAATTCTGTATGAAGTTTTTAAATTAAAAAGTAAACAATTATTTTATTATAGCATATAATTCTAGAATGCTCACTTAAGAATGCTCACTTAATGCTCACTTTTAGAATGCTCATCATTAAATAATTTTCCAGTGCTAGAATAATTAGAGAAAGTTATTCAAAAACTGATTTCTGAAAGCAGTGTAGTGTATGTTTTGTATATGCAAGATTTTACTTATTAAAAGTCTTCTGTATATCCTCTGTGAGAACTTAATTCAATTTTTAGAAAATTTAATCATTCTTAAATAATTAAAAGCCTACTTATTGGAAGGAAATATTGTAATCAAAGTTTTGTTCATAAATTTTAAGAGTTGTTTTGATATTTTAAAAGTTTTGATTAGAAATTGAAATATGAATCATTGATTAAAATATTAATATATATGCTTACGCCTATAAGAAATAGTGATATATTTTTATAAACTTCTAATGAGCATGATTCAAAATGTGTGTTTTTTTCCCTTTATTTAGGTCCCAGCCCTATGTATGCAAAGAAGAAATCATTTACTGATATATGAAATTTTGCTGCCCAAATGTGAGCGCCTGAAATTTTAAATAATGTATCAATTTAAATAATGTGTGATATATATTATACAGTCATTTGAAATTTATTTCAAATTGCTGAATTCTGTATGAAATTTTTTAAATTAAAAAGTAAACAATTATTTTATTATAGCATATAATTCTAGAATGCTCACTTAAGAATGCTCACTTAATGCTCACTTTTAGAATGCTCATCATTAAATAATTTTCCAGTGCTAGAATAATTAGAGAAAGTTATTCAAAAACTGATTTCTGAAAGCAGTGTAGTGTATGTTTTGTATATGCAAGATTTTACTTATTAAAAGTCTTGTGTATATCCTCTGTGAGAACTTAATTCAATTTTTAGAAAATTTAATCATTCTTAAATAATTAAAAGCCTACTTATTGGAAGGAAATATTGTAATCAAAGTTTTGTTTATAAATTTTAAGAGTTGTTTGATATTTTAAAATTTTGATTAGAAATTGAAATATGAATCATTGATTAAAATATTAATATATATGCTTACGCCTATAAGAAATAGTGATATATTTTTATAAACTTCTAATGAGCATGATTCAAAATGTGTGTTTTTTTCCCTTTATTTAGGTCCCAGCCCTATGTATGCAAAGAAGAAATCATTTACTGATATATGAAATTTTGCTGCCCAAATGTGAGCGCCTGAAATTTTAAATAATGTGTGATATATATTATACAGTCATTTGAAATTTATTTCAAATTGCTAAATTCTGTATGAAGTTTTTAAATTAAAAAGTAAACAATTATTTTATTATAGCATATAATTCTAGAATGCTCACTTAATGCTCACTTTTAGAATGCTCATCATTAAATAATTTTCCAGTGCTAGAATAATTAGAGAAAGTTATTCAAAAACTGATTTCTGAAAGCAGTGTAGTGTATGTTTTGTATATGCAAGATTTTACTTATTAAAAGTCTTGTGTATATCCTCTCTGAGAACTTAATTCAATTTTTAGAAAATTTAATCATTCTTAAATAATTAAAAGCCTACTTATTGGAAGGAAATATTGTAATCAAAGTTTTGTTTATAAATTTTAAGAGTTGTTTTGATATTTTAAAAGTTTTGATTAGAAATTGAAATATGAATCATTGATTAAAATATTAATATATATGCTTACGCCTATAAGAAATAGTGATATATTTTTATAAACTTCTAATGAGCATGATTCAAAATGTGTGTTTTTTTCCCTTTATTTAGGTCCCAGCCCTATGTATGCAAAGAAGAAATCATTTACTGATATATGAAATTTTGCTGCCCAAATGTGAGCGCCTGAAATTTTAAATAATGTGTGATATATATTATACAGTCATTTGAAATTTATTTCAAATTGCTGAAATCTGTATGAAGTTTTTAAATTAAAAAGTAAACAATTATTTTATTATAGCATATAATTCTAGAATGCTCACTTAAGAATGCTCACTTAATGCTCACTTTCAGAATGCTCATCATTAAATAATTTTCCAGTGCTAGAATAATTAGAGAAAGTTATTCAAAAACTGATTTCTGAAAGCAGTGTAGTGTATGTTTTGTATATGCAAGATTTTACTTATTAAAAGTCTTGTGTATATCCTCTGTGAGAACTTAATTCAATTTTTAGAAAATTTAATCATTCTTAAATAATTAAAAGCCTACTTATTGGAAGGAAATATTGTAATCAAAGTTTTGTTCATAAATTTTAAGAGTTGTTTTGATATTTTAAAAGTTTTGATTAGATATTGAAATATGAATCATTGATTAAAATATTAATATATATGCTTACGCCTATAAGAAATAGTGATATATTTTTATAAACTTCTAATGGGCATGATTCAAAATGTGTGTTTTTTTCCCTTTATTTAGGTCCCAGCCCTATGTATGCAAAGAAGAAATCATTTACTGATATATGAAATTTTGCTGCCCAAATGTGAGCGCCTGAAATTTTAAATAATGTATCAATTTAAATAATGTGTGATATATATTATACAGTCATTTGAAATTTATTTCAAATTGCTGAATTCTGTATGAAGTTTTTAAATTAAAAAGTAAACAATTATTTTATTATAGCATATAATTCTAGAATGCTCATTTAATGCTCACTTTTAGAATGCTCATCATTAAATAATTTTCCAGTGCTAGAATAATTAGAGAAAGATATTCAAAAATTGATTTCTGAAAGCAGTGTAGTGTATGTTTTGTATATGCAAGATTTTACTTATTAAAAGTCTTGTGTATATCCTCGGTGAGAACTTAATTCAATTCTTAGAAAATTTAATCATTCTTAAATAATTAAAAGCCTACTTATTGGAAGGAAATATTGTAATCAAAGTTTTGTTTATAAATTTTAAGAGTTGTTTGATATTTTAAAATTTTGATTAGAAATTGAAATATGAATCATTGATTAAAATATTAATATATATGCTTACGCCTATAAGAAATAGTGATATATTTTTATAAACTTCTAATGAGCATGATTCAAAATGTGTGTTTTTTCCCTTTATTTAGGTCCCAGCCCTATGTATGCAAAGAAGAAATCATTTACTGATATATGAAATTTTGCTGCCCAAATGTGAGCGCCTGAAATTTTAAATAATGTGTGATATATATTATACAGTCATTTGAAATTTATTTCAAATTGCTGAATTCTGTATGAAGTTTTTAAATTAAAAAGTAAACAATTATTTTATTATAGCATATAATTCTAGAATGCTCACTTAATGCTCACTTTTAGAATGCTCATCATTAAATAATTTTCCAGTGCTAGAATAATTAGAGAAAGTTATTCAAAAACTGATTTCTGAAAGCAGTGTAGTGTATGTTTTGTATATGCAAGATTTTACTTATTAAAAGTCTTGTGTATATCCTCTGTGAGAACTTAATTCAATTTTTAGAAAATTTAATCATTCTTAAATAATTAAAAGCCTACTTATTGGAAGGAAATATTGTAATCAAAGTTTTGTTCATAAATTTTAAGAGTTGTTTTGATATTTTAAAAGTTTTGATTAGAAATTGAAATATGAATCATTGATTAAAATATTAATATATATGCTTACGCCTATAAGAAATAGTGATATATTTTTATAAACTTCTAATGAGCATGATTCAAAATGTGTGTTTTTTTCCCTTTATTTAGGTCCCAGCCCTATGTATGCAAAGAAGAAATCATTTACTGATATATGAAATTTTGCTGCCCAAATGTGAGCGCCTGAAATTTTAAATAATGTATCAATTTAAATAATGTGTGATATATATTATACAGTCATTTGAAATTTATTTCAAATTGCTGAATTCAGTATGAAGTTTTTAAATTAAAAAGTAAACAATTATTTTATTATAGCATATAATTCTAGAATGCTCACTTAATGCTCACTTTTAGAATGCTCATCATTAAATAATTTTCCAGTGCTAGAATAATTAGAGAAAGTTATTCAAAAACTGATTTCTGAAAGCAGTGTAGTGTATGTTTTGTATATGCAAGATTTTACTTATTAAAAGTCTTGTGTATATCCTCTGTGAGAACTTAATTCAATTTTTAGAAAATTTAATCATTCTTAAATAATTAAAAGCCTACTTATTGGAAGGAAATATTGTAATCAAAGTTTTGTTTATAAATTTTAAGAGTTGTTTGATATTTTAAAATTTTGATTAGAAATTGAAATATGAATCATTGATTAAAATATTAATGTATATGCTTACGCCTATAAGAAATAGTGATATATTTTTATAAACTTCTAATGAGCATGATTCAAAATGTGTGTTTTTTTCCCTTTATTTAGGTCCCAGCCCTATGTATGCAAAGAAGAAATCATTTACTGATATATGAAATTTTGCTGCCCAAATGTGAGCGCCTGAAATTTTAAATAATGTGTGATATATATTATACAGTCATTTGAAATTTATTTCAAACTGCTGAATTCTGTATGAAGTTTTTAAATTAAAAAGTAAACAATTATTTTATTATAGCATATAATTCTAGAATGCTCAGTTAATGCTCACTTTTAGAATGCTCATCATTAAATAATTTTCCAGTGCTAGAATAATTAGAGAAAGATATTCAAAAACTGATTTCTGAAAGCAGTGTAGTGTATGTTTTGTGTATGCAAGATTTTACTTATTAAAAGTCTTGTGTATATCCTCTGTGAGAACTTAATTCAATTTTTAGAAAATTTAATCATTCTTAAATAATTAAAAGCCTACTTATTGGAAGGAAATATTGTAATCAAAGTTTTGTTTATAAATTTTAAGAGTTGTTTGATATTTTAAAATTTTGATTAGAAATTGAAATATGAATCATTGATTAAAATATTAATATATATGCTTACGCCTATAAGAAATAGTGATATATTTTTATAAACTTCTAATGAGCATGATTCAAAATGTGTGTTTTTTTCCCTTTATTTAGGTCCCTGCCCTATGTATGCAAAGAAGAAATCATTTACTGATATATGAAATTTTGCTGCCCAAATGTGAGCGCCTGAAATTTTAAATAATGTATCAATTTAAATAATGTGTGATATATATTATACAGTCATTTGAAATTTATTTCAAATTGCTGAATTCTGTATGAAGTTTTTAAATTAAAAAGTAAACAATTATTTTATTATAGCATATAATTCTAGAATGCTCCCTTAATGCTCACTTTTAGAATGCTCATCATTAAATAATTTTCCAGTGCTAGAATAATTAGAGAAAGATATTCAAAAACTGATTTCTGAAAGCAGTGTAGTGTATGTTTTGTATATGCAAGATTTTACTTATTAAAAGTCTTGTGTATATCCTCGGTGAGAACTTAATTCAATTTTTAGAAAATTTAATCATTCTTAAATAATTAAAAGCCTACTTATTTGAAGGAAATATTGTAATCAAAGTTTTGTTTATAAATTTTAAGAGTTGTTTGATATTTTAAAATTTTGATTAGAAATTGAAATATGAATCATTGATTAAAATATTAATATATATGCTTACGCCTATAAGAAATAGTGATATATTTTTATAAACTTCTAATGAGCATGATTGAAAATGTGTGTTTTTTTCCCTTTATTTAGGTCCCAGCCCTATGTATGCAAAGAAGAAATCATTTACTGATATATGAAATTTTGCTGCCCAAATGTGAGCGCCTGAAATTTTAAATAATGTGTGATATATATTATACAGTCATTTGAAATTTATTTCAAATTGCTGAAATCTGTATGAAGTTTTTAAATTAAAAAGTAAACAATTATTTTATTATAGCATATAATTCTAGAATGCTCACTTAAGAATGCTCACTTAATGCTCACTTTTAGAATGCTCATCATTAAATAATTTTCCAGTGCTAGAATAATTAGAGAAAGTTATTCAAAAACTGATTTCTGAAAGCAGTGTAGTGTATGTTTTGTATATGCAAGATTTTACTTATTAAAAGTCTTGTGTATATCCTCGGTGAGAACTTAATTCAATTTTTAGAAAATTTAATCATTCTTAAATAATTAAAAGCCTACTTATTGGAAGGAAATATTGTAATCAAAGTTTTGTTTATAAATTTTAAGAGTTGTTTGATATTTTAAAATTTTGATTAGAAATTGAAATATGAATCATTGATTAAAATATTAATATATATGCTTACGCCTATAAGAAATAGTGATATATTTTTATAAACTTCTAATGAGCATGATTCAAAATGTGTGTTTTTTTCCCTTTATTTAGGTCCCAGCCCTATGTATGCAAAGAAGAAATCATTTACTGATATATGAAATTTTGCTGCCCAAATGTGAGCGCCTGAAATTTTAAATAATGTCTGATATATATTATACAGTCATTTGAAATTTATTTCAAATTGCTAAATTCTGTATGAAGTTTTTAAATTAAAAAGTAAACAATTATTTTATTATAGCATATAATTCTAGAATGCTCACTTAATGCTCACTTTTAGAATGCTCATCATTAAATAATTTTCCAGTGCTAGAATAATTAGAGAAAGTTATTGAAAAACTGATTTCTGAAAGCAGTGTAGTGTATGTTTTGTATATGCAAGATTTTACTTATTAAAAGTCTTGTGTATATCCTCTGTGAGAACTTAATTCAATTTTTAGAAAATTTAATCATTCTTAAATAATTAAAAGCCTACTTATTGGAAGGAAATATTGTAATCAAAGTTTTGTTTATAAATTTTAAGAGTTGTTTGATATTTTAAAATTTTGATTAGAAATTGAAATATGAATCATTGATTAAAATATTAATATATATGCTTACGCCTATAAGAAATAGTGATATATTTTTATAAACTTCTAATGAGCATGATTCAAAATGTGTGTTTTTTTCCCTTTATTTAGGTCCCAGCCCTATGTATGCAAAGAAGAAATCATTTACTGATATATGAAATTTTGCTGCCCAAATGTGAGCGCCTGAAATTTTAAATAATGTGTGATATATATTATACAGTCATTTGAAATTTATTTCAAACTGCTGAATTCTGTATGAAGTTTTTAAATTAAAAAGTAAACAATTATTTTATTATAGCATATAATTCTAGAATGCTCAGTTAATGCTCACTTTTAGAATGCTCATCATTAAATAATTTTCCAGTGCTAGAATAATTAGAGAAAGATATTCAAAAACTGATTTCTGAAAGCAGTGTAGTGTATGTTTTGTATATGCAAGATTTTACTTATTAAAAGTCTTGTGTATATCCTCTGTGAGAACTTAATTCAATTTTTAGAAAATTTAATCATTCTTAAATAATTAAAAGCCTACTTATTGGAAGGAAATATTGTAATCAAAGTTTTGTTTATAAATTTTAAGAGTTGTTTGATATTTTAAAATTTTGATTAGACATTGAAATATGAATCATTGATTAAAATATTAATATATATGCTTACGCCTATAAGAAATAGTGATATATTTTTATAAACTTCTAATGAGCATGATTCAAAATGTGTGTTTTTTTCCCTTTATTTAGGTCCCAGCCCTATGTATGCAAAGAAGAAATCATTTACTGATATATGAAATTTTGCTGCCCAAATGTGAGCGCCTGAAATTTTAAATAATGTATCAATTTAAATAATGTATCAATTTAAATAATGTGTGATATATATTATACAGTCATTTGAAATTTATTTCAAATTGCTGAATTCTGTATGAAGTTTTTAAATTAAAAAGTAAACAATTATTTTATTATAGCATATAATTCTAGAATGCTCCCTTAATGCTCACTTTTAGAATGCTCATCATTAAATAATTTTCCAGTGCTAGAATAATTAGAGAAAGATATTCAAAAACTGATTTCTGAAAGCAGTGTAGTGTATGTTTTGTATATGCAAGATTTTACTTATTAAAAGTCTTGTGTTATTCCTCGGTGAGAACTTAATTCAATTTTTAGAAAATTTAATCATTCTTAAATAATTAAAAGCCTACTTATTGGAAGGAAATATTGTAATCAAAGTTTTGTTTATAAATTTTAAGAGTTGTTTGATATTTTAAAATTTTGATTAGAAATTAAAATATGAATCATTGATTAAAATATTAATATATATGCTTACGCCTATAAGAAATAGTGATATATTTTTATAAACTTCTAATGAGCATGATTGAAAATGTGTGTTTTTTTCCCTTTATTTAGGTCCCAGCCCTATGTATGCAAAGAAGAAATCATTTACTGATATATGAAATTTTGCTGCCCAAATGTGAGCGCCTGAAATTTTAAATAATGTGTGATATATATTATACAGTCATTTGAAATTTATTTCAAATTGCTGAAATCTGTATGAAGTTTTTAAATTAAAAAGTAAACAATTATTTTATTATAGCATATAATTCTAGAATGCTCACTTAAGAATGCTCACTTAATGCTCACTTTTAGAATGCTCATCATTAAATAATTTTCCAGTGCTAGAATAATTAGGGAAAGTTATTCAAAAACTGATTTCTGAAAGCAGTGTAGTGTATGTTTTGTATATGCAAGATTTTACTTATTAAAAGTCTTGTGTATATCCTCGGTGAGAACTTAATTCAATTTTTAGAAAATTTAATCATTCTTAAATAATTAAAAGCCTACTTATTGGAAGGAAATATTGTAATCAAAGTTTTGTTTATAAATTTTAAGAGTTGTTTGATATTTTAAAATTTTGATTAGAAATTGAAATATGAATCATTGATTAAAATATTAATATATATGCTTACGCCTATAAGAAATAGTGATATATTTTTATAAACTTCTAATGAGCATGATTCAAAATGTGTGTTTTTTTCCCTTTATTTAGGTCCCAGCCCTATGTATGCAAAGAAGAAATCATTTACTGATATATGAAATTTTGCTGCCCAAATGTGAGCGCCTGAAATTTTAAATAATGTCTGATATATATTATACAGTCATTTGAAATTTATTTCAAATTGCTAAATTCTGTATGAAGTTTTTAAATTAAAAAGTAAACAATTATTTTATTATAGCATATAATTCTAGAATGCTCACTTAATGCTCACTTTTAGAATGCTCATCATTAAATAATTTTCCAGTGCTAGAATAATTAGAGAAAGTTATTGAAAAACTGATTTCTGAAAGCAGTGTAGTGTATGTTTTGTATATGCAAGATTTTACTTATTAAAAGTCTTGTGTATATCCTCTGTGAGAACTTAATTCAATTTTTAGAAAATTTAATCATTCTTAAATAATTAAAAGCCTACTTATTGGAAGGAAATATTGTAATCAAAGTTTTGTTTATAAATTTTAAGAGTTGTTTTGATATTTTAAAAGTTTTGATTAGAAATTGAAATATGAATCATTGATTAAAATAACTATATATATGCTTACGCCTATAAGAAATAGTGATATATTTTTATAAACTTCTAATGAGCATGATTCAAAATGTGTGTTTTTTTCCCTTTATTTAGGTCCCAGCCCTATGTATGCAAAGAAGAAATCATGCCCAAATGTGAGCGCCTGAAATTTTAAATAATGTATCAATTTAAATAATGTGTAATATATTATACAGTCATTTGAAATTTATTTCAAATTGCTGAATTCTGTATGAAGTTTTTAAATTAAAAAGTAAACAATTATTTTATTATAGCATATAATTCTAGAATGCTCCCTTAATGCTCACTTTTAGAATGCTCATCATTAAATAATTTTCCAGTGCTAGAATAATTAGAGAAAGATATTCAAAAACTGATTTCTGAAAGCAGTGTAGTGTATGTTTTGTATATGCAAGATTTTACTTATTAAAAGTCTTGTGTATATCCTCGGTTAGAACTTAATTCAATTTTTAGAAAATTTAATCATTCTTAAATAATTAAAAGCCTACTTATTTGAAGGAAATATTGTAATCAAAGTTTTGTTTATAAATTTTAAGAGTTGTTTGATATTTTAAAATTTTGATTAGAAATTGAAATATGAATCATTGATTAAAATATTAATATATATGCTTACGCCTATAAGAAATAGTGATATATTTTTATAAACTTCTAATGAGCATGATTGAAAATGTGTGTTTTTTTCCCTTTATTTAGGTCCCAGCCCTATGTATGCAAAGAAGAAATCATTTACTGATATATGAAATTTTGCTGCCCAAATGTGAGCGCCTGAAATTTTAAATAATGTGTGATATATATTATACAGTCATTTGAAATTTATTTCAAATTGCTGAAATCTGTATGAAGTTTTTAAATTAAAAAGTAAACAATTATTTTATTATAGCATATAATTCTAGAATGCTCACTTAAGAATGCTCACTTAATGCTCACTTTTAGAATGCTCATCATTAAATAATTTTCCAGTGCTAGAATAATTAGAGAAAGTTATTCAAAAACTGATTTCTGAAAGCAGTGTAGTGTATGTTTTGTATATGCAAGATTTTACTTATTAAAAGTCTTGTGTATATCCTCGGTGAGAACTTAATTCAATTTTTAGAAAATTTAATCATTCTTAAATAATTAAAAGCCTACTTATTGGAAGGAAATATTGTAATCAAAGTTTTGTTTATAAATTTTAAGAGTTGTTTGATATTTTAAAATTTTGATTAGAAATTGAAATATGAATCATTGATTAAAATATTAATATATATGCTTACGCCTATAAGAAATAGTGATATATTTTTATAAACTTCTAATGAGCATGATTCAAAATGTGTGTTTTTTTCCCTTTATTTAGGTCCCAGCCCTATGTATGCAAAGAAGAAATCATTTACTGATATATGAAATTTTGCTGCCCAAATGTGAGCGCCTCAAATTTTAAATAATGTCTGATATATATTATACAGTCATTTGAAATTTATTTCAAATTGCTAAATTCTGTATGAAGTTTTTAAATTAAAAAGTAAACAATTATTTTATTATAGCATATAATTCTAGAATGCTCACTTAATGCTCACTTTTAGAATGCTCATCATTAAATAATTTTCCAGTGCTAGAATAATTAGAGAAAGTTATTGAAAAACTGATTTCTGAAAGCAGTGTAGTGTATGTTTTGTATATGCAAGATTTTACTTATTAAAAGTCTTGTGTATATCCTCTGTGAGAACTTAATTCAATTTTTAGAAAATTTAATCATTCTTAAATAATTAAAAGCCTACTTATTGGAAGGAAATATTGTAATCAAAGTTTTGTTTATAAATTTTAAGAGTTGTTTTGATATTTTAAAAGTTTTGATTAGAAATTGAAATATGAATCATTGATTAAAATAACTATATATATGCTTACGCCTATAAGAAATAGTGATATATTTTTATAAACTTCTAATGAGCATGATTCAAAATGTGTGTTTTTTTCCCTTTATTTAGGTCCCAGCCCTATGTATGCAAAGAAGAAATCATGCCCAAATGTGAGCGCCTGAAATTTTAAATAATGTATCAATTTAAATAATGTGTAATATATATTATACAGTCATTTGAAATTTATTTCAAATTGCTGAATTCTGTATGAAGTTTTTAAATTAAAAAGTAAACAATTATTTTATTATAGCATATAATTCTAGAATCCTCACTTAGTGCTCACTTTTAGAATGCTCATCATTAAATAATTTTCCAGTGCTAGAATAATTAGAGAAAGTTATTCAAAAACTGATTTCTGAAAGCAGTGTAGTGTATGTTTTGTATATGCAAGATTTTACTTATTAAAAGTCTTGTGTATATCCTCTGTGAGAACTTAATTCAATTTTTAGAAAATTTAATCATTCTTAAATAACTAAAAGCCTACTTATTGGAAGGAAATATTGTAATCAAAGTTTTGTTTATAAATTTTAAGAGTTGTTTTGATATTTTAAAAGTTTTGATTAGAAATTGAAATATGAATCATTGATTAAAATATTAATATATATGCTTACGCCTATAAGAAATAGTGATATATTTTTATAAACTTCTAATGAGCATGATTCAAAATGTGTGTTTTTTCCCCTTTATTTAGGTCCCAGCCCTATGTATGCAAAGAAGAAATCATTTACTGATATATGAAATTTTGCTGCCCAAATGTGAGCGCCTGAAATTTTAAATAATGTATCAATTTAAATAATGTGTGATATATATTATACAGTCATTTGAAATTTATTTCAAATTGCTGAATTCTGTATGAAGTTTTTAAATTAAAAAGTAAACAATTATTTTATTATAGCATATAATTCTAGAATGCTCACTTAATGCTCACTTTTAGAATGCTCATCATTAAATAATTTTCCAGTGCTAGAATAATTAGAGAAAGTTATTCAAAAACTGATTTCTGAAAGCAGTGTAGTGTATGTTTTGTATATGCAAGATTTTACTTATTAAAAGTCTTGTGTATATCCTCTGTGAGAACTTAATTCAATTTTTAGAAAATTTAATCATTCTTAAATAATTAAAAGCCTACTTATTGGAAGGAAATATTGTAATCAAAGTTTTGTTCATAAATTTTAAGAGTTGTTTTGATATTTTAAAAGTTTTGATTAGAAATTGAAATATGAATCATTGATTAAAATATTAATATATATGCTTACGCCTATAAGAAATAGTGATATATTTTTATAAACTTCTAATGAGCATGATTCAAAATGTGTGTTTTTTTCCCTTTATTTAGGTCCCAGCCCTATGTATGCAAAGAAGAAATCATTTACTGATATATGAAATTTTGCTGGCCAAATGTGAGCGCCTGAAATTTTAAATAATGTATCAATTTAAATAATGTGTGATATATATTATACAGTCATTTGAAATTTATTTCAAATTGCTGAATTCTGTATGAAGTTTTTAAATTAAAAAGTAAACAATTATTTTATTATAGCATATAATTCTAGAATGCTCCCTTAATGCTCACTTTTAGAATGCTCATCATTAAATAATTTTCCAGTGCTAGAATAATTAGAGAAAGATATTCAAAAACTGATTTCTGAAAGCAGTGTAGTGTATGTTTTGTATATGCAAGATTTTACTTATTAAAAGTCTTGTGTATATCCTCGATGAGAACTTAATTCAATTTTTAGAAAATTTAATCATTCTTAAATAATTAAAAGCCTACTTATTGGTAGGAAATATTGTAATCAAAGTTTTGTTTATAAATTTTAAGAGTTGTTTGATATTTTAAAATTTTGATTAGAAATTGAAATATGAATCATTGATTAAAATATTAATATATATGCATACGCCTATAAGAAATAGTGATATATTTTTATAAACTTCTAATGAGCATGATTCAAAATGTGTGTTTTTTTCCCTTTATTTAGGTCCCAGCCCTATGTATGCAAAGAAGAAATCATTTACTGATATATGAAATTTTGCTGCCCAAATGTGAGCGCCTGAAATTTAAAAAAATGTGTGATATATATTATACAGTCATTTGAAATTTATTTCAAATTGCTGAATTCTGTATGAAGTTTTTAAATTAAAAAGTAAACAATTATTTTATTATAGCATATAATTCTAGAATGCTCACTTAATGCTCACTTTTAGAATGCTCATCATTAAATAATTTTCCAGTGCTAGAATAATTAGAGAAAGATATTCGAAAACTGATTTCTGAAAGCAGTGTAGTGTATGTTTTGTATATGCAAGATTTTACTTATTAAAAGTCTTGTGTATATCCTCGGTGAGAACTTAATTCAATTTTTAGAAAAGTTAATCATTCTTAAATAATTAAAAGCCTACTTATTGGAAGGAAATATTGTAATCAAAGTTTTGTTTATAAATTTTAAGAGTTGTTTGATATTTTAAAATTTTGATTAGAAATTGAAATATGAATCATTGATTAAAATATTAATATATATGCTTACGCCTATAAGAAATAGTGATATATTTTTATAAACTTCTAATGAGCATGATTGAAAATGTGTGTTTTTTTCCCTTTATTTAGGTCCCAGCCCTATGTATGCAAAGACGAAATCATTTACTGATATATGAAATTTTGCTGCCCAAATGTGAGCGCCTGAAATTTTAAATAATGTATCAATTTAAATAATGTGTGATATATATTATACAGTCATTTGAAATTTATTTCAAATTGCTGAATTCTGTATGAAGTTTTTAAATTAAAAAGTAAACAATTATTTTATTATAGCATATAATTCTAGAATGCTCACTTAATGCTCACTTTTAGAATGCTCATCATTAAATAATTTTCCAGTGGTAGAATAATTAGAGAAAGTTATTCAAAAACTGATTTCTGAAAGCAGTGTAGTGTATGTTTTGTATATGCAAGATTTTACTTATTAAAAGTCTTGTGTATATCCTCTGTGAGAACTTAATTCAATTTTTAGAAAATTTAATCATTCTTAAATAATTAAAAGCCTACTTATTGGAAGGAAATATTGTAATCAAAGTTTTGTTCATAAATTTTAAGAGTTGTTTTGATATTTTAAAAGTTTTGATTAGAAATTGAAATATGAATCATTGATTAAAATATTAATATATATGCTTACGCCTATAAGAAATAGTGATATATTTTTATAAACTTCTAATGAGCATGATTCAAAATGTGTGTTTTTTTCCCTTTATTTAGGTCCCAGCCCTATGTATGCAAAGAAGAAATCATTTACTGATATATGAAATTTTGCTGGCCAAATGTGAGCGCCTGAAATTTTAAATAATGTATCAATTTAAATAATGTGTGATATATATTATACAGTCATTTGAAATTTATTTCAAATTGCTGAATTCTGTATGAAGTTTTTAAATTAAAAAGTAAACAATTATTTTATTATAGCATATAATTCTAGAATGCTCACTTAATGCTCACTTTTAGAATGCTCATCATTAAATAATTTTCCAGTGCTAGAATAATTAGAGAAAGATATTCGAAAACTGATTTCTGAAAGCAGTGTAGTGTATGTTTTGTATATGCAAGATTTTACTTATTAAAAGTCTTGTGTATATCCTCGGTGAGAACTTAATTCAATTTTTAGAAAAGTTAATCATTCTTAAATAATTAAAAGCCTACTTATTGGAAGGAAATATTGTAATCAAAGTTTTGTTTATAAATTTTAAGAGTTGTTTGATATTTTAAAATTTTGATTAGAAATTGAAATATGAATCATTGATTAAAATATTAATATATATGCTTACGCCTATAAGAAATAGTGATATATTTTTATAAACTTCTAATGAGCATGATTGAAAATGTGTGTTTTTTTCCCTTTATTTAGGTCCCAGCCCTATGTATGCAAAGAAGAAATCATTTACTGATATATGAAATTTTGCTGCCCAAATGTGAGCGCCTGAAATTTTAAATAATGTATCAATTTAAATAATGTGTGATATATATTATACAGTCATTTGAAATTTATTTCAAATTGCTGAATTCTGTATGAAGTTTTTAAATTAAAAAGTAAACAATTATTTTATTATAGCATATAATTCTAGAATGCTCCCTTAATGCTCACTTTTAGAATGCTCATCATTAAATAATTTTCCAGTGCTAGAATAATTAGAGAAAGATATTCAAAAACTGATTTCTGAAAGCAGTGTAGTGTATGTTTTGTATATGCAAGATTTTACTTATTAAAAGTCTTGTTTATATCCTCGATGAGAACTTAATTCAATTTTTAGAAAATTTAATCATTCTTAAATAATTAAAAGCCTACTTATTGGAAGGAAATATTGTAATCAAAGTTTTGTTTATAAATTTTAAGAGTTGTTTGATATTTTAAAATTTTGATTAGAAATTGAAATATGAATCATTGATTAAAATATTAATATATATGCATACGCCTATAAGAAATAGTGATATATTTTTATAAACTTCTAATGAGCATGATTCAAAATGTGTGTTTTTTTCCCTTTATTTAGGTCCCAGCCCTATGTATGCAAAGAAGAAATCATTTACTGATATATGAAATTTTGCTGCCCAAATGTGAGCGCCTGAAATTTAAAATAATGTGTGATATATATTATAAAGTCATTTGAAATTTATTTCAAATTGCTGAATTCTGTATGAAGTTTTTAAATTAAAAAGTAAACAATTATTTTATTATAGCATATAATTCTAGAATGCTCCCTTAATGCTCACTTTTAGAATGCTCATCATTAAATAATTTTCCAGTGCTAGAATAATTAGAGAAAGATATTCGAAAACTGATTTCTGAAAGCAGTGTAGTGTATGTTTTGTATATGCAAGATTTTACTTATTAAAAGTCTTGTGTATATCCTCGGTGAGAACTTAATTCAATTTTTAGAAAAGTTAATCATTCTTAAATAATTAAAAGCCTACTTATTGGAAAGAAATATTGTAATCAAAGTTTTGTTTATAAATTTTAAGAGTTGTTTGATATTTTAAAATTTTGATTAGAAATTGAAATATGAATCATTGATTAAAATATTAATATATATGCTTACGCCTATAAGAAATAGTGATATATTTTTATAAACTTCTAATGAGCATGATTGAAAATGTGTGTTTTTTTCCCTTTATTTAGGTCCCAGCCCTATGTATGCAAAGAAGAAATCATTTACTGATATATGAAATTTTGCTGCCCAAATGTGAGCGCCTGAAATTTTAAATAATGTGTGATATATATTATACAGTCATTTGAAATTTATTTCAAATTGCTGAAATCTGTATGAAGTTTTTAAATTAAAAAGTAAACAATTATTTTATTATAGCATATAATTCTAGAATGCTCACTTAATGCTCACTCTTAGAATGCTCATCATTAGATAATTTTCCAGTGCTAGAATAATTAGAGAAAGTTATTCAAAAACTGATTTCTGAAAGCAGTGTAGTGTATGTTTTGTATATGCAAGATTTTACTTATTAAAAGTCTTGTGTATATCCTCTGTGAGAACTTAATTCAATTTTTAGAAAATTTAATCATTCTTAAATAATTAAAAGCCTACTTATTGGAAGGAAATATTGTAATCAAAGTTTTGTTCATAAATTTTAAGAGTTGTTTTGATATTTTAAAAGTTTTGATTAGAAATTGAAATATGAATCATTGATTAAAATATTAATATATATGCTTACGCCTATAAGAAATAGTGATATATTTTTATAAACTTCTAATGAGCATGATTCAAAATGTGTGTTTTTTTCCCTTTATTTAGGTCCCAGCCCTATGTATGCAAAGAAGAAATCATTTACTGATATATGAAATTTTGCTGCCCAAATGTGAGCGCCTGAAATTTTAAATAATGTGTGATATATATTATACAGTCATTTGAAATTTATTTCAAATTGCTGAATTCTGTATGAAGTTTTTAAATTAAAAAGTAAACAATTATTTTATTATAGCATATAATTCTAGAATGCTCCCTTAATGCTCACTTTTAGAATGCTCATCATTAAATAATTTTCCAGTGCTAGAATAATTAGAGAAAGATATTCAAAAACTGATTTCTGAAAGCAGTGTAGTGTATGTTTTGTATATGCAAGATTTTACTTATTAAAAGTCTTGTGTATATCCTCGATGAGAACTTAATTCAATTTTTAGAAAATTTAATCATTCTTAAATAATTAAAAGCCTACTTATTGGAAGGAAATATTGTAAACAAAGTTTTGTTTATAAATTTTAAGAGTTGTTTGATATTTTAAAATTTTGATTAGAAATTGAAATATGAATCATTGATTAAAATATTAATATATATGCATACGCCTATAAGAAATAGTGATATATTTTTATAAACTTCTAATGAGCATGATTCAAAATGTGTGTTTTTTTTCCTTTATTTAGGTCCCAGCCCTATGTATGCAAAGAAGAAATCATTTACTGATATATGAAATTTTGCTGCCCAAATGTGAGCGCCTGAAATTTAAAATAATGTGTGATATATATTATACAGTCATTTGAAATTTATTTCAAATTGCTGAATTCTGTATGAAGTTTTTAAATTAAAAAGTAAACAATTATTTTATTATAGCATATAATTCTAGAATGCTCCCTTAATGCTCACTTTTAGAATGCTCATCATTAAATAATTTTCCAGTGCTAGAATAATTAGAGAAAGTTATTCAAAAACTGATTTCTGAAAGCAGTGTAGTGTATGTTTTGTATATGCAAGATTTTACTTATTAAAAGTCTTGTGTATATCCTCTGTGAGAACTTAATTCAATTTTTAGAAAATTTAATCATTCTTAAATAATTAAAAGCCTATTTATTGGAAGGAAATATTGTAATCAAAGTTTTGTTCATAAATTTTAAGAGTTGTTTTGATATTTTAAAAGTTTTGATTAGAAATTGAAATATGAATCATTGATTAAAATATTAATATATATGCTTACGCCTATAAGAAATAGTGATATATTTTTATAAACTTCTAATGAGCATGATTCAAAATGTGTGTTTTTTTCCCTTTATTTAGGTCCCAGCCCTATGTATGCAAAGAAGAAATCATTTACTGATATATGAAATTTTGCTGCCCAAATGTGAGCGCCTGAAATTTTAAATAATGTATCAATTTAAATAATGTGTGATATATATTATACAGTCATTTGAAATTTATTTCAAATTGCTGAATTCTGTATGAAGTTTTTAAATTAAAAAGTAAACAATTATTTTATTATAGCATATAATTCTAGAATGCTCACTTAATGCTCACTTTTAGAATGCTCATCATTAAATAATTTTCCAGTGCTAGAATAATTAGAGAAAGTTATTCAAAAACTGATTTCTGAAAGCAGTGTAGTGTATGTTTTGTATATGCAAGATTTTACTTATTAAAAGTCTTGTGTATATCCTCTGTGAGAACTTAATTCAATTTTTAGAAAATTTAATCATTCTTAAATAATTAAAAGCCTACTTATTGGAAGGAAATATTGTAATCAAAGTTTTGTTCATAAATTTTAAGAGTTGTTTTGATATTTTAAAAGTTTTGATTAGAAATTGAAATATGAATCATTGATTAAAATATTAATATATATGCTTACGCCTATAAGAAATAGTGATATATTTTTATAAACTTCTAATGAGCATGATTCAAAATGTGTGTTTTTTTCCCTTTATTTAGGTCCCAGCCCTATGTATGCAAAGAAGAAATCATTTACTGATATATGAAAATTTGCTGCCCAAATGTGAGCGCCTGAAATTTTAAATAATGTATCAATTTAAATAATGTGTGATATATATTATACAGTCATTTGAAATTTATTTGAAATTGCTGAATTCTGTATGAAGTTTTTAAATTAAAAAGTAAACAATTATTTTATTATAGCATATAATTCTAGAATGCTCCCTTAATGCTCACTTTTAGAATGCTCATCATTAAATAATTTTCCAGTGCTAGAATAATTAGAGAAAGATATTCAAAAACTGATTTCTGAAAGCAGTGTATGGTATGTTTTGTATATGCAAGATTTTACTTATTAAAAGTCTTGTGTATATCCTCGGTGAGAACTTAATTCAATTTTTAGAAAATTTAATCATTCTTAAATAATTAAAAGCCTACTTATTGGAAGGAAATATTGTAATCAAAGTTTTGTTTATAAATTTTAAGAGCTGTTTGATATTTTAAAATTTTGATTAGAAATTGAAATATGAATTATTGATTAAAATATTAATATATATGCTTACGCCTATAAGAAATAGTGATATATTTTTATAAACTTCTAATGAGCATGATTGAAAATGTGTGTTTTTTTCCCTTTATTTAGGTCCCAGCCCTATGTATGCAAAGAAGAAATCATTTACTGATATATGAAATTTTGCTGCCCAAATGTGAGCGCCTGAAATTTTAAATAATGTGTGATATATATTATACAGTCATTTGAAATTTATTTCAAATTGCTGAATTCTGTATGAAGTTTTTAAATTAAAAAGTAAACAATTATTTTATTATAGCATATAATTCTAGAATGCTCCCTTAATGCTCACTTTTAGAATGCTCATCATTAAATAATTTTCCAGTGCTAGAATAATTAGAGAAAGATATTCAAAAACTGATTTCTGAAAGCAGTGTAGTGTATGTTTTGTATATGCAAGATTTTACTTATTAAAAGTCTTGTGTATATCCTCTGTGAGAACTTAATTCAATTTTTCGAAAATTTAATCATTCTTAAATAATTAAAAGCCTACTTATTGGAAGGAAATATTGTAATCAAAGTTTTGTTCATAAATTTTAAGAGTTGTTTTGATATTTTAAAAGTTTTGATTAGAAATTGAAATATGAATCATTGATTAAAATATTAATATATATGCTTACGCCTATAAGAAATAGTGATATATTTTTATAAACTTCTAATGAGCATGATTCAAAATGTGTGTTTTTTTCCCTTTATTTAGGTCCCAGCCCTATGTATGCAAAGAAGAAATCATTTACTGATATATGAAATTTTGCTGCCCAAATGTGAGCGCCTGAAATTTTAAATAATGTGTGATATATATTATACAGTCATTTGAAATTTATTTCAAATTGCTGAATTCTGTATGAAGTTTTTAAATTAAAAAGTAAACAATTATTTTATTATAGCATATAATTCTAGAATGCTCACTTAATGCTCACTTTTAGAATGCTCATCATTAAATAATTTTCCAGTGCTAGAATAATTAGAGAAAGTTATTCAAAAACTGATTTCTGAAAGCAGTGTAGTGTATGTTTTGTATATGCAAGATTTTACTTATTAAAAGTCTTGTGTATATCCTCTGTGAGAACTTAATTCAATTTTTAGAAAATTTAATCATTCTTAAATAATTAAAAGCCTACTTATTGGAAGGAAATATTGTAATCAAAGTTTTGTTTATAAATTTTAAGAGTTGTTTTGATATTTTAAAAGTTTTGATTAGAAATTGAAATATGAATCATTGATTAAAATATTAATATATATGCTTACGCCTATAAGAAATAGTGATATATTTTTATAAACTTCTAATGAGCATGATTCAAAATGTGTGTTTTTTACCCTTTATTTAGGTCCCAGCCCTATGTATGCAAAGAAGAAATCATTTACTGATATATGAAATTTTGCTGCCCAAATGTGAGCGCCTGAAATTTTAAATAATGTATCAATTTAAATAATGTGTGATATATATTATACAGTCATTTGAAATTTATTTCAAATTGCTGAATTCTGTATGAAGTTTTTAAATTAAAAAGTAAACAATTATTTTATTATAGCATATAATTCTACAATGCTCCATTAATGCTCACTTTTAGAATGCTCATCATTAAATAATTTTCCAGTGCTAGAATAATTAGAGAAAGATATTCAAAAACTGATTTCTGAAAGCAGTGTAGTGTATGTTTTGTATATGCAAGATTTTACTTATTAAAAGTCTTGTGTATATCCTCGATGAGAACTTAATTCAATTTTTAGAAAATTTAATCATTCTTAAATAATTAAAAGCCTACTTATTGGAAGGAAATATTGTAATCAAAGTTTTGTTTATAAATTTTAAGAGTTGTTTGATATTTTAAAATTTTGATTAGAAATTGAAATATGAATCATTGATTAAAATATTAATATATATGCTTACGCCTATAAGAAATAGTGATATATTTTTATAAACTTCTAATGAGCATGATTCAAAATGTGTGTTTTTTTCCCTTTATTTAGGTCCCAGCCCTATGTATGCAAAGAAGAAATCATTTACTGATATATGAAATTTTGCTGCCCAAATGTGAGCGCCTGAAATTTAAAATAATGTGTGATATATATTATACAGTCATTTGAAATTTATTTCAAATTGCTGAATTTTGTATGAAGTTTTTAAATTAAAAAGTAAACAATTATTTTATTATAGCATATAATTCTAGAATGCTCACTTAATGCTCACTTTTAGAATGCTCATCATTAAATAATTTTCCAGTGCTAGAATAATTAGAGAAATTTATTCAAAAACTGATTTCTGAAAGCAGTGTAGTGTATGTTTTGTATATGCAAGATTTTACTTATTAAAAGTCTTGTGTATATCCTCTGTGAGAACTTAATTCAATTTTTAGAAAATTTTATCATTCTTAAATAATTAAAAGCCTACTTATTGGAAGGAAATATTGTAATCAAAGTTTTGTTTATAAATTTTAAGAGTTGTTTTGATATTTTAAAAGTTTTGATTAGAAATTGAAATATGAATCATTGATTAAAATATTAATATATATGCTTACGCCTATAAGAAATAGTGATATATTTTTATAAACTTCTAATGAGCATGATTCAAAATGTGTGTTTTTTTCCCTTTATTTAGGTCCCAGCCCTATGTATGCAAAGAAGAAATCATTTACTGATATATGAAATTTTGCTGCCCAAATGTGAGCGCCTGAAATTTTAAATAATGTATCAATTTAAATAATGTGTGATATATATTATACAGTCATTTGAAATTTATTTCAAATTGCTGAAAATTAAAAAGTAAACAATTATTTTATTATAGCATATAATTCTAGAATGCTCACTTAATGCTCACTTTTAGAATGCTCATCATTAAATAATTTTCCAGTGCTAGAATAATTAGAGAAAGTTATCCAAAAACTGATTTCTGAAAGCAGTGTAGTGTATGTTTTGTATATGCAAGATTTTACTTATTAAAAGTCTTGTGTATATCCTCTGTGAGAACTTAATTCAATTTTTAGAAAATTTAATCATTCTTAAATAATTAAAAGCCTACTTATTGGAAGGAAATATTGTAATCAAAGTTTTGTTCATAAATTTTAAGAGTTGTTTTGATATTTTAAAAGTTTTGATTAGAAATTGAAATATGAATCATTGATTAAAATATTAATATATATGCTTACGCCTATAAGAAATAGTGATATATTTTTATAAACTTCTAATGAGCATGATTCAAAATGTGTGTTTTTTTCCCTTTATTTAGGTCCCAGCCCTATGTATGCAAAGAAGAAATCATTTACTGATATATGAAAATTTGCTGCCCAAATGTGAGCGCCTGAAATTTTAAATAATGTATCAATTTAAATAATGTGTGATATATATTATACAGTCATTTGAAATTTATTTCAAATTGCTGAATTCTGTATGAAGTTTTTAAATTAAAAAGTAAACAATTATTTTATTATAGCATATAATTCTAGAATGCTCACTTAATGCTCACTTTTAGAATGCTCATCATTAAATAATTTTCCAGTGCTAGAATAATTAGAGAAAGTTATTCAAAAACTGATTTCTGAAAGCAGTGTAGTGTATGTTTTGTATATGCAAGATTTTACTTATTAAAAGTCTTGTGTATATCCTCGGTGAGAACTTAATTCAATTTTTAGAAAATTTAATCATTCTTAAATAATTAAAAGCCTACTTATTGGAAGGAAATATTGTAATCAAAGTTTTGTTTATAAATTTTAAGAGTTGTTTTGATATTTTAAAAGTTTTGATTAGAAATTGAAATATGAATCATTGATTAAAATATTAATATATATGCTTACGCCTATAAGAAGTAGTGATATATTTTTATAAACTTCTAATGAGCATGATTCAAAATGTGCGTTTTTTTCCCTTTATTTAGGTCCCAGCCCTATGTATGCAAAGAAGAAATCATTTACTGATATATGAAAATTTGCTGCCCAAATGTGAGCGCCTGAAATTTTAAATAATGTATCAATTTAAATAATGTGTGATATATATTATACAGTCATTTGAAATTTATTTCAAATTGCTGAATTCTGTATGAAGTTTTTAAATTAAAAAGTAAACAATTATTTTATTATAGCATATAATTCTAGAATGCTCCCTTAATGCTCACTTTTAGAATGCTCATCATTAAATAATTTTCCAGTGCTAGAATAATTAGAGAAAGATATTCAAAAACTGATTTCTGAAAGCAGTGTAGTGTATGTTTTGTATATGCAAGATTTTACTTATTAAAAGTCTTGTGTATATCCTCTGTGAGAACTTAATTCAATTTTTAGAAAATTTAATCATTCTTAAATAATTAAAAGCCTACTTATTGGAAGGAAATATTGTAATCAAAGTTTTGTTCATAAATTTTAAGAGTTGTTTTGATATTTTAAAAGTTTTGATTAGAAATTGAAATATGAATCATTGATTAAAATATTAATATATATGCTTACGCCTATAAGAAATAGTGATATATTTTTATAAACTTCTAATGAGCATGATTCAAAATGTGTGTTTTTTTCCCTTTATTTAGGTCCCAGCCCTATGTATGCAAAGAAGAAATCATTTACTGATATATGAAATTTTGCTGCCCAAATGTGAGCGCCTGAAATTTTAAATAATGTGTGATATATATTATACAGTCATTTGAAATTTATTTCAAATTGCTGAATTCTGTATGAAGTTTTTAAATTAAAAAGTAAACAATTATTTTATTATAGCATATAATTCTAGAATGCTCACTTAATGCTCACTTTTAGAATGCTCATCATTAAATAATTTTCCAGTGCTAGAATATTTAGAGAAAGTTATTCAAAAACTGATTTCTGAAAGCAGTGTAGTGTATGTTTTGTATATGCAAGATTTTACTTATTAAAAGTCTTGTGTATATCCTCGATGAGAACTTAATTCAATTTTTAGAAAATTTAATCATTCTTAAATAATTAAAAGCCTACTTATTGGAAGGAAATATTGTAATCAAAGTTTTGTTTATAAATTTTAAGAGTTGTTTGATATTTTAAAATTTTGATTAGAAATTGAAATATGAATCATTGATTAAAATATTAATATATATGCTTACGCCTATAAGAAATAGTGATATATTTTTATAAACTTCTAATGAGCATGATTCAAAATGTGTGTTTTTTTCCCTTTATTTAGGTCCCAGCCCTATGTATGCAAAGAAGAAATCATTTACTGATATATGAAATTTTGCTGCCCAAATGTGAGCGCCTGAAATTTAAAATAATGTGTGATATATATTATACAGTCATTTGAAATTTATTTCAAATTGCTGAATTCTGTATGAAGTTTTTAAATTAAAAAGTAAACAATTATTTTATTATAGCATATAATTCTAGAATGCTCACTTAATGCTCACTTTTAGAATGCTCATCATTAAATAATTTTCCAGTGCTAGAATAATTAGAGAAAGTTATTCAAAAACTGATTTCTGAAAGCAGTGTAGTGTATGTTTTGTATATGCAAGATTTTACTTATTAAAAGTCTTGTGTATATCCTCTGTGAGAACTTAATTCAATTTTTAGAAAATTTTATCATTCTTAAATAATTAAAAGCCTACTTATTGGAAGGAAATATTGTAATCAAAGTTTTGTTTATAAATTTTAAGAGTTGTTTTGATATTTTAAAAGTTTTGATTAGAAATTGAAATATGAATCATTGATTAAAATATTAATATATATGCTTACGCCTATAAGAAATAGTGATATATTTTTATAAACTTCTAATGAGCATGATTCAAAATGTGTGTTTTTTTCCCTTTATTTAGGTCCCAGCCCTATGTATGCAAAGAAGAAATCATTTACTGATATATGAAATTTTGCTGCCCAAATGTGAGCGCCTGAAATTTTAAATAATGTATCAATTTAAATAATGTGTGATATATATTATACAGTCATTTGAAATTTATTTCAAATTGCTGAAAATTAAAAAGTAAACAATTATTTTATTATAGCATATAATTCTAGAATGCTCACTTAATGCTCACTTTTAGAATGCTCATCATTAAATAATTTTCCAGTGCTAGAATAATTAGAGAAAGTTATCCAAAAACTGATTTCTGAAAGCAGTGTAGTGTATGTTTTGTATATGCAAGATTTTACTTATTAAAAGTCTTGTGTATATCCTCTGTGAGAACTTAATTCAATTTTTAGAAAATTTAATCATTCTTAAATAATTAAAAGCCTACTTATTGGAAGGAAATATTGTAATCAAAGTTTTGTTCATAAATTTTAAGAGTTGTTTTGATATTTTAAAAGTTTTGATTAGAAATTGAAATATGAATCATTGATTAAAATATTAATATATATGCTTACGCCTATAAGAAATAGTGATATATTTTTATAAACTTCTAATGAGCATGATTCAAAATGTGTGTTTTTTTCCCTTTATTTAGGTCCCAGCCCTATGTATGCAAAGAAGAAATCATTTACTGATATATGAAAATTTGCTGCCCAAATGTGAGCGCCTGAAATTTTAAATAATGTATCAATTTAAATAATGTGTGATATATATTATACAGTCATTTGAAATTTATTTCAAATTGCTGAATTCTGTATGAAGTTTTTAAATTAAAAAGTAAACAATTATTTTATTATAGCATATAATTCTAGAATGCTCCCTTAATGCTCACTTTTAGAATGCTCATCATTAAATAATTTTCCAGTGCTAGAGTAATTAGAGAAAGATATTCAAAAACTGATTTCTGAAAGCAGTGTAGTGTATGTTTTGTATATGCAAGATTTTACTTATTAAAAGTCTTGTGTATATCCTCGGTGAGAACTTAATTCAATTTTTAGAAAATTTAATCATTCTTAAATAATTAAAAGCCTACTTATTGGAAGGAAATATTGTAATCAAAGTTTTGTTTATAAATTTTAAGAGTTGTTTGATATTTTAAAATTTTGATTAGAAATTGAAATATGAATCATTGATTAAAATATTAATATATATGCTTACGCCTATAAGAAATAGTGATATATTTTTATAAACTTCTAATGAGCATGATTCAAAATGTGTGTTTTTTTCCCTTTATTTAGGTCCCAGCCCTATGTATGCAAAGAAGAAATCATTTACTGATATATGAAATTTTGCTGCCCAAATGTGAGCGCCTGAAATTTTAAATAATGTATCAATTTAAATAATGTGTGATATATATTATACAGTCATTTGAAATTTATTTCAAATTGCTGAATTCTGTATGAAGTTTTTAAATTAAAAATTAAACAATTATTTTATTATAGCATATAATTCTAGAATGCTCCATTAATGCTCACTTTTAGAATGCTCATCATTAAATAATTTTCCAGTGCTAGAATAATTAGAGAAAGATATTCAAAAACTGATTTCTGAAAGCAGTGTAGTGTATGTTTTGTATATGCAAGATTTTACTTATTAAAAGTCTTGTGTATATCCTCGATGAGAACTTAATTCAATTTTTAGAAAATTTAATCATTCTTAAATAATTAAAAGCCTACTTATTGGAAGGAAATATTGTAATCAAAGTTTTGTTTATAAATTTTAAGAGTTGTTTGATATTTTAAAATTTTGATTAGAAATTGAAATATGAATCATTGATTAAAATATTAATATATATGCTTACGCCTATAAGAAATAGTGATATATTTTTATAAACTTCTAATGAGCATGATTCAAAATGTGTTTTTTTTCCCTTTATTTAGGTCCCAGCCCTATGTATGCAAAGAAGAAATCATTTACTGATATATGAAATTTTGCTGCCCAAATGTGAGCGCCTGAAATTTAAAATAATGTGTGATATATATTATACAGTCATTTGAAATTTATTTCAAATTGCTGAATTCTGTATGAAGTTTTTAAATTAAAAAGTAAACAATTATTTTATTATAGCATATAATTCTAGAATGCTCACTTAATGCTCACTTTTAGAATGCTCATCATTAAATAATTTTCCAGTGCTAGAATAATTAGAGAAAGTTATTCAAAAACTGATTTCTGAAAGCAGTGTAGTGTATGTTTTGTATATGCAAGATTTTACTTATTAAAAGTCTTGTGTATATCCTCTGTGAGAACTTAATTCAATTTTTAGAAAATTTTATCATTCTTAAATAATTAAAAGCCTACTTATTGGAAGGAAATATTGTAATCAAAGTTTTGTTTATAAATTTTAAGAGTTCTTTTGATATTTTAAAAGTTTTGATTAGAAATTGAAATATGAATCATTGATTAAAATATTAATATATATGCTTACGCCTATAAGAAATAGTGATATATTTTTATAAACTCCTAATGAGCATGATTCAAAATGTGTGTTTTTTTCCCTTTATTTAGGTCCCAGCCCTATGTATGCAAAGAAGAAATCATTTACTGATATATGAAAATTTGCTGCCCAAATGTGAGCGCCTGAAATTTTAAATAATGTATCAATTTAAATAATGTGTGATATATATTATACAGTCATTTGAAATTTATTTCAAATTGCTGAATTCTGTATGAAGTTTTTAAATTAAAAAGTAAACAATTATTTTATTATAGCATATAATTCTAGAATGCTCCCTTAATGCTCACTTTTAGAATGCTCATCATTAAATAATTTTCCAGTGCTAGAATAATTAGAGAAAGATATTCAAAAACTGATTTCTGAAAGCAGTGTAGTGTATGTTTTGTATATGCAAGATTTTACTTATTAAAAGTCTTGTGTATATCCTCGGTGAGAACTTAATTCAATTTTTAGAAAATTTAATCATTCTTAAATAATTAAAAGCCTACTTATTGGAAGGAAATATTGTAATCAAAGTTTTGTTTATAAATTTTAAGAGTTGTTTGATATTTTAAAATTTTGATTAGAAATTGAAATATGAATCATTGATTAAAATATTAATATATATGCTTACGCCTATAAGAAATAGTGATATATTTTTATAAACTTCTAATGAGCATGATTCAAAATGTGTGTTTTTTTCCCTTTATTTAGGTCCCAGCCCTATGTATGCAAAGAAGAAATCATTTACTGATATATGAAATTTTGCTGCCCAAATGTGAGCGCCTGAAATTTTAAATAATGTATCAATTTAAATAATGTGTGATATATATTATACAGTCATTTGAAATTTATTTCAAATTGCTGAATTCTGTATGAAGTTTTTAAATTAAAAAGTAAACAATTATTTTATTATAGCATATAATTCTAGAATGCTCCATTAATGCTCACTTTTAGAATGCTCATCATTAAATAATTTTCCAGTGCTAGAATAATTAGAGAAAGATATTCAAAAACTGATTTCTGAAAGCAGTGTAGTGTATGTTTTGTATATGCAAGATTTTACTTATTAAAAGTCTTGTGTATATCCTCGATGAGAACTTAATTCAATTTTTAGAAAATTTAATCATTCTTAAATAATTAAAAGCCTACTTATTGGAAGGAAATATTGTAATCAAAGTTTTGTTTATAAATTTTAAGAGTTGTTTGATATTTTAAAATTTTGATTAGAAATTGAAATATGAATCATTGATTAAAATATTAATATATATGCTTACGCCTATAAGAAATAGTGATATATTTTTATAAACTTCTAATGAGCATGATTCAAAATGTGTTTTTTTTCCCTTTATTTAGGTCCCAGCCCTATGTATGCAAAGAAGAAATCATTTACTGATATATGAAATTTTGCTGCCCAAATGTGAGCGCCTGAAATTTAAGATAATGTGTGATATATATTATACAGTCATTTGAAATTTATTTCAAATTGCTGAATTCTGTATGAAGTTTTTAAATTAAAAAGTAAACAATTATTTTATTATAGCATATAATTCTAGAATGCTCACTTAATGCTCACTTTTAGAATGCTCATCATTAAATAATTTTCCAGTGCTAGAATAATTAGAGAAAGTTATTCAAAAACTGATTTCTGAAAGTAGTGTAGTGTATGTTTTGTATATGCAAGATTTTACTTATTAAAAGTCTTGTGTATATCCTCTGTGAGAACTTAATTCAATTTTTAGAAAATTTTATCATTCTTAAATAATTAAAAGCCTACTTATTGGAAGGAAATATTGTAATCAAAGTTTTGTTTATAAATTTTAAGAGTTCTTTTGATATTTTAAAAGTTTTGATTAGAAATTGAAATATGAATCATTGATTAAAATATTAATATATATGCTTACGCCTATAAGAAATAGTGATATATTTTTATAAACTTCTAATGAGCATGATTCAAAATGTGTGTTTTTTTCCCTTTATTTAGGTCCCAGCCCTATGTATGCAAAGAAGAAATCATTTACTGATATATGAAATTTTGCTGCCCAAATGTGAGCGCCTGAAATTTTAAATAATGTATCAATTTAAATAATGTGTGATATATATTATACAGTCATTTGAAATTTATTTCAAATTGCTGAAAATTAAAAAGTAAACAATTATTTTATTATAGCATATAATTCTAGAATGCTCCCTTAATGCTCACTTTTAGAATGCTCATCATTAAATAATTTTCCAGTGCTAGAATAATTAGAGAAAGTTATTCAAAAACTGATTTCTGAAAGCAGTGTAGTGTATGTTTTGTATATGCAAGATTTTACTTATTAAAAGTCTTGTGTATATCCTCTGTGAGAACTTAATTCAATTTTTAGAAAATTTAATCATTCTTAAATAATTAAAAGCCTATTTATTGGAAGGAAATATTGTAATCAAAGTTTTGTTCATAAATTTTAAGAGTTGTTTTGATATTTTAAAAGTTTTGATTAGAAATTGAAATATGAATCATTGATTAAAATATTAATATATATGCTTACGCCTATAAGAAATAGTGATATATTTTTATAAACTTCTAATGAGCATGATTCAAAATGTGTGTTTTTTTCCCTTTATTTAGGTCCCAGCCCTATGTATGCAAAGAAGAAATCATTTACTGATATATGAAAATTTGCTGCCCAAATGTGAGCGCCTGAAATTTTAAATAATGTATCAATTTAAATAATGTGTGATATATATTATACAGTCATTTGAAATTTATTTCAAATTGCTGAATTCTGTATGAAGTTTTTAAATTAAAAAGTAAACAATTATTTTATTATAGCATATAATTCTAGAATGCTCCCTTAATGCTCACTTTTAGAATGCTCATCATTAAATAATTTTCCAGTGCTAGAATAATTAGAGAAAGATATTCAAAAACTGATTTCTGAAAGCAGTGTAGTGTATGTTTTGTATATGCAAGATTTTACTTATTAAAAGTCTTGTGTATATCCTCGGTGAGAACTTAATTCAATTTTTAGAAAATTTAATCATTCTTAAATAATTAAAAGCCTACTTATTGGAAGGAAATATTGTAATCAAAGTTTTGTTTATAAATTTTAAGAGTTGTTTGATATTTTAAAATTTTGATTAGAAATTGAAATATGAATCATTGATTAAAATATTAATATATATGCTTACGCCTATAAGAAATAGTGATATATTTTTATAAACTTCTAATGAGCATGATTGAAAATGTGTGTTTTTTTCCCTTTATTTAGGTCCCAGCCCTATGTATGCAAAGAAGAAATCATTTACTGATATATGAAATTTTGCTGCCCAAATGTGAGCGCCTGAAATTTTAAATAATGTGTGATATATATTATACAGTCATTTGAAATTTATTTCAAATTGCTGAAATCTGTATGAAGTTTTTAAATTAAAAAGTAAACAATTATTTTATTATAGCATATAATTCTAGAATGCTCACTTAATGCTCACTCTTAGAATGCTCATCATTAAATAATTTTCCAGTGCTAGAATAATTAGAGAAAGTTATTCAAAAACTGATTTCTGAAAGCAGTGTAGTGTATGTTTTGTATATGCAAGATTTTACTTATTAAAAGTCTTGTGTATATCCTCTGTGAGAACTTAATTCAATTTTTAGAAAATTTAATCATTCTTAAATAATTAAAAGCCTACTTATTGGAAGGAAATATTGTAATCAAAGTTTTGTTCATAAATTTTAAGAGTTGTTTTCATATTTTAAAAGTTTTGATTAGAAATTGAAATATGAATCATTGATTAAAATATTAATATATATGCTTACGCCTATAAGAAATAGTGATATATTTTTATAAACTTCTAATGAGCATGATTCAAAATGTGTGTTTTTTTCCCTTTATTTAGTTCCCAGCCCTATGTATGCAAAGAAGAAATCATTTACTGATATATGAAATTTTGCTGCCCAAATGTGAGCGCCTGAAATTTTAAATAATGTGTGATATATATTATACAGTCATTTGAAATTTATTTCAAATTGCTGAATTCTGTATGAAGTTTTTAAATTAAAAAGTAAACAATTATTTTATTATAGCATATAATTCTAGAATGCTCCCTTAATGCTCACTTTTAGAATGCTCATCATTAAATAATTTTCCAGTGCTAGAATAATTAGAGAAAGATATTCAAAAACTGATTTCTGAAAGCAGTGTAGTATATGTTTTGTATATGCAAGATTTTACTTATTAAAAGTGTTGTGTATATCCTCTGTGAGAACTTAATTCAATTTTTAGAAAATTTAATCATTCTTAAATAATTAAAAGCCTACTTATTGGAAGGAAGTATTGTAATCAAAGTTTTGTTTATAAATTTTAAGAGTTGTTTGATATTTTAAAATTTTGATTAGAAATTGAAATATGAATCATTGATTAAAATATTAATATATATGCTTACGCCTATAAGAAATAGTGATATATTTTTATAAACTTCTAATGAGCATGATTGAAAATGTGTGTTTTTTTCCCTTTATTTAGGTCCCAGCCCTATGTATGCAAAGAAGAAATCATTTACTGATATATGAAATTTCGCTGCCCAAATGTGAGCGCCTGAAATTTTAAATAATGTGGGATATATATTATACAGTCATTTGAAATTTATTTCAAATTGCTCAATTCCGTATGAAGTTTTTAAATTAAAAAGTAAACAATTATTTTATTATAGCATATAATTCTAGAATGCTCCCTTAATGCTCACTTTTAGAATGCTCATCATTAAATAATTTTCCAGTGCTAGAATAATTAGAGAAAGATATTCAAAAACTGATTTCTGAAAGCAGTGTAGTGTATGTTTTGTATATGCAAGATTTTACTTATTAAAAGTCTTGTGTATATCCTCGGTGAGAACTTAATTCAATTTTTAGAAAATTTAATCATTCTTAAATAATTAAAAGCCTACTTATTGGAAGGAAATATTGTAATCAAAGTTTTGTTTATAAATTTTAAGAGTTGTTTGATATTTTAAAATTTTGATTAGAAATTGAAATATGAATCATTGATTAAAATATTAATATATATGCTTACGCCTATAAGAAATAGTGATATATTTTTATAAACTTCTAATGAGCATGATTCAAAATGTGTGTTTTTTTCCCTTTATTTAGGTCCCAGCCCTATGTATGCAAAGAAGAAATCATTTACTGATATATGAAATTTTGCTGCCCAAATGTGAGCGCCTGAAATTTTAAATAATGTGTGATATATATTATACAGTCATTTGAAATTTATTTCAAATTGCTGAATTCTGTATGAAATTTTTAAATTAAAAAGTAAACAATTATTTTATTATAGCATATAATTCTAGAATGCTCCCTTAATGCTCACTTTTAGAATGCTCATCATTAAATAATTTTCCAGTGCTAGAATAATTAGAGAAAGATATTCAAAAACTGATTTCTGAAAGCAGTGTAGTGTATGTTTTGTATATGCAAGATTTTACTTATTAAAAGTCTTGTGTATATCCTCTGTGAGAACTTAATTCAATTTTTAGAAAATTTAATCATTCTTAAATAATTAAAAGCCTACTTATTGGAAGGAAATATTGTAATCAAAGTTTTGTTTATAAATTTTAAGAGTTGTTTGATATTTTAAAATTTTGATTAGAAATTGAAATATGAATCATTGATTAAAATATTAATATATATGCTTACGCCTATAAGAAATAGTGATATATTTTTATAAACTTCTAATGAGCATGATTCAAAATGTGTGTTTTTTTCCCTTTATTTAGGTCCCAGCCCTATGTATGCAAAGAAGAAATCATTTACTGATATATGAAATTTTGCTGCCCAAATGTGAGCGCCTGAAATTTTAAATAATGTGTGATATATATTATACAGTCATTTGAAATTTATTTCAAATTGCTGAATTCTGTATGAAGTTTTTAAATTAAAAAGTAAACAATTATTTTATTATAGCATATAATTCTTGAATGCTCACTTAATGCTCACTTTTAGAATGCTCATCATTAAATAATTTTCCAGTGCTAGAATAATTAGAGAAAGTTATTCAAAAACTGATTTCTGAAAGCAGTGTAGTGTATGTTTTGTATATGCAAGATTTTACTTATTAAAAGTCTTGTGTATATCCTCTGTGAGAACTTAATTCAATTTTTAGAAAATTTAATCATTCTTAAATAATTAAAAGCCTACTTATTGGAAGGAAATATTGTAATCAAAGTTTTGTTCATAAATTTTAAGAGTTGTTTTGATATTTTAAAAGTTTTGATTAGAAATTGAAATATGAATCATTGATTAAAATATTAATATATATGCTTACGCCTATAAGAAATAGTGATATATTTTTATAAACTTCTAATGAGCATGATTCAAAATGTGTGTTTTTTTCCCTTTATTTAGGTCCCAGCCCTATGTATGCAAAGAAGAAATCATTTACTGATATATGAAATTTTGCTGCCCAAATGTGAGCGCCTGAAATTTTAAATAATGTGTGATATATATTATACAGTCATTTGAAATTTATTTCAAATTGCTGAATTCTGTATGAAGTTTTTAAATTAAAAAGTAAACAATTATTTTATTATAGCATATAATTCTAGAATGCTCACTTAATGCTCACTTTTAGAATGCTCATCATTAGATAATTTTCCAGTGCTAGAATAATTAGAGAAAGTTATTCAAAAACTGATTTCTGAAAGCAGTGTAGTGTACGTTTTGTATATGCAAGATTTTACTTATTAAAAGTCTTGTGTATATCCTCTGTGAGAACTTAATTCAATTTTTAGAAAATTTAATCATTCTTAAATAATTAAAAGCCTACTTATTGGAAGGAAATATTGTAATCAAAGTTTTGTTTATAAATTTTAAGAGTTGTTTTGATATTTTAAAAGTTTTGATTAGAAATTGAAATATGAATCATTGATTAAAATATTAATATATATGCTTATGCCTATAAGAAATAGTGATATATTTTTATAAACTTCTAATGAGCATGATTCAAAATGTGTGTTTTTTTCCCTTTATTTAGGTCCCAGCCCTATGTATGCAAAGAAGAAATCATTTAATGATATATGAAATTTTGCTGCCCAAATGTGAGCGCCTGAAATTTTAAATAATGTATCAATTTAAATAATGTGTGATATATATTATACAATCATTTGAAATTTATTTCAAATTGCTGAATTCTGTATGAAGTTTTTAAATTAAAATGTAAACAATTATTTTATTATAGCATATAATTCTAGAATGCTCACTTAATGCTCACTTTTAAAATGCTCATTATTAAATAATTTTCCAGTGCTAGAATAATTAGGGAAAGTTATTCAAAAACTGATTTCTGAAAGCAGTGTAGTGTATGTTTTGTATATGCAAGATTTTACTTATTAAAAGTCTTGTGTATATCCTTTGTGAGAACTTAATTCAATTTTTAGAAAATTTAATCATTCTTAAATAATTAAAAGCCTACTTATTGGAAGGAAATATTGTAATCAAAGTTTTGTTTATAAATTTTAAGAGTTGTTTTGATATTTTAAAAGTTTTGATTAGAAATTGAAATATGAATCATTGATTAAAATATTAATATATATGCTTATGCCTATAAGAAATAGTGATATATTTTTATAAACTTCTAATGAGCATGATTCAAAATGTGTGTTTTTTTCCCTTTATTTAGGTCCCAGCCCTATGTATGCAAAGAAGAAATCATTTAATGATATATGAAATTTTGCTGCCCAAATGTGAGCGCCTGAAATTTTAAATAATGTATCAATTTAAATAATGTGTGATATATATTATACAATCATTTGAAATTTATTTCAAATTGCTGAATTCTGTATGAAGTTTTTAAATTAAAATGTAAACAATTATTTTATTATAGCATATAATTCTAGAATGCTCACTTAATGCTCACTTTTAGAATGCTCATCATTAAATAATTTTCCAGTGCTAGAATAATTAGAGAAAGTTATTCAAAAACTGATTTCTGAAAGCAGTGTAGTGTATGTTTTGTATATGCAAGATTTTACTTATTAAAAGTCTTGTGTATATCCTCTGTGAGAACTTAATTCAATTTTTAGAAAATTTAATCATTCTTAAATAATTAAAAGCCTACTTATTGGAAGGAAATATTGTAATTAAAGTTTTGTTCATAAATTTTAAGAGTTGTTTTGATATTTTAAAAGTTTTGATTAGAAATTGAAATATGAATCATTGATTAAAATATTAATATATATGCTTACGCCTATAAGAAATAGTGATCTATTTTTATAAACTTCTAATGAGCATGATTCAAAATGTGTGTTTTTTTCCCTTTATTTAGGTCCCAGCCCTATGTATGCAAAGAAGAAATCATTTACTGATATATGAAATTTTGCTGCCCAAATGTGAGCGCCTGAAATTTTAAATAATGTGTGATATATATTATACAGTCATTTGAAATTTATTTCAAATTGCTGAATTCTGTATGAAGTTTTTAAATTAAAAAGTAAACAATTATTTTATTATAGCATATAATTCTAGAATGCTCACTTAATGCTCACTTTTAGAATGCTCATCATTAAATAATTTTCCAGTGCTAGAATAATTAGAGAAAGTTATTCAAAAACTGATTTCTGAAAGCAGTGTAGTGTATGTTTTGTATATGCAAGATTTTACTTATTAAAAGTCTTGTGTATATCCTCTGTGAGAACTTAATTCAATTTTTAGAAAATTTAATCATTCTTAAATAATTAAAAGCCTACTTATTGGAAGGAAATATTGTAATCAAAGTTTTGTTCATAAATTTTAAGAGTTGTTTTGATATTTTAAAATGTTGATTAGAAATTGAAATATGAATCATTGATTAAAATATTAATATATATGCTTACGCCTATAAGAAATAGTGATATATTTTTATAAACTTCTAATGAGCATGATTCAAAATGTGTGTTTTTTTCCCTTTATTTAGGTCCCAGCCCTATGTATGCAAAGAAGAAATCATTTACTGATATATGAAATTTTGCTGCCCAAATGTGAGCGCCTGAAATTTTAAATAATAATATATTATACAGTCATTTGAAATTTATTTCAAATTGCTGAATTGTGTATGAAGTTTTTAAATTAAAAAGTAAACAATTATTTTATTATAGCATATAATTCTAGAATGCTCACTTAATGCTCACTTTTAGAATGCTCATCATTAGATAATTTTCCAGTGCTAGAATAATTAGAGAAAGTTATTCAAAAACTGATTTCTGAAAGCAGTGTAGTGTATGTTTTGTATATGCAAGATTTTACTTATTAAAAGTCTTGTGTATATCCTCTGTGAGAACTTAATTCAATTTTTAGAAAATTTAATCATTCTTAAATAATTAAAAGCCTACTTATTGGAAGGAAATATTGTAATCAAAGTTTTGTTCATAAATTTTAAGAGTTGTTTTGATATTTTAAAAGTTTTGATTAGAAATTGAAATATGAATCATTGATTAAAATATTAATATATATGCTTACGCCTATAAGAAATAGTGATATATTTTTATAAACTTCTAATGAGCATGATTCAAAATGTGTGTTTTTTTCCCTTTATTTAGGTCCCAGCCCTATGTATGCAAAGAAGAAATCATTTACTGATATATGAAATTTTGCTGCCCAAATGTGAGCGCCTGAAATTTTAAATAATGTGTGATATATATTATACAGTCATTTGAAATTTATTTCAAATTGCTGAATTCTGTATGAAGTATACTTATTGGAAGGAAATATTGTAATCAAAGTTTTCTTTATAAATTTTAAGAGTTGTTTGATATTTTAAAATGTTGATTAGAAATTGAAATATGAATCATTGATTAAAATATTAATATATATGCTTACGCCTATAAGAAATAGTGATATATTTTTATAAACTTCTAATGAGCATGATTCAAAATGTGTGTTTTTTTCCCTTTATTTAGGTCCCAGCCCTATGTATGCAAAGAAGAAATCATTTACTGATATATGAAATTTTGCTGCCCAAATGTGAGCGCCTGAAATTTTAAATAATAATATATTATACAGTCATTTGAAATTTATTTCAAATTGCTGAATTCTGTATGAAGTTTTTAAATTAAAAAGTAAACAATTATTTTATTATAGCATATAATTCTTGAATGCTCACTTAATGCTCACTTTTAGAATGCTCATCATTAAATAATTTTCCAGTGCTAGAATAATTAGAGAAAGTTATTCAAAAACTGATTTCTGAAAGCAGTGTAGTGTATGTTTTGTATATGCAAGATTTTACTTATTAAAAGTCTTGTGTATATCCTCTGTGAGAACTTAATTCAATTTTTAGAAAATTTAATCATTCTTAAATAATTAAAAGCCTACTTATTGGAAGGAAATATTGTAATTAAAGTTTTGTTCATAAATTTTAAGAGTTGTTTTGATATTTTAAAAGTTTTGATTAGAAATTGAAATATGAATCATTGATTAAAATATTAATATATATGCTTACGCCTATAAGAAATAGTGATCTATTTTTATAAACTTCTAATGAGCATGATTCAAAATGTGTGTTTTTTTCCCTTTATTTAGGTCCCAGCCCTATGTATGCAAAGAAGAAATCATTTACTGATATATGAAATTTTGCTGCCCAAATGTGAGCGCCTGAAATTTTAAATAATGTATCAATTTAAATAATGTGTGATATATATTATACAGTCATTTGAAATTTATTTCAAATTGCTGAAATCTGTATGAAGTTTTTAAATTAAAAAGTAAACAATTATTTTATTATAGCATATAATTCTAGAATGCTCACTTAATGCTCACTTTTAGAATGCTCATCATTAAATAATTTTCCAGTGCTAGAATAATTAGAAAAAGTTATTCAAAAACTGATTTCTGAAAGCAGTGTAGTGTATGTTTTGTATATGCAAGATTTTACTTATTAAAAGTCTTGTGTATATCCTCTGTGAGAACTTAATTCAATTTTTAGAAAATTTAATCATTCTTAAATAATTAAAAGCCTACTTATTGGAAGGAAATATTGTAATCAAAGTTTTGTTCATAAATTTTAAGAGTTGTTTTGATATTTTAAAAGTTTTGATTAGAAATTGAAATATGAATCATTGATTAAAATATTAATATATATGCTTACGCCTATAAGAAATAGTGATATATTTTTATAAACTTCTAATGAGCATGATTCAAAATGTGTCTTTTTTTCCCTTTATTTAGGTCCCAGCCCTATGTATGCAAAGAAGAAATCATTTACTGATATATGAAATTTTGCTGCCCAAATGTGAGCGCCTGAAATTTTAAATAATGTATCAATTTAAATAATGTGTGATATATATTATACAGTCATTTGAAATTTATTTCAAATTGCTGAATTCTGTATGAAGTTTTTAAATTAAAAAGTAAACAATTATTTTATTATAGCATATAATTCTAGAATGCTCCCTTAATGCTCACTTTTAGAATGCTCATCATTAAATAATTTTCCAGTGCTAGAATAATTAGAGAAAGATATTCAAAAACTGATTTCTGAAAGCAGTGTAGTGTATGTTTTGTATATGCAAGATTTTACTTATTAAAAGTCTTGTGTATATCCTCTGTGAGAACTTAATTCAATTTTTAGAAAATTTAATCATTCTTAAATAATTAAAAGCCTACTTATTGGAAGGAAATATTGTAATCAAAGTTTTGTTTATAAATTTTAAGAGTTGTTTGATATTTTAAAATTTTGATTAGAAATTGAAATATGAATCATTGATTAAAATATTAATATATATGCTTACGCCTATAAGAAATAGTGATATATTTTTATAAATTTCTAATGAGCATGATTCAAAATGTGTGTTTTTTTCCCTTTATTTAGGTCCCAGCCCTATGTATGCAAAGAAGAAATCATTTACTGATATATGAAATTTTGCTGCCCAAATGTGAGCGCCTGAAATTTTAAATAATGTATCAATTTAAATAATGTGTGATATATATTATACAATCATTTGAAATTTATTTCAAATTGCTGAAATCTGTATGAAGTTTTTAAATTAAAAAGTAAACAATTATTTTATAATAGCATATAATTCTAGAATGCTCACTTAATGCTCACTTTTAGAATGCTCATCATTAAATAATTTTCCAGTGCTAGAATAATTAGAGAAAATTATTCAAAAACTGATTTCTGAAAGCAGTGTAGTGTATGTTTTGTATATGCAAGATTTTACTTATTAAAAGTCTTGCGTATATCCTCTGTGAGAACTTAATTCAATTTTTAGAAAATTTAATCATTCTTAAATAATTAAAAGCCTACTTATTGGAAGGAAATATTGTAGTCAAAGTTTTGTTCATAAATTTTAAGAGTTGTTTTGATATTTTAAAAGTTTTGTTTAGAAATTGAAATATGAATCATTGATTAAAATATTAATATATATGCTTACGCCTATAAGAAATAGTGATATATTTTTATAAACTTCTAATGAGCATGATTCAAAATGTGTGTTTTTTTCCCTTTATTTAGGTCCCAGCCCTATGTATGCAAAGAAGAAATCTTTTACTGATATATGAAATTTTGCTGCCCAAATGTGAGCGCCTGAAATTTTAAATAGTGTATCAATTTAAATAATGTGTGATATATATTATACAGTCATTTGAAATTTATTTCAAATTGCTGAATTCTGTATGAAGTTTTTTAAATTAAAAAGTAAACAATTATTTTATTATAGCATATAATTCTAGAATGCTCACTTAAGAATGCTCACTTAATGCTCACTTTTAGAATGCTCATCATTAAATAATTTTCCAGTGCTAGAATAATTAGAGAAAGTTATTCAAAAACTGATTTCTGAAAGCAGTGTAGTGTATGTTTTGTATATGCAAGATTTTACTTATTAAAAGTCTTGTGTATATCCTCTGTGAGAACTTAATTCAATTTTTAGAAAATTTAATCATTCTTAAATAATTAAAAGCCTACTTATTGGAAGGAAATATTGTAATCAAAGTTTTGTTCATAAATTTTAAGAGTTGTTTTGATATTTTAAAAGTTTTGATTAGAAATTGAAATATGAATCATTGATTAAAATATTAATATATATGCTTACGCCTATAAGAAATAGTGATATATTTTTATAAACTTCTAATGAGCATGATTCAAAATGTGTGTTTTTTTCCCTTTATTTAGGTCCCAGCCCTATGTATGCAAAGAAGAAATCATTTACTGATATATGAAATTTTGCTGCCCAAATGTGAGCGCCTGAAATTTTAAATAATGTGTGATATATATTATACAGACATTTGAAATTTATTTCAAATTGCTAAATTCTGTATGAAGTTTTTAAATTAAAAAGTAAACAATTATTTTATTATAGCATATAATTCTAGAATGCTCACTTAATGCTCACTTTTAGAATGCTCATCATTAAATAATTTTCCAGTGCTAGAATAATTAGAGAAAGTTATTGAAAAACTGATTTCTGAAAGCAGTGTAGTGTATGTTTTGTATATGCAAGATTTTACTTATTAAAAGTCTTGTGTATATCCTCTGTGAGAACTTAATTCAATTTTTAGAAAATTTAATCATTCTTAAATAATTAAAAGCCTACTTATTGGAAGGAAATATTGTAATCAAAGTTTTGTTCATAAATTTTAAGAGTTGTTTTGATATTTTAAAAGTTTTGATTAGAAATTGAAATATGAATCATTGATTAAAATATTAATATATATGCTTACGCCTATAAGAAATAGTGATATATTTTTATAAACTTCTAATGAGCATGATTCAAAATGTGTGTTTTTTTCCCTTTATTTAGGTCCCAGCCCTATGTATGCAAAGAAGAAATCATTTACTGATATATGAAAATTTGCTGCCCAAATGTGAGCGCCTGAAATTTTAAATAATGTATCAATTTAAATAATGTGTGATATATATTATACAGTCATTTGAAATTTATTTCAAATTGCTGAATTCTGTATGAAGTTTTTAAATTAAAAAGTAAACAATTATTTTATTATAGCATATAATTCTAGAATGCTCCCTTAATGCTCACTTTTAGAATGCTCATCATTAAATAATTTTCCAGTGCTAGAATAATTAGAGAAAGATATTCAAAAACTGATTTCTGAAAGCAGTGTATGGTATGTTTTGTATATGCAAGATTTTACTTATTAAAAGTCTTGTGTATATCCTCGGTGAGAACTTAATTCAATTTTTAGAAAATTTAATCATTCTTAAATAATTAAAAGCCTACTTATTGGAAGGAAATATTGTAATCAAAGTTTTGTTTATAAATTTTAAGAGCTGTTTGATATTTTAAAATTTTGATTAGAAATTGAAATATGAATCATTGATTAAAATATTAATATATATGCTTACGCCTATAAGAAATAGTGATATATTTTTATAAACTTCTAATGAGCATGATTGAAAATGTGTGTTTTTTTCCCTTTATTTAGGTCCCAGCCCTATGTATGCAAAGAAGAAATCATTTACTGATATATGAAATTTTGCTGCCCAAATGTGAGCGCCTGAAATTTTAAATAATGTGTGATATATATTATACAGTCATTTGAAATTTATTTCAAATTGCTGAATTCTGTATGAAGTTTTTAAATTAAAAAGTAAACAATTATTTTATTATAGCATATAATTCTAGAATGCTCCCTTAATGCTCACTTTTAGAATGCTCATCATTAAATAATTTTCCAGTGCTAGAATAATTAGAGAAAGATATTCAAAAACTGATTTCTGAAAGCAGTGTAGTGTATGTTTTGTATATGCAAGATTTTACTTATTAAAAGTCTTGTGTATATCCTCTGTGAGAACTTAATTCAATTTTTAGAAAATTTAATCATTCTTAAATAATTAAAAGCCTACTTATTGGAAGGAAATATTGTAATCAAAGTTTTGTTCATAAATTTTAAGAGTTGTTTTGATATTTTAAAAGTTTTGATTAGAAATTGAAATATGAATCATTGATTAAAATATTAATATATATGCTTACGCCTATAAGAAATAGTGATATATTTTTATAAACTTCTAATGAGCATGATTCAAAATGTGTGTTTTTTTCCCTTTATTTAGGTCCCAGCCCTATGTATGCAAAGAAGAAATCATTTACTGATATATGAAATTTTGCTGCCCAAATGTGAGCGCCTGAAATTTTAAATAATGTATCAATTTAAATAATGTGTGATATATATTATACAGTCATTTGAAATTTATTTCAAATTGCTGAATTCTGTATGAAGTTTTTAAATTAAAAAGTAAACAATTATTTTATTATAGCATATAATTCTAGAATGCTCACTTAATGCTCACTTTTAGAATGCTCATCATTAAATAATTTTCCAGTGCTAGAATAATTAGAGAAAGTTATTCAAAAACTGATTTCTGAAAGCAGTGTAGTGTATGTTTTGTATATGCAAGATTTTACTTATTAAAAGTCTTGTGTATATCCTCTGTGAGAACTTAATTCAATTTTTAGAAAATTTAATCATTCTTAAATAATTAAAAGCCTACTTATTGGAAGGAAATATTGTAATTAAAGTTTTGTTCATAAATTTTAAGAGTTGTTTTGATATTTTAAAAGTTTTGATTAGAAATTGAAATATGAATCATTGATTAAAATATTAATATATATGCTTACGCCTATAAGAAATAGTGATCTATTTTTATAAACTTCTAATGAGCATGATTCAAAATGTGTGTTTTTTTCCCTTTATTTAGGTCCCAGCCCTATGTATGCAAAGAAGAAATCATTTACTGATATATGAAATTTTGCTGCCCAAATGTGAGCGCCTGAAATTTTAAATAATGTATCAATTTAAATAATGTGTGATATATATTATACAGTCATTTGAAATTTATTTCAAATTGCTGAAATCTGTATGAAGTTTTTAAATTAAAAAGTAAACAATTATTTTATTATAGCATATAATTCTAGAATGCTCACTTAATGCTCACTTTTAGAATGCTCATCATTAAATAATTTTCCAGTGCTAGAATAATTAGAAAAAGTTATTCAAAAACTGATTTCTGAAAGCAGTGTAGTGTATGTTTTGTATATGCAAGATTTTACTTATTAAAAGTCTTGTGTATATCCTCTGTGAGAACTTAATTCAATTTTTAGAAAATTTAATCATTCTTAAATAATTAAAAGCCTACTTATTGGAAGGAAATATTGTAATCAAAGTTTTGTTCATAAATTTTAAGAGTTGTTTTGATATTTTAAAAGTTTTGATTAGAAATTGAAATATGAATCATTGATTAAAATATTAATATATATGCTTACGCCTATAAGAAATAGTGATATATTTTTATAAACTTCTAATGAGCATGATTCAAAATGTGTCTTTTTTTCCCTTTATTTAGGTCCCAGCCCTATGTATGCAAAGAAGAAATCATTTACTGATATATGAAATTTTGCTGCCCAAATGTGAGCGCCTGAAATTTTAAATAATGTGTGATATATATTATACAGACATTTGAAATTTATTTCAAATTGCTAAATTCTGTATGAAGTTTTTAAATTAAAAAGTAAACAATTATTTTATTATAGCATATAATTCTAGAATGCTCACTTAATGCTCACTTTTAGAATGCTCATCATTAAATAATTTTCCAGTGCTAGAATAATTAGAGAAAGTTATTGAAAAACTGATTTCTGAAAGCAGTGTAGTGTATGTTTTGTATATGCAAGATTTTACTTATTAAAAGTCTTGTGTATATCCTCTGTGAGAACTTAATTCAATTTTTAGAAAATTTAATCATTCTTAAATAATTAAAAGCCTACTTATTGGAAGGAAATATTGTAATCAAAGTTTTGTTCATAAATTTTAAGAGTTGTTTTGATATTTTAAAAGTTTTGATTAGAAATTGAAATATGAATCATTGATTAAAATATTAATATATATGCTTACGCCTATAAGAAATAGTGATATATTTTTATAAACTTCTAATGAGCATGATTCAAAATGTGTGTTTTTTTCCCTTTATTTAGGTCCCAGCCCTATGTATGCAAAGAAGAAATCATTTACTGATATATGAAAATTTGCTGCCCAAATGTGAGCGCCTGAAATTTTAAATAATGTATCAATTTAAATAATGTGTGATATATATTATACAGTCATTTGAAATTTATTTCAAATTGCTGAATTCTGTATGAAGTTTTTAAATTAAAAAGTAAACAATTATTTTATTATAGCATATAATTCTAGAATGCTCCCTTAATGCTCACTTTTAGAATGCTCATCATTAAATAATTTTCCAGTGCTAGAATAATTAGAGAAAGATATTCAAAAACTGATTTCTGAAAGCAGTGTATGGTATGTTTTGTATATGCAAGATTTTACTTATTAAAAGTCTTGTGTATATCCTCGGTGAGAACTTAATTCAATTTTTAGAAAATTTAATCATTCTTAAATAATTAAAAGCCTACTTATTGGAAGGAAATATTGTAATCAAAGTTTTGTTTATAAATTTTAAGAGCTGTTTGATATTTTAAAATTTTGATTAGAAATTGAAATATGAATCATTGATTAAAATATTAATATATATGCTTACGCCTATAAGAAATAGTGATATATTTTTATAAACTTCTAATGAGCATGATTGAAAATGTGTGTTTTTTTCCCTTTATTTAGGTCCCAGCCCTATGTATGCAAAGAAGAAATCATTTACTGATATATGAAATTTTGCTGCCCAAATGTGAGCGCCTGAAATTTTAAATAATGTGTGATATATATTATACAGTCATTTGAAATTTATTTCAAATTGCTGAATTCTGTATGAAGTTTTTAAATTAAAAAGTAAACAATTATTTTATTATAGCATATAATTCTAGAATGCTCCCTTAATGCTCACTTTTAGAATGCTCATCATTAAATAATTTTCCAGTGCTAGAATAATTAGAGAAAGATATTCAAAAACTGATTTCTGAAAGCAGTGTAGTGTATGTTTTGTATATGCAAGATTTTACTTATTAAAAGTCTTGTGTATATCCTCTGTGAGAACTTAATTCAATTTTTAGAAAATTTAATCATTCTTAAATAATTAAAAGCCTACTTATTGGAAGGAAATATTGTAATCAAAGTTTTGTTCATAAATTTTAAGAGTTGTTTTGATATTTTAAAAGTTTTGATTAGAAATTGAAATATGAATCATTGATTAAAATATTAATATATATGCTTACGCCTATAAGAAATAGTGATATATTTTTATAAACTTCTAATGAGCATGATTCAAAATGTGTGTTTTTTTCCCTTTATTTAGGTCCCAGCCCTATGTATGCAAAGAAGAAATCATTTACTGATATATGAAATTTTGCTGCCCAAATGTGAGCGCCTGAAATTTTAAATAATGTATCAATTTAAATAATGTGTGATATATATTATACAGTCATTTGAAATTTATTTCAAATTGCTGAATTCTGTATGAAGTTTTTAAATTAAAAAGTAAACAATTATTTTATTATAGCATATAATTCTAGAATGCTCACTTAATGCTCACTTTTAGAATGCTCATCATTAAATAATTTTCCAGTGCTAGAATAATTAGAGAAAGTTATTCAAAAACTGATTTCTGAAAGCAGTGTAGTGTATGTTTTGTATATGCAAGATTTTACTTATTAAAAGTCTTGTGTATATCCTCTGTGAGAACTTAATTCAATTTTTAGAAAATTTAATCATTCTTAAATAATTAAAAGCCTACTTATTGGAAGGAAATATTGTAATTAAAGTTTTGTTCATAAATTTTAAGAGTTGTTTTGATATTTTAAAAGTTTTGATTAGAAATTGAAATATGAATCATTGATTAAAATATTAATATATATGCTTACGCCTATAAGAAATAGTGATCTATTTTTATAAACTTCTAATGAGCATGATTCAAAATGTGTGTTTTTTTCCCTTTATTTAGGTCCCAGCCCTATGTATGCAAAGAAGAAATCATTTACTGATATATGAAATTTTGCTGCCCAAATGTGAGCGCCTGAAATTTTAAATAATGTATCAATTTAAATAATGTGTGATATATATTATACAGTCATTTGAAATTTATTTCAAATTGCTGAAATCTGTATGAAGTTTTTAAATTAAAAAGTAAACAATTATTTTATTATAGCATATAATTCTAGAATGCTCACTTAATGCTCACTTTTAGAATGCTCATCATTAAATAATTTTCCAGTGCTAGAATAATTAGAAAAAGTTATTCAAAAACTGATTTCTGAAAGCAGTGTAGTGTATGTTTTGTATATGCAAGATTTTACTTATTAAAAGTCTTGTGTATATCCTCTGTGAGAACTTAATTCAATTTTTAGAAAATTTAATCATTCTTAAATAATTAAAAGCCTACTTATTGGAAGGAAATATTGTAATCAAAGTTTTGTTCATAAATTTTAAGAGTTGTTTTGATATTTTAAAAGTTTTGATTAGAAATTGAAATATGAATCATTGATTAAAATATTAATATATATGCTTACGCCTATAAGAAATAGTGATATATTTTTATAAACTTCTAATGAGCATGATTCAAAATGTGTCTTTTTTTCCCTTTATTTAGGTCCCAGCCCTATGTATGCAAAGAAGAAATCATTTACTGATATATGAAATTTTGCTGCCCAAATGTGAGCGCCTGAAATTTTAAATAATGTATCAATTTAAATAATGTGTGATATATATTATACAGTCATTTGAAATTTATTTCAAATTGCTGAATTCTGTATGAAGTTTTTAAATTAAAAAGTAAACAATTATTTTATTATAGCATATAATTCTAGAATGCTCCCTTAATGCTCACTTTTAGAATGCTCATCATTAAATAATTTTCCAGTGCTAGAATAATTAGAGAAAGATATTCAAAAACTGATTTCTGAAAGCAGTGTAGTGTATGTTTTGTATATGCAAGATTTTACTTATTAAAAGTCTTGTGTATATCCTCTGTGAGAACTTAATTCAATTTTTAGAAAATTTAATCATTCTTAAATAATTAAAAGCCTACTTATTGGAAGGAAATATTGTAATCAAAGTTTTGTTTATAAATTTTAAGAGTTGTTTGATATTTTAAAATTTTGATTAGAAATTGAAATATGAATCATTGATTAAAATATTAATATATATGCTTACGCCTATAAGAAATAGTGATATATTTTTATAAATTTCTAATGAGCATGATTCAAAATGTGTGTTTTTTTCCCTTTATTTAGGTCCCAGCCCTATGTATGCAAAGAAGAAATCATTTACTGATATATGAAATTTTGCTGCCCAAATGTGAGCGCCTGAAATTTTAAATAATGTATCAATTTAAATAATGTGTGATATATATTATACAGTCATTTGAAATTTATTTCAAATTGCTGAAATCTGTATGAAGTTTTTAAATTAAAAAGTAAACAATTATTTTATTATAGCATATAATTCTAGAATGCTCACTTAATGCTCACTTTTAGAATGCTCATCATTAAATAATTTTCCAGTGCTAGAATAATTAGAGAAAATTATTCAAAAACTGATTTCTGAAAGCAGTGTAGTGTATGTTTTGTATATGCAAGATTTTACTTATTAAAAGTCTTGCGTATATCCTCTGTGAGAACTTAATTCAATTTTTAGAAAATTTAATCATTCTTAAATAATTAAAAGCCTACTTATTGGAAGGAAATATTGTAGTCAAAGTTTTGTTCATAAATTTTAAGAGTTGTTTTGATATTTTAAAAGTTTTGTTTAGAAATTGAAATATGAATCATTGATTAAAATATTAATATATATGCTTACGCCTATAAGAAATAGTGATATATTTTTATAAACTTCTAATGAGCATGATTCAAAATGTGTGTTTTTTTCCCTTTATTTAGGTCCCAGCCCTATGTATGCAAAGAAGAAATCTTTTACTGATATATGAAATTTTGCTGCCCAAATGTGAGCGCCTGAAATTTTAAATAGTGTATCAATTTAAATAATGTGTGATATATATTATACAGTCATTTGAAATTTATTTCAAATTGCTGAATTCTGTATGAAGTTTTTTAAATTAAAAAGTAAACAATTATTTTATTATAGCATATAATTCTAGAATGCTCACTTAAGAATGCTCACTTAATGCTCACTTTTAGAATGCTCATCATTAAATAATTTTCCAGTGCTAGAATAATTAGAGAAAGTTATTCAAAAACTGATTTCTGAAAGCAGTGTAGTGTATGTTTTGTATATGCAAGATTTTACTTATTAAAAGTCTTGTGTATATCCTCTGTGAGAACTTAATTCAATTTTTAGAAAATTTAATCATTCTTAAATAATTAAAAGCCTACTTATTGGAAGGAAATATTGTAATCAAAGTTTTGTTCATAAATTTTAAGAGTTGTTTTGATATTTTAAAAGTTTTGATTAGAAATTGAAATATGAATCATTGATTAAAATATTAATATATATGCTTACGCCTATAAGAAATAGTGATATATTTTTATAAACTTCTAATGAGCATGATTCAAAATGTGTGTTTTTTTCCCTTTATTTAGGTCCCAGCCCTATGTATGCAAAGAAGAAATCATTTACTGATATATGAAATTTTGCTGCCCAAATGTGAGCGCCTGAAATTTTAAATAATGTATCAATTTAAATAATGTGTGATATATATTATACAGTCATTTGAAATTTATTTCAAATTGCTGAATTCTGTATGAAGTTTTTAAATTAAAAAGTAAACAATTATTTTATTATAGCATATAATTCTAGAATGCTCACTTAATGCTCACTTTTAGAATGCTCATCATTAAATAATTTTCCAGTGCTAGAATAATTAGAGAAAGATATTCAAAAACTGATTTCTGAAAGCAGTGTAGTGTATGTTTTGTATATGCAAGATTTTACTTATTAAAAGTCTTGTGTATATCCTCTGTGAGAACTTAATTCAATTTTTAGAAAATTTAATCATTCTTAAATAATTAAAAGCCTACTTATTGGAAGGAAATATTGTAATCAAAGTTTTGTTTATAAATTTTAAGAGTTGTTTGATATTTTAAAATTTTGATTAGAAATTGAAATATGAATCATTGATTAAAATATTAATATATATGCTTACGCCTATAAGAAATAGTGATATATTTTTATAAACTTCTAATGAGCATGATTCAAAATGTGTGTTTTTTTCCCTTTATTTAGGTCCCAGCCCTATGTATGCAAAGAAGAAATCATTTACTGATATATGAAATTTTGCTGCCCAAATGTGAGCGCCTGAAATTTTAAATAATGTGTGATATATATTATACAGACATTTGAAATTTATTTCAAATTGCTAAATTCTGTATGAAGTTTTTAAATTAAAAAGTAAACAATTATTTTATTATAGCATATAATTCTAGAATGCTCACTTAATGCTCACTTTTAGAATGCTCATCATTAAATAATTTTCCAGTGCTAGAATAATTAGAGAAAGTTATTGAAAAACTGATTTCTGAAAGCAGTGTAGTGTATGTTTTGTATATGCAAGATTTTACTTATTAAAAGTCTTGTGTATATCCTCTGTGAGAACTTAATTCAATTTTTAGAAAATTTAATCATTCTTAAATAATTAAAAGCCTACTTATTGGAAGGAAATATTGTAATCAAAGTTTTGTTCATAAATTTTAAGAGTTGTTTTGATATTTTAAAAGTTTTGATTAGAAATTGAAATATGAATCATTGATTAAAATATTAATATATATGCTTACGCCTATAAGAAATAGTGATATATTTTTATAAACTTCTAATGAGCATGATTCAAAATGTGTGTTTTTTTCCCTTTATTTAGGTCCCAGCCCTATGTATGCAAAGAAGAAATCATTTACTGATATATGAAATTTTGCTGCCCAAATGTGAGCGCCTGAAATTTTAAATAATGTGTGATATATATTATACAGACATTTGAAATTTATTTCAAATTGCTAAATTCTGTATGAAGTTTTTAAATTAAAAAGTAAACAATTATTTTATTATAGCATATAATTCTAGAATGCTCACTTAATGCTCACTTTTAGAATGCTCATCATTAAATAATTTTCCAGTGCTAGAATAATTAGAGAAAGTTATTGAAAAACTGATTTCTGAAAGCAGTGTAGTGTATGTTTTGTATATGCAAGATTTTACTTATTAAAAGTCTTGCGTATATCCTCTGTGAGAACTTAATTCAATTTTTAGAAAATTTAATCATTCTTAAATAATTAAAAGCCTACTTATTGGAAGGAAATATTGTAGTCAAAGTTTTGTTCATAAATTTTAAGAGTTGTTTTGATATTTTAAAAGTTTTGTTTAGAAATTGAAATATGAATCATTGATTAAAATATTAATATATATGCTTACGCCTATAAGAAATAGTGATATATTTTTATAAACTTCTAATGAGCATGATTCAAAATGTGTGTTTTTTTCCCTTTATTTAGGTCCCAGCCCTATGTATGCAAAGAAGAAATCTTTTACTGATATATGAAATTTTGCTGCCCAAATGTGAGCGCCTGAAATTTTAAATAGTGTATCAATTTAAATAATGTGTGATATATATTATACAGTCATTTGAAATTTATTTCAAATTGCTGAATTCTGTATGAAGTTTTTAAATTAAAAAGTAAACAATTATTTTATTATAGCATATAATTCTAGAATGCTCACTTAATGCTCACTTTTAGAATGCTCATCATTAAATAATTTTCCAGTGCTAGAATAATTAGAGAAAGATATTCAAAAACTGATTTCTGAAAGCAGTGTAGTGTATGTTTTGTATATGCAAGATTTTACTTATTAAAAGTCTTGTGTATATCCTCTGTGAGAACTTAATTCAATTTTTAGAAAATTTAATCATTCTTAAATAATTAAAAGCCTACTTATTGGAAGGAAATATTGTAATCAAAGTTTTGTTTATAAATTTTAAGAGTTGTTTGATATTTTAAAATTTTGATTAGAAATTGAAATATGAATCATTGATTAAAATATTAATATATATGCTTACGCCTATAAGAAATAGTGATATATTTTTATAAACTTCTAATGAGCATGATTCAAAATGTGTGTTTTTTTCCCTTTATTTAGGTCCCAGCCCTATGTATGCAAAGAAGAAATCATTTACTGATATATGAAATTTTGCTGCCCAAATGTGAGCGCCTGAAATTTTAAATAATGTATCAATTTAAATAATGTGTGATATATATTATACAGTCATTTGAAATTTATTTCAAATTGCTGAATTCTGTATGAAGTTTTTAAATTAAAAAGTAAACAATTATTTTATTATAGCATATAATTCTAGAATGCTCCCTTAATGCTCACTTTTAGAATGCTCATCATTAAATAATTTTCCAGTGCTAGAATAATTAGAGAAAGATATTCAAAAACTGATTTCTGAAAGCAGTGTAGTGTATGTTTTGTATATGCAAGATTTTACTTATTAAAAGTCTTGTGTATATCCTCTGTGAGAACTTAATTCAATTTTTAGAAAATTTAATCATTCTTAAATAATTAAAAGCCTACTTATTGGAAGGAAATATTGTAATCAAAGTTTTGTTTATAAATTTTAAGAGTTGTTTGATATTTTAAAATTTTGATTAGAAATTGAAATATGAATCATTGATTAAAATATTAATATATATGCTTACGCCTATAAGAAATAGTGATATATTTTTATAAATTTCTAATGAGCATGATTCAAAATGTGTGTTTTTTTCCCTTTATTTAGGTCCCAGCCCTATGTATGCAAAGAAGAAATCATTTACTGATATATGAAATTTTGCTGCCCAAATGTGAGCGCCTGAAATTTTAAATAATGTATCAATTTAAATAATGTGTGATATATATTATACAGTCATTTGAAATTTATTTCAAATTGCTGAAATCTGTATGAAGTTTTTAAATTAAAAAGTAAACAATTATTTTATTATAGCATATAATTCTAGAATGCTCACTTAATGCTCACTTTTAGAATGCTCATCATTAAATAATTTTCCAGTGCTAGAATAATTAGAGAAAATTATTCAAAAACTGATTTCTGAAAGCAGTGTAGTGTATGTTTTGTATATGCAAGATTTTACTTATTAAAAGTCTTGCGTATATCCTCTGTGAGAACTTAATTCAATTTTTAGAAAATTTAATCATTCTTAAATAATTAAAAGCCTACTTATTGGAAGGAAATATTGTAGTCAAAGTTTTGTTCATAAATTTTAAGAGTTGTTTTGATATTTTAAAAGTTTTGTTTAGAAATTGAAATATGAATCATTGATTAAAATATTAATATATATGCTTACGCCTATAAGAAATAGTGATATATTTTTATAAACTTCTAATGAGCATGATTCAAAATGTGTGTTTTTTTCCCTTTATTTAGGTCCCAGCCCTATGTATGCAAAGAAGAAATCTTTTACTGATATATGAAATTTTGCTGCCCAAATGTGAGCGCCTGAAATTTTAAATAGTGTATCAATTTAAATAATGTGTGATATATATTATACAGTCATTTGAAATTTATTTCAAATTGCTGAATTCTGTATGAAGTTTTTTAAATTAAAAAGTAAACAATTATTTTATTATAGCATATAATTCTAGAATGCTCACTTAAGAATGCTCACTTAATGCTCACTTTTAGAATGCTCATCATTAAATAATTTTCCAGTGCTAGAATAATTAGAGAAAGTTATTCAAAAACTGATTTCTGAAAGCAGTGTAGTGTATGTTTTGTATATGCAAGATTTTACTTATTAAAAGTCTTGTGTATATCCTCTGTGAGAACTTAATTCAATTTTTAGAAAATTTAATCATTCTTAAATAATTAAAAGCCTACTTATTGGAAGGAAATATTGTAATCAAAGTTTTGTTCATAAATTTTAAGAGTTGTTTTGATATTTTAAAAGTTTTGATTAGAAATTGAAATATGAATCATTGATTAAAATATTAATATATATGCTTACGCCTATAAGAAATAGTGATATATTTTTATAAACTTCTAATGAGCATGATTCAAAATGTGTGTTTTTTTCCCTTTATTTAGGTCCCAGCCCTATGTATGCAAAGAAGAAATCATTTACTGATATATGAAATTTTGCTGCCCAAATGTGAGCGCCTGAAATTTTAAATAATGTATCAATTTAAATAATGTGTGATATATATTATACAGTCATTTGAAATTTATTTCAAATTGCTGAATTCTGTATGAAGTTTTTAAATTAAAAAGTAAACAATTATTTTATTATAGCATATAATTCTAGAATGCTCACTTAATGCTCACTTTTAGAATGCTCATCATTAAATAATTTTCCAGTGCTAGAATAATTAGAGAAAGATATTCAAAAACTGATTTCTGAAAGCAGTGTAGTGTATGTTTTGTATATGCAAGATTTTACTTATTAAAAGTCTTGTGTATATCCTCTGTGAGAACTTAATTCAATTTTTAGAAAATTTAATCATTCTTAAATAATTAAAAGCCTACTTATTGGAAGGAAATATTGTAATCAAAGTTTTGTTTATAAATTTTAAGAGTTGTTTGATATTTTAAAATTTTGATTAGAAATTGAAATATGAATCATTGATTAAAATATTAATATATATGCTTACGCCTATAAGAAATAGTGATATATTTTTATAAACTTCTAATGAGCATGATTCAAAATGTGTGTTTTTTTCCCTTTATTTAGGTCCCAGCCCTATGTATGCAAAGAAGAAATCATTTACTGATATATGAAATTTTGCTGCCCAAATGTGAGCGCCTGAAATTTTAAATAATGTGTGATATATATTATACAGACATTTGAAATTTATTTCAAATTGCTAAATTCTGTATGAAGTTTTTAAATTAAAAAGTAAACAATTATTTTATTATAGCATATAATTCTAGAATGCTCACTTAATGCTCACTTTTAGAATGCTCATCATTAAATAATTTTCCAGTGCTAGAATAATTAGAGAAAGTTATTGAAAAACTGATTTCTGAAAGCAGTGTAGTGTATGTTTTGTATATGCAAGATTTTACTTATTAAAAGTCTTGTGTATATCCTCTGTGAGAACTTAATTCAATTTTTAGAAAATTTAATCATTCTTAAATAATTAAAAGCCTACTTATTGGAAGGAAATATTGTAATCAAAGTTTTGTTCATAAATTTTAAGAGTTGTTTTGATATTTTAAAAGTTTTGATTAGAAATTGAAATATGAATCATTGATTAAAATATTAATATATATGCTTACGCCTATAAGAAATAGTGATATATTTTTATAAACTTCTAATGAGCATGATTCAAAATGTGTGTTTTTTTCCCTTTATTTAGGTCCCAGCCCTATGTATGCAAAGAAGAAATCATTTACTGATATATGAAATTTTGCTGCCCAAATGTGAGCGCCTGAAATTTTAAATAATGTGTGATATATATTATACAGACATTTGAAATTTATTTCAAATTGCTAAATTCTGTATGAAGTTTTTAAATTAAAAAGTAAACAATTATTTTATTATAGCATATAATTCTAGAATGCTCACTTAATGCTCACTTTTAGAATGCTCATCATTAAATAATTTTCCAGTGCTAGAATAATTAGAGAAAGTTATTGAAAAACTGATTTCTGAAAGCAGTGTAGTGTATGTTTTGTATATGCAAGATTTTACTTATTAAAAGTCTTGCGTATATCCTCTGTGAGAACTTAATTCAATTTTTAGAAAATTTAATCATTCTTAAATAATTAAAAGCCTACTTATTGGAAGGAAATATTGTAGTCAAAGTTTTGTTCATAAATTTTAAGAGTTGTTTTGATATTTTAAAAGTTTTGTTTAGAAATTGAAATATGAATCATTGATTAAAATATTAATATATATGCTTACGCCTATAAGAAATAGTGATATATTTTTATAAACTTCTAATGAGCATGATTCAAAATGTGTGTTTTTTTCCCTTTATTTAGGTCCCAGCCCTATGTATGCAAAGAAGAAATCTTTTACTGATATATGAAATTTTGCTGCCCAAATGTGAGCGCCTGAAATTTTAAATAGTGTATCAATTTAAATAATGTGTGATATATATTATACAGTCATTTGAAATTTATTTCAAATTGCTGAATTCTGTATGAAGTTTTTAAATTAAAAAGTAAACAATTATTTTATTATAGCATATAATTCTAGAATGCTCACTTAATGCTCACTTTTAGAATGCTCATCATTAAATAATTTTCCAGTGCTAGAATAATTAGAGAAAGATATTCAAAAACTGATTTCTGAAAGCAGTGTAGTGTATGTTTTGTATATGCAAGATTTTACTTATTAAAAGTCTTGTGTATATCCTCTGTGAGAACTTAATTCAATTTTTAGAAAATTTAATCATTCTTAAATAATTAAAAGCCTACTTATTGGAAGGAAATATTGTAATCAAAGTTTTGTTTATAAATTTTAAGAGTTGTTTGATATTTTAAAATTTTGATTAGAAATTGAAATATGAATCATTGATTAAAATATTAATATATATGCTTACGCCTATAAGAAATAGTGATATATTTTTATAAACTTCTAATGAGCATGATTCAAAATGTGTGTTTTTTTCCCTTTATTTAGGTCCCAGCCCTATGTATGCAAAGAAGAAATCATTTACTGATATATGAAATTTTGCTGCCCAAATGTGAGCGCCTGAAATTTTAAATAATGTGTGATATATATTATACAGACATTTGAAATTTATTTCAAATTGCTAAATTCTGTATGAAGTTTTTAAATTAAAAAGTAAACAATTATTTTATTATAGCATATAATTCTAGAATGCTCACTTAATGCTCACTTTTAGAATGCTCATCATTAAATAATTTTCCAGTGCTAGAATAATTAGAGAAAGTTATTGAAAAACTGATTTCTGAAAGCAGTGTAGTGTATGTTTTGTATATGCAAGATTTTACTTATTAAAAGTCTTGTGTATATCCTCTGTGAGAACTTAATTCAATTTTTAGAAAATTTAATCATTCTTAAATAATTAAAAGCCTACTTATTGGAAGGAAATATTGTAATCAAAGTTTTGTTCATAAATTTTAAGAGTTGTTTTGATATTTTAAAAGTTTTGATTAGAAATTGAAATATGAATCATTGATTAAAATATTAATATATATGCTTACGCCTATAAGAAATAGTGATATATTTTTATAAACTTCTAATGAGCATGATTCAAAATGTGTGTTTTTTTCCCTTTATTTAGGTCCCAGCCCTATGTATGCAAAGAAGAAATCATTTACTGATATATGAAATTTTGCTGCCCAAATGTGAGCGCCTGAAATTTTAAATAATGTGTGATATATATTATACAGACATTTGAAATTTATTTCAAATTGCTAAATTCTGTATGAAGTTTTTAAATTAAAAAGTAAACAATTATTTTATTATAGCATATAATTCTAGAATGCTCACTTAATGCTCACTTTTAGAATGCTCATCATTAAATAATTTTCCAGTGCTAGAATAATTAGAGAAAGTTATTGAAAAACTGATTTCTGAAAGCAGTGTAGTGTATGTTTTGTATATGCAAGATTTTACTTATTAAAAGTCTTGCGTATATCCTCTGTGAGAACTTAATTCAATTTTTAGAAAATTTAATCATTCTTAAATAATTAAAAGCCTACTTATTGGAAGGAAATATTGTAGTCAAAGTTTTGTTCATAAATTTTAAGAGTTGTTTTGATATTTTAAAAGTTTTGTTTAGAAATTGAAATATGAATCATTGATTAAAATATTAATATATATGCTTACGCCTATAAGAAATAGTGATATATTTTTATAAACTTCTAATGAGCATGATTCAAAATGTGTGTTTTTTTCCCTTTATTTAGGTCCCAGCCCTATGTATGCAAAGAAGAAATCTTTTACTGATATATGAAATTTTGCTGCCCAAATGTGAGCGCCTGAAATTTTAAATAGTGTATCAATTTAAATAATGTGTGATATATATTATACAGTCATTTGAAATTTATTTCAAATTGCTGAATTCTGTATGAAGTTTTTTAAATTAAAAAGTAAACAATTATTTTATTATAGCATATAATTCTAGAATGCTCACTTAAGAATGCTCACTTAATGCTCACTTTTAGAATGCTCATCATTAAATAATTTTCCAGTGCTAGAATAATTAGAGAAAGTTATTCAAAAACTGATTTCTGAAAGCAGTGTAGTGTATGTTTTGTATATGCAAGATTTTACTTATTAAAAGTCTTGTGTATATCCTCTGTGAGAACTTAATTCAATTTTTAGAAAATTTAATCATTCTTAAATAATTAAAAGCCTACTTATTGGAAGGAAATATTGTAATCAAAGTTTTGTTCATAAATTTTAAGAGTTGTTTTGATATTTTAAAAGTTTTGATTAGAAATTGAAATATGAATCATTGATTAAAATATTAATATATATGCTTACGCCTATAAGAAATAGTGATATATTTTTATAAACTTCTAATGAGCATGATTCAAAATGTGTGTTTTTTTCCCTTTATTTAGGTCCCAGCCCTATGTATGCAAAGAAGAAATCATTTACTGATATATGAAATTTTGCTGCCCAAATGTGAGCGCCTGAAATTTTAAATAATGTATCAATTTTAATAATGTGTGATATATATTATACAGTCATTTGAAATTTATTTCAAATTGCTGAATTCTGTATGAAGTTTTTAAATTAAAAAGTAAACAATTATTTTATTATAGCATATAATTCTAGAATGCTCCCTTAATGCTCACTTTTAGAATGCTCATCATTAAATAATTTTCCAGTGCTAGAATAATTAGAGAAAGATATTCAAAAACTGATTTCTGAAAGCAGTGTAGTGTATGTTTTGTATATGCAAGATTTTACTTATTAAAAGTCTTGTGTATATCCTCTGTGAGAACTTAATTCAATTTTTAGAAAATTTAATCATTCTTAAATAATTAAAAGCCTACTTATTGGAAGGAAATATTGTAATCAAAGTTTTGTTTATAAATTTTAAGAGTTGTTTGATATTTTAAAATTTTGATTAGAAATTGAAATATGAATCATTGATTAAAATATTAATATATATGCTTACGCCTATAAGAAATAGTGATATATTTTTATAAACTTCTAATGAGCATGATTCAAAATGTGTGTTTTTTTCCCTTTATTTAGGTCCCAGCCCTATGTATGCAAAGAAGAAATCATTTACTGATATATGAAATTTTGCTGCCCAAATGTGAGCGCCTGAAATTTTAAATAATGTGTGATATATATTATACAGACATTTGAAATTTATTTCAAATTGCTAAATTCTGTATGAAGTTTTTAAATTAAAAAGTAAACAATTATTTTATTATAGCATATAATTCTAGAATGCTCACTTAATGCTCACTTTTAGAATGCTCATCATTAAATAATTTTCCAGTGCTAGAATAATTAGAGAAAGTTATTGAAAAACTGATTTCTGAAAGCAGTGTAGTGTATGTTTTGTATATGCAAGATTTTACTTATTAAAAGTCTTGTGTATATCCTCTGTGAGAACTTAATTCAATTTTTAGAAAATTTAATCATTCTTAAATAATTAAAAGCCTACTTATTGGAAGGAAATATTGTAATCAAAGTTTTGTTCATAAATTTTAAGAGTTGTTTTGATATTTTAAAAGTTTTGATTAGAAATTGAAATATGAATCATTGATTAAAATATTAATATATATGCTTACGCCTATAAGAAATAGTGATATATTTTTATAAACTTCTAATGAGCATGATTCAAAATGTGTGTTTTTTTCCCTTTATTTAGGTCCCAGCCCTATGTATGCAAAGAAGAAATCATTTACTGATATATGAAAATTTGCTGCCCAAATGTGAGCGCCTGAAATTTTAAATAGTGTATCAATTTAAATAATGTGTGATATATATTATACAGTCATTTGAAATTTATTTCAAATTGCTGAATTCTGTATGAAGTTTTTAAATTAAAAAGTAAACAATTATTTTATTATAGCATATAATTCTAGAATGCTCACTTAATGCTCACTTTTAGAATGCTCATCATTAAATAATTTTCCAGTGCTAGAATAATTAGAGAAAGATATTCAAAAACTGATTTCTGAAAGCAGTGTAGTGTATGTTTTGTATATGCAAGATTTTACTTATTAAAAGTCTTGTGTATATCCTCTGTGAGAACTTAATTCAATTTTTAGAAAATTTAATCATTCTTAAATAATTAAAAGCCTACTTATTGGAAGGAAATATTGTAATCAAAGTTTTGTTTATAAATTTTAAGAGTTGTTTGATATTTTAAAATTTTGATTAGAAATTGAAATATGAATCATTGATTAAAATATTAATATATATGCTTACGCCTATAAGAAATAGTGATATATTTTTATAAACTTCTAATGAGCATGATTCAAAATGTGTGTTTTTTTCCCTTTATTTAGGTCCCAGCCCTATGTATGCAAAGAAGAAATCATTTACTGATATATGAAATTTTGCTGCCCAAATGTGAGCGCCTGAAATTTTAAATAATGTGTGATATATATTATACAGACATTTGAAATTTATTTCAAATTGCTAAATTCTGTATGAAGTTTTTAAATTAAAAAGTAAACAATTATTTTATTATAGCATATAATTCTAGAATGCTCACTTAATGCTCACTTTTAGAATGCTCATCATTAAATAATTTTCCAGTGCTAGAATAATTAGAGAAAGTTATTGAAAAACTGATTTCTGAAAGCAGTGTAGTGTATGTTTTGTATATGCAAGATTTTACTTATTAAAAGTCTTGTGTATATCCTCTGTGAGAACTTAATTCAATTTTTAGAAAATTTAATCATTCTTAAATAATTAAAAGCCTACTTATTGGAAGGAAATATTGTAATCAAAGTTTTGTTCATAAATTTTAAGAGTTGTTTTGATATTTTAAAAGTTTTGATTAGAAATTGAAATATGAATCATTGATTAAAATATTAATATATATGCTTACGCCTATAAGAAATAGTGATATATTTTTATAAACTTCTAATGAGCATGATTCAAAATGTGTGTTTTTTTCCCTTTATTTAGGTCCCAGCCCTATGTATGCAAAGAAGAAATCATTTACTGATATATGAAATTTTGCTGCCCAAATGTGAGCGCCTGAAATTTTAAATAATGTGTGATATATATTATACAGACATTTGAAATTTATTTCAAATTGCTAAATTCTGTATGAAGTTTTTAAATTAAAAAGTAAACAATTATTTTATTATAGCATATAATTCTAGAATGCTCACTTAATGCTCACTTTTAGAATGCTCATCATTAAATAATTTTCCAGTGCTAGAATAATTAGAGAAAGTTATTGAAAAACTGATTTCTGAAAGCAGTGTAGTGTATGTTTTGTATATGCAAGATTTTACTTATTAAAAGTCTTGCGTATATCCTCTGTGAGAACTTAATTCAATTTTTAGAAAATTTAATCATTCTTAAATAATTAAAAGCCTACTTATTGGAAGGAAATATTGTAGTCAAAGTTTTGTTCATAAATTTTAAGAGTTGTTTTGATATTTTAAAAGTTTTGTTTAGAAATTGAAATATGAATCATTGATTAAAATATTAATATATATGCTTACGCCTATAAGAAATAGTGATATATTTTTATAAACTTCTAATGAGCATGATTCAAAATGTGTGTTTTTTCCCTTTATTTAGGTCCCAGCCCTATGTATGCAAAGAAGAAATCTTTTACTGATATATGAAATTTTGCTGCCCAAATGTGAGCGCCTGAAATTTTAAATAGTGTATCAATTTAAATAATGTGTGATATATATTATACAGTCATTTGAAATTTATTTCAAATTGCTGAATTCTGTATGAAGTTTTTTAAATTAAAAAGTAAACAATTATTTTATTATAGCATATAATTCTAGAATGCTCACTTAAGAATGCTCACTTAATGCTCACTTTTAGAATGCTCATCATTAAATAATTTTCCAGTGCTAGAATAATTAGAGAAAGTTATTCAAAAACTGATTTCTGAAAGCAGTGTAGTGTATGTTTTGTATATGCAAGATTTTACTTATTAAAAGTCTTGTGTATATCCTCTGTGAGAACTTAATTCAATTTTTAGAAAATTTAATCATTCTTAAATAATTAAAAGCCTACTTATTGGAAGGAAATATTGTAATCAAAGTTTTGTTCATAAATTTTAAGAGTTGTTTTGATATTTTAAAAGTTTTGATTAGAAATTGAAATATGAATCATTGATTAAAATATTAATATATATGCTTACGCCTATAAGAAATAGTGATATATTTTTATAAACTTCTAATGAGCATGATTCAAAATGTGTGTTTTTTTCCCTTTATTTAGGTCCCAGCCCTATGTATGCAAAGAAGAAATCATTTACTGATATATGAAATTTTGCTGCCCAAATGTGAGCGCCTGAAATTTTAAATAATGTATCAATTTTAATAATGTGTGATATATATTATACAGTCATTTGAAATTTATTTCAAATTGCTGAATTCTGTATGAAGTTTTTAAATTAAAAAGTAAACAATTATTTTATTATAGCATATAATTCTAGAATGCTCCCTTAATGCTCACTTTTAGAATGCTCATCATTAAATAATTTTCCAGTGCTAGAATAATTAGAGAAAGATATTCAAAAACTGATTTCTGAAAGCAGTGTAGTGTATGTTTTGTATATGCAAGATTTTACTTATTAAAAGTCTTGTGTATATCCTCTGTGAGAACTTAATTCAATTTTTAGAAAATTTAATCATTCTTAAATAATTAAAAGCCTACTTATTGGAAGGAAATATTGTAATCAAAGTTTTGTTTATAAATTTTAAGAGTTGTTTGATATTTTAAAATTTTGATTAGAAATTGAAATATGAATCATTGATTAAAATATTAATATATATGCTTACGCCTATAAGAAATAGTGATATATTTTTATAAACTTCTAATGAGCATGATTCAAAATGTGTGTTTTTTTCCCTTTATTTAGGTCCCAGCCCTATGTATGCAAAGAAGAAATCATTTACTGATATATGAAATTTTGCTGCCCAAATGTGAGCGCCTGAAATTTTAAATAATGTGTGATATATATTATACAGTCATTTGAAATTTATTTCAAATTGCTAAATTCTGTATGAAGTTTTTAAATTAAAAAGTAAACAATTATTTTATTATAGCATATAATTCTAGAATGCTCACTTAATGCTCACTTTTAGAATGCTCATCATTAAATAATTTTCCAGTGCTAGAATAATTAGAGAAAGTTATTGAAAAACTGATTTCTGAAAGCAGTGTAGTGTATGTTTTGTATATGCAAGATTTTACTTATTAAAAGTCTTGCGTATATCCTCTGTGAGAACTTAATTCAATTTTTAGAAAATTTAATCATTCTTAAATAATTAAAAGCCTACTTATTGGAAGGAAATATTGTAGTCAAAGTTTTGTTCATAAATTTTAAGAGTTGTTTTGATATTTTAAAAGTTTTGTTTAGAAATTGAAATATGAATCATTGATTAAAATATTAATATATATGCTTACGCCTATAAGAAATAGTGATATATTTTTATAAACTTCTAATGAGCATGATTCAAAATGTGTGTTTTTTCCCTTTATTTAGGTCCCAGCCCTATGTATGCAAAGAAGAAATCTTTTACTGATATATGAAATTTTGCTGCCCAAATGTGAGCGCCTGAAATTTTAAATAGTGTATCAATTTAAATAATGTGTGATATATATTATACAGTCATTTGAAATTTATTTCAAATTGCTGAATTCTGTATGAAGTTTTTTAAATTAAAAAGTAAACAATTATTTTATTATAGCATATAATTCTAGAATGCTCACTTAAGAATGCTCACTTAATGCTCACTTTTAGAATGCTCATCATTAAATAATTTTCCAGTGCTAGAATAATTAGAGAAAGTTATTCAAAAACTGATTTCTGAAAGCAGTGTAGTGTATGTTTTGTATATGCAAGATTTTACTTATTAAAAGTCTTGTGTATATCCTCTGTGAGAACTTAATTCAATTTTTAGAAAATTTAATCATTCTTAAATAATTAAAAGCCTACTTATTGGAAGGAAATATTGTAATCAAAGTTTTGTTCATAAATTTTAAGAGTTGTTTTGATATTTTAAAAGTTTTGATTAGAAATTGAAATATGAATCATTGATTAAAATATTAATATATATGCTTACGCCTATAAGAAATAGTGATATATTTTTATAAACTTCTAATGAGCATGATTCAAAATGTGTGTTTTTTTCCCTTTATTTAGGTCCCAGCCCTATGTATGCAAAGAAGAAATCATTTACTGATATATGAAATTTTGCTGCCCAAATGTGAGCGCCTGAAATTTTAAATAATGTATCAATTTTAATAATGTGTGATATATATTATACAGTCATTTGAAATTTATTTCAAATTGCTGAATTCTGTATGAAGTTTTTAAATTAAAAAGTAAACAATTATTTTATTATAGCATATAATTCTAGAATGCTCCCTTAATGCTCACTTTTAGAATGCTCATCATTAAATAATTTTCCAGTGCTAGAATAATTAGAGAAAGATATTCAAAAACTGATTTCTGAAAGCAGTGTAGTGTATGTTTTGTATATGCAAGATTTTACTTATTAAAAGTCTTGTGTATATCCTCTGTGAGAACTTAATTCAATTTTTAGAAAATTTAATCATTCTTAAATAATTAAAAGCCTACTTATTGGAAGGAAATATTGTAATCAAAGTTTTGTTTATAAATTTTAAGAGTTGTTTGATATTTTAAAATTTTGATTAGAAATTGAAATATGAATCATTGATTAAAATATTAATATATATGCTTACGCCTATAAGAAATAGTGATATATTTTTATAAACTTCTAATGAGCATGATTCAAAATGTGTGTTTTTTTCCCTTTATTTAGGTCCCAGCCCTATGTATGCAAAGAAGAAATCATTTACTGATATATGAAATTTTGCTGCCCAAATGTGAGCGCCTGAAATTTTAAATAATGTGTGATATATATTATACAGACATTTGAAATTTATTTCAAATTGCTAAATTCTGTATGAAGTTTTTAAATTAAAAAGTAAACAATTATTTTATTATAGCATATAATTCTAGAATGCTCACTTAATGCTCACTTTTAGAATGCTCATCATTAAATAATTTTCCAGTGCTAGAATAATTAGAGAAAGTTATTGAAAAACTGATTTCTGAAAGCAGTGTAGTGTATGTTTTGTATATGCAAGATTTTACTTATTAAAAGTCTTGTGTATATCCTCTGTGAGAACTTAATTCAATTTTTAGAAAATTTAATCATTCTTAAATAATTAAAAGCCTACTTATTGGAAGGAAATATTGTAATCAAAGTTTTGTTCATAAATTTTAAGAGTTGTTTTGATATTTTAAAAGTTTTGATTAGAAATTGAAATATGAATCATTGATTAAAATATTAATATATATGCTTACGCCTATAAGAAATAGTGATATATTTTTATAAACTTCTAATGAGCATGATTCAAAATGTGTGTTTTTTTCCCTTTATTTAGGTCCCAGCCCTATGTATGCAAAGAAGAAATCATTTACTGATATATGAAAATTTGCTGCCCAAATGTGAGCGCCTGAAATTTTAAATAGTGTATCAATTTAAATAATGTGTGATATATATTATACAGTCATTTGAAATTTATTTCAAATTGCTGAATTCTGTATGAAGTTTTTTAAATTAAAAAGTAAACAATTATTTTATTATAGCATATAATTCTAGAATGCTCACTTAAGAATGCTCACTTAATGCTCACTTTTAGAATGCTCATCATTAAATAATTTTCCAGTGCTAGAATAATTAGAGAAAGTTATTCAAAAACTGATTTCTGAAAGCAGTGTAGTGTATGTTTTGTATATGCAAGATTTTACTTATTAAAAGTCTTGTGTATATCCTCTGTGAGAACTTAATTCAATTTTTAGAAAATTTAATCATTCTTAAATAATTAAAAGCCTACTTATTGGAAGGAAATATTGTAATCAAAGTTTTGTTCATAAATTTTAAGAGTTGTTTTGATATTTTAAAAGTTTTGATTAGAAATTGAAATATGAATCATTGATTAAAATATTAATATATATGCTTACGCCTATAAGAAATAGTGATATATTTTTATAAACTTCTAATGAGCATGATTCAAAATGTGTGTTTTTTTCCCTTTATTTAGGTCCCAGCCCTATGTATGCAAAGAAGAAATCATTTACTGATATATGAAAATTTGCTGCCCAAATGTGAGCGCCTGAAATTTTAAATAGTGTATCAATTTAAATAATGTGTGATATATATTATACAGTCATTTGAAATTTATTTCAAATTGCTGAATTCTGTATGAAGTTTTTTAAATTAAAAAGTAAACAATTATTTTATTATAGCATATAATTCTAGAATGCTCACTTAAGAATGCTCACTTAATGCTCACTTTTAGAATGCTCATCATTAAATAATTTTCCAGTGCTAGAATAATTAGAGAAAGTTATTCAAAAACTGATTTCTGAAAGCAGTGTAGTGTATGTTTTGTATATGCAAGATTTTACTTATTAAAAGTCTTGTGTATATCCTCTGTGACAACTTAATTCAATTTTTAGAAAATTTAATCATTCTTAAATAATTAAAAGCCTACTTATTGGAAGGAAATATTGTAATCAAAGTTTTGTTCATAAATTTTAAGAGTTGTTTTGATATTTTAAAAGTTTTGATTAGAAATTGAAATATGAATCATTGATTAAAATATTAATATATATGCTTACGCCTATAAGAAATAGTGATATATTTTTATAAACTTCTAATGAGCATGATTCAAAATGTGTGTTTTTTTCCCTTTATTTAGGTCCCAGCCCTATGTATGCAAAGAAGAAATCATTTACTGATATATGAAAATTTGCTGCCCAAATGTGAGCGCCTGAAATTTTAAATAGTGTATCAATTTAAATAATGTGTGATATATATTATACAGTCATTTGAAATTTATTTCAAATTGCTGAATTCTGTATGAAGTTTTTTAAATTAAAAAGTAAACAATTATTTTATTATAGCATATAATTCTAGAATGCTCACTTAAGAATGCTCACTTAATGCTCACTTTTAGAATGCTCATCATTAAATAATTTTCCAGTGCTAGAATAATTAGAGAAAGTTATTCAAAAACTGATTTCTGAAAGCAGTGTAGTGTATGTTTTGTATATGCAAGATTTTACTTATTAAAAGTCTTGTGTATATCCTCTGTGAGAACTTAATTCAATTTTTAGAAAATTTAATCATTCTTAAATAATTAAAAGCCTACTTATTGGAAGGAAATATTGTAATCAAAGTTTTGTTCATAAATTTTAAGAGTTGTTTTGATATTTTAAAAGTTTTGATTAGAAATTGAAATATGAATCATTGATTAAAATATTAATATATATGCTTACGCCTATAAGAAATAGTGATATATTTTTATAAACTTCTAATGGGCATGATTCAAAATGTGTGTTTTTTTCCCTTTATTTAGGTCCCAGCCCTATGTATGCAAAGAAGAAATCATTTACTGATATATGAAATTTTGCTGCCCAAATGTGAGCGCCTGAAATTTTAAATAATGTATCAATTTTAAATAATGTGTGATATATATTATACAGTCATTTGAAATTTATTTCAAATTGCTGAATTCTGTATGAAGTTTTTAAATTAAAAAGTAAACAATTATTTTATTATAGCATATAATTCTAGAATGCTCCCTTAATGCTCCCTTTTAGAATGCTCATCATTAAATAATTTTCCAGTGCTAGAATAATTAGAGAAAGATATTCAAAAACTGATTTCTGAAAGCAGTGTATGGTATGTTTTGTATATGCAAGATTTTACTTATTAAAAGTCTTGTGTATATCCTCGGTGAGAACTTAATTCAATTTTTAGAAAATTTAATCATTCTTAAATAATTAAAAGCCTACTTATTGGAAGGAAATATTGTAATCAAAGTTTTGTTTATAAATTTTAAGAGCTGTTTGATATTTTAAAATTTTGATTAGAAATTGAAATATGAATCATTGATTAAAATATTAATATATATGCTTACGCCTATAAGAAATAGTGATATATTTTTATAAACTTCTAATGAGCATGATTGAAAATGTGTGTTTTTTTCCCTTTATTTAGGTCCCAGCCCTATGTATGCAAAGAAGAAATCATTTACTGATATATGAAATTTTGCTGCCCAAATGTGAGCGCCTGAAATTTTAAATAATGTGTGATATATATTATACAGTCATTTGAAATTTATTTCAAATTGCTGAATTCTGTATGAAGTTTTTAATTTAAAAAGTAAACAATTATTTTATTATAGCATATAATTCTAGAATGCTCCCTTAATGCTCACTTTTAGAATGCTCATCATTAAATAATTTTCCAGTGCTAGAATAATTAGAGAAAGATATTCAAAAACTGATTTCTGAAAGCAGTGTAGTGTATGTTTTGTATATGCAAGATTTTACTTATTAAAAGTCTTGTGTATATCCTCTGTGAGAACTTAATTCAATTTTTAGAAAATTTAATCATTCTTAAATAATTAAAAGCCTACTTATTGGAAGGAAATATTGTAATCAAAGTTTTGTTCATAAATTTTAAGAGTTGTTTTGATATTTTAAAAGTTTTGATTAGAAATTGAAATATGAATCATTGATTAAAATATTAATATATATGCTTACGCCTATAAGAAATAGTGATATATTTTTATAAACTTCTAATGAGCATGATTCAAAATGTGTGTTTTTTTCCCTTTATTTAGGTCCCAGCCCTATGTATGCAAAGAAGAAATCATTTACTGATATATGAAATTTTGCTGCCCAAATGTGAGCGCCTGAAATTTTAAATAATGTGTGATATATATTATACAGTCATTTGAAATTTATTTCAAATTGCTGAATTCTGTATGAAGTTTTTAAATTAAAAAGTAAACAATTATTTTATTATAGCATATAATTCTAGAATGCTCACTTAATGCTCACTTTTAGAATGCTCATCATTAAATAATTTTCCAGTGCTAGAATATTTAGAGAAAGTTATTCAAAAACTGATTTCTGAAAGCAGTGTAGTGTATGTTTTGTATATGCAAGATTTTACTTATTAAAAGTCTTGTGTATATCCTCTGTGAGAACTTAATTCAATTTTTAGAAAATTTAATCATTCTTAAATAATTAAAAGCCTACTTATTGGAAGGAAATATTGTAATCAAAGTTTTGTTTATAAATTTTAAGAGTTGTTTTGATATTTTAAAAGTTTTGATTAGAAATTGAAATATGAATCATTGATTAAAATATTAATATATATGCTTACGCCTATAAGAAATAGTGATATATTTTTATAAACTTCTAATGAGCATGATTCAAAATGTGTGTTTTTTACCCTTTATTTAGGTCCCAGCCCTATGTATGCAAAGAAGAAATCATTTACTGATATATGAAATTTTGCTGCCCAAATGTGAGCGCCTGAAATTTTAAATAATGTATCAATTTAAATAATGTGTGATATATATTATACAGTCATTTGAAATTTATTTCAAATTGCTGAATTCTGTATGAAGTTTTTAAATTAAAAATTAAACAATTATTTTATTATAGCATATAATTCTACAATGCTCCATTAATGCTCACTTTTAGAATGCTCATCATTAAATAATTTTCCAGTGCTAGAATAATTAGAGAAAGATATTCAAAAACTGATTTCTGAAAGCAGTGTAGTGTATGTTTTGTATATGCAAGATTTTACTTATTAAAAGTCTTGTGTATATCCTCGATGAGAACTTAATTCAATTTTTAGAAAATTTAATCATTCTTAAATAATTAAAAGCCTACTTATTGGAAGGAAATATTGTAATCAAAGTTTTGTTTATAAATTTTAAGAGTTGTTTGATATTTTAAAATTTTGATTAGAAATTGAAATATGAATCATTGATTAAAATATTAATATATATGCTTACGCCTATAAGAAATAGTGATATATTTTTATAAACTTCTAATGAGCATGATTCAAAATGTGTGTTTTTTTCCCTTTATTTAGGTCCCAGCCCTATGTATGCAAAGAAGAAATCATTTACTGATATATGAAATTTTGCTGCCCAAATGTGAGCGCCTGAAATTTAAAATAATGTGTGATATATATTATACAGTCATTTGAAATTTATTTCAAATTGCTGAATTCTGTATGAAGTTTTTAAATTAAAAAGTAAACAATTATTTTATTATAGCATATAATTCTAGAATGCTCACTTAATGCTCACTTTTAGAATGCTCATCATTAAATAATTTTCCAGTGCTAGAATAATTAGAGAAAGTTATTCAAAAACTGATTTCTGAAAGCAGTGTAGTGTATGTTTTGTATATGCAAGATTTTACTTATTAAAAGTCTTGTGTATATCCTCTGTGAGAACTTAATTCAATTTTTAGAAAATTTTATCATTCTTAAATAATTAAAAGCCTACTTATTGGAAGGAAATATTGTAATCAAAGTTTTGTTTATAAATTTTAAGAGTTGTTTTGATATTTTAAAAGTTTTGATTAGAAATTGAAATATGAATCATTGATTAAAATATTAATATATATGCTTACGCCTATAAGAAATAGTGATATATTTTTATAAACTTCTAATGAGCATGATTCAAAATGTGTGTTTTTTTCCCTTTATTTAGGTCCCAGCCCTATGTATGCAAAGAAGAAATCATTTACTGATATATGAAATTTTGCTGCCCAAATGTGAGCGCCTGAAATTTTAAATAATGTATCAATTTAAATAATGTGTGATATATATTATACAGTCATTTGAAATTTATTTCAAATTGCTGAAAATTAAAAAGTAAACAATTATTTTATTATAGCATATAATTCTAGAATGCTCACTTAATGCTCACTTTTAGAATGCTCATCATTAAATAATTTTCCAGTGCTAGAATAATTAGAGAAAGTTATTCAAAAACTGATTTCTGAAAGCAGTGTAGTGTATGTTTTGTATATGCAAGATTTTACTTATTAAAAGTCTTGTGTATATCCTCTGTGAGAACTTAATTCAATTTTTAGAAAATTTAATCATTCTTAAATAATTAAAAGCCTACTTATTGGAAGGAAATATTGTAATCAAAGTTTTGTTCATAAATTTTAAGAGTTGTTTTGATATTTTAAAAGTTTTGATTAGAAATTGAAATATGAATCATTGATTAAAATATTAATATATATGCTTACGCCTATAAGAAATAGTGATATATTTTTATAAACTTCTAATGAGCATGATTCAAAATGTGTGTTTTTTTCCCTTTATTTAGGTCCCAGCCCTATGTATGCAAAGAAGAAATCATTTACTGATATATGAAAATTTGCTGCCCAAATGTGAGCGCCTGAAATTTTAAATAATGTATCAATTTAAATAATGTGTGATATATATTATACAGTCATTTGAAATTTATTTCAAATTGCTGAATTCTGTATGAAGTTTTTAAATTAAAAAGTAAACAATTATTTTATTATAGCATATAATTCTAGAATGCTCCCTTAATGCTCACTTTTAGAATGCTCATCATTAAATAATTTTCCAGTGCTAGAATAATTAGAGAAAGATATTCAAAAACTGATTTCTGAAAGCAGTGTAGTGTATGTTTTGTATATGCAAGATTTTACTTATTAAAAGTCTTGTGTATATCCTCGGTGAGAACTTAATTCAATTTTTAGAAAATTTAAACATTCTTAAATAATTAAAAGCCTACTTATTGGAAGGAAATATTGTAATCAAAGTTTTGTTTATAAATTTTAAGAGTTGTTTGATATTTTAAAATTTTGATTAGAAATTGAAATATGAATCATTGATTAAAATATTAATATATATGCTTACGCCTATAAGAAATAGTGATATATTTTTATAAACTTCTAATGAGCATGATTCAAAATGTGTGTTTTTTTCCCTTTATTTAGGTCCCAGCCCTATGTATGCAAAGAAGAAATCATTTACTGATATATGAAATTTTGCTGCCCAAATGTGAGCGCCTGAAATTTTAAATAATGTATCAATTTAAATAATGTGTGATATATATTATACAGTCATTTGAAATTTATTTCAAACTGCTGAATTCTGTATGAAGTTTTTAAATTAAAAATTAAACAATTATTTTATTATAGCATATAATTCTAGAATGCTCCATTAATGCTCACTTTTAGAATGCTCATCATTAAATAATTTTCCAGTGCTAGAATAATTAGAGAAAGATATTCAAAAACTGATTTCTGAAAGCAGTGTAGTGTATGTTTTGTATATGCAAGATTTTACTTATTAAAAGTCTTGTGTATATCCTCGATGAGAACTTAATTCAATTTTTAGAAAATTTAATCATTCTTAAATAATTAAAAGCCTACTTATTGGAAGGAAATATTGTAATCAAAGTTTTGTTTATAAATTTTAAGAGTTGTTTGATATTTTAAAATTTTGATTAGAAATTGAAATATGAATCATTGATTAAAATATTAATATATATGCTTACGCCTATAAGAAATAGTGATATATTTTTATAAACTTCTAATGAGCATGATTCAAAATGTGTTTTTTTTCCCTTTATTTAGGTCCCAGCCCTATGTATGCAAAGAAGAAATCATTTACTGATATATGAAATTTTGCTGCCCAAATGTGAGCGCCTGAAATTTAAAATAATGTGTGATATATATTATACAGTCATTTGAAATTTATTTCAAATTGCTGAATTCTGTATGAAGTTTTTAAATTAAAAAGTAAACAATTATTTTATTATAGCATATAATTCCAGAATGCTCACTTAATGCTCACTTTTAGAATGCTCATCATTAAATAATTTTCCAGTGCTAGAATAATTAGAGAAAGTTATTCAAAAACTGATTTCTGAAAGCAGTGTAGTGTATGTTTTGTATATGCAAGATTTTACTTATTAAAAGTCTTGTGTATATCCTCTGTGAGAACTTAATTCAATTTTTAGAAAATTTTATCATTCTTAAATAATTAAAAGCCTACTTATTGGAAGGAAATATTGTAATCAAAGTTTTGTTTATAAATTTTAAGAGTTCTTTTGATATTTTAAAAGTTTTGATTAGAAATTGAAATATGAATCATTGATTAAAATATTAATATATATGCTTACGCCTATAAGAAATAGTGATATATTTTTATAAACTTCTAATGAGCATGATTCAAAATGTGTGTTTTTTTCCCTTTATTTAGGTCCCAGCCCTACGTATGCAAAGAAGAAATCATTTACTGATATATGAAATTTTGCTGCCCAAATGTGAGCGCCTGAAATTTTAAATAATGTGTGATATATATTATACAGTCATTTGAAATTTATTTCAAATTGCTGAAAATTAAAAAGTAAACAATTATTTTATTATAGCATATAATTCTAGAATGCTCACTTAATGCTCACTTTTAGAATGCTCATCATTAAATAATTTTCCAGTGCTAGAATAATTAGAGAAAGTTATTCAAAAACTGATTTCTGAAAGCAGTGTAGTGTATGTTTTGTATATGCAAGATTTTACTTATTAAAAGTCTTGTGTATATCCTCTGTGAGAACTTAATTCAATTTTTAGAACATTTAATCATTCTTAAATAATTAAAAGCCTACTTATTGGAAGGAAATATTGTAATCAAAGTTTTGTTCATAAATTTTAAGAGTTGTTTTGATATTTTAAAAGTTTTGATTAGAAATTGAAATATGAATCATTGATTAAAATATTAATATATATGCTTACGCCTATAAGAAATAGTGATATATTTTTATAAACTTCTAATGAGCATGATTCAAAATGTGTGTTTTTTTCCCTTTATTTAGGTCCCAGCCCTATGTATGCAAAGAAGAAATCATTTACTGATATATGAAAATTTGCTGCCCAAATGTGAGCGCCTGAAATTTTAAATAATGTATCAATTTAAATAATGTGTGATATATATTATACAGTCATTTGAAATTTATTTCAAATTGCTGAATTCTGTATGAAGTTTTTAAATTAAAAAGTAAACAATTATTTTATTATAGCATATAATTCTAGAATGCTCCCTTAATGCTCACTTTTAGAATGCTCATCATTAAATAATTTTCCAGTGCTAGAATAATTAGAGAAAGATATTCAAAAACTGATTTCTGAAAGCAGTGTAGTGTATGTTTTGTATATGCAAGATTTTACTTATTAAAAGTCTTGTGTATATCCTCGGTGAGAACTTAATTCAATTTTTAGAAAATTTAATCATTCTTAAATAATTAAAAGCCTACTTATTGGAAGGAAATATTGTAATCAAAGTTTTGTTTATAAATTTTAAGAGTTGTTTGATATTTTAAAATTTTGATTAGAAATTGAAATATGAATCATTGATTAAAATATTAATATATATGCTTACGCCTATAAGAAATAGTGATATATTTTTATAAACTTCTAATGAGCATGATTGAAAATGTGTGTTTTTTTCCCTTTATTTAGGTCCCAGCCCTATGTATGCAAAGAAGAAATCATTTACTGATATATGAAATTTTGCTGCCCAAAGGTGAGCGCCTGAAATTTTAAATAATGTGTGATATATATTATACAGTCATTTGAAATTTATTTCAAATTGCTGAAATCTGTATGAAGTTTTTAATTTAAAAAGTAAACAATTATTTTATTATAGCATATAATTCTAGAATGCTCACTTAATGCTCACTCTTAGAATGCTCATCATTAAATAATTTTCCAGTGCTAGAATAATTAGAGAATGTTATTCAAAAACTGATTTCTGAAAGCAGTGTAGTGTATGTTTTGTATATGCAAGATTTTACTTATTAAAAGTCTTGTGTATATCCTCTGTGAGAACTTAATTCAATTTTTAGAAAATTTAATCATTCTTAAATAATTAAAAGCCTACTTATTGGAAGGAAATATTGTAATCAAAGTTTTGTTCATAAATTTTAAGAGTTGTTTTCATATTTTAAAAGTTTTGATTAGAAATTGAAATATGAATCATTGATTAAAATATTAATATATATGCTTACGCCTATAAGAAATAGTGATATATTTTTATAAACTTCTAATGAGCATGATTCAAAATGTGTGTTTTTTTCCCTTTATTTAGGTCCCAGCCCTATGTATGCAAAGAAGAAATCATTTACTGATATATGAAATTTTGCTGCCCAAATGTGAGCGCCTGAAATTTTAAATAATGTGTGATATATATTATACAGTCATTTGAAATTTATTTCAAATTGCTGAATTCTGTATGAAGTTTTTAAATTAAAAAGTAAACAATTATTTTATTATAGCATATAATTCTAGAATGCTCCCTTAATGCTCACTTTTAGAATGCTCATCATTAAATAATTTTCCAGTGCTAGAATAATTAGAGAAAGATATTCAAAAACTGATTTCTGAAAGCAGTGTAGTATATGTTTTGTATATGCAAGATTTTACTTATTAAAAGTCTTGTGTATATCCTCTGTGAGAACTTAATTCAATTTTTAGAAAATTTAATCATTCTTAAATAATTAAAAGCCTACTTATTGGAAGGAAGTATTGTAATCAAAGTTTTGTTTATAAATTTTAAGAGTTGTTTGATATTTTAAAATTTTGATTAGAAATTGAAATATGAATCATTGATTAAAATATTAATATATATGCTTACGCCTATAAGAAATAGTGATATATTTTTATAAACTTCTAATGAGCATGATTGAAAATGTGTGTTTTTTTCCCTTTATTTAGGTCCCAGCCCTATGTATGCAAAGAAGAAATCATTTACTGATATATGAAATTTCGCTGCCCAAATTTGAGCGCCTGAAATTTTAAATAATGTGGGATATATATTATACAGTCATTTGAAATTTATTTCAAATTGCTGAATTCCGTATGAAGTTTTTAAATTAAAAAGTAAACAATTATTTTATTATAGCATATAATTCTAGAATGCTCCCTTAATGCTCACTTTTAGAATGCTCATCATTAAATAATTTTCCAGTGCTAGAATAATTAGAGAAAGATATTCAAAAACTGATTTCTGAAAGCAGTGTAGTGTATGTTTTGTATATGCAAGATTTTACTTATTAAAAGTCTTGTGTATATCCTCGGTGAGAACTTAATTCAATTTTTAGAAAATTTAATCATTCTTAAATAATTAAAAGCCTACTTATTTGAAGGAAATATTGTAATCAAAGTTTTGTTTATAAATTTTAAGAGTTGTTTGATATTTTAAAATTTTGATTAGAAATTGAAATATGAATCATTGATTAAAATATTAATATATATGCTTACGCCTATAAGAAATAGTGATATATTTTTATAAACTTCTAATGAGCATGATTCAAAATGTGTGTTTTTTTCCCTTTATTTAGGTCCCAGCCCTATGTATGCAAAGAAGAAATCATTTACTGATATATGAAATTTTGCTGCCCAAATGTGAGCGCCTGAAATTTTAAATAATGTGTGATATATATTATACAGACATTTGAAATTTATTTCAAATTGCTGAATTCTGTATGAAATTTTTAAATTAAAAAGTAAACAATTATTTTATTATAGCATATAATTCTAGAATGCTCCCTTAATGCTCACTTTTAGAATGCTCATCATTAAATAATTTTCCAGTGCTAGAATAATTAGAGAAAGATATTCAAAAACTGATTTCTGAAAGCAGTGTAGTGTATGTTTTGTATATGCAAGATTTTACTTATTAAAAGTCTTGTGTATATCCTCTGTGAGAACTTAATTCAATTTTTAGAAAATTTAATCATTCTTAAATAATTAAAAGCCAACTTATTGGAAGGAAATATTGTAATCAATGTTTTGTTTATAAATTTTAAGAGTTGTTTGATATTTTAAAATTTTGATTAGAAATTGAAATATGAATCATTGATTAAAATATTAATATATATGCTTACGCCTATAAGAAATAGTGATATATTTTTATAAACTTCTAATGAGCATGATTCAAAATGTGTGTTTTTTTCCCTTTATTTAGGTCCCAGCCCTATGTATGCAAAGAAGAAATCATTTACTGATATATGAAATTTTGCTGCCCAAATGTCAGCGCCTGAAATTTTAAATAATGTGTGATATATATTATACAGTCATTTGAAATTTATTTCAAATTGCTGAATTCTGTATGAAGTTTTTAAATTAAAAAGTAAACAATTATTTTATTATAGCATATAATTCTTGAATGCTCACTTAATGCTCACTTTTAGAATGCTCATCATTAAATAATTTTCCAGTGCTAGAATAATTAGAGAAAGTTATTCAAAAACTGATTTCTGAAAGCAGTGTAGTGTATGTTTTGTATATGCAAGATTTTACTTATTAAAAGTCTTGTGTATATCCTCTGTGAGAACTTAATTCAATTTTTAGAAAATTTAATCATTCTTAAATAATTAAAAGCCTACTTATTGGAAGGAAATATTGTAATCAAAGTTTTGTTCATAAATTTTAAGAGTTGTTTTGATATTTTAAAAGTTTTGATTAGAAATTGAAATATGAATCATTGATTAAAATATTAATATATATGCTTACGCCTATAAGAAATAGTGATATATTTTTATAAACTTCTAATGAGCATGATTCAAAATGTGTGTTTTTTTCCCTTTATTTAGGTCCCAGCCCTATGTATGCAAAGAAGAAATCATTTACTGATATATGAAATTTTGCTGCCCAAATGTGAGCGCCTGAAATTTTAAATAATGTATCAATTTAAATAATGTGTGATATATATTATACAGTCATTTGAAATTTATTTCAAATTGCTGAATTCTGTGTGAAGTTTTTAAATTAAAAAGTAAACTATTATTTTATTATAGCATATATTTCTAGAATGCTCACTTAATGCTCACTTTTAGAATGCTCATCATTAAATAATTTTCCAGTGCTAGAATAATTAGAGAAAGTTATTCAAAAACTGATTTCTGAAAGCAGTGTAGTGTATGTTTTGTATATGCAAGATTTTACTTATTAAAAGTCTTGTGTATATCCTCTGTGAGAACTTAATTCAATTTTTAGAAAATTTAATCATTCTTAAATAATTAAAAGCCTACTTATTGGAAGGAAATATTGTAATCAAAGTTTTGCTCATAAATTTTAAGAGTTGTTTTGATATTTTAAAAGTTTTGATTAGAAATTGAAATATGAATCATTGATTAAAATATTAATATATATGCTTACGCCTATAAGAAATAGTGATATATTTTTATAAACTTCTAATAAGCATGATTCAAAATGTGTGTTTTTTTCCCTTTATTTAGGTCCCAGCCCTATGTATGCAAAGAAGAAATCATTTACTGATATATGAAATTTTGCTGCCCAAATGTGAGCGCCTGAAATTTTAAATAATGTATCAATTTAAATAATGTGTGATATATATTATACAGTCATTTGAAATTTATTTCAAATTGCTGAATTCTGTGTGAAGTTTTTAAATTAAAAAGTAAACAATTATTTTATTATAGCATATAATTCTAGAATGCTCACTTAATGCTCACTTTTAGAATGCTCATCATTAAATAATTTTCCAGTGCTAGAATAATTAGAGAAAGATATTCAAAAACTGATTTCTGAAAGCAGTGTAGTGTATGTTTTGTATATGCAAGATTTTACTTATTAAAAGTCTTGTGTATATCCTCGGTGAGAACTTAATTCAATTTTTAGAAAATTTAATCATTCTTAAATAATTAAAAGCCTACTTATTGGAAGGAAATATTGTAATCAAAGTTTTCTTTATAAATTTTAAGAGTTGTTTGATATTTTAAAATTTTGATTAGAAATTGAAATATGAATCATTGATTAAAATATTAATATATATGCTTACGCCTATAAGAAATAGTGATATATTTTTATAAACTTCTAATGAGCATGATTCAAAATGTGTGTTTTTTTCCCTTTATTTAGGTCCCAGCCCTATGTATGCAAAGAAGAAATCATTTACTGATATATGAAATTTTGCTGCCCAAATGTGAGCGCCTGAAATTTTAAATAATGTGTGATATATATTATACAGTCATTTGAAATTTATTTCAAATTGCTGAATTCTGTATGAAGTTTTTAAATTAAAAAGTAAACAATTATTTTATTATAGCATATAATTCTTGAATGCTCACTTAATGCTCACTTTTAGAATGCTCATCATTAAATAATTTTCCAGTGCTAGAATAATTAGAGAAAGTTATTCAAAAACTGATTTCTGAAAGCAGTGTAGTATATGTTTTGTATATGCAAGATTTTACTTATTAAAAGTCTTGTGTATATCCTCTGTGAGAACTTAATTCAATTTTTAGAAAATTTAATCATTCTTAAATAATTAAAAGCCTACTTATTGGAAGGAAATATTGTAATCAAAGTTTTGTTCATAAATTTTAAGAGTTGTTTTGATATTTTAAAAGTTTTGATTAGAAATTGAAATATGAATCATTGATTAAAATATTAATATATATGCTTACGCCTATAAGAAATAGTGATATATTTTTATAAACTTCTAATGAGCATGATTCAAAATGTGTGTTTTTTTCCCTTTATTTAGGTCCCAGCCCTATGTATGCAAAGAAGAAATCATTTACTGATATATGAAATTTTGCTGCCCAAATGTGAGCGCCTGAAATTTTAAATAATGTGTGATATATATTATACAGTCATTTGAAATTTATTTCAAATTGCTGAATTCTGTATGAAGTTTTTAAATTAAAAAGTAAACAATTATTTTATTATAGCATATAATTCTAGAATGCTCACTTAATGCTCACTTTTAGAATGCTCATCATTAGATAATTTTCCAGTGCTAGAATAATTAGAGAAAGTTATTCAAAAACTGATTTCTGAAAGCAGTGTAGTGTATGTTTTGTATATGCAAGATTTTACTTATTAAAAGTCTTGTGTATATCCTCTGTGAGAACTTAATTCAATTTTTAGAAAATTTAATCATTCTTAAATAATTAAAAGCCTACTTATTGGAAGGAAATATTGTAATTAAAGTTTTGTTCATAAATTTTAAGAGTTGTTTTGATATTTTAAAAGTTTTGATTAGAAATTGAAATATGAATCATTGATTAAAATATTAATATATATGCTTACGCCTATAAGAAATAGTGATCTATTTTTATAAACTTCTAATGAGCATGATTCAAAATGTGTGTTTTTTTCCCTTTATTTAGGTCCCAGCCCTATGTATGCAAAGAAGAAATCATTTACTGATATATGAAATTTTGCTGCCCAAATGTGAGCGCCTGAAATTTAAAATAATGTATCAATTTAAATAATGTGTGATATATATTATACAGTCATTTGAAATTTATTTCAAATTGCTGAAATCTGTATGAAGTTTTTAAATTAAAAAGTAAACAATTATTTTATTATAGCATATAATTCTAGAATGCTCACTTAATGCTCACTTTTAGAATGCTCATCATTAAATAATTTTCCAGTGCTAGAATAATTAGAAAAAGTTATTCAAAAACTGATTTCTGAAAGCAGTGTAGTGTATGTTTTGTATATGCAAGATTTTACTTATTAAAAGTCTTGTGTATATCCTCTGTGAGAACTTAATTCAATTTTTAGAAAATTTAATCATTCTTAAATAATTAAAAGCCTACTTATTGGAAGGAAATATTGTAATCAAAGTTTTGTTCATAAATTTTAAGAGTTGTTTTGATATTTTAAAAGTTTTGATTAGAAATTGAAATATGAATCATTGATTAAAATATTAATATATATGCTTACGCCTATAAGAAATAGTGATATATTTTTATAAACTTCTAATGAGCATGATTCAAAATGTGTCTTTTTTTCCCTTTATTTAGGTCCCAGCCCTATGTATGCAAAGAAGAAATCATTTACTGATATATGAAATTTTGCTGCCCAAATGTGAGCGCCTGAAATTTTAAATAATGTGTGATATATATTATACAGTCATTTGAAATTTATTTCAAATTGCTAAATTCTGTATGAAGTTTTTAAATTAAAAAGTAAACAATTATTTTATTATAGCATATAATTCTAGAATGCTCACTTAATGCTCACTTTTAGAATGCTCATCATTAAATAATTTTCCAGTGCTAGAATAATTAGAGAAAGTTATTCAAAAACTGATTTCTGAAAGCAGTGTAGTGTATGTTTTGTATATGCAAGATTTTACTTATTAAAAGTCTTGTGTATATCCTCTGTGAGAACTTAATTCAATTTTTAGAAAATTTAATCATTCTTAAATAATTAAAAGCCTACTTATTGGAAGGAAATATTGTAATCAAAGTTTTGTTTATAAATTTTAAGAGTTGTTTTGATATTTTAAAAGTTTTGATTAGAAATTGAAATATGAATCATTGATTAAAATATTAATATATATGCTTATGCCTATAAGAAATAGTGATATATTTTTATAAACTTCTAATGAGCATGATTCAAAATGTGTGTTTTTTTCCCTTTATTTAGGTCCCAGCCCTATGTATGCAAAGAAGAAATCATTTAATGATATATGAAATTTTGCTGCCCAAATGTGAGCGCCTGAAATTTTAAATAATGTATCAATTTAAATAATGTGTGATATATATTATACAGTCATTTGAAATTTATTTCAAATTGCTGAATTCTGTATGAAGTTTTTAAATTAAAAAGTAAACAATTATTTTATTATAGCATATAATTCTAGAATGCTCACTTAATGCTCACTTTTAGAATGCTCATCATTAAATAATTTTCCAGTGCTAGAATAATTAGAGAAAGTTATTCAAAAACTGATTTCTGAAAGCAGTGTAGTGTATGTTTTGTATATGCAAGATTTTACTTATTAAAAGTCTTGTGTATATCCTCGGTGAGAACTTAATTCAATTTTTAGAAAATTTAATCATTCTTAAATAATTAAAAGCCTACTTATTGGAAGGAAATATTGTAATCAAAGTTTTCTTTATAAATTTTAAGAGTTGTTTGATATTTTAAAATTTTGATTAGAAATTGAAATATGAATCATTGATTAAAATATTAATATATATGCTTACGCCTATAAGAAATAGTGATATATTTTTATAAACTTCTAATGAGCATGATTCAAAATGTGTCTTTTTTTCCCTTTATTTAGGTCCCAGCCCTATGTATGCAAAGAAGAAATCATTTACTGATATATGAAATTTTGCTGCCCAAATGTGAGCGCCTGAAATTTTAAATAATGTGTGATATATATTATACAGTCATTTGAAATTTATTTCAAATTGCTGAATTCTGTATGAAGTTTTTAAATTAAAAAGTAAACAATTATTTTATTATAGCATATAATTCTTGAATGCTCACTTAATGCTCACTTTTAGAATGCTCATCATTAAATAATTTTCCAGTGCTAGAATAATTAGAGAAAGTTATTCAAAAACTGATTTCTGAAAGCAGTGTAGTGTATGTTTTGTATATGCAAGATTTTACTTATTAAAAGTCTTGTGTATATCCTCTGTGAGAACTTAATTCAATTTTTAGAAAATTTAATCATTCTTAAATAATTAAAAGCCTACTTATTGGAAGGAAATATTGTAATCAAAGTTTTGTTCATAAATTTTAAGAGTTGTTTTGATATTTTAAAAGTTTTGATTAGAAATTGAAATATGAATCATTGATTAAAATATTAATATATATGCTTACGCCTATAAGAAATAGTGATATATTTTTATAAACTTCTAATGAGCATGATTCAAAATGTGTGTTTTTTTCCCTTTATTTAGGTCCCAGCCCTATGTATGCAAAGAAGAAATCATTTACTGATATATGAAATTTTGCTGCCCAAATGTGAGCGCCTGAAATTTTAAATAATGTGTGATATATATTATACAGTCATTTGAAATTTATTTCAAATTGCTGAATTCTGTATGAAGTTTTTAAATTAAAAAGTAAACAATTATTTTATTATAGCATATAATTCTAGAATGCTCACTTAATGCTCACTTTTAGAATGCTCATCATTAGATAATTTTCCAGTGCTAGAATAATTAGAGAAAGTTATTCAAAAACTGATTTCTGAAAGCAGTGTAGTGTATGTTTTGTATATGCAAGATTTTACTTATTAAAAGTCTTGTGTATATCCTCTGTGAGAACTTAATTCAATTTTTAGAAAATTTAATCATTCTTAAATAATTAAAAGCCTACTTATTGGAAGGAAATATTGTAATCAAAGTTTTGTTTATAAATTTTAAGAGTTGTTTTGATATTTTAAAAGTTTTGATTAGAAATTGAAATATGAATCATTGATTAAAATATTAATATATATGCTTATGCCTATAAGAAATAGTGATATATTTTTATAAACTTCTAATGAGCATGATTCAAAATGTGTGTTTTTTTCCCTTTATTTAGGTCCCAGCCCTATGTATGCAAAGAAGAAATCATTTAATGATATATGAAATTTTGCTGCCCAAATGTGAGCGCCTGAAATTTTAAATAATGTATCAATTTAAATAATGTGTGATATATATTATACAGTCATTTGAAATTTATTTCAAATTGCTGAATTCTGTATGAAGTTTTTAAATTAAAAAGTAAACAATTATTTTATTATAGCATATAATTCTAGAATGCTCACTTAATGCTCACTTTTAGAATGCTCATCATTAAATAATTTTCCAGTGCTAGAATAATTAGAGAAAGTTATTCAAAAACTGATTTCTGAAAGCAGTGTAGTGTATGTTTTGTATATGCAAGATTTTACTTATTAAAAGTCTTGTGTATATCCTCTGTGAGAACTTAATTCAATTTTTAGAAAATTTAATCATTCTTAAATAATTAAAAGCCTACTTATTGGAAGGAAATATTGTAATTAAAGTTTTGTTCATAAATTTTAAGAGTTGTTTTGATATTTTAAAAGTTTTGATTAGAAATTGAAATATGAATCATTGATTAAAATATTAATATATATGCTTACGCCTATAAGAAATAGTGATCTATTTTTATAAACTTCTAATGAGCATGATTCAAAATGTGTGTTTTTTTCCCTTTATTTAGGTCCCAGCCCTATGTATGCAAAGAAGAAATCATTTACTGATATATGAAATTTTGCTGCCCAAATGTGAGCGCCTGAAATTTAAAATAATGTATCAATTTAAATAATGTGTGATATATATTATACAGTCATTTGAAATTTATTTCAAATTGCTGAAATCTGTATGAAGTTTTTAAATTAAAAAGTAAACAATTATTTTATTATAGCATATAATTCTAGAATGCTCACTTAATGCTCACTTTTAGAATGCTCATCATTAAATAATTTTCCAGTGCTAGAATAATTAGAAAAAGTTATTCAAAAACTGATTTCTGAAAGCAGTGTAGTGTATGTTTTGTATATGCAAGATTTTACTTATTAAAAGTCTTGTGTATATCCTCTGTGAGAACTTAATTCAATTTTTAGAAAATTTAATCATTCTTAAATAATTAAAAGCCTACTTATTGGAAGGAAATATTGTAATCAAAGTTTTGTTCATAAATTTTAAGAGTTGTTTTGATATTTTTAAAGTTTTGATTAGAAATTGAAATATGAATCATTGATTAAAATATTAATATATATGCTTACGCCTATAAGAAATAGTGATATATTTTTATAAACTTCTAATGAGCATGATTCAAAATGTGTCTTTTTTTCCCTTTATTTAGGTCCCAGCCCTATGTATGCAAAGAAGAAATCATTTACTGATATATGAAATTTTGCTGCCCAAATGTGAGCGCCTGAAATTTTAAATAATGTGTGATATATATTATACAGTCATTTGAAATTTATTTCAAATTGCTAAATTCTGTATGAAGTTTTTAAATTAAAAAGTAAACAATTATTTTATTATAGCATATAATTCTAGAATGCTCACTTAATGCTCACTTTTAGAATGCTCATCATTAAATAATTTTCCAGTGCTAGAATAATTAGAGAAAGTTATTCAAAAACTGATTTCTGAAAGCAGTGTAGTGTATGTTTTGTATATGCAAGATTTTACTTATTAAAAGTCTTGTGTATATCCTCTGTGAGAACTTAATTCAATTTTTAGAAAATTTAATCATTCTTAAATAATTAAAAGCCTACTTATTGGAAGGAAATATTGTAATCAAAGTTTTGTTTATAAATTTTAAGAGTTGTTTTGATATTTTAAAAGTTTTGATTAGAAATTGAAATATGAATCATTGATTAAAATATTAATATATATGCTTATGCCTATAAGAAATAGTGATATATTTTTATAAACTTCTAATGAGCATGATTCAAAATGTGTGTTTTTTTCCCTTTATTTAGGTCCCAGCCCTATGTATGCAAAGAAGAAATCATTTAATGATATATGAAATTTTGCTGCCCAAATGTGAGCGCCTGAAATTTTAAATAATGTATCAATTTAAATAATGTGTGATATATATTATACAGTCATTTGAAATTTATTTCAAATTGCTGAATTCTGTATGAAGTTTTTAAATTAAAAAGTAAACAATTATTTTATTATAGCATATAATTCTAGAATGCTCACTTAATGCTCACTTTTAGAATGCTCATCATTAAATAATTTTCCAGTGCTAGAATAATTAGAGAAAGTTATTCAAAAACTGATTTCTGAAAGCAGTGTAGTGTATGTTTTGTATATGCAAGATTTTACTTATTAAAAGTCTTGTGTATATCCTCTGTGAGAACTTAATTCAATTTTTAGAAAATTTAATCATTCTTAAATAATTAAAAGCCTACTTATTGGAAGGAAATATTGTAATTAAAGTTTTGTTCATAAATTTTAAGAGTTGTTTTGATATTTTAAAAGTTTTGATTAGAAATTGAAATATGAATCATTGATTAAAATATTAATATATATGCTTACGCCTATAAGAAATAGTGATCTATTTTTATAAACTTCTAATGAGCATGATTCAAAATGTGTGTTTTTTTCCCTTTATTTAGGTCCCAGCCCTATGTATGCAAAGAAGAAATCATTTACTGATATATGAAATTTTGCTGCCCAAATGTGAGCGCCTGAAATTTAAAATAATGTATCAATTTAAATAATGTGTGATATATATTATACAGTCATTTGAAATTTATTTCAAATTGCTGAAATCTGTATGAAGTTTTTAAATTAAAAAGTAAACAATTATTTTATTATAGCATATAATTCTAGAATGCTCACTTAATGCTCACTTTTAGAATGCTCATCATTAAATAATTTTCCAGTGCTAGAATAATTAGAAAAAGTTATTCAAAAACTGATTTCTGAAAGCAGTGTAGTGTATGTTTTGTATATGCAAGATTTTACTTATTAAAAGTCTTGTGTATATCCTCTGTGAGAACTTAATTCAATTTTTAGAAAATTTAATCATTCTTAAATAATTAAAAGCCTACTTATTGGAAGGAAATATTGTAATCAAAGTTTTGTTCATAAATTTTAAGAGTTGTTTTGATATTTTAAAAGTTTTGATTAGAAATTGAAATATGAATCATTGATTAAAATATTAATATATATGCTTACGCCTATAAGAAATAGTGATATATTTTTATAAACTTCTAATGAGCATGATTCAAAATGTGTCTTTTTTTCCCTTTATTTAGGTCCCAGCCCTATGTATGCAAAGAAGAAATCATTTACTGATATATGAAATTTTGCTGCCCAAATGTGAGCGCCTGAAATTTTAAATAATGTATCAATTTAAATAATGTGTGATATATATTATACAGTCATTTGAAATTTATTTCAAATTGCTGAATTCTGTGTGAAGTTTTTAAATTAAAAAGTAAACAATTATTTTATTATAGCATATAATTCTAGAATGCTCACTTAATGCTCACTTTTAGAATGCTCATCATTAAATAATTTTCCAGTGCTAGAATAATTAGAGAAAGATATTCAAAAACTGATTTCTGAAAGCAGTGTAGTGTATGTTTTGTATATGCAAGATTTTACTTATTAAAAGTCTTGTGTATATCCTCGGTGAGAACTTAATTCAATTTTTAGAAAATTTAATCATTCTTAAATAATTAAAAGCCTACTTATTGGAAGGAAATATTGTAATCAAAGTTTTCTTTATAAATTTTAAGAGTTGTTTGATATTTTAAAATTTTGATTAGAAATTGAAATATGAATCATTGATTAAAATATTAATATATATGCTTACGCCTATAAGAAATAGTGATATATTTTTATAAACTTCTAATGAGCATGATTCAAAATGTGTGTTTTTTTCCCTTTATTTAGGTCCCAGCCCTATGTATGCAAAGAAGAAATCATTTACTGATATATGAAATTTTGCTGCCCAAATGTGAGCGCCTGAAATTTTAAATAATGTGTGATATATATTATACAGTCATTTGAAATTTATTTCAAATTGCTGAATTCTGTATGAAGTTTTTAAATTAAAAAGTAAACAATTATTTTATTATAGCATATAATTCTAGAATGCTCACTTAATGCTCACTTTTAGAATGCTCATCATTAGATAATTTTCCAGTGCTAGAATAATTAGAGAAAGTTATTCAAAAACTGATTTCTGAAAGCAGTGTAGTGTATGTTTTGTATATGCAAGATTTTACTTATTAAAAGTCTTGTGTATATCCTCTGTGAGAACTTAATTCAATTTTTAGAAAATTTAATCATTCTTAAATAATTAAAAGCCTACTTATTGGAAGGAAATATTGTAATCAAAGTTTTGTTTATAAATTTTAAGAGTTGTTTTGATATTTTAAAAGTTTTGATTAGAAATTGAAATATGAATCATTGATTAAAATATTAATATATATGCTTATGCCTATAAGAAATAGTGATATATTTTTATAAACTTCTAATGAGCATGATTCAAAATGTGTGTTTTTTTCCCTTTATTTAGGTCCCAGCCCTATGTATGCAAAGAAGAAATCATTTAATGATATATGAAATTTTGCTGCCCAAATGTGAGCGCCTGAAATTTTAAATAATGTATCAATTTAAATAATGTGTGATATATATTATACAGTCATTTTAAATTTATTTCAAATTGCTGAATTCTGTATGAAGTTTTTAAATTAAAAAGTAAACAATTATTTTATTATAGCATATAATTCTAGAATGCTCACTTAATGCTCACTTTTAGAATGCTCATCATTAAATAATTTTCCAGTGCTAGAATAATTAGAGAAAGTTATTCAAAAACTGATTTCTGAAAGCAGTGTAGTGTATGTTTTGTATATGCAAGATTTTACTTATTAAAAGTCTTGTGTATATCCTCTGTGAGAACTTAATTCAATTTTTAGAAAATTTAATCATTCTTAAATAATTAAAAGCCTACTTATTGGAAGGAAATATTGTAATTAAAGTTTTGTTCATAAATTTTAAGAGTTGTTTTGATATTTTAAAAGTTTTGATTAGAAATTGAAATATGAATCATTGATTAAAATATTAATATATATGCTTACGCCTATAAGAAATAGTGATCTATTTTTATAAACTTCTAATGAGCATGATTCAAAATGTGTGTTTTTTTCCCTTTATTTAGGTCCCAGCCCTATGTATGCAAAGAAGAAATCATTTACTGATATATGAAATTTTGCTGCCCAAATGTGAGCGCCTGAAATTTAAAATAATGTATCAATTTAAATAATGTGTGATATATATTATACAGTCATTTGAAATTTATTTCAAATTGCTGAAATCTGTATGAAGTTTTTAAATTAAAAAGTAAACAATTATTTTATTATAGCATATAATTCTAGAATGCTCACTTAATGCTCACTTTTAGAATGCTCATCATTAAATAATTTTCCAGTGCTAGAATAATTAGAAAAAGTTATTCAAAAACTGATTTCTGAAAGCAGTGTAGTGTATGTTTTGTATATGCAAGATTTTACTTATTAAAAGTCTTGTGTATATCCTCTGTGAGAACTTAATTCAATTTTTAGAAAATTTAATCATTCTTAAATAATTAAAAGCCTACTTATTGGAAGGAAATATTGTAATCAAAGTTTTGTTCATAAATTTTAAGAGTTGTTTTGATATTTTAAAAGTTTTGATTAGAAATTGAAATATGAATCATTGATTAAAATATTAATATATATGCTTACGCCTATAAGAAATAGTGATATATTTTTATAAACTTCTAATGAGCATGATTCAAAATGTGTCTTTTTTTCCCTTTATTTAGGTCCCAGCCCTATGTATGCAAAGAAGAAATCATTTACTGATATATGAAATTTTGCTGCCCAAATGCGAGCGCCTGAAATTTTAAATAATGTGTGATATATATTATACAGTCATTTGAAATTTATTTCAAATTGCTAAATTCTGTATGAAGTTTTTAAATTAAAAAGTAAACAATTATTTTATTATAGCATATAATTCTAGAATGCTCACTTAATGCTCACTTTTAGAATGCTCATCATTAAATAATTTTCCAGTGCTAGAATAATTAGAGAAAGTTATTCAAAAACTGATTTCTGAAAGCAGTGTAGTGTATGTTTTGTATATGCAAGATTTTACTTATTAAAAGTCTTGTGTATATCCTCTGTGAGAACTTAATTCAATTTTTAGAAAATTTAATCATTCTTAAATAATTAAAAGCCTACTTATTGGAAGGAAATATTGTAATCAAAGTTTTGTTTATAAATTTTAAGAGTTGTTTTGATATTTTAAAAGTTTTGATTAGAAATTGAAATATGAATCATTGATTAAAATATTAATATATATGCTTATGCCTATAAGAAATAGTGATATATTTTTATAAACTTCTAATGAGCATGATTCAAAATGTGTGTTTTTTTCCCTTTATTTAGGTCCCAGCCCTATGTATGCAAAGAAGAAATCATTTAATGATATATGAAATTTTGCTGCCCAAATGTGAGCGCCTGAAATTTTAAATAATGTATCAATTTAAATAATGTGTGATATATATTATACAGTCATTTGAAATTTATTTCAAATTGCTGAATTCTGTATGAAGTTTTTAAATTAAAAAGTAAACAATTATTTTATTATAGCATATAATTCTAGAATGCTCACTTAATGCTCACTTTTAGAATGCTCATCATTAAATAATTTTCCAGTGCTAGAATAATTAGAGAAAGTTATTCAAAAACTGATTTCTGAAAGCAGTGTAGTGTATGTTTTGTATATGCAAGATTTTACTTATTAAAAGTCTTGTGTATATCCTCTGTGAGAACTTAATTCAATTTTTAGAAAATTTAATCATTCTTAAATAATTAAAAGCCTACTTATTGGAAGGAAATATTGTAATTAAAGTTTTGTTCATAAATTTTAAGAGTTGTTTTGATATTTTAAAAGTTTTGATTAGAAATTGAAATATGAATCATTGATTAAAATATTAATATATATGCTTACGCCTATAAGAAATAGTGATCTATTTTTATAAACTTCTAATGAGCATGATTCAAAATGTGTGTTTTTTTCCCTTTATTTAGGTCCCAGCCCTATGTATGCAAAGAAGAAATCATTTACTGATATATGAAATTTTGCTGCCCAAATGTGAGCGCCTGAAATTTAAAATAATGTATCAATTTAAATAATGTGTGATATATATTATACAGTCATTTGAAATTTATTTCAAATTGCTGAAATCTGTATGAAGTTTTTAAATTAAAAAGTAAACAATTATTTTATTATAGCATATAATTCTAGAATGCTCACTTAATGCTCACTTTTAGAATGCTCATCATTAAATAATTTTCCAGTGCTAGAATAATTAGAAAAAGTTATTCAAAAACTGATTTCTGAAAGCAGTGTAGTGTATGTTTTGTATATGCAAGATTTTACTTATTAAAAGTCTTGTGTATATCCTCTGTGAGAACTTAATTCAATTTTTAGAAAATTTAATCATTCTTAAATAATTAAAAGCCTACTTATTGGAAGGAAATATTGTAATCAAAGTTTTGTTCATAAATTTTAAGAGTTGTTTTGATATTTTAAAAGTTTTGATTAGAAATTGAAATATGAATCATTGATTAAAATATTAATATATATGCTTACGCCTATAAGAAATAGTGATATATTTTTATAAACTTCTAATGAGCATGATTCAAAATGTGTCTTTTTTTCCCTTTATTTAGGTCCCAGCCCTATGTATGCAAAGAAGAAATCATTTACTGATATATGAAATTTTGCTGCCCAAATGTGAGCGCCTGAAATTTTAAATAATGTATCAATTTAAATAATGTGTGATATATATTATACAGTCATTTGAAATTTATTTCAAATTGCTGAATTCTGTATGAAGTTTTTAAATTAAAAAGTAAACAATTATTTTATTATAGCATATAATTCTAGAATGCTCCCTTAATGCTCACTTTTAGAATGCTCATCATTAAATAATTTTCCAGTGCTAGAATAATTAGAGAAAGATATTCAAAAACTGATTTCTGAAAGCAGTGTAGTGTATGTTTTGTATATGCAAGATTTTACTTATTAAAAGTCTTGTGTATATCCTCTGTGAGAACTTAATTCAATTTTTAGAAAATTTAATCATTCTTAAATAATTAAAAGCCTACTTATTGGAAGGAAATATTGTAATCAAAGTTTTGTTTATAAATTTTAAGAGTTGTTTGATATTTTAAAATTTTGATTAGAAATTGAAATATGAATCATTGATTAAAATATTAATATATATGCTTACGCCTATAAGAAATAGTGATATATTTTTATAAACTTCTAATGAGCATGATTCAAAATGTGTGTTTTTTTCCCTTTATTTAGGTCCCAGCCCTATGTATGCAAAGAAGAAATCATTTACTGATATATGAAATTTTGCTGCCCAAATGTGAGCGCCTGAAATTTTAAATAATGTATCAATTTAAATAATGTGTGATATATATTATACAGTCATTTGAAATTTATTTCAAATTGCTGAAATCTGTATGAAGTTTTTAAATTAAAAAGTAAACAATTATTTTATTATAGCATGTAATTCTAGAATGCTCACTTAATGCTCACTTTTAGAATGCTCATCATTAAATAATTTTCCAGTGCTAGAATAATTAGAGAAAGTTATTGAAAAACTGATTTCTGAAAGCAGTGTAGTGTATGTTTTGTATATGCAAGATTTTACTTATTAAAAGTCTTGTGTATATCCTCTGTGAGAACTTAATTCAATTTTTAGAAAATTTAATCATTCTTAAATAATTAAAAGCCTACTTATTGGAAGGAAATATTGTAATCAAAGTTTTGTTCATAAATTTTAAGAGTTGTTTTGATATTTTAAAAGTTTTGTTTAGAAATTGAAATATGAATCATTGATTAAAATATTAATATATATGCTTACGCCTATAAGAAATAGTGATATATTTTTATAAACTTCTAATGAGCATGATTCAAAATGTGTGTTTTTTTCCCTTTATTTAGGTCCCAGCCCTATGTATGCAAAGAAGAAATCTTTTACTGATATATGAAATTTTGCTGCCCAAATGTGAGCGCCTGAAATTTTAAATAGTGTATCAATTTAAATAATGTGTGATATATATTATACAGTCATTTGAAATTTATTTCAAATTGCTGAATTCTGTATGAAGTTTTTAAATTAAAAAGTAAACAATTATTTTATTATAGCATATAATTCTAGAATGCTCCCTTAATGCTCACTTTTAGAATGCTCATCATTAAATAATTTTCCAGTGCTAGAATAATTAGAGAAAGATATTCAAAAACTGATTTCTGAAAGCAGTGTAGTGTATGTTTTGTATATGCAAGATTTTACTTATTAAAAGTCTTGTGTATATCCTCTGTGAGAACTTAATTCAATTTTTAGAAAATTTAATCATTCTTAAATAATTAAAAGCCTACTTATTGGAAGGAAATATTGTAATCAAAGTTTTGTTTATAAATTTTAAGAGTTGTTTGATATTTTAAAATTTTGATTAGAAATTGAAATATGAATCATTGATTAAAATATTAATATATATGCTTACGCCTATAAGAAATAGTGATATATTTTTATAAACTTCTAATGAGCATGATTCAAAATGTGTGTTTTTTTCCCTTTATTTAGGTCCCAGCCCTATGTATGCAAAGAAGAAATCATTTACTGATATATGAAATTTTGCTGCCCAAATGTGAGCGCCTGAAATTTTAAATAATGTGTGATATATATTATACAGACATTTGAAATTTATTTCAAATTGCTAAATTCTGTATGAAGTTTTTAAATTAAAAAGTAAACAATTATTTTATTATAGCATATAATTCTAGAATGCTCACTTAATGCTCACTTTTAGAATGCTCATCATTAAATAATTTTCCAGTGCTAGAATAATTAGAGAAAGTTATTGAAAAACTGATTTCTGAAAGCAGTGTAGTGTATGTTTTGTATATGCAAGATTTTACTTATTAAAAGTCTTGTGTATATCCTCTGTGAGAACTTAATTCAATTTTTAGAAAATTTAATCATTCTTAAATAATTAAAAGCCTACTTATTGGAAGGAAATATTGTAATCAAAGTTTTGTTCATAAATTTTAAGAGTTGTTTTGATATTTTAAAAGTTTTGATTAGAAATTGAAATATGAATCATTGATTAAAATATTAATATATATGCTTACGCCTATAAGAAATAGTGATATATTTTTATAAACTTCTAATGAGCATGATTCAAAATGTGTGTTTTTTTCCCTTTATTTAGGTCCCAGCCCTATGTATGCAAAGAAGAAATCATTTACTGATATATGAAATTTTGCTGCCCAAATGTGAGCGCCAGAAATTTTAAATAATGTGTGATATATATTATACAGTCATTTGAAATTTATTTCAAATTGCTGAATTCTGTATGAAGTTTTTAAATTAAAAAGTAAACAATTATTTTATTATAGCATATAATTCTAGAATGCTCACTTAATGCTCACTTTTAGAATGCTCATCATTAAATAATTTTCCAGTGCTAGAATAATTAGAGAAAGTTATTCAAAAACTGATTTCTGAAAGCAGTGTAGTGTATGTTTTGTATATGCAAGATTTTACTTATTAAAAGTCTTGTGTATATCCTCTGTGAGAACTTAATTCAATTTTTAGAAAATTTAATCATTCTTAAATAATTAAAAGCCTACTTATTGGAAGGAAATATTGTAATTAAAGTTTTGTTCATAAATTTTAAGAGTTGTTTTGATATTTTAAAAGTTTTGATTAGAAATTGAAATATGAATCATTGATTAAAATATTAATATATATGCTTACGCCTATAAGAAATAGTGATCTATTTTTATAAACTTCTAATGAGCATGATTCAAAATGTGTGTTTTTTTCCCTTTATTTAGGTCCCAGCCCTATGTATGCAAAGAAGAAATCATTTACTGATATATGAAATTTTGCTGCCCAAATGTGAGCGCCTGAAATTTTAAATAATGTATCAATTTAAATAATGTGTGATATATATTATACAGTCATTTGAAATTTATTTCAAATTGCTGAATTCTGTATGAAGTTTTTAAATTAAAAAGTAAACAATTATTTTATTATAGCATATAATTCTAGAATGCTCCCTTAATGCTCACTTTTAGAATGCTCATCATTAAATAATTTTCCAGTGCTAGAATAATTAGAGAAAGATATTCAAAAACTGATTTCTGAAAGCAGTGTAGTGTATGTTTTGTATATGCAAGATTTTACTTATTAAAAGTCTTGTGTATATCCTCTGTGAGAACTTAATTCAATTTTTAGAAAATTTAATCATTCTTAAATAATTAAAAGCCTACTTATTGGAAGGAAATATTGTAATCAAAGTTTTGTTTATAAATTTTAAGAGTTGTTTCATATTTTAAAATTTTGATTAGAAATTGAAATATGAATCATTGATTAAAATATTAATATATATGCTTACGCCTATAAGAAATAGTGATATATTTTTATAAACTTCTAATGAGCATGATTCAAAATGTGTGTTTTTTTCCCTTTATTTAGGTCCCAGCCCTATGTATGCAAAGAAGAAATCATTTACTGATATATGAAATTTTGCTGCCCAAATGTGAGCGCCTGAAATTTTAAATAATGTATCAATTTAAATAATGTGTGATATATATTATACAGTCATTTGAAATTTATTTCAAATTGCTGAAATCTGTATGAAGTTTTTAAATTAAAAAGTAAACAATTATTTTATTATAGCATATAATTCTAGAATGCTCACTTAATGCTCACTTTTAGAATGCTCATCATTAAATAATTTTCCAGTGCTAGAATAATTAGAGAAAGTTATTGAAAAACTGATTTCTGAAAGCAGTGTAGTGTATGTTTTGTATATGCAAGATTTTACTTATTAAAAGTCTTGTGTATATCCTCTGTGAGAACTTAATTCAATTTTTAGAAAATTTAATCATTCTTAAATAATTAAAAGCCTACTTATTGGAAGGAAATATTGTAATCAAAGTTTTGTTCATAAATTTTAAGAGTTGTTTTGATATTTTAAAAGTTTTGTTTAGAAATTGAAATATGAATCATTGATTAAAATATTAATATATATGCTTACGCCTATAAGAAATAGTGATATATTTTTATAAACTTCTAATGAGCATGATTCAAAATGTGTGTTTTTTTCCCTTTATTTAGGTCCCAGCCCTATGTATGCAAAGAAGAAATCATTTACTGATATATGAAATTTTGCTGCCCAAATGTGAGCGCCTGAAATTTTAAATAATGTGTGATATATATTATACAGACATTTGAAATTTATTTCAAATTGCTAAATTCTGTATGAAGTTTTTAAATTAAAAAGTAAACAATTATTTTATTATAGCATATAATTCTAGAATGCTCACTTAATGCTCACTTTTAGAATGCTCATCATTAAATAATTTTCCAGTGCTAGAATAATTAGAGAAAGTTATTGAAAAACTGATTTCTGAAAGCAGTGTAGTGTATGTTTTGTATATGCAAGATTTTACTTATTAAAAGTCTTGTGTATATCCTCTGTGAGAACTTAATTCAATTTTTAGAAAATTTAATCATTCTTAAATAATTAAAAGCCTACTTATTGGAAGGAAATATTGTAATCAAAGTTTTGTTCATAAATTTTAAGAGTTGTTTTGATATTTTAAAAGTTTTGATTAGAAATTGAAATATGAATCATTGATTAAAATATTAATATATATGCTTACGCCTATAAGAAATAGTGATATATTTTTATAAACTTCTAATGAGCATGATTCAAAATGTGTGTTTTTTTCCCTTTATTTAGGTCCCAGCCCTATGTATGCAAAGAAGAAATCATTTACTGATATATGAAATTTTGCTGCCCAAATGTGAGCGCCAGAAATTTTAAATAATGTGTGATATATATTATACAGTCATTTGAAATTTATTTCAAATTGCTGAATTCTGTATGAAGTTTTTAAATTAAAAAGTAAACAATTATTTTATTATAGCATATAATTCTAGAATGCTCACTTAATGCTCACTTTTAGAATGCTCATCATTAAATAATTTTCCAGTGCTAGAATAATTAGAGAAAGTTATTCAAAAACTGATTTCTGAAAGCAGTGTAGTGTATGTTTTGTATATGCAAGATTTTACTTATTAAAAGTCTTGTGTATATCCTCTGTGAGAACTTAATTCAATTTTTAGAAAATTTAATCATTCTTAAATAATTAAAAGCCTACTTATTGGAAGGAAATATTGTAATTAAAGTTTTGTTCATAAATTTTAAGAGTTGTTTTGATATTTTAAAAGTTTTGATTAGAAATTGAAATATGAATCATTGATTAAAATATTAATATATATGCTTACGCCTATAAGAAATAGTGATCTATTTTTATAAACTTCTAATGAGCATGATTCAAAATGTGTGTTTTTTTCCCTTTATTTAGGTCCCAGCCCTATGTATGCAAAGAAGAAATCATTTACTGATATATGAAATTTTGCTGCCCAAATGTGAGCGCCTGAAATTTTAAATAATGTATCAATTTAAATAATGTGTGATATATATTATACAGTCATTTGAAATTTATTTCAAATTGCTGAAATCTGTATGAAGTTTTTAAATTAAAAAGTAAACAATTATTTTATTATAGCATATAATTCTAGAATGCTCACTTAATGCTCACTTTTAGAATGCTCATCATTAAATAATTTTCCAGTGCTAGAATAATTAGAAAAAGTTATTCAAAAACTGATTTCTGAAAGCAGTGTAGTGTATGTTTTGTATATGCAAGATTTTACTTATTAAAAGTCTTGTGTATATCCTCTGTGAGAACTTAATTCAATTTTTAGAAAATTTAATCATTCTTAAATAATTAAAAGCCTACTTATTGGAAGGAAATATTGTAATCAAAGTTTTGTTTATAAATTTTAAGAGTTGTTTGATATTTTAAAATTTTGATTAGAAATTGAAATATGAATCATTGATTAAAATATTAATATATATGCTTACGCCTATAAGAAATAGTGATATATTTTTATAAACTTCTAATGAGCATGATTCAAAATGTGTGTTTTTTTCCCTTTATTTAGGTCCCAGCCCTATGTATGCAAAGAAGAAATCATTTACTGATATATGAAATTTTGCTGCCCAAATGTGAGCGCCTGAAATTTTAAATAATGTATCAATTTAAATAATGTGTGATATATATTATACAGTCATTTGAAATTTATTTCAAATTGCTGAAATCTGTATGAAGTTTTTAAATTAAAAAGTAAACAATTATTTTATTATAGCATATAATTCTAGAATGCTCACTTAATGCTCACTTTTAGAATGCTCATCATTAAATAATTTTCCAGTGCTAGAATAATTAGAGAAAATTATTCAAAAACTGATTTCTGAAAGCAGTGTAGTGTATGTTTTGTATATGCAAGATTTTACTTATTAAAAGTCTTGCGTATATCCTCTGTGAGAACTTAATTCAATTTTTAGAAAATTTAATCATTCTTAAATAAATAAAAGCCTACTTATTGGAAGGAAATATTGTAGTCAAAGTTTTGTTCATAAATTTTAAGAGTTGTTTTGATATTTTAAAAGTTTTGTTTAGAAATTGAAATATGAATCATTGATTAAAATATTAATATATATGCTTACGCCTATAAGAAATAGTGATATATTTTTATAAACTTCTAATGAGCATGATTCAAAATGTGTGTTTTTTCCCCTTTATTTAGGTCCCAGCCCTATGTATGCAAAGAAGAAATCTTTTACTGATATATGAAATTTTGCTGCCCTAATGTGAGCGCCTGAAATTTTAAATAATGTGTGATATATATTATACAGTCATTTGAAATTTATTTCAAATTGCTGAATTCTGTATGAAGTTTTTAAATTAAAAAGTAAACAATTATTTTATTATAGCATATAATTCTTGAATGCTCACTTAATGCTCACTTTTAGAATGCTCATCATTAAATAATTTTCCAGTGCTAGAATAATTAGAGAAAGTTATTCAAAAACTGATTTCTGAAAGCAGTGTAGTGTATGTTTTGTATATGCAAGATTTTACTTATTAAAAGTCTTGTGTATATCCTCTGTGAGAACTTAATTCAATTTTTAGAAAATTTAATCATTCTTAAATAATTAAAAGCCTACTTATTGGAAGGAAATATTGTAATCAAAGTTTTGTTCATAAATTTTAAGAGTTGTTTTGATATTTTAAAAGTTTTGATTAGAAATTGAAATATGAATCATTGATTAAAATATTAATATATATGCTTACGCCTATAAGAAATAGTGATATATTTTTATAAACTTCTAATGAGCATGATTCAAAATGTGTGTTTTTTTCCCTTTATTTAGGTCCCAGCCCTATGTATGCAAAGAAGAAATCATTTACTGATATATGAAATTTTGCTGCCCAAATGTGAGCGCCTGAAATTTTAAATAATGTGTGATATATATTATACAGTCATTTGAAATTTATTTCAAATTGCTGAAATCTGTATGAAGTTTTTAAATTAAAAAGTAAACAATTATTTTATTATAGCATATAATTCTAGAATGCTCACTTAATGCTCACTTTTAGAATGCTCATCATTAAATAATTTTCCAGTGCTAGAATAATTAGAAAAAGTTATTCAAAAACTGATTTCTGAAAGCAGTGTAGTGTATGTTTTGTATATGCAAGATTTTACTTATTAAAAGTCTTGTGTATATCCTCTGTGAGAACTTAATTCAATTTTTAGAAAATTTAATCATTCTTAAATAATTAAAAGCCTACTTATTGGAAGGAAATATTGTAATCAAAGTTTTGTTCATAAATTTTAAGAGTTGTTTTGATATTTTAAAAGTTTTGATTAGAAATTGAAATATGAATCATTGATTAAAATATTAATATATATGCTTACGCCTATAAGAAATAGTGATATATTTTTATAAACTTCTAATGAGCATGATTCAAAATGTGTCTTTTTTTCCCTTTATTTAGGTCCCAGCCCTATGTATGCAAAGAAGAAATCATTTACTGATATATGAAATTTTGCTGCCCAAATGTGAGCGCCTGAAATTTTAAATAATGTATCAATTTAAATAATGTGTGATATATATTATACAGTCATTTGAAATTTATTTCAAATTGCTGAATTCTGTATGAAGTTTTTAAATTAAAAAGTAAACAATTATTTTATTATAGCATATAATTCTAGAATGCTCCCTTAATGCTCACTTTTAGAATGCTCATCATTAAATAATTTTCCAGTGCTAGAATAATTAGAGAAAGATATTCAAAAACTGATTTCTGAAAGCAGTGTAGTGTATGTTTTGTATATGCAAGATTTTACTTATTAAAAGTCTTGTGTATATCCTCTGTGAGAACTTAATTCAATTTTTAGAAAATTTAATCATTCTTAAATAATTAAAAGCCTACTTATTGGAAGGAAATATTGTAATCAAAGTTTTGTTTATAAATTTTAAGAGTTGTTTGATATTTTAAAATTTTGATTAGAAATTGAAATATGAATCATTGATTAAAATATTAATATATATGCTTACGCCTATAAGAAATAGTGATATATTTTTATAAACTTCTAATGAGCATGATTCAAAATGTGTGTTTTTTTCCCTTTATTTAGGTCCCAGCCCTATGTATGCAAAGAAGAAATCATTTACTGATATATGAAATTTTGCTGCCCAAATGTGAGCGCCTGAAATTTTAAATAATGTATCAATTTAAATAATGTGTGATATATATTATACAGTCATTTGAAATTTATTTCAAATTGCTGAAATCTGTATGAAGTTTTTAAATTAAAAAGTAAACAATTATTTTATTATAGCATATAATTCTAGAATGCTCACTTAATGCTCACTTTTAGAATGCTCATCATTAAATAATTTTCCAGTGCTAGAATAATTAGAGAAAGTTATTGAAAAACTGATTTCTGAAAGCAGTGTAGTGTATGTTTTGTATATGCAAGATTTTACTTATTAAAAGTCTTGTGTATATCCTCTGTGAGAACTTAATTCAATTTTTAGAAAATTTAATCATTCTTAAATAATTAAAAGCCTACTTATTGGAAGGAAATATTGTAATCAAAGTTTTGTTCATAAATTTTAAGAGTTGTTTTGATATTTTAAAAGTTTTGTTTAGAAATTGAAATATGAATCATTGATTAAAATATTAATATATATGCTTACGCCTATAAGAAATAGTGATATATTTTTATAAACTTCTAATGAGCATGATTCAAAATGTGTGTTTTTTTCCCTTTATTTAGGTCCCAGCCCTATGTATGCAAAGAAGAAATCTTTTACTGATATATGAAATTTTGCTGCCCAAATGTGAGCGCCTGAAATTTTAAATAATGTATCAATTTAAATAATGTGTGATATATATTATACAGTCATTTGAAATTTATTTCAAATTGCTGAATTCTGTATGAAGTTTTTAAATTAAAAAGTAAACAATTATTTTATTATAGCATATAATTCTAGAATGCTCCCTTAATGCTCACTTTTAGAATGCTCATCATTAAATAATTTTCCAGTGCTAGAATAATTAGAGAAAGATATTCAAAAACTGATTTCTGAAAGCAGTGTAGTGTATGTTTTGTATATGCAAGATTTTACTTATTAAAAGTCTTGTGTATATCCTCTGTGAGAACTTAATTCAATTTTTAGAAAATTTAATCATTCTTAAATAATTAAAAGCCTACTTATTGGAAGGAAATATTGTAATCAAAGTTTTGTTTATAAATTTTAAGAGTTGTTTGATATTTTAAAATTTTGATTAGAAATTGAAATATGAATCATTGATTAAAATATTAATATATATGCTTACGCCTATAAGAAATAGTGATATATTTTTATAAACTTCTAATGAGCATGATTCAAAATGTGTGTTTTTTTCCCTTTATTTAGGTCCCAGCCCTATGTATGCAAAGAAGAAATCATTTACTGATATATGAAATTTTGCTGCCCAAATGTGAGCGCCTGAAATTTTAAATAATGTGTGATATATATTATACAGACATTTGAAATTTATTTCAAATTGCTAAATTCTGTATGAAGTTTTTAAATTAAAAAGTAAACAATTATTTTATTATAGCATATAATTCTAGAATGCTCACTTAATGCTCACTTTTAGAATGCTCATCATTAAATAATTTTCCAGTGCTAGAATAATTAGAGAAAGTTATTGAAAAACTGATTTCTGAAAGCAGTGTAGTGTATGTTTTGTATATGCAAGATTTTACTTATTAAAAGTCTTGTGTATATCCTCTGTGAGAACTTAATTCAATTTTTAGAAAATTTAATCATTCTTAAATAATTAAAAGCCTACTTATTGGAAGGAAATATTGTAATCAAAGTTTTGTTCATAAATTTTAAGAGTTGTTTTGATATTTTAAAAGTTTTGATTAGAAATTGAAATATGAATCATTGATTAAAATATTAATATATATGCTTACGCCTATAAGAAATAGTGATATATTTTTATAAACTTCTAATGAGCATGATTCAAAATGTGTGTTTTTTTCCCTTTATTTAGGTCCCAGCCCTATGTATGCAAAGAAGAAATCATTTACTGATATATGAAATTTTGCTGCCCAAATGTGAGCGCCAGAAATTTTAAATAATGTGTGATATATATTATACAGTCATTTGAAATTTATTTCAAATTGCTGAATTCTGTATGAAGTTTTTAAATTAAAAAGTAAACAATTATTTTATTATAGCATATAATTCTAGAATGCTCACTTAATGCTCACTTTTAGAATGCTCATCATTAAATAATTTTCCAGTGCTAGAATAATTAGAGAAAGTTATTCAAAAACTGATTTCTGAAAGCAGTGTAGTGTATGTTTTGTATATGCAAGATTTTACTTATTAAAAGTCTTGTGTATATCCTCTGTGAGAACTTAATTCAATTTTTAGAAAATTTAATCATTCTTAAATAATTAAAAGCCTACTTATTGGAAGGAAATATTGTAATTAAAGTTTTGTTCATAAATTTTAAGAGTTGTTTTGATATTTTAAAAGTTTTGATTAGAAATTGAAATATGAATCATTGATTAAAATATTAATATATATGCTTACGCCTATAAGAAATAGTGATCTATTTTTATAAACTTCTAATGAGCATGATTCAAAATGTGTGTTTTTTTCCCTTTATTTAGGTCCCAGCCCTATGTATGCAAAGAAGAAATCATTTACTGATATATGAAATTTTGCTGCCCAAATGTGAGCGCCTGAAATTTTAAATAATGTATCAATTTAAATAATGTGTGATATATATTATACAGTCATTTGAAATTTATTTCAAATTGCTGAAATCTGTATGAAGTTTTTAAATTAAAAAGTAAACAATTATTTTATTATAGCATATAATTCTAGAATGCTCACTTAATGCTCACTTTTAGAATGCTCATCATTAAATAATTTTCCAGTGCTAGAATAATTAGAAAAAGTTATTCAAAAACTGATTTCTGAAAGCAGTGTAGTGTATGTTTTGTATATGCAAGATTTTACTTATTAAAAGTCTTGTGTATATCCTCTGTGAGAACTTAATTCAATTTTTAGAAAATTTAATCATTCTTAAATAATTAAAAGCCTACTTATTGGAAGGAAATATTGTAATCAAAGTTTTGTTTATAAATTTTAAGAGTTGTTTGATATTTTAAAATTTTGATTAGAAATTGAAATATGAATCATTGATTAAAATATTAATATATATGCTTACGCCTATAAGAAATAGTGATATATTTTTATAAACTTCTAATGAGCATGATTCAAAATGTGTGTTTTTTTCCCTTTATTTAGGTCCCAGCCCTATGTATGCAAAGAAGAAATCATTTACTGATATATGAAATTTTGCTGCCCAAATGTGAGCGCCTGAAATTTTAAATAATGTATCAATTTAAATAATGTGTGATATATATTATACAGTCATTTGAAATTTATTTCAAATTGCTGAAATCTGTATGAAGTTTTTAAATTAAAAAGTAAACAATTATTTTATTATAGCATATAATTCTAGAATGCTCACTTAATGCTCACTTTTAGAATGCTCATCATTAAATAATTTTCCAGTGCTAGAATAATTAGAGAAAATTATTCAAAAACTGATTTCTGAAAGCAGTGTAGTGTATGTTTTGTATATGCAAGATTTTACTTATTAAAAGTCTTGCGTATATCCTCTGTGAGAACTTAATTCAATTTTTAGAAAATTTAATCATTCTTAAATAAATAAAAGCCTACTTATTGGAAGGAAATATTGTAGTCAAAGTTTTGTTCATAAATTTTAAGAGTTGTTTTGATATTTTAAAAGTTTTGTTTAGAAATTGAAATATGAATCATTGATTAAAATATTAATATATATGCTTACGCCTATAAGAAATAGTGATATATTTTTATAAACTTCTAATGAGCATGATTCAAAATGTGTGTTTTTTCCCCTTTATTTAGGTCCCAGCCCTATGTATGCAAAGAAGAAATCTTTTACTGATATATGAAATTTTGCTGCCCTAATGTGAGCGCCTGAAATTTTAAATAATGTGTGATATATATTATACAGTCATTTGAAATTTATTTCAAATTGCTGAATTCTGTATGAAGTTTTTAAATTAAAAAGTAAACAATTATTTTATTATAGCATATAATTCTTGAATGCTCACTTAATGCTCACTTTTAGAATGCTCATCATTAAATAATTTTCCAGTGCTAGAATAATTAGAGAAAGTTATTCAAAAACTGATTTCTGAAAGCAGTGTAGTGTATGTTTTGTATATGCATGATTTTACTTATTAAAAGTCTTGTGTATATCCTCTGTGAGAACTTAATTCAATTTTTAGAAAATTTAATCATTCTTAAATAATTAAAAGCCTACTTATTGGAAGGAAATATTGTAATCAAAGTTTTGTTCATAAATTTTAAGAGTTGTTTTGATATTTTAAAAGTTTTGATTAGAAATTGAAATATGAATCATTGATTAAAATATTAATATATATGCTTACGCCTATAAGAAATAGTGATATATTTTTATAAACTTCTAATGAGCATGATTCAAAATGTGTGTTTTTTTCCCTTTATTTAGGTCCCAGCCCTATGTATGCAAAGAAGAAATCATTTACTGATATATGAAATTTTGCTGCCCAAATGTGAGCGCCTGAAATTTTAAATAATGTGTGATATATATTATACAGTCATTTGAAATTTATTTCAAATTGCTGAATTCTGTATGAAGTTTTTAAATTAAAAAGTAAACAATTATTTTATTATAGCATATAATTCTAGAATGCTCACTTAATGCTCACTTTTAGAATGCTCATCATTAGATAATTTTCCAGTGCTAGAATAATTAGAGAAAGTTATTCAAAAACTGATTTCTGAAAGCAGTGTAGTGTATGTTTTGTATATGCAAGATTTTACTTATTAAAAGTCTTGTGTATATCCTCTGTGAGAACTTAATTCAATTTTTAGAAAATTTAATCATTCTTAAATAATTAAAAGCCTACTTATTGGAAGGAAATATTGTAATCAAAGTTTTGTTTATAAATTTTAAGAGTTGTTTTGATATTTTAAAAGTTTTGATTAGAAATTGAAATATGAATCATTGATTAAAATATTAATATATATGCTTACGCCTATAAGAAATAGTGATCTATTTTTATAAACTTCTAATGAGCATGATTCAAAATGTGTGTTTTTTTCCCTTTATTTAGGTCCCAGCCCTATGTATGCAAAGAAGAAATCATTTACTGATATATGAAATTTTGCTGCCCAAATGTGAGCGCCTGAAATTTAAAATAATGTATCAATTTAAATAATGTGTGATATATATTATACAGTCATTTGAAATTTATTTCAAATTGCTGAAATCTGTATGAAGTTTTTAAATTAAAAAGTAAACAATTATTTTATTATAGCATATAATTCTAGAATGCTCACTTAATGCTCACTTTTAGAATGCTCATCATTAAATAATTTTCCAGTGCTAGAATAATTAGAGAAAGTTATTGAAAAACTGATTTCTGAAAGCAGTGTAGTGTATGTTTTGTATATGCAAGATTTTACTTATTAAAAGTCTTGTGTATATCCTCTGTGAGAACTTAATTCAATTTTTAGAAAATTTAATCATTCTTAAATAATTAAAAGCCTACTTATTGGAAGGAAATATTGTAATCAAAGTTTTGTTCATAAATTTTAAGAGTTGTTTTGATATTTTAAAAGTTTTGTTTAGAAATTGAAATATGAATCATTGATTAAAATATTAATATATATGCTTACGCCTATAAGAAATAGTGATATATTTTTATAAACTTCTAATGAGCATGATTCAAAATGTGTGTTTTTTTCCCTTTATTTAGGTCCCAGCCCTATGTATGCAAAGAAGAAATCTTTTACTGATATATGAAATTTTGCTGCCCAAATGTGAGCGCCTGAAATTTTAAATAATGTATCAATTTAAATAATGTGTGATATATATTATACAGTCATTTGAAATTTATTTCAAATTGCTGAATTCTGTATGAAGTTTTTAAATTAAAAAGTAAACAATTATTTTATTATAGCATATAATTCTAGAATGCTCCCTTAATGCTCACTTTTAGAATGCTCATCATTAAATAATTTTCCAGTGCTAGAATAATTAGAGAAAGATATTCAAAAACTGATTTCTGAAAGCAGTGTAGTGTATGTTTTGTATATGCAAGATTTTACTTATTAAAAGTCTTGTGTATATCCTCTGTGAGAACTTAATTCAATTTTTAGAAAATTTAATCATTCTTAAATAATTAAAAGCCTACTTATTGGAAGGAAATATTGTAATCAAAGTTTTGTTTATAAATTTTAAGAGTTGTTTGATATTTTAAAATTTTGATTAGAAATTGAAATATGAATCATTGATTAAAATATTAATATATATGCTTACGCCTATAAGAAATAGTGATATATTTTTATAAACTTCTAATGAGCATGATTCAAAATGTGTGTTTTTTTCCCTTTATTTAGGTCCCAGCCCTATGTATGCAAAGAAGAAATCATTTACTGATATATGAAATTTTGCTGCCCAAATGTGAGCGCCTGAAATTTTAAATAATGTGTGATATATATTATACAGACATTTGAAATTTATTTCAAATTGCTAAATTCTGTATGAAGTTTTTAAATTAAAAAGTAAACAATTATTTTATTATAGCATATAATTCTAGAATGCTCACTTAATGCTCACTTTTAGAATGCTCATCATTAAATAATTTTCCAGTGCTAGAATAATTAGAGAAAGTTATTGAAAAACTGATTTCTGAAAGCAGTGTAGTGTATGTTTTGTATATGCAAGATTTTACTTATTAAAAGTCTTGTGTATATCCTCTGTGAGAACTTAATTCAATTTTTAGAAAATTTAATCATTCTTAAATAATTAAAAGCCTACTTATTGGAAGGAAATATTGTAATCAAAGTTTTGTTCATAAATTTTAAGAGTTGTTTTGATATTTTAAAAGTTTTGATTAGAAATTGAAATATGAATCATTGATTAAAATATTAATATATATGCTTACGCCTATAAGAAATAGTGATATATTTTTATAAACTTCTAATGAGCATGATTCAAAATGTGTGTTTTTTTCCCTTTATTTAGGTCCCAGCCCTATGTATGCAAAGAAGAAATCATTTACTGATATATGAAATTTTGCTGCCCAAATGTGAGCGCCAGAAATTTTAAATAATGTGTGATATATATTATACAGTCATTTGAAATTTATTTCAAATTGCTGAATTCTGTATGAAGTTTTTAAATTAAAAAGTAAACAATTATTTTATTATAGCATATAATTCTAGAATGCTCACTTAATGCTCACTTTTAGAATGCTCATCATTAAATAATTTTCCAGTGCTAGAATAATTAGAGAAAGTTATTCAAAAACTGATTTCTGAAAGCAGTGTAGTGTATGTTTTGTATATGCAAGATTTTACTTATTAAAAGTCTTGTGTATATCCTCTGTGAGAACTTAATTCAATTTTTAGAAAATTTAATCATTCTTAAATAATTAAAAGCCTACTTATTGGAAGGAAATATTGTAATTAAAGTTTTGTTCATAAATTTTAAGAGTTGTTTTGATATTTTAAAAGTTTTGATTAGAAATTGAAATATGAATCATTGATTAAAATATTAATATATATGCTTACGCCTATAAGAAATAGTGATCTATTTTTATAAACTTCTAATGAGCATGATTCAAAATGTGTGTTTTTTTCCCTTTATTTAGGTCCCAGCCCTATGTATGCAAAGAAGAAATCATTTACTGATATATGAAATTTTGCTGCCCAAATGTGAGCGCCTGAAATTTTAAATAATGTATCAATTTAAATAATGTGTGATATATATTATACAGTCATTTGAAATTTATTTCAAATTGCTGAAATCTGTATGAAGTTTTTAAATTAAAAAGTAAACAATTATTTTATTATAGCATATAATTCTAGAATGCTCACTTAATGCTCAGTTTTAGAATGCTCATCATTAAATAATTTTCCAGTGCTAGAATAATTAGAAAAAGTTATTCAAAAACTGATTTCTGAAAGCAGTGTAGTGTATGTTTTGTATATGCAAGATTTTACTTATTAAAAGTCTTGTGTATATCCTCTGTGAGAACTTAATTCAATTTTTAGAAAATTTAATCATTCTTAAATAATTAAAAGCCTACTTATTGGAAGGAAATATTGTAATCAAAGTTTTGTTTATAAATTTTAAGAGTTGTTTGATATTTTAAAATTTTGATTAGAAATTGAAATATGAATCATTGATTAAAATATTAATATATATGCTTACGCCTATAAGAAATAGTGATATATTTTTATAAACTTCTAATGAGCATGATTCAAAATGTGTGTTTTTTTCCCTTTATTTAGGTCCCAGCCCTATGTATGCAAAGAAGAAATCATTTACTGATATATGAAATTTTGCTGCCCAAATGTGAGCGCCTGAAATTTTAAATAATGTATCAATTTAAATAATGTGTGATATATATTATACAGTCATTTGAAATTTATTTCAAATTGCTGAAATCTGTATGAAGTTTTTAAATTAAAAAGTAAACAATTATTTTATTATAGCATATAATTCTAGAATGCTCACTTAATGCTCACTTTTAGAATGCTCATCATTAAATAATTTTCCAGTGCTAGAATAATTAGAGAAAATTATTCAAAAACTGATTTCTGAAAGCAGTGTAGTGTATGTTTTGTATATGCAAGATTTTACTTATTAAAAGTCTTGCGTATATCCTCTGTGAGAACTTAATTCAATTTTTAGAAAATTTAATCATTCTTAAATAAATAAAAGCCTACTTATTGGAAGGAAATATTGTAGTCAAAGTTTTGTTCATAAATTTTAAGAGTTGTTTTGATATTTTAAAAGTTTTGTTTAGAAATTGAAATATGAATCATTGATTAAAATATTAATATATATGCTTACGCCTATAAGAAATAGTGATATATTTTTATAAACTTCTAATGAGCATGATTCAAAATGTGTGTTTTTTCCCCTTTATTTAGGTCCCAGCCCTATGTATGCAAAGAAGAAATCTTTTACTGATATATGAAATTTTGCTGCCCTAATGTGAGCGCCTGAAATTTTAAATAATGTGTGATATATATTATACAGTCATTTGAAATTTATTTCAAATTGCTGAATTCTGTATGAAGTTTTTAAATTAAAAAGTAAACAATTATTTTATTATAGCATATAATTCTTGAATGCTCACTTAATGCTCACTTTTAGAATGCTCATCATTAAATAATTTTCCAGTGCTAGAATAATTAGAGAAAGTTATTCAAAAACTGATTTCTGAAAGCAGTGTAGTGTATGTTTTGTATATGCATGATTTTACTTATTAAAAGTCTTGTGTATATCCTCTGTGAGAACTTAATTCAATTTTTAGAAAATTTAATCATTCTTAAATAATTAAAAGCCTACTTATTGGAAGGAAATATTGTAATCAAAGTTTTGTTCATAAATTTTAAGAGTTGTTTTGATATTTTAAAAGTTTTGATTAGAAATTGAAATATGAATCATTGATTAAAATATTAATATATATGCTTACGCCTATAAGAAATAGTGATATATTTTTATAAACTTCTAATGAGCATGATTCAAAATGTGTGTTTTTTTCCCTTTATTTAGGTCCCAGCCCTATGTATGCAAAGAAGAAATCATTTACTGATATATGAAATTTTGCTGCCCAAATGTGAGCGCCTGAAATTTTAAATAATGTGTGATATATATTATACAGTCATTTGAAATTTATTTCAAATTGCTGAATTCTGTATGAAGTTTTTAAATTAAAAAGTAAACAATTATTTTATTATAGCATATAATTCTAGAATGCTCACTTAATGCTCACTTTTAGAATGCTCATCATTAGATAATTTTCCAGTGCTAGAATAATTAGAGAAAGTTATTCAAAAACTGATTTCTGAAAGCAGTGTAGTGTATGTTTTGTATATGCAAGATTTTACTTATTAAAAGTCTTGTGTATATCCTCTGTGAGAACTTAATTCAATTTTTAGAAAATTTAATCATTCTTAAATAATTAAAAGCCTACTTATTGGAAGGAAATATTGTAATCAAAGTTTTGTTTATAAATTTTAAGAGTTGTTTTGATATTTTAAAAGTTTTGATTAGAAATTGAAATATGAATCATTGATTAAAATATTAATATATATGCTTACGCCTATAAGAAATAGTGATCTATTTTTATAAACTTCTAATGAGCATGATTCAAAATGTGTGTTTTTTTCCCTTTATTTAGGTCCCAGCCCTATGTATGCAAAGAAGAAATCATTTACTGATATATGAAATTTTGCTGCCCAAATGTGAGCGCCTGAAATTTAAAATAATGTATCAATTTAAATAATGTGTGATATATATTATACAGTCATTTGAAATTTATTTCAAATTGCTGAAATCTGTATGAAGTTTTTAAATTAAAAAGTAAACAATTATTTTATTATAGCATATAATTCTAGAATGCTCACTTAATGCTCACTTTTAGAATGCTCATCATTAAATAATTTTCCAGTGCTAGAATAATTAGAAAAAGTTATTCAAAAACTGATTTCTGAAAGCAGTGTAGTGTATGTTTTGTATATGCAAGATTTTACTTATTAAAAGTCTTGTGTATATCCTCTGTGAGAACTTAATTCAATTTTTAGAAAATTTAATCATTCTTAAATAATTAAAAGCCTACTTATTGGAAGGAAATATTGTAATCAAAGTTTTGTTCATAAATTTTAAGAGTTGTTTTGATATTTTAAAAGTTTTGATTAGAAATTGAAATATGAATCATTGATTAAAATATTAATATATATGCTTACGCCTATAAGAAATAGTGATATATTTTTATAAACTTCTAATGAGCATGATTCAAAATGTGTCTTTTTTTCCCTTTATTTAGGTCCCAGCCCTATGTATGCAAAGAAGAAATCATTTACTGATATATGAAATTTTGCTGCCCAAATGTGAGCGCCTGAAATTTTAAATAATGTATCAATTTAAATAATGTGTGATATATATTATACAGTCATTTGAAATTTATTTCAAATTGCTGAATTCTGTATGAAGTTTTTAAATTAAAAAGTAAACAATTATTTTATTATAGCATATAATTCTAGAATGCTCCCTTAATGCTCACTTTTAGAATGCTCATCATTAAATAATTTTCCAGTGCTAGAATAATTAGAGAAAGATATTCAAAAACTGATTTCTGAAAGCAGTGTAGTGTATGTTTTGTATATGCAAGATTTTACTTATTAAAAGTCTTGTGTATATCCTCTGTGAGAACTTAATTCAATTTTTAGAAAATTTAATCATTCTTAAATAATTAAAAGCCTACTTATTGGAAGGAAATATTGTAATCAAAGTTTTGTTTATAAATTTTAAGAGTTGTTTGATATTTTAAAATTTTGATTAGAAATTGAAATATGAATCATTGATTAAAATATTAATATATATGCTTACGCCTATAAGAAATAGTGATATATTTTTATAAACTTCTAATGAGCATGATTCAAAATGTGTGTTTTTTTCCCTTTATTTAGGTCCCAGCCCTATGTATGCAAAGAAGAAATCATTTACTGATATATGAAATTTTGCTGCCCAAATGTGAGCGCCTGAAATTTTAAATAATGTATCAATTTAAATAATGTGTGATATATATTATACAGTCATTTGAAATTTATTTCAAATTGCTGAAATCTGTATGAAGTTTTTAAATTAAAAAGTAAACAATTATTTTATTATAGCATATAATTCTAGAATGCTCACTTAATGCTCACTTTTAGAATGCTCATCATTAAATAATTTTCCAGTGCTAGAATAATTAGAGAAAAATATTGAAAAACTGATTTCTGAAAGCAGTGTAGTGTATGTTTTGTATATGCAAGATTTTACTTATTAAAAGTCTTGTGTATATCCTCTGTGAGAACTTAATTCAATTTTTAGAAAATTTAATCATTCTTAAATAATTAAAAGCCTACTTGTTGGAAGGAAATATTGTAATCAAAGTTTTGTTCATAAATTTTAAGAGTTGTTTTGATATTTTAAAAGTTTTGTTTAGAAATTGAAATATGAATCATTGATTAAAATATTAATATATATGCTTACGCCTATAAGAAATAGTGATATATTTTTATAAACTTCTAATGAGCATGATTCAAAATGTGTGTTTTTTTCCCTTTATTTAGGTCCCAGCCCTATGTATGCAAAGAAGAAATCTTTTACTGATATATGAAATTTTGCTGCCCAAATGTGAGCGCCTGAAATTTTAAATAGTGTATCAATTTAAATAATGTGTGATATATATTATACAGTCATTTGAAATTTATTTCAAATTGCTGAATTCTGTATGAAGTTTTTTAAATTAAAAAGTAAACAATTATTTTATTATAGCATATAATTCTAGAATGCTCACTTAAGAATGCTCACTTAATGCTCACTTTTAGAATGCTCATCATTAAATAATTTTCCAGTGCTAGAATAATTAGAGAAAGTTATTCAAAAACTGATTTCTGAAAGCAGTGTAGTGTATGTTTTGTATATGCAAGATTTTACTTATTAAAAGACTTGTGTATATCCTCTGTGAGAACTTAATTCAATTTTTAGAAAATTTAATCATTCTTAAATAATTAAAAGCCTACTTATTGGAAGGAAATATTGTAATCAAAGTTTTGTTCATAAATTTTAAGAGTTGTTTTGATATTTTAAAAGTTTTGATTAGAAATTGAAATATGAATCATTGATTAAAATATTAATATATATGCTTACGCCTATAAGAAATAGTGATATATTTTTATAAACTTCTAATGAGCATGATTCAAAATGTGTGTTTTTTTCCCTTTATTTAGGTCCCAGCCCTATGTATGCAAAGAAGAAATCATTTACTGATATATGAAATTTTGCTGCCCAAATGTGAGCGCCTGAAATTTTAAATAATGTATCAATTTAAATAATGTGTGATATATATTATACAGTCATTTGAAATTTATTTCAAATTGCTGAATTCTGTATGAAGTTTTTAAATTAAAAAGTAAACAATTATTTTATTATAGCATATAATTCTAGAATGCTCCCTTAATGCTCACTTTTAGAATGCTCATCATTAAATAATTTTCCAGTGCTAGAATAATTAGAGAAAGATATTCAAAAACTGATTTCTGAAAGCAGTGTAGTGTATGTTTTGTATATGCAAGATTTTACTTATTAAAAGTCTTGTGTATATCCTCTGTGAGAACTTAATTCAATTTTTAGAAAATTTAATCATTCTTAAATAATTAAAAGCCTACTTATTGGAAGGAAATATTGTAATCAAAGTTTTGTTTATAAATTTTAAGAGTTGTTTGATATTTTAAAATTTTGATTAGAAATTGAAATATGAATCATTGATTAAAATATTAATATATATGCTTACGCCTATAAGAAATAGTGATATATTTTTATAAACTTCTAATGAGCATGATTCAAAATGTGTGTTTTTTTCCCTTTATTTAGGTCCCAGCCCTATGTATGCAAAGAAGAAATCATTTACTGATATATGAAATTTTGCTGCCCAAATGTGAGCGCCTGAAATTTTAAATAATGTGTGATATATATTATACAGACATTTGAAATTTATTTCAAATTGCTAAATTCTGTATGAAGTTTTTAAATTAAAAAGTAAACAATTATTTTATTATAGCATATAATTCTAGAATGCTCACTTAATGCTCACTTTTAGAATGCTCATCATTAAATAATTTTCCAGTGCTAGAATAATTAGAGAAAGTTATTGAAAAACTGATTTCTGAAAGCAGTGTAGTGTATGTTTTGTATATGCAAGATTTTACTTATTAAAAGTCTTGTGTATATCCTCTGTGAGAACTTAATTCAATTTTTAGAAAATTTAATCATTCTTAAATAATTAAAAGCCTACTTATTGGAAGGAAATATTGTAATCAAAGTTTTGTTCATAAATTTTAAGAGTTGTTTTGATATTTTAAAAGTTTTGATTAGAAATTGAAATATGAATCATTGATTAAAATATTAATATATATGCTTACGCCTATAAGAAATAGTGATATATTTTTATAAACTTCTAATGAGCATGATTCAAAATGTGTGTTTTTTTCCCTTTATTTAGGTCCCAGCCCTATGTATGCAAAGAAGAAATCTTTTACTGATATATGAAATTTTGCTGCCCAAATGTGAGCGCCTGAAATTTTAAATAGTGTATCAATTTAAATAATGTGTGATATATATTATACAGTCATTTGAAATTTATTTCAAATTGCTGAATTCTGTATGAAGTTTTTTAAATTAAAAAGTAAACAATTATTTTATTATAGCATATAATTCTAGAATGCTCACTTAAGAATGCTCACTTAATGCTCACTTTTAGAATGCTCATCATTAAATAATTTTCCAGTGCTAGAATAATTAGAGAAAGTTATTCAAAAACTGATTTCTGAAAGCAGTGTAGTGTATGTTTTGTATATGCAAGATTTTACTTATTAAAAGTCTTGTGTATATCCTCTGTGAGAACTTAATTCAATTTTTAGAAAATTTAATCATTCTTAAATAATTAAAAGCCTACTTATTGGAAGGAAATATTGTAATCAAAGTTTTGTTTATAAATTTTAAGAGTTGTTTGATATTTTAAAATTTTGATTAGAAATTGAAATATGAATCATTGATTAAAATATTAATATATATGCTTACGCCTATAAGAAATAGTGATATATTTTTATAAACTTCTAATGAGCATGATTCAAAATGTGTGTTTTTTTCCCTTTATTTAGGTCCCAGCCCTATGTATGCAAAGAAGAAATCATTTACTGATATATGAAATTTTGCTGCCCAAATGTGAGCGCCTGAAATTTTAAATAATGTGTGATATATATTATACAGACATTTGAAATTTATTTCAAATTGCTAAATTCTGTATGAAGTTTTTAAATTAAAAAGTAAACAATTATTTTATTATAGCATATAATTCTAGAATGCTCACTTAATGCTCACTTTTAGAATGCTCATCATTAAATAATTTTCCAGTGCTAGAATAATTAGAGAAAGTTATTGAAAAACTGATTTCTGAAAGCAGTGTAGTGTATGTTTTGTATATGCAAGATTTTACTTATTAAAAGTCTTGTGTATATCCTCTGTGAGAACTTAATTCAATTTTTAGAAAATTTAATCATTCTTAAATAATTAAAAGCCTACTTATTGGAAGGAAATATTGTAATCAAAGTTTTGTTCATAAATTTTAAGAGTTGTTTTGATATTTTAAAAGTTTTGATTAGAAATTGAAATATGAATCATTGATTAAAATATTAATATATATGCTTACGCCTATAAGAAATAGTGATATATTTTTATAAACTTCTAATGAGCATGATTCAAAATGTGTGTTTTTTGCCCTTTATTTAGGTCCCAGCCCTATGTATGCAAAGAAGAAATCATTTACTGATATATGAAATTTTGCTGCCCAAATGTGAGCGCCAGAAATTTTAAATAATGTGTGATATATATTATACAGTCATTTGAAATTTATTTCAAATTGCTGAATTCTGTATGAAGTTTTTAAATTAAAAAGTAAACAATTATTTTATTATAGCATATAATTCTAGAATGCTCACTTAATGCTCACTTTTAGAATGCTCATCATTAGATAATTTTCCAGTGCTAGAATAATTAGAGAAAGTTATTCAAAAACTGATTTCTGAAAGCAGTGTAGTGTATGTTTTGTATATGCAAGATTTTACTTATTAAAAGTCTTGTGTATATCCTCTGTGAGAACTTAATTCAATTTTTAGAAAATTTAATCATTCTTAAATAATTAAAAGCCTACTTATTGGAAGGAAATATTGTAATCAAAGTTTTGTTTATAAATTTTAAGAGTTGTTTTGATATTTTAAAAGTTTTGATTAGAAATTGAAATATGAATCATTGATTAAAATATTAATATATATGCTTATGCCTATAAGAAATAGTGATATATTTTTATAAACTTCTAATGAGCATGATTCAAAATGTGTGTTTTTTTCCCTTTATTTAGGTCCCAGCCCTATGTATGCAAAGAAGAAATCATTTAATGATATATGAAATTTTGCTGCCCAAATGTGAGCGCCTGAAATTTTAAATAATGTATCAATTTAAATAATGTGTGATATATATTATACAGTCATTTGAAATTTATTTCAAATTGCTGAATTCTGTATGAAGTTTTTAAATTAAAAAGTAAACAATTATTTTATTATAGCATATAATTCTAGAATGCTCACTTAATGCTCACTTTTAGAATGCTCATCATTAAATAATTTTCCAGTGCTAGAATAAGAGAAAGTTATTCAAAAACTGATTTCTGAAAGCAGTGTAGTGTATGTTTTGTATATGCAAGATTTTACTTATTAAAAGTCTTGTGTATATCCTCTGTGAGAACTTAATTCAATTTTTAGAAAATTTAATCATTCTTAAATAATTAAAAGCCTACTTATTGGAAGGAAATATTGTAATTAAAGTTTTGTTCATAAATTTTAAGAGTTGTTTTGATATTTTAAAAGTTTTGATTAGAAATTGAAATATGAATCATTGATTAAAATATTAATATATATGCTTACGCCTATAAGAAATAGTGATCTATTTTTATAAACTTCTAATGAGCATGATTCAAAATGTGTGTTTTTTTCCCTTTATTTAGGTCCCAGCCCTATGTATGCAAAGAAGAAATCATTTACTGATATATGAAATTTTGCTGCCCAAATGTGAGCGCCTGAAATTTTAAATAATGTATCAATTTAAATAATGTGTGATATATATTATACAGTCATTTGAAATTTATTTCAAATTGCTGAAATCTGTATGAAGTTTTTAAATTAAAAAGTAAACAATTATTTTATTATAGCATATAATTCTAGAATGCTCACTTAATGCTCACTTTTAGAATGCTCATCATTAAATAATTTTCCAGTGCTAGAATAATTAGAAAAAGTTATTCAAAAACTGATTTCTGAAAGCAGTGTAGTGTATGTTTTGTATATGCAAGATTTTACTTATTAAAAGTCTTGTGTATATCCTCTGTGAGAACTTAATTCAATTTTTAGAAAATTTAATCATTCTTAAATAATTAAAAGCCTACTTATTGGAAGGAAATATTGTAATCAAAGTTTTGTTTATAAATTTTAAGAGTTGTTTGATATTTTAAAATTTTGATTAGAAATTGAAATATGAATCATTGATTAAAATATTAATATATATGCTTACGCCTATAAGAAATAGTGATATATTTTTATAAACTTCTAATGAGCATGATTCAAAATGTGTGTTTTTTTCCCTTTATTTAGGTCCCAGCCCTATGTATGCAAAGAAGAAATCATTTACTGATATATGAAATTTTGCTGCCCAAATGTGAGCGCCTGAAATTTTAAATAATGTATCAATTTAAATAATGTGTGATATATATTATACAGTCATTTGAAATTTATTTCAAATTGCTGAATTCTGTATGAAGTTTTTAAATTAAAAAGTAAACAATTATTTTATTATAGCATATAATTCTAGAATGCTCCCTTAATGCTCACTTTTAGAATGCTCATCATTAAATAATTTTCCAGTGCTAGAATAATTAGAGAAAGATATTCAAAAACTGATTTCTGAAAGCAGTGTAGTGTATGTTTTGTATATGCAAGATTTTACTTATTAAAAGTCTTGTGTATATCCTCTGTGAGAACTTAATTCAATTTTTAGAAAATTTAATCATTCTTAAATAATTAAAAGCCTACTTATTGGAAGGAAATATTGTAATCAAAGTTTTGTTTATAAATTTTAAGAGTTGTTTGATATTTTAAAATTTTGATTAGAAATTGAAATATGAATCATTGATTAAAATATTAATATATATGCTTACGCCTATAAGAAATAGTGATATATTTTTATAAACTTCTAATGAGCATGATTCAAAATGTGTGTTTTTTTCCCTTTATTTAGGTCCCAGCCCTATGTATGCAAAGAAGAAATCATTTACTGATATATGAAATTTTGCTGCCCAAATGTGAGCGCCTGAAATTTTAAATAGTGTATCAATTTAAATAATGTGTGATATATATTATACAGTCATTTGAAATTTATTTCAAATTGCTGAATTCTGTATGAAGTTTTTTAAATTAAAAAGTAAACAATTATTTTATTATAGCATATAATTCTAGAATGCTCACTTAAGAATGCTCACTTAATGCTCACTTTTAGAATGCTCATCATTAAATAATTTTCCAGTGCTAGAATAATTAGAGAAAGTTATTCAAAAACTGATTTCTGAAAGCAGTGTAGTGTATGTTTTGTATATGCAAGATTTTACTTATTAAAAGACTTGTGTATATCCTCTGTGAGAACTTAATTCAATTTTTAGAAAATTTAATCATTCTTAAATAATTAAAAGCCTACTTATTGGAAGGAAATATTGTAATCAAAGTTTTGTTCATAAATTTTAAGAGTTGTTTTGATATTTTAAAAGTTTTGATTAGAAATTGAAATATGAATCATTGATTAAAATATTAATATATATGCTTACGCCTATAAGAAATAGTGATATATTTTTATAAACTTCTAATGAGCATGATTCAAAATGTGTGTTTTTTTCCCTTTATTTAGGTCCCAGCCCTATGTATGCAAAGAAGAAATCATTTACTGATATATGAAATTTTGCTGCCCAAATGTGAGCGCCTGAAATTTTAAATAATGTATCAATTTAAATAATGTGTGATATATATTATACAGTCATTTGAAATTTATTTCAAATTGCTGAATTCTGTATGAAGTTTTTAAATTAAAAAGTAAACAATTATTTTATTATAGCATATAATTCTAGAATGCTCCCTTAATGCTCACTTTTAGAATGCTCATCATTAAATAATTTTCCAGTGCTAGAATAATTAGAGAAAGATATTCAAAAACTGATTTCTGAAAGCAGTGTAGTGTATGTTTTGTATATGCAAGATTTTACTTATTAAAAGTCTTGTGTATATCCTCTGTGAGAACTTAATTCAATTTTTAGAAAATTTAATCATTCTTAAATAATTAAAAGCCTACTTATTGGAAGGAAATATTGTAATCAAAGTTTTGTTCATAAATTTTAAGAGTTGTTTTGATATTTTAAAAGTTTTGATTAGAAATTGAAATATGAATCATTGATTAAAATATTAATATATATGCTTACGCCTATAAGAAATAGTGATATATTTTTATAAACTTCTAATGAGCATGATTCAAAATGTGTGTTTTTTTCCCTTTATTTAGGTCCCAGCCCTATGTATGCAAAGAAGAAATCATTTACTGATATATGAAATTTTGCTGCCCAAATGTGAGCGCCTGAAATTTTAAATAATGTGTGATATATATTATACAGACATTTGAAATTTATTTCAAATTGCTAAATTCTGTATGAAGTTTTTAAATTAAAAAGTAAACAATTATTTTATTATAGCATATAATTCTAGAATGCTCACTTAATGCTCACTTTTAGAATGCTCATCATTAAATAATTTTCCAGTGCTAGAATAATTAGAGAAAGTTATTGAAAAACTGATTTCTGAAAGCAGTGTAGTGTATGTTTTGTATATGCAAGATTTTACTTATTAAAAGTCTTGTGTATATCCTCTGTGAGAACTTAATTCAATTTTTAGAAAATTTAATCATTCTTAAATAATTAAAAGCCTACTTATTGGAAGGAAATATTGTAATCAAAGTTTTGTTCATAAATTTTAAGAGTTGTTTTGATATTTTAAAAGTTTTGATTAGAAATTGAAATATGAATCATTGATTAAAATATTAATATATATGCTTACGCCTATAAGAAATAGTGATATATTTTTATAAACTTCTAATGAGCATGATTCAAAATGTGTGTTTTTTTCCCTTTATTTAGGTCCCAGCCCTATGTATGCAAAGAAGAAATCATTTACTGATATATGAAATTTTGCTGCCCAAATGTGAGCGCCAGAAATTTTAAATAATGTGTGATATATATTATACAGTCATTTGAAATTTATTTCAAATTGCTGAATTCTGTATGAAGTTTTTAAATTAAAAATTAAACAATTATTTTATTATAGCATATAATTCTAGAATGCTCACTTAATGCTCACTTTTAGAATGCTCATCATTAGATAATTTTCCAGTGCTAGAATAATTAGAGAAAGTTATTCAAAAACTGATTTCTGAAAGCAGTGTAGTGTATGTTTTGTATATGCAAGATTTTACTTATTAAAAGTCTTGTGTATATCCTCTGTGAGAACTTAATTCAATTTTTAGAAAATTTAATCATTCTTAAATAATTAAAAGCCTACTTATTGGAAGGAAATATTGTAATCAAAGTTTTGTTTATAAATTTTAAGAGTTGTTTTGATATTTTAAAAGCTTTGATTAGAAATTGAAATATGAATCATTGATTAAAATATTAATATATATGCTTACGCCTATAAGAAATAGTGATATATTTTTATAAACTTCTAATGAGCATGATTCAAAATGTGTGTTTTTTTCCCTTTATTTAGGTCCCAGCCCTATGTATGCAAAGAAGAAATCATTTACTGATATATGAAATTTTGCTGCCCAAATGTGAGCGCCTGAAATTTTAAATAATGTATCAATTTAAATAATGTGTGATATATATTATACAGTCATTTGAAATTTATTTCAAATTGCTGAATTCTGTATGAAGTTTTTTAAATTAAAAAGTAAACAATTATTTTATTATAGCATATAATTCTAGAATGCTCACTTAAGAATGCTCACTTAATGCTCACTTTTAGAATGCTCATCATTAAATAATTTTCCAGTGCTAGAATAATTAGAGAAAGTTATTCAAAAACTGATTTCTGAAAGCAGTGTAGTGTATGTTTTGTATATGCAAGATTTTACTTATTAAAAGTCTTGTGTATATCCTCTGTGAGAACTTAATTCAATTTTTAGAAAATTTAATCATTCTTAAATAATTAAAAGCCTACTTATTGGAAGGAAATATTGTAATCAAAGTTTTGTTCATAAATTTTAAGAGTTGTTTTGATATTTTAAAAGTTTTGATTAGAAATTGAAATATGAATCATTGAATAAAATATTAATATATATGCTTACGCCTATAAGAAATAGTGATATATTTTTATAAACTTCTAATGAGCATGATTCAAAATGTGTGTTTTTTTCCCTTTATTTAGGTCCCAGCCCTATGTATGCAAAGAAGAAATCATTTACTGATATATGAAATTTTGCTGCCCAAATGTGAGCGCCTGAAATTTTAAATAATGTATCAATTTAAATAATGTGTGATATATATTATACAGTCATTTGAAATTTATTTCAAATTGCTGAAATCTGTATGAAGTTTTTAAATTAAAAAGTAAACAATTATTTTATTATAGCATATAATTCTAGAATGCTCACTTAATGCTCACTTTTAGAATGCTCATCATTAAATAATTTTCCAGTGCTAGAATAATTAGAGAAAGTTATTCAAAAACTGATTTCTGAAAGCAGTGTAGTGTATGTTTTGTATATGCAAGATTTTACTTATTAAAAGTCTTGCGTATATCCTCTGTGAGAACTTAATTCAATTTTTAGAAAATTTAATCATTCTTAAATAATAAAAGCCTACTTATTGGAAGGAAATATTGTAGTCAAAGTTTTGTTCATAAATTTTAAGAGTTGTTTTGATATTTTAAAAGTTTTGATTAGAAATTGAAATATGAATCATTGATTAAAATATTAATATATATGCTTACGCCTATAAGAAATAGTGATATATTTTTATAAACTTCTAATGAGCATGATTCAAAATGTGTGTTTTTTTCCCTTTATTTAGGTCCCAGCCCTATGTATGCAAAGAAGAAATCATTTACTGATATATGAAATTTTGCTGCCCAAATGTGAGCGCCTGAAATTTTAAATAATGTATCAATTTAAATAATGTGTGATATATATTATACAGTCATTTGAAATTTATTTCAAATTGCTGAATTCTGTATGAAGTTTTTAAATTAAAAAGTAAACAATTATTTTATTATAGCATATAATTCTAGAATGCTCCCTTAATGCTCACTTTTAGAATGCTCATCATTAAATAATTTTCCAGTGCTAGAATAATTAGAGAAAGATATTCAAAAACTGATTTCTGAAAGCAGTGTAGTGTATGTTTTGTATATGCAAGATTTTACTTATTAAAAGTCTTGTGTATATCCTCTGTGAGAACTTAATTCAATTTTTAGAAAATTTAATCATTCTTAAATAATTAAAAGCCTACTTATTGGAAGGAAATATTGTAATCAAAGTTTTGTTCATAAATTTTAAGAGTTGTTTTGATATTTTAAAAGTTTTGATTAGAAATTGAAATATGAATCATTGATTAAAATATTAATATATATGCTTACGCCTATAAGAAATAGTGATATATTTTTATAAACTTCTAATGAGCATGATTCAAAATGTGTGTTTTTTTCCCTTTATTTAGGTCCCAGCCCTATGTATGCAAAGAAGAAATCATTTACTGATATATGAAATTTTGCTGCCCAAATGTGAGCGCCAGAAATTTTAAATAATGTGTGATATATATTATACAGTCATTTGAAATTTATTTCAAATTGCTGAATTCTGTATGAAGTTTTTAAATTAAAAAGTAAACAATTATTTTATTATAGCATATAATTCTAGAATGCTCACTTAATGCTCACTTTTAGAATGCTCATCATTAGATAATTTTCCAGTGCTAGAATAATTAGAGAAAGTTATTCAAAAACTGATTTCTGAAAGCAGTGTAGTGTATGTTTTGTATATGCAAGATTTTACTTATTAAAAGTCTTGTGTATATCCTCTGTGAGAACTTAATTCAATTTTTAGAAAATTTAATCATTCTTAAATAATTAAAAGCCTACTTATTGGAAGGAAATATTGTAATCAAAGTTTTGTTTATAAATTTTAAGAGTTGTTTTGATATTTTAAAAGCTTTGATTAGAAATTGAAATATGAATCATTGATTAAAATATTAATATATATGCTTACGCCTATAAGAAATAGTGATATATTTTTATAAACTTCTAATGAGCATGATTCAAAATGTGTGTTTTTTTCCCTTTATTTAGGTCCCAGCCCTATGTATGCAAAGAAGAAATCATTTACTGATATATGAAATTTTGCTGCCCAAATGTGAGCGCCTGAAATTTTAAATAATGTATCAATTTAAATAATGTGTGATATATATTATACAGTCATTTGAAATTTATTTCAAATTGCTGAATTCTGTATGAAGTTTTTTAAATTAAAAAGTAAACAATTATTTTATTATAGCATATAATTCTAGAATGCTCACTTAAGAATGCTCACTTAATGCTCACTTTTAGAATGCTCATCATTAAATAATTTTCCAGTGCTAGAATAATTAGAGAAAGTTATTCAAAAACTGATTTCTGAAAGCAGTGTAGTGTATGTTTTGTATATGCAAGATTTTACTTATTAAAAGTCTTGTGTATATCCTCTGTGAGAACTTAATTCAATTTTTAGAAAATTTAATCATTCTTAAATAATTAAAAGCCTACTTATTGGAAGGAAATATTGTAATCAAAGTTTTGTTCATAAATTTTAAGAGTTGTTTTGATATTTTAAAAGTTTTGATTAGAAATTGAAATATAAATCATTGATTAAAATATTAATATATATGCTTACGCCTATAAGAAATAGTGATATATTTTTATAAACTTCTAATGAGCATGATTCAAAATGTGTGTTTTTTTCCCTTTATTTAGGTCCCAGCCCTATGTATGCAAAGAAGAAATCATTTACTGATATATGAAATTTTGCTGCCCAAATGTGAGCGCCTGAAATTTTAAATAATGTATCAATTTAAATAATGTGTGATATATATTATACAGTCATTTGAAATTTATTTCAAATTGCTGAAATCTGTATGAAGTTTTTAAATTAAAAAGTAAACAATTATTTTATTATAGCATATAATTCTAGAATGCTCACTTAATGCTCACTTTTAGAATGCTCATCATTAAATAATTTTCCAGTGCTAGAATAATTAGAGAAAGTTATTCAAAAACTGATTTCTGAAAGCAGTGTAGTGTATGTTTTGTATATGCAAGATTTTACTTATTAAAAGTCTTGCGTATATCCTCTGTGAGAACTTAATTCAATTTTTAGAAAATTTAATCATTCTTAAATAATAAAAGCCTACTTATTGGAAGGAAATATTGTAGTCAAAGTTTTGTTCATAAATTTTAAGAGTTGTTTTGATATTTTAAAAGTTTTGATTAGAAATTGAAATATGAATCATTGATTAAAATATTAATATATATGCTTACGCCTATAAGAAATAGTGATATATTTTTATAAACTTCTAATGAGCATGATTCAAAATGTGTGTTTTTTTCCCTTTATTTAGGTCCCAGCCCTATGTATGCAAAGAAGAAATCATTTACTGATATATGAAATTTTGCTGCCCAAATGTGAGCGCCTGAAATTTTAAATAATGTATCAATTTAAATAATGTGTGATATATATTATACAGTCATTTGAAATTTATTTCAAATTGCTGAATTCTGTATGAAGTTTTTAAATTAAAAAGTAAACAATTATTTTATTATAGCATATAATTCTAGAATGCTCCCTTAATGCTCACTTTTAGAATGCTCATCATTAAATAATTTTCCAGTGCTAGAATAATTAGAGAAAGATATTCAAAAACTGATTTCTGAAAGCAGTGTAGTGTATGTTTTGTATATGCAAGATTTTACTTATTAAAAGTCTTGTGTATATCCTCTGTGAGAACTTAATTCAATTTTTAGAAAATTTAATCATTCTTAAATAATTAAAAGCCTACTTATTGGAAGGAAATATTGTAATCAAAGTTTTGTTTATAAATTTTAAGAGTTGTTTGATATTTTAAAATTTTGATTAGAAATTGAAATATGAATCATTGATTAAAATATTAATATATATGCTTACGCCTATAAGAAATAGTGATATATTTTTATAAACTTCTAATGAGCATGATTCAAAATGTGTGTTTTTTTCCCTTTATTTAGGTCCCAGCCCTATGTATGCAAAGAAGAAATCATTTACTGATATATGAAATTTTGCTGCCCAAATGTGAGCGCCTGAAATTTTAAATAATGTGTGATATATATTATACAGTCATTTGAAATTTATTTCAAATTGCTAAATTCTGTATGAAGTTTTTAAATTAAAAAGTAAACAATTATTTTATTATAGCATATAATTCTAGAATGCTCACTTAATGCTCACTTTTAGAATGCTCATCATTAAATAATTTTCCAGTGCTAGAATAATTAGAGAAAGTTATTCAAAAACTGATTTCTGAAAGCAGTGTAGTGTATGTTTTGTATATGCAAGATTTTACTTATTAAAAGTCTTGTGTATATCCTCTGTGAGAACTTAATTCAATTTTTAGAAAATTTAATCATTCTTAAATAATTAAAAGCCTACTTATTGGAAGGAAATATTGTAATCAAAGTTTTGTTCATAAATTTTAAGAGTTGTTTTGATATTTTAAAAGTTTTGATTAGAAATTGAAATATGAATCATTGATTAAAATATTAATATATATGCTTACGCCTATAAGAAATAGTGATATATTTTTATAAACTTCTAATGAGCATGATTCAAAATGTGTGTTTTTTTCCCTTTATTTAGGTCCCAGCCCTATGTATGCAAAGAAGAAATCATTTACTGATATATGAAATTTTGCTGCCCAAATGTGAGCGCCAGAAATTTTAAATAATGTGTGATATATATTATACAGTCATTTGAAATTTATTTCAAATTGCTGAATTCTGTATGAAGTTTTTAAATTAAAAAGTAAACAATTATTTTATTATAGCATATAATTCTAGAATGCTCACTTAATGCTCACTTTTAGAATGCTCATCATTAGATAATTTTCCAGTGCTAGAATAATTAGAGAAAGTTATTCAAAAACTGATTTCTGAAAGCAGTGTAGTGTATGTTTTGTATATGCAAGATTTTACTTATTAAAAGTCTTGTGTATATCCTCTGTGAGAACTTAATTCAATTTTTAGAAAATTTAATCATTCTTAAATAATTAAAAGCCTACTTATTGGAAGGAAATATTGTAATCAAAGTTTTGTTTATAAATTTTAAGAGTTGTTTTGATATTTTAAAAGCTTTGATTAGAAATTGAAATATGAATCATTGATTAAAATATTAATATATATGCTTACGCCTATAAGAAATAGTGATATATTTTTATAAACTTCTAATGAGCATGATTCAAAATGTGTGTTTTTTTCCCTTTATTTAGGTCCCAGCCCTATGTATGCAAAGAAGAAATCATTTACTGATATATGAAATTTTGCTGCCCAAATGTGAGCGCCTGAAATTTTAAATAATGTATCAATTTAAATAATGTGTGATATATATTATACAGTCATTTGAAATTTATTTCAAATTGCTGAATTCTGTATGAAGTTTTTTAAATTAAAAAGTAAACAATTATTTTATTATAGCATATAATTCTAGAATGCTCACTTAAGAATGCTCACTTAATGCTCACTTTTAGAATGCTCATCATTAAATAATTTTCCAGTGCTAGAATAATTAGAGAAAGTTATTCAAAAACTGATTTCTGAAAGCAGTGTAGTGTATGTTTTGTATATGCAAGATTTTACTTATTAAAAGTCTTGTGTATATCCTCTGTGAGAACTTAATTCAATTTTTAGAAAATTTAATCATTCTTAAATAATTAAAAGCCTACTTATTGGAAGGAAATATTGTAATCAAAGTTTTGTTCATAAATTTTAAGAGTTGTTTTGATATTTTAAAAGTTTTGATTAGAAATTGAAATATGAATCATTGATTAAAATATTAATATATATGCTTACGCCTATAAGAAATAGTGATATATTTTTATAAACTTCTAATGAGCATGATTCAAAATGTGTGTTTTTTTCCCTTTATTTAGGTCCCAGCCCTATGTATGCAAAGAAGAAATCATTTACTGATATATGAAATTTTGCTGCCCAAATGTGAGCGCCAGAAATTTTAAATAATGTGTGATATATATTATACAGTCATTTGAAATTTATTTCAAATTGCTGAATTCTGTATGAAGTTTTTAAATTAAAAAGTAAACAATTATTTTATTATAGCATATAATTCTAGAATGCTCACTTAATGCTCACTTTTAGAATGCTCATCATTAGATAATTTTCCAGTGCTAGAATAATTAGAGAAAGTTATTCAAAAACTGATTTCTGAAAGCAGTGTAGTGTATGTTTTGTATATGCAAGATTTTACTTATTAAAAGTCTTGTGTATATCCTCTGTGAGAACTTAATTCAATTTTTAGAAAATTTAATCATTCTTAAATAATTAAAAGCCTACTTATTGGAAGGAAATATTGTAATCAAAGTTTTGTTTATAAATTTTAAGAGTTGTTTTGATATTTTAAAAGCTTTGATTAGAAATTGAAATATGAATCATTGATTAAAATATTAATATATATGCTTACGCCTATAAGAAATAGTGATATATTTTTATAAACTTCTAATGAGCATGATTCAAAATGTGTGTTTTTTTCCCTTTATTTAGGTCCCAGCCCTATGTATGCAAAGAAGAAATCATTTACTGATATATGAAATTTTGCTGCCCAAATGTGAGCGCCTGAAATTTTAAATAATGTATCAATTTAAATAATGTGTGATATATATTATACAGTCATTTGAAATTTATTTCAAATTGCTGAATTCTGTATGAAGTTTTTTAAATTAAAAAGTAAACAATTATTTTATTATAGCATATAATTCTAGAATGCTCACTTAAGAATGCTCACTTAATGCTCACTTTTAGAATGCTCATCATTAAATAATTTTCCAGTGCTAGAATAATTAGAGAAAGTTATTCAAAAACTGATTTCTGAAAGCAGTGTAGTGTATGTTTTGTATATGCAAGATTTTACTTATTAAAAGTCTTGTGTATATCCTCTGTGAGAACTTAATTCAATTTTTAGAAAATTTAATCATTCTTAAATAATTAAAAGCCTACTTATTGGAAGGAAATATTGTAATCAAAGTTTTGTTCATAAATTTTAAGAGTTGTTTTGATATTTTAAAAGTTTTGATTAGAAATTGAAATATAAATCATTGATTAAAATATTAATATATATGCTTACGCCTATAAGAAATAGTGATATATTTTTATAAACTTCTAATGAGCATGATTCAAAATGTGTGTTTTTTTCCCTTTATTTAGGTCCCAGCCCTATGTATGCAAAGAAGAAATCATTTACTGATATATGAAATTTTGCTGCCCAAATGTGAGCGCCTGAAATTTTAAATAATGTATCAATTTAAATAATGTGTGATATATATTATACAGTCATTTGAAATTTATTTCAAATTGCTGAAATCTGTATGAAGTTTTTAAATTAAAAAGTAAACAATTATTTTATTATAGCATATAATTCTAGAATGCTCACTTAATGCTCACTTTTAGAATGCTCATCATTAAATAATTTTCCAGTGCTAGAATAATTAGAGAAAGTTATTCAAAAACTGATTTCTGAAAGCAGTGTAGTGTATGTTTTGTATATGCAAGATTTTACTTATTAAAAGTCTTGCGTATATCCTCTGTGAGAACTTAATTCAATTTTTAGAAAATTTAATCATTCTTAAATAATAAAAGCCTACTTATTGGAAGGAAATATTGTAGTCAAAGTTTTGTTCATAAATTTTAAGAGTTGTTTTGATATTTTAAAAGTTTTGATTAGAAATTGAAATATGAATCATTGATTAAAATATTAATATATATGCTTACGCCTATAAGAAATAGTGATATATTTTTATAAACTTCTAATGAGCATGATTCAAAATGTGTGTTTTTTTCCCTTTATTTAGGTCCCAGCCCTATGTATGCAAAGAAGAAATCATTTACTGATATATGAAATTTTGCTGCCCAAATGTGAGCGCCTGAAATTTTAAATAATGTATCAATTTAAATAATGTGTGATATATATTATACAGTCATTTGAAATTTATTTCAAATTGCTGAATTCTGTATGAAGTTTTTAAATTAAAAAGTAAACAATTATTTTATTATAGCATATAATTCTAGAATGCTCCCTTAATGCTCACTTTTAGAATGCTCATCATTAAATAATTTTCCAGTGCTAGAATAATTAGAGAAAGATATTCAAAAACTGATTTCTGAAAGCAGTGTAGTGTATGTTTTGTATATGCAAGATTTTACTTATTAAAAGTCTTGTGTATATCCTCTGTGAGAACTTAATTCAATTTTTAGAAAATTTAATCATTCTTAAATAATTAAAAGCCTACTTATTGGAAGGAAATATTGTAATCAAAGTTTTGTTTATAAATTTTAAGAGTTGTTTGATATTTTAAAATTTTGATTAGAAATTGAAATATGAATCATTGATTAAAATATTAATATATATGCTTACGCCTATAAGAAATAGTGATATATTTTTATAAACTTCTAATGAGCATGATTCAAAATGTGTGTTTTTTTCCCTTTATTTAGGTCCCAGCCCTATGTATGCAAAGAAGAAATCATTTACTGATATATGAAATTTTGCTGCCCAAATGTGAGCGCCTGAAATTTTAAATAATGTGTGATATATATTATACAGTCATTTGAAATTTATTTCAAATTGCTAAATTCTGTATGAAGTTTTTAAATTAAAAAGTAAACAATTATTTTATTATAGCATATAATTCTAGAATGCTCACTTAATGCTCACTTTTAGAATGCTCATCATTAAATAATTTTCCAGTGCTAGAATAATTAGAGAAAGTTATTCAAAAACTGATTTCTGAAAGCAGTGTAGTGTATGTTTTGTATATGCAAGATTTTACTTATTAAAAGTCTTGTGTATATCCTCTGTGAGAACTTAATTCAATTTTTAGAAAATTTAATCATTCTTAAATAATTAAAAGCCTACTTATTGGAAGGAAATATTGTAATCAAAGTTTTGTTCATAAATTTTAAGAGTTGTTTTGATATTTTAAAAGTTTTGATTAGAAATTGAAATATGAATCATTGATTAAAATATTAATATATATGCTTACGCCTATAAGAAATAGTGATATATTTTTATAAACTTCTAATGAGCATGATTCAAAATGTGTGTTTTTTTCCCTTTATTTAGGTCCCAGCCCTATGTATGCAAAGAAGAAATCATTTACTGATATATGAAATTTTGCTGCCCAAATGTGAGCGCCAGAAATTTTAAATAATGTGTGATATATATTATACAGTCATTTGAAATTTATTTCAAATTGCTGAATTCTGTATGAAGTTTTTAAATTAAAAAGTAAACAATTATTTTATTATAGCATATAATTCTAGAATGCTCACTTAATGCTCACTTTTAGAATGCTCATCATTAGATAATTTTCCAGTGCTAGAATAATTAGAGAAAGTTATTCAAAAACTGATTTCTGAAAGCAGTGTAGTGTATGTTTTGTATATGCAAGATTTTACTTATTAAAAGTCTTGTGTATATCCTCTGTGAGAACTTAATTCAATTTTTAGAAAATTTAATCATTCTTAAATAATTAAAAGCCTACTTATTGGAAGGAAATATTGTAATCAAAGTTTTGTTTATAAATTTTAAGAGTTGTTTTGATATTTTAAAAGCTTTGATTAGAAATTGAAATATGAATCATTGATTAAAATATTAATATATATGCTTACGCCTATAAGAAATAGTGATATATTTTTATAAACTTCTAATGAGCATGATTCAAAATGTGTGTTTTTTTCCCTTTATTTAGGTCCCAGCCCTATGTATGCAAAGAAGAAATCATTTACTGATATATGAAATTTTGCTGCCCAAATGTGAGCGCCTGAAATTTTAAATAATGTATCAATTTAAATAATGTGTGATATATATTATACAGTCATTTGAAATTTATTTCAAATTGCTGAATTCTGTATGAAGTTTTTTAAATTAAAAAGTAAACAATTATTTTATTATAGCATATAATTCTAGAATGCTCACTTAAGAATGCTCACTTAATGCTCACTTTTAGAATGCTCATCATTAAATAATTTTCCAGTGCTAGAATAATTAGAGAAAGTTATTCAAAAACTGATTTCTGAAAGCAGTGTAGTGTATGTTTTGTATATGCAAGATTTTACTTATTAAAAGTCTTGTGTATATCCTCTGTGAGAACTTAATTCAATTTTTAGAAAATTTAATCATTCTTAAATAATTAAAAGCCTACTTATTGGAAGGAAATATTGTAATCAAAGTTTTGTTCATAAATTTTAAGAGTTGTTTTGATATTTTAAAAGTTTTGATTAGAAATTGAAATATGAATCATTGATTAAAATATTAATATATATGCTTACGCCTATAAGAAATAGTGATATATTTTTATAAACTTCTAATGAGCATGATTCAAAATGTGTGTTTTTTTCCCTTTATTTAGGTCCCAGCCCTATGTATGCAAAGAAGAAATCATTTACTGATATATGAAATTTTGCTGCCCAAATGTGAGCGCCAGAAATTTTAAATAATGTGTGATATATATTATACAGTCATTTGAAATTTATTTCAAATTGCTGAATTCTGTATGAAGTTTTTAAATTAAAAAGTAAACAATTATTTTATTATAGCATATAATTCTAGAATGCTCACTTAATGCTCACTTTTAGAATGCTCATCATTAGATAATTTTCCAGTGCTAGAATAATTAGAGAAAGTTATTCAAAAACTGATTTCTGAAAGCAGTGTAGTGTATGTTTTGTATATGCAAGATTTTACTTATTAAAAGTCTTGTGTATATCCTCTGTGAGAACTTAATTCAATTTTTAGAAAATTTAATCATTCTTAAATAATTAAAAGCCTACTTATTGGAAGGAAATATTGTAATCAAAGTTTTGTTTATAAATTTTAAGAGTTGTTTTGATATTTTAAAAGCTTTGATTAGAAATTGAAATATGAATCATTGATTAAAATATTAATATATATGCTTACGCCTATAAGAAATAGTGATATATTTTTATAAACTTCTAATGAGCATGATTCAAAATGTGTGTTTTTTTCCCTTTATTTAGGTCCCAGCCCTATGTATGCAAAGAAGAAATCATTTACTGATATATGAAATTTTGCTGCCCAAATGTGAGCGCCTGAAATTTTAAATAATGTATCAATTTAAATAATGTGTGATATATATTATACAGTCATTTGAAATTTATTTCAAATTGCTGAATTCTGTATGAAGTTTTTTAAATTAAAAAGTAAACAATTATTTTATTATAGCATATAATTCTAGAATGCTCACTTAAGAATGCTCACTTAATGCTCACTTTTAGAATGCTCATCATTAAATAATTTTCCAGTGCTAGAATAATTAGAGAAAGTTATTCAAAAACTGATTTCTGAAAGCAGTGTAGTGTATGTTTTGTATATGCAAGATTTTACTTATTAAAAGTCTTGTGTATATCCTCTGTGAGAACTTAATTCAATTTTTAGAAAATTTAATCATTCTTAAATAATTAAAAGCCTACTTATTGGAAGGAAATATTGTAATCAAAGTTTTGTTCATAAATTTTAAGAGTTGTTTTGATATTTTAAAAGTTTTGATTAGAAATTGAAATATAAATCATTGATTAAAATATTAATATATATGCTTACGCCTATAAGAAATAGTGATATATTTTTATAAACTTCTAATGAGCATGATTCAAAATGTGTGTTTTTTTCCCTTTATTTAGGTCCCAGCCCTATGTATGCAAAGAAGAAATCATTTACTGATATATGAAATTTTGCTGCCCAAATGTGAGCGCCTGAAATTTTAAATAATGTATCAATTTAAATAATGTGTGATATATATTATACAGTCATTTGAAATTTATTTCAAATTGCTGAAATCTGTATGAAGTTTTTAAATTAAAAAGTAAACAATTATTTTATTATAGCATATAATTCTAGAATGCTCACTTAATGCTCACTTTTAGAATGCTCATCATTAAATAATTTTCCAGTGCTAGAATAATTAGAGAAAGTTATTCAAAAACTGATTTCTGAAAGCAGTGTAGTGTATGTTTTGTATATGCAAGATTTTACTTATTAAAAGTCTTGCGTATATCCTCTGTGAGAACTTAATTCAATTTTTAGAAAATTTAATCATTCTTAAATAATAAAAGCCTACTTATTGGAAGGAAATATTGTAGTCAAAGTTTTGTTCATAAATTTTAAGAGTTGTTTTGATATTTTAAAAGTTTTGATTAGAAATTGAAATATGAATCATTGATTAAAATATTAATATATATGCTTACGCCTATAAGAAATAGTGATATATTTTTATAAACTTCTAATGAGCATGATTCAAAATGTGTGTTTTTTTCCCTTTATTTAGGTCCCAGCCCTATGTATGCAAAGAAGAAATCATTTACTGATATATGAAATTTTGCTGCCCAAATGTGAGCGCCTGAAATTTTAAATAATGTATCAATTTAAATAATGTGTGATATATATTATACAGTCATTTGAAATTTATTTCAAATTGCTGAATTCTGTATGAAGTTTTTAAATTAAAAAGTAAACAATTATTTTATTATAGCATATAATTCTAGAATGCTCCCTTAATGCTCACTTTTAGAATGCTCATCATTAAATAATTTTCCAGTGCTAGAATAATTAGAGAAAGATATTCAAAAACTGATTTCTGAAAGCAGTGTAGTGTATGTTTTGTATATGCAAGATTTTACTTATTAAAAGTCTTGTGTATATCCTCTGTGAGAACTTAATTCAATTTTTAGAAAATTTAATCATTCTTAAATAATTAAAAGCCTACTTATTGGAAGGAAATATTGTAATCAAAGTTTTGTTTATAAATTTTAAGAGTTGTTTGATATTTTAAAATTTTGATTAGAAATTGAAATATGAATCATTGATTAAAATATTAATATATATGCTTACGCCTATAAGAAATAGTGATATATTTTTATAAACTTCTAATGAGCATGATTCAAAATGTGTGTTTTTTTCCCTTTATTTAGGTCCCAGCCCTATGTATGCAAAGAAGAAATCATTTACTGATATATGAAATTTTGCTGCCCAAATGTGAGCGCCTGAAATTTTAAATAATGTGTGATATATATTATACAGTCATTTGAAATTTATTTCAAATTGCTAAATTCTGTATGAAGTTTTTAAATTAAAAAGTAAACAATTATTTTATTATAGCATATAATTCTAGAATGCTCACTTAATGCTCACTTTTAGAATGCTCATCATTAAATAATTTTCCAGTGCTAGAATAATTAGAGAAAGTTATTCAAAAACTGATTTCTGAAAGCAGTGTAGTGTATGTTTTGTATATGCAAGATTTTACATATTAAAAGTCTTGTGTATATCCTCTGTGAGAACTTAATTCAATTTTTAGAAAATTTAATCATTCTTAAATAATTAAAAGCCTACTTATTGGAAGGAAATATTGTAATCAAAGTTTTGTTCATAAATTTTAAGAGTTGTTTTGATATTTTAAAAGTTTTGATTAGAAATTGAAATATGAATCATTGATTAAAATATTAATATATATGCTTACGCCTATAAGAAATAGTGATATATTTTTATAAACTTCTAATGAGCATGATTCAAAATGTGTGTTTTTTTCCCTTTATTTAGGTCCCAGCCCTATGTATGCAAAGAAGAAATCATTTACTGATATATGAAATTTTGCTGCCCAAATGTGAGCGCCAGAAATTTTAAATAATGTGTGATATATATTATACAGTCATTTGAAATTTATTTCAAATTGCTGAATTCTGTATGAAGTTTTTAAATTAAAAAGTAAACAATTATTTTATTATAGCATATAATTCTAGAATGCTCACTTAATGCTCACTTTTAGAATGCTCATCATTAGATAATTTTCCAGTGCTAGAATAATTAGAGAAAGTTATTCAAAAACTGATTTCTGAAAGCAGTGTAGTGTATGTTTTGTATATGCAAGATTTTACTTATTAAAAGTCTTGTGTATATCCTCTGTGAGAACTTAATTCAATTTTTAGAAAATTTAATCATTCTTAAATAATTAAAAGCCTACTTATTGGAAGGAAATATTGTAATCAAAGTTTTGTTTATAAATTTTAAGAGTTGTTTTGATATTTTAAAAGCTTTGATTAGAAATTGAAATATGAATCATTGATTAAAATATTAATATATATGCTTACGCCTATAAGAAATAGTGATATATTTTTATAAACTTCTAATGAGCATGATTCAAAATGTGTGTTTTTTTCCCTTTATTTAGGTCCCAGCCCTATGTATGCAAAGAAGAAATCATTTACTGATATATGAAATTTTGCTGCCCAAATGTGAGCGCCTGAAATTTTAAATAATGTATCAATTTAAATAATGTGTGATATATATTATACAGTCATTTGAAATTTATTTCAAATTGCTGAATTCTGTATGAAGTTTTTTAAATTAAAAAGTAAACAATTATTTTATTATAGCATATAATTCTAGAATGCTCACTTAAGAATGCTCACTTAATGCTCACTTTTAGAATGCTCATCATTAAATAATTTTCCAGTGCTAGAATAATTAGAGAAAGTTATTCAAAAACTGATTTCTGAAAGCAGTGTAGTGTATGTTTTGTATATGCAAGATTTTACTTATTAAAAGTCTTGTGTATATCCTCTGTGAGAACTTAATTCAATTTTTAGAAAATTTAATCATTCTTAAATAATTAAAAGCCTACTTATTGGAAGGAAATATTGTAATCAAAGTTTTGTTCATAAATTTTAAGAGTTGTTTTGATATTTTAAAAGTTTTGATTAGAAATTGAAATATGAATCATTGATTAAAATATTAATATATATGCTTACGCCTATAAGAAATAGTGATATATTTTTATAAACTTCTAATGAGCATGATTCAAAATGTGTGTTTTTTTCCCTTTATTTAGGTCCCAGCCCTATGTATGCAAAGAAGAAATCATTTACTGATATATGAAATTTTGCTGCCCAAATGTAAGCGCCTGAAATTTTAAATAATGTATCAATTTAAATAATGTGTGATATATATTATACAGTCATTTGAAATTTATTTCAAATTGCTGAATTCTGTATGAAGTTTTTAAATTAAAAAGTAAACAATTATTTTATTATAGCATATAATTCTAGAATGCTCCCTTAATGCTCACTTTTAGAATGCTCATCATTAAATAATTTTCCAGTGCTAGAATAATTAGAGAAAGATATTCAAAAACTGATTTCTGAAAGCAGTGTAGTGTATGTTTTGTATATGCAAGATTTTACTTATTAAAAGTCTTGTGTATATCCTCTGTGAGAACTTAATTCAATTTTTAGAAAATTTAATCATTCTTAAATAATTAAAAGCCTACTTATTGGAAGGAAATATTGTAATCAAAGTTTTGTTTATAAATTTTAAGAGTTGTTTGATATTTTAAAATTTTGATTAGAAATTGAAATATGAATCATTGATTAAAATATTAATATATATGCTTACGCCTATAAGAAATAGTGATATATTTTTATAAACTTCTAATGAGCATGATTCAAAATGTGTGTTTTTTTCCCTTTATTTAGGTCCCAGCCCTATGTATGCAAAGAAGAAATCATTTACTGATATATGAAATTTTGCTGCCCAAATGTGAGCGCCTGAAATTTTAAATAATGTGTGATATATATTATACAGTCATTTGAAATTTATTTCAAATTGCTGAATTCTGTATGAAGTTTTTAAATTAAAAAGTAAAAAATTATTTTATTATAGCATATAATTCTAGAATGCTCACTTAATGCTCAGTTTTAGAATGCTCATCATTAAATAATTTTCCAGTGCTAGAATAATTAGAGAAAGTTATTCAAAAACTGATTTCTGAAAGCAGTGTAGTGTATGTTTTGTATATGCAAGATTTTACTTATTAAAAGTCTTGTGTATATCCTCTGTGAGAACTTAATTCAATTTTTAGAAAATTTAATCATTCTTAAATAATTAAAAGCCTACTTATTGGAAGGAAATATTGTAATCAAAGTTTTGTTCATAAATTTTAAGAGTTGTTTTGATATTTTAAAAGTTTTGATTAGAAATTGAAATATGAATCATTGATTAAAATATTAATATATATGCTTACGCCTATAAGAAATAGTGATATATTTTTATAAACTTCTAATGAGCATGATTCAAAATGTGTGTTTTTTTCCCTTTATTTAGGTCCCAGCCCTATGTATGCAAAGAAGAAATCATTTACTGATATATGAAATTTTGCTGCCCAAATGTGAGCGCCTGAAATTTTAAATAATGTATCAATTTAAATAATGTGTGATATATATTATACAGTCATTTGAAATTTATTTCAAATTGCTGAATTCTGTGTGAAGTTTTTAAATTAAAAAGTAAACAATTATTTTATTATAGCATATAATTCTAGAATGCTCCCCTAATGCTCACTTTTAGAATGCTCATCATTAAATTATTTTCCAGTGCTAGAATAATTAGAGAAAGATATTCAAAAACTGATTTCTGAAAGCAGTGTAGTCTATGTTTTGTATATGCAAGATTTTACTTATTAAAAGTCTTGTGTATATCCTCGGTGAGAACTTAATTCAATTTTTAGAAAATTTAATCATTCTTAAATAATTAAAAGCCTACTTATTGGAAGGAAATATTGTAATCAAAGTTTTGTTTATAAATTTTAACAGTTGTTTGATATTTTAAAATTTTGATTAGAAATTGAAATATGAATCATTGATTAAAATATTAATATATATGCTTACGCCTATAAGAAATAGTGATATATTTTTATAAACTTCTAATGAGCATGATTCAAAATGTGTGTTTTTTTCCCTTTATTTAGGTCCCAGCCCTATGTATGCAAAGAAGAAATCATTTACTGATATATGAAATTTTGCTGCCCAAATGTGAGCGCCAGAAATTTTAAATAATGTATCAATTTAAATAATGTGTGATATATATTATACAGTCATTTGAAATTTATTTCAAATTGCTGAAATCTGTATGAAGTTTTTAAATTAAAAAGTAAACAATTATTTTATTATAGCATATAATTCTAGAATGCTCACTTAATGCTCACTTTTAGAATGCTCATCATTAAATAATTTTCCAGTGCTAGAATAATTAGAGAAAGTTATTCAAAAACTGATTTCTGAAAGCAGTGTAGTGTATGTTTTGTATATGCAAGATTTTACTTATTAAAAGTCTTGTGTATATCCTCTGTGAGAACTTAATTCAATTTTTAGAAAATTTAATCATTCTTAAATAATTAAAAGCCTACTTATTGGAAGGAAATATTGTAATTAAAGTTTTGTTCATAAATTTTAAGAGTTGTTTTGATATTTTAAAAGTTTTGATTAGAAATTGAAATATGAATCATTGATTAAAATATTAATATATATGCTTACGCCTATAAGAAATAGTGATCTATTTTTATAAACTTCTAATGAGCATGATTCAAAATGTGTGTTTTTTTCCCTTTATTTAGGTCCCAGCCCTATGTATGCAAAGAAGAAATCATTTACTGATATATGAAATTTTGCTGCCCAAATGTGAGCGCCTGAAATTTTAAATAATGTATCAATTTAAATAATGTGTGATATATATTATACAGTCATTTGAAATTTATTTCAAATTGCTGAAATCTGTATGAAGTTTTTAAATTAAAAAGTAAACAATTATTTTATTATAGCATATAATTCTAGAATGCTCACTTAATGCTCACTTTTAGAATGCTCATCATTAAATAATTTTCCAGTGCTAGAATAATTAGAAAAAGTTATTCAAAAACTGATTTCTGAAAGCAGTGTAGTGTATGTTTTGTATATGCAAGATTTTACTTATTAAAAGTCTTGTGTATATCCTCTGTGAGAACTTAATTCAATTTTTAGAAAATTTAATCATTCTTAAATAATTAAAAGCCTACTTATTGGAAGGAAATATTGTAATCAAAGTTTTGTTCATAAATTTTAAGAGTTGTTTTGATATTTTAAAAGTTTTGTTTAGAAATTGAAATATGAATCATTGATTAAAATATTAATATATATGCTTACGCCTATAAGAAATAGTGATATATTTTTATAAACTTCTAATGAGCATGATTCAAAATGTGTGTTTTTTTCCCTTTATTTAGGTCCCAGCCCTATGTATGCAAAGAAGAAATCATTTACTGATATATGAAATTTTGCTGCCCAAATGTGAGCGCCTGAAATTTTAAATAATGTATCAATTTAAATAATGTGTGATATATATTATACAGTCATTTGAAATTTATTTCAAATTGCTGAATTCTGTGTGAAGTTTTTAAATTAAAAAGTAAACAATTATTTTATTATAGCATATAATTCTAGAATGCTCCCTTAATGCTCACTTTTAGAATGCTCATCATTAAATTATTTTCCAGTGCTAGAATAATTAGAGAAAGATATTCAAAAACTGATTTCTGAAAGCAGTGTAGTGTATGTTTTGTATATGCAAGATTTTACTTATTAAAAGTCTTGTGTATATCCTCTGTGAGAACTTAATTCAATTTTTAGAAAATTTAATCATTCTTAAATAATTAAAAGCCTACTTATTGGAAGGAAATATTGTAATCAAAGTTTTGTTCATAAATTTTAAGAGTTGTTTTGATATTTTAAAAGTTTTGATTAGAAATTGAAATATGAATCATTGATTAAAATATTAATATATATGCTTACGCCTATAAGAAATAGTGATATATTTTTATAAACTTCTAATGAGCATGATTCAAAATGTGTGTTTTTTTCCCTTTATTTAGGTCCCAGCCCTATGTATGCAAAGAAGAAATCATTTACTGATATATGAAATTTTGCTGCCCAAATGTGAGCGCCTGAAATTTTAAATAATGTATCAATTTAAATAATGTGTGATATATATTATACAGTCATTTGAAATTTATTTCAAATTGCTGAATTCTGTATGAAGTTTTTAAATTAAAAAGTAAACAATTATTTTATTATAGCATATAATTCTAGAATGCTCCCTTAATGCTCACTTTTAGAATGCTCATCATTAAATTATTTTCCAGTGCTAGAATAATTAGAGAAAGATATTCAAAAACTGATTTCTGAAAGCAGTGTAGTGTATGTTTTGTATATGCAAGATTTTACTTATTAAAAGTCTTGTGTATATCCTCTGTGAGAACTTAATTCAATTTTTAGAAAATTTAATCATTCTTAAATAATTAAAAGCCTACTTATTGGAAGGAAATATTGTAATCAAAGTTTTGTTTATAAATTTTAAGAGTTGTTTGATATTTTAAAATTTTGATTAGAAATTGAAATATGAATCATTGATTAAAATATTAATATATATGCTTACGCCTATAAGAAATAGTGATATATTTTTATAAACTTCTAATGAGCATGATTCAAAATGTGTGTTTTTTCCCTTTATTTAGGTCCCAGCCCTATGTATGCAAAGAAGAAATCATTTACTGATATATGAAATTTTGCTGCCCAAATGTCAGCGCCTGAAATTTTAAATAATGTGTGATATATATTATACAGTCATTTGAAATTTATTTCAAATTGCTGAATTCTGTATGAAGTTTTTAAATTAAAAAGTAAAAAATTATTTTATTATAGCATATAATTCTAGAATGCTCACTTAATGCTCACTTTTAGAATGCTCATCATTAAATAATTTTCCAGTGCTAGAATAATTAGAGAAAGTTATTCAAAAACTGATTTCTGAAAGCAGTGTAGTGTATGTTTTGTATATGCAAGATTTTACTTATTAAAAGTCTTGTGTATATCCTCTGTGAGAACTTAATTCAATTTTTAGAAAATTTTATCATTCTTAAATAATTAAAAGCCTACTTATTGGAAGGAAATATTGTAATCAAAGTTTTGTTCATAAATTTTAAGAGTTCTTTTGATATTTTAAAAGTTTTGATTAGAAATTGAAATATGAATCATTGATTAAAATATTAATATATATGCTTACGCCTATAAGAAATAGTGATATATTTTTATAAACTTCTAATGAGCATGATTCAAAATGTGTGTTTTTTTCCCTTTATTTAGGTCCCAGCCCTATGTATGCAAAGAAGAAATCATTTACTGATATATGAAATTTTGCTGCCCAAATGTGAGCGCCTGAAATTTTAAATAATGTATCAATTTAAATAATGTGTGATATATATTATACAGTCATTTGAAATTTATTTCAAATTGCTGAAATCTGTATGAAGTTTTTAAATTAAAAAGTAAACAATTATTTTATTATAGCATATAATTCTAGAATGCTCACTTAATGCTCACTTTTAGAATGCTCATCATTAAATAATTTTCCAGTGCTAGAATAATTAGAGAAAATTATTCAAAAACTGATTTCTGAAAGCAGTGTAGTGTATGTTTTGTATATGCAAGATTTTACTTATTAAAAGTCTTGCGTATATCCTCTGTGAGAACTTAATTCAATTTTTAGAAAATTTAATCATTCTTAAATAATTAAAAGCCTACTTATTGGAAGGAAATATTGTAATCAAAGTTTTGTTCATAAATTTTAAGAGTTGTTTTGATATTTTAAAAGTTTTGATTAGAAATTGAAATATGAATCATTGATTAAAATATTAATATATATGCTTACGCCTATAAGAAATAGTGATATATTTTTATAAACTTCTAATGAGCATGATTCAAAATGTGTGTTTTTTTCCCTTTATTTAGGTCCCAGCCCTATGTATGCAAAGAAGAAATCATTTACTGATATATGAAATTTTGCTGCCCAAATGTGAGCGCCTGAAATTTTAAATAATGTATCAATTTAAATAATGTGTGATATATATTATACAGTCATTTGAAATTTATTTCAAATTGCTGAAATCTGTATGAAGTTTTTAAATTAAAAAGTAAACAATTATTTTATTATAGCATATAATTCTAGAATGCTCCCTTAAAGCTCACTTTTAGAATGCTCATCATTAAATAATTTTCAAGTGCTAGAATAATTAGAGAAAGATATTCAAAAACTGATTTCTGAAAGCAGTGTAGTGTATGTTTTGTATATGCAAGATTTTACTTATTAAAAGTCTTGTGTATATCCTCTGTGAGAACTTAATTCAATTTTTAGAAAATTTAATCATTCTTAAATAATTAAAAGCCTCCTTAATGGAAGGAAATATTGTAATCAAAGTTTTGTTTATAAATTTTAAGAGTTGTTTGATATTTTAAAATTTTGATTAGAAATTGAAATATGAATCATTGATTAAAATATTAATATATATGCTTACGCCTATAAGAAATAGTGATATATTTTTATAAACTTCTAATGAGCATGATTCAAAATGTGTGTTTTTTTCCCTTTATTTAGGTCCCAGCCCTATGTATGCAAAGAAGAAATCATTTACTGATATATGAAATTTTGCTGCCCAAATGTGAGCGCCTGAAATTTTAAATAATGTGTGATATATATTATACAGTCATTTGAAATTTATTTCAAATTGCTAAATTCTGTATGAAGTTTTTAAATTAAAAAGTAAACAATTATTTTATTATAGCATATAATTCTAGAATGCTCACTTAATGCTCACTTTTAGAATGCTCATCATTAAATAATTTTCCAGTGCTAGAATAATTAGAGAAAGTAATTCAAAAACTGATTTCTGAAAGCAGTGTAGTGTATGTTTTGTATATGCAAGATTTTACTTATTAAAAGTCTAGTGTATATCCTCTGTGAGAACTTAATTCAATTTTTAGAAAATTTAATCATTCTTAAATAATTAAAAGCCTACTTATTGGAAGGAAATATTGTAATCAAAGTTTTGTTCATAAATTTTAAGAGTTGTTTTGATATTTTAAAAGTTTTGATTAGAAATTGAAATATGAATCATTGATTAAAATATTAATATATATGCTTACGCCTATAAGAAATAGTGATATATTTTTATAAACTTCTAATGAGCATGATTCAAAATGTGTGTTTTTTTCCCTTTATTTAGGTCCCAGCCCTATGTATGCAAAGAAGAAATCATTTACTGATATATGAAATTTTGCTGCCCAAATGTGAGCGCCAGAAATTTTAAATAATGTATCAATTTAAATAATGTGTGATATATATTATACAGTCATTTGAAATTTATTTCAAATTGCTGAATTCTGTGTGAAGTTTTTAAATTAAAAAGTAAACAATTATTTTATTATAGCATATAATTCTAGAATGCTCCCTTAATGCTCACTTTTAGAATGCTCATCATTAAATTATTTTCCAGTGCTAGAATAATTAGAGAAAGATATTCAAAAACTGATTTCTGAAAGCAGTGTAGTGTATGTTTTGTATATGCAAGATTTTACTTATTAAAAGTCTTGTGTATATCCTCGGTGAGAACTTAATTCAATTTTTAGAAAATTTAATCATTCTTAAATAATTAAAAGCCTACTTATTGGAAGGAAATATTGTAATCAAAGTTTTGTTTATAAATTTTAAGAGTTGTTTGATATTTTAAAATTTTGATTAGAAATTGAAATATGAATCATTGATTAAAATATTAATATATATGCTTACGCCTATAAGAAATAGTGATATATTTTTATAAACTTCTAATGAGCATGATTCAAAATGTGTGTTTTTTTCCCTTTATTTAGGTCCCAGCCCTAAGTATGCAAAGAAGAAATCATTTACTGATATATGAAATTTTGCTGCCCAAATGTGAGCGCCAGAAATTTTAAATAATGTATCAATTTAAATAATGTGTGATATATATTATACAGTCATTTGAAATTTATTTCAAATTGCTGAAATCTGTATGAAGTTTTTAAATTAAAAAGTAAACAATTATTTTATTATAGCATATAATTCTAGAATGCTCACTTAATGCTCACTTTTAGAATGCTCATCATTAAATAATTTTCCAGTGCTAGAATAATTAGAGAAAATTATTCAAAAACTGATTTCTGAAAGCAGTGTAGTGTATGTTTTGTATATGCAAGATTTTACTTATTAAAAGTCTTGCGTATATCCTCTGTGAGAACTTAATTCAATTTTTAGAAAATTTAATCATTCTTAAATAATTAAAAGCCTACTTATTGGAAGGAAATATTGTAATCAAAGTTTTGTTCATAAATTTTAAGAGTTGTTTTGATATTTTAAAAGTTTTTTTTAGAAATTGAAATATGAATCATTGATTAAAATATTAATATATATGCTTACGCCTATAAGAAATAGTGATATATTTTTATAAACTTCTAATGAGCATGATTCAAAATGTGTGTTTTTTTCCCTTTATTTAGGTCCCAGCCCTATGTATGCAAAGAAGAAATCATTTACTGATATATGAAATTTTGCTGCCCAAATGTGAGCGCCTGAAATTTTAAATAGTGTATCAATTTAAATAATGTGTGATATATATTATACAGTCATTTGAAATTTATTTCAAATTGCTGAATTCTGTATGAAGTTTTTAAATTAAAAAGTAAACAATTATTTTATTATAGCATATAATTCTAGAATGCTCACTTAATGCTCACTTTTAGAATGCTCATCATTAAATAATTTTCCAGTGCTAGAATAATTAGAGAAAGTTATTGAAAAACTGATTACTGAAAGCAGTGTAGTGTATGTTTTGTATATGCAAGATTTTACTTATTAAAAGTCTTGTGTATATCCTCTGTGAGAACTTAATTCAATTTTTAGAAAATTTAATCATTCTTAAATAATTAAAAGCCTACTTATTGGAAGGAAATATTGTAATCAAAGTTTTGTTCATAAATTTTAAGAGTTGTTTTGATATTTTAAAAGTTTTGATTAGAAATTGAAATATGAATCATTGATTAAAATATTAATATATATGCTTACGCCTATAAGAAATAGTGATATATTTTTATAAACTTCTAATGAGCATGATTCAAAATGTGTGTTTTTTTCCCTTTATTTAGGTCCCAGCCCTATGTATGCAAAGAAGAAATCATTTACTGATATATGAAATTTTGCTGCCCAAATGTGAGCGCCTGAAATTTTAAATAATGTATCAATTTAAATAATGTGTGATATATATTATACAGTCATTTGAAATTTATTTCAAATTGCTGAATTCTGTATGAAGTTTTTAAATTAAAAAGTAAACAATTATTTTATTATAGCATATAATTCTAGAATGCTCCCTTAATGCTCACTTTTAGAATGCTCATCATTAAATAATTTTCCAGTGCTAGAATAATTAGAGAAAGATATTCAAAAACTGATTTCTGAAAGCAGTGTAGTGTATGTTTTGTATATGCAAGATTTTACTTATTAAAAGTCTTGTGTATATCCTCTGTGAGAACTTAATTCAATTTTTAGAAAATTTAATCATTCTTAAATAATTAAAAGCCTACTTATTGGAAGGAAATATTGTAATCAAAGTTTTGTTTATAAATTTTAAGAGTTGTTTGATATTTTAAAATTTTGATTAGAAATTGAAATATGAATCATTGATTAAAATATTAATATATATGCTTACGCCTATAAGAAATAGTGATATATTTTTATAAACTTCTAATGAGCATGATTCAAAATGTGTGTTTTTTTCCCTTTATTTAGGTCCCAGCCCTATGTATGCAAAGAAGAAATCATTTACTGATATATGAAATTTTGCTGCCCAAATGTGAGCGCCTGAAATTTTAAATAATGTGTGATATATATTATACAGTCATTTGAAATTTATTTCAAATTGCTAAATTCTGTATGAAGTTTTTAAATTAAAAAGTAAACAATTATTTTATTATAGCATATAATTCTAGAATGCTCACTTAATGCTCACTTTTAGAATGCTCATCATTAAATAATTTTCCAGTGCTAGAATAATTAGAGAAAGTTATTCAAAAACTGATTTCTGAAAGCAGTGTAGTGTATGTTTTGTATATGCAAGATTTTACTTATTAAAAGTCTTGTGTATATCCTCTGTGAGAACTTAATTCAATTTTTAGAAAATTTAATCATTCTTAAATAATTAAAAGCCTACTTATTGGAAGGAAATATTGTAATCAAAGTTTTGTTCATAAATTTTAAGAGTTGTTTTGATATTTTAAAAGTTTTGATTAGAAATTGAAATATGAATCATTGATTAAAATATTAATATATATGCTTACGCCTATAAGAAATAGTGATATATTTTTATAAACTTCTAATGAGCATGATTCAAAATGTGTGTTTTTTTCCCTTTATTTAGGTCCCAGCCCTATGTATGCAAAGAAGAAATCATTTACTGATATATGAAATTTTGCTGCCCTAATGTGAGCGCCTGAAATTTTAAATAATGTATCAATTTAAATAATGTGTGATATATATTATACAGTCATTTGAAATTTATTTCAAATTGCTGAATTCTGTGTGAAGTTTTTAAATTAAAAAGTAAACAATTATTTTATTATAGCATATAATTCTAGAATGCTCCCTTAATGCTCACTTTTAGAATGCTCATCATTAAATTATTTTCCAGTGCTAGAATAATTAGAGAAAGATATTCAAAAACTGATTTCTGAAAGCAGTGTAGTGTATGTTTTGTATATGCAAGATTTTACTTATTAAAAGTCTTGTGTATATCCTCTGTGAGAACTTAATTCAATTTTTAGAAAATTTTATCATTCTTAAATAATTAAAAGCCTACTTATTGGAAGGAAATATTGTAATCAAAGTTTTGTTTATAAATTTTAAGAGTTGTTTGATATTTTAAAATTTTGATTAGAAATTGAAATATGAATCATTGATTAAAATATTAATATATATGCTTACGCCTATAAGAAATAGTCATATATTTTTATAAACTTCTAATGAGCATGATTCAAAATGTGTGTTTTTTTCCCTTTATTTAGGTCCCAGCCCTATGTATGCAAAGAAGAAATCATTTACTGATATATGAAATTTTGCTGCCCAAATGTGAGCGCCAGAAATTTTAAATAATGTATCAATTTAAATAATGTGTGATATATATTATACAGTCATTTGAAATTTATTTCAAATTGCTGAAATCTGTATGAAGTTTTTAAATTAAAAAGTAAACAATTATTTTATTATAGCATATAATTCTAGAATGCTCACTTAATGCTCACTTTTAGAATGCTCATCATTAAATAATTTTCCAGTGCTAGAATAATTAGAGAAAATTATTCAAAAACTGATTTCTGAAAGCAGTGTAGTGTATGTTTTGTATATGCAAGATTTTACTTATTAAAAGTCTTGCGTATATCCTCTGTGAGAACTTAATTCAATTTTTAGAAAATTTAATCATTCTTAAATAATTAAAAGCCTACTTATTGGAAGGAAATATTGTAATCAAAGTTTTGTTCATAAATTTTAAGAGTTGTTTTGATATTTTAAAAGTTTTTTTTAGAAATTGAAATATGAATCATTGATTAAAATATTAATATATATGCTTACGCCTATAAGAAATAGTGATATATTTTTATAAACTTCTTATGAGCATGATTCAAAATGTGTGTTTTTTTCCCTTTATTTAGGTCCCAGCCCTATGTATGCAAAGAAGAAATCATTTACTGATATATGAAATTTTGCTGCCCAAATGTGAGCGCCTGAAATTTTAAATAGTGTATCAATTTAAATAATGTGTGATATATATTATACAGTCATTTGAAATTTATTTCAAATTGCTGAATTCTGTATGAAGTTTTTAAATTAAAAAGTAAACAATTATTTTATTATAGCATATAATTCTAGAATGCTCACTTAATGCTCACTTTTAGAATGCTCATCATTAAATAATTTTCCAGTGCTAGAATAATTAGAGAAAGTTATTGAAAAACTGATTTCTGAAAGCAGTGTAGTGTATGTTTTGTATATGCAAGATTTTACTTATTAAAAGTCTTGTGTATATCCTCTGTGAGAACTTAATTCAATTTTTAGAAAATTTAATCATTCTTAAATAATTAAAAGCCTACTTATTGGAAGGAAATATTGTAATCAAAGTTTTGTTCATAAATTTTAAGAGTTGTTTTGATATTTTAAAAGTTTTGATTAGAAATTGAAATATGAATCATTGATTAAAATATTAATATATATGCTTACGCCTATAAGAAATAGTGATATATTTTTATAAACTTCTAATGAGCATGATTCAAAATGTGTGTTTTTTTCCCTTTATTTAGGTCCCAGCCCTATGTATGCAAAGAAGAAATCATTTACTGATATATGAAATTTTGCTGCCCAAATGTGAGCGCCTGAAATTTTAAATAATGTATCAATTTAAATAATGTGTGATATATATTATACAGTCATTTGAAATTTATTTCAAATTGCTGAATTCTGTATGAAGTTTTTAAATTAAAAAGTAAACAATTATTTTATTATAGCATATAATTCTAGAATGCTCCCTTAATGCTCACTTTTAGAATGCTCATCATTAAATAATTTTCCAGTGCTAGAATAATTAGAGAAAGATATTCAAAAACTGATTTCTGAAAGCAGTGTAGTGTATGTTTTGTATATGCAAGATTTTACTTATTAAAATTCTTGTGTATATCCTCTGTGAGAACTTAATTCAATTTTTAGAAAATTTAATCATTCTTAAATAACTAAAAGCCTACTTATTGGAAGGAAATATTGTAATCAAAGTTTTGTTTATAAATTTTAAGAGTTGTTTGATATTTTAAAATTTTGATTAGAAATTGAAATATGAATCATTGATTAAAATATTAATATATATGCTTACGCCTATAAGAAATAGTGATATATTTTTATAAACTTCTAATGAGCATGATTCAAAATGTGTGTTTTTTTCCCTTTATTTAGGTCCCAGCCCTATGTATGCAAAGAAGAAATCATTTACTGATATATGAAATTTTGCTGCCCAAATGTGAGCGCCTGAAATTTTAAATAATGTGTGATATATATTATACAGTCATTTGAAATTTATTTCAAATTGCTAAATTCTGTATGAAGTTTTTAAATTAAAAAGTAAACAATTATTTTATTATAGCATATAATTCTAGAATGCTCACTTAATGCTCACTTTTAGAATGCTCATCATTAAATAATTTTCCAGTGCTAGAATAATTAGAGAAAGTTATTCAAAAACTGATTTCTGAAAGCAGTGTAGTGTATGTTTTGTATATGCAAGATTTTACTTATTAAAAGTCTTGTGTATATCCTCTGTGAGAACTTAATTCAATTTTTAGAAAATTTAATCATTCTTAAATAATTAAAAGCCTACTTATTGGAAGGAAATATTGTAATCAAAGTTTTGTTCATAAATTTTAAGAGTTGTTTTGATATTTTAAAAGTTTTGATTAGAAATTGAAATATGAATCATTGATTAAAATATTAATATATATGCTTACGCCTATAAGAAATAGTGATATATTTTTATAAACTTCTAATGAGCATGATTCAAAATGTGTGTTTTTTTCCCTTTATTTAGGTCCCAGCCCTATGTATGCAAAGAAGAAATCATTTACTGATATATGAAATTTTGCTGCCCTAATGTGAGCGCCTGAAATTTTAAATAATGTATCAATTTAAATAATGTGTGATATATATTATACAGTCATTTGAAATTTATTTCAAATTGCTGAATTCTGTGTGAAGTTTTTAAATTAAAAAGTAAACAATTATTTTATTATAGCATATAATTCTAGAATGCTCCCTTAATGCTCACTTTTAGAATGCTCATCATTAAATTATTTTCCAGTGCTAGAATAATTAGAGAAAGATATTCAAAAACTGATTTCTGAAAGCAGTGTAGTGTATGTTTTGTATATGCAAGATTTTACTTATTAAAAGTCTTGTGTATATCCTCGGTGAGAACTTAATTCAATTTTTAGAAAATTTAATCATTCTTAAATAATTAAAAGCCTACTTATTGGAAGGAAATATTGTAATCAAAGTTTTGTTTATAAATTTTAAGAGTTGTTTGATATTTTAAAAGTTTTGATTAGAAATTGAAATATGAATCATTGATTAAAATATTAATATATATGCTTACGCCTATAAGAAATAGTGATATATTTTTATAAACTTCTAATGAGCATGATTCAAAATGTGTGTTTTTTTCCCTTTATTTAGGTCCCAGCCCTATGTATGCAAAGAAGAAATCATTTACTGATATATGAAATTTTGCTGCCCAAATGTGAGCGCCTGAAATTTTAAATAATGTGTGATATATATTATACAGTCATTTGAAATTTATTTCAAATTGCTAAATTCTGTATGAAGTTTTTAAATTAAAAAGTAAACAATTATTTTATTATAGCATATAATTCTAGAATGCTCACTTAATGCTCACTTTTAGAATGCTCATCATTAAATAATTTTCCAGTGCTAGAATAATTAGAGAAAGTTATTCAAAAACTGATTTCTGAAAGCAGTGTAGTGTATGTTTTGTATATGCAAGATTTTACTTATTAAAAGTCTTGTGTATATCCTCTGTGAGAACTTAATTCAATTTTTAGAAAATTTAATCATTCTTAAATAATTAAAAGCCTACTTATTGGAAGGAAATATTGTAATCAAAGTTTTGTTCATAAATTTTAAGAGTTGTTTTGATATTTTAAAAGTTTTGATTAGAAATTGAAATATGAATCATTGATTAAAATATTAATATATATGCTTACGCCTATAAGAAATAGTGATATATTTTTATAAACTTCTAATGAGCATGATTCAAAATGTGTGTTTTTTTCCCTTTATTTAGGTCCCAGCCCTATGTATGCAAAGAAGAAATCATTTACTGATATATGAAATTTTGCTGCCCTAATGTGAGCGCCTGAAATTTTAAATAATGTATCAATTTAAATAATGTGTGATATATATTATACAGTCATTTGAAATTTATTTCAAATTGCTGAATTCTGTGTGAAGTTTTTAAATTAAAAAGTAAACAATTATTTTATTATAGCATATAATTCTAGAATGCTCCCTTAATGCTCACTTTTAGAATGCTCATCATTAAATTATTTTCCAGTGCTAGAATAATTAGAGAAAGATATTCAAAAACTGATTTCTGAAAGCAGTGTAGTGTATGTTTTGTATATGCAAGATTTTACTTATTAAAAGTCTTGTGTATATCCTCGGTGAGAACTTAATTCAATTTTTAGAAAATTTAATCATTCTTAAATAATTAAAAGCCTACTTATTGGAAGGAAATATTGTAATCAAAGTTTTGTTTATAAATTTTAAGAGTTGTTTGATATTTTAAAATTTTGATTAGAAATTGAAATATGAATCATTGATTAAAATATTAATATATATGCTTACGCCTATAAGAAATAGTGATATATTTTTATAAACTTCTAATGAGCATGATTCAAAATGTGTGTTTTTTTCCCTTTATTTAGGTCCCAGCCCTATGTATGCAAAGAAGAAATCATTTACTGATATATGAAATTTTGCTGCCCAAATGTGAGCGCCAGAAATTTTAAATAATGTATCAATTTAAATAATGTGTGATATATATTATACAGTCATTTGAAATTTATTTCAAATTGCTGAAATCTGTATGAAGTTTTTAAATTAAAAAGTAAACAATTATTTTATTATAGCATATAATTCTAGAATGCTCACTTAATGCTCACTTTTAGAATGCTCATCATTAAATAATTTTCCAGTGCTAGAATAATTAGAGAAAATTATTCAAAAACTGATTTCTGAAAGCAGTGTAGTGTATGTTTTGTATATGCAAGATTTTACTTATTAAAAGTCTTGCGTATATCCTCTGTGAGAACTTAATTCAATTTTTAGAAAATTTAATCATTCTTAAATAATTAAAAGCCTACTTATTGGAAGGAAATATTGTAATCAAAGTTTTGTTCATAAATTTTAAGAGTTGTTTTGATATTTTAAAAGTTTTTTTTAGAAATTGAAATATGAATCATTGATTAAAATATTAATATATATGCTTACGCCTATAAGAAATAGTGATATATTTTTATAAACTTCTAATGAGCATGATTCAAAATGTGTGTTTTTTTCCCTTTATTTAGGTCCCAGCCCTATGTATGCAAAGAAGAAATCATTTACTGATATATGAAATTTTGCTGCCCAAATGTGAGCGCCTGAAATTTTAAATAGTGTATCAATTTAAATAATGTGTGATATATATTATACAGTCATTTGAAATTTATTTCAAATTGCTGAATTCTGTATGAAATTTTTAAATTAAAAAGTAAACAATTATTTTATTATAGCATATAATTCTAGAATGCTCACTTAATGCTCACTTTTAGAATGCTCATCATTAAATAATTTTCCAGTGCTAGAATAATTAGAGAAAGTTATTGAAAAACTGATTTCTGAAAGCAGTGTAGTGTATGTTTTGTATATGCAAGATTTTACTTATTAAAAGTCTTGTGTATATCCTCTGTGAGAACTTAATTCAATTTTTAGAAAATTTAATCATTCTTAAATAATTAAAAGCCTACTTATTGGAAGGAAATATTGTAATCAAAGTTTTGTTCATAAATTTTAAGAGTTGTTTTGATATTTTAAAAGTTTTGATTAGAAATTGAAATATGAATCATCGATTAAAATATTAATATATATGCTTACGCCTATAAGAAATAGTGATATATTTTTATAAACTTCTAATGAGCATGATTCAAAATGTGTGTTTTTTTCCCTTTATTTAGGTCCCAGCCCTATGTATGCAAAGAAGAAATCATTTACTGATATATGAAATTTTGCTGCCCAAATGTGAGCGCCTGAAATTTTAAATAATGTATCAATTTAAATAATGTGTGATATATATTATACAGTCATTTGAAATTTATTTCAAATTGCTGAATTCTGTATGAAGTTTTTAAATTAAAAAGTAAACAATTATTTTATTATAGCATATAATTCTAGAATGCTCCCTTAATGCTCACTTTTAGAATGCTCATCATTAAATAATTTTCCAGTGCTAGAATAATTAGAGAAAGATATTCAAAAACTGATTTCTGAAAGCAGTGTAGTGTATGTTTTGTATATGCAAGATTTTACTTATTAAAAGTCTTGTGTATATCCTCTGTGAGAACTTAATTCAATTTTTAGAAAATTTAATCATTCTTAAATAATTAAAAGCCTACTTATTGGAAGGAAATATTGTAATCAAAGTTTTGTTTATAAATTTTAAGAGTTGTTTGATATTTTAAAATTTTGATTAGAAATTGAAATATGAATCATTGATTAAAATATTAATATATATGCTTACGCCTATAAGAAATAGTGATATATTTTTATAAACTTCTAATGAGCATGATTCAAAATGTGTGTTTTTTTCCCTTTATTTAGGTCCCAGCCCTATGTATGCAAAGAAGAAATCATTTACTGATATATGAAATTTTGCAATGTGAGCGCCTGAAATTTTAAATAATGTGTGATATATATTATACAGTCATTTGAAATTTATTTCAAATTGCTAAATTCTGTATGAAGTTTTTAAATTAAAAAGTAAACAATTATTTTATTATAGCATATAATTCTAGAATGCTCACTTAATGCTCACTTTTAGAATGCTCATCATTAAATAATTTTCCAGTGCTAGAATAATTAGAGAAAGTTATTCAAAAACTGATTTCTGAAAGCAGTGTAGTGTATGTTTTGTATATGCAAGATTTTACTTATTAAAAGTCTTGTGTATATCCTCTGTGAGAACTTAATTCAATTTTTAGAAAATTTAATCATTCTTAAATAATTAAAAGCCTACTTATTGGAAGGAAATATTGTAATCAAAGTTTTGTTCATAAATTTTAAGAGTTGTTTTGATATTTTAAAAGTTTTGATTAGAAATTGAAATATGAATCATTGATTAAAATATTAATATATATGCTTACGCCTATAAGAAATAGTGATATATTTTTATAAACTTCTAATGAGCATGATTCAAAATGTGTGTTTTTTTCCCTTTATTTAGGTCCAAGCCCTATGTATGCAAAGAAGAAATCATTTACTGATATATGAAATTTTGCTGCCCAAATGTGAGCGCCTGAAATTTTAAATAATGTATCAATTTAAATAATGTGTGATATATATTATACAGTCATTTGAAATTTATTTCAAATTGCTGAATTCTGTGTGAAGTTTTTAAATTAAAAAGTAAACAATTATTTTATTATAGCATATAATTCTAGAATGCTCCCTTAATGCTCACTTTTAGAATGCTCATCATTAAATTATTTTCCAGTGCTAGAATAATTAGAGAAAGATATTCAAAAACTGATTTCTGAAAGCAGTGTAGTGTATGTTTTGTATATGCAAGATTTTACTTATTAAAAGTCTTGTGTATATCCTCGGTGAGAACTTAATTCAATTTTTAGAAAATTTAATCATTCTTAAATAATTAAAAGCCTACTTATTGGAAGGAAATATTGTAATCAAAGTTTTGTTTATAAATTTTAAGAGTTGTTTGATATTTTAAAAGTTTTGATTAGAAATTGAAATATGAATCATTGATTAAAATATTAATATATATGCTTACGCCTATAAGAAATAGTGATATATTTTTATAAACTTCTAATGAGCATGATTCAAAATGTGTGTTTTTTTCCCTTTATTTAGGTCCCAGTCCTATGTATGCAAAGAAGAAATCATTTACTGATATATGAAATTTTGCTGCCCAAAAGTGAGCGCCAGAAATTTTAAATAATGTGTGATATATATTATACAGTCATTCGAAATTTATTTCAAATTGCTGAATTCTGTGTGAAGTTTTTAAATTAAAAAGTAAACAATTATTTTATTATAGCATATAATTCTAGAATGCTCCCTTAATGCTCACTTTTAGAATGCTCATCATTAAATTATTTTCCAGTGCTAGAATAATTAGAGAAAGTTATTCAAAAACTGATTTCTGAAAGCAGTGTAGTGTATGTTTTGTATATGCAAGATTTTACTTATTAAAAGTCTTGTGTATATCCTCTGTGAGAACTTAATTCAATTTTTAGAAAATTTAATCATTCTTAAATAATTAAAAGCCTACTTATTGGAAGGAAATATTGTAATCAAAGTTTTGTTTATAAATTTTAAGAGTTGTTTGATATTTTAAAAGTTTTGATTAGAAATTGAAATATGAATCATTGATTAAAATATTAATATATATGCTTACGCCTATAAGAAATAGTGATATATTTTTATAAACTTCTAATGAGCATGATTCAAAATGTGTGTTTTTTTCCCTTTATTTAGGTCCCAGCCCTATGTATGCAAAGAAGAAATCATTTACTGATATATGAAATTTTGCTGCCCAAATGTGAGCGCCTGAAATTTTAAATAATGTATCAATTTAAATAATGTGTGATATATATTATACAGTCATTTGAAATTTATTTCAAATTGCTGAATTCTGTATGAAGTTTTTAAATTAAAAAGTAAACAATTATTTTATTATAGCATATAATTCTAGAATGCTCACTTAATGCTCACATTTAGAATGCTCATCATTAAATAATTTTCCAGTGCTAGAATAATTAGAGAAAGTTATTCAAAAACTGATTTCTGAAAGCAGTGTAGTGTATGTTTTGTATATGCAAGATTTTACTTATTAAAAGTCTTGTGTATATCCTCTGTGAGAACTTAATTCAATTTTTAGAAAATTTAATCATTCTTAAATAATTAAAAGCCTACTTATTGGAAGGAAATATTGTAATCAAAGTTTTGTTTATAAATTTTAAGAGTTGTTTTGATATTTTAAAAGTTTTGATTAGAAATTGAAATATGAATCATTGATTAAAATATTAATATATATGCTTATGCCTATAAGAAATAGTGATATATTTTTATAAACTTCTAATGAGCATGATTCAAAATGTGTGTTTTTTCCCTTTATTTAGGTCCCAGCCCTATGTATGCAAAGAAGAAATAATTTACTGATATATGAAATTTTGCTGCCCAAATGTGAGCGCCTGAAATTTTAAATAATGTGTGATATATATTATACAGTCATTTGAAATTTATTTCAAATTGCTGAATTCTGTATGAAATTTTTAAATTAAAAAGTAAACAATTATTTTATTATAGCATATAATTCTAGAATGCTCACTTAATGCTCACTTTTAGAATGCTCATCATTAGATAATTTTCCAGTGCTAGAAAAATTAGAGAAAGTTATTCAAAAACTGATTTCTGAAAGCAGTGTAGTGTATGTTTTGTATATGCAAGATTTTACTTATTAAAAGTCTTGTGTATATCCTTTGTGAGAACTTAATTCAATTTTTAGAAAATTTAATCATTCTTAAATAATTAAAAGCCTACTTATTGGAAGGAAATATTGTAATCAAAGTTTTGTTTATAAATTTTAAGAAATGTTTTGATATTTTAAAAGTTTTGATTAGAAATTGAAATATGAATGAATCATTGATTAAAATATTAATATATATGCTTATGCCTATAAGAAATAGTGATATATTTTTATAAACTTCTAATGAGCATGATTCAAAATGTGTGTTTTTTTCCCTTTATTTAGGTCCCAGCCCTATGTATGCAAAGAAGAAATCATTTACTGATATATGAAATTTTGCAATGTGAGCGCCTGAAATTTTAAATAATGTGTGATATATATTATACAGTCATTTGAAATTTATTTCAAATTGCTAAATTCTGTATGAAGTTTTTAAATTAAAAAGTAAACAATTATTTTATTATAGCATATAATTCTAGAATGCTCACTTAATGCTCACTTTTAGAATGCTCATCATTAAATAATTTTCCAGTGCTAGAATAATTAGAGAAAGTTATTCAAAAACTGATTTCTGAAAGCAGTGTAGTGTATGTTTTGTATATGCAAGATTTTACTTATTAAAAGTCTTGTGTATATCCTCTGTGAGAACTTAATTCAATTTTTAGAAAATTTAATCATTCTTAAATAATTAAAAGCCTACTTATTGGAAGGAAATATTGTAATCAAAGTTTTGTTCATAAATTTTAAGAGTTGTTTTGATATTTTAAAAGTTTTGATTAGAAATTGAAATATGAATCATTGATTAAAATATTAATATATATGCTTACGCCTATAAGAAATAGTGATATATTTTTATAAACTTCTAATGAGCATGATTCAAAATGTGTGTTTTTTTCCCTTTATTTAGGTCCAAGCCCTATGTATGCAAAGAAGAAATCATTTACTGATATATGAAATTTTGCTGCCCAAATGTGAGCGCCTGAAATTTTAAATAATGTATCAATTTAAATAATGTGTGATATATATTATACAGTCATTTGAAATTTATTTCAAATTGCTGAATTCTGTGTGAAGTTTTTAAATTAAAAAGTAAACAATTATTTTATTATAGCATATAATTCTAGAATGCTCCCTTAATGCTCACTTTTAGAATGCTCATCATTAAATTATTTTCCAGTGCTAGAATAATTAGAGAAAGATATTCAAAAACTGATTTCTGAAAGCAGTGTAGTGTATGTTTTGTATATGCAAGATTTTACTTATTAAAAGTCTTGTGTATATCCTCGGTGAGAACTTAATTCAATTTTTAGAAAATTTAATCATTCTTAAATAATTAAAAGCCTACTTATTGGAAGGAAATATTGTAATCAAAGTTTTGTTTATAAATTTTAAGAGTTGTTTGATATTTTAAAAGTTTTGATTAGAAATTGAAATATGAATCATTGATTAAAATATTAATATATATGCTTACGCCTATAAGAAATAGTGATATATTTTTATAAACTTCTAATGAGCATGATTCAAAATGTGTGTTTTTTTCCCTTTATTTAGGTCCCAGTCCTATGTATGCAAAGAAGAAATCATTTACTGATATATGAAATTTTGCTGCCCAAAAGTGAGCGCCAGAAATTTTAAATAATGTGTGATATATATTATACAGTCATTCGAAATTTATTTCAAATTGCTGAATTCTGTGTGAAGTTTTTAAATTAAAAAGTAAACAATTATTTTATTATAGCATATAATTCTAGAATGCTCCCTTAATGCTCACTTTTAGAATGCTCATCATTAAATTATTTTCCAGTGCTAGAATAATTAGAGAAAGTTATTCAAAAACTGATTTCTGAAAGCAGTGTAGTGTATGTTTTGTATATGCAAGATTTTACTTATTAAAAGTCTTGTGTATATCCTCTGTGAGAACTTAATTCAATTTTTAGAAAATTTAATCATTCTTAAATAATTAAAAGCCTACTTATTGGAAGGAAATATTGTAATCAAAGTTTTGTTTATAAATTTTAAGAGTTGTTTGATATTTTAAAAGTTTTGATTAGAAATTGAAATATGAATCATTGATTAAAATATTAATATATATGCTTACGCCTATAAGAAATAGTGATATATTTTTATAAACTTCTAATGAGCATGATTCAAAATGTGTGTTTTTTTCCCTTTATTTAGGTCCCAGCCCTATGTATGCAAAGAAGAAATCATTTACTGATATATGAAATTTTGCTGCCCAAATGTGAGCGCCTGAAATTTTAAATAATGTATCAATTTAAATAATGTGTGATATATATTATACAGTCATTTGAAATTTATTTCAAATTGCTGAATTCTGTATGAAGTTTTTAAATTAAAAAGTAAACAATTATTTTATTATAGCATATAATTCTAGAATGCTCACTTAATGCTCACATTTAGAATGCTCATCATTAAATAATTTTCCAGTGCTAGAATAATTAGAGAAAGTTATTCAAAAACTGATTTCTGAAAGCAGTGTAGTGTATGTTTTGTATATGCAAGATTTTACTTATTAAAAGTCTTGTGTATATCCTCTGTGAGAACTTAATTCAATTTTTAGAAAATTTAATCATTCTTAAATAATTAAAAGCCTACTTATTGGAAGGAAATATTGTAATCAAAGTTTTGTTTATAAATTTTAAGAGTTGTTTTGATATTTTAAAAGTTTTGATTAGAAATTGAAATATGAATCATTGATTAAAATATTAATATATATGCTTATGCCTATAAGAAATAGTGATATATTTTTATAAACTTCTAATGAGCATGATTCAAAATGTGTGTTTTTTCCCTTTATTTAGGTCCCAGCCCTATGTATGCAAAGAAGAAATAATTTACTGATATATGAAATTTTGCTGCCCAAATGTGAGCGCCTGAAATTTTAAATAATGTGTGATATATATTATACAGTCATTTGAAATTTATTTCAAATTGCTGAATTCTGTATGAAATTTTTAAATTAAAAAGTAAACAATTATTTTATTATAGCATATAATTCTAGAATGCTCACTTAATGCTCACTTTTAGAATGCTCATCATTAGATAATTTTCCAGTGCTAGAAAAATTAGAGAAAGTTATTCAAAAACTGATTTCTGAAAGCAGTGTAGTGTATGTTTTGTATATGCAAGATTTTACTTATTAAAAGTCTTGTGTATATCCTTTGTGAGAACTTAATTCAATTTTTAGAAAATTTAATCATTCTTAAATAATTAAAAGCCTACTTATTGGAAGGAAATATTGTAATCAAAGTTTTGTTTATAAATTTTAAGAAATGTTTTGATATTTTAAAAGTTTTGATTAGAAATTGAAATATGAATGAATCATTGATTAAAATATTAATATATATGCTTATGCCTATAAGAAATAGTGATATATTTTTATAAACTTCTAATGAGCATGATTCAAAATGTGTGTTTTTTTCCCTTTATTTAGGTCCCAGCCCTATGTATGCAAAGAAGAAATCATTTACTGATATATGAAATTTTGCTGCCCAAATGTGAGCGCCTGAAATTTTAAATAATGTGTGATATATATTATACAGTCATTTGAAATTTATTTCAAATTGCTGAATTCTGTATGAAGTTTTTAAATTAAAAATTAAACAATTATTTTATTATAGCATATAATTCTAGAATGCTCACTTAATGCTCACTTTTAGAATGCTCATCATTAAATAATTTTCCAGTGCTAGAATATTTAGAGAAAGTTATTCAAAAACTGATTTCTGAAAGCAGTGTAGTGTATGTTTTGTATATGCAAGATTTTACTTATTAAACGTCTTGTGTATATCCTCTGTGAGAACTTAATTCAATTTTTAGAAAATTTAATCATTCTTAAATAATTAAAAGCCTACTTATTGGAAGGAAATATTGTAATCAAAGTTTTGTTCATAAATTTTAAGAGTTGTTTTGATATTTTAAAAGTTTTGATTAGAAATTGAAATATGAATCATTGATTAAAATATTAATATATATGCTTACGCCTATAAGAAATAGTGATATATTTTTATAAACTTCTAATGAGCATGATTCAAAATGTGTGCTTTTTCCCTTTATTTAGGTCCCAGCCCTATGTATGCAAAGAAGAAATCATTTACTGATATATGAAATTTTGCTGCCCAAATGTGAGCGCCTGAAATTTTAAATAATGTATCAATTTAAATAATGTGTGATATATATTATACAGTCATTTGAAATTTATTTCAAATTGCTGAATTCTGTATGAAGTTTTTAAATTAAAAATTAAACAATTATTTTATTATAGCATATAATTCTACAATGCTCCATTAATGCTCACTTTTAGAATGCTCATCATTAAATAATTTTCCAGTGCTAGAATAATTAGAGAAAGATATTCAAAAACTGATTTCTGAAAGCAGTGTAGTGTATGTTTTGTATATGCAAGATTTTACTTATTAAAAGTCTTGTGTATATCCTCGATGAGAACTTAATTCAATTTTTAGAAAATTTAATCATTCTTAAATAATTAAAAGCCTACTTATTGGAAGGAAATATTGTAATCAAAGTTTTGTTTATAAATTTTAAGAGTTGTTTGATATTTTAAAATTTTGATTAGAAATTGAAATATGAATCATTGATTAAAATATTAATATATATGCTTACGCCTATAAGAAATAGTGATATATTTTTATAAACTTCTAATGAGCATGATTCAAAATGTGTGTTTTTTTCCCTTTATTTAGGTCCCAGCCCTATGTATGCAAAGAAGAAATCATTTACTGATATATGAAATTTTGCTGCCCAAATGTGAGCGCCTGAAATTTAAAATAATGTGTGATATATATTATACAGTCATTTGAAATTTATTTCAAATTGCTGAATTCTGTATGAAGTTTTTAAATTAAAAAGTAAACAATTATTTTATTATAGCATATAATTCTAGAATGCTCACTTAATGCTCACTTTTAGAATGCTCATCATTAAATAATTTTCCAGTGCTAGAATAATTAGAGAAAGTTATTCAAAAACTGATTTCTGAAAGCAGTGTAGTGTATGTTTTGTATATGCAAGATTTTACTTATTAAAAGTCTTGTGTATATCCTCTGTGAGAACTTAATTCAATTTTTAGAAAATTTTATCATTCTTAAATAATTAAAAGCCTACTTATTGGAAGGAAATATTGTAATCAAAGTTTTGTTTATAAATTTTAAGAGTTGTTTTGATATTTTAAAAGTTTTGATTAGAAATTGAAATATGAATCATTGATTAAAATATTAATATATATGCTTACGCCTATAAGAAATAGTGATATATTTTTATAAACTTCTAATGAGCATGATTCAAAATGTGTGTTTTTTTCCCTTTATTTAGGTCCCAGCCCTATGTATGCAAAGAAGAAATCATTTACTGATATATGAAATTTTGCTGCCCAAATGTGAGCGCCTGAAATTTTAAATAATGTATCAATTTAAATAATGTGTGATATATATTATACAGTCATTTGAAATTTATTTCAAATTGCTGAAAATTAAAAAGTAAACAATTATTTTATTATAGCATATAATTCTAGAATGCTCACTTAATGCTCACTTTTAGAATGCTCATCATTAAATAATTTTCCAGTGCTAGAATAATTAGAGAAAGTTATTCAAAAACTGATTTCTGAAAGCAGTGTAGTGTATGTTTTGTATATGCAAGATTTTACTTATTAAAAGTCTTGTGTATATCCTCTGTGAGAACTTAATTCAATTTTTAGAAAATTTAATCATTCTTAAATAATTAAAAGCCTACTTATTGGAAGGAAATATTGTAATCAAAGTTTTGTTCATAAATTTTAAGAGTTGTTTTGATATTTTAAAAGTTTTGATTAGAAATTGAAATATGAATCATTGATTAAAATATTAATATATATGCTTACGCCTATAAGAAATAGTGATATATTTTTATAAACTTCTAATGAGCATGATTCAAAATGTGTGTTTTTTTCCCTTTATTTAGGTCCCAGCCCTATGTATGCAAAGAAGAAATCATTTACTGATATATGAAATTTTGCTGCCCAAATGTGAGCGCCTGAAATTTTAAATAATGTATCAATTTAAATAATGTGTGATATATATTATACAGTCATTTGAAATTTCTTTCAAATTGCTGAATTCTGTATGAAGTTTTTAAATTAAAAAGTAAACAATTATTTTATTATAGCATATAATTCTAGAATGCTCCCTTAATGCTCACTTTTAGAATGCTCATCATTAAATAATTTTCCAGTGCTAGAATAATTAGAGAAAGATATTCAAAAACTGATTTCTGAAAGCAGTGTAGTGTATGTTTTGTATATGCAAGATTTTACTTATTAAAAGTCTTGTGTATATCCTCGGTGAGAACTTAATTCAATTTTTAGAAAATTTAATCATTCTTAAATAATTAAAAGCCTACTTATTGGAAGGAAATATTGTAATCAAAGTTTTGTTTATAAATTTTAAGAGTTGTTTGATATTTTAAAATTTTGATTAGAAATTGAAATATGAATCATTGATTAAAATATTAATATATATGCTTACGCCTATAAGAAATAGTGATATATTTTTATAAACTTCTAATGAGCATGATTCAAAATGTGTGTTTTTTTCCCTTTATTTAGGTCCCAGCCCTATGTATGCAAAGAAGAAATCATTTACTGATATATGAAATTTTGCTGCCCAAATGTGAGCGCCTGAAATTTTAAATAATGTATCAATTTAAATAATGTGTGATATATATTATACAGTCATTTGAAATTTATTTCAAATTGCTGAATTCTGTATGAAGTTTTTAAATTAAAAATTAAACAATTATTTTATTATAGCATATAATTCTAGAATGCTCCATTAATGCTCACTTTTAGAATGCTCATCATTAAATAATTTTCCAGTGCTAGAATAATTAGAGAAAGATATTCAAAAACTGATTTCTGAAAGCAGTGTAGTTTATGTTTTGTATATGCAAGATTTTACTTATTAAAAGTCTTGTGTATATCCTCGATGAGAACTTAATTCAATTTTTAGAAAATTTAATCATTCTTAAATAATTAAAAGCCTACTTATTGGAAGGAAATATTGTAATCAAAGTTTTGTTTATAAATTTTAAGAGTTGTTTGATATTTTAAAATTTTGATTAGAAATTGAAATATGAATCATTGATTAAAATATTAATATATATGCTTACGCCTATAAGAAATAGTGATATATTTTTATAAACTTCTAATGAGCATGATTCAAAATGTGTGTTTTTTCCCTTTATTTAGGTCCCAGCCCTATGTATGCAAAGAAGAAATCATTTACTGATATATGAAATTTTGCTGCCCAAATGTGAGCGCCTGAAATTTAAAATAATGTGTGATATATATTATACAGTCATTTGAAATTTATTTCAAATTGCTGAATTCTGTATGAAGTTTTTAAATTAAAAAGTAAACAATTATTTTATTATAGCATATAATTCTAGAATGCTCACTTAATGCTCACTTTTAGAATGCTCATCATTAAATAATTTTCCAGTGCTAGAATAATTAGAGAAAGTTATTCAAAAACTGATTTCTGAAAGCAGTGTAGTGTATGTTTTGTAAATGCAAGATTTTACTTATTAAAAGTCTTGTGTATATCCTCTGTGAGAACTTAATTCAATTTTTAGAAAATTTTATCATTCTTAAATAATTAAAAGCCTACTTATTGGAAGGAAATATTGTAATCAAAGTTTTGTTTATAAATTTTAAGAGTTGTTTTGATATTTTAAAAGTTTTGATTAGAAATTGAAATATGAATCATTGATTAAAATATTAATATATATGCTTACGCCTATAAGAAATAGTGATATATTTTTATAAACTTCTAATGAGCATGATTCAAAATGTGTGTTTTTTTCCCTTTATTTAGGTCCCAGCCCTATGTATGCAAAGAAGAAATCATTTACTGATATATGAAATTTTGCTGCCCAAATGTGAGCGCCTGAAATTTTAAATAATGTATCAATTTAAATAATGTGTGATATATATTATACAGTCATTTGAAATTTATTTCAAATTGCTGAAAATTAAAAAGTAAACAATTATTTTATTATAGCATATAATTCTAGAATGCTCACTTAATGCTCACTTTTAGAATGCTCATCATTAAATAATTTTCCAGTGCTAGAATAATTAGAGAAAGATATTCAAAAACTGATTTCTGAAAGCAGTGTAGTGTATGTTTTGTATATGCAAGATTTTACTTATTAAAAGTCTTGTGTATATCCTCGGTGAGAACTTAATTCAATTTTTAGAAAATTTAATCATTCTTAAATAATTAAAAGCCTACTTATTGGAAGGAAATATTGTAATCAAAGTTTTGTTTATAAATTTTAAGAGTTGTTTGATATTTTAAAATTTTGATTAGAAATTGAAATATGAATCATTGATTAAAATATTAATATATATGCTTACGCCTATAAGAAATGGTGATATATTTTTATAAACTTCTAATGAGCATGATTGAAAATGTGTGTTTTTTTCCCTTTATTTAGGTCCCAGCCCTATGTATGCAAAGAAGAAATCATTTACTGATATATGAAATTTTGCTGCCCAAATGTGAGCGCCTGAAATTTTAAATAATGTGTGATATATATTATACAGTCATTTGAAATTTATTTCAAATTGCTGAAATCTGTATGAAGTTTTTAAATTAAAAAGTAAACAATTATTTTATTATAGCATATAATTCTAGAATGCTCACTTAATGCTCACTCTTAGAATGCTCATCATTAAATAATTTTCCAGTGCTAGAATAATTAGAGAAAGTTATTCAAAAACTGATTTCTGAAAGCAGTGTAGTGTATGTTTTGTATATGCAAGATTTTACTTATTAAAAGTCTTGTGTATATCCTCTGTGAGAACTTAATTCAATTTTTAGAAAATTTAATCATTCTTAAATAATTAAAAGCCTACTTATTGGAAGGAAATATTGTAATCAAAGTTTTGTTCATAAATTTTAAGAGTTGTTTTCATATTTTAAAAGTTTTGATTAGAAATTGAAATATGAATCATTGATTAAAATATTAATATATATGCTTACGCCTATAAGAAATAGTGATATATTTTTATAAACTTCTAATGAGCATGATTCAAAATGTGTGTTTTTTTCCCTTTATTTAGGTCCCAGCCCTATGTATGCAAAGAAGAAATCATTTACTGATATATGAAATTTTGCTGCCCAAATGTGAGCGCCTGAAATTTTAAATAATGTGTGATATATATTATACAGTCATTTGAAATTTATTTCAAATTGCTGAATTCTGTATGAAGTTTTTAAATTAAAATGTAAACAATTATTTTATTATAGCATATAATTCTAGAATGCTCCCTTAATGCTCACTTTTAGAATGCTCATCATTAAATAATTTTCCAGTGCTAGAATAATTAGAGAAAGATATTCAAAAACTGATTTCTGAAAGCAGTGTAGTATATGTTTTGTATATGCAAGATTTTACTTATTAAAAGTCTTGTGTATATCCTCTGTGAGAACTTAATTCAATTTTTAGAAAATTTAATCATTCTTAAATAATTAAAAGCCTACTTATTGGAAGGAAGTATTGTAATCAAAGTTTTGTTTATAAATTTTAAGAGTTGTTTGATATTTTAAAATTTTGATTAGAAATTGAAATATGAATCATTGATTAAAATATTAATATATATGCTTACGCCTATAAGAAATAGTGATATATTTTTATAAACTTCTAATGAGCATGATTGAAAATGTGTGTTTTTTTCCCTTTATTTAGGTCCCAGCCCTATGTATGCAAAGAAGAAATCATTTACTGATATATGAAATTTCGCTGCCCAAATGTGAGCGCCTGAAATTTTAAATAATGTGGGATATATATTATACAGTCATTTGAAATTTATTTCAAATTGCTGAATTCCGTATGAAGTTTTTAAATTAAAAAGTAAACAATTATTTTATTATAGCATATAATTCTAGAATGCTCCCTTAATGCTCACTTTTAGAATGCTCATCATTAAATAATTTTCCAGTGCTAGAATAATTAGAGAAAGATATTCAAAAACTGATTTCTGAAAGCAGTGTAGTGTATGTTTTGTATATGCAAGATTTTACTTATTAAAAGTCTTGTGTATATCCTCGGTGAGAACTTAATTCAATTTTTAGAAAATTTAATCATTCTTAAATAATTAAAAGCCTACTTATTGGAAGGAAATATTGTAATCAAAGTTTTGTTTATAAATTTTAAGAGTTGTTTGATATTTTAAAATTTTGATTAGAAATTGAAATATGAATCATTGATTAAAATATTAATATATATGCTTACGCCTATAAGAAATAGTGATATATTTTTATAAACTTCTAATGAGCATGATTCAAAATGTGTGTTTTTTTCCCTTTATTTAGGTCCCAGCCCTATGTATGCAAAGAAGAAATCATTTACTGATATATGAAATTTTGCTGCCCAAATGTGAGCGCCTGAAATTTTAAATAATGTGTGATATATATTATACAGTCATTTGAAATTTATTTGAAATTGCTGAATTCTGTATGAAGTTTTTAAATTAAAAAGTAAACAATTATTTTATTATAGCATATAATTCTAGAATGCTCCCTTAATGCTCACTTTTAGAATGCTCATCATTAAATAATTTTCCAGTGCTAGAATAATTAGAGAAAGATATTCAAAAACTGATTTCTGAAAGCAGTGTAGTGTATGTTTTGTATATGCAAGATTTTACTTATTAAAAGTCTTGTGTATATCCTCTGTGAGAACTTAATTCAATTTTTAGAAAATTTAATCATTCTTAAATAATTAAAAGCCTACTTATTGGAAGGAAATATTGTAGTCAAAGTTTTGTTTATAAATTTTAAGAGTTGTTTGATATTTTAAAATTTTGATTAGAAATTGAAATATGAATCATTGATTAAAATATTAATATATATGCTTACGCCTATAAGAAATAGTGATATATTTTTATAAACTTCTAATGAGCATGATTCAAAATGTGTGTTTTTTTCCCTTTATTTAGGTCCCAGCCCTATGTATGCAAAGAAGAAATCATTTACTGATATATGAAATTTTGCTGCCCAAATGTCAGCGCCTGAAATTTTAAATAATGTGTGATATATATTATACAGTCATTTGAAATTTATTTCAAATTGCTGAATTCTGTATGAAGTTTTTAAATTAAAAAGTAAACAATTATTTTATTATAGCATATAATTCTTGAATGCTCACTTAATGCTCACTTTTAGAATGCTCATCATTAAATAATTTTCCAGTGCTAGAATAATTAGAGAAAGTTATTCAAAAACTGATTTCTGAAAGCAGTGTAGTGTATGTTTTGTATATGCAAGATTTTACTTATTAAAAGTCTTGTGTATATCCTCTGTGAGAACTTAATTCAATTTTTAGAAAATTTAATCATTCTTAAATAATTAAAAGCCTACTTATTGGAAGGAAATATTGTAATCAAAGTTTTGTTCATAAATTTTAAGAGTTGTTTTGATATTTTAAAAGTTTTGATTAGAAATTGAAATATGAATCATTGATTAAAATATTAATATATATGCTTACGCCTATAAGAAATAGTGATATATTTTTATAAACTTCTAATGAGCATGATTCAAAATGTGTGTTTTTTTCCCTTTATTTAGGTCCCAGCCCTATGTATGCAAAGAAGAAATCATTTACTGATATATGAAATTTTGCTGCCCAAATGTGAGCGCCTGAAATTTTAAATAATGTATCAATTTAAATAATGTGTGATATATATTATACAGTCATTTGAAATTTATTTCAAATTGCTGAATTCTGTGTGAAGTTTTTAAATTAAAAAGTAAACTATTATTTTATTATAGCATATATTTCTAGAATGCTCACTTAATGCTCACTTTTAGAATGCTCATCATTAAATAATTTTCCAGTGCTAGAATAATTAGAGAAAGTTATTCAAAAACTGATTTCTGAAAGCAGTGTAGTGTATGTTTTGTATATGCAAGATTTTACTTATTAAAAGTCTTGTGTATATCCTCTGTGAGAACTTAATTCAATTTTTAGAAAATTTAATCATTCTTAAATAATTAAAAGCCTACTTATTGGAAGGAAATATTGTAATCAAAGTTTTGCTCATAAATTTTAAGAGTTGTTTTGATATTTTAAAAGTTTTGATTAGAAATTGAAATATGAATCATTGATTAAAATATTAATATATATGCTTACGCCTATAAGAAATAGTGATATATTTTTATAAACTTCTAATAAGCATGATTCAAAATGTGTGTTTTTTTCCCTTTATTTAGGTCCCAGCCCTATGTATGCAAAGAAGAAATCATTTACTGATATATGAAATTTTGCTGCCCAAATGTGAGCGCCTGAAATTTTAAATAATGTATCAATTTAAATAATGTGAGATATATATTATACAGTCATTTGAAATTTATTTCAAATTGCTGAATTCTGTGTGAAGTTTTTAAATTAAAAAGTAAACAATTATTTTATTATAGCATATAATTCTAGAATGCTCCCTTAATGCTCACTTTTAGAATGCTCATCATTAAATAATTTTCCAGTGCTAGAATAATTAGAGAAAGATATTCAAAAACTGATATCTGAAAGCAGTGTAGTGTATGTTTTGTATATGCAAGATTTTACTTATTAAAAGTCTTGTGTATATCCTCGGTGAGAACTTAATTCAATTTTTAGAAAATTTAATCATTCTTAAATAATTAAAAGCCTACTTATTGGAAGGAAATATTGTAATCAAAGTTTTCTTTATAAATTTTAAGAGTTGTTTTATATTTTAAAATTTTGATTAGAAATTGAAATATGAATCATTGATTAAAATATTAATATATATGCTTACGCCTATAAGAAATAGTGATATATTTTTATAAACTTCTAATGAGCATGATTCAAAATGTGTGTTTTTTCCCTTTATTTAGGTCCCAGCCCTATGTATGCAAAGAAGAAATCATTTACTGATATATGAAATTTTGCTGCCCAAATGTGAGCGCCTGAAATTTTAAATAATGTGTGATATATATTATACAGTCATTTGAAATTTATTTCAAATTGCTGAATTCTGTATGAAGTTTTTAAATTAAAAAGTAAACAATTATTTTATTATAGCATATAATTCTTGAATGCTCACTTAATGCTCACTTTTAGAATGCTCATCATTAAATAATTTTCCAGTGCTAGAATAATTAGAGAAAGTTATTCAAAAACTGATTTCTGAAAGCAGTGTAGTGTATGTTTTGTATATGCAAGATTTTACTTATTAAAAGTCTTGTGTATATCCTCTGTGAGAACTTAATTCAATTTTTAGAAAATTTAATCATTCTTAAATAATTAAAAGCCTACTTATTGGAAGGAAATATTGTAATCAAAGTTTTGTTCATAAATTTTAAGAGTTGTTTTGATATTTTAAAAGTTTTGATTAGAAATTGAAATATGAATCATTGATTAAAATATTAATATATATGCTTACGCCTATAAGAAATAGTGATATATTTTTATAAACTTCTAATGAGCATGATTCAAAATGTGTGTTTTTTTCCCTTTATTTAGGTCCCAGCCCTATGTATGCAAAGAAGAAATCATTTACTGATATATGAAATTTTGCTGCCCAAATGTAAGCGCCTGAAATTTTAAATAATGTGTGATATATATTATACAGTCATTTGAAATTTATTTCAAATTGCTGAATTCTGTATGAAGTTTTTAAATTAAAAAGTAAACAATTATTTTATTATAGCATATAATTCTAGAATGCTCACTTAATGCTCACTTTTAGAATGCTCATCATTAGATAATTTTCCAGTGCTAGAATAATTAGAGAAAGTTATTCAAAAACTGATTTCTGAAAGCAGTGTAGTGTATGTTTTGTATATGCAAGATTTTACTTATTAAAAGTCTTGTGTATATCCTCTGTGAGAACTTAATTCAATTTTTAGAAAATTTAATCATTCTTAAATAATTAAAAGCCTACTTATTGGAAGGAAATATTGTAATCAAAGTTTTGTTTATAAATTTTAAGAGTTGTTTTGATATTTTAAAAGTTTTGATTAGAAATTGAAATATGAATCATTGATTAAAATATTAATATATATGCTTATGCCTATAAGAAATAGTGATATATTTTTATAAACTTCTAATGAGCATGATTCAAAATGTGTGTTTTTTTCCCTTTATTTAGGTCCCAGCCCTATGTATGCAAAGAAGAAATCATTTACTGATATATGAAATTTTGCTGCCCAAATGTGAGCGCCTGAAATTTTAAATAATGTATCAATTTAAATAATGTGTGATATATATTATACAGTCATTTGAAATTTATTTCAAATTGCTGAATTCTGTATGAAGTTTTTAAATTAAAAAGTAAACAATTATTTTATTATAGCATATAATTCTAGAATGCTCACTTAATGCTCACTTTTAGAATGCTCATCATTAAATAATTTTCCAGTGCTAGAATAATTAGAGAAAGTTATTCAAAAACTGATTTCTGAAAGCAGTGTAGTGTATGTTTTGTATATGCAAGATTTTACTTATTAAAAGTCTTGTGTATATCCTCTGTGAGAACTTAATTCAATTTTTAGAAAATTTAATCATTCTTAAATAATTAAAAGCCTACTTATTGGAAGGAAATATTGTAATTAAAGTTTTGTTCATAAATTTTAAGAGTTGTTTTGATATTTTAAAAGTTTTGATTAGAAATTGAAATATGAATCATTGATTAAAATATTAATATATATGCTTACGCCTATAAGAAATAGTGATCTATTTTTATAAACTTCTAATGAGCATGATTCAAAATGTGTGTTTTTTTCCCTTTATTTAGGTCCCAGCCCTATGTATGCAAAGAAGAAATCATTTACTGATATATGAAATTTTGCTGCCCAAATGTGAGCGCCTGAAATTTTAAATAATGTATCAATTTAAATAATGTGTGATATATATTATACAGTCATTTGAAATTTATTTCAAATTGCTGAATTCTGTATGAAGTTTTTAAATTAAAAAGTAAACAATTATTTTATTATAGCATATAATTCTAGAATGCTCACTTAATGCTCACTTTTAGAATGCTCATCATTAAATAATTTTCCAGTGCTAGAATAATTAGAGAAAGTTATTCAAAAACTGATTTCTGAAAGCAGTGTAGTGTATGTTTTGTATATGCAAGATTTTACTTATTAAAAGTCTTGTGTATATCCTCTGTGAGAACTTAATTCAATTTTTAGAAAATTTAATCATTCTTAAATAATTAAAAGCCTACTTATTGGAAGGAAATATTGTAATCAAAGTTTTGTTCATAAATTTTAAGAGTTGTTTTGATATTTTAAATGTTTTGTTTAGAAATTGAAATATGAATCATTGATTAAAATATTAATATATATGCTTACGCCTATAAGAAATAGTGATATATTTTTATAAACTTCTAATGAGCATGATTCAAAATGTGTGTTTTTTTCCCTTTATTTAGGTCCCAGCCCTATGTATGCAAAGAAGAAATCATTTACTGATATATGAAATTTTGCTGCCCAAATGTCAGCGCCTGAAATTTTAAATAATGTGTGATATATATTATACAGTCATTTGAAATTTATTTCAAATTGCTGAATTCTGTATGAAGTTTTTAAATTAAAAAGTAAACAATTATTTTATTATAGCATATAATTCTAGAATGCTCACTTAATGCTCACTTTTAGAATGCTCATCATTAAATAATTTTCCAGTGCTAGAATAATTAGAGAAAGTTATTCAAAAACTGATTTCTGAAAGCAGTGTAGTGTATGTTTTGTATATGCAAGATTTTACTTATTAAAAGTCTTGTGTATATCCTCTGTGAGAACTTAATTCAATTTTTAGAAAATTTTATCATTCTTAAATAATTAAAAGCCTACTTATTGGAAGGAAATATTGTAATCAAAGTTTTGTTCATAAATTTTAAGAGTTGTTTTGATATTTTAAAAGTTTTGATTAGAAATTGAAATATGAATCATTGATTAAAATATTAATATATATGCTTACGCCTATAAGAAATAGTGATATATTTTTATAAACTTCTAATGAGCATGATTCAAAATGTGTGTTTTTTCCCCTTTATTTAGGTCCCAGCCCTATGTATGCAAAGAAGAAATCATTTACTGATATATGAAATTTTGCTGCCCAAATGTGAGCGCCTGAAATTTTAAATAATGTATCAATTTAAATAATGTGTGATATATATTATACAGTCATTTGAAATTTATTTCAAATTGCTGAAATCTGTATGAAGTTTTTAAATTAAAAAGTAAACAATTATTTTATTATAGCATATAATTCTAGAATGCTCACTTAATGCTCACTTTTAGAATGCTCATCATTAAATAACTTTCCAGTGCTAGAATAATTAGAAAAAGTTATTCAAAAACTGATTTCTGAAAGCAGTGTAGTGTATGTTTTGTATATGCAAGATTTTACTTATTAAAAGTCTTGTGTATATCCTCTGTGAGAACTTAATTCAATTTTTAGAAAATTTAATCATTCTTAAATAATTAAAAGCCTACTTATTGGAAGGAAATATTGTAATCAAAGTTTTGTTCATAAATTTTAAGAGTTGTTTTGATATTTTAAAAGTTTTGTTTAGAAATTGAAATATGAATCATTGATTAAAATATTAATATATATGCTTACGCCTATAAGAAATAGTGATATATTTTTATAAACTTCTAATGAGCATGATTCAAAATGTGTGTTTTTTTCCCTTTATTTAGGTCCCAGCCCTATGTATGCAAAGAAGAAATCATTTACTGATATATGAAATTTTGCTGCCCAAATGTCAGCGCCTGAAATTTTAAATAATGTGTGATATATATTATACAGTCATTTGAAATTTATTTCAAATTGCTGAATTCTGTATGAAGTTTTTAAATTAAAAAGTAAACAATTATTTTATTATAGCATATAATTCTAGAATGCTCACTTAATGCTCACTTTTAGAATGCTCATCATTAAATAATTTTCCAGTGCTAGAATAATTAGAGAAAGTTATTCAAAAACTGATTTCTGAAAGCAGTGTAGTGTATGTTTTGTATATGCAAGATTTTACTTATTAAAAGTCTTGTGTATATCCTCTGTGAGAACTTAATTCAATTTTTAGAAAATTTTATCATTCTTAAATAATTAAAAGCCTACTTATTGGAAGGAAATATTGTAATCAAAGTTTTGTTCATAAATTTTAAGAGTTGTTTTGATATATTAAAAGTTTTGATTAGAAATTGAAATATGAATCATTGATTAAAATATTAATATATATGCTTACGCCTATAAGAAATAGTGATATATTTTTATAAACTTCTAATGAGCATGATTCAAAATGTGTGTTTTTTTCCCTTTATTTAGGTCCCAGCCCTATGTATGCAAAGAAGAAATCATTTACTGATATATGAAATTTTGCTGCCCAAATGTGAGCGCCTGAAATTTTAAATAATGTATCAATTTAAATAATGTGTGATATATATTATACAGTCATTTGAAATTTATTTCAAATTGCTGAATTCTGTGTGAAGTTTTTAAATTAAAAAGTAAACAATTATTTTATTATAGCATATAATTCTAGAATGCTCCCTTAATGCTCACTTTTAGAATGCTCATCATTAAATTATTTTCCAGTGCTAGAATAATTAGAGAAAGATATTGAAAAACTGATTTCTGAAAGCAGTGTAGTGTATGTTTTGTATATGCAAGATTTTACTTATTAAAAGTCTTGTGTATATCCTCGGTGAGAACTTAATTCAATTTTTAGAAAATTTAATCATTCTTAAATAATTAAAAGCCTACTTATTGGAAGGAAATATTGTAATCAAAGTTTTGTTTATAAATTTTAAGAGTTGTTTGATATTTTAAAATTTTGATTAGAAATTGAAATATGAATCATTGATTAAAATATTAATATATATGCTTACGCCTATAAGAAATAGTGATCTATTTTTATAAACTTCTAATGAGCATGATTCAAAATGTGTGTTTTTTTCCCTTTATTTAGGTCCCAGCCCTATGTATGCAAAGAAGAAATCATTTACTGATATATGAAATTTTGCTGCCCAAATGTGAGCGCCTGAAATTTTAAATAATGTATCAATTTAAATAATGTGTGATATATATTATACAGTCATTTGAAATTTATTTCAAATTGCTGAATTCTGTATGAAGTTTTTAAATTAAAAAGTAAACAATTATTTTATTATAGCATATAATTCTAGAATGCTCACTTAATGCTCACTTTTAGAATGCTCATCATTAAATAATTTTCCAGTGCTAGAATAATTAGAGAAAGTTATTCAAAAACTGATTTCTGAAAGCAGTGTAGTGTATGTTTTGTATATGCAAGATTTTACTTATTAAAAGTCTTGTGTATATCCTCTGTGAGAACTTAATTCAATTTTTAGAAAATTTAATCATTCTTAAATAATTAAAAGCCTACTTATTGGAAGGAAATATTGTAATCAAAGTTTTGTTCATAAATTTTAAGAGTTGTTTTGATATTTTAAATGTTTTGTTTAGAAATTGAAATATGAATCATTGATTAAAATATTAATATATATGCTTACGCCTATAAGAAATAGTGATATATTTTTATAAACTTCTAATGAGCATGATTCAAAATGTGTGTTTTTTTCCCTTTATTTAGGTCCCAGCCCTATGTATGCAAAGAAGAAATCATTTACTGATATATGAAATTTTGCTGCCCAAATGTCAGCGCCTGAAATTTTAAATAATGTGTGATATATATTATACAGTCATTTGAAATTTATTTCAAATTGCTGAATTCTGTATGAAGTTTTTAAATTAAAAAGTAAACAATTATTTTATTATAGCATATAATTCTAGAATGCTCACTTAATGCTCACTTTTAGAATGCTCATCATTAAATAATTTTCCAGTGCTAGAATAATTAGAGAAAGTTATTCAAAAACTGATTTCTGAAAGCAGTGTAGTGTATGTTTTGTATATGCAAGATTTTACTTATTAAAAGTCTTGTGTATATCCTCTGTGAGAACTTAATTCAATTTTTAGAAAATTTTATCATTCTTAAATAATTAAAAGCCTACTTATTGGAAGGAAATATTGTAATCAAAGTTTTGTTCATAAATTTTAAGAGTTGTTTTGATATTTTAAAAGTTTTGATTAGAAATTGAAATATGAATCATTGATTAAAATATTAATATATATGCTTACGCCTATAAGAAATAGTGATATATTTTTATAAACTTCTAATGAGCATGATTCAAAATGTGTGTTTTTTTCCCTTTATTTAGGTCCCAGCCCTATGTATGCAAAGAAGAAATCATTTACTGATATATGAAATTTTGCTGCCCAAATGTGAGCGCCTGAAATTTTAAATAATGTATCAATTTAAATAATGTGTGATATATATTATACAGTCATTTGAAATTTATTTCAAATTGCTGAAATCTGTATGAAGTTTTTAAATTAAAAAGTAAACAATTATTTTATTATAGCATATAATTCTAGAATGCTCACTTAATGCTCACTTTTAGAATGCTCATCATTAAATAACTTTCCAGTGCTAGAATAATTAGAAAAAGTTATTCAAAAACTGATTTCTGAAAGCAGTGTAGTGTATGTTTTGTATATGCAAGATTTTACTTATTAAAAGTCTTGTGTATATCCTCTGTGAGAACTTAATTCAATTTTTAGAAAATTTAATCATTCTTAAATAATTAAAAGCCTACTTATTGGAAGGAAATATTGTAATCAAAGTTTTGTTCATAAATTTTAAGAGTTGTTTTGATATTTTAAAAGTTTTGTTTAGAAATTGAAATATGAATCATTGATTAAAATATTAATATATATGCTTACGCCTATAAGAAATAGTGATATATTTTTATAAACTTCTAATGAGCATGATTCAAAATGTGTGTTTTTTTCCCTTTATTTAGGTCCCAGCCCTATGTATGCAAAGAAGAAATCATTTACTGATATATGAAATTTTGCTGCCCAAATGTCAGCGCCTGAAATTTTAAATAATGTGTGATATATATTATACAGTCATTTGAAATTTATTTCAAATTGCTGAATTCTGTATGAAGTTTTTAAATTAAAAAGTAAACAATTATTTTATTATAGCATATAATTCTAGAATGCTCACTTAATGCTCACTTTTAGAATGCTCATCATTAAATAATTTTCCAGTGCTAGAATAATTAGAGAAAGTTATTCAAAAACTGATTTCTGAAAGCAGTGTAGTGTATGTTTTGTATATGCAAGATTTTACTTATTAAAAGTCTTGTGTATATCCTCTGTGAGAACTTAATTCAATTTTTAGAAAATTTTATCATTCTTAAATAATTAAAAGCCTACTTATTGGAAGGAAATATTGTAATCAAAGTTTTGTTCATAAATTTTAAGAGTTGTTTTGATATTTTAAAAGTTTTGATTAGAAATTGAAATATGAATCATTGATTAAAATATTAATATATATGCTTACGCCTATAAGAAATAGTGATATATTTTTATAAACTTCTAATGAGCATGATTCAAAATGTGTGTTTTTTTCCCTTTATTTAGGTCCCAGCCCTATGTATGCAAAGAAGAAATCATTTACTGATATATGAAATTTTGCTGCCCAAATGTGAGCGCCTGAAATTTTAAATAATGTATCAATTTAAATAATGTGTGATATATATTATACAGTCATTTGAAATTTATTTCAAATTGCTGAATTCTGTGTGAAGTTTTTAAATTAAAAAGTAAACAATTATTTTATTATAGCATATAATTCTAGAATGCTCCCTTAATGCTCACTTTTAGAATGCTCATCATTAAATTATTTTCCAGTGCTAGAATAATTAGAGAAAGATATTGAAAAACTGATTTCTGAAAGCAGTGTAGTGTATGTTTTGTATATGCAAGATTTTACTTATTAAAAGTCTTGTGTATATCCTCGGTGAGAACTTAATTCAATTTTTAGAAAATTTAATCATTCTTAAATAATTAAAAGCCTACTTATTGGAAGGAAATATTGTAATCAAAGTTTTGTTTATAAATTTTAAGAGTTGTTTGATATTTTAAAATTTTGATTAGAAATTGAAATATGAATCATTGATTAAAATATTAATATATATGCTTACGCCTATAAGAAATAGTGATATATTTTTATAAACTTCTAATGAGCATGATTCAAAATGTGTGTTTTTTTCCCTTTATTTAGGTCCCAGCCCTATGTATGCAAAGAAGAAATCATTTACTGATATATGAAATTTTGCTGCCCAAATGTGAGCGCCTGAAATTTTAAATAATGTATCAATTTAAATAATGTGTGATATATATTATACAGTCATTTGAAATTTATTTCAAATTGCTGAAATCTGTATGAAGTTTTTAAATTAAAAAGTAAACAATTATTTTATTATAGCATATAATTCTAGAATGCTCACTTAATGCTCACTTTTAGAATGCTCATCATTAAATAATTTTCCAGTGCTAGAATAATTAGAGAAAATTATTCAAAAACTGATTTCTGAAAGCAGTGTAGTGTATGTTTTGTATATGCAAGATTTTACTTATTAAAAGTCTTGCGTATATCCTCTGTGAGAACTTAATTCAATTTTTAGAAAATTTAATCATTCTTAAATAATTAAAAGCCTACTTATTGGAAGGAAATATTGTAGTCAAAGTTTTGTTCATAAATTTTAAGAGTTGTTTTGATATTTTAAAAGTTTTGTTTAGAAATTGAAATATGAATCATTGATTAAAATATTAATATATATGCTTACGCCTATAAGAAATAGTGATATATTTTTATAAACTTCTAATGAGCATGATTCAAAATGTGTGTTTTTTTCCCTTTATTTAGGTCCCAGCCCTATGTATGCAAAGAAGAAATCTTTTACTGATATATGAAATTTTGCTGCCCAAATGTGAGCGCCTGAAATTTTAAATAGTGTATCAATTTAAATAATGTGTGATATATATTATACAGTCATTTGAAATTTATTTCAAATTGCTGAAATCTGTATGAAGTTTTTAAATTAAAAAGTAAACAATTATTTTATTATAGCATATAATTCTAGAATGCTCACTTAATGCTCACTTTTAGAATGCTCATCATTAAATAATTTTCCAGTGCTAGAATAATTAGAGAAAGTTATTCAAAAACTGATTTCTGAAAGCAGTGTAGTGTATGTTTTGTATATGCAAGATTTTACTTATTAAAAGTCTTGTGTATATCCTCTGTGAGAACTTAATTCAATTTTTAGAAAATTTAATCATTCTTAAATAATTAAAAGCCTACTTATTGGAAGGAAATATTGTAATCAAAGTTTTGTTCATAAATTTTAAGAGTTGTTTTGATATTTTAAAAGTTTTGATTAGAAATTGAAATATGAATCATTGATTAAAATATTAATATATATGCTTACGCCTATAAGAAATAGTGATATATTTTTATAAACTTCTAATGAGCATGATTCAAAATGTGTGTTTTTTCCCTTTATTTAGGTCCCAGCCCTATGTATGCAAAGAAGAAATCATTTACTGATATATGAAATTTTGCTGCCCAAATGTGAGCGCCTGAAATTTTAAATAATGTATCAATTTAAATAATGTGTGATATATATTATACAGTCATTTGAAATTTATTTCAAATTGCTGAATTCTGTATGAAGTTTTTAAATTAAAAAGTAAACAATTATTTTATTATAGCATATAATTCTAGAATGCTCCCTTAATGCTCACTTTTAGAATGCTCATCATTAAATAATTTTCCAGTGCTAGAATAATTAGAGAAAGATATTCAAAAACTGATTTCTGAAAGCAGTGTAGTGTATGTTTTGTATATGCAAGATTTTACTTATTAAAAGTCTTGTGTATATCCTCTGTGAGAACTTAATTCAGTTTTTAGAAAATTTAATCATTCTTAAATAATTAAAAGCCTACTTATTGGAAGGAAATATTGTAATCAAAGTTTTGTTTATAAATTTTAAGAGTTGTTTGATATTTTAAAATTTTGATTAGAAATTGAAATATGAATCATTGATTAAAATATTAATATATATGCTTACGCCTATAAGAAATAGTGATATATTTTTATAAACTTCTAATGAGCATGATTCAAAATGTGTGTTTTTTTCCCTTTATTTATGTCCCAGCCCTATGTATGCAAAGAAGAAATCATTTACTGATATATGAAATTTTGCTGCCCAAATGTGAGCGCCTGAAATTTTAAATAATGTGTGATATATATTATACAGTCATTTGAAATTTATTTCAAATTGCTAAATTCTGTATGAAGTTTTTAAATTAAAAAGTAAACAATTATTTTATTATAGCATATAATTCTAGAATGCTCACTTAATGCTCACTTTTAGAATGCTCATCATTAAATAAATTTCCAGTGCTAGAATAATTAGAGAAAGTTATTCAAAAACTGATTTCTGAAAGCAGTGTAGTGTATGTTTTGTATATGCAAGATTTTACTTATTAAAAGTCTTGTGTATATCCTCTGTGAGAACTTAATTCAATTTTTAGAAAATTTAATCATTCTTAAATAATTAAAAGCCTACTTATTGGAAGGAAATATTGTAATCAAAGTTTTGTTCATAAATTTTAAGAGTTGTTTTGATATTTTAAAAGTTTTGATTAGAAATTGAAATATGAATCATTGATTAAAATATTAATATATATGCTTACGCCTATAAGAAATAGTGATATATTTTTATAAACTTCTAATGAGCATGATTCAAAATGTGTGTTTTTTTCCCTTTATTTAGGTCCCAGCCCTATGTATGCAAAGAAGAAATCATTTACTGATATATGAAATTTTGCTGCCCAAATGTGAGCGCCTGAAATTTTAAATAATGTATCAATTTAAATAATGTGTGATATATATTATACAGTCATTTGAAATTTATTTCAAATTGCTGAATTCTGTGTGAAGTTTTTAAATTAAAAAGTAAACAATTATTTTATTATAGCATATAATTCTAGAATGCTCCCTTAATGCTCACTTTTAGAATGCTCATCATTAAATTATTTTCCAGTGCTAGAATAATTAGAGAAAGATATTCAAAAACTGATTTCTGAAAGCAGTGTAGTGTATGTTTTGTATATGCAAGATTTTACTTATTAAAAGTCTTGTGTACATCCTCGGTGAGAACTTAATTCAATTTTTAGAAAATTTAATCATTCTTAAATAATTAAAAGCCTACTTATTGGAAGGAAATATTGTAATCAAAGTTTTGTTTATAAATTTTAAGAGTTGTTTGATATTTTAAAATTTTGATTAGAAATTGAAATATGAATCATTGATTAAAATATTAATATATATGCTTACGCCTATAAGAAATAGTGATATATTTTTATAAACTTCTAATGAGCATGATTCAAAATGTGTGTTTTTTTCCCTTTATTTAGGTCCCAGCCCTATGTATGCAAAGAAGAAATCATTTACTGATATATGAAATTTTGCTGCCCAAATGTGAGCGCCAGAAATTTTAAATAATGTGTGATATATATTATACAGTCATTTGAAATTTATTTCAAATTGCTGAATTCTGTATGAAGTTTTTAAATTAAAAAGTAAACAATTATTTTATTATAGCATATAATTCTAGAATGCTCACTTAATGCTCACTTTTAGAATGCTCATCATTAGATAATTTTCCAGTGCTAGAATAATTAGAGAAAGTTATTCAAAAACTGATTTCTGAAAGCAGTGTAGTGTATGCTTTGTATATGCAAGATTTTACTTATTAAAAGTCTTGTGTATATCCTCTGTGAGAACTTAATTCAATTTTTAGAAAATTTAATCATTCTTAAATAATTAAAAGCCTACTTATTGGAAGGAAATATTGTAATCAAAGTTTTGTTTATAAATTTTAAGAGTTGTTTTGATATTTTAAAAGCTTTGATTAGAAATTGAAATATGAATCATTGATTAAAATATTAATATATATGCTTACGCCTATAAGAAATAGTGATATATTTTTATAAACTTCTAATGAGCATGATTCAAAATGTGTGTTTTTTTCCCTTTATTTAGGTCCCAGCCCTATGTATGCAAAGAAGAAATCATTTACTGATATATGAAATTTTGCTGCCCAAATGTGAGCGCCTGAAATTTTAAATAATGTATCAATTTAAATAATGTGTGATATATATTATACAGTCATTTGAAATTTATTTCAAATTGCTGAATTCTGTATGAAGTTTTTTAAATTAAAAAGTAAACAATTATTTTATTATAGCATATAATTCTAGAATGCTCACTTAAGAATGCTCACTTAATGCTCACTTTTAGAATGCTCATCATTAAATAATTTTCCAGTGCTAGAATAATTAGAGAAAGTTATTCAAAAACTGATTTCTGAAAGCAGTGTAGTGTATGTTTTGTATATGCAAGATTTTACTTATTAAAAGTCTTGTGTATATCCTCTGTGAGAACTTAATTCAATTTTTAGAAAATTTAATCATTCTTAAATAATTAAAAGCCTACTTATTGGAAGGAAATATTGTAATCAAAGTTTTGTTCATAAATTTTAAGAGTTGTTTTGATATTTTAAAAGTTTTGATTAGAAATTGAAATATGAATCATTGATTAAAATAATAATATATATGCTTACGCCTATAAGAAATAGTGATATATTTTTATAAACTTCTAATGAGCATGATTCAAAATGTGTGTTTTTTTCCCTTTATTTAGGTCCCAGCCCTATGTATGCAAAGAAGAAATCATTTACTGATATATGAAATTTTGCTGCCCAAATGTGAGCGCCTGAAATTTTAAATAATGTATCAATTTAAATAATGTGTGATATATATTATACAGTCATTTGAAATTTATTTCAAATTGCTGAAATCTGTATGAAGTTTTTAAATTAAAAAGTAAACAATTATTTTATTATAGCATATAATTCTAGAATGCTCACTTAATGCTCACTTTTAGAATGCTCATCATTAAATAATTTTCCAGTGCTAGAATAATTAGAGAAAGTTATTCAAAAACTGATTTCTGAAAGCAGTGTAGTGTATGTTTTGTATATGCAAGATTTTACTTATTAAAAGTCTTGTGTATATCCTCTGTGAGAACTTAATTCAATTTTTAGAAAATTTAATCATTCTTAAATAATTAAAAGCCTACTTATTGGAAGGAAATATTGTAATCAAAGTTTTGTTCATAAATTTTAAGAGTTGTTTTGATATTTTAAAAGTTTTGATTAGAAATTGAAATATGAATCATTGATTAAAATATTAATATATATGCTTACGCCTATAAGAAATAGTGATATATTTTTATAAACTTCTAATGAGCATGATTCAAAATGTGTGTTTTTTTCCCTTTATTTAGGTCCCAGCCCTATGTATGCAAAGAAGAAATCATTTACTGATATATGAAATTTTGCTGCCCAAATGTGAGCGCCTGAAATTTTAAATAATGTATCAATTTAAATAATGTGTGATATATATTATACAGTCATTTGAAATTTATTTCAAATTGCTGAATTCTGTATGAAGTTTTTAAATTAAAAAGTAAACAATTATTTTATTATAGCATATAATTCTAGAATGCTCCCTTAATGCTCACTTTTAGAATGCTCATCATTAAATAATTTTCCAGTGCTAGAATAATTAGAGAAAGATATTCAAAAACTGATTTCTGAAAGCAGTGTAGTGTATGTTTTGTATATGCAAGATTTTACTTATTAAAAGTCTTGTGTATATCCTCTGTGAGAACTTAATTCAGTTTTTAGAAAATTTAATCATTCTTAAATAATTAAAAGCCTACTTATTGGAAGGAAATATTGTAATCAAAGTTTTGTTTATAAATTTTAAGAGTTGTTTGATATTTTAAAATTTTGATTAGAAATTGAAATATGAATCATTGATTAAAATATTAATATATATGCTTACGCCTATAAGAAATAGTGATATATTTTTATAAACTTCTAATGAGCATGATTCAAAATGTGTGTTTTTTTCCCTTTATTTAGGTCCCAGCCCTATGTATGCAAAGAAGAAATCATTTACTGATATATGAAATTTTGCTGCCCAAATGTGAGCGCCTGAAATTTTAAATAATGTGTGATATATATTATACAGTCATTTGAAATTTATTTCAAATTGCTAAATTCTGTATGAAGTTTTTAAATTAAAAAGTAAACAATTATTTTATTATAGCATATAATTCTAGAATGCTCACTTAATGCTCACTTTTAGAATGCTCATCATTAAATAAATTTCCAGTGCTAGAATAATTAGAGAAAGTTATTCAAAAACTGATTTCTGAAAGCAGTGTAGTGTATGTTTTGTATATGCAAGATTTTACTTATTAAAAGTCTTGTGTATATCCTCTGTGAGAACTTAATTCAATTTTTAGAAAATTTAATCATTCTTAAATAATTAAAAGCCTACTTATTGGAAGGAAATATTGTAATCAAAGTTTTGTTCATAAATTTTAAGAGTTGTTTTGATATTTTAAAAGTTTTGATTAGAAATTGAAATATGAATCATTGATTAAAATATTAATATATATGCTTACGCCTATAAGAAATAGTGATATATTTTTATAAACTTCTAATGAGCATGATTCAAAATGTGTGTTTTTTTCCCTTTATTTAGGTCCCAGCCCTATGTATGCAAAGAAGAAATCATTTACTGATATATGAAATTTTGCTGCCCAAATGTGAGCGCCTGAAATTTTAAATAATGTGTGATATATATTATACAGTCATTTGAAATTTATTTCAAATTGCTGAATTCTGTGTGAAGTTTTTAAATTAAAAAGTAAACAATTATTTTATTATAGCATATAATTCTAGAATGCTCCCTTAATGCTCACTTTTAGAATGCTCATCATTAAATTATTTTCCAGTGCTAGAATAATTAGAGAAAGATATTCAAAAACTGATTTCTGAAAGCAGTGTAGTGTATGTTTTGTATATGCAAGATTTTACTTATTAAAAGTCTTGTGTATATCCTCGGTGAGAACTTAATTCAATTTTTAGAAAATTTAATCATTCTTAAATAATTAAAAGCCTACTTATTGGAAGGAAATATTGTAATCAAAGTTTTGTTTATAAATTTTAAGAGTTGTTTGATATTTTAAAATTTTGATTAGAAATTGAAATATGAATCATTGATTAAAATATTAATATATATGCTTACGCCTATAAGAAATAGTGATATATTTTTATAAACTTCTAATGAGCATGATTCAAAATGTGTGTTTTTTTCCCTTTATTTAGGTCCCAGCCCTATGTATGCAAAGAAGAAATCATTTACTGATATATGAAATTTTGCTGCCCAAATGTGAGCGCCAGAAATTTTAAATAATGTGTGATATATATTATACAGTCATTTGAAATTTATTTCAAATTGCTGAATTCTGTGTGAAGTTTTTAAATTAAAAAGTAAACAATTATTTTATTATAGCATATAATTCTAGAATGCTCCCTTAATGCTCACTTTTAGAATGCTCATCATTAAATTATTTTCCAGTGCTAGAATAATTAGAGAAAGATATTCAAAAACTGATTTCTGAAAGCAGTGTAGTGTATGTTTTGTATATGCAAGATTTTACTTATTAAAAGTCTTGTGTATATCCTCGGTGAGAACTTAATTCAATTTTTAGAAAATTTAATCATTCTTAAATAATTAAAAGCCTACTTATTGGAAGGAAATATTGTAATCAAAGTTTTGTTTATAAATTTTAAGAGTTGTTTGATATTTTAAAATTTTGATTAGAAATTGAAATATGAATCATTGATTAAAATATTAATATATATGCTTACGCCTATAAGAAATAGTGATATATTTTTATAAACTTCTAATGAGCATGATTCAAAATGTGTGTTTTTTTCCCTTTATTTAGGTCCCAGCCCTATGTATGCAAAGAAGAAATCATTTACTGATATATGAAATTTTGCTGCCCAAATGTGAGCGCCAGAAATTTTAAATAATGTGTGATATATATTATACAGTCATTTGAAATTTATTTCAAATTGCTGAATTCTGTATGAAGTTTTTAAATTAAAAAGTAAACAATTATTTTATTATAGCATATAATTCTAGAATGCTCACTTAATGCTCACTTTTAGAATGCTCATCATTAGATAATTTTCCAGTGCTAGAATAATTAGAGAAAGTTATTCAAAAACTGATTTCTGAAAGCAGTGTAGTGTATGCTTTGTATATGCAAGATTTTACTTATTAAAAGTCTTGTGTATATCCTCTGTGAGAACTTAATTCAATTTTTAGAAAATTTAATCATTCTTAAATAATTAAAAGCCTACTTATTGGAAGGAAATATTGTAATCAAAGTTTTGTTTATAAATTTTAAGAGTTGTTTTGATATTTTAAAAGCTTTGATTAGAAATTGAAATATGAATCATTGATTAAAATATTAATATATATGCTTACGCCTATAAGAAATAGTGATATATTTTTATAAACTTCTAATGAGCATGATTCAAAATGTGTGTTTTTTTCCCTTTATTTAGGTCCCAGCCCTATGTATGCAAAGAAGAAATCATTTACTGATATATGAAATTTTGCTGCCCAAATGTGAGCGCCTGAAATTTTAAATAATGTATCAATTTAAATAATGTGTGATATATATTATACAGTCATTTGAAATTTATTTCAAATTGCTGAATTCTGTATGAAGTTTTTTAAATTAAAAAGTAAACAATTATTTTATTATAGCATATAATTCTAGAATGCTCACTTAAGAATGCTCACTTAATGCTCACTTTTAGAATGCTCATCATTAAATAATTTTCCAGTGCTAGAATAATTAGAGAAAGTTATTCAAAAACTGATTTCTGAAAGCAGTGTAGTGTATGTTTTGTATATGCAAGATTTTACTTATTAAAAGTCTTGTGTATATCCTCTGTGAGAACTTAATTCAATTTTTAGAAAATTTAATCATTCTTAAATAATTAAAAGCCTACTTATTGGAAGGAAATATTGTAATCAAAGTTTTGTTCATAAATTTTAAGAGTTGTTTTGATATTTTAAAAGTTTTGATTAGAAATTGAAATATGAATCATTGATTAAAATAATAATATATATGCTTACGCCTATAAGAAATAGTGATATATTTTTATAAACTTCTAATGAGCATGATTCAAAATGTGTGTTTTTTTCCCTTTATTTAGGTCCCAGCCCTATGTATGCAAAGAAGAAATCATTTACTGATATATGAAATTTTGCTGCCCAAATGTGAGCGCCTGAAATTTTAAATAATGTATCAATTTAAATAATGTGTGATATATATTATACAGTCATTTGAAATTTATTTCAAATTGCTGAATTCTGTATGAAGTTTTTAAATTAAAAAGTAAACAATTATTTTATTATAGCATATAATTCTAGAATGCTCCCTTAATGCTCACTTTTAGAATGCTCATCATTAAATAATTTTCCAGTGCTAGAATAATTAGAGAAAGTTATTCAAAAACTGATTTCTGAAAGCAGTGTAGTGTATGTTTTGTATATGCAAGATTTTACTTATTAAAAGTCTTGTGTATATCCTCTGTGAGAACTTAATTCAATTTTTAGAAAATTTAATCATTCTTAAATAATTAAAAGCCTACTTATTGGAAGGAAATATTGTAATCAAAGTTTTGTTTATAAATTTTAAGAGTTGTTTGATATTTTAAAATTTTGATTAGAAATTGAAATATGAATCATTGATTAAAATATTAATATATATGCTTACGCCTATAAGAAATAGTGATATATTTTTATAAACTTCTAATGAGCATGATTCAAAATGTGTGTTTTTTTCCCTTTATTTAGGTCCCAGCCCTATGTATGCAAAGAAGAAATCATTTACTGATATATGAAATTTTGCTGCCCAAATGTGAGCGCCTGAAATTTTAAATAATGTGTGATATATATTATACAGTCATTTGAAATTTATTTCAAATTGTTGAATTCTGTATGAAGTTTTTAAATTAAAAAGTAAAAAATTATTTTATTATAGCATATAATTCTAGAATGCTCACTTAATGCTCACTTTTAGAATGCTCATCATTAAATAATTTTCCAGTGCTAGAATAATTAGAGAAAGTTATTCAAAAACTGATTTCTGAAAGCAGTGTAGTGTATGTTTTGTATATGCAAGATTTTACTTATTAAAAGTCTTGTGTATATCCTCTGTGAGAACTTAATTCAATTTTTAGAAAATTTAATCATTCTTAAATAATTAAAAGCCTACTTATTGGAAGGAAATATTGTAATCAAAGTTTTGTTCATAAATTTTAAGAGTTGTTTTGATATTTTAAAAGTTTTGATTAGAAATTGAAATATGAATCATTGATTAAAATATTAATATATATGCTTACGCCTATAAGAAATAGTGATATATTTTTATAAACTTCTAATGAGCATGATTCAAAATGTGTGTTTTTTTCCCTTTATTTAGGTCCCAGCCCTATGTATGCAAAGAAGAAATCATTTACTGATATATGAAATTTTGCTGCCCAAATGTGAGCGCCTGAAATTTTAAATAATGTATCAATTTAAATAATGTGTGATATATATTATACAGTCATTTGAAATTTATTTCAAATTGCTGAATTCTGTGTGAAGTTTTTAAATTAAAAAGTAAACAATTATTTTATTATAGCATATAATTCTAGAATGCTCCCTTAATGCTCACTTTTAGAATGCTCATCATTAAATTATTTTCCAGTGCTAGAATAATTAGAGAAAGATATTCAAAAACTGATTTCTGAAAGCAGTGTAGTGTATGTTTTGTATATGCAAGATTTTACTTATTAAAAGTCTTGTGTATATCCTCGGTGAGAACTTAATTCAATTTTTAGAAAATTTAATCATTCTTAAATAATTAAAAGCCTACTTATTGGAAGGAAATATTGTAATCAAAGTTTTGTTTATAAATTTTAAGAGTTGTTTGATATTTTAAAATTTTGATTAGAAATTGAAATATGAATCATTGATTAAAATATTAATATATATGCTTACGCCTATAAGAAATAGTGATATATTTTTATAAACTTCTAATGAGCATGATTCAAAATGTGTGTTTTTTTCCCTTTATTTAGGTCCCAGCCCTATGTATGCAAAGAAGAAATCATTTACTGATATATGAAATTTTGCTGCCCAAATGTGAGCGCCAGAAATTTTAAATAATGTATCAATTTAAATAATGTGTGATATATATTATACAGTCATTTGAAATTTATTTCAAATTGCTGAAATCTGTATGAAGTTTTTAAATTAAAAAGTAAACAATTATTTTATTATAGCATATAATTCTAGAATGCTCACTTAATGCTCACTTTTAGAATGCTCATCATTAAATAATTTTCCAGTGCTAGAATAATTAGAGAAAATTATTCAAAAACTGATTTCTGAAAGCAGTGTAGTGTATGTTTTGTATATGCAAGATTTTACTTATTAAAAGTCTTGCGTATATCCTCTGTGAGAACTTAATTCAATTTTTAGAAAATTTAATCATTCTTAAATAATTAAAAGCCTACTTATTGGAAGGAAATATTGTAATCAAATTTTGTTCATAAATTTTAAGAGTTGTTTTGATATTTTAAAAGTTTTGTTTAGAAATTGAAATATGAATCATTTATTAAAATATTAATATATATGCTTACGCCTATAAGAAATAGTGATATATTTTTATAAACTTCTAATGAGCATGATTCAAAATGTGTGTTTTTTTCCCTTTATTTAGGTCCCAGCCCTATGTATGCAAAGAAGAAATCATTTACTGATATATGAAATTTTGCTGCCCAAATGTGAGCGCCTGAAATTTTAAATAGTGTATCAATTTAAATAATGTGTGATATATATTATACAGTCATTTGAAATTTATTTCAAATTGCTGAATTCTGTATGAAGTTTTTAAATTAAAAAGTAAACAATTATTTTATTATAGCATATAATTCTAGAATGCTCCCTTAATGCTCACTTTTAGAATGCTCATCATTAAATAATTTTCCAATGCTAGAATAATTAGAGAAAGATATTCAAAAACTGATTTCTGAAAGCAGTGTAGTGTATGTTTTGTATATGCAAGATTTTACTTATTAAAAGTCTTGTGTATATCCTTTGTGAGAACTTAATTCAATTTTTAGAAAATTTAATCATTCTTAAATAATTAAAAGCCTACTTATTGGAAGGAAATATTGTAATCAAAGTTTTGTTTATAAATTTTAAGAGTTGTTTGATATTTTAAAATTTTGATTAGAAATTGAAATATGAATCATTGATTAAAATATTAATATATATGCTTACGCCTATAAGAAATAGTGATATATTTTTATAAACTTCTAATGAGCATGATTCAAAATGTGTGTTTTTTTCCCTTTATTTAGGTCCCAGCCCTATGTATGCAAAGAAGAAATCATTTACTGATATATGAAATTTTGCTGCCCAAATGTGAGCGCCTGAAATTTTAAATAATGTATCAATTTAAATAATGTGTGATATATATTATACAGTCATTTGAAATTTATTTCAAATTGCTGAATTCTGTATGAAGTTTTTAAATTAAAAAGTAAACAATTATTTTATTATAGCATATAATTCTAGAATGCTCCCTTAATGCTCACTTTTAGAATGCTCATCATTAAATAATTTTCCAGTGCTAGAATAATTAGAGAAAGATATTCAAAAACTGATTTCTGAAAGCAGTGTAGTGTATGTTTTGTATATGCAAGATTTTACTTATTAAAAGTCTTGTGTATATCCTCTGTGAGAACTTAATTCAATTTTTAGAAAATTTAATCATTCTTAAATAATTAAAAGCCTACTTATTGGAAGGAAATATTGTAATCAAAGTTTTGTTTATAAATTTTAAGAGTTGTTTGATATTTTAAAATTTTGATTAGAAATTGAAATATGAATCATTGATTAAAATATTAATATATATGCTTACGCCTATAAGAAATAGTGATATATTTTTATAAACTTCTAATGAGCATGATTCAAAATGTGTGTTTTTTTCCCTTTATTTAGGTCCCAGCCCTATGTATGCAAAGAAGAAATCATTTACTGATATATGAAATTTTGCTGCCCAAATGTGAGCGCCTGAAATTTTAAATAATGTGTGATATATATTATACAGTCATTTGAAATTTATTTCAAATTGCTGAATTCTGTATGAAGTTTTTAAATTAAAAAGTAAAAAATTATTTTATTATAGCATATAATTCTAGAATGCTCACTTAATGCTCACTTTTAGAATGCTCATCATTAAATAATTTTCCAGTGCTAGAATAATTAGAGAAAGTTATTCAAAAACTGATTTCTGAAAGCAGTGTAGTGTATGTTTTGTATATGCAAGATTTTACTTATTAAAAGTCTTGTGTATATCCTCTGTGAGAACTTAATTCAATTTTTAGAAAATTTAATCATTCTTAAATAATTAAAAGCCTACTTATTGGAAGGAAATATTGTAATCAAAGTTTTGTTTATAAATTTTAAGAGTTGTTTGATATTTTAAAATTTTGATTAGAAATTGAAATATGAATCATTGATTAAAATATTAATATATATGCTTACGCCTATAAGAAATAGTGATATATTTTTATAAACTTCTAATGAGCATGATTCAAAATGTGTGTTTTTTTCCCTTTATTTAGGTCCCAGCCCTATGTATGCAAAGAAGAAATCATTTACTGATATATGAAATTTTGCTGCCCAAATGTGAGCGCCAGAAATTTTAAATAATGTATCAATTTAAATAATGTGTGATATATATTATACAGTCATTTGAAATTTATTTCAAATTGCTGAAATCTGTATGAAGTTTTTAAATTAAAAAGTAAACAATTATTTTATTATAGCATATAATTCTAGAATGCTCACTTAATGCTCACTTTTAGAATGCTCATCATTAAATAATTTTCCAGTGCTAGAATAATTAGAGAAAATTATTCAAAAACTGATTTCTGAAAGCAGTGTAGTGTATGTTTTGTATATGCAAGATTTTACTTATTAAAAGTCTTGCGTATATCCTCTGTGAGAACTTAATTCAATTTTTAGAAAATTTAATCATTCTTAAATAATTAAAAGCCTACTTATTGGAAGGAAATATTGTAATCAAAGTTTTGTTCATAAATTTTAAGAGTTGTTTTGATATTTTAAAAGTTTTGTTTAGAAATTGAAATATGAATCATTGATTAAAATATTAATATATATGCTTACGCCTATAAGAAATAGTGATATATTTTTATAAACTTCTAATGAGCATGATTCAAAATGTGTGTTTTTTTCCCTTTATTTAGGTCCCAGCCCTATGTATGCAAAGAAGAAATCATTTACTGATATATGAAATTTTGCTGCCCAAATGTGAGCGCCTGAAATTTTAAATAGTGTATCAATTTAAATAATGTGTGATATATATTATACAGTCATTTGAAATTTATTTCAAATTGCTGAATTCTGTATGAAGTTTTTTAAATTAAAAAGTAAACAATTATTTAATTATAGCATATAATTCTAGAATGCTCACTTAAGAATGCTCACTTAATGCTCACTTTTAGAATGCTCATCATTAAATAATTTTCCAGTGCTAGAATAATTAGAGAAAGTTATTCAAAAACTGATTTCTGAAAGCAGTGTAGTGTATGTTTTGTATATGCAAGATTTTACTTATTAAAAGTCTTGTGTATATCCTCTGTGAGAACTTAATTCAATTTTTAGAAAATTTAATCATTCTTAAATAATTAAAAGCCTACTTATTGGAAGGAAATATTGTAATCAAAGTTTTGTTCATAAATTTTAAGAGTTGTTTTGATATTTTAAAAGTTTTGATTAGAAATTGAAATATGAATCATTGATTAAAATATTAATATATATGCTTACGCCTATAAGAAATAGTGATATATTTTTATAAACTTCTAATGAGCATGATTCAAAATGTGTGTTTTTTTCCCTTTATTTAGGTCCCAGCCCTATGTATGCAAAGAAGAAATCATTTACTGATATATGAAATTTTGCTGCCCAAATGTGAGCGCCTGAAATTTTAAATAATGTATCAATTTAAATAATGTGTGATATATATTATACAGTCATTTGAAATTTATTTCAAATTGCTGAATTCTGTGTGAAGTTTTTAAATTAAAAAGTAAACAATTATTTTATTATAGCATATAATTCTAGAATGCTCCCTTAATGCTCACTTTTAGAATGCTCATCATTAAATTATTTTCCAGTGCTAGAATAATTAGAGAAAGATATTCAAAAACTGATTTCTGAAAGCAGTGTAGTGTATGTTTTGTATATGCAAGATTTTACTTATTAAAAGTCTTGTGTATATCCTCGGTGAGAACTTAATTCAATTTTTAGAAAATTTAATCATTCTTAAATAATTAAAAGCCTACTTATTGGAAGGAAATATTGTAATCAAAGTTTTGTTTATAAATTTTAAGAGTTGTTTGATATTTTAAAATTTTGATTAGAAATTGAAATATGAATCATTGATTAAAATATTAATATATATGCTTACGCCTATAAGAAATAGTGATATATTTTTATAAACTTCTAATGAGCATGATTCAAAATGTGTGTTTTTTTCCCTTTATTTAGGTCCCAGCCCTATGTATGCAAAGAAGAAATCATTTACTGATATATGAAATTTTGCTGCCCAAATGTGAGCGCCAGAAATTTTAAATAATGTATCAATTTAAATAATGTGTGATATATATTATACAGTCATTTGAAATTTATTTCAAATTGCTGAAATCTGTATGAAGTTTTTAAATTAAAAAGTAAACAATTATTTTATTATAGCATATAATTCTAGAATGCTCACTTAATGCTCACTTTTAGAATGCTCATCATTAAATAATTTTCCAGTGCTAGAATAATTAGAGAAAATTATTCAAAAACTGATTTCTGAAAGCAGTGTAGTGTATGTTTTGTATATGCAAGATTTTACTTATTAAAAGTCTTGCGTATATCCTCTGTGAGAACTTAATTCAATTTTTAGAAAATTTAATCATTCTTAAATAATTAAAAGCCTACTTATTGGAAGGAAATATTGTAATCAAAGTTTTGTTCATAAATTTTAAGAGTTGTTTTGATATTTTAAAAGTTTTGTTTAGAAATTGAAATATGAATCATTGATTAAAATATTAATATATATGCTTACGCCTATAAGAAATAGTGATATATTTTTATAAACTTCTAATGAGCATGATTCAAAATGTGTGTTTTTTTCCCTTTATTTAGGTCCCAGCCCTATGTATGCAAAGAAGAAATCATTTACTGATATATGAAATTTTGCTGCCCAAATGTGAGCGCCTGAAATTTTAAATAGTGTATCAATTTAAATAATGTGTGATATATATTATACAGTCATTTGAAATTTATTTCAAATTGCTGAATTCTGTATGAAGTTTTTTAAATTAAAAAGTAAACAATTATTTAATTATAGCATATAATTCTAGAATGCTCACTTAAGAATGCTCACTTAATGCTCACTTTTAGAATGCTCATCATTAAATAATTTTCCAGTGCTAGAATAATTAGAGAAAGTTATTCAAAAACTGATTTCTGAAAGCAGTGTAGTGTATGTTTTGTATATGCAAGATTTTACTTATTAAAAGTCTTGTGTATATCCTCTGTGAGAACTTAATTCAATTTTTAGAAAATTTAATCATTCTTAAATAATTAAAAGCCTACTTATTGGAAGGAAATATTGTAATCAAAGTTTTGTTCATAAATTTTAAGAGTTGTTTTGATATTTTAAAAGTTTTGATTAGAAATTGAAATATGAATCATTGATTAAAATATTAATATATATGCTTACGCCTATAAGAAATAGTCATATATTTTTATAAACTTCTAATGAGCATGATTCAAAATGTGTGTTTTTTTCCCTTTATTTAGGTCCCAGCCCTATGTATGCAAAGAAGAAATCATTTACTGATATATGAAATTTTGCTGCCCAAATGTGAGCGCCTGAAATTTTAAATAATGTATCAATTTAAATAATGTGTGATATATATTATACAGTCATTTGAAATTTATTTCAAATTGTTGAATTCTGTATGAAGTTTTTAAATTAAAAAGTAAACAATTATTTTATTATAGCATATAATTCTAGAATGCTCCCTTAATGCTCACTTTTAGAATGCTCATCATTAAATAATTTTCCAGTGCTAGAATAATTAGAGAAAGATATTCAAAAACTGATTTCTGAAAGCAGTGTAGTGTATGTTTTGTATATGCAAGATTTTACTTATTAAAAGTCTTGTGTATATCCTTTGTGAGAACTTAATTCAATTTTTAGAAAATTTAATCATTCTTAAATAATTAAAAGCCTACTTATTGGAAGGAAATATTGTAATCAAAGTTTTGTTTATAAATTTTAAGAGTTGTTTGATATTTTAAAATTTTGATTAGAAATTGAAATATGAATCATTGATTAAAATATTAATATATATGCTTACGCCTATAAGAAATAGTGATATATTTTTATAAACTTCTAATGAGCATGATTCAAAATGTGTGTTTTTTTCCCTTTATTTAGGTCCCAGCCCTATGTATGCAAAGAAGAAATCATTTACTGATATATGAAATTTTGCTGCCCAAATGTGAGCGCCTGAAATTTTAAATAATGTATCAATTTAAATAATGTGTGATATATATTATACAGTCATTTGAAATTTATTTCAAATTGCTGAATTCTGTATGAAGTTTTTAAATTAAAAAGTAAACAATTATTTTATTATAGCATATAATTCTAGAATGCTCCCTTAATGCTCACTTTTAGAATGCTCATCATTAAATAATTTTCCAGTGCTAGAATAATTAGAGAAAGATATTCAAAAACTGATTTCTGAAAGCAGTGTAGTGTATGTTTTGTATATGCAAGATTTTACTTATTAAAAGTCTTGTGTATATCCTCTGTGAGAACTTAATTCAATTTTTAGAAAATTTAATCATTCTTAAATAATTAAAAGCCTACTTATTGGAAGGAAATATTGTAATCAAAGTTTTGTTTATAAATTTTAAGAGTTGTTTGATATTTTAAAATTTTGATTAGAAATTGAAATATGAATCATTGATTAAAATATTAATATATATGCTTACGCCTATAAGAAATAGTGATATATTTTTATAAACTTCTAATGAGCATGATTCAAAATGTGTGTTTTTTTCCCTTTATTTAGGTCCCAGCCCTATGTATGCAAAGAAGAAATCATTTACTGATATATGAAATTTTGCTGCCCAAATGTGAGCGCCTGAAATTTTAAATAATGTATCAATTTAAATAATGTGTGATATATATTATACAGTCATTTGAAATTTATTTCAAATTGCTGAAATCTGTATGAAGTTTTTAAATTAAAAAGTAAACAATTATTTTATTATAGCATATAATTCTAGAATGCTCACTTAATGCTCACTTTTAGAATGCTCATCATTAAATAATTTTCCAGTGCTAGAATAATTAGAGAAAATTATTCAAAAACTGATTTCTGAAAGCAGTGTAGTGTATGTTTTGTATATGCAAGATTTTACTTATTAAAAGTCTTGCGTATATCCTCTGTGAGAACTTAATTCAATTTTTAGAAAATTTAATCATTCTTAAATAATTAAAAGCCTACTTATTGGAAGGAAATATTGTAATCAAAGTTTTGTTCATAAATTTTAAGAGTTGTTTGATATTTTAAAATTTTGATTAGAAATTGAAATATGAATCATTGATTAAAATATTAATATATATGCTTACGCCTATAAGAAATAGTGATATATTTTTATAAACTTCTAATGAGCATGATTCAAAATGTGTGTTTTTTTCCCTTTATTTAGGTCCCAGCCCTATGTATGCAAAGAAGAAATCATTTACTGATATATGAAATTTTGCTGCCCAAATGTGAGCGCCTGAAATTTTAAATAATGTGTGATATATATTATACAGTCATTTGAAATTTATTTCAAATTGCTGAATTCTGTATGAAGTTTTTAAATTAAAAAGTAAAAAATTATTTTATTATAGCATATAATTCTAGAATGCTCACTTAATGCTCACTTTTAGAATGCTCATCATTAAATAATTTTCCAGTGCTAGAATAATTAGAGAAAGTTATTCAAAAACTGATTTCTGAAAGCAGTGTAGTGTATGTTTTGTATATGCAAGATTTTACTTATTAAAAGTCTTGTGTATATCCTCTGTGAGAACTTAATTCAATTTTTAGAAAATTTAATCATTCTTAAATAATTAAAAGCCTACTTATTGGAAGGAAATATTGTAATCAAAGTTTTGTTCATAAATTTTAAGAGTTGTTTTGATATTTTAAAATTTTGATTAGAAATTGAAATATGAATCATTGATTAAAATATTAATATATATGCTTACGCCTATAAGAAATAGTGATATATTTTTATAAACTTCTAATGAGCATGATTCAAAATGTGTGTTTTTTTCCCTTTATTTAGGTCCCAGCCCTATGTATGCAAAGAAGAAATCATTTACTGATATATGAAATTTTGCTGCCCAAATGTGAGCGCCAGAAATTTTAAATAATGTATCAATTTAAATAATGTGTGATATATATTATACAGTCATTTGAAATTTATTTCAAATTGCTGAAATCTGTATGAAGTTTTTAAATTAAAAAGTAAACAATTATTTTATTATAGCATATAATTCTAGAATGCTCACTTAATGCTCACTTTTAGAATGCTCATCATTAAATAATTTTCCAGTGCTAGAATAATTAGAGAAAATTATTCAAAAACTGATTTCTGAAAGCAGTGTAGTGTATGTTTTGTATATGCAAGATTTTACTTATTAAAAGTCTTGCGTATATCCTCTGTGAGAACTTAATTCAATTTTTAGAAAATTTAATCATTCTTAAATAATTAAAAGCCTACTTATTGGAAGGAAATATTGTAATCAAAGTTTTGTTCATAAATTTTAAGAGTTGTTTTGATATTTTAAAAGTTTTGTTTAGAAATTGAAATATGAATCATTGATTAAAATATTAATATATATGCTTACGCCTATAAGAAATAGTGATATATTTTTATAAACTTCTAATGAGCATGATTCAAAATGTGTGTTTTTTTCCCTTTATTTAGGTCCCAGCCCTATGTATGCAAAGAAGAAATCATTTACTGATATATGAAATTTTGCTGCCCAAATGTGAGCGCCTGAAATTTTAAATAGTGTATCAATTTAAATAATGTGTGATATATATTATACAGTCATTTGAAATTTATTTCAAATTGCTGAATTCTGTATGAAGTTTTTTAAATTAAAAAGTAAACAATTATTTAATTATAGCATATAATTCTAGAATGCTCACTTAAGAATGCTCACTTAATGCTCACTTTTAGAATGCTCATCATTAAATAATTTTCCAGTGCTAGAATAATTAGAGAAAGTTATTCAAAAACTGATTTCTGAAAGCAGTGTAGTGTATGTTTTGTATATGCAAGATTTTACTTATTAAAAGTCTTGTGTATATCCTCTGTGAGAACTTAATTCAATTTTTAGAAAATTTAATCATTCTTAAATAATTAAAAGCCTACTTATTGGAAGGAAATATTGTAATCAAAGTTTTGTTCATAAATTTTAAGAGTTGTTTTGATATTTTAAAAGTTTTGATTAGAAATTGAAATATGAATCATTGATTAAAATATTAATATATATGCTTACGCCTATAAGAAATAGTGATATATTTTTATAAACTTCTAATGAGCATGATTCAAAATGTGTGTTTTTTTCCCTTTATTTAGGTCCCAGCCCTATGTATGCAAAGAAGAAATCATTTACTGATATATGAAATTTTGCTGCCCAAATGTGAGCGCCTGAAATTTTAAATAATGTATCAATTTAAATAATGTGTGATATATATTATACAGTCATTTGAAATTTATTTCAAATTGCTGAATTCTGTGTGAAGTTTTTAAATTAAAAAGTAAACAATTATTTTATTATAGCATATAATTCTAGAATGCTCCCTTAATGCTCACTTTTAGAATGCTCATCATTAAATTATTTTCCAGTGCTAGAATAATTAGAGAAAGATATTCAAAAACTGATTTCTGAAAGCAGTGTAGTGTATGTTTTGTATATGCAAGATTTTACTTATTAAAAGTCTTGTGTATATCCTCGGTGAGAACTTAATTCAATTTTTAGAAAATTTAATCATTCTTAAATAATTAAAAGCCTACTTATTGGAAGGAAATATTGTAATCAAAGTTTTGTTTATAAATTTTAAGAGTTGTTTGATATTTTAAAATTTTGATTAGAAATTGAAATATGAATCATTGATTAAAATATTAATATATATGCTTACGCCTATAAGAAATAGTGATATATTTTTATAAACTTCTAATGAGCATGATTCAAAATGTGTGTTTTTTTCCCTTTATTTAGGTCCCAGCCCTATGTATGCAAAGAAGAAATCATTTACTGATATATGAAATTTTGCTGCCCAAATGTGAGCGCCAGAAATTTTAAATAATGTATCAATTTAAATAATGTGTGATATATATTATACAGTCATTTGAAATTTATTTCAAATTGCTGAAATCTGTATGAAGTTTTTAAATTAAAAAGTAAACAATTATTTTATTATAGCATATAATTCTAGAATGCTCACTTAATGCTCACTTTTAGAATGCTCATCATTAAATAATTTTCCAGTGCTAGAATAATTAGAGAAAATTATTCAAAAACTGATTTCTGAAAGCAGTGTAGTGTATGTTTTGTATATGCAAGATTTTACTTATTAAAAGTCTTGCGTATATCCTCTGTGAGAACTTAATTCAATTTTTAGAAAATTTAATCATTCTTAAATAATTAAAAGCCTACTTATTGGAAGGAAATATTGTAATCAAAGTTTTGTTCATAAATTTTAAGAGTTGTTTTGATATTTTAAAAGTTTTGTTTAGAAATTGAAATATGAATCATTGATTAAAATATTAATATATATGCTTACGCCTATAAGAAATAGTGATATATTTTTATAAACTTCTAATGAGCATGATTCAAAATGTGTGTTTTTTTCCCTTTATTTAGGTCCCAGCCCTATGTATGCAAAGAAGAAATCATTTACTGATATATGAAATTTTGCTGCCCAAATGTGAGCGCCTGAAATTTTAAATAGTGTATCAATTTAAATAATGTGTGATATATATTATACAGTCATTTGAAATTTATTTCAAATTGCTGAATTCTGTATGAAGTTTTTTAAATTAAAAAGTAAACAATTATTTAATTATAGCATATAATTCTAGAATGCTCACTTAAGAATGCTCACTTAATGCTCACTTTTAGAATGCTCATCATTAAATAATTTTCCAGTGCTAGAATAATTAGAGAAAGTTATTCAAAAACTGATTTCTGAAAGCAGTGTAGTGTATGTTTTGTATATGCAAGATTTTACTTATTAAAAGTCTTGTGTATATCCTCTGTGAGAACTTAATTCAATTTTTAGAAAATTTAATCATTCTTAAATAATTAAAAGCCTACTTATTGGAAGGAAATATTGTAATCAAAGTTTTGTTCATAAATTTTAAGAGTTGTTTTGATATTTTAAAAGTTTTGATTAGAAATTGAAATATGAATCATTGATTAAAATATTAATATATATGCTTACGCCTATAAGAAATAGTCATATATTTTTATAAACTTCTAATGAGCATGATTCAAAATGTGTGTTTTTTTCCCTTTATTTAGGTCCCAGCCCTATGTATGCAAAGAAGAAATCATTTACTGATATATGAAATTTTGCTGCCCAAATGTGAGCGCCTGAAATTTTAAATAATGTATCAATTTAAATAATGTGTGATATATATTATACAGTCATTTGAAATTTATTTCAAATTGTTGAATTCTGTATGAAGTTTTTAAATTAAAAAGTAAACAATTATTTTATTATAGCATATAATTCTAGAATGCTCCCTTAATGCTCACTTTTAGAATGCTCATCATTAAATAATTTTCCAGTGCTAGAATAATTAGAGAAAGATATTCAAAAACTGATTTCTGAAAGCAGTGTAGTGTATGTTTTGTATATGCAAGATTTTACTTATTAAAAGTCTTGTGTATATCCTTTGTGAGAACTTAATTCAATTTTTAGAAAATTTAATCATTCTTAAATAATTAAAAGCCTACTTATTGGAAGGAAATATTGTAATCAAAGTTTTGTTTATAAATTTTAAGAGTTGTTTGATATTTTAAAATTTTGATTAGAAATTGAAATATGAATCATTGATTAAAATATTAATATATATGCTTACGCCTATAAGAAATAGTGATATATTTTTATAAACTTCTAATGAGCATGATTCAAAATGTGTGTTTTTTTCCCTTTATTTAGGTCCCAGCCCTATGTATGCAAAGAAGAAATCATTTACTGATATATGAAATTTTGCTGCCCAAATGTGAGCGCCTGAAATTTTAAATAATGTATCAATTTAAATAATGTGTGATATATATTATACAGTCATTTGAAATTTATTTCAAATTGCTGAATTCTGTATGAAGTTTTTAAATTAAAAAGTAAACAATTATTTTATTATAGCATATAATTCTAGAATGCTCCCTTAATGCTCACTTTTAGAATGCTCATCATTAAATAATTTTCCAGTGCTAGAATAATTAGAGAAAGATATTCAAAAACTGATTTCTGAAAGCAGTGTAGTGTATGTTTTGTATATGCAAGATTTTACTTATTAAAAGTCTTGTGTATATCCTCTGTGAGAACTTAATTCAATTTTTAGAAAATTTAATCATTCTTAAATAATTAAAAGCCTACTTATTGGAAGGAAATATTGTAATCAAAGTTTTGTTTATAAATTTTAAGAGTTGTTTGATATTTTAAAATTTTGATTAGAAATTGAAATATGAATCATTGATTAAAATATTAATATATATGCTTACGCCTATAAGAAATAGTGATATATTTTTATAAACTTCTAATGAGCATGATTCAAAATGTGTGTTTTTTTCCCTTTATTTAGGTCCCAGCCCTATGTATGCAAAGAAGAAATCATTTACTGATATATGAAATTTTGCTGCCCAAATGTGAGCGCCTGAAATTTTAAATAATGTGTGATATATATTATACAGTCATTTGAAATTTATTTCAAATTGCTGAATTCTGTATGAAGTTTTTAAATTAAAAAGTAAAAAATTATTTTATTATAGCATATAATTCTAGAATGCTCACTTAATGCTCACTTTTAGAATGCTCATCATTAAATAATTTTCCAGTGCTAGAATAATTAGAGAAAGTTATTCAAAAACTGATTTCTGAAAGCAGTGTAGTGTATGTTTTGTATATGCAAGATTTTACTTATTAAAAGTCTTGTGTATATCCTCTGTGAGAACTTAATTCAATTTTTAGAAAATTTAATCATTCTTAAATAATTAAAAGCCTACTTATTGGAAGGAAATATTCTAATCAAAGTTTTGTTCATAAATTTTAAGAGTTGTTTTGATATTTTAAAAGTTTTGATTAGAAATTGAAATATGAATCATTGATTAAAATATTAATATATATGCTTACGCCTATAAGAAATAGTGATATATTTTTATAAACTTCTAATGAGCATGATTCAAAATGTGTGTTTTTTTCCCTTTATTTAGGTCCCAGCCCTATGTATGCAAAGAAGAAATCATTTACTGATATATGAAATTTTGCTGCCCAAATGTGAGCGCCTGAAATTTTAAATAATGTATCAATTTAAATAATGTGTGATATATATTATACAGTCATTTGAAATTTATTTCAAATTGCTGAATTCTGTGTGAAGTTTTTAAATTAAAAAGTAAACAATTATTTTATTATAGCATATAATTCTAGAATGCTCCCTTAATGCTCACTTTTAGAATGCTCATCATTAAATTATTTTCCAGTGCTAGAATAATTAGAGAAAGATATTCAAAAACTGATTTCTGAAAGCAGTGTAGTGTATGTTTTGTATATGCAAGATTTTACTTATTAAAAGTCTTGTGTATATCCTCGGTGAGAACTTAATTCAATTTTTAGAAAATTTAATCATTCTTAAATAATTAAAAGCCTACTTATTGGAAGGAAATATTGTAATCAAAGTTTTGTTTATAAATTTTAAGAGTTGTTTGATATTTTAAAATTTTGATTAGAAATTGAAATATGAATCATTGATTAAAATATTAATATATATGCTTACGCCTATAAGAAATAGTGATATATTTTTATAAACTTCTAATGAGCATGATTCAAAATGTGTGTTTTTTTCCCTTTATTTAGGTCCCAGCCCTATGTATGCAAAGAAGAAATCATTTACTGATATATGAAATTTTGCTGCCCAAATGTGAGCGCCAGAAATTTTAAATAATGTATCAATTTAAATAATGTGTGATATATATTATACAGTCATTTGAAATTTATTTCAAATTGCTGAAATCTGTATGAAGTTTTTAAATTAAAAAGTAAACAATTATTTTATTATAGCATATAATTCTAGAATGCTCCCTTAATGCTCACTTTTAGAATGCTCATCATTAAATAATTTTCCAGTGCTAGAATAATTAGAGAAAATTATTCAAAAACTGATTTCTGAAAGCAGTGTAGTGTATGTTTTGTATATGCAAGATTTTACTTATTAAAAGTCTTGCGTATATCCTCTGTGAGAACTTAATTCAATTTTTAGAAAATTTAATCATTCTTAAATAATTAAAAGCCTACTTATTGGAAGGAAATATTGTAATCAAAGTTTTGTTCATAAATTTTAAGAGTTGTTTTGATATTTTAAAAGTTTTGTTTAGAAATTGAAATATGAATCATTGATTAAAATATTAATATATATGCTTACGCCTATAAGAAATAGTGATATATTTTTATAAACTTCTAATGAGCATGATTCAAAATGTGTGTTTTTTTCCCTTTATTTAGGTCCCAGCCCTATGTATGCAAAGAAGAAATCATTTACTGATATATGAAATTTTGCTGCCCAAATGTGAGCGCCTGAAATTTTAAATAGTGTATCAATTTAAATAATGTGTGATATATATTATACAGTCATTTGAAATTTATTTCAAATTGCTGAATTCTGTATGAAGTTTTTTAAATTAAAAAGTAAACAATTATTTAATTATAGCATATAATTCTAGAATGCTCACTTAAGAATGCTCACTTAATGCTCACTTTTAGAATGCTCATCATTAAATAATTTTCCAGTGCTAGAATAATTAGAGAAAGTTATTCAAAAACTGATTTCTGAAAGCAGTGTAGTGTATGTTTTGTATATGCAAGATTTTACTTATTAAAAGTCTTGTGTATTTCCTCTGTGAGAACTTAATTCAATTTTTAGAAAATTTAATCATTCTTAAATAATTAAAAGCCTACTTATTGGAAGGAAATATTGTAATCAAAGTTTTGTTCATAAATTTGAAGAGTTGTTTTGATATTTTAAAAGTTTTGATTAGAAATTGAAATATGAATCATTGATTAAAATATTAATATATATGCTTACGCCTATAAGAAATAGTGATATATTTTTATAAACTTCTAATGAGCATGATTCAAAATGTGTGTTTTTTTCCCTTTATTTAGGTCCCAGCCCTATGTATGCAAAGAAGAAATCATTTACTGATATATGAAATTTTGCTGCCCAAATGTGAGCGCCTGAAATTTTAAATAATGTATCAATTTAAATAATGTGTGATATATATTATACAGTCATTTGAAATTTATTTCAAATTGCTGAATTCTGTATGAAGTTTTTAAATTAAAAAGTAAACAATTATTTTATTATAGCATATAATTCTAGAATGCTCCCTTAATGCTCACTTTTAGAATGCTCATCATTAAATAATTTTCCAGTGCTAGAATAATTAGAGAAAGATATTCAAAAACTGATTTCTGAAAGCAGTGTAGTGTATGTTTTGTATATGCAAGATTTTACTTATTAAAAGTCTTGTGTATATCCTCTGTGAGAACTTAATTCAATTTTTAGAAAATTTAATCATTCTTAAATAATTAAAAGCCTACTTATTGGAAGGAAATATTGTAATCAAAGTTTTGTTTATAAATTTTAAGAGTTGTTTGATATTTTAAAATTTTGATTAGAAATTGAAATATGAATCATTGATTAAAATATTAATATATATGCTTACGCCTATAAGAAATAGTGATATATTTTTATAAACTTCTAATGAGCATGATTCAAAATGTGTGTTTTTTTCCCTTTATTTAGGTCCCAGCCCTATGTATGCAAAGAAGAAATCATTTACTGATATATGAAATTTTGCTGCCCAAATGTGAGCGCCTGAAATTTTAAATAATGTGTGATATATATTATACAGTCATTTGAAATTTATTTCAAATTGCTAAATTCTGTATGAAGTTTTTAAATTAAAAAGTAAACAATTATTTTATTATAGCATATAATTCTAGAATGCTCACTTAATGCTCACTTTTAGAATGCTCATCATTAAATAATTTTCCAGTGCTAGAATAATTAGAGAAAGTTATTCAAAAACTGATTTCTGAAAGCAGTGTAGTGTATGTTTTGTATATGCAAGATTTTACTTATTAAAAGTCTTGTGTATATCCTCTGTGAGAACTTAATTCAATTTTTAGAAAATTTAATCATTCTTAAATAATTAAAAGCCTACTTATTGGAAGGAAATATTGTAATCAAAGTTTTGTTCATAAATTTTAAGAGTTGTTTTGATATTTTAAAAGTTTTGATTAGAAATTGAAATATGAATCATTGATTAAAATATTAATATATATGCTTACGCCTATAAGAAATAGTGATATATTTTTATAAACTTCTAATGAGCATGATTCAAAATGTGTGTTTTTTCCCTTTATTTAGGTCCCAGCCCTATGTATGCAAAGAAGAAATCATTTACTGATATATGAAATTTTGCTGCCCAAATGTGAGCGCCTGAAATTTTAAATAATGTATCAATTTAAATAATGTGTGATATATATTATACAGTCATTTGAAATTTATTTCAAATTGCTGAATTCTGTGTGAAGTTTTTAAATTAAAAAGTAAACAATTATTTTATTATAGCATATAATTCTAGAATGCTCCCTTAATGCTCACTTTTAGAATGCTCATCATTAAATTATTTTCCAGTGCTAGAATAATTAGAGAAAGATATTCAAAAACTGATTTCTGAAAGCAGTGTAGTGTATGTTTTGTATATGCAAGATTTTACTTATTAAAAGTCTTGTGTATATCCTCGGTGAGAACTTAATTCAATTTTTAGAAAATTTAATCATTCTTAAATAATTAAAAGCCTACTTATTGGAAGGAAATATTGTAATCAAAGTTTTGTTTATAAATTTTAAGAGTTGTTTTGATATTTTAAAAGTTTTGATTAGAAATTGAAATATGAATCATTGATTAAAATATTAATATATATGCTTACGCCTATAAGAAATAGTGATATATTTTTATAAACTTCTATAGAGCATGATTCAAAATGTGTGTTTTTTTCCCTTTATTTAGGTCCCAGCCCTATGTATGCAAAGAAGAAATCATTTACTGATATATGAAATTTTGCTGCCCAAATGTGAGCGCCTGAAATTTTAAATAATGTATCAATTTAAATAATGTGTGATATATATTATACAGTCATTTGAAATTTATTTCAAATTGCTGAATTCTGTATGAAGTTTTTAAATTAAAAAGTAAACAATTATTTTATTATAGCATATAATTCTAGAATGCTCACTTAATGCTCACTTTTAGAATGCTCATCATTAAATAATTTTCCAGTGCTAGAATAATTAGAGAAAGTTATTCAAAAACTGATTTCTGAAAGCAGTGTAGTAAAAGTCTTGTGTATATCCTCTGTGAGAACTTAATTCAATTTTTAGAAAATTTAATCATTCTTAAATAATTAAAAGCCTACTTATTAGAAGGAAATATTGTAATCAAAGTTTTGTTTATAAATTTTAAGAGTTGTTTGATATTTTAAAATTTTGATTAGAAATTGAAATATGAATCATTGATTAAAATATTAATATATATGCTTATGCCTATAAGAAATAGTGATATATTTTTATAAACTTCTAATGAGCATGATTCAAAATGTGTGTTTTTTCCCTTTATTTAGGTCCCAGCCCTATGTATGCAAAGAAGAAATCATTTACTGATATATGAAATTTTGCTGCCCAAATGTGAGCGCCTGAAATTTTAAATAATGTGTGATATATATTATACAGTCATTTGAAATTTATTTCAAATTGCTAAATTCTGTATGAAGTTTTTAAATTAAAAAGTAAACAATTCTTTTATTATAGCATATAATTCTAGAATGCTCACTTAATGCTCACTTTTAGAATGCTCATCATTAAATAATTTTCCAGTGCTAGAATAATTAGAGAAAGTTATTCAAAAACTGATTTCTGAAAGCAGTGTAGTGTATGTTTTGTATATGCAAGATTTTACTTATTAAAAGTCTTGTGTATATCCTCGGTGAGAACTTAATTCAATTTTTAGAAAATTTAATCATTCTTAAATAATTAAAAGCCTACTTATTGGAAGGAAATATTGTAATCAAAGTTTTGTTCATAAATTTTAAGAGTTGTTTTGATATTTTAAAAGTTTTGATTAGAAATTGAAATATGAATCATTGATTAAAATATTAATATATATGCTTACGCCTATAAGAAATAGTGATATATTTTTATAAACTTCTAATGAGCATGATTCAAAATGTGTGTTTTTTTCCCTTTATTTAGGTCCCAGCCCTATGTATGCAAAGAAGAAATCATTTACTGATATATGAAATTTTGCTGCCCAAATGTAAGCGCCTGAAATTTTAAATAATGTATCAATTTAAATAATGTGTGATATATATTATACAGTCATTTGAAATTTATTTCAAATTGCTGAATTCTGTGTGAAGTTTTTAAATTAAAAAGTAAACAATTATTTTATTACAGCATATAATTCTAGAATGCTCCCTTAATGCTCACTTTTAGAATGCTCATCATTAAATTATTTTCCAGTGCTAGAATAATTAGAGAAAGATATTCAAAAACTGATTTCTGAAAGCAGTGTAGTGTATGTTTTGTATATGCAAGATTTTACTTATTAAAAGTCTTGTGTATATCCTCGGTGAGAACTTAATTCAATTTTTAGAAAATTTAATCATTCTTAAATAATTAAAAGCCTACTTATTGGAAGGAAATATTGTAATCAAAGTTTTGTTCATAAATTTTAAGAGTTGTTTTGATATTTTAAAAGTTTTGATTAGAAATTGAAATATGAATCATTGATTAAAATATTAATATATATGCTTACGCCTATAAGAAATAGTGATATATTTTTATAAACTTCTAATGAGCATGATTCAAAATGTGTGTTTTTTTCCCTTTATTTAGGTCCCAGCCCTATGTATGCAAAGAAGAAATCATTTACTGATATATGAAATTTTGCTGCCCAAATGTGAGCGCCTGAAATTTTAAATAATGTATCAATTTAAATAATGTGTGATATATATTATACAGTCATTTGAAATTTATTTCAAATTGCTGAATTCTGTATGAAGTTTTTAAATTAAAAAGTAAACAATTATTTTATTATAGCATATAATTCTAGAATGCTCCCTTAATGCTCACTTTTAGAATGCTCATCATTAAATAATTTTCCAGTGCTAGAATAATTAGAGAAAGATATTCAAAAACTGATTTCTGAAAGCAGTGTAGTGTATGTTTTGTATATGCAAGATTTTACTTATTAAAAGTCTTGTGTATATCCTCTGTGAGAACTTAATTCAATTTTTAGAAAATTTAATCATTCTTAAATAATTAAAAGCCTACTTATTGGAAGGAAATATTGTAATCAAAGTTTTGTTTATAAATTTTAAGAGTTGTTTGATATTTTAAAATTTTGATTAGAAATTGAAATATGAATCATTGATTAAAATATTAATATATATGCTTACGCCTATAAGAAATAGTGATATATTTTTATAAACTTCTAATGAGCATGATTCAAAATGTGTGTTTTTTTCCCTTTATTTAGGTCCCAGCCCTATGTATGCAAAGAAGAAAACATTTACTGATATATGAAATTTTGCTGCCCAAATGTGAGCGCCTGAAATTTTAAATAATGTGTGATATATATTATACAGTCATTTGAAATTTATTTCAAATTGCTAAATTCTGTATGAAGTTTTTAAATTAAAAAGTAAACAATTATTTTATTATAGCATATAATTCTAGAATGCTCACTTAATGCTCACTTTTAGAATGCTCATCATTAAATAATTTTCCAGTGCTAGAATAATTAGAGAAAGTTATTCAAAAACTGATTTCTGAAAGCAGTGTAGTGTATGTTTTGTATATGCAAGATTTTACTTATTAAAAGTCTTGTGTATATCCTCTGTGAGAACTTAATTCAATTTTTAGAAAATTTAATCATTCTTAAATAATTAAAAGCCTACTTATTGGAAGGAAATATTGTAATCAAAGTTTTGTTTATAAATTTTAAGAGTTGTTTGATATTTTAAAAGTTTTGATTAGAAATTGAAATATGAATCATTGATTAAAATATTAATATATATGCTTACGCCTATAAGAAATAGTGATATATTTTTATAAACTTCTAATGAGCATGATTCAAAATGTGTGTTTTTTTCCCTTTATTTAGGTCCCAGCCCTATGTATGCAAAGAAGAAATCATTTACTGATATATGAAATTTTGCTGCCCAAATGTGAGCGCCTGAAATTTTAAATAATGTATCAATTTAAATAATGTGTGATATATATTATACAGTCATTTGAAATTTATTTCAAATTGCTGAATTCTGTATGAAGTTTTTAAATTAAAAAGTAAACAATTATTTTATTATAGCATATAATTCTAGAATGCTCCCTTAATGCTCACTTTTAGAATGCTCATCATTAAATAAGTTTCCAGTGCTAGAATAATTAGAGAAAGATATTCAAAAACTGATTTCTGAAAGCAGTGTAGTGTATGTTTTGTATATGCAAGATTTTACTTATTAAAAGTCTTGTGTATATCCTCTGTGAGAACTTAATTCAATTTTTAGAAAATTTAATCATTCTTAAATAATTAAAAGCCTACTTATTAGAAGGAAATATTGTAATCAAAGTTTTGTTTATAAATTTTAAGAGTTGTTTGATATTTTAAAATTTTGATTAGAAATTGAAATATGAATCATTGATTAAAATATTAATATATATGCTTACGCCTATAAGAAATAGTGATATATTTTTATAAACTTCTAATGAGCATGATTCAAAATGTGTGTTTTTTTCCCTTTATTTAGGTCCCAGCCCTATGTATGCAAAGAAGAAATCATTTACTGATATATGAAATTTTGCTGCCCAAATGTGAGCGCCTGAAATTTTAAATAATGTGTGATATATATTATACAGTCATTTGAAATTTATTTCAAATTGCTAAATTCTGTATGAAGTTTTTAAATTAAAAAGTAAACAATTCTTTTATTATAGCATATAATTCTAGAATGCTCACTTAATGCTCACTTTTAGAATGCTCATCATTAAATAATTTTCCAGTGCTAGAATAATTAGAGAAAGTTATTCAAAAACTGATTTCTGAAAGCAGTGTAGTGTATGTTTTGTATATGCAAGATTTTACTTATTAAAAGTCTTGTGTATATCCTCTGTGAGAACTTAATTCAATTTTTAGAAAATTTAATCATTCTTAAATAATTAAAAGCCTACTTATTGGAAGGAAATATTGTAATCAAAGTTTTGTTCATAAATTTTAAGAGTTGTTTTGATATTTTAAAAGTTTTGATTAGAAATTGAAATATGAATCATTGATTAAAATATTAATATATATGCTTACGCCTATAAGAAATAGTGATATATTTTTATAAACTTCTAATGAGCATGATTCAAAATGTGTGTTTTTTTCCCTTTATTTAGGTCCCAGCCCTATGTATGCAAAGAAGAAATCATTTACTGATATATGAAATTTTGCTGCCCAAATGTGAGCGCCTGAAATTTTAAATAATGTATCAATTTAAATAATGTGTGATATATATTATACAGTCATTTGAAATTTATTTCAAATTGCTGAATTCTGTGTGAAGTTTTTAAATTAAAAAGTAAACAATTATTTTATTACAGCATATAATTCTAGAATGCTCCCTTAATGCTCACTTTTAGAATGCTCATCATTAAATTATTTTCCAGTGCTAGAATAATTAGAGAAAGATATTCAAAAACTGATTTCTGAAAGCAGTGTAGTGTATGTTTTGTATATGCAAGATTTTACTTATTAAAAGTCTTGTGTATATCCTCGGTGAGAACTTAATTCAATTTTTAGAAAATTTAATCATTCTTAAATAATTAAAAGCCTACTTATTGGAAGGAAATATTGTAATCAAAGTTTTGTTCATAAATTTTAAGAGTTGTTTTGATATTTTAAAAGTTTTGATTAGAAATTGAAATATGAATCATTGATTAAAATATTAATATATATGCTTACGCCTATAAGAAATAGTGATATATTTTTATAAACTTCTAATGAGCATGATTCAAAATGTGTGTTTTTTTCCCTTTATTTAGGTCCCAGCCCTATGTATGCAAAGAAGAAATCATTTACTGATATATGAAATTTTGCTGCCCAAATGTGAGCGCCTGAAATTTTAAATAATGTATCAATTTAAATAATGTGTGATATATATTATACAGTCATTTGAAATTTATTTCAAATTGCTGAATTCTGTATGAAGTTTTTAAATTAAAAAGTAAACAATTATTTTATTATAGCATATAATTCTAGAATGCTCCCTTAATGCTCACTTTTAGAATGCTCATCATTAAATAATTTTCCAGTGCTAGAATAATTAGAGAAAGATATTCAAAAACTGATTTCTGAAAGCAGTGTAGTGTATGTTTTGTATATGCAAGATTTTACTTATTAAAAGTCTTGTGTATATCCTCTGTGAGAACTTAATTCAATTTTTAGAAAATTTAATCATTCTTAAATAATTAAAAGCCTACTTATTGGAAGGAAATATTGTAATCAAAGTTTTGTTTATAAATTTTAAGAGTTGTTTGATATTTTAAAATTTTGATTAGAAATTGAAATATGAATCATTGATTAAAATATTAATATATATGCTTACGCCTATAAGAAATAGTGATATATTTTTATAAACTTCTAATGAGCATGATTCAAAATGTGTGTTTTTTTCCCTTTATTTAGGTCCCAGCCCTATGTATGCAAAGAAGAAAACATTTACTGATATATGAAATTTTGCTGCCCAAATGTGAGCGCCTGAAATTTTAAATAATGTGTGATATATATTATACAGTCATTTGAAATTTATTTCAAATTGCTAAATTCTGTATGAAGTTTTTAAATTAAAAAGTAAACAATTATTTTATTATAGCATATAATTCTAGAATGCTCACTTAATGCTCACTTTTAGAATGCTCATCATTAAATAATTTTCCAGTGCTAGAATAATTAGAGAAAGTTATTCAAAAACTGATTTCTGAAAGCAGTGTAGTGTATGTTTTGTATATGCAAGATTTTACTTATTAAAAGTCTTGTGTATATCCTCTGTGAGAACTTAATTCAATTTTTAGAAAATTTAATCATTCTTAAATAATTAAAAGCCTACTTATTGGAAGGAAATATTGTAATCAAAGTTTTGTTTATAAATTTTAAGAGTTGTTTGATATTTTAAAAGTTTTGATTAGAAATTGAAATATGAATCATTGATTAAAATATTAATATATATGCTTACGCCTATAAGAAATAGTGATATATTTTTATAAACTTCTAATGAGCATGATTCAAAATGTGTGTTTTTTTCCCTTTATTTAGGTCCCAGCCCTATGTATGCAAAGAAGAAATCATTTACTGATATATGAAATTTTGCTGCCCAAATGTGAGCGCCTGAAATTTTAAATAATGTATCAATTTAAATAATGTGTGATATATATTATACAGTCATTTGAAATTTATTTCAAATTGCTGAATTCTGTATGAAGTTTTTAAATTAAAAAGTAAACAATTATTTTATTATAGCATATAATTCTAGAATGCTCCCTTAATGCTCACTTTTAGAATGCTCATCATTAAATAAGTTTCCAGTGCTAGAATAATTAGAGAAAGATATTCAAAAACTGATTTCTGAAAGCAGTGTAGTGTATGTTTTGTATATGCAAGATTTTACTTATTAAAAGTCTTGTGTATATCCTCTGTGAGAACTTAATTCAATTTTTAGAAAATTTAATCATTCTTAAATAATTAAAAGCCTACTTATTAGAAGGAAATATTGTAATCAAAGTTTTGTTTATAAATTTTAAGAGTTGTTTTGATATTTTAAAATTTTGATTAGAAATTGAAATATGAATCATTGATTAAAATATTAATATATATGCTTACGCCTATAAGAAATAGTGATATATTTTTATAAACTTCTAATGAGCATGATTCAAAATGTGTGTTTTTTTCCCTTTATTTAGGTCCCAGCCCTATGTATGCAAAGAAGAAATCATTTACTGATATATGAAATTTTGCTGCCCAAATGTGAGCGCCTGAAATTTTAAATAATGTGTGATATATATTATACAGTCATTTGAAATTTATTTCAAATTGCTAAATTCTGTATGAAGTTTTTAAATTAAAAAGTAAACAATTCTTTTATTATAGCATATAATTCTAGAATGCTCACTTAATGCTCACTTTTAGAATGCTCATCATTAAATAATTTTCCAGTGCTAGAATAATTAGAGAAAGTTATTCAAAAACTGATTTCTGAAAGCAGTGTAGTGTATGTTTTGTATATGCAAGATTTTACTTATTAAAAGTCTTGTGTATATCCTCTGTGAGAACTTAATTCAATTTTTAGAAAATTTAATCATTCTTAAATAATTAAAAGCCTACTTATTGGAAGGAAATATTGTAATCAAAGTTTTGTTCATAAATTTTAAGAGTTGTTTTGATATTTTAAAAGTTTTGATTAGAAATTGAAATATGAATCATTGATTAAAATATTAATATATATGCTTACGCCTATAAGAAATAGTGATATATTTTTATAAACTTCTAATGAGCATGATTCAAAATGTGTGTTTTTTTCCCTTTATTTAGGTCCCAGCCCTATGTATGCAAAGAAGAAATCATTTACTGATATATGAAATTTTGCTGCCCAAATGTGAGCGCCTGAAATTTTAAATAATGTATCAATTTAAATAATGTGTGATATATATTATACAGTCATTTGAAATTTATTTCAAATTGCTGAATTCTGTGTGAAGTTTTTAAATTAAAAAGTAAACAATTATTTTATTACAGCATATAATTCTAGAATGCTCCCTTAATGCTCACTTTTAGAATGCTCATCATTAAATTATTTTCCAGTGCTAGAATAATTAGAGAAAGATATTCAAAAACTGATTTCTGAAAGCAGTGTAGTGTATGTTTTGTATATGCAAGATTTTACTTATTAAAAGTCTTGTGTATATCCTCGGTGAGAACTTAATTCAATTTTTAGAAAATTTAATCATTCTTAAATAATTAAAAGCCTACTTATTGGAAGGAAATATTGTAATCAAAGTTTTGTTCATAAATTTTAAGAGTTGTTTTGATATTTTAAAAGTTTTGATTAGAAATTGAAATATGAATCATTGATTAAAATATTAATATATATGCTTACGCCTATAAGAAATAGTGATATATTTTTATAAACTTCTAATGAGCATGATTCAAAATGTGTGTTTTTTTCCCTTTATTTAGGTCCCAGCCCTATGTATGCAAAGAAGAAATCATTTACTGATATATGAAATTTTGCTGCCCAAATGTGAGCGCCTGAAATTTTAAATAATGTATCAATTTAAATAATGTGTGATATATATTATACAGTCATTTGAAATTTATTTCAAATTGCTGAATTCTGTATGAAGTTTTTAAATTAAAAAGTAAACAATTATTTTATTATAGCATATAATTCTAGAATGCTCCCTTAATGCTCACTTTTAGAATGCTCATCATTAAATAATTTTCCAGTGCTAGAATAATTAGAGAAAGATATTCAAAAACTGATTTCTGAAAGCAGTGTAGTGTATGTTTTGTATATGCAAGATTTTACTTATTAAAAGTCTTGTGTATATCCTCTGTGAGAACTTAATTCAATTTTTAGAAAATTTAATCATTCTTAAATAATTAAAAGCCTACTTATTGGAAGGAAATATTGTAATCAAAGTTTTGTTTATAAATTTTAAGAGTTGTTTGATATTTTAAAATTTTGATTAGAAATTGAAATATGAATCATTGATTAAAATATTAATATATATGCTTACGCCTATAAGAAATAGTGATATATTTTTATAAACTTCTAATGAGCATGATTCAAAATGTGTGTTTTTTCCCTTTATTTAGGTCCCAGCCCTATGTATGCAAAGAAGAAAACATTTACTGATATATGAAATTTTGCTGCCCAAATGTGAGCGCCTGAAATTTTAAATAATGTGTGATATATATTATACAGTCATTTGAAATTTATTTCAAATTGCTAAATTCTGAATGAAGTTTTTAAATTAAAAAGTAAACAATTATTTTATTATAGCATATAATTCTAGAATGCTCACTTAATGCTCACTTTTAGAATGCTCATCATTAAATAATTTTCCAGTGCTAGAATAATTAGAGAAAGTTATTCAAAAACTGATTTCTGAAAGCAGTGTAGTGTATGTTTTGTATATGCAAGATTTTACTTATTAAAAGTCTTGTGTATATCCTCTGTGAGAACTTAATTCAATTTTTAGAAAATTTAATCATTCTTAAATAATTAAAAGCCTACTTATTGGAAGGAAATATTGTAATCAAAGTTTTGTTTATAAATTTTAAGAGTTGTTTGATATTTTAAAAGTTTTGATTAGAAATTGAAATATGAATCATTGATTAAAATATTAATATATATGCTTACGCCTATAAGAAATAGTGATATATTTTTATAAACTTCTAATGAGCATGATTCAAAATGTGTGTTTTTTTCCCTTTATTTAGGTCCCAGCCCTATGTATGCAAAGAAGAAATCATTTACTGATATATGAAATTTTGCTGCCCAAATGTGAGCGCCTGAAATTTTAAATAATGTATCAATTTAAATAATGTGTGATATATATTATACAGTCATTTGAAATTTATTTCAAATTGCTGAATTCTGTATGAAGTTTTTAAATTAAAAAGTAAACAATTATTTTATTATAGCATATAATTCTAGAATGCTCCCTTAATGCTCACTTTTAGAATGCTCATCATTAAATAAGTTTCCAGTGCTAGAATAATTAGAGAAAGATATTCAAAAACTGATTTCTGAAAGCAGTGTAGTGTATGTTTTGTATATGCAAGATTTTACTTATTAAAAGTCTTGTGTATATCCTCTGTGAGAACTTAATTCAATTTTTAGAAAATTTAATCATTCTTAAATAATTAAAAGCCTACTTATTGGAAGGAAATATTGTAATCAAAGTTTTGTTTATAAATTTTAAGAGTTGTTTGATATTTTAAAATTTTGATTAGAAATTGAAATATGAATCATTGATTAAAATATTAATATATATGCTTACGCCTATAAGAAATAGTGATATATTTTTATAAACTTCTAATGAGCATGATTCAAAATGTGTGTTTTTTTCCCTTTATTTAGGTCCCAGCCCTATGTATGCAAAGAAGAAATTATTTACTGATATATGAAATTTTGCTGCCCAAATGTGAGCGCCTGAAATTTTAAATAATGTGTGATATATATTATACAGTCATTTGAAATTTATTTCAAATTGCTAAATTCTGTATGAAGTTTTTAAATTAAAAAGTAAACAATTATTTTATTATAGCATATAATTCTAGAATGCTCACTTAATGCTCACTTTTAGAATGCTCATCATTAAATAATTTTCCAGTGCTAGAATAATTAGAGAAAGTTATTCAAAAACTGATTTCTGAAAGCAGTGTAGTGTATGTTTTGTATATGCAAGATTTTACTTATTAAAAGTCTTGTGTATATCCTCTGTGAGAACTTAATTCAATTTTTAGAAAATTTAATCATTCTTAAATAATTAAAAGCCTACTTATTGGAAGGAAATATTGTAATCAAAGTTTTGTTTATAAATTTTAAGAGTTGTTTGATATTTTAAAATTTTGATTAGAAATTGAAATATGAATCATTGATTAAAATATTAATATATATGCTTACGCCTATAAGAAATAGTGATATATTTTTATAAACTTCTAATGAGCATGATTCAAAATGTGTGTTTTTTTCCCTTTATTTAGGTCCCAGCCCTATGTATGCAAAGAAGAAAACATTTACTGATATATGAAATTTTGCTGCCCAAATGTGAGCGCCTGAAATTTTAAATAATGTGTGATATATATTATACAGTCATTTGAAATTTATTTCAAATTGCTAAATTCTGTATGAAGTTTTTAAATTAAAAAGTAAACAATTATTTTATTATAGCATATAATTCTAGAATGCTCACTTAATGCTCACTTTTAGAATGCTCATCATTAAATAATTTTCCAGTGCTAGAATAATTAGAGAAAGTTATTCAAAAACTGATTTCTGAAAGCAGTGTAGTGTATGTTTTGTATATGCAAGATTTTACTTATTAAAAGTCTTGTGTATATCCTCTGTGAGAACTTAATTCAATTTTTAGAAAATTTAATCATTCTTAAATAATTAAAAGCCTACTTATTGGAAGGAAATATTGTAATCAAAGTTTTGTTCATAAATTTTAAGAGTTGTTTTGATATTTTAAAAGTTTTGATTAGAAATTGAAATATGAATCATTGATTAAAATATTAATATATATGCTTACGCCTATAAGAAATAGTGATATATTTTTATAAACTTCTAATGAGCATGATTCAAAATGTGTGTTTTTTTCCCTTTATTTAGGTCCCAGCCCTATGTATGCAAAGAAGAAATCATTTACTGATATATGAAATTTTGCTGCCCAAATGTGAGCGCCTGAAATTTTAAATAATGTATCAATTTAAATAATGTGTGATATATATTATACAGTCATTTGAAATTTATTTCAAATTGCTGAATTCTGTGTGAAGTTTTTAAATTAAAAAGTAAACAATTATTTTATTACAGCATATAATTCTAGAATGCTCCCTTAATGCTCACTTTTAGAATGCTCATCATTAAATTATTTTCCAGTGCTAGAATAATTAGAGAAAGATATTCAAAAACTGATTTCTGAAAGCAGTGTAGTGTATGTTTTGTATATGCAAGATTTTACTTATTAAAAGTCTTGTGTATATCCTCGGTGAGAACTTAATTCAATTTTTAGAAAATTTAATCATTCTTAAATAATTAAAAGCCTACTTATTGGAAGGAAATATTGTAATCAAAGTTTTGTTCATAAATTTTAAGAGTTGTTTTGATATTTTAAAAGTTTTGATTAGAAATTGAAATATGAATCATTGATTAAAATATTAATATATATGCTTACGCCTATAAGAAATAGTGATATATTTTTATAAACTTCTAATGAGCATGATTCAAAATGTGTGTTTTTTTCCCTTTATTTAGGTCCCAGCCCTATGTATGCAAAGAAGAAATCATTTACTGATATATGAAATTTTGCTGCCCAAATGTGAGCGCCTGAAATTTTAAATAATGTATCAATTTAAATAATGTGTGATATATATTATACAGTCATTTGAAATTTATTTCAAATTGCTGAATTCTGTATGAAGTTTTTAAATTAAAAAGTAAACAATTATTTTATTATAGCATATAATTCTAGAATGCTCCCTTAATGCTCACTTTTAGAATGCTCATCATTAAATAATTTTCCAGTGCTAGAATAATTAGAGAAAGTTATTCAAAAACTGATTTCTGAAAGCAGTGTAGTGTATGTTTTGTATATGCAAGATTTTACTTATTAAAAGTCTTGTGTATATCCTCTGTGAGAACTTAATTCAATTTTTAGAAAATTTAATCATTCTTAAATAATTAAAAGCCTACTTATTGGAAGGAAATATTGTAATCAAAGTTTTGTTTATAAATTTTAAGAGTTGTTTGATATTTTAAAATTTTGATTAGAAATTGAAATATGAATCATTGATTAAAATATTAATATATATGCTTACGCCTATAAGAAATAGTGATATATTTTTATAAACTTCTAATGAGCATGATTCAAAATGTGTGTTTTTTCCCTTTATTTAGGTCCCAGCCCTATGTATGCAAAGAAGAAAACATTTACTGATATATGAAATTTTGCTGCCCAAATGTGAGCGCCTGAAATTTTAAATAATGTGTGATATATATTATACAGTCATTTGAAATTTATTTCAAATTGCTAAATTCTGAATGAAGTTTTTAAATTAAAAAGTAAACAATTATTTTATTATAGCATATAATTCTAGAATGCTCACTTAATGCTCACTTTTAGAATGCTCATCATTAAATAATTTTCCAGTGCTAGAATAATTAGAGAAAGTTATTCAAAAACTGATTTCTGAAAGCAGTGTAGTGTATGTTTTGTATATGCAAGATTTTACTTATTAAAAGTCTTGTGTATATCCTCTGTGAGAACTTAATTCAATTTTTAGAAAATTTAATCATTCTTAAATAATTAAAAGCCTACTTATTGGAAGGAAATATTGTAATCAAAGTTTTGTTTATAAATTTTAAGAGTTGTTTGATATTTTAAAAGTTTTGATTAGAAATTGAAATATGAATCATTGATTAAAATATTAATATATATGCTTACGCCTATAAGAAATAGTGATATATTTTTATAAACTTCTAATGAGCATGATTCAAAATGTGTGTTTTTTTCCCTTTATTTAGGTCCCAGCCCTATGTATGCAAAGAAGAAATTATTTACTGATATATGAAATTTTGCTGCCCAAATGTGAGCGCCTGAAATTTTAAATAATGTGTGATATATATTATACAGTCATTTGAAATTTATTTCAAATTGCTAAATTCTGTATGAAGTTTTTAAATTAAAAAGTAAACAATTATTTTATTATAGCATATAATTCTAGAATGCTCACTTAATGCTCACTTTTAGAATGCTCATCATTAAATAATTTTCCAGTGCTAGAATAATTAGAGAAAGTTATTCAAAAACTGATTTCTGAAAGCAGTGTAGTGTATGTTTTGTATATGCAAGATTTTACTTATTAAAAGTCTTGTGTATATCCTCTGTGAGAACTTAATTCAATTTTTAGAAAATTTAATCATTCTTAAATAATTAAAAGCCTACTTATTGGAAGGAAATATTGTAATCAAAGTTTTGTTTATAAATTTTAAGAGTTGTTTGATATTTTAAAATTTTGATTAGAAATTGAAATATGAATCATTGATTAAAATATTAATATATATGCTTACGCCTATAAGAAATAGTGATATATTTTTATAAACTTCTAATGAGCATGATTCAAAATGTGTGTTTTTTTCCCTTTATTTAGGTCCCAGCCCTATGTATGCAAAGAAGAAATCATTTACTGATATATGAAATTTTGCTGCCCAAATGTGAGCGCCTGAAATTTTAAATAATGTATCAATTTAAATAATGTGTGATATATATTATACAGTCATTTGAAATTTATTTCAAATTGCTGAATTCTGTGTGAAGTTTTTAAATTAAAAAGTAAACAATTATTTTATTACAGCATATAATTCTAGAATGCTCCCTTAATGCTCACTTTTAGAATGCTCATCATTAAATTATTTTCCAGTGCTAGAATAATTAGAGAAAGATATTCAAAAACTGATTTCTGAAAGCAGTGTAGTGTATGTTTTGTATATGCAAGATTTTACTTATTAAAAGTCTTGTGTATATCCTCGGTGAGAACTTAATTCAATTTTTAGAAAATTTAATCATTCTTAAATAATTAAAAGCCTACTTATTGGAAGGAAATATTGTAATCAAAGTTTTGTTCATAAATTTTAAGAGTTGTTTTGATATTTTAAAAGTTTTGATTAGAAATTGAAATATGAATCATTGATTAAAATATTAATATATATGCTTACGCCTATAAGAAATAGTGATATATTTTTATAAACTTCTAATGAGCATGATTCAAAATGTGTGTTTTTTTCCCTTTATTTAGGTCCCAGCCCTATGTATGCAAAGAAGAAATCATTTACTGATATATGAAATTTTGCTGCCCAAATGTGAGCGCCTGAAATTTTAAATAATGTATCAATTTAAATAATGTGTGATATATATTATACAGTCATTTGAAATTTATTTCAAATTGCTGAATTCTGTATGAAGTTTTTAAATTAAAAAGTAAACAATTATTTTATTATAGCATATAATTCTAGAATGCTCCCTTAATGCTCACTTTTAGAATGCTCATCATTAAATAATTTTCCAGTGCTAGAATAATTAGAGAAAGATATTCAAAAACTGATTTCTGAAAGCAGTGTAGTGTATGTTTTGTATATGCAAGATTTTACTTATTAAAAGTCTTGTGTATATCCTCTGTGAGAACTTAATTCAATTTTTAGAAAATTTAATCATTCTTAAATAATTAAAAGCCTACTTATTGGAAGGAAATATTGTAATCAAAGTTTTGTTTATAAATTTTAAGAGTTGTTTGATATTTTAAAATTTTGATTAGAAATTGAAATATGAATCATTGATTAAAATATTAATATATATGCTTACGCCTATAAGAAATAGTGATATATTTTTATAAACTTCTAATGAGCATGATTCAAAATGTGTGTTTTTTCCCTTTATTTAGGTCCCAGCCCTATGTATGCAAAGAAGAAAACATTTACTGATATATGAAATTTTGCTGCCCAAATGTGAGCGCCTGAAATTTTAAATAATGTGTGATATATATTATACAGTCATTTGAAATTTATTTCAAATTGCTAAATTCTGAATGAAGTTTTTAAATTAAAAAGTAAACAATTATTTTATTATAGCATATAATTCTAGAATGCTCACTTAATGCTCACTTTTAGAATGCTCATCATTAAATAATTTTCCAGTGCTAGAATAATTAGAGAAAGTTATTCAAAAACTGATTTCTGAAAGCAGTGTAGTGTATGTTTTGTATATGCAAGATTTTACTTATTAAAAGTCTTGTGTATATCCTCTGTGAGAACTTAATTCAATTTTTAGAAAATTTAATCATTCTTAAATAATTAAAAGCCTACTTATTGGAAGGAAATATTGTAATCAAAGTTTTGTTTATAAATTTTAAGAGTTGTTTGATATTTTAAAAGTTTTGATTAGAAATTGAAATATGAATCATTGATTAAAATATTAATATATATGCTTACGCCTATAAGAAATAGTGATATATTTTTATAAACTTCTAATGAGCATGATTCAAAATGTGTGTTTTTTTCCCTTTATTTAGGTCCCAGCCCTATGTATGCAAAGAAGAAATCATTTACTGATATATGAAATTTTGCTGCCCAAATGTGAGCGCCTGAAATTTTAAATAATGTATCAATTTAAATAATGTGTGATATATATTATACAGTCATTTGAAATTTATTTCAAATTGCTGAATTCTGTATGAAGTTTTTAAATTAAAAAGTAAACAATTATTTTATTATAGCATATAATTCTAGAATGCTCCCTTAATGCTCACTTTTAGAATGCTCATCATTAAATAAGTTTCCAGTGCTAGAATAATTAGAGAAAGATATTCAAAAACTGATTTCTGAAAGCAGTGTAGTGTATGTTTTGTATATGCAAGATTTTACTTATTAAAAGTCTTGTGTATATCCTCTGTGAGAACTTAATTCAATTTTTAGAAAATTTAATCATTCTTAAATAATTAAAAGCCTACTTATTGGAAGGAAATATTGTAATCAAAGTTTTGTTTATAAATTTTAAGAGTTGTTTGATATTTTAAAATTTTGATTAGAAATTGAAATATGAATCATTGATTAAAATATTAATATATATGCTTACGCCTATAAGAAATAGTGATATATTTTTATAAACTTCTAATGAGCATGATTCAAAATGTGTGTTTTTTTCCCTTTATTTAGGTCCCAGCCCTATGTATGCAAAGAAGAAATTATTTACTGATATATGAAATTTTGCTGCCCAAATGTGAGCGCCTGAAATTTTAAATAATGTGTGATATATATTATACAGTCATTTGAAATTTATTTCAAATTGCTAAATTCTGTATGAAGTTTTTAAATTAAAAAGTAAACAATTATTTTATTATAGCATATAATTCTAGAATGCTCACTTAATGCTCACTTTTAGAATGCTCATCATTAAATAATTTTCCAGTGCTAGAATAATTAGAGAAAGTTATTCAAAAACTGATTTCTGAAAGCAGTGTAGTGTATGTTTTGTATATGCAAGATTTTACTTATTAAAAGTCTTGTGTATATCCTCTGTGAGAACTTAATTCAATTTTTAGAAAATTTAATCATTCTTAAATAATTAAAAGCCTACTTATTGGAAGGAAATATTGTAATCAAAGTTTTGTTCATAAATTTTAAGAGTTGTTTTGATATTTTAAAAGTTTTGATTAGAAATTGAAATATGAATCATTGATTAAAATATTAATATATATGCTTACGCCTATAAGAAATAGTGATATATTTTTATAAACTTCTAATGAGCATGATTCAAAATGTGTGTTTTTTTCCCTTTATTTAGGTCCCAGCCCTATGTATGCAAAGAAGAAATCATTTACTGATATATGAAATTTTGCTGCCCAAATGTGAGCGCCTGAAATTTTAAATAATGTATCAATTTAAATAATGTGTGATATATATTATACAGTCATTTGAAATTTATTTCAAATTGCTGAATTCTGTGTGAAGTTTTTAAATTAAAAAGTAAACAATTATTTTATTATAGCATATAATTCTAGAATGCTCCCTTAATGCTCACTTTTAGAATGCTCATCATTAAATTATTTTCCAGTGCTAGAATAATTAGAGAAAGATATTCAAAAACTGATTTCTGAAAGCAGTGTAGTGTATGTTTTGTATATGCAAGATTTTACTTATTAAAAGTCTTGTGTATATCCTCGGTGAGAACTTAATTCAATTTTTAGAAAATTTAATCATTCTTAAATAATTAAAAGCCTACTTATTGGAAGGAAATATTGTAATCAAAGTTTTGTTTATAAATTTTAAGAGTTGTTTGATATTTTAAAAGTTTTGATTAGAAATTGAAATATGAATCATTGATTAAAATATTAATATATATGCTTACGCCTATAAGAAATAGTGATATATTTTTATAAACTTCTAATGAGCATGATTCAAAATGTGTGTTTTTTTCCCTTTATTTAGGTCCCAGCGCTATGTATGCAAAGAAGAAATCATTTACTGATATATGAAATTTTGCTGCCCAAATGTGAGCGCCAGAAATTTTAAATAATGTGTGATATATATTATACAGTCATTTGAAATTTATTTCAAATTGCTGAATTCTGTATGAAGTTTTTAAATTAAAAAGTAAACAATTATTTTATTATAGCATATAATTCTAGAATGCTCACTTAATGCTCACTTTTAGAATGCTCATCATTAAATAATTTTCCAGTGCTAGAATAATTAGAGAAAGTTATTCAAAAACTGATTTCTGAAAGCAGTGTAGTGTATGTTTTGTATATGCAAGATTTTACTTATTAAAAGTCTTGTGTATATCCTCTGTGAGAACTTAATTCAATTTTTAGAAAATTTAATCATTCTTAAATAATTAAAAGCCTACTTATTGGAAGGAAATATTGTAATCAAAGTTTTGTTTATAAATTTTAAGAGTTGTTTGATATTTTAAAATTTTGATTAGAAATTGAAATATGAATCATTGATTAAAATATTAATATATATGCTTACGCCTATAAGAAATAGTGATATATTTTTATAAACTTCTAATGAGCATGATTCAAAATGTGTGTTTTTTTCCCTTTATTTAGGTCCCAGCCCTATGTATGCAAAGAAGAAATCATTTACTGATATATGAAATTTTGCTGCCCAAATGTGAGCGCCTGAAATTTTAAATAATGTATCAATTTAAATAATGTGTGATATATATTATACAGTCATTTGAAATTTATTTCAAATTGCTGAATTCTGTATGAAGTTTTTAAATTAAAAAGTAAACAATTATTTTATTATAGCATATAATTCTAGAATGCTCACTTAATGCTCACTTTTAGAATGCTCATCATTAAATAATTTTCCAGTGCTAGAATAATTAGAGAAAGTTATTCAAAAACTGATTTCTGAAAGCAGTGTAGTGTATGTTTTGTATATGCAAGATTTTACTTATTAAAAGTCTTGTGTATATCCTCTGTGAGAACTTAATTCAATTTTTAGAAAATTTAATCATTCTTAAATAATTAAAAGCCTACTTATTGGAAGGAAATATTGTAATCAAAGTTTTGTTTATAAATTTTAAGAGTTGTTTTGATATTTTAAAAGTTTTGATTAGAAATTGAAATATGAATCATTGATTAAAATATTAATATATATGCTTATGCCTATAAGAAATAGTGATATATTTTTATAAACTTCTAATGAGCATGATTCAAAATGTGTGTTTTTTCCCTTTATTTAGGTCCCAGCCCTATGTATGCAAAGAAGAAATCATTTACTGATATATGAAATTTTGCTGCCCAAATGTGAGCGCCTGAAATTTTAAATAATGTGTGATATATATTATACAGTCATTTGAAATTTATTTCAAATTGCTGAATTCTGTATGAAATTTTTAAATTAAAAAGTAAACAATTATTTTATTATAGCATATAATTCTAGAATGCTCACTTAATGCTCACTTTTAGAATGCTCATCATTAGATAATTTTCCAGTGCTAGAATAATTAGAGAAAGTTATTCAAAAACTGATTTCTGAAAGCAGTGTAGTGTATGTTTTGTATATGCAAGATTTTACTTATTAAAAGTCTTGTGTATATCCTCTGTGAGAACTTAATTCAATTTTTAGAAAATTTAATCATTCTTAAATAATTAAAAGCCTACTTATTGGAAGGAAATATTGTAATCAAAGTTTTGTTTATAAATTTTAAGAAATGTTTTGATATTTTAAAAGTTTTGATTAGAAATTGAAATATGAATGAATCATTGATTAAAATATTAATATATATGCTTATGCCTATAAGAAATAGTGATATATTTTTATAAACTTCTAATGAGCATGATTCAAAATGTGTGTTTTTTTCCCTTTATTTAGGTCCCAGCCCTATGTATGCAAAGAAGAAATCATTTACTGATATATGAAATTTTGCTGCCCAAATGTGAGCGCCTGAAATTTTAAATAATGTATCAATTTAAATAATGTGTGATATATATTATACAGTCATTTGAAATTTATTTCAAATTGCTGAATTCTGTATGAAGTTTTTTAAATTAAAAAGTAAACAATTATTTTATTATAGCATATAATTCTAGAATGCTCACTTAAGAATGCTCACTTAATGCTCACTTTTAGAATGCTCATCATTAAATAATTTTCCAGTGCTAGAATAATTAGAGAAAGTTATTCAAAAACTGATTTCTGAAAGCAGTGTAGTGTATGTTTTGTATATGCAAGATTTTACTTATTAAAAGTCTTGTGTATATCCTCTGTGAGAACTTAATTCAATTTTTAGAAAATTTAATCATTCTTAAATAATTAAAAGCCTACTTATTAGAAGGAAATATTGTAATCAAAGTTTTGTTTATAAATTTTAAGAGTTGTTTTGATATTTTAAAATTTTGATTAGAAATTGAAATATGAATCATTGATTAAAATATTAATATATATGCTTACGCCTATAAGAAATAGTGATATATTTTTATAAACTTCTAATGAGCATGATTCAAAATGTGTGTTTTTTTCCCTTTATTTAGGTCCCAGCCCTATGTATGCAAAGAAGAAATCATTTACTGATATATGAAATTTTGCTGCCCAAATGTGAGCGCCTGAAATTTTAAATAATGTGTGATATATATTATACAGTCATTTGAAATTTATTTCAAATTGCTAAATTCTGTATGAAGTTTTTAAATTAAAAAGTAAACAATTCTTTTATTATAGCATATAATTCTAGAATGCTCACTTAATGCTCACTTTTAGAATGCTCATCATTAAATAATTTTCCAGTGCTAGAATAATTAGAGAAAGTTATTCAAAAACTGATTTCTGAAAGCAGTGTAGTGTATGTTTTGTATATGCAAGATTTTACTTATTAAAAGACTTGTGTATATCCTCTGTGAGAACTTAATTCAATTTTTAGAAAATTTAATCATTCTTAAATAATTAAAAGCCTACTTATTGGAAGGAAATATTGTAATCAAAGTTTTGTTCATAAATTTTAAGAGTTGTTTTGATATTTTAAAAGTTTTGATTAGAAATTGAAATATGAATCATTGATTAAAATATTAATATATATGCTTACGCCTATAAGAAATAGTGATATATTTTTATAAACTTCTAATGAGCATGATTCAAAATGTGTGTTTTTTTCCCTTTATTTAGGTCCCAGCCGTATGTATGCAAAGAAGAAATCATTTACTGATATATGAAATTTTGCTGCCCAAATGTGAGCGCCTGAAATTTTAAATAATGTATCAATTTAAATAATGTGTGATATATATTATACAGTCATTTGAAATTTATTTCAAATTGCTGAATTCTGTGTGAAGTTTTGAAATTAAAAAGTAAACAATTATTTTATTATAGCATATAATTCTAGAATGCTCCCTTAATGCTCACTTTTAGAATGCTCATCATTAAATTATTTTCCAGTGCTAGAATAATTAGAGAAATATATTCAAAAACTGATTTCTGAAAGCAGTGTAGTGTATGTTTTGTATATGCAAGATTTTACTTATTAAAAGTCTTGTGTATATCCTCGGTGAGAACTTAATTCAATTTTTAGAAAATTTAATCATTCTTAAATAATTAAAAGCCTACTTATTGGAAGGAAATATTGTAATCAAAGTTTTGTTCATAAATTTTAAGAGTTGTTTTGATATTTTAAAAGTTTTGATTAGAAATTGAAATATGAATCATTGATTAAAATATTAATATATATGCTTACGCCTATAAGAAATAGTGATATATTTTTATAAACTTCTAATGAGCATGATTCAAAATGTGTGTTTTTTTCCCTTTATTTAGGTCCCAGCCCTATGTATGCAAAGAAGAAATCATTTACTGATATATGAAATTTTGCTGCCCAAATGTGAGCGCCTGAAATTTTAAATAATGTATCAATTTAAATAATGTGTGATATATATTATACAGTCATTTGAAATTTATTTCAAATTGCTGAATTCTGTGTGAAGTTTTTAAATTAAAAAGTAAACAATTATTTTATTATAGCATATAATTCTAGAATGCTCCCTTAATGCTCACTTTTAGAATGCTCATCATTAAATTATTTTCCAGTGCTAGAATAATTAGAGAAATATATTCAAAAACTGATTTCTGAAAGCAGTGTAGTGTATGTTTTGTATATGCAAGATTTTACTTATTAAAAGTCTTGTGTATATCCTCGGTGAGAACTTAATTCAATTTTTAGAAAATTTAATCATTCTTAAATAATTAAAAGCCTACTTATTGGAAGGAAATATTGTAATCAAAGTTTTGTTTATAAATTTTAAGAGTTGTTTGATATTTTAAAAGTTTTGATTAGAAATTGAAATATGAATCATTGATTAAAATATTAATATATATGCTTACGCCTATAAGAAATAGTGATATATTTTTATAAACTTCTAATGAGCATGATTCAAAATGTGTGTTTTTTTCCCTTTATTTAGGTCCCAGCCCTATGTATGCAAAGAAGAAATCATTTACTGATATATGAAATTTTGCTGCCCAAATGTGAGCGCCTGAAATTTTAAATAATGTATCAATTTAAATAATGTGTGATATATATTATACAGTCATTTGAAATTTATTTCAAATTGCTGAATTCTGTATGAAGTTTTTAAATTAAAAAGTAAACAATTATTTTATTATAGCATATAATTCTAGAATGCTCACTTAATGCTCACTTTTAGAATGCTCATCATTAAATAATTTTCCAGTGCTAGAATAATTAGAGAAAGTTATTCAAAAACTGATTTCTGAAAGCAGTGTAGTGTATGTTTTGTATATGCAAGATTTTACTTATTAAAAGTCTTGTGTATATCCTCTGTGAGAACTTAATTCAATTTTTAGAAAATTTTATCATTCTTAAATAATTAAAAGCCTACTTATTGGAAGGAAATATTGTAATCAAAGTTTTGTTTATAAATTTTAAGAGTTGTTTGATATTTTAAAATTTTGATTAGAAATTGAAATATGAATCATTGATTAAAATATTAATATATATGCTTACGCCTATAAGAAATAGTGATATATTTTTATAAACTTCTAATGAGCATGATTCAAAATGTGTGTTTTTTTCCCTTTATTTAGGTCCCAGCCCTATGTATGCAAAGAAGAAATCATTTACTGATATATGAAATTTTGCTGCCCAAATGTGAGCGCCTGAAATTTAAATAATGTGTGATATATATTATACAGTCATTTGAAATTTATTTCAAATTGCTAAATTCTGTATGAAGTTTTTAAATTAAAAAGTAAACAATTATTTTATTATAGCATATAATTCTAGAATGCTCACTTAATGCTCACTTTTAGAATGCTCATCATTAAATAATTTTCCAGTGCTAGAATAATTAGAGAAAGTTATTCAAAAACTGATTTCTGAAAGCAGTGTAGTGTATGTTTTGTATATGCAAGATTTTACTTATTAAAAGTCTTGTGTATATCCTCTGTGAGAACTTAATTCAATTTTTAGAAAATTTAATCATTCTTAAATAATTAAAAGCCTACTTATTGGAAGGAAATATTGTAATCAAAGTTTTGTTCATAAATTTTAAGAGTTGTTTTGATATTTTAAAAGTTTTGATTAGAAATTGAAATATGAATCATTGATTAAAATATTAATATATATGCTTACGCCTATAAGAAATAGTGATATATTTTTATAAACTTCTAATGAGCATGATTCAAAATGTGTGTTTTTTTCCCTTTATTTAGGTCCCAGCCCTATGTATGCAAAGAAGAAATCATTTACTGATATATGATATTTTGCTGCCCAAATGTGAGCGCCTGAAATTTTAAATAATGTATCAATTTAAATAATGTGTGATATATATTATACAGTCATTTGAAATTTATTTCAAATTGCTGAATTCTGTGTGAAGTTTTTAAATTAAAAAGTAAACAATTATTTTATTATAGCATATAATTCTAGAATGCTCTCTTAATGCTCACTTTTAGAATGCTCATCATTAAATTATTTTCCAGTGCTAGAATAATTAGAGAAAGATATTCAAAAACTGATTTCTGAAAGCAGTGTAGTGTATGTTTTGTATATGCAAGATTTTACTTATTAAAAGTCTTGTGTATATCCTCGGTGAGAACTTAATTGAATTTTTAGAAAATTTAATCATTCTTAAATAATTAAAAGCCTACTTATTGGAAGGAAATATTGTAATCAAAGTTTTGTTTATAAATTTTAAGATTTGTTTGATATTTTAAAATTTTGATTAGAAATTGAAATATGAATCATTGATTAAAATATATATATATATGCTTACGCCTATAAGAAATAGTGATATATTTTTATAAACTTCTAATGAGCATGATTCAAAATGTGTGTTTTTTTCCCTTTATTTAGGTCCCAGCCCTATGTATGCAAAGAAGAAATCATTTACTGATATATGAAATTTTGCTGCCCAAATGTGAGCGCCAGAAATTTTAAATAATGTGTGATATATATTATACAGTCATTTGAAATTTATTTCAAATTGCTGAATTCTCTATGAAGTTTTTAAATTAAAACGTAAACAATTATTTTATTATAGCATATAATTCTAGAATGCTCACTTAATGCTCACTTTTAGAATGCTCATCATTAGATAATTTTCCAGTGCTAGAATAATTAGAGAAAGTTATTCAAAAACTGATTTCTGAAAGCAGTGTAGTGTATGTTTTGTATATGCAAGATTTTACTTATTAAAAGTCTTGTGTATATCCTCTGTGAGAACTTAATTCAATTTTTAGAAAATTTAATCATTCTTAAATAATTAAAAGCCTACTTATTGGAAGGAAATATTGTAATCAAAGTTTTGTTTATAAATTTTAAGAGTTGTTTTGATATTTTAAAAGTTTTGATTAGAAATTGAAATATGAATGAATCATTGATTAAAATATTAATATATATGCTTATGCCTATAAGAAATAGTGATATATTTTTATAAACTTCTAATGAGCATGATTCAAAATGTGTGTTTTTTTCCCTTTATTTAGGTCCCAGCCCTATGTATGCAAAGAAGAAATCATTTACTGATATATGAAATTTTGCTGCCCAAATGTGAGCGCCTGAAATTTTAAATAATGTATCAATTTAAATAATGTGTGATATATATTATACAGTCATTTGAAATTTATTTCAAATTGCTGAATTCTGTATGAAGTTTTTTAAATTAAAAAGTAAACAATTATTTTATTATAGCATATAATTCTAGAATGCTCACGTAAGAATGCTCACTTTTAGAATGCTCATCATTAAATAATTTTCCAGTGTTAGAATAATTAGAGAAAGTTATTCAAAAACTGATTTCTGAAAGCAGTGTAGTGTATGTTTTGTATATGCAAGATTTTACTTATTAAAAGTCTTGTGTATATCCTCTGTGAGAACTTAATTCAATTTTTAGAAAATTTAATCATTCTTAAATAATTAAAAGCCTACTTATTGGAAGGAAATATTGTAATCAAAGTTTTGTTCATAAATTTTAAGAGTTGTTTTGATATTTTAAAAGTTTTGATTAGAAATTGAAATATGAATCATTGATTAAAATATTAATATATATGCTTACGCCTATAAGAAATAGTGATATATTTTTATCAACTTCTAATGAGCATGATTCAAAATGTGTGTTTTTTTCCCTTTATTTAGGTCCCAGCCCTATGTATGCAAAGAAGAAATCATTTACTGATATATGAAATTTTGCTGCCCAAATGTGAGCGCCTGAAATTTTAAATAATGTATCAATTTAAATAATGTGTGATATATATTATACAGTCATTTGAAATTTATTTCAAATTGCTGAATTCTGTATGAAGTTTTTAAATTAAAAAGTAAACAATTATTTTATTATAGCATATAATTCTAGAATGCTCACTTAATGCTCACTTTTAGAATGCTCATCATTAAATAATTTTCCAGTGCTAGAATAATTAGAGAAAGTTATTCAAAAACTGATTTCTGAAAGCAGTGTAGTGTATGTTTTGTATATGCAAGATTTTACTTATTAAAAGTCTTGTGTATATCCTCTGTGAGAACTTAATTCAATTTTTAGAAAATTTTATCATTCTTAAATAATTAAAAGCCTACTTATTGGAAGGAAATATTGTAATCAAAGTTTTGTTTATAAATTTTAAGAGTTGTTTGATATTTTAAAATTTTGATTAGAAATTGAAATATGAATCATTGATTAAAATATTAATATATATGCTTACGCCTATAAGAAATAGTGATATATTTTTATAAACTTCTAATGAGCATGATTCAAAATGTGTGTTTTTTTCCCTTTATTTAGGTCCCAGCCCTATGTATGCAAAGAAGAAATCATTTACTGATATATGAAATTTTGCTGCCCAAATGTGAGCGCCTGAAATTTAAATAATGTGTGATATATATTATACAGTCATTTGAAATTTATTTCAAATTGCTAAATTCTGTATGAAGTTTTTAAATTAAAAAGTAAACAATTATTTTATTATAGCATATAATTCTAGAATGCTCACTTAATGCTCACTTTTAGAATGCTCATCATTAAATAATTTTCCAGTGCTAGAATAATTAGAGAAAGTTATTCAAAAACTGATTTCTGAAAGCAGTGTAGTGTATGTTTTGTATATGCAAGATTTTACTTATTAAAAGTCTTGTGTATATCCTCTGTGAGAACTTAATTCAATTTTTAGAAAATTTAATCATTCTTAAATAATTAAAAGCCTACTTATTGGAAGGAAATATTGTAATCAAAGTTTTGTTCATAAATTTTAAGAGTTGTTTTGATATTTTAAAAGTTTTGATTAGAAATTGAAATATGAATCATTGATTAAAATATTAATATATATGCTTACGCCTATAAGAAATAGTGATATATTTTTATAAACTTCTAATGAGCATGATTCAAAATGTGTGTTTTTTTCCCTTTATTTAGGTCCCAGCCCTATGTATGCAAAGAAGAAATCATTTACTGATATATGAAATTTTGCTGCCCAAATGTGAGCGCCTGAAATTTTAAATAATGTATCAATTTAAATAATGTGTGATATATATTATACAGTCATTTGAAATTTATTTCAAATTGCTGAATTCTGTGTGAAGTTTTTAAATTAAAAAGTAAACAATTATTTTATTATAGCATATAATTCTAGAATGCTCTCTTAATGCTCACTTTTAGAATGCTCATCATTAAATTATTTTCCAGTGCTAGAATAATTAGAGAAAGATATTCAAAAACTGATTTCTGAAAGCAGTGTAGTGTATGTTTTGTATATGCAAGATTTTACTTATTAAAAGTCTTGTGTATATCCTCGGTGAGAACTTAATTGAATTTTTAGAAAATTTAATCATTCTTAAATAATTAAAAGCCTACTTATTGGAAGGAAATATTGTAATCAAAGTTTTGTTTATAAATTTTAAGATTTGTTTGATATTTTAAAATTTTGATTAGAAATTGAAATATGAATCATTGATTAAAATATATATATATATGCTTACGCCTATAAGAAATAGTGATATATTTTTATAAACTTCTAATGAGCATGATTCAAAATGTGTGTTTTTTTCCCTTTATTTAGGTCCCAGCCCTATGTATGCAAAGAAGAAATCATTTACTGATATATGAAATTTTGCTGCCCAAATGTGAGCGCCAGAAATTTTAAATAATGTGTGATATATATTATACAGTCATTTGAAATTTATTTCAAATTGCTGAATTCTGTATGAAGTTTTTAAATTAAAACGTAAACAATTATTTTATTATAGCATATAATTCTAGAATGCTCACTTAATGCTCACTTTTAGAATGCTCATCATTAGATAATTTTCCAGTGCTAGAATAATTAGAGAAAGTTATTCAAAAACTGATTTCTGAAAGCAGTGTAGTGTATGTTTTGTATATGCAAGATTTTACTTATTAAAAGTCTTGTGTATATCCTCTGTGAGAACTTAATTCAATTTTTAGAAAATTTAATCATTCTTAAATAATTAAAAGCCTACTTATTGGAAGGAAATATTGTAATCAAAGTTTTGTTTATAAATTTTAAGAGTTGTTTTGATATTTTAAAAGTTTTGATTAGAAATTGAAATATGAATGAATCATTGATTAAAATATTAATATATATGCTTATGCCTATAAGAAATAGTGATATATTTTTATAAACTTCTAATGAGCATGATTCAAAATGTGTGTTTTTTTCCCTTTATTTAGGTCCCAGCCCTATGTATGCAAAGAAGAAATCATTTACTGATATATGAAATTTTGCTGCCCAAATGTGAGCGCCTGAAATTTTAAATAATGTATCAATTTAAATAATGTGTGATATATATTATACAGTCATTTGAAATTTATTTCAAATTGCTGAATTCTGTATGAAGTTTTTTAAATTAAAAAGTAAACAATTATTTTATTATAGCATATAATTCTAGAATGCTCACGTAAGAATGCTCACTTTTAGAATGCTCATCATTAAATAATTTTCCAGTGTTAGAATAATTAGAGAAAGTTATTCAAAAACTGATTTCTGAAAGCAGTGTAGTGTATGTTTTGTATATGCAAGATTTTACTTATTAAAAGTCTTGTGTATATCCTCTGTGAGAACTTAATTCAATTTTTAGAAAATTTAATCATTCTTAAATAATTAAAAGCCTACTTATTGGAAGGAAATATTGTAATCAAAGTTTTGTTCATAAATTTTAAGAGTTGTTTTGATATTTTAAAAGTTTTGATTAGAAATTGAAATATGAATCATTGATTAAAATATTAATATATATGCTTACGCCTATAAGAAATAGTGATATATTTTTATCAACTTCTAATGAGCATGATTCAAAATGTGTGTTTTTTCCCTTTATTTAGGTCCCAGCCTTATGTATGCAAAGAAGAAATCATTTACTGATATATGAAATTTTGCTGCCCAAATGTGAGCGCCTGAAATTTTAAATAATGTATCAATTTAAATAATGTGTGATATATATTATACAGTCATTTGAAATTTATTTCAAATTGCTGAATTCTGTGTGAAGTTTTTAAATTAAAAAGTAAACAATTATTTTATTATAGCATATAATTCTAGAATGCTCCCTTAATGCTCACTTTTAGAATGCTCATCATTAAATTATTTTCCAGTGCTAGAATAATTAGAGAAAGATATTCAAAAACTGATTTCTGAAAGCAGTGTAGTGTATGTTTTGTATATGCAAGATTTTACTTATTAAAAGTCTTGTGTATATCCTCTGTGAGAACTTAATTCAATTTTTAGAAAATTTAATCATTCTTAAATAATTAAAAGCCTACTTATTGGAAGGAAATATTGTAATCAAAGTTTTGTTTATAAATTTTAAGAGTTGTTTGATATTTTAAAATTTTCATTAGAAATTGAAATATGAATCATTGATTAAAATATTAATATATATGCTTACGCCTATAAGAAATAGTGATATATTTTTATAAACTTCTAATGAGCATGATTCAAAATGTGTGTTTTTTTCCCTTTATTTAGGTCCCAGCCCTATGTATGCAAAGAAGAAATCATTTACTGATATATGAAATTTTGCTGCCCAAATGTGAGCGCCTGAAATTTTAAATAATGTGTGATATATATTATACAGTCATTTGAAATTTATTTCAAATTGCTGAATTCTGTATGAAGTTTTTAAATTAAAAAGTAAACAATTATTTTATTATAGCATATAATTCTAGAATGCTCACTTAATGCTCACTTTTAGAATGCTCATCATTAAATAATTTTCCAGTGCTAGAATAATTAGAGAAAGTTATTCAAAAACTGATTTCTGAAAGCAGTGTAGTGTATGTTTTGTATATGCAAGATTTTACTTATTAAAAGTCTTGTGTATATCCTCTGTGAGAACTTAATTCAATTTTTAGAAAATTTAATCATTCTTAAATAATTAAAAGCCTACTTATTGGAAGGAAATATTGTAATCAAAGTTTTGTTCATAAATTTTAAGAGTTGTTTTGATATTTTAAAAGTTTTGATTAGAAATTGAAATATGAATCATTGATTAAAATATTAATATATATGCTTACGCCTATAAGAAATAGTGATATATTTTTATAAACTTCTAATGAGCATGATTCAAAATGTGTGTTTTTTTCCCTTTATTTAGGTCCCAGCCCTATGTATGCAAAGAAGAAATCATTTACTGATATATGAAATTTTGCTGCCCAAATGTGAGCGCCTGAAATTTTAAATAATGTATCAATTTAAATAATGTGTGATATATATTATACAGTCATTTGAAATTTATTTCAAATTGCTGAATTCTGTGTGAAGTTTTTAAATTAAAAAGTAAACAATTATTTTATTATAGCATATAATTCTAGAATGCTCCCTTAATGCTCACTTTTAGAATGCTCATCATTAAATTATTTTCCAGTGCTAGAATAATTAGAGAAAGATATTCAAAAACTGATTTCTGAAAGCAGTGTAGTGTATGTTTTGTATATGCAAGATTTTACTTATTAAAAGTCTTGTGTATATCCTCGGTGAGAACTTAATTCAATTTTTAGAAAATTTAATCATTCTTAAATAATTAAAAGGCTACTTATTGGAAGGAAATATTGTAATCAAAGTTTTGTTTATAAATTTTAAGAGTTGTTTGATATTTTAAAATTTTGATTAGAAATTGAAATATGAATCATTGATTAAAATATTAATATATATGCTTACGCCTATAAGAAATAGTGATATATTTTTATAAACTTCTAATGAGCATGATTCAAAATGTGTGTTTTTTTCCCTTTATTTAGGTCCCAGCCCTATGTATGCAAAGAAGAAATCATTTACTGATATATGAAATTTTGCTGCCCAAATGTGAGCGCCTGAAATTTTAAATAATGTGTGATATATATTATACAGTCATTTGAAATTTATTTCAAATTGCTGAATTCTGTATGAAGTTTTTAAATTAAAATGTAAACAATTATTTTATTATAGCATATAATTCTAGAATGCTCACTTAATGCTCACTTTTAGAATACTCATCATTAGATAATTTTCCAGTGCTAGAATAATTAGAGAAAGTTATTCAAAAACTGATTTCTGAAAGCAGTGTAGTGTATGTTTTGTATATGCAAGATTTTACTTATTAAAAGTCTTGTGTATATCCTCTGTGAGAACTTAATTCAATTTTTAGAAAATTTAATCATTCTTAAATAATTAAAAGCCTACTTATTGGAAGGAAATATTGTAATCAAGGTTTTGTTTATAAATTTTAAGAGTTGTTTTGATATTTCAAAAGTTTTGATTAGAAATTGAAATATGAATCATTGATTAAAATATTAATATATATGCTTATGCCTATAAGAAATAGTGATATATTTTTATAAACTTCTAATGAGCATGATTCAAAATGTGTGTTTTTTTCCCTTTATTTAGGTCCCAGCCCTATGTATGCAAAGAAGAAATCATTTACTGATATATGAAATTTTGCTGCCCAAATGTGAGCGCCTGAAATTTTAAATAATGTGTGATATATATTATACAGTCATATGAAATTTATTTCAAATTGCTGAATTCTGTATGAAGTTTTTAAATTAAAAAGTAAACAATTATTTTATTATAGCATATAATTCTAGAATGCTCACTTAATGCTCACTTTTAGAATGCTCATCATTAAATAATTTTCCAGTGCTAGAATAATTAGAGAAAGTTATTCAAAAACTGATTTCTGAAAGCAGTGTAGTGTATGTTTTGTATATGCAAGATTTTTCTTATTAAAAGTCTTGTGTATATCCTCTGTGAGAACTTAATTCAATTTTTAGAAAATTTATTCATTCTTAAATAATTAAAAGCCTACTTATTGGAAGGAAATATTGTAATCAAAGTTTTGTTTATAAATTTTAAGAGTTGTTTTGATATTTTAAAAGTTTTGATTAGAAATTGAAATATGAATCATTGATTAAAATATTAATATATATGCTTATGCCTATAAGAAATAGTGATATATTTTTATAAACTTCTAATGAGCATGATTCAAAATGTGTGTTTTTTTCCCTTTATTTAGGTCCCAGCCCTATGTATGCAAAGAAGAAATCATTTACTGATATATGAAATTTTGCTGCCCAAATGTGAGCGCCTGAAATTTTAAATAATGTGTGATATATATTATACAGTCATTTGGAATTTATTTCAAATTGCTGAATTCTGTATGAAGTTTTTAAATTAAAAAGTAAACAATTACTTTATTATAGCATATAATTCTAGAATGCTCACTTAATGCTCACTTTTAGAATGCTCATCATTAGATAATTTTCCAGTGCTAGAATAATTAGAGAAAGTTATTCAAAAACTGATTTCTGAAAGCAGTGTAGTGTATGTTTTGTATATGCAAGATTTTACTTATTAAAAGTCTTGTGTATATTTTCTGTGAGAACTTAATTCAATTTTTAGAAAATTTAATCATTCTTAAATAATTAAAAGCCTACTTATTGGAAGGAAATATTGTAATCAAAGTTTTGTTTATAAATTTTAAGAGTTGTTTTGATATTTTAAAAGTTTTGATTAGAAATTGAAATATGAATCATTGATAAAAATATTAATATATATGCTTATGCCTATAAGAAATAGTGATATATTTTTATAAACTTCTAATGAGCATGATTCAAAATGTGTGTTTTTTTCCCTTTATTTAGGTCCCAGCCCTATGTATGCAAAGAAGAAATCATTTACTGATATATGAAATTTTGCTGCCCAAATGTGAGCGCCGGAAATTTTAAATAATGTAGCAATTTTAATAATGTGTGATATATATTATACAGTCATTTGAAATTTATTTCAAATTGCTGAATTCTGTATGAAGTTTTTTAAATTAAAAAGTAAACAATTATTTCATTATAGCATATAATTCTAGAATGCTCACTTAAGAATGCTCACTTAATGCTCACTTTTAGAATGCTCATCATTAAATAATTTTCCAGTGCTAGAATAATTAGAGAAAGTTATTCAAAAACTGATTTCTGAAAGCAGTGTAGTGTATGTTTTGTATATGCAAGATTTTACTTATTAAAAGTCTTGTGTATATCCTCTGTGAGAACTTAATTCAATTTTTAGAAAATTTAATCATTCTTAAATAATTAAAAGCCTACTTATTGGAAGGAAATATTGTAATCAAAGTTTTGTTCATAAATTTTAAGAGTTGTTTTGATATTTTAAAAGTTTTGATTAGAAATTGAAATATGAATCATTGATTAAAATATTAATATATATGCTTACGCCTATAAGAAATAGTGATATATTTTTATAAACTTCTAATGAGCATGATTCAAAATGTGTGTTTTTTTCCCTTTATTTAGGTCCCAGCCCTATGTATGCAAAGAAGAAATCATTTACTGATATATGAAATTTTGCTGCCCAAATGTGAGCGCCTGAAATTTTAAATAATGTATCAATTTAAATAATGTGTGATATATATTATACAGTCATTTGAAATTTATTTCAAATTGCTGAATTCTGTGTGAAGTTTTTAAATTAAAAAGTAAACAATTATTTTATTATAGCATATAATTCTAGAATGCTCTCTTAATGCTCACTTTTAGAATGCTCATCATTAAATTATTTTCCAGTGCTAGAATAATTAGAGAAAGATATTCAAAAACTGATTTCTGAAAGCAGTGTAGTGTATGTTTTGTATATGCAAGATTTTACTTATTAAAAGTCTTGTGTATATCCTCGGTGAGAACTTAATTGAATTTTTAGAAAATTTAATCATTCTTAAATAATTAAAAGCCTACTTATTGGAAGGAAATATTGTAATCAAAGTTTTGTTTATAAATTTTAAGAGTTGTTTGATATTTTAAAATTTTGATTAGAAATTGAAATATGAATCATTGATTAAAATATTAATATATATGCTTACGCCTATAAGAAATAGTGATATATTTTTATAAACTTCTAATGAGCATGATTCAAAATGTGTGTTTTTTTCCCTTTATTTAGGTCCCAGCCCTATGTATGCAAAGAAGAAATCATTTACTGATATATGAAATTTTGCTGCCCAAATGTGAGCGCCTGAAATTTTAAATAATGTGTGATATATATTATACAGTCATTTGAAATTTATTTCAAATTGCTGAATTCTGTATGAAGTTTTTAAATTAAAATGTAAACAATTATTTTATTATAGCATATAATTCTAGAATGCTCACTTAATGCTCACTTTTAGAATACTCATCATTAGATAATTTTCCAGTGCTAGAATAATTAGAGAAAGTTATTCAAAAACTGATTTCTGAAAGCAGTGTAGTGTATGTTTTGTATATGCAAGATTTTACTTATTAAAAGTCTTGTGTATATCCTCTGTGAGAACTTAATTCAATTTTTAGAAAATTTAATCATTCTTAAATAATTAAAAGCCTACTTATTGGAAGGAAATATTGTAATCAAGGTTTTGTTTATAAATTTTAAGAGTTGTTTTGATATTTCAAAAGTTTTGATTAGAAATTGAAATATGAATCATTGATTAAAATATTAATATATATGCTTATGCCTATAAGAAATAGTGATATATTTTTATAAACTTCTAATGAGCATGATTCAAAATGTGTGTTTTTTTCCCTTTATTTAGGTCCCAGCCCTATGTATGCAAAGAAGAAATCATTTACTGATATATGAAATTTTGCTGCCCAAATGTGAGCGCCTGAAATTTTAAATAATGTGTGATATATATTATACAGTCATATGAAATTTATTTCAAATTGCTGAATTCTGTATGAAGTTTTTAAATTAAAAAGTAAACAATTATTTTATTATAGCATATAATTCTAGAATGCTCACTTAATGCTCACTTTTAGAATGCTCATCATTAAATAATTTTCCAGTGCTAGAATAATTAGAGAAAGTTATTCAAAAACTGATTTCTGAAAGCAGTGTAGTGTATGTTTTGTATATGCAAGATTTTTCTTATTAAAAGTCTTGTGTATATCCTCTGTGAGAACTTAATTCAATTTTTAGAAAATTTATTCATTCTTAAATAATTAAAAGCCTACTTATTGGAAGGAAATATTGTAATCAAAGTTTTGTTTATAAATTTTAAGAGTTGTTTTGATATTTTAAAAGTTTTGATTAGAAATTGAAATATGAATCATTGATTAAAATATTAATATATATGCTTATGCCTATAAGAAATAGTGATATATTTTTATAAACTTCTAATGAGCATGATTCAAAATGTGTGTTTTTTTCCCTTTATTTAGGTCCCAGCCCTATGTATGCAAAGAAGAAATCATTTACTGATATATGAAATTTTGCTGCCCAAATGTGAGCGCCTGAAATTTTAAATAATGTGTGATATATATTATACAGTCATTTGGAATTTATTTCAAATTGCTGAATTCTGTATGAAGTTTTTAAATTAAAAAGTAAACAATTACTTTATTATAGCATATAATTCTAGAATGCTCACTTAATGCTCACTTTTAGAATGCTCATCATTAGATAATTTTCCAGTGCTAGAATAATTAGAGAAAGTTATTCAAAAACTGATTTCTGAAAGCAGTGTAGTGTATGTTTTGTATATGCAAGATTTTACTTATTAAAAGTCTTGTGTATATTTTCTGTGAGAACTTAATTCAATTTTTAGAAAATTTAATCATTCTTAAATAATTAAAAGCCTACTTATTGGAAGGAAATATTGTAATCAAAGTTTTGTTTATAAATTTTAAGAGTTGTTTTGATATTTTAAAAGTTTTGATTAGAAATTGAAATATGAATCATTGATAAAAATATTAATATATATGCTTATGCCTATAAGAAATAGTGATATATTTTTATAAACTTCTAATGAGCATGATTCAAAATGTGTGTTTTTTTCCCTTTATTTAGGTCCCAGCCCTATGTATGCAAAGAAGAAATCATTTACTGATATATGAAATTTTGCTGCCCAAATGTGAGCGCCGGAAATTTTAAATAATGTAGCAATTTTAATAATGTGTGATATATATTATACAGTCATTTGAAATTTATTTCAAATTGCTGAATTCTGTATGAAGTTTTTTAAATTAAAAAGTAAACAATTATTTCATTATAGCATATAATTCTAGAATGCTCACTTAAGAATGCTCACTTAATGCTCACTTTTAGAATGCTCATCATTAAATAATTTTCCAGTGCTAGAATAATTAGAGAAAGTTATTCAAAAACTGATTTCTGAAAGCAGTGTAGTGTATGTTTTGTATATGCAAGATTTTACTTATTAAAAGTCTTGTGTATATCCTCTGTGAGAACTTAATTCAATTTTTAGAAAATTTAATCATTCTTAAATAATTAAAAGCCTACTTATTGGAAGGAAATATTGTAATCAAAGTTTTGTTCATAAATTTTAAGAGTTGTTTTGATATTTTAAAAGTTTTGATTAGAAATTGAAATATGAATCATTGATTAAAATATTAATATATATGCTTACGCCTATAAGAAATAGTGATATATTTTTATAAACTTCTAATGAGCATGATTCAAAATGTGTGTTTTTTTCCCTTTATTTAGGTCCCAGCCCTATGTATGCAAAGAAGAAATCATTTACTGATATATGAAATTTTGCTGCCCAAATGTGAGCGCCTGAAATTTTAAATAATGTATCAATTTAAATAATGTGTGATATATATTATACAGTCATTTGAAATTTATTTCAAATTGCTGAATTCTGTGTGAAGTTTTTAAATTAAAAAGTAAACAATTATTTTATTATAGCATATAATTCTAGAATGCTCTCTTAATGCTCACTTTTAGAATGCTCATCATTAAATTATTTTCCAGTGCTAGAATAATTAGAGAAAGATATTCAAAAACTGATTTCTGAAAGCAGTGTAGTGTATGTTTTGTATATGCAAGATTTTACTTATTAAAAGTCTTGTGTATATCCTCGGTGAGAACTTAATTGAATTTTTAGAAAATTTAATCATTCTTAAATAATTAAAAGCCTACTTATTGGAAGGAAATATTGTAATCAAAGTTTTGTTTATAAATTTTAAGAGTTGTTTGATATTTTAAAATTTTGATTAGAAATTGAAATATGAATCATTGATTAAAATATTAATATATATGCTTACGCCTATAAGAAATAGTGATATATTTTTATAAACTTCTAATGAGCATGATTCAAAATGTGTGTTTTTTTCCCTTTATTTAGGTCCCAGCCCTATGTATGCAAAGAAGAAATCATTTACTGATATATGAAATTTTGCTGCCCAAATGTGAGCGCCTGAAATTTTAAATAATGTATCAATTTAAATAATGTGTGATATATATTATACAGTCATTTGAAATTTATTTCAAATTGCTGAATTCTGTGTGAAGTTTTTAAATTAAAAAGTAAACAATTATTTTATTATAGCATATAATTCTAGAATGCTCTCTTAATGCTCACTTTTAGAATGCTCATCATTAAATTATTTTCCAGTGCTAGAATAATTAGAGAAAGATATTCAAAAACTGATTTCTGAAAGCAGTGTAGTGTATGTTTTGTATATGCAAGATTTTACTTATTAAAAGTCTTGTGTATATCCTCGGTGAGAACTTAATTGAATTTTTAGAAAATTTAATCATTCTTAAATAATTAAAAGCCTACTTATTGGAAGGAAATATTGTAATCAAAGTTTTGTTTATAAATTTTAAGAGTTGTTTGATATTTTAAAATTTTGATTAGAAATTGAAATATGAATCATTGATTAAAATATTAATATATATGCTTACGCCTATAAGAAATAGTGATATATTTTTATAAACTTCTAATGAGCATGATTCAAAATGTGTGTTTTTTTCCCTTTATTTAGGTCCCAGCCCTATGTATGCAAAGAAGAAATCATTTACTGATATATGAAATTTTGCTGCCCAAATGTGAGCGCCAGAAATTTTAAATAATGTGTGATATATATTATACAGTCATTTGAAATTTATTTCAAATTGCTGAATTCTGTATGAAGTTTTTAAATTAAAACGTAAACAATTATTTTATTATAGCATATAATTCTAGAATGCTCACTTAATGCTCACTTTTAGAATGCTCATCATTAGATAATTTTCCAGTGCTAGAATAATTAGAGAAAGTTATTCAAAAACTGATTTCTGAAAGCAGTGTAGTGTATGTTTTGTATATGCAAGATTTTACTTATTAAAAGTCTTGTGTATATCCTCTGTGAGAACTTAATTCAATTTTTAGAAAATTTAATCATTCTTAAATAATTAAAAGCCTACTTATTGGAAGGAAATATTGTAATCAAAGTTTTGTTTATAAATTTTAAGAGTTGTTTTGATATTTTAAAAGTTTTGATTAGAAATTGAAATATGAATGAATCATTGATTAAAATATTAATATATATGCTTATGCCTATAAGAAATAGTGATATATTTTTATAAACTTCTAATGAGCATGATTCAAAATGTGTGTTTTTTTCCCTTTATTTAGGTCCCAGCCCTATGTATGCAAAGAAGAAATCATTTACTGATATATGAAATTTTGCTGCCCAAATGTGAGCGCCTGAAATTTTAAATAATGTATCAATTTAAATAATGTGTGATATATATTATACAGTCATTTGAAATTTATTTCAAATTGCTGAATTCTGTATGAAGTTTTTTAAATTAAAAAGTAAACAATTATTTTATTATAGCATATAATTCTAGAATGCTCACTTAAGAATGCTCACTTAATGCTCACTTTTAGAATGCTCATCATTAAATAATTTTCCAGTGCTAGAATAATTAGAGAAAGTTATTCAAAAACTGATTTCTGAAAGCAGTGTAGTGTATGTTTTGTATATGCAAGATTTTACTTATTAAAAGTCTTGTGTATATCCTCTGTGAGAACTTAATTCAATTTTTAGAAAATTTAATCATTCTTAAATAATTAAAAGCCTACTTATTGGAAGGAAATATTGTAATCAAAGTTTTGTTCATAAATTTTAAGAGTTGTTTTGATATTTTAAAAGTTTTGATTAGAAATTGAAATATGAATCATTGATTAAAATATTAATATATATGCTTACGCCTATAAGAAATAGTGATATATTTTTATCAACTTCTAATGAGCATGATTCAAAATGTGTGTTTTTTCCCTTTATTTAGGTCCCAGGCTTATGTATGCAAAGAAGAAATCATTTACTGATATATGAAATTTTGCTGCCCAAATGTGAGCGCCTGAAATTTTAAATAATGTATCAATTTAAATAATGTGTGATATATATTATACAGTCATTTGAAATTTATTTCAAATTGCTGAATTCTGTGTGAAGTTTTTAAATTAAAAAGTAAACAATTACTTTATTATAGCATATAATTCTAGAATGCTCCCTTAATGCTCACTTTTAGAATGCTCATCATTAAATTATTTTCCAGTGCTAGAATAATTAGAGAAAGATATTCAAAAACTGATTTCTGAAAGCAGTGTAGTGTATGTTTTGTATATGCAAGATTTTACTTATTAAAAGTCTTGTGTATATCCTCTGTGAGAACTTAATTCAATTTTTAGAAAATTTAATCATTCTTAAATAATTAAAAGCCTACTTATTGGAAGGAAATATTGTAATCAAAGTTTTGTTTATAAATTTTAAGAGTTGTTTGATATTTTAAAATTTTCATTAGAAATTGAAATATGAATCATTGATTAAAATATTAATATATATGCTTACGCCTATAAGAAATAGTGATATATTTTTATAAACTTCTAATGAGCATGATTCAAAATGTGTGTTTTTTTCCCTTTATTTAGGTCCCAGCCCTATGTATGCAAAGAAGAAATTATTTACTGATATATGAAATTTTGCTGCCCAAATGTGAGCGCCTGAAATTTTAAATAATGTGTGATATATATTATACAGTCATTTGAAATTTATTTCAAATTGCTGAATTCTGTATGAAGTTTTTAAATTAAAAAGTAAACAATTATTTTATTATAGCATATAATTCTAGAATGCTCACTTAATGCTCACTTTTAGAATGCTCATCATTAAATAATTTTCCAGTGCTAGAATAATTAGAGAAAGTTATTCAAAAACTGATTTCTGAAAGCAGTGTAGTGTATGTTTTGTATATGCAAGATTTTACTTATTAAAAGTCTTGTGTATATCCTCTGTGAGAACTTAATTCAATTTTTAGAAAATTTAATCATTCTTAAATAATTAAAAGCCTACTTATTGGAAGGAAATATTGTAATCAAAGTTTTGTTCATAAATTTTAAGAGTTGTTTTGATATTTTAAAAGTTTTGATTAGAAATTGAAATATGAATCATTGATTAAAATATTAATATATATGCTTACGCCTATAAGAAATAGTGATATATTTTTATAAACTTCTAATGAGCATGATTCAAAATGTGTGTTTTTTTCCCTTTATTTAGGTCCCAGCCCTATGTATGCAAAGAAGAAATCATTTACTGATATATGAAATTTTGCTGCCCAAATGTGAGCGCCTGAAATTTTAAATAATGTATCAATTTAAATAATGTGTGATATATATTATAATACAGTCATTTGAAATTTATTTCAAATTGCTGAATTCTGTGTGAAGTTTTTAAATTAAAAAGTAAACAATTATTTTATTATAGCATATAATTCTAGAATGCTCCCTTAATGCTCACTTTTAGAATGCTCATCATTAAATTATTTTCCAGTGCTAGAATAATTAGAGAAAGATATTCAAAAACTGATTTCTGAAAGCAGTGTAGTGTATGTTTTGTATATGCAAGATTTTACTTATTAAAAGTCTTGTGTATATCCTCTGTGAGAACTTAATTCAATTTTTAGAAAATTTAATCGTTCTTAAATAATTAAAAGCCTACTTATTGGAAGGAAATATTGTAATCAAAGTTTTGTTTATAAATTTTAAGAGTTGTTTGATATTTTAAAATTTTCATTAGAAATTGAAATATGAATCATTGATTAAAATATTAATATATATGCTTACGCCTATAAGAAATAGTGATATATTTTTATAAACTTCTAATGAGCATGATTCAAAATGTGTGTTTTTTTCCCTTTATTTAGGTCCCAGCCCTATGTATGCAAAGAAGAAATCATTTACTGATATATGAAATTTTGCTGCCCAAATGTGAGCGCCTGAAATTTTAAATAATGTATCAATTTAAATAATGTGTGATATATATTATACAGTCATTTGAAATTTATTTCAAATTGCTGAATTCTGTGTGAAGTTTTTAAATTAAAAAGTAAACAATTACTTTATTATAGCATATAATTCTAGAATGCTCCCTTAATGCTCACTTTTAGAATGCTCATCATTAAATTATTTTCCAGTGCTAGAATAATTAGAGAAAGATATTCAAAAACTGATTTCTGAAAGCAGTGTAGTGTATGTTTTGTATATGCAAGATTTTACTTATTAAAAGTCTTGTGTATATCCTCTGTGAGAACTTAATTCAATTTTTAGAAAATTTAATCATTCTTAAATAATTAAAAGCCTACTTATTGGAAGGAAATATTGTAATCAAAGTTTTGTTTATAAATTTTAAGAGTTGTTTGATATTTTAAAATTTTGATTAGAAATTGAAATATGAATCATTGATTAAAATATTAATATATATGCTTACGCCTATAAGAAATAGTGATATATTTTTATAAACTTCTAATGAGCATGATTCAAAATGTGTGTTTTTTTCCCTTTATTTAGGTCCCAGCCCTATGTATGCAAAGAAGAAATCATTTACTGATATATGAAATTTTGCTGCCCAAATGTGAGCGCCTGAAATTTTAAATAATGTATCAATTTAAATAATGTGTGATATATATTATACAGTCATTTGAAATTTATTTCAAATTGCTGAATTCTGTGTGAAGTTTTTAAATTAAAAAGTAAACAATTATTTTATTATAGCATATAATTCTAGAATGCTCTCTTAATGCTCACTTTTAGAATGCTCATCATTAAATTATTTTCCAGTGCTAGAATAATTAGAGAAAGATATTCAAAAACTGATTTCTGAAAGCAGTGTAGTGTATGTTTTGTATATGCAAGATTTTACTTATTAAAAGTCTTGTGTATATCCTCGGTGAGAACTTAATTGAATTTTTAGAAAATTTAATCATTCTTAAATAATTAAAAGCCTACTTATTGGAAGGAAATATTGTAATCAAAGTTTTGTTTATAAATTTTAAGAGTTGTTTGATATTTTAAAATTTTGATTAGAAATTGAAATATGAATCATTGATTAAAATATTAATATATATGCTTACGCCTATAAGAAATAGTGATATATTTTTATAAACTTCTAATGAGCATGATTCAAAATGTGTGTTTTTTTCCCTTTATTTAGGTCCCAGCCCTATGTATGCAAAGAAGAAATCATTTACTGATATATGAAATTTTGCTGCCCAAATGTGAGCGCCAGAAATTTTAAATAATGTGTGATATATATTATACAGTCATTTGAAATTTATTTCAAATTGCTGAATTCTGTATGAAGTTTTTAAATTAAAACGTAAACAATTATTTTATTATAGCATATAATTCTAGAATGCTCACTTAATGCTCACTTTTAGAATGCTCATCATTAGATAATTTTCCAGTGCTAGAATAATTAGAGAAAGTTATTCAAAAACTGATTTCTGAAAGCAGTGTAGTGTATGTTTTGTATATGCAAGATTTTACTTATTAAAAGTCTTGTGTATATCCTCTGTGAGAACTTAATTCAATTTTTAGAAAATTTAATCATTCTTAAATAATTAAAAGCCTACTTATTGGAAGGAAATATTGTAATCAAAGTTTTGTTTATAAATTTTAAGAGTTGTTTTGATATTTTAAAAGTTTTGATTAGAAATTGAAATATGAATGAATCATTGATTAAAATATTAATATATATGCTTATGCCTATAAGAAATAGTGATATATTTTTATAAACTTCTAATGAGCATGATTCAAAATGTGTGTTTTTTTCCCTTTATTTAGGTCCCAGCCCTATGTATGCAAAGAAGAAATCACTTACTGATATATGAAATTTTGCTGCCCAAATGTGAGCGCCTGAAATTTTAAATAATGTATCAATTTAAATAATGTGTGATATATATTATACAGTCATTTGAAATTTATTTCAAATTGCTGAATTCTGTATGAAGTTTTTTAAATTAAAAAGTAAACAATTATTTTATTATAGCATATAATTCTAGAATGCTCACTTAAGAATGCTCACTTAATGCTCACTTTTAGAATGCTCATCATTAAATAATTTTCCAGTGCTAGAATAATTAGAGAAAGTTATTCAAAAACTGATTTCTGAAAGCAGTGTAGTGTATGTTTTGTATATGCAAGATTTTACTTATTAAAAGTCTTGTGTATATCCTCTGTGAGAACTTAATTCAATTTTTAGAAAATTTAATCATTCTTAAATAATTAAAAGCCTACTTATTGGAAGGAAATATTGTAATCAAAGTTTTGTTCATAAATTTTAAGAGTTGTTTTGATATTTTAAAAGTTTTGATTAGAAATTGAAATATGAATCATTGATTAAAATATTAATATATATGCTTACGCCTATAAGAAATAGTGATATATTTTTATCAACTTCTAATGAGCATGATTCAAAATGTGTGTTTTTTCCCTTTATTTAGGTCCCAGGCTTATGTATGCAAAGAAGAAATCATTTACTGATATATGAAATTTTGCTGCCCAAATGTGAGCGCCTGAAATTTTAAATAATGTATCAATTTAAATAATGTGTGATATATATTATACAGTCATTTGAAATTTATTTCAAATTGCTGAATTCTGTGTGAAGTTTTTAAATTAAAAAGTAAACAATTACTTTATTATAGCATATAATTCTAGAATGCTCCCTTAATGCTCACTTTTAGAATGCTCATCATTAAATTATTTTCCAGTGCTAGAATAATTAGAGAAAGATATTCAAAAACTGATTTCTGAAAGCAGTGTAGTGTATGTTTTGTATATGCAAGATTTTACTTATTAAAAGTCTTGTGTATATCCTCTGTGAGAACTTAATTCAATTTTTAGAAAATTTAATCATTCTTAAATAATTAAAAGCCTACTTATTGGAAGGAAATATTGTAATCAAAGTTTTGTTTATAAATTTTAAGAGTTGTTTGATATTTTAAAATTTTCATTAGAAATTGAAATATGAATCATTGATTAAAATATTAATATATATGCTTACGCCTATAAGAAATAGTGATATATTTTTATAAACTTCTAATGAGCATGATTCAAAATGTGTGTTTTTTTCCCTTTATTTAGGTCCCAGCCCTATGTATGCAAAGAAGAAATTATTTACTGATATATGAAATTTTGCTGCCCAAATGTGAGCGCCTGAAATTTTAAATAATGTGTGATATATATTATACAGTCATTTGAAATTTATTTCAAATTGCTGAATTCTGTATGAAGTTTTTAAATTAAAAAGTAAACAATTATTTTATTATAGCATATAATTCTAGAATGCTCACTTAATGCTCACTTTTAGAATGCTCATCATTAAATAATTTTCCAGTGCTAGAATAATTAGAGAAAGTTATTCAAAAACTGATTTCTGAAAGCAGTGTAGTGTATGTTTTGTATATGCAAGATTTTACTTATTAAAAGTCTTGTGTATATCCTCTGTGAGAACTTAATTCAATTTTTAGAAAATTTAATCATTCTTAAATAATTAAAAGCCTACTTATTGGAAGGAAATATTGTAATCAAAGTTTTGTTCATAAATTTTAAGAGTTGTTTTGATATTTTAAAAGTTTTGATTAGAAATTGAAATATGAATCATTGATTAAAATATTAATATATATGCTTACGCCTATAAGAAATAGTGATATATTTTTATAAACTTCTAATGAGCATGATTCAAAATGTGTGTTTTTTTCCCTTTATTTAGGTCCCAGCCCTATGTATGCAAAGAAGAAATCATTTACTGATATATGAAATTTTGCTGCCCAAATGTGAGCGCCTGAAATTTTAAATAATGTATCAATTTAAATAATGTGTGATATATATTATAATACAGTCATTTGAAATTTATTTCAAATTGCTGAATTCTGTGTGAAGTTTTTAAATTAAAAAGTAAACAATTATTTTATTATAGCATATAATTCTAGAATGCTCCCTTAATGCTCACTTTTAGAATGCTCATCATTAAATTATTTTCCAGTGCTAGAATAATTAGAGAAAGATATTCAAAAACTGATTTCTGAAAGCAGTGTAGTGTATGTTTTGTATATGCAAGATTTTACTTATTAAAAGTCTTGTGTATATCCTCTGTGAGAACTTAATTCAATTTTTAGAAAATTTAATCATTCTTAAATAATTAAAAGCCTACTTATTGGAAGGAAATATTGTAATCAAAGTTTTGTTTATAAATTTTAAGAGTTGTTTGATATTTTAAAATTTTCATTAGAAATTGAAATATGAATCATTGATTAAAATATTAATATATATGCTTACGCCTATAAGAAATAGTGATATATTTTTATAAACTTCTAATGAGCATGATTCAAAATGTGTGTTTTTTTCCCTTTATTTAGGTCCCAGCCCTATGTATGCAAAGAAGAAATCATTTACTGATATATGAAATTTTGCTGCCCAAATGTGAGCGCCTGAAATTTTAAATAATGTATCAATTTAAATAATGTGTGATATATATTATACAGTCATTTGAAATTTATTTCAAATTGCTGAATTCTGTATGAAGTTTTTTAAATTAAAAAGTAAACAATTATTTTATTATAGAATATAATTCTAGAATGCTCACTTAAGAATGCTCACTTAATGCTCACTTTTAGAATGCTCATCATTAAATTATTTTCCAGTGCTAGAATAATTAGAGAAAGATATTCAAAAACTGATTTCTGAAAGCAGTGTAGTGTATGTTTTGTATATGCAAGATTTTACTTATTAAAAGTCTTGTGTATATCCTCTGTGAGAACTTAATTCAATTTTTAGAAAATTTAATCATTCTTAAATAATTAAAAGCCTACTTATTGGAAGGAAATATTGTAATCAAAGTTTTGTTTATAAATTTTAAGAGTTGTTTTGATATTTTAAAAGTTTTGATTAGAAATTGAAATATGAATGAATCATTGATTAAAATATTAATATATATGCTTATGCCTATAAGAAATAGTGATATATTTTTATAAACTTCTAATGAGCATGATTCAAAATGTGTGTTTTTTTCCCTTTATTTAGGTCCCAGCCCTATGTATGCAAAGAAGAAATCATTTACTGATATATGAAATTTTGCTGCCCAAATGTGAGCGCCTGAAATTTTAAATAATGTATCAATTTAAATAATGTGTGATATATATTATACAGTCATTTGAAATTTATTTCAAATTGCTGAATTCTGTATGAAGTTTTTTAAATTAAAAAGTAAACAATTATTTTATTATAGCATATAATTCTAGAATGCTCACTTAAGAATGCTCACTTAATGCTCACTTTTAGAATGCTCATCATTAAATAATTTTCCAGTGCTAGAATAATTAGAGAAAGTTATTCAAAAACTGATTTCTGAAAGCAGTGTAGTGTATGTTTTGTATATGCAAGATTTTACTTATTAAAAGTCTTGTGTATATCCTCTGTGAGAACTTAATTCAATTTTTAGAAAATTTAATCATTCTTAAATAATTAAAAGCCTACTTATTGGAAGGAAATATTGTAATCAAAGTTTTGTTCATAAATTTTAAGAGTTGTTTTGATATTTTAAAAGTTTTGATTAGAAATTGAAATATGAATCATTGATTAAAATATTAATATATATGCTTACGCCTATAAGAAATAGTGATATATTTTTATCAACTTCTAATGAGCATGATTCAAAATGTGTGTTTTTTCCCTATATTTAGGTCCCAGCCTTATGTATGCAAAGAAGAAATCATTTACTGATATATGAAATTTTGCTGCCCAAATGTGAGCGCCTGAAATTTTAAATAATGTATCAATTTAAATAATGTGTGATATATATTATACAGTCATTTGAAATTTATTTCAAATTGCTGAATTCTGTGTGAAGTTTTTAAATTAAAAAGTAAACAATTATTTTATTATAGCATATAATTCTAGAATGCTCCCTTAATGCTCACTTTTAGAATGCTCATCATTAAATTATTTTCCAGTGCTAGAATAATTAGAGAAAGATATTCAAAAACTGATTTCTGAAAGCAGTGTAGTGTATGTTTTGTATATGCAAGATTTTACTTATTAAAAGTCTTGTGTATATCCTCTGTGAGAACTTAATTCAATTTTTAGAAAATTTAATCATTCTTAAATAATTAAAAGCCTACTTATTGGAAGGAAATATTGTAATCAAAGTTTTGTTTATAAATTTTAAGAGTTGTTTGATATTTTAAAATTTTCATTAGAAATTGAAATATGAATCATTGATTAAAATATTAATATATATGCTTACGCCTATAAGAAATAGTGATATATTTTTATAAACTTCTAATGAGCATGATTCAAAATGTGTGTTTTTTTCCCTTTATTTAGGTCCCAGCCCTATGTATGCAAAGAAGAAATCATTTACTGATATATGAAATTTTGCTGCCCAAATGTGAGCGCCTGAAATTTTAAATAATGTGTGATATATATTATACAGTCATTTGAAATTTATTTCAAATTGCTGAATTCTGTATGAAGTTTTTAAATTAAAAAGTAAACAATTATTTTATTATAGCATATAATTCTAGAATGCTCACTTAATGCTCACTTTTAGAATGCTCATCATTAAATAATTTTCCAGTGCTAGAATAATTAGAGAAAGTTATTCAAAAACTGATTTCTGAAAGCAGTGTAGTGTATGTTTTGTATATGCAAGATTTTACTTATTAAAAGTCTTGTGTATATCCTCTGTGAGAACTTAATTCAATTTTTAGAAAATTTAATCATTCTTAAATAATTAAAAGCCTACTTATTGGAAGGAAATATTGTAATCAAAGTTTTGTTCATAAATTTTAAGAGTTGTTTTGATATTTTAAAAGTTTTGATTAGAAATTGAAATATGAATCATTGATTAAAATATTAATATATATGCTTACGCCTATAAGAAATAGTGATATATTTTTATAAACTTCTAATGAGCATGATTCAAAATGTGTGTTTTTTTCCCTTTATTTCGGTCCCAGCCCTATGTATGCAAAGAAGAAATCATTTACTGATATATGAAATTTTGCTGCCCAAATGTGAGCGCCTGAAATTTTAAATAATGTATCAATTTAAATAATGTGTGATATATATTATACAGTCATTTGAAATTTATTTCAAATTGCTGAATTCTGTGTGAAGTTTTTAAATTAAAAAGTAAACAATTATTTTATTATAGCATATAATTCTAGAATGCTCCCTTAATGCTCACTTTTAGAATGCTCATCATTAAATTATTTTCCAGTGCTAGAATAATTAGAGAAAGATATTCAAAAACTGATTTCTGAAAGCAGTGTAGTGTATGTTTTGTATATGCAAGATTTTACTTATTAAAAGTCTTGTGTATATCCTCGGTGAGAACTTAATTCAATTTTTAGAAAATTTAATCATTCTTAAATAATTAAAAGGCTACTTATTGGAAGGAAATATTGTAATCAAAGTTTTGTTTATAAATTTTAAGAGTTGTTTGATATTTTAAAATTTTGATTAGAAATTGAAATATGAATCATTGATTAAAATATTAATATATATGCTTACGCCTATAAGAAATAGTGATATATTTTTATAAACTTCTAATGAGCATGATTCAAAATGTGTGTTTTTTTCCCTTTATTTAGGTCCCAGCCCTATGTATGCAAAGAAGAAATCATTTACTGATATATGAAATTTTGCTGCCCAAATGTGAGCGCCTGAAATTTTAAATAATGTGTGATATATATTATACAGTCATTTGAAATTTATTTCAAATTGCTGAATTCTGTATGAAGTTTTTAAATTAAAATGTAAACAATTATTTTATTATAGCATATAATTCTAGAATGCTCACTTAATGCTCACTTTTAGAATACTCATCATTAGATAATTTTCCAGTGCTAGAATAATTAGAGAAAGTTATTCAAAAACTGATTTCTGAAAGCAGTGTAGTGTATGTTTTGTATATGCAAGATTTTTCTTATTAAAAGTCTTGTGTATATCCTCTGTGAGAACTTAATTCAATTTTTAGAAAATTTATTCATTCTTAAATAATTAAAAGCCTACTTATTGGAAGGAAATATTGTAATCAAAGTTTTGTTTATAAATTTTAAGAGTTGTTTTGATATTTTAAAAGTTTTGATTAGAAATTGAAATATGAATCATTGATTAAAATATTAATATATATGCTTATGCCTATAAGAAATAGTGATATATTTTTATAAACTTCTAATGAGCATGATTCAAAATGTGTGTTTTTTTCCCTTTATTTAGGTCCCAGCCCTATGTATGCAAAGAAGAAATCATTTACTGATATATGAAATTTTGCTGCCCAAATGTGAGCGCCTGAAATTTTAAATAATGTGTGATATATATTATACAGTCATTTGGAATTTATTTCAAATTGCTGAATTCTGTATGAAGTTTTTAAATTAAAAAGTAAACAATTACTTTATTATAGCATATAATTCTAGAATGCTCACTTAATGCTCACTTTTAGAATGCTCATCATTAGATAATTTTCCAGTGCTAGAATAATTAGAGAAAGTTATTCAAAAACTGATTTCTGAAAGCAGTGTAGTGTATGTTTTGTATATGCAAGATTTTACTTATTAAAAGTCTTGTGTATATTTTCTGTGAGAACTTAATTCAATTTTTAGAAAATTTAATCATTCTTAAATAATTAAAAGCCTACTTATTGGAAGGAAATATTGTAATCAAAGTTTTGTTTATAAATTTTAAGAGTTGTTTTGATATTTTAAAAGTTTTGATTAGAAATTGAAATATGAATCATTGATAAAAATATTAATATATATGCTTATGCCTATAAGAAATAGTGATATATTTTTATAAACTTCTAATGAGCATGATTCAAAATGTGTGTTTTTTTCCCTTTATTTAGGTCCCAGCCCTATGTATGCAAAGAAGAAATCATTTACTGATATATGAAATTTTGCTGCCCAAATGTGAGCGCCGGAAATTTTAAATAATGTAGCAATTTTAATAATGTGTGATATATATTATACAGTCATTTGAAATTTATTTCAAATTGCTGAATTCTGTATGAAGTTTTTTAAATTAAAAAGTAAACAATTATTTTATTATAGCATATAATTCTAGAATGCTCACTTAAGAATGCTCACTTAATGCTCACTTTTAGAATGCTCATCATTAAATAATTTTCCAGTGCTAGAATAATTAGAGAAAGTTATTCAAAAACTGATTTCTGAAAGCAGTGTAGTGTATGTTTTGTATATGCAAGATTTTACTTATTAAAAGTCTTGTGTATATCCTCTGTGAGAACTTAATTCAATTTTTAGAAAATTTAATCATTCTTAAATAATTAAAAGCCTACTTATTGGAAGGAAATATTGTAATCAAAGTTTTGTTCATAAATTTTAAGAGTTGTTTTGATATTTTAAAAGTTTTGATTAGAAATTGAAATATGAATCATTGATTAAAATATTAATATATATGCTTACGCCTATAAGAAATAGTGATATATTTTTATAAACTTCTAATGAGCATGATTCAAAATGTGTGTTTTTTTCCCTTTATTTAGGTCCCAGCCCTATGTATGCAAAGAAGAAATCATTTACTGATATATGAAATTTTGCTGCCCAAATGTGAGCGCCTGAAATTTTAAATAATGTATCAATTTAAATAATGTGTGATATATATTATACAGTCATTTGAAATTTATTTCAAATTGCTGAATTCTGTGTGAAGTTTTTAAATTAAAAAGTAAACAATTATTTTATTATAGCATATAATTCTAGAATGCTCTCTTAATGCTCACTTTTAGAATGCTCATCATTAAATTATTTTCCAGTGCTAGAATAATTAGAGAAAGATATTCAAAAACTGATTTCTGAAAGCAGTGTAGTGTATGTTTTGTATATGCAAGATTTTACTTATTAAAAGTCTTGTGTATATCCTCGGTGAGAACTTAATTGAATTTTTAGAAAATTTAATCATTCTTAAATAATTAAAAGCCTACTTATTGGAAGGAAATATTGTAATCAAAGTTTTGTTTATAAATTTTAAGAGTTGTTTGATATTTTAAAATTTTGATTAGAAATTGAAATATGAATCATTGATTAAAATATTAATATATATGCTTACGCCTATAAGAAATAGTGATATATTTTTATAAACTTCTAATGAGCATGATTCAAAATGTGTGTTTTTTTCCCTTTATTTAGGTCCCAGCCCTATGTATGCAAAGAAGAAATCATTTACTGATATATGAAATTTTGCTGCCCAAATGTGAGCGCCAGAAATTTTAAATAATGTGTGATATATATTATACAGTCATTTGAAATTTATTTCAAATTGCTGAATTCTGTATGAAGTTTTTAAATTAAAACGTAAACAATTATTTTATTATAGCATATAATTCTAGAATGCTCACTTAATGCTCACTTTTAGAATGCTCATCATTAGATAATTTTCCAGTGCTAGAATAATTAGAGAAAGTTATTCAAAAACTGATTTCTGAAAGCAGTGTAGTGTATGTTTTGTATATGCAAGATTTTACTTATTAAAAGTCTTGTGTATATCCTCTGTGAGAACTTAATTCAATTTTTAGAAAATTTAATCATTCTTAAATAATTAAAAGCCTACTTATTGGAAGGAAATATTGTAATCAAAGTTTTGTTTATAAATTTTAAGAGTTGTTTTGATATTTTAAAAGTTTTGATTAGAAATTGAAATATGAATGAATCATTGATTAAAATATTAATATATATGCTTATGCCTATAAGAAATAGTGATATATTTTTATAAACTTCTAATGAGCATGATTCAAAATGTGTGTTTTTTTCCCTTTATTTAGGTCCCAGCCCTATGTATGCAAAGAAGAAATCATTTACTGATATATGAAATTTTGCTGCCCAAATGTGAGCGCCTGAAATTTTAAATAATGTATCAATTTAAATAATGTGTGATATATATTATACAGTCATTTGAAATTTATTTCAAATTGCTGAATTCTGTATGAAGTTTTTTAAATTAAAAAGTAAACAATTATTTTATTATAGCATATAATTCTAGAATGCTCACTTAAGAATGCTCACTTAATGCTCACTTTTAGAATGCTCATCATTAAATAATTTTCCAGTGCTAGAATAATTAGAGAAAGTTATTCAAAAACTGATTTCTGAAAGCAGTGTAGTGTATGTTTTGTATATGCAAGATTTTACTTATTAAAAGTCTTGTGTATATCCTCTTTGAGAACTTAATTCAATTTTTAGAAAATTTAATCATTCTTAAATAATTAAAAGCCTACTTATTGGAAGGAAATATTGTAATCAAAGTTTTGTTCATAAATTTTAAGAGTTGTTTTGATATTTTAAAAGTTTTGATTAGAAATTGAAATATGAATCATTGATTAAAATATTAATATATATGCTTACGCCTATAAGAAATAGTGATATATTTTTATCAACTTCTAATGAGCATGATTCAAAATGTGTGTTTTTTCCCTTTATTTAGGTCCCAGGCTTATGTATGCAAAGAAGAAATCATTTACTGATATATGAAATTTTGCTGCCCAAATGTGAGCGCCTGAAATTTTAAATAATGTATCAATTTAAATAATGTGTGATATATATTATACAGTCATTTGAAATTTATTTCAAATTGCTGAATTCTGTGTGAAGTTTTTAAATTAAAAAGTAAACAATTACTTTATTATAGCATATAATTCTAGAATGCTCCCTTAATGCTCACTTTTAGAATGCTCATCATTAAATTATTTTCCAGTGCTAGAATAATTAGAGAAAGATATTCAAAAACTGATTTCTGAAAGCAGTGTAGTGTATGTTTTGTATATGCAAGATTTTACTTATTAAAAGTCTTGTGTATATCCTCTGTGAGAACTTAATTCAATTTTTAGAAAATTTAATCATTCTTAAATAATTAAAAGCCTACTTATTGGAAGGAAATATTGTAATCAAAGTTTTGTTTATAAATTTTAAGAGTTGTTTGATATTTTAAAATTTTCATTAGAAATTGAAATATGAATCATTGATTAAAATATTAATATATATGCTTACGCCTATAAGAAATAGTGATATATTTTTATAAACTTCTAATGAGCATGATTCAAAATGTGTGTTTTTTTCCCTTTATTTAGGTCCCAGCCCTATGTATGCAAAGAAGAAATTATTTACTGATATATGAAATTTTGCTGCCCAAATGTGAGCGCCTGAAATTTTAAATAATGTGTGATATATATTATACAGTCATTTGAAATTTATTTCAAATTGCTGAATTCTGTATGAAGTTTTTAAATTAAAAAGTAAACAATTATTTTATTATAGCATATAATTCTAGAATGCTCACTTAATGCTCACTTTTAGAATGCTCATCATTAAATAATTTTCCAGTGCTAGAATAATTAGAGAAAGTTATTCAAAAACTGATTTCTGAAAGCAGTGTAGTGTATGTTTTGTATATGCAAGATTTTACTTATTAAAAGTCTTGTGTATATCCTCTGTGAGAACTTAATTCAATTTTTAGAAAATTTAATCATTCTTAAATAATTAAAAGCCTACTTATTGGAAGGAAATATTGTAATCAAAGTTTTGTTCATAAATTTTAAGAGTTGTTTTGATATTTTAAAAGTTTTGATTAGAAATTGAAATATGAATCATTGATTAAAATATTAATATATATGCTTACGCCTATAAGAAATAGTGATATATTTTTATAAACTTCTAATGAGCATGATTCAAAATGTGTGTTTTTTTCCCTTTATTTAGGTCCCAGCCCTATGTATGCAAAGAAGAAATCATTTACTGATATATGAAATTTTGCTGCCCAAATGTGAGCGCCTGAAATTTTAAATAATGTATCAATTTAAATAATGTGTGATATATATTATACAGTCATTTGAAATTTATTTCAAATTGCTGAATTCTGTATGAAGTTTTTTAAATTAAAAAGTAAACAATTATTTTATTATAGCATATAATTCTAGAATGCTCACTTAAGAATGCTCACTTAATGCTCACTTTTAGAATGCTCATCATTAAATAATTTTCCAGTGCTAGAATAATTAGAGAAAGTTATTCAAAAACTGATTTCTGAAAGCAGTGTAGTGTATGTTTTGTATATGCAAGATTTTACTTATTAAAAGTCTTGTGTATATCCTCTTTGAGAACTTAATTCAATTTTTAGAAAATTTAATCATTCTTAAATAATTAAAAGCCTACTTATTGGAAGGAAATATTGTAATCAAAGTTTTGTTCATAAATTTTAAGAGTTGTTTTGATATTTTAAAAGTTTTGATTAGAAATTGAAATATGAATCATTGATTAAAATATTAATATATATGCTTACGCCTATAAGAAATAGTGATATATTTTTATCAACTTCTAATGAGCATGATTCAAAATGTGTGTTTTTTCCCTTTATTTAGGTCCCAGGCTTATGTATGCAAAGAAGAAATCATTTACTGATATATGAAATTTTGCTGCCCAAATGTGAGCGCCTGAAATTTTAAATAATGTATCAATTTAAATAATGTGTGATATATATTATACAGTCATTTGAAATTTATTTCAAATTGCTGAATTCTGTGTGAAGTTTTTAAATTAAAAAGTAAACAATTACTTTATTATAGCATATAATTCTAGAATGCTCCCTTAATGCTCACTTTTAGAATGCTCATCATTAAATTATTTTCCAGTGCTAGAATAATTAGAGAAAGATATTCAAAAACTGATTTCTGAAAGCAGTGTAGTGTATGTTTTGTATATGCAAGATTTTACTTATTAAAAGTCTTGTGTATATCCTCTGTGAGAACTTAATTCAATTTTTAGAAAATTTAATCATTCTTAAATAATTAAAAGCCTACTTATTGGAAGGAAATATTGTAATCAAAGTTTTGTTTATAAATTTTAAGAGTTGTTTGATATTTTAAAATTTTCATTAGAAATTGAAATATGAATCATTGATTAAAATATTAATATATATGCTTACGCCTATAAGAAATAGTGATATATTTTTATAAACTTCTAATGAGCATGATTCAAAATGTGTGTTTTTTTCCCTTTATTTAGGTCCCAGCCCTATGTATGCAAAGAAGAAATTATTTACTGATATATGAAATTTTGCTGCCCAAATGTGAGCGCCTGAAATTTTAAATAATGTGTGATATATATTATACAGTCATTTGAAATTTATTTCAAATTGCTGAATTCTGTATGAAGTTTTTAAATTAAAAAGTAAACAATTATTTTATTATAGCATATAATTCTAGAATGCTCACTTAATGCTCACTTTTAGAATGCTCATCATTAAATAATTTTCCAGTGCTAGAATAATTAGAGAAAGTTATTCAAAAACTGATTTCTGAAAGCAGTGTAGTGTATGTTTTGTATATGCAAGATTTTACTTATTAAAAGTCTTGTGTATATCCTCTGTGAGAACTTAATTCAATTTTTAGAAAATTTAATCATTCTTAAATAATTAAAAGCCTACTTATTGGAAGGAAATATTGTAATCAAAGTTTTGTTCATAAATTTTAAGAGTTGTTTTGATATTTTAAAAGTTTTGATTAGAAATTGAAATATGAATCATTGATTAAAATATTAATATATATGCTTACGCCTATAAGAAATAGTGATATATTTTTATAAACTTCTAATGAGCATGATTCAAAATGTGTGTTTTTTTCCCTTTATTTAGGTCCCAGCCCTATGTATGCAAAGAAGAAATCATTTACTGATATATGAAATTTTGCTGCCCAAATGTGAGCGCCTGAAATTTTAAATAATGTATCAATTTAAATAATGTGTGATATATATTATACAGTCATTTGAAATTTATTTCAAATTGCTGAATTCTGTGTGAAGTTTTTAAATTAAAAAGTAAACAATTATTTTATTATAGCATATAATTCTAGAATGCTCCCTTAATGCTCACTTTTAGAATGCTCATCATTAAATTATTTTCCAGTGCTAGAATAATTAGAGAAAGATATTCAAAAACTGATTTCTGAAAGCAGTGTAGTGTATGTTTTGTATATGCAAGATTTTACTTATTAAAAGTCTTGTGTATATCCTCTGTGAGAACTTAATTCAATTTTTAGAAAATTTAATCATTCTTAAATAATTAAAAGCCTACTTATTGGAAGGAAATATTGTAATCAAAGTTTTGTTTATAAATTTTAAGAGTTGTTTGATATATTAAAATTTTCATTAGAAATTGAAATATGAATCATTGATTAAAATATTAATATATATGCTTACGCCTATAAGAAATAGTGATATATTTTTATAAACTTCTAATGAGCATGATTCAAAATGTGTGTTTTTTTCCCTTTATTTAGGTCCCAGCCCTATGTATGCAAAGAAGAAATCATTTACTGATATATGAAATTTTGCTGCCCAAATGTGAGCGCCTGAAATTTTAAATAATGTATCAATTTAAATAATGTGTGATATATATTATACAGTCATTTGAAATTTATTTCAAATTGCTGAATTCTGTATGAAGTTTTTTAAATTAAAAAGTAAACAATTATTTTATTATAGCATATAATTCTAGAATGCTCACTTAAGAATGCTCACTTAATGCTCACTTTTAGAATGCTCATCATTAAATTATTTTCCAGTGCTAGAATAATTAGAGAAAGATATTCAAAAACTGATTTCTGAAAGCAGTGTAGTGTATGTTTTGTATATGCAAGATTTTACTTATTAAAAGTCTTGTGTATATCCTCTGTGAGAACTTAATTCAATTTTTAGAAAATTTAATCATTCTTAAATAATTAAAAGCCTACTTATTGGAAGGAAATATTGTAATCAAAGTTTTGTTTATAAATTTTAAGAGTTGTTTTGATATTTTAAAATTTTGATTAGAAATTGAAATATGAATGAATCATTGATTAAAATATTAATATATATGCTTATGCCTATAAGAAATAGTGATATATTTTTATAAACTTCTAATGAGCATGATTCAAAATGTGTGTTTTTTTCCCTTTATTTAGGTCCCAGCCCTATGTATGCAAAGAAGAAATCATTTACTGATATATGAAATTTTGCTGCCCAAATGTGAGCGCCTGAAATTTTAAATAATGTATCAATTTAAATAATGTGTGATATATATTATACAGTCATTTGAAATTTATTTCAAATTGCTGAATTCTGTATGAAGTTTTTTAAATTAAAAAGTAAACAATTATTTTATTATAGCATATAATTCTAGAATGCTCACTTAAGAATGCTCACTTAATGCTCACTTTTAGAATGCTCATCATTAAATAATTTTCCAGTGCTAGAATAATTAGAGAAAGTTATTCAAAAACTGATTTCTGAAAGCAGTGTAGTGTATGTTTTGTATATGCAAGATTTTACTTATTAAAAGTCTTGTGTATATCCTCTGTGAGAACTTAATTCAATTTTTAGAAAATTTAATCATTCTTAAATAATTAAAAGCCTACTTATTGGAAGGAAATATTGTAATCAAAGTTTTGTTCATAAATTTTAAGAGTTGTTTTGATATTTTAAAAGTTTTGATTAGAAATTGAAATATGAATCATTGATTAAAATATTAATATATATGCTTACGCCTATAAGAAATAGTGATATATTTTTATCAACTTCTAATGAGCATGATTCAAAATGTGTGTTTTTTCCCTTTATTTAGGTCCCAGCCTTATGTATGCAAAGAAGAAATCATTTACTGATATATGAAATTTTGCTGCCCAAATGTGAGCGCCTGAAATTTTAAATAATGTATCAATTTAAATAATGTGTGATATATATTATACAGTCATTTGAAATTTATTTCAAATTGCTGAATTCTGTGTGAAGTTTTTAAATTAAAAAGTAAACAATTATTTTATTATAGCATATAATTCTAGAATGCTCCCTTAATGCTCACTTTTAGAATGCTCATCATTAAATTATTTTCCAGTGCTAGAATAATTAGAGAAAGATATTCAAAAACTGATTTCTGAAAGCAGTGTAGTGTATGTTTTGTATATGCAAGATTTTACTTATTAAAAGTCTTGTGTATATCCTCTGTGAGAACTTAATTCAATTTTTAGAAAATTTAATCATTCTTAAATAATTAAAAGCCTACTTATTGGAAGGAAATATTGTAATCAAAGTTTTGTTTATAAATTTTAAGAGTTGTTTGATATTTTAAAATTTTCATTAGAAATTGAAATATGAATCATTGATTAAAATATTAATATATATGCTTACGCCTATAAGAAATAGTGATATATTTTTATAAACTTCTAATGAGCATGATTCAAAATGTGTGTTTTTTTCCCTTTATTTAGGTCCCAGCCCTATGTATGCAAAGAAGAAATCATTTACTGATATATGAAATTTTGCTGCCCAAATGTGAGCGCCTGAAATTTTAAATAATGTGTGATATATATTATACAGTCATTTGAAATTTATTTCAAATTGCTGAATTCTGTATGAAGTTTTTAAATTAAAAAGTAAACAATTATTTTATTATAGCATATAATTCTAGAATGCTCACTTAATGCTCACTTTTAGAATGCTCATCATTAAATAATTTTCCAGTGCTAGAATAATTAGAGAAAGTTATTCAAAAACTGATTTCTGAAAGCAGTGTAGTGTATGTTTTGTATATGCAAGATTTTACTTATTAAAAGTCTTGTGTATATCCTCTGTGAGAACTTAATTCAATTTTTAGAAAATTTAATCATTCTTAAATAATTAAAAGCCTACTTATTGGAAGGAAATATTGTAATCAAAGTTTTGTTCATAAATTTTAAGAGTTGTTTTGATATTTTAAAAGTTTTGATTAGAAATTGAAATATGAATCATTGATTAAAATATTAATATATATGCTTACGCCTATAAGAAATAGTGATATATTTTTATAAACTTCTAATGAGCATGATTCAAAATGTGTATTTTTTTCCCTTTATTTAGGTCCCAGCCCTATGTATGCAAAGAAGAAATCATTTACTGATATATGAAATTTTGCTGCCCAAATGTGAGCGCCTGAAATTTTAAATAATGTATCAATTTAAATAATGTGTGATATATATTATACAGTCATTTGAAATTTATTTCAAATTGCTGAATTCTGTGTGAAGTTTTTAAATTAAAAAGTAAACAATTATTTTATTATAGCATATAATTCTAGAATGCTCCCTTAATGCTCACTTTTAGAATGCTCATCATTAAATTATTTTCCAGTGCTAGAATAATTAGAGAAAGATATTCAAAAACTGATTTCTGAAAGCAGTGTAGTGTATGTTTTGTATATGCAAGATTTTACTTATTAAAAGTCTTGTGTATATCCTCGGTGAGAACTTAATTCAATTTTTAGAAAATTTAATCATTCTTAAATAATTAAAAGGCTACTTATTGGAAGGAAATATTGTAATCAAAGTTTTGTTTATAAATTTTAAGAGTTGTTTGATATTTTAAAATTTTGATTAGAAATTGAAATATGAATCATTGATTAAAATATTAATATATATGCTTACGCCTATAAGAAATAGTGATATATTTTTATAAACTTCTAATGAGCATGATTCAAAATGTGTGTTTTTTTCCCTTTATTTAGGTCCCAGCCCTATGTATGCAAAGAAGAAATCATTTACTGATATATGAAATTTTGCTGCCCAAATGTGAGCGCCTGAAATTTTAAATAATGTGTGATATATATTATACAGTCATTTGAAATTTATTTCAAATTGCTGAATTCTGTATGAAGTTTTTAAATTAAAATGTAAACAATTATTTTATTATAGCATATAATTCTAGAATGCTCACTTAATGCTCACTTTTAGAATACTCATCATTAGATAATTTTCCAGTGCTAGAATAATTAGAGAAAGTTATTCAAAAACTGATTTCTGAAAGCAGTGTAGTGTATGTTTTGTATATGCAAGATTTTACTTATTAAAAGTCTTGTGTATATCCTCTGTGAGAACTTAATTCAATTTTTAGAAAATTTAATCATTCTTAAATAATTAAAAGCCTACTTATTGGAAGGAAATATTGTAATCAAGGTTTTGTTTATAAATTTTAAGAGTTGTTTTGATATTTCAAAAGTTTTGATTAGAAATTGAAATATGAATCATTGATTAAAATATTAATATATATGCTTATGCCTATAAGAAATAGTGATATATTTTTATAAACTTCTAATGAGCATGATTCAAAATGTGTGTTTTTTTCCCTTTATTTAGGTCCCAGCCCTATGTATGCAAAGAAGAAATCATTTACTGATATATGAAATTTTGCTGCCAAATGTGAGCGCCTGAAATTTTAAATAATGTGTGATATATATTATACAGTCATTTGAAATTTATTTCAAATTGCTGAATTCTGTATGAAGTTTTTAAATTAAAAAGTAAACAATTATTTTATTATAGCATATAATTCTAGAATGCTCACTTAATGCTCACTTTTAGAATGCTCATCATTAAATAATTTTCCAGTGCTAGAATAATTAGAGAAAGTTATTCAAAAACTGATTTCTGAAAGCAGTGTAGTGTATGTTTTGTATATGCAAGATTTTACTTATTAAAAGTCTTGTGTATATCCTCTGTGAGAACTTAATTCAATTTTTAGAAAATTTAATCATTCTTAAATAATTAAAAGCCTACTTATTGGAAGGAAATATTGTAATCAAAGTTTTGTTTATAAATTTTAAGAGTTGTTTTGATATTTTAAAAGTTTTGATTAGAAATTGAAATATGAATCATTGATTAAAATATTAATATATATGCTTATGCCTATAAGAAATAGTGATATATTTTTATAAACTTCTAATGAGCATGATTCAAAATGTGTGTTTTTTTCCCTTTATTTAGGTCCCAGCCCTATGTATGCAAAGAAGAAATCATTTACTGATATATGAAATTTTGCTGCCCAAATGTGAGCGCCTGAAATTTTAAATAATGTGTGATATATATTATACAGTCATTTGGAATTTATTTCAAATTGCTGAATTCTGTATGAAGTTTTTAAATTAAAAAGTAAACAATTATTTTATTATAGCATATAATTCTAGAATGCTCACTTAATGCTCACTTTTAGAATGCTCATCATTAGATAATTTTCCAGTGCTAGAATAATTAGAGAAAGTTATTCAAAAACTGATTTCTGAAAGCAGTGTAGTGTATGTTTTGTATATGCAAGATTTTACTTATTAAAAGTCTTGTGTATATTTTCTGTGAGAACTTAATTCAATTTTTAGAAAATTTAATCATTCTTAAATAATTAAAAGCCTACTTATTGGAAGGAAATATTGTAATCAAAGTTTTGTTTATAAATTTTAAGAGTTGTTTTGATATTTTAAAAGTTTTGATTAGAAATTGAAATATGAATCATTGATAAAAATATTAATATATATGCTTATGCCTATAAGAAATAGTGATATATTTTTATAAACTTCTAATGAGCATGATTCAAAATGTGTGTTTTTTTCCCTTTATTTAGGTCCCAGCCCTATGTATGCAAAGAAGAAATCATTTACTGATATATGAAATTTTGCTGCCCAAATGTGAGCGCCGGAAATTTTAAATAATGTAGCAATTTTAATAATGTGTGATATATATTATACAGTCATTTGAAATTTATTTCAAATTGCTGAATTCTGTATGAAGTTTTTTAAATTAAAAAGTAAACAATTATTTTATTATAGCATATAATTCTAGAATGCTCACTTAAGAATGCTCACTTAATGCTCACTTTTAGAATGCTCATCATTAAATAATTTTCCAGTGCTAGAATAATTAGAGAAAGTTATTCAAAAACTGATTTCTGAAAGCAGTGTAGTGTATGTTTTGTATATGCAAGATTTTACTTATTAAAAGTCTTGTGTATATCCTCTGTGAGAACTTAATTCAATTTTTAGAAAATTTAATCATTCTTAAATAATTAAAAGCCTACTTATTGGAAGGAAATATTGTAATCAAAGTTTTGTTCATAAATTTTAAGAGTTGTTTTGATATTTTAAAAGTTTTGATTAGAAATTGAAATATGAATCATTGATTAAAATATTAATATATATGCTTACGCCTATAAGAAATAGTGATATATTTTTATAAACTTCTAATGAGCATGATTCAAAATGTGTGTTTTTTTCCCTTTATTTAGGTCCCAGCCCTATGTATGCAAAGAAGAAATCATTTACTGATATATGAAATTTTGCTGCCCAAATGTGAGCGCCTGAAATTTTAAATAATGTATCAATTTAAATAATGTGTGATATATATTATACAGTCATTTGAAATTTATTTCAAATTGCTGAATTCTGTGTGAAGTTTTTAAATTAAAAAGTAAACAATTATTTTATTATAGCATATAATTCTAGAATGCTCCCTTAATGCTCACTTTTAGAATGCTCATCATTAAATTATTTTCCAGTGCTAGAATAATTAGAGAAAGTTATTCAAAAACTGATTTCTGAAAGCAGTGTAGTGTATGTTTTGTATATGCAAGATTTTACTTATTAAAAGTCTTGTGTATATCCTCTGTGAGAACTTAATTCAATTTTTAGAAAATTTAATCATTCTTAAATAATTAAAAGCCTACTTATTGGAAGGAAATATTTTAATCAAAGTTTTGTTTATAAATTTTAAGAGTTGTTTTGATATTTTAAAAGTTTTGATTAGAAATTGAAATATGAATCATTGATTAAAATATTAATATATATGCTTATGCCTATAAGAAATAGTGATATATTTTTATAAACTTCTAATGAGCATGATTCAAAATGTGTGTTTTTTTCCCTTTATTTAGGTCCCAGCCCTATGTATGCTAAGAAGAAATCATTTACTGATATATGAAATTTTGCTGCCCAAATGTGAGCGCCTGAAATTTTAAATAATGTGTGATATATATTATACAGTCATTTGAAATTTATTTCAAATTGCTGAATTCTGTATGAAGTTTTTTAAATTAAAAAGTAAACAATTATTTTATTATAGCATATAATTCTAGAATGCTCACTTAAGAATGCTCACTTAATGCTCACTTTTAGAATGCTCATCATTAAATAATTTTCCAGTGCTAGAATAATTAGAGAAAGTTATTCAAAAACTAATTTCTGAAAGCAGTGTAGTGTATGTTTTGTATATGCAAGATTTTACTTATTAAAAGTCTTGTGTATATCCTCGGTGAGAACTTAATTCAATTTTTAGAAAATTTAATCATTCTTAAATAATTAAAAGCCTACTTATTGGAAGGAAATATTGTAATCAAAGTTTTGTTTATAAATTTTAAGAGTTGTTTGATATTTTAAAAGTTTTGATTAGAAATTGAAATATGAATCATTGATTAAAATATTAATATATATGCTTACGCCTATAAGAAATAGTGATATATTTTTATAAACTTCTAATGAGCATGATTCAAAATGTGTGTTTTTTTCCCTTTATTTAGGTCCCAGCCCTATGTATGCAAAGAAGAAATCATTTACTGATATATGAAATTTTGCTGCCCAAATGTGAGCGCCTGAAATTTTAAATAATGTGTGATATATATTATACATTCATTTGAAATTTATTTCAAATTGCTGAATTCTGTATGAAGTTTTTAAATTAAAAAGTAAACAATTATTTTATTATAGCATATAATTCTAGAATGCTCCCTTAATGCTCACTTTTAGAATGCTCATCATTAAATAATTTTCCAGTGCTAGAATAATTAGAGAAAGATATTCAAAAACTGATTTCTGAAAGCAGTGTAGTGTATGTTTTGTATATGCAAGATTTTACTTATTAAAAGTCTTGTGTATATCCTCTGTGAGAACTTAATTCAATTTTTAGAAAATTTAATCATTCTTAAATAATTAAAAGCCTACTTATTGGAAGGAAATATTGTAATCAAAGTTTTGTTTATAAATTTTAAGAGTTGTTTTGATATTTTAAAAGTTTTGATTAGAAATTGAAATATGAATCATTGATTAAAATATTAATATATATGCTTATGCCTATAAGAAATAGTGATATATTTTTATAAACTTCTAATGAGCATGATTCAAAATGTGTGTTTTTTTCCCTTTATTTAGGTCCCAGCCCTATGTATGCAAAGAAGAAATCATTTACTGATATATGAAATTTTGCTGCCCAAATGTGAGCGCCTGAAATTTTAAATAATGTGTGATATATATTATACAGTCATTTGGAATTTATTTCAAATTGCTGAATTCTGTATGAAGTTTTTAAATTAAAAAGTAAACAATTATTTTATTATAGCATATAATTCTAGAATGCTCACTTAATGCTCACTTTTAGAATGCTCATCATTAGATAATTTTCCAGTGCTAGAATAATTAGAGAAAGTTATTCAAAAACTGATTTCTGAAAGCAGTGTAGTGTATGTTTTGTATATGCAAGATTTTACTTATTAAAAGTCTTGTGTATATTTTCTGTGAGAACTTAATTCAATTTTTAGAAAATTTAATCATTCTTAAATAATTAAAAGCCTACTTATTGGAAGGAAATATTGTAATCAAAGTTTTGTTTATAAATTTTAAGAGTTGTTTTGATATTTTAAAAGTTTTGATTAGAAATTGAAATATGAATCATTGATAAAAATATTAATATATATGCTTATGCCTATAAGAAATAGTGATATATTTTTATAAACTTCTAATGAGCATGATTCAAAATGTGTGTTTTTTTCCCTTTATTTAGGTCCCAGCCCTATGTATGCAAAGAAGAAATCATTTACTGATATATGAAATTTTGCTGCCCAAATGTGAGCGCCGGAAATTTTAAATAATGTAGCAATTTTAATAATGTGTGATATATATTATACAGTCATTTGAAATTTATTTCAAATTGCTGAATTCTGTATGAAGTTTTTTAAATTAAAAAGTAAACAATTATTTTATTATAGCATATAATTCTAGAATGCTCACTTAAGAATGCTCACTTAATGCTCACTTTTAGAATGCTCATCATTAAATAATTTTCCAGTGCTAGAATAATTAGAGAAAGTTATTCAAAAACTGATTTCTGAAAGCAGTGTAGTGTATGTTTTGTATATGCAAGATTTTACTTATTAAAAGTCTTGTGTATATCCTCTGTGAGAACTTAATTCAATTTTTAGAAAATTTAATCATTCTTAAATAATTAAAAGCCTACTTATTGGAAGGAAATATTGTAATCAAAGTTTTGTTCATAAATTTTAAGAGTTGTTTTGATATTTTAAAAGTTTTGATTAGAAATTGAAATATGAATCATTGATTAAAATATTAATATATATGCTTACGCCTATAAGAAATAGTGATATATTTTTATAAACTTCTAATGAGCATGATTCAAAATGTGTGTTTTTTTCCCTTTATTTAGGTCCCAGCCCTATGTATGCAAAGAAGAAATCATTTACTGATATATGAAATTTTGCTGCCCAAATGTGAGCGCCTGAAATTTTAAATAATGTATCAATTTAAATAATGTGTGATATATATTATACAGTCATTTGAAATTTATTTCAAATTGCTGAATTCTGTGTGAAGTTTTTAAATTAAAAAGTAAACAATTATTTTATTATAGCATATAATTCTAGAATGCTCCCTTAATGCTCACTTTTAGAATGCTCATCATTAAATTATTTTCCAGTGCTAGAATAATTAGAGAAAGTTATTCAAAAACTGATTTCTGAAAGCAGTGTAGTGTATGTTTTGTATATGCAAGATTTTACTTATTAAAAGTCTTGTGTATATCCTCTGTGAGAACTTAATTCAATTTTTAGAAAATTTAATCATTCTTAAATAATTAAAAGCCTACTTATTGGAAGGAAATATTTTAATCAAAGTTTTGTTTATAAATTTTAAGAGTTGTTTTGATATTTTAAAAGTTTTGATTAGAAATTGAAATATGAATCATTGATTAAAATATTAATATATATGCTTATGCCTATAAGAAATAGTGATATATTTTTATAAACTTCTAATGAGCATGATTCAAAATGTGTGTTTTTTTCCCTTTATTTAGGTCCCAGCCCTATGTATGCTAAGAAGAAATCATTTACTGATATATGAAATTTTGCTGCCCAAATGTGAGCGCCTGAAATTTTAAATAATGTGTGATATATATTATACAGTCATTTGAAATTTATTTCAAATTGCTGAATTCTGTATGAAGTTTTTTAAATTAAAAAGTAAACAATTATTTTATTATAGCATATAATTCTAGAATGCTCACTTAAGAATGCTCACTTAATGCTCACTTTTAGAATGCTCATCATTAAATAATTTTCCAGTGCTAGAATAATTAGAGAAAGTTATTCAAAAACTAATTTCTGAAAGCAGTGTAGTGTATGTTTTGTATATGCAAGATTTTACTTATTAAAAGTCTTGTGTATATCCTCTGTGAGAACTTAATTCAATTTTTAGAAAATTTAATCATTCTTAAATAATTAAAAGCCTACTTATTGGAAGGAAATATTGTAATCAAAGTTTTGTTTATAAATTTTAAGAGTTGTTTTGATATTTTAAAAGTTTTGATTAGAAATTGAAATATGAATCATTGATTAAAATATTAATATATATGCTTATGCCTATAAGAAATACTGATATATTTTTATAAACTTCTAATGAGCATGATTCAAAATGTGTGTTTTTTTCCCTTTATTTAGGTCCCAGCCCTATGTATGCAAAGAAGAAATCATTTACTGATATATGAAATTTTGCTGCCCAAATGTGAGCGCCTGAAATTTTAAATAATGTGTGATATATATTATACATTCATTTGAAATTTATTTCAAATTGCTGAATTCTGTATGAAGTTTTTAAATTAAAAAGTAAACAATTATTTTATTATAGCATATAATTCTAGAATGCTCCCTTAATGCTCACTTTTAGAATGCTCATCATTAAATAATTTTCCAGTGCTAGAATAATTAGAGAAAGATATTCAAAAACTGATTTCTGAAAGCAGTGTAGTCTATGTTTTGTATATGCAAGATTTTACTTATTAAAAGTCTTGTGTATATCCTCTGTGAGAACTTAATTCAATTTTTAGAAAATTTAATCATTCTTAAATAATTAAAAGCCTACTTATTGGAAGGAAATATTGTAATCAAAGTTTTGTTCATAAATTTTAAGAGTTGTTTTGATATTTTAAAAGTTTTGATTAGAAATTGAAATATGAATCATTGATTAAAATATTAATATATATGCTTACGCCTATAAGAAATAGTGATATATTTTTATAAACTTCTAATGAGCATGATTCAAAATGTGTGTTTTTTCCCCTTTATTTAGGTCCCAGCCCTATGTATGCAAAGAAGAAATCATTTACTGATATATGAAATTTTGCTGCCCAAATGTGAGCGCCTGAAATTTTAAATAATGTATCAATTTAAATAATGTGTGATATATATTATACAGTCATTTGAAATTTATTTCAAATTGCTGAATTCTGTGTGAAGTTTTTAAATTAAAAAGTAAACAATTATTTTATTATAGCATATAATTCTAGAATGCTCCCTTAATGCTCACTTTTAGAATGCTCATCATTAAATTATTTTCCAGTGCTAGAATAATTAGAGAAAGATATTCAAAAACTGATTTCTGAAAGCAGTGTAGTGTATGTTTTGTATATGCAAGATTTTACTTATTAAAAGTCTTGTGTATATCCTCGGTGAGAACTTAATTCAATTTTTAGAAAATTTAATCATTCTTAAATAATTAAAAGCCTACTTATTGGAAGGAAATATTGTAATCAAAGTTTTGTTTATAAATTTTAAGAGTTGTTTGATATTTTAAAATTTTGATTAGAAATTGAAATATGAATCATTGATTAAAATATTAATATATATGCTTACGCCTATAAGAAATAGTGATATATTTTTATAAACTTCTAATGAGCATGATTCAAAATGTGTGTTTTTTTCCCTTTATTTAGGTCCCAGCCCTATGTATGCAAAGAAGAAATCATTTACTGATATATGAAATTTTGCTGCCCAAATGTGAGCGCCTGAAATTTTAAATAATGTGTGATATATATTATACAGTCATTTGAAATTTATTTCAAATTGCTGAATTCTGTATGAAGTTTTTAAATTAAAAAGTAAACAATTATTTTATTATAGCATATAATTCTAGAATGCTCACTTAATGCTCACTTTTAGAATGCTCATCATTAGATAATTTTCCAGTGCTAGAATAATTAGAGAAAGTTATTCAAAAACTGATTTCTGAAAGCAGTGTAGTGTATGTTTTGTATATGCAAGATTTTACTTATTAAAAGTCTTCTCTATATCCTCTGTGAGAACTTAATTCAATTTTTAGAAAATTTAATCATTCTTAAATAATTAAAAGCCTACTTATTGGAAGGAAATATTGTAATCAAAGTTTTGTTTATAAATTTTAAGAGTTGTTTTGATATTTTAAAAGTTTTGATTAGAAATTGAAATATGAATCATTGATTAAAATATTAATATATATGCTTACGCCTATAAGAAATAGTGATATATTTTTATAAACTTCTAATGAGCATGGTTCAAAATGTGTGTTTTTTTCCCTTTATTTAGGTCCCAGCCCTATGTATGCAAAGAAGAAATCATTTACTGATATATGAAATTTTGCTGCCCAAATGTGAGCGCCTGATATTTTAAATAATGTATCAATTTAAATAATGTGTGATATATATTATACAGTTATTTGAAATTTATTTCAAATTGCTGAATTCTGTATGAAGTTTTTAAATTAAAAAGTAAACAATTATTTTATTATAGCATATAATTCTAGAATGCTCACTTAATGCTCACTTTTAGAATGCTCATCATTAAATAATTTTCCAGTGCTAGAATAATTAGAGAAAGTTATTCAAAAACTGATTTCTGAAAGCAGTGTAGTGTATGTTTTGTATATGCAAGATTTTACTTATTAAAAGTCTTGTGTATATCCTCGGTGAGAACTTAATTCAATTTTTAGAAAATTTAATCATTCTTAAATAATTAAAAGCCTACTTATTGGAAGGAAATATTGTAATCAAAGTTTTGTTTATAAATTTTAAGAGTTGTTTTGATATTTTAAAAGTTTTGATTAGAAATTGAAATATGAATCATTGATTAAAATATTAATATATATGCTTATGCCTATAAGAAATACTGATATATTTTTATAAACTTCTAATGAGCATGATTCAAAATGTGTGTTTTTTCCCTTTATTTAGGTCCCAGCCCTATGTATGCAAAGAAGAAATCATTTACTGATATATGAAATTTTGCTGCCCAAATGTGAGCGCCTGAAATTTTAAATAATGTGTGATATATATTATACATTCATTTGAAATTTATTTCAAATTGCTGAATTCTGTATGAAGTTTTTAAATTAAAAAGTAAACAATTATTTTATTATAGCATATAATTCTAGAATGCTCACTTAATGCTCACTTTTAGAATGCTCATCATTAGATAATTTTCCAGTGCTAGAATAATTAGAGAAAGTTATTCAAAAACTGATTTCTGAAAGCAGTGTAGTGTATGTTTTGTATATGCAAGATTTTACTTATTAAAAGTCTTGTGTATATCCTCTGTGAGAACTTAATTCAATTTTTAGAAAATTTAATCATTCTTAAATAATTAAAAGCCTACTTATTGGAAGGAAATATTGTAATCAAAGTTTTGTTTATAAATTTTAAGAGTTGTTTTGATATTTTAAAAGTTTTGATTAGAAATTGAAATATGAATCATTGATTAAAATATTAATATATATGCTTATGCCTATAAGAAATAGTGATATATTTTTATAAACTTCTAATGAGCATGATTCAAAATGTGTGTTTTTTTTCCCTTTATTTAGGTCCCAGCCCTATGTATGCAAAGAAGAAATCATTTACTGATATATGAAATTTTGCTGCCCAAATGTGAGCGCCTGAAATTTTAAATAATGTATCAATTTAAATAATGTGTGATATATATTATACAGTCATTTGAAATTTATTTCAAATTGCTGAATTCTGTATGAAGTTTTTTAAATTAAAAAGTAAACAATTATTTTATTATAGCATATAATTCTAGAATGCTCACTTAAGAATGCTCACTTAATGCTCACTTTTAGAATGCTCATCATTAAATAATTTTCCAGTGCTAGAATAATTAGAGAAAGTTATTCAAAAACTGATTTCTGAAAGCAGTGTAGTGTATGTTTTGTATATGCAAGATTTTACTTATTAAAAGTCTTGTGTATATCCTCTGTGAGAACTTAATTCAATTTTTAGAAAATTTAATCATTCTTAAATAATTAAAAGCCTACTTATTGGAACGAAATATTGTAATCAAAGTTTTGTTCATAAATTTTAAGAGTTGTTTTGATATTTTAAAAGTTTTGATTAGAAACTGAAATATGAATCATTGATTAAAATATTAATATATATGCTTACGCCTATAAGAAATAGTGATATATTTTTATAAACTTCTAATGAGCATGATTCAAAATGTGTGTTTTTTTCCCTTTATTTAGGTCCCAGCCCTATGTATGCAAAGAAGAAATCATTTACTGATATATGAAATTTTGCTGCCCAAATGTGAGCGCCTGAAATTTTAAATAATGTATCAATTTAAATAATGTGTGATATATATTATACAGTCATTTGAAATTTATTTCAAATTGCTGAATTCTGTATGAAGTTTTTAAATTAAAAAGTAAACAATTATTTTATTATAGCATATAATTCTAGAATGCTCCCTTAATGCTCACTTTTAGAATGCTCATCATTAAATAATTTTCCAGTGCTAGAATAATTAGAGAAAGATATTCAAAAACTGATTTCTGAAAGCAGTGTAGTGTATGTTTTGTATATGCAAGATTTTACTCTTTAAACGTCTTGTGTATATCCTCGGTGAGAACATAATTCAATTTTTAGAAAATTTAATCAATCTTAAATAATTAAAAGCCTACTTATTGGAAGGAAATATTGTAATCAAAGTTTTGTTTATAAATTTTAAGAGTTGTTTGATATTTTAAAATTTTGATTAGAAATTGAAATATGAATCATTGATTAAAATATTAATATATATGCTTACGCCTATAAGAAATAGTGATATATTTTTATAAACTTCTAATGAGCATGATTCAAAATGTGTGTTTTTTTCCCTTTATTTAGGTCCCAGCCCTATGTATGCAAAGAAGAAATCATTTACTGATATATGAAATTTTGCTGCCCAAATGTGAGCGCCTGAAATTTTAAATAATGTGTGATATATATTATACAGTCATTTGAAATTTATTTCAAATTGCTGAATTCTGTATGAAGTTTTTAAATTAAAAAGTAAACAATTATTTTATTATAGCATATAATTCTAGAATGCTCACTTAATGCTCACTTTTAGAATGTTCATCATTAGATAATTTTCCAGTGCTAGAATAATTAGAGAAAGTTATTCAAAAACTGATTTCTGAAAGCAGTGTAGTGTATGTTTTGTATATGCAAGATTTTACTTATTAAAAGTCTTGTGTATATCCTCTGTGAGAACTTAATTCAATTTTTAGAAAATTTAATCATTCTTAAATAATTAAAAGCCTACTTATTGGAAGGAAATATTGTAATCAAAGTTTTGTTCATAAATTTTAAGAGTTGTTTTGATATTTTAAAAGTTTTGATTAGAAATTGAAATATGAATCATTGATTAAAATATTAATATATATGCTTACGCCTATAAGAAATAGTGATATATTTTTATAAACTTCTAATGAGCATGATTCAAAATGTGTGTTTTTTTCCCTTTATTTAGGTCCCAGCCCTATGTATGCAAAGAAGAAATCATTTACTGATATATGAAATTTTGCTGCCCAAATGTGAGCGCCTGAAATTTTAAATAATGTATCAATTTAAATAATGTGTGATATATATTATACAGTCATTTGAAATTTATTTCAAATTGCTGAATTCTGTGTGAAGTTTTTAAATTAAAAAGTAAACAATTATTTTATTATAGCATATAATTCTAGAATGCTCCCTTAATGCTCACTTTTAGAATGCTCATCATTAAATTATTTTCCAGTGCTAGAATAATTAGAGAAAGTTATTCAAAAACTGATTTCTGAAAGCAGTGTAGTGTATGTTTTGTATATGCAAGATTTTACTTATTAAAAGTCTTGTGTATATCCTCTGTGACAACTTAATTCAATTTTTAGAAAATTTAATCATTCTTAAATAATTAAAAGCCTACTTATTGGAAGGAAATATTTTAATCAAAGTTTTGTTTATAAATTTTAAGAGTTGTTTTGATATTTTAAAAGTTTTGATTAGAAATTGAAATATGAATCATTGATTAAAATATTAATATATATGCTTATGCCTATAAGAAATAGTGATATATTTTTATAAACTTCTAATGAGCATGATTCAAAATGTGTGTTTTTTTCCCTTTATTTAGGTCCCAGCCCTATGTATGCTAAGAAGAAATCATTTACTGATATATGAAATTTTGCTGCCCAAATGTGAGCGCCTGAAATTTTAAATAATGTGTGATATATATTATACAGTCATTTGAAATTTATTTCAAATTGCTGAATTCTGTATGAAGTTTTTTAAATTAAAAAGTAAACAATTATTTTATTATAGCATATAATTCTAGAATGCTCACTTAAGAATGCTCACTTAATGCTCACTTTTAGAATGCTCATCATTAAATAATTTTCCAGTGCTAGAATAATTAGAGAAAGTTATTCAAAAACTGATTTCTGAAAGCAGTGTAGTGTATGTTTTGTATATGCAAGATTTTACTTATTAAAAGTCTTGTGTATATCCTCTGTGAGAACTTAATTCAATTTTTAGAAAATTTAATCATTCTTAAATAATTAAAAGCCTACTTATTGGAAGGAAATATTGTAATCAAAGTTTTGTTTATAAATTTTAAGAGTTGTTTTGATATTTTAAAAGTTTTGATTAGAAATTGAAATATGAATCATTGATTAAAATATTAATATATATGCTTATGCCTATAAGAAATACTGATATATTTTTATAAACTTCTAATGAGCATGATTCAAAATGTGTGTTTTTTTCCCTTTATTTAGGTCCCAGCCCTATGTATGCAAAGAAGAAATCATTTACTGATATATGAAATTTTGCTGCCCAAATGTGAGCGCCTGAAATTTTAAATAATGTGTGATATATATTATACATTCATTTGAAATTTATTTCAAATTGCTGAATTCTGTATGAAGTTTTTAAATTAAAAAGTAAACAATTATTTTATTATAGCATATAATTCTAGAATGCTCCCTTAATGCTCACTTTTAGAATGCTCATCATTAAATAATTTTCCAGTGCTAGAATAATTAGAGAAAGATATTCAAAATCTGATTTCTGAAAGCAGTGTAGTGTATGTTTTGTATATGCAAGATTTTACTTATTAAAAGTCTTGTGTATATCCTCTGTGAGAACTTAATTCAATTTTTAGAAAATTTAATCATTCTTAAATAATTAAAAGCCTACTTATTGGAAGGAAATATTGTAATCAAAGTTTTGTTCATAAATTTTAAGAGTTGTTTTGATATTTTAAAAGTTTTGATTAGAAATTGAAATATGAATCATTGATTAAAATATTAATATATATGCTTACGCCTATAAGAAATAGTGATATATTTTTATAAACTTCTAATGAGCATGATTCAAAATGTGTGTTTTTTTCCCTTTATTTAGGTCCCAGCCCTATGTATGCAAAGAAGAAATCATTTACTGATATATGAAATTTTGCTGCCCAAATGTGAGCGCCTGAAATTTTAAATAATGTATCAATTTAAATAATGTGTGATATATATTATACAGTCATTTGAAATTTATTTCAAATTGCTGAATTCTGTGTGAAGTTTTTAAATTAAAAAGTAAACAATTATTTTATTATAGCATATAATTCTAGAATGCTCCCTTAATGCTCACTTTTAGAATGCTCATCATTAAATTATTTTCCAGTGCTAGAATAATTAGAGAAAGATATTCAAAAACTGATTTCTGAAAGCAGTGTAGTGTATGTTTTGTATATGCAAGATTTTACTTATTAAAAGTCTTGTGTATATCCTCGGTGAGAACTTAATTCAATTTTTAGAAAATTTAATCATTCTTAAATAATTAAAAGCCTACTTATTGGAAGGAAATATTGTAATCAATGTTTTGTTTATAAATTTTAAGAGTTGTTTGATATTTTAAAATTTTGATTAGAAATTGAAATATGAATCATTGATTAAAATATTAATATATATGCTTACGCCTATAAGAAATAGTGATATATTTTTATAAACTTCTAATGAGCATGATTCAAAATGTGTGTTTTTTTCCCTTTATTTAGGTCCCAGCCCTATGTATGCAAAGAAGAAATCATTTACTGATATATGAAATTTTGCTGCCCAAATGTGAGCGCCTGAAATTTTAAATAATGTGTGATATATATTATACAGTCATTTGAAATTTATTTCAAATTGCTGAATTCTGTATGAAGTTTTTAAATTAAAAAGTAAACAATTATTTTATTATAGCATATAATTCTAGAATGCTCACTTAATGCTCACTTTTAGAATGCTCATCATTAGATAATTTTCCAGTGCTAGAATAATTAGAGAAAGTTATTCAAAAACTGATTTCTGAAAGCAGTGTAGTGTATGTTTTGTATATGCAAGATTTTACTTATTAAAAGTCTTCTCTATATCCTCTGTGAGAACTTAATTCAATTTTTAGAAAATTTAATCATTCTTAAATAATTAAAAGCCTACTTATTGGAAGGAAATATTGTAATCAAAGTTTTGTTTATAAATTTTAAGAGTTGTTTTGATATTTTAAAAGTTTTGATTAGAAATTGAAATATGAATCATTGATTAAAATATTAATATATATGCTTACGCCTATAAGAAATAGTGATATATTTTTATAAACTTCTAATGAGCATGGTTCAAAATGTGTGTTTTTTTCCCTTTATTTAGGTCCCAGCCCTATGTATGCAAAGAAGAAATCATTTACTGATATATGAAATTTTGCTGCCCAAATGTGAGCGCCTGAAATTTTAAATAATGTATCAATTTAAATAATGTGTGATATATATTATACAGTTATTTGAAATTTATTTCAAATTGCTGAATTCTGTATGAAGTTTTTAAATTAAAAAGTAAACAATTATTTTATTATAGCATATAATTCTAGAATGCTCACTTAATGCTCACTTTTAGAATGCTCATCATTAAATAATTTTCCAGTGCTAGAATAATTAGAGAAAGTTATTCAAAAACTGATTTCTGAAAGCAGTGTAGTGTATGTTTTGTATATGCAAGATTTTACTTATTAAAAGTCTTGTGTATATCCTCGGTGAGAACTTAATTCAATTTTTAGAAAATTTAATCATTCTTAAATAATTAAAAGCCTACTTATTGGAAGGAAATATTGTAATCAAAGTTTTGTTTATAAATTTTAAGAGTTGTTTTGATATTTTAAAAGTTTTGATTAGAAATTGAAATATGAATCATTGATTAAAATATTAATATATATGCTTATGCCTATAAGAAATACTGATATATTTTTATAAACTTCTAATGAGCATGATTCAAAATGTGTGTTTTTTCCCTTTATTTAGGTCCCAGCCCTATGTATGCAAAGAAGAAATCATTTACTGATATATGAAATTTTGCTGCCCAAATGTGAGCGCCTGAAATTTTAAATAATGTGTGATATATATTATACATTCATTTGAAATTTATTTCAAATTGCTGAATTCTGTATGAAGTTTTTAAATTAAAAAGTAAACAATTATTTTATTATAGCATATAATTCTAGAATGCTCACTTAATGCTCACTTTTAGAATGCTCATCATTAGATAATTTTCCAGTGCTAGAATAATTAGAGAAAGTTATTCAAAAACTGATTTCTGAAAGCAGTGTAGTGTATGTTTTGTATATGCAAGATTTTACTTATTAAAAGTCTTGTGTATATCCTCTGTGAGAACTTAATTCAATTTTTAGAAAATTTAATCATTCTTAAATAATTAAAAGCCTACTTATTGGAAGGAAATATTGTAATCAAAGTTTTGTTTATAAATTTTAAGAGTTGTTTTGATATTTTAAAAGTTTTGATTAGAAATTGAAATATGAATCATTGATTAAAATATTAATATATATGCTTATGCCTATAAGAAATAGTGATATATTTTTATAAACTTCTAATGAGCATGATTCAAAATGTGTGTTTTTTTTCCCTTTATTTAGGTCCCAGCCCTATGTATGCAAAGAAGAAATCATTTACTGATATATGAAATTTTGCTGCCCAAATGTGAGCGCCTGAAATTTTAAATAATGTATCAATTTAAATAATGTGTGATATATATTATACAGTCATTTGAAATTTATTTCAAATTGCTGAATTCTGTATGAAGTTTTTTAAATTAAAAAGTAAACAATTATTTTATTATAGCATATAATTCTAGAATGCTCACTTAAGAATGCTCACTTAATGCTCACTTTTAGAATGCTCATCATTAAATAATTTTCCAGTGCTAGAATAATTAGAGAAAGTTATTCAAAAACTGATTTCTGAAAGCAGTGTAGTGTATGTTTTGTATATGCAAGATTTTACTTATTAAAAGTCTTGTGTATATCCTCTGTGAGAACTTAATTCAATTTTTAGAAAATTTAATCATTCTTAAATAATTAAAAGCCTACTTATTGGAACGAAATATTGTAATCAAAGTTTTGTTCATAAATTTTAAGAGTTGTTTTGATATTTTAAAAGTTTTGATTAGAAACTGAAATATGAATCATTGATTAAAATATTAATATATATGCTTACGCCTATAAGAAATAGTGATATATTTTTATAAACTTCTAATGAGCATGATTCAAAATGTGTGTTTTTTTCCCTTTATTTAGGTCCCAGCCCTATGTATGCAAAGAAGAAATCATTTACTGATATATGAAATTTTGCTGCCCAAATGTGAGCGCCTGAAATTTTAAATAATGTGTGATATATATTATACAGTCATTTGAAATTTATTTCAAATTGCTGAATTCTGTATGAAGTTTTTAAATTAAAAAGTAAACAATTATTTTATTATAGCATATAATTCTAGAATGCTCACTTAATGCTCACTTTTAGAATGCTCATCATTAGATAATTTTCCAGTGCTAGAATAATTAGAGAAAGTTATTCAAAAACTGATTTCTGAAAGCAGTGTAGTGTATGTTTTGTATATGCAAGATTTTACTTATTAAAAGTCTTCTCTATATCCTCTGTGAGAACTTAATTCAATTTTTAGAAAATTTAATCATTCTTAAATAATTAAAAGCCTACTTATTGGAAGGAAATATTGTAATCAAAGTTTTGTTTATAAATTTTAAGAGTTGTTTTGATATTTTAAAAGTTTTGATTAGAAATTGAAATATGAATCATTGATTAAAATATTAATATATATGCTTACGCCTATAAGAAATAGTGATATATTTTTATAAACTTCTAATGAGCATGGTTCAAAATGTGTGTTTTTTTCCCTTTATTTAGGTCCCAGCCCTATGTATGCAAAGAAGAAATCATTTACTGATATATGAAATTTTGCTGCCCAAATGTGAGCGCCTGAAATTTTAAATAATGTATCAATTTAAATAATGTGTGATATATATTATACAGTTATTTGAAATTTATTTCAAATTGCTGAATTCTGTATGAAGTTTTTAAATTAAAAAGTAAACAATTATTTTATTATAGCATATAATTCTAGAATGCTCACTTAATGCTCACTTTTAGAATGCTCATCATTAAATAATTTTCCAGTGCTAGAATAATTAGAGAAAGTTATTCAAAAACTGATTTCTGAAAGCAGTGTAGTGTATGTTTTGTATATGCAAGATTTTACTTATTAAAAGTCTTGTGTATATCCTCGGTGAGAACTTAATTCAATTTTTAGAAAATTTAATCATTCTTAAATAATTAAAAGCCTACTTATTGGAAGGAAATATTGTAATCAAAGTTTTGTTTATAAATTTTAAGAGTTGTTTTGATATTTTAAAAGTTTTGATTAGAAATTGAAATATGAATCATTGATTAAAATATTAATATATATGCTTATGCCTATAAGAAATACTGATATATTTTTATAAACTTCTAATGAGCATGATTCAAAATGTGTGTTTTTTCCATTTATTTAGGTCCCAGCCCTATGTATGCAAAGAAGAAATCATTTACTGATATATGAAATTTTGCTGCCCAAATGTGAGCGCCTGAAATTTTAAATAATGTGTGATATATATTATACATTCATTTGAAATTTATTTCAAATTGCTGAATTCTGTATGAAGTTTTTAAATTAAAAAGTAAACAATTATTTTATTATAGCATATAATTCTAGAATGCTCACTTAATGCTCACTTTTAGAATGCTCATCATTAGATAATTTTCCAGTGCTAGAATAATTAGAGAAAGTTATTCAAAAACTGATTTCTGAAAGCAGTGTAGTGTATGTTTTGTATATGCAAGATTTTACTTATTAAAAGTCTTGTGTATATCCTCTGTGAGAACTTAATTCAATTTTTAGAAAATTTAATCATTCTTAAATAATTAAAAGCCTACTTATTGGAAGGAAATATTGTAATCAAAGTTTTGTTTATAAATTTTAAGAGTTGTTTTGATATTTTAAAAGTTTTGATTAGAAATTGAAATATGAATCATTGATTAAAATATTAATATATATGCTTATGCCTATAAGAAATAGTGATATATTTTTATAAACTTCTAATGAGCATGATTCAAAATGTGTGTTTTTTTTCCCTTTATTTAGGTCCCAGCCCTATGTATGCAAAGAAGAAATCATTTACTGATATATGAAATTTTGCTGCCCAAATGTGAGCGCCTGAAATTTTAAATAATGTATCAATTTAAATAATGTGTGATATATATTATACAGTCATTTGAAATTTATTTCAAATTGCTGAATTCTGTATGAAGTTTTTTAAATTAAAAAGTAAACAATTATTTTATTATAGCATATAATTCTAGAATGCTCACTTAAGAATGCTCACTTAATGCTCACTTTTAGAATGCTCATCATTAAATAATTTTCCAGTGCTAGAATAATTAGAGAAAGTTATTCAAAAACTGATTTCTGAAAGCAGTGTAGTGTATGTTTTGTATATGCAAGATTTTACTTATTAAAAGTCTTGTGTATATCCTCTGTGAGAACTTAATTCAATTTTTAGAAAATTTAATCATTCTTAAATAATTAAAAGCCTACTTATTGGAAGGAAATATTGTAATCAAAGTTTTGTTTATAAATTTTAAGAGTTGTTTTGATATTTTAAAAGTTTTGATTAGAAATTGAAATATGAATCATTGATTAAAATATTAATATATATGCTTATGCCTATAAGAAATAGTGATATATTTTTATAAACTTCTAATGAGCATGATTCAAAATGTGTGTTTTTTTTCCCTTTATTTAGGTCCCAGCCCTATGTATGCAAAGAAGAAATCATTTACTGATATATGAAATTTTGCTGCCCAAATGTGAGCGCCTGAAATTTTAAATAATGTATCAATTTAAATAATGTGTGATATATATTATACAGTCATTTGAAATTTATTTCAAATTGCTGAATTCTGTATGAAGTTTTTTAAATTAAAAAGTAAACAATTATTTTATTATAGCATATAATTCTAGAATGCTCACTTAAGAATGCTCACTTAATGCTCACTTTTAGAATGCTCATCATTAAATAATTTTCCAGTGCTAGAATAATTAGAGAAAGTTATTCAAAAACTGATTTCTGAAAGCAGTGTAGTGTATGTTTTGTATATGCAAGATTTTACTTATTAAAAGTCTTGTGTATATCCTCTGTGAGAACTTAATTCAATTTTTAGAAAATTTAATCATTCTTAAATAATTAAAAGCCTACTTATTGGAACGAAATATTGTAATCAAAGTTTTGTTCATAAATTTTAAGAGTTGTTTTGATATTTTAAAAGTTTTGATTAGAAACTGAAATATGAATCATTGATTAAAATATTAATATATATGCTTACGCCTATAAGAAATAGTGATATATTTTTATAAACTTCTAATGAGCATGATTCAAAATGTGTGTTTTTTTCCCTTTATTTAGGTCCCAGCCCTATGTATGCAAAGAAGAAATCATTTACTGATATATGAAATTTTGCTGCCCAAATGTGAGCGCCTGAAATTTTAAATAATGTATCAATTTAAATAATGTGTGATATATATTATACAGTCATTTGAAATTTATTTCAAATTGCTGAATTCTGTATGAAGTTTTTAAATTAAAAAGTAAACAATTATTTTATTATAGCATATAATTCTAGAATGCTCCCTTAATGCTCACTTTTAGAATGCTCATCATTAAATATTTTTCCAGTGCTAGAATAATTAGAGAAAGATATTCAAAAACTGATTTCTGAAAGCAGTGTAGTGTATGTTTTGTATATGCAAGATTTTACTCTTTAAACGTCTTGTGTATATCCTCGGTGAGAACATAATTCAATTTTTAGAAAATTTAATCAATCTTAAATAATTAAAAGCCTACTTATTGGAAGGAAATATTGTAATCAAAGTTTTGTTTATAAATTTTAAGAGTTGTTTGATATTTTAAAATTTTGATTAGAAATTGAAATATGAATCATTGTTTAAAATATTAATATATATGCTTACGCCTATAAGAAATAGTGATATATTTTTATAAACTTCTAATGAGCATGATTCAAAATGTGTGTTTTTTTCCCTTTATTTAGGTCCCAGCCCTATGTATGCAAAGAAGAAATCATTTACTGATATATGAAATTTTGCTGCCCAAATGTGAGCGCCTGAAATTTTAAATAATGTGTGATATATATTATACAGTCATTTGAAATTTATTTCAAATTGCTGAATTCTGTATGAAGTTTTTAAATTAAAAAGTAAACAATTATTTTATTATAGCATATAATTCTAGAATGCTCACTTAATGCTCACTTTTAGAATGCTCATCATTAGATAATTTTCCAGTGCTAGAATAATTAGAGAAAGTTATTCAAAAACTGATTTCTGAAAGCAGTGTAGTGTATGTTTTGTATATGCAAGATTTTACTTATTAAAAGTCTTGTGTATATCCTCTGTGAGAACTTAATTCAATTTTTAGAAAATTTAATCATTCTTAAATAATTAAAAGCCTACTTATTGGAAGGAAATATTGTAATCAAAGTTTTGTTTATAAATTTTAAGAGTTGTTTTGATATTTTAAAAGTTTTGATTAGAAATTGAAATATGAATAATTGATTAAAATATTAATATATATGCTTACGCCTATAAGAAATAGTGATATATTTTTATAAACTTCTAATGAGCATGATTCAAAATGTGTGTTTTTTTCCCTTTATTTAGGTCCCAGCCCTATGTATGCAAAGAAGAAATCATTTACTGATATATGAAATTTTGCTGCCCAAATGTGAGCGCCTGAAATTTTAAATAATGTATCAATTTAAATAATGTGTAATATATATTATACAGTCATTTGAAATTTATTTCAAATTGCTGAAATCTGTATGAAGTTTTTAAATTAAAAAGTAAACAATTATTTTATTATAGCATATAATTCTAGAATGCTCCCTTAATGCTCACTTTTAGAATGCTCATCATTAAATAATTTTCCAGTGCTAGAATAATTAGAGAAGGATATTCAAAAACTGATTTCTGAAAGCAGTGTAGTGTATGTTTTGTATATGCAAGATTTTACTTATTAAAAGTCTTGTGTATATCCTCTGTGAGAACTTAATTCAATTTTTAGAAAATTTAATCATTCTTAAATAATTAAAAGCCTACTTATTGGAAGGAAATATTGTAATCAAAGTTTTGTTTATAAATTTTAAGAGTTGTTTTGATATTTTTAAAGTTTTGATTAGAAATTGAAATATGAATCATTGATTAAAATATTAATATATATGCTTACGCCTATAAGAAATAGTGATATATTTTTATAAACTTCTAATGAGCATGATTCAAAATGTGTGTTTTTTTCCCTTTATTTAGGTCCCAGCCCTATGTATGCAAAGAAGAAATCATTTACTGATATATGAAATTTTGCTGCCCAAATGTGAGCGCCTGAAATTTTAAATAATGTATCAATTTAAATAATGTGTAATATATATTATACAGTCATTTGAAATTTATTTCAAATTGCTGAATTCTGTATGAAGTTTTAAATTAAAAATTAAACAATTATTTTATTATAGCATATAATTCTAGAATGCTCACTTAATGCTCACTTTTAGAATGCTCATCATTAAATAATTTTCCAGTGCTAGAATAATTAGAGAAAGTTATTCAAAAACTGATTTCTGAAAGCAGTGTAGTGTATGTTTTGTATATGCAAGATTTTACTTATTAAAAGTCTTGTGTATATCCTCTGTGAGAACTTAATTCAATTTTTAGAAAATTTAATCATTCTTAAATAATTAAAAGCCTACTTATTGGAACGAAATATTGTAATCAAAGTTTTGTTCATAAATTTTAAGAGTTGTTTTGATATTTTAAAAGTTTTGATTAGAAACTGAAATATGAATCATTGATTAAAATATTAATATATATGCTTACGCCTATAAGAAATAGTGATATATTTTTATAAACTTCTAATGAGCATGATTCAAAATGTGTGTTTTTTTCCCTTTATTTAGGTCCCAGCCCTATGTATGCAAAGAAGAAATCATTTACTGATATATGAAATTTTGCTGCCCAAATGTGAGCGCCTGAAATTTTAAATAATGTATCAATTTAAATAATGTGTGATATATATTATACAGTCATTTGAAATTTATTTCAAATTGCTGAATTCTGTATGAAGTTTTTAAATTAAAAAGTAAACAATTATTTTATTATAGCATATAATTCTAGAATGCTCCCTTAATGCTCACTTTTAGAATGCTCATCATTAAATAATTTTCCAGTGCTAGAATAATTAGAGAAAGATATTCAAAAACTGATTTCTGAAAGCAGTGTAGTGTATGTTTTGTATATGCAAGATTTTACTCTTTAAACGTCTTGTGTATATCCTCGGTGAGAACATAATTCAATTTTTAGAAAATTTAATCAATCTTAAATAATTAAAAGCCTACTTATTGGAAGGAAATATTGTAATCAAAGTTTTGTTTATAAATTTTAAGAGTTGTTTGATATTTTAAAATTTTGATTAGAAATTGAAATATGAATCATTGATTAAAATATTAATATATATGCTTACGCCTATAAGAAATAGTGATATATTTTTATAAACTTCTAATGAGCATGATTCAAAATGTGTGTTTTTTTCCCTTTATTTAGGTCCCAGCCCTATGTATGCAAAGAAGAAATCATTTACTGATATATGAAATTTTGCTGCCCAAATGTGAGCGCCTGAAATTTTAAATAATGTGTGATATATATTATACAGTCATTTGAAATTTATTTCAAATTGCTGAATTCTGTATGAAGTTTTTAAATTAAAAAGTAAACAATTATTTTATTATAGCATATAATTCTAGAATGCTCACTTAATGCTCACTTTTAGAATGCTCATCATTAGATAATTTTCCAGTGCTAGAATAATTAGAGAAAGTTATTCAAAAACTGATTTCTGAAAGCAGTGTAGTGTATGTTTTGTATATGCAAGATTTTACTTATTAAAAGTCTTGTGTATATCCTCTGTGAGAACTTAATTCAATTTTTAGAAAATTTAATCATTCTTAAATAATTAAAAGCCTACTTATTGGAAGGAAATATTGTAATCAAAGTTTTGTTTATAAATTTTAAGAGTTGTTTTGATATTTTAAAAGTTTTGATTAGAAATTGAAATATGAATCATTGATTAAAATATTAATATATATGCTTACGCCTATAAGAAATAGTGATATATTTTTATAAACTTCTAATGAGCATGATTCAAAATGTGTGTTTTTTTCCCTTTATTTAGGTCCCAGCCCTATGTATGCAAAGAAGAAATCATTTACTGATATATGAAATTTTGCTGCCCAAATGTGAGCGCCTGAAATTTTAAATAATGTATCAATTTAAATAATGTGTAATATATATTATACAGTCATTTGAAATTTATTTCAAATTGCTGAAATCTGTATGAAGTTTTTAAATTAAAAAGTAAACAATTATTTTATTATAGCATATAATTCTAGAATGCTCCCTTAATGCTCACTTTTAGAATGCTCATCATTAAATAATTTTCCAGTGCTAGAATAATTAGAGAAGGATATTCAAAAACTGATTTCTGAAAGCAGTGTAGTGTATGTTTTGTATATGCAAGATTTTACTTATTAAAAGTCTTGTGTATATCCTCTGTGAGAACTTAATTCAATTTTTAGAAAATTTAATCATTCTTAAATAATTAAAAGCCTACTTATTGGAAGGAAATATTGTAATCAAAGTTTTGTTTATAAATTTTAAGAGTTGTTTTGATATTTTTAAAGTTTTGATTAGAAATTGAAATATGAATCATTGATTAAAATATTAATATATATGCTTACGCCTATAAGAAATAGTGATATATTTTTATAAACTTCTAATGAGCATGATTCAAAATGTGTGTTTTTTTCCCTTTATTTAGGTCCCAGCCCTATGTATGCAAAGAAGAAATCATTTACTGATATATGAAATTTTGCTGCCCAAATGTGAGCGCCTGAAATTTTAAATAATGTATCAATTTAAATAATGTGTAATATATATTATACAGTCATTTGAAATTTATTTCAAATTGCTGAATTCTGTATGAAGTTTTAAATTAAAAATTAAACAATTATTTTATTATAGCATATAATTCTAGAATGCTCACTTAATGCTCACTTTTAGAATGCTCATCATTAAATAATTTTCCAGTGCTAGAATAATTAGAGAAAGTTATTCAAAAACTGATTTCTGAAAGCAGTGTAGTGTATGTTTTGTATATGCAAGATTTTACTTATTAAAAGTCTTGTGTATATCCTCTGTGAGAACTTAATTCAATTTTTAGAAAATTTAATCATTCTTAAATAATTAAAAGCCTACTTATTGGAAGGAAATATTGTAATCAAAGTTTTGTTTAAAAATTTTAAGAGTTGTTTTGATATTTTAAAAGTTTTGATTAGAAATTGAAATATGAATCATTGATTAAAATATTAATATATATGCTTACGCCTATAAGAAATAGTGATATATTTTTATAAACTTCTAATGAGCATGATTCAAAATGTGTGTTTTTTCCCCTTTATTTAGGTCCCAGCCCTATGTATGCAAAGAAGAAATCATTTACTGATATATGAAATTTTGCTGCCCAAATGTGAGCGCCTGAAATTTTAAATAATGTATCAATTTAAATAATGTGTAATATATATTATACAGTCATTTGAAATTTATTTCAAATTGCTGAATTCTGTATGAAGTTTTTAAATTAAAAAGTAAACAATTATTTTATTATAGCATATAATTCTAGAATGCTCACTTAATGCTCACTTTTAGAATGCTCATCATTAAATAATTTTCCAGTGCTAGAATAATTAGAGAAAGTTATTCAAAAACTGATTTCTGAAAGCAGTGTAGTGTATGTTTTGTATATGCAAGATTTTACTTATTAAAAGTCTTGTGTATATCCTCTGTGAGAACTTAATTCAATTTTTAGAAAATTTAATCATTCTTAAATAATTAAAAGCCTACTTATTGGAAGGAAATATTGTAATCAAAGTTTTGTTTATAAATTTTAAGAGTTGTTTGATATTTTAAAATTTTGATTAGAAATTGAAATATGAATCATTGATTAAAATATTAATATATATGCTTACGCCTATAAGAAATAGTGATATATTTTTATAAACTTCTAATGAGCATGATTCAAAATGTGTGTTTTTTTCCCTTTATTTAGGTCCCAGCCCTATGTATGCAAAGAAGAAATCATTTACTGATATATGAAATTTTGCTGCCCAAATGTGAGCGCCTGAAATTTTAAATAATGTGTGATATATATTATACAGTCATTTGAAATTTATTTCAAATTGCTGAATTCTGTATGAAGTTTTTAAATTAAAAAGTAAACAATTATTTTATTATAGCATATAATTCTAGAATGCTCACTTAATGCTCACTTTTAGAATGCTCATCATTAGATAATTTTCCAGTGCTAGAATAATTCGAGAAAGTTATTCAAAAACTGATTTCTGAAAGCAGTGTAGTGTATGTTTTGTATATGCAAGATTTTACTTATTAAAAGTCTTGTGTATATCCTCTGTGAGAACTTAATTCAATTTTTAGAAAATTTAATCATTCTTAAATAATTAAAAGCCTACTTATTGGAAGGAAATATTGTAATCAAAGTTTTGTTTATAAATTTTAAGAGTTGTTTTGATATTTTAAAAGTTTTGATTAGAAATTGAAATATGAATCATTGATTAAAATATTTATGTATATGCTTACGCCTATAAGAAATAGTGATATATTTTTATAAACTTCTAATGAGCATGATTCAAAATGTGTGTTTTTTTCCCTTTATTTAGGTCCCAGCCCTATGTATGCAAAGAAGAAATCATTTACTGATATATGAAATTTTGCTGCCCAAATGTGAGCGCCTGAAATTTTAAATAATGTATCAATTTAAATAATGTGTAATATATATTATACAGTCATTTGAAATTTATTTCAAATTGCTGAATTCTGTATGAAGTTTTTAAATTAAAAAGTAAACAATTATTTTATTATAGCATATAATTCTAGAATGCTCACTTAATGCTCACTTTTAGAATGCTCATCATTAAATAATTTTCCAGTGCTAGAATAATTAGAGAAAGTTATTCAAAAACTGATTTCTGAAAGCAGTGTAGTGTATGTTTTGTATATGCAAGATTTTACTTATTAAAAGTCTTGTGTATATACTCTGTGAGAACTTAATTCAATTTTTAGAAAATTTAATCAATCTTAAATAATTAAAAGCCTACTTATTGGAAGGAAATATTGTAATCAAAGTTTTGTTCATAAATTTTAAGATTTGTTTTGATATTTTAAAAGTTTTGATTAGAAATTGAAATATGAATCATTGATTAAAATATTAATATATATGCTTACGCCTATAAGAAATAGTGATATATTTTTATAAACTTCTAATGAGCATGATTCAAAATGTGTGTTTTTTTCCCTTTATTTAGGTCCCAGCCCTATGTATGCAAAGAAGAAATCATTTACTGATATATGAAATTTTGCTGCCCAAATGTGAGCGCCTGAAATTTTAAATGATGTATCAATTTAAATAATGTGTGATATATACTATACAGTCATTTGAAATTTATTTCAAATTGCTGAAATCTGTATGAAGTTTTTAAATTAAAAAGTAAACAATTATTTTATTATAGCATATATTTCTAGAATGCTCACTTAATGCTCACTTTTAGAATGCTCATCATTAAATAATTTTCCAGTGCTAGAATAATTAGGGAAAGTTATTCAAAAACTGATTTCTGAAAGCAGTGTAGTGTATGTTTTGTATATGCAAGATTTTACTTATTAAAAGTCTTGTGTATATCCGCTGTGAGAACTTAATTCAATTTTTAGAAAATTTAATCATTCTTAAATAATTAAAAGCCTACTTATTGGAAGGAAATATTGTAATCAAAGTTTTGTTCATAAATTTTAAGATTTGTTTTGATATTTTAAAAGTTTTGATTAGAAATTGAAATATGAATCATTGATTAAAATATTAATATATATGCTTACGCCTATAAGAAGTAGTGATATATTTTTATAAACTTCTAATGAGCATGATTCAAAATGTGTGTTTTTTTCCCTTTATTTAGGTCCCAGCCCTATGTATGCAAAGAAGAAATCATTTACTGATATATGAAATTTTGCTGCCCAAATGTGAGCGCCTGAAATTTTAAATAATGTATCAATTTAAATAATGTGTAATATATATTATACAGTCATTTGAAATTTATTTCAAATTGCTGAATTCTGTATGAAGTTTTTAAATTAAAAAGTAAACAATTATTTTATTATAGCATATAATTCTAGAATGCTCACTTAATGCTCACTTTTAGAATGCTCATCATTAAATAATTTTCCAGTGCTAGAATAATTAGAGAAAGTTATTCAAAAACTGATTTCTGAAAGCAGTGTAGTGTATGTTTTGTATATGCAAGATTTTACTTATTAAAAGTCTTGTGTATATCCTCTGTGAGAACTTAATTCAATTTTTAGAAAATTTAATCATTCTTAAATAATTAAAAGCCTACTTATTGGAAGGAAATATTGTAATCAAAGTTTTGTTCATAAATTTTAAAATTTGTTTTGATATTTTAAAAGTTTTGATTAGAAATTGAAATATGAATCATTGATTAAAATATTAATATATATGCTTACGCCTATAAGAAGTAGTGATATATTTTTATAAACTTCTAATGAGCATGATTCAAAATGTGTGTTTTTTTCCCTTTATTTAGGTCCCAGCCCTATGTATGCAAAGAAGAAATCATTTACTGATATATGAAATTTTGCTGCCCAAATGTGAGCGCCTGAAATTTTAAATAATGTATCAATTTAAATAATGTGTGATATATATTATACAATCATTTGAAATTTATTTCAAATTGCTGAATTCTGTATGAAGTTTTTAAATTAAAATGTAAACAATTATTTTATTATAGCATATAATTCTAGAATGCTCACTTAATGCTCACTTTTAAAATGCTCATTATTAAATAATTTTCCAGTGCTAGAATAATTAGGGAAAGTTATTCAAAAACTGATTTCTGAAAGCAGTGTAGTGTATGTTTTGTATATGCAAGATTTTACTTATTAAAAGTCTTGTGTATATCCTTTGTGAGAACTTAATTCAATTTTTAGAAAATTTAATCATTCTTAAATAATTAAAAGCCTACTTATTGGAAGGAAATATTGTAATCAAAGTTTTGTTTATAAATTTTAAGAGTTGTTTTGATATTTTAAAAGTTTTGATTAGAAATTGAAATATGAATCATTGATTAAAATATTAATATATATGCTTACGCCTATAAGAAATAGTGATATATTTTATAAACTTCTAATGAGCATTATTCAAAATGTGTGTTTTATGCCCTTTATTTAGTTCCAGCCCTATGTATGCAAAGAAGAAATCATTTACTGATATATGAAATTTTGCTGCCCAAAGGTGAGCGCCTGAAATTTTAAATAATGTATCAATTTAAATAATGTGTGATATATATTATACAGTCATTTGAAATTTATTTCAAATTGCTGAATTCTGTATGAAGTTTTTAAATTAAAAAGTAAACAATTATTTTATTATAGCATATATTTCTAGAATGCTCACTTAATGCTCACTTTTAGAATGCTCATCATTAAATAATTTTCCAGTGCTAGAATAATTAGAGAAAGTTATTGAAAAACTGATTTCTGAAAGCAGTGTAGTGTATGTTTTGTATATGCAAGATTTTACTTATTAAAAGTCTTGTGTATATCCGCTGTGAGAACTTAATTCAATTTTTAGAAAATTTAATCATTCTTAAATAATTAAAAGCCTACTTATTGGAAGGAAATATTGTAATCAAAGTTTTGTTTATAAATTTTAAGAGTTGTTTTGATATTTTAAAAGTTTTGATTAGAAATTGAAATATGAATCATTCTTTAAAATATTAATATATATGCTTACGCCTATAAGAAATAGTGATATATTTTTATAAACTTCTAATGAGCATTATTCAAAATGTGTGTTTTTTGCCCTTTATTTAGGTCCAGCCCTATGTATGCAAAGAAGAAATCATTTACTGATATATGAAATTTTGCTGCCCAAAGGTGAGCGCCTGAAATTTTAAATAATGTATCAATTTAAATAATGTGTGATATATATTATACAGTCATTTGAAATTTATTTCAAATTGCTGAATTCTGTATGAAGTTTTTAAATTAAAAATTAAGCAAATATTTTATTATAGCATATAATTCTAGAATGCTCACTTAATGCTCACTTTTAGAATGCTCAACATTAAATAAGTTTCCAGTGCTAGAATAATTACAGAAAGTTATTGAAAAACTGATTTCTGAAAGCAGTGTAGTCTATGTTTTGTATATGCAAGATTTTACTTATTAAAAGTCTTGTGTATATCCTCTGTGAGAACTTAATTCAATTTTTAGAAAATTTAATCATTCTTAAATAATTAAAAGCCTACTTATTGGAAGGAAATATTGTAATCAAAGTTTTGTTCATAAATTTTAAGATTTGTTTTGATATTTTAAAAGTTTTGATTAGAAATTGAAATATGAATCATTGATTAAAATATTAATATATATGCTTACGCCTATAAGAAATAGTGATATATTTTTATAAACTTCTAATGAGCATTATTCAAAATGTGTGTTTTTTGCCCTTTATTTAGGTCCCAGCCCTATGTATGCAAAGAAGAAATCATTTACTGATATATGAAATTTTGCTGCCCAAATGTGAGCGCCTGAAATTTTAAATGATGTATCAATTTAAATAATGTGTGATATATATTATACAGTCATTTGAAATTTATTTCAAATTGCTGAAATCTGTATGAAGTTTTTAAATTAAAAAGTAAACAATTATTTTATTATAGCATATAATTCTAGAATGCTCCCTTAATGCTCACTTTTAGAATGCTCATCATTAAATAATTTTCCAGTGCTAGAATAATTAGAGAAGGATATTCAAAAACTGATTTCTGAAAGCAGTGTAGTGTATGTTTTGTATATGCAAGATTTTACTTATTAAAAGTCTTGTGTATATCCTCTGTGAGAACTTAATTCAATTTTTAGAAAATTTAATCATTCTTAAATAATTAAAAGCCTACTTATTGGAAGGAAATATTGTAATCAAAGTTTTGTTTATAAATTTTAAGAGTTGTTTTGATATTTTAAAAGTTTTGATTAGAAATTGAAATATGAATCATTGATTAAAATATTAATATATATGCTTACGCCTATAAGAAATAGTGATATATTTTATAAACTTCTAATGAGCATTATTCAAAATGTGTGTTTTTTGCCCTTTATTTAGTTCCAGCCCTATGTATGCAAAGAAGAAATCATTTACTGATATATGAAATTTTGCTGCCCAAAGGTGAGCGCCTGAAATTTTAAATAATGTATCAATTTAAATAATGTGTGATATATATTGTACAGTCATTTGAAATTTATTTCAAATTGCTGAATTCTGTATGAAGTTTTTAAATTAAAAAGTAAACAATTATTTTATTATAGCATATATTTCTAGAATGCTCACTTAATGCTCACTTTTAGAATGCTCATCATTAAATAATTTTCCAGTGCTAGAATAATTAGAGAAAGTTATTGAAAAACTGATTTCTGAAAGCAGTGTAGTGTATGTTTTGTATATGCAACATTTTACTTATTAAAAGTCTTGTGTATATCCGCTGTGAGAATTTAATTCAATTTTTAGAAAATTTAATCATTCTTAAATAATTAAAACCCTACTTATTGGAAGGAAATATTGTAATCAAAGTTTTGTTTATAAATTTTAAGAGTTGTTTTGATATTTTAAAAGTTTTGATTAGAAATTGAAATATGAATCATTCTTTAAAATATTAATATATATGCTTACGCCTATAAAAAATAGTGATATATTTTTATAAACTTCTAATGAGCATTATTCAAAATGTGTGTTTTTTGCCCTTTATTTAGGTCCAGCCCTATGTATGCAAAGAAGAAATCATTTACTGATATATGAAATTTTGCTGCCCAAAGGTGAGCGCCTGAAATTTTAAATAATGTATCAATTTAAATAATGTGTGATATATATTATACAGTCATTTGAAATTTATTTCAAATTGCTGAATTCTGTATGAAGTTTTTAAATTAAAAAGTAAGCAAATATTTTATTATAGCATATAATTCTAGAATGCTCACTTAATGCTCACTTTTAGAATGCTCAACATTAAATAAGTTTCCAGTGCTAGAATAATTACAGAAAGTTATTGAAAAACTGATTTCTGAAAGCAGTGTAGTCTATGTTTTGTATATGCAAGATTTTACTTATTAAAAGTCTTGTGTATATCCTCTGTGAGAACTTAATTCAATTTTTAGAAAATTTAATCATTCTTAAATAATTAAAAGCCTACTTATTGGAAGGAAATATTGTAATCAAAGTTTTGTTTATAAATTTTAAGAGTTGTTTTGATATTTTAAAAGTTTTGATTAGAAATTGAAATATGAATCATTGATTAAAATATTAATATATATGCTTACGCCTATAAGAAATAGTGATATATTTTTATAAACTTCTAATCAGCATGATTCAAAATGTGTGTTTTTTGCCCGTTATTTAGGTCCCAGCCCTATGTATGCAAAGAAGAAATCATTTACTGATATATGAAATTTTGCTGCCCAAATGTGAGCGCCTGAAATTTTAAATAATGTATCAATTTAAATAATGTGTGATATATATTATACAGTCATTTGAAATTTATTTCAAATTGCTGAATTCTCTATGAAGTTTTTAAATTAAAATGTAAACAATTATTTTATTATAGCATATAATTCTAGAATGCTCACTTAATGCTCACTTTTAAAATGCTCATCATTAAATAATTTTCCAGTGCTAGAATAATTAGGGAAAGTTATTGAAAAACTGATTTCTGAAAGCAGTGTAGTGTATGTTTTGTATATGCAAGATTTTACTTATTAAAAGTCTTGTGTATATCCTCTGTGAGAACTTAATTCAATTTTTAGAAAATTTAATCATTCTTAAATAATTAAAAGCCTACTTATTGGAAGGAAATATTGTAATCAAAGTTTTGTTTATAAATTTTAAGAGTTGTTTTGATATTTTAACAGTTTTGATTAGAAATTGAAATATGAATCATTGATTAAAATATTAATATATATGCTTACGCCTATAAGAAGTAGTGAAATATTTTTATAAACTTCTAATGAGCATGATTCAAAATGTGTGTTTTTTTCCCTTTATTTAGGTCCCAGCCCTATGTATGCAAAGAAGAAATCATTTACTGATATATGAAATTTTGCTGCCCAAATGTGAGCGCCTGAAATTTTAAATAATGTATCAATTTAAATAATGTGTAATATATATTATACAGTCATTTGAAATTTATTTCAAATTGCTGAATTCTGTATGAAGTTTTTAAATTAAAAAGTAAACAATTATTTTATTATAGCATATAATTCTAGAATGCTCACTTAATGCTCACTTTTAGAATGCTCATCATTAAATAATTTTCCAGTGCTAGAATAATTAGAGAAAGTTATTCAAAAACTGATTTCTGAAAGCAGTGTAGTGTATGTTTTGTATATGCAAGATTTTACTTATTAAAAGTCTTGTGTATATACTCTGTGAGAACTTAATTCAATTTTTAGAAAATTTACTCATTCTTAAATAATTAAAAGCCTACTTATTGGAAGGAAATATTGTAATCAAAGTTTTGTTCATAAATTTTAAGATTTGTTTTGATATTTTAAAAGTTTTGATTAGAAATTGAAATATGAATCATTGATTAAAATATTAATATATATGCTTACGCCTATAAGAAATAGTGATATATTTTTATAAACTGCTAATGAGCATGATTCAAAATGTGTGTTTTTTTCCCTTTATTTAGGTCCCAGCCCTATGTATGCAAAGAAGAAATCATTTACTGATATATGAAATTTTCCTGCCCAAATGTGAGCGCCTGAAATTTTAAATGATGTATCAATTTAAATAATGTGTGATATATATTATACAGTCATTTGAAATTTATTTCAAATTGCTGAAATCTGTATGAAGTTTTTAAATTAAAAAGTAAACAATTATTTTATTATAGCATATAATTCTAGAATGCTCCCTTAATGCTCACTTTTAGAATGCTCATCATTAAATAATTTTCCAGTGCTAGAATAATTAGAGAAAGATATTCAAAAACTGATTTCTGAAAGCAGTGTAGTGTATGTTTTGTATATGCAAGATTTTACTTATTAAAAGTCTTGTGTATATCCTCGGTGAGAACTTAATTCAATTTTTAGAAAATTTAATCATTCTTAAATAATTAAAAGCCTACTTATTGGAAGGAAATATTGTAATCAAAGTTTTGTTTATAAATTTTAAGAGTTGTTTGATATTTTAAAAGTTTTGATTAGAAATTGAAATATGAATCATTGATTAAAATATTAATATATATGCTTACGCCTATAAGAAATAGTGATATATTTTTATAAACTGCTAATGAGCATGATTCAAAATGTGTGTTTTTTGCCCGTTATTTAGGTCCCAGCCCTATGTATGCAAAGAAGAAATCATTTACTGATATATGAAATTTTGCTGCCCAAATGTGAGCGCCTGAAATTTTAAATGATGTATCAATTTAAATAATGTGTGATATATATTATACAGTCATTTGAAATTTATTTCAAATTGCTGAAATCTGTATGAAGTTTTTAAATTAAAAAGTAAACAATTATTTTATTATAGCATATATTTCTAGAATGCTCACTTAATGCTCACTTTTAGAATGCTCATCATTAAATAATTTTCCAGTGCTAGAATAATTAGGGAAAGTTATTCAAAAACTGATTTCTGAAAGCAGTGTAGTGTATGTTTTGTATATGCAAGATTTTACTTATTAAAAGTCTTGTGTATATCCGCTGTGAGAACTTAATTCAATTTTTAGAAAATTTAATCATTCTTAAATAATTAAAAGCCTACTTATTGGAAGGAAATATTGTAATCAAAGTTTTGTTCATAAATTTTAAGATTTGTTTTGATATTTTAAAAGTTTTGATTAGAAATTGAAATATGAATCATTGATTAAAATATTAATATATATGCTTACGCCTATAAGAAGTAGTGATATATTTTTATAAACTTCTAATGAGCATGATTCAAAATGTGTGTTTTTTTCCCTTTATTTAGGTCCCAGCCCTATGTATGCAAAGAAGAAATCATTTACTGATATATGAAATTTTGCTGCCCAAATGTGAGCGCCTGAAATTTTAAATAATGTATCAATTTAAATAATGTGTAATATATATTATACAGTCATTTGAAATTTATTTCAAATTGCTGAATTCTGTATGAAGTTTTTAAATTAAAAAGTAAACAATTATTTTATTATAGCATATAATTCTAGAATGCTCACTTAATGCTCACTTTTAGAATGCTCATCATTAAATAATTTTCCAGTGCTAGAATAATTAGAGAAAGTTATTCAAAAACTGATTTCTGAAAGCAGTGTAGTGTATGTTTTGTATATGCAAGATTTTACTTATTAAAAGTCTTGTGTATATCCTCTGTGAGAACTTAATTCAATTTTTAGAAAATTTAATCATTCTTAAATAATTAAAAGCCTACTTATTGGAAGGAAATATTGTAATCAAAGTTTTGTTCATAAATTTTAAAATTTGTTTTGATATTTTAAAAGTTTTGATTAGAAATTGAAATATGAATCATTGATTAAAATATTAATATATATGCTTACGCCTATAAGAAGTAGTGATATATTTTTATAAACTTCTAATGAGCATGATTCAAAATGTGTGTTTTTTTCCCTTTATTTAGGTCCCAGCCCTATGTATGCAAAGAAGAAATCATTTACTGATATATGAAATTTTGCTGCCCAAATGTGAGCGCCTGAAATTTTAAATAATGTATCAATTTAAATAATGTGTGATATATATTATACAATCATTTGAAATTTATTTCAAATTGCTGAATTCTGTATGAAGTTTTTAAATTAAAATGTAAACAATTATTTTATTATAGCATATAATTCTAGAATGCTCACTTAATGCTCACTTTTAAAATGCTCATTATTAAATAATTTTCCAGTGCTAGAATAATTAGGGAAAGTTATTCAAAAACTGATTTCTGAAAGCAGTGTAGTGTATGTTTTGTATATGCAAGATTTTACTTATTAAAAGTCTTGTGTATATCCTCTGTGAGAACTTAATTCAATTTTTAGAAAATTTAATCATTCTTAAATAATTAAAAGCCTACTTATTGGAAGGAAATATTGTAATCAAAGTTTTGTTTATAAATTTTAAGAGTTGTTTTGATATTTTAAAAGTTTTGATTAGAAATTGAAATATGAATCATTGATTAAAATATTAATATATATGCTTACGCCTATAAGAAATAGTGATATATTTTATAAACTTCTAATGAGCATTATTCAAAATGTGTGTTTTATGCCCTTTATTTAGTTCCAGCCCTATGTATGCAAAGAAGAAATCATTTACTGATATATGAAATTTTGCTGCCCAAAGGTGAGCGCCTGAAATTTTAAATAATGTATCAATTTAAATAATGTGTGATATATATTATACAGTCATTTGAAATTTATTTCAAATTGCTGAATTCTGTATGAAGTTTTTAAATTAAAAAGTAAACAATTATTTTATTATAGCATATATTTCTAGAATGCTCACTTAATGCTCACTTTTAGAATGCTCATCATTAAATAATTTTCCAGTGCTAGAATAATTAGAGAAAGTTATTGAAAAACTGATTTCTGAAAGCAGTGTAGTGTATGTTTTGTATATGCAAGATTTTACTTATTAAAAGTCTTGTGTATATCCGCTGTGAGAACTTAATTCAATTTTTAGAAAATTTAATCATTCTTAAATAATTAAAAGCCTACTTATTGGAAGGAAATATTGTAATCAAAGTTTTGTTTATAAATTTTAAGAGTTGTTTTGATATTTTAAAAGTTTTGATTAGAAATTGAAATATGAATCATTCTTTAAAATATTAATATATATGCTTACGCCTATAAGAAATAGTGATATATTTTTATAAACTTCTAATGAGCATTATTCAAAATGTGTGTTTTTTGCCCTTTATTTAGGTCCAGCCCTATGTATGCAAAGAAGAAATCATTTACTGATATATGAAATTTTGCTGCCCAAAGGTGAGCGCCTGAAATTTTAAATAATGTATCAATTTAAATAATGTGTGATATATATTATACAGTCATTTGAAATTTATTTCAAATTGCTGAATTCTGTATGAAGTTTTTAAATTAAAAATTAAGCAAATATTTTATTATAGCATATAATTCTAGAATGCTCACTTAATGCTCACTTTTAGAATGCTCAACATTAAATAAGTTTCCAGTGCTAGAATAATTACAGAAAGTTATTGAAAAACTGATTTCTGAAAGCAGTGTAGTCTATGTTTTGTATATGCAAGATTTTACTTATTAAAAGTCTTGTGTATATCCTCTGTGAGAACTTAATTCAATTTTTAGAAAATTTAATCATTCTTAAATAATTAAAAGCCTACTTATTGGAAGGAAATATTGTAATCAAAGTTTTGTTCATAAATTTTAAGATTTGTTTTGATATTTTAAAAGTTTTGATTAGAAATTGAAATATGAATCATTGATTAAAATATTAATATATATGCTTACGCCTATAAGAAATAGTGATATATTTTTATAAACTTCTAATGAGCATTATTCAAAATGTGTGTTTTTTGCCCTTTATTTAGGTCCCAGCCCTATGTATGCAAAGAAGAAATCATTTACTGATATATGAAATTTTGCTGCCCAAATGTGAGCGCCTGAAATTTTAAATGATGTATCAATTTAAATAATGTGTGATATATATTATACAGTCATTTGAAATTTATTTCAAATTGCTGAAATCTGTATGAAGTTTTTAAATTAAAAAGTAAACAATTATTTTATTATAGCATATAATTCTAGAATGCTCCCTTAATGCTCACTTTTAGAATGCTCATCATTAAATAATTTTCCAGTGCTAGAATAATTAGAGAAGGATATTCAAAAACTGATTTCTGAAAGCAGTGTAGTGTATGTTTTGTATATGCAAGATTTTACTTATTAAAAGTCTTGTGTATATCCTCTGTGAGAACTTAATTCAATTTTTAGAAAATTTAATCATTCTTAAATAATTAAAAGCCTACTTATTGGAAGGAAATATTGTAATCAAAGTTTTGTTTATAAATTTTAAGAGTTGTTTTGATATTTTAAAAGTTTTGATTAGAAATTGAAATATGAATCATTGATTAAAATATTAATATATATGCTTACGCCTATAAGAAATAGTGATATATTTTATAAACTTCTAATGAGCATTATTCAAAATGTGTGTTTTTTGCCCTTTATTTAGTTCCAGCCCTATGTATGCAAAGAAGAAATCATTTACTGATATATGAAATTTTGCTGCCCAAAGGTGAGCGCCTGAAATTTTAAATAATGTATCAATTTAAATAATGTGTGATATATATTGTACAGTCATTTGAAATTTATTTCAAATTGCTGAATTCTGTATGAAGTTTTTAAATTAAAAAGTAAACAATTATTTTATTATAGCATATATTTCTAGAATGCTCACTTAATGCTCACTTTTAGAATGCTCATCATTAAATAATTTTCCAGTGCTAGAATAATTAGAGAAAGTTATTGAAAAACTGATTTCTGAAAGCAGTGTAGTGTATGTTTTGTATATGCAACATTTTACTTATTAAAAGTCTTGTGTATATCCGCTGTGAGAATTTAATTCAATTTTTAGAAAATTTAATCATTCTTAAATAATTAAAACCCTACTTATTGGAAGGAAATATTGTAATCAAAGTTTTGTTTATAAATTTTAAGAGTTGTTTTGATATTTTAAAAGTTTTGATTAGAAATTGAAATATGAATCATTCTTTAAAATATTAATATATATGCTTACGCCTATAAAAAATAGTGATATATTTTTATAAACTTCTAATGAGCATTATTCAAAATGTGTGTTTTTTGCCCTTTATTTAGGTCCAGCCCTATGTATGCAAAGAAGAAATCATTTACTGATATATGAAATTTTGCTGCCCAAAGGTGAGCGCCTGAAATTTTAAATAATGTATCAATTTAAATAATGTGTGATATATATTATACAGTCATTTGAAATTTATTTCAAATTGCTGAATTCTGTATGAAGTTTTTAAATTAAAAAGTAAGCAAATATTTTATTATAGCATATAATTCTAGAATGCTCACTTAATGCTCACTTTTAGAATGCTCAACATTAAATAAGTTTCCAGTGCTAGAATAATTACAGAAAGTTATTGAAAAACTGATTTCTGAAAGCAGTGTAGTCTATGTTTTGTATATGCAAGATTTTACTTATTAAAAGTCTTGTGTATATCCTCTGTGAGAACTTAATTCAATTTTTAGAAAATTTAATCATTCTTAAATAATTAAAAGCCTACTTATTGGAAGGAAATATTGTAATCAAAGTTTTGTTTATAAATTTTAAGAGTTGTTTTGATATTTTAAAAGTTTTGATTAGAAATTGAAATATGAATCATTGATTAAAATATTAATATATATGCTTACGCCTATAAGAAATAGTGATATATTTTTATAAACTTCTAATCAGCATGATTCAAAATGTGTGTTTTTTGCCCGTTATTTAGGTCCCAGCCCTATGTATGCAAAGAAGAAATCATTTACTGATATATGAAATTTTGCTGCCCAAATGTGAGCGCCTGAAATTTTAAATAATGTATCAATTTAAATAATGTGTGATATATATTATACAGTCATTTGAAATTTATTTCAAATTGCTGAATTCTCTATGAAGTTTTTAAATTAAAATGTAAACAATTATTTTATTATAGCATATAATTCTAGAATGCTCACTTAATGCTCACTTTTAAAATGCTCATCATTAAATAATTTTCCAGTGCTAGAATAATTAGGGAAAGTTATTGAAAAACTGATTTCTGAAAGCAGTGTAGTGTATGTTTTGTATATGCAAGATTTTACTTATTAAAAGTCTTGTGTATATCCTCTGTGAGAACTTAATTCAATTTTTAGAAAATTTAATCATTCTTAAATAATTAAAAGCCTACTTATTGGAAGGAAATATTGTAATCAAAGTTTTGTTTATAAATTTTAAGAGTTGTTTTGATATTTTAAAAGTTTTGATTAGAAATTGAAATATGAATCATTGATTAAAATATTAATATATATGCTTACGCCTATAAGAAGTAGTGAAATATTTTTATAAACTTCTAATGAGCATGATTCAAAATGTGTGTTTTTTTCCCTTTATTTAGGTCCCAGCCCTATGTATGCAAAGAAGAAATCATTTACTGATATATGAAATTTTGCTGCCCAAATGTGAGCGCCTGAAATTTTAAATAATGTATCAATTTAAATAATGTGTAATATATATTATACAGTCATTTGAAATTTATTTCAAATTGCTGAATTCTGTATGAAGTTTTTAAATTAAAAAGTAAACAATTATTTTATTATAGCATATAATTCTAGAATGCTCACTTAATGCTCACTTTTAGAATGCTCATCATTAAATAATTTTCCAGTGCTAGAATAATTAGAGAAAGTTATTCAAAAACTGATTTCTGAAAGCAGTGTAGTGTATGTTTTGTATATGCAAGATTTTACTTATTAAAAGTCTTGTGTATATACTCTGTGAGAACTTAATTCAATTTTTAGAAAATTTACTCATTCTTAAATAATTAAAAGCCTACTTATTGGAAGGAAATATTGTAATCAAAGTTTTGTTCATAAATTTTAAGATTTGTTTTGATATTTTAAAAGTTTTGATTAGAAATTGAAATATGAATCATTGATTAAAATATTAATATATATGCTTACGCCTATAAGAAATAGTGATATATTTTTATAAACTGCTAATGAGCATGATTCAAAATGTGTGTTTTTTTCCCTTTATTTAGGTCCCAGCCCTATGTATGCAAAGAAGAAATCATTTACTGATATATGAAATTTTCCTGCCCAAATGTGAGCGCCTGAAATTTTAAATGATGTATCAATTTAAATAATGTGTGATATATATTATACAGTCATTTGAAATTTATTTCAAATTGCTGAAATCTGTATGAAGTTTTTAAATTAAAAAGTAAACAATTATTTTATTATAGCATATAATTCTAGAATGCTCCCTTAATGCTCACTTTTAGAATGCTCATCATTAAATAATTTTCCAGTGCTAGAATAATTAGAGAAAGATATTCAAAAACTGATTTCTGAAAGCAGTGTAGTGTATGTTTTGTATATGCAAGATTTTACTTATTAAAAGTCTTGTGTATATCCTCGGTGAGAACTTAATTCAATTTTTAGAAAATTTAATCATTCTTAAATAATTAAAAGCCTACTTATTGGAAGGAAATATTGTAATCAAAGTTTTGTTTATAAATTTTAAGAGTTGTTTGATATTTTAAAAGTTTTGATTAGAAATTGAAATATGAATCATTGATTAAAATATTAATATATATGCTTACGCCTATAAGAAATAGTGATATATTTTTATAAACTGCTAATGAGCATGATTCAAAATGTGTGTTTTTTGCCCGTTATTTAGGTCCCAGCCCTATGTATGCAAAGAAGAAATCATTTACTGATATATGAAATTTTGCTGCCCAAATGTGAGCGCCTGAAATTTTAAATGATGTATCAATTTAAATAATGTGTGATATATATTATACAGTCATTTGAAATTTATTTCAAATTGCTGAAATCTGTATGAAGTATTTAAATTAAAAAGTAAACAATTATTTTATTATAGCATATAATTCTAGAATGCTCCCTTAATGCTCACTTTTAGAATGCTCATCATTAAATAATTTTCCAGTGCTAGAATAATTAGAGAAAGATATTCAAAAACTGATTTCTGAAAGCAGTGTAGTGTATGTTTTGTATATGCAAGATTTTACTTATTAAAAGTCTTGTGTATATCCTCGGTGAGAACTTAATTCAATTTTTAGAAAATTTAATCATTCTTAAATAATTAAAAGCCTACTTATTGGAAGGAAATATTGTAATCAAAGTTTTGTTTATAAATTTTAAGAGTTGTTTGATATTTTAAAATTTTGATTAGAAATTGAAATATGAATCATTGATTAAAATATTAATATATATGCTTACGCCTATAAGAAATAGTGATATATTTTTATAAACTTCTAATGAGCATGATTCAAAATGTGTGTTTTTTGCCCGTTATTTAGGTCCCAGCCCTATGTATGCAAAGAAGAAATCATTTACTGATATATGAAATTTTGCTGCCCAAATGTGAGCGCCTGAAATTTTAAATAATGTATCAATTTAAATAATGTGTGATATATATTATACAGTCATTTGAAATTTATTTCAAATTGCTGAATTCTGTATGAAGTTTTTAAATTAAAATGTAAACAATTATTTTATTATAGCATATAATTCTAGAATGCTCACTTAATGCTCACTTTTAAAATGCTCATTATTAAATAATTTTCCAGTGCTAGAATAATTAGGGAAAGTTATTCAAAAACTGATTTCTGAAAGCAGTGTAGTGTATGTTTTGTATATGCAAGATTTAACTTATTAAAAGTCTTGTGTATATCCTCTGTGAGAACTTAATTCAATTTTTAGAAAATTTAATCATTCTTAAATAATTAAAAGCCTACTTATTGGAAGGAAATATTGTAATCAAAGTTTTGTTTATAAATTTTAAGAGTTGTTTTGATATTTTAAAAGTTTTGATTAGAAATTGAAATATGAATCATTGATTAAAATATTAATATATATGCTTACGCCTATAAGAAATAGTGATATATTTTATAAACTTCTAATGAGCATTATTCAAAATGTGTGTTTTTTGCCCTTTATTTAGTTCCAGCCCTATGTATGCAAAGAAGAAATCATTTACTGATATATGAAATTTTGCTGCCCAAAGGTGAGCGCCTGAAATTTTAAATAATGTATCAATTTAAATAATGTGTGATATATATTATACAGTCATTTGAAATTTATTTCAAATTGCTGAATTCTGTATGAAGTTTTTAAATTAAAAAGTAAACAATTATTTTATTATAGCATATATTTCTAGAATGCTCACTTAATGCTCACTTTTAGAATGCTCATCATTAAATAATTTTCCAGTGCTAGAATAATTAGAGAAAGTTATTGAAAAACTGATTTCTGAAAGCAGTGTAGTGTATGTTTTGTATATGCAAGATTTTACTTATTAAAAGTCTTGTGTATATCCGCTGTGAGAACTTAATTCAATTTTTAGAAAATTTAATCATTCTTAAATAATTAAAAGCCTACTTATTGGAAGGAAATATTGTAATCAAAGTTTTGTTTATAAATTTTAAGAGTTGTTTTGATATTTTAAAAGTTTTGATTAGAAATTGAAATATGAATCATTCTTTAAAATATTAATATATATGCTTACGCCTATAAGAAATAGTGATATATTTTTATAAACTTCTAATGAGCATTATTCAAAATGTGTGTTTTTTGCCCTTTATTTAGGTCCCAGCCCTATGTATGCAAAGAAGAAATCATTTACTGATATATGAAATTTTGCTGCCCAAAGGTGAGCGCCTGAAATTTTAAATAATGTATCAATTTAAATAATGTGTGATATATATTATACAGTCATTTGAAATTTATTTCAAATTGCTGAATTCTGTATGAAGTTTTTAAATTAAAAAGTAAGCAAATATTTTATTATAGCATATAATTCTAGAATGCTCACTTAATGCTCACTTTTAGAATGCTCATCATTAAATAATTTTCCAGTGCTAGAATAATTACAGAAAGTTATTGAAAAACTGATTTCTGAAAGCAGTGTAGTCTATGTTTTGTATATGCAAGATTTTACTTATTAAAAGTCTTGTGTATATCCTCTGTGAGAACTTAATTCAATTTTTAGAAAATTTAATCATTCTTAAATAATTAAAAGCCTACTTATTGGAAGGAAATATTGTAATCAAAGTTTTGTTTATAAATTTTAAGAGTTGTTTTGATATTTTAAAAGTTTTGATTAGAAATTGAAATATGAATCATTGATTAAAATATTAATATATATGCTTACGCCTATAAGAAATAGTGATATATTTTTATAAACTTCTAATGAGCATGATTCAAAATGTGTGTTTTTTGCCCGTTATTTAGGTCCCAGCCCTATGTATGCAAAGAAGAAATCATTTACTGATATATGAAATTTTGCTGCCCAAATGTGAGCGCCTGAAATTTTAAATAATGTATCAATTTAAATAATGTGTGATATATATTATACAGTCATTTGAAATTTATTTCAAATTGCTGAATTCTGTATGAAGTTTTTAAATTAAAATGTAAACAATTATTTTATTATAGCATATAATTCTAGAATGCTCACTTAATGCTCACTTTTAAAATGCTCATTATCAAATAATTTTCCAGTGCTAGAATAATTAGGGAAAGTTATTCAAAAACTGATTTCTGAAAGCAGTGTTGTGTATGTTTTGTATATGCAAGATTTTACTTATTAAAAGTCTTGTGTATATCCTCTGTGAGAACTTAATTCAATTTTTAGAAAATTTAATCATTCTTAAATAATTAAAAGCCTACTTATTGGAAGGAAATATTGTAATCAAAGTTTTGTTTATAAATTTTAAGAGTTGTTTTGATATTTTAAAAGTTTTGATTAGAAATTGAAATATGAATCATTGATTAAAATATTAATATATATGCTTACGCCTATAAGAAATAGTGATATATTTTATAAACTTCTAATGAGCATTATTCAAAATGTGTGTTTTTTGCCCTTTATTTAGTTCCAGCCCTATGTATGCAAAGAAGAAATCATTTACTGATATATGAAATTTTGCTGCCCAAATGTGAGCGCCTGAAATTTTAAATAATGTATCAATTTAAATAATCTGTAATATATATTATACAGTCATTTGAAATTTATTTCAAATTGCTGAAATCTGTATGAAGTTTTTAAATTAAAAAGTAAACAATTATTTTATTATAGCATATAATTCTAGAATGCTCCCTTAATGCTCACTTTTAGAATGCTCATCATTAAATAATTTTCCAGTGCTAGAATAATTAGAGAAAGATATTCAAAAACTGATTTCTGAAAGCAGTGTAGTGTATGTTTTGTATATGCAAGATTTTACTTATTAAAAGTCTTGTGTATATCCTCGGTGAGAACTTAATTCAATTTTTAGAAAATTTAATCATTCTTAAATAATTAAAAGCCTACTTATTGGAAGGAAATATTGTAATCAAAGTTTTGTTTATAAATTTTAAGAGTTGTTTGATATTTTAAAATTTTGATTAGAAATTGAAATATGAGTCATTGATTAAAATATTAATATATATGCTTACGCCTATAAGAAATAGTGATATATTTTTATAAACTTCTAATGAGCATGATTCAAAATGTGTGTTTTTTGCCCGTTATTTAGTTCCCAGCCCTATGTATGCAAAGAAGAAATCATTTACTGATATATGAAATTTTGCTGCCCAAATGTGAGCGCCTGAAATTTTAAATAATGTATCAATTTAAATAATGTGTGATATATATTATACAGTCATTTGAAATTTATTTCAAATTGCTGAATTCTCTATGAAGTTTTTAAATTAAAATGTAAACAATTATTTTATTATAGCATATAATTCTAGAATGCTCACTTAATGCTCACTTTTAAAATGCTCATTATTAAATAATTGTCCAGTGCTAGAATAATTAGGGAAAGTTATTCAAAAACTGATTTCTGAAAGCAGTGTAGTGTATGTTTTGTATATGCAAGATTTTACTTATTAAAAGTCTTGTGTATATCCTCTGTGAGAACTTAATTCAATTTTTAGAAAATTTAATCATTCTTAAATAATTAAAAGCCTACTTATTGGAAGGAAATATTGTAATCAAAGTTTTGTTTATAAATTTTAAGAGTTGTTTTGATATTTTAAAAGTTTTGATTAGAAATTGAAATATGAATCATTGATTAAAATATTAATATATATGCTTACGCCTATAAGAAATAGTGATATATTTTATAAACTTCTAATGAGCATTATTCAAAATGTGTGTTTTTTGCCCTTTATTTAGTTCCAGCCCTATGTATGCAAAGAAGAAATCATTTACTGATATATGAAATTTTGCTGCCCAAAGGTGAGCGCCTGAAATTTTAAATAATGTATCAATTTAAATAATGTGTGATATATATTATACAGTCATTTGAAATTTATTTCAAATTGCTGAATTCTGTATGAAGTTTTTAAATTAAAAAGTAAACAATTATTTTATTATAGCATATAATTCTAGAATGCTCACTTAATGCTCACTTTTAGAATGCTCATCATTAAATAATTTTCCAGTGCTAGAATAATTAGAGAAAGTTATTGAAAAACTGATTTCTGAAAGCAGTGTAGTCTATGTTTTGTATATGCAAGATTTTACTTATTAAAAGTCTTGTGTATATCCTCTGTGAGAACTTAATTCAATTTTTAGAAAATTTAATCATTCTTAAATAATTAAAAGCCTACTTATTGGAAGGAAATATTGTAATCAAAGTTTTGTTTATAAATTTTAAGAGTTGTTTTGATATTTTAAAAGTTTTGATTAGAAATTGAAATATGAATCATTGATTAAAATATTAATATATATGCTTACGCCTATAAGAAATAGTGATATATTTTTATAAACTTCTAATGAGCATGATTCAAAATGTGTGTTTTTTGCCCGTTATTTAGGTCCCAGCCCTATGTATGCAAAGAAGAAATCATTTACTGATATATGAAATTTTGCTGCCCAAATGTGAGCGCCTGAAATTTTAAATAATGTATCAATTTAAATAATGTGTGATATATATTATACAGTCATTTGAAATTTATTTCAAATTGCTGAATTCTGTATGAAGTTTTTAAATTAAAATGTAAACAATTATTTTATTATAGCATATAATTCTAGAATGCTCACTTAATGCTCACTTTTAAAATGCTCATCATTAAATAATTTTCCAGTGCTAGAATAATTAGGGAAAGTTATTCAAAAACTGATTTCTGAAAGCAGTGTAGTGTATGTTTTGTATATGCAAGATTTTACTTATTAAAAGTCTTGTGTATATCCTCTGTGAGAACTTAATTCAATTTTTAGAAAATTTAATCATTCTTAAATAATTAAAAGCCTACTTATTGGAAGGAAATATTGTAATCAAAGTTTTGTTTATAAATTTTAAGAGTTGTTTTGATATTTTAAAAGTTTTGATTAGAAATTGAAATATGAATCATTGGATAAAATATTAATATATATGCTTACGCCTATAAGAAATAGTGATATATTTTTATAAACTTCTAATGAGCATGATTCAAAATGTGTGTTTTTTTCCCTTTATTTAGGTCCCAGCCCTATGTATGCAAAGAAGAAATCATTTACTGATATATGAAATTTTGCTGCCCAAATGTGAGCGCCTGAAATTTTAAATGATGTATCAATTTAAATAATGTGTGATATATATTATACAGTCATTTGAAATTTATTTCAAATTGCTGAATTCTGTATGAAGTTTTTAAATTAAAATGTAAACAATTATTTTATTATAGCATATAATTCTAGAATGCTCACTTAATGCTCACTTTTAAAATGCTCATCATTAAATAATTTTCCAGTGCTAGAATAATTAGGGAAAGTTATTCAAAAACTGATTTCTGAAAGCAGTGTAGTGTATGTTTTGTATATGCAAGATTTTACTTATTAAAAGTCTTGTGTATATCCTCTGTGAGAACTTAATTCAATTTTTAGAAAATTTAATCATTCTTAAATAATTAAAAGCCTACTTATTGGAAGGAAATATTGTAATCAAAGTTTTGTTTATAAATTTTAAGAGTTGTTTTGATATTTTAAAAGTTTTGATTAGAAATTGAAATATGAATCATTGATTAAAATATTAATATATATGCTTACGCCTATAAGAAGTAGTGATATATTTTTATAAACTTCTAATGAGCATGATTCAAAATGTGTGTTTTTTTCCCTTTATTTAGGTCCCAGCCCTATGTATGCAAAGAAGAAATCATTTACTGATATATGAAATTTTGCTGCCCAAATGTGAGCGCCTGAAATTTTAAATAATGTATCAATTTAAATAATGTGTAATATATATTATACAGTCATTTGAAATTTATTTCAAATTGCTGAATTCTGTATGAAGTTTTTAAATTAAAAAGTAAACAATTATTTTATTATAGCATATAATTCTAGAATGCTCACTTAATGCTCACTTTTAGAATGCTCATCATTAAATAATTTTCCAGTGCTAGAATAATTAGAGAAAGTTATTCAAAAACTGATTTCTGAAAGCAGTGTAGTGTATGTTTTGTATATGCAAGATTTTACTTATTAAAAGTCTTGTGTATATCCTCGGTGAGAACTTAATTCAATTTTTAGAAAATTTAATCATTCTTAAATAATTAAAAGCCTACTTATTGGAAGGAAATATTGTAATTAAAGTTTTGTTTATAAATTTTAAGAGTTGTTTGATATTTTAAAATTTTGATTAGAAATTGAAATATGAGTCATTGATTAAAATATTAATATATATGCTTACGCCTATAAGAAATAGTGATATATTTTTATAAACTTCTAATGAGCATGATTCAAAATGTGTGTTTTTTTCCCTTTATTTAGGTCCCAGCCCTATGTATGCAAAGAAGAAATCATTTACTGATATATGAAATTTTGCTGCCCAAATGTGAGCGCCTGAAATTTTAAATAATGTATCAATTTAAATAATGTGTGATATATATTATACAGTCATTTGAAATTTATTTCAAATTGCTGAATTCTGTATGAAGTTTTTAAATTAAAAAGTAAACAATTATTTTATTATAGCATATATTTCTAGAATGCTCACTTAATGCTCACTTTTAGAATGCTCATCATTAAATAATTTTCCAGTGCTAGAATAATTAGAGAAAGTTATTGAAAAACTGATTTCTGAAAGCAGTGTAGTGTATGTTTTGTATATGCAAGATTTTACTTATTAAAAGTCTTGTGTATATCCGCTGTGAGAACTTAATTCAATTTTTAGAAAATTTAATCATTCTTAAATAATTAAAAGCCTACTTATTGGAAGGAAATATTGTAATCAAAGTTTTGTTTATAAATTTTAAGAGTTGTTTTGATATTTTAAAAGTTTTGATTAGAAATTGAAATATGAATCATTCTTTAAAATATTAATATATATGCTTACGCCTATAAGAAATAGTGATATATTTTTATAAACTTCTAATGAGCATTATTCAAAATGTGTGTTTTTTGCCCTTTATTTAGGTCCAGCCCTATGTATGCAAAGAAGAAATCATTTACTGATATATGAAATTTTGCTGCCCAAAGGTGAGCGCCTGAAATTTTAAATAATGTATCAATTTAAATAATGTGTGATATATATTATACAGTCATTTGAAATTTATTTCAAATTGCTGAATTCTGTATGAAGTTTTTAAATTAAAAAGTAAGCAAATATTTTATTATAGCATATAATTCTAGAATGCTCACTTAATGCTCACTTTTAGAATGCTCAACATTAAATAAGTTTCCAGTGCTAGAATAATTACAGAAAGTTATTGAAAAACTGATTTCTGAAAGCAGTGTAGTCTATGTTTTGTATATGCAAGATTTTACTTATTAAAAGTCTTGAGTATATCCTCTGTGAGAACTTAATTCAATTTTTAGAAAATTTAATCATTCTTAAATAATTAAAAGCCTACTTATTGGAAGGAAATATTGTAATCAAAGTTTTGTTTATAAATTTTAAGAGTTGTTTTGATATTTTAAAAGTTTTGATTAGAAATTGAAATATGAATCATTGGATAAAATATTAATATATATGCTTACGCCTATAAGAAATAGTGATATATTTTTATAAACTTCTAATGAGCATGATTCAAAATGTGTGTTTTTTTCCCTTTATTTAGGTCCCAGCCCTATGTATGCAAAGAAGAAATCATTTACTGATATATGAAATTTTGCTGCCCAAATGTGAGCGCCTGAAATTTTAAATGATGTATCAATTTAAATAATGTGTGATATATATTATACAGTCATTTGAAATTTATTTCAAATTGCTGAATTCTGTATGAAGTTTTTAAATTAAAATGTAAACAATTATTTTATTATAGCATATAATTCTAGAATGCTCACTTAATGCTCACTTTTAAAATGCTCATCATTAAATAATTTTCCAGTGCTAGAATAATTAGGGAAAGTTATTCAAAAACTGATTTCTGAAAGCAGTGTAGTGTATGTTTTGTATATGCAAGATTTTACTTATTAAAAGTCTTGTGTATATCCTCTGTGAGAACTTAATTCAATTTTTAGAAAATTTAATCATTCTTAAATAATTAAAAGCCTACTTATTGGAAGGAAATATTGTAATCAAAGTTTTGTTTATAAATTTTAAGAGTTGTTTTGATATTTTAAAAGTTTTGATTAGAAATTGAAATATGAATCATTGGATAAAATATTAATATATATGCTTACGCCTATAAGAAATAGTGATATATTTTTATAAACTTCTAATGAGCATGATTCAAAATGTGTGTTTTTTTCCCTTTATTTAGGTCCCAGCCCTATGTATGCAAAGAAGAAATCATTTACTGATATATGAAATTTTGCTGCCCAAATGTGAGCGCCTGAAATTTTAAATGATGTATCAATTTAAATAATGTGTGATATATATTATACAGTCATTTGAAATTTATTTCAAATTGCTGAATTCTGTATGAAGTTTTTAAATTAAAATGTAAACAATTATTTTATTATAGCATATAATTCTAGAATGCTCACTTAATGCTCACTTTTAAAATGCTCATCATTAAATAATTTTCCAGTGCTAGAATAATTAGGGAAAGTTATTCAAAAACTGATTTCTGAAAGCAGTGTAGTGTATGTTTTGTATATGCAAGATTTTACTTATTAAAAGTCTTGTGTATATCCTCTGTGAGAACTTAATTCAATTTTTAGAAAATTTAATCATTCTTAAATAATTAAAAGCCTACTTATTGGAAGGAAATATTGTAATCAAAGTTTTGTTTATAAATTTTAAGAGTTGTTTTGATATTTTAAAAGTTTTGATTAGAAATTGAAATATGAATCATTGGATAAAATATTAATATATATGCTTACGCCTATAAGAAATAGTGATATATTTTTATAAACTTCTAATGAGCATGATTCAAAATGTGTGTTTTTTTCCCTTTATTTAGGTCCCAGCCCTATGTATGCAAAGAAGAAATCATTTACTGATATATGAAATTTTGCTGCCCAAATGTGAGCGCCTGAAATTTTAAATGATGTATCAATTTAAATAATGTGTGATATATATTATACAGTCATTTGAAATTTATTTCAAATTGCTGAAATCTGTATGAAGTTTTTAAATTAAAAAGTAAACAATTATTTTATTATAGCATATAATTCTAGAATGCTCCCTTAATGCTCACTTTTAGAATGCTCATCATTAAATAATTTTCCAGTGCTAGAATAATTAGAGAAAGATATTCAAAAACTGATTTCTGAAAGCAGTGTAGTGTATGTTTTGTATATGCAAGATTTTACTTATTAAAAGTCTTGTGTATATCCTCGGTGAGAACTTAATTCAATTTTTAGAAAATTTAATCATTCTTAAATAATTAAAAGCCTACTTATTGGAAGGAAATATTGTAATCAAAGTTTTGTTTATAAATTTTAAGAGTTGTTTGATATTTTAAAATTTTGATTAGAAATTGAAATATGAATCATTGATTAAAATATTAATATATATGCTTACGCCTATAAGAAATAGTGATATATTTTTATAAACTTCTAATGAGCATGATTCAAAATGTGTGTTTTTTGCCCGTTATTTAGGTCCCAGCCCTATGTATGCAAAGAAGAAATCATTTACTGATATATGAAATTTTGCTGCCCAAATGTGAGCGCCTGAAATTTTAAATAATGTATCAATTTAAATAATGTGTGATATATATTATACAGTCATTTGAAATTTATTTCAAATTGCTGAATTCTGTATGAAGTTTTTAAATTAAAATGTAAACAATTATTTTATTATAGCATATAATTCTAGAATGCTCCCTTAATGCTCACTTTTAAAACGCTCATCATTAAATAATTTTCCAGTGCTAGAATAATTAGGGAAAGTTATTCAAAAACTGATTTCTGAAAGCAGTGTAGTGTATGTTTTGTATATGCAAGATTTTACTTATTAAAAGTCTTGTGTATATCCTCGGTGAGAACTTAATTCAATTTTTAGAAAATTTAATCATTCTTAAATAATTAAAAGCCTACTTATTGGAAGGAAATATTGTAATCAAAGTTTTGTTTATAAATTTTAAGAGTTGTTTTGATATTTTAAAATTTTGATTAGAAATTGAAATATGAATCATTGATTAAAATATTAATATATATGCTTACGCCTATAAGAAATAGTGATATATTTTTATAAACTTCTAATGAGCATGATTCAAAATGTGTGTTTTTTGCCCTTTATTTAGGTCCCAGCCCTATGTATGCAAAGAAGAAATCATTTACTGATATATGAAATTTTGCTGCCCAAAGGTGAGCGCCTGAAATTTTAAATAATGTATCAATTTAAATAATGTGTGATATATATTATACAGTCATTTGAAATTTATTTCAAATTGCTGAATTCTGTATGAAGTTTTTAAATTAAAATGTAAACAATTATTTTATTATAGCATATAATTCTAGAATGCTCACTTAATGCTCACTTTTAAAATGCTCATTATTAAATAATTTTCCAGTGCTAGAATAATTAGGGAAAGTTATTCAAAAACTGATTTCTGAAAGCAGTGTAGTGTATGTTTTGTATATGCAAGATTTTACTTATTAAAAGTCTTGTGTATATCCTCTGTGAGAACTTAATTCAATTTTTAGAAAATTTAATCATTCTTAAATAATTAAAAGCCTACTTATTGGAAGGAAATATTGTAATCAAAGTTTTGTTTATAAATTTTAAGAGTTGTTTTGATATTTTAAAAGTTTTGATTAGAAATTGAAATATGAATCATTGATTAAAATATTAATATATATGCTTACGCCTATAAGAAATAGTGATATATTTTATAAACTTCTAATGAGCATTATTCAAAATGTGTGTTTTTTGCCCTTTATTTAGTTCCAGCCCTATGTATGCAAAGAAGAAATCATTTACTGATATATGAAATTTTGCTGCCCAAAGGTGAGCGCCTGAAATTTTAAATAATGTATCAATTTAAATAATGTGTGATATATATTATACAGTCATTTGAAATTTATTTCAAATTGCTGAATTCTGTATGAAGTTTTTAAATTAAAAAGTAAACAATTATTTTATTATAGCATATATTTCTAGAATGCTCACTTAATGCTCACTTTTAGAATGCTCATCATTAAATAAGTTTCCAGTGCTAGAATAATTAGAGAAAGTTATTGAAAAACTGATTTCTGAAAGCAGTGTAGTGTATGTTTTGTATATGCAAGATTTTACTTATTAAAAGTCTTGTGTATATCCGCTGTGAGAACTTAATTCAATTTTTAGAAAATTTAATCATTCTTAAATAATTAAAAGCCTACTTATTGGAAGGAAATATTGTAATCAAAGTTTTGTTTATAAATTTTAAGAGTTGTTTTGATATTTTAAAAGTTTTGATTAGAAATTGAAATATGAATCATTGATTAAAATATTAATATATATGCTTACGCCTATAAGAAATAGTGATATATTTTTATAAACTTCTAATGAGCATTATTCAAAATGTGTGTTTTTTGCCCTTTATTTAGGTCCAGCCCTATGTATGCAAAGAAGAAATCATTTACTGATATATGAAATTTTGCTGCCCAAAGGTGAGCGCCTGAAATTTTAAATAATGTATCAATTTAAATAATGTGTGATATATATTATACAGTCATTTGAAATTTATTTCAAATTGCTGAATTCTGTATGAAGTTTTTAAATTAAAAAGTAAGCAAATATTTTATTATAGCATATAATTCTAGAATGCTCACTTAATGCTCACTTTTAGAATGCTCAACATTAAATAAGTTTCCAGTGCTAGAATAATTACAGAAAGTTATTGAAAAACTGATTTCTGAAAGCAGTGTAGTCTATGTTTTGTATATGCAAGATTTTACTTATTAAAAGTCTTGTGTATATCCTCTGTGAGAACTTAATTCAATTTTTAGAAAATTTAATCATTCTTAAATAATTAAAAGCCTACTTATTGGAAGGAAATATTGTAATCAAAGTTTTGTTTATAAATTTTAACAGTTGTTTTGATATTTTAAAAGTTTTGATTAGAAATTGAAATATGAATCATCGGATAAAATATTAATATATATGCTTACGCCTATAAGAAATAGTGATATATTTTTATAAACTTCTAATGAGCATGATTCAAAATGTGTGTTTTTTTCCCTTTATTTAGGTCCCAGCCCTATGTATGCAAAGAAGAAATCATTTACTGATATATGAAATTTTCCTGCCCAAATGTGAGCGCCTGAAATTTTAAATGATGTATCAATTTAAATAATGTGTGATATATATTATACAGTCATTTGAAATTTATTTCAAATTGCTGAAATCTGTATGAAGTTTTTAAATTAAAAAGTAAACAATTATTTTATTATAGCATATAATTCTAGAATGCTCCCTTAATGCTCACTTTTAGAATGCTCATCATTAAATAATTTTCCAGTGCTAGAATAATTACAGAAAGTTATTGAAAAACTGATTTCTGAAAGCAGTGTAGTGTATGTTTTGTATATGCAAGATTTTACTTATTAAAAGTCTTGTGTATATCCTCTGTGAGAACTTAATTCAATTTTTAGAAAATTTAATCATTCTTAAATAATTAAAAGCCTACTTATTGGAAGGAAATATTGTAATCAAAGTTTTGTTTATAAATTTTAAGAGTTGTTTTGATATTTTAAAAGTTTTGATTAGAAATTGAAATATGAATCATTGGATAAAATATTAATATATATGCTTACGCCTATAAGAAATAGTGATATATTTTATAAACTTCTAATGAGCATTATTCAAAATGTGTGTTTTTTGCCCTTTATTTAGTTCCAGCCCTATGTATGCAAAGAAGAAATCATTTACTGATATATGAAATTTTGCTGCCCAAAGGTGAGCGCCTGAAATTTTAAATAATGTATCAATTTAAATAATGTGTGATATATATTATACAGTCATTTGAAATTTATTTCAAATTGCTGAATTCTGTATGAAGTTTTTAAATTAAAAAGTAAGCAAATATTTTATTATAGCATATAATTCTAGAATGCTCACTTAATGCTCACTTTTAGAATGCTCAACATTAAATAATTTTCCAGTGCTAGAATAATTAGGGAAAGTTATTCAAAAACTGATTTCTGAAAGCAGTGTAGTGTATGTTTTGTATATGCAAGATTTTACTTATTAAAAGTCTTGTGTATATCCTCTGTGAGAACTTAATTCAATTTTTAGAAAATTTAATCATTCTTAAATAATTAAAAGCCTACTTATTGGAAGGAAATATTGTAATCAAAGTTTTGTTTATAAATTTTAAGAGTTGTTTTGATATTTTAAAAGTTTTGATTAGAAATTGAAATATGAATCATTGATTAAAATATTAATATATATGCTTACGCCTATAAGAAATAGTGATATATTTTTATAAACTTCTAATGAGCATGATTCAAAATGTGTGTTTTTTTCCCTTTATTTAGGTCCCAGCCCTATGTATGCAACGAAGAAATCATTTACTGATATATGAAATTTTGCTGCCCAAATGTGAGCGCCTGAAATTTTAAATAATGTATCAATTTAAATAATGTGTAATATATATTATACAGTCATTTGAAATTTATTTCAAATTGCTGAATTCTGTATGAAGTTTTTAAATTAAAAAGTAAACAATTATTTTATTATAGCATATAATTCTAGAATGCTCACTTAATGCTCACTTTTAAAATGCTCATCATTAAATAATTTTCCAGTGCTAGAATAATTAGAGAAAGTTATTCAAAAACTGATTTCTGAAAGCAGTGTAGTGTATGTTTTGTATATGCAAGATTTTACTTATTAAAAGTCTTGTGTATATCCTCTGTGAGAACTTAATTCAATTTTTAGAAAATTTAATCATTCTTAAATAATTAAAAGCCTACTTATTGGAAGGAAATATTGTAATCAAAGTTTTGTTTATAAATTTTAAGAGTTGTTTTGATATTTTAAAAGTTTTGATTAGAAATTGAAATATGAATCATTGATTAAAATATTAATATATATGCTTACGCCTATAAGAAATAGTGATATATTTTTATAAACTGCTAATGAGCATGATTCAAAATGTGTGTTTTTTTCCCTTTATTTAGGTCCCAGCCCTATGTATGCAAAGAAGAAATCATTTACTGATATATGAAATTTTGCTGCCCAAATGTGAGCGCCTGAAATTTTAAATAATGTATCAATTTAAATAATGTGTGATATATATTATACAGTCATTTGAAATTTATTTCAAATTGCTGAATTCTGTATGAAGTTTTTAAATTAAAAAGTAAACAATTATTTTATTATAGCATATAATTCTAGAATGCTCCCTTAATGCTCACTTTTAGAATGCTCATCATTAAATAAATTTCCAGTGCTAGAATAATTAGAGAAAGATATTCAAAAACTGATTTCTGAAAGCAGTGTAGTGTATGTTTTGTATATGCAAGATTTTACTTATTAAAAGTCTTGTGTATATACTCGGTGAGAACTTAATTCAATTTTTAGAAAATTTACTCATTCTTAAATAATTAAAAGCCTACTTATTGGAAGGAAATATTGTAATCAAAGTTTTGTTCATAAATTTTAAGATTTGTTTTGATATTTTAAAAGTTTTGATTAGAAATTGAAATATGAATCATTGATTAAAATATTAATATATATGCTTACGCCTATAAGAAATAGTGATATATTTTTATAAACTGCTAATGAGCATGATTCAAAATGTGTGTTTTTTTCCCTTTATTTAGGTCCCAGCCCTATGTATGCAAAGAAGAAATCATTTACTGATATATGAAATTTTGCTGCCCAAATGTGAGCGCCTGAAATTTTAAATGATGTATCAATTTAAATAATGTGTGATATATATTATACAGTCATTTGAAATTTATTTCAAATTGCTGAAATCTGTATGAAGTTTTTAAATTAAAAAGTAAACAATTATTTTATTATAGCATATAATTCTAGAATGCTCCCTTAATGCTCACTTTTAGAATGCTCATCATTAAATAATTTTCCAGTGCTAGAATAATTAGAGAAAGATATTCAAAAACTGATTTCTGAAAGCAGTGTAGTGTATGTTTTGTATATGCAAGATTTTACTTATTAAAAGTCTTGTGTATATCCTCGGTGAGAACTTAATTCAATTTTTAGAAAATTTAATCATTCTTAAATAATTAAAAGCCTACTTATTGGAAGGAAATATTGTAATCAAAGTTTTGTTTATAAATTTTAAGAGTTGTTTGATATTTTAAAAGTTTTGATTAGAAATTGAAATATGAATCATTGATTAAAATATTAATATATATGCTTACGCCTATAAGAAATAGTGATATATTTTTATAAACTTCTAATGAGCATGATTCAAAATGTGTGTTTTTTGCCCGTTATTTAGGTCCCAGCCCTATGTATGCAAAGAAGAAATCATTTACTGATATATGAAATTTTGCTGCCCAAATGTGAGCGCCTGAAATTTTAAATAATGTATCAATTTAAATAATGTGTGATATATATTATACAGTCATTTGAAATTTATTTCAAATTGCTGAATTCTGTATGAAGTTTTTAAATTAAAATGTAAACAATTATTTTATTATAGCATATAATTCTAGAATGCTCACTTAATGCTCACTTTTAAAATGCTCATCATTAAATAATTTTCCAGTGCTAGAATAATTAGGGAAAGTTATTCAAAAACTGATTTCTGAAAGCAGTGTAGTGTATGTTTTGTATATGCAAGATTTTACTTATTAAAAGTCTTGTGTATATCCTCTGTGAGAACTTAATTCAATTTTTAGAAAATTTAATCATTCTTAAATAATTAAAAGCCTACTTATTGGAAGGAAATATTGTAATCAAAGTTTTGTTTATAAATTTTAAGAGTTGTTTTGATATTTTAAAAGTTTTGATTAGAAATTGAAATATGAATCATTGATTAAAATATTAATATATATGCTTACGCCTATAAGAAATAGTGATATATTTTATAAACTTCTAATGAGCATTATTCAAAATGTGTGTTTTTTGCCCTTTATTTAGTTCCAGCCCTATGTATGCAAAGAAGAAATCATTTACTGATATATGAAATTTTGCTGCCCAAAGGTGAGCGCCTGAAATTTTAAATAATGTATCAATTTAAATAATGTGTGATATATATTATACAGTCATTTGAAATTTATTTCAAATTGCTGAATTCTGTATGAAGTTTTTAAATTAAAAAGTAAACAATTATTTTATTATAGCATATATTTCTAGAATGCTCACTTAATGCTCACTTTTAGAATGCTCATCATTAAATAATTTTCCAGTGCTAGAATAATTAGAGAAAGTTATTGAAAAACTGATTTCTGAAAGCAGTGTAGTGTATGTTTTGTATATGCAAGATTTTACTTATTAAAAGTCTTGTGTATATCCGCTGTGAGAACTTAATTCAATTTTTAGAAAATTTAATCATTCTTAAATAATTAAAAGCCTACTTATTGGAAGGAAATATTGTAATCAAAGTTTTGTTTATAAATTTTAAGAGTTGTTTTGATATTTTAAAAGTTTTGATTAGAATTTGAAATATGAATCATTCTTTAAAATATTAATATATATGCTTACGCCTATAAGAAATAGTGATATATTTTTATAAACTTCTAATGAGCATTATTCAAAATGTGTGTTTTTTGCCCTTTATTTAGGTCCAGCCCTATGTATGCAAAGAAGAAATCATTTACTGATATATGAAATTTTGCTGCCCAAAGGTGAGCGCCTGAAATTTTAAATAATGTATCAATTTAAATAATGTGTGATATATATTATACAGTCATTTGAAATTTATTTCAAATTGCTGAATTCTGTATGAAGTTTTTAAATTAAAAAGTAAGCAAATATTTTATTATAGCATATAATTCTAGAATGCTCACTTAATGCTCACTTTTAGAATGCTCAACATTAAATAAGTTTCCAGTGCTAGAATAATTACAGAAAGTTATTGAAAAACTGATTTCTGAAAGCAGTGTAGTCTATGTTTTGTATATGCAAGATTTTACTTATTAAAAGTCTTGTGTATATCCTCTGTGAGAACTTAATTCAATTTTTAGAAAATTTAATCATTCTTAAATAATTAAAAGCCTACTTATTGGAAGGAAATATTGTAATCAAAGTTTTGTTTATAAATTTTAAGAGTTGTTTTGATATTTTAAAAGTTTTGATTAGAAATTGAAATATGAATCATTGGATAAAATATTAATATATATGCTTACGCCTATAAGAAATAGTGATATATTTTTATAAACTTCTAATGAGCATGATTCAAAATGTGTGTTTTTTTCCCTTTATTTAGGTCCCAGCCCTATGTATGCAAAGAAGAAATCATTTACTGATATATGAAATTTTCCTGCCCAAATGTGAGCGCCTGAAATTTTAAATGATGTATCAATTTAAATAATGTGTGATATATATTATACAGTCATTTGAAATTTATTTCAAATTGCTGAAATCTGTATGAAGTTTTTAAATTAAAAAGTAAACAATTATTTTATTATAGCATATAATTCTAGAATGCTCCCTTAATGCTCACTTTTAGAATGCTCATCATTAAATAATTTTCCAGTGCTAGAATAATTAGAGAAAGATATTCAAAAACTGATTTCTGAAAGCAGTGTAGTGTATGTTTTGTATATGCAAGATTTTACTTATTAAAAGTCTTGTGTATATCCTCTGTGAGAACTTAATTCAATTTTTAGAAAATTTAATCATTCTTAAATAATTAAAAGCCTACTTATTGGAAGGAAATATTGTAATCAAAGTTTTGTTTATAAATTTTAAGAGTTGTTTTGATATTTTAAAAGTTTTGATTAGAAATTGAAATATGAATCATTGGATAAAATATTAATATATATGCTTACGCCTATAAGAAATAGTGATATATTTTATAAACTTCTAATGAGCATTATTCAAAATGTGTGTTTTTTGCCCTTTATTTAGTTCCAGCCCTATGTATGCAAAGAAGAAATCATTTACTGATATATGAAATTTTGCTGCCCAAAGGTGAGCGCCTGAAATTTTAAATAATGTATCAATTTAAATAATGTGTGATATATATTATACAGTCATTTGAAATTTATTTCAAATTGCTGAATTCTGTATGAAGTTTTTAAATTAAAAAGTAAGCAAATATTTTATTATAGCATATAATTCTAGAATGCTCACTTAATGCTCACTTTTAGAATGCTCAACATTAAATAATTTTCCAGTGCTAGAATAATTAGGGAAAGTTATTCAAAAACTGATTTCTGAAAGCAGTGTAGTGTATGTTTTGTATATGCAAGATTTTACTTATTAAAAGTCTTGTGTATATCCTCTGTGAGAACTTAATTCAATTTTTAGAAAATTTAATCATTCTTAAATAATTAAAAGCCTACTTATTGGAAGGAAATATTGTAATCAAAGTTTTGTTTATAAATTTTAAGAGTTGTTTTGATATTTTAAAAGTTTTGATTAGAAATTGAAATATGAATCATTGATTAAAATATTAATATATATGCTTACGCCTATAAGAAATAGTGATATATTTTTATAAACTTCTAATGAGCATGATTCAAAATGTGTGTTTTTTTCCCTTTATTTAGGTCCCAGCCCTATGTATGCAACGAAGAAATCATTTACTGATATATGAAATTTTGCTGCCCAAATGTGAGCGCCTGAAATTTTAAATAATGTATCAATTTAAATAATGTGTAATATATATTATACAGTCATTTGAAATTTATTTCAAATTGCTGAATTCTGTATGAAGTTTTTAAATTAAAAAGTAAACAATTATTTTATTATAGCATATAATTCTAGAATGCTCACTTAATGCTCACTTTTAAAATGCTCATCATTAAATAATTTTCCAGTGCTAGAATAATTAGAGAAAGTTATTCAAAAACTGATTTCTGAAAGCAGTGTAGTGTATGTTTTGTATATGCAAGATTTTACTTATTAAAAGTCTTGTGTATATCCTCTGTGAGAACTTAATTCAATTTTTAGAAAATTTAATCATTCTTAAATAATTAAAAGCCTACTTATTGGAAGGAAATATTGTAATCAAAGTTTTGTTTATAAATTTTAAGAGTTGTTTTGATATTTTAAAAGTTTTGATTAGAAATTGAAATATGAATCATTGATTAAAATATTAATATATATGCTTACGCCTATAAGAAATAGTGATATATTTTTATAAACTGCTAATGAGCATGATTCAAAATGTGTGTTTTTTTCCCTTTATTTAGGTCCCAGCCCTATGTATGCAAAGAAGAAATCATTTACTGATATATGAAATTTTGCTGCCCAAATGTGAGCGCCTGAAATTTTAAATAATGTATCAATTTAAATAATGTGTGATATATATTATACAGTCATTTGAAATTTATTTCAAATTGCTGAATTCTGTATGAAGTTTTTAAATTAAAAAGTAAACAATTATTTTATTATAGCATATAATTCTAGAATGCTCCCTTAATGCTCACTTTTAGAATGCTCATCATTAAATAAATTTCCAGTGCTAGAATAATTAGAGAAAGATATTCAAAAACTGATTTCTGAAAGCAGTGTAGTGTATGTTTTGTATATGCAAGATTTTACTTATTAAAAGTCTTGTGTATATACTCGGTGAGAACTTAATTCAATTTTTAGAAAATTTACTCATTCTTAAATAATTAAAAGCCTACTTATTGGAAGGAAATATTGTAATCAAAGTTTTGTTCATAAATTTTAAGATTTGTTTTGATATTTTAAAAGTTTTGATTAGAAATTGAAATATGAATCATTGATTAAAATATTAATATATATGCTTACGCCTATAAGAAATAGTGATATATTTTTATAAACTGCTAATGAGCATGATTCAAAATGTGTGTTTTTTTCCCTTTATTTAGGTCCCAGCCCTATGTATGCAAAGAAGAAATCATTTACTGATATATGAAATTTTGCTGCCCAAATGTGAGCGCCTGAAATTTTAAATGATGTATCAATTTAAATAATGTGTGATATATATTATACAGTCATTTGAAATTTATTTCAAATTGCTGAAATCTGTATGAAGTTTTTAAATTAAAAAGTAAACAATTATTTTATTATAGCATATAATTCTAGAATGCTCCCTTAATGCTCACTTTTAGAATGCTCATCATTAAATAATTTTCCAGTGCTAGAATAATTAGAGAAAGATATTCAAAAACTGATTTCTGAAAGCAGTGTAGTGTATGTTTTGTATATGCAAGATTTTACTTATTAAAAGTCTTGTGTATATCCTCGGTGAGAACTTAATTCAATTTTTAGAAAATTTAATCATTCTTAAATAATTAAAAGCCTACTTATTGGAAGGAAATATTGTAATCAAAGTTTTGTTTATAAATTTTAAGAGTTGTTTGATATTTTAAAAGTTTTGATTAGAAATTGAAATATGAATCATTGATTAAAATATTAATATATATGCTTACGCCTATAAGAAATAGTGATATATTTTTATAAACTTCTAATGAGCATGATTCAAAATGTGTGTTTTTTGCCCGTTATTTAGGTCCCAGCCCTATGTATGCAAAGAAGAAATCATTTACTGATATATGAAATTTTGCTGCCCAAATGTGAGCGCCTGAAATTTTAAATAATGTATCAATTTAAATAATGTGTGATATATATTATACAGTCATTTGAAATTTATTTCAAATTGCTGAATTCTGTATGAAGTTTTTAAATTAAAATGTAAACAATTATTTTATTATAGCATATAATTCTAGAATGCTCACTTAATGCTCACTTTTAAAATGCTCATCATTAAATAATTTTCCAGTGCTAGAATAATTAGGGAAAGTTATTCAAAAACTGATTTCTGAAAGCAGTGTAGTGTATGTTTTGTATATGCAAGATTTTACTTATTAAAAGTCTTGTGTATATCCTCTGTGAGAACTTAATTCAATTTTTAGAAAATTTAATCATTCTTAAATAATTAAAAGCCTACTTATTGGAAGGAAATATTGTAATCAAAGTTTTGTTTATAAATTTTAAGAGTTGTTTTGATATTTTAAAAGTTTTGATTAGAAATTGAAATATGAATCATTGATTAAAATATTAATATATATGCTTACGCCTATAAGAAATAGTGATATATTTTATAAACTTCTAATGAGCATTATTCAAAATGTGTGTTTTTTGCCCTTTATTTAGTTCCAGCCCTATGTATGCAAAGAAGAAATCATTTACTGATATATGAAATTTTGCTGCCCAAAGGTGAGCGCCTGAAATTTTAAATAATGTATCAATTTAAATAATGTGTGATATATATTATACAGTCATTTGAAATTTATTTCAAATTGCTGAATTCTGTATGAAGTTTTTAAATTAAAAAGTAAACAATTATTTTATTATAGCATATATTTCTAGAATGCTCACTTAATGCTCACTTTTAGAATGCTCATCATTAAATAATTTTCCAGTGCTAGAATAATTAGAGAAAGTTATTGAAAAACTGATTTCTGAAAGCAGTGTAGTGTATGTTTTGTATATGCAAGATTTTACTTATTAAAAGTCTTGTGTATATCCGCTGTGAGAACTTAATTCAATTTTTAGAAAATTTAATCATTCTTAAATAATTAAAAGCCTACTTATTGGAAGGAAATATTGTAATCAAAGTTTTGTTTATAAATTTTAAGAGTTGTTTTGATATTTTAAAAGTTTTGATTAGAATTTGAAATATGAATCATTCTTTAAAATATTAATATATATGCTTACGCCTATAAGAAATAGTGATATATTTTTATAAACTTCTAATGAGCATTATTCAAAATGTGTGTTTTTTGCCCTTTATTTAGGTCCAGCCCTATGTATGCAAAGAAGAAATCATTTACTGATATATGAAATTTTGCTGCCCAAAGGTGAGCGCCTGAAATTTTAAATAATGTATCAATTTAAATAATGTGTGATATATATTATACAGTCATTTGAAATTTATTTCAAATTGCTGAATTCTGTATGAAGTTTTTAAATTAAAAAGTAAGCAAATATTTTATTATAGCATATAATTCTAGAATGCTCACTTAATGCTCACTTTTAGAATGCTCAACATTAAATAAGTTTCCAGTGCTAGAATAATTACAGAAAGTTATTGAAAAACTGATTTCTGAAAGCAGTGTAGTCTATGTTTTGTATATGCAAGATTTTACTTATTAAAAGTCTTGTGTATATCCTCTGTGAGAACTTAATTCAATTTTTAGAAAATTTAATCATTCTTAAATAATTAAAAGCCTACTTATTGGAAGGAAATATTGTAATCAAAGTTTTGTTTATAAATTTTAAGAGTTGTTTTGATATTTTAAAAGTTTTGATTAGAAATTGAAATATGAATCATTGGATAAAATATTAATATATATGCTTACGCCTATAAGAAATAGTGATATATTTTTATAAACTTCTAATGAGCATGATTCAAAATGTGTGTTTTTTTCCCTTTATTTAGGTCCCAGCCCTATGTATGCAAAGAAGAAATCATTTACTGATATATGAAATTTTCCTGCCCAAATGTGAGCGCCTGAAATTTTAAATGATGTATCAATTTAAATAATGTGTGATATATATTATACAGTCATTTGAAATTTATTTCAAATTGCTGAAATCTGTATGAAGTTTTTAAATTAAAAAGTAAACAATTATTTTATTATAGCATATAATTCTAGAATGCTCCCTTAATGCTCACTTTTAGAATGCTCATCATTAAATAATTTTCCAGTGCTAGAATAATTAGAGAAAGATATTCAAAAACTGATTTCTGAAAGCAGTGTAGTGTATGTTTTGTATATGCAAGATTTTACTTATTAAAAGTCTTGTGTATATCCTCTGTGAGAACTTAATTCAATTTTTAGAAAATTTAATCATTCTTAAATAATTAAAAGCCTACTTATTGGAAGGAAATATTGTAATCAAAGTTTTGTTTATAAATTTTAAGAGTTGTTTTGATATTTTAAAAGTTTTGATTAGAAATTGAAATATGAATCATTGGATAAAATATTAATATATATGCTTACGCCTATAAGAAATAGTGATATATTTTATAAACTTCTAATGAGCATTATTCAAAATGTGTGTTTTTTGCCCTTTATTTAGTTCCAGCCCTATGTATGCAAAGAAGAAATCATTTACTGATATATGAAATTTTGCTGCCCAAAGGTGAGCGCCTGAAATTTTAAATAATGTATCAATTTAAATAATGTGTGATATATATTGTACAGTCATTTGAAATTTATTTCAAATTGCTGAATTCTGTATGAAGTTTTTAAATTAAAAAGTAAACAATTATTTTATTATAGCATATATTTCTAGAATGCTCACTTAATGCTCACTTTTAGAATGCTCATCATTAAATAATTTTCCAGTGCTAGAATAATTAGAGAAAGTTATTGAAAAACTGATTTCTGAAAGCAGTGTAGTGTATGTTTTGTATATGCAAGATTTTACTTATTAAAAGTCTTGTGTATATCCGCTGTGAGAATTTGATTCAATTTTTAGAAAATTTAATCATTCTTAAATAATTAAAACCCTACTTATTGGAAGGAAATATTGTAATCAAAGTTTTGTTTATAAATTTTAAGAGTTGTTTTGATATTTTAAAAGTTTTGATTAGAAATTGAAATATGAATCATTCTTTAAAATATTAATATATATGCTTACGCCTATAAAAAATAGTGATATATTTTTATAAACTTCTAATGAGCATTATTCAAAATGTGTGTTTTTTGCCCTTTATTTAGGTCCAGCCCTATGTATGCAAAGAAGAAATCATTTACTGATATATGAAATTTTGCTGCCCAAAGGTGAGCGCCTGAAATTTTAAATAATGTATCAATTTAAATAATGTGTGATATATATTATACAGTCATTTGAAATTTATTTCAAATTGCTGAATTCTGTATGAAGTTTTTAAATTAAAAAGTAAGCAAATATTTTATTATAGCATATAATTCTAGAATGCTCACTTAATGCTCACTTTTAGAATGCTCAACATTAAATAAGTTTCCAGTGCTAGAATAATTACAGAAAGTTATTGAAAAACTGATTTCTGAAAGCAGTGTAGTCTATGTTTTGTATATGCAAGATTTTACTTATTAAAAGTCTTGTGTATATCCTCTGTGAGAACTTAATTCAATTTTTAGAAAATTTAATCATTCTTAAATAATTAAAAGCCTACTTATTGGAAGGAAATATTGTAATCAAAGTTTTGTTTATAAATTTTAAGAGTTGTTTTGATATTTTAAAAGTTTTGATTAGAAATTGAAATATGAATCATTGATTAAAATATTAATATATATGCTTACGCCTATAAGAAATAGTGATATATTTTTATAAACTTCTAATGAGCATGATTCAAAATGTGTGTTTTTTGCCCGTTATTTAGGTCCCAGCCCTATGTATGCAAAGAAGAAATCATTTACTGATATATGAAATTTTGCTGCCCAAATGTGAGCGCCTGAAATTTTAAATAATGTATCAATTTAAATAATGTGTGATATATATTATACTGTCATTTGAAATTTATTTCAAATTGCTGAATTCTCTATGAAGTTTTTAAATTAAAATGTAAACAATTATTTTATTATAGCATATAATTCTAGAATGCTCACTTAATGCTCACTTTTAAAATGCTCATCATTAAATAATTTTCCAGTGCTAGAATAATTAGGGAAAGTTATTCAAAAACTGATTTCTGAAAGCAGTGTAGTGTATGTTTTGTATATGCAAGATTTTACTTATTAAAAGTCTTGTGTATATCCTCTGTGAGAACTTAATTCAATTTTTAGAAAATTTAATCATTCTTAAATAATTAAAAGCCTACTTATTGGAAGGAAATATTGTAATCAAAGTTTTGTTTATAAATTTTAAGAGTTGTTTTGATATTTTAAAAGTTTTGATTAGAAATTGAAATATGAATCATTGATTAAAATATTAATATATATGCTTACGCCTATAAGAAGTAGTGATATATTTTTATAAACTTCTAATGAGCATGATTCAAAATGTGTGTTTTTTTCCCTTTATTTAGGTCCCAGCCCTATGTATGCAAAGAAGAAATCATTTACTGATATATGAAATTTTGCTGCCCAAATGTGAGCGCCTGAAATTTTAAATAATGTATCAATTTAAATAATGTGTAATATATATTATACAGTCATTTGAAATTTATTTCAAATTGCTGAATTCTGTATGAAGTTTTTAAATTAAAAAGTAAACAATTATTTTATTATAGCATATAATTCTAGAATGCTCACTTAATGCTCACTTTTAGAATGCTCATCATTAAATAATTTTCCAGTGCTAGAATAATTAGAGAAAGTTATTCAAAAACTGATTTCTGAAAGCAGTGTAGTGTATGTTTTGTATATGCAAGATTTTACTTATTAAAAGTCTTGTGTATATACTCTGTGAGAACTTAATTCAATTTTTAGAAAATTTAATCATTCTTAAATAATTAAAAGCCTACTTATTGGAAGGAAATATTGTAATCAAAGTTTTGTTCATAAATTTTAAGATTTGTTTTGATATTTTAAAAGTTTTGATTAGAAATTGAAATATGAATCATTGATTAAAATATTAATATATATGCTTACGCCTATAAGAAATAGTGATATATTTTTATAAACTTCTAATGAGCATGATTCAAAATGTGTGTTTTTTGCCCGTTATTTAGGTCCCAGCCCTATGTATGCAAAGAAGAAATCATTTACTGATATATGAAATTTTGCTGCCCAAATGTGAGCGCCTGAAATTTTAAATAATGTATCAATTTAAATAATGTGTGATATATATTATACAGTCATTTGAAATTTATTTCAAATTGCTGAATTCTGTATGAAGTTTTTAAATTAAAATGTAAACAATTATTTTATTATAGCATATAATTCTAGAATGCTCACTTAATGCTCACTTTTAAAATGCTCATTATTAAATAATTTTCCAGTGCTAGAATAATTAGGGAAAGTTATTCAAAAACTGATTTCTGAAAGCAGTGTAGTGTATGTTTTGTATATGCAAGATTTTACTTATTAAAAGTCTTGTGTATATCCTCTGTGAGAACTTAATTCAATTTTTAGAAAATTTAATCATTCTTAAATAATTAAAAGCCTACTTATTGGAAGGAAATATTGTAATCAAAGTTTTGTTTATAAATTTTAAGAGTTGTTTTGATATTTTAAAAGTTTTGATTAGAAATTGAAATATGAATCATTGATTAAAATATTAATATATATGCTTACGCCTATAAGAAATAGTGATATATTTTATAAACTTCTAATGAGCATTATTCAAAATGTGTGTTTTTTGCCCTTTATTTAGTTCCAGCCCTATGTATGCAAAGAAGAAATCATTTACTGATATATGAAATTTTGCTGCCCAAAGGTGAGCGCCTGAAATTTTAAATAATGTATCAATTTAAATAATGTGTGATATATATTATACAGTCATTTGAAATTTATTTCAAATTGCTGAATTCTGTATGAAGTTTTTAAATTAAAAAGTAAACAATTATTTTATTATAGCATATATTTCTAGAATGCTCACTTAATGCTCACTTTTAGAATGCTCATCATTAAATAATTTTCCAGTGCTAGAATAATTAGAGAAAGTTATTGAAAAACTGATTTCTGAAAGCAGTGTAGTGTATGTTTTGTATATGCAAGATTTTACTTATTAAAAGTCTTGTGTATATCCGCTGTGAGAACTTAATTCAATTTTTAGAAAATTTAATCATTCTTAAATAATTAAAAGCCTACTTATAGGAAGGAAATATTGTAATCAAAGTTTTGTTTATAAATTTTAAGAGTTGTTTTGATATTTTAAAAGTTTTGATTAGAAATTGAAATATGAATCATTCTTTAAAATATTAATATATATGCTTACGCCTATAAGAAATAGTGATATATTTTTATAAACTTCTAATGAGCATTATTCAAAATGTGTGTTTTTTGCCCTTTATTTAGGTCCAGCCCTATGTATGCAAAGAAGAAATCATTTACTGATATATGAAATTTTGCTGCCCAAAGGTGAGCGCCTGAAATTTTAAATAATGTATCAATTTAAATAATGTGTGATATATATTATACAGTCATTTGAAATTTATTTCAAATTGCTGAATTCTGTATGAAGTTTATAAATTAAAAAGTAAGCAAATATTTTATTATAGCATATAATTCTAGAATGCTCACTTAATGCTCACTTTTAGAATGCTCAACATTAAATAAGTTTCCAGTGCTAGAATAATTACAGAAAGTTATTGAAAAACTGATTTCTGAAAGCAGTGTAGTCTATGTTTTGTATATGCAAGATTTTACTTATTAAAAGTCTTGTGTATATCCTCTGTGAGAACTTAATTCAATTTTTAGAAAATTTAATCATTCTTAAATAATTAAAAGCCTACTTATTGGAAGGAAATATTGTAATCAAAGTTTTGTTTATAAATTTTAAGAGTTGTTTTGATATTTTAAAAGTTTTGATTAGAAATTGAAATATGAATCATTGATTAAAATATTAATATATATGCTTACGCCTATAAGAAATAGTGATATATTTTTATAAACTTCTAATGAGCATGATTCAAAATGTGTGTTTTTTGCCCGTTATTTAGGTCCCAGCCCTATGTATGCAAAGAAGAAATCATTTACTGATATATGAAATTTTGCTGCCCAAATGTGAGCGCCTGAAATTTTAAATAATGTATCAATTTAAATAATGTGTGATATATATTATACAGTCATTTGAAATTTATTTCAAATTGCTGAATTCTGTATGAAGTTTTTAAATTAAAATGTAAACAATTATTTTATTATAGCATATAATTCTAGAATGCTCACTTAATGCTCACTTTTAAAATGCTCATTATTAAATAATTTTCCAGTGCTAGAATAATTAGGGAAAGTTATTCAAAAACTGATTTCTGAAAGCAGTGTAGTGTATGTTTTGTATATGCAAGATTTTACTTATTAAAAGTCTTGTGTATATCCTCTGTGAGAACTTAATTCAATTTTTAGAAAATTTAATCATTCTTAAATAATTAAAAGCCTACTTATTGGAAGGAAATATTGTAATCAAAGTTTTGTTTATAAATTTTAAGAGTTGTTTTGATATTTTAAAAGTTTTGATTAGAAATTGAAATATGAATCATTGATTAAAATATTAATATATATGCTTACGCCTATAAGAAATAGTGATATATTTTATAAACTTCTAATGAGCATTATTCAAAATGTGTGTTTTTTGCCCTTTATTTAGTTCCAGCCCTATGTATGCAAAGAAGAAATCATTTACTGATATATGAAATTTTGCTGCCCAAATGTGAGCGCCTGAAATTTTAAATAATGTATCAATTTAAATAATCTGTAATATATATTATACAGTCATTTGAAATTTATTTCAAATTGCTGAAATCTGTATGAAGTTTTTAAATTAAAAAGTAAACAATTATTTTATTATAGCATATAATTCTAGAATGCTCCCTTAATGCTCACTTTTAGAATGCTCATCATTAAATAATTTTCCAGTGCTAGAATAATTAGAGAAAGATATTCAAAAACTGATTTCTGAAAGCAGTGTAGTGTATGTTTTGTATATGCAAGATTTTACTTATTAAAAGTCTTGTGTATATCCTCGGTGAGAACTTAATTCAATTTTTAGAAAATTTAATCATTCTTAAATAATTAAAAGCCTACTTATTGGAAGGAAATATTGTAATCAAAGTTTTGTTTATAAATTTTAAGAGTTGTTTGATATTTTAAAATTTTGATTAGAAATTGAAATATGAGTCATTGATTAAAATATTAATATATATGCTTACGCCTATAAGAAATAGTGATATATTTTTATAAACTTCTAATGAGCATGATTCAAAATGTGTGTTTTTTGCCCGTTATTTAGGTCCCAGCCCTATGTATGCAAAGAAGAAATCATTTACTGATATATGAAATTTTGCTGCCCAAATGTGAGCGCCTGAAATTTTAAATAATGTATCAATTTAAATAATGTGTGATATATATTATACAGTCATTTGAAATTTATTTCAAATTGCTGAATTCTGTATGAAGTTTTTAAATTAAAATATAAACAATTATTTTATTATAGCATATAATTCTAGAATGCTCACTTAATGCTCACTTTTAAAATGCTCATTATTAAATAATTGTCCAGTGCTAGAATAATTAGGGAAAGTTATTCAAAAACTGATTTCTGAAAGCAGTGTAGTGTATGTTTTGTATATGCCTGATTTTACTTATTAAAAGTCTTGTGTATATCCTCTGTGAGAACTTAATTCAATTTTTAGAAAATTTAATCATTCTTAAATAATTAAAAGCCTACTTATTGGAAGGAAATATTGTAATCAAAGTTTTGTTTATAAATTTTAAGAGTTGTTTTGATATTTTAAAAGTTTTGATTAGAAATTGAAATATGAATCATTGATTAAAATATTAATATATATGCTTACGCCTATAAGAAATAGTGATATATTTTATAAACTTCTAATGAGCATTATTCAAAATGTGTGTTTTTTGCCCTTTATTTAGTTCCAGCCCTATGTATGCAAAGAAGAAATCATTTACTGATATATGAAATTTTGCTGCCCAAAGGTGAGCGCCTGAAATTTTAAATAATGTATCAATTTAAATAATGTGTGATATATATTATACAGTCATTTGAAATTTATTTCAAATTGCTGAATTCTGTATGAAGTTTTTAAATTAAAAAGTAAACAATTATTTTATTATAGCATATATTTCTAGAATGCTCACTTAATGCTCACTTTTAGAATGCTCATCATTAAATAATTTTCCAGTGCTAGAATAATTAGAGAAAGTTATTGAAAAACTGATTTCTGAAAGCAGTGTAGTGTATGTTTTGTATATGCAAGATTTTACTTATTAAAAGTCTTTTGTATATCCGCTGTGAGAACTTAATTCAATTTTTAGAAAATTTAATCATTCTTAAATAATTAAAAGCCTACTTATTGGAAGGAAATATTGTAATCAAAGTTTTGTTTATAAATTTTAAGAGTTGTTTTGATATTTTAAAAGTTTTGATTAGAAATTGAAATATGAATCATTCTTTAAAATATTAATATATATGCTTACGCCTATAAGAAATAGTGATATATTTTTATAAACTTCTAATGAGCATTATTCAAAATGTGTGTTTTTTGCCCTTTATTTAGGTCCAGCCCTATGTATGCAAAGAAGAAATCATTTACTGATATATGAAATTTTGCTGCCCAAAGGTGAGCGCCTGAAATTTTAAATAATGTATCAATTTAAATAATGTGTGATATATATTATACAGTCATTTGAAATTTATTTCAAATTGCTGAATTCTGTATGAAGTTTTTAAATTAAAAAGTAAGCAAATATTTTATTATAGCATATAATTCTAGAATGCTCACTTAATGCTCACTTTTAGAATGCTCAACATTAAATAAGTTTCCAGTGCTAGAATAATTACAGAAAGTTATTGAAAAACTGATTTCTGAAAGCAGTGTAGTCTATGTTTTGTATATGCAAGATTTTACTTATTAAAAGTCTTGTGTATATCCTCTGTGAGAACTTAATTCAATTTTTAGAAAATTTAATCATTCTTAAATAATTAAAAGCCTACTTATTGGAAGGAAATATTGTAATCAAAGTTTTGTTTATAAATTTTAAGAGTTGTTTTGATATTTTAAAAGTTTTGATTAGAAATTGAAATATGAATCATTGATTAAAATATTAATATATATGCTTACGCCTATAAGAAATAGTGATATATTTTTATAAACTTCTAATGAGCATGATTCAAAATGTGTGTTTTTTGCCCGTTATTTAGGTCCCAGCCCTATGTATGCAAAGAAGAAATCATTTACTGATATATGAAATTTTGCTGCCCAAATGTGAGCGCCTGAAATTTTAAATAATGTATCAATTTAAATAATGTGTGATATATATTATACAGTCATTTGAAATTTATTTCAAATTGCTGAATTCTGTATGAAGTTTTTAAATTAAAATGTAAACAATTATTTTATTATAGCATATAATTCTAGAATGCTCACTTAATGCTCACTTTTAAAATGCTCATCATTAAATAATTTTCCAGTGCTAGAATAATTAGGGAAAGTTATTCAAAAACTGATTTCTGAAAGCAGTGTAGTGTATGTTTTGTATATGCAAGATTTTACTTATTAAAAGTCTTGTGTATATCCTCTGTGAGAACTTAATTCAATTTTTAGAAAATTTAATCATTCTTAAATAATTAAAAGCCTACTTATTGGAAGGAAATATTGTAATCAAAGTTTTGTTTATAAATTTTAAGAGTTGTTTTGATATTTTAAAAGTTTTGATTAGAAATTGAAATATGAATCATTGGATAAAATATTAATATATATGCTTACGCCTATAAGAAATAGTGATATATTTTTATAAACTTCTAATGAGCATGATTCAAAATGTGTGTTTTTTTCCCTTTATTTAGGTCCCAGCCCTATGTATGCAAAGAAGAAATCATTTACTGATATATGAAATTTTGCTGCCCAAATGTGAGCGCCTGAAATTTTAAATGATGTATCAATTTAAATAATGTGTGATATATATTATACAGTCATTTGAAATTTATTTCAAATTGCTGAATTCTGTATGAAGTTTTTAAATTAAAATGTAAACAATTATTTTATTATACCATATAATTCTAGAATGCTCACTTAATGCTCACTTTTAAAATGCTCATCATTAAATAATTTTCCAGTGCTAGAATAATTAGGGAAAGTTATTCAAAAACTGATTTCTGAAAGCAGTGTAGTGTATGTTTTGTATATGCAAGATTTTACTTATTAAAAGTCTTGTGTATATCCTCTGTGAGAACTTAATTCAATTTTTAGAAAATTTAATCATTCTTAAATAATTAAAAGCCTACTTATTGGAAGGAAATATTGTAATCAAAGTTTTGTTTATAAATTTTAAGAGTTGTTTTGATATTTTAAAAGTTTTGATTAGAAATTGAAATATGAATCATTGATTAAAATATTAATATATATGCTTACGCCTATAAGAAGTAGTGATATATTTTTATAAACTTCTAATGAGCATGATTCAAAATGTGTGTTTTTTTCCCTTTATTTAGGTCCCAGCCCTATGTATGCAAAGAAGAAATCATTTACTGATATATGAAATTTTGCTGCCCAAATGTGAGCGCCTGAAATTTTAAATAATGTATCAATTTAAATAATGTGTAATATATATTATACAGTCATTTGAAATTTATTTCAAATTGCTGAATTCTGTATGAAGTTTTTAAATTAAAAAGTAAACAATTATTTTATTATAGCATATAATTCTAGAATGCTCACTTAATGCTCACTTTTAGAATGCTCATCATTAAATAATTTTCCAGTGCTAGAATAATTAGAGAAAGTTATTGAAAAACTGATTTCTGAAAGCAGTGTAGTGTATGTTTTGTATATGCAAGATTTTACTTATTAAAAGTCTTGTGTATATCCGCTGTGAGAACTTAATTCAATTTTTAGAAAATTTAATCATTCTTCAATAATTAAAAGCCTACTTATTGGAAGGAAATATTGTAATCAAAGTTTTGTTTATAAATTTTAAGAGTTGTTTTGATATTTTAAAAGTTTTGATTAGAAATTGAAATATGAATCATTCTTTAAAATATTAATATATATGCTTACGCCTATAAGAAATAGTGATATATTTTTATAAACTTCTAATGAGCATTATTCAAAATGTGTGTTTTTTGCCCTTTATTTAGGTCCAGCCCTATGTATGCAAAGAAGAAATCATTTACTGATATATGAAATTTTGCTGCCCAAAGGTGAGCGCCTGAAATTTTAAATAATGTATCAATTTAAATAATGTGTGATATATATTATACAGTCATTTGAAATTTATTTCAAATTGCTGAATTCTGTATGAAGTTTTTAAATTAAAAAGTAAGCAAATATTTTATTATAGCATATAATTCTAGAATGCTCACTTAATGCTCACTTTTAGAATGCTCGTCATTAAATAATTTTCCAGTGCTAGAATAATTACAGAAAGTTATTGAAAAACTGATTTCTGAAAGCAGTGTAGTCTATGTTTTGTATATGCAAGATTTTACTTATTAAAAGTCTTGTGTATATCCTCTGTGAGAACTTAATTCAATTTTTAGAAAATTTAATCATTCTTAAATAATTAAAAGCCTACTTATTGGAAGGAAATATTGTAATCAAAGTTTTGTTTATAAATTTTAAGAGTTGTTTTGATATTTTAAAAGTTTTGATTAGAAATTGAAATATGAATCATTGATTAAAATATTAATATATATGCTTACGCCTATAAGAAATAGTGATATATTTTTATAAACTTCTAATGAGCATGATTCAAAATGTGTGTTTTTTGCCCGTTATTTAGGTCCCAGCCCTATGTATGCAAAGAAGAAACCATTTACTGATATATGAAATTTTGCTGCCCAAATGTGAGCGCCTGAAATTTTAAATAATGTATCAATTTAAATAATGTGTGATATATATTATACAGTCATTTGAAATTTATTTCAAATTGCTGAATTCTGTATGAAGTTTTTAAATTAAAATGTAAACAATTATTTTATTATAGCATATAATTCTAGAATGCTCACTTAATGCTCACTTTTAAAATGCTCATCATTAAATAATTTTCCAGTGCTAGAATAATTAGGGAAAGTTATTCAAAAACTGATTTCTGAAAGCAGTGTAGTGTATGTTTTGTATATGCAAGATTTTACTTATTAAAAGTCTTGTGTATATCCTCTGTGAGAACTTAATTCAATTTTTAGAAAATTTAATCATTCTTAAATAATTAAAAGCCTACTTATTGGAAGGAAATATTGTAATCAAAGTTTTGTTTATAAATTTTAAGAGTTGTTTTGATATTTTAAAAGTTTTGATTAGAAATTGAAATATGAATCATTGGATAAAATATTAATATATATGCTTACGCCTATAAGAAATAGTGATATATTTTTATAAACTTCTAATGAGCATGATTCAAAATGTGTGTTTTTTTCCCTTTATTTAGGTCCCAGCCCTATGTATGCAAAGAAGAAATCATTTACTGATATATGAAATTTTGCTGCCCAAATGTGAGCGCCTGAAATTTTAAATGATGTATCAATTTAAATAATGTGTGATATATATTATACAGTCATTTGAAATTTATTTCAAATTGCTGAATTCTGTATGAAGTTTTTAAATTAAAATGTAAACAATTATTTTATTATAGCATATAATTCTAGAATGCTCACTTAATGCTCACTTTTAAAATGCTCATCATTAAATAATTTTCCAGTGCTAGAATAATTAGGGAAAGTTATTCAAAAACTGATTTCTGAAAGCAGTGTAGTGTATGTTTTGTATATGCAAGATTTTACTTATTAAAAGTCTTGTGTATATCCTCTGTGAGAACTTAATTCAATTTTTAGAAAATTTAATCATTCTTAAATAATTAAAAGCCTACTTATTGGAAGGAAATATTGTAATCAAAGTTTTGTTTATAAATTTTAAGAGTTGTTTTGATATTTTAAAAGTTTTGATTAGAAATTGAAATATGAATCATTGGATAAAATATTAATATATATGCTTACGCCTATAAGAAATAGTGATATATTTTTATAAACTTCTAATGAGCATGATTCAAAATGTGTGTTTTTTTCCCTTTATTTAGGTCCCAGCCCTATGTATGCAAAGAAGAAATCATTTACTGATATATGAAATTTTGCTGCCCAAATGTGAGCGCCTGAAATTTTAAATGATGTATCAATTTAAATAATGTGTGATATATATTATACAGTCATTTGAAATTTATTTCAAATTGCTGAAATCTGTATGAAGTTTTTAAATTAAAAAGTAAACAATTATTTTATTATAGCATATAATTCTAGAATGCTCCCTTAATGCTCACTTTTAGAATGCTCATCATTAAATAATTTTCCAGTGCTAGAATAATTAGAGAAAGATATTCAAAAACTGATTTCTGAAAGCAGTGTAGTGTATGTTTTGTATATGCAAGATTTTACTTATTAAAAGTCTTGTGTATATCCTCGGTGAGAACTTAATTCAATTTTTAGAAAATTTAATCATTCTTAAATAATTAAAAGCCTACTTATTGGAAGGAAATATTGTAATCAAAGTTTTGTTTATAAATTTTAAGAGTTGTTTGATATTTTAAAATTTTGATTAGAAATTGAAATATGAATCATTGATCAAAATATTAATATATATGCTTACGCCTATAAGAAATAGTGATATATTTTTATAAACTTCTAATGAGCATGATTCAAAATGTGTGTTTTTTGCCCGTTATTTAGGTCCCAGCCCTATGTATGCAAAGAAGAAATCATTTACTGATATATGAAATTTTGCTGCCCAAATGTGAGCGCCTGAAATTTTAAATAATGTATCAATTTAAATAATGTGTGATATATATTATACAGTCATTTGAAATTTATTTCAAATTGCTGAATTCTGTATGAAGTTTTTAAATTAAAATGTAAACAATTATTTTATTATAGCATATAATTCTAGAATGCTCACTTAATGCTCACTTTTAAAATGCTCATTATTAAATAATTTTCCAGTGCTAGAATAATTAGGGAAAGTTATTCAAAAACTGATTTCTGAAAGCAGTGTAGTGTATGTTTTGTATATGCAAGATTTTACTTATTAAAAAACTTGTGTATATCCTCTGTGAGAACTTAATTCAATTTTTAGAAAATTTAATCATTCTTAAATAATTAAAAGCCTACTTATTGGAAGGAAATATTGTAATCAAAGTTTTGTTTATAAATTTTAAGAGTTGTTTTGATATTTTAAAAGTTTTGATTAGAAATTGAAATATGAATCATTGATTAAAATATTAATATATATGCTTACGCCTATATGAAATAGTGATATATTTTATAAACTTCTAATGAGCATTATTCAAAATATGTGTTTTTTGCCCTTTATTTAGTTCCAGCCCTATGTATGCAAAGAAGAAATCATTTACTGATATATGAAATTTTGCTGCCCAAAGGTGAGCGCCTGAAATTTTAAATAATGTATCAATTTAAATAATGTGTGATATATATTATACAGTCATTTGAAATTTATTTCAAATTGCTGAATTCTGTATGAAGTTTTTAAATTAAAAAGTAAACAATTATTTTATTATAGCATATATTTCTAGAATGCTCACTTAATGCTCACTTTTAGAATGCTCATCATTAAATAATTTTCCAGTGCTAGAATAATTAGAGAAAGTTATTGAAAAACTGATTTCTGAAAGCAGTGTAGTGTATGTTTTGTATATGCAAGATTTTACTTATTAAAAGTCTTGTGTATATCCGCTGTGAGAACTTAATTCAATTTTTAGAAAATTTAATCATTCTTAAATAATTAAAAGCCTACTTATTGGAAGGAAATATTGTAATCAAAGTTTTGTTTATAAATTTTAAGAGTTGTTTTGATATTTTAAAAGTTTTGATTAGAAATTGAAATATGAATCATTCTTTAAAATATTAATATATATGCTTACGCCTATAAGAAATAGTGATATATTTTTATAAACTTCTAATGAGCATTATTCAAAATGTGTGTTTTTTGCCCTTTATTTAGGTCCAGCCCTATGTATGCAAAGAAGAAATCATTTACTGATATATGAAATTTTGCTGCCCAAAGGTGAGCGCCTGAAATTTTAAATAATGTATCAATTTAAATAATGTGTGATATATATTATACAGTCATTTGAAATTTATTTCAAATTGCTGAATTCTGTATGAAGTTTTTAAATTAAAAAGTAAGCAAATATTTTATTATAGCATATAATTCTAGAATGCTCACTTAATGCTCACTTTTAGAATGCTCAACATTAAATAAGTTTCCAGTGCTAGAATAATTACAGAAAGTTATTGAAAAACTGATTTCTGAAAGCAGTGTAGTCTATGTTTTGTATATGCAAGATTTTACTTATTAAAAGTCTTGTGTATATCCTCTGTGAGAACTTAATTCAATTTTTAGAAAATTTAATCATTCTTAAATAATTAAAAGCCTACTTATTGGAAGGAAATATTGTAATCAAAGTTTTGTTTATAAATTTTAAGAGTTGTTTTGATATTTTAAAAGTTTTGATTAGAAATTGAAATATGAATCATTGGATAAAATATTAATATATATGCTTACGCCTATAAGAAATAGTGATATATTTTTATAAACTTCTAATGAGCATGATTCAAAATGTGTGTTTTTTTCCCTTTATTTAGGTCCCAGCCCTATGTATGCAAAGAAGAAATCATTTACTGATATATGAAATTTTCCTGCCCAAATGTGAGCGCCTGAAATTTTAAATGATGTATCAATTTAAATAATGTGTGATATATATTATACAGTCATTTGAAATTTATTTCAAATTGCTGAAATCTGTATGAAGTTTTTAAATTAAAAAGTAAACAATTATTTTATTATAGCATATAATTCTAGAATGCTCCCTTAATGCTCACTTTTAGAATGCTCATCATTAAATAATTTTCCAGTGCTAGAATAATTAGAGAAAGATATTCAAAAACTGATTTCTGAAAGCAGTGTAGTGTATGTTTTGTATATGCAAGATTTTACTTATTAAAAGTCTTGTGTATATCCTCTGTGAGAACTTAATTCAATTTTTAGAAAATTTAATCATTCTTAAATAATTAAAAGCCTACTTATTGGAAGGAAATATTGTAATCAAAGTTTTGTTTATAAATTTTAAGAGTTGTTTTGATATTTTAAAAGTTTTGATTAGAAATTGAAATATGAATCATTGGATAAAATATTAATATATATGCTTACGCCTATAAGAAATAGTGATATATTTTTATAAACTTCTAATGAGCATGATTCAAAATGTGTGTTTTTTTCCCTTTATTTAGGTCCCAGCCCTATGTATGCAAAGAAGAAATCATTTACTGATATATGAAATTTTCCTGCCCAAATGTGAGCGCCTGAAATTTTAAATGATGTATCAATTTAAATAATGTGTGATATATATTATACAGTCATTTGAAATTTATTTCAAATTGCTGAAATCTGTATGAAGTTTTTAAATTAAAAAGTAAACAATTATTTTATTATAGCATATAATTCTAGAATGCTCCCTTAATGCTCACTTTTAGAATGCTCATCATTAAATAATTTTCCAGTGCTAGAATAATTAGAGAAAGATATTCAAAAACTGATTTCTGAAAGCAGTGTAGTGTATGTTTTGTATATGCAAGATTTTACTTATTAAAAGTCTTGTGTATATCCTCTGTGAGAACTTAATTCAATTTTTAGAAAATTTAATCATTCCTAAATAATTAAAAGCCTACTTATTGGAAGGAAATATTGTAATCAAAGTTTTGTTTATAAATTTTAAGAGTTGTTTTGATATTTTAAAAGTTTTGATTAGAAATTGAAATATGAATCATTCATTAAAATATTAATATATATGCTTACGCCTATAAGAAATAGTGATATATTTTATAAACTTCTAATGAGCATTATTCAAAATGTGTGTTTTTTGCCCTTTATTTAGTTCCAGCCCTATGTATGCAAAGAAGAAATCATTTACTGATATATGAAATTTTGCTGCCCAAAGGTGAGCGCCTGAAATTTTAAATAATGTATCAATTTAAATAATGTGTGATATATATTATACAGTCATTTGAAATTTATTTCAAATTGCTGAATTCTGTATGAAGTTTTTAAATTAAAAAGTAAACAATTATTTTATTATAGCATATATTTCTAGAATGCTCACTTAATGCTCACTTTTAGAATGCTCATCATTAAATAATTTTCCAGTGCTAGAATAATTAGAGAAAGTTATTGAAAAACTGATTTCTGAAAGCAGTGTAGTGTATGTTTTGTATATGCAAGATTTTACTTATTAAAAGTCTTGTGTATATCCGCTGTGAGAACTTAATTCAATTTTTAGAAAATTTAATCATTCTTAAATAATTAAAAGCCTACTTATTGGAAGGAAATATTGTAATCAAAGTTTTGTTTATAAATTTTAAGAGTTGTTTTGATATTTTAAAAGTTTTGATTAGAAATTGAAATATGAATCATTCTTTAAAATATTAATATATATGCTTACGCCTATAAGAAATAGTGATATATTTTTATAAACTTCTAATGAGCATTATTCAAAATGTGTGTTTTTTGCCCTTTATTTAGGTCCAGCCCTATGTATGCAAAGAAGAAATCATTTACTGATATATGAAATTTTGCTGCCCAAAGGTGAGCGCCTGAAATTTTAAATAATGTATCAATTTAAATAATGTGTGATATATATTATACAGTCATTTGAAATTTATTTCAAATTGCTGAATTCTGTATGAAGTTTTTAAATTAAAAAGTAAGCAAATATTTTATTATAGCATATAATTCTAGAATGCTCACTTAATGCTCACTTTTAGAATGCTCAACATTAAATAAGTTTCCAGTGCTAGAATAATTACAGAAAGTTATTGAAAAACTGATTTCTGAAAGCAGTGTAGTCTATGTTTTGTATATGCAAGATTTTACTTATTAAAAGTCTTGTGTATATCCTCTGTGAGAACTTAATTCAATTTTTAGAAAATTTAATCATTCTTAAATAATTAAAAGCCTACTTATTGGAAGGAAATATTGTAATCAAAGTTTTGTTTATAAATTTTAAGAGTTGTTTTGATATTTTAAAAGTTTTGATTAGAAATTGAAATATGAATCATTGATTAAAATATTAATATATATGCTTACGCCTATAAGAAATAGTGATATATTTTTATAAACTTCTAATGAGCATGATTCAAAATGTGTGTTTTTTGCCCGTTATTTAGGTCCCAGCCCTATGTATGCAAAGAAGAAATCATTTACTGATATATGAAATTTTGCTGCCCAAATGTGAGCGCCTGAAATTTTAAATAATGTATCAATTTAAATAATGTGTGATATATATTATACAGTCATTTGAAATTTATTTCAAATTGCTGAATTCTGTATGAAGTTTTTAAATTAAAATGTAAACAATTATTTTATTATAGCATATAATTCTAGAATGCTCACTTAATGCTCACTTTTAAAATGCTCATCATTAAATAATTTTCCAGTGCTAGAATAATTAGGGAAAGTTATTCAAAAACTGATTTCTGAAAGCAGTGTAGTGTATGTTTTGTATATGCAAGATTTTACTTATTAAAAGTCTTGTGTATATCCTCTGTGAGAACTTAATTCAATTTTTAGAAAATTTAATCATTCTTAAATAATTAAAAGCCTACTTATTGGAAGGAAATATTGTAATCAAAGTTTTGTTTATAAATTTTAAGAGTTGTTTTGATATTTTAAAAGTTTTGATTAGAAATTGAAATATGAATCATTGGATAAAATATTAATATATATGCTTACGCCTATAAGAAATAGTGATATATTTTTATAAACTTCTAATGAGCATGATTCAAAATGTGTGTTTTTTTCCCTTTATTTAGGTCCCAGCCCTATGTATGCAAAGAAGAAATCATTTACTGATATATGAAATTTTGCTGCCCAAATGTGAGCGCCTGAAATTTTAAATAATGTATCAATTTAAATAATGTGTAATATATATTATACAGTCATTTGAAATTTATTTCAAATTGCTGAATTCTGTATGAAGTTTTTAAATTAAAAAGTAAACAATTAATTTAATATAGCATATAATTCTAGAATGCTCACTTAATGCTCACTTTTAGAATGCTCGTCATTAAATAATTTTCCAGTGCTAGAATAATTAGAGAAAGTTATTCAAAAACTGATTTCTGAAAGCAGTGTAGTGTATGTTTTGTATATGCAAGATTTTACTTATTAAAAGTCTTGTGTATATCCTCTGTGAGAACTTAATTCAATTTTTAGAAAATTTAATCATTCTTAAATAATTAAAAGCCTACTTATTGGAAGGAAATATTGTAATCAAAGTTTTGTTTATAAATTTTAAGAGTTGTTTTGATATTTTAAAAGTTTTGATTAGAAATTGAAATATGAATCATTGATTAAAATATTAATATATATGCTTACGCCTATAAGAAATAGTGATATATTTTATAAACTTCTAATGAGCATTATTCAAAATGTGTGTTTTTTGCCCTTTATTTAGTTCCAGCCCTATGTATGCAAAGAAGAAATCATTTACTGATATATGAAATTTTGCTGCCCAAAGGTGAGCGCCTGAAATTTTAAATAATGTATCAATTTAAATAATGTGTGATATATATTATACAGTCATTTGAAATTTATTTCAAATTGCTGAATTCTGTATGAAGTTTTTAAATTAAAAAGTAAACAATTATTTTATTATAGCATATATTTCTAGAATGCTCACTTAATGCTCACTTTTAGAATGCTCATCATTAAATAATTTTCCAGTGCTAGAATAATTAGAGAAAGTTATTGAAAAACTGATTTCTGAAAGCAGTGTAGTGTATGTTTTGTATATGCAAGATTTTACTTATTAAAAGTCTTGTGTATATCCGCTGTGAGAACTTAATTCAATTTTTAGAAAATTTAATCATTCTTAAATAATTAAAAGCCTACTTATTGGAAGGAAATATTGTAATCAAAGTTTTGTTTATAAATTTTAAGAGTTGTTTTGATATTTTAAAAGTTTTGATTAGAAATTGAAATATGAATCATTCTTTAAAATATTAATATATATGCTTACGCCTATAAGAAATAGTGATATATTTTTATAAACTTCTAATGAGCATTATTCAAAATGTGTGTTTTTTGCCCTTTATTTAGGTCCAGCCCTATGTATGCAAAGAAGAAATCATTTATTGATATATGAAATTTTGCTGCCCAAAGGTGAGCGCCTGAAATTTTAAATAATGTATCAATTTAAATAATGTGTGATATATATTATACAGTCATTTGAAATTTATTTCAAATTGCTGAATTCTGTATGAAGTTTTTAAATTAAAAAGTAAGCAAATATTTTATTATAGCATATAATTCTAGAATGCTCACTTAATGCTCACTTTTAGAATGCTCAACATTAAATAAGTTTCCAGGGCTAGAATAATTACAGAAAGTTATTGAAAAACTGATTTCTGAAAGCAGTGTAGTCTATGTTTTGTATATGCAAGATTTTACTTATTAAAAGTCTTGTGTATATCCTCTGTGAGAACTTAATTCAATTTTTAGAAAATTTAATCATTCTTAAATAATTAAAAGCCTACTTATTGGAAGGAAATATTGTAATCAAAGTTTTGTTTATAAATTTTAAGAGTTGTTTTGATATTTTAAAAGTTTTGATTAGAAATTGAAATATGAATCATTGATTAAAATATTAATATATATGCTTACGCCTATAAGAAATAGTGATATATTTTTATAAACTTCTAATGAGCATGATTCAAAATGTGTGTTTTTTGCCCGTTATTTAGGTCTCAGCCCTATGTATGCAAAGAAGAAATCATTTACTGATATATGAAATTTTGCTGCCCAAATGTGAGCGCCTGAAATTTTAAATAATGTATCAATTTAAATAATGTGTAATATATATTATACAGTCATTTGAAATTTATTTCAAATTGCTGAATTCTGTATGAAGTTTTTAAATTAAAAAGTAAACAATTATTTTAATATAGCATATAATTCTAGAATGCTCACTTAATGCTCACTTTTAGAATGCTCGTCATTAAATAATTTTCCAGTGCTAGAATAATTAGAGAAAGTTATTCAAAAACTGATTTCTGAAAGCAGTGTAGTGTATGTTTTGTATATGCAAGATTTTACTTATTAAAAGTCTTGTGTATATCCTCTGTGAGAACTTAATTCAATTTTTAGAAAATTTAATCATTCTTAAATAATTAAAAGCCTACTTATTGGAAGGAAATATTGTAATCAAAGTTTTGTTTATAAATTTTAAGAGTTGTTTTGATATTTTAAAAGTTTTGATTAGAAATTGAAATATGAATCATTGGATAAAATATTAATATATATGCTTACGCCTATAAGAAATAGTGATATATTTTTATAAACTTCTAATGAGCATGATTCAAAATGTGTGTTTTTTGCCCGTTATTTAGGTCCCAGCCCTATGTATGCAAAGAAGAAATCATTTACTGATATATGAAATTTTGCTGCCCAAATGTGAGCGCCTGAAATTTTAAATAATGTATCAATTTAAATAATGTGTAATATATATTATACAGTCATTTGAAATTTATTTCAAATTGCTGAATTCTGTATGAAGTTTTTAAATTAAAAAGTAAACAATTATTTTAATATAGCATATAATTCTAGAATGCTCACTTAATGCTCACTTTTAGAATGCTCGTCATTAAATAATTTTCCAGTGCTAGAATAATTAGAGAAAGTTATTCAAAAACTGATTTCTAAAAGCAGTGTAGTGTATGTTTTGTATATGCAAGATTTTACTTATTAAAAGTCTTGTGTATATCCTCTGTGAGAACTTAATTCAATTTTTAGAAAATTTAATCATTCTTAAATAATTAAAAGCCTACTTATTGGAAGGAAATATTGTAATCAAAGTTTTGTTTATAAATTTTAAGAGTTGTTTTGATATTTTAAAAGTTTTGATTAGAAATTGAAATATGAATCATTCTTTAAAATATTAATATATATGCTTACGCCTATAAGAAATAGTGATATATTTTTATAAACTTCTAATGAGCATTATTCAAAATGTGTGTTTTTTGCCCTTTATTTAGGTCCAGCCCTATGTATGCAAAGAAGAAATCATTTACTGATATATGAAATTTTGCTGCCCAAAGGTGAGCGCCTGAAATTTTAAATAATGTATCAATTTAAATAATGTGTGATATATATTATACAGTCATTTGAAATTTATTTCAAATTGCTGAATTCTGTATGAAGTTTTTAAATTAAAAAGTAAGCAAATATTTTATTATAGCATATAATTCTAGAATGCTCACTTAATGCTCACTTTTAGAATGCTCAACATTAAATAAGTTTCCAGTGCTAGAATAATTACAGAAAGTTATTGAAAAACTGATTTCTGAAAGCAGTGTAGTCTATGTTTTGTATATGCAAGATTTTACTTATTAAAAGTCTTGTGTATATCCTCTGTGAGAACTTAATTCAATTTTTAGAAAATTTAATCATTCTTAAATAATTAAAAGCCTACTTATTGGAAGGAAATATTGTAATCAAAGTTTTGTTCATAAATTTTAACAGTTGTTTTGATATTTTAAAAGTTTTAATTAGAAATTGAAATATGAATCATTGATTAAAATATTAATATATATGCTTACGCCTATAAGAAATAGTGATATATTTTTATAAACTTCTAATGAGCATGATTCAAAATGTGTGTTTTTTCCCCTTTATTTAGGTCCCAGCCCTATGTATGCAAAGAAGAAATCATTTACTGATATATGAAATTTTGCTGCCCAAATGTGAGCGCCTGAAATTTTAAATAATGTATCAATTTAAATAATGTGTGATATATATTATACAGTCATTTGAAATTTATTTCAAATTGCTGAATTCTGTATGAAGTTTTTAAATTAAAAAGTAAACAATTATTTTATTATAGCATATAATTCTAGAATGCTCACTTAATGCTCACTTTTAGAATGCTCATCATTAAATAATTTTCCAGTGCTAGAATAGTTAGAGAAAGTTATTCAAAAACTGATTTCTGAAAGCAGTGTAGTGTATGTTTTGTATATGCAAGATTTTACTTATTAAAAGTCTTGTGTATATCCTCTGTGAGAACTTAATTCAATTTTTAGAAAATTTAATCATTCTTAAATAATTAAAAGCCTACTTATTGGAAGGAAATATTGTAATCAAAGTTTTGTTTATAAATTTTAAGAGTTGTTTTGATATTTTAAAAGTTTTGATTAGAAATTGAAATATGAATCATTCTTTAAAATATTAATATATATGCTTACGCCTATAAGAAATAGTGATATATTTTTATAAACTTCTAATGAGCATGATTCAAAATGTGTGTTTTTTGCCCTTTATTTAGGTCCAGCCCTATGTATGCAAAGAAGAAATCATTTACTGATATATGAAATTTTGCTGCCCAAATGTGAGCGCCTGAAATTTTAAATAATGTATCAATTTAAATAATGTGTGATATATATTATACAGTCATTTGAAATTTATTTCAAATTGCTGAATTCTGTATGAAGTTTTTAAATTAAAAAGTAAGCAAATATTTTATTATAGCATATAATTCTAGAATGCTCACTTAATGCTCACTTTTAGAATGCTCATCATTAGATAATTTTCCAGTGCTAGAATAATTAGAGAAAGTTATTCAAAAACTGATTTCTGAAAGCAGTGTAGTGTATGTTTTGTATATGCAAGATTTTACTTATTAAAAGTCTTGTGTATATCCTCTGTGAGAACTTAATTCAATTTTTAGAAAATTTAATCATTCTTAAATAATTAAAAGCCTACTTATTGGAAGGAAATATTGTAATCAAAGTTTTGTTTATAAATTTTAAGAGTTGTTTTGATATTTTAAAAGTTTTGATTAGAAATTGAAATATGAATCATTGATTAAAATATTAATATATATGCTTATGCCTATAAGAAATAGTGATATATTTTTATAAACTTCTAATGAGCATGATTCAAAATGTGTGTTTTTTTCCCTTTATTTAGGTCCCAGCCCTATGTATGCAAAGAAGAAATCATTTACTGATATATGAAATTTTGCTGCCCAAATGTGAGCGCCTGAAATTTTAAATAATGTATCAATTTAAATAATGTGTGATATATATTATACAGTCATTTGAAATTTCTTTCAAATTGCTGAATTCTGTATGAAGTTTTTAAATTAAAAAGTAAACAATTATTTTATTATAGCATATAATTCTAGAATGCTCACTTAATGCTCACTTTTAGAATGCTCATCATTAAATAATTTTCCAGTGCTAGAATAATTAGAGAAAGTTATTCAAAAACTGATTTCTGAAAGCAGTGTAGTGTATGTTTTGTATATGCAAGATTTTACTTATTAAAAGTCTTGTGTATATCCTCTGTGAGAACTTAATTCAATTTTTAGAAAATTTAATCATTCTTAAATAATTAAAAGCCTACTTATTGGAAGGAAATATTGTAATTAAAGTTTTGTTTATAAATTTTAAGAGTTGTTTTGATATTTTAAAAGTTTTGATTAGAAATTGAAATATGAATCATTGATTAAAATATTAATATATATGCTTACGCCTATAAGAAATAGTGATATATTTTTATAAACTTCTAATGAGCATGATTCAAAATGTGTGTTTTTTTCCCTTTATTTAGGTCCCAGCCCTATGTATGCAAAGAAGAAATCATTTACTGATATATGAAATTTTGCTGCCCAAATGTGAGCGCCTGAAATTTTAAATAATGTATCAATTTAAATAATGTGTGATATATAGTATACAGTCATTTGAAATTTATTTCAAATTGCTGAAATCTGTATGAAGTTTTTAAATTAAAAAGTAAACAATTATTTTATTATAGCATATAATTCTAGAATGCTCACTTAATGCTCACTTTTAGAATGCTCATCATTAAATAATTTTCCAGTGCTAGAATAATTAGAGAAAGTTATTCAAAAACTGATTTCTGAAAGCAGTGTAGTGTATGTTTTGTATATGCAAGATTTTACTTATTAAAAGTCTTGTGTATATCCTCTGTGAGAACTTAATTCAATTTTTAGAAAATTTAATCATTCTTAAATAATTAAAAGCCTACTTATTGGAAGGAAATATTGTAATTAAAGTTTTGTTTATAAATTTTAAGAGTTGTTTTGATATTTTAAAAGTTTTGATTAGAAATTGAAATATGAATCATTGATTAAAATATTAATATATATGCTTACGCCTATAAGAAATAGTGATATATTTTTATAAACTTCTAATGAGCATGATTCAAAATGTGTGTTTTTTTCCCTTTATTTAGGTCCCAGCCCTATGTATGCAAAGAAGAAATCATTTACTGATATATGAAATTTTGCTGCCCAAATGTGAGCGCCTGAAATTTTAAATAATGTATCAATTTAAATAATGTGTGATATATATTATACAGTCATTTGAAATTTATTTCAAATTGCTGAATTCTGTATGAAGTTTTTTAAATTAAATAGTAATCAATTATTTTATTATAGCATATAATTCTAGAATGCTCACTTAAGAATGCTCACTTAATGCTCACTTTTAGAATGCTCATCATTAAATAATTTTCCAGTGCTAGAATAATTAGAGAAAGTTATTCAAAAACTGATTTCTGAAAGCAGTGTAGTGTATGTTTTGTATATGCAAGATTTTACTTATTAAAAGTCTTGTGTATATCCTCTGTGAGAACTTAATTCAATTTTTAGAAAATTTAATTATTCTTAAATAATTAAAAGCCTACTTATTGGAAGGAAATATTGTAATCAAAGTTTTATTCATAAATTTTAAGAGTTGTTTTGATATTTTAAAAGTTTTGTTTAGAAATTGAAATATGAATCATTGATTAAAATATTAATATATATGCTTACGCCTATAAGAAATAGTGATATATTTTTATAAACTTCTAATGAGCATCATTCAAAATGTGTGTTTTTTTCCCTTTATTTAGGTCCCAGCCCTATGTATGCAAAGAAGAAATCATTTACAGATATATGAAATTTTGCTGCCCAAATGTGAGCGCCTGAAATTTTAAATAATGTATCAATTTAAATAATGTGTGATATATATTATACAGTCATTTGAAATTTATTTCAAATTGCTGAATTCTGTATGAAGTTTTTAAATTAAAAAGTAAACAATTATTTTATTATAGCATATAATTCTAGAATGCTCCCTTAATGCTCACTTTTAGAATGCTCATCATTAAATAATTTTCCAGTGCTAGAATAATTAGAGAAAGATATTCAAAAACTGATTTCTGAAAGCAGTGTAGTGTATGTTTTGTATATGCAAGATTTTACTTATTAAAATTCTTGTGTATATCCTCTGTGAGAACTTAATTCAATTTTTAGAAAATTTAATCATTCTTAAATAATTAAAAGCCTACTTATTGGAAGGAAATATTGTAATCAAAGTTTTGTTTATAAATTTTAAGAGTTGTTTGATATTTTAAAATTTTGATTAGAAATTGAAATATGAATCATTGATTAAAATATTAATATATATGCTTACGCCTATAAGAAATAGTGATATATTTTTATAAACTTCTAATGAGCATGATTCAAAATGTGTGTTTTTTTCCCTTTATTTAGGTCCCAGCCCTATGTATGCAAAGAAGAAATCATTTACTGATATATGAAATTTTGCTGCCCAAATGTGAGCGCCTGAAATTTTAAATAATGTATCAATTTAAATAATGTGTGATATATATGATACAGTCATTTGAAATTTATTTCAAATTGCTGAATTCTGTGTGAAGTTTTTAAATTAAAAAGTAAACAATTATTTTATTATAGCATATAATTCTAGAATGCTCCCTTAATGCTCACTTTTAGAATGCATTAATCACTTATCTTATTATTTATTACTTATTATTTATCACTTTTATCACTTATTATTTATCTTATTACTTATTATTTATCACTTTTAGAATTTTTCATCATTAAATAATTTTCCAGTGCTAGAATAAGTAGAGAAAGATATTCAAAAACTGATTTCTGAAAGCAGTGTAGTGTATGTTTTGTATATGCAAGATTTTACTTATTAAAAGTCTTGTGTATATCCTCGGTGAGAACTTAATTCAATTTTTAGAAAATTTAATCATTCTTAAATAATTAAAAGCCTACTTATTGGAAGGAAATATTGTAATCAAAGTTTTGTTTATAAATTTTAAGAGTTGTTTGATATTTTAAAATTTTGATTAGAAATTGAAATATGAATCATTGATTAAAATATTAATATATATGCTTACGCCTATAAGAAATAGTGATATATTTTTATAAACTTCTAATGAGCATGATTCAAAATGTGTGTTTTTTTCCCTTTATTTAGGTCCCAGCCCTATGTATGCAAAGAAGAAATCATTTACTGATATATGAAATTTTGCTGCCCAAATGTGAGCGCCTGAAATTTTAAATAATGTGTGATATATATTATACAGTCATTTGAAATTTATTTCAAATTGCTGAATTCTGTATGAAGTTTTTAAATTAAAAAGTAAGCAAATATTTTATTATAGCATATAATTCTAGAATGCTCACTTAATGCTCACTTTTAGAATGCTCAACATTAAATAAGTTTCCAGTGCTAGAATAATTACAGAAAGTTATTGAAAAACTGATTTCTGAAAGCAGTGTAGTCTATGTTTTGTATATGCAAGATTTTACTTATTAAAAGTCTTGTGTATATCCTCTGTGAGAACTTAATTCAATTTTTAGAAAATTTAATCATTCTTAAATAATTAAAAGCCTACTTATTGGAAGGAAATATTGTAATCAAAGTTTTGTTTATAAATTTTAAGAGTTGTTTTGATATTTTAAAAGTTTTGATTAGAAATTGAAATATGAATCATTCTTTAAAATATTAATATATATGCTTACGCCTATAAGAAATAGTGATATATTTTTATAAACTTCTAATGAGCATGATTCAAAATGTGTGTTTTTTTCCCTTTATTTAGGTCCCAGCCCTATGTATGCTAAGAAGAAATCATTTACTGATATATGAAATTTTGCTGCCCAAATGTGAGCGCCTGAAATTTTAAATAATGTATCAATTTAAATAATGTGTGATATATATTATACAGTCATTTGAAATTTATTTCAAATTGCTGAATTCTGTATGAAGTTTTTAAATTAAAAAGTAAGCAAATATTTTATTATAGCATATAATTCTAGAATGCTCACTTAATGCTCACTTTTAGAATGCTCATCATTAGATAATTTTCCAGTGCTAGAATAATTAGAGAAAGTTATTCAAAAACTGATTTCTGAAAGCAGTGTAGTGTATGTTTTGTATATGCAAGATTTTACTTATTAAAAGTCTTGTGTATATCCTCTGTGAGAACTTAATTCAATTTTTAGAAAATTTAATCATTCTTAAATAATTAAAAGCCTACTTATTGGAAGGAAATATTGTAATCAAAGTTTTGTTTATAAATTTTAAGAGTTGTTTTGATATTTTAAAAGTTTTGATTAGAAATTGAAATATGAATCATTGATTAAAATATTAATATATATGCTTATGCCTATAAGAAATAGTGATATATTTTTATAAACTTCTAATGAGCATGATTCAAAATGTGTGTTTTTTTCCCTTTATTTAGGTCCCAGCCCTATGTATGCAAAGAAGAAATCATTTACTGATATATGAAATTTTGCTGCCCAAATGTGAGCGCCTGAAATTTTAAATAATGTATCAATTTAAATAATGTGTGATATATATTATACAGTCATTTGAAATTTCTTTCAAATTGCTGAATTCTGTATGAAGTTTTTAAATTAAAAAGTAAACAATTATTTTATTATAGCATATTATTCTAGAATGCTCACTTAATGCTCACTTTTAGAATGCTCATCATTAAATAATTTTCCAGTGCTAGAATAATTAGAGAAAGTTATTCAAAAACTGATTTCTGAAAGCAGTGTAGTGTATGTTTTGTATATGCAAGATTTTACTTATTAAAAGTCTTGTGTATATCCTCTGTGAGAACTTAATTCAATTTTTAGAAAATTTAATTATTCTTAAATAATTAAAAGCCTACTTATTGGAAGGAAATATTGTAATTAAAGTTTTGTTTATAAATTTTAAGAGTTGTTTTGATATTTTAAAAGTTTTGATTAGAAATTGAAATATGAATCATTGATTAAAATATTAATATATATGCTTACGCCTATAAGAAATAGTGATATATTTTTATAAACTTCTAATGAGCATGATTCAAAATGTGTGTTTTTTTCCCTTTATTTAGGTCCCAGCCCTATGTATGCAAAGAAGAAATCATTTACTGATATATGAAATTTTGCTGCCCAAATGTGAGCGCCTGAAATTTTAAATAATGTATCAATTTAAATAATGTGTGATATATAGTATACAGTCATTTGAAATTTATTTCAAATTGCTGAAATCTGTATGAAGTTTTTAAATTAAAAAGTAAACAATTATTTTATTATAGCATATAATTCTAGAATGCTCACTTAATGCTCACTTTTAGAATGCTCATCATTAAATAATTTTCCAGTGCTAGAATAATTAGAGAAAGTTATTCAAAAACTGATTTCTGAAAGCAGTGTAGTGTATGTTTTGTATATGCAAGATTTTACTTATTAAAAGTCTTGTGTATATCCTCTGTGAGAACTTAATTCAATTTTTAGAAAATTTAATCATTCTTAAATAATTAAAAGCCTACTTATTGGAAGGAAATATTGTAATTAAAGTTTTGTTTATAAATTTTAAGAGTTGTTTTGATATTTTAAAAGTTTTGATTAGAAATTGAAATATGAATCATTGATTAAAATATTAATATATATGCTTACGCCTATAAGAAATAGTGATATATTTTTATAAACTTCTAATGAGCATGATTCAAAATGTGTGTTTTTTTCCCTTTATTTAGGTCCCAGCCCTATGTATGCAAAGAAGAAATCATTTACTGATATATGAAATTTTGCTGCCCAAATGTGAGCGCCTGAAATTTTAAATAATGTATCAATTTAAATAATGTGTGATATATATTATACAGTCATTTGAAATTTATTTCAAATTGCTGAATTCTGTATGAAGTTTTTTAAATTAAATAGTAAACAATTATTTTATTATAGCATATAATTCTAGAATGCTCACTTAAGAATGCTCACTTAATGCTCACTTTTAGAATGCTCATCATTAAATAATTTTCCAGTGCTAGAATAATTAGAGAAAGTTATTCAAAAACTGATTTCTGAAAGCAGTGTAGTGTATGTTTTGTATATGCAAGATTTTACTTATTAAAAGTCTTGTGTATATCCTCTGTGAGAACTTAATTCAATTTTTAGAAAATTTAATTATTCTTAAATAATTAAAAGCCTACTTATTGGAAGGAAATATTGTAATCAAAGTTTTATTCATAAATTTTAAGAGTTGTTTTGATATTTTAAAAGTTTTGTTTAGAAATTGAAATATGAATCATTGATTAAAATATTAATATATATGCTTACGCCTATAAGAAATAGTGATATATTTTTATAAACTTCTAATGAGCATGATTCAAAATGTGTGTTTTTTTCCCTTTATTTAGGTCCCAGCCCTATGTATGCAAAGAAGAAATCATTTACAGATATATGAAATTTTGCTGCCCAAATGTGAGCGCCTGAAATTTTAAATAATGTATCAATTTAAATAATGTGTGATATATATTATACAGTCATTTGAAATTTATTTCAAATTGCTGAATTGTGTATGAAGTTTTTAAATTAAAAAGTAAACAATTATTTTATTATAGCATATAATACTAGAATGCTCCCTTAATGCTCACTTTTAGAATGCTCATCATTAAATAATTTTCCAGTGCTAGAATAATTAGAGAAAGATATTCAAAAACTGATTTCTGAAAGCAGTGTAGTGTATGTTTTGTATATGCAAGATTTTACTTATTAAAAGTCTTGTGTATATCCTCTGTGAGAACTTAATTCAATTTTTAGAAAATTTAATCATTCTTAAATAATTAAAAGCCTACTTATTGGAAGGAAATATTGTAATCAAAGTTTTGTTTATAAATTTTAAGAGTTGTTTGATATTTTTAAATTTTGATTAGAAATTGAAATATGAATCATTGATTAAAATATTAATATATATGCTTACGCCTATAAGAAATAGTGATATATTTTTATAAACTTCTAATGAGCATGATTCAAAATGTGTGTTTTTTTCCCTTTATTTAGGTCCCAGCCCTATGTATGCAAAGAAGAAATCATTTACTGATATATGAAATTTTGCTGCCCAAATGTGAGCGCCTGAAATTTTAAATAATGTATCAATTTAAATAATGTGTGATATATATGATACAGTCATTTGAAATTTATTTCAAATTGCTGAATTCTGTGTGAAGTTTTTAAATTAAAAAGTAAACAATTATTTTATTATAGCATATAATTCTAGAATGCTCCCTTAATGCTCACTTTTAGAATGCATTAATCACTTATCTTATTATTTATTACTTATTATTTATCACTTTTATCACTTATTATTTATCTTATTACTTATTATTTATCACTTTTAGAATTTTTCATCATTAAATAATTTTCCAGTGCTAGAATAATTAGAGAAAGATATTCAAAAACTGATTTCTGAAAGCAGTGTAGTGTATGTTTTGTATATGCAAGATTTTACTTATTAAAAGTCTTGTGTATATCCTCGGTGAGAAATTAATTCAATTTTTAGAAAATTTAATCATTCTTAAATAATTAAAAGCCTACTTATTGGAAGGAAATATTGTAATCATAGTTTTGTTTATAAATTTTAAGAGTTGTTTGATATTTTAAAATTTTGATTAGAAATTGAAATATGAATCATTGATTAAAATATTAATATATATGCTTACGCCTATAAGAAATAGTGATATATTTTTATAAACTTCTAATGAGCATGATTCAAAATGTGTGTTTTTTTCCCTTTATTTAGGTCCCAGCCCTATGTATGCAAAGAAGAAATCATTTACTGATATATGAAATTTTGCTGCCCAAATGTGAGCGCCTGAAATTTTAAATAATGTGTGATATATATTATACAGTCATTTGAAATTTATTTCAAATTGCTGAATTCTGTATGAAGTTTTTAAATTAAAAAGTAAACAGTTATTTTATTATAGCATATAATTCTAGAATGCTCACTTAATGCTCACTTTTAGAATGCTCATCATTAGATAATTTTCCAGTGCTAGAATAATTAGAGAAAGTTATTCAAAAACTGATTTCTGAAAGCAGTGTAGTGTATGTTTTGTATATGCAAGATTTTACTTATTAAAAGTCTTGTGTATATCCTCTGTGAGAACTTAATTCAATTTTTAGAAAATTTAATCATTCTTAAATAATTAAAAGCCTACTTATTGGAAGGAAATATTGTAATCAAAGTTTTGTTTATAAATTTTAAGAGTTGTTTTGATATTTTAAAAGTTTTGATTAGAAATTGAAATATGAATCATTGATTAAAATATTAATATATATGCTTACGCCTATAAGAAATAGTGATATATTTTTATAAACTTCTAATGAGCATGATTCAAAATGTGTGTTTTTTTCCCTTTATTTAGGTCCCAGCCCTACGTATGCAAAGAAGAAATCATTTACTGATATATGAAATTTTGCTGCCCAAATGTGAGCGCCTGAAATTTTAAATAATGTATCAATTTAAATAATGTGTGATATATGTTATACAGTCATTTGAAATTTATTTCAAATTGCTGAATTCTGTATGAAGTTTTTAAATTAAAAAGTAAACAATTATTTTATTATAGCATATAATTCTAGAATGCTCACTTAATGCTCACTTTTAGAATGCTCATCATTAAATAATTTTCCAGTGCTAGAATAATTAGAGAAAGTTATTCAAAAACTGATTTCTGAAAGCAGTGTAGTGTATGTTTTGTATATGCAAGATTTTACTTATTAAAAGTCTTGTGTATATCCTCTGTGAGAACTTAATTCAATTTTTAGAAAATTTAATCATTCTTAAATAATTAAAAGCCTAATTATTGGAAGGAAATATTGTAATTAAAGTTTTGTTTATAAATTTTAAGAGTTGTTTTGATATTTTAAAAGTTTTGATTAGAAATTGAAATATGAATCATTGATTAAAATATTAATATATATGCTTACGCCTATAAGAAATAGTGATATATTTTTATAAACTTCTAATGAGCATGATTCAAAATGTGTGTTTTTTTCCCTTTATTTAGGTCCCAGCCCTATGTATGCAAAGAAGAAATCATTTACTGATATATGAAATTTTGCTGCCCAAATGTGAGCGCCTGAAATTTTAAATAATGTATCAATTTAAATAATGTGTGATATATATTATACAGTCATTTGAATTTTATTTCAAATTGCTGAAATCTGTATGAAGTTTTTAAATTAAAAAGTAAACAATTATTTTATTATAGCATATAATTCTAGAATGCTCAATTAATGCTCACTTTTAGAATGCTCATCATTAAATAATTTTCCAGTGCTAGAATAATTAGAGAAAGTTATTGAAAAACTGATTTCTGAAAGCAGTGTAGTGTATGTTTTGTATATGCAAGATTTTACTTATTAAAAGTCTTGTGTATATCCTCTGTGAGAACTTAATTCAATTTTTAGAAAATTTAATCATTCTTAAATAATTAAAAGCCTACTTATTGGAAGGAAATATTGTAATCAAAGTTTTGTTCATAAATTTTAAGAGTTGTTTTGATATTTTAAAAGTTTTGTTTAGAAATTGAAATATGAATCATTGATTAAAATATTAATATATATGCTTACGCCTATAAGAATTGTGATATATTTTTATAAACTTCTAATGAGCATGATTCAAAATGTGTGTTTTTTTCCCTTTATTTAGGTCCCAGCCCTATGTATGCAAAGAAGAAATCATTTACTGATATATGAAATTTTGCTGCCCAAATGTGAGCGCCTGAAATTTTAAATAATGTATCAATTTAAATAATGTGTGATATATATTATACAGTCATTTGAAATTTATTTCAAATTGCTGAATTCTGTATGAAGTTTTTTAAATTAAAAAGTAAACAATTATTTTATTATAGCATATAATTCTAGAATGCTCACTTAAGAATGCTCACTTAATGCTCACTTTTAGAATGCTCATCATTAAATAATTTTCCAGTGCTAGAATAATTAGAGAAAGTTATTCAAAAACTGATTTCTGAAAGCAGTGTAGTGTATGTTTTGTATATGCAAGATTTTACTTATTAAAAGTCTTGTGTATATCCTCTGTGAGAACTTAATTCAATTTTTAGAAAATTTAATCATTCTTAAATAATTAAAAGCCTACTTATTGGAAGGAAATATTGTAATCAAAGTTTTGTTTATAAATTTTAAGAGTTGTTTTGATATTTTAAAAGTTTTGATTAGAAATTGAAATATGAATCATTGATTAAAATATTAATATATATGCTTACGCCTATAAGAAATAGTGATATATTTTTATAAACTTCTAATGAGCATGATTCAAAATGTGTGTTTTTTTCCCTTTATTTAGGTCCCAGTCCTATGTATGCAAAGAAGGAATCATTTACTGATATATGAAATTTTGCTGCCCAAATGTGAGCGCCTGAAATTTTAAATAATGTATCAATTTAAATAATGTGTAATATATATTATACACTCATTTGAAATTTATTTCAAATTGCTGAATTCTGTATGAAGTTTTTAAATTAAAAAGTAAACAATTATTTTATTATAGCATATAATTCTAGAATGCTCACTTAATGCTCACTTTTAGAATGCTCATCATTAAATAATTTTCCAGTGCTAGAATAATTAGAGAAAGTTATTCAAAAACTGATTTCTGAAAGCAGTGTAGTGTATGTTTTGTATATGCAAGATTTTACTTATTAAAAGTCTTGTGTATATCCTCTGTGAGAACTTAATTCAATTTTTAGAAAATTTAATCATTCTTAAATAATTAAAAGCCTACTTATTGGAAGGAAATATTGTAATTAAAGTTTTGTTTATAAATTTTAAGAGTTGTTTTGATATTTTAAAAGTTTTGATTAGAAATTGAAATATGAATCATTGATTAAAATATTAATATATATGCTTACGCCTATAAGAAATAGTGATATATTTTTATAAACTTCTAATGAGCATGATTCAAAATGTGTGTTTTTTTCCCTTTATTTAGGTCCCAGCCCTATGTATGCAAAGGAGAAATCATTTACTGATATATGAAATTTTGCTGCCCAAATGTGAGCGCCTGAAATTTTAAATAATGTATCAATTTAAATAATGTGTGATAAATATTATACAGTCATTTGAAATTTATTTCAAATTGCTGAAATCTGTATGAAGTTTTTAAATTAAAAAGTAAACAATTATTTTATTATAGCATATAATTCTAGAATGCTCACTTAATGCTCACTTTTAGAATGCTCATCATTAAATAATTTTCCAGTGCTAGAATAATTAGAGAAAGTTATTCAAAAACTGATTTCTGAAAGCAGTGTAGTGCATGTTTTGTATATGCAAGATTTTACTTATTAAAAGTCTTGTGTATATCCTCTGTGAGAACTTAATTCAATTTTTAGAAAATTTAATCATTCTTAAATAATTAAAAGCCTACTTATTGGAAGGAAATATTGTAATCAAAGTTTTGTTCATAAATTTTAAGAGTTGTTTTGATATTTTAAAAGTTTTGTTTAGAAATTGAAATATGAATCATTGATTAAAATATTAATATATATGCTTACGCCTATAAGAATTGTGATATATTTTTATAAACTTCTAATGAGCATGATTCAAAATGTGTATTTTTTTCCCTTTATTTAGGTCCCAGCCCTATGTATGCAAAGAAGAAATCATTTACTGATATATGAAATTTTGCTGCCCAAATGTGAGCGCCTGAAATTTTAAATAATGTATCAATTTAAATAATGTGTGATATATATTATACAGTCATTTGAAATTTATTTCAAATTGCTGAATTCTGTATGAAGTTTTTTAAATTAAAAAGTAAACAATTATTTTATTATAGCATATAATTCTAGAATGCTCACTTAATGCTCACTTTTAGAATGCTCATCATTAAATAATTTTCCAGTGCTAGAATAATTAGAGAAAGTTATTAAAAAACTGATTTCTGAAAGCAGTGTAGTGTATGTTTTGTATATGCAAGATTTTACTTATTAAAAGTCTTGTGTATATCCTCTGTGAGAACTTAATTCAATTTTTAGAAAATTTAATCATTCTTAAATAATTAAAAGCCTACTTATTGGAAGGAAATATTGTAATCAAAGTTTTGTTTATAAATTTTAAGAGTTGTTTTGATATTTTAAAAGTTTTGATTAGAAATTGAAATATGAATCATTGATTAAAATATTAATATATATGCTTACGCCTATAAGAAATAGTGATATATTTTTATAAACTTCTAATGAGCATGATTCAAAATGTGTGTTTTTTTCCCTTTATTTAGGTCCCAGCCCTATGTATGCAAAGAAGAAATCATTTACTGATATATGAAATTTTGCTGCCCAAATGTGAGCGCCTGAAATTTTAAATAATGTATCAATTTAAATAATGTGTAATATATATTATACAGTCATTTGAAATTTATTTCAAATTGCTGAATTCTGTATGAAGTTTTTAAATTAAAAAGTAAACAATTATTTTATTATAGCATATAATTCTAGAATGCTCACTTAATGCTCACTTTTAGAATGCTCATCATTAAATAATTTTCCAGTGCTAGAATAATTAGAGAAAGTTATTCAAAAACTGATTTCTGAAAGCAGTGTAGTGTATGTTTTGTATATGCAAGATTTTACTTATTAAAAGTCTTGTGTATATCCTCTGTGAGAACTTAATTCAATTTTTAGAAAATTTAATCATTCTTAAATAATTAAAAGCCTACTTATTGGAAGGAAATATTGTAATCAAAGTTTTGTTTATAAATTTTAAGAGTTGTTTTGATATTTTAAAAGTTTTGATTAGAAATTGAAATATGAATCATTGATTAAAATATTAATATATATGCTTACGCCTATAAGAAGTAGTGATATATTTTTATAAACTTCTAATGAGCATGATTCAAAATGTGTGTTTTTTTCCCTTTATTTAGGTCCCAGCCCTATGTATGCAAAGAAGAAATCATTTACTGATATATGAAATTTTGCTGCCCAAATGTGAGCGCCTGAAATTTTAAATAATGTATCAATTTAAATAATGTGTAATATATATTATACAGTCATTTGAAATTTATTTCAAATTGCTGAATTCTGTATGAAGTTTTTAAATTAAAAAGTAAACAATTATTTTATTATAGCATATAATTCTAGAATGCTCACTTAATGCTCACTTTTAGAATGCTCATCATTAAATAATTTTCCAGTGCTAGAATAATTAGAGAAAGTTATTCAAAAACTGATTTCTGAAAGCAGTGTAGTGTATGTTTTGTATATGCAAGATTTTACTTATTAAAAGTCTTGTGTATATCCTCTGTGAGAACTTAATTCAATTTTTAGAAAATTTAATCATTCTTAAATAATTAAAAGCCTACTTATTGGAAGGAAATATTGTAATCAAAGTTTTGTTCATAAATTTTAAGAGTTGTTTTGATATTTTAAAAGTTTTGATTAGAAATTGAATTATGAATCATTGATTAAAATATTAATATATATGCTTACGCCTATAAGAAATAGTGATATATTTTTATAAACTTCTAATGAGCATGATTCAAAATGTGTGTTTTTTTCCCTTTATTTAGGTCCCAGCCCTATGTATGCAAAGAAGAAATCATTTACTGAGATATGAAATTTTGCTGCCCAAATGTGAGCGCCTGATATTTTAAATAATGTGTGATATATATTATACAGTCATTTGAAATTTATTTCAAATTGCTGAATTCTGTATGAAGTTTTTAAATTAAAATGTAAACAATTATTTTATTATAGCATATAATTCTAGAATGCTCATTTAATGCTCACTTTTAGAATGCTCATCATTAGATAATTTTCCAGTGCTAGAATAATTAGAGAAAGTTATTCAAAAACTGATTTCTGAAAGCAGTGTAGTGTATGTTTTGTATATGCAAGATTTTACTTATTAAAAGTCTTGTGTATATCCTCTGTGAGAACTTAATTCAATTTTTAGAAAATTTAATCATTCTTAAATAATTAAAAGCCTACTTATTGGAAGGAAATATTGTAATCAAAGTTTTGTTTATAAATTTTAAGAGTTGTTTTGATATTTTAAAAGTTTTGATTAGAAATTGAAATATGAATCATTGATTAAAATATTAATATATATGCTTACGCCTATAAGAAATAGTGATATATTTTTATAAACTTCTAATGAGCATGATTCAAAATGTGTGTTTTTTTCCCTTTATTTAGGTCCCAGCCCTATGTATGCAAAGAAGAAATCATTTACTGATATATGAAATTTTGCTGCCCAAATGTGAGCGCCTGAAATTTTAAATAATGTATCAATTTAAATAATGTGTGATATATATTATACAGTCATTTGAAATTTATTTCAAATTGCTGAATTCTGTATGAAGTTTTTAAATTAAAAAGTAAACAATTATTTTATTATAGCATATATTTCTAGAATGCTCACTTAATGCTCACTTTTAGAATGCTCATCATTAAATAATTTTCCAGTGCTAGAATAATTAGAGAAAGTTATTCAAAAACTGATTTCTGAAAGCAGTGTAGTGTATGTTTTGTATATGCAAGATTTTACTTATTAAAAGTCTTGTGTATATCCTCTGTGAGAACTTAATTCAATTTTTAGAAAATTTAATCATTCTTAAATAATTAAAAGCCTACTTATTGGAAGGAAATGTTGTAATCAAAGTTTTGTTCATAAATTTTAAGAGTTGTTTTGATATTTTAAAAGTTTTGATTAGAAATTGAAATATGAATCATTGATTAAAATATTAATATATATGCTTACGCCTATAAGAAATAGTGATATATTTTTATAAACTTCTAATCAGCATGATTCAAAATGTGTGTTTTTTTCCCTTTATTTAGGTCCCAGCCCTATGTATGCAAAGAAGAAATCATTTACTGATATATGAAATTTTGCTGCCCAAATGTGAGCGCCTGAAATTTTAAATAATGTATCAATTTAAATAATGTGTGATATATATTATACAGTCATTTGAAATTTATTTCAAATTGCTGAATTCTGTATGAAGTTTTTAAATTAAAAAGTAAACAATTATTTTATTATAGCATATAATTCTAGAATGCTCACTTAATGCTCACTTTTAGAATGCTCATCATTAAATAATTTTCCAGTGCTAGAATAATTAGAGAAAGTTATTGAAAAACTGATTTCTGAAAGCAGTGTAGTGTATGTTTTGTATATGCAAGATTTTACTTATTAAAAGTCTTGTGTATATCCTCTGTGAGAACTTAATTCAATTTTTAGAAAATTTAATCATTCTTAAATAATTAAAAGCCTACTTATTGGAAGGAAATATTGTAATCAAAGTTTTGTTTATAAATTTTAAGAGTTGTTTTGATATTTTAAAAGTTTTGATTAGAAATTGAAATATGAATCATTGATTAAAATATTAATATATATGCTTACGCCTATAAGAAATAGTGATATATTTTTATAAACTTCTAATGAGCATGATTCAAAATGTGTGTTTTTTTCCCTTTATTTAGGTCCCAGCCCTATGTATGCAAAGAAGAAATCATTTACTGATATATGAAATTTTGCTGCCCAAATGTGAGCGCCTGAAATTTTAAATAATGTATCAATTTAAATAATGTGTAATATATATTATACAGTCATTTGAAATTTATTTCAAATTGCTGAATTCTGTATGAAGTTTTTAAATTAAAAAGTAAACAATTATTTTATTATAGCATATAATTCTAGAATGCTCACTTAATGCTCACTTTTAGAATGCTCATCATTAAATAATTTTCCAGTGCTAGAATAATTAGAGAAAGTTATTCAAAAACTGATTTCTGAAAGCAGTGTAGTGTATGTTTTGTATATGCAAGATTTTACTTATTAAAAGTCTTGTGTATATCCTCTGTGAGAACTTAATTCAATTTTTAGAAAATTTAATCATTCTTAAATAATTAAAAGCCTACTTATTGGAAGGAAATATTGTAATCAAAGTTTTGTTTATAAATTTTAAGAGTTGTTTTGATATTTTAAAAGTTTTGATTAGAAATTGAAATATGAATCATTGATTAAAATATTAATATATATGCTTACGCCTATAAGAAGTAGTGATATATTTTTATAAACTTCTAATGAGCATGATTCAAAATGTGTGTTTTTTTCCCTTTATTTAGGTCCCAGCCCTATGTATGCAAAGAAGAAATCATTTACTGATATATGAAATTTTGCTGCCCAAATGTGAGCGCCTGAAATTTTAAATAATGTATCAATTTAAATAATGTGTAATATATATTATACAGTCATTTGAAATTTATTTCAAATTGCTGAATTCTGTATGAAGTTTTTAAATTAAAAAGTAAACAATTATTTTATTATAGCATATAATTCTAGAATGCTCACTTAATGCTCACTTTTAGAATGCTCATCATTAAATAATTTTCCAGTGCTAGAATAATTAGAGAAAGTTATTCAAAAACTGATTTCTGAAAGCAGTGTAGTGTATGTTTTGTATATGCAAGATTTTACTTATTAAAAGACTTGTGTATATCCTCTGTGAGAACTTAATTCAATTTTTAGAAAATTTAATCATTCTTAAATAATTAAAAGCCTACTTATTGGAAGGAAATATTGTAATCAAAGTTTTGTTCATAAATTTTAAGAGTTGTTTTGATATTTTAAAAGTTTTGTTTAGAAATTGAATTATGAATCATTGATTAAAATATTAATATATATGCTTACGCCTATAAGAAATAGTGATATATTTTTATAAACTTCTAATGAGCATGATTCAAAATGTGTGTTTTTTTCCCTTTATTTAGGTCCCAGCCCTATGTATGCAAAGAAGAAATCATTTACTGATATATGAAATTTTGCTGCCCAAATGTGAGCGCCTGATATTTTAAATAATGTGTGATATATATTATACAGTCATTTGAAATTTATTTCAAATTGCTGAATTCTGTATGAAGTTTTTAAATTAAAATGTAAACAATTATTTTATTATAGCATATAATTCTAGAATGCTCATTTAATGCTCACTTTTAGAATGCTCATCATTAGATAATTTTCCAGTGCTAGAATAATTAGAGAAAGTTATTCAAAAACTGATTTCTGAAAGCAGTGTAGTGTATGTTTTGTATATGCAAGATTTTACTTATTAAAAGTCTTGTGTATATCCTCTGTGAGAACTTAATTCAATTTTTAGAAAATTTAATCATTCTTAAATAATTAAAAGCCTACTTATTGGAAGGAAATATTGTAATCAAAGTTTTGTTTATAAATTTTAAGAGTTGTTTTGATATTTTAAAAGTTTTGATTAGAAATTGAAATATGAATCATTGATTAAAATATTAATATATATGCTTACGCCTATAAGAAATAGTGATATATTTTTATAAACTTCTAATGAGCATGATTCAAAATGTGTGTTTTTTTCCCTTTATTTAGGTCCCAGCCCTATGTATGCAAAGAAGAAATCATTTACTGATATATGAAATTTTGCTGCCCAAATGTGAGTGCCTGAAATTTTAAATAATGTATCAATTTAAATAATGTGTGATATATATTATACAGTCATTTGAAATTTATTTCAAATTGCTGAATTCTGTATGAAGTTTTTAAATTAAAAAGTAAACAATTATTTTATTATAGCATATAATTCTAGAATGCTCACTTAATGCTCACTTTTAGAATACTCATCATTAAATAATTTTCCAGTGCTAGAATAATTAGAGAAAGTTATTGATAAACTGATTTCTGAAAGCAGTGTAGTGTATGTTTTGTATATGCAAGATTTTACTTATTAAAAGTCTTGTGTATATCCTCTGTGAGAACTTAATTCAATTTTTAGAAAATTTAATCATTCTTAAATAATTAAAAGCCTACTTATTGGAAGGAAATATTGTAATCAAAGTTTTGTTTATAAATTTTAAGAGTTGTTTTGATATTTTAAAAGTTTTGATTAGAAATTGAAATATGAATCATTGATTAAAATATTAATATATATGCTTACGCCTATAAGAAGTAGTGATATATTTTTATAAACTTCTAATGAGCATGATTCAAAATGTGTGTTTTTTTCCCTTTATTTAGGTCCCAGCCCTATGTATGCAAAGAAGAATTCATTTACTGATATATGAAATTTTGCTGCCCAAATGTGAGCGCCTGAAATTTTAAATAATGTATCAATTTAAATAATGTGTAATATATATTATACAATCATTTGAAATTTATTTCAAATTGCTGAATTCTGTATGAAGTTTTTAAATTAAAAAGTAAACAATTATTTTATTATAGCATATAATTCTAGAATGCTCACTTAATGCTCACTTTTAGAATGCTCATCATTAAATAATTTTCCAGTGCTAGAATAGTTAGAGAAAGTTATTCAAAAACTGATTTCTGAAAGCAGTGTAGTGTATGTTTTGTATATGCAAGATTTTACTTATTAAAAGTCTTGTGTATATCCTCTGTGAGAACTTAATTCAATTTTTAGAAAATTTAATCATTCTTAAATAATTAAAAGCCTACTTATTGGAAGGAAATATTGTAATCAAAGTTTTGTTTATAAATTTTAAGAGTCGTTTTGATATTTTAAAAGTTTTGATTAGAAATTGAAATATGAATCATTGATTAAAATATTAATATATATGCTTACGCCTATAAGAAGTAGTGATATATTTTTATAAACTTCTAATGAGCATGATTCAAAATGTGTGTTTTTTTCCCTTTATTTAGGTCCCAGCCCTATGTATGCAAAGAAGAAATCATTTACTGATATATGAAATTTTGCTGCCCAAATGTGAGCGCCTGAAATTTTAAATAATGTATCAATTTAAATAATGTGTAATATATATTATACAGTCATTTGAAATTTATTTCATATTGCTGAAATCTGTATGAAGTTTTTAAATTAAAAAGTAAACAATTATTTTATTATAGCATATAATTCTAGAATGCTCGCTTAATGCTCACTTTTAGAATGCTTATCATTAAATAATTTTCCAGTGCTAGAATAATTAGAGAAAGTTATTGAAAAACTGATTTCTGAAAGCAGTGTAGTGTATGTTTTGTATATGCAAGATTTTACTTATTAAAAGTCTTGTGTATATCCTCTGTGAGAACTTAATTCAATTTTTAGAAAATTTAATCATTCTTAAATAATTAAAAGCCTACTTATTGGAAGGAAATATTGTAATCAAAGTTTTGTTTATAAATTTTAAGAGTTGTTTTGATATTTTAAAAGTTTTGATTAGACATTGAAATATGAATCATTGATTAAAATATTAATATATATGCTTACGCCTATAAGAAGTAGTGATATATTTTTATAAACTTCTAATGAGCATGATTCAAAATGTGTGTTTTTTTCCCTTTATTTAGGTCCCAGCCCTATGTATGCAAAGAAGAAATCATTTACTGATATATGAAATTTTGCTGCCCAAATGTGAGCGCCTGAAATTTTAAATAATGTATCAATTTAAATAATGTGTGATATATATTATACAGTCATTTGAAATTTATTTGAAATTGCTGAATTCTGTATGAAGTTTTTAAATTAAAAAGTAAACAATTATTTTATTATAGCATATAATTCTAGAATGCTCACTTAATGCTCACTTTTAGAATGCTCATCATTAAATAATTTTCCAGTGCTAGAATAATTAGAGAAAGTTATTGAAAAACTGATTTCTGAAAGCAGTGTAGTGTATGTTTTGTATATGCAAGATTTTACTTATTAAAAGTCTTGTGTATATCCTCTGTGAGAACTTAATTCAATTTTTAGAAAATTTAATCATTCTTAAATAATTAAAAGCCTACTTATTGGAAGGAAATATTGTAATCAAAGTTTTGTTTATAAATTTTAAGAGTTGTTTTGATATTTTAAAAGTTTTCATTAGAAATTGAAATATGAATCATTGATTAAAATATTAATATATATGCTTACGCCTATAAGAAATAGTGATATATTTTTATAAACTTCTAATGAGCATGATTCAAAATGTGTGTTTTTTTCCCTTTATTTAGGTCCCAGCCCTATGTATGCAAAGAAGAAATCATTTACTGATATATGAAATTTTGCTGCCCAAATGTGAGCGCCTGAAATTTTAAATAATGTATCAATTTAAATAATGTGTAATATATATTATACAGTCATTTGAAATTTATTTCAAATTGCTGAATTCTGTATGAAGTTTTTAAATTAAAAAGTAAACAATTATTTTATTATAGCATATAATTCTAGAATGCTCACTTAATGCTCACTTTTAGAATGCTCATCATTAAATAATTTTCCAGTGCTAGAATAGTTAGAGAAAGTTATTCAAAAACTGATTTCTGAAAGCAGTGTAGTGTATGTTTTGTATATGCAAGATTTTACTTATTAAAAGTCTTGTGTATATCCTCTGTGAGAACTTAATTCAATTTTTAGAAAATTTAATCATTCTTAAATAATTAAAAGCCTACTTATTGGAAGGAAATATTGTAATCAAAGTTTTGTTTATAAATTTTAAGAGTCGTTTTGATATTTTAAAAGTTTTGATTAGAAATTGAAATATGAATCATTGATTAAAATATTAATATATATGCTTACGCCTATAAGAAGTAGTGATATATTTTTATAAACTTCTAATGAGCATTATTCAAAATGTGTGTTTTTTTCCCTTTATTTAGGTCCCAGCCCTATGTATGCAAAGAAGAAATCATTTACTGATATATGAAATTTTGCTGCCCAAATGTGAGCGCCTGAAATTTTAAATAATGTATCAATTTAAATAATGTGTAATATATATTATACAGTCATTTGAAATTTATTTCATATTGCTGAATTCTGTATGAAGTTTTTAAATTAAAAAGTAAACAATTATTTTATTATAGCATATAATTCTGGAATGCTCGCTTAATGCTCACTTTTAGAATGCTTATCATTAAATAATTTTCCAGTGCTAGAATAATTAGAGAAAGTTATTCAAAAACTGATTTCTGAAAGCAGTGTAGTGTATGTTTTGTATATGCAAGATTTTACTTATTAAAAGTCTTGTGTATATCCTCTGTGAGAACTTAATTCAATTTTTAGAAAATTTAATCATTCTTAAATAATTAAAAGCCTACTTATTGGAAGGAAATATTATAATCAAAGTTTTGTTTATAAATTTTAAGAGTTGTTTTGATATTTTAAAAGTTTTGATTAGAAATTGAAATATGAATCATTGATTAAAATATTAATATATATGCTTACGCCTATAAGAAATAGTGATATATTTTTATAAACTTCTAATGAGCATGATTCAAAATGTGTGTTTTTTTCCCTTTATTTAGGTCCCAGCCCTATGTATGCAAAGAAGAAATCATTTACTGATATATGAAATTTTGCTGCCCAAATGTGAGCGCCTGAAATTTTAAATAATGTATCAATTTAAATAATGTGTGATATATATTATACAGTCATTTGAAATTTATTTCAAATTGCTGAATTCTGTATGAAGTTTTTAAATTAAAAAGTAAACAATTATTTTATTATAGCATATATTTCTAGAATGCTCACTTAATGCTCACTTTTAGAACGCTCATCATTAAATAATTTTCCAGTGCTAGAATAATTAGAGAAAGTTATTGAAAAACTGATTTCTGAAAGCAGTGTAGTGTATGTTTTGTATATGCAAGATTTTACTTATTAAAAGTCTTGTGTATATCCTCTGTGAGAACTTAATTCAATTTTTAGAAAATTTAATCATTCTTAAATAATTAAAAGCCTACTTATTGGAAGGAAATATTGTAATCAAAGTTTTGTTTATAAATTTTAAGAGTTGTTTTGATATTTTAAAAGTTTTGATTAGAAATTGAAATATGAATCATTGATTAAAATATTAATATATATGCTTACGCCTATAAGAAGTAGTGATATATTTTTATAAACTTCTAATGAGCATGATTCAAAATGTGTGTTTTTTTCCCTTTATTTAGGTCCCAGCCCTATGTATGCAAAGAAGAAATCATTTACTGATATATGAAATTTTGCTGCCCAAATGTGAGCACCTGAAATTTTAAATAATGTATCAATTTAAATAATGTGTGATATATATTATACAGTCATTTGAAATTTATTTCAAATTGCTGAATTCTGTATGAAGTTTTTAAATTAAAATGTAAACAATTATTTTATTATAGCATATAATTCTAGAATGCTCACTTAATGCTCACTTTTAGAATGCTCATCATTAAATAATTTTCCAGTGCTAGAATAATTAGGGAAAGTTATTCAAAAACTGATTTCTGAAAGCAGTGTAGTGTATGTTTTGTATATGCAAGATTTTACTTATTAAAAGTCTTGTGTATATCCTCTGTGAGAACTTAATTCAATTTTTAGAAAATTTAATCATTCTTAAATAATTAAAAGCCTACTTATTGGAAGGAAATATTGTAATCAAAGTTTTGTTTATAAATTTTAAGAGTTGTTTTGATATTTTAAAAGTTTTGATTAGAAATTGAAATATGAATCATTGATTAAAATATTAATATATATGCTTACGCCTATAAGAAATAGTGATATATTTTTATAAACTTCTAATGAGCATGATTCAAAATGTGTGTTTTTTTCCCTTTATTTAGGTCCCAGCCCTATGTATGCAAAGAAGAAATCATTTACTGATATATGAAATTTTCCTGCCCAAATGTGAGCACCTGAAATTTTAAATAATGTATCAATTTAAATAATGTGTGATATATATTATACAGTCATTTGAAATTTATTTCAAATTGCTGAATTCTGTATGAAGTTTTTAAATTAAAATGTAAACAATTATTTTATTATAGCATATAATTCTAGAATGCTCCCTTAATGCTCACTTTTAGAATGCTCATCATTAAATAATTTTCCAGTGCTAGAATAATTAGAGAAAGTTATTGAAAAACTGATTTCTGAAAGCAGTGTAGTGTATGTTTTGTATATGCAAGATTTTACTTATTAAAAGTCTTGTGTATATCCTCTGTGAGAACTTAATTCAATTTTTAGAAAATTTAATCATTCTTAAATAATTAAAAGCCTACTTATTGGAAGGAAATATTGTAATCAAAGTTTTGTTTATAAATTTTAAGAGTTGTTTTGATATTTTAAAAGTTTTGATTAGAAATTGAAATATGAATCATTGATTAAAATATTAATATATATGCTTACGCCTATAAGAAGTAGTGATATATTTTTATAAACTTCTAATGAGCATGATTCAAAATGTGTGTTTTTTTCCCTTTATTTAGGTCCCAGCCCTATGTATGCAAAGAAGAAATCATTTACTGATATATGAAATTTTGCTGCCCAAATGTGAGCGCCTGAAATTTTAAATAATGTATCAATTTAAATAATGTGTAATATATATTATACAGTCATTTGAAATTTATTTCATATTGCTGAATTCTGTATGAAGTTTTTAAATTAAAAAGTAAACAATTATTTTATTATAGCATATATTTCTAGAATGCTCACTTAATGCTCACTTTTAGAATGCTCATCATTAAATAATTTTCCAGTGCTAGAATAATTAGAGAAAGTTATTGAAAAACTGATTTCTGAAAGCAGTGTAGTGTATGTTTTGTATATGCAAGATTTTACTTATTAAAAGTCTTGTGTATATCCTCTGTGAGAACTTAATTCAATTTTTAGAAAATTTAATCATTCTTAAATAATTAAAAGCCTACTTATTGGAAGGAAATATTGTAATCAAAGTTTTGTTTATAAATTTTAAGAGTTGTTTTGATATTTTAAAAGTTTTGATTAGAAATTGAAATATGAATCATTGATTAAAATATTAATATATATGCTTACGCCTATAAGAAGTAGTGATATATTTTTATAAACTTCTAATGAGCATGATTCAAAATGTGTGTTTTTTTCCCTTTATTTAGGTCCCAGCCCTATGTATGCAAAGAAGAAATCATTTACTGATATATGAAATTTTGCTGCCCAAATGTGAGCACCTGAAATTTTAAATAATGTATCAATTTAAATAATGTGTGATATATATTATACAGTCATTTGAAATTTATTTCAAATTGCTGAATTCTGTATGAAGTTTTTAAATTAAAATGTAAACAATTATTTTATTATAGCATATAATTCTAGAATGCTCACTTAATGCTCACTTTTAGAATGCTCATCATTAAATAATTTTCCAGTGCTAGAATAATTAGGGAAAGTTATTCAAAAACTGATTTCTGAAAGCAGTGTAGTGTATGTTTTGTATATGCAAGATTTTACTTATTAAAAGTCTTGTGTATATCCTCTGTGAGAACTTAATTCAATTTTTAGAAAATTTAATCATTCTTAAATAATTAAAAGCCTACTTATTGGAAGGAAATATTGTAATCAAAGTTTTGTTTATAAATTTTAAGAGTTGTTTTGATATTTTAAAAGTTTTGATTAGAAATTGAAATATGAATCATTGATTAAAATATTAATATATATGCTTACGCCTATAAGAAATAGTGATATATTTTTATAAACTTCTAATGAGCATGATTCAAAATGTGTGTTTTTTTCCCTTTATTTAGGTCCCAGCCCTATGTATGCAAAGAAGAAATCACTTACTGATATATGAAATTTTCCTGCCCAAATGTGAGCACCTGAAATTTTAAATAATGTATCAATTTAAATAATGTGTAATATATATTATACAATCATTTGAAATTTATTTCAAATTGCTGAATTCTGTATGAAGTTTTTAAATTAAAAAGTAAACAATTATTTTATTATAGCATATAATTCTAGAATGCTCACTTAATGCTCACTTTTAGAATGCTCATCATTAAATAAATTTCCAGTGCTAGAATAATTAGAGAAAGTTATTCAAAAACTGATTTCTGAAAGCAGTGTAGTGTATGTTTTGTATATGCAAGATTTTACTTATTAAAAGTCTTGTGTATATCCTCTGTGAGAACTTAATTCAATTTTTAGAAAATTTAATCATTCTTAAATAATTAAAAGCCTACTTATTGGAAGGAAATATTGTAATCAAAGTTTTGTTTATAAATTTTAAGAGTTGTTTTGATATTTTAAAAGTTTTGATTAGAAATTGAAATATGAATCATTGATTAAAATATTAATATATATGCTTACGCCTATAAGAAATAGTGATATATTTTTATAAACTTCTAATGAGCATGATTCAAAATGTGTGTTTTTTCCCTTTATTTAGGTCCCAGCTCTATGTATGCAAAGAAGAAATCATTTACTGATATATGAAATTTTGCTGCCCAAATGTGAGCGCCTGAAATTTTAAATAATGTATCAATTTAAATAATGTGTAATATATATTATACAGTCATTTGAAATTTATTTCATATTGCTGAATTCTGTATGAAGTTTTTAAATTAAAAAGTAAACAATTATTTTATTATAGCATATATTTCTAGAATGCTCACTTAATGCTCACTTTTAGAATGCTCATCATTAAATAATTTTCCAGTGCTAGAATAATTAGAGAAAGTTATTGAAAAACTGATTTCTGAAAGCAGTGTAGTGTATGTTTTGTATATGCAAGATTTTACTTATTAAAAGTCTTGTGTATATCCTCTGTGAGAACTTAATTCAATTTTTAGAAAATTTAATCATTCTTAAATAATTAAAAGCCTACTTATTGGAAGGAAATATTGTAATCAAAGTTTTGTTTATAAATTTTAAGAGTTGTTTTGATATTTTAAAAGTTTTGATTAGAAATTGAAATATGAATCATTGATTAAAATATTAATATATATGCTTACGCCTATAAGAAGTAGTGATATATTTTTATAAACTTCTAATGAGCATGATTCAAAATGTGTGTTTTTTTCCCTTTATTTAGGTCCCAGCCCTATGTATGCAAAGAAGAAATCATTTACTGATATATGAAATTTTGCTGCCCAAATGTGAGCACCTGAAATTTTAAATAATGTATCAATTTAAATAATGTGTGATATATATTATACAGTCATTTGAAATTTATTTCAAATTGCTGAATTCTGTATGAAGTTTTTAAATTAAAATGTAAACAATTATTTTATTATAGCATATATTTCTAGAATGCTCACTTAATGCTCACTTTTAGAATGCTCATCATTAAATAATTTTCCAGTGCTAGAATAATTAAAGAAAGTTATTGAAAAACTGATTTCTGAAAGCAGTGTAGTGTATGTTTTGTATATGCAAGATTTTACTTATTAAAAGTCTTGTGTATATCCTCTGTGAGAACTTAATTCAATTTTTAGAAAATTTAATCATTCTTAAATAATTAAAAGCCTACTTATTGGAAGGAAATATTGTAATCAAAGTTTTGTTTATAAATTTTAAGAGTTGTTTTGATATTTTAAAAGTTTTGATTAGAAATTGAAATATGAATCATTGATTAAAATATTAATATATATGCTTACGCCTATAAGAAGTAGTGATATATTTTTATAAACTTCTAATGAGCATGATTCAAAATGTGTGTTTTTTTCCCTTTATTTAGGTCCCAGCCCTATGTATGCAAAGAAGAAATCATTTACTGATATATGAAATTTTGCTGCCCAAATGTGAGCACCTGAAATTTTAAATAATGTATCAATTTAAATAATGTGTGATATATATTATACAGTCATTTGAAATTTATTTCAAATTGCTGAATTCTGTATGAAGTTTTTAAATTAAAATGTAAACAATTATTTTATTATAGCATATAATTCTAGAATGCTCACTTAATGCTCACTTTTAGAATGCTCATCATTAAATAATTTTCCAGTGCTAGAATAATTAGGGAAAGTTATTCAAAAACTGATTTCTGAAAGCAGTGTAGTGTATGTTTTGTATATGCAAGATTTTACTTATTAAAAGTCTTGTGTATATCCTCTGTGAGAACTTAATTCAATTTTTAGAAAATTTAATCATTCTTAAATAATTAAAAGCCTACTTATTGGAAGGAAATATTGTAATCAAAGTTTTGTTTATAAATTTTAAGAGTTGTTTTGATATTTTAAAAGTTTTGATTAGAAATTGAAATATGAATCATTGATTAAAATATTAATATATATGCTTACGCCTATAAGAAATAGTGATATATTTTTATAAACTTCTAATGAGCATGATTCAAAATGTGTGTTTTTTCCCTTTATTTAGGTCCCAGCTCTATGTATGCAAAGAAGAAATCATTTACTGATATATGAAATTTTGCTGCCCAAATGTGAGCGCCTGAAATTTTAAATAATGTATCAATTTAAATAATGTGTAATATATATTATACAGTCATTTGAAATTTATTTCATATTGCTGAATTCTGTATGAAGTTTTTAAATTAAAAAGTAAACAATTATTTTATTATAGCATATATTTCTAGAATGCTCACTTAATGCTCACTTTTAGAATGCTCATCATTAAATAATTTTCCAGTGCTAGAATAATTAGAGAAAGTTATTGAAAAACTGATTTCTGAAAGCAGTGTAGTGTATGTTTTGTATATGCAAGATTTTACTTATTAAAAGTCTTGTGTATATCCTCTGTGAGAACTTAATTCAATTTTTAGAAAATTTAATCATTCTTAAATAATTAAAAGCCTACTTATTGGAAGGAAATATTGTAATCAAAGTTTTGTTTATAAATTTTAAGAGTTGTTTTGATATTTTAAAAGTTTTGATTAGAAATTGAAATATGAATCATTGATTAAAATATTAATATATATGCTTACGCCTATAAGAAGTAGTGATATATTTTTATAAACTTCTAATGAGCATGATTCAAAATGTGTGTTTTTTTCCCTTTATTTAGGTCCCAGCCCTATGTATGCAAAGAAGAAATCATTTACTGATATATGAAATTTTGCTGCCCAAATGTGAGCACCTGAAATTTTAAATAATGTATCAATTTAAATAATGTGTGATATATATTATACAGTCATTTGAAATTTATTTCAAATTGCTGAATTCTGTATGAAGTTTTTAAATTAAAATGTAAACAATTATTTTATTATAGCATATATTTCTAGAATGCTCACTTAATGCTCACTTTTAGAATGCTCATCATTAAATAATTTTCCAGTGCTAGAATAATTAAAGAAAGTTATTGAAAAACTGATTTCTGAAAGCAGTGTAGTGTATGTTTTGTATATGCAAGATTTTACTTATTAAAAGTCTTGTGTATATCCTCTGTGAGAACTTAATTCAATTTTTAGAAAATTTAATCATTCTTAAATAATTAAAAGCCTACTTATTGGAAGGAAATATTGTAATCAAAGTTTTGTTTATAAATTTTAAGAGTTGTTTTGATATTTTAAAAGTTTTGATTAGAAATTGAAATATGAATCATTGATTAAAATATTAATATATATGCTTACGCCTATAAGAAGTAGTGATATATTTTTATAAACTTCTAATGAGCATGATTCAAAATGTGTGTTTTTTTCCCTTTATTTAGGTCCCAGCCCTATGTATGCAAAGAAGAAATCATTTACTGATATATGAAATTTTGCTGCCCAAATGTGAGCACCTGAAATTTTAAATAATGTATCAATTTAAATAATGTGTGATATATATTATACAGTCATTTGAAATTTATTTCAAATTGCTGAATTCTGTATGAAGTTTTTAAATTAAAATGTAAACAATTATTTTATTATAGCATATAATTCTAGAATGCTCACTTAATGCTCACTTTTAGAATGCTCATCATTAAATAAATTTCCAGTGCTAGAATAATTAGAGAAAGTTATTCAAAAACTGATTTCTGAAAGCAGTGTAGTGTATGTTTTGTATATGCAAGATTTTACTTATTAAAAGTCTTGTGTATATCCTCTGTGAGAACTTAATTCAATTTTTAGAAAATTTAATCATTCTTAAATAATTAAAAGCCTACTTATTGGAAGGAAATATTGTAATCAAAGTTTTGTTTATAAATTTTAAGAGTTGTTTTGATATTTTAAAAGTTTTGATTAGAAATTGAAATATGAATCATTGATTAAAATATTAATATATATGCTTACGCCTATAAGAAATAGTGATATATTTTTATAAACTTCTAATGAGCATGATTCAAAATGTGTGTTTTTTCCCTTTATTTAGGTCCCAGCTCTATGTATGCAAAGAAGAAATCATTTACTGATATATGAAATTTTGCTGCCCAAATGTGAGCGCCTGAAATTTTAAATAATGTATCAATTTAAATAATGTGTAATATATATTATACAGTCATTTGAAATTTATTTCATATTGCTGAATTCTGTATGAAGTTTTTAAATTAAAAAGTAAACAATTATTTTATTATAGCATATATTTCTAGAATGCTCACTTAATGCTCACTTTTAGAATGCTCATCATTAAATAATTTTCCAGTGCTAGAATAATTAGAGAAAGTTATTGAAAAACTGATTTCTGAAAGCAGTGTAGTGTATGTTTTGTATATGCAAGATTTTACTTATTAAAAGTCTTGTGTATATCCTCTGTGAGAACTTAATTCAATTTTTAGAAAATTTAATCATTCTTAAATAATTAAAAGCCTACTTATTGGAAGGAAATATTGTAATCAAAGTTTTGTTTATAAATTTTAAGAGTTGTTTTGATATTTTAAAAGTTTTGATTAGAAATTGAAATATGAATCATTGATTAAAATATTAATATATATGCTTACGCCTATAAGAAGTAGTGATATATTTTTATAAACTTCTAATGAGCATGATTCAAAATGTGTGTTTTTTTCCCTTTATTTAGGTCCCAGCCCTATGTATGCAAAGAAGAAATCATTTACTGATATATGAAATTTTGCTGCCCAAATGTGAGCACCTGAAATTTTAAATAATGTATCAATTTAAATAATGTGTGATATATATTATACAGTCATTTGAAATTTATTTCAAATTGCTGAATTCTGTATGAAGTTTTTAAATTAAAATGTAAACAATTATTTTATTATAGCATATATTTCTAGAATGCTCACTTAATGCTCACTTTTAGAATGCTCATCATTAAATAATTTTCCAGTGCTAGAATAATTAAAGAAAGTTATTGAAAAACTGATTTCTGAAAGCAGTGTAGTGTATGTTTTGTATATGCAAGATTTTACTTATTAAAAGTCTTGTGTATATCCTCTGTGAGAACTTAATTCAATTTTTAGAAAATTTAATCATTCTTAAATAATTAAAAGCCTACTTATTGGAAGGAAATATTGTAATCAAAGTTTTGTTTATAAATTTTAAGAGTTGTTTTGATATTTTAAAAGTTTTGATTAGAAATTGAAATATGAATCATTGATTAAAATATTAATATATATGCTTACGCCTATAAGAAGTAGTGATATATTTTTATAAACTTCTAATGAGCATGATTCAAAATGTGTGTTTTTTTCCCTTTATTTAGGTCCCAGCCCTATGTATGCAAAGAAGAAATCATTTACTGATATATGAAATTTTGCTGCCCAAATGTGAGCACCTGAAATTTTAAATAATGTATCAATTTAAATAATGTGTGATATATATTATACAGTCATTTGAAATTTATTTCAAATTGCTGAATTCTGTATGAAGTTTTTAAATTAAAATGTAAACAATTATTTTATTATAGCATATAATTCTAGAATGCTCACTTAATGCTCACTTTTAGAATGCTCATCATTAAATAATTTTCCAGTGCTAGAATAATTAGGGAAAGTTATTCAAAAACTGATTTCTGAAAGCAGTGTAGTGTATGTTTTGTATATGCAAGATTTTACTTATTAAAAGTCTTGTGTATATCCTCTGTGAGAACTTAATTCAATTTTTAGAAAATTTAATCATTCTTAAATAATTAAAAGCCTACTTATTGGAAGGAAATATTGTAATCAAAGTTTTGTTTATAAATTTTAAGAGTTGTTTTGATATTTTAAAAGTTTTGATTAGAAATTGAAATATGAATCATTGATTAAAATATTAATATATATGCTTACGCCTATAAGAAGTAGTGATATATTTTTATAAACTTCTAATGAGCATGATTCAAAATGTGTGTTTTTTTCCCTTTATTTAGGTCCCAGCCCTATGTATGCAAAGAAGAAATCATTTACTGATATATGAAATTTTGCTGCCCAAATGTGAGCACCTGAAATTTTAAATAATGTATCAATTTAAATAATGTGTGATATATATTATACAGTCATTTGAAATTTATTTCAAATTGCTGAATTCTGTATGAAGTTTTTAAATTAAAATGTAAACAATTATTTTATTATAGCATATATTTCTAGAATGCTCACTTAATGCTCACTTTTAGAATGCTCATCATTAAATAATTTTCCAGTGCTAGAATAATTAAAGAAAGTTATTGAAAAACTGATTTCTGAAAGCAGTGTAGTGTATGTTTTGTATATGCAAGATTTTACTTATTAAAAGTCTTGTGTATATCCTCTGTGAGAACTTAATTCAATTTTTAGAAAATTTAATCATTCTTAAATAATTAAAAGCCTACTTATTGGAAGGAAATATTGTAATCAAAGTTTTGTTTATAAATTTTAAGAGTTGTTTTGATATTTTAAAAGTTTTGATTAGAAATTGAAATATGAATCATTGATTAAAATATTAATATATATGCTTACGCCTATAAGAAGTAGTGATATATTTTTATAAACTTCTAATGAGCATGATTCAAAATGTGTGTTTTTTTCCCTTTATTTAGGTCCCAGCCCTATGTATGCAAAGAAGAAATCATTTACTGATATATGAAATTTTGCTGCCCAAATGTGAGCACCTGAAATTTTAAATAATGTATCAATTTAAATAATGTGTGATATATATTATACAGTCATTTGAAATTTATTTCAAATTGCTGAATTCTGTATGAAGTTTTTAAATTAAAATGTAAACAATTATTTTATTATAGCATATAATTCTAGAATGCTCACTTAATGCTCACTTTTAGAATGCTCATCATTAAATAATTTTCCAGTGCTAGAATAATTAGGGAAAGTTATTCAAAAACTGATTTCTGAAAGCAGTGTAGTGTATGTTTTGTATATGCAAGATTTTACTTATTAAAAGTCTTGTGTATATCCTCTGTGAGAACTTAATTCAATTTTTAGAAAATTTAATCATTCTTAAATAATTAAAAGCCTACTTATTGGAAGGAAATATTGTAATCAAAGTTTTGTTTATAAATTTTAAGAGTTGTTTTGATATTTTAAAAGTTTTGATTAGAAATTGAAATATGAATCATTGATTAAAATATTAATATATATGCTTACGCCTATAAGAAATAGTGATATATTTTTATAAACTTCTAATGAGCATGATTCAAAATGTGTGTTTTTTCCCTTTATTTAGGTCCCAGCTCTATGTATGCAAAGAAGAAATCATTTACTGATATATGAAATTTTGCTGCCCAAATGTGAGCGCCTGAAATTTTAAATAATGTATCAATTTAAATAATGTGTAATATATATTATACAGTCATTTGAAATTTATTTCATATTGCTGAATTCTGTATGAAGTTTTTAAATTAAAAAGTAAACAATTATTTTATTATAGCATATATTTCTAGAATGCTCACTTAATGCTCACTTTTAGAATGCTCATCATTAAATAATTTTCCAGTGCTAGAATAATTAGAGAAAGTTATTGAAAAACTGATTTCTGAAAGCAGTGTAGTGTATGTTTTGTATATGCAAGATTTTACTTATTAAAAGTCTTGTGTATATCCTCTGTGAGAACTTAATTCAATTTTTAGAAAATTTAATCATTCTTAAATAATTAAAAGCCTACTTATTGGAAGGAAATATTGTAATCAAAGTTTTGTTTATAAATTTTAAGAGTTGTTTTGATATTTTAAAAGTTTTGATTAGAAATTGAAATATGAATCATTGATTAAAATATTAATATATATGCTTACGCCTATAAGAAGTAGTGATATATTTTGATAAACTTCTAATGAGCATGATTCAAAATGTGTGTTTTTTTCCCTTTATTTAGGTCCCAGCCCTATGTATGCAAAGAAGAAATCATTTACTGATATATGAAATTTTGCTGCCCAAATGTGAGCACCTGAAATTTTAAATAATGTATCAATTTAAATAATGTGTGATATATATTATACAGTCATTTGAAATTTATTTCAAATTGCTGAATTCTGTATGAAGTTTTTAAATTAAAATGTAAACAATTATTTTATTATAGCATATAATTCTAGAATGCTCACTTAATGCTCACTTTTAGAATGCTCATCATTAAATAATTTTCCAGTGCTAGAATAATTAGGGAAAGTTATTCAAAAACTGATTTCTGAAAGCAGTGTAGTGTATGTTTTGTATATGCAAGATTTTACTTATTAAAAGTCTTGTGTATATCCTCTGTGAGAACTTAATTCAATTTTTAGAAAATTTAATCATTCTTAAATAATTAAAAGCCTACTTATTGGAAGGAAATATTGTAATCAAAGTTTTGTTTATAAATTTTAAGAGTTGTTTTGATATTTTAAAAGTTTTGATTAGAAATTGAAATATGAATCATTGATTAAAATATTAATATATATGCTTACGCCTATAAGAAATAGTGATATATTTTTATAAACTTCTAATGAGCATGATTCAAAATGTGTGTTTTTTCCCTTTATTTAGGTCCCAGCTCTATGTATGCAAAGAAGAAATCATTTACTGATATATGAAATTTTGCTGCCCAAATGTGAGCGCCTGAAATTTTAAATAATGTATCAATTTAAATAATGTGTAATATATATTATACAGTCATTTGAAATTTATTTCATATTGCTGAATTCTGTATGAAGTTTTTAAATTAAAAAGTAAACAATTATTTTATTATAGCATATATTTCTAGAATGCTCACTTAATGCTCACTTTTAGAATGCTCATCATTAAATAATTTTCCAGTGCTAGAATAATTAGAGAAAGTTATTGAAAAACTGATTTCTGAAAGCAGTGTAGTGTATGTTTTGTATATGCAAGATTTTACTTATTAAAAGTCTTGTGTATATCCTCTGTGAGAACTTAATTCAATTTTTAGAAAATTTAATCATTCTTAAATAATTAAAAGCCTACTTATTGGAAGGAAATATTGTAATCAAAGTTTTGTTTATAAATTTTAAGAGTTGTTTTGATATTTTAAAAGTTTTGATTAGAAATTGAAATATGAATCATTGATTAAAATATTAATATATATGCTTACGCCTATAAGAAGTAGTGATATATTTTTATAAACTTCTAATGAGCATGATTCAAAATGTGTGTTTTTTTCCCTTTATTTAGGTCCCAGCCCTATGTATGCAAAGAAGAAATCATTTACTGATATATGAAATTTTGCTGCCCAAATGTGAGCACCTGAAATTTTAAATAATGTATCAATTTAAATAATGTGTGATATATATTATACAGTCATTTGAAATTTATTTCAAATTGCTGAATTCTGTATGAAGTTTTTAAATTAAAATGTAAACAATTATTTTATTATAGCATATATTTCTAGAATGCTCACTTAATGCTCACTTTTAGAATGCTCATCATTAAATAATTTTCCAGTGCTAGAATAATTAAAGAAAGTTATTGAAAAACTGATTTCTGAAAGCAGTGTAGTGTATGTTTTGTATATGCAAGATTTTACTTATTAAAAGTCTTGTGTATATCCTCTGTGAGAACTTAATTCAATTTTTAGAAAATTTAATCATTCTTAAATAATTAAAAGCCTACTTATTGGAAGGAAATATTGTAATCAAAGTTTTGTTTATAAATTTTAAGAGTTGTTTTGATATTTTAAAAGTTTTGATTAGAAATTGAAATATGAATCATTGATTAAAATATTAATATATATGCTTACGCCTATAAGAAGTAGTGATATATTTTTATAAACTTCTAATGAGCATGATTCAAAATGTGTGTTTTTTTCCCTTTATTTAGGTCCCAGCCCTATGTATGCAAAGAAGAAATCATTTACTGATATATGAAATTTTGCTGCCCAAATGTGAGCACCTGAAATTTTAAATAATGTATCAATTTAAATAATGTGTGATATATATTATACAGTCATTTGAAATTTATTTCAAATTGCTGAATTCTGTATGAAGTTTTTAAATTAAAATGTAAACAATTATTTTATTATAGCATATAATTCTAGAATGCTCACTTAATGCTCACTTTTAGAATGCTCATCATTAAATAATTTTCCAGTGCTAGAATAATTAGGGAAAGTTATTCAAAAACTGATTTCTGAAAGCAGTGTAGTGTATGTTTTGTATATGCAAGATTTTACTTATTAAAAGTCTTGTGTATATCCTCTGTGAGAACTTAATTCAATTTTTAGAAAATTTAATCATTCTTAAATAATTAAAAGCCTACTTATTGGAAGGAAATTTTGTAATCAAAGTTTTGTTTATAAATTTTAAGAGTTGTTTTGATATTTTAAAAGTTTTGATTAGAAATTGAAATATGAATCATTGATTAAAATATTAATATATATGCTTACGCCTATAAGAAATAGTGATATATTTTTATAAACTTCTAATGAGCATGATTCAAAATGTGTGTTTTTTTCCCTTTATTTAGGTCCCAGCCCTATGTATGCAAAGAAGAAATCATTTACTGATATATGAAATTTTCCTGCCCAAATGTGAGCACCTGAAATTTTAAATAATGTATCAATTTAAATAATGTGTAATATATATTATACAGTCATTTGAAATTTATTTCATATTGCTGAATTCTGTATGAAATTTTTAAATTAAAAAGTAAACAATTATTTTATTATAGCATATATTTCTAGAATGCTCACTTAATGCTCACTTTTAGAATGCTCATCATTAAATAATTTTCCAGTGCTAGAATAATTAGAGAAAGTTATTGAAAAACTGATTTCTGAAAGCAGTGTAGTGTATGTTTTGTATATGCAAGATTTTACTTATTAAAAGTCTTGTGTACATCCTCTGTGAGAACTTAATTCAATTTTTAGAAAATTTAATCATTCTTAAATAATTAAAAGCCTACTTATTGGAAGGAAATATTGTAATCAAAGTTTTGTTTATAAATTTTAAGAGTTGTTTTGATATTTTAAAAGTTTTGATTAGAAATTGAAATATGAATCATTGATTAAAATATTAATATATATGCTTACGCCTATAAGAAGTAGTGATATATTTTTATAAACTTCTAATGAGCATGATTCAAAATGTGTGTTTTTTTCCCTTTATTTAGGTCCCAGCCCTATGTATGCAAAGAAGAAATCATTTACTGATATATGAAATTTTGCTGCCCAAATGTGAGCACCTGAAATTTTAAATAATGTATCAATTTAAATAATGTGTGATATATATTATACAGTCATTTGAAATTTATTTCAAATTGCTGAATTCTGTATGAAGTTTTTAAATTAAAATGTAAACAATTATTTTATTATAGCATATATTTCTAGAATGCTCACTTAATGCTCACTTTTAGAATGCTCATCATTAAATAATTTTCCAGTGCTAGAATAATTAGAGAAAGTTATTGAAAAACTGATTTCTGAAAGCAGTGTAGTGTATGTTTTGTATATGCAAGATTTTACTTATTAAAAGTCTTGTGTATATCCTCTGTGAGAACTTAATTCAATTTTTAGAAAATTTAATCATTCTTAAATAATTAAAAGCCTACTTATTGGAAGGAAATATTGTAATCAAAGTTTTGTTTATAAATTTTAAGAGTTGTTTTGATATTTTAAAAGTTTTGATTAGAAATTGAAATATGAATCATTGATTAAAATATTAATATATATGCTTACGCCTATAAGAAGTAGTGATATATTTTTATAAACTTCTAATGAGCATGATTCAAAATGTGTGTTTTTTTCCCTTTATTTAGGTCCCAGCCCTATGTATGCAAAGAAGAAATCATTTACTGATATATGAAATTTTGCTGCCCAAATGTGAGCACCTGAAATTTTAAATAATGTATCAATTTAAATAATGTGTGATATATATTATACAGTCATTTGAAATTTATTTCAAATTGCTGAATTCTGTATGAAGTTTTTAAATTAAAATGTAAACAGTTATTTTATTATAGCATATAATTCTAGAATGCTCACTTAATGCTCACTTTTAGAATGCTCATCATTAAATAATTTTCCAGTGCTAGAATAATTAGGGAAAGTTATTCAAAAACTGATTTCTGAAAGCAGTGTAGTGTATGTTTTGTATATGCAAGATTTTACTTATTAAAAGTCTTGTGTATATCCTCTGTGAGAACTTAATTCAATTTTTAGAAAATTTAATCATTCTTAAATAATTAAAAGCCTACTTATTGGAAGGAAATATTGTAATCAAAGTTTTGTTTATAAATTTTAAGAGTTGTTTTGATATTTTAAAAGTTTTGATTAGAAATTGAAATATGAATCATTGATTAAAATATTAATATATATGCTTACGCCTATAAGAAATAGTGATATATTTTTATAAACTTCTAATGAGCATGATTCAAAATGTGTGTTTTTTTCCCTTTATTTAGGTCCCAGCCCTATGTATGCAAAGAAGAAATCATTTACTGATATATGAAATTTTCCTGCCCAAATGTGAGCACCTGAAATTTTAAATAATGTATCAATTTAAATAATGTGTAATATATATTATACAGTCATTTGAAATTTATTTCATATTGCTGAATTCTGTATGAAGTTTTTAAATTAAAAAGTAAACAATTATTTTATTATAGCATATATTTCTAGAATGCTCACTTAATGCTCACTTTTAGAATGCTCATCATTAAATAATTTTCCAGTGCTAGAATAATTAGAGAAAGTTATTGAAAAACTGATTTCTGAAAGCAGTGTAGTGTATGTTTTGTATATGCAAGATTTTACTTATTAAAAGTCTTGTGTATATCCTCTGTGAGAACTTAATTCAATTTTTAGAAAATTTAATCATTCTTAAATAATTAAAAGCCTACTTATTGGAAGGAAATATTGTAATCAAAGTTTTGTTTATAAATTTTAAGAGTTGTTTTGATATTTTAAAAGTTTTGATTAGAAATTGAAATATGAATCATTGATTAAAATATTAATATATATGCTTACGCCTATAAGAAATAGTGATATATTTTTATAAACTTCTAATGAGCATGATTCAAAATGTGTGTTTTTTCCCTTTATTTAGGTCCCAGCTCTATGTATGCAAAGAAGAAATCATTTACTGATATATGAAATTTTGCTGCCCAAATGTGAGCGCCTGAAATTTTAAATAATGTATCAATTTAAATAATGTGTAATATATATTATACAGTCATTTGAAATTTATTTCATATTGCTGAATTCTGTATGAAGTTTTTAAATTAAAAAGTAAACAATTATTTTATTATAGCATATATTTCTAGAATGCTCACTTAATGCTCACTTTTAGAATGCTCATCATTAAATAATTTTCCAGTGCTAGAATAATTAGAGAAAGTTATTGAAAAACTGATTTCTGAAAGCAGTGTAGTGTATGTTTTGTATATGCAAGATTTTACTTATTAAAAGTCTTGTGTATATCCTCTGTGAGAACTTAATTCAATTTTTAGAAAATTTAATCATTCTTAAATAATTAAAAGCCTACTTATTGGAAGGAAATATTGTAATCAAAGTTTTGTTTATAAATTTTAAGAGTTGTTTTGATATTTTAAAAGTTTTGATTAGAAATTGAAATATGAATCATTGATTAAAATATTAATATATATGCTTACGCCTATAAGAAGTAGTGATATATTTTTATAAACTTCTAATGAGCATGATTCAAAATGTGTGTTTTTTTCCCTTTATTTAGGTCCCAGCCCTATGTATGCAAAGAAGAAATCATTTACTGATATATGAAATTTTGCTGCCCAAATGTGAGCACCTGAAATTTTAAATAATGTATCAATTTAAATAATGTGTGATATATATTATACAGTCATTTGAAATTTATTTCAAATTGCTGAATTCTGTATGAAGTTTTTAAATTAAAATGTAAACAATTATTTTATTATAGCATATATTTCTAGAATGCTCACTTAATGCTCACTTTTAGAATGCTCATCATTAAATAATTTTCCAGTGCTAGAATAATTAAAGAAAGTTATTGAAAAACTGATTTCTGAAAGCAGTGTAGTGTATGTTTTGTATATGCAAGATTTTACTTATTAAAAGTCTTGTGTATATCCTCTGTGAGAACTTAATTCAATTTTTAGAAAATTTAATCATTCTTAAATAATTAAAAGCCTACTTATTGGAAGGAAATATTGTAATCAAAGTTTTGTTTATAAATTTTAAGAGTTGTTTTGATATTTTAAAAGTTTTGATTAGAAATTGAAATATGAATCATTGATTAAAATATTAATATATATGCTTACGCCTATAAGAAGTAGTGATATATTTTTATAAACTTCTAATGAGCATGATTCAAAATGTGTGTTTTTTTCCCTTTATTTAGGTCCCAGCCCTATGTATGCAAAGAAGAAATCATTTACTGATATATGAAATTTTGCTGCCCAAATGTGAGCACCTGAAATTTTAAATAATGTATCAATTTAAATAATGTGTGATATATATTATACAGTCATTTGAAATTTATTTCAAATTGCTGAATTCTGTATGAAGTTTTTAAATTAAAATGTAAACAATTATTTTATTATAGCATATAATTCTAGAATGCTCACTTAATGCTCACTTTTAGAATGCTCATCATTAAATAATTTTCCAGTGCTAGAATAATTAGGGAAAGTTATTCAAAAACTGATTTCTGAAAGCAGTGTAGTGTATGTTTTGTATATGCAAGATTTTACTTATTAAAAGTCTTGTGTATATCCTCTGTGAGAACTTAATTCAATTTTTAGAAAATTTAATCATTCTTAAATAATTAAAAGCCTACTTATTGGAAGGAAATTTTGTAATCAAAGTTTTGTTTATAAATTTTAAGAGTTGTTTTGATATTTTAAAAGTTTTGATTAGAAATTGAAATATGAATCATTGATTAAAATATTAATATATATGCTTACGCCTATAAGAAATAGTGATATATTTTTATAAACTTCTAATGAGCATGATTCAAAATGTGTGTTTTTTTCCCTTTATTTAGGTCCCAGCCCTATGTATGCAAAGAAGAAATCATTTACTGATATATGAAATTTTCCTGCCCAAATGTGAGCACCTGAAATTTTAAATAATGTATCAATTTAAATAATGTGTAATATATATTATACAGTCATTTGAAATTTATTTCATATTGCTGAATTCTGTATGAAATTTTTAAATTAAAAAGTAAACAATTATTTTATTATAGCATATATTTCTAGAATGCTCACTTAATGCTCACTTTTAGAATGCTCATCATTAAATAATTTTCCAGTGCTAGAATAATTAGAGAAAGTTATTGAAAAACTGATTTCTGAAAGCAGTGTAGTGTATGTTTTGTATATGCAAGATTTTACTTATTAAAAGTCTTGTGTACATCCTCTGTGAGAACTTAATTCAATTTTTAGAAAATTTAATCATTCTTAAATAATTAAAAGCCTACTTATTGGAAGGAAATATTGTAATCAAAGTTTTGTTTATAAATTTTAAGAGTTGTTTTGATATTTTAAAAGTTTTGATTAGAAATTGAAATATGAATCATTGATTAAAATATTAATATATATGCTTACGCCTATAAGAAGTAGTGATATATTTTTATAAACTTCTAATGAGCATGATTCAAAATGTGTGTTTTTTTCCCTTTATTTAGGTCCCAGCCCTATGTATGCAAAGAAGAAATCATTTACTGATATATGAAATTTTGCTGCCCAAATGTGAGCACCTGAAATTTTAAATAATGTATCAATTTAAATAATGTGTGATATATATTATACAGTCATTTGAAATTTATTTCAAATTGCTGAATTCTGTATGAAGTTTTTAAATTAAAATGTAAACAATTATTTTATTATAGCATATATTTCTAGAATGCTCACTTAATGCTCACTTTTAGAATGCTCATCATTAAATAATTTTCCAGTGCTAGAATAATTAGAGAAAGTTATTGAAAAACTGATTTCTGAAAGCAGTGTAGTGTATGTTTTGTATATGCAAGATTTTACTTATTAAAAGTCTTGTGTATATCCTCTGTGAGAACTTAATTCAATTTTTAGAAAATTTAATCATTCTTAAATAATTAAAAGCCTACTTATTGGAAGGAAATATTGTAATCAAAGTTTTGTTTATAAATTTTAAGAGTTGTTTTGATATTTTAAAAGTTTTGATTAGAAATTGAAATATGAATCATTGATTAAAATATTAATATATATGCTTACGCCTATAAGAAGTAGTGATATATTTTTATAAACTTCTAATGAGCATGATTCAAAATGTGTGTTTTTTTCCCTTTATTTAGGTCCCAGCCCTATGTATGCAAAGAAGAAATCATTTACTGATATATGAAATTTTGCTGCCCAAATGTGAGCACCTGAAATTTTAAATAATGTATCAATTTAAATAATGTGTGATATATATTATACAGTCATTTGAAATTTATTTCAAATTGCTGAATTCTGTATGAAGTTTTTAAATTAAAATGTAAACAGTTATTTTATTATAGCATATAATTCTAGAATGCTCACTTAATGCTCACTTTTAGAATGCTCATCATTAAATAATTTTCCAGTGCTAGAATAATTAGGGAAAGTTATTCAAAAACTGATTTCTGAAAGCAGTGTAGTGTATGTTTTGTATATGCAAGATTTTACTTATTAAAAGTCTTGTGTATATCCTCTGTGAGAACTTAATTCAATTTTTAGAAAATTTAATCATTCTTAAATAATTAAAAGCCTACTTATTGGAAGGAAATATTGTAATCAAAGTTTTGTTTATAAATTTTAAGAGTTGTTTTGATATTTTAAAAGTTTTGATTAGAAATTGAAATATGAATCATTGATTAAAATATTAATATATATGCTTACGCCTATAAGAAATAGTGATATATTTTTATAAACTTCTAATGAGCATGATTCAAAATGTGTGTTTTTTTCCCTTTATTTAGGTCCCAGCCCTATGTATGCAAAGAAGAAATCATTTACTGATATATGAAATTTTCCTGCCCAAATGTGAGCACCTGAAATTTTAAATAATGTATCAATTTAAATAATGTGTAATATATATTATACAGTCATTTGAAATTTATTTCATATTGCTGAATTCTGTATGAAGTTTTTAAATTAAAAAGTAAACAATTATTTTATTATAGCATATATTTCTAGAATGCTCACTTAATGCTCACTTTTAGAATGCTCATCATTAAATAATTTTCCAGTGCTAGAATAATTAGAGAAAGTTATTGAAAAACTGATTTCTGAAAGCAGTGTAGTGTATGTTTTGTATATGCAAGATTTTACTTATTAAAAGTCTTGTGTATATCCTCTGTGAGAACTTAATTCAATTTTTAGAAAATTTAATCATTCTTAAATAATTAAAAGCCTACTTATTGGAAGGAAATATTGTAATCAAAGTTTTGTTTATAAATTTTAAGAGTTGTTTTGATATTTTAAAAGTTTTGATTAGAAATTGAAATATGAATCATTGATTAAAATATTAATATATATGCTTACGCCTATAAGAAGTAGTGATATATTTTTATAAACTTCTAATGAGCATGATTCAAAATGTGTGTTTTTTTCCCTTTATTTAGGTCCCAGCCCTATGTATGCAAAGAAGAAATCATTTACTGATATATGAAATTTTGCTGCCCAAATGTGAGCACCTGAAATTTTAAATAATGTATCAATTTAAATAATGTGTGATATATATTATACAGTCATTTGAAATTTATTTCAAATTGCTGAATTCTGTATGAAGTTTTTAAATTAAAATGTAAACAATTATTTTATTATAGCATATATTTCTAGAATGCTCACTTAATGCTCACTTTTAGAATGCTCATCATTAAATAATTTTCCAGTGCTAGAATAATTAGAGAAAGTTATTGAAAAACTGATTTCTGAAAGCAGTGTAGTGTATGTTTTGTATATGCAAGATTTTACTTATTAAAAGTCTTGTGTATATCCTCTGTGAGAACTTAATTCAATTTTTAGAAAATTTAATCATTCTTAAATAATTAAAAGCCTACTTATTGGAAGGAAATATTGTAATCAAAGTTTTGTTTATAAATTTTAAGAGTTGTTTTGATATTTTAAAAGTTTTGATTAGAAATTGAAATATGAATCATTGATTAAAATATTAATATATATGCTTACGCCTATAAGAAGTAGTGATATATTTTTATAAACTTCTAATGAGCATGATTCAAAATGTGTGTTTTTTTCCCTTTATTTAGGTCCCAGCCCTATGTATGCAAAGAAGAAATCATTTACTGATATATGAAATTTTGCTGCCCAAATGTGAGCACCTGAAATTTTAAATAATGTATCAATTTAAATAATGTGTGATATATATTATACAGTCATTTGAAATTTATTTCAAATTGCTGAATTCTGTATGAAGTTTTTAAATTAAAATGTAAACAATTATTTTATTATAGCATATAATTCTAGAATGCTCACTTAATGCTCACTTTTAGAATGCTCATCATTAAATAATTTTCCAGTGCTAGAATAATTAGGGAAAGTTATTCAAAAACTGATTTCTGAAAGCAGTGTAGTGTATGTTTTGTATATGCAAGATTTTACTTATTAAAAGTCTTGTGTATATCCTCTGTGAGAACTTAATTCAATTTTTAGAAAATTTAATCATTCTTAAATAATTAAAAGCCTACTTATTGGAAGGAAATATTGTAATCAAAGTTTTGTTTATAAATTTTAAGAGTTGTTTTGATATTTTAAAAGTTTTGATTAGAAATTGAAATATGAATCATTGATTAAAATATTAATATATATGCTTACGCCTATAAGAAATAGTGATATATTTTTATAAACTTCTAATGAGCATGATTCAAAATGTGTGTTTTTTTCCCTTTATTTAGGTCCCAGCCCTATGTATGCAAAGAAGAAATCATTTACTGATATATGAAATTTTCCTGCCCAAATGTGAGCACCTGAAATTTTAAATAATGTATCAATTTAAATAATGTGTAATATATATTATACAGTCATTTGAAATTTATTTCATATTGCTGAATTCTGTATGAAGTTTTTAAATTAAAAAGTAAACAATTATTTTATTATAGCATATATTTCTAGAATGCTCACTTAATGCTCACTTTTAGAATGCTCATCATTAAATAATTTTCCAGTGCTAGAATAATTAGAGAAAGTTATTGAAAAACTGATTTCTGAAAGCAGTGTAGTGTATGTTTTGTATATGCAAGATTTTACTTATTAAAAGTCTTGTGTATATCCTCTGTGAGAACTTAATTCAATTTTTAGAAAATTTAATCATTCTTAAATAATTAAAAGCCTACTTATTGGAAGGAAATATTGTAATCAAAGTTTTGTTTATAAATTTTAAGAGTTGTTTTGATATTTTAAAAGTTTTGATTAGAAATTGAAATATGAATCATTGATTAAAATATTAATATATATGCTTACGCCTATAAGAAGTAGTGATATATTTTTATAAACTTCTAATGAGCATGATTCAAAATGTGTGTTTTTTTCCCTTTATTTAGGTCCCAGCCCTATGTATGCAAAGAAGAAATCATTTACTGATATATGAAATTTTGCTGCCCAAATGTGAGCACCTGAAATTTTAAATAATGTATCAATTTAAATAATGTGTGATATATATTATACAGTCATTTGAAATTTATTTCAAATTGCTGAATTCTGTATGAAGTTTTTAAATTAAAATGTAAACAATTATTTTATTATAGCATATAATTCTAGAATGCTCACTTAATGCTCACTTTTAGAATGCTCATCATTAAATAATTTTCCAGTGCTAGAATAATTAGGGAAAGTTATTCAAAAACTGATTTCTGAAAGCAGTGTAGTGTATGTTTTGTATATGCAAGATTTTACTTATTAAAAGTCTTGTGTATATCCTCTGTGAGAACTTAATTCAATTTTGGAAAATTTAATCGTTCTTAAATAATTAAAAGCCTACTTATTGGAAGGAAATATTGTAATCAAAGTTTTGTTTATAAATTTTAAGAGTTGTTTTGATATTTTAAAAGTTTTGATTAGAAATTGAAATATGAATCATTGATTAAAATATTAATATATATGCTTACGCCTATAAGAAATAGTGATATATTTTTATAAACTTCTAATGAGCATGATTCAAAATGTGTGTTTTTTTCCCTTTATTTAGGTCCCAGCCCTATGTATGCAAAGAAGAAATCACTTACTGATATATGAAATTTTCCTGCCCAAATGTGAGCACCTGAAATTTTAAATAATGTATCAATTTAAATAATGTGTAATATATATTATACAATCATTTGAAATTTATTTCAAATTGCTGAATTCTGTATGAAGTTTTTAAATTAAAAAGTAAACAATTATTTTATTATAGCATATAATTCTAGAATGCTCACTTAATGCTCACTTTTAGAATGCTCATCATTAAATAAATTTCCAGTGCTAGAATAATTAGAGAAAGTTATTCAAAAACTGATTTCTGAAAGCAGTGTAGTGTATGTTTTGTATATGCAAGATTTTACTTATTAAAAGTCTTGTGTATATCCTCTGTGAGAACTTAATTCAATTTTTAGAAAATTTAATCATTCTTAAATAATTAAAAGCCTACTTATTGGAAGGAAATATTGTAATCAAAGTTTTGTTTATAAATTTTAAGAGTTGTTTTGATATTTTAAAAGTTTTGATTAGAAATTGAAATATGAATCATTGATTAAAATATTAATATATATGCTTACGCCTATAAGAAATAGTGATATATTTTTATAAACTTCTAATGAGCATGATTCAAAATGTGTGTTTTTTTCCCTTTATTTAGGTCCCAGCCCTATGTATGCAAAGAAGAAATCATTTACTGATATATGAAATTTTCCTGCCCAAATGTGAGCACCTGAAATTTTAAATAATGTATCAATTTAAATAATGTGTAATATATATTATACAGTCATTTGAAATTTATTTCATATTGCTGAATTCTGTATGAAGTTTTTAAATTAAAAAGTAAACAATTATTTTATTATAGCATATATTTCTAGAATGCTCACTTAATGCTCACTTTTAGAATGCTCATCATTAAATAATTTTCCAGTGCTAGAATAATTAGAGAAAGTTATTGAAAAACTGATTTCTGAAAGCAGTGTAGTGTATGTTTTGTATATGCAAGATTTTACTTATTAAAAGTCTTGTGTATATCCTCTGTGAGAACTTAATTCAATTTTTAGAAAATTTAATCATTCTTAAATAATTAAAAGCCTACTTATTGGAAGGAAATATTGTAATCAAAGTTTTGTTTATAAATTTTAAGAGTTGTTTTGATATTTTAAAAGTTTTGATTAGAAATTGAAATATGAATCATTGATTAAAATATTAATATATATGCTTACGCCTATAAGAAGTAGTGATATATTTTTATAAACTTCTAATGAGCATGATTCAAAATGTGTGTTTTTTTCCCTTTATTTAGGTCCCAGCCCTATGTATGCAAAGAAGAAATCATTTACTGATATATGAAATTTTGCTGCCCAAATGTGAGCACCTGAAATTTTAAATAATGTATCAATTTAAATAATGTGTGATATATATTATACAGTCATTTGAAATTTATTTCAAATTGCTGAATTCTGTATGAAGTTTTTAAATTAAAATGTAAACAATTATTTTATTATAGCATATAATTCTAGAATGCTCACTTAATGCTCACTTTTAGAATGCTCATCATTAAATAATTTTCCAGTGCTAGAATAATTAGGGAAAGTTATTCAAAAACTGATTTCTGAAAGCAGTGTAGTGTATGTTTTGTATATGCAAGATTTTACTTATTAAAAGTCTTGTGTATATCCTCTGTGAGAACTTAATTCAATTTTTAGAAAATTTAATCATTCTTAAATAATTAAAAGCCTACTTATTGGAAGGAAATATTGTAATCAAAGTTTTGTTTATAAATTTTAAGAGTTGTTTTGATATTTTAAAAGTTTTGATTAGAAATTGAAATATGAATCATTGATTAAAATATTAATATATATGCTTACGCCTATAAGAAATAGTGATATATTTTTATAAACTTCTAATGAGCATGATTCAAAATGTGTGTTTTTTTCCCTTTATTTAGGTCCCAGCCCTATGTATGCAAAGAAGAAATCACTTACTGATATATGAAATTTTCCTGCCCAAATGTGAGCACCTGAAATTTTAAATAATGTATCAATTTAAATAATGTGTAATATATATTATACAATCATTTGAAATTTATTTCAAATTGCTGAATTCTGTATGAAGTTTTTAAATTAAAAAGTAAACAATTATTTTATTATAGCATATAATTCTAGAATGCTCACTTAATGCTCACTTTTAGAATGCTCATCATTAAATAAATTTCCAGTGCTAGAATAATTAGAGAAAGTTATTCAAAAACTGATTTCTGAAAGCAGTGTAGTGTATGTTTTGTATATGCAAGATTTTACTTATTAAAAGTCTTGTGTATATCCTCTGTGAGAACTTAATTCAATTTTTAGAAAATTTAATCATTCTTAAATAATTAAAAGCCTACTTATTGGAAGGAAATATTGTAATCAAAGTTTTGTTTATAAATTTTAAGAGTTGTTTTGATATTTTAAAAGTTTTGATTAGAAATTGAAATATGAATCATTGATTAAAATATTAATATATATGCTTACGCCTATAAGAAATAGTGATATATTTTTATAAACTTCTAATGAGCATGATTCAAAATGTGTGTTTTTTTCCCTTTATTTAGGTCCCAGCCCTATGTATGCAAAGAAGAAATCATTTACTGATATATGAAATTTTCCTGCCCAAATGTGAGCACCTGAAATTTTAAATAATGTATCAATTTAAATAATGTGTAATATATATTATACAGTCATTTGAAATTTATTTCATATTGCTGAATTCTGTATGAAGTTTTTAAATTAAAAAGTAAACAATTATTTTATTATAGCATATATTTCTAGAATGCTCACTTAATGCTCACTTTTAGAATGCTCATCATTAAATAATTTTCCAGTGCTAGAATAATTAGAGAAAGTTATTGAAAAACTGATTTCTGAAAGCAGTGTAGTGTATGTTTTGTATATGCAAGATTTTACTTATTAAAAGTCTTGTGTATATCCTCTGTGAGAACTTAATTCAATTTTTAGAAAATTTAATCATTCTTAAATAATTAAAAGCCTACTTATTGGAAGGAAATATTGTAATCAAAGTTTTGTTTATAAATTTTAAGAGTTGTTTTGATATTTTAAAAGTTTTGATTAGAAATTGAAATATGAATCATTGATTAAAATATTAATATATATGCTTACGCCTATAAGAAGTACTGATATATTTTTATAAACTTCTAATGAGCATGATTCAAAATGTGTGTTTTTTTACCTTTATTTAGGTCCCAGCCCTATGTATGCAAAGAAGAAATCATTTACTGATATATGAAATTTTGCTGCCCAAATGTGAGCGCCTGAAATTTTAAATAATGTATCAATTTAAATAATGTGTAATATATATTATACAGTCATTTGAAATTTATTTCATATTGCTGAATTCTGTATGAAGTTTTTAAATTAAAAAGTAAACAATTATTTTATTATAGCATATATTTCTAGAATGCTCACTTAATGCTCACTTTTAGAATGCTCATCATTAAATAATTTTCCAGTGCTAGAATAATTAGAGAAAGTTATTGAAAAACTGATTTCTGAAAGCAGTGTAGTGTATGTTTTGTATATGCAAGATTTTACTTATTAAAAGTCTTGTGTATATCCTCTGTGAGAACTTAATTCAATTTTTAGAAAATTTAATCATTCTTAAATAATTAAAAGCCTACTTATTGGAAGGAAATATTGTAATCAAAGTTTTGTTTATAAATTTTAAGAGTTGTTTTGATATTTTAAAAGTTTTGATTAGAAATTGAAATATGAATCATTGATTAAAATATTAATATATATGCTTACGCCTATAAGAAGTAGTGATATATTTTTATAAACTTCTAATGAGCATGATTCAAAATGTGTGTTTTTTTCCCTTTATTTAGGTCCCAGCCCTATGTATGCAAAGAAGAAATCATTTACTGATATATGAAATTTTGCTGCCCAAATGTGAGCACCTGAAATTTTAAATAATGTATCAATTTAAATAATGTGTGATATATATTATACAGTCATTTGAAATTTATTTCAAATTGCTGAATTCTGTATGAAGTTTTTAAATTAAAATGTAAACAATTATTTTATTATAGCATATAATTCTAGAATGCTCACTTAATGCTCACTTTTAGAATGCTCATCATTAAATAATTTTCCAGTGCTAGAATAATTAGGGAAAGTTATTCAAAAACTGATTTCTGAAAGCAGTGTAGTGTATGTTTTGTATATGCAAGATTTTACTTATTAAAAGTCTTGTGTATATCCTCTGTGAGAACTTAATTCAATTTTTAGAAAATTTAATCATTCTTAAATAATTAAAAGCCTACTTATTGGAAGGAAATATTGTAATCAAAGTTTTGTTTATAAATTTTAAGAGTTGTTTTGATATTTTAAAAGTTTTGATTAGAAATTGAAATATGAATCATTGATTAAAATATTAATATATATGCTTACGCCTATAAGAAATAGTGATATATTTTTATAAACTTCTAATGAGCATGATTCAAAATGTGTGTTTTTTTCCCTTTATTTAGGTCCCAGCCCTATGTATGCAAAGAAGAAATCACTTACTGATATATGAAATTTTCCTGCCCAAATGTGAGCACCTGAAATTTTAAATAATGTATCAATTTAAATAATGTGTAATATATATTATACAATCATTTGAAATTTATTTCAAATTGCTGAATTCTGTATGAAGTTTTTAAATTAAAAAGTAAACAATTATTTTATTATAGCATATAATTCTAGAATGCTCACTTAATGCTCACTTTTAGAATGCTCATCATTAAATAAATTTCCAGTGCTAGAATAATTAGAGAAAGTTATTCAAAAACTGATTTCTGAAAGCAGTGTAGTGTATGTTTTGTATATGCAAGATTTTACTTATTAAAAGTCTTGTGTATATCCTCTGTGAGAACTTAATTCAATTTTTAGAAAATTTAATCATTCTTAAATAATTAAAAGCCTACTTATTGGAAGGAAATATTGTAATCAAAGTTTTGTTTATAAATTTTAAGAGTTGTTTTGATATTTTAAAAGTTTTGATTAGAAATTGAAATATGAATCATTGATTAAAATATTAATATATATGCTTACGCCTATAAGAAATAGTGATATATTTTTATAAACTTCTAATGAGCATGATTCAAAATGTGTGTTTTTTTCCCTTTATTTAGGTCCCAGCCCTATGTATGCAAAGAAGAAATCATTTACTGATATATGAAATTTTCCTGCCCAAATGTGAGCACCTGAAATTTTAAATAATGTATCAATTTAAATAATGTGTAATATATATTATACAGTCATTTGAAATTTATTTCATATTGCTGAATTCTGTATGAAGTTTTTAAATTAAAAAGTAAACAATTATTTTATTATAGCATATATTTCTAGAATGCTCACTTAATGCTCACTTTTAGAATGCTCATCATTAAATAATTTTCCAGTGCTAGAATAATTAGAGAAAGTTATTGAAAAACTGATTTCTGAAAGCAGTGTAGTGTATGTTTTGTATATGCAAGATTTTACTTATTAAAAGTCTTGTGTATATCCTCTGTGAGAACTTAATTCAATTTTTAGAAAATTTAATCATTCTTAAATAATTAAAAGCCTACTTATTGGAAGGAAATATTGTAATCAAAGTTTTGTTTATAAATTTTAAGAGTTGTTTTGATATTTTAAAAGTTTTGATTAGAAATTGAAATATGAATCATTGATTAAAATATTAATATATATGCTTACGCCTATAAGAAGTACTGATATATTTTTATAAACTTCTAATGAGCATGATTCAAAATGTGTGTTTTTTTACCTTTATTTAGGTCCCAGCCCTATGTATGCAAAGAAGAAATCATTTACTGATATATGAAATTTTGCTGCCCAAATGTGAGCGCCTGAAATTTTAAATAATGTATCAATTTAAATAATGTGTAATATATATTATACAGTCATTTGAATTTATTTCATATTGCTGAATTCTGTATGAAGTTTTTAAATTAAAAAGTAAACAATTATTTTATTATAGCATATATTTCTAGAATGCTCACTTAATGCTCACTTTTAGAATGCTCATCATTAAATAATTTTCCAGTGCTAGAATAATTAGAGAAAGTTATTGAAAAACTGATTTCTGAAAGCAGTGTAGTGTATGTTTTGTATATGCAAGATTTTACTTATTAAAAGTCTTGTGTATATCCTCTGTGAGAACTTAATTCAATTTTTAGAAAATTTAATCATTCTTAAATAATTAAAAGCCTACTTATTGGAAGGAAATATTGTAATCAAAGTTTTGTTTATAAATTTTAAGAGTTGTTTTGATATTTTAAAAGTTTTGATTAGAAATTGAAATATGAATCATTGATTAAAATATTAATATATATGCTTACGCCTATAAGAAGTAGTGATATATTTTTATAAACTTCTAATGAGCATGATTCAAAATGTGTGTTTTTTTCCCTTTATTTAGGTCCCAGCCCTATGTATGCAAAGAAGAAATCATTTACTGATATATGAAATTTTGCTGCCCAAATGTGAGCACCTGAAATTTTAAATAATGTATCAATTTAAATAATGTGTGATATATATTATACAGTCATTTGAAATTTATTTCAAATTGCTGAATTCTGTATGAAGTTTTTAAATTAAAAAGTAAACAATTATTTTATTATAGCATATAATTCTAGAATGCTCACTTAATGCTCACTTTTAGAATGCTCATCATTAAGTAAATTTCCAGTGCTAGAATAATTAGAGAAAGTTATTCAAAAACTGATTTCTGAAAGCAGTGTAGTGTATGTTTTGTATATGCAAGATTTTACTTATTAAAAGTCTTGTGTATATCCTCTGTGAGAACTTAATTCAATTTTTAGAAAATTTAATCATTCTTAAATAATTAAAAGCCTACTTATTGGAAGGAAATATTGTAATCAAAGTTTTGTTTATAAATTTTAAGAGTTGTTTTGATATTTTAAAAGTTTTGATTAGAAATTGAAATATGAATCATTGATTAAAATATTAATATATATGCTTACGCCTATAAGAAATAGTGATATATTTTTATAAACTTCTAATGAGCATGATTCAAAATGTGTGTTTTTTTCCCTTTATTTAGGTCCCAGCCCTATGTATGCAAAGAAGAAATCATTTACTGATATATGAAATTTTCCTGCCCAAATGTGAGCACCTGAAATTTTAAATAATGTATCAATTTAAATAATGTGTAATATATATTATACAGTCATTTGAAATTTATTTCATATTGCTGAATTCTGTATGAAGTTTTTAAATTAAAAAGTAAACAATTATTTTATTATAGCATATATTTCTAGAATGCTCACTTAATGCTCACTTTTAGAATGCTCATCATTAAATAATTTTCCAGTGCTAGAATAATTAGAGAAAGTTATTGAAAAACTGATTTCTGAAAGCAGTGTAGTGTATGTTTTGTATATGCAAGATTTTACTTATTAAAAGTCTTGTGTATATCCTCTGTGAGAACTTAATTCAATTTTTAGAAAATTTAATCATTCTTAAATAATTAAAAGCCTACTTATTGGAAGGAAATATTGTAATCAAAGTTTTGTTTATAAATTTTAAGAGTTGTTTTGATATTTTAAAAGTTTTGATTAGAAATTGAAATATGAATCATTGATTAAAATATTAATATATATGCTTACGCCTATAAGAAGTAGTGATATATTTTTATAAACTTCTAATGAGCATGATTCAAAATGTGTGTTTTTTTACCTTTATTTAGGTCCCAGCCCTATGTATGCAAAGAAGAAATCATTTACTGATATATGAAATTTTGCTGCCCAAATGTGAGCGCCTGAAATTTTAAATAATGTATCAATTTAAATAATGTGTAATATATATTATACAGTCATTTGAAATTTATTTCCTATTGCTGAATTCTGTATGAAGTTTTTAAATTAAAAAGTAAACAATTATTTTATTATAGCATATATTTCTAGAATGCTCACTTAATGCTCACTTTTAGAATGCTCATCATTAAATAATTTTCCAGTGCTAGAATAATTAGAGAAAGTTATTGAAAAACTGATTTCTGAAAGCAGTGTAGTGTATGTTTTGTATATGCAAGATTTTACTTATTAAAAGTCTTGTGTATATCCTCTGTGAGAACTTAATTCAATTTTTAGAAAATTTAATCATTCTTAAATAATTAAAAGCCTACTTATTGGAAGGAAATATTGTAATCAAAGTTTTGTTTATAAATTTTAAGAGTTGTTTTGATATTTTAAAAGTTTTGATTAGAAATTGAAATATGAATCATTGATTAAAATATTAATATATATGCTTACGCCTATAAGAAGTAGTGATATATTTTTATAAACTTCTAATGAGCATGATTCAAAATGTGTGTTTTTTTCCCTTTATTTAGGTCCCAGCCCTATGTATGCAAAGAAGAAATCATTTACTGATATATGAAATTTTGCTGCCCAAATGTGAGCACCTGAAATTTTAAATAATGTATCAATTTAAATAATGTGTGATATATATTATACAGTCATTTGAAATTTATTTCAAATTGCTGAATTCTGTATGAAGTTTTTAAATTAAAAAGTAAACAATTATTTTATTATAGCATATAATTCTAGAATGCTCACTTAATGCTCACTTTTAGAATGCTCATCATTAAGTAAATTTCCAGTGCTAGAATAATTAGAGAAAGTTATTCAAAAACTGATTTCTGAAAGCAGTGTAGTGTATGTTTTGTATATGCAAGATTTTACTTATTAAAAGTCTTGTGTATATCCTCTGTGAGAACTTAATTCAATTTTTAGAAAATTTAATCATTCTTAAATAATTAAAAGCCTACTTATTGGAAGGAAATATTGTAATCAAAGTTTTGTTTATAAATTTTAAGAGTTGTTTTGATATTTTAAAAGTTTTGATTAGAAATTGAAATATGAATCATTGATTAAAATATTAATATATATGCTTACGCCTATAAGAAATAGTGATATATTTTTATAAACTTCTAATGAGCATGATTCAAAATGTGTGTTTTTTTCCCTTTATTTAGGTCCCAGCCCTATGTATGCAAAGAAGAAATCATTTACTGATATATGAAATTTTCCTGCCCAAATGTGAGCACCTGAAATTTTAAATAATGTATCAATTTAAATAATGTGTAATATATATTATACAGTCATTTGAAATTTATTTCATATTGCTGAATTCTGTATGAAGTTTTTAAATTAAAAAGTAAACAATTATTTTATTATAGCATATATTTCTAGAATGCTCACTTAATGCTCACTTTTAGAATGCTCATCATTAAATAATTTTCCAGTGCTAGAATAATTAGAGAAAGTTATTGAAAAACTGATTTCTGAAAGCAGTGTAGTGTATGTTTTGTATATGCAAGATTTTACTTATTAAAAGTCTTGTGTATATCCTCTGTGAGAACTTAATTCAATTTTTAGAAAATTTAATCATTCTTAAATAATTAAAAGCCTACTTATTGGAAGGAAATATTGTAATCAAAGTTTTGTTTATAAATTTTAAGAGTTGTTTTGATATTTTAAAAGTTTTGATTAGAAATTGAAATATGAATCATTGATTAAAATATTAATATATATGCTTACGCCTATAAGAAGTAGTGATATATTTTTATAAACTTCTAATGAGCATGATTCAAAATGTGTGTTTTTTTACCTTTATTTAGGTCCCAGCCCTATGTATGCAAAGAAGAAATCATTTACTGATATATGAAATTTTGCTGCCCAAATGTGAGCGCCTGAAATTTTAAATAATGTATCAATTTAAATAATGTGTAATATATATTATACAGTCATTTGAAATTTATTTCCTATTGCTGAATTCTGTATGAAGTTTTTAAATTAAAAAGTAAACAATTATTTTATTATAGCATATATTTCTAGAATGCTCACTTAATGCTCACTTTTAGAATGCTCATCATTAAATAATTTTCCAGTGCTAGAATAATTAGAGAAAGTTATTGAAAAACTGATTTCTGAAAGCAGTGTAGTGTATGTTTTGTATATGCAAGATTTTACTTATTAAAAGTCTTGTGTATATCCTCTGTGAGAACTTAATTCAATTTTTAGAAAATTTAATCATTCTTAAATAATTAAAAGCCTACTTATTGGAAGGAAATATTGTAATCAAAGTTTTGTTTATAAATTTTAAGAGTTGTTTTGATATTTTAAAAGTTTTGATTAGAAATTGAAATATGAATCATTGATTAAAATATTAATATATATGCTTACGCCTATAAGAAGTAGTGATATATTTTTATAAACTTCTAATGAGCATGATTCAAAATGTGTGTTTTTTTCCCTTTATTTAGGTCCCAGCCCTATGTATGCAAAGAAGAAATCATTTACTGATATATGAAATTTTGCTGCCCAAATGTGAGCACCTGAAATTTTAAATAATGTATCAATTTAAATAATGTGTGATATATATTATACAGTCATTTGAAATTTATTTCAAATTGCTGAATTCTGTATGAAGTTTTTAAATTAAAATGTAAACAATTATTTTATTATAGCATATATTTCTAGAATGCTCACTTAATGCTCACTTTTAGAATGCTCATCATTAAATAATTTTCCAGTGCTAGAATAATTAGAGAAAGTTATTGAAAAACTGATTTCTGAAAGCAGTGTAGTGTATGTTTTGTATATGCAAGATTTTACTTATTAAAAGTCTTGTGTATATCCTCTGTGAGAACTTAATTCAATTTTTAGAAAATTTAATCATTCTTAAATAATTAAAAGCCTACTTATTGGAAGGAAATATTGTAATCAAAGTTTTGTTTATAAATTTTAAGAGTTGTTTTGATATTTTAAAAGTTTTGATTAGAAATTGAAATATGAATCATTGATTAAAATATTAATATATATGCTTACGCCTATAAGAAGTAGTGATATATTTTTATAAACTTCTAATGAGCATGATTCAAAATGTGTGTTTTTTTCCCTTTATTTAGGTCCCAGCCCTATGTATGCAAAGAAGAAATCATTTACTGATATATGAAATTTTGCTGCCCAAATGTGAGCACCTGAAATTTTAAATAATGTATCAATTTAAATAATGTGTGATATATATTATACAGTCATTTGAAATTTATTTCAAATTGCTGAATTCTGTATGAAGTTTTTAAATTAAAATGTAAACAATTATTTTATTATAGCATATAATTCTAGAATGCTCACTTAATGCTCACTTTTAGAATGCTCATCATTAAATAATTTTCCAGTGCTAGAATAATTAGGGAAAGTTATTCAAAAACTGATTTCTGAAAGCAGTGTAGTGTATGTTTTGTATATGCAAGATTTTACTTATTAAAAGTCTTGTGTATATCCTCTGTGAGAACTTAATTCAATTTTTAGAAAATTTAATCATTCTTAAATAATTAAAAGCCTACTTATTGGAAGGAAATATTGTAATAAAAGTTTTGTTTATAAATTTTAAGAGTTGTTTTGATATTTTAAAAGTTTTGATTAGAAATTGAAATATGAATCATTGATTAAAATATTAATATATATGCTTACGCCTATAAGAAATAGTGATATATTTTTATAAACTTCTAATGAGCATGATTCAAAATGTGTGTTTTTTTACCTTTTAGGTCCCAGCCCTATGTATGCAAGGAAGAAATCATTTACTGATATATGAAATTTTGCTGCCCAAATGTGAGCGCCTGAAATTTTAAATAATGTATCAATTTAAATAATGTGTAATATATATTATACAGTCATTTGAAATTTATTTCATATTGCTGAATTCTGTATGAAGTTTTTAAATTAAAAAGTAAACAATTATTTTATTATAGCATATATTTCTAGAATGCTCACTTAATGCTCACTTTTAGAATGCTCATCATTAAATAATTTTCCAGTGCTAGAATAATTAGAGAAAGTTATTGAAAAACTGATTTCTGAAAGCAGTGTAGTGTATGTTTTGTATATGCAAGATTTTACTTATTAAAAGTCTTGTGTATATGCTCTGTGAGAACTTAATTCAATTTTTAGAAAATTTAATCATTCTTAAATAATTAAAAGCCTACTTATTGGAAGGAAATATTGTAATCAAAGTTTTGTTTATAAATTTTAAGAGTTGTTTTGATATTTTAAAAGTTTTGATTAGAAATTGAAATATGAATCATTGATTAAAATATTAATATATATGCTTACGCCTATAAGAAGTAGTGATATATTTTTATAAACTTCTAATGAGCATGATTCAAAATGTGTGTTTTTTTCCCTTTATTTAGGTCCCAGCCCTATGTATGCAAAGAAGAAATCATTTACTGATATATGAAATTTTGCTGCCCAAATGTGAGCACCTGAAATTTTAAATAATGTATCAATTTAAATAATGTGTGATATATATTATACAGTCATTTGAAATTTATTTCAAATTGCTGAATTCTCTATGAAGTTTTTAAATTAAAATGTAAACAATTATTTTATTATAGCATATATTTCTAGAATGCTCACTTAATGCTCACTTTTAGAATGCTCATCATTAAATAATTTTCCAGTGCTAGAATAATTAGAGAAAGTTATTGAAAAACTGATTTCTGAAAGCAGTGTAGTGTATGTTTTGTATATGCAAGATTTTACTTATTAAAAGTCTTGTGTATATCCTCTGTGAGAACTTAATTCAATTTTTAGAAAATTTAATCATTCTTAAATAATTAAAAGCCTACTTATTGGAAGGAAATATTGTAATCAAAGTTTTGTTTATAAATTTTAAGAGTTGTTTTGATATTTTAAAAGTTTTGATTAGAAATTGAAATATGAATCATTGATTAAAATATTAATATATATGCTTACGCCTATAAGAAGTAGTGATATATTTTTATAAACTTCTAATGAGCATGATTCAAAATGTGTGTTTTTTTCCCTTTATTTAGGTCCCAGCCCTATGTATGCAAAGAAGAAATCATTTACTGATATATGAAATTTTGCTGCCCAAATGTGAGCGCCTGAAATTTTAAATAATGTATCAATTTAAATAATGTGTAATATATATTATACAGTCATTTGAAATTTATTTCATATTGCTGAATTCTGTATGAAGTTTTTAAATTAAAAAGTAAACAATTATTTTATTATAGCATATATTTCTAGAATGCTCACTTAATGCTCACTTTTAGAATGCTCATCATTAAATAATTTTCCAGTGCTAGAATAATTAGAGAAAGTTATTGAAAAACTGATTTCTGAAAGCAGTGTAGTGTATGTTTTGTATATGCAAGATTTTACTTATTAAAAGTCTTGTGTATATGCTCTGTGAGAACTTAATTCAATTTTTAGAAAATTTAATCATTCTTAAATAATTAAAAGCCTACTTATTGGAAGGAAATATTGTAATCAAAGTTTTGTTTATAAATTTTAAGAGTTGTTTTGATATTTTAAAAGTTTTGATTAGAAATTGAAATATGAATCATTGATTAAAATATTAATATATATGCTTACGCCTATAAGAAGTAGTGATATATTTTTATAAACTTCTAATGAGCATGATTCAAAATGTGTGTTTTTTTCCCTTTATTTAGGTCCCAGCCCTATGTATGCAAAGAAGAAATCATTTACTGATATATGAAATTTTGCTGCCCAAATGTGAGCACCTGAAATTTTAAATAATGTATCAATTTAAATAATGTGTGATATATATTATACAGTCATTTGAAATTTATTTCAAATTGCTGAATTCTCTATGAAGTTTTTAAATTAAAATGTAAACAATTATTTTATTATAGCATATAATTCTAGAATGCTCACTTAATGCTCACTTTTAGAATGCTCATCATTAAATAATTTTCCAGTGCTAGAATAATTAGGGAAAGTTATTCAAAAACTGATTTCTGAAAGCAGTGTAGTGTATGTTTTGTATATGCAAGATTTTACTTATTAAAAGTCTTGTGTATATCCTCTGTGAGAACTTAATTCAATTTTTAGAAATTTTAATCATTCTTAAATAATTAAAAGCCTACTTATTGGAAGGAAATATTGTAATCAAAGTTTTGTTTATAAATTTTAAGAGTTGTTTTGATATTTTAAAAGTTTTGATTAGAAATTGAAATATGAATCATTGATTAAAATATTAATATATATGCTTACGCCTATAAGAAATAGTGATATATTTTTATAAACTTCTAATGAGCATGATTCAAAATGTGTGTTTTTTTCCCTTTATTTAGGTCCCAGCCCTATGTATGCAAAGAAGAAATCACTTACTGATATATGAAATTTTCCTGCCCAAATGTGAGCACCTGAAATTTTAAATAATGTATCAATTTAAATAATGTGTAATATATATTATACAATCATTTGAAATTTATTTCAAATTGCTGAATTCTGTATGAAGTTTTTAAATTAAAAAGTAAACAATTATTTTATTATAGCATATAATTCTAGAATGCTCACTTAATGCTCACTTTTAGAATGCTCATCATTAAATAAATTTCCAGTGCTAGAATAATTAGAGAAAGTTATTCAAAAACTGATTTCTGAAAGCAGTGTAGTGTATGTTTTGTATATGCAAGATTTTACTTATTAAAAGTCTTGTGTATATCCTCTGTGAGAACTTAATTCAATTTTTAGAAAATTTAATCATTCTTAAATAATTAAAAGCCTACTTATTGGAAGGAAATATTGTAATCAAAGTTTTGTTTATAAATTTTAAGAGTTGTTTTGATATTTTAAAAGTTTTAATTAGAAATTGAAATATGAATCATTGATTAAAATATTAATATATATGCTTACGCCTATAAGAAGTAGTGATATATTTTTATAAACTTCTAATGAGCATGATTCAAAATGTGTGTTTTTTTCCCTTTATTTAGGTCCCAGCCCTATGTATGCAAAGAAGAAATCATTTACTGATATATGAAATTTTGCTGCCCAAATGTGAGCGCCTGAAATTTTAAATAATGTATCAATTTAAATAATGTGTAATATATATTATACAGTCATTTGAAATTTATTTCATATTGCTGAATTCTGTATGAAGTTTTTAAATTAAAAAGTAAACAATTATTTTATTATAGCATATATTTCTAGAATGCTCACTTAATGCTCACTTTTAGAATGCTCATCATTAAATAATTTTCCAGTGCTAGAATAATTAGAGAAAGTTATTGAAAAACTGATTTCTGAAAGCAGTGTAGTGTATGTTTTGTATATGCAAGATTTTACTTATTAAAAGTCTTGTGTATATGCTCTGTGAGAACTTAATTCAATTTTTAGAAAATTTAATCATTCTTAAATAATTAAAAGCCTACTTATTGGAAGGAAATATTGTAATCAAAGTTTTGTTTATAAATTTTAAGAGTTGTTTTGATATTTTAAAAGTTTTGATTAGAAATTGAAATATGAATCATTGATTAAAATATTAATATATATGCTTACGCCTATAAGAAGTAGTGATATATTTTTATAAACTTCTAATGAGCATGATTCAAAATGTGTGTTTTTTTCCCTTTATTTAGGTCCCAGCCCTATGTATGCAAAGAAGAAATCATTTACTGATATATGAAATTTTGCTGCCCAAATGTGAGCACCTGAAATTTTAAATAATGTATCAATTTAAATAATGTGTGATATATATTATACAGTCATTTGAAATTTATTTCAAATTGCTGAATTCTCTATGAAGTTTTTAAATTAAAATGTAAACAATTATTTTATTATAGCATATAATTCTAGAATGCTCACTTAATGCTCACTTTTAGAATGCTCATCATTAAATAATTTTCCAGTGCTAGAATAATTAGGGAAAGTTATTCAAAAACTGATTTCTGAAAGCAGTGTAGTGTATGTTTTGTATATGCAAGATTTTACTTATTAAAAGTCTTGTGTATATCCTCTGTGAGAACTTAATTCAATTTTTAGAAATTTTAATCATTCTTAAATAATTAAAAGCCTACTTATTGGAAGGAAATATTGTAATCAAAGTTTTGTTTATAAATTTTAAGAGTTGTTTTGATATTTTAAAAGTTTTGATTAGAAATTGAAATATGAATCATTGATTAAAATATTAATATATATGCTTACGCCTATAAGAAGTAGTGATATATTTTTATAAACTTCTAATGAGCATGATTCAAAATGTGTGTTTTTTTCCCTTTATTTAGGTCCCAGCCCTATGTATGCAAAGAAGAAATCATTTACTGATATATGAAATTTTGCTGCCCAAATGTGAGCACCTGAAATTTTAAATAATGTATCAATTTAAATAATGTGTGATATATATTATACAGTCATTTGAAATTTATTTCAAATTGCTGAATTCTGTATGAAGTTTTTAAATTAAAATGTAAACAATTATTTTATTATAGCATATAATTCTAGAATGCTCACTTAATGCTCACTTTTAGAATGCTCATCATTAAATAATTTTCCAGTGCTAGAATAATTAGGGAAAGTTATTCAAAAACTGATTTCTGAAAGCAGTGTAGTGTATGTTTTGTATATGCAAGATTTTACTTATTAAAAGTCTTGTGTATATCCTCTGTGAGAACTTAATTCAATTTTTAGAAAATTTAATCATTCTTAAATAATTAAAAGCCTACTTATTGGAAGGAAATATTGTAATAAAAGTTTTGTTTATAAATTTTAAGAGTTGTTTTGATATTTTAAAAGTTTTGATTAGAAATTGAAATATGAATCATTGATTAAAATATTAATATATATGCTTACGCCTATAAGAAATAGTGATATATTTTTATAAACTTCTAATGAGCATGATTCAAAATGTGTGTTTTTTTACCTTTTAGGTCCCAGCCCTATGTATGCAAGGAAGAAATCATTTACTGATATATGAAATTTTGCTGCCCAAATGTGAGCGCCTGAAATTTTAAATAATGTATCAATTTAAATAATGTGTAATATATATTATACAGTCATTTGAAATTTATTTCATATTGCTGAATTCTGTATGAAGTTTTTAAATTAAAAAGTAAACAATTATTTTATTATAGCATATATTTCTAGAATGCTCACTTAATGCTCACTTTTAGAATGCTCATCATTAAATAATTTTCCAGTGCTAGAATAATTAGAGAAAGTTATTGAAAAACTGATTTCTGAAAGCAGTGTAGTGTATGTTTTGTATATGCAAGATTTTACTTATTAAAAGTCTTGTGTATATGCTCTGTGAGAACTTAATTCAATTTTTAGAAAATTTAATCATTCTTAAATAATTAAAAGCCTACTTATTGGAAGGAAATATTGTAATCAAAGTTTTGTTTATAAATTTTAAGAGTTGTTTTGATATTTTAAAAGTTTTGATTAGAAATTGAAATATGAATCATTGATTAAAATATTAATATATATGCTTACGCCTATAAGAAGTAGTGATATATTTTTATAAACTTCTAATGAGCATGATTCAAAATGTGTGTTTTTTTCCCTTTATTTAGGTCCCAGCCCTATGTATGCAAAGAAGAAATCATTTACTGATATATGAAATTTTGCTGCCCAAATGTGAGCACCTGAAATTTTAAATAATGTATCAATTTAAATAATGTGTGATATATATTATACAGTCATTTGAAATTTATTTCAAATTGCTGAATTCTCTATGAAGTTTTTAAATTAAAATGTAAACAATTATTTTATTATAGCATATATTTCTAGAATGCTCACTTAATGCTCACTTTTAGAATGCTCATCATTAAATAATTTTCCAGTGCTAGAATAATTAGAGAAAGTTATTGAAAAACTGATTTCTGAAAGCAGTGTAGTGTATGTTTTGTATATGCAAGATTTTACTTATTAAAAGTCTTGTGTATATCCTCTGTGAGAACTTAATTCAATTTTTAGAAAATTTAATCATTCTTAAATAATTAAAAGCCTACTTATTGGAAGGAAATATTGTAATCAAAGTTTTGTTTATAAATTTTAAGAGTTGTTTTGATATTTTAAAAGTTTTGATTAGAAATTGAAATATGAATCATTGATTAAAATATTAATATATATGCTTACGCCTATAAGAAGTAGTGATATATTTTTATAAACTTCTAATGAGCATGATTCAAAATGTGTGTTTTTTTCCCTTTATTTAGGTCCCAGCCCTATGTATGCAAAGAAGAAATCATTTACTGATATATGAAATTTTGCTGCCCAAATGTGAGCGCCTGAAATTTTAAATAATGTATCAATTTAAATAATGTGTAATATATATTATACAGTCATTTGAAATTTATTTCATATTGCTGAATTCTGTATGAAGTTTTTAAATTAAAAAGTAAACAATTATTTTATTATAGCATATATTTCTAGAATGCTCACTTAATGCTCACTTTTAGAATGCTCATCATTAAATAATTTTCCAGTGCTAGAATAATTAGAGAAAGTTATTGAAAAACTGATTTCTGAAAGCAGTGTAGTGTATGTTTTGTATATGCAAGATTTTACTTATTAAAAGTCTTGTGTATATGCTCTGTGAGAACTTAATTCAATTTTTAGAAAATTTAATCATTCTTAAATAATTAAAAGCCTACTTATTGGAAGGAAATATTGGAATCAAAGTTTTGTTTATAAATTTTAAGAGTTGTTTTGATATTTTAAAAGTTTTGATTAGAAATTGAAATATGAATCATTGATTAAAATATTAATATATATGCTTACGCCTATAAGAAGTAGTGATATATTTTTATAAACTTCTAATGAGCATGATTCAAAATGTGTGTTTTTTTCCCTTTATTTAGGTCCCAGCCCTATGTATGCAAAGAAGAAATCATTTACTGATATATGAAATTTTGCTGCCCAAATGTGAGCACCTGAAATTTTAAATAATGTATCAATTTAAATAATGTGTGATATATATTATACAGTCATTTGAAATTTATTTCAAATTGCTGAATTCTCTATGAAGTTTTTAAATTAAAATGTAAACAATTATTTTATTATAGCATATAATTCTAGAATGCTCACTTAATGCTCACTTTTAGAATGCTCATCATTAAATAATTTTCCAGTGCTAGAATAATTAGGGAAAGTTATTCAAAAACTGATTTCTGAAAGCAGTGTAGTGTATGTTTTGTATATGCAAGATTTTACTTATTAAAAGTCTTGTGTATATCCTCTGTGAGAACTTAATTCAATTTTTAGAAATTTTAATCATTCTTAAATAATTAAAAGCCTACTTATTGGAAGGAAATATTGTAATCAAAGTTTTGTTTATAAATTTTAAGAGTTGTTTTGATATTTTAAAAGTTTTGATTAGAAATTGAAATATGAATCATTGATTAAAATATTAATATATATGCTTACGCCTATAAGAAATAGTGATATATTTTTATAAACTTCTAATGAGCATGATTCAAAATGTGTGTTTTTTTCCCTTTATTTAGGTCCCAGCCCTATGTATGCAAAGAAGAAATCACTTACTGATATATGAAATTTTCCTGCCCAAATGTGAGCACCTGAAATTTTAAATAATGTATCAATTTAAATAATGTGTAATATATATTATACAATCATTTGAAATTTATTTCAAATTGCTGAATTCTGTATGAAGTTTTTAAATTAAAAAGTAAACAATTATTTTATTATAGCATATAATTCTAGAATGCTCACTTAATGCTCACTTTTAGAATGCTCATCATTAAATAAATTTCCAGTGCTAGAATAATTAGAGAAAGTTATTCAAAAACTGATTTCTGAAAGCAGTGTAGTGTATGTTTTGTATATGCAAGATTTTACTTATTAAAAGTCTTGTGTATATCCTCTGTGAGAACTTAATTCAATTTTTAGAAAATTTAATCATTCTTAAATAATTAAAAGCCTACTTATTGGAAGGAAATATTGTAATCAAAGTTTTGTTTATAAATTTTAAGAGTTGTTTTGATATTTTAAAAGTTTTAATTAGAAATTGAAATATGAATCATTGATTAAAATATTAATATATATGCTTACGCCTATAAGAAGTAGTGATATATTTTTATAAACTTCTAATGAGCATGATTCAAAATGTGTGTTTTTTTCCCTTTATTTAGGTCCCAGCCCTATGTATGCAAAGAAGAAATCATTTACTGATATATGAAATTTTGCTGCCCAAATGTGAGCGCCTGAAATTTTAAATAATGTATCAATTTAAATAATGTGTAATATATATTATACAGTCATTTGAAATTTATTTCATATTGCTGAATTCTGTATGAAGTTTTTAAATTAAAAAGTAAACAATTATTTTATTATAGCATATATTTCTAGAATGCTCACTTAATGCTCACTTTTAGAATGCTCATCATTAAATAATTTTCCAGTGCTAGAATAATTAGAGAAAGTTATTGAAAAACTGATTTCTGAAAGCAGTGTAGTGTATGTTTTGTATATGCAAGATTTTACTTATTAAAAGTCTTGTGTATATGCTCTGTGAGAACTTAATTCAATTTTTAGAAAATTTAATCATTCTTAAATAATTAAAAGCCTACTTATTGGAAGGAAATATTGTAATCAAAGTTTTGTTTATAAATTTTAAGAGTTGTTTTGATATTTTAAAAGTTTTGATTAGAAATTGAAATATGAATCATTGATTAAAATATTAATATATATGCTTACGCCTATAAGAAGTAGTGATATATTTTTATAAACTTCTAATGAGCATGATTCAAAATGTGTGTTTTTTTCCCTTTATTTAGGTCCCAGCCCTATGTATGCAAAGAAGAAATCATTTACTGATATATGAAATTTTGCTGCCCAAATGTGAGCACCTGAAATTTTAAATAATGTATCAATTTAAATAATGTGTGATATATATTATACAGTCATTTGAAATTTATTTCAAATTGCTGAATTCTCTATGAAGTTTTTAAATTAAAATGTAAACAATTATTTTATTATAGCATATAATTCTAGAATGCTCACTTAATGCTCACTTTTAGAATGCTCATCATTAAATAATTTTCCAGTGCTAGAATAATTAGGGAAAGTTATTCAAAAACTGATTTCTGAAAGCAGTGTAGTGTATGTTTTGTATATGCAAGATTTTACTTATTAAAAGTCTTGTGTATATCCTCTGTGAGAACTTAATTCAATTTTTAGAAATTTTAATCATTCTTAAATAATTAAAAGCCTACTTATTGGAAGGAAATATTGTAATCAAAGTTTTGTTTATAAATTTTAAGAGTTGTTTTGATATTTTAAAAGTTTTGATTAGAAATTGAAATATGAATCATTGATTAAAATATTAATATATATGCTTACGCCTATAAGAAATAGTGATATATTTTTATAAACTTCTAATGAGCATGATTCAAAATGTGTGTTTTTTTCCCTTTATTTAGGTCCCAGCCCTATGTATGCAAAGAAGAAATCACTTACTGATATATGAAATTTTCCTGCCCAAATGTGAGCACCTGAAATTTTAAATAATGTATCAATTTAAATAATGTGTAATATATATTATACAATCATTTGAAATTTATTTCAAATTGCTGAATTCTGTATGAAGTTTTTAAATTAAAAAGTAAACAATTATTTTATTATAGCATATAATTCTAGAATGCTCACTTAATGCTCACTTTTAGAATGCTCATCATTAAATAAATTTCCAGTGCTAGAATAATTAGAGAAAGTTATTCAAAAACTGATTTCTGAAAGCAGTGTAGTGTATGTTTTGTATATGCAAGATTTTACTTATTAAAAGTCTTGTGTATATCCTCTGTGAGAACTTAATTCAATTTTTAGAAAATTTAATCATTCTTAAATAATTAAAAGCCTACTTATTGGAAGGAAATATTGTAATCAAAGTTTTGTTTATAAATTTTAAGAGTTGTTTTGATATTTTAAAAGTTTTAATTAGAAATTGAAATATGAATCATTGATTAAAATATTAATATATATGCTTACGCCTATAAGAAGTAGTGATATATTTTTATAAACTTCTAATGAGCATGATTCAAAATGTGTGTTTTTTTCCCTTTATTTAGGTCCCAGCCCTATGTATGCAAAGAAGAAATCATTTACTGATATATGAAATTTTGCTGCCCAAATGTGAGCGCCTGAAATTTTAAATAATGTATCAATTTAAATAATGTGTAATATATATTATACAGTCATTTGAAATTTATTTCATATTGCTGAATTCTGTATGAAGTTTTTAAATTAAAAAGTAAACAATTATTTTATTATAGCATATATTTCTAGAATGCTCACTTAATGCTCACTTTTAGAATGCTCATCATTAAATAATTTTCCAGTGCTAGAATAATTAGAGAAAGTTATTGAAAAACTGATTTCTGAAAGCAGTGTAGTGTATGTTTTGTATATGCAAGATTTTACTTATTAAAAGTCTTGTGTATATGCTCTGTGAGAACTTAATTCAATTTTTAGAAAATTTAATCATTCTTAAATAATTAAAAGCCTACTTATTGGAAGGAAATATTGTAATCAAAGTTTTGTTTATAAATTTTAAGAGTTGTTTTGATATTTTAAAAGTTTTGATTAGAAATTGAAATATGAATCATTGATTAAAATATTAATATATATGCTTACGCCTATAAGAAGTAGTGATATATTTTTATAAACTTCTAATGAGCATGATTCAAAATGTGTGTTTTTTTCCCTTTATTTAGGTCCCAGCCCTATGTATGCAAAGAAGAAATCATTTACTGATATATGAAATTTTGCTGCCCAAATGTGAGCACCTGAAATTTTAAATAATGTATCAATTTAAATAATGTGTGATATATATTATACAGTCATTTGAAATTTATTTCAAATTGCTGAATTCTCTATGAAGTTTTTAAATTAAAATGTAAACAATTATTTTATTATAGCATATAATTCTAGAATGCTCACTTAATGCTCACTTTTAGAATGCTCATCATTAAATAATTTTCCAGTGCTAGAATAATTAGGGAAAGTTATTCAAAAACTGATTTCTGAAAGCAGTGTAGTGTATGTTTTGTATATGCAAGATTTTACTTATTAAAAGTCTTGTGTATATCCTCTGTGAGAACTTAATTCAATTTTTAGAAATTTTAATCATTCTTAAATAATTAAAAGCCTACTTATTGGAAGGAAATATTGTAATCAAAGTTTTGTTTATAAATTTTAAGAGTTGTTTTGATATTTTAAAAGTTTTGATTAGAAATTGAAATATGAATCATTGATTAAAATATTAATATATATGCTTACGCCTATAAGAAATAGTGATATATTTTTATAAACTTCTAATGAGCATGATTCAAAATGTGTGTTTTTTTCCCTTTATTTAGGTCCCAGCCCTATGTATGCAAAGAAGAAATCACTTACTGATATATGAAATTTTCCTGCCCAAATGTGAGCACCTGAAATTTTAAATAATGTATCAATTTAAATAATGTGTAATATATATTATACAATCATTTGAAATTTATTTCAAATTGCTGAATTCTGTATGAAGTTTTTAAATTAAAAAGTAAACAATTATTTTATTATAGCATATAATTCTAGAATGCTCACTTAATGCTCACTTTTAGAATGCTCATCATTAAATAAATTTCCAGTGCTAGAATAATTAGAGAAAGTTATTCAAAAACTGATTTCTGAAAGCAGTGTAGTGTATGTTTTGTATATGCAAGATTTTACTTATTAAAAGTCTTGTGTATATCCTCTGTGAGAACTTAATTCAATTTTTAGAAAATTTAATCATTCTTAAATAATTAAAAGCCTACTTATTGGAAGGAAATATTGTAATCAAAGTTTTGTTTATAAATTTTAAGAGTTGTTTTGATATTTTAAAAGTTTTAATTAGAAATTGAAATATGAATCATTGATTAAAATATTAATATATATGCTTACGCCTATAAGAAGTAGTGATATATTTTTATAAACTTCTAATGAGCATGATTCAAAATGTGTGTTTTTTTCCCTTTATTTAGGTCCCAGCCCTATGTATGCAAAGAAGAAATCATTTACTGATATATGAAATTTTGCTGCCCAAATGTGAGCGCCTGAAATTTTAAATAATGTATCAATTTAAATAATGTGTAATATATATTATACAGTCATTTGAAATTTATTTCATATTGCTGAATTCTGTATGAAGTTTTTAAATTAAAAAGTAAACAATTATTTTATTATAGCATATATTTCTAGAATGCTCACTTAATGCTCACTTTTAGAATGCTCATCATTAAATAATTTTCCAGTGCTAGAATAATTAGAGAAAGTTATTGAAAAACTGATTTCTGAAAGCAGTGTAGTGTATGTTTTGTATATGCAAGATTTTACTTATTAAAAGTCTTGTGTATATCCTCTGTGAGAACTTAATTCAATTTTTAGAAAATTTAATCATTCTTAAATAATTAAAAGCCTACTTATTGGAAGGAAATATTGTAATCAAGGTTTTGTTTATAAATTTTAAGAGTTGTTTTGATATTTTAAAAGTTTTGATTAGAAATTGAAATATGAATCATTGATTAAAATATTAATATATATGCTTACGCCTATAAGAAGTAGTGATATATTTTTATAAACTTCTAATGAGCATGATTCAAAATGTGTGTTTTTTTCCCTTTATTTAGGTCCCAGCCCTATGTATGCAAAGAAGAAATCATTTACTGATATATGAAATTTTGCTGCCCAAATGTGAGCACCTGAAATTTTAAATAATGTATCAATTTAAATAATGTGTGATATATATTATACAGTCATTTGAAATTTATTTCAAATTGCTGAATTCTCTATGAAGTTTTTAAATTAAAATGTAAACAATTATTTTATTATAGCATATAATTCTAGAATGCTCACTTAATGCTCACTTTTAGAATGCTCATCATTAAATAATTTTCCAGTGCTAGAATAATTAGGGAAAGTTATTCAAAAACTGATTTCTGAAAGCAGTGTAGTGTATGTTTTGTATATGCAAGATTTTACTTATTAAAAGTCTTGTGTATATCCTCTGTGAGAACTTAATTCAATTTTTAGAAATTTTAATCATTCTTAAATAATTAAAAGCCTACTTATTGGAAGGAAATATTGTAATCAAAGTTTTGTTTATAAATTTTAAGAGTTGTTTTGATATTTTAAAAGTTTTGATTAGAAATTGAAATATGAATCATTGATTAAAATATTAATATATATGCTTACGCCTATAAGAAATAGTGATATATTTTTATAAACTTCTAATGAGCATGATTCAAAATGTGTGTTTTTTTCCCTTTATTTAGGTCCCAGCCCTATGTATGCAAAGAAGAAATCACTTACTGATATATGAAATTTTCCTGCCCAAATGTGAGCACCTGAAATTTTAAATAATGTATCAATTTAAATAATGTGTAATATATATTATACAATCATTTGAAATTTATTTCAAATTGCTGAATTCTGTATGAAGTTTTTAAATTAAAAAGTAAACAATTATTTTATTATAGCATATAATTCTAGAATGCTCACTTAATGCTCACTTTTAGAATGCTCATCATTAAATAAATTTCCAGTGCTAGAATAATTAGAGAAAGTTATTCAAAAACTGATTTCTGAAAGCAGTGTAGTGTATGTTTTGTATATGCAAGATTTTACTTATTAAAAGTCTTGTGTATATCCTCTGTGAGAACTTAATTCAATTTTTAGAAAATTTAATCATTCTTAAATAATTAAAAGCCTACTTATTGGAAGGAAATATTGTAATCAAAGTTTTGTTTATAAATTTTAAGAGTTGTTTTGATATTTTAAAAGTTTTGATTAGAAATTGAAATATGAATCATTGATTAAAATATTAATATATATGCTTACGCCTATAAGAAGTAGTGATATATTTTTATAAACTTCTAATGAGCATGATTCAAAATGTGTGTTTTTTTCCCTTTATTTAGGTCCCAGCCCTATGTATGCAAAGAAGAAATCATTTACTGATATATGAAATTTTGCTGCCCAAATGTGAGCGCCTGAAATTTTAAATAATGTATCAATTTAAATAATGTGTAATATATATTATACAGTCATTTGAAATTTATTTCATATTGCTGAATTCTGTATGAAGTTTTTAAATTAAAAAGTAAACAATTATTTTATTATAGCATATATTTCTAGAATGCTCACTTAATGCTCACTTTTAGAATGCTCATCATTAAATAATTTTCCAGTGCTAGAATAATTAGAGAAAGTTATTGAAAAACTGATTTCTGAAAGCAGTGTAGTGTATGTTTTGTATATGCAAGATTTTACTTATTAAAAGTCTTGTGTATATCCTCTGTGAGAACTTAATTCAATTTTTAGAAAATTTAATCATTCTTAAATAATTAAAAGCGTACTTATTGGAAGGAAATATTGTAATCAAAGTTTTGTTTATAAATTTTAAGAGTTGTTTTGATATTTTAAAAGTTTTGATTAGAAATTGAAATATGAATCATTGATTAAAATATTAATATATATGCTTACGCCTATAAGAAGTAGTGATATATTTTTATAAACTTCTAATGAGCATGATTCAAAATGTGTGTTTTTTTCCCTTTATTTAGGTCCCAGCCCTATGTATGCAAAGAAGAAATCATTTACTGATATATGAAATTTTGCTGCCCAAATGTGAGCACCTGAAATTTTAAATAATGTATCAATTTAAATAATGTGTGATATATATTATACAGTCATTTGAAATTTATTTCAAATTGCTGAATTCTGTATGAAGTTTTTAAATTAAAATGTAAACAATTATTTTATTATAGCATATATTTCTAGAATGCTCACTTAATGCTCACTTTTAGAATGCTCATCATTAAATAATTTTCCAGTGCTAGAATAATTAGAGAAAGTTATTGAAAAACTGATTTCTGAAAGCAGTGTAGTGTATGTTTTGTATATGCAAGATTTTACTTATTAAAAGTCTTGTGTATATCCTCTGTGAGAACTTAATTCAATTTTTAGAAAATTTAATCATTCTTAAATAATTAAAAGCCTACTTATTGGAAGGAAATATTGTAATCAAGGTTTTGTTTATAAATTTTAAGAGTTGTTTTGATATTTTAAAAGTTTTGATTAGAAATTGAAATATGAATCATTGATTAAAATATTAATATATATGCTTACGCCTATAAGAAGTAGTGATATATTTTTATAAACTTCTAATGAGCATGATTCAAAATGTGTGTTTTTTTCCCTTTATTTAGGTCCCAGCCCTATGTATGCAAAGAAGAAATCATTTACTGATATATGAAATTTTGCTGCCCAAATGTGAGCACCTGAAATTTTAAATAATGTATCAATTTAAATAATGTGTGATATATATTATACAGTCATTTGAAATTTATTTCAAATTGCTGAATTCTGTATGAAGTTTTTAAATTAAAATGTAAACAATTATTTTATTATAGCATATAATTCTAGAATGCTCACTTAATGCTCACTTTTAGAATGCTCATCATTAAATAATTTTCCAGTGCTAGAATAATTAGGGAAATTTATTCAAAAACTGATTTCTGAAAGCAGTGTAGTGTATGTTTTGTATATGCAAGATTTTACTTATTAAAAGTCTTGTGTATATCCTCTGTGAGAACTTAATTCAATTTTTAGAAAATTTAATCATTCTTAAATAATTAAAAGCCTACTTATTGGAAGGAAATATTGTAATCAAAGTTTTGTTTATAAATTTTAAGAGTTGTTTTGATATTTTAAAAGTTTTGATTAGAAATTGAAATATGAATCATTGATTAAAATATTAATATATATGCTTACGCCTATAAGAAATAGTGATATATTTTTATAAACTTCTAATGAGCATGATTCAAAATGTGTGTTTTTTTCCCTTTATTTAGGTCCTAGCCCTATGTATGCAAAGAAGAAATCACTTACTGATATATGAAATTTTCCTGCCCAAATGTGAGCACCTGAAATTTTAAATAATGTATCAATTTAAATAATGTGTAATATATATTATACAATCATTTGAAATTTATTTCAAATTGCTGAATTCTGTATGAAGTTTTTAAATTAAAAAGTAAACAATTATTTTATTATAGCATATAATTCTAGAATGCTCACTTAATGCTCACTTTTAGAATGCTCATCATTAAATAAATTTCCAGTGCTAGAATAATTAGAGAAAGTTATTCAAAAACTGATTTCTGAAAGCAGTGTAGTGTATGTTTTGTATATGCAAGATTTTACTTATTAAAAGTCTTGTGTATATCCTCTGTGAGAACTTAATTCAATTTTTAGAAAATTTAATCATTCTTAAATAATTAAAAGCCTACTTATTGGAAGGAAATATTGTAATCAAAGTTTTGTTTATAAATTTTAAGAGTTGTTTTGATATTTTAAAAGTTTTGATTAGAAATTGAAATATGAATCATAGATTAAAATATTAATATATATGCTTACGCCTATAAGAAGTAGTGATATATTTTTATAAACTTCTAATGAGCATGATTCAAAATGTGTATTTTTTTCCCTTTATTTAGGTCCCAGCCCTATGTATGCAAAGAAGAAATCATTTACTGATATATGAAATTTTGCTGCCCAAATGTGAGCGCCTGAAATTTTAAATAATGTATCAATTTAAATAATGTGTAATATATATTATACAGTCATTTGAAATTTATTTCATATTGCTGAATTCTGTATGAAGTTTTTAAATTAAAAAGTAAACAATTATTTTATTATAGCATATATTTCTAGAATGCTCACTTAATGCTCACTTTTAGAATGCTCATCATTAAATAATTTTCCAGTGCTAGAATAATTAGAGAAAGTTATTGAAAAACTGATTTCTGAAAGCAGTGTAGTGTATGTTTTGTATATGCAAGATTTTACTTATTAAAAGTCTTGTGTATATCCTCTGTGAGAACTTAATTCAATTTTTAGAAAATTTAATCATTCTTAAATAATTAAAAGCCTACTTATTGGAAGGAAATATTGTAATCAAAGTTTTGTTTATAAATTTTAAGAGTTGTTTTGATATTTTAAAAGTTTTGATTAGAAATTGAAATATGAATCATTGATTAAAATATTAATATATATGCTTACGCCTATAAGAAGTAGTGATATATTTTTATAAACTTCTAATGAGCATGATTCAAAATGTGTGTTTTTTTCCCTTTATTTAGGTCCCAGCCCTATGTATGCAAAGAAGAAATCATTTACTGATATATGAAATTTTGCTGCCCAAATGTGAGCACCTGAAATTTTAAATAATGTATCAATTTAAATAATGTGTGATATATATTATACAGTCATTTGAAATTTATTTCAAATTGCTGAATTCTGTATGAAGTTTTTAAATTAAAATGTAAACAATTATTTTATTATAGCATATATTTCTAGAATGCTCACTTAATGCTCACTTTTAGAATGCTCATCATTAAATAATTTTCCAGTGCTAGAATAATTAGAGAAAGTTATTGAAAAACTGATTTCTGAAAGCAGTGTAGTGTATGTTTTGTATATGCAAGATTTTACTTATTAAAAGTCTTGTGTATATCCTCTGTGAGAACTTAATTCAATTTTTAGAAAATTTAATCATTCTTAAATAATTAAAAGCCTACTTATTGGAAGGAAATATTGTAATCAAAGTTTTGTTTATAAATTTTAAGAGTTGTTTTGATATTTTAAAAGTTTTGATTAGAAATTGAAATATGAATCATTGATTAAAATATTAATATATATGCTTACGCCTATAAGAAATAGTGATATATTTTTATAAACTTCTAATGAGCATGATTCAAAATGTGTGTTTTTTTCCCTTTATTTAGGTCCTAGCCCTATGTATGCAAAGAAGAAATCATTTACTGATATATGAAATTTTCCTGCCCAAATGTGAGCACCTGAAATTTTAAATAATGTATCAATTTAAATAATGTGTAATATATATTATACAGTCATTTGAAATTTATTTCATATTGCTGAATTCTGTATGAAGTTTTTAAATTAAAAAGTAAACAATTATTTTATTATAGCATATATTTCTAGAATGCTCACTTAATGCTCACTTTTAGAATGCTCATCATTAAATAATTTTCCAGTGCTAGAATAATTAGAGAAAGTTATTGAAAAACTGATTTCTGAAAGCAGTGTAGTGTATGTTTTGTATATGCAAGATTTTACTTATTAAAAGTCTTGTGTATATCCTCTGTGAGAACTTAATTCAATTTTTAGAAAATTTAATCATTCTTAAATAATTAAAAGCCTACTTATTGGAAGGAAATATTGTAATCAAAGTTTTGTTTATAAATTTTAAGAGTTGTTTTGATATTTTAAAAGTTTTGATTAGAAATTGAAATATGAAACATTGATTAAAATATTAATATATATGCTTACGCCTATAAGAAGTAGTGATATATTTTTATAAACTTCTAATGAGCATGATTCAAAATGTGTGTTTTTTTCCCTTTATTTAGGTCCCAGCCCTATGTATGCAAAGAAGAAATCATTTACTGATATATGAAATTTTGCTGCCCAAAAGTGAGCGCCTGAAATTTTAAATAATGTATCAATTTAAATAATGTGTAATATATATTATACAGTCATTTGAAATTTATTTCATATTGCTGAATTCTGTATGAAGTTTTTAAATTAAAAAGTAAACAATTATTTTATTATAGCATATATTTCTAGAATGCTCACTTAATGCTCACTTTTAGAATGCTCATCATTAAATAATTTTCCAGTGCTAGAATAATTAGAGAAAGTTATTGAAAAACTGATTTCTGAAAGCAGTGTAGTGTATGTTTTGTATATGCAAGATTTTACTTATTAAAAGTCTTGTGTATATCCTCTGTGAGAACTTAATTCAATTTTTAGAAAATTTAATCATTCTTAAATAATTAAAAGCCTACTTATTGGAAGGAAATATTGTAATCAAAGTTTTGTTTATAAATTTTAAGAGTTGTTTTGATATTTTAAAAGTTTTGATTAGAAATTGAAATATGAATCATTGATTAAAATATTAATATATATGCTTACGCCTATAAGAAGTAGTGATATATTTTTATAAACTTCTAATGAGCATTATTCAAAATGTGTGTTTTTTTCCCTTTATTTAGGTCCCAGCCCTATGTATGCAAAGAAGAAATCATTTACTGATATATGATATTTTGCTGCCCAAATGTGAGCACCTGAAATTTTAAATAATGTATCAATTTAAATAATGTGTGATATATATTATACAGTCATTTGAAATTTATTTCAAATTGCTGAATTCTGTATGAAGTTTTTAAATTAAAATGTAAACAATTATTTTATTATAGCATATAATTCTAGAATGCTCACTTAATGCTCACTTTTAGAATGCTCATCATTAAATAATTTTCCAGTGCTAGAATAATTAGGGAAAGTTATTCAAAAACTGATTTCTGAAAGCAGTGTAGTGTATGTTTTGTATATGCAAGATTTTACTTATTAAAAGTCTTGTGTATATCCTCTGTGAGAACTTAATTCAATTTTTAGAAAATTTAATCATTCTTAAATAATTAAAAGCCTACTTATTGGAAGGAAATATTGTAATCAAAGTTTTGTTTATAAATTTTAAGAGTTGTTTTGATATTTTAAAAGTTTTGATTAGAAATTGAAATATGAATCATTGATTAAAATATTAATATATATGCTTACGCCTATAAGAAATAGTGATATATTTTTATAAACTTCTAATGAGCATGATTCAAAATGTGTGTTTTTTTCCCTTTATTTAGGTCCCAGCCCTATGTATGCAAAGAAGAAATCACTTACTGATATATGAAATTTTCCTGCCCAAATGTGAGCACCTGAAATTTTAAATAATGTATCAATTTAAATAATGTGTAATATATATTATACAATCATTTGAAATTTATTTCAAATTGCTGAATTCTGTATGAAGTTTTTAAATTAAAAAGTAAACAATTATTTTATTATAGCATATAATTCTAGAATGCTCACTTAATGCTCACTTTTAGAATGCTCATCATTAAATAAATTTCCAGTGCTAGAATAATTAGAGAAAGTTATTCAAAAACTGATTTCTGAAAGCAGTGTAGTGTATGTTTTGTATATGCAAGATTTTACTTATTAAAAGTCTTGTGTATATCCTCTGTGAGAACTTAATTCAATTTTTAGAAAATTTAATCATTCTTAAATAATTAAAAGCCTACTTATTGGAAGGAAATATTGTAATCAAAGTTTTGTTTATAAATTTTAAGAGTTGTTTTGATATTTTAAAAGTTTTGATTAGAAATTGAAATATGAATCATTGATTAAAATATTAATATATATGCTTACGCCTATAAGAAGTAGTGATATATTTTTATAAACTTCTAATGAGCATGATTCAAAATGTGTGTTTTTTTCCCTTTATTTAGGTCCCAGCCCTATGTATGCAAAGAAGAAATCATTTACTGATATATGAAATTTTGCTGCCCAAATGTGAGCGCCTGAAATTTTAAATAATGTATCAATTTAAATAATGTGTAATATATATTATACAGTCATTTGAAATTTATTTCATATTGCTGAATTCTGTATGAAGTTTTTAAATTAAAAAGTAAACAATTATTTTATTATAGCATATATTTCTAGAATGCTCACTTAATGCTCACTTTTAGAATGCTCATCATTAAATAATTTTCCAGTGCTAGAATAATTAGAGAAAGTTATTGAAAAACTGATTTCTGAAAGCAGTGTAGTGTATGTTTTGTATATGCAAGATTTTACTTATTAAAAGTCTTGTGTATATCCTCTGTGAGAACTTAATTCAATTTTTAGAAAATTTAATCATTCTTAAATAATTAAAAGCCTACTTATTGGAAGGAAATATTGTAATCAAAGTTTTGTTTATAAATTTTAAGAGTTGTTTTGATATTTTAAAAGTTTTGATTAGAAATTGAAATATGAATCATTGATTAAAATATTAATATATATGCTTACGCCTATAAGAAGTAGTGATATATTTTTATAAACTTCTAATGAGCATGATTCAAAATGTGTGTTTTTTTCCCTTTATTTAGGTCCCAGCCCTATGTATGCAAAGAAGAAATCATTTACTGATATATGAAATTTTGCTGCCCAAATGTGAGCGCCTGAAATTTTAAATAATGTATCAATTTAAATAATGTGTAATATATATTATACAGTCATTTGAAATTTATTTCATATTGCTGAATTCTGTATGAAGTTTTTAAATTAAAAAGTAAACAATTATTTTATTATAGCATATATTTCTAGAATGCTCACTTAATGCTCACTTTTAGAATGCTCATCATTAAATAATTTTCCAGTGCTAGAATAATTAGAGAAAGTTATTGAAAAACTGATTTCTGAAAGCAGTGTAGTGTATGTTTTGTATATGCAAGATTTTACTTATTAAAAGTCTTGTGTATATCCTCTGTGAGAACTTAATTCAATTTTTAGAAAATTTAATCATTCTTAAATAATTAAAAGCCTACTTATTGGAAGGAAATATTGTAATCAAAGTTTTGTTTATAAATTTTAAGAGTTGTTTTGATATTTTAAAAGTTTTGATTAGAAATTGAAATATGAATCATTGATTAAAATATTAATATATATGCTTACGCCTATAAGAAGTAGTGATATATTTTTATAAACTTCTAATGAGCATTATTCAAAATGTGTGTTTTTTTCCCTTTATTTAGGTCCCAGCCCTATGTATGCAAAGAAGAAATCATTTACTGATATATGATATTTTGCTGCCCAAATGTGAGCACCTGAAATTTTAAATAATGTATCAATTTAAATAATGTGTGATATATATTATACAGTCATTTGAAATTTATTTCAAATTGCTGAATTCTGTATGAAGTTTTTAAATTAAAATGTAAACAATTATTTTATTATAGCATATAATTCTAGAATGCTCACTTAATGCTCACTTTTAGAATGCTCATCATTAAATAATTTTCCAGTGCTAGAATAATTAGGGAAAGTTATTCAAAAACTGATTTCTGAAAGCAGTGTAGTGTATGTTTTGTATATGCAAGATTTTACTTATTAAAAGTCTTGTGTATATCCTCTGTGAGAACTTAATTCAATTTTTAGAAAATTTAATCATTCTTAAATAATTAAAAGCCTACTTATTGGAAGGAAATATTGTAATCAAAGTTTTGTTTATAAATTTTAAGAGTTGTTTTGATATTTTAAAAGTTTTGATTAGAAATTGAAATATGAATCATTGATTAAAATATTAATATATATGCTTACGCCTATAAGAAATAGTGATATATTTTTATAAACTTCTAATGAGCATGATTCAAAATGTGTGTTTTTTTCCCTTTATTTAGGTCCCAGCCCTATGTATGCAAAGAAGAAATCACTTACTGATATATGAAATTTTCCTGCCCAAATGTGAGCACCTGAAATTTTAAATAATGTATCAATTTAAATAATGTGTAATATATATTATACAATCATTTGAAATTTATTTCAAATTGCTGAATTCTGTATGAAGTTTTTAAATTAAAAAGTAAACAATTATTTTATTATAGCATATAATTCTAGAATGCTCACTTAATGCTCACTTTTAGAATGCTCATCATTAAATAAATTTCCAGTGCTAGAATAATTAGAGAAAGTTATTCAAAAACTGATTTCTGAAAGCAGTGTAGTGTATGTTTTGTATATGCAAGATTTTACTTATTAAAAGTCTTGTGTATATCCTCTGTGAGAACTTAATTCAATTTTTAGAAAATTTAATCATTCTTAAATAATTAAAAGCCTACTTATTGGAAGGAAATATTGTAATCAAAGTTTTGTTTATAAATTTTAAGAGTTGTTTTGATATTTTAAAAGTTTTGATTAGAAATTGAAATATGAATCATTGATTAAAATATTAATATATATGCTTACGCCTATAAGAAGTAGTGATATATTTTTATAAACTTCTAATGAGCATGATTCAAAATGTGTGTTTTTTTCCCTTTATTTAGGTCCCAGCCCTATGTATGCAAAGAAGAAATCATTTACTGATATATGAAATTTTGCTGCCCAAATGTGAGCGCCTGAAATTTTAAATAATGTATCAATTTAAATAATGTGTAATATATATTATACAGTCATTTGAAATTTATTTCATATTGCTGAATTCTGTATGAAGTTTTTAAATTAAAAAGTAAACAATTATTTTATTATAGCATATATTTCTAGAATGCTCACTTAATGCTCACTTTTAGAATGCTCATCATTAAATAATTTTCCAGTGCTAGAATAATTAGAGAAAGTTATTGAAAAACTGATTTCTGAAAGCAGTGTAGTGTATGTTTTGTATATGCAAGATTTTACTTATTAAAAGTCTTGTGTATATCCTCTGTGAGAACTTAATTCAATTTTTAGAAAATTTAATCATTCTTAAATAATTAAAAGCCTACTTATTGGAAGGAAATATTGTAATCAAAGTTTTGTTTATAAATTTTAAGAGTTGTTTTGATATTTTAAAAGTTTTGATTAGAAATTGAAATATGAATCATTGATTAAAATATTAATATATATGCTTACGCCTATAAGAAGTAGTGATATATTTTTATAAACTTCTAATGAGCATGATTCAAAATGTGTGTTTTTTTCCCTTTATTTAGGTCCCAGCCCTATGTATGCAAAGAAGAAATCATTTACTGATATATGAAATTTTGCTGCCCAAATGTGAGCGCCTGAAATTTTAAATAATGTATCAATTTAAATAATGTGTAATATATATTATACAGTCATTTGAAATTTATTTCATATTGCTGAATTCTGTATGAAGTTTTTAAATTAAAAAGTAAACAATTATTTTATTATAGCATATATTTCTAGAATGCTCACTTAATGCTCACTTTTAGAATGCTCATCATTAAATAATTTTCCAGTGCTAGAATAATTAGAGAAAGTTATTGAAAAACTGATTTCTGAAAGCAGTGTAGTGTATGTTTTGTATATGCAAGATTTTACTTATTAAAAGTCTTGTGTATATCCTCTGTGAGAACTTAATTCAATTTTTAGAAAATTTAATCATTCTTAAATAATTAAAAGCCTACTTATTGGAAGGAAATATTGTAATCAAAGTTTTGTTTATAAATTTTAAGAGTTGTTTTGATATTTTAAAAGTTTTGATTAGAAATTGAAATATGAATCATTGATTAAAATATTAATATATATGCTTACGCCTATAAGAAGTAGTGATATATTTTTATAAACTTCTAATGAGCATGATTCAAAATGTGTGTTTTTTTCCCTTTATTTAGGTCCCAGCCCTATGTATGCAAAGAAGAAATCATTTACTGATATATGAAATTTTGCTGCCCAAATGTGAGCACCTGAAATTTTAAATAATGTATCAATTTAAATAATGTGTGATATATATTATATAGTCATTTGAAATTTATTTCAAATTGCTGAATTCTGTATGAAGTTTTTAAATTAAAATGTAAACAATTATTTTATTATAGCATATATTTCTAGAATGCTCACTTAATGCTCACTTTTAGAATGCTCATCATTAAATAATTTTCCAGTGCTAGAATAATTAGAGAAAGTTATTGAAAAACTGATTTCTGAAAGCAGTGTAGTGTATGTTTTGTATATGCAAGATTTTACTTATTAAAAGTCTTGTGTATATCCTCTGTGAGAACTTAATTCAATTTTTAGAAAATTTAATCATTCTTAAATAATTAAAAGCCTACTTATTGGAAGGAAATATTGTAATCAAGGTTTTGTTTATAAATTTTAAGAGTTGTTTTGATATTTTAAAAGTTTTGATTAGAAATTGAAATATGAATCATTGATTAAAATATTAATATATATGCTTACGCCTATAAGAAGTAGTGATATATTTTTATAAACTTCTAATGAGCATGATTCAAAATGTGTGTTTTTTTCCCTTTATTTAGGTCCCAGCCCTATGTATGCAAAGAAGAAATCATTTACTGATATATGAAATTTTGCTGCCCAAATGTGAGCACCTGAAGTTTTAAATAATGTATCAATTTAAATAATGTGTGATATATATTATACAGTCATTTGAAATTTATTTCAAATTGCTGAATTCTGTATGAAGTTTTTAAATTAAAATGTAAACAATTATTTTATTATAGCATATAATTCTAGAATGCTCACTTAATGCTCACTTTTAGAATGCTCATCATTAAATAATTTTCCAGTGCTAGAATAATTAGGGAAATTTATTCAAAAACTGATTTCTGAAAGCAGTGTAGTGTATGTTTTGTATATGCAAGATTTTACTTATTAAAAGTCTTGTGTATATCCTCTGTGAGAACTTAATTCAATTTTTAGAAAATTTAATCATTCTTAAATAATTAAAAGCCTACTTATTGGAAGGAAATATTGTAATCAAAGTTTTGTTTATAAATTTTAAGAGTTGTTTTGATATTTTAAAAGTTTTGATTAGAAATTGAAATATGAATCATTGATTAAAATATTAATATATATGCTTACGCCTATAAGAAGTAGTGATATATTTTTATAAACTTCTAATGAGCATGATTCAAAATGTGTGTTTTTTTCCCTTTATTTAGGTCCCAGCCCTATGTATGCAAAGAAGAAATCATTTACTGATATATGAAATTTTGCTGCCCAAATGTGAGCACCTGAAATTTTAAATAATGTATCAATTTAAATAATGTGTGATATATATTATACAGTCATTTGAAATTTATTTCAAATTGCTGAATTCTGTATGAAGTTTTTAAATTAAAATGTAAACAATTATTTTATTATAGCATATATTTCTAGAATGCTCACTTAATGCTCACTTTTAGAATGCTCATCATTAAATAATTTTCCAGTGCTAGAATAATTAGAGAAAGTTATTGAAAAACTGATTTCTGAAAGCAGTGTAGTGTATGTTTTGTATATGCAAGATTTTACTTATTAAAAGTCTTGTGTATATCCTCTGTGAGAACTTAATTCAATTTTTAGAAAATTTAATCATTCTTAAATAATTAAAAGCCTACTTATTGGAAGGAAATATTGTAATCAAGGTTTTGTTTATAAATTTTAAGAGTTGTTTTGATATTTTAAAAGTTTTGATTAGAAATTGAAATATGAATCATTGATTAAAATATTAATATATATGCTTACGCCTATAAGAAGTAGTGATATATTTTTATAAACTTCTAATGAGCATGATTCAAAATGTGTGTTTTTTTCCCTTTATTTAGGTCCCAGCCCTATGTATGCAAAGAAGAAATCATTTACTGATATATGAAATTTTGCTGCCCAAATGTGAGCACCTGAAGTTTTAAATAATGTATCAATTTAAATAATGTGTGATATATATTATACAGTCATTTGAAATTTATTTCAAATTGCTGAATTCTGTATGAAGTTTTTAAATTAAAATGTAAACAATTATTTTATTATAGCATATAATTCTAGAATGCTCACTTAATGCTCACTTTTAGAATGCTCATCATTAAATAATTTTCCAGTGCTAGAATAATTAGGGAAATTTATTCAAAAACTGATTTCTGAAAGCAGTGTAGTGTATGTTTTGTATATGCAAGATTTTACTTATTAAAAGTCTTGTGTATATCCTCTGTGAGAACTTAATTCAATTTTTAGAAAATTTAATCATTCTTAAATAATTAAAAGCCTACTTATTGGAAGGAAATATTGTAATCAAAGTTTTGTTTATAAATTTTAAGAGTTGTTTTGATATTTTAAAAGTTTTGATTAGAAATTGAAATATGAATCATTGATTAAAATATTAATATATATGCTTACGCCTATAAGAAGTAGTGATATATTTTTATAAACTTCTAATGAGCATGATTCAAAATGTGTGTTTTTTTCCCTTTATTTAGGTCCCAGCCCTATGTATGCAAAGAAGAAATCACTTACTGATATATGAAATTTTCCTGCCCAAATGTGAGCACCTGAAATTTTAAATAATGTATCAATTTAAATAATGTGTAATATATATTATACAATCATTTGAAATTTATTTCAAATTGCTGAATTCTGTATGAAGTTTTTAAATTAAAAAGTAAACAATTATTTTATTATAGCATATAATTCTAGAATGCTCACTTAATGCTCACTTTTAGAATGCTCATCATTAAATAAATTTCCAGTGCTAGAATAATTAGAGAAAGTTATTCAAAAACTGATTTCTGAAAGCAGTGTAGTGTATGTTTTGTATATGCAAGATTTTACTTATTAAAAGTCTTGTGTATATCCTCTGTGAGAACTTAATTCAATTTTTAGAAAATTTAATCATTCTTAAATAATTAAAAGCCTACTTATTGGAAGGAAATATTGTAATCAAAGTTTTGTTTATAAATTTTAAGAGTTGTTTTGATATTTTAAAAGTTTTGATTAGAAATTGAAATATGAATCATTGATTAAAATATTAATATATATGCTTACGCCTATAAGAAGTAGTGATATATTTTTATAAACTTCTAATGAGCATGATTCAAAATGTGTGTTTTTTTCCCTTTATTTAGGTCCCAGCCCTATGTATGCAAAGAAGAAATCATTTACTGATATATGAAATTTTGCTGCCCAAATGTGAGCGCCTGAAATTTTAAATAATGTATCAATTTAAATAATGTGTAATATATATTATACAGTCATTTGAAATTTATTTCATATTGCTGAATTCTGTATGAAGTTTTTAAATTAAAAAGTAAACAATTATTTTATTATAGCATATATTTCTAGAATGCTCACTTAATGCTCACTTTTAGAATGCTCATCATTAAATAATTTTCCAGTGCTAGAATAATTAGAGAAAGTTATTGAAAAACTGATTTCTGAAAGCAGTGTAGTGTATGTTTTGTATATGCAAGATTTTACTTATTAAAAGTCTTGTGTATATCCTCTGTGAGAACTTAATTCAATTTTTAGAAAATTTAATCATTCTTAAATAATTAAAAGCCTACTTATTGGAAGGAAATATTGTAATCAAAGTTTTGTTTATAAATTTTAAGAGTTGTTTTGATATTTTAAAAGTTTTAATTAGAAATTGAAATATGAATCATTGATTAAAATATTAATATATATGCTTACGCCTATAAGAAGTAGTGATATATTTTTATAAACTTCTAATGAGCATGATTCAAAATGTGTGTTTTTTTCCCTTTATTTAGGTCCCAGCCCTATGTATGCAAAGAAGAAATCATTTACTGATATATGAAATTTTGCTGCCCAAATGTGAGCGCCTGAAATTTTAAATAATGTATCAATTTAAATAATGTGTAATATATATTATACAGTCATTTGAAATTTATTTCATATTGCTGAATTCTGTATGAAGTTTTTAAATTAAAAAGTAAACAATTATTTTATTATAGCATATATTTCTAGAATGCTCACTTAATGCTCACTTTTAGAATGCTCATCATTAAATAATTTTCCAGTGCTAGAATAATTAGAGAAAGTTATTGAAAAACTGATTTCTGAAAGCAGTGTAGTGTATGTTTTGTATATGCAAGATTTTACTTATTAAAAGTCTTGTGTATATCCTCTGTGAGAACTTAATTCAATTTTTAGAAAATTTAATCATTCTTAAATAATTAAAAGCCTACTTATTGGAAGGAAATATTGTAATCAAAGTTTTGTTTATAAATTTTAAGAGTTGTTTTGATATTTTAAAAGTTTTGATTAGAAATTGAAATATGAATCATTGATTAAAATATTAATATATATGCTTACGCCTATAAGAAGTAGTGATATATTTTTATAAACTTCTAATGAGCATGATTCAAAATGTGTGTTTTTTTCCCTTTATTTAGGTCCCAGCCCTATGTATGCAAAGAAGAAATCATTTACTGATATATGAAATTTTGCTGCCCAAATGTGAGCACCTGAAATTTTAAATAATGTATCAATTTAAATAATGTGTGATATATATTATACAGTCATTTGAAATTTATTTCAAATTGCTGAATTCTGTATGAAGTTTTTAAATTAAAATGTAAACAATTATTTTATTATAGCATATATTTCTAGAATGCTCACTTAATGCTCACTTTTAGAATGCTCATCATTAAATAATTTTCCAGTGCTAGAATAATTAGAGAAAGTTATTGAAAAACTGATTTCTGAAAGCAGTGTAGTGTATGTTTTGTATATGCAAGATTTTACTTATTAAAAGTCTTGTGTATATCCTCTGTGAGAACTTAATTCAATTTTTAGAAAATTTAATCATTCTTAAATAATTAAAAGCCTACTTATTGGAAGGAAATATTGTAATCAAGGTTTTGTTTATAAATTTTAAGAGTTGTTTTGATATTTTAAAAGTTTTGATTAGAAATTGAAATATGAATCATTGATTAAAATATTAATATATATGCTTACGCCTATAAGAAGTAGTGATATATTTTTATAAACTTCTAATGAGCATGATTCAAAATGTGTGTTTTTTTCCCTTTATTTAGGTCCCAGCCCTATGTATGCAAAGAAGAAATCATTTACTGATATATGAAATTTTGCTGCCCAAATGTGAGCACCTGAAGTTTTAAATAATGTATCAATTTAAATAATGTGTGATATATATTATACAGTCATTTGAAATTTATTTCAAATTGCTGAATTCTGTATGAAGTTTTTAAATTAAAATGTAAACAATTATTTTATTATAGCATATAATTCTAGAATGCTCACTTAATGCTCACTTTTAGAATGCTCATCATTAAATAATTTTCCAGTGCTAGAATAATTAGGGAAATTTATTCAAAAACTGATTTCTGAAAGCAGTGTAGTGTATGTTTTGTATATGCAAGATTTTACTTATTAAAAGTCTTGTGTATATCCTCTGTGAGAACTTAATTCAATTTTTAGAAAATTTAATCATTCTTAAATAATTAAAAGCCTACTTATTGGAAGGAAATATTGTAATCAAAGTTTTGTTTATAAATTTTAAGAGTTGTTTTGATATTTTAAAAGTTTTGATTAGAAATTGAAATATGAATCATTGATTAAAATATTAATATATATGCTTACGCCTATAAGAAGTAGTGATATATTTTTATAAACTTCTAATGAGCATGATTCAAAATGTGTGTTTTTTTCCCTTTATTTAGGTCCCAGCCCTATGTATGCAAAGAAGAAATCATTTACTGATATATGAAATTTTGCTGCCCAAATGTGAGCACCTGAAATTTTAAATAATGTATCAATTTAAATAATGTGTGATATATATTATACAGTCATTTGAAATTTATTTCAAATTGCTGAATTCTGTATGAAGTTTTTAAATTAAAATGTAAACAATTATTTTATTATAGCATATATTTCTAGAATGCTCACTTAATGCTCACTTTTAGAATGCTCATCATTAAATAATTTTCCAGTGCTAGAATAATTAGAGAAAGTTATTGAAAAACTGATTTCTGAAAGCAGTGTAGTGTATGTTTTGTATATGCAAGATTTTACTTATTAAAAGTCTTGTGTATATCCTCTGTGAGAACTTAATTCAATTTTTAGAAAATTTAATCATTCTTAAATAATTAAAAGCCTACTTATTGGAAGGAAATATTGTAATCAAGGTTTTGTTTATAAATTTTAAGAGTTGTTTTGATATTTTAAAAGTTTTGATTAGAAATTGAAATATGAATCATTGATTAAAATATTAATATATATGCTTACGCCTATAAGAAGTAGTGATATATTTTTATAAACTTCTAATGAGCATGATTCAAAATGTGTGTTTTTTTCCCTTTATTTAGGTCCCAGCCCTATGTATGCAAAGAAGAAATCATTTACTGATATATGAAATTTTGCTGCCCAAATGTGAGCACCTGAAGTTTTAAATAATGTATCAATTTAAATAATGTGTGATATATATTATACAGTCATTTGAAATTTATTTCAAATTGCTGAATTCTGTATGAAGTTTTTAAATTAAAATGTAAACAATTATTTTATTATAGCATATAATTCTAGAATGCTCACTTAATGCTCACTTTTAGAATGCTCATCATTAAATAATTTTCCAGTGCTAGAATAATTAGGGAAATTTATTCAAAAACTGATTTCTGAAAGCAGTGTAGTGTATGTTTTGTATATGCAAGATTTTACTTATTAAAAGTCTTGTGTATATCCTCTGTGAGAACTTAATTCAATTTTTAGAAAATTTAATCATTCTTAAATAATTAAAAGCCTACTTATTGGAAGGAAATATTGTAATCAAAGTTTTGTTTATAAATTTTAAGAGTTGTTTTGATATTTTAAAAGTTTTGATTAGAAATTGAAATATGAATCATTGATTAAAATATTAATATATATGCTTACGCCTATAAGAAATAGTGATATATTTTTATAAACTTCTAATGAGCATGATTCAAAATGTGTGTTTTTTTCCCTTTATTTAGGTCCTAGCCCTATGTATGCAAAGAAGAAATCATTTACTGATATATGAAATTTTCCTGCCCAAATGTGAGCACCTGAAATTTTAAATAATGTATCAATTTAAATAATGTGTAATATATATTATACAGTCATTTGAAATTTATTTCATATTGCTGAATTCTGTATGAAGTTTTTAAATTAAAAAGTAAACAATTATTTTATTATAGCATATATTTCTAGAATGCTCACTTAATGCTCACTTTTAGAATGCTCATCATTAAATAATTTTCCAGTGCTAGAATAATTAGAGAAAGTTATTGAAAAACTGATTTCTGAAAGCAGTGTAGTGTATGTTTTGTATATGCAAGATTTTACTTATTAAAAGTCTTGTGTATATCCTCTGTGAGAACTTAATTCAATTTTTAGAAAATTTAATCATTCTTAAATAATTAAAAGCCTACTTATTGGAAGGAAATATTGTAATCAAAGTTTTGTTTATAAATTTTAAGAGTTGTTTTGATATTTTAAAAGTTTTGATTAGAAATTGAAATATGAAACATTGATTAAAATATTAATATATATGCTTACGCCTATAAGAAGTAGTGATATATTTTTATAAACTTCTAATGAGCATGATTCAAAATGTGTGTTTTTTTCCCTTTATTTAGGTCCCAGCCCTATGTATGCAAAGAAGAAATCATTTACTGATATATGAAATTTTGCTGCCCAAAAGTGAGCGCCTGAAATTTTAAATAATGTATCAATTTAAATAATGTGTAATATATATTATACAGTCATTTGAAATTTATTTCATATTGCTGAATTCTGTATGAAGTTTTTAAATTAAAAAGTAAACAATTATTTTATTATAGCATATATTTCTAGAATGCTCACTTAATGCTCACTTTTAGAATGCTCATCATTAAATAATTTTCCAGTGCTAGAATAATTAGAGAAAGTTATTGAAAAACTGATTTCTGAAAGCAGTGTAGTGTATGTTTTGTATATGCAAGATTTTACTTATTAAAAGTCTTGTGTATATCCTCTGTGAGAACTTAATTCAATTTTTAGAAAATTTAATCATTCTTAAATAATTAAAAGCCTACTTATTGGAAGGAAATATTGTAATCAAAGTTTTGTTTATAAATTTTAAGAGTTGTTTTGATATTTTAAAAGTTTTGATTAGAAATTGAAATATGAATCATTGATTAAAATATTAATATATATGCTTACGCCTATAAGAAGTAGTGATATATTTTTATAAACTTCTAATGAGCATTATTCAAAATGTGTGTTTTTTTCCCTTTATTTAGGTCCCAGCCCTATGTATGCAAAGAAGAAATCATTTACTGATATATGAAATTTTGCTGCCCAAATGTGAGCACCTGAAATTTTAAATAATGTATCAATTTAAATAATGTGTGATATATATTATACAGTCATTTGAAATTTATTTCAAATTGCTGAATTCTGTATGAAGTTTTTAAATTAAAATGTAAACAATTATTTTATTATAGCATATAATTCTAGAATGCTCACTTAATGCTCACTTTTAGAATGCTCATCATTAAATAATTTTCCAGTGCTAGAATAATTAGGGAAAGTTATTCAAAAACTGATTTCTGAAAGCAGTGTAGTGTATGTTTTGTATATGCAAGATTTTACTTATTAAAAGTCTTGTGTATATCCTCTGTGAGAACTTAATTCAATTTTTAGAAAATTTAATCATTCTTAAATAATTAAAAGCCTACTTATTGGAAGGAAATATTGTAATCAAAGTTTTGTTTATAAATTTTAAGAGTTGTTTTGATATTTTAAAAGTTTTGATTAGAAATTGAAATATGAATCATTGATTAAAATATTAATATATATGCTTACGCCTATAAGAAATAGTGATATATTTTTATAAACTTCTAATGAGCATGATTCAAAATGTGTGTTTTTTTCCCTTTATTTAGGTCCCAGCCCTATGTATGCAAAGAAGAAATCACTTACTGATATATGAAATTTTCCTGCCCAAATGTGAGCACCTGAAATTTTAAATAATGTATCAATTTAAATAATGTGTAATATATATTATACAATCATTTGAAATTTATTTCAAATTGCTGAATTCTGTATGAAGTTTTTAAATTAAAAAGTAAACAATTATTTTATTATAGCATATAATTCTAGAATGCTCACTTAATGCTCACTTTTAGAATGCTCATCATTAAATAAATTTCCAGTGCTAGAATAATTAGAGAAAGTTATTCAAAAACTGATTTCTGAAAGCAGTGTAGTGTATGTTTTGTATATGCAAGATTTTACTTATTAAAAGTCTTGTGTATATCCTCTGTGAGAACTTAATTCAATTTTTAGAAAATTTAATCATTCTTAAATAATTAAAAGCCTACTTATTGGAAGGAAATATTGTAATCAAAGTTTTGTTTATAAATTTTAAGAGTTGTTTTGATATTTTAAAAGTTTTGATTAGAAATTGAAATATGAATCATTGATTAAAATATTAATATATATGCTTACGCCTATAAGAAGTAGTGATATATTTTTATAAACTTCTAATGAGCATGATTCAAAATGTGTGTTTTTTTCCCTTTATTTAGGTCCCAGCCCTATGTATGCAAAGAAGAAATCATTTACTGATATATGAAATTTTGCTGCCCAAATGTGAGCGCCTGAAATTTTAAATAATGTATCAATTTAAATAATGTGTAATATATATTATACAGTCATTTGAAATTTATTTCATATTGCTGAATTCTGTATGAAGTTTTTAAATTAAAAAGTAAACAATTATTTTATTATAGCATATATTTCTAGAATGCTCACTTAATGCTCACTTTTAGAATGCTCATCATTAAATAATTTTCCAGTGCTAGAATAATTAGAGAAAGTTATTGAAAAACTGATTTCTGAAAGCAGTGTAGTGTATGTTTTGTATATGCAAGATTTTACTTATTAAAAGTCTTGTGTATATCCTCTGTGAGAACTTAATTCAATTTTTAGAAAATTTAATCATTCTTAAATAATTAAAAGCCTACTTATTGGAAGGAAATATTGTAATCAAAGTTTTGTTTATAAATTTTAAGAGTTGTTTTGATATTTTAAAAGTTTTGATTAGAAATTGAAATATGAAACATTGATTAAAATATTAATATATATGCTTACGCCTATAAGAAGTAGTGATATATTTTTATAAACTTCTAATGAGCATGATTCAAAATGTGTGTTTTTTTCCCTTTATTTAGGTCCCAGCCCTATGTATGCAAAGAAGAAATCATTTACTGATATATGAAATTTTGCTGCCCAAAAGTGAGCGCCTGAAATTTTAAATAATGTATCAATTTAAATAATGTGTAATATATATTATACAGTCATTTGAAATTTATTTCATATTGCTGAATTCTGTATGAAGTTTTTAAATTAAAAAGTAAACAATTATTTTATTATAGCATATATTTCTAGAATGCTCACTTAATGCTCACTTTTAGAATGCTCATCATTAAATAATTTTCCAGTGCTAGAATAATTAGAGAAAGTTATTGAAAAACTGATTTCTGAAAGCAGTGTAGTGTATGTTTTGTATATGCAAGATTTTACTTATTAAAAGTCTTGTGTATATCCTCTGTGAGAACTTAATTCAATTTTTAGAAAATTTAATCATTCTTAAATAATTAAAAGCCTACTTATTGGAAGGAAATATTGTAATCAAAGTTTTGTTTATAAATTTTAAGAGTTGTTTTGATATTTTAAAAGTTTTGATTAGAAATTGAAATATGAATCATTGATTAAAATATTAATATATATGCTTACGCCTATAAGAAGTAGTGATATATTTTTATAAACTTCTAATGAGCATTATTCAAAATGTGTGTTTTTTTCCCTTTATTTAGGTCCCAGCCCTATGTATGCAAAGAAGAAATCATTTACTGATATATGAAATTTTGCTGCCCAAATGTGAGCACCTGAAATTTTAAATAATGTATCAATTTAAATAATGTGTGATATATATTATACAGTCATTTGAAATTTATTTCAAATTGCTGAATTCTGTATGAAGTTTTTAAATTAAAATGTAAACAATTATTTTATTATAGCATATAATTCTAGAATGCTCACTTAATGCTCACTTTTAGAATGCTCATCATTAAATAATTTTCCAGTGCTAGAATAATTAGGGAAAGTTATTCAAAAACTGATTTCTGAAAGCAGTGTAGTGTATGTTTTGTATATGCAAGATTTTACTTATTAAAAGTCTTGTGTATATCCTCTGTGAGAACTTAATTCAATTTTTAGAAAATTTAATCATTCTTAAATAATTAAAAGCCTACTTATTGGAAGGAAATATTGTAATCAAAGTTTTGTTTATAAATTTTAAGAGTTGTTTTGATATTTTAAAAGTTTTGATTAGAAATTGAAATATGAATCATTGATTAAAATATTAATATATATGCTTACGCCTATAAGAAATAGTGATATATTTTTATAAACTTCTAATGAGCATGATTCAAAATGTGTGTTTTTTTCCCTTTATTTAGGTCCCAGCCCTATGTATGCAAAGAAGAAATCATTTACTGATATATGAAATTTTGCTGCCCAAATGTGAGCGCCTGAAATTTTAAATAATGTATCAATTTAAATAATGTGTAATATATATTATACAGTCATTTGAAATTTATTTCATATTGCTGAATTCTGTATGAAGTTTTTAAATTAAAAAGTAAACAATTATTTTATTATAGCATATATTTCTAGAATGCTCACTTAATGCTCACTTTTAGAATGCTCATCATTAAATAATTTTCCAGTGCTAGAATAATTAGAGAAAGTTATTGAAAAACTGATTTCTGAAAGCAGTGTAGTGTATGTTTTGTATATGCAAGATTTTACTTATTAAAAGTCTTGTGTATATCCTCTGTGAGAACTTAATTCAATTTTTAGAAAATTTAATCATTCTTAAATAATTAAAAGCCTACTTATTGGAAGGAAATATTGTAATCAAAGTTTTGTTTATAAATTTTAAGAGTTGTTTTGATATTTTAAAAGTTTTGATTAGAAATTGAAATATGAATCATTGATTAAAATATTAATATATATGCTTACGCCTATAAGAAGTAGTGATATATTTTTATAAACTTCTAATGAGCATGATTCAAAATGTGTGTTTTTTTCCCTTTATTTAGGTCCCAGCCCTATGTATGCAAAGAAGAAATCATTTACTGATATATGAAATTTTGCTGCCCAAATGTGAGCGCCTGAAATTTTAAATAATGTATCAATTTAAATAATGTGTAATATATATTATACAGTCATTTGAAATTTATTTCATATTGCTGAATTCTGTATGAAGTTTTTAAATTAAAAAGTAAACAATTATTTTATTATAGCATATATTTCTAGAATGCTCACTTAATGCTCACTTTTAGAATGCTCATCATTAAATAATTTTCCAGTGCTAGAATAATTAGAGAAAGTTATTGAAAAACTGATTTCTGAAAGCAGTGTAGTGTATGTTTTGTATATGCAAGATTTTACTTATTAAAAGTCTTGTGTATATCCTCTGTGAGAACTTAATTCAATTTTTAGAAAATTTAATCATTCTTAAATAATTAAAAGCCTACTTATTGGAAGGAAATATTGTAATCAAAGTTTTGTTTATAAATTTTAAGAGTTGTTTTGATATTTTAAAAGTTTTGATTAGAAATTGAAATATGAATCATTGATTAAAATATTAATATATATGCTTACGCCTATAAGAAGTAGTGATATATTTTTATAAACTTCTAATGAGCATGATTCAAAATGTGTGTTTTTTTCCCTTTATTTAGGTCCCAGCCCTATGTATGCAAAGAAGAAATCATTTACTGATATATGAAATTTTGCTGCCCAAATGTTAGCACCTGAAATTTTAAATAATGTATCAATTTAAATAATGTGTGATATATATTATACAGTCATTTGAAATTTATTTCAAATTGCTGAATTCTGTATGAAGTTTTTAAATTAAAATGTAAACAATTATTTTATTATAGCATATATTTCTAGAATGCTCACTTAATGCTCACTTTTAGAATGCTCATCATTAAATAATTTTCCAGTGCTAGAATAATTAGAGAAAGTTATTGAAAAACTGATTTCTGAAAGCAGTGTAGTGTATGTTTTGTATATGCAAGATTTTACTTATTAAAAGTCTTGTGTATATCCTCTGTGAGAACTTAATTCAATTTTTAGAAAATTTAATCATTCTTAAATAATTAAAAGCCTACTTATTGGAAGGAAATATTGTAATCAAGGTTTTGTTTATAAATTTTAAGAGTTGTTTTGATATTTTAAAAGTTTTGATTAGAAATTGAAATATGAATCATTGATTAAAATATTAATATATATGCTTACGCCTATAAGAAGAAGTGATATATTTTTATAAACTTCTAATGAGCATGATTCAAAATGTGTGTTTTTTTCCCTTTATTTAGGTCCCAGCCCTATGTATGCAAAGAAGAAATCATTTACTGATATATGAAATTTTGCTGCCCAAATGTGAGCACCTGAAATTTTAAATAATGTATCAATTTAAATAATGTGTGATATATATTATACAGTCATTTGAAATTTATTTCAAATTGCTGAATTCTGTATGAAGTTTTTAAATTAAAATGTAAACAATTATTTTATTATAGCATATAATTCTAGAATGCTCACTTAATGCTCACTTTTAGAATGCTCATCATTAAATAATTTTCCAGTGCTAGAATAATTAGGGAAATTTATTCAAAAACTGATTTCTGAAAGCAGTGTAGTGTATGTTTTGTATATGCAAGATTTTACTTATTAAAAGTCTTGTGTATATCCTCTGTGAGAACTTAATTCAATTTTTAGAAAATTTAATCATTCTTAAATAATTAAAAGCCTACTTATTGGAAGGAAATATTGTAATCAAAGTTTTGTTTATAAATTTTAAGAGTTGTTTTGATATTTTAAAAGTTTTGATTAGAAATTGAAATATGAATCATTGATTAAAATATTAATATATATGCTTACGCCTATAAGAAATAGTGATATATTTTTATAAACTTCTAATGAGCATGATTCAAAATGTGTGTTTTTTTCCCTTTATTTAGGTCCTAGCCCTATGTATGCAAAGAAGAAATCATTTACTGATATATGAAATTTTCCTGCCCAAATGTGAGCACCTGAAATTTTAAATAATGTATCAATTTAAATAATGTGTAATATATATTATACAGTCATTTGAAATTTATTTCATATTGCTGAATTCTGTATGAAGTTTTTAAATTAAAAAGTAAACAATTATTTTATTATAGCATATATTTCTAGAATGCTCACTTAATGCTCACTTTTAGAATGCTCATCATTAAATAATTTTCCAGTGCTAGAATAATTAGAGAAAGTTATTGAAAAACTGATTTCTGAAAGCAGTGTAGTGTATGTTTTGTATATGCAAGATTTTACTTATTAAAAGTCTTGTGTATATCCTCTGTGAGAACTTAATTCAATTTTTAGAAAATTTAATTATTCTTAAATAATTAAAAGCCTACTTATTGGAAGGAAATATTGTAATCAAAGTTTTGTTTATAAATTTTAAGAGTTGTTTTGATATTTTAAAAGTTTTGATTAGAAATTGAAATATGAAACATTGATTAAAATATTAATATATATGCTTACGCCTATAAGAAGTAGTGATATATTTTTATAAACTTCTAATGAGCATGATTCAAAATGTGTGTTTTTTTCCCTTTATTTAGGTCCCAGCCCTATGTATGCAAAGAAGAAATCATTTACTGATATATGAAATTTTGCTGCCCAAAAGTGAGCGCCTGAAATTTTAAATAATGTATCAATTTAAATAATGTGTAATATATATTATACAGTCATTTGAAATTTATTTCATATTGCTCAATTCTGTATGAAGTTTTTAAATTAAAAAGTAAACAATTATTTTATTATAGCATATATTTCTAGAATGCTCACTTAATGCTCACTTTTAGAATGCTCATCATTAAATAATTTTCCAGTGCTAGAATAATTAGAGAAAGTTATTGAAAAACTGATTTCTGAAAGCAGTGTAGTGTATGTTTTGTATATGCAAGATTTTACTTATTAAAAGTCTTGTGTATATCCTCTGTGAGAACTTAATTCAATTTTTAGAAAATTTAATCATTCTTAAATAATTAAAAGCCTACTTATTGGAAGGAAATATTGTAATCAAAGTTTTGTTTATAAATTTTAAGAGTTGTTTTGATATTTTAAAAGTTTTGATTAGAAATTGAAATATGAATCATTGATTAAAATATTAATATATATGCTTACGCCTATAAGAAGTAGTGATATATTTTTATAAACTTCTAATGAGCATTATTCAAAATGTGTGTTTTTTTCCCTTTATTTAGGTCCCAGCCCTATGTATGCAAAGAAGAAATCATTTACTGATATATGAAATTTTGCTGCCCAAATGTGAGCACCTGAAATTTTAAATAATGTATCAATTTAAATAATGTGTGATATATATTATACAGTCATTTGAAATTTATTTCAAATTGCTGAATTCTGTATGAAGTTTTTAAATTAAAATGTAAACAATTATTTTATTATAGCATATAATTCTAGAATGCTCACTTAATGCTCACTTTTAGAATGCTCATCATTAAATAATTTTCCAGTGCTAGAATAATTAGGGAAAGTTATTCAAAAACTGATTTCTGAAAGCAGTGTAGTGTATGTTTTGTATATGCAAGATTTTACTTATTAAAAGTCTTGTGTATATCCTCTGTGAGAACTTAATTCAATTTTTAGAAAATTTAATCATTCTTAAATAATTAAAAGCCTACTTATTGGAAGGAAATATTGTAATCAAAGTTTTGTTTATAAATTTTAAGAGTTGTTTTGATATTTTAAAAGTTTTGATTAGAAATTGAAATATGAATCATTGATTAAAATATTAATATATATGCTTACGCCTATAAGAAATAGTGATATATTTTTATAAACTTCTAATGAGCATGATTCAAAATGTGTGTTTTTTTCCCTTTATTTAGGTCCCAGCCCTATGTATGCAAAGAAGAAATCACTTACTGATATATGAAATTTTCCTGCCCAAATGTGAGCACCTGAAATTTTAAATAATGTATCAATTTAAATAATGTGTAATATATATTATACAATCATTTGAAATTTATTTCAAATTGCTGAATTCTGTATGAAGTTTTTAAATTAAAAAGTAAACAATTATTTTATTATAGCATATAATTCTAGAATGCTCACTTAATGCTCACTTTTAGAATGCTAATCATTAAATAAATTTCCAGTGCTAGAATAATTAGAGAAAGTTATTCAAAAACTGATTTCTGAAAGCAGTGTAGTGTATGTTTTGTATATGCAAGATTTTACTTATTAAAAGTCTTGTGTATATCCTCTGTGAGAACTTAATTCAATTTTTAGAAAATTTAATCATTCTTAAATAATTAAAAGCCTACTTATTGGAAGGAAATATTGTAATCAAAGTTTTGTTTATAAATTTTAAGAGTTGTTTTGATATTTTAAAAGTTTTGATTAGAAATTGAAATATGAATCATTGATTAAAATATTAATATATATGCTTACGCCTATAAGAAGTAGTGATATATTTTTATAAACTTCTAATGAGCATGATTCAAAATGTGTGTTTTTTTCCCTTTATTTAGGTCCCAGCCCTATGTATGCAAAGAAGAAATCATTTACTGATATATGAAATTTTGCTGCCCAAATGTGAGCGCCTGAAATTTTAAATAATGTATCAATTTAAATAATGTGTAATATATATTATACAGTCATTTGAAATTTATTTCATATTGCTGAATTCTGTATGAAGTTTTTAAATTAAAAAGTAAACAATTATTTTATTATAGCATATATTTCTAGAATGCTCACTTAATGCTCACTTTTAGAATGCTCATCATTAAATAATTTTCCAGTGCTAGAATAATTAGAGAAAGTTATTGAAAAACTGATTTCTGAAAGCAGTGTAGTGTATGTTTTGTATATGCAAGATTTTACTTATTAAAAGTCTTGTGTATATCCTCTGTGAGAACTTAATTCAATTTTTAGAAAATTTAATCATTCTTAAATAATTAAAAGCCTACTTATTGGAAGGAAATATTGTAATCAAAGTTTTGTTTATAAATTTTAAGAGTTGTTTTGATATTTTAAAAGTTTTGATTAGAAATTGAAATATGAATCATTGATTAAAATATTAATATATATGCTTACGCCTATAAGAAGTAGTGATATATTTTTATAAACTTCTAATGAGCATGATTCAAAATGTGTGTTTTTTTCCCTTTATTTAGGTCCCAGCCCTATGTATGCAAAGAAGAAATCATTTACTGATATATGAAATTTTGCTGCCCAAATGTGAGCACCTGAAATTTTAAATAATGTATCAATTTAAATAATGTGTGATATATATTATACAGTCATTTGAAATTTATTTCAAATTGCTGAATTCTGTATGAAGTTTTTAAATTAAAATGTAAACAATTATTTTATTATAGCATATAATTCTAGAATGCTCAATTAATGCTCACTTTTAGAATGCTCATCATTAAATAATTTTCCAGTGCTAGAATAATTAGGGAAAGTTATTCAAAAACTGATTTCTGAAAGCAGTGTAGTGTATGTTTTGTATATGCAAGATTTTACTTATTAAAAGTCTTGTGTATATCCTCTGTGAGAACTTAATTCAATTTTTAGAAAATTTAATCATTCTTAAATAATTAAAAGCCTACTTATTGGAAGGAAATATTGTAATCAAAGTTTTGTTTATAAATTTTAAGAGTTGTTTTGATATTTTAAAAGTTTTGATTAGAAATTGAGATATGAATCATTGATTAAAATATTAATATATATGCTTACGCCTATAAGAAATAGTGATATATTTTTATAAACTTCTAATGAGCATGATTCAAAATGTGTGTTTTTTTCCCTTTATTTAGGTCCCAGCCCTATGTATGCAAAGAAGAAATCATTTACTGATATATGAAATTTTCCTGCCCAAATGTGAGCACCTGAAATTTTAAATAATGTATCAATTTAAATAATGTGTAATATATATTATACAGTCATTTGAAATTTATTTCAAATTGCTGAATTCTGTATGAAGTTTTTAAATTAAAAAGTAAACAATTATTTTATTATAGCATATAATTCTAGAATGCTCACTTAATGCTCACTTTTAGAATGCTCATCATTAAATAATTTTCCAGTGCTAGAATAATTAGAGAAAGTTATTGAAAAACTGATTTCTGAAAGCAGTGTAGTGTATGTTTTGTATATGCAAGATTTTACTTATTAAAAGTCTTGTGTATATCCTCTGTGAGAACTTAATTCAATTTTTAGAAAATTTAATCATTCTTAAATAATTAAAAGCCTACTTATTGGAAGGAAATATTGTAATCAAAGTTTTGTTTATAAATTTTAAGAGTTGTTTTGATATTTTAAAAGTTTTGATTAGAAATTGAAATATGAAACATTGATTAAAATATTAATATATATGCTTACGCCTATAAGAAGTAGTGATATATTTTTATAAACTTCTAATGAGCATGATTCAAAATGTGTGTTTTTTTCCCTTTATTTAGGTCCCAGCCCTATGTATGCAAAGAAGAAATCATTTACTGATATATGAAATTTTGCTGCCCAAAAGTGAGCGCCTGAAATTTTAAATAATGTATCAATTTAAATAATGTGTAATATATATTATACAGTCATTTGAAATTTATTTCATATTGCTGAATTCTGTATGAAGTTTTTAAATTAAAAAGTAAACAATTATTTTATTATAGCATATATTTCTAGAATGCTCACTTAATGCTCACTTTTAGAATGCTCCTCATTAAGTTATTTTCCAGTGCTAGAATAATTAGAGAAAGTTATTGAAAAACTGATTTCTGAAAGCAGTGTAGTGTATGTTTTGTATATGCAAGATTTTACTTATTAAAAGTCTTGTGTATATCCTCTGTGAGAACTTAATTCAATTTTTAGAAAATTTAATCATTCTTAAATAATTAAAAGCCTACTTATTGGAAGGAAATATTGTAATCAAGGTTTTGTTTATAAATTTTAAGAGTTGTTTTGATATTTTAAAAGTTTTGATTAGAAATTGAAATATGAATCATTGATTAAAATATTAATATATATGCTTACGCCTATAAGAAGTAGTGATATATTTTTATAAACTTCTAATGAGCATGATTCAAAATGTGTGTTTTTTTCCCTTTATTTAGGTCCCAGCCCTATGTATGCAAAGAAGAAATCATTTACTGATATATGAAATTTTGCTGCCCAAATGTGAGCACCTGAAATTTTAAATAATGTATCAATTTAAATAATGTGTGATATATATTATACAGTCATTTGAAATTTATTTCAAATTGCTGAATTCTGTATGAAGTTTTTAAATTAAAATGTAAACAATTATTTTATTATAGCATATAATTCTAGAATGCTCACTTAATGCTCACTTTTAGAATGCTCATCATTAAATAATTTTCCAGTGCTAGAATAATTAGGGAAATTTATTCAAAAACTGATTTCTGAAAGCAGTGTAGTGTATGTTTTGTATATGCAAGATTTTACTTATTAAAAGTCTTGTGTATATCCTCTGTGAGAACTTAATTCAATTTTTAGAAAATTTAATCATTCTTAAATAATTAAAAGCCTACTTATTGGAAGGAAATATTGTAATCAAAGTTTTGTTTATAAATTTTAAGAGTTGTTTTGATATTTTAAAAGTTTTGATTAGAAATTGAAATATGAAACATTGATTAAAATATTAATATATATGCTTACGCCTATAAGAAGTAGTGATATATTTTTATAAACTTCTAATGAGCATGATTCAAAATGTGTGTTTTTTTCCCTTTATTTAGGTCCCAGCCCTATGTATGCAAAGAAGAAATCATTTACTGATATATGAAATTTTGCTGCCCAAAAGTGAGCGCCTGAAATTTTAAATAATGTATCAATTTAAATAATGTGTAATATATATTATACAGTCATTTGAAATTTATTTCATATTGCTGAATTCTGTATGAAGTTTTTAAATTAAAAAGTAAACAATTATTTTATTATAGCATATATTTCTAGAATGCTCACTTAATGCTCACTTTTAGAATGCTCCTCATTAAGTTATTTTCCAGTGCTAGAATAATTAGAGAAAGTTATTGAAAAACTGATTTCTGAAAGCAGTGTAGTGTATGTTTTGTATATGCAAGATTTTACTTATTAAAAGTCTTGTGTATATCCTCTGTGAGAACTTAATTCAATTTTTAGAAAATTTAATCATTCTTAAATAATTAAAAGCCTACTTATTGGAAGGAAATATTGTAATCAAGGTTTTGTTTATAAATTTTAAGAGTTGTTTTGATATTTTAAAAGTTTTGATTAGAAATTGAAATATGAATCATTGATTAAAATATTAATATATATGCTTACGCCTATAAGAAGTAGTGATATATTTTTATAAACTTCTAATGAGCATGATTCAAAATGTGTGTTTTTTTCCCTTTATTTAGGTCCCAGCCCTATGTATGCAAAGAAGAAATCATTTACTGATATATGAAATTTTGCTGCCCAAATGTGAGCACCTGAAATTTTAAATAATGTATCAATTTAAATAATGTGTGATATATATTATACAGTCATTTGAAATTTATTTCAAATTGCTGAATTCTGTATGAAGTTTTTAAATTAAAATGTAAACAATTATTTTATTATAGCATATAATTCTAGAATGCTCACTTAATGCTCACATTTAGAATGCTCATCATTAAATAATTTTCCAGTGCTAGAATAATTAGGGAAATTTATTCAAAAACTGATTTCTGAAAGCAGTGTAGTGTATGTTTTGTATATGCAAGATTTTACTTATTAAAAGTCTTGTGTATATCCTCTGTGAGAACTTAATTCAATTTTTAGAAAATTTAATCATTCTTAAATAATTAAAAGCCTACTTATTGGAAGGAAATATTGTAATCAAAGTTTTGTTTATAAATTTTAAGAGTTGTTTTGATATTTTAAAAGTTTTGATTAGAAATTGAAATATGAATCATTGATTAAAATATTAATATATATGCTTACGCCTATAAGAAATAGTGATATATTTTTATAAACTTCTAATGAGCATGATTCAAAATGTGTGTTTTTTTCCCTTTATTTAGGTCCTAGCCCTATGTATGCAAAGAAGAAATCATTTACTGATATATGAAATTTTCCTGCCCAAATGTGAGCACCTGAAATTTTAAATAATGTATCAATTTAAATAATGTGTAATATATATTATACAGTCATTTGAAATTTATTTCATATTGCTGAATTCTGTATGAAGTTTTTAAATTAAAAAGTAAACAATTATTTTATTATAGCATATATTTCTAGAATGCTCACTTAATGCTCACTTTTAGAATGCTCATCATTAAATAATTTTCCAGTGCTAGAATAATTAGAGAAAGTTATTGAAAAACTGATTTCTGAAAGCAGTGTAGTGTATGTTTTGTATATGCAAGATTTTACTTATTAAAAGTCTTGTGTATATCCTCTGTGAGAACTTAATTCAATTTTTAGAAAATTTAATCATTCTTAAATAATTAAAAGCCTACTTATTGGAAGGAAATATTGTAATCAAAGTTTTGTTTATAAATTTTAAGAGTTGTTTTGATATTTTAAAAGTTTTGATTAGAAATTGAAATATGAAACATTGATTAAAATATTAATATATATGCTTACGCCTATAAGAAGTAGTGATATATTTTTATAAACTTCTAATGAGCATTATTCAAAATGTGTGTTTTTTTCCCTTTATTTAGGTCCCAGCCCTATGTATGCAAAGAAGAAATCATTTACTGATATATGAAATTTTGCTGCCCAAATGTGAGCACCTGAAGTTTTAAATAATGTATCAATTTAAATAATGTGTGATATATATTATACAGTCATTTGAAATTTATTTCAAATTGCTGAATTCTGTATGAAGTTTTTAAATTAAAATGTAAACAATTATTTTATTATAGCATATAATTCTAGAATGCTCACTTAATGCTCACTTTTAGAATGCTCATCATTAAATAATTTTCCAGTGCTAGAATAATTAGGGAAAGTTATTCAAAAACTGATTTCTGAAAGCAGTGTAGTGTATGTTTTGTATATGCAAGATTTTACTTATTAAAAGTCTTGTGTATATCCTCTGTGAGAACTTAATTCAATTTTTAGAAAATTTAATCATTCTTAAATAATTAAAAGCCTACTTATTGGAAGGAAATATTGTAATCAAAGTTTTGTTTATAAATTTTAAGAGTTGTTTTGATATTTTAAAAGTTTTGATTAGAAATTGAAATATGAATCATTGATTAAAATATTAATATATATGCTTACGCCTATAAGAAATAGTGATATATTTTTATAAACTTCTAATGAGCATGATTCAAAATGTGTGTTTTTTTCCCTTTATTTAGGTCCCAGCCCTATGTATGCAAAGAAGAAATCACTTACTGATATATGAAATTTTCCTGCCCAAATGTGAGCACCTGAAATTTTAAATAATGTATCAATTTAAATAATGTGTAATATATATTATACAATCATTTGAAATTTATTTCAAATTGCTGAATTCTGTATGAAGTTTTTAAATTAAAAAGTAAACAATTATTTTATTATAGCATATAATTCTAGAATGCTCACTTAATGCTCACTTTTAGAATGCTCATCATTAAATAAATTTCCAGTGCTAGAATAATTAGAGAAAGTTATTCAAAAACTGATTTCTGAAAGCAGTGTAGTGTATGTTTTGTATATGCAAGATTTTACTTATTAAAAGTCTTGTGTATATCCTCTGTGAGAACTTAATTCAATTTTTAGAAAATTTAATCATTCTTAAATAATTAAAAGCCTACTTATTGGAAGGAAATATTGTAATCAAAGTTTTGTTTATAAATTTTAAGAGTTGTTTTGATATTTTAAAAGTTTTGATTAGAAATTGAAATATGAATCATTGATTAAAATATTAATATATATGCTTACGCCTATAAGAAGTAGTGATATATTTTTATAAACTTCTAATGAGCATGATTCAAAATGTGTGTTTTTTTCCCTTTATTTAGGTCCCAGCCCTATGTATGCAAAGAAGAAATCATTTACTGATATATGAAATTTTGCTGCCCAAATGTGAGCGCCTGAAATTTTAAATAATGTATCAATTTAAATAATGTGTAATATATATTATACAGTCATTTGAAATTTATTTCATATTGCTGAATTCTGTATGAAGTTTTTAAATTAAAAAGTAAACAATTATTTTATTATAGCATATATTTCTAGAATGCTCACTTAATGCTCACTTTTAGAATGCTCATCATTAAATAATTTTCCAGTGCTAGAATAATTAGAGAAAGTTATTGAAAAACTGATTTCTGAAAGCAGTGTAGTGTATGTTTTGTATATGCAAGATTTTACTTATTAAAAGTCTTGTGTATATCCTCTGTGAGAACTTAATTCAATTTTTAGAAAATTTAATCATTCTTAAATAATTAAAAGCCTACTTATTGGAAGGAAATATTGTAATCAAAGTTTTGTTTATAAATTTTAAGAGTTGTTTTGATATTTTAAAAGTTTTGATTAGAAATTGAAATATGAATCATTGATTAAAATATTAATATATATGCTTACGCCTATAAGAAGTAGTGATATATTTTTATAAACTTCTAATGAGCATGATTCAAAATGTGTGTTTTTTTCCCTTTATTTAGGTCCCAGCCCTATGTATGCAAAGAAGAAATCATTTACTGATATATGAAATTTTGCTGCCCAAATGTGAGCACCTGAAATTTTAAATAATGTATCAATTTAAATAATGTGTGATATATATTATACAGTCATTTGAAATTTATTTCAAATTGCTGAATTCTGTATGAAGTTTTTAAATTAAAATGTAAACAATTATTTTATTATAGCATATAATTCTAGAATGCTCACTTAATGCTCACTTTTAGAATGCTCATCATTAAATAATTTTCCAGTGCTAGAATAATTAGGGAAAGTTATTCAAAAACTGATTTCTGAAAGCAGTGTAGTGTATGTTTTGTATATGCAAGATTTTACTTATTAAAAGTCTTGTGTATATCCTCTGTGAGAACTTAATTCAATTTTTAGAAAATTTAATCATTCTTAAATAATTAAAAGCCTACTTATTGGAAGGAAATATTGTAATCAAAGTTTTGTTTATAAATTTTAAGAGTTGTTTTGATATTTTAAAAGTTTTGATTAGAAATTGAAATATGAATCATTGATTAAAATATTAATATATATGCTTACGCCTATAAGAAATAGTGATATATTTTTATAAACTTCTAATGAGCATGATTCAAAATGTGTGTTTTTTTCCCTTTATTTAGGTCCCAGCCCTATGTATGCAAAGAAGAAATCATTTACTGATATATGAAATTTTCCTGCCCAAATGTGAGCACCTGAAATTTTAAATAATGTATCAATTTAAATAATGTGTAATATATATTATACAGTCATTTGAAATTTATTTCAAATTGCTGAATTCTGTATGAAGTTTTTAAATTAAAAAGTAAACAATTATTTTATTATAGCATATAATTCTAGAATGCTCACTTAATGCTCACTTTTAGAATGCTCATCATTAAATAATTTTCCAGTGCTAGAATAATTAGAGAAAGTTATTGAAAAACTGATTTCTGAAAGCAGTGTAGTGTATGTTTTGTATATGCAAGATTTTACTTATTAAAAGTCTTGTGTATATCCTCTGTGAGAACTTAATTCAATTTTTAGAAAATTTAATCATTCTTAAATAATTAAAAGCCTACTTATTGGAAGGAAATATTGTAATCAAAGTTTTGTTTATAAATTTTAAGAGTTGTTTTGATATTTTAAAAGTTTTGATTAGAAATTGAAATATGAATCATTGATTAAAATATTAATATATATGCTTACGCCTATAAGAAGTAGTGATATATTTTTATAAACTTCTAATGAGCATGATTCAAAATGTGTGTTTTTTTCCCTTTATTTAGGTCCCAGCCCTATGTATGCAAAGAAGAAATCATTTACTGATATATGAAATTTTGCTGCCCAAATGTGAGCACCTGAAATTTTAAATAATGTATCAATTTAAATAATGTGTGATATATATTATACAGTCATTTGAAATTTATTTCAAATTGCTGAATTCTGTATGAAGTTTTTAAATTAAAATGTAAACAATTATTTTATTATAGCATATAATTCTAGAATGCTCACTTAATGCTCACTTTTAGAATGCTCATCATTAAATAATTTTCCAGTGCTAGAATAATTAGGGAAAGTTATTCAAAAACTGATTTCTGAAAGCAGTGTAGTGTATGTTTTGTATATGCAAGATTTTACTTATTAAAAGTCTTGTGTATATCCTCTGTGAGAACTTAATTCAATTTTTAGAAAATTTAATCATTCTTAAATAATTAAAAGCCTACTTATTGGAAGGAAATATTGTAATCAAAGTTTTGTTTATAAATTTTAAGAGTTGTTTTGATATTTTAAAAGTTTTGATTAGAAATTGAAATATGAATCATTGATTAAAATATTAATATATATGCTTACGCCTATAAGAAATAGTGATATATTTTTATAAACTTCTAATGAGCATGATTCAAAATGTGTGTTTTTTTCCCTTTATTTAGGTCCCAGCCCTATGTATGCAAAGAAGAAATCATTTACTGATATATGAAATTTTCCTGCCCAAATGTGAGCACCTGAAATTTTAAATAATGTATCAATTTAAATAATGTGTAATATATATTATACAGTCATTTGAAATTTATTTCAAATTGCTGAATTCTGTATGAAGTTTTTAAATTAAAAAGTAAACAATTATTTTATTATAGCATATAATTCTCGAATGCTCACTTAATGCTCACTTTTAGAATGCTCATCATTAAATAAATTTCCAGTGCTAGAATAATTAGAGAAAGTTATTCAAAAACTGATTTCTGAAAGCAGTGTAGTGTATGTTTTGTATATGCAAGATTTTACTTATTAAAAGTCTTGTGTATATCCTCTGTGAGAACTTAATTCAATTTTTAGAAAATTTAATCATTCTTAAATAATTAAAAGCCTACTTATTGGAAGGAAATATTGTAATCAAAGTTTTGTTTATAAATTTTAAGAGTTGTTTTGATATTTTAAAAGTTTTGATTAGAAATTGAAATATGAATCATTGATTAAAATATTAATATATATGCTTACGCCTATAAGAAGTAGTGATATATTTTTATAAACTTCTAATGAGCATGATTCAAAATGTGTGTTTTTTTCCCTTTATTTAGGTCCCAGCCCTATGTATGCAAAGAAGAAATCATTTACTGATATATGAAATTTTGCTGCCCAAATGTGAGCACCTGAAATTTTAAATAATGTATCAATTTAAATAATGTGTGATATATATTATACAGTCATTTGAAATTTATTTCAAATTGCTGAATTCTGTATGAAGTTTTTAAATTAAAATGTAAACAATTATTTTATTATAGCATATAATTCTAGAATGCTCACTTAATGCTCACTTTTAGAATGCTCATCATTAAATAATTTTCCAGTGCTAGAATAATTAGGGAAAGTTATTCAAAAACTGATTTCTGAAAGCAGTGTAGTGTATGTTTTGTATATGCAAGATTTTACTTATTAAAAGTCTTGTGTATATCCTCTGTGAGAACTTAATTCAATTTTTAGAAAATTTAATCATTCTTAAATAATTAAAAGCCTACTTATTGGAAGGAAATATTGTAATCAAAGTTTTGTTTATAAATTTTAAGAGTTGTTTTGATATTTTAAAAGTTTTGATTAGAAATTGAAATATGAATCATTGATTAAAATATTAATATATATGCTTACGCCTATAAGAAATAGTGATATATTTTTATAAACTTCTAATGAGCATGATTCAAAATGTGTGTTTTTTTCCCTTTATTTAGGTCCCAGCCCTATGTATGCAAAGAAGAAATCATTTACTGATATATGAAATTTTCCTGCCCAAATGTGAGCACCTGAAATTTTAAATAATGTATCAATTTAAATAATGTGTAATATATATTATACAGTCATTTGAAATTTATTTCAAATTGCTGAATTCTGTATGAAGTTTTTAAATTAAAAAGTAAACAATTATTTTATTATAGCATATAATTCTCGAATGCTCACTTAATGCTCACTTTTAGAATGCTCATCATTAAATAAATTTCCAGTGCTAGAATAATTAGAGAAAGTTATTCAAAAACTGATTTCTGAAAGCAGTGTAGTGTATGTTTTGTATATGCAAGATTTTACTTATTAAAAGTCTTGTGTATATCCTCTGTGAGAACTTAATTCAATTTTTAGAAAATTTAATCATTCTTAAATAATTAAAAGCCTACTTATTGGAAGGAAATATTGTAATCAAAGTTTTGTTTAAAAATTTTAAGAGTTGTTTTGATATTTTAAAAGTTTTGATTAGAAATTGAAATATGAATCATTGATTAAAATATTAATATATATGCTTACGCCTATAAGAAGTAGTGATATATTTTTATAAACTTCTAATGAGCATGAATCAAAATGTGTGTTTTTTTCCCTTTATTTAGGTCCCAGCCCTATGTATGCAAAGAAGAAATCATTTACTGATATATGAAATTTTGCTGCCCAAATGTGAGCGCCTGAAATTTTAAATAATGTATCAATTTAAATAATGTGTAATATATATTATACAGTCATTTGAAATTTATTTCATATTGCTGAATTCTGTATGAAGTTTTTAAATTAAAAAGTAAACAATTATTTTATTATAGCATATAATTCTAGAATGCTCACTTAATGCTCACTTTTAGAATGCTCATCATTAAATAATTTTCCAGTGCTAGAATAATTAGGGAAAGTTATTCAAAAACTGATTTCTGAAAGCAGTGTAGTGTATGTTTTGTATATGCAAGATTTTACTTATTAAAAGTCTTGTGTATATCCTCTGTGAGAACTTAATTCAATTTTTAGAAAATTTAATCATTCTTAAATAATTAAAAGCCTACTTATTGGAAGGAAATATTGTAATCAAAGTTTTGTTTATAAATTTTAAGAGTTGTTTTGATATTTTAAAAGTTTTGATTAGAAATTGAAATATGAATCATTGATTAAAATATTAATATATATGCTTACGCCTATAAGAAATAGTGATATATTTTTATAAACTTCTAATGAGCATGATTCAAAATGTGTGTTTTTTTCCCTTTATTTAGGTCCCAGCCCTATGTATGCAAAGAAGAAATCATTTACTGATATATGAAATTTTGCTGCCCAAATGTGAGCACCTGAAATTTTAAATAATGTATCAATTTAAATAATGTGTAATATATATTATACAGTCATTTGAAATTTATTTCAAATTGCTGAATTCTGTATGAAGTTTTTAAATTAAAATGTAAACAATTATTTTATTATAGCATATAATTCTCGAATGCTCACTTAATGCTCACTTTTAGAATGCTCATCATTAAATAAATTTCCAGTGCTAGAATAATTAGAGAAAGTTATTCAAAAACTGATTTCTGAAAGCAGTGTAGTGTATGTTTTGTATATGCAAGATTTTACTTATTAAAAGTCTTGTGTATATCCTCTGTGAGAACTTAATTCAATTTTTAGAAAATTTAATCATTCTTAAATAATTAAAAGCCTACTTATTGGAAGGAAATATTGTAATCAAAGTTTTGTTTAAAAATTTTAAGAGTTGTTTTGATATTTTAAAAGTTTTGATTAGAAATTGAAATATGAATCATTGATTAAAATATTAATATATATGCTTACGCCTATAAGAAGTAGTGATATATTTTTATAAACTTCTAATGAGCATGATTCAAAATGTGTGTTTTTTTCCCTTTATTTAGGTCCCAGCCCTATGTATGCAAAGAAGAAATCATTTACTGATATATGAAATTTTGCTGCCCAAATGTGAGCGCCTGAAATTTTAAATAATGTATCAATTTAAATAATGTGTAATATATATTATACAGTCATTTGAAATTTATTTCATATTGCTGAATTCTGTATGAAGTTTTTAAATTAAAAAGTAAACAATTATTTTATTATAGCATATATTTCTAGAATGCTCACTTAATGCTCACTTTTAGAATGCTCATCATTAAATAATTTTCCAGTGCTAGAATAATTAGAGAAAGTTATTGAAAAACTGATTTCTGAAAGCAGTGTAGTGTATGTTTTGTATATGCAAGATTTTACTTATTAAAAGTCTTGTGTATATCCTCTGTGAGAACTTAATTCAATTTTTAGAAAATTTAATCATTCTTAAATAATTAAAAGCCTACTTATTGGAAGGAAATATTGTAATCAAAGTTTTGTTTATAAATTTTAAGAGTTGTTTTGATATTTTAAAAGTTTTGATTAGAAATTGAAATATGAATCATTGATTAAAATATTAATATATATGCTTACGCCTATAAGAAGTAGTGATATATTTTTATAAACTTCTAATGAGCATGATTCAAAATGTGTGTTTTTTTCCCTTTATTTAGGTCCCAGCCCTATGTATGCAAAGAAGAAATCATTTACTGATATATGAAATTTTGCTGCCCAAATGTGAGCGCCTGAAATTTTAAATAATGTATCAATTTAAATAATGTGTAATATATATTATACAGTCATTTGAAATTTATTTCATATTGCTGAATTCTGTATGAAGTTTTTAAATTAAAAAGTAAACAATTATTTTATTATAGCATATATTTCTAGAATGCTCACTTAATGCTCACTTTTAGAATGCTCATCATTAAATAATTTTCCAGTGCTAGAATAATTAGAGAAAGTTATTGAAAAACTGATTTCTGAAAGCAGTGTAGTGTATGTTTTGTATATGCAAGATTTTACTTATTAAAAGTCTTGTGTATATCCTCTGTGAGAACTTAATTCAATTTTTAGAAAATTTAATCATTCTTAAATAATTAAAAGCCTACTTATTGGAAGGAAATATTGTAATCAAAGTTTTGTTTATAAATTTTAAGAGTTGTTTTGATATTTTAAAAGTTTTGATTAGAAATCGAAATATGAATCATTGATTAAAATATTAATATATATGCTTACGCCTATAAGAAGTAGTGATATATTTTTATAAACTTCTAATGAGCATGATTCAAAATGTGTGTTTTTTTCCCTTTATTTAGGTCCCAGCCCTATGTATGCAAAGAAGAAATCATTTACTGATATATGAAATTTTGCTGCCCAAATGTGAGCGCCTGAAATTTTAAATAATGTATCAATTTAAATAATGTGTAATATATATTATACAGTCATTTGAAATTTATTTCATATTGCTGAATTCTGTATGAAGTTTTTAAATTAAAAAGTAAACAATTATTTTATTATAGCATATATTTCTAGAATGCTCACTTAATGCTCACTTTTAGAATGCTCATCATTAAATAATTTTCCAGTGCTAGAATAATTAGAGAAAGTTATTGAAAAACTGATTTCTGAAAGCAGTGTAGTGTATGTTTTGTATATGCAAGATTTTACTTATTAAAAGTCTTGTGTATATCCTCTGTGAGAACTTAATTCAATTTTTAGAAAATTTAATCATTCTTAAATAATTAAAAGCCTACTTATTGGAAGGAAATATTGTAATCAAAGTTTTGTTTAAAAATTTTAAGAGTTGTTTTGATATTTTAAAAGTTTTGATTAGAAATTGAAATATGAATCATTGATTAAAATATTAATATATATGCTTACGCCTATAAGAAGTAGTGATATATTTTTATAAACTTCTAATGAGCATGATTCAAAATGTGTGTTTTTTCCCTTTATTTAGGTCCCAGCCCTATGTATGCAAAGAAGAAATCATTTACTGATATATGAAATTTTGCTGCCCAAATGTGAGCACCTGAAATTTTAAATAATGTATCAATTTAAATAATGTGTGATATATATTATACAGTCATTTGAAATTTATTTCAAATTGCTGAATTCTGTATGAAGTTTTTAAATTAAAATGTAAACAATTATTTTATTATAGCATATAATTCTAGAATGCTCACTTAATGCTCACTTTTAGAATGCTCATCATTAAATAATTTTCCAGTGCTAGAATAATTAGGGAAAGTTATTCAAAAACTGATTTCTGAAAGCAGTGTAGTGTATGTTTTGTATATGCAAGATTTTACTTATTAAAAGTCTTGTGTATATCCTCTGTGAGAACTTAATTCAATTTTTAGAAAATTTAATCATTCTTAAATAATTAAAAGCCTACTTATTGGAAGGAAATATTGTAATCAAAGTTTTGTTTATAAATTTTAAGAGTTGTTTTGATATTTTAAAAGTTTTGATTAGAAATTGAAATATGAATCATTGATTAAAATATTAATATATATGCTTACGCCTATAAGAAATAGTGATATATTTTATAAACTTCTAATGAGCATGATTCAAAATGTGTGTTTTTTTCCCTTTATTTAGGTCCCAGCCCTATGTATGCAAAGAAGAAATCATTTACTGATATATGAAATTTTCCTGCCCAAATGTGAGCACCTGAAATTTTAAATAATGTATCAATTTAAATAATGTGTAATATATATTATACAATCATTTGAAATTTATTTCAAATTGCTGAATTCTGTATGAAGTTTTTAAATTAAAAAGTAAACAATTATTTTATTATAGCATATAATTCTAGAATGCTCACTTAATGCTCACTTTTAGAATGCTCATCATTAAATAAATTTCCAGTGCTAGAATAATTAGAGAAAGTTATTCAAAAACTGATTTCTGAAAGCAGTGTAGTGTATGTTTTGTATATGCAAGATTTTACTTATTAAAAGTCTTGTGTATATCCTCTGTGAGAACTTAATTCAATTTTTAGAAAATTTAATCATTCTTAAATAATTAAAAGCCTACTTATTGGAAGGAAATATTGTAATCAAAGTTTTGTTTATAAATTTTAAGAGTTGTTTTGATATTTTAAAAGTTTTGATTAGAAATTGAAATATGAATCATTGATTAAAATATTAATATATATGCTTACGCCTATAAGAAGTAGTGATATATTTTTATAAACTTCTAATGAGCATGATTCAAAATGTGTGTTTTTTTCCCTTTATTTAGGTCCCAGCCCTATGTATGCAAAGAAGAAATCATTTACTGATATATGAAATTTTGCTGCCCAAATGTGAGCGCCTGAAATTTTAAATAATGTATCAATTTAAATAATGTGTAATATATATTATACAGTCATTTGAAATTTATTTCATATTGCTGAATTCTGTATGAAGTTTTTAAATTAAAAAGTAAACAATTATTTTATTATAGCATATATTTCTAGAATGCTCACTTAATGCTCACTTTTAGAATGCTCATCATTAAATAATTTTCCAGTGCTAGAATAATTAGAGAAAGTTATTGAAAAACTGATTTCTGAAAGCAGTGTAGTGTATGTTTTGTATATGCAAGATTTTACTTATTAAAAGTCTTGTGTATATCCTCTGTGAGAACTTAATTCAATTTTTAGAAAATTTAATCATTCTTAAATAATTAAAAGCCTACTTATTGGAAGGAAATATTGTAATCAAAGTTTTGTTTATAAATTTTAAGAGTTGTTTTGATATTTTAAAAGTTTTGATTAGAAATTGAAATATGAATCATTGATTAAAATATTAATATATATGCTTACGCCTATAAGAAGTAGTGATATATTTTTATAAACTTCTAATGAGCATGATTCAAAATGTGTGTTTTTTTCCCTTTATTTAGGTCCCAGCCCTATGTATGCAAAGAAGAAATCATTTACTGATATATGAAATTTTGCTGCCCAAATGTGAGCACCTGAAATTTTAAATAATGTATCAATTTAAATAATGTGTGATATATATTATACAGTCATTTGAAATTTATTTCAAATTGCTGAATTCTGTATGAAGTTTTTAAATTAAAATGTAAACAATTATTTTATTATAGCATATAATTCTAGAATGCTCACTTAATGCTCACTTTTAGAATGCTCATCATTAAATAATTTTCCAGTGCTAGAATAATTAGGGAAAGTTATTCAAAAACTGATTTCTGAAAGCAGTGTAGTGTATGTTTTGTATATGCAAGATTTTACTTATTAAAAGTCTTGTGTATATCCTCTGTGAGAACTTAATTCAATTTTTAGAAAATTTAATCATTCTTAAATAATTAAAAGCCTACTTATTGGAAGGAAATATTGTAATCAAAGTTTTGTTTAAAAATTTTAAGAGTTGTTTTGATATTTTAAAAGTTTTGATTAGAAATTGAAATATGAATCATTGATTAAAATATTAATATATATGCTTACGCCTATAAGAAGTAGTGATATATTTTTATAAACTTCTAATGAGCATGAATCAAAATGTGTGTTTTTTTCCCTTTATTTAGGTCCCAGCCCTATGTATGCAAAGAAGAAATCATTTACTGATATATGAAATTTTGCTGCCCAAATGTGAGCGCCTGAAATTTTAAATAATGTATCAATTTAAATAATGTGTAATATATATTATACAGTCATTTGAAATTTATTTCATATTGCTGAATTCTGTATGAAGTTTTTAAATTAAAAAGTAAACAATTATTTTATTATAGCATATAATTCTAGAATGCTCACTTAATGCTCACTTTTAGAATGCTCATCATTAAATAATTTTCCAGTGCTAGAATAATTAGGGAAAGTTATTCAAAAACTGATTTCTGAAAGCAGTGTAGTGTATGTTTTGTATATGCAAGATTTTACTTATTAAAAGTCTTGTGTATATCCTCTGTGAGAACTTAATTCAATTTTTAGAAAATTTAATCATTCTTAAATAATTAAAAGCCTACTTATTGGAAGGAAATATTGTAATCAAAGTTTTGTTTATAAATTTTAAGAGTTGTTTTGATATTTTAAAAGTTTTGATTAGAAATTGAAATATGAATCATTGATTAAAATATTAATATATATGCTTACGCCTATAAGAAATAGTGATATATTTTTATAAACTTCTAATGAGCATGATTCAAAATGTGTGTTTTTTTCCCTTTATTTAGGTCCCAGCCCTATGTATGCAAAGAAGAAATCATTTACTGATATATGAAATTTTGCTGCCCAAATGTGAGCACCTGAAATTTTAAATAATGTATCAATTTAAATAATGTGTAATATATATTATACAGTCATTTGAAATTTATTTCAAATTGCTGAATTCTGTATGAAGTTTTTAAATTAAAAAGTAAACAATTATTTTATTATAGCATATAATTCTCGAATGCTCACTTAATGCTCACTTTTAGAATGCTCATCATTAAATAAATTTCCAGTGCTAGAATAATTAGAGAAAGTTATTCAAAAACTGATTTCTGAAAGCAGTGTAGTGTATGTTTTGTATATGCAAGATTTTACTTATTAAAAGTCTTGTGTATATCCTCTGTGAGAACTTAATTCAATTTTTAGAAAATTTAATCATTCTTAAATAATTAAAAGCCTACTTATTGGAAGGAAATATTGTAATCAAAGTTTTGTTTAAAAATTTTAAGAGTTGTTTTGATATTTTAAAAGTTTTGATTAGAAATTGAAATATGAATCATTGATTAAAATATTAATATATATGCTTACGCCTATAAGAAGTAGTGATATATTTTTATAAACTTCTAATGAGCATGATTCAAAATGTGTGTTTTTTTCCCTTTATTTAGGTCCCAGCCCTATGTATGCAAAGAAGAAATCATTTACTGATATATGAAATTTTGCTGCCCAAATGTGAGCACCTGAAATTTTAAATAATGTATCAATTTAAATAATGTGTGATATATATTATACAGTCATTTGAAATTTATTTCAAATTGCTGAATTCTGTATGAAGTTTTTAAATTAAAATGTAAACAATTATTTTATTATAGCATATAATTCTAGAATGCTCACTTAATGCTCACTTTTAGAATGCTCATCATTAAATAATTTTCCAGTGCTAGAATAATTAGGGAAAGTTATTCAAAAACTGATTTCTGAAAGCAGTGTAGTGTATGTTTTGTATATGCAAGATTTTACTTATTAAAAGTCTTGTGTATATCCTCTGTGAGAACTTAATTCAATTTTTAGAAAATTTAATCATTCTTAAATAATTAAAAGCCTACTTATTGGAAGGAAATATTGTAATCAAAGTTTTGTTTAAAAATTTTAAGAGTTGTTTTGATATTTTAAAAGTTTTGATTAGAAATTGAAATATGAATCATTGATTAAAATATTAATATATATGCTTACGCCTATAAGAAGTAGTGATATATTTTTATAAACTTCTAATGAGCATGAATCAAAATGTGTGTTTTTTTCCCTTTATTTAGGTCCCAGCCCTATGTATGCAAAGAAGAAATCATTTACTGATATATGAAATTTTGCTGCCCAAATGTGAGCGCCTGAAATTTTAAATAATGTATCAATTTAAATAATGTGTAATATATATTATACAGTCATTTGAAATTTATTTCATATTGCTGAATTCTGTATGAAGTTTTTAAATTAAAAAGTAAACAATTATTTTATTATAGCATATAATTCTAGAATGCTCACTTAATGCTCACTTTTAGAATGCTCATCATTAAATAATTTTCCAGTGCTAGAATAATTAGGGAAAGTTATTCAAAAACTGATTTCTGAAAGCAGTGTAGTGTATGTTTTGTATATGCAAGATTTTACTTATTAAAAGTCTTGTGTATATCCTCTGTGAGAACTTAATTCAATTTTTAGAAAATTTAATCATTCTTAAATAATTAAAAGCCTACTTATTGGAAGGAAATATTGTAATCAAAGTTTTGTTTATAAATTTTAAGAGTTGTTTTGATATTTTAAAAGTTTTGATTAGAAATTGAAATATGAATCATTGATTAAAATATTAATATATATGCTTACGCCTATAAGAAATAGTGATATATTTTTATAAACTTCTAATGAGCATGATTCAAAATGTGTGTTTTTTTCCCTTTATTTAGGTCCCAGCCCTATGTATGCAAAGAAGAAATCATTTACTGATATATGAAATTTTGCTGCCCAAATGTGAGCACCTGAAATTTTAAATAATGTATCAATTTAAATAATGTGTAATATATATTATACAGTCATTTGAAATTTATTTCAAATTGCTGAATTCTGTATGAAGTTTTTAAATTAAAAAGTAAACAATTATTTTATTATAGCATATAATTCTCGAATGCTCACTTAATGCTCACTTTTAGAATGCTCATCATTAAATAAATTTCCAGTGCTAGAATAATTAGAGAAAGTTATTCAAAAACTGATTTCTGAAAGCAGTGTAGTGTATGTTTTGTATATGCAAGATTTTACTTATTAAAAGTCTTGTGTATATCCTCTGTGAGAACTTAATTCAATTTTTAGAAAATTTAATCATTCTTAAATAATTAAAAGCCTACTTATTGGAAGGAAATATTGTAATCAAAGTTTTGTTTAAAAATTTTAAGAGTTGTTTTGATATTTTAAAAGTTTTGATTAGAAATTGAAATATGAATCATTGATTAAAATATTAATATATATGCTTACGCCTATAAGAAGTAGTGATATATTTTTATAAACTTCTAATGAGCATGATTCAAAAAGTGTGTTTTTTTCCCTTTATTTAGGTCCCAGCCCTATGTATGCAAAGAAGAAATCATTTACTGATATATGAAATTTTGCTGCCCAAATGTGAGCGCCTGAAATTTTAAATAATGTATCAATTTAAATAATGTGTAATATATATTATACAGTCATTTGAAATTTATTTCATATTGCTGAATTCTGTATGAAGTTTTTAAATTAAAAAGTAAACAATTATTTTATTATAGCATATATTTCTAGAATGCTCACTTAATGCTCACTTTTAAAATGCTCATCATTAAATAATTTTCCAGTGCTAGAATAATTAGAGAAAGTTATTGAAAAACTGATTTCTGAAAGCAGTGTAGTGTATGTTTTGTATATGCAAGATTTTACTTATTAAAAGTCTTGTGTATATCCTCTGTGAGAACTTAATTCAATTTTTAGAAAATTTAATCATTCTTAAATAATTAAAAGCCTACTTATTGGAAGGAAATATTGTAATCAAAGTTTTGTTTATAAATTTTAAGAGTTGTTTTGATATTTTAAAAGTTTTGATTAGAAATTGAAATATGAATCATTGATTAAAATATTAATATATATGCTTACGCCTATAAGAAGTAGTGATATATTTTTATAAACTTCTAATGAGCATGATTCAAAATGTGTGTTTTTTTCCCTTTATTTAGGTCCCAGCCCTATGTATGCAAAGAAGAAATCATTTACTGATATATGAAATTTTGCTGCCCAAATGTGAGCGCCTGAAATTTTAAATAATGTATCAATTTAAATAATGTGTAATATATATTATACAGTCATTTGAAATTTATTTCATATTGCTGAATTCTGTATGAAGTTTTTAAATTAAAAAGTAAACAATTATTTTATTATAGCATATATTTCTAGAATGCTCACTTAATGCTCACTTTTAGAATGCTCATCATTAAATAATTTTCCAGTGCTAGAATAATTAGAGAAAGTTATTGAAAAACTGATTTCTGAAAGCAGTGTAGTGTATGTTTTGTATATGCAAGATTTTACTTATTAAAAGTCTTGTGTATATCCTCTGTGAGAACTTAATTCAATTTTTAGAAAATTTAATCATTCTTAAATAATTAAAAGCCTACTTATTGGAAGGAAATATTGTAATCAAAGTTTTGTTTATAAATTTTAAGAGTTGTTTTGATATTTTAAAAGTTTTGATTAGAAATCGAAATATGAATCATTGATTAAAATATTAATATATATGCTTACGCCTATAAGAAGTAGTGATATATTTTTATAAACTTCTAATGAGCATGATTCAAAATGTGTGTTTTTTTCCCTTTATTTAGGTCCCAGCCCTATGTATGCAAAGAAGAAATCATTTACTGATATATGAAATTTTGCTGCCCAAATGTGAGCGCCTGAAATTTTAAATAATGTATCAATTTAAATAATGTGTAATATATATTATACAGTCATTTGAAATTTATTTCATATTGCTGAATTCTGTATGAAGTTTTTAAATTAAAAAGTAAACAATTATTTTATTATAGCATATATTTCTAGAATGCTCACTTAATGCTCACTTTTAGAATGCTCATCATTAAATAATTTTCCAGTGCTAGAATAATTAGAGAAAGTTATTGAAAAACTGATTTCTGAAAGCAGTGTAGTGTATGTTTTGTATATGCAAGATTTTACTTATTAAAAGTCTTGTGTATATCCTCTGTGAGAACTTAATTCAATTTTTAGAAAATTTAATCATTCTTAAATAATTAAAAGCCTACTTATTGGAAGGAAATATTGTAATCAAAGTTTTGTTTAAAAATTTTAAGAGTTGTTTTGATATTTTAAAAGTTTTGATTAGAAATTGAAATATGAATCATTGATTAAAATATTAATATATATGCTTACGCCTATAAGAAGTAGTGATATATTTTTATAAACTTCTAATGAGCATGATTCAAAATGTGTGTTTTTTCCCTTTATTTAGGTCCCAGCCCTATGTATGCAAAGAAGAAATCATTTACTGATATATGAAATTTTGCTGCCCAAATGTGAGCACCTGAAATTTTAAATAATGTATCAATTTAAATAATGTGTGATATATATTATACAGTCATTTGAAATTTATTTCAAATTGCTGAATTCTGTATGAAGTTTTTAAATTAAAATGTAAACAATTATTTTATTATAGCATATAATTCTAGAATGCTCACTTAATGCTCACTTTTAGAATGCTCATCATTAAATAATTTTCCAGTGCTAGAATAATTAGGGAAAGTTATTCAAAAACTGATTTCTGAAAGCAGTGTAGTGTATGTTTTGTATATGCAAGATTTTACTTATTAAAAGTCTTGTGTATATCCTCTGTGAGAACTTAATTCAATTTTTAGAAAATTTAATCATTCTTAAATAATTAAAAGCCTACTTATTGGAAGGAAATATTGTAATCAAAGTTTTGTTTATAAATTTTAAGAGTTGTTTTGATATTTTAAAAGTTTTGATTAGAAATTGAAATATGAATCATTGATTAAAATATTAATATATATGCTTACGCCTATAAGAAATAGTGATATATTTTATAAACTTCTAATGAGCATGATTCAAAATGTGTGTTTTTTTCCCTTTATTTAGGTCCCAGCCCTATGTATGCAAAGAAGAAATCATTTACTGATATATGAAATTTTCCTGCCCAAATGTGAGCACCTGAAATTTTAAATAATGTATCAATTTAAATAATGTGTAATATATATTATACAATCATTTGAAATTTATTTCAAATTGCTGAATTCTGTATGAAGTTTTTAAATTAAAAAGTAAACAATTATTTTATTATAGCATATAATTCTAGAATGCTCACTTAATGCTCACTTTTAGAATGCTCATCATTAAATAAATTTCCAGTGCTAGAATAATTAGAGAAAGTTATTCAAAAACTGATTTCTGAAAGCAGTGTAGTGTATGTTTTGTATATGCAAGATTTTACTTATTAAAAGTCTTGTGTATATCCTCTGTGAGAACTTAATTCAATTTTTAGAAAATTTAATCATTCTTAAATAATTAAAAGCCTACTTATTGGAAGGAAATATTGTAATCAAAGTTTTGTTTATAAATTTTAAGAGTTGTTTTGATATTTTAAAAGTTTTGATTAGAAATTGAAATATGAATCATTGATTAAAATATTAATATATATGCTTACGCCTATAAGAAGTAGTGATATATTTTTATAAACTTCTAATGAGCATGATTCAAAATGTGTGTTTTTTTCCCTTTATTTAGGTCCCAGCCCTATGTATGCAAAGAAGAAATCATTTACTGATATATGAAATTTTGCTGCCCAAATGTGAGCGCCTGAAATTTTAAATAATGTATCAATTTAAATAATGTGTAATATATATTATACAGTCATTTGAAATTTATTTCATATTGCTGAATTCTGTATGAAGTTTTTAAATTAAAAAGTAAACAATTATTTTATTATAGCATATATTTCTAGAATGCTCACTTAATGCTCACTTTTAGAATGCTCATCATTAAATAATTTTCCAGTGCTAGAATAATTAGAGAAAGTTATTGAAAAACTGATTTCTGAAAGCAGTGTAGTGTATGTTTTGTATATGCAAGATTTTACTTATTAAAAGTCTTGTGTATATCCTCTGTGAGAACTTAATTCAATTTTTAGAAAATTTAATCATTCTTAAATAATTAAAAGCCTACTTATTGGAAGGAAATATTGTAATCAAAGTTTTGTTTATAAATTTTAAGAGTTGTTTTGATATTTTAAAAGTTTTGATTAGAAATTGAAATATGAATCATTGATTAAAATATTAATATATATGCTTACGCCTATAAGAAGTAGTGATATATTTTTATAAACTTCTAATGAGCATGATTCAAAATGTGTGTTTTTTTCCCTTTATTTAGGTCCCAGCCCTATGTATGCAAAGAAGAAATCATTTACTGATATATGAAATTTTGCTGCCCAAATGTGAGCACCTGAAATTTTAAATAATGTATCAATTTAAATAATGTGTGATATATATTATACAGTCATTTGAAATTTATTTCAAATTGCTGAATTCTGTATGAAGTTTTTAAATTAAAATGTAAACAATTATTTTATTATAGCATATAATTCTAGAATGCTCACTTAATGCTCACTTTTAGAATGCTCATCATTAAATAATTTTCCAGTGCTAGAATAATTAGGGAAAGTTATTCAAAAACTGATTTCTGAAAGCAGTGTAGTGTATGTTTTGTATATGCAAGATTTTACTTATTAAAAGTCTTGTGTATATCCTCTGTGAGAACTTAATTCAATTTTTAGAAAATTTAATCATTCTTAAATAATTAAAAGCCTACTTATTGGAAGGAAATATTGTAATCAAAGTTTTGTTTATAAATTTTAAGAGTTGTTTTGATATTTTAAAAGTTTTGATTAGAAATTGAAATATGAATCATTGATTAAAATATTAATATATATGCTTACGCCTATAAGAAATAGTGATATATTTTTATAAACTTCTAATGAGCATGATTCAAAATGTGTGTTTTTTTCCCTTTATTTAGGTCCCAGCCCTATGTATGCAAAGAAGAAATCATTTACTGATATATGAAATTTTCCTGCCCAAATGTGAGCACCTGAAATTTTAAATAATGTATCAATTTAAATAATGTGTAATATATATTATACAGTCATTTGAAATTGATTTCAAATTGCTGAATTCTGTATGAAGTTTTTAAATTAAAAAGTAAACAATTATTTTATTATAGCATATAATTCTCGAATGCTCACTTAATGCTCACTTTTAGAATGCTCATCATTAAATAAATTTCCAGTGCTAGAATAATTAGGGAAAGTTATTCAAAAACTGATTTCTGAAAGCAGTGTAGTGTATGTTTTGTATATGCAAGATTTTACTTATTAAAAGTCTTGTGTATCTCCTCTGTGAGAACTTAATTCAATTTTTAGAAAATTTAATCATTCTTAAAAAATTAAAAGCCTACTTATTGGAAGGAAATATTGTAATCAAAGTTTTGTTTAAAAATTTTAAGAGTTGTTTTGATATTTTAAAAGTTTTGATTAGAAATTGAAATATGAATCATTGATTAAAATATTAATATATATGCTTACGCCTATAAGAAATAGTGATATATTTTTATAAACTTCTAATGAGCATGATTCAAAATGTGTGTTTTTTCCCCTTTATTTAGGTCCCAGCCCTATGTATGCAAAGAAGAAATCATTTACTGATATATGATATTTTGCTGCCCAAATGTGAGCGCCTGAAATTTTAAATAATGTATCAATTTAAATAATGTGTAATATATATTATACAGTCATTTGAAATTTATTTCAAATTGCTGAATTCTGTATGAAGTTTTTAAATTAAAAAGTAAACAATTATTTTATTATAGCATATAATTCTAGAATGCTCACTTAATGCTCACTTTTAGAATGCTCATCATTAAATAATTTTCCAGTGCTAGAATAGTTAGAGAAAGTTATTCAAAAACTGATTTCTGAAAGCAGTGTAGTGTATGTTTTGCATATGCAAGATTTTACTTATTAAAAGTCTTGTGTATATCCTCTGTGAGAACTTAATTCAATTTTTAGAAAATTTAATCATTCTTAAATAATTAAAAGCCTACTTATTGGAAGGAAATATTGTAATCAAAGTTTTGTTTATAAATTTTAAGAGTCGTTTTGATATTTTAAAAGTTTTGATTAGAAATTGAAATATGAATCATTGATTAAAATATTAATATATATGCTTACGCCTATAAGAAGTAGTGATATATTTTTATAAACTTCTAATGAGCATGATTCAAAATGTGTGTTTTTTTCCCTTTATTTAGGTCCCAGCCCTATGTATGCAAAGAAGAAATCATTTACTGATATATGAAATTTTGCTGCCCAAATGTGAGCGCCTGAAATTTTAAATAATGTATCAATTTAAATAATGTGTAATATATATTATACAGTCATTTGAAATTTATTTCATATTGCTGAATTCTGTATGAAGTTTTTAAATTAAAAAGTAAACAATTATTTTATTATAGCATATAATTCTAGAATGCTCACTTAATGCTCACTTTTAGAATGCTTATCATTAAATAATTTTCCAGTGCTAGAATAATTAGAGAAAGTTATTGAAAAACTGATTTCTGAAAGCAGTGTAGTGTATGTTTTGTATATGCAAGATTTTACTTATTAAAAGTCTTGTGTCTATCCTCTGTGAGAACTTAATTCAATTTTTAGAAAATTTAATCATTCTTAAATAATTAAAAGCCTACTTATTGGAAGGAAATATTGTAATCAAAGTTTTGTTTATAAATTTTAAGAGTTGTTTTGATATTTTAAAAGTTTTGATTAGAAATTGAAATATGAATCATTGATTAAAATATTAATATATATGCTTACGCCTATAAGAATTAGTGATATATTTTTATAAACTTCTAATGAGCATGATTCAAAATGTGTGTTTTTTTCCCTTTATTTAGGTCCCAGCCCTATGTATGCAAAGAAGAAATCATTTACTGATATATGAAAATTTGCTGACCAAATGTGAGCGCCTGAAATTTTAAATAATGTATCAATTTAAATAATGTGTGATATATATTATACAGTCATTTGAAATTTATTTCAAATTGCTGAATTCTGTATGAAGTTTTTAAATTAAAAAGTAAACAATTATTTTATTATAGCATATAATTCTAGAATGCTCACTTAATGCTCACTTTTAGAATGCTCATCATTAAATAATTTTCCAGTGCTAGAATAATTAGAGAAAGTTATTGAAAAACTGATTTCTGAAAGCAGTGTAGTGTATGTTTTGTATATGCAAGATTTTACTTATTAAAAGTCTTGTGTATATCCTCTGTGAGAACTTAATTCAATTTTTAGAAAATTTAATCATTCTTAAATAATTAAAAGCCTACTTATTGGAAGGAAATATTGTAATCAAAGTTTTGTTTATAAATTTTAAGAGTTGTTTTGATATTTTAAAAGTTTTGATTAGAAATTGAAATATGAATCATTGATTAAAATATTAATATATATGCTTACGCCTATAAGAAATAGTGATATATTTTTATAAACTTCTAATGAGCATGATTTAAAATGTGTGTTTTTTCCCTTTATTTAGGTCCCAGCCCTATGTATGCAAAGAAGAAATCATTTACTGATATATGAAATTTTGCTGCCCAAATGTGAGCGCCTGAAATTTTAAATAATGTATCAATTTAAATAATGTGTGATATATATTATACAGTCATTTGAAATTTATTTCAAATTGCTGAATTCTGTATGAAGTTTTTAAATTAAAAAGTAAACAATTATTTTATTATAGCATATAATTCTCGAATGCTCACTTAATGCTCACTTTTAGAATGCTCATCATTAAATAAATTTCCAGTGCTAGAATAATTAGAGAAAGTTATTCAAAAACTGATTTCTGAAAGCAGTGTAGTGTATGTTTTGTATATGCAAGATTTTACTTATTAAAAGTCTTGTGTATATCCTCTGTGAGAACTTAATTCAATTTTTAGAAAATTTAATCATTCTTAAATAATTAAAAGCCTACTTATTGGAAGGAAATATTGTAATCAAAGTTTTGTTTATAAATTTTAAGAGTTGTTTTGATATTTTAATAGTTTTGATTAGAAATTGAAATATGAATCATTGATTAAAATATTAATATATATGCTTACGCCTATAAGAAGTAGTGATATATTTTTATAAACTTCTAATGAGCATGATTCAAAATGTGTGTTTTTTTCCCTTTATTTAGGTCCCAGCCCTATGTATGCAAAGAAGAAATCATTTACTGATATATGAAATTTTGCTGCCCAAATGTGAGCACCTGAAATTTTAAATAATGTATCAATTTAAATAATGTGTGATATATATTATACAGTCATTTGAAATTTATTTCAAATTGCTGAATTCTGTATGAAGTTTTTAAATTAAAATGTAAACAATTATTTTATTATAGCATATAATTCTAGAATGCTCACTTAATGCTCACTTTTAGAATGCTCATCATTAAATAATTTTCCAGTGCTAGAATAATTAGGGAAAGTTATTCAAAAACTGATTTCTGAAAGCAATGTAGTGTATGTTTTGTATATGCAAGATTTCACTTATTAAAAGTCTTGTGTATATCCTCTGTGAGAACTTAATTCAATTTTTAGAAAATTTAATCATTCTTAAATAATTAAAAGCCTACTTATTGGAAGGAAATATTGTAATCAAAGTTTTGTTTATAAATTTTAAGAGTTGTTTTGATATTTTAAAAGTTTTGATTAGAAATTCAAATATGAATCATTGATTAAAATATTAATATATATGCTTACGCCTATAAGAAGTAGTGATATATTTTTATAAACTTCTAATGAGCATGATTCAAAATGTGTGTTTTTTTCCCTTTATTTAGGTCCCAGCCCTATGTATGCAAAGAAGAAATCATTTACTGATATATGAAATTTTGCTGCCCAAATGTGAGCGCCTGAAATTTTAAATAATGTATCAATTTAAATAATGTGTGATATATATTATACAGTCATTTGAAATTTATTTCAAATTGCTGAATTCTGTATGAAGTTTTTAAATTAAAAAGTAAACAATTATTTTATTATAGCATATAATTCTAGAATGCTCACTTAATGCTCACTTTTAGAATGATCATCATTAAATAATTTTCCAGTGCTAGAATAATTAGAGAAAGTTATTGAAAAACTGATTTCTGAAAGCAGTGTAGTGTATGTTTTGTATATGCAAGATTTTACTTATTAAAAGTCTTGTGTATATCCTCTGTGAGAACTTAATTCAATTTTTAGAAAATTTAATCATTCTTAAATAATTAAAAGCCTACTTATTGGAAGGAAATATTGTAATCAAAGTTTTGTTTATAAATTTTAAGAGTTGTTTTGATATTTTAAAAGTTTTGATTAGAAATTGAAATATGAATCATTGATTAAAATATTAATATATATGCTTACGCCTATAAGAAATAGTGATATATTTTTATAAACTTCTAATGAGCATGATTTAAAATGTGTGTTTTTTTCCCTTTATTTAGGTCCCAGCCCTATGTATGCAAAGAAGAAATCATTTACTGATATATGAAATTTTGCTGCCCAAATGTGAGCGCCTGAAATTTTAAATAATGTATCAATTTAAATAATGTGTGATATATATTATACAGTCATTTGAAATTTATTTCAAATTGCTGAATTCTGTATGAAGTTTTTAAATTAAAAAGTAAACAATTATTTTATTATAGCATATAATTCTAGAATGCTCACTTAATGCTCACTTTTAGAATGCTCATCATTAAATAATTTTCCAGTGCTAGAATAATTAGAGAAAGTTATTGAAAAACTGATTTCTGAAAGCAGTGTAGTGTATGTTTTGTATATGCAAGATTTTACTTATTAAAAGTCTTGTGTATATCCTCTGTGAGAACTTAATTCAATTTTTAGAAAATTTAATCATTCTTAAATAATTAAAAGCCTACTTATTGGAAGGAAATATTGTAATCAAAGTTTTGTTTATAAAATTTAAGAGTTGTTTTGATATTTTAAAAGTTTTGATTAGAAATTGAAATATGAATCATTGATTAAAATATTAATATATATGCTTACGCCTATAAGAAGTAGTGATATATTTTTATAAACTTCTAATGAGCATGATTCAAAATGTGTGTTTTTTTCCCTTTATTTAGGTCCCAGCCCTATGTATGCAAAGAAGAAATCATTTACTGATATATGAAATTTTGCTGCCCAAATGTGAGCACCTGAAATTTTAAATAATGTATCAATTTAAATAATGTGTGATATATATTATACAGTCATTTGAAATTTATTTCAAATTGCTGAATTCTGTATGAAGTTTTTAAATTAAAATGTAAACAATTATTTTATTATAGCATATAATTCTAGAATGCTCACTTAATGCTCACTTTTAGAATGCTCATCATTAAATAATTTTCCAGTGCTAGAATAATTAGGGAAAGTTATTCAAAAACTGATTTCTGAAAGCAGTGTAGTGTATGTTTTGTATATGCAAGATTTTACTTATTAAAAGTCTTGTGTATATCCTCTGTGAGAACTTAATTCAATTTTTAGAAAATTTAATCATTCTTAAATAATTAAAAGCCTACTTATTGGAAGGAAATATTGTAATCAAAGTTTTGTTTAAAAATTTTAAGAGTTGTTTTGATATTTTAAAAGTTTTGATTAGAAATTGAAATATGAATCATTGATTAAAATATTAATATATATGCTTACGCCTATAAGAAATAGTGATATATTTTTATAAACTTCTAATGAGCATGATTCAAAATGTGTGTTTTTTCCCCTTTATTTAGGTCCCAGCCCTATGTATGCAAAGAAGAAATCATTTACTGATATATGAAATTTTGCTGCCCAAATGTGAGCGCCTGAAATTTTAAATAATGTATCAATTTAAATAATGTGTAATATATATTATACAGTCATTTGAAATTTATTTCAAATTGCTGAATTCTGTATGAAGTTTTTAAATTAAAAAGTAAACAATTATTTTATTATAGCATATAATTCTAGAATGCTCACTTAATGCTCACTTTTAGAATGCTCATCATTAAATAATTTTCCAGTGCTAGAATAGTTAGAGAAAGTTATTCAAAAACTGATTTCTGAAAGCAGTGTAGTGTATGTTTTGTATATGCAAAATTTTACTTATTAAAAGTCTTGTGTATATCCTCTGTGAGAACTTAATTCAATTTTTAGAAAATTTAATCATTCTTAAATAATTAAAAGCCTACTTATTGGAAGGAAATATTGTAATCAAAGTTTTGTTTATAAATTTTAAGAGTCGTTTTGATATTTTAAAAGTTTTGATTAGAAATTGAAATATGAATCATTGATTAAAATATTAATATATATGCTTACGCCTATAAGAAGTAGTGATATATTTTTATAAACTTCTAATGAGCATGATTCAAAATGTGTGTTTTTTTCCCTTTATTTAGGTCCCAGTCCTATGTATGCAAAGAAGGAATCATTTACTGATATATGAAATTTTGCTGCCCAAATGTGAGCGCCTGAAATTTTAAATAATGTATCAATTTAAATAATGTGTAATATATATTATACAGTCATTTGAAATTTATTTCAAATTGCTGAATTCTGTATGAAGTTTTTAAATTAAAAAGTAAACAATTATTTTATTATAGCATATAATTCTAGAATGCTCACTTAATGCTCACTTTTAGAATGCTCATCATTAAATAATTTTCCAGTGCTAGAATAATTAGAGAAAGTTATTGAAAAACTGATTTCTGAAAGCAGTGTAGTGTATGTTTTCTATATCCAAGATTTTACTTATTAAAAGTCTTGTGTATATCCTCTGTGAGAACTTAATTCAATTTTTAGAAAATTTAATCATTCTTAAATAATTAAAAGCCTACTTATTGGAAGGAAATATTGTAATCAAAGTTTTGTTGATAAATTTTAAGAGTTGTTTTGATATTTTAAAAGTTTTGATTAGAAATTGAAATATGAATCATTGATTAAAATATTAATATATATGCTTACGCCTATAAGAAGTAGTGATATATTTTTATAAACTTCTAATGAGCATGATTCAAAATGTGTGTTTTTTTCCCTTTATTTAGGTCCCAGCCCTATGTATGCAAAGAAGAAATCATTTACTGATATATGAAATTTTGCTGCCCAAATGTGAGCGCCTGAAATGTTAAATAATGTATCAATTTAAATAATGTGTGATATATATTATACAGTCATTTGAAATTTATTTCAAATTGCTGAATTCTGTATGAAGTTTTTAAATTAAAAAGTAAACAATTATTTTATTATAGCATATAATTCTAGAATGCTCCCTTAATGCTCACTTTTAGAATGCTCATCATTAAATAATTTTCCAGTGCTAGAATAATTAGAGAAAGTTATTGAAAAACTGATTTCTGAAAGCAGTGTAGTGTATGTTTTGTATATGCAAGATTTTACTTATTAAAAGTCTTGTGTATATCCTCTGTGAGAACTTAATTCAATTTTTAGAAAATTTAATCATTCTTAAATAATTAAAAGCCTACTTATTGGAAGGAAATATTGTAATCAAAGTTTTGTTTATAAATTTTAAGAGTTGTTTTGATATTTTAATAGTTTTGATTAGAAATTGAAATATGAATCATTGATTAAAATATTAATATATATGCTTACGCCTATAAGAAGTAGTGATATATTTTTATAAACTTCTAATGAGCATGATTCAAAATGTGTGTTTTTTTCCCTTTATTTAGGTCCCAGCCCTATGTATGCAAAGAAGAAATCATTTACTGATATATGAAATTTTGCTGCCCAAATGTGAGCACCTGAAATTTTAAATAATGTATCAATTTAAATAATGTGTGATATATATTATACAGTCATTTGAAATTTATTTCAAATTGCTGAATTCTGTATGAAGTTTTTAAATTAAAATGTAAACAATTATTTTATTATAGCATATAATTCTAGAATGCTCACTTAATGCTCACTTTTAGAATGCTCATCATTAAATAATTTTCCAGTGCTAGAATAATTAGGGAAAGTTATTCAAAAACTGATTTCTGAAAGCAATGTAGTGTATGTTTTGTATATGCAAGATTTCACTTATTAAAAGTCTTGTGTATATCCTCTGTGAGAACTTAATTCAATTTTTAGAAAATTTAATCATTCTTAAATAATTAAAAGCCTACTTATTGGAAGGAAATATTGTAATCAAAGTTTTGTTTATAAATTTTAAGAGTTGTTTTGATATTTTAAAAGTTTTGATTAGAAATTCAAATATGAATCATTGATTAAAATATTAATATATATGCTTACGCCTATAAGAAGTAGTGATATATTTTTATAAACTTCTAATGAGCATGATTCAAAATGTGTGTTTTTTTCCCTTTATTTAGGTCCCAGCCCTATGTATGCAAAGAAGAAATCATTTACTGATATATGAAATTTTGCTGCCCAAATGTGAGCGCCTGAAATTTTAAATAATGTATCAATTTAAATAATGTGTGATATATATTATACAGTCATTTGAAATTTATTTCAAATTGCTGAATTCTGTATGAAGTTTTTAAATTAAAAAGTAAACAATTATTTTATTCTAGCATATAATTCTAGAATGCTCACTTAATGCTCACTTTTAGAATGATCATCATTAAATAATTTTCCAGTGCTAGAATAATTAGAGAAAGTTATTGAAAAACTGATTTCTGAAAGCAGTGTAGTGTATGTTTTGTATATGCAAGATTTTACTTATTAAAAGTCTTGTGTATATCCTCTGTGAGAACTTAATTCAATTTTTAGAAAATTTAATCATTCTTAAATAATTAAAAGCCTACTTATTGGAAGGAAATATTGTAATCAAAGTTTTGTTTATAAATTTTAAGAGTTGTTTTGATATTTTAAAAGTTTTGATTAGAAATTGAAATATGAATCATTGATTAAAATATTAATATATATGCTTACGCCTATAAGAAATAGTGATATATTTTTATAAACTTCTAATGAGCATGATTTAAAATGTGTGTTTTTTTCCCTTTATTTAGGTCCCAGCCCTATGTATGCAAAGAAGAAATCATTTACTGATATATGAAATTTTGCTGCCCAAATGTGAGCGCCTGAAATTTTAAATAATGTATCAATTTAAATAATGTGTGATATATATTATACAGTCATTTGAAATTTATTTCAAATTGCTGAATTCTGTATGAAGTTTTTAAATTAAAAAGTAAACAATTATTTTATTATAGCATATAATTCTAGAATGCTCACTTAATGCTCACTTTTAGAATGCTCATCATTAAATAATTTTCCAGTGCTAGAATAATTAGAGAAAGTTATTGAAAAACTGATTTCTGAAAGCAGTGTAGTGTATGTTTTGTATATGCAAGATTTTACTTATTAAAAGTCTTGTGTATATCCTCTGTGAGAACTTAATTCAATTTTTAGAAAATTTAATCATTCTTAAATAATTAAAAGCCTACTTATTGGAAGGAAATATTGTAATCAAAGTTTTGTTTATAAAATTTAAGAGTTGTTTTGATATTTTAAAAGTTTTGATTAGAAATTGAAATATGAATCATTGATTAAAATATTAATATATATGCTTACGCCTATAAGAAGTAGTGATATATTTTTATAAACTTCTAATGAGCATGATTCAAAATGTGTGTTTTTTTCCCTTTATTTAGGTCCCAGCCCTATGTATGCAAAGAAGAAATCATTTACTGATATATGAAATTTTGCTGCCCAAATGTGAGCACCTGAAATTTTAAATAATGTATCAATTTAAATAATGTGTGATATATATTATACAGTCATTTGAAATTTATTTCAAATTGCTGAATTCTGTATGAAGTTTTTAAATTAAAATGTAAACAATTATTTTATTATAGCATATAATTCTAGAATGCTCACTTAATGCTCACTTTTAGAATGCTCATCATTAAATAATTTTCCAGTGCTAGAATAATTAGGGAAAGTTATTCAAAAACTGATTTCTGAAAGCAGTGTAGTGTATGTTTTGTATATGCAAGATTTTACTTATTAAAAGTCTTGTGTATATCCTCTGTGAGAACTTAATTCAATTTTTAGAAAATTTAATCATTCTTAAATAATTAAAAGCCTACTTATTGGAAGGAAATATTGTAATCAAAGTTTTGTTTAAAAATTTTAAGAGTTGTTTTGATATTTTAAAAGTTTTGATTAGAAATTGAAATATGAATCATTGATTAAAATATTAATATATATGCTTACGCCTATAAGAAATAGTGATATATTTTTATAAACTTCTAATGAGCATGATTCAAAATGTGTGTTTTTTCCCCTTTATTTAGGTCCCAGCCCTATGTATGCAAAGAAGAAATCATTTACTGATATATGAAATTTTGCTGCCCAAATGTGAGCGCCTGAAATTTTAAATAATGTATCAATTTAAATAATGTGTAATATATATTATACAGTCATTTGAAATTTATTTCAAATTGCTGAATTCTGTATGAAGTTTTTAAATTAAAAAGTAAACAATTATTTTATTATAGCATATAATTCTAGAATGCTCACTTAATGCTCACTTTTAGAATGCTCATCATTAAATAATTTTCCAGTGCTAGAATAGTTAGAGAAAGTTATTCAAAAACTGATTTCTGAAAGCAGTGTAGTGTATGTTTTGTATATGCAAAATTTTACTTATTAAAAGTCTTGTGTATATCCTCTGTGAGAACTTAATTCAATTTTTAGAAAATTTAATCATTCTTAAATAATTAAAAGCCTACTTATTGGAAGGAAATATTGTAATCAAAGTTTTGTTTATAAATTTTAAGAGTCGTTTTGATATTTTAAAAGTTTTGATTAGAAATTGAAATATGAATCATTGATTAAAATATTAATATATATGCTTACGCCTATAAGAAGTAGTGATATATTTTTATAAACTTCTAATGAGCATGATTCAAAATGTGTGTTTTTTTCCCTTTATTTAGGTCCCAGCCCTATGTATGCAAAGAAGAAATCATTTACTGATATATGAAATTTTGCTGCCCAAATGTGAGCGCCATAAATTTTAAATAATGTATCAATTTAAATAATGTGTAATATATATTACACAGTCATTTGAAATTTATTTCAAATTGCTGAATTCTGTATGAAGTTTTTAAATTAAAAAGTAAACAATTATTTTATTATAGCATATAATTCTAGAATGCTCACTTAATGCTCACTTTTAGAATGCTTATCATTAAATAATTTTCCAGTGCTAGAATAATTAGAGAAAGTTATTGAAAAACTGATTTCTGAAAGCAGTGTAGTGTATGTTTTCTATATCCAAGATTTTACTTATTAAAAGTCTTGTGTATATCCTCTGTGAGAACTTAATTCAATTTTTAGAAAATTTAATCATTCTTAAATAATTAAAAGCCTACTTATTGGAAGGAAATATTGTAATCAAAGTTTTGTTGATAAATTTTAAGAGTTGTTTTGATATTTTAAAAGTTTTGATTAGAAATTGAAATATGAATCATTGATTAAAATATTAATATATATGCTTACGCCTATAAGAAGTAGTGATATATTTTTATAAACTTCTAATGAGCATGATTCAAAATGTGTGTTTTTTTCCCTTTATTTAGGTCCCAGCCCTATGTATGCAAAGAAGAAATCATTTACTGATATATGAAATTTTGCTGCCCAAATGTGAGCGCCTGAAATGTTAAATAATGTATCAATTTAAATAATGTGTGATATATATTATACAGTCATTTGAAATTTATTTCAAATTGCTGAATTCTGTATGAAGTTTTTAAATTAAAAAGTAAACAATTATTTTATTCTAGCATATAATTCTAGAATGCTCACTTAATGCTCACTTTTAGAATGATCATCATTAAATAATTTTCCAGTGCTAGAATAATTAGAGAAAGTTATTGAAAAACTGATTTCTGAAAGCAGTGTAGTGTATGTTTTGTATATGCAAGATTTTACTTATTAAAAGTCTTGTGTATATCCTCTGTGAGAACTTAATTCAATTTTTAGAAAATTTAATCATTCTTAAATAATTAAAAGCCTACTTATTGGAAGGAAATATTGTAATCAAAGTTTTGTTTATAAATTTTAAGAGTCGTTTTGATATTTTAAAAGTTTTGATTAGAAATTGAAATATGAATCATTGATTAAAATATTAATATATATGCTTACGCCTATAAGAAGTAGTGATATATTTTTATAAACTTCTAATGAGCATGATTCAAAATGTGTGTTTTTTTCCCTTTATTTAGGTCCCAGCCCTATGTATGCAAAGAAGAAATCATTTACTGATATATGAAATTTTGCTGCCCAAATGTGAGCGCCATAAATTTTAAATAATGTATCAATTTAAATAATGTGTAATATATATTACACAGTCATTTGAAATTTATTTCAAATTGCTGAATTCTGTATGAAGTTTTTAAATTAAAAAGTAAACAATTATTTTATTATAGCATATAATTCTAGAATGCTCACTTAATGCTCACTTTTAGAATGCTTATCATTAAATAATTTTCCAGTGCTAGAATAATTAGAGAAAGTTATTGAAAAACTGATTTCTGAAAGCAGTGTAGTGTATGTTTTCTATATCCAAGATTTTACTTATTAAAAGTCTTGTGTATATCCTCTGTGAGAACTTAATTCAATTTTTAGAAAATTTAATCATTCTTAAATAATTAAAAGCCTACTTATTGGAAGGAAATATTGTAATCAAAGTTTTGTTGATAAATTTTAAGAGTTGTTTTGATATTTTAAAAGTTTTGATTAGAAATTGAAATATGAATCATTGATTAAAATATTAATATATATGCTTACGCCTATAAGAAGTAGTGATATATTTTTATAAACTTCTAATGAGCATGATTCAAAATGTGTGTTTTTTTCCCTTTATTTAGGTCCCAGCCCTATGTATGCAAAGAAGAAATCATTTACTGATATATGAAATTTTGCTGCCCAAATGTGAGCGCCTGAAATGTTAAATAATGTATCAATTTAAATAATGTGTGATATATATTATACAGTCATTTGAAATTTATTTCAAATTGCTGAATTCTGTATGAAGTTTTTAAATTAAAAAGTAAACAATTATTTTATTATAGCATATAATTCTAGAATGCTCCCTTAATGCTCACTTTTAGAATGCTCATCATTAAATAATTTTCCAGTGCTAGAATAATTAGAGAAAGTTATTGAAAAACTGATTTCTGAAAGCAGTGTAGTGTATGTTTTGTATATGCAAGATTTTACTTATTAAAAGTCTTGTGTATATCCTCTGTGAGAACTTAATTCAATTTTTAGAAAATTTAATCATTCTTAAATAATTAAAAGCCTACTTATTGGAAGGAAATATTGTAATCAAAGTTTTGTTTATAAATTTTAAGAGTTGTTTTGATATTTTAAAAGTTTTGATTAGAAATTGAAATATGAATCATTGATTAAAATATTAATATATATCCTTACGCCTATAAGAAGTAGTGATATATTTTTATAAACTTCTAATGAGCATGATTCAAAATGTGCGTTTTTTTCCCTTTATTTAGGTCCCAGCCCTATGTATGCAAAGAAGAAATCATTTACTGATATATGAAATTTTGCTGCCCAAATGTGAGCGCCTGAAATTTTAAATAATGTATCAATTTAAATAATGTGTAATATATATTATACAGTCATTTGAAATTTATTTCAAATTGCTGAATTCTGTATGAAGTTTTTAAATTAAAAAGTAAACAATTATTTTATTATAGCATATAATTCTAGAATGCTCCCTTAATGCTCACTTTTAGAATGCTCATCATTAAATAATTTTCCAGTGCTAGAATAATTAGAGAAAGTTATTGAAAAACTGATTTCTGAAAGCAGTGTAGTGTATGTTTTGTATATGCAAGATTTTACTTATTAAAAGTCTTGTGTATATCCTCTGTGAGAACTTAATTCAATTTTTAGAAAATTTAATCATTCTTAAATAATTAAAAGCCTACTTATTGGAAGGAAATATTGTAATCAAAGTTTTGTTTATAAATTTTAAGAGTTGTTTTGATATTTTAAAAGTTTTGATTAGAAATTGAAATATGAATCATTGATTAAAATATTAATATATATGCTTACGCCTATAAGAAGTAGTGATATATTTTTATAAACTTCTAATGAGCATGATTCAAAATGTGCGTTTTTTTCCCTTTATTTAGGTCCCAGCCCTATGTATGCAAAGAAGAAATCATTTACTGATATATGAAATTTTGCTGCCCAAATATGAGCGCCTGAAATTTTAAATAATGTATCAATTTAAATAATGTGTGATATATATTATACAGTCATTTGAAATTTATTTCAAATTGCTGAATTCTGTATGAAGTTTTTAAATTAAAAAGTAAACAATTATTTTATTATAGCATATAATTCTAGAATGCTCCCTTAATGCTCACTTTTAGAATGCTCATCATTAAATAATTTTCCAGTGCTAGAATAATTAGAGAAAGTTATTGAAAAACTGATTTCTGAAAGCAGTGTAGTGTATGTTTTGTATATGCAAGATTTTACTTATTAAAAGTCTTGTGTATATCCTCTGTGAGAACTTAATTCAATTTTCAGAAAATTTAATCATTCTTAAATAATTAAAAGCCTACTTATTGGAAGGAAATATTGTAATCAAAGTTTTGTTTATAAATTTTAAGAGTTGTTTTGATATTTTAAAAATTTTGATTAGAAATTGAAATATGAATCATTGATTAAAATATTAATATATATGCTTACGCCTATAAGAAGTAGTGATATATTTTTATAAACTTCTAATGAGCATGATTCAAAATGTGTGTTTTTTTCCCTTTATTTAGGTCCCAGCCCTATGTATGCAAAGAAGAAATCATTTACTGATATATGAAATTTTGCTGCCCAAATGTGAGCGCCTGAAATTTTAAATAATGTATCAATTTAAATAATGTGTGATATATATTATACAGTCATTTGAAATTTATTTCAAATTGCTGAATTCTGTATGAAGTTTTTAAATTAAAAAGTAAACAATTATTTTATTATAGCATATAATTCTAGAATGCTCACTTAATGCTCACTTTTAGAATGCTCATCATTAAATAATTTTCCAGTGCTAGAATAATTAGAGAAAGTTATTGAAAAACTGATTTCTGAAAGCAGTGTAGTGTATGTTTTGTATATGCAAGATTTTACTTATTAAAAGTCTTGTGTATATCCTCTGTGAGAACTTAATTCAATTTTTAGAAAATTTAATCATTCTTAAATAATTAAAAGCCTACTTATTGGAAGGAAATATTGTAATCAAAGTTTTGTTTATAAATTTTAAGAGTTGTTTGATATTTTAAAATTTTGATTAGAAATTGAAATATGAATCATTGATTAAAATATTAATATATATGCTTACGCCTATAAGAAATAGTGATATATTTTTATAAACTTCTAATGAGCATGATTCAAAATGTGTGTTTTTTTCCCTTTATTTAGGTCCCAGCCCTATGTATGCAAAGAAGAAATCATTTACTGATATATGAAATTTTGCTGCCCAAATGTGAGCGCCTGAAATTTTAAATAATGTGTGATATATATTATACAGTCATTTGAAATTTATTTCAAACTGCTGAATTCTGTATGAAGTTTTTAAATTAAAAAGTAAACAATTATTTTATTATAGCATATAATTCTAGAATGCTCAGTTAATGCTCACTTTTAGAATGCTCATCATTAAATAATTTTCCAGTGCTAGAATAATTAGAGAAAGATATTCAAAAACTGATTTCTGAAAGCAGTGTAGTGTATGTTTTGTATATGCAAGATTTTACTTATTAAAAGTCTTGTGTATATCCTCTGTGAGAACTTAATTCAATTTTTAGAAAATTTAATCATTCTTAAATAATTAAAAGCCTACTTATTGGAAGGAAATATTGTAATCAAAGTTTTGTTTATAAATTTTAAGAGTTGTTTGATATTTTAAAATTTTGATTAGAAATTGAAATATGAATCATTGATTAAAATATTAATATATATGCTTACGCCTATAAGAAATAGTGATATATTTTTATAAACTTCTAATGAGCATGATTCAAAATGTGTGTTTTTTTCCCTTTATTTAGGTCCCAGCCCTATGTATGCAAAGAAGAAATCATTTACTGATATATGAAATTTTGCTGCCCAAATGTGAGCGCCTGAAATTTTAAATAATGTATCAATTTAAATAATGTGTAATATATATTATACAGTCATTTGAAATTTATTTCAAATTGCTGAATTCTGTATGAAGTTTTTAAATTAAAAAGTAAACAATTATTTTATTATAGCATATAATTCTAGAATGCTCACTTAATGCTCACTTTTAGAATGCTCATCATTAAATAATTTTCCAGTGCTAGAATAGTTAGAGAAAGTTATTGAAAAACTGATTTCTGAAAGCAGTGTAGTGTATGTTTTGTATATGCAAGATTTTACTTATTAAAAGTCTTGTGTATATCCTCTGTGAGAACTTAATTCAATTTTTAGAAAATTTAATCATTCTTAAATAATTAAAAGCCTACTTATTGGAAGGAAATATTGTAATCAAAGTTTTGTTTATAAATTTTAAGAGTTGTTTTGATATTTTAAAAGTTTTGATTAGAAATTGAAATATGAATCATTGATTAAAATATTAATATATATGCTTACGCCTATAAGAAATAGTGATATATTTTTATAAACTTCTAATGAGCATAATTCAAAATGTGTGTTTTTTTCCCTTTATTTAGGTCCCAGCCCTATATATGCAAAGAAGAAATCATTTACTGATATATGAAATTTTGCTGCCCAAATGTGAGCGCCTGAAATTTTAAATAATGTATCAATTTAAATAATGTGTGATATATATTTTACAGTCATTTGAAATTTATTTCAAATTGCTGAATTCTGTATGAAGTTTTTAAATTAAAAAGTAAACAATTATTTTATTATAGCATATAATTCTAGAATGCTCCCTTAATGCTCACTTTTAGAATGCTCATCAAATAATTTTCCAGTGCTAGAATAATTAGAGAAAGTTATTGAAAAACTGATTTCTGAAAGCAGTGTAGTGTATGTTTTGTATATGCAAGATTTTACTTATTAAAAGTCTTGTGTATATCCTCTGTGAGAACTTAATTCAATTTTTAGAAAATTTAATCATTCTTAAATAATTAAAAGCCTACTTATTGGAAGGAAATATTGTAATCAAAGTTTTGTTTATAAATTTTAAGAGTTGTTTTGATATTTTAAAAGTTTTGATTAGAAATTGAAATATGAATCATTGATTAAAATATTAATATATATGCTTACGCCTATAAGAAATAGTGATATATTTTTATAAACTTCTAATGAGCATGATTCAAAATGTGTGTTTTTTTCCCTTTATTTAGGTCCCAGCCCTATGTATGCAAAGAAGAAATCATTTACTGATATATGAAATTTTGCTGCCCAAATGTGAGCGCCTGAAATTTTAAATAATGTATCAATTTAAATAACGTGTGATATATATTATACAGTCATTTGAAATTTATTTCAAATTGCTGAATTCTGTATGAAGTTTTTTAAATTAAAAAGTAAACAATTATTTTATTATAGCATATAATTCTAGAATGCTCACTTAAGAATGCTCACTTAATGCTAACTTTTAGAATGCTCATCATTAAATAATTTTCCAGTGCTAGAATAATTAGAGAATGTTATTCAAAAACTGATTTCTGAAAGCAGTGTAGTGTATGTTTTGTATATGCAAGATTTTACTTATTAAAAGTCTTGTGTATATCCTCTGTGAGAACTTAATTCAATTTTTAGAAAATTTAATCATTCTTAAATAATTAAAAGCCTACTTATTGGAAGGAAATATTGTAATCAAAGTTTTGTTTATAAATTTTAAGAGTTGTTTTGATATTTTAAAAGTTTTGATTAGAAATTGAAATATGAATCATTGATTAAAATATTAATATATATGCTTACGCCTATAAGAAGTAGTGATATATTTTTATAAACTTCTAATGAGCATGATTCAAAATGTGTGTTTTTTTCCCTTTATTTAGGTCCCAGCCCTATGTATGCAAAGAAGAAATCATTTACTGATATATGAAATTTTGCTGCCCAAATGTGAGCGCCTGAAATTTTAAGTAATGTATCAATTTAAATAATGTGTGATATATATTATACAGTCATTTGAAATTTATTTCAAATTGCTGAATTCTGTATGAAGTTTTTAAATTAAAAAGTAAACAATTATTTTATTATAGCATATAATTCTAGAATGCTCACTTAATGCTCACTTTTAGAATGCTCATCATTAAATAATTTTCCAGTGCTAGAATAATTAGAGAAAGTTATTGAAAAACTGATTTCTGAAAGCAGATTAGTGTATGTTTTGTATATGCAAGATTTTACTTATTAAAAGTCTTGTGTATATCCTCTGTGAGAACTTAATTCAATTTTTAGAAAATTTAATCATTCTTAAATAATTAAAAGCCTACTTATTGGAAGGAAATATTGTAATCAAAGTTTTGTTTATAAATTTTAAGAGTTGTTTGATATTTTAAAATTTTGATTAGAAATTGAAATATGAATCATTGATTAAAATATTAATATATATGCTTACGCCTATAAGAAATAGTGATATATTTTTATAAACTTCTAATGAGCATGATTCAAAATGTGTGTTTTTTTCCCTTTATTTAGGTCCCAGCCCTATGTATGCAAAGAAGAAATCATTTACTGATATATGAAATTTTGCTGATCAAATGTGAGCGCCTGAAATTTTAAATAATGTGTGATATATATTATACAGTCATTTCAAATTTATTTCAAACTGCTGAATTCTGTATGAAGTTTTTAAATTAAAAAGTAAACAATTATTTTATTATAGCATATAATTCTAGAATGCTCAGTTAATGCTCACTTTTAGAATGCTCATCATTAAATAATTTTCCAGTGCTAGAATAATTAGAGAAAGATATTCAAAAACTGATTTCTGAAAGCAGTGTAGTGTATGTTTTGTATATGCAAGATTTTACTTATTAAAAGTCTTGTGTATATCCTCGGTGAGAACTTAATTCAATTTTTAGAAAATTTAATCATTCTTAAATAATTAAAAGCCTACTTATTGGAAGGAAATATTGTAATCAAAGTTTTGTTTATAAATTTTAAGAGTTGTTTGATATTTTAAAATTTTGATTAGAAATTGAAATATGAATCATTGATTAAAATATTAATATATATGCTTACGCCTATAAGAAATAGTGATATATTTTTATAAACTTCTAATGAGCATGATTCAAAATGTGTGTTTTTTTCCCTTTATTTAGGTCCCAGCCCTATGTATGCAAAGAAGAAATCATTTACTGATATATGAAATTTTGCTGCCCAAATGTGAGCGCCTGAAATTTTAAATAATGTATCAATTTAAATAATGTGTAATATATATTATACAGTCATTTGAAATTTATTTCAAATTGCTGAATTCTGTATGAAGTTTTTAAATTAAAAAGTAAACAATTATTTTATTATAGCATATAATTCTAGAATGCTCACTTAATGCTCACTTTTAGAATGCTCATCATTAAATAATTTTCCAGTGCTAGAATAGTTAGAGAAAGTTATTCAAAAACTGATTTCTGAAAGCAGTGTAGTGTATGTTTTGTATATGCAAGATTTTACTTATTAAAAGTCTTGTGTATATCCTCTGTGAGAACTTAATTCAATTTTTAGAAACTTTAATCATTCTTAAATAATTAAAAGCCTACTTATTGGAAGGAAATATTGTAATCAAAGTTTTGTTTATAAATTTTAAGAGTTGTTTTGATATTTTAAAAGTTTTGATTAGAAATTGAAATATGAATCATTGATTAAAATATTAATATATATGCTTACGCCTATAAGAAATAGTGATATATTTTTATAAACTTCTAATGAGCATCATTCAAAATGTGTGTTTTTTTCCCTTTATTTAGGTCCCAGCCCTATGTATGCAAAGAAGAAATCATTTACTGATATATGAAATTTTGCTGCCCAAATGTGAGCGCCTGAAATTTTAAATAATGTATCAATTTAAATAATGTGTGATATATATTATACAGTCATTTGAAATTTATTTCAAATTGCTGAATTCGGTATGAAGTTTTTAAATTAAAAAGTAAACAATTATTTTATTATAGCATATAATTCTAGAATGCTCCCTTAATGCGCACTTTTAGAATGCTCATCAAATAATTTTCCAGTGCTAGAATAATTAGAGAAAGTTATTGAAAAACTGATTTCTGAAAGCAGTGTAGTGTATGTTTTGTATATGCAAGATTTTACTTATTAAAAGTCTTGTGTATATCCTCTGTGAGAACTTAATTCAATTTTTAGAAAATTTAATCATTCTTAAATAATTAAAAGCCTACTTATTGGAAGGAAATATTGTAATCAAAGTTTTGTTTATAAATTTTAAGAGTTGTTTTGATATTTTAAAAGTTTTGATTAGAAATTGAAATATGAATCATTGATTAAAATATTAATATATATGCTTACGCCTATAAGTAATAGTGATATATTTTTATAAACTTCTAATGAGCATGATTCAAAATGTGTGTTTTTTTCCCTTTATTTAGGTCCCAGCCCTATGTATGCAAAGAAGAAATCATTTACTGATATATGAAATTTTGCTGCCCAAATGTGAGCACCTGAAATTTTAAATAATGTATCAATTTAAATAATGTGTGATATATATTATACAGTCATTTGAAATTTATTTCAAATTGCTGAATTCTGTATGAAGTTTTTAAATTAAAATGTAAACAATTATTTTATTATAGCATATAATTCTAGAATGCTCACTTAATGCTCACTTTTAGAATGCTCATCATTAAATAATTTTCCAGTGCTAGAATAATTAGGGAAAGTTATTCAAAAACTGATTTCTGAAAGCAGTGTAGTGTATGTTTTGTATATGCAAGATTTTACTTATTAAAAGTCTTGTGTATATCCTCTGTGAGAACTTAATTCAATTTTTAGAAAATTTAATCATTCTTAAATAATTAAAAGCCTACTTATTGGAAGGAAATATTGTAATCAAAGTTTTGTTTATAAATTTTAAGAGTTGTTTTGATATTTTAAAAGTTTTGATTAGAAATTGAAATATGAATCATTGATTAAAATATTAATATATATGCTTACGCCTATAAGAAATAGTGATATATTTTTATAAACTTCTAATGAGCATGATTCAAAATGTGTGTTTTTTTCCCTTTATTTAGGTCCCAGCCCTATGTATGCAAAGAAGAAATCATTTACTGATATATGAAATTTTCCTGCCCAAATGTGAGCACCTGAAATTTTAAATAATGTATCAATTTAAATAATGTGTAATATATATTATACAGTCATTTGAAATTTATTTCAAATTGCTGAATTCTGTATGAAGTTTTTAAATTAAAAAGTAAACAATTATTTTATTATAGCATATAATTCTAGAATGCTCACTTAATGCTCACTTTTAGAATGCTCATCATTAAATAATTTTCCAGTGCTAGAATAATTAGAGAAAGTTATTCAAAAACTGATTTCTGAAAGCAGTGTAGTGTATGTTTTGTATATGCAAGATTTTACTTATTAAAAGTCTTGTGTATATCCTCTGTGAGAACTTAATTCAATTTTTAGAAAATTTAATCATTCTTAAATAATTAAAAGCCTACTTATTGGAAGGAAATATTGTAATCAAAGTTTTGTTTAAAAATTTTAAGAGTTGTTTTGATATTTTAAAAGTTTTGATTAGAAATTGAAATATGAATCATTGATTAAAATATTAATATATATGCTTACGCCTATAAGAAATAGTGATATATTTTTATAAACTTCTAATGAGCATGATTCAAAATGTGTGTTTTTTCCCCTTTATTTAGGTCCCAGCCCTATGTATGCAAAGAAGAAATCATTTACTGATATATGAAATTTTGCTGCCCAAAAGTGAGCGCCTGAAATTTTAAATAATGTATCAATTTAAATAATGTGTAATATATATTATACAGTCATTTGAAATTTATTTCAAATTGCTGAATTCTGTATGAAGTTTTTAAATTAAAAAGTAAACAATTATTTTATTATAGCATATAATTCTAGAATGCTCACTTAATGCTCCCTTTTAGAATGCTCATCATTAAATAATTTTCCAGTGCTAGAATAGTTAGAGAAAGTTATTCAAAAACTGATTTCTGAAAGCAGTGTAGTGTATGTTTTGTATATGCAAAATTTTACTTATTAAAAGTCTTGTGTATATCCTCTGTGAGAACTTAATTCAATTTTTAGAAAATTTAATCATTCTTAAATAATTAAAAGCCTACTTATTGGAAGGAAATATTGTAATCAAAGTTTTGTTTATAAATTTTAAGAGTCGTTTTGATATTTTAAAAGTTTTGATTAGAAATTGAAATATGAATCATTGATTAAAATATTAATATATATGCTTACGCCTATAAGAAGTAGTGATATATTTTTATAAACTTCTAATGAGCATGATTCAAAATGTGTGTTTTTTTCCCTTTATTTAGGTCCCAGCCCAATGTATGCAAAGAAGAAATCATTTACTGATATATGAAATTTTGCTGCCCAAATGTGAGCGCCTGAAATTTTAAATAATGTATCAATTTAAATAATGTGTAATATATATTATACAGTCATTTGAAATTTATTTCATATTGCTGAATTCTGTATGAAGTTTTTAAATTAAAAAGTAAACAATTATTTTATTATAGCATATAATTCTAGAATGCTCACTTAATGCTCACTTTTAGAATGCTTATCATTAAATAATTTTCCAGTGCTAGAATAATTAGAGAAAGTTATTGAAAAACTGATTTCTGAAAGCAGTGTAGTGTATGTTTTCTATATGCAAGATTTTACTTATTAAAAGTCTTGTGTATATCCTCTGTGAGAACTTAATTCAATTTTTAGAAAATTTAATCATTCTTAAATAATTAAAAGCCTACTTATTGGAAGGAAATATTGTAATCAAAGTTTTGTTGATAAATTTTAAGAGTTGTTTTGATATTTTAAAAGTTTTGATTAGAAATTGAAATATGAATCATTGATTAAAATATTAATATATATGCTTACGCCTATAAGAAGTAGTGATATATTTTTATAAACTTCTAATGAGCATGATTCAAAATGTGCGTTTTTTTCCCTTTATTTAGGTCCCAGCCCTATGTATGCAAAGAAGAAATCATTTACTGATATATGAAATTTTGCTGCCCAAATATGAGCGCCTGAAATTTTAAATAATGTATCAATTTAAATAATGTGTGATATATATTATACAGTCATTTGAAATTTATTTCAAATTGCTGAATTCTGTATGAAGTTTTTAAATTAAAAAGTAAACAATTATTTTATTATAGCATATAATTCTAGAATGCTCCCTTAATGCTCACTTTTAGAATGCTCATCATTAAATAATTTTCCAGTGCTAGAATAATTAGAGAAAGTTATTGAAAAACTGATTTCTGAAAGCAGTGTAGTGTATGTTTTGTATATGCAAGATTTTACTTATTAAAAGTCTTGTGTATATCCTCTGTGAGAACTTAATTCAATTTTTAGAAAATTTAATCATTCTTAAATAATTAAAGCCTACTTATTGGAAGGAAATATTGTAATCAAAGTTTTGTTTTTAAATTTAAGAGTTGTTTTGATATTTTAAAAATTTTGATTAGAAATTGAAATATGATTCCTTGATTAAAATATTAATATATATGCTTACGCCTATAAGAAGTAGTGATATATTTTTATAAACTTCTAATGAGCATGATTCAAAATGTGTGTTTTTTTCCCTTTATTTAGGTCCCAGCCCTATGTATGCAAAGAAGAAATCATTTACTGATATATGAAATTTTGCTGCCCAAATGTGAGCGCCTGAAATTTTAAATAATGTATCAATTTAAATAATGTGTGATATATATTATACAGTCATTTGAAATTTATTTCAAATTGCTGAATTCTGTATGAAGTTTTTAAATTAAAAAGTAAACAATTATTTTATTATAGCATATAATTCTAGAATGCTCACTTAATGCTCACTTTTAGAATGCTCATCATTAAATAATTTTCCAGTGCTAGAATAATTAGAGAAAGTTATTGAAAAACTGATTTCTGAAAGCAGTGTAGTGTATGTTTTGTATATGCAAGATTTTACTTATTAAAAGTCTTGTGTATATCCTCTGTGAGAACTTAATTCAATTTTTAGAAAATTTAATCATTCTTAAATAATTAAAAGCCTACTTATTGGAAGGAAATATTGTAATCAAAGTTTTGTTTATAAATTTTAAGAGTTGTTTGATATTTTAAAATTTTGATTAGAAATTGAAATATGAATCATTGATTAAAATATTAATATATATGCTTACGCCTATAAGAAATAGTGATATATTTTTATAAACTTCTAATGAGCATGATTCAAAATGTGTGTTTTTTTCCCTTTATTTAGGTACCAGCCCTATGTATGCAAAGAAGAAATCATTTACTGATATATGAAATTTTGCTGCCCAAATGTGAGCGCCTGAAATTTTAAATAATGTGTGATATATATTATACAGTCATTTGAAATTTATTTCAAACTGCTGAATTCTGTATGAAGTTTTTAAATTAAAAAGTAAACAATTATTTTATTATAGCATATAATTCTAGAATGCTCAGTTAATGCTCACTTTTAGAATGCTCATCATTAAATAATTTTCCAGTGCTAGAATAATTAGAGAAAGATATTCAAAAACTGATTTCTGAAAGCAGTGTAGTGTATGTTTTGTATATGCAAGATTTTACTTATTAAAAGTCTTGTGTATATCCTCGGTGAGAACTTAATTCAATTTTTAGAAAATTTAATCATTCTTAAATAATTAAAAGCCTACTTATTGGAAGGAAATATTGTAATCAAAGTTTTGTTTATAAATTTTAAGAGTTGTTTGATATTTTAAAATTTTGATTAGAAATTGAAATATGAATCATTGATTAAAATATTAATATATATGCTTACGCCTATAAGAAATAGTGATATATTTTTATAAACTTCTAATGAGCATGATTCAAAATGTGTGTTTTTTTCCCTTTATTTAGGTCCCAGCCCTATGTATGCAAAGAAGAAATCATTTACTGATATATGAAATTTTGCTGCCCAAATGTGAGCGCCTGAAATTTTAAATAATGTATCAATTTAAATAATGTGTAATATATATTATACAGTCATTTGAAATTTATTTCAAATTGCTGAATTCTGTATGAAGTTTTTAAATTAAAAAGTAAACAATTATTTTATTATAGCATATAATTCTAGAATGCTCACTTAATGCTCACTTTTAGAATGCTCATCATTAAATAATTTTCCAGTGCTAGAATAGTTAGAGAAAGTTATTCAAAAACTGATTTCTGAAAGCAGTGTAGTGTATGTTTTGTATATGCAAGATTTTACTTATTAAAAGTCTTGTGTATATCCTCTGTGAGAACTTAATTCAATTTTTAGAAACTTTAATCATTCTTAAATAATTAAAAGCCTACTTATTGGAAGGAAATATTGTAATCAAAGTTTTGTTTATAAATTTTAAGAGTTGTTTTGATATTTTAAAAGTTTTGATTAGAAATTGAAATATGAATCATTGATTAAAATATTAATATATATGCTTACGCCTATAAGAAATAGTGATATATTTTTATAAACTTCTAATGAGCATCATTCAAAATGTGTGTTTTTTTCCCTTTATTTAGGTCCCAGCCCTATGTATGCAAAGAAGAAATCATTTACTGATATATGAAATTTTGCTGCCCAAATGTGAGCGCCTGAAATTTTAAATAATGTATCAATTTAAATAATGTGTGATATATATTATACAGTCATTTGAAATTTATTTCAAATTGCTGAATTCGGTATGAAGTTTTTAAATTAAAAAGTAAACAATTATTTTATTATAGCATATAATTCTAGAATGCTCCCTTAATGCGCACTTTTAGAATGCTCATCAAATAATTTTCCAGTGCTAGAATAATTAGAGAAAGTTATTGAAAAACTGATTTCTGAAAGCAGTGTAGTGTATGTTTTGTATATGCAAGATTTTACTTATTAAAAGTCTTGTGTATATCCTCTGTGAGAACTTAATTCAATTTTTAGAAAATTTAATCATTCTTAAATAATTAAAAGCCTACTTATTGGAAGGAAATATTGTAATCAAAGTTTTGTTTATAAATTTTAAGAGTTGTTTTGATATTTTAAAAGTTTTGATTAGAAATTGAAATATGAATCATTGATTAAAATATTAATATATATGCTTACGCCTATAAGAAATAGTGATATATTTTTATAAACTTCTAATGAGCATGATTCAAAATGTGTGTTTTTTTCCCTTTATTTAGGTCCCAGCCCTATGTATGCAAAGAAGAAATCATTTACTGATATATGAAATTTTGCTGCCCAAATGTGAGCACCTGAAATTTTAAATAATGTATCAATTTAAATAATGTGTGATATATATTATACAGTCATTTGAAATTTATTTCAAATTGCTGAATTCTGTATGAAGTTTTTAAATTAAAATGTAAACAATTATTTTATTATAGCATATAATTCTAGAATGCTCACTTAATGCTCACTTTTAGAATGCTCATCATTAAATAATTTTCCAGTGCTAGAATAATTAGGGAAAGTTATTCAAAAACTGATTTCTGAAAGCAGTGTAGTGTATGTTTTGTATATGCAAGATTTTACTTATTAAAAGTCTTGTGTATATCCTCTGTGAGAACTTAATTCAATTTTTAGAAAATTTAATCATTCTTAAATAATTAAAAGCCTACTTATTGGAAGGAAATATTGTAATCAAAGTTTTGTTTATAAATTTTAAGAGTTGTTTTGATATTTTAAAAGTTTTGATTAGAAATTGAAATATGAATCATTGATTAAAATATTAATATATATGCTTACGCCTATAAGAAATAGTGATATATTTTTATAAACTTCTAATGAGCATGATTCAAAATGTGTGTTTTTTTCCCTTTATTTAGGTCCCAGCCCTATGTATGCAAAGAAGAAATCATTTACTGATATATGAAATTTTCCTGCCCAAATGTGAGCACCTGAAATTTTAAATAATGTATCAATTTAAATAATGTGTAATATATATTATACAGTCATTTGAAATTTATTTCAAATTGCTGAATTCTGTATGAAGTTTTTAAATTAAAAAGTAAACAATTATTTTATTATAGCATATAATTCTAGAATGCTCACTTAATGCTCACTTTTAGAATGCTCATCATTAAATAATTTTCCAGTGCTAGAATAATTAGAGAAAGTTATTCAAAAACTGATTTCTGAAAGCAGTGTAGTGTATGTTTTGTATATGCAAGATTTTACTTATTAAAAGTCTTGTGTATATCCTCTGTGAGAACTTAATTCAATTTTTAGAAAATTTAATCATTCTTAAATAATTAAAAGCCTACTTATTGGAAGGAAATATTGTAATCAAAGTTTTGTTTAAAAATTTTAAGAGTTGTTTTGATATTTTAAAAGTTTTGATTAGAAATTGAAATATGAATCATTGATTAAAATATTAATATATATGCTTACGCCTATAAGAAATAGTGATATATTTTTATAAACTTCTAATGAGCATGATTCAAAATGTGTGTTTTTTCCCCTTTATTTAGGTCCCAGCCCTATGTATGCAAAGAAGAAATCATTTACTGATATATGAAATTTTGCTGCCCAAAAGTGAGCGCCTGAAATTTTAAATAATGTATCAATTTAAATAATGTGTAATATATATTATACAGTCATTTGAAATTTATTTCAAATTGCTGAATTCTGTATGAAGTTTTTAAATTAAAAAGTAAACAATTATTTTATTATAGCATATAATTCTAGAATGCTCACTTAATGCTCCCTTTTAGAATGCTCATCATTAAATAATTTTCCAGTGCTAGAATAGTTAGAGAAAGTTATTCAAAAACTGATTTCTGAAAGCAGTGTAGTGTATGTTTTGTATATGCAAAATTTTACTTATTAAAAGTCTTGTGTATATCCTCTGTGAGAACTTAATTCAATTTTTAGAAAATTTAATCATTCTTAAATAATTAAAAGCCTACTTATTGGAAGGAAATATTGTAATCAAAGTTTTGTTTATAAATTTTAAGAGTCGTTTTGATATTTTAAAAGTTTTGATTAGAAATTGAAATATGAATCATTGATTAAAATATTAATATATATGCTTACGCCTATAAGAAGTAGTGATATATTTTTATAAACTTCTAATGAGCATGATTCAAAATGTGTGTTTTTTTCCCTTTATTTAGGTCCCAGCCCAATGTATGCAAAGAAGAAATCATTTACTGATATATGAAATTTTGCTGCCCAAATGTGAGCGCCTGAAATTTTAAATAATGTATCAATTTAAATAATGTGTAATATATATTATACAGTCATTTGAAATTTATTTCATATTGCTGAATTCTGTATGAAGTTTTTAAATTAAAAAGTAAACAATTATTTTATTATAGCATATAATTCTAGAATGCTCACTTAATGCTCACTTTTAGAATGCTTATCATTAAATAATTTTCCAGTGCTAGAATAATTAGAGAAAGTTATTGAAAAACTGATTTCTGAAAGCAGTGTAGTGTATGTTTTCTATATGCAAGATTTTACTTATTAAAAGTCTTGTGTATATCCTCTGTGAGAACTTAATTCAATTTTTAGAAAATTTAATCATTCTTAAATAATTAAAAGCCTACTTATTGGAAGGAAATATTGTAATCAAAGTTTTGTTGATAAATTTTAAGAGTTGTTTTGATATTTTAAAAGTTTTGATTAGAAATTGAAATATGAATCATTGATTAAAATATTAATATATATGCTTACGCCTATAAGAAGTAGTGATATATTTTTATAAACTTCTAATGAGCATGATTCAAAATGTGCGTTTTTTTCCCTTTATTTAGGTCCCAGCCCTATGTATGCAAAGAAGAAATCATTTACTGATATATGAAATTTTGCTGCCCAAATATGAGCGCCTGAAATTTTAAATAATGTATCAATTTAAATAATGTGTGATATATATTATACAGTCATTTGAAATTTATTTCAAATTGCTGAATTCTGTATGAAGTTTTTAAATTAAAAAGTAAACAATTATTTTATTATAGCATATAATTCTAGAATGCTCCCTTAATGCTCACTTTTAGAATGCTCATCATTAAATAATTTTCCAGTGCTAGAATAATTAGAGAAAGTTATTGAAAAACTGATTTCTGAAAGCAGTGTAGTGTATGTTTTGTATATGCAAGATTTTACTTATTAAAAGTCTTGTGTATATCCTCTGTGAGAACTTAATTCAATTTTTAGAAAATTTAATCATTCTTAAATAATTAAAGCCTACTTATTGGAAGGAAATATTGTAATCAAAGTTTTGTTTTTAAATTTAAGAGTTGTTTTGATATTTTAAAAATTTTGATTAGAAATTGAAATATGATTCATTGATTAAAATATTAATATATATGCTTACGCCTATAAGAAGTAGTGATATATTTTTATAAACTTCTAATGAGCATGATTCAAAATGTGTGTTTTTTTCCCTTTATTTAGGTCCCAGCCCTATGTATGCAAAGAAGAAATCATTTACTGATATATGAAATTTTGCTGCCCAAATGTGAGCGCCTGAAATTTTAAATAATGTATCAATTTAAATAATGTGTGATATATATTATACAGTCATTTGAAATTTATTTCAAATTGCTGAATTCTGTATGAAGTTTTTAAATTAAAAAGTAAACAATTATTTTATTATAGCATATAATTCTAGAATGCTCACTTAATGCTCACTTTTAGAATGCTCATCATTAAATAATTTTCCAGTGCTAGAATAATTAGAGAAAGTTATTGAAAAACTGATTTCTGAAAGCAGTGTAGTGTATGTTTTGTATATGCAAGATTTTACTTATTAAAAGTCTTGTGTATATCCTCTGTGAGAACTTAATTCAATTTTTAGAAAATTTAATCATTCTTAAATAATTAAAAGCCTACTTATTGGAAGGAAATATTGTAATCAAAGTTTTGTTTATAAATTTTAAGAGTTGTTTGATATTTTAAAATTTTGATTAGAAATTGAAATATGAATCATTGATTAAAATATTAATATATATGCTTACGCCTATAAGAAATAGTGATATATTTTTATAAACTTCTAATGAGCATGATTCAAAATGTGTGTTTTTTTCCCTTTATTTAGGTCCCAGCCCTATGTATGCAAAGAAGAAATCATTTACTGATATATGAAATTTTGCTGCCCAAATGTGAGCGCCTGAAATTTTAAATAATGTGTGATATATATTATACAGTCATTTGAAATTTATTTCAAACTGCTGAATTCTGTATGAAGTTTTTAAATTAAAAAGTAAACAATTATTTTATTATAGCATATAATTCTAGAATGCTCAGTTAATGCTCACTTTTAGAATGCTCATCATTAAATAATTTTCCAGTGCTAGAATAATTAGAGAAAGATATTCAAAAACTGATTTCTGAAAGCAGTGTAGTGTATGTTTTGTATATGCAAGATTTTACTTATTAAAAGTCTTGTGTATATCCTCTGTGAGAACTTAATTCAATTTTTAGAAAATTTAATCATTCTTAAATAATTAAAAGCCTACTTATTGGAAGGAAATATTGTAATCAAAGTTTTGTTTATAAATTTTAAGAGTTGTTTTGATATTTTAAAAGTTTTGATTAGAAATTGAAATATGAATCATTGATTAAAATATTAATATATATGCTTACGCCTATAAGAAATAGTGATATATTTTTATAAACTTCTAATGAGCATGATTCAAAATGTGTGTTTTTTTCCCTTTATTTAGGTCCCAGTCCTATGTATGCAAAGAAGGAATCATTTACTGATATATGAAATTTTGCTGCCCAAATGTGAGCGCCTGAAATTTTAAATAATGTATCAATTTAAATAATGTGTAATATATATTATACACTCATTTGAAATTTATTTCAAATTGCTGAATTCTGTATGAAGTTTTTAAATTAAAAAGTAAACAATTATTTTATTATAGCATATAATTCTAGAATGCTCACTTAATGCTCACTTTTAGAATGCTCATCATTAAATAATTTTCCAGTGCTAGAATAGTTAGAGAAAGTTATTCAAAAACTGATTTCTGAAAGCAGTGTAGTGTATGTTTTGTATATGCAAGATTTTACTTATTAAAAGTCTTGTGTATATCCTCTGTGAGAACTTAATTCAATTTTTAGAAAATTTAATCATTCTTAAATAATTAAAAGCCTACTTATTGGAAGGAAATATTGTAATCAAAGTTTTGTTTATAAATTTTAAGAGTTGTTTTGATATTTTAAAAGTTTTGATTAGAAATTGAAATATGAATCATTGATTAAAATATTAATATATATGCTTACGCCTATAAGAAATAGTGATATATTTTTATAAACTTCTAATGAGCATAATTCAAAATGTGTGTTTTTTTCCCTTTATTTAGGTCCCAGCCCTATGTATGCAAAGAAGAAATCATTTACTGATATATGAAATTTTGCTGCCCAAATATGAGCGCCTGAAATTTTAAATAATGTATCAATTTAAATAATGTGTGATATATATTATACAGTCATTTGAAATTTATTTCAAATTGCTGAATTCTGTATGAAGTTTTTAAATTAAAAAGTAAACAATTATTTTATTATAGCATATAATTCTAGAATGCTCCCTTAATGCTCACTTTTAGAATGCTCATCATTAAATAATTTTCCAGTGCTAGAATAATTAGAGAAAGTTATTGAAAAACTGATTTCTGAAAGCAGTGTAGTGTATGTTTTGTATATGCAAGATTTTACTTATTAAAAGTCTTGTGTATATCCTCTGTGAGAACTTAATTCAATTTTTAGAAAATTTAATCATTCTTAAATAATTAAAGCCTACTTATTGGAAGGAAATATTGTAATCAAAGTTTTGTTTTTAAATTTAAGAGTTGTTTTGATATTTTAAAAATTTTGATTAGAAATTGAAATATGATTCATTGATTAAAATATTAATATATATGCTTACGCCTATAAGAAGTAGTGATATATTTTTATAAACTTCTAATGAGCATGATTCAAAATGTGTGTTTTTTTCCCTTTATTTAGGTCCCAGCCCTATGTATGCAAAGAAGAAATCATTTACTGATATATGAAATTTTGCTGCCCAAATGTGAGCGCCTGAAATTTTAAATAATGTATCAATTTAAATAATGTGTGATATATATTATACAGTCATTTGAAATTTATTTCAAATTGCTGAATTCTGTATGAAGTTTTTAAATTAAAAAGTAAACAATTATTTTATTATAGCATATAATTCTAGAATGCTCACTTAATGCTCACTTTTAGAATGCTCATCATTAAATAATTTTCCAGTGCTAGAATAATTAGAGAAAGTTATTGAAAAACTGATTTCTGAAAGCAGTGTAGTGTATGTTTTGTATATGCAAGATTTTACTTATTAAAAGTCTTGTGTATATCCTCTGTGAGAACTTAATTCAATTTTTAGAAAATTTAATCATTCTTAAATAATTAAAAGCCTACTTATTGGAAGGAAATATTGTAATCAAAGTTTTGTTTATAAATTTTAAGAGTTGTTTGATATTTTAAAATTTTGATTAGAAATTGAAATATGAATCATTGATTAAAATATTAATATATATGCTTACGCCTATAAGAAATAGTGATATATTTTTATAAACTTCTAATGAGCATGATTCAAAATGTGTGTTTTTTTCCCTTTATTTAGGTCCCAGCCCTATGTATGCAAAGAAGAAATCATTTACTGATATATGAAATTTTGCTGCCCAAATGTGAGCGCCTGAAATTTTAAATAATGTGTGATATATATTATACAGTCATTTGAAATTTATTTCAAACTGCTGAATTCTGTATGAAGTTTTTAAATTAAAAAGTAAACAATTATTTTATTATAGCATATAATTCTAGAATGCTCAGTTAATGCTCACTTTTAGAATGCTCATCATTAAATAATTTTCCAGTGCTAGAATAATTAGAGAAAGATATTCAAAAACTGATTTCTGAAAGCAGTGTAGTGTATGTTTTGTATATGCAAGATTTTACTTATTAAAAGTCTTGTGTATATCCTCTGTGAGAACTTAATTCAATTTTTAGAAAATTTAATCATTCTTAAATAATTAAAAGCCTACTTATTGGAAGGAAATATTGTAATCAAAGTTTTGTTTATAAATTTTAAGAGTTGTTTTGATATTTTAAAAGTTTTGATTAGAAATTGAAATATGAATCATTGATTAAAATATTAATATATATGCTTACGCCTATAAGAAATAGTGATATATTTTTATAAACTTCTAATGAGCATGATTCAAAATGTGTGTTTTTTTCCCTTTATTTAGGTCCCAGTCCTATGTATGCAAAGAAGGAATCATTTACTGATATATGAAATTTTGCTGCCCAAATGTGAGCGCCTGAAATTTTAAATAATGTATCAATTTAAATAATGTGTAATATATATTATACACTCATTTGAAATTTATTTCAAATTGCTGAATTCTGTATGAAGTTTTTAAATTAAAAAGTAAACAATTATTTTATTATAGCATATAATTCTAGAATGCTCACTTAATGCTCACTTTTAGAATGCTCATCATTAAATAATTTTCCAGTGCTAGAATAGTTAGAGAAAGTTATTCAAAAACTGATTTCTGAAAGCAGTGTAGTGTATGTTTTGTATATGCAAGATTTTACTTATTAAAAGTCTTGTGTATATCCTCTGTGAGAACTTAATTCAATTTTTAGAAAATTTAATCATTCTTAAATAATTAAAAGCCTACTTATTGGAAGGAAATATTGTAATCAAAGTTTTGTTTATAAATTTTAAGAGTTGTTTTGATATTTTAAAAGTTTTGATTAGAAATTGAAATATGAATCATTGATTAAAATATTAATATATATGCTTACGCCTATAAGAAATAGTGATATATTTTTATAAACTTCTAATGAGCATAATTCAAAATGTGTGTTTTTTTCCCTTTATTTAGGTCCCAGCCCTATGTATGCAAAGAAGAAATCATTTACTGATATATGAAATTTTGCTGCCCAAATGTGAGCGCCTGAAATTTTAAATAATGTATCAATTTAAATAATGTGTGATATATATTTTACAGTCATTTGAAATTTATTTCAAATTGCTGAATTCTGTATGAAGTTTTTAAATTAAAAAGTAAACAATTATTTTATTATAGCATATAATTCTAGAATGCTCCCTTAATGCTCATTTTTAGAATGCTCATCAAATAATTTTCCAGTGCTAGAATAATTAGAGAAAGTTATTGAAAAACTGATTTCTGAAAGCAGTGTAGTGTATGTTTTGTATATGCAAGATTTTACTTATTAAAAGTCTTGTGTATATCCTCTGTGAGAACTTAATTCAATTTTTAGAAAATTTAATCATTCTTAAATAATTAAAAGCCTACTTATTGGAAGGAAATATTGTAATCAAAGTTTTGTTTATAAATTTTAAGAGTTGTTTTGATATTTTAAAAGTTTTGGTTAGAAATTGAAATATGAATCATTGATTAAAATATTAATATATATGCTTACGCCTATAAGAAATAGTGATATATTTTTATAAACTTCTAATGAGCATGATTCAAAATGTGTGTTTTTTTCCCTTTATTTAGGTCCCAGCCCTATGTATGCAAAGAAGAAATCATTTACTCATATATGAAATTTTGCTGCCCAAATGTGAGCGCCTGAAATTTTAAATAATGTATCAATTTAAATAACGTGTGATATATATTATACAGTCATTTGAAATTTATTTCAAATTGCTGAATTCTGTATGAAGTTTTTTAAATTAAAAAGTAAACAATTATTTTATTATAGCATATAATTCTAGAATGCTCACTTAAGAATGCTCACTTAATGCTCACTTTTAGAATGCTCATCATTAAATAATTTTCCAGTGCTAGAATAATTAGAGAAAGTTATTCAAAAACTGATTTCTGAAAGCAGTGTAGTGTATGTTTTGTATATGCAAGATTTTACTTATTAAAAGTCTTGTGTATATCCTCGGTGAGAACTTAATTCAATTTTTAGAAAATTTAATCATTCTTAAATAATTAAAAGCCTACTTATTGGAAGGAAATATTGTAATCAAAGTTTTGTTTATAAATTTTAAGAGTTGTTTGATATTTTAAAATTTTGATTAGAAATTGAAATATGAATCATTGATTAAAATATTAATATATATGCTTACGCCTATAAGAAATAGTGATATATTTTTATAAACTTCTAATGAGCATGATTCAAAATGTGTGTTTTTTTCCCTTCATTTAGGTCCCAGCCCTATGTATGCAAAGAAGAAATCATTTACTGATATATGAAATTTTGCTGCCCAAATGTGAGCGCCTGAAATTTTAAATAATGTATCAATTTAAATAATGTGTAATATATATTATACAGTCATTTGAAATTTATTTCAAATTGCTGAATTCTGTATGAAGTTTTTAAATTAAAAAGTAAACAATTATTTTATTATAGCATATAATTCTAGAATGCTCACTTAATGCTCACTTTTAGAATGCTCATCATTAAATAATTTTCCAGTGCTAGAATAATTAGAGAAAGTTATTCAAAAACTGATTTCTGAAAGCAGTGTAGTGTATGTTTTGTATATGCAAGATTTTACTTATTAAAAGTCTTGTGTATATCCTCTGTGAGAACTTAATTCAATTTTTAGAAAATTTAATCATTCTTAAATAATTAAAAGCCTACTTATTGGAAGGAAATATTGTAATCAAAGTTTTGTTTATAAATTTTAAGAGTTGTTTTGATATTTTAAAAGTTTTGATTAGAAATTGAAATATGAATCATTGATTAAAATATTAATATATATGCTTACGCCTATAAGAAGTAGTGATATATTTTTATAAACTTCTAATGAGCATGATTCAAAATGTGCGTTTTTTTCCCTTTATTTAGGTCCCAGCCCTATGTATGCAAAGAAGAAATCATTTACTGATATATGAAATTTTGCTGCCCAAATATGAGCGCCTGAAATTTTAAATAATGTATCAATTTAAATAATGTGTGATATATATTATACAGTCATTTGAAATTTATTTCAAATTGCTGAATTCTGTATGAAGTTTTTAAATTAAAAAGTAAACAATTATTTTATTATAGCATATAATTCTAGAATGCTCCATTAATGCTCACTTTTAGAATGCTCATCATTAAATAATTTTCCAGTGCTAGAATAATTAGAGAAAGTTATTGAAAAACTGATTTCTGAAAGCAGTGTAGTGTATGTTTTGTATATGCAAGATTTTACTTATTAAAAGTCTTGTGTATATCCTCTGTGAGAACTTAATTCAATTTTTAGAAAATTTAATCATTCTTAAATAATTAAAAGCCTACTTATTGGAAGGAAATATTGTAATCAAAGTTTTGTTTATAAATTTTAAGAGTTGTTTGATATTTTAAAATTTTGATTAGAAATTGAAATATGAATCATTGATTAAAATATTAATATATATGCTTACGCCTATAAGAAATAGTGATATATTTTTATAAACTTCTAATGAGCATGATTCAAAATGTGTGTTTTTTTCCCTTTATTTAGGTCCCAGCCCTATGTATGCAAAGAAGAAATCATTTACTGATATATGAAATTTTGCTGATCAAATGTGAGCGCCTGAAATTTTAAATAATGTGTGATATATATTATACAGTCATTTCAAATTTATTTCAAACTGCTGAATTCTGTATGAAGTTTTTAAATTAAAAAGTAAACAATTATTTTATTATAGCATATAATTCTAGAATGCTCAGTTAATGCTCACTTTTAGAATGCTCATCATTAAATAATTTTCCAGTGCTAGAATAATTAGAGAAAGATATTCAAAAACTGATTTCTGAAAGCAGTGTAGTGTATGTTTTGTATATGCAAGATTTTACTTATTAAAAGTCTTGTGTATATCCTCGGTGAGAACTTAATTCAATTTTTAGAAAATTTAATCATTCTTAAATAATTAAAAGCCTACTTATTGGAAGGAAATATTGTAATCAAAGTTTTGTTTATAAATTTTAAGAGTTGTTTGATATTTTAAAAGTTTTGATTAGAAATTGAAATATGAATCATTGATTAAAATATTAATATATATGCTTACGCCTATAAGAAATAGTGATATATTTTTATAAACTTCTAATGAGCATGATTCAAAATGTGTGTTTTTTTCCCTTTATTTAGGTCCCAGCCCTATGTATGCAAAGAAGAAATCATTTACTGATATATGAAATTTTGCTGCCCAAATGTGAGCGCCTGAAATTTTAAATAATGTATCAATTTAAATAATGTGTAATATATATTATACAGTCATTTGAAATTTATTTCAAATTGCTGAATTCTGTATGAAGTTTTTAAATTAAAAAGTAAACAATTATTTTATTATAGCATATAATTCTAGAATGCTCACTTAATGCTCACTTTTAGAATGCTCATCATTAAATAATTTTCCAGTGCTAGAATAGTTAGAGAAAGTTATTCAAAAACTGATTTCTGAAAGCAGTGTAGTGTATGTTTTGTATATGCAAGATTTTACTTATTAAAAGTCTTGTGTATATCCTCTGTGAGAACTTAATTCAATTTTTAGAAACTTTAATCATTCTTAAATAATTAAAAGCCTACTTATTGGAAGGAAATATTGTAATCAAAGTTTTGTTTATAAATTTTAAGAGTTGTTTTGATATTTTAAAAGTTTTGATTAGAAATTGAAATATGAATCATTGATTAAAATATTAATATATATGCTTACGCCTATAAGAAATAGTGATATATTTTTATAAACTTCTAATGAGCATCATTCAAAATGTGTGTTTTTTTCCCTTTATTTAGGTCCCAGCCCTATGTATGCAAAGAAGAAATCATTTACTGATATATGAAATTTTGCTGCCCAAATGTGAGCGCCTGAAATTTTAAATAATGTATCAATTTAAATAATGTGTGATATATATTATACAGTCATTTGAAATTTATTTCAAATTGCTGAATTCGGTATGAAGTTTTTAAATTAAAAAGTAAACAATTATTTTATTATAGCATATAATTCTAGAATGCTCCCTTAATGCGCACTTTTAGAATGCTCATCAAATAATTTTCCAGTGCTAGAATAATTAGAGAAAGTTATTGAAAAACTGATTTCTGAAAGCAGTGTAGTGTATGTTTTGTATATGCAAGATTTTACTTATTAAAAGTCTTGTGTATATCCTCTGTGAGAACTTAATTCAATTTTTAGAAAATTTAATCATTCTTAAATAATTAAAAGCCTACTTATTGGAAGGAAATATTGTAATCAAAGTTTTGTTTATAAATTTTAAGAGTTGTTTTGATATTTTAAAAGTTTTGATTAGAAATTGAAATATGAATCATTGATTAAAATATTAATATATATGCTTACGCCTATAAGAAATAGTGATATATTTTTATAAACTTCTAATGAGCATGATTCAAAATGTGTGTTTTTTTCCCTTTATTTAGGTCCCAGCCCTATGTATGCAAAGAAGAAATCATTTACTGATATATGAAATTTTGCTGCCCAAATGTGAGCGCCTGAAATTTTAAATAATGTATCAATTTAAATAACGTGTGATATATATTATACAGTCATTTGAAATTTATTTCAAATTGCTGAATTCTGTATGAAGTTTTTTAAATTAAAAAGTAAACAATTATTTTATTATAGCATATAATTCTAGAATGCTCACTTAAGAATGCTCACTTAATGCTCACTTTTAGAATGCTCATCATTAAATAATTTTCCAGTGCTAGAATAATTAGAGAAAGTTATTCAAAAACTGATTTCTGAAAGCAGTGTAGTGTATGTTTTGTATATGCAAGATTTTTTTTATTAAAAGTCTTGTGTATATCCTCTGTGAGAACTTAATTCAATTTTTAGAAAATTTAATCATTCTTAAATAATTAAAAGCCTACTTATTGGAAGGAAATTTTGTAATCAAAGTTTTGTTTATAAATTTTAAGAGTTCTTTTGATATTTTAAAAGTTTTGATTAGAAATTGAAATATGAATCATTGATTAAAATATTAATATATATGCTTACGCCTATAAGAAATAGTGATATATTTTTATAAACTTCTAATGAGCATGATTCAAAATGTGTGTTTTTTTCCCTTTAGTTAGGTCCCAGCCCTATGTATGCAAAGAAGAAATCATTTACTGATATATGAAATTTTGCTGCCCAAATGTGAGCGCCTGAAATTTTAAATAATATATCAATTTAAATAACGTGTGATATATATTATACAGTCATTTGAAATTTATTTCAAATTGCTGAATTCTGTATGAAGTTTTTTAAATTAAAAAGTAAACAATTATTTTATTATAGCATATAATTCTAGAATGCTCACTTAAGAATGCTCACTTAATGCTCACTTTTAGAATGCTCATCATTAAATAATTTTCCAGTGCTAGAATAATTAGAGAAAGTTATTCAAAAACTGATTTCTGAAAGCAGTGTAGTGTATGTTTCGTATATGCAAGATTTTACTTATTAAAAGTCTTGTGTATATCCTCTGTGAGAACTTAATTCAATTTTTAGAAAATTTAATCATTCTTAAATAATTAAAAGCCTACTTATTGGAAGGAAATTTTGTAATCAAAGTTTTGTTTATAAATTTTAAGAGTTGTTTTGATATTTTAAAAGTTTTGATTAGAAATTGAAATATGAATCATTGATTAAAATATTAATATATATGCTTACGCCTATAAGAAATAGTGATATATTTTTATAAACTTCTAATGAGCATGATTCAAAATGTGTGTTTTTTTCCCTTTAGTTAGGTCCCAGCCCTATGTATGCAAAGAAGAAATCATTTACTGATATATGAAATTTTGCTGCCCAAATGTGAGCGCCTGAAATTTTAAATAATGTATCAATTTAAATAATGTGTGCTATATATTATACAGTCATTGGAAATTTATTTCAAATTGCTGAATTCTGTATGAAGTATTTAAATTAAAAAGTAAACAATTATTTTATTATGGCATATAATTCTAGAATGCTCACTTAAGAATGCTCACTTTTAGAAGCTCACTAATAAATATACTTCAAAAGCATTTTCACATTAATATTATTATTATTAAAGATGTATGGATTTACTATACAAAATAAATATGAAAAATTTTATAAAATCTGTGATATAATAACTAATCTGTTTTCATCACATATTTTTCACAGTCTTGTTGGAAATTTTCAAAACTTGTAACAGTTCACATCGGTATTATTTTTGGATTAATATTTAAATGATACTGAAGTTGAACTGAAATGATACTTAGAAAAGAATAGATCACATTTATATTTTCCCATTGAACTAAGAGTTGTTATTTTGTAATCACGCATTAAGAGATTTTTCCCAATATGGACATGCAATAAATAATATTAAGAAGAGCACTTCGATTTGCCTTATTTCATAATCTATTACAAAATTAACAACGCAGCTAAAAAACAAACCGTTTTTTTTGTCTTTAAAAGTATTTATTTTGTATTTATTTATGTTTTATAAAATTGGATCAACAACAAGATGAAAGATTGAAGATAATAACACTAGCCAAGATTGCAACTAGTATTGCAGTTTTGTATTTATTTTATAAAGTTATGTGCCAAAAATTCCTACTTTTCATTTTGTTACCTGTTAAGTAACAAAATATTAAGCCTTTTTATGTGCTTTAAAATTTGCAAGTAGACAGTTTTATTATGCATTAAATGGCCATGCTATTTCGAAATAATATTGTCATTTTACTTGGAAGAAATTTTTCCATTTGCAAAGGTTAAATATTATTTGGGGGGAGAAAATTAAGAAAAAGCTTTTTTCTCATCTAGCATGAGCTATGGAAATACGTTAAATTATAATCATTCATTGAAAAAATGTAAGTATTATTTTATAATATACATTAAAAATGGTGAACATAAAATGGTAGGTGTATTACTGAATGTGTTTAATTTCCTTGGAAGAATAGCAGTTTTTTCCTTTTAAATACCAGCTTCCTTCTTCAATTCTAAAAACAAGGTTGTAAAATACATACTGAAATATCCTAAATTTTTAGAATATCTGCTTGATTGTTACACAGTGGAATTCGTTTGAATTTGTGCTGAATTCACGATAGCGAGGTTTATTTTAATGTAAATACATTACTGTACGTACGCCTTCGCCTCTCACACGGGAATATATTTTATTTAAAATAAATTAGAAATTGTAGTAAGCTCGCCTAAAAGTTACCAGGAGCTGTGGCTCCAAAAAGTTCAACACATTTTAATATATACCTTAATGATAGACAAACAAACAAGCTACAATGACGATTGTGACCGTTAGTCGATTGTGACCGTTAGTCGATTGTGGGCGATAAGTTTTAATATCTTGGCGTTCGAGACGTTATGTAGCGTTTAGACTGAAGGGTTAATTGTTTTTTTAGACCAAAATGGCGAGCATTCTTTTACTGATGGTGTATGAGAGGGTAGAATGTCCTTATACTGAGGTAAGCTTGACGCAATTTTTTGTAGAATTTCATTGTTTTATTACATTAGTATACCAACTTTTGTATTAAAAATAGAAATAAAGTATTTTCATATGGGATTTACATAGACAGTAACTTTATAATAGATCGCCATTTTAACTTGTACTTCATTTAACCTTGAAGAATTCTTTTCAGCAGACTGTTTGTTTTTAATATTCTGTTGTATAAGTGCTAACTTTATTCGTAAAGTTTATTTCTGGTAATATGAGAGCCCACTTTGCCCTGGTTTTTTTTTATTCTGATGCCTTTAAGTAACATTTAGTTTAATCTCAAGCTTGTAAGGTACGGATTCCTTGTAAGCTTGTAAGGTCAAGCTTGTAAGGTACGGCTTGTAAGCACCGCTAATTTACCTAATGATTTCTTTTTTTAAATTCTTTACTGGAATGAAAATATTGAGGGTATTTTAACTTCAGATAAAATTGTTAATAATTTTATGCAGGCATCTGGTTATTTATTTAAAAAGTTTTCGCAAACTACAATTTTATATACGGGTCAAAATCCAAACCATAACAATAAATAGGCGTATTTTAATTTTTAAGAGTACGGGTGAAATTTCTTATAGCTTTTCATTTTTATACATAGTTGATCACATATTTGAGACTATTCACAAAATATATAATTTTATACTTGGATCAACAAACTATATCGGATCTAAGGAAGCACTTCCGAAGAGAACCCGGTAAATGTAAACATCGCCAACTTTGGCGATAATAGTTCAAACCTGGTAACCCAGCCGATTTATCGTTTTCGCTTGTTCGAAGTTTGCAACCATTTCTCTTGCGTTCATTTTGTTGAAATATCACTGTTGTTGTTCGCATTTGCAGATTTACATTATTCTTCTCTTATTTATTATTATTTTTTCTGAAATTTTAACAACGAATAGATAGAAATATTTTCGTAGATAGAGACCAGTTCTCGGTTCGGGATGAAAGGAAGAAAATATGGCGGGAGGGGTGAATGCTAATTTGTAACATGGCTGTTCACGTTGTGTGTTCTTAATTATTAACAGCTCTAAGAACCATGAGGTTTCCAACCTCTAAAATAATTTGTTTCCGTAGGCCGCAAAAATATGCATGTGCATTTTAAATAATTAAATAATGCTTTTATTTTTATTATTGGTTATTTTCATCTAATATTATGAGAATAAATCAATTTTTATGGCGTAAAATTTTAATCTTGTTAATGCTTTTCTAACAATAACCTTTCAGAGGATGGTAGGTGTGACATAAATAGATGATTAAATTGAAATAAAAAAAATATTATTGATTATGTAAGATGACAGAATAGTTTGATGCATCACCATGGTCATCAAAATTAGCAAACCACTGCTGATGTAAGGAATATATTGTTTTCTGTGTTAATTGGAATTTAAGACAATTTTTTTTCTTTCGTTTCTCACGTTTAACCGGTTAATTTCAATACATTAATAATAATTTATAATTTTAAATGAATTTTTATTTCCGTTATTAATGCTTATATATTGTCTTATGCTTAATATATTCTTTTCTGTGCTAACTTGAATTTAATTCAAATTTATTTTCGTATATCACGTTTAACCAGTTAGTTTTACATCTACATGCTTATTATCTGTGAATTTTTACTACCATATGCTTGTTTTGTCTGCTAACTTGAATTTACATGCACTAAAAATCACGTTTACAAAATATCACATTTACGGCTCGGCTCATCGTCGATGAACCGCGAGCTTGGCGAGTAAAAATGCAACGGCGCCAACGGATTCTTTCCCGAAGCGCCAACGGGTTCTCTGCGGATGAAAACCCGGATCTAATCCAGTAATAATTACCTTACTGTTATAAAGGTTAAGATTGGTTAACTCAAACAGCTAGCCCATTCGACCAGATTTCAACTCAAGTCAAACTATCTGTGCTCAGCAATCTCATCAGAAATTAAGAATAATAAATTTACTGTTCTTAAGCATTTGTAGCTTTTTGGCTAATCCTTCTAATAAATTTTTATGGTAAAATTTATTTAGCAATATAATTATTTATATAATTAATCAGTTGTTTATCAAAATTATATTAAATGTGATATATGATATGAATGCATTAAATCCACAATATTTCTTCAGCTGCTGAATTAGGTTTTCCTTAAAGCCCTCCACATTCAACGAAATATGCTGATTTAAATTAACAATTTTAATACTAATGTTCACAATCCAAGAGTGTCTATGCAGCGTGTCTGTTTTTGCCTTCGTTGATTCTGCTTATTAGAGGAGGCTGTACAATTGATGGATTGTATATAGCTTCCCACTCTGTGATTTCATCTTTAATTTCATAGTATTTAAGACAGAAATATTAAAGCGTTTGTAAAAAATTACTAGCTTGTGAAGATGAGAGATCGTATTTCTGTTTTTCGAAATGCATCAAGCTTTTAAAATGATATGATGATCAAACCAAGTTCGAATTTTGTTAATTATTAAAATTAGTAATGCCAAAAGTATATTAATTAATTAGCGTAATAAAGCGGAAATGAAAAGGTGCTTTGGTTGTTTCAAAGCAATTAAGCAACAGTTAACTTCGCACATTCGTAGGGAGTATCGTAAGAGTCTTAAATATTCGTTCAACTTTTCTAATCATATACCGGTTTCTCTGTCACAAATTATTTCTCGTCTTTCTAATCACACATGCTTTTTTGAAGCAGCAGTGATTTGGAGGGGGGGGGATGATGATTAATGTAATTATCAATACCAACAACAAGTGGAAATTAGAAAATTATGTTTAACGGAAGAAAAAAAAAACAAATGATTCTGCACTAGGTACTGAATATAGAACATTAGAACATATTTTAATTTTAAAAAATGTCGATGTTAATAAAACTGTAAATTGTATATATTATGAATTATACGTGCTTTTCAATTATAGGTACTACATTATTCAATTTAGTTAGATTATTAAAACAAAATTAAACTTATGGTGAGGGTTAAGGATGTTGATCACTGATTATCTGCAAGATGGCACTCACTTATAGCCAAGAAATATTTCAGCAGTGTGGGACAGTGCGTGAAATTTAGACAGCATTTTAAATTAAAATTAAACCGAAGTACATTGGTGGCCGTCAAGTTTATTGCTCATTGGGTGACCGACAGTCAGAAGATAACTGCAGGTCAAGACATAGGTCATTAGTCTGGGGCCGTAAAAGTAAATTTAGATTTAAAAAAAAATTTAAATCAATATTAACCATAACTATTGGCGTCAAGAGTGTTGGTCACGAGTGACCTACTATAACGAGTGACTACAGTGAAAGTCCCTTGAGTTCGATCCATAGATACTGTTGTGGGGCGCTGCAGTAAAATAAATATTTAAATTGAAACTAAAGCGCACTGGTGCCCGTTAAGCACCAAGGTTGACGATAACTAGATGTGATCCCACAGATTAGAGAATTTAAATAAATTTATAATATTTTTTGTATTAAAATCAAACTGAAGCCGATAGTCAGTTTAAATAAATAACTGGGAGATGTAATTAATTAGAAAGAGAAGAAGGATAATAAATAACATTCGCAAATTTTGTTAAGAGATTAATCTTTTGGCCTTTCTTATCAGTGATGGATCACTTAACGGGTATCCGGCCGAAGCAATACGGTAAAAAATGTGGTTTACATGCATTAAAGATGAAAGCAACACTGACTGACAATTAATTCCTAGACATGTTTCAAAGGTTGCAAAGGATGAGGTTTTGGAATGCATAAATCCAGAAAACAACGAATTGAGTGAATCATTCGTCGTAGATCAAAGTGCAGTGAGTAATATGCGGAAGTAACATCTGGTAGAGAAAGTAAAATTCCATTGGCACTTCTTCAAACTCCTCGAAGTCAGCGGAAAATGTCGACACCTGTAGTGGTAATAACTTTGGTAAGTCTACTTACGATATGGCGCGCAGCATATTTTTTAATGCTTAATATTTTTCATTATTTCCATGCGATTTATTTACTAAAATTGCTAATTCAACTCTGATCGTTATATTTTGCAATTATGTATTTTGAAATTAATGTGTTTTATACTGTATATACATAATTGCTAGGTTTAGTAACTTATTTTAATATAACGCGATTTTTTTTTTTTTTTTTTTTCTTTTTCTTTTTCTCTCCTCCCCTTACGTACCTAAGACACGCACAAACATGATCTTTTCAGTTTTTATTGTTTTTGGCTCGAAAATTGCTTTGAATTTTCCATCGCTTAGACGGAAAGTTTTTGCTCTCCAATTATGAGTTACATAAAAAAAAAAAAAAAAAAAAAAAATAGTATTAAACTTAACTAATAAATGGAAAATTGAAATTCTTTCAAATTAAAAAAAATATATATATGTTTAATTAATTAGATTCCGAAGTATTTTATAATGCCTTCAAATATTTCCCATTTTTCGAGGGGGAGAGAAATCTGGTTGATAATAAAGGTTTCCGGTCTTATTATGGTTTAACTGCGTTGTACGTTTCGCCATCTAGTCAGTGCAGGATTTACGTATAAGCTACACAAGGTATAGTTTAGCCCCCCCCAAATTTAAATATAGTATAACAGACTTATAAAGGGACCCCTATCTCAAATAGCTTAGGGCCTTATCAAGTCTAAATCCGGCTCTGCATCTAGTGGCAAGGAAATCATTAAGGTAACGGCGAAAATACTTCCTCTCTCTAGTGCTAACCAATAAGGACTTGCCAGCAAATTTCGAGCGCGAGAGTGAAGCGAAAGTGCTGGTGTGGCTTGTTTAACTCGACAATAGGAGGACGCCTTTTCGGTTATGACATACAGCTTAAATCGACCTTCATTTGAGTTATGTAATCGTGTAGGCAGGAAGATTGGAAGGAGACGCCCTTTCTCTCCGTGGTTTAAAGCAATGCATTGGAGCTTTCACGGTCTACTCCTATTTCCCGGCTGGGACTTAGGTGACAGTTTTTAATCTGAGGGATTAGATGAATATAGCTTATCAAAGCCTGCATCGCTATATAAGCATAAGCATTTTGCATTTAAGCACTCACAGTCTAAGGGGAATGATAACAACAACTATCGTTTACATCCAGTGCGTTACCTAGACAGCTTATTAGGAACTTGAAAAAAATTTCAACCACTATAAATGTTGAATTGATTAATAATTACGTATATGTCTGTTAAATTTTAGCTGAAGAGTTCAGAAACAAAATGGAATTTAAAATGTGATAATTTATCACACATATCTACTCCTCCCGGAGAGGTATTTCAACCTAACACTTTTAAAGTTTTTTTTTTTTTTTTTTTTTTTTTTTTTTTTCCCCTTAATCTAGTAGTTACATAGCTCAGTGCTCTCAAACTGACGGCCCACGAATATATTTCAATTATGTATTTATTGCAAATATTTCAAGATTTTAGTTATTTGAAGTCCAAATTTAGATTATTTTTGCTATAAGTAAGAAAGAACTTGAATAATACCCCCCCAAAAAAAAATCTATAAATGGGGGCTAACTAAGTTACACTGTGATACAAATGATTCAAAGATTTGAAGATGCAAATCTGATAAACTTTCATTAGTACTTGTGAAAAAATAATTACGCTCAGATTCGAATTTTTACATTGAGAATAATTGTGGGGAATAATTTGTTTGGGAATACATTTATATCTAAACAGCTTTTTTTCACAGTTGAAAATTAATAAGAAAATAACTCGATTGACTAATGAACATCTACAGTCCGTGATGAAGATAATTTCTAGTAATTTTTCTCCACGGCCGCAAACTTTATCTGCATCGAAACACCGTCAAGTGTCAAGATGTAGAAAGAACTAATAAAGTTTATAATTATTTACATGTAAGCATATGTATTTTTACGTGTCAAAGAAAAAACTAATAAACAGAAGTGAAAGAGACTAGGTTGTCATTATTTGTTCTTAAGTTTGGCCCAACTTGGGAAGTTTTCTCTGAAAATTTAGAAAATTTTTGTTTCCCTAATTTGTTTATTTTTAGTTTAATGTAAAATTAGTCATTTAATGATGAATTCATTTTAGAATTATTTGAAATAAACATCACTCTGAAAATATCATATTTAGACGTTAGTCTGCTTGAATTACAAAGTGTAGCCCACAAAAATGTAATCCAGGTACCTAACCTTAGATTTCAGAGAAAAAATTTATATAAATTTGAATTTTTTTTCCTTTCAATTATTATTATGTAAGCCAGATTTTAAATTTAATTAAAATATATTTTATTTGGTGATAAAAAAAATTTTGATTTTGTAAAAGTAACAATCGTAATAATAAATGTTAAATACAAATCTGGCCAAGTCAGCTGTTTTTAGATTGTGTATTCGGCATTCATGCAAACGGAGTTTGAGACCACTGATATAGTTCAAAGTATTCCTATAAAAATTAAATGCACCACTTATATAACTGCATCATGTGAGCAGCAATGTACTGTCAATTACAAATCTTACTTTAAAAATAAAGGGTGCTTAATGTACTATCAACTCATACTTAAAATTTGCAAAACCTGTACAGAATATTCAAGCATATTGTTAACTTGAGGGCAAAAAATTTATTAAGAGCTTAAATTGCGCCGGAGCCCGGCTCCGCTACTTCTTAGTTTTGGGGATAATTCATCATTTCGGAGCACACCGGAGCCCTAAATAAGAAGGCTCCGGCACTTCTTTTATGTAACTGTACAACAATTTCAGTAGCAATTTGACCTTGAAAATTTTATTCTTAGTAATAAAATTATATTAAAAATCGCTTATTAAATTTTAATTTAATATCTGCATTTTATTAAATTTTAATTTTTATTATTTAATTACTTTAACTTTTAAATATTTTAATAATGAATTATTTAATTGTTTTATTATTAAGTATTTTATTAGTTATTTTATTTATTACTTATTCTTGTTCTTCTCTCCTGAAGGTCTTCTATAGGGCTCTGGTACTTCTAATTTTAGAAATTAAGCCCTGAGCATTTTAAAGCAAAGATACAAGGACTAGATAAACTGGATGGGCAAAGCCTGGTCATACCTTTAAGCGAACGTATGTTTGAGCGATATAAGTACAAGATATAAATAAAAGATATAAGTGCAAGATACAAATACAAGATATAAGTACTAGATAAACTGGATGGGCAAAACCTGGTCATACCTTTAAGCGAACGTATGTTTGAGGTTGACCCACTAACAATCACAATTTATATTTCATAAGAGGTATAATTAAAACCGTAATTATACAGAAATACACCTATTGTTTCAAAAATATTGCAGATAATTCAGTATATCTGCATCAGTTATATACAAAACTAATATTATTTTATGGTATATATAATTTATATATATTTATAAGAAAATAATGTGTGTTTATGAGAAGGCAATTATAAAGCAACGTAATTAATTTAGTTTAAAGCAATGTAATTATGTAATGAATGGCGGAGTCCGTATTTACTCTCCACCTCTAGCGATTTTGAGCATAATTTTTGTTATTAAATTTTATTTGATCTGAATTCTCTTAACATACTGCAGACATTTGTATAACTTCTTATAAAAATTCAACCCACGCTTAACCAGTTATATCAGTATATGGAACATTACGGCGTTTAACCATATAACAGTTAAGACACAATAACACGCCGAATAAATACTAATTCAGAAGTCAAACAACAAAAATCAGCGTTATGTTTACAAAATTTTCACAGGACTAGTTTCGATGGTTTTACCGAACCACCATCCTCAGCTGCAAAACCGCAAATGAATTATTTCCTATCTTGTTCATTTGCGGTTTTGCAGCTGAGGATAGTGGTTCGGTAAAACCATCGAAACTAGTCCTGTGAAAATTTTGTAAACATAACGCTGATTTTTGTTGTTTGACTTCTGAATTAGCATATAACAGTTAGTTGTTAACTTGATTCACATCATGGTTAAGTAGTTAATAATACTGTTAAGCTAGAGAGTTAGAATACAGCGTCACCTGTTGTAGAGAAAAAATAAATAAATAAATAAATAAACATTCACTTAGTCACTGGGTTTGGTTTAGGCAACATGCCAGAGCATATCAGTAACATGTTGTAATTAGCGTTAATAAAATTGTCTTACTTTTCTTAGTATAGTCCGCTTATATAGTTTAGCGTAGTATACATAGATGCAAAGTATTCTGAGAAATTAATTTTTTCCTTCTTTAAGCAGATTTTTTATTTCTGCATAAATAAGTAGTGCAGTAATGATATTGGAAGGCGTATGCCTAACATTTTTTGCTGTAAAATATTGAATTAGTTATGTAAATAAATTTGTATGTGCGTTAATATCAGATTCATCATTTAGGTAAACATCACTTATTTTTGGAATTCATTATGATATTGTGCGAAAATTTCAAATCGGAATCACTGCTTCCCAAGTTACTTTCTTTTGAGACCCGGAGGTAAGAGTGCTTTTTTTCTTCTTTTAGATTTGATACTCCATACGAGTTCAATATTATGAACTCTCAACGTTGCTGTTGTCTTGTCCATGTATTGTCTATGGAAGAATGGTCGCCAGAACCTCAAGGAAGTTGGATTTCTACTTCTACCCCAGTTTTAATGGCGAGCACCCCGGGGGTGGCCCTAGGGTCTCCCTTCCCTCTCCTTTACCACCAAACCCCACGAGAGGACTTTCGGCTCGCCATATATTTAGATTAGCCCCATACCGCAAAGACACTATACATTTCCAAACATCCATGCCTTCTCCGGGATTCAAACCCAGGCCCTTCGATACCGAAGTAGGCTCCCCTAATCACTATACCATCTGGGCGGCAACTCTCAGCGTCAGGCCCCTAAATGGAATTATTTCGTGAGTTAACAGGAAAGAGCTACGTTTTAGCGGATTATCGCCTGTGTAGCGAACGAGTATCTGACAGTAAATAAAATTAGCCAAAGAATAGTTAATTAAATATTAATACATTTTACGTCAGAATCATGCATTATAAAGTGAATTAAAGTCGATCTGGAGTTATTTTGAAATAGTAGCGCCACGCGGAGATCTCCCTGAAATTTCCGGGTTTGACCGAGAGAACCTCCCGGTTTTTCATATTTTAAGGCTGGCAGCTATGGTATCTAATTTCTAGCTTTTTTAATTTTATTTTAGCGATCAACGTAATATGTAGGTAAATTTTCTGCCACACATATTTGCATATAGTATACATATTTTTTTTTTTTTTGTGCCACACGTACTTATGTGTGGCACAAACTTTCTTGAATGCTGTTTATGTTTTTATGTTGTTTAACTATTTAAAAGAATGTCATTTGAGCATATGTAAAATAACTTCTTTTATCTTCTTTTTTTTTTTTTTCATAGATAAAACCAATAAAAATTTTAATTGTAATAAAGTCTTAATTTGAGGTTTAAAATGACTTGCTTTTTGTTCTTTTTACATTTATAAAACATGTTACTTTTTTTACCTCAGAATTCTTATTTCTTGAATGCTGTTTATGTTTTTATGTTGTTTAACTATTTAAAAGAATGTCATTTGAGCATATGTAAAATAACTTCTTTTATCTTCTTTTTTTTTTTTTTTTTTCCATAGATAAAACCAATAAAAATTTTAATTGTAATAAAGTCTTAATTTGAGGTTTAAAATGACTTGCTTTTTGTTCTTTTTACATTTATAAAACATGTTACTTTTTTTACCTCAGAATTCTTATATCGATTAGAATGCAATATAAAATTATTTATGCAAATAAAATCAATTTAAGTTATAAATGTCATTGTTATCATTATGTAATCATATGTAGATACAATCTTTGGAACAGATCTGGTAACGTAGCTCAAAGCATTCCTGCAAGCATCAAATGTGCCACTTGAATAAATGCATCATATGGGCAGCAGTTTCCTGTCAGTCACAATTCACTTGTTTGCTATAAAAATAAAGGGTGCTTTATTTACCTTCATTTGAGGTAAATATGATTGTTTCTTAAAGGATATTTTGCTATTGCACAAACTGATTTTAAGAATATTTATTTGCTTTTGAAACTTTCTAATTTCCCATTAATAATTCTTGAATAAGTGCATAAATTTTCAAATGTATGTTTGGTAGAATCTTTTTTAATGATATGTATATTGGTTATTTGATTTTTGTCAAAGTAATGTTTTTTTTTTTTTTTTTTTTTTTTTTTTTTTTTTTAATGAAAGAAAAATGTAAGAAAGTCTGAGGTTTAAAATGACATGTTTATGATTCTTTTGCATTTACAGAATAATTTATTATATTAATTCTTTCGTATCACATGCCGTTTTGGGATACTGGAGGACTCATACAGTATTCTCTTTTTACTAAATTTAATGTAGCAACATGTTTAGATTTTACATAGGCATGGCTATGATATATGTATGTAAAAGTGGCTGAAAACATGTAACCATAATGCATCACATCTGAAGGTATATATTAATAGTTTAAAATTAAAAATGCATTTCACTGCATTAAAAATAACTTAGTGTAATATTAAATTATACAATTTTACAGTAATGATATGTAATAATATATGGCAGGCTATGGTGTTGGTCCAAGTGTATTCTGATAAGTATCCTTTTCATTTTATAATATTTTTGTACAATTTAACAACTGCATTTTTATTACATGATGGTGTATATGTTGAGGTTTTGGTACTATTTTTAATGTACTAACGAGTGTTTCTGTAAGAGTTTTATTTTGAATTGTCTGGGTGTTTCAAAAAGTATATTCTGCTCTACGTTCCTATATAAGTGCTGCATATAGAATTCAGATCTTACGATTATTTTGCATTAGATTCCCTGATATAACAGGCCCACCAGCGGCCGAGCGGTAAAGTCGCTGAACAGTGGTAGTTCGGTCCGAGGTTCGAATCCCGCGAACGGGCTGGCTGCATGGGCGTTTTCGTGGTTTTCCCCATGTGTAACAAGTATACGAGCCAGTTTCCCTTAGAAAGTCCTCCACGAAGGCACCCCTCCCCTTAGGCAGATAGCCCTCGAGGCTTTGCCATAATCACACACACACCCTGATATAACATGATACTTAACATGGAGAAGTTTACAGATGATTTTTATTAAGTTTTTCAATTTTATCATATCATGACAAATCTTCTACATTCAATCCTTTCAAAAACTTAGTCCATTCTCCCATTTTTTAATGAAAATTTGCCTTTATACCTATGTTCCTAGGTAATGTATCTTGCTTCATTTGGCAAAGAGGAAATGAAAGTTTTTTTATAAATTTTTCAAAATAAGTTTGCTTACTAACATAAGGTCAAGATATGTTGTTTAGTTTTTTATTCAGTAATTTATTCCTCAAATAACATTCGTGTTACCTGATTTGCTTCCAGTTATCCCTTCCTAAAAATTATTGCATTTGATTTCTGGTTGTTTAGAGCTTTACCCAATTAATAAACCAATCTTTAAGAATATCCAGATAATTCTGAAATACATTTTGACCAATATTTATATTTGTAGTTTTCAAAAGCATAACTTTAATATCAGCTAATAACGAAGTGAATTTTGGGTCTATATCAAAAGGATGTAAACATTCAAAAACCGAAAATTAATAGAAAATTAATGCTACGCATAATAGTTAAAGGAATTTTAAACTTATGTAGTTAAATATGAAAGGTCATTAATCCATTAATTTCTTTCTAGAGCCATATTGGTGGGTTTTCATAAACAATGTGGTCTAAAAAGATTAGAAAAGGGAGGTTGAGTATATGCCTGAGGTTACCTGTATTAAAATTGTTTAATTATCAAATTGTAAAATCATTTTCTTTCACTTTGATATCTGAGTTCTTGTTAAGACTGCATTTTTCATAAAAACCTCCAATGAAACGTTATACATGATTAATTAAATAATGGTCTTAAGACAATTATTAACTAGTTACTAATAAGTTTAAAATTCTATTAACTGTTGTGCGTAGCATTAATTTTCTACTCATTTTCAATTTTTGATAAGTTTCCTTCTTGCCTTTTTAGAAAAAATTTCTTAGTTAATCCAAAAATATGAACTACATAGATAAAAATGTTCTTCATTTCTTCTAGCACTTACAAATCATTATACTAATACACATATAGAATTTTTAAAACCTAAAAAAAAAAAAAAACACAAACCTGGAATGTTATCGTCATGCGAAGCATATGTGCCTTATTTTTTACTACTATATTGTCTGCGTTTCTGCGTTTAACTACATAAGTTTAAATCTTACGAAAAGCATTCGATTGGTAGCCGAATCTCCTGGTTTTTAATTTTTAGCCTTTATGAATAAAAATATTCTCCAGCAATAAAGAAATTTTAATGAATTAATGAAATTTAAATTAGGCAATTCCATTCCCTCACATTTTATTGATTTTCAGAATAATATTTCCTATTAAATTTTATTTCATCTGAATTGTATTATTTCTTATCACATTTTATTAATCTTCGTTTTATTAAATTTTTCTTATTAAATTTCACTTCATATAAGTTACCTTAATCCATTATAAATATTTATCTATATTTATATGAAGCTTCAAGCAATGTTTAATCAGTTAATATTTGTATTTAGTTTTGTTTACTTTAATATAGGGTAGTTACAAAGTTTATCCACAGAAATACCTAAATTAAATTCTGTCAGTACAAATTTTGATCACTGGGAAATTAGGGCAAGGGATGCTAATATGAAAGAAAACCTTACGGGTAAATAGAAGTGTTACAAACTGATCTTCATATTGGGATCGTCCTTTAATATCTGAAGAAGCCCAGGCTAAAATAACATGACTGGTTCCTGATGCAGTAGAATCATGAACATGCTCAGGAAAAAATAAGTATTAGTTGGTACATAGGTCATACACTTTACCTTAAAATTTAATCAAGTAGCTTATTCAGATGATAATAAAATAGTTTCTGTTAAATAGGAAAATCACTACTAAAAATCTCTTAACCTTTTGAGGACGGGATGGCCCTTATAGTGGCCATAGAGTCCTCTCTTTGAAAAGACGGGGTTGTCCACTTTAGTGGCCATGTCTTTTCCCCCATTTTCAAGGCTGAAAAGTGGGGTGAAATGTCAAATTTGACGTCCCTAGAGTTTTAACCACTTATCTCTTTCAAAGGTCTCCTTTTGCGACATAGATGCACCCCTCTGAAAATCCATTAAACTACACACAAGAATCTTTGTTGCAAATAGGAGGTGATTTCTTAAAGGGGGAAAGCATTCGGTTCAAGATTCCCCGACCTTTGGTAGCTTTTACTGCTACCAAAGCCCGGCCTCAAAAGGTTAATGGACAGAAATAGGGTGATTTAATAAAATTAATTGTGAATTGTACACTCTATAGCAAAAAAATCGACGCACCAAGAAGGAGTTGTCCGATGGAGACAAAAAATTGGTGCATAGGAAGATTGTGTGCAGAATAGAAAATGATTAAAATTTGAGAACAATTGAATGATTTATTTCAGAGTTACATAGTTATAAAGTAACAAGCTCAGTAAGGTGTTGACCCACCTCTAGCCTGGATGCAAGCTGCCAGACGGCGTGGCATAGACTGATAGAGCTCCCGGATGGTCTCCTGCGGTATTTCTTGCCAAATTTGCTCCAATTGTCGGACTAGGTCATCAACATTCCCTGGTAGATGCAGTCGCCTTCCCATCATATCCCAAACATGCTTGATGGGAGAGAGATCTGGCTAGCCAAGGAAGTGTTTGACAAGCTGCAAGACAGTTTATAGGAACACGTGCCGTATGTTGTCTGGCATAATCTTGCTGAAAAATAAGGCCAGGGTACTTCAAAAGGAACAGTTGCAAAACAGGTCTCAGAATGTCCTCGACGTATCGCTGTGCTGTAAGTGTGCCTCTAATGACGACGAAAGGAGTCTGGCTAACAAGGGAAATGGCACCCCAGACCATAACTCCTGGTTGATGGCCTGTGTGGCGTGCAATAGTAAAAGCAGGATCAGCGCTCTGCTCTGAGCGGGATTCATCGCTAAAGACTACGTCCGCAATCAGCATCATTCCAACCTGATCGAGCCAAGCAGCACTGTAATATGGTTCGACAGTGTGCAGGCGTCAGTGGCAGGTGGTGTAACGGTCGGTATGAGCGTAGATTTCGCTCTATCAGCCGTCTGTCGACTCTATCAGTCGTCATAGTGGACACTCCTGTGCGGGTCGCACGTCTGATGGTTGATAGTGATGAATCAGGCACTGTGACAGCTGATTTGACAATCACTCTGTCCTCCCGATCTGTTGTGGTCCTAGATCGACCGCTACCATCCATGACGCTGAAATCTGCCATCGTCCACCCATTTGTGCCAGCATCTTCTAATCGCCGCATCGCTTCGACTCATATGACGAGGGATTCTCGATCTGCCCAACCTGCCTCTTTCAGTCTTCAATCCAATGATACGATCTCTTTCAAACTCTGACAGTTGCTCGTAATGAGCTCGAATTCTGCGGCGAGTCATTTCTTAAGTCGTTGAATCATATCCTAAATCGCAATGCAACAGAAATTTTTGACAACAGTTCAAGAACAGCTCCTTATATACATCTGCTGGATGAGATAGAGATCGCACTATTCATTCATTGGACACCAAAATTCATTTGCATATTTGGTCAAAACATTTATGCATACGAAATTTCAAAGCAGTCAGATGATTCCTTCTTGGTGCATCGATTTTGTATTACAGAGTTGTACATCAGTAATCCAACAAAGTACAAGAGCTGGTCTAAACTATCAGCAGGTTCTGGAAGCTTTAGTTAATAAAGTTAAAATGATTACAATCAAAAACTCAGAATGAACTGTAGGGAAAATTAAAAGTTTTACCTACTGTCTTGAAAGTCGGCATAAATACGATGATATTAATTAAGAAATTAATTATAGAACGCATCGCCTTTTTAGGCGAATCTAATGATCACATAATTCGGAGATGGAATGGATTGACGAGAAAGAAGGGTAACAGCTGATTGACGAGAACTCATTGCGCCATCTATGAGCAGGAAGAATAACTAATAGCTAGGCAGTTTATGAATTGATGGTATTAAGAAGTAAACAGAAAATATTGATCTAGGGACACATGAAAGCTAAAAGGTTACTTACTGTTGAATATTTTATAGTACAAGTATATGAAAAGTAAAAAATGTTAAACAAGAAGATAAACATTTCCGACCTAATGAAACACGAGAAGTAACACTACATCTAAATTACAAATTATGAACACTTGAATACTATTGAATTCAAATGAATGAAAATTAGCGTATTAGTGTACTCAATCGTGTTAACTAAGATATAACGAATTAAATTATTTCCTCACGTCCATATGTCCGCACCTTCAAGCAGAGCCGGGACAAGGATGGAGACAACTGAGGCACTTGCCTCAGATGAATAACTAGCAGGGACGCCAAATTAGCTACGAAAATTTAGAAATTAATTTTAAAGAAAAATATTACAATTATTGAATTTAAATTCTGGAACATATTAATGTTGTGGAATGGAACGAATTAAGGCATGGCTGTCCGTCACGGGAGGTAACGGTGGCTCACTTATTAGGCGATTTTACAATAAAGTGGCCACCATTTCCGGCCTTAGTAGTGGCCAAGACTAAATCGGCTAAGTGTCCACCAGGGGGGGGGGAGAAATATTCAAGGAAATATAGAATAATCCGCACCTCATATTAGGATTTTAAACAAATAGTTAAGAACAGTGCCAGAAAAGGCTAAAGTTAAAAAAGAAAAATAATAATAACAATAAAGTATAATATTTAAAGGCAAAAAATTTTTTAAGTGAGCTGAAAATTGGTTAGCGAGGTAAGGAGCAAATTGAGCAAAACTAACGCAACTGCCAATGCCCAAGATTCCCATTTTCTCTGTCAAGATATTTCTCACTGCACGTAACGGGTGCTTTAGAAGCAACCTGATCAACGAGAACTGATAAGGAAAGTAGGAATAGTTACGAGAAAGTTACCATATAATTATGCGCAGTTACTAACTGTTGCTTAACACAGGGCCGTTCCTAGGCCATTGGCTGCCCGCGTACTTTCCCAAGAGTGCCACCCGCCCGCGTACTTTTATGCGCTGCATTCCCGCTAGAAACGGCGATGGTTTAACAGAATGCTAGAAGCTTATGATAATAATAAATAAATGAGTTAGGAAAGCCCTAAAGTTACAGAGATTTGATTTAGTTTAGAGAAAGGAAGAAGGAGAATGCTTCCCTGAATTTATTGTCAGGGCCGTTCGTAGGCCATTGGCTTCCCTCGTACTTTCCTAAGATTGCCGCCCCAAAATAAAAATAAAAAAATAAAATAAAATAAATAAATAAATAATTTTAAAAAATCTCAGTGATTAATAAAATTTTATTTTATACTCACTAAGTACTTACATATAACAAATTGTATAAAAGCTACTTACATATGACAAGTACTTACAATGAATTTAAAATATTTAGACGTGGTATCACGAGAGTCCAGCCGCCCGCGTACTTTCACACGCTGCAGCCCCGCTAGGAATCTGGCCTTGAAGCGCAAAAGTCACGTGATCCAGATGGTCGATATGTTTTTGTGGTAGTGTGTGGTTGTGAACCCGTGGTCGTGGATATTTTGGATGTATATTTTGCAATTCTAAGTGATTTTAAATCATTTACGCTAAGGTAAATAATATTTTTATCTATAATTCGTTTTATACTTTTTTCATGTTTAGATTTATTTTGGAAAGTCTGTAGCTGTTCTCAATCCTATTCGAGTATTTCGTTTTAACATAACATCGAATACATTTACTCTAGTTTGAACATTTTGCATAGTGCTGTTTTGAATATTTGTTGGTACATTAGGAATTCTTTATTTTGATTTTTTCTTTCTAATAGCATATTTGACAGTCTGTCCCAAAAAAAAAAAAGAACTTTATCACCACAAACATTTCAGGCATTAATAACAACTACAGATGCAGTCATTCATTTGCTTCCATGTTTGTTTCAAAAGTATGAAGCTGAATACATATTGTTAGGAAAATTTCAAACTGATGCTCCTGAATCACGTTTTGGAATGTATCGGCAAATGTCAGGTTCAAACTATGAAATAAATGACCTACAATTATTAGAAAATGAGAAGAAGCTTCGTTTTAACAACAATATTATAATTTCATCATCAAATATGAATGTCCCTTTTAACGTCCTTTTTACCAAATTATGATAAGGATTCTATCTTTATTTTTGCGAATATTAATGATTATTCAAATTTACTAATTCATGATTTTTTTATAGAAAATGTTTCTTCTGATATTTTAGCAGTGCTAGTTTATGTTTCAGGTTATGATGCCATGAAAAAATTAAGGGTGATAAAATGCAACATTTGCCAGGACTGGTTTCAAAGTATTCATTCAGTAGATACAGCAGATGATATTTTTTGTTTTCTTAACGAATTAGATAAGGGGGAAATTAAAAATTTTCCATTTGAAGTTATTTTATTAAAATCTTTAATTGTATATTTCTTATTTGGTGAAATTCTTAAAAACATGGAAGATACATTTCTTATGCCAGGAAAGCAAATGGATATTTTATATAAGTTATCTTGCATACAGTTAGATCGAATTAACTTTAATTTAACAGATTCTTGCATTTGTGGAATGACTTTACAAACTCAGTTAGAAAATATGTTTGATAACTTGTAAAATAATGTTAAATAATTATATAAAATATAAAAATGACAAAAATTAATATAAAATGTTCATATAAAAAGTTTAAAATATTTAATTAATTTCAGTTAATAAGTCACAATTACTTATTTTTACTTATGCTTTGTTTCTGCATAAATTTTGTATAATATGTAGCATATGTATGAATATGGTACAGCTCCAAGTTTTATGAATTTATTTTTAAAGTGGAATAGGCTTGTAATTTGGGGAAATCACTTTAAAAAAAAACCAAGCCTCTTGGATGGTTTGGAAAAAGTGATTCAACAAAAAATTGGAACTGGTACAAATAGATGGCTGTCCTTTTTATGAATGTAATTAGCATTTAGTTCTTTGAAATTATCTTGAAAGATTTATTTATACTATAACATGCATGTAAGTTCATCTTTATATTCAAATTTTCTAGCATTTAAGGAACTTTAATTCATTTCCCAGTCTTGACAAATTTGAGATATTCAGATTTTATTAGTGAATGGTGTGAAGAGAGATGACTATGGGTATTTGCTTTCTAAAAATTTATATAGCTGATGTAATGGCATGGACTTTTACAAAATAATTCTGCCGTTAATATTTATTTTACTAGTATGAAAATCTGAAATTTACATCCATAAATCTATTGAATTCCCCCCTTATGTAGATTTTATATTATTTTGGGAATAAAGTTGATTGAGATTACATAAATGGATTTCATTTTTATCAAAATTACATAAATAAAGTTCGCATGTGGTGATTCTCAATGATATTTTTAGTTACATAAACAAAGTACAAATTATTTTGAAAATTATTGAAGATATAAAAATATTGCACTATGAAAAATTTAATGTAATCATGCGACCTACTCACGTTTATTAATTTATATTTAAGACAAACTATTATTTTCGGCAAAGTTTAAACTCCGGGATTATAGTGAAGAGAAAGAGATCGACTATTTCGATCACGTGACCTTCCGAAACTGATTTCGCTTCAAGGCCACGATACCATAGACATTCTTTGATGACACTGTCGGCTGTGCTAGGAACGGCCCTCTGTATTGTCCTCGGTCCTAGGTTTCGGTTTTGTAGACGCTGCGGAAAATGAAGAATGGAGAATAGATTGTTTTTAGAGACAGGGATCCATTCAGTGGACGAGTCTTTGCGAAGGGGAAAATATAAAAAACTTTTCTCGGGAGGTGAGAAATACTGAACGCACATTTAAGAATTTCGGAGCTCTCTCGCGGCTTTCGTTCGTGATCGCAGCACCCGCACTGTCCTATAGTTAAAGTTTCATGTTTTATGTCGCAGTTGCAGCTATATATGACATTTCCTTTTTGAACAGAAATAAAAGACTGCACGTACTGTTTTAAATAATAAAGTTTTTTTTTTTGTCCAAAACTTATTATTTAACCAAAATCGAGTAACGTAGTTACCTCCATTTGTAGAATTGGGCGATAAAACATGTTTTTCAGAATTTGGTGTCACAGTACTTTTGTTATATGTAGGAGAATTCATAGGCACTCTAAATTCGGAGTATTCCTATTCATCTCAGATTTATTCTCATGCGCAAGCGTTTACTATTTTCATTCAGACAATTTTTCACTCTGAAATCTTCAGTCCCGATCAGTTCCTTCAAGAACGTCTCTTTTGTTCATTTTTACAATTCATCTATCTGTTTTTTTATAATCCTGTACTAAATATTTATAATCCTGTTTCTCCTGTAACTTTCTTCTTTTAATTTTTCGCTTTCAAATCAGTGGTTTTAATGATCTTGCATTCCCATCATAATAACCTTGTTGTTATCCTTGTCTCTTCTTCATGTTGGTTAGTTTGGATGAAATTTTCTTTTACAGGCATCAGATCATTCACTTTAATTCCAAACATCAAATCTGGAGGTCACTTAATTTCAGCTGAAATAAAAATATAATTATATTCCAGTAAAACTAAATATGGATCTTTGTTGTCAACTACAACTTTTTCTAACATTCACTTTAAAGTCTGAATAAACCTTTCAACCATTCATTTGATTATGAATTGCTTGAAGCAGATGTTCCGGTTCCAAAATTCCACTTCCTTGATAATTCTTTAAATTTCTTGGAATTATATTGTGGATCACCATCTGAATGTACTATTTTTGGGATACCATACCCTGCAAAAAATTATTTCAACTATTTTATCTCTGCTACACTTGATGGATCTTCCAAATATCCAATTTCAACATACTTGCTAAAATAGTCTATAACTATTAGATAATCTCTACATTGAAAGTAAAAGTGATTAGTTCTCTGTACTTCCGATAAACCATTAGGGAAAATATCATTGGTTCTTTACTATTAATTTTAGAAACTCAAACATATTGAACCATTCAGAACTAAATCTTCAATTTCTTTTGACATTCCTGGCCAATGTATTTCTTTCGTTTTGTTCTTCTTTTTCTGCTTTTAAAAGAACATACTGAATTCTACCTAACATATCTTTTCGAAAACATCTAGGTGCAACTAGATGGGAAATTTTAAATATTAATCCATTTACTTAGTTGTGATAGTTCTTCTCTAAAGTTAAAATATAATTTTGTGAGTTCTGGTACCGTAGATTTTGTATCTGGCTTTATTTTTTTAAATAATGCTAAGCCATTTTTAGCGTAATCTTGAAAAACTCGGCATATCGGAGAAAAGTATCTCAATTAAATGTTTAAGAAGAAAGGCCGATTTAATAAATAAATAATTAAAACCGGGTATCAGGGTAAAAAAAATCTACGCCAAGTACGTAAACTAGAAGTGAACTAAAGAAGAGAAGAAACGTTTATAATTTCGAGTCAGATGAAGATCGTACAGAACGTGTTTCCTATAAAGACTCTGCTTTGCTGAAGAAACTTTCAGTTATCTTAAAATGCTGCCTTACCTTTATTTATTTATTTATTTATTTATTTATTTTGGGGGGGAAGTGTATTTTGGTACTAAGAACAAACAGCGATGAAGAATGTTTCCCAATTTGCAGAAAGATTTTTAAAAATTTCAAAAGAAACGAAGTTTATTTAGTGTAATAATTTTTTAGAAAAAAATTTTCACTGGATCTGGTTAATTCATTTACTAGAATCATTTTCTATTTGGCTTAATAAATCAGTTTCAGATATATCATCAGCATAAGTCCATCTAAATTTGACTCTGCAAGGGTACTGCGTAATTAATTTTTCACATGTATTAATTTTTTTAATGTCCTTTGACAATGTAACTTAAGATAACTTCACAAGGTCATTTAAGATATTAGTAACATAAGCAAATATTTATAAGCCAAAGAATATGTTGGATAGGTTTATTGGTACATGTTATATTTATATACGATTGCATAGCAGCACCAATTACAGCATAATCAACAACTAATATGTAAAAGCTGGAAACATTTTCCAGCTTTTACATATTAGTTACTTGATTTTCTTTCTCGACAGTTTTCTTTTTTCTTTTCTTTCTTTTTTCTTTCTTTTTTTTTTTTTTTTTTTTTTTTTAATGCTTTCGTTTAATACCTTTTTCTTTTTTCTAGTTTGCAATACTCTTGTGCTCTAAGTTTTGATGAATCCCATTTGGAAATAAAATTATCTAACTCGTAGGACAGAAGATTTCGTTCTCGGAAAAGATCTTTCGCCAACTTATAAAGAATGCGTTCAACGAGAAAAACGCATCACCACTGATGCGATGGAAAAAACCGAACTATAGATTTCTTGCTTGGTATTGCTCACATTATTATTATTGCGTTATAAATCATTATAAATGATGAAATCCTATGTGTAGCTATATAAAAATATCATTATAAATGATGAAATCCTATGTGTAGCTATATAACATGATGAACAAGCGTCTCCGACCGTTTCTGGATCGCACCGATGTACCTCACCATTTGGAACGTTTATGGCAATGAATCTCACAGAAGGACATTTGGAAAATCTACGGCCAGCCGAACAGCTTGCATCAAGGCCAGAGCTGGACCAACGCCTCTTTGATTTTTTCTTTTATCTTGTACCTGTAGTTCCTGAATAGAACGTTCAGTTCCTATGATACAGTTAGCGCTTCGTTTTCAATGCATGTACATAAATGACATGTACAGATCTTCGTCCAATTCGGATAATTTTTTGGTGCGTCACTTGTTATGTTAATGTATTTGTTCCTTTCCATGTTGGTTCTGAATTTTTGCCCTAAGTTCGTGGTGTAAGTATTCATCAAGGTAGTTATGATTGGGGATCATCGAGGGCAGTGGTTTGGAAACTTTTCATTCACGTAAGCCATTTACGCTTAACTAAAATTTATCGCAATCCACATGCAAGGCCGGCATCAGAACATGAGCAACCGGTGCAGTCGCACCGGGAAGCAGAATCTAGGTGTGGCAAAATTTGTAGAATTTAGAAGGAACCGGACGGCAAAATTTTGGAGTCGCGAAGTTTGCACCGGGCAGCAAAATGTATAGCGCCGGCCCTGCAGGTGACAGTAAGACTTTGCTCAGTTCCACCGTGAGTTTTGATGGAGAGCACCACCCTGGGAAACAGATCTGAGGGTCTTCCAACCCCTCTTACCCTACCATCAACCTCTCGAAAGGACTTTCGGCTGGCCGCATATTTAGAGTGCTTCCATGCCGCACAGATAATATACATTTACAAACATCCGTGCCTTCTCCAGGGTTCGAACCCGGACCCTTCGGGACGGCAGTCTGCATCGCTAACCACTATCTTGGTTGAGCGGCCTATAGAACACTAAATTAAGTTTTCTAGCAGAATTTGAAAATATACATGTAGCTATATCTATATAGCGCGGAAGAGTGACGGCAACGTTTCTCGGACTCATGCGGCTAACGGCCTCGCCACCGAGCTGCTCCCAAAACATGGGGAGGGCATGTTCTTGGTGAACATCAAACTCGCAAGACATACTTAGTAGTGCCGCTTCGGCTCGGCGATGCTCGTAATGGGTTCGTCTTGTCGGAGCATGTCTATGTTAGCCTTGCAAGCCGGTGATAGGGCGTTATTGTAGTCTTGGGGGGTCGAATAATTTCAAAGGTGTTATGAACACTGGTGTATGTCGAACTACTAGTGTTCAGCGATATTATCCCGTCGGCCGCTGGTAGGCCCAGTATCTTATGTAAGCCAAATAGTCAACAGTGTACAATAGTGCTGGCCGCAAGAAAGTCAAAGCTATTTTCATACTTGATGACGCACTTAAAGAGTAAATACATATAATTTTAACACGTTGAGTGCGGCGTCGGTCCCTGGGGACCGGCAGTAAACTTTCCGTGTGGCCGGCGTCGGTCCCTGGGGACCGGCAGCGGAATTTTCGTTTGGTTGGCGTCGGTCCGCGGGACCGACAGTATTAAAGTTAAAAAATAAAATAGTCTCAATGAAATGTGATCAAATTTAGTTTTAATGAAATGTATTGAAACATTCTAAACAAAAATACGGCTTAGCTCGCTGCCGGCTGAACGGAAAGGACAGCAAATTCGGCGCTGCGCTCAACGTGTTAATTCATACAGTAGCTCTTTAAAAAGTAGAAGGAACATGAAAGAACCGGAGTGGTAGATAGATACCTATTGTTTATTTTCCGATACCTAGCTTCTTTTTCCTCCTGCTGTGGAATGTATGGAGACAAATTGCTCGCATTAGCGATTTTCAGAACGGGATCGCTTCATAACAGTAACCCGACACAGCGATGCCACACCCTTATCAAGCTGGTTGCTGTTCCAAAAGACAGAAATCATCATTGCGGTGCTGTGCAATAAGGGAGCGTGCACAAACTGAAGATCAGTTTCTAGCTTGAAAGATTATCTTAGGCATCCTTATGCCAAACCGGCGTTTATCATAAAGGTGCGCATCTGCCTTCCTGTTTAGAAATAGCCGGCAATGTTTTCTGGAAACACAGATTTCAAACGCTGAATAAACTAGAATAGCGCATGGAGTCGTTAAATAATTTTCGTTGAGGAGTGAAAAGATATTTGAACATTTTTTTGTTTTGTTTAATTGTGAATTAATTTATAATTATGGATTAATTTAATAGACTGTTGATAGTCATTCATCTATTATTAATCCGTTGTAACATTTTCTTCTTGGTTCTTCCTTCTCTTACATAGAGAGCAACTTTCTCAAGAGAACTTCCAGAAAACAGCTTTCTTTTTTCTAAAGAGCTAGTAGGTCACGATGCTAAAAAATTTGGGAAACATTAGAAAAAAGAAAATATTTAACAGGAAGGCAGGAGTTCGAAACCTTCTATTACTAACAGAAAAAAATAATCGAAAGAAAATTCCATAGACTATTTAAGTTGTTAGATAGAATGTATGAAAAACTGAATATTTGATAGAATATTGACGATTTAGCATAAGATATTTTTATTAGATTTACAGTCTATATTCATTCCAGATTTTAAAAAAAGGAAGAAAGAAAGAAGAACGAAGAAAAAAAGAAAAAGAAAGGTTAAAAAAGAAGAAAAAGATGAAGAAGAAGAAGGGAAAAAAAGAAAAAGAAAAAAGAAAAGTAAGAAAGAAAGATTAGGAATTTTTTAATTTTATTTGTTTATTTTTTTAACTATACACATTTTTTTCATCACTTATGCATACATAGCAGTTTATCAGCTCGGTGTTCATGCGTACAGTAAGTTTAATTTATTGAAATACGTTTATTGAATTTATTGGATTAATTTAATTTATTGAATAATTTTTTGAAGTCCACTTCTGAGAAGCACAACCTGAAAAACTGCTCTGATTGACGAAAACTTCAACATCCTTATGTCAATCCTGTCTTTTTCATAAAGATGCAGGCAGCTTTATAACAATACGGCATTTTTCGTGAGACTGTCGGCACCATTAAACAAAGCCCCGTTTTTCATAAAGGTGCCGAAGATTTATTTAATCTCGTGCTTAATTAATTAATCAGTAACTGAAACGAAAATCGGACTTCCATAAGAGTGCGCATCCCCTTGCAACAAACGCCTTTCATAAGGCTTGACGATGAGTTTCAAGAGAAAAACTTATCTCTTGATCTTCAATTTGCGCACATTTCCTTATGTCCCGGTACCGTTATGAGGATTTCTATCTTTTCGAACGAAAGCCGATTTGCATTTAGATACGGGACCATTATGAAGGTGTCCCTTTCAGAACAAAGGTTATATATGAATGCCTGTTAACCTGAATCTCGCTGGACCTAGTTCTGTCAAATGAGAAAGGTTTTGCATAATTTATACATATTACCGAACACGGAAATCACATACAATGATAATTAATTTAAAATTTTCTGGGAATCGCGCAAAAATTCGAAAATGTTGGGAATATCCACGTGCCCTGCATTTCCCTTTAGAATTTAGGCGCACTGAATTTCAAGTAATTCCATCTGTAAGTGGGCTGGCACTTTCTCATCATCGATTTAAAGGGGAGAGCTAATTTAATATACATTCATGTCCATAAATTAAGGATAATTCGGAATCACGCGGAAATCGAACTCTAAAATAAATATATCACCTGTAAAATTACTACACACATCTTCAAGAATCATATGCAAATTTCAGGAAGTAACCAGATGACACCGATGGTACGTCACAATGACGAGAGTGTAAGAGAGTGATATATAAGGAATACAGGCAAAGAAGTAAAATTGTTCGCAGGCGCTTTATAAGCATTTCAGTGCAATAGAATAGTTATGACACAAAGGACGCATTTGGATGAATTTTTTCGTAGTAGAATTATCGGCCGTCTGGAATGTGGGCGTACCCAACTGGAAGTATCAGACGAACTTGAAATTGCCCAGAGTGTCATCTCCAGGCTTTGGCAACGATTCCAAGATGATAGTAATGTGATTAGACGTTACAGCACAGGTCGCCCCAGAGTTACAACGCCGAATGAGGACCGGTATTTGGCAGTTACTGCCAAAAGAAACAGGCGGAGCACAGCCTCAGACCTGTCTCGTCAGCTCTCTTCAGCCACTGGTACGACAATTTCACGGCAGACCGTGTACGGACCCTTAGGGCAGATCGGTCTATATGCTCGTAGACCTGTCAGATGCGTTCCACTTACTGCAACTCACTGTCGCCTGCGGTTAGCCTGGAGTAGAGAGCATGCATTGTGGACACCGCAACAGTGGGCTTATGTGATGTTTTCCGACGAGTCCAGGTTTAGCTTGAAGTCTGATTCTCGCCGGACTTTCATATGGAGAGCTCCAGGTACCCGTTACCACCAAGAAAACACCATTGAACGACACCGTTATGGTGGTACAGGAGTGCTCGTTTGGGGTGGAATTATTCTGGGTTCCAGAACTGACCTGCATGTTCAAATTGGAACCATGACTAGCCAAATCTATCGGGACGTCACTCTGGAACAACACGTACTTTTGTTTCGGGGCGCCATGGGCGCACAATTTGTGTTTATGGATGACAACGCCCGTCCTCACGGTGCAAACATCGTAAGCGAATACCTTCAATCGGAGGATATCACCCGTATGGACTAGCCAGCATTCTCACTGGACTTGAATCCAGTAGAGCACGTGTGGGACATGCTTGGCCAACGAGTTGCAGCCCGTCAACCTCCTCCTACATGTCTAGCGGAACCTCGGAGAGCATTGCTTTTTGAGTGGTGTAATATTCCCCAAGATCAGATCGATAATTTGATACTCAGCATGCCTAGGCGTTGTACGGACTGTATTGCATCGTCTGGGATGACATACAATGTATTAACAATCATATCAACCACGTAATATTGGTTTTTTGTAAATAGTTTTTTTTTTTTTTTTTTTTTTTTTTTAATTTGCTCCAGGGAGAAAAGATCGCTAATTTTTTTAATAATATCAAACATATACATCTTTTTTTTGCTCTTTACCTTTTGTTTAATAAATACGCTTTACAAATAAGTCAAATTTGTTTTGCTTCTAACTCTTCCTTTGCCTGATTTTGCATTATCCTTAATTTATAAACATGAGTGTAGATCTGACAGCGTTGAAACTTTTTCGAATTCCGTCTTCAAGCGCTGAAGCTTCTCTGACACACTTTTTATTTAAAACTGAACTTGTTTTGCATTTGACATAAGTTTAGAAGTGTGATTGTCAAGTCTTGGACTTTTAGGTAGAATTTCAATTTTATTAATGTATTATTATTATATTTGTATTTTTTTTTTTTTTTTTTTTTTTTTTTTTTTTTTTTTTTTTTTTTTTTTGGTCATTTTCTTGTCGTCGCCGCAGGAAAATGAATGAATGCTCTCATGCAGCTTAGGAAACGCAAATTTGACATACCTTCGTTACAGTAATATTTATTTCATAAAGTTGCTCTTATTGGTCTTAAAATATCATCTGTATATAAAAGTATGAAGTTCTTAAAGTGTTAAATGAAAAAAGAAAAAAAAAAAAAAAAAAAAAGTCGCTGAGAAATGCGAATTATCCTTTAATTATCGAAATCTTTGACATTTTGAGTATAACTGTTCAAACTGAACGCAAATTGATAACCTTTCAGAATTAGGCTGTGATAAAAACTTCAATCATGCATAGCGTAAACTACCGAATACTCTTGTTATAGGGCTATACAGAATTTCGCTTAATGGGGCGTTTATTCGGAATAAACAGGATCGGCACTAGACTTTTGCCAATAGGTGCAAAATTTCGCGCCCGTTTCCTTCGCAAATTCTAAAAGTTTTGCTGTCCTTAAACTCTCCCACCGCTTGCACATGCTGCGGCGCCGGCCCTTGGTTTCGAAGAACAAATCAGTGTAACTAAATTTTCTTCGCTTATTTGGGATAACATAATTATACCATCCGCAGATCAAAGAAACGTCTCCCAATCAGCGTATGGTTCAATGCCTAAAACAATTATGAAGTCTAAAAACAGCTTATGAGTGCTTTCAAGGTCTGCTTTTAAATGAATAGATAATAGTCTGCTTTAAATAATAAGAATGTAATAGCTAATATCGTAACTGACACTGCAAGATCTATCTCTACTTTACCACATGCACTAACTTAAATCCTACAATGAACCTGGCGAATTCTCGCACAGGCGTGAAATAAATATCACCACAGAAGAAGGGTGCAAAATAACCCTTTATTAACTCAAACTAAAATAACAGACAGCACGGACTTCGTGCGTTACAAAAACACCGTCAACTTGCGGCGGTAACTAAACGTAGACTGTAATATAAATCAAATCTGAAAAATAAACGAGTGCAAAAACACACTTCAAAATTACTCCTAAGAGATGTACTCACAGAAATCGTTGTGATACTAAACTGATAAGGCCAAGAGGCTTACTAGAGTGACCGCGAAATAACAACGAAACGTGCGCTAGGCTAGCGAAACACGCTCTGAATAAACTGAGATAATCACACGTTTAAATAGCACTTCACTTAACTTTAAATTTACATTTATCTACATGTGAGGGGAAGTTTGAGAAGTTGAGAACAGGAAACCTTAAAATAAGTTTGTTATGCAAATTAAGAAAAACCCTACAATACATTGGTAGATTCCTCTTGAAGCGATAACCTCAGGTTTTCTCTTGAATTTTCGACGTTGTTTCAACTACTTGTATTTATTCTTGGTTTCCCCCCCCCTTCTTCTTCTTACTACTTGTTTTTATTCTGTTTCTACTACTTATTTTTATCCTTGTTCATGCGCCCTTCCACTAAAAAAAAAATTTAAAAATTTAAAAAAAAAAAAAAAAAAAAAAAAAAATAGACGATACCGAGTTTTAAGGTTTCATAATGCCTCTGATCAAGATGGTAGCTAATTGTCGTCTTATTAATAAAGACAAAGAAACATCCCTCCCAACTTTAAGAAACTGCATTATGTACTTGAAATTTTTCCCATTATTCAAAGTACTTTTTTATATCATCATTATCAGTTACATCCCATAAATACGCAGTTATCGGCTATCGTGCTAATCATTTGGAATACAACACTTTTTTACAAGCCATTGTCAAGTGACTTTACCACTCGGCCGTTGGTGGGCTCGAAGCAGGAAGGTTCCCCCCCACACACACACACGGTTGTTAAAAATCACCCCAATGAAGAGTATTATAGTCTAGCAATAAAATTGCTGTCACGAGCTGTGCAATGACTTATTTTATAACACCTTACAACAGAATGCATCATCTTACAGCTAAATTTTTATATGGCAAAGCGCACTAAGGATATCGGCCGAAGAGGAGGGATGTTTTCGTGGAAGACTTGTAGGGAAACTGGCTAGTAGACACGTTTAGACATGGAAAAAACCAACTATGCAGTCAGGTCGGATGCTTGGGATCGAGCCCAGGTCAGACTCCCAGTATTCAGTGATCTTAACTATTCGGTTGTTAACCTTTGGTGGCGGCCATAGGTCATCACTTTAGTAAGTGGTGTACGACCAAGCAGTCTTTACCACTCTATTACTCAGGATTACCCCGGGTAATCCTGAATAAGAAAATAAAAATCCAAAATTTTTTAACTCACTTATGCACTATTCGTGATGTAGTCTTCCATAAAGGCAATTGTAGTAGATGGCAGTTAGCATATCTTTGCATATCTTGAGCGCTACGGATGTAGCGACCTACTTTTATGGTGTTTCGTCGGAGACTGAATATCTCCGTGTAGTGGAATATTTTTAAACTCATTAACATACAATGATCAAAGTCCATACCCGCTTTAACCGCTAGTCCTTATCCAGGAATTATAATAAAATGAATAAGTAAATGAAGAAATAAAACTGAAGAATAAAATGAATCGTTCTTGGTCTTTCGAACCGCTGTATCATCATGTAGTCATAGTCTCCTATGCTTCTTACTATGGCATTCTGGTGGCGGTCAAAGAAGAATAATCTTTTTATCTCTCATCCCTTGAAAGTAGTACATTATATTCAGAGATTAAATTCAACTGAAGGCTGGTTGAGCTATTTCTTAGACTTTGTATGAAATTTAAGTTCCAGCTGGAACGCCAAATCAGCCAAGGTCTCTAGCACTTTATATTATTATTAATATTTGCCATTTATTGAATAACTTATTAAATGTTTATTTATCTCTTTAAATTTTATTAAATTTTGATTTTAATTATTTATTCTAATCATTAATTTTTTTAAATTATTAATTATTTTATTCATTTATTTATTCTTGTTCCTCTTTCTTGATGGTTTTCCATGGCTCCGAAACTTCTAATTTTAGAAATTATGCACATTTTATGAAAATTATCCGGAAACTTCGCACATTACACATAATAAATCATAGGAACCATGGGAATTGTCATTATGTGAATTTTTGCTAGATTAATTGCATTACCATGTACTATCGGGAAGAGCCGGATTTAGACTGGCCCTAAGCTATTTGAGATATGGGTCCCTTTATAAGTCCAGATATTACATGTCAGTGCCAAATATGATTTTCGGATACCTAGAGGGGTTTTTTTTGGGGGGGGGGCCCTAAGCTATAGCTTGTGTAGCTTATACGTAAATCCAGCACTGCTATCGGGGACGGGGAAGGCTCCTTCCTATATTTTAAAGTAGCATTAGTGTTAAATTGTTCTTGTAGATGGCAGCACCCGTTATACTTTATTGTATTTACCCTTGTCGTGTGACTATATTTACGCTCGTAGTGCGAAACCAATTTCTCAGATTTCACTCCAATATCGAAAATAATGCAGCGTACAAGTACTGTAAATAATATGTCTCGTTTTTCTTTGTATTGAGTAAAGTTTTGCAATGTCTTAGCATTATAACGAATCAGTCAGACTCATAAAATAAAAGACTAAATAAAAGTTTCGCCTTTTTTTTTTAAATTTGGTTTTTATGTAACTTTCGGGCAATCCAGGATATAAAATATTGCTTGCAAAACAACTCATAATTACTGCGTCATAAACTGAGCGATAGTTACGCATAACAGCTATTATTAATGAACTTTGCGGTATGTAAAAATTATGAAAATGCAGTTAAATTATATAATAAAATGTTTCTTACAAGTCGCCGCTCTTTTCAACAATTTAAGAAACTTTTATCCCAAATGTTGGAAAACATTATTGGGTCACTATTCTGATATAAATTTCTTCGAAACTTTTGCAAGAATATTACTTCAAAGTACATATTTTATAGTTGATGATGATAAAGAGTACTACGACAGCCGCCATCTTTTCTGTTTTTTCTGCAATAGTTGCTCTACTGTTTACGTTTTGCACAACAAAATCAGCTATTAATCATTGACTATTTGATATTTCCAATGACGCGATAACAGAAATATCGCAATACTTTCAATATCAATTCTAATAGTAGCAACATACATCCACACATTTAATCGCCTAATACCGTCTCGCTGGTTCCGCGTGCGGTCTTAAGAGAGAAATCCAGAGCGAAATCCAAGAACTCGCCAAAAGAAATTCCAGAGACGCCAAATATGACGCCGAGGTCAAAGGGAAGTTGAATATGAGATTCAATAAGCGTTTCACTTGTCGCAAACTGAATTCGTTTTAATTTCTTATTACGTCATTATAGTTCTTATTCGAAAGCAACAACAATAATGGCAGAAATTGGTTAAGCCTGTAATTTCTAGTAAATAAAAAAATTAACTTCATATGATATAAATGTTACATTAAATGAAAAGTTTTAAACCTCAGTTTAATTCCCCAATACTTGAATTCTAGATGCGTTTTCTCTGTGGGAAAGGGGAAACATTTTATTTTGCCTGGGAAAGATCCTTTAATGGTGCAATAAAACGTTTCGCCAGTGCACTTTTGTGGGAATATAAACAAACATTGGTGTTAAACGTCATCTCGATTTTGCTGTTTTATGGAGCTGGTCATTTTAGGAGTAGGATCGTACTGTATTTTCATATTTGTTTGTCTGGCCCGCCGCGGCCAAGCGATAAAGCCGCTGGACTCTAGTAGTTCGACCTGAGTTCAAATCCCGTCGAATAGGTTGACTGTATGGTTGGCTTTTCCCATGTGTAATGGGAATATGAGCCAGTTTCCCTTAGAAAAGTCCTCCTCGAAGGCATCCCTCCCTATAGGCAGTTAACCTTCAAGCTGCTTAACCAATTAATCTAGCCAACTTGTTTGTCTATACACCTCTCGAGCTACCTCTTTGTCTATGTGTATAAATACTCTTACTTACATATGTGATATAAAAATAATTAATAACTTAAAAGATAATGCGTCAGTATGGGATAATAATGTGCTCCCCAAAAGTTTTTGTATAAAACTATACAAATAAAGTTATGACAAAAGGAAAAAACAAATCTAGAAATCAACAAAAAATAAATAAATAAATAATAATCAAGGTTCTTAACTCAGATTTAAATTGTATTTAAATGCAATTTTTGAAATTAAATGTATATAGTGGGTATTAAAAATTATGACTAATATTTTTGGAAATACGATCTCTCAAAGCGATCTTTAAAAAGTGAGAAAGAATAAGGAGTACTTATATGTACACTGCTAAAAAAAAAAAAAAAAAAAAAAAAATGGGACAGTGCTATATCTCCCGTTCTACTGGGGCGATTGACAAAATTCAAACTACGTTTTTCATGTCTCGAAAGCGCGACTTAGGATATATATTAGATTTATATATAGTACTATTCTAACATAGGTATTTTGACACAAAATCGGATTTTTTCTGAAATAACATACCAATTTTTTTTACATATTTCGATTCTACGACTCAAATTATGCCAGAATACCAAGTTTTGTAAAAATCGTACGATTAGTTTTTAAAATATTAGCTCTCAAAATTTTAGCTCCTCAATGTTAATTGAATTTGGCAAATATTTATTAATATCTCTTTTTTTATTAAACTTTTTTGATTTTTTCTCTCACATTTCGAAATTTTGGTTCATTCCAAATAAAATTTACCCATTTTTTGCGTTTTATTTTTAAAATTTTTATTTTTAAATAATTTCTATAGATTTTTCGAAAAAAATTTTGAATTATAACCTATAAAATTTTTACCATCATCTTAAAGTAGGTGTATTTTTAAGCATATCTGCAAAAAATTAGTTTTTTTTACTCAAAATTTTCTAAGATATACACGAATTTACATAATTTCGCGTTTTGAAATTTGGCACCTTTTTTTTGAGCGATAATTACGCCAAATGTGGTCTATGGACTTTTGTTACACTGAATTGCCACAGCTATTTTTAACCTTAAACTTCAAGTAAAATTTTACGGAGAATTAATTATATGACATTTTTTCCCTCAATGATGCGTAATAAATATTTATTAATACTATATGAAAGGCTATTTTTTTAAATTATAGATGATATTATTCAAATTTTTAACTATTTTTTTTTAATTTCTCTCGTATCTTTTCTTTTTTTAAAAAATTTAAGAGTAAGTTTTTGTAAGAGTAAATTTTTACCTTCGGCGTTTTATCGTCTGCTACTTTACTTCGTTTAAATCGAATTGTCTAAAACTGAGAATTTTCGTTTGATATTTATTTGAATTTTATGACATTAACTGCATAATTTATTTCTAAACAAACTGTTGCTTTTCAAGTGGCTGAAAGAGCGGCTGATACTATTATCCATATTTTTAAAGCACAATATATTTTTATAGAAACATAATATTTAGAATAATCATTTTTTATAAAAGTCAAATTATGATATAAACATACAGCCCTCTAGAGACTGAATTAATGGAAGTTCAATGGTTATGTAGAAATGATCTGCAGCTACTTAATGGCTAGATAAGTCAGCAGATTCTGTGGACAAGTAAGAATAATTATATAAACGACACCAACATTCTGGATTCAATAAACAACGATGATACGATGTTTACTAAATGAATTAAGAAGTTTTAAAACATAAAAAATCAACTCATTTTTTTCCTAAAATGTATTTTTTTGCGTAGCGTATTTTCATTATATCCTTAAAATTCTAATTTAGAATGTAATTGTCAAGAACTGAATCCTAATCATCAGTAATATAATAAGTAATTATTGCTGTTATTAATAAATCCTTCTTATAAAGTAATTGCAAATATTTCAAAAAACTTTCTGTCTGAATGCAAACATTTTTCTATGCAAATATTTTTAATTTTTTATTAATCAAGATTGCACACCATATTACTTATTTCCACTTCAATTCTTACCGTCAGTTCTAGTAGAATTTACAAATCAATTATATTTAATTAAGGATTGAATTGGATTATTTAATTATGGCAAAGCACACGAAGGCTATCTGCCTAAAGGGAGGGATGCCTTCGTGGAGGACTTTCGAAGGGAAACTGGCTCGTATACACGTTACACATGGGGAAAACCACGAAACCGCCCATGCTGCCAGCCCGTTCGCGGGGTTCGAAACTCGAACCGAACTACCAGTGTTCAGCGTCTTTACCACTCGGCTGTTGGTGGGCTATTTAATTAAGGAATGACCATCTAAGTTAAGAAACAGCGTACCGTAACAACATTTCAATTATTGGTTCCGTATCTTTCATGTTACTCCCGATTGACTAGCTACAGGATTTTTAATGAGTATTCGGATTTTACTAGTAACTTCACTTGGAAATCGCGCTTAAACTAGGTTAGTTGGTTATTTGAACATAGAAAGAACATGGGAGCTATTTGATTAAGATGCTTTCATAGAGAATCTTTGTAAAGAGAACCTAAAAAACTACGAAAACCAACCATGCAGCCTGGGTTAGACTGAGCAGCAAACAATTAGTATTTAACAATATTTTCTTTTTCAAATGCTAGGCAACTGATGAGGCTCCAATTAAATCTCCAATTTAATATTTTATTTGTAAATATTTAAAATATTGTTGTATTCTTTGACACAAAAAGCAGAATTTAAGTTTTGTTAACTCGTTAGTAAACTACAAAGCCGTAGTGCAAATGAATATTCAATTTCTTTGGCAATAATTGTATTCACTTAATATTCTTGGAATATGAGCTAAAGAAGGAACGTTCTCGGAAGATTAAAGAAGTGTTTAAATCCAGTGATATTAGGTTTGTCTTACAAGCTCAGGATCAAAACGATTCTGCAATTGCCCGAGTAGTTGACTTGTAAATGGATGTGAATTAAGCAGATGACTTTTAATCTTACGTTATTCAGCCAGAAAACGTATTCCAAATGTTTTGTATTGCATGACAATGCATCTTTTCATTATTCAATAACCAGTCGGAGAACCGCTTGTGTTCGGAAAATAAGTATGTATATTCAATCGTCCTGCATGTTCTTCAAATTTGTCTTCTTGTGATTTTTTTTCTTTATCAAAAACTAAAGTTGCCTCTCAAAGGAAAGTTTTTTGACATTGAAGAGACAAAATTAATATGACATCTACTTTTAGAGGCATGTGAAAAACAGATCTCTACAAACCTTCTCTTCCATTACATGTTGTGCAGTCAGACAAAAAGTTACATCAGCGTAAATTCTATAATCTATTTTTATTACACTCTGATTACTTTATTAACATACAGTGAATATATACTAAATCTATAACTTTAGCTTAAGTAATTCGGAATTTTTGACGGAATTGTTGTCGGAACTAGGACTTAGAAGATAAGTCAAATTAAATATTTCGATAACCCAGTAAATTCAAGTTCGAAATTTCAATATTTTATTTTCGGAGGGAGGGGAAATGTTTTCAGTTTTGGTCCATTATACTAAGTATATTTGCTTCGATTTTTTATTTTTCCATAAAAGCGAAAATTTTACGCATGGTATACATATAACGCATAGCTTCAAATTAAAATTTAATAATATACAGAGTGGTTATAATTAAAGTTCCACATTGAAACGGTCATAAAAGGAAAACTACTGGATCAAATGTTATCAAACTTGGAAATCATGTAAAGGAGGTCATGGGAATTTATTTTCCGCGAAAAAAAGGAAGTTCGAAACCTCACCACCAGGGAGGGAAATGGCGCTGTATGCAATATTGTTAAACGAAATATGGGTCGGAATCTAACTTAACCTTTTGTTAAACGGGTTTAATATGTTGTATACCCTTAAGAAACTTTGAAGTAGGCAAATTATTATTTAAAGACGTTAAATTCGATAAATGTCGAGTGCGCCATCCCTGTAAGTGAGAATTTCGTCCGTGAAAACCACGAATTAGCGATTAGAAAATGTGAGATCGCAAATCACTCTCACAAGTGCGTACAATCTGGAAATCGTTTTCTTACAGATCGCTAATTTGTAATTTTTTAAGCCTGAATTCGGCACTAAAACATGAAGATACTGATTCAAAACGCTTTTTTATCGATTTGGGCCAAAGAAATCTCTCATGTTATCTATCTAGTTCCATTGCATTCTCCTACTGCATTCGATTGCATAACAGTCATTTCACACCGTTTACTGTTGAATGACAGCTAGTTTTATAACTGAACCATTTTTTTCTGAAGAGCAGTCGACAGCTGGACCACTGCGATTGCAGTTCCTTAGAGCCAATATTAAAATGTTTCGTGATACATGAACTGCAGTAACGTGGCATTTTAGATACTACGATTTTTATGCGGGGCTGGGCACCACCTCAAGAGTGTCGCATAGTTACTTAGGCAACATTTCACAAATGAACGAACGTCTTATAGGCCAACACTTCCCCTCTTCCCACCAGACCTCAACCTCTGTGACTTTTGTCTATGAGGTTATCTCAAAAGCACTGTTTATAGTGATAATCTAAACAATTTGGCAGAAATGAAAAATGTGATACACTGATAACATTCCTCCTGATATGCTATGTGTAACGTGTATACGAGCCAGTTTCCTTTAAAAAGTCCTCCACGAAGGCATCCCTCCCTTAAGGCAGATAGCCCTCGAGTGCTTTGCCGTAATCTAATAAACCAAACCACAACCAAACTTGATATGCTAAGAGCTGCTGTTGAGAATGCAGTAACATGATTTAACTTGCTTTCGGAAAATGCTGGACGGTACATTGAACATGCTTTGTAACACGTTTCGGAAAATATTAAACACATTTTAAACAGATGTTTTCGTGTCTTATTTCATTTAACTATATTGTATACAGCGCCATTTTTCCCCTGATGGTGAGTTTTTGAACTCTTTTTTTTTTTTCCGCCGAAAATAAATTCTCATAACCTCCTTTACACGATTCCCAAGTTTGATAACATTTGGTCCGGTAGTTTTCCTTTTATGACCATTTCAAAGTGGAACTTTAATAATAACCACCATGTAAAATAAGCTTTAAAAGTCTGACAGTTTGGTTCAAGTCCCAACTTTAAAAAATATATATATAAATATAAATTTTTATATTAATTCTCTTAGAAAGCATGTTTTAAGAAGCTAATTTTTTCTCTCGCGTTATAGATTGTATAAAAAAACATGATCTTTAATATGATTTAGATTGTTTCAGCCGATATAAGAATCGGGTTACTCTGTGGTACAGAATAAACCCTGCTGGACTGTTTTATTTCTTTGTCATTTAGCAAAAATCTTTTAATTGAATTATTTATCCTTTGGACTTCGCTTTAAACTTTATTTATAGCTAAAATGACTAGAAAATGAAAAGCTGTCTTTAGCTGAAACGCAATTCATATAATTGATATTTTAAAAAATTGACAAGAATGCAAAATGTATGGAAGTCTAGCAGTCGAAAAATCTTAATTTTCTTGTGTGAGCACTGAAAATAACTGTAGAAGGAAAGAAGAAAATTAGGGAGAAAAGTAAGCAAAAATTTGCAGGGAAATTTGGCTGTCAGAAGTACCAAGATGTTCCAAAAAGTTGGACGCTTTCGAATATACTTTCAGGATACTTCAAAGAATTTAGGTGTTCAAAGAGAAAACACTTGGACGAGTACACCAGCAAATACCATCAATTGAGCTCGTGTTAACAGAAAAGACAAAACGATATCATTGCAGATTAAAGTGAAGAGCGACTGGTTTTAAACTATATGGTTGTGTAAATTACGTTATAGAACATCATATCGTATCATAAATGGTGAATCCCATGATTTCCTCAGTCGAATTATTTGAAGATTCAGGAGTTTATCCAGTGATGTATGTGGATGTCACTTAAAGATTTTTTTCCCCTTCCTGATGAACTAGAGGCCGAGCGGTAAAGTCGCTGAACACTGGTAGTTCGGTCCGAGGTTCGAATCCCGCGAACGGGCTGGCTGCATGGGCGTTTTCGTGGTTTTCCCCATGTGTAACGTGTATGCGAGCCAGTTTCCCTTAGAAAGTCCTCCAGGAAGGCATCCCTTCCCTTAGGCAGATAGCCGTAGTGTGCTTTGTCATAATAAAATAAACCAAAACCTTTTGATAAAACCAGTCTTTCCTTTCATCTCATAGCTTCAAAATGTTTAGCCTCTAAAGACTGATAAAGGCTCTGACGAAATACTTCGTGAAGAACTTTCTAAGGGAAACCAGCTGTCATACGCGGTACACATGAGAAAATCCACGAAAACGCCCATGCAACCAGCCCGTTTACCGGGGTTCGAACCCCGGAGTGAACTACCAGTGTTCAGCAACTTTACCGCTCGGCCGTTTGTGGGCCTTTATGAAATGGAAGGCGATAACTTTATTTAAAATGATTGTCAGAAATGCCAAAATGTTTCGAAAAGTTGGATACTTTTCAATATACTTTCAGAATGCTTAAAGAAACAGAGAAGAAAAATACATTTTTTCGTAAAATTTAGTATTCGTATTTTTTTTAAATTTAAAACTTTTCAATCTTATGATATTTGATTCTTGCGATTTCAAAAATAAAATATTTGACTAAAATATAAATAACATTTTAAGAAACCAAATGTAGGATAAAATTGTGTAAAGCAATGGGCACAATGATAAAACTGTTTAAAGCAGTGTATGCAAGTCATCCTAAGTTAAAATATCGGTTATACATCTCTCTTATTTATATATATTTTTTCTGAACGGAACATTGAAAGGCGTGTAAAACTGTGCTTTACTGTATTTTCTCTTTTAATATATTATGCAGTTTTCAAACGCATCGTAGTCTGGGTTACAAAGTATTCTTCCGAAAAAAACGCAGTTCAAATAAATAAAATCAAATTCTGGAAAATTGATATTAATAAATATATTTAAAATGCTCAGTTCGAAGGAATAAATAGACAATTTTAAAACAATTATCTGAAGAGACAATGCAACACAAACAATTAAAATAAAAGTATAAAAATTTAAAAATGACCTAAAATAATAGCTATGACGAAAAATGTATATAAAGAAAACTATTTGAAAAGAAAAAAATAAACGCTGCACCTTTATTTACGCAGTTCGAATAGGTAAATAGAAATTTTTAAAACAGTTATTCGGGAGAAAAAAAAAAAAAAAAAAAAAAAAAAAAACGTGCAACTTAAACAATTAAAATGAAATTCGAAAAGAAAAAATTACTTAAAATAATAAGTTATAATTAAAAATATAATATAAAGAATATTATTTGGAAAAAAGGAACGATGGTGACTTTTTTCCCTAAGGAAACTAGGTTGCCATATATTAAGAAGTTCGCCAAGTAAAGTATTCTTGGCGCAAACTGACAAAAAAGTGCCAACATAAATTTGTGAATTTCTCCGTAAATTTCGCTCCAAATTTTACAAAATTTCATATTTAGGCGTAATTTGAGTCGTAGAATCGAAATATGTAAAAAAATTGGTATGTTATTTCAGAAAAAGTCCGATTTTGTGTCAAAATACCTATGTTAGAATAGTGCTATATATAAATCTAATATATATCCTAAGTCGCGCTTTCGAGACATGAAGAACGCAATTTGAATTTTGTCAATCGGCCCAGTAGATCGGGAGATATAGGACTGTCCCATTTTTTTTTTTGAGCAGTGTACATTAATAATTCGTTGCAAAGTGCTCAAGTCCCTTACAGTCGGTCTTACATCGACAGCATTTTCCCTTTTTTGTCATTTTCGTTATTTTTTTTTTCCCCTTACTGTTGCTGAATAGTTTTTGATCATTAGAAATTACTTCATATATCATTATTTTGGTATCAGAACTCTGAAATGGGTTGTCAATCCGTTAAGTTCAAGTCTGATTGCACATTTCTTTTCTCTCTCTCTCTCTCTCTTTTTTTTTTTTTTTTCCCCATTCTTTTCTCTTTTTGCTTTTGTTTCCTAATTTTCCTTTTACGATTTTTATGACATTTTGAAAAAGCTACCGCAGACTTTCAAGTAATACCTGGCTCTCATCACTGGCCGAGAGCCCACCAGCGGCCGAGCGGTAAAGTCGCTGAACACTAGTAGTTCGGTCCGAGGTTCGAATCCCGCGAACGGGCTGGCTGCATGGGTGTTTTCGTGGTTTTCCCCATGTGTAACGTGTATACGAGCCAGTTTCCCTTAAAACGTCCTCCACAAAGGCATCCCTCCCCTTAGGCAGATAGCCCTAGTGTGCTTTGCCATAATTAAATACGCCACGCCACGCCATCACTGGCCGAGAGGGCATGTGTTCACTGGCGCTGAACACATGCTTGTTTTTGTGATTTGTGTAACGACTAGGCAGATAGCCTCGTGTGCTTTCCCGTATTCACATAACTTAACCTATGTGTTACCTACCTAAATAGAAGCAAATTTTCCTTACAAAATCCTTCATGGAAGCATCCCTTCCCGTACCTAGACAGTCGTCGGGTGCTGTGTTTATAATCGCTTAAACGATAGCAATAACGAATTATATCATGAGTGTGCTTCGGTTAATTACCGCATTGAAATTTGTAACTGCCTGTTAATTACAGTTTTTCGCACCTGCAGTCACATTTCTCTTCAAAATATTTAGACAGATTATTTCGTCACGAGTAACTTACTCAGATATCATGAGTAGCTTACTAACTTAACGTCATGAGTAACTTACTCAGATCAGATTATCAACACCGTTCTTTGCCGGACAAAACTTTGTCAATTAGTGGCCGAGCAGTAAAATCTCTGAACACTGGTAGTTCGACCTGGGTTCGAATTCCAATGAACGAACTAGCTGCCTGGGCGTTTTCTAGTTTTTCCCCATGTGTAACTTGGATTACGAGCCAGCTTCTCTTAGTTCTTTAGGGAAGAAACCCCTTTCTTAGGCATGTAGCTTTTCAGCTTTGCTCTAATCTAATAAACCAAACTAATCTGACAAAACTTCACAAAATTATCAGATCATCTACCATATTGTTGTTCAGTGTGAGGATTATGTTTCTTTAACGACTCACCAGCAGCCAAGTGAATATGATTGCGCTGAACTTTGATACGTCGAAATTGGGTTTGAATCCTGGTGAACGGGTTGACTACATGGGCATTTGGTGTTTTTGCTCATGTACCGTGAATATGAGCCTGTTTACCTTAATATGTCTTCTACGAAGGCGTCTTTGCCTTAGGCTTTAAATAAACCAAACGTAGATAGCACTTCATGAAGAAGTCTCTTTTCTTCAGGTAGATAACTGTCGTATGGTTTGCCACAATTGATTAAATAAACAAGCTGTACATCTCTACCTCTGTATTTGTTTTTCCGTACGCCAGTGGTTTCCAAATTCCTCATCGGGCCACATGTTGCGAAAAGTTTTATAGTGCTCGTTTTGTTATTGTATAATTGCCCACCAACGGCCAGGAGATAAAATCGCCGAACACTGAGAGTTAAATCCAGGTTCAAATCCCGTCGAACAGGCTGGCTGCAAGAGTTTTAGGGGCTTTCCTCGTGTGTAACGTAAACATGAGCCTGTTTCCCTTAAAAATCCTCCAAGGCACTCCTTCCCTTATTGAAAAGCCCTCGTGTTCTTTGCCGTGATCAAAATAATCCAATTCTTACTGCATAATTATATAAATTTATCTGTAATTATGGGATTGGGATTATTCAATTATGGCAAAGTACACGAGGGCTATCTGCCTAAAGGGAGGGATGCCTTCGTGGAGGACTTTCTAAGGGAAACTGGCTCGTATACACGTTACACATGGGGAAAACCACGAAAACGCCCATGCAGCCAGCCCGTTCGCGGGATTCGAACCTCGGACCGAACTACCAGTGTTCAGCGTCTTTACCGCTCAGCCGCTGGTGGGCTTATCTGTAATTATGAATTTATAATTATCAAGTAGTTATTATTATCATATGTGTTTGTTATTCTTCATATAATATTAATTTCTTGAAATTTCTTTTGTTTTTACTTTCTCATTCTTTACAGTGCTGCATATGTATCACAATTAATCGTAACTACATGCATGTGGGCTCGCGAGGCTAAAAAATATGTGAGGAATATTGTTTTCAGCCGTTTGTCTGGCAGTTAAACACATTAAATTTATTATCATTGCTTCATATCACTCTTAAACGAAAATAGAGAGAACCAGATTGGTTAAAAAAATTGCACATTCAACTGCAAATTTTAAAATAGGTTGCAAAGAAGAGGACAGTCAAGATTAGCTAAAGCTTTAAAGTATTTGATACAGCAATTCCAAAGAATACATGTAACACCAAGTTAAAACAATTATAATAATAACAATAATAATAAAAAAATTAAAAAAAATAATAATAATAAAATTTAAAAAAAAAAAATTAAAGGTTACGCGAAAAAAACCTTTCCTCCTGCTTTGTAAGATCATTAAGTAGATTTTTCGCTCTAGGTATGAAAAGTTGATTTGAATATACCTTAATATTTAATCTTCCAGACTTCGCTATAAAACTGCTAGCACGTAAGATTTTACCGAAATTTTTCAACTGTACTGTTACTTTTTGTACAGTGTTAAAAATCATGTCTGCGATCCATGATTAAACAATCTGAACTAGTGTTTCTCTGAGAAGGGAAGACAACAATTTACGACAGAATTTTTGGAGAGTCGCGGAAAGTTTTGAAACATTTGGTTTGTTATTTTAGCATTATTGTAGATTTAATGAAAGATTGACAAGGATTCGCTAAAACAACAATTTGGCGTTTATGTACAAACTTCATACTAAAAAATGTAGAACACTCATTGCATTGACATATACGAAGTAGTTAAAACATGTAGTGTTTTCACGCTATAAAAATATCGATATTTATTCATAATTGTTAATTGATTCATAATGCGATTAATAATAATGTGCGTTTAATTATCATTATTACTTTATATATTTGCTTTCTTCCAAGATTTTTCTTTCTCTTCCTTTTTCCTCTCAGCCAACAATATGAACGTGGGTTTAAAATTAAAGTAGTATTTCAATGGCGTCTTAAGAAATATAGAACTATATAAACTTACGCAATCTGAAATCAGCGGGTGCGCTAGATTTGGTGCGCTGTTAAATGGCCGCGTTTGCTAGCTTTGGCGCTTTTGCGCATACATTTTCGCTGCAATTTTTTACGGTCCTCAAAACGGAATAGTACCTTTTTATCTTTAATACTTCACTCTAACGCTAAAACCTGGATCAAAAACAGAGCATAAAAGTTTGAAAAATGAGACTGTATATGTAGTAATTATTAAAATTAAACGTAACCAATCAACCAAATCGAAAAATAAATAAATAAAATAAAAAATAAAAAATTGAAGCTAATGAAGAAATAAACCCTTGATAGAAATTTTTAAGAATAAATGAATGACATTAAATATTATTAAATGAAATTACTTATTTATGGAATTTTATGTTTTTGTCGTTCATTGCAAATGATTATTCAAAGAAAAGGGGCAAATTTTATTTACCAGAAGTGTAGGTTGGGCTGAGTAAAGAACTATGATGTCTGAAAGACTATTAACAGTGTAATAAGATTTAATGTACCTATGAGAAACTAGGGATAATGTACACTGTTCATTAATAAAATTAAAGGCATCTTATATAGCACATATACATGACAAACCATCCAATGTTAACTTTTAAAGCATCCAGTATGAGAACTTTTCCTAATCAAACCTCTACAAAGCAACGCAAATTAGGACTATCTGCCCAGGGGCATGTTTTGATACTTTGATACATTATTGGTTATTTTGGCATGCAGCGAGAGATGCAATACTGCTGCTCTTTCCAGATTCCAGAATGAGTCCCTTTAGGTTCCTGACGCATGTAAAAGTCCAAAGATTAAGCTGCTCCAGTTGAGATAGCCTTGTAAAAGAAAAAGAGAAGGGAAGCCCTGAGCTTCGGCGATCAGCAAGCCACTAAGGGGCAGGTATGCTTTCGTGTAGAATTTTATTAGGAAAATGTGCTCTTATCCATGTTACACGTGGGGAAAACCACGCAAACATCTATGCAGCCAGCCCATTGGCCTCGAATCAAACCCATATCGAACTACCAATGTGTTCAGAGATTTTACCACTGGTCACCTGGTGGGTTCCTTCTTGTACATTGAGAGAGAAAGAGATTGCTTTTCTTCTATATGTAAACGCCGAAAATTCTCATTACTTTTGTATTACGGAGGGAGTTAGTCTGGTGGAGGAAAGAAGCTATTTTACGCTATGTAAGATCTTTCATTATTTAAAAAATTGTAAGTATAGTATGTTGCCTATTAGTATTACAAAATGAGAAATTTCAGAAGAAAGGTAAACGTCTTAATAATACATAATGTTTTTCATTGTAAGGAGATTGTTGTAGAGTATTTCCTATTTAAATCGAGATGTCATACAATAATTTTTTCTATCTAAATGTTAATTTTTGTTGAATGGTTTGTTAATTTAATTTTTGTTGAATGGTTTGTTAATTAATTACATAAATACTTGAGCTTTATCTACTTGAAAGAAGATGTGCTAATTATCTAAGATAACTCTAGCTTTTGGTGTGTGTGCGTGTAAGTCTCCTATTTCTTATAAGCTTTTATTTATTTAGCTTACTCATGGTGTTTGTGGCTATGGTCAAAAATTTGTCCTCGATTCTTAAACTACTTCCTGGTAAACTATGGATTAAAATTTTGTACATGCATAGTTTGTGAAAGACAATAGAATAGTGGGAAGCAATTTTTTTCATAATTAAATTAAATTTAATATTGAAACGATTTTTTGCACATAACTTTATTTAACGAACAAACTGAAAAGCTCAGAATTTTATTTTTGGTGCCATTGAATAGAGCAGAATAAAATCTTTTTAATTAAGTTTTTTTGAAATTTTTAATTCTTTGAATTGTCGAATATTGTTCAATTTTTTTTGGCTATTTGATATACATTATTTTAAAATCTAAAAATGTGTCAATTTCAAAGTTTCGAAACATTTTCTAGATTACAAAACAAATTACCTGGCCTCTTTTAAAGCAAGAATACCTAGATTACAAAACAAATTTTCTAGCGTCTTACGATACGTTAGCGTCAAAACGATATTAATTCAGCGATTTTCTACGTTAAAAAAATTAATCTATAGTACGAAGCAGAAATTTCTTTGGACTAAAGCTTGAAAACATAGTTTCAGCATCATAATAGCATTACGTTACACTGTTCTTCTTGCGTACATACAGATTTCTCAAAAGTTGATCTTATTTATTTATTTATCTCACTCGCCTTACTGCACAAAATTATTGGCAAAGAAATTAAGCTTATCATAAAAATTTTCTACTGTATTGTGAATGCTATTTTCGCTCTGCTTTATAAAAATATTTTTCATTTTATTAATCTCAAAAACAAAAGTTTAAGGATAGACTAGCGTTTGAAATTATTTGCAATGAAATCTATCGCTACAATTTTTATTTTTTCCATTTCATAAATGTATATACATATTTCTCGGCATTTTATTTTAAAAATTGATTTCTTAGCTTTGTTATGATACGTATTATTATATTATTTTATTGGTCTTTAAAATTCTAACATTCAAAAATGTCTGCTATAAAGATTTGAAATTTTAAAAGGCTGTGAAAGAAACTCTTCAGTTTCTCAGCTTTCCAAACAAGAATGATAAATAAATATTAATTAGGCGACCTCCTATAATTTTTTTTATAATGCTTTCATTCAATTTGCTAATAGTGTTTGTCGCTGTGGTCGAAACTTTGTCGCTAATTTTTAAACTGTTTCCTGATAAGCTATGGAGTTAAAATTTATCACACACGGTGACTGTAGAGAATGTCAATACAATGTGGTGAAAATATTTTTTCAAAATTCGATTTATTTTTTTTTTAATACTGAAATTATTTTTCGGTGATATCTTCGTTTAATGTAGAAGCTAAAACTTTTAGAATTTTACTGCTTGCCCCATCAGATAGAAAGAAAAAAAAATCTTTTAAATTAATTTAGATAAGATTTTTTTTACATAATTTCTGATTTTTTGGCCAAAATCGCTGCATTTTTTCAATCATCTGACGTAACCAGATTTTTTGAAAGTAAAAGAGTGATTTTTCATTGTTAAAAAGGGTTTTCCAGTTGAATAATTTGATTGATAACGTGTCACTGGGACTAAAAACGTGAAAACGTAAAACAAAAAATTAAGTTTTATAAAATAAGCTTTCGTTTAAAACATAAAATAAATAATGAACTGAAAGGAGCAAATAATGTATCATATAGTTTAATGAAGACAATACATTGAATTATTTTCTTTACAAAATTAATATACAGTTTTATACCAAGAACAATAAAAGCGTGGGCTCCAAAAGTAAAGTATTAGCCAAAAGTCAAAAGTATTAATCATTATCTGTCTAAATTTGTCAAAGCAGCTCCATGCTTTTATTTTTCGGATATAAAATTGTAGGTTAACATTATAAAGAGAGTTAGAGTTACGTAATCCCTTTTTTTTTTCATAAAACTATACGATAAATCATTTTCTTTATTAAATTCATTAGTAATTTTGTGAATTTTAAGTGAAGCTTATTTTATAAAAACTTTCTTTTATTTAGTTGAGTTTTTGTTACACGTGGAGAAGTCACAAAAACTCCATACAGCCTCCTCAGTCGGCCACAAATTTGAACGCGAGTCTTAGTTTATGCAAAATCTGGTGTCTAAACATTGCGTAATATGTCGCTGTAATTTTCTTTCTGTTTCGAAAATAGTGTCCATATGAAATTAAAATCATTTAAGAATTTATAGAGCACTCCAGTTGCTGATTTTGTAACTGATGCTTTTCTGAAATTTAATCCTTTCTTTAGAGCTTAGGCCTCAAGCTCTCTGCCGTGATAAAGTAAGCAACAATAAATCATTCACAAGATTTCGCTGATAAGAGAGTTTATCAGAAATATCTTGTCAAAATTGGTACTTCGCCAAATTTACTAATTTTATAACAGAATCCTCGATAAGAGAAAATTTAGAATGTGTATGACTTTTAAACAGAATTAACGAAGTGACGAAAGCATCAAAATTTGCTTCTGCCCCTCCCCCTTATTTCAAATAGTATGCTCGAGTGCAACTGATAACGTTATTGATATATTTACTTAAACTTGATTTCGTTTAAAGAAATACAGCTTCTGGTAACAAAACATTGTTTGAAAACCTTGCTCTTATTGACCTTAACTAATTGAATAACAGAAATGTTCCGTGTTTTGGAAGTTAAAGTACATGCATGCAAGGTTACAAAGGATGCAACTAAATTCAATGAAACTGGTGGTTTTAATCATATAGTGGCCGAAAAGGAGTATTTGAGCAGAGCTTATTTAAGTCTTAACTTCATTCCTAATATGGTAAACCAAAAATAAGTGTCAGGAAACACACAGCACTTCAATTAACAAAAGAAACGAAAATAATCCACCGAGATATTTATTCGGACATTTGAAGCAGCGGGGAGGGGGTGGGGAACAAAAAAACACCAAATTATAAACGCGTACTAAAATTTAGTTGGTTAAATAAATGAGCGTAAGTTGCATGAAATGCGATATATTTATTTCTAGCGTGAGTTAAAATTTTGAGCGATTCCCGCAACGTCTGCAAAAAAAGAAAAATTTTATTTATAGGATCGTGAAAAAGTAGTCAGTTTAAGGAAAGAATGGTTTTTATCTATCGGCAGATATCTAAAAATTTAAACGTAATCAGCTGTGTTCTACGTAGTTAAAGAGATAATCAAGTGGAAAAAAGAATCCTGCAAACGATCTGATCTCCCTTTCAACAAGAGATTGTAGGCTCATGGAGAAATCAGAAATCACTTTATTAGTAGCAATGAAATTGCAAATGACGTTGCATCCCACTCTAATTTTCCCGTGACACCACCTGCTGTAAGAAATTATATACATGGACTTGGAAATTATATGCATGGACATAAGTAGAAGGGCAGTGAAGAAGCTTTTCATTAATGAAGCAAATAGGGAAAAAAATACAATTTTAAAGACATATTAAAAAAAAAAAAAAACTTTTGAATTTCGAAAGATTATATATCCAGTGATGAAAGCAAGTTTCATTTATTTGGATCTGAAAGCAAAAAATTGGTTCGGGGAAAATGTTAAAAAAGCTTTAATTCCTCAAAATGTGGTTCCGACTACTGGACACTACGGTCATTCACTTTCACTAAGTTAACTCTACCGAGTCATGTTATGTGATAAGAAACATACTGGTTATAAACAATTACAAATAGATATATTTATATATAGAAATGCAGGTTCGTTCTAAGCAGGTTCGCTCGCATACCGCTACCTCGGAAGAGATGAACACGCTGTTGCCAATCTGCTAAACCTAAATATTGCTATAAAAAGGTGTGGCTCGTCAATAGTCAACGTACTGCCACCATAAGTTAATTCAAAGAAATTAAGTTAACATAAATTTTAATGTTAAAGTGTGTTTCCTGAAACAAACTAATACTTGAACGAAGTATGAATTCTTGACACTGCTAAAATTATATTACTACTATTCTTTATAAATAATAATTTTATAAGGTTCAGTCTCTTAGAAGTCTTCTTCTAACGATCACATCCAGAGAGAAGAGCTTTATAGAGTTCTTTTATCTTTTCTGTTGCCTTCTGGCTCTCATTATTTTTGGACTGAGGTTTGCTGTCTTCTGTTGCTTCAGCAGCGTCTTGATGTCCAACAGTTTCCAACGGTTTGATTTTTTAAATTGGTCGTAAGAGTATACTCGATGCTGTTTTGACATATACCATTCTAACTTTACCATCTGGATAAGGACTTAGTCTGGAAGAAGCCTTAACACTTTTATAAATGGCCAATCTAAACTTTTTTATATATATATAACTTATCACTTCCAATCAATACGATGTAATCAACATTTATCTTCTTCGACGATCTTTTATTGGACCTCCCTCTTCAGCTGGCCTAAAGGGGTCACTACGAAATATTTTCTCAGACTTAGTCTGTACTTGAACCGTTTATTCTTGAGCTTCTACAAAGTCTATATCAGGTACTCCAACTTTTTCAGCATCGTTCAAGAACTTATTAGGAGTCAAGGGAATTGGATTACTTGGATCTTCGGAAATGTAAGTTACAGATTAAGAGTTTGATGATGCCTTCGCAGTCACAGAGGATTGTTGGTAATTATTCGAAATCCAGCAACGCTTTCCCAACAAATGTTTTAAGGTAGTTGTTAAAAACACCTATCATTCTCTCCCACCATAGTGCAGAAGGAGGAATGGACTTCCAGCGGACATTGCAATGCTGTAAACTTCAATTTTTCTTCCAATTAATAATATTCAAACCATCAGCATTTCCTACAAAATTACTTCCACTATCATTGTGGATTATAGACGATCGTCCTTTACATCTGATAAATCTTCGGAACCCTTCATAAAAGCGATCAGTTAATGGAATGGAAATCAGTTCGTGATGTACCTGTCGATATTCTACACATGTAAATAGACATATCCATTCTTTCTTCTACTATCAGCGGTCGAGTAGTAAAACCGCTGAATAGTGGTAATTCCGATATAGGTTCGATTCCAGGAGAATGGGCTGGCTGCATGTGTGTTTTCGTGGTTTCCTATATGTCTAATGTGTCTACGAGCCAGTTTTCCTTAAATGTCTTCCACAAAGGAATCCATCCGCTTAGACAGGATAGTCCTAGTGTGCTTTGCCATAATCAACTAAACCAGACCAAGCAACCATGCTTTCTTCGGGGTTGCCTTTCCTTGGTCTTTGAGGTTTAAAGGACAAGTAAAATCTACTCCTGTTCCTTCAAAAACCTTGGCATTACGTACACGATCTTCAGGCAAGGCAGTTGGTAAAGCCTTCACATTTTTCACTTTGTACGGTTTACTCTTTAAACATTGATTAAGAATGGCTCGGATGGTTTGAAAACCAATTAAAATCCAAAAGGGCTCTAAGAATTGTTGTCATCATCTGCTCACTAACATAAGTTTTGTATCAAACATCAATCTGAAAACAACAAAATGGTTATGATTAGGTAAAACTGTTGGATACCGAAAATCCTTCGTATCTTCTGAATGAGAAATCATCGTCCTTAATTGTAAAACACCACCTTCATCAACGTAGGGGTGTAAACTCGATAACACAGAATCGCCCAAACCGAAGAACGTTTCCCTTTGAGTTAGTTGTAACATCTTGTTTTCATCTACTACATATTCCTTGCTAAACAAATCACCATGGATATGTTGACTCTTTGGAATTTGAGTATTCTTGAATCGTAAAATTCAAGCCAGCATACGCACTATGCGAATATACTGCAAGAAATGTTTATAATACCAGTTTATATCTTCCATTTGAACGCTCATTATATTAACATCAATAGCGAACACCTCCAATAAAACATGGAGGAGGAAGTATAATGGCTTTTGAATGTATGTCTTGGAAAGGAGCTCGTAAATTGGCTTTCATTGATTCATTGATGGCATTTTAGATGCTATAGTGATATTTAACGAAATAACTTATTTGATAGTACATCAAAATTAGATCTACAAAATGAATTGCGCTTTCAGCCAGACGGCGACCCCCAAACACACAGCGAAAGTGACTAGCGAATAGTTGTTCTATAAAGTTCTCCGAACACTAGGGAAACACCTCCTCTGTCTCCTGATCTGAATCCAATCGAGAATTTGTGACACTTAGACAAAAAAGTGATACAGCATAAACTTTAAAGTAAAACTGACTTTGAAAGAATTAATTTAATCGAATGGGGAAATCTCTTATTTAATCTAACAAAGGGACTTGTTGAATCTGTGCCAAGAAGATTACAAGCTATAATCGATAACAAGGGTCTTTTTACTAAGTATTAGCATTTTATTTAGTTATTTTTTTAATGTAAGTTTACGGATTTTGTTATGTTCAAAATACATTTCCCCTTCCGAATTTTGGGATTCTTTAAATTGTAGTTTATTGTTATTTTTATAACCAACGTTTCTGAGTTAAAATATGTATGCTTTATAAATGTTCATTTTATGCAAATAAATAACAGCGTTGATTTATTAATAGTATCATTTTATGCTAAATAAACCTTAATCAAATACTTTTTTCTGCCATTGTATGTCACTCTAGAAGAGCAAGTGTGTAGGATTCTGACAGAAAATTATTTTATTTAAACAGAGGATGAATCATGATTTTTTAAAAAGTGTATTTAGAACGAGTTGATTTTTACTGTTCAATCGCTTAAGACGTTATTGACCTTAAAAAGGACTTAATTATTTTAGCTTATGTCAAAGCAGACAAGGGCAATCTACATGCGAGAAGGGATGCCTTCATTGAGCACTTTTATTAAAGGAAACTGGTTCATATTTACGTTATACACGGGAAAAGCCTGAAACGTCTCTTGCAGCCAGCTCGTTTGCCGGAAATTAAACTCGAGTCGAACTGTCACTGTTCATCGTTTATACCACGCAACCGCTGGTGGGCCCATCTTTTCAGGGATATTGCCTCTTTGCGATGCAGTGTCTGCTAGATATAATTTTGACCGCGTGATTATCGCATCTCATTCTGGGAGAAAAAGTACATCCTTAAATATTTATTCAGGTTTCATATTCTAGTAAACATTAACAGATAGTGCAGAATTTTTGCTTTATTGAAAAGCTGAACATGTAGCAACGTGCAAATGCATATTTGGTGGCGTAAACAAAGAACAGCTTTCAGAGCCTAGAAACAAAATATTTGTTTCATATCCTCGAATGCGACTGAAATCTTGTGAAACTGTAATGCCTTTTTTTTCCCCCCTTTGCATCGAGGTTTTCATGTTTAATTTAATGCTGGGTAAAGCTTATTCCCGAACGTCTTTCGAGGTTCCATATGACAGAATTTTCTAAATTTAATGATGGATAGACCTTATTACTGAACGTCTTTCAAGGTTCCATAAAACAGAATATTCTATTATCCGTGGGACTAAGTATCTTTTCTAGATATTTGAAATGCGGTTGAAAATAAAACTGAGGTACTTTTAAAGAACATAATTAAACAGACATTTAGCTTTTGAACTTTTGAGGGGGGAAAATAATAAAACTCCTTTTTTTTTTAATAGGCATGTGTATGTGTAGCGAATGTAAAAATAGGAGCAGAAGCCATATAACGTAAAAAAATTAGCCATTAAATAGTTTGTGAATGTAAAAGAAAGATTTCTGTTTTGGTCTTTTCAGTTGTTTAATAGCGACAGAAGAAGTGCTTAAACTAAGAATAATTTAACAACTTCATTTTGCTTTTAGTAACTATTTTAAAACACGAAAAATCTCGCTATTAGATCAGAATAAGTTTAAAGTTTTCCCATACGTGATAATTCTAGAAAAGATTTGAATAAGCAAATGAAAGCATCTGCAAAGCCTTATAAAGGTGTAGTGATAAAAGTAATGAAATTATAAATCGACTAATAAATTATAAAATTTCTTCGAAAAATAAAAGCAGCCACTCAGATATTTTGAGTCAGCTGATACTCCAATACTCCTAACAGGTAAAAACGCAAAATTTCTAAACCTTAATATGAGATGAAAAAGTAAGCAGAATTGTCCTTGAATATATTCTATTGTTTGAAACATCAACTGCAGTTCAGAAGTTTGTATGAATAACATAAAAATGAAACGGGGATTTCTCAGTTTTTCCATTCAAAAAGCACAGTATACATTAGTAAAAGGCTTTTCATTCTGAAAGAACAAAATATGCATTGGGAAATCAGGACGTGTACAAAGAAGTTACAATATATCCAAGCAGAAATTCGAAATTTCTGACTCTGATCATAAGTTTGAGTTCGTGACTTTTCTATACGAAGAGGAATTTCATTCTTCAAGTTTAATTTCCCCGCAATTTTTTTTTTTTTTTTTTTTTTTTTTTTGACAAAAATTTTCAGGGAAAATTGAACATTTCTGAAATTCACATAGCACTAGTCCGTACTATGGAATATTTAAACTGATTTTTCTAATTGAACTGATTTCACTAATTCTGCAATATTAGTATCAACAAGCTGAATAGCTTTTTGTCATTACTAATACAAATCAACAACTGAATAATATAATTGGCTAATTTATTATATCTACGCGTATACTATACCTACGGTGACCATATTTTTTCGGAGAAAATAAAGGACACTTGTAACGTGACATGAGGGGGGGGGTTATGGTAATTTAAATTCGTGCTCAATAATTTTGTGTTAGGGGTGGGGGTTTGTGCGTTAGTGTGACGTCACAAATGTTAATTTGGGGTCTTCCAAGGTGTGACAAATTGTGACATGGGGATTGGGGATGGGCAGGGTCAAAATTATCCCAAATATTGCGATCATTTATGGACGCCTCCTGATAAAAAAAAAACTCCAAAAAACTTAGTAATTCAAAAGGTTTATTAAAACAATAGAAGCAGACATTAATATGTTCAACGAGTTTTAAATAATGTAATATGTAAATATAGGATATTAAATAATTTATTGCTCATACTTTCCAGATGTATGGATTTTTCGCAAAAGTGCCGGTTCACGCTTCAAAAAGTCGTGAAATTCAAGGCAATTCATTTCAAAGTTAAATTTTACAGCTATGCTGGCTTGTAATGTACTAAAAATTTCTCAAAATAAAGGACAATATGCTTATTTCAGGAAATAAATAAAGTTAGAGGACAGAGCCTTCAAATAAAGGACTGTCCTCTGAAATAAAGGACGTCTGGTCACCGTAACTATACCCCAAATTTCATACACCAAAGCAAAATTTAATTGTGACTACGACTATGAACTTGTTAACAGCATTAACTAGTTTTAAAATTTTATAAAGAGTTACATTTTAATCTTCAGATTTGGTGAATTTTTAAACTTTTAGCATGTATATTTTATATGCTGTGCAAAATTAAGCAAAATTAATACATAAATTATACAGCCAACTTTGAAAAACAGATAATGCTGACTTCCGCCCATGAAAATATTTTTTTTTTTTTTTTTTAAATTTGTGTTAAAATGGTATGACTTTTATAGAAATCCAAGATAAGCTCACTCTTAGAAAGGAAGAAGGAACAGAATGAATTTTGTTCGTGATAGCGGCAACTCTTTTCATCTCTGGAGTTTTCCAAGCTGTGATGTGATTTACAACTGTTTACAAAGAATTAATCCTCAGACTAGCAGACAGTTTCATCTATTTTTTTCTGATTTATAATCAGTGGTATTTTCATATCACCGGATGTTAAAATGAAAGAAGTCGTTTCTAATCACCACATATTTCCTTTCTAGCAAATTGTAGATACTGATTGCAGCAGATACGAGTTTTTGTGACTCGCACGAATGTACGTACCACCAGTATTAATGGATTCCCCCCCCTAAAGACAGGTTTTTTTTAAATATTTTTTATTAATCTTTTTTGTTACGTAAATTCTCAATCAGTAAATCAGATACGTATGAAAATGAAGTAACAAAAAAAGATTGTGCAAAATTTCTAAAATTGTGGTTGAAAATCGTGAATGGATAACAGACTTAAAGACAATATAAAGAAGATAAAATGCACTTGGTCACAAAAGTGTACGTACGATTGAAAAATGTAAAAAGAAAAACAGAAATCAGGCCATTTGTCGAGTACAGTAATTATTTCGTACAATAACAATATATTAAAAAATTTATACAAATATAACCTTCATTCTTTAAACACAAGAAAAATGAACGTTTCATTGTTGTGTTTTTCAACAGAAGTGTACGTACGATTTGTATTCTGAAAGTAATTGTTGTCTTATTGTCTGAAAGTAATTGTTGTCTTATTGTCTGAAAGTAATTGTTGTCTTATTGTCTGAAAGTAATTGTCGACAACTTTTAATAGTCGTCTCTTTTGCTATGATAGCGTCGCTGGCATGGAGTTCAGACATTTTAATGCAATTTCTTTTTAGTAATTTTCTGCCATTATGAGAACAAAACATCTCGCAAATTTATTTTTACCAGAAACTGGTCTTTTGGACAAACTCCTTTATTCCTTCCCCAGATATTTCATCAGGTGGAGGTCTAGGGACTGTGATGGGACTCGATATTAATTTTTAACATGATATAAAAGTCATTCCCTTAATAAGGCCCGAAGAATCTTTGGGATTGCTATTTGTTGGAACATATAATTTGAGGATATACAGTCGCTCAAACAATTGAGGATACACCTTACTTTCACTTGATAAATCCAACTTTCAATGGAAATAACACATTAACCAGAAAAGAAAACGTGTTATTATTTTCACACGTAACAAAAGGGTTAATTTACAGTAAAAATAACGGAAATCAACAAAAAATATCTAAAATTAAAAATTTCACTAGTATTTGAAATAAACATAAGCAGATCTTTACCTCAAAAAATTAAGGATACACCAATGAAATTTTTGTGATATATCACATACAAAGACAGTGTCAATATTTGATTGCATGTCCTTTGGCTTTTATAATGTCCTCCAAACGTCTTGGTACCGATTCGACCAATTTTTTTGGTGGTATCTGAAGATATTTTATCCAATTCTTCTTGTAACACTTGCTTTAAATGGGCTTTGTTCCTAATTTGGTGTTTTGAGACCGCTGTTTCGAGTGTGGCCCACAAATTTTCTATGACATTGATGTCAGGGGACTGTGGTGGTGTTTTCAATTGCTGTTTACAATGAAAAAGACAGCACATTTTGACATTATGTGACGTGTATTCGTTGTCGTGCTGGAAAATAAAATTTCCTTCTAAACCCAATTTTTTTGCACTTTCTTTAAGATTGTTGTGGAGTATATCTATATAAAGCTTATGACCATTATGCCATCTATAAAAACTAAATTTCCTACCCCATTTGAAGCCATACAACCCCAAACCACGACGGAGCCACCACCATGTTTAACTGTAGGATGTAAATTTTTTGGATCCAAAGTAGTGTTCGGCTTTCTCCAAACGGTGCGACGATCATCACTTCCAAAAATGTTGAATTTACTTTCATCACTAAATATAACTTTCTTCCAAAAGTTATCTATCTTCAATTGATAATTTTTTGCAAATTCCAAACGCTTATTCTAATTTTGTAAGCTTATAAATGGTTTCTTTTTAGCTACTCGACTGCTGTATCCAGCATGTCTAATCACATTTCTCACAGTTTCAGCACTTACACTTCTGCACATTATTCGAGAAGTTTCTGCAGCTAGTTTGACTGCACTTAGTTTAGGATCAATCTTGATATTTTTCAAAATTTTCCTTTTGGCTACATCACTCAGAATACTTTTCCTTCCTCTTCCACTTTTATTTTCAGTTAATCCATCGCTTTTAAATCTTCGAATGATTTTCTGTACACACGAGTGGCTTCTACCGACAATTTCAGCTATTTCACGATAAGATTTTCCTTTCTTAAATAACCTTAATATAAATTTTCTTACATCAATACTGGTCTCTCTCGGAGGAACCATTTCCCATTTAAAATTGCGACTTTAAATTCACATAACCAACTTCAAAAAACAAAAATAACAGTCGAGAAAGTTTAAGATAAAATTGCCCAAACTTAGATTATGATAGTAGCAAGGAGAAAAAAAAAATCTAGTGGTAGTTAAACAAAAATTTCATTGGTGTATCCTCAATTTTTTTGAGGTAAAAATCTGCTTATGTTTATTTGAAATGCCTCTGAAAATTTTTATTTTAGAATTTTATCGTTGATTTTTCTTTATTCTTACTGTTAATTAAACCTTTTGTTATGTCTAAGAATAAAAGTACGTTTGCACTTCTAGTTAATGTGTTATTTCGATTGAAAGTTGGATTTATCAAGTAAAAGTAAGGTGTATCCTCAATTGTTTGTGCCACTGTAGATCAGCCATACTACCACGAAGACGCCCAATAGCGGCTGAGCGGTAAAGTCGCTGAACATAGATAGTTCGGTCCGAGGTTCGAATTACGAGAACGGGCTGGCTGCATGGGCGTTTTCGTGGTTTTCCCCATGTGTAAACGTGTATAAGAGCCAGTGCCTTAGAAAATCCTCCACGAAGGCATCCCTTCTCTTAGACCTACCCTCGAGCCCTCGAGGCTTTGCCGTAATCACATAAACCAAACCAACTACCACGAAAACATATAATCAATATATTCAGATATACTGTATATATACTTATCCAGTGTTGTGTTTTTAAAGTATAATTTTAAAAACAATTGGCAGCCATGAATTCCAAGACCATGATATAATCCCCTTCCGTGTTGTACACTTGGCGTTGTGTTTTTCATTTTGAGATCTTCCTTCGCGGCACTTTAGTTCTTCCATCATTCCCGAAAACGCCAAACTGTCACTTGGTTGGTACATATAACCTCTACTCCCAAAATTAGGATCTTCACGAGCTTTATAATGTGATTTTGAAAAATCCAGTCTCTTTGCTTGGTGGGTTGCACTTATAAAAGACATTTTTCCTTGAAATCTGGAATGATGTTCCCCTTCTTCAGACATTGACAAACAGTTTCAGGATGTACTTCAATTCCCGTTGTCTCTTTAAACTCAGTTGTAAGTAATATTGTATTTAATTTAGGGTTCAACTTAATTTTTCCTTCTGAGGGAACACCTTTCACTCCAGGCAAATGAGATGGCTGCACGGGCGTTATCGAGGTTTTCTCCATGTGTAACGTGGATAGGCGTCAATTTTCCTTAGAAAGTCCTCCAAGGTGGCATACCTCCTTAGGCAGATAGCCTTCATGTACTTTGCCATAATCAAATAAACCAAACCAACTCAAGACAGACTTTTAATGAAATGTATTACAGTAATATGCAGTACCCTACCTAAGGACCATCCACTCTAGTCTTAGCAACTAGGAAGATTTGAAGTACTGTGATCGTGGTTCTTTTCGCCATCGTTTCGCTGCCGTCTGGTGCCACTGGGCTCATTACTACTTAAAATGGAACATAATGACCTGTATAATTGTGCTTTGAAAACTGTAATTCTGTTTACTTCTACGTATTTGCGTGAAAAAGGGTTTTCTTCTTCAATTCAAACAAAACCAGAGTACTGAAATCGACTTGATGTATGTGCGGATCTCAAATTTACGCGTACCAGCATACGTTCAAATATAGAACAGGTGTGCAAAAATGTATCATCATTTCCTTAATTTTTAAATAATAAGATAAAGATTATCCAAATCCTTGAATTATTAAAAAACGAATACGAACTTTTTCCGATTAATTTAATTAATTTTATTGAATTAAGTGAGTTTTACGTAATTGTATTTTAAAAATATAAGCCTTCTGGTATTGAAAATGTATGCCGAAAAATGTATGTAAAAAATTGCTTTAGAAGGTTGATAATGTGATCTGCAGATCATTCTAATTTACAGAAGTGGTCTCCACGCGAAAAAAGTTTGTGAAAATCTGCTCCAAGCTAAATTCAGATTCGGCAGAAAAGACGATGCCACACCACTGATACATCTATGTGCGATACTGAATGCAACATTTAAGCGCTGATTTTTGAGCGATAGCGTCAAGGAAAGCCAAAGCAATAGAGTTAGGAGTATTGTAGACGTCGTCGCACCTTACGGCGAGTGCTGTGTAACACATCCAGTTTCTTGACCCAGGTACTTGATGTAGCTGAGATGTCTGTAGTCTCGGGCGTTACTGTATGGGGTCCGTTAAGATCCCACTCGTCGCTTTCTGTAACTCTCCTAGGCCCGTTGATTGCAAATTTTCATAACAGTCACAGGATCTCGAGCAATGCGAACAATGATTGCAAAATATGATAAATCGCAGTCCCAGAAGACTGCGATTTTCCCGCCACCGAGTTTTGAGACATGGTAAAAGGCGTTTCCTCATTTAACACAAGGCATAACACGATCTTTAAATAAAAAAACAAGGAGTAAAAGCGATTTCAACACTTACAGTTTGTCTCGGAAAATTCTGCATGAAAGCAGCTTTCCTCTTTGACAGATAACCCTTGTGTGGTTTTCCATATTTTAATAAATCCATTGAGAAAAACGTTAAAACTACCAACGAACACATTCCTTGGAAAGAGGACCTGGGAAGAACTACTAGTGTTCAGCGGTTTTAGCTATTCAGGCTATTCCATTTAGGAATCGGTTTTGTCTTAAGATTAAGCGAAGCAACAGTTTCTACAGCTAAATAAATCCAGAAGTTGCGTTTTATCAAAAATTCGTATGGTATGTTAACCTCTTCAGTCCCAATGGGTTATATAAGTCCCAGTAGATGTTTAACCCTTTGGGTACATTTGACGAGTGAGACGCGTCATCTGCTTGCTTTGGCGAAGTTGCGGTGGGCGAGTCTAACTCGTCATCTGAATTTAAGAAGTAGGCGTTGATGTTTGCGGCCTCTCCGTCAGTGGGCGTTGATCACAAACAGTTGCCTGGCGTTTGTTTATGACATCTTTACAGTTGCAAATAAGGTTAATTCCACTTTTCTTTATTATTACCCCCCCTTTTTTTGATACGCTATCCTAAGATGTCTGAAATAAAAAATTCATTATATGACTGCGAAAATGATAGTTCCAATGAAGTGGAATTAGAGCTGTATGATAGCAGTGATTGCAGTGACTTGGATAATGAAAATGATGAAAACAACAATGGATTGGAAAGTTGGTTCTTGTTCTATTTTGTTTCATTTACATATTTATTTTTGTAACAAAAATGCTGTTTCAAAAATATATTTATATCACCAATGTAAGCATATTCCAAATAAAATGTACTACTTTTACATATTAATCCATATAGCGACAAATTAAATCCGTCCCATGGGCATAAAAATCTTCAAATAAATTCAGTACTCAAAGGGTTAAAGAAGATTAGAGGGAATTACACGCGTCAATTTACTGCGTAGTTGATGTCCCACTGATAGTAGGTTATAATAGTTATAATAACCGTAGTAGTAGGTTATAATAATTATAATAACCAATAGTACATAAAAAAAAACAAGTCAGTTAAAACAAACAAATTAGGACTGAAAGGGTTAAGCTGAGAAGAAATTACATAATTTTAATGTGTTCGTTTTTTTTTTTTCTCTTCTGCAACCGGTTCGGTTGAATTAGACGTATTTTTCTTTAAATAGTGTTCTCTTTTTCAAAGGAAGCAGTCTGAATAAGCAATATACCCTTCTATTTCGTTCTATGTTTATTAATACAACTATCTAAAAGATATGCATAGTGATAGATAAATTTCAACTTCTTATGTTTACAAAAATTTTACCGCAGTCGAAATGAGCCGATGTTTCTGCCTGGAAACATAAAGTTGATGAATATATCTTTCTGCTTTTTAACAGAAAAGATCCGTAATGTTCTTAGTAATTGACATATTTAATTTAAATTTTAAATCGTACGTCTAATTGATGTAATTTACAATATATCTAAGTCATATGATTTATAATGTACTTAATGCATAGTATTTATAAATATCTGAACATTGTTATAATAAAATATAGACATTTCTGACGCCCTATACTACGTGCCTTGATACTTATGTTGGTTATTCCCCAGAACTACTTCATTTCAGTTCAGTTATTAACATTTATTGCTGTCGCAATATTTATTTTGCAAGCCCAATAAAGTAGTTATAGAGGCTTTTCTACCTTGCTTTTTATGAGATGTGCAGCGATTGCTTCACGCATAATTTATTTTGCCAAGTGTGTAACTCGTTTTCTTTCGCACTTGTATTAAGTATTTGAAAAGATTAGCTAGAATTCCCCCCCCTTCTTTTTCTTTTAAATATTGCAAAATATTTAGTGAATTATTACTAAAATATTATTAGCTTCTTCAGGCAGCTAAAGTTCTGTATCAGTTCTCACTCTAGGAACTCTACAGAAAGTGACTGAGTGATGACCCAAAGAACTCTAACCACTTGCTGATTGCAGAATCAGTTTAATATCTTGAAACTTAGTTACATATCCGCCTTTAATAATGGGCAACAAACACAAAAACTAGCTCAGAATTTCTGTGTGAGTCAGGCAGTGAGAGTCAGCTGAAATTTAAGATTATAGAAACTGGTTGTTAATGTTAAAATGAAAAGAAAAAGTATAAAACATTAGCTTACAACATTAGTTACGTTTGGCCATTGTTTATTCAAGAAACGTAACTTCAGCCCGTAAAAAAATACATTTTTTTTTTATAACTGGTAATGCTACAATCTTAGTATCTTACTCATTTTATAACAACGCTTTCTGTTTTTCTTGTTTAATTTCTGTCCTGAAATATTTTCATTAATTCATAAATTGCCCTTTCTCTGAAAACATTTGTAAGCCATTGGCAGAATTTACTTCTAGCCCCTGGAGACATTTCCAGCTTACAAGAACTATCCTATGAGAAAAGCATTGTTGGTTCATCAGAGCCAAAAACAGTACACGATGTCCATCATCTTGCAACTGGCAAAGAAGTGCAGCCGTTATAGCTTGTTAGCTGACTTCGTGGATCAAATATGCTAATGAAGGCACAATTTCTGACTGGACAAATTTTGATTGTTTCGCGAAAGAAGTCTTCATTTCGGATGGCATTTGATGTGCATAAGACTATCGTTTCCACAGAACAAAATGCTTTCTTTTGTGTTTATAGATATATGCATTAATTCCCTTAATCATTTATTTTAGAAACATACACGATGACCATCATCATACACGATGACCCATTCATATGTGCCCACTAAGTGGTTAATTGAATAAGACTGCGGAACGATGGTAGTTCTGTCAGATTCAGTTCCCGGCGTTGTTTATACCCACAGTATCCTTTTCATCTTAACACTGCTATTCGATTTTGTGAGTTTGTGTTCTCCTTTACGACCATAGCTGCAAAACGCGAATCAGGCTCTGATTTTCCACCATACTCACTCAGCATTTAGCCCATCTTCTTACCTTAAAGCTCATTAGTGTATAAAACATTGGTAACCCCCTAAACATTGGTAGTTCAGTCCGGATTCAAGTTCTGTGGACAGGCAGGCAGCATTGACATTTTTATCATTTACTTCATGTCTAGCATGAATACAAGCCAATTTCCGTTAGAAAAAGTCCTTTACGAAAGTATCACTTCTAAAGATGATGAGCTTCGCAAGCTTTGCAGTATTGAGTTAACCAGCTTTCCTCTCTTGGGTGAAACTGGTTCGTTGTTACCTCTATTCGTACTGTTTTTACTTCAACTGTTTCCCTGGGCATGTAAACATAAATGTTTCATATTGTAACGTAAAATATTTAAGTTTATTGCTGTTTGCTACCTTATTCTTTTTTACATTTAACTCACACTTCCACTTCTACCTTTTGCTATTAGCGTCACCATTTTACGTTTTTGTACGTGTATCTTTTTTGTTTTAATATTTCATTACTAATTTTATTGCCATTGTTGGATTAAGTCATTGCTGAAATTCGTCCATTTCTAAGCATCACTTATTTTCTTAAATTGCCCATGTTAGGGACATATGCCTAAATCATATGAATATCAGATCTAACTGAACAACGCAATTGATACCCCCCAAAAAGTAATTTCACCTAAGAAATTTAAATTCACTCTGTTCTAAGAATAAAAGGATATAAAACCACTTTAACAGTTTGATATTTATTCTAATTTTTCATACTGTACTTTTTCGGGCTATTTTTCATTTTTATTTCCGTTTGTCCTCTTTTTTTATTGTATCATATTCGGAATTTTATTTTATAGCTTATGAACTTAGTGTGCGATAAAGACATGATGGGATTTTATTAGTTTACTTCTTGCGTAATATGAATAAGGACAACATGAGAAAATTTCCACGAAGGCATCCTTCCTGAGACCGACTATCTTTACTTTCATGATTACTTAACTGCTTTTTTTCAAAATTCCACTGCATGTTTTGGGAACTTTATTTTGCTTTACTTTATCGTTTTATATTTCTGCACAATGTTCTCTGCTGCTAGAGTTCTGTTATGTGCTTTACCCCTGGAGTTTGTCTCTTAGAGTTTTGTTTGGTTTATTGAAATTATGACAAAGCACACTAGGGTTATCTGCTTTCGCGGAGAACTTTCTAAAGGAAACTGGCTCGTATACACGCTACACATGGGAAAACCATGAAGGCGCCCATGCAGCCAGCCCGTTCGTCTGGAATCGAACCCAGGTCAGAACTACCAGTGTTCAGCGAATTTACCGCTCGGCCACTGGTGGGCCTTGTCTCTTAGAGATTCAGTGACATTCTGATGATGTTACATGCATATAGAAAATTCTTCAGATTTGAATTAAATGCAGTTTATGTTGTTTTTAAGGAAAGTGTACCTGAACTATTCGATAGCAATAAATCATTCAAAAAGAATCGTTAACGTAAGGATACTAAAATAAAAGTAGTTATCAAAATAAAATTAAGGAAGTTATCAGTTACTTCAGGCTTTAGGGGGATCCACATAAATGCTTTTATTAATAACTATAAATGTGATTTAAGCAGTTGTTAATTAAATCACGGGTCTATGTACATTTTGAAGAAATATTGTAACTTAAGATAATTTTAATAGTGGTACTAAACTCCGAATGTGTACCAAATGATGTACGTCACGATCAACTAGGATAAGCTAGAGCTAGATATTATTGTTGTTATGAATATATTTCATCTTGAACGAAGTGAAACCGAAAGTCGGTCATACCCGCTGCTCGCGAAGCGTTTTCTCTTGTGATCGAACAGCCCATTGTATCAAAATGTTTCGTGAATGGGCTAGTACGGCACTATGCCACCAGAGAGCGTCTCTAGCCTCATTTTAGCCTGCGAAAGTTCTATCTGCATTTTCCCGTTACCGTTATTCTTCTGTGAGACACGCAGAGGTGAGTATCGCATAAAGTGCTCTGCTTTATCGAAGGAACTAAGAATAGTGCGAAGGACAAATTTGGCGGCGTCTGAAGCAGCGGCCGAAGTCCGTCGACGCTGTCGTTGCTTCCGGACTTCTAAAGCGCGCTGAATTGTCCGTCTACTGGCTCCAAAAATCTGTGAAGCCTTATCACAGATTACTATACCTAATTCGTTAACTGCATACTTTATCTTAAAAATAGGTTCATTTTCCGTCAGAAAAGCATGACAGGAACATTTTACCCTCCCAAAAAATGTAAAAATAAGTTAGCATATTTTTTATGGCATTGTAATACATTCTATACGGAGTCCAATGCTACATTTAGCACACTAATTGCTAATGCGTTTTCTAAGCACCGCACTGTCCGTTTCGCTTTCATAAGACGTAAGAAATAGCGAAAGTATAAAATGAATTTTAAGTTACACTTATCCAGGTAAAAAAAAAAAAAAAAGCATAAACTAAAATCTCCAGAATAAATTCAAGTAAACATTTCGTACTACAGTATATCAACTATAATGAAACATTACCTCACCTGGTCCCCACTAGTGGCCGAGTGCTTACGACCACTGAATACTGGGAGCTTGACCCGGTTTCCACCCCAGGCGAATGGGTGACCGCATGGTTGATTTTCTCCACTTGTAACATGAATACGAGCCAACTTCCCTTAGAAAGTCTTCTGTAAAAGCATCCCTTCCCGTAGGCAGATAGCCCTCGCGTATTTTGCCATATTCCAAATATCCTGTGACATGACCATTGTGCCGCACGCGGCGAAACCTCAAATAGGAATCAATTTATCAAGCCAATTTAAATTGCTTAGTTATTCTATATGAGTATAGAAAGCATGTTTCAAATACATGAAAAATGAATATTTTAGACTGAATTATTTTAAGGCAAAATTCGATTTCGCAGTTTATTTTTCATGGCAGATGTTTAACTCCTTGACATCCAATCCGCCCGACACGGCCCTACATTGAAACAACCAGAACCGCCCGAAAACGGCCGAGATTGTGATCTTCTTTTCTTCCCTCCCCCTAAGGTATGCAGTAAGAGGTGCACTTTCTCCAAATGCATTGTATCAGTTTACTGCAGACAGCTTGTTATAAGAGGTTTTTTTTTATCTTTTGTTTGATCGTGACATTTCGTTGTTGATTCTTTTGTGGTACAGTGTGCTTTTAAGCTTTAAACAGCAATAAAAGAGCAGTTTAAAAATTTAAGGATTATATTTATTTTTAAACAATTTATTCCTTCCTATAAAAATAACGGAAATAAAATCTCAGTCGTGATCATAACAAAGCCAGAAAGGCTTGTTGATCTGACCTTTAGAACAGTTTTATAAAGAACGGGGTCAAAGGCTAATGGAATCTTTGTTAGAAAATACAAAGGATGTCATTGGAAATCTTCACACCTATTTTCTGCGTTAATGGACGGGGAGGGGAGGAAATTGCTGTGAAACTGTAAAAGTATTTCGGGCGGTTCGGGTATTTTGAGGATACAGCTTAGGGAAGGGTCTGGATTTCAAAGAGTTAAATATAAGATACGTAAATCAACATGTATTCCAACATTATAGTATCTACCATTCTCGAAAATATGCCCAAAACATAGCAGTTCTACTAAGTGCTGAAACTGGGGATGCGAATCATCAGAAGGTACTTAGATTCTGTATTCAGACTCATATTACAGAGATGGGAAGAGGGAAAAATAAACAGATGGATAAATTAAAAACCGTGCACTTAACTGGCAACGAGACATTAAACTCTGATGAAATCACCTGGGCTATGAAGACCAATTTTATTAATATTTACTTCAGTCAGCATTTTTATATCAAGAGCATATTTTAAAGCTGTGTGATAATTTACATAAAGTATGACCCTTTAGCTGGGCCCACCCCCCGCGGCCGAGCGCTAAAGACGCTGAACACTGGTAGTTCCGACCTGGGTTCGATTCCTGGCAAACGGGCAGGCTGCATAGGCGTTTTCGTGGTTTTTCCCGTGTGTAAGGCGTATACGAGCCAGTTTCTCTTAGAGAGTCCACGAAGGCATCCCTCCCCTTAGGCAGGTAGTCCTAGTGTGCTTTGCTGTATTCTTAATAAACCAAACTAAACCTTTACCTGGATATCCAGTTAGATTTTATTCAATAACCAACCATGATCTCTTCTTTGCGACGAAGGTAATAAATCATCTGCAGTTTCCGCGAAACTGTAGCTAATATCTATCAGCAGCAATGCAATTAATTGGTCATACCACACAATATATATTGTTTTTTGTAAGAACAACAGTGACTCTAGGTTACACCGAGGGAAATTTTATGACACAGCAGTGAAGAAAGGAGCAAAATACTGCCATAGATTTGCTTGGCATTCCCACATGTGGTACGGAGGTTAGTGGACGGTTATTTGAAAGTCCAGAGTGCGTGTTCGAATCTCGCATAAAGTTTGGTTGGTCGTGTGCCTTTCCGCTTTCCTTGCTGGTGCAATATCTATCAATCCCGTGAAATGCATCTTGGACACATTCTCGGTGATGAAATGGCTAAAAGTCGTCCATTTCCGACAAATTGTTCCAAGAGCTAGCGTCGGCCTTTGGGGGGGGGGGACTGTTTTTGCTTGCCTGTTTGAGCATTTTTTTAATGTGAATATTAGTCAGAAAGCTGACTACGAATGTATACCTCCTTTTGCAGATAGCCCTCGCGTGCTCTGTGGTAATCGAGTTAAAATTTTTTTAAAAAAACTAGGATTTAACTAGGATTAGGTTGAGGCAAAGCATATTAAGTCTATCTGCCTAAGGAGGATGCCTTCGGGAAAGAATTTTCTAAGGGAAACTAGCTTGTATTCATATCACATACGGGCAAAAAAACACGAATATGCCCATGCAGCCACCCCACTTATCGGCATTTGAGCACGGATCGAATTACCTGTAATGCAGCGGTCTTTTCGCTGGTCCGCTGTCGGACAGACGAGCAAACTATGCAACAAAAATATGAACTGCTTTCCTTTAAAAATTCCGTCGGGAAGACAAACATTCAAGATAGATAGCTCTGTTACAACTACGACTGGTCGTTTAATTTCAAGCGAGCTACATTCCTAAGGGCATCTTTAAGTTGGATTTGTTTGTAACTTCGACACCTGTGAGCAGCGTATGTATGGTTACTATAATAATAATAATATAATAGACCATTATGGTAATGTAATTTCTATAATAACACACAACAGCAGTTTCGATAACAACTGGTGAACTATAATAATAAGTTACAAAAATCTTTATTAATGCTATTTTTAAGACTAACAAACAAACCGCAAAAATAAATACATATGAAATAATCAGACAGAAGATAAGCCGGGGAGGGCTTAGGACGCTAACCTAATATTTGCTTCAATAACTTTACTGGAAAGAGCATCTTAGGCAAGAACATGGGACAACAGACTCGTAAAATCGATACGGCAATACGGTATAATACCTTGCGACAGCTAATTTTTGCTACTGATAGTAATGAAAAATCACATCTTTACCATATAAAATATTATATTTTAATAAGAAATGTCTTCTTCACTCTCCCGAACATCATTTGGGGGAAAAAAAAAAAAAATCACGAAGGAGGATGATAATGTGAATGAAGACCTCTTTACCTTCCAGATTTCCTTCAGCACTTTCTTTCATTTTTAGCTTTAAGATTTGGTTAATTTATCTGAATGTGGAAAAGCGCGCGAGGGCTATCTACCCTAAGAGAAGGGATGTCTTCGTGGAGGACTTTCTAAGGGAACTTGGCTCGTATTCACGTAACGCATGCAGAAAACGCGAAAACTAACCATGCAGCCAGCCCATTTGTATGGGTTCGAACAATCAATATTCAGTGGTTTGAACTCCTTGGCCACTGGGGGCCTTTTAGTCTTTAGAGAAAGTTTTACCGTTATGGTAGTTCTTAAGACTTGAAATACGAATTGCTAAATTTATTGTGTATTTTGGGGCCCACCAGCGGCCGAGCGGTAAAGTCGCTGAACACTGGTAGTTCGGTCCGAGGTTCGAATCCCGCGAACGGGCTGGCTGCATGGGCGTTTTCGTGGTTTTCCCCATGTGTAACGTGTATACGAGCCAGTTTCCCTTAGAAAGGCCCCCACGAAGGCATCCCTCCCTTTAGGCAGATAGCCCTCGTATGCTTTGCCATAATGAAATACACCACCACTATATTGTGTATTTTGAAAGCCAGTGAAGAATTTTAAATGCTGTCTGAACTCTTTTGTCAATCAGCTCGAATTTACTATTCGATACTTAAACGTTATTTACTTTAAAAATATTTGTTACGGCAATTGCCCCTCCCTTTTCATGCCATTATGTATTATAAGCATAAACAATAAGAACGTAAAATAGTATTTACTAAGTATATTACTGAAACACAAAATTATATCAACAAGGAACTCTCTAAGTTAATGGGGTACATGTCGTAAGTCTTTTAACAATAGACTCGTTACATTTGTAATAAAGCTATGATTTATTCATATGTATGTACAGAAACTGAGAAGAATGCCATCTTTATTTCACCTACTTGCTTCTTGACAACTGTAAGAAGGCCTAACTTTGTAACTATATAAGTTTCGTAATCGAAAATAAGCTAGGTACTCTTGATTTACTTTCTTTGGTTCTTGATCCTATTTTGATTATTTTTTCATGTACTCTTGATTTACTTTCTTTGATTTTTGATTCTGTTTCGATTATTGTTTCATGTTTGGGTAATTTCATGTTCTGATGGAAATCTGTGTTTACTTCTCCTCACTTTCGATGGATCGTACTTTTCCAAGCTGATCCGTTCTTGAGGCAGTATTCAGTTCTTTCTGAACTGCAGGGTTTTAAATAAGCTGAATTACTGACGCAGTTATTATTATTTTTTTTTTTAAGTAACTTTGTTTGAAAGCATATAATTGTAGGGAAACTAAAGCTGCTGTAGTGTGAGCTGTGTAGAATAATCGATCTTAGGTTAAGCGATTAACCTAAGAGCTTAAGCACGAATTTTTATTCCTGCTTAGAAATAAAGCAGGAATTTTTGTTTTTTTATCTATCTATTTATTTATATTTTTTTTTCTGAAAAATCGCTCAGATTCTCATTAAATAAACATTTTTGAAAATAATAAATTTAGATTTACTTGGCATAAGCAGTCAGATCCATTAGGTTAAAATTTAGCACGAGTCTTCAGTATTGAAAATTCAGCAACTTTACATGGCAAAGTTGTGGGCTCTTTATATAGCTTCATACTTATGATGTTTAACGCAGTTATTTTATTTATGATTATTTTATCGAAGATATGAAACCCCAAAATGAGGATATTAGAAATAAAAACAGTGATTTTTTGATAGTTGAATTGTCAGTATAAGAAATGATTATTTGATATCCGAAAATGCAATCTCCATAAATGCAGCAATTTAATCTTGTTAAATAATTAAAATAACGATTCATCTTTAACATTTTCCACCATATTGGAGAGTGTTACAAGGACCTTTAGAGAGTATTACAGGAAAATGACTATTGAATATTTTAGAGAGTGTTACAGTAACATGACTATTGAATATTATGCTTGGGTTGGTTTTGGTTAGATTTATTTAAGTATGGTAAAGTACACTAAGGCTGTCTGCCTAAGGGAAGGAATGCCTTTGTTGAGAACTTTCTAAGGAAAATTGGCTCGTATCCACGTTATACATGGGGACCGCGAAAACGCCCGTGCCAGCCAGTCTGATCACCTGGAATCGAACCCAGGCAGGTCAGGTTACCTGAATTCAGCGACTTTACCGCTCGGCCACTGGAGGGGGGGGGCTTTATGCTAGAAAACGTGAATACAAGGACATAACTTTACTTATGTGCCATGTTAAATCAGTGTTTCAAATTTTAGATACAAATATATATTTAAGGCAGAAAATGTAAAAGGTTTGTTAGTTTCAGAAATCTTAATAATTTTATTCGTCTAAAAGTTACCTAAAGAATATTACTAAGTTTAATGGCTTGCAAAAAGCATATTTCTGTGTTCTAATAATGTATGAAAGTGTCTAAAATTTTGTGTATAATGCATTCTGTAAATGAACATGAATAATTATTCCTTTTTGATGGGCATGGAAGGATTTTTGATGGATTATGTATGGATTCTCGAAGATGATCTGGGAGCATCATCAAGGCGAAATAAAATCTGTGGTCAGGAGCTGAAAAGTAAATCCTCTGACCATAAATCTTTACGCTCACATCGTGAGTCTGCTTACTAGATCCTTTTTTGGAGTAGGCTGCTTTAGTATTTTGTTTACTATGTAGAGGAAAAACTAAATAAATTTAAAAATGTATGCTTTGACCCATGATGAGCTACGTAACTTAAATATTTAATCTTATTATGGATTATTTAACGAACAGTTCTATAAAATTTCCGTAAGCTACCAGCAGATCTATAATTATCGTTAAATAGTATGCATGTACAATGCCATGCGGATGTTTGTTCAAAGAATCGTAACAGAATAACAGTTGCGCAAACCCGACTTAATTCATCTCATTCAGATCACCCCTAAATCTAAATTTCAGACTGCCCGTGAATTTCCACGCCGCAGCCGCGAGAGACCGGTATTGCATCACCTAGTTCTCTCATACGTAAGCCAGCCGATCACACCGATCCATGGCGAGCGTCTGGAACGTAGCTCGATGTGCTTCTGAATGTGAGGCGCGATGTACAAAAACTCTCAGATAAAGCCCGCGTTACCACGTGTGTGCGAGTCGCCTAAGGAAGGAGGGGGGGGGAGGTGCCGCCCCAACAGCGCTCTCTGGTTCCGCCCATACAACCATTCCAGAGATAGGCAGAGGAATATTTTAAATAGTGCGCGTCACCGAGTCAGGTTTTCCCGCGCAATTCTTAGATGGTAACCTTTAGAGGAAAACAAGACTGAACCTTTTTTCTCATAGCTTTCCATTAATTAGTTTTTTTTTTTGTTGTTTTTTGTAGGAAGCAGATAATTGTAATATACGTGAAATTCGAATGCATTTACGAACAGACAGATCAGCAATAAATATAAAATATGATAAGCTATTTTTTCACCTTAAGCATTTATTATTAAGGCAGCCTATGATGCTTTCACATTTCATATAAATATTTGTAGCTTGGAAATGTTCATAAATTTTAATAAATATATTGTATCAACCGACCGCATCATTTCTAAGGACCTTAGTGGGTATAGGTAATATGTAATTTATGTTTAAAAATTTTATTTAACAATATTTATTTAACAAATAAGATTGTACGAGGTCCTAGGCCCAGTTTTTTTTTTTTTTTTTCAAAAATTCCCTACATTCATTTCTTCGTTTTTATGACAGAAAAATAGTATTACAAGAAACTATAGTATGACTGTAGGACCCGCTTAAATCTGGGACGCTAGGCCTAGGCCTGAATCGTAATGAGGTCTTGGTCTTCGAATGTATAGCGATAGAAATTTTACTTCGCTGACCGCTAGTGCAAATACGGGGAATTAAAATGTAGTGAGGCATTAGTGTCGCTATAACATTTTAATTACATGTTTTCCCTAATAATGTAGTGAAAGTACATTCGACAATTAAAATATAGTTAAAGCACTTAAATACAAACATACGGAAATTATATTAATATATATTTTTTTATCGAAATTATTTTTTAAAATTCGTATAAATCTCTCTGCTATTTTACTACGCAATATAAAGAAGATATGTTGGAATTGATTATTTGGATTACGGTTAATCACGCCAGGGCTATCTGTCTAAGAGAAAGGGACGCATTCGTGGAGGATTTTTTTAATTGAAACTGGCTTGTATTCACGTTGCACATGAGGGAAAATGCGGAAATTCTCATGCAGCCAGCCTATTCTTTGGGATTTGAACCCGTATCGAAGTACCAGTGTTCACTGGTTATACTCGGCCGTTGGTGGTCTCTAGGATATATTGACACTAAGATCAAATACAGCAGGATATAATTTTAATGAATTTAATTTCCTTTTTGTGTATTAAAGGAGGTATCAGATTTTGTGCATAAGCTATAATAATCGAAAGGATCTTCTTTTGTTGTTAGCAAATTGAACATAAAACTTGTTTTTGAAATCTGATATTTAGGTGTTTTATTAATATCAGTGATTATAGATTATTGTCGAATCTCTAGATTCGTCAGAAACTGGACTTGGTTGACAAAGTGTGCAGTAGAAAGTGTGTATTAATGTTCTTTACATATGCCCCCTTTCTTAAGACTGACATCTGTGAAATATTTCATATTAAAAATCGGATAAATTTTCAGTTTTATTATAATTTGGGCATACCTAAATTCAATATTTATAAGTTTCAGATTATGGATTATTCTTACGTATTCTTTATTATTATTAAAAGATTATTTCTTAGCTCATTTTCGGCATATATTCTTTTGATTAACTCCATAACTTAATTTTTAGGCAATGTAATAGGTAGTTTACGTTTTAAAGCGGCATATATCAGTAATCATACCAGAGTTTTGAAAGAAATATGGATTGATGTTTGCAATTTTATATATAAAATTTTGAGATTTGTGCACCAGTTATAATGAAAATCAGAGGTACTTTTTCTACGTATTCAGATTTATAAATATGTAACTGAAATAAATCAGGATAACTCAGAGAGTAAAAGTGTATTGAATTTCTTTAGTATTTTTAATCTGGAATGAGAAGTGAGGAGTATTGTCGAAATGGATGCTGTCCATGAAATGTAAGACTCGGCCACAAATTTTGTTGAAAGTTTCTTTGGCATAAAGGATATTATGTGTACTTTGCCCTATTCGAATAAGCAATCAAGAAAATGAGGTTAATGTTTGAAGCACTGAGATTAACTTTTGCTAGCTCAAATAATCAGATTTTTTGGTATCTGATTATTTGAGATTTTTTAAAATTATTTATTTATTCATTCATTCGGATTTAGGTATTGTTTTTGTTCCTTGAAAGTACGATATTTCAAACAATTGCTTTAAAATGAGGCTTCAAAACTTTCTTGAAAATCAAGCGCAGCGACTAACAAAATGAAAGTAAGGCAGATGCAAAATGTTTAACAAAAAAAAAAAAAAAAAAAAAAAAAAAGTTTCGCTAGGAAAGATAATTTATGGAAAATATAAACATAGGAAGTTTCTTTTGAAAAATTTCCTTTGGTTAGAGCTCTTCTAAACAGTCATAACTAACATTATTTCTAAACAGCCATCATGTTTTTCATAAAAACAAAACAAACAAGCAACTCATTTCCTGCCCCCCCCCAACCAGGATAGTGCTTAGTGCCTCTGACTGCCGTACCGGAAGGCCCCGAGTTTGAATCCTGGAGAAGGCATGGATGTTTGTAAATGTATAGTGTCTGTGCGGCAGAGGGACACTCTAAATATGCGCGAGCCGAAAGCCCTCTCGTGAGGTCGGTTGGTAGGGGAAGAGAGATTAAAGACTCTTGAACCTATTCTCCAGGGTTGTTGTCTTTCAAAATTGGGCGGTGGAATTGAACTAAAGTCGGAGTGTCATCTATATGGTGCTCAAGGCTCATGCCAGTGACAGGTGCCTTGCCAGGATTCAATTAAAAAAAGTTTCTTACGGTATATTAACCTCCCCTTTTTTTTTTTTTTTTTTTTTTTTTTGGCTTCGAATCAAACTTTTTCGTTTAAGAATTTTTTTTTGTATATTAAATTTCTTTTTTGCTCCGAATTGAACCCACTTTTTTTGATTGAGGAAGGTTTCTTACCTTACATTACATTGCCTTATGTTGCGTGGTTAAGGAATTTTCAGAAATAATTTTGTCTGAGCATTCCGCAGCTAGGTGCTTTTTTATTTACTCATCTATTTACTTTTGCGCCAGATTCTTTTAATCGCATTTTGAATTTTTACTTTTTGCAGATTTTCTTAATAAAATATAGCCAAGACTTTTGTTTTATCTCTGATTATTTTTAGCGTATTTGAGAGAATAAAAAGTTACGGATAATAAATATATCTGAAGGCATTTACGTATTGTGATATGCTGCATATGATGATTTCACCCATGAACTTTAACAAGTTTAAAACACGAAATGTTTCTTTTAAAAAAAACTTTCTTTCATAGCCCTTTATCTAAATAGACATACGTTGAAGTATGATAAAAAAAAATAAAAAAATCATTCTTGCGTTACATTACACCATTTTGTCTCGAATCGAAGTTATTTTATTTGATTAAAGGATTTTCTGAAATAATTTGTTTGAGCGTCCCACCAGCTGGGCGCTTTGTTATTTATTTATTTATTTACTTTCGCCGCAAATTCTTTTGAATCGCACTTCTAATTTTTACTTTTCGTAGATTCTTATGGTGAAATGTAGCCACGACTTTTGCTTTTTTTCTGATTACTTCTGGCATGTTTGAGACAAATGAAAATGTTATTGATAATATATTTGAAGGCTTTTTACTTTTTGTAGTATGCTGCATATGACGATTTCGCGTATGAATTTAACACGATTTAAAACACGAAATATTTCTTTTAAGAAATTCTCATTGATAGGCTTCTTTTTTTTTTTTTTTTAAATAAACATGCATTGAGCTATAGTTTTTTTTTTTTCCGAAAAAGAAAAAAAAAATTTCTTGCTTTACATTACACCACTTTGTCTCGAAACACAAATCAAAAATCAGAAAATAATTTTGTTTGAGCGTTTCGTAGCCGTGTGCGCTGTCATTAACTTATTTATTTACTTTGCGAATCCGGTTTTTTATTTCCATTTTTTACAGATTTTTCTGGAGGAATACAAGCATGATTTTTATAAGAGAAAGTGAATAAAAAGAAAAGTGAAAAATGTGATAATATATCTAATCGTTTTTACTTAACGTACTGCATGTGATTATTTCGCGCATGGGCCTAACGCAATTTATACTTGGCGTACAGCAGCGAATCAATTATTGGCGGTACACGATGTCCTTTAAGTTAACAAGGCGCTTAAGCGCCAAATATTGTTTCACTCTCGCGCAAGATCGGTCGCTTGCGTGTCGGTTCGAGTGACTGTTTTAGAGTGTAGCAGGAGAGTGTAGTAGAGTGTTGAGAGATAGTTGTATCTTTCGTTGTGGCCGAATTCATAATACTCTATTTGTGGCAGATCGTATGGGTTCCTTTACCTGCATTACCACCGTCTATACGATGTATTCATGGTGCGTCTATTGGATGTAATTGATCCTTTTATTAAGTGTTTTAATGATGGAGAAATTGCACAAGGAACCGGATGTTAGCAGGCAAGATTATTATGCGTTTGTTAACGAGCTAAAACTCTTCCATCAAAACAGAGGGTAAGCTCAATAGATGTATAAATATATTGTGTAGATATATTTATATTTGTGATTAAAGTACGGAATCTCAATTTCATATCGATCGTAATCTTTCAGAACACCTTTCCGTCACCTACCTAAGATCAATGGCCGGGAAATTGACTTACAGAAATTTTATAATCAAGTAACAGCATTAGGAGGCCTGCAAAAAGTAAGTTTATTTTATATTGCTTTATAAAAAATTTATAGATCGTAATCGTAATTGTGTTCACATAAATTAAAACAATCGTTACCATCAAATATTCTTTGCGGGGTTGCCATCATATTTGTATTACTCTAGGTACCAGAAGCTCATGAGAGGTTTATAGCATCGAACGACAATAGCAAGTGATCGCTTCTCACAATATTGGATTTTGTTGTTACCTTGTGTCTGTTTACACCTAGACCGCTTTTCACTCCTCGCTCGCACATTGTTTTGAAAATTAGGAATGTAGGACTTTGCGTAATAATTTTTGCTGCATCAGTTAAATCAACAAAGGATGTTAAGCCTAATGTAGAGGGTTGGATATATTAAATAACACACGTACGTGCTGTATGTGGTATTAATTTTGGCGGTACTATTTGGGTTGCATAAAATCGTGTTTCAGGTAGTGTAGTTTGCATCATAACAGTGTATAAAATTTAAAATAGTAGAATTTTCAAGTATAGGTTGATATTAAAACTGCATTATTATTAAAATACCGGAAAAATGCCATTTTGCTGTTAGTTTGTTTCTTTGAACTCGTATGAAATTGTGCGTCTGATGTATAATAATTTTTCCGTATAAAAAAAAAATGAACTGATTATTTGTAACGCATAATTTTTTATGAAACGAAAAATGTTTACTATTTGAGCGTTGGAACGAGATTTCTTTTATTGCATTAATTTTCTTTTACATGAAGAATTAATCTTTTACATTAAATTTTAAATAAGCCTTGACATGATTTAAAGCAAATTTGAAATGTTTCACTAAAGCATGCGTTTATAATTGTTATGCTACCGATCAAATAGTACCTTACTCAAAAAAGCTTAAATTAAAAAAAAAAAAAGCTTTTATACATAATTATATTTCTTTATGTTTGTATAATCGAATAAATTTTTATATGCTTTCATTTGATAAACATGTTGGTAGAGTAATTAATTCATTTTTTATCCACCATACTTTGTGTAATTTATTGTATCATATTAGTTTTAGGTATGTGAAACATAATTCATCAATAAAGTAATAAATTGATTATTGCAAATATACATGAGCATTTCACAACACATATTCATGCTTGTTTCATCATACCTGTGTCTGATAATTTATATTTTGTTATTGCATGTAGTATCAGTTCGATGAAGGCTAAGTAATTAATTTTTGAAAGTACAGCAGCAAGTTTGATATTCCAGATTTACTTATAGCTCTAAAGCAATAACGTGAAATATAATTAGTATCATGAGAGTTTCAAAAAAATGTAATTGCTAATGTACCATTTATTTCATGGCAGTTACAAGAAGTAAACAGGGATCATTTGGCAAATAAATTAGACGAGGTATGAGAGAGATATGCTAAAAAATATTATCTCATTCTGTGGCAAGAATTTTGTAATTAGTTTTTAAAGGCTTAAAATATCTGCTTATTTTGCAAAAGACCTCTTTTTAACCCTCTAATGAGTCTTAATAAACCCTCTTTTCAGTTATAAGACCAGGGGTGGCCAAAGTACGGCTCTCGCAGGCAATTTGTGTGGCTCGTGCATACAAAATATATGTATGAAATATGGTAAACTGAAACTATTCAGTGTCCAAAAGGAAGTAATTAATTAGTTTAGACTCTTTTACAAAGTTATCAGGAATTTCTTTCTATTTAAAACCTCCTCCAGTACTTCTATAATGACATAAATATGAACTTGTGGCTTTTAGAAAATCTAGATGTGGTTCTCGAACATTCCTGAATTCAAACGTGTGGCTGTTACTGGCATGAAGTTTGGCCAACCCTGTTGTAGACCATTGATATAAGTTATCAAAGGCCCTAAATTTATATTTATATTTGAAATTTTTTCTGTTAATAAATACCTTTTAAAGCCAAGAAAGCAACTTTAAAATGAATTTAAATACAGCATTCCCTTTTTTTTTAATAGATCTAGTTATAGTACCAAATTTATGTAAAAATAAAACATTATGTATCAAATTTATATTTAAAAAAATTATTCCTTTATATGTTAAATAAGTAACCTTTTTTGAGGCCTTTTCCACATTACAATTACATAAAATTGAAATTTGGCTAACAAAAACATAAAAACCTATGAATATTATCATTTCTGAATTTAATCAGCTTACTTTTAGTTCTGCCGTTAAAACTGTTAACCATTTGAAGTATTAAATTTCCAGAGTATATACAAAACAAATTGAAATATTCTCTTTACCTGTGGAATATTACCTTTTTCTGACTGCAGTGTAAAAGCATTTGTATAGTACAGCAGTTCTCAACCTTTTCACTAACGCGTACCATCTAAACAAAAATTGAAAACCTTTAGTACCACCATTACAAGTACTACTACCACCATCACTCTTGAACAAAACTCAAATTGCACAAATTTACGAGTGTTGGAGAAAAAAAACTCTATCAGGATGTTGGGGTTTTAATTTTTGAATTTAATAGTTAAAAATACTTAGCTTCTTTGCGTACCACCTATTTTTCGCTTGCATACCACCGATTGAGAACCCCTGGTATAGTGTATTTTGCACAGTAAAGAGGTTTGTGTATTTGGATTTGTCTTGCATTCAGTATTCGACTCAAGTTCCGTGATGAATTTTTAGCCTTTGCAAAGAATAATGTTTCTGAGAAAAACCTCTGAAAAATGTAACTTTAAAAATTTTTGTTTCTCTTTATGTAAAATTATTAAAAGTGACAAGCATCTTAATATATTTTCTACTTTGTCATGGAAATGATAAGTAGATGGAAGCTTTTTCTTTCTTCAGACACTGGTTATAGTTCAGTCGTCTTAAACTAGTGTCCTAGAAGCCCGAGCTGCATGCATCCCCTGAAGCAATTTAATGCAGCCTGTGAATATATTTTAATTATGTATTTGTTGTACATATGTGCCAAAGGTTGCAAATGGGTAAGATTATTGAAACGATAACTAAAACAGTAAACTTCATCTGCAGATAAGCTCTGAATCATCGAGTTTGTTGCATTGCTTAGCTGTATTAAAACAGTTTTTTCATTTAATAAAGGAAATAAAATTTTCATGATATGCAACTGAAATCATTGACGATCTATATAATGATACATGGAGCATGTTTAGCATTTCTTGTTAACTTAGTTGAATATTCAAATATTCTGAATAAAGAGCTGGCAAGAAAGAATAAACTTATTCATATGTGTGCTCATATTAAACCTTTCAAAGTTAAATTGCAATAACTGAAAATGCATTAACATTCCCTACATCTAGAAATCCATCTTTATTATGTCAAATGAAAAATCTCAAACAGATGGAAAAAAAAAAAAAAAAAAAAAACTGTTATTATGACATGAATTCAATGAATAATGTATTGATTTTTGTTGTCCAATTATAAATTATTATTATTGTCATTAAAGCAAATGTAAAAAACTATAATTAATTTACCAGTTTGATAGCAATCTATCTTAAGGACTTAAAGATGCAAATTTAATTAACTTAACCTCATACTCATCAGCTATAGTAGAATTAATTGTTTTGATTGCAAATTGTAACCAAGGAAAATTTCTTGTGGGTACCAAAATTTAGATTTCGAATGGAAAATAAATGTAAATTTGAATTTTTTTCATTGCATAAGTATTTTTTATAATGTTTTGGTGAATATCTATAAGGAATAAGGCAGCTGAAAATTGTAAGTTCGAGAAGTAAAAAGTATAGAGAAAACATAGTGGAAAATATAGTTCGTTGTTATTGAAATAAATTTTCAGTTAAACCATATTCAAGTGAAAAATGAATTTTAAATGTCTAATTTCCAAACATGTTATAAATTCAGACGTAACACACAATATACATGCATGATGCATAAAATCAGGTTATAAGGGAGTGAAACCATACATAGTGGTATATACTGTGTAATATACATTTATATGCAGTCACAAACACACATATATTTAAATTAACTTAAAAAAAAAATTGTTAGCAGCTTCCAGACTGCATTCAGCCTGCATGCATTATTGTGTTTATATTATTTGTGTAGATTCATTTTATTCAAAACAAAAATATTTTTTCATATATAGAGACATTAGTTGTTAAAAAGAGGTCTAAGTAAAAAACAAGTTTTTATATGTAGCAAGTCGTATAGGAACATTACTGTATGCTTTCCTAATATTTTTAACTTAAGTTGTCTTTTAATTTTTCTTTCCTGTGGTCCTGGTCCAAATTAATATCAAAATAAGTGCACTGTGAGCTGCAGCTGAATTATAAATTGAATTAATTGTTAGTATATGGAATGTTAATTCACCTTGGATATTCATGATTAAAATGTTTTCCTGATGTGATTGTTTATTACTTTGGTATTTTCTTACTAAGTGTCCCAGTTTAAACCTTCGTTAGAATTGCCTGCTTTTGGCCTTTTTTTAAAATATACATGCGACGGTTTATAACCCATACATGTACGTACCATGTAGGTGATTAAGTACACTTGAATTTACATGCTTTATATCAGTCATTTGGCTACAGTATCCATCAGCTGTAAAAATTAATTTGTGGAATTTTTTTCATTGTAAAATGCTTTTTATTATTATTTATGAATGGAACAGTACCTGTGGGTACTTAAGCTAACATATTTTTTTCCCCCAAGAACATGGTCATGAATGATTTGCAGACTTTTTGTGTAAGTGCGGATTTTTAGAAAATCAGAGCATCGTGTAATAGTTTTTATAACTTAAATACTATTCCAGTAAATGTTACTTTTTTTTTGTTAACAAATAAATCCAGGAATATCTTTGGCATTAATTAATTAACTATATCAATCAAACTGAGGTAAAGTAGATATTTAAATGCAAGTAAAACATGCTTTAAATAAATATATCTATACACATTTAAACTTTGATGTTATTGAATGAAATAGAATTTTGAATGAATACTTGTGGAAATTACTCCCACTCCCCAAGGTATTTGTAGAAAAGCAGTTGGTAAAATTTATTCTGAAAGCTAAAAATGTTATAAAAGATAGTTTTTTAAAAGATCATAAGAGTTTAAAAAAACAGCAAGTTTACACAATGTAATTTTACATTATATGATATTATTATTTGTAAAGCATATTTTTTCGGCACAAAACAATGTGCTGAATATATAGTAGAGATTACTCATTAAAAAGAGATGAGACAGAAATGAAATAAGGTTTTAATTATGGCAAATCATATACATATTTGGGTCTAAAGATTATTTATTATATTATATATATTTGGGTCATCAAGGATCTGAAGCAGTGGTATCGGATTGGCAGCCTCGGAAGCAATTTTATACCGCATGTATTCGCAGGCTACCGCCTGCAAATACATTTCCCGTAATTTAATAAGATTAATATGGCATTAATTTTTGACAAGAAGTTGAAGAAAGATTTAAAATTTTAATGATTTTGAGTCCTGTTTGACATTACTTTCATTACCATTAAAAATGAATGTGAGTAGTGCCCCCAGAAAAATCTTAATTGAGCTAATTAATTTACAGTGTGATATAAATCTTATTCAAAGATTTGAAGCTGCAGATTTGATTAACCTTTCGGTATTTGTTAAAAAATAAATTCCCTCAGTTAAGAATTTTTAAAATAAGAATAATTGCTTTGTTTGAGAACTGTTTTTTTCCTCAGCTGGAAATTTGCTGAATCTTTACAATTCATGATAAAAAATTATTTTTTCTCAAAGGTTTTACAAACTTTTTAAAAACTATGAACATCATGAGGCATTGTAGTTGCAAGCTGTAATAAGAAATAAAGAACTTTATCATTATTTATGTGTAATGTTTTTATAAGCATCTAAGAAAAATTTAGTAAAGAAACAATAATAGGCTATCATTATTTATTCTCAACTTTTACCTTTTTGGGAAGGTTTTCATAATTTACTTTTAATTTAAGTTAGAAGTAAGTTATTCATAGTTAAGTCGAAATATTAAAATTGTTTGAAATAAAAATGAATCTGAAAATATAATATTAAACTGTCAATACATTTGAATTACAAAGTGTAAGAAGCAGAAATTTCTTGCAGATACTAGTCTTTAAATTTCAGATCTAAATTGGAATTTTTTCTTTGCTTCATTTTTATTACTGTTTATGTAAGTTTTGATAAATATTTAGTAAATAAGAAAGTAATAAATTTAGTTAATTTTTTTATTAAAGTCTTCATTCTGGTAAAAAGAAAAACATATCGTTAGCTGCTTTCAGGTGATGCATTTGGACCACACCAGTTTAAGACAACTGGTCTAAAAAAATAAAAAACTACACTTATCTATTTGCTCATTTATCTTACTCATTAGATAAGTTAGTCACTTTTTGTTTTAAAATTAGACTTAATATACAAAAGTGTACATAGAGTAAACTGACCAGACAGCCAGGAGTTTAAATCAATGTCTACATTTAAGGTGTCCCAGGTTCTGTAAATGTAGCTGGATTTTGTAAATAGTCAATATGGATTTTGTTACTGCAACTCCATATAGTCTCAGAGTTGTTTTTATGGGATTGGAAGTATATTTGACGTATAAGTAATTGTGTGTTCTAAATGTACATTTTGGGGAACTCACATGATGGACAGAAGGAATGGTGTGTGATAAAATTTTGTAGGTTCTTATTTAAGCTGCGTTTCATACTTGAAAAATTGAGATTAAATTAAATAATGTAGCAGTGGTTCATAAATTGTGTACCTCCGGGATGCATCAGAAATTTTAAGAGTGTAGCTCTTGTTAGAGTATTATTTAATGTTGTTCTCCTTATATATCAAAGGAAAGAGAGAAAATTATTTTATAGTTTTTTTAAGGGAGGAAAGGAAATGTAGAAGATGGTCTTTAGAACTAGTTTAAAAAATTGGCAAGACAGTTTGAAGCACCAAACCCTTTTCTGCCTTTTCCCAAGTTAATTTGTTTGCATTTTCTTAACTATTTCTGGAAATAAGTAGTAGTTTTTAATAAAGTAAATTTCTAAACCATTTCTGGAGAGGCCAGAGCTCATTTACTTTCAGAGGAAGAGAATGATGTTAAGCAGTTGTTAATTTTATTAACTGTTGGTTTTACATCAAAGTTTGTGAATATACTTGTTGAAAGTAAAAGTTGTGAATTAAATTTTTACCTTGAATCCTTATTTTCTTTCACAAATATTAGACCTTGAAGCTTTTCTACTCTTTCTCCCCTTAAATATTTATCATATTGTTGGTTAATTGACTACAAATGTCTTGTTAAAATGCAAAGATAACCCAAAATTGAAGCTGTTCCTGATAAAGATGATTTTCAAAAAAATTCTGAGTGATTTCAAGTGAAACTTAAATTGTCCTTGGTTAGATTTATTCATTAGCTTGAAATATCAGTATAAAAATTTATTCATCTAAACATCTATCTTAAGAATTTTTTATACTTTTAAAGAAACTAGAAACTCTAGTGTTATATGCATAAGATAAACTTGTTTACCAAATGAAATTCATTTATTCTTTTCCTTAACTGAGATAAATTGTAGTTTCCCTTTCTAAAAGTGACTTTATTCACAAATTTTAGTAAATATGATCAATGGATATTCTTGGCTGATGTCTTCCAAAGCATAAAAATTCTATATGCTTGTTATCTGCAAAATGAGTCAGCATATGCATTTTTGTCACTGAGAAATACAATTAAAATTACTGATTATAAAAATTAGTATTCTGGTTTATTTCCCCCTTTATTTTTAAACGAATTCTTGCAATATATATATACACAGAGAGAGAGAGAACTTTTCTATGAATATTTTACAATAAAATTTCCTAATCAATTTTTCAAATTGATACTAATAATTCACAGTAAGAGACAGAATAAAGGCAGTAAATGTAGCATTCTCATCTGTGCCAGATTTGACATGCTTATTGAAAATGTTTTCCTAGTTGTTTGATAGTAGTCATGAGAAATTTGTAAAGAATACTATTTGAGGAAATTTTATCTTGGGATTGTAGATTGGAAGTTTTAAGTCATACTAAGTGATACAACACACACCACATAAAAATGTTTAAGAAACAATTGTAAGAAATTTTCTTCTTCCTTTCTGGATGCCCTCATGGGCAATTGGAAGGTCCAGAGTTCATACAAAATAAATTCAATGATGCTTCGTGTGGTATCCAAGCTAAAATTTGGTGAACAGTAATTTTTCACCATCTGGATTTGGTGACTAGGTCCTCTACTCCTCCTCAACTGCCAACAAAAAAGGGGAGGGGGACAGCTAAAAATCAAAGATATTAATTAAAAACTCTTAAAATGCTAATTTTCGCCCTTATTTTCCGGAGTGGCAACAATGCTGAAATCAGCAACAATGGTATATAGCCATTGTTGCTGATATAATCAGAGAGAATCAATTTGCATACCAATTTGATGCGATTTCATCGAAAAAATTAAAAAAAAAACCCTCATTCGAATTTTGAAAAAAAATCCTCCTTTGTGCACTTGCTTTTGTCTAGATGCACCTATGTACCAAATTTCGTAGCCCTGGGTCTATTATGTGCAGCACAAACGAAAGACAGACGCACACACACAGACAGGCTCTTTCTTTTATTATATGTAGAGATTTTTAATGAATCATAATTTTTTTAATGTCAAAACATTTGCTTCACCTAGAATGGCCAAATCTATTGGTCATTTAGGAGAGGATGGCCAGTATTATGTACATTCATTAAGAGAGGAAAGTGTCTCTTTCCTTAGTATGCTGTCTGCATACCAAGCCGTAAGGAATTGAACACTCATCTGGTCATCATTAGGGTCTGACAGTCACAATGACAATGCCTCAGTTATCAATCAACTAACAGATGGCAAAATCTTTAGTATGATTTTAAATGCAGCAAATAATGTCTTTGATAATAAAATAAAGTGACAAAGAGGTTGTTTATTGTAAAAAGATTGCTACTAACAGTTTAATGGAAATTCTTGAAACAGCAATGATAGCACTTTAACAATAGAACTTTGCAACCAAACAAAAAATTCTCATTCTCTGTAAAATTAGATAGACCACATCAGCACGCCTCCCTCCCCCTAAAAATTGCTTAAACAACTTATATTGAAAGAAATATTTAATAAAACGAAATGAACACTAATGGGCGTTTTTTAGTTCCAAAATCTTAAATACTTTATTATTTCACAAACAAGCATTTGATATTTTTAATTTTATGTCATCTTACTAGGTTTAAATTAATGGTCCAAAGTCCATTATTACCTGAATCCTAACAGACTCATATATTAGATTTTGTGCTGTTCAGCCAGTGCTACTATAATGATTTCAAAGCTACCTTTTTTTGTTTATCAATATTACAGATAGGTGTTGAAGATTTTTTTTTTAAACGCGGTGGTGTATGAACAGATGATCAGTTTAGTGAATTGAACATGGCAGTAAAGTGCATTCTGCAGTATTTCTTCTTTTTTTTTTTTTTTTTTTTTCATTCTGTTTACTGCAAGCACTTATATTTCTCGTATAAAATGCCCATAGTTATAATGGAAAGGTTAAAAAATTCTTCATCCCTATTATGCTTTTTTAATACAACAGTATTATCAAAATTATATTACAAACATAGATGTAATAAAGATTGTTTTTTGTTTGACTTCTAAATTAATACGTGATAGTCCATACCATACAATTTTTAGGGCAGTTGTATGCATTGCGTAGGCTAGGCCACCACAAAACAGTCCTATATCACTACATTGCACTACTATTGCATAATAATACTATAACCATTCTTTTATTATCGATACCTAGGTTTTTTTTTTATCAATCGGTACATAATTTTTCTAGTGGTTAAGTGGCTGCAGTTGTAAGTTCAAATGGATTTTATTCAGGCCTGGCCTTCGCATTTTGGGGCATGAGCTGATCAGTAGAACTGTCGCCTGTATATAAATTAAGCATATTGATGATTTGTAAAATATACATTTGTTTAGTTGTCATTTGTAACAACTTGGCATCGTAGAAAAATCTGCATGTAAGATATATTGTACATTTCAGGGGGGGGGAATGGTTGTTTCTAATGTCCTGAAAGATAGCACCTTTGACCTGGAAAGGATATCAACATTTGGTGTCTCTGTTTTTTATTTAGTGAGACCTGTAGTTTAAGTGTGATGTCTTCAATGTAAGAAATTATAATACTTCCTGTATGTGCCCTTGAGGTACAGTGGTTAGCATGTCTATCCAGTAAACTGAAAGATCTGTGGTTTGATTTCCTGTGAATGTTGAGTAGATTTTTCTGCTACAAAAAGGCCAGCAGAATGACTCTTTACCACCCTCATGGCCAGATGGGTCGGTGTCTTCCTCTTTCCGCGAAATCATCGATTTTCATTAGGCCCCTTTCCAAAGGGGTTACATAGTGGGGGCCGACTGTGCCTTGGCCTCTCTCGAAATGTAGAAAAGCAAAAAATTTCTATATTTAAAAAAGAATTTATAATAGTAATCGAAAAATATTTACCATCTCGGATTTTTGCATGAATAAAACTGTATTGAAAAGGGAAGAGATGTTCAAACTCTGACATGATTTTGGCAATCAACTAAAAGATTGTTTCCTAAAGTAAAAATAATATTCTTCCGAAATTCTGCATAAAGGTGAGTTATAGTAAACCTCTCAGAATAAATAGTCGTTACAAAAAGAAAATACACCTCGAATATCATTGCAACTTCTGTCAAAGCTTGTCCAAGCCAAAAGAAGCTTTTTTTTCCCTTAGCCCGCAAACTCATAAAAAAAGTCATAATTGAGAAATGTAACATCTGAATCTCAATTGAATGGACTTGCGCTCATCGGAATAGCCAAGTACACACACCACGTAATGTAATGTAATTAATTCTGTTCTTGTACAGACATCTAACTATCATTGACATATTCCGCAGATATGTATGCAAAGGACATGCATATTTTGAGGGTGAGTTTTAATTTCTTCATTATGCCCTTGTATCTTTTTCCAGAACCGCTGATTTAAGTGGAAATTGCAACCTCTTATTTTTATGGAAGAAAAAAGATTTTTCAGTGAAATTATAACTGCAATTTTAAAATCTATCACAATTTCTTTAGTATCTTAATCAGAAAGACGATTTTTAATTAAACAAAATAATCTCTCATAAGTTTGCTTTCGCTTATCCAGGAGTAAGCAAAACAACACAGGAACAACATTAACCTCATTAGAGGTACTCCCAATGTCAACATGGAGAGAAAGCTTTGAGCAAATTTTAAAAGTTCCATACATAAAGAAAATTTTGGCACTTTTCATTGCTTTCCTTCTCTTACTTAAAAAGAAATTAAAATTTGTCTGTCTTTTAAATCATCGAACAACAAGAGCTAAAGTTATTATCTATTGCTAATAATTTGCTAGGAATTTCTAAATCTTGCACCAAGTAGCTTCTCAAGCATATCTTTTGGCACTTTGTCTAGATTTGTATAGAGCTGTTTTAACATTTGAAAACTGTGGAATATTGGTTAATATGTCAAAGCCTTGATTATATAGTTTTCCAGCTTCTAAATTGTAAATTTAAGAAAGTGGAACATATTCTTTTTTTAGTTTCAATAATGTCTAAAACATCATATTGATTAAGATAAGATACGAAAATAATAATTGATATTGTAACAGAATTACAAATAGAATGAAGCTAAAGATTTCGAGAGGAGGCTAAACTAAGATACATCATCAGTCTAACAATGTTAAGATGAAGACTAACTTCTTCATAAAGAAACTGCTCACCTCTTCTTAATGACTTATTGTGACATCCTCTGAGGAGTTGCGGGGGAGGTGACTGTACTCTTCGATTTCACAGGAACAGGAAGAATTTTGAAAATCGCTGAAAGAGGAATCGCAGAAACAGAACTAATTCAATGGGTCTTGCCCTTTCTTGGTTGACAATTTAAGAGGGGAAGAATGTAAGGAACATAGAAAGTCCTCCATGAAGGTATCCCTTCCCTTCTCAGATAGCCCTCGAGGCTTTGCCATAATCACATAAACCAAAACCATTATGATGATAATGTGACAATTAGCAATTAGCTAATGGATCACAAAATCTGCAGTATGATTTTAAATCCATAGATATCACTACTGGTGACAAAGAGATTTTTTAGAATGAAAATATTTCGATTGGCAATTTAGTGGGAATTTTCGACACATCATTTGCAGGACTTATTCTGTGGAACTGTGTAATTGAACAAGAAATTGTCTTTTTATAAAATTAAAGAGAAAGCATTAGCACATGCACACCAACAACTTGTATTAAAAGAGATGTTTAATTGAAAAAAAAAATATATATATATATATATATATATATATATATATATTGAGCTTTTTTGGAAATTGATTCCATTAAAGTCATAAATACTTCATTATTGCACAAACTGTTTCATATTTTTCATTTCATAATTTCCACATGTCATCTTACTTTATTATTTTTATATGTAAAGTAATATAAATTTTCCTTTCTAATTGCATGGTTTTTGCTTTCTTTGGTGTTCAAATTAAGTAGGCTTGGTCATTTTTATATTGAAAATATCTGCTTGCAGTTTACAATGGAGATAAGATAATGGTGAATATAATGAATGCAATATTATTTAAATATTATTTCTTAACTTTTATAGATTATATAAATAAAATAATTCCTTACAGCATGGTAAGGAATTATTTTATTATGGAGAATTATGATTATTTAAGGATTTTATGAAAAGGAGGATTTAAGTGATTTTATTTACTTAAATTACTTATGCATTAAATTAATTTATAGATAATTAAAATTGAGTAGTTTTATATTAATTCCTAGTTAGCAATCATAAATCACTAATGAAATATATGTTGTGGCTTAAAAATTAGTTTGTATTGATACGCACAAAAATTAATCTTTTTTAATTCTTTTGTTATTTCTTAAGGTAGAATGGAGTTTAAAAATTATATTTTTTAATAATTAATTTAAATAATTTTCAAAACTATATATAAGGGCTTTTTTAATTTAATTTTTGCATTCCCCCAAGGAAGCTACAAAGTTGTACATAAAAAGTATTGTTTCTGTGGTGTAATTCGGTATCACTGAAACTTAACATAATTTAAAGCTATAAATTTTCCTAAGGTATTCAACATATTATATTTCAATTATTATAACGGAGATAGTACAAAACCCAAGGTAAAATATTTTTTAGCGTTGTTAATTACATTTAATATTAGTTTTGAACATTTAAATGTGATTTATGGTACCCTCCTAAAATTCTCAGATGTAAATTAAAAAAACATTTTCTGCTTATTGATATAAAAACCTGTTTTGCATTTTTTGCTGAATGTATTGCATAATTCTTACCAAGTTTCCTGAATCTGGACAATGATATGAGGTTAATGCAGGGGAGGTAAGATATTATGTAAATTAAACTGTCTTCATGGAATGTAATTTTTTAAATATTTGAAGAAGTTTCTATTTCCATAACAAATCAGTACGGTTCAAGTTTCTCCAGAAAATAATTTAGGAGTTTTATTATTTTATCCAAAAGTCAATTTATTGTTTTTTGAAATTTTTGTTTCTGGTTATTTACATGTTGGAGCTTCCCCACCCAAAAAAAACTATATTATGTTTATCATATTTTTTATTATTAAAAAACTCTTTACTAATATTATATCAGCATGCAGTTTTAATTTTACTACTCTCACCTAAGTTTTCCATATGTATTTAAGTAAGCACAGAACTAATTGCTTTGAAATTATATTCTCAAGCCTGTCATTGTTATTTAAAGAAATTTGTTAATGGTTTATTTTATTCTTATTGTAAGCTGATAATGCTTCTAAAATTTAATTGTATTAAGTTAGAAATCCATTTTAGTAGCATAACTAAAAATTTTTTTAGATTACGTACAAAGCCGTGCTTTTATTAGCATGTTTAAAATGGTAAAAAACTTAAGAGTATCTTACAATTCATCCTTTCCCCCACTAATCAACCATTTTTGACTAGTCTTTGTACACAGTTTTCACATTCTCAATTTCTTAAACAAAATCATGAGAATAGGTACTTTTTTTTAATTTAGCTTTTCATTAATTATTCTAACAGTTAGTTGTCTTATTTACTTACAAGATCAGATACAAGTGTTATTTCATCAGAAAGTACAGTGTGGAAGCCCTCTTGCTGTCATCCTGCCAGTCATATTAATTTTGTTTCCCTCCTTCCCATTTGCATTACTTTGCCACTTGAACAAGGCAGATTGCTGCACTGTAGACTCTCCATACGCCTGCTTGAACAATTCATGAACTTTGATTCCACTCTTCCAAGTCTGTGAAAATTTCACAGTAACTCATTACTCTGTTTATTCATTGCTTGTCTTCTTACTATGCACAGAAAAACAGTTTTATTAAGTAGTTATTTTTTTCATTAAGCATCTTTATACAATTTTTTAAAAAGTAATACTTATACTAAACACACGGATAGTGCCACTTATTGTTCGCACTGTTTTCAGATAAACATAAGTACCATCAGCCCATGAACTTTCAGGATAGGCTGTCTGGTTTGTGTCTGCTGCCAAATGAACATTATAGCTGAGAGGCTAATCCACTTGCAGATGCAGATTGGTTAAAATTAAATAATGGGCATTAATTTCCAGTTAATCAATCCTAAAGGCTATAATCTCCATTTAAAAATTTGTTAAACTTGATATGTTAAATGAGAGCACTAATAAAGAATTTTTCATTATAAATATTTATTTTTGATTCAAATATTCTCTTTGTTTGCCAGTTGTTTCATACTATAATGTGTATTATACATAGATGTATGTGACAGATGAAATCTTTTTGCTCTACCAGAACTGAGACAGAAATTATTTAGTTTTCAACTATATTAAGAATCTTTTTTTTTTAATTATGTTAAGTTTTCAAAAATATTTATTTTTCTTCATATTTTAAGAATGAAATTATAGTATTTGTATTCATTAGATATATTAATACATTATCAGTCTCGCTGGAAAAATCAAGCTTAACTAAATTAGAAAACATTGAACATTGGAAAATCAAGCAAAATTGTGAATATCTTCCAATAAAAGTTAATGATTATCCTTTCTGGCTGATAATGGATTATATTTTTAATGCTAATATGTTACCAGATTTCTTCATTCTGTACAGGTTATAGAACATCAAAAATGGGATAGTGTAGCTGAGATCTTGAAGTTACCCAAATCCTGTGTAAATTCTGCTCTAAGTCTGCGGCAAATATATATAAGGTAAGATGCATGATAAATTTATTTTAAGATTTGACTGCCATTTTATGTTCTGGTAAAACTTGGCGGGGATGTTTTAAAATTTTAATACAGTATTCCAAAAAAAAAAAAAAAAAAAAAAAGCATCATTGTAATAAAAATTGGGTAAACCATCATCTTGACGTAAATTTTATATAAAGTTGTGAGATCTCATTTGTTATGGGACAGAATGGTAGTAAATTTTTTTTTTTCTAAATGTAAGATATATCTTAGTTATTTAGTAATCAAAGAACACTCTCTGTTGGTAATACTTATTCGGAAAGAATAAAAGATAATAACACACATAATTTAAAGGAGCTCAGTAGGGAACAGTGCCATCTAAGATATGTTTGAATGGGTATTGGTATGAATCCAATATAGGATAATGTTTTGCTTAATTTTATGTTCTTAATCAGGAAAGGTACAGTTTTGCAAGAAATAGACATGTCACTCTTCCTAAGGATTTTAAGTAAATGAAGTGTAGGTAATATATCTATTTCAGCATTATCAGTTGTCATTTCATAAGTTATTCCTCAATGGATATTAGAGATTTCTAATGCTTTGGCATTAATTTATTTCAAAGTAAAGGTTTTTCTTAATTTAGGAAGAACTACTCCCTCAGTTTTTAGGCAAGGGAAAAAAAAAATTCTGCTGCCATATTTAATCTATGATGCTGGATATTTTTTATTGATTATTTGTGACTAAGTTCTTTAAACCTACCTATCTTAGATTTTCTTTTAAAAACAATTACATGGGTACTGTGTATTATTGGCTAAATATTTTGATGGAAAGACTGTTAAATTTTAAATGACAGCTGAATGAAAAAAGAATTAATAATAATTAAAAAAAAATAGTGTTACTGAGTTTTCAATAAAAAATATTTATCTTTCAAATAATAATGTTAGGAAGGATTATGTCAGTAAAATTATGCATTTTAACTGTATCGAACTCCGAAAATTCTGCATTCGATACACACCGCTGGTATTACGAAATTTTTCTCATAAAAACAAGTTCGTAAATTTGAATTATGCAGTACGCATTACCGCAAAGTAAGTAGGTATGCGTACGAATGGTCAATCTTCCGGCTGTTGACATTTCTTCGTTTGCTTTCTGCGTTACCGGAATACTCATCGCTTTCCCTTGGCTGATCTGTGAGGCAAAACAGACGCGCGCGACTTTTGGTACCTTTCAAGGGGAAGAGGGAGTGTTAGGGTCACTTAGTTCTTCTCTTTGCCACCAGGGTACCCCGGTTTCGCAATCCTCATGTCTGTCTGTTTTCTGTGTTTTGTCTGATGCTCCTAACCACGTGGTTTTTAACTACGAGGGTGTTTCTAATGTAAGCAGTACCGCATCTTCTCACTTCTACGTTGCTTATCGGAATGACCTAATAATAGCGTGCTATAGCACAGCTAAAGTCGTCATCCCGTTACTCATAGCTTAAGTTTTGTCAAAATTTTGTATAGTGATAAAAGATAAATATAGCAGTTGCTTATTGGTTTTAAATATTTGCTGCATCTAACACTGTCGTGGATAACGTTGTTTGTAACTATTTCAATGTAAACCTGCGTATTTTAATAGTTTTCATTAAGGGGAAAAAATGGGTAAATCTCAGTGTATGTCTTATCATAAGCAATAGCTCAACCACTGAGCTACGTTGGACATCGAATGAAAACAATTTTTCTGAGTGGGCGGGGAACGAATTGAAAAGTGCGAAGAAAATCTTTAAAATAAAACCTTTCCGAGTTACTGATTAAAAATGGCGGCATCGTGTTATGTATAGCATGTTTATTGTTTGGTGTTTGATTTTGGTTACTTTTTACGTATGAGAGTTATTTAGTCTGAAATCTACTTGATGCTCTGTTCTAAACGGTGACCATATATATGTTTTATATAGACTAGTCCACTGCTTGTTATATGAGAAATTAGAATTGACTTCTCATTTTAAAATGGGTTGTAATGTTCAAGGGAATAAATAGACAGCTGGGAGAAGCGATGTCTCTTGAATTTACTGTTAATGGTTTGCGGCATGAAGCATGTACTGATGTATTTCTTATTTCATATATTTGAAGCTGATTGAGGTGTAGAAAGTGTTTAGTTTGTTTTCCAGTTGGTAGGTGATATTACATATTCAGTAGGATATATATTAAACTTTTGTAATTCCGTACGAGACGGGGGGATAGTATAATATTCCTTGACGTCATGAAGGGTTTAAATTTCCAGCTAAAATTAAAAAATGCTGGTTTAAATTTCCAGAGTGCCTTCCAGCTAATTTATCATGCACTTACACTGCCGCATTAATTACCCCTTAAAAAAATGTTTTCTGAAATTTGGAAAATTCCTCTCCCGCTAGGAGTATTAAGAAGAAAAAAAGCAAGGGAAAAGCACATTGGGGAGCATGTGACTCTGTCGAAAAATTAAGATTGAGAATTAGTTCCCCTTCTGGAGGGTTTAGCTACAGAACATTTGAATAGATGTAGGGAGATTGTTCTCTTGAAATCTTCGCTTTAGCACTTTAATATCAAATTATATAGGTATTTAGAAAATTGTATTTGCTCCTGTTGAATTTAAATTTTGAAGATCGAAATTGTTCCATTTTGTGGTTGCAGTTTAGTCTGCAGTACCGATTTTAAAACGTATTCCTCAGCCTTCATTTTAACTCATTAAAAACCGAAATCTTTCCGAGGGAGCATAGTGTTAGTACTTTCTGACATTTTATTTAAACTATAATAATCATAGGTATTCTGAGCTGGCGCTAGATTTTTTTTTTTTTTTTTTCCCGCCCATTGCGATTTCTGCGACTCCTAAAATTTAAAACATTTGCTTAAGCTCTGCCGCTTCGTGTGACCACACTTGTTGTACCGGGTTTGGCGCCAACCATGTGGGTAATTTTAATTTCGTTCACGAAATTCTGACATTAAGACTTTGGTGTATTTAATTATGGCAAAGCACACTAGGGCTATCTGCCTAAGGGGAGGGATGCCTTCGTGGAGGACTTTCTAAGGGTACTGGCTCGTATACACGTTACACATGGGGGAAAACCACGAAATCGCCTATGCAGCCAGCCCGTTCGCGGGATTCGAACCTCGGACCGAACTACCAGTGTTCAGCGACTTTACCGCCTGGCCGCTGGTGGGCCTCTGACATTAAAACTATGTTGCATTATATTTTTAAGTACCTAGATGTTAATTACCGCAACTGATTATTTTGAGAACCTCGATCTGTCTTTAAAATATTTAATTTATTAGGAACTTGATTACCGAAGTTTGGGAATTTTTGAAATAATTAAATTGTCTCGTCATAGCGATTACATACACATACATTATATATAATATAATACACTATAAGACATTATTTCATTTTTCTTGGTGGTTAGTTAATTTGATGAAATGTGTGTTATGTTCTTGATTTTCTGTTTCACGCATGTATTCAAAAGCATTAGCTTCTGTAAAGAATTCGTACCTAGGGATTTTTAAAACTTTAGTGGTGCTTTATTTCTGTGATTTTTTTGTACTTATTATGCGTCATTAAAGTCTACTTAACGCTTTCTGCATTCCGCCGGGAATTCGTGTTGTGTATTTCAAGATATCTTAAATCCCTTTCCATCCAAATTACTTTTCCTCAAGTAAGAACAACGCTTACAAAGCGTTTTTCATGGCAGCCCTAGAAACCAGTTCTTGTATTCAGTAAAATTTTCTGTGCCTACTGAGCGATACTTTCAAGTCAATAACCAGGCACTTTTCCTAATGCTATTGTTGTGGGAACACCATCAGGAATGTTATGTGTGTAGCGTTTTTAAGACGTCCCCCATTAAAGAGTATTCCAAGGCCAACCTTTAAATTCTAAAGGTGTCTTATTTCTCTTAGGTCTCAACCTTACCTTGTTGCAACTTTCCTTTTATTTTATTTTTATCACTACATTGCCTCAGTTCCGCCTCGTTTCTCTCCGAGGTTGTTGTCGATCGAAAACAGGTTTTGTTTCGTACGGCTCTGTGGACAACACATTTCTCTCTCGCTTTTCGAAGTGCTTGTAAAGCATTGGGTATGAGCAGACCTAGCTGAAGTTGCTAACTTCCTAGAAGAGCTCTGAGCTCTTTACCTACTAGTCCACTGAATTCTTCGCATACCACCCTCTTCATCCAAATTACGCATAACTCTTAAGTTAAACTTTTAATTTATATTGTTTGTTTTTACAGTAAAGTGTTACTCTTTTTATAAGTAGTTAAAAAAGTCAACGTTATAATTTTGGCACGTCTGTTCATTTGGGTATTTTTATTATGGCAACATACATTAGAGCTATTTGCCCAAGTATCTATTTACTTTCATTTGTGTTATTACGATGTCTGGTGAATATATTTCGGTCTTTCAGTAAACGTATTTTCATAATTTTAAAATTATTTGGGGTTGAATGAATCCTGTTTTCTTGAAATTAATGGTGCGTCATATCGAGCACTAGTGGAGCGGTTAGTACTGTTTTTCACATTCAACAGATCTGTTAATTGAGCTCCGTTGGAAGCATTAATTTTCGTTTACGATCATAATTCTTTGTACATCATTAGCTTTATGTGTGTTGGGGAATGGGGTTGTTCAGGAAGAAAAATCCAAGCCATAAACAAATAAATTTTTGGCATGTAGACTGTAGTTTTCATCTTTTAACACGTTGACGCCGGCCTGACCCACCGGTGGGTCATACTTGTTCCGTGAGGCGGCATGACTCGCCGATGGGTAACGCTTGTATATAGAAAAAATATTAAAATACGCTTGTATATAAAAATAGAATTATTATATTACATATATATATATATATATATATATATTATAATTTTAATTTATAATTTTTTAATTTCAAGATTTTAATTTTATAATTTGGCGTTGCGCTGCCCCACGAAACGGACCGCTAATTCAAACGCTGCCGCACGAGGTATATATCCGCGCCACGGTGAAAGTGTTAAGTAGGTATGTCAGATGGGTCGGAAGAACCTCAAACACGAAAAACAAATTCAGGATTCATTTTCTTTCGAAATTACTGCTGTTATAGCTTTCTATCTTAAAATGCCAGTTTTGGTTGAATAACTTGAATTTCAAAAGAATGGGTCACTGCTGACATTTTGCACTCTTTTAACTGTTAATATTGAACACCAGATGCTTGTGCATTTTTAAAGTGATGTTTTAAATGTTCTGCATATAAGCATTTGGGCAATTCTGGCATTTAATTATAAATAAAAATGTCAGATTTCATGAATACAATTTCCACAAATTAAATACCGTTATTAAGTGCACATTCAAAAGGGTAATACATAATTATTATAACGCATGAAAAACTAGACAATTAAGTTGCTCAGTAGGAAACATTTTCAAATATTAATAAGCAGAAAAGTTGTAAATTTAATCTGCAGCTGAATGACCACAGTTAGAACCTCGGTCCTTTCATGTGTGAGCCAACTATATTTCTAGCAAGCAGATGGAGCTCAGTAGCATTCGCTTTCTACCCTGTGTTATTATCCATTCTTCCAGCAAAATGATCCTTATATTAACTCTTGGTTTCTGGAGCGGAACGAGTCTACCTTACGTGTAAAGTCGCCGCATTCGTTGCTGTACAATTTTCTAGCATTCGACGTTTTCCTTGCATGTCACTGTAACGTTATTTTTGCTGTGGTTCGAGGCATTTATAATGGATTGCTATTCACTGCGCCATTGTATTTATTCATTTTAATCTGTTGACTTTTTTTTTCTTTCCGACCCACATTGTACGCTAAAGAAATAAAATACTTTGCCGAGAAAAATCTGAGAGACAACTACAAAAACTCATTTAACTTGAATTAATTTGCAGTTAAGAACATGGAACGTGCTGGAGATCTTAATTTTATCATGCCTGGCGCATCTTCAGAATGCAGAATTGTCCAAGCTTAATTTAAGTTAGAAGATATGATATAAAGGGGTTAAGGAAAAGTTCAATGTTACAACTTTTCAGAAATGCAAAGAAAAAATTATAAAGTTTGTGATCAGTCACACTTGACCGAACTGCAGACTTTACAGCAGTTTTACATTCTATATATTAGATTGTCCAGGATCCCCGCAGTGCACAGTATATTCACGACGAATAGCGCAGCGGCTCTCAACCTTTTAACTACCGCGTACCATCTAAACAAAAACTGAAAGCATTTAGTATCACCACTACAAATTACTACCACCACCACCACACTTGAACAAAGCTCAGATCGCATAAATTTATGAGTGTTAGAGAAAAATTCAATCAGGATTTTGGGGTTTTAATTTTTGAATTTAATTGTTAAAAATAATTTGCTTCTTTGCGTACCACCGGTTGAGAACCCCTGGAATAGCGTCTTCAAGCTATTAAAGAACGCTAGATGGAGCTTTAGTTTGGCAAGTCGGCATCTTAGTGCGTCTGACACATGTTCTGTCGGATTTAAAATCCGAAGAACATGCCTGGTATTCCGTCCGCTGCATTTCTTCGCTCTCAAGAGCGTCCGAGCGGTAAAGACGCTGAACACTGGTAGTTCGGTCCGAGGTTCGAATCTCGCGAACGGGCTGGCTGCATGGACGTTTTCGTGGTTTTCCCCCCATGCGTAACGTGTATACGAGCCAGTTTACCTAAAGTCCTCCACGAAGGCATCCTTCCCTTTAGGATGATAGCCCTCGAGGCTTTGCCATAATTGAATAATCCAATCCAATCCAATCCTTTGCTCTCAAGATTATCGATCACTAAGTGCAGCGCGATGGAAACGAGCATTATCGTCCATTAGGAGGAAGTTATTATCGATTGCATTCCTAAGAGTCGCGAACCTCATTTCAGAGTTCATAATTGCACTAGTATAAATGCGTTGGTCAGTTGCGGCCATTCAAAATTATTCCTCCCCTCATACCTTGATTATGTCTCCTTTGTACCGATGCGTTTCACTGATACTAGCGAACGGGCTGGCTGCGTGGGTGTTTTCGTCGTTCTTGCCTTGTGTAACATGGATACGAGACAGTTTCTTTTACAAATTCCTCTTCGAAAGGATCCCTCCTCTTATGCACATAGCCCTCATGTACTTCGCCGTAATCAAATACGACAACCGAAAAACAAAACAAAAACTGCACCGAGTGAATTTCACAGTACGAGTTAGTGGGGCACAGATAATTGGTTCCTTTGCATTAGCCCTCTTTAATGCAGCCTTCCACTCACGGTATGTATGGATGGTCGAGCTCTTTATAGCTGCAGTGAACTCCTTTGCAATCAGGTGTGGTGTATTTAATTATGGCAAAGCACACTAGGGCTATCTGCCTAAGGGGAGGGATGCCTTTCGTGGAGGACTTTCTAAGGGAAACTGGCTCGTATACACGTTACACATGGGGAAAACCACGAAAACACCCATGCAGCCAGCCCGTTCGCGGGATTCGAACCTCGGACCGAACTACCAGTGTTCAGCGACATTACCGCTCGGCCGCTGGTGGGCCCTTTGCAATCAGGACTGACGTCAGTTGTTTAATTCTTTTATCAAGCATTGGTAAATAACGGCTTTAAGATTCTGCTGTGGTATGCTTTCCACCTTGACCTTGTCTGCTTGCATCATCACCAATGTCATTAAACTGTTTCTAGATTTCTGACGTGATGCTTTTGGCAACGATTTAGGTCTTTTCCGACGTATGTCTGTCTAACTTCCTTTCTTGCACTTGTACGTCATGTTTCGCAATTCGTCAAGTGCCCTTTCAAGTAACACGTTCCAGCTTCTACGTGCAAAAATTTTATTCATTTACTCGTACAATTCTTGAAATTCGAATCTGAAGCATTCTCTGCCGAATTAGTTCTGTTTTCGCGATTCCTTTTTCCGCGTTTTTCAAAATTCTTCCTGTTCCCGCGAAATCGGAGAGTACAATACCCCTCCCACAAATCCTCAGGAGATGTCATTAAGAAGAGCCGGGCAGTTTCTTTGTGAATAAATTAGTCTTCGTCTGGACTTAGAAGAGATATTCTGTTTATCCCTGGTCTTCGTTAGACTGAAGACGTGGCTTAGTTTAGGCTCGTCTTGAAATCTTAAGTTTCATTCCATTTGTAATTCTGCTACAGTATTAGCTGTTATTTTCACATCTTGTATTAATCAATATGAATGTTTTAGACATTATTGGAACTAAAAGGAAAAAAAAAAAAAAAAAAAAAAAACCTTTAGCCCTTTATAAAGGTTGTCAGTATCGAATTCAGAATAAAAATAAGGAAAATGTAGTTTATTGGACTTGCATAAATGAAAGAATTAAAAGCTGCAAAAGCCCAATTAAGAAAAAAGAAGTCATCGTTTTAGAACGAATAATTTATTCTGAAGGAATTTTTTATAACTTGCCTTTATGCAGAATTTTGGAAGAATATTGTTTTTTACTTTAGGAAACAATCTCTTAGTTCATTGCCAAAATCATCGCAGAGTTTGAACATATCTCTCTCTCCTTTTAGATACAAGTATTATCTTCATTCATGCAAAGATCTGAGGTTGTAAATATTTTTCGATTATTTCTTTTAAAAATTCTTCTTTTTAAATTAAAATTTTTTTTTGTTTTCCTACCTTTCGGAAGAAGCCAAGGTCCACTCGGCCCCCCACAATGTAACCCCTTTGGGAAGGGGGTATTGAAGATTGATGATTTCGCGGAAACAGAAAGGAATGATTTTGACAACCGCGGAAACAGGAATCGCGGGAAAAAGGAAGACACCCTCTCTGCCACTCCTTTCAACACAAGTCTCACTGGCCCAGAATTATACCTATATTCGTGTAGTTGAGGGGAATCCCATTGAACTACCTAATAATTTTGAGCTGCCAACTATATACCTTTCATTGATTGGACTTCGCAAAGTTAACGTTAAAGAACCTTTATATAATTACCTTTAGTTCTCCGTCAGTGTATAAACTCTAACTTAATCCTTTTGGGTATTGAATAATATACCATTATTTAGGAGTAGCTTGCAGTTTACATATGTAGTCTTCATCTCATTTGCATTATCATCTTCACTCTGAAACTAAAAACGTATAAAACTTGTCTAAGTGAAACAAACCCTTCTGGAAAGCAGTCGTCAGGGAAAAATCAGCGCTTCATTTCCGATGCATTTTTTCTGTGTAGGTTATTCATTTCCACAACAATGCAATGAGTTTATTAAATTTTGTAAATTTATAGCATTATCTTTTTAAAATGACAAAATTAATGTTTCTCAACGTGAGGAATTCGCGAAGTCGTGGTTCCTGGTGGTTTTATGTATTTATTTAATACACATTTTAGTTTGCCCATTTAAATTTCATTTAATCTCAAGATCGATATTTTCACTCTGACACTTCATGTATTTCATTTCTTTACTGCGTAAAAGACGCACCAGGACCAAAGGGCTTAATCCGCGGGCATCTCCACCGACGGAGCCGGCTAGCTGCAAAGGGTTTTCATTTCATGATTTTTCTCATGAGTTCGAGCCAGTTTTCCTTCAAAAGCGACTCCACCAATGGCCAAGCGGTTAGATCGCTGAATGATGGTAATTCTAACTGGGTTCGAACCCAGACTCAAGGGTTATAGGTATTCAAATATTCCTGCAGTATAAGCATATCTTCGCAGATGTAAACATTCGAGGCAAAGTAATGCCTTATAACGAAAAAGTGTTCCTTAATTTAAAAAAAAAGGGGGGGGGAAGAGACGTAATGTAATGTAAAAAACCTAGTTACTGCTTTTGCTTTATTTAAAAAATTACAGGTCAACACATGTTTATTTAGAGAAGAAGCCAATCGATGAAAAGTTCTTAAAAGAAACATTTCATGTTTTAAACTATGTTAATTTGTGGGCAGAAATCATCAATCATTAAATCATGTGCAGCATAGTACAGTATGTAAAGGCCTTGAAGTATGTTATCGGTAGCATTGTCATTTTTCTCAAACATGTCAGAAGTAGTTAGAGAAAAGTCAAAAATCAAGGCAACATTGTATCCCCCCTCCAAACAAATATATATGTATATAAAATATGCATTTGAAAATAATTTGTAATAAAAGAGAATAAGTAACAACGCACTTGACTACGTAACACTCCGATAAAATTATTTCTGAATATTCTTGAAATCAAGTAAAATAAGGCAAAGTAATGCGATGTAACATAAGAAATCTCCCTTAATCGGAAAAATACGTTCGATTCGAGGCGAAAAATATGTAATATAACAGAAGAAACTTTCTTTAATCCAAAAACGAAAGTATAAGAAGCATTCGTTAATCGAAAAAAAGTGCGATTGGTGGTGGTGGGGGAATGTAGTGCAATGTGAAAACGTTCCTTAATTGGGGGGAGGGAGGAAGTTCAATTCGAGGCAAAGCGGCGTAATAATATACCTTTAAAATGTTTCTTAATCGAGGGTGGGATGGGGGAGTTTGTTTCGGGGCAAAGTGGTCTAATGGAAAGCAGGAAATGGGTTGTCTATTTTGTTTTTATGGAAAAGTTGGCTGTTTAGAAATAATGTTCGTTATAACTGTTTAGAAAAGGTCTACCGAAAGAAATTTCTCAAAAGAAACTTATGTTTGTATTTTCCACAAATTTTCTTTCTTAAAGCGAAGTGTTGGGGAAAAATGGAAAAAATTTTTGAGCCAATGCTAAGAATATTTTTTAGTAAGAAGTAATTTGTTAATCGTTGCATTTAACCTTCAAGAAAGTTTCGAAGCCTTATTTTGAAATAAGTGTTCGTTATACTTTCAAGGAACAATAATAATACCTAAATTCGAATGAATAAATAAATAATTTTAAAAAGTCTTAAATAATCAAATACCCAAAAAAACCTAGGTATCTGATTATTTGGCATAACAAATATTGATCTTAGTGCTTCAAACATTAACCTCATTTTCTTGACTGTTTATTCGAATAGGGCAAAGTACGCGAGGGCTATTATTAATCTGCTTTTATGTCCAAGAAATTTTCAACAAACTATGTGTCCGAATCATACATTTATGTACAGTGTCTATTTCGACAATACATTCCAGATAAAGAGAATACCAAAAAAATTCAGTTAACTTCTTTGGTGATTACTCTTTGTGTTATCCTGATTTATTTCAGTTACATATTTAGAAATCTGATGAATTAGGGAAAAAATACCTATGATTTTTATTATAATCGGTGCACACATCTTAAAATTTAAACATCAAATCTATATTTCCTTCAAAATTCTGGTATGATTACTTATATATGCCGCATTAAAACGTAAAATACCTTTTATGTTTCCTAAAAATTACGTTATGGAGTTAAGCAAAAGAATATACGCCAAAAGTGACCTAGGTAAGGATTTTTTAAAAATAATAAAGCGATTATTGAATTACCTGTGCCAGGTAAATTATTCAGTGCTTATATCAAAAGAATAACCCGCAATCTGAAACTCGCAGATATCGAATTTCCATACGCTCAAACTATTATAAAACTGTGATTTTGTTCGTTTTTTTTTTTTAACGTGAAATACTATTTTGCAGATACTGGAATAGGAATCGCTCTTAAGAAAGCAGATATAAAAGAAGAAATTAACGTAAAATTTTTACTGCTGACTTACCAACGAAGTCCATCCAGCTCGTAGCAACTTTAGGAACACATATAATCTGCACTCACTAATATTAATAGTTGGTGTTGGTGTATTTAATTATGGCAAAGCACACGAGGGCTATCTGCCTAAGGGGAGGGATGCCTTTCGTGGAGGACTTTCTAAGGGAAACTGGCTCGTATACACGTTACACATGGGGAAAACCACGAAAACGCCCATGCAGCCAGCCCGTTCGCGGGATTCGAACCTCGGACCGAACTACCAGTGTTCAGCGACTTTACCGCTCGGCCGCTGGTGGGCCTAATATTAATAGAACACCTATATATCAAATTTCAAAGACAAGTTATATGATAAAAATACTGTAAAAAAAGGACGGTGTGTACGGTCATTACACCTGATACGGAAAAACAAGTATTTCTTTTAATACAAAGGAAAATATTCAAATTCGTTAAAGTTGCATCGTACTCTATTTGCTCTTTAGTGTTAATATACTTTAGAGACAAGCAGAGGCCGCGCATAAAGCCGTTGAACACTGCTACTTTGACCCGATTTCAAATCCTAGCGAGTGGTCCTGACCGGTTGTTTTTCGTGTTTTGCCGTATGTACCGTGAATACGCCAGTTTCCTTAGAAAGTCCTGCAAGAAGTAATACTACCTTAAGGCAGATCCCTTCGTGAGCTTCGCCTATTCTATTATCTGTAACTAGCGTTGCCACCGCTTGGCTGTCAAAATCCGATAGAGGGAAAAAAGTTTCCGGGAGAAGAAAAAAAAAAGTTTTTTTCCAGTCGCCAACTGAAAGAAAACTTCGCCTCCTTAATCTCATTTTAAAGTATTTCTTTAAGCTGCAAGAGCAAGCACACTCTCGCAAATACTTGTACATTTCGATCTACCACAAGAAATCTTTTTTGCCAAAGAAGAATCTGGAAATAGAGTGCTTTACAATTTGTTTGTGCAATCCTGGCTATGAAGGTGCTTAATCCTATAAAACTATGATGGTGCTTAATCCCATGATAGACTGAAGTAATTTCCAATTGCTTATATATTGTCCTCTTCTTTTGAAGATTTCTTCACGAAAAAGTTCGAAACCGATTGCTAAGAATCCCTATTCAATATTAACGATTGGTGTTTCTTGCTTTGGGAATGTACAGTTTTAGCTCTAACACCCTGGTACTTAATAATTACCGTTTAACGACATAATTTACATTCTTCGTTAAAGTTGTCTCTCTTCATAAGCCGATCAAATTGAGTTAACCACTTGTCTTTTAAACGACGTCGAATATTTTGTCTTTTTTTCTGGCACTTGTTCACTTGCAGAATTAGAATCGTTTTTTTTTTCCCACTAGACATTATCATGAAAGCATTTTATTAATTTCAAAATGCCCACTTGTTCGTGGATAGCTAGCTGATTACAGACTAAATGAAAGAATGGATTGAAAATGATAGCGTGAGCGCGACATGCCAGCATGAAACCTCGACTCAAGGCGCTTACTCACCGCTCACCATAGATCGCTGCTGCAAAGACTATGTATTGACATAGACGTTTTTTGGCTGCTGTGCGCGGTCGTGTAATTTTCGATGCTGTCAACCATTTCGTCCGTGCGCATTGTATCGTTATTTTCGAGAAACCTGATATTCCGGGAGAGTAATATTTATTTTAAATTCCTTCCAGGAGCCGGGAGATTTTAATTTTCAGGACCCAATTCCGGGAGAGGTGGGAACCTTATCTGTAACTCCTGAGAAGTCCTCGCATGTCTTCTTAGGTAACTAGCCCTGGTCCTTATGTTGTCTCAATCACCTTGATTAAACGTGATGATTGTTCGGTTAGGGGCACCTGTTCCAGGCCTTATTCCAGTATACAAGAATTTCACCATTTTCTAAGCGATAGTAGCATTTGATGGTGTTAACAGTTCACAAGGATGATAGCAATTCTTAATTAAGGTAGTTTGTGTTTATAAGCGAGTCAGGCGGTGATGAAAAATGACTGATAGGTTGTAAATGCGAGCAGTTTAAGACAAGCGACTGGTTGGAGGTGGAAAAAGACTTTTTTCAAGAACTATACGTTGAAAGGAACCGAAGAAAAAGATGTAAATAATTAATCTTCAGTACATAGTGGTTAATAAAATAACAGAGTTAATGCAGATAATAAGTATTGGAAGTAGACAATCGCTGTCAGCAAAAGATAATGGTGTTAAAATGTACTGTTGGTATCTAAATATCATTTTAATGAAAATTTTTAAGTTTAGGTACTTAAAGTATTAACTCAACCATTGTAGTAGAAGTCGCCAAATTTTCAGAATGCGCCAGAGTACATACCATCTGTTGAGTTATAAGAAGCAAAGCTGCCATTTTCATATGTGTTCTTTTTGTTGTATTCCAAATTTCAATGGTTTTTATCGGCACGAGTTTTTTTTAATGTCTTAAATTTAGTTTTAAACTATGCGCGTATGAGATTTTCCTGCCGCAGAAGAAATTGCGCTACGATTTCCGTAGGATATAGTATTTTGCTGCAAAATCACTGCAGAAAATTGCTTTGAATTTATTCTGAAATCGATTACCACGGAATTTTCACCAAAACAAAACAACTCACAGTCACATTACTGATAGATTTTTGGGATAGATATCTTGACTGTTACGCAGTCAAATAAATCCCCTCCTCCCCGGTAAAATGTCGCCTAACTGAGCCAAGGTGGTTGCCTTACAATGTAAGAGAGGGGGAGGGTAAGTTTATACTTGTATTTTCATTCACTTTTATATAAAGATAACTTACCTTTTGTCCCTTGTTTGTAATATCATAACATTTTATATCCGGATTGGCCCTGAATAACAGTTCTGAAATAGGTATATTCTCCTTGGTTTGATAAAGCATGGTTAAAAATGATTAGCTGGATAAAGATTTGCTGCTCCATTCACGTTAGCATAAATTTAAGCTGTGCTTCGTTTTCCTCATAAAAGCCTCACATTCAGGCAGAAGGAAGGCTTGAAGAGGCTGTTTTAGATTAGTAGTGACTGTAGGTATCATTCTACGATTCCTGCGTTTCACCTGGTTGTAATTTTTTTACCTATTAAAATTGTTGCAACACCGAAATAAAAAATGAAACACGTTTGTCGAATTATTCTATTATTGTCACATTTGCCGCATTAGTTCTAGCAATGCGTCATTAAGTTGTACACCATCATCTCTTATTCAGTTTTAAAATCCCTTTCAGCTCTGTGATTTTCAACTGTCATCTTTGTTGATGATTGCCAAGCAAAACATATGTTTGACGTCACTTCTTCAAAAAACCCGAAAACGTTGAAACGATTGTTGGAGTTGCTGTGTGAGGAGATTTACAAGCATTTTCGTAAATTGAACTTGGAGCTTGCTACGCACTTAAAATGTAAATACTTGTTTCTGAATATTTTCAGTAATTTATTTTAATGAACGTTTATTGTAATATTGAAACTGCAAAACTGCACAGAAAATAATTTTTACCTAGTTCAGTGTGTGTAATCTGATTTGAAATATCTGACAAAGCATTTGATTAGAAATCAATTAACGAAGCAATGCTCCAATCATATTTTTTTTTATTTTTTTTTTATTTTTAATAATCTCCTGTGGACTTTACTCGTACTTAAAGTGGATGGATTTTTGTGTAGCCCCGAAGATAACCCTTCCATTCTTTAATTCAGATGAACAAAAGCACACGAAACAAAAACATTTGTCATCAAAAGACCGAAGGAAAATTTTTTTTTTTTTTTTTTTTTTTTCCCGTTCGGTGAATTTAAATTGCAGTGACTATATCTAAAACGAGCAGCTTTCATCCCCCGTACATGCACATTAACAAGCTGAAGATAACTTTATCAGTTTTTATCAGTGTAACTCTCTTATCGTGTGTTATACTGCCATACCAATTTTAGTTGAATTCTAGATATTTAGCCATATTCTTTTTCATTCAGTTGTGATTATATATATATAGTATCACACGCATGCGTAGTAGCGTACATTACCTTTAACATAGATGCTTATTATTAAGATAGAAATACTAATTTTACGTTTTTGATAATTTGTCTTAGATAAATGTCGAGCACTGAAGCATTAAGCATTAGTCCTTACCTGGCCTTTATTTTCGCAGCTGTTGGTCGTAGATATATGTATTTTCAATCGTAGAAATGTTTTAAATGACTCAGATATTCATGTTTTGGCATTACGAAAATTTTGTACTTGTAATAAAAAATAAAACACAAAATCACTCTCGTACGACAAAAATTGACCGAGCTATTTAATTTCAAAATTCGCGGTATTTGACGTCATTTTCAATTTGCATTGAAGGGTCGATTAAAAAAATAGAATAAATAAAGGTTGATTTTTTTTTTTCCTCTTCAGTGCTCATTAAATATCTGTTTGTGATCTGTTAGTGTCTTTATTTAGAATTTTGTGTGCCGAAAGAATTTTTACACAAGTAATTTGCAAGTTTTTTTAAGGCTAAAAATACGTTACTAATGTTCTCATGAAGTTTTATTACTTAAGAATCATAATATGGGAATCGTTTAAAAAAAACTTTAAAGTAGAAAACATTTTTCGTTTTTAATTAGTGCAAATAATTATACGAGCTGGCTGCCTTTCAGTGTTTTCTAGAACACGAATCTGTGAATAATTTTTCCATTTTTTTGGGCAAAAAAAGTTAATCGATATTTTTTGCAGTAATCTATCCAGAATTGTTCGTTATTTAATCTCTTAACTTCAGAAAATTTTTTCTAAATAATATTTTATGTTTAATTACGTACAAAAACAAGTATTTCACCTTCAGTTTGTGTACGGCTCCTAAATAATGATTTCGATTTTAATATAAAATATCTCGGTCAGTTTTTGTCCGATACCAAACTTTTTATGTTTTAATTTTTATTACGAGTACAAAATTTTCCCAAATAAACACTGCAGAATTGAAGAAACAAGAACCGGGAGCCTGGAGGAATGTGTAAAAAAATAAATTTCAGAATTTTTACGAAACTGAATTATTTAATATTAAAAATGCCAAAGTATGAATATTTACATTACTTAAAACATAATTTATGACTGGAAGTATGGAGGACTAGTTGCAAAAATAAAGGACAAGTAAAAACTTTTTGTGGACACGTCATAACCTAGTTATGCGAAATGGACCTACGAGCCGGGCGAGCGGATAAGATGACTGAATGCGGGAAGTTTATGCTTGTTTTGATACTTGGCGGCTGATCGGGCTGAACCACGTGAGATTTTTTTTTCCCCCAAATGAAATGTCTGTTATGAAATACTCCTGTCTTAGGCAGGTGGTAACTCTCAGAATTATTAAGTTTATTCTAGAAACCCTTGATTAAAGTAGAAAACTCTCGAGTATTTCGTCAGACCGTATTGCATGCGTGTATCTATCTAGTTAGGATGTACTGCTCAGGTTTTCCTCGTGTAAACACACGATTCATCCACATGATTTTACTTAACGTCATCTGCAAAAAGTGATTTCCCAAGCCTTGTCAGCCTCAAGTAGCGGACTGAACTTAAACGTTAAAAATTCTACTTCACATATTTGAAATAAATCGTTTCAGCCAAGTGACATTCAATATTAACTCTAATATATACCTCGAATGAGCTTGGAACAGTTTCGCCTACTCTTTTTATCCGCGGAAACGAATAAATATTTAAAGTTATGATTTTAAAATCGTCTGAGTTCTAAGAATATTAATATCTCAGCTGCACATAAAGGCTATATGGAAATTTTATAAGAAAATTTTGGAATAGTTTCCATCAGAGGTTAAGCTTGAAATGTTTGAAAGGTATTAGTCTTTTAAGGGGATTCATACACCTTAAATCCCGTAAGGTGTTCGAATAGGTCACTGTTATTGGGATAACTTATTTATTTTAAAAGCAATTACTACCAACTTTTTACAGCTGACTACATAATATAGCTGCTTTCTGAAATAGTAATAAGAAAGTTTGTGTTGCCACAAATATTTTTATAATTTAATCCGCTTTGTGACAACATTTTTCGTCATGTTTCCAACTTGCGCGCACAGTTTAAAACATTCTGTTTCATAATTTAATTCCATGTTTACTATATAGCTTTTATAACATGTGGAAACTACTGTGAACCTAAAATTCTAAAAATTTTATGTTAAATTTCTATTTTATTTTGAGTTGAGTTTATAAAATGTATTTTATTAACAAAATTTGTAATGTTTTCGTCCATAAAATTTTTCAGTATTAAAATATTCATCAGATTGTTGGTTCAGTTAGAAAATAGTGCCCATATAAAGAATTCCATCCAATTTCAAGTATGTACCATTAGCTATTTTTAAAATATCATGCGCGCAAGGTGGAAACATGGCGAAATATTTTGTCACAAAGAGGATTAAATTACAAAAATATTTGTGGCAACACAAACTTTCTGGTTACTAGTTTTCAAAGCAGCTATATTATGTAGTCAGCTGTAAAAAGTTGGAAGTAATTGCTTTTAAAATAAATAAAATATCCCAATTTTTGCAACAGTCACATATTCGAAGATCATGAAAGGTTTAAGGTGTATGAGTCCCCTTAATCTAGCTTTACAGGTCAGTAAGTCGTAACTTCCTATAAGTCTTTATCACAACCGATAACACTCCTCACGAACATTTTTCCATCGGCATGAGTTTGACACCATCTGTCACCGGTTATGGTTAGTTTTGTAACTTTCCCGCCTCTTTAACATGCGGCTGCACCCTTGGCCTTCGAGCCGACTCTTCGCGCTTTCATAAAACTAGCATGTTCTGAAATACCCGTTTGGGATTGGTCTGGAGTTTCTTTTCCTTGTGGCAGATTTTTTCTTCTTCCTCTTCTTTTTCGTCTCTCAACCTCATCCTTCACGCTCTCATAAATTTCGTCGCTCGGCCGTTGCGAAGAATTAAGTAAAAGGGGTTTCCTGGAATCACTTTTTTGTCGTAGGATAATTATAAAAAGAGTGACAGCATTTTCTGTAGTCTCTGCCAAACATTTTGATGGATGTAGCTTTATTTTTTGGAGGATCTTTGAAGTCTGAGTTGAAAAGTGATTACCGTGACTATCCGTTTTTTAAGTTTGTATAATACTGTATCAATACAAATGAAATACAGAAATGTTGTTGATTGATCGACGTAAAACGATGTTGTTGATCGGCGTAAAACAGCCGTTTCGGTTACACCCCATTAAGCGAAATTTTAAGCAAAAATATACTTAACCGTGATACAGGATGTTAAACCGTGATACAGGATGTTCTATAAAAATCAGATTGACTCTGCTTAGCGCTATTCTGCTTCTGAATGGGTAAAATGTATCCAAGAACTTTTCTTTCGAGAAAACATGTATGAAAAGTTATAACATTGCATCGATGCAAAGAAAAATACACTTTATTTAAAATGTTATCAACATCGTAACTGATCAAAATGAAACAAGTTGTTATTTAACGATAATGATGTATTTTCAAAAGTGTTAATATTGGGTACGATACTCGCACTTTACAGTGGGTGCATTAATTGCTTGGAAATTGTAGGTGCTCATTTGGCAAAAAGTCATCCGGAAGATGCCATGTTGAAATGAATTTAGTACATGAATTATTGAAATAACCAACATTAATACTTTCGCAAGCATTAATATCGGTAAATTAATAATTGGGTTTACTTTAATTAGTTTTGGTGTTCATAATGTTTTCTTTTCTTGTATCAGATCAGGACTTTTTTCATATATCAACTTTTATCTCATATATTTCTGTAAAACTGTGGATCTAAAGGATTCTCTTTTAGTGCATTTTTCTCCAATTGCAACGAAGTTATAATTCTTTTCAGGATGTACGTGGTATTTACAGGAGACTCTGCGTATATTTGCTTTTGTATGCCCAATAATAAAAACAATACTTTGCCATTTATATAAATAAAAAAAAAAAAGTTTATTACGAGATTACAATTACAAGGGCAGCCTTGTTCTGTCGAGTACATTTCCTGGTTGATTTTAGATGTTCAGCGATAGGAAGAAAGGAAGAGCGAACTCCTATTGATTCTTTCGGAAGTTGGAAGTGGCTTTTTATGGCTTTGGTGTTACTGATATTCCTGGCATCAGCATTATACACGCCATGATAAAGTGGAATGATTACTTTGGCGCGTAGATAGGTCATCCCATTAAAAAAAAAGTTTCTTTTTCTTGGTCCTTTTTTTTTAAGCACAGTTTCATTTGAGCTTGTACTGTAGCGAGTTTCCTAATTTCTCAAAGAAAACCGACTACCATTTTCGTATCGACATGATACGCAAACTATATTAGTCAGTAGTTAAGCGTTATCATCATAGATAAAGGGTACGATTATATAATAACTAAATAAAATTCGTTTGTGACGTTAAAAATCGATGTTACGCAATGCGATGATACAATCGATTAGACCAGTTCTTTTATGCATGTAAAAAATGGCCAGACAAGCTGTATAGGAAATTCTCTTTTGATTGCTGCTTGAATTAGACGTTTAATGATTCGATTCAAGATCATCTGGCTAAGGATTTTTTTTTTCCCCCCTTCTGGCGAACTAGTTCGCGAAGATCTGAAATGATATTAACTGTGAAAGAAAGGAGTTTGGGGTTGAGGGGGGGAGAAGAAAATCATGTGCTCTCGATAGAGAGATTTCTGCATGCACGTGCTTGTCGCAACGCAGGATATTTTGTTTAAGAGCTCATTTTTAAAATCGTACGAAAAATATGTAATGGGGAACATTTCCGTTTTATTAACGTTACTAGATTTCACTAGCTCAGATGTATGTAAGATTCGGCTTTGCATTATAGTTTGCTGACATTTAAACTGTTACGCCAGCGAGACATTTGAGACAACTTCGCGTTATATAAATTGTCTGTGTAGTTAAAAAATGTATAGTCTTTGACTACTAAATTTAATTTTTAATTTGAATTGGACTATTACTACAAGTTATCTCGCCACAAGTGGTTAAGCTGACTTTGTCAAGCACGAGACATGCATTTTTTTATGTTCAAGGTTTTGATGTAATAAAAAGTTTATTTTGTAGCTTTCTCAATTTTTTGTCATCTTCAGACGAGCGATAATTCTTTACAAGTCGTTAGGAATTCATACACCAGTTTATGCCACCAAAGAACATCAAATTCTGCACCTGAATACCTTTTTCTAATTGGGTGACACAAAGGTTTCATGCTTACACTGCGCTTTGAAAAGAGGCGAAGCAAATTCTGAAAATTTAGAATAGGTGAGATTAGCAACAATCGTTACACATCATAATGTTACCTAAGGTTTTTCAAGCGAGAGGGTGTGTCAACCGACATCAACGTAACTCATACAGCCAAAGCTCATGGCAGTTTTCCACAATATTTACAGTGAATATTTCATAAGTGTAGAATATAAATATGATAAGCAAAACGTGGAAGCAAATCATAAACCTTATGTTTGGAATCGTCTATTTACGAATATTTCAGGAAGACATGAGGACCCATCAGCGGCCGAGCTACAATGTCGGTTTTCCCCTTGTGTAACGTGTATATGAGTCAGTTTCCCATAGAAAATTCTCCACGAAGCATCCTACCTCTTAGGCAGATAGCTCTCGAATGCTTTGCCATAGTGAAATGAACGAAATCAAACTAATCATAAAGACATGTTCAAAGAACGTTTTGAGAGGAAATCTTAAATTTTTTATTTAAAATTGATTAAAAAATATATTGAATTTGCGATAAATTCGTAAGATTTGATTGTGTATATGTAATTAATTATATGAATGCATGTCAGAATGGTTATACGTTTTCAAAATTAATTGCAGTCATTCTACATATTTTGCAGTTGATAATTTTAAGATTTATTATTTATATGTCAAGTGTAATCATAGGAACGTATTATGGATTAATAAACTTACTGGTAACCATTGTGATATCAAATGTTATATTTTAGACTATTATAATTTTAAGAAATAGCATCCTTTAATAATTCATGAATAAGTCATGTTATTCTTCTCAAGCACGGCTGGAGATAACATTTTATAATTAAAGCCCTGGGAAGGCCAGCATTTGAGAACCTTATGTTGAGGAATATTGGTAATTTGTTCCGGGATTGGTGTCTGAACGGGCTAGCTGTATGGAAATTTAGTCTTTTTTCTGATGTATAACGTAAATACAGGCCATTTTCTCTTAGAACGCACGATGGAACACTTTCTATAAAGAGCCAATTTACCTTTAAGTTATTCCATTGTGGCATTTCCCTTGCTTGTAATTCTAATTTTTTTTTCTTCTTTCCCTTTTCTTTCTTTCTTTTTTAAAGTAAGGTGATTTATCTCGCTTACTATCTCATGATTAACTTTTATGGATCGCCTAATTTTACATGAAAATAGTCTTAAAAAGTGTTAACTTTTAGTATCAAGAAATTTAACATACAAGGGAAATATGCCCTCGCAGATAAGTTAGAATTGGTAGCTAGTCTCTGTAGTAAGATGTAAAGAGCAAGAAATTTACCGGCCATGATGTATAAGATGAATTTTGTACTATTCTGTATGCAACTTGGCTAGGGTTTCAACGTCAGAAGATTACGAGCGCGAGTAGCAAGAGGCTTTATATACAGCAAACACCCGAAGAGCTCTGCACCTCCCTCATGCAAGACTGTCTTTTGAGAATTAGAAAGATTAAGAATTTAAGCATTTTAAGTAACTGTCTAGCAGTAGAGTTGTGCGAGAAAACATCGTAAGATAAACTCATTTTGTCCGTAACGAAATCCTTGGTTAGTTTGGTTTGGTTTATTAGATTACGGCAAAGCAGTCGAGGGCTATTTGCCTTAAGGAAGGGATGCCTTCGTGGAGGACTTTTTAAGGGAAACTGGTTCGTATACACGTTACACATGGGGAAAACCACGATAACACCCATGCAGCCAGGCCCGTTCGCGGGATTCTAACCTCGGACCGAACTACCAGTGTTCAATGACGTTACCGCTCGGCCGCTGGTGGGCCACGAAATCCTTGGTGCAGCTACCGAAGAAGTTCAGTATCGTTGTGTGTGTCGCTATTGGACGGTTCAATTTCCCCCCTTACAAAAAATAGTCAGTAGTAGTATGCTTTTGCCTTGCTTTCCTTTCAGAAGTATTTCATAAGTTACTAAAAGTTGAACAACTAATAATTTTATGAATGGGTAACAACGAATAGTTTAAAAAGAGAAAAATAACTGTGAAAGTATTACAGTTATCGTTAAATTTAATACTTTTTAATGAGCTTGAAAATAAAATTAAAACCTAGAATACGATGAACCGAAAAGTAGCCAACTTTTTATGTATGTGGAAAGTAAAATGCATGCCTCAAAATCCTGTGAAAAGAAAGAATAGTACTCGGAAAGGGCGTGAACGTTGACCGTTTAAATTGTGCGTTAATGGCATAGTTTTTCTTATTAACTTTCATAAGTAGTTTACTGAAATGTTTCCTTAGCCAGTAGTGTTGTGGACAGAAATATTCATCGCGTAAAGAAATGTTCTAGCGTTATATGACTCTTAAATGTATTATCAGATAAAACAGCAGAAATTCTCTTCCCCCCGTTTTCTTTTAAATTATGATGAATATATTTTTGCGTTAATGATGTAAATTGAATTGCAGAGTGTTGATGAAGGAAGTTATTTATGTTTGTACTATTAATTTTAGGCTTGAAAATATGAACACTTAAATACACAACACATTAAAATAGCATGACATTTATTCGTTCATTTCTATTGTTTTGCTAATCCTCTTTAATTCGGAAGATTAGTTCTGGGGGAGGATTATGAAATGAAGGTGAACGACATTTTAATGAACAGCGATTAATAAGTGAAAAACTGAAGAGAATATTTTGTTTAACTGTTCTGTTAATATATGTATTCTGAATTTCGCAGCATGTTTTACTAGAGATTTTAAAAAAACGAGGAGAAAATGTCATTTTCGCCTGATTTCTGATAATTAGTTAGCAGCAGTTATTAACTAACTAGTGCTGTTATTTATATTTTGCAAATCGAAGTAGCGGCTGCTGCGCACTGGTTTATGAAAATGCTAATTATATATCACGAGTATTTTGGACTATTGTCTTTATATATATAAATTGAAAAGAATAGGGTCATTTTGAGATTTTAAGTTATAAACTGCAGTTTCAGTGCTAAGCTACATTACTAAACAGCGTTGAATATATGAATTTTAATTAATAGCGTTTTCTCAGTTGTAGGGTCCTGATATCCATCTTATCACTCTCTAACACACACATATATAGATATATTAAATTAGTTACACTCTGATAATATACATTAATTGGTACCTGGTAATTGAGAAGTCACTTATTTATAAGACCTCATTTGTTAAGAAGAAATGCGATATTTTAGGGAGCAACAAAATCCTTTAGTTCAATGAATTTCTGGCATGAATTAATTGCGTAAGAAGTATAATTTTGGGGGGGGGTAATTTGTCGCGCTCTGTAGTTGGTTGGTACTCGGTACTCGTGATCACGGTACTCGTGATCTTTTAATGTAATTTTGGATCTGAATTAACCTACGAAACACAGTCAAGATAATCGCTGTTAATGAAGTATTACTCGTACAATTGAAGAATACTTTGAAGTATCCTTCGATAATTGATGTTCGAGTATTACGTGCATTCTAAAATTCTTAACTAAGCAGGTCTCAAAAGGCAGAAAGATTCTTAAATTCATAATTCATCCACATAATTCTCTTGCAACATTGTGTAATTAGACGGCGTTGCCGTTTTAGAGTTAACAATGAGTGGCTTTTATCTCTTTCCCATGAACTTGTTTACAATGTATTCCCCTCCCCCTCCTGTCAGTATTTTCTACCTCTGACACTCTCCTTTTTCAGATTCTCACTTGTGGGAGAAGGTGGGTGTTCTTTCTGGTTTCTTAGTAAAAAAAGTGTAAATATCCGTCTCTGAACTCTATAATTCTTCTCATCTTTTTTCTGAATTTTTTGTTTTGTTTTTCTTTTTGTAATCTCTCCGTTGGTTCTGGTGTGGCTATTTTGAGCACGCTGTAGTGTAGTGCTTAATCACTTTTATTTTTTTCCTATGCCGAGTTTCTGGAAATCGTGAATTTTTTTAAAATTAAGAGGTGACTTTTTGGCTGCTTCTTTAGCAATTAGCTGGTTAAGTGAGTAAATTCAAGGAGAATTTTGTCCTTAGGGTCAAAATGCGAGTTACGAAACTTATTATTGCGTATTTTTAGTTCTTAAGAATATGCAGTTTATACTCTTCACACTGCGCAGACTACTAAATCCTGATGCATATAATATGAAACGGAATCGCATATAATACATATGCGCACACTTACAGGCATACACAGCATAGCATAACAAACGTATCCTGAGTTTGAAAACAATTTTGCATTACATTTTAATTTTCCCTGTATATTAGAACATCAATTATCTATGACTCATGCATTTTGCATTCAAATTAGTATCTTATTAAGTACTATAAGTTGTTTAAGTTATCTGAATTTAAAGTAAATCTTACGAGTGTTTGGAAAGCTAGTTTTGTTTTCTGCAAGACGTTTCTCACCAGTGGCGGAATGGATAAAATTATTGAATATTGTTAGATTCGATTCTATACGGTATGGGCTATAGCAGCACTTACGTTTCGGTGGGTTTTTTTTTTTCCCTCCTGTGTTTTCTGTAAGATAAATAAATGCGAGCCGGTCCCCCCCCCCGCCTTGAAGACCCTCCACAAAGGCTTTCCCATTTAAGCAGGATAACTCTTTCTGCGCATCGTCGTAATGATTTATTTAACTAGAAAGAAGGCAGTCTAAATTGATGCGGCGGAAAATAATTGAAACAAACAATGATCTTTGCTTACTTGTTAGGTAAGGCTACGTAATGTGCCCAAGACCAAGCAATATGAGCAAATAACAAATTCGACACTTCCTTTGAAAATGGGAGCTTTTTATAGTTTTTCGAAAACGAATTAAGCCGCAGTTGGAGGACAAGTAAAAAATTCAATACGTCCTCTAAAATTGGGAGCCTTTTATAGTTTTTCGGAAACAAAAAATAAACTAACACCGTCTGATGTATTATGTCGCAGTTGGAAACTTTACTATAAAGCCGGTGGTGATTGTATAGGGGGAAAGTTCAGTGATTTTATGTACTCGAGCGGACTGGAAACTTTCCTGCATATAATGTGCGCAGTTTTGTACATATTATATAAAAAAACTTAACCTTTAATTGACATACATATCAGTAGTAATCTGCATTTTCAAAAATTTATTTTTCATTCTGTATGATGTTGCAATTCCTAAAAAATATTATGAATACTTTTAAATGAGATAGGGGCATATTTAATCGAAAGTGAGATGAAATAACCAATTTCATGATTTAAAATTAATAAATTAATTAGTTTAAGCGAGTTGAATTTTTTGTTTTTCTTTATTACTCCTTAAGTTACTTTATTACTCCTTTATTCAACTCCTTAAGTTGAAATGATTTCATCGTTATTGTTAATATGCATCTTATGGGTATTTGCAAGAAAACCATCCGTGAGTTTTTAAGTTTAGTTTTTGAAAAGAGTTAAAGTAAAAAAACTGAAAGGAACAAAATCCAGTGCTAATTTTGAATTAACCATATCTAGAAATGTGTTACAGTTAATATTAATTATTATTATTACTTTTTTTTACATTACACAGAAAGTTTTTGCTTAAGCTTTGGATAAGTATGTTGAAATCAGATTTTTAATAACTGCAAAGCCCGCAGGTGTGATGCACCAGAAGTGAGTCTTCATAAACAAGTCATGAAAGTAAACTGGTTCATATATGCATTACCCATAAATGCTTAGTCAGCCAGGGGCTCACTAGCGACTGAGCATTGGAGTTGATGAACACTAGTAATTTGACGCGGGTTCAAATCCCGGCAAGCGGGCTGGCTGCATGTGTATATTATTCATGGTTTTCCGCATGTTTAGCGTTGATACAAGCCAGTTATCCTTAGAAAACTCTGCATGAAGATAGCCCACCCTTTTGGTAACTCGCCTTCGCATACTTTGGCATGGGCGTTTACGTGGTTTTTCCCATGTGTAACGTGTATACGAGGCAGTTTCCCTTAGAAAGTCCTCTACAAAGGCATCCCTTCCTTTAGGCAGATAGCCCTCGTGTGCTTTGCCATAGTTAATTAATCCAATCCAATCCAATCGCATACTTTGTCATAATCAAACCAAACTAACTTAGCCAACCTGCCGAGAATCGATTCGAACCACCGAGGAATGACCGGTGTTTAAATGACTGCAAGTATTTGGTCAGTTGCGGATGGCTGTTTGTTGGAGAATTGAACATATTCTTCCAATATGCCTGAAAATTCTTTTAACCCTTTGACGCGCGCTATATTATTGTAAAATTTTTTTAAACTAAAAACACTAGAAATCGAATATGAAACTTACTGAGTTAGTAGGAAAAAACAACTTACTTTTTTTCGTACGCATTTCCAATGAATGACGAAATTTAGGAATAAAAAAACTGCATTTAAAAATTGCATCAAATATAAATTTTTTACTTTATTTTACAAAGTATATCATCAGAAAAAAATTATAATTTATGTAATTTTTCTGAAGCAGTGAAAACATAAGAACGTACATAATAAGGAAATTGGGATAAATAGATAAAAAAAAACTCAATAGAATATTAAAAAGCTCAGTAATTTTTTTTTTAATGTCAAAGAACTAAGTTATTTTTTATGGAACTGATTTTTTATGGAATAAGCATGTTTTATCTTTTTGGTACATGCATATAAGCCAACACTGCACGTTTCGCACATGTAATCTTGTTCTATGAGGTTTCTCTCTTGTGCTATAAAATCTACACCGCCGGGATTTGCATTTTACTGGCATATGTCCTGCGTTCTTTAGTCGTTTTTAATCTGGCAGGAGGGAAGGGGGTAAAGGAGTATTTCCTTCTCCTTCACTTTCACCCTCAGAGACCACTGATTCTTCAAGTAACGCTAATGCATCAGCTATTTCTAACCCTTTGCGAGGCATTTTGAATCTCAACGGTAGAAAATAAAATATTGGCAAAATATTTTAAATTTAATTAAATTTTTGCGCGATTTCTATTTTTAATTATTCAAAAATATATTTGCAATTTTTTGGAACCACACAAAATAATTTAGAAAATCACAGTACTAGCATAGAGAGCAAACATGTTGAAAGCAGAGAATAATGTCTGGAACGAAAAATATTTTATGGGGGCAGGTGCATATATTGTTTGGTAATACAATAACTCTGTGATTTCAAAACCCCTTATCTATATCCGGGTGAAAATAAACACTTCTATTTCAAAGCAGCAAACATTACTATAGCAAACATTACTATAAAGAGCAGTGGTTTCAGGGCGCATCCTGTCCTCCGGACACACTCATGCATTTGCTATACCTGCAATGTACTTTTTAATTCATGACAGCCGGTATACAGCTTGCTATCTGCAAGCTACACACGGCAATAGTGGGAAAAGGAAAGGCGCGACCACCGAGCCTCTAGGGGAATGTGAACATTGTAATGCAATGCTCTAGTGGGGCTGTGGTCGCGCCCTGAAACCACAAAAGAAATACTATAAATATACACAGGTTGTTTATATATGCAGTTTAATTATTGCTGTATTTTTATTGTTTATGATAGAAATAATGATGTGCGATAAAAAAATTTTTAAATTTTAAGTTATTAATATAAATAAAAGGAAGTTATTTTGTCTCGCTGAAAATGAATTTTAAAAGGCATCCGATTTAAAATACTAAGACCTAAAAAATGTATAGTTCTGCAGTAATTTTTCACTCAAACAGTTTGGAAACAAGAGCGGGAAAAATTTCGAAAATTGGTGGTTTCAGGGCGCGACCACCGCCCGTCAAAGGGTTAAGGAAAGTAACATTAAATGTTTGCACTATCATGTGAGTAATTTCTCACATCACCGTGGTAAATGAATACTTAATACAAAAGGATCAATATATTTTTGTTCAGTGTTAAAATTCGTGCTTATGCTTCCTTTAACTTTCAACCATGCCATACTGCGTAGTCAGGAAGTTTAGATTTACTACTTTTGATATCAGTTAGAACTGACATTATTTGCCCTTCTAAAAAGGAGAAAGTATAGTTGTGACCTTAACAGTGAGTGAGGGGCCTTGTTTCTAGGGTTGTGGGTCGATCGACATAATGCACTTGCCCAAAATCCCTCAGGGTACAGTCTACCTCGTTTAGATTGCCTCGACTAAACCCATGAGGTTTCCTAGACAGTCTTCCAAGATTAGTATGTACGCTTTGACCTCGCTGATCCTTCCGCCTTGCTTATCTCCTTATCTACAAACTTAAAAGATTTCTGAATATTTTGACTTTTAGGGAAGTTTTTCTTTACTGCGCTGTTACGTTTCTTTCATTCCTATATATTCAGAATTGTTCTTTATCGTAATCTTGCCGTTTGTGTGACGTCGTAGATGGGGTTAATCTAGTTATCATCCTTAGCTATAGCTTTATTACTGCAAAGATTAAAGTTGTAGGAACCAATTCTTGTAACCTTGACGATAGGTTACAGCATGTTACAGATTTAACCAATGCTAGTCAGCGTTAATATTTATGTTAATTTAATTTTTCATCAGTTTGTGGTACATTACTTTATCCACAGAATGTACCGTATCCACAGAATTTTATTTCCGTCATATTTAATAGGAATTTCACAAATGGGAGCTTTCTTAGCATTTAAACTCTGTTCTGTACACAATAAAAAAGACGTCCAGTTGAAAGCTATGTATTTAGAGTAATTAATAAGTAAAGATTTTTACCATATGATGAACTTAAAAGTTTCCTTTTCACAATTTTTAAATTTATAGGCATGCGGCGATTTGCTGTAAGTAAACGGTCCTATTCTAAAGTGTGTTTTTTACCTGTTAGATGATGTATTGCATGTAATTTGGCGACCACCATAATTTTTGTAATTATTTTCAGGGCATTTTATACCTTTTACAAACATCCCGATCCACTGACTATTCAAAGTCTGTTGTAACTTGATAAAAGTCTCATTCTTAAATGTTGCCACGTGAATAATTGAGCGTATCGGCTAGTAAAAGATTTCTCGTGAGGAGTTTATTAGACAACGCCCGTTGCCAGCTATAACTCGTATACTCTGCAATTGTGTTTTTGCAGAGTAGAAACAGGCTATTGAAGAGAGTCGCACTATGCCTATAATTCTTTCCGGTTGAACGATAGTACCTCTACCAGGAAGTTTCTCTACGTATTTTCACACGCGATTGTTGTGAGAATCGTTTCCCATTGGCGAGACAGATCTATTGGATTCTATCGTTTAGATGCAAAGTTTATTTTGTTTATATTTCTATTTCGTCTCTTCCCCCACATATTTATTGCTGTGTCTTCTCGAAATAACGTCTGTTTAATAGTTCCGCGGAATGCACCTTGTATTTCCCCCCTTTTTTTTAATATATATATTGTATTCATACACATTTTTAGAAGTGAGGCTAGACTTGGTTTAATCCTGAAATGTTTTGGCTGCAAAATTTTCGCTTCTCTGTGATCATGGCACAAGAAAAGATGTGTGTTTTATGTCTTTCAACGAGATTAAAAGACAGCAGATAAGATGCATTTTTATTAAAATCATAATGTCATGCTATCTTTGGAATGTAAATGGAAAAAATCTCCTATTTAAAAAGTATTTAAAGGAATTTTTAAGAATAATTTTTTAAAAAAATGTGATAAGTATAAATTATTATTTTATTACTTTGCAGTATGCCATCAGAGCAGCGGGGCGGGAGAGAGGTTCTGCGTCAGTGAGACATATATATATGTAAGATAACAATGTATGAATCAGAATTATAATATAACTATAAACATTAATTCTTCCTCTCTATTCTAAAATCGTAATAACTTATCTGCATTGCGTCATTCAAATTAATCATGCGATCTTACGTAACCGTTAATACCAGATGCCTCTTGACGACCAATCACCGAATTGTAAACCGAAACTTTTCTCTTCACGTGCTTCCATCTTTCATAACTACGCACTTCAGCTTTTGCCCTCTACTGTGCTAAGATGTAATTTCGCTGGCTTGCTTTCTATCTCAACAATATCAAAAATGTAAATCTTCTGTGGAAAGGCACGACTAGAGTGCCAAGTGATTGTGGCCACAAATATCAATTGGAAATAAAAATGGAATTAAAATCGCCTCGACTGCCAAGTTCTTTAAATACTACGCAATCAAATTCTTCTTCAGTATGGGTCTAATCACGCATCTACAGTGTTCCGTCTTTTCCTTGTGCTTTTAATATTACATATATATATATATATATATAGATAGATAGATGGAATATAATTAAATATAAACTGTTGCATAAAGAGATATCTATTATTTTTATTATGCAAATTAAATATTTTCATGCTGATTTTCATCAGAAGGGAAATACAAAGTTTCTTGTAGTTACTTTAATTCAGCGTTGGGGATTCGTAAACAGCATTTCTCTCTGCAGTTAACTATAAATTTTGTTTTACCAAATTTTTAGTACTCTTATTTTCTTATAGTACGATTTCATCTTAAATAAAAAAATACATGTAAACGTGTTACCCTAATTGTACTGCAATTCAATAATCCGATTCGATGTAAGTATACTACTGGCAAAATCCACATTATATCTAGAAGCACATGGATGAATATTTTTCTGAATTTCCAACTTTGGGAACTTTTGATAGCTTTCCTTCTTAGTTTTACTCCGTACTTTTTAGCTCCATAGTCTTTATCTGGGGAAATTACAGAGCAACAATTATATATTTCTGTACCTGGCATCAAGACTTGATTGTCAAAACAGAGTTTCAGTAAGTTTTGATTGTGTATAGAAAAAAACAGTATTTTACTGACAGTAAATTGCTTTTGTATTTTGTAAGTTGTCAGTCACAGAGGACAATTGCGATTCGCCATGGAACGGGCTATGAATTGAGTTCTTCCAAGGACACATTCTCTTCCTCAGCATGAGTTAATTTTATTGGTACCTCGTGTTGCTTCTGTAATTGCTTCCTAGCGCGTGATTTTCTAACATTTAAAATGTTTTCATTCTAATCATATCTGAAATCAGCTAGAGGCAAAGTTGAAAATATTTTACATGAAGACTTATGCCACTGTTATTCCCACCTGGTTATGTTTATTACAAATAAAAATGCTGTTTTTCTCCTTGTTAATGCAGAATATTTTAACAGCTTACTCTTAAACCCTTTATGAAGAATGGTTAATAATGGCGGCATTACTGGCATTACGGGAGTTAATTATAACCATAATACAAAGTATAAAGGTATTATAACAATTCCTAATGCAACATAATCGCGTAGTTGATCATGTACCGTTTTACTAAGATTTTAAAAATAATTTAAAGCGGTGCATGTTGCCATATTGTGTATTGTAGTAACAGTGTCACTCATGCATGTATAATGATAACAGTAGCTTTTACATTTTTTCTGAATCGTCAATCATAAATAATTTCTCAAAGAATTACGGAACCTTCACAGAAATTTGATGACATGTTTTGCTCAGATAGTCAAAGATAGGTAGCATGACATTCTATTGTTGAATTCATTAACAAATTAGGAATAACTTTTTTATGTCTTTTAGACACCGCGTTTCTAGTGATAATGTAAGACATCCAGAGAGTAGTGAGGTATATTTGTAAAAAATAAATGTTTCCCCTTGAGAAATGAATATCTAAGTATCTATATATTATGTCTTTAATGAAACACTTGAACAGAATTGTCTTTCAAAATACAAATATTTTATAGACGAGCAACTACAGTAAAAGAACTTTTCCTCGAGGAACTATAATTTTGATTTCTTGTGAATTTTTTTTAATAGCGATCTAATTTAAGAATAACCTTTGTATTTTCATTTATAGAGCTTCACTTTTTTGATTCCTTTGTGAATGTTTAGTGAAGAAACATCGAGTATATAGCTAATTTTGAAATTGAGGACAGCAGTGGTATGTTAAAAGAGGAATAAGATGAAATAATATTTAATTATATAAAGCCTAGTACGTATGTGAAGACTAAATCTGCGTTCCTTTGCGCTGTTTAGAAAACTTACTTTTGCACGACTGTATTTAAATATTCACATGCAAAAGTGGAATGCGAGACAGTCTTCAGGGAGAGAGAATGCTTTAATTGATGTAAGTAAATATCACTTAAGGCAGCTTTTCTCAAATTAATAGCAGACATTATAGTAATTTTCTCGATGGTAAAGTGAAAAACACAGTCTGCGCATGTTTAAATACACACGTAATATCCGTGTACAAATTAACGATGTTGTGCTAATAGGTCGTATTTAATTACAATTGAAGGACTTTAAAAAAAATTCTTTTTTGCTGATTAAATTTTATATGTACTGTAAAGGCCCTTATTTTCGCGGGCCGTAATTTTCCCGAAAATGAATATATCGGTGATTTCGGGAATTTTATATGAACAGAACCTACAGTTGAAAAATTTCAAAAGTACCTAAGTAAAGTTGAGAAAGTTGAAAAATTCGATTGAATTGTTCGACGTTTTTAAGGCGCACCAAGATCCTTTTTTTCTGACTGAACTAGAGAAGAGGAATATTATTCCAGTTTTTGTGCCCGCTTTCTGCACAGGAGAGCTCCAACCTTTGGACTTAACTGTAAATGGCGAGTTCAAGCGTTTGCTCAAGAATGAGTTTATTGAGTGGTATTCTAATGAGCTTCAATTTCTAGAGAAAAAAGAATCTGTGGACTTGCGAATATTACGACTAAAACCGATTCACGCTTCTTGGCTTGTGCGCGTACTTAACGATATTGAAGCCAAACATGAGATAATTTTGAATGGCTTCAAAGAAGCTGGTATAAATAGTATTCTAAGTGAATGAGCTGCCTTCTATTAATTTTATTGTTTTATATTCGAGAAATATAGTCGTATATTATTCAAAAAGTAGTTATAAGAAAGAAAGTTGTCAAGAAAAAAGCTTGTAACTGTGCAATAAGGCATTAAATTTTGGGTAAGTGAAAAATTTCTGATTTCTTTTATTATTATTTGAGGCGGGGGGGGGGGAGTATTTCGCGAGGCTTAAATTTTCGCGAATACGACGGGCTCGCGAAAATAAGGGCCTTTACAGTATATTAACTAGGCCAGTTAATTCCTGTCGACCAAATTTTAATTTCTTTCACATTTAAAATAAAAAAAAGCTGTGGTTTTTATTATTCAAGTTAAAAAAATAAAAAGGCACTAGGCTGAGCAATAATATTGCCAAAACAGAGTTGACAGATGTGTCGAACTCTTCATAATCTTCAACTCTTGTTTTATCAGTAGAAGTTGAAGATTACGCGTAGTTTTTAAAAGTAACTGAAAAATGATTTAATAGTGCGCAAACTTATTTATTCAGAGAGTCATTATAAGCGATTCGAATTGCGAAAATATTGGATTAGTTCGGAAAATTAATTTAATCCTTTGCATTCGAGAGGTGACTGGTGACCACCACTCGGTTTGACGCAATAATTGGAGCCGTAACCATGCACATTCAGGGTTGGTTTGGACAATATCACTTTACGAGTGTATTCAAAAATACATGCCACATGCGTCTAAAACAACCCCCAGATACTCTTAATTACGTTTTTTTTTTTTTTAAATTAATTTTTATAAATGCATCTTCGACGTTAGTTTGAACTCGACAGTCATTGCTATAGGAATATTAGTTTCAAACTTATGTTGCCTAGTAAGCGTGGATACGATGAAGGAATTAGTTCAAGTGAAGATGAGTTTGAATTTTCGCCTGTTGAAAAGGCCCACCAGCGGCCGAGCGGTAAAGTCGCTGAACACTGGTAGTTCGGTCCGAGGTTCTAATCCCGCGAACGGGCTGGCTGCATGGGCGTTTTCGTGGTTTTCCCCATGTGTAACGTATATACGAGTCAGTTTCCCTTAGAAAGGTCCTCCACGAAGGCATCCCTCCTCTTAGGCAGATAGCCCTCGAGGCTTTGCCATAATCACACACACGCCTGTTGAAGAACGGTGTTACGTCTATGCTTATGCTTGATGATAGAGGTGGAAGTTAGTGATGAAGACAGCGATGAAGTAAGTGCAAGAGGTGTAAGAAAGCAAAAAACCAGGGTAATAGGTACTGAATGTGAAAGCGACAGTAATTCTACAGAGACAGAAAATCCAAACTGGATAAACATGCAAAGAATATCGTTTGAACCCGGGGAAAGAGCCGCAGTGCTGCAAATATCATCAGATATAATAGAATCATTAGATTTCTCTGAAATCATTTTAAGTTAACTGTAAGAAAATCACCGAATATGCTTAATATGGTCTCGAGTTGCTGGTTTGCACGAGCGAAAAAGGCCTCGAGGGCAATGGCAAACTCAATTCAAAGCCAGCGATCTAAGCAAAGCTAGGGCCTTTTGCTATCCCGGCGCCTTAAATTTTGTTGGTTGTACCGGCTGTGGTGTGCTGGTAGTGTGCGATATTTTTTATATTTTGAATGGGTTTCCACATTTTTAATCATTGAGCAATTTTGTGCGGGGCGAATAGGTAACATTCTTGAACAGCAATTTCCGCGTACTGTATGTTAAATATACAGTAAAAAGGTTTCTTTATCGCAGATGTTTTAAAGATGACGTCTGCCTTAAATTTTTTTTTAGAAATTCTTATTTCAGTTTTGCGTAAGTGTACTGTGCCCCAAGTAAATTCTATGATTGTTAATGAGTAATGCAGCTTTAAAAATCCTTGCTTAAAAGAAAGTAATTTCAGAAATGTTTTATAATCAGAACTTGTCCGTTAATTTGCCAAATTTAAATCATGATTATGTCATGAGTATGTTTTGGGCTAGTTTATTTGTTTTCATTCATTGAAGTGGCTTTCCGTTGTTATCGAGAATAGTCTCTGTAGAAGTAGTTTACCCTTTCGTAATTTCATAAAAAAATAAGAACTGCGTAAACCCAGCGCATGAGAACTTGCACTTGTATGGATAAGATCAATCATCTTGGCCATGTAAGTGTTTATTTTTAGCGAGATTTGGCATGAAGGGTAGCGGGGTAGACTATGTAGCATAAAACAGCTGCGTTCTATGATCCCACACTCACCAGAATTTTCATATCAAATGTGCGATCTGTTACGTGTGGAGTAGTTCTTAACGATAAATTTTATGTATTTTATCCTGTTGTATCTTAGCAGTACTCTCTAAACCACATCTGGCGTTTGAATGCAGCTGTAAGGAGGGCCTTACCAACTATCGCGAGGGGAGAGGAGGAATCGCAGAAGTACTCATGTGAGTATGTTAAAAAGAAGCCAAGTTTGGCAAACCTTCGCCGATTTATTTTATTCATTTACTTTCATAAGCACCCAAATGGATAACTAAGATTATCTTTTTGTGTGTCTCATTTCGGTTTTACTGTTTGATCGCTCATTGGCGCCGCACTTCAAAATAATATTTATCCTTTTCTCGAAACCATTTTTTAAATCTAGGAATTCAGTTATGTTAGGAAAATACAGGCTATTTGTTTAATTGTGCTTGTTTGTTTTACCTAAATTTATATCCGTTTTTAAGAGAAATAATTAAATGGCTTTTTTATTTAAAAATATCAGTTAATAATATTCTTGAAAAAGAATCGTACACACATATTGTCCCGCTTTTCTTTGCGCGGAATTCATCAGGAAAAGGTTTAGCTGATAATGAGCATCAAAATGAAATTTCGATTGTCTGATACTATCTTGTGATGGACATTCCAGGAACTGAGTCTGATCCAAAAGCAGCCTAAAATTGTTTTAAATTCTTCATGGATTAGTTGATTTAACTTTGAAAGTGTAATTATTCATTTCAAGGATAACTGTAGTGATTTTGAAAATCAACAGGCTCCTCTTTGAAACTCTGATGCAATTAATGTGAGCATTTTCCTAAAAGTAATTCACAGGAATGAGGCAGTATTGAGGAGCAAATGGGCGAGAACACAGTTGTAAAATTTAATTATCTAAAATATTTTTGAAATGTACACTCAGATATACATTTGATTATAATCTCCTAGACTCATTTTGTCTTCATGCCATATTGTTTACATACAATAAATATCTTTTTTGTATTTGCTTTTCCTTCCTGGTGTTGCAATTTTAATGGCCAGCAGTGTACATTATCATCTAATTTGGTGATGTGACATTTGTGCACATCATCCATGCAGGAACATGCAGTTATATCTTAAAGATTTCTGATAACTATAATTTTCTTGCTTGCTTTCATGATTTCTCCAAAAACATTGATCAGGATTTCAAAAAAATTTCATCAACTGTATAAATCCAAAGCAAGTTTAAAATGAGCAGCTACTGTGTCTCTCACCTAGAAATTAACTTTAATTATAATAAGAAATAACATGTACATGAGCTAGTTTCCCTTAGAAAGTACTCCACAAAGGCATCCCTCCCTTTAGGCAGATAGTCCTCGTGTGCTTTGCCATAATTAAATAATCCAATCCAATCCTAATATAAAATAATAGATTTTGGACTTAAAATTAAAAAAAAAATATTAAAAAAATAATTCCATTAATTTTAGTCAGTTTAATTGTTCATCATTTTTTTTCTATTTAAAAAAATTAGTTAAATATGCTGATTTGTGTATATAATGCTACATGCAGTACATATTACAGCAGTATAAGGATAACAGAAAAGGTATTTTATTTAAAGTATTTTAATAGGAAATAAACATAGCAAATACATTATTAGGGATATCAAAATAAGTATACAAAATTTCATGCTCTTAAACCAATTATAAAGATACTGAGCTATAAGATGTGTTGCATTTTGGAGATAATTTGACATTTTAAGGTACATGACTCTTAAGTTATTTATTATTTGTTACATGTTAACATTTACATAATGTTAACATTGTTTTAAATTTTATAATTATGCTGTCCAGTAGCTTAAAATTTTGTAAAGCAAATTAATAATTCAAGTCACTTTGTCAAGTTATTGAAAGATAAATAAGAAGGTGTAGTTTTGTGCAGAACTGCCACTAAACTATGCAAACTGTTATTGCCCATCCACTGATGAATATTTCTTTTGCCCAAGTGCAACTAAACTGGTAAATTTCATTCGGTTATCATTAAAAATAATTTAGTGATTTTTCAGAAAAATCCACTTAAATTTTTTTTTTTTTTTTTTTTTACCTCTCTTTCACTGTACAGTGAGTTTCAGAAAGATTGTACCATCAAGAATTTATTGCTAGGTATCACGCAGACAGTTATTCTGTACCATGGTGTGTAAAATATGGCATGAGAAACATCTTTTATTATATGCATTAACTGAAAAATGGCACAAGTATGAGTTTTCAATATTTTCTTTTGCAGAAGTATGCAGAATCACTTCTCAAATGACTAATAATAATCACAGCCAAAACTAATAATCACATTGAAGGCTGACATTCCAGGTTCAATAAAAAAGCTGCAATCCCCATTTATATGTATGTTTATTGATTCAGCCTATAAAGCAAGGCCAAGCAGAAAATCAGCAGTCAGTTATGCTGATGCTACGTTGTGCCAATAAACCATGGAGAACCATGGAAAATGAAAATAGCATGGTTAGTTGAAATATAAAGAATTAAATGAAAAATGAGAAATTATTAAGCAACGAAATTTTAAATGAAAATTATATTGGTGTTGTTAACACTACATTCATGCCTAGATATTGAAATGTTAAGTAATTTTTCTTTTCTTTTTATCTTCTTTTAAAAATTTTATGTGATATATTTGTGTGTGTATTTTTCAAGCTTTACTCATTTTGCCTGAGTTAGGAACCGCTGTTAAATGAAACCTCGAATATGAGGTTATGACTGTATGCTTGTACTGCATATTTATACTATAAAATCGCCTGAACTGGAAATTAATTAATAGTCTGCCAAATATTTTGAAAGTGTAGACATTAATTTTGTTCTATGTAACTGGTTTAGTGTTGCGAAATATTTTTCCATATGCTAATTACTGTTAATCTGTTTAAAAGTAGGAAACTTTGATTATGAACTTAAGGTCCAATCAATTTTAAAATAGAGTTATCTACTTAAACATCAAAAACAGAGCTCAGAGGCTCATGAATGGAGAAGAGGAGGAGACTTTAGAGAACAATGGATGGCATTGCCATTGCTGATCATTTTATTTATTACTTGCATGTAATGATTGATTGCAAACTTTTTACAGCCATAATGTTACCTCGTTATATTTATATATTATTTCTTTTTATCATTATGTTATTTCCATTAAATGCTATGCCCTTTGGGGGGGGAGCTGGGCAGCTATTTAAGCAGTTTTTGTCAATCGTCTAGTAATTTTTTTTTTCTAAAGTGAGAGCTAAATTGAGACATTCAAAAGATGTTACATTTTGCTAATCAAATGGTTAATTCCCCCCCCTTTAAGTATTTAAAATACCCTTTCCCAAAATGCTACTTTGTACTAGTTACATTTGACATTAGAAAGAAAATGATGCAAGTGAGAAATATAATGTATTCTTGCATTAATTTGTTTGTGAAAGTTTAATATGTGAAACTAATGATGTTATTACAATTATTTAACTACTGTCATAAGGAATTAACTAACTTTTTTGTTATGTTTATTATCAAAAATTGTGTATACTGTGTAAATAAATAAATGCCCAAATTAAGATTAAAATTGTTATATTGAAAGCGTTAAAATATGTTAAAAAAAGCATTCAACTGTAGTACATTACACAAAATCAGTAAAGTCTGAAGAATGCACATATAAAAGGTATAACAAGAAAATTAATATTTATTAATAAAATTTTGTTGCTTGATATTTTTTCATTAAAATTTTTAATTTTTCATTTAATTCTCTGTATTTATACTGGGGTCCCCGTGGTTCATTGCCTAACTTAGCAGCCACATGACTGATTAAGTTTCTGCTTACCTTTGTTTTAGAAGTTCAGTCAATGATGTCTCTTTAAAAAGGTATAACAAGAAAATTAATATTTATTAATAAAATTTTGTTGCTTGATATTTTTTCTTTAAAATTTTTAATTTTTCATTTAATTCTCTCTATTTATACTGTGGTCCCCGTGGTTCATTGCCTTAACTTAGCAGCCGCATGACTGATTAAGTTTCTGCTTACCTTTGTTTTAGAAGTTCAGTCAATGATGTCTCTTTAAAAAGGGGACCAGCAGCTTTTTTATTTAACTCATAATACCACCCTTCAATGTGATGATTAGTTCTTGCACCATCATTTTAGAAGTGATTCTAGATATTTCTGCAAAAGAAAATAGTTAAAACTTAGAAATGAAAACATGCTTCATTTATAATATTTTTCATTTAGAATACTTGTGCATTTTGGGGAGGGGGTTAATGTAAATAATTTCATACCTAACAGTCAATTCTTAATAATACTATCTTTCTGAAATGCTGAATATATATTTATATATTATATCTTGTATATAAAATAAGAGAGTTTTCTTGCATCCACTAAATTATTTTTAATGGGAACTGAAAGAAAATCCGGAAATTAGGTGATTCCCCCCATCTGGTATGTGAGGCTGAGATTTGGAGGACAGTGGGGGGAACTGGAGAAAAGATGCTCACTCCTCTGCAGGTGATAAGGGGGGGGAGAAAATTGGATGAAAAGACATAAAAAAATCTTTTAACACGCAGTCATACTTCCGAGGGTTTGTCTTGACCGTACCTCTTATCAGTAACTGTAAGAGAAGAGAGTGTAGATTTTTTGTAGAATTAAAGGATTTATATGGCTGAAGAGGTTTTGTTTGACTGAATGTTAAGTTTCGGAATGGTTATAATAAACAATTTCTGTGAAACGCAAGCAAACATAAACTCTCAAAAATCTCTAAAAATTCAGAATTGTTCATTAATGAAGAGTACTTGTTTGATGCATAGGTGTGTTATCGTCTTTGTCTGTCTAGTTCTATTTTCTATTCATGTTTTAGCGTTACATGTACTGTTATGCAGAGAAATGAAGCTTCTTTCATAAGCATTGACATTCGAAATCCTATTTTTATACGGTATTGGTCTACGTCAACATTTCCAACAACTGTCATGATATTGTTGGAACGATTGCTTTAACAAACTGAAAAAGTTTTTTTAAATTAATTTTATTATTATTTAATTTTATTGATTCTGGGAGGGGTAAAGCTGTTGGCCTTCTATTGTGGAGAAGATACTTTTTGAATCGTATTTGTCAAAAATCTGAGTCACGCCGATCACGGGCAATTAGTTGGAAAACTGATGTCAAAATTACTGTCTTCTTGAAACACCGCCGCTACCACAATTGCTAAAACCGTAATAGCCTTTTAACTGGAACCGTTGAAATGGTACTTATACCACAGCAAACGATTCGCTTTCTTAATAACATATTTCTTAACTGCATTTCCTTCCATCGATCTGAAGGTGGATAACTGTGCATTTAATTTCTCTCCTGCACGCTATTTTTTCATTAAGTAACCAGATGCCGAGGGAGGACGAGCTTATTTTATATTTATATAAATGAAACTATGTTTATACTGCAAAATTTCAGGTGGAAGCGCTTTGCTTTATGCGGGAGTAGAGAGGAGGTTGTAGCAGAGGCTTTTTTCTGGAAATATTATGTGCTGTCAGAAGATTTTAATGAGTATATAATGTTGGTTGTACTGCCTTTTGACTTGTTTCTTGTTTCCATGGTAACGCGGAGACTGCGGCACAATGGAAACAATGACCAAGTGATCCTCTCCCCCACTTTCCTGTATGTGTTTCACATTCAATTTCGAGCTGTATGGCTTCGGTAATTAATGTGGAAGTCATACATCAGAAAATCCACTTCGTCATAACCACTCACGCACTGTGGCCATGCTGTTGTACCATGGGTTCTGCTTTAACTCTGCTATCTTCCCCTCCCCTCTTGCTGTAGCGATATTTCTAAATTAATGTCTTTCCCATGTAGGTATTAAGGTTATAATCTTTTCATTGTTGACACAATTTTATTTTCGAAGATTCACCACTGAGTTCTGTCGGGAATTTTGTCTACTAAATGGCAGAAGGCCTCAGTATGCTTATATTATTAAGGTTTTGCTATTAACTATATTGAATGAAATGAATTGCTCTATTTTTATTATATTCAAAGTCTTGTGCCTTATTTTCAGATATAATGTACGTCTTACCCAGTTAATGTTTATTAATAGATATCATAGTATGTGGAGGTTGTTTTAGTATTGGGTCAGTCCGTAAATAATGCTAATGTTTTTTCAATTGCACTAAAAGTCATAGGGGAACAAGATAACTACCAATCTTGTTCTTATTCTTACTGCAAATTTTTGAGGATTGCAGTTTTTTCCCCGAAAGCTAAGTTGAAGTGACAAAGGAGTATATTCGGTATATTTTGCTTTTATAAGTTCGGCGAAATAATTGTTAATAGGAATATTTATGCAGTATATGGGGATCGGACAATAAGCGTAGCCAGTGTCAATGGTGTATCCAGAAATTCTGAGCCGAAAACTACAGACTAGAACAGAGATTCTCAACCGGGGGTATGCAAGAGAAAAATAGGTGGTACGCTAAGAAGGAAAGTATTTTTAACTATTAAATTCAAAAATTTAAAACCATAATATCCTGATTGAGTTTTTTCTCTAACACTGGTAAATCTGTGCGATCCGAGCTTTGTTCAAGAGTGGTGGTGGTAGTATTACTTTGTAGTGGTGATACTAAAGATTTTCAATTTTTGTTTAGATGGTACGCCTTGGTCAAAAGGTTGAGAACCGCTGGTCAAGAAGATGAGCCTCCTTTTTGGAAGATCTTTAGAGCTCGACGAGGACGTCCTGTAAATCGTAGGGGAACAAAATCCCGTGGTAAATATTAAAAACTAACAGAGGGTGAAGGGGGCATATTTTAGATTAAAAAAATGCGTTGTATATCGTAATTTGGAGAAATAAAAGACGTATAAAAAGTCGCATTATTTACGGTATGATCCAGTATTTGCTCCCATTATCTATGGCAGGTTTCTTAAACGTTTTGGTGTGGGGACCTCATAATATTTACGAAAATTTTGTGGGACCCCCAAAAGCATTGCGCACATTTGACGAGCGTGAAACTCACTTTCTTCACTTGTACTGTAATATACTATTGCAGTTTTAGGTCATTAAATTTAACTTTTCTATTATAAAAAAATGCGTCGAAACGTTTTTGTTTTTTCTGTGTTTGTTTTGTTGTTTTGTATTATCTTTATCTATCTTCAGATACATTGTATAAAAATATTTGGTAATTGTAAAATTATTATAATAAGTTAAAGAAAAATGGCGACCCCCTACTGCAGGTCCCGCGACCCACAGTTTGAGAAACACTGGTCTATGGAATACAGTGTTGTAATGGTTGTTTAATTATATTGCCTAAAATTTAGTATATTACTTATACGAATTTTTGTTCGACGCTGGAAAAACATTTCCTAAATTAAAGTTCTTTTACTTCATTGAAAATTCGTAACGATGTATCCATCATATTTATATTTTTAGTTAATTTTGTGAAAAAACGAACGCAAGACCTAGCTTTGAGAGTCATGCGTTTCGTGGAGGATCCGTTACATAAGAAAGTAATTAAGAAAAGCTCAGTACGACTGGTCCGTTCCCGAATCAGCTTTGAACGAAATTACTGCCTTTGCGAGATTTCTGTACTTTTGACATAAATGTAAAATATGAGCCATATGCCGGCTTATATTGGAGTTTAATTAAAAACTTGTGAAAATTAAATTCTGTAGTCCAAACATCTCGAAAAGTATAGGTGCACTTGAAAATTCTCGAAATAGTTGTAATAAGTTTGCAATGTATCAACTTGTTTTAAGAAATTAATGAAAAAAGATAGGTATGTAATATTGGAATTTTCAGTTGTTATTAAAGGGACTACTTAAAATAAAATTGTTTTCAAATTGTTTAGTTTTAAAAATTAAATTTTTAAATTTAGTTCGACTATCGGCCATTATTGGCCATATATGTCACACTTATTTTATGGATGCTTTAAGTGTTGAATTTCATAGCAGACTTTAATACTGATGGATAGAATAAGGTTTTACAGACATTTTGTGAAGAAAAATACTCGTTGATAGAAATAGTTAGAAAACTAAAAAGCCTAAATTTCTTTGCTTTTTAAATGAATGCGGAAAAAGCACACGAGGACGATCTATGTAAGATGGGACGTGTCTATATAAGCTTCAGTGGAAAGAGAAAACTGGCTCATATTCACGTCCCACATCTTTAAGAAGGTATAGGCAGTTCTGTTTTTTCAATATTAATATAATGCTGATGTTACTGTGCAAACCTGTAAAATCGGTTTCAGTGTGACTATAATGAAAAGATAGTTATTTTCTGAGGCTAGTGAAGCAGTCTTAGAGCTGAAAATGCCTCAGGTATTCCTGATTTATAAGTGATTTAATTTAATTAGTCCCCTTCTAGGCGAAATGAAAAATATTATAAATGAAGCATGTTTTCTCGTGTCTAAGTTTTAACTATTTTCTTTTGCAGAAATATCTAGAATCACTTCTAAAATGATGGTGTTGTAGTTCTAGTCTGTAGTTAATTTTTAAAACTAAACAATTTGAAAACAATTTTATTTTAAGTAGTCCCTTTAATAACAACTGAAAATTCCAATATTACATACCTATCTTTTTTCATTAATTTATTAAAACAAGTTGATACATTGCAAACTTATTACAACTATTTCGAGAATTTTCCTTCGTAGAAGACCTTCCAATGGCTAGGCTTAGGTATTTATATGTTGAAAAACATATAAATACCCAGGGGATATCTGCTTGAGTGGGAAAGATGCCTTTGAGGAAAACTGGTTCGTATTCACATTGTGCGAAAAATCTCAAAAACCAACCATGCAGCTTTGCTCGTTCGCCTAGGCTCGAACCCGGGTCGAACACCCAGTATTTAGCAGCTTGAACAACTCAGCTACTGGTGGAGCTTCAAAGGAAAAGTGACTCGTATTCATTTATACGTAAAGAAAACCCCGTGTAATCAGCCTTTTCGCCAGAAAACGAACCCGAGATGAACTACCCGCGTTCGTGCAGCCTTATTCATTCAGCCAATGGAAGCGTCGCAATTAAAATTTGACCAATCAGCACCATCCAATGAGTTTTAGCAAATACGCTTTATTCGCAGCTTTAAATGTAAAGGTTAACAGAATTCCACGTTCTTGGCATCATTGGATGATGGAATTAAAAGGCATGGAAATGACGCTTGATTGGAGAGGAGAAAAGCATTTCCTTGTTCCATTTTATATGATTTATCATCCCTTGGCTTTAAAAGTCGTGCGAAATCATTTTCACTCAAATAATCTGTGTTTAAAACATTAATTATTCTTTTCACAAATTAATTTATTTTCATCTTGCTTTGAATTTGAAATAGGGCCCTAATTCACTCTAACTTAGTATATTATTCAAAATTGGTGTGCAGATTTTTATAAACGCGTAAATAAATAGTAAGTTTAGTCAAAGAATAAAATAATTTACGATTCAAACCCAAAATTAGGTAAGCGATAGGAAAGTCGTGTACGCAGGGTTTGGTTTATTGAGATTATGGCAAAGCACGCAAAGGCCATCAGCATAAGGGAAGACATGCCTTCGTGGAGGACTTCGAAGGGAAACTGGCTCGTGTACACATTGCACATGGGGAAAATCACGAAAACGGCCGTGCAGTCAGCCCGTTCGCGGGATTCGAAGCTCCAGTGGCACTTCAATGTAATTGAATTTAGTAAATTGCTAAAGTGCCCTCCATCTATACTCCATCCATTCGCGAACGTATTTTTTTTAAAATTTTATTTATTATGCACTTGCTCCTTTTTCTCTATTGCGGTGACCATCGATGAAATTTGGCATTCAGAGCTTCTGGGCTAGTTGGTGGTGTCCGATAAATAAGCAAACGTTGGATAATGTTATCATAAAATTTTAAGATTATCAGAAAAGGCGGTAGGTGGCTTCGCCTCTAGGTTTTTCTGTCATTACGTAAATAGGTTTTTGGTAATAAATTTTTTATAGGGTCATCTAAAAATTAATTTATCAGACACCGATAACAGCCCGTATGGTCTATTTGCTAAATCTCCTGCAACTTTACCCCATAGCGGACTATGGCATAATTCAAGAAGTGCGACATTGTATCGTAGGGCAAGCATTGTTTCCCCTAACATTTAGTAGCTGCTTTAATTCAGTTAAATTGAATTTTATACGTATAAATAATGTAATATTTTTCACGAGAGAGAGTTGTACGCTGTTTTCATTTCGTCATCTTTTTTTGCAAAATAAAATTAATTAAAATCGCAGATTAATGGTTTTTAGGGTGGAATTTTTTTAATACGTTCTTCAAAGTCCGTATAAATTAATTTAGGAGTTTGTGTTGTTTCCTTTTTTCTATATTTCAAGTTGAAGTCCATGCGGGGGGGGGATGTAAAGAAATGCATTTATCAAAATGATTTTTTTTTTCTCTCCTTTGCTAATGCAACAATGTTTGTAGACCAAACATTTCAAAGGAGGGCCAAAAGACGAAAAATTTTATAAAAATGCCCGAAATCTTTCTTTTTTGTAGTCGTATTATTTTCATTACATGTGAAACACTTTTGTCGAAATAAAAAAAGACACAAAATGTGGTAATTTTAACGTTTAAACAAACAGTCGATAGGGGGGATATTCATCGGAATTTAAAATAACAGCGTTCTTAAAAATTTTTTTTTGGCGCCCCTACTTCATTTTCCTTATTTTAGAGAAGGAATCGGAGAGAGGAAATACAGAATTTGGGCGGTGTTTCATGAAAACGCCCAATTATGCCCTCGCATATGGTTTTCACTTCAGGAAACAAGTTGCAGTGCCTTCATTAAGCTTTTATTTATTTTATCAGACCCGTTTTATACATCGGTAATTACCATATCTACATTTTTTTTTTCAAGTATATATATCTTCACGTTGTTAATCTTACATTGGAACAAATACGACATGTTTAAAATCTTATTGTTATTCCCATGCTGGAATAAATGAGACGTATTTCATTATTTTAAGAATGACGTATTTATTAAGCAATCTAAATGCAAAGATCCGTGCAGTAGTACTGTATCTTTCATTTTCATATCTCTTAATGAATGGCATATGTTTTATTCTTATATGTATGTAATAGGTATTAGATTTTTCTATTATTTTTTTAGTGATTTTCAGCCTTTTATGTTCAACGTTTCACGGAACAACGCGCAAAAATTGTCAGCACATTCAAGTGTTTTAGGAGCCGACGGTATTTTAAAGAAATGAATGCTGAAAATAGTGTGAAAATTTTTGTCCGTCGTTTAATTTTTTTTTTAACTGCTGACAATAAGTTTTTAAAATTTGTATTTATATTATTTAAACATCCCATGTGAATTACTTAGGTGACTTTCGTTTAAAGTTTTTTTTAAAAAAACGAAAATTCGATGACGTGTTCCAACGACCTCGAAAAAAGAGTACCCATTTTCTTCTCTCCTTCTGTAACAGCCTCCACCCTTTTTATTGCATGAAATAAAAGCACAAATTCTGAATAAAAATTCTGCATCGTATTATAATTTTTTTAAAGTCATTATGAGTAGAAATATGAGCGGAACATCTGCTCACATAATTAGTCTTAAGTTTGAAGGCGTGTGCAGTTGACTAACATTCACAGGTGAATACAGTTTGAAAGTGGTAATTTGCGTCGTTGGCGAAGCTTGCAGGAAACTAATTTTTAAGCTATGAAATCCCGAGTTCAGGTGGTCGGTCCACCAGCGGCCGAGCGGTAAAGTCGCTGAACACTGGTAGTTCGGTCCGGGGTTCGAATTTTGGTGAACGGGCTGGCTGCTTGTCATTGTTGTGGTTTTCCCTATGTGTGACGTGTATACGAGCCAGTTTCTCTTTGAAGGTCCTCCACAAAGTCATCTTTCCTCTAGGAGCCACTAACCATTTCTCTCTATAGCTCTCTAGTACTTTGCCATAATTAAATAAATCAAATGTGAGTTCAAGTCTAGTCGAAGCTGAGTTCTGTAATCTGACCAGTGGGTGAGCGGATATAGCCGCTGGACATTACTAATTCCACCCTGTTTCAAATCCCGTCGAATGGGCAAGCTGCACACGCGATTTCGTTGTGTTCTCCATGTGTGACGTGAATACTTGCCAGTTTCAAGTAGAAAACCCATCGTCCTCAGATAGACCTTTGAGTGCTTTGCCGTAGCTAATTTGTTTTTATCATAAAAGTCAAACGAAAATTATTATTTCTTACTTGTTGGACTTCAGTGAAAAACGTGCATTGCTGCCAAGAATTATTCGTATAGTTCAACACATTTTCTTTTCTCACTTCTTTCGCCTCTTTATGACACTCCTACACTGCAAACCATCTGTCATCGTACCCTGGTTGAAAAAGACTGTTCTAAGGAGCAGATAATTCCTAGAATGGGATAAAGAGGGCGCTTGATTCCCACACTTACGTCGTCTGAAATGCAAGAGTCATGTTAGTCATGGTTGTTTTACAGCTGGATTATTAGTAGATTTCCTTCGCTCTGATTTTACATCGATCAAAACTGCTAAACTCACTGTGTTTAAATAGCACCAACGGCAGTGTAAAGTTAGTTGAGGAATTTTCATACAGTTCGCTGCTGAGAACATTGCAGTATTCATTTTGTGTTCGTTTGCTATCAAGCAGCACTAAAATGATAGAGTAGAAGTAGTGTGACAAATGTATATGCTAAACTTATTATTTCATTGAAACATGCACATAAGGCAAATTGTAAAGTAAACAAAACTAATGTGATAGTAATCGACTTTTCTGCCTTTTTAAAGAATGTTTTCGTTAAAAACCTGACGCTTCCTTTATTTATTTAAAATGAAATATCTTTTGATTGCGTAGACGAAACATAATGTTTATATGTATTTGATAACTAACTGGATACGGTTATTCTACGTTTTAACTTTTTGGTCAGCTTTCAGCCCACCAGCGGCCGAGCGGTAAAGCCGCTGAACACTGGTAGTTCGGTCCGAGGTTCGAATCCCGCAAACGGGCTGGCTGCATGGGCGTTTTCGTGGTTTTCCCCATGTGTAACGTGTATATCAGCCAGTTTCCCTTAGAAAGTCCTCCACGAAGGCATCCCTCCCCTTAGGCAGATAGCCCTCGAGGCTTTGTCGTAATTAAATAACCTAACCTAACCCTTGGTCAGCTTTCCTTTTGTTTAATTACATTATAGAATGTTGGATTAGTTCAGAAAGCTCTTATTAGCTCTTATCAGTAAAAATAGAAAAATATGCATTAAAGATCAGTTTTATTTTATTAAATCGACCGTTTGTGTCCAACATGGCTGTAATTAGTTTCATGATCGGTCTTGGATTTTTGTTATAATTGACGTTTGTGTAATTTACATCATAATTTTCGTATCATAAAATATATAAAAATGTGAATAGTGCTTGTCTAGTATACAGTAGATGTCATGCACCCCTAATGTGTAAAACTGTATTGCTTTATCTTCTCGATATCGAAGTGGTTGCCATGTAAGAGATAAATAAATGAGATTCTCCTGTACTCCTTTACTCTGAAAAATTCTTTTGTGTGCTTCGTCATGTCATCTCTCTTATCTTAAGAAAGATAAGCGCATTGTCATGAAATAAAGAGATTTTCTTGGAAAAGTTGTTTCTGTTTTCATGATCCCCCATAGTCAAATTTTGTACAAAATTTGGGCTTTTCTGGTTAAGTTAATAGTTTCGCGATATATTCTTGTTCCAAAATAGGTAAATATTAAATGTGATTGCAGCGTATAAATGTGAGCCACATTCGTAAATAACAAAGTCATTTTCCTATTTAAGGACACATTGACTGTTACATTCGTATTTACATGATGATGGTGTCTGACTTCTACACCTTATTTATTTATCTCCTAAAGCAGTTTTGTAGATCAAAATGGGTCGATTTCACAACAAGTAAAGTTTATTTTACAGACTGTTGGGTTTTAATTTCTTTTTTCCTGTTACGTATGAAACAATTATTTGTAATGATTGTATCTTAGATTGCTTAAAAGTAAAATTTTATTTGTTATAAAAGCAAATACTTTTTAACTAAAAATGGCTAAAAGATAAATACGAGAGTATACGAATAAAAAGTAAGATATGAAAATGTCGTTGTAAAGTTTCTTTTCAGTCCAATTGAAGTATTAATATTTAGAAAAGTAAACTTTCGTAATGTGATTAGTTTATGGCGAAAGTCTGCATTCATATACGAATACAGACTTGTTACTCAGTAGCTTTGCAAGATACGTAACTTCAACTCAGTTGTTTTTGGAGGGGTAATTGAATTTGATTGCATTAATTTTATTGTTCGCTTTTATGCATTATTAATAGAGATATGGAGGAAGTCCTGAATTTTTCTGAATCGTAAAAGGCTGTCGAATATTTTGAATTCTTCGTACAAAAATATTTTTTTTTTATTTTTTTATTTTTTATTTTTATTTAATTTGAAAAGCAGTTTTTAGAAATACTTCACACGCTGATTAATAGAAACAATAAATTATATTTAATAAATGAAGAACGTATTTAAAACTCACAATCTTGAGGTTACTTTTCTTAAAATAATTCGACTAACGGTTGATCTTTTTTATATTTTTAAATCCCTGCATGTGTAGAGGTGAAAAGGATTATTTCAAGACTTAATATAAAACACTAAATGTGGAAAGCTGTTCTTAAAAAGTTAGAATGTGCCACTTAGAGCCGCCACGAGGATGCTAGCGATCCTGATCCACTAAATTTGCAAACATCGACTTTTTTTTTTTTTAATCAATGCTTTTCCTAATTGTGCACAAACTAACTGATAGTTTTTGAGATCAGTATTCGAATGGAAGGGGGCAAGTGAAAAATCGAATCGTGAATCTCTTAGATTCGAATGTCCCACCCCTGTTCATTAAGTATAATGTGAGAACACTATATAGCAGGGTTGGCCAAACTTCATGTCAGTAAGAGCCGCACGTTTAAATTCAGGAATGTTCGAGAGCCGCATCTACATTTTCTAAAAGCCACAAGTTCATATTTACGTCATTGTAGAAGTAGTGGAGGTGGTTTTAAATAGAAAGAAATCTCCGATAACTTTGTAAAAAGAGTCTAAACTAATTAATTACTTCCTTTTGGACACCGAATAGTTTCAGTTTACCATATTTCATACATATATTTTATATGCATGAGCCGCACAAATTGCCTGCGAGAGCGTATCAGGCTCGCGAGCCGCGCTTTGGCCACCCCTGTTATATAGTATAAAATTATTTCATTTAGGATTAAATCTTTTTGAAGATTTCTTTTTATCCTGAGTTTGTTAAAATTTGCATTGTATAAACTCCACTCCGACGGCCTAATGAGTAAAATAATTGTGTCATTCCCTTTCGTGCATTATTCAGTATAATTCAAGAACATTGCGTAAAATAAAATAGTTTCAGTCAGTATCAGTTTTCGATCGTTGACTAAGCAATACAATGCTTAGTTTACCATATTTCATACATATATTTTATATGCATGAGCCGCACAAATTGCCTGCGAGAGCCGTATCAGGCTCGCGAGCCGCACTTTGGCCATCCCTGTTATATAGTATAAAATTATTTCATTTAGCATTAAATCATTTTTAAGAAATTTTTTTTTTTTTTTTTTTTTTTTTTTTTATATCCTGAGTTTGTTAAAATTTGCGTTGTATAAATTCCATTCATCAGTAAAATAATTGTGTCATTCCCTTTCGTGTATTATTCAGTATAATTCAAGAACATTGCGTAAATATTTTCAGTCTGTATCAGTTTCCGATCATTGACTAATCAATACAATGCTTAGTCAACGATAATCACTAAGCAATACAATGCAACGTAAATTTTAATAAACTCAGGATAAAAAAAAAAATTCTTACAAAAGATTTAATACTAAATGAAATAATTTTATACTATATAATGTTCTCACATTATACTTAATGAATAGGGGTGGGAAAATCGAACTTTTAAATTCATTTTTCTGCATGGATATTCTGTCAGTTGTATTTCAAGTTCCTTCTGTACCATCTAAAGGCTTAAATAACCAAGTAATTGTTTTTAATAGGCTTGTAATTTGGAAGTTATATATGGTTTATGCCGCATGGCTGTGACCTTGAAATGTAGCTTCTCAATTGAGGCAATGCGATTTGCCTTGTTTTAAACCTCTCCCTATCTTCCCGAGGTAGTCACTGGACATAGTTTAAATTACATTCAATTAGACTGAAATGAATAGATGGTTGGGGGAAAAAAGTACTTATAGTGAAATGTGATTAGATTTTTTTTATTGTCTTTAATTTGAATTAAAGCTAAGAGTTCCATCGTCTAAAGGGTAAGGGGATTATTCGAAGAACTTTCTCTTAACACCTTCTTATATTTATTTACACGAGCGAGTATCCACATACGCAACTCCTTCGAAGATGTTATTCTGTGTGATATGAACCAGCCAGTGTTTAACGATTTTATTCGCTTCGTCACTCGTGGTCTGATCAGTTAACCATGTACTTGGCGCCAAAGATTTGGCGACATAATCTGAATATCGGTAGTTAACAAAGTTTTGTGGGAGATCCCTGGAAATACCCTCGCAATAAAAAATTTGGTTTTGTTTGCGTGAAATTATTCATTAATGTTGTTGTGAGGAAACTGTATTTGTACAGCCATTTTTAAATATTTCTTTTGGTTATGTTTCTGTAATTTTGCTTTAGCATTTGAGGTTCTATATATACTACATAATTTAGATTAAAATCTTTTCAATGTTCGTTTTATTTTTTATCTAAAAAAACTTATGTCCTTTTAGTATTTCATGCTTGAAATGTTTGTCATTTTGCTGCATAGTGAACTTTTATTTGCCAGTGCTATGTGTAGTACTTTAAACTTAATCTTGGAGAAGCAGTTATCCCATTGAATGGAGTTCAGCTCTATTCAATGGGAACTCATTGAATAGAGCTGAACTTGAATGGAGTTCAGTGTTTAGACCTTGTGTTCATGTTTGAGTACAGTTCTTTCTTTAACTAAGAACTACAAACTGTACACTAATATAGCTCTTTTAATCAGAGAGTAAGATAAATGGATTGGGGGGGGAGTTGCAAACCATGATTACTTGGCAGTGCAGGTTGCTTAAAGGCAGTTACCCTTTTACCTGTGCTTACCTAATTTGATTAATAGGTGCCCATTAGATGAGATGTTACTTATTTGAAACTTTTGATGTACCATTACTTAAAAACGTAGACAACCCTTACAGGTTAATATTTCACTGGAATTTTTAATAATTTCTCATATATCTATAATGCAGATTAATTTTTTTAATATTAAAATTTCTAAATAACAAGGATTTTTTTTATGTAGATCATAATTCACATGAAACAGGTTTTGTTTCATTATCATTACCTTAATTCTTCACATAGAGTGTATTTGCTTAATTTATGTTCCTTTGGAGTTTGATTCAATGTTTTTTTCATGCAACATGATTTTAATTCATACTATGTGTGAATTAAAAAAGTATTAATCAAATTCATGCATTAATACTATATATGAATTAATCATGCTATTAGAGTACTGCCTATATTTGCTTTGAACTGGAATTTTAAGTTATTTTTCAAATACTCTCTAGGCTGAGTGGTATTTCGTCTTTCATTTACATTTGTCTTCTAAACATGCTTATATTAAAATACTTATATTAAATGTGATTACTATTTGTGTTAATATGTGTTGAATTAAATATCTTGTTTTAGTCTTTGAATTTCAGCATTTTACTTTTAAGTTTAAAAGTCTATCATGTATAGTTACAACTGCTTTTGGTTTGATAGTTATCAAAGTTGGCTGCTATATCATTCCAGTTTTTGAATCTCAGAGAAGACAGGAATGTTTGTATACATACATGGTAGCCTTGCACCATGGGGAGTAGGTGCAAGTAGTTTAAAATACATCAAACTAAATGTTTTCCTTGAAAAGTTGGTGGTAAGAGAAGAGGATTGTGTGATTCTTAGATTTTGTCCACTGGGATGCTAAGGATCAAAATGGGATAGAGTGGGGCAAAGTTGTAGCACTATGAATTTGGTGCTGAAGGCTAGGTGTAGAAGACAGTTTAAATTGCTGTATACATGGGCATAAGAATTTGCAACATCAACATACAACATTTTTACTCTTATTTGACATATATAAGTGGTCTTTTTTTAGAAATTTGTTCTTTATTTTATTAATTGTGAGTTCTGCTTCACACATTTTTGTCAAGTCCAGTACTTTTGCTTTTTTTTTTTAAGTAAGATAAATTAAAATTACCTTTTTCAATGAGCAGTTTTTAATTATGATCATCTGGTATATGAAAAAATCTTTTACCTATCTCACCTGTAATTGCCAGTTAATTATAAAAGTAAAATTACCCAATTGGATATACGTATAGCAAAGATGATTCTATTCTTCATTTGTGAAGTCTGAAGTGATATTTATTTCCATCCCATAGTAATTACTTTTGTAGGCATCTAGAATAGTTTAGAAAAGAACAGAAATTCAAAAAAAGAATTAAAATAATAGAAAAAAGAATGAAAATTAATTCCAGTTGATTTGTTTATAGTATATAAACTATCTAATCACACTTAGTAACTTGCAGTTCAAATGTGAGATTAGTGCATAAATGATATGAAGGAAATGAATATTTGGTTGAAAAATATTTCATATTGATGAATTACTTCTCAATACTGGTGGGAATCTTGCCTGTTCTGAAACGAATGTAATGTTGCTCTTTCTGGAGTTGCCTGAATTGCAGATTTTAGAAAAATGGAGCAAGCAGCATGTAAAGAATTAATTATGTTTTCTCAAATACAAATCAATATTGGAATCATAAGTTCTGTTTATTTATTTTAAGTAACACAACGTAGACAGTATTTTGCTGTGCATGTTTGAGAGCATTTTGAAATAGTTATAAAGATAGGGCATTAATATAAAGCTCAGTTGATTTATATGGCTAAATGTATAACATTTTAGTTGCATTCATTTGACTGAAATGTGTTACGCTGGTTGATCCTTTACTAATTATATGTGTGTATTTTGCACCTGATGCCCTTTTTGGATTGATTGTATATGTTCCCAGCTGCAATACGTCCATGATGTTTGAGTATTTCTTCAGTTACCGGTACTGTCAGTGCCGCACCGGGAGGCAGAAAGTCTTAACGCCGGCACTGTTGATACTCAATATCGCAAAAGTTATTTCCGCACGTTTAGCCGTGTGGACTGAACGGTGGCTGAAATCGAAAAGAGCGAGAATAACCGCTGTCTTGAGTATCCCGCTATATGCCGGGCTGAAGACGGAAACACTCCGAACATTCGGCTTGGGCATCGACCCCTCGACGGTCCGGCCGCACTCTTGCGCAGCTTTCCCGCGTCGCACGCACACACACACCATCCTACTCTAACGTACACACACACACATGTGCGCGCGGCTCATCCGACAATCGAGCTGGATTCGTCGAAGTTCACGGCCAAGGTTAGAACGTTGACCTTTATCGGTAGTTTACTCGCGCTTCTGCTGCTTGCTCAACTATCAGGTGGTAGTGTGAACAGGCTCGTGTTTGTATGCCATCGGGGGGCAAGTATGCAACAGGTGAATCCGTTAACCTGCTTGTGGCAGAGTGTAGAATGTGTGCGGAGGTCGTTAAGGGTAATAGGGCAGCACTTTCTCCACAGATGTTTGTTGTTTAATGTGACGGCGCCGAGTGATATCAGCTTTTATATCTGTGCTTGATTTGAAATTTGCATTGATTCTGTGTACCTTCATATTTATATGGGAAAAGATTCTAGGGATAGCAAGCATTTGTTTCTACCGCTTTTTAACGTTTTTCAGTGAGTTAGTTTGGAACTCATGAGTCATTTTAAGCCGAACTTTGTTGGTCAAAAATTTAATTTTGTTGAACTTTATCCTCCAAGCAACGAGATACCAATCAAGAATATATTTTGTATTATCTTAGAGTTTTTACAGAAATAGAGGAAAATATAAAATTGCTTTTAGGAAATAAGTTACAACCATTCAGATATGAGGCTGTATCTTTATAAAGTGAAATTCTCTTGCATGGATGGGTGTGTTGTGTGAGAATTCTCATATATGATTGATGATTGTGAAAAGAAAAAGTTGCTTAGAAGTAAGACATTTTGTCCATAATGTATACTTTTAGATTTATTAACTTTTGTGATGACACAAGATTAGTAATGGGTCCTGTCATCAATCATGCCATTACACGGTGCAATTATCTTACCTTGGAATAGTTTAGTGGAGTCTCTTGTTTTAAAAGGATGTTTTTGAGTGAGTGCAGCACATAGCATTTTAAATATTAGGAGAAAATCTGAGTGCCGAAGTGCAAAATATATAATAAATGAAAAATGTGTTATAAAAACTTAAGTTTATTAAATTTTTAAGTTCATTTGTAGATGAATAGTGGGATGTATTTGTTGGTGAAAAGGTTATGTTTTGTACAGAATGGTAGAGTTCCTGTGTTTGAACAGTTTGTAATGTTTTATCACGTTTGAGAACTGTGGTTTCAAAGCAGTGTAAATTTCTCATGGTGACTTTATAATTGTATGTTATAGTGTCTTTTAAGTTTGATAAGTTAGTCTTCCAAGACACTGTTAGAAGTCTTATCTTGCTTACTGGAGATTGTTTAGCCTTTTCTTTTAAAATTCTTTAAACTACCATCTTAATGATTCATGCATATCACATTTTAAGGCATTTTCTGGTCAAAGTTAACAAGTTTGAGATTTCCGTTTTGAAATAGCCTTTAACTGTGGTTTATGAAAAATGAACTATATTTGTGGGAATGGTATTCTGTGCTTTTTATATTGCTTTAAATAATAATTATTCAGTGCATTATGTGAAAGAATCTGTTTGATGTTCCAAATGTTCTTGGCATTTTTTGGACTGTTACATTACACTATCATTTGTATAAACTATAATACATTTATTTTCATAATTTTTATATTTTACAATTGTTTTTAGATTTATAATTATTTTAATAATCTTTGGTTTTATATACATCAAATTTATAATGTGCTAAACTAATAAATTGTTATGAACATAAATGAAGTACGTTTCTAATTATATATGTAAGATAAAAAATATGTGAATCAAAATTATAATTTAAACTAGCAATAAAACATTAATTCTTCCTCTCTATTCTAAAACTCTTAATAACTTCTCTGCATTGCGTCATTTCTAGATCTTTTCTTTCTTTTTTGCATAGCCTATGCAGCGCTGATGACGTAGTAATTGGGAACTGAAACTACCATTGTAAACCAAAACTTTTCTCTTTGCGTGCTTCCATCTTGCATAACTACGCACTTCAGCTTCTGTCTGTGCTGTGCTTAGACGCAATTTCCCTATGCTGCTTCCTATTGCAATAATATCAATAATGTAAATGGTCTTGAACAGGCACGAATAGGGGTGCCAAGTGATCTGTGGCCACATATGTCATTTGGAAATAAAAATGGAATTAAAATCGCCTCGACTGCCAAGTTTTCTTTACGAAGTCAACGCATTAGCTTACAACGCAACCAGAATACTTCCTCTTCAATATAGTATAACTAGGCATCAACAGTGTTCCGACTTTTTCCTTGCTTTTATTATGTGCATGGTAATAATGTAAATGGTTTTGAACAGGCACGAATAGGGGTGCCAAATGATCTGTGGCCACATATGTCATTTGGAAATAAAAATGGAATTAAAATCGCCTCGACTGCCAAGTTTTCTTTACGAAGTCAACACATTAGCTTACAACGCAACCAGAATACTTCCTCTTCAATGTAGGATAACTACGCATCAACAGTGTTCCGACTTTTTCCTTGCTTTTATTATGTCATATATATATATATTGCATTGAATAATTCCCCCCCTTTTTGAATCATGTGCACAAATATGTGATCGTTGTTTTGAAACAAAATAATTTGAAAAACAAAGAAATATGTGATAGTTTTTATATATCCATTAATGTTTGTGCAATGAAGTTAAAGCAAGCAGTTGCCCCATCTGTTTCAGAGAAACTGATAATTAGTTTTTGATAAGCTGCAGAATAATTTCAGAAAAGTCTAAACATCAATAAGATAAAATAATAATAATAATAATTCTCAAAGCAAGCTTTAATTTATTACACAGGCTTTAATTTATCACATGCAGCCGAAGTAGATTTATTATTTTTTAAGCTATTTGCTGTACATAAGAAATATTTATTTTTAATCCTAACTTTCCATTTTTTAAAAATGTTTAAAATTACAAATACACAGTGAAACCTCGCTAAGAGGACTATCTGTGCTTCCAGATGATTTTGATTTTTTATTGAGGTTACAGGACTGGATTTTTCTCAGGAAACAGTTTTGATGCCTGGAAAAAAGTAAAACTGTTTTAAAGATAATTTTATTGTTTCAAACAATTATTATGCTTAGTTCCCCCCTCCCCTCTCTCAGTTGCTCACATGTTTCAATAAAACTACTTAAACAGATGTTATGTTTCCAAGTTATTTTGGTCTTTGTTCTCTTAGAGAATGCTGTGTTCAATACCACTGTTTGTTTATGCCCTTAGAAATACTATCACTTTTAGAGGTAATCACCCTGAGAGATTTCACTGTGTATGCTCTTATTGCAACAGTTTTGAGCAAGCAAATTTCAGTTATGTATGTTGCAGAATTTGAAACTTAGTTGTTCTGAGTACGGAAAACAGCATACTTCATTTCTTTGTTTCAGTTTTATACTAATTTAGTTTATAAACTTATTTAGTTTTTTAAGTATTTCATATCTTCTCAAATACAGTATTTCATTGAATAATATGTTATCAGTAAATTATCCTTCATTAAAATATCCTTCACTGAAAGACAGCCCACCAGTGGCCGGGCGGTAACGTCGCTGAACACTGGTAGTTCGGTCTGAGGTTCGAATCCAGCAAACGGGCTGGCTGCATGGGTGTTTTCGTAGTTTTTGCCATGTGTAACGTGTATATGAGGCCAGCTTTCCTTAAAAAGTCCTTCACAAAGGCATCCCTCCCTTAAGGAGCCCTTGATTGCTTTGCCATAATCTAATAAACCAAACCAAACCAAACCAAACCTTCACTGAAAGTTAAGCTTTCCATATATTTACATTCTAAAGACTTTTCAGAAGTCTATCAATTTAAAAATTTTGTCATGACTTAATTTTGCAAAAAGCTTGCTTACGATTTAGTGGTTTTAAATTTGGGTTTAAAGCATTTCATTAATTCTACATCTAAGTAATTATCTCATGAAAGCTGTTCATCATGTGGAATATTTATAAACAGAAATTAGTTTTCCCTTAAGAATTTAATGCATTAATTCATTCTTGGGCTACAAAGGCTTTTCTTTAAACTTTGCAAGAGTACATTTTGCAAAAAATTCATAACTTAAAAACAATGAGAATAATAAAATCTATCATAAAAAAGATGAATGAAATGTTAAACAGATAATTTTTTTTCTGAGACATTCTTAGGTTGCTTGATTTTACTTGAAATTCTCTGGACTTCCATTTCATTCAAAATTTATCCAGTATGATTTGTTGTTGCCTATATTTTAAAATGTTTTTGAAGTGAGACATGGCATTGTCATTGGGAACAGTTATGTTGTAATTGCTACTGCTTTCAAGGTGATGTAGTTACATGAAAATTTTATACTGTTTTGCCCAAATTTCACAGATTAAAGAACAGAGATAATCTTTTCTTTCTCCTCTGAAGACATTTCATTCACCAATTCTTTCTTATTTAGTCCATTTTTATAACCCCCTAGTTATTCTTCCTGTTTTCATTGTTAGCATACAAGCCTGTGGTTTTGCATAGAGACACAGTATAATAGTTAAAAACACAAAAAGGGAGGGATCATGCAAAATAATATCTTAGATGGGAGGAATCATAAGTTTCAAAGATCTGAAAATCAAATTATGACACAGTCCAACCTTTATTTCCTCCATGCAAAAATCGTGATCTTGTAAGCCACTTACTGTGAGAATTTATTAATGACAATAAAGCACTGGAAAACATTAAAATCATATTTATTGATGTCCTTGAGTGTTAATTTTGTGCCACTTATTAACCTTAAAAACTACCTTTAAGAATTATTTATTGCTGACTCAAGTGTTTGTAACTTTTATCATTGTTTACCAGACAATATTTTTTTTGGTTTAGATAATTTGTGTGTCAAATTGTTCATGATGAGCCACATTCATGATCTAAGATTTTAATGTTATTTAAATATCTTAACTTCTGCTGAAGAGAATGTACAGCATTATGTATTTGTAATGAATCAATGAAGAGCTGCAGCAAATCGTGTTGTAAATTATTTCCATTTATTAGTGATGAATATTAATTTCCGTGACTGGACAAATATTCTCCACTTACCAGGCTGAGTGCAGCTGAGCTTGTGTAGGCAAATCTTTGATGATTTATAACATATCTAATATATTCTTGCAAATGGCATTATTTGTAAAATTATGATGAGATAGTTAAGATTCATCAGAACTCTGTTTTCTACTGAGTTTTTGGGAGGACTTTTCATTCTGCTTGTTTTTTGTAATCTGTGACTAAACTGTCAGCACCCAGTAATTCTAGTATTTATTTTTCACGGTATTTGACGTTTAACCATGCAATCTACAATAAATAGTAAAATTTTAATTAGTGTCCTCTCATTTAGCAAGTGTTGGGAGTATGTTTCATAAGCGAGCATTAAATTACACTAAATTTAATACAGATATAGTAGTACTGTAGAGGGATAGATACTGACAACATAGTTGTTATGCATAGATTAAGCATATCTTCTTAATTCAAAATCAATATATATATTTATTTGTCATTGGTTTGGTGGAAGGGGAGAGAGTTGAGAGACTCTCGGACCTCCCGGAATGCTGTCCATCAAAATTGGGGGCGGAAATGAGGTAAATCTCACTGTCACCTGTTAGGTGCTCTGAGCTGCTGCTTACGACAGGCGTAATCTTGCGTTTCTTGCCACGAGGAATATCGTGGGCTTATGCCGACTACGTTAGACAAGCAACAACAACATAGGATTGAGAAATTGCATACAAGTATTTTAGAAACTTTGAACTTGTGCAATATACATAAGCATATAGCATTATGTATATTAATTAATAGTAAACGTTGTATTCAGGTAATATTCCCATTCAGAAGGTATATTTGTATTTCATTCAAAATAGTATTTTAAAAGTACTGGATTAAAAGTTTATTACTCAGATGACATACATAGCCATAACTATCTTAAGATGATATTTTGTAATGAAAAACTAGAGTATTAGTTGCTGTGAAAACCAGGACTTTAACTTATCGTAAATAGTTGAAGGTCGTAATGTTTGCTAGGGGGACTTGACTATTTACTAGCATTCCTTCCCAAAAATCATCAGAATTTAAACTCGGGAACATATTTGAAGTCAGAATACAGTCTCTACAATCACCACTGAACTGATTAAATTATTACGTGTGGTCATTTTATTCATCTACTCTTCTCACAAAAACGTAAGACATATCATATATCGCTGAAGTCAACATGTTCATTAGAAGGTACGCTTTACGACAGTGTAGCGCACTTTCTGGCAGTCGCTGTGGGCTGCGTTGCGCAGAAGCAGACGAGCCTTTCTCATTATCTCTGAGAGGATGCCTAGTGTCACTTAATTCCCGCCAAGTTCGACTCGTCAAACGCAGAGAACTGCTTTCCTTGTCGAGCGAGAGCAAGAGAAAATGCGGCATATCTATCTGCCTGCATGAAGTTGTTGCACCCTCGCCCCTTGCTATGAAATGCGATGCGAGACTGATATTGATTGTTGTTAAGAGCATCGCAATCCATCGACCCAACCGACCAATCAGCGCAGAGTTTCGCAAGAAAATGGTTTTCATCTCTTATTCCGGTCGTTATTTGATCGCGCCAAGATTCCGTGAACGGTTTATGACAAGGGACCCCGCCCCCCTCACTTCTAGCTTCTTACTCTCCTTCGGATGTACTTTTTTATTTCTCTTGTACGGCGAGATTTTTCATTGGCTTGTATGTATCAGGTAGCTTCGTTTAAGCTTTTACATCTGACTTCAACTGCTCGAATTATGATATGCGTTTTAATGATGGTAGATTTAAAAATAACTTTCCTCTACTTCATTGTACAGGGAAGCTTGTTCTCGGCAACCTTCTAAAATTATTTGAGCATTCAGCAAAAATAGGTGTAGTTCGCACCCAATTAAATTGTATAACTTTAAAAACTTCACCCCTTTTCTCTATGTAGCAAATAATCAGGTGGTACACTCTGAGCCTGTTCTACACAATTGTTGTCTATTTATCTGCGGCCAATGCAAGGCAAAAATATACTTGAATATACAGATTCTTTGTTCAAAATAAATCACATATTGAGTAAAATATAATTTAATACCAAGTGGCTGAATTGAAATTTTAAGAATTGGTTTTAGCAGATCTGCTTTGTTTGCTACTGGAATTTCAGTCCTTTTCGTTATTGGAGAAAACGGTTTAAAGACACGTGATGGAGAAAGAAGAAACAACTTGCCGTGCAATTTCATAAAATTTATCTTCTTTTGTCTCAATTCTTCCAAAATCTTTTACGAAATACTTTCTGGCTTTTGAAACGAATGTTTGAAAAAAAAAAAAAAAAAAAATTTATTTTTTTAAATTTCAACTAGAGGGTAAAGTAGTTGAAGTCTGCAAGAAAATGATTAATGTTATTTATTTATTTTTCAAACACAAGAATCTCTTATCGTGAAGGATATTATTAAAAGAAGACGGATGCCAAGGGTGTGTAAAAATTGCACTACAATCTTCTTTTTCTCCAGTTACATGTACCATTCAGACATATATTTTCATGTAAGGTAAAGAAAGAGATAATCTGACTGCATACGCACACGTCTAATATATATGTACAAGTAGACATTCAACTTTATTTATACATTTTCATCAAAAGTAACTGTTTTAAATCATGAGATTCTAATTCGTATATTTTTAATTATAAGCTTTAGCAAAATGGTACACAATGCGTAATTTTCGCATTAAAGAAAACGGAAATTTAGCAAAAAAATAAAAAATCAACAATGAAAATTTCGTGTTTATTCGGGGGGGGGGGAAGCTTTTCGAACTTCTTGTAATCAAGTAACCTACTGCAATAGCATGAAAAAAAATTAATTAAAATCTAACGCTGTTTATTTTTCTCTATTTATTACGTGGTTCGCCATTAGGCACTACACGGAAATGACCTGTTTAGGACTTTTTAAAGGAAATTGGCTCGCAACCACGTTAGTCTTAGCAGAAACAGTAGTCTTAACAGAAATTTGTTTCATTAATCCGTCTAGTGACAATTGCAGCGTAACCCAAAACTCAGTGTATACGTTTCGTTCAACAGTTAATTTTATAATGAAAAATGGAGCAAACCGAACTTAACGCGAAAATGGATAAAGAAACTGATAATATGGTACATTTCGTTTCTAGGAGTCTCTGAAGGCAGATAGCCATCGGGTTCTTTGCCATAATCAAATAAAGGAAACCATCTAGCAATCCTTGGTTAATCTCCTAATGCTTCTTGCCAAAGGATTTTCGTACATTATTGTCTGCTTGGATAAACTTTAGCTAATTTGGCGTCACGTTGTCCACATTAAGCTGGGGATTCCGAAAAGTATTTGCGGTAAGATTGTTAAGAGCGACAGCTGAGATCAAAAGGAGACAGTAGAGACTTTCTAATGCCAGCAGAATGGTGTTTCCTAGGCAAGTTTAGTTTACGCGGATCATTACCGCGAATGTTAATCAACTGTGATAGATTTCTTCCAACAATAAGCTTTGATGCTACAAAACAGTGTATGTAGTACTGTGGAACCGGAGTACAAGTTGATATTACTAGTTCTTTTTTAGTTCAACTGGATTGTTTACAATCCAAAATGTTTTACCATTTTCTAGGAACTAACTAAAACCAGTCGATGATAATAATATAATATTAAGAGCCGAGACAAAGGTCAGGCAAGTGAGACATTTGCCTCAGGTGAACGGCTAAACAAAGCGGCAAGTTGGATATGAAACGTTAGAAACTCATTTTAAAAAATTAACTATTAACTTTGAAACACATCAAGAAGCATAGTTACAAAATATATTTAAAGTATTAAAACTTTGTTGGCTGTAGTTTTAATAATCTAAAAGCATTACATTATTGATATTGATTTTGTTCTCGGTGCTATACAGCTATTGACTGTCTGATTCTCATTAATTATCGTTTGTCTCTCTATCAGGATGTCTTCTCTTGAGTTACATTTGACACAGCTGATTGTCAACGAAATAAGCAGCAAAATTATTTGAATATGAATTAACTGATTCAATTTATTACCTTTCTCCAATACGAATTTTCCCTTGCATAAGTTTTCATTAAATTCAAGAAAGGGGTTAAGAAAGTTCCCCCTCCTATTTTTATTAGTAATTCAGTTAAATTACTAGGAGCATTAATAGAATAACTTATTTTCAGAAGTCCTGAAGTTTTATAATAGTGTGTATGCAAAACTTTATCGTTGGAACTAATGTTTAATCTTGATTTACATTTATGATAATAAAGCTTGCCCAAGGAACGCCTTGCCGATGCTAGCATATTTTTTGGTAGTGTTTCCATTAACCTGAATTGGTTTTAACTGCATTTTTCACTGTAAGGAATTCCATTTGAATTTATATTGGTTCAGTTTCGCCGTATCCGTATAATTTTCCAGTGTCTACAAACGGAATATGAAAGGCGAGGTGGTTGTTTCAGTAGACGTAACGCACGGATATCTATTGGAGTGGCGTCAATTGAGGAAAAAAAAGAAGCCCCTTTTTCTGTTTGCTTCGTCAATAGCAGGAAAAATAAAATTATAAAAAAGCTTGAAAATTAATGCAATACGTTTTATAGTATTTCAGTGTTGTTTACGATTTATTAAAAAAAAAGGTATCTTTTAACTTTTCAGTTAAAATTATCTTCCTTCTGCGTTTATAACGCTACGATTATATAAGAGTCACGGTATAATTATGCAGTAAGAATTACGATATTTGGATTTAATGCGGTTACTTTCTTAATGCAAAAGTGTACAAATATAGCTAACTGGATTGCATGTAGGGAGGTACATTAACCGCTTTGCCTCAGGTGAAAATATATCTGGGCATGGCTCTGATGTGTATGTATATATTATCTATTATGTATGCTCCTGTTCAAAAGGGAAATAAAGTAAATCAGTAAATTCATGCATAAATAATTCGCAGAATTATGCTGTAGCTAAACATAACGGGTGAAGGACCATCCTGTTGAGAAGATGACCACGGAAAGCTGATTACAGAAATCAGACAGTTGACCATCTAGCAGAGAGAACGAAAGTAGTATTAAGAATGAGGTACTTTAAAAAAATAATTCGGGTTAATTTATATTACTTTAAAAAATAATGTTTTAAAGTAGTGTTTCAAAGTGGAAAATTAACAATTGTAATTTTTTTTTTTTTGCAACGATTTTTTAAATTTCAGTAATGAATTTTGAGCCCCTTCTAGTTGCTTACCTAACCTTCGGCTCTGGTCCCGTTTCATACATTTTAAACCGCTTGTTCCAGTAATGAGAAGCATCAAAATCTAACAATTTTTTACGTTTAAACTAGCCCCCCCCCAAAAAAATAGTGGTTCTAAAATTTTGTTTGATGATGCTGATTCATTGACTTTCATTTCGGTGCTGCCTATTAATTTTTTAATTTTTACCTGTATTTCAATTGTTGAATTATCTGTATTTTATGTAAGAAATTTGGGCAGTGTTTTATAAAACCTTCGCATCTCTAGCATGTGAATGCTGTGAAGCACAAGATGACTTGGACCCCCACCATTTAAAGGGTACATATAAGTAATATTTTATGCAGACGTGTAAAACAAAAGTATAAAGAAGTCTACCACGTCTATGCACAAGCTCAGAAAAATCATTTTAATGAAAACAATACACACTGTATCCTTTTATTGGATATGAACTGTGCTCTTCAGGGGCTCATAGGATATATTCAGGGTTGGTTTAAGTAATTTTGGGGCCTCCCGCAAGCTAGAATCTGTGGGGCCCCTTTAAAATTGCATTTTCTATAGCATGTTTAGACTAACTATTACGTAAGTTATTAAGACTGATAATTTTATTTCGATATCAAAAGTTAGGTTAGGTTATTTAATTACGGCAAAGCCTCGAGGGCTATCTGCCTAAGGGGAGCGATGCCTTCGTGGAGGACTTTCTAAGGGAAACTGGCTCGTATACACGTTAGACATGGGGAAAACCACGAAAACACCCATGCAGCCAGCCCGTTCGCGGGATTCGAACCTCGAACCGAACTACCAGTGTTCAGCGACTTTACCGCTCGGCCGCTGGTGGGCCTTCGATATAAAAAAGTATAGGCTCTATAATATATGTAATAACAGTTTTCAAAATAATATTTTCGCTCATCAGCGATAAAGTCGCTGAACATTGGTAGTTCAGTCCGAGGTTCGAATCCCGCGAACACAACAGTTAATATTAATGTAATATATGCATGGTGTTTAATCCAAGAGAAATTACTTATGGGACAGAGGAGTACAATGGCTAAATCAAATTTATATTTCCATATGCCGTGCACAGGTACTGCACCTGATTTCAAAATCGTGTACTCTGATACTAATTTATCCTTACATAGAATTTCGTGTTGTATTTTCCGTAATTTTTATAAATATCTAAAAGTTTTGTAAAATAAATCATGTAAAAAATTTACGTGAATATTAAACGAAATGCTGATTGAAAATATTATTTTTGATATGAAATGAAATGAATTAATTTACATGATTTCTTTCCTAAATAGTTTGTCTCGCTTCACTGATAGCTCTGAGCCGTTCAGTAGCTTTCTGGTCAGCTTTTTTTCGCTGGTACAAGTGATGCTTAGGAATGTTCGTAAAGGCAAAATAAACGAATTACGTTCTTATTGGCGAGGCAGAAGCCTAGAAATAAGATTTCGAATCGTATCATTGCATTATCGAAAATTATTGGCCTGAAAAGAACGGAATACATTTTCTCTTTTCCCCATCATTTCCATCCAAACCGCCTTTGGTCCTTTCTGAGGTTACAAAAATACAGTTTGAGTTGTTACACATCTGCGAAATTAACCTCTAATAAGTAGAAACTGAGTTTTTTTAAAAGAACGTATTATTTCGTCTAATTTTGAATCTATACGAATCGCGCCCAAACTTCATGCGTAATCTTTTTTCCTCAGCTATATTTTGCAAGTTTTTTGCAGATATAATAAATAACACTTTATTTAAAATGACAGGAAGGCAAATTAATTTTGTGCACCATCTTTTTGTGTACTTAGCACTTAGAAGAGGAATATCTATTTCTTTTTTCCAGGAGCCGTGTGATTTTATGAACAGAGATCTGATTACAGTTCATTTTGAAATGTCATCTGGATACCATTTAAATCGCTTTTGTTTCATTAATGCACTGAATTGGTAAATATGTTCTGAACACTCGTTTTTTCATTCTATTCTTTTCTTCAACTTCTGAACTTTTTCTAGTAAAAGAGTTTTCTTCCTTTAAATCAAGTCTTTTGCTTTGCTGGGGTTTAAATGCTGCTTTCTCTCAGTCTATTTATTTATTTCAGTCATTCAACATGTGTTAACAGAAACTTTGTTCTCAAAAACTAATAATTTTGGCATTAGATCATTTGCACATTTGTGGAGGTTGGAACAGTTGCAACATCGCCCAGAAGCATTACTTTCTGTTTAATTGTTCATGGCTATTGATATTATTTCGAAATTCCAGCCACGCCTTTTTGAAACCCAAGCTCTGAATTCTGTCAAAAACACGGGTTGCATTTTTTTGCTGCTTTGGTGTATTTAGATAAATCATCAAACCAGATATATTAACAGCGTGATGATAGCAGTTGACTGCCGCACCTCCCTCTTTTTTTTGTCGACAGTCCTAGCAAACCTATTTTTCACATCATCCTCATAATCAGATTCATCGGGAGAAAGCTGCATATAGTAACATGTGTTAACAACATCCGCTCTTCGACACCTGTGTGACCATTCTTTCGTTAACTGACTATTTCTGTGCGTGAATCGGTGAAAAACCATGTCAGTTTTTATTGTTTTTTTGATTGGCGCAAGACGGTATAATTTCATTGTTTTCGCATTATAAATAAGTGTCTCGACTGTAATTTTAAAGAAACCGCTTTCTATGAAGCTGAAAATTGAAGCTTTCGTATTGTGGATTGTAGTCACTCGACGAGGGGTTATGCCTGACCGAGCGACGTCAGTTAACATCGGTTTTTGCTATAAACAGTAATCAACCAACCATTATTTTCTGGGCTGGTAAAGAGAGGGTAATCGTTGTAAGGAGACGGGTTTCGTTTTCCTTTGAAGAAATTTGAATTGAAAAGAAGATACGCGGATTCATGTTTGTATCATGTAATATTCTGTTTTGCCACCAATCAGTAAAGCAAAAAGTTATGGTTATTCCTGTTTACTTTTTTTTAGTGATTTATTTATCATATATTCCGGCTTATAACTCATTCCGGTTCACTTTTAATGCAAAAAGTAAGATCGAAATTTATGGGTCAGCGTTGTATGCCGGATATAAAAACGATATATTTAAAAATAAGGAAAAGATAAGCATACGAAAATTAGATTTCTACATGTACCTAAATGATGTTTAAAAAGAAATGACATACATTGCGAACTTAAAAGTTTCATTATCGGATATAACATGAAAAGTTCGTCATATTATTCGTCTCCCGTTATATCTTCAGCCACGTCATTGAATTCTGTTTCATCTTCATTATCACTGTTACTTTGATCCATAAATAAATAATCGATGTTTAGATATACTACATATTTTTTAATTAAACTTTGAATTTTGCCAGGTTGAATATCATTCCGTGCTTCCATTCACTACCCTTTTGGACCTGAATATTCGGTATTTATTCTGATAAATCGCATGCATGCCTGCGTGTTACATATAATGGAAGAACGATGCATTTTTCATTAAGCGATTTCCCACTGCATTTGATATGTTGTGTGTATTTGTGGAAAATTCAGCTATTATAGGTCTGAATGACTTGTATTTTGATTATGGGGTAAGGTTATATAAAAACAGCGCATTTCAGATCAGCAGCTGCTGAAATAAATGAATGAGTAAATACAAATTAATGTCAAAAATTGTGGGTGGAACCCTGGCTGAACAGGTTAACTGCAAGGTTTTTTCCATGTGTAACGTGAATACGGGCCAATTTCCCTTAGAGATTTCTCTGCGAAGGTATTCACCCCTTAGGCAGATAGCCCTAGTGTGCTTTACTTTATTCAAATAATACGTAATCTAACCTAGTCAGTTGATTATGACAAGACCTATTTACCTAAAGGTGCCTTTGCGGAGGATTTCTAAGTTAGCTAGCTCAGTTTCCCCGTTACGCGTGAGAAAATCATGGAAATCCCACGAAGTCTGCACTTTTACCGAGAACCGAACTATATATGTTTTTGCTATTTTATCGAAATCTTACCTTACCTCAACAAAGCTTGGCTAGTGGTTGATTCAAAGATTGCATTGGTAAAAAATTCAGTTGCTGAAAAGAAATAAAAATGCTGTTTGATGTGTGTTACTTTAAGAAGGAACACCTCGCTGAAGTAAAACATCACTCATCTTTTAAAGGATTAAGCTGAAATTTTAAATTTAAAGAAGTATGTTGCTCAACACATTTTCTTCAGTTTGCTTCTTTCTGAGACCAAATTTAGGTTTTTAAGGAACTGACGTTCGATCTGTTGGAGTCGACCGGGCCATTTTTAGTATTGAGGCCTGCGGATATTATTGTTAGTTTTCTTTCGAAATATGAAATCAAGGGGAAAAAAAAAAAAAAAAAAAAACCGAAAGATCTCTTTGAACCCGTATTACTTTCAGTTTATGCAATTGTTTCTATTCTCTCATGTGCTTTTATTCCTATTCAGTTAAACAAAAAAAAAACATCATTTCAGGAAATACCCTCATAACTGTACCAATGCTAAAAGTGCTGGCACCTTTATACGGGTCCATCAGCGTTCGTTGAATATAAATGTTCGAAATGGCGTCTCGACGTAAAAGTAGCTGCGTACAAAGGTCAGTTTTTAACTTGAAATTAATAATTTTCATAATTCTGCCAACACTGTTAAGCAAGTGGTGTTGTAGTCTTACTATGATTACTAACGTAAACGAGAATTTCTGTTTATGAGTTTAGAAAAATATTCTTCATAAAGGTGTCGGCGCCTCTGGGTTCTACTTTGAGAGCTTCTGCTCTTGCGAACGCTAGGTCGACCTGCACGAAGTTGGGATTATCATGGCGGGGCGCAGTTTTATACACGGTTCCCCCAATTTAGAGCCAATCTCTATTATTTAGTTCCAAATGATAATTTAATAAGTTACTATGTATGCAGCTGTACAGAATATAAATTATTTGTGTAGCCATTTGCTGTTAATATGCTTATATGTATATATTTAATTATGTGCAGACTTGAAAGTATATAATAATGCAACATAATAATTATGATTGTTCGCATGGTTTCAATTTAAATTACCAGTTATATTTTACACTCCTCCCCCGCATCTGAGCATTACCATTTATATTTGCAAGAATGATGCTCTTAATTTCTTCTTTTGAAATTTTACATGTAATTCTCATGCTGGTGTTGCTGCAAACCTCATGGCAAAAAACAGAATTGATTTTCTCAGATATACGTAATAATTTGGAATTTTCGGTGTAACATAAGGTATGAAATTGTTCCTTTTGATAAAAGTTCTCGCAAATGTGTAATAAATTTACTTGTAGTTGCTATCATTTCCCTACCAAAAAAGAAAGTATGGGTTTTATCTCTTAAGTTACCATATAGTTAAAGTTCAAATCTAAGAAGGTAGCTGCCGTGTTTATTAATACAGTGCACTTTAGCACACTAGTATTTCATGGGTAATGAAAGTGAAACTGAATAAAATGGCAAATCTTATTAAAGCGAAAAGGGGAGCTGTCATTAAAATTTAGCGTGTAAACAGCTGTTTTTTTACTGTGAAACTTAAGATTTAAGTTGTAGGCTGCAGTTAAGTTTTGGTGTTTTTATGGTATGTATTTGTTGAAGTACAAAATTATTTGTAGTCTCTTCTACCGTACACTTTTTACCGGTTTGTGGACGACATAGGTGTTAATGCGTTACGAGCAAGATAAAGTTATTTCAATGAAATTTTTGAAGTTGAATATGTGCTTGAATTCGGAAACGTACTACTTTATCAGCATGTGTGACCTTTGGACGACCAATCGTTGCTTTTATCTTTCCGGCAGTTCAACACACGCACCCGATTTTGAAATAAGAAAGAATAATGATGGGTCTCAAAATACTCTGCTTTTCTGAAAAAAATCCCCCCCTTTCTTTTTACCTGCATTCGGAATTGAATGACAAAATAGAACAAATTGTGAAGGGACGCATTAGCAGCGTTCCATCATTAAAAAATTGCCGTCACCTTAATGCTAGTAGGCCGGTGTTTGCGAAGACCAAAATCTTTACAAGAGTGCTCCAAGCTAATTGCCTAGAATCGCATAAGGACAAGTTTTTAACTTGGGAAAAGTAATCTTCATAAAGGTTCCAGTACCATTATACTGCAGCTCTTAACAAATAAAGATTTGGTTTGATAAAAATTCTGCTTTCATAAAGTTGCCCCGGCATAAAAGGCCTTTGAAATGTTTTCCAAATTGAACTCTGATTTTCATATGGGTGCGGACACCTTTGCAGAGGTCTCTCTTGGCGAATAGGCGCATAAAATTGAGAACAGTGAGTAAGGATGTCAGTCAGCATCGTTATGCAGCTTTTTGGTTATTGAAGATGAAAATGACAGTATCTGCTCATTAGTGCGGTTTTTGATGTTTGAAAAGGGATCTTAAGTTAGGAATGTTTTAACTTAAAAAGGTATTGTCTTTTATCTTCGTTTTAATACGAGTAAATTATTTTGGCTTAAAAATCATTTTAACGGTTATTACTTCACTGTTTAATTGAAAATGAAACTAGTACTGTCTGTTAAATTGGTCAGTGAAAGTAAATCTCATTAGATTTTCAAGAAAAATAGACAAGCTGTAGTAACATTAACCATAAGTCTATTCTTACTAGTTAATTAATTTTTTAAAATTGAAACAGGGACAGGTTTTGTTTGTTACATCATTATTTTTATTAATATAGCATATGTGCATTATTATTAATACAGCATATGTGCATTATTATTAATACAGCATATGTGCATTTTATTAATACAGCATATGTGCATATTATAGAGACAGTTCCTGGTTGATTTTTGATGGATTTGTTTTTATTTTAGAAGTCCGGGTTAAACGAATTGATTTTCAACGTACTATCCTTCTGCCAGACATCATGTTAACTTCCATTTAATGTTGAACTTTATGTGTTTCTGAGTTATTCTGCTAATGAAATCTTTTACTTTTAAAGTCGAATACAATTAATTACCGTATTTGACGGCATATAAGACGCACTTTTTTTCCTAAATTTGGTCTCAAAAAAGTTACCTGCGTCTTATACGTGAAGGTAATTGCATTGAATAATTGTTTATTTGGCTTTTACGAAACTTGAGAACTAAAAGAAACCACGCTATTGAAACTTTTTTTCCTTGTGTGTGGCCGTCTAGATAAGGGTGCGTCTTATATGCCGTCAAATACGGTATATTGTCAGACGTTCTTCCCTTACCTCTTTATAACAAGAATAATAAGCTAGTGTCCATAACTTACTACTTCTGTTATAATGAGAAAGTCGAACTGAATCAACCCAAATCAAATGGAATTTTGGAAAAGAAATCATTTTAAGTCGAACGAGAACAGTTTTTTAGGGTAGTATTAAAATAAAAATTTAAATGTTTAGAATTTCTGAACTGATAGTTTGGTTTATTTAATTAACGGCCAAGCACTTAGAGGGCTATCTGCCTAAGGGAAGCGATGCCTTCGCGGAGGACTTTCTAAAGGAACTAGCTCGTTTACGTAGTGAAAACCAGGAAAACGCCCATGCAAAACCGGCCTGTTCGCCGGGAGCATAATTCACAAGTGCACATCAGTGTCGCTACTGAGGGAGGAGTTTAAAAAATTCGACGAATGATCTTCTAGTGCTGTTGTGATGCTGAATCTTTGAAACTGTGCATATGAGCGTATGTTGTTGTTTACGTTTTATATTTGTATCGTAGTTATAAATGTATGGCGTATTAATGCCGCTAACATTTTAGCTGAAAATCTCGTAGTGCTTTCATTTTAGAAGTTTATTTAATCATCAACGTTTCACTTTCGCTAAAATTATCACGCGCTGATATTCGGATTAGTTAATATTCGTGGCATATTATTGCTCTATATATCGAGAAAGTGACTTAAGCTACAATTAGCTTCGATATTATGCGTTTACTAACACCTGTGGATTAAGAGAATTCAAGTGTATATATATATATATATATATATATATTGAACTGAGAGAATAACTGGATATGTTACAATGAATCTAGTATTCTCATATCTGAATGTTTGCATGGCTTTGCTTTCGAAAGTGTAAGTTTCAAAATATATATTGTGAATAATCTGATTATACCTATTGTTACCATTAAAAGTTATATATGAATGAATTAAATATATTCGTTTTGAATAAGACAAATTCATTCCATCTGATGAGTATTTCATATACAGGCAATACATTTAAGACTGAACACTTACTAATGAAAATTTCACACACTAAATGTGTAGGAATGTAAATTAGGAAAATTCACTTTGAATAAAATTGTGCATTGACTATTATTATAGAATATCGTTTTCATGTAAACACTGCAATAAAAAATGTTAAGACTTTTATTTACATATGTAATTATGCTCATATTTGATCCAACTTTCCACTGAAAATTGTCACAAGAAATCCACGGTGCTTTAATTATTTTGTACAGGAAATTACGTGGTAAAATATTTTCAATCACCTTGCTTAACGCGCGGCAGAGGTCATGTGAAATGACAGTAATATTACTGCAAGCCCATTGGTCCATTCTAGATGTCACTCCCTCAGTGGCAAGACATGTGCAGTTACGAAGTATGCTCGCCCGGGATTCGAATCCCGGACCGAACTACCAGTGTTCAGCTACTTTAACGTTCGCAACTGGTGGTATTATTTCTAACTTGCAGCATATAACGCATATGTGATTTTGTGGCCTCCCACTCGTGCACCGTGTATACGATCCAGCTTCCCTTAGAAAGTCCTTCACGAAGATATCCCTTCCTTTATACAGGTAGCCTTCGAGTGCTTTGCCATAATCAAAGAAACTAAGCCAAACTTTCCCTGTAATTTACATAAAGTCATTTCATCGTAAAATAAAGACTTAAAAGAGTTGGAATATGATAATCTCTCTTATGCGTGCGAAGAGTTTTGAATCCATTGTATTAAATAGTTAAATAAAGTGTAAAAATGTGCAGTAATTGAAATGTTTGAAATAATTTCGCCTATCCATATTCTGGATGCATTTCATTCCAAATTTTTACCGAACGCAGTATTATTCTACTCAAATTGCATGTCTTTTGTTCTATCAGTTAGGGGGGATAGAATAGCTGCGTAGTTGTTTATATTCCCCCTCCCCTTTGCATAAAAATCCTGTTTAACTTTTTCTGAACGGAAATGAAAATTGGTGCGGCATCATTTGTTATTTGTAAATTTTCCTTAGATAAATGAAAAAGTAAGTACACTAAATACACTGTAGGAATATTTTAAAGAGTTAATTATTGAAATATCCTACAAAAATGTCTTATTAAGCAAGAAGTTGTTAATTTATTTAAAGAATTGTAATGAAATAATGGCGTTAAAAATATCAAGATTTTGTTACACAGTAGGAATATAGCAAGGAAAATATAAATTATATGATGGGATATTTAATTTTTGATATTATTCAAAATAGATAATCGTGTAAAGGAGTTTGTATGCATCAGTTTAAGATTTTTATAACTGCTCTGAAAGCATCAATATGATTAATTATTGTTTTTGTTAGTCTCCCAGACTTTTTAAGGCATCGTAATTTCAGTTGAATTATGTTTAAACCTGCGAAAGGAAGTAAATATGGTTATCAGTGAACCAATAAGATTTGTAGTGTTTGAGTAATGTATTTAGTGATGAGGTGTGTTTAGATATTTTCGTAGCAGCATATCGTGTGACGAATGATAATCTGGCATTGAGTCTGTATATCATTTTTGCTATTCTAGATCACGTCATAAAAATAGGCTGTTTACTTTGCAAATACGGATAGATTTTATTCAAGTTGCCCCTAGAACATAAGACTAATTTTAATCTCGAGTTGTTGTAAACGAGATGAATGAATTGGTCACAAAATGATTTAACGCACAGTATTTAAAACATGAATGTTCAACTTGAAACAGCAGGGTAACAGGTTCAATTCCCGTCTAATCTTTGCGTGCCCCCCCCCACAAGATCATGCTACGGAAAACCAAAGTAATTTAGATCAAACGTTTTCAGCTGTACCTATAGCGTTTAACAAGTTGCAGATTTAATAAAATTTATTTACACTGGCTGAAAAAATTCCCAAATGCATGAGAGAGAGACAGAAAGTTACTAGTTTTTTATGCATGGAAATTAAATTATATTCTTCTGATAATAGTCTGATCTGGTTAACAAAGAAAAATACAGAGAGAGAAAAAATCAGTAGAATTATCTGATTTCTCTCTAAGCATTAAGAAGATAACATAACATACCGGTCCAGAAATTTTGAAGAGATTCAGCTAAAAACTTTTTAATTAAAAAGTTTCTTTATTATTTTCAACGTAATGTTTAAGAGAGCTGAGGAGGGGAGGGGGGAATCAGCCAGTTTTGTGATAACATCTTACTTTTGTTTTGAAACTTTTGGCATTTCAAAACTCGGGAACGAAGAATGACTGAATTATGCTTCCATAGGAAACGGATTCTGCTAACAGGAAAAGTTGAACTGAAATATTGCCATAGTATACATTTATTAACAATGTGTTTTATTATTTCAAATCCACTCGGTATTTTCAAACAGTATATTATTTCGACTTTTATTAGACCTTTTTTTACCCATATATTTAACAGAAAAGTTTTATGAAACTTCTTCCTCCCCCCCCCGAAAAAAAGGGGATTTTTTTAAACTATATATAGAGAGGAACTATTAAATCTTATAAAATCACTATAAAAGATACAGCCTCAGGGCTTCAGATTCGAATTTTGTTCATATTTTCCTTATAATCTAAAAGCTAATGTTTATGCAATATCGTTCTTACATGATTTGCGATTTTCAGATTAGATTTTAGTACATCTGATTAATTATCAGATATTCCGTATCGTTGATTATCAAAAATATTATTCCCATGGTGAACGTAAACATCCATGATAATTTGTTAAATATAAATAAATACCCATATTGTTATCAGTTTTATAGCGTCTTCGAAGTAAAGGCAAATATTCTTACTTGCCCAAACAAAACCAGTTTTCCGTTCATCGACCATAAATAATGTTAGTGTAATAACACACGTAACTGAATATCTCAGTTTTATGTATTTAAATGCATAGGAAAAGTCAGTTTTCTCTGTGTGATTTTCTTTTCTGTATTTCTAATGTAAATAGCAATTAGTGAGTAAGAGAGTCATCGTGGAAGTGGGCAGTCAAAACTTCTTCGTTTACTTTCTCCCGGTGTTTTGCCTGTGTAACTGAAACTTAACGTTTAGGAGCAGATAATAGAGCTTAGTTACCTGACTTACGTGAAGATTTTTTTCTGTATTTTACATTTCCTTATCTCACGTGTAACGAAAATAGGGCTCGCATCAGCTTTAAGAATTTTCCTCAAAGCATTTCCCTCAGTGTTAATAGCCATTCTGCATTTTGCCGTATTAAGTTTTTTCATTTAACATAACTGCAAGGCAATCCCCCCCCCCAAAAAAAAGACATTTCTAGCATCATCTTTTAGCAATTGTTCGTCGGCTGACCAGTGATCCATTTTTGGAAACACCTGAAATCAGGCATCCCATTCTATCTATTTAGCCGTTACCCTATTGAATATGCACTGAACTATTATATTGTGCATATTATTGCAAAAAATCTCTGTTGACGTCTTTGTTCCATTTAATTATGAAATTTGATTTAACAATAATTCTAAGTAATTTAAGCGTAAGTAAAGTGAAACCACTTGTAATCACTTTACTTACAAGTGGTAGTAAAATTTTAGGTAGTGTTAAGGGAAATGTGTCGTGTATGTGTGTGCGTGCAGTGTTTCGTTATGAAACACATCAAAGCTACCCGAGGAGGAATTGTAATCTGAAACTTGAAAGTTCAGTGGCGAGAGAACTCACGTTAGTCCTTTATTTTTTCAGATTTTTTTTTAACTGCTTAATGTAACTTATTTTTATATATTTGCATTTATTCTAATTACTTATTTTGCTAAATGAATTTAGTTTTTTTGATTGGAATTAAATTGCAGGTTTTAAAGTGCGTTAATCGAACCATAACTCCAGTTTTTAAAATTGAATTAAGAGCATATGCTTTAAAAATAAGACGTTAAAGAAAGAACCTGCCCTCAGTCCATCAGTTTCTTTCGTTTAAGTGCTTAAAGAGGCTCATATAAATTTCATTGATTTGACGCCTTTATTATTTGCTTATTGACGCCAAAATAGACGCCTTTATTATTTTTGCAAATATGCTCTAAAAGGTGGACATAGAATTACTGATCGTGTTAAAAAAAACGAGGCGAGCATAACAAGGAAAACTAAATTCTTAGAATTACTGATCGTGTTAAATCACAAGGCGCATATATAACAAGGAAAACTAAATTCTTGACTAGTAAATAAAGTCTAGGAATTAAGGTGTTGAGTACTGAATCTGTGACTGGATTGACGTTACGGCAATTTTCATGTGCCGGAGTGTTCTGAATCGGTGGCGTCAGAATTCTTTTACAATGCTGCACTTCGGTTTCGCAACCGAGAATTTTTCCCTTTTGTAAAAGAGAAAAACGTGACAGGGTAGTTGTTTTCGGTTTTAAAAACTAGTGAAGAGCCAGAAGCATTCGCGCCGCTTGACGTTGTTATATGTCCGAAATTGGTACGCCTGAATCTTTTGATTTCGTTTGTGCAATAAATATGTGCTAATGGTGGTGTTGCAAAGAAGCAGTGGAAGAAAATCGATTGCACTCTTACCTTTAGTGAATTTCGCGCTTCTGAGGATGCGTAATGTGACGTAGTGAAATTCTCATAATTTGACTCATATTTCTCCGAAAGCGTTGGTTTCCTTTATTCGCCGTTGCACAAATTATTCCGACTTAGCTCTTCTTTTTTATGTCTTGCGTTCCTTAAAAATTTATATCTGCGTCTGCGCAGTGTTTCGACTGCAGTCAGCCAAGTCCTTATCTTTATAATTGCTATTTAAAATGTAGATTTAATTAGTATATTTAAAATGTAGATTTATTGATCACTGAAGGGGAATGAATGTTTATGAAAAGGTTAAAAAAGCGAGTTGAATCCTATTGAAAAATACTACTTAGAGAGAAGCTGGGTTTCACAAGCATGGAGAGCTAGTATATTATCTCATGGAATTTTTCTATTTCAGAGTTAGTTTCCTAAAGCGCTGTTTCCTTGTGCTTGTTTTTATTTGTTTTAAGTTCGTGGCCTTTTCTGTTTTAACCTTTTCCTCCATTTAATTTAAGTGAGAAGTCCATATGGCAATGTAGTGTGTGCTAAATTATTTTCTTGGTAAAACGTTTGTACATGTGATTTCAGCTTTCAAAATCTTGTATACCACATTACGTTACGTTACACATCGGGAAAATAATGAAAATTCTTTACAAATATCCCATTCATCCTTGAATCCAACCCAAGACAAATTATTATAAAATTTCATTATTCTTTTCGTCAGGGACATTGATGTCATTAAGATAGTGTATAATTGATGATTTGATATCTCTTTTGTACTTTTTTTTTTTTTTTTTTTTTTTTTTTTCCCCCAGTTCAACGAATAAACAAAAATGGATGTTTCAGTTGCTTTTATAGATTGGTCAGTGTGATTGTCGTTAATTTTGAGGACATATAAAGTTGAGAAAGCTCTGTTGTGCAATTTTTTTCTACTTTTGATGAAAATAAAATATATTTATATGCAGTCTGAAAAATAGTTTTCACATTTTAGTCTAATAAATCGGAAGTTCCCAGCTGTTTGTGTAATAATATCAAAATAATTTTCTTCTCTAATATAGAATTATCATTGTTAAAAATCTGGCAGATGGCATTTAATGGAATTAAAAATGTGCCTGTGTGTGTGGTATGATCGTACGAAGGCTTAAATAACTTTGCCATCCGAAGCTGTAAATCAAATCGCTTCTGAGGACACTACCACTGATGAAGGTTGTGAAGTTAATAATTTAAAATTAAAAGAAGGCCTATGCTTAGCTGAAAATCTCGAGTTATTTTTCTTGAATGCAGACCCTTCCGCTGAAATAAACCGAAAATTCAAAGGGGAGCTGCAAGTCTAGTTCTATATCAAGAAATTTTAAAATGACCCGGTAAGAACTAAGTAAGCAAAGTAAAATTACAGATTTTTTTTTAAAGAGTGAAGAAAACGCCAGAACTTTAAATGAAGAAAGAAATTTTGAAAGTGAAAGCGATCTCATTCCACTGGGGGGGGGGACGTTCTCTATTGATTACAGACAATGACAACGAAGAAATTTATTAAACTTAAGTTGCGTTAAATTAAAATATGTAATATTTTTGTTTTGTGTTGTACATACATATATATTTTTAATAAAAATTTGTTTATGTATAATAAAATATTTGTTTTTAATAAGTTTTCGGAACGTAACCCCCCTTTTTGTACTGGCTCTGGGTCTCGTACAACACGGTTTCACACAACACGGCATTTTCTGGGAACCTATCTACCGTATACGAAGATTACCTGTATTTAAATAAAACACACGGTGGTTTTCTGCTTAACCTTCATCCCAATTTTGACGAAAAAGCTTCCAGAGGTGAAAGGCCTTACCCAGTAGTCGAATAGTTAAAACCGCTGAATAGTGGGAGTTCGACTACGATTCGATCCTTGATGAATGGGTTAGTCGCGTGGTTAGTTTTCGTATGTATATCGTGCATACGAGCCAATTTTCGTCCCCCCCCAAAAAAAATGCCTCCATGAATGTATCCTTGGCCATAGGCAGATAGCCGTGATGTGTTTTGCCACGTTTAAATAACCTAACCGAGGCATGGAATCCGAAGTCTCCGACGCCGTCGTTCCTAATCGCCAACCTTTCGAAGATTTTAGGCTAGACAAATTTTTAGGGTTTCGTCCATGTTTTAACCGGAATTCGAAACTGGACCTAATGGCATGAGAGAATTTTAGCATGCGCATAATCAGCATACCGTTTGTACTTCCAAATCGGGTTCATTTGCTCAAAATATATGTTTAGATATGAGTACTTTAGAGCTCTGTTTCACGAATTGTATTTCGTGCGCTGGAATAGATGCATAATTGTGCTATTTAATATCTGATAGTTTGTTAACAGATATTGTGTGCATTATATGAGCGGTGTAAATCTGATGTTAGAGGTTATAATCTTTTCCACCAACTTAATTTAAACTTAAAAATTAGCAGAGCCGGGACAAGTGAGGCACTTGTCTCAGGTGAATCACTAGAAGAGGCGCCAAATTGGCTATACGAATTCGAAAATTACTTTAATTATGTCTTTAAATTTGTTGGCTACTATTAAAGGAAATATGCTTCGGCAAACTTAAATTAATAAAACAATAGTAAGAATTGCAGGAAAACCTGAAAATTAATGCAATATGCATTTCGATGTTATTTCTTATTTATCAAAAAAGAATTTTTTAACATTTTCATTTGAAAGTCATAAATAATTGGCTATATTATTTTTATGTATTAATAAATCTACGATTAAAATACTTTACAAATTATGGTATAATTATGCTAAAATAATTATGATATTTTGATTTAATAGAGTTACTTAATACTAATGGGCGCGCATTTACCTTTTTGCCTCAGGTGAAAAAATATCTTGGCACGGCTCTGTTATTTAGATAATTTTTTTTTTATTCAATTTAAGTACATGGATTTCTGATAAAATAGATCATTGAATTCGAATCAAACAAAGTTGTTATTGACTTTTCTTGTTGTAAATTTGTGCATGTCAGTTTTATTTAAATTATTTTTCACTTTCTTCATATGCAGATTTGCGGAAAAAGTGTGCACGCGTATGTGTGCACACCCTAACTTTGGCAAAAAATGACTAATTTGCCAAAGTTAAGGCTAAACGTCTTCCTGTAATTTATTTTAGAAAGTTCCTAAATTCATTATTGCCGCATGAAAATTAAAGAGAAGTAAGTTATGGATAATAAATTCCGAAGAAAAACTTTTTAACTAAACACACCTGCTGTAAAAAATTTCCTAAAAACCATGTCTGCTGAATATTTACGTTATTTGAAACTTACTTTTTCTTGTCTAACTAAACATGGCAAGCCAGTATGTTAGTTTAGGTTATTTGAATATGGCAAAATATACAAGGATCTTGAAGGGAAACGGGTTACACATGGTGAAAAATGCGAAAACGCTCATGCTTTCTCCGTGACTGGAGCCCAGAACCCGATTCGAATTGCCTGTGTTCATCGGTTTTATCCACTCGGCCCACTGGTGGGCTTTCTGGCGCATCAATTAGCGTTACACATGGGGAAAATCATCCATTCAACCAGCCCATCTTCGGGGTTTAAATCCGCCAAAGTAACATCCTACTTGTTTTAGTCAGGGATTATATTGCAAATATAAGTATTATCATCATCTTCCATATGTGATTGTAACCTTAAGAGTATTATTGTACAGTTGGTCTGTTTCACGATTTTCCTTTGAGAATTATTCATGGTAAGAAAGATGGTAACTGGCAGTATTTTCATTGTGAAACAAAATGTTGTTTATATTCTCATTCATTATGTAAAGTTTCGAAAATTTTGTGTAACATTATTAATGGGGTGAGAGGGAGATCCATAAAAATGTGTTACGATTCCCATTTTTGATTTTGAACTGGAAAAGTAGTTTCAAAATCCACTGAATACTGTTGCGAGACATATGCTTTTTCGGCGGTGAGTTTTTTTTTATCGATGCTAGAAACTGAATATTCCTCCCACTTCACTCATTTTTTTCGCACATGCATATACTGTTTATTCTGTTGTAGTTTATCTTGTCCGCTAAAAGACCTTGAATAAAATTGCCAGAATGTTACTGCATTTTATTCAACAGGTCTCCCTTTCCCGTACACTTTCTGTCTTTGATTCATTTTTCACGAATTAGGAAACTTAATTTTTGTGTAATTAATGTTTGCTCTCGGGTGTATTTTGAAACGCACCTTGCATTACAGTATTTGGCTCTTGTCCACCGTAGACCCAATAGCTCATTAATATGCTGCAATGATGTATGGTTTCATCTCTTTTTTGCTCATCATTTCCAGTTTTATTATGTTGCCACTAGTTTACACGTATTTGCTGCATTGTGCGCAGCAAGAAGCGCATCGGAATTTGTCTTTCTTACAGATTCAGTTCTTTCCTGTAGGAGCCCACCAGCGGTTATGTCGCTGAACATTAGTAGTTCGGTCTGGGGCTCGAATCCTGGTGAATCGGCTGTCTACATGGGCGTTTTCGTGGTATTCCTCATGTGCAACGCGTGTGCGAACCATTTTCCGTAGCAAGTATTCCGCGAAGGCATACCTCCCCTTACGCAGATAACCCGCGAGTTCTTTGACATAATCAAAATAAACGAAATAAAATCTCTTTCCTGTAGGTAAATTTAGTTCCTAGTGATGTCAGTCAGAATTGATTGCAGGCGACGAAATAATTTGCGAAAAAATGAAGGGTTTATTATTATTTTTGGTAATTCTGTTTCAGAATTCAGTATTAGAAACAGATGTTATCGATTGATTTTAACCTTATTCAAATGGCAGTGATTACATTATTGCATTTATAATATTATACAGTTTGCTTTTTAAGAATTAATTGACATGTCATTTAATGTGAAACGGTGGTTTTTTCTCAGTATGGTTGCGCGATTTCTGATTGTAATCCTGAGAACAAACAATATTGCACAGTTTGGTCTGCTTCACGCAGAGCCGTTCCTAGATATATTTTCATCTGTGGCAAGAGGATAAGTGAGTGAGTGCCCTTATATTCGGTTAAAATTCTAAGTTAAAATTCTGCACTTTTATATTTAGTAAATGTAACTGTTGTAAGTCATAATACCATAACTTTTCTTAAGTAATTTTTAATCATATTGTTTTATCTATTAGAAAGGAATACACAAAATGTTTATGGTTTTCAATTTGAAAAGAAAAAAAATTTAAGTACACTAACCCGACATTGAAAACGCAGCACCAAGTAGTAGCGGCCAAAAAGTGATGAAACTCGGCGAACAGGAGAGAGACCAGATAATGTTTTCATTGTTTCATCATTAATATAATTTTAACGTTGTTTCATATTTCATCCGTCATCGTCGATTTCTGTGTGTGATTTAAATACAATGAATTTTGTGAATTTGATAAGAGGCTTGTGGCTGATTTTTAATTCAGAAAGTCAGCTGCAACAACAAACATTTTCATTCTGCTTCTCTTCACATAAGACTTACAGTTCTTAAGATTTCTTTTAAGGAATCTTTTTTTTTTTTTTTTTTTTTTTGAGGGGGGGGTGTATGTCAGTTACCTTAGAATTAAAAACTTTTTATCTTATAATTAGCAGAATTGAAATAAACTTTTATTATTATTTGTTATTTTACAATTTGCAGGGGCATTTAATCTTAATTCTGCCATGACAGGTTTCAAATCTTTTTTTTCAATAAACATTTTATTACTTCGTATATACAGCAGAACTGTTTAGAAGAAGTGAAACTATGTTTTACAGGGTTCGTAGCGGTCCTTACAAGTGCTTATAAGTCCTTATATTTGAAAATGAAATATAAAGGCCCTTATAGGTGCTTACTTTTTCTTTAAAGTCCTTATTTTTTTGTTTTTAGTGCTTATTTTTTGCTTTTAGTGCTTTTTTTTTAATCCTTTGTTTTTAATGAACGCGCATTTTTCCCCCGTACCAAAGCCGAAACAAAATAAACAACTTTTCTTTCTTATATGCAACGTCAGATGGTGAATCATACTCCCGAAAATTGCTTTCCCCCCCCTTCCTCTGCATTAACGTAACCTATGGTGCGCGCGAGAGTACAGACAGGTGCACGTCGTTCTATTGGCCAAAGAATTGCGAAAACGTAGAAAATTCCGGTACATTCGGTACTCTTTGCTTCCCACCCAAATACTACACACTTTTGAATTTCTATCAAGATTTTAATAATTTGCATTCTCGTTCCGCGTGGTCAGTTCATATTCGTGTTTATTATGATCGTTATGCTTATATTATGAGCCTATGTATGAATATTTATAATAATATAGTTGCAGTAACTGCTGAAGTATAGATAAACTTCCAAAAATGGGTGTGTTTTTACACAGATTAGCTTTCTAAGGAATAATATGCGGAATGGCTTAAATAAAAGGAAAGTAATCGAATAGTCAAAATAATTTCATTTTCTTTGCCAATACATTATACAGTATGGAGTTTCTCCGCAAAATCTCTAATATTGAAGCAGCGGACTTTTTTTTTTGTCACTGTCCAATCTGGATTGTACAGGACTAAAAGTTTTTGCGGTCTACCCAACCCAAGCGAAAATTGATTATATTCCGGAAATTTAATACAGTCTGTTGAAAATTAGAATCAGAAACACCCCAGATTAGTAAGTCTCTTTCTTTTCCTTTATTTAGTTCTTTTTTCTCCGAATAACGGCAGGTGTTGATTCCGATTGCGTAATATCACATATGGAAGAATTACGCCGCACGTATTGCGCAATAACGTTTGCGGTATTTTGCATTGATAATTAATTTTGATGTTCAGTCTGAGATTTGATTATGCACACTTAAAAGAGTTTTACTGTGCTTTGTAAGCAGAATATTTCTCAGTTCCGTTGTTTTTATATGATGCACATATCGAAATGTCAAAATCACTTATTTAGCCTAAATTTAAAGAACAGCTACAATCTCCCCCACTCCTCTTTTTCCAGTTACTGTCCGGAATATTCGGGAATTTCCGAGTATGCGGGTTAGTTAAGCTTTTACTGTTAAAGGATGACTGAATGAAGCAATTTCCCTTCTTCTGATTTCAGAAATGTGCCTCTTTTTTACTTAAATTACTTTGCTTGGGATATATGTTAAGGGAAAACTGTTATGCAATGAAAATTTAGAAAATGTTCAGAATTTTGATTTAAGTTAAATTATTTAAATATTAATATGAGTGGGAAAATAAATTGTATTTATTATTAGGGGCCAAATGAATACAATTAATATGGCTTATTATTATTTATTTTCTATATTTTCAACTGAAATATCATCATTAAATTTTGTAATATAGTTTAGTTCTGCATAGTTTTTTTTTTTTTTTTTTTTTCTCTCATTGCAAACTAATTCTGTAAATTGAACTGTCATTTAAAATTAAAAAAAAAAAAAAGTTAATTGTTTTCCATTGTTGAGGTAATGCTTATTCTCTTAATAAATATTGCATTGCTCATATTTTAAATTACAAGTCTAATTTTTCTTTTAAGGTTATGCAGTTGTGTGTAATGTAATTAGACAGGTGCTTATTTTTTCCTTAAAATGTGCTTGAAAAGTGCTTATAGGTGCTTATTTTTTTAACTAAAATGTGGCTATGAACCCTGGTTTTACTTTGTAACACACAAAATGTATGTAGGGTGCGGTTTGCTTATACAGCAGTGGTTTACAAGTTGTAAAGATAATTAACTAAATATAATTAATTACATAGTTCGGAGGAAAAATAGTTACGTGTACTGTCAAGACTCGAATCTCGTTCTGTAGCCAAAAATGGAGCAAGAAATTGGTTAGGACTTCCTAGTTCATATAAGGGAAGGTAAAAACGTAAATCGATTAAATCATGCGTAAATAACTTTGTTGTTTATTGTTTTGATATTACGGTCAAACGTATATCAAAAAGGCGACGGCCTGACTGAGGATGATTAATTGACTACGAAAGAAGGTAAATCGATTAAAACGTAAATCGTAAAAACGTAAATCGATTAAATCATGCGTAAATAACTTTGTTGTTTATTGTTTTGATATTACGGTCAAACGTATATCAAAAAGGCGACGGCCTGACTGAGGATGATTAATTGACTACGAAAGAAGGTAAAATAAAATAATAGTAGCACTGAGACTTATATAGCATTTATAGCACTGAGAATGAAACGCAGTGTGAAGACGTTAAGGCGCTTTTTATTGGTATTAAGTATAGTATTTTAAAACGATGCTTTTCGATACTTCAAAAAATTGGAACTATTCTTCTACTAGTCTAGACTCTACTAGTCAAACTTTCTTTTTTAAAAGGCATTTTAAATTTTTCGTAGGTAATTTGGTGCTCTTAATCATGTCCCGGCTCTGGTTTCACGATATTCATTTGAGAATTTTTGAGGTAGAAAAGATAGTTTCACAAATATAAATACTTCGAGTTGTAAACTGTTCTCTACGATCTTATTTTTTTTTTTTCAAAAAAGGATGTGCATCACAGTTGAATAGATAAAACAACTGAAACAGTGTTGGTTCGACCGAAAACGAGCTGACTGCTTGGGTATTTTCTTGTTTTTTTTTCATGTGTAATTTGAATGATCCAGATTTTCCAGGAAGTTTGCTCTCAGGCATTCCTTTGCTCAGGCAGATAACCCTTGCGTGATTTGTAATAATCCTTTAAGCAAACCAAATGTAAATTTTTTTTTTTTTTTAAATTCTGGGTCTCGAAAATTTAATTCAGATACACGAGTTTAAAGAAATTATACTAATGAGACTTTTGACGAATTTACATTAATTGATACTAATGACATTAATCATCTGTCATATAAAGTCCTGCAGGAATTAGTTGAGCTATCGAGTGACTCAAAACTCAAAAATTCGTGATTGAATCATGCGTGGGAGCTGGAAGTGAATCTCCGGCAATTTCGGAAATGTCATTTAATGTTCTTCTGCCATTCAGCGCCACATACTTGCGTGAAATAACCTTTTCAGCTTTAACGTTTATTAAATTCAAATATCGTTCAGCGCTACCAAACGTTGAAGAGCTCTCACGGTTACGGTCACAGTGAAAAGATTTCGAAATTATCGAATGGTAACACCCATTCATTTCCTACTCAAATTGATCAGCGCATTGAAAAACATTTACGTCCAGTATTGTTAAATATTACATCAAGATTTAATTTGTTTTTCAGCAAAAATCAAGCGCCCCCGTCTCATTAAACCGCGATTTTCTTTCGTTAACTTTTGTATACCTGAAAAATGTCCTGAAACTTAATTTTCATATGTGTGTTGTGTTTACCAAGAAATAAATTGTATGTGGGAAAATATTAATTTTTATCTCTTTATTCTGTATTCAGTATCTGGGGTCGCGAAAAGATCTCGTTGATAAAAGATTCATGAATAAAAAGTTTAAGAAGCTCAGATGTACATAAATATATACATGAATATGAGACCTGATTTTCAGAAATATTGTGTGGTATTAGACTTATCAACTACGATTTGGGCGTTAAATATAGTTTTAAAATGTATAAAGAATTTGTTGGTTCATGGCAAACCACACTAGTGATCTTATACTGGGCCACTGATAGGCCATGTAAGTAAGTATATTGGTAACGAAGATATGAGTGAAGAAGACTTCTGCCTCCCCCCCTTAATAACATCCAAAATACATTTATATCGAATAGAAATAGCAAATAATTGTGTAAGGTGGCCGTGAAAAAACTTCTCTGATATATATGAACCCTTAATGGCCTATCAGCTGAACCGTTCGAAATGAAATTTCATAAAGTGATATTTGGAGGTTGCGTTCGAGATTGTGATGATTTAAAATAATAGAGCTTTCCTTGGTTATGATCACAGTGAAAAAATTTCGAAATTTTCGACTGGTAACACCCACTTATTTCCTGCGCAAATTGATCAACGCATCGAAAAACCATAAATGGCTTTGCTGGCGTAAAATGTTTGCTTTTGAAGAGGAGCATGAGAAGTAGGGACAACGTAAGAGAGAGGAAAGGGAAAATTCTTTTATTGGAATTAAAAGTTTTCAGTGAGCCCCCCCCCCAAGCTTCGCAGACGATAACGTAACCTCAGAACCCGAAATTAATCGGAATGAGGTGGCCACGAAACTGCTCAGCTCAAGTACAGAAGATGACCCGTATCTTGGAATGTTGTATACGTTTTACACGCGTCAGAATTTTCCTAAGCACAGCGCAACGTAGAAGGAGGGGGGGAAATACATAATTAATTATTTCAAAAGTGGGCGCATAATTATTAACAGTGTTTTATTAGCAATAAATTAATTTTAGTATTTGTAAGTTTATATGAATAGATGTGCTATGTGATAAAATATGAGATTTCAATAAAACTATGCTCCTTTCTCCGAAGTTTAAATTTTTGCGTTAAATTAAGATTATTCGTTGCAGAATGTCTGGAAGTGTTAACTGTATTCATTCTCTTCGCTAGCAGCATACGGCTTTTCCTTGCTTCTATCCGTTAGTAGGGTAATTACTGACACGTTTTCTTTTTAAATTTAGGCAAAAAAGCATCTTTACAATGGCGTAGATTTTTTTTAAAAAAAGAGCTATCGGTTTAGACACGATTAGAGATGGCCCCATGTTACGTTTCTTTCGTTATTCTTCGAGTGTTTTGTTGTGATTCATTAATCAGGCGACAGTGGTATGTATGTATATATATATGAAGGCCCACCAGCGGCCGAGCGGTAAAGTCGCTGAACACTGTAGTTCGGTCCGAGGTTCGAATCCCGCGAACGGGCTGGCTGCATGGGTGTTTTCGCGGTTTTCCCCATGTGTAACGTGTATACGAGCCAGTTTCCCTTAGAAAGTCCTCCACGAAGGCATCCCTCCCCTTAGGCAGATAGCCCTCGAGGCTTTGCCATAATTAAATAACTTAACCTAACCTGGTATATATGAATTATCTTGCAAATCCATTTGCTTTTTCTGTTTATGCCCCACCACTGGCAAAGTTAATAAAACCGTTAACACTGGTAGTTCGACCCCCGATTCGGACTCTCACGAACGCGTTAACTGCATGATCATTTTCCTCGTGTTTAATGCGAATACTAACCACTTTTCATTAGAAAAGCCCTGCCCCTCCTTTCCTAACTGCAGACCACCAGTGGCCGAGTTATTAAGACCGTTGAATGCTGGTAATTTGTCCCGGATTCCCAAGCGAACGGGCTAGTTCATTTTCCTCCTGTGTATCGTGAATACAAACTCCCTTAACTTTAGATTTCCGGGACCCGTCATTTTGATGGATTTCGGACTTCATTCAGCTTACAAAAAATCCAATATTTTTATAGTTTTCTAATTTTTGATGTCAATTAGCGCTGTAATGGAGACGAATACATAGCCAAATTTATTTCCTCTTCAGTGCTTTAATTTCAGAGCTTTGCGCTTTAATTTTAATCTGACGATAAGCTAATTTCATAGTTAATATTAATAAACCGATTTTTTCATGAAATTATTTTTCTGGTGACAAAAATAGTTAAAATAGTAAAAAAAATAGTTAGAACAAGCATAATAAAAATCATAACTCAACAAAAATACCTTTCTATAACCTCGAATCTAATATCAACGCACCGCGGTTCTGCAGAGCAAGGGATTATACAGTTTTCGTTTCGTTGGTTTTCCCCCATTTGTAACGTGTATACGAGCCAATTTCCTGTAGAAAGTCCTCCAAGAAGGCATATCTCCCCTGAGGCAGATAGCCCTTGCGTACTTTGCCATAATTAAATGAATTGAACTAAACCGTAAACATAAAGGGTTAGGCTCAAGACTATAAGGGCCGATCTGCAGCTATTTAGTGTGTCAAGACGTTTTAGGTGTGTATTTGGTGTATTTAATTATGGCAAAGCACACTAGGGCTGTCTGCCTAAGGGAAGGGATGCCTTCGTGGAGGACTTTCTAAGGGAAACTGGCTCGTATACACGTTACACATGGGGAAAACCACGAAAACGCCCATGCAGCCAGCCCGTTCGCGGGATTCGAACCTCGGACCGAACTACCAGTGTTCAGCGATTTCACCGCTCGGCCGCTGGTGGGCCCAAGACGTCTTAGAAAAAATTTCAGTTAGTGCGAGTAGAAACGATCGAGAAGAAAGTATGGGCAATATCATTATAAGAATTAAAGGAAAATACTAGTTTTACTTTATTCTGGCGAAATATCCTTCTTTAGTCATCATGAGTAATTCAAGAAGAGATGCTGAATTGCTAGAGAGAATAATTAGTATTAGCGAAGATTGCTCTAGTAAGTGTGTTAACACGAAAACCACGGTAAACGTTTTGTACACCGATTAAAAACAATACAGATTCGACTAATTGATGATTATCGGTACAAGTGCTTTGCCATAACCACCGAAATAGTATCCTTCATACTAAGTGAAGTACAGAAATCTGTCCTTTCAGTTAGGGTGAGGAACACTGAAGATGGATCTTTTTATTAATATGCTAGTGTTACTAAATCGTTTTATACAGTAGTTCCATCTATGTGCTTTAATCATTTTATTGCATTTATATTGTAGTTTTTTTTTCCCCCATCTTATAAGGTGTACTTTAAAGCCTATAATGGGAAAAATATCTCGCATAATTTGTTTCGATTTCAGTGTCCAAATGTTTAGTTACTTAACTGTGTATGATCGTTGAAGGCGATCATTTTAGTATTCTCAGATAATCTGCCCGCTTGCTTTTACTTATTATTCTGCGACAGAAAGGATCAAATACAATGAGTAGCAAGCAAGCAGCTGTTTCTAGAGTTTCTGCGGGTACTCCACGCCAGCTGTTCCGGCTCATATTGGTGACTGAGGTCCGTAGGAACCTTGCGTCTTTATACCGCCTCTGTACGCGGCGCGCTTGCATCTAATCGGCTGTTGGTCCCGACATAGGACTTGCTGTTGTCTTAGTTCGACGCCAGGTGGCACCGCATTCGGAGAGGGTTTGGGGCTCTAGTAGACAACTATCTTTCGTCAGTAGTTGCGATCGAACACATCGTACCGTCCTCGGGGTGTATACCTGCTTACCTGCTGTTTCAATCGGAACCACGTGGTTATTCGGTAGAAGACGGCGAGGGAATCCCGTTTTGCCGCGAACCGCACCTGACCGTTGGTCACGACCCCCGACGACGGCGACAGGTCGCGTGTAATCTTTCGTAACCCTTTGTACATATATATAACGGTTAGCCATGCCCTTTCGGCTTCTACTAAGAAACTTATTTTGCTATGTATGTTCATTGTTTTCGCATGCGTAATTTTATTTTACAAAAATTACTTACCAAACACCACATTAAATAAAACATTGTTTAAATAGTTATGTCAATGAATGAAATATTTTCTTTGACCATCGCTAAATTTTTCTACGTATGAAAAGCAGTTGAAAGAATGCGTTCGTGGATGCATATTTCTGTTCTTTCATCAGATTTTTTCCCTCCCTTTCCTGAGGGGTAGGATACAAGTAACTATTAATCGTGGAGGTACAAATTTCATCAGGTCGCATGACTTAAAGCTATATAAGTGGCCACTTACATCTTGCACGTATTTTGAGGTAAAATACATTGTGTGTGACAAATTTCGTTTAATGAAGTTCTTATGTTGCACTTTTATGGCAACACATCTCTCTAAAAAACACACTGTATTATTGGATGCAATTATACAACATGTTTTTTATTATACTTATTTTTACGGATTTGTATTGTTCTACAAAATATGTTTAGAGCTAAGCTTATGCGTGCGTACAATTTATTCAAATAATTCATATTCTACTGATATTGCCAGTAATTTCTTTTAGTTTGTTTTATCTTTGGCTGGTTTTTTTTTTTACCTAGTTGCGTAATTTAAGGGATTTTCGAAAAATGCAATCGTGTGACCATCAGTTGCAGACGACTGACTGTAATATATAAAACCTTTTGAATTTTATGTCAGGATAGATTTAAAAAAAAAATAAAAGTAGATGTCTCCCCCCTTGATTTCGGATGATTCTGACTACATCCAGAAAAATCTGCCAGACATAAGAGACCTTTTATCATTTAAAAGTTCCAAATGCACGCAATGATTCGTATGAAAATGCACTTTGACGAAACGCAAATTTAAGAGTCGCCGAGAGACTGCAAAATGATGGTTTGTGTGAGTCAGTTACGAAGCATTTCAAGTGTTGCGGACCGAATTGTAGAATTGGGGAAAGCGTCGGCTACAGCTAGCTATTCAGAGCGCACAGTATACTTTAGAGTGGGGTTGCCGTAATTTGTCCTTTTCCTCTTGGCGATAGTATTCCGGAAGGAAAACAAAGCCGATTTAAGGCTCTGCGGCTTTATTCCCATCACGTGTTGGAAACTCATCGAAATTATTCAACATATTCAATTCCTAATTTCGATTTTCAGCTGTACAGTTTAGGATTTTTCTGAATTATATTTTATTTGTAGATATTTTATATAGTGTAATTGAAGTAAATTTTATTTTGTAGCTGTGAAATGTTTATTTGGGAATATTAACTTTTCCTATCAGCTATACTTTATAAAAATTTCTTTTATCAAATTTAGCATCCATTACTGAGAATTTATTTCTTGCGAGTAAAACTGTTATAGTAAAATTATCGAAAAAAGATCTGATTTGCTTCGAATTTTTCGCAGTAAAAATTGAGAATTAGTTTAAACATCGTATCCGCAAATCTGAGACGTTTGTTATACGCGTAATCGTTCCTTGAAATTGTGTTTGGAACGTAAGGCAAAAGAAAAATTCTGATAATTAATGTAACCATATTTCAAAGTATACAATAGTATTGTGTAACATAAAAATGGTGTAGAATTGACTATAAAAGCCCCGAATACTAGCCGTCTGTAAAGAGTAAAATATTTTTAAACGCTGAGCTGCCAACCGCCGGTGTGTTTGCACTTAGCCTAGTTTGTATTTGAGCGCGCTAGATGACGCAACAGTTTGATGTATTCAATTCTTGCTTCAACGCCTCGGCACAGGTAGGCGCCCGCCAAACCGCGTTTCGCGCATTTCTAAGGAGTTTACCGTTTTTTCAGTGAACATGCTACTTGAGTTCTGCGTTGTTATACTTTAGGTACGCCAGAAATATTTAATGCGGACTTCAGCTATACTCATTTTGAACACTTCTTTCATTTATTTGCGTCTTTACTCGCAGCTCATCATACACATTATTTGTAATTTAGATAAGCTACCCAAAATCTTTTCAGAAAATTTGAAATATCAGTTTCGGTACAGTTTCCACAGTTGTCATGCATATTATCACTAACATACTAAAGAAATCTTGCGTTCATTAGATAACTTAGAGTCAAGTAAGATCGTATTAGAATGATCCGCATGTTATTATTATTTGTTGTTAGTTTTTACGGTAGTTGTAACGCGTTGTATCAGTTAGAAGGTAAAAATTTATTAAACAAGTCATTCATATAAATACTGCATGTTTAATAAATAGTTATTATGAACTAGTGGTAAATATTATTAATAATTCATAACTGGTTTACAGGTTATAACAATGACTGCTTATTGGTATTCACATATTTGCATGGTATTAGATAGTTTATCTTTTGAAACAAACACATCATAAGAACAATTTATTAAAAGACAGAGTCTTAAATTAAGCCATATTACTAAATATTTACAGAACTCGGAGGGCTTTTTGTCACACTGTTTGGTAAAATACCAGTTATATATTTTCATTGCTAATATTTACTGAATTTTCGAATGTTTTTTCGAGTTCATTACACATTGTACCATAGAAGCTTTTAAAATGTCTTAAGTATGTTATTACACAAAATTGATTACAAAATTATGCCTCTTTATTTCAGTTGTTAGGAATTTAAAAAGCTTTGGGCAAACATTTCAAAATGATTACTAATTTATTATTGTGTATGAAAATGTAAAAAACAAACAAAAGTAATATTCATTTCAAGAATATTATCTTTGTGAATCATTAAATTTTGTGTGTTTATATGTGTAGTTAGTTATACCTTTTAACAATCTACACTCAATATTTTTGTGTAATTATATGTGTAGTTAGTTATACTTTTTAGTGTAAGGCATGTAAATAAATGTAACATCGCAAAAATTAAGCATTCTACAATCTACACTCAATATTTCTGTGCGTCTGTGAAAAGAGTACACCATATATTTCAGATTAGTTTAATTTTAATTGCAAATGTTAAAATTTGCCTTCTACAGTATGTAGAGAAAATTTTTCTGTACAGCCTAAGGGAAAGGGAATCTACAGTATATTTCAAATAATTTTGTTTTTAAATATGCTAATAAAGAAACTGCCTTGGAAGTCTGGATGCCTGTGCTGCTATCATTTTTCAAAACAATTAAAAGCACTGTTTTCAATTCTTATTAGGAATTTAAAAAGCTTTGGGCAAAAAAAGTATTCTAATTTCAGTACTGTCCAAAAAATATTGAGAATCCAAGAGCAATACAGAATTGAAAATCGGTTTAGGTTTTATGCTTTTATTTATTATATTTATTTACCTTTTATTTACAAAAATAGCTTTGTAAAATAGGATCTAAAGATTAATTAATTACCTAATGACACCACATAAGGTAAAAAGTCATGGTATTATAACATAATTAATAATAATTCATGTCTTACTTTATTAAAAATATTTCTGAGGGATAATTGTAAATATTTTTGAAAGTAAGGGTTAAAGTGTTACAATGAAATAAGCATTAAAATAGTAATTTGGAGATAAAGTTAGATCAGAATAATAGGGATTGTATATTGAACTATGTTCACATATTTACTAATTTAATAAGATGGCTTTTGCTTTCATGTTTAGTAAACTGTTGTGATTAAAAATGTTTTCTTTCTAATTGCATTAGGAAATAACCAGCAAAGTTTTGTATAGCTGACCTTTATTAGATATTTACATACACTGTTTAAAAATGTATTTTAATAGTCCTTGAGTACTTTGCCATAATTCAGAACCAGGCAAACTTAACAAGAAATAATTGTTCAAAATTTAATTTGTGATGCCCATTGGCCATCATTTTATTTGTCTCATCTTTCAGAATGATTTTCTGCGAGTATTTACAACATTTATACCTGAAATAATGCTTGAAATACTTTACTCCAAGATGGATAAGGTGTTGCAGAAAACAAAGTTATTCTAAGAGCACTTTGTTTCTGGGGAAGTTCTGAATTTAACAGAGAATTTTTCATATAAGATGTGTGTAAAATTTTGGTAAAAAATATTTTTTAGGGAAGTGGCAGATTGACATTAGTTTGGTTATTCCATCTTGAGCATTTAGTTCAGCAGAGCTGCTAGTCCACCTCGTAAAACAGAGGGACTCCTGATTTTTCCTAATTTCCCAGTAAAACTCCAGATATACTGCATTTTAATTCATTTGATTTAGGCTGTTTCTTATTTTTAGAAAAATTATTGATCAGCAAGTGTCAAAGGAAAAAAAAAAAAAAAAAATGTTATTAAGAAAAGGTTGATGACAGGATTCTGAAAACACATGCACATGCATGCACAAACAAACAAAAGGCATTTCTAAACCTAAAATGTGCGAATTCCATTCCATATCCAAGTAATTTTTTCTGATTACTTTTTAGGGCTCACCAGCGACTAAGCGGTAAAGACGCTGAACACTGGTAGTTCGGTCCGAGGTTTGAATCCCACAAACGGGCTGGCTGCATGGGCATTTTTATGGTTTTCCCCATGTGTAACGTGTATACGACATTTTCTCTTAGAAAGTCCTCCACGAAGGCATCCCTCCTTTTAAGCAGATAGCCCTCATGTGGCTTGGCTTAATTGAATAATCCTAATCACTTTTTATTCACTCTGACTGGGTTTAATCGACTAAAAGACTGAATCATTTTATGAAGCCTTAGCTAGCATTTAAATGAACATTTGTGTATACTTTAAATATCTTTGAATGATAAATTGCTAAGTTTTCCCATAAGGTTATAAGTTTATTCATTTTACTTTTAATCACATTTAAAAGCACTTTAAATAAAAACTTTTGTTTCTTGGATTTTCATTTGTAAAATTTTTGCAAAATCAAATGAAATTAGCCAGCAAATATAAAAATTTTAAAATTTAGAACAATTTTAAAATTACAAATATGTTTACTGCAGAATTATGTTATAACTAGTTTAATAATTAAATTATCATAGTGATTGAAGCAATGTTTAAATTAGTGAATTAGGTGTTAATTTATAAAGCAAAATTATGGGCCCACCTGTGGTTGATTAGTAAGATGGTTAAACACTGATAATTCAACCAAGTTTCAAATCATGGCCAGTTCAGATCAGGATAGCTGCATAAGAGTTTTTGTCAGCATATATAAGATATATATGAGCAAGTTCCCCTTAACAAGGCCTCCATGAAAGCATCCCTTTTAGGCAGATAGCCCTACCATCCTTTTCCATAATCCAAATAATACATTCCAATTGTGCGATTTCAGTATTATTTCATTGTATAATACAGTAGTTGAAATCCTTAGTATTTTTCATTTTGCAGAAGTGTTTTGGTCAAATAATGCCTTGTTATTGGAACTTATTGGTATTCTAAGTATTTTAATAAGGGAGGTTCATTCTTCAATTTATTATGCAAATATCACTTAGAGAACTGTGTATAATATTATTTGTGTATGCATAAATAATTAGATAGGTGATTTCTGTTTTAGCATAATGAAGTATTTTATTAATTGTTCAGCCGTGAGAGAAAGCAAAACATTATGTTGTTATTTTTCAAAATCTTTGATAAAGGTAAAGAAGAGTAGAAATTGTAAACCCGGGTTGCTGTTTTAAGAATATTTCAAAACACTTCCTTCTTTTAACAATCAGTAATTAAGTACAACCATAGATTGTAGCCATTCTTTTTTAAAATTTTACCCCTCAAAAAGCTGTTAATTTGCTTATGGAAGCTGGGTATCTTTTTAACTAACTACGTAAATTAGCATTTTCCCCTCATGTGTGTGTAAAATGCTTAGCACAACCAGTAATGCGTAATACCATCCTTGGTTCGAAACTCGAGGGGACAGCACAGCTGATTTTTCATGCTTCCCGCTCTGCAGAATCCTAATAAGTCATATGAATAAATATAGCAAAAAAGGTTATACGAAATTTGCCACAGTTTTTTATAACATTTTCTTAATTAGACATTACCTGAATTAGTATTGCTAATGGTGTTTGAGATAAAACGGAAGTCCCCCCCATCAGTCTAAAATTTGTTGGCATTATTACACTTTTATTGTCATTTAATCATGTATCCTAGCCAGTTCTTTTATATACTTAAAATGTTGGTGGAAACGTAAGCAACTACTAATATTGTTGACTATTGTACTAAATGTTGGTGGAAACTTCAAACTAAACGTACTGAAATCGTAAACTATTTCAATAGATGAAGCTCAGTATGCAGTGTCGTGGATTTTTGTAAAGGATTATAAAAATAAATAATGCAAAAATGTAGGATTCGCTAATAATTTTGTCTTCAACTTAACCAGGTATTTTAATAATTTGTATAATGAAACTAGTAAAAGAAGTAATAACAAATATTTTATTAATTCCATGAAACGCAATGCTTTTAAAATTAAAAAATGTTTAATTTCATTAATGCGCTTACAGGTAAAAAGAAACCGACTGGAAGTTGCTTCATTTCATTCATTAAAAAAACTCGCCAACTAGCGCTACCCGCCAAAACCTGATCAGTCAGATGCTGTCTTCTTTTCAGGCAGCTGTTCTAATAGGTGAGGCCCGCCGCCAACGGCCCTGCTGCTGAGGCAAGGCACACACACACAGATCAATGACGACTGCTCCCACTGTACAAACGAGGGGTGAGAGGCTATTGCCGGTGTTCCAGTGAGTTAGCGCGCGCGCGCGCCTGTGGGTCGTTGCGTGAGGGATGTTGCTAAAATTGCGCTCGGTGCGCATTGCTCTTTAAATCCCTTTTTAAGTTAACGTTCGCTTATCAATCCTTTCTATAAAACTTCGTTGTTTTCTCTTCCTGTTTTTTTTTATTTGTTTTCTATTGTCGGTTTGTCTCACTGTAATAATTTGTAATTTTAGCATTAATTTAACATCATTCATTATTAAGAAGTATTTTTTTTTCCATTTTAAAGTTTTTGATAACTCTTTTGAGATCTAAACTTTCGAATTCCCCGAATGAGCTATTCTTATAATAGTTCCACTGCAGTGGTATCCTTTAGCCCTGAGTTTTATGTAAACAATTTAACAGTTAAATAGCTAAAAGCAGCAAGCAAGTAAATCATTTAAAAATTTAAAATAAGATAATGAAAATACACAGTCTGTTAGAGCTTAAGAATATTTATTACTTCCTTTAACAATCAATGAAATTTATATATCGTGTGTATGTACATATTTTATTTTGGGAAGCATTTTAGTTACGTTTTTATAAGTTCCTGCGAATCATCTGATATTGTAACGTCCCCGTGAACATACCGCTTTGAACTGCGAACTCTCAACTTTTGACGCAACTTCGCGCTCCCGTTATATGAATTCCCTTTTTGCCGTTTGGATTTCGCGCACTACTTCTCGCGAGTTGGGTTGCTTGATCTACTTATTCGCTAAGCATGTGGTACTTCTTTTAAGGACTTACAGTTTGGTAGTCGTAGGTTTTGACTATTGTATATGTTTTTTTAAATTTCATCATGTTTTGTTAATGACTCAACAGAATATATTTAGATTTTTAGGATATTTTTATCCTTATTGTTTTTATGTGATTTCTTTCTCATTACACAATACAGCTTTATACCAATATACAATAAATTATGAACATTATTATTATTTTGTAATCAATGGAATTTTCAATATGCAATCAATTGCTAATACATATTTGGTAGACCCCTAATTGACCCCTTGATCATCATCAACCTCCAGGGGTTCAATAGAGATCCCACTGGAAAGCCCTAATCTAGAGAATATGAATGTTCAATGTAAGTCGTGTTGTAAGAATGTTAGTAATTTCTTAGTTTTGTTGTACATTTCATAAAATGTATTGCTTTATCAGCCTCATATCACATGATCTTGGTAAGTCTTCATTACTATCAATTTCTTTTGCTATTTGCATTTTAAACTTGCTTTGAAGTACGATGTTGTCAGTTAACTCTTAAACAGGACCGTAGCTGGTGCAACCTGCAGTATTTAAAGATGGCAAGAATTTGAGCATTTAGGGAGGCACTGGAATGTAAAATTTAGGAGTCCCGATTGTAACGGGCGGCAAAAAGTTAAGTACCGATATTGTTCACCAACAAATAACTGCTAATGGGCTAATATCCAAAAGTTCAGCATTAAAAGCAGTACTCTTCCACAACTAGCCCATTTTATCACTTTCAGTTTATTGAAGAATTCATTTTCTGAAAGTGTAATGGATTATTTGGAAAAACAAACACTTTCAGTTATTTTTCAATACTGAAGTGATTAGTCAATGGAATCATCGATATTTTTGCTGCCTTTGCTACATTTTTGCATCATGGCATTTAGTCAAAATTATCATGAAGCCTTATGTAATGTATTTTAAATGGAATCAAAGCAGTAGATCTCAAATTACATTATCCTGCCCCGTTCGCTGGAATTCGAATTTCGGTCAAACTACCAGGATTCAGTGACTTGACTGCATGGCCACTGGTGGGTCCTTGTCAAAGCATGAAACTTAAATAGTGCTTTTCTCTCACTTGGCAGTACTGTCTCGGTGATATTAGCTTAAATAGGCAGTGTCATGTAAAATGTGTTGTAAATTCATTTTTCTTTTTCATTTTTTATGCTTTATCTTCATGAATGAAAAATACAAAGAATTTATATAGCAAGTAACTTAATCAGTAGTCTTCAAACTGTGTTCTGTGAAAAAGGAGGGGGGGGGGCACCATGAGTGAAAAACAAGGTTCCATGAATCAAAATAAAAATTCAAAAAGAAAATAATAATGCAATTGTACTAGTTGATGAGTGTTTGTTTATAAACTAAAAAATATGAAGATAATTTTAGTAGAGTCGTGCATATATATTTTTTCACCTGAAGCAAAGACATAAATGTGTCCCTCCTATGTCCTGTATTTTTTCAGGGGGAGGGAGGAAAGGGTATGTGTGTATACATACATACAGATAAACAAAATAGTAAGAAATTTAGAACCAGATCCACAAAGACAATAAAGAAATTAAATGTAAAACCTGTAAAATACAATTTCCCAATAAAATTTTTTAATAAGAATCATCTGTATGTTTTACAGATTTGTCTATAATTGATTAGTACTCTTCTATTATTCGGACCGTATTCAGAAATGCATGTATAGATGTATGTGTTCATGTATGCATGTAAATATATATATATATATATATATAGTCCAAGTGGGCTTTGCCCCTGGGGGACTGTTGTTTTGCGATTTTGCGTCAGTCACTCAGAGAATGTCCCTTTCACTTTTAAAACTGTTGCCACCAAATATTATCACCCTGTATTATATTTGAAGAAATTAAATAATGGAGAATCTGCATAAATGTATGTATGTTTCTCGCATTGTGATAAAACAAATGTACCTAGATTTTGAATGATGTAATCCTACTGCGAATATGGGCATCTGGAAGCCCAAATTTGAAATTTGTTTTATTATCGATTTCATATTTTGTAAAACTTTAATGAATGATTAACAAACTGAAGGATTTCAAAGCGAGCAGTGGCAATGTTGTACAGAAAAAACATTTTTATCTCTAGCGCGTGGGATTGTGTGTCGGAAATTTTAAAGATATGCTCATTGTAAAATTATTTTGGTATAATATTCTTGATCTGAATTTTATGGTTTAAGTGTGAAGAACATTATTTTTAATAAATAAAGGTAACATGCAAAATGTTAAAAAAAGTGCCCCTTTGAACATAATTTAAAATATGAAACCTCTCGGATTTTTTTTTATTATATTTTATGTTTTACCCAGTTGCTGAACATATGAATTAGTCATCAGATAGGTCCAAAAAGTAACAACATGATTTGTGAGTGGGAAAAGGGAAAATCTAGTTTCTATATTCATATGATTTTGCGCCCCCCTTTTTTTAAACCAATGGTGGATCTTTAGCCGATTTCAGCTTGGTCTCTACTAAGGCCAGAAGTGGTAGTCACTTTATTATGGAGGCACCTAATAGATGGGCTACCTTTGCCCCCTATGAAGGGGATGTACAGTTACAACCATGCCTTCTCCAGTATTCGAACCCAGGCCCTTTGGTATTGCAGTCGACTCCTTTAACCACTATATCATTGGCTTATTTGCTATTATAAGATGCTAGTTATGCAATAAAGACTGGTTATGTAAATATGTACTTATATATATTATATGTGTGTGTATATATACACATATATATGCAGATAAATACGTACACACATGCATATATTTCTTAATCCGGTGCCGATAACAGAAGAGTACCGATTAATTTTTCAGCAGCATCTTGTGGGAAATATTGGAATTTTTGTTAAAAATTTTTTTTGTGATACTGCTCTATATACATTGTAATCCTTGTAAAATTGATTCTTTAATAATGCCAAAGCATGAATCTACATTATTTAAAACATATTTGTAAGTGGATGTACATGCCTGCTACCTACGGTTACGATAATAAAGACTGGATAAGGACTTTTCATGAACACTTTGTATATGTATTCATGTATATAATGCAGATTTGCCATATCTGTGCAATTTTATGCCCGCCAGCGACTGAGCGGTAAAGTCGCTGAACACTGGTGGTTCGGTCCGAGGTTCGAATCCCGTGAACGGGCTGGCTGCATGGGCGTTTTCGTGTTTTTCTCCATGTGTAACATGTATACGAGTCAGTTTCCTTTAGAAAGTCCTCCACGAAGGCATCCCTCCCCTTAGGCAGATAGCTCTAGTGTGCTTTACCATAATTAAATAAACCAAACCAAACTGTGCAATTTTGTACTGATTAAAAGTAATTATTTCAAATTATGATACAATAATTCTTGTAGCAATATCCAAATATAGTTTTATATATTCTGAAAAATGAACATATATCATGATTTACAATTTTGAAATGAAACGTACTGGAAGTAGACTTTTTGTTAAATAGCAAAAAGTGTATTCCATGTGAATTTTTAATTTATGTTTATAATCATAACACTAATGGAAAATGAATATAATTTTCTTGTTGTGAAGCCATTTGGATTTTCTAAAAACTACCCAAAGGTATTTCCATCATTGGTTGGAATTCTTTCAAAAAACAATCATAGCGTTACAGTAACAATTAAACAACAGTGAGCTGTACAGTATGTATAATTTTAAAAAATGCAAGTCTAATTTAAAAATTAATGAATTAACACCTGTAACATAAGAATGATTTTAAAATTAATGATATTTAATGATGCTACATATTTTAACTTACTTTTACCCTGTATCTTCAGGTAACTCAGTAGGCCTCAGTGTATTAAATTTTGTGAGTATCCTACGAGTTTGCCACTAATTTTAATTCACAGCAATAAACAAGTTTGCTCTTTCTGAATTCAGTGTAAAAAGTCAACATTTCATAGCATTCGTTGGTATCTCTCTCTTCACATTTCAGTCTTTTCAGCAACTGTATTTTTAAAAATTTCTCAAGTAAAATTTAGCAACAGTTTCTTTTAAATGTATTTATGTTTTTATACGAAAAAAATCTTAGAATCAAGGAACAAAACTAGATTTAAAAAAATCAAATGTGTCAAAATCAGTTGTATTAAAATTAGCCAGAACAGTTTGCATTAAATCTTTCACAAAATTTTAAGTATCCTTTTTTATTTCTTTGGAACTAAAAAAAAATTATTTTATTGTTTCACTGTAAATAACAACACACAGACACAACAAAAAGGGGGGAAGAAGCTATATATTACCTTAGATATTTAATTCCGGTCGACAAAGACTGAGACAAACTAATGTACCGATTCGTTTAATCCCTCTGGCAATATGCATCTGTTTTCAGTAATAAACATAAATGAAATAATACGCGTAGCTCCGCCAAATTAAACATGGATAGAAGAAGGCAAACTTCAAAACACAAAACATATCAAAGAAGATACATTTTATTTACAAACAATGAGGTAAGGTACATTTTATTTTCAAACACAGTCTCTGAGTCTGCCAGTGCTATTCCAATGGGCCATTGTGCATCATGCTTCAAAAAAACTGTTGGCAACGAAAATTCTGCTTTGCCAGAACTAGAACAGCAAAGCAGAATTTTTGTTGGTTGCTTGGATAAAATGCAAGTAAAGAGGAAAATCAGTGTGACATGGGAACAAGAGAAGGCAAGTTTGATCCCAAGACACCAAAAGATGTGCAATAAAAAAATAAAAAAAAAAAAAAAAAAAAAAAAAGGCTTATTTTTCCGTATAATTATAATTCATTTATTTATTCATGTGACTGTTAAATATACAACTTACTTATTAGAACATTTTATATAAACTGTTTCTGAACTTTAAATATGTTTTTCCTTCATTTTTAAACTTTCAAACAATGTTCTACATTAACTGGTCGCTGTAACTGTTAGGCTGGCTTATATTCCGACTGTGAGGGCTATGAATTCTGATACATCAAAGATCCTGCTAACCGAAAAGATGTCGGAGCCATTGACTTGCTATTTAAATGCTTCGGAATTAATTTATACCACACTATATTTTCTTTAGTGTAGGCTTATTGTCATTCTGAATATCAATGAAATTTCTTACTAGGGCTCTTATTTGTTTATAACTGCTAATTAACGGAAGTTTGGAAGAACCTAACTTCGTTACATAAGGCTGACTGATAACGCTGGAATACATGTATATAAGATCTATTTTTAGACTGTCAGCCATTTAACGCCCGTCTTGCAGCTAATTTTAGACGATCAGTCTAAAGTGTGGTGAGAAATTTTTTGTTACTTTTGCTAAATTTAAATGTAATCAGTACGATAAAAGATATGGTCATAGCTCCGTTTACGCAGTATGTTTTGGGATTGGGCGATGGAAGGAGGGAGAGGAAATTATTCTTTCTTTTATTGAAGTTTAATAAGACAGAATACCATATTTACTCAGGCAGTTCTTTTCGTCGCTTAGATTTCCCTAGTTCTTTCAATATGCTGAAAGGATAGCATCATATAATTTATGGGTGGATAGTAAGCTGTATTGATAAAAATAATGTTATATCGAAAACAGTTATTGAACAGCATGTCGAAAATAGTAATTGTAATGAGTTTCCTTGAAATACGAAATGTTAAGGCTCCATGTTTTTCCCTCAGAAATGTGTAATTTATTTTTCCTTCGCATTCCGAAGAGGTAAAGTTAACGGAAGGGGCCACACAAGTGATATGGTACTTATTCTTTTTTTTAATTACAGAAAAGCCGTAAATGTTTGTTTATCTAAAATTAATATCAAAATATGATAGTATCAGTTTGTATTGTGGATAAATTTATCTACAGTTTTTTAATGAATCATCTAGTGTTTAAATACATTAACTGTTGAGTTACAATGTATCATGTGTATAATATTTAATACGGGAGTTAATAAATTAAACAGTTTTTGATTTTGTAATTTCTGTAGTTAACTTTTCCGAATATCTCAAAGTAGTTGCAAGTATCAAACGTGTGCGGAGCTTCTACTGTACGTATGCAAATTTATATTATTACTTACAATAAAACAGTTAAATAACAATTCACCTATTCCTTTCAGTCTAAAATTTAATGAACAATTTTTTTGGCCCCCTTCATAAAAATTGTTTCGATTTAAGATTGTAAAACGAAAGATTTGAACATAACCTTCATGTATTCTCGCAATGAAATATGTAATTTTTAGAAACAATTAACAGAAAGGTAACTACAGCGTAAGCGACAAAAGAGGTTTAACGAGAGAACAATAATAGCTAGAAATATTCAGCATGTGAGTAAGCTTTATTCTGTTAAATATTAACTTGAAAAATTACCAGAATTTGTCTCCTGAACGAAATATATTGAATGCGATGCAATTTCGTAGTGCCGAATGTAGGTAAACAATATCATGCCCTAATATATGCCCTGTCTCAACTAAAGTTAAAGCAGGTGTTCGAGATGACGCCCTAGCGTCTATTTTTGCCAACAGCATTGTTTGACTCAGTGTATCGCGCATTTTATACGCACATGTTTACAGAATTTTAAACCTTGCCATTTATAAGACTTAAATGCCCTTTTTGAAAAATGTAAGAAAATTCTGAATTGTGTGTGAAAATGAGGTGGTTATCAGCAATTAAAACAGATACTTCGGGAGGGGGGAGCCTTAATTCTGTTAACTGTGGCCTAGTTTAATATTTCTGTAAATAGGATAAATAATGTAAATATGATACTGACACTTTTGCTTGCTATATATTTATATATTAAATAAAGTGTCAAGTAAAGTAAAAAAAGAAGCCGAGAACTTTTGCATGTAACAGATTTAATAGGTAACAAAAATATGTTTAGAAAACGATTCTTGGCAAAAAGCACTTGCAAATAAAATTGAAAACAAAAGTCTTTCCTTCCAATACAGCCAGATTCGTATATTGATGTTCAAATACAAGAAGCTTTAAAATAATGTAGAACTTGTTCCTCTCCCCCCTGTTTTTAAACAATTTTTATTTTACGCTTTCAAAGAAGTGCTTGTTATTTTAAAATTTCTCCTGGCTTATTTAATGCGAAGTATTGTTTTTATTTCCGTTTAGCAATTTTTCCACTGTTTTAATCTGATTAATAGTATGTGAGCCTAACTTTTGTCAAAGCAAAAAATAAGACGACATATATATAATCACACTTTCTGAAAATGAGCTTGAATGTATCGGTTGTTATGAATAGAAAGCAGAATATATTTTTTTTAATTATGGATATTTTCATTCATAATCACTGATGTAGCAGCGGGTTGCGAAATGGTAATTAATGGTCGTAAATGGGGGGAAAAAAATGTTGCTCTCATGTGATGCTTTTATAAGAAAGCTTTTTTTAAAAAATTCAGTCAGAGTCGGCAGTACAAAGTTATGCCGTTTTTTAATTCCCAGAAATAAAAAATAGTATGATTCCTTATCAGTGGAAAGGACTATTTTATTTACTTATTTTAGAAATGTATAACAATCGCTGCAAGCGTATGTTTATATTAAAAAAATATTGTACACATTTTCTTCTGAAAAATATACGTATGCTGCCTTTTTCCGAAAGTAATGAATAAAAAAAAAAAAATGTTTTAAGTCGCTTAAATATGTGAAAATAGTGTGCTATCCAAGCATTTTGCCATGCTTAACATCTTATCTGTTGGTGGGTTTTGTTATAATATTAGAGTCAATGTAGGATCAACATCTGTTGAAAATGTTAAAAGCTCTTGCTGAAAATGTTAATAGCTTTTCTTCTTTAATTTTGCTTCGCGAATGTGAACTGTTTAAATACTAGAATTGGAAAACAGGTAGGCATTTGCTGTGAAGTTCCTAACTTTCGTTTCGGAGAGTTAATGTTACCGAATACAAATGCACTGACTGTGAGTTCATTTTGCATTTCCATAAAGAAAGTTTGCCAAGGCAACGGTCGTTATCGATTTTCCATAACATGACCGCCATTGTAGTATCTTTGCTCGAATTGCACTTCCCAAAACGTTTCGTTAATTGTCATTCCTCACACTTCATTCCTTTATTCCTAAATTGTGCGTCAGCACATTTTTTTATTATCCATTTCATCTTCGTAATGTATCCATGTACTCTCGGAGAGGATTTTGTAAAATTATTACGAAATTTGTCTTACTGTGTGCATTGTGTAGTGGAGTACGACTAATAACCTTAGAATAGCAGATAAACATTTATTTGGAATTTTGTTTTTGAATTTTAACAACGAAAAGTAGGTAAAAGTAGCAAAAAAATTAACTCTTTTACAAAACATGAATTCGAATTAATCCCTGTATTTTTGTTTTATTATGATGATTTTTTTTTTTTTTTTTTTTTTCAAAATAAACCGTTTTCTTAAACTGAGATATCGCTTTTGTATTCTGGGGGGGGAATTTAAACTTACAGCCTTTAATACCACTAAAATATAAAGCAATGGATCTTTGATAATACGGACGGTCTGTTCTATATCTGTACTTAATATTCATGCAAAATTTGGAGGCATTTTTAGCGTAATATTTCTCATAAAGACCGAATTACAGACGCTATTTGGAGAGAAAGTTGAAATGATATTTAAAGGAAAGTTCTTTTAAATTTAAAAGTATCAGTGATATGTAAAACGCCGCCCAGACGGCACCGAAGGGTCCGGGTTCGACCAAAGCCCCCTGAAGATATTCAGGCGGCTTTGGTTCCACTCTCGGATTGTTCGGCCTTGCGTAGGAGGTAACGGTGTCTCACCTGTTAGGTACTTCCACAATAAAGTGGGTAGAACTTCCGGCCTTTGTAAAGGCTAAGGTGGCTATGTGCTCGCCAGTGTGGGGGAAAGAGATTTGCAAAACTCACAACCCATGCAATTTAAAATAATTTCTCTTCCCCTTAAATTCTCGATAGCTGTAAGATTTTTCTTCTTCTATGCAATAAGGATTGCACGGTGTTTGAAAATTATGGGAATTCATAAACCTGCATTTTGAAAAGTACTGGACGTCAATGCTCAGTTTGGTTTTCATTTCCATCATAATGACTGTATCACGTGAGTTTAATCTCGCAGTTTAAAGGCAGTTGAGGCCACTTACCATTTCCTTAGATTACGCCATTAAAATTTTCGTTTGTATGTATTGTTAACCTACGTAAGATTTTCCTGTATATTCTGTTAAATATTAATGTGCACAGGAACAAATTTAGGTGCTCGTATTTGATGGTATTGCAATATAAATAGACATTTAAACTTATTTTTGGTTAGAATTGTTTTTTCAGTTGAGAAACGTTAACCATTAAGTTAAATCAAAATAACTAGAGTTCGTATTCTAATCCGAATAAAAACGAAATCGAAACAGATTTAGCAAAATGTTAGATTGTATTAAATAAAAGAACAACGTTAGGTAAGCGATATTTTAACCCAAATCGTCTTTTTAAGGTGTACTTGATACTTAAGTGCATTATAAATTGAATCTGTAATTTATCGGTTATTAAGTTTCAAATTTTTACTAAAGCATATAAAGCTGGCTTATGGTTTCCTCCTCTTCTGTGTTAATTCTTTCTCCCATTGCTGGATTTTGTTTCCTTATGCGTTCTTAACTAGCACTTTTTTAGAGGTGCTTACCCTAGAACATAACAGTTATGAGTACACTATAGTGAAGTCTAGCTGTAGTTTTCAGTTTAAATATTTTGAACTGGATAGTTTTCAGATATTGAATTTTTTCATAAGATTTATATATTTATTTTTTATTTAATTCGCATGATAGGGTCAAACCTTGATCGTATGTTACTATTTGAATTGATTGAAAAGTATGTATTAAGGGAAAGTAAATAAATAAACTGATCTTTATGATTTTTCTCATTAAATTTGAAATTTATTCCAGGAAAGGAAATATTTTATGTAATTATAAAATACATTAGCGTAGCTTTAAACAGCGTTCGATTCGACGATTTTGGCTACATTAATTATTTTTACCCGAAGCTTCAAAAAATGGGAATGCTATCAGACTGTGAGTTTAAACCGTAGAAATGAAAATACCTTCAGTTCATCGAACTGCGAATCTTTCTTCTCTATAATTTGCATTAAATTTGAAGATTTATCAGTAGCAGCAAGAGATGTTTGCTTTTTACCATAAGCATTAAATTAGTTCTGCTTTTTCTTTTGATGTCCGTATTGTTAGCGTTTTTGGACATAATTTCTGTATAGAACTGAATAAAATATTAAAATCTCAATAGTGCAATTGAGTCAGTTTTTGGTTGTTGGATTCTCAGTGTAAACAAGAGAAAAAAATCAAAAATCCTTCATTTAAATTTCTATTTTTGCTGTGGTAAGCTTAATCCTAAAATGGTGTGATTTGTCACATTCCATGTAAATAAATCAAGAACTAGGATAATCTGGACACACAACGCCAACGCTGCTGTCAGGCCGTAGAATAAATTCCTTCAACTCCGCATATAACTAACGTAAACATTTCGAGAAACTTTTGCTTCGAGAAGTTTGGGTATTTTGTGAATAGCATTTCTGTGCTTGCTAGTTATGCTTCATCATATAATGAGACACGGGCAGTAAAAGCTTTGAAAGGAGATAAATATCATGAAAACTGACTACTGCTTTACAGATTTGTGGGATAAAATGTGTGTAACGAGGCAGGAACTTTTGATCAAACAGCTAAATCAAGAAATATCAAGTTCAGTAGCTGCAGCTGTCGTTCCGTTAATTGAAACAACGGAATCTATGGTTAGGAAGTTTTCTGAATTTGAAAGAAACTCGAATTGATGAAAATAGTTTCAGAGTTACTGCTATTCCCGAAGATTCAAAAGAACCGGCAGCAGCAGAAGAGGTTGCAGCCTCGACCGAACTGCAAACTAGAGGAGTTAAGATCACGTGTTGCGGAGTTAGGCCCCCCCCCTGTATCTTTCTCCCTTACGGATCAATTGGCCTACGCGCAAGACGGAATCGTAAGAAGTTGCGGATAGAAACCCGCCGTCCAAACTAGTTCTCGGGGTATGCGTCTGTAGGAAAAGTAGTCTTGTTATGTTATGCACTCTCGCGGGTATGTTTTGAGTTTATGAAAATCCAAGAGGCAAAAATTTGAGAAAGAAGTTTCATTCATCCTAGATTTGCGTAGCGTACTCTGGGCAAGAAGATTGATTTTACTTGCAGCCTTATAAATTAAGATATGACCAAATAAATACGAATATATACCGTATTTTTAATACTGACTTATTTTCTTTTTCTAAAATTGAAAAATGTAAGGAGGCATGAATAAAACACGCCACAAAAGTAATCGTAAACCAAAACATATTCTTAAAATTTCATAAATATCGTTTGCGACTTTTTTTATTTTTGCATTTTGCTGATGTTTAAAAATTTGCTTGGCTTTATACTTTGCTTGCTTACTTCGTTATATTTTATTTAATACTTAAAAGTGGGTTGTAGTGGTAAGGAAAATTGATAATTTTTTCATCATAAGTGTGGAATATCGATCCAGAATTTTCGTAAATTGGTAAATTTATCCCATTCGGTAGTACACTATTTGATAAAAAGCTTTAGAGAAAAAAATTGGATTGAAAATAAAGCAAGAAGAGTTTGTCCGACAAGTTAACTCAATGTGATCAGATATTTATAGTTAGAAAATTTGAGAAAAATCCTCGTTTGAGTGCTGTAAAGATTTATACAGAATTTACTAAAAAAATTTGCCATTTAAATCTCACCGTACTCCGATCAACTGGATTGCATGGGGGCTCTGCTTGAAGAAAAATTTTTGCAAGTCCAAAAAACTAGAAAACTAATTCATTTCTTTGCAAATCAATGGTAAATGAGCTGAAGCATGAAAATGAGCATGTTTTATTTGCAGATGAAAGCAAATTTAACATTTGGAGTTTCGATGGGCATATAATTGTATGGAGAAGAGAAAAAATGAGGAGCTTAATCCCAAGAACTGGGTTTGAACAATATAGCATGGCAGTGGAGATGTCCTTGTGGAGGGGGGGGGTGCAGGTCAGCCATCAGGATTAGGTAATTTAGTATTTATTGATGGCATAATAAACCATGTTCTTTGTTTAATGTAAAATTTTTTAGCTATGGAAAGTATTTTCTTTGCAATAAAAAAGTTATGATTACATTTCTGGGTACATCTTTCATTCTGTCTGCTATATAGCCAACTCTCTGATTTCCAATAACTACCTGTGTTAGCCATCTTCTTAGCAGCATACCTTCATGTACATACCATAGTATCAACATAATAAGCAGCTACATTACTCAAATATGATTCAAAAAGTTTATTGTATTGCTTTACTACAGTCAAGTTTCTTTTCTAAGCATTTTTTATCGAATGGTTTCCGAGAAATTTGTGTTAATTAATTTTAAGAAACTTGTGTAATCTGAGAATTTAGTGTTCTCGAATTAATCCAAGAAATTTGTGTAGTGTATAATCTGGCTAAATTAAGAGAAAAGTTAGTGATGTCAGTTTATTCTGAAGCGTGCTGTTATTTTACAGTATTGTATGTACTGTTTTCTAATATCAAAATTTTATTATTGCATCTAAGGTTCCGAAGTAATTTTATATTTTACAGTCCATGTTCACTATAACATTCACAAGCGATGTAGCCTCTTTGCTAAGCTGCTGACAGCTAGAGGTTCATGCTGTCATGGCACTCTGCATGTAGATGTTTTTACATTCTTATCTCTCAGATGAGAAGTTTCTAAGAAGTATTTTGTTGCTCTCAGATAAACCTCACTTGCACATATATTGCTACTGTGATATTATGTTCATATCCTTCTGTTCAAGAAGGTTAATGTCTTCTTAAATATTGATTTTAGATGTGCACCTATGTCTTAGGCATGCTGCTTTTATTTAACATCATAAATGATTACATGTATTTATAGTGCCATTATATAGTAAGTAATATTTTTTGGCTGCCCTAGGTTTAAATTTATCTAAAAGATAGGTTCTGAAAGTCAGACTGTAAGATTCTAAGATTTATGCTTGGAATTTGAATACCACTTGTTGAAAATAACTAAGCTTTAAGTTTTCATTTTCAGTATGGCAGACAGCTTTTCTTTTCTCATAAAAAATATTATTTTGATATTTTTCTAGTATTTAATTTTAATCAGAAGGGCTGAATTTTTTAAGAGGTTTCAGTAAATGTATAGCATTTGTATGTTTAACAATGTTTAGTAAATATATTTACTATAATATATATTTCACTATAAACATATAAGTTTTTATAACTCAATTTTAAGTCATGAATTTGCATAATGAGTGTTTATTTTCAAAATGCTTTCGAGTGTTATATATTCATTAAGTGTTTATTTAAATATAGATATCTTGGCCATTATGAAAAAATCCATTTCATGGGAGAAGAGCCTGACCATGATAAAAATCAATCATCAGAATCTCATAATCGAAAATTACAGCTTACTCTTTTTCATCAAGTACCTATGGTTTACAATGCCTTGCAACATGAAGTCTCAGGTAAATATCAGCGTTTAAAGTATAGTTGGTAAGATGAATTTTGTTTTAGGAGAGGGTCTTGCGATTGTTGATTTAAAATTTTTTACTGCTGTTCGTACTTCACATTACGAATAGGTTCAGGTTATAATTTTTATTTTGAAGTACATTGTTTGAAGTAAGTTAACATTTTGTACATGCATAATACTTAGTTGCAGTAATGTGTAAAATTATGTTACTTTAATTAACTTGTATTGCAAAATTATATTTTTTTGTGATGTAAAATTTAAAATTAAATGGAACCTGTCATAACTGTCCAAAATTTATTTGTGTAAACTTAGTATTTTGCAGTTTTAGACCCATAAAGCCCCAATTTTTTTATAATACAATATCCCTGCATACCTGGAATATTGAAAAATGGTCCTTCCAGGATATATTACAGTTACCTGAAATCAGATAATATCCAATGTTATATGTAACTGAATAGTTCAGCAACATGTATAAGCAAAGTAAATTTTAGTTGATTAATTATGTGCAAAAAGGCATTTCTAGCATTAAATGAAATAAAAGTACTTTACGCTGCATTTTATTTTTGAAGTATGCATTTCTCTATAGTATGTGGAAAGTAAATGATTCTTACACTTTTAATCTACTTGTCAAGAGACTCTAGAGCAGAGAAAAAATACTACACCTATATATAATACTGTAGCAAGGGCATATTTGGATATGCCACTGTTGAAGCAGTCTTTTCCGTGAGAGGCAAAGAAAGACAGAAAAACTGTAAACCTAATAGAAATTTCAAAATAAAAATTGGAAAAAAAAAGTGAATTGAATGCATTAAAAAATTGAGTCACTGTGAAGTATTCTTTCAAAATTCTGTAGCAAGATTTTTTTTTTTTTTAAGGTCTTTAGCCAGCTGTTCTTGTCTCGATAGTAAACTTCTTACAGAGTGGTGGCTTAAAGTGAATATTCTATATGAAGGGAAAAAGAAGAAAGGATTCTAGAAAAGAATATTCCAAAATAACTGCTTTTGATGTTATTCTATCATATGACAAGATTTTATTTCCAATGTTTTTGCATTATTTAAAAAATTTTATCTAATTTTTTTACTGATGTTGTAATGTTGTAATTAGTGAGTTAATATTGGTGTTAGATAGTTAAAGTTATATTCAAAGTCGTTTTAAATGTTAATTGTATTTAAAACACTCGATCGCTAAACGGATCTGCTTTATTATCCATACATTCAAGCATTTGTTTAAATCTTGATGTGTGTGATTATGGCAAAGCCTCGAGGGCTATCTGCCTAAGAGGAGGGATTCCTTCATGGAGGACTTTCTAAGGGAAACTGGCTCGTATACATGTTACACATGGGGAAAACCACGAAAATGTCCATGCAGCCAGCCCGTTCGCGGGATTCGAACCTCGGACCGAACTACCAGTGTTCAGCGACTTTACCGCTCGGCCGCTGGTGGGCCTGTTTAAATCTTGGAAAAGATTTATTGTGCATGGAGCAAACAATTTTTGTTGAACGGCTAATAGGCATTAACTAAATAATTGGTTTGGAAAAAAAATGCAAAATTTTTTATTTTAACGTATCGATCAGGTTTTAACGAAAGTTTCCTGCAACCACAAATATTGTCTGCACAAATAATTTGCATTGATGTGTTTAATCATATTTTGTCAAAAACTTTTTGGCATTTGAAAGAAAGAGACTTGCTTTAGAACACTGTTGTGAAATTTGTAAAAAAATATCATTATCATTAACGTCATTATCTTTGACATTAAAAAAGCAGAACGTTCCTGGCCGGCCTATTGATGTTGATGAGATCAATGTGCAAGAACTTGTGGAAGAAGCTCAGCATGCAACCACTCAAGAACTTGCTAAGGAGTTAGATGTTATTGCTATGCCCATTAGTTATGCTCGGCATTGCATGAGCTGACTCAAGCAGATAAGGACAGACGTGTTCAGGCCTTCACTAATCTGCTTGAATATTAATGCAAGGACAAAATTCTGGATTGGATTGTGACTTGTGATGAAAAGTGGATTTACTTCAACAGGGTTGGTTTGCACCTGGTTGCAGTTTGATTAACAAAAAGATCATGCTTTGTATCTGGTGGGATTGCCATGGTATTATTCACAAAGAGTAGCTGGAAAAAGGCATCTCTTGGCAGTAAGGTCTGCAGTGAGATGCTAGTCCGTGTTGATGCTGCTGTCGAGGAAAAAACGTCCGACTGAGTAGTTCTGACGTGAAAAGGTAATGTTCCATCAAGATAATGCAAGACCACATGTGTCTGCATTCACTGACTGTGTGCAGACTCGAATAGGATTTTTTGCCACACCCACCATATAGCCCTGATATTGCTCCTTCTGGCTTCCATGAATGAGAATATCTTTTAGATAAAAACAAAATCGGTTACAAGTACTGTCACCAGAAGGCGAACTGTAAACTTTGAAAACCTGTAGTAAAAATGTAATTTTTTGTTGACGTCATGTAGCAACTGTTTTAAAATCTAGAAACATTCATGGAGACTTTGTTTTCAATGTGCGTCTTGTTCACAACGTTCATAACTTTACAAGATTGTACTTTGTTAGTAAAATTGTTTTACCAAAACAGTTGGCTTTTTTGTAATGTGTGGCCTCCCTGATCCCCAGACCTCAATCCATGCAATTTTTGGCTTTGGGGACATTTGAAACATCTGGTAAAGTCATGACAATCCAGGACTTTACCTTGATATTAAACTCAGCATTTCATGCCACGTGCTGAACATTTTCCAGTATACACTTCAGTCAACATGCCATCTTGCGATTTCAGATGGTAGCTAAAAATGATTGCTAGCATGTGGAACATGCTTTTTGTGACAAAATTTGTGAAATTTTAAAACTATTGTAAAGGTGTGGCTAAATGTATAATTTATTAAAACAATTCCCTCTGGTGATGAAATTTGTAACTTTTTTTTTCCTGAAAGATATGCTTCATTAAGCCTGTCACAAAATTTCACAATTTTCTGATCAGTGATTTCCCTTGTAGGCAGCTTTAAAATAGGGTTCTTTAATTATAGATACCCTGTATGTATATGCCATTCAAAATTGTCTGTTATCTTCTGTTTCCACTTTCCTCTCAAAACAAAATCATGTGTATGTATGCCCATGCTGTATGGCAGAGTGTATGGTTTTTATGTATGTATGAATGTTGATTGCCAAACCATGAATTCATATCATGTATGCATATTTGTATATGTGTTTAAGAGAATACTGGGTATTGTGTAGCTACCATATTTTTAACATATACTTACATTTGTATATACACATTTGTTTTGTAAATTAGTAACTGTTCCCCTCTTTTTCCCCCCCATGCGTGAGTGTGTGTGTGTGTGTGTGGGGGGAAGATTAGACTACTTATGAGTGAAACTGTGCATAATGAATCAGCAGGGGAAGCACAGTTGCTCTGTCTGTCAACTCATGCAGAAATCGTGAATTTTGCCTATGTGTTTTCTGCGCAAAATTTCCTTTCTCTGGCTGTCTGCTTGTAAATATTAAAGAAGTGTTTAAGAATGTGCCATCATTTATCATTGTATGATTTTTGTCCTTCTAGGCTTTCAGTTGACAGATACATGACAGTTTATAGCTTTGGTCAGATGATATATGTGTTAAGTAGTGAGAGTTTTAAGGATAATAATACTCGAAATATTTTCAGTCAGTGACATCCATAGTGTATATTTTTATTTTGTACCCAAGTTGGAACATACCTGAGAATTAAGGTACACAATCAATCTGGTTAAGATGGTTAAATTAAAAAAAAATGAACGAAATATGCACTTCTGATTCAGAAGCAGTGTATAAGAAATGCTGATCTTCCTGCATGGGTCGCTTTTCTGCATGTATCATTCATTATTTTTAGCCCCAAATATAGTTCTGTTAATATTGTTACTTATTTACTCATTCTCCCCCCCCCCCCCCCGCCAACAATTGTTTTACCACGTCGGTCATTTATAAATCATGCTTCTCATGGAGAACTTCCCATGTGGATTGTTTGGATAAAATCACTTAGAGGTTTAGTATTTTTCACTAAGTCCTAGCCATGTTTAACGAAGTGTTGTACAAGATTTGTGCTTTACAACCTGCTTACTGTGTAGTGCCTTAGCAAATCGCAACACTTTATTAAATATAATTGTATATTGATACTAGTGACCAGGCACAGAAATGAAAACAACCACAGTCTAAGGCTCATATAGGATATATTGAACTGGCATACAAGAATGTTATATTATTATTATTAGAGAAAAATAGAAAAAAAAAATAAGTAGGACTGATGAGCTTGTTGATCTTCACAAAGTTTTTCAGTGAAAGGGATAAGACTTGGCCAATGCATTGCTAGGTACTGAAGCTTGTTGAGTGAACATGTTTTTTTGTTTTTGTAAATTATGCAACTTCCTACTAAAAAATTTGTGCGATTTTTCAACTGTGGTAGAGTGAATGGTCTTCAGATGTCGTTTTAGCTTACTTGGAGCATACTCTCGGGCAATAGAATTTTCAAACAGAGCACGCATTTTGGTCTTTCTTTATTATTTATGTCTACTGAAATAAAGCCAAAGTCCAAATAGATACTGCCGTATTTGCGATATTTCTACCTTTTTGCTCCTAGCCACTTGTCGAGGCTTGATAACTCTGACTTGAACTATCGACTTGCTTATTTAATAAAAATCTTTCCATTTTTTGACTAACTTTTTATGAAAATACAAAACAGCACAATTAAAACGAAGCAACCAAACTGCTTGCATACATATGTTTAAATAGATATAATGTATATCTGTCCTGGGTTCTTAAATCACAACTCTCTGTGTCACTGCCAAGAACATTTTATTTTGTTAAATCACAACTTCTGCTTAACTTAGCAATTTAACTGCTTATTGTTACAATAAACTAACTTGGCAATGTGGCCAGCACCAGCTTAAATGCTACCATCAATGAGCACTCGTGACAACTCCTGTCGATGCAATGTGATGGTTGAGTGCTTCCTGAAATCTCTCGCGTTGGCTAGCAAAGAATTCAGTATTGCCAAACCCAACCCAAATTCCATACACGAAAGGAGAGCGGTGTTCTTGGTTTCCTGTGCAATTTATGCAGCATACGTGATTTGAATTTAGATTCCATAAAAGAATAAACAGGAGTGCCTGATAGAGCTCCAAGGTGCCGTGGTTCACACTTTGAGAACCCCTGTTCTCCAGTCTAAAAGGATATTAGCCACCTAAGGTTGCCATCAACTGTTGATTAAGCCACATATTAAGTTAGGGAAATCCCTTTTTTTTTTTTTTTTTTTTTTTTTTTTTTTTAATTAGTCTGAAGTATTGGCTCTGTCCTTGTCCAACTAAGCTGAAGACCTCCATCCAAGATTTGACTTAAGCTTGGAATTTGGATCTAGATCCAGCCTTCTTTCACTCCTACTGTGACTGCTTTACAACAGTCTGTAAGTGAATTCATTAATGTAAGAAAGCCAATCACGTTAAATAGGGCGAGATAGATCATTGGAGACAAAGTTTTTAAAAATTATATGCAGAGGATACCATTTGTTTTGTATAGTTGAAGATGTAGAATTTAAAAACTTCATTCACATCTTTGCCTGAATTATAATTTGCCAAGTGAAAAAAAACCTTACCAAATTTGCTATTGTCCAATCTTTATAATGATTTATACTGATGATTTGACCAATGCAAAAGCCATTTGTTTGACTTTTTTTGATTTGACCTGTCAAGGGACAGGTGGGCAAATATTAAAAACCTTAGTTTTTAAGTGCTTATGTCACACTTTATAGACAAAAGTTCAAAATTAAAATCATATTTATTAGAATGCTCACAATTCGAAGATAGGCACACTGTGAAAAATATTTCCAGTTGGGTCAAAGCTGTCACAGGAAAATTTGATATATATTTGGAAATCGCAGCTACAGTCTCCGAAAACTCTTGAAACATGAAATCAGCTGCTACTAGTTTAAAGTTTCCACACCTATTATGATTTGCTTATTCATTAAACCTTGTTTTTCAACATGCTATTAGTTTATCTGTACACAAAACTATTGACATAGTTAAACGGATAGTGATATGTTTTAAAAAATGTTCTTTCACCGTAAGCAAACTTGCTGAAATGCTGGAGCATTTAAAGAAAGATAGACTCAAATTGAAACAAGACATACCTACTAGGTGGAATTCGACTTAAGATATGCTGAAAAGTTTTTTTTTTTTTTTTTTGAATAAAAACCTATAATTTCTTCCCTTTCTGTATTAGGCAAAAAATCAAGGTTTTTGACGATCTAACACAGGAAATGTTATCAGAACTTAACTATTTATCTTTCCAAAATAAGAAATTTTAATAAGATTAATGGCCTATTGGATGAAAGCTTATAAGGACAGAAATAAAGTCATGGGGTTGTTAAAAGAAATAGAGTTTTTAATTAATGATATACCAAAAAGGTTGTTAGAGCGGTACCTGAAAACTGATATATCTTATGTTGTATGAGCTTGTTCTAAAACGATTATGCATCCCTTCTTCAGTGATAGTTCAATGCCCTGCGAATAGATCTTTACGAAAGGAGGCCAGCTATGTATTGAGAAAAGACTGTCTCTTGTCGGGGAAGTTCACTTAAAATTGCATGCATAAATCAAAACTTTGATTAGTTTTTTTATATTTAACTGGTATATTTTATTAAATTTTTAATGTTAAGTGTTTTTTACGCTGTATTTTTTGTAGTGCTGGTAGTTTTAATGTTAGGTATTTTTACACTGTGCTTTGTAGTAGTAAAAAATATCAATTATAGTAGTAAAATATTTTAACCTTTTAACAAAAGTGAGTTTAGGTTTCATTATTTTTCAACTTATTGAGCAGTTTTTAATTCTAGAATTTTATTATTAGTTCAGTCTAGAAAGGTATTTTTAGGAAATCTCAAAACTAAAGTTGAAAGAAATCAGTCCAGGGAGTGAGTGGTTTGAGTTGATGCAATCGATCCCACTCATTGTTAGATTCTTTCTGCTTCCCCCCCCCCATCTTTGCACACTGCTCTTGATCCATTTCTGTTTTGAGCGGATTCATCGAGGTCATTGTTAGTGAGCGATGAATCTTAAAAAAGAAGTTATTCACTTCAGTGAGCACACAATTCCTGTCCTGGTTTTGTCCATCTCTACCCCATGCATGGCTCTCAGCATCTCTGTATTAATATCATTTCTGAATGCTATTTCGTTGCAAGTTTCAATTTAATTTCCATTATATTAATTTAGAAGTCAAACAACAAAAATCAGCATTATCTTAACATAATTTATTACCATTAGTTTTCAATGTGGGGTCTAAAAGAAATGTAGAAGGAGGTCTAACATACAAAAATGACTAAGAGGTGATGCCAAGCTTCACGAGGACTTACCAAGCTATACCTAAAATATGTCCTGTGAATGATAAAAGAATGCAGATCATGAAACCATGTATTTTAAGTCATGAAAAGTGTTTTCAGTTTATCACAAAGTTATGAAAAATATCAACCAAGAAGCAAAGGCCAGTGTTATGGTCTTTTTTTAATATAAAATAATATTTTAATATAGTCAAAAGTCTTTAATCCGAACGTCCATAATCCGGAACGATCTGTAATCCGGACCTCAAAGCTACAAACTTTCTGCGCATGCGTAAACGCATTGCACGTAACACATTTACGCATGCGCGTAATATGTTTACGCATGCACGTTTAATGTATAACAGACGGTATAAGCTAAAATTACCTAATTATCTATTTCAGTTAATGTTGCAGATTGCATTGTTCCTTAATCTTCTAATTGGATTCAGCTTATTATTTTTTTCAGACTGTTAGAGCAATTTTATAAAAGTAAGCTTGAACTTTCGATTATGTCAAAAAGAATTTCCGATTCTAGAGCTGCCAAAGGATCTACGTCCATCAAACAAAAAGTGGAATTGCTGCAAAAAATGGATAAAGGCATATCATTCGTTTCTCTAACCATTCCGAAATCAGTTTATCAATTTCACGCTGCTCTGCGAGGGGGGAAGTCACGCTGCGCAATGAACTGGAAGTTGATCTGTCAGCACTATCCTTATCTTCAGGGCAGATTTTTTTATTTTATTGGGCTTATAATTCCCTACTAAATGTAGTATTTCATCTCGATGTACTCCATCTTTGATATGATTTAAATCAAATTCATCGTCATTATAAATATCACGAATACACATCTTTCATAAATTACGGTTTCATATTTTTAATTTTATAATTTCTGCATGCCATCTTACCAGATTTAAATTGATGATCTATAATCTGGAAAAACCGATAATCCGGAATCGCCGAAGTTCTGACGAGTCCGGATTAAAGACGTTTGACTGTATAATAATCATGTTAAAGTTTTTTTTTTTTTTTTTTTTTTTACAGTTTGTTACAATATTTTATTAACTTGATCTTTTCCTTGTATTTGTCATTTTCCTCATCTATATGGTTGAGAAAAGCTCTTCATTCTATATTGAACTCATTGGATAAGTGTTGATGGGAGGATAGAGATTAATTTCATCATATATCATTTGAAATTTTGTAATTAAAACTCTGAACAGTTCTTGATGTGTGTTGATTTTTGTTATACTTTTTTTTACCTCAGTGAAAACTAAAAATTTAGTTAAGCATGATGTCATATATGGATTATTCATTTTTTAATGATGTCTAAAATAATAATGATTAGCTTGGTATTTGCTTGTGAATTTTGTCTTGTCTTTAGTTATATTCACAAGACAATTCATTAAAATTTCCATGTTTAAAAAAAAAAAAAAAAAAAAAAAAAAAACAGAAGTTTTGAAGTATTGCAGACTTACCTGCATCAACACATTGAAAGTAATTTTTAAGCCATTTGATAAGCTGACAGATGCTTTCTTTTTTTTTTTTTAATTTTTTACAATGTATGGAATTCACATTGTAGGGTTTATATTTATTTTAAGTTTAAGCTATCTTTCCTCTCAAGCCTTTACTTTTCCCTAGAATTGCCAATGCTAGAGTATGTAAATTGTAGTAGAGCACGCAGTATATTCAAATTTTAGCAGAAGTAAGTTGAGTTTAAATAGGAAGGAAAACGAGATTGTAGGTGTGCTTCTTGAATCGCATACGTGAAGGTTGCTAGGTAGAAATTTAAGAACAGTGCGTTTCGGCCTGTTTGCCTATCTCAGCAGTTTTTGCTGAATCCTTCAACTACTTAATTAGTAAGCTAGCTGAATCTCAGCTGTATTTTAGAACGCGGTTAGGTTAGTTAAGATCTCAGAGCCTCGTGGGTAGTGAATTTTGTAGTTTTGTAATTAAAACTCTGAACAGTTCTTGATGTGTGTTGATTTTTGTTATACTTTTTTTTACCTCAGTATACACAGTCCGTGTGGCAATTCCATAAGATTCTGCTATAAACCGAGCAGTAGCACGTGCCTCCATCTTTAGCAGAATTTCCACTTTTTTCATTACCGTCAATGCAACGTGTTTATGTTTTTCAACGTTGCAAGCAGTAAAATCACGAGTGCGTTTCTTATCTTTCATTGTATTAAAAAGCACTGAAATTAAAAATATTCTTAATTTATCCACAAAATATACGGATAAAAAAAGACATCACTAAAAAATCTCGTGAAATAACAAAGCTAAAAAAAATACATTAACGTGAAGCGTGAACTTAAAAGAAAGTTGAGTTAATCATCTGCTTTTTTACCTCAATGCAGATTGGAGGGAAAAAAAACTTGTATCATAATGTCAATAATATGGTATTTCAGTTATGACTCATTATTATTCGGTAATTATGACATCATTATCCAGTAAGTATTTTTTTCTTTGATATTTCGTACATGTTTCGGTTTCTGGAACCTATAAACAAAATGTTTATATTTTTAGAGGCAACGTGGATTTCAGGTCGGCGGATTTTGGGTATTTAACTCTATTAGTTTTTACACGAGTAAAAATTTATAAAACTAGATTTTCCTGAACTGATTTGCCAACACTTTCTCTAATTTTAAAAATACCAATAAAAATTGCAAGTGATACACTTTGAGCTTCAGCCCTGATTGATATTTTAGTTCGCATTTTTCAAAAAGATGCTAAGCTTAATAATACTACACATTATATTTTCTTGGGGGAAAAGAGAACTACTTAGTGTTCTTAATTCTACTTCAACATTAAATGACTAAATGGTGAGTCATTTACCATATATGTGCTTAACTCTTTTAAGAGAAACTACTCTTTCGGTCAAGTGGTACAAACATTGCCATGAGAAAATCATCTAGCAAACCATGACAAGTGAAAATAATGCTGTAAAACTTTGACAGTTGCAAGGTATGACAATAAACTTTGGTGAATGAGTTCGTAAATAAAACATTCTTACCTAAATCGGGGAATTCGTATTCCTTTGAAGTTGTATGTTATTTGCAATGCACTTCTGATAGTGATTATATGGCTCCTGTAAACTGCAGTCAGAGTCCTAATTTAGTATTAGGAGAACTCTCCTCACATTTCTTTGAATGTCTGGACTATCCAGTATTGTTTTCTTTTTAAGTGTAGGAATGATAAATCTGCTGGAGCAAGACCAGGTGTGAATAGGATGATCAAGGGTTACAACTCAACATGCCATAAACTGTTTTACAGTGATCGCCATACATGACTAGGCATTATCATAAGGAGAAAAGCAAAAGCTGTCCTCAGCATAGTCTAGACATATTTAAAGGATAGCCTGTGTAGAAAATTTGGTAGAACATCCTGTAAGCATCCTTTGTTGCTATTTCTTGCTAGCATCTTCTTCATTTTGTCAGCAGTTTCATCACTATTGGAAGTTGTAGGCCTATACTTTGAGCAGCATCTTTAATGGAATTCCTTTGATTTCATACACGTTCTTAAAGGCACTTTAAATATATGGCTTCATCTCTACTAACTTATTTCAGCATGCTGTGAATTTTATTTGCAGATTCAATAAGTTTGAAATAGATCGCTGTTCCATTTACTGCAATAATTATGACCTTGCATGCTAGAGTTTTAACAGAAATCTGTAATGCGTGTTTCTATGCGATGCTGAGATATGGTTAAACATGTTACAGAGCATATTTTCTGCACTTTGTTCTCCCATGACCTTGCCTGTTGTTGATTGCACTTTGTCATGGTTTTTAGTTTGTGAAAATTTTATTGTAGCTTAAGTGAATTTTTAAGTTAGAAAATATGCTTTAAAAGTGCACACTGCAGATGGTTAATATTTTTTAAAAACATAACTTTGTATTTTGTAATTGGTGTAATTGTGTATTTTCAGATACTGCTCGCTCTACATCAGGATTAAATCAAGTTTTTGTGTCCCCCACCGATTACGATAAGCTATGTATGTCTCTCCTTTGTGGTCTTCCAAATGAACAAGAATTAGCTCTAAATGTCTGTACTATATTATCAAATGAAGGGAATTACATGCTACATTTAGAGCAAGCTCCAAAATTAGTCGATCTTCTTATTGCACAGGCTGGTGTATGGCCTCAAGGTATGCATAATTTTCTGTTTAAAAAAATGAAATCAATTGTAAATGTTGCTTTTGATATCATGTTGTGCAAATGTTGTTAATAATTACTTGTAATTATGTTTTGTGTACTATCGTGTGCATTTTAGATGACAATTCTTTGAAAATGCTGTATTTGGAGAACTGGAAGGACCTTAAAGGTAGAAACATGCATCGGTTTTGGAGGAGTACTCTTGATTTACAAAATACTCATCTAGCTCAGCTATTGGGATTAGATTTAGGTATGTTGAATTACCCATGGTAGTTGTTGAAAGATAACAGGAATTTGATTACTGCTCCAAATGTAATCATTAGCTGGAATAAAGTAATCATTAGCTCTAATGATGAAGGTAATCATTAGATATTGTAAGTGCCATGTTCCAAAAAGCATAAAATTTGTGTTAAAAATGAAATTTCTGGTTTATTCATTTATGCATTACTTTAAATTGTTTACTTCTGCTATTGTTTAGTTTTCATCTATTTGATTATGTGTACTAGAGTTATTAATTTGATTTTGATTTTCAGCATGTTTGAAACATTTTAATAAATTTCTTTTGCTAGTTATTTTATCAATAAATAAATATTTTAGGTTTTTATTAGTTTAAAATTTAAAAAAAATTACAAAAGTGAATTTACTATGGCATAAAGTTTAACTCGCTATTCTAAATTTTAATAAGACATATCTGCATTAAAATCATGCTGTAGCTAATTTAATATCTTGAATAATGGGGTGCCAAATTTTCAGATTTTTCCTTCCTTATTTTAAAGTTCGCAGCATTGCTAGAATTGAATTTTTGAGTTGGGAGACCGAGGAATCAAACCACATTTTAAAAATTTGCTTAGACTTAGTTTAATGATTGTTTATTGAACTGAAATATTATGCTAAGATGAATATTTATTTTATGTATATTTCATATTTGTTTACTGCAGTCAATACTTTTGTAAGTAGTTTAGTAAACTCGTCATATCTTGTATATTATGGTTCCATGCATTAAATCTGTGACCGACAAACAAAATAGCATAATTTTATATGTTGATCAGCATATAAAAGCTTAAGATTACAATTTATACAGTCTTATAAACTATATAAAGATTTGTATGATTTTGTAGTTTGTTCTAAAGATTATGTATTTTTCACCAAGTCTGATATTAAAATTTAAAATTGAAATTTAATTTTGTTTAGTGTATTCCATCATTATTTTTGGGATATTTCTCTCTCTAGATATGTATGCACAAATCAACATGAAGATATTGTCTATATTTGTCTCATCTCTTTATGTTTGTACTCATCTCTTTATGTATATAATGCTCATTCACTTTTCCCCATCAATTGTATAGACATTTATTTTGGTTTGTTTGCATATGACTGGTATAGTTTGCTTACAGAAAAGTGTTTCAGAATTTTAAAAATGATTGTGAAAAATCCCTAATCATCCAGTATATTTAATAAACTGTAACACAGCCCTCTGTACATTGATAAGCATCTGAATTGACACATTGTTTACCTGTAATTTTTATATAAGTTGTCCTTACTACACTCATGTCCATAAATTAAGGATAATTCAAAATCAGGCAAAAGAAGAGTTAAAAGCAAAACAAATTTGACTTATTTGTAAAGCTTATTTATTAAACAAAAGGTAAAGAGCAAAAAAAGATACTATATGTTTGATATTATTAAAAAAATTAACGAGTTTTTCTCCCTGGAGCAAATTACAAAAAAACCTATTCACAAAAAACCAATATTACATGGTCAATATGATTGTTAATATATTGTATGTCATCCCAGACGATGCAATACAGTCCGTACAACGCCTAGGCATGCTGAGTATCAAATTATCGATCTGATCTTGGGGGATATTACACCACTCAAAAAGCAATGCTCTCCAAAGTTCCGGTAGACATGTAGGAGGAGGTTGACGGACTATGTCCCACACGTGCTCTACTGGATTCAAGTCCAGTGAGAATGCTGGCCAGTCTATACGGGTGATATCCTCCAATTGAAGGCATTCGCTTACCATGTTTGCACGGTGAGGACGGGCGTTGTCATCCATAAACACAAATTGTGCGCCCATGGTGCCCCGAAACAAACGTACATGTTGTTCCAGAATGACGTTCCGATAGATTTGGCTTGTCATGGTTCCAATTTGAACATGCAGGTCAGTTCTGGAACCCAGAATAACTCTACCCCAAACGAGCACTCCTGCACCACCGTAACGGTGTCGTTCAATGATGTTTTCCTGGTGGTAACGGGTACCTGGAGCTCTCCATATGAAAGTCCGGCGAAAATCAGACTGCAAGCTAAACCTGAACTCGTCGGAAAACATCACACAAGCCCACTGTTGCGGTGTCCACAATGCATGCTCTCTACTCCAGGCTAACCACAGGCGACAGTGAGTTGCAGTAAGTGGAACACATCTGACAGGTCTACGAGCATATAGACCAATCTGCTCTAAGCGTCTGCCTTGAAATTGTAGTACCAGTGTCTGAAGATAGCTGACGAGACAAGTCTCTGAGGCTGTGCTCCGCCTGTTTCTTTTGGCAGTAACTGCCAAATACAGGTCCTCATTCGGTGTAACTCTGGGGCGACCTGTGCTGTAACGTCTACTCACATTACCATCATCTTGGAATCGTTGCCAAAGCCTGGAGATGATCCTGTGGACAATTCGAAGTTCGTCTGATATTTCCAGTTGGGTACGCCCACATTCCAGATGGCCGATAATTCTACCGCGTAAAAAATCATCCAAATGCGTCCTTTGTGTCATAATTATTTGGTTATTGCACTGAAATGCTTATAAAGCGCCTGCGAACAATTTTACTTCTTTGCCTGTATTCCTTATATATCACTCTGTTACACTCTCGTCATTGTGACGTACCATCGGTGTCATCTGAATCTGCTCCTGAAATTTGCATATGATTCTTGAAGATGTGCGTAGTGATTTTACAGGTGATATATTTATTTTAGAGTTTGATTTCCGTGGGACTCGGAATTATCCTTAATTTATGGACATGAGTGTAGTTGGGTATCAACTTAGGAAAGTAAAGAAGGAAAATACATTTCAGTTATGCACAGCTAAACATTTTTTTGTATATGTTTGTATTCTTCATTGCTTATGTTTGAATGTGGTCACATTTTCTATTAGTTTTGTTAATTTTAGTTGAAATTCTGCATATTATAAAGGAAAAAAAGGATTAATGAAACCTTTATATTTTTTTGTGAATGTGTGTGTTATTTTCAGGAAAATTCTTGTGAATGTTGGACATAGCATGTAAAATATTTATTAAAATTACAGGTTTGATCTGCTAAATGCACTTTGTACTGAATTTTCACTGGAGAGTTCAAGTACAGTGAAACTGTGGCTATGTGAACTAACTGTGGCTATGTGAATGACTATGGCTAACATATGAAAATTTACTTGAAGTTTTTCATGTACTTTAGGTACTGGTGCATGGGATTCACACATAGAATTCCTCAGTGATAGATAGCTTTTTAAAGGTAAACTCTTATTTAGCATAATTGACTTAGGAAAATCAGCTAAGTCAATTATCAGCATATATATTCTTAAACAAGTAGAAGCCTTGTTTAGGAATATTTTCTATAATACTTTTATGCTCAATCACCAAAAACTGCAGAATAATATGCAGTAGTCAGCTGTAATGGACATTAAATTGAAGGTTGCATTATACACAAAACTTCACATTATGCACACAAGGACACTGTACTTTTTACATACAGGTTCTTGATTTTTTAAGTCTGTATCTGCAAAGATGAAATTTAATTATTTGGCTGAAATAGAAAACTCTTTTGATGGCTGTTTTCAAAAAGTTTTTATTTTCTTTTCTTAAATTAGATTAATATTTTGAAAAATTTTCATGAAAATGTTTTAAATTAAGAATTATGTTTCTATTTCCATCTTTTTGTAGGTGAATATGATCCTGATGAAAAACTACTCAATTTGGAATCTGATCTGGGTGCATTGAATGTGGAAGGGCAAAGAGTATTAAGGGTTAGTATTACATTTTATGGGTGTTTTTTCTTGTATTTTAATGCATTTTTTTTTTTTGGAAAATTCAGTCTTCAAAAGATGTAATTTGAGCATGTAGGAAGCATTTAATTTTGTGGATTTTAATAATGCATGCTACAAAGTAAAATTTTATGAGCATCATAAAATTATGATTAAAAGGACATTTCTTGTAGTTTCATGTAAGTATGCAATAGGTAACAAAATGTACAAATATAATGAAAGAGTAAGATTAGAATCCAGCTGTATGCAAATTGTGATTTCAAGGAATTTAAAACTTTTGAAAATTTACCTTAATACGTGCTAAAGGTTGGCAGGATATATAAAATTAAGAACATTTATTGTTTCGTTACGATGAATATTTCGTAATTTTTTGAATAAATAGCATTTCAGTTTAAATTTTGCCATCAAAACATTTAAATCTGAAGTGAATATCCATAGTGTATGGATCAATAGTATTGTATGTTCTACCTGTCATGTTATGTGTTTATTGGTGCTGTGAATTTACCATTGAATTGAACATTGTATTATAAGCTGAACTGGCTGTATGCTTTGTTTTTGCAGCTGTATTTCAATTGTATCTAATAGATGGGACTGCTCGTTGGAAATTTTTTTTTTTCCTGTAGCTGGAAAAATTGGAATCTTTATGGATTAGTAATTATTATTTACCCATTTTAAATCTATCTACTTCCCCCCCCCCATTAAAATTGTATTAGTATGTTAGATAAGTGAGCTTGGGCTTATAGAGTTTTAGCTTCGTTCATCAAAGTATTATGACATATCCTAGTGAAATTTTCTCATCAAGTTACCATTAATATTAATTATTCTGAAATGCTCTTAATTTTCTTTGTATGTATTATTCTGTAAACCTTTTGTGCTTAAGTAACCTCTACCCATTTTTTCTGAAATTGTGTAGGAAAGTATGTATAAACTTTCTAACAGTTAGTTAATTACCTTCATTTTTTTAAGGATAGTTTCTTAGAATATCTGCAAAGTGCATGTTTTTAGATCATAAAGTTTCTTCAATTCTGCCATTAAAAAATTGCCTATTATGTTATATACGTAAAATATTTTTATTCAAGTTACATAAGAAAGAGTTTTGTATTTTATGAATACATATATTGAATTATCGGCATTTGAGAGTAATTGTGTAATTCATGGATGTTAAGCACTTAAATAACATTTCATTGCGATTATAAATTCTGTTTTTCATCTAGTTTCAATATAAAAGAATTGCTTGCTTTAGGTAGATTTTTCTTATAAATTTTTTTTTTCTTGTTTGATTTCTTGTTTGTACAAACTTCTGAGTTATGAATTATTTTTATTTATGAAGGATTCTGCTTGAACTGAATAGTGTATACCAATTGTTCATTTTCAATGGGAGTAAAGTAACAAGTAATTTTTTATCAGAAAAACCAAAAGCAGGATATTTAAAAGTACATTTTTATTTAAGGCAAAAGAAAGATACCGTATTGAAAGTTTTAACTAAAAATATTTGAATTACAGTAAAACCTTATCGAACATAGTCTTGTGTAATGTGTTTTTGCATATATGCATTACATTAATTTTCTCTATTTAATTTGTCCTGATTTAGAATTTCAGTTATACAACGGTGCACTGCAGAGTGTCGGCTGGCTATGTTGCAGTAGCTCTCTTTGATCATTGTTTTGAAAATTTATTGGTTAAAGAAGTCAAACAATACTTAGAATATTCTTAGAATAATATTTAGAAGTCAACAGTACTTAGAATAGTCAAACAATACAGCATCATTATCACTTGCCCTTAGACTTCCACTTGTTTCACTGTCTTCAAAATTTCATTTGTGGCATAACATTCAATTCAGATGAGGGTATGAATCAGCACCTTGCTCAGCTTTTCGCAGAAAAAGCAAAATTCTTTTGTGAGTGAGAAATTAAAGCTCATTAAAAAAATGGGCAAAATGTTTTCGAACAAAACAGGCAATAGATTAATGACTGATCGTTGTTCTTTATATAAACAAAGGTAATTGAAGTAGGGAAAAAAATCCATCATGATTGTTCAGACAATACATATGTAAAATTGTCAAGGGAAATTTCCATTTCTAGTTACTGCAAAAAATGCTTTGTTATTTATTATATTATGTGCATTTTAAATAACTCTGACTTGTAGGCTTTCGCATACTTTTTTTATTAAGTGGTAAAAGGTTTTTTTTATTTTGTATATTAATATAGCCAGGTTTGGAGTATCAAAGAATTTATTGTGTTTGCAGTTAAACTGTGATTATTTAACTGGCTGCATTAAACAGACATTTTACATTTATGCTCTGCCACATACATCTCTTCTATATTTTGGGCTAAAACCAAACATATACTCGGAAAAGGGGGTATCCTAATCTTGTGTATTGTTTCTAATTCCTAATCTGGTAAAAATATTGTATTGTTTCTACTTTATATTGAAAAAATATTTTGATCTTTTAGGTTGCTCTGATCTTACATAATTTATCATTTGAGAAGAATAATGTTCCTGTTTTAGTTTGTAATTCCAGCTTCATAAGGTATGTTTATTTTAATCTTGACATTTAATTTCTTGGGCTAAGCAAAATACTGCTTGATAATTCTTTAACTACAGTGGTTTACTGTCTGTTTAAATTTCTTTAGGTTTCTTTTACTTTCCATACATTCATCTTGGGCAAATTTGAAGCAAACTGCTTATGATACCTTAGCAAATTTAGCATCAGAAGTAAGTTATCGTTTTTTTCCCTCGGTGTGCGTGCATGAGTGTGAGTGAGTGAATTAGAGATTGTCGATATGTTTGTTTCTTTTGTCTAGTATCTAACTATTTTCTTGCATATGTTTCAAATATTCTCCTTTTTGTCTCAGATAAAATTATCCATTGAGAAGGATTTATGTTCTCGTGTTATGTTTCAAACTGTTATGGATGGGATACAGTCACCAGACCGATACATGAATATTAGGTCAATGGATATCTTATCACAGTTATGCAGTTATGAGCCAAATGAAGATATAATCCCTTCCCGACTTGATGTTGAGGTAATTTTTGTTCCATAGTAATGACGTTATTTTATAATTTTTGGTCCATGGTAATGACATTATTTTATACTAGTCATGGTCGAATTGTGGTTAGCAAAAATGAACTCTTATGGTAAAGAATAGTTTTATTTTTGTAATATACTTATTATTTAAATTTGAAATCATGCTATTGCACACTTTCTATCAATCAATTATTCAACTTTTAAAATAATAATTTCTACATAATTTAAATTTTAAAATGTGCATCTCATCTTTATTCTCAAAGTAGTAATATTAGCTGCTGATAGACCTTGAATCTTACTGAGTGGCATTGTGAATACAATAGGCAATACATTTTAAGAAAGTCTGTGCATAATATAAATGTCCGTACTGAATTAATGAGTTTTTATGCCATTTTTGTGTACTGTAATATGTTTAGTATTTTGATGTGTTAGGATTTGAGTTCTAGCATAAAGAAATGCTGTCTTAATCCTGAAACCATTTTTGAGTAGTATTTTTCCATTATTATCACCGTTCTACTCAGTCAGTCAATCAATCAAATTTATAATAATTTCCTGTGAATTAAGACTCATTGGGAACTCGTTGGGAGGAAACAAGTTCGATTTGAAATCTCTGAAACCTTTCTCATAAGTTCTAAACTCAGCTATGAATCTTTGTCAAACATCTCCTGCTACGTCGTTTCACTTGTATAAAGAGAAGGGAAAAAATACGCTGAATGTTGATCACTGCACTACTCACATGGAGAGATATTAAGTAGAAACTGGATTTGTGTATTTTCCCCTTGAGCACAGATCTTAATGAATGCTATAAACTATCTTGGGACTATTTTAGTTTTTGAAACAGGAATGATTTTGAGTCAGAGGGAATTAAGATGCTGGCACATGCCATCAATGTGTTGAGCTTTTTTTATGATATCCCTCCCCCACATAACCCAGCTGATGCTCATATTTTTTGCAGTGGTAGGAACTGTCACACATTGATTTTCTGTCACATATATATTGACTTTTGCACATTTCTTTGGCAATCACAACATTGCAGCCCTATTTAGATAGGTTATCTTTGAATATTGCTTTTAGCTACTCAAATATTTAAACTCACCTTTTGGTGTACAGGAAGATGCAGTATCACTCTCGAGTGCAGCCATACATACATTTATGAATGTTTGTGGTGCTGTGCCTTATTTCATTAAGATGTTGGTCGATGAAAAATATTTGTCACTTTTGATACTCATTTCCTAGCATCCTTGAAACAAACTGATAACTAAACACTAGCCCTTGTTTTCATTTTTATATACCAATAGGATGATGCAACCATTTCACTGCAATTTCTCCTGTTTCAAGTATTGTAATCATAGGTTAGTTTTAGAACTAAATTTACCCTCTGTATTACTTGTATAGCAAAAAAACAAAAATGTAGCTGATGATCCATTTTTCGTGAATTTATTAAATGATATCTTCCTGGATTAATCTTTGAATGTTATCCTATGCATTGGTTGACCAAGGGAATATTGGAATTTTTTGATGGTCAAATCCTTTTATAATTACCGTCTTTATTAAAACATGAGTTAAAGGAAAGATCTCTAGCTCAATACATACTGCATTGTTTTTCTTTTTTTCCCTTCTTTTTTGAACTACTGTGTTATTCTTACTGAAATGAAAAGCGTGTATGTTACTTCAAAGCCCACTACCCTTCTTAGTCTTTCATTTTCTATTTACTAGTTTTATAATGAGTTGAAAATTATAATTGTGGGGGAGGGAAGAAAGTGCCTTTTTCCCCGTTTTTCTTTCAAGTGTTCTGTTTACAGCACTAAAATTTAAGATATAGTAGGAACATACTTTCCTGATTGCAGAGCTAGAACAAAACAGTATGTTTATAAATAAGCATATTAATTAAAAAGTAAAAAATCCTTTTAATTTGATTCAAAAATTTTTCTATTCAAAAACTGATCCAGTACTTTTAATGCAACATAAACATCTTGTTGTAACTCTTGAATATTCCTGCCTACTAAGATCAAGTTTGGTTATCCTTTTTACATACATAGGAGTAGTCCAAAAAATTTGCCTGGAATGCCATAATTTTAGACTGTCCTGCTAGGCCTCTAGCTTAATTTCTTGCATCTATGTGTCAAATGGCTTTAACCTAAGTACTGCTGTTTGTCCTTGGTGCTGATATTTATGTGTTTCTGTATGTCCTGCCATTTTTGTGATATCTGACCTCTAAAAACAAAAGAATATATGTGTACTTTTTTTTTTTTTTGAGGAAAACTGCAGTTGAGACCATTGCTATGTTTCAGGAAATTTTGTCTAAATTGCAAGTGTTTAAGTGGTTTTCCAATAAAAAACAGTGACATGTCAAATGAAGACTGCTATGACTTGGCATCCATTGATGCCCAGAAATGAGGAAAACGTAGAGGAAATGTGAGGAGTGGCTGAAGATTGCCAAAACTCAGTTCACAAGATTTTTCAAGCAAGTCTTTCCATGGAATAATTCTTGGAGAACATGTTGTTTTAGTCTGACTCATGCTACTCTCTCAATCATCTTTAGTCTCATCTCAATCTCTCAATCATCTCATCATTTCCACTTCCATTTTTCATTTTTTTCTGTTTCCATGGAAGCAGCTCTTACAAAGCAACTCTGTTGATAAAAACTGTGTTTCAACTGTATGGATAACTTGCAAGAAAATACATCGCTTGCTTTGAATAATATTCCATAACAGTGGGAAGAGTATTGATGCCTGTGGAAAATACCTTGAAAAGTATTAACATAATGTAATGTAAAGTGTAATATTGTAAGGTATTTCTCCCGCCTTCCTAGCATGCCTTCATGGTGTAGTGGTCAGCACACTGAGCTGATATTTCAGAGGTCCGTGGTTCGATTCCCGGCGAAGGCATTGCTAATTTTTCATCTCTTCTGCTTCCAAAAACTACCTAATGTATCTACAATATAATTACTTAAAATAATTCTGTTTATATGTAGAACTCGCTCATAGATTTGTTATAACTAAATTTTAAAGATATTTTCCACATTCTTTCAAAGATGAAAAACTGCTAGTGAAAAAAGGTGTTATAAAGCTGAAAATATGCTACAGTGAAAAAAGGAAAGTGCAGTAATGTCTGTTTTGATGTGTATATGCTAATTTTTTTAGTGCCTGAAAATGCATTTAATTAGAATTTTCCCCTCCTATCATTTTAGGCATATCAACAGATGGTGTCATTTTTGACGGTGCACGATGTTATGCTACTCTTTTACACCTTAGAAGCTCTGTATGCTCTATCAGATTTGGGAAGATATGCTTGTGACAAAATAGTTTGTGTACATAGATCCATAGGTAAATTTGTAAAAATGTTAATTTCTTTCTAAAGCGTAATCAGTGTCAAACGTTTATTATGTAACAAATTATATGCGTGTGGAAATTAATTGTAATTATTCAAATTCTTTTATGTTCTCTATATTGTTACATTATACAATTGTTGTAGGAGCTTTAGTTAGCTTACTGACTTTGGAACCAAACCAGTATGGTCCATCAGGCCAAGTTAAGATGAAAATTGTTGAGACTCTGGTACCAGCAGAATCTGACAGTGAACAAGAAGAAAAATCAGGTTTGTTTTTCACAATTCTTTAGTGTAAAAGAATTCTGCTGTGCATTGCAAGCTTAGCTTCATCCATGAAAACATGAATTTTAATTACTAATAACTAAATGCATATGACTAAACTTCTTTCGAAAGTCTTTGCTTCATACTTAGGGAAATAGTGCTTCAGTGTTTTGCTATAAAAAGTTACGAAACCTTATCTGAAAGATGAACTTGTATCTTAAAAATTTGCTTTCTGCTCTCAAATATTCAGCTAAAATTAATATTAATGAAGAAAACAATGAGTATCACTTGACGTCTACCTCTTGGCAATATTTCATGCCTCTAAATAAATTGGAAACATAAGGCATTTGACCTTGTAATGAGGTGAGCTTTTATCTGTTTACTTGGAAATCTGTATATTAAATTACTTACGTCTATGAACATTATGTGTGAATTTGAAAATTAGGCTAAAAAGCAACCTTAGAGTGCAGTAAATTTTAAATAAAATTATATTGATTTTGAAGGCAACCAGACTTAAGACTGGTTTATTCCGAAGCAAAAAATTTCCTGGAGAAGGAACCGATTACCATGCATATATGGAAGTGCATAAGTTTTGAACAAAACACTATTAATTTTGAGGGCAGTTAGATATACATCCTTCTTTAAAAGGAAAAAAAATGCTGACTTTAAAAGACCAGCTACTATATATACATGGGAACCTGGGCAGGGATTCATGTAAATGCTATCAAAATAAGCTCATACATTTTCAGCAACTTTACAGAAAGTTAGATGCAAATTGTTTGAAAGCTGTACATATTTTTCACCAGAATGTTAATTGCTGAATTTGAAGCACATTTTTGAGTGGTCAGTATTGCAGCTAGAACTCTGCCGTTTATTATGATTAAAAAAAGTTCTGTTATACAAATGTCTGAATCAGTTTTTTGTGTAGTTAGTACCATTGTACTTGATAATAGTCCCTTATCATTTTCATACCGTGCAGAGGTTTATGTTTCACCTGCAGTGATTTGAGACTAATGATGAGTGTATGAATAGTATTTATTCTTCAATTTATGTGCATTTTTAGTTTCATGATGATTCACTTCAAGGCTCTGAACATTATTAAGGTGCACAAATATTTCCTACTTGTATTATCATATATAAAATATTTGTTGATTTCAGTAACAGTATGATTCATGAGTTTGTCAACAAAAAGCTCAAACTAACATGATCATAAGAGTTCTTTACATGTATTTTTATACTGAAAACACATCTAAATATTATACTGACATATGGTTAACTTTCTGTAATTCCTTGCTGCCGTTTTGCACTTCTGTTATTACCTTTACTATTTATTTTATCATAATTAACTCAGCTAATGCAGTTTTCTGTGATTTGAAAATTCAAGTTTCTCAAAACTCCCACTCCTTTTATTTTAATAATTTTTTTCTCGAATTTTATTTCATTACCTAAAAAAGTCAAGTAAACCTTTGCTTTTTCAATGCCATTTCATTAATGACATTTTTTCTGAAATGTGAAAGAAGGATAAAAAGCAAAATTCACTGTAATTATGCTGGAAATTGTACAGGGAACCTTTTCTTGCAAATATCTCACTTCATGTACAAATTATCTGGGAGAAAATATGTCGTGGTTGATGAATGATAAACAGTGAAGTCCCCAACATATTGTTGTGTTTCTGCGGGTTCGTTAATTTGGAATGATTGATGACAACACTTGATGAAGTATCAGAGCACAATTTATTAGCCAGTCCTACTCAGGACATTCAAAATCACGTTTACAGTCACTAAAAAAACTATGACAAACGCTCTGAAATAACAGCAGCACAGCCTTCAGGCTATAGTGGTGAAGATAGCGTCACGGCAAATCACTAGAGTACAGCTCCTGACTCAGTTCGGTCGTTTTCAGAACTGAACATAACTTTCGAGACTCTCCACACTACAACTCGCGATGCACTCAATGGTATACTTGACAGCCTCAACGATGCACCAACTCGTGATACACTGATGATACTCATGACGCATGGCAATATATTCGATACACTCGACACTTAGACTCTTTGCATTGGTACTCTGCATGCAGGCAGGGTTTATATAGCTTTTGACCTACCTTCGAGACATTCTGTGCCAAACCGGTAAAAATTTTTTCCAGAAAGTTCTCCATCTTTCTGTGGTCCATCACCAATTTAGTCACCAGCTGGGCGATTTCACACCAAATATGGCAACTCTACCTTCTCTTGCCATTTTCTGGCAACCCTAAACCTGCTTTGCAGGGTTGCTATCTTACCATGGCTGGGCATTTCGTAACCATATGATTTTCAGAGGTGTTTTGAGGTAACCTGTGCCACAAACTTAGCATTTAGAAATTTCTCAAAACATTCTTTTAATATTTTCCATTGCTTAGCTCTCATTAGCAGCTTCCAACAGCAAGTGATTTACAGGACCATGAATTCGGTCAGGAGGAAATTACGGCCAGATTGGCGTGCAGGCACAGACTTTGAGTGGAACGTTTTTGTTCCATCTAGCTGAGCACCATAATAAGCTCAACAAGAATTAATTGCAACAACTTCAGATGCAGCAGTGAAACATGGCTTGGAAAAAAAAAAAAGAAAAAAAAAAAAAAAAAGAAAAAAAAAATTTTGTTCAGAAGAAGGAAAAAAAATTACTTTGTTCTCTCATATGTGAAAGTTTGTACAAAAGGAGGTAAAATGCAAAATTTTCATACCTTGATAAACCAGTGGCATGTAAACATTTTTGAACATAAGCAACAACATGTCACATTGAAGTATTTTGAATGAAACAGAGGTTCACTGAGTCTGAAGTACACCCCCACCCCCACCCCCCAAAAGTAAAAAAAAAGATATATTTAAAAAACAGTCATCTCATTTTTTAATGGAAGGGAATTTTGCAATGTATTTCTTATAAAAAATAAGTTAAATTTTTATCTGGTTTATCTGTTTAATATTTGTTTTATATATAATGATTTCCATTCATTTTGGCTTTATAAACTTACGCTTAAAGTGCTGTTTTAAAGTTTAAATTACAGGCAAAATTGTTTTGATTGAAGAACAACTTTCAGGAACGAATTTATTAATTGAGGTTTCACTATACCTACTGTACCTGTAACACCATATAATGTCATTAAAGTCACCAACATAAATTGCTTTTGTGATTAAGACTTATTTTCATGCAGAATGTATTTTTTCCTAGAACAAGATTTAGTTCTTAATTTTCAGGGCATTCACTTTGTGAATAGGATTCATTTGTCTGCAGTAGACAAAATTTGTTAATGTGAACTTAGCTGATTTTGTGCATTTTTCAGTGCATATCTGAAAAATTAGTGTATATCTAAAAGTTGCAATCAGTGCATATCCAAAAATTACACTCATTCATGCTCCTAGGCACTTCAAAATGTTTTTAAAATCGTGAACGAATCCGAATGAATTTTCTAACCTGCTTAAAAGTATTTCAGCTCAACAACTTAGTTCTTTTTCATCAGAAGTGCTACAGTATTCCATATGAAATGCTAAAAGTTCTTGCGCACTTGTTTAAACAATTGTATTAGCTATACTGCAAAATAACAGCCAATAGTAATGATAAAAATAAGTAGGTTAGATAAAGAGTATAAAGCAGGCTACTACTACAGATAGTTGCTTATTCCATTTTTATATTTATGTATTTAGTTATTTTTTAATTGCTAAATACAAATTAAAATCTTTTAAGACATGATCAGCTTCAAATCTGATCAATTTCGTTTATTTATGTCATACCTTTGGTGTTTGCTGCTAAGTTTTCACTCATGTTCTGCTTTAAAAAAAATTGAGAGTAATTTTCTTACCACTGTTATTCTTACATAATTTTTTATAGCTTCTCCTGCTGCAGCTGAACAATCTGCTTCCTCATCACCTTCACCCACATCCTCTTCAAAGGATGATGTTGATTCTGAAACATTTGCCAGTAACTGGTAAGATTTGAATGAAAGCAGTTCTAGACTAGTATCTTTGATCGAGACACATTCTGTTAATTTGTGTGTACTGAAATGCTGATGATAATTTATTTTCAATGCTTATTTAAGGTTGAAATCAACATATGAAGCTTCAGCAGGAAGTAGTATGTCACGGAATGAAATATATGCAGAATATGTTAGCTATTGCAGTAAAGCTGGCCGGAAAGGTGTTGTCAATGCTAATGTGTTTGCAAATTGTGTTAAGTAAGTAAATAAAGCTTTTTATGTTTAAATTTTGTCATTTCTTTGGTGAGCAAGCTTTTGCTAATAAATGCTTGCTTGCTAAAGAAATGACCATTGTTATGTCTATATGCATATAGTGTGCGTGCATATTAATATGCAGCTTTTTTTTTTACCTTTTTAAATGTATGTACAATTGCTTTTACAGAAGTTCTGCAAATTTGATTCTGAAGGGAGTAAGCATATTGATTACAGATTGTTTAGAAATTAACTTATGAATGATCCATTTTTAAAGCCTTTCAATTCCTTTTAGTTTTACTTTTTCTATTTTGCAATTCTTTGCAAATGATATACTTTCTTGAATGATATATGTGTACCTGGATTTACAACCTGGAGCCAATAAAAGCCAATGATAAGGAAGCATACTATTTTAAACTTATTTCAAATTTTTTAATTGTTTTTTATGAAACACTGCTTTCTGTAATGCTTTTCCTTAATTTCAGGAATAGTTTTCCACAGTGTGGATTAAAGAAAATTGAGTCAGGGAATGGTATAATAACTTTTCATCATGATGGTTTGAAGAGAAAAAAAGTTACTACAACACAAACTGGTCCTCCTCCTTCCAAGTCAACGAATAATGCTAATTCATTTCGGAAAGGTATTTCATACTTGCTTTAAATTTTATCTTTTTTAATAAACTGCATCTCTTTGTTTTTCATGTAATTTTTTACACTTACATACTTAGTGAAACGTCTTTCTAGAAATGAAGTTGTATCGGTGTCCAGTTAATAAAATTAATTTTCGTGGCCAGACATATCTGGATGCTTTTATCTCTTTCCCTCTTTTTTTTCTGCAGTAGTTCCAACAAGCTAGTTTGACCTTTATGTATGCATAAAATTCTTTTTTAATAGTTAATCATGCTATTTTACTGTTAGTCATGCTACTTTTAAGTGCTTATAGTACAAAGAAAGTCGGTGAAAAGACAGTTCCATCAGAAATCTTAACGCTGTGAGCAAGTGCTCACTGACCTAGTGCTGAAGAAGCAACTTCCGAGGTCTTTTGTGTGTGTTTTTCCTTTGTGCGCATGACCTTGGAGAATATATATCGCGGTGTGCCAGAGCATATTTTCCAGTTAATCGTAACATGCAAAAATAATTCCTATAAATGTTACTTTTTATTAATGCATATGTATTCATTTGTATGTTATATAAATGTTGTTTCTTATAAGAAAAAAAAAATACTTACAATTAAAATTCAAAGTAAGTTAGTGTGCAATAATACTAATAATGATTACAATTTCATGCATAAATTATTTCCATACAATATGAATACAGTTATTTCCATACAATAATGAAGTGAGACGTAAGAAGAATTTAAATAACAGTGTCTATTATATCCCATTACTATACTTATACACTGAATTTTAAGCTGCTTGCACTGGGTTCTGAATGTGCATTATAAACACACGTTTTACATATGTAGAATATAATAATAAATAAATATTCATAGCAACAAAGCTAACACCCAAGATAGTACATTCAATAATGTTTCATGACATTCTGATAGAATTTACGAAGATTTAAAATTCAAAATGAAGCATTCCAGTTCAGTGTAACAAATACTATGGAGTGGACCACCAGGATATTTCACTTTCATATCACATTTAGTATGGTGGGCCCATGGAAGGAAACAAGTGTATTATATATTCGGAACAAAACTTGTTAATTCCGACCTGTAGCTAAGCTATAACACTCTTGAACACTGGTAGTTTGACTTGCCAGTTCCCATAAAAGTCTTCTTGAAGACATACCTTCCATTAACCGTTGGACTGCTTCACGGTGTAAAAGCGCTGCATTCATTTGTCTAAAAAACTGCGGCACAACGCTTTTGCACTGTGAGTTTCAGTGTGTCTTTGTTGCTCCGTGGGTGTGAAAGTAGTCTGACCTCGTGTGTACTTTGTAACACGAGTGCATTCTAAAATAACTTTTTACCATTTTTATATATTATTTAAAAAAAATAACCATGTCACGGGCTATTATTTCGGACGTTGATTTGATTGCTAGTGATTTTGAGACACAAGTAGTGATGATAGCATTATTATAACTCATCAAAGAAAAAGACTGAGGATTGAAAATGAGTCTTCTACCTCATCTTCAGAAGCAGAAGAAACACCAACTTTTATGAATATTCCTCCGACAAATGTGTTTTCCAAAGCAACAAATAATTTTTTTGAGACTCCTGGACCTAGATGTGAGCCTCCCCCCAATGCTACACCCATGACATATTTCATTTTATTTTTTAACTCATTGTTGCTTGAAACCATCGTAAGGGAAACAAATTGATATGCTACCAAGTTTTTTGCCTTGCACACTGTTTCAAATAATTCTCTAGCAAAAAAGTGGATGCCAACAACAATATACGAAATAAAAGCCTCTATTGCAGTGTTGCTCGAAATGGGGATTATGAGAAGGCCAACAATTGATAGTTTTTTGATAAAAGGTTCCCGATATATACCATGGTTTAGGAAAATGTTTTCAAGGGATAGGTTTCAACTGATTTTGAAGTTTTTTCACTTAATTGACAATACGTTATTATTTGAACCAGGCCATCCGAATTATGACCTATGTGGCAGGTTTGATATGCTTGTCAAACATGCAAATACTGTATTTCAGTGGCATTATTTGACATCATCAAGTCACAATATGTCCCGCAGTTTTCGTGCATTCTTGCAAGAATTGCTTAGCAGTGAAACGGTTAAATGTATTTAATCAGATTTATAGTTTAGCTATTACTGATGTCAAAGTCATGAGTATCATAAGAGTATTCACGCTGAAAAAGGGTCTGGGCATTTATGGTCTGAAAAACAATCATGTCTGGCTGGTAATTTGTTTTGTATATACCAAAATTGTTGAATTCTAATTGTCAGCGGATATATTTGACTAGAGTTTTGTTTTCCTTTACAAGCCATGTGCAGTGGAAAAGAAATGTTTTATTGTGACTGCAAAACTTTAGATTGTTCTATTTTGACTTAAAAGGAAGAAAAGAAACTTCAGAAGATCTCGGGCTTCTCTAGTAAATTGTGGTTGCAGCTTTTTTAATGTCCAACATTGCTGCCATAAAGTAATGATTTGACAAAGCTTAAAATGACATCCCTTTAACTAATTAAAATTTTTTTCACTTTAGAACTGCTAAGCTTAAATTGATTTTGATAGTATAACATGGAGTTGCCTCGAAACAAGGTTTTTTGTCCAATGCTGCTTTTGATAGTTACATCCTAATGCAAACACTTCCCTGGAATTCTTACAATCTAAGCACATAGGCTCCCCCCTTTTTTCCTTCTTTTGAGTTATCTGTAAAGTAAGTAAGTATAGCTAGATTGATTCAAGAGTCATGAAATTGATCAAGTAGCAAAATTAACTCTTAAGTTTAGTATTAGATACTCTGCTGTGTGCTAATCAGAATTCATGCTAATGATAGGGTGTTTTGATTACTGTTTATGACTATAAGGGAGCATCTACAACACACATGATCATATATTTAGGATTGCTAATATGTTGCCTTGTTTATTTTGTGAAAGGTTAGTTTTAGGCCATTATAATTAAAAATATTATTTATTTAAATGTAGCAAAATTTTATTTTTGTTCAAAAAAATGTCACGTTTATTCAAAGGAATTTTCAGCTGGACTAGAATTTAGCTATATTTGCTAGTTGCAACCTGTATGGCAGTTTATTAAGGCCAGTTACATTCTGGCACATTTGAAGTAGCCTGCCATTTTAAAACTCCCTGTGATTATATAATGATTAGTGCTGCTTTCACGCTATAAGAATTTTTATGTTAATTGGACCAAAAAAAATTCAGATTCTAAATCATATGTAACTATGCTAAAATTCCATTGTATTAAGTTAATTTATTGATAAATTTTTAATTATTTAAGTTTATTTCAAAATTGCATAGCTATTAATTTTGATTTAAGAATTTTTTGCCAGTAATAACCTTGTAATATATGAAAGCCTGATTGTTAGTGGTGCCAGATACACTTAATAGTTTAAATTCTATGGGTTGTCGTTTTTTGACATGCATTTAAATAATGTAATAATTTGCATTGGGACCAAAGATTATGCTGACTAGGGGATTTTCTCGATTGGTGATGTCTTTATGAGTTTTGCTTGCACTCTTTCTATTTTATGTATTAAATGTTTGCTCATGAATAACTGTATATATAAAACACACATACATACACATCATCAAAATTACTTTCGAAGTAATTTTTTTTCACAGTTACATCAGAGAAAATTTATATAAATTAGTACTTAAAATGTTTGCTCAATCTCTCAGAAGTGCATGTTTTGGTCAAGTGAACTTTTGTGCTAAATCTGCCATTGTGCTTTGATGTGCAAATAGCTTGCAAAATGTGGTACACTTGCATTTCTCTGTTCATTAGTTTTATGTTACAATGTTTTCTATTTTTAGCACAAAAAAAATGTATTAAGTGTTATTTTTTTAAAGTGTATCCCCATTTATTACTGATATAGTAGCTTGCTCATTACGTGAAATTTAAACAAGGCAAATGTGAAGTTCATTTAAGCTGAAACTTGGTCAGTTTCTGGAAGGTCGTGGTTCACTAAATTTTCTACATTTGTTATCACATAAATACAGGAACAATTTAAAAGGAGAGGAATATGCATCTGAAAGTAGTAATTTACCTAAAATTAAAAAAAGTACTAATAATACTAGAAATGCTAAATAAATTTAATGATTGAAAGAATTCCCTCTTAAATAAAAATAAAAGTTATAATGTGTTTTGTTGAAAACGATGATGTGTATATTTGCGGGGAGAGGGGGGGAAAAATGCAGCCCTGATTTTTTTTTAAATTGTAATTTTGCTTGTTTACATATTAAAATAACTGCAGGTTAAGTGGTGGTGAATTATCAGGCTTCCACTATATATCCTTTTATTGTAAAAATCATAACTACAATTTTAAATTTATTTTACAGTATTTTCATATCACTCTTAATTTCAAATAAAGGTTAGTTTGTTCAGAATTTAAGTAAGTAATTTTAAGTTACCTTTCAAACAAATTCAAATAATCATTATTGTTAATTGTTATAACTTCATTATTGTATTTTATTGCTTATATAAATTTTATTGACTTTGAATGGAAAACTTTTTTTGTATTGGAATTCACTGCATGGAAATAGGAAATAATCACTAAAATACTTCAGTTATAATTGTCCATGTATTGTATATAAATTTTTTATTACAGTTCCTGCAACACCAACAACTTCTGCTTCCTGCAAACCTGGTCAAAAACTTACTCATAGTCCTATACTCAAAGCTCAACTCTCAGCGCCTCCCAGAAGTGGTGTTACATCTCCTCCATTGAAACGACCATCTCAGACAGCATCTAGTGGCCGTAAATGTGCATCACCTACTCCTGTGCCTAACTCTGTGTCACAAAGTACCACATCAAGTGCACAAGCAACTCCAACCACAACTGGTTCAAGTACTTTAATCAAAAGCCTTTTGGCAAACAAAGTGCAACAAAGAAATCTTCAGCGACAGGTTGTTCCACAAAATGTTTCCAAAATGGTTATATACTCTCCTGAAAAGGTGGCACCTCTTAGTCAAGGAATTGTTGGTTCTCCTACAACAGTCATGCGCTGTGTGAGGCCTGGAGCTTTATCTCAAGTTAATTTAAGTTCGCAAATTAGGACACCTATACAAGCACGAATAGTTTCAAATAAAGGTCGTGTAATTACTGCTACTCCTTCTAGAGTCATAAAATCCAATCCTCTTGTATCTTCCAAGATGCAACCAAAATTAGTGAAACAGACTGTGATTGCAACTGCTGCGTCAACTGCACGTTTAAATGGTGTTCAAAGAGATGTACAAATGGAGGTTAGTTTATTCAGAATTTAAAAGCAAAGATTTTTAAATCAGCTAATTTATAGTTTTTTTTTTTTTTTTTTTTTTTTTCTGTTATTAATATTAGCAAATATTCTGGCCTTTTCAACCAACCTATAGCTGATGAGGAAAATAACTTTAATTAAGTTAAAATCGAAACGTTCCAAAATGATTACCTCATTAGCAAGTAGTGTTTTTCTTTTGCAATATACTTTTCTTTTTACTTGTGTAAATATCATACATGCTGCGACAAATGGCTAAAAATAACCCATATATCAATTATTTTCATATCTTCTTGTGTATTATATACGTAGAAAGTACTTTTTGTACTGAAATAATTTTTTTCTAGACATTCTGTTTTAACATAAGTGTACTCATTTGCATGAAGTAATCAAGGTAAAAAGTGTCTACGAAACTGAAATTTCTCTTTTCTCTTTCCCCCCCCTCTTTTGTGTGTCTGTATCACTGAAATAAGATTTTGAAGTCTTCCAATACAATACGTAGAGATAAATAATGTACAAAATATTTTACAAAATGTACATTAGAGGATAACAGGTACATATGTATAAAAAGTAACATTCTCACATTATTTTAAAACAACAAAAAGGTAAGATTATTTATTTGCTATTATAGATAGTTTCAGTTTGAAGACTAAAATTATTGTATACGTGTTTCAAACTTTAATCATTCTTCCGATCTCTGCACTGTATAGCTGCAAGAAGTCCAAATTATTCCAGATTTTTTTTCTTTTTTTTTTTCTGCAGAGTAGGACTTTCAGCAGTTTGCCAAGAAATCAAATTAAGCTGATTTTGTAGCAAAAGGTTTACTCTAAAAATTCTCCTTTAATGCATTTTAATAATAGAATATTAAAAATTGCATGCTATTGATCAGTACTCTATGAACAATTTTCTTATTCTCAGTTCTGATTATGTAGAGAGATATGGCTCCTCCCTTTTTTTATATATGTGGTGAGGTTATAGGTTTTCTTGTTTGGCATTTTTCAGTTGTGTGCTAATCGGTATAGAAAAAGATTAAATTGGCTGTTGTGAGAAGCCATCTTTTTGGCTTTCCTTGAATGATTGGTTTAGAAGTAAATTAGAACTAGTATGTAACATTCTTTTTAATTTTTTTGCATTTAGTGTGCTGAAAACATTTTCACACAAGTAATTTATATGTTCTCAATTCTTAAAAATTTGTTAATAATATTTAGATGTAATTTTACTTAAACATCATAATGTTATAGTTATACAAAAAATTCTGTGAGATTAAAAATAGTTTTGTTTATTATAGTGAAGTGTGTAGTACTGAAAGAGTGTTACGAGTTGGCTGTGTCCATGTCCTGAAGTTTGCCACTGTTTTCTAGAACACAAATTCCATAAGAAATTCTAAACATGATTTTTCCCATTATAGGCCACTACTAAGGCCGGAAGCAGTAGTCACTTCATTATGGAGGCACCTGATTGGTAGGGTACTGTTGCCTCCTATGAAGGGACAGAAAATAACTATACCTTTTCCCGTATTTGAACCAGAACCCTTCAGTATGGTAATCAGAGTCACTAACCACTTTCCTGCCTGGGTGGCAACCTTTGAACTGAAATCTGTGAATTCTTTTCTCACTTTTTGCTCTCCTGCTGTGTTAGTACTTATTTTCTTATGTAAAATACAGTACCAAATCTGAGTTCCAAAATTGTTGGGACATTAGTGATTCCAGATCGAAAAAATTTCTGGATGTTAGGTCATCACTTTAATAAGATGATGCATGGAAATTATACAAATAAAGAAATGAAATATTTATTTATGAAATATTGTAGCATTTATGACCTTAAGTATGTACAGTCATTAGGATATTTTGAAGCAGGAGACGTGAAAAATGAGCAGTGCCCTAGCTGGGATTCTTAAACTCTGGACCTGCTGAATACATGTTAAGTGTGCTTCCAGTCACACTGTGAAGGCATGCAGAAAGGAAGGAGAAAATATCTTATAAGTGAATCAAAATTTACAAAAGAGGACTCAGTATGTAATTGTTTGTTTCATTAAACATTTCTTTCAATGCAAGTTGTATAAGCTTTTTTGGGGGAGGCTAGTAATTTCTCTATCTTATTTGTCTATCTATAAAACTAGTTTTGTTCAGTTACAAAAGTTTCTTTGTTCAGGGTCCTGTACTTGCCATGTCGAAAACTCCCACTAAGCTGTCAGTCAAAATGCTTTCATTCTTTATAACCTTGTTTTTACTTTCTTCAGTATCGATAGTGATATTTTCTTGATTTAATACTGTACTGCAGTTTTTGCCGTTCACTGGTTTATTGATGATTGGGTCATTGTCGTCACAATTGTGACAATGGCATTTTCATTTATTATCATTTCTCTGTATTTCATCACAAATTCCATAAAGTCTATCTTGAAAAATTTCTCCTTTTGCTTGTGAGAATTGAAGATCCTCAGATTTGCAACCATCATCATCATCATGAAATGTGGTAGCTGGTCGTAAACTTTTCCGAATATTTTTTTAAACATCGACAGATATGCCCTCCCATGACCTTGCAGTTTTTCACACAGCAGATGTTATGTATTTTTATTTAAATTAAAAAAATTCCTGAATGCTTTTGCCATTGTTCAAAAAATTTCAAATAGATTTTAAAATAGCTATTTTGTATGCACATGTAGAGCAAGCATTACAGTATCTATTGGCTGGTTAATGAATTCACAGTTTGGAGCACAGAACAAAACAGACATTATCTCTCACTAAAAATTTTAAGTGAAGTAAGAGCTGAATAGTTGCCTAGAATCAGGGCAAATTTTGCATCATATGGTAAACCGATTTCAGATGTTGCCAAACCTCTGGTATGAAATGATTTTTAAACCAAACATTCATTAATATGTTATTCCTAATCTTTTATTTGAGCAATAGATGACGTGAGATGTACACCCTTAAGTGCCTGAAATTATGTATTTTTCTAAGTATGAAAAATTTAAATTTGTGTGTTCCTGCTGCATTTGGACATGCCAGAATCGTTAGTTTTACTGACATTGACATCATTTGGGGTCTTTACTGCAGAATCTACCCAAGGTATGTCAGGGCACATATTTCTAGAACAGGCCAGTTTTGTCAGCATTATTATTATTATTTTTTTTTCTGTAGATGACTATTCTTTATTAATGAATTTGATGAATTCATCTGCAAATTATTTATCAAATCAAGCTTTTTCACCTCAAGTTCTGCAAAGAAGAGAAGAGTGATGCCCAACCATGTTTATATAAGAAATAATGGCCAGAGCAAAGTGAATGTGAGCATAGCCCCATCTGGCAAGGAAGATAGTAATGAAAGATGAAAAATTAAGGTATTGAAATTTTAGAAGCATTAGGAAGGACTGAATAAGAATTAAAACTGAAGATTATTAAATCATAAACTGGAGATTATTTTTTTGTGAATGTTTGTATTGATGCTATATTCTTCAATTCTCAGAAGTAGCTAGTTTTTTTTCCACTTCTATTTCTTTTTAATCTTTGATAATGTAAATGTAGTGCTTTGTCTCAAAAAGAGCTGTGAATGCAGAGTTAATAAATAGAAGAATTACTAGTCATGCAAAGTCAGTCAGCAGTGACCAAACAAGCGAGTAAAAAAAGAATACTGATGACTGCCAGGAAAAGAGTTGAAAGCAAAATTTCATCATGGGCATACCGGTCTTACAAAAAATATTGTCGTCAATTTTAAATTCAATTATTTTTTTTTTAATTTTCACATTTTCATCAGAATTTTTCTAAAGTTTCTTCAAATTGTAATCCATATTTTGATACAGGGATAGGGATTTTTTGCACTTCTTGCTAGATTTATCATTTACGGCAGAAAAATTCTTTATTCTGAAAATTGTAGAGCTCTGGAAGGGTTAGATTCATTGCAGTCCTTGTTTTTAACGCTTTGATCGCCTTCACAAAGGGACTGATCTTAAAATCAGTTTAGTGTAAACAATTGTTATAAAGTAGTTATTTGCAATGCATTCTTTGTTTATACATGTGCATATGGTATTGTACATTCTTCTTTGTTGACTCAAGAGGTTTGTTTTCCCAAACTGAATTATTTTTGTCTTTATTGTTGGCATTACTTATGCTGTTCTGGAGATATTATCAGGGTTTCTATGCTACCTGATAAGGGATTTTTGCGGCAGTGTTGGAAACAATTTTTTTTTGGGCGAATTACGTATCATGTGAGTGTCATTTGGTCAGCTAGAATAGAACCAATTTCCGCAGCTCATTAAAAAGGGAATTTATTTGGACGTATCTCACTTTGTGGTACAGCTGATGATAGCTGAAAAGTATGATGATTTAGTTTGCAAGTGTTTTCAGTTTGGCAAAAACTTAATTTGAAAGTTATTTGAGGAAGACAACACCTATTATAGTTATAATAGTAAGTCATATGCAATTGCCAAATTTTGATGTTTTCAAGTGGTACCGTAATTAAATGACCCTTAGCACAGCCAACGTGTACTTGGAGAGATTTTAATTTTCTTGAAACACACGTAGAAAAGTTGGGCAATTTCATTTTCCTATTTGAGTGGCAACCCTGTATTATTGAAAAATGTCTCTTTGAACATAACATACACTTCAATGAAACTTTACAGCTCGTTGCATTATGCCCTATTTTCAGGAAACAAAAACATCTTGTATCAAATTAAATTTTTTTTCTTTTGTGCTAGTGAACTTTTTAGCTTGACAAAACATTCATTACTGCCCTTCCAAGTCCTGCTATGCCGCCTCAACATGGCGGGGGGTTGTTACTCCGGCTAGCTCTGGCATAGGAATCTGCATCCCCTTGTTTGGGCTCCATGGTGGGTGGGGCGGTCGGACCTGAATCTTTTTCCATTTAAATATGAATGCCATGATACCTTCCTGCTCCAACAATGTACCTGAAAGATTGTGAACCAACTAAGAAGCGACATAGAAAGCACTGTATCAGATGTATTTTTTCCATGTTTCTTAATTATAACTAGCTCTGAAGAATTGAAAAAAAATTCACCCTTTCTAATAAACAAACACCTTTTTTGTCTTCTGTAGGAGAACTGAAAAATATTAAGACTTCGGTCTGGAGACCTTTTGATAGAAACTGTGTGTGAAAGCAGTCTAATAGTCTTTTGAAACTAACTAAATTAGGACAAGCAAATGTTGAAGTTAAGCCACATAACACTCTGAACTTGCCCCGAGAAGTAATCTCTGAAATACACTTACTATCAGTAACTGAAGAGGAATTCGTTAAAGAGTTGGCAGATCTAAACGTGTGGTGCTCGTAGGATCAAAATACGGAAAGACGGTCAACTCATTCTCACGAAACATGTCATATTTAAGATACTAAATTAATGTCATACTTACTTTTGGTGTATACAAGCCAGTTTCCCTTAGAAAGTCCTCTACAAAGGCATCCCTCCCCTTAGGCAGATAGCCCTAGTGTGCTTTGCCATAATTAAATACACCACATACTTACTTTCAAGTCTCCTAACCTGCCTAAAAACATCAAAGCTGGATACCTAAACTGTTCAGTCAGGCCGTATATACCAAATCCAATGTGCTACTTCCAATATCAGCGCTTTGGACATGGAAAGACCTCACGTGTCACGGTAGCTTCACGTGTGCTTGATGTTCCATCCTAGGCCATGGCAGTGAAGGCTGCTCTGCTGCCCCCTTGTGTATAAACTGTAAAGGCAAGCACCCAGCTTTTTCAAGATCATGTCCAAAATGACAGACAGAAAAACAAATTCAAAACATTAAAGTTACATAAAATATATTTGCAGAAGCCAAAAGACTTGTTTTTTTCTAATCAACTAAGACCTGATAAATCTTATGCATTCGCAAAATAATCATTCGGATCAATATCAACACAAACCACAATAACCACACAGAAAAAAGAACTGGCAATGACAGAATAGCCTAGAAAAATAAAAATCAGGGAAAAAACCTGATGTTGAAAGAAGTACACCGGTGACTGCGTCCAAAGGAAAACAGGATATCTAACAGAACAAACATAGAGATGTTATCAAGGAGAAAACTAAGCAGAAACCCAGGCCTCCCCCAGTCAAAGTTCTATTGCGAGCATGAGTTCAGAACGCCCAGACGACTCAGACAAAATGGACGTTGAGTAAGGGTTATCCCTTCCGAAAGACATTTTGCCTCGAAAGTAAAAAAAAAAAAAACACCACCTCCAAAACAAGCATCCATAATGGGTACATTTATTTCGTGGAATTTTCGGGGTTTCCATCAAATCCTGGATAATATCAAGGGTTTAATTAACATCTATCAACCTGACTGCTTTGCACTTCAGAGAGATCTTGTTAAAACCAAGCAGACATGCTAGGACACGGAGATACTCCACAGTAAGAAAGGACAACCCATCTGGGGATCGTGCCTGTGGTGGTGTGGGCCTTATTGCCTCCCACAATCATCCATACACTGCTCTCCCTTTGACGACCTCCCTTCAAGCTGTGGCGATTCATATTAACTTACATTTTTCAACTTCAGTATGCACTATTTATTTACCCCCACATGAGCATGTAGATCAGCGATAGTTGGACAAAATAATAGAGCAGCTCCCAGAACCTTCTCTGCTTTTAGGTAACTTCAATACACATAGTACCTTATGGGGAAGTAGGGACACTAATTCAAGGGGCCGACAGATCGAACAATTAATGGAAGATCATTCTGTTTGTCTCCTTAATAATGGAGAATACATCTACTTTCATCAGCTGACTAGAACATTTCATGCAATTGATCTGGTTCTTTGTTTTCCATCTCTACTACCTTTTTGCTCTTTCAGCGTAGAGGAGAATCTCTGATAGTGACGATTTTTCAGTGATTGTAAATACGTAGTGTATTCGGAAACTAAGTACCGTTTCATTCTAGCGCCGTCGCAGCGCTGTGGCAGGTGTCTTGCGCATGCGCACTAGTCTTTCTTGTTCACTGACTTTCAATTGTTGCCATTTTGGTTGCTCTATGTTGTGTTTTTAGTTTGCTGTGCACATTCAAAATGTTTGACAATTAGTTCTCCCGCTGACTGTGAGATTCGTGCTGTGATTAAATTTTTTAATGCGAGGAATGTTAAACCGGCCGAAATTTATCGTCAAGTGACAGAAGTTTACGGTGAATACGCGATAAGTGATGGAATGGTGAGAAAGTGGGTAAGAATGTTTAATGCAGGTCAAACAAATGTCCACGCCGAGGGCCTTCTGTAGTCACCGATGATTTGGTAAGGAAAGTTGATGAAGCAATTCATGAGAACAGACACAATGAAAACTCTTTCAGAGGCATTTCCACAAATTTCACATACTGTTTTGTTCGAAATTGTGTCTGACCGCTTGAATTATCGCAAACTGTGTTCCCGATGGGTTCCAAAAGTGCTCACTGATGTTCACAAAACAAAGCAACTTGGTAGTGGCCTGACATTTCTCAGGTGGTACAGTGATGAGGGCGAAAACTTTTTAAACCAAATTGTGACAGATGATGAAACTTGGGTCTTGGGTGTGTCATTTCACACCAGAATCGAAACAACAATCGATGGAGTGGAGACACTCTCATTCTCCGAAAAAACAAAAGTTCAAAGTGACAATGTCATCACAAAAAAATCATGTGCACTGTCTTCTGGGATAGGAAAGGTGTTTTGTTTACTGAATTCCTTCCCAGAGGTGAAACCATTAATGCGGCACGATATTGTGAGACTTTAACAAAACTAAGGCGTGCCATTCAAAACAAATGAAGAGGAATGCTCAGTAAAGGAATTGTGTTGCTCCATGACAATGCTTGGCCCCATACTGCTGGTGTCACTCAATCGTTAATTCGACAGTTTCATTGCGAGCAGTTCGATCACCCGCCGCACAGCCCGGACTTGGGGCCGTCCGACTATCACTTGTTCCTGCACATGAAGCGCGAGCTTGGTGGCAAGCGCTTTGGATCTAACGATGACACGAAAACGGGAAGTTTCTTTGATTATGGTATACAAAAACTGGTCACCTGCTATGACAAGTGTTTGATCATTGGCGGAAACTATGTTAAAAATAGTTTAACCTTTTCCCGTGGGCTATAGGGTCCAATTTCTAATGTATTTTGGCCATTTAGTCACTTATTGTAACTGAAAGGAACAGAAAAACAAATGGACAAGGTCTTGCACTTCCTAATCCATATTAAGGAGTAAATTTTAAATCTTCATAGTTTACTGAAATTTCTTGAGACACATTTAAAGTAGTGAACGTGCGGGACATATATGTCCCAGCCCCCGGGAAAAGGTTAAGGCATGTATTTTCATGTAAAAATAAAATTGGATTCGAAAAAATTGTTTTACTTTTTTTTTTCTTTTTTTTTTTTCAAAACAGTACTTAGTTTTCGAATGCGCCTCGTATTACAGGAAAGTCAGTGATCTCAAGACAACCACGCTTACTTTACGATAAGCTGGAGATTTTTTTACATCTTGTGCTGTGGTGACTGAAGAAATGGTTAACCATGGACAATAATGCAGTAGTAAAAATGATCTCTGATACTATTGTACAAGCAGCAGAACTCTGTATTTTGAAGTCCTTGACAAAGTTCCCTAAACCCTGGGGAACAGTGATTGTCATGAAACTTTGAGAGAGCAAAAGAAAGCTTAGCTTGGCGTATTTTTCGCTGATATCCAATACTGGCCAATCTTCTGGCCTTTAAGAAAGCTAAGGGAAATGCAAAAAAAGTGAGGCGGCAAAGTCAGAGAAAATCATGGCCAGCTTACGTGTCCACTGTTACCTCCTCAATGTCTAGCAAACAGGTTTGGGAAAGAATCCGTGAAGCCTCTGGACTATATAATGATCATTCCTTTTCTGTTCTAGAAAAAGATGGAAAGTTGATAAGCACTAGAGAAGAAATAGCCGATGCTTTAAGTGATACATTTGCTGCTGTATCTGGCAGTAGCAATTACTCAAAAGAATGTCTGTCCACCAAGATGTGCTTGAAAAGGACTCAAATCGATTTTTCCCATCCTAATGCAGAATTTTATAATAAAGATCTCGCCATGTTTGAATTAAGAAGTGTAATATCTCGCACTGATAGGACCTGCCCTGGTCCTGATCGCAGAAGTTATATGATGATAAAGCATCTGCCTTTTGAATCTCTAGCGGTCCTTCTCGCTCTTTATAATAAGATATAGAAAGAACAAATTTTTCCAACTGCCTGGTGCTGGGCCTTTGTTATCTCTATAGCAAAACCCGGCAAGGACCCGAAAAATCCTTTAAATTACCGCCCCACCGTGCGCACTAGCTGCCTTTGTAAGATCATGGAAAATGTGGTAAATCATTGTCTCACCTACTATCTGGAGACTAATCATTGCCTATCGCCTTACCAAAGTGGTTTCCGTAAGGGAAGATCTTCATTTGATAATGCCCTGTTTTTAGAAACTGCAGTGTATTTGTGAAAAGAAATCATGTGGTTTCAATCTTCTTTGGCATGGAAAAGGCGTACGATAGAACTTGGTGGCATGGAACTCTTCATGACCTTTACAGTACTGGGTTGCGAGGTAATTTACCCATCTTCATTCAAAACTTTCTGAAGGACTGCACTTTCCAAGTTAAGATTGGTTCGTTGCTTTCTCAAGTATTTGTAGAAGAAGGTGTAGCCCAAGGTTCAGTGCTCAGTGTTACTCTTGTAAACCTAAAAATTAATTCCATTTTAAAAGAACTTTCTCCCACAGTGCATGGTTTCCCTGTATGTTGATGATTTGATGATCTCTTGTCATTGTCAAGATATGAGATACATTGAGAGACAACTACAAATTGCTCTAAACAGAATCATAAAGTGGTTCAACAACAATGGTTTTAAATTTTCTAGCCATACCGACCTGAAGAGAAGACCGTCTGCGTGCATTTCTGTCGCAAAAGAAATCTACATCCTGATCCAGAGCTGCATCTTGACGGCTCTTTGATCCGTGTTGAGCCAGAAGCAAAATTCTTAGGAGTATTTGACTGAAAGCTCACTTTCCTTCCGCATATCTTAAATCTAAAGAAAAAATGTGCCAAAGCTCAACATACTGAAAGTCCTGGCCAATACTTCATGGGGAGCAGAATGTTGTTCTATGCTCCGCATTTATAGAGCTTTAATCCACTCCAAACTTGTCTATGGTTGTGTTATCTATGGATCAGCAAGACCTTCTGTGCTACTGAAATTAGATCCAGTCTACCACCAAGTGCTATGGATTTGCTGTGGAGCTTTCAGAACATCTCTAGTCCAAAGTTTATATGTCATCTGTTTTGAACCGTCTCTGGAATTCAGACACCAAGCAGTTGTCCATTGATCTTTATTATAAAGTAATGTCACAAGCCGAACATCCTGTCTGACTCATGACATCTGTTCTGTACTGGCGTATCTATCAAGCACGTCCTTCATGTATCCCACCTTTAGATCTTTGCATTCACTCACTGATTGAAGAATCTGGCAAGAAGTGAATATTCACCTACTTAACATTTTTGGAGAACTTAAAAAGAGCAGTACCAATGATGTCCGATATCAACAAATTTTCCTAGAGCATAGAAACAGTCATTCTAAGTATAAAGCAATTTTTACTGATGGCTCAAAGAATCATGATCATGTCAGGGCAGCTTTTGTTTGTGATAAAGAAATCAGTAGTAAATTTCATAAGGCTGCACTTGTCTTTACTGCAGGAACATTTGCCATTTTGAATTCCTTAATCTTTATCTCTAAGCAGAATAGCAGAAAGTTCATCATCTACTCTGACTCTCTGAGTGCTGAATCAATAAATACAAATACTAGCCACCCTTTTGTCTTAGAAATTTTAAAGGTACACTTCCATTTGAAAAACACAGGTTATTGTGTACTGCTGAGTGCCTGGACATGCTGGCATCAAAGGCAATGAACTTACCAATGTTGCAGCAAAATTTGCTGATATTACCTCTGAAAATAATGTCCCCTTTACAGACATATGGAATTACATCAGAACAAAGATCTTGTCCAATTGGCAAGAACTCTGGGAATGCTAGACACTTAACAAATTAAAGCAGGTAAAACCCAATTTGGAGTATTGGGAGTTGAGAGGGAATCGAAAGGAGGATGTACTGCTGACTCGCCTATGAATTGGTCACTGCAGATCGACACATCAGTATCTCTTGAAAAGAGATAATGAGCCTATTTGTAGCACTTGCAATGTTCCCGTTTCAGTGAATCGCATTTTAGTTTGTTCTGCTTTTAGTCAGGAATGTGAATATCATTTTAACTCTACGAATGTTAATTTAACAGATCTCATCGGAAGAAACCCTCACGGCAACCTTATAAGATTTTTAAAAGACATCTCTTTTTATCATATGCTTTGAAGTTTTTTTCTTTTATCCTGCTGTACCTGTTGCTAGAGCATTTCTCAAAGTCATTTCTCCATGCCTTCATCAGCATTACAGGTTCATTTCAACAATTCATCTGATACAGTGTGTTTGTGCATTCTGGATTTTATTCACCATTCGTCTGGCACATAATAACCTTCAAGGCTTTGTGCCATTAAAAGTCGACCAACCATTCATTACTGTTATGCATTGCGTAAATGATTTTCTGTAACCATGAATAAATCAGTAGCACTAGCAATTTCATTATTTACCTCAAATTTACCCTTTTGTTTTCCTTAACAGATTTATTCTTAAAATTAAAATCTGAAACTGTTGTTCTGTTTCAACATTGTTTTGAATAAAATTCATTAAATCGCCAAGGTGATCTTTTGGTGCTCCTACAACTGATAGTCTTCGCCAGGCTCTTAAAATTCTTTTGGAACACAAGTTTTCACCTGTGGAACAGAACAGCATTATATGTTTCACTTGTTACATCTAGAGATTCTAATTCCCTCAAATGAGATTCTAATCCGTCATGCAAAGTGCAGAGGTAAAAAAAGTATTTGTCATGCTGTTTTGAATGACTAATGACAAGAATTCTATAATGTGAACTTCTATTAATAAATTATTTTGCCAAATCTTAATCTTATATCTTCTGTTCTGATAATTATCTGCATCTAACTATGTACTTCTTCTCTAGCATGAGAATAAATCACAGTTGATGTGATAAGATACTGGAATTTATCTGCAAAATCTATATTATAATCTTCATGCATTTTCTTAAATAAGACACAAAATGGCAACCATTCTTTAATATTTCTATCAAGTTTCTTTAACTCAGTTTGCAGAAGTTTAAACTTTTGTTTCTTGCTAAAAATTTACACAATCGACATTAGCTTCTTAACTTGTTATATCTAAAAAATTTTTAATCTTAAAATAATTAGTTAGATAATGGTCAAGAGACTTTTGTTTTCTGTGACCTTTTCCGTCTTGTTAGATTCTGACATTCCATCCATTATTTGATTATCCAAGCTTCATAATTCTTCAAATTTTTACTGTAAAATCTGAAATTTTGATTGCTCTTTGATTATGTTTTCAGTGTCCTCTGTCTTCCTATATATCAGTGATTAATATGCATGAATGAACTTTTGCCACTTTTCTCAATTTGATGATCTTTTCCGTGTATAGAAATAATGTCCTGTCGCATACACCAAATGTGTTGGAAAAATAAAATTATTCACTTTCATTAAATAATACTCTACCGAGTCATGTTATGTGACAAAAAAATGTTTTCGTAAGTGTAATTAAAACAAATTTATGTAGAGAAAAATTGCAGGTTTGTTTTGGTTTCACATAACAGTATCTTAAGAGAGAAGAATAGAACACGCTGTTGTTAGTCTGCTGCAGCTAAGTATTGACATCAAATGATGTGGCTTGTCAATAGCCAACAGTGCCTGTTATAAAATTATATTATTTAGCTGGTAATTAAATCTTATGTTAAGGTATCTAAATACTTAAAGCATGAAGTAAGAGATGCAATGCTAAAGTAATTTTGATAAAACAGATGAGAATACCCCATAAAATATTTATCTAGTGTTTTATGAATTTCAACAGCATATCTGTAAAAATATTTTCATGTTAACTAAATAATTTCACTACTCAATTTTTTGTTTCCAGTTTAAATATGTTTCTCTGGATCTAATTGTCCAAATTAAAATTTTAATTAGAAAGAGAATTTTTGATAACTTTTTACAATAAAGTAGTTTAGAAATATTTATTACATCATGCAATTCAAAACAAATGATGCATAAAAAAATATGCCTGTGACTGTTGTCAGAAATTTATTTAACAAATCCAAATATTGCACAAAAAGTTAGTTCTCCAAATTTATTCATGAACTCTGAAAAGTGTATTTTCAAAATGCTCAGTAGAGCACTGATACTGAAAACAGGTGCATAAACTTAAAAAGAGCATATTTTGTGCTAAAATATACAAAAACTTCATTAGTAACCATTGATCAAATATGCAGTACCATCAACCAGCTTCTTCCAGAATACTGGATTAATTGTGCTGCTTAGAATAAATGTCTTGATAATCTAGACCCTCAGGTCATCCAGCTTATGATTTTTTCCTGTTTTGTTCCTTTTATTCATAGCTGTAATAAAAATTGGAATAAAGCATATCTAGGAAGTTAAAGTTAACAGATGTACTAACTAAAGGACACTACATTTTAAAATGCAGTGCCCTTTATGTTACAAATACCATATCCCTACATTTCCTTGCAGATCCCTACATTTCCTTGCAGAAAACATTTTTCATTACAATGTAAAATCAAAGTGTTTGAACAGAATATGGTGTTGCATACAAACGTTTCCTTACAATGCAAAAAGATGTTTGCACACGTACTTTCATGGGACTTACACAATTAAAGCAGCAGAGAGGTAACAGGTCTGAACAGACTAAGCTGGCATGGATATGACAAAAATTGGACTATTGCATAGATTTTTGCCATATCACAGGTGACCATAACACATAATAAACATAAAACATAAATTTACACATAAAACATCTGGTTATTTGTAAAAAAACTTGGGAAGTTTACCTACCCACTCTGTGAAATAAATTCAGTGTAGGAGTGACATGTATGCTTTTATACATCTTCTTATGCTGTTCATTTTGAATTATTTTCTGTATGTAATTTTGAAGTGACTTAATTGTTATTTTCAGTTTCTTAATTGTAGTACTAAAATGCAATCTATTTCATTTTTACATTAACTATGTTAAATCAAAAATTGTATAAAGGCAGAATTAAGAGTGTATTGTTATATTGATTAAAACACCATTGTAATAAACTAATACTATATTTTGCTTTTGAAGGTATGCACTCAGGATGATGATTCAAAAAGTACTGGTGATGTTACATATACTCAAATTACTCAGATGAACTGCTTACAGAACCATGTATCTAATGATTCTGTTGCAGATAGTAAAGATTCAGTTTCTAATGATGGAGACTGCTTGCAGTCTGCAAAAGATTCAGATGTAAATAGTGATTTTGACAAAAACTTCTTATTTTCACAAATTCAAGAAAATGCTGTAACATACAGGTTGGCTGGACCAAATGAGCTGCCACCTACGTCTGGTAATCTCTTGATTGTAAGATCAAAGCCATCGACAGATGGACTTTCTCCTCCAAAGGAACAAAATGGGTCTAGTGTTACATTTGTAAATAGCAACAGTGCCGTCACTGGTCTGTCATTAGTAGCACAACCTCTGATTCAGCCAAAGATTCTTTCTTCATCTGCAAGTATTTTAAAGTCTGTTTTAGGTGAATTAGATACTCAGACTGATGATCTTGCTAAACAGCAACAGTTACATAAAGATAAAATATGCAAAAGAGCACCACTTTTAAATGGTTTGTTAGATAAAGGGAAAGTTTCATTACCTGAACTACAATCAACTCAGTTAGTGCAGAATGGAAGTAAAACTACTAGTGTTGGGTTTGAACCTAATAGTGATGAAAGTAAATCTTCCACGTCTTTTGTGCAATCAACGTTAAACTCGGGTGTCATACCTGTATCATCTTTGAACTCTGTTGTGCCGACATCATCATTAAATTCTATTGTCATACCTGCATCATCACTGAACTCTGTCATCATACCAGCTTCATCTTTAACATCTGCCATTGTACCATCATCATCAACATCATCTTTAAACTCTACTGTAACATATGTGTCCACTTTAAACTCATCAGTAACGCCGGTATCTGTTTTGAACTCTGCTATTTTACCTGCAACTGCATTTCATTCAAATGGGGACAATTTAATGCAGATTTGTACAGGCCAAACAACACTATCTGGAACCATAGAAGTACAACCAGATCAAAAAGGTGTTGTGAGACTGCATATAGAAAGTCCTGAAAATTCTAACCAAGGGTCTGATTTATCTTCAATATCAGATATAACTCGAACTTTAGAATGTGCATCAAAGGCAATATCAAGAACAAATGCTGAATGCAACACACAAGTGCCTTTTTGTGGCGCTTGTGAAACTACAGCAACTGTTACAGTAATTACTACAAATACATCAACTTTAGCAAGGACAGGACAGCAAATAATTGTTGTAACACCTGCATTAAATCAACCACAATTACATATACAGTCACCTAACATTAAGTTTCGCATTTTGCATAGTATACCAAAAGTAGAAGAATCCGTTGATTTAATAGGCTTCCCACGAGTACATTTAAATCAACTAAACCAGTTACGGCAACCTTCTCCTGAAACTCCCTCCATTACTACTGCCAGTTTGAAAAGGCCGTCCAGTGAATCCATGTGCATTGCTAATGATGTGAAAAAACCTCGTATTGACACAAAAACTCCTTTGTTAGAAGCTACTCTTCGTTTACCCACCCCAGTGCCATGTTCTGTTTCAGCTTCAGATGTCAATGCCAAACCATTCCATGAACCTCAGTCCTTTTTAATAAAATCATCTCAAATTGAAAATCTTGGATCTACACCAAAATTAACCACTGCTAAAGCAGTGGCTGTGCCTGTCCAAAATGTAGACTTTCCTAATGAAAGAGAAGTTAAAACATTTTCAGGTTTATCGTCTGCTAGTGATAATCCTTCCCTTACAGCACCCTCTCAAGTACCACCAAGGTCTATTTCTTCTGCAAAGCTAGAGTATTTTTGTGAATGGAAAGATTGTGGCCTGTAAGTCAATTTTAATTTTTAATGGTTTTTATGTTTTGTTTTTTGTTAATATTATGAACTGGTACAATTTTCAGAAGTATGAGATGGCAGTGATCCAGAAAAACAGTAATGCAAATGATTTCAAAAATAAAACAACTCATTTCATTAAAATTTTTTCTGTAAACTTAAAAAATAAAACAGTGGCGTTTCTGTCAATTTGAGTCTGGTGAATGGTAAAGTATATACGTTTTTGCGAGATTAGCTAATCCATATATGAGCTGACCCCATATAATTAAGCTTTAGAAAAAAGTTCTCGTCTTGTATACAGAAATATAAGGTAAATTATTAAAACAATAATTTTAATTTAGTTTGTTGGAAAAACTATAGTACTAATTTAGTTTTTGCATTTCGTTCATTCAGGTAAAGTAAGTAATATCTGAAAAATTTTCCCTTTGATATTCTTGTTGCCAGTGTATGTAGCATAAAAATCTTTTATAATTGAAGGTACTTGCATTTTCTATTTTTTTATTGTCAGAAACTGATACTTCATTTAAATGTTAATTAAAAAAATTAGTAAACACATTGTGTATTATACAAAGTTCTGTATATTTCCATGCATAAGCTAAGAATTTTTGGAATTTTTTTTGAAGTAAAATTATGCAGGTCAGCTTAAATACGGATCCACTAATCCTGCAAAAAATGTGGATACTTTTCTGTTAATCAGGCACAAGTGATAAATCATCAAATATAGCACTTATTTATTTATTAAGTTTCTAGAAGAAATAATTTTTGAATGAAGTTATTCTTTTTATAAAAATTAATTGTTTATGTTGTTGACTTCTCTTGAACTTTTCTATCATTTATGGAGAAATGTAGTGGAGCCATATTTTTGTTAGAGTTTCTAGCAGACATGATCACCTTTAGTTTTAAATATGGCATAAAAGAAATTCCCTTCCTGCTCGTATTTCAGGCATAATAAAATAGCACAGGACGACTAGCACATATACCACAGATCGTATACAAGACAACAAAGGAATAGAAAAATGTGCTAGCTTGAGATAGGGTTTACTAGTTAAAACTATTGTTGTTGATGTCAGGTGTTTTAATTTACAGTGATTTATTATAAAATATTTCACCCATTTTACCTGCATAGCAACATTATCATCCTCATGGTGATACAATTGAACACTACAGTAATTTTTTTTTTTTTTTTTTTTTTTTCCATTTTGGCTTGCATATGCATTTTGTGTAAACTTTTGAAGAAAGCATTCTCTTGGCTCATATATGGCTTGGCTTAATTTGAACATATATGGTAAACATTAGATAATATTGCAATCATGTACATTCTATAGAAAAATAGCGTTCATGTAAATAAAATTGGGTACCCATGCCGCCTAATTTTTCGCCAAGCTAAGATGTGAAAGACAATAATCATTTTTAAAAATAGCAGTACACTATAAGAATTGCAGAAAACAGCAACCAGCTAACAAAATTAAAAATGTAAGAAACATTTTTAACAAAACACTTGTTTTTTTCACTGTTTTCCACGTATGAAAGCGTTTTGTTTTAGCTTTTAAAAAAATCAGAATTGTACAAACCAGCATCCCACACAACTTGGCAGTGCAAGCACTCACTGTCTTTCTCCCCCATGTACATAATGATTTGTTGTTGCTTAAAACTAAATTAGAGAATTGCACAAATTCAGCATTACACGTAAATTTTATTCCATAAAATTCATTGTTTAAGAAATATAACTCCATGCAAAGTTTTGCATTCTCTATTGTTGGGCAAAATGCTATATTTCTGAAAATGTGCAAGGTTTTCTTTTTCAACAGTCGATGAACTTAACAGTTGCATTGCAATTTTTTACAAGGGTGAAAAGTGCTCAGATCGGTAGTGGATAGATAATTCATGTGCAAGATTCCCTCGCAAATCTTCGAGCTGTTACATTGTGGGAGATGACATGCTCTGACATTAGATAAGCAATAACTTATTCAGTAAGGCCTCCACTTGACATTACATAAGTCATTGTTTCACAACCAGTGTCATATTTTAGTGATCTGCACTGTGCCTGTCATCAATTAATATTTGTTATGATGGGCTGTCGCTGTTTATAACAAATCGTTGCTGTCTCAGTGACAAGTATGCCACAAGGGAGCATGACATCGAGAAGTCTGGACTGGGTAACAGGAGGTCAGAGATGGCGAAAGGGTGTGACCAACGTCACAAGGCAAAAGCCAGAAGGTGGGAAAATTAACTAGGAGAGGCTGTGGCAAAATGATGGATCTGACAGTTTGCATACATGAAAAATGGATGGTAAACAAATACATAAGACAAGAAAATACAGTTACAGAATTTTATTAAATAACATCAAATTTAAGATACAATAGCAAGCAGAAATACTAATTTAGAAGTCAAGAACAAAAATAAGTGTTATATTTTAAAATTTTCACATGACTAGGTTCGATAGTTTTACCGAACCATCATTCTCAGCTGTAAAAGTGCAAATGAACGAGATAAGATATAATGATTAGATAGGATAAGGAAGCCTGGGCAGGAGATAAGCTACTGGCACCATCTCTTAATGAAACCAGAACTAAAACATAATTTCTTTAAAGGCTGAAGGCAAAGATAGATTGGAATTAGGGTCGTTAACTAGAACAGAAAGAATTTTTTTTTAAAGTGAAATGCCTCTAGAAAATCCAGTTCACCTATGGAAGATGTTTTTGAATAATTTTGGCTGCAAAAAAATTGAAAGTGTTAATTTTCGGACCAACACTGCTGGGCAACAGAAGACTTCTGTGTTTTTTTTCTTCTCACATATGCCTCATGTTCCTTAACGTGAAATTTTAAGGCTCTCTTAGTTTGGCCAATGTAAATTAAACTGCACTGACAATTTAGTTGGCACACTGGATTTTAGTTGCAAATATTTTGTTTTCTGTTCATTTCAGTCTGAAATTTTTCTGCTATTTTGTGTGTGCTTTATTATTGGTTAGTTAATTTAGTTTGATTTTCTGGTTTGTTTATCATGCCTTCATCCATTAATCGTTTCACTAAATTACGCCTGAAAAAGAGAGAGATTCCTGAATCATCATGACTTTCTACTTAAGTGTAAAATGTAAAAAATTGATCCACAATTTCATTCAAATCAAAAACCTTCCAGTCGCGTTTCAAGAATTGTGTTAAACTGCAAGCTAGCCTTACTTCAGTTCATCATAAGGGATACAGGTCAACAGTTATCCAAAATTGAATATGAGCTTTATAAGATTCATCTGGAACTCTGTAATTCATATCCAAAATTCACTGCCCTTGAACAAAAGTCTTGGTCTAGAATAGAGAATGCAATTAACCGTCATAAAAACACCCTTGCAGTTAAATTCGAAAAACTTCTTTTACAGTCTTCCAGTTCAAGTAGATCAAAAAAGCTTCCCATTGTAGACATTAAGCCAATAGTTAATATATCTAATGTTAGCTTATCAGAAGAAAAAGAGAGAATTCTAAAATATCATTTTAACTTCTCACAAACCTCTAAACCCTCAATTCCAAAGATTTTTGGCTCCTATCGAAAAAGCTTTCAAGTTCAGTAAAGTTTCAGATTCATAGAAAGAAATGATTAGGCATCTTATCGCTCATAATGTGAAATTCAATAATAAACCTTTGAAACCAAATCTAACCGCAAGAGAAAGAGCTATAATGCGCAAAATTTATTCTAAAGATCCTTCACCTTCGGACATGTCAAAAATAAAAACTGCGATCAAATCTTCACAAATCCTTTCAACCAACTTAAAACATTCACTTATCCCATCTGTTGCGAATTGTGCCAGATTATATGCTCTTCCCAAAATTCATAAAAGTGGTATTCCTTTCCGCCCTATTGTATCAAATTTAGGTACTGCCTTGTATCCATTAGCTAAATATTTAGTTTCTAGATTTTCAACTCTGTTAGACAATAACATTTACTCCATAAAAAATTCAATAGAATTTGTAAAAAAGGTTAAAAACATTTCTCCTAGAAATTTACTCATGGTTTCTTTTGATGTAAAATCGTTATTCACCAATGTTGCAGTGGAGGGTGCATTAAGATGCCTAGAAACCAGACTTCGCGAATTTAATTTCTCTTGCATCGAAATTGATGAGCTAATTTCTCTTACTCAACTCTGTTTGAAACAAATGCATTTTGTTTTCCAAAGTAAATATTACAAGTAAACTGTGGGATTAGCCATGGGAAGCCCCCTCAGTCTCATCTTGGCTGAGATCTACATGCATTATTTATGAATCAAAATTGTTTGAAACTTTGAACTTCCGCGTATGGTTCCACTACATAGGCGATACTTTTATCCTGTTGGAAGGTAATAAAGATGATTTAAATAATGTTCTTTCAACAATGATTTCCAGTGATTCTGCTATTCAGTTCACTTTTGAACTTGACACTTGCAGTTATCTTTCATTTCTCGACATTCTGGTCAGAATTAGCTATAAAATTGCATGTATTTTACAGAAATTTAACTTTCGGGTCGTTTATTCTCCCATCAACAAAATTCCAAGTTCATACTCAAGGACCCCATTCCGGATATGAATTCCTGGGTTATTTACAGGATTCCTTGCCAGTGTGGTTTAATTTACATTGGCCAAAATTTCGCGTTAAGGAACATGAAGCATATGTTAGAAAAAAGGAAACACAGAAGTCTTCTGTTGCCCAGCATTGTTGGTCCGAAAATCACACTTTCAATTTTTCTGCAGTCAAAATTATTAAAAAAACATCTTCCATTGGTGAACTGGATTTTCTAGAGGAATTTCACTTTCAAAAAACTCTTTCTGTTCTAGTTAACGTCCCTAATTCCAATCCATCTTTGCCTTCAGCCTTTAAAGAAATTATGTTTTAGCTCTGGTTTCATCAACAGACGGTGCCAGTAGCTTATTTTCTGCCCAATCATGACGATTCTGTCCAATCAATCTGACGATGGTGGTTCTGGAAAACCATCGAAACTAGTCCTGTGAAAGTTTTAAAATATAACACTGATTTTTGTATTTTGACTTCTAAATTAACATCAAATTTATTTACAACAAACCAGATGTGTACAATAGTAAAATATGAGAGATATATACATTAGTTACAAGAATATGAAGAAAGAGCTGCATAATTAAGTTGGAAATTTTGAGTCACGAGTTAGGTGAGCCACATAGGGTTGGAATTTACAGACCTCACTTAAAGCATTGTAGTCAAAAAATTAAAAATATTTGAGATGCTCACATTCTAATGCTTTGTTGAAAAAAATTAATGTTCATTTTGTGCAGAAACTTTTCTATTGTTTTCATCTTCAGATCGTTTTGCAGCGTATTGTTCGATACTTAGAAATGAGCATCTGTAATAAGTCTCAGATATTTGTTTAGATCTCTATTTGTGACAGCCGCCCACACAGGGAAGGCATAAGAAAAAATTGGACATATGATAGCAATATAGATATACCTTTTCCTAAGTAGGTCTAATTTAGAAGATTTACCAATTAAAGGAGAGAGATTTGTGATTGCTGTATGCGCCTTACTTCTGACTTTTTTGACATGGTCCGAGCAAGTAAATTTGCTGTTTATAACAACACCAAGATTTCGATGTCAAAGATTTTGAATTTATTCTGAAGTGGTGTCCTTGATGGCTTTTTTCTAATAATAATAAATTGAGATTTTTGTGCGTTAATGGCAGTGCACCATTTCTTGCACCAATGTTCAGTTGCTGGTATAACTTTCTGTAACTTACTGATAGCATTTTATGCATTTAGTGACTTGATTGCTAGTGCCATATCGTCGGCATAGCCTCCTAGGAATGAATTTATATCAGTAAAGATTCTGGCAAAATCTGCGACATAGAAAATATAAAGAAAAGGTCCGAGGATAGAGCCTTTGGCTACTCTAGCGTTTAGGCTTTTAAGATCTGACTTGTTGCTCCCAAAGTTAAAAAATTTTCCATTTTTAATGAACAAGTAAATAAGCAAAATTAGGTCTTGATTGAAATCCAAAGAGATGAGCTTGAAAATGAGCCCCTCATGCCAGACATGGTTGAAAGCTTTCACCACATCCAGCGTAAGGCTGTGCTTTGATTATTGTGCAGTGCTCCTCTGACAAATTCAGTTAGTCTAACTAATTGTTTGGCAGTACTTTGTGTCTGAAGCCAGATTGTTCAGGCGGCAGTTTCTCTAGGTAGGTCGATCCCTCCACCTCTACGACTCAGTCTGTTGCAGCGATATAACACATGTAATTAGCGATTTTTATATTTTGGCCTGGGCTCCCAAACATCTGTTTAATTAGTACTATGTCAGTATCATATATGAGTAGGAAGTTATGCAGTTCCTGAATTTTGTTATGCACGCAATGTGCATTCCACATCATAATCTGTAGTGGAGCCTTATTAGTTATGCTATACAGTAGAATTCCAGAAATCTGCAAAGCTTGGGACCAGAGGTTGGGCGGATTTTAAGATTTTGCGGATTTCAGGACAGAAAAGATAAAGCATAATATTCGGACTAAAAGTGCAAAATAAATAAGGCATATTAGATGCATTTATTAAATTATTATATACATTATTGCAATAATTTATTATATGCATTAAATTATTATTACATATATAAATTGATTATATTATTCATTGTACAGTCAAAAGTCGTTAATTCGGACACCCATAATCCGGACCTCAAAGCTACAAACTTTCTGCGCATGCGTCGCGTTGACGCATGTGCATAGGCGTTTATGCGTGTGCATAAGACCTTTACGGCTGCGAATATGCGTGTGCGCATGCACATAATATGCTTATGCATGCACGTTTAATGTATAACGGACCGTATAAGCTAAGCTAAAATTATCCAATTCAGTTAATGTTGCAGATTGCGTTGTTCCTTAATCTTCGAATTGGATCTGGCTTATTATTTTTTGCAGACTGTTAGAGCAATTTTATAAAAGTAAGCTTGAACTTTCGATTATGTCAAATAGAATTTCCGATATATATTTACTAATATGTAAAGGATGTACAAAGCGAAAGTATGTTTCATTGGAAGTTGATCTGTCAACACTATCCTTATCTTCAGGGCAGATGTTATTTCGCTTATAATTCCTTACTAAATGTAGTATTTCATCTGGATGTACTCAGTCTTTGATATGATTTAAATCAAGTTCCTCGTTATTATAATTCACTTCCGATAGTGAAGAAAGTAACACAGAGGTTATTGAAAACGAAAATATTTCGATTGACAAATTAGTCGGTATTCTCGACACAGCAATTATAGGACTTGAACAGCGGAACTTTGTAACTAAACAAGAAATTATGTCTTTTTAATAGAATTAAAGAGAAAGTATTATCACATGAAACGGAGCAACTTAAACAACTTACATTGAAAGAAATGTTTAATAAAGTAAACAAATAAATATTAAGCTTTTTCTTTTTGTAAATTTTGATACCCTTTAGATCATAATTGTTCTTTATTTCAGAAATTACGGTTTCATATTTTTAATTTTATAATTTCTGCATGGCATCTTACCAGATTTAAACTAATGATCTATAATCCGGAAATATCGATAATCCGGAATCGCCAAAGTCCTGACGAGTCCGGATTAACGACTTTTGACTGTATTATATGTACACAGCATCGAGGTTTGCTGATTTCGCCTCATGCAAAGATTTCTGGTTTCGGATTCCAGTGTTAGAATCACTGTTGCTGTAAAATTTCAACAGCTTTTTTTATTTTTCCATATATCATACATAATCCTGTTACAATTCCACACCATTCTGCTATAAATCGAGGAGTAGGACCTGCTTCCATCTTTTGCAGAATTTGCATTTTTTGCGTTACCGTCAATGCAACGTGTTTACGTTTTGCAACGTTGCAAGGAGTAAAATCACGAGTGCGTTTCTTATCTGCCATTGTATTAAAAAGAGCTGAAATTTAAAATATTCTGAATTTTTCCACAAAATATTCAGATTAAAAAAAGGCAGCACTAAACAATATCGTGAAATGAAATAACAAAGCTCAGAAAATACAACAACGTGAATCATGAACTTAACAAAGAGTTGAGTGAATCGTCTGCTTTTTTTACCTCGATGCAGATTAGAGGGAAAAACTTATTTATTTTATCTTATTTTTTTAACTTTTTTATATTAATAATTTGGTATTTCCGTTTTGACTCATTATTATTCGGTAATTATGACGTCATTTATTAGGTAAGTATTTTTTTCTTCAATATTTCATACTGAATGTTGCAGTTTCCGGAACCTATAAACTGAATGTTTATATTCCGAGAGGCAGCGCGGATTTTAGGAGTTGGCAGATTTCAGTTCGGTGGATTTTTGGTATTTGACTGTATTATTTAGCGAGATGTTTTCCTTATTGTTTTTGTTTAGTTCTTTTTGTGCAAGTTGGATAAATCCAGCACTCTTGATGACTGTAACTAGTTCAGCACTTTTTTCACTTAGTTTATGGTTTCGGAATAAATTCCGGCTGATAGTTCTTTGACGTATGATTTTCCTTCAATGATTCTGTTAGAGTATGTTTTTGTCTTATCTGTTCTTAGGGAACTTTTCACACCCTTTGTAACTTGAAGTGTGGGGACCTTCACAATTCATACAGCACAAGGGTTTTTTTCCTTGTTGTTCTTATCCGGGCATTTATAAATGGAGTGATTTTTTTTTTTTCCATACCTGACACATTTAGGCTCATAGTTACAACAGCTCTGCATATGATTAAAACTTTGGCACCTATAACATTGTATTGGGCCTTGTCGACCTTTATATTCAACGACTTTTAACTACAGGATCACATGAATATTTTTCATAATATATTTGTTTCAAAGCCTCGGTTTTGGGTAGTGTAATGATGAAAAGTGGAAGCATAGTTACTTCCCCTCTTCACCCTCTTGACATCTCTTTTATATCTAATATGGTATAATTTAAGTTTTGTAATTCAGTCCTGATTTCCTCTATTTCCGTCGTGAGAAGTAGTCCATTTATGACTACCTTAAGATTTTTGTCTTGCGGCAATATATATGAGTGATGTTCAGTGTTTAATTACCGCAAAATTCTTACGATCGACCTTTAACAATCTGCATTAGCAGCTATAACTTTAACTCCATCTGTTATTCTGTTCCCAATAAAGTCGAAATTGTGTTGGTGAAATCTTACTCCTTTTATCTTACTCCAAGTAAACTTGGGTTCTTTTAGAATGACTGGTGGTAATTTGTTTGATTTAGTTGTTTCAGGTTGTATGTTATTTTCCTCAAATTTGTTTTTATCAAATGTGTTTTGCTTTATGTCAGCATTAGTTGTGTCCATGTTAATGCCATTTGATTGCTCTTCATTAGCATGTACTGCAGTGTTAGTCTCTTGACTGTCAGTACTTTCATTATTTTGCTTTGCCATGATGGTGGGATAAATGATCTGTCTGTGTGTGTATTAAGTTTTGCTTTCTTAATACCTTCACTAGAATTTTTGGTTCTAACTGTTTTGTCCCCGTAACAATATGGCCTTCATCTTTCGAACTAGTATCTTTATCTTGATGTTCTTTCATTTTCCTCACTGGTAGTGCAATTGTCTTGTAAATTTATTGGGATTCTAGCTCAATCATTTTCCTCAAGACATTTATTTGCGGAAGGAACCTGTGCGAGATTACAGTAGCATTTTCTACTATTTCGTTCTTTGAGAACGCTAACAATATTCTGGTGAATTTGGTAAAAACATGTAGAATTTACTCAGAATATCAGATAGTTCACCTTTGCTTTCTCTTATTAGATCTCATGAATTTGAATGTGTACATTGGAAATTTCAATGAGCCTCTGCAGCTTGCAGTGAACTGGAAGTTGATCTGTCAGCACTATCCTTATCTTCAGGGCAGATGTTTTTATTTTATTCGGCTTATAATTCTTTACTAAATGTAGTATTTCATCTTGATGTACTTTGTCTTTGATATGATTAAAATCAAATTCCTCATCATTATAAATATCACGATTACACATCAAATAGTTTTCTGGTAGCAATTTTCTAATTTCGCCTATGCGTAATGTATGCTTTATGCATGCATGCATTAAAAGAAATGTTCAATAAAGTAAACAAATAAATATTAAGCTTTTTTTAAATTTTGATACCCTTTAGATCATAATTGCTCTTTATTTCATAAATTATGATTTCATATTTTTAATTTTATAATTTCTGTACACCATCGTACCAGATTTAAATTGATGATCTATAATTCGGAACCACCGAAGTCCCGACGAGCTCGGGTTAAAGGCTTTTGACTATGTTGTAAATGTATCGAGTACATGGCGATAAATTGGATCATACTACAATTACTCAAATAACTCATGAATTTGATATAAGAATTGATTTCAAATAAATGGTTTCACAAATTAAAGCTAATGTTAACTAAAATAAAACACAATTTATATAATAATATTTTTTATATGCTTACTCGGAGGATGATACTCTCTAAACCCAGAAGTGAGAAATGTACTCTTATGTTTCAGTTATATCATTATATGTGTAGCTGAATGGAATATGTAAAGCATTTCATTTCAATTCTATTTAATGTTTAAAATATTAGAGATTACACATACGTATTGAGATTTAATGCAGTTGATACAAAAATAATTTTTAACAATATTTCCAGTGCATTTTCCACACACAACTTTGGAACAAGATGCACTATATTCTTGAGTCTTGTTTCCATTGCATCTCTGTACTTGACACTTTTTTCTCTTTATATCCATTTTTTTTCATATGTTTTTTCTGAAGACTCATGAAATATCTTTGGGAGTTTTGAAGCTATATGTACCACTCTTAACTCCTCTCCTAATATCAGTAGAAAATCTCTCCTGTTAATAGTGTTTCCTGTTACACTTTTATAAATTATACAGGCGTTCAAAGCTGCGTGATCCAAAATATTGAAAAAGATATGTACAGGCCGTCATCTAAAAGCCGATTTAACTGAATATTTTTGGGACATCTGATGACGAATATCCACTCCATACTTCGTTGCGTTGTAAAATGCTATTGATTCGGGCAACTTCCTGAGACTGTCTTCAGTTTTTACAGTAGAATGTAATGAGCTCAGTAGAAAAACGCTTTTGCTTCTTTTGCCTTGATAGATGGTAAGTGTGATATTATCATGTTCCAGTATTGTCGATGAATAAAGATTACTATGCATATTTTTCAAAGATATAGGAATTTCTCTTCTGTCCTTTTTCATTGTGCTGACCATAGTTGTATTTTTGATTTTAGCATTTCTTCTAATTTAATACTAGTAAAATAGTTATCCATGGTAATATTCCTCCCTTTGTTTAGATGTGGCTCCATTAATTTTATGACAACATTTTCAGAAAAACGTAATTGAGGATTTGCTGTTTCATCTTTTCCTAAATAAGGAAATGCATTCAAGAGGTATTTAGTATCGACATTGAGAGATAACCAAAATTTTATTCCAAATTTCACAGGTTTGTTAGGCATATATTGTGTAAATCTACACCTAGCTTTAAATGGTAATAATTATTCATCAACTGTAATGTTTTGTCCTGGCCAGTAGCACGCTTTTCAGCTTTCAATAAATTTGTTCCACATGTCTGATGCAAGAGCAAATTTATCAGTCTGTAATCGAGTAGATCTTGTCTTTTCATTGAACCTTAAAAATCGTTTTATTTCTTTGAATCTATCTCTTGATATAGTTTCTTTGCAAAATGGTATTCCCCACGCTTCAGACCACAAAGAATATAAATCTAAGCCCTTTGCTCCTATTACTTCTCGAACATACAATATAGCTACAAAAGCATAACTCAGCCAGAGATAACTTCCAGTCTTGAACTTCGGATTCTGTACCTTTTTTTATATGCAGCAAGATATCATCATCAATAAAAGCACACCAGCGGCCGAGCGTTAAAAGTTGCTGAACACTGGTAGTTCGGTCTGAGATTCGAATCCCGTGAACAGGCTGGCTGCATGGACGTTTTCGTGGTTTTTCCCACTTGTAACATGTATACGAGCCAGTTTCCCTTAGAAAGTCCTCCATGAAGGCATCCCTCTCGTTGCGCAAATAGCCCTCGGGGCTTTGCCATAATCACACACACATCATCATCATCAATAAAAAGCTTGAAAGCACTAGACACTTTGACCTCAGAAACATGACTCTTTGCAAAAGATGTTGGTCCTGCCATTTCTTTTAGAACATTATAGGCAGGAACACGGGCACAGACTGAATTTTTGGAATTTATTTCATTCCATATAGTGTTATCAGGAGCTGTAAAAACAGTTTGCAAATACCCTGATCTGTTTTTGCCCATTTATTTCTACTCAGTTCTTCTTTTACACCTTTGTCCTCGGATTCAGTAGTAGTTTGTGTCTCGAATTCATGATCAGTTTCTACAGAAAAATTATCAATTTCACTGCTGTCAGACTCATTTTCAGATAGCTCTTGCAACAATTAATTTTTTCATCTGTAAGACCTTTTTTCCACTTGTTAGATATATTTTGTAAAAGTTGAAAAAATTAGGAAATTATCAGACTGTCAGAAAACGATAGGGAATATATTTTAGCATATGGTTCTCACTGCGTAAATGAAAGGTGATAATGATCTTGATGGCAGAATTCATATGTACTGAAATACTGATTTAGGATTACCAAGAAAACATCTGTCCTAACTGTTATCACCTGCAGTAAGTAAGCTGAGCTAACAAGCGGGAAAATACACCTGTAAAATAAACTATTTCTGAAAAGAAATGTAAGCATGAAAACCCTGCATCTACCTTCCTTGCAGTATTTTCATCAAACGAATGGATAATTGCAAACAAAGGAACAATAACTTATGTAGACATTACAAAGTAGTGAGACTACCCAGGTTTTCATCCCTCTGGGAGATAGTATGAATGCAATCGAAAAATCCTTATCTTTGAATGTTTCTCATGGGTTATTTGACAATGCCTCGAGCAGAAAGAAGGATAAAAGTAAAGGGGTCAAAATGACCCCCGTCCGCCATTCTAGGAATACATGCCAATATTTCAAAAACTAACAAACCTAGAATGCTGAAAATTTTTTTACAAATGTTTGTTATCTATTTAGGAAAAGTCGAAAGATTCCAAACGATTTCTTCCAATAAAACAAAATTAATTCACGGTCAGAAGTGTTCAGGGGTCAAAATGACCCTTACTGCAGTCAAAGCAGTTAATTTATCTAATTACCAGCTTAAAAAATGTATTAAGTCGCAAAATGGCAAGCTGTTTTTAGCCAGCAGTCAGGCAATTCGGCAAAACCAAATGAAAAATATTTCATAATATCGTAAAATAAACCGAAATAATAAAACCATGAAAGCATTAATGCCGTTCACAAATAATACAAACCATAAAACAGCATTTAAAAATTCTGATGCAGTCAGATTAGAAAGTGCACATGGTCGCCTCCAAACCATCACACTGGGTTACAAATCCTCTATGCTGATGCTGAATGCAAACAGGCGACATATGGTGACCTTGAGCTGTACAGACATGTATACGACCATCAGAATACTGCATGTAGAACCGGAACTTGTGTGAAAAGGTGACATTTTGCCACTTCTGTATTCAGCTTTGTTGTTTGGCACACCAGATTTGCCGTCTCTCTCTATGGGAAGCTAGAGCAATGGTCACCGTGCTGATAGTCCGTGCTGCTGCAAACATTGGCAAACCTTACGAGCTAATACTGGACACGCTGCAAACATGCCCATTTCCTGACTAATGCTCCATGACGTGGTTGTACTGTTTTGCTTGGCTACCTTACAATATGTCTGTCTTCTCATGCATTAGTCCTGGGTAGGCATTGAGATCCTGCATGTCGTTCAGTATGACCTTCAACAATCCACTGATTCCATATTCGCATGACTGTGGTTCGATGTCGACCTGTGCTATATCACAGAATGATAATCTACACTCTTGATAGGCAACGATCCTGCCAGTATCGAATTCTGAAACTTGCTGGTAAGCATTTCCTCTTCTTATTTGAGGCATAACACAATATTCAAACTCCAGCCTTACAAAGCACTTTCAGAATGAGAAATCCACTACACAACTTTTCTTTTATGCAGTGCTTCAGATGTCGGTTCTCCCTCCTGTGTCATCTAAATGTGCTGAAATACTGATCATTTGCATATACCATATTCTTCCTTTCATGTCATTTTGACGTTCGTCAGATCATTTCTTCCTGGTGTTGCAATTTTAATGGCCAGCAGTGTACAAGTTTCATAGCAAACAATACCTAGTACAGCTTGAATACCACAAAAACATTCATGATGCACTTGGTATTGTTTGTTTTGAAACTTGGAGAAATGATCTATGTTATGATAAAATAAAGCATTAGAGAATAACTTTTGATCCAGGTATACCCTAATGTATTAAATCTCACCCCAGATAAACATGAGCATTAAACATCTATGAGGTTGTTTCTTGAGCAATATTTAAAACTGAATTAACAGAGAGAGATTTTTGTTTTCTGTAGAGAAGTGTAGGTCATAAATACATATGGCAAATAATATATGTGATGTAAATAAAAGTTCTTCAAAAAATGTAAATGATGCTCTACAGAAACCTACTGATGAACAAAAATAAAAGTAAATATAATTTGACTAGATGCATTTAAATTCTAGAAAAAGGACTTTTGATAGTTCATGCATTAAATTTAAATCTTTTTTAATTAGCCTTCTTTTGACAAAACTTGCTTTGCTATTAACAATTTTTTATTACTGTAGAGTGAAGTTTAAATATAAAAAAACTCGCCAGTCACGTTCTGTTCTTTAATTCTGCTGCGAGGAGTTGCCTACGACATTCTGAATTCAATTTTTGTCAAAGTAATCTCGAGTAAATCAATAGTTCCCCCATCACACTTTTTATTATTTAGTATTGTATTTGATGGTGTTTGCAATTTTATCATATAGAAAAATGGGTGCATGTGCATTAAATTTCAGTATAAACTTGTTAGAGTGCTTCAGTAATTTTTAAAATGGTTTAACTAGTTTTCACTGGAGTCATTGTATGGTTGAGTGATATGTGTCTTAATTATTTGAGAACCTGTTGAATGTAGTTTGAAGATGATGTTGATTGGTCTGGGTGTGCATTGACCAACACAAACATGGAGAACTTTCCAAAAAAATATATAACTAAATTTAACAAGTCTTTGTTCATTTCTTTGACAGAATTGGACTAAAAAAAAAAAAATAAAAAAAAATCTATCATTTGAATTTATCTGAAATAACTGTAGTATTCCTTACCATTGTGGCTGAGTATGCATTAAGTTAATATAGCAAGCTTTGAAACATTGCATTATGAAGCATGAAACGTATGTTGGGTAAAGAGTAATTTATAAAATTATTGTGCACCATTGTTTGGTTGGGAAAGCTTGCTTTCCAGTTTTGGATGCCAGAAGTATTGGGCCATCTGCAAACTTCAGCTGTTTTTCAAACAAAAGCATGCTTTCTCATAATTATTTTGTTACTGTTGAGGAGGAATGATGGTGATTGAAGCAGATGTTTAAATAGTCTTTTTGACTCACATTGCATAATTCTAGCATTTGTTGTAGCAGTGCTCAGAATGAAGAACCCAAAAGTTCTTTTTTCATACAGTAAGTCGTTAATCCAGATTCGTCGAGACTTCGGCGATTCCGGATTATCGATTTTTCTGGATTATAGATCATCGGTTTAAATTTGGTAAGATGGCATGCAGAAATTATAAAATTAAAAATATGAAACCGTAATTTATGAAATAAAGAACAATTTTGATCTAAAAAATATCAAAATTTACAAAAAAAAAAAAAAAAAAAAAAAAAAAAAAAAAAAAAAAAAGAAGAAGAAGAAGGCTTAATATTTATTTGTTTACTTTATTAAACATTTCTTTCAATGCAAGTTGTTGAAGTTACTTCGTTTTATGTGATAATACTTTCTTTTTAATTCTATAAACAGACATAATTTCTTGTTCAGTTACAAAGTTCCGCTGTTCAAGTCCTATAATTGCTGTGTCGAGAATACCGACTAATTTGTCAATCGAAATTTTTTCGTTTTCAATAACCTCTGTGTCACTTTCTTCACTATTGGAAGTGAATTATAATGACGAGGAATTTGATTTAAATCATATCAAAGATGGAGTACATCGAGATGAAATACTACATTTAGTAAGGAATTATAAGCCAAATAAAATAAAAACATCTGCCCTGAAGATAAGGATAGTGCTGACAGATCAACTTCTAATTCATTGTCCCCCCCCCCCAGAGCAACGTGAAATTGATAAACAGATTTCGGAATGGTTAGAGAATCAAAGGATATGCCTTTATGCATTTTTTGCAGTAATTCCACTTTTTGTTTGATGGACATCGAAACATGCTTTCGTTTTGTAGATCCTTTGGTAACTCCAGAATCGGAAATTCTATTTGACATAATCGAAAGTTCAAGCTTACTTTTATAAAAGTGCTCTAACAATCTGCAAAAAATAATAAGCCGGATCCAATTCAAAGATGAAGGAACAATGCAATCTGCAACATTAACTGAAATAGATAATTTTAGCTTATACCATCCGTTATGCATTAAACGCACATGCATAAACATATTACGTGCATGCGCACATGCATATGCGCAGTGGTAAAAGGTCTTACGTGCATGCATAAACGCCTATGTGCATGCGTCAACGTGACGCATGCGCAGAAAGTTTGTAGCTTTGATGTCCGGATTATAGATCATTCCGGATTATGGGTGTCCGAATTAACGACTTATGACTGTATTATGCTGTTATTTTAAAAGAGAGGAAACTATGAAACAGATTAAATATTTTGGGAAGTACAGTATATGATCATTTAAAGCAGACTGCACATGTAAGCTGATGAATGGATATCCCATACTTTAATAGAGCAGAATATGCTTGCTCAAATTTTGGCATGTGATTCTTTGCTGGAAAGAAATAAAGAAGCTCCTTTTTTGAAATGACTCATTGCTTGACCTCCTTTAGTAGCATCGAGAGGGTGGTTGCAGGGGATTATAAGGAATTGTTTGTTGTGAATTGTTGCCACTAAATCAGACAAAAATTCAGAAAAATATTGTTCTCCAAATGGCCCTTTTAAAAGCAAAAATTGAAGCAAAACATCCAGAGCTGACTAGTCATCTTCCATCATAAGAATGCTTGGCACCACACTTTGATGATTGTCAGACAAAGTCTTATTGTATATGGCTGGGATGTTTTGCATTATCCCAAGTGATCACTAGACTTTGCTCCCTTGCATTTTGATCTATTTTAATTCATTTCAAAATTCTTTGAAAGGCCTGGAGTTACTTTTTTGGAGATTGTCAAGCAGTAGCTGGATAACGTCTTTATGAATAAACCTAACAATTTTTTTAAAAAAGGAATGTTCCAGCTGTCGGGAAGGTGGCGAAAAGTCAAAGGAAAAAACGGTGGTTATTTTATTCAATGAAATTTTTGTGTGAATTTGTACTGCTTTGTTGTATTTATCATCAAATAACCACAAAATACTTTCTGCATCACCCAATATTTAAAAAGAGGGAGGGAGACAATCTTTGGCAAATTTAATTTCTGTTAGGACTTTTACATTCATAAAATTCTTTTTTGAACCACATAGCTGCAAACTCTTCTGTTGTTTCTACATGTCCAAAGAAAGCATGTTTCAGCAAAAAATTAAACTATGAAAATAGAATTTGTACAGTTTAAATTTCATTATTGAATTAATAAAGCTTAAATTGCTTAAAATTTCACCTCCCATCTCTTCTGTATTATTTTTCTAATTAAATTTTATTCAATCTGAATTATCTTAATCTACTGTAGACATTTTTAGAACTTTAGTGAAGATTCAGTCAAATGTTTAATGAGTAAGTATTTGTTTAAATCAGTATGTAAGGTCATTAGGCTCATTTTGGAACATGAAGCAGGAAAAATATGCATGCCGGAATTCAAACTTTGGACCTTCCAATTGCTAGCAGAATGCGCTTCCAATTACACCACAGAGGAACAGGGCGTTTTGGACTTAGTTGGCAGAGATCATGGTGATGATGAGTTATAGTCCTCAACATTTGTGCCAATGTTGAGTGTTTTTTTAATTTTTCAGAGGCAGGAGATGCAAGACGTGCTTGTCAGGATTCAAGCTCCGAACCTCTTGATTGCTAGTGGCATGAATTTCCAATTACATTATAAAGGAGGAAGAAAGTATCTTACAAAATATATTGTGCAGTTTTAAGTTTATTTGCACAATAATATGCATAGTAATTATTAATTTTATTTTTACCATGTTTAAAAGTACATATTGTTCTCATGTTTTAAGCTTTCTTTTACATAAGTTCTCATGTTTTAAGTTTTAAGCTTTCTCATGTTTCATAACTTCATGTTTTAAGCTTTTCTTCGCTATTCATACTTTTCACTTTCACTAAAAGTTCAGGAAAATTTATGAATGAAATTACCCAAAAAACATAAGAGTTAGAATATGTAATTAATATATTTTACATCAGAATCATATCTAATTAAGGCCCAGCAGCGGCTGAGCAGTAAAGTCGCTGAACACACTAATAGTTCGGCACGAGGTTCGTAACCTGCGAACAGGCTGGCTGTATTTGCATTTTCATTGTTTTCCCTGTGTATAACATGTATACAAGCAAGTTTCCCTTAGAACGAAGGCATCCTTCCCCATAGGCAGATAGCCCTTGAGGCTTTGCCATAATCAAATAAACATATTTGAATAAAGTGAATCAGGCATTATAAAGCAAATTTAATTTCTTTTAAAACGGCTGCACTGTGCAGTGCAAAAACCTACCAGTTTTTCATATTTCAATGTTGGAAGCTATGTAACCTTTACCAAATTTAATTTCTCATTTGGGTTTTCATCGAGAGATGGTCTTAAAGGTTTTATTGCCTATCATTTGTTCAGAACTTTCTCTGAAATTTTCTTCTGTTTACTCCTAAGCAATATTCATCTTATTTTCACCTTCATAACTGAAGAAGGAGGTACTGTCAAACCTTTGAAACTATGCACTGTATACATTTTTCTTGCTTTTGCACTAGTTCTGTTGTTAATAAAGCAGGGCTCATTTTGTATGCTAATTGAGCTCTGCTTCTGCAGCTTGGCTTGTCAAGTGGTTAAAATCTGAGCTGTATAGTAATTCTAAAGGTTCCCTGACAAAAACACACTAGACAAAAAGCTAATGTGACAAAAGCTCACACACGCACATTTTTTAGACGTACATTTTTTAGACAATTTTGGTAAGCGGTAATAAAAAATTGTTTGCTGCAAAAGAAGTAATTGCAATTGTACTATGTTTTCAAAAGTCAAAATTATCATCTATGGCTTGAAAGTTTTTTTTTTATTCAAAATGGCAAATTTAACAAAGCAGTGGTTCGAAGGCTACATTTACGCTCTTTCCGAAGAGAAATATGCATACTTCGTTATCCAAAAACGATGTGAGAGTCATGGTTTTGTGATATCTAAAGTGTCGATAGGTAATATCATCAACAAAAAAGGAAAAAAAATGTCAAATTGGAGCCTCAAGTGGGACAAATATTCCAAACAAGTATCCAAGGGAAAAACGGACATCTTCGACTATTGCAAAGGTATGTTGTTTAATGTTAAAAGAAAATCTCCCTAGTCAAAGGACAGTTACAAAATCATTAAAATGCTCAGTGTCCACTGTAAACAAAATGATAAACATTTATTTAAATCTTAAGAAAGCGAAAAAACGCAATGTGCATCATCTTCTTCCAAAGCATATCGCTCAACACAGGACACGCTGCAGAATTCTATATGAGAAACACTTATCTAAAGAAAAATGGAAAAAATTGTCACAATAGGTGAAGCGTGGGTGTATTTAAATGATTGTAACAAAAAAAGAGCCATTTATTATTATAAAAGGAGAGAAAAAAATGTAAGTACATGGTTCAAAGAATCGAAAGTTTTTCTAAGGGATTCATGATTGTTGCTGGTTTTTCTTATAATGGCAAGTTAAAAATAAAGAGAGTGCAAAAAAATGTCAAGATTAACTCCAAATACTAACAGGAACATACAAGGCGTATTCGGAAACTAAGTACCGTTTTGGGAAAAAAAAAAAAAAAAAAAAAAAAAAAATAGTAAAACAATTTTTTCGAATCCAATTTTATTTTTACATGAAAATACATGTCTTAAACTATTTTTCAACATAGTTTCCACCAATGATCAAACACTTGTCATAGCGGGTGACCAGTTTTTGTATACCATCGTCAAAGAAACTTCCCGCCAGTTTCGATAACCACGAGTCCACAGCATTTTTCGTGTCATCGTCAGATCCAAAGCGCTTGCCACCAAGCTTGCGCTTCATGTGCAGGAACAAGTGATAGTCGAAGGACGCCAAGTCCGGGCTGTACGGCGGGTGATCGAACTGTTCCCAATGAAACTGTCAAATTAACGATTGAGTGACACCAGCAATATGGGGCCGAGCATTGTCATGGAGCAACACAATTCCTTCACTGAGCATTCCTCTTCATTTGTTTTGAATGGCACGCCTTAGTTTTGTTAAAGTCTCACAATATCGTGCCGCATTAATGGTTTCACCTCTGGGAAGGAATTCAGTAAACAAAACACCTTTCCTATCCCAGAAGACAGTGCACATGATTTTTTTGTGATGACATTGTCACTTTGAACTTTTGTTTTTTCGGAGAATGAGAGTGTCTCCACTCCATCGATTGTTGTTTCGATTCTGGTGTGAAATGACACACCCAAGTTTCATCACCTGTCGCAATTTGGTTTAAAAAGTTTTCTCCCTCATCACTGTACCGCGTTAGAAATGTCAGGGCACTACCAAGTCGCTTTGTTTTGTGAACATCAGTGAGCATTTTTTGGAACCCATCGGGAACACAGTTTGCGATAATTCAAGCAGTCAGATACAATTTCGAACAAAACGGTACGTGAAATTGCCTCTGAAAGAGTTATCATTGTGAAGCGTCTGTTCTCATGAATTGCTTCATCAACTTTCCTTACCAAATCATCGGTGACAACAGAAGGCCGACTACTCCGAGCCTCGGCGTGGACATTTGTTCGACCTGCATTAAACATTCTTACCCACTTTCTCACCATTCCATCACATATCGCGTATTCACCATAAACTTCTGTCACTTGACGATAAATTTCGGCCGCTTTAACATTCCTCACATTCAAAAATTTAATCACGGCACGAATCTCGCAGTCAGCGGGAGAACTAATTGTCTTAAACATTTTGAATGTGCACAGCAAACTGAAAACACAACATAGAGCAACCAAAATGGCGACAATATAAAGTCAGTGAAGAAGAAAGACTAGTGTGCATGCGCGTGATGCCTACCACTGCGCTGCAACGGCGCTAGAATGAAACGGTACTTAGTTTCCGAATACGCTACGTACTATATTGTAAAAATCAATACAAGTACCAAAGATTTAAGAAATTGAATAATCGTAATAAAATTTATATGAGAATTTAATTAAGAGTAAAATGTATTAAAATTTGTTTGGAACTGTGTTACATGAATGCTATAATTATCAATAATTGTATGTTAAATATAAAGTATGTGAAGAAGTACTGGTTCAGAAACAGAGGCCTGTTTTACCTCTGCATTGTAAAATGTAGTGATAAAAGTAAAAACCATAATTTCAATTATACTATTACAAATATTACTTATAAATATGAAAATTAGTATGGTGTAAAATATTAAGATTTATGATTATTTGTAATAATTAATGGGTATACAGTCAAAAGTCGTTAATTCGGACACCCATAATCCGGAATGATCTATAATCCGGCCCTCAAAGCTAAAAACTTTCTGCGTATGCGCCGCGTTGACACATGCGCATGGGCGTTTATGCATGTGCGTAAGACCTTTTACCACTGCGCATATGCGTTTGCGCAATCGCAGAATACGTTTTCGCGTGCGCATTTTATGTATAACGGACCGTATAATCTAAAATTATCTATTTCAGTTAATGTTGATGATTGCGTTGTTCCTTAATCTTCTAATTGGATCCGGTTTATTTTTTTTTTGCAGACTGTAAGAGCAATTTTATAAAAGTAAACTTGAACTTTCAATTATGTCAAATAGAATTTCTAATTCTGGAGCTCCCAAAGGATCATACAAAACAAAAGTATGTTTCAATGTCCATCAAACAAAAAGTGGAATTGCTGCAAAAAATGGATAAAGACATGAAGAATGTGACAGAGAGGTTAGTGAAAACGAAAAAATTTCGATTGACAAGTTAGTCGTTATTCTCGGCACAATAATTAACGGGACTTGAACAGCGGAACTTTGTAACTGAACAAGAAATTGTGTATTGTGTCTGTTTATAGAATTAAAGAGAAAGTATTATCACATAAAACGAAGCAACTTAAAACAACTTACATTGAAAGAAATGTTTAATAAAGTAAACAAATAAATATTAAGCTTTTTTTTTTTTTTGTAAATTTTGATACCCTTTAGATTATAATTGTTCTTTATTTCATAAATTAAGGTTTCATATTTTGAATTTTAGAATATCTGCATGCCATCTTACGAGATTTAAACTGATGATCTATAATCCGGAATCGGCGAAGTCCCAACGAGTCCGGATTAACGACTTTTGACTGTATAAAATTTTTATAATTGTGATATTGTCTGCAACAATTTTTTGAAATCCTTCCCTAAAGTATTAAAATTTTAATGTGAATGTGCCAGAAACAAGAACTTTTTACAGACTAGACTCAAATTTGAATAGGATTTTTAAAATGTGCAATTATTTTAGAAGAATATAGTGCTTAAGATTATTACTGAATTCAAAATTTTATGACTTGTAATTCTTAATTGTTCAAAAGTTGATTTTATGTTTGGTATTTTCAAAATTATATCTCTCATATTTTGCTGCTCTAATACTTTTACTCTCAAAAAAGCTTCTCTATCGCTCTGCCCGTTTTCTTTTTGAAGGGGAAATGTTAGGTAAAAAATATGAAAGCAAACTTATAATTTTGATTGGTTATAACTTCTTTTACTTTTTATTTAATTTTGGAACTTATCTCTCTGTCTTAGAAATTGTGCCATAAGTCTAAACTGCATCATTCAAATTAATCCTGCAATCTTACGTAACACTCAATGCAGATATATCTTGCCCAATCAAAATAATTGTAAACCAAAACTTTCACTCCCTCCCTTCTTTCTCTGCATTACTACTGTGACACTCTCTTCTTGCTTGCGCTTCATCCTGTTAAGACACTGCAGCAATCTTTTATGTTTGCTTTTATCGCAGTAGTATCAAAATTGTAAGTGTTCTGGAAATAGGTACGATTGGAGTGCCAAGTAATTGTGGCCACAAATGAGAATTAAAATAAATGTGGAATTTAATCCGACTTGACTGTATCTTCTTCAAAAGGGATGGACGTTCTAAGTATCAAGTATCTTCGCAATCAGCCTTTCTACGCATCTGTATCTCAGTTTTCTTACACCAGAGCTTCCAAAAATTGTGCTTCATTACAATTTTCGGCCAGTTCTAATTAAGAAGAAATCGTCACAGGTTTGTTATTCTAGGTTCACAGTGAATCACAGTCCTGTTTTACCAAAAATTTTAATGCGAGTTTGTGCCGCATTCATAATCAAATCATTCACGTCGTGTCATGGAACCACAGTTTTATACATATATACAACCATGTTTCATTTTAATGACATTTTTGTATAATTTTAATGTGCTTGAATTCATTGTGGGCACTTTTCTGTGATGTAGTTTAACTATACAGTATAAAGTCCGAAATCTGGATGTCCTAAATCTGGACCTCAAAACTGCAACTCAAAAAATAAATAAAAAAAATTAAAATTCCTCCCTCCTCATAAAATCTAGGAATGGAGAGTATTATACTCAATAAAAGGAATCAAATGTTCCATAAATGCAGTTTTTTCTTCCAACTGGGATTCCTGCATGTCAGTTTGAAGCACTTGCTGGCTAGTGAGTTGAACGGTAGCCAATAAAAATACATTTATTGATGATGTATTAATGTTGGCCAAGCTCACACTTCCAAAATTTTGCAGTATCAATGTTCCTTGTTGGGAGATTAGCATTCTAACTCAAGCAAACAATAAGTGAAGCACTAATGTTCCCATGTCAACATATTATCTTACTAGACTTAGACTGATAATATAAAATCTGACATCACTGATATCTCGATGATTGTGGATCTCAGACTTTGTACTGTAAGAGAGCTCTGATATTCTTAATTATATATTGTACAGCATATGACCTTATTTTTATTTATTTATTTATTTATTTAATTTTAGAAAATTCTCTAATCCTGGTTCAGTATTTCTTCATGCAAGTAAAGTTCATGCACCACTATGCAATGATGACATGATCTGTCAATGGGAAGGCTGTGATTCTATGAAAAGAAGGCGGTTTTCATTACTTACTCATTTACAGGTAATTAATTCAGTAACTATATTGAATAAGCAAGTAACCAAAGTTTTCCCTTACAAAAAATAATTCTGAGCTATAAAAAAGTACTCTTACATTAATGTAAACATGTATTCACAATGCACTTATGGTGGCATTTTAAAAATTGATCTTAAGCCTGGAATTTCTTCATATCTAATAGCTGATTTAAATTTTGATTAAAATCTTATTATGCTAGAGAATTGCATTAATGCTTTCTCTCATCTTGTCTGAGCTCCCATTGTTTAATTAATTGTTTCAAAGTAAATTTTTCATGTGTATATTTAAATCTTTTATAGTGAAGTCTTCAGAAATCTTCATGAAATGTGTGTATGCGTAAAAAGAATCTGTATTTTGCGTTAGAGAAATGATGAGATAGTAACTATTAGTTATAAACAGGTGGGGGTTATTAGTTACAAGCAAGAGAAATTTTATTAGTGAACAAACCTCCTCAGGGACATGACAACCTTCAATTATTATTATTTTTCTCCCCCTGCTTTCTTCTTTTAATGATGTAAATATTATCTTAGTGGATGGAAGTTTATAAAATGAGAGATTAAAATAAGTGAGTATATAAATTTAGCTGCAAATGCTGTTTAAATACAGATCTTCACGAGGAGTTCCACTTAGAGGGTTATAGCTACTGTATTTTTCAGATACAGGTATGGTTTATTTTCCCCCTTCCCAAGTTTCTCTATTTGAATAGTGCTACTTTTATATTTCAAAACATAGGTTGTTCATGATAATTTAGTTCCATTTACTATATAGTTTAGCTGCATATGTTATATATCCCCCCCCGCACATAGTAACTAAATATCGGCCAATTGTCCTTGGAAAGTCTTTTGAGGCTGCACCACACTTTAAAAATCACTTTACTGCTTTAAAATTACCAAAGCTTATCTCTCCAAGTCATCAAATGAATTCTGTTAACTTGCAAGATGTTAAGGATGTCAAAATCAAATAAGTAATACAAATTATTTACTAATTTCAGCTTCGTTTAAAAGTCAGCAATATCTGCTTCTCTGTTCATAAATTTAAATGAGACTTTATCTTGATTCAACCCATTTTGAGCAAAAGACTTAATATCAATGAATTTCAATATATAATTCTTGAAACTTTTGAACATCACGTAGCATTGTATTTGATTATATTATAAAATATTACAAGTTAATATGTATAGAAAGTAATTTTTGCATTTTTTTTAACATCACATAATCATTTAGAGAGTTGACATCCTTTAAACTGTGTTTTCTTGGTTTGAATTTTTTTGATAAATCCTATTACTTAAAATCCTGAAATTTATACAGTTATGGACTAAATTATTTAAGATTTTTACTGCTGGTTTATTATTAAATACTTAACAAACACAAGGTTGGGTTTTGAAAAATTTTTGGAAGTAAAATTGTAATTGAAATCGTACTTTTTAGTTTCAATACTGTTTAGGAAATAAATTATATATATATGCTTTTTTTGTTTATTTACTTAATTTATGTTTTGCCAAATCAATGCTAATAGTTAATAACATTATAATATAATACATGCGATAAAAAATTTGGGGTGAAAACATTGAAAGTAGTACAAGAGGTATATTTTAACTGTTAAATTTTTCTAAAAAAAAATTTTTTTTTTAAAGTCAGAATTTTTTTCAGCTTAAAATCATTATGCCTAACATGTTGGTATAGGCATCTTCATCTTTTAATTTTTGAGATTTTTCCTTGCTGCAATTTGAGTCAGGGAATGATTCACTAAAAATGCTCAAAGCCTTGATTATTAAGCAGTCATAGGTTTTTCCAGTAGTTGGAGATAAACATGGTTCCAAGCAGGATTTTCTGAGAAATCACTTCCAACAAATTATCTTTTGTACAATTTTCTTCAGACTCAAAAACACATCTTCTACTACTTCTTTTAGTACCACCAAACACGCATTTTCCATTCATCCTTCTTCCCCATTATAGTTCTTTTACCAAACTTTCATCAATAATTGCAACCATGCCAGGACCACCAATTCACACTCTCATGTATTACACACATCTCCACAAAAATTTCTCTTATCAACCACGTTTTTATTTCAATGGGCATTCTCCTAATTCAGAAACAGATTCATTCCAGCTTCATTTACCTACAAATAAGAAAAAATTAAAACAACAATTATACTCATCTTGTTTTAACTATATTCCCTCTCTTATAATGATGAGTATTATCATTATTCTCACCTTTCTCCTGACAACCCTTTCGTAGCCATCCAATCGATTCTTACTCTCAACCATATGCATATCTTTCAGACAAACTGGACGTTTACTGAGAACTAAATAAATTTTGATTCATACTCCGATCAAGGATAGCTTTTGTACCCTTTTGCTCTAAATCATGAAAAAAAATTGTCTATCTATCTTACTAGATGGAATTTATTGTGGAAGTGATGAGATGATGATTAGAAGAAGCCACAGGCAGCTAATTAAAATGAGCAGTCAATTAATAGCAGCTAAAATTCAAATAATTCAAAATACATAATACTTAATGTGTAACATGTGTACTGTGTATTACATACGTCACAATCACTAAATTTCGAAGATCCATTTTTATTAAACTCAAGGAATACATCGATCACATTTAAAAAAAAAAAAGTTGCTGTAACATAAAGAATCAGTTGATTCAGGGTTACTAGAAAACAGGTACCGGCACCAGTATTTAGCACAAATCCAAAGGGCAACCTTTTCTACATTATAAATTGAAAACCATTTTATTTGAAATAGGTATGAGGAAGAATTTTTGCTTGATGTTAAAAGATAGTTGTATCTAAATACTTTGTTATCTTCGTTAACTTTTAATGTATATTTTCTCTTATGTAATCACAGTTTTAATGCACCAGTATTTATATAGAGTATTTATAATGTGAAATTATTTACTGTTGTTTTTTTCTTTAAGTATTGTGATCACCTACAAAAAATTTAGATACTTTTTGCTTTATGGTTATCATAACCTGGAAAATTGAATGGGTAAACATTCAAATACATACATCAGTGACTGAGATAGGCAAATTTTATATCGATATAATAAATACAATTTAATACATAATCTTCATGTGTTATGCTCGAGATCTGTACTGTCAGGTACAGATCTCGACCATGACAATAAACAACCCTAGAGGAAATGAGAAAGATGAATATGTATCTTAAGTTGCTTATATATCGTAGTGAACTTCTATCTTATTTATGATTGTATACAGAGGGTGTTCACTCATTTTTGTAACGATGTTGCAAAGATTTATATATAAACAAACCTTAGGATTTTATTTTCTAATATGTTCACTCTGATGGTCCCCCCCCTTTTTTTTTTCTAAAATTTCATATTACATCTTGATTTCTAAGATAAAAGTAATTTTCTTAAAATATCATGATTGATTTTATTCCATGTCTCCTTCGCAATCTTCCAGAGTCCATCTAATTTTTTGCAACGTCGCTAATAAAGATTTTGTTTTAGAAGTTCAAATGCAAAGTAATCCATAGGTGACACATTAGGGGACTTGGGTGGGATGCATTTAAAGGAAATAGCTTCAATTCTAGTTTCATATTTGATGGAACTTAACACAGTGAAGATTGTGTGGATAAAGCGATAGAACTTCTTCTTCAAAAATAGTAGTTAAAAATAATTTCTGGTTTAAATCCAAATTAATTTCGACATTTTCTACTTTCCTTATTTTAATTTTTCCATTATGGGAGAATCCAGTAATAACCATAAAACTTTAGAAAAACTTTCCTTGTTTCCTCTGAACCAATATATTAAGTCCTTTTCTCCTCTTTTTGGTAGTAAATCATCTTTTTTCTGTTGAAATCAGGTAGGTATATATCCAAGCCTCATCAATTGTAGCCACATATTTCCATTTTTAACCCACCGAATAATTTTCATACAGCAATCTGCACATAGTCTTACGCCTAGAAATATGTTTCGACATTAGAAGATGAACATAACGTTTTTTTTGGGGGGGAGGGCTTTGATTAGCTTTAAATCAGATTTTATAATTTTGTTCACAGTTCCCACAGAGATATTTAAAGATTTTGCAATAGCTCTTTGGGGGACTTGATTTTCCTTTAAAACATGAGATGCGACTTTAGATTTAAAAAGAGCTGTACATATTTTTTGCCTTTTTTTCGATCAGATGTAAACATTGAATCCCCCCCTTCATATTAATTATGTCACTTATTTTACATGTAGAAATATTAAAACTATGCTTTTCATATTTTTGTTTAATAATTGAATAAGTATTTCTCTTCGGACTGTGCAAAAATATAGCCTTCGAGCCATTTGTTTATTTTTCAGCAATATTTTTTAAAGAAAGTTCGAAGTGAAAAGAATATTTTTAATGCTGCAGATGATAATTAAACCTTATTCCCATTTGTTGCCAGTCATGTTTGTTTTTCAAAATTATTATTGAATTCATGGCAAAATTAAAATCCTTGCAAAAATGTGTGAACACCCTCATATTCCTTCTCTTATGGACATATTGCATTCTGCAATTTCTGCAGCAATAGACAGCTTTCTATAAAAATGGCAGTCAACCTGCATGCAGTTAAAATACCTTTCATCAAACAGTAAACTGTCTTTCAAGTTCCAGGTTCTTGATATCCTTTTTTCTTTCCCCAATTCCAGTCTAAGCTTTTCAGCTGTTACAACTTTTTGGTGAGAAAGGAAATTGCTATTTATCACCCTAAAATGTTGCTGAAAGTGCTAGAGCTTAATATTTAGTGGCTAGTTCACATTCTATTTGAATGATAAATATAACAGTTTTCTTTTCTGACCGTAGTGGCATTTGCTTTTGAAGAATATAATTTATATTGTAAATAAAGGATTATTGGAATTGATGTGTTTCTGATTAAATTTTTTCACACTTTGCAATTATTTTATGAATTTTTTAAAATTTTTTGTATGTCTCAAAAGCTATCACTTCACATCTCTTCAAATTCATATTTACCAGTAGCAAATAATGTTGGTAATTCTTATACAAACTGCGAAAAATGTTGATACAGATTTTAGTTATACATTAGAGCAGTGATGATTCCAATAGCAAATTTTTTCTTAAATGTGGGGATATCTAATTTTGTAACTGATATATGCAAGTAAACAATCAAAAACATCAAAGTTGTATCTCGAAAATTTTGCATTTCTTACATAGTTTCTAACTGCCCTTTTTCAGCGGAATTATTTGGCAAATATTTCATGAAAAGAAATACTATTTCTGTATAATCACTAATTTTCTTTATCCATTAAAATTTTTTTGTCAGTAAATATTTTCAATTCTATGCCTTAATTAAAGCTTGTCATATATTGACAAAGTAGTTTTCTTGTGGGATAACTGCTTGAACGCTTGAAATATTCAGATGATTGCTGGTACTAGTTTTGTTTTTTAAATTATAATTAATAATTTTATAAAATTAAGTTTTTATACATTTTTGTGTAGCTTATATTTATTTGTTTAATAAATTGTGTTCTTTTTGTAATACTTTTAAATTCATGTTGCTTTTATTTTTTAATTACCGAGTTCTTAATATTCAGGCTGCATGTCATTTTAAGTCACATTCTTTCTTTTCATTTTTAAATAAGTACTTCGCAATGACCTGAATATTAGATGACGGAAACTCTTAAAATCTTTATTTTATGTTTGTATCTGCAGGACTGGCATTGTAATGAAAGAGTTCTGCATACACAAGCTTTGCGGAGGAAGCAGTTATCCCAGCAGGGCAAAACGTCCATAGCAGCACCTCAAATGCCTCCCCCACATCCTGGTTATGCTCCTGATGCTGCTTTGTTAGCAATAAGGAGGCATGCCCTTCAGTATATCAATCCCAAGGAACTTTCAGTGAGTCTTTTTAGTTGACATGTTCAGTATAATTTTATGCACTTTTATATATTTAAGATATTAAGTTTAATCATATTTCAAAAATTTTTTTTTTTTTTTTTTTTTTTTTTTTTTTTTTTTTTTTTTTTTGTATAAGAAATGATAATTTTTATTATGTAGTTGCAGTCAATTATTCTGCATAAAGACACTTTTGTATCTTTCAACGTTTTGAAGAATATTTATGTTGCTTTAGCTTTTTAAGCAGTCTTGAAATTAATTTTGCATGGAAACAGTGAGCTGTTGTATGAAAATGATTGCAACAATCAATTGGCTAGCTCTGTCATTTGATATTAAAAAGCCATTTTTTTATGAGTCGTCCATACATAGCTTGTTTTGTGATAGTGTTAAATCACAAAGCTACGGGTATAAGATTCTTAGAATAGGAATTCCAAATTTTTCAATTTCATTTCCTTTGTGTCAGGAATTGACATAACTAATGGCTCAATAACCTAGAGTTAATAGCTAGGACTGTGGAACTAAGAGTAGTGCACAGATTTTCGTGAAAGTAATAGCATTATTAAAAACAGTATATAATTAATTACAGCATGGTTGTTTTCATATTTTTCCCCATGTGTAACATGTATATGAGCAAGTTTCCCTCACGAAGTCCTCCACACAGGTCCCTTTAAGAAATTTGAAAATGACTCACTCCCCTTGGGCAGGTAGCCCTTGAGGCTATGCTGTAATCTCATAAAACCAAACCAAAAAACAAATGGTACAGTTTTTTTAGGAATCTTAATTTTATTGAGCTAACATCTCTTCCCTTTACTAAATTCAGCAGTTTATATCATTTTAGTGATTTTGTTCCCAGGGATATAAATTAACCTGTATTTCAATAAAATCTGGTTTTTCAGTCTTTACTGTTTTGGCATAGCTTTAAGGTTTCAAATGAAAAAATTTTTTAGAAAATTATTATTATTAAAAAATATAGAAGTGTATAACTTGTGGCCCACCCACAGCTGAGTGATAAAATCATTGAACACATTGTTAACAATTGAGTTGTTAGTTAAAATCATAGGAAAAAGAAGTTATAGAACCAGAGTAAGCAAGATCATGATATTCCCCAGCGTGGAAATTCTTCCTAATATCAATTGCAAATATGTCATTGAAACATAATTAACGCTCATTTTTATATTAAAAACATTCTTATAAACAAAATAACAATTCAGACAGTTTAAGAATATATATATTGACAGATCGAATTAAATTCACAGTTATCTTGCAGTTAAAAAAATTGTGACAAATTTCATTAGTATTGGAGCTTTCCAAGTTCTTGCTGATGAAGCAGGCAGACTTAAAATTGAGTATACTGATATAGTTTTAAGCATGTGAATTAAATGTTTGGTTTTTAATCTGAAACTCGCACACTGTAAATAAGATAAAAAATAAACATGACTAGACCTCAAATAAAACAAAGACCACAGCTGAGTGGTAAAATCATTGAACTTATTGTTAACAATTGAGTTTTTAGTTAAAATCGTAGGAAAGGGAAGTTATAGCCATAACCAGAGTAAGCGAGAGCATAATATTCCCCAGTGTGGAAATTCTTCCTAATATCAATTGCAAATATGTCATTGAAACATAATTAATGCTCATTTTTATATTAAAAACATATAAACAAAATGACAATTCAGACATTTTAAGAATATATGTATTGACAGATCAAATTAAATTCAGTTATCTTCAGTTAAAAAAAATGTGACTAATTTCATTAGTATTAGAGCTTTCCAAATTCTTGGTGATGAAGCAGGCAGACTTAAAATTGAGTATACTGATACAGTTTTAAGCATGTGAATTAAATGTTTGGTTTTTAATTTGAAAATCGTACACTGTAAATAAGATAAAAATAAACATGACTAGACTTCAAGTAAAACAAAGAAGAGAAGTGACTATCGAAGCAGCAAGTTTTAAAATGCAATGCAGTCTTAAGAGATGGGAAATTAATGATTTCATTGATTAAGAGTTTTACTGTTCAGATACTTACTGACCCATATTATTAATTTCACATTATTAATGATTGTTGTTAGTATGTTTGTATTATTTTTGTTTCTTATTATTTCTGTATTCCATTATCAATTGTTGAAAAAATCCTTTTAATTCTATTTTGTGTACTAGGAAGAAAAAGAGAGTGCGCTTACAAAAAGCATTCGTCTAACAAGTGCCCTCATCCTCAGAAACTTGGTAACTCACAGTTCTTTAGCAAGAACGTAAGTTTCAAATTTTCACAAGCCTTGTGCAAGAAATATTAAAATATTTTAAAATTTGTCTGCTAGCTGTTTAAATCTTGCAATATATATGCGACATAGGTAACACATTTTATTTTAAACAAATTAATACAAGAGAATAATTGTAAGAAAAATTGTTTTAGGGAAAAATATAAAATAATTCTGTGCTTTGTTTAAAATGTAACTTTACATGACATTTATGGAATATATTTTAAAGACGTTAAAATTTGTATTGTTTGTGCTCATTCTAATTATTTGTTATATTTTCTTTACAGTTACGTCAGGAGATTTGAGCCAGAATTAGCATATTTAGCTATGTCTCCTGTTGAGTCTGCTAGAACAATAGCACAGTGCCTCTCCCAATTATCTAGGCCTCATGATTGAAAGCCTAGTAACAGCACTTTTCCTCCTTGTGCCATGCAGTCTTTCTTCTATTTGGTAAAAGGAAGATCTTAGAGTTCATTGCTACTTGATGTAGATAGTCTCTTCTACAACACGTTTATGCAACAAATTTGGCATATCATACAGATGCTATGATGACTGGAACTGCCAAGAAGAGGCATAGTTTGCAAATGATCCTCTCACAGAGTATATAAAATTGTATCATTGTATTTAAAACACTTCATGTTGTATACAAGACTTTTCCTATATTTTGAGTTGAAATGCCTGTGGGCTTTAAAGTGAATTTTATATAGACTAACTGAAAGATTCTTATTGTTGATTATATGAGAGGTGTACCAAATCAAATTTGCTTGGTGAGAACAATGTTTTTAAACATTTAAAATGTATTCAGGACCAAAAATCTAGGCAAATCACAACATAGTTGTTGATTGTAAAAGACATGTTTTAAGAACTATTTAATTTGTACTGATCTTGCACTTAAAAAGGTCAGGTGTATTTAAATGATTTTAGGTGCTTTTCTTGTACCATGTACATTGTAAGTGAGCAAATTGCCATCAGTTATAGAGTGAAAATTTCACCTTGTGAATATCATCTAGTAACAGAAAAGTCATCTTGCTTAAGCCATTATTCAAGGAATATCCAAATTCTGGCATTCCATAATGTTCGTACTTCATGTTTCAGTATTTAATTTTTATTTTTTTAGATACTTATGCTCTACCTGACTTATATTTATTGATATGTTTGAAAGATCTATTATTGCTTCATACTAATTTTCTTCAACATAGCAACTTCCATTTTTGTGTTTTGTTCATTGTCAGATCATTTTTGATAATGCGTCCTGAAAATTCAAACCTGGCTTTTTCAGTGGGCTTTCACAGCAAATCATTGTATCTATTTAAAAACACTTGTTCATAAGAACTATGCATTTTATGATTGTCATTTTTTATGGAGCTGAAAGAAATGCAGCTTGTCTGTTTTAATGTGTAATGTTCAACAATAAATGATATCCTATGCAAGATTACATTTATGCATTGATTTCCCACATGTTTCTACACCATTTTGTCTTTCGGAATTCAAAATTAATTTTAATTGTGTTGATAATAAGTTTTTTATGTATGCAGTTGGGTTATATGTAATTATGAGAATTTTATTTCCTGCAGATAACTATTGCTGGAAATTATGAATTTGGAAATATATGTAACAATTCTTATGTGTACTTTTTTTTCCTTTTAAGATTTGCATGCTGTTAAAAATGTGTTTTAAGATATCTAACCTCAATAGCATATATATAATTACTGAATGAAAAACAAATTGAGAACAATGTGTAAATGACGTAAATAACTGTGCATAGTTTATTTATTAGGCAAAACATAAGAATGGTGTGTAAGGCAGGGTATTGCTATCTTGTTAGTCCCGTCCCTAGGTGATACTAACGCTTACTTATTATTTATTACCATACCAAAGAAAAATAACAGAGCAATTTTTATGTTCACATTTAATTCTTATTTCTTAAGTTGTGAAAACTGAAAATGTCTACTTTTTAAATTGAAGTTTTTTTTTTTTTTTTTTTTTTTTTTTTTTTTTTTTTTTTTTTAAACACTGAAATCTGTAGACTTCAGGAGTAAGTTAACATGTATTTAAAAATATTTCTGAAACAGCAAGAAAATATATGATTAAAGTTTCTTATTGTTTCCTATTTTTAGACATATTTACTCATTTGAAGGTTTTAATTCATATGAAAAGTAATGAAACTTTTCTCTGAGTCTAAAATGCTTACTTTTTAATTTACAATAAAAATATTTCACAACTGATGCGATTTTAGCACCATCAAAAATGTTCTTTATTTTAGAATTCATTTTGTCATTAAAAGAAATTGCTATTTGATCCCATTACATTTTCCAAATTATTATTTGGTCTGAGTCTGCAATTCTGGGTCTCCAATTGTGGAACTATTATCTATAAATTATTTATCTTTGAGCTACTACCAATACTGAAAAGTTTCTGGGTAAATATATATGCTCACAGACGAGGTTTGAAATGAAGTCTTTGAGCTGGCCAAGTTTTATTCATATGTGCATAACTGTCAAGATATCAAAGTAGTGCATTGTGATTTAGTACTAAATATTATTAAAATACTCCATGTGCTTATTTATTATTGTAATTGTAGGAAATGTGCATTTTAAGAAATGTCTTGTTTGATATTTATGCTTTAAAAAAGAATATATTCTTCTGAGGCATTTTTAGTAACCTTTTTCTTTTCTATGTTTATATTGTTTTCATTTGAGCTTGTTATTCCTGAATGAATGCTAAATATTGCAGAAATCTTTTAATAAAAAAAATATTTTACATTGAGAAAAAGGAGACTAGCATAGAAAAAGTACCCAGTAATTTTTTTTATGTATGTAGCTTGCACTTTCTTTTGAAGCAAATTCAAACCTTGAAAAACATTTATGTTTTTTGTCATAAAACACTGACCAACTGAAATTGAAGATTTGTCTTGACCTGAATTTCCCACTATTAAGAACTTGCATCTATTTCAAATTCACATGCATTCCAGTCAAGAGTTACTCTACATTAAAAGTAATAGCATTTGAAGTAGGCAGTGTAGGTGTAAATGATATGCATAAGATGCTGACAACAGTATTAAAGCAAGACTGAATATCAAGAGTAGTATTTTTTATACATGAGCATATTTAAGTATTTCAGATGTGTAAGCATATGCAGTGCAAAAGAAGAAATGATGATGAACCTAGCCTTTTCCAGTGTACTTTGTCTTCCCTTCCAAAAAGAAAGAAGGGGGAAGCAAAGCCCCTAGATGTTTGTATAATGAGAATATTAGTGTAATGAACACAACAGTTTCATAGTTCTACTGTGAAAATTATTTTGAAAATACCTGACTGTTAATAAAATTAGCTTGCTTTGTAACTTGCTCAAAAAAAAAAAAAAAAGTCTGCATGAATGTAAGAAATATGAATTATTTATCAAGTTTTAAAAATACAACTAAAAAAAAATATTTGAGTGCTGTACTTCATTTTAATCTTGGTAAAAGGGTTATTAAGATTGGTTACAGAAGTTCTGATGAATTCAGTTGAAAAGAGATAGCACTGTCTCAGTGATATACGTGTTAAAAATATGTTAACCATATTGTATAAAAGAAATAGAACCCTATTTATCAGCACTAAATGGGAGGTTTCATTTATATAATGTATTGTTAGGCTTCATTTTATCAAAATAAGTGGAAAGAGATCAATTTTGTATTAGATTATTTGGTTTAAAAAAAGCACACTAGGGTGCTCTGCATCAGGGGAAAATAAATTTCCAAAGCACTGTTTGATTAAATTACATAAAGGAAATAAAAATGCATTACATTTCACTTTTATTGCAATTATCATTATTAAACTAGTTTCACCTAAATGAAGTTTGAAAACCATAAAGAAAAAGTAAATAATACTCTAATTTAAATGCCTGACTGTTCATAAAAGTAAGCAACTTACAAAAAATTTGCATTTCAGAAATCTAGAAAAACTTTGTAATATCTCATAAACAATGCCATTTGAAATCCTTTTCTAGCACACCATCAATGTCAGTTGTAGTCCGTTGGTAAATTTTCCCTTAGAATGGCTGGAATTCGTTTGAGATGCACTGAAAATCCTCCGTGCTTTAATTTTCAAGGAACGAATTTAGTAGAAAGTAAAATTTAACTGGGTGATAATTCAAGTCATTTTTTATATGGAGATTTTTGTAATTTTTGTATGCGGTATGTTTTGATCATTATGAAATACTTAAATTGTATAGAATGCGAGTTCCGATGGGTTGTCAGAAATTCAAGACTATGCTTACAAAAAGTTTTTTTTTACCAATAAATGTAAACAACTTATACATTCATGTATGCTTTTGGTTAGATACAAATCATTATAGGGCACTAGGCATTTTCTTTTTGTTGTAGAAAACTGCCAAAAAAAAAGTAACACATATTTGATGTGTTGCAAATCCTATTTTGAAGAGAGCATGTTTTGTTAACACTTTTCTCAGTGATAGAACTTTTAGTGTGAGCGAAGGAGTTGTATTTCCATCTTTCAAAGTTGCTGCGCAAGTTCTGCAAGGTTCATGCCTAGGGCCAACCCTGTACCTATTTTATATGACGGACTTTCCTTGTCAGAAACACATGATACAGTTGGGGGGAATTAATTCATTGTTGCCAAACGATGCCATTGCCAAGCTCCAAGGTTATGTGTTTAAAAATGAGGACTGATGTAGAGTGTGTAGAATCACCATTAGAGCCTCAAAGGCTCAGTTCATTAATCAACTAAACTCACCTGGTAACATTATATGACTAATGTCAGAGGAAAAACAACTGGTGTTTTAAGGTATATGCTGCCGACATTCAGTCCTAAGTTTAGTCATTAAGTCCACCGGAAGCGCAGAATATACCTTTCTGTTATGAGACCCATTTTGTGCTATGCTGGGGCAGAGCCATGGATACTGATTTCAGTCAACTTTCAGGTGATACAAAATAAGGCACTCGGAATTGATTGGTGCACATTTTTTAATAAAAAATAACTTTTTTTAATGATACTTCAAAATTGAACCTACAAAACACTAAAATAACCATTGCAATGACAAATTCTTGTGTAAAAGCTTTAAGATTGTTTACAGCGTAACTCTTCAAGTACTCTCTACCTACCTTATTCCATCCGTGGGCAGATTCTTCAGAGCAATTACATCGCATCATCTACATGACAGCTTCGCTTGCTAAACTGTTGTAGTCTTGTAATTATTTTCCACATAATTATCTCACCAGTGTGTGAATCATATTTTTATCTTTCCATTGTACTTATTTTGAATCTTGCATTTAGTATTGTATGCATAGAATGTGTTGCATTATGTTCATTGAGTTCTCTGATCTGTATCTATACTTCGCTTAGTTTGAATCGTAGCTTTGTTTTCTATTCATAGGATTTCTCATTCTCACCAGGTTTGACATGGTTTTGTGTTATTAATGTATCTTCCTGACCCAATCTCTAAGCTTCTTATCTCGTTGCTTTTCTTTAAACCTGCGATATTACATAGCAAAGGACATCTTCCTTTTACATCCCTTTCCTGATTTTTTCAAGTCTAAAAGTTCACTGTGAGGAGTCTATAATGGCCTTATTTTAAATGATTATTAATGACCTAATTATAGGGCTGAATAACCCCAGTTATAATTATAACCTATTATTGTATCATGAATTTCAGTGCCAGAGAGACAGTTGAATCCAATGGCCAGTGTAACCATAGCAATACTGCATTAGAATTGGTGAAATAACTTGAAGCTTTGGGCTGTAAAGACCGTCTGTACTATAGAAGGAGAATGGAAGAAATTTCTGTACTTCTTTACATCTCTTTCGAGGAAGCAAGAAAATACGTGGGGTGATCATTATAGAAAAATATTCCCATGCACTTGTGTGGTATTAGCACTGTAATCAATCATTATTTTCTGTGCTTTCTATAGATTTAGTAAATTTTACTTCCAATGTTTAAAGAAATTTTTGGTAGAAATATAAACTCTAGGATTGTAAACCATTATGTAGGTGAGTTGCTATTTGAAACGACAAATTTTCATAAGGGTGCTAGATCAGTTTCTGACTTGAAAAAAGCAGCCTTCATAATGGTGTGGGCACCCTTATGCAATACCATGCACCAAGTGTTTCTGACAGTAAGAGCTTAGAACATCTAAAACAAAACATTTCAGGATATTTATTCAGTTGAAAATCTTTCGTCAAGAATGAAGTGTCTTAAGAAAACGTGAAATTTGAAAATTATTCCTTCTTTTCCAAATATTTTTTCTGTAATAATAAATTTTTTAACATTTTGTGTGAGTGCGTGTGCTAAAATTGTCATAGTTTTTCGAAATGTCTAAAAGAAAAATGGAAAAGTTGTAAATCTCATAGCAGTGAAGAAGAGATCTATTACGAGTTACAAAAATTTGAATAGTTATAGCTATGATGAACAGCCAAGTTTTTTCAGAAAGGTAATCATAAATAAAATTATATCCCAGATTCCAGTTTGGGTACTGATAAATGCAGTTATAAATGTGGTGTACATACTAATCATATTTTACAAGAATTGGTTGTTTAGGAAGAAAGAACAATTGATATTGAAGAAAGCACAATTTAGTTTAGTGAATGGAATGAATTTAGTTGATGGCAGTAATCATTTTCGTTTCTTTCTTTTACCATTCAGCAATAGTTTTTTTCATTTGCTTTTACCTTGTAAGTATTCAAATAAGGTCGCCCAAATACGGATGGTGCAGCCTGATCAGAATTTTTGCCATCATCCAGTCAGTATGTTAATTAATTAAGCAGGGAATGATGTAAATCTTCAGCACTTTTATGAAAAACAGGAACTTTGTATAAGGGTGCCCGCATCTTCATGAGAAATGCTGGATTAGAATAAGAATGTTGACATTTTTATTTGGACTTCGATGGACCAGAATAATTTTCAAAATACATTACAATAATTTCATGTATTCTCAAAATTATTAAATTTGTAAATATTTCTATTTATTTTAATTATTTCTCTTCTCCATGTCTGATGGCTTTCTATGGGGCTCTGGCACTTTTAATTTTAAAATAAATTTTTACATTAATGCTGAAATCATTAAATAAAAAAGTAGTGGCTAAATGTATTTTTAAAAAAGTTGTACGGTTTACAATTAATTAAACATTATTTTACCAGTACTATCACTTATATTTTCATCAGCTGTCACCAGAATGTATATTAGCCATATGTATATAAGAACAGAAGTTTTGAAAGGTAAGGAAGCTTTGGAATCTTTGCGATATGTCCTTGCTCAGCACAGAGAATTAATTACTTTGAACTGTGCTTACCTTTTTGGTAGTGGAGTTTGGTCAGGCTTGTAGAACTAGGAATTATGCATTTTCAAGAGTTAAATTCTTTAATTTAACTTTGATGCTTTTATGTTAATTTAAATTCCTCAAGCAGAGAAGAGTCAATTGTAAGCATGAGCTGTGCACTGTTAAGTTTAAAGATGCAATAAAAAGATTACTTAAACCTCCAAGTTGTATTAAGACAAGTCTGATATTCTCGCAAGGAACCGAAGTTTGCCAAAAAGAGGTTCCTTATACTGGTACCCAACGTTATTAGGAATGCCTGATGATTCAACTACTTTTAGACAACTGTAAGTTTGATAATGTGTTAACCTTACAGTTGTCTAGTAGGTTAATAGTTAGCGAGATATCGGAAAGCTCAGTGGATTTGTTTGGTTATATAATAAATGCCATGTGAGCTTCGATGAAATCAGCTTTCAGTTTTGATGGCAAATCTTGGTCAATAGTGAGTGCCAAAAATCAGTTTCTATTGTATCCAATAGGCGAGCAGTAAAAAATTGCAATGTAAAACAACATTCAGAATGAATGTATAAAACAACATTCAGAATGAATGTTGTTTTATAGGAATGGAGAAAAATTTATTAGGTGAATCCTGTAGAGAAACGTACTATAAATGTGATGTGTTTAAAAGGCGGCCTTAATGAAAGCATATCCCTCAGACAGAGACAGGGTTTGAATGGATTCGAAAGTTTTCGACAATCAGATGCAAGGGGAAGAGTTAACAGTGTTTATTTTGAGAAAAGTAGAAATTTTTTAACTGTTTTATGGAAGAAAACCAGGAGCGGAAGTAATACAATTAATTTTGCCCAAATTTTATCGAATTAAGAAATTCCGGTATGTTGCAGGCATTGTTTAATCTGACTATGAAGTATGAGGGTCCTAAGGGAGAATTCAACAATGTCAAAAATTACTGGAATAGATTTGCCGACAGAAGTCATGGTAAATTCCACGAAAAGGCGAGTGGTGGATACCGGCAGAATGTCTGGTCGAGTAGTGGCTATCACCAAGGCAAAAAGAAAAGTGTTTTAAAGAACAAAGATGCTGAAAATAAGGCGAGGAATTTAAACTAGGAGGAGTGTTGAGTGTCTCAGAAGTCAGTTATCCCAGGATTGAAAAAGACCTCACAAATCCAACTGATACTGTGTTAAAGAATGTTGAATTGTCTAGCGTGAAAGTTGTGTTTAAATGGAATTCTTAGTGGCGGTGTTGGATACATTGGTGCAAAGTAGTTCCATGGCAGAAAACATTTTAACCATTTGCGCTATGACTGAACTTCACGGTTGCGGTGCCGTGTGCTACAATATACTATAATTCTACGCAGTTTCCCAACTGGACAAATAATTTGCACAGTCGCTATCTGTATCAGTATCAGATGTACTAATTAATCGCTTTCTCCTTGCACTTGTCAAAACTATATCACTGAGTTCACTATTATTCTCCATTTTACAATATGGGGTAATATGATAAAAAGTAATATAAATCTATTACTATGTGACACCGTGCACTCCAGAGCTGTAACTCGAGACATAAACAATCTCGTTGTTAGGTGACGTGTGCACCACGTTATTTTCATTTTTGCGATAAATGCCTATTGACGTGGTGTTCACGTCGCTCGCGGTTTGAGACAAAAGCATCTCGACGTGCGTGGCACGTCATTTTAGTGCAAGTGGTTAAGAAATGTTTCAGGCTCTTTGAATCGTAGGGACAGTATTGGGAATGCGTACTCAGTGTGACATTGAGGGTGCAAGTGAAGACTGAAGTCAGCAGGTGTGCTGATTGATTTACAGGAGGAGCTTTTTTAGTTACAAATGAATGAGGTAAATGAGATAAAACCCTGGTCCTGCAAGATTTGCCACTGAATGAAAAAGGAAGATTCTGAAATTGTTAAGCACTTTTTCGCCTTTAGTTCACGATATCCCAAGGTTAATGAATGCACTCCTAAGACAACTGCCAGAGAAAATTACCCATAGGGGAGAGTAGCCTAATTTGGACCAGTTTTGTATTTTTCACTATATAGAAGGACAGAAGTGCCAATAAAAATTTAGTAGAAAATAAACTCACTAAATGTACCTTCAAAATAGAACCATTTATTAAATTTTAAAAATTATAACTGTGAAAAATGAATTAAAAAAAATCGTGTCATCGGTTGAATTTAGGAAACCGGTTTCCTTATTTGGACCATGAGCTTTCTTAACTGCAAATACAACAAAAGAACCTTTTAATTGCAGCACTAACTCCAGCACACCGAGTATGTATCCAAGCGTGATGTTTCATGCATTGTATCATTTCTTCTTCCTTGGTTTCTTCACATAATATACAAAACCATGAATCATCAGTTTCTTTTTTATGTTTCTGCATTCTGTTAAACTTTGGTGAACCGATTTTTACTACTACAGATAAGAACTTTCCTTCTTGTGGAAATATTTCTGCAATTAGCTTTTAAAATAAGTTTTAAGCATGCTTACACATACTTCGTCTCGGAGACAAATGGTTGCCATTCCCTAAGTTTTTCGAAGGGTAGCATTCTAGGGTTAATTATAATTTATCCATGAAAAAAGTGTCATTGCCGAAATTGGAACTGTTTTCGGTCCAACTTGGGAAACTTGAATATTTAATGCTTGATATTGTATAGAAACGTCAAACTAACATAACCTCGCAAAATTTTAATTGCAAATTGTATATAAATAAGCAAGTTTTGTGATGGTATAATAAGACGTGTAATTATTTACATTTAGATGAATTAACTGCTTTCACACTTATGTCGAAATAAGATTTTCTTCTTAGCCAAACGAATGACGTTTCTCTCAATATAACCATGAGGCGTTTCTTTACAAACACAATTGCATTAACCTCTTCTACATCTACGTATAACAAAATGCCTATCTCAAATCTCGCGGATATCATCAGTCTTTGTATATTTTAGCGGTTCAAATTAGGCTACCTTCCCCTATATAGCAAAATTATATCATTACGATAAAATGGCAGAAGACTTGATTGAGGAAATGGTTAAAAGCAAAATAATAATACCTAAGTGTAGTCCTTGCGTTTTGCTCTGAAGATTTGTATTGTAAAAAACTTGCCTTTAACATATTTATAATCGATTGTTTACAGAAAAATAAATAGTATCACTAAACATCCAATATACCCCTTACCAATAACTGAAGAAAATATTAGGAAGGTGAAATCGGTCAAATACATGACGACATGAAATTTAACATGTGGATAGTTCCAGTTAAGCATTAGGCCTGGGATCATGCCAAAAACTGCAATTATCACCAAATCGGGAGTGTATGCTATTTTTAAATTGCTGTTTCGCTGATGCAGAGCTTACGTTACATTCTGGAGGGCTATGGACATAATTTTAAGGTTCATACTAGACAGATCAGTATTTACATGAATACAGTACGAAGTCCATTATTCGGAATGATCTGTAATCCAGACCTCAAAGACACAAACTTACGCATGCGCGTAAAGCGTTTACCCATGCGCGCTTCCGATAGAAAGGTGACAGAGAGGTTATTGAAAACGAAAAAATTTCGATTGACAAGTTAGTCGGTTTTCCCGACACAGCAATTACAGGACATGCACAGTGGAACTTTGTAACTGAACAAAAAATTACGTCTGTTTACAGAATTAAAGAGAAAGTATTAGCACAAAAAACGAAACAACTTACATTGAAAGAAATGTTTAATAAAGTAAACAAATAAATATTAAGCTTTTTTTTTTTTTTTTGTAAATTTTGGTACTGTTTACATCATAATTCCTCTTTATTTCATAAATTACGGTTTCATATTTTTAATTGTATAATTTCTACATGCCATCTTACCAGATTTAAATTGATGATCTATAATCCGGATAACGGACTTTGTACTGTAATAACCACCAGTAAGTAATACTATTGATGAGCATATAGATCTGCTTTATTTTATTTTTTTTTTTTACGCTTCTAACGGAAGCGGGCTTAAAAGTGAATGCGTCTAAATCGAAAATCGCAGCCAAAGAACTTCGATAGTCAGAGTACAAAATACCACAACTAGAGACTGAGGCAGACATGAGGAAAACTTTACCCTGGCGAATATGGCAAAGAACCTAGCATCGTTTTCGGTTTGTGCTCATATTACACAAAATTTCATCAGATTTTGCTTTAGGGGGGGGGGAAAGCTGATGCCCAAACTGCTTCTGAAGCAGTTTCTTGCGCTGGGAAGGTTTCTCTTCAAACGGCCCTTCCATCGTAGATTCTGCTCTGTCGTCCGGTCGATGACTTCCTTTTTCGGCACTTGCAATCCATATAGCTGATTCTCTGACTGGCGTTGTTTGTCCTTGAACCGTTGGCTGTATCTCGTAGGTGGTCTCCCTCTGCTTTCGTTTTTCGCTCCTCTGTCGTTCTGGTCCCACTTTTTTCATACTGTTTCCTTCGGCCTCCTCATGCATGTATTTTGACTTTTGTTTCGCCCACTTTGGCCACCTTTTCTTTTCTGGAATTACAATTCTTGACTTCGAAGACTCATGTCTTGTCTTTGGCGCTCTCAGTAATATTCTGCCAGTCCACGTTCTCAGTAATATTCTGCCCGTTATTTCGTTTTAGATATTACATCGTATCACATGTTCTTCGTATAATTAATGGCCCTTCGAGTTTTGACCAGAATTTAGCCACTTTTCCTTGTACGGCGCAGGACATCGAATGTTTTATTTTAAGAATTTTGTCTCCAGTTTTACAAGTCGAAATCTCTTCTTTCCCGGTCATAATAAAGCTTCATTTTTGCTCTTGCAATATCCGAATTTACTACCGTCTCATTAATCTTTTTTTGAATATCTGTTAATTAAAATTCTGCCTCCCGTTTGTACACAAAAAACATTTTGTCTAAAGGGTAATTATCTCCTTCCCCAAAAATAATTCTACTGCCGTTTTTCCGGTAGTGTCATATTTGGCTGTTCTTAAGGCAAAAGCCAATTTGTAGACGTAGTCATCCCAGCGCCTGTGGTAAGTTTTTACATAACTACGAATAATTTTAACTATATTCCTGTTCACGCACTCAGCAATATAGGATTATGGCTGATAAGGAACCATCTTTAAATGGCGTATGCTAAATCCTGCACATACATCTTCATAAACTGGGGACTGTTGTCTGATATAACCATGTGGTGTACCGTATTTTAAGATATATTTATTTAGATAGAATCAGAATCGATTTTAGCTGAGGTTTTTCTTAAGAGGAACTATTTCTACCGACTTCAAAAAATGATCCATAATAGCGAGCAAATATCTGTTTTTATTTCTTTCACTATGTGGGTATAGACCTAACAAATGTATTCCTATTAATTAATTTGGGAAAGTAGCTCTTATGCTCTTTAGATACCCTGCCGGACTATAATTTACATCGTTAACTAATTAACAAATATGGCAGGACCTGACATATTCCGTAACAAATTTTTGAAATTGCGGAAAAAGACCGCTTCGCGCACTCTTTGTACCATTTTTCTTATGTCAAAATGGCTTGCAGTAGCTACAACTTACAGCTCTTGCAAAATACTGAGCCATAAACTGGCTGGGATAACCGGTCTTAATTCACTCTTCTCATTCGTGGTTTTAGCATAACATTAGATAAATAAGAGATTATCAGTTATCTCATAATTTGCTGCTCTGTTTCGAATGGCCACTATATTCGGGTCTTCGAAAATTTCCAGATCTTTTAAATATGATTAAATTCTGAATCAATTCGTAATTCCGATTGTTCTCTAATCGAATGTCTTTGCGGGTTCCGTGGAGGCTCCACATTGTATCCACCAAGAAGCCAAACCTGGAGCCGGTCGGGACCGGGACCTACATTGGTGGGGCCAGCGAGAAGGTGGGCTGATCTTGGGCGCATTGGTCCAGATATAGTCGGGAACCAAATGTGGATCTAGTCCTTTTGGCCATCATGCAAAGTAATTAGATTTACTTAAGTGTTAATCTTTGAGATTTCTCTAAAAGATTTGAAGATGAACACAACAGGGAAAGGGTGTAAAAGACCCTTTTATTGAACCCAATATTTTACAGACGGAACGGACTTACTTGCTTATAGATACCGACCACTTGCGGTGAGAAATTTATAAGGTAACATAACACTAAATTTAAAGATAAGAGTAGTGCAAGACTACATAATTCGGTTTAAGCTAACGGGCTGACTCCGAACCTGTACAGCAGGATAATAATTCACCGGCAAAATGCTAAGCCGATGTTCAAGTTTAACAGCTGGTAGAAAAAATAACGTGCGCTTAAATACACTTCTTGACCCTAGCTAATTTACATCTTGGCGAGCGGATGGTTTATGTGATTACGACAAAGACTCGAGAACTATCTGCCTAAAGGAAGGGATACCTTCGTGGACATCTTTCTAAGGGAAACTGTCTCGTTACACACGGGGAAAATCACGAAAACCCATACCGCCAACCCACTCGCCCATGCAGCCAGTCCGTTTGCGAGATTATAACCTCAAACCAAGCACCAAACTACCAGTGTTCAGCAACTTTACCGCTCAGCCGCTAAAACGCGAGTGGAATAAGAGAGGACAGAAAAGGCTAACAAATTAAAATAACAATAAGTAAAAATATATGAAAACCCTACAACTCTACGATTTATTTCCAGCTACCTAAGTGCCAGACATATTCAGGTCAAAACACTTTGGTTTGGTTTATATGATTACGGACAGCACACATGAGCTATCTGCTTAAGTGCAGGGATGCCTTCGTGGGAGACCTTTTAACCCATTAACCGCTGGTGTTGCGTTGACGCAACGGTCAAAATAAATGCGTATATAAATATAACTACCTAAGATATTTTATACCAGCAGATGATTTTGTGTAGGGAATATTATGAAGATTATTTGTGTAAAAAATATTTGCCTTCAACAATCATTTTGTTCATAATAATTAATCTCATACTTTAAGCAAAATCTAGGCAAAATTTTCGACCGGGTATTTTTGCTGAAAATATTTAACGAAGGAATCGCCGTCTTTATGAGTGAGCTATTTTTAGTCAAGGTCACCGTTTATCAGAACATTACATCAGTCAGATGTTTATATTTGTGTTGGGAAGGAAGGGAAAAAAGGTGTTGCGTTGATGCAACGCCAGCAGGAAACGGGTAGTCAATCTCCTTTTTGACTCATTCCTTTCGATGTTCTGGTTCATGTTCTGGTTGTTTAAAAATGCCTAGAACGAGTTATCTTACATTAGAAGAAGCCCTTCAAAGATGTTTTGATGAAGAAACAGATGATGATAATGTTAATAATGACCAGAATGAAACTGATATTGTTGTTGTTCCCTCAGAAATTGCAGAGGCTAGTGACGAAGAAGAAAGGAATGGCAATGTTTTAAATAATGATAATGATATTTTGCCAAATGATACTGCTGGGGAAGTTGAAATTCACGTAAGAAGTAAGTTTCAGCCTTCTAAAAGCGGTTGTAGTCATACTAAAAAGTTTAAAAAGCAGAAGACTGAAATCTTGAAGTGGATAAAAAAGGAACTGTTAGTTATGTCTATCTAAACTTACTAAATATCACCACTTTTTACTACTGGAAATATAAAGTCTCTTTTAGATTTCAGACACGAGAATGCATTATTTCTTTTGCAAACTCCTATTGAGAGTGTAGAACTAGCCAGAAATAGATTAGCAATAGGAACACCTAGTAAATTCAGCATTCAAAAACCATTGCATGGAGATGGTAGGCATTTTATCGTAAAATCCGTTGATAACAAAAGACTTTGTTGTAAAGAGTACCATACCATGTTTATAGATGCAAAGTATGTAATGTAGCTTTACATTATGATTGTAATCAAGCTTTTCATGATTGAATCTTTCAAGTGAAATAATCTGTATTTGTAAAAGAAATACAATGTATATTTTAATATTAAATTAATTACAAGTAAAGTGATTTATAGATTTATAAAACGTTATACAGCTAAAAAGTAATCCTGCGCTCCACTCAAAAGAAACATCACACGAGTACAATCCTACTCACTAAACATCCGTAGTCTTATTCCGCTGACGTTGCACGAACGCAACACTCGCTTTTTCCACAGGTAAGAGCATTTTTTTAAATTTTCAATGTAAATTTATGTTATAAATGCTTAATTTAATATTTTTTATTATTTTCATGAGAAAAGAAACATTCCTTGTAATTTTGGCGGTTAATGGGTTAAGGGAACTGGTTCATATCCACGTTACACATGGGAAAACCCCCGAAAACAGCCATGCCGCTAACCCGTTCGCCAGGATTCTAACCCCTGACCGAACTACCAATGTTCAGCGACTTTACAGCTCGGCCGCTGGTGTGCTAGGTCACAACAAGCGAAGACGTTTATACATCAAGAATTAACACAGGCTGTCTTGGACCATTTCATTGGAAGCTCGTTGCTGATTCTTCTCTCGGGCTTTTCAACGGCATCGAAAAGCTTGCTTACGCAGTCGCAGCAGATGGGTATATGAGACGTTTGCTAATATGCTCTGGTTAAATTTGTCAAATGGGCAGAAGAACACAAACTCTTAATTTCAGAGACTAAAATACAGGTACGCGGGAAATATACGGAAGGAGATTCCGCATTCTCGGAATTAAAATTGGAGGGAATAACATAAAAACCATTCAACACCTCAAATATCGATGTGTAATTATAGACGACAGACTCAACTGTCATCAGCATTTTCCTACATTAAGCGAAGACTGCATATATTGTCAAATTCAGTGCTCAGACCAACAGCAGCTAAATAGCGGTGTCCTCACAAATTCTAAAGATTTGGTATTCCGTAGTTGCAAAAAGAGTAGCATTGCACTGGACTTCCATGTGGGGCTCATATATGAATATGCATATGAGAAATCACCTTAGATCGACGAAATGACTTTTTTTTAACTAAGCATCTGTTGGAGATAACGCATGCCCTCCACTGAATGCACTTGTTTTCGCTTGCAAGGTTCTTTTTTATAATTATTTAAACGGCAAAACAAAAGCAAGAATTAATTTTTCGTATTATAATATGTTTGTTATTCTTTCTAGCGCTCGGCAACTTCTTACTGGTTTCAGTCATGACAACACTTCATGCTAAGCGATGGGTGAACTGAAAGTAATAGTAGTTATTAGCTAGTAGTAGTAGTTGTAGTTATTATGACCAATATGAATTATTGCCTACATCACTCTGCTACCAGTAACGAAGTTACGTTACTCTGAAAATATAGTGGGAGAGAAGATACAAATATCTATACAAAAGCACTGATACAAATATAAATTGAAATTATACACACACAAGAAAAACATAATTAAATTTTAAATGAATATGAAATAGTTATACTTTCAAGAAGAGTCAATAACGTCATTGAAACGAACAGGAAGTTTTACTGGTCTTCACAGCGTGTTGACTTTTAGGTTGTTCTAGTTGCTGACTTGGCACAAATCCTATTTTGAAGTTGGATACAAAAGTTCATTAGGTTGTAACACATAAGCTGGTTTTAATCTGTCCACAGAGATATTAACCTTGTTTACTTTTAATTGATAGAAGAAAATATTTCGGGTTCTTTGCAGTGCCAGAAAGGGTCCTTCATTATGGGGGCTCAAAAGGTTTTCTTTTACTCTGTCAACTTGCAGAAACACATGCGAGCATGTGTACAAATCTTTTGGGATGAAAATCTTTTGTTTACATTTGGATTTGGATTGGTAGGGCTTTAAGGGAGCTAGCTGATTTCGAAGATTACTTGCGAAATTATCATTAGATATTGGCAAGTTTGATTCTAAAAACATTCGCCAGGTAATTTAATAGTTTTGCCATAAACCATTTCAGCTCTTGTATATTTATTTACAGTCCTCATGTAGAGCAGCTCGCAAACAAAATAAGAACTGTTGGTAATGTTTTTGTCCAATGAAGAGAGTTATGACATCTAATAGCTCTTTTTAAAGTACGGTGTAGACGTTCAATTTTTTATTACTCTGCGGATGGTAAGAAGTTGTATGGTTTACTTTTACGGCATATAGTGAGGACAAATTTCGGAACAGTTGGGAAATAAATGGAGTTCCTCTGTCAGTAATAACACAAGAAGGTACACCAAATCGGATTATCCAATGTTTATAAAAAGCTCTTTGTTTATGAAAATAATGTTTATAAAAAGCTTTTCTGAAGTGATATTTGATAACGGTACCACTTCCATCCAAGAGGTATGTTGTGGCTTGAACTTATACAGAAACTTTAAATACTGATTAATATCGTTTTATTTGTTTTTTGTTGTTTTGAGAATGGCAACAAAAAGATTATTCAATTTTTGTTGTTCTTGGAATGGCAACAGAAGATTACTAATGATATTGTTCTAAAGAGTTGTTTACATTTTGATAAAAACGAAAATAAAGATTATTTTGATTTAAAACTTGGATTGACGTTATTTGATGAAACAGAGTTATAAAAATAAAGATTAATTTGGAGTCAGAGCCAATAATTGGTGACTTGGACTTTCGATTTAAAAGTAAATATGTCTGAAGATGATAAAACTGTTCCGGATCCTGCACAAGAACTGTGCAAGGTAAGTGTCAAAATTCCTCCATTTTGGTTGGATTGCCCAGAAATATGGTTTTTTTCAAGTGGAGGCTCAGTTTAAGATAAATGGGATTATTTCGGAAGAAATGAAATTTAACTATTTAGTATCACAGTTAGAACTAAAATATATTGAGAACATCTGGGATAATATAACAAGTAATTCCGCTACTAAATATACAGAATCCAAAACAAGGCTTCTGGATTTGTTTAAGGAAAGCGAAAGTACTAGAATTAAAAAATTTCTTACAGGAATCGATTTAGGTAACTTGAAACCCAGTCAATTATTACAAAAATTAAAATCTGTTGCAACATCGGATGTGTCCGAAAATTTAATTAAAACGTTATGGTTAGAGAAATTGCCGGATTCTATGCGTAATATAATACTTGTTAGTGACGAAGAATTACCCAAATTGGCTATCATGGCTGATAAAATTTCTGATATGACGCCTCCTAAAGAGATTTGTGGTGTATCAACAGCTAGTAACTGTTCGAATACAGAACTGTTAATGAAAATTCAATCCCTTGAACAGCGAATTGCCGAAATGACTGTTCATCATATATCGAGACCACGATTTAGAAACAACTCTCCGTCCCGCAGACGATCTCGCAGTACTTCTAGGAAAAGATTTAATCCTAAAGGAAAATATTGTTTTTATCATTTCCGTTTCGGTAACAAATGTCATCAGGATAAATGTACTCAGCCGTGCAGTTGATCAACTGATAGATCATCCAATCAGGGAAACGACTATGCGCAGTAGAAGAGGCGGCAAGCTGTACTGCCGATAATGTTAGAGAATGTCGCCAATTTTGCACCCGATGGAAGCTGGTATTGAGAGTCAGAAATTGAAAACCTTATGAAACATTCTTTCAATAATTATAAAAGTGCTGTTAAAACTCTCAACCAATATAGGGCTACAGTTATTTTTTCCATTGGTGTGGACATAGCCGACTAAGGTTTGGCTACTACAAAGGCCAGAAATGGTGACCTATTTATTATAGAAGCACCTAATAGGTGGATAACCGTTACCTCCTATGAAGGGACGGACAATTACAACCATGTCTTCTCTGGGATTCGAACACGGGATTTTCGGTACAGCTTAGCCTCCCCTAACCACTATACTGTTTGGGTTGCACAGGGGGCCACATTGTATCTCAAACATTCTGTGCTACTAGCAAGACATTCAATGGATGTTGTTAGAGAAAAAGTTGAATAAAAATTTTCATTGGGGGTCCTGCTGCGAAAAAAAAGCTATCCAAGAAAACCACCTGAAAACAATTCCAATATTTGAGACTGTGATTTTGTGTGGCAAGCAAGGATTATCTCTTCACGGCCATAGAGATTCGAGATCACTGGGTATATCAAAAGAATCAGAATCTGAAGCTAACGAAGGCAACTTTAGAGCTCTTCTGAGATACAGTGACAGAAGTGGTGATGTTCATCTTGTTGATCATTAGAAACGGGGAAAAGATCTGCTCGACTTGTTTTTGAAGTCTTACATGTATTTAGACTAGTCCGGAAGTTCAAAATGAAATTGTAAAGTACTGTGGCAGCCATATAAGGAATCAAGTAGGGACGAAGATTAACATCTCTCGTGTTTTTTAGTTTTAGGTGATGAAACAGCAGCTTTCTTTCTACGCAGGAAAATCTAACGAAATTGAACATCGCGTTCGTGAATATTTCCTTGGTTTTTTCCCCAATCCATGACCGCACTGGAGAAAATATCGTGCTGTTATTCTAGATAGCCTGAAAAGTATGGGAATAAACTTGGATTGAAGACAAGGCTATGATGGAGCAAGAAATATGAGTGTGGCTATAAAGGCTCTCAGACCTGCATTTCTAAGAACTATTCACTTGCATTACATTGTAGGATTCTCCACTGTGTAACTCTCAGTTAAAAGTAAAGAATCTTAAGAACTAGTAAGCGAATAATCGCTTGAGTTCGTGAGACGATAAATAACACTTGGGCTTGAACTTAAGAGACTAAGAATCAAACTAAACTAATCTTAACTAAAGAGATATAGCCGAAGCTATCAAAATTCTAACAGAGTTGGCACCTTAACGCTAATTGACTGCGAAGCTATCAAAGGCCTAAAGTACGGCCGAGCGTAATAATAGCTTACGAGAAAGTAGCCTAAAAAGGCGGACGCGTGCAGCTAGAATATCTGGTATCGCTTCACTAAGACAAAAGAACTTCGCGGTTAAATACCACTCTTCCTCATTAGCATTCAGACGTGATTCTAAAACTACGTTCTGGCCGGAAGTGGTTAAGTTGAAATGAAGAATCGATAGGAAAGGAAGTTTAACTCAAAATTTAACTGTTAATAAAATTAACAAAATCCTTTCAACATGTACACTGTAGTGCCCACAGTTTAAATCTCACTGTCACCGATGCCTGCTCTGAGAAAGTAATTCAGATTTGTATTGGCACAATAACTGTAGTATATAATTTTCTTAATACATCCAAAAGACAGCGCGCTCTGACAGTAACGATCTATAAAATGTTGCCTGATTGAAATAAAATACAACCAAAGCGGATGAATCTAAAGCGTTGGGTTGAGACGCATGATGTATTCATTGCGTTTTGAGATCTTATATTCAGTGGTAGAAACTATACTAACAGTGGATAATGTAGTTCAATGGAAAGAAAGAGAAACGCCTTTATGACTAGTCGTATGGGATGTGTTGTTAGAAGATCTAAGGTTTTGAAGCCTTACATGTTCTGCTCAGGACATTTTTCAGTTAGCCTCCTTTTGAGTAAATTTTTAGAGAAAGAAGGTACAGATTTAGCCTCAGCAATGCAGTTTACTGTTTAAGTTGTGGCTGTTCTGCATGAGATGAGAAGTAATAATGTGGAGACATTCAAACGTGTTTATAGTAGCGCCAAAGCTTTGTGGTAATCTGGATGTTAAAATCACCATAACTAGAATAGCTAAAAGACAGAGCAACGTCAACTATGCAACGTAAAGCTCACCAATACAGAAGAATACTTTCGAATTGCTGTCTTTTTGCCATTTCTTGACAATTTGATAAATGAAACTAATGAAGGGCTGCTGAAACACAAAACGCTTCTAGGAAATTAAATGTGCCTTCTTCCGTATGGTACGACCTCTAAAATGAACTCATAAGTGTATAAATGGAAAGCAGCTAAAATGAAGCAGCGCAAGTGTCACATCTGTGAGCACACTGTAAGCTCATAGATGCAGTAATCATTTCAAAAATACCTACCAGGAAGATGTCCATTGCAGTGGTCTTGTAGCACTGCCGGACTATGAACTGTGGTACAGACGAAAATCTAGTTTGGAAAAATCAAAGAAACCTCTTCTCTGCATGTGGAAGCTCTGCATGTGTGAAATGCTGAAAACAAATGCCAACGGTAAGAAAACTTCTAAAAAGCTTAGTAACCCTTCCTATATCTACAGCTTAGAATGGAAGAACCTTTTTCTTCTCTTCGATTATTATAGTTGAGAAACACAATGAGCCAAGATCGAGTAAGTACACTTGCTATGTTATATACACATCGTGTGAGATATTTTGGCTTTTCTTAGCAAGAAGAAAAAGACGCTTGGTAATTAGTTTGTAGGTCCATTAAAATCTTTTGCATCAAGTGGTTTTTTTTCGATTAATTTCTGTTAAAAGTGCTTTTAACTTTTATATCTGCTTTTCAGAAAAAAATTGACATTCCAAATCCCGTGCTCCCAATAAATATTCCTTTCACTTTGAAAATAAACAATGAATTTCGAAATTAATTTTGAGTTGAAGTGGGAGAACATCTGCTATTTCCACAATTCTACGCTTCACTGTGTTTTTGAAGGGAGCCAACATATATATTTGGTTTAGCTATTTTTTATCGCATGTACGAGATGCCAACATTTTCACTGTAGAACCTATTAACGTTTCCGCAACTGTGTGAGGCTATCCAGTTTCAGCGATTAATTGGGATAGTTCATATGAAGCCATATTTATATTTTCAGATAAAGCGGCATGAGAAAATTCGAGGACATATTCTGTTTGCTTGCTGTTTATTCTTTCTTCTTATTTATAAAGAAATATTTTGCTTCTTCGGTTGTTTTAATTTGCGCTTCTCATGGACAAGTTCGCAGGTCTCGTGGACTCTTTTGATGAAGTCGTATAACAAATAACACCCAATGGTTTCTCATTAGCACCTTTCATCAAACCAAATTTTATATAATCTTCAGAATACTGTCTAAGCCAGGATGTTTTCTTCTTTTCTGTAACGTATGAGGTGTAATGGACAACACATCATACGGCCGTTTGCTAGTGCCAATAAATTAATAATTGTGGAAAAAGCCTCACAGTCTGAACTTCGGCATTTAATCGCTATAGTTTCACTGACGCACGGTATAAAAGAAGATGTCAGATGAGTGTTTCCCTCTCTCCTAAATTAGCCAGCGTCTCCCCAATCCATTAAATTCATGGAGCCAACTTTAGTCAGGAGTAACATTAGCAATGATGTGTAGTAAACCGATTAGCAGGAAGACCCCATCGAAACGCACGCCATCCGATCTCACTCACTGAACATCCCAAACTGTGGGATCTATTGCTATGATAGAATAAGACACCATGGAGGTGGAGTTGCATTACTATAAAACATAGACTCAACACCTGTTTTCTCCCTGCAAATAATTCTTTTGGATTTGAGAAGATCAGAGTGTTCGAAATTGGGGTAGTATGGACTTCTGCTATCTCTACAACCTTCTACTACTAAAACTTTAGAATTTTCAATTTCTTCATGTCTCAGAAAGCAACAATCTGTCCACAATACTTGGCGATGACTTAAGAGCCAAGCATTCAAGCTCGGGGATGCCGCAGATCAAACAAGAACGGAGGTATCCTCTATAATCTCCTAATTAACTACCCATTCTACCTCCATCCCCCTGATGATATCACGTTTCCTTCTGTTCATACTAGGCAACATCCAGACATTTTAGGTATTTTCATCACTTCCACAAATATACCACTCTCTATAGAAGTCTGATCTCTTCTCAGAACACGTGTCGGTGATAGCGTCTGCAGGTATTTACAAGGAGGAAATCACCAGCACCGTTGAAATAACAAACTGTAAATCGAAGACGCAGTCATTTCTATCACAAGTACAATAACCAATATTCACAGTCAAGACACGGCTGTAAAAGAGCGCAGATCTCATTCTCCTAAATTATTTCAGGAAATTCGAAATCATATCTTCAAAATTAAGAAACTGAGAAAAGTGTTCACATATTCCTGAGACCCCACAATCAAGAAAGAAATGAACAGATTGAATAAGAAGGTAAAAAAAAAATATCTATGAACACAAACAAATCTCCTGAAGCACCAAAACTGACAACCTCAACATCGAGGATGGTATTTCCTGGAGCTTCGTTTGAAACTTAAAAGGAAGCAGATCTAATTATATAAATACTGGATATGGCTATACGGACGAGGATAACGAAAATTCGCTTCGAAATCCACTTTAAGCAGCAGTTTCACCAAATCAACATCCAGGCAACACCACTTTTATCCAAGAAGTTAACCAATACAGCCGAAATTGGCTAATTCAGCCTTCTACCCACAATTTACTCCGCTTCACAGCCCTTGACGAAGTTGAGAAAATTGTAAGCAATTTGACGATATTGCCGTCCTGTCAAAATCCGTCAATCCTGATCCTGTTATTGCAAAAATTCAGAGCAAGATGCACGATAAAGAGAGGACTGGTGCTTGAATTAAAGAATCTCATTAACGCTTCCAAATCTAACCTCCTGCTTATCGGAAGGCACAAAAGAAGACCAATAATTAAAGACTTTACTTTCTAACGAATCTATTCCTCGAGTGAACAGAACAAATTGTCCGAGGATCCGCTTATGCCAATATCGCTATTGCCACCAGCAAAGTCATGGGAACAGCTTCTAAAATTAAAAGACTACATAAACTCTCCTCTACTTTAGACCTGACGCGCACGAAAAAAAAAAGCTATACTAAAATTATTAGGCCTATTTTCACTTATGTCTCTTCTGTTCCTTTACCAAAACTAATCTCAATAAGCTTCAAACCTTTTAAAATACTTTCCTCAGAAAAATAAGAGGAACCCGTCAGTTCTTTAGGAATGAAATCATTAACAGGGACCTAAACACTGACCTGGATATTGGGCACATCCATAAACTTAGTAATAACTTCTTCAGTAAAGCCATTGACAACGACTTAGTTCATCACACCGATAATTTGACGTATGAATTCCAAACATATGGATTTCACTCTTCCCGCCTACGCCACCCGCGTCATTAGAGATGCTTACCTCCCTTAATTCTCGTTTTCTTCGACAATTCCCTATTTTCCGCCGTTTTTATTATACAACATTTTCCCATTTTCTTGATTTTCGCAGTCAGAGAAATTTCTACAGCCTTTCTCAACGAGAACTTGACGTACACTCTATTTTAATGGCTCCACTTCTAACTAGCTTGAGAAATTTTCTAGCGCTTTTCCAGGTCCAAGAAGTGAGAAACTTAATCCTGCTCTACACATAAAAAGGGACACGTATTTCGAATTTCATACAATCTTCACGAGGCTTGGGCCTCATTTTATTTTTAACCCGTAATTTCTCCAGTTTTGGAAATACTCTGAAGGCAACTCACACAGGGTATCCCAAATGGGAAATCATTAAGGTGGCAGTAATAACGCTTTACTATTTTGCGTTGAAACTGGTAATTCAAAAGTATCAAAGCATCTAAGTTCTTCTCTCTTTTGAACGGTCAATGAGACAATCGAGGGAATCACTGTCTTCCCTTCGCTTCGCAGCAGCCAAGAACGTTGTCTGTTATCGAATGCACCGATGTTGAGAGAAGTTCTTTTACCAGTAGGGTTTACTTTTCCATGGAGGAGGTATATCCGAAGAATGACTATGACATAAACCCTTTTTTGTTTTTATCCAAAGACTGCAACTCATAGTAAAATAATTTTCGGGCAAACTAAAAACGAATTCAGCGACTACGAAAAAGCGCGTTTTTGTTACACATGCAACGAGGTCTGAGGACTATTTTGTTTCCAACAAAGAATTTTCCTTTCGCATGATAAGTAACTATTTAAAATTCTACATGTTGCTTCATAAGTGTAATGTCATTCCTAACTGGTTGAAATAACGAATATTATAAATGATGAACGTAGATAACCGAAGTCTGGAATTCTTCTATATTTCTATAACATCCTACAGGACTTTAAGAACTATCTTAAATATTTGTAACAGATTTGTGTTTGTTTGGCAGCTCGAAATCTCGGCAGAAATGACCATATTTAGCAACTACTATTATAAAATTAATAATTCATTGGTATGCAGTGTAATGAATAAGAAAATTATTTATCATTTTCTTTATTTAGCTTATTGTATAAAGAACGCTATAATTCGGTCAAAGTGTTTTCAAAAGATTTCAAAATCTACGTTTAGAACTAAGAGATGAACTGCGCAATTGCTGCAGATTCGAAAAACATTCAATTTTGTAAAAAAAGAAGAGAAAATAGTAGAAGCTGAAAAGCAAGTTTACAATTCCTATCGCATGGCATGAAGGTCCCAAACATTTTTTACCTCGAAGAAAGCCGTACCCAAGGGTAGTACATGAAAATTTAAAAATTAAAATATGGAAAGCATTATAAATTGAAATATATATCTATATATATTTCAATCTCAATTGTTTTCGTTTGACGAAACGCGCTAAAGGTATTAGCTTAATTCCAGTTTTGAGCCGCTTTTGCTTTGATAAGTTCGACTTAAACCTCGGGTTGGGTTAATTTAGCATTTGTTGCAATTCCTTGTACATATTTACTGTGAATGTTTTTAATTATTTGCGTGCATCATTAAAAAAATTAGAAATTTTTGAATTAAAATTTATTAGTTTTTTCTCATCCCTTTCTGATTTTGAAGTTATCTTGTTTTGTAATTTTTACATTAAGTTTTTACACGATAACTTTGACTTCTTTAGTATTGTTTGTTGTTTTTACATGGTGTAACTATTTTACTCAGGAACTACAGTGTCAAATGTGCTTTTTAGCAATAGCTTCTGAACATATATATGTCATAATAAAAGCAAAGGAAAAGACGGAACACTGTAGATGCGTAGTTATCCTATATTGAAGAGGAAGTAATCTGATTGCGTCGTAAGCTGATGTGTTGACTTCGTAAATAAAACTTGGCAGTAGAAGCGATTTTAATTCCATTTTTATTTCCAGTTGATATTTGTGGCCACAATCACTTGGCACTCTGGTCGTGCCTTTCCACAGAAGATTTACATTTTTGATATTGTTCAGATAGAAAGCAAGCCAGCGAAATTACATCTTAGCACAGCAGAGAGCAAAAGCTGAAGTGCGTAGTTGTGAAAGATGGAAGCACGCTACAATTCGGTGATTGGTCGTCACGAGGCATCTGGTATTAACGGTTACATAACATCGCATGATTAATTTAAATGACGCAATGCAGATAAGTTATTACAATTTTAGAATAGAGAGGAAGAATTAATGTTTATAGTTATATTATAATTCTGATTCATACAATTTATCTTACATATATATTTGCTTATTTAAATTTATTTATTCTTGGCACAAATAATAAACAAAAATAATATTTACATTACTACAAAAAGCGATACGTTTCAGTTTCATTCCGTCTATGAAGAAATTAAATTACTAACTTCGACGTCATTTGATGACAAACTATAAACATCTGTTGAAAAACTAATATAGTTTCGTGTTATTGTAAATACGTACGGTTAGTAATTTCGTTAAGATTATCTGTGTCCTAGCGATTTACTTTCGTGACCCAGTGCCGGCTCACGATCCGGCGTTTGGGAAAACTCTGATATAAATCATTATATGGAAAATACAAAGGAAAAAAAAAAAAGAAACTGAATATTGCGTATTGAAGATCTGGGATAAAACATTATTTTAAAGTTACCGTCTGCATTCACTCAAGATTCAAAGAAGAAAAATTATTAAAAAAAAAAAAAAAAAAAAAAGAACTGAGAGCTGCCTCTGCATCACTCATGTCCATAGTAGTCTGGCATTTCTGCGAAAGGTATAGTTTAATTTATCGAACTACGGAAGTCCTCATCCAAGAAGCACAATCTGAAAAATTGTTCTGGCTGACAAAAACGTCGTTACTTTTATACCAGTTCACTTTTTCATAAAGGTGCGGGAACCCTAACGCAAAGTTTATGATTTTCATAAAGGTGTCGAGGATTGAGTTTATCCCCTGCATAATTAATTAAGCAGCAATGCAAACGGAAATCGGGTTTACTTTATAGGTGGCGGCACCCTTATGAGGGTTGCTTTCTCATCATCTCATCATCATAAACTGATCATCATGATGGTGCGCACACCGTTATCCTAGGGCACCCTCGTGAAGGTTTCTGAATAAAAAGTTAAATCTGTAAATTATATAAGTATGAATATATTGTAAATTTAAATGTAATCTGAAGTTTTTGTTTATTCGTTTGGGCTCTTTCTTTGTACTTCGGAGTAGGTCTTACTGTTTCCACTTGAAAAGGAAATGCAAAATTTAACTCTTTTCAAAACAGGAAGTGTTGCCAACCTACGTACTATAATGCCTGTAATAAAGAGCATTATTAACTGACCGATTATCAGCAGATATGCAATATACATCAGCTTATGCATTACGATGTCTATAAATAAAAGCGTTGCGAACCAAGTATTCTAGTTTCGAACTTTTTCTTTTTATACATTTCTTTTTATATATATCATATTTATATGTGAATAGATATTTGCAATTAAAAACTGCTGTTTTTTTAACTTAATATATTAAAGCTTGCAAGGTCATCAGTGACAGATTGTGTACAACTGCTGAATACTAGTAGTTCGCCCAGGCCTTAACTTCTAAAATTAGAAGTTATTAGAATTAACACCCTATGGTAGGTAGAATGGTAAATGAAGAATTAGTATACATAAAATAATAATAAAGGAAACGATAAATAAGAGGTACTAAAGTTTGATAAAATAAAAGCAATGGCAAAAAATTAAATGCTTCCAGAATAACCTTTTACAGGATAGTACATGTTTTCTGTAGCTAGATAATAAGGAAACCTGGGATATTTGTATTTGGAATAAATCATTCAGGCATAAAATATGCTTAGTTAAAGAGATAATTTTAACAGCTCGATACTAACAATTTCATATTTTCATTACTAAAGAAAGAAACCGCAGAAACATCCATTCCATTGACAGTTCGTCCTATTAAAAATCAAACCTATGATAAAACTACCAGTGACCGTTACAAGAGTCGCCCAGACAGTATAGTGGCTAGGGGAACCTACTACGGTACCGAGGAGCCCAGGTTCGAAACCCGGAGAAGACATGGATGTTTGTAAATGTATAGTGTCGGTGCGGCATGGCGGTACTCTAATTATGCGTCGAGCCGTCCTCTCGTGTGGATGGTGGAAGGGGAGAGGGGTGCTCTCCCTCAAAACTGGAGTTGAAAAATTAGAAGTCCAACTTCTCTTCGGAGTAGGCTCTGGCAACCATTGTTCCATGTAATATGGAAAAGACAATAACAACAACCGCTACAAGACCATAGACCAGCGGCTCTTAACCTTTTGACTAACGTGTACCGTCTAAACAAAAATTAAAACCTTTAGTACCACCACTATAAAGTACTACTACCACTCTTGAACAAAACTCAGATCGCATAAATTTACAAGACGAGTGTTAGAGAAAAAACTCAGTTAGGATGTTGGGGTTTTAATTTTCGAATTTAATAGTTAAAAGTACTTTGCTTCTTTGCGTACCATCTATTTTCCTCTTGCGTACCACCGGTTGAGAACCTCTGCCATAGACCGTTTGTAGTTCTGATGTTCAGTTTTAAGGGGGCGGGCGGGAAAGAGAACCATATGTCTCTTTAAAAGTCGTTAACCATCAAACAATAACAGCACATACCTTTACGATATCTATCTATCCATCTATATATATATATACAAATTTTCTCCTACCGTGGTGGTATAAGGAATCCTTCAGAAAATGCTATAATTTTATGACAATACAATATACTACCTGAATAGTGGTTAACAGGAAATTATTATTTTTTACTGCATGATTGACCTAAAAGAAAGCAATTTCCGATACAGTAATGCTTTCGCATTAGAGTGCAGTATGTTTCAAGGTTAACCAAGGGTATGTGAATTATTGAATACTATAGTTTCAAAGGTCATCATGTTATTTATGGCTCCGGAGCTTTTTAACTAGAACTATGATTTATCTCATGAAGCGAGAAACATAGGGAACTAGCTCCGGCACAATTTAAACATCGAGTTCGGTTTGGATTCGAATCCCGGCTAAGTATGTATGTGGTTTTCGACAGGTGCAATGAAAATGCGAACTCGTTTCCCTCAGAAGTTTTTTGCAAAGTCATCCCTTTTCGTAAGCAAGCAACCTGAACCGCCCCCTTAATTAACCAGTAAACGAAATAGGCGTGTAAGGATTATCCATTTCAAGAAAAATGTAGATTCGATGAGTATATTCCAGCAGAAACTGACTTCAGTCGAAGAGAAGAAACTCCAATGCTATGCGTTTTCAGCCACTAGATCATTTGTAATCTGTAACTGTTGCGTCATTTGTAAGATTAGAAACGCAAGGCAGGCGGAAATGGTGCCGAAAGGCCTGATGTCACCTTTGGGTCGCTCACAAGGAAATAAGTTTTTATTAACAGTTAGGAGTATACCATTAAGAGTAAGAAATAATTCGGAAAAAAATTTAAATAGAAAAGATGCAATTGTACAAAGCATATTTAGCACAATTCACGACACGCCGCATCACAAAATCCTGTTGCGCTTGCACAAAAACTGAAAAATAAAACAGTTAATGCGTTGATAATTACAGGTGTAATTTTAATAATTTCTATTAGTTTTTTGTGAATGTTATTCTGTTTTGCAATGGAAATATGAAATTCTACAAATAATAAACAATTTGAAAAGATAGAATTTTTTCTACATATTATACAGTACGATGTTAATTGAAAGCAGTTTTTAAAAAACTGTGAAAAAAAAAGTAATTGACACATCGCCTTGCGCTTAGAGCATAGTTGAAAACTCAACAAGAAAAATCTTCTAATTATGAGTTTCAGACTAGTTTAAGGGGACATGCTATCCGAAAATGAATGAAATTACCGTTTTGCCAATGTTTTTTGCTGAAAATTTGCCTTTATATCATTACTACATTGAGAAGAAATTTTGAAATGATCTGACGGTAATAAATGGTATCAAAAGTTTTTTTAAACATTTTAACAGTCCTTTAAATGCCACACACACCTAAATGTTTATTTTCTTTTACTTCTTAATTGTGTCAGTTATTTATTAAAAATCAGTGTAGAAGGAGATTAATGTAATTAGATCTGACTATTATTATCAAACTCTGTTTATATGTATACACTGATTAATTTTAAATACTTAGTTAAAAAAAAAAACTTTTTTTTCACTTTTGAATTTGCAGGTTGCTTTTTCTTCTTTTTTACGCAACTCAGCAAATATTTCTACATTTATTATCAGTCAATTTTGTTATGCTTCTTCCGAGACGAAAAATTATTTGTGATAGACATTAACAGAAAGAAGTGGCATAGTGAAAGTGATCAATTTCCTGACTGTAACGTTATTGAATTCGTGCTGCAGCAAACGTTAAACTCTTTAAGTAATCAAAACATTTCTAAATTAATTGAAACTGCAATTTACATACGAGAACAGCTGGATAAGAGAAAAGAAGAAATCGTGATGCTGCTGGGCAGTTTTGAATAAAAGTTTTATATCTATTCAAATTCAAATTTTACTTTTTGAAAAAAGGAATAAAACAACCAATTAATATTATTAATGTAGATTGTGTTTTAGAAAAAATATTATAATTTACTCTGGTATTAAAATTGTTTTGAACGGGTTTAAAAGAAAAAAATAGGTAAAGAAAAATTATACTTGCATTTTATGATTTTCTAGCAATATTTACGGCCAGATACGGTTTTAAATAAAAACTTGTAATTTATATTCACCAATTAAACAGTAATAGATTTTATTTTATATGTATATAGATGTACTGAAATTCAGTAAAAACGTATTTAAGAAATACGTAATAATTTAATGACCATTTAGAGAGCTTACATTCTTTAAGCTGCGTTTTCTCAGTTTGCATTTTTTCGATTACTTAAATACTTAATACTTAAACACTTAATACTTAAATACTTAAATGCTCGATTACTTTCGATTGCTTTTACTTAAAATCGTAAAACTTACACAGATATGGACTAAATTATTCAAGATTTTTACTGTATTTTTATTATTGTATACTTAATAGAAAGAAGGATGAGTTTTGCAACATATTGAAAAGAAAAATGTATTAGAAATTATAATTTTCTTTTCAAAATTTTTATATGCAAATATACTTTTTAATGTTGTTTTCTAAGAAACTAATTTCTGAATTGCAAAATATATTCCTAAAGTTATTAAGAACGTTCAAATAAATACAATAAAATAATTGGGGTAAAAACAATAAAAATTGCAGGAAAAAAGAAATTTTAAATAAAAATGTTTTTCAGAAAACTTAATTAAAAAATGGTACCGGCGAAATTCTTTTAGCTTAAGTTTATTCTGCCTAACATAACCATTAATAATATTCATAAAAAATAGATAAAAATAAAAGAAATCGTTTAAAATTTACCTAGTCCCTTTGAAAGAATAGAACTGTTTTTATACCATCGAAGCCAGCTTCGGACATTGAGATTTATGTTAGGTTAAGTTATTTGGATATGGCAAAGTATATGTGGGCTATCAGCCCTAAGCGAATGAATGCCTTCATAGTGAACTTTCAAATGGAAACTGGCTCTTATGTATAAAGGTTTGTAAGCATGGGTATACGGTAGGCAGAGGGACATGTGAAAAAAAGAGACATGTCCTTGGGGAAGGCCATCTTCGGATCACATAACACACGGAAATGACGCTGTAATTTCATTTCGCTTGTGACAACGAAGATTTTATCTTTGACTCAGGCGAAATGCATTTTTGCAGCCATTTGGGTACCCACGGGTGACGCTAACCCGGTGGAACACAAAATAGACGATTTTCGAATCCGTGAGTTTCTAATAAAATTCTACAGTGAAAGAATAGGCAAAAATATGGCAGGTAACTAAAGGATAAGGGCTCCATTCCCTAGCTGTTCAAGACAGCCTTACACAGATCAAGCAAAGAATCTCTAAGGAGAAGAATGAAAGCTTCCATAGACGCAATGTAAACCTGTTTCGCCTCTGCGCCGCTGTACCGAAGAGCCACGGCTATGCAGTGAAACACCAGCGCAGGGTGAAATTTAAACAGCGCAGTTCGAGGAGATAGTAAATTTTTTACTTTGAAATAACTCAAAATGTTTTATTTTCATACATTTCTGGAGTTTTATGAGAAAAAGGATGTTAGTTGGAATTTTGGGGCGAATTATAGAAATCCTGTGCAATTTTTACTTTCATTTTAAACAGCAAGCCGTGCGAAGACAAAATTTAAATGAAATAAATTTCTTAATTCTTTTCTTCTGTAAACTTAAAAAGGGGGGAAAACACATGCCATACAAAACGTAATAAATTTTTATGGATCCATAGTTAAAATTTTACAGTGAAGTTTTAAAAGCAAAATTTGCAATAACTAACTGAAACAGAAAAAAATATTTAAAGACAATTAAAGGCACCCCTAAATAAATTGAAAACACTGAAATACATTATAATTATCCGACAACAACTTTAAAAACAAATTACCATGAAAACGTTTAGACAATTATTTGGAATGACCATTGTGAAAACCACGAGCAAAGTTTTCACCCAATAGCCAAAACCATTTCACTTACAGCATTACATTTAAAAAGTCTTTAAAAGAATTTCACATAGCTAAAACCAAGTACCTCTGACTACAACAACAAAGAACGTTTTCGAACAACGTGGTAAAAGATTGCTAACATGATTGCTAACATGCTGCATTCTTTGATGTTGCTTTGTTGCCTCCTGATGTTATTTCGCACATGCGCAGTGAGGTACGGAGGGTGGATGGCTTTGGAATGGTTTGCCCCTTTAAAGTAAGCTTCAGGGATATACATAATGTGTCTCTTCGGTCTGACGGAGCCACATTTGCCCGGGGAACCTCTACTTCTTCTCCTTAGAGATTCTTTGGATCAAGTGCCCAAACCTCCAGAGGCTATCCGAAAGGGCGCCACTCCCCTTGGCTAACCAAGGAGGACTTCACATGTCAGATATCGTCCGTCCCCAAGTGTTGACCGAGGAACGCCACCCCCCGTATCTGACCATGTAACGTCCCCACATCCAAGGGCTAGACAAGACACTACCAGCACGGTCCCTATCAAGCCTGAACCAACCACCGAATAAACGATGGCTTTAGTCCTGCCAAGACTGATTATTTACCGCAGATGTCGAGACTATCTATACACAGGTCTAGCCAGTTGGCTAGCTAGAACCCCGGGTCTCCTCCCATAAATTCCGGAAATTCCAACCCAGTCGAACTGGTGAAGCAAATAAAGTTGATGAAGAAGGAGCAAGCAGTTGGTACATGAATATTACCAAGTGAGAGAAAAGAATGGCCTTGTGATACCTGAATTTCGACAAAAGTGGACTTTTTTACAATCCTGAAAAAAAAGTTACAAATGTCATGGTGGGGGCATTCAGTAAACAACGTTTAACTGTTATCCTTGTATGTAATGCAAACTGCAAGTGATAAACACCGTCCTTGGGTTATCAATAAGTCCGAAAAACGGCGTTGTTTTAAAAACATAAATAGTACTTTGCCTTGCATACAGTCTCAGCATAAGAAAGCTTGGATAAACAGCTCATCATTTCAGAAGTGAATTTTCTTTTTAATAATCGAATGGTGGCTCAGAATAGGCATGTTCTTATGACATTGAGCAAGTTTACAGCCTGTAACATACATGTAAAGTCTCTGTAGCACCAAGAAAAGGCCTGTAAGAACAGTGTGGGATTGTATCACATACAAAGTTGAACTCTGTTGAAAAAAAAATCTGTTTCCTTGAGTAATATAGAGACTGATTTGTAGGGATGTGTTTTGTGTGCGGTGGTCACTGACATTAACCACCAGAAGTGGTAATTTTTTCACGCGTCTTGGACAAAATATGTGTAATTGTCGCAAATAATTTCATTATATTATTTATAATATATTTTACATTTCATTATATTAACATCTGATATAGTAAATAAAACAAGAGTTTTCCTGAAAACGTTAATTGTCTTTTCCTGCCCCTTAAAGTGTTAACGGGTAGAAAAATTTATTCCAAAAGTAAAATTTGAGTCCCTAGTAAAAATGAATTTTTTTCAACACGAAATCTTGCATATTCAGTCCCTTGAGATTCATATTAATGAAAATTTATTGTATCATGCTTTTTTAAAAACGTGGTCTTTTTTTCGATAAGTCATACTAAAATGTTTAAACTAATGTTAAATCAATATATCGAATTCGTGTTAATATTAACATACATACTGTTATGTATGACTTTATCTGCTAAATGTGAATTTCAGGATAAAGTAAATGTCAAATGCTCTCAAAAACAAGACCAATAAAAAAGACCAATAAGGCTTCGGTGTGAAAGGAAATAATGCCTCAGGTTATCAAGAATATCCAGATTTGCCAATTCGTTATTCATTTAAATTTGAAAAATTATTTCAGAGTTTAAGCTGTAGAGTCGTAAGTTTCTTTTGAAGCAGGAGACATGAAAAATATGCAATGCCTTCTCCCGGACTCGAGCCTAGAACTCTCGAACATGCGCCGAGTGTGCTACCGTTACACCACGAAGGCATGCGGAAAGGAGCAAGAAAATATCTTATACACTGCTCCTTTTAAAGGGCGACTGGGGTTTAGGGGACCCAATCGTCATATCCTAGTGGTGACGAGTTATGGTAGGGTACGAACTGCGCCAAATTTGATCGAAAGTCCCCGTCCCCCTCTTTTTTAATCCACGAACAGCGCGACGTTTCCTGTCCCCCATTTCTTTCCAAGAAGATTGGGTGCTACAAAAAGTCGTTTATCACCATTAATGGGACATTCTATTGGGACTGCAAGCCTTTATTTTCGTTTATCAATATTGTAAAAATTGTGCATGTAAAACAAATATTAATTTAAAGTCTGGCATGTGCTAAAAAATAAATTTTTTTTTACACTCATTTTAAAGTTTTATGATGCTAAAAGGAATAATGAGCCAGATCTTTTTTATTCTCTGTAAGAATTAAAAACTTTCCAAATTGTAGATTTTAGTCGCTGATATATATATCAGTTTTGAATAGTAAAATTGATAGATTAATGACATACACAAAACTGATACATAATCAACGTATCAAATATCGGATTTGTAGCTCACCTTAAATAAGTTTCTTGTCTAGATAAATATTAACAAATCTTCTTAGATAGCAGAATGGTTTTAACTTTCAAATTTACCATTTTAGGTAAACAGTTCTAATTTAATTATAAAAATTATCTTTATTAAATCTAAAAATTGGACTTCTTAAGTCGTTCTAAATTCACACTAATATTATTGCAATATATTCCCGTATTAAGCTTTCCATTTTTAATCATTGAAGTTATTTTAAGGTTATTTAACTTTGTTACAAATTCCATATTTTAATACTAGAAACGTTTAAATATTTATTCTGTTTTCCACCTGATGTACTTTGGCATACATTTAATTTCTAATACACATTTAATTAATAAATTAATAATTATGAGCGTCAGCAGAATTTTCATAATTAACAAAAAAATTAAAATAATAATAATAAACTTTCTTATATTCATATCCTGGGATTTTCAGTTCCCTTTTAATCCATTCCTTTTTCACATATTGTTGCACTGTACTCAAGCTTTCATGTATGTAAAATTTATATAATTTGTATTGTATTTATTCCAATTTATATTTAAATGATAATTTTTACAAATTCTTGCTTCATAACTCTAGTTAACAGAAGATGTTTTTAACACCTTGGCAAAGCTTAATCTTCAGTATGTAGCTTATTTTCTAACCTAGTTTCTGGCTGAATTATTTGTAAAATTAGTTACTTGAAATTATTTGTTAACAAAGATGGTCGCTAAATCACGCTAATAATATTTCTAACTGTTGTAATTTATAATGCAACGAGTTCATACGATTTATAATATAATTCATTTATAATTTTTTCAGCAGTATTGAAATTAATAGCAGATACTGATAATGTTATACATTTAGATTACAATGATTTAGATTGCCATTGCCTTCTTCACTCATGCTTTTATACTACTTCCTAATATTTCATAATGGCATACAGGTAAGTTTAACTTATTCATTAAACATGTAAATCTCTAATTCAGCCCACTTTTGTTCTTACGTGTGCTGTATCTTCTATTTTCTTTAATATATTGTTCAGCCTAATTTCAAAAGGTCTTATGATCAAGCGGAAAAGTCACTAAACATTGGTAGTTCGACCCGAGTTTCTAGTCCCAGCGATCCCCTAGCTCTTTCTTTTTTTGTACTTATTTACTGTGTAAAAATGCATAGTACAAATTTCAGTTCATGAAGTAAAAATACTTTTAAAATTTATTCTTTAAAAATATTGCAAAATTTTTCACCTTAGCGTATCTTTTTACAAATCCCTCTGATAAGAAAAAGTAAGGAAAGAAATTAACTTGGTTTCGGTGATTGATACCTCAGCGCAAATTATGTGTAACTTTTTCCAAAAGCATAGAGTTTACATGGATATCAATAAATTATGGATTATTTCTCATCTAATTTTCTTAACATTTTTATTCCAGAATTTTCCTTTCACACTGTAGTGTTTAACTTTATGCATTTTATATAATAATTTACATTTGTTTATAATTTTACGCAAATGAAAGTGATTATTTAATTGTATAAGCTTTGCTGAAAGATAAACGAGAAAACAAAATTCTATCACTTGCGGTCAAGAGAGTGTTTGATGTAATAATTCTTATATATTTTCTTTGATAGTTTTTATTTAATTTCTTTCATTTATGCATTACTACATAGTTCTTTTCAAAAAATATTTTTCTGTGCCGCTATGTCCGTATTTCAGTTTCAAGGAATGCGTGCTCCGTGTAGGGTATATAATGCTTAATAAACTTATGATATGAAAGAGATCTAAATTCTCTTCTCATTTCTACTGTATTTTTTAAATTTCAACCCTTAAGAAATTTACTCTAGAAATCGTTTTCATGATTTAATATTTTATACTTATTTATTTATTTTATTCATACTTTAGCATTTTCTTTAAGTTTATTCTTTATCATGCTAACCTGTTTTTAAATATTTTTCTCAATACATTTGTAATTTAAAATTATTACATTTATTATGATATTTCACATTAATTTGTTTGAATACAATGGATTGCAATAATTAACTTACAATTTTTGGGTAACATGAAACACGTCTTAGGAATTCTAATCGTGAAATCATTCCATACCTGCGCTTGTTAAGTAAATCCTCGATTCTTTCCTTCCTGTTTGCGTAATTCATGTTTGTTATTTTTTTATGCTGCTTCACACCATTTATTGCAGCATATATATCTATCTGAATTTGACGAATTACATCTGTGAAGACAAATATATTAGGATGGGAATGATAAAAATTCGCTCTGAATTTTGAATGAAATGCTTCACATGCATTAGTTGTTCTTTCCGATGAAATATCAGCGCAAGCCCAAAGTATCGGGGGAAATTTTGCATCCTCATCTAGGTAGAGTTCTCGGTTATGTAATCAGTAAAGCGTGTGATGTTTGCATCCCATGGTTGCTCTGACATCAGATCTTCAACGAAGCTATCCGAAACTTCAGTAGCATCCAAAAAGGGTAATCCAAATACCAGTCGAAGCCATCTGCCAATTTCTGAATTACCATTCCTATATTGTTGCTGCAATCCGCACTGTTGAAGTTTTCGCCACCAAGCTTGAGTCAAGTGGAAACGACATCCTGTAATAGAACATTCAGGCCACGTTTTTCTCACAGCTTCATGGATTGCATATTCAAAATGTGCCACCACAATTTCTGGCTGAAAATTCAAATGCAAGTTAGAACAGAGTTCTTTCAGTTTTTGAAACATAGTTTCGTATATTGCCGTAGACTTTTCTGGTAGCAAAAAAAATACAAGTGGGATATAATGTCCATTTTCCACTGTATGAAACGTAAACATCTGAAAGAAAAATTTTGGGCAAAATGTGAAAGTGCCATCAACAAAAAACTTTTTTTCTGTCACCTAAGATCCTTAAATTTGAATCTGTTGAAAAACAAACTATATTATTTCTATCGTCATTAATCTGAAGAAGATTTTCGTGTCGATAAGATAGCACTTGCATTACATTTAATGCAGAATGCACATCAGAAATGCATTTTGGAAGTGGAGGTAGGACTTTCCTTCTCTGTCGGTACATATTTCTCCGAATACAGTGAACATCATGGCTGCTAACAATATCTGAATGATGAGCTGCAACACTAGTCAGTTCTTTCCTGATTAATTTCTGAGGTTTTTCAGATGTATCTTCCGCTGCTTTCTGTTTAACACCGTTTGAAACAACTTGTCTGGAAATAGTCTGGCAACGCTCATGATTGTGACACAGATAAGATTTTGATAACACGTTATTTGTCTTATCAAGATAAAGTGTTGCTTTGCATTTTTTACTTGTACAACGCCATTTTTGGTACTCTGCTTTTCCACACTCCTTATAAAATTTATGTCCTGAAAAAAGAACGAGAATTTTTCCTCTCTGACTGCGAATAAACTCCATCATAGTGTTGCGTGCATACGGGTTCGTTATGAAATGAATGCACAAGTCCGATGAAAAATGAACAAAAATTTATTATTATCACAACAAAAATGCTTAAATTTTCTCAAATTATCATGCAGTATTACAATATCTCACAGTAGTTTTCTTTTAACTACTCAAATGTCAATAGAACGTAATTCAAAACAGCTAAAGAACGCTAATCCGCGAATTCGCTACAATCAAAAACAGTAGTTTTCTAAACAACAACAAACTAAGCAACTACTACAAACTGAGATGTTTTCCTCCTTTTATAAGATTTTAAAATCACGCGCTAGAATTTTCCAGTACTTTCTCGAAATCAAAAAGAGATATTTATTTATTTAATGCACGCGCTCTTGTATTTTCAATTTTCCGGCTTAGCTTTCTTTTAATATTCGTCACGCGCTGCACTGCGCGAGAAATAAAACCATTTAATTTCTAATTGAACTAACATTAGCTTTTTAAATACCACATTCGTAACAATAGGTAAATATGCTTAAATAACGCCAATTTTAATTCAAGGTTGAATTTATAACAGAAGCAAATATATTTTTCTCCAAGATAGTCAAAGAATCGTTCGGAAGTAGCATGATAATGGGGGTTCTGCGACAGGAGGGTCAGAGGGTCAGGGGGCGTGGTCAATGACGTCACACAGAGGGCGGGGCCAAAGGCAACGTCATCACACTAGGAGGCGTGGTTTCGAGTGGAGTTGAGTTGTTGGTAGATTGCTGGTTGAGTTGTAGACCTCCTGCTTTTCATTTAAAGTTCGTTTTTTTAAAAATTGGCAACAGGAAATATTTTCTGCATCTTAATTTTGATGAAATGGCGATGCTGCCCTCTCTTGACGAAAAAGTGAATTATATGTTTTAGAAATATATTTTTTAAGTCTGGTGTTAAATTATTCAATGCGTGACTCTGAAAACAATGTAAAAGAAACAAATATAAAAAAGACTTTCCTTTAATGATAGTTTACCATGTTATGAAAATGTAACTACAAGATAATTTTTTTTTATTACTCAATTTTATTCTGATACTTTTATCCTTTCTATTTTTTCATGAAACTTTAACTTATTTCTCAGGTTTTCTGTTTCATAATAACATATTCATTTACTGTCGTATTTTTTTAATACTTAACGTTTCTAATTTGTAATATTTTATTTAATTTCCACGTACTATTTTTTTCATACCTTTCATAAATTTCAGAATACCCTGATTTTTAACTTATACGTTATATTTCACAAACGTTCCCGCACGTGCTGTTTATTTGTTACATTACTTAATTTTAGATGCAATTTCACACTTTTTTAACGTTATAATGTTCAATATTCTGAATTTTAAATTCATTTACTTTTTTTTAAACCATTCTAGTATTCTATACACACTTTAACTTAGTGGTATGAAATTGTATTTAAAAAGAAACGTTTATTTTTCGTGATCTTAGTTCTTTTACTAAATTTTCTACAGAATTTCTAATTTCTTTCACGTGTTTAACAATATCTTCCTTACATTACCGAATATTTTAAAAAAAAACTTAAGTCTATAACTGTTAATTGCTTTTCTTACGTTCATGATTTCTCTTCTGTGTTTATATTTCTTAATTCTAGCTTAACTTATTTATTATAATGTTTTTATTTCTGTCTCATCACTCGTAATTCCAACATTTTATCCCTTTTTATTCATTTTAACGATATGGATTGTTTTCATTTACTCCATATTCAAATATTTCCTTACAATTTTTATAATACTTGTTTTATTCCTCGATCATAATACATCATCTACAGGTTTTACTCAGAAATTTCCATTCACAACTTTACAATTTAATACCATTTATATCTAAATGTATTTCTTTCTCATATAGTTTTATGGTCTTCAAAGTTTCTAACATCATGTTTAGTTTTAAATCCCGATTACCTTTAAGTGTGTTGATAATTTTCATTTCTAATTTTACAACCACGTTCAGTGTTTCATCCACACATACCAAAATATTTCTTACATTTTCTGATATTTAGTCTATGTCATAATAGACTTTTCTGTACTTCAAATGAATTTACACTGCTCACACTATTATTTTTTCATGTTTTAGAGACACTAATTATACTAATTTTACTATTTTTCCTGCACTAATTGCATCTATGTCAGCACTCATGATAAACTAGCAATTGTTTTGCATCACATGCATAAAGAAATTCTTAAAACCAACTTTTTCAATATCGTACTCAAATTACTGTTTTCCAGATGGGAATTACCAGTATTCTTTGGTTTTACTCTGTTACATCTTTTTAAATTTTAACATCTTACTTTTAATTCCAACATACATCTTTTAAACAGTTTTTTCTTTTAATGATAGCCTTACCTTATTTGTTCAAATTAATTCTTTCATTCACCTTCTTTACTACCTTTCAATACCTTCATAATTCACTATGCAAACGCAATGTCTTTCACTGACATTCTCTTTAATAATACCACAAGTTTCCTTAATTGACAAAAAGCGAGTTATTTCTCATTTCAAAATAGAACTACTATATTTTTGCACAAACATTACCTTTATCCATTCAAGCCACCCCTTAACCTGTAACTGACGTAGCGATAGGAAAGGAGATTCTTATCATATGCTCTTTCGACATTTGAGGTTTCTAGAACTTCTTTGACAAGTATATCAATACCATCAGAAAATATACTTAACACTTTTACCCAGTTTAAAGACAACATACTGTTATAAGAATGGTTTTAGTTAAATTTATAACACAAATAAACGCATTTTGTGCTAAATAGGCATAAACATTTAGATTCAGAATATTTCTTTTTAATCCGATGTAAGACTTGAATTTCATTCATAATACGGATTGTCTCTTGATTTTCCTTTTGTTTACCTTACACTAATAGAAAATTTTTATTTTACAAGTTCAGCTTTTAATGAAATAGAAATAAAAACTACGATACACCTGCTGTTTTTAAGAAAAGGAACTTTGATATATTTCTGGAAATGTAAATGCTTTTAGAGTTTTCTTTCAATAACGTTGATTTTCATTACTTTACTAACTTCAATAATTCTCTTATTAGCTAATATGAATGAAAGAAGATTGTCAAAAATGTGACACAGTATAATTCTTACGAACATACGTACCTTTACCAGCATACAGATATTACCGATTGAAATGAAGAAAGATACAGATATTTTACTCCAATCTACATTAAATTAAAAAAAATATTTAAACTTTCATACATTCCAAAGAATAAACGAAAACTCAATAGATATTGTCATGTTTGTATATATGAGATAAAAGTTTTATGAATGGTATTTAAAGTAATGCTTAGAACTTCATAAAAGCGAACATTCACTATGTTAATACACATATCATCAGTTATTTACATTAATCAATGTAATATTAATCATTACATGTACTATATGCATATATATTTAAAGTTTAATTGTCTTACAATTGAATAATTAACTATTGAGAGAAAGAGGTTCATATCTTACACTATTTAATTCACATGGAACAAATTTTTCCATCAACCACATTGAACCAAGTTTATTAAATTCGCCAAAGCTCTTTTATTTCTGCATTTTCACACTCACGACACATTTTAAATGTAACTATTGATTACCATTTCAAACACCGATATCATAACTCAATGTAAAACTACATCATACCTCATTTTTTCCCTACTAACTACAATTTTATATATTCAAGAAGTACATCTAAGACATGATCATTTTCTATGTTCTAGCAAATCAATTCAATTGCGAACATACTATTAAGACTTGCGATTTTAGAAGACTTGCATGTATTAAGGATGTCAACGTTTCTTCGTTTTTATAAGATTCACATCAAATCATGTCGCATTCGAATGTGGTGTAAGAGATCACTTTTTCTTTTAAACACTTGTAAACAATGGATGCAATTTATAAGAAGAGAAGTATCATGCTGTTTCAAAACATCATCATCAGCATATTTCTGTTTCTTTTGACACCGGCAACATTTAAAAAAAAAGGTTCGTGAGATTTTCTTCAAATTCTGTTTTACTTGAAAAAATGTCCGAACATTCAATACGATGTAAAGATTCATATTGTTTTAAATTCTTATGCTCACTAAATATTTTTTATCACGATTTACTCTTAAAAGTAACTTTATAAGTTTTCCTATCCTTTTTACATGAAAAGAACTTGTGATTATTCACTACAAAATTCTAAGACGAGAAGCTTCGCGACTTTTCAAACTACAAACTTAAATTTCTTAGGACATACACTACATCTGATGTTTCTTTCATGAGATTTCAAATATCTCTTCAGATTACTCGTATTCAAGAAACCTTACAAATATATCACATAAGTTCAGCGAATAATCGCTTCATAAACTCTTAAATTTTCAACACGAGTGAATCACTTGAAGCATATACTGCACTGTAAACATACAATACTTAAAATAATTGTTATAAAAAATAAAAATACATTCATTTCACCAAGAAGCTTTTCTATTTAAATACATTTATTTATTTCCAAAGAACAAGTTTCTGTATTATACATAAAATATACTTAGAATTTTCTTTCATTAGTTAATATCAAATTAACAACAATATCCATTTACTGATATTTGATATACATGTTTGCTTTAAAATTAAAACTAAAATTTCAATATATTTCTATTAAAAAAAACATAAGGAAAAAAAAATACTCATAACATCAACCAAAGACAGAAATTTAAATTGAATAGCTGTACTTATATTAGTGCATTTTTATAATCTTCATAACATTTCGATTCAAAAAACCTATTACAAAATAAATGAAACATTTTTTTTCTGCCTTAAAGAATCTTTTATATTTTTAAAATTAATACATAAAAATATATCTTCCCCAATATATTTAATTCTATCCTCAACACTTATTATAATGCAATCATGTCTTGTTTGTGAAGGATGATTTACAATACAACCTTCGCATTTAAATAGTTTTTTAATCACTGAATTTAATTCAGTTTTGATAGAGTTTATGAGTTCTTTAAAAAGTTCATCATCATCACTTACCATAACCGAACAATTGTTTTTACATTTGATTTGCAACGGTAAAAAAATTTCAAAAATACTTTTATATAAAGTATTAGATACATCAGGAATAATTTCTTTCAATTTTTTTAAAATATCACAGTTTACTTTTAGGTATGTAGGTTTTAGTTTAAAAGAATTTTCATCTTGTTTAAAAACTTGTTGAAAAATACACTCACCTTCTTTGTTGAAAACTACCAACTCATTATTGCAAATGATGCTGGCAGTCGTATAGACAAGATTAAATTCATATATTTTTGAGGAAAATTCTTGCCATGTTGCAGGAGTTATAACAACACCGCGTGTAGTAGGGTATAATATTTTATTTTGTTCCACACATTCACGTAGATGAATGTTCATTCTGTTTTCAAACTGATTTATGGACACAAAATATCCCCAACCAAGAGTTCACTGTGCAATCAACTTCGAACTTTCTTTTTTCTGTTCTCGATTATTCGGCATGAAGATATTTTCAGGAACAGACTTCATATAGTGGGCAAACCAGTCATCCTCTGGAAGTACATCCTCATTATCTTTCAAGCGTCGTTTTTTAATTTTCGAAATTTTTATGTTTCGGAATGTGATACTAATTCTAGGATATTTAACGTCAGGTTGAGAGGGTATTCCGTGCATCCAAAATTGATTCGTTGGGGGTTTCATTACAAGGAGAGTTCCATGAGTTAAGTCCACGCTTCGAGATGTGAAATTTCGCCTGGTAAATACCATTTGACGTTTTGCACCTAAACTGATGATAGGTATATCACTTTCAGGTTCGAGACAAGTTTCATTGTCTTTATGCGTTGAAATTTTCGCCACTCCGTCAGGATAATAGTTCAATAAAGCAAAATTATATTTTTTTCCAGTTATCGTTTCAACATAATCTTTTACATTTAGAAGAGTTTGAGTCCATGGTTCTGCACAAATGCTCGTTCCAGAGAATTCGTAACTAAGTCCTTCATCACCAAAACCGAGTACTTTTCTTCGTGGAACATACTGAGTCCCATTAATTTCAAAACTAATATTTTTAAAATCATAATTTGATAGTTCATCTAGCAAAATATCAGCTTCATTTCGTGAATAAAATTCTTCGTATAATTCCACATTTAACTCTGTATCACATATATTCCTCATATTCGCTTTTGAATCTAACGACAATTCTGAATGATATAGAAATACGTAGCATTCTTAAATAGCAAAAATTATCTAAAACATACATTAACGAAATGATTTCATCAAGACTTATCGTAATACATTCTTGTCATGTCTTGTTTGTGAAGCCAGTCTTTCCGGCGTCATATGTGTAAAAATAATCATAATAGGATAGTGGGAAAGAGTTATAGTGTCCTAATGTTGTTATTCTGAAACTCGATATTACATATATGCATAAGGAGAATCTTAAAAGCATCATCCACTTATCACGATAGAGTAATGGAAAATTTCTAAAACTCTGATAATCATACGCGAAAGAATGTATTATCTTAAGGTTGTTGTTGCTATTCTAAATTTGACAATACATACAGAAGTGAAGGAAGACCCTTGATAAGTGCTGCACGTTATCATGATAACGTGAAGTCTACAGCGCTTATCAAGGATCTTCTGTAATGATCTAATCATGATAAGTGGATGATGCTTTTAAGATTCTCCTTATGCATATATGTAATATCGAGGTTCAGAATAACAACATTAGGACACTATAACTCTTTCCCACTATCCTATCATGATTATTTTTATACATATGACGCCGGAAAGACTGGCTTCACAAACAAGACATGACAAGAATGTATTACGATAAGTGTTGATGAAATCATTTCGTTAATGTATGTTTTAGATAATTTTTTGCTATTTAAGAATGCTACGTATTTCTATATCATTCAGAATTGTCGTTAGATTCAAAAGCGAATATGAGGAACATATGTGATACAGAGTTAAATGTGGAATTATACGAAGAATTTTATTCACGAAATGAAGCTGATATTTTGCTAGATGAACTATCAAATTATGATTTTAAAAATATTAGTTTTGAAATTAATGGGACTCAGTATGTTCACGAAGAAAAGTACTCGGTTTTGGTGATGAAGGACTTAGTTACGAATTCTCTGGAACGAGCATTTGTGCAGAACCATGGACTCAAACTCTTCTAAATGTAAAAGATTATGTTGAAACGATAACTGGAAAAAAATATAATTTTGCTTTATTGAACTATTATCCTGACGGAGTGGCGAAAATTTCAACGCATAAAGACAATGAAACTTGTCTCGAACCTGAAAGTGATATACCTATCATCAGTTTAGGTGCAAAACGTCAAATGGTATTTACCAGGCGAAATTTCACATCTCGAAGCGTGGACTTAACTCATGGAACTCTCCTTGTAATGAAACCCCCAACGAATCAATTTTGGATGCACGGAATACCCTCTCAACCTGACGTTAAATATCCTAGAATTAGTATCACATTCCGAAACATAAAAATTTCGAAAATTAAAAAACGACGCTTGGAAGATAATGAGGATGTATTTCCAGAGGATGACTGGTTTGCCCACTATATGAAGTCTGTTCCTGAAAATATCTTCATGCCGAATAATCGAGAACAGAAAAAAGAAAGTTCGAAGTTGATTGCACAGTGAACTCTTGGTTGGGGATATTTTGTGTCCATAAATCAGTTTGAAAACAGAATGAACATTCATCTACGTGAATGTGTGGAACAAAATAAAATATTATACCCTACTACACGCGGTGTTGTTATAACTCCTGCAACATGGCAAGAATTTTCCTCAAAAATATATGAATTTAATCTTGTCTATACGACTGCCAGCATCATTTGCAATAATGAGTTGGTAGTTTTCAACAAAGAAGGTGAGTGTATTTTTCAACAAGTTTTTAAACAAGATGAAAATTCTTTTAAACTAAAACCTACATACCTAAAAGTAAACTGTGATATTTTAAAAAAATTGAAAGAAATTATTCCTGATGTATCTAATACTTTATATAAAAGTATTTTTGAAATTTTTTTACCGTTGCAAATCAAATGTAAAAACAATTGTTCGGTTATGGTAAGTGATGATGATGAACTTTTTAAAGAACTCATAAACTCTATCAAAACTGAATTAAATTCAGTGATTAAAAAACTATTTAAATGCGAAGGTTGTATTGTAAATCATCCTTCACAAACAAGACATGATTGCATTATAATAAGTGTTGAGGATAGAATTAAATATATTGGGGAAGATATATTTTTATGTATTAATTTTAAAAATATAAAAGATTCTTTAAGGCAGAAAAAAAATGTTTCATTTATTTTGTAATAGGTTTTTTGAATCGAAATGTTATGAAGATTATAAAAATGCACTAATATAAGTACAGCTATTCAATTTAAATTTCTGTCTTTGGTTGATGTTATGAGTATTTTTTTTTCCTTATGTTTTTTTTAATAGAAATATATTGAAATTTTAGTTTTAATTTTAAAGCAAACATGTATATCAAATATCAGTAAATGGATATTGTTGTTAATTTGATATTAACTAATGAAAGAAAATTCTAAGTATATTTTATGTATAATACAGAAACTTGTTCTTTGGAAATAAATAAATGTATTTAAATAGAAAAGCTTCTTGGTGAAATGAATGTATTTTTATTTTTTATAACAATTATTTTAAGTATTGTATGTTTACAGTGCAGTATATGCTTCAAGTGATTCACTCGTGTTGAAAATTTAAGAGTTTATGAAGCGATTATTCGCTGAACTTATGTGATATATTTGTAAGGTTTCTTGAATACGAGTAATCTGAAGAGATATTTGAAATCTCATGAAAGAAACATCAGATGTAGTGTATGTCCTAAGAAATTTAAGTTTGTAGTTTGAAAAGTCGCGAAGCTTCTCGTCTTAGAATTTTGTAGTGAATAATCACAAGTTCTTTTCATGTAAAAAGGATAGGAAAACTTATAAAGTTACTTTTAAGAGTAAATCGTGATAAAAAATATTTAGTGAGCATAAGAATTTAAAACAATATGAATCTTTACATCGTATTGAATGTTCGGACATTTTTTCAAGTAAAACAGAATTTGAAGAAAATCTCACGAACCTTTTTTTTTAAATGTTGCCGGTGTCAAAAGAAACAGAAATATGCTGATGATAATGTTTTGAAACAGCATGATACTTCTCTTCTTATAAATTGCATCCATTGTTTACAAGTGTTTAAAAGAAAAAGTGATCTCTTACACCACATTCGAATGCGACATGATTTGATGTGAATCTTATAAAAACGAAGAAACGTTGACATCCTTAATACATGCAAGTCTTCTAAAATCGCAAGTCTTAATAGTATGTTCGCAATTGAATTGATTTGCTAGAACATAGAAAATGATCATGTCTTAGATGTACTTCTTGAATATATAAAATTGTAGTTAGTAGGGAAAAAATGAGGTATGATGTAGTTTTACATTGAGTTATGATATCGGTGTTTGAAATGGTAATCAATAGTTACATTTAAAATGTGTCGTGAGTGTGAAAATGCAGAAATAAAAGAGCTTTGGCGAATTTAATAAACTTGGTTCAATGTGGTTGATGGAAAAATTTGTTCCATGTGAATTAAATAGTGTAAGATATGAACCTCTTTCTCTCAATAGTTAATTATTCAATTGTAAGACAATTAAACTTTAAATATATATGCATATAGTACATGTAATGATTAATATTACATTGATTAATGTAAATAACTGATGATATGTGTATTAACATAGTGAATGTTCGCTTTTATGAAGTTCTAAGCATTACTTTAAATACCATTCATAAAACTTTTATCTCATATATACAAACATGACAATATCTATTGAGTTTTCGTTTATTCTTTGGAATGTATGAAAGTTTAAATATTTTTTTTAATTTAATGTAGATTGGAGTAAAATATCTGTATCTTTCTTCATTTCAATCGGTAATATCTGTATGCTGGTAAAGGTACGTATGTTCGTAAGAATTATACTGTGTCACATTTTTGACAATCTTCTTTCATTCATATTAGCTAATAAGAGAATTATTGAAGTTAGTAAAGTAATGAAAATCGACGTTATTGAAAGAAAACTCTAAAAGCATTTACATTTCCAGAAATATATCAAAGTTCCTTTTCTTAAAAACAGCAGGTGTATCGTAGTTTTTATTTCTATTTCATTAAAAGCTGAACTTGTAAAATAAAAATTTTCTATTAGTGTAAGGTAAACAAAAGGAAAATCAAGAGACAATCCGTATTATGAATGAAATTCAAGTCTTACATCGGATTAAAAAGAAATATTCTGAATCTAAATGTTTATGCCTATTTAGCACAAAATGCGTTTATTTGTGTTATAAATTTAACTAAAACCATTCTTATAACAGTATGTTGTCTTTAAACTGGGTAAAAGTGTTAAGTATATTTTCTGATGGTATTGATATACTTGTCAAAGAAGTTCTAGAAACCTCAAATGTCGAAAGAGCATATGATAAGAATCTCCTTTCCTATCGCTACGTCAGTTACAGGTTAAGGGGTGGCTTGAATGGATAAAGGTAATGTTTGTGCAAAAATATAGTAGTTCTATTTTGAAATGAGAAATAACTCGCTTTTTGTCAATTAAGGAAACTTGTGGTATTATTAAAGAGAATGTCAGTGAAAGACATTGCGTTTGCATAGTGAATTATGAAGGTATTGAAAGGTAGTAAAGAAGGTGAATGAAAGAATTAATTTGAACAAATAAGGTAAGGCTATCATTAAAAGAAAAAACTGTTTAAAAGATGTATGTTGGAATTAAAAGTAAGATGTTAAAATTTAAAAAGATGTAACAGAGTAAAACCAAAGAATACTGGTAATTCCCATCTGGAAAACAGTAATTTGAGTACGATATTGAAAAAGTTGGTTTTAAGAATTTCTTTATGCATGTGATGCAAAACAATTGCTAGTTTATCATGAGTGCTGACATAGATGCAATTAGTGCAGGAAAAATAGTAAAATTAGTATAATTAGTGTCTCTAAAACATGAAAAAATAATAGTGTGAGCAGTGTAAATTCATTTGAAGTACAGAAAAGTCTATTATGACATAGACTAAATATCAGAAAATGTAAGAAATATTTTGGTATGTGTGGATGAAACACTGAACGTGGTTGTAAAATTAGAAATGAAAATTATCAACACACTTAAAGGTAATCGGGATTTAAAACTAAACATGATGTTAGAAACTTTGAAGACCATAAAACTATATGAGAAAGAAATACATTTAGATATAAATGGTATTAAATTGTAAAGTTGTGAATGGAAATTTCTGAGTAAAACCTGTAGATGATGTATTATGATCGAGGAATAAAACAAGTATTATAAAAATTGTAAGGAAATATTTGAATATGGAGTAAATGAAAACAATCCATATCGTTAAAATGAATAAAAAGGGATAAAATGTTGGAATTACGAGTGATGAGACAGAAATAAAAACATTATAATAAATAAGTTAAGCTAGAATTAAGAAATATAAACACAGAAGAGAAATCATGAACGTAAGAAAAGCAATTAACAGTTATAGACTTAAGTTTTTTTTTAAAATATTCGGTAATGTAAGGAAGATATTGTTAAACACGTGAAAGAAATTAGAAATTCTGTAGAAAATTTAGTAAAAGAACTAAGATCACGAAAAATAAACGTTTCTTTTTAAATACAATTTCATACCACTAAGTTAAAGTGTGTATAGAATACTAGAATGGTTTAAAAAAAAGTAAATGAATTTAAAATTCAGAATATTGAACATTATAACGTTAAAAAAGTGTGAAATTGCATCTAAAATTAAGTAATGTAACAAATAAACAGCACGTGCGGGAACGTTTGTGAAATATAACGTATAAGTTAAAAATCAGGGTATTCTGAAATTTATGAAAGGTATGAAAAAAATAGTACGTGGAAATTAAATAAAATATTACAAATTAGAAACGTTAAGTATTAAAAAAATACGACAGTAAATGAATATGTTATTATGAAACAGAAAACCTGAGAAATAAGTTAAAGTTTCATGAAAAAATAGAAAGGATAAAAGTATCAGAATAAAATTGAGTAATAAAAAAAAATTATCTTGTAGTTACATTTTCATAACATGGTAAACTATCATTAAAGGAAAGTCTTTTTTATATTTGTTTCTTTTACATTGTTTTCAGAGTCACGCATTGAATAATTTAACACCAGACTTAAAAAATATATTTCTAAAACATATAATTCACTTTTTCGTCAAGAGAGGGCAGCATCGCCATTTCATCAAAATTAAGATGCAGAAAATATTTCCTGTTGCCAATTTTTAAAAAAACGAACTTTAAATGAAAAGCAGGAGGTCTACAACTCAACCAGCAATCTACCAACAACTCAACTCCACTCGAAACCACGCCTCCTAGTGTGATGACGTTGCCTTTGGCCCCGCCCTCTGTGTGACGTCATTGACCACGCCCCCTGACCCTCTGACCCTCCTGTCGCAGAACCCCCATTATCATGCTACTTTCGGAACTGATTGAAAATTTAGCTATTTAAGGAATATACACTGACTTCCGGTTGTAGGGGTGAAAAAGATCAGAGCAATAGTTGTGCTCTTGAAGAATGCCTTGTAGCCCCACATGTTGTTACAAAGATGAATTTATTGCCTGCAAGAGTATTAAGAAACCTTCTTCAAGTCATCTGAAAATTTCTTTTGTGTTACAGAGCAATTAACAAAAGTAAATCTAAAGCGATGTATAAAAGAAATTAAACGAAAAGAAACGATTTTTCACAGACAATTCAGTGTTTCTCGTCAATTAATTCAGTTCCTACTTCACGACAAGGCAAAAATACATGAAAATTCAAAATATCTGTATTAAAAATTGCGGAGTAAATCTTAACCACTTATTTCTTGGAATAAATTCCAGAAAGGATTAAGCATGACTTAATTCGCAATAATAATAAAAGAAGGCGTTATCTTTGTTGTTGCCGAAGCTTAGTTTCTCTAGATTGGCAACAAATCCACTATTCATTTATAAAAAATATATTTCTTTATTTTTATTTTCCTCTTGGCTACAGTTGGCTTCGAAAAATTAAATTGTAACCCTGTAGGGAACGGGGGAAAGAAATTTTGATCGGCGCAGTTGGACTATAGCAGGACGAGGGGGGGGATTTTCATCAGCGCAGTTGGAGTACACCCCGAATTATCAGCCACCACCTTTTAGTTTGGGTGCCAACTGTAGAATTTTAAGTGCTTTATTTTTTCGAAGCAGGAGACGTGACAAATGTGCAGTGCCCTCGCCGGAACTTGAATCCGGACATCTCGAATACCCGACGAGTGTACTTCCGTTACACCCTGAAGGCATGCGGAAAGGAGGAAGAAAATACTTTATAAAGAATTAAGATGAATGTTAACAATTTTAATAATGTTTAGTATTCCTTTAAATCCTCTGTTGAATTATAGGGAAGACGTAATGCTTCTAAATTTAGGATTTGTTGTTCAACAAAATTGTCTTTCGTGATGAGCTTCTATAGAATACCTTTGAAGATTTATGTCTTTCGAGGTGAGCTTCTATAGAATGCCTTTGAAAATTTAATTCGCGTTCTGTGTTCTCTCATGTAAACACATTTGTTAAAGAAGTTTCATAAACGCGTGTTTAATTATTCTCTGGGGCCGTCTTTTGGACATATTCTTGCATTTTGCTGCAGTTGCTGCAGCTTGCTAAAATTTGCACTATCTGACAAAACTGACAGGGCATTATTCATTCATCGACTGCTTTACATTTGAAAAAGCGACAGAACTTTGCTCCATTATGAGCACTGAATCCTTTGCAAATTAATTATATTTGCTGTGAACTGCAATTCTGTAGTAATTTTTAGTTCATGAATGAAAATATTTAATTTTCGGTGACTTCTTTCGAAGGCTAGGGCCGACATGCTTCTAATTATGCATAATATATTCATATTATATGCATTTTTAAAATTATTATTATTATCTCGAGATCTTATTGAAGATAAAATTTAAAAAAATTGCTCTTTAAATTATTTTCTGATAAATTTCTAGTCCTTTAAAAAGCCAGAGATTTAAAGCTCACTATAGATGCTTCCAACATCATAAAGTTTTAAATACCTTCTCTTCTAACTAGCGCAGATATAGAAACAAACGTGTTTTTTAAAGCTGAAAATATGCGCTATCAAATAAAGCAGTAAAATAAAAATGTGATTTTTCATCAAAATTAGCCATTTTAACCTGTTCCCAGCCTTAAAAACAAATTTTTACTGACTTCAAAACATATTTCTTTTTTCGTCTGTCTGCCAGAAAGCAGACAGACGAAAGCCCAAAGGGGCAATTTGCCCAGTAGGGCTATTGGGCATTATGCGTTGATTCACTATCAACGGCGAATCACTTTTTAAATTCTTGCTACCAAATTTTAGAGCCCTGTGTTATATTTAAAGAAATTAAATAATGAAGAATCTGCATAAATGTGTATATGCTTCTCACGTTGTGATAAACAATGGTACCTAGAGCCATCAAATTTTAAATAACATAATCCTCCACCGAGTATGTGTATCTGGAAGCCCTAATTTGGAATTTGGAGTTTGTTTTATTATCGATTTCACATTTTGTAACACTTTAACAGATTTTTGATTAATCTCAACGATTTTAAAGAGAGCAATGGCAACACTGTACGAAAATATATATATATATATACAGGGTGATTATAATTAAAGTTTAAGTTTCAAAACGCTATAAAAAAAGAACCACTGATGAAAATGATGTGAAATTTGAAAGGAATGTTATTGAAGAAGGCGGAAAGCGTATGGCAGAAGAAAAAATTTAGTTTCAAAAGTTAGCAACAGATGGCGCTGTAAGCGGGAAAATCACGACGAGAAACGAGAAATGATTCGTAAAACAACGGCTAAGGTGGAAGTTACACATTAAAACGCATTGACAAATTAGAATTGTTGAATAATTTTATTTGCATGACTGTACATATCACATCGAAAGGAACAAATCGGTTTCAAGAGTTTTGCGGCGACATACCGCATAAGAACCATTCATCAAAGCAGTTCGGAAGTGTCGCGAGACTGGCGCAAAACATGTTCAATATGGTGTCCACCGTTGTGTGCAACAAGTTGAAAGCGACAAACAGCATGTTCCACAACGGATCGCAGTGTCTCCGGGGTGATGTTCAGAATGTGTTGCGAAATGCGTGCCTTTAATTCCGCTAAATTTGCAGTTGGAGCACGGAACACAACATCCTTCAGATATCCCCTCAGCCAGAAATCACACGGAGTAAGATCAGGCGATCGGGACGGCCAGGCTGTAGGGAAATGACGGCTGATAATTCGAGCATTTCCGAAATGGCGCCTCAGCAGCTGCTTCACGGGATGTGCAATGTGCGGAGGAGCGCCATCTTGCATAAAATGATTTCATCCACACGTCTACGCTGTTGCAGAGCTGGAATCACGTGGTTGCGCAAAATCGATGCATACCTCTGACCAGTGACGGTTGCGATAACAGGACCGGAAGCACCCGTCTGCTCGAAAAAATATGGTTGTAGGATGAATGATGCCGTAAAGCCACACCATACCGTGACCTTTTCAGGATGAAGTGGTACGGGGTGCGTTGCCAGTGGATTTTCTGTTGCCCATATTCGACAATTCTGGGTATTCACGTATCCTATCAGATGGAAATGGGCTTCATCTGTCCACACAATTTTCCACGGCCATTCATTATCCACTTCCATGCGAGCCAGGAATTCTAACGCAAACGTCTCCCTAGCTGTCAAGTCAGACGGAAGCAACTCCTGCACATGGCCAATTTTGTACGGATAGCATTGCAGGATGTTTCGTACAATTTTCAGCACCGCGCTCGTAGGCCTGTCCAATGTTCAGGCAATTTTTCGTGCACTGCACGGTTGCACACCACCGGCCGACCCCTCTTGTAATGCTGTGGCCACTTCTTCAACTACCGTCGAATGCACTCGTTTTCTCCCTCTACCAGATTGCACATCAAACGAACCTGTCGTTTCGAATTTTTGCATCATTTTCTTTATACCTACGACACTCATTGGACCAACGCCTTCTTTTATACCCTTCAGTGTCCTGAATTTTTGCAGAGCTACTCTTGCACAATCATCATTCTTGTAATACAGCTTTACCAGCAGACGCGATCCTGCAGTGAAACACCCATGGCGAACGTCTGAGACGCGAAATGAGGAACAGCCTGGTACCTGGCGGCTTTATAACACTGAAATTTAACTAAAATTTTAATTTATGTCTTCTTCCGCTTGCAGTGCCATCTGTTGCTAACTTTTGAAACTAAATTTTTTCTTCTGCCATACGCTTTCCGCCTTCTTCAATAACATTCCTTTCAAAGTTGACGTCATTTCCATGAGTGGTTCTTTTTTTATAGCGTTTTGAAACTTAAACTTTAATTATAATCACCCTGTATATCTCCAACGTGCGAGACTGTGTGTCGGAAATTCTAAACATATGCTCTTTTTAAATTATTTTGGGATATTCCAGTTGAATTGAATTTTATCGTTTAAGTACGAAGAACATGATATTTAAAAAATAAAAGCAACACACAAAACGTTAAAGAAAACGCTCCTTAGGGCGTAATGTAAAATCTGAAAACTTGAGATTTTTTCTTTTGTTTTCTTTCTTCTTTTTTGAATATTTTTGCTTTTTTTTAGCTAATGACAAAATAAGTATTTGAATGAAGTAGGGAGTTATTTGATAAAAACTAATTATAATTTTAGTATTTGTTACAAATTACAGTAACTTTTTTTAAAAACGGTGAAACGAGCCGAAATGAAAATTTACTTGCGTACAAATATCATCAGAATATCAAATTCATATTCGTAGTGCCTATTGTGCGATGTAAGACCACTGAAAAGCTTTAAGAATTTTCTACCTTCAAGAATCGAAGAATTTCTTGAAATTTGGCAAGCTCTTGTTGTTTTTATCAACTTTTTGTAAACTATGCGATACTTTTAAAATTTACCTGTTTTATTTATCTGTTTCATTCTCAAGTGCTTCTTCACTTTTCTCTAACCTTCTTGAATAAGAATAAAACAATTTCGTGTCCGAGTGTAGTGCAGTTAGCTGAACGGAAAAGAAATCGATGCCATATTTTATATTATTTTCTTATAAGTAGAAATTTGTTTGCACTGCTTAGAGCTCGACATTTATCTTAAAATATGTATTAAAAAATAATTACGTAATCTTTCTCATGATTGTTAAATTAATTCACGCGTGCAGTCGTCACGTTTCCAGTTCGGAGAAGAAAAGTTTCCAAAAAATGCAGCAAGTTAAAAGCGAAAAGTTGTTCACCAATAGTTACCTTTTCATCAGCGCATGCGCGTTTCCTACGAAACTGTTGATCTGACAACAAGCATCCCGAGCTACTATTCGGATAAGTCTCTTCAATACACAAATGAATGGGTGTGCGGTGTGTGGCCTAAGAGGCAAAAGAAAAGAATAGCATTGCATTATAGTTTTATTAATATCTATACCGGTAAGTTTTATTTATTTATTTTTTTATTGCCTCTTCAGTCTTTCTGTGGCTTTTGTTCATTAAGCATTTTGGCAGGTAAATAACAGAAATAATCAAAATCGTTTTCAGCCTTCCAAATGAAATTTCATCCTGTGGTTTAATTACATGCCATTAGTTTTTGCAGATTCTAATAACACACACTCGAAGTGTTAATGTAAATTGTAATCAAATGTTATGTTAAATACTGAAGTGTATATCTCAGCCGCTGTAAAAATTAATTTATTTAAAATAAAAGAGAGAGGGAAACGGAAAAAAAAAAAAAAAAAAAACTGCAAGAAGAAGAGAAATGTGCTTTAAGATTTAGATACCTTTTAGTCAGTCTAATAAACTGGTAGACAGTTTGTTCACGTATTTGTAATCCTATATACAATTTAGAAATTTAAATTTATTTAAACTTTTTTTTAAGTTACAGGAAATAATGAGTGCCTTATATTTGCTAAAAAGCCTTCAAGTTCTAAACATGCCAGATAATAAATTCTAAATTATATTAAGAATAAGAACTGTAAATAATTTTTTTATATATTAGTTTCATTTCTGTGCTTGGAAACGCAGAATAACAGAATTTTATCCTTCATTTAATGTGCCCTTCATATATGTTATTAATGTAAACAAAAATTAGTTTTAAGAAGATTTTTAAATGATGCATAATGTAGGATAAATTTATTAAAAACCTAACTAGGAAGCAAAACATATTTTTCTTTAAGAGTAGCATTTACATGTAGATGGTACGTTTAGATTTTCAGTTCTATTTAGTGCATCATTTTAATCCCCTTCCCGCATCATAGAAACTGTTTGATTTTTATTTTCCGACAAAATACAGGGAGGAGGTAAACTCAATTAAATTCGAGTAATCAGAAACTACTGCCGTGAAAGCTTTAACTAAAAAATGCGGACTAAACCTGGATACCAGAGGGCTCAGGTTTACTTCAGATAAATCGTGGAATATAGAATCTTTGCGAAATAAGGAAGCTTAAAATTCATTGATCTAAATATCCATTCGAAGAGGCTCGTGGTAGGGAAGGGGAGTATAAGACTGTCAGATATCATGACTGAGTTTTAACCATCGGGGTCTTTTATTGTACTGACTGATATATGTATTCAGAGAGTTTCCTTTCTAAGGGCACAACATGCACTAACCAGGTTGGTAATTGTTATTCTCCGTACGTGTAGCACGGCGGATCAGTATTTTAAGCCTTTAGGTTCGTATATATCCTCCCATGCTTCGTGAATTGAGAAATTCCGTATTCCCAAAATTGGACACATGAGCAGTGTGACTTGTAGCCTCGTTCCGCTGGAAAAAATTAATTTCGGTAAACCTAGGGAGTTGTTGCATCAAAAATGTTCTGAACATGTGTGTGTAGCTGTCTGCATTAATAGTTGTGACGTTTCTTATATCGTCTTGGGAAAAAATATACCAGTTGATGAAAGTGTGAAAGTGCACACAATATTGTAACTTTCGGACTACGTAATGGTTTTTCATGTAACTCATCCGGGTTTTCATGATTCCAATATCGATTAAAGTCACATAGCCACCATTCCTATAAAATGATTTTACGCAGAAAACATGCTATACACCAGACTCCACGTTTAACAAATGGCATAAAACGCCAAACAATAATCCAAAACCTCCAGGACCCCTCGTAAGCAGAAAATGAACTATTGGATCTTTAAAATTTCCCGCTTCACTAGCGGACCTTATACTAGTTATATACCAGTTGAAAATGTTATTCAGATATTCTAAACACTAAATTATGGTTTATTAATACTAGAGGTTACAGTGTGTTTCATAGGTCAAGTCACTTCAGGTTACTCGTAGGTTTGACCAGTTACAGTGTGTTTCACAGGATCTGGACTACGAAGAAATAGAAAAAATTTTGAACGGAAAAAGATTTTTATTCAGATTTTCAGAATTTACAGACAGGTTTTTCAAAATGTCATGTGTAAATTCTGAAAATTCTTCATTCCTTAATTTTCCCAAAAGTGTGTCATTTGAGGAAATTAAGGAACGAAGTCTCAGCTCGGAGCTCTGGATAACCAGCTTCAGTTGGAGAAATGAAACCGATCCTATCTCGGTTGATTTGGTTGTTTTTAGCTTTTCTGCAGTGCTTGTCTATTTCCCCAGGCTTTAATATAGCCCTGTTAGAAGAAGGCAAATCAGGGCTGTGATAGGCGCCAAGTACTTCTTTTGCAAAAGTGATTCTTGAAATTCTTTTCGGATGCCACGATTGCCATAGCGAATTCTGAGCACGTTCAGGGCTTCACTCTTTGATTGTAGAAGGACTCCAACCTGCTCAAACTGTCTTTGATCCAGTGTTCATAGTAGGCATCAGGAATAAACCTCGTTCGCAAGAATTCAATGTAATGTTTCGAATGTAGAGTGAAGATGTACTAGACAGCTTTCTGAGGGTTTCAGTAGATCTTTCGGATCACAAAGGAAAAAAAAAAAGCTTTGACAAAAAAAAAAAGAGGTCATTAATTGAAATTGGCCTATTTTAGTGCAAAAGGACTTTCGAAAAACATATGTAATTATCTTAAATAAAAGGCTGTCTCAAAATTTAATATTTAGCTATCAATACATTTGAATTACAAAGTGTAACCAATAAAAATTTCTTGCAGACACTAAACTAACCTTTCCTAGATTAAATAAATATGCATTGGAGCTTTCCCTTTGAATCTTTAATATTTCTGTTTACGTATGTTTTAATAAATATTTACTAAATTTGAAATTTAGTAAAAAATTGCATTGCTTAAAGAAAGATTTTCATTTTTTTGGGGAAAAAAATGTTTGACCCGTCAGTTGCTTTCAGATCGTGCCTGCATGCAATTTGATTTTGAGATGACTGATGTATTAATTAAATCTGTATAACAGTCTTCACCAGTTTCCGAAGTTTTAGGTTGGTTGTCTTAATAACTGTGGCGAAGCAGAGTTAAAAGCTATCTGCCTAACTTAAATTCCTTGTGTTTACAAGTGTTTTAAAGCTATCTGTGTGTATACTTACGCTGTTATTGGATATAACTTGATGACTAGTCTCCAGCAAATTGAAAACTCTTTTACTTATACTTTTTGCTCTCCATACCACGAAATCTCACATGAAACATCAATCCATAGATTAAAGGTAATGTGAGCCATGTTCTTTATTTAAAAGGAAAATAATGTCAGTTATTAATCTCCAACTCTTCGTTATAAAATTTCATAAGTTTTTTTTACTCAATTAATTATTAAAAATATAATTTCGTAAATTATAGGTTACATCTTATATTCGTGAGGACATTTAAAAAACAATGTAATTTATGTTTTATAGAATATTTTTACAGATTTTTAAACTATTCTGTATTCAATTTCTTAAAACGTTTAATTATTTAGATTGAAAACAGTGCATGCCGTTTTTTTGCATGTTCGTGCTACATTTTTCTCTTAACTTGAACTCACTTTTTAGAGTTTTAGAACGTGTGATTTACGTACTCTATTTTGTTATGTTTTCAACAACGTTTACATTATTCTTCGTCTTTCTTTTAACTTTTTCTTGTAATCTACTTTACATGAAAAGTTAGAAATATGATATGTCATTAACACTTTCATATGGAGATTTATTTTCAGCACAGGCGTATTCTTAGGGTTAAAACTGAACTATTTTACTTTTCCCCTTTCGCTCTATTATTGCATTTAGAAAATAGAAAATTTAGAGTTTTTACTAATTAAATGAAAAAATTGTTTTCTAAGTTTAGCTTAATTGATTCTTCTGAATCCAGCTTTCATTGAACCATGCTAAATAATCTGTGAATACTGTTTCCTTTTTATATTTCCTAATTATTTATGAGATAATTTACTGATAGAGTATTTTGGGTAAATTATCTGTAGCCCATATACGAGTAATTTGCCTGTGAGAAAAGTACGTTATACCTTGTGTGAACTTTAGAGTGAATGTCTTTGCCAAAACTCTGTATTTCTTCCTGAAACGCTTCTTCCGAGTCCTGTTTTTTTTTTTCATTTTTCGTATGTCTTTTAACACCGATAAAACAGCCCAGTTGCTCGAAACAACGTCAGTTAATCTCTTTAAATTAATTCGTGCAATAATCTGCTATTTTCTTCTGCATATTAAAAGAATATTCGATATTTTGAGATATAATATTTGAAAAGTTTTAACCAGATGAACAGATTTTTGATGATTAATACAAGTAGTAATTAAATAGTTTAAGTTGCCGAATCCAGTCTTTTTTACACTTTAAATCATTCGGTCCCTTCAAACATAAATAATTTTTGTAGATATTTAAATTAAAATAACTGATATATGTTTCTTCTTCAGTTCAGTCTTAATCTCTGGAAGGCCTGGTTAAAAATACTTTGCCATACTTTTAAGCCAATGATTTATTCAGAAATATTCTAACGTATTTCTTTACAGATTGATTGAAAATTGTTTCATTTTTATGATCAACCTAAGTTTAAACCCTCTATTCGATACGTGCAAAGAACAGTTTTATTTACAATTGTTATATTTTTTTAGGCGCTTATTTAGCCTAACTCGTTCGAGTTGCAGGGAGAGCACTATTTCGAAATCTAGATAATTGCTTTTTACATAATTTTTTGAAGAAATACTTGAAACTTCTCACTGACATTAAATTAAAAACTGAGTTTTCTGTATAACGTTCTTGGGTGTGTAAGACATGGCGAAATGATTAATACTGGCGTCACACAGGAATAATTTTCTCACCGATCATGTCTCAACATCCGTTCGGATGCAATAGCTGAATGACAGGTAACGTCAAAAGGTACAAACAGCAGAATAAAGAAATTTTGTAGCATCTGTATTACATGAAGTTTAGAAGGTCTGATTTTAGTCTGGAAGAATCAGGCTGGATTCTTCTTTAAATTCTGGTTGTGAAATTACAATAGTATCCGAAAATTTGTATTAATTTCTTTTCTTATTTTTGAAATTTCCGTATAGACTTCTTTTATTTACTAAAAGAAAAATTTGTTTTATAAATTTCTATATCAGTACTACTTTGGAGTTCAATCACAAATGAATATGCGATACTCATTGCATAGAAACATGCAGAAATAAAAATTTTAAGAGAGATAATAATTGCGAACTTATCTAGCCAGAGTGTCTTGGAGTTGGTCTGCCGGTATTTATATACTCGAGTGCAAAATTAACAGAATTTCCACATTATGTCGAGTTTCTGAAAACCTAATGGACAGACTTTAATAAAATTTGGTGTGAATATACATTTATTAGAGAGAACGAGTTATACCATTTAAAAGTCATTTTATGTGCGCAGTTCATAGTACAAGGGTGTCCAAAATCGGTGTTGCGATATCGAACTGAAAATGAGACTAATATAGGGACCTATCTCTCCTCACGGCGAGATAGGTCAAGCAGCGTGACGGCAGTCTGGACAGGAGGCAGTTGAAGAGTCCCTATGGCAGTCGATCCCACTCCTGCAGCAAGGCAAATTTCATCTCCGGGATGGTTCTCGGAGGGGGATGGCGGGCTGAAATTGCCCTTCAAGAGCATAGATTCCAAGTGCACATTGTCTGCACCTTTTTTAAAGCGCTCTGCTGCAGTGAGCGGGACGCAAACAGTATGCGCTGCAGTGAGCGGGATCATCCGGCATACAGCCCTATCACATGAAGCCTTCGCACAACTGTAGACTGTGAAACTCGGGTTCCAATCGCAGCATGCAGTTCAAGTAAGAGCTGCCAAGTTGTAGCAGTCTGTGTCGCCGCACTGGAAGTGCCAAATAACGATCCTCATTCATCATTGTGAATCTTGGTTGACTTTGCCCTGGTCTTCTCGATATGGATTTATTGTCCTGAAACTGTTTCCATAAATTGCAGACGAGACTTAGCGTTATATTGAGTTCTGTAACCACCTGCGCTTGTGATTAGTATGCTCCAATCTACCGGCAGTTCTCTATATCATTCTGTCATCCATTCGTTCGTAACTGCTCATTTTACCTGATACCTTATAAAATTTATCCAACTCTTGCGAAAAGCACAGCGAATGTCGTAAAGGAGTAGAAGCACACAAATCGCCGTAACGCCTTATGCGCTTATATCCTATCCACAGTCGCAGCTCCGCAGACACACACGTGTACGCTTACATATTCGACTCGGAATATTTGCTTAATTCTTCGGCGTCATAATTAGTACCTTTGGTTCAGTATTTCTCGTAAAAAATAGATATAATTTGCAAATTCCTTTAACTTTGCACGCTAGTGTATTAATTTTTCACGCTAGTCACTTTAATGTGTTATTCCTACATGGTTTTTCTTTTTTCTTTTTTTTTTTTTAATCTGTGAATAACATGGGAAAAGAGCAAGGTTGCAGCAGTTTGTTCTTTTGGGGCAGTTGGGATTTTAGAAAGCGCATGCCTTCACATTTTTATTTTGGTTTCGTCTTCCTGACTAGACCATTTACACTACTACAGGAAGGAAACAATTAATATCATTATTTTGCGTTTAAATTATAATAAAATCAAATTATGCATGCAGGACATTAGTCTATGAGATTATAAAGTGCTAGCCTGAATAACAGATTTGGAGTCCGGTAAGATAACAGATTTTGTAATTCTTACATCTTAGGCTTAACTACTGAGGGACAAACTTGATGCCCTTAATCTCTGTACGCAATGAAGTAGTGTTCTGTATTTTAGTCAAGTAACGAACAAATTATCAAATTATCTTGAAACTGGTACCGCCATTTTCCTAATGTGTGAGGCGATATTAATTAATGTAAATACACAGGTGATCAGAGTTTTTGCTAAGTTTCCAGAATTATAGATATTAATTTCATTTCAGATTAAACTTTCTTCTGTACTAATTGAGTCAGGTTAAATATACCCACCGAGTAACCAGCAATCAATGGGTTAATTGGAGCAGGCATAATTTCAGATTTGTTGGCGATACTGCTTTCCTTTTTTCTTTCTTTTAAAAATAAAAGGCTTTTCTGCAACACTCCATTCTAGATCTTCAATTAACTACTGCAATCCAACTTATAATTTTCCCAGTAATTATTTGTAGGTAATCTTATTAGCTTCTCAGATAGGCACGAAGCTTTCTCTTGAACCATTTCCACCAAAAGGACGTTTCGTTTTCCGTAAGTTTTGGACGTAATTTTTAGTAAGCAATAGATAGCTTGTATTGTGACTGTTTTTATTGATCAGTAGCAAATCTTAGCATGCGAGTTTGGTCTATTTGCAAATTTTTAATTATTTCCATGCTTCAGATTGTAAATACTTTACAGCAATACGTCAGAATGCATTTTATAGGAAGGCATTCTATACCTTAATTAACATTATGTCTTATGCAACACCATGTCAACTTCTTATCCAAGATATTTTCAGTGTTATATGACAAAGTGACTTTGTATTCTATATTATTTTCCGTTATTTGACGATTAAAATAAGTGAATATTTTTCTCTTTTAACTTCCATACACTTCTCTTCGTATCCATCGAAAATTATCTGCATTAAGATATTTACTATTTCTGGTAATAGATTTCTTTTCATGTTTGGAAAGTTTTGATGTACTTACTGCAATATTAATTTCACCGCTTTATGCGGATATTTTAATTGTTCGGGAAATTACTGATGATTACTGAGCAGCATTTTTATAAATTCGGCCTGAGCAGTTATAAGTAAACCATCGGATTCCGTAAAAATAGATTAGCAAGCTTCTATTTAATACGCTAATCAAAGTATGAAACGAGGATGCCCAATTGCCGGTTGCGGCGTGCTTTTGAGTCAATCGCTAGCTACCCATAGATCTATTAAATACACTCATGTCCATAAATTAAGGATAATTCGGAGTCACGCGGAAATCGAACTCTAAAACAAATATATCACCTGTAAAATCACTACACACATCTTCAAGAATCATATGCAAATTTCAGGAAGTAACCAGATGACACCGATGGTACGTCACAATGACGAGAGTGTAAGAGAGTGATATATAAGGAATACAGGCAAAGAACTAAAATTGTTCGCAGGCGCTTTATAAGCATTTCAGTGCAATAACTGAATAGTTATGACACAAAGGACGCATTTGGATGATTTTTTACGTGGTAGAATTATCGGCCGTCTGGAATGTGGGCGTACCCAACTGGAAGTATCAGACGAACATGAAATTGCCCAAAGTGTCATCTCCAGGCTTTGGCAACGAGTCCAAGATGATGGTAATGTGAGTAGACGTTACAGCACAGGTCGCCCCAGAGTTACAACGCCGAATGAGGACCGGTATTTGGCAGTTACTGCCAAAAGAAACAGGCGGAGCACAGCCTCAGACTTGTCTCGTCAGCTCTCTTCAGCCACTGGTACGACAATTTCAAGGCAGACCGTGTACAGACGCTTAGGGCAGATTGGTCTATATGCTCGTAGACCTGTCAGATGCGTTCCACTTACTGCAACTCACTGTCGCCTGCGGTTAGCCTGGAGTAGAGAGCATGCATTGTGGACACCGCAACAGTGGGCTTGTGTGATGTTTTCCGACGAGTCCGGGTTTAGCTTGCAGTCTTATTCTCGCCGGACTTTCATATGGAGAGCTCCAGGTACCCGTTACCACCAAGAAAACATCATTGAACAACACCGTTACGGTGGTGCAGGAGTGCTCGTTTGGGGTGGAATTATTCTGGGTTCCAGAACTGACCTGCATGTTCAAATTGGAACCATGACAAGCCAAATCTATCGGGACGTCATTCTGGAACAATATGTACGTTTGTTTCGGGGCGCCATGGGCGCACAATTTGTGTTTATGGATGACAACGCCCGGCCTCACCGTGCAAACATCGTAAGCGAATGCCTTCAATCGGAACCCGTATGGACTGGCCAGCATTCTCACCGGACTTGAATCCAGTAGAGCTAGTGTGGGACATGCTTGGCCGACGAGTTGCAGCCCGTCAACCTCCTCCTACATATCTACCGGAACTTCGGAGAGCATTGCTTTTTGAGTGGTGAAATATCCCCCAAGATCAGATCGATAATTTGATACTCAGCATGCCTAGGCGTTCTACGGACTGTATTGCATCGTCTGGGAGACATACAATGTATTATCAATCATGCCAACCATGTAATATTGGTTTTTTGTAAATAGTTTTTTTTTTTTTTTTTTTTTTTGCAATTTGCTCCAGGGAGACAAAATCGCTAATTTTTTTAATAATATCAAACATATAGCATCTTTTTTTGCTCTTTACCTTTTGTTTAATAAATAAGCTTTACAAATAAGTCAAATTTGTTTTGCTTCTAACTCTTCCTTTACCTGATTTTGCATTATCCTTAATTTATGGACATGAGTGTAATTATTTTATACATTTTCCCAGCGCATAGGTAAAATCGCGACATCGCCTACTGGAAGCATGGCGGTAGAAAGTAAGAGCTTACTGGAAAAGAGAGCATGGAGGTAGGAAGTCCTTTCTTACCTCCATGACTTGGGAAGGGGAGGGAGGCGAAATGGCTCACACTCACGAAAAAGTTAGGTAGCTCTGTTTTCACTATAGAGTGACAAATCTGGTAATAATATATTCTTCTTTGTGAATAGTAAAACAAATTCTTTTCTTTAAATTCTGCTGGGAGACCTTGCATTTTATTATACGTTAAACAGGTGTAACTCTACGGCTGGTATGTGCTCTTAAATGGAATTTTTTGGGATATTTAGCTTGTAGCGATCATACTGCTCTTTTATAATTCTTGCATAATGAAATACTTTTGAAAAGTATACTTTGCTGCTGTAGATATATTAATCCTCATTTGAATCTTTATCGCTCTATTCTTGAATTTCATGTCTTTTAATTTTTTTCTGTTGCTCAGCTCTGATGTTTAATAAACACAATTATTTAACTTCATTTATTGATTTCTTACATAAAATGATAAGCTGGTTAAGGTAAATTTATAAATTTTCTTACAATTTTTTTATGCATGGACAGTGTTGTTTTCACTCAAGATATAAAATTCTGTTCTGGCAAAATAAAATCCTAAATTCGCGAAAGTATAAGGTCTTTAATTTTACTTTTAAATTTTACTAATTGACTGATAAGCTGGGCTATTTAAAAGCAGTAAATGGTATTATTAATAATATAAGTCCTCATTTTAGTTTTTATTTATGTATCTAACTGTTATAATTAAAATAGATTTAATTTTGTAGTATATCCAAATGATAATTTTTCTAAAAGTTTCCAAGCCTGTTGTAATTATAAATACTTCCTTCCAACGCCAAATGTTACCCATCTGGTACAGAATGATATACTTTTTTAATTTCTATAATGTTTTACATTTAAAAGTTATATAGAATTTTTTACAATTGAAGCAAATATTTTTTTATATATATGTATATACTGAACTCTAATTTGAAGTCTTCCAGAGTGCAGTTATTTATTCACTTCTTTTTTGTAGTTTCAACTCTACTTTCAACTCTTACAGTGCTCCGAAATGAATTAAAAAATAAATAAATAAATAAAATAAAATAAAATAAAATAAATAAATAAATAAATAAATAAATAAATAAAAATAAAAATAAAAAAACAATTTTTTTTTTTTTGCTCTTGCAAGTTATTTAATTTTCATGTAAATAAGTTCTTTGTAATAATTTTCTATGTAAATAAATATGTATTTCTATGTTCTGCTTGTCAGTTTAGTGACTTAAACTCGTCGCCTTTCTGTCACAGTAAACTAGATTTACCACATCGTCTTTCTTCTTTTATTTAATACCACATCTTTTAGTTTCATTGCAAACTATCCGTTTTCTCGTCAGCTTTATTTGTACGGTCATTGCCGCTGAGGAGCTTTTCCGCTTAGATGAGCTCGAATTTTCAGCCCCATCGGCTTCCGAGGTCAATTTGTTTCAATTTCGCTTCTCTATTCAATAGCTTCCTGCCTAAAAATGCTATTTCGTATGTTCTGACAGAATTTGGAATCGTGAGGGTTAATATGGATTTCATTCTTGAAATTATTGATTTTTTTCGTAGTTTACATCTGATTCCAACAGAATTGCTTCCTTTCAGTGTTATGCTTCAGTATCGTTTTCAAGTAAAATCATCAAAATAGGAAACAAATGTTTTAACTGCTCGTTTATTGCCTGAAGTTTATTTTTGCACACGAAACATTTAATTAATTGTATAGCATCTTGCATGCAACTAATGAGATGACTTTATGTTTTTGCTGTTTTCTAGAATTTGTTAATGCAATTAGGAAATCTTATTATAGCTGAGAATTACCTGTAAATAAATGCTAAATGTGTCTGCTTCTTACGCATTAAACAAATTAAAACGTATTAACGGCAAATCGTTGGTCTCATATTAGTCAAATCTTTATTTTCTTAGCTGATATGTAACTTCTGTGTTGAATTTATTATACAGAATTAACTTATAAAATTTTAGGACATTTTAGTCTTATTATTCGTTTTGAGTTGATGATGTTTATGCTACAGTCTTTAAATTGTTATTAACTCGAACAACTACATATACAGATTTTGGCTTAAACAAGAAAACGTTGAATAATTAAAAGTTGCGCACATTTAAAACTCATATTCGTTAATTATGTGATATTCCAGTTTTAACTGCAGGAAAATTTCTGTCGTTCTTTTTCTTGGTCTACAATTTGTGATTGTGTAAAATAAACAAATCCATACCGATTTCTTGTTTATCTGCTTAATTCAAAAAGGATTTTAAGTCTCGTAGATTTTATTTAATAAATGTTATTTAATTAAAGTTCATGTTTTGCCCTTCAGAGCCTCCAGAATGTGTAGCTTAGGTGTACGAAATAAAGAAACTTAACGGGAAATGCAGCACGAATGACATGTAGTTCAGAGCAGGGTAAAGAACCTTCCATGTTTTCTTCTAAATTACAAAGTTTTTTATTTCCTGAAGCAACGGAAAACTTGATAATTTAAGATAAATACAATTTTGGTCATTAAAATTTCTACACATGAAACACCATGATTTCTTACACCATGAAATGGAACCTGGAAGCAAGCCTGGAAAAGGGGTAGAACATATTGAGTTAGCAAATGATTTGTATTTCGGGACATGTTCCCATTACAGGCAAGAGTAATGGCACCTCAAAGGTGTATAAGAATGCTAACTAAAATGGTGATTTCCCATTCGGAAGTCGCATTTGCTCCTTATTTTTTGCGTTGGATATCGTATCATACCTCTCTGTGGATTATCGCATCGCGCAATGGCTGCTCCCGTTGGTCAAAATCCAATGCTGTATCAATCGAGATAGAGTAGAAATTTTAATGGCCAGCAATGTCTTACGCTTTCCTTTTACCCTGCGAGTTTCACTATTTTTGTTTTTCTTTTTCTTGTGTTATATAATTTTATACTAACAAAAAAATCCCCCCCCCCACTCCCTGCGTGTGTGTGCCTACTTAATTCTCTGCGCAGGGATAATAATAATCAAGTTAAATAAAACACGGTCTTTCAACCCGAGAAGTTTCTCTTACCTTTTCCGTAGAAGAAGTCCAAAGATAGCGCTCACCAATGACATCGTCTTGTTTTTTATTTATTTTATTTTTTTTATTCTCTAATTATTGGTTTTAAAGAATTAAAAGTAACAGAGGTATTCCATTAATTGATATCATTGTAAATTGTGAAGTGCTATGATTTTCCTTTCTGTTCTCAAGTTAGTTTTAAAAAATAATCAAATCTATCAGTTATAGAGGGCAAAATTCAAATTAAAAATGTACTTTAACTCGGCTTGAAATTTAATTAAAGATATATTAGCTTCAAACAACTCTGGTGTGCTTTTCCTTCCATTTAATGCAATTTACTTTCAGCTTGATTTGAAACTACGTGCCGATCTCCCCCCCCCACCCCCGCCATTAGATTTTGTCGCTACGAGTTGGTTTGCTAATGGATTATGTTGCTTCTATTGCATTATATTGCTGAATTATGAAGTTCTTTTATTCTATGTATATATATATATATATATATATATATATATAACAGCGCATTATTTATTTACTTATTTTTATTTATTTATTTATTTAATTTATTTATTTATTTTTTTGAATGTTTTTATGTATGAATAATATAATAATATTTAATCATATAATTAATTGATACTTAGTATTTTGCATTTTAACCTTTTGCATTTTAACTGTACACGCACCAGCATTATGTTTTAATAATCCTGTTTGATTATATACTCTATCATGCATATGTAGGATATTGTATTTTTTTTTTTTTTATTTTATTTCTTTATTTTTTTTATTTTATTTTTTTTTAAGGTTTTTATGCATGAATAATATAATATTATTTAGTCATATAACTTTAATCGATACTTAGTATTTTACATCTTAACTTTTGCATTTTAACTGTATACGCACCAGCATTATGCTTTAATAATCCTGTTTGATTATATACTGTATCATGCATATGTAGGAAATTGTATGGTTTATTTATATTGTACGATATCGTAAGTACTGTAAAGTATGACCTGTAGTTCCACTAGTCTCTAGATAAGGGTGGACGTGGTGCTATTACCAATTAACCATAACGGTAAAGGGATGGTGCCCACGTCCTCCGTCACTAAACTAAACTAATACTTGCTGTCAACTTAAATAGTACTATTAATAGCGCAGTCCTATTTTCCATCAAATGCGCTATGATTTGTGATACAAATTCGATGATAATTGATTGACCGTATTATTTTTTATACTAAGTTTTTTTATTCTTAATTATAAAATTATTAAAATAATAGTTAATTACAGTTTAAAGTTAACTCCATTTCTTCCCCTTTTCCAAAACATCAGTGTTGGTTGATCGATTACTTTACTAGCGCTCTTTAAAAGCGTAACCGAATGCTTGTTTTTTCTTACTGTAATATTGTAATTGTCACTGTAAATATTGTTAGACGCATAATTGTAAAACTGGATCCACAGCAGTATCTTGAGATATTCCCATTTGTGAGAAAGTCTTAGGGAAAATGCCTGTGCTTTCGGTAATTTACAGAATAAGTGTTATGAATTTTTTTCAATTTTGGCTTAAAAAGAAACTTTTAATAGCAGATTCACATTTTCTGTCAAAAGCACTATAATTTTTCTTCCAGTGACATGCTGCAAGATGTAACTGCGATGGGTAAAAGTATACAATAATGCATGGATTATGCTCAGAATTCGCCTTTTCATTTTCTGACATTTTCCAATTAATATTATCGTAATTTTGCAATAATAATTTTAAACTGTTGTGAAAGAAAGGAAAAAGGAATGAACCAATATTGCTGTAAATATAGTATCTTATAGAAGCAGGGTATTTGAAATATTTTTCATAATAATAGTTTCATAATTAGTTGGCTTATTAATAACAGTTCCTTTTGAGTGTATTGTAAAATGTATATAATGATACTAATATACATATTCAAGGGACTACGAAAGAGGTTTTTTAACAATGTTCCGGTTTTTCATAAGCGCTGATAATTTTGAATCAAAACCCACCAGACAGAATAGGTAAGATCAGTGAATACTGGTGGCTCAGTTCGGGTAGGATTTCTGGCATTCAAAAAGAAGCTTGTATGCCGTTTCAAGATTTCCATCTTTTCTAATATGACTGTGGGATAGTATAAGGTCCTTCACGAAGACATTCCTCGTGAGGCATATAAGCTGTGAAATATTTTACGTAAATAAATAAACTAGTATAATCAATCTTCTTTTACATACAATACAATTATGAGAAACTCTAAAATTCTTTCCTTAACATTTTTTTTTTTTTTTTTTTTAAATTCCTACCATAGCAGTTAAGCAATTTGACCGAATCCAAATTTTGAATTTTAATCTGTTTTAACTGTTTGTATATCTTGGCAAGTTTCCATAACGAAACTTATTTGCGCATGGTTTAACGGGAAGCTGGATTCTTAGGTATTCTTGGGTTCAAAAACTCAGTTTTGTTTCCTAAACGAGTTTGGAAATCCCGCAATGTCTATGCGCAGACGCCAGTCCTTATCATGTAATTTATTACACTAATTTTTCATCTAACACTTATCGATTATTATCTGCACCAGAAATGTGATTCGAGTGGTTTGTGATTTTTATTTTGAAAAGATGTGACTCCTTCACAGTGACTAGAGTCATCGTCTATATAGTGATCAGTGCAAGCTCGGCAGGGACTGTAGTCAAGTCTGTCTTGGGCTTTGTGATCGTTAGATTGTCGTTTTAGATCTGAGGAGCTGGACTCACTATGTATGGGCTGTAGTCAAGTCTGTCTTGGGCTCTGTGATCGCTAGATTGTCGTTTTAGATCTGAGGAACTGGACTAATCAATATGTATGGGCTACTCGATGGTCTGGGTCACGGTTGTCCTTCTCTCTGGCGCACTGCCTTTGATGAATAAAAATTTCTTTTTTATTCGTCTACTTTTATTTCATCTGCAGAAATTTAGCAGCTAACTTCCTTTCTGAATGTATAGAATAAGCAGCAGTTTTTCCTCGAATTAGTTTAAAATAAGTGCAGATTGTAATTTTGTGTAACATCTGCAGAAGCCTGTTGATGAAACATTGAAATAAATGCTGCTAAAGCAATGCATAAAAATCACACAGTCTGTTCCTCATTTAGAAGCATGTAGTGTTATCTAATTATCTACTCAATCGATGTAAATTAGAAATTGAAGTATATGAATTTAGCGCTGTTTCTAGAAATTTTAGAAAATTTTACCAAATTTCTTCACAAAGTTTAGGGATCAAAATCTCCATGTTTGATACTTTTGAGGTTTACTTATAGAACACTAGCAGATGTTTTCTGGCTACTATGCATCTTAGATGATTAGATTCACATAGATGTTTTTCAGAAAAACTGAGAGTTCAGTCCTGGAAAGCCTTCCTTGTAAGAAGTATGATCATATGTTTGCATGTGCTTCGCACAAGTTCTCTGGTTCCGTACTTAATTATTTCATATATTTATAAATTTAACTTTTCATAAACGGCATAAAAACAACTATCATCTATTTTCACGGTGACTTAAGTGAATTATCTTAAAAAACGCGGAGCACCTGATTGATTTACAAAGCATAAAATAAGGATATATAAAATTTTTATGGTTTCATTAACTGTGTTTTATTAGGAAGCATTGTATATCGATTGATCCTACATGGGCCAAGTGGTAACGTCGCTGAATACGTTTAGTTGGTCCCAGGTTCGTATCTCGGTGAACGGGCTGTCTGTATGGGAGTTTTCGAGGTTTTCCCCATCTTTACTGTGCATACAAGCCAGTTTCTCTCAAAAAGGTCTTCCACGAAGCATACGTTCTCATAAGCAGGTAGCTCTCGAGTTACTTCGCCTTAATCAATTAACCTAATCTATAAGTTATTTCTTCCGCCTTCTTTCGGCATTTCCTTCGTGGTGTAATGGTCAGAAACTCGGCGCGTATTCGAGAGGTTCGCGGTTCGAGTCCTGGCAAGGGCGTTGCTCATTTTTTATCTCTCTTGCATCAAAAAATACCTAATGTCTCTACAGTGGCGTCCGAATTAAAAAAGGGGGTGGATGATGATTCTCCACCAGGATTTGGCGATTTTGTCTCCTAATCCCTAATCGACCTATAAAAGGGGGAGTATATAAAGTATTTCTCCCGCCTTCTTACCATGCCTTCGCGGTGAAATGGTCAGCACGCTCGGCCCGCAAATTTTTACAAGTATCGATTTGGATCTTACCATATTAAAGAAAGCATAAGAATTTTACAAAGAATATAATTTATCTCTGAGTAGCGTTTTATTGTTATTTTATCCGTTTTTTGATAGTTAAGGTAGATTATATAATGACTATAAATAGAATTTCTATTTCGTTACTACATATATGACTATTAGTTAATCTGCCTAAAACATACAAGGTGAGTAAAGTCTCCTCTTTTACCAAACATTACCGCTCAAAAATTGCTGTAAGTAGACATTTTTTTAAAAGGCATATGTAGTAAGTCCCCCCCTTTTTTTTAAAAAAAAAATAGAAATAGTACTTTTTAAAAAATAGATGTTTGAAAAAGTAAGCATTAATAAACCATTTGAGCAAATGATGAAAAACAACTAATTCACATTACTTGTTTTTCAACATTTGCTCTTCGATACAGCATGTGCTATTCTGGCTTCAAAGCGTCAATATCACGATCTAGTGTGATGAAGTCTTCGCTCTTGTTAAGTCTTCTATCCGATTAACGACCGAGTCAACACTCTCATCACTCACAGCAGGCCTGCCACTTCTCGGAAGTTCAATACTAGCAAGTTTTCTTTAAAACTTTTCATACCAATTCCTGCTGCTTTTAACATTTAGAAGATTGTATTCATACCAACTTCTAAACCTCTGTTGATGAGCGATTTAGTTTCATACCGCAAAAGGAATCAATATTTAATAATAATACATAATCAATATTCCTTGGCATCATCAACTCATGGGGTGGTGGAAATGCTAGAACACAGTGCTAGAACCACGCAGTGATAAAAATTTCACGTTTCTTTCTTCTGCGGTTATTTCGTGAAAAAGATGTAAAGTCATTAGATTATATCGATGCAATGAACTTGAAAAATGTGCAGTGCCCTTGCTGGGATTCAAACCCTGGACCTCTCGAATATGCGTCGATGCCAATTACACACCGAAGATATGCGGAAAGAAGAAAGATAACAAAATTTTCTAAATAAAAACACAAGCAAAATCTTTTGCTTAATCTTTGTATTAGCTTGAAATTTCAGTTATTTATAAAAATCACTATCATCGAAGAATAGCTATATAATAACTGGAATTTATTTATATGTCATAACTTATCTAAAACAATTAATCTTGTAAAGCTAATGATGATAAAATGCTGACAAACTTAACTTGCATTATACAAAGAGAAATGCATGAATTAAAGCTTGCATGAAAATCTTAATCATGCTGAATTTTGAAAAAGCTATTAATATACCTTTCCTATTTCTAAACTATTCTATATGTATTATTTTATAGTACAGAATAAATGTGTCCCAGATTTCATACATTTTGCGAAAGGAAGGGCCATCTTTAATATTCATATTCGACATAGTCTATATATAGTCATGCAATGTAAAAAGTATGGTGATCACATATCCCGCCAAAGAACTATTTCTAGAAATATCTTCTGAACTGTAAGTGCTCATTTTGAACTCTTATTATTATTGTTTAATGTCGTTTCAGTCACGTAAGACAAATTATTGTTAAAGCATATATTGAGCATTATGAACATATTTAATATATGCTATCTTCGTGGCATTTATTATACCACTCAATGGTTACCTTCAGACTGTCGTAATTGTTGTAGATATCGTATTTTCCAATTACTATTGGAATATTTAGTTGTCCTACAAATAATGCGCTTTTTTCAGTTGAACTAAAAGTTGAAGGGAAACGGCATAAACTACCTGCATCAGTATCAAGGCCGATAGTAATTTTATCATGTTCTTATTTTTAGTTAAAGTTTTAAAGAGTGCAGTTGAATTTTAAGTTATTTTTTTCAAAGCTAAATGGAAATTACAAAGGAGCATATTCGGCATATTTTGTTTCAGAAATTCAATTAAATAATTATTAAAAGGTACATTAATGCAGTATATGGGGATCGGCTAATAAGCATATGCCAGTGTCTATGGTAGTTTCAGAATTTCTCACCCAGAGGCTGCAGCTTGGAAGAGTAAACCTAGACGAGAACGTCTTGCAAACCGAGATGGAACAAAATCTCATTAACTGTTGATGAACTAGCAGAGGATGAAAGCGAGTATATTTTAGATTAAAAAAGAACTTTGTTTACTTAATTGATAAAATAAAAGGAGAGTAAAAATACTGCATTATACAAAGATATTATGAAGTCGCTATATATTTGTGCTTTATGCTATATCCGTTTATGTGCATTAATATTGCAATGAGAAAGATTTATATTCTTCTGCAGTTTTTGAAGAACTCCATGCACGTTATAACTAATAAATCAGTAAGCATGGTGAGTTAGATAATTGCTCTTTGATTGTATTTTAGCACAATAATTGTTATTTGGTTTACAAGAGTGTATTCCCTTCCTTGAACAGTTAGTCCTATAGTGTAATCAAATATACCATCCAATTAGTCAAAATTATATTATTCTCAGTAGTTAGGAAATGATAGACCACAGCAGTAACAAACTCTCGCACCGTGGTCTGGAATCAGCGTTTTAATTTAAGCATGATAGTCTACAAAATGTTAAAATTTTGCTTATGTTTAGAAGTTATCGAGATATTTTGTCGTGTGTATGTTTAAAACATAAAAGTGTTATTTAAAAAACTCTTTAATAGAGCTGTGCTTCTTGTGTTTTAAAACATTCCCTTATCAGCAACAGAGAATACGTTAAGTGTATTTTTGTCTCATCAAATAACATACCTTTCTCCGTATACATACACACATTTTAGAGCAAGTAGATTTTGATACCAGTTTCACAGTTTCCATTTCCTTTCTTGAAATCGGATGATTCCTCATCTTTTCTAGTCATTAAAAACTTCTCACAGTTCTAGATTAACGAATATCGACTTGTGAGCTTTCAAACTGCGATTCAAGACATTCGGCAGTGTCGGCTAAATCGGCAGAATCAAACTTATCTTTTTTTTTTGGGGGGGGCAGTATTGTTTTTGGTTATCCGTTTTTCTACAATATTTAATCAATGATCTGCTATCATAATCCAAGCTTCTGAGAACAAACTCCACAGCTTCCAAATACTCAACGATTAGAAATAATTCCAGGTTTAAAATTTCTTGTACAGAGAATTTGTAATAACCGAACTTTGAAATATCAGTAACGCACAGATTAGTGGTCGTAGATGGTGGTCGTAGTAACGCACAGATTCGTCGTAGTAACGCACAGATTAGTTGTCGCTTGCATAATCTGCAGGTAGAAACTCCATTTTTACGTTTTTCTGGTAGCTAAAATTTGGATAAGCAGGATAAAATGTAAAATTTTTCTATTTTTTCTTTCCAGAAACAGATAAAAATACGGAAAGGATTAAGAAAGCAGGGAGGGAAATAATTCTTATCAGAACACAATTTCCGAGTTGCATATGATTTTAGAATATATTAATTAAAATACATAGATAAATTGAAGAAATATATTGTCAAAATGGGAAAAATTCGACATCGAATTCGTATCTATCATATCGAACCAATAAAACTATCCAGGATGCCATTAATTCAGATATTTTTAAATCAGGATTGGAGGGGTATTGTTCATATTTTAAAGCGGATGAGAATGATTTCATGTAAATGCACAAAGATTCACTATATTTAAGGGTTCACCTCATAGACATGATACACTTATATGCATCTACTATATCCATACATCACTATAATTACTGATGCATACAATCTCTATAAATACTGATATAAATGTTATATAAAATGCATAGGAAACTCAAGCCAGCAATGAGGTTATGGTTATGAGTTTCATTTATAACATTTACTAATAATTATTCGTATTAGGTATGTGTCTCATTAGTTTGGTATTTGAACTGAAAACCCTGTGCAGCAGAATACAAGAAGTACATAATGTTGAATATTTGTTGTGTCTCGAGCGAGACTCAGTGATACCAAATTCCCCACTGAGTGATTATCACAACTGATAGGGAAACAAACATCAGGCAAAGTTTCTGGATAAATTCCTTCGATGAAATTAATTGTGTTTCGTTAAAAGAACTATTTTGGTGATTTCGCGAACTAAATTAAAGATACAAAACAGACTTTTTTTGTAATAATACTACATTGTATAATCTTGTGAAATACGTTTTTGTTCATTAGATATTTTTTCATATGTGTCAAGGACCTTGACCCACCCTACTATCACTAGTTATCAATTTTTGTAAAATGTAACAAAGCCTTTCGTTTTTTGTATTCTGTGAACGTCTCGTCAAGAAAAATAGTAGTAGTTTGTTTATCCTTCATTTATTTCACTTCCTGCCCCTTCCTGTAATTTCAGACCCAGAAGCTATTTCTAACCAGATGAAGTCGCGACTGAGACCCGTTGCGAACCCTCAAGGCGAACCAGAGTTACCCGACGTGAGGAATGCTGCTGTAGTTAGGTGGCATGAAGTTTTCTCCAGCCGACGAATTTTCGATTATTTTATTTATTCATTGCTGAGTGGCTTGCTACTTAATCACAAAATATTCTTCTGGTGCACTTTCCACAGTAAAGGAAATTCAGGTTTCGGTTCACTGCTTTCCGTTCCCCTCTCAGCGTAGCTTTAGGTAAAAGAGATCCCAACAGCAGCTTAACGCAGTCGTTCGCTTGGAAATGTAATGGATTTTTATCGCTGAGAGTAAGAACTTGGTGCAGCAGTTGGACTATCTAAAGCTATTTCACAGATAGTTCGAAAAGAGTTAAGTCATCATAAACAATTTGCTGTATTGTCGAGTCTCCAATTTCTTAGGTTGGTGACTGCTTGTGCAAGCCATGATCTAACTGGCCAGAGCACGAGCTCGTGAAGCGGCTTTTGTGAATTCAGCAGTCATCAAGGAAATACTCAGAGAAATAAATATCTTTGGTGGAATCGTTTAACAGTGCTTCGTCAATTAAATTTTATGGTACTGCTGGATGTTAATTGACCGATCACATGATTAAGGATTTTTCAAACTGAATCTCCTGGTTGGTGAAAGCGTTCATTATTGTAAGTGTTACTAGTTTTTTTTACTTCATTATTATGGGTGTTGATTTTCTATCAGGAATATAACAAACGGTAGTTTTTACGTGGATAATGTAGTAGTAATTAAAATGTCACATGTTTCATCTAATATAGTTAATCTCGGGTTATCTGCCAGAAAAATCCTGAATTTCCAAAACTCTTTTCTCATATGTTAATAAATGAAAAATTTTTTTTCTTGTAAATAAAATTGTTGTATGAAAGGCTTAATTTTTAATGAAATATCGCAATATTTTTTACTTATAAAGGGTTTCCTGAATTATCGTTATAATTTGCATCCTCTCGTATTAAAAGTGGAATTTTGCACTGTTGTTTATTGATGGAAATTAATGTACATTTTCCATATGTCTAGGTAAACTATATGCATTAATTACAATCTTTACTTAAATGTGCTGAACTGTTAACTTACAAAAATGTGAGAAGGGTTGAGTGCAGTAGTTTTCGAGGTTTTCATTTACGATAAGTGCCTGTCAATCTCTTACGTTTGTTTGCTTACTCAAGATACGCCAAACCAAAGCGAGGTTTATCTGCTTTTGGGGGCGAAAGCCTCTGTAGAGGTCTTTTTAATAGAAACTGAGTCTTGTCCATTTTACAGCTGAGGAAAGCTTCAAAAACACTTAACAAGCCCTGTCGACGGGATTTCAATGCTATTCGAGCTACCAGTGTTCGGTGGTCTTTTCCACCCAGTTACTTTTCGGCTTACAGACTGGTTCTTAATTGTTTACCATTTTTACTTCTTAATAGAAAAGGGCGTAGTATTGATGCATCATTCGAAATAATTTGAGAAATATAAAGAGAAACTTTTCTGACTGTATAATTGTTGTGATAAAACCTTTTTATTTTCTGTGTCTTACTCTTTACCATCCTGATAAACGAGAGTTTTCATAGTTTTTCCCATGTGTAATGTGAAGACGATTAGTTTTTCTCACACTATCCTCCACTAAGGAACCTCCTCCTTAACCCTTAAGCGAGTGTTTAACCGCCCGTCTATTTTTGATAGGCGAGCGGTTGACACCTGTCATCCACGCACTTAACCTACGGTTAACCGGATGATATTCGCGTATTTGGCCGTGGTAGATTAAAGAGGAAAAAATTGAAGTTAACCAAATAATTGATCGCCTATGTTAAAGTGCACATTATGTGCAGTGTATAGATTTAGTATGATCTTTCCAATAAAGATAATCAAAAATCTCACACCAGACCAAATGATGCACTTGTTTAAAAATTTTGATCTCTAATATCTTCCAAAATTCTTAACCTTAATGAATTAGCTGAGAAAGGTTCTCAAAAGTAATAAGATAAAACAGGTATGTTAATACTCTTAAAGCAATTTAGCCCCACCAGCGGCCAGGCCGTTAAGACCACTGAATAGGATTTCCACCTGGGTTCACGAGCTGGCTGCATGGTTGGTTTTTCCCATGTGTATCATGAATATGGGCCAGCTTCTCTTAGAAAGTCATCCACGAAGGCATCCTTATCCTTAATCTGATAACCACAGCATGCTTTGCCATAATCGAATAACCCAACCTACTTGAAGTGATTTAAATGTACTCGAAATTAAATGATGAGCAAAAATTAAACAAAACTGAATCTCTTCGCTGAATAAAATTTTCTGTATATTTATATTTTACCTGTCAATAAAATATCAAAGTTCGCTATTGTTCTATTCGATAGTTTTTTATTCATGCTAGAAAACTTTAGATTTTATACTTTGAAGCATAGCAACATGATACATTTTGCTTCATTATGCTTTAACATATTTGTGAGATACAGAAGAAGCTTTTTGTCTAAATACATTTAAAACAGCATTTTCTTTACGTATATTTTAAAAAGTTCAAGAAGTTTTATTGCTACGAAGTTATTCTTCTCATTCTTTTACGCATCATTCATGATATCGATTTAAGATATCTTTATGAAATTATCGTTTACCTAGCCCGTTTTCACATTTCATTTAGGATGAATATCAAACTTGTATGAAGTTGCTTCTTGATAAACTTGAATTAAGTTGCTCTTCGTAGCTACAGGTTTCTGTTAATTAGTTTAATAGTAATGGTCGTATTAATTTTAGTGATTTTTTGTACCTTTCAAAGTCGTAATTTTTAATGAGATGCTGGGGAGCTTCAATGTAATGAAGATAAATTATCAACATCAAAATTTTAATTTAAAGCAGAATTTTAACTACATTGAAATATTATTTTGAAAATACTTTAAAACTTGAAAAGATTCATATTGAAAATGAATGAGAATTAAAAGCTGTGTGAACGAATTTTACTCTAGAATACCAAGTTTTATCTTTCTCGCTACTCAAGATAGACTTGCTAATCACTCTGTAAAGAATACAGCAAGTATAGTTCAATCGTGATTAATGATGCATCTGAATGTCTTCGCGTAAATTATCACATCTTGATTAGCTAGTGTTTAGCTTTTCACTATATACATAATTCGTTGAAAGGACTTGAAACTGGCGTTTAATTCTTAAAATGTATAATGATAATTTATGTTGCTGTTCTTCAAGTATGTCTTTCACTTTCTCCCCAAATCTGTGCAGTGTGTTGTTCCGAATCTTCCCCGAAATTGTGGAGAGGGCATTTCAGTCAATATTTGGAAGTCTTAAAAAAAGTTAATTAATACTTTGCAAGCTATTATATATCACTTTGCCAGCTATTGTAAATGAGAAGATTATAAAAATGAAGTTAATATTTTATTCAAATTTGTATAAAAAGTAAAATTAACGAGAAAAACTTTGGTACAACACCTATGTTCCTCAAGAATTTTGTCTTAACAATTTTACTTCAAAGATTTAATCCTTTATCTAAATTCATATATGTCTCTGCAGATGAGACTACAAGTAAATTGATCTTACATTGATTACCCGTCAGTTGTTTATTAATCCTTTGCGGTCGTATTAAGTTTATACATAGGTATCATGCTGGTTAGAATTAATTTTCGTTGAACGGACAGTAATACATAATATGCAAGATTATGGAGCTTGTTGACGTAATATAATATAAGACCAGTGTGGCTCATTGCTGGGGTGTCTGACAGCAAACATACGATTGGAACGGTAAAAAAGCTTTGGTGGCTGAGAGCAGACATACGGGGAATAATAATAACACACATACGGGTAATATAATATAAGACCAGTGCGGCTCATTGCTGTGGTGGCTGACAGCAGATATACGACTGGAACGGTGAAAAAGCTTTGGTGGCTGAAAGCCAGACATACGGTAATAATAATAATAACACACATACGGGTAATATAATACAAGATCAGTGTGGCTCATTGCTGTGGTGGCTGACAGCAGACATACGACTGGAACGGTAAAAAAGCTTTGGTGGCTGAGAGCAGACATACGGTTAATAATAATAACACACATACGGGTGATATAAGACCAGTGTGGCTCATTGCTGTGGTGGCTGACAGCAGACATACGACTGGAACGGTAAAAAAGCTTTGGTGGTTGAGAGCAGGCATACGGGTAATAATAATAACACACATACGGGTAATATAATGTTATACGGGTTAAACGGTTAATATCAGATTAAAAAAAAATTGAGGAGACCATTAAGCATTTTGAATGAGGAAACACAGAAATTCAACTATATTTCTCCAAGATTCGAAGTATGGATCTTTTACTTGATAGCTATACATACTAACCTAATATATGCGTACTAACGAAAGAATGAGGTAATTCCGGACACTGTTCAATTTTAAAAGGTAGACGAGGAGAGACACGAGACCTCGTCGACCCAAATCTGGTTTGTTACGAGTCGTCGTCCACTACACTTTTGTTCGGGTACCACTGTAGAGATCATTATAGACATTTTGGATTATGAAACATGAAAAATCAAACGAATCCTTGCCAGGATTGCCACGAATCTTCCGCTGCTAGCCGGACGTGCAGACCAATTTACATCCCATAGTGTAAATGATTGGCACGTGCAGGTAGAAATTTACGGAGGAATACAAAAGTTCCTTCCAAACTGAAAGTGAAATTTGCTATACCTGATATTATCAGAAAGTACCGATGTCACATAGGAAAACTCTGCAGTTCTCCAACAGCTTAATTAGCTTTCGAATGAGCTAATTAGAATATTAATTATGCTCAAACTTTAAAAGCAGTAAACATTTAGCTTTGCAATTTTTAAAGGCTTTGTGCTTTTATTAGGAACAATTACAATACAAACAATAGCCTCCATTGGTGCTGATAATACTGCTTTAATTCATTATCTATGTGAAGGTACTTTTATCTTAAAGTATAAGCGTTAAAACTTATCTGAAGTACACTTATGTTTGTCTTGTTTGTATTCAAATATTGTTTTTTATTCAGAATGAGGAAATGAAACCAGTATCCTCTTAAATTTTTCATAGAGCCAGGTATTAAAAGAAACGTTATGTTAATATGCAATAGGTGTTTATTATTATTTAATTAAAAACATTTTAGTGACCTATATTTGCTTAACAAAGTGTATATTGCTAAATATGCTTTCTAATGACATTCTAATTTATTCTGCTGCAAAGTTTTGCGATAATTATGTGCTCTGCAATCTAACGAACCTCTGAATCATTAGTGAATGCAACAGCCAGTTTTGTATTTATGCAAAAAGCAGTAAGAACGAAATGAATGTGTTTTTTAAGTATTTTTAAAATTAATTTTTCCTCAAAAAAAAAAAAAAAAAGTGATAGCTACGACAGCAAAGCTGCAATAGCAAGATTAATTTTAAACATCATTTGGACAGGACGTCAGTTGAATACCGCAGTTTTATTCTCGAACATTTCTTTCCTTCATAGAAAGAACCACCGAAAATTTTTCATTGCATTGTCCTTCCATTTGAAAGGGAGACCAACTATCCCCATTTTCCTTTCAAATACTCAGTCTTTTTTTTTTTTTTTCTTTTTACAAAATGCGGGGAAGCCACAGATTTATTATGAGTAGTGTTTTTTTTCGAGGGGGGGAGGAAAAGGTTTCTTTTTCTACTTGCTACTTGTTGACGCTTTATCACTTGCATTGTACTCTTTTCGAATTATTTGGGTCACCCTTTTCTCTATTAAGATGCACTCACACCGAGTTGAAACATTAAATGTCTTTGTTAACGAGATGGTTGTTAGAAACGTGTAGGTTAATACTACATGTCGGCGATGCAAGTCGGTTGAGACATCAAGAAGGTGTACTTCTACTAAGCTAGCAATGCTCCTCTTGTATGCAGATATGCGCTGAATGAAATTAACAAATCTTTCTTTTAAGTGAAGTCTTTTTCCTTTCGTTGTTCGCCTTTTATCTTGTTAAAAGTCTCGAACATGACACACAGTCTCAGTTTTTTACTTTCTCTTTGATCTGCTTTGTAATTCAGGTCTCAGACTGCTGAAGAATCAGTTGAAATTCTCTGTCAGAAAATGGATACTGATATAACGCTATAGATCCCTTTTATAATCTTACATTATTGTTTCCTTTTAGACTGTCAAGCTTTATTTAAATAAAAATCTCTTTTATTTTACATTTTTTGAAATTTTTCCAAAGGGATTCACTCTACTTAGAAAGCTTCGCTTTGGCAGTTTTAAATTAAAACACGTGAAGAGCCAATGAAACATGTGAATATTATATGAAAGTGTGAAAAGCATGTGAGAAATGCTTGATGTTTCAGGCAATTTTTAATAAAATGATTGCTTATCTTTATTCCTTCAAGATACACGTTTCGAGATATTACTTCCATTCTGACACAAAAATATTTCTTCATCATTGTTGCAGCACTAGTTAATATAACCTTTTAAAGCAAGACACTGTGAAACTTTCATCACGAATATTTTCAATTTACATTAACCAGTTCTGTGACGTAACAATGCCTGTAGCAACTTTATGTCACCTGGTCTTTAACCCAACTCATTAATCTGCTCAGCTTCTAATTTAACATTCAGAAACATTTTCAGGTCAGAGGCCTTATTGCTGTTGGTTTGCAAATGATGAACATCATTTAGGTGCAGCTGGTTGATTACATGAAGAAGAAAAGGAATAGCAATAAGAACGTCAATCTACTTGTCAGGAAGTTCTAGATTTTAACATTCCTTGCTCTTTTCTCGAACTAAAACTCTCCACTTTATTGATGTTATTACAGCCTATACGTTTTATGAAAAATATACAAAGAAATCACGCAGTATATAATTTTGAAATCGTTTTTGAATCATTCAGAACATATTTATATGCATTTATCGAAACTAAATTGGGCGATCGCTGGAATTTCCTTTTGATGGGAATGCCAGGTGCAATGTTTTGCAAGAAAATGCTTGAGAATCACTAATCTAGTGCACGCAGTGAAAGATAAACCAGAAAAGTCTGTGAAAGGGCTGTACAGATGGCACTTTTCACATGAACACACAGAAAATTTTTCACATGACCCATGCTTATAGTATTCTTAGAGCAATTTAAGTTTCTCGTAGGAGCGAACAAAGATATTACCAAGCTACGAAAAAGAGTGTGACGAAGTCTCCCTCTATTACAGTAGCTCCAGAAAAACTATCTGTTTTTCATAAGTAAATTTTTTGTGTCCATCTTTTATATTACTATTATTAAGGGGAATTTTTCATCCACCACTTGGTATCACGAATCGCCGCGTTCATGGCTCGCCTCTATAACCCGGCATTGTTAAAAGTTTCCAATTTTCAAAAATTCAAGCCGCTTAACATATAAACAAATGTTCATGTAAATATAGTGCCCATAAATACAAATCAGTTAAAGCAATCAGGGCCGGAATTACGTATAAACTACACAAGCTATATCTTAGGGACCCTACTTTCTTGCCCCCCCCCCAAAAAAAAATTAAAAAATAGTATAAATAGTATTAAAATATCAAGTCTAAATCTGGCTCTACGCAAGTTGAAGAGCAAAATCTAAATCTCTACGCAAGTTGAAGAGCAATATCTTCAACTTGCGTAGATTCCTTTTATTCTCAAGCTTATTTTTTAAAATCAATGGCAAATAAAGTTTGCAAATCATGATTTGGGAGATAACGCAGATTCCTTTCAGCTGTTAACTATCTACCTTGGAATAAGATCAGTTTATTTTAAAATCCGAGCTCTTAACAGTTGTATGTCTGTAGACATGCATCACTCACGAATCTTTAACATATTATAAACTCTGACTGCATTACAAAATGAAATGGCCCAACAAAATTCATAGCAGAGTGATGAGAATAAATCTTACATGTTTGATAACTTTTGATATGGCATAATGATTTCAATAAGTTTTAGAAGTTTTATCTTAAGTCTTGTATTTGATTCTTTATAATGAGTATAAAACTTTACTAAATAGTAGAGTCAGAAGGAAAGTGTGAAAGCTAGATTTCGTATTTTATACAAAATTAATTCTTTTTAACTTAAAATTACGGAAGCACGAATCTTTGTGTCATTTATACCATTTTTATTACTGTAAGTCTACGACCAACGGTCGCGAAAATAAAGGCCGGGTAAGGACTTTTGTGGGTACGGTCAGAAAATGGGCGCAGCCCCCAGCCCTTTAGCCGATTAAATCGGCCGTATGGGATTTAATCGGCTATTAATTAAATCGGCCGTTTGTGGGTACGGTATATAACTAATAATGTATTAAACAAAGCTACAAAACGCACATCTTAAAATATTCACCTTTAGTAACTTGAAATCGTGTGATGACAGTGAACCCTCTTGTGTGCATATTACATATGTCTATATTCCGGGTATAAAGTTAAAAAAAATTCAGGCAGTTCTGAATTACAAGAAAGGTAGGTTTCTCTGGCGTAATAAGTCATTGCATAATTAAGGTACAATAACACGCCGAACAATTATTAATTTAGAAGTCATTGCATTTAATACATTTTTGTAACTTGCTTGTTTAAGTTGGTTTCACTCATGCCTCAAAAGTAAGTCAAGACATTTTAAAATCTAGGGAAAGAGAAACAACAGAAACATTCGTTATTAGATTTACCCAAATCACTGTTAATTTCTTATACTAGTGGTAGCAAATAACAGTTTTCATTAAAATATTTTTAAAGGAAATTCGATCAATCAATTACTTCATGATCTTCAAGTTTTATTTTATAAGGTTCTAGTAAATTTCTATGTTATTTAACGTTTCCTCTCTGATTAATATTTATTTTCTGCTTAACAATAAATTCTCTTAAAAAGGGTAAATCCTATTATTCTCCGAGAAGAATTCTGCAAGCTAGATTTTTTAAACGGTAAACATATTCAGCATTGAACTTCTTTCTATGTCTCAGCAGTCAATGCCACAGGTTCGATTTGACACTCACTTCATAGAGAGCTAGCTACCAGTGTTATTTGTAATATTTGTAGGTTTTAATTTAAGGCTGTCTAAAGTCTCCATATCATGGCAACTTAAATGGCTTATTCAAAATTTTCTTGAATTTATTAATAACCATACTGTTTTCTCATAGGTTAGAAATTAAATTTTTGTATAGGCAAAACAGATAAGAAGGTAATAGGCAAAGATCCCTTCGTTAATTAGGGAATATATTTTCCATGAGTTTTAATTAACATATATATGTTGTTTGCAAAATAGCCACATTATGCTAAATTTATTTCCAGAATTAATTGCGTTAATATAGCGGAGAATCAGAGAATATTTGGAAATGTATACATTTAACTAACAAAAATTGAAAATTCAATATGAATTCGAACAGAATCATTAACTTTTCAAATCTATAAAAGTGATAATATATGGTGCTCTGTCTTCTACACGTAAGTACATCTCTTACATAAATGTATCTCTTACATAAATCTCTTACATAAATGTGATTTCTCATGTAACAGTTCTCTATATTTACAAACAGAAATTAAAACTGAATGCTACCCGCCAATGGATTAAAACCGCTGAACAACCTATGTCCTAAGGAACAACCTGAACCCTGCGAACAGGCTGGCTGCTTAGAATTTTTGTGGTTTTCTTCGTGTGTTGCGTAACTGTAAGCCAGTTTCGCCTAGAAAGACCTCCACAAAAGCATCTCTTCCTCAGGCAGGTAGCACTCTGGGCTTTCTCTCAATCGTTAACCAAGCAGCTAGAATTGAAAGAAGTCGGTGTGCCCTTTAAATCTTCGATAAATCGAGCCTATTTAATAGCAAACGACAATAAAAATTTATTATAGCTTTCCCGAGAAGAAAAATGAGTAGGAATCAAATTTATTTCTTACATTAACATAATAAATAAACAAGATTAAGAAGCAAAATGTTATTTTTCATAATGAATGTTCAGTTCATTTTAGTTAAACCTTGAATATTTCGCTTATTTCTTTTCCAGTTAATCTCGTAAAACTTTTGAGAACATGTATATTTTCATTGGGATTTTTGAGTAACTTTCAACTAATACGTTCGTTCCACTTCTCTTTCTAATTGAATTAGAGAGTAAAGGGCTCTATACGAAATTCCTCCTTACTTATGTTTTGGGTTCCTTATCAATCAAAATATGCGTGAAACAATCAAACAGGCTTACAAAGCGTGTGTGGTACATGACTTTTGATGGTCTGTTTAATTGTCACTTCATGCTACACTGCCTTCGAACAATATAATTGATGAGATGATCGGAGGTCACTGTCAACGGTTGGAAGTTTATCAACCCTTTGGTGAAAGATATTCTATTGTTGACTTGGTCTTTTTTTTTCCTCTTAAATCGTTAGACAGGTTGAGGTAAGAAACCTTAACTGCAAAAGGTTCAAGACACAGAAGACAACTGAAAGCAATATTAAATTGTGTTGTTCAGAAAATGACAATTCAGTCCTCTCGTTTCGTGATCGAAACTGAACTGAGACAAAACAATTCATACGAATAAAGTCGTATTAAACCTAGAGTGGATATAGGATTTTGACAATGAAAAGTGTAGATACATGGGGCAATCACCTAACCCGTAATAAAAACAGAGATATCATAATAACAAACAAACAGTAACGCTTCCTGAAAACACACAGCCTCTTAGAAGAATTCTATGAGGTCAAAATTACTACCTTTCAAATAATGAAGCAATTGCCAAATTTAATAAGCGTCGGGTTTATGCGCAGTCCCTGTGGGCATTCTAGGATTAACTACCGAAATAATAAGTCCCGATTTTGTTTACCTTTTTTATGAAAACGCAGTTAAATTTTTCAAAAGTTACTTTTGGTAAGAAATTCTCCATCAGAAACCCTAGAAAACTGTTAAAATGTTTTACTAACAGTAAAATCAAAGAGGAAATATTTCAATGTTGAAAAGATTTACTCCAAAATTTTAGACTACTTACTACATATTTCTTATAAATATGCAACTTTCGAAGTAGGTAATAAAATTCAACTAAGCTATCAGTTCTTATATTTCTTGTACCTAACCGATAGTTTATTTTATGGGAAACTGAAATAAATGAAACTTGAAACTAAAAACAAATGGAGCATTTTAAATAATCAATTACAGATTTTGGATTAAAACAAAAATATAAATTAATGAATTGCTTCTATTATTCTGAACTAAAAATGTTTTGTAAAATAATTTTAACATTTACGTACTTTAATACAACTGTAGTATAATTCTGTAGAGACATTAGAATTTTTTGGAAGCAAGAGAGATTGAAAAATTAGCAACGACTTCGCCGGGAATCGAACCACGGACCTCTGAGATACCGGCTCAGGAGGAAGAAATACTTTACATTTCAAGCAACATAACATCAATTCCATAAAGTTTAGAACTGCTTATGTTGCTGTTAAATAAATTTAAGGGAAAGCTCTCGAGGATCATCTGCGTAAGGGAAGGAATACCTTCATTAAGAACTTTCTAAAGGTAACTGGTTCGCATTCATAAGAACTATGTGGGAAGGTATTTAGTCCAAATTTTCTTTTCCGGTTATATTCAGTACACTTATTTAAAATCTAGGTAATAAATTTTCATTTACATTGATGTCAGGATTATTTTGAGTTAGCCTGGACGCTTGTTGTAAGATAACCACTTTTTTCATATTATGTGCGAGCCATTTTGGGGTAACAGTTTGGAACATGATATTTTTGTAGTGTATATAATACGAAATTTTCTTGAAATAGTTGATTTTCTTCATGAACATGAAGTTTCCATTCAAGTCTATATTAATAGGACAAGCTTTCAGGTTTTCTTTTTCAGTATATATAAATAAATCGTATAGTCCATGACATCGTCAATTAACAAAAGATTTTCTGCTGAGCTTGTGGCCATATATCCTCACACTGTCACGAATCATTCTGCTGCAATTAGATGATTTAATCAAAGAGCTCTGCTCAATTTTCACCAAACGGTAAGACGTCCATCACGACTAAAAATGTCAAATGTGGTCTCATGGCTAAAGGTTACTTTATTTCAGATTTTTAACCTTTAAAAAATGGTCCTTGAAAAGAATGAAAACAGTTTCTGGTGTAAAGACAAACTGAGAAACGTAACTATTTCATAAACAGTATATATGGTTAAAATATAACTCTTTATATTTTGGGTTAGCTAGGTTGCCGTATATTATATATGTAACTATATTCGGTTGTTTCTGTAGTACTTTTCTTTGGGTGTTTACGTTAATTAGACCTAAGTTTGTTGCGAATTGAAATCCTAATTTCAAAACATTATCGCTAGCTACGGTTTATTCTTGACAGCCGGAAACAGGACATTAGAATCTTAATCAATTCCTTACCGAACGTTGTTATTGTTTAATCACTAATTATACTATTTATTCTATTAATCATTTTTCCAAAAGGGGTAAAATATTAATTAGCAAAAAGAACATAAAATGTGGTAATTTCTGTGCAAATGATAAACTTTGTGTTTCGAATTTTTATAGTGAAATAAATAACTGCTCAACAGATTGATTCAGAACTTATGTTTATATACAAAAAACCCTATCTATCAAGGCTCGCGCCATCTGACATGCAATCTTGCGCTTTTTGCCAAGATAAAATTCGAGGATTTGGTTCTGACGTTACTGTCAGACAAGGGAGATAAGTCATAACACAGATCAGTCAATGTTTCTCTTTCGTGGGGTTATTCTATTATAAAAAGAGCGAAGAGTAGTACGATAAGCACAGAATACGATTAACTGAATGAAGATGTGCTCAGGAAGAAGAGCTGATGAGAAAGTGGACGAAAAGAATCTGAACTATAGTTCTCATGCAGAAAAATAAAATATTTTTATTTTAGTATATCTGGAAAAAAAAAAAAATCTGTATTTCAAATGTAACCAACCATGAAAAGGATATTCTTGGAAGAATCGCTCATTAGCGCCCGAGCAGAAACATGATCACCTGAAGCTCTGCCCGGTTTCGCAAGCTGACGAAAGGTTTGACAGTATGGGATTCGAGATTTTTCCCATGGGTAAAAGTAAATACAAGCCAGTTTCTTTAAAAAAAATCTTTCAGCGAGGCTTCCCTTAGACTCATGCACACGCTCTCGTATGCTTTGCCATAATCCGTGATCTGGAAAAAGCCTACTAAAGAAGTATATTAAAAAAATAAATCACTCACGAGTTAGTAGCATTTGGTGGTTTGATAGCTTTCTTGTGCAAATTTTTTAACGTAGCTTTTTTTAGAATGAAAGCATTTTAAGTTGCATAATGTTTTTAAGAAGAAAATTGAACAAACTGTGATGTGTGTGCTGGATCAGCACAGTTTCGTTGAGAGAAAACAAAACAAAATTAATTTTTTTGCCCTGCATTATATTTTAAATCTTAAACAATCATGGAAATGTTCTGAGTTTTATGAGATAATAAACTAATCACAGGAAGTCATCTGGTAATATCACAGATAATGTGTTCGTTTCAGGAGGAATCTGTTTCTTATTACGAGGCTAAAGCTTATATTATCATATGAGCATAATAAACTCTTTTTATTTTGTTTCATTTAATTTTTTTTTTCATTTTTTTCAGTAGAAATTGGAGCTAGTTTTAGAATGCTTTTTTGATCCTTAAGAATATTTCTGATACATCATTACAAAATGCTACGTAATGTTTGAAACATCATTTTCCCCTCATAGACGACTGCTTTTTGAAAATTACACTTTAACATTCATATGCAGTTTGATAGGCTTCGTTAAGCATAACTCAATAATTTTACATCTGGTCTCGGAAGAAATTTACTTTCTCGTTGAACTTTTATTTCCTATTTTCAAATCGCTATTATCGTTTCAGTTAAATAAGGTGACGTTTCATAAATGTCACGATAAAAGTTTTTTTCCCTTTCCTTTTTTCCTAAAAAACATTTTAATGAAATTATTGTTGTCTAAGCTGACAATTAATAAATACTCCATATTCTCATAAAGTCTGTTTGGATGAGTGACATAAGTGAAGCATCATAGCAAGTACCCACGCTATATTTTTTCAAGGAAGAGAACAGGAAAATTATTTTTTGCTTTCTTTTTTCTTCTTTTTTAAATATATCATCATTTATTTCAGTGTCCTAACCGACATAGTGCCCATTTATAGAATGACTGAATGAAGTTCTAAATTTTTTTAATTTATGAGGCTTAGCCTGTCATGTTTCTTTAACGTTTCATAACGGCTGAGAGATGGAATTTAAATCTGAAATTTCTCGTTCTTGGAGCAACGAAGATAGTTGTCTTATAGACTGAAGTGTTATATTTTGAAGCAATTGAAAGCAAAAACGAATTGAAACTCAGTTGATATAAGTAATACTGACTTTCTACTACACCGAGGCTAAGTTACATCATCTGACCAAAATTAATACCGACTATTTCCTGTGGTACGTGCATGTCGCTAACAGTTTCTACATTCATTTCTTCCACCATTGAGCCATATATTAATCCCTGATCCAGTTTTAAACTAGATGTGTTGGGCGCTGTACCGGATGAGGGAAAAGTTGGAAAATAAAAGCAGAGAAAGGCAAATAGGGGTGGTCGACCTCGTTACATCCCATGCGCTCCGGTCCTCAGCTGATTGTTAAATGAGACTGCATGAACGGCACGTGCAGTTACGGTCCCCGAACCCATAGTGGTTTTTTTTTTTTTCCTCTCTCTCTCTCTCTCTTTTTTTTTTTTTTAAATGAATATTATGCTATTCAGATGATATTATGCATTGAATTTGGAGCCGATCCGTTTGTCGTGTTATATATAGCTACGTTGTCTTGTCAATACGTAGGTGTATAGATGCTATTTAGTGGGTGCTATAAGTTGGGATGAAAAGAGTATGATACCCAGTTTAAAGAGTATGTTTGGTCACTGTTATCGATACTTTAGCCTTTTAAAATATTTACAGGACTTTATACCAAACACATACTAAATTGTCTACAACCTTAAATTACTAAAATTAAACAGTGAGTTTCTTTCATGCCAGACTGGATCACTCTCTTTTCTTCCCTATTCTTTTTAACATCCATTTCTTTGTCACTGCCAAACCGAAATTAAAATTCTTTCTCTTTTCTTTTCAAACAATATGAAATTAATTTCAGCAAAACATGCAAAAACAGAAGTAAAGGAAAGCGGTGATTCTTTTTTCCCTCAATCCTTTGCCTAACAGCATTTTTTTCAACTCCAATAAACTTTTTTTTTTATGGAAATATCGTAAAAAATGTTCTTTGTATTATAAGATATGAAATTAAGACATTCTTTGCATATGGTGAAACAAATTAAAAAAGCTTCTAGATAGAATTATTGATGATTTAATAATATGTTAAGTCGACTCTAAGTACCAGGTCTCCGAATGTGTTCGAAATTACTTCGGTAGATAAGGGATAGAAATTACAAACTTTAATATTATGAATTCTTCCAGTTTCTTATTGTGAGTTTGTTTATAAAATCTGAGTTGTTTTTAAGTGAGGAAAAAGTGCAATTGAATGAATGTTGATCATTCAACGGAAAATAAAATTTTCAGATTATGATCGTATTATAATATACAGTCTCACAAATGTGACTGGATATTTTTAATTTCTGAAATCAGAGTTACAAGTTTTAACTACGTAAAAATGAAATTATAAAAATTCATTTTACGCTTATCTGGCCGTCTTCTAACAGTTAATATTTTCCCGAAAATTATCTGCGCTTTAGAGCCGAAAATCGTGCCATAAAAATCTGAAAATTCTCCAAAAAATGTAAACAGATTAATTTGCAATAAATTTTTTATGCAAACAAACGTAGAAAGAAACGTAGAATATTTTTGAAATCAGAAAACATGAGAAATCAATATTGCCCTCCCCAGAATTCGAACTCTGAACCTCCTTATTGCTAGCCGTACATGCTTCCAGTTACACCACGAAAGCAATGTGAAGGGAGAAAACTTCTTACATTCTCCCCCCGCTTAAAGGACGGGAGCAAATAGTCAAATCCTACTGGTGACCCAGTGATCAAATCCTAGTGGTCGACCACATTTCAGTTTTAGTGCTTCTCGTAGAGTCGGCAGGTTTAGGTTGGTGCAGGAAACTTAAAAAATCAACGATGCCCTGGCTGAAACTCGAACACCAGAGCCTGCAGTGCTAGTCGGACCTGCTCTCCAATTATACCCCAATAGCATGCGGTAAAGGAGGAGAAAGCTTCTTACAATATTACATTATTATTTTGCATCCAAATAATAGGCAATGTCTAAAACTCATCTTCTTGAAATCTAAAATGAGGTTTTTCTTAAAAATGTGTTGTTTCAACGTTTCATTACCATGATCAACATTTTACTGTCATGGTTACTTCTTGGATAATATATTGTGAATATGACATGAAAATAAAAGTTTAATGGGACTGAGCAATGTTATTAATGCAACTTTTAAAACCCCAGAAGCTTCATATCTCTAGTAACGTTTACATTTTTGAAAGGAATTTCATATTGTCGATAACTTGAAATGTTTCGGTTTATTTTTGTTCTTTGTTCAGTAAAGTAAATGAAAGAAAGCCTAAGTACTTTTAGTGAGGAAAAGTTTAAAGATATTTTTTTAACTTTTTGTTGATGAATTAAAAAAATTAAATTTTGGTAAATTAAAAAAACAATAAAAACAAAATATAATTTAACCTAAACATTTATGCTATAAAAGGAATATTTTTATTCCGATTGTTACTTTTATTTGCTTCAAAGGGAAAAGATTTCACTTAAGCACATACAGTAAATTAGCTGCAATTTTGTTTTACTTATAATTTATTTTTGACAATTCCTTACATTAATTTCTAACATGCTGAAAAACAACGGAAAACAGAACAAATCCCCTTCTGTTTCAACAGCTTTCCAGTATAACTATTCTTAAGTGATAGATGTTTCAATAATAAAAATCTTAATATTCAGTTACTTCTCTGTTGCTCTAAACTGAATAACAAAGCTTATGTTACATTGATAGAAATCGCCCTTTTAGAAAAAGAATAAAACATGCAACCTTACACACAGCTCATTAAATGGGCAATGTAAAAACGAGCTTTCGAAGCAGAGATAATCTCCATTTAATAAATATGGCATCTTCGGATTATCTACTCTGTTTTCATAAAATAACTTTTAAAGAAGTTTTATTTTATTATACATATACAAAAAGAATAATAATTTTACATGCTACATTTATTTTTATCCATTCTTCAAGGTTGATGGGATGCATTCAAGGTTGATGGATTCAAACTCTTGCCTCAAATCTCCCTATCATCTTTTAAACATGGAGAAAAGGGCTCTCTAGTAGGATTACTCTACAATTAGATTTTTAAACACAGAAATTCTTTATAAACATTTGTATTACCGTATTATTCCTGAAAATAAATTTACTTTACATATGAACAAAAGTTAAAACATGAACTAGGTTAATGAAATGCATGTCAAATTAATTTTTTTTTAAATGTCAAAATTCATCCAAGGACTGGCTTTAATTTTATTGAAGCATTGATGCATTTTGATGGAATCTAGCACACGGCTATATTTTTCAAGGGTAATTTTTCCTCATTTTACACAGCATAGAGAGTTTAATTAAGCAAAATCAGTTATTGAATGGAATATACAAAATTATGGATTACTTACAGCTTCGTTATTTTTTATATAATGCAGGATGCTTCCAAAAAAAAAAAAAAAATGCTCATCTAAGTATCTCTCGAACGACTAGTCTCATAGTCACTGCCCATATTTAAGAATTGAAACAATAAGGACGGCTTTCAAATTAAGACAGTTTTGGCCTAAAGACGCTTATTATTAAAAATATATAAAAATTAAAATATTTATAACCGTTTCTTAAGAAAAGGTGCTAATGAAAATTAATTTTCCCCAATGCTAGACAGCTAGGTGTGTAATATTTAAGGCGAATTTGTAAAAGATGCCTTTTACATCAGAGGTATAGTAATACAAAGTATTGCTTACATATTTAATCGACCAAATTTCTGTTAGGATCGTTTGAGCTATTTGTTCCATCACTGGGTGCGTGGTTAAACCAACGGAATAATAATAACTTAAGTTCAATTCTCGATGACTGAATGAGCTAGCTGAATGAACATTTTTTGGTTTTTCCTTCTGTATGTAACATTAATAGGAATCAGTTTCCTTGATGAAACCTTTAATGAAAGCATTCTTAGGATGATATCACTAAAGTACTTTAGCTTGGTTAACAGTTAAATAAGAACTGCCTGCATAGCTTTATTAACTGATGAAGCCTACCAGTGGTCACTTGATCATTCAATTCCAAATGGTATTGCGATAAAATGGTTGGTTGCATGAACACCTTCATGGCTTGCCTCATATGTAACGTCAATACGAGCTAGTTTCTCGTAAAAAGGTCTTCCATGAATGCGTTCCTCTCCTTAGACAAGTAATCTTCATACATTACGGTATTTGACTAAATAAAAGCTACTACTATTGTGGAATGTTCCATGTCAAGTTCAGTGTCCACACGTAAATTTCTGTTTGTCACGAAACTTATAAACATCAAAAAGAAGAAAGTCATATCAAAAGAGACTTTTCGTCTCACTTTCATCAGAAGCCTAAAAAAGAAGCAGAAGAAGAAGCTTAAAAAAGAAGCAGAAGCAGAATCAGAAGCTCCTTTTAGGGAAAACTGTATCTATATATACAAAGCAAAATATAAAAAATTAGAGCTTTTTAATTGCATAAGGCAAATACAAATAAATACGTACTTATTAATTAATTACTTAATTAATAAGTACGTATTTATTTGTATTTGCCTTATGCAAATATTCGAAAACTTTACCTAGGTTTTAGAGACATCACTAGCTTTTAATTTTTTTTTCATTTCAGAAATTTATATATATATGGCTCCGTGTACTCATTTACTTAAATAATGTTCTCCAAAAATATAATAAATATTATTAAATAGCTCTTTAATTTTCTATTCAGTACCTGAACTCGCAGTTGATGAAATGCGATATCCGTGGTATAAATTACAATTTATTAATTATTTTTCAGTTTTTTTAATAATCTGTTTCCATTACTTGCTTTAAAATATTATGACATTTCAGTATCATTACTTTTTAAACATGCACATCCTGCTACATTAAAAATTTTAACGAGTCTGTCAAATTGTTAATTTGGAACCGAACGGGCATTTTAATATTAGACAAAGGCAGATAATTTTGATCATTTTTATTTTTCATCATAACATAATGCTCAGAAACAGTTATTTGCTATTTTTTTTAATCCAATGATGGGCACTTGCCTATTCAGCACTGGCCACTCTTAAGACCAGAAGTGGTGGCCATTTTATTGTGGAGACATCTAACAGGCGGACACCGTTGCCTCCTATGAAGGGATGGCCAGTTACAATCATGCCTTCTCCAGGATTCGAACTTAGACCCTTCAGTACCTCAATAGGCTTCCCTAACCATTATCCTGTCTGGGCGGCTTATTTGCTACTATAGAGACTGGTTATTTATTTTAAGTTACTTTTGTGTAATTATTGATAACCTACTAGTTTTTAATACACAACTAATTCTGAGTAATGTATTAAATGTAAATGCACTGCTCAGAAAAAAAAAAAAAAAAATTAAAGAGCAAACCTTAGAATGAAACTGAATGGTTTTGGGAATGCATAAACCCTTGAAACGCACACAGCAGGTACAAAGATAAAATTGAAACTCATATAACTAGATTATACAGTACATACACTAACATATACTAACTGCATATTCAGTTACAAAATTTCATAAAATTCATATATGCCATAAAAACTGATCTCGGTCACTCTATTCGAAACCCCTATTTATCTAATTCAGAAGTCAAACAACAAAAATCAGCGTTAATTTTCAAAATTTTCACAGGACTAGTTTCGATGGTTTTACCGAACCACCATCCTCAGCTGCAAAACCGCAAAAAAAACCCTATTTATCTCTCTAACCATATAGTGGCGAAGTTGATATCAAAATCGTTTCTGCATGCCGTGGTATGACGGTAACATACTCGGCGCGTATTCCAGAGGTTAAGGTTCGATTCCCGGTGAAGGCAGGGCTCATTTCTTCAGTTTCCTAACATTGAAAAATTCTAAGTTACTCTGCAGTGGCACCCGAACTAAAAAAGGTGGTGGATGATGATTCTTTACCACCAGGATTTAGCGATCTCCCTTTAAAAGGGGGAGTGTATAAGGTAAACCTCCTTCTAGTGTGTATTCGTGGTGTAACGGTAACACACTCAGCGCGTATTTCAGAGGTCAAGGTTCGATTCTTCACCACCAGGATTTGGCGATTGGGTCCTCTAATCCCCAATCGCCCTTTAAAAGGGGGTATATAACGTATTTTCTCCCTCCTTCTAGTATGCCTTCGTGTTGTAACGGCAGCACACTCGGCGCGTATTCGAGAGGTCCGAGCTCGAGTCCCGGCAAGGTCATTGCTCATTTTGCATGTCTCCTGCATCAAAATACCTTAATGAGTCTACAGTGTAAATGAGAACTGATATTTTACTAAGATATTTAACAAAATGCAGAAAACAATCATTTTGAAACAAGATAGTGCAAAGCAATACACATTTCTTATGAAAATGAAAGTACACTATGACTACTTTTAAAATATTCATTTAATTATCGTTTCTGTTAATATTTTTAGGAAAGTTACTGCCAATGTTTAGCAACTACTGACATTTTATGTTCACAGCTATATTTTTTAATGAATTTGTGAATAACATATCCGCTGAAAGCAATCACTGTTCGCTCCAATATATATGATCTGGTAACTGACAGAAAATTTTTTTTTAATTTATTGTATTAGTATTAACAACTGCTGCTTTTGAAAAACTTAATATTCAAACAGATGAAAAAAAAATCGAAAACTTCACACAGTTATTATAAAAGCAGCAGCGGAGATGTTTACTATTGCAGATACAGAGAAGTCAACAGATTTCATTCAATGTGAGGAGAAAAATATAGGTTTTTATCAATACGGAGAGAAAAATATTATTATATCAATATGCGTCTTTCTTCTATCTTGACGCAAATGACAGCTTGCCTCACTTCGAAGAACGCGGTGTGACCCTGCAGTATCTGCGAAAAATAATAACCTTCGCTGCTCGTCCCGTCGAATATCCCACAGAGTTCGTCAGATCTGGTGCGGAACCAGTTTACGGTTTTCTCAGCTAATCCGTTCTGCTTTAGTGACAACTTTTTTTCCTCACTCTCTCACTCAGTTTCCGAGATTAAACTGTTACGGGCATTGGAATGCAAATACAAACAAATGCGCGCGTGGGCTGTATGGTTCGACTTCTCGGCCGCTCATCCGTAAAGACAGGAGGGAAGAGAACTCTAAATGCTTGATGAGTTTCCGAGTATTTTAAATGCCAGATTCTAATACTTTACAATCTATTATTCTCACGTGCTATATCCAATTCCTGTGCACATTTTCGACTAAAATGTTATTAATTTCTCTTACAGTTTAGATAATACTACCTAGCTTAAAAAATTAGTAATCAAACTGTAATTTGTAAAAAAATGCTCATTGCGAATGAATAGTATAGATAAAAGTCTGATTTGGCCAGCACATGACCTCCCACCAGTTGCATGTTTTAAATAGCCACGAGCTGAGCAAAGAAAGTATTAGGCACTACACGGAAAGGGAGGGATGTCCCGTGGAGGTCTTTTTAAGGGAGATTGGCTCTTATCCACGTTACACATGGGGAAAAACCGCGAAAACGCCCATGCAGCCAGCCCGTTCACCGGGACTCTAACCCCGGCCCGAACTACCGGTTTTACCGCTCGGCCGATTGAGGGCAAACCGAAAGGTCTGTAATACGAAATTTTGGTTTATATTTTATTAAGTATTGGCCATGTGTAAAAAATGCTCCTCTAAATTTAATCAACGCGATGAAATGTTTGCCTTTTTGTTTTGTGGAGATTTATTTAGTTTACTTAATAGTTATTATATGTTTAATCAGTTTTTCTATATAATTGTATATGTTGGTGGGAGGTTAAAAATGTAAAGTCAGTTGCAATCATAAAATAAATTAAATTATTATAAAGAAAATTATTCAGTGTAGATAGTAAGCTGTTATGGATAGGGGTGAAAAAAAGGAGAACTGTAATATCCTGTACCCTTGCAGAACCCAATAGGTTTTCCAAAGCCAAAAATATGAAAAATCAGCATTGCCTTAGCTAAAATTCAAACTCCGGACTGCTACAATACCAATTATATTCTTCGATATGCAATTTGATGAATAGTGTTACATTTAAAATCACCTACGTATCTGAATCGATTAGGATTTTTGGTACTCAGTGCATCACTAGATATTAAAGAATTTTTATATTTTTAGGAGATATAGCTTAAAGGTAAGGCCTTTAAAAAATCACATATTTTCAGGGTATTAAGTTCAGTTTCCAACATTATGGCAATAGTTGTAAATAAAGTACTCCAATAAAAACAATTACAGAGCGAAATTTTCTTCTTTTCATACACAAAAAGCCTAAAATACGTCAATGATTGAGTGCCTAAAGATTTGGACACTGGTAGTTTCGTCTAAACTCTCAAGAGATAAGCTGGTGGTACGAACAATTTTGGGATATTTTTCGGTCCTGTGTTACAATTTTTTTTATTATTATTACGACGAGAAGTAATTAAAATAACAGCTAAGTTCTGTTCATTCATAACAGTTCATTCTGCTCCGTTATACGGGGTAAATCAAAAAGATGGCACGATCAAATATCTGTTGAATGACTGGTCACCAAGTCATGGATCCAGTTAAAAAACAGGAATAAAATAAAGAATGTTTTCAAATTAGCCTTTTTTAAAAACATATAGTGACAACTTTTCGAAAATTTTTGCGCGGAAGAAAAAAGCGACAAATGAGAGAAATGCATCCACAGTCGAATTTAAAAGAAAAAAAAAAAAAATATCTGAAAGGTTTCATATATTAAATTACGTCCAAAGAATTTTTTTTTTTTAAACATTTTGTGTGTTACCTTTATTTATTAAATATCATGTTCTTCGCACTTAAACCATAAAATTCAGTTCAACAGCAATATCGCAAAATAGTTTTAGAATGAGCATATCTTTAGAATAGCCGACACACAGTCTCGCGCGCTGGAGATAAAAATGTTTCTTCTCTACAACGTTGCCATTGCTCACTTTGAAATCCTTGAGTTTGTTAATCAAAAATTTGTTAAAGTTTTGCAAAGTACGAAATCGATAAGAAAAAATTTCCAAATTTCAAATTTGGCCTTCCAAATGCCCATATTCGCAGGAGGATTGCATTATTGAAAATTTGATGGCTCTAGATACCGTTGTTTTATCACAATACGAGAAACATAAATACATTTATGCAGATTCTTCATTATTTAATTGCTTTAAATATAATACGGGGCGATAATACTTGGTGGCGACAATTTGAAAAGTGAAACAACTCTTGTAGTTAATCGAGGCAAAATGCCAAAACGAAATTAATAGTCCTGAACAAATTGCACCTTTGGACTAAAAATCAACCTCATAAGATCAATATTATTCGAAATATCAATGATTAAAATTTGGGGAACTAGATACAGGTATTATTATAGACTAGGCATGTCAAGCCCTGGACCTTGACTTATTTTTTTGTAGCCTTCGTTTTATTTCAAGAAAGTAACAAAATTAATACTCCGAAAATCGCTAGTGCGGCATGCCTCAAGACAGCCGAAAGTTGATCGCAGGGGAAAAGATTTAAGGTGTTGGGAAAGAAACAGTAGATATCTATCAACATCCAGAATTTCATTAGTTTCCTTCCATTTTTTAAAGAACTATAGTTTTAAGGAAGATTTTTATGTATTTACTCTTTTAAAATGCATCATTAAGTATGAATTCTTTTTTTCTTGTGCCCTTCACTACTCTGCCCTGATGACTAATTTGGCTCACCTGATATACTGAGTTTAATATGCTTGTCATAGACAGTTACTTATGTTAACGTCGTTTTTTACTTTTTCAAGTGAGTGTGGTTTCAGTGGTTTAAGTCATATAATTTTGATAATTTTTTTCGGAGCATATTATGAGCCATGTTATTCTTTTCCTTAACTACTTGTTAGAATATGAAACAACTTACTAATGGGCTGTACGAAAATTTTAATTTCGTTTACCTTTTAGTATAAGGTGTTACATGACCGAATTAGGATAATCTGAAAGCCTACCTTATTTGACTCCTATCTTAAACTAGAATCATGGGTCATGATCAGACACTCAATATATATATACTTTCTCGAGTAGTACACTTATAGATAATGCGTTTTTAAACACTCTAGTCCAACCAGTGCTAAACTGACTTAGGTCGCAGATAACTGGTAGTTCATCAAAGGCCACTGAGCGACCGAGTAGTCGCTGAATACTGAGAATTCTGATGAACATGCTGGCTACATGGGCATTTTTGTGGTTTTACCCATATGTAACGTATATACGAGCCAGTTTTCCTTAAGCATCGCTTCTGTTAGGCAAATAGTCCTAGAGTGATTTGCCTTAAACTTTAGAGTGCTTTGCCTTAGTTTAAGTTCATCAAAGACTCAATTCCCCGATGACCGAACCGGCTTTGTTGTTTCCTTCGTGTGCTATTAAATAAAAGTCATTTTTCCTCAATGAATGTTCCACCAAAGGCATTAGATAAGTAGCTGTCTAGTGTTTTGCAAAAATTTACCAGTCAACTAAATTTATATCATAGGCGAACAAGAAATATGCTGGCCTTAGAGATATAATACAAGTATTATTAAATTTTAGTGTAAACGAATTACATGTATGCAGGGTGTATCGGTACAGCGTTGACAAACTTTCAGGAGAGATAGAGTACACCTAGATGATGGGAAATCACATAGGAATGCATGGTCGGAAACGCTTTCCTGGTGCAGTAGTGACGACACAAAAATTAAAAAAGGAAGGACACAAACAGCAAGACAAAACATGTTTTATTATGTTTAATACAGCATAAACCTTCAAATAAGAACAAAAACAAACAACGGTCGTCATTAAAGAAGGTGTGCGATTTTATGACCCCGGACCGTGATGCAGGCCTCACATCTCTGCATGGAAGATCTGCATCACGAATGGAAGATGCATGACGCGCGGTTCCTACAGCACGGTCCGGGTTGTAATTTCGAACACATTCTTTGATGATGATCGCTGTCTCTTTATGTCTCTTTATGTTTTTTTTTTTGTTTTGTTTTGTTGTTGTTGTTGTTGTTGTTGTACTTCGAATAAAATATGTTTTCTCACCCCGTTCGTGTCCTTTCTTTCTTGACATTTGTGTCGTCAGAATCAAGCCAGGAAAGCGTTTCCGACCATGCATTCCCATGTGATTTCCCATCATCTAGGTGTACTCTATCTCTCCTGAAAGTTTGTCAAGGCTGTACTGATACACGCCTACGATATTTTGCGAAACATGATACTTTACGCGTCGTATTAAAAAGAACAAAAACGCAGTAAGGTAAGTTTGAAAGCCATTAACGCACTGACGGGAAAGATTAAAAAGAACAATTATGTAAAGGTGTTTTATGTTAGTTCTGTTGAATGAAATCCAATGAAAGTTAGTTGGTTGTGAGCTCAAAGCTATTCGTGATCCAACGGGATACACCTCCGGCTACACAGAAATAAGCTAATCTTTGCTCCCGTTCTTTCGGCACATGATGGAAAAGAGCGAAAAGAAGTGCTTCAAATTCTAATTTCAAGGACTATACAAGTAATTGGATAAAATTTTCTTGTATGGGAGATGGAAATCGTCGTTGAGAAGACATTTGACCGGTCTGTGACACTGACAAAGACCTAAAAACAGCCAAAAGCGTCATGTCAAGAATCTGGAAATTGTTTAAGGACAATGGTAAATGCAAAAATGCTGGCAACCAAGCCTCAAGATCGAAAGCGCGCCACAACATTCTCTTAAAACCGTAATTTGTCAACGATTGCTAAAAAAATTGACAAATGACGTCATGAACTAAACTATCCAGATATACAGAAAGTGAAAGGCTGCATAAAAAAGGAAAGGAAACTCATGACTTGCTCCCGGGCTTGAAAAGCGCCCTGTTGCATTGGCATCTTCACAGTTGGAATGCCATAGACTGAACCTGTATTATCTTTACTGAAGAGTTTTGTTTTTGTTTGGAGAGTAATTCTAGAGTTATTACAACCTAGAAGGAGTAAAACAACAAGCCCGCGAAAGGCATCGATGCAAAGGTGATGGAATTATGCTATGGGGAGCCTTATTTTGAATGGGGGCAATTACCTGCTCATTTTTACCGCTGTAGCTATGAATGTTGAAATATTCCATGTAGCTGTGAGTTATATAAGTCATCTTACCGCGATGTTCTTGATTTTTATGTCAAATTGTTTAAGGGTACAATCGGTAATAACTTCTTCCTAACTGTAGGCATTGCTTATAAACATCGTGTCGCACTACTGATCGTTTACTATGAGGACGAAGGAATCCCAGCGGATAGAGTGGCTTGCTTATTCTTACAGTTGCCACTCTCCAGGGGCTACCTCTAGGAGATTCAAGACGTTATTTTTCCTGAATTCACTCTGTTGTCACAGGACTGCCATCTTAATCTAATACAGAGCATGGCAAATAGCTCTAAAGCTTGCATTTCAGTCAGGAGTGACCGCAATTTTTATTGATTTTTTCTTGCTTGTTTTGAAAAATAGTGATACCAATCCCATTTTATAACACATCTACTATGTCCTTATTTAAATTTATTTTTTACTGAAGTAGGCAAAAGGTAATTTATTATAAATTACTCTTACGTTTAAATGAGGTAATCTGCTGTAACCCATTTCATACCACATTTCCTATGTTCTTATTTAAAATTATTTTTGTGTTGAGATAAGCAAAAGGTAATTTATTATAAATTACACTTACGTTTATATCGGGAATGGCATCTTTATGGTTACTCAAAGTCATGATTAATGCAACAGCAATTAAGATAAAGACGGGAAAGAAGAACAACCCATATAATTAACGGAAAAGTTAGATTAACAATTTGTATTTTCAAGAAAGTTAATCTGAAGAATAAATCCATTTGGTTATGTAAATTAAATCAGCATTTGAAATAAGAACACACTTCAGAGAGAAAAGAGTTCTTGTTAATCTTGTGCTTCGGTAGGAGTCAGTGCGAAACAAAAGATTAATAGCTGTACATTTACTTTGTGTTTAAGTTTTAGCAATTTATTTATAACCAATCATTTCACAGTTTTTATTGTTGCAGATTACATACAATTAAACTTGTACTGTTGTGGATAAAAATAACTTTTGAATATTACTGCATCTTCTGCTACACTGCTTTCTGCATTTCCCAGAAATGTTTCTTTATTATGATGGTTTATGATAGCAGTTTGTTCCGCAATAGACGAATCTAACGTTTTCTCAGGCAAGATCTGATCAATCCGCAGCCCGGTTAATCAGGAGTTGACTGAAGTTTATAAGATGTTCGAAACGAACATCTGAGCTTTAAAGTGCAGTTTAATTCCATGTAATAATATTACAGCCTGAGTAAAAACTTTAAGGCCAGTAAAAAGTTTTGAGAAAATGTAAAATGAAATAAAAGAGATTCAAATAATATTAATTATTAAAGTTCATTGATAAGAAATAAATGCTATAAACATAATTTGTAAATACATAATTATGAGAAACATGTGGTTATTTACAAAGTTAGTATTTCTGCCTGAGTAAAAACTTTAAGGCCACCAGTCATTTTTTAAAAGTAAATATAATATAATTGTGTAATTACCATTGCAACTACTAGCTTGTGACAACGCTGAAAGTTTCATATTTGTCATACGTTTCTTCGAAGTATTGGTGATCTTTGTGAAGATGGCGAAGGGTAAGAAGTTAACTGATCGTGAAAGAGGAGAGATCGAAGCTTTGTCTTCAACAGGAATGAGTAGTCGTGCTATTGCGATAAAGATAGGAAGATCAAAGATGTAGTCAACAATTTTTTAAAATTGAAAGACTATTATAGTAAAAAGAATACTGGGGGAAGACTTAAAGCTTTGTCCTCGCGTGATGAAAGAAGACTTTGCCAACTTGTATCTACTGGAAAGTACTCAACCAGGAAACTGATTCCGACGACAGGTTTAAAAGTTTGTCAAAAAACGATTTATAACACAATTAGAAGGTCTGGAAGGTTCACTTATACAGCAAAATTCACTAAGCCTCAGTTACTGCAGAGACACAAAATAGAGCGTTTGAACTTTGGCCAGAAAGTCATGACCTGGGACAACCAATGGATAGAAATTATTTTTTCTGACGAAAAAAATGGAATTTGGATGGGCCAGATGGCTGGAATTTCTACTGGCATGATATAAGAAATGAAAAAGAAATGTTCTCCAAGCGCCAATTAGGTGGAGGATCGTTCATGACTTGGGGCTGTTTTGCTTACAATGGTGTGGGCTCAACTGCATTCGTTTCAGGTAGAATGAATTCACAAGGATACCAAAATGCCCTAACAAATCATCTTTTTCCAAATGCTGAATGTCTTGCTGGAGAAAATTGGATTTATCAGCAGGACAATGCATCGATCCATTCGAGTAACAGAACAAAAAATTGGTTCCAAGTCAACAATGTTGAAACTGTGAAATGGCCAGCTAGATCACCTGACCTCGACCCAATGGAGAACCTTTGGGGTGACTTAGCAAGAAGAGTTATGCAAATAGGAGACATTTTACATCAACAAAACAGCTGAAATCTACTATCGAAGATGAATGGTATAAAACCGACCCCACTCTTTGTCAAAAACTCGTTTCATCCACGAAAACAAGAATATTTAAAGTAATTCGAAGAAATGGCTTCTACACAACCTTCTAAGAATTTGTAATTTTTTTCTTGTATGTCATTTTCTATGTTGGCCTTAAAGTTTTTACTCAGGGTCAAATATTCATCTGTGTGTTCTGTAATATTTTCTAATAATAAAATATTTGCAAATTAATTTGTCTACTTTTTCTACTTTTATTTTAGCTCAATAATTATCAATCAAATGGTATTTTAATTCCTCAGTTGAAATGTTTCCATTTTTTCAAAAATTTTTACTGGCCTTAAAGTTTTTACTCAGGCTTTATCCTAACTCTTTTTTCTCCTATAATATCAATAATCTTCTGATGATTTTGTTGAGATCTTTTGCCTTCTTAATGTGAGGTAGAATGAGAATAATCCTTGATTTCTTTCTAACTGCCTTAGAAAAGTCATTCAGCGGGTTAATTCGTGTCTTAAAGTCAGACCGCTGATGATAATGGGGAATGATTTCTGAGTTAAACCGCTCAATCTTTTTACTTTATATTCATATACAAACTTTACTATATATTCATATAAAACAAACATTATTTTATCAGAATTTCCAGCATGAGAATTACCATAAGAACATTTATCTCAGTGTTTGAGACAGCGTAAGTGAGAAATGTTCATATTCAAAGACATGTTTTATAAAAGATAGATTGAAAAATCCTAATTTTTTTTATCAAGTTTCTGAATTTTTTCAGTGTGATAGTTACTACACATGACATTTTGTCAGAAACTCGCACTCACTTTGTCACAGTTTTGTTTGTTTGGTTGAATACGGAAAAGCACACGACAACTGTCTGCCAAAGGAGAAAAATATATTATATGGAGGACTTTCTAACTGAAATTGACTCGTATTTACATCATACACAGGAAAAACTATAAAAGCACACATGCAGTCGTCTATCCGCCGGCGTTCGAACACAGGTTGAACATTCAGAGTTCAGCGATTTTTATCCATTCGGCCATTAATGGGCTTCACAGTTTTGAATACTCTAAATATCAAAAACTTTCTTCATAAGGTAAATTAAAAAGACGTGCTTATCTGAGTGGCTGTAAGAGAAAATGGTTCTCAGAATTGCTTCTGTCATTATTTATTTATTATTATCACGATCCTGATCATTATTATTACAAATTTACTACATTAGAACTCGCAAACTTACAGGCGCAAAAGCCCATTTATTTATTGGTTTGCCGTTGACAATGCTCTTTCTTAACAACATGTGATTATTCGTATGCTGTTACCAAATTTGCATTTGTGCGGAAGCCTGGATAAATTTCTTATATTCAGAGCTTATTGTGATTTACGATACTTCCATTGCTGTTTGCAATAAAAAATTTGGACATATTCAGAGAAACTCTCAGTAAAATAAGATTCTAAATGTGCTAATGTTTCAGCTATTTCTAAAGTGCTCTAGATGGATCAGTTCTGTATTCCCCTTCATAACTATTTGTAACTATATAGATTATCATCCGTCTTAGACTATTAGATTCGGCAGAGAAAGTACTTATGCTGAAAATGACTTGTTTTTTAGATCCTAAATTAAGATAATTTGAAGAAGGATATTCTATTTCTAAGCATTCTATCAACTGAAATAGGTAAATTGGAGTGAAGCCGTTTACTGCCTGAAGATTTGTACCAGACTTCTATGAAAGCGTCATACTGGCAGTAACTAGCTGAATAATAAATAGTCTTTATGATAACCACAAAAGGATAAATAAATAAAAATTAAATTAAAGTAAAACAAGCGAGACAAGACGTTATATATTTTTCCATGCTGAGACTTTTTAAGAAACCAAATTGCGCAAATTCCCGCAGCCATAAAGAAATTTGCATTCCTTAGCGCACGGCTGTTAAACAGCAGAATTTAAATTCAAATGTCGGAATTTAAAATGGCTTCGAGAATTTCTCGGAATTTAGTTCAGTTATGGAACAGAATTCATTTCTGCATTCAGGGTGCGATCGTAAAAACAGTAACGTTATTTCAAGTCTATAAAATATCTCAAGGGAAAAAACTGAAGGATCATTTCAAAAATTACTAATTTTCTCATATAGTTAAAGCGATTTCTGTTAAGAATGATTAACCTAAATTTTGTTCTGAAAGTTACAACTAACGCCGATCGTATGTAGCTTATTTGAAGAAAGTGATATTAGTTGAATGTTCACTTGGCTTACATCAAAATAAATCAAGCAAATTTCTGGCTTCTGAAAAACGCACCATCTATTATTAAAACTTTGTATTTCTTTTCTAGTAATTCTATGCATGATTTTCATACCTTGGCCTAACATTATGCCAACTGTGATTTTACAGCAAATTAAAATGAATTATTGATCCTTTTAAGCGTTACAGCATCTTTTCAGGAGGAGGAGGGGGAGAAGAAGAAAGGAAAAAAAAAATGCGATCTGTTCTAAAGAAGAAAAAAGAGAAAAGCGCGATTATGGAGACAAGATATATCGACTCGTGAAATGAACTGTGTGGAACAAGTATTTATTTCTGAGCAAACATGGACAGCCATTTTGAAAATTCACACTAAGGAAGTAAATATCTGTATAATAGACTACATTAGAGATTACGCAAGGTATTAAATAATGAAGAATATGCATGTACAAAAGTTCCTCGCACTCCTGGAAAGACGCCGCGACAGCTAGAGCCACACAGTTTTGAATACACACAGTCTTCCACCCAAACTCGTGCACTTCGAAGCCCGAATTTTGAACTTCAAAAAAATGTTTTTTATTTATTTATTTTATGCTTTTTTTCGAACTCAATGAAATTTTTATTAACAAACTCGGCGATTTGAAAGCAATGTGTTGCCATTCGGCAGAGCATAAGATATTTATGCTTAAAATTTAACCAGAAAACTCATCATTTTAAAAGCAATGTGCTGCCGCTCAGTAAAGTGTAATGGTTTATGTTTCAGATTTAATCAGAAAAACTCAGCGATTTAAAAGAAATATCTCAGAGAAGCACAGATATTCGTCTTTCAAACTTAATAAATAAACTCCATGTTAAAATGTTCTTTGAAAGGCACGTGTTGATACTGCATGAAATAAAATATTTTTATCTTCAATGCGCTACTGTGTTTCCATTCAGCAAAGCTAAGGTATTTAATTTTCCTTCAGATTTATTACAGATTAACAAACTCAGCGATTTATAAGCATTAAACTCAATTATTCAGCTCCATTATTATTAATGACTAGCTAGATCCGACAAATTAACTAGATTCATTGTAATAATTATATATGTCTTTCTTTTTTATCATAACTATTTTAAGTGGCTGGCCGTGCACGTGGCTAGTTAGTGTTAAATAATAAAAAAAAACTAGAAAAATATTTTTAAATTGAAGATGATAAAAAATTGAATAACTATTAAACGTAAGCGAATTTAAACATGGAAGCCTATAGCCCCTTTCCTGTGGTCTAATATATAATGTTTTATAGGCTTGGGTGTGTACTTTACAGCAGCGAAGGGGACGGGAACATTCAGTAAGCATGTTGATATAAACGTGGGCATTCAGTACGAATTTGTTTTAATTGGAGAGCTTATGATGGCAAGAAACAACCTGCCCCCATATGAGTACGTTTAATCAGAAGATATGTTAAACAAAACAGAATCTGCTAACAACTAAACCATTATTTATTATGCTCCATTTAAGTAACGAAAATAAGTAAACTAACATAACTCGGTAAAGCTGAAAAATGGCACCTTGCCATTAATTGCTTTTTGGTTAAATGCGAAACTTAACTACTGAAATGATAGCCGCCACGAGCTATTTCTTTGCAACAAAAATGATTATTATCTTCTAATACAGTCGTCTGAAAGGTCAACTAATTATTGCTGTAAATTATCGAATGTAATTCAGACGCTGGCGAAAAGATAGTTTACGAAAACGAGAAATGTATTCTTCGAAATTAAGCGAGCATTTTATAATTCCCTTCATGTTAGGAGAACTGCAAGATTTCAGTTTGCATTTTCTTAATTTTTTTTCCATTGCAGTTTCAGGAAACTATTTATTTGAAAGTTATTATAAGCAAACTTTGAGGAAAGGGGATGTTTCTCGAAATGATCCATAACTTAACACTTATCATACACAGATATGGTATGTACACATGTTTCCTTTTATGATTAAGTTAATTAGATGAGCAGGAAAGTGTGTCAAAACCAGAATAGATCACATTATCTTCAAATATTTTGAGTTAGCATTATGACAGGAAATTAGAATGGATTGTGTTTGGTTTCGGGAGAGAAGAGACGAAAATGCAAACGGCTGCAGCTGGCAGCCCAAAAACCTGCATGTTCCTCATCCTTAGATTTTAGAATCCGAATAATTTAAAACTGAAAATCTTCAAGTGTTAACTTTATTTAGTATATTTCTTTGTATAAATTGTTGCATGTGCATATCACCTTGTTCCGGTATCTTTGAATCGAGGGTTCCGAACCCGAAGATCGAAATGAAATTTCAAGATCGGCGAGAAAAATTTGTTGCGTGCTTATGAGTGAATAGTCACGATATATACTTCTTAGTGATCAATGTACTTTGTAGGAGATGTATTGCTTTCATAGGTGCAGCGTTAGGTAGACACCAGATTAGTTTGTGATGTCTTAAGTGTGAATCGTATCCATTTCGCTTTGTAGACGGGAAGACTAGAAGATTGTCCGACCCGTCTGATTAAATGCAAATAAATATATAGAAAGAGTTTAATTTCCCTGTAAGTCTTTGATAAAAAAAACGTAACTGAATCAATAAAGCCCTAAAATTTTCATACTAAGCTAATTAATGCCATGATTTTTTTTTATTATATCTGTTAGAAAAGTTTGAACTCATTGATGGACGTATGCTATTATTTGGATAAAGAAAAAACTTCATATCCTTGATAATATGTTCTTTCTCTAATAGTAGTATACTGTATACAAGTGATTCCTTTGAAAACTCTGAGTTGAGAAATTTTGTAACGCGCTAGGAGCTCAACGGATGTATGCAATACTGTTTAGAAGTATTATAATTAACAATTTAACTTATCTCGCAGTGTATTAAATCCTAAATTCCGAAAATTTCTTGATAGGAATGTATAGATATATATTCATGTTCATACTTAATTTATGATGAATTACTATTGTAGTTATTAATTAATTCGTTGAAATCCATGACCTATATTAAAGTTATAAATTCCAATGTTTCCATCAATTTTATAAGCAGAATATTTATTCATATGGCGTTTTTACCGATTACTGATTTTATTAATGTTTTTCTCAAATTCAAGTTCACTGCTCCCCTTTAATGTTAAGCAGCGTTCAAAATCCATGAACGTCATCTTAATTAAATGTCATAAATCGATACAAGCTAATTTGTTCTCGATCATTTCATATAATAATTATATTCAATGCCATACTTTGCGATGAGTGAAGGACTAATGTAATAAAAAGAATTAGCAGACTTTCCAAAAATAAATTATTATCGGATAAGAGACATAAGGTGTCAAAGAGCTCTTCCTTTTCTACGTATTTTCCTGTCGCAGATAGATTACATAAAGCATTTCCTTTAGAAACAAATAACATTTCTGGGCTGATGTCCTTTAAACAATTTCCGACTGCATGCTGCTTTTAGTATGAGGGCTACCGAGTAAGGGATTGTTGTAGGTCAACAGCGTTTGGAATGTTTCCGCTCACGCAAGCATTCAATAAGCGTGAAATATTTCATTTCTTGATTCGTTGCTTTTGTTTTGTCTCTGGCGATCTCCTAAATTCACAGGTTTCCTCACATTTTCAGTAAGTTAATCGGCTCTCGAAATCTGTCTTGATCACCTAATCTATTATGAAATCTCGAAAATGATGTAGTTTTTCAACTACCTAATCAGCGTTACGGTTTCCTTAACGTAATTCCATTGTCTGATTTGAGTTTATTTACTCCTTGGCTTTAAAAAGCTCAGTACTTCCAATGTATAAAATGCTCTGTAAGTACTGTTGCAGAGTTGAACTTTTATTCTACTTTTAGTTCTGCATTAAGTAAAACATTTTCTCTTTATCTTTAGTTACTGCTAGCTGCAGGGCTTAAAAGCTTCTTAACTAAGTTGCCTAGTTTACTGGGCTTCTTAGCTATACTTTAGCTAACAGCAAGATTTAATCTATTTATTTCAATAAAAAAGCTTTTTACATCTTGAGGCAATAGCATAAATCTCATTTACAGAAATAAAGAGTTTTACATAAACACACAAGTCCTAATAAGCATAATGAAACGAATACACTGCCACCTACTGAGGAACAAAGAAGAGAGAAAAAGAGTAAAAGATGGGGGGAAAAATGGGATAGATACACAGAATAATGTTTGGTGGTAAGGTCTGAAAATATAATCATTACTTCAAATTGACAGATTTTTTAGAACGTTAATTGAAAAATAAATTTTCGGTTGATTTTAGCAGAAGAGTTGGAAGGCGACACAATTTTAATTTGTGGTTCTAATTCTAACCCCTTTACGCGTATTTTATGCTCCTTATCTCCAGAATTTTTTTTTTTTTTTCGTGTTCTTTCTTTTGATCTTTAATTAGTGGTACTAAATGTTTATTGCAGGATATTTTTGAAGACTGAATCAATAAAGTCGTGCAGAATAATTCGTTCTGAAGAAGTGAGACCCATATGAGTAGTTATAAATGACTCAAGCTTTAGGACACTTAACAAACAAAAACGGTAACAAAAAGCAAATGCAATTTTTCTAATAAGAAAGCATATAATGTATATAGAGCATTAAAAAGATATGTCTAAATTAACAATTTTGATAATTTCCCAAATCCTCCATTATTTGCAGGCCCATATTTCCAACTGGAGGTTCTAGAACTTTGAGGGAGATTCAAATTTTCTACTAAAATATCTTCAAAATGAGTACACGCAAAAAATGTATTTTTTTAACAGTACCGTGATTTAAAAAAATCTGATGTGTACACCACATGACTTCCTTTTACGAAATAATAAATTATACGTATTTTTTCTTGCATTTAATTTAAACTTATTGTATTTAATTCAGTTTACTTCATCAATAGCGCATAAACCACAATAGAATAAACTCACTCTTTAAACTTCACTATATTTCTTTATCATAGCGACACTCTGGCGCTAGGTTCGTTTAACAGCGTTACATTTCATTCATTTCATAACACAGAATTCACAAAATTTATATCATTTGAAGAATTATATAATCGTTGCCACATGTTCTATTCAAATACTATAATAAATCTAAAACGATGTATGAAAGAAATTAAGCAAACAAAAAAGAAAAACAGTTTTTCACAGACGATTCAGTATTTCTCATTCAATTAATTCAGTTCTCCCTTCGCGACAAGGCAAAAATACATAAAAGCTCAAAATATCTATATAAATATTACGAAATATATCTTAAACCATTATTTCCTCGAATAAATTCCAGAATAGATTAAGCATGATTTAATTCAATTCGCAATAATAAAAGAAGGCGTTATCTTTGTTGTTGCAAAGCTTAGTTTCTCTAGATTGGCAACAAATCCACTATTCTGCTAAGTTTCACATGAAAACTAATATGGCTGCCATGGCAAGAATAGCCGCACTCAAACAACTTTTAAATTGTTGATATTCTACAAATATTGCAAGCAGATTTACTAAAGGTATAAAGACCTTAACCGGAAGATAAAACAACATAATTCAATCATTTTTAAAGCAAAAAATGCACAGTTTACAGCCATATAAGAATAAAGAACCTGAGATCACTGAGCCGAGTAAACACAGCGGTTATATATCTGCATATATTTACATACTTTTGGTGCAACCGATTGCAACCAAAATACGAGGTGCACATCTGCATGTTACAGCAGTCCTATATACAAAATTTCAACGTTCTGAGGCAACTCGTTTCTGAGTTATACAAGATACATGCGTACGCACAGACGCCACAAAAAATTCTCTTCAGAATCCATTTTAAATCAGTTTATATTTTTTTTGGGGGGGAAAAGAGTCCTTTATTCTGTCCTCACGTACAGATGTCACGCAAAAACATCGTTTAAATTGCATTCGATAGCGGTCAAAATGGATATTTTCGGTGAAATACGATACCTGAAATTTTTCGCGATTACAATACTTCCTTTTTACTTCGTACAAGGAATGAAAAATGAGAGGACAAATTATATAAATAATTTAAATACTTAAACTAATAAAAATTAGATTTTTTTTTACTACTACGAGGACAAATTATAAAACCATTTATAAAATGGAAGAAGTTAACAATATAAATAGTTACAAAAATAAACGGGGTAGGACATCTTCAGGGAAATGACAAGATTTCAAAAATTTCAAGCTTTCCAATAAAAACCTTAAAAATGAACATAAAACATTAAAAAATGCGTCAAAATTAGTAATTTTCATAATTTTTTGCATTTTCCATCCAATTTTGCAGGATGCAAAATATAATTTGCAGATGCAAAAATTTCTTTCTGTATAAATGATAAAAATCAAAAATTATGACAAAAGAAGAAAAGATTATAGATCCAAATCAAAACCCTGTCCTGCCTATTCACCTTTTCAGACTTGTGATTATAAGAGAATCTGGATCCGGAAAAACGGGTGTTTTTTAATGTAACTTCAGAAACTTTTGAATTACGATTAGTTATAAATATGTGTTGAAAATATTCATGGAGATAAATAAATATTCAGATTTAACTGAAAAATTTAAAAGATTCGAAGATATTCAAAGAGAAGATATAAATTTTATAGTTACAAAAAGTAACAAAAAGAATTATTATGAAAATATAATAAATATAATAAACCATTCCTTGCAACGGATGACTCAAAATTTGTTCAATTAGAAGACCTATATCCGAATAAAAATAATGTAATTGTACACGATGATTGCTTTGTTGAAGATCAGACAAGTATTAAAAATCATTCAATAGCAGCAGATACAAAAACGTGTCCATCATATATCTAGATCAAGCCTATAATCAAAGGAATAAGATCCTGACGAAATTAGGATCAACTGTAGTTATTTCACATTTTTTAATTTACAAACCCAAAGAAATGTAGCAGATTATGAGAGAAACTGGCGTCAAATTAGTAGGAGGAAAATTTAGTGAAACCTACAATAGGAGTCTTAAAGAATCCCATGATTTCCTCAGGTCTCATTTTTAAAATCCTAAGATGAGATACAGAAAAAATTTTGATCCCTTATAAATGCAAAAGGAATTAATTCCTTTTGCATTTATATGAGATCAAATTGGTCATACGTTTATGGGAAGATCTGCAAAGTTTATAATGATTTCAGTTTATCATTATCAGTCTCTAAATTTTTGCTTAGGGTAAGTTCCTTATTCGCCTTTGCGTTATATATCTAAAAATAGCGATATAGACGTGCATTGAGTACTGTAGTAGGAATAATCGAAATTTTAAATAAATCGTTAAGAATTTCTGAAAGAAAAAAAGAATATAATGTTAGCTAAAACCATGACTGAGGAAGAAGTTTCGTTCAAAGAGCAAGAATTTAATTAAAGATTTGAAGTTTTTCTCAGTTGAAAAATAGAACTTGAATGGCTACTGGATAATTTTTTATACTATATAAATGAAGAAAGGAAAACGTGTCATTAATAAGCCAATTAACAATTCACAGTTTGAAATGCATTTGCTAAGCACTCGTTTTCAGGTCCTGGGATACAGTTTTTATGGAGCAAAATGAGAGTGAATCCTGATTTAACTTATAAAGAGTCTAAACATATAAACAGAGTGAATGAAACAGCATACAAATATGATATATGTTATTTAAAAAATAAAGCTACTAAAACTAGAAATAATGTATGTGATAAAAATATGACAGAAGATTTAAAGTGAATTCCAAATCCTACAGAAAATAATAAAAAAAAGAAATACTACCCCTCTTTCTTTCACGCAGAAAGAATAGAAAGCGGGGTAGTTTTTCTTTTTAATAATTCATTGCGTTTAGAGTTTGGATAATCATACTTTATTAACTAAAGAGTATATAAATGTTGGTACTCAGAAAAAATCAGTAAGTTGGAGGAGCCTGCCGATTCCTACATAGCTATTCTATATTTGGATGTACAAAAGTCTAAGCTAAGTAGTGTTATGGTCACAGTGTTTTAAATTTCTCTTTTGTTGACTAAAGTGGGAACACTAAAGTGAAAAGACGGTATAAGGTAAGCGTTAGTAAATTTCATAAAATGTCAGTCTTGGATTGGGTTACCAACTGTGTCGAGTCACAATAAAGGGCACGACAAAATATATTTTCATTAACTACTTTTTTATTATTATAGTAAATTACTGTAATATGTCTTTAGAAATTACGTTCATGTGAACGAACATTTCTTAAAACTTTGTAAACAACAGAAAAACCTTTAGTAATTTAGGTAATATATCGACTCATTAAACACAACTAATGCATTGTAAGAATAATCACTAGAATTTAATTTTTAAAATGTTAATTAAAAAGTGCAGAAACACTGAAAAAATATTTGAAACTTTTAAAACAAAAGCTGAAGTGAACTTGAAATTTTTTTAATTTTATTTATTCTGATTTTAGCGGACTTCAGGAAACGTGCATCCCTTTGAAATTTTCTGCAAATTCTGAACAACTTCCTTTCAAATTAAAATAATGAATTTTCTGTAAGTTTAACCAAACACTTATTTCGTTTATTTCTTTATTTAGTTGGCATGACATTAAAAGTTCTTTCATGAGATGCTGATATTGGAAGAAGTAAAAACACATGAAACTATTTTTTTAAAATATCCACAAATTTATAATCAGCTGTTTTGAAAATCCTGTGCCATTTACTATTTGATGTTTTGGATCTTGTAAAATGTTCAGAAATTAGCGCAAACTTTTTTTTGTACTAATGTTACTTTATCAAAAACGTCATCTATATTCAAATTCAGCTTTTCTTTCAGCGTCGAATCTCCAATAACTTCAACAAATTTCTACTGTGCTGGAAATGAAATATTTAACAGATTTAGAACTGGCAATTTTCTAAATGTAGAATTTTCATCAAAGTATTCTTCTAAATAAGTAGCTGACGATGAAAGAAATAATTTAGAGTCATAGATAATTTCGGAGATTCTGCATTATCTAGCTTTTTCAAATGGCTGTTGATGAATTTGAAAGCTAAAAAATTCCCCGTCATTTCGAGATTTAATCTTATTTCTTAAGTTGGTAAAAACATTGAAACCATCTGTGCCAGAAGATTCATTCTAGTTTTTCATTAGAAGGAAATTTCACGTACAGTTACATCTTTAAGCCGAAAATTCACACTAAACATTGCTAGAACAATGAATGCATCTGAATAATTGGTATAATTTCTATAGAATTATCATCAATTGAAAACGGTTTGAATAATTGTTTAAAACAATCAGTTGGTTTGTCTAAGAAGTAAGAACTTAAAACCTTCCACGAAATTAAAATCCTTTCATTGTATAGCTTCAAAGGAAACTGCCTGAAAACTGTCTGAGAATTTGAAAGAAATCTGTTTCTACAAAGCAGTAAAACGCCTTAAATGTTTTACTTTTCTTTGCTGGCATTTAAAAACGGCCATAGATTTTTAGAATAATATTTTCTATGTTCACATTCAAGTTTTCTACAGCACATTTCGCTGTATTATGTATATGTGAGCATTGCAGTTAGCTTTAACAATACCTTCATTTAATGCAAGGATGTTAACATATAAGCTAAAATTACAATTTGCATTATTTGCGGTAAAACAAGAAATTATTGTTCATTCTAATTGCAAATTGTTCATAATATTTTTCAAACATTCGAACATTCCATCTGCATTTTCGTCTGGATTCTCAAACAATGTCTTTTATATTCCACTATACCAAATTCCGTGCTAAAATATTGAACATACACTGGGAGTATTTTTACATTGTTATTATTATTTGAAGTATCAACTTGAATACAAAAATATAGAGGTAGCTCATGATTTTGCAATTCGTTCAAAACTACCCCGAACGCCTTTTTCACCAAGCTCATTTGTAACAATTACTTTAGGTTTTGTTCCGCAAAATATTTTTGCAGTTACTTTGGAGTCTTCGTAATTTTTTTGATTTAATTTTAAATTGCGATCAAGCGAGCTATAGAAATTATTCTAAACTGAGTTACAGGAATGATGATCATCATTACAAGAATTATGATTATCATTCCTATAACTCACTTAATAAAGTGAGTTTGAGGAACAATCATGTGAATTTAATTATGTGGTAAATTTGAGCTATTTCCTAAATGACTACTACATCTGCGTCTTTAGACTTTGCTTTTTCGATAACTTATCAGTTAAAGAAGTATATGATAATATTACTGCTTTTATTTTTATGACAAACTGAATATTTATGCTATCTCATTGCTAAAACACATATACATCCATTTTAAAAAATACTTTAATAAATAGTACACTTTGCTTCTTGTGGATTAATAGCTCCCTTTAACCATTTATAATCTTTTCGCAGTTTTTGCTATACGAACATTATTGCTCGGTCTCTTTTCTTATCGGTTCCATAATTTATAGGGTTAACAGAACTTAATACGTATTTATAATTGTTTTGTTTTAATCTGATACTAAATAAGCATACTTAAAATCTAATAATACTTTTCATAGGCATTCAAGGATGGATAGTCTCCGAAAGAACTCAATACCGCGGCCAGCAGAAAATGCAGATCCACGAATACCGATGGCTTGGAGGCATCGCGAAATGACTTTCAACAATCCTTATGCTAGAAGAGCATCTTCTCCATCTGTGACATCATCATCATCAGATGATAGAGAAGAGGTACCAATTGTGAGACAGCATTACAGACCTCTGAGCCGCCACAGCAACATGGAAAGACATGATGACCGTCTTGATCACTATGCTACTATACGCAATGAACGATTAGAGCATTTTAATTCCGCAAGAAGTGAAAGAATGGACTCTTATTCTCATCGTAATGCAACACCTGTTGATAATTACTTCCATGGGCCTTATCGAAATTCAGCTAATGGTTCATCTGGCACATTGCGATCAACAAGAAGTGTTCCAGCTTTAGCCTTTGCAGCTGCAATGGAGAATCAAGATCCTTGTCCAATACACGGAGGAAACCATGGTCCATTGCGAAGACATGGTTCTTTATTTGATATCCGCGCTCCACCTGTAGGTGGACCACTAAGTCTAAGTGGTCTGGACAAGAAGAACTTCCATGGTTCTAAACATTCCCTACTTAACGGTCTTCCTCCACCACACTTCCAATTTCACCCAGATATGCCACAATATCTTCCACCACATATGATAAATCCAATGATGCGTCCCCCGCATCACTTGGGAATGCCGGTACTTATGGAACCAATACCAATGCGAGACCCATTTAACAAAACCATGACATTTCATCGCAACGGTGCAAATGCATATCCAACAAAGGAACCGGTTGATCCATATAGTGTTGAGCAAGTTTGCTGTAAAGGTCATTTAATTGTTTTATGGATAATCTTAGGTGTTGTTACTGTTGGTGTTATTCTCGGCATAATCATGGGAGTCACGATAACTTAGAAATCATATGAAAAAAGAGTATGAAATACTCGAAGTAAATGAAGAAATACTGGAAATTATCAGTATTTTAAAAATAAAAGGAACTAAATAAGGAGAACATTATGAGATGCTACAAAAATACTGAAAAAAAAAAAAAAAAAAAAAAGGCTATGCGCACTGTGATCTAAAAAGTACTGTTTTAAAATATAGGCTTCTGCTACAACTTTTAAAAAAGCCTTTGTGAAACAAAGATGTTATTTATCAGGTTAATCAAGTATAAAAAATAAGCATATATCAGATGTAAACTATGAAATAATAGAAAACAAACAATACATAAAGAATGCACTTTAAAAAACTGCAAGAGAATAAAATATAAAACAGAAGCTAGGACAATTTTTAATGCATTTTCATACATAAGACTGCTTGTATGTAACAATAATTCGATCTAACATCTGGAAACACAGGTCCATTATAATGGTTTGTAAATGTTGGTATAAGGCTTTAGAAATAAATTATTGGTTTGCAGTTATGTAATTTGGATATAATTTTCTTTATAATTTTTTATTCATAATATAATTCCAAATTCCCATTTCAACAGCAAAGAAGCAAAAGCTTATAAATTATTAGACATAGAATATGACAGAAATACATTTATTATTCTCCTGTAAATGACCCTAACTTGTTAGCAACAAAACAATTTTACAATTTTCTGTTCCTGTCGTCACTACCACGTCTCCACAGCTCTTTACATTATATTTCTTCGGCGGTTATGAGACCAGAATTCAACACCTTTACTAAATTATCGGGAGTGTCTGACTCGACCTAGGGTTTTCGTCTGCAGCTAGAGTGCTTATAGTACTTTGAATTATCACTTTCGAAATGCTGGCCATAATTGCTATCAACATTTTTACTTTACCACACACAGGCTCGGACTATGTCCTGGCGTCTGTCCCATGTGTCCTACTCACCTAAGTCATATAATACCCGTTATCATCTTTATTTGTGAATGGCTCGGCAAGAAGGCTGAGTTTCTGGGTTTCAGTAGGCTGACTGATATCTGACCTTTGATCCGATGGAGATGGGATTTTGCTTTTATTTTGTAGAATCAAAACTTTTCTCGCTCATAACAAAGTAGAGAATTATTTAAAATTTTGCAGAAAAATGCGCAAAGTCTGCCTGAACTGCTTAGGAAGAGGCATGGGAAGGTTGTGAGCAATCTGCTGACCAAGTACGAGAAAGAAGTTTTAACTCATCCATCATAACGTCCATTCATTAGTTCACTAGATCTTCACTATTTTTCCAATTTAAAAGCCTCAATATGGACTGCGTTTTCTCTTTTTGAAAACCGTTTCTTCAGCTATTATACAAACCCTTCGAGGACTGAAAAAAAGTAGAACTCTACAAGAAATACCAAATCTTTCGATTTCCTTAATTTCGGGTACGAAAAGCTGAGCGACTATATGGAAGGACCGCAAACAAAATCTGTCTGAAATAATGCAAAACCCGAGAGAAAAAAACGATTTAGAGTGCATTGTTTTTAAGTGGCCTTCGTATTTGTCTTTTGCACTGTCCCGAAGGCCATTCTCCAGTTTAAATATAAAAACGCCATTATAGCAATTCGCAGAAATGGAAATATTTGACATCTTGTTTGTTACATTGATTATTAGAGCACAAAAGACATTCTGAAATAGATTAAATTATTACCCACATAGCATTATTTTAAAAAATTAAATTACCAGTTCATAAAGAAGAGTATTATTGCACGACTTATGTCTCAAAGTGCTACTGTATTTCTTAAATAAAACTAGTGTTTGTTGCAGGCGAGTAACATGTTAAGGTTCAAGGAGCTTCATTCGACATGCCAGCAACAGTTTGGGATTACCTGACATGGAATTTTAAGGGTTACTTTTCTCTTTCTTTCAGCATCTGGCATGAAATTAAAAGTGAAGGTAAAATAATCCGTTCTACAATTTGTTCATTTACTTAGCCGATTTTGCCCTGGTTCTACTGGATCATTCAAAATGGTCTATCTAATTACTAAATAATGGACTGTAACTCTCATTAATTAATTAAACCAAATCTGTTTAAAGATTTGATTTGTATAGTTGCAGAATGACATTTTGTTTGACTTGTATAGTTGCATTGATTTGTATAGTTGCAGAATGACATTTCCTCACACACACAGCTTAGCAAGAAAAAGTAAAGATTATTTCCTTTTTTATAGTTGCGCAGCGATGGCCGTGCCATTTCATTTCAAAGGGATTTAACGCATACAAATTCAAACTAACAGTAAAATAATCATCAGAATATGAAGCAGGTGAAGAAATTGGTATACTGCCAAATAAAAAAGTAAAACAGTAGGAAATGAAAAACCTCTTGACAACAGAAAGTGTCTGTTAGGCACTGTTTCATCGGCCAGTCGTATTACGATTAGCAGTCGTATTCCCAAGTGTGCAGCTTGAATCTTTACATAATTTAGGCAAGTAAAAATGAGAGAGTATCTTTATATCCACAGAAATTTCGCAAAAAAGGGGGAAACAAAATGTATTGTAATATCATGGCTGAGCACCCAGTTTGACATTAGATAGGCCTTGTAGATTTAAAAATGCTTTTTCGGGATATCCATTCTTCATCCTAACCAGTGGCGTAGCGAGAGGGGGGCATGGGGGTGCATGATGCCCCGGGCGCCGCTCGTAGAGGGGCGCCAAATGGTCTCCAAACAAGATTTTCCGGAAAATTTCAGTTTTTATTTTGATCGATTTCTGTAAAATATATTTAAACTTAATAACTATTGCAATTAATTATATATAATTAATTATTTATTTTCTTGATTTGTCTGATAAAATGTGTAATAAAATGTTTGCAGTACATCAACCAAAACGTTCTTCCTGACCACTTTATTTCTCCAAAGTAGAGATATATTAATATTTTTTTAAACGAAATGCACGTATATGTTCTGCTTTTATTTTAAAACGATTTCTCAAACATATCCAGTTTCTAAAATCCGATTCCATAATCTGGAAATGACATTTTAGGAAAATCCTAATGCTTCCGTTACAATGGATTGCGTTTGACTCTCCTGTAAACGACTGATGGCCTTCCTGGCTACCGATTCAACTATGTCATCTTGCTGAGACATCGTATATTCACTGCTACGAAGCATTCAACGCATGTCAATTGTTTTTAATCTCCTATTACAAAAGGAATACTGCAGGTCGCTTCTCACTTCTTATCTAAAACGCATAGTTTTAGACTTCACAGACTAAATTTGCATATTCCCAACTTTGTAAACGTTATAATTTTCCTTTATAATCTCTTCTATTTCCTTTTGTTCAAAAAGGTTGTCGATTATATGGTTATTTCATACCGAACCCACAATATCCCCTAATTGTTTTGAGCAGTGACTATGACTGTATGACGTTACTCCGCAGTAGAAAAGAAACGGAACCTAAAACTCCACTACAAATCTATAGAGAAAATGTTTTTCCAAACCTAAGAGCCGCACTTCAAATACTACTTACTATTTCATTATCAAATGCTAATTATGAGCGGTGCTAAAATTATTAAATAAATTTTCACATATTTACAATCAACGATGGGACAAGATCCCCTAAGTCATCTAGCATTTTTAAGTGTGGAAAGAGAAAAATTTGAAAGGATCGACTTTGATGAAGTATATAGTAAATTTGCTTCATCCAAGGTAAGAAAAATGTATACATAGTAATTAATTGTATTCATATATTATATTATTATTAATAAATATAAGTGCCCTACCAAGTCGAGGTGCACGTGATTGAAGGGAGATGAGGGCAAATTAAAATTTTTAAGTTGGCTGGTGGTGTGTCTGACAATTTTAGATCTTTGGCACTCCAAGCACGAACGTGTCTAGTTGGCTATGTCCTTTTGCATGCTAGGCCATACGAAACGTTGCTGTATCATTTCTTTTCGAAGCCTTGATGTCAGGATGTGACAGACGATGTCACTAACTAAAAATGGCATGGTGAAATCCGGAGGGAACATAAGGTCGAAATCTTCAATCCTGAACATCACAATAAAGTGATTTTCCAGGTGACAGCTGCATAGGCTGAAAGTTGAGATTGGTGGAAGATTTGCTTTTCAAGAGGGTTTGTAGTTCTGAATCCCGGTGTTATTCATCCGCAAGGGCAGCAAACTTTATTGGCGAAGGAACGGCTAGTTCTTCAATACGAGACAAGGTGTCTGCAACAATATTCTGCGAACCCTCAATATAACGGATAGCTGTTGAAAATTGTCCTATGAAGTCTAGGTGTCTCATTTGACTAGGAGAAGTTTTATCCTGTTGAAAAGCATAAAACATAAGCCTTTTTTTTAAAGGGCGACTGGTGTTTTCAGGGAACCCCATCGCCAAATCCTGGGTGTGGAGAATCCTCATCCTTTTAGTTCGAGCGCCACTGTAGAGACATTAGGATATTTGGAAGCAAGAGAGATTGAAAAATTAGCAACCGCCTTCGCCGGGAATCGAACCGCGGACCTCTGGAGTACCGGCCCAGCGTGCAGAACCACCATATCATGAAGGCACACTAGGAAAGCGGGAGAAATACCTTATAAACGTAGAGTGATAATGGTTTAGATGCGAAAGGATACTGCAAATTTGTTGCCGAAATTAAATTATTTTTGCATTTTTGGAACGCTTCGCAAAATTCTGCGGTCCAGGTTTACCGTTTATCGTTTTTCTTGCTTCCAACCAAAAAAGAATTTAGAGGTGTTTGCATGGTTACTGCATGAGGTAAGAAACGTCGATAAAAATTGAGCATAGCAAGAAATCTTCTTAAGTTCTTCACTGTAGATGATTCGGGCATATAGCGGAAAGCGGTGACTCTGGAAGGGGTCGAACGCCATCAGCGTAAATTTCATGACCAAGAAAGGATGCTCTTGGTTGGCCAAAAACGCATTTGGAAGGATTAAGAGTGACACCGTACCTTTGAAAACGTTCAAAAACTGTTCTCAAATGTGATAGGTGTTCTTGCTCTGAAGAAGAGGCGATTAAGACGTCATCAAAATAAAGTACACGAAAGTAGAGGCCGATTAACACATGATTCATGAACTGCATAAGTCGAAAATCATGACCGGAAACTCAAATAGTCCAAAAGGCGTAATAACCGCAGTTTCAGCTGGGTTAACAGCTGGGACTATCAGCTGGGTTAACGGGCATTTGGTGATACGCCCGCTCAAGATCAAGGGTTTTGAAAATAGCTTTTCCCTCTAAAACTTGCATACAGTTTTGAATGCGCGGGATTAGGTAACGATGAGAAATTGTAGCTGCATTTAACCGGCGATAATCGCCACTTACCATTTCGTTTCCGAACTAGATGGAGCGGACTGGCCCATGAACTTTTTAAAAGGCGGCAAATTCCCTGTTCCATCATATATTAAAATTCCTCTTTGGCGGCTTTAAGCTTGTCCGGAGGTAAGCGTCTAGGTTTAGCGGCAATTGGAGGTCCGTTAGTTTCAATATAATATCGTTCTTGGGTATATCGTTCTTGGGTTCGGAAATACCCATAACTGTGCGAGTGATTGTAGGGAATTCTCTGAGAAGTTGATGCCATGGGGAGTTACCCGAAATCAGTTTAATGCTCAAATCTTCACTATTGCGAATTACTCCCGGATAAGTTAAATTGGTTATGGAATCTATCAAACGGCTATTCTTAATATCAACAAGCAAAGAAAATTTATGTAAAAAGTCTGCGTCAATAATAGGACAGTAGCAATAATGAATTGCCATTGGAAGTTGCGGCGCAATCCTAAATCAACAGATATCAGGCGTTCACCAGAAGTTTGAATAGAAGTTCCATTTGCTATATAAAGCTGTAACTTCATAAGGCGCTTTTGTTCGTGAAAATGTGGTGGAACGACAGAAACATCAGCCCTGGTGCCTACAAGAAACCTTAAGCCCGAATTCTTTTCGATGACGGAAAGGCGCGCAAAATTCCGGCCGCTGTCATTCATGACTTCGAGCAACGGCCCTTCTCGTTTTCCTGGTCACGGTGGGTGGCATTTGCTGGCACGGTGGGTCACACGGTGGGTGCCATTTGTTTGCCTTGTTTCCAAATTTGTGGTGGTAAAAAAGAAATACCCGGAGGAGGGCTTTCATAACGTTTCCTTTGTGGGTTAGAACGTGTATTTCGACTAGTGATGTGGAGAGGTTGCGGTGAAAAGGTTCAGCTTGGATGGCTACTAACTGAGCAACCTGTTTGGACAAATCATCAATTTGAGCCTCTAACGCCATAATACCTGGACCAGGAGCCTGCACTGCGTGTATTTGCGCAGGAATGGCCAGTTCGTGAATTTTATCAGCTATTTCGGGAAGATTTTTAAGTGGCTCGCTACTGGCCGCTAAAATGATTTGCATGTTAGGTGGGAGTCTATTCATCCATAATGTTTTAAGAATGTTATCCGTTAGGTTACGGCGACTAAGTCTGACATTTTAGACAGCAACTAAGAAGGCCTTATATCACTCAACTGTAAATCGTGCAACAGCTGCTTGATTTTAACTGCCTCGAATTCTTCATAAACAGAAATTAATTTTTTTTAAAGATTTGTATTTGTCCGTCGCCGGTGGATTCAAAATTATTTCACGAGCTGTTTGCAGTACCTCTGATTCTAACGCGGCGATCGCTGTATAAAATTGAGTTTCGTCGGCAGTAATGTAACTCAATTTAAACTGCGCATCCAATTGAATGAACCATAACGATGGGTCTCGGGGACAAAAAGGCGGTGCCTTAACTGCCACTCGCCCCAATTGTGAAGCAGCACACGTTGTCAGCCACTTTAGATCAATCAAATATGCACAATAATAATATGTATAGAAAAATAATCAATATGTATATAGTGACACAGTTTCTTGGTACTTGAAATCAGAGTTTGGTGTGTTTGGTGTATTTAATTATGGCAAAGCACACTAGGGCTATCTGCCTAAGAGGAGGGATGCCTTCGTGGAGGACTTTCTAAGGGAAACTGGCTCGTATACACGTTACACATGGGGAAAACCACGAAAACGCCCATGCAGCCAGCCCGTTCGCGCCTTGAAATCAGAGAAGTTGGAGGCTCAAATGCAGCAGGCGATACATATATCCGCTGAAATTATGACAGAAATATGTTGACTCATCGAAATGCGGCACAACGCTTGAAATCACAGGTGAAATGTCTTACTTGCATCTCATCACACTGGATAACTTACTGGTGCTCAGAATTTTGACACATAAACTCCATATTCGTGCAATATTGAAGATTGCTATTCGTAATAAATACGGGTCACCAATTATGGTAGTACAATTTTTTGAGACAGATCGTTAAATAATTATAACAATTGAATAGAATAAATATTATTTTGTTTTTGGTTGCTATGGGTTACCAGACTGGCAGAGTTGAGTTGTAGTAGGCAAGTTGCCACATATATATTTATCTATAATGTATATTAAACTTTTAATTGTTTAAAAGTTGTACTTTTTAAAAACACTTATACAAATATGTAAAATAAATAACAGCTTTTTAACTAGTTCTAGATCATCGTATGTCTGATTTTTTTTGCGGACACAGATGCATTTCCGAACCCAAGTCTAGTGTAGTTAGGTAGTGCCTATTCTTAATATATTTTTGAGTATTTTATGGCAGATTCAGCATTTTATTATTATTTGCATTATTTTCTTATTACGAATATATTTTATACATTATATACTGAAAGTTTTCTGTGTGTGGGGGGGGGGGCTCCAAAAAGATATTTTGCCCCGGGCGCCAGTTATGCTTGCTACGCCACTGATCCTAACCATCATGTTAAAAGAGAAATCAAAGGATACAAACCATTATATCCATTACCACACTTCACCAGTTAAAAAATGCATTCGACGAGAGCTGATGCCATAATAGAATGAACTGAAAACATTTTCATGATTAAATGGCTGTTTTCAGCCAAATTTGATGGAAACTTATAATTCATTTTATGGAAAAGAATATAAAGCATCATTAAGTTACGTTCAAGTAAATTTAAAGTAATACATGTGTATGTGTAATAAATTCAACATTTTCTCCTCTTTTTAAATAGAAATATTAATTCGAATACAAACTATATATTTAGGACCAATGCACCAATAGCGACCAACTGGAATAATTCAGAAGGTCCACTGATTTATACGGCTAGACTTGGCAATAAAATGTTTTTATAGTTTTATTGCTATTCCCTTAATTTTTATAATTTCACATAATCTTCCTCATTGTTACTTTTACTACTTCCTGAAAAAAATAATTTTATGAACATCGATGATAACCTAATTATTAGGCATATATCATAGCGAATTATAACAATCCCATATTTACATCAGATGCACATCTAAAGAGAACAATCTACTAACAACTGAGTAATAAAACTGTTGATTACCAGCAATCTTCTGGAAATATAACCTAGCTGTTAGCAATTATTGTACGTTATGAAAGTCTGAACTTTTCATTATGTATAATAAAAATATTGTTACAAATCCTGTACATATGTAAATAAATTTAGTGAAATTATATGCAAATTGCAATAGGTTTTGTGCAATGTAACATGAAAGGCCTCAAGAATTCGAAGCTCCGCCTGACAAATAAGGTTACAGGGGCAACATCATTTAACATTGAGGTAAATGCTATCTCGCCAAATTGTCAAGATAACGCCAAGCTGGCGGCTTTGGAGGACTTATTTTTGTCCCAAAATTTCGCGAGCAATCGTCAAAATTGCCAAACTTCGCGACCATTTGGTCCGATCCCCGTATAATTACAGTATGTCTCAAAAGGTTGTTGCTAAACTTAACATGCTGGTTTGTCATACCATGACAAACAAGATTTACATAGGACTTGCGTTCGAAAATGTGAACGGAAGCGCTAAAGGGCAATGCTCGCAAGCGTAGAGGGGGAAGAAAGAAAGGATGTCGAAAGAGGTGTTAATATGACTTTTATTTTTAAAGAACATGGTTAAATCACAGATGTTTTAAATTCCTTCCATTTGCCACAATGCATGCTTCATAGCGTCGACGCATGCATTCACAGGCACGTGAATGGCAGGTGTGTCATGAGCCCATGCTGCCCCTTCCACAATCCTGGCGGCAAGATCAATGTCCGATGTTTCTGTCATCTCATACACCATGGACTTGTATCCCTACAAGTAGAAATCCAGGGCAATCAGGTCGGGGATGGTGGTGGCTATACGTCTGGTCCTTCTCTGCAAAGCCAGCTATAAGGGTATGTTCTATCGAAGTATTCTTGCACAGTCCTGCTAAAATGTGCGGGCACTCCATCATGCTGATACCAGATGTTTCGGCGTGTGGCTTGCTGGAACGTCAACCATCAGATCCGGCAACAATCTTTCCACAAAATGTCACGTAAAATGTTCATTAAGAACTGAGTTAGTAAACAGATTCATCTTTCTCCTATAACGTCCTAGTCTCAAATGATCACACTTCCCACTAGCCTGCGAACATTGCCCTCTAGAGGTCGTCGAACGCATTTTCGGACACAAGTTCCTACATTTAATCTTGTTTGTATGGTATGACAGACCAGCATGTTAAGTTTGGCAACGAACTTTTGAGATACCCCGTATAACTGTATATGACATCCAGCAATTTCGAGAATTCGGTACTGGAATTTTCTCGGCGGACAGCGGAAAACATAAAAAAAAAAAAAAAAAAAAAAAAAAAAACCGTAGAGAGCGTTAGTTTTCAGTTGAGTTCGGAGTATCGAGAATATTGGGATATCACTATGCAAGCTTATGCACCGAGTCTTTTTATACTAGTATGTTGTGTTTTTTATGTGTTGGGTGAGTGAGTTATGTGTCGTCTTATTATTTTTTGTTTTCTAACCGATTATGCTTATGATTTTCCTTATTTTGTTTTGTGTGAGTGTATTTTTAAAGATACACAATCTGTGTTAATCTGTTTAATCAGTGTTTTAATCTTTTGTTTTTATCCTTTTAACTGTATTTTTGTTTGTCGGCGTCGGGTGTGCTGCGTTAACCATGAGGCCGATTATTATCGGCCAGGAGGGTTACAGCATACTCGTACACTAAAACTAAACTATGTTGTGCTTAGTATTCTTAGTAGTTGGAAGTGGTAACTACTGATTGTGCTGTCATACTGAGAGCAGCTGTAGGAGAGCTTCTGTGAAAAGTTCCAGAGCTGTAAAGTGTTTCTTTTGGGAAAAATACATTTTATCAAGCTATCTTCAGTTCTGAGTGCACTCAACCCGTCACGAACCCATACATACGTAACAAGTTTTGTTGTCAGAAGTGGGAAAGAATGCCAATGACAAAAGCGATGGACCACCAACTTAGACAGCTAGTGACAGCCTTTGCTGCATTCCAAGAAAAGATGGGAAAGACCGTCAAGTTCGTTAAAGAAGAGATGAAAGGCTAAAAAATATTGAAGAACGTCAGCACGAAATGAAAACAGAAAATAATTGCCATAATAGAAAATAAATTCTAATCTACGGACAGCAGAATAGACACGGCTGAAAATAAAGCTGGAAAACTTAGAGAGTTTCTGCTGCCAAACAACAAATCGAGGAAAGAATTTCTGCTGTCAAAAAACTAATCGAATACACAATTACTGCTGCAGTTGCCAAGGAAGTTGACAGCTTAAGAAAATCTGTAACTGCAGCAGGAAAGAATTCTAACCAAATGGGAAACGCAAATGGATCGGATTCCGAAACTAAGGCCTAAAACATCGTCGCTTCTCTGAGAGCAAATGCAGCGGACATCATTCAAACTCTGCCCAAAACCAGACACTAGACTTCGAAGCTCTATCCAGAGCACTGCGATTTGGTGAGAAGTGTTTAAAAGACTATAGTAAGCTTTAGCTAAAATCTCGCCAACAGAGGTCCACAGAAACACTCCAGGAACTCGTCACGAATGTTGAAAGGCCATCTATAATTTGGCCTTTTCGGACTGTCCAACAGAAACAAGGGAAACTGAGTCGCTGCGGTACTTCGTCAAGGGCATCCGAGATCCTGAGATACAGAAAGCCCAGAGAATAGCTGATCTCAGAGATCTAAAATACACTTTCATGTACGCCATAAAATTCGATGCTTCCCGACAAGCAACTGGTTCTGCCACCCAATCACGGCTATTCATGTCCAGGAGCCAGTGAATTAAGTGACTGCTCATCTAGACGATTTAGCTAGGCAAACTCAGACGAAATATAAAAGACAATAAGCTTATCCTTAAAGTGGTGGAGAAAACCACGTACGAAAGAAATGAACACCCCAAGGCACAGAAAATTAGATTGTCCTGCAACAAGCAGGCAGGAAACAAATCAGTAGCAATTTCACGAAGCGGAAGTTGCTAGATACTGAGAAGCCCCATTTTAAAGCTCTTCAGATGTTTGCAATGAGTGGGAGCAGTAACGCACTTTTCATTGTGGGACATAAATGGAGTTCTGTGCAATATCACCATTGATACAGAAGCCATCATCTGAAAAGATACGGCGTAACAACTAGTAGATAAACTCACCTGGACACCGCCTTGCGTAACTCTGCAGATTGTGTCCAGTGATAAAATCAACATCGATAGAAAATTAAACATAAACATCACGTTTGGGAGTGCCGCCTATCATTATATGGTATATGTAGCAGACAACAGAGATCTTTGCGTACTCGGATTAGACTTTCTTGTTTAGCTAGATTAGATTTAGGAAGTACAAATTTTCCTTGGACTTTAAAAATAATGAACTGCAATCTGTCTCTGAGGACACAACCCTATTCGGAATCATAGATAGAGCAACCAAATATGTCCACCAAATGATAGCTCAAGATACCATAGTACCAGCAAGAACAATATTTTACTACCTGGGTCCGTAGCTGAAAAGAGAACTTTCTGGTTTGGTATAATGGAATATGCTAAGAACTGTAACAGCCCGAAAGGAGTACTAGTAGCTTCGGCACTCGTCCACCTACCGAGGATCATCATTCCCGTGAGAGTTGCCAACGTAAGTGATAACGCGGAAGTCATTAGGAAATGTGAAGTTTTTGCGGCGTGTACTTGAATGACATGCGTTAACCCGTTCAGTACGGGTGTGTCATATGTGCATCAGCAGCGGACATTACCTCACGGCCGAGTGTGTCATATTTGAATCGCCATGTAATTCACTCTATGGCCGGGCATACCACATTTGACTTTTTAGATAGAACGTTTAATTAGTATTTTTTGTTGCCGCTAGATGTAGCTGTATGTCTGTTATGGGGAAATATATCGAAAGTTATGTGTACCTTCATTCCTATGCAATGTTTTTTATTTTTGGTATTTTGTTTTGGAATGAGGAGATTCGTGGATGGGTCTTGAGCAATGTAATGTCTCTTTAACTGCGTCATTTGATATAAACAAATGTACATGTTCTCGATGCTTTGAGGTACTTTTTATTTTTACGATATAAGTATCTGAACATAGAAGAATATACACAAATGCTAATTCGTTAGTGTTGAGTAATGTGATGGCTCTTACTGCGTCACTTCATATAAACAAATGAACATGTTCTCGGTGCTCTGGAATACTTTTAAATTTATTTTTTTATCCCCTTATAGTGGAGTAGATGTTCTATAATTAGAGACTTTTTTATTACTCTTAGATTTTTCCGGCATTGAGAGGAATATTTTGTATGGCTTAGCGAAAGTTTTTTTTTTTTTTTTTTTTAAATGTTCCATTGCTGGTGTTCTAATTTTTTAATGGTAAAACGAAAGTACTATCTGACCATAGAAGATACACAAATCCTAAATGAGTCAAATTTTCTGATATTCTATTCCTGTGACATTTGCAACGTTGGACTTTACACCCATGTTTCAAAGAATACATTGTCTCTTTTTTTAAATATTGCTGACTTTTCGTTGTTTGGACATTGAATTTTTATGAAAGACAGTTTTAATATTTTTTAATTTTAATTATGTGCTGTGTTAAATAAAATCTGCAATTTTTTTGATATTTTTCCATATACATTTAATTGTGGGATAAAGGAAATATTATATTACTCTAGAATGAATATTTTATAAAATTTTTAATGAAAATATAATAAAGTTTTTAAATTAATTCTCACAACTACCTGAATGTTATTCTCATAATGTACCAAAAATTGGAAGACAAATTTATACGAATTTTTTCCCAAAGTTAGGCTTAGCAGCGCGAATTGCCTGTCTCCACAAAACGACGTATCCAGTTAACGCACCGTCCCAAGAGAACGCTTCTGTAACAGGTGCATATTGTGAACGGGTTAAATGAATCAGTAGTCTTCCTGCCTCTGTGTCTTTGGAGAGCCTAACATCGGAATTATAGCAGAATGCACAACTAAGCAATGGAGACATGCAGCAATTATTGAAGAATTTCATGATATTTTCTTTCGCACATTTTCCGAATCAGTTTGTCAAAGCACAGAATTAACCTGGGGATCATCCACCTATCAGGCAACACACAAGACGTTAAGCCATTGTTAAACAAGAGGAAGGGAAACTTCTAAAGGATATACAAGAAAGCAACATTATCAAAACTTCAGCAAGTCCTTGGGCATCTCCCAATGTCCTGGTGAGATAGTTACACTAGATTTTGTGTTGACTATTGCCGCTTTGAGCGATGTCATGAAGTAACATAGCTAACCTCTTCCCAGAATTGACGACATTCTGGACTCTTTCTGGCAGCAAGTGGTTTTTGACGCTTGATATAAAGAGTGGATATAGTCAGGTACAGATACAGCCTGATGACCGAGAAAAGATGACATTTGCTACTGGACAAGGACTTGAGGCAATTCAAGGTGATGCCATTTGGATTATGTAATTCGCTAGCAACATTCGAACGCCTTATGGAGACTGTGCTGCGAGGTCTTTCCTACGAAGCCTATCTGATATATCTGGCTGACATCATCGTCGGGAAAAGTTTTGAAGCTCATTGAGAGAATATTAGGATTGTGCTTCAGAAATAGAAGAAAGAAGATATAAAGTCCTACCAAATGTAAATTGTTCAGACATGAATTGACTTATATTGGACATATCTTCTCTGCCGAATGTGTGTAGGAATCCAGAAAAAGGGTCAGCAATCAAAGCTTGGAGATGCCCCGAAGTTGTGCGCCAGCTGGGAAGTTTCCTGGGACTTTGCACCTAGTGTAGGAAATTTGTGAAGGACTTTTCTTTGATCACAAGATCCCTTCACAAATTGACAGACAGCAAGCTATTTTGTGCATTGATGTATCACTATTTCTACACACTTCATAAAAATCTTAACAGCTTTTAAAATAACTGTTGACTTTTAATGAAGAAAATCCCAAAATATCCTTAAGGTTCAATAGTGATTAGATGTTAATATTACTCTACTATTTACCCACAAAATTCAGTATGAATTTTATTTATTCATATTACCTTCTATTCTATTCTAACACTATAACTACTCCGAGGGGAAAAAATCTACACAAATTATTCAGATGCTCCAATTCTTACATGTTTTTTCACTAAGGAATTTACTTAGAGGGTGCATTTACAAAGTTAATGCCTAGAATGGCCTTAAGCAATTATTTTAAATTTAATTATTCTTGATTTCTGTGACTTTATCATGAAATTTAAGAATTAGCAGAGTCCCTAAAACTCAGTGTATCATTTTATATATTTTCACTGAAACACATTATTTTAAAAATGGTAAAATAAATTAATCCTTATGTAAAATTTGAAAAACAAAATTTTTTCAGTGTAGTAAATATGGGACTACAGGTAGATGATTAAGAATAAATGCTGAATCAGTGTTTTCCCCATTTATAACGTTAGAATTCTTTTTTTTTTTTTTTTTTTTTTTTTTAATTAAATTATCTGTAAATAAGATTGACTAAAAAAAAAAAAAGCGATTTCTACTTAAAAAATCTGCATAAGGTATTGTGACAAGAAAGAAACAAAGGAAACTAAACTTTTTTTAAGGCTAAATTTGCAACCAAAATGGGTAACTAAAATGGCCATTGCGCATAACTCTGATCTGCAGGCTAAAAGATCTCCAAACGAATAAAAATTAATCCAAATGAAAAGAAAATATTTAGTTAAATCCAGCTAAAAAAACCATGCCATTTGGGAGGGGATGGATTAAACCTGTCCCTGACATTACACATGTACCATGAATAAAAGCACTTCATAAATCAAAACTTAGAATGAATGAAGACAAGGGATGGTTACTTCCACTTTAATGACCAGCACTTCATCTATAAGTACCATGCTTCAGCTTATGGCTAGAGCAAAATCTTTATAAAATACGAAAGCTTAGAACTCATTTAAAAGAAAAATTAAACACAACTTTCCATAAAACAAAACATGATAAAGTTCACTATTCACCATATGTATGAAAAACTCCTATGATTGAGTACTGCCATGAGAGTTTACAAAATATAAATATTAATTACTTAAGATTCCCACATGTGGGTTAAGGATACCCGATACAGTGGCAAGTCAGTCACCTACCTTATTTTTCTAATACATACTTCAGTACAAAATTTTAAATTATCTATTTATCCATTGCACACGACCACAGGCTATTGATACAACAGCAAACAAAGTATAATAAAAAATTTATAAGCAAAAACAATCCTTTCATATTTGTCAGCTATTATATTTTTTTAATGTAAGTATCTTGTTGTATAGTTTGATTTCTTTTAAACGTCTGAAAACATACCAGCTGCTTCTAATCATTAATCAACATATCAGTAGTAACTCCCCAAAGTACAAATATAAAAATACGGGATTACTAAATCATTTCAAAAACTCGGAATGCTAAGCATTTTTATATGAAAAATAGAAGAATTTAATGTTCAGATCCTTTTAAATGACTACATGCAAGCATGACTAACTTTATTGAGATAAGAGATTTTTTTAAAACTTGGTATATATCGGTTAATAATTAAAAAAATTTGCAGTCTTCAAACATGTAAATATCTTAAAGACTGGAGCTACATGAAGGAAAGTCTAAGAAAGCTAATTACATACATTTAACTAATAAATGCTGCTAAATATATAAATAGATTGAGCTATGAGCATTCTGAGTAGATTCAAAACACTGTGTCACACCGAGTTTTAAGAAAGTAACTAGATTTCCATGTACATCTCATGTCGAATTCGATCATTAGAAATCAATTACAGTCAAATACTGCAAATCCGCTGACCTGAAATCCGCGTTGCCTCTCAGAATAAACATTCAGTTTATAGGTTATGGAAACCGCAACATTGAGTACGAAATATTGAAGAAAAAATACTTACCGAATAATGACGTCATAATTAGCGAATAATAATGAGTCAAAACGGAAATACCAAATTATTGATATAAAAAAGTTTAAAAAATAAGATAAAATAAATATGATAAGATTTTTTCCCTCTAATCTGCATCGAGGTAAAAAAGCAGACGATTCACTTTTTGTTCAAGTTCACGATTCACATTGTTGTATTTTCTGAGCTTTGTTATTTCATTTCACGAGATTGTTTAGAGCTGCCTTTTTTTTATCAGGAAATTTTGTGGATAAATTAAGAATATTTTAAATTTCAGCCCTTTTTAATACAATAACAGATATGAAATGCACTCGTGATTTTACTCCTTGCAACTTTGAAAAACGTAAACACGTTGCATTGACGGTAAAGCAAAAACTTTTGCAGTGCAAATTCTGCAAAAGATGGAAACAGGTGCTACTCCTCGATTTATAGTAGAATGGTATGGAATTGCGACATGATTGCGTATGATTATACGAAAAAATAAAGAAAAGGTGTTGAAATTTTACAGCAACAGTGATTCTAACACCGGAAATCTTTGCACGAGGCAAAATCAGCAAACCTCGATGCTGTGTACATATAATACAATGAATAATATAATCAATTTATATATGTAATAATAATTTAATGCATATAATAAATTATTGCAATAATGTATATAATAATTTAATTAAATATATCTAATACGCCTTATTCATTTTGCACTTTTAGTCCGAATATTATGCATTATCTTTTCTGTCCTGAAATCCGCACAACCTCTGGTCCCAAGCTTTGCGGATTTCTGGAATTCTAATGTATTTGAATTTCAAAAAATCAGACTGAAAGCTGGAATGCAGAATTCAAAATTCTTAGGTCATTGAAACAAAATTTAAGTTGCTTAAAAATTTTCATCACAATTTAACTGTTACTAAAAAAAAATTACTCCAATAAACGATTAAAGGTCTATTTACCCCCCGCATGAAAAATACTTATTACATTTACTCTCCCATTGGTGTACTAATATCGTCTCTTGAAATTCAGTGGAAAAAATACATGTTGTACATCACTTCTGACAGGAAGAGTAATGAAAAACACACAACATTCCAAAAGCATATTCAAATAGATGTACTAATTATTGTATTCTATATTTATAATAAATTAGATAAAATTATTAAATATGCTATTATTTTTATGTACACAATGTACTTACAGTCTTGCATATATATTTTGTTGTCACAAATCAGATGTTTCTAAATCTTAAGTTGGAAAAGGAGAGGAGGGTAGATTATGTGATGCGTTGATTTATTTGATTATGGCAAAGTACTAGATGGCTATCTGTCTATGGGCAGGGATACCTTCATGGAGGAATTTCTAAGGGAAACTGGCTTGCATACACGGATTATGCAATGGGGCGAATTAAGTGAGTAAATATGGTATTTAATTTAAAACAGGTATTGGGTGTCTAATACAAATCAATGTCTCCCATTTTTAGCTTAACACGGAATTTATTAAAATGGGAAAAAATTCTAAGAAATTGATGAAAAAATATTTTGCTCGACTAGAATTTATTATTATTAATAAAACACTTTTATCTTTACATGTAATACATAAAATATTTAAAGCTTCTTTACATTATTCTATGAAATTGACTAAAAAAGTATATTTTATTGTACACAAAAACATGTAGTTACAAAATTAGTATAAGAACATCACACTGTTTCATTCAAAATTATGAATGAAATGTTGCATTAACATCCAATAAAATTCTTTTGATTGCATTCTTAATACATACACTTACATATTGTATATTTATATGTACACTTTGGCATATTTGACTATTTATATTCAAGATAATGTTAAATAAGAAATCACAAATTCAAGAGGATCATCTTCCATATCACAAAGTCACTTCAACTCCTCGTACCAAGCGTCCTTTAAATTGCCAAACATACTGAAAGAAAACAGAAATGTGAGTAGATAAACACAGTTTTTGAAAATGGTTATAAAATAATTGACTAAAAAGCAATGATCACAGGAGCTTAATTTTTTAGATTATTTTTCAACTTCTATTTTTCAGATAAAATGGGTAAATTTACGACAGTTTGGAAAACATGCAAAAATATAAAATAACATTATGCATTGCAAAGACTAGTACATGTAGATGAAATGTTTTGTAGTTAAATAGAGTAGTATTCTTGAATGAATAAATAAGAATAATAAAAGAAATATTTTTGTAAGTGAAAGTATTCAATCTGCATTCAATATTATGTAAACATTTTCATGTACAACCAAAAAAACCTAATTTTAATGAACAATTTTGTCAAAATTATTTAGAACAGGACAAACTAACATAATGGAAAATTATTTTAACAAAACAATTTAATAGCTGTCATTCCCATTAAACCTTAATTCTTAACTTTTGTTATTTCAAGGATTCTTTGGACTAACCATATAACAAACACGACACTCAGTACATACATATAAAAACAAGAACAGTAACATCATTACAAAAAGAATAAGCATGTAAATAAACAATTTTCCATACTACTACTGTACCAGAATATATTATTATTCAAACATAATTTGCAACTTTTTAAGGCAATAAATATTTAATCAAGCAGTGAGAGATGTAAAAGTAAAACAAAAGTACTCATATTGTAGATTACATAGTATAACATTTAGATATTTCACAACATAAATTTCTTTAAATACTCTGCTTTCACAAATATTTTAAGGTTAATAAAAATACTTTTCTTAACATAAAAACGAATAGTATCAAAATGTTTCATAAAGAAAGAATAAAATGGTCACAGTATTATCTACCAAGGCATACTGTTGGAGAAAGATTTTTATTACTATATTCATTACACAAAAATGAAGAGGCCTATACTGAAATGCTTTTATGGTGAAAGTAAAAGTAACTCTGAAAGTTTGTTATCTTATACACTTTCAACAGCGCTACTAGCTTACTGACACTTTCAACAGCGCTACTAGCTTACTGAATTTAAACTGATACCTTTATTGGTAAAAACACAATGGATATAACTGTTACTTGGAACAAAATCACTCCCAACACCATTATCACCTTTTTTTTATAGATGTTACTGCAGCTATGAAAAGTAATTATCACAGGAACAAAGAGACATCTTCAAACATCCTTGCATTTATGCTTCGATGCAAAAACTTAAAAGACACTTGAATATTCGTTACTTTAAAAATTACAACTGCCAATCAACAATAGCTAAATCTGAACAGATACCAAAAGCAACTCTTAAGAAAACTGATGAAAACCACTGCACAACAGCTTGATTTACCAAAGTCCACAATCTGCTGCACAAACATTTAAAAAACTTCCAATTTAAAAAATACTAAACAATTTGCAACATTCCCTGGAAACATGCTCTCATAGTAAGAACTACTTCCAGTAGGCAATATTTTTCCTACATATCGAATACATTTGATGTATGATGATGCATGTAGTTAAAACAAGCAGAAGTAAGGAACATAATGATTAGACTTCTCTTCTCCCAGTGCAAATGGTACAGATTTTTCACCTTTTATCTTTTAGACTTGGAAAACGTACAATTTTCCCATGTGGGTATTGTTTAAGAGAGTTACAGAGAAGTTATTTTGTTTTGATATTGTTCACTATTCATAGTGTGCTTCCTTGTTTTGGACTACACAGCTAACTGTTGCTCTAAAACTCAGTTCTATCCTAGGTCTTAGATTATTTAATAGTTCTAGGCAGATATTAGCAGAAAAGCCATTCAGAGTAGCAAGATTTTTTTTTAACCAATGGTGGGCCCTCAGCCAACTTCAGCTTTGCCACTACTAAAGCCAGAAATGCTAGTCACTTTATTATGGAGGCACCTTACAGGGGGGCCACCTTTGCCTCCGATGAAGGGACAGACAGTTACAGCCATGCCTTCTCCAGAATTCAAAACCGGGCCCTTTCATATTGCAGTTCGCTCCCCTAAACACTATACCATCAGGGCGATGAGTAATGAGATTTTACGAAGCATACGTTTGGTTACATTGCTAGACCTTCTGCTTTCATTGCTTTAGTCTCATTATTTCCCATCTTTTACATTTATCAGTGTTGAGACTGATTTGTGCTAAGATATAAGTATGTAGACTAGAAAATATATACATGGTAAACATTCTCAATGGAGAATATGAAATTGTGTTAAAAATACTATTTTTGCTGAAAAACAAACCTATAACTGCAATTAATGCTAAGGATAAAGGCAATACAGCTAAGGATCACAAAGCAGACAAATCTGCTAGCAACACACAATACACAAGTTGGATTAAATTAAAAATGTTGCAGAATGTTTTTACATCTGATCTTAAGAGAGAATGAGTAAATAATGTGGTAAAAATACTGAGCCTATATTTTTCAAAGTTATTGAGCACATGAATCCTAATGATAAAGTCAAAAAACAGCTAAATAACAATCTGATTAAAGAATCAAGGAATGATGAAAACAATGCAACTACTGTAGATATATGTCATAATAAGAGCAAAGGAAAAAAGACGGAGCAGTGTAGATGCGTGATTAGATCCATATTGAAGAAGAATTTTGATTGTGTAGTATTTAAAGAACTTGGTAGTCGAGGCAGTTTTAATTCCATTTTTATTTCCAGTTGATACTTGTGGCCACAATCACTTGGCACTCTAGTCGTGCCTTTCCACAGAAGATTTACATTTTTGATATTGTTGGGATAGAAAGCAAGCCAGCAAAATTACATCTTAGCACAGTAGAGAGCAAAAGCTGAAGTGCGTCGTTATGAAAGATGGAAGCACGCGAAGAGAAAAGTTTTGGTTTACAATTCGGTGATTGGTCGTCAAGAGGCATCTGGTATTAACGGTTATGTAAGATTGCATGATTAATTTGAATGACGCAATGCAGATAAGTTATTACGATTGTAGAATAGAGAGGAAGAATTAATCGTTATAGTTATATTATAATTCTGATTCATACATTGTTATCTTATATATGCAGGATAGTTAGGAGCAAGAAGCACAGGAGTTTCCTAAAAAGCAGTTGGAAATCTCACATATTACAGTTACAGATAAAAAAATTACTGGTGAAATCATTAAACAAATGCTTGCACAAGCTGGTGTATCAGATTACAATGCCAAATTTGGCAGAGAAAGAAATTTCAAAAACACTATAAGTGAAAAAGTCACATAAAAAATTACAACTTTACTTTAGTAAGCAGATCAAACTGGAAATGTTAAAATTGGAAAAATACTGCATTTCTAATACATATTGTGACCATTTAAACCTCTTTAGTGAATAAGTTAGACTTTCATGGAAAAATACGAATTCAAATACACTTCATCGATACAAGTTATAACAAAAAACAACTATTCTATGCATTATATAATACATTAATAAAAACAATACATTCTATTATGCAAGATCTCATTATATGAAAATGCAAAAATTTCATTTCAATTTAGCAACAGTTTCATTGAATGTATAATACACTCGTTACTTTAATAATATATGTGACTTTCAAGAATACAAAATTATAAACAATCTTGATCAAAACTAATCACAAAAATGCATACCTTAACATCATCAATTTCAACACCTTTTTTTCTTGCAATTTCTATAACTTCCCGAGCTATATTTTCTTGTGACGTACCTTTTACATCAATATAATCACATTCACATGCAGCATAATGGCAAGATATGGCCTAGTAAAATTGATTCAAAACCAAATAATTACTTATTGATGATTTAAGGTAAAGCTGCATAAAAGAGAATTAAATAAAATTATAATAGCAAGAACTTCGTTTTAAATAAAATTGGTTAGTAAAGAATTAATGAAATAATTTATAAATAAAGAGTTTTTACAATAGCAAATTTCAGCACAATTTTTTTTTCTTTTCTTTTTGGTTTAAACTAAAACACACACAGAGATAAATGGCTTTAGTCTATTCCCTTTCAGTCTCTTTTAATTATACAATTAAAGAATATTAGCAAGTAATATATCATTGATGAAATCATAATTTTCAAAATGAGTTCTACTGGCAATCTTGAGGCATTAATAACTGATGATCATGGCTAATACTTCTTGGTCAATTAATTTTAAAGGTGTGCATGTATTTAACTGCTGAAGTATTTTAATAACGATTTCTCATGTATGGCAGCATGAGAAAATACTGAAATCAGAAAAGCACAACAGATTTTGAAAAGACAAGTCTTCACATGCAAATGGCTTTTTCAATTTAATATCACAGAAAATGATAGGTTAGAACAAATGACCATATTTTTTAATAATTTGATAATATTGTGACATTTACTTTGATGAAGGATAACACAAATTTTCTTTACATTTGTACAGCATTTTCTGTATGTGTAATGATTAAAGTTATTTTCAATATACTATAACAAGGATAGGGCTGACATCTAACTGTGTGTCCATGATTCACATAATTATTATCACAATAGATGACAAAATTGCAAATGCTTCAAAACTGTCCATTTTTTGGTCAACAGTGGCAGAAGATTTTATGAAAAATTTTAAACTTTGTACAAGATTTATATAATCTAACATACAGAGTGTTTCACAAAGAGCCCCTAACTTTAAATAAATTAGAAACGATGACAGACAGAAGCATGAAACCAGTGTATGTTTAAATAAATGTTAAGAATTGGATATATGAACATCAAAATTTTAGTCAAAATTGCATTGACAGATGGCACTGATGATAACATTACATATTCTTATACAGAGAGCACAGATGGCAAGAATGATGAGTCATTGTAGATTTGCAACTGAAATGTGACTACTATAAGCACACAGTGAAAAATTCTGGAAGTGATGTTACTCCATGATGAAATGTGTGTTTACTGTGTTGGAGTACTACTGATTAAAATAACACTATAATGCTACAAGCAGAAGCTTTTCAAACGTGGTTTTAAGTCACAAAAGGCTCGGACATGGGGAAACAACTTGCGAATTGTTCAAAAAATTTCAACACTCAAACAGTGTGGCAGATGCATTAGTCAAAAATGTGGGTTCCACCAACTCTGCTCTTACGCCTGAAAATGCAATAATATTTGCTGAAGTTATTAAGCATCATAAAATTAAATCTGCCCATGGACTGACAGCTGAATCTGGAATCACACCATTCAGACATGCAAAATCCTGTGGAATGTATTACACAAGTCTCCATACAAGATTCAATGCTGGCATGCCATACCAGTTTGAGCTGAATGACGAGAGGATTTCACTAATGAGATGCTCAAGATGATTGATGGTTCTGGTTTCAATCTTGCCCACATATGGTTCACAGACAAGGTCCATTTTCATCTGCAAGGTGTTATTTGGAGATTTTGGAATACCAAAAGCCCCCATTTATTTCAATGCATAACCAGCCCATTACCCAAAATTTATTGTTTGGTTTGTAGTCTCCTGCAAAAGCATCGCTGGACCCTTTTTAATGCAAGAAACGAATACTTACCAGTATACTGCAATATTGAAACAATCTGTCGCCACTCAACAAGCATTGGACAACTAACTGACCAGGCTTAGGCAAGGTTCACACAGAATGTTAAACTATTCGACAGTTAAGGGAAAAGGAATGGAGTGACTTCTGTATTCACCTCTGTGACTACTTTCTATGAGATACACTCAAGAACACTGTTTAATGGAAAAATCATTTAACACTTAATAAGCTGGAGGAGGCTATTTGGCAAGCTTGTGCATCAGCTTCCAGTGGCACACTGTAAATAGTCACTGACAATTTCACTCTTCGCTTGCGACACGAGTGTTGTGTGACAGGTATACATCTTAAATCACTATTCATGTGAATGCAACAAACGCTTGCATTACCCAGTACTTATTGCCTACTTATTGTAATGTCACCTGCAGCACCATTGGCACAATTTGTAACTAATATTTTGAGTTTTCTGTAGCGGGTTCTTAATGCCATTTTAATAAACATACCACTGGTTTCATGCCTATATCTATCCCCATTTCCAAGTTCTTTCTTTTCAAAGTTAGGAGTCCTTCATGAAATGCTTTGTATAAAACTGCTTGATCAATCCCACTCTTAATTTTGCTTCGAGTTACTGAGTATAAAAAATTTTTTAAATCAGCAGATACTGAATATTCCATGTATAGATGAGATTTGCTTCTGCTCAGAAGCAGCAATCAACACCCATAACTTGTCACATATCACATTCAGAAAACTTTCATGATATTCAATAACAACAATTAACTAAAGATGTATGCAATGGCATGGCATGGATTTATTACCAAGCCCACTTCTAGAACACTTTGTGCCAACACTACAAGAATGTAGATATCTGGGACAGTAGCACTCTAATGCAAGATAAAGCAACAAGTCCATACATAAATACAAGCTAATTTGTGCTATTTAGTGATTCAATGTGTTGTTTCAGGAATTTTCCCTGATTACCAGCTCTCAAACCTTGTGAATTCTGAAAAGATCATACTTAACAAGGACCACAATGGAGATTAAATGGTAGCATAATTCAACATGCCTTCCAGTTTCCTCATGAAGTGCTGCATGAAGCAGTTCAGAGCACACAATTTAGTAATTTTATTCTTGTAATAATTTTTTTTTACTTGTCTTACAAATTTGCAACCACATTTGCCCTTGGTGGCAAAAACTAAAACTTTTTTCTTTGTAACACCTTCCCCATGATCTGCATAATTTTTTTTTTAACTAATTGATTAAAAACCAGTTTCTACATGCCTTTGAGTATTGTCAATTTAATTAATAATCATGTTTCTATATTTAAAACATAATACGTTAGCTTACATTAATTATGAAAAAGTACATTAGAGCTACCTAATATACTAAGGAAGGTTTTAGTACAAGACTTTCTACAAAACACCGGCTCCCATTTACATTCCATGTGAAACCTCCAGATGTCTATCTAATTTACTGGTAAAACACAAAGATAGCAGAAAAATATATAAATAGTTATCAGTTGAAGGGGTGCTGAAAATCAATAAAAACTACCACACATTATACATTAATGAACTAGTCATCATATGCAAACATGCCCAAAGGATAAGAATGAACATTATATAGAAAGTTACTACCACAGAAAGTGATGAATCAATATTTGGGAATTTTACATACTTAACCCCCTGCTTGGCATAACTGCCTTTATGCAGTCATGAGATTTTTTTGTTACCAGCGATACATTAGTTAATAAATATTTAGCTTTCTTACTTTCTCTAATGATGTAAATATTAACTTAATGAATCAAAATTTGTGAAAACAGAGATTACAATAATTAATTGTGTCAATTTAACTTATTAATGCTGTTTAAATACAGGTCTTTATGTGCAGATCCAAAGAGCCATAGCACTCGGAGGATTAAAATGGCAGCTAAAAACTGGTTAACATGCAAATTTCCAATTCTTATATTTAGGAGCTACAGAATAGAAAATAAAATAAGAACTACTGATGAACGGCCTTTGTCAGGTATTTTGGATACAAAACATTTAAATCTATAAATGTGAAATTTTATCATATTTCAAAGACATATTCTCAATGATTTTACATATAAATGAATTATAGGAAACTAACTAAAGTAAGCCTCAGAATTGGCAATATTGCAATTGAGTTTGGAAAAGCACAAAGTTGTTTCCAGGCTTTGGGTAGCATTTCAGACTAGTAAAAAGTGTTCCTATAAACCAACGATTCCTTCCTCTAACGACTGTACAGGAAAACTTATGTTTAGCAGTAAAAGCTAAACACATTTGATACTAAACAGCTAACAATTTGCAAGATATTGCAGTACAAAAATACGGATATTTTATAAAATTATAGCTATATGTTTGAAATACATAAGGCTACGTGACCAAAGACCAATCTTTCTGTGTGGTGCTATCAAGACAGCTGGTATGGAGGCATTTGCAGTTATATCTGATGCAACAGAACTGAGTAATGCAGAAATGATCTAATGTCTTATTCTCTGATGATAACAGATTCAGTATGCCAGACACAGAATAGATTACCATACTGATCGGTTTATCTAGCCTGAAACTGACACGGCATGCCTGCAGGAAAGACTTCTGGGGAAGAGGTTATGGGTGAGGCAATTTCAGTTATGGATTCACAGCCACAAGTGCTGAACAATGACAGCGGCTATTATATGTCATGGATTTGTTCTTGATGCCATTGGTAATTTCCTTTTTTAGATGATAATGCCATGCTTCACTTTACCAGAGCAATGAAAAATTTTCTTTAAAATTATGATACTCATTGAATCAACTGCCTTGTATGCTCCTCAAATCTTAATGTCACAAAGCATATATATGGGAGATTAGAGAAAGCTCGCTCTTCTTCAGAAGAAAATAAACAAATCTTGGTCCACGGTCTAAAAGAAGAAACAATTATTTACCAAGGGAGGTCTTAATTTAAGCTGGATATACCGAATTGTCAAAAATCAAATTTTCTTAGCACTACTAAGTACATTTCATCCATACTTCAATTATACCCAACTCTTGTGTGTACTGCTCCTGAAAAATATTTTCTACTACTGCTTTGATTTGTTACTTCCAACATGCTGGTTACATCCTGTGCTAGGTATTGGAAAACAGTTTGAAACATTTATCTCTATACTTGCAAAAATGCCACTTAGTCTTTGGTTTTCGACATATGCATACACATATTTACTAAATTATATATCAGCAGTGAAATATAGTAAAATGGCTTAATAAATTAAAATTGATGAACAGATTATTTAATATAAGCTTGAAAATTTATAAAAGCAAATACCACAAAATGCTACTTAACAAACAAACAATACCTTTCTGAATCCATTTGTTCTGTTTGCTCCAGATCCATGAATAAGCACAGGATGAAAAAATACTGTATCACCAGCTTCCATTTCTAAGTAAACTCTTCTAAGCATATCATTTTTCTCTAAGTGTGACACTCCATGGTACATTTTGTTTACTCCACTCTTCAGAAACAAAAATATACAGCTTAATTTATCTTAAAAAGAATAGGTGCAAAGTGAATATTAAATGTTTTAAATGCAGAAGGAACACAAACAACATACAATTATACACACATATTTACCCCATAAATGAAACATTTTTAGAATTGAAACGAATATTCCTTTTATAATTTTATTAACTATATTTTTCAATAGTAGCAAGCTAAAGAATACTTTCAATTCATGAAAATTCCCTTAACAGGTATTTTCGAGATTATTTTAAAGCCTAGGAAAAAGTACAGGAACACTTTCCATGATAAGCTACATTAAATCAGATTTTCAGACACAAAACAGTATAAATAAAATTAAATGAAATACTGCTTTCAAAGACAACATGAAAGAAATATACCAAAGAAACAAAATTAATCATACTGATTTGAGCGATACAAGTACACATAGTGAGGGGAAATAAAAATTTTTCACATTTATTTCTAAATTTTTATTTTAGTTTTCTGAAATTTTGCTTTGGCTTGACATATAGTGACTTAAACAACAAATAATTTTATTATAACACAGTTTTAAATACCTACAGGTTAAACATAAATTTATTAATATATAAATAACTATTATACACTTTAGCAGAGATGGTGCTTAAAAATACTTCCCTGAAGTTCATGGTTGCAGTTTGCCTATGCATTTGAAATAGCATAACAGAAAATATAAATTAAACATTTTGCTATGCATTTCGGTTAAATTAGAACAGCGGTTGCCAACTTTTAGAACTTCATGGACCACTAAATGTATAATTTTGCATTTGGCGGACCACTAATACGAGTTTAGAAAAAAATGGTAAATACATTTATATAATAATAAGCAGAAACTTTTGTTTTATTAATGTGAAATGCATCCATTAATGTTAACAGAGTTATACAGTAATTATTTAAAGAAATGAAAAATTTAGGTTTATTAAATATTACACATTTTTAGCATGATATTCGTTTGTTTGTTTGAAATCAGTTTGTGGATTTTTGGTTATAATGATATCACTGCAAGACGAAGAGCAACGTTTATTTCAAGCTGAGACCTGTACCGAGTTTTAACAGCTGTTACAGATGAAAATGTTTTTCCGCACAAATATATTGCTGAAAATCGAATTAAAATTTTCATTGCTTTTTCACTCAGAGACTTCACTTCATTTTTTACAGACAGGCAATAATGAAGTCTTTATAACGATGACTAGAATTTAGTTTTTAAACTGTCTCGCAAGACAGATCTATCTGGCTTTCTTTTCCATTCATGCTTAATTTGCTATCTTCAGTGTTTGCTGAAAAATGAATCTGCCTAGGGTCTTCTAGCTTTAGGTAATAAAAACCAGAACATTCTGTCAGTAACTGGAAGTGCTGTTGAATAATGGATACCACTTGCAGGTTGAGATCATTCTCTCCTATATTATCATTAAAATTTATTTGTATATTTCCTTCTACAGTGTTTGCCACAGTGATATTTTTTGAAAAGCATCTATTTTACTCATACTGTAAACACGTGCTTAAGTTGTCCTTGCATATGTTTAGTTCAGTTAACAGAGGAAAATCATCTGCCAGGTATGCAAGCTTGGTTACACATTCAAATTGTCGGAGAAGAATTCTTGAAATTCCGGATTATTTTGTTGCTGAAAAATAATTTGATTTCTTCATGCAGGATGCATAGTCATGTCAGTATTTTGCCCCTTGAAAGCCATCTCACTTCAGTGCGAAGAAGAAGGTGAATATATTGGGAACTTTTTTCTTCACAAAGTGTTTCAAATAGTCGAGAATTAAGCATTTTGTGTCGAATTTCATCTGTGATATTAATAAGATCTGGTAATACTTGGTGTAGTTCTGGGGACATTTTTCGTCCCCATAAGATGCTCACTATATAATGCAGTGTGTAGACCAACATTTTTCATCTTTGCAACAGCTCATGAGCGATGTCAGTCATGTTTAGTTATTTCTTCAAGTTTATACAGTGTTAGCAGACTTATTACTTTCAGTTAAGAACAACTTTCAGTTTCTGTACAGCTTTTTTTCCGCAAAACCTCTTCACAGGCTTGCAATATGCAAGGCTTGAATAATTCTCCTCTGATCGTATATGGCGTTTTGTTTTTCTGTATTTGAAGTGCTATCAGATAGAAAGCCCTTGATAGAGACTTATAGCTATCTGAAAACCATAAAAAATTGAAGAAAATTATTAATGTGTGAAAAATGTCCGTAAAATGCATAAATTATGTCCTAATTTTCTGTGGACCATTAAAAATTTTCATGGACCAGTGGTTGGTGACCGTGGGATTAGAATACAGAGTATACAGAAAATGAATATAATAAGAGTATTTTTTCCTAAAAACTAAAGATATGAAATATATTCTAATCAACTTTTGGCTCTTGCAGTTTTCTGATTATGTAGAATAGGGGGGAAAAAATCCAAACAAGCTGTGCCAAACTAAATCTATAATAATTTTTTTTTTTGAAAATTCGATACTGTTTACAAATCTTAATAGAAATTTTTCTTGTATAAATTTATGCTATTCCATACCATAGACCAGTAGTTCTCAATTGGTGGTACGCAAGAGAAAAATAGGTGGTACACAAAGAAAACGTATTTTTAAAAATTAAATTCAAAAACCTGGTAAAGGAAAATAAAAATTGATAGAAATTTCCTGTGATTGAACTCGAAATGAAGATTTCAAAAATAATACACTTGTTAACTTTTGCCTGAACAGAAAAATAACTTTAAAGGCATTTCAAATAAAGCAATTAAATTTTTATTCTTTTTTTGCACAAACTATCTGTGTGAATAAGGATTTTCTTCTATGTTATATTTAAAAATTAAATGCAGAACAAAATTAAAAGTGGATCATAATTTCCTGTTACAACTATGTGAAATAAGAACAGACACAAAGAAATTTGTCTTTCTTAAACAAATTTCACACTTAATTTTAGAATTAAAGTATTATAACTTAAATTTTGATAATAAAAATGGTAAACAATTTTAATCTATTTTTTTTACATATGCATATTTGATACAAATAGCCAATAGGTTGTGCAAATGGCAAAATATATTTATTTTTATTATTTCTATGGAGCAAATGAAAAATAATCATTGTAAAATGTAGCGGTGGTGCTTAAGTTTTTCAATTTTTATTTAGATGTTGCGTGCTAGTCTAAAGGTTGAGAACCGCTGCCTTAGATGACTTTTTATTGTGCTTATAGACTGAGCAATATTACAAAGTACAGATGTTCAGCCAGAATGCGGTGACAGGCACATACTCTGTGTATCTCTAAGTTAACCTATGGGGATGGTGATAGTTTAGGTGGAAAAATGTTTCAGTTACTTTAAGTAAAACAAAATCTTAAGAAAAACAACCAAGATGTTTTAAGTTAAGCAAATGTTCAAGTAAAACAACATCTTGGTCTAGATGAATATCTACATTGCTTTACAGTTGCTAAGGAACAGTGAAAGTGTTCTACTCGTGCTCAATGGCTGAGATGAAGTCTTGAGTCTTTCACAGGCACAAGTATACAAAAGAGAAATAAAATCTTGGCTAATCATTTTTATCCAATGACACGTAGGTCTGTTGCAATGTCTGAGGTTTGTTGATAGTGGCAATTTAGTAACCAGTTTGTTAAGTTGTTGAAAGAACACCATCAAAGCTATTAACATTACCTTCAGCATTTAATTACATGTCTTCAAGCAAGAATGTACAGCTCCAATATTTATAACAGCTTTACTGGCTTGACAAAATGTAACTTTACTTTGAATTATTACAGCAAATGATACCATGAATTGTTACAGCAAATGATATTATAACTGTCATAAGATATGACAAGCACTATCTAAAAGATGTATGATAAGCTTAAAAAATCGTGGATTTCTTAACCATTTCACACGATCAAGTTGCGCCTACCACTCACAGCATCTTTAATCAAGTTTTAAACAAAGTTCATGAAATAAATAGCCATTAGTGCACTGTGGCAATACGGCAGTATTTCAGACAAAAGTTATTTAAAAAACAAATAACATCTTGGTCTTTAACATAATTCATCAAACAGGTTTCAGAAAATGAGCCCATTCTTTTTCAGCACATAGTAAATACTCTTTTTAAATTGTAATAGTGCAATCTTAATTTCCTGTAGGACTAAGGTATGCCATTCATTCAGAAACATAACTTACTAGATATCACTCACTCAAGATGTGTAATGATTTACTCAGTCATTAATTCATCTGATACTACACAAGAAATGATGTACCTTCTTCAACTAAAGAAGGTCCATCAAATTTCTTTCCTTGTCAAATTTAGTATGGATCAGCTGATAAGCAAAGGCTCCTATTATACTTGGCATCCTAGATTTAATAGTTGAAGCTTTGTAGATAACTTAAATCTGAATTGAAACAGAACTCAATGCATACTTGAATAAAAGCTATATGTACCTCTGATGGGTATTATTACCTTCTTGCTTTCTGTGATAGAATGCAATGGTGGACACTCTAAGCACCTATCTGCATACAGTTTTTTTTAAATACATTCACTCTGTAAATGCGTTTCATGCTTAAAAAAAAATGTGATTTAGTATAGGTTTGGTTTGGTTTATGTCATTATGGCAAAGCACATGAGATCTAGTATTGCAATGCAAAACTATTTATAAATTTTTTTATGTTAAAAAAGCCCTCAACTTATAATAACTGCAAAGAAAAAAGCCATTCAAAACAGTACATTAACTAAATTGTTAAAAATAAATTAAATGTTTCTGATGTTCTCAAAATTCCCCTTGTGAAACAATTTCAGATTTAGCTAACTGGTCACTTCAATTTAAGTAAATACATAAAAAAAACTGTAATACACTATTATCACTGCAATATATATTTTAGATCCAACATATGAAATGAAATGAAATAAATGAATATGACAAAAATATAAGGGATCAGCTTTCATATTCAATTTCTCTCAATTCAGATAGAAATATGAACCATTATCTACTTTCCAGCACATGATTAATTAAGATTTTTAAATATTTTTACCTCCCAATCTGGATAATCATGATGAAGTAATTCCCCTTTATGAGTTCCTGGAATGGCAACTAAACACCCATTTTCACGGTTGACTTTTTCCATAGCGGTCCATGCACATACAATTTTATCAGCTGGTCTAAATGGAAAGTAGTGCAAATCTTGATGAAGAGGATGACGTGAAGTCAAGGTACCTATCAAAAATTAAAATGAAAACTTAATCTTTTTTAGAATCACTAGACACAATATTGGTGAATAATAATTTTTAATAACAAAATTTACACACATACTAATGTGATAAAAAGGCTGGTACATATGAGTTTATGTAAACTATATGGTAGCTCTACTTATGCATATTATCAGTTATGTGACTACTACATATATGGAGTTATAGACATGTGTGAAAGCTTTTGGAGTTACTGGACTTGAGAATGACAATTTCTTGTCACTTAAGAGACTTTTAATGCAGTCTAATACATGCAACACATGAGATTAGGCATAATATTTTGGAGGTCGAGATGAAATTTTCACGCATGATCATTTCAAGAATATGTTGCGACTGCAAGAATTTCACAAAACTCTGAACTTATGGCACAAGTGTGCTCACTGAAAGGAATGGTGTGCAGCCTGATAAACTCAAACAGCTTCAATAAATATCTGCTTGGAGACTAGAATACTTCCTTAATCATATGAGCTATAAGAACTGACATCCAACCAAAGAACCTCTGAAGTAAGCATGACAGACATACACAGCTCATTTCAGCATTGTAATTTAGATACTAGGTATTTCATGACTACCTGAAACAAGCAGCCTGATCTGACCAGCCATATCCAAATGCTTCGTGTGGAAAGACCTGCATATGCAGAAAACCATGCCAATCATTTATGGATCTTATATGTCAACACAAAGCTGTACACTGTGGTGGCCCGATAATAGTAAGGAGTTTGTTTAGTCAACAATCAATGGGGCCCAATATGTCTTATTAACATTTCTAATAAGTAAATGCTAGGTCTACAACCTTTTTAATGAATTACAACTGTTCATATCCAGCATTAATTTTAATGGGATCAGCATCTTTGGGCAAATAACGTCAGAAGCTAATAGATACCAAATTATACTTAGCATAACATATATCAGTTTGGAGTGTTCCCATGGTCACCTAAATTATGATACATTAACATTATCAAACATACATGGGATGTCATGTAATAAGCTATGAACAACAGAAGTCCAATAATTTAAAATACAGCAAAATTATAGAATGTTCTGCAGGAAGTATGGTATTCATTACATACAGAATACTCTTGTAGATTCTACTGATCTGCAGTTCTAGGTTCCCATGAAGAAACTCCAAAACATTAATATATACAGGGTGTTCCAAAAAAGAATCATCTGTTTTAAAAAATCTCAATTATTTGGTTTTCAATCTGTTTTGATCAAATAATGTATAGGTAGAAAGAGGAAATCTCGAATGCCTTGCAGTTGGGAACTGGTTGCGCTAATGCTTTTCTTCTGCCCACCATTTTCAGTATTTGTCTAGATGGTGACCGCACAACAGAAATCATTTTGTGTTCTACATTTTGAAAAGTGTGAGTCTGTAACAATTGTTCAGTATGATCTTTGGTGACAATACCCTAGTGTTTAACAACTGACGGCTCACAGCATTAGATGATAGTATAACCAATTCCAAAAGATGGATTATCTGTGTAAAAGGAAATCACCAGTCAGAAGAAAATGTGGAACACATCCCACAGAATTTTCCATGTAGATCACAGAAATCCACTCATTGTATCGGTAAGGAACTCGACATTCCTACAACATCTATTTGGCATGTTTTGCGGTAACATTTGTTTTCAAACCATACAAGATACAATTCTTGCAAGCTCTTCATACAAGTGATAATGACGTCCAGAGTTTTGCGAATTCATCCTTCAGAGTATGTCACAAGATGACAATTTTTGAACATGCTTCATGTTTAGTGATGAGGCTATTTCTCACTGAGTGGCAAGGAAAACCATCACTAAATTAGAATGTGGGATATGAAGCAGCCACACCAAATTGTACAGCATGAGAGAAACCCATAAAAAGTAGTATGGTTCCCTTCTTTCATAGAGGTTACTGTTATGGGAATCACATATCTCAATATGCTTGAAAACTGGCTTTTCTCATAGTTAGAAAACAATTCATATGAGTTCGTTTTCCAGCAGGATGGGGCATCAGAAGCACACTGGAGCATATTATCAGCACACTAGAGATTGGACCTCCCAAGAATTTTTGAGCAATCACATTCCTCAATGATGGATCATTGGTTCAGGATCTGACAATTCAGTAAAATATGACTGGCCTCCAAGATAGTTGAACCTCTCAGTGTGCGATTTCTTTTTGAAAGACTCTGCTGATGTGCCTCCACTTTTAGCTGTATTAGCCAAACTGAAGATACGCATAACAACATCCATGGAAGTAGTGGATGCAGATATGCTTGCAAAAGTCTGGGACAAATTTGGCTACTGTACAGACATATGCATATCTAAAGTTGGACACATTAACACCTTGGTTTGTAAATAAACTTTGATTAGCTATGTAATAAAAAACTAATCTTAAGTTTTTATGTTTAATACCTTTAATAATATATGAATTTCAAATCAGGTGATTCTTTTTAAAACACTCTGTATATAACATATATATATATGACATATAAATAACAGTTTAATACTGAAGAGAAATAATAGCACTGCAGAGAAAACAAAATCCCAACACCAAGAAAGAGTTGTGCTATATTAACAAAACTTGGCAGGCATGTTTATACATCTGAAAGATGACATATATTCAAATTTCATGGTAGGTGTGTAAGTGTGGCGCTAGTAGTGTCACTATGAATATGCAAATCAGGTTTTCTTTAAATATATGTTGTAAAATTCTTGAGTATTGTTTAAATTATCAGAAATGTCTTCACTGTGCATCATTGCTGGCAGCAGTGGTAAAGGGAAGACCAGGTTCTGTGGCACTACTGAGAGGGAAGACTGTCGTATTTGGCTTATGGCTGCAGCACACTGTACTTTGTCTACAGCAGAAGTTCGAGCTGCATTTGGCACCACAGTAATACAACAAACTGGTACAAATTGGTTACTTGAAGGACAGATCTCAGCCAAATACCCTATAGCATGCATTCCACTGACTCAAAACCACTTATGTTTAGCTGAGCTCATTGGAGATGGAGTGGAGATATGTTGTGCTTTCTAATAAAAGCCTGTTCTGCATTGGTGCCAGAGATGGCAATGTGTTGTTTAGAAGGAGACTATGTGACTGTCTGCGGCCTAGATGCACTGGAGCTATCCCTGGAGTTATGATCTGGGGAGCAATTTCATATGACAGCAGGAGCACTCTTATGGTCATCCCATGTACCCTGACTGCAAATTTGTACATCAGTCTGGTGATTCAAACTGTTCAGTTACCATGCATGAACAGTATTCAAGGAGGTGTTTTCCAACCGGATAATGCTCACCCCACATTGCTGTTGTAAACCAACATGCTCTACAGAGTGTCAACATGTTGGTATCGCCTGCTAGATAACCATATTTATCTCCAGTAAAGTGTGTATAGGACATCAATGGATGGTAACTTCAGCATCATCCATAACCAACATTAACCATCGTTTATATTGAACTACCAAGTGCAACAGGCATGGAACATCATCCCATAAACTGATATCCGGCACCTGTATAACATAAACCATGCATGTTTGCATGCTTTGATTCAAAATTCTGGCGGTTATACCAGTTATTAATGTAGCAACATTTCACATTTGAAATGGTTCTTCTCATGCTGGCATTAATGTATGATCTTGAAAATTTAATCAATTAAATATGTTACCTAGACAAATATACTGCAGAAATCTCATTATATTAATTTTTTCTTGGTGATGGGAATTTTCTCCCATCAGTGTATACTGAAAAGTTTTTATTACCATAATTATTCTGAAATTTTTTAAGTTTATAAATTTGTGGATGACAGAGAACATTTAGTAGTATTGTAATCCATGCAAACAGATGCTGCCAAAACGATCATGCAAGAGAAACTATTGAAATTAAACAGAAGATACACACACATACTCAATAGTCAAAGGTGATGGTGAAGCACGGGTACATGCAGTACAACATAAAATGATTCTTCATGGAAACTACTTCAAAGATCTTTTGGAATGCCAAGAGCTATTAGCTAGTGGGCTAAGAACACAAGCTATACTGCATAAATGCTGCATGGAGTTAATGATTTTGGGTAATGTTATATTAACTCTAGTGATATATTAGGATGGGTATAATACTGAATTAGGATCTGTGGGTCTCAATCTGTATGAGTGTAAAATCATAACATTCAAAGATACTTCAAAGTCATTCTAAAATTCAAGTGTGCCACAAAGAAAAAGAAAAACAGAAGAAAGGAAAGGTTTGCCTAATAAAAATTAAAACATCAAAGATTGGAATGCAAATGGTAACACAATTTTAGAGATTTATTTAAAAATCCATAAGATTAAAAATAAAAAGAAAATTATAATTTGGTTAAAATAATAACAATTCTCTGCTACATGTTTCAATGGGAATCCCTTGGTTTCTTTTCTCACCATTATTTGCTGCTATCCCAAACATCACAGTGAAAGAAAGTCTCCTGTTTTTAATTCATTTTTTATAATTCACTATAGAATCACATTTCATCATAACAGACATTTTAAGGTTAGGTTAGCTTATTTGAATATGGTAATGCACATAAAGGATATGTTACTTAGAGAAGGGATGCCCTTAAGGAGGATTTTCTATGAGGAACTGGCTAATACTCCCATTACATGTGAGAGAAACCACGAAAACCAACAATGCAGGCATGTAACAGACATTTAAAAATAATTATATTTTGTTATGTAAGGAAAATATATTCAAACATGGTCTTGAGAGGAACTGGGATAAAATTAAAAAAAAAATAAGAATGAGAAAACGTTTTTACCTGCATCAGGTGGTTTGTTAATTAGCATTGTGTGCACTGCCTTGAAATTAGGACCACAGAAACACTCAACATAATCAAGAATCTAGAAATTAAAAAAAGTTATTGCATTAACAAGAATAAAATCTTAATTATATTTCTATAATAATTCTTTCAGTACCTTTTCAACATACATAGTTCTAAATAAAACTAGCAATCCATGACTCAATATACATTTTGACAACAGCAGAAAGAAAAGTGTCTACATTTCCAATTCCAGTTTAAAATTTTTCCTGTTAATTAAATTAATTTGACAACAGCAGAAAGAAAAGTGTCTACATTTCCAATTCCAGTTTAGAATTTTTCCTGTTAATTAAATTAACACACTAACAGACAAAATTTATGAATGATGTATAAATGGCCACATAGCATAAAATGCAGGTAGTTTTATGGGCCATGTAGGAATGCTTTTTGTAGTGGGAATGTTCATCAATTATGTGAAAAGAAATTTATTACACATTTAAGTACAAAAGGATATTTATGAAAAAGGTACATTTGTCCTGAGAACAGCTTGTACAAAGAATGCAAATTACTGACCACTGGGGTCTTTTGAGAGATATGCCAATATGAGTATGTTGACTATAAAGTGATACAACTCTCCCACACATAGTGGCATACCAAACATTTTTAGTGGGATTTAAGATTTGGAGAATGTAAAAGCCAGAAAAGATATTACCCCTTTGTCGGAGAATTAAAAAAATTATCCCGTTTCCTATCCAGGTGAACAAAATATGTCACATACAGTCAAAAGCCGTTAATCCGGACTCGTCGGGACTTCGGCGATTCCGGATTACAGATCATCAGTTTAAATCTCGTAAGATGGCATGCAGAAATTCTAAAATTAAAAATATGAAACCTTAATTTATGAAATAAAGAACAATTATGATCTAAAGGGTATCAAAATTTACAAAAAAAAAAAAAAAAAAAAAAAAAAGCTTAATATTTATTTGTTTACTTTATTAAACATTTCTTTCAATGTAAGTTGTTTAAGTTGCTTCATTTTATGTGATAATACTTTCTCTTTAATTCTATAAACAGACATAATTTCTTGCTCAGTTACAAAGTTCCGCTGTTCAAGTCCCGTAATTGCTGTGCCGAGAATACCGACTAACTTGTCAATCGAAATTTTTTCGTTTTCACTAACCTCTCTGTCACCTTTTTCATGTCTTTATCCATTTTTTGCAGCAATTCCGCTTTTTGTTTGATGGACATCGAAACATACTTTCGTTTTGTTGATCCTTTGGGAGCTCCAGCATCGGAAATTCTATTTGACATAATCGAAAGTTCAAGTTTACTTTTATAAAATTGCTCTTACAGTCTGCAAAAAATAATAAGCCGGTTCCACTTCGAAGATTAAGGAACAGCACAATCATCAACATTAACTGAAATAGATAATTAAATAATTTTAGCTTATACCATCCGTTATACATTAAACGCGCACGCGAAAACGTATTCTGCGCTTGCGCACACGCATATGCGCCATCGTAAAGGTCTTATGCGCACGCGTAAACGCCTATGCGCATGTGTCAACGCGGCGCATGTGCAAAAAGTTTTTAGCTTTGAGGTCCGGATTATAGATCATTCTGGATTATGGGTGTCCGAATTAACGACTTTTGACTGTATAAGGTAAATTTGGCATTTTTTTGACAAACGGTTTCTAAGCCAGAGGCTGCGACACATAGTTAATGGGATATGTCTCACACGTAGCAATCGACTTACTATAACACACTTATTATTCTGGAAAACTTTATTATATGAAATAAATTTTATATCCTGTGGTACAGGTTAAATTCTTTGCATAACCCAACATTAGACATTGGGCAACACATATTTGTTCTTTTCTCTATGTTCATGTGCGTACAACAAGCACAGTGGTATCTTAATTTTCCAACTACTGGAAGATGATCCCCAACATTCAGGAGATTCTAAGAACTTTTAACCCAGTAGTAATTTTTAAACTTTTAGTGGGATATACGTGTCCCATTAGTAGTGAAAGGTTTAAATATCCTCATTATCAAGACAATCCTGCACAGTGGCTGCATGATGACACAGCATGTTATCATTTATGAAATTACATGAATTGCCGAAAGCACCACAGAAAAAATAAACATGAGGTAGCAGTGCTTCATTAATGTACTAAGAACCAATCAAGAGCTCAGACACATACATATTTAGTAATATGCAACCATTGACAACTGCAGTGATTCACATCATAACAATACAAGAACCCTGTAGGTCCTTTCTGGTATAACTTCAGTGCAATATGCATTACTACTCTCATGCAAGATCTGTTGCCATCTACAACCATATGGAAAACAACCTACTTTCATCTAGAAGAGCTCATATGACGACTATCATTCTCAATCCAATTATAACCTTCAAGTCCTATCACATGCTTTCTTATGTAAAAAAATCCAGATACAAATTTGTTTCTCGTAAGAAAGGCATGGCACATTATCTCAAGAAAAAGTCCATTCTTAGTTATTGATCTGCCTTTCTTGAAACTACTCTTACCTAGGGAGAGATAATTTCTGTCCAAATAAAAAATCAGATAGCAATTTACCACTATTTATGGAGCTTTGTTTAAACATCCCTCAACTTATACTGGAGAAACAGTTGACGAATTAATTTGATCCTTTCCAAAATCACTGTAACGTAATACCAGACATCAGAAAACATGCTGCCTTCTACAAATTATTATAAATTGCAAAAAATGAGTCCAATGACTTATTGGACAAATGCTTCAGTATCCTATAGCTGATATTATAAGAAATAGGACTTACATATGATACAGTCAAAACTCTCTTCATCTAAAATATATATAGTTCCTTACAGAGAAACTAAAAACTAATGTGTTTCCTCACAATACAGCTTTGCAGAGAGTAGTTTCTATTATATACAGTATAAAATGTCTAACCACAATTTTCACCCTATTACTAATTGCTAGGTCTAAGGTTTTCAGAATGGAAGCATGTGATCTTTCTATACAACTGGAACTGTTCAAACTCTCTCTTAAACATGTTTGCATGGATTTGAAGATGTAATGGATAACATGAGAGATCCAAATACCCAGCTGGCTTTGCCAACACACTCTACAAGTCTGCCTTTTTACAGCTGTAAGACTGGGCAGTGTCAGATAGCAACGAAATATTCCAAAGGCTTTTCTTTGCTATTTGTGTATTTCTTGATACTTATGGTTCCATCATAATTTTAGATAGTTAAAGAACAGACATTTCAGCTGCTTGAACAAAGGTAATAACAGTTTTCACAGCTATATGTGTTGGAATACATTAATAACAGCCTTCACAACTATATGTGTCACTGATAAAATGGGAAGGACCAGTGGTCTCAATTTTTGTTCACAAAACAGTCTCAGATGTTTGATGTTTGGATATGAGCAACTCTCCTACTCCTGCAAAAGTTACAAAGATTAGAAAGACACCATAATTAATAGGATTACTCCTCACTCTGAATGTGCAAAGTGGTTGGTGTGATGGTTAACACATGGCCCAGGTTTATACGAGGGTTGGAACTTGAATAGTGACAACACAGCTGAAAAAAAGCTATGCAACAAAAACAAAGAATATCGCGTATACCACATGTGAACTACATACCTACCTTACCTCTCAGCAAAAAGACTCGTCCTACCAATGTCATGCGCATGCGGAGTGATGCAAAGAACAGATCCTTTTATTAGCTCGTGGTCTAAAGTAAGTGTTGTCAAGATGTTTTCAAAACAAGAACAACGATGTTGGATAAAAATTGAATGTGCCAGAGGTCGTACAGCACGACAGTGTAATCAAGGGCTTCAAGAGGCTTGCGGGGAATCTGCATTGCCTTACAGAACCATAGCAAGATGGATGAAAGCATTCAATGAATGACGCCAAAACGTGGCAGACATGCTGAGGCCAGGTTGTCCGAGTGTCAGCGATGCAGACGTGCAAGCTGTTGCCGCACTAATGGACAGTGATCGCCGCCAAAAGGATCTATCAGCTGGTCAGACAAACAGGATTAGCACATACAACTGTGCTGCACATTCCAAAGGAACGCCTGTCCATTAGAAAATTTGCTTCACGATGGGTTCCACATCAATTGACGGAAATGCAGAAATGGCTACGATACGATGCTGCCCGAACCCACCTGGAGCGTTATCAGCGTGAAGGAGATGTTTTTTTATGCCATATCATTACGCTGGATGAGACTTGGGCCCGATTGTATCAGCCAGAACTGAAACGCCAATCAAACGAATGGCGTCATCGCGGGTCACCACATCGCGGGTTCGAAATTTCATCAAAACCCCAACAATGTGAAAGTTATGGTGATTCTCGTGTACGACTGCGATGGTGTCATCATAACGCATACCGTCACTGTGCAGTATTGCTGCTCATTTTTGGAGCACAATCTCCGACCAGCTTTGAGAAAAAAACGACACTTTCTGCAGAAATTGCTCCTCTCATTTTGCATGACAATGCTCGGCCGCATGCAGCGCAAGCTGTGACTGATTTGTTCAAGCGATGGGGCTGGGAAGTGCTTTACCATCCACCATACTCCCCAGATCTAAGCCCTTGTGACTTAATTCCTAAGATGAAGGAATCACTTCGTAGCACTCGCTTCCAAACTGTTCCTGAGATTCTTGCGGCAGTAGACCGGTCCATTGAAACTCTCAACAAAACAGGCGCTGCTACAGGTATTCTGCGACTTCCACATCGTTGGAAACGGGTTGTACACAATGGTGGCGACTATATTGAAGGACTGTAAAACATGGTGACATGAATCACTTTTGTATTCCTTGTAAATAAATAGTTGCCACTATTAAAGTTCCAACCCTCGTATCATGAAACATGTCTGTAGGGTACTGGAAGTATATTTGTTCCCCGTAATAAAGCTTTCAATGGTAGGGATCATTAATCAGTTGCTCAGTAGGTTTACAATAGTATTAACTCTGGTTGCCCAAGAGAGGATTAGATCTGTTTAAATTCGTGATGAGTATAAATAGTTCAGGTTACTGCAGTACCAAATCATTTAAGCTATCAGTTCATTAACAGGCAGATAGAGTATACACACAAGTTCTTGATGTATCGATCTGTACAGAAATAGCTTTGAGATATATCATGAAAAAAAAAAAACCTGTACTGAAGAGAGAGTCTTGGGAAGGAAATAGAATTATATTTTCATTGACCTGATAAGCTGAAACGCTTTTTTTGTCAGATGATAGAATAATTACAGTTTTGCTAAAATTTTTTGTTAAAAAAGTCACTTGTGCTCCAGACTCGACAAATATTGGTGGAAAATTTCACAATTAAAAAAATTAAGGAACTCATTTACACTTTTGTTTTCCAGTGGTGCCCCTTTGCTATTTTGAAGAGGGAGTTCAGGAGATGTTCAGAAGTAACAGTCTTCACCACAGCTGGATCGGGAGATGTTCAGGAATCTGCGAATCTACATCTACATCCACCTCATCAGGTTTGGAATGTTAAAAAGACACTGTTTATGGAATCGATAGCATGGCTGCCGAATTTTAAAGATTTCATTTCTTATTTGAAGTCTTTAATTTCTGTTCTTGCCATTATTTCAATTTCAGATTAATTCCCCGTTTTTTTTTTTTTTTTTTTTTTTTTTTTTTCCATCTAGTTTCTGGCAGTAAAGTTAGGACTGTTTCAGATGTTACAAGTTTGACCTATTCAGCCACATCAGCAAAAGACACACACAATTTTGAAAGATTGTATTTCTTTATAATGAGGTTCCCTTTCAGATTAAAACTTTGTAACTTCTTTCCTGCATTCTAGATGGGTTAACAATCTGAAAATGCTACATGCAGTTCTTTGCAGTTAACATAAAATGGCCCAATGCAATGTTCCTACAAGCAACTTTCCTGAACAGATGAATTTTTGATCAATTACCTACGAATCATTGAAACTTGAATGAATTATTGGCTAATTCATAATAGCAGGAACTTCAAAGTGGCTTTTTTCATCTGAAGGAGAGGTCAAAGCAGTGTAGTCGGGATAGTACCTTGCTCCTCAACTAAAATAACTCTCGTTTTTAAGGAAGCAGGTCTTCATGCAGAAGCTCATGGATAATTTAACTCACTATGCAGCATCGCATGAAATCTCAAATGAAACTGATACAGAGGAAATAAAGTAAAACACAGCAGATAAGAGGAGAAAAAAGAAGAAATTTCATTGGGGCAATGAGGTTATATGACATGCGTTCACCAATGTGATTCCCTGAGGAGATTAACTATGAATGTGAATGATAATTATTATATATCTTGAGAAATGTTGTTTGTTGAAGCTTTCTATACTTTATCAGTACGTTTATAATAAATGCTGACTTTAACACACTAACATGTAATTTGTAACACAGATTTCCAGACAGATGCATGCTTAATTATTCAAATCACCTAAAAGTAAGAAAGGTCTGTAATTTTATAGAATTTACTGGAATATATTTATGTGTCAGCAGAATCATTACATGTCAAGGTCTTCTTTAAAAATATTTAAACCAAGCACATATCTTAACTAAGATTTTATTATTTCATATATTCTGCTTTAGCAACAAATTTTATAAATGCTCTTTTACATTAAAAATTATTTTACGTTGTACAGAAAACATTCCTGCACCTAAATATGCTATCTTACTGTTAAATTACTCAGTTGCTTTGCAGTAACTCTATCTACCTGCACTTCTTCTTCCTCGCATTTATAACAAATCTTTCTCAATACTTACAGAAAATATTGTGTGATTTGTGTTTTCAGTTATTTAATTTCTAAAGCATACAAGAATTTCACTGTGTGTGTGGGGGGGAGACAATACATTTAGTTTACATATTGTAAAAATCCTTAAGCATGCATAAACACTCACTGACATATTATTTCTCCAATTGATTAAAATTTTAAATATCTTCAAACACATCTTTATTTAAAATGCAAAGTTTTCTTTACCTGAGGCAATTTGCAATACTCAAATAAAATTTCATCAAATCCAAAATCTTGAATCTTATTAACGACTCTCTCATTTGGACTACTCTTACTGAAAGAAATGTCTTTCATAACAGTCATTCCAGGAATTTTGATTTTTTGATCACAAATTTCTTGAAAGCGCTGCCTGAAAATAATTACATTAGATAATATACATTAAAAAATAGTTAAATCCAAATACAATATGCTTAAATTCTGATTCAATTTAATATTTAAAATACGTACACCTTTTTCATGAAGGAATACCGAGTTCAAAATGCAATAATACTTAATATGCCATACAATGATAAGAAAAATTACATTGCATTGCAGATGCAGAAAAATTTAATAACATAACAGTTATAGTACTTATTGTTAAGCCTACATAATTGCATTTTCCCACATTCTCAAATTTTTCAGAGATTTAAGCTTTTAAAAGTATTCAATACACCTTAACATTAATGTTTTATGAATTGTTAACAAATCATAAAGCAATTAGACTGCTATAAAAAAGACAAAGTTAGAAACTAGTCAGTAGGATTAAATTTCAAATTAAAAAATGATAAGGAATGTGAGTTAAAGGGTGGCAGAGATATATTAATACAATAATTTTTTAATAAGAGTTAAGAACAGTAAATTAAAGATTACATAACTTTTGGGCCAATTTTTTTCATAGTTCCGAGTACGCGTGACAGTAAATAACCTAAACATGTACATCTCAAATATGCGTTAAATACATGTGAAAGGATACTTATGTATTAGCTCGTCGATCATGAAATGCCACCAAGTAGCATGATTTAGAGCCAATTACAAATAAGCACAATATACTCACACCATCTCACTTTCATTAGATGTAACCTTGAATGATTCTTGATTAAGCTGTGTTTTGTTTTTAGAATAAGGATAAAATTAATAGCCATTGTAGCCCTTTATTTTTTGCATTTTGAAAGAAAAAATATTAGATGATCTGTCTTCCATAGAACAGCAAGCAGTGGATTATTTTCAAAGTTAAGGAAACCTGCCATCAGATAAGTGTGTACTAATGCACAAAATATGGTCAGCTGAACATGACCAATAAGACAGTAACAAAGTGGAACAATTATTCGCAGGAAGTTTGTACTCACAGCATCCTGAACACAATTTGCAGTAAAACTGGAAAGCCTTAAACAACAACAACAACAACAACAACAAAAAAAAAAAAAAAAAAAAAAAGATGAAAGACTTCACACAAAACACAAAAACAAAGTGGGCTGAATACAGATTTGTTCATTAAAAAAAAGAGGCTTCAGTTCCTTCAAATTTCTTACAAATGGCTCAACTTTGGTGAGATCGCCACCAACTACTTTCACGGTCAACAGGATTACACTTAAATAGCTTTAAAAGTTATTTAATGGTTTATTTAATCGTCATTTTCCTAAGAAGCATTCACTAGCTATAAAAATGTAAATAACTATATAGATTTTCTTCCCCTCGTAAAATGCTTCATTTTATTATTATTTATGAACAGAACAGTATGTAGGTGTGGTAAAGATATCCAAACAGATGTTTATTGCCAATTTTACAAAGTCCCAATTGAGTTGGTGACTGTTACGGGGGGGGGGGGGGGGGGGCAGATAATCAAAACCGAAAAATTATACAGAAGTTTGAATCAAATAATGGCTTTAAGTATTGACATATGATAAGTTCTTTAACAATTTGTAGGGATTTTTATTCATTTTAAATAACCGATTTTATATAATTTGTTATTCTTTCCTATAAGTCTTCATTCCCCTAATTGTCAGCGCCAGAATACCTAAATTTGGTAGCACACGTGAAGGAATGTAAATTCTACCTTGAAGAAAGAGTTTAAAAACCGAGGTTCAGTAGGAAAGAGAGAGAGTTAGGCTATTGCCGTCACCTCTGCTGCTTAAGTGTCTGCTCCAGAGTTATTGCTGGTTTGCGTGGCTTAATTGCATTTACTTGCTGCCACTAGTTTTTCAACAGGGGCTTAAGAAATGAGAATTATTCTAAACCCTGTAGTTTAGTTCGACAACTTGTACATATCTTAAATCTTTAGTTAGTTCTTTGGTTTCAGTTGCCTCCTAAGCAATGGTGTAGTTTGTTAGCGTTGAACTGACACATTGTAAAGTTTAAAGAGTTAATAAAGGATACTTTTAACCCTTCTTCTGTGCAGTTACTACTCTTACAGTTTTCACACAGGCGTAACTCTAGTGGACTCTACAAATTAATAACAAAATATTAATAAAAATAGAATTAAGTCAGAAATGAAATACATTTCTTTCTAGCATTTTTCAATGAAATCAGTCCTATTATACTTATGACTATAAAAATAATCAGCATTAGATGAATGTGCATAATCAATAAGCCAAATAAATTACCACAATCAGAAAATGGAAGATAACACACAAACCAAGAATAAAAGTATACTTGTAGCATTTCAAGATTAACAGTACACAAAATTATACTTGTTCCTATTGCTAATAATCTATGGAATCACTTTCTTGCAGTAACTGCAATTCTTTCTGGAACACTGGCAAACTTTGCATTGGTTTATATTGGCTTTCACTGATTATAAAAAATAATGCAGCTGTTCGAAAGCAGAAATCACTGAAATATGAACCCATTCTTTATTATATTATAAATACATTTCAGTCACAGAAAAATATAAATCATGAACTATATAGCATTTGCAAATACATGCAAAAGTTAAATTTTGTATCAAAGTTCAGAATAATGAACAAAAACCTATTTATAACTTCACAAAATATGGTGTAACATGTCAAATTATGGAACACATTTTAAAACTAATATTAACAATCTTATTTAACCTAGTACTTGATTACTAGCCTCTGAAAGTAGTACACATAATTTTTTGATTAGATTAGATATATAATTATGAAAATATTGTTTTTAATCTAGATCCATGAGTATAATTACATAATTTTTTTCCTTAAATACATTTAGACACATATAATGATATTTTATAATTACCTGTATCTTTCAAGACACTCTAATGGAACAAGCTTGGGTATAATTAAGAATCCATTGTCCTCATAAAATAATCTTTGTTCTCGGGAAAGTTTGCAGGAGTCATTTGTGTATCTGAACTGCCTTGGGCGAGATGGCTTTGGTGTTTCAGAGTGTTTACTTTTCTGAACAACAGCCTATAAATATTGATGACACAAAATTAATAACAGTAATTCATAAATTACTTCATCCAATCACCATTAGTATTTTTCAAAATTATGATCATTTGAAGCAAGTACAAATACATAATTTTTCTCTAAAATCAAGCATATTGTCAGCTGCTCAAAATAGCGGCTGAAATAAATGTCAAATCAAGGTTTAACTTTTCTTAATTTTTGCTAAGCACGATAAATGTTGCTACTTCTTAAATAAATATACCAGATGCCAAATATTGTTCATATACGACTTCATATAAATGTCCAAAATAAAGTATTTAATTTATCTTGTAGAATTTTAAATTGGTAGTTAGCAAGAACATTTCAAAAGTAAGTGCGAGTCCCTTTCATGTTAAAAAATTAACGCATTTTCATTTGGAAAATTTTGTGATTCATTTCAACATTTCACAATCATCAATGGATTAATATTTTGAAGGTTTACTTTGAATGACAAATATATAAACACAGAAAAAAGGGAACATAAAAAATTCATAAAATACGCACTCTTAATACATTCCTATTAGAGAAATTTACAGTTTAAGCTCAAAGCTTAACATTTTCCAATATTTCAAAATTGTAGATCCAAACAAAGAGTTAATTTACACTTTATTCAGAGTGCTGTCTCTATATAATGTGACATTCGTTTTCTATGCTAACATTACCACAAAAAAAATTCTCAATGTACATGTAAATTAAGACTAGCAATATCTGAAGCTTTCACTAATGTTGAAACAAATTTAATACCTACCTTTACGCAGTCCCCAAATATACGTTTAATATCCATCTTACAATTACTATTAATATTACATATATCTTACAATAACTTTAAAAAAATCTGAAACAGATGAAGTCTTTTAACAAAAATATAGAAAGTCAGAATTTCATGAAAGCATCTGATAATTCTAGAACAGTAGTTCTCAACCTGTTTTTTTCCCCCATGCATTCCTCTTTCATTACTGCTAGAATATCCTCCCCCCTTCTTTTTCAAAGCTAAAAAAAAAATACACATTACACATACAATTATTTAGATTATTTTTTAATGTTTGATAAATTAAACTACAATTTCAAAAATATTGATAAATACCAAAATTTGAATAAAAGTTTTTTTTTTTTTTTTTCCATAAACTAAAACTAAATACTTAACAGATAAGTAAAAGGATGACCACATTTCCCTCTGAAAATATGGAATCCCCACCAATTGAAAACCCCTGTTTTAGAAGATGTTACCAATTAGAAAAATAGATGTAAATCAATGATAAATGCAAATATGTTGATCAATGAGATAGAACATATATTTTTGTTGCAGTTTCTGTGTTACTTTTCGAAACATATTTTACTACATGCAATGAATACACAGCGCTATTTTTCATAAGATTTTAAGAATTGCTTCAATAGCTTAAATTTGGCTGATTCGTACATGGGGACATATGAAACACTAATGCTTCATCTTAATAAGCCAGGGGTAACATAGCATATACACAGTAGGCCATTAAAATCAATACATCATGAAGAAAAGTCCACAACAAACTGCAATTCACATGAAAGGTAGAAAATGCTGGGATTTCCAAAAGACTAGGATTTCATAGCATGTGAACATTACAGGCGAGAATAACAACTCAAAGCAGTTTAAAAAGACAGGCTAAATTGACAACTTTTTACTCGGAAATCATGATCACTCATTGCTTTTTTTGTACTGGATATAATGTTATGACTCCCATAAGAAGAAGGACCTACAAGGATGCCTCACATTTTCTAACTTACAAGAATTGCAGATTATTCTATCATGCTTTCTGTTTGGTTGGATGCAAAAACTGAGCCTGGGCCTTTTAAATTTGCAGGCCCAGGAGGTCCACAAATAATTACATGCAGGATCTCAAAAGCCTTCACTAGGCAATGCTTGAGACAACAACCTTCTTGTTCAAATTAGTACTAGAGATCAAATAGTCACACAACAAGTACTCTGGATAAATCATATGGATGTGTTGAACAGTACCAAACAGCCACATGTATAATGCAATAATATCTGCAACATAACGGATTACTATTTACATCATACTCTGTTAACAAAATGACTTTTTCTTTGACTTCTTATGATGCTGCTTGTATACAGAAATCAGATATTATAATAATGCATTGCATCACATGGGCACATCAATGATAAAACATTGAATTTTTTCATGAATTCCACTACAACCATCATGGCTGTATTTGTGTGTGAAAGCACTAAGGGGAATGAAAGCTGGAAGCTTCAATTCTTTGCCATCTTATTGGACTGATGGTACAGTGTGCCACATCACATTCAGCTCTAGTCTGTATATCTTGTACCTTGACCAGCCATCATTACTTTACCAAGATTTTATTGCCCATGGTTTTGCTATATCTGGTGTTTCTGCCATTCCCCCTTTCAAAAGGATAATGCAAGACTGCATGCTGCACAGCAGTCTGACATTTCGTCATTCCACAAGGTGTTCTACTCCTGCCTTGACTAATTAATGTGTTCTCTCACCAAATGAAAACATCTGGTCAGTGGTTGCAGAAAGAGCGGCTACCAGTATGACAGCTGAAATCTGGCACATAAGGGAAGCTACATGGATCATAATATGCGCCATCTGATGTCTTAACTTCAAGCCTATTTGTATAACAATTGCTAATGTTGGAGAGGTGGATGCTTGAGATATTAATTTCTAGACATTCTGTACCTCAAAATTACCTAAAGTTTAAATCATTTCATCTTTCTGTTATAGTGTATTGGTAAAATAAATATGATTCAAATAACTGCTTTCTATCACTGTGTAGGAATTTTAATGGGCAGCAGAGTATTTCTGCCACCAGTTTGTCTAATTATAAAAAAATATTTTGCACTTTCAGAGGAGCATTCATCACGAGTTTCGAAGCATCATTCACTGTGGGCCCCTCTTCTTTTGAGGTAGTTCACAATAGTACATTCTGAACTATTTCCATCATAGTCAAGTGTTGCACAGCATTTATAACAGATGGTACCATTTCCTCCTTGCAAGAAAGGCATTTGTACAGGTTATAGCACCTCCACAAGGTCTTGCTCAGCACTTGATGTGATCAACATCTGATGGCAACCAATTCCTTAGTCGTTCTTTTCTGTCCATGCACTTATGACATGGGGCGTTGTTCTGCTGGAAGATTCCATTTGGGAAGACAGATGCCATGTAAGGGTGCAAATGATCCACAGTTATGTTCAGATAGTCTGCAGCTTTCATGGTCTGTTCTATCATAACTAAGAGTCCCAGAGCCACCCAAGAGAATGTCCCCCCAAAGCATAATATCGCAACCACCAGCCTGTGTATGACCTGCTGTACAAGGAAGGGGGGGTCAACTGTTTGCCTGGAAAACGGCATACCCTGACACGACCATCAATTACAAATAAAAAATTGTGATTCATTCAGCCAGGCAACCATCTTCCACTTATCCATGGTCCAGTCTTGATATTGCTGAGACTACTGCAGGCATAGTTGATAATGACACTTGATCAACACAAGTGGGAAATCTGCGTACCCACGCAACACTTTTTGGTGTCAGGAGTGGTGTATTGAATGCCAATCACAAGAGCGATGGAAGAACAGTTAAGGTAATTCATGGCAACCTTTGCTGCATTTAAAGAAGAGATGAAAGGTTCTATTAAAGACGAGATGCGGCTGTAAAAGAAGAATGAAAGCGGGACAGGAATCCGTTAAAGCAAAGATGGAAGCTGGTCAAGATTCAGTTAAAGCAGAGATGAAACTGTTCAAAAAAAGATGAAAGCTGGTCAAGGAGAAATGAAAAGAGAAATTACCTGCATAATATAAAATAAATATGAGGTTATGGAAAACAGAATGGATGTTAAAATAAAGTTGGACAAATTGAAGAGAAAGTTTCTTCTGTCAAGAAACAAATAAGTCAGAGATATTCTGCCGTAGAACAACAAATTGATTACAGAGTTTCTTCTGTAAAAGAACAAATAGAAGAGAGAGTTTCTGCTGTGTAACAACAAACTGATGACAGAGTTTCTGCAGTCGCAAAACAAGTTGATACCTTAATGAAATTTGTAGCGACAGCAGGGAGCAGTACAGATAGTTTTGAATTTTTATCTGTGCCTACTCATCCCTCTCTGAAATTATCCATATATGATGGGAAGACCTCCTGGCAGTGTATAAGACACAATTTTCTACAGTGGCAGATGCGAATGGATGGGATTCCCAAGAAAAGGCCCGTCATCTCGCCATTTCTTTAAGAGCAGATGCAGCTGATATCTTTAGACTCTTCCCGAAAACCAAAGGCTAGATTTCGAAGCTCTGTCCAGCACGTTGGAGCTGCGCTTTGGCGAGAAATGTGTAAAAGATTACAGCAGGCTTCAATTAAAATCCCATGAACAGAAGCACACAGAAACACTTCAGGAGCTCACCACGGACATTGAAAGGCTGTCCCATCTCGTCTTTATGGAGTGCCGAACAGAAACAAGGGAAATCCTGTCTCTGCAATACTTTATCGATGGCATCAGGGATACAGAAAGCTCTACAAATGGCGGATATAAAGGACATAAAAAGTGCTATGATGTACGACATGAAATTCGGGGCAACCCAGCAAACAACTCGCAGAGACCAACACCTAATCAGAGCTGCGCAAGTCCGTGAGACAGTGGATCAATTGGTGGTTCGTTTAGATGATTTAACAAAACAAGTCAGTGCTTTGATAGAGCAGGAGTGAAAAGAAACTAACTCTAAAGTGTTGTAAATGTGGTACTGAAGGCCACATGCAACAGCATTACAGAACACCCCACGGCACGGAAAATAAAACAGATGATTTGACAAGACCAGTCAGTGCCTTGAGATGGAATAGGAATGAAAAGAAACCAACCCTAAAGTGCTGGAACTGCGGTGTTGAAGGCCACATACGAAGGAACGGCAGAACCCCCCAGAGCACAGAAAATAAGATAGACGTGTGTGTGTGTGATTATGGCAAAGCCTCGAGGGCTATCTGCCTAAGAGAAGGGATGCCTTCGTGGAGGACTTTCTAGGGGAATCTGGCTCGTATACACGTTACACATGGGGAAAACCACGAAAACACCCATGCAGCCAGCCTGTTCACGGGATTCGAACCTCGAGCCGAACTACCAATGTTCAGCGACTTCACCGCTCGGCCGCTGGTGGGCAATAAGATAGACGATATAAACAGACAATTAAATGCCATGAGACAGAAAAGGAGTGACAAGAAACCAAAGTGCTAGAACTGTGGAGCTGAAGATCATGAACAAAGGAACTGCAGAACACGCCAGGGTGCGGAAAATAAGGTCATTTCCCAGGAACGATGCAGGAAACAAATTAATGATCATATTGCGGAGTTTGAATGACAGTGAAAAACCCAGTTCTAAAACGCTCAAGATTTCTGCAATGAGTGGCAGCAGGACTTTCCATCGATGGGCATATGGATAGAGTTCCTTGCAATATGATCATTGACATAGGAGCTAATGTTACCATCATCTGGAAAGATTTAGCTCAACAGTTTAAAGATAAACTCACTTGGATGCCATCCTGTATTACCCTCCAGACTGTGTCTGGTGATGAAATTGGCATAGCTGGGAAGTTAAATGTGAACATCACATTTGGAAGTGGCGCCTACTATCACACGGCATATGTGGCAGATATTACAGCTCCTTGCAAACTCGGATTGGACTTCTGAAGGAAATACAATTTTTCCTTGGACTTCAAAAACAACAGACTGCTTTCAGAACCAGAGGACATAACTATCCATCAGCAGAAGGCATCCTCGTCTGGAAAAGCCGACATCTTGTCTGAAAGACCCTGCTCAGAAAGCTGCCGGAATCGTACTAGGATCGAAGAGAAACAACAGACTACTGCCTATTCTCCATCTCAGATGCTCTTCAGCAGTGACCTTCGTCTGCCTTGTGACCTCCTGTTTGCTTGCCCTCCGGATGCACCTTCATCGCCTGAGGAATACATCCAAGATGTGTAGGACCAGTTTGAAGTGATGCACCGTTCCGCACGAAAGCGAGTAAACTTGGCGGCAGAAAAGGTAAAGATCAGATACGACACCAGAAACCCTGGACATCGATTCAATGAAGGAGTTAAGGTGTGGTTGTGGAACCCGATTAACGGAAAGGACTCAGTTCTAAATTACAGTTACCTTGGGATGGTCCATACACAGTCCTAAACAGGCTGAACTCGGATCCATAGGCAATTGAAGTCTAAACCTAAAGACGTTCATTACGACAGGTTAGCACCTTACTATAGTAACGTAGTATTAGTACGTAGTGTATATAATTGTAAATAGTATAAGACCATGGTGTTTTTGCTTCTAAATTTGTAAAATTTATGAACTTATTTGATTTACGTTACTTATTGCAGTTATCGTTTACATTGTTTGTTATAGTAATGTAATGTTTATTATTGCATTGATGACTTAGTTGTATGTTTGGCTTCCTGCTCAGGGACTGTACTGCCTGGGACATGTAGTCCTTGAGATGGGGGCAGTGTTAAAGATTTTGTATTTAATTGCTATTTTTAAAAGAATTTTTATTAAATTGTTTCATTTCCCCATGCAATGCTGCGCACAACAAATTTGAAGGAAAAGCTATGCCGGAAAAATACAGGAGCACGTGTGTTTAAATAGATATCTCATAATTGCTTTTCATATCCAGGAAAATCGAGAAAATATGAGAATGTGCTAGTGTATTTAAAAAGCTGAGGAAAAAACCTCAATTCAGTTGTTTTACGAGTTGTTTAGGAAACTTTTGTTTACTGTAGCGAATTTGCAGTAAATCAGATTAGTTTTCTCTGTTCTGAATTAAGTTCTGTTGAACGTTTTTAATAGTTTAAAAGATAACTACTGTGAGATATTGCATGAACATCTCTAAGGAAATTTAAGCATTTTGTTTTTAGTTGTTATGATAAGAATAAATTTTATTCACTTTTTCATCCGACTTGTGCAATCAACTTATTATGAACCTGTATGCACGCAACAAGGTAATTAAAATCAAATCAAATTTTAAAAGAAAAATTACAGAAAAGGAATTTACACAAATTAAATTTCATTAATTCAATAAATTTAATTTAATGCTGGGAACATTTTCATTAGTAAAGATTAAAAATTAAAAACCCGAAGATTGGTGATCTAACAGGAGACTAAGAGACACGAAGAAAAGCTGAAATTTCCCAGTAAATTGTGTCATGATTTTTTTAAATCTATTTGGTCATATTAAATAAATAATGAAAACTCTACACATTATTCAAAATTAAAGGACATGCACATGATGTTATATTTCAGAAAAACAAAAAGTAAAAATATATTTACGGGTGTACTTTGGCAAAATTCGCAAAAATCCCCGCCACACAAAGACAAAATAACAAGTCAAAGAATTGCACAAACTAGGCATCCATGTACACATCGACCTATTTTCACTTAAAAAAACGTCAGAGAATTGCACAAACTTGGCCTTGACTTTATCTATGTCTTCAGTCCATGGCACACAAAATTCCTTAACAGCATCCAAAAACTTCCTAAAATTATCTGAACTAGAATCCATATATCAGCATCACCACATAAATTAAAAAAAAATAAAAGTAAAAGATACTCTCTGTAGTGTCGGTATCCTCCGACGTTCAACCATACACATTTCCTTTCTACAAACAGGACACTTATAATAGCTACTAAGTAAACCTTCATTTACACACCAGTCAATTAATGCTCTTTTCCCCCTTTCGCTCCAAATCGTACAGAAACTTCAAATTAATCTCACCACATTTAGCCATCCTACCATCTAAACCACAAAACAAGCAATGTATTTCCTAACCGACATACACCACAAGCCCTTACAAATCTTTCCTATTATTCCAAATTTACCACAACCATGCAACTAATTATGCATAATAGGGTTTCCATAGCATTCAACTACTTTGGTTACCATAAATGAAACAACAGTCTGGTGATAAATGAAGCAACTTGGTGATAAATGAAGCAACTTTGTGATAAACGAAACAACAACTTCGCGATAATACGAGGGGCGCCCTTCAATCTACTCTAACCAAACAAAATTAAATGATATTTTAAAATTACCATATGTAGTATCATATGAAAGATACAGATTTCTTAATAGGATGGCATTCAAACATTTGCCTGCTTGCAAGATTTTCACCATAGTTTTAAAAATTTCCTCTGCATACAATGAAGCTTCATAACATGATGAACTGACACAGATAAATATTTCCCAGAAAATCTTATGAAAGTTGTAATCCTTCACCAGCTTCCTTCCATATAACTTTGCTGCTTTGTATGTCCTCTTCATCTGCATCCTCATCTGCATTTTTTCCCAGTACACAGCCAAACAGTTCATTGTTATCTTGGGACACAGAACTGCATACATTCATTCAAACCAGCACATCCTCTTCACTAATACTAATCTTCGAACGTGTAAAATAATCCAAGATTTGGCCATGAGCACTGAATGTATTTTAAAATCAATAGAATCTTTGTCACTCATCATCTTCGAACATGTAACATAATCCAAGATTTGGCCACGAGTGCTGAATGTATTTTAAAATCAATAGAATGTTTGTCACTCGAATCATCATCTGTAAACATGATCACAGCCACAATTTATGTCAACAGAAATGTTAAGTAATTCTCTTTACATCTTTGCAAGCAATGGAAAAAGTGAATCAGGCATTTTTCATTGTGATTTTTTCTGGAACTCATGGATGCTATTTTCAAAGTTTACACATTGACAAAGCAAAAAAGATCAGTAGTTCATCTAAATGTTCTAGATAATTATTTGGTCATTGGCTAGATTGCTGGCTTGTTGTGTTAAGTGAAAAAAACATAACATAAATGTTTCCAGATTTAAATCTTTAGATTGTTGGCTCGTCACATATTTTTTATCTCACAGGCCTTAATTTTGGATTTAACTTTAGAGCTTCAAAAGTGCCATTATTTTGATACTACTAGTTAACTAGGTGCTGGTTCAATGTACATATTACATATATATATTTTATTAGGGCATTTTCACAGTAATAGTTTTTGCATCTTTTTATTACAGTCAAATACCAAAAATCCGCGTTGCCTCTCAAAATATAAACATTCAGTTTACAGGTTCCGGAAACCGCAACATTGATTGCGAAATATCGAAGAAAAAACACTTACCGAATAATGACGCCATAATTAACTGAATAATAATGAGTCATAACGGAAATACCAAATTATTGACATTGTGATAAAAGTTTTTATCACAATGTCCCCTCTAATCTGCACTGAAGTAAAAAAGCAGCCGATTCACTGAACTCTTTTTTCAAGTTCACAATTCACATTGCATGAGCTTTGTTATTTCACGAGATTATGTAGTACTGCCTTTTTTTTTATTCGCATATTTTGCCGATATTAAGAAGAATTATGAATATTTTAAATTTCAGCCCTTTTTAATACAATGACAGATAAGAAACGCACTCAAGATTTTACTACTTGCAACGTTGAAAAACATAAACACGTTGCATTGACAGTAATGCAAAAAGTGACAATTCTGAAAAAGATGGAGGCAGGTGCTACTCCTCGGTTTAGAGCAGAATCATATGGAATTGTGACATGATTGTATTATGATATATGGAAAAATAATGAAAAGCTGTTGAAATTTTACAGCAACAGTGATTCTAACACTGGAATCCGAAACCGGAAATCTTTGCATGAGTCAAACCTCGATGCTGTGTACTTATAATACAATTAATAATATAATCAATTTATATATATAATAATAATTTAATGTATATAATAAGTTATTGCAATAATGTATATAATAATTTAATTAAATATATGTAATACGCCTTATTTATTTTGCACTTTTAGTCTGAATATTATGATTTATCTTTCCTGTCCTGAAATCTGCACAACCTCTGGTCCCAAGTTTTGCGGATTTCTGAACTTTTACTGTATTAGTATTATTTTGAACACATACAAACTCCCCGTTCACCACAATGTATAAAACAAGGCTTACAAAAGTAAATTAATTAAAGCATTAAACATTCAATGTATTAATAAAACAGACACAAGCTTCACAAAAACAGATAAGTTCACTCGTCAAGTCACTCCTGGCTTTTTAAAATTATTCTGAAGGCAAAGCTAGGTTCATCAAAAGTGGAACAGGGAAAAAAATTAAATGTTTCACAACTGCATAATAAGTAATATTTCTTTTTATAAATCTAGAATACTAAAAAACTGAACACAGATATCAGTGATTCATTTCCTTCATGCCTTCACTTCATTAATAAACATCTTTATAGAGAAAGAAATTCATGCTGTTCATTGGCCCTAAACTCACATTTTTAAATCTTCAAGTTACGACTGTTTGCAAAGAACAGGGTTACAATTCTTTGCCTTTCTCAAAACATGAACAATGTGCTGGCAGCAGCCCAAAATGTAATTCTACCATTCTACTGCCATTTACTTTCATACATTGGATAACTCTCAGTTTATAATGCTATGTCATACCAAAGCCTGGGTGATATGAATTGAAGAAACTGAAATATTTATTACTTACTTCAATTTCAACATGTTGACTGTTGTGAGAGTCAACGGTGACTCGCGATGCAATCAATTGTAAAAATTCATAATTAAAGTAATTATAATTACTGCACTGAATAAGACTAATAAATTGGAGTTGTTGCTTCGCAACTGAAGCGCAACAGTGCGAAACAACTGATAATCACAAAAATGGTGTACAGCGCCTCGGGGGTTACTGGTGACCCACTACACAAAAAATGCATTAGACATGATCACATAACTCATATTATCTTATGGAGATAATATTTCAAGATAATACACATCACATAATAAAAAATTCATGTTGCTGCCATGGGCAAACTACGTAAAATGCACATGGCAGTCGGTGTGTTAATTAGATGATATTCACCAAAATTTAAATGATTTCCACACAGTTGAGAAATTACATTACTTTAAAATTTGCATTTCAAGGCCACTTCTCCCTCTTCTGACTTGCCTCACACGCATGGTAACAGTTAACAAAAGAAATGGTTAATAGCAGTAAAAGATGGCCTAGTTCTACAATCCCTTAGGCTCTTCTGTGCAATGATGACACATTAACAACTGTAAATGATGACATGGCTGTTCAGACCTTCAAATGCCTAAGGTGGCAAACTACAGCAAACAGTGCTATACAAAATACCTACTGCTTTGCTAGATCAAAATCCTTTACCAACACATTAAAAACAAGCTTAACCCTGTTATATTCCGATATTTGAATAGCATGTAGATACACACCATTTTTAGACAGCTTTTTTTTTAAGGAATAAAGTGTATCGAATCACTAGCGAAAAGCACTGTCACTGAGAGTAAACTGCAATGTTAGCAGGAAATTTTATTTATCTATTATCTTAATATAAATGTTGAATTTATCCAGTTAATTAATCTTAAAATTATATGATATGATAAGAATTCATTTGTCTACAACTATTCAGCCATTGCATTTACTTGCATGTACTTCGTGGTAATTAGTTTGTATATTGTGAAATGAGCTAATTAGTTTACAATAGTGACAAACAGGCATGAATTCTTAAAAACAACACTTGTAAAGATTTTTCATTTCATCTCTTTGCGAGTCAGTTTTTATAGTGTGGCAAATGTAGTGCCTGTTTATAAGTTTTTATAGTATTGTAGTGCAAATAGCTACACAATGACATTATGAAAGTTTGGAACAATGCAAAATAAATGTCAGGTGGCATTAAGTGGCACTCTGTTAAAAGAAAAGAATTAATTTTTCCCTCTTTAAAAACTAAAAATATGGTAAAGAAAAAGAGGCTACAAAATAGACAAATTTTCTTTTAATGAATTCAAAACTTCATTTCTAGCACATATTGTAGTATTATTAATCCAAATGCACATGCTTGAAAAGTAATGGTGGAATTAGAACTAAAGGAAATCCTTACTGTGAGTTCGTAAACAGAGTATCTATTTTCTAGTATTTAAGAGCATAAAAATTACTTTGAAAATAATTTCATTGGGAGGTTTACAAACTTTTACATAAAATTCTTTGATACATTTTTATAAAATGATTTCTTCACCCTTTTGTGACAGTTTACCTTTGTTTAAGACACTTGTGCAGGACGGAACGGAATCGAAGGCAGTCACCAAACAGGACGGGGGTTTTGCATCGCTAAGTCTAATTTTATAAAAAAAAAAAAAAAAAAGGTTTCACTTCTAGCATCGTAATTTTTGGTATCATTTTAGATTATTACTTGAGCTCTTATATATGTTAAAATTAGCACTTAATAACCTTTTTTCCTTTATTTTGCATGAAAATATACTTAAATAATTGCTCGTCTTGTAAAATAATTTTCAGAAACGCTATTCAAATTATTCCAAAGTTTTAATTGATAAAATCCATCAATAAAGTTTAAAATTAATAAAACAACACAATAAAGACTATTTACAGTAAGGAGTAATAAAATTAAAAATGAAGACTGTGGTAAATTTCGAAGCATGGAGAAGTATCACTTTCTAACTCTTAGAAAAAGTATCACTTTCTAACTCTTTAGAAAATGAATCAGCACTCTCATATGTGTTAGTAAATAGTTCATTAACCATACAAGGGTATTCTTCCTTTGATAAATAGTGCCTTCCCACCATAATAGACTGGAGGTGAGACTTTCCGAAATAAAAAGAGAAGAAACCAAAATATATCTGAAAGCAATACAAAATGTAACAGAACTCCACATAGTAAACCTAAAAGACCGTACATAGTAGAGGGAAAAATATAATAAAAAAAAGGAATTGGATATAAATCAGACACGCAAATGTTTATATTAGCATACAGCGATTTAAAGAGCCCACCCTTGCAACAGTTGATGAGTAAAATACCAAAATCAGGCAGAATATATGAAACTCAAAGTCAGGAAACTAAAACTCAGTTCATTTCAGAAGTAATAGATATAGGATGCCATCTAATGGTCTTCAGGAAAACGTTCCAGCTTAAAATGCGTATACGCATAACTCATCCTCTGAATGCAATCTGTAGTGATGCGTGGATGGGACGCCCGGCTGTAAGAGATGTTCTTAGGGAATGCGTATATGGGACACCGTCCTGAAAGGGTTAAAGTTTTCTCTTTTCATTATATTTCTCTCTCCTACAAACATTTTCATTCTGTGTAATTACATTGAAAGGCCTCATTCAATAGAAACATTTAGTGATTGCTAGTCGTGATACGTCATCAATTGCAATTAATTTTTCCGTTTTGGTATTCAATTGAAACACAATGATCACTCTAAGCTCGTGATAGATCGTTCTCATAGCGATCACTCAGAACCCATCATTCTGCGGCAAATACGATCGAATCAATATGCTGGCTGTGTTGTTTGTGCTTTCTCGAAAACAGAATTCAAATGTCCCAAGGTATTTAGAATTTAAGGGCAATTCTTTAGATCTGCTGGATGGGAAGCAATTTATATCATAGTATAGGGTGTAGCAAGGTGAGCTGACTCATCATTTGTGTTGTATCCAAATGTAGTGCACTTTTTGCTAGTGGACATTGATTTAGCGTTGTGTTGTTTACATTTGTATTGATGGATTGCGACCTAATTCTGAGAAATATGGGTGGATATGCTGCACTAAATTATTCACATTGTTCCAGAAATAACTTTAGTATCTTCTGTTTCCCGAGAAATGAAGAAATACAAAGAAAATGGATAATTAATTCTCATCGATTGGAATGGATTCCGAGCACGGGAGTGTGCGCTTTTGAAGTAAGTTGAGCTTCGTATGTTTTCATAATTTTTACAAAAATAAGTGTTCATCATAACTTTTAAAAAAATAAGTGTTCATGTTTCAGCAAAATGTGTATTTTCATTTAAGTATTGCTAATTAATGACAAATTGATTTATATGTGCAAAATGAATTGCTGAATGTGTCTGTATATGTTAAAATGAATTGCAGTCGGTATCTGTGTATAGTTTTCATATATACAGATACTGACTTATCGAGTCAGTAAGTCAATGCGGATGTGATTTTTTATTGTTATTATCACAAATGATTAGTTTAAAGAATTATATTTCACATTTGATTTCAATTTTGTGCATGATTATTAATATGAAGTGTGCTTTTTATTTGAAATGTAATGCGGGATTCATGGTTTAAAATTGTCATTTTTTTAGCCTGTTATATTGTTGCCAAATCTGTCAGTTAACCTCAATGTAAAAAAAATGTAAACATCGGATAATGTGATTAAAATTATGCATTACATAATGTTTCCTTTAAAGTAACATAAATAGATCATATTTATATTCATTTTGAAGAAGGTAAGCATCAATTTAAGTACTAAAAGAATAATTTTGACTGTATTTTATACATCAGGGTTTCTTAAACTGTAGGTCAAGACCACCAAGAGGGTTGTGGGACCTGTAGCAGGGGGTCCCCAAATCTTTTAGCAGTTTTGATATTTCTTTAACTTATTATAATAATTTTACAGTTACCAAATATTTTTACATAATGTATCTGAAAACAGATAAAGTTAAGGTGGTTAATCTTTAGATTATGGTAATGTGGCGATTTTTGGCGAAAATTTGGCAACCAACCCTGCTACAGCAACCTCCTACTTTTTTTTTCCGCGCCATTTTGTCTTCACGAAGTAAAGACAGGTTTCTTTTCATTTATTTACTCACCATTTTTTCCAACAATCTGCTAGCCGAATTATGCTTATGCTAGAAATTTTATCGAACAAAAGTGCTTAATCATGACGAATATTAACTGCAAAATTGAAAGAAAGTGCAGAATCACAAACTCCTTGCCGCGTTTTTAAGAATGGCACATACACGGTAACCACGTACACGTCGACCTATTTTCACTTAAAAAAACATCCCAGAATTGCAGAAAAATGGCATTGCGCACACTCTTGACTTTATCCATGTACACTGCTTTTTTCTCATAAATTAGAAAAATTTGCACGAAAATGCAGGAAAATTTTGTGAATCTTGAAAGTCGGTAAAAAGGACATATATGAAATTACCTGATCGCGAAAAAGTATACACCCTTTCCAAAGATGAACATTTGCACGTATAAAATAAATAAAATATCCAAAAAGTTTTCTCTCTAAATTATCTATTATAAACGTCACTGCAAATTTATAACACAAACATTAAAAATGGTTGCAAATACTTAGTGTCAAATATTTAAATTATTTCCATGCACGTTTACTTCTACTGAAACGTATTCCAAAATGCTACAAACATATAATTCACAAAATCACTATCATTTAATTAAAATATAATTAAATTAAAAAACACTACTTAAAATATAAATAAACACATACATTAAAGTAATAAAAATTAGCTTAAAATCTAAATTACTTTAAACTAATTCATTGCTAATAACAATTTTCCAATAATACCATATTAATTTATTTATTCCTTACATTTAGAACAATGCATAAAAATAATATCCTGAAATGATTAAAAATACTAACTTACCTAAGTTCAATCGGCTGCAGTACTACTGCTAATTTCTAAATCCGAAATCCAGTAGTCAACTGGCAGTCTATTCACCCAGTAGTAAGAAATTAATAAAATTTCACCCATACTCAAATGACTTTCAGCAAACCACGTACCCTTCCTTACACTCCGTTTCACAACATGTCCATTTTCACCAGATTTCTTGCACTGCTATTCAAACTTATCTGTAATATCCTTCCTTTCACACAATCTCATTTCATTGCCACATGTTGAACATTCATACTTATCCGCAATTAATCCTACACTCGTATACCATTCAAGCAATTCTTTTGGATTATCAGATAAACACAATACAAATTTCGAATTCACTTTAGATAGGGCCATGGGATCCAAAAATTAAGCAACACCGTTTCACACATCACACAATGAAGCTAAATACAAAATGCTATAAAGAACTGCAGATATTTTTCCAAATTTCCCCTTTTTCTGATTAAAGAACTGTGATTCGTCCATAAATGTCACATGACATATCCATCATCTCTCACACAAAATAATGCATAATTGGAACTGGGTACTTCTCACATTATTGCCAAAGTCCTAGGTAGTAACCTTAATCACCTACGAAAATGTCGCCAAACTGCCAGTTATTATATTCCAAACATTAGCCGTTAAGGCAATACACACAAAGAAAAAAATGAAAATGCTTCGACACATTCTTTTTTAAAATATAAACGCTCATTTTCTTTGCTTTGCATGTGATGCTGTGATTTCGTCTGTTATTTATTTAAAATTTTCACATTGTTCTATGTCTTAAAATTAGAAATTAAAGTTGACCTAAAACAGCAATAGTATATTACAGTGCAAGTGGAAAATTTGACAGTTTCACTCATGTGTGTGTCAGATTTGTGCAATACTTATGGGGTCCCACAAAATTTTTGTAAATATTATGGAGTCCTGGGGGTCGTGAAAAAAATCTCAGTGATAAAAAAGGGTCGCGACTGAAAAAAGTTTAAGAAATCCTGATATAGACTATATTTCCAGCTCTTTCATTTAACTGGAATTCCTCTCAATTTATTTCCAATGTATAAACATGAAATATGTTTTAAAATGCTGTACAAGCTTAGTCACTCATTCTTGATTTAATTCAGTTTTCATGTCAAAATTAAAATTTATCAGACAATTGCTTTCTTAATGTGTAATTAAAATAATTTAATAATACAGTACAAAGACCGTAATCCGGACCTCAAAGCCACAAACTTTTTTTTTGTATGCTTTACGCATGCACGTTTAATGCGCGCTTCCGATAGTGAAGAAAGTGACAGAGATGTTACTGAAAATGAAAAAATTTCGATTGACAAGTTAGTCGGTATTCTCAACACAGCAATTACAGGACTTAAACAGTCGAACTTTGTAACTGAATGCCTGTTTATAGAATTAAAGAGAAAGTATTAGCACGAAAAACGAAGCAACTTACATTGAAAGAAATGTTTAATAAAGTAAACAAATAAATATTAAGCCTTTTTTTTTTTTTTGTAAATTTTGATACCCATTAGATCATAATTGTTCTTAATTTCATAAACTACCATTTCATATTTTTAATTGTATAATTTCTTCATGCCACCTACCTTATCAGATTTAAATTGATGATCTATAATCCGGAATCACCGAAGTCCTGACGAGTCCGGATTATGGACTTATATACATGTATGTATATGATACTGTAATACTTTTGATTTTATTGTTTTCAGAAATTTGCTAAATCAAGTTTTTTTTTGGTGTGTGACCTTGCATCAAAGGCACCCATAATAAATCTGTTTTGGCATTGGTAATCAGTGTCTTATGATATTACAATAACTTAAAGGGCTTCTTACTGTTTCTTAAGTTGCATAACTTGTTTTCATAACTTTTCATCATCTGTATGTTTTACTCTTCTGCATTATCAAATAAATATAAAAAATATATTTCAAATCAAATATCCTTCCTTTCCTAGCAGTGTTATGTACCATGATGTGATGTGTGTTGGCATTTATTATATAGTTATGAACATTATTCATTATAGAGTTTTATGTATTTATTTTATATATTTAATTTATATCATTATGCATTATAAAATTTATCTTTTAGAATATATTACATTATATTTTTTTGACTTGTCAATAGAGCTATATTGCACACTTTTCTTTTGCTTTAAAACATCTTTTGAATCACTTTTTTCCTCAGTATGCATACAAAACTTATTTGACCTATACTTTTCACAAGTTAATGTGATTTGTGTAAATGGCATGTGCCTTTTAGGTTACATATTTTCATGAAGGAATTAAAAGAAAATGATACCCTTTGAAAACTTTTCATAGATAAAACTTTGAAACAATAGCGATGAAACATTCTTTCTTGTTCAGTTACTAGGTCTGTAATTGCCATGTCGAAAATTCCCACTAAATTGCCAATAAAATATTTTTTTTCTGTGCTTAACATGCTTACTTTCCACTGCTTTGATCTAGTTTCTTTCTACACATAAAATTAATTCCACAGAGGAAAGACAATTCAGATAGGTAATCAGAGCAGATTGATTCTCACACTGTTGGTTTCAAGTCCTGGGTCATAGACATTTTTTTACTATGGTGACATAATAATATTATACCTGTTCCACAAAAAAAGTCTCAGTGAAAAGTCAAAAGGTGGGAAAAGAGGCACGAGTTAATTTTTTTCCCAAGCAGAGCGAAAATGAAACTTGGGTACAATGCCCTCATGCATTTTTCTTAACTGTAATACAGTCAAGTCTTTAATCCGGACTCGTCGGGACTTCGGCAATTCCGGATTATAGATCATCAGTTTAAATCTGCTAAGATGGCATGAAGAAATTATAAAATTAAAAATATGAAACTGTAATTTATGAAATAAAGAGCAATTATGATCTAAAGAGTATCAATATTTACAAAAAAAAAAGCTTAATATTCATTAGTTTACTACACATTTATTTCAATGCACGCATGCATAAAGCATACATTATGCATAGTCGAAATTAGAAAATTGCAACCAGAAAACTATTTGATGTGTATTCGTGATATTTATAATGACGAGGAATTTGATTTAAATCATATCAAAGACGGAGTACATCGAGATGAAATACTACATTTAGTAAGGAATTATAAGCTGAATAAAAAAAAAACATCTGCCCTAAGATAAGGACAGTGCTGACAGATCCGCTTCCAGTTCATTGCACATTGATGTTTCCCCCCTCCGCAGAGCAGCGTGAAATTGATAAACAGATTTCGGAATGGTTAGAGAAACAAAGGATATGCCTTTATCCATTTTTTGTAGCAATTCTACTTTTTGTTTGATGGACATCGAAACATGCTTTCACTTTGTAGATCCTTTCGCAGCTCCAGAATCGGAAATTCTTTTTGACATAATCGAAAGTTCAAGCTTACTTTTATAAAATTGCTCTAACAGTCTGCAAAAAATAATAAGCCAGATCCAATTCGAAGATTAAGGAACAACGCAATCTGCAACATTAACGGAAATAGATAATTAGATAATTTCAGCTTAGCTTATACCGTCCATTATACATTAAACGCGCATGCGTAAACATATTATGCACATGCGTAAACGCATTGTACGCATTGTGCGTTTACGCATGCGCAGAAAGTTTGTAGCTTTGAGGTCCGAATTATAGATCATTCCGGATTATGGACGTGTGGATTAAAGACTTTTGACTGTAATAATAATTTATTTCTCTTTAAAATTAATTCAAGGGAGGAACAAGCTTTCAAAATAACTAATCATAAATGCATAAAATGATGGCAGTTGATGTTTTATCACTGACATCAGTACCAGTTTAAGCTCATTTGGGACCTTTGGCGATGACAGATTCAAGGAGGGTTTCTTGGAACCATTAACAAATGAAACAAAATTTTAATGTTTAATTTCTATTGTAAAAATATATATAAAATTTAAAAAACAAAACAGTATTCTCATTAAAAAATATTAAAAATAAAATCAACATTCTAAAATATAGCATAAAAAAGGTAAAACTAAAAATAACATTCTACGATATAACATAATAAAATTACAATAGTCTTTTTCGTGACTTAATATCTGCTAACTGATGTATGATAGTATCACTATTAAGTTTTTCCAGTGCATTATATTCTATATGTAATAGTGACAATGCATAAAGGTTTTCTTGACTCAAATTAGACCTTAAGTATGTTTTTAATCTTTTTAGGGCCGAAAAAGATCGTTCAACGCGTTAGAAATGGGCGTGCTTAAATAAATTTACAATAGACTTAGAATATTTGGAAAAGGTGCTTTCGCCATCTGGACAACCTCAAATTTTTCATAAATCGTGTTTCTGTTTAATGTTTACACTATTCTTGAAAATGAATAATTTCTTTTTGTAAATATTCTTCAGTTCTTTCAATATCACTCCTATATTTCTCACACAAAATGTCAATTGATATTTTGATTTCCTCCTTGTCTTGGTGAAGAAATATTTAAACGCTGATTTTACTTCTTCGTAATGTTCAATTGTCTTTTTAAGGTCTTGAGTAATATTGTCACATATTACATTAAATACTTCAGCTCTAAATCTTTCTTTTGCTTCTAAAGTGATTTGCTTTTCAGTGATTTCATAAAAAAAAAATACCTTTATCCTCTTTGCTCTTTTAAGTTCATCTTTATAGTGTGTGTTCGTGCTATCCTCGTCTTTGAAAAAAAGTATTTTGTTGCTAACTCGATTTTGTTAAAGTGTTCTCTTATTTCTGCAACAAAGGTCAACAGAGACATCATCAGTTATACTCCAAATGATATTTTCAAGTCAACGGTTTGTTAAGTTTTGGTGGTTGCATTCGCTTGTTCCAAAATCCCTGTCCAAATTTGATGTTTCCAAGGAACAGAGCTGTTTCGAAGATGTCCAATTTATTGTGCAGAGCCTTCGCTTTGTTTCTAACTGCAGGTTTCTAGTATTTATTGCTTAATTGATAAAAAATAATTTTTATGCAAAGCATTTACTGCTTCAAATTGGGCAGACCATCTAGTTTCAACCAATCGTCTTATGGAGCATTTAAAGCTTTGCAGTAAGTTCCATCTTTGAGGGGAAGCTAAAAAGAATACATAAATACTTTAAACAGTTGTAAAATAGTGATTTAGTTTCAAGCTAGATGCGCATGCAAAGATAACTGCAAAATTTAATGAATGATTTAAACATGGCACATAAATAGCATTAGGTAACAATTCTTGTATTCTTGCTAGTACTACTAATAATAATTTACCTTATTCCCTGCTATGCTGTAATCAGTACAATAAATCTATCGTTTTATTTGTCCAGCAGTCTGCACTCCATTATTTATTTATAATGTTTCCGTCGTGTTATATATTTGGTAAGGTACTGTCTGTATTCTAATTCATCTGCCTGCTTCTTGATGTAAGGCACATTATAGTTGTCACCCCACTCTTATCAGCTGGTGCCGTGCCGGCCTAGATATCGACAAACAATACGGACATGGACGTGCAGGTGAGAGGCGCAGATTATTTTCGCAAAATCATTTACAATTTCTCTAAAGAAATTTTATCTTCAACTATTGAAATTTATAACCAGAAATTTTTGTTCGGTACAGCATAGCTGGGCCCCTGGGTGCCCAATGGATAAACCTGCACTGAGTGACATAAAATGAAATCAATGAAAATATACTTATCACTGAAAAATAAAAAATGTTTTAAAAACATTTTTTGGTACAAAAAATTATGGAAAGCTATGGGTAAAATCCTATATATATAGTATACGGTGCAGCCTTGACGCGATTTTGAAAATTATCGCCAACACCAAAATGACCCGTTTAACTACTCATCGTATATGTTGCGTTTACTGCTCATCATAAAGCCGCCCAAAGTAGCCAAATTCCTTGTGCACCTGATACTAGGATTAAACCATATAGTGAAAGTATATAATGCACCGTATACTAGGATTTTACCAAGCTATGTATATACAAGCATAAACAGTTTATATTACAAAGCGGTTCTACTTAAATTTACCTTGATTGGATTTTGTACTCCAAAGGCATACATTTCTGTGACAGGCTGAACTTCAGGATTTAAATGACGGTATATAGTTTTTATCCGATCTGCAGCCATGATATTTTCCTTCCGCAAATCTAATTTAAAATAAAAATGCAAAATTATAAGACTTATAGCATACAATAAAATTATAAGACTATTACAATAATAAAAGTTAACGATTACCTTCCATTTCGTTACCTGCCGCAACTTACAATGATAACGCTGTTTTAAATTTTTAATAAAGGAAAAAATTCAAAGAAAAATTAGAATGATGCAAATCTCAGATAACATCGAAGTTTGTACAGTGCGATACATGAGCAGGAATCGGAAGCATACAAAATAAACAACTTACTTTCAGTCAATGATATACATATTAATCACAATTTTCTGTGAAAAGTATCGTGAAGTGAAAATAAATAAAACTATTCATGCAGAAATAAATGAACTTACCTTACTGAATGGTAAACAAGCAGAACTTAATAGTTAGAAGCTATTATACTAAAATAAGACGAACGCGGCCGCGAGCTTTATGAATTCAAATGGCATGACAATCTGAATTGAAGGACTGCAAAAAAAAAAAAAAAAAAAAAAAAAAAAAATACGCTTTCGGATAACTTATAAAACAGTAAACAACTTATTCAATTCAAAACTTCAACACAACCCTCCTACCGAAACAACCGATCAAATCGCGATATACGGTTATAAACAAGGTAAAGTCGTAATACGGAACTATTGGCAAATTTGACCTATTTTTGGATTTCAGACAGACAGGCAAAATAGACAGATGTCTTGTTTTGCACCCGCTAAGTCTTTCTGCTCCGATGGGCGAAAAACCAAGCTTAGGTGCGAAGGAAAGGTAGATAGAAAACGGGCAATTTCGTGTTTCAGAGGAGAGAAAAAAGGAGCTTCGTGCTCTTTATACGAGTTCAAAAGGCAAGGAAGAAAAAATGAGACAAAATAAAATTAAAATAAATGGCCCAAAGTAATGTAGGAAAAAAATGAAAAAGGGCCTATAGAAAGAAAAGGAAAAGAAGTAAAAAATTTCCTAAAAATACGATTTAGTCCATGCGTGTAGTCAAATGGGGAGGAGGCTGTGTACGAGGGGGAGTCAAATGAAAACCATAATTATTTATTTTAATATTATTTATTGGTCACACAGGGTACAGAAGTAAATCACTTTTCAACATAGTCCCCTCCTCGTTCAATGCAAGTCCGCCAGCGCTTCGGAAGAGCCTGAATACCTGCAGAAAAAAAGTCTTTTGGGCGACGGCGCAACCACTCGTGCACCGCGTTGCGTACCTCTTCATCGGCGTACCTCTTCATTCCTGCCGCCCATTGCTTCTTTGAGCGGACCAAACAGATGGAAATCGCTCGGTGCGAGGTCTGGCGAGTAAGGGGGATGTGAGAGGCATTCAAATTTCTGGTCTGTGATGGTCGCAACCGTTGCACGCGCCGTATGGGGCCGTGCATTGTCGTGTTGCAGCAGCACACCGGCTGACAGCAATCCACGTCGTTTCGTTTTGATGGCAGGCCGGAGATGATTTTTTAGGAGGTCCGAGTACGTAGCACTCGTCACAGAGGTTCCTCGTGGCGTGTAGTGTTCCAAGATGATGCCCTTTTCGTCCCAAAAGAGGGTCAACATAACCTTCCCTGCAGACGGCTGTGTCCGAAACTTTCGGTGATGAGGAGTGGCGCCACTCCTTGCTCGCTCGCTTTGTTTCAGGCTGATGGTAATGCACCCATGTTTCGTCACCAGTGACGATTCGTGACAGGAAGGCATTACCGTCACGTTCAGCACGCCACAAAAGGTCTTCGCACGCATCAACACGTCGCTGTTTCAGTTCAGGCGTCAGTTGTCGGGGCACCTATCTTGCAGACACCTTATGAAGCTGGAGAACATCATGCACAATATGATGTGTCGATCCATGACTCATGTGTACACATGCTGCAATTTCGTCTATTGTCACACGGTGGTTTTCCAAAACGATGGCTTCAACGGCTTAAATGGTCTCTGGAGTCACTACGCGGCGAGCCTGGCCGGGGTGTGGAGCATCGTCCACGGACGTAACACCATTTGCAAATTTCCGGCACCATTCATAGATTTGTGGCTGTGACAAACACGCATCTCCCTACTGAACCTTCATTCGCATAAAAATGTCAATCGGTTTCCCACCTTTACTTCGCAAAAACCGAATCACAGAACGCTGCTCCTCGCTGGTGCATGTGGGTAGTGGGGCTGCCATTTTGGAACTGTTGTTGCGCTGGTGTTTGTGCATCTGCCGGCTGCTGCCACCTAGGAGACATCCGGCATACTATCGCAAACAGGCATGCCAACTTACAGCTCACTGGCGCCATATGCGGATTTTTATTTCTACTTTTATCGTTTTCAGTTGACTCCCCTACGTACATTTACTTTAAATAGTGTCTCAGAGGTGTGTGTAATGAGTGTGTTTGGTAAAGCTGAAGAGAGGTAAGGTTGGGGGAAAATAAAAAGAATGGGGGACCAGTTACATAACAGTCAAAGTCTAGTTGAGAGAGAGTGAAAAAAAACTATGAGTTGGAATGTAACATTAAGTATACAAATTCAACATAAATTTGAAATATAAGGATACCTTTGGATAACTTTATACATGAGCACATATTCGAGATTTGAATTTGTAACATATAAATTTATGGATTTCCTCAAATCATCAGGAAGCGCTTGAATTACGTCTTTAAGCGAATGAGCGGACGAGAAATAGATAAACTATTGAACGAAACATAACAGTTTTTCTGATTTCTATAAAATGAGAGATCAAAAACTGGCAGATGCTCCTGGTGATGAATTTTTATTTTCCGTGTAATTCATTTTCTTCAATTTGTTTGTAAGATGCATCCATCGAGACTTTGTTTGACCCGCCATTTGTTGGAGCAATTGCTTAGTCTGGCAAAATATAATTCGACGCATTGGATTGCACAAAATGTCTTTCGAAAAGACAGTGTTAAACGCTTTTTTTTCTTTGCGTGACATCATTATCGCCTATATGTTGCATACATCTTTTAATACGCCTTATTCGGAGTAAAAAAAAGTAGGAAAAAAGACTGGATAAATTTCAAGAACGTGAATAATTAATTTTTTAGAAAACTATATTGGTAGAATGATTAGCTTGAAAGGTATTTTTATTTGCAAGAGGGTTCTATTATTCACATTGCAGAAAATGTCCTTTCATAAATGTGTAGCTTAAAAGGAAAGGACGAACTCAGTTTTTACTTTGTGCTGAATTATCTTAAATGGATTGAATTTTTAAAGTTTTCTAATTGATACAGTTAGTTAACTTTCATTGATGTATTAAAAGGAACAGAGGATATATTATTGTTGTAAAGTTAGATGTTATTGTCCTTCTCACCGGCGTGTGCTACGCTTCGAGCAAGCACGTGCTTGCAGAGTGTTTTTTAGTTTGTATGCATAATGGATTACGGTGAATGCGTTTCAATTTCGGATAATGAATTGGATTTCGAGGACAATATTTTGGATCTTGACACTAAGTGGATGTCGATTAGATAGCGGCATGACAATATTTGGATTCTGTTACTTTCTATTCATGTTTATGATGAAGTGGACTTTTCGAATGGAGCAAATTTCTTGAAATATTTGATCGGATTTGAGGACCAGCTTCTACTGGCCATGGATCAGTTCTTACAGAAGCGCCTGGATGTGGATGCAAACCTTTACTGAAATGATGTCTACGCTAGGATTAACGAGATGAAGTCTTAACTTGTCAAAGGTAAGAGGGAGATTTTCAGAGCTAATTACTAGTTAGAAACTGATTGATTATGAAGAAATAGAAATGTGTTTTTGCTTGTTAACAAAGCAGGCAGAAATACTAGAATTGGTCCACAGGGGCTTATTTAGATACTATAATAGATGATAAAAATTTGAATCAGAGTTTGAAATAGTAGAATAATATCGAGAAAAGGCGGTTAGAGTACAGTTGAAATCGATAGTTTTCATTATTAGAAGTTAAAACTGCGGATTTCCTTCGTGACCACACATAAACATGAAAACTGACCACATTAGAAATTTAATGAGAACCTCGTCAAATAGAAGAAACCTTTAAGAGGAGTGGAGCCTAAACCTTACGTAAAGTGTGTTTTGAAAAATATTTATTCATTCTTAAAATATTTTAGAACATTTACGTAATCAAGAGTTGTGATTACATGATCAATCGGCCAAATCTAAGTCTTGATTCACGATTTAGATTTTGGTTACTCGATTAACAGATGCATCTAAAAATGCGTTAACCACGAGGCCGATTATTATCAGCCAGGAGGGTTGCAGCACACTAGTATATTACGTTACATTACATCTAAAAGTGGTACTATAGACACTTGTGTCTAATTCAGCGGTTCTTAAAGTTCGATGACTTTTCACTTATTGACATCCATTTTGACAGATTGTCCTATATAACCTATCAGAATGTATAACATTTTTATTGCATTTCTAGGGATTAAATTAAATAATCAAATTTTAACCCTTCATGGTTTCTTCACTATTGACTCAAAGACCCCTCAAGGCCAAAATTTAAGAATCGTTTGTATAATCTAACTAGGGAAAATGACTTATAATTTGCTGTTTTTCTTTTTTCGCTTTCTGTATTGTCAGTATAGATGATGCTTTCTGCATTTAATGATGAATCTTTATATCATTCATAAGCAATGTCATTGAATGTAATTTTTTAATTTTATGACAATGCCGCCAAATATCACGTCACCTGAATTACGCTGTAATTGCATTTAAAAATTCAGCCTGAATATACACTTAGAGGATAAGAAAATTAAACTATCAAACTTCTCATCGAAGTTTATTTTCAGGGTATATCGATGCTTTTTTCTTTTTAAATTTTAAAAGAAATGCTCAGTTCCTGATATGTAACTGTAGTAGATGCTTAGAGTAGTCATATGCGATTTATATTTGTTGATCTGTCATACGGCGTCCTCTCAACAATTTTTATAGATTTCAGCACTCATAAAAATGCTTAGTGTACATATCTGATGTCCATATAATTATTAATTAAAAATATTTCAGTGCCTTATGAAACACTTTCATTAGCGTTTTTGCATGTAAGTGTTGATTAATTTCCTCTTAAAGTTGGCTAAAATGTCCTGTAAGTAGCTTAGAAAATTATATTTTAAAATGTTTATTCAGGGTAACTTTCGTCTTCACCATCGTAAAAGATCATAAAGTTAGGTCGTTTTCAACTTTAACCATATTAAAATAGAGAGTTAAGGGACTATTGCAAATTAAAGTTGGTATTTTATCTTACCTATTTTTTTATATAGTAGTACGTATAATATCTAAACATTTTTTGGAACAATCAGAATTTGATACTTCAAAGCAAAAAGGGAGAAAATCGGAAAAAAAAAATATTAAAATGAAGGGGGTTGTGTTATTCAATTATGGCAAAGCACACGAGTGCTATCTGCCTAAAGGAAGGGATGCCTTCGTGGAGGACTTTCTAAGGGAAACTGGCTCGTATACACGTTACACATGGGGAAAACCACGAAAACGCCCATGCAGCCAGCCCGTTCGCGGGATTCGAACCTCGAACCGAACTACCAGTGTTCAGCGTCTTTACCACTCGGCCGCTGATGGGTTTAAAATGAAGGTGAATAGAGAAAAACAAAATAATTAAAAAATAATAACGTAATACGAAGTACTACATAATGTCGTAAAGTATCTTCAGGTGTTTTGTGCAACGAAATAAGGCAAATTCCCTGAAGAAGGATGGTGAAGAGCCATGAGCTTCCTGAAGATCTTATCTTATTTTGAATTCCTTTTTTTTTTCTTTTAATTTTTTGTTTTTGAAGGATCAAGTTCCGGCTATTCCGAAAAGATCATGAAAAATTTTATTCAGTGCATCATTCTTACTAAATTTGTAGCAATTTATAAAGTGCTAGTTTATTCATTCAGAGTTTGATTTAAATTTACTTCATTTCATTATATTGTTTAAATTTTTTTTTAGTTCACACACGCGCGCGCGAACATACACACACATATATAAAAATCATATTTTCTAAAAGAACACAGAAATAAAAATGAATGCTGTAAAAATGCCGTTGGTTGTTGAATGAAAGTCCGCAAAATGATATTTGGCAGTAGAACGAATTTCGAGATTTTGAAGAATTTTTAAATGCTATTTCTGAATTTTCATATGATCAATTCTTGGATGAAAATATAAAACAATAAACGAACAAACACACGCAAACTTAATTTGCGTGCATTTATTGATTTATGAGTTTCAAACATTTCTATTTTATAGAAAGTAATGCTAGTAACATTTTTTTTTAATTGCTTGTTCACACTTTTACAACTGTCCATGCAGAAAGATAGATATTCCTTTTGATAAAACGAATAATTTAATAATAACTTAATAAGGCTGTAAAGCAAGAAACACTTTTAAGGTTAAAAAATGTGACAGAATTTCTGCGAAATTCTAAAAACCATTTTATTACAAGAAGACGTTTTGCTTCAGTTGTCCAGTTCGAGCAGTGCAAGTGATATACGTTTCTTTTGACAATCAATGTATTTCCTGAGTTTAATGTATAACATAGAATAAATAGAATGAAAAAATGATCAAGACAATAACATATGTTACAACAGATATAACGTACGTAATAAAGGTAAGAATTCGCAAATCAACTATGGCTGTAGTTTGATTTCATATAAATATATAGAAACAATTAGTTAGCAATCCTAATTTTATAACTCTATTGCATAAATTATTCTTAAAAGTATGCCTATCTGATGGTACTTCATGCAGAGCTATGTGTCACTGTCCGGAAATTATTGCTTTGATGATAATCTGATTGCACACAATCGTAGAATAAAAATTCATCAAAAACGTGTACTGCGTACTCCTAGGGAGTAACAACTAAAACCAGAACGTACAACTAAAAAAGTTCGATTTAACAAGTAGGGAATCTGCTCTGGAGTATTACAACTAAAGAATTCGTAGGGAGTTACAAATTCTTTGTTACAAATACCCAAACCAATTTCTCTCAAACATCATACCTGTTTGCTTCACCCAGCTGAACACTATAAAGGTTGTTACCAACGTCGTCTGGCAAGAAAAGAATTGCTGTACAGACTTGCGTTAGATCTCAGGGTCAACATGGCGGGCTGTCACTACACTAGGAATGATTTGATGTTAAGCTAATTAAATTTTAAATTATCTTTCGAGTTCATATTCTCTTCTTTTCTTAATTTGCATGTCCTTCTGGTCTGAGCGAATATGTACAACATAAACCAAATAAGAGATAGAGCAGCATTTAAATAAAGCTTCACTTAGAGGAAAAAAAAAATTATTAATCATAAATTAAGTAAAACATAAACAGTTTGACAAGTTTATGGCAGAGTATGTCTATAAATTTGGTAAAACACTGTTCCGATAACAGCAGTTCCGATAAAGCTATTGAAATTATTTTTATTAATTAAAATATTATAAATTGTGGCAATATATAATCAGTACACAAAAACTTACAAATGATTCTGTTCATTTAGGGGCTTGGTTTGATTTATTTCATTATGACAAAGTTCACTAGGTTATCTGCCTAAGGGTAAGAGTGCCTTCATAGAGGATTTTGTAAGAGAAATTGGCTCGCATCTATAGGAAACCTACGAAAACACCCATGCAGCCAACTCGTTCGGCTGGAATCGAGCCCATGTCAAACTACCAATGTTTAGCACCTCTGCCAATCGTCTGCTAGTGATCTCTTCATTTAGAGGCATACAGTATTTGAAAAATTAACTGCAGAATCGAAGTAAATAAACAAAAATAAAGAATACAAACAAATGGGTAAAGATAACTGATAATAATAAGAATAAATGTATAAATGTAATTATAAATGGCGATGTAGCACTTGCTTAAGGTTCTTAAAAATTTTAAGATAGTGCCAAAATTTGTCAGAAAGTTTACCTTAGGCGATCAAAATCTTCTCACTTTCAATTTTTTTTCTGGATTTCTATAGGGGCTTAGCAGGTAATCTAAATTGGTATCGTTCTTTTTCAGTATACGGATTCTGCCGTACTTTTCAGAAACTAATTTGGAATCCTGACAGACTTCCTGTGCATGAAACAACTAACAGTATCTTGGAGACATGGCCTTTAAATTAATACCAGAAAACTCTTTTAATGAGTAGTCCTTCTTCCCCCCTTCTTTTTGGTCATTTAGTTTAGTGTTTATTAAAACATCAGTTGTTATTGTTAAAGTCAGTCATCAGTTATTGTTTATTAGTTTATTAAAACAGGCATCCTTTCAGTATTTAGAAACATTAACTTAATACTAAGGGATAACTGTACTGTCTCAGTGGCTAGTGCTTAAATTGAGCCGGAGCCCGGCTCCAGTACTTCTGAATTTTTAAGATAAATTACAATTCTAGCCGGATCCTTAAATAAGATGAGCTCCGGTACTTCTTTTTATAAACTGAACCACAATTTAAATGGAAAAACATTTAGAATTCCTAACGTTTTAGTTTAACAATAAGCAGACCTTGCAATACTCTATTTCCCTAGAAATACGAACTCGTGAGAACAGGAGACATTCAAGTAAAGTCCTCTCACTCACATGCGGAAACCTTTACCTTTAAGAAGGGCAATAAATTTGGGGAGTTTGTTTAGGAACACGTAAATTTCTCGCCAGTGCCATCGATACGATGGCATACTAGATACTAGTGTACTGTTATCGATGCTTACAGTTAGTTATCCTCGCTGGAAGGAAAAGTTGTGTTCTTGAGTGTGCGTTAAGTGACAGCGAGTATAATAAAAGTGAAATATTGAGATAAACTTCTCAAGTACGTTCTATACATCGTCTTTCCACAGTATCCACTAATGGGAGGGGGAAAGCGTAACTAGCAACTTTACATTCATGCTTAGCAGTCAGATTCAGGACTCATTTTACCCCTGACACACATCTGCTTGATGGCTATAATTATATCAGAAGAGAGCCGCGGTTAAAGAGAACGTTCTCTCTCACTAAGATTCCCCTCATTTTTTGCTTTCATCAGCTATACATTAAGTATATTTAATTTTTGTGATGATAAAGAACTCCCCCCCCTACGATAAGAGCTTAAATTGTGCCGGAGCCCACCGGATCTCGGCTCCGTTGCTTCTTAGTTTTTGTAATAAATCATAATTCTAGTCGGAACGCACCGGAGCCCTGAATAAGAAGGCTGCGGCTCTTCTTTTATGTAATTGAATAACAATTTCAGTAGAAATTTTATCTCGCAAATTTTATTTTAACAATAAAATTGTATTAAAATCGCTTATTAAATTACAATTTATCTCTTTACATTTTATTTAATTTTATTTATTTAATTACTTCAATCTTTAATTATTTCAATAAATAATAATTAATTATCTAATAATTATCAATTAAATTATAATCAGTTATATAATAATTATTGATTAAATAACAATTCATAAACATTAATAAAATAGCTATTAATTAATTTGATAATAATTAACTATTTAATTTTAAAATTATTAATGAGTTTAATAGTCATTTTATTTATTTATTTACTCTTGTTCCTCTTTGCTGACGGTCTTCCATAGGACCCCGGCACTTCTAATCTTAGAAATTAAACCCTGCCAGTGGCGTAAGTGGAGTAGTGAATATGAAAATAATGCAGCCGCATAGGAGCCCAAGGCCTTAGAGGGCCCTTAGATATTCTGCTGAATTAGATTTACAATGTTTGAATTTTAAATTTAGAAAGAAAATAGAAATAAAGTAGTTATTTTTGCTTCCATAAAAACATATGTATAATATATGTGCAGAACCAAAAGCAAAGGTTTATATAGTTACATATAGAGGAAAGCCTTAAGCCCTTTAACCTTCTTTCATTTCAGCCCCTTAATTTTAACATTCATTTCAGCTTCATTTTCAGGAAGGAACTGCCTTTAAGAATACCCTCAGTCTCTCACCCTACCCTCAATCTCTCGAAAGGACTTGCACAAAAATGCTGACTTCAAGAATAATACCTTAACGGAAATAATGCATTGCGAAATTTTTAACCTCATTAAAAAATAAGGTAAAAAAAGCAGTTGTTTAACCATCTTCAAATTTCATTAAATACCCATTTAGATGGTATGAAGAAATTATTATTATTATTATTATTATTGTTGTTTTTTGTTTGTTTTCAGCCTCAGATGAAGTTTCAGTTATGAAAGAAAAACTTATATATTTTCCTCCATGTCTAGTGCCATTAACATTTCCATTTTGATAATTAACTTTAATAGGAAAATGGTGGAAGTGATATAAGGAAAGTAAGCACTTACCTGGGAGCATTTAAATAGAACTTGAACTAAATAAATACTCTTAGCAGAGCAGAATTAACATTAAATGAATCCAGGTTACAACTGAAGAGCTGTTATTATTGAAAAATGGAAAAAAGGTTATATAAAGGTGAAGGTCAAAAGATGTGCTCATTTCAGCTTAGGATTCTTACATAATTCTTTTCAGACCAGACAACATTTGAATGTTTAAAAGTAAATAACTATTCACAATGCTTAAAAGATGCGATGATAAATGCTGAAAGAAGGGGGAAAATTCTCGAGTTCATTTCTTCCTCCCGTGATTGCTTCCATCCAAGCATTCTGTTAGAAAATAAAGGAAGCATTTACTTTGGTAAATTGTATGTTGAATCATTGTTTGGGTTTAAAATTTACTTTTTGTCTCTATTTGAAATTAGCAATTTGTGCAGCAACCTTCCTAGTTTAAGCACAGATAATTAATTATACTATTTGCAGGAATTTAAAAGTAAATTTTCTTAACTTCAGGAAAGTTCTGGAAATGACTCTTTTGCGCCCGACAAAATTATTTCGAAATTTCTGTTATATGTAAATAAAGAAAATTTACCTTAATTTCAAAGAAATCATACGTAAAAGCAATAAAATCTCATTCTTAAGTAGTTTTCTTTTCCGGAATATTCTGCAGTCTGAAACTGAAAGTTATTCCTTCAAGCTATTTATCCCCTCAGTTACATCGTACGTCATGATTTTATTTAGACTATATTTCCTCACTTTATTTGGGAAAGATATTGCAATCAGAGCGCCTGCAAAGAAACTTGAATAAATTTCTTTTATCTCTTTAAATTTAATTAACATTTAAGGCAACTTTCAATCCTGCTCTAATTGGGCTTTTAAGCTTTCTGGTCGATTTAGAAATGAAAAGGGCCAAATTTTCATATCGTCGAGTGCAGAATTATATAGCAGGCAAATTAGAGTGAATATGAATTAAAATTCTATAAATTAAAAAGAATACAGAGATTATGAGTTAAAATTTTATAAATTAAAAATAATATAGTACGCATTATACATAAAATATAGCTACGAATAATGCATTTTCAAACATAAACGGATCTTTTAATAAGAAATTCAGCTGTGAGGTTGAAGATATTGTTACTAGAATTTTATATTACATAGTTTGTCTTTTATCTCAAAATTAGGGCAGATTATCTGGTAAGTTTTCACGGAAAGCGGAATGTTAAATTCTAGATTGATTAGCTGCTATTTATAAATAATGCTTATTTCAAGCTGAAAAATCACTAGTAGACTGGGGTTGGTATTCCTCTCAATCTATAAACACTACATTCCACTGATTTCACTTCATTAAAAGCAATGCAACGTAACTGCGTGTTATAGAAAAAGTAAAGGAAATGCAATTTCTAAACGTAAGTGTATATATAGTCATGTGTGAGAAAACGACTCTAGAATCATCACTAACTTTTCTGTCCCCATATTGGAGCTTAATCTCAACTTTACGTGAGAAAAATGGCGTAGATAGAGGAGGGAGCGGTCCGGCCCCGGTCAGCACCTTTTTAAGGGCGGCATTTTTTTTTTTTTTTTTTTTTTTTTTGGAAACATTATTTTATGGAGGTTAGTCAAATGAATTATCGAGGCACTTGAAGAATAATTAGATTCTATAAATTCTCTGAATATTCTATTCTATAAATTCTGCCATATGAAAATAAATTGAGAAGAAAAGTAGTTTTTAATCTAGATAAAGTATTCAGAGAAATCACTACCTAATTTCAACAGCTACATACTTTTCTTATACTTTTTTTTTTATTCCGTCAAAACTCCCAATTCAGATTTCGAATATCAGCTAAATTATGATCACTGTAACATTAATAAGGAGGCATTTTTCCTTGTTAAGAAAAAAAAAAAATATAATACTCGCCGCTTATTAATAACTCGCTCCAGATGTATTTCAGTTTATAAAGCGGCTAAGCTTAATAGACGGCGGATTTGTGTATTGCAAGGAGTGATATCAGTTTTAAACTTTTTAAGTGAAACAATATCTGACAATTAATTCACCAATTAAACCAGAACTAAAATAATAATTAAAAATTAACACTAAAATTAAACTATTTATTCAATTTTCAGCTCATTATTTAAAAGTTTTGCAAAAATATTTTTTATAATTACTTTCTTGAAGAAATTTTATCTCTTACAAACATCTATTATTCTACCTATATTTGTTTCCTATCGTTCAACAATAGTTTTTAGTACAATTCTCAATTTCGTAAAATTCCTGATAGCTTTTTTTTATCAGCACCTTTCAGTTAGAGAATTTTCCTTAAAATTTGCAGTGCTTCTCTAGATTCGATTGATGATGGCGTGGCATGACTTTCGCTATTAGCTTCTACAATTCTTTTAACACTTTCGGAGTCAGTTTTGATGCACCTTATCTCAATATTGCTGTCAATTGACAAATATTCTAACTTCTAATATTATAACTTACCTCAATTGATATCTGAAATATTAACTATAGTTTGAAGTTTCTCTGAGGCTTCTTCTTCGTAAAAGTCACATTTTCGAAAAGAGTTTTCAAGTGATTTTAAAAGAATTATCCCCTGCATTGACTAGAATATGCATAGCCTCTAGCAGATATATCGATTTACTAATCTTCTTTGAAGTGGTCGCATTTCACAAAATTCAGCTCTTTTTATCATCTTCACAGCTTTTCTGAAATTTCAGTTCGAAAGCTTTTATAACGCCATGCAATTAAAGGCTGAGTATTAGAAGTTCGATTTGCAGGAAGAGACATTAATGTTTTTCAGAAAGAGATGTGTGTGCTGCACAGTTATCTAATTAGTAAAGCTATTTTTTCAATTTTTCTTTCCCTGGTACATTTCAAAAGCATGAACAGGATGACTTCATGGGCATTTTCGTGGTTTTCTCCATGTGTAACGTGTATACGAACCTGTTTCCCATAGAAAATCCTCCATGGAGGCATCCATCCCCTTAAGGAGATAGCCCTCGAGGCTTTGCCGTAATCTCATTAACAAATTCCAAAAGAAAATCAGTTTTTTTCTCTAATAGCGGGCACTTGTCTATTCAGCAGTGACCACTCCTAATGGCAGAAGTGGCCATTTTATTGTGGAAGTTCCTAATAGGCGGCCACCGTTTGCCTCCTATGAAGGAACGGGCAGTTACAAACATGCACAGAAAGTGAAGCCAACGGATTTCGAAAGATATCATGAATTTATCAACTGGGCATTTCAATGCATGGAAAACAATGTGAATTGGCTGTCAGTTGTCCACTAAATGAGAAGTTTAAACATCTGCTGCATCTGGTCGAGAAAGAACTCACACGCAATTGCGGAAACTCCTTGCATCAACCAACGATGACAGCATAGTGGGCGTTCACTGCGTTATTCATTATAGGCCCCTTTTCCTTTGAGGAAATTTACAGAACATTTCTATCTGTTTCTCTCATAGTCGACCATTAAGCTCCGCTATTAACAGACAGCATCATTTCCTCCTTGCAAGATCGGGAAGTGCTCCATAGCTCCATAGTGCTCCGTGTAGGTAAAGATTTTGTCAGAGTGTGCTGTTATCGATGCTTGCAGATGACGGTGATCTCAGTCTATCTTTTCGCAAGAATGGCTACCAAGGTCTCCAAACCTTACACCTTGTGACTTATGATTATGAAGAAATAGGTGTACAGAGGTTGACTGGCCATGTTCAAAAAGGTATTTCACCAGATAATTACAGTCGAATCCTTTTCGATGTTGTGCAATGCCGAGACACTTCTGACGATTATTCTCATAAATGACGGCCGTGAAATTAAACATATTTAATCCTAGGTACGTTTGCGAGTTATGCTGCGCCTCTGCACGATCTTTTGACGCAATGTAAGCACCACCTTTCCATGAAAAATATAACTATTCTGACAATAAAAGCTTTTATTACATATATATTAAAAAAAAAAAAAAAAAAAAAAAAAAAAAAAAAAAAACCACGCCTTTCTGTGCATTTCTGTGAAAACCGCATCATACTACTGTCTACACGTTTCGAATTATTGAAATTTTTACTTTTTCTGTTAGTTTCAAATCAACTTGGTACAACATAGCATGCCTACCTTTCGGAATTAAAGTTACTAATTCCACATATATCGAGAAATAATATCTTTTTAAAAATAAAAAAAAATATTACTTAATAAAAGATATACAGTGGTGGCCAAAATTGTGGACACTTTTTGGAAATTTTTATGTTTTTGAACTTTGTGTGCTTATAGAAAATGTTACGTTTCGCAAAATGCAAACTTGTATATATCATTTTAAAGAGAATTTATTACTGAATTCAATACAAAACATAAAATTCAATTATTTGCAATACAAAAAAAGTTATATGTACTTTAATATAAATAAAAAACACAGTTATGAAGTGGTTTGTAATGTCTAGCTTTCCTGGCTTTTCTATCTTGGAGAATCTTATCCAATCACTGTTCTTGATCTGAGAACCAATCAAATGTTAGTAACTGCGAGTAGAAGCTGACATCATGTTTACACTTGAAACAATTCATTATTTTGCTTTGTTCTGTAGAAGGAGGATCTGTTTCTTATACACTGCAACTACAAGTAGGAATTTTAGTAAAAATTTTTAATATTTAGTCAAGGAGCAATGACATCAATTAAAAGAGTAGATTGGACACCTAGAAAGAGATGTAATATTATTGTGTTACGAGAAAGTGGTCTTTCCTATGCTGAAATTGCAAGACAGGTGGGTGGTTCAGTGACTACATCTGGAGTCCGAAAGTTTTGTTTACGATATCAGGAGACAAATTCAATAAAAAACAAAGAAGGAAAAGGCCGAAAAGGTGCACCTCTCCAAGAAAAAAGCCTTATCTTAATTTTCAGCAACGAAAAAAAAAAAAAAAAAAAAAAGACTACAGTGGGCAAAGGAACACATTAATTGGACAGATGATCAGTGGTCACAAGTTATATGGAGTGATGAAACTAAGATATCGTTATTCGGTAGTGATGGGCGAAAATATGTAAGACGTAGATTAGGAGAAGAGCCACATCCTGACTGCATTCAAGCAACTGTGAAGAACCCAGTTAGTGTTATGATTTGGTCATGCATGTCAGCAGATGGTATTGGTCGCCTTCATGTCATCGATGGGACACTGAATACCAGAAAATACATTGACACTATTCTAGAACCCAAACTTCTACCTTCCATCAGAGATCTTTTTCCTAACAATGCTTCGTTTACTTTTCAGCAGGATTCTGCTCCTTGCCACACGGCCAAAATATTGAAAGAGTGGTTTCGTACAAAGAGCATTAAATTGTTGTCATGGCCAGGAAACAGTCCTGACCTCAATCCTATCGAAAATTTGTGGCACCGTTTGAAAACTCTTGTCCGAATGAGGCGCCCATCAAATAAAAGGGAACTAATTGAGACTATAATTGTTTCCTGGCATCACGTAATAACGAAAGAAGAGCTTAAAACTCTTGTCAGCTCAATGAAACGTCGATGTGAAGGCTGTAGTCAAAAAGTAAAGGGTACTCTACTAAGTACTGATAACTCACTGCAATCATCACTATCTAATGTATATCGATAACTATTAGCGTTTAACTTTTTTTGTATTGCAAATAATTGAATTTTGTTTTTGTATTGAATTCAGTAATAAATTATCTTTAAAATGATATATAGAAGTTTGCATTTTGTGAAACGTAACGTTTTCTATAAGCATACGAAGTTCAAAAACATAAAAATTTCAAAAAGTGTCCACAATTTTGGCCACCACTGTATTACTTAAGGGAAATGTAAGCAATGAAAAATAGCAGAATCCTTCCCCATATATCTAAAACAGCCGTTTAAAAATCCGCTGTACCATTCAAACCGAAAGTATGTTGTATCATTAAGGAAAAATCCTGCAAATTATCAGTGCTTGTTTTTGCGGATGGTCGTTGAACACTACTACGAAATTCTGTCTAGGAAAGAAGAAAAAAAGTAGCCATACATAATCCAAGGCTCATTTTTAAAAAATTCACAGTCCACTTTAATTTTTGTTTTTTTTTTGCAAAACATTTGAAGGTATCATAAACAAACAAACTGAACAAAGTATCATAAAGCATTTTTACAGGTAGTAATTTATTAAAGAAAAACGTGTTTAATGAGCACTTCTAAAAGATGCTTACAAGCTAAGCAACGAAATTTAAAGTCTGAGTCTGAATTATATGAAAGTACAATACAAGACTAATTGTTGATATTTCAGTTTAAAGTTAAGTTTCTGAAATTTCCTGCAAGTTTTTTTTTAATAACTTCTATTGTCCAGATGCCCCAATTTACTCATAATATAACATCAGTTTTGAAATCCAGGAAGAACAAGAAAATTGCGGTTATTGCGAAGACAAACAAAAGACTCAAGGCTATTCAGTAAATTTAAATGTTATCTCCTCTATCTAAGCACATGATAATATTAGAAAAATTAAACTGAAATAAAGGAAATAACATTGTGTCATACATAATCAGAACTCAACCGGAAAGATATAGAAAGCGGATAATAAAAAATCATCTTTGGTTTGTTATCAATCACATTGCAATTCCTGTGATACTATCCCATGCACTTAGCCATCGTATTAGAAATTTAAGAGGCGTTTAAGATCTACTAATACTTGAAAGTAAACCGTATCCTTGCCGCAGTTGAACATGGAATCTTTACTATGTCTGATCATAACCACTGTATTACAAGACAGTTAATCATAACCACTGTATTACAAGACAGTTACATACGTTAATTGCAAGAATGTTATCATATGACACATATGCATTTCAGAAAACAAGACGTTGCAACGATTTTAGTTTTATCTGAAGACAAAGAAGTGTATTTCACTTTAAAACTGCGAATTCTTACGCCATTTAAAAAAATCTGAAGTAATTACGTGATCTGAGCTTTATCCCTCATAATCCTATTAATAACGAACTCTTTGAATCTCAGACTGCGAGGAAAAAAAACTTTGTATCTGATCTAGTATATATAAATTTCCTAAATCTAGTATATATGTTAGCATAAATTTCTTTCGAAGAAGATGAACCTCACTGCAAGTTGAACTGATTCTTCGACCTAAAGAAATAATTTAAAGAAGGAAATTTATTAAACTTATATATATATGTAAGATAAAATTATATGAATCAGAATTATAATATAACTATAAACATTAATTCTTCCTCTCTATTCTAAAATCGTAATAACTTCTCTGCATTGCGTCATTTCTAGAACACTCTATGGCCCGCGCAGCTCTGATGACGTAATAATTGTAAACCAAAACTTTTCTCTTCGCCGTGCTTCCATCTTTCATAACTACGCACTTCAGCTTTTGCTCTCTACTGTCCTAAGATGTAATTTCGCTGGCTTGCTTTCTATCTCAACAATATCAAAAATGTAAATCTTCTGTGGAAAGGCACGACTAGAGTGCCAAGTGATTGCGGCCACAAATATCAGTTGCAAATAAAAATGGAATTAAAACTGCCTCTACTGCCAAGTTCTTTAGATATTACCAAGTTAGCATTACTAGCATACTACGCAATCAAAATCTTCTTCAATATGGGTCTAATCAGGCATCTACAGTGTTCCGTCTTTTCCTTTGCTTTTATTATGACATATATATATATATATATATATACACACATACATCGGCTTCAGGAACAAGTTTTCCCAAACTGATGGAAATCGTAGCTATCTGTTAAAGCATTTGGGTATGCTGACATTTGTGAAGATGTCCCCCCCGAATAAAATTAGGTATATCTGTCCGCATAAATCATTTACCAGATAAGAGTCTTGACGCGGTTTTGCTATTAAAGTAATGAATTTAATCCAGAGAGGGATGCTAATACCAAATATTCAAGCCTAGTGTGTTCTTCCTCCTTGTTTCCCAAAATAAAAAATTGATTTCCATAAAAAGTTATTAAAATGAATCAGAAAGTCACTGTTTTCATTGATTACCCGGATTAAAAACAAAATTCTATGTGACTTTTTAAAGATAAAGGTTAGAATCACTAGGACAAATGAAAAAATATACGTAGATTACTCGAACAAAGCAGTTACAGACTTCATTTCTTTAAACATTTATTCTAGACATATATTTTGAAAAACAAGCCGCGATAGCTCCCTTTTATTTTGGCAAAAATAAGGTCAAGAATTTTATGAGAAGATATTCAGCAACTGAACTAGAAAGGTTTTATAAACTTCGAATTTTTGTATTTTTTCCTTACAGGGAGGGAAAAAAAAGTCCACTGAGTGAAAATTTACTCAGGCTTTAACAAGTACTGCTTAATGCTATACAAAATCATCAATTGCCAAATCACTAATCGTTTATTTTGGAATTTCATTTTTAATCAGATCAAAATTTCGTAGCGAGAGGCACTAAAAACTGCTTTAATTTTCTAAATTGGTTTTCTAATATCTCCTTGAGTTTTACATGTAAAGGTAGGAAGCTTTCTGTATTTAATTTATTAAGCAAAATGAGAGTTTCACAAATTGAACTCCCCTCCTCCCTAACAGAGGTTAAAGTTAAATTTTGCATTGTTAAAATCATTTTACGGGTGATGAAACTGTTTGTATAAGATTCTCTGTCTTGGTTTGAGAAACTTTGTGATTGGAAAAGTACTCTAAAAATTTTTTGCTAATTAAGAGCTCAACCCATTCAAACATTTAAAAAAGTGCGTATAAGTGGTTTGTCTTAATTCTGCAGATCAGATATATACTTACAGCAACGTAAATGTGAGGGTTTTTTACTCTTCTGTTTATCATACTTTGATTTAACGTATATTTATAGAGATAAAATTACTTTTATTTGGGCAAAAGAAAATATAAGAAACTCTTTTTTAGATAAAATAATAATAATAGTAATAATAATAATAATAATAATAATGAAATTAATTTTTTGGCCCTGGCAATCATTTTTGTTGAAAATTTTGCAAGAAAAGAGGTTTTCGTCATTTTCTTCAATGAAACTGTAAGAATTATGTTAATTTTATTAACAGTTAAATTTTGAGTTAAACTTTCTTTTCTATCGCTTCTTTTTAACTGTTTGTATAAGATTCTCTGTCTTGATTTGAGAAACTTTGTGATTCGAAAGGTACTCTAAACATTTTTTGCTAATTAAGAGCTCAACCCATTCAAACATTTAAAAAGTGTGTATAAGTGGTTTGTCTTAATTCTGCAGATCAGATATATACTTACAGCAACGTAAATGTAAGGGTTTCAACTTACCACTTCCGGCCAAAACGTAGTTTTAGAATCACGTCTGAATGCTAATGAAGAAGAGCGGTATTTAACCGCGAAGTTCTACTGTCTTAGAGAGAGAGGTACCAGATATTCTGGCTGCACGCGTCCGCCTTTTTAGGCTACTCTCTCGTAAGCTATTATTACGCTCGGCCGTACTTCAGGCCTTTGATAGCTTCGCAGTCAATTAGCTTTAAAGGGCCAACTCTGTTGGAATTTTGATAGCTTCGGCTATATTTTTTTAGTTAAGATTAGCTTAGTTTAATTCTTAGTCTCTTAAGTTCAAACAAGTGTTGGCTTTATTGTACAACTCCAAGACGGAGTTTTTTTAAACTTTAGTTCGAATAATAAAGGGTTATTTTACCCTTCTATCTTCTTGTTTCCTGTCACACGAACTCAAGCGATTATTCGCTTATCAGTTCTTAAGATTCTTCCCTTTCGACGGTAACTTAGAATTACACAGCGGAGAATCCTACAAAACAGCCGTGCCCGCCGTGGTTAAGTGGCTACAGCGCTAAACAGTAGTAGTTCGATTTTAGTGAAAACAAACGGATAGTTACTTAGTTTTTTGTGCTTTACTCCGGGGATAATGTAAGTACCAACTAGTTTCCCGTAGGAAGTGCTTCATAAAAGCATCCCTTACCTTAGAAGGGCCCTCATGTGCTTTTGCCTTATCACTTACCACCTAACGTAATAGCTCTCTACGTTTTTTTAAAAAAAAGTATTTAAAAAATATTACTGGATTTTTAAATAAATTTACAACAGCACACCTGTGAGAGAAATTATGCGTAAGGTAAAAAATAATGCGTCAGCTTATTAGTTACTCTCTTAAAGCGGGAAGCTGTTTCACTCATTTTGTACCGCCGAATGATTGCACCTATCGAATTCGTATTAAGGAAGGTTTTAAGAATGGAAAGCTTTATTTTCTTACGGCTTCTCTTAGAAACAGAAACACGGCTCGAAATCTTTAAAAATGCATTGAAAATTCATATTAACCCACACTATATAATTTACATTTAAACAAAACAGTAAATTCATAAACTTCAATTTTGTTTACTTTTTTAAATGGCTGAAGTGGATATTTTTTGTCAAATTTAAATCCATGAGGATTGCAAATGAATATATTAGTTAGGATAATAGCTCAGTTTAAAAAATTACAGAAACAGACTGCAGTCCTCAACATGCATTTAACGCATTCAGCAAATTTTATAGTTAACAGTAGGAAACTGATCTCTTTGTGTCCCGGTGCCTTAAGTAGAAATTTCAGCGTCAACCAAGTTTCTGGAAAACAAGATTGTCTTTAAAGTGACTTTGGTGAAATCAGAATTAGAAAGGTAAAGGAAATATAGAAATGATAATCTTAGATAAATATAATTGTGAAGTGAGATAAAGCTCTTTCAGGGGAAGGTGAAGGCTGTTTGCACGTTGTACACTGCGGTGAAATAATCCACTGTGTGAAACAGACGTTTATTTAACGATCTTTTATGGCACTTAAGCTTTATTATTATTTAGATTTACAAACTAGTAGCTTAATTTTCGTTCAGATGAGACTCGGGATGTATGGAAAATTGTCGCATGCCTATTTACATTTCTCGAATTTAATTTGTTTCATTTCAAAGCTAATGTGGGCAAGTATGCAGGATGAATTCTGCTCTTAACGAGGTTAGTCACAAACCAGGTTTTCCTATTAATATCAGTATAAAACTATTTAGATGTTTAGAAACTTCACAAAACTACAAAAGATTACTACAAGGCGCAAATTTTCTTTTTGACTATTAATGCTCATTTTCCAGAAAGACTTGAATGTGACTTGATTACAAGGAATCTGAGAACTCTCTAACTTATTTGAGCAATTTTTAAAGGTAATTTCGTGTCGAAAATTACTTGAATAGAATTACGTGGTTTGAGTGGGTATTAATCGAATGAAAAAAATAAAGCTTTTGATTCGATTAATGCTTACGCTTCGCAAACTTCTTCTACAACCAATATATATTTAGATATTAAATCTCCACACATTCTTGTCACAAAAGTATTAAATCATAAAATATTAATCTTTGACTAATAAAAGTTCGATAGCTTCTATTTAAAAATAAACTTAAAAATATTTGAAAATAAACATTCCCATGTTTCCTAAATTCCCCAAACTGCCATATAATAAGCATTTTGCTTTAATTTGGTTCTTAATATTTATTCTCTTAAAGATTTTATGTTTTTGCGTTTTCCATACCAGAATGGTATGGTTTGACATTTTATCTGCTTAATAGCGGTAATTATTTACACGCATATCTAAGGGTTTAATCTTTTCCTGAACACTGTTTCCCAACTTAAGTGCACGGCATAAAAGAGATTGCTACATGACACTGGAATGACAGAAGTGGACAATAAACTATTATTATGTTTTACTTTTTCCACGCAACATTCATTTTCTTTTTCTTTCCAGTTTATTTATATATCAATTTTCCTTTTGTTTCTCGTAATACTGTTTCATTATTTTAACAAAATAAGAGCAAAATTATTTCTATTTGCTTCACTTAAATTCAACCTTTCCCCCCTCTCGTTTGATACGCATTAAGGTGTTCTTCTTCTTTTTTTTCCTTTTAACTATAATTTTAACTTCTTGTATTCCACAAAATTACCTCGAGGCTTGCACAAGTTAAATTATACCACTAACAAAATACGAAAGTAAAGCAAAAATAGTAAATTTGGAAAGATACTTCATGTTAAGATAAAGAAGAACTCCGTTATATCAAAAAGTAGAGCTTATTATTAGATGTCGTATATCATATATTAATCATAAGAAAAAATTCACGAGCTATTGCAGTCATAGATCATAATATTAAATATGCATGTTTCAATATTATGCTATCATATAAGAGTTTTTCTAGCTCAATTTTTGATAACTTCTTTCAGTTATAATTGACTGAGCATAAAAATAAATTACAACAGTTTATCATTACAATTTCAGTTATAATTGACTGAGTATATGTCAACTTATTTCAGTCATAATTGACAGATTTTTTTCAGTTATAATTGATAATGAGTGAAATTGGAATTCAACTCAAGTAATAACATTTCCTGTTTCGGATTTCAAATCCTGGTCATAGAAAAAATTACCGTTTCACATGATAAAATTAGTATCAGAATTTCGATCTGTACAAAATAATTTAATGAGAACTTACTAATTACTTACATGCTATATTTGAATATCTTGCTTCAATGTAATATATATATATATATGTTACTGTGAAACACCGAAATCTGGAGAATGTCGACTTTCACCGGTGAATGTCAACATTCACATAGTCGCTTGGTGTATGTCCGAAATATTTTCCAAATACTCTTATTTCTGACTGTCGACATTCATACTCTTATTTCTGACTGTCGACTGGATGTCGACATTCACCATGTACTAATGGTGAATGTTGAACATATAAGAATATTATATTTTCGTCTCCGTAATTCAGTTGCGAAAAAACGCGTTTGAAACTTAAAATAAGAACTTAAGAATATAAGAACTTAAAATACACAGTACATTCAAAATGAGAAAGGAAAATAATAGAAGTTAAGAACTTATTAAATTATGTGATTCAAATCTTATTTATTGCAACAACTTAAACTATTATGGCACTATGAATTGCACAAGAGGCTCTTGCTTTTACAACTGCATTTATTTGTGGAAAACTTACTTTTGCAATGACAGCGTGTACATATACGCCTCTCTTTTCGACCTACACCAGAGCATATCTGTGACTGTCGACATACATCGGTGATAATCCGAAAGTACAAGAATGTAATGCAATATTCGATCTTTGACCGACGTATTTGGTGAATGTTGACGTTCTCCGGTGAAAGTCGACATTTTCATATTTCGGTTTTTCACGGTAACATATACACAAAAGTAATTATAAAAGCAATGGAAATACCAAAAACTAATACGACATCATTTATTAACAGATCACCTAATAACGCTTCCTGAATTCGACTAGAGATGTAATTATACGAGATGTGAATAGTGGTTAAATTAACATCATATCATTTTCATGGCGAAACAATCTAAGCTTCTGGAGAGAAGATTATAAGGTATTTTCTCCCTCTTCAAGCCCGCCTTCGTGGTGTAACGGTAGCACATTCGGGAGGTCTAGGTTCGAGTCCCGCTGAGGGCATTTGCACACTTTTCACCTCTTTTGGCTTCAAAATAACCTAATGACTCTACAAGATGACGGTGCAGTAGCGTAGCGAGGGGGGAAGGGGGTGTATAATGCCCCGGGCGCCGCTCGCAGAGGGGCGCCAAATGGTCTCCAAACAAGATTTTCATCATATCACTGTGTTCTTTTCGGAGGGAGGAGGGCGCCAAGAAGGTATTTTGCCCCGGGCGCCAATTGTGCTCGCTACTCCAATGTGACGGTGGATATCCATTGTTAAATTTATTCCTTAAAACAGAACGCAATGATTAGATGATACTGAATTTGGAAACGCTTTAGGAATTGTTAGGACAGAAGAAGATGTTTTACTTTATGTTCCTTATACCACGAGTTGACATGTATAACTGCGTGAAAAATACCATCTCCTGCAGGAAGCAATGCTTGCCTCTTAGATGGACTTAATGGATTACAATCTCGGCATAGTTCGCGGGAATCAGACAGTAACAGTTATAAGAAAACCATGAACGTATTGACCAAATCATGGTGGGTTCGTCTCCGTTCTTGAACCGACAGTGGTCGAGTAGTTAAGACCGCTGAACTCTGAAAGTTTGATTTGGATTCAATCTGAAGCTAACCGGCTACCTGCATGCTTGCTTTTTGTGGTTTATCTCATACGTAACGTGAATACCAGCTAATTTCCTTAATAAAGTCCTCCGCGAAGGTATCTCTTCCCCTAGGAATATAACCCTAGTGTACTTTGCCATATTTATATAAACTAATAACCTAACCGTCTCTATTATTGACAGTTGGTACGAGACAATCCAGGACACATGCTTCTTCAACAGATCAGCTGACAATAGTTTGTGCTCGTTGCACTATTAAAGAATATGTTTTGAATTTAAGCTTATTATAAAGGCTTAGGAATTGCTATTCTGTCAAGATAATTCTGCTTGTGAAGTTACTTCCTAGCAGTGATGATTGATATTAGAACTGGTAGATGCATATTTGTAAGATTTAGCTACCCCTTTAATTCAAACTTACTTTTACCAAGTCTAGACTAGAATGATTATAAACAAGTTTTAGCATTCTGCTAACTTATATTAATTAAACTGAAAAGAATTATTCGAAATTTAACACTGTAGTAAAACAAGTGCTTAACACTAATACAGTGGCATAGCTAGCGGAGGAGAGAGAGAGCGGTCAGTTCCGGACAACCCATTTTTAGGTGCAGAATTTTTGGCGTGAAACATTACTTTATAGCGGTTAGTCAAGTGGACCGTTAAGGCAGGCGAAGAGTAATTAAATTCTGAATTGCCATACCGAATTAAATTGAGAAGAAAAAGAGTTCTTGCTCTAGATAAAGCATTCAGAGAAATCGCTATCTGTTTCCAAAAGTTACATACATTTTTTTTTTTTTTTTTGCAGTTTATTCTAAAATACAAGATTCCAACAGTTACATACTTGTTTTGCAGTTTATTCTAAAATAAAATCTCCAAAACAAAGTTACAAATATTGTAATATTAGTGCGAACTTTTCTCTGTAAGTATTGCTAGTTGTGAGAAGCGTTTTCTAAATAAAAACATTTAAGGAGTACTTAAAATGTACATCTTGCATTTAAGAAATCTTTCTCTATTGTTTGCATAACAGCAGGAGAACCAACTAGACCCCTAGAATGTCACTGATGGATTTGAGGGGGGGGGAGATACTACTGTAGAGACATTAGGTTATTTAGAAAAGCCGGAGAGATGAAAAATGCGGAAACGCCATCACCAGGAATCGAACCGCAGAATACCGGTCCAGTGTGCAAAACCACTACACCACGAACGCACGCTAGGAAAGCAGGAGAAATACCTTATAATATTGTATATCATGAGTAATGATAAATTCAGGGGCCTCCTCGGACGGCATACGCTCTAGCTAAGCCACCGCACTGATAGCCTGTAAATCACACAACCAGACATGGAAAACTTAATCACTGCTACTCTCTTTGATATAATCATACTTAAAGAGCTCCTCATGAACTGAAAAGTTGCCAAAAACTTGAATTATAGCCTCAACAGAATCTACATTTAAAGACTATAAAATGTCACTTCGGATTTAAGATTCTTGCTTCTAACTGCCAGATGTTGAGCTGAATTACAGCAGTTAATCAAAAGCCAAGAATCTGGGCTCAGACACGATGAATCACAACGGCGCTCAGGAATTTTCTCTGTCTGATTGGGCATCTGTGAAAACCTAATTACTACTAAAATTTGCATCAGCTGAAAGAGCTAAGAATGAGAAGCAGTAAAATGATAAAATTGAAGTAATTGAAACGAAACTGCTTGTAAATTAAAACTGTACTGATATAGAAGACTACTGCAGCAAAGTGACGCAGGGCTCAACAGTCCTGCGTCACTATGATGCAGTAGTCTTCTACATCAGTATCATGTTCCGTTTCAATGGACGTCGACTGTTCTGTTTACTGTTGTGTTTCCCAGGTGATGCTATCTTAAAATCTATATGTTATCATGATTTTCTATACCTTAGCTCAGAAAATAATCAGTACTCAGGAGGTTAAGTTAACAAGTGTTTTAAGGAAAGCACATCATTAATAGCATCAGTTTGTCGCCCCCCCCCAAAAGACTGTAGTACCAGACACCCGACAGAACCCTATTCATCCTTAAATACTTTGCTCAAGTTCTAAATGTAGTCGAGATTTCGGCTGGCAGAGGTTACCATAATTCGTAATCACACTTCAAAATCGTAGTTCATTCATATAGCCTCGTTAATTCGTTAGATCTCATAAAAAGATCTTAGGAAAAGAAGCGTTACTTCTTCGAAAAGTTTTGTGAATATTTTCATAGATGTTTCATTATAACGTTATTTCAAATACGATAATTGAGGAAGCGCAAATAGTGGCAATGGCAATTGTTAAAATTAGTCATAATTGCAAATTCAAATTGATTTGCACATTCAAAAATACTAACACAGTAGAGCATATTTGAAAAATAATTATGTTCAGCGATTGCACTATATATGAGTTATTTCTTCATGAGCTTCTGCTCTTCAGTTAGTTATAAATCATAAAATTAAAATTTAGTTAGATTGTTTTTTTTTTTTTTTTTTCTTCTCTCACACTAAACTGAATTCTTTCCGAACTTGCAATATTCTTTCTATGATGAAAAAAATACAGTTTACGTAGAAAAACTAATTTTTATTAAAAAAATTCCTGCTATGTAAATTAGGCTGATATATATCCTCTAAAAATCATATAAAATTATGTTCAGAAAGCAGTACTGAAGATTTTAAATGCGTTCATTTAACTTAACGAAGCTTGAGAGAATGCCTTAGAAACCTTTCTATGAGTTAAATACTCTACTACATTGATTTGATTATTTTATTATATCTTCAATGTTCTAAGGGATCTGAAAACAGATATATAGTATTATTTTAATAGCCTATGCGACATATTTAGCTTCTTGCCTTATGAAATTAGCATTTAATGAGCTGGAAATATTTAGAAAAGAAAGATATTAGAAAATAGATAGATATAGAAAAATATTAGAAGATATAGGAAAATATTAGAAGGTATTTGCACTAGAAAAGAAAAATAATATTCTTAAGTTGCATACTTAAATTTCATACTCAGTAAAGCAATAAATTTAACAGAACACTTACCTTTAAGAATAATAAAGGTAAAACTCAAGGACTTCTACTTTTCACACCAGGTAGTTTTCTCAACAGCTACACTCTCATTAATATAATGGTCTTTGTAATAGCGATGGAAGAAAGAGCAGATCTGACTCACTTTGCTTTGAAGACTTGTATAAGTCTTACCACGAGAAAAGAAGATGGAACATAAAAATATGTCAGTCCAAGGACTGACGTCATGCTGAACGTCAATTACAAAACAGGTTTCCAGTCGTTTTTGCAAATTCTAACTTTGAAAATAGAGGTATGGAACAGGGAAATAAGACGTAAATTTATAAACATACTTTCAAATGATAAGACTGAGTACGAACTATTGATTATTCAACTATTATACCAAGTCAATGATTTACGGAAATAAAAATTATTTTTTATTCTTTCGTGCAATTTTGATATTCCTCAAATTATGTTAAACTATTTTTATTCAGAGTAATTCTCAAATATTTTTTGATGATGAACTCTATTTTTAAAAATTTTTAATATAAATTACTAAGATTCAAAATTATGAAATAATTTGATAATTATAGCAAGTAATTTAGAACTAGGAAAAACTATTTGTCTAAATATGAATATTTAGTTAATTTATATGAATATTCTAAATATGAATATTTAGTTAATTTAGTTAACAATAATTGCTAAATCTTAGAAGAAAGATGAAAAAACATTAGAATGTATTATGCAGTGTCACTTATTATTATTATTTTAAATATTATCAATTTAATATTAGACAGAACTATTTTGGAAACAAAGTATTTAAAAAAGTAACACGGAGAAAATTAATTTTGAGAAAATTACTTTGTGTTAAAGGTATTTTATGTTAATTAACCAATTATTATGATTTAAACCTTTATGATAACTTCTCCTTTCCGTAGTCCTCCCCAGAATGCAAATTAGTGTTTTAGTTATTTAAGTCGAGGATTTTGAATACTTTAGAGTTTTTGGTAGCCTCTCCTGAAGGTTACATATTATCTCCAGCTCCACCTATGATTATTCCGACTTTAGCTGTTTTGATACCCGTTGTTAAAAAAATTTAAGCCAACTTAAGTAACTTTGAGTCAACATAAGTAAACAATTTTGTGTAGTCTCCGACTATGCTACCTCTAATTTGAAACTCATGTTATCTCTACATATAATAAAAGGAAGAGGTCTGTCTGTCTGTGTCTTTTGTTCGTGCTGCGCGTAAGCTAATAGACCCAGGGCTACGAAATTTGGTACATGGGTTCATCTAGACAAGAACCAGTGCACGTTGAAGCGACCTCTTTCAAAATTCGAATGAGTTTTTTTTATTTTATGTTTTTTTTTATGAAATCGCATCAAATCGATAGTTCTCTCTCATTATATCAGCAACAATGGCACGCAGCTATTGTTGCTGCTATCAGCACTGTTGCCACTCGGAGAAATGAGGGCGATAATTCTGCGCAGATTTTAAATTTAATGTTTCTCTTGGATACTGTACCTTTGTCGAGAGAAGGCAAAGGGAAGTTGGTTAATTTATTTATCAGGATAATTTATATTTGTATTAAGGGATATTGCTTATTTCATTGTAATTTTCTTTTATATGTAATATATTTTTATCGATTGTTTTTGATAAAGTTGTTCTGCAGAGTAAAATTCTTCGCAGTTTTTAAATTTAATGTTTGGTGTTCCATTTAGGCATTTTTCCGGTACATTTGAAAGCCAAACGAAGGCTGGCCGCGTAGCGTCGTTCTGTGCAGTTTTCAAATTTAATATTTTTCTTGGATACTGGAGGCTTGTCGAGAGAAAAAGAGATCAAATTGCAAAAGCCAGACGAAGCAACGAGACAGTTGAAAGCCAGACGAAGGCTGGCTACATAGCGGCTAATTTTAAATACTTGCGAGTTGACGGAGGTTATTGGTACCTACACGTCCTGCCTTCTGTTTAATTTACAAATTTAATAAAAAGGTTATTTTAATCTTCTCAAGGCTTTTTCATGTTAATTCAGATGGAGCGATAATTTGCTTGTCAATCTAGTTGGGTGTGAAACTGAGTTCGTAGTTTTTCACATGTTTAGCATTTAAATACGAGCCGATTTCTTCCATAAAGATTGAATAGGTACAGAATGAATTCCTCGAACTCCAAACAACACTCTGGCATCCTCTATACGATACAGAAAGGCTGGCAAGATGTTTTTCCATTCTTTTTGCAAGGTGCATTGAAGTTCCTATACATTTTGTGATGGTGGTCTTCTCGATGTTACGTGTCAATCAAGAGCAGCCTAGGCATGTTCGATGGGACTGAGGTCAAAAGACTAAGTAGGGCTTATCGGGAGTTGGTGGTATCCTGTAGTTCCTCAACCAGGTCAACTGTCATGTGTAGGCGAGAGTCATGCAAAGCATCAGAACCCATTGTTTCATGCAGAATACTTTTACAATACTTTTTTGCTGCATCGGAACTTAATGTAAAGATATGCAGTGATTTCTGGTGTCATCCACGATCTCTGCCCACATCACTGCAGCCTAATCATTATATTCAATTGCTTGAACGTATCGTTGTGATCACATTTTCTCCATTCCCATTACTCTGTTTAATGTCTAGAGCTTTTCTTAATTGTGAACTGGAATTGATTTGAGATTATCACTCTTGACCACCCCTGATGGCACACTCTGTACTAGTGCAATATGGCTTGACAATAGTGGAACACATCTGACTGAGTTTTATGTGTGTAACCCTAGCAGAGTAATTGAGCAGATACATGAATGCCTATAGCGTTCACAAAACGTGCAACAGTTTATGTGTAGATGTAGATTTTTTTCATCCCTAAGCGGAAAGAGATTCCTAAGATCCCTTTTTGTTGATCTCCTTCCACGGCCACCACATTGTGCACGTAGATCGGTTCCTTCGAATTTGGCAATTTTTTTCAGCCGTAAGATGACACCGTTTGAAGCATCCCCACAGCATTTGCAACTTCAGCAAAATTTTGCCCACCCCAAAGGAGTTCAACTTCTCTTTAATGTAGTAATCACACAAATGGCGTCGAGTAGGCATTTTGAAATTGATGTGTAATGCAAACGGCATTTTATATGAGGAAAATATGCAATGTATTCTCCAAAAACGTCAACCAGATTTTCATCATACTGGGTGACTATAGCTTATTTAACGTTAACAATAGCTCATAACTCATTTCCTTCTATAAGTATATTAAAATTTGCGTAATAGTACTTTGCTCATTGCTTTTCCTGTACATAAATGCTTGCAAGGATAGGATGCAGGGGAAAAACTAGTTGTTCGTGAAAAATTATTTAAAAGGCCAAGTTAGTAATTTAATATTTTCTCCACGTATATTTCTAGAAATTATTTCCTGTTTTTTGAATCAGTAACATGTGCTTCTAAGAAACTGACTTAATTCAATATTTAATTATTAGTACAATTATTTATTCGGTTATTTTTATTACAGGAAAAGGTACGAAAATTTTGCAAGTGATATTTTGTGAATCATATTTGTTAGCATTTTAAAAGTGGACTGCATTTTCGGTGAAAGTAAACTGTGTTCTTCAAGATCTCACAAGCTAAGAATAAAATCCTAGCTGGAAAGCAATATTATGTGGTTTTGAATAATGCATAAAAATGGTCGTTTAGACAAATGATCGAAAAAGTTTTCAGTTAGCAAAATATCATTCAAAAGTTTTGTCGTATTGCATTGATCGAAGCCCAATTACTTAGCTGACATAAATTCTTTCCTTGCATAAATTCCTAAATTTAATATTTAGTTTTCAGGATCACAATGTATGTTAAGAGTTTAAAGTTTATTTCTATTTCCATTTTTTAAAATAAATAATAGGTTTAGAAATTAGTGATCAACTTGCGTTGAGATTACAATAAAATTACTAATTTAGGCATAGCTGTTTAACGTCCTAAAATTTAAGAAATAATAGTAAACCAAATAATATTAATTTAATTATTACATGAACATTTTTAATGCACAATTTAAATTAACATACTAAGCCTCAGAGTTAATAATTTACGTTTCGATTAAAAACTGACTGACTTTTTTTTTAAAAATGATGTTATATGAAGACAGACATTTAAAATTAACGCATAAAGTAGTGCTAGAAGAGCAACAAACGATTAGAAGGCTACTGCTTTCCTTCATACTGTCGTAAAACACATCTTAATAGAATTTTAGTTTAAAAGTCGTCCACAAAGACATCTCTCCTCTTAAGGCAGATAAACTTTGCATATATTGCAGTAATCTAAATAATCCAGTAATAGCTAACCCATTCCTTTGCAGTAATCCATAATAAGTAGAAATCTCTACTCTGAATGTGAATCAAGCTTCCCAAGAAAAGTATTATAATAACCCATTGTCTAAATTTCATGTTTTGAAGAGAAAAAGTTTATTTCCATTCGACCTCCTGTTTAGATGGAGGTGGAGCCGTTAATTTTACAAGGTTATTCAAAATTACATTACTCCATGTTGCCCTCTAGCGCATTTCGGACGCAGCTTATTTAGCATTCAAACAATATAATCCTAAAGAGAAAGACTTTTGATATAATTCTGGAAGTTTTTACAGTTGGCAATAAGAGTAGCTGTGAAAAAATGACTAAACCAGGGGAGTTACACGTAGAAACTAATCTTGAAAGGCTGTACATAGATTTCCTTTTGTTACTAGAGACTAAAATATTTCTCGTGTTATGTTCTTTATTGGATGTATAGATATATTTCACAAACCTTATGGCTTCAGATAGAATAACGCAAAGTTCTGGGTAGCTATCAATAATAAAATAGCATAACTGTTCGCTATGATATTCCATCCACCCCCCCCCAAACAAAGGGCTTTAGAAATGCATTAACCTTTTGATAATGTTGATATAATAACATTATTGTTTGAGTGGATCCGATAGTATATCTGATTGGCTGACAGGCAGTAAAATTGAAAAGGCTCACTTCTCAAAATCGTATTAGAAACAAAAATATAGAGTTATAAAGCCCTTTTTTTTTCTTTTGAAGCACGAGACATAAAAAATATGCAGAATCCTCGCCAGGATTCAAATACCAGGTATTTCGCTTCAATTGCTAGCTGAACTTGCTATTCAATTACGCCACGAAGATTCATGGAAAAGAGGGGCAAAATGCCTTATATATTCTCCTTTTTTTAAAGGGCGACTGGGGATGAGAGGACCAATCGCCAAACCACCCTTGTTGTGGCGATTTATCATCCGCCACCTTTTAGTTCGGGCGCGACTTGTAGAGTTTCTTAGAATCTTTCGGTTTTAGGAAACTGAAGAAATCCGAAATACCCTTGCCGGAGTTTCAACACTGAACCTTCCGATTGCAAGCCGGACTTGCTATCCAGTTACATCACTATGGTACGGATTAAGAAGGGAGAAAATACCTAATGAAACAAATGAACTTTCGGGCTGCTTTATTTAAACGAATCAATTAAAAGAAACATTATTTTAATTATAATTTAATAAAATTTCATATCAAAAATTATTTTTGTGGTTATTTGTGTATTTTCCTTGAAAAGTCTAGAATAAAAAGTCCAGAATAACACCCATATCGTTATTTTCTTTTGATCTAATCTACAGTACATAAGAAAATATCTTTGCGATTTGCAAGAATATCATTTCAACTGCGTTTGAAATTAATTTCGTTTGCAGATGTGAGGCTTGTATTTTTTCCCTTCTATTTACAAAAAAAAAAAAAAAAGAAAAAGAAAAAGAAAAAAAAAAAAAACAGTTATAAGGTTGTAAATTTAATAGAATTTGTGCTATTTAAGCATTAACGGTAATATAAATTTTTCAAAAAAATAAAGTGTAAGTATTTATGAGTTTGATGTTTATTTAAACAAGTAGATGTTCTTTCCGAAAGACTCTTACGTTAAATATATATATGATGAGGAGGAATGCGTAAGTTTGAAACGTCAGTTTTAGAAATTATGCCTACAATTTAAGTCCGTTGTGAAATGTATTAATAAATAACTCAAACTGATTTTTTTAGCAATAACATTGTTAAGTATTATAGTCATGAAAATCTGAGGCTTTTGTTTCTTGGGATATCCAAGAAAAATCTGAGTACAGTTTGGTACAGAAAATTCCTTGAAAATGTACATTTCTCGTAGAACGCGAAACTACATAATGAAAACAAGATTTCGTGACGTTTAAACACGTTTTGTGGATATGAAATTAAGGAAAACGTTGCATTCGGCCTTTTTTTTTTTAAATTTGAAAATAACAGAAAGTTTTGCCACATCAGAAAGTCCAACTACATTTTAATTTTATAAAAATTTATATAAATTATACAATAAAATTTTTTATAAAAATTAAAAATTTATGAATTTATAAATTTATAAAGTATATTTTTTAAAAATTTACAAAGTATTTTCTTAATTTAAGTCCAACTACATATTAGGAAAAAAAATTGAAAGTAAATATTTGTTGAACTTTGGAAAACGGTTTTTCTTTCGAAACTTAGAGGATCTTACAGAACGTATGTAAATAAATTAAATATATAAAATTATTATTATTAATATATTTATAGAGACATTAGATTTTTGGAAGCAGGAGTGATGAAAAATGAGCAACGCCTTCGCCGGGAATCGAACCAAGGACCTATGGAATACCATACCCAGCGTGCAGACCAACACACCACGAAGGCATGCCAAGAAGGCGGGGGAAGTACCTTATATAGTCCCCCTTTTAAAGGGCGACTGGGGTTTTTATTTAGGGGACCTAGTCGCCAAATCTTGGGTGTGGAAAATCATTATCCAACACCCTTTTAGTTCGGGCGCCACTGTAGAGACATTTGAAAGCAGGAGCGATGAAAATGAGCAACGCCTTCGCTGGGAATCGAACCACAAACCTCTGGAATACGCGCCCAGCGTGCAGACCACTACACTACGAAGGCATGTAAGAACGCGGGAGAAATACCTTATATATTAAATATGTTATTAGTATATTAAATATGCGTAAACATAAATAGTTCACTTTAATTTTTTATTCAAGCAATTTATTTTCTTAAACACTTCTTTTCATGTTAGTTATGAATACAGACATAATATATTAATTCCCGTATTTAAGGATACTTTTCACGTGAATGATGGAACTGTCTTAATGCAAAAAAGGGATCAAGTTTTTACTGGCTGCATTTCATATTATAATTTTTGGTTGAAAACACGTAAAAATATTTTGCCTGTATAAAAAGTGTAAACATCATTAGACTTTAAGTCATAGTTTACAGTTCTGCTTCATTTAATGCAGAGGAATACACAACCGCAGCGAAACTGAAAGCCCAAACTTTGAAAGTGCTTTTGGGTACTTTTTTAACAACTATAATGCTTTATGCCGCTGAACAGGAGAAACTGGTGCAAGTTGGACGTTTGGACAAAAGTAAAAAATAATAATAATAAATAAAAAATAAAGCAATATATAAATATCCTGCATATTTACAGGAACAGGTCATCATATTAGTACGCGTTTGCTTGTTGTCATAGCAACGTAGTTACAGCCAACCGCATGTCGACTTTCTCCGTTTTTTTAATTGATTCATGACGTCATAGGCTAGAACAGTTTTTATTTTATTTTTCACTTGACCAGTGTCCAAGTAATCATTCGGTCCGGCACTAGTTTATGCTATGCATAACGCTAAACATTGTAGAATATCTCAGCTGTAAAGTAGCCGAACAGCAAACCGAAACAAGAGCAAGATCTGACTCCTGTGAAGTCATAAAGGTATGTTTTGTTATGCTATTACATTATGTTAAGTTTATCACATTGCATTAAGTTTATTATGTTAGTAACGAATCAGTCATGACATTTTAGTTTTTTTGAACTACTGAAAAAAAACGAACACGTGATTCCTCCGGTGGACTTTTGACAGGAAAGGAAAATGTTATTTTTAGCTCCTGTGGAAGGTTTTTGTGTCTGTTATTATCAAAATGTGTTTTGCGAAGCGTCAAATTAAAAAGCATTACGACTAATAGTATCTCCTTTTCTTTTTTCTTGTTTTTAAATTAGTATTTTTATTGTGGTGCAGCCCCCCCCCCAAAAAAAGCAACTAAAGTATCATTTATGTTACATGCTATGTTACAATAGTACGTGTAAAAATATGACCGGAGAGTTTTAAATATAAAACTTTTATTTTTAATAAGTGCTGGGAGCTATGAAAAATGCATTATTGTGAATCACTTCCTGAGGGCCAATGATACTGCATTTACTCGAAAATGTGACCCCATTCTTTTGCTATATTTATGTTCTAAAATATGGTAAGGTCTTATGAACGGGTATTTTGATAAGTAAAATTGTACAATGAGAGGAAAGAGTTTAAGTATCATACTACATATATTAATTGTTATGTTAAATACTAAATTAACCACGTAGATAATTACCATATATATAAATATCTAAGTATCTCTTATTATAACATAGCCCCAGAGGAGCCATTTCAGATAAGGCGTGCTTCCCTTAATAATACGGAAACACTAATAAGTAGGCAATGTATCACTTATTTTCCCTTTCTTTCCATTTGTCTTGGCCACAATTGGTGGTACAGTTGATTTAAGGAAATTCTGAAAAGAAGGGTGATAAAATAAGATTCTTTTCTTTTTTTGCAAAATAATTGCAAAACAAAATAGCTCTTCATTATACTTTTATTTTTTAAAATTTATGCAAAAATGTAAGGAGTATCTTATATTCGAGGGGGCAGTTTTTTTTTCCATGTAAATATAGCATGACTTTGGTTTGCCAGTAAAGTTTTCAAGAATTATGCAGTCGTTTGCAAGATACATCTTCCCACAACTGTATACTGTACTATCATATGTATGGGCTACATTAGTCTTGATATAATTCAGCAAAGACATTTGTTTTCCCATAATTGTAGTAAAAATAATAACAACAACATTAAAGATACTTCCAAACCAAAGAAATTTACATAAAAAATCGAATAATTTTAATGCTTTATAATTATAAATTTAAAATAAAATAATAATCAATAAAAGTTAGCTGTAAGAACAGTTTGGTTTTGTTTATGTGATTACGGCAAAGCCTCGAGGGCTATTTGTCTAAGGGGAGGGATGCCTTCGTGGAGGACTTTGTGAGGAAACTACACGTTACACATGGGGAAAGTCACAATAACGTTCATGCAGCCAGCCCGTTCGCGGGATTCGAACCTAACTACCAGTGTTCAGCGACTTTACCGCTCGGCCGCTTGTGGGCCTGTAAGAGCATAATAGAATCAATAAAAGTGTCTGTAAGTTTCCTATAAAAAACTTAAGAAAAGAACTTTAAGCAAAGTTAAAAATAATTAAATACATTTAAAGGATATTTGGAACATTTCATGAACAGCAGAAGTGTCATAAAGCAAAGCATGTTTAGCATTTAAAAAAATCTAATGTGTACACCACATGACTTCCTTGTACGGAATATTAAATTATACGCATTTTTTCCTTGCGTTTCATTTAAACTTATTGGATTTAATTAAATCTACTTCGCCGACAGCGCATAAACCACAATAGAATAGAGGCATTCTTTAAAATTCACTCTATTTGTTTAACATAGCGACACTCTGGCGCGAGGTTCAGTTAACAGTATTATATTTCGTTCATATTATAACTCAGAATGCATAAAATTTATATCATTTAAAGAATTATCTAATCGTTGTCACATGTTCTTTTCAGTTCTCACTTCGCGACAAGGCAAAAATACATAAAAGCTCAAAATGTCTGTATTAAAAATTACTAATTATTCAAAATTAAATTACTAATTATTAAAAATTAAATTATTAAAAATTAAGTAAATCTTAAAAACTTATTTCCTTGAAAAAATTCCAGAAAGGATTAAGCATGATTTAATTCGCAATAATAAATGAAGGCGTTATCTTTGATGTTGCGAAGCTACGTTTCTCTAGATTGGTGACAAATCCACTACTCTGCTGTTTCAAATGTAAACAAGCAATGGCCACCATCAAAAAAATTATATTAGGCTTAGTGGCACTTAAACAACTTTAAAATTGTTGATAACTCTAAAAATATTGCATACAGATTTACTAAAGGCATAAAAACCTTAACCGGAAGACAAGAACAACATAATTCAATCATTTTTAAAGCAAAAAATGTACAATTTACAAACATATAAGAGTAAAGAAACTGAGATCGTTGAGCCGGGTCACAGAGTGGATATATATATAAATACATTTATATAAGTTTGGCGCGGCCGATTGCAATCAAAATACGAGGTGCACATCTACATGTTATAGTAGTCCTATATACAAAATTTCAACGTTCTGAGGCTACTCGTTTTTGACTTATGCGAGATACGTACGTACGTACGTACGTATATACGAACGTACGCGAGTACGTACATACGTTCGTACAGACGCCACGAAAAATTCTCTTCAGAATTCATTTTAAAGCAGTTTTATAATTTTTTTGGAGAAAAAGAGTCTTTTATTCTGTCCTTACGTACAGATATCACGCAAAAACATCGTTAAATTGCATTCGAAAGCGGTCAAAATGGATATTTTCGTTGAAATATGCTGCCTGAAACTTTTCGCGATTACAATACTTCCTTTTTACTTCGTACAAGGAAGTAAAAAAAATGACCGTTTGTTATGTTACCAAGTTTTCTTTGCTTCGTGTATAACGAAAAAAAAAAAAAAAAAAAAAAAAAAAAAAAAAAAAAAAAAAAAAGTTACCTTCTGAGTCTCCTCAAAGTTCTAGATTGTACGCTTTTAAAAATTCTGTAATCAGACTTTTAGGAATAATATTTTGATTATAGGCTATAGAGCATGCAATTTCAAATATATTATAAAGATACATATGTTGAAAAAATTTCCAAAACTTTCTTTATGTACAGTTAAAAAGTTCGCTGTTGCCGAAAACTTTGGGAAAGCATGAAAACTATAAGGTGTCAGAAGTTTACGGTCTTTCTTGAAAAGATAGTTTTAAAATACTATTTGACTATATTATTCAGAAGAATATTTACGTTAGCTGCATTTCAATTTAACACAGCGTTAGCAGAGGAAAATAAAGCTTTTGAGGCACTTTTCTCAAACTAATTTTTGTAGCTGTTATGTTTTTATTATCAAATACAATTACATTAAAACTTTGTAGTGCTTACTATTTTTAATAGTTATTTTTATTTTGGAACAAGCCTTTCCATTTTACACCTACGTTTATTTGTCAGAATGAGTTTTCAGGATTACGATTTATGTAAATGAGGTAGAACCGAATATTGAAGCTGAAGTCTGGGTTACTTTATCAGGACTTGTATTTCTCTTTATCTACTTGGCAAACATGACGTGTCCTGATTAGACAGTGAGTTTGACTACAAACTATGTCCTATGGAGTGTAGAAGAGACGACAAGAAAAGGTTTAATTACCCTTTATCTTCCCACGATATTACAGGCGCTCCCGCACTTCGGGATACAAAGACCAACCACTTGCGGTCTGAACGTAAAAATATAAAAACTACTAACTAACTAAATTTAAACTAAGAGCTAACTTTGAATACTTTACACAAATGACTAACACTAAGACTGGCCTTTTAAATTATTACGTATGTAGTACGCAAACTGCGGAAAACTACAATACGTCTTTAGCTTTCAAGAGGACTAAAACCTCTGGCCTTAAAGGCAGACAGCAACTGATTGCAAGGTCGCGTAAAGTATAGTGGCAAGAAAGATCACTCTCTCCCCATCTAACTTTGTTCTTGGAGAAAAGCCACAACTTAAATACTTAAGCGTTAGCAGGTACTAAGCTTAGTGTTATACGGCGGTACCGCTACGTGCCTGCTAGTATACACCAGCGATCTTAAAAAGGGCCAACTCTGTTAGTTGATTCTGTGCAGCTTCGGCTTTTTAATTTTATTTAGTATTAGATTAGTTCTATCTTGAGTTAAAGCTCGAGTGGAGGTTTATCGTAAGCTCGAGAAGAAGCCATCTATTCATTTATTTTGAGTTCAAATAAAAGGTAATTTAACCCTTCTTTGGACTCGTCACTTACAAGAACTCAGCGAATAGTCGCGACACAGTTCTTTTAGTATTCTAGCTCACAAGGAATATCCAATGTAGCTAGGATATTATAACTTTTAGGTTTCTAAATTTCTGAGATTTGTTCATAGTAAAATTAATCATATTTATTACAAATTACTCAAAAACTCAATAATTTAAATTTACTCAAGACCTCAATAATAACTGTGAAAATATAAATATATTATATTAACCCGTATATAAGACAGCCTTATATATATATACCATATATCTTTGAAAGCGTTTTAAGGCAATCTCCTTCATATATGAACTCTGCATGCTGAGAGCGTTGTGCAAGTGTTTCATTTCAGCTGTTTGAATTGTTTTCCCTTTTGTAAATATATATATATATTCTTGAGATTTACTCCGCTTCGTAGCTAGATAGAAAAGTTTATTTTTGAAAGCTCAGTTAATTTGATTCGAGACATTTAATGTCCTAAAATACGTTTTATTCATGCTCAATTTCGGACGATGTCAATTCTAAAATGAATGTGAATTGAAAATGAAAAAAATTATAAACTTCTAGTTTCAAATGTTCTGACAAAACATAGCCTCAAAATAAACTGACTTCATTGTCTTGTGCAAACTTTTTCTAAAAAAATGGGAAAGTGTATTTGTATCTCAAATTTTTCAAAAATGAATTTGAGACATTTATTCAAAAAAATTTCTCCGTTGAAAGCAAATTTCTTCAAACAAAATCGTCAGATGCATTAAAATACTTATCTCTGTTAGAGTCTAATCACCGCTAAGGCTCACAAGACCTAAATCTAGGGCGCTGCAATGCTGAAATTACGTAGGTAAGTGCAGAACATCTCTTGTTTGACCGGTTTCTAAATCTCAGTTTTTGAAATCTACCTTTCTTTTCTTGGCATAGGTGCCTGGGACTCAAAATTTGTTTACCATTATTAAAAGAACATTTCCGATTCATAAAAAAGGCTGTAAACTGTATAAATCCTGAATATTGCAAGAGCTTAAAGACAAAAGCTTTTTAAAGGCAGTGAATGCGAATAGGGAAAGTCTACGTCTATTATTAGTTTTCGCATAAAGATTCGTAAGAAGTGTTCATTTGAGGGCCTCGAATGTAGAAAGATAATTTAAATGCTACTTTTGAGGTCTCTTTCGGCATCTTTTTGCATTACTAACATTTAGGCGTTTTATTTTTGTGCTGACTTTAGAAAAACTGTTGATTCATGCAAGAAAATAAAATGCTATTAAGTTAGAAAGCTTTTACTAAATTTTGAATTCATTAACTTGAAAGATTAATATTTTCAAAGACTTAATTAAACTCCATTCAAACCATTTTGCTCTGACTGTTATTTGTAGAAAGACTAGTTTAATTTGAGAATTTGCAGAACCAACTATAGAAGAGGGAAAATAGCTATGAACATGAAAACGGAATATATATATATGTATGTATGTATACACATAATGCTACAATTGACCAAAACGCACGTGATCGCTACAGGAAAAATAATACAAGTATAAAAGAAAAGCGGGCAATGACTGAGTGGAAGTTTAAATATGGTGTTGGTGTATTTAATTATTGCAAAGCACACGAGGGCTATCTGCCTAAGGGGAGGGATGCCTTTCGTGGAGTACTTCCTAAGGGAAACTGGCTCGTATACACGTTACACATGGGGAAAACCACGAAAACGCCCATGCAGCCAGCCCGTTCGCGGGATTCGAGCCTCGGACCGAACTACCAGTGTTCAGCGACTTTACCGCTCGGCCGCTGGTGGGCCCGGAAGTTTAAATAAAGCAAGCTATTAGATCAGAGTCACGATAGGTCAGTAGGTGAGTGTGACAGCACTCTGTGAATTTTGTACTTGCAAGTTCCGGGTGAAAAGAAAATTTATATTTAAAAGTTTTGATATAGTGTCGGTTTTATTAAAAAAATTATTATTTTCAAATATGTATAAAAGTATTTCGTTTAAATCTTATTAGTTTCAATCGTATATAAAACTAAGTTTGTCTCTAAATGTTGCTATTTGGAAGCATATTTTTTATATAGAGCTTTCGCAGCTTGTGTGCATTATTAAAATATTCAATTCAGAATTTTTAGAGAAAAGGAATCGATTTGACAATAACTTACTGATTTGAAAGAACTTACTTGTAAGCCTTATTAACGACTTTTGCAATACTATGTATGAAAAGGTAATGTTTTAAGTTTCAGTAACTGAAGATGAAGTAAAAGATTTAACTGGTAGAATAATCAAATACATTTTGAAAATATAAGCAACAGCGGAACCAAATCTTGTTTCATTAACGCTTAGATGTTTTGCCATACTGATATATAGATATGTTATTGCATATGCTGTAGAGTCTTTAGGTTTGTCAAAGCAGGAAACATGGAAGATATGCAGTCCGTCTCCGCGATTCAAATTCCGGATCTTCCAATTCTAGCTGGAAGTGCTTCCAGTTACACCACGAAGGCACGCAGTAAGGAGAGAGAAATTACCTTAGAAATAACATGCCTATGGTCCAAATGGACTGCAATTCATCCATAAAATAAAACAAGCCAATGAGACTATATAGTGAGTCCTTCATAGTTTAAGCTTTGAAAGGGGAAAGAAATGTGAAATGACTGTTTCGGTACATGGATGACTATGAGAGTTAATTCCAGAGACAAACTGCAGAGAAGTAGCCAAGAAGCATTGAAAATGACAAGAGCCCCACACTAGAAATTAGCGAAATAAAAAGTAAAGCAGTAAAGAATAAAAATAATAACAATAGGCATGTAAAATCTGAAGTACGAAAATAGTTTTGTGTTGGTAGCGGTTGACAAAGTAGAGTGCAAGTTCCATGGCTGCAGCAATCTCCTAAGGACGTCTAAAGGGGAAAATATCTTTCGATAAACGTCAAGTTTATCGAAAGTTATAAACAAATTAACGTTTGCCCCCCATGATAAATCCTGGACAGTGTTTTCGGTGTTGAAGTGATAAAGTAGCTGCTCAATCTTTCTATCCCAGGCGAATTCCAGGTTTGACTACTTGTTTCATCAGGTGCCCTATTAATATAGGGGGAGGGGATAAATTAGATAAATAAAAAATAACGGACAAGCATAGTCACGAAGTTCAGACAGAGATTAAAGAAACGTGGTTAATGCTTCGGGGTGCAATAGAAGCGCTCTTGTTCGTATCAGAAGACGCCCAAAATTCGCTTCCTTGTCATAGTTAATGTCCACAAACTCACTGTAAACAATAATCATATTTCATAAGTAATTATTCTTTCAAGTTTTAGTGACCTTTAGCTAACTGTGACTTCTATAGGCTGAAATAACAACCATAGTCTAAGACGATACGAATGTGCACATAAAACAAACTAAAGGTCTCAGTAAGTCTGCAACCAAAATGAATACCTCTTCACACAGTGCAGTTCTCAAATACTGCAGTTTTCTTATTTTCAAAGGTTTTTATTGACTCAAAATTCTGTTGACAAAATAACTGAAAAATATTGACGACCAATCTCGTACGTTAGCTATTTATAATCTCCAAGTAAAATGGAAAATGCTCAGTGCTATGAAAAATGCTTATTTTCTCATGACTACATTTCGTAATTCTGAATGCACAGGAAACGAGTTCAATAATGGTATAATTAATGAGAACGATAATATTCGTATCCCACATATAAAGCTATTAAAGAAAATTTTAGTTTTTAAAATGTAATATGTACAATTATTAATTTTTTAGTACGCTACACGAAAACATCCTTTACTAAACAAAGCCTACGAAAAACGTTATACTTCGAAGGTGATACCTTTATTCAGGGAATTTTTGGAATGTATAATATCATTTGTATGTGTTATTTATATCTGCTTCAGGTAGTTTTTAATAAGAAATTGTTATTTACTCATTTTTTTTAAATTTATAAAATAGCAGAAAGAAAAGATGACTAAACCAGTCCTTGATATTTCAAATAACCTGATGTTTTCTTCCATATTATCACTAAAATTTAGCCCATTTTGAGCTTAAACAGTTAACAAAACTATAATTTCAATAGTTAACATATATTGCTATTGAAAGATATGTTAATTCCCATTGTCCATGTTACAATTTTATTCATATTACTCATTAATTTATTCCATGTTATAATTTAAAAATGTAGATCATCGTTTGTTATCTTTTTAGAAAGAAGATAACCCAAGAAAATTCCGAATTTCAGAGTAAAAGTCTTGTATAATAACTTTATGCAAATAACTGCACTTGAAATAATATTCAAAAACACCCCATTTAATAAAATAAAATTATTCAAATCATTTAACAAATTGTTAAATAAAAGTAACCGGCTACTTAACAAAAATAGTGACTTATTTGATCGTTCAAATAAGGTTTTGACTTATTTGAAATATTGAAATTATTCAAAATATTTGACTTATTTAAGTTTTTTTTTTTCAAATACGTGTTGATTTATTTGACTATTCAAATAAAGAACTGTTCAAATTAATATGTTCTTCTCTTGTACTTTGACGAAAGCAATTGTGCCTTGATTTACCCGTGTGCTTTGATGAACGCAAAACTACTAGAATCAAAACTAAAAATTATTTTTGTAAATCATAATTTGATCAACGCACACTCAGTTTTAATACTGTAATAGAAATAATAAAAAATAAATTACAGTCATATAATAAAACTATTTCTAAAACATTATCACTCAAATAAGTATCCATTATTGCTCTAATATTCCATATTTAATTCAAAATCGATCTACTACAAAAACTTTATTATTAATTTGAGTAAAACTCCTTAAGCAAGAATGAAATAAGTATTGTGAATGCTGCAAGCAAAAGTTTTATAAATTAACTTGGTAGTATAGTTAAAGAACTTATCAAAGGAACATCAGGCAATTAAACGATGTGGGAGAATTAATTGGCAATGTCGGAAGTAAATGATGCCTCCCAAATATTTTCCGTATTCTATCCAATCTTAGTGTCGGTATTTTCACAGCAAAATAAAATTATTTTTGCATTTGACAAGCAAGCAAAGAATCTGTTGCTTGAAATGTATTTTTAACAGCAATATTTTTTTTTTACCTCTTTAAGAAATTTGACAGGCTGGTATAAACCAAACACTTCTGCGTACGAGCTGCCTTCAGTTCTTGGGCAACTTTTACTCTGCTCGCATGAATACATAAGCATTTAGTTGCTTTTATGGAAAGAATCATAACTAAATCAGTGGAGAGACGTTTTAGATAACTGTTTTAGTTCAACAATTTTATGATCACTCTGAAGACTGAAACTTTCATTGAATTTTCTATAATATTACGAATGCTGACAGGATGAGAATTATGAAATAATTTCCAGCGGGTTATAAATATTCACGCATTCAGCTTGAAAATGATATAAGACTTTCGGATACTTTAAGCTTAAATCCCATGCCTGAAAGCGCATATTAAAATTCCAAGCTTATACTAGAAGCGTACCGAAGGTAAGACGAGTGAAGAACTTGCTTCAGATAAAAAATTAGATGGGTCGCAAAATTAAAGTATGATAAATTAAGTAAATATGTGAAAGTAATTAAAATATATTCAATAGACGTAGCTCTGAGATTTGGGTACATCTCTGCCATTTAATATAATTATTGCTTTTTTAACAATTTTTTAATAAGAAAAATATTATTGCTGTTTTCTTTAAAGCATCTCGAAGCAGCCGCGCAGCTTTCGAAAGTATCAAAATTATATTAAGACGCTTAGTGTAAAGGGATCCTATGACACGAATTGTGTGTAAATTAATGGATGAGGTCTCACCGTATTAAATACGGTTTACTAAATCACATGTTTGCATTTATTTTTTTAATTGATAAAATCATGATTTCCAACATGAGTTTTCACTGTGTTCTATATTAAAAAGGTTACGTCAAAACGAGATAAGGCAATTTGCACCATATAGCTCCAAAACTAGTACTTAGGAATCTTTTTGTTCTTAATAGATGAACGAGCCTGAGTGAGGAAGCTTTTCATGTCAATCTTCTAATTTAAACTAAACAGGATAGAATATCACATTATTAAAGACATTAAATACGTAATTAAATGTTTTAAGTTTAATTTATTGTACTGATTCTTCTTCTTCTTTTCAACTATATAAAGCAATGAAATACTTTCAAAAGAACATTTAATAATATGTTCTTTTGGGAGATCAAAAAATTTGTTTCTTCTTTCTTGTTTCTTAATATTATTATAAGTTTCTATGAAGTATTTCGATAAAATATTCTATGAAGAGAATAAGACTTGAACAATTATCTCAGACTTATTCTCTTACATTTATCAAAGACTGAATAATAGTTTTAGTTTATGTAAAACTTCGACAGTCATATTATTTTCCAAGGTTCTACATATTGCCATAAAGGTAGAATGAAAGAAGCAAGGTCATCTTGCATGTATAATAGTAAGTTTTTCCCTAAGCTAAAAGACTGGTTTTTAGGGGTATAAAAGTGTCAGATTGTCAGTATTTTATTTTTCAGCCTAGTCAGCATTTAAAATGGATCACTATAGCCTTTATCTAAAGTGAGAGTTTAATTACCCGATTGATGTGTCTTTAATTATCAAGTCAAACTTCTTTGTATGGGTGTTACTGTATATGCATTGCTGGATTTTACGGGCAATCTGGCTCCGTGGATCGCAGTTCAAGTATATGACACGAGATTATTATTCAGTTGAACATAAAAAAAGGAAACTATTGAAGAAAACAGCTATTCAAACTTCAGAGAACATTTTCGTGACCAAAAAGCGAAGATGTCATCAGTGCGACCATGTTAAATGTGTTCTAAAAGAAAGTCTTCTATTATAACATTTGCGTGCGAGTCACTTTCTAGCAACGAAAAGCAAGGGAGTGGGGAATGTTTGAAGTGACGCTATTGATGATCTATCGGACTTTAAAAATAACTTACTTCTTAAAATTCTCTTAACGTAGACTTGAGAAGGGCAGTTTTCCAAATATAACGTTAATTAGCAGTTACCTGTTATGTTACCTAGTGCGTTTTAAACAGCAGATTAGAGTTTGCGATAGACGAATATTTTTAGTTTCTCTTAGGAAACAGATTTTTCAGGAAAACCACAGGATTTTTCAGTAAAAATTTTAAACATTTCTTGATTTATAATCTAATTCGAAGCAAGAGAAGAATATTTAATAGACGCAAATACATCAAAAACTCATGTAATATTTTCTTCAGCAATTTATTTATAGAGATATATTTATATACACGAAGCAGCAGATCAACTCGAGCATTAGCATATGGCTTCTGAAAGCCACTAGAAGTAACTATCAATATTCTCTTGATAAACTCGCCCGTTCCTTATTAGGGTTGTTTTGGACCAACAGCAAGTGTGCTAATAACCAAGACTACACTTTCCGTATTCTGGAATTTCATGCAGGGTGAAGGAAACGAAACATACGTATTTCATGTTCCAAAATACAAAGAACAATACAATTAAAAAGCAAAACAAAATAAAATAAAGGGAACAATATACAATACAATATATGCAAAATACAAATTTTTCTCAACTAATAAGCAATTTATACTAGTTTGTGAGCTGTTACTATCCAGGCTTCTTGATTATCTTACAAAAAAAAAAAAAAAAAGTGTGTCAATATTTAATTTCCTTTCTTTCTTTAAGCCACTGCTGAAATATGATTGGAATATTAATTGTAAATTATTTTCTTTTATGAACAAACAAAACTTTCTCGTCATTATAAAATACGAGTACAAGCAGTGTAAACAGAGTTAATTAGTTCCTCCTTCCTCCCTCCCAAAGAGGAAGAAAAGAATTTACTTGGCCTTGAGTAAGAACTTACGACTTCTAGTTCTAAGTTCAGTAGTAAAATAAGATCTTTTGCATCTAGAAAAATAAAATACTTAGTGGCTTTTGTTAAGAATCCTTAGACTAATTATTGCAAAGGATTGTAAATTTTAAAACTGACAACCAGTTTCGAGAAAACAGAAGGAAATCTGTTCATTCAGGCAGACTGTCTTTCGTTAAGAAATTTTAGGTCGTACATTGAAACTTGAGCCAAACTTTTCTCCTTGAACAAACATTATTTATTTTTAAACATTTGTCAAGTAAAATTTATTGTTCGCCTAGATTTGCAACATAAATCCTTTGGGTAATGTTTTATAGTTTTATGAAGTATTTTTTTAACATTGCGCATGTATACAATTTACTTATTCAGGCTTAGGTAAAAATTCTTAGATTGGAGATTTTAAATTTATGATGAAGGCCAGACTGCTATTTATTGAGGAGAGGTAAAACGATCTAATAAAAGTTCTTTTTCATTTTTTTGGAAGACCAGACCAATGAAGTTCATGCTATTGAACGCACAAAGAAGAATACTAAAAGAAAAAAATATATTATAAATTGCATAAGATTTCTTCCTAATAATAAGTCACAAACAAATTTGCAATCGATAAATACTATTTATAACTTATGCTCTGAAACTGGTAGGAGTTCATGATTATTCGTCGGTGTTGTGTCCTTAACTTCCTTGTAATTATATAGTAGTAAAAATGAACTTAGCAAAATATAAAAACAGCAGTACACATGTACTTTCTCTTGCCTTTAAGACATCTAATAATTTAAAAAAGAAAAACTCTAAAATTATTGCCTTTTATAACAGAATTGCATATTTAGAGGAAAACTAATTATCAGCATATGAAATTCTTTTATAAAGTGTTGCTATGCTATTTTTGATGAAAATGCAGAGACTGAACAGCTACCGGAAGACAAAAATTTACCTTATATTTCCTTATATAATCCGAGAAAACTTAGTGAAGTTCTTGCTAATTAAGTTTATAGGTTGGTTTAGGTGCGATTTCAAAATGCCATACAAATAACTTGATCGTAATTTTTTTTTAAATAAGCCTAGATTAAGCCATTTGAAGATCTTACTTTTTTAAATTTTCGTTAGAATAATTTTGATATAAAAGAAGATACCTGTATGATAAATTTACATTTAATTTCCCAAAAGCATTCATTATTCGGGTTCAGTATGACTAGCGCGAGAAAAAGTCCTTTCATAGGAGATTTTTAAAAACGTGTCAGAGTGCATTTACATTAAGTCTATGGAAAGCACGAACACTTTCATGTCATCCGCCCGTTCTGTTACCGGGAAGCGGAAGCGAACGATAATAAATAATAAATAACTTTCATACGCAGCTTCTGTAAAAGTAGTTTTTTGCTTTTTCGAACATAATGAGCAAAATAATAATAATAATAATAGATAAATAAACATTTATGTTTTTTTTTTTTTTTTACAAAACTCTTTTTTACGGAAGTGAACGATTCCAGAATTCATTAAAAGCGCGCAGAAGCCATGCGGCTGAATACTGCAGATATCCTGCATCATTATATATATATTACGGTGAAACAACCGAAATCTGGAGAATGTCGACTTTCACCGGTGAATGTCAACATTCACATAGTCTCTTGGTGTATGTCCGAAATATTTTCCAAATACTCTTATTTCTGACTTACACCTGTCAATGTCGACATTCACCATGTACTAATGGTGAATGTTGAACATATAACAATATTATATTTTCTTCTCCGTAATTCAGTCGCTAATAAACGCACTTGAAACTTGAAATAAGAACTTAAGAACATGAGAACCTAAAACACACAATACATTCAAAATGAGAAAGGAAAATAATAGAAGTTAAAAACTTACTTACTTATACAGTACGTTCTAAATGAGAAAATAAAATAACAGTAATAAAAAACTTACTAAATTATGTGATTCAAATCTTATTTATTGCAACAACTTAAACTATTATGGCACTTTATGACCTCTTTTTTCGACTTTCACCAGAGCATATCTGTGATTGTCGACATACACCGGTGAGGGTCCGAATATACAAGAATGTAGTGAAATATTCGGTCTTTCACCGACGTATTTGGTGAATATTGATATTCTCCGGTGAAAGTCGACATTCTCCAATTTCGGTCTTTCACGGTAACATATGTATATCGAACAGTTAAGTACGATTGCGATTTAAATTAAAAATTCAGGAACTTCTCTTTTGTTATCAAGTAATGTAAATAATTTGGTCAGAATGCACGTATTAATTATCTACTTTATCACTACAGCGAAATTTTGTCTTCTTTTCATTTTAAGCCTTTTTCTTACAACTTCTAAAAGCATTTGCCAGATATAAATCTTCCAATTAAAAGTTATTATAATCTTGTGATAATGGCAGGCATTAGTTACCCAAAATATCAACCAATCAGCTGGAAAAAACAAATCCTTTCATTATGAATTATTTATCAGTTCTAGATGAAACAGAGTTAGGCGATGTGTTTACTGTTCAGAATGGGATTTTGATATTTGCAGTGAATTACAAAGTGACAGTGAATAGTGACTTTTAAGACAAAAAGCATGTAGATTTTATGCATTTGATAATCCAAAAATAAATTCCGTCTTTAATAATTTAGTACGTATTTTTTTCTCACATACTTGAACTTGATAAAGCAGCTAGAAATTATAGAATATAGGGAGTTGCTGTTTTTAAGTCACTAGTAGTTAACATGTTGATGTCTAATATTTCTTATTTCTGCTTTTCTCTGACCAGGCTCCCAAGTGGAGTTATTGACTGAGGTTTTATCACTTAATTATGCGAAGTATAATTGCTTGCAACAAAATTTGACAATCTCTGCTAGTGGCTGACCTAATGCCAGTGCAGCCTAGAGAATTTATTTCTTCTGCTTGAATCCAGATACATGTTGACAGTTTAAAAACTGAAAGCTGCCGAAATTAAACTTAAACTTGAGGTATTTAATTTAAATCTCACCTTTTAACCAACTGTTACAAGTGTAGAGTTTTATCACAAGCACATTTTTAACTAAAACAAAGTTAGCTTTTTCTTTTGAAAGTGAATGCTTAATTGGATTTTTAATACTTACGAGGAAATATTTGTTAATTTATCTTTTTAAGTGTTCAATCGCAGATAAATTTATGATTGAAGAATTATTATTAATTTAAAAGCTAATTTTATTGAGCAAATCTCTGAATCTTTAGTTACCAGTTTGGCCCAAAATAACATCTCATGTCAAGCGGGAATTAACAAGTTATGATTTAACTTCGAAAGAAACTGGTGAAACTGTTTTAGAGAATAAGCAATATACCTACTTTTCTGACTGTATCAAAATTCAGTTCCAGTTGATCCTGGTCGGAAATTTCATTCAAAATATTGATATCAAAATAGTTGTCAGCAGTGCTCTAAATGAGAAATTAAATATCTTCAATTATTTTTATTACGCAAGATGATTTCAGACTTCTCGATAAAAACGTTTTACAAGCGTAACAAAAGCGTTAAGTCCTTTATATAGTGAGATAGGATATCTGAGCTAAAGTGTATCACATTGAAACAGCAATCAGCTGCAAAACAATTAAGGAAATTAAATTTCCTGAATAATTTCCGGAAGTAATCCAGACTGTTCCTTCCGTATCAATGTCTGAGAAGTTTTTTAAGCAAAAGTTTTGCATTTCCTCTGACATAACTTTCGACTCAATGTGCCTTGATCAAACATCAGAAAAACAGAATGGGTAATATTAATTTACCATTAAGTATTTAAATTTATTAAGAATTAACATAAAGGAAAAGTTAAATGGTAAAATTGTATGGCACATTTTAATCTTTTGCAAGGCATATTTTAATTTTTATAACAGTTATTTTAATTTCGAAGCCTTTTCCTATCAAGTCTTGTTTCCCTACCAGAGTGAGTTTTTAGAAATGAATAGTTTAGTTTGAATGCAAATAAGTTAGAAGAAATACTTAAGGAAGGTTTAGTTGACTTCGATAGAAAGTGCTAGGAGTCCCGAGTAGCGCGTATTTGACCTCTGGCTAAGTCACTCTTGACGCTGTTACGCTCTAGGAGTCCCGAGTAGCGCGTATTTGACCTCTGGCTAAGTCACTCTTGACGCTGTTACGCTCGGCCGTATATTACGTACCTTTTGATATTCGCCAATTAGTTTAAATTAAGGGCCAACTGTGTACATAACTGTGTTTAGATTCGGCTAAGTCTCGTTTAGTTAATTATAGTTTAGTTTCTTTTTTCTTATTCTGTGCCCGAATAGTGGCTTCCTGTAAGCCCGAGAAGAGGACGACTATTATTCTTATATGAGTGAATAAAAGGGTATTTTAATTCCTCTTGAGTCTATGTCTTTAGTTGTTTGAACTCTGCGATAAGTCACTACATAGTTCATTAGGTTCCTCGACGTTCATCTTAGGCAAAAGGAGTAAAGAACCCTATAAAATGATCTCTTATTAATTTAATCCTTTTGTTGTATCATGTCCACTGTAGTGGACAAAAGTTTAAATTTGTTCATTCTTCTGTAAATGCCTTAACAGATTCCATTCCTGTGTTTATTCATTCTATATTATTAGAACTTTCAACTGTCGATCATAGATGGCTGCATAGCATCACTAAGTAAAGCATTGCTATTTGGAAAATGGCTGCTACTCCTGTTTCCAAGTTAGTACAATTTCTCATAGTAAACATTATATAATATTGCTTACATTTTCTTATACTGCCATTTTTTTATTTATAATTAATAATTTTAGACATTTTATTTTAAATGTCAGGTTGAGAAAATTGTGGAGTGGGTAGATAAAGATCTACCGAAAAGAGTGAATTGAAACCCAAATGTACTGCTTATCGAGCCAAAACACCACTGGAAATGTTTATGTTTGGCAAGGAATTTCTAGAACATTTGACATTTGAATCCAATAGGTACAGGTTTATAAAATCGTAGCAAAATGAATTCAATCACAATCGATGAAATGAAGGTATTTTGGGGGATATGTATGTAGATGTCAGTTGTAGATTTACCAATTAGAAAATGGTAATGATCATTGCAAACAAGGCAGGAAATGATTTCAAACGCAATGACCGTAAATCGTTGGGAAGAGATTTGTATGCATGCACATACGTATATGCATGCTGTCCACTGTAGTGAACAAACTGTAGCAATTATTTAAAACGAAATTTGAATAAAATTAATTTTTTTATTATTACTAAGGTTATTTTAAATATAAAAAATACAAACATTTTCGTTTAACTTCTCTAGATAATTTGTATGCAATAAAGGGTTAAAAACATTTCTGGAAAGCAAATTAGAAAAAATCTTATGAAATATGTATATCGATTCGATATTAATTTAATGTAATAATAAAAACATAAAGGAGAAGTGGGGATTTTCATAGGTAAGAATTAGAATTTAGCTTCTGAGAGGAAGTTTTATTATTTGACGTATGAAGAAGGGCATATAATTAGCAATGTCTTTCTGGTAACAAGTAACACGCAATAATAGAGCCAGGCAGATTTTATGTACGTTACTCCGTTTTGATGCGACGATTACAAACATCCAAACATTTGCTGAAGATTCATAGCTCAACCCATCATTGTGGTAGTAATAACTGCTAAGCGGCATACCGAATGGGAGGAGTCCAAAGATTGAGATAAATTATGAGCTAATATAATGTGATGCAGGGTTTTAGAATAAATTAATAAGTCAGGTTGCTTCTAATTCACACCAAATATACTGCAATTCACTTTCCATAACGGTTTTTTCATAACACCTTAATCTGAAAATAGTTTCCCAATCTATAAAGTCTCTTTCTCCCATTCAATGCTCTTCTAGGGATTATAATTATACTTGTAACTTCTAGGGATTACTATTATACTCGTAACAGTGACATATTAGATAGTCTCAGAATACGATCTATAAACGCTGATTCAATGTTTGCTAAAATATTCAGGACGTTTTTGCTATTGCACCGCATCGAAATATTATTTACAACTTGTGAACAAAATCGGAAGTAGACTTGTAGCAACTAAAAATTTCTCAAGTGTTTAGAATCACATGATCACACAATGTACAATACCTGAATATGAAAGAATATGCTTATGTTGAAAGAGTATGCCACTATATTTGCTGTGTATCACTGCAAATATAGTGATGTGTATCACTGCATTAACAAGCAAGTTATTTTCAGAATTTTAGATTTCAGAATGATATGGCATAATTTGTATGTTATATGTTTTCTTTGGAAGAAGAAAGGAAATTAAATACATACAGAAAAATATTAAAGCATCCGTCTTATGTGCGCTGCTGGAACGTAATAACTGATACATCAGATAAGCAACTAGATGAACGTGCTTTGATTCCCAGCAAAAGGGCAAGTGACAAGTGACGGAGGACGTGGGCACCACCGCTTTACCATTATGGTTAATTGGTTCAGCTCCATGTCCACCCTTATCTAGAGCTGATCCCATGTTAAGGCCACACGAGAGCCACTCATAGGGCACATTACATAGACATAGATACAAGACATAGATATTAAAAATGGTTACATCTGTGTGAACATAGTACTTATGAGTTATGAATATAACTTTAGCAAGTGACATATAAAGTTTACAATTATATACCATAGCGATGATTTTTCACGTCTTCCTCTCTGAAAAGCGTAATTGTCTCTAGAATATCACATAGATCAATATGCATGAAAAGACAATTGGCGTGATTTGTGTCGATTAATGCTTCAGTGTAATGCTTGTATAATCAAGTGAATGCTTTTGCTTAATAAATGTTTAGGTTACCAAATTTTTTAATCGTGATTTAACTATTGTTTCTCAACGCTTGTTACTATCCCAAAATCCTTTCAACACTCATATTGGTAAGTTATGATTTGATGCTTAAGAAAAGTTTTTCGCGAATTTTTACTTCTTTTAAATTCGGATGTATAAAAAGTAAACAGATTTTTAAATTCAAAAGTATTACACTTTGAAAATGGAGAATGTTCGATATACAGGTGTTTGTTTTTTGGTATATTGTAGTTTGCATGTTAAAAAATTTGCAGCTTTTAAAATAATGTCTTATATTCATTAGTTTATATAGATTTTATTTGTTTTTATACATTTTGCCAGTAAAAGATTTTAGATTTTTAATTATCTTAACAGTCGACTGCTGTTAAATGCAGTATACAGAGCTATGTGGATTACATTCTGAAAATACTCTGTAACGGTAAAAGAATATTTATGATAATGCATGCAATCAAGCAATCAAGATATTAGAGCAGATCATTTGCTTTGAAACACTTCCTATCAGTACTGACAAGGACATTACGTTTTTCATTTTTGACATAAAATAATTTGCTGACTAATGTTGTGATAATTTCTGTTGTGTATACTACTACGATTTTCAGTTGCAAAACAAATTATTTCTGAATAATGTAAAGCTATGGCGATATCGGCATTTCAACGATAAGAAGTGTGAAAGACTTTTATTTGACGCAGGTGTATGTTTTGATGGGTGATAATGTATTTTAGAGTTCTCTTTTCCAGGTTCGTTTTTGTAAAACATTGATAGCATTGCTTTGTATCAGCTAGTGGATCTTTGTTGCTTTATTCTCATTCAACAGCAAGGAAACACAGTACAGGGGTACCCAAAAGTCCTGTTAACATTTGAAAATTCAATAACTCACAGAATAATTTAAGTAGAGATGTAAAAATTGATACACATGCTTAAAATGACATGGGGTTTTATTGAAAGAGACAAATGAAAAAAAAATGAAAGGTTTCAGATTTTAAATTACGTCCAAAGGTGCGTTTTTTTAACGTTTTGTGCGTTGCCTTTATTTATTAAGTATAATGTTCTTTGTACTTAAACTATAAAATTCAGTTCAATAGCAATGTCGCAAAATAATTTTAAAATGAGCATAACTTTAGAATTTCCGATACACAGTTCCGCGCGCTGAAGATAAAAAGGTTTCTTTTTTTTTTTCCCCTGTAGAATGTTGCCATTGCTCGCTTTGAAATCCTTGAGTTTATTAATCAAAAATTCGTTAAAGTTTTACAAAATGTGAAATCGATAATAAAACAAATTCCAAATTTCAAATTTGGTCTTCCTTACGCCCATATTCGTAGGAGAATTACGTCATTCAAAATTCGATGGCTCTATGTACCGTTGTTTTATCACGATGCGAGAAATATACATACATTTATGCAGATTTTTCGTTATTTAATTTCTTCAAATATAAGGCAAAACTCTAACATTTGGTGGTAACAGTTTGAAAAGTGAACCGGACATTTATAGTGATTCAACGCAAAGTCGCAAAACGAAAACAATAGTCCTTCGGGGACAAAGCCCCTTTGGACTAAAAAGGCGGGGCAGCGCAGCAAAATGTTGTGACACCGCATGAGAATTGTGTATGAAATGAGCTGCAGACAGAGAGGGAATCAGTCCCTTCATGACTTTATTACTTTTTTATCCTTGCTTCCGTTTGTTGGTTACGGTGTGATGTGGATATATCACATCACTCATGATCGGATCCTTTTTCTTCGAGGACATATATGGTTCTGCTATTTAGACAGTCAGTGTGACGGGTGCAAGGTACGCTGATATGTTAACAGAATCGCATAAACACCTGTCGGAAGGTCTGATTTTATGCAGGATGGCTCTCCACCCCATATTGCTACACATATGAAAGTTCTCTTGCGCATATCGTTTGGTGAGGATAGCGTGTTGAGCCGCCACTTTCGTCATGCTTGGTCTCTCAGGTCTCCAGATCTCAATGCGTGTGATTATTTGTTGTAGGGTTACCTGAAATCGCAAGTCTACTGCGATCGTCCGATCTCATTAGGGATGCTTAAAGACAACATCCGACAACAGTTTTTCACCATACCTATAGATATGCTATACAGTGCCTGTTCACAACGTTGTCCCTCGACTACAGGTATCGTTGATGATTGACGGCCGACATGTTGAACATTTGTTATAAAGAACATAGTCTTTGCTAAAAATCGATTGTTATGCTAAGTATTGGTTTTGTTATCATATGAAGCGCCATCCTTTGGCCGTTTTAAGAACTTTTTTGCTTTCAATAAAACCTCGTGACATTTCAAGTATGTATGTCAGTTTTTACCTCTCTACCTGAATTATTGAATTTTCAAATATTAACGGATTTTTAGGTCACCCGGTACTCAAACAACTCTAATATATACAGGAAATAACTCAACAACGTACACAAAAAGCAAAACAATATCGGTTTTGATTCAAAATTCAAATAAAAAACTAGCTTAAAATATTTATCTTCCTTTTCTGTCAGATTAATATGATTGCAAACAAAAAATGACAGGGGACCTCTAACTCTTGAATATAATGAAGTTAAAAATATAAAACAAAATTAGTTATGCTACAGGAATTACTTCAGACAGTTGTCTTGGACGATATAGTGGTTTGCGGAAGCTGACAGCTAATCCGAAGCCAAGGTTTAATTCCCACATGGGCTTGGCTGTAACTGTGTCATCTTTCTATTTCCTTATTCATGAATGTAATACAGTGCTTAAATAGCGCCGGAGCCCACCTGAGCCCGGCCCCGGTACTTCTTAATTTTTAAGATTAATTACAATTCCAGCCGGAGCGCACCGGAGCCCTAAATAAAATGAGCTCCGGTACTTCTTTTTATAAAATTGAGCCACAATTTGAATTTAAAAAAAATTAGAATTCCTAACGTTTTAGTTTAGCAATAAACAGACCTTGACTCTATTTCCCTAGAAATACAAACTCATAAACATGAGACATTCAATTAAAGTCCCCTCATTTATATGCGGAAACCTTTCCTTTTAAGAAGGGCAATAAATTTTGGGGGGTTTGTTTAGGAACGCGTAAGTTTCTGGCCCTGCCATTCTATCTGGTGTATTGTTATCGATAGTTTTTGTTAGTTATCCTGGAAGGAAGGAAAATTTGTGTTCTTAAATGTGCGTTAAGTGACAGCGAGTAAAATAAGAGTGAAATACTGAGATAAACTTCTCAAGCACGTCCTATAATACATGCTCCTATGCTCAAGCATCGTCTTCCCACAGTATTCACTAATGTAACCAAATACGGGGGGGGGCGAAAAGTGTAGCCAGCAACTTTAACATTCATCCTTAGGATTCAAATTCAGGACTCATTTTACCCCTGACATACATCCGCTTGATGGCTATATCAGCAGACATCCGCGGTCTTAAATTGAACGTTCTCTCTCATCAAGATTCACCTCAGTTTTGTTTCCACCCACTCATACTCTCACGCCCTCATTCTCTTTCACCCTGTTTTTAGCATTATCTGAATTTTCATCAGCTATACTTTAAGTATATTTAATTTTTGTGATGATAAAAGAACTCCCTTACGATCAAAGTTTATTGAGCTGGTGCCCTAAATAAGAAGGCCGCAGCACTTCTTTTATGTAAGTGAATAACAATTTCTGTAGAAATTTTATCTCGAAATTTTTATTTTTAGCAATAAAATTATATTAAAAATCGTTTATTAAATTTTAATTTATCTCTTTACATTAAATTTAATTTTAATTATTTAATTACTCTAATCTTTAATTATTTCAATAAATAACAAATAATTAATTATCTAATAATTATCAATTAAATTATAATTAATTAACTATCTAATAATTATCAATAAAATTATAAGTAATTATCCAATAATGATTGATTAAATAACAATTAATAAACATTAATTAATTAGGTATTAATTAATTTGATAATAATTTATTTAATTTTAAAATTATTAGTGAGTTTGATAGCCATTTTATTTATTTACACTTGTTAGTCTTTGCTGACGGTCTTCCGTAGGGCTCCGGAACTTCTAATTTTAGAAGTTAAGCCTGATGTAATATAGGTCGTTCCTTGGGGTGCACTCTAGCCAACATTCTCCATGATGAGATGAACGATGGGTTCGGACATTCCCGAAGAATGTTTAATGAACAATTGCCTGACTATTTTATTAAGAAGCATTTTAAGACTCTGGTTTTGTAGTAAAAGATGTATAATTCTATTTTCGGTAGAAATTTGTCCGTACAATTTGAAATTATCTAGATGGGTAGAAACATTTTATATGATTATGAATATTTCTTACTATAAATTACGAGTCAATATGTAAAGAAAGATCAAAAGCTATGATAATTTTTAATACAAAAAGCAAAGTTTAATGATTAAGAATTTTGTTTGAAAGACTGATTTGTAAGTAATAAAATTAAATACCACTATATTCAATATAATTTCTTGAAGCTCAAATAATTCTTTAGCGACTTAGAACTATGATCTTTAATATTGCAAGTAAAAACCTGTTAGCTGAGTTTCAACTACTTTTTGGCTATATTGGCTACAAGAAGATTAGTTACTTTAAGATAAAATACAAATGTTACTTTTTCTGATAAACGGAATCTAGTTTAGTTGAAATGTAAATTCACTGCACATGAATATGTTAAATTTCCATGTGATCAAACCTGTATATAGAGCAATAATTTAGATTATGGAGAATGAAAGCCAAATATAGCCCTTTGCTTTGTCCTATATTAACTAGTACGTAGAATTATTTTTAACTTATTACTTTGCCGCGGTTTCACAGAACGATAGCAATGTACACGGGTGTGAATAAGAAAAGGTGAAGCAGAAAGGAAGCAGATTTGATAATTCTGCTATAACCAGTCGGCTTTAGCAGGAAATTAAGGGTAGAATGATATACTTATCATTATGCGCTCGATTTCCAGTCAAAGCAAACTTGATAACACAGACTTCTCACGAAAAGGAGCTTTCAGTCTTGAAGTAATTTTTCATAAATTTTACGTTAAAACGTAATGAGAAGAAGAGTAATGCAAATGCTTTATTTTATAAAGCAACCCCTAGCCACAATTTTACTACACTTCTTATCTCATTTACACATTACACTAAAATTATTGTCTTTGGGTAATGCTTCGTAATGGATGTTTCTTTAAGTGGACGTTTCAGGTTCAAACCTCTAGTTAAAAAATATTCATTTATTATAAAATATTTTTAATTTTCGGTAATTTGAAAATTCAGAAGTTAGATCTCTGATCAAATCAATTTCTTATCAAAAATTACATTTTATGCTGCTTAGAGCATTTAATTTTTTTTTTCTTTTACCACCCTAGAAATAGAGGAAAGCAGTTATCGAGTGAGATCTAATAGAGCTAAGAAGTAGCAGTTGCCTTAGAAATGCTTCTTTTTGTTTTACAAAACATACTAAAACCGTTTCTAAGTTAATATGATTACAAACTTCTTTCTTCGGGTTTTTAGAAGGAAAATAAGGTTTTGTAAACACTAAAGTTTCCTTTCATGCAGACAGAAGAAGGAAGCAAGATTTAACAATATATTTATCCTCATCTAGTAGCCTCGGAATGACAATGACTTACAGTGGCTGTAAAAGGATTAATAATAATAACAATGCTAATAATAATAATAAAGAATTATATTCTCAAATGTATCAGTTCTGCAAGAATTGTGTAAAAGTCTTCATAGTCATTAAAAATGCTTTATTCTCAAACTAATATCAGTTTAATATAATATATTATGCAATGTTAGAGGACACTGAATTTTAGAGCTAAGCTAAGCAATCATTTATTCTTCGTATAATTTCGACACTAAGTTTTGGAGTTAAGAAATGTAAGAGATCACATACAATTATGATTTGAATAAAATTAATTACAAACATTTTTTCATTTTCTGAAGTTTTTTGTAAAGATTAAAAGGAATGTTCAATATTCAGTGCTGAATGTTAGGTATTGTTATTTAGTGTTCATTTCGACATTATAAATTACGAAAAGTAATTTGGGTTGCCATGGCAAGTATCTGTAAACAATTTCCATAATATCTATCAAATATAAATGTAAATCAAATGAAGCGTAAATTATATCAGTTAGCTTGATTATAAAACAATAAGAATAATAATTGTATGGCTTTCCTGCAGTTATGATGAAATCCTTCTGCAGAAAAGTTTACACAAATGACCAGAAGGATTATACTTAGATAAAAGTTAAAATATCCAAAAATGTAAATAATGGATGTTAAAATGTCAGTTGATGTAACGCATTATTTTAATGCGATGAGGAAAGCTTTAAAAAGATACCGTATCACGCTGATTTGATTTTAGCGATAAACGAAGAATAATCAACTAAGATAAAATGACTTCATTGAATTGCAACAGATATGATGATAGCATCAAAAATCAACATTCAGAAGCACAGATAAGCCAAAAAAAGTAAACAGTCATTTGGAAGCTTCAAGAAATTTTTTTTTCTGTCTTTAGGGTTCGGTAGCTTACTTTTAAATTTTCACTTGCTTTAAAGTAATCCCATTATGTACGTAAATTAACTTTGATTTCAGTCAGAATGTTTTTTCAGAAGATGCATTCTCATTTAAATATACAATGAGGTTGCCAAAAACATTAGTCTCATTCATTAGCCATATTATGAATATCTATTGCTAAACGTTGTTGTAGACCTTATTCGCAAACCTCCTCAGAAATAATTCTGATAGTCAAGAATGAATGACGTTTTTTACTGTTATTATCATGCTTGAAAGAAGAGAAAATATAATCAAATAGATACAAACTGCTATTGCAATCGTTAAATTATTTATGATAATATGTGTGAGAATTACCAAATCAATTAGTGTGAGAATGATCGATAAATTTAGATTAGGTTTCGATAATCACAAGGATTAGGAATTATTTTTTGAATTTAGTGTTCTAATTAAAACCACAGAAATATACTATCAAGATTTGTACGCTTGTATTAATCGCAAAATCTCGAATAATGACTTTTACATCTAAAAAGACTGTACAACCTTCATGAGAAAACGGATGCCTCATATCTGAGTCGTTGACTTGCACTTAATGCTGGACCACTTTGGGAGAGATACTGGGAGGCGAGACACAAAATAAAATATATTTATAGATTATACTGTAGACTCTTTTGCTTGTTATGTTTACTGTTGACTTTGCAATCTGCCATAAAAAAGTCATCCAAAAAGAAAAGATTGAAGTCAAACAGAAATTTTTGCTTTGAAATTTGGAAAAAATTTACATTGTTTAATTGCACTTAAGAGCAAAGACGCACAGGAATGAAGATTTTTTTTTTTAAAGAATGACCTGTAATAGAACTTTAAAAGTTCTCAAGCATTTTCTAAAACGTTTGACATATTTAAAATATTAAATTCAATTTCGACTTTATCCAAACACTAGTATAACCATTTCAGACTACTTGTGAATTATCAGGTTTGTTTATCAAGCTCGAAACGGTAAGTAATTATCACAACTTAAATTCAACTGAAAGATTTATTTCTATTTCAGCCAAAAAAGTTAAAGAAACTAAAACCGTTAAAAAATGAATTTCTGTTTTTTATGTGCTGGAGAGACAACAATGGTTCAAATTTCTTACAAGTCAAAGTTTAAATTTAAAGCCTAACAAGATGGCTCGTTGTCCTGAGATTTTCAACGCAACTTCAATCAAAGACAAATTCCCAATTCGTAGCACAACACTAAAGACTGGCAGTAACTAAAATGTTTCAGTACGGCAGGATAAGACTAGAGGATTTTGGCTTCCCTGCTCCGGGAACTTAAGCCCACTACAGGTCCACTCCCCCTTTGGGTACGTCGTGGAGGTTCAACCTCCACTATTACCCTCCAGGAGAGCAGCGCACCACCTGGGGACAGGCCCCAGGCAGCACCGGTCGTCTAATGCTCCTACCAGTCGCTTGGGCGAGCCCGTCGCAGCGGGACATTACCCAGCGACCCCGGGGGAGACCCCCGGGTTACTAGAACCACGCCGCGCTAGGACGTGCCAGACTCCGGGGCCGGCCAATAAGTGACCTTTCCCAGAGCCTTCAGAACCACCAAGTTCATAAATTTTATACCCCCGTGGCCGAGACTGCCTAGGTACAGATCCTAGCCAGTAGCTTCGCAGAATTCTCTACGTCGACCCCCGGGGGGGCAGGATAAGACTGTCAGCTCCTCTCTCGCAAATGAAAATTATTACTCGCTATTTAAAACTCACTTCATTTACATTTTCTGGTGAAGCAGACTAAACGCCAGACGTCCATGAAAGATTTAACGTGAGAAATAACGTGCTAAATAAAATACCATGACAGTTTAAGTAGCACAAAAACACTAAAACGTGATCGTTTTAGAATTTTCGCTAAAATGTTTAAATGAAAGCTACTAAAACTTAATACAAATGCAAAAATTGCGGAAGCTATCTCGTCAATAACGGCAGCAATAGTTAGAAGGTGGACGTAAACTCGAACATAAGAATAAGGAGAAGTACTAAACAGCAGCTAGAAAGATGCAATTAACAAATTACTAAAATTTTTAGTGCAAGCCCCCTTAAAAGAAGAATTTAATATTTTTTTCATTTAAAATTTAATCTAGTTGTTGCGTAATTCATTAGCTTCTAATTTAAAGTGGTATTCATTTTTTTACTTTGAATTTATTAATTGTTTTCAATAATTTTTTATGCATTAAAAATGAGTTATTTACCACTGTAAATATTTTTATTAACGTATGGTTTTTGCGAGTAAGCATATAAACAACTAAATTACATAAAAATTAGTCACATGAATGTTATTTTTATTAAAAGGTGCCTACTATTTGCAATTTATTTATACGGGTCCCCAAAATCAGAACAAAACAAATATAACATAAATATAGCAAACTATAGCAATTAGAGCAAATAAACTATAGAAAAAAAAAACGCAAATAAAATATAGCAAATGACCATTATTTTACAAGATGTTAACACTATCATTTTCCTTGAAAACAAAAGAAGAAAATTTATTTGGGATTTTCTTAACCCTTTTATTTCTAGGGTAACTTTAAAACTATTCACAATATAAATTTAGGTCAGACTGTCACAATAGTCGAAGAGTTGTAGCCAGTCATCTATTTTGCTTAATCCTAATTCAGGGGCGCTTCAGTATATATGTATATTTAAATATGTAATATTCTACTTTAAAAGGTTACATACTTTTTTCTTTTTCCTGAATGAAATTACATTAAAAGGTTAGAAGACCTTGCCTATAGCAATATGTATGGAAACCTTTCTGAAAATAATTTCGAAAATCGAGCTGATTTGAAAATGACACCAGTGGATTGATTTGGTTTGTTTGATTATAGAAAAGCACTTAAGAGGGAAAATGTATTCGTGGAGGACGTTTTAGGGGAAAATGGCACGTATCCATGTTACACATGGGAAATTCCACGGAAACGGGCATGCAGCCAGCATGGCAGCAGGGATTTGAACTCGGCTCGAACTCTTTTAGTGCAAGCTCCCCAAAAATCGAACTATCAAAGTTAAGCGACTTTATAAGGCTTTATGTTTAAAATTAAGTCATTATCGTAATATTTTACTTGCACTATTATTACTGTTTTCGTCGGCTACCATCAGAATGCAAATTAGTTAATGTATGTAAGAATAGAGTTCTTGAATTTGTGGGAGAGCTTTTGGAAGCCTTTGCTAGCGATGATTGCTTGCGTTGAATCAAGGGCTTGAGCAAAACTTACAGGCGGACATTGCTTTGTGAATATAATACTTTAAATAAATCACTTTAACGTTAGTGTTTTCTTAATCCCGAAAGTAGCGTTGACCCTTCCGTTATTTCCCGAGATTTGTTAAGTTCAAGATCTAACGAAAAGGTTTGGTTAAACCTTCTCTCAAGTTACTGTTACTTTACTGGAAGATTTAGAACATTGTTATCTTAACGGACCCAGAATTATAAAATAGTTAGGTTTTGTACAATTTTACCGTTCGATCAAATCTTCAGTCAGTTTATAAATCTTCAGTCATTTTCATAGCAGGTACTGACTCGTCACGAATGCGGTAATGTGCCCAAACCACATGCATGTGCACTTTAATTTTTATGCAGCTGATGTGAATTTGTCGGATTCCTATACATTAGTTTAACTTTTCTGTTTAGATCAAAGCATTCTACTTACTACGCGACACATTTTGAGCACTTTATTTCTTTCATTTTTCTGAAATTGCCTAAACAAGTAAACTGTTCTGCACTAGCTAAAGAAGCTGGATTGATTATGTTTTCATGATGTTTTGGGAATGGGATACTGAAATCTGAAGATTTCAGATTACAGTTTGACTTTCAAAGAAGAGTTTACTATTAAAAATCTATAAAAAAGTAAAAAATATAAAAAGTAAAAAATACAATACGATCTTCGTATTTATATTCCAGTTTAGAACCTGAAGCTGCTTTAAGCTAAACAGTTATGACAGGTCAACCAGTTTAAAATAACCCCAATAACTGATAACTTTAGAGCCATTAGATTTTTCGAAGCGGTAAAAGTAAAATATGATTCGCTTTCTTGCTGGGAATCGAATTACTGACCTTTCATTTTCTAGCTGGATATACTAACTATACATCACAAGGACACATAGGAGAAATTCCATGAATTCCTTACAAAGTTAAAGAAAAATGAAATTTGCAGCGCTAATAGCTGTTTCTTCATTCGTCATTTGTCCAATAATTTAATTTCTAAAAGGATAGTCGATCGCATTGTGTTAGACCGAAAGAAATCGAATAATTTAATATTTGGAGTATCTTTATGCATACGAATTAGTAACATTTATCGTGTTAGAAAGGACTCCTGCAAATAATGCTAAAATGATACCTTTACAAAAAACAAAAGCCTTATAATATAAGTTGGCAGGAAAGTCATTCATAACGCGACTTTACCAAGTCGCAATAAAGTCTTCTTTCAATAAATATATTTCCAGAGTATTTTCGTTCACAATTATTCAATACTTCATTATTTTCTCGTTTTCTTTCAACGCAGTTGTATAGTGAGAATTCTAAAGAATTTTTCAAATAAAATTTGACTTTAACTCATATTTCAAGTAAATAATATACAATTTTTAATTTAAAACACAAGAACAAATTTTGATATTTAGTGCCATGATAAAACAAAACTCTATTACAGTAATGCTGTATCGAAATGTGCATTTATATAGCTCAAAACTGTAGTTTGTTCGATTAATTATCGTTCTTTTTTCCGTAAAAAAGAGGAAACTGATCTCTTGATTAACATATAAACTGGTTTTAAATGAAATGGGATTCAATCTTTATATGATGATCTACCGAAATGCAGGTCCAGCTCATGTTTCATGCAGAAAATTATAATAATATCAGCACATGCTAATGTTTCATTTCCTGCTTTAGTTATAATATGTTAAGGGCAAAACACAAGCTGATAGGCTAACAGCTTTGAAGATGAAAAGTAAAAGTAAAATTCTTCTATTAATTTAGGAAGAAATATTTCAGATAAGCTAATTTCATTTTCATAGAATATATTTTGGAAACTTTTTAAGCGAAATTACATACATACATGCATGCACATATAATTTATACACTCAATATTATCGTTAGCTTTCTTCTCTATATTTTTACAAGATTCATCCTAGGTATTTCGCCAGAGCATTTATGAAATTGATATAAAACTGCTGCAGACAGAACAAGATGACAGAATCAGTGCTATTGATGTTTAGATTACAGAGGTATTTGGCATTTTTCTTCGAAGCGGGAAACGTGCAAAATGGGCAATGCTCTCGGCGGAATTTGAACTCCGGACCTTCCGATGCCAGCCAGACCATGGAGGTAGGAAAGGAAGGAGGGGCCATTCTGCGCTAGAAGTGAAGCACTGCTTTGAAGCTTGGGTCACCAGACGGGGTGTTCTTTGTTTACATTCAGAAGCTCGCTTGACAAGATTCTGATAGTATTTCGACCCACGACAGTTCCATAGAAATCGAAAAAGGGACACTTTCGCATGAAAGAAACATTCATAGTGTGATGGATAATAGCAATTTGTATAGTTTACTGACATTTACGCAAAAATCACATCTTGGTTATTTTTCGATAACTAACAACAGCGATTTTGATTATGAATTTGTTTTATAAAATTCTAAGCTGTTGCACTACAAAAATATAGATTTTAAGAAAATTGCTAAAAGAGATCTGCCAAAATTTATTTTCTAGAAGATTTGAAAAGTTTGAAACTTGATGGATAATGTAAATATAAAATTATGTATGTTAAAATATTTGTAATTAGACACATAGGTCAGATTAAGTTTTTATTAAATAGAGTAACGCATGCAAGGGCTATCTGCCTAAAGAGAGAGATGCCATCGTGGAGGAATTTTGAAGAAAAACTGACCTTTGAGTGGGTATTAAAAATAATACTTATAATTTTCATTCAAATTATATTCATATATATTTTTTATGTAAAATTTTCGGGTGTATGCTAAATTAGTGTAAATTACTTTACACGAAAAATATAGTGAATGCACAGAAATTAAAGATTTGCACATGCCGGAAATGATAAATAGGAAATATGTATGGGTATTTATGCATGTGCTTGCAAAAAGCATGTATCTGCCTTTGACAAAATACTTAAATATTCATTAAATTATTTATAAATGTATTTGAAATGAAGAATTTATTCACTTATAAACAACTGTGAAAGTACTGTGAAGAAATTTAATGATTAAATGTATCTAATTTATAATGATTATAAATGTTATCTAAATATATAATAACCTTAATATTGAATTGTAAACATAAATTGAAATCCTGTTGACAAATACGTTATAAAACTATTTAAGCAAGAATTGTTCATATTGGAAAGCAATCTGTTAAAAGGTATTGTAAAGCAAATGCTATGAGATGCGCACTTAAGAACGTAATAAAGAGTTTTGGAATATGTATTGTTGAAATGAAGGGTAAAAAAAAAAATCTGATAAGTATAATTAAAAGAATTATTCCCTTTACATTTTATAATAGCTCAGTTACAAGTTTTAAATAATACTTAAAAAAAAAAAAAAAAAAAAAAAAAAAAAAAAAAAAAAACTTATTTTATTCCCTTTCAGAAATGTTCAGAGAAAGTCAAATACTATTTAATACCTATTTAATTATTAGGAATTAGCGAAATACTTATTTAAAGTATTTCGCTAATTCCTAATAATTCTCTAATTTAAAATGAACCGAATATAGCATTAATTATAAATTGACTTACATTTTTCGATTTAAAAGAAGCCAAAAAATCATGTCATATTTAAGAAAGTATTTTAGGAAGAAGCTCTATAAATAGAAAAGAAATAATGCATAATTTTAATATTAATAATACAATAAACTTTGATCTTAATTTTTGTACCTTAACCGAATAAAATCCAATTACCTTAATTTTTTTTTCTAAAGTAATTAACGAAAACTTGTGAAAATATTTCATTCAAATTAAACCATTCTGAGAAAACTGTCCTGTGAAAAGTATAGCATTTAATTCCGTTCAGAATGAAATGTTGTTTAAAAATATGTTGTTTTCACATACTTAGGACTCTGAAATGTTGTAGAAAAAGAAAATATATACATTTATATGTATATTTGCGACGTAATTACAAAATATTTACACCCGAACGCGTCAAATCCCATAGAACTCAATGGTAAATGACCCAATGTTTTGGTCACCACGTAGGGATCGCCGGTGCTTCAGAGCAGGGTACGGAGAAACTTGTTTAGGGCGACTCCATGAGCCAGACATGTTATCCATTTATATGACAAAGGCAAGAGGTAAAGAGGAAGAAAATGCTTTACAAGGGTCGTAATTTTTAGGCTAATTTTAGGCTATAAATATGGTAAAAGGACACGAGAGTTATCTATTAGGAGACATTAAGTTTAAAAGATTATGCAGTTACATTATAAATACAAGAATCCTTAGTAAGAGATTCATATATTCGTCTTAGTTACAAGAAAGCGTTTAAACATGTATGCATTTACTCATAAAAAATGAAAGTTCTGAAAACAAAAAGTGGTATCATAGGAAATTGAATTAAACAACTTACATAGATCTTACCTAGTTTTCAAAAGACGTCATAAACTTTCCAAAATGTTATATTTAATGTACTTGGTTGCACTGCAAGTGCTAGCAAGGCATATATGTTGAATCTATGCTTTCACGTCTAAACAAAAGCAGCTCAGTATAATAAACGAAATATTTCTAAAATAAACTGCCAAAAAAAAAAAAAAAAAAAAAAAAAAAAAACCTCAAACGACATATTCTTCTGACGTATCTAAAAACAGAGAAATAATTCCTTATTATTTCCTGGAAATCTCCTAAAACGGAAGAAAATTCTAAATTTTACGAGCACATTTGCGTAGAGTTCCAAATAGATTGTTTAACGTGAGGTTTTCGTGTTATTCAAGTCTAACGATAGGCGTAGTCAAATCCACTGTTTTATATCTTTCCTTACTGGAAAGAAAGAAAAAAAATTTCCCAGTGCGTGATCATGACGTAGCACCAGTTTTCCATACTGGAGAGAGAGAGTTATTTTACGATGCAATATACCCTGAGGATGAAAATGATTGCTTTCATACTAAAAGGTTGTTGGACTATCAGGGAAAATTTTCCGTTCTTCATCAGCAGCCGTTCATTAAGAGTAAATACGTCCTTCATTTATAGCTGCTTCTTTTGTTCAAGATCCTTTTTCTCGTTACTGGTTATAAATTCAACATTTCTTCATAATGGATTTAATTAATGCAGAACAGTTTAAATAAGCTTACGATCAACTTTGGATTTTTAATTTCCTGTTTGCGCAAGTGAAAATAAAAATCTAAATCTCTTTGGAGGCTTTAGTTGCATGTACACTATTTCACAAAAGAAACGCGGCATTATAAAGTTTTGTCACAGCAGTATACAAATTTTAGAATGTATTTGTTGACAATCACGTGGTCAAGGAAACACGTGATAAAAGGGCATAAAAGACTAGTTTGTTTGTAGTCGAGTCCATATTTTATGGAATAATGGTTGCCAGAGCCTCAAGGAGGTAGATTTCTACTTCCTTCCGAATGAGGGAGAGCATCCCGGCGGATGGTCCGAATGTCTCCCACCCCTGCCACCAAACCACATGAGGACTTTCGGCTAAACACAGATTTAGAATGCCATCCCTGTCGCAAAGACACTATACATTTACAAAATTCCCTACCTTCTCCGAGATTCGAACCTGGGCTCTTCGGTACGCCACTCAGAGTCACCAACCAGTATCCCGTATGGGAATCATACAAGACTAGTAAACTAGCTATTGTGAATTTTTTAGATATAAGGAATCTTTTTTGTTTGCTGTTTTCCATATCAGGTTAAAAATAATGTTTAGTAGAAAGAAATATTGTTCGTTGTATTAGCATTAGAACTCAAAGACAAAAGACACAGCCCATAGATTGATGCATCCAAGTTTTATGCAGAAGCGGCTTCACAACTCATGGTTAGTGCCAATCTGCGAGCTACTTGGAGGCATTACTGAAACGCAAACAATCTCCTACAGATTATCAGACACAGCTTTGTAATCAAGCCCTCCTATGCGAAGACCGTGCTATTATCGTGAATGCTTGCAGTAGTGTGATACCACAGTTGAGTTGCCATGGTGTTGTGTTCAGTGTTCACTTCGATTCTACCTCAGAAATAATGCTTGCCGACTGAGAGTTTGGAGCTAGCTGTCTTACCAGTTCAACTGGTCTTTCTGGCATCAATGAATGTTGCTCAGTTCGTCAGCGGAGAGTCATGATTGGAAGAATCATTCGCATCACCAGTTGAACACCTTATGAGATATTTTCTCCCTTCTTCCAGCACGCCTTCCTGATGTAACGGTTAGCACACGTATTGGAGAGGTCCAGGTTCGTGTCCCGGCGAGGGCATTGCTCATTTCTTCAGTTTCCTGATACTTCAAAAATCCTAATGACTCTACAACCTCTAATATGCATAACGGGTACGACGACGGCCCACCTATATGTTGATCATTACGTTGTGGTGCTGTACGTTACAGAAACACTAAATGGTAATTTCCTATAAAGTAACTCACCACCACGTACAGTTAATATCAGACTATATCTTCTGTAAAGTAAATTACCTAGATATCCTGCAAATCGAGTATCTGTAGGCCACCATCATCATATGAATGTTTACTAACGTTCTCATAACGAAAGAATGGTAAGTATTGCAGCTTACAATTCAGCTGGCAAAGAGAAATTATTGCGGACTTGGTTAATAGATCTACAGTACTCAGCATTCGGTTTACAGAAATCGGAATCATGAGCTCCTAGTTAATGATTTGTGCTGTTCAAAAAGATGGATCTACTTCTTACTGATTACACAATAAATTCGATCATTCTCATGCACAACTGTTTGAAGTTAAAATATTGTTTTCGGAATATATGCCAAATTTCGTCTGATTTAAAGCATTTTTTCAAAGTGCTGCATTTTCCTTTTGAAGCAGTGTATCTGTTGATTTTCTAATGTGATCAAGTGAGATCAGCAAAACCATTTGAAGTAATACAAAAAACGCAATTCACGAAAATTTTATTAGTGAAGGTTAATAGCCTGAAGACAGATTTGATGTGAATAAAATCCTTTTCGTTTTATTATTTCCAAATGTTTTGACCACATCCAAAACCATATTCTGAAATCTTCAATAGAATCTGAATCATAAATATAGTTTATCATTGAAGCACGCAGAGGTTAACGAGAGCCAGCATCCCATGCAATTCTAAATTCATGTATATTTTTTGCTTTGTCAGAAATTTAAGAATCCATATTCTGCTGTTGACTAAAAGACTTACCGATAACATTAAAAGCAGACCGATAGATATTTCATATGTTGTATATGTTATACTAGACGCGTTACTCTTTCAATAAAGTAAGCTAGAGTAATGTAATGTTTTAATAGAGGAAAATACGAAGAAGAAAAGATGTACACGTGTATTAATGCATTATATTTAGCGCTAACATAAGTTAAGATCATCTGCTTTCAGGATGAATTGTCTGTTAGCACCTCCATAAGTACTGTCTCCCAGGTACAAAACTCTATAGATGCTACTCGTGTTACTAACACTAGACATCAAAATTGAAAATTTTGAAAAACGCAATAGTGTATTGATAATAATTATTTCATTTATGCAAGTAAAACTATTGGTTGTTCCAACGGAATGTTTTATAACTGATTAATCATCTGCTGCGATAATTAATTATCTCGAAGTATTAAATTAATTGTCTCGAAGTGAAATGTTATTTGTTTTGATTTCGTCATTCTATCGCTCTCTCTCTCTCTTAATTCTTGCTTTATTTTGTTTTCTTACTTTTTATAAGCTTTTAGTAAATAAAACAAAATTTCAAACTGGAAACTCCGAGCGGTTTTCTAGGCCTACCAGCGGCCGAGCGGTAAAGTCGCTGAACACTGGTAGTTCGGTCCGAGGTTCGAATCCCGCGAACGAGATGACTGTATGGGCGTTTTCGTGGTTTTCCCCATGTGTAACGTGTATATGAGCCAGTTTCCCTTAGAAAGTCCTCCACGAAGGCATCTTTCCCCTTAGGCAGATAGTCCTAGTGTGCTTTGCCATAATTAAATACACCAACACCGAGCGGCTTTCTTTAAAGCCAAGCGTAATAAAAGGGATTTTCGCTTTTACTTTTTAATATATATCTTGGAGTCTTCTACATGAGAAGAACATTAGTAAGGCACTTATTAAAAAATAATAATTAGTAGTGAATCCCTACATAGCACAAAAATAAGAAGTATTCGCCTATGGAACAATCACTGACAACTGTATTTGAATTAACCCTTACAAGACGAGTTTAGGACTAATCAATAAAGAAATAAAGCAGTTACTATGTTGAGAGAAATTCTTAAAGTAGCAAAAATCATACTATTGTTCGCACTTTCACTGCAATATTTTCGCGCAACACGCAAGCACGCACGCTTACGGAAGATAGTTAACTATCAAATATATGATTTTTTAATCACAGGTAATATACATAAATGTTAATGTAATTAATGATTAAGTAATATATTTTATCGTAAGATAGTAAATAATAAGTGTTGGAAGTAAAAGAGTGATTGTTCATTGTTGAAAAAGGATTTTTTTAGTTGAATAATTCGCTCAATGACATGTAATTAAGACTAAAAAAATAAATAAATAAAGGTTTCCATAAAATAAACTTTTATTTAAAGCTCATAAAACAATTAATGGGCTAAAAGGAGAAAAATCATTTAACATATAGCTTAACGGAAACAAGAGATTAAATAATTCACTTTACAAAATTCATTTACAGTTTCTTGCCACGAATAATAAAAGCATGAGTGCTTAAATAGCGAAATCTAATAATGGAATTGCACTAACAAAAGTATAAGCCATTTGTATTTATAAATTTATCAAGAGGACCCTACGCTTTTATTAAGAGTTGGTAAAAGCCTACCAATAACTATGGTACCAATAACTATGGTGGTCAATTCTCTGATGCCCGAGGGAAAATTTCGTGCCTTTGGATATTTCCAGGTATGAACAGATGGATAGTCAAGAGTTTTGTCTGAATTTTGACTCTTCGGTGTGGAGCATACAAGCATACTGATAAGTGGCAAATCACTGGCTAACTTGCTTTCAAATCTCTTTAGTTTTTTGTAAATTGTTTGTCTTGATAATCTAAGAGCAGAGAAGGAACTCTATAAATGCCTCGCTATCGACTAAGTGTTACACTGAGTCTTTAAAGCCTTAGATTAATAATTATAAATAGCACGTATAAATTAAAATTCCTACGGTTTCGTCGGTTGATTATGAATGACTACCGAGATCAAAATTTTAAAATTTATATAATAAGTTAGCAGAAATGTATATAATAATTTAGTTTTTATGTATATTGTTTAAATACATATAATAAGTTAGTTTTTATGTATATCGTTTTTAAGTGCATATAATTAGTTAGTTCTTATGTATATTGTTTAAATGTATATGTTACCGTGAAAGACCGAAATTGGAGAATGTCGACTTTCACCGGAGAATGTCAACATTCACCAAATACGTCGGTGAAAGATCGAATATTTCTTTACATTCTTGTACATTCGGACCCTCACCGGTGTATGTCGACAATCACAGATATGCTCTATTGTAGGTCGAAAAGAGAGGAGTATATGTACACGCTGCCATTCCAAAAGGAAGTGTTCCAAAATGCAGTTGTAAAAGCAAGAGCCTCTTGTGCAATTAATAGTGCCATAATAGTTTAAGTTGTTGCAATAAATAAGATTTGAATCACATAATTTGGTAAGTTTATAACTTCTATTATTTTCCTTTCTCATTTTGAATGTACTGTGTGTTTTAAGTTCTTATATTCTTAAGTTCTTATTCTGAGTCTGAAGTGCGTTTTTTCGCGAATGAATTACGGAGAAGGAAATATAATATTCTTATATGTTCAACATTCACCATTAGTACATGGTGAATGTTGACATTCACCGGTGTAAGTCAGAAATAAGAGTATTTGGAAAATATTTCGGACATACACCAAGCGACTATGTGAATGTTGACATTCACCGGTGAAAGTCGACATTCTCCAGATTTCGGTGTTTCACCGTAACATATATAAAAAGTTAGGAGAAAAAAGTTACTTCCTTTAATTTCTTCATAAAATATTTTAGAAAGTGAAATGCAAATACCGAAGTACCAGTTAAAATTTTTCTCTTTAGTGTCGGCTAGGTTTCTGATTAACGCAAAACAAACAAAAGCTATCTTTTGTAGCATTTGGGAGGATTATTTTGCCTTTGTACAGAATTTTCTAAGGGAAACTTAGTTGGATTTCAGTTTCGTATGGTGAAAACCATGAAATCCCAAACAGCACCCCGTTTAGTTGCAGTGAAATGAACCTCGGACGAATAACCAGGATCCGAGCTTTTAGGTCTATAGCCACTAGTGTAAAAGCGGGCATATGATGACAATACATGCCGGCTGGATTTCTAAAATTCTGAATTTTGCCTCATGATTTTCCAGTACGTGACATGACGTCTGGAAGGGAAAACTTCGCCCATTTAAATCAACAATTGTGCAATACATGAGAAAATGCAATAATAATCTTTCACGAGGCTATCTGATCTCGTACTCAGTGAAGTTCAGAATGGTCTTCACACCATGTTTTCAATCTTTTACCTTCTGTAGGAAAGCAAACCAAAATTCGCGAATTTAGAACACGAGGAAATAGTTTTAACGATCCGTGACGTAATTGCATGAACAAAGTAACCAAGGGAAACTAAAAATAGTTCAGATTCATATAATGGGAAGGTAATTTTCCTCCAAGGAGCTACTAACTGTACTAATTACGTTAGGAACGCCGGTCTTCTTGAAGTACGCCATAAATAACCTTGACTGCGAAATCGTATTCCCCGCGGAGTCATGAATAAAGATATTTGCCTATCACGGCCTGCGATAAATATCCGCTAAATCTGAAGTCAACTGATTAGTCGTAAAAGGGAGATGAATTATTTTTAAGTGATAGTAGTGCACTGCAAACGTTATGCAGCTATATGTACGCGAGATATTTATTTAAAAAGATACATATTCTAATTTTTGTTTCTATATCTCTTAACTTGTCTTACGTATTAAAATTATAATTTCTTAAACAAAATCTTTCATAATTAACAAACATCCGTATTCTTTTTAGCTAATATCTTAGGCTGTTTGCTAGCTGTGAGTAATAATGCGAAAAGGTTTCAATAACTACTACAGCTTTAATTACCGCTGAAAATACTGAAGCTGAAATAATTGAAGTTAAGAAGCAGTTTTAGTGAGGTAAAGTCAATTTTTCCTACACGGACCGCCGCACTGTTTAGAACAATATGTTACAAACATTTATTTTACAATATCTTCAATTTATTTTTTAAATTATAACAATAATTGCTTATCCGTGAGTAGCAAACAGGGCTATCAACAGAATAACTGCTTCTGAAATGCGGCTTTTATGTTTTAATGTCAATGTTGTCCAACGTTTTTTATTTGAAGAAATACTTAAACATATTACATGCAACTTGCAGACTAAAGGTTGTCATCGTTTACCTAAAACAGTGGTATAACCAACGTAAAAAGAGTTGGGAATGGCTAATGAAATAAGAAATTAGAAATTATTTTGTTTTCCATAACTGGTGGCTTTTATTATGATATCTGTTAATAAATATGTCATAAAATTAAGAATTACAAACTTACATATACATGCTAAATATAAATTATTTTTATTAGCATTTTACTTTCCTTTCTGAGGCACAGTCCTAAATTTTATGTAAGATTTGCATTTTATGTAAGAATTTGCATGCAATAAGAGTACTAAAATACAAGAATTAATCAGCAAAACTTTTACAAGCGAGTTAAGAGCACTTTTAATGTCCTTGCGTAAAAATGCAATGAAATCTCATTTTGTACATATTATGTAATTAATTTCTAAATATAATATTTGAGAAGGATTTTCAAAGGTTACAAAGGATGCACAAGAGCGATAGTCTTGGACATTAAAGGCTGAGAAAGTGATGATAATCCTTTTCCGCAGTTGAAGCTTTAAAATAAATATTTCAAACTCATTTTACTTAGAGGAAGATGATCAAAAAAGATTATTTAATATGAATAAAAATGTTAATGTAGAACAGTTTAATAACTCTCAACATACTACACTTATCGAAAAAAGATGACTGTTAATATTAGAACACTGATAGCCTCATTTTATGATAAATTCAATGTACTGAAAGATATTAAATTGCTTTAGATTAATTTTTATTCAGATTTTAAGCATTAATTATTGAATTCGTCTTATTTATTAGTTTTTAAGATTCCTATGTTTATATTTTATTGCTGAAATGAAATTCGAGGAAAACAAGCAGTTCTTATATACATCAAAAGTGGTATGTTAACTAGGAAAGTGATTTGCATATGAATAAAAAATGCTATTAATTAATATTTCTCTAATGTTTAATTCTCAAATACCCTCCGTAATATTTTCGCAGATTTTAACCAATAATAACACAGGTATGAACTATGGGAAATATTTGTTATATTTTCCAAACTATTTCATGAAACTGTATCAAATATTTCTAGGCCAGAAAGAGAAGCCAACAGTGTAATATATATATATATATATATATATATATATAATGCTGTATGAACTTAAATCCATTTAGTGCGAATACAAGTTATTATTACTTGCGCAATTGCTGCAAAGTTAGTTAATAATAATTTATTTCCTAAACCGTATTGATTAATTGATTATATTATCTCCTAAGTTTAATTAAAGTAGAATTATTTTAAAAGTGTGCATCCATACTGGTAAGTTATATTTTGAAAGATGTTTTGAAGTAATTTGAAAGCAAAATGTTAATAATGTTTTAACGGGGACTGGAGTTAAATCATCACGAAGAATAATATTACAATTGCAAAAGTAAAAATTAAAACATGTAATTATTGTCATTGATCGGAAATTAGTTGACTTTTCAAGGGGAACAAACCAACTCCCGTTCAATGATCAATAATTGATAGAAATACGTAAATATGAAAGTGTTTCGTCTTTACTCGAGTTATAAATTAAAGCCAAACCGGCAATTCTAGTCAGGCCAAATATTTCCGCGAATAGTTGTTACTCAAAGAACTGATTCTCATGAAGCATTTTAGTCAATTCAATTTGGAGTAAAAATCAATTACTGTAGAGAAATCTTGTAAAACTCGAGTAATCGTCCCCGACACTATCATCTTTATGTATTTGAGTACTATATTATTTGTAGAAATTAAACATTGGAAATTGTCATTATGAAATCGAAATCAAAGTAAAGTTGAAATAAACATAGAAGATTAGAAAAAAGATAAATAATGCAAACTTTGCAAAAACAAATCAAAGAGAACATAAAAATAATATAAAATAATATAAAAATAAAATAGAAAATAATATAAATAAGATCAGTGAATGTACATGAAGATATAAAGGCCAGAAAGGTATTAAGTAACTTACATTCTTTCTAGTGGGGGAGTTGGCAGTGTGTTCTCTTCGTGTCTGACTCAGAAGTGTAGGGTGTCCGAAAATTCTTAGCGGCAGTAGGGGCTTTGAATTATATCAGTCGGCAAGACTTGGGTGAAGAAATTTATGGTAGTGGGTGGGACTTGGAATTCTTGAGGGATGTATTTTGTGGAGTTCTTATCTGAGAGAGACCGTCTGTTAAGATTTTTTTAAAAATACTAGTGAATGGAAATTAATTAATTTCTGGCTAATTGTCGTGTCGCAATGATTAAGAATTTAAGAAAGGAAAAAGGCATTTTCGCTATCCAAGAGCTAGTAGACAGTCTAAAGGCAGGAAATAGGCCCATTTTTTTAGTAACAGTATAGTAACAGTATATGTCTGAAGACAATTAGCTTTTTACAATATATACAATTGAGTAATTACACTATATACAAATCTTTCAACTGACAGTCATCCAACTTATACCGCCTTCTCAGGTTTAGGAATAAATTATCATATCCCTATCAGTTAAATGATTTAGAGTGAGTATTTAACGCCTGCTCTTTTAAGGCAATGGTTGATAAATTGAAAGGGAATTAGATTATTTTTGAGAATTTTGATAAGGATCAAAATTTCGCGTTGTAAATCTATTGTATCTGTGCATATAGTTTTAATTCGTTGTATTTGATTAATTATAGTACTGTTAATTACTTTTTTGGATATGTTGGAGTTCCAATTTATTAATTTGTTAGTATTGATATTGAAGTTTCTTGTTTTGTCAAAAAGTAAAATTTTTTTGTAGTTAATGATTTGAAGATCTAGAAAGTCTATGCTATTTTGTGAATTATTAGTTTTATTAAGTTTAAGACAATTCGGATAAATGTCGGAGTTTTCAATTTTACCAAAATTATTAATTGTAATAAGGTCATCAATAAATCTGTAGGTGTGTTTGTAGTAATTTAACTCTTGTGGTTGTAGATTTTTTTGGAAGTTAAATTCTTTGACAAATAAAAAGATATTACAGATCGAGGTGCTGGAATGTAAGCCCATTGGCAATCCTCTGACTTGTTTAAAAAGTTGATTTTGAAACTTGATGTAGTTATGAAAAAGTGTGCATTTTAGGTAGGTTTTCCATTTGTCAAGAGTCATGATATTGAGTATATTAGGGAAAAGTTTTGGTAGATCAAGTAGACTGGTATAGATTTCTTCTAGAGGAAGTGAGGTATATAAGTTTTCAAAATCATAGCAGTTAATGTTTTGGATGTTAATGGTATGAATGGTATTAATGACAGGAGTGTTATTATGAATGATCCAGCAATAGTTATGATTAGTGTTACAATCATTGAAAATAAATTTACAGATTTTATTAAGTTGAATTGAAAAATAATAGTCTATATTTTTCTTGTAATTATTAGTTCCATTAGCTATAAATCTAAATTTTAATGGTGTTTTATGGAATTTGGGAATCGCATAAAGATTAGTAAATCTGTTGTAGTTTGCATTGAAAGTAATATTGAGTTTCTTATGAAAAGTTTTAATCCTGTTTATTATAGATGTTTCTGTAAGGTTGGCTGATTGATAAGTAGTTGCGTTGAGAAGTTCTTTATGAATAATCTCAGTGTAGAATTGTTTTCATATAATGCTAAAGTTATTAGTTGCTTTATCTATTTTTGTAATAGTAAAAAGCTGTTTTAATTTACTAATATCAGATGTAAGTTGCGACCAGTTCAGTGTACTTTTAAATTTGAGGTGACTGATTTCTGTGGATATGCGTTGAAGAATTTTAGCTTTCCATTTTAAGAAGGTATCTATGGGAAAATTCAGTTGATAGCTTGCTTTAACTATAAATTCGTTGATGTTGTTTTCGAAAGTCTTGTAACAGTAATTTGTAGTCATGTTTCTGACTGGTCTAAATTTTGTACCATAACTCATTAGTGTTTTTAGTTGATGGTTTTGTATGATATTCAGGTTGCCAGTAATTATGTGCTGGTGATGAGAATCTACGTAATTGCTGTAAATTGGTGTCTTACAATGTCATTCTGCAGTTTCATCTATTTCATGGTGGTTAGTAAGCAAGGTGCTTAAGGTCCTTTGATATTTAAATGCAATCATTGGTATAGTGTCAACTGCGGGGAAGTAATCTTTACAATCTCTGATGATTCTTGAGAAATGAATATTGTCAAACTGCGGATGCAGAAAATTGACTTTAAAATAAATTTTGCGTTGAGTGAGACTATTAGAGAGTCTGAAAAGACTAAAATCAAGAATCATGTCTTTAATGATTTGTATGTCGTCGTAGCTTTCTTGAATGAATTTTTTTAGTTTGATAAGGAATTTATTAGTACAGGAGTGTAACCAGTTGAGAAGTTTCTTGGGAAAACAGTCTGAGTCAAAAAAACATTTCAATTGTTTTTTCAATGCAAGTGTATCCAAAGTGGATAAAAATCTCGCATTATTTTTTATTTTGCTTCCTCTTTTCCTCTCTGCGTTTTGATGCTGTAGAGTTTAAATTGGCTGAAAATAGACTTCTTAGAAGTATCTCTATGACTATGTATATAAGTGTTAAGTCCATATGAATAAAGTGAACGTTGTTTTAGTATATAGAGAGATTCCTGAAAAATTCGTGTTTTGTGATTGGGTATTATATCTAGTATCTGAAGTTGAATAGAGTTGAAGTCATGGTGTTTAAAGTGTTCTAATTCTGCTGTATTAAGTTGTGATGGTGTACTTATTTTAATGTTATTTTTTTGTGCGTTGAATTTTTTGATTTGAGCTCTATGGTTATTGATTCGAAAGTTAAGATTGTTTTTAGTCTGTCCTATATATTTAATATGTCAAGTACCGCATGTAATCATGTAAATACAGTTAAATGTTTTTCATAGAAATTGTTTTTTGGGTTTACCTGTAGCAGGCATGGCGTTAAATTTTCAAGTTTGTCATCTAGTGGAATGACATTTAGTGATTTCAATATGAGTTAAACTAGCAAGATATAAAAGTAAGGAGGCTGCTAACCTTCAATACAGTAAAGTTTTTGTATAAGAACTTTAAAACTTAAAAAGGTTGGAGATAATATATAAAGTGGGTACATTAGGTAAGAGATAAATAGCGCTAATAGCTGCTATTTAGCATATCAAATGTTGTATGAACTTAAATCCATTTAGTGCGAATACAAGTTATTATTACTTGCGCAATTGCTGCAAAGTTAGTTAATAATAATTTATTTCCTAAACCGTATTGATTAATTGATTATATTATCTCCTAAGTTTAATTAAAGTAGAATTATTTTAAAAGTGTGCATCCATACTGGTAAGTTATATTTTGAAAGATGTTTTGAAGTAATTTGAAAGCAAAATGTTAATAATGTTTTAACGGGGACTGGAGTTAAATCATCACGAAGAATAATATTACAATTGCAAAAGTAAAAATTAAAACATGTAATTATTGTCATTGATCGGAAATTAGTTGACTTTTCAAGGGGAACAAACCAACTCCCGTTCAATGATCAATAATTGATAGAAATACGTAAATATGAAAGTGTTTCGTCTTTACTCGAGTTATAAATTAAAGCCAAACCGGCAATTCTAGTCAGGCCAAATATTTCCGCGAATAGTTGTTACTCAAAGAACTGATTCTCATGAAGCATTTTAGTCAATTCAATTTGGAGTAAAAATCAATTACTGTAGAGAAATCTTGTAAAACTCGAGTAATCGTCCCCGACACTATCATCTTTATGTATTTGAGTACTATATTATTTGTAGAAATTAAACATTGGAAATTGTCATTATGAAATCGAAATCAAAGTAAAGTTGAAATAAACATAGAAGATTATAAAAAAGATAAATAATGCAAACTTTGCAAAAACAAATCAAAGAGAACATAAAAATAATATAAAAATAATATAAAAATAAAATAGAAAATAATATAAATAAGATCAGTGAATGTACATGAAGATATAAAGGCCAGAAAGGTATTAAGTAACTTACATTCTTTCTAGTGGGGGAGTTGGCAGTGTGTTCTCTTCGTGTCTGACTCAGAAGTGTAGGGTGTCCGAAAATTCTTAGCGGCAGTAGGGGCTTTGAATTATATCAGTCGGCAAGACTTGGGTGAAGAAATTTATGGTAGTGGGTGGGACTTGGAATTCTTGAGGGATGTATTTTGTGGAGTTCTTATCTGAGAGAGACCGTCTGTTAAGATTTTTTTAAAAATACTAGTGAATGGAAATTAATTAATTTCTGGCTAATTGTCGTGTCGCAATGATTAAGAATTTAAGAAAGGAAAAAGGCATTTTCGCTATCCAAGAGCTAGTAGACAGTCTAAAGGCAGGAAATAGGCCCATTTTTTTAGTAACAGTATAGTAACAGTATATGTCTGAAGACAATTAGCTTTTTACAATATATACAATTGAGTAATTACACTATATACAAATCTTTCAACTGACAGTCATCCAACTTATACCGCCTTCTCAGGTTTAGGAATAAATTATCATATCCCTATCAGTTAAATGATTTAGAGTGAGTATTTAACGCCTGATATTAGTAAATTAAAACAGCTTTTTACTATTACAAAAATAGATAAAGCAACTAATAACTTTAGCATTATATGAAAACAATTCTACACTGAGATTATTCATAAAGAACTTCTCAACGCAACTACTTATCAATCAGCCAACCTTACAGAAACATCTATAATAAACAGGATTAAAACTTTTCATAAGAAACTCAATATTACTTTCAATGCAAACTACAACAGATTTACTAATCTTTATGCGATTCCCAAATTCCATAAAACACCATTAAAATTTAGATTTATAGCTAATGGAACTAATAATTACAAGAAAAATATAGACTATTATTTTTCAATTCAACTTAATAAAATCTGTAAATTTATTTTCAATGATTGTAACACTAATCATAACTATTGCTGGATCATTCATAATAACACTCCTGTCATTAATACCATTCATACCATTAACATCCAAAACATTAACTGCTATGATTTTGAAAACTTATATACCTCACTTCCTCTAGAAGAAATCTATACCAGTCTACTTGATCTACCAAAACTTTTCCCTAATATACTCAATATCATGACTCTTGACAAATGGAAAACCTACCTAAAATGCACACTTTTTCATAACTACATCAAGTTTCAAAATCAACTTTTTAAACAAGTCAGAGGATTGCCAATGGGCTTACATTCCAGCACCTCGATCTGTAATATCTTTTTATTTGTCAAAGAATTTAACTTCCAAAAAAATCTACAACCACAAGAGTTAAATTACTACAAACACACCTACAGATTTATTGATGACCTTATTACAATTAATAATTTTGGTAAAATTGAAAACTCCGACATTTATCCGAATTGTCTTAAACTTAATAAAACTAATAATTCACAAAATAGCATAGACTTTCTAGATCTTCAAATCATTAACTACAAAAAAATTTTACTTTTTGACAAAACAAGAAACTTCAATATCAATACTAACAAATTAATAAATTGGAACTCCAACATATCCAAAAAAGTAATTAACAGTACTATAATTAATCAAATACAACGAATTAAAACTATATGCACAGATACAATAGATTTACAACGCGAAATTTTGATCCTTATCAAAATTCTCAAAAATAATCTAATTCCCTTTCAATTTATCAACCATTGCCTTAAAAGAGCAGGCGTTAAATACTCACTCTAAATCATTTAACTGATAGGGATATGATAATTTATTCCTAAACCTGAGAAGGCGGTATAAGTTGGATGACTGTCAGTTGAAAGATTTGTATATAGTGTAATTACTCAATTGTATATATTGTAAAAAGCTAATTGTCTTCAGACATATACTGTTACTATACTGTTACTAAAAAAATGGGCCTATTTCCTGCCTTTAGACTGTCTACTAGCTCTTGGATAGCGAAAATGCCTTTTTCCTTTCTTAAATTCTTAATCATTGCGACACGACAATTAGCCAGAAATTAATTAATTTCCATTCACTAGTATTTTTAAAAAAATCTTAACAGACGGTCTCTCTCAGATAAGAACTCCACAAAATACATCCCTCAAGAATTCCAAGTCCCACCCACTACCATAAATTTCTTCACCCAAGTCTTGCCGACTGATATAATTCAAAGCCCCTACTGCCGCTAAGAATTTTCGGACACCCTACACTTCTGAGTCAGACACGAAGAGAACACACTGCCAACTCCCCCACTAGAAAGAATGTAAGTTACTTAATACCTTTCTGGCCTTTATATCTTCATGTACATTCACTGATCTTATTTATATTATTTTCTATTTTATTTTTATATTATTTTTATATTATTTTTATGTTCTCTTTGATTTGTTTTTGCAAAGTTTGCATTATTTATCTTTTTTATAATCTTCTATGTTTATTTCAACTTTACTTTGATTTCGATTTCATAATGACAATTTCCAATGTTTAATTTCTACAAATAATATAGTACTCAAATACATAAAGATGATAGTGTCGGGGACGATTACTCGAGTTTTACAAGATTTCTCTACAGTAATTGATTTTTACTCCAAATTGAATTGACTAAAATGCTTCATGAGAATCAGTTCTTTGAGTAACAACTATTCGCGGAAATATTTGGCCTGACTAGAATTGCCGGTTTGGCTTTAATTTATAACTCGAGTAAAGACGAAACACTTTCATATTTACGTATTTCTATCAATTATTGATCATTGAACGGGAGTTGGTTTGTTCCCCTTGAAAAGTCAACGAATTTCCGATCAATGACAATAATTACATGTTTTAATTTTTACTTTTGCAATTGTAATATTATTCTTCGTGATGATTTAACTCCAGTCCCCGTTAAAACATTATTAACATTTTGCTTTCAAATTACTTCAAAACATCTTTCAAAATATAACTTACCAGTATGGATGCACACTTTTAAAATAATTCTACTTTAATTAAACTTAGGAGATAATATAATCAATTAATCAATACGGTTTAGGAAATAAATTATTATATATATATATATATATATATATATATATATATATATATATATTATGTACAAATAGCCGCATGAATGATTTTTCTCCATGTCAGTGGGTTTTACGGCCACGCAGTGGGTCTCATACACTCATTGACCATGACTCCATTAGTAACACCAAATGATTAACAAGCGCTTATGTATTTTATACTCAGTTATGAAAAATCTCTAAATTATTCAGAATTGAGTTTATCTTTCACACTGATTCGATATTAATATTATTTTTAAAAATTCAGTTCATGAAATCATTGCATATTGCATACTCTTTGCATTATGAAAATACAAAATTAAATACTAATTGGTAAGTGATAGTGAATAATAATCTTTGTAAAGGACATCTTAAAACTGAATATTGCTAATCGATGATAAATAGTAGTTTCAATAAAGGCCCATTTTAAAAGTAAATATTCTCGTCGTGGTTTTCGAAGTTCTCTAGTTAATTTGTAATAAAATGTTTTCTTCATATTACGAGAATAAACTGCAAGAAATTTCTCTTTTCAACTTCAAGCATATGATATGAAGCTTTTTTAATGAAACTTCTGATGAAATGCGTTGTTATCCCGTAATGTCATTTGATAATACTTTTTTATTAGTCCGTTCTTGAAATAAGAAGGCCATGTGGTTGTGAACCTGAAAACAAAAATGCTTTTTCCAGATTTAAAAAGTAAAATTTGAACTTATTTTTTTAGAATGAATTAAACATGATCATAAAACAATGAAAATGCATCATTGGAAAATACTAATTTTTTCAGATTTTAAGAATATTCAGCAACAATAGCGAAAGACTTTTATATTATCTTTAATAATAATAATTCACATAATTTAACTTCGAGCTGAAATGTCAGTGCATTTGGAGAGACCAATCAACGGTCTCCTATCTTCAAAAGTAAGTTATTCGGTTCAGGCGCATTGGTGCCGATGCCCTTAATGTAATAAACAGACAGCGCTCTTGACTAAGTAAAATGCGAGAAAGATAAAGATGTAAATCAGAAAATGTGCATAAAATTAAAAATAATGCCAATCAGAATGAACTTGCATCTCTCTGAGAAACATGATTGCCTTCATCAGATGTTACTTGCTATATATAATCATGTTATTGAAAATATTATGTTTGCTCGTTTTCTTTTAATGAACTACATGTCATCCTAAGAGGTGAAAGATTATGAAAACAAGAATAAAATAAAATAAAAATATAAATCTAGTTTATAAATGTTGTTCATATGCAGCAGTTCATGAAGAGATCCAAAAGACCTCGCTGCTCGGAAGGTTAACAGACATAAGACCGAGCAGTAATTAATATCAATATTAATAACTTGCATTACGATCAGTGCTAAGTATTAAATGTAGTGATATAGGATGATATAAATAAATGATAAACAGAAATAGTGTAGCGATAGCTATATCGTATAGGAGAATTTTTAATGGCACTTGGAAAATCACGCACCCAGTGTAGTTGCATACTGTTTTGTTCGGTGTAAAGGATGAAAGAAAAATTCTGGAATCCTTTTGGCATATGTTTCACGAAATTTAATCCTCACATTGCTAGGATCTTAAATCTTAATGTATGTTTTCAAGTCTATCACTTGCATTTGTATTAATCATATTCTGCGGGACCAGTGCCATGGATTCGGGTTTTCGCCATGGTTACCAAAGATACGGTCGTTGATTTCCGAATGTGACGTGATTAAATACCACGATAATGATGGTGTGGTTTGAGGAATCGATTCATGCAACCTATTCTACTGTATCCCTGCTATCGTTAGTACAACTCTGCACCAAGGTTTAGAGTGCTAATTTATTAGATTAGATTTTCACACATTAAGGATCACGTGCTCTGAACTCATTATACTTATTTTAGTTGATGGAGAGCAGTGAATGCCAGTGTTGAAAAAAATAGGTATGCAAAATATATTAAGACAATTTAATAACTTTAACAGCCAAAGCTAAGCAAACATAAACTCGAGTTAGAAAAATAATACATTTCAGTAGAGCAATTCTGAGTTTTCGATTTTCCCTGATTTTATGTGGTAAATTAAAAATTAATCTCAGTGCATTTGTTGCAAGTTTAAAAATATGAAAATTTCTGTATGAGCTGTATCAAATTTTAAATAGTCATTTTAATTTGATTTAAATCACTCATGGAAATTACAATTTATTCAATCTGCTCATTGAGTTTTTATATTAGTATGATATCGTGAGTCAGGAATTATTCACAGATGCTTAGTGAGTTTCAGTCCAAAGATATTTGTTTTATGGGTGTCGTACATTTTCACATATCATTTTAAAGAATATGTCTGTCTTTAAGTAACGTTCATAGAGAGAAAGATAATTAATAAAAATGGTACTTCTGTAGACTGTCAATTTTCAGTTTGAAGGCAGTAGCTGGCATGGGTATTTTGTTTAATTTAAACTCATTTAAGATTAAAATTAGACAGCAAAGCTACCTTAGATTGAAGTAGATGTTGAATAAATCCCTATCGACTTCGAGAAGAATTAGATGTATAAAATGTTTGTCGCTCCTCTCACCTTTGCAAAGTTGGCTTCGCTCCTAAGAAGAGGACATTCAAAATCGATAGAGATCTATCGATTTAAAATCTACGCCGATATAAGGTTGGTTTCGTTGCCTAATTTTAAATTTTACATTGGTGTGTTTTTCTTCCAAATGATTTAAGCTTGATTTCAGTTTATTTAAGCTCCCCTTCTCTAATTGAATTACTCCCCTTCTTTACGGAGCTTATTATTATAATTTGTTTTCTGTCGCTGTTAAACTTGCTGCCAATTGCTAAAAACCCTTAGGATTAGTATTATATAGTTATGGAAAATCATATTAGGGAAAATTCCTAAGTAAAACCGGCCTCTTTATATATATATATATGTAAGATAAAATTGTATGAATCAGAATTATAATATAACTATAAACATAAATTCTTCCTCTCTATTCTAAAATCGTAATAACTTATCTGCATTGCGTCATTCAAATTAATCATGCGATCTTACGTAACCGTTAATACCAGATGCCTCTTGACGACCAATCGCCGAATTGTAAACCAAAACTTTTCTCTTCGCATGCTTCCATATTTCATAACTACGCACTTCAGCTTTTGCTCTCTACTGTGCTAAGATGTAATTTCGCTGGCTTGCTTTCTATCCCAACAATATCAAAAATGTAAATCTTCTGTGGAAAGGCACGACTAGAGTGCCAAGTGATTGTGGCCACAAATATCAATTGGAAATAAAAATGGAATTAAAACTGCTTCGACTGCCAAGTTCTTTAGATATTACCAAGTTAGCATTACTAGCATACTACGCAATCAAATTCTTCTTCAGTATGGGTCTAATCACGCATCTACAGTGTTCCGTCTTTTCCTTGTGTGTGGGCCCACCAGCGGCCGAGCGGTAAAGTCGCTGAACACTGGTAGTTCGGTCCGAGGTTCGAATCCCGCGAACGGGCTGGCTGCATGGGCGTTTTCGTGGTTTTCCCCATGTGTAACGTGTATACGAGCCAGTTTTACCTTAGAAGTCCTCCACGAAGGCATCCCTCCCTTTAGGCAGATAGCCCTCGAGGCTTTGCCATACTCACACACACACACACTTTTCCTTGTGCTTTTATTATGACATATATACAAGGGAACATAGAAATTTTTCATGCAGCCAACTTCCGAAATGGAACTGGAAGTTAATTTATATATTGTTTCAATATTTTTTACAATCGATCAATGGTAGGCATTAGAAGGCATGTCTGAATTGTGATTTCTATGTTTCAAGAACACAAAATTAATCATGAACTAGAAATCCTCGTCTGTAAACTTGATTACATGACCGTACTGTTTTATTAAATAAAATTGCTAATCCAACACATTTCTCAATCTTTATCTTGAAAGAAAGCTTGCTAATTCCATTGTTTAAATTCTTTAAATAAAATCTGCAATTTTACTCATTCAATATTTTTTAGTTAGGAAAAATCTGAAACGATTATTTAACTGAGAAAAATCATGACAATTAATGCATCTGTTAGCATTTTTCCAGGACAGCATTCAGATTGATAAAGCTTTTCGAGAACGAGCATTGTACCTAATCTCTATCTTGAGTTACTTAATATTATCTTGTATTTGGAAAGTTTTCAAAATTATGAGGCAGGAAAATTTGCAGTTTTGAACGAATAAAACAGTTTTTTGTAGACCACAGTAGCACATTCTCAAATTTCGTTTAGGAGTTTACGAAATTTAGCAAACAAAGGTGACAAGAGAGATGTTTCTTATTACCGCTTATACAGACATTTCGAAGCTCAAATTAGAAACATTTAACATAAGAAATCTTGTTTTTAGGTGCAAATTCCTTTAATGCATGCAGAGCCGTAGCTAGGGTTTTCAGCGCCTGGGGGCAACTGAAGGTTTCATTCCCCTCTCTTGTTTGCCAAGAATGGAAAACATTTCATTCTAAAATTTCTGAAACGATTATTATTCTCCAACATCAAACATCAGTTTGGCGCCCCTGGATGCTACAGCCGGGGACAGATGTCCCTCTTGTTCCTCCCCCTAGCTGCACCTCTAAATGCATGGTTATTCTTGAAACTTTTGCTGGCATGTCAAACTGAAACAGCATGATTGCATTATTGTTGTACAACAATTGTAACAAAGCAAATACATACTAAATAATAATTTAATGGTACTGGAAGACATTGGTTCAGCTTATAACGAAATGATATTGATGAACAATTTCTTTCGATTGTTCACGCATAATAAAACTATACGTGGATAGTATTTCAATGTCTAGGGCATAGTGTTGGATAGTATTTCAAAGTCTAGAAAATATGTTTGAGAATAATACATCCGTTCATACAAAAGCTAACTTCTGACTGCCAAAGGTACTTAATAACTTCTGTTATTAGCTTTATAAGATATTTCTCCCGCCTTCCTAGCGTGCCTTCGTGGTGTAGTGGTTCTGCACGCTGGGCCGGTATACCAGAGGTCTGTGGTTCGATTCCCGGCGAACGCGGTTGCTAATTTTTCATCTCTCCGGCTTTTCCAATTAACCTAAGGTTTCTACAACTTGTAGAATTATTAGGTCATTTTGAAGGATGAGACAGGAAAAACGTGTAACGCCCTCGCCGAGACTCGAACCTGGACCTCTCGTATACGCGCCGAGTGTGCTACCGTTACGCTACAAAAATGTGCAGAAAGGAGGGAGAAAATACCTTATTAACTCTAGCAAGAAGTGAATTAGTTTACATTTGTACACTGTCTGGATGTCTAGCTGAACCCCGGACACACATATTTAACTTTTCGAAATAATAAATACCCTATAAAATTTTTAAATTGAAGTTAGAACTTTTCATTTTATATGAATAACATAAAATTATTATTTGCGACTTTCATTTAATTATTTTTAGAAAAACAAAACATTGACAAAAAAACTTCGCTCAATCACGCAAATCTTTCATTCCTTCTACTATTGGGTAAACAGTTGTAACTGAAGGAATGTAAATAGTATTTTAATATTTAAACACGAGATTGTTTATACTCACATACTGTTTGAGGAGCATTACTTAATACATCTATTAATGCCACTTAATGAGCAGAGGAATTTTCTTATTCTAGGAAGTGAACATTTTGCCAATCATATGGTCTTTATCTTAGAGTACTCTTTTAAGTCTAAATCTTTTCGGTTTAAGGATAAATTCACATTGAATTTCATGAGGCAGTTTTTGAAACCGCTTCTCGACCTGCTTGCTTTATATCTTGAGATTGATTCATTCGTTATTTTTTGATCCTCGAAGGATTTGAGACGTGTACCATAAAGATAAAGAAAAAATATTTATGGTATTTGTAGTACAATCACAATTCTTCAATTTTTTTTTACCTTTGAAAGGTGAATTTTTAAAAATATTAATAGGGAAAGGCTGTATGTATATTTTATTCAAATGTATCCTCTGTCGGAATCTTCTGACTTTTGGTTCTGATTGAATCCATTGTAGAAGAGAAAATGAGAAGTCTCGATTCAAGAGTCGCATTTAATTCTGCTCGAACTGAGCTGAAGTTTTAATTTGGCTAAAATAAAAAATCCCGCACAGAATCTAATTGCATAACTTTAGAGTTACAAAATTCTTTTATTTAAAACTATACTGAGTGTTCTTCTATGTTAAATCAAAAGGCAGTGCTAAAATTCTATAAATGCAACATGCATTTCAAAAATCATAAATTTTGAAATCTTGTCGGGTTTATTCAAGGCAAACAATATGAATGTTCATAATACATCTCTTTTCAATTTTAGTTAATATTTACTGCAACTTTAACATAAATTTATAATAAACATTTTCAAAGAGAAATTGTAAAGTCAAGGAGTTTGAATAAGAAACGGCAGAATGTAACTGTTATTTAAGATGAGATGTCAAAATACGTTTAGTTATGGTAACTTGGTAATTGATTATTACTCATGTAATCATTTTTTAAACCGTCAAGAATTGAACAATTGAATTGACAAAAGCTAAACAAGTTGCAAAAGAAAGGTTTCTAGTGCAGGGCAGACGACATTTTCGATCAGATATCGGTAAAATCCTGTAAATTTTACTACGAAAAGAAGTGTTTTTAAACTTAGCCAAATTAAACAACATCTAAAATCTGTAATTAACCAGTACTGATTTTTATTTTTAGTTTTATCAATAAATTTCTATTCTGCATTACAAAATTGTAGTTTAAAAACGCTGTAACACGTTAAAATTTTTTAATATATTTTCTATTTTGCTTTACTAAGTGAGTACCTACTTTTTTCCTTTATTAAAATCTTGCGCCATTACTTCTCCAATTTGTCTTTTTAAAAATCTTATTTTAACTCTTACAAAAATAACAACAGAAATTAAGTATGTGAGTTGTTTACTATCCCCCCACCCAATGAGTAAAATAAGATAGAGGCAAATGTGAACTTTATTTCACTCCTCTTCCTTCCTCTAACCTTCTAATAAAATATTTCGTAACCAGTTAAAGAAAAAAAGTTTCATTTACTAATATAAAAAGTATACAGTAGGTATAATAATATGTTTAAAGAGTTAAAAATATTTAAAATAAAAAGAGGAAAATATTTTCAAAAATCTCATTTATACGCAATGAAACTGAGTTTCAGCTGATAAAAAAAAAATTAAATGAATAAATTCTGATGATGCACTGTTTTGAGAAGCAGGTGATTTACTTTTTGATTTGTTTTTCAAAACTATTTTTTGTTCATTACTAACTCTGTACTAACTCTAGAACAAGACATATTATTTAAGTTCCAGCACCAGGTCTAATGAAATCAGGAGCTATTTTTAAGTGGAAAGTCCATACATTATGAAGGAAATTTGTAGACGGAGTGGTTAGATTATCCACCCTGACTAGAATAATGTCAGATAAAGATTCAAAATATTTCTTTCACAGCTTATTGGTGAATTCTATAATACAGTTATCGAATTTTCCTCCGTTTCCGACTTTAAACTCGATTCTCGGTGCACATGTCAGAAAACCAGATTTTATGTTATGTCATTTTTATTTCAATCTACTGAAATATGAACGAAGGAGATATCTAAAAGTTGCAAATACAAATGAAAGAAAGCATTGTATTTTGAAGAGAATAAAATATACTTGACAATTAAACTTTGAACTTTCTTCTAATCATTGAACAAATGTATAACGCAGGTGAAAAAAGAAATTGTATCCTCTTTCTTTTTAAAACTTTCGGCGAACTGAGCTGTTCCGACTAGTGTTCATTTCTCTGTGTCATTACTTAGATTTATAGCGACTTTTTATGTTATGAATTCTTTGAAACAATTCTTTGACGAGATTTGACGGCGGTCATGGGAAAGAAGACAGCTTATGACACGCCATCATAAAACGTTTTGGAACGTCAGTCACTACGTTGAAATTCGCTTAATACATTTGAAAAATTGAATCCAGTTCCGCATTTTTTTTTTTTTTTTTTTTTGACGACGTATTTCCTACAATCGTGTTCCTAAGAGAATGATAAAAAAAATTAATTTTACTCTTATCCAAAGGCCACCTGCTTATCAACTTACGGCTGATGGCGACTAGCTTATAGTTAAGGCTGTATGACCAGTTTCAACTACTATCTTATCTTTCTGTATGTGCATGATCATAAACTGTATCTTTGTTAAGTTTTGCATTAAATTTTTAAATCTTAATTTGTAAATATTCTGATAATATAACATAATGTGTATTTAGATGCACAGCTAGTGCATGAAGTTAGAGATTCTAGATTCTATTCTCTATAAAAGTTAGAGAGAGAGATTAGTTATAGATAGAAGTTAGAGAGTGCTAGATTCTATTCTCTATAATTATATATAAAACATTTGATAGATAGCATGAAGAAATCAAAATCCAGTAATGTCAAAGCAGCGTTGACTCTCGTTATCTCGTTATCTTGTACTCGACCCTGTAGTGACCGATGAAAAGGAAAGCTAGGTAGAATGGTCGGTTCATGGAATGTTTGGTGAAGAGGAAAAAGGGTTTATCAATATACTATTTATTAAATTTTAAGATTTTCTTAAATTATTTTTTATTAATTAAATTTTTAAATTTCATTAATTAGTTTATCAATTTTATTAAATTTTAAATAATGAAAAAATAAAATTATGCTTGCAGTTTTTTTTCATTTTTCTTGCTTGGAATTTTAATTATAAAATAAATAAACATTTTGTTCGTAAAACGTATTTTCAAAAATTTCTCCTTAATTTAATTTGATTATAAGAAGAAACAAAACAATTATTTGTGATTTATATAAGCGGAAGTCAATCTTTTTTTGATAAAGTTGTTTCGGGTGATATTCTAAGTATTTCTTTTCCAATTTTTAATATATTAATTAATGAAAAATATTTTCTTGCATTTTCTTCTCCTTGGAAGAAATTTTATAACACTCGACCTCCATTTTCTGCATCTATCATTGATAGACGAGGTTTTTCTTAACCTGCATTTTCAGTAAGAGAATCATGTGTATTGATGTGTCTAAGATTTAAAGAATTTATAACTGAATTTCAGCAATTCTACCTGCTGAATGTCTTTATCAGGAAAGCTAGGTAGTCAAATAATCCTGAAACATAAAAGTTTCCAGAATATTAATGTGCTTTACCGTTAAAAAAATTAATTCTTCATCTGTATCAGTGGGCGAAGAGCTGTCTTATAGTGCTCCTTTTTTGTCAGATTCTATTGAACTGATTTTTCATTCGTAAATCTTCATGATATAATCCATTGCAAGTCGATGACATGAATCTTCACCTTGTGAGATTTTAATTTAATTAAGAGTTAATTTTATTTCGCGAGCCCAATGTTTCCTATAATTCTTGTTCTCAACCCACGCTTTCTTGTCAGAATGAGATTTCAGTTTCGCTCATATTATGCAAAGTAGGGTAAAAAGCTACTCTTTGAGTTGTTATCTGAATTTCTTCAGCCAAATGGTGTTTTGCCTTTCGGCCATGTTGTTTCTCTGCTACTTAAGCTTGCTTTTACCGGCACTGCATATTAATTGCCGTTTAGTCTACGTCGGTGGTAGGGCCAAGAGCCAATAAAGCGTTAAAATATCTCTGCGCAGCTTCGGCTGATTATTCATCTTAGGTATAGTTTAATTAGCGTTTTTATTTTGAATTGCCGCCAAAAGTATTCGCGTGGACCTGGAAGCACCGGGAGTTCAAACTGTAAATACTGTTCATGAGTTGAATAAAAGAGTCTTTTCACTCTTCCCATATGTTGTTACTGATACAGTTGACTTAGTGAACAGTCATTTTGCAATTCAAGTAAAGATCTAGCTTTAATTTAGTCTTATATTACAACCTCAAATGCCTTTAATGTGTTAGGAACAATTAGCAAAGTTACAAAAGAGAGTATTTTAGTTTCTGATCCATCTAAAATTTTATTCAACACACGTTATCAATAATCCCTCTAGAAGCTCATTATCCATTGATCCACAAGATTTAGCACTTAAGTCATATTTGGGGAAAGAAATTGTGTATTTATAGATTTTTAATTTCTTCCAATATCTTGAGGATGTGGAGCACAATCATCAAAAAGTATTTCCTTACCTTTGATGTAATTGTTTGCCAAAATTTCGCTGTCGTTGATGAAAGATATTACATTTCATCAATACTTTTGCATTTACATCAACATCCCTCTCCAAAATAAATTCTCTTTCCATAAAAGCGACTTTATCCATCAAAAGGAAAAAGAGATCACTTCCTGTATTAGATGCAAAATTTATAATTTATATGAGAAAGGGCTGATATTCACTGTTTTTTTTCCTTATAATGATGTCGCAAATCCTTTATAATTATGACTGAATGCCATGCAGGTATAGAAATGCGGACATCGCTCCCAAAATCTGAGGCTGGAAATTAATTAGTTTTGACCCCATACTTTCCCTTTTTTATCGGCCTTCGTTCAATCTCTCGTTAGAATGAGATTTTATGGGCGTTTCATGGGCGTTATTTTATTATACTTTGAAAACATTTTCGATATTTTTAAAATTTAAAGTAATAAAGTGGTTTTTTGGTTTGCTGCTGTATGTTCCGCACACACGCGAGTTGTCGCCTACGCAGATGATGCTGCACTCCTGGTGCGAGGACGCACACGCAACGAACTGGAGAAAAACGGCACAGAAGTCTGCACACTTTTTGCTGACTACTGCACTCGACTTAAGCTTCAAATATCAACAGAAAAGTCAACAGCGTTGATCATTCCAAGGCCAGGAACAAATCCAACACGACGGCCCTGTATTAAATTAAACGGGAGAAATATTAAGTTCGTTAAAAATCTTAAATATCTAGGAGTAACATGGGACTCCGGTCTAACCTTTATTCCTCATATACAAGACCTTCGTGTTAAAACATCTCGAATAGCGAGAACAGCGCGCCAATTTCAGGGCAAGAATTGGGGTCAGAGCCCCCATTTTCAGAAACTGTTATATCTCACAGTTGCAGAGAAAATCGCATTATATGCAGCCCCAATCTGGGCAAACCCAATGGGAGCCAGGAAAATCCGTCAACTATCAGCCTTGCAAAGACCTTTTGCGATAAACCTATGCAAAGCATATCGAACTACAGCCACAAATGCAGCACAGGTACTAGCTGGTATCATACCACTGCATATCAAAGCCTTAATGGAATCTGCATATGCCCAACTGATCCACTTGCGCCGAGATGCGACATTTGGAAACACTACCTATAGCCCAGTCCAATATGAGCATCGGGGCGACGTATTGCGTACACATCCCTCAATAAAAGGGACAGGCATACGCACAGTTAAATCCAACTGCCTTCATCGAGACACCCTCACGAAGATATACACGGATGGCTCGAAGCATGAACATGGAGTAGGTAGTGCCTTTATACACTATGATGGTTCCAACACCGAATACACATTGAAAGGACATCTGAAACCGGAAAACAGCGTCTTTCAGGCGGAAGTTACTGCTCTCACAGCAGCGGTACAGCATATACTCAACAACAATATACAGGCATCTACCATATACACGGACAGCCTTTCAGCAATAAATGCAATAGAAAATCAACACCATGTATCGCCGAGCATCATTAACTTGCAAGACATCCTGCAGCATAATCGTCACACTAAAATTACCATGGTCTGGGTCAAAGCCCACGATGGCAACCAGGGAAATGAAGCAGCTGACCGTTTGGCTAAGGATGCTGCAAGCAATCTCGAAGCACAAGAAATAAATATTCCTGCCCCACCATCCTATCTAAAGCGTCATTTGCAGGGACAAGCAATACGACAATGGCAAGAAGAATGGACTAATGCGGAAACAGGGAGGCGCACCTATGAGCGTATTTCAAAGGTATCAACTGACCGCCTTATCGCCATTGCTCCTTTGGTAAACTACATAACAGGTCACGGGCCGTTCCCGTCTTATTTTCATCGACATGGGATATCAAATACAGACATCTGTGCCTGTGGAGAAGACGGAACGCCAGACCACTACCTATTCAGGTGCTCTCTGACAAATACCATGCATCTTTTCATGCCCACGAGCAACATAACTGCCTACCACCGACTGATAATAAAGCACAAGGGAAGCATTAATGCAATATGTAAAATTATAAAATTTATCGCGGCACTAGGTCAGGATATCTTCCAGCCCAATAATAATCAACATAAGGTTTTCCACTGCATTTATCCAGGAAACTACAATTTGCACACGCATACCTTATATCTTATACCTAAACAGAACTTAAACTGGTTTGAGAACTCTTGCACAATAGCAAATATTTAATGAACTTTAACGCTGTCATGTGTCCTTATTAGTTCTATACAAGCACAGTATTATGTGCTTTTGTCAGTATTATAACGACTCTGTAGCATGCCTTCCTATAAGCATCATATCAGCTCTCCGTATCATATGTTTCTATTAGCACTTATTACTCATATACTATCATATGTATCTTTGTCTACCTTAATATTTATTTGCACAATGTGTTTTATTCGTATTATATCTGCTTTGCTATTAGTATCATATCAGCTCTGCACCATGTATATTTATTGGCATCATATTTACTTTGTACCAAGTGTATTTACTCGTTCTTCACCTGTACTGCATCTACTCAGCACCATGTCATTTAATTAGCTCTATATTTGTTCTGCATCATGTATATACATTAATATCATATTTGCACTGCATTATGTGTTTCAATCGTATGACAGCCTAAGTTCGTGCACTATGAGTTGTCTAATCATAAGTTTTTTTTTTTTTTTTTTTTTTTTTTTTTTTTTTTTTTTTTACACATATACTATCATATGCATTATATGAAACACCAACTGTTTACCCCAAATATTTATCTGCATTAAATATTTTCATTTGTATTACATCTACTTTACATCATGCGTTCCTATTAGTACAACATATGCTCTGTACCATATGAGCCTATAAGCTATTTATCTGTTCTGCATCATGTATATTCATTAGTATCATATCTGTCCTGCATCAAATGATTTTAATCGTACTATACCTGCTCAGCGGCATGTGGCCCTTTTTTTTTTTTTTTCTCATATCTGATTTGCATCATACGTGTTCATTAGAACATAAACTGCACTGCATAATGTATTTTCATGTATTTCTATTAGTATCATATCTGCCCTATGTCACGTTTTTAATTAGCTCTAGATTTGCTCTGCATCATGTGTATATACCAGCATCATACCTGCTCTGCATAAAGTACCCTAATATTTATTTGTATCATATGCTCCTATTTGTATTATATCTGCTTTGCATCATGAGTTTCTATTAGTATAACATATGCCCTGTACCATGTGTATCATATTTATGCTTGCATCATGTGTTTCTCATTACTATTATCTCTGTCCTGCATCATGTGCTTTTAAATAGCATCATCTCTGCCCAAAGTCATGTGTTTTTAACAGTATTATAGTTGTCCTGAATCATGTCTTTTATTTAGCTCTATATTTGCTCTGTATAATGTGTATATACTATTAACATATTTGCTCTGCATCATGTACTCCTATCATGTGTTAGCCTAGGTTCATGCACTATGAATTGTCTCCCCATAAGTATTATTACTCATATACCACCATCTGTTTCATATGTAAACCAAAAGTTCATTGCTAATAATTATTTGCAACTTATGTTATTATCTGTCTTAAAACTGCCCTGCATCATGTGTTTTAATTAGTATACGCGCGTGCTTTATATCTGGCAATGTTACACGCGTGCTTTATATCTGGCATGCACCATATGTTTTCACTAGTATCGCAGCTTTATCTCTGCTCTGCATCCTGTGATCTTACCAGTTTTATTACACGTTTTTATATGTCACATAGTATTACATCTGCCCAGCATTATATGTTCTAACAGCATCACATGAATGCATTATTAGTACTCTACTTAGCAGTCTGTGAGTATGTTCTGTGTATTTTAAGTGTGTTGTTATGTGTATTATGTCTTACATTTTTATGCCACCTCCACCCTTTTTTTTTTTTTTTTAGATTTCCTGTAACAACCACTGTAATCCTAAAACTTTCAAATGTCATACACATCACTTGTAATGTAGACTATGTCAACCGCCCTTGTATGGCCATGTAACTTTCTCATTAAGATTCAAATATACTCCCGAGGCAGCCTGATGAGGCTCCAGGGAGTTGTTGCCACTAGATAGTGGAGGACGCGGGGCATATGCCTGTTTACCTATGTTAAACATCAGGCGCCCTCGTCCTCCGTCACCTGTCACCTGTCACCTGCTGTATGTTCAGGAAGAACGGATATATCAAAAAAATAAAACAATATTAAGTTTCCCATGGGTATTACATAGGCTTTCACGTATGAAGTAATTTATATTTTTCTCTCCATTTCCGTTGTTTCTGCCTTCTTTTGTGTTAGAATTGGTTAGGAGACGTTGTTTTTGTGTTGAAAATATCTGTTTAAAGTTTACGTTGGAGGTAAGGTGGTGCTGGATATAACGAAAGTAATGTTATTTCTTAACTTTTTAACGGATAATATACTTAAAATAATATCTTAGAGCATGGTGAAATTATAATCAATTGAAGAAGTTTTCGAAAATGAAAATCTGAGTGATTTTATTTACGATATTTTAAATTACTTAGAAATAACTTTGCGTTAAGTTAATTAAAATTAATATTTATATATATTTTTAAGTTTGTCATCCACTACAAATGTTGGCATATTATCGTCTATTCGTCTATTCTGTTATAACACTTTAATGGAAGAAATATGTTTAATTACTTAACCTGCCATATGCTAGATCTGGACCCGCTTGAAAACATCTTGTGCACTTAATTAAAAAAACAAGTAACCATTATCTAAAGATTAGAAGCATACATGTCGAAAAGTTACATTCCAAAAAAATAAGATATGTATTTAATAAATTAGTCCTGTTTAAAAAAGAATAATTTTTAGTCCAAAGGGGCTTTGTCTCTGAAGGACTATTGTTTTCGTTTTACGATTTTGCGTTGAATCACCATAAATGTCCGGTTCACTTTTCAAACTGTTGCCACTAAATGTTAGAGTCCTGCATTATATTTGAATAAATTAAATAATGAAAAATCTGCATAAATTTATGTATATTTCTCGCATTGTGATAAAACAACGGTACATAGAGCCATCGAATTATGAATGACGTAATCCTTCTACGAATATGGGCATGTGGAAGACCAAATTTGAAAATTGGAATTTGTTTTATTATCGATTTCCTATTTTGTACAACTTTAACGAATTTTTGATTAACAAACCCAAGGATTTCAAAGCTAGCAATGGCAACACTCTACCAGGGGTAACCCTTTTATCTCCAGGGCTCGGAACTGTGTATCGGAAATTCTAAAGATATGCTCATTTTAAAATTATTTTGCGACATTGCTATTGAACTGAATTTTGAAAAGAACATGATATTTAATAAATAAAGGTTACACACAAAACGTTAAAAAAACGCCCCTTTGGACGTAATTTAAAATCTGAAACCTTTCCAGAATTTTTTTTTTTTTTTAATTCTGCGTTTATTAGTCAAGATCTGGCCTTCTTAAGTAGCATACAATTAGATCAGAGCTCTAAAAGATAAGTGAGTTTTAACTGTGTGTTATAAATACCACAGAGACAGGAAAAGGATGTAAAGGATCCTTTATTAATCCAAGTAAAGTTTAACACGCGGCACCAACTCATGATAACTTTGGCTTTAAATCAAAAATAATGGAGGAACTAAAACAAACGAAATTTCATATCAACAACATTCAAACAAATGAAACATCATAAAGTTTAACACATGGCAACAACTTATAGCTTTGGCTTTAAATCAAAGATAATGGATGAACTAAAACAAATGAAATTTAAGTATAGTTAAAAAGATATAGTAGGCTTCACAGTTAACTAGGGCGCAAACTGACTCTGACCAGAGTTGGCGTAAACAAGACTAATGGCAGGAATAACTCAACGCCGCAGAATACTGATCGCTAGGAAATCAGAGTTAGCAACGTGGCCTTCAAACAGGCAGTTCATCTTCCAAAACCTTCCTTTAAATACTCCTTTCTTTCTACTTAAATTTGAATATTGCCACGCTGGAAATTTAAATTCTGGCAGGGAAATGAAAACGAAACTGATAGTAAAGTAAATTAACATAAAATAACTGGTTGGAAACTTAAATGATACTTTATAAGGTATAATCAAGTTTTTTATAACATTAAAGAAAGAATATCAATAACAAAAATAAGTAATAAAAATATTCTTGATTTGTCATAGAAAGGCTTTGTCTTTGTTCAAATTTTAAATGATGTTTTACAAATTTAATTCGTTTAATTTTTATCATATATAATTAATTAATTTATTTTTAATTATTACTGAATTTGAAAACATCTCATTTAATTTTGTTTTAAAAAAAGTAGTGCAAGTAATGAATAAAACCTATAAATACAATGATGTTTATGATGAATTTCTTAATTTATACAAGATACAAGTTTTTTGTTTCATGACATTTCCTCAGACTTATACATAACATGCATTTCTATGTCCATCACAAAAAAGCTAACGAAGGAAGTTATTTGCATTATACGACCTCCATATTGTCCTTAAAATTCTAAGATATAACTTAAAAATTCTGCTTACTGATATAAAATCCTATTTTATATTTTTTGCTTAACGTATTTCATAATTCTTATCAAATTTTGATAGTGTGAATGAGGTATTATGAAGTAAATATTTCAATGCAGGAGGATAAGAGATCTTTTAACTTAAACCGTCTTCATGGAATCTAATTTTTAGAATTCTGATAACATTCATTTAGAAATCAGTTCAGTTCATTTTTTATTAAATACAGAAAATTAATTTAAGACATTTTATTATTTTATCCAGACGTCTATCTACCGTCTTCTTCATTTTTTGTTTTTGATTATTTACTAATTGGAGGTCAAGCGAGCATTCTGGCCATTTCATACACTCGATTCCGACTCCCAAATCAAATTTTTTGTCAAGACGAGCTAGTGACATTGAGCATTATCGTCCTTAAAAGACCATGACTTTCCTTATATTCCTCACCATATGGCCAAATATGCCTTACCATATGGCCGATAGCTTCGGCGGACGGCAGCACCAAAAGTCCAAGAACCTCCTCTGTACCTTCTAATAGTTAGATTGCTATTCCAGATAATGTACGGCCCTGTCCAAATCATATGTCTTCTGCCTCGAGTTTTCCTCTTTCTAGAGTAAAATTAGAATTATTTCTTGCGTTTCCTTTATTGCATATGATGATGGTTACAGCCGAAAACATCGCGGAGAAAATAACGCAAGGTGAAAACAAGGTGAACGTGGTACAAAACATAGTGGGAGAAAATAAAGCAAAGAGAAAACATCGCAGTTCTAAAAACATCGTGGTACAAAATATCGTGGTCGAAAATAAAGAGGTTCAAAAACTTCGCAGTTTAAAAACATCGTCGTTAAAAATATCGTGGTAAAAAATAAAGTACTTATGAAGCATCGCATGATGATAGCATCGCAGATATGCGTTTTTCAGGCTTTAATAATTGTAAATGGATATTCACATAACGATTTGTGAGCGCAAGATGTAAAGGAGGATAATTTTTACTTTCATATTTTTTATTAACTAATAAATTAAAAAAAAACAGAACAAGAAATTTAAACAAAACAAGAAATAATTTTCACTATAAGAGTATCAGATTAACAAAGGTGAAGAAAATAAAATCTCATAATTAACTTAGCAATTATTTTATAGTCATGCAATTACTTATCTTCCTTTTTCTATTCTTTTTTAGATTATACTTTTCATGAAAATTACCAGTAAAACTTTATTAAACAATAATTTATCAATGACCTTTGTTAGTTAACTATGTTAGTTTAAAATTCTATTAAGTGTTATAAGTTGCATTAATTTTCTATGCTTAAATTTCCATTTTACATTTTCAACAAATATTTATTAGTTAATAAAAAATATAAAAATAAAGTAAGTAATAAAAGTAAAAATTATCCTTTTTTCCATCTTGCGCTCACAAATCGTTATGCGAATATCCATTTACAATTATTAAAGCCAGAAAAACGCATAACTGCGATGTTATCGTCATGCGATGCTTTGTAGGTATTTTATTTTTTACCACGATATTTTAGACGACGATGTTTTTAAACTGCGAAGTTCTTGAACCGCTTTATTTTCGACGACGATATTTTGTACCACGATGTTTTAGAACTTCGATATTTTCTCTTTGCTTTATTTTCTCCGACGATGTTTTGTTCCACGACATTTTGGTCTTGCGTTGTTTTTCCCGCGACGTTTTCGTCCGCGATGTTTTCGGCGGACACCTATGAAGATAGTACGATCTTATAGCTCCAAAACCAATCTTGACTCAACACTTGAAGGCAAGTAGACACCACTTCGAACTGCTCCAAATGCGATGCCAATCCTCTCAGTTCCGTCGCACAGTATACGTTTCAACGTTAAGGGAACACAAACTACAATTCTATATGCACGCAAACAGTACTGATAAAGACGATTTTGTACAGATTGTGTCGAACAGCTTCGACCTGTAGCTTTTGCAGGTAAGACGTACTTTTTGTTCTGTTTCGAAGAGTTATATAGAATAAAGTTACAAGGTTTGCTCTTCCGTGATGCCACTCATGACGTAACTGACTCAAAAGTAATTATTACCTGTTACTTTTGCGTTTTCGTTTCTTCTACTTCTGTGCGTCAAGCAAAGCAAGCCATCGAACTAGAACGTTTGAAAGAGCCTAACTTTGTTTGTCTACTGATCTTCATTATGAACAGAAAACCATCGTCGGCTTCCTAGACCTTCACTTGATCTTTTACGAGCATTCTTAGTAGTTTAGAAAAGGCTGCAGACTTGAAAAATAATACTTTCAGACACGTCAGAAATTCGCTACTTCCTTTTAGATTTCGCTGTTTCTGGTGACCAGCTATTCGCGAAGCCATTGTGCTTCGTAAATCATAACGTTAAGAGATTGCTCGAAATATATTCATTGCTGTTAAACGTAATACTACGCGATGCAGACAGCATAAGTCGTAGTCTTGAATTCGGGCAATTATATATTTTGCTGTCATTGGTACTGTTTTGCATAAGAAATCATTTTCTGATATCTTTGAAGCACTAGATTGGTATTCAGTAGGTTTCAATTAAATTTTACAGTTAGATCTACCCCTGGGGTCGTTTACTGTACTGCCTGAAATCTGAACTTTCACAGTCTCGGCTCTGGGGGCAAAAAATACTCGATCTGGGTTCCTGTAACATATGGAAATAGAGTAAAGGCCACAACCCAGTGAAAAGAGAGCTCATAGGGGAGTAAGTATCTAAAACTCTCGTAGGCGAGAGCATTATTGATGATCAGTATTTTTCATTCAACAAGATTCCACACCCTTTAGGGTAACGGAGGGCATAAAAGGGTGAGTCATGTAGTGTACCCGGGTTAACTGTCTGGAATTATATTTCTTATATTACATTTACGGGTTAGGTAAGCACCGTGTTGCAAAACACGGTGATCCTTTAATTTTTTGAAGAGCGTATAGTTAGAGCGAACTTTTTACATCTTTATAGCAAGTTTTAAAAAAAGGAAGAATTTTAATTTGAAAGATAGAAAATAATAAAACAGTTCTAAGGAGCTTTACTAGAACGAGTTATTATCGAACTTTATTATTGAGTCTTAAGGATATTTGTCTATATAGAACTGGATGGACATTATAGTCCTTCTTTCTTTCTTCTTCCTTTTTCTTTACTTTTTATTTATTTATTTATTTATTTTTTTTATTTTTCCATGATTAGATATTTTTCAGGTGAAAAAGGCCCATGGATAAAAAAAAAGTATGATGCAGATAGAAAATGTTTATGTTAGTTAAGCATTTTCAAAGAAAGGCCACCAATCAAAAAGAAGACTTTAAATTTCGCATGTATATAACAGAGCATAAAACCTAATAAAAACAACCTAATAAAAAATAGGTACAGTCTAGAAAGGGGGAAAGTTTAATAATGAAAAGTAGATTTTCTAATTTTCGTAATTAATTTTTAAAAAAATAGATAATTTCGTCTCGTTAAGGGTATTATTAAGATCTCAGATCGAACTGTACATCTGTATCTGAATCATGCTTTAAAATGCACTTTAAAATGAATAATTCATCGTTTGGCACTCGGTTCTCATTGTTGAACTATTTTTAGATTCTTTTATGCTGAAAGCATTACGTTATCATTCTCTGTAAAAGTTACAAAGTTTAAGGTAGTGATTTTGTTTTTCAAAATGGTGTGACCTAACAAATTAATTAAAGTTTCGTATGCCTGACAAAGCAAAAATCGCGCGTAAAATGTAACCATTGGTACTCGCCTTTCCTCTAGGATGGAGCTAATAATAAAAAAAACTTATAACCATAAGGCGATTGCTGATTAAAAATTTACTAACATGATTCTCCGATTTTAAGCACGTATTCTAGCCTGCGTGACTTGATAACTATACCGATTTTTATGCACAGAAATCAATGTCTGCGAAAAGGAGTTTTTTGAGGAGTTCCAGTATATAAGCTAGAATTTTATAAAATATATGGTTGTGAGCAATATTGTAAAGAATTAGATTTAAAATATTAGTTTTGAGGTATTGACAGTTCAGTAAAACTACGCCTGCTTTAGTCTGTTTTGGTAAAAGGATTGGTTTCGCTGTGCCTCAAATGAAGGTTTTAGAGACGCAGTACTCTATGAAAAAACGCTAAAGTCGTAGATCGTTTCAGCGAAGCTAGAAGGAATATTTTAAATGGCTTGCACTCTAAGAACCGAAATATGCCAGTGAATATTACAAGAAACGAATGAGTTGTCTGAAAAATTCAGTTAATCTATCGTTAGGATAATTTAAAAATAAGCTTTTCCTGAATCTGAAAAAGAACGTAACCATATCTTTGAAATAACTATATTATTAATAAGAAGTACATTTTCGATTCTTGGACGTACAAACGTTTCCCTCTTCTTTTGAATTTTCATGTGAAGTGTTTTAGTTTTAGAAAGAAATTCTCAATAAATGTCAGTACTAACCGACTAGTAGAATATCTTTCACAGTACATACTTCCTCTGTGTAAAAAACTCAACAGTCTGAAAAGCTTATATTGTTCATACAAATGCTTCGTGAAGCTGTGGAATAAGCTAGATTAATACTTTCCAAGTTAACTACAATTATAAAATAATTTATATTTCGTATTTGGATACTTTATCAATACAGAAAGTGTCCAAATATTCATATTTGAATGCTTTATCAACATCTGAGGAAGGCTTTATCCATGCTTTAAATGCAGTTATCCATGAAAAGATAAAGGTCATCAAATGCAATTTTGAAGGTTCTCAATGTTAAATAATTGTTACCGGATTTTGGGTACCTTTAGAGATGTCACTGCAAAATGAGAAAATACTTATATCTGATATACATGAGTTTTTTTGTTTTAAAATTTAAATTCATTAAATATTTTGAACACTGAAAACCGTTAATTATTTCACAGTATACATAAGGCCAGAAATGAGGAAGAAAATTAAATGTAAAATGAAATTAGTAATATAAAAATAAATAAATGTTTGATAATTAACTACTTAATTTTAATGCAAATTACCTAATAATACAAATAATCCCTGCAAATTATGGACGTTTGTCACTTTAGCCTATTTGTAAAAGGATAAGATGGTTGCCAAAAGTATAAAATTTTATAACTTTACTGAGAGTAGGCATATAATGATCGAATGAGTTAAACCATTGAATACATGTTTCGTTTTGAATTCCAATCATTATAAAACATTTTGGACCTATGGGAGGTTTCACGATTTTGTTTAATTATAGGGTTATAAGATATTTCTCACGCTTTCCTAGCGTGCCTTCGTGGTGTAGCGGTTCTGCACGCTGGGCCGGTATTCCAGAGGTCCGTTGTTCGATTCCCGGCGAAGGCGTTTGCTAATTTTTCCTCTTGCGTACCTCCAAATAACCTAATGTCTCTACAGGGTGTTCCTTTTAGAAAGTTCACCTTCGAGGCAGATATTCTTCGCATACTTTGGCATATAATTATTTGTTTACTTACTTATTATCTTCAGAAGTTAGCAGCAGGAGCGCTAAACTATTAAACCGTGCGTAAGGATAAATTATTATGATCGGATAATTGGAAAAGCTTTCTTGTCTTGAGCTCAAAGAGCATAGTTTCGAAAACAACACAGTTCATTTAAGTGACTGAAGCAGTCTGTACGTAATTTCAGTGAAACAGTTTTTCTACGAAACTTCATCTCTCTTAAAAGTTAAAACTTTTATTTTTTAGCGTTTGGTGCAAAGTTTCTTTAAGAATGTAAGGTCATTAGCTTATTTTGAAACAGGAAATGTAAAAAATGGGCAATGTCCTCGCTGGGACTCGAACCTGGACCTCTCGAATACGCATCGAGTGTGCTACTGTTACACCACGAAGGCATGCTGGAAGGAAAGAGAAAATACCTTATAAAATATTAAATTAATAAGTTCTTAATTGCTTCCTATGAAACATGAATAGTTGAGCCTATCTTCATTACTTAAAGCTTTAGATTTAAGGGACTCTTGTGTTTTTCGTATGCTTCCGATTTTTACCTGAAAGATTAGCAGTAAGCTTAAAGCAGCTTGATTAGTTCATCCGCAGGATACTAAGTGTAACGAAACAAGGAAACAAAAGCTCTAAACATTGGCTGCGCTTTCTCTGAGTATTCAGATTTAATTGCTTGCTAATAGGGTTTAATGCTGTTGACATAAACTTATTCTAAAGTGTAATTAGGGAAACAAATAACAGAAATTTTAGGATCCTAAATTTCAAATTATTTAACTCCCATGAAATTGAAAACAGAAAAGAAAGAGAAACTAAAATTAATTACCAAACAGTAACACATTCTCAATGCTATGTCTTTCTTAATGTATAAAACCTTCCACGCGCTTTTTTTTAACTGATAAGAAAATTCGTCCTCTACGTGTTGGACATGAAAATGTAACCGCGCCTTTGTTCTTTAATTCATGGCTGTGTGCCCATTTGTAACTAAGCAACGAAAACTCTTTGTTTACCTGAAATCAATCTCGGTATGTAATACGAAACTGCCCAAAATGCTCTAGAAACAAGATTCATAAATTTTAGTTGTAGTTCACTGTCAAGTAAACGTTTACAGTAATGACCCTCAAAATTCGGGCAATGGGATTCTTGCCAGCTGAGTAAGGCAGACTTTACAGTCTGTTAAAATCTCACCTCGAAGGCGCTTTCTATTGAAAAGCAAAAAATTACGTAGTGTCTTGTAGAAGGAATTTAGTAACTTTAAAGTTAGATTTCCTGAAGAAACTATGGCAGATATAGATAAAGATAGGCGGAACACCATATAATTTCACCATTGGTCATGCGGGTTTAATCCCACTACACTAACTATGCAGCTCCGTTCCAATTTTGATGGAGAACGTTCTAGAGGACGGATCCGAAAGCCTTCAACTCTTCTCTCTCTCACCATCAAATCACTTAAGAGAACTTTGGGCTCACTATTACCTTAACAGCCCCCCATCCCGCACAGACGCGCAGACACTTTCACTATACACTATCCACGCCTTCTTCGAGATTCGAAGCAGGGTTGAACAATGCGGCAACCAGCATTGCTAACCACTATACCTATAACATTCTGAAGAAATTTTATAATTATGGCTAATAGATTGAGTTAGACCAATTAAGAAGTCAATTGATCAAAAGTATTTTTAACATTGGCATATGTTTACAGTAATGCATGCTTGTGATTGCAGTAGAGAAAGAGGTGTGAAATTTCAGAGTCTTTAATAAAGCTTATTTATTCAAGAAGAAAAGGAAACAGGAGAAGCTAAAAGAATTCGCAGTGATAACAATAGTGAATTTTTAAAAACCTTTTTTACTTTTAAAAACGTAAAAATATAAACGATTTTTTTTTTTTTTGAGAAAATGAGAATTAAACTTGAGTTTGCAATGCCTTACATACTGGAGATTAATAGAAACGCTGAGCGTTTTAATCATATTTTCATCGAGACTGCTAGAACTGAGTTGATTGGTGCAGAAATCTCTAATCATATAATAATCTACAGATTCTTCTAGCTTTAGTTTCAGTTGAGCTTGAAACTGACAACATCTGTGGGAGATAGAGACTACTGACAGAACAGCTTACAAATTTTTCAGTTCAATTGAGCTTGAGTTGTGCATTGCAGGTGAGGAGAACAATTTAAAATTACACATTTACAGAGATATGGATAGATGGTTACAATAGGCATCCACAACATGAACAATAAATGAGTACTGTACAATATATGAGCAATTAACAGAGTGACTGATAAAGCAGTAAAAATAATACATAAAATAAGGCAAAATACTAAATAGCAATTCTAAAAATACTTAAAAGTAAAATACTAAAAAGCAAAATAATACATAAATAAAATAAAGCAAAACAGTAAAAATAATACATAAAATAAGGCAAAATACATAATTCAAGGTTCACAATTCAAGAAAATAAGTATAAACAGAAAAGAACAAAGCAAATCTAACATAAGATAAAATCAATTAACTACAAGCATATACGGGGGCTGTGCTGGTGACGAGGATGGCAGCTGAGCGAATAAGCGAATTGCCATCCTCGCCTGTCTGAGATTTTACGTGCAATATTAACGCATCGCATATGCGTTTCAATGCATAGCGATTTTTCGAAGTAGCTTCGGCCCATGCATGGATGTAGTCCGCTACTGGCTGCCTGAGATGATGCTTGGCAGTCTCTCTGCAAACAAACACGTAGTGATCCGGATCTCCTGCCATCCCGCATGAGCAATGGTCGTTTTCGCGTCGTCTGAAGCGATGCAGGTAAGTCATGAAGGGACCATGGCCTGTTAGAAACTGAGTAAAGTGAGGCGAGTCACGAAGCCGGCAGACTTTTGGGAAAAATCTGTAAACTGTTCTGTCAGTAGCCTCTGTCTCCCACAGATGTTGCCAACACTTCAATAAAACTCTCTCGAGCTCAGCTTTTAAGAACAAGCACGGGAAAGGCAAGTCAAGTGCGCGAACGTGGGGATCAGTTGCTCCTCTTTTGGCTGTTGCATCTGCAATTTCATTACCTAGTATTCCGGTGTGGGCAGGTAACCACTGTAGTTCAGGCCTATAATATTTTGGTGTTTTTAATTAAGAGTTTTTGTATGGCTCTGACGAGTCGATTTTTACCGCATGTGCCTTGGATTGCCTGAAGGCTAGAGGCTGAGTCTGAATAAATACTGGAATAGTTATTTTCCAGTGCATAGACAAGTGCAGATTTTAATGCAATCAGTTCAGACTGAAAAACTGAGTTTGGGAGCATAGGCTTTCTTTCCCAAGTCTTTAAGATCTTATTCCCATGAAGAACACAATATACGCTACTGGTGCCACATTCTCATTTGAAACCATCGGTGTAGAGTGCAGTGGCTTTGAGCCACGTTGGTGACTTACAGTAAATCGAAATATTGAATTCGGGCGGGTGACAAGGTGGCTCGGGAATGCTTTGCTCATAGTCAGTATATACATAAGTCCTGTCCCATAAACTTATTGTCTCTTTGAGTCGGAACACACGCACTATTGCACTCTCGCGGTAAATTAAGAGATGCAGAGGCGGCTGCCCTGAAATCACGTTTAGAGCATTAGTAGGCGAGGTTTTATATCCTCGGGAAATACTTACGAGGAATGGTCTTTGTGCTGAGCGTAGCAGATTCTCCATTTTTGTTGTGATCGTTATGCACCATATGGAGGCTCCATACAGTGCAATACGCTCAGCAACTAAAGAATAACACGTCTTAAGCATCTTTGAAGAAACTCCCTATGTTGGTGCTGCTGTCCTGAGCATGGAATGAAATAGCCTAATAAGTCGTCTCTTGACCTCCTTTAAATGTCGCATCTAAGTGAGTGTGTCGTCAATTACAACTCCAAGGTATCTCAAGTTTCTAACTATTTTAATATTTTGCCATGAAGGTTAATGCTGCACGCGGTTCTTCGATGGCGCTTACCTGGGCAAATAAGCATACCTTGGGTTTTCAAATTGGCAATAATTAACTTATGGTCATTGGCCCATTTGGCCATCTTGTCCATTGCTTCTTGCGCCTTAGTCTCATATGCGTTGCGGCTACGCCCTTTGGTCACCAGCAAACAGTCATCGGCATAAGCCAGTATTTCCGTGTGAGGTTCTGTGTTAAAGAGATTCAGCGCTGTGTCGGCTACAAGATTCCAAAGCAGTGGACCATATATGATCCTTGAGGACAGCCTGTATTGATGGATCGTGAGTGCACTCCTGCGTCCGTTGTGGCTTGTAAGCGGCGATCACTTAGGTAGCTGTAAATTAGGTCAAAGAGGATCTTAGGGCAACCCATGTCCTGTAATCTCTTAAGTACGTCGGGCCACCACAACGAATCGAAGGCGCCCTGTATGTTCACAGAGATAATGAGACTGTCCTGGTTATTTCATCTCTTATTTGCAATAATTTTTAGTAAGTGTTACAGCGCGTGATACACCGATCTGCCAGGGATGAAACCGAATTGTTTTTAATTTATACTTTGTCCAGACAGGATATAGTGTTTAAACGTTTGAAAGACAACTCTCTCTAGTACTCCAAGGCAGGCAGGAGGCAAATGGGCCGATAAGACGTTGGTACATTAGGGTCTTTGTTCGCTTTAAGGAAGAGCACCACCTCACAAAGTTTCTTGAAGGTTGGGAAATGTCTGTTGCGCCAGCACGCAGTTATGTTATGCGTACAGTAACACCGGATGCGCACTCTTAATGGCTTGCAGAATGCCATTATTTACCCCATCAGGACATGTGGCTTTATTAGTGTTTAATGCTTTAACAATGTCGCTCATTTCTTTGGCGGTTGGCAGCAGTTCTATATCTGTTTGCTTGGTTTTGTAATATTGCTCAACACTGGCTCTGATATTTCTTTGAGTTTGATTATCCGTGTCTTTGTTATCAGGTCTGAAGATACTGTCAAGAATGTGCGCGACTACTTCTGTGCTAGTTGCTGCTCCGTAGCCTATTGTGGATTAGATTAGAAGTGTGGATTATGTGGAGTTATTGTTTATTAGATTATTGTGGAGAAGATTAGAAGCTGTAAACATCTTGTCATGTGCGATACGGAAGACAGTTCCGACCTTATTCGCAGTGTTCGTACAGTACTCTTTTTAGGATGAAAACTTCGCTTTTGCAATCCGTCTTTTGTAAGCAGTTCTGTGCTTTCAAAAAATGAGCGAGCGTGTCGCTCTTTTTATGGAATCCTTGTATGCTTGCATTCTGCGCTTTAGGGCACGGTCTTTGCTGCATTCTGCAATCAGCGTGGATCTCCACCAAGGGATGCATTTCGGAGCAGCATAATTTTTCCTTTTCAAGACTTTTTCGCACACTGTGAGCAGTGTTTGTATAAGATCTTCATGCACTGCGTCGATATCTCTTCCGCTGTTACAACTGTTACATTGTGCGCCAAGACTTTCAATATTGGACGACAGCGCATTTATTGAGGTTTATGTACTTAGTTTTCCATTTTTTCTTTGATATAAATTGGTGTTCCGAATCAATTCTGAACTCGATGTAGCGATGGTCACTGAACAAGATAATCTTTCAATTGTGAATATTGTTAAGCATAACAGTGGTGGCTAAAGGAATATCAGGCCACCCATGATCCCTATTAGTCCAGTACGTAGGAGAACTGTCGGTGGGGTTGACGACTGCTAGGTTATGAGAAGGGATGAAGTCAAGAACAGGGGAAGCACGCCTATTTTCCTTTGGGGGGCTCCATGGAGGGCTAGCAGCGTTAACATCTCCAGCGATTATCAGGCGCTACTGCAAAATCATGATTGTTATTATTATTATTTCATGCTGGAGACGTCAAAAATGAGTAGTGACCTCGCCGGGACTCGAACTTGAACCTCTCGAATACATTCCGAGTGTGCTACCGTTACACTACGAAAGCATGCTGGAAGGAGGGAGAAAATACCTTATAACATTCTTGGGTAGTTAGATGTTCCAACAGAACTTATAACTCATTTTTCAAAAAACATTACTATGAGAATCAATATTAAAAATGACTGCTAAAATCTATTGCTCTTGGGAGTATCTTTAACTGGCTATAAACTTGGGAGATTCTTTAGGCATCAATTATTTGTTCAATATAGTGGGTCATCAAAAGTCAGTTACACATCAAGATGTCTTCAGTAAGCTCTTATTCATTTTACAGAAACCGTAAACAAAAATCGTATAGTTCGTTACCTTTATGCAACAGTTATGTGTATTATCGAAAAATAACAAATTTTATATACTTTCTTTTCTTCTAATTGAATTCAAAATATTGTTTGTATCTAGGTTAATTAGTTAGTCAAACAGACCGATTTTTGAAGATGCCATTTTTACACTCGCCTCGAAAACAAGCTTACCACATATACAAAGAATCACAGCTCCTTAAATACAGCAATTAATTTTTGAAGAGACGTTAAAACTTTCAAAATGAATAATTTCGAGAAATGCATTGTGTATGAACTGGGAATCTAACCCGAATCTTAAGCCTATAGCACTGTTATGTTGACTTCCACACTACAAGAAAACATGGGAGGAATATTTCCAGTGCCTTACAAATTTGAAGATTTTTACTTGTGATCTTTCATAACTATACGTCATATCGTAAGGCTACCATGTGTTATTTTTGACACTTATCCTCCTGCCTTGAACATAGTGTAGATCAGATCCAAGGATTCATCGTGAGGGAAAGATATGTGTCGTTCGCCAAGGCCTTGACCATCTTGTAAACGAACGAACTAATTTATATCCAACCCAGTTTTGATCAGGCGGACTGATCCAAGGGTCTCCTATCCGTCCTTTCCTATTAACAGCATCTCGAAAGGACTATCAGCTGGACAGTATTTTAAATATTTCCGTGCTGCAAAGACACTAAACATTTGTAAACTGCGTACTTCTCTTCTCCAGGAATCGAACTTGGGCCTAACTATATGGCAGACGGCGCAACTAACCACGATACCGAACAGAATTACCTAAAATAATGCAACTAAGAATACTCCTTAAAGGATGAAATTCGTTTATAAATTTATTTCAGTATGTAACACTAAAAAGGAAATTTCGCCTCATTTCCTTCCATAATTATAAAAGTATCTAATAGAATATTTCTGTTCCAGGAAATAATTATTTGAAGCCATAAATACTTGAAATCTAGGCATAAAAATATTGAAACCCAATAATTAAGGAGTTAAAATTTACAGTTTTTACACTATGAAAACGCGTAAGGGCCTTTCATTTTATTAACACCAATTCGTTTACAAGTTGTTATTATTTTTCATTTATTTTATTTTGATCTACCTTTATAGTCGTTAATTATGTATTCATATATGTCAAAGTAATCTGAGATAATTGATACATTTAATTATATACCTAATGATAGTTTAATTTATGATTATTCAATTTATATTGTTATCAGAATTTACATGAAGGCAAGAGAAATTTCTGAGGGGAATTTATTGCATATACTAAGGAAAACCTTTTAATTTCCGTCCATACAAGATGGTTTAAAAAATTTCAAAACAAATATTATTAAAATTTAGGAAGAAAAGAAAAAGATTTTTCACATTGTAATGAGTGAATCTCATATTTATAAAAAATCAGCTTTCTGAACAAATTATGGGTTTCACAGAGGTTTTTTTTTTTTTATTCTATTCGTGCTTTTAGAAAAATGTGCTCTATTTAAGATATAATTTTTTCATTTGTTCCAAAAATAATTTCTGAATTGCAGCAAAATTTCTTTAAATATACCGAAGAAAGTTAAAAAGAAAATTACGTTTGCCATTTTCTATATGATAGTTCCAAAAAGAGCGTCAGTGACGCGAGGGAATTAACAGTAATAAATTGCCTGTTATCTTTGATTACGTTGATGTAATTTATTAATAAATGTTATATTATATGCTTCAAGCAATAAGTTAATATGCATAGTGCTTCAGGCAATACGTTTAAATTATTTTGCAATTTCTAATCTCTTTTAGAGAGTTAAGTCATGTTTTAGAATATCTTCATAAACTAAATACATTGAGAAGGAGAGAATTGCGGGTGAAGTTCAGCAAAAGAAAAGTTAAAAATTTTTTGTTGTTGCAAACGCAAACAAATCATAAAGTGGTATGCAACAAAAAAAGCTGTTAGTGCAATGCGTGAGAGTTAACATGCATATCCATTTAATGTTAGAAAGGTTGAACTTAACATAAGCATTGAAATTAATGGCCATAGTTAAAAGAGTTAAATAAAAACTGAATTAAGGTTTTAGTCAGACGCAGTTCTAGCACGGAATCTAGTAATCATCTGCGTCTAGTAATCATCTTTCACTGTGTAAATCTGAGACGTACAAAATGGTTGCCCTATCCTTTTTTAAGAGTATAGTTGTTCAACATGTTAGTGTTTTTCTACAAGACATTAATTGACAAATTATAGTTTTCCATTCTTCATACTTGCTTTGGTAAAATCTGATATTTTTTATCTTATGCCTTCACAAGACATTTTAAACTTTTTTTATTATATTAAGCATATTAACTACTAAAAAATAATAAAGGATGAAATTCTACTGAAATACATACAAAAAAGTGTTGTAATCCTTTATCAAAAGGCACTCTTTTATTTTGCTTACATATTGAACAGTTAAACTATAAGCTATTTCTACCGCCTTCTTAGCATGCCTTCGTGGTGTAGTGGTCAGTATGCTCGACGCGTATTCAAGAGGTCCGTGGTTCGAGTCCCGGCGAGGGTATTGCTCATTTTTCGTATCTCCTGTTTTAAAATAACCTGAAGTGTCTAAATAACAAAGAAAATTTTATCTTTCAATAAACTAGATACATGCATCTTAAAAATGAAAATTTGTAAAAGGAAGTCCAAGTGGAGTATTAAGCTGAATGACTTCCTATAAGATGGATTGGGTAATGCTATTTAAATACAAATTTCTACATAATTAGAAGAAATTTTTAACATAAAGTTTATAGAAATTTGTTATTTAAATTACACGGTTGGTTTAAAATGAATAGATGTTAGCAAAAGTGCTGAAACAGATTCATAAAAACTTTAGCAGTTCAAAATCTGCCAGAAAGATACTAGGCCTAAAAATTAATAATCCAGCAAAAATAATATATGTGCTTCTTCAAATTAACAGAATTCCTACTTGCTATCACTAAATTGTATTTATTGATTATGTACATGCAGAAAGCAAAATTTTTAATTGAAAATACAATTAAAGTAATCTTATTTAATCCTCAAGAAGTAGCTTACAAGGATTGAATCTAAAAAGAAAACTGCAACAACAATTTAAAGTTATATTCATGGAGAGCTAAGGGAAATCAACTTTAATGATTTCTAGTGCATCTGAAGGCTGAAAAATACTTTCGTTTTACACAGGAAAGTTTGAAATCTTCAGTATAAAAATTTTAACCTACAAAATCGTTTTAAATTCCCTTAAGACAAATGAACCCAAATTTACTCCTATGAATCTAAGCTGCTGTATATCCCCAAATAATCAAAATACTTTTTCAGTCTCTAAATTTATATCTTACAGCTGGTAAGTAGAAGAATATGAAATTCGAGAACGAAATATTTCTTTTAAGATACAACTAAAATTCTTAAGAAGAATGCAAAAAAATAGGTGTAAAGTTAAAAAACGAGTTGAATCCATGTGTAAAATTCTAAATCATGTTTTAGAAACTAAAATAGTCCAAGTCATTATTGAAAAATTTTAAATATGCATTTTTTGTAGAACTTTAAGGATCCATTTCTTTTGTGAATACTTATATTAAGTTAAGGATCCATTATATTCATGAAAAGGAACAGGAAAGTCTAAAGTAACTGTAAAATAGTAATCAAATTTAAAAAGAACCTTATTAACTAAATTTTATTTAGTGTTCACATCACTTATTTTGGATTAAAGGCTTAATTTTGTCTACAACTTCATGTTGTTAATTTGCATCTAGAGCTAAAGACTTAATTTCTATATTATTTCATTTCCTTAATTTGCAACTACACCTGAAATAGAATAATTCATTTAAAACTTATAAACACGCTGTATTATATTTGGTATAGTTTGTTATCTTCCCCCTCCCCCTTTCTCTCTCTCTCTCTCTCTCTCTCTCTTTTTTTTTTTTTTTTTTTTTATTATTATTACAAAATGTTTAAGTAAAAAACTTAAATGAATGATACGCTATATAAATACAGCTTTCTAGAGCCCCTTTCATTTTGTGCACTACTTTCTTTGATGGCAAGGTTGTTATATAAATTACAACAAAGGGTGAATGCTAAAGACACGAAATGAATCATTTCGAGTTTGCCTAATGAAATGTCTGGCTGCATAAACTTTTCAGTTTTCCTGTGTGTGACTTCGGTACGAGCCAATATCCGTCAGAAATTCCTCTGCGAAAGTGTTTCTCGTATTTTTCTACCGATTATGTTATTTATGTTGATAACAATTGTCTGCTTTTCTATGTTAAACAATTAGTTAACAGGAGTTCGAAAGTTGTCTGTTCCTTCTTTTTTCTATGTTAGAAGAATCGCAGAAGTAAATTACTCAAAAGTATAAATGTAAGCGTACTTCCTTTTTTTCTGTCGGTAGTTTTCTGCTTATGCTAGGGAAAAATGTAAAACTATTTGTCGAGGTAACTTCAAAATATGATAACATATTTTCATTAATTTAAATGGCATTTTACAGCATCGAGCATTTTGATCTTATAAATTCACAGGCTTTAAAATTGCCGCAAATTTTCACTTCAAATGTGTCGTTAAGCATGCTCAATTTCGATTTATTTGACTTAATTTTACATCTGTATGTACCATTTTGTAATCTAAAACAATATCAGAATACATTTCGTTACTCATACCAACTGTGCTTATGAGTTTCATCTTCGTTAAAGCAGTTTATTGTTTCAGTTTCAACAAATTCGGAGTCTGTAATTAGCCTTCTTTTCTTCGTTAAAGCAGTTTATTGTTTCAGTTTCAACAAATTCGGAGTCTGTAATTAGCCTTCTTAGTGGAGCGGTTATCAGAGAGCAGGGGGAGAAAATAGCAGCTAATTTGAATAGTCAGTCTTAGAAGTCGTAGCAAACTCGATAAATATTTTTGGCTTTTAGTGCAGTTAGGTTCGGTAAGGTATTTGAATGGCAAAACACATGAGGACACAACATAAAATACATATATATATTTTCATAATTGAACCAGACTGCATACAGAGAAGCTATACTGAAAACTAAATTTTGCAGAAGTCAATAAAAATAGATATCTACTTAAGAAAGTTGGGTGAAATTTTGACAGATGAGTCGTTTCGTACATATAAGATCACAGCATTAATTTTGAAACTTTAATATATATCTTCTTACATGATAATCATTTGATGCCTCTGTGGTCAGCAATATTAAATTTTTATTAGTGAAAAATGTTTACTTATTCTTTTAACAAAATTTTAAATTGTTGCAATCTCTTTTAGTTTTTCGATTTCTTTTTACTGAAGTTAAAATTTATTATCTATACTTCCGTTTACACTTTAGTAGCGAATTAAAAGCACAACATTTAAATTTAAATTTCAGAGTCATGATGACAGTTTATTAAGATTAAAGGGGTAGTTTTCCTAGAATTATTAAATGTATATTTATTCAAAATTTCACTGAAAAAGTATTCATTTTTTGTCAAAGATACTTAAGAGATGAAGTATTTACTAACAATAATCATTAGAAGAAGAGGCATAGCTGCGTGAAGAACTTAAGGAAAAACACTAGGTCTTATTTACATTATTTGTCGGAAAAACCAAAGAAACTCCGTGCAGATTGCCTATTCAAAGGCTGGAAACCCAAGTCTAGACGAACTGCCAGCATTTCGAGGATCAGTCACTGTAGTTTAGTTTTTAAAATTTGAGTTTAGGATTAGAGTAAAATTAAACTTCATTTCGAATAAAGAATCGGCACTGTTTCTATTAAAATGTATAAAATTTTAAGTTGTTTTAATACAGTTCATGAAACATTTTTCAATTTCAAGGTTCGGATTTTTCATATGTATTTGACTAATCAATCTGAACGGTATAACTGCAGAAGAAATAAGAAAAGAGTATTTTGCAAATTATCTGCCGAGCCATGTATTGTCATCGTAGAATCAATCGATGAAAATTGCAAAGTTTTACTGAATAACTGAATTCCTTTCTCATGGCCAATGAATTTAAGTGCACTAATTTATTCATTCGCTTATTCACCTAAAAAACACTCTCGATTAGCGTATTTAATCTGAAAGGAAATAAGAATTCATAATAAAGAAAGGTTTATAAAACAATAATATAAAGGTTAGTAGATAAAATAGAAGTTGCATCTAATATAAAAACACGTATCTTTTCTATAGGAGAACTAAAAAAATTGTCATATAATTGTAGTGTTTTTCCCCCTATCAGCTTTGAATGAGGTGTTGCAAAAATGATATATACTAATGGTCACTAAGGTCATTTAACTAATGACCTCATTTACTCATCCATATTTTACATAACCTTGCTCGAGTAATAATAGAGCTCTTACCAAATTAAATTATGCGTTGTTGACGCCCAACGCTATCACTGGATGTCCTTTCTTCCATCTCTATTGTGATATTCCGAGCTGTATTCGGGGTTGTAAATTCAATTCTAGCGTTTGCGGTATTTTTTGCTGTACTTTTGACGGCTTTACTTTTGACGTTTGTACTTTTGACGGCAGCGATTTTATTTCATGGCACATTATTCTATCACTGTTTCGCATCTTACCTCATAGTGTTGCAACCTAACGCTGCAGAAGCGTCTATTAAAGATTTGTTCAGTTAGGTTAGTTAAGTAGCCATTTTAATTTTTGAATATGGAAGTGGGCGTTTTTATGTAGACGGTATATTTCTAATACTTTCTCCTGCGTTAAAAACCTTAACAGAAACACTCTGTATAGTAAAATTATGCTGCAGAAAAAAATGATAGCTAAATAATAAAATGCTTTCTTTCAGAATAACTCAGTCGTTCTTACTAGTTTTGCCTTAATACAAGTTTTAATTACATATGTATTGTTTTGTAGCTTTTACCAAATGCATTGAAATCAAAGAAGCCACTCATGGCTCTAGGTGATTTCAATGTTCTGAGGAAGTGGCTGTCATAGAGAAGATGATTATCAGCTATGACGGTTATCGATTTCCTTAATGAAATTTGTTAAAAATAATACGAAAGCAAACCTGATTCATTGGCTTAGTACCAATATGCTGCAGTTGTGATTTAGTGTTTTCCGGCGATAAAAGAAGGAATTAATTAAACAGATATAAATTGGAAACAATGCAGCAAAAAAATAAAAACTCCGAAAAATATTGATGTTGTAATTAGTATTTAAATATATTGTAAGTATAGTAATATTTTAAAATACGGGGTGAGTCGGAAATGTGACTACACTTTTGGAAATAAACGCAGTGTGCTATTTACTGTAGAGAGAAATGGTGAATCGTGTATTAAACTAGAAACTCAGTTTTCCATTTCATCTAAAAATTATATGTGCCGAAAATTGTGTTGTCCAAGTTGGCGCTGAACATGCAACAACTAATCATAGCTGCAGCGTAAGGGATTAACATGCCAGAATGACTGTGAGGACATGATAGCGACGAGGTGCGATTTCTTCTAACGCAGCACTGATGCCCTCGACAATAGGAAAGTAAAGAAAATACCTGTTGAAAATGGAAACATCCAGAAAAGATAACGTTCTGGCAGGAATCGCAATAACATAGATGCAGCAGCAGCATCATTAATGGTTGTAGAAAAGTTTGTTAATGGAATAAAAGCGATGCCCGCGGCTAAAAGCAATAAAGTAAGTGTGGCTGATATCGTTGTATAACATTTTTCACCTTGATGAAATGACTTCCAAATGGCTCTGTTTAACTTTCTTTAGCCATAATATTGTTGTCATGCAGTCAAATTTAACACGAAATCATGTTTTTGAGCGTCTCTTTACAGAAAACAGGTCTTATGAGCGAAGCAAAAAAACTTTGCAAAATTTTCTTCAGTAAATTTTTAAAAACTCTTCCTGTTTATTAAAATAATCGCCCGAACTAAAAGAAATGGCGGATGATGATTCTCCACCACCAGGACTTGGCAATTAGGTCCCCTAATCCCCAGTCGCCTTTAAAAGGGGAAGTATATACAGTATTTCTCCCGCTTTCTTAGCATGCCTTCGTAGTGTAGTGATCAGCACACTCGGCGCGTATTCGAGAGGTCCCTGGTTAGAGTACCGGCGTGGGCACTGCTCATTTTTCATGTCCCCTGCTTTCAAAAAATAATGTCTCTACAGGTCAAAGACACATATATTGTGGATGCGACAGAAATGCACAATGTTGTGATATGTGCAGAACGTCGTAACAGACAGTTTAGAAAGCCATTTGAGAGATGTAGTATATCATTATAAGAAATATAATGATTCCATCCCCATCACCATTATTAATCTTGTTAGTCTGAGGGCACCTTTTATATGGCGAGCATTTTTCTGGGACATTATCTATACGCTTTTATGTACTAGTATAAGGTGTTTAAAAAGGAATTTATTTTTCACTGCAGAAATTATTGCAATCTCAGTTCAAATTTTGCTCACGAGATTTGCAAAAATTTGTTAATAATAAAAAACATTATAATTACAACATTTTTTTTGTGGAAGGTAAATTATTATGTTTACTTATTTACTGCTATTTTCTGATTATTCTGCTTGTTTTTCATTCAGAATATGCATGTGTCTTCTTTATGATATTAAATATTTGAAAAATATATACGCAAATCTTATTCAATATTCAAACGTTTTCGCTATTTCTTTTCTAATTACACAAGTCTTTTCTCGCAAGTTGAGAAAAAATAAGTAATTACTTGAAGAATTTTCCTAGCAGATCTATGTTTAGTGGTCTAAGGAAAAGATTGTAAGCACCGTTGCTTTTATATCGGTTTTCGACTGCGCGCATTATATATTTGTCTTGTAAAGAGAACATAGCCAATCACAAGACGTTATTTTAACATCCCTTTGTGAAAATCAAGAAAGCTACCAAATGCAAGTTTGGAACGAAGTAAGACAGAAGAAAATGCGTTTCTGTCATATATGAAGAATACATTAATTTTTCTTGTTCATGCAATATTTTCCATCCCTGTTCAAGCTGAAATGTTAATTCGCTAAAGGTAGATGCTCCTAATATAAACTTGCGACGTTACTTGAATACCTGAACATCTAGGCTTACCAAATTTAGGGTGTTACTCGTCTGTTTGAAGTTGTAAACAAAGTTGGAAACGATTTTGTCAAATGAATATGGACCAAATAGAATGCGACGGGAATTTGTTTTGTTGTTTTGATTTGGCTTAATTGATTACGGCAAAGCACACTATGGCTATCTGCCTATGAAGAGGGATGCCTTCGTGAAGTACTTTCTCCTGTTGCATTCAGATTGCACTCGTTAATAATAAAAGCTATTAGCCCAGTCATCTAACAATCATTATTAGATTTGTAGCATGCCACCAGAATTTTTAAGCGATTTATACATACCACACCGAAACTGCTGCGCATAATTACACAGATCGCTGCCTGCGCCTTTTCTTAGAAAGCTTATATGTTTGAAGATTCGAATGTCTATGCCATTCGAAGGTCTAGCTATAAAGGCAATGAGTGAGACACGGGAATTAAAACTTCAGAGTACATAAGAAATATAGCGCAAACTTAGTTTACATCATTTAAAACATTCTCGTGTGCAGAATTACGAAAATTTGCATATTATGTCGAATTTCTGAAAAATTATGCAAATATTTTAATCAAATTTGGTATGAAAATACATTTATAATAGAGAAAGAGATGTACCATTGAAAATTAAATTTTTGTAAGCATGATTATCAGTAAAGCTTACAATGCAAAGGTGTCTAAAATCCACGATGGAAAATTGTACCGAAAATGAGTCTAATATGAGGTATAGTTCCTTCTCACAGTCAGACAGTTCGAGCAGCGAAACGGTATACTTGACCGGAAGAAGCTGAGGATTCACAGTGGCAGGCGATCCCACTCCTGTAGGAAAGCAGTTTTCAACTCAAAAATGGTTCTCGGAGGTGGATGATGAGACGAAATTACCCTGTCAAAAGCGTCCAAGACATGCTCTGTAGGGTTGAGGTCAGGATATCTGGCTGGCCAAGCCCTGCGGCGAATATTCTCAGTTTCCAAGTAATCCTGCACCAGCTGAGCGCTATATGCACGTGCGTTAACAGGAACCCAAGACTAACTATGCCTCTTAAAAGTCGGCCACAGGGCTCTAAGATCTCTTCACTATACCTCATAGCAGTCACGGAGCCTTTGTCAAGCACAGTAACTGTGCTAAAATAAGTCAGGGGTGGAGGGCCGTCTAGCATAATGCCTGCCCAAGCCATTATACGTGCACCACCGTAATGATCCTTTTACCTGATAAGAGAGGAATGGTATCGTGTTCCAGGCTGTCTCCAGATACAGGTATGCCGAGAATCCATGTCCGGGATGAATTTCGACTCATCTGTAAAAGCCACGGTGCTCCACTGAAGTCTGGTCAAAGATGCATGCTATGTGCACCACGCTAAACGCTCTCTCTTCTGTGCCTCTGTGAGCGAGACGCAAACAATAGGTCTTCCGGTATACAACACCCTATCACATGAAGCCTTCGGACAACTGCACACCGTGAAAGTCGGGTTCAAGTGGCAGCATACAGCTCACGTGAGAGCTGTGAAACTGTAGTAATCCTGTGTCGCTGCGCTGAAAGTGTTGAATAACAATCCTCATTCTTCGCAGTGGATCTTGATCTACCTTGTCCAGGTCTTTTCGATACGGATTCAGTGTTCTGACACTGTTTCCACAAATTTCAGACGATAACGGGCGTTACACTGAGCTCTATAACCACCTGTGTTTGTGATTGGCTGCCACGAATCTAGGAAAATTATTCACCTGATTCCGTCATCCATACGTTCGTGGCTACTCATTTTACCTGATATCATATAAAATTTACCCAAGTCTTGCGAGAAACACGGCGATTATCGCGAAGGAATATGAGCACACAAATCTCCGAAAATCTTCGTAAGCTTATACCCCATCCACAGTCACAACTCCGCATACAGGTACGTGTACGCTACGTATTCAACTCTGAATGTTTGCATAATTCTTCGACGGCATAATTAGTACCATTGGTTCAATACTTTTTGTAAAAATAGAAATAGTTTAAAAATTCCCTTAATTTTGCCCAGGAGTGTATATCATCAAGGATGACTCATGTTCATCTATTACTATGCTTGAATCAAAAGATTCCATTCTATAATCGATTCATATTCTATGATGCGTAACTAGTATTTGTCACTGCAAATGAGTATTATTTCTGGATATTGACTCACAATATTTGCTTTTCTGGATATTGGTTCTGAGTACGATGCTGTACAACTATATACTTATAGTTTGCCATTTCCTCCTGTATCGTTTCATTCGGAAGTAGTATTTGACAATAGCTCTAATTTCTCGTAAAAGATACTGCAATTCCTTTAATTCGATCGGGCCGCGTTCGCTGTATTAGAGATAGAAATAATACGTACAGTCTGGAATCCTTTGTTCCGCATTAGAAGGTTAGAAGGCATGCGCACCTTCTAATGCGGAACAAATTCTTCTAATGCGGCATGCTTTTGACCTGTGTATTCCATAAAGGAGGTGAAGAAAGTTATTCCACCTGAAAAAGAGGTTTCTTAGAACCATCGCATGATAATGCTGCAAGTTGATCAATTTTTTAGGAGAAGATAAGGCATTGATTACACGACTTTTTTTATCATGATCCTTTGAGCAGTTTTTGACTTGGATAAACGATGTTAATTACTTTCAAGTGTTTAACGTTCACAGTAGTACAATAAATAATATCAAGAGGAATTTTATTCCTAGAGGCTATCAGTAATTTAGACCTCTTTAAGTATTGTCTTCAATTCATCAGTTTTCTGGCAGCTAATGACCCACAGTGAACGTTTAATAGTGTTAAAAAAACAAGTGCTGAGTCAGTTTTAATCACCCTGGTCTGACCATTTGCTGCTCTACTTGTAACTAGTCCATTATGTATCTCGACCAGGTTCGGTTAAAATAGTCTGGACTTAAGCACAGTGTTCTTTCCGGAAACTCCTAAGCTATTTTTTATTTTTCTGGAAGAGAAACATAACTTTGAATCTTTACAAGATGATATTGTAGGTATCTAAAGCCTGTAACTATTTGTCATTGCAAATGAGTATATTTCTGAATATTAACTCACAATATTTACTTTTCTGGATATTGGTTCTGAGTACGATGCTGTACAACTATACACTTCTGGCCATTTCCGTTTCCATTTCCGAGTCTTATCCGGGACCACGTAAACCTAAACAACAATTAGGTTTTAGTTCCCAACATATTTTTATCCATTTATTCTTTTCATTTTAATGAAAATTGCCTATGCCAATGAACACTGCTGTTCTGAATGAATATGCTAGAAGTTATTTGTAAAATTAAATAATCCTTGCATACTTTACCAACAAATTCAAACTGAAAAATCTAACAAGTTTGATTTATTGAATTTATCTGTAATCTCAGAGAATTGCGGTGACTAAAGAGCCCTTATTTTACACATTCAATTAATTGGTCTCCAACATTTTCACTCGCATTAGTAATTCTACTTTTGGCTGTGACATTTGATAAGGAAATCAAATTTAAATCCTTTAAGCTAACATTTCTTTACCATGGCCCATTTCAGCGGTATGAATTAAATTTTCTGAAAACGTAAGAAATTCTTCAGACTTTGCTACCAACAGAGACATTGGATATGAAACTGAAATAACTTTTTCTTTATTGAAACTAATTTCTGTCTTTTAAATTAGTATATAAGAGAATTCTTTTGACTGGCTTTAACAAATCACTTTATTTGTTCAGGTTTCTTTACACTCAGGATATCTCACAATGAATGCATACAAAGTAATGCTTTATATTCAGATGATTAGAGTTTTTTATTTGTTGTTTGATTTTGTTGGAACTCGTATTAACAAAAACACAGTTTCTCAATGCTTTGTTCGACATCATATTAAACTCACCATAATTAGAATTTTCATCCTGAGAAGATTGGATGCGCATTATGGTTGCCTCCGAAATGTTTTGTTGGACACTGGTGATTACTAGAATTTTGTTCCGAGTTCGTCAATATTGCAATGTTTTCTCTGCTAGATCTCCTTCTTGGTTCGTTCCCAAAGGAAATTCGTAAGGTGTTAAATCTGAACTACAGATAGACAATTGGCACGTACGGCGTATTTCAATCTATAGCTAGAAATTTATTATCTGTGGGGGTACTCTGAAAAAAAAAAAAGGGGCGTTGTAAAGACCCATTTTATTACGTGTGTTCTTAACGTAATTAGATAAATAAAATAAATTTATTTAAAACAAACCCAATAAGCAAACTAGTTATTATATGAGTTTGTAAATTAGGCGATCAAGTAACTTATTCTAAGTGAACACAAAGAAAGGTCATTCTGAAAGATAAATGAGTGGCTTTATGCCACTCTTCCTCGCAATAAATTGGAAAAGATTGTTTATAATACCTTGTACTATGTCTTCGCTCAATCAATGACTCACAGTAAAATACCGATAAACTAATATAATTTCATCAAGTAGTAAATTCACCCTTTTTGGTTATAGTTATGTGTTAATTGTATTTTTATATGCTCAAGTGTTTATTTCTTTTTTAATAAATGCCTTACAAGTAGTAGATGATAATTGACAACTGAGAGCAGACGAAGGCACCAGTACTTTACCGCGGAATAACAAGTTCTACCCTTCGTCTGTAATTTTCTATGAGTAAAGCGCTTTTTCAAAGTTTGAATATTTCTTCATCATTATTGCTTAAGTAGATCTATAGGAAGGAATTCATAGCATATATATGTGGCCGTTGTGTATTTGATGATACAGTATTTTTGATGAGTTAATTACCTTTACGATTTCTTGGTCTGCAACATATTTTATAGATTTTCTAAAATTAGAGCTAATGACTTTATAGAGAAATTAGGTATTTTGAAGCAAAAGACATGAAAAATTAGCAATGCCTTCCCCGGGACTCGAACCTGGACCTTTCGAATACATGCTACCGTTACACCACGAAGGCATGCAGAAAGAAGAGAGAAAATACCTTATAACTTCATGAATTTTACACCTGCAAAAAATTCGAGAAGACAAAAGGGGAGGGGGAAAAATAAGCAACTATTAGCGCACTGGAATTTTTCGTCAGATGAAAAATTTCTTCATGAGGGATAAATAAATCTATGTCTATGTTTCTATCATACTCATTATTTTGATGTTCATTAGTTTCTTTCTTTTTTTAAGAGGAATTACATTTTGAAATTAATTCTAGTAGGTGATGAATGTGGAAGTGAATAATGTGAATCGCCTCCTAATTGATAATTGATGCGGCCCACCAGCGGCCGAGCGGTAAAGTCGCTGAACACTCCTAGTTCGGTCCGACGTTCGAATCCCGCGAAAGGGCTGTCTACATGGGCGTTTTCGTGGTCTTCCCCATGTGTAACATGTATACGATCCAGTTTTCCTTAGAAAGTCCTCCACGAAGGCATCTCTCCCTTTAGGCAGATAGCCCTCGTGTGCTTTGCCATAATTAAATAATCCAATCCAATAATCCAACGATAACTGATGCAGGTGTCTATTGATAACTGGAATAACAGTAGGGAGGAAGTGACTCATGACCTGGTAAAATCCAGTCTTTTTATGGAGTAGGTATCAATCTATTGGTATTACAATTTGGAAATATCTTGAAGGGCGACACTCAATTCTCTGTACGGGAAAATTTCTGTGTTTGGTTTCTTTTTCTTTTCAGTTAAACTATCCTTCAGGATAGGAGTTAACACTCCTTTGCAGTATTCCATCCAAATTTTTTAGGTTTTTGCTTTCTTTCATAAGCTTGCTGACTAATTTTGATACTACCATCTTCAATATGCTTAATTTCAAGTCCAAAAAAGCATATTGCGTGTTTAGTTGTGATACTGAATCTCAGCTTCAATTCTCTGAGAAATTTTTCAGATTCTTGTAGATCTGTTGACGCTGTCAAACCATTGTTTACGTATAAGCATACCATTAGCTACTTTCCATTTTTGTTTTTTATATATAAGTATGGCCACTTCCATTTATTTCAGATTGGCAGTGAGATGACTTCCTGGCCATGGTATGCAAAAGTATATTCTTATTTATTGTTGTTGGGTCTTGTTCAGATTATTTTGCAAGATTCTCTGCTAGTTCTTGTCTTTCGTATCCTTCGTGTTCTTTGATCCATGAGATTGTAGTATCGTGTGGCCCCAACTTGTCAGCAACTGTGGTAGTGACTGCTACTAAGTGTAACTTTACACAGACACGTGAGAAGGGTTTAAAGCCCTTTTTATTCAACTTTAAAAATAACAGCTGCGTCCACTTGACGCTCACAAATTACGCCGACCCGGCGGTTTAACTGAAACAGAACGTAAAACTGAACAATAATGACTGGATGAATAAAACAGCGAGATCACTATCCACGAGGCTCTGAGATCTTAAAGTAACCTAATCGCGTTCTAAAATACCGCTGAGATTCAGCGAACTTACTAATTAAGCAGTTGAAAGATTCAGCAAAAACTGCCGAGATAGGCGCACAGGCCGAAACGCGCGGTTCTTAAATTTCCACCTAGCAACCTTCACGTTCGCGATTCCAAGAAGCACACCTACAATCTCGTTTTCCTTCTATTTAAACTCAACTTACTTCTGCTAAATTTGAATATACTGCGCGCTCTACTACAATTTACATACTCTAGCATTGGCAATTCTAGGGTAAAGTAGAGGCTTGACAGGAAAGATAGCTTAAACTTGAAATAAATGTTAGTTAAAATAAATATAAACCCTACAAGATAAGAGCGTTTTTTGCAGCTTCTTAGTATTGACTGCATTCTGTTTATTGCCGAACAGTTGTGTTTTGCTCTTCTAATGACAAGAAATGCTGACTAGAAATCTGATTGGATATATAATTTATTAATGTTGATTTTTCTTGCACATTCCAGTATCTTCCGTAATCCTGCTGATTCTGGTTGAATTTATTATTTTCACTCGCTAGCTATCCTTTCATATTTTATTATTTTTTTCATATTTTAATAATTTGTTCTTCTTGAGGTCATATGCAGAATACGTATTATCTTCAATTTTATTTTAGCCTTATTGTTCATTTTTCCTTATGAACTACGATTATAAAGCTTAATAGGTATTCAATTTTTACAAACATTCTCTTTTCTGAATGAATGTTATTATTATGCAACGGACAGGAATGCTGGGATGAATAGCAGCCTGAACGGAACTAATACAAGAGATGGTACTCTCTGATACGAAAAAGCAGATCTGAACTTGACTAGACCGACTACATTGTAATCATGGAATTATAATTTCGTTGATTAATTTGTTCATTTACGAAAATACCTCAAAGATGTATTTTTAAAACCAGAGAACGATTGAGGAGCTCAAAAAATATCAAACGTTTACTGTAAAAGTTACCAAAATGCCAACGAAAATATCAGCGAGGAATCAAGAATTTTGCATCTTAGCTAAGAGTAGACATTTGACAGATGTGTTCTATACGCAACTGACAAATTTCATTAAATAGTTTAAAGGAAGAGATTGTGAATTTTTATCTATTTTAGAAGTTATTCAAAAAAGAAATTGATCAGTTCCCTATTACCTAATTTATATGTCATTACCATCTGTAGAGAGAAAATGCTTGTTTCTTTAACTAAATCAAAACGCTGCTGTCCATGCATCTCATTCACCTAAATACTATTTTAATATTCTTTTATGGGCAGAATTTTTTCCCTCTGTATTCACATCATGCATGCTTTTATTTTAGTTCTATTTTACTTTCTTAAATCACCAATGTTTTAGCTTCTAAAGAGATGTACTTTTGAATAAACGAATATATTGTGGTCGAGTGAATATATTTGGACTAATGAAACAGACCTTCAAATTTAGTATCTGTCTATTGGTATCACTAAGCGATTCTTTTTGATTACTCCGCACTAAATTTATTCTTATCAAGGAGATACATGTATTGCATATTTTATCAAGCTCCAAATTAAGAAGATTTTGTTTTTAATGGTTTGCAGTTTGTCTCACTCCTACTCGTTGCTTAGCAACTAACATGCAATGTCAGAAGCAAGAGATAGGGAAAAGGCTGAATGGAGAAAAGAAATTACATTATGTAGTCTGGAAAAGTAGTTCCAGGACATGTAAAGCAAGAAAACATTCCAGGACATCAAAGATCGCATTTCTGTAATCCATAATCGAATTTATAGGCATCGAGATTCAGTCTTTTTAATTGCATTTCAACTTATTTTGTTCCGTTTAGCAGATATATAACTTTCTTATAATTAAAAATTTCCGTTTTCTTAATAATACTTCATTGTGAATTTGGAGAGATCAGGATTTAGTTTTCTTATTGAGATTCTAAACTATTCTTTACTTGCAGAATTCTTTCCAATAAAATTAACCCACATATTGGTAGGAGCAGTTAACTTTCAAAATGTCAATGAAGTAAATGATGTGTGTGTGTCTGTGATTAAGGCAAAGCCTCGAGGGCTATCTGCCTAAAGGGAGGGATGCCTTCGTGGAGGACTTTCTAAGGGAAATTGGCTCGTATACACGTTACACATAGGGAAAACCACGAAAACGCCCATGCAGCCAGCCCGTTCGCGGGATTCGAACCTCGGACCGAACTACCACTGTTCAGCGACTTTACCGCTCGGCCGCTGGTGGGCCTAAGTAAATGATGAACAGTTAACTTTCAAATACATACAGTGAACTTCACTTTAAAATAGAAGGTAAAAAAGAAAGAAATAGAAATAATTTGCTTCAGCTTGAAAAACAATCTCTCCAGAGTAGCAGCATCCGTTATGTAGAGAAGGAAAGGCCCCCTGCTGTCCGCTTTGCTCAACAGCAAGCGAAAGTATTCTTTCTCTTCACGAAGGCGAAAAAAGGATCCCTTTATTCGAAATCTATTTACGGGCGCCTGTTCCTTTTCACGACATCCGGCAGAACAACTAGTACTTTCCCTCGCCACGTAACATATACTTGAACATTTGAAAACAGAGTCGAAGTCAGTTTGAGTACAAAAATATTAACTAGTACATCCTATTCTCTTCAGAATTTAAAGACAGTTTTATTAAAATTTAGTAATTTTTTTGTAATCAATCAAGCTCAATTTGTTCGTTCAAGTGCTTATAAGTTGTAGAGTTGCGCGCCTCCAACTTGCACGCAACCAAGAGGTGACTGTTGAAACTGGAAAATAGACAGAGTCTTGCTAAGGGTTTAAGTCCCTTTTTATTCAACTTAAGAAGTTACAATTGCGTGCTCTTGACGCTCACAAACTACGCCGACCCGGCGGTAAAATAAAAATAAGAACCTGAAAAGAAATAATAACAAGACTCCAACTACGAGGCTCTCTAAAAGTAACTAACCTCACCGCGTTTTACAATACCGCTGCTAATTCAGCAAACTTTGAATAGCACGTTGAACAATTAACAATTCTCCGAGGCAAGCACACAGGCCGAAACGCGGGGTTCTTCAATTTCTGTCTAACTACCTCCGCGCTCGTGAAGTACGAACAGCACACCTCGAACTCGTTTCCTTCCTATTTAACTCAGAATACTTCCGCTGATAATTTGAATCCTTGCGCGTTCTACTAAAATTTACATACTCTGGCATTGGCAGGAAGATAGTTTAAACTTAAATATAAACCCTACAAAGTAATACATTCTTCTAGATATCATTCAAATGCCTTCCAGTCCATGAAAATGTCCTTCCAGTTTATTATATACATTTTGTTAAACGGTTAAAATATTTGGAAAGTAAAAAGTATATATTTTATTAGAGGCTCTGCAAACATAAGAAATACGATGTGTGCCTTTTTATATCATAAATTATGACAGTTAGACTTGTAAAATAATAAACACAGAATAAAAATTTGAATTTCCAATCTTATAAGTTTTATTTCTTAAATACAATTGTAGACCATTCAATTCTGAGTTCAAAGTTTATATTGTAAACATGGCTCATCTGAGATGCAAGGTATGAGGAAAAACGATCATGGCGAGCTTTCTCAAAAATTTTTGTCGCTAAACTGGTGACAATTCGTAATTTCTTGCCAGCTTAACGACTTTTTGGAAGACTCGGGAAAACGCATTTTCGAAGCTCTACGACTGATTTTTTCCGAAGCCTCCAGAGGGCTGCGTAAAACTACTAAAAACAGTTTCGATAGCTATGAGAAAATAATTATTAATTAGATGTGAGTGGTTCAAAAATAGTTAACTGAATTTCCAACTAGTTAGAGTTAGGTTAATTATTCAAAGAGTGTTGACTTTACTGTGGCGATGATTTTGGAAAATTACGATATTTCTAATGCGTTAAGGAGGAAGTGCTTAATATCCGCGTTCTCCTTGGATTATTTATAGCTATATTGTGTCGTGTATCATTAATATTTACAGTAAATTATCAGTTTCTTTCTTTTCTCCGGAAAGATTATTTAAAGAAACAATCATGAACCTGTAGTTGACAACAATATATACACATATGCATGTATCTTTTATTCAGATAATTTTGCTTTTTGAAAGCACCCTGAAATAGGCAACTCATCTTAGTCGGTTCCTCTCAATTCTTTCATGATACGCAGTATTCATAGGAGAGGTCCAGCTTACGTTGTAGAGTCATTAGGTTAATTGGAAGCAGAAAAGACGAAAAATATGCAACCGCCTTCGCCGAGAATCGAACCACGGACCTCTGAAATAACGGCTCAGTGTGCAGAACCACTACATCACGAAGGCACGCTAAGGAAGTGGGAGAAATACCTTATATACTCCCGTTTTTAAAGGGCGACTGGGGTTTTAGGGGACCTAGACGCCAAAATCCTGGGTGCGGAGAATCATCATCCACAACCCTTTTAGTTCGGGCGCCACTAGTAGAGTCATTAGGTTAATTGGAAGCAGAAAAAATGAAAAATATGCAACCACCTTCGCCAGGAATCTAACCACGGACCTCTGAAATACCGGCTCAGTGTGCAGAACCACTACACCACGAAGGCACGCTAGGGAAGTGGGAGAAATACCTTATAACAGGGGTCGCCAAAGTGGTCTATATAGACCCCTAAGGGTCTATTTAACAACAGTAGGAGTCTATCTGACCCAAGGGGTCGAATGGGGGTCTATTGGGAGTCGAAGGAAAAACAGTTCTTAATACGCAAATCACACATATCTAACTGCGTAAGTAAAAATTTAAAATATTTTTATAATTGACTTAATATTATATTCTTTATAGAAAATAAAATAATAAATCAGAAAACAATCTGCCCCTTTTTTCCTTATGGTTTTTCGTATGTATACCGTGACGTCACAACTTGACCTTGTGACCAGTTTGTAATTTGCACGACTCACAGTATGTAGCCAGAAGAGCGATTGAGGCTTATCCGTGTCTCTTGCTGGCGAACCCATCAACCAATTAGGAGTCTGCGCCAAAGGCTCCTGAGTTCAGAGTTACATGAAGCTTTACAGTTTTGTATTAAATCTATTAATCAAATTAAAGCTCAACCTCTTAAATCAAGGTTATTTGCCAAACTTTGTGAGGAAAACAATGAGTTATTTAACCAATTACTTCTGCACGCCTAGGTTAGATGGTTGTCTAGAGGTGTATGCTTGCAACGGCTCGTGAATTTATTTGACTCCACGACCGAATTTCTGAACGAAATAAATGCTGTTCTAAGCAATGAACTCGAAAACAATAAGAAATATATTTTTTATTTAGTAGACTTATTTGGAAAATTTAATGACGTTCAAACAAAACTGCAAGGAAAAGATGTAACAATTATCCAAGCTCGGACAATACTGTTAGTCTTCCAAGTAAAATTAAATTTATTTAGATCTTCATTGCTACGTAAGGATTATAAGTATTTTTCAAATCTGCAACAATTAAAAATAAAAGAAGAAGACTTGGAAATATATACAAATCATCTTAAAAAATTAAGCGACGATTTTAAACTGCGCTTTGTTGATTTGGAAAACATCGACATCCCTGATTGGATTATTGCGCCATTTTCGCCGCAAATTGATAACGTCGACATCAACATACAAGATGAGGTTGCTGAACTATTGTCCGATCTTGAAGCAAAAACGCTTATTAAAAATTTGACAATACATAAATTTTGGACTAATATAAATATAAAGCAAAAATATGTGAAACTTTACGAAATGGCTCAGCCATTTATGCAGGCGTTTCCAAGTTCGTATATGGTTGAAGCCGGTTTTAGTCACGTTACTTCAATTTTAACTAAAAACAGAAATAAATTAAATGTGGAGCTTCGAGGGGATTTACGGTTAAAATTGACTAATTTCGAACCCAATATAGCGAACCTTGCCAAGAAACACCAGGCACACTCATCTCATTAAGAAGTTAAAAATCTGTAGCTACTTTACTTACTGTTTCTGATTTATTAAATATTTAGACTAATATATAGTTTTATTTTAATTACCTGAAAATTACCTTTGTGGGGGTCTATGGAGATTTCGAAAAATTATATAGGGGGCGATGATCAAAAAAGTTTGGCGACCCCTGCCTTATAACGTAAACTGGGAAGCTTTCCTTGCAAGTCCAGTGACATGCTCTATCATCGGCTACCGATGTAACTCTGTTAGAGACCGAAATTATTCCGGTTCGGAAAACACGTCAGTGCCTTGCACGCACAATCTTCATGCAAGACTGAGCTCCTCTACACATTGCACGGTGTGTTACAAATGTTCTTTTAAACGTGATTTTACAGAACATATCATAAGCCTACACTTTCGCGATGTGTGATCTCCCAGATCACAATCCATGCGATTTTTGGCTTTGGGAACATTCAGTATGTCGTGACAATCCTCCAAGAACTTTACCCGATCTTACAGTCAACATTTCACGCCACGTGCTGAACATTCGGGTAACTGTGGAACAGGCCATTTTGAGATTTCAGATGGTAGCTGAAAATGGCCATCATGCGAAACATGTTTTGTTGCAATAAAATTTATAAAACTGTAGAAATATTGTAAAGGTGTGGCTAAATGTGTAATTTATTAATAAAATGCCCTCTGGTGGCGATATTTGTAACTAATGTTTTTCGCTGAAAGACATTCCTATCCCTTCATTAAGTCCCTCATGAAATTTCACAATTTTCTGATGACTGATTTTGCCTGTAGGAAACACTGAAATAAGGTTCTTTCATTCGGAACATAGTTTATATTTTTTAAACTCGCAGTCTGCCTCTATTTGTGCTGTATTTTGATTTTAAAAAAATCGTACAAAGTAGTCATGTGAGACATTTACAAAAGTAGATAAATAAATAAGTGTACATAGATTCGAAGATTATTTCAGCTTAAGAAAAAAGAAAAACAGCACTTTTTCTTGTTATAAAAAGATTTATGAAATAATAAGAAAAATTTAGTTACGTATTAAACCATTACGAGGAATTTAAAGCGCATTAAAAATATCACTATTCCTAAGACCGCGAATTTCTTCGAAATAAATATCAAAATTATAACTTTTTGTAACATTTGATCTTCGGAAAGAATGTTGAGTTCATTTTCATTATTTTCAATGACACTGCTTTCAGGAAAAAAAGGAGCGTTGCTTTATAATTTTCTTAGAAATTCAGACTATTAAAATAATCGTGGTGTAAAAATCAAGCTGTTTGAAAGAACTACTATCGCATTTGAAAGTAACTTTAAATCTGCGAAGAGCAGCTTTTCTAAAATGTGAATTATACTTATAGAACATGCATAAAAATTACAGAAAATTTTTACTTAGACATTACCTTTGTATTAATGTCATTACATTTGTAGTAATTGGATGTTACATTTGTAGTAATTCGGGATAATGTTACTTATACATTTGTATTTTAGTTAACATATGTTACAACGTAACATTCGCATATTTTCGAAACCTGCTGACCTCAAAAGTTTCTTTTCCTTTAGTTAGTTCTTTTTAATTAATGGAATAACATATATATGAAAAACTGTGTCCTGGACATAGAATTTTAGATAAATATTAATAATAAAGGAGCTCACCAGCTGCCGAGCGGTAAAGACGCTGAACCTTGATAGTTCGGTCCGAGGTTCTAATCCCGCGAACGGGCTGGCTGCATGGGCGTTTTCGTGGTTTTCCCCATGTGTAACGTGTATACGAGCCAGTTCCCCTTAGAAAGTCCTCGACGCGAAGATATCCCTCCCTTTAGGCAGATAGCCCTCGTGTGCTTTGTCATAATTGAATAATACAATCCATAAATAGCATAGGGAAGTCATCCATAGCATAAAGGAAACTGTTTATTTTATAAAATTAATACGGAATACTCAAGAAAGAAAGTTTGTAATACTTAATTATGTTTAAATTTTCTATTTTGAAACTAGAAATTTCAAGTAAAGAATATTTTCATAACACGTTTCTTTTTGTAATACATTTATTTTTCATTTGCAAAGGATCATAATTGTTCTGCTATACTTCGTTGATAGTAAATAACCGGAAAATTCTTAATAGTCTCCGTTCACAGTATGAGACCAAATTAACAGTTACGCAAAAACGCAGTCAATTAAATATGAAACAGCATTTAACAACATTCACGGAAGCAATTAGACTCGACAGCTACGCGATTAATGTAATATTCAGCATAAGGGCGGTGGCGTCAACAAAAATATAATTTGACGCATGCTAGTCAGATGATAGCATTTCATGCGTTAGATTCAGGGAACCTTGATGATGTACCATTTAATGAGGTACCCGCAACAAAACAACACTGTCACCCAAACCTATCAGCTCAATTATATTGTGTAATATCGTGCTAGGCGTCAAAGTGTTAATAAATTGAAGATATCTTCCAAAACAAGATTCTTTTTATCTATGTTTTCAACTGGTGTTTTTGAAAGTAACATATGTAAGTTTTTTTTAGGATGCATGATGGCATCTGAATTGGAAGCTGCCTTACCACCTATTACCAATGTAGGTCGTCAACCTGTAAATTATGGCCATCCTCCGTCGGCAAGGTGAGTAGACTTAATTCTGCTTCTCTTTCCATTTAAATCGTAACAATATAATCCATTTTATAATTTTCAAACCATAGATTTGTTCACTTCTCATGTGCAAAATAATTGCGAAGTGTACTAAAACTCCTATCCTAATTTTTCCTATCCTACTTTTCCCAAAGAGCTTTTATTTTTGGAAGATAATACTACGTTGAGTTTCAGTCGTTTTAAGCATTAGAAACATATAAACTTCGTTGACAACACGAGCAAAAATAGAATTAATAAGATAACAGATTAATTCTTCGTTCATTCATATTAAGAAGTTGGAAAGACAAGAAGCAATGCTTGGGGTACTAAAATTGTCATGTTAAACTGAAAGATGTATTATTCAGTATTAGTGGCTCCATCATTAACTCTGATTATGTTAATGTAAAAGTTACAGGTGTACTTTAATCGTCAGACATGAGATCTGTGTCTCAATATTAAACTACAACTTGGTAATATTTTATGAAGCTCTTTTAAAAACAGTTTTCAGTGTTATATAACTATTGACAACATTTTTGATAACATAAATTGAAAAATGCTGGTGTTGTTAGAACTTAAAATTTCATAAATTGGAGAGTATATGTTGAATATCGCTTTTATTATGTTAGAAATTTATTTTAAATAGCTTAAGAAAGTAGAGAAGATTTGTTCAAGCATAAATGTAAATAAAACGATGTCCAAAAAAATTACGTTAAGTTCCTTACCTTAACTTCCACTATTTACTGAAACAGAATCCGTGTGTTGCCCATTTAGACAACATATTTTAAATGTTTTCATTACTGTCATTCATAACACTTGCCATCTTCTATTCTATAAATCTTCATAATTATCATTTATAACGCTTAGCTTCTTTATTGTATATATCTATATCTAAAACTTATTTGATGCAATTAGCATTATAATTCACAAAATTTAATTTACATTCCATTTATATTTAGTTTCTCTAGCATGATAAAATGGACCTGGAGTTGACTTATCTCAGTCTGTATAATTTCATTCTATTGTGTTGTTTTTGATGAGAGATTAAATACATTTTCTCTACTCGGAAAGATTTTCTATGGTTAAATCTAATAAGCTAACTAACTACATATGTTTAAACCTCATTGATCCCACAAATTATCCTCTTCCCAACTACGAAGAAGATTAATTAAAATTTCAGAAAACAGACAAGAAATAAAATTGAACTAAAACATTTATCAAATTATCCCTCGTAGTTTACAACTTAAAATTAACAAAAAAAAAAAAAAATACTGTTTTTTTGTTAATTTAATTTACAACGTTTTGGCAATTTAAATATCAGCAAAATACACAATTTAACATTCATTCTGCTAATTCGACTCCAGTAGTGGGGTTTTTAACTCTATGCTCTAACAAATACAAAATTCACTCACCACTCCACAGGTCGGCTAGGGTCGGCTCTTCATCTAAGGTAAACATCTATGCTGAATGGTTGCAGAAACACTTTCTCAAATAGCAGTTTCTCTCGTTATTTAAATTCAAACTAATTTGCATTCTGGTAAAGGCTGACGAAAGGAAAAAGAAAAGGTAAAGAAAAGGATTAGCATAAAAATAATGATTAGCTATAATAAAATTCATAACTTTACGTAGTAGGTATCCTTCCTCATGTAGCAATATTTACAAGCACCTCAAAATTTTAAGGGGTATCAGCAACCCCTATACCGACAATGTTAAATTGGCCATTTTCGATGTATCTTTTCTCAAAATCTGCTGTAGATGCACTCTTGAAATTCTTTGTGTAATTAAAGTACACCTATCTGATTATATGGAAATGATCTTTTGAAATATTTTGAATTTTAGGAGTAATTTACAGAATATTTTGCTAGGCATAGTAAAATGTAGCACTTTTCTCACACAAAATATTTTTTTAATTTTTTCTAAGTTTATCACAAAAAGTTCATTTCGGTAAATATTAGAAAACCTAATAAATAAGCCATAAAAATTTTAGATACCTGTGAGCAGTAGTTCCTGAGAAAAGGTACATCGAGTATAAAAAAATCACGTTTAAAGAAAAACGCGTTTTCATGTAAAACACCTCATTGATCAAAGCAGTCGATGGCACATTAAAACTAGATTTTTTACAGTTCTAATTTTCATAGAGATTAAAGAATGGTATTTTTAGAAAGATAAAAGTGTAGAGAATTTGAAAATGCAAAAATCCGAAATCACAATTCTTTGAAGATTTTGGGGTTCCAACACCCCTTAAAGTTAGGCAAAAAAGGCAGCATTAGTTTAGATAAAGTTTGAATAAAATTCTGTCGATTTTGTGAACGATCAGAACAAATCTCTTTCCTTCAAACGAAGGAAAAAAAAGCGAGAGTGAGAATAAGAGAGAGGAAAAAAAATATTCTTTGCGCCTGATTTTGAAAAAGGACCTGTGTCTTATCGCTCTCGAAATCAATAGCGATTTATTTAAAAATCTTCGCCAAACTAAACTTTCTTTTTACATAATTTAAATTTTTTTCATTTCTTGTTTCTTTTCCAGTTTGATTTCAAACTACCTGAGATCATAATTAAAATGTCCAAAATAAAAAAACTCTACGTGTTTGTCCAAAATAAAAAAACTCTACGTGTTTCTCCAAAATTTCTATTAATGAGAGTTTTTTTTTCGTATGTTTTAATACATTAGATTTATTTTCTTCTTGAAAAGCCATTTTTAAATCAAAACTTTAAAATCTCTATATCAGATTGGTAGCGGAAAGGGATTACGCTGTTTACTAAAAATTTCTCGGCCTTATCAGAAGTCATTAGCTTACATCTCTATCCGACTTGCATTTATCTGATAGTCTACAGCAGAGGTTCTCAATCGGTGGTACGCGCACTACTAGTGGTACGCAAGAGAAAAATAGGTGGTAAGCAAAGAAGCAAAGTTTTTTTAACTATTAAATTCAAAAATGAAAACCTCAACATCCTAACTGAGATTTTTTCTCTACAACTCGTAAATTTATGCGATTTGAGCTTTGTTCAAGAGTAGTGGTGGTAGTAGTACTTTCTAGTGGTGGTACTAAAGGTTTGCAGTTTTTGTTTAGATGGTACGTGTTAGTCAAAAGGTTAAGAACCGCTGATCTACAGATTAAAATTCCTATTATTCATTGATTAAATAAAAACTGGAGTAAAATAAGAAAATAAATTACCGTCAAAAGAAAAAAGCTGCAGTTTTGTGCTATTAAAAAATCTCAAAACATATAAGCAAATAAAAATATTTTTCTCTATAAATTAGAGAAAACGGAATTTGATGAGTCTCAGCTCACTTTCTTTTCGCTCAAAAATCACTCGCTAATGACTTTTATACATTCAGTAATGACTTCTGAAAAAACCTTTAGTACAAGTAAAAAAATGTACCAGCAAGTCAGATCATAGAAGTAGTACGCCCGACTTTGGACGCAGCTCCTCTGGGATTCAGCACTGATGCGATACCAGTATATGTGGTATCTTAGGACACCGCTGCTTAAATTTCCCCGTCATTTTACAGTTTCACGTCAAAAGTCTTCCTGGAACAGGTAATGAAAGAGACAAGACATTTACACGATGGTATAAGTGAGGCCGAACTTAAACCTTGCAAAGCAAATAGTGAAATATATCCTTTAAAGCATTCGTACTCTTTTAAAATGACAGTTTTAGACAAAGTATAGATTACGTATTTTGCATTTTTGATGTACCGATGAAGCATTACCTTTTCTAGCTCAAAAAGGGCTATTATTCTCGGAATGGGATTTTGCGTTGGCTCATTATAAATGGTGTATCATATTTTCAAACTGTTGCTACCAAATATCACCCTGAGAAGAATCTGCATGTAGGTGTGTATTTTCCTTGTATTATGAAAAAAAAAAAAAAAAAAAAAAAGAAAAGAAAAGAAACGGCGGTACCTAGAGCCATCAAATTTCGAGACGTAGTTCTTCACCTGAGCATGCGTACATCTGGAAGTCTTAACTGGAGACCTACGTGAAAAGGAAACGATGCTTAAAAATATAGCTAAAAAGAAAAATAAACGGGACTTAGGAGAAGTTAGTGCTAGAGCAAGCTGATAGACTGCAAGCTCAGCAAGAACGTGAAAACCCTAAACAAACCCTTTTGGGCGACCGTTAAAATCTCAAAATCTGACAAGGTTTTTTTTTTTTTTTTTTTTTTAAATTTCTTGGGAAAATTTGTTTTTATCTTGCTCAGAAACCGATTTACAATTGTTTTAATACTTATGTCAAGGCCCGGGTATTGGTTAAGGTTTCGTGAATCATATTGAAATGTTTGGTAATTCCCATCAAAATGTACAGAAATCGCTTTAAATTCTCATTATCTGAGCAACATTTAGTGAATTTCAAAACGAACAACAGAGAAATTTTAGAATGTTTTGCAGAAAGATTACTTTTTTCCAAAAAGTATTTTTATTTTAGTCTATAACATACATATGTGCTTTTCTCTAATTATGTAGTGGATTAATCAAGTTGTGAAAAATACGAATTATTTTATTTTCCATGAAAAAGGTCGGACACCTTTTGCAATAATGTCTGTTGTATGAGTACTCATTAATCACGTTTTGAATTTTTACAATTTTGAAATTTTTTTTTTTCTTCGTCGCTTTTGAGAAGCAATAGTGGCTGCCCGCCAGAGTGACATCAACATTAGCCATTCGAAAATTTTTCATTGAAGACATCCCTCTCATTACTCAGATAATCTCTCATAATTTGTTGCAATAGATTAAATAAATAGTAGAAGAACCAAACATATTTCAGCTAACCAGCGGCCGAGCGGTAAAATCGCTGAACGGTGGTAGTTCCGACTTGGGTTCGAATCCAAATGAATAGGCTGGCTGTAGGGGCGCTTTCGTGGTTTCTTCATGTGTAAAACGTGTGTACGAGCCAATTTCTGTTAGAAAGCCCTCTACGAAGACATCCCTCACCTTAGGCAAACAGCCCTCCAGAACATAAATAGTAAACTAAACCAAAATAACTTTTAATAAATAAACCATTTGGCATAATTAAAACTAAGCCAAACATCTCACAAAACCCAACATTTGTTTGCTTCCATTTTTGTCAAATAGTGTTAGAATAAAATGATAGCTTAAGACTGTATGACGCTTCCCAAAAGCTTTCAACATCTGATTTAATAAGAAAATGTCTCATTACTCAAATACTTAGAGACCAAACCTGAATTAGAGGAAGATTGAGGGATACAAGGCACGAAACAGCACATTCTTCCGTTACGTGGTCCAAGAAGGAATTAGCTTATTCTTTTCAGGAAATAAATATTAAATTGTTGAATTTTTATATGAAATATATCAATAATTCAACCTAAATTATTAATTTAATTTTCTTCCGTCTCTGTTTCATTTTGTCATTCACTTCAAAAGCATTACTATTGATGAAAACGTTGGTTTCTGTTTCTCTCATGACTCCTTAACATTTTCTTGTACATACAGTATATAGTTTATTATTCTCCTCCAACAGATATCCTCAAATTATACATTTAACGGATATGAAATAAATAGTAAATTGTGAAAAAAATTGCTGGCCACGAATTGTTTAAGTTGTAAAACACTAAGCCAGTATAACGTATATTTTTTTTTCTCCCAACAGATATGGGAAACTGTCGGAGAAAATTCGGAGAACAGCTCCAAGCGAGTTCCAATGTTCAGTTTTCTGCGGTGGAAAAAAATGCAAATATGATAGTGCCAACTGGCATAAAGAGGACATGGCAATTAACGGAATCTACTCACACTGGTAAGGATGAAATATTTTACATGATTTGTTATATAAACTTAAAAATTTATAAATTATTTAATTTTATAATTATTTATTTTTAATTATTTAATTTTATATTTAAATATTTTTTAGTATTTTAAGCATGCTTTAGATAAACATTTTTATGCATATCCAGAAGAATGTTTTGACAGAACTAAGCGACAATATGTTTTTGCTGATAAGATTATGGAAAAGTGTTAATGAACTAAGAATATGTTTAGGTACAAAATTAAAATTTCGTTAGAATTCAATCAGTTAACAGTTTGGATAGGCTTTTTGAAATCTTTATCATCTTGTCTCCTTAACTACCAGCAAATAATATTTCTATACAGTGATTGCTAGCATAATTAATGTATTAATGTTAATTAATGTGTTTATAAAAATTAATGTATTCAAAACCTAAGCCAAGAAGTTATTGAAATTAAATTATAAATTAAATATTAGTAAATTAAATAGTCTAATTTCCTACGAAATTGTTTGTAGCCGTTTCTGAATAATGGGTTTTAGTGAGCTATGTAGAGGTTGTAAAGACAGATTTTTTACATCTTAACACTACTCGAATATATATTTTCAAGCAGCTGCCAAGATTGGAGCCGAAATATTTTAAGCTTTATTGCTTTCCAAGAAAAAAATAAATTGCGAAACTAAAATTCTTAACTTCCAAATATTTGCAAATCACGAACAGATATTGGGTGATCCAAAAGTCACGCGCATCAGACTTTCAAAAAGTGCAGAAATTCCAGAACGGTAAGTAATGGCAAATTATTTCAATGGTTGACACCTCTATACTATAACAACTAAATGTATCACTTCAAATTTCTGTTACAGTTTATAGTGTCAGCTTTAAAAATTGTTTTGGCCAAGTTGAAACTGTTTCTAAAGCTCAAAACATGAACTGTAAATGCAAGCAAAGGCAAGCAGTCAACTGATTAAATAACACTAAATCGCAGTCATTCTACTTTATGGCTGGAGTGCCTATTGAAACTGTTCAGTTTTCTATGAGGTAATTCCATAAAAAAACGGCTATTCAGTGTTTACACATGTGTTTATTGCAGAGATGTACATCCGCATTCATACGAGATGTGACATTTAATCAAAAGGGTATTATTGAAAAATATCAGCTTAAAATATTGAAGATGGGTTAGAAGCAATAGAATTAAACTAATTATTCATTTCAACTATCATAAGTTTAATTTTAATACGATGTTAATAATTATATTTTACAACAATCGCAGCTCTTTTAGCAACTTTCTGTGGTTATTCAAATGATTTTAAGTCAAGTGTTAGAAGTTTATAATCTTTTCTATTACAAGACAAACACACACCAAACAATTTTCCCTGGAAAGTTTATGCTCCAGCTTCAAATTTCCAGAGTGAAAAATCTGATTTTGTCATTAGCTCATTTTGACTGCGGTAACAGCTTTAAGCAATAGTTTTAGGTGACTTATTCCAATAAATAGAGAGCGAAATAGAACGAAAACACGCATTAAGAAATTTAATCACCATACTTACTTTGAAATGAAAACAATGTTACAAGCGATAAGAACAGCACATTTAATTTGACAATGCTCAGCCCACCAGTGACTGAGTTGTAAAAGTCGCTGAACGATGTTAGTTTGGTCTGGGTCCGATTCCAGGCCAATGAACTGGCTGTATGGGCGTTTTCTTGGTTTTCGACATGTGTAACGTGGATATGAGCCAGTTTCTCTTAGAAAGTCCTCTACGAAGGCTTCCCATTGCTTAGGCAAATAGCCGTCGTGTGCTTTTCTATAACCAAATGAAAGACACCTAATTAAAAATGGCTTACAAGAAACGCTGGTGCATATATTTTTGCAGAAAATTATTTGACGCTAAATTTTCTGTGATAGAAAAGATCCGAAATGCATAAAAGCAGAAAAAAGTAATTGGAGTTTTAGCATGCTTACCATTATTTGTCTCATATACTGAATGTTTTATGCAGGATCACTAATGATATTCTGGCAATGGCAAGACCCAACACAGAGACTATTGAAAAATATAATGTGATTCAGCAGTTCCGTGAGTAAGTAACAAAATATATTCTCTTGTCTGTTTTAGATTAGATCAATTCATTTTGTTTGCCCTAGCTAAATAATCTATAGTGTATAGCGTACGTGAACTTTTTTCAGCAAAGGAATTTCATCTATTATAAATCTTCAAATGCCTGGTGAGCATTCATCCTGTGGTAACACCTTAGATGCTTCAGGATTTTCATACAACCCTCAGCTTTTCATGGATAATGATAGTAAGTCAATTCTACAGAAGATTATTAATTCGAAAAATTTCAGATATTCCTTTTGTTTTCTTAAGCAATCTAATAAAGCAATTTCCGTTATTTTCCAAAGCATATTAATTTTAGATAGCTATATTCATAATTTTAATTTAATTTTCATATTTCTGTTCCTACTTATAACTATGCTATGCATTCTATTTAAATTTAAAGAAAATACCCCAATTACGAACAGTTGCATGTTCTTAAGAGAACAACAAATGCTTTTTAAGCGAAAAACTATTTTCAGTTTATAAACGAAAAACACGTTTCAGTTTATAATCATTTCAATTTATACACGTTTATAAATTGAAACGTTCATAAAATTAACTCTATGAATTTTTCTAAATTTTTATATTCTGTATAAGGTATTGTGAAAGATAAAATACAAATTTTTTAGAAATAAGACATTGCTTCGTAGTTTTCTGAGAATGATATGTTTGAAGTCAGGAATAGATTTGTAATGGGGAAAAAAGGATTAAAATTTTGCTGCGTTTACCATTTACACTAATTATTTTGCTTTCATTTTTTTCATAAGGCAGCTCTAACTCCTTTTGTTTTATTCACAGTTTTGCTGAAAAAAAATAAAATACAGTTTAAATACTTCAATTATTTGAATTCTGTGAAATAGTTGCGAGAAATATATTTCTACATTCTCAAATAGTTGCCATTTTTCATGACATTCCTAGTAATGGTTGCAGGTTTATATATTTTTGTCTACTATTACTCTCGATTATTAAACTGAGAAAATGACCATCAAAGAGTTTAGATATTAGAATTGTATGACTGGAAAATTTTCATCACAATATTTTCAGCTTCGATTCAATAACTGTCGATTAGATCTACAGCAGTTTATTTTTAACCTTCTTAAAGTGTCCCTGATTTATATTTAAAAATAAAGTAAAAGTTTTCAAAAAAGGATATAGGTTTATAAGATGCTATGAATTACCTTGCACTAAGCTGTATTTGTAATATGTAGGACAGCAACAATTAAGAGCAAGTCTTTAAAACCTGAAACCACAAAACTGTTGGACCAGACTTAATTTAATTTGGTTAAGTACGTTTATAGACTATGATTCTGAATTTTGAAAAAAGTGATCAGAATTTCACCTTCAGGAAAAAATGGCTCCCAGTCATATAAATATGGAGATTTTCATAAATCTTGCAGATTATGCTATTTTTAGTTAATCGCTTAAAGTCTAATCCCGCTATCTGGAACTTAGTGACTGTATTAGTCCATTATAGCCACTTAGATAATTCTAAATAAGATAGCTCTAATAAATATACAGGCAGCATATTTAAACTAAAAATATTTATTGAGCTACTCTGCAAGATAATCTATGATGAAAACTTAATGATATTTGTAATGAAAAATCAGTAGCTTCAAGCTGCGTTTATTCTAACTTTCTGGCTTAGGCGTAAAAAAGGAAGATTCTCAGTCTTATCTGATGGTAAGTTTTTTAAGTTTATGAACATAAACTGTTACTTGCCCACATCTTCGAGTAGCGGCGGAACCATGCGGCTACTACAAACAAACTACTGCATCCGTACTTCTCGGCTGGCTTGCCAGTTCCAGCTCTAATTCTCGGCTTGTATTCAGTTCGTTCCGCCTGTTTCTGCCCAGTATCCTGGGCGGAAACAGGCTTATTGGAACCGTGAGTATAGGATTAATTCGGGAATTCTGAAGCGTAGAGAACTTAAAGAAACATCGTGTCACATTCAAAACTACCTAAATGTGATTATATAATTTGAAAATATCAGATCGTTTGTAAGTGTTACCATGACTAGGATGAAAAGCTATTATAAACTGACAAGCTGGAACATTTTCAACTGCCATAATCTATCAAAATAACCAGCCAATAGCCAAGTGGATAAGACAGCTGAATATAGGTGGTTTGACTCGGGTTAGAATGCCAGCGTAAGGAACAGCTTCATGGATATTTCTCCTATACGTAATTTGGAATCGAGACAGTTTACCTTAAAAAGCTCTTTAAGAAGCCAACCCTTTTCCTTATGCATAACACCTACGTGTACTTTGCCATAGTCAAATAAACCAAACGAATCAAATTGATGCGTACGGATCCAGCCTCGTGGACGTCACCTTGCACTTTTCTGTAACCTTCCTTTGCTGGAGCGGAAGTGGACAGACTATGAGTTCGGAACATTCTGTGGTACGATGAAGCAGGTGTTTATTTACCTGACACAAAAACATGGTCAAACTAAAAATCAGATTTTGCGCTATTGTTATAACTTTTAGCAGAGTATTTTACATATTTCAAAAATGGCAGTGCGAAGAGACTTTATAATCGTAATTCTAAATCATCAATTCGTTTTTTTTCGCAAAAGCAGATAGAACCGTGACCTGTATGGTCAGCCTATATTCATCCGTGTGTGGTGGTGCCCATGCACGCACACCCAATACTATGCGCTAGATTCTGTAAAAAACAAACATTCGCATGCTCTAAAAACCGATAAATTGCGTTTCTAGAGATAGTTTCAATAATTACCTTGCACAAATCGACAAATCGTTTTTTATGTGTATAGTCGAAGGTATCGTTGGGTGTACTGGACGCCATATGCGGAGTAGCAAAAGCTTGGTCGAAATTAAAACCAATAACACCGGTTCAGTCTTGGAGAAATATTCTTCCTAAATTTGAAGAAGTCAAGGCAATAACTGAAGTTGTATGCCCAAAAAAAATGAAAATGTAAAATTCTTGGGAAATGTCGATTGGGAAAATATAGAGAAATGTTTCGATTAGTGATTAGACTAAGCCGGGCTTTCAGTGTTTGAGTGATGCCGATATCGTTTCAAATGTCACAAGAGGGAAAGATTGATGCTGCAAATACAAGTGAAGAAGATACTGACAATTACATTAGTCTCGAGACAGCAATTACGTCTGTTGAAACTCTGTTGGTTTTCGATGATCAAGGGAAATTCAAATAAGTCATAAAATAGCACTTCGAAAAATACTCAGTGAAATTCGACAAATATTTAAACATTCTAGAAAAGTAAAATTATTCATTTTTTAAAGAAATAAACGCATACAATATCCGTGACCTGCTACATTAGCCCAGAAAACCGAGAGTACACTGTACTCAAAATTCTGTAAATATTATTTAGGCACTCTGTTTATCTTCAGACTAGTTTTATGTTTGACCACCGCAAGGTAGGAAAAGCGATTTTTAAAATCAATACTAATAAATGCCTGTGCTAGCCGTGGATTTCATTTCCTGAAATCGTGTTCGGTATGTCAATAACAGCACATGTAGTTGATTTGCCTTCTCTAAGCCCCTACTGATACGACTTCGGATGTTAAATGATGTTTAAGTCTGGTCATCAATGATTTTTCAAATTTTGCCTAATGCTCAGAGTAATCAGATTGGGCAGCAGGAATTTGCTCTATTTGTTGCTGCATTGGCGTGCCTTCATCGAAATTATCTTGTGTGAAGGTCGTGTCGAGTATTTTATTCAAGGAGTCTTCTGTGTGGCTATTGTTGCGAATAGGTGCGCTAGTTATAATTCTTATTTATATGGCGAATAATAACATAGTTTATAATTGTTATTATATGGCAAATGTCATATACGTCCTTACTTTAGGTACAAAATCCTCTCTAGGAGTTTACCTTGACTTGAATTATCACACATTTGTATGTTCCACTTTTTTTTATACTTTTGTAAAGTGGTTGATTGACTGTCGTTACATCTTTCTTGTTTCAAACTTCTTCGTAATGCTCTGCCCTTTTTGTTGCCCGCGTAATTCTTTGTTCAACAGATTTATTGTATGAAGCTTCTTAGTTTATCGTTGTGGCAGGTCTTCCTAACAAGTACTTTCTCTATTAATTATTAATTTTTCTCTGAATGCTTCAGAATCTTCTAATTTTATTCCTTCTTTCTACATGCCTTCGTCGTGTAACGGTAGCACACTCGGCGCGTATTCGAGAGGTTCGGCGAGGGCATTGCACAATTTTTAAGTCCTTTGCTTCAAACTAACCTAATTTCTCTACAGTGAAGCCCTAATTAAAAGGTGGTGGATCATGATTCTTCACCACCAGGATTTGACGATTAAGTTCTCGAATCCTCAGTCGCCCTTTAAAAGGCGAAGTATATAAGGTATTTCTCCCGCCATCCTGGCATGCCTTCGTGGCCAGCCACTCGACGCGTATTCGAAAGGTCCAGGATTCGAGTCCCATCGAGATCATTGCACATTTTCCATGTCTCTTGCTTCAAAATAACCTAATGACTTTGCAGTCTGTGTACGACTAAATTGCCTTTCTGAATTAACCAAGAAATTACGAATATTCTTCCCGAAACGAATTCTTTTCTGACCTGCAAAATTGTACTGTTTAATGCTGGACTTGGAGGCGAGGTAGTTTAATTGAAAGGTTATATATTTATGAACAGGTGTAACAGCTTTAAATAATATTAAAATCTTGTAGTTTAAATAATTTAAATAGATGAACATTAAGGTATTTGTGAATGGCAATATTTGAAACCAGACTCGAGTGCCTCGTGCGACTCTCGCACAAAGAATGTAATTTATTTTTAAATGTTAGAATATGTTTTCTCTTCTTGTTTGTATGTCGCCATTTTTGAGTGTTAAATAAAAGTTATTGCTGTGTTCCATCATTGGAGTTGCTTCATATCACCAAAGAAGCATCACACAGGGAGACTTTCTTTTTATTCTTCTATTGTCTATTCTTGTGTGAAATGGGCTGCTTGTGATGTGATAATTTTGAGATACGGTCATTCTTTAGCATACGGTTATCTGTGAAACGCAAGATAGGCTCAGCGTATAATGTATTATCAAATTATATGGACTAGGAGGTCTTCCAGAAAATGGCCTTTAGAATCTATGACAGCGTATCCTCAGCTTGTGTTATAAGAACTGAAGTCACCAGCAAATATTTTGTTTCGGTATCTGTAGTCTTGATTCAGTTTTATTCGTGGGGAGTACAATGAAGTTGCAATAATCATTACGGTTTGAACTTCTAGGAGTGCGGCTATGTGGTCTCTTCCTAAACTGATTACTGAGCAAGAGGTGTTGGTATTGCAGCAGATTATTGCTGATCGCGGTTCTTTTTCTGGATCTTCTTTTTGGTATATGCTCCGTTGTAATGGGAAGCCAGTTATGTTTTACGTGTTTAGTATTTGTGTGTATAAAGATAAAATCTACATTGTACTCTATTGGAAAGGTGATCACGTGTGAGGTAAATGCCTTAGACTGTTGTAAATTTACCTTAGGGCATTTAATGGATTGTTCATTTCTTTCTGTATTTTATTTAGCATGCTTCTGAAATTATTATACAGGGTATTTGAATTAGCAATAAATTGTGTTTTCCTGGAGGGTTTCAATCTGTTTTCTGTAGCTGAATGAGGCTGAGTGATCGAGTAGGTATTTATAGATTGTTCCATAGGATAAGCTCTCGCACAGTAAAAACAAGTGGGTTTCTGCACGCTACAGTTGCGCATGTTATGTTTTCCCGATAACAAGGAGCAGTTTGTTTTACCGGTACACCTTGCACAAAAAAAGGGGAACAGTTCTATAGCTCTCGTTCCACTGGACCGATTGTCGAATTTAACTTGCACTGCCATGTCTCGGAAGCGCGACTTAGGGTATATATTAGATTTATATATAGCATTACTCTAACATAGGCATTCTGACACAAAATCGAACCTTTACTACTAATCTTCTGTTAAGTATTGGGCATACCGCTGCTATAATTCGTATATCTTATAAAGGTACTATTGCTGAAATTTTGAGTTGAATTCTTCTTTCAGATGTATCGAAATAGCTGGATTTAGCTCTTTTTTTACAGCCTCTACTTAAGAAGGTCTTATTGAATTCTGCTATGTAGTTTTCTTCACTTCTATTGTACACTGACTACCAATAAGTATTTGGACACTTATGCAAATGACAATATCTGCGGTCCTAAGGTACGTCACGGACTCCGCCGGTATATATCGTGTAGGAAACAGCATCAGCTTTAGTCGCATGCAAGATGCCTCGCAGTTCGGAGCTCTCTGATTTCGGGAAAGGTATAATTATCGGGTATCACAAATGTGGCCGATCCTTAAGGGATATATCTAGCGATCTGAAGTACCCAAAATCGACAGTGGCCTATGTTATTAAGAAGTGGAAGGTGAGCGGTGAATGTGCCCCGAGTCGGCAGACCAACGAAACTGGGAGATAGAGACCGACGAGTGCTGTCCAGAGAAATTCGGAAGAACCGCACCCAACCGATGGCCCTCATCCGCGAAGAGTTTCAACAGGCATTCGAGAGTATTGTTTCAATGAATACCATTCGTAAGGAAGCACATCTGCTTGGTTTTCATGGTCGTGCTGCTGCACATAAGCCTTTGATTACAAAGTCCAACCGCGCTGCTCGGTTAATGTGGTGCAAAGCACATCGAAATTGGACCGTAGATCAGTGGAAACGGGTTCTTTGGAGTGACGAATCAAGGTTCACCCTTTACCGTTCGGATGGCAGGGTCTGGGTCCGGCGTTTACCTGCAGAACGTCTCCTGCCAGAATGCATTGTGCCAACAGTCAAGATCGGCGGAGATGGAATTATGGTCTGGGGGTGTTTCTCCTGGCATGGGCTGGGACCCTTAGTCCCCATTCATGGTAAGCTCAACTCCGATACCTACTGCACTATTTTGGATGACAATGTGCTTCCTACGTTGTGGCTGTTTTACGGATTGAACCCCTGTTACTTTCAGGACGACAGTGCCTTGTCATGTTTCGACGTTAACCAAGGCTTGGTATGGTGCCAATGGAGTTCATCGAATGGACTGGCCTGCCCAGAGTCCAGACCTGAACCCTATCGAGAACCTCTGGGACGAGTTGCATCGCCGAATTTAGGGGTGCACTACCCGTACAAAATCGGTGAAGGAACTTTTATGTCTTCTCCAAGCCGAGTGGAAGAAAATAAATACCACTAGCTGTCATACAAAGACTTGTGGAAAGTATGCTCCGGAGGGTCCACGCTGTAATTACCTCTCGTGGAGGCTCTACCAACTATTGATTTTGAATAAAGTTAGTTTTTCTTTTCTATCACAGGTGTCCAAATACTTATTGGTAGTCAGTGTATATTCGGAAATATATTGGTGTTGTGAAAATTATGACTGCAAGAATACGCAAAGAGCTGTCAAGGCTAGTTGGCTTTAAGTTGCTTCATTACTTAGAGTGTAAATATCGATTGTAAACTACGCAAATTTTCATTTAAGAAGTATTACAAAAAAGGATATGTTACAAGATATATTAGCTGAATGTTTATTGATTATACTTCTGAGGAATGAAAGCAATTGAATATTAACCATACTTTCCATTCGTGTATAGTTTCACAAATTAAGGAACAAATCAACTAGTTTAAACTACTGAATTAAAGTCAAATATTAAATGTAATGTTTATGAACAAAATAAACCGAAATGAAACGGAAGCACATGCAATAAGCACACAACAAATTTCCGTAGTATTGCAATTGTAAAAACAGTAAAACCAGCATGACTAACTTGTGTAATTTTGTTTATTCCCTTCCCCTTAGTCACCAGTATTTCCTCCCACACCAACGGTACACCATTGAGCATGCGCACTAAGCGAAATTCGTTAACACTGATCAACTCAATGTGCGGTTTGCCATTACGCGTCCCGGTAAGTGCAAATGAAAAAGAGAAGTTATAGTACAGATTCAAACCATAAAAATGGTTTACTTAATATAAAATATACCTTACAACCTTCCTATAAACTTGGTTGTTGAAGATTTCTTGCACTTGAATTTGAGTATCAGTGTCTGATCTCATGCTAGAACTACTTTCATCTGTGATAATGATTGTATTTTCTATCACTTGCATAACAGAATAGCTTGCTGATTGTATTTGAATTTCAGTATCATAGAGTCAAGGATTAACTATTAAAGTCGGAAGTGCCGGAGCAGTATGGAAGCCGTCAGAGAAAGTAAATATATAAATAAAATAAATATGAATTAAAATTAAGTAAGGTATAAAGTGATAAAAATTATAGAAATTAAATTTAATAAAAACAAGTATTAAAATAATAGATAGAAATGCCGGATCTGCTTTTATCTCGGGTTCCGGCTTGAGTTATAATTTCTCTCAAATACTGAGAAATGCCGGAACTAGGCTCCGGCTGAATTAAAACGCTGCATGGAGGTAGTAAAATTAAGTAAATAAATTGAACGCGTTAATAAAATTAGTTTAAAGGCTTTTTACTTTGAAATTAAGACATTATTCTATACCAACGTAAAATAACGTTTGTAAGCAATTTTACACACATACAATTGTTCGTATGCGGGGACTTCTTTAGAAAGAATTATCTTTTTGTTCATACTGTATTTACTCAAAATGTTAAAAAGAATTTTTACTTGCGTGTTTATAACTGTATTAATAAAATTAACTGTTTTACAGTTTTCTTCTATAACTTCAGATGGTAAGTAAGAGATTTGATTATGCAAAGCACAGTCCGCATATGCATGAAATAAATCAAACTAGACCTAAAGTGAAAAGTGCATGGTTAAAATCAAAAGTCATAAATCAAAATCAAACTAGAAATACACTAGTTTTCTTGATCGTATCATATCGTATAAGAAATAGAAACAAATCTTTAAATATTTAATTGTGGTGAAGAAAACAAAATAGTCTCAATTTTGCTTTAATGTTTCACGATATTTGGAGCTTTGATGGTGTAATTTTCTTGTCACTGATCTTTCCTCTAAGCACGGCACGTGTACCCTATAAAATCTAGCAAAGTAATAAAGAAATGATTCTTTAAACGTAATGGGTATGAATAAGAGCACTTGCGCATGAAGCACTTTCGCAGTTTGCATGAAATATGCGTTATTAATCTGCATTCTCTTTTTTTGTTTCTTATTGATGTCCACAGTATTTGATAGTCCTTACTTACCTCTTATTTTATATATATGCATAAATTTAAATTTAGATCCAAAAGAAGCATAACAATGTGAATAAGTAATTTTGCTTTAGATTATAGTGTTTTCTGGAAACATCAGATGCAGATCTACATCATGATAAATCTCCGAGCGTGAATAAAATGAGGTAAATTCTAAATTGTAAAAGCCAAAACTGAAGCAATAAATAAGAAATTAAAATCCTTGTCATTTTTTTTTATTATAGAAGTTGTCTATCATGCGCAATCTCATCAGAGGGCAATGTATAGCAAACAATCAACCATTATACACTTTTGAGTATGCAGCTTGACATTTACTTAATTTAATTTAATTTTAGGAGATCGCTAAATTTAATCATAACAGTTACTAATGCTAATATGAGATTAAAAGCAACAAGCTCCAGCTTACATGACTAATAAGAGAGGGGAAAAAAGAAGTATGCAATTAAAATGATAAGTTAAGTTAGGATAATAAACTTATGAAAGATAAAATCGAATGAATTTATAGCTATGGGCTGATAAACTAAATAGGAGCCGAAAGCATGCATATAATCCTGTAAAAAAAGCAATTTGTTTCAGCCTAGTGATTAATACTATATAATGCGACAAATAAATTCTTAACTATCATAATATTTTTTTATAAAACTAGTCATGGAGAATTAATTAATATATTTTAGACACCAGTAGTAATAGAGTTTTAGAGAAATCAAGATTATAATGCTAAAAGAAAAATTAAAGGGCAAGTACACATGAAGATTCAAAGGACAGTATAAAATTCCAAATAGGATTTAATTTTTACTATAGATGAAAATAGTAACTGCCAATATTATGTGTATGAATACTAGACACTTAGGCAAAGTATGCGTAATAAAACATAGACTCTTAGGTGCCATTTTACAATAACTAGATCCAAATAACAATTTTGAGCAAACAATAGAAAATGATTGTGACTTAAATTTTAGAACTGAGCAAAAAGCAATTTTTGCTTGGCTCAGATTTTGAATAAAACTGTAGCAGCTTCGAAGGCAATCCGGAACATGTCCGTCTGCATCAGGGTACAAAAAAGCTGTTGCCAAAAGTTTTTAAATTTTACATTGGCGTGCTTCTCTTTCATTTTGATGATTTAAATAGTTGAAAACAGAAAAAAAAGACTTTGGCAAGTCAATAAACAAATAGAAATTCACAGGATCAATCCTGAGAATGAAACTTATATAGCCTTGTATGTAGTATATAAAATGAAAGATGGGGCTAAGCGTAGTCAGAAAAGGGCAATACTAAATGATTGATGATAAGCAAATATATAATAAAAAGGACAGATTTTTTAAAAAAAAATTAGTTAAAAATTACCCTATTAACGTAAAACTAGATAGTTTTATTTAAAACTTTAGAACAATGTGCGTTGATTTTCGGAAGAAAGAGCGCATAATAGACAATTTCTATTATCAAAAGAATTTTTTACCTCGCTTTTATTGCTTTTTATATCTATTTTATCATTCACTTCATCCGTTTCCTCCTAAGTTTGTTACGATATAGAGCCTATATTTCTCTTCCAGCAAGACTGAAAAGCAGTGTTACTCACTCACATTCTTATGCACCTCATGGAGCTAAATTTAAGTTTATTCTTATACTGGAGCTTATAGAGCACTCATTCTTCTTGAGTATCTTCGTTCACGTATACTCTTATCGTTGTTTGTACAGCGTCCTTAGAAATGTCCTTACTCGGCCTTTATTTTCGCAATCATTGATAGTAAGCATATGCTTCCAGTTACAAAAATATTTCAAATGTTGCAGATAGTTATGTTTCGGAATTTAAAAGTTTTACAAATAGTTTTTAAAAAATTTTGCAAAAATTACGGCATCTAATTTTTTATGCAGTCCTCCAATCTCTAGGCTTATATTTAGGAAACCTTTATACTCATTCAAACTTGTATGTCAGAAAATTTGATTCTTGTACGACAAAAATCTGCCGAGCTATTTAATTTCCAAATTTTGGATAATAATGTCATTTCCAACTTTGAGGCATTAAGGGGTAAGTTAATTAATAACTTAGAATAATTCGAGGTTCATTTCTCTATCCTTACATGCCGTTCAATGATGTCCTTCTGTAATTTACTAGTGTATAGCACTCTTTAGTTTAAAATTTGTTATATGTGGTATGACGAAAGAATTTTCACATACTAATTTGTAAGTTTTCAAACTCTAAAATTATGCTATCAGTATTCTCGTGAACTTTTATTACTTTAGAAGAAGGATTACCAACTCTGTTCTTGCATCAACTTCTTTAAAAATAATGGTTTTCTTCATCGAGCCCTTTATAATTTTCTGTATAATATACAGCACGTAACATAATCATAATACAAATAAATGCTCCTAAAGATCTTTAAAATAACAATTATGCTAAGACTATGAACTAAAATTTCGAAAAAAAATTATTTATTAGACTTATGCTTTTTTATTTTTTGTATTATTGTTATATTTATGTTACAAACAATTTTTCGTATGTAAACAATTTTTCAGAAACAAAATCACATATTCTAATTGCATTAAACTGCACAGATTCTAATTGCATTAAATTGATTTTAATTAATACGATGGCTGCGCTTGATGTATTGGTGCAATTTTTTTTTTTATATTTTTTTTTTAAATTACTTAATTTAATTCTTAAATCAGCTAGTTCTAAAATATTTGACATGTTTCTTGTTTTCTGAAGTATATTATTGGCTTTACTGAAGTAACCTTCTACTACTTGTATGTAAGAAAAAAGAATAGTGAATAATGTTGGCTCGATAATATTTTTATTTCGCGGCAGATATTATTGATTTTTTTAAATAGATTAAATAATTTTAGCGTAGTTCCCCCCTTATATGTATTTTATATGTTTTCTTACTTACTAGTTGATATAGCTTTATATCACGAGACAATTAATTATCAACTTCATTAATAATTTTTTCTTGTAGTTAATGGTATCTTAATTATGCCGATAAATTGCAGGTATGCATTCGGCTGTTAACCCCAGTCGACTCTTTGATCATCATCAACCACCTCTATAACTTCCTACAACTTCCAAGTACACCTACACCTTCCTAAATTCCCTACACCTTGCCTGACTTCCTCGACAGCTACTCCTTCGGGAATCCCTGCTTTAGAAGCATGATCTAAGAATCGTAAAAAATCATTAAACTAAGATTTTTAAAAAATGTGAACATAATTCGAACGAGTTGGCTGTGAAACCTGCCATTCTTTCCTAGAACACGAATTCTATAAATTAACTAAATAAGATCGCATTTTTGGAAAAAAAATGCATTGATCAAGCCTTTTCTCGACAATCTCCATAAAAACGCACTGTACTTTTAGTTAAGTACAAACGTTTCCCTTTTCAACTTGTGTAAGTCAATTTAATATTATCTCCAAAGTTAAAATGAAATATCTAGTCATATGGGAATAAAAAAGTTTGTATTTTATTTTTTATAACGAGCATAAAATTCCCCTATATTTAAGTATAACATTTTAATATAGATATAACATTTCGTATTTTGTTTTTTATAGTGACTATAAAGTTTCCATAAATAAAAGAAATTGGGGGACCATAAAAAGGCCATATTTCATAATTTTATAAGGCATTTTCTCCCTCCTTTTCGAGTGCTTTCGTAGTGTAACTGGAAGCACGTTCGACGTGTATTCGGGAGGTCCAGATTTCGAATCCCGGCGAGGGTATCGCACACTTTTTAAGTTTCTTCCATCGATAAAGCTAATGATTCTACAAGTGGCCCCTAAACGAAAAGGTGGTGAACGATAATTCGTCACCACCAGGATTTGGCGATCGGGTTTTTTCATCCCCAGTGGCCCTTTAAAAAGGGGGCATACATAAAGTATTTTCTCCCGCCTTTCCGCATAGCTTCGTGACGTAACTGGAATCTGTTCCGACGTGTAGTCGAGAGGTACGAAGTTCGATTTAAAGCGAGGGCATTGCACATTCTTCACGTCTCTGCATCGGTAAACTTAATGTCTATAATTTTCATTAAGTTGACTTTCTTAAAGTTTAAACTGCCAGAGCAGGAGAACTGCAACGCTTAAAACAGTTGTGTAACTGGAGTTATATATCTATGACCAACTTTTGCGAAAATAAAGACCGGGTTAGGACTGTTTTGGGTTTGGTGTACATATATGTCTGTGTGTTATTTATTTTTTGTTTATTGCCTGTCTTTATAACTGTGTACAATTAAATAAATGATTCCTAAGTGTATATATCTGAAATGGACAACTTTTTTAAGGCTAATAATAGCATTTTAGACAAATATTATTCTCGAGCTGCTTATGAAACTCGCGACATTTATCACTTTCCTGTTACCTGGGCTAAATTGTAAAGTTTAACTTTCTTGGGTAACATCCAGTGCTAACTCTGTGTAGACGTTAAGCGACTTATCGTTAAGTCTAAAAGTATAATAGAAACTTTAGAAGGGTGAAAAAGACAGTTTGTTTAAAATTAAAAAAGATGAACAGAAAGCACTTCTGGTGTTTACAATTTCGCCAGCATTTATGGTGAGAAACTTAAAAGCAGTGAGTCAAAGGTAAAAGCTTAAATTTAAATAACCTAATAGCCAAAGGCTCCGCAGAGCAATTTAACGCGAAGTTGGCTCAGAACTTCGTCGTGGACTTCAACTAATGGCAATAATAATGCAAAGCCGAAAGCAAGGAATTCTTATCTAAAGTAGCAAACCTAGTAACGTGGCCACAAATGGCAGAATACGCTCTGTCTTAACAGACTCAAACCTCTCTATAATGTAACATGCAATTTGGATTCACACCCAATAGAAGCATGATACATGCAATCAACGAAGCAATAGTCCAAATACCTAACAACAAAGCTGAGAACCTACATTCTGCTCTACTGTGCCTATACCTCAGAAAAGCTTTCTACTCACTCTGGTGGCCTGAGGTATTAGGCACATTTAAAGAAACCAAAACCCCGAAAAACCTATTTTAAATATTCCAGTGCTATTGTTCCAACAGACAGAGCATAATATTAGCTAACAATAGAACTACTGAAAGAAATCAAGGAAAAGGTTGTCCGCAGGGCTCTTGCCTCAGCGCTGATTTCTGGAATCGAGCATTCAATAAAACAGTACAGCATCAATGGCTGGACCGCACGAAGTGCATTGCATTTGCTGATGATGCAGCCTTTGTAATCAGTGGTCGTTTTAGAGAAGTATTGGAGGCCAGTGTTAATACTTCTCTGGGAAAACTTAACGAACTTTGCAAGCACCACCAGCCAAGAATATCCCAGGAAAAATCACAAGCCATCATATTCCACAAGCCCTCTAAAATAAACCAGATTACTCAAATTCCACTCTAATAAACAAAACATAAAACTACCAAAATACTAACAAAATCAAAGACATCCCTAAAGACATCTGGGAATTATAATAGATAAACTTAACTTCATTGAGAACCTACAGTCCTACATCAAACTAAGAAGAAACCTTTTGTATAGCTAACATTCTGAAAATAATGCAGGGCATTGGATGGAGCGTGAACCCCCAGACACAAAGCCTGATCTATGACACTGTTATAGAAAGAACAGCGCTGTATGGTGTAGCGATATAGGCATCCTCGATGCCGGTGAGAAAACAAAAACAACTCCATTCCATCCAAACGACCTTCCTTTTGAATTATTCCCGAGCTTATAGAACAACATTAAATGCAGCACTGTATCAGCTTATTAGCATTCCCCCTGTTCTTGTTTGCGGAACAATGGCTTCAGTTCTTCAACTAAGAAAAGATTGCAAATTATAAATGAGATAGCAGCTGTCAGTTCCTACACCTCACTGGCCCATCCATATGGAAAGACATCCTGCTAGCCAAAAATTCTTTCCAAAGGTATACACAAATGGCTCTGGCATAAAAGTACACGAAAAGGATGCGACATAAAAGTGCGTCTCAATAATTATGCCACAAAGGAATTCAAATTTCAACTCGATATAGAGAATAGCGTATTTCAACCGGAAATGTTCGTGATCTTACAGGCAATCAACGAAATCATACATTAGCATTTACGTCTATATGCATTGACTCTCAGCAATGTATGCAATCCCGAACACAAGTAACAAATCACCACTAGCCCAAGAAATTCTCAGCAAGTCCTCTAGTGCCCAAGGCCAACATTTCTTTATAATTTGGATTGCAGCCCATGTTGGCCACAAGGTAAAAAAAAGAGACTGACTTATCAGCCAGGGCGACAAATTAGATTGACTTATCAGGCGACCCAGGGAATAAGTGCCATAAAAACAAGCATTCTCTGGTCAGCTTCACATCTGAAGCTAAAACTGCAAAATTCAGCCAAAAAATCATGGCATCAATGGTAGGATGCTGCCAATACAGGGAGAAGAGTTTACAGCCTCTTCTCCGATGTTAACTCCTCTCCGATGCATGTTACAAGACAAACCACGTAGTTTATCAAGGGGCACGGCCCCTTTATAATTTCCACGTATTTCTTTGCAAGGAATCTCTCTTCAACAGATTTCTGTGTCTGGAAAAAGGGGGTCACCTCGAACATTATCTTTTTTCCTGCCCGTTAACAAAGTCATTTCATCTATTGAAGCCAAATTCAGAAGGGGATTTATACACATTCCTAAGATATGCACTGAAAAATAAGAACATCAGGAATAAAGTTCTGAAGTCATTGACTTTCTAACTGCCAGAAATCAAGAGCTACGCAGCGAAAATTAGCCGCAAAAAAAGTGCTTCAGTAATATTGAAACAAAGCAATTAAATACAGGTAACAGTATTTGCGTGTGCAATTCCACAGGAAAGCAATAAGAGCCGCTAACAACATGATGCAGCACATACAGCTCTCACAAGTAATGCAAGGGGCTAAACTTATATATCTCTAAGCAACGAATAGCCAGATGGGATGAAGATGCAATCACTTCGTACACAGTTAATTGGCATGGCCCACCAGGCCAAGCAGGCTAACATATTACTTCAGAAACAGTGTAATGTATTCTAATTATAGCCATTGTGTGTATACATAGTTTAATATATAATTTAGGCAGGGGTGTAAATGCCCTACTTGCTCAAGTCCGAAAATAAAACGGGACTACTGATGACACCGCGAGCGTTGACAAAGCTTGCGAAGTCGGTTGCAGAAACAACAATTAGCATCTCAGCGACAGAACAGCACCGTCGGCCCTTGGGAAGGGCGATGTTAATCTAGATAAATAGTATAAGGGGCCTTTACCTACTTATTCAGGGTAAGAAATAAATGGCCTCTGCACTTATATCAAACCTAACCTTACTATAAATACATGCGAAATAATTTGCATTCTGGTGGGAAAACGGAAAGAGAGGAGTGACAGTATAGATTCAAAATATAAAATAACTAGTTATTCAGATGAAAGGAACCATAAATGAGATGAAGTACAAAGTAACATTAAATCGTACTAATAAAAAAATGCGTTTAACTAATGTGATGCATGTATTAATATCTGACACTCGGGATCAAAAGGAAAGTTTATTTACGATCTATTGGTCCATCGCTATCGATCTATTGGCTACACCTGGTGTATACAAATGCAATCAATTTTTCTTTTTTATTTCTAGAGGATAGTTTCCTATTGTATATTACGCATACGTACCTATATGTTTGTGAGGACTGTATTTAGTAATACTCTAAATTTCTGTAACCGATTAATTTTAAGAAAATTTATAATTATTAACGTTCTTATTAGAAATATAATTAGATATTGTTATAAAGCCAGTTTTTGTTGAGTATTTTAGTGTAACATATAGAACTTAAATTTTCAAAATACTGAAATATCTTTGTTATTTAATGTTGCTTTGGCAAAACATTATGATTCGCTGTACATTCCTTAGGAAGGACTACGGAACTGTATCTGAAACGATGGTCTTAGACATGGTTAAAGTCATGGCATTTGCTCTTAGCGAAGGAAAGGTAAAACTTTATTGTATTTTATTTTGATTGATTGTATTAATTTTTTCCCCTCCTTATCTTCGTTTAAGTCTCTGTATTTTAGAATCACGTGGTAATTCCTGGTTAACAGCTGTGAATATTTTTCAGCACAGCATAACAAAATTCCATTAAAAGTTCTTCGAATAAAATTAAATTATATTCTAAAACGAACACCGCGGCACGTTAGTTCAGCCAACAAATTCTTGTTCCTGAATACACTCGCATGGGCCCCAAACCGGAAGTCCTGCAGTATTTGGAGCTGCTTCTGTTTCCTATGAGATATTCATTTTGTCATAACTTTAAAAGTTATGCTATCAATTTACATCTTCAAAAAAGCTCCTTAGTGCTTACGTTTGCTGTGGAATTCGCGTTACGTTTTAAAACGGATACAAATACTCAAAACGCTAGTTTGGTGCAAAGCATTTGCGCGAGACTACACTTTCTATTTTCCATCCTCTATTCTAAAAATTTCGTATAGTATTAATAATTTTATTCAAAATTTATTTTCAGCAAACTGAACTTGAATTAAATTTACGCTTTTCTGATTCATTCTGTTTACAGTTCACCAGAGACTAAGTGGTTAAGACCACTGAACACTGGTAGTTGAAACCTGGACTCGAATACCAGCAATACGTCTGGCTGCATAGGAGTTTTTGTGATTTTTTCCATGTGTAACGTGAATAACAGCAAGTTTTCATTAGAAAATCCTCCACGAAGGCACCCGTAGGCAGACAGCTCTTGCGTGCTTTACGATAATCAAATAAATCAAACCAAATCATTCTGTCTATTTGAGAAGCGTAGAGCTTCCCTTCTAATATCAATCACACCTTTTAATTTTAAGACCAAATAAATACTTAAAAATAATTAAGACAAATTATAGTACTTAGCCTAAAACACTTGTTAAATCTTGAACTTAACGGCCTACTAAAGCAAAGCAGGTCTAAAAGTGTATTTTATTAGTATTCAATGTTGACAAGTTATCACTCAGTAAAGAAGTCAAATAAAACACAGCTTAAACGATAATCAAGCTAAAACGTTTTATCGCGATTTATGATTCATAAAAACTTAGAGACTATTCACTCCAGGTGTGACTTAAAAGTTTCTATTCAGTTGTAAATCAAACTTTTTAGATATGAAAAACTTAAGATTTCTCTTACACCTGACTACTAAAAATTCAGAATTTTATTCCTATTGCCTTAACTGTCAAACCACCATTTAACAGAGAATCAGCTTCAAATGGCAGCGGAGATGAGGGATACATGTACTCACAGCAACGTTGACTTCAATAAAAATCATTTCAGTCATTTATCAGTTACAATTAGCACTCAATATCTGCCTCCATCCCTAACCTCTTCTTCGAGTTAAATAATTTGTATTTTCTTCTAAAGTGAATTCTTGAAATTCGAAGGAGCAGGTCAAATTAGAAACTGAAAGAACTGTTTAAGAACTTAGAATAAATGTTACATCTCACAATTATTTAAATAAACGTTACACCTCACGATTAGTTATACAATGAAGTGCCACTGAATTAAAGACAGGCTGCGTTATTCGAACTCTTGGCGTTGCTGTCTAATTTCTGCACATGTGAACAAGCTACCATGCGCTATATATAGCTAGAAATGCAGCCCTTTTCAAACAGTTTGAAAGTAACATGATGGATAAAACTCATGATTTTAGAAGCCTTCGATCGATGACAAATATTGGGCGCTTGATTCGTGATTTATTCATCTCCAGAAAGAGTTCCAAAATTGGAGTTTTCTATAGTTTTACTATATCAAAAACATGGTGGAAGTATACAGATAGCAGTAAAAGGAATAGTAATAGTAGAAACTGCAAGAAAGGGACAGATTGAAATAACCTTGTTCGTCGAAGAATCAAACGTGCCAGTGATACTCAAACGTAGCCAGTGATACTGAAACCTTAGCTCAGGAGACCACCCAGGTTCACATGAAAGGACCAGTTGAACAATCAGAAGACTGACTATGCAGCGCCCGCTTCACCGCATGAGCTTCAGAAACCAGAGGCCTATGAAAGTATCATTTCTCATTGCATGCCAAGCACGCGCAACGTCTTACATCGGCCACAGAACAACATGACTGGATCCACGACACTTGAAAGCGAGTAGCACGAAACAACGAGTCTCGATTCAGACTGCATTCAAACTGATGGTAAGTTAAGAATATGGCACTAGTCCCATAAGTCAGGGATCCACCATGCCAAGTTTACGCTGTACAAGGTTATGGCGATTTAGTGATTGATCTGGAGTGTTTTCTTTTGGCAATGTTTCAGACATTATCTTTTCAATAGGTACCTTCACACTGCGGTATTTATGGAAATGAGATGGCTGATATGTTTGCGTAAAAAGGGGGCTACGGTTCTCCAAAAGCCAAAAACGAGTGCAAGCCTCCATTCTATTGAGCTTCTGACATCGTTAACATATCAAAAGACTTTTAGAGATTTTGCCGCTCGGGCTTGTGAGGGCAAGCCTTGGAGTGTTCTCTCAACAAACTCAGCTTTTGTTTCTGACCACCCGCGAACAGTTGCGGTTGCATCTTTTAGACTATTGACGGCACATCACTGTCTACAGAATCCTTTATTTCGCATTGGACTAGCTGATTCGCCGTTGTGTGTTTTATGTAATAGTGGACGGCCAATGACGGCGGAACATTTGGACGAGTGTGAAGCACTGACAAATTTTTCTTGTAGATTTCAGCGCTATTGGCAAGCAAAGAGTTTAATGGCCTAACGGCCAATGTAACTGGAATTTGAAAAATAAAAAAAATGTTTCAGACTTCTGGTACTCATTCCAAGCACCCTCATTGCATCGAAGTACGTAAATCTGCTAAGTGACTACTTACATCCCTTCATTCCTTTCAGTCATCCACATGAAAATGGAGTGTGCCCACCAGCTGCTTCTGTCATATACGTCAGTTGATTACTGCCTGCTTTAAGGATCATTCCACTAAATTCTTCCTGCTGAAATGGCTACAAAAAAGCCCGGACTTCAACCCCATTGAACACCTTTAGAAAACTCCTGAAAAAAGGTGTGCAAGCATGTCATCCATCAGCAGCGTCTCTTTAACTTATTTATGAGAGATTCTAGAAGACGTTTGGCAAGGTATATCTCTGGAACACTTCTGTTAAGTGCATCCGTGCCTTCATAGTGTGATAGCCATTGTCAAGGCTAAAGGAGCAGCAATTCGTTTCTAATGGTGTATCCGTAATTCAGTGGCACGTCACTGTAATCGCCTTGCCGTTTCTTCGTTTCTCAAAAGGAAGGAAACTATAACTTTTAATGTCAGTTCACAGATAATGTCTACAGAGAGTTTATATACATATACACACACTTTTAATGTTAGTTCGGAGTAGTCTCAGAATCCTTTCGAATTAAAATCATGACTAACCGAAAATTAAGGACCGCTCTAAAGTCAGACATTGATCGTGATAATTCCCATTTGTTTTATAAGTTATATACTTTCGAGCAAAAGAACTCCACGTAAACCTAAGTTTTAACCATTTGAATCTAATCTGAAAACTAGCATCAATTCCAGATATAGAATGGGTGTATCATTTTGAAGAAAATATTGAACAAAGATTAAAGATTTAAAATATGTAAGCGTTATTTTAAAAGTTACAAAGCTAATGACGTGACTACGAGTGTTCAGGACTTCCAGCACCAAGCCCCATTTCTGTAGATCGTATCAGATCATCTTCCTGTTAAAATTGATATTAAAGCATTCAGTCTTTTTGTCTTCAAGAACGTATATTTAATACGCCGATGGAAGGAATCAAAAGCTAAGTATCATCGAAACTGATCATTAAACTGTCATTTAATGACTCATATAGCCATCAAATATAAGACGAAAATTCGGCAAAGTTAACTTGTAAGGAATTATCGCGTGCTGTCGTGATGGCACAATCATCTTGTGAACGATAGTGGCGACAGCCTTCTTTTGTGCCAGGTGCAATGGAAATATCTTGGGAACAGAAAGGCTTTTTCCTCCTCTTTTTTTTTTTTTTTTTTTTTTAGATAGGGAAAAGTCTAAAAATTATGTTCGTAACATAAAGGGTGTCAAGTGCAGCCTACATAAATAATTCTGGAGTACAATATCTACACATATCTGTAAAAAATTATCTTATGTCCCTGTGTGTGTTCTTATGGTGTAAGTGGTTAGCTCATTTAAATAGCAGTTCGAAGATTCGGATTCGAACCTCAGGAAGGGCCTAGTTGATTTCTCATATTTCTTGGACCTGATCGTTACAGTGGCATCCGAATTAAAATATTACGGATGATAAAGGTCGTCGCCTGGATGTTGCCGACTGGCTCTCGTTTCTTTCCCTTTCTCGTTTCTCCGCCCTTCAAGTGGGAAAATTTAAAGAAATATCGCATTTTCCAATGCTTCCTCTTGTGGTGTAAGTGGTTAACGCATCCAACTAGCGTTTGAAAGATCTGTGGTTCGAATCCCAACGAGACAACTACTGATTTTCATGTTTCGTGTTTGGAAAAAAAATCTAATTGTTTCCAGTTGTGAAATATTGATTTCGATTATTTCAAAGTGAAATTGATGTCACAATCGTTATCGGTAAATACGGAGATTTTTTTTAAATATATGCTTTAAATTTTGTCAGTCAAATACAAAAAAAAAAAAAAAAAAAGAAAAGAAAGAAAAAAGAAAAAAAAAAAAAAAAAGAAAAAAACTTAAAAACTGTAGAAAGTATAAAATTACGCATACAAGCAAATTTAGGAATTTTATTATAATATTTCTTCATTCTTCATAAAACACATGGTGTTAACTACAGTTTTAAGATTTTGTTTTAAAATATGTGCAATAGTTTATTTTATAATTGTTTAAGGCATGCGTTTTTGCTTTCACTGCATGATTCAAACACCCACTTAAAACAGGAATTAAATATATTCCACCCAAATTTTGCTGTTTTCTACGAATTTATGGTATTCCATGTTCGATTCATTTTCCAACGAATGTGATGAGTTGTAGCTCCAGTTAGGTGTGTCGAATCCATAAACTAAAATTTAAAAAAAAACTGTAAACATGCGTTGCAAATGGCTAGCATTGATATATAAACACTCTCTTTTACAGAAAATACAACCCGACACATTTCGTCGCTGTACTATCGTAAGTTTAGAAGGGAGAAACAGCCCAAATTTTTGCAGTTTGCAGCCAATAAAGTCCTTTGAAAGTTTGTGATAAAATAAGAAGTTTTTTATCTTAAGTTAACTTTTGAAACTCGAGAATATGGTTTGGTTTGGTTTAGTTAATTGCGGCAATGCACACTAGGATTATCTGCCAAAGGGAAGGGATGCCTTCGTGGAGACATTTTCTAAGGAAAATTGGCTCGTATACATGATACATATGAAGAAAACCTCGAAAATGCCCAAGCACCCAACCCGTTCGCCTGAAATCGAACCCAGGTCGGAACTACCAGTGTTCAGCGATTTTACCGCTCGGCTTCAGGATATGGTCGTTTTTTCTGATGTTTTTAGTCAAGATAGAGATTCAGGGTTGAAAATGGTTTTGAAAAGCCATCCATAATGCTTTCATTCAACTTATAACAATTGGTTAGTTTTTGCATCGTACTGAGGTAGGAGGTCAACATGATGCAACAACTGTATGTCTCTATTTGGAAACAATAGTCAGAATTTAATTGTAATTCATTGTAGACTGAGCCGTCTGCTATAGCTTGCACGTCGTATTCATCGTCACCATTATCATAGTTTTCGTCACCGTTCAGTCTGTCGCATACAGTGATCCTTAGAACCATCAACAGCATTAGATAGTCCCCCTCTTGTTGAAGCTCTTCACTATTATTGTTCCATTAGTCAGACTCCATGCACCCAAAATTTATGAGCAAATTAATTAATAAGAAATATACAATCACTACGTGGACGAATTCATTTTAAAATTCAGGGAACTCGCTTTCTGAACGTCTTGAGGAACGGAGCAAGGGGAAAATTACGTGAATATTCAAAATATTTTTAGAACCTTGTACTAAAACGCTAAGGAGAAAAATAAACCAATAAATACGGTATATAATTGTCATTTTTTGTTTTGTTTTTATCCATTCATCTTTTAACACTGCAAGATGCACTTACGTGATTTTATAACGCAAATTTCTGCTTTTTGTGATGTCTAACAAGAGAGAACAATCAATGTATTGTAGAGAGAACAATCAATGTATGAAAAATAAATTACTGTTGACAAGCCGCAATAAAATGACTCTCTCATTTCAGTTTACGAAAACTTGTGAAAATTGGAATTTGCTAAACAGAACACGTTTTCTTCTTACCAATAATATTTGAGGATTATTAAATGCATTTATGTTTCTTAACACATTGCATGTAAAAAATATTTTTACAAAATGCACAGATTTTTCTGTTTACTTTTATGCCTTCGATCTGTTTAATGAAGGTGATGTAGATTACTCTTAATATTAAGATTGAGATGAACGTCGTTCTTATCAGCTGTAGATCTCGTAAAACTGCATTCATTTTCATGAGTAAAATTTGAGTATGTTTAAGAAAACTTATCTAAATACCATTTTAATGTTACATCAATTAACCCATTATCTTATTATTTGATCTAGATACTATTATTTTTCGTCAGCACTTCCCAGGATGCAAATTAGATACATGTATGTAATAGACAAATTAGATACATGTATGTAATGGACAAATTAGATACATGTATGCAAGAACAGACTTCGTAAAAATTGGAGACAGAACTGCTGCAGCGATGCTGACCGTCCTGTTATTTCCTTGACGAGATTTCTGAATAAACTTTAGACCGGAGTTAATTTTTGCTATTTGAGTTACTCGGGCATATTTGATTTAGTTTGGTAGGCTTTATGAATCTTCAGAGTTAATTTAATGGGAATTTCAATTCGCATTTTACGTTAGTTTAAATCCTACAATGCTGGAGATTAATTTGTAAGCACAAGATATGCATTTTTTAAGTTTTAAATAAAACTTTATTTTTTAAACCTTCTTCTGAGTCTGCAATAGTTTTCGTACACTGGGCGGTAAGTCGCCTGTGAGTCTCACTAGAGATTCAATTAAGTTAATTAAGGAGTTGTCCCCTACACCCTAATGATAAGACATTTACGAGAAACAAAAGCTGGGGAGATCGTTTCAGCTGTTAATAATCTGAGCGTTAAATTTTGTTTGTACTTTTAATATGTTCTTCAAAATTTCTTTGCCGCAGTCAATATCAATGGTGTGTAGTGTTCAGTCAATCCGTATTTTATTAAGAGAAAACAATTATAAGATATTTCTCTCACCTTCCTAGCGTGCCTTCGTGGTGTAGTGGTTCTGCACGCTGGGCCGGTATTCCAGAGGTCCGTGGTTCGATTCCCGGCGAAGGCGATTGCTCATTTTTCATCTTGTCTGCTTCCAAAAAATACCTAAAGTCTCTACAGTGGCGCCCGAACTAAAAGGGTGTTGGATGAGGATTCTCCACACCCAGGATTTGGCGATTGGGTCCCCTAAAAACTCCAGTCGCCCTTTAAAAGAGGGAGTATATAAGGTATTTATTCCGCCTTCCTAGCATGCCTTCGTGGTGTAGTGGTTCTGCACGCTGGGTCGGTATTCCAGAGGTCCGTGGCTCGATTCCCGGCGAAGGCGATTGTTCATTTTTCATCTTGCCTGCTTTCAAAAAACACCTAATGTCTCTACACAGTTTATTCAAGGGACTTAGAGTAACATACCATCTGCATATTTGGCTCTCTTGACACCAAAGGTTTCAGAGAAATTACAAATATACGCATTGAACAAAATCAGTTGTAGTATGGATCCTTTAGATTCACCTGCTTTATTGGCTTTCTTAAGACACAGCTTCCGATTCTTATGTTTTATATAGGCAGCATTAAAAACGTTTCTTTGGATTTGAAGGTAACCGTTAGTGAGTTAACTAGTAACTTTATCCATAAAGCCAGTTGTGGTTGAATGCTTTCTCGAAATAAGGAAAACATACCTTGATTGTTTCGTTCTTGTAAAAGCTTCTGCGAAATTTCAGAGAATCCTGGTGAATCTAAAAATGATAGAGACTTTTCTTTGCTAGATGTACTTTTTTTCACCTCCAAGATGGAAATGTATACAATCTGATATGAATACGCAATGTACAGTTCTACAATTTGACTTCTTTTTTCACCAGCTGAATTCTGAAAAAAAAAGGGGGGGTGGCGGTCTTTCTTGTCATTTTTATTTCAGCGTTAAATACGAATTATTAAATTTCTTATCTTTATGCAAATTCTACAGAAGTTGCTGTCAATATTATAACATTGTGACGAAGGGCTTTACGAGATCAACTCACTTTTTGAAATGCTTTAAAAAGAATGTGGATGTTTTATCTTTAAAATAGCATAACCATAGTTAAGAAAAGGTTATTATGAATTTCATAACAATTCAGTGAAATCTTACTACTCACTGTTATCTTGTTAATCACCTGAACTGTAATTTGCCGGATGCATTTAAATAAATGCTGTGTTATTAAGGCCGTTTTGAAAAGAGAAATATTCTTAACACTTTTATGTTCTTCAGTAAACTGAATTATTTTCAGGTTGCAGTCCATTGTCATGCAGGACTTGGACGAACAGGTGTACTAATAGCTTGTTACTTAGTATATTCTTTGCGATGTAAGCCAAATGATGCTATACGGTATATAAGGATCAAAAGGTAAATCTTTTCTTAAACTAAATTTGACGAATTCTGATTAATTAAAAGCCTGTAGTATATAATATTTTATGTCTTAACAGGCCTTGTGCAATTCAAACGAGGAGCCAAATTACCTGTGTTCAACAGTTTGCTCAATTTATCCTACCCCTTTTTACAGTCTTTACAAATGTGTAAGTTAATTTGTATAAAGATTTTCTAAACTAAATTAAACACATATTTTTATATTTGTATATGAACCAGTTTTCATGTTTATAGCTATGTTATATGAAGGGAAGTCAATGATTGCATTGACGTCTGCTCAATGCAATCATTGACTTCGACTGTTATTGATTCTGAGGAGGTGAAGTTGAACTGAAGCGAATGGTCATCTCTGAATTAAAGTACGTTAACTTGCAGCATCTTACTGTTTCTGCTCTATTCATGGAAAGTACGAAACCAAGCCTCTACTTTGTAGCATGTATCATTTCATTGAAGATGTCGAAGCGTGAAGAACGAGAGCTTTTTAAGAAATATATTACGTTTTTGATTTTACATTATTGATTGACAATTAGGGGCACCACACAACGCTTAAGCATTCATTGGTCAACGGATCTGGGCATAATACATTGTTGGACAAAATATATGAGTACACTAAAAATTAACACTAATAAATATCGAAATCTAAAGAAAGTCGTGATATCTAATTGTCTAAGTCAGTAACGACTCAAACCTTTGTATACTTATGCACCATACGTAAAAATTTTATTCCAAAGAATTTCATGATCCTACGAAATTTTCTTATCTTTATTCTAAATATTGTTCGTCAGTTGTCTTGGATATCATTTATGCAAGACATTAAAGCAGTAAAAAGGACCTATAAATTTTTAAATGAAGACAAATCTGCAAATCTCTTACGGCCGGCCTTACGACATCAGCCTAATGAACGATATTTGCTACAGTGGACCAGCGCATGAATCTGACGATCAAAGTGCTTTTGACTGCGACTATTTCATATGATGGAACCAGTGCAAAACAGAGTCCTCTTTGATATTTCCGAAAGCCATAACTGTGCCAGTATAGCGAATTAAAACCTGTAAACCCCCACTCGCAAAGCAATACCATTTAAGCAATAGACTGAAAATAATTATACGTATATTGTGTTAATAATGTATCAGGTACCAGAGTAATCACATATCAGACGACCTACTCAGAGATTCCATCGTAGTCTCATACAGATCCAATGGATGGGTTAAGGTGCAAAATAAGAATATTAAGCTGATAAATAAGAATTCTGTAGCCGAGGACTATTGCAAGGAAAGATTCGGAGGCTCAGTTTCAGATATAATTAAGGTCTATTCCTATTCCTGTTTTTCAAAACTGTTATCGGAACCATACTACCAGGAAGATTCAGTGAATTTCTAACATGTTCTTTTATCTGCGCAATAAATCACACATACGCATCTCAACAAATGACAAATTTTATATTCTGAGAGTCATGTGATATTTGTCTATGTAAAGAACCTGATATACAGATACCGCTGACATGATTATAACCACTTTCATATATCTAGCATAGGTGTCTCTCACAGCATATGGTTGGAAGAAATATTCAATAATTCAATTTCTATGTAGACTGCAGTGAACTCTAGAGATTTCTAAGTGGAAGATTCATCCATCTTTTGCATATATAGAGACAATCTCCAGGTATTCAGCTGGGTTAATGACCATGTAATTAAGGGGCTTAATCATCTGCGAAGGAAAGCCGTATAAACATGCCAGACTGTCGCACTGTTACATAAGCAAAACTCCTCTCTCGTCTGAAAAAGTTAAAGCCTTCATTGAGCATATCAAACCATCGCGGGCGGAAAACTGTACCAATGTGACAAGGATCATTGTCGTACTGGTAAGTATTATTGTGATCCTATCAGTCTGATCGGTAGAGTGGTTATTGATACTGGCTGATATATTGTTAGGCTTGCTTTCGAATCCTGAGAAGGTATAAATGTCTCTGAGACACGGGGGCCCTCCAAACACATGCCAAGCCGGAAGTCCTTCCGTGTGATTTAGTGGCAAAGGAAGAAGGGTGTGTGATCCTTGCACAGTCGCCAGAGCTGTTCTCCATCAAAACTGGAGCGGAACTATACCTGAATGACCAATGTTGAATTTCTGGTGTCCCTCCCCACTTATACTTGTACCTATCATCCAAAAATACAAACAACATATACACGTGTACCTGAAATGTTTTGACAATCGAAAAATAAACTTATGCATTTCGGATACTACATCAGGCAACAGCAAAAGTCAACCAGCGAGCCGAATCCGGCCCGTTATGAAAAACCTGTGCAATGATATTTTCAACTCTTTCCTCCTAGATTTTATGTGCAAACTACCGAAATCAGCAGCAAAAGAGTACTTTTATTGTTACAGTGTATATGCGCATATACACGCATGACTATACTAGCGATCAATCTAAATTGAGAACACTAGATATGCTAGAAAGCATGTGTATATGCTGAAGAATGTAGTCCTATCATTTCTAGCAATTTTAATTTAAAAATTAAATAATGACATTTGAACAGCATGGAGATGAAAAGGCTGATCAGAAAAAAGAGTTTAGGGAATGAACATTTCACTTCTAAATTGTTATTTGAAAATGAAACACTATACATGCCAGTAGTTTAATTACTAATAAGAACTGATCCCGTTTTTGGCGTATTCTTAATTTTTTAAAATTGTAACTATATATATATATTTTTTATTTCCACCGGTGAGGTGTGTTCGCCTGTCCTCGCGTCCTGCTAGCAATAGGGCATTTCAAATTATCGTTACGACCTTGCCTGCATGATGCACAAAAAAGGACTTTTTTGGCCCGCAATTAAAAGTATTTGCCTATTCCTGCTCTAGATACATCAAACACAACGCATTCCGTGAAAATATGTTTCAAACGATAATGCTGCATCCACTGTCCTGCCTGTGTTCAGGAATTGTCTGAAAGGTCTCTTCTTGAAGGTTTCATGCCTAATGTGCTACCGCCCATTTGCTCTCTCAAAAGAAAAATTAATCATTTTAGAAAGCCGCTTTTTTTCTATTCAGTCACTGTCCAGTTTAGATATTTCCATTGCTATTGAATTAACACTGCTACTTGTAACACACAGTTCTCACTCTATATTGTATCATCGAGCCATTACTCCAGAGCCCACTGTACATTTGTGCTGGAAATCTTTTTGGCGGTACATTGGTTCATTTGACAAGCTAATTGATCAATAATAACTCTGTAGTTACCCTGACCAGCCGCCTCAAGAAGAGTTGAATTAAAGGTCATCTCATTTTCAACGGTGCGTGAGATTTCAAAGATTGAGGATTCAAATCTATCATTTTCTTCCAGCCCTGATATATTTTCATCAGTTTAATACGCGAGCATTCCAGAGACCACTGGTTGTGAAATTCTAGCATCCTCTAGCTGATAGTTAATGAAGTCTGAAAGCCGTTCTCCAAATCTGATAGTTCGCGTCTTTGCTTGAAACAATGACAGTTACATATTCTTGCATGGTGACCATCTCATATTCTATGCTTATAGTGTTTATCTTAAACCGTGTACTGTTTGATTCTCCACGCTCTCGTAACATTAGCGTGGAGCGGTAGTCATGATAGTGTAACTCACTCTTGTATGTTTATATTTAGAAATAACTGCTATCTGAGTTTGCTAAAGTCCATAAAAATATATAGCAAGGGTTTAATTTCTTGCAGAATTTCTAAAGGAACACCGTTCACATTAAATCAGCATTTGGCCCGCCAAAAGAGAATTTTGCACGGACTTGAAGCCAGGCAACTTAAATTTATTCCTAAAGTAAGAAAATACTTTTTTTTATTGTTAAATAATAATAAGATTCTAAAAAATGTCATATGTATGAACCGTTCTGTTATACTTAATTAGATCTCTTTTTTTTTTTTTTTCATTTAAGTAACTTCTTAATTTTAGTGAAATACGTGTTGCATGTGTGAGTTACATGCTATAAGTATGTTTTTTACTGTAATTCTGGAAATGTAATTTATATGCATTTAATAATAAGTTTGTATTTATTTCATTTTAAACGCTGTCACCAATGTTTAGTTTGACGCATGTCTACGTTTGCAATTAACATGATAGAACTAAACAAACTCTTTTGTTTGGACTGCATTTTTTCCTTTTCTTCCTGTTCAAAAGGTGGACGATGAGATTTTAAGCAGAAATATTTTACTTAAGCATGCGCGTTTTATAATAATATAACAAATGTTGAAAGTGCCGCCATTTTCTACTGCAGTTTAATAATTTATAGGAATACTACCGCATAATACAGCATGAAACTTCTAATTTTAGACAGGTAGAAGTTCTGGGAAAATATACAGTTTGTTCAATTAAATTTCACGAAACAAGTTTATGAATGGCTGAAAATGTAGTTCTATCATGTTCTCGCATCTTATAATTAAAAACAAATCAATTTTGTAAAAATTACAAAATGTAACTTTTTACACATTTTCCAGCACCTGTAATAAATTTAATAAAGGTTTATGCTTATTGTAAAACATAAAGCACAAATAAACCCGACTCCAACACTGTAAAACTTCACTGAGATATTTAATGCCGAGATTTAAAATTTTCCCACCTTCTTCAGCTTGCTATGAGGGATCGGTTAAAAAAAATTAAAGTAAATCGAGTTTGATTTTTTTCCCCTTTAACCTCATTTGATGATATTGTTTCGTGATTTATTAGAATGTAATATTCTTTAATTTATAATTTTGTAATACACTCTTTTGCAAAAAATTCGAAGCACCAAAAAGGACTTTTGCGATCGTGACGAAATTTGGTAAGCAAAAACATCTTGATCGAACATGCAAGTGATCAAAGTTTCAAGGCAAATGAACAGGAATTGCGATCATAGCGCGCATTTCTATTGCGCAATTCGCAAAGTGTAAAAACAGTAACAGGGGAGGGGGAATTTATCTTTTTTTGTTGCTGCCATTGTAATTCCGTAAAGAAGCAACTAAAGATGCCATTACGCCGATATCGAAGATCTTACAAACAACTAAACGACTTCGAATGTGGTCGCATTGCAGGGTTGCGTGAATCTGGGTGATCATACCGAGCAGCAGGCCGCCATTTGCAGCGTACAGACATTGCTGTGCAAACATGTTGGCAGCACTGGTTGCTACAAGGAAACTGCCGACGAAATGAACGCTCTGGAAGACCAAGGAGCACAAATGCGAGGCAAGACAGGATGATACTTCGCCAGGCCCGAACCGTCACAACGGTATCATTGACGGCTATTCAACGCACTACAGCCATGTGTATGCCTCCCGTGGTACCGTCCACCATCTCACGGCGCTTGTCTGAGGCGGAGTTAGAGTTACGCTTACAGAGGCCTTTAAGACGTTTGCCTTTGGCCCCACAACATCAGCGGAGTCGCCTGGAGTGGTGTCGCAGCCGATTATCATGGCTGCCATCAAACTGACATCGTATAGTGTTTAGCGAGGAATTCCGCTTCTCTCTTGAAGCAGATGACTACCGTGTTCGTGTGTGGAGAGGACGGGGCCAGCGGTTCCAATCAGCCTTTGTTTAACAAAGGCATACAGCCATAACCCCTCGTGTGATGGTGTGGAGCGCTATTTCTTATGACCGCAGGTCATCTTTAGTCATCCTCCGTACATCTTTAACAGCTCAACGAGATGTTGATACCATCCTGCGGCCGATTGCATTACCCTTCATGGCACGTCATCCTGGAGCCATCCATTTTGCAACAAGCTAATGCTAGGCCACATACAGCTGGCATATGTCTGGACTGTCTTCGTGCGATTGATCCTCTTCCTTGGCCAGCAAGGTCACCAGACCTTTCACCAATCGAGCATATCTGGGGCATGGTAGGCCGCCAGATTCGGGCACCACAAAACATCGCAGATATGGGATGACAACTCGCAGATATGGGGTGATGAATGCCAGGCAGAATGTGTCATAGGATGACATTAGGAACCTCTACCACTCCTTGCCTCGACGAATTCAAGCATGCTTTGCCGCCAGGGGCGGTTCGACCAACTACTAATTTGAACAGTGGGTAATTGTGAGCCGTGAACAGGTATTATGACCTTGATTTTTTAATCTGTAATCATTTTATTATCTGTGTATGCTATACGCATATTCAGTTTCATCAAAAACAACCACTTCCTTTATAGTGCTTCGATTTTTTTGCAAAAGAGTGTATATGGTACGCCGAATGCATTTTCATACAAGTAATTCATAAATGCTAAAAGCATGTTATTAATGTTCTCGTGCAATTTTATTACTTTAAAATCATAATCTAGTAATCATACAAAAAATCATTAAAGTAGAAAGATTTTTCATTTTTAATTTACGCTAATAAAGTTTCTCACGTGCCAATACTGAAGGCTGAAACTCTTTTCGGGCCTCTTCAGAGCTGAGTAGCTAAGACCGATGAATCCTGGTAGTTTGTTTTGGGTTCGAACTCAAGAGAAAGGGCTGGCTGCATGGTTGATCTTCATGATTTTCCTCATGTGACTACGAGCAAGTTTCCATGAGAAAGTCTTATACGAAGGTATTCCTTCTGTTAGACAGATATCCCTTGTGTGCTTTGCAATATCCTATTATTCCAGGAATAGCAATTTAATAATTCTGTGAATAAGAACTCGTTTTTGTAAAAGATTATATGAATCAATACTTTTCACGTCATATGTGTAGCAAAGCTCCTCTGTTAATATCAGAAAACTTTTTCTAGCCGGGTACTTCGTTTTTAGCAATGTACAAAGACAAATCTTTCATTCTTCAATTTTGTACAACCCCTGAACATAATTTTAAATTTTAAAATTAAGTATCTCAGTCAATTTTTGTCGCAGAGGGATCGAAACTTTTGTACTTTATAACTAATATAAACGTTTAAGAAACATAACTATAGGGACCAGGCGTCAGTACAAAAAGTTACATTTTGTAATATTTACTAAATTGATTTTTTATATTCAAAAATACAAAAACATGAATGTTTGTGTCACTTAAACCATTTTAAGACCATAAGCGTTTGTCTATAACCAACGGTTACAAATATAAAAACACGCGCACACTGTGTGCATATAAATACAGATTTTTAGTGTGCGTGTGTCTACATATATATGTATTTGCCCGATATATAAATCTCTAGTTGCCTATCCGCCCAACCAATTGATATGAAATTTCAGTTGTTGTTATTTAAAGGTAAACGCTCGAGATTGTGATAATTTAAAACAAACACCCACTTTTTCATATGTAAATTAATGAGCCCACTGAAATGCCATAAAGGAAGTTGGAACGATACATATATAACGCAAATTGCTGGTGTAAAGCACTTGCAAAGAAGAGCATTGTCAAAGATCAATGACAACACAAGAAATGAGAGGGAAAACACTTTTATGGAAATTACAAGTTTTCTAATGTGCCCGCCCACCTTCGCAGACTATAACGTACGGCATGCCGGAGGTTGTTCACAACAATGACGAACGTAACATCGCAGGAAGAAACTGTATAACTTCACGTTTCTACGGCATCCTTTAGTTCTGACAAATCTCGCGGATTTGATGGGCAAACATTACTTCGTTCTGAGTTCGTACTGAGTTCAGATAACCCCTGAACTATAAACTCATCGGAGTGACCCGGCCTCTGGACTCTAAAGCTTCGACAACTTCATCGCCACTTTTAAAGGGCTAAGAAAGGACTTTTTCATCTTTTTCTACAACCTTCTTCTAGCTCCCTCCATGGGACTCATTCAGGATCTATCACCACCATTCCCACTGCGGACTTATCTATCTCAGTTTTACAGGGAAGTACTGCAAAAGCAGTAAAATCCTTGTATAATTTACTCGTGTATCAAAGCATCCATCGGAGTGAAGTCAAAGATCACAGTGGCCACGAAACTGAAGAGCTACGGTTTGATGACTCTATCTTCAAAAAGCACTTGCCGAACACATTTGGCCACCCGTGGAGGAGCACCATCTTGTATCCATATAATGTCAGTAACGACATTTCGCTACTGCAATTCTGGAATGACGCTATTTGGCAGCATTATTTTATATCGAACACTTGTGATGGAGCACGTTTTCATGTCTGTGGAAGTGACCTCTTCGAAGAAGTACGAGCCGAAAACGAATGTGCTTGCGAAGCCACACCGCGCAGTCGCTTTATCTTCGTGTACAGGCGCTGATGCCATTTCGTGAGGATTTTCATCAGCCCAGTGAACGAAGTTCTTGGAGTTTACGTTTCCAGTTAAGCAGTAATGTGTCGTCTATAACACCCACAGCGACCACTTGCTATCTTCATACCTGATGAAGAAAAAATTCCTAAAGTCGACGCGCTGTTTCTCGTAACTTTGCCCCGCGGTCCCCCAACTTCACTCAGGTGGACTTCTGGTTCTGGGGTTATTTGAAATCTAAGAATTGAAAGATGCCAGAAAGCGTGAAGTTATACCGATTCCTCTTGTGATGGTTCGTCATAGATTGTAAACGAATTCCCGCATACAACGCGTTATCGTCTGCGAAGGTAGGCACATTGAAAACTTATAAATCCAATAAAAGTCCCCCCCCTCTCCTCTCTTGTGTTCAATGCTCTTCTTTGCAAATGTTTTATGCTGGCAATTTTCATCATACGTGTTTCATTCTAACGGTACTTTTGATTTTTCAATGCGCTGATTAACTTGCGCAGGAAAAAAAGTGGGTGTTTTCATTCGAAAATTAAAACACACTATCATTTCCTTTCATGCCTAATTTTAGTTAACTTACCTTTAAGTCCTGCTTTAAGATTTTAGGACACAATTCTATTAAATGTATGCTTGTTTCACATTAAGTTTTTCTCATGAATCAGCCGAATGCAATTTGTTCTTATTTTCGCAAACAACTTTCTGTTTAGTAGTTGCATCAAAAAGGTAAAATATGTATATTCAGGTAAACAATGTAATACTTATTTACTTGACTCCTTTCAGACTAATGTGAGGATCAGAATTCGAAATTTATTTATTGCAGAGAACTGGTATCTTTAATTTTGTAATCGTAATGCAGTATAATAAAATTTGTTGCTCAATTTAGTTGCATTTATGATTTCTTATTCAGTTCCTTTCACTGCTTATGCACTAAAACGTTATTTACGGATTTAATTAAATTTTGAGCTTATGAGAAGTAAAGATACTGAATACTGAAAAACTGAATTAAATTAAGGTTTTCAGTTTTATGTTTCCCAGTAAATCAGTTTATTATTAGAACTATATATAACCTTAAAATTAATATCATCCATTACTTATTTTTGTCTTTATTTTCATAGATCTTGTACATTATATGTGAACGTCTGTTGCATCTTGCAAATTGTAATATGCTGTCACCAATTCTTCAACAAATATGCTATGATATGGACAGCCCAATCAGTTTTTGCAATTACTTTTTATCAGCTACGCTGAGCGATGACAGTCATTGGAGACCATCTTCCAGTCTCACAATGATGGACTTAGACTGCTCATCAGGTGATACTTCCGTTACATCTCCAGATGGAAGTCAAGAACTTAAGAATGCGGATTTAACAAAACGGACAGGACCGCCAAGCAGGGGTGCCGCTTATTATTTGGACACCTGCGATTCAAGATGTGACCAAAGCTCTGCAGATTATGCTTCGACACCCGATCTTCAAAACCGTTTGCCTCCCGATGGAAGGAGTACAGGAAGTTTGTCGGCAGAAAGAAGAATGTATCAAGATGAATATCTCGACGATTATAATGACTACGGAGATGATGATTTTGAAACAAGTGATGAAAGTATAGATTCTATGTTAATGGAAGGACATTCAGGCTTGTATCTGGCGAATAACACTTGCTATCAAGAACTGAATAATCACTTGGAACTAAGTTCCAATGATGGATCAAGTACAAATGATGGCGACACAGTGCTAATGGAAGACCGTGTTGCCCCCACAGATGTTGTGAAAGCTTTATTAAGCGATCATCTTTTGCAAGGGAATGATTTCCAAAATAAGCTGAAACAATTTCAGGTAACATAATTTATTTATAAAAAATGTAGTTAAAATACAGAATTTTTTAAAATATTCTTGCAACATAGAAACGTTTAGTATACATTAATGTGTGCAATTTAATCTAATATGCGTACAGAAATTAAACTTTTAAATTCATAAATCTGTAATTAAAGAAGTAGATATAAACTGCCAAAAAATAAAGGTTTCAAATGTAACAAGGATTTCAAAATGCTACATTTAGGAATACTTTCATAAAAGTTTTAATAAAATCCTCAAACTTTATTCCTGATCTATATCTTTTATAATGTTATATACATTCTACTGAATAAAGGGAAGCTGCTTGATAATAAATGCAAAATTTGTTTTCGTAATCTTATTATATCGCATTTTCGAAATTAATTTTTATCATAAATACCCATATTATTATAGACACCTTTTATTTTCTAATTCTCTCCGTTTTATAATCATAAATAAAATATTATTTTTATAATGTAATTGTTGTGGGTGAACAATATGCACATACATACACAAATATATAAATAAATATAAGTGCGTGTATGTATGTAGAGGTTAGAAATGCAAAATTAAGTTTTGTTATAGTTCAATAAAGGATTAAAGTTCCGAAAATGAAAACGCATGTTAGCCTACAGATAAAAGGGAATAAAAGTTAAAATAACGTTAGTAGTAACCACTGCAATAAGCGTAATAATAATCCTCAGTGTGTTTCCAAAGCCCAAAACTATAACTAAAAGCAATAATAGAATTTTAGAAATTTTGGGAGAAAACTGCAGATCACCAGGTAAAAGTTTGATAATACTGTTGAGCAGTAAGCAGTAAATAATAAAGTACAAGGTAAATAACGAAGTGAATCTCTAGTCAGTTCCAAAATCCAGTGTAAAATCGTAGGAAATATTTTCTAAAGGGTATAGAAAGAACTTTAATTCGAAGCCAGTACAAAGTTCTAGCATATTTAATGAAAACAATTAAAGGATACGAAAAAGTACGAAAGGATACAAAAAGCTAACTGCATTTTAATTTATGTCGTCAGGTGGGACAGAGATAAGATATGCAGGTAGATATCTTCGACCTGGTTTCTATAATAAATCAATGACCATATAATCCAGCTAAAAGTCAATTAAGAAAATTAAGTAAATTATAAATTTGTAAAAGCAAAAAATTTGTATTAATTTACTTACGACCTGTGATTTACTCTATTCCCTTCAAGATCACGAAAATTAGATAAAAAAAGGATCAATACCAATATTAATAAAGCATACAGAATGCGGTCCAAAAGTCGCGTTACTGTTTAAAAGCCTGGTAACTTTATTTCTTTATTGAGTGAAATAATATTTCTACATATGACACTAAAACATTGGCAAATTTGTTGCCTTATTAAGAAAGAGAATGTCAGGCAAATGAGTTTCATTCACCGCTTGGCAAGCCCCTTACAGCGCATTTCTAATGACATAGATCAGCGCGCCCTATTTGTATTGCACAAAATTCTGTTCGAATGCTTGCCTTCAGTTACTGGATATTGCGGGATTGAGTACTGTAAACGCGATGGCTTAGATGGCCCCAAGAAAAAAATTTGGAGCGATTTAAATCGGGCGAATTGATAGTTAACCAAAATCTATATTTCTTGAAATTATTCGTTCTCCAAACATGTTTCTTAGAAGGTGCAAAGTCTGTCTCTTGGTATGGGCAGTTGCTTCAACTTGCTGCCACCAAATGCTCTGAACAGCTAAACGAACAAACTTTTCTAACCTTTCTTCGCATCGTACCCCAGTTTCTTATTCCTGTATTACCTCTCTCGTCATCAAATAAGTAAAGGCCAAATATTTTTTTCAGAAGTTTTATTACAGATCTCTGTTGCTGGAAACGATCAGTTAGATGAATTATCGAAGATTTAGAGAGCGGCTTCCTCACTTGATAAGAACGCATATGTGCTCTCTGTGTGCGTACAATGCACCACCGATTTACAAAATAAAATTCTGCGATTTTATCTCTTACGGTTATGCTGAATTTCTCCGGCTGTGTTCTGAAAGGCGACTCAAGAACTGAAATGTTAATATCTGGAAGGAAAATAATGGAAATTATTAAGAGGGTTCTTATATATTATTCCAATAGTAGGGAGACTTAACGACCTCTCTCAAATTCTGACATCTGAGCATACCGTTCGCGCACCTGTATGCGAGGCATAGTTACTGTCTACTGTTACTGTACAGGGAATGAAATTCGTGAAGAATTTATGACCTGGAATCGTAATTTCTCCTCTTAAATATCCTGCCAGTTGGCGGAGATCAGATGCGCTGTAGCATCAACCGTTCATTCATTGGCAACCAAAGTGTAAAATTTGACGGAGATGAGGTTCTTGATCCCTATGTCAAGTTGTTAAAAGACGCAATTGATAATAACTTCCTCCTAATGGACGATAATGCTCTTCTTCATGGCGCTGCGCTAGTGACTAATTATCTTGATGACGAAAGAATCCAACGATAACCGGATTTAAATCTGATAGAACATATATGTGACGCACCAGGACGTCGACTTACATCACTACTTAAACCTTCTACTAGCAATTTCTAAGAACTTTAAGATGATATTCATTATAAATGCATTTTGTTATCAAAGAAGCTCCAGAACGATCTAATAAACAACATGGAAAATCGCTGTAAAGTTTGCAATTCGGTCAGGGGCGTTTACCCATCTTGTTAATTTTTTTTTTTTTTTTTTTTTTTTTTTTTTTTTGTACCTCAAAAACAGTTGGTACACCAAATTTTCCTTGCTCTACTTTATATCATATTTCCTATATCCTTATTAATTAAATAAAGACCACCCTTCCAGAAATAAGCAGTTCTGCGTTTTAAAACTGTGTCAGCATGGTAAAACAAATATTTTGTGCTACTAGTTCCATGTTCTTAGCTACAAAATCATTCAAGTTATACGAGGTTTTAAGGTTGTTCTTTTAATTCTTTCCTCCAGTGTATTTGGTTTACTTACACGCATATAACTGCGTTTACAAACTCCTTACCAGCCCTTTATTTTTGTAACAGTTGTTTTTCAAATAGACTTCCAATAACAAAAGTATCGCAAATATTCAATTTTTTACAATTTTTAAATTAAAAAAGTAATTTTATAAAAATTCTAGCTGCTTAGCAGTTTAGAGATCTAACTGTATCTAACTGCAGTTTAGAGATCTAACTGTATCTAACTGCAGTTTAGAGATCACGTTGATGATCATTTATATGGTTCCCCAGTCCCTATTACTTACATTTAGGAAAATTTTATACTTATTATAAAAAATAAAATACTGAAAAGGCGACTGGCGTATGGCGAAAATTGACCGATGTATTTAATTTTTAAAGTTTGAGATCTGCTCGTACATAAACTGAAGAGGAAAATGTTTGCATTTCTACAAAATATTAGTTTAATAAGATATTTCTGGTACTAATGGATTAAATGACGGGTGTTTCTATGCAAACTGATGTGAAAAGTATTTACCAGTATATTTTAAAAAGGAAATATTACAGAATTTATCTTTTAGAAATCTCTGGAAAATTTCAGTATAAGCACATAACTAATAAAATTAAATAATTATTTGAATAAATAAAAAAATACACATTTAATTTTAATGAATTTTTATATGATTATTTGATTATGATTTTAAGTTAAAAAAATTTCATGAGAATGTCGCCAAGAGAAACTTTTAAATTACCTGAGTGAAAATTCTTTCAGAGTACTAATTTTAACAAAATAATAAATTAAAAAATATTACCCTCTAGTAAATCACAAAAGAATATCATTGGATGACACTTCAGGGGAAAAAATGGACACCGAATAATTTTAATTTATTTGATAAACGACAACACAGGCCAAATCGAAAATGACGTCAAAAATTCCAAATTTTGAAGTTATATCGATCACTTTTCATCATGCAAACGTGAAATTTTTGTGTTTTATTTTTTATAGGCATAAAGTTTTCCTAATTGTAACTATAGATAATGCATAAAATGTTATGTTTCATTTTTTAAAAATTGATTCATTTTAAATCTTAAAATGTTAAATCATGAATATTTTGCGTTATTGGAAACAATTTTGTAACTGGAAGTAAATGTCTAAGACCTACAAATGCGGAAAAAAAAATGACCGTATAAGGATTTTTGCAGACACGTGATGTATGTATTTGTAGAGAATCATTTAGTTTTAAACTAACCAGTTTTTGTTCAAAAGTTACTTATCTTTTCCATTTTCTCCCTTTTCTAATTCCTGCCAGAATGATATTTCAGTTTTGCGTGTTATGTAAAGTTGGGTAGAAAGATACTATTTAAGCTGGTGTCTGAGTTACTACAGACACAGCGTGTTCTACCGTTCGGCCACGTTGTTTCGTTGATTTAAGCTTGCTATTTTATGGCTGTACGTAGTAACTGCCGGTTTGTGTACGTCGGTGGTTGGGCTAAGAGCCAACTCTCGTTAATTATCTCTGCGCATCATCGGCTGATTTTTTAACTTAGTTTTAATTTTATATATCTGTCTTGAGTTGCAGCCAAAAAAATTGGCTGTTAATATTACTAGAAAATTTTCAGTTCTAATGTATATTTGTAACGGCCACGTTGACGGATCTAACAAATCTTTCTCAAGCTTTTCAGGTTCTGTTACGAAAGCGTGCGCTCAAACTTGTGACTTATTTCGGTTTTCTGTACACAGAAGACTTGAAGACTAGCGAATATCGGATCTCCATCAGATTGTATATTAGATGCTTTCCCATGTTGTTCTCGCAGTGATGAGTTCTCATTATCAACATTTACATTGTTCTCTCCTTATACAATTCATTACTCCTTGAGATGAATTTCAAAACAAGAGTTTCCAAATTTTCAGCTTCCGCGAGTCTTTCACGTTTGAAAAATTTAATAAGACTACCGGATACTTTTGTGACTTATTTCGGCTGTCTGCATACGAAGGATTTGAAGACTAGCGAATATCGGAACTCCATCAAACTACATATTAGATGCTTTCTCATGTTGTTCCCACAGTGTGGAGTTCTCATTATCAACATTTACATTATTCTCTTTTTGAGATGAATTTACCAATAACAGTTCCCAAATTTTCAGCTTCCGCAAGTCTTTCACGTTTGAAAAATTTAATAAAGACTATCGAATAATTTTCTACTTTCTTCTTCTGCGTTACCCTTTCAATCTAGATGGCTATATTTTCTTCATTTCTCAATTCGTACTGCCCAGACTAAGCTCCAGCCTTTTCGGTGGCGTAGGTGATCAGTACAGCTGCGACTGCCTTGTAAATTAACTATGTTAACAATTCAAGGCAAAATATACCTTTATTTAAGAGCTGCTTGTGGGAACAAAATCAACGTTTTAGTTGACTTAGAGTAACTAATATCTTACCATACAAAAGTCAAATTAACTATAACAGCAGACGCGAAAGAAAATTAAAAGCAAGTATACAATTTTTAGATGAGGAAATAAAAACTGATTCACAAAAAAAAAAAAAAAAAATAGCATGATCTGTTAATAGCTAATCTTAGACTGGTAAAATTATAGCGATAAAGTGTAAAAAGCAGTCTCAAAGATATAAATAATTTCATCATTCATATATCCTACATTTCGTAAGAGATGTCCAAACGTAGGCTTACGTAATCATAGCGCTCTTCTAATAAACATGTGATGTTCGTTTCTGTTTTTTTTTTTTTTTTTTTTTTTTTGAGTATTTAAAAATCCGCTCTTCAGCATGCTTAATGTGAACAATTACTGTATTTTAGTGCATCATCCTTTTCCATCAGGAAATTTTGTTGCTTGTGCGAACAACTAAGCTGACATTTTCTGAAATTCGGCGCCCTAGGTGGCTGCCTATGCTTGGAGCCGGACTTGACTGCATGCTGCCCATCGTGGTAACAAACAATTTAGAACTCTGCCAATAGCGTTATCTAGATGTTTATTAGTCTCATTTAATTCTGGCTGATTTGAGGAAACTTGGTGATAAAAAACATATAATTTATCGAAAAATATTTCAAAATGATACATTTCAGTTATGCTTTTTATTGAATCTTCTAAAGATATGTTGTAATTTTCATAAATATGAGTATATTTAAAATGTGTGTATATATTACCTTATTAAAAACAATAATTTTATTTGTTTACATATGTTTTAGAAAGAACTAAATAACCGATCATCTGCGTGGGAACGTTTAAAGAGAGAAAAGGATATTATGTTCTTGACTGCTTTAATGTGGAGCTGGATTGAACATTTGAAGGTAAATATATGTTTGAAACTGACTTCAAATTTTAATTGCTTTCATATGCTGCAAATTTTTGGAAATCAAAATTCAAAATGTACTGAATGTTACTTTATTAATAGAAAATCGTATTTTTTTTTTTTTTTTTTATTTCAACTAAACATTTTTTCAGGAACCAATATTATCAAAACATGATCTTACCTACATTGTCATTAGAGCAGAGAAGCCAGTAGATGCTTTAGTTCGACTAGATAAAGTAAGTAGTAAAAAATGTGTTTAATTCTATAAATCTATCTCTTTATCTATTAATTTACTCAGAAAAGGAAAAGTCGTAAGAGGTGATCGGGAAGTAGTGTAGCAGGTTTTTTAATATCTATAACTATTGATATTCCGCTGACCAAAAAATATTGACACACACTCGTTATTTTGTCTCCTGCCCCAGATCCTATGTTCGAGGATATAAATTAGTGTCCACAATTTAGAAAAGGACGGGTTAAAATATATTATTGTCTTTTACATAAATGCGCTATGTTGTTAACACATAATACAGAGTATGTCAGTAAAGTTCTATTTGGCATTACACATTTATTGGAAGGAATCGGATAAAAAGTAAATTTTTCAGAAAACAAGGAGCAGAACAATGATAGCATGGTTGAACAAGACATAAACGTATAGAAAAGGAGCTTACTAGAGCTTCCCTTTTGGAGATAACTCCTCATTAAAATGCACTGCTGGCCATTAAAGTTGCTACGCCACGGAAGAAAGCAGATAATAAAATCTTATTTATTGTACATATACAATATAATGGATATTAATATGTATAACGGGCATAGCAGGGATCTAATACAATATAACAATCAAAACAGAGTGGAAAACATGAATAAATTTGCAGCTGATTTGCAGCACACAGCGTGCATATTTCAGTACACTGTGAAGCCTCATCTGGCAGCAACAATGGCTATAATCTGGATGGGCATCGAATTAAGTTGAGCTTGGATGACAGATACGGGTACTTCATTCCATGCGGCATCAGTCCTATTTCAGAGTTTATGAATCGTAGTAGCTGGCAAGTGGAGGCATACTAGTCTCACGGCAACTCATGAATAGATGTTGTCAATGGGTAAGAGATCTGGAGAACGCGATGGTCAGGGCAACAGTCGATTCTTTCAAATAATATTGCAATTCATTGCTTCGTTGAGGATACATTTTGCTTCTTCCCTTCGATAATTGTACATGAGCTACTTAATTGGTTTCTAGAGTTTGGTCTTCTTAGGTAGTATAAAATTAAACCAAAATTCTGCGACAAAAAAAGACAAGCTGTAAATTCTTACTATGTCTTGTAAGTACCACAGAGACAGAGAAAGGGTGTAAAGGACCTTTTTATTAACTCAGATAAAGTTAAATAGTGGGCACAAACTCGTGCTTACAAAAGTCAACAATTATGGTTTCAATTAAAGATAATAGATGAACTAAAATTAATTAACCTAAGTACAGCCTAATGTTTTCCCAATTCCAATAACACGTAAGCTGGCTCTGACCTAAGTCGGAGTAAACAAGCCTAATAGCAAGAATAACTCATCGCCGCAGAATACTAATCGCGAGAGAATGAAAATTTAGCAACGTGACCCTCAAGCAGGCAGAACACACTCTGAATTTACCCTCTAAATCCTTCCTTTAAATGCATCTACTTTTTTTTTTAATCTAATATGAATATCGCGCGAGCTAGAAATTTATATTCCGGTAGGAAAACAGAAACGATATCGATAGGAAAGCAATTTAACATAAAATAACTGGCTAAAGAACTTGAATGATAATTCTACAAATTAATTAAAATGAGAATCTTTAATTAATTTTTAACATTTACCTTATTCAAAGCATTAATAATAAGAACTTTGTACTAACTTTAAAAAGTAAAGGTTTTGGCCTGTGCTGACCCTGGCAACCGTCGAACACCCTCTGTATCGAGAAAGGTCGGGATAGCATAGGCAGTATGTGATTGTGATAAGTTGGCGTGACGCTAGCAGATAGCACACAACCACGGGCCTTCACACTTCAGAAATATAACGGGAGCTGTACACATTACCAGCTATACGAACAACAGGTGACTGGAATGTGTACCTAATGGCACCACATAACAGCACGCCAGGTGCTGTGCCCGTATGATGATGACAAATGCAAGCTGACAACTTTTGTTCTCCTGGTAGCCGCCATACATGGATACGTCGATCATGATGCTGTACGTAGAACCAGGATTCATCTGAAACGACGACGAGGTGCCACTGCTCCATTCAGTGTCTTCGTTCGCCTCACCACTGTAAATCTGCCAGTCTTTGCTGCAACGTCAAGGGAAGCCGCAGCAATAGTTGCCGTGCTAACACAGTTCCGTCTTGCTGCTGATGTGTTCCCACTGTCTTTGTCGACACGTTTCGTCCTGCACACGAGCCAAGTCCCTGAATCAGAGTTCGTGACGTGGTTGTACGATCGCGCACGGCCATGAGGACGACATGTCTGTCTTATCCATTATTAGTGGCCCGAGGCCGTTGAGATCTTTGGCGTTCAGTATGGCCGTCCTGAAGCCATTAGTTCCAAATTTGCCTGACAATCATAGGATCCCTAACAACATGAGCAGCAATGTCAACAAACCGCTGCTCAGATAGGCCATAACCCTGTTGCAGTCGAATTTCGACGAGGGCTGGTAGGAGCATCTCTTTCTTACTCGTGGCACAGAATGACCTCACAAACAACCAACATCTAAATGCGATTTTCAAATGAAAAACCCGCTGCACAATCTTGCTATTGATAAACAATACAAATGGCGTTAATTATACTTACTTTGCGCACATGCGCTGAAATGCTAATCATTTGCATATCATAGCATGTAGCAATTTTAATTGTCAGTACTGCAGATGAGAAAGACAGCTAGAAAAGATTCGTAAATCTTCGATCTCCCTTCCATTCTGACTGTGAAGAATAGACGATCCATTTCAGTTGGCGACGAAATTGAGGATACAGCAGTGTTATGATAAATAGCAACGCTATATCATTGTTTGTTGCATACTGCCTGCATGGTGTACCAATTTCAATGGTCAGCAATGTGTGTAGGCATTTTTCTTACGCCCCTTCCCGTGTCGCTTACATTTCATTGATTTACCATAAATAATTTCTACTTCTTGAAGATGAGATTTCATCTTCAAATTATCAATAAACCATTGAAAGCGTTACAAGCTAGCTTCAAAAATAGGACATATCTAATTCGCATCAAATATTTTGCCTATTTTTTAACTCAGGGATGTCAAACTCATAGGTACACTTGGGCCAAACAAACAAGGTTTAACTTTAGGCGGGCCGAAAAAAAAAAAGAAAAAAAAAATCAATATTCATAGAAACGTAGATTTATTTCGAATAATACAATAATAAACATATATATATATTTATATAGAAAAGAACAAGAAAAATTTAATGTTTACGTCCTGATACTTGACATCTCTTCTCTGCTATTATCTTTCCTATTTCGGGAGAAATTTTGTTTGCAGTGATAACTTTCAACGCTGACCCAAGGTGAGCATCATTAATACGGTTTCTAATAGGAGACTTATTACCTTTCATGACTGAAAATAACTGCTCGCACCGATAAGTGCTACCAAACATGGAAATAATTTCATATGCGAATTTTCGAGTATTTTCAAACCTGGCTGGTAAATATTTGTAAAATTCAGGCACGCCCACTTCAATGAATTTTGCTTTCAAATTTGAGTTGCATTGAATCTCGATCACCTCCATTTGCATATGGCTGGGTACTGAGTCAATACTTATTGAGAAAATCGAAGAAAACAAAAAAAAAACAAAAATTGTCTTCTAGGGAACTAAAATCATTAAACCTCGTTTCAAATCCAGTTGTTAAATTTGAAATTTTTTCTGCGTATTTTTGATACGAACAAGTGTATCATCTAAACTTGATTTGTTCATGCTGCACGTCGGGAAGTGCGTCAAATCTTCATTTTTAAGTTGTTTTTCCCAAAGAACTAGTTGACATTTGAATGCTTTAATTATGTAAAACATGTTCGTAATGATATGATCTTTTCCTTGTAACGATAAATTTAAATCGGTTAAGTGTTTGGTTAGATCAACCAAGAAAGATAAATCTTGTATCCATATTGGATCGTAAAACAAACTTACGTCTTGATTTTTCGTTTTTAAAAACTGACATATTTCTTCTTTCAAATCCCAGAATTGTTTGAGAATCTTGGAGCAAGATAACCAACGGCAAGATAACGATTTTGCTTTGATCTGATCACTTAAATTCGCGGCTAAATAAGTAACTCTTTCCGCAACTGTATTTCGAGACAATGAAATTGATTGAAAAGCCTTCACATTTCCAGGACAAACAATTTCTCCAGCTTTCATTAGGCATTCCTTGATGAAATCACCGTCAGTAAAAGGCTTCGAATGTTTAGCTATCAACTCGGACAAGACGTAGCTTGCATGTACCGCCGCTTCACTTTCTTGCAATACTTTGCTAAACATGGACTGTTGCTTTTTCACTCCTAACTTGAGCTCTTTCAACTTTTCTTTTCTCATTAATCCTTCGTAATTGTTATATTTCGATTTGTGTTGTTCGTAATGACGTTTAATATTATATAACTTTGGCACATTAATAGTATTATTACATATCAAGCAGATTATTTTATCTTTTATTTCACAGCAAAAATATTCTAATTCCCATTTTACTTGGAATATTCTATGTTCGTCAGCGATTTTTCGTTTAATTTTACTACCACTTGGTTTTGATATAGACATACTGAATACAAAGGGCTGGAATAAACACGGTTAACGTTAAAAAGTTAACAAAAATGTATTCTTTCCACAAGAGATAAATCAAAATGCTGAAATATTTCTTCAAAAATATTCTAACAATATCACAAAATGTCAAACGTTTAGCAAAAATCAATTCAAAACAGAGAAACTAATTCTATCTCACAGCGAAATCGCTACAAATCAATCACAGCATTAAGTAAACAAACAGTTCGCTAGAACTACAGCTACTACTGAGATGAGTTGTTTGTTCTCGGCTTTTATAAGCTTTATAATTAATTTCTCGAATATACTGGAAACATCTATAAATATCTGGATTTTTGTGGATGGCAACAGCAATTACGAGATATTTATTTATTAGGTATTAAATGCACGCGCTGTTCTATTTTTAACCTTCCAACGCAGCTGTCTTTTCAAAAATCGTCTGCGTTGCTAAGGCAACATGAAGCAAATCTAATTACAATTCTAAATAAAAAAAACTAACTAAATAAATAACTATGAAATCCGTAACAATATGAATTAAGTAATAATTAATAATAAAGCAAAGTGCATGCATATGCATGCACCAATATATCGTACCAAACTATGATTGGAAAACTGAGACCATGAGTTCGGCCACATTCGGCTATCGGGGGATGCGTACAAGTTCTGAGTGCACGTGTCCCCCAAAAGCCGAAGGTAGCTGAACGCAAGCTACTCACACACATTTGTAATTTAAGTAGTGTGTGTGTCAGCTCGCTGTGAGTAATCTAACAACACTGAATAAATTATCGTTAATTACTTAGCAGTAAACATTTCATTTTTTTCTTCGTCGATATGTTATTTTATTATTGTATATTATTATTTGCCGATATATTGGCCGGGCCGCAAAAATATTTGTTGTGGGCCGCATGCGGCCCGCGAGTTTGACATCCTTTTTTTAACTGATGCAGTATTAGAAGTAACGGAAAAGACTGGTATGAAGCAGCCAAAAAACTTTCATCCTGTATTATGCTAATATGTATTTATGATTAAAAATACCTCCTAATAAATTCCATTCCTGCTATTTCATATAGTCTTACCTAACATCAGAACAGTTATTTCAACTGACTTACCGAATTCGGTGAATAAATGTAAATGACCAATAAACTGGCAACCTTTTTGGTCTTAAAATTGAAGGGTTTTACTGGAGTTATATTTGTGTCTGTTAAAGTACAGCTCCATTTTCTCATTTCGATGAAAGCGCAGCTTATATTTTTATGGTTACTGCTTCTACAATTGGGTAAAACCCATAACAGCACCATATTCTTTAAATATCTACACTCATGTCCATAAATTAAGGATAATGCAAAATCAGGCAAAGGAAGAGTTAGAAGCAAAACAAATTTGACTTATTTGTAAAGCTTATTTATTAAACAAAAGGTAAAGAGCAAAAAAAGAAGCTATATGTTTGATATTATTAAAAAAATTAGCGATTTTTTCTCCCTGGAGCAAATTAAAAAAAAAAAAAAAACCTATTTACAAAAAAACAATATTACATGGTTGGTATGATTGTTAATACATTATATGTCTCCCAGACGATGCAATACAGTCCGTACAACGCCTAGGCATGCTGAGTATCAAATTATCGATCTGATCTTGAGGGATATTACACCACTCAAAAAGCAATGCTCTCCGAAATTCCGGTAGACATGTAGGAGGAGGTTGACGGGCTGCAACTCGTCGGCCAAGCATGTCCCACACGTGCTCTACTGGATTCAAGTCCGTTGAGAATGCTGGCCAGTCCATACGGGTGATATCCTCCGATTGAAGGCATTCGCTTACGACGTTTGCATATGGTGAGGACGGGCGTTGTCATCCATAAACACAAATTGTGCGCCCATGGCGCCCCGAAACAAACGTACATGTTGTTCCAGAATGACGTCCCGATAGATTTTTCTTGTTATGGTTCCAATTTGAAAATGCAGGTCAGTTCTGGAACCCAGAATAATTCCATCCCAAACGAGCACTCCTGCACCACCGTAACGCTATCGTTCAATGATGTTTTCTTGGTGGTAACGGGTACCTGGAGCTCTCCATATGAAAGCCCGGCGAGAATCAGACTGCAAGCTAAACCTGGACTCGTCGGAAAACATCACACAAGCCCACTGTTGCGGTGTCCACAATGCATCTCTCTACTCCAGGCTAACCGCAGGCGACAGTGAGTTGCAGTAAGTGGAACGCATCTGACAGGTCTACGAGCATATAGAGCAATCTGCCCTAAGTGTCTGTACACGGTCTGCCTTGAAATTGTCGTACCAGTGGCTGAACAGAGCTGACGAGACAAGTCTGAGGCTGTGCTCCGCCTGTTTCTTTTGGCAGTAACTGCCAAATACCGGTCCTCATTCGGCGTTGTAACTCTGGGGCGACCTGTGCTGTAACGTCTACTCACATTACCATCATCTTGGACTCGTTGCCAAAGCCTGGAGATGACACTCTGGGCAATTTCATGTTCGTCTGATACTTTTCCAGTTGGGTACGCCCACATTCCAGACGGCCGATAATTCTACCACGTAAAAAATCATCCAAATGCGTCCTTTGTGTCCTAACTATTCAGTTATTGCACTGAAATGCTTATAAAGCGCCTGCGAACAATTTTAGTTCTTTGCCTGTATTCCTTATATATCACTCTCTTACACTCTCGTCATTGTGACGTACCATCGGTGTCATCTGGTTACTTCCTGAAATTTGCATATGATTCTTGAAGATGTGCGTAGTGATTTTACAGGTGATATATTTATTTTAGTGTTCGATTTCCGCGACTCCGAATTATCCTTAATTTATGAACATGAGTGTATTTTAAGTTCTATAATATAAAATTTTATTGAAATACGAGAATTTCCATGGACTTTCACATATCTGAAAGTTCGTTTCGTGACTTTTGAATGATTTAATTTTTTTAAAGTGAAAGCGAAGGTTACTTACTATTATAAGAAGTTGGTGTATACCAAAAGTTGTCGTACGTTATTTAAAAATTGATTTGGATTCTTAGTCTGGATAATTTTCCTCTTCCCAGATATAAATCATTGTTTTGAAATGCTTATTCTTCTTCTAACAAGTTCTTTCTTCATAATGAAATGAGCTCCCGATTATTTACTCTAATTAATGGATGGATATGCATGGACATCCGAAAACACGGGGAATCCAAAAACAGCACAGTAAAATTGTAAAAATTATACTATTTAGAGGCTCTAAATGAATGACATACAGAGTATGTCTAAAATTAAATTAATTTAAAATAATAAAATTTATACAGGTTTTTAACTTTTCTTCTGAAAAAAAATTATATTACTTTTTTTTTTTTTTACTCTAAAACTTAGACATTATTTCAGAAATCATGGCAAAAACTGCGGTACATCACTAAATGTGAACTCAGTTTATTCACCCATACATCAACTATTTCTTTGCCTACCGTGGCTACTTTTGTTATTTTACCTTCATTTTACAATATTTTACCATTTCGCGTTCTCTCTTGACCTACTGTATCAAAAATGTTTTGGACTTGTAAAATTCTTGAGTCATCATAGTTTTTGTCTTCCTTCATCCGTACTTTCGCGTTTTCTTTACTTACATTTTCAGTCCCTTGAACACCAGAAATGATTCCGGCGAGGATCCATATTTTTACTTTATTATTTGCAGACCATTTCTACTTTGTAGTATCAATGATCGGCTCCCCCAATAGTGAATAAGCGTTAATTTTTTAACTTCCTGACAAACCTCAATAATCAGTTTCACTACCGTAAAAATTGCAAATTGTCACAAATTTTTCATCTTCTTTAACTGCTAGTCAAATAACTTTCCTGTGGAACGGAGGCAGGTATAATCCGCAACACTGATAATCGGGAGTTCAAGTGTACCAAAATGTACTTGAGTCTTTCTTTTGATTCCAATTTCATCATTCCCTTTGTTTCGAGATCCAAGAGTTCACCTTTACGCAAATAGATCATCCTCACTATCACATGTCAGAAGAATTTAGAAGGAAAAAGTTGAGAATTTTCCTCCTTTTTAATTTTCGCAAAGCAGAAATAATTCTTAAAGAAACTTCGCAGTTTTTCAAAAATCCTCATTTATTGTTTTCTCTAAAGACAGTTAATGATCATTATCATTCTCATCGGGAAAAATTTGTAGCACTAAGAAGTTGAAAAGCGGGCTGATTCCAGCCTTCTTTGGTACACAGCAGTTTTGCTAAAACTTGAAACTTTTCTCTTGACGTTTTTTTTCTTTCCACTGGACTTTTTAATGACATTTTTTTTTCATATAAGTCTGCTTAAAACTGAGTATGGATGCACATTTTTAATGGGTGTTATATACTTTGAAACAACTACACAGGTTATGAGAGTAGTATGATTACAGAAGATTATGGCAGATAACAACAATTTCGGATGGCTGTAATTATATAAGACTGTGAAACATGGATTTTTGGTGATAATCAGCATACGTGCTTCTATAGCATATTCTAGATATTTCAGTCAATTACTACTTTAACACGACTTTGGCTTCACTTCTTTCTTCCTAGCGTTCTCTACCTTAATGAATTAGCTAAATGATACCCTTACGAGACCCCACATCAACTTTGGCTATTGTGTCTACTGTTTGCTATATTAGAAAGCAAATCATTTCGCATCATGAACGAAACCAATTTAATTGTAATGTGTTGCATATGGAAAAAGCTCGCTTAGAAAACTTGCCATATTTATCTTCAACTAATCCATTATTTTTTATATCTGATAGAAAATCAGTAGAATATACGAGCTTCGGAGGAATGAGCTAGAGGCATCTTTATTCATTTTGTTTCAATCAAGAAATCCTTAAGATTAAATAACACATTTTTTCTCTGCTAAAACTAATGTAAAAATAAATGCTAGAGGAACATAAATTTCTTTTTTTCCACTTTAAGTCCTTATTATCTACCAGAAATTTTAGTGTCTATTTATATTTCTTTTCTACGTGAAGCTACTTATGTAAAAACATCTTTCTCTTGCAGGGCACTCGATATACAACAGAGTACCTAATCCGGTTCATAGCCCGTTTGGTGCCAAATTCGAGCAACATAGTTGATGATTTGTTAAGAAGGCTTGTAGCTTCATTAACACATCAATGTCTTGGAATTAAAGGAGCTTTGTGTCCTGCTGGAGCAAAATGGCCTAAGATGCGAGAAGGAACGTGCAGGCACTTGATGATGTTTGTTCATGGGCTTTATGATGTAGTGACCGGTTTACATAACAAGTCTGATGATACATCTAAGGAAGACAATCATCCCAGTAGTGCAAGGTCAAGCGGTAACATGAATACTAACAAATTTAGTCGAGTTGCTGGAAGAGCGTACTTAGGATTGAACTTGATGGTTAAAGCTATTGGTAAACCAACTAATCATTGACATTTTCATATAATGTGATGAAACAGCTCAACTATACTGCATGCTTGTAATGGGTATTGCATTATGCTTCCTGGGTCTACTGATAAGAAATTACATATAGTGTGGTTTCATTGACACATATGTAATGTGTGTGTAAATGAATGAATGATCTGTAACGCAACAGTGGTATAGGTAGTTGCATTGATGAAAATGAAATATGCTTCCAATGAGAGACTGTTAGCGAAAGAAATGAAAGTGTTATCTGTCTAAAACAGCACTCAATGAAGATTGCTTCTTATTATGTAATTTTCACTCCAAACAAATATTAGTACAAATCTTTTAACACACACGGTTTCTTCTCTGTTTATCTGTGTACCGAACAATACAGAGATAAAAAGAGAATTATAGATATATATATATAAACATACTTATAACAGTTTTAAGTTTTGCTTTAGAATTTAATACCTTTTTTTTTTCTTTTTTTCTTTTTTTTTTTTTTTTTTTTTTTTCAATTTTAGGGCTATATTGGCCTTATGTTTCATTACTTCCATCACGGTATTTAATTTAGCTCGCCTTAGGCTGATTTTCAGTGAAAGAGAATTCTTTCCCTTTCTAAAAACTTAACACAATATGTCAGCACTTCATTAAGCAAATATTTTTCTAACTTATTTTTTAATACTTTTTTTCACTTCATCATGAATGTTAACTAGGCTTCCATGCTGTAATTTATGCCATTATACTTACTAGCTATATTCTAAGGAAATCCAAAGAGGGAATTTTTTTAAATATAGAAATATATTAAGAAGAAGTGAATATGGATGTTCCAATATTTTATAAAATGTAGATATGTCAATCTAAATTTTCTTTATTCTAAACATCAGAATAAAAATCCTTATAAGAGCATGAAACTAATTTTATGAGCATAAAAGTTTCAAGTTCTATACAAAATAGTTTTAATAATAAAGCTATAAATAATGAGGTAGACTATTTTCTTCGAGATTATTATTTTAAACATATTTTAAGCCGATGTAATGGAAATTTGAATCAAAGTATTGTTTGAAACTTGTAAATGTATGCTTTAAATAATTTTCTCAGGTATTTAAATCTTCCTCTAATCTTCTAATTCACAATTTTCATTTTATGTCTGCACATTTAATACTGTACATAAGTGCCTTTATTAGCTTCAATAAAAATTTAATATGTTTTTGATTCTTCTCTTGTTTAGTTTCTTATTTTTTAAATGAAAATTGATTTATTAATGCAAGGCTACCGTGTTCAGTGGAAACAAAACTTATCATTCAGCTAGATGGTTAGATTAGGTTATATTATTCGAATATGGCACAGTACGAAAGGACTATCTGCCTGAGAAGAGAGGTGCCTTTGCGAAGAACTTTAAGGGAAACTGTCTCCTTTCAGCTGTTACACATGGGGAAAACCAACCATGCAGCCACCCATTAACCCAGGTTGAACTACCAGCATTCAGCAGTAAAAACTTAGCTCTTTTGGCAGCCATTCTCCAAAATGATTCGCAAAACAGAGTTATCTCTTTATGAAAATACAAATTCTCTCTTTATGAAACTTTCTCAGAATGCAACTATTTTGAAAAATTCAGCAGCAGTCAATTTTCTTTTTTACATAATTATGCGCTGTGCTCTTGTTTTTCTTGGCATAATGAGATTTAAATTTATATTTATAAGACTATCAAACGCTTGCTAAGAACTTCAGTCGCAAGCGAAGAATTTTCAATTAATGACCTTTTCAGAATAACCGCTGCTATATCTAGTATCTGGTAACAAAAACACAGTATTTATTCCATAGTAGCGTGCTTTGAATATAAACATTAATACAGTGTTACTGTGGCTTAATAAAAGGAAATAATTGAATATTTCTCTTAAGCCACAGTAGCATACTACTGGGTATCCAACTCGAAAGGGCTCCGGGAAAAGAGTGATGAAAAGAAAGAAAGGAAAAAAAAAAAATCTGAAATGTTTTAGATTCTAAATTGCATCCAAAGGGGCACTTTTTTTTAACGTTTTGTGTGTTACCTTTATTTATTAAATATCAAGTTCTTTGCACTTAAACCATAAACTTAGTTCAACAGCAATGTTGCAAAATAATTTTAAAATGAGCATATCTTTAAAATTTCCGATACTCAGTTCGATGCGCTAGAGATAAAAAGGTTCCCCCCCCCCCGTAGAGTGTTGCCATTGCTCGCTTTTAAATCGTTGAGTTTATTGCCCAAAAATTCGTTAAAGTTTTACAAAATATGAAATCGATAATAAAATAAATTCTAGATTTCAAATTTGTGATTTCAGATGCCTATATTCGCAGTAGGATTACGTCATTCAAAATTGGATGGCTCTAGATACCGTTGTTTTATCACAATGCGAGAAATGTACATACATTTATGCAGATTTTTCATTATTTAATTTCTTCAAATATAATGCAGGACTGTGCAGTATATAATGTGCAAATATAATGCAGGATTTTGTGGCAACAATTTGAAAAGTGAACCGATATTTATAGGAGTGCGACGCAAAATGCCAAAACAAAAGTATTGGACTAACAAGAGGAAATGTAACCAGATTTTTTATATTACATATCTTTATGTTTGAAGTGAAAGTGCCTTACAAAAGGTGCTGGAAGTGATCTCCCCTCTCACCTGTACACACAGTTCAACACGGCTAACAGTTCATACAGCAACACACGCATGCTCGCGTATGTTGCTGCCAGAGTATGGGGCATCACTGCCTGGATTTCACGGCAGATGTTCTGACGTAATTCGTCGATGGTACATGATCTGTGCTTGTACACATTACCTTTAAGGAGACCCATAGAACAATGTCAAAGGGGATCAAGTCTGGAAAAATGATTCCACCACAGTCATACTCGCTACAGACGTGACATGCTCGAAATAATGATTTAAGTAAAATTAACTTTGTTACTCATTCCTCAAAATTACGGGTCGGGTAAGAATACGCCTGTCTTTGGGAAAAGCCTTGGACATACATGAAAAGAGAACGATTTTCCCATCTCAGTTCTTAATTTTGATTGAGAATATTTCGAATGACAGAAAATCCATCAATCTAGTACTCCTTTTTCCCTCCCATCAACCTCTCCTGAGAATCTACTTAAGCAGGCACATTAAATACACATAGGTGTTTCTTAATCTCCTGGTAACATTTTCTAAAATAAAAAAAGATGATGCTTCACACAACGTTGGGAAAAAGTCAGACTCGAATTTTGATAAGAGAAAAAGACTCCAGTGCTATGACTGTGGATCTTTTGACCATCTATGTCCTCAGTGCCCTAATCTTAAAACTCAAAAGGCTGACTTGCATCGAATAAGCGGGAAATCAGAAAAAGAATCTGTTAGATTCCCATACATTATATGGGAGAGTAAATGGGTTTGAAATACCCATTCTAAGAGATAGAAGCAACGGTAGATATTATTTGTCAGAAATATATAGACAGAGATAGAATGAAGGGAGAACATGTATGGGTTCGACATTTGCTGGATGATCATATGACTTGTTTATCTGTTGTTGAAGAAGATATTTAATGAGGTTTGGGCACAGTAACTACCAAATACCAAAGCAGCTGTTATAGGATACAACTTAGATCTAGGACTCCATATCTTAGGCAATCAAGCAGTGGCTCTTCTCAGAAAAATTATTCTTCGAATGTCAGAAATGTTAGTGTTGTGATTAGTCGATCTTAAGCTCGACAATTTAAGTGAGACGAATCAAAATTCAGAACAAAATGAGTCAGAAGTGGAAGAGGAGAAGGATGCTTATCAGAGGTCTGAAAACAGAGATAGTGCCTCCTGTCAACTTTTGTGTCCCCACAAGTCCTGCGATTTAAATAGACCCAAGTACTTTTATAGCTGAAAAAAAAAAAAAAAAAAGTAAGGAACTTGCCCCTTTATTAGAATTAGTAAAAAGCGGAAGACAGATTAAGGGATTAAAAATGAGATTTCAGTAAAGAAGAGAATAAGTAAGTTAGGAGGAAAATATTTGATTGTTGTTCCAGAAATCCTCAGAAAGCAAATTAAACTAATTTGTCATGAAGGAGCTTCAGGTCACTTAGGAGTTCTTAAAATAAAATCTGGTTACTAAGACATTTTTTTCTGACCATATTGTTATAAAGACATTGAGGAATTCATTAAAACCTGAGACTCTTATGTATTGTGTAGGAAAAGCAAATGACAAAAAGAAAGCACCGTTGGGAACTGTACCAAGGATATCTGAAATCCTTAGTAAAGTTAATGTAGATGCTTGTGGATCTACGCCTACATCTACTGAAGATAATAAATATCTTATTACAGTTATGTGCTTAGCTTCTAAATATCCTGACACCGTCTCGGTACTGGATATAGCATCGAAATCTGTCGAAATCTGTTGCAAATGCACTTTTGCAGGTATTTAGTCGGATGGGCTTTCCAAGGGAGATTCAAACTGATCAAGGAAAATCTTTTATGAGTTGCTTAACCGTTGAATTTTTTAAGAGGTTTGGTATAAAAATTTCCAGAAGTTTGGTTTACCACCCCCGAGTAATCCTGTGGAACGGTTCCATCCATCAATAAAACATGTCTTAAAGTAATATGTGTTGGAGCTATCTCAAACTGGGAAATACAAGTACCTGCCGCTCTCTTTGCTCTGCGGACAGTAACTCATGATAGCACAGGCTTTAGTCCAGCCGAATTAGTGTATGGGACCAACCTGACAACGCATGTCACATTACTGTATGAGAAATGGTTAGATATTTCGGAAAAAGAAGATAATGTTTTCGAATTAATCAATACGTTAAAGAAAAGTAAGAAATTAGCTACAGAGAAAATGGAAAAGGTGAGAGACAAAAGAAAAAAATGGTATGACTAAAATGCCATAAAAAAGGAATTCCAGCAAGGAGATGCCGTATTAGTATTAGCAGTGAACAACCCCATAAACTCACTCTTGAATGGAAAGGGCCAGGAAAAATAGAGAATAGATTATCAAAAACAAACTATGTGGTTAGTTTTGAAGGGAATAAAGTATATTACATCAACATGTAAAAACCTTATCATAAGAGACCTGAACTTTGGAATGTGGTGCTCTTTGACAACGAGGAGGCACTTGAACCTTTGGAATTAGAGGAGGATTTTCGCTATATGTTAACCGACCCCAATGTGTTTGATTTCAAGGAAATAATAGCAGAAGATAATCTTAAAGAAAAACTTGATAATGAACAAATCCTGCAGTTGGGAAAGTTGTTTGTAAAGTTTTCTGCTACATTTTCGAATATTTCAGGGAAAACAGATTTAGTTGAACATGATATCGAACTAATCAGTGACAGATACATACATAATATGCCTTATAGAATGCCAAATCAATGAAACAAAATTCTAAAAGTCGAGATTGAAATAATGTTAAAATACAAAGTTATTGAACCAGGATCTTCTGAGTATAATTCACCCACGCTTCTTGTCGAGACACCAGCTAGGGATCTTAGGCTATGTATTAATTACAGAAAGTTAAATGAAATAATGCACACTGAGTTCTGTCCTATCCCCAATACAGAGCAACGCGTTGAAACTGTGGCAGCAGCCAAATTTATCACCTTGATACACTTAACTAAAGGTTATTCATAACTATTAACTTGAAATGATTTATTCTAGTTTCATTTAGTGATTACATTCATCTTTCTTAGCTCCTACATAATTTATTATTAAATTTGTGAAATGAGTATTATATTTAAAGAAATTCAAAACGAATATTTTAAAAAGAACAAACATTACATAAATTTATTAAAGGGATTCAGTAAAACTCAATAAAATAAGATTTTAATTTATTAGTGAAACTGTGTTTTCTCCACTTAGCTATATACACAAAAAAGCATACACACTAGGAATACCAGAAATAATACAAAGAAAAGTTTACTAATTAAATTAATACCTGAACAGTAGTTTCATGAATTATAATCATATTCAGAACTTTTGGTGCCTTATGTCTGGAAACTAGCAGAATTAATCCATATTTAATTATCAGAGAGCTTTTATGTAATTCACAGGCTGAAAATAAATGCAACCAAACTTGATGTTCTTCAAAACTAACATAATATGTTCAAAATTTACTTAATGATCATCAATTATGTGTCTTTCTCATGACATGGTTGAAAAAAAATTTTTACTATTCAAATCACAGTTAACTTCAAAGCTGTCTTTTTTAAATTTTGAAAACATTATTTTACATTGATTCTTTAAAAGACTATCAACAGAGATGTCCCAGGTGGAACAGCAAAACATTTCATAGGATACTAGATCAATATGTATTTAGACCTACAGAGGAAAGATATAACTTCTGTGTATTTGAAAAATGAAAAAATAAGCAGTACAGAGTTGGGACTTTGGTGATTATACACGCTCCCTCTAGCATTTCCACTCTTAATAATGAATAACTATGTGTGGCCAAATGATCATGATTCAAATCACTGTTACACATATTTCAGTCCTTTAATATTTTTCAACATAACACCCTAACTTTTAAACCACACAGTTCTAAAAGATTAATTTGTGAGATATAGTCTTATATATGTACCACATTTATTACAAAAATATTTCAAATGATAACACCAAATATATGAAGGGTGTTCGATCAGTTATCTACTCAAGTTGAAAATTTTCCCCCCACATTCTGTCTGCTTTTGTGCTCTATCCTTTTTGCATCTCTACACATGCAATTCGTCACATTTCTGAGTTAATGAATTAAGCATAATACATACATGCCTTTATGACAAAAAAAGATAATTTGGAAATGTGTTTAGTTCTCTCTTTTTTTTTTTTTTTTCAAATGAAGGGGAAAAGCCAAAAGAAATCTGAAATGATTGTAGCTGTACATGGCAGCTACAGGTATTCATACTGGGGCAGTGATTTCATGAAAAGAGTGGCTGATTGGCTTGATGGCCAAGATGGTGCCTTGCATTCCAAGGAAAACCTCTCATTTAAATCAATAGGTAAAAAGGTGCTTTGAAATCATGGGAGAATATGCTGAAAATCATAAAATAATTTGTTCCATCAATGAAAAACCCTTTGTAATACACACACACACACAAACACACACACACATATATATATATACTTTTAGGCAAGCTTACTACAATTTCTAATTTACTTATTTTGCAGCATATTGCACAAAATGTTATCTAGACCAAATTGGTCATACAGTATTGTACTAACTACCTTGCTTGTTATATATATATATATATATATAGTATTTTAGGTGAGTAGTTAAGAAAGATAGATGCAAAAACCAGTAAGTTCCAGTCATGACCATTTCTAAACACAAATTTATTCCATGATAAATTGTATCAGCTCACTTTTGGTAGACAAAGCCTTTATCCAATCATAGTTAAATACAACAATTTTTATGTACATTGGCTTTTTTAAAGGTACGGTGTAAGCATTTTTAGATGGCAAGGCAGCATGGAGGTGTTGGTAGAGCAGAAGTTAGGAAAAGGGATGACGTAGTTGTTTTGCAAAGCAGTATTTATACTAAGTAGATGCAGAAGTGTGACCTAGCCGTGATTGGTTAATTTTGAGTTTTAGTTCCGTTTTCATGCAGCATTATGTAACATGGAAAGATCTCGAATTTGGGAGAACAGATGAATTTAGGGGGAGAATATAAAACTTAAAATAGTTAATTTTGAGGTCACCGATCATTTCTTAATCATTCGGTATCTTAATCATTTCTTAATCGATCATTCAGCCATCATATTTTGTTATATCTTACATATATAAATAAAATTTGCAACTAAAATTCAAATTTTAGTCATTTAATAAATGTTTTACTGTATTAAAGACTTCAATGATAAAATTTTACATCATATTTTATCATTTCAGAGTAATCTTAGGTAACTGCAGAATAGGATAATACAGACAACATTTTAGGGTACTGCAGAAATCCGTACACACTATTTTTCTTCTCCCTTATAATGCTTACTGAACTGCAATTTGATATTTTTTTTAGTGAAAAGAGAAACTAAGTTCAACAAGTGCAGTTTTACATATTGCTGTGATTTAGCTTCCAATCTGTTGTTCATAATTTGGAACACATAAATTTTGCATAAAACTTCACTTTTCAAACGACTTCAACATAGTTACTGTCAGAATCAAACATAAATATCTTTTATAAATATCACTTCATAAAAGTTGCTGCGAAGTCAAACTGAAAGAATGATAATTAGTGCCATATTATATGAATCACTCTAAATACTTGTAATAAAAATTTCAATAACTAAAAGATATAATTACAAAAGGCAGATAAAGAGAAAATATAGCTTATATAAAATTTAAAAAATAAAAACTTTAAAAAAAATTTTTTTTATTCATTAATCTCAATAAAATCACTTACAATCATTATTATCACCTGCAGAATATTTACATAAAGGATTTAGCTGGCTGAGACATTACATCTGGATTTTAGCAAAATATAAAACAATCATGAGGGTTTTATTAAATATTTTTTAAACCAATATTTTTTCAGACTAGTACATACTATTTAAACTATAATGAATAAATACAGCAGAGAATTATTTACATTTCCATTACGCAGAATTCAGAATCCTACTTTTTCATACATTTTTCTCTCACTGAGTTACAGCTTCTTTAGATAAGAACTTCATTAAATGAATGAATCTGCTTTCCACCTATAGGGGGGGAAGACAAAAATAATGTAACAGTTGAAATTAAAGTAATTTAGATCCAAAACTTATATGCAAACATTTCAGTGGAAAAGCAACATATGAATTCAGCACTATTTTTATAACTAAAACTTGAATAATTTTACATGGTACAATGATGAGTTATTTTCAATTACTGTTTACTCTTGATTAACTGGGCCTTGTCAAAAAAAAATTAATTTGTTTATTGGAGATCAAAGGAAAAGTTACAATCACAAACTATGAATGCAAATTGAAACTGTCTATGAAAAATGCATGGTAAAAGAGGAGTGACAGCAGATGATTTTGTAGTCATTTATAACCTAGTTTCTTCATCTCATATAATATTTATTCTCCTGTCATTAACATTGTGTTCTTTTGATTGCTGATTTAATTTATGCAATTAAATGAATTTATTCTCCCGATTAAATTGCTTAAAAAGATTGACAGATTGTTATAACCACTTTTCTATGATTTATAATATGGATTGTTTATCTTCCCTGTGCTTTTTCAATTGCTCTTAGATTAACTACGATTTTTTGTTAAACTGTAGATGTCAATATTATCCCAATAAATCAGGAATTAACTCAAGCCTTTTTCAGCCAACATTAAAATAATATTAATTTGGGAACATTTTATACATTTCAAAGAATCAACGCACATAAATAAACAGACAAACAAAACAAACAACAACCAAAAGAAAGAAAGAAAGAAAACGAGGAGCCTTTCACAGTTTCTCTTAAATAGATCTAAATTATTTATTCTAGGTAAATATTTTTAAAAAACAGCAAATAGAGAGTTTGAATTAAATTAGAAGGATAATAATGGTGTTACTAAAAATATTATGCTTTTAGAAAATCCCAGAATTTATCAATTTAAGCTTTCAAGATATTTTACAGCATAATTATCACACCACAATAACTGTAAATCTTTAGCTTGACTAAGTGTACAACTTGCACCTAATTTCAGCTCATTTATTAAATGAAGATCGTCTTTTTAATATAAACAGTCAAGCTATCAGTTATTATTATTTGTTGTAACAGCTGGACACTTGAAGGCATTTGTTGGGAATTGTCGAACCCACTGATCATCACAAAGAATGTTGCCAAAGGGGCACCAAAAGGAGTAAATACTGCATCAGTGAGAAGCAAGAAAAATATACAATGAGAATAGAAAATTAAGAGACATTAGTTAACTGCAAGGAATAATGAAAATAAATTCTTCAGCTCAAGTATTCAATTCTAAGTTTTCCTAAAAATAGTAAACGGCTGAAATATAGTTAAAAGCAGTAAAATTTATGACAAAATTTGAATTACAATAATTATGAATAATATACAAAAAAGAAGGGCTGAGGAAATAACAGACAGCTGATTAAAAAATTAAAAGAATAAAAGGGAAATAAAATGGTAGTTACTAGCTACAGAATATTTTATTTAATGTCCATTCTCTTGGGTAGATTTGAATTTTAAATTCAACTGCATATTTTATGTAAAATATCCAGATCTGTGCAGATCTTAAATTTAAATTTGTTTCTCAGAAACAAATTTAATTTCAGATAAATTTCAAATCTGCAAAAGATCCCTAAAACCTTTCATGGCCTAGAACTACCATATGATAAAGAAGTAGAAAAACAGCAAATGCATGTTTAGATGGTTAAGTAGCAAATGCTCACAGTAAAAATTCTTATAATATTATAACCACGCATAGCTACTATTTTAAATCAGATACTAGTTTTAAATCTTATAATATGAAATGCTGAAGCAATTCATACACTCAAAATCCTGTTAAAATTTCAGTCACAACCAGTTGTTGGATGCGTAAAATGAGATAAATGTCTTAAGAAATCACAAATTCTTGCTACATTACTGCAAAAATAAAGACTTTATTATTATTATTTTTTAATTCTTTGATATGCCTATAGACATTCACAATAAATAAATATGTGAATAGGCTAGAAGCTAAATACTTTAAGTAAAACTGATTATTTTTTATTATTGGCTTACAATTCACTGAATAGAAATTATATTCTAGAGACCACCAGATCAAGGTTATCTACTGTTATATAAATTAATGCAATAAACTTATTCAGCTATTATTATAGGTGAATAAGGCTAAGAGCTAAATACCGATTTTCTAAAATAAAACTCGGTACTTTTCAACACTAGTTTACAATTAGACAATACAAATTACTCTATACTACATCAAGTTACAGCTTATCTATTGTTTTATATTAAATATACAATGTGCCAAAAGATTTATGACTGAATTCACAGAGGTGAGAAATAAAGAAAACTACTTTTATCACTACTTAGCCTTCCATATATATATATATATATATATATATATAAATTCTCTCTCTCTCTCTATATATATATATATAAATTCTTACTGAAACTATTAAGACTGTTTAACAAAATTTATGCTAAACACATTCCCATCAACTAATATCCAAAATGACTTACTTATAGTCTTCTATATAGTTTCTTCTGACTAAAAGGAACAACCGCTTTCATAAGTTGTTTGAATTCAAGTTAAAAGTCCTTTTACACAGTACTGAAACAGTTCTCAAATAACGCCTTTCACACTGTCACCACCACTGTAATACAAATTCTATAACTGTTGCTACCATTTTTGAAATAAAATATGTCTTTTGGAGGCCTGTTGGGTGAATACAATCACATCCAAGCTAAAATCTATATTCTTGAATAACAGCCACAGAAACCTGAACCATAAGTTTGCATGTATTGCCATGTAAAAGAGACATTTTTCTGCTCAGTTTGCCACATTACTTTCATTTACGACCAACTGGAATTTGGTTACCAACTGGCATACACTGTCCTCCAAAAGTTAAGGAAGAGCATGTTTTTTAAAGCCCACCATTACAAAATAGTCAGTAATGTTTAAATTCACAGTTCATATGCATGATAGTAATGAAGTTTAAGAAAATACATGCAAAAGAATAGCTACCACTTTTATTTTATAGAAATGAATAATTATACAGGAGTCAGAGAAAAAAATGCACAAATTGTAATTCTTGTTCATGAGTTTTGATCTTCAGTTATTAGAGTTTCATGGACAATAGCCAGAACAGTCTATCAATATCCAGAAGTCGTTTGCCCGATTTGTTGAGGTGGCAGGTTATCGAATAGATGGAAATGAGGATGTCACAAGCCGATGTTGCTAGACATCTCAACATCTCTCGTAATATGGTCCACCACCAATGAAATCAGTTTGAATCCAATGATCCTGTGTCTAGAAGACATGTTCCAGGCAATCCTACAGTTACAACACCCGTGGCAGACCGTTATTTAGCTCTTTTGGCGCGAAGAAGGAGTAACATTATTGTGCCTCAGCACATGGCAGATCATTTAGTGGCAACAGGAACAAAAATCTCAGCAACTACAGTGTGCAGACACCTGCACAATACAGGTCTGTATGCAAAACGAATAGTCGTTTGTGTCCCCTTGATTCGAGGACATAAAGGTGCCTGTTTTTGTTGGGCAAGAGAACACGTCTCCTGGACCAGTCAACAATGGACGTCTGTTCTCTTCAAAAACGAGTCCAGGTTCACACTGGAGAATGATTGAGGTTGTCAGCTGATCTGGAGGGAACAACATACCAGATACAATTAATTCCACACTGTGGAAAGACGCAGTTACAGAGGTGGTGGAATGAGGGTTTGGGCTGGGGTCTCTCTCCGTGGTCGCATTGACCTGCATGTGTTCCATGAAGGAATATTGACTGGTGTGAGATAACGAGATGAGATTCTTGATCAATATGTCCACCAATCTGCCATTGCTATTGGTCTTGGATTTCTTTTGATGGACGACAATGCGTGATCGCTCCGAACTAGGGTTACTGAAGAATATCTTGAGGATCACGGTATGGAGCGGATGGAACGGCCAGCTCAATCCCAGACTGAATCCAATAGAGCATCTTTGGGACTACTTTGGGAGACAGGTTGCTGATTAAATCCTCCTCCAAAAACGTTAGATGAGCTTAAACAAGGATTACTCTGCGTCTGGTCGTTACTTTCCATTTCACTGACCAACAACTTAATTGACAGCAAGGAATGTCGTTGCTGCTGATGTACTGCAGCTAGGGGTGGTCACATTCCTCATTCAAATACATTTTTGTAAGGTTACCACCCCATTTTTCCTCAAAAAACTGTGATATACTGTTTCTCCGAGACTGGATTTCTCTTTCAAGAGTGAAATTTTTATTGTAATTCATGTTTGTGTTGAACTTTAGAAACATTTTATATTGCATTCATTAAAGAACTGTTTAGTGAACATTTCCTGTAAATTTCTTTGTTCTATGTTCCTTCATTCTCAAATTAGACACAAAAAATATGCTGTTCCTTACCTCTTGGAAGGCAGTGTATTATATAGCAAATAATAAATGAGGAATGGCTCCTCTTCACCTTAAACAATGATAATCAATATTGTTCAGCCAATTTTTGTGATCTGAAATTGCGGGATTAGAAAGATTCACTATGCTTCCACAAAACGATAAGTTATTTTCTTTCCAAGTCAATGTATTAATCAACATTTCAAACTAGCTTTGAATAAAAATTATTTTCATTGGGATTAATAATACAATTGCAGTTCTTGAGAACAACTGACCCGGTTTACTTCATTTCTAGCACCAATATTTAAAATATCTATCAGACATGTAATTTCAATACACCCAGATTTCATGTAAGAAATTTTCCAGTTCACTAACACTGATGTCTGTTTCCATCACAGTTTGAGAAACTCACATAAAAGTTTTCCATCATGTATTCCTCAACATTTGTCCAGATTTTTTTATATGGTTAGGCCCAAGCTGTGATGTTGTTTACAGTCGTACCTTCAAGTGATGTTCTTCCCTACCTGAACTTGACAGCCCACTTTTTAACAGTGTCATAAAAAGATGAAGCATTATTGTAGCCTGTAACCATACATTCATCAATACTTGCTATGATTACATTTCTTTCATCAAAGTTCAATCAACAAATGACTGATGCTTTCAACATTCATTAACATTACTAACAATATTTTACAGCTTCTTAAAAATCAACTGATTATTGCCAGAAATTTTCACAGTCATCATTTTTATACCCTGAAAGAATAATGCAATTGTTTTACTGCCTTTTGTCATTCCACAAACTACATTTCACAGCTAGATTTTTCAATGCCCTTTGTATTCACCATTTGGCATGCTTATAGAACTTCTGCATGCCTCAATCTACACTTAACACTGAAATGCTCTTCATTCTCTCACTGCATTTTTCATGAACTTCTAAAATACCATTAAAATGATGTCCTTAATATTAAATGTCCTTTGGTGTCAATTCAGAACTAAAAGACCTTCACTGATTTGAATATTTCACACATTTTTTTTTTTTTAAATTTTAATTTAAGTAACATTTTATTACTTTACATAAGCAGCATGCAGCTGAAATTTTTATCTGTTATTTTTAATTTGAAGGACTTCTACAGCAAACTTCACCTAGAATGTCCACTAGCATTATTTTGACACCAAAAATAACGGCAAAAGCAATTGCTTATATTTATCAACTAAGTGAACAAATATCCAATTATGACAGTGAATCTGACTTTTTTTAAACCTGTTTATGGGTATATGTTACTTCTTTTTCTTCTCACTATAAATGGCTTGATTATACTGATGTAATGATGTACATAGAATTGCAAAACTTGCTCTTTTATATAATTATTTCACAGTAAAACATAATTTACACTTTACCAGTTATATTTCAAAAATAAAAACCAAATGCATTGTACGCACTGCTCATAAAATGGCTAGAAAATAATTCATGAAAGCTCCATGAAAATGGCTACCAGTCTATATACCTTACAATAATTATGTTATCTTAGATCTTGCAGCTAAGTCTTAGGATAATTTAGCGATCAGTGTTAAGTAACTATAAGCGAAAATTACATACAGTAGTTATAACTGAAATAAGTTTAGAATAGCTAAACAACACAGCTAAATGAAAATCAAAACAGCATTTTCAAATCAATTGATGGAAAAGATGTGAAGTTAAAAAGAAGCATTGAAAATAATATAAACATAAGGGATGTTTTGTATAAGAAAATGCACAAAAATTTACATATAAGTGCATAAATTCCAAATAATATTTGAATGTAATATAAATTCTAATTATTAAACTGATGCTAACATTAGTTTGAATGACTGATATGCTACCAAAATTAATGAAATGGTTTTTATATGTATTCCAAAATTCAATTCCTCTATTTCTATTCCAGTTGTTAAATTTAACTATTTCGCATATTTTTCAATAAGATAATCATTTTTAATGAATTTGCTACAGAGTAAATTTAAGTTAACTGAACTTGGAAATTATACCACAGGTACCACTTTTTAAGTTAAGTAAGAAATTATACCACTTTCTCACTGATGCCAAAATGACATGTATGGCTGTTCTTGGATAGTGGAGCAGCTAGTTTATAGTGTTGAAAGATTTCTTTTTAAGGAAAAAAATTAATAGAAAGCTGCCAAATGTGAAAAGTGAAAGGGATGATTAAGAACATTGTAATTTTGTTTACAGTAAGCTACCTGAATACAGTCACATTATCCACGTTATGTTATTTGAACATGGCTAAGCCATAAGGGCTATCTAAGAGGAAATATGTCTTCTTGGAGAACTTTTGAGGGAAACTGGCTCATATTTACATTACAAATGGAAGAAAACCTTGAAGACCAAACATGCAGCCAGTCTCTTTGCCTGGGTTCGAACCAAAACCAGAACAAACTACCAGTATTCAGTATACAGTTTGACAATGTGCTCTGGAATTGATTCAAAGAAATTACTAACTTTACTGCATGAATTTACTCCAATTCTAGAAAATTGAGTTTACCTCTTTTATAATTCACAGGCAGTTTTTGTTGGATGTGTGCCAGTAAGGTTTGATTCATATTTTAGAGGAAAAGGAATGTTTATCCTCACATATTAAAAGTTAGTTTAATTTTTATCATTTCCAAACTTTTTGAAAAATTTTTATTTTTAGGTTTGATTGTTAGTTCTGTGTAAAAAGGAAGTTTTAGGGAACCCCACAACTGCTGTTGAAAGATATCAGTTCAATGAGTTAACATTTGAATGAGTTGATTTTTCTCATCCCATGATTTGATTCTTTTCGTTCTTCTTTTCAACTGCATTAACTGGTTCCTATCCCACTGCTCATTTCATTCTTTCTGCTCTCCACATCATACTCCCTAACTGCTCTGATTCACTACTTGTTCCAGATCTTTTCATCCAAGGTTGTTAGTAAGCAGTGAACTGTAAAAAAGAACCACCTCATTTCAGTGAGTGAATGGTTCTGATCTGATCCTATAAAAGAGCAGTTTTGTCCATCGCTAATTCAGCAGTGTTAACAACTCGGCCACTGTTGAATTATCCAAAGAAAAATGTTCTTCCTCTTCATTGTGGATTTAATGACCACACTGAATCCATAAGCGCGTATTGAATGCACAAAATCAAAGAAAGAACTCCATTCAAACTTCCTTCTATAAACAGAAATCTTAAAGCAAGTAAACTGAAATGCTTTAGAAAACGATGCCACTAGTTATCATCAGGCAATAACACCAGCACTAATTGAGAAAATTCAGTTCTAATATTTTCAGAAGCATTGTTTACATGCAATAAAAAATTTTACTCAGCAGCAGAATTAATACAATGTCATTCAAATGTACCACTGGGGGGGGGGAGAAGAAGAATATTTTTAGGTAGGCTAACAATGTATGATACTTATGCACTAAAGTGCTTGAAATATTGGTAACATTTTTTTAAATGCCTTACATATCTCATTGTGTATATGTAAATTTGATTTCCCATTCTGATACTGAAATACACTGGTGAGTTAAGCACAATTCATAAAATGTAGAAAAGGAAGTATTAATAGAAACAAAACAGGACGCATTTGTACCTAGGGCATTCAATAACATACATGAATCATACACTACATGAAAATTTTACCAGTTGATGATATGTGCATGATTAACTCCTTCACCATCCTCTTAGTTATTAGATAGTTTAAAAAGTGTTATCAGCTGTCAGTAAAAAGACACACTCATTGGGGTTAAATGTGAACTGGATCATTATCCCTGTGAAATTCATTGTTTCATGGTTTCCAACCCCCAGATTTGAGGAAAAAATGAAGAGATTTAGGCCTCACTGGTCATGCTTTCTCCAAAGCATGTTTTTATCAGGATCATACAAAACAAAGTTCACTTAAAAAGATGGGACATAGAAATGCACTTCCACCCCTTTTAAGCTGGCATTGCAATGGAAACAACTGCTCATTTGAAAATGTACCTTTAAGGGAACGCCACTTTTAATTTTTAGACGAAAATAGCACAAAAGAAATTTTTCCCAGGGTAGGGTGATGTTATTTAAGACTGCGTATGAAAAGTAAGCAGTTCAAATCAATGTGCCGTGAGCTTCTAAGTAGGTTGTTGACAGTTCAGGAAAGGGGCAGAGACAGAGACACATTTCTATCACAACTAATGCCAAATTCAGTGGCAAAAGGTTCATCTTTGGAGGGGGGGCGGAAGTAGCAATTATTTTGTAGATTTTGGAAGAGTTTTGTAGGATGGTGAAGTGTTTACACAACTGCATTACATACACATATTACACTATCACCTTTCTATTATTACACTACCACACTTCACATATCACACCATTTCACCTAATTGTAGAAAAGAGAAGTAGAATAAAACATCAATCATATATATAAACCTGAGTGATGTTTTATACTAATTTCTTGGTAGTGTCACTGCCAAGCAGGAACAGAGGTTAGCACAAAGACCTGAAGTTGATCTTTTTTAAGAAATAGAATCACCAGATGGCTGAAAAAATGACCATCACAAAGAGAAGTTTTTGACAGCGCTAGATGCACCATACTGTGGTATCTCCAGATTTTGAGGATGATTTCAAAGTGCATGAGATGTCTACAGTAATCAGTATAATTTTATATGAAAGTTATAAATCTTCAGATGATTGATATTCACCAGCGGTCTGAATGGCTATTTTTTTTTAATAACTGATATTCACCAGAAGAACAAGTGTTTCAAGAAGTCAGGTAAAAATGTTTCAGATAAACTGTTAGCAATGAATGCCTCTTAATAGATATTAATGCACAATTTCATCAAGTGATACTAGTCTCAAGTATTACAAAAATAAGGCTATTAAGGGAATGAAGTGTTCTGTCATTAACTCAAATCTGGTTGAATATGTTTGAGACACTTCAGCTGGTAGCATTTCAGAAATTCAGCCTCTTCCTAGAACAGTCTAGGACCTATTAAGTGCATCTAAGGAACAGTGAATCTTCCTCATAGAAAGTCTTTTCATATTCATACAAATAGGATGAGCAATAATTTGCAGTTTTGTGTTTGGCACAGGATATCATATTTCTTATTCTACTGCTTTGTGTTGTTATATTTTTTACATATATAGTGATGTAATGTCATTCTACTTTGTTTTTACTTTCATAAGATAATTCTAAAAATGAATAACATTCATTTTTGCAATACTTAAATACTGTTTACAAAATTTATGCTTTTAAAAGGAAACAGAGAGAATTATGTCAACTTTTATTCACAAGACTTCAATTTTTCAGTATTTCTATTAACTAATATTTTCCAAACTAAATTTCTAAACTCTGAAAAGCTACATGATGTTAACAGTACTGTCTAAATGTTTTGGGATACATCAAATTTAATACACAAACTAAATCAGCTACACTCCTTAAAAACTTCTAAACGTATTTATATTTTTTGTTTACACTGAATTGAAAAATTAACAATTTATTGTAAAATATCTTTGAAGATAAAGTATCAAAAGAATAGCAAATCGTATTATACATTTTAGGCAAATGCAACCTAATTTTCAAAATACATATTATTTTTCCATTTAAAGATTCTAATATAAGTATTTATATACCTCTTCTGCAGTTCTTGATTCTAAAGTAATTGCTGTACTCTGGAATGCTTTTTTACTTATTCCAAACCTCTGACAATTGTATATAATTAATTTGTCTTCTTCACTAATAGTCATAAAGAAAGAAAATTAAAATATACATTAGAATGTATATTATGATAAATACATTCAAAAACTACATAGAATATAAAATTGATAAAACAGTGTATATATGTTGTAGTTACAAAATTTGGGAACTATAACATATACAATACAAAGTCCAAGATCTGGACTCTTCGGGACGGCGGCTCCGGATTTGGGATTTTTCCAGACATTAGATCATCAGTTAAAACAAATCTAGTAAGATGGCATGTAGAAAATATAAAGTCAAAAATATGAAATCACGATTTATAAAATAATGAAGCATTTATGACCTAAAGGGTATCAAAATGTATGAAAAAAGCTTAATATTTATTTTTTTACTTTATTAAATATTTCTTTCAATGTAAGTTTAGTTGCTTTGTTTTTTGTGTTGACACTTCCCCTTTTTCTTTTATAGACAGATATAATTTCTTGTTCAGTTACAAAGTTCCATTGTTCAAGCCCTACAATTGTTGTGTCAAGAATTTCCACCTTGTGAATCGAAATATTTTGGTTTTCATTAACCTCTGTCACTTTTTTCACTATCAATAGTGATATTTTTGGAATCTAAAACCATACTACAGATTGCACCATTTGTTAATTGATTGATGATTGAGGTAGTGTCATTGCAATGAAAAACTTCTATTACATCATCTTTATTACCACTTCTCTACATTTCTTTATAAATTCCATTAACTGGAAAATTTTACCTTTGGTCTGCGGTATCCTAAAACTTTCAAATTTGCAGCTATCTTTTTTATCATTCTCACCATGAAATATGGTAGCTGGCCATAAATTATGCCAAGCATTTTTTAAAGTATCTGGAGACACATCCTCCCACGATTTTCCGATGCTCCACACAGATGTTATGCTAAAATATTTCACAAATTCCTGAAAATTCAATTAATCAAGAAATTTAACATGGACTTAAAAAATGCTGTATTTGCATTTCAATGTGTGCACTATTCCGATATCTATAGGCTGAATGACGGACGTACAATTTGGAGGAAAGAATAATATGGATACATTATCTTTCACTAAAACTTTAAGCGAAGTAAGAACCCTACAGTTGACTACTGTCAGGTCAATTTTTGCATCCTCATGTAAACCAATCGAATTCATATGTTTGCCGAGCCTCGGGTATGAAATGATTTTCAGACCAATCATTCATTAACGCTTGTGTCATCCATGTTCTTTTACTTGCACTATATTTAATAGGAGAATCTTTACTCCTTTAAATGCTTGATGCCGTGTATTCTTTACAATTACAAAAAGTTTATACTTGTGCATTCCTGCATGCTAAAATTTCCGTATGCTAAAATTGTTAGTCTCGCTTTGGAATCTTTGGCACCAGTTGAAGATTTTTCTCTGGAGGTTGCCAAAGTATTTTGCGGTACATATTGCCCGAAAAGACGACTTTCATCAGTGTTATAAATTTGTTCTGGAGATAATATTTCACAATTAGTGAGTTCAATAAACTCATCTGCAAATAGTTCAGCAGTTTCAGTATCAGCTATCATGAGACTGGCGACGAAAGACATGTTGTTCCACTCCATGTCGTCTTGCTTCTGCCATGCACTGAGACAATTAAGCCTGAATTGTATTACTTTAGTTATTTATTATACTTATGTCTATTTCTTGTGCATGCTTAAGCATTTACTGTTGTCCTGAAAAAAATAAATTCCCACATATACTTAAGGCCGGCGTTAGTTACTGCCTGATGAAGTCCCTGTGAGTCCTAAATTCTGCTACCAGGCACCTCCCTAAGTTCTAAAATTTTGCTGCTCCTAAATTCTGGGTCCTAGTGCTTTCCCAAATTCTAAAAATTTTTCAAATAGCATTAATTGTTATCTTTTAGCCTACGAGTACCATTAACAAAATCTATTTTTAACATATGTAAAGAAATTTTTCTTAAAATTTTTCCTCGTCAGCATTTCTTACATATTTAACTTAAATCTGTAATCATTGCTAGGCATAATGTCAACATAAATGGTTACCATACTCTATGTTATACCAATATAAAAAAAAATTGTTTATGCATCTCTGTACGAGTCCTTACTCAATTTATCATGTGCTGATAATCATGAGGCAATGAAAGCAAAATATGATAAATAATGATTCCCCAGGTTGGCGTCAAGGATATAAAATATTAGTTGGTGTAAAATCAACAATGTTTCTATGTAGAATGTTTCGGTTTGAGATGCATGCCAAATAAATAAGCAGCTATGGAGTCAAATTATTCATCACACAAATTTATGCTAAAATGATTATTTCTTCAGTAATGAGGTATTTTATTTAGTGGTGAAGTGAAATAAAGGAAAGGGACTTTCTGCATGGTTTATTATGGAGAAAAAAAATCAAATGCAAATGTGTAAAAGCATAAAAAAAAAAAAAAAAAAAACTAAAAGGGGGGGGGGGGAAAAGACTGTTGGTGGCTTTGAGGTCCAGATTTTAGATCATCCCAGATACTGGACATCCCAATCTTGAACTTTGTACTGTACATATAACTATATATACAAGAAATTCATTCATACATTTTCACTTCTAATAGCATTACCATTCTAATACCATCAACTTCTAATACCATGCCATACTATTTTATGGCGCCCTATTTATCAAGAATACAAAAGATGAATGTCGAAAAAAGAAATTAACATGACAAAAATTGTAACCCTTACTACACTGCTCCTGGCTCTTTATAATAACCTCAGGGGATACCATTTAAATTTAAAAAAAAAAAAAAAAAAAAAAAAAAAAAAACCAAAAATTATTCTAAAAGCAAAATCTTTGCTGTTTTTTGTGCCAATAATTTTTGAGTTTCTGAACCTACTTTATGTAGAAGCATAAAAATTAATTACGGATTCCTAGCTTTTGGTGAATATGCTAGATTCCTAGCATATTCACCAAAAGCTTTTATGCCCTTAATAGTCAGTGAGTAATCTACGTAATCTTTATTATAAACAACATGAAGCAATATTCTTCACTCTTCACATGTGAATAAATAGTTAGTGGGAACCTTTTTTGTAGAAAACTGAAAGTGGACAAACTTGTGGTGAAATAAGAATGATCTCATTTAAATCTGTGGAGCTATTGCTGAAGGCATTTAGGTGTTAAATCTGTTTTGGCAGGATTGTGAGTTAGTGGAGCTAAAGGCTTTATTTCAGAACCCAAAGTTGCGCAACACAATCGGCATGAAATTCATCAGAACATTTTCCTTAATTATGCAGATTTTTCAGCATCTTTAATGGTTGTTTAATTGTAGGTATGGACCTGGAGTGAATACATTCCATCTTAAATTGAATTCTCATTCCCATTCAAGATGGGTTGTCTCAGCATCAGAAGACAATGCAGGTTCAGGAAATGCGGCTGTTCTTTCAGCTTGACGATTTGTGTGCAATGGAAGCACTCAATAGAGATGCATTTGCTTTATTAATTTAGTATTATATGTTTTGACTATTATTATCTGCTTCTGATTATTATATGGTAGATTATTGTATGTAGGGTCTTTTACAAGGCTTCCAGATAGCTTTATTTTCAATTTGCCTCAAAACGGAAGACTTTGTTTAGATTTTCATAAATATGATGCTCATTTACCAGAAGAGCAATTAAAAACTGAAGATGTTAAATCCAAGTATTTTAATTTAAAACTTCAGTATCATGTTGCAACACTGCATAACACATCTCTTTCAAATATTCACAAATTTCAGTATTTGACTGGATTACTTGCTGATGAACCAGTTTCTATAATTAAATATGTTCTATTATCAAATTATTCTTAAGAAGAAGCATAGACAAAACTGCATGTTAGGTATGATAAAAAGAAACAAATGAACAAACATTAATCAAAATATTTCTGGATCAAAAATGCATTTTGCAAGTAGATAATATTCATTTACAGCCTAACTACCATAAATTAATATTACCTACTTAATATCTAGTACTACAGCAGTAATGAATATAAATGGATGCTGTAACTGAAGCCCAAAGATAGCCCAAGTCAGAATGGATCTCTAAGTTGTTTATTTCAGGTGATTTTATTCGATGTTGCTCTAGTGAATTTGAGTTCAACTTCACCAAATGAAAACCTCTAGCATCACATTCTGTTAATTTCTTAATACAGTCAAAAGTCGTTAATTCGGACACCCATAATCCGGAATGATCTATAATCTGGACCTCAAAGCTACAAACTTTCTTACGGCTGCGAATATGTTTGTGCGAATGCGCATTTAATGTGTAACGGACGGTATAAGCTAAGCTAAAATTATCTAATTCAGTTAATGTTGCAGATTGCGTTGTTCTTTAATCTTCGAATTGGATTCGGCTTATTATTTTTTGCAGACTATTAGAGCAATTTCATAAAAGTAAGTTTGAACTTTCGATTATGTCAAATAGAATTTCTGATATATATTTACTAATATGTAATTTGTATCTACAAAGCAAAAGTATGTTTTGAAATCCGAAATCTGTTTATCAATTTCACGCTGCGGATTGGAAGTTGATCTGTCAGCACTATCCTTATATTCAGGGCAGATGTTTTTATTTTATTTGGCTTATAATTCCTTACTAAGTGTAGTATTTCATCTCGATGTACTCCTTCTTTGATATGATTTAAATCAAGTTCCTCGTCATTATAATTTGCTTCCGATAGTGAAGAAAGCAACCCAGAGGTTATTGAAAACGAAAACATTTCGATTGACAAATTAGTCAGTATTCTCAACACAGCAATTATAGGACTTGAACAGCGGAACTTTGTAACTAAACAAGAAATTATGTCTGTTTAATAGAATTAAAGAGAAAGTATTATCACATGAAACAAAGCGACTTACATTGAAAGAAATGTTTAATAAAGTAAACAAATAAATATTAAGCTTTTTCTTTTTGTAAATTTTGATACCCTTTAGATCATAATTGTTCTTTATTTCATAAATTACGGTTTCATATTTTTAATTTTGTAATTTCTGCATGCCATCTTACCAGATTTAAACTGATGATCTATAATCCGGAATCGCCGAAGTCCCGACGAGTCCGGATTAACGACTTTTGACTGTAGCTGTAACTGCTTCTTGAATAATACTTCAACCTATCATCAAGCAGTCTATATAAATTTTTGTTATTGTTATTATTCATGATACTGTTGCCAATTTTGTACATAGATAGATGATTTTACGACATTATATGTGAAATTGTCGTATATTTCTGTGTAATGTAACATGAAAAGCTTGAGAGAAATGATGCTCTGCTGGAAAAATAAGAATACAAGAGGAAGTCTGTTTAACATTGAGTAAATGGCTATCTCGCTAATTTGGTGAGATACTGCCAAGGTTGCAATGATTTTGGCGACTAAATTTTATCGCCAAATTTGGCGAGATCGATAAAAGTCGCCAAACTTGGCAACACTTTTGCTCTGATCCCTGAATTACAGGGATTACTTGTATAATGGATATTGTAATTGAATAAATAATTGTTTCTTGTATTAGCTGTAACCATATCCAGCCCTCATATACCTTCCAGTAATTTCAAGAAGCAGGAACTAATAGAGCTCTCTCGGCAGCAGGGAGAAAACTATATAACACCGGAAAGAGCATCAGTTTCCCAGTAATTTGTTAGTTGTTAGTTCAGAGTGACTAAACAAGAAATTATGTCTGTTTAATAGAATTAAAGAGAAAGTATTATCACATGAAACAAAGCAACTTACATTGAAAGAAATGTTTAATAAAGTAAACAAATAAATATTAAGCTTTTTCTTTTTGTAAATTTTGATACCCTTTAGATCATAATTGTTCTTTATTTCATAAATTACGGTTTCATATTTTATATATAATCTATATAAGGTATATTAAGGTATCTGTGAAAGCTTCGGCTTTTAGATGTGCTTAGCATTCCATTGTGTTTAATGTTCCTGGTGGTCTGAAGTGTTACTACTGATTATGGTCTGTGATACTGTGAAGAGCTGTACGAGAATTCTGAGGAAAGGTCCAGAAATGTGAAGCATTTCTTTTAATAAAATTAATTTTATCAACCTATCATCAATTCTGTGTGCATTCAAACCATATGCCTGCAACAATACAATTGGTAATTCCTTTTCATAATCTAAACCAGTGGTGCCCAACCTGTAACTTGATGAAAGCCAGTTTAGAATTTAAAGCATTTTGGCAAACCATAATTATAAACTAAAACTCTAAAAGCAGTGTTAATTGGTGACCCTCTATTCATACACTGTTCGGAAATTTTACATGAAAGGATACTGACCTTTTTTTTTAAAATAAAATTTATTTATCAGTTTCTAATAATGAGCTCACAATATCTAATAGCACAATTTCTTATGAAATCTCCACAATCAAATGCAACAAGCTTTAAGACATCCAGTGAGTTACAGAAGGCAATATTTTTTCCATGGCATGATTTCCCCTTTTCCCCAAGGCATGATTTTGAATTTGTTCTTTTGGTTCAATGAAATTTAATTTTATACTACTGTATAATACAACTCCTCCCTGCATGCAAACTTTTATTTTTTTTTTTTATTTTATTATTTTTTTTTTTTGGCATTCAAACATAAAATTAATTTAATTTTGTGTGTGTGTAAAATTTGTCTTCTATTTATGCATTAATAAAAGTCAAAATACCAATTTTCCACAGAATCTTAACTCAGAAGGAATCAGGGATTTATGTTATTCTGTTCTTTCACTTACTTCAAGTTCATTCATAAGATATAAGAATGAAATAAATAAAATAGAATGAAAAGATAATTCAGTTCTTCAAAATAATGGTCTAGTTTTAGCACTTATAAAATTTTAGAATTTCACGTTTGTGCAATAGTGCTCATACTTGTGATTTTTGAGCCAAAGATAAATAATTCTTCTAAAATGAACCAATAGTCTTTTCTATCCTTTAACTATGTATTTTCTAATGCCTTCAAAATTCTTTTCATCAACAATGTAAATCAAAATTTGCTAATCTTTGCATTTAAACTAGTAAATAAAAGATTTATTGAATTTTATTCAACAAAACTGATTTATCAAACCTTAATTGTTGTTTCCTTTGCTAAATTTTGCAATTCCAGATGCATACACTGAATTTATATTATAAAGTAGTAGTAAGAAAATACAGAATTTAGACAGTGTTTTATGAATACATTATAATACACAGCACTACTCATCATAATCAATATTTTGTCATTTATATTTATTCAAAAAAATGTAGAAATCATGAAATTAAATTAAGAGAAAATTCAACCACAATTTGACACTGATTTCAGATGAAAAGACTCACTGGATTCCCTGGGAGACAATCAGACATCGATTCTCTCTCTCTCTCTCTTCATCAATTATTCCCAAATCTCTCTTTAACATCGTATTTGTTCTAATATGTTACTGAATGTTTTGCAGCCTTTCTTCAGCAGAACACTTGTTCCTAGTGAAGCAGACTTCAGTGAGATAGTTTAATGAAAAACACTGCACTTTTCCATTTGAAATCTGTGCTGAATTAAGATTGAATTTTGTCCATTTGTAGAATAAAAGTGTAGGAAAATCTGTACCATTTCAAAAGCAGAAATATTAGTAAGCTTTCAAAATTAAAATCTGAGTAATTTTACTTTTTTGATAGCTTCATAACACTTAATACAAATTAAATATTCTACTCTTTCTACTAAATATATATACAATCAGTTTAGTAAAAAGTTTAAATTGCTACAAAAAACCTGTAGGTTTTATCTACAGGTATATCTCTGAGTTCTAAGGCAAATACTATAATAAGGAAATATCTTCTAGAATTAGAGAAAGTATTCATTTATGACAAATGTAATCATCTACCAAATGAAATTATTTCTTACCTATTCCATTTCACAGTCTTACCAGAAGATTCTTTCACCTGGCCTTGACAGATTAACTGAGAGTTATCTTTACTTAATTGCTTCGATTCATCAGAAGCTCCTTCATCTTGATTATTCAATTGCTTTGAATGGCCAATTAACTCTCTGAGGTGACTGAAATCTGATGGTAAACTTTTATTAGCAACGTTGGTAACAGTAGGAAAAACTGTATCTTCAATAACATCACAAGGAAGCTTTGAGCTTGATGGAAGAGTATCATCAGAACATGGAAGTACAGGTCTTTGCTCTGTAAAGCTAGTTCTTTGTAGATCTTTTTTTGAAGAATTAGTCTGCAATAAAAATAAAATTATTAATTTTATCCTACATGTGGAGACACACAGAAAGGCAATTTTTTGCACATTCACACTATGAGTTTCTTCTCTTTCTCAAATTCCAGGTTAATCAATTAACCAAACATACGTTTTCAGAGCTCTGTAAGTGGAATGTTACAATGTTACCCATTTATTTAGTTCATATTAAAAAAATAATGGGCTTTAAATTACAAAAACTTCTCATCTATGTATTAAGAAATATTATTTACTCAAGATAATATTTCTTAATACATAGATGAGAAATTGATTTGTTGAAATATCATATCAATTAAACACCATCTCTGTTGGAAAATTTTTATCTGCTTGCTCAGGAATATGACCTTGCATCTGAAGATTTTATTTAACCTTTGAAACTGCAGTCCTGATATTTTACAATAAGTCTTGCTGTTTATTGTTTGTCGCTTTAAGATTTAGTTTTTATCTGTCTTCTTTTTGGTACTGTAGCATCTCCTATGTTTAATCTTCATTTTATCTTTAATTTCTGTATGCTTTAATTTTCGTAATTTGGCAAAATAATTTTGTACATAAGATCATAAATATAGAACGGTTCTTTTAAAGGTTATAAAGATTTTTTAAAGTTTGCAGATATGAGTTACAAACGATTAGTTTTTTTTTTTTTTTTTTTTTTTTTTTTTTTTTTTTTGTCATGTTCAACAATGAACAAGTGATTGAAAAATGGGTGAGATACCCATAACCTATCACATATGCCTGTAACTTTAAACTTAACATGCTGAAAGATAGCACCAGGATAAGTATGCTGCAGCAAAAGTGTAAGATGGTTTCGTTGCAGCAAAGTTATAAACACTAAATGAAAGGACCACAATTACGGCTACGAATCAAATTAAAAAGAAAAACTCTTATCTTCATCACTGTGATTAATTTTCTAATGGATATCTACAATTTTAAACTCTCTAAATATGATAATGAATTTTAAAAAATGCACCTCATACAGAGCGATAACCTAAAATTACACTGCAATTAGGAAAAATGTTAATATGACACATTAACAGCTATCAACTTCTATGAAAGTGCAAATTTTAATCAATATTCCATAACATTTTAAAATCTGCTTTTATGAGCATATTGGGCATGAGAAACAATAACGGTCAAGTAGCCATAATATATCGAAACAATGGCAGGCAGACAACTACTCAATGAAGAGATGGTTGATAACAGTCAACATAAAGACTATGGATTGGAGATTTTCTAAATGCCGTGCAACATATTCATATGAACAAGATCAACTTTAGCTAATTGAAAAGCCCATTTTTAACCATAAATCACTAAGTCATAGTACAGCCTAGAGCAGCAAATACACAGCAAACAGCAGCATTCTGCTTCTCAGGAGGCACTTCGTAAGGACTTTCATGATTCAATGTTTTTAAACACTTTTCCCTTACGTACTGAGTACGTGGAATAAAAGTTAATTTTTTATCGAACCTCACGACAAAAATTTTTACTTCAAATCAGATTGGAATCAATAAATCCTTCAAGGTGAAGCTCAGGCTCAGGATGAAGATTTTATTTTTTGTAAAAGTGCATGTAAACAATCTGTTTCAAAAGCATTAATCCATGTTTCTTTGACCATATACTGATCCTGTTAAAAGTGATCTGCAGTTGTCTGCCCATATACCTCATATACTGAACAACGTAATACTGAGAACAAAGCCTCGAGGAACACCCTCTTCTTGTATGAAAATATTTGAAGAAAACAGAGCTAAATCCTTACTTGAAAAGTACTTGCTTAAAAGGTTTGCTTTAGTTAATTATGGCAAAGTATACTAGAGCTAACTACCTAAAGGAAAGGATGAAACACTTTCTGAGGGAACCTGGCTTGTTTACATGTTACACACAGGGGAAAACACGAAAATGCCCATGCAGCCAGCCTGTTTGCCTGGAATCAAACCCAGATCAGGAGGTCAGGAACTATCAGTGTTCAATGATTTTACCACTTGGTCGCAGGTAGGCTCACCTGCCTTAAAAGAAGGTCATATGAAAATCGGCAGTTGCTGTGTAAGTCACTGGCATGAAGACCACACAGAATGACTGGTTAAAAAAAAAAAAAAATTCTCCAATACATGAAACTCTTGCCACCTATCCGCTCAAGCAGTTGAAATGAAATTTCAGATATTTTTATTCGAAGGTATGTGCTAGAGATTGGGATGATTCATGGCTACGGTGATCTTCCCAACTTCACTCTGATGGATTCCTGGTTCTCCAGTTATCTGAAATCTAAGGTGTACACATCAGATCCACAAGATTTGTCAGAATTGAAAGATGCCATAAAACCTGAAGTTACACAGTTTCCTCCTGCAATGTTTTGTTCATGATAGTTGTCATCAATCTTCCGCATGTAATGCATTGTTGTCTGCAAAGGTGAGCACATTGAAAACTTATAATTTCAATAAAAGTTTTCCCTCTTTCTCTCTTGTGCTGTTATTGGTCGTTTACAATGCTCTTTTTTGCAAATGTTTGACACTGGCAATTTTCATCATATATGTATTGTTCTAATGCTTTTTATGGTTTTCAATGCGCTGATCAATTTGCACAGGAAAAAAAGTGGATGCTGCCATTCGAAATTTCAAAATGTTTTCACTGTCACTGTAACTTTGAAAGCTCTATAGTTTGAAATCTTCACAATCTCAAATATATACCTTCAGATAACAATATCTGAAATTTTGATTGTTTGAACAGATAGGCTGCTAGGGGTTCATATATCGAGATAGTTTTTTTATGACCACCCTGTATATCATGGACTGTTAAGCTTTTTTTCTGTATCAAAACAGACATAAACAAGATGGTTTCTTTTCCCAACTTATAATTTCAATAAAAGTTTTCCCTCTTTCTCTCTTGTGCTGTTATTGGTCGTTTACAATGCTCTTTTTTGCAAATGTTTGACACTGGCAATTTTCATCATATATGTATTGTTCTAATGCTTTTTATGGTTTTCAATGCGCTGATCAATTTGCATAGGAAAAAAAGTGGATGCTGCCATTCGAAATTTCAAAATGTTTTCACTGTCACTGTAACTTTAAAAGCTCTATAGTTTGAAATCTTCACAATCTCAAATACATACCTTCAGATAACAATATCTGAAATTTTGATTGGTTGAACAGATAGGCTGCTAGGGGTTCATATATCGAGATAGTTTTTTTATGACCACCCTGTATATCATGGACTGTTAAGCTTTTTTTCTGTATCAAAACAGACATAAACGAGATGGTTTCTTTTCCCAAAGGCTTTACAGATGAAGGTTTTCAACTATAACTTATCATCAATGGTCATTCTACCTTTATGGAAACTACTCTGATATAACGAGATTACATAATTACATTGCTCTTTTCCAAGTAAAATTGTCAGTGGCTTACAACTTTTTCAAACAGCTTGCAAACTGTGATAAAATTTAATGATAAGGAAATTTATTTAATTTGTATGAATAATTGTTCTTTAAATGCATTTGATTGATATAACAAAGTAATTGCTTTTAATAGATGAGACTTCCATCATGCTGTCTCAGCTTCCACAGCTTTATTCACAGGACTTATGGGGATGATTAGATGAAGTCCAAGGCTCTAATGGTTGGAGTGTATCAATAATGACTTCAGCATTCTTGAAATTACCAAATAGAAAACTCTCATCAAACAGAGAGCAGAGCTGAAGAGGGTTCTAAGAAAGGCCAGAGCTCATCCTGGGTTATCGTATCACTAAAAGAAAAGAGTTATGACAACAAAGATGAGTTTCATATAGAATGGAACCTGCTGAAGAAACAACAGGAGAATCAATTCATTAGGAACTTCATGACCTTTGGCATGATGCTTCATTACTTGCAATAGTTCTATTAACTTGCAATTATCTGTTTTCCATTCAAAAGTTCCTTGATTTGTAGAGAAATTTCTTTACCACATTTGATAAATTCCATACAAAAGATTATCTCATGATCAAAGAAATAGCTTCCAGAAGCAAATGCAAAACAATATAATAAAATGTTAGCTTTATTCTCAGTCAGAGCTCTAAGTTTAATGAGTTCAAAAGCATTTTCATATGCTAAAAAAACCATGACATTGGATAAATTAAATTATAAAGAGGAAAAGTGGTGTTTTGTAGAGAAAAGTACATCACACAACTTTGTGGCATATTCATCCAACCAATACATCAGCCCAGGAAGGATTAAAATCTGCACTATAGATTTATTATAATGAAGACAAAAGTATTTTGATAGCAAATGATACCATGCTTAGAAATTTTTCAATGATCAAAACAGCACAGCATTAAACAATTTTTTTATGACTCTACAAACCACACTTTGAAGTCCTCACGCATTATATAATTTCATATGTCCATTTTTATACTACTTTTCTCACCACTAAAGTAAAAATACTTTGAAATGAGAAATTTAAGTAACATATAGCAAATTTTTCCGAGCAATTTTAGATCCAGGTGAGCTTTACAATATCTACTTAAAATGCAATTTTATTTTAGAATAATACTTCAACTGTTTTACAGTATAAAGAATAAAAATGTTTAATTTAAAGGAATTTTTTTAAATAAGAAATGGGTGTATTTATCCTATCATATTATAAGTCAAAAATCATTATTCCTCCCCTCTGTGCAACATTCTGACATGTAAGACAAAAAAAGTGACATATTTAATATTCCAAATTATGCAAAACATAACAAAAGTAAAATAGCTGATTTTTTTTTTCTTCTTTTTTTTGCAATATTATCTTCAAATATTACTTGGTGGTGTTGGTGTATTTAATTATGGCAAAGCACACTAGGGCTATCTGCCTAAGGGGAGGAATGCCTTTCGTGGAAGACTTTCTAAGGGAAACTGGCTCGTATACATGTTACACATGGGGAAAACCACGAAAACGCCCATGCAGCCAGCCCGTTCGCGGGATTCGAACCTCGGACCGAACTACCAGTGTTCAGCAACTTTACCGCTCGGCTGCTGGTGGGCTCCAAATATTACTTGGAAGAAAAATAACAGTTACATAATATTTTTAATCAGAAAGAATAAATTTTGAAAAAATCACTCTATGTGAGAGAAAAATAAGTTAAAAAATTAACACTTTCGTATTATACATTAAGAAGTAAAAGAAACCTACTTCTAGTTTATTGTTGAAGTCAGCTGCTGCAGAAGTTTTTAGATTTGTCATTTCACTTGTTTGCTGGATTTTGGAACAAATTTGTGTGGTGGCACTGGTTTTTTCTTTACAAGATGATTCAGGAGAGAGATTATGATACAGTACTTGTGCTGGTTTAAGAACTTTTCCAGTTTGAATATATATTCGTCCATCTAAAAACTGAAACATAAATAAAAATTTTAGTTCACACACTTCCTCTAATGTCAATATTTCAACTTAGAAAAAGTTTACGAAAGGTAAATTTACATTTTCCACAATCCCTTCTTCACAAACCTCTCTCATACAATCTAAAATCTCAGAATCTAAAAACAGAAGTATAGTTGATTCATATGAACACAGTTAATGAAATGCGATCCCAGTTGCACTATTCTAGTGATCAGGTTATGGTGATCTTTGAGTGAAATTTTGCTAGCATGAGTTCACTACACATGGAAATGAAACTGCTATGAAACAGATGTTGAAAGATTTAAAGAAATGATCAAGTTCATAAACTGTAATAACATTTCTTGTAATGATGACAGAACAGCAAGACAGCCAATAAAAAAGATATTAGCCACTCATATGATGCTGTATCGAAAAGTAACCATGCAGCAGTTCTTAGGAAGTCACCCTCTCAAGCCCTCATGCCTTTTTCTGCTTCACTGGGGAAACATGTTAGGTTAGATTATCTGTATATAGCAAAGCACATAAGGGCTATCTGCCTATGGGGAAGGGGTGTCTTAGTGGAGGACTTCCTAAATACTAGCTCATATTTATGTGTCACAAAACCAGCTTGTTCAATTGGCCCAGTATTCAGCTGTCTTAGCCACCTGGTCACCAATAAAGACATTGAGGTATCACAGCTCTTGCTCATTTCTGATTCTCAGCTGTCAGTGTGTTGACTCGCTTCAAGCAAAAACCTTAGTGATCAGTCCAACAATGCAAAACCATTAGCAGCCAAAGGTTTGCTGGGAAAACAGGGATCTCTCAGAATCATAAAATTTAGATGGTCATCTGAATGAGTAGAAGAAGAGGGAGTATTGATATGATACAAAACTGCTAAATCATTAGGTTTGTTTTAATTACAGCAAAACACATGAGGGCTATCTGCCTAAGGGGAGGAATGCCTTGGTGGAGGACTTTCGACGGGAAAATGGTTCGTATACACATTACATATAGGAAAAACTATGGAAACATTCCTGCAGTCAGCCTGTTTGCCGGGATTTGAACTCAATACCTAACTCAACAGTGTTCAACTTCACTGCTTGGCTGATGGTGGGCACTAAACAATATGAGTAAAGTGACATTTATAGAAGAAACTAGCAAATAAGGATTTAATCTAGTAATCTAAGGATAGGAAAAGTTTTCATATGGTTTCTATTGCTGCAATTATTGTAGCTCAGAATACATATGAGAAGATTCAGGAATTTTTTTAAAGCATTTCTTCAAAGGTTATGAATTAAAGAATTTCACTAATGTTAAATTCATGATGAATACCACAGAAGTGCAATGAGGCACCCTGAAAGCAACAATAAAAGTTAAGTTGCACAAGCGTTCCTTCACCAGAGGACACTTCTGACATCAAGTACAATATTAGAAGCAGGTGATAATGAGTTATTGTGAAGTAGTGAACGAATTAATTTATTACAAGCAGAAAAGAAATATACATAATAGTTTTGCTCAATATCCAAAGTTAAGCTGTTAAATTTTGAACAAAAATCATAATTGAAACATTCTGCATATAAATTTTAAAAAAATCCTTCATTTTATTTTAGAATACAATTTCAAAATATCAAAAATCATAATAAAATCATATTTTTAAAATAGAAATATCCAGAGCTTAATCAGTCCCCTTTTTTTCTTTTTGCTTTATGTTATGCTAACCATAACCCCTATAGTGCATAATGCAATTCAGACACTGCCTAGTGGGAGGTTCAGAAGGGTATACTGTAATTTTTTACTTACTTAAATGGCATAGAAAATGCTGTACTTATCAGACACTATACAACAAATACATATTCATTTACACAGCTGGATTCTGATAATAATCCATGACTGTATACTATGTGAATACCTGTGACTCCATACTCAAGTTTTTCTTATATGTATATGAAAATTAAACTATATTTGTAGTATATTTTGATTGAAGAAGCAAATTAATTTTGTTATTGAATATTTAGCATTTTCTGCACCTGTACCTACACTCTAAGACAGTGGTGCCCAGCCTTGCGCTCGCCAGCGCGATTAGGTACTATGAACAAAAAATATTTTAAAAATAACAATTCATTTATATTTCTTAATTGTTAAAATATGATTAGCATTTATAGCCATAAGAGATATCTTGCAAAACATTATAAAATAATTGATTGCTGACTGATGAACTTGATAGCAAACATGGAATCTTATTGCTTCATTCCGATGTTAGATGGTTCAGCAGGGGAAAAGTACGTCAACGATTTTTAGAACTACTTTCACCAATAAATCAGTTTTTGGAATCCGGAAACGAAAGTTATAAAGAATTGGACAGTAATAATTGGTTATCTGATCTGTATTTTCTCACGGATATAACAGCTAAACTGAACAAACTGAATGAAGATCTCCAGGAAAAAGGAAAAACCCTTTTTCAATTGACTGGGACTATAACTGCTTTTCAGATAAAGTTAAATTTGTGGATAAATCAGACAGAAAAAATTTCATTCATTTTTCAGAATTTATCAAGCCATATTAATAACCACAAGGCAATTGAAACAGAGAAATACTCAGGAAAACTAAATGCACTGAAAAATAATTTTGAAAAACGCTTCTCTGATTTCCATAAAGTTCAACCAATATTATTATTCATCTCAAACCCATTTGCCGAAATTAATGTTTCAGATGTATCACATAAGACTGAAAATACGTTTAACAAAAATGTTGATGTTTTAGGAAATGTGCTTGTGATAGGCCAAAGGTTGGGCAGCACTGCTCTAAGATAAAAGACATGAAAATATGATTTAAAAAAAGGTTGGTAAAGAAAAATAAAAATTTCAATCTCTCTCACATCTCTTGTTTAGCAGTTAATCTGTTTCTCTATACAAATCTAGTGGCAAAAAAAAATGTTTTGTTTAAAAATATAAGGCAAAACTACTATTTTTAACTGCACAATTACTACTAGTTAATCATAAAAATAAACTATAACTACAAACATGAAAGAACTTTTATGAACCTTAATTCCACACTTTATGCAATGCCTTGTTCTGTTTAGCATTCGAGTCTCAGTTGAACTTTTGTGGCAATCACAGGGACAATCTTTACCTCCGTATGGATCAGGTGTATCAGGTATAACGAGTTCTTCACAACTATCCATGCTAGAATTGTCTTCATCAGTATTAGGAATAGTGATGTCTTCAAAATCAGTCATTAAACTAGATTAAGAAAATATTTGGATCATTACAATAGGAAATAAAAATATTCCAACTGTTCCATTCTTTATAAATTCAGAAGCCAATAAAAATCGTACATGACCTTAATACCGATTCTGTTTCAAAAATTTCACTAAAAAACAGAAAAAGTAGGCATTCAGAATGCTTATAAGTAAAATGTTTCATGAAAGAATGCACTTTCAATTTGAATATCAAATAACTTGCATGATGTAAAACTAGTAATGGTATATGTACTCTAAATGACTAAAAAAACTCACCTTTAAGATATTTTTTCCATTTAAAATTATCCCTTTTATACGATCTTTTTAAAAAAATTACTGTATACATATTTAAGGAAATTTTATTTAGGAACCAAAAACTTGAAACTTTATTGCATGTATAAGGCTTTTGCAGCACAGCAACTGTAATAGCTAACTTTACATGTACTCTATGTAAGAGTTCAGGTGTACACCAAAAAACATCATGGAGAGAATAATGCAAGGAAAAAATATCGTATCACAAAACATCATGGGAGAAAAGAAAGAAGAAAACATTGCAGTTCTAAAACTCTGTGGTATAAAACACTGTTGTCAAAAATAAAGTAGTTCCAAACTATCACAGTTTAAAAACTTGCAGAAAATATGGGGGTAAAAATAAAGCATCTACAAATAAACCTATGTAGTAACATCGCATAATGATTTGTGAGGGCAAGGAATGAAAAATAATTTTACCTCTGCATTTCATATTTTTGAATTAAATATTTTTTTGGTAAAAAGGAATGAAGGAAATTTGTGCTTTCAAAAACTGAAAATGATAAGAAAATTAATGCTATGCATAACAGTTGATAGAATTTCAAACTTAAGTAGTTAGCTATTAAAGGTCATTATTTAAATATTTATTCTCTTTTACATTCTCAGAAACACTAATTATCTTAAGAAGATAGTCACCAAAAGTATAAACTGTAAATATAAATTATTTCTGAGAAAACCGGGCATTTAATTTTCTATTGGGCTTTCCCAATGAATGATGTAAAAACGAATCAGTTTTCATTAATATTCTCCTGCTGAAACAGACACCATTAGCTGAGTGATAAAAATCGCTGAACACTGGTGCTTCAATACAGCAAACAAGATGGGTGCATGAGAATTTTGTGGTTTATCTGATGTATAATAAAGATACAAACCAGTTCCTGAGAAAATGCTCCCCAAATAGATCCCTCCCTTTAGACAGATAGCCATAGTGTGCTTACCTAGTGAAAGATAAAGCTCCCCCCAAACATGTCACACCACAATTAATGAATCAACATCCAAACCATTAACTGCATGCTGTACACGAAAATGTTAATGACACTTTAAGAAGACAAACTGAAACAAAATAATTCTTAATTATTACTAAAAGAATATCAGATTAACAAAGTAGAAGAAAACTTTACAATTTAAAACAATTAATAAACAATTTTAATACAGATAACCTAATGCAGTTACTCATCTTCCCCTTCCTAATTCTTTTCTAGACTATATATGTCACAAAGACTACCAATACAACTTTATAAGAGATTAATTAAATAATGACTTTTAACTACAAAAGTTTAAAATTCTATTAATTGTTATGCAAAGCATCGATTTTCCACTCATTCTGAGTTTTCTAATGCTTAACCTTCCTTCTTGCTTTTTATGCAGCCTCCCCCAAAAATTTAAAAATACTTTTCATTCCTTCTTGTGCTCACAAATCATTATGCAAATATACATTCACAAATTTTAAAGCATGAAAAACATATGTCTGCAAAGTTATCATCATGTTATGATTTGAAGATACTTTATTTTTTACCACTGCGATGATGTTTTAAAATCACGACACATTTCTGATGTTTTTAAAACTGTGATACTTTAGTTTCAATGAGAATATTCCACATCCCAAGGTTTTTGACACTGTGATGTTTTCTCCTTGCTTTCTTTTCTTCCATGATATTTTGTACAACAATTTTCCTCTTTGTACTGATTTCTCCATGTTTCACTAGTAACCAAGGTTTACTTTTGAATCTTTTAACATAGATATAATAAAATGTATGTGAGATAACAATTATTTATTTTTTACAATGGTAAGTACAGGTATAATGGTTACAAAATCATATTAAAATTATTTTTAAAAGTAATTTGATTTTTCAAGACTGAAGTACCTAAAATATAACTGCAAGCCAAAAAGTAGCTTTTATAAAATAATTGTTGATTAATTTAAAACTTTATCATAGGGGTAAAATTACTCTTAACAGTTTTTTGCTGCTGAGATATCTATATCTATCTATCTATATATATATGAAATGTAATTTCTCATACATTATTTGTTTTGTGCAGCCGGGGCAACAGGAATGAGACAAATTTTGAAATATAAAGTGGTAGGTTTATTTTAGCATCCATCTCACAAGCGTTTCTTTTTTCGTACCTTGAGCAAAAGCCCTATTTATACTTATATGTGCATCACGAGGCTCATCCAATCAGCGATATTAATTGAAATCACGAGGTGACGCTATCTTCTCATCAGGAGTGTTCTTAAGGACTTTATGTAATATGACAGATTTATGAGTTTGGCGATTTGGCAGGCGCCAACAGGTTAATATATTTTATACTAAAGAAAGGATTTCGCCAAAATTTAGGAACAGGGATGCAATTTAGGTAGAGAATCGCCAACAAATTATTAAGCAATATTATTAGAATTTAATTTAATCAATTGATTTAAAAATATCATTACATATATATACCACTGGTTTCATTATTTATAAACTACTTACATTAAACACGAATAAAAATTAAAGCTTATCTCTAACATGAAGAATTTTTTTTTTTTTTTTTTTTTTTTTTTTTTTTTTTTTTTTAAGTAATGCTAATCAAATGGTCAATTCTACTTATTTTATTATTCATTTATGCAAAATAATTTATTTCTCTGAGCTTCCTCACAGATTCATAAATAAATTTATAAATTTGTCAACAGGAAGATTAAAGATGTGTCACTCTAAAGCAGGGAAGAAAAACTTTCTGCTAGTCCCTTAAAAATACATTACAAAAACATTGATACTATACTATTCAGGTGGTGAAGCATCCGGGCAAAGATGTGACAATTCTTCCATTAAATGACTTTGGTTTCTTAATAATGGTTGCAGAGCATTAAGGACCACTGATGATGTCAGATCAGTTTGCCTTCTTAATTGGGCAAATGTTTTCAAAATTTTGAGAAGATGCTGAGGCTGATTAGAAAAATGTATCTGTAACAGCAAAAAAGATAATAAATATCTTTAATTAAACAACCAATAAAATATATTAATAAGCAATAAGGTTTTAGCCATTTTCTGAAGATGTATTGTTCTAACATCTTTTTAAAACCAAAACAGCATAAATAGGAAGAAATTTTTGCCATATATATATATGGAGAGAGAGAAAACACTTTTGAGCACACTCATTCTCAAAAAACTACCTACCAAACATAACTACTATGTTATACTAAACTACAAGCAAAAATAAAATTAGATTAACATACAGTAAAAGCAATAATGATACAGTAAATACATACTGTACATAAAAAAAATATTCCACAGTTTACTTTCTTACTCCAGACTTGGAAATAAATATCAAATGTGATGATGTAATAGAATGTACAGTAAACTTGGATATAAAAACAAGAAGAGGACTACATCATTAAACTGCCACTTGAATCCATCAAGGCAGGCAGATCACAGTCTATTACAAAGTCTTCCATGTCTGCATACCTCAGTATCCAAGACTCAGACTTTTCATTCCTTACAGTTAATGTAAAATGCTTGAAATATGCCTGAGTGAATCAATATTTTCTACCATAATATTTTATAACCAATTAAATATTTTGCCATCTGCCCAAAACCAAAATGACTTTTGAAAAATTACACGTTCTGCAATGACTAAGCAGAGCAACCAATGACTTTAAATTTTGTAAAAGCAACATCCCTGTTTAGATTTCTTTTCGCTAGCAAAAAATAATACTGAACATTATTTTACAAATTTTAATTTCTTTGTAAAAGCAAAATAATTTTTTAATTTTTTATATGAGAACATAGTTACTAATGCAAACCTTTAACAAAAGACAAACTGGGATAAAATGAACTTTAAGTGGCAAACACATATATACAAAATAAAGGATAAGAAAATGTGATGTATGAAAAAAGAATAACCTCTTCAACAAGAAAAAGTATGAACTACTTAAATTTTGTAACATATCAGCATGGATTTAGAAACAATTATGTGTTTAAAAGGGGTAGAAATTACAGTTTAAGATGGAATATGAATAATTGCAAATATTTGTAGGTTTTTAAAGCGCTTCTTTCAATGCTCAGACAGATAGAAATGAAATCCAAAAGTGAAAATATTCAAGGAAATGTGAAAGGTAAATTCTTGTATAGACAACAAAGCGTGACCTCAGTCTGTGAGCATCTGAAAATCACTGATCTAGTCTGTACACTGCAAACTAGCAGCCAAGTGATAAAGCTATATTTTGCTGAATTTTAAGTCATTTGTAGTGTCAAAGATGGTGATACAAAGCTTAACCAAAGATGAAGGAAAAGTAAATAATACTTAATAGAAAAACTAAATAATTCTCAGCACTTAATGTTAAAATGAAGACATTAGAAAGAATGCAGTCAGATTTTCAGAAGTAGCAGAATTTTACAATGCCATAAATTGTGGTGTAGATGTTTTATATCAAATGAAACAAAGTAATCTTTCATAAAAGTTATTTCTAGATCATGACCAGTTCAGATATTCTTATAATACTTTGGTTCTTGTTGCAATAAATGCATGATTTGTGCACAAAAAGTAACTATTAAAATTACCAGAAGAAGCACCTGACACTTGCAGAAGACCTTAGCAATAAAAATTAATAAAAGCTTCACAGAACATTATTTAGGAACAAAAGGCAAGTATTATATGATTCTGAAACTGAAACAAGTACTAAAAATATAAAATATTCTTAGCACTATATTAAAAAATGCATTAATCAAGCACCAGATGCCTAAAGTGCTCTGTGTATGGGAAAATATGTACGTCATGCTATTCTACAATCTGTACATGTATAATTGGGCATGGATTCGAATTTTGAGAAAACTTGGATGCATGTAAGTATGTAGTGTGTGCATAGGATAGGGGCACTTCAAATACTGGCAAGCCATAAATCTTCTTGAGAGGTTTAAGAAAAGAGATATGGAAGATCCTCAGATCCATACCCTAGGAAACTTCTCAATCAAAATTGGGACAAAGCTATACAGTATGCACGGGGGACTACACATGTAAAGCCATTGGTGAAGTTCTGGTATTCTGCCCTGCCCTGTCCTACCAGTGCATGTAGGTGTCCTGATCAATATGGTGGTTAGCAATGGCGGCTGCCATATTGTTGGGTCCGGATTCGAACTCTGGAGAAGGCTTTGATGTTTATAAATGTACAATGTCTACGTGGCATGGCATCACTTAAAATACAGGTGATTCCACTTGAGATGTTTGGTGGCAATGAAAGAGACATGGAAGAACCTCCGATCCATTCCCTGGGATATTCTCCATCATAATTGCGATAGTGCAGCACAGTAAGTGTGTTGAGACCACATCTATAAAACCATTGGAGAAGTTCTGGCATCCTGCCCACTTCTCTCTGTCAGTGCCAATACATGCAAATAGAATTTTTTCTGTGCCATAAATCCAAAGGCTTCATTGTAATGTAAACATTTCATCTTCGATTTTAATGTAAAAAATTCAGAATTAATTGTAAATGTTTTTTAAAGATGCACAAGTATATTAATGTTAAAGCAAAATAAAATAATTCAGGCTCACATGCTAAAAACCAATTTTAAATATTAATAAGTTAGTAGCTTTCCCAGATGTCCTATCTACATTGTCAGCTGAAATTCCCTTTCTTTTATTGTTGTTTCCTACAGGGCTGCTTTGCTTTCCAAGGGTTACTATATTTCTCAGCATCAATGTCCAGATAAACTGAAACAGATAACAGGCTGAAAGGAAAATCTCTATTGCAACATCAGCTTGAGGTGATTTCTAACACTTCTCTGATTTTAAGGGTGCTTGTGTACCAGGATTCACAGCTAAATTTATCTTTCTTGCAATCAATTTAATTAGTGTAGATGCTCCAAGGAGTATTTTACTGAAGGTATGCTATTACTACTGTTTTAACTAATGGCAAAGAGTTGGTAGATACTTTCTTCTATGCTCACATTTTATTAATAATTTTCTAAATGCCAAACTGATGTACAGAGTTCCAACATTTGTATCTTCATCGCTGAGACACTTGCACAACAGATGCTTCATACCAGATGCATCTGTTGTGCAAGTGTCTACTTCATCAATTCTTAACAATTTTAAGAAAAATAGGGCTGGGGTTGTTAGAAGTTTATACCCAAATCACCAAAATTTTACATATACTGAAAAAGTAAAAAAATTTATACCAAAAATTTTTTATTAAAAAAAATATTCATTAAAAAAGCACTATTAAAATTATAATCTAAGAATACTGCATTTTGAAATAAACAGATAATTACACATTTAATGTATAGCATAGATTCTAAAACTATGCCATTGATTTATAATTGATTTAAGTGTGTCATGATTTAAAATGATATTAGGATAATTATACATTAAATGCTACAAAAAGTCAATTACACAAAATTACCCAACAAAATATTGATGTGCCTTTTTTATTTGAAAATATTCCAAATATTTTAGCTAAATTATATCAATTTTCTTTCTTCTCTTTAGCATCTTGTCTTAATTTATTCTCTTCAATAAACAAATCAATGTTCCCCTTATTCTGTGCTTCCTCTCCTACTTTGTTAATGTTTCCACAATGTATCTTTGAAGAGCAATTTTCTTTCTCTTTATGCAATGAAATTCTTCCTGAAGGAACTGCCTCTTCGTTTTAGAATTTTCAGATTTACTTAAAGATTTCTGTTATTCTAAAAGACTTCCTGAATTTAGAATGTATACGAGAAACTGCTTTTTACTTTCTTTAATAGCATGAGCACTGAGAATATGAAATGATATATGGTCAGGGCCAGTGCCAAAGCTAGTGTGCCAGAATGTTTAGAATTTAGTGAAGCACACAGCAACAAAATTTAGGGATGACAAAATTTTTAGAATTTAGGACAGGTACTGGGCAGCAGAATTTAGGCCACACAGATGATTGCCCCAGGTGGCAGAATGCTTAGAGCTGACTTCTGTGTATGATGTAATGAGACATACTAGATGAATCTTTTAAACTGCCAGTTTTCAGTTTCTTTATTATTAGAAAAAAATTCTTTCTACAAGACCTATCCATATGATAAGATTAGAAAACTTTTTGCAACTTTCCATGCTTGTGTTTCGTTAAAAGAATAAAAAATAAAGGGGAGAAAAACAACAAAATATTAATGTATTGCACTGTTTAAATCGGAAATAGGAATGAGTCCAAAAGATAACTCATTGAATACATATTTGTCAATAAATTACCAAAACATATTCTTCCAAAAATACTAACTGTTACTCAAAATGTCAGTCTTCATACAGACAAAAATGACAGGTGAGTAAAATTAAGGTTATTTTACCAATTTTGGCAGAAATTAAAGACCAAACATCATTTCTAAAAAATCTAAGGGCTTTTATTCTCACATTTCGATACACTTCGAAAGTTTTTTCCTGCGAATTTGGAAAGTCTTCATAAAATTTATTTATTTTTAGTTAAAATAAGTTTAGTGATTAAATTCGACATATTAGAATTATTTGAAATAAATGTCAGCTTGAAAATTTAACATTTAGCTGTCAATATGCTTGCATCATGTAGACTAACCAAGAAAAATTTCTTGCAGATACCAAAATTTAGATTTTATACAGAAAATAAACATAAACTCGAATTTCTTCCTTCACATTTTTATTATTACTACTGGCTAAAGTTAACCGTGTTCAAGGCAAATTAAATTTTAAAAAATATAATTCCTAAACTTACAATATGCATACCGCATGCACAAGTCATTCATTATATCAGGCTGTAAAAGGGCAATATCCATGCATTAGAGGTATATATGGTGTAGTATATATGTGTGTTCGTGTGTATCTCATTTTATTTTTTTTGAATAAAAGGTGCAGCATACCAGTTGCTTTCGGATAATGGATTTAGCCCACAGGCAATTTGAGCATCAGAGCCACTAAGCTAAAGAATTCTTTCTACACCTGAACTTTATGGAAATGAATTATAAGTACAGCCCACAAACTGGAATAAACAATAAGTATCCATCCCCCTTTGACATGGTTGAAAAAATGGTTAAGAAAATGAATAGATGAATTTCTGATTATATTTTGGCAAAGTTGATACTGACACAAGAACAAAACTACACAGGGTTCATACACATTTCTGAACAAGGAAATTAAATACTTTTAAGGACAATTAATGAAAAAAATTGAAGACCCATCAACAAATGGGAGCTGAATAAATTCAATTAAAGATATTAGCTATGCCTGAACTTCACTTTTGTGATATCAACCTAAAAATAAAATAGATCCACAAGTATTTTTATTAAACATAATTTAATAAGCATAATTATAAAACAAATTTGAGAATAAAATTAATGTACGCATTTTCCCACCCTGTGTATAATGCACAAAGCTGTAGCTTGGGTTTTCAGCACCCAGGGACAATTGAGATTTTGAGAACCCTTCTGTGAAATTCTTCTGTGAAAATTTTAGCATGAAAAACCTATCATTCTAAAATTTTGTAACATCAATTTGGCACCCCATGGATTCTGCGCCCAGGGGCAGATGTCCCCCTTTACCCCACCCTATCTATGCGAGTGATGATGCATTAACCTCTTACTTGTTTTGCTCATACGCCGTATGAGCGTGGTTTTAATGCCTGTAATGATTTGCCCATACGGCGTGCAGGCAATCTGATTTTTTTGTCGCTTTCACTGTTTTGGCTGTATTTTTTCTATTTTTTATGTCAAATTAGTTGTATAGATGGCGGTAGTTGTCCACAAAATGTTAGTTTGCGAAGTGTATTCTGTGTGATCTAAAAGCGCGGACTTTTTCATAAGTTTTGCATTACAACATGAGTTTTGTCTTTGAGCGTTTAGCTTTTAGTATGTATTTTACACATTATTTGAAAACTTCATTTACATACAAGTAGTGTAAACTATCTTTATCATAAAATAATGGATGATTCAGAAAATATGGAGCTAATTTCTTGTGATTCGGAAGCAGAATCTGAAATATCTGCAAATGAGCTTGGAAGTACTGGAAGCTTTCTACATGACCATAATACTAGTGACTCTGAGAGTAGTACAGATTGTCTCAGCTAAGCAAGGCAATTTTTTTAAATTAATCCTAATACTCCACCTCCTAGATTTGCTTTCATTTGAAATCCAGAAATGAACGTGAATATTGATATTGCTAATGGTAAACTTCAGTTTTACGAAGCTCTCATGGATGATTATTTGCTAGACCTGATTGTTTTGGAAACAAATAGATATGCTGAGCAATGCTTGCAAAATAGTGTATTTAGTAGACATTCTAGAAGAAAAAATAGGAACCGACATCGAAAGATCAAATACAGGTACTTTTTGCTTTGATTATTCTTCAAGGTATAAGAAAGCTAGTAGTTGAGCAGTATTGGAGCAAGAGGCATTCTACATCTACACCGTTTTTTCTCAAAGTAATGTCATATTGTCATCCAGTTAATTCATACTTATTTACATTTTTCAGATAATGAAAAATAAATTTACACGAGTGCCCAAAATTAGTTAAAATCTGGCCTATGCTAAAGCATTTAAAAACTAGATTCCAAGAAGTCGTTACCCCTGAATGAGATGTCACCATAGACGAAAGTCTTATATTACACAAAGGAAGACTAAGTTGGAAACAATATATCCCACTAAAATGATCGCGGTTTGGAATAAAAACATACATGCTTTATGAATCAAAGACTAGATATGTATGGTCTATGTTGATTTACACAGGAAAAAGAACTGTATTTGATGACAGTTACAAACATTGGAGCAAATCGTCACAGGTTGTAATGACCTTAATGCAACCACTTTTACATAAAAGATACTGTCTGACAACAGATAAATTTTATTCATTGCCGGAAATAGCAGATGTCCTGATTAGTTGCTGCACAGGTATGTATGGAACATTAAACTTCAGAGAAAGGAAGTTCCTAAAGCACTGTTGAATGAAAAACTTTAAAAAAGGGCAAATGGTCGCTTACGTGCACATATGAAATGGATGGACCAAAAAGTCATGTCTCTTATATCTACAGTACGTAATGCAGAATAAAATGAAAAGAATGAAAACCGAGGGTAGTTATGAAGTACAAAAACACAATGGGAGGTGTAGATCGAATGGACCAGAACCTAAATACTTATCCTGTGATAAAAAAAGGGGGTAAGAAATACTATCAAAAAATATTTTTTCATCATCTGGACATCAGTTTATGGAATGCTTATGTGTTGTACAAAAAGCATGGCGGTAAAGATACGAATTTACAGTTTCAATTAGATATTATTGACCGACTAATTGAAAGATATGCAGCAGTAGAAGAAAGAAAAGGTCGACCTAGAAATTTACCAACTCCACTAAGACTGACAGAGAGACATTTTTTACAGGTGATTCCACCAACAGACAAAAAAAAACTAAGACATGCAAGACAGTGCTATGTGTGTTCACTGAGAAAAAAAAAAAAAAATGACAACGACAAAAGAATTAGAAAAGAGACTAAATATTTTTGTCTGGACTGTGATGCTGAACCACGTCTCTTGCCCTGTTTCAAGATGTATCACACTCAATCAGATCTTTGAAAAACAGGGTAAGTAAATGCAGTTGTAGTATTTATAATCAAAAATAATTATATAATAATTGTAACTGGAAATAATTGCATAGTAACTGTTTTTTTATATGCACAACTGTAAATTTAACTTCCCTGTGAAGCAACTATAAAAAAGAAAAGACAACTTCCAGGGAAAATATTATTATTTTATGTTATGTAAAAAAGTTGTTATAAATGCTTAAAATAATTAGAAATATTACTTTTTATAACATTTTCCAGCTTACGAATGTAAAATGAACAAAAATATGCAATAAAAAGATGTGGCATTTTTTGGATCGAATTCGTGAAAAAAAGAAACTGTTAAGGTGTTAAGACATATAAAATGAATCTTTTCAGATGTCAGTTTTCACAGAGATTATATCAGCTGGGAAAATGCCTAGTGCCAGCCCTGTGTATGAAGCATTAATGATGAATCATTTAAATTGTCAGTTTTCAATTTCTTTATTAATAGAAAAATTCCATTCTATAAATGCCTGTCCATGTGATAAGATTAGAAGCATTTCTAATATTTTGCATGCTTGCGTCTAGTGAAAAGTAGAGAAAACAAAGGGAAGATGAACATGTTAAGAAAAAGACTTCTAGTATCAGAAGTAAAACATTCAAATAATATGTTTTAATTGTTCTTCCGAAAGTTCTCCTAAAAACCAAAAATTCACCCAAAAACTTTCCCTAAAATACACCCATTACGTGTTAATACCATAAAGACATTTTTCTGGAATCTTCTAGATTCATGGGTCTATAAATCTTGCCTTCAAATCCTACTAAACTTTCAAAGTTGCAATATACAAAATCCTAAAGAAAAATTACCCCTATCAAGTCTGTAAGAGGAAAAAAATCAGAGGGAAAAAGTGCTAAAGAAAGAGAAGGGCTGGGTCATCCCTTTGAGAAGAATGATGCCGACACGAACCCCTCTTGGGGAGTATACCGGATGTTATGTGACGTCACTGGGTTCGTCCCGTCGTCGACTGACCAGAGCATAAAGTGCGAAAGATTGAATCTTTAGTTCTTGGATTCTCTTTCTTTAGCCCCCTGTTAGTTTCAGAAAAAGAATTTTTTTTTTTTTTTTTTTTTTTTTTTTACTTGAAAGTTATAACTGATGATACTTTTAAAGGGATTTTGTATTTAGAAAGTTCTTGTAATGAGAAATCATTGAAAAAAATGGTATCGTGTGCCGTTGCTACCTGTAGCAATACGTATCATAATACGAAAGAAACTAGCGTGGTATTTCATAGATTTCCGTACAAAAATATTCAGTTAACGAAAGAATGGTTGCATAGGTGTCGAAGAGTCGAAGATATTGTTAACACAAAGAGTGCTCGTATATGCAGCAATCACTTCACTGAATCTGATTATGAGGATGATATGAAAAATAGGTTGCTATGATTACTGACAAAAAAGATACTGAAGTCAACTGCTATTCCAACTGCTTGTATTCCTGACTTGGTTATTTATCAGAATAAACCAAGGCAGCAAAGGCAACAAAAAGAAAAAATTTACAAAGTGCATTTGAAAGAATTCAGAATTTAAGTCCTAAAAAGGCATGTCTGGAATTTCAAAACGATAGCAATAACAGCTACGAGGAGCTCACTGAAAATAATATTACTCAGCAATGTTGTAACTGTTCCAACCTCCAGAAAAATGTGAATGATTTAATCACAAAACTATCAGCTCTTGAGAATAAGGTTTCTGTTTTACAGACTGAGAGAAAGCAGCATTTAAAAACTATCTCCCATCAAAGAAAAAGATTTAAAAAGAATAGAAAACTAATATTAGAAAAAGTTCAGAAACTGAGGAAAGACATTAAAAAAGTGAATCAAGAAAATGAACACTAAGAAAAATGAAAATGTATATTCAAAACATATTTACCGAAACTCAAATAAATGCATTAATGAAAAAAAAGCGAATTAAATGGTCTCCAGACGACGTTTCAAAAAGCGTTTCAGATCGTTATCCGTAAAGTCATACGACTTCTGGAAAGAAGAAATGGGTATTCCGCTTCCAAGTGCAAGTACACTGAAAAGATGGTGCTCAAGATTCAGTTGCACTCCTGGCATTTTAAATGATGTACTATTATTGATTAAAAAAAAACTTGCCAAAATGCAACTGACGAAGAAAGATTATGCGTATTAAGTTTCGATGAAATTCATATAGATTCAATACTCTGTTATGATTCAAAATTAGATCAGATATTAGGTCCTTTTAAAAAGACTCAATTTGTATTGATTCGAGGACTCATTTCGCAATGGAAACAGCCCATTTATTTTAATTTTGATCGTCAAATGAAGGAAAATCTTCTGTCTTCCATTTTGTTTGCACTTGAATCGTCTGGGCTTCGAGTCAAAGCAATTGTATCTAACATGGGAGGTAGTCAGACCCTTTGGAAAGAATTACAAATTTCAACAGATAAATCTTTCTTTTACAGTCCCAAGTTCAGCACCAAAATATGGGTTCTCGCTGATATGCCGCATTGCATAAAGCTTTTGAGAAACCATTTTCTTGATAAAGGTTTTATTCTCGGAAATGGTACAATTATAAACAAAGATGTTATATATGAAGTACTCAATAAAGATATCGGAGAAATTAAAATGTGCTATAAACTGAAACTCAATTTTTATCTGTAAAAGGGAATGAGAGATAGAAAGTAGCACCAGCAAAAGCATTATTTTCCTCCACAACGGCTAAAGCAATTATGCATTTAACTGGTAATGCTGCAACAAGTATTTTTTTTTCAATGGTTGATGATTTTTTTGACATTATGAATAGTAGTGTACCATTACCCCCTATCAATAAGCCTTTAAAAGCTGCTTTCAGCCTAGAAAGCTATTATGAAGTACAAAAAGAAAAATTAAATGAGATCAAGCAAATGATTTTTGATCTCAGAGTATGCGGAAAGAAGACAATGCTACCTTTTCAGAAAGGTATTATCATATCGATAAATTCGCTTTTCGGTTAATTTGACGACGTGAAATCTATAAATGTAAAATATATTTTAACATCAAGACTGACTCAAGGTGTATTAGAAAGCTTGTTCAGCCAGATTCGGGGTCTAGGGTGTTTTAATGACCATCCGTCTCCATCAGACGTAATAATTCACCTGAAAAGGTTTGCTATTGGCAAACAAATTGCCTAAATTGTCGTTAAAGACAAATGCTAATGACTATGAAGATGTGAAGAAAGTTGAAGCATATTTGACAAAAGAGCTGTTAGAAACAGCTTTTTCTTCAAATGAAAAAGCACAAATGTTTGAGTCTTCCTTATATGAAGATGGTTTAATTAATTACAAAGACATCTATGATGAATGTACGTGTCACTTCCTTGGGAAACCGAAATTTATGATTCAACGAAAGATATATCTGCATATGAACAAGAATCGCTCGCTTATGTGCCAGGTTATATTGCATATCGTGTGAAAGATGAAGATCCTACTTTGGGTGAAATATCAAAAAAATTCGTAGATATTGCTAACGACTCAAATTGGATATTGTTATTATCTAAAGGAGGATTAACTGTACCATCACCAGTTTGGATGGAAACGATGATGAAAATGGAAAATGTTTTCCGTTCTTTTCATGGCAGTCCTTTTCGAAAAGGTAGAGGTGTAATTCAGAATCTCATTTCTGAACTTGAGAAATGTTTTCCCTCCGTGAATAAGAGTGCAATTCGCTTATTTTGCCATTTACGAACATTTATAAGAGTTCGGCACTTGAATAGAAATGCAACCCTTGTATCGGCAAGAAAAGCTGACCAGAAAGCAAATAAATGGATAAAGAGTAATAGAGGATTATTGAACCAAATTATATAGGGAAAAAAATCATGTAAGTTGATTCATATTATTCCTACCAAACATAATAATTTGAATCATTACTTTGTTTATTATTCACTTAATTTGTGACCTAATTTATGCACGTTTCAGTTAATTATTTGGACTACTATATAAAATATTATATATTATTATATTCTAATTTAGACTGCTAAATTTTACTATATAAAATAAACCATGAAATTCTGCATAAACATAAATTAGTATCAGAGCATATACTTTTAAAATGTACGAATACATGCTATTATTCCAAAATATATAAATACTATTTTAAAATATTTTCATTATTTTTTGAGTAATTGATGTTAAATAAATAATGCTTTCATAATAGACATTGATAAAGCTTACAAAATTCTACTACTCATTATCAACGCTAATTGAAAAGCAAAAATGGAAGAAGTGAAATTCGTTTCGTTTTAATGTGTTATGAAATCTATTATTAGCATTAACTAATTTTTAATTATATAGATGTGTAATGTCTTTAACATGTATTCTCAAAATGTATTTGCATATTTTTATTTAATATTTCTATAATGCAAATTACTTTGCGACTAACTTATATTTTAACGCAAAAAGAATTCTTTGTAAATGTAGAAATTTACGTATGTTATCGGTGGGTTATTATTTACATATATTTAAAAAGATGATTATGAAAAAGAATTACTACATTTAGGGTACACTCGACCTAAAAAATTAGTTATGTTTACGCATGTTTTACTTACTTTTTACGCATATTAGAGTTTAATTTGGTATGACATAAATACATTTCTAGTTCATATATAAATGCATGTGTATTGCAATTTCATGAGCTAAAATCTCAGCTCATATTGGTTATTATACTATTTTTCAAAGCGTTTTGATTCTCAAGCAAATGCTTAAGAAACTGAACAGCAGAACTGACCAAGTGAACCCAACTACGTCATCAGTCTCTTCTTTCGGTTTCAGACGCGAGAAGCTGATGAACTAGCCCTTTAGCCCTGAAATTGACGCATATTGAGAAAATTACATGGGGAAACCTCTAAAAAAATTTAAAAATTAGCATTTTTAATTAATTACATAGCATTTTGCATTGGCTAAGAATTCTTTCATAAATTGTGCTAAAGTGCAATTTCAGCATTTATTACTTTATTTTTCAGATTCAAAATACTGTATTAAGTTGCCAAAATGGAAAGTAAAGTTACTTTATAACATGATAGCAAAAAATAAAATGTTTCATTTTAAATTTATTTCTCGAATACAATTTTAATATATTAGCATTATTTTATATGAAACTGATCAATGTTATAACGGTTAAAAAAAATACCATCGTAAAAATCCCAAATTTCTGAGTTACAAATTTTTAGAGAAACTGATCTTAAAGGTGGCCAAATTTGGAACCATTAAAGAAAAAACACACATTCCCCAAAACGAAACGTTGTTTAAAAGCTCCTCCTTACAGAAAATAAAATAATTTTGAAATGCTTATGTTTCACTTCTTGCTCAGAAACTTGGGTATCCCACTGTTTATATTAGAAATAGGAACAAATTATAATTCATGAACCTATTCACCCAGTCAAATGAATCAGCAAAAATATTTATCCAAAATGCTAATTCACATTCAAAATGGCAGTCGTAAAAACAAACAGAAATTTCAGATGATTCAAATTAAGGACCTCCTGCCGAATCTGATCAAAATTAAAGGCTTTTAAGGACCAAAAATTGATTCCAAAAAACCTAAGGACTCTTAAGGACCATAGGAACCCTGACAACAGTAAATTTATTGGAGCATTCTCCAACTATCCCATTATCCCTCCCCCAATGTATTAAGGCCAGTTTACATCTGTCAGAGCAGCTCGTAGCGAGCCGCTCGTCCAGGCATTTCGAACCGAGTGAACGGACCTGTACTCTAACAGATTGTTTACACCAATCAGAGTGGACTGACAACCCGCCTCCGTTTGTTTACGAAATGGATACCGATATGGCAGCTGCAGAAAAGAATATGCATTGAACATACATAGATGCTCTTTCGCTGCAGTGCTTGAAGTCTGGGAAGCAGTTTCAAACAAATTAATTTCTGCTCTTGCGAGGGAAAGAAAAAAAGAAAAAGAAAAGGAAATGGGTACATGACTATGTAGCTTGCAGCGATGAATTAGGAGTATCAAATGAACTATTAAATGAATTTCGGACGAGAAGTTACAAAAACGTTACTGCATATCAGAAACAAGAATTTAAAAGAAACTCAGTTTGAGAGAAGTTATTTAGTCAACTGTGGTTATTGAAATTCAAATTAACAAAGTTTTTCTACTATATACAACTATTTATTTACACCTAATTAATCATTTACAAAATAATGTAAAAGTAATAATGTGTTTTATTATTTATTAATAGAAAGAATACATTTATTCATCCAGAATCCACAGAATCAGTAGCTCTCTGTGCATGTAATTAATTATGCAGAGTTCTGACTGGAACTGTGTTATTTCTAGAGAAGAATGCAAAATTAACACATGGAATATTTATTCAAAACTACCATTAACACGGCAGAAGTAAACTGTATAATATCTACCTAATTATTCAGAAAATCTTAAATAAATAAGAAGTAGCAAAAAACTTGGGAGCATTACATATATTACCACAGGTAAAAGAATATATATATTATGACATAGTTCAAACAGGAAGATATTTATCGCAAATTCTTAATTTTGGATCCTACTGAAATTGTGTTTCTGGACAACACACAAAGTGATATCAACAAAATTAATAATGGTTAAATATAGTGATTATACTTTACTTTTAAAAGACGTTTTTATTTTTATAGTTTATGTCATTTATTTATTGCATCCTCGAGTAGGGATGCTTGTAGAAAAATGAATATAAACTCACATAATTATAGAAGTATGCAACATCTTAGGGACGCAGTGAAGTGTTCCCTAAAACACTTCATAAGATGTGTATGCATTAAAACGTGCTATGGTTTGGCTATCACTTATTCTCGGTCACGACGTCCCTGCAAACGCTGATCGGAGTAACTGCCCGGATAAATTTTTCAACAGATTCAAAGAAGAAACGGAAGCGCTGACTATCTCCCCTACGTTTCTACTCCGGTGAAGTGAGCGTTTACATTGTCAAAGTAATCATAACGAGCGACTCGCTCCGAGCCGCTCTGACAGGTGTAAACTGACCTTTAGCTCCAGTTTCAAAAGACTTGCATACATACATGTTGTAAGTCCACCACAACTCATCTAGAATTTGTTACGAACTGACAAATGAGTGACCATCACTACAGATACATCAAGTGCTATATTTTTCCATCTGCAATAAAGGTACGCATATGGAAACTCAACATATCAGTTCAACATGCACAAAATTATCAACAACAGCTGTTGAGCATAAGAAAGAGTTTAAAAACTCTCTGGCAGCCAGCACAGCACCGAATATGTCACACCTTTAGCAAAATACTCTTTGGAGCATTCAGACTTACTAAATAATTGTGACAAAGGTAAAATCCCCAATTGACACAAGCCTGAAAGCAGCCTTAAATTTAAAGAAACGTTAGAAATCATCCCAAATCTGTGTTGCAATACACACTTTACTTTCAATCTATATTCAGAAATACAGCAATACTATGGCAAGCAATCCTTCAGAAAACAGGTATAAAAGAAAGGGAACTTGATCCAGCCATTCATTCTACACTGGTGAAACAAATTAAGAGAATTTGTATATTTTATCGAATTGCATGAAACGAACTGAACTGAAGGAAAAACCACTGCTTCTAGATATAAATACAAATCTTGTATGGCAAATACGTAAGCATACGTGTGCGTGTACGAGGAGCCAGCAGAAAAACAGGTTTTATAAGCGCGTGGAGGGCAAGACAAATTGTGTTCGTTAGTACACCTCGGCGAATTTCTCGTTGTTATCTTGCAGCAATCAGTTAAATTCACATCGGAACAGTAAAAATGAGAAGCCACCAATGTTTAGATGAGGGAATGAGGTAAAGAATTGTGGGGAGGCTAGAGGCAGGCCAATCGCCAGCCCAGATATGCAGAGAGTTTACTTCCAGCGTCGTGTGTAACCTATGGAACACCCAGCGTCGTGTGTAACCTATGGAAACAGTTCCAGGATACTGGATCCATCAAGAGAAAGCCTGGGAAAGGTCATCCAATAGCCACGACAGCCAGGAAAGATCGCTATTTGTCCAATTTAGCGAGGCATAACAGAGGGGCTACAGCTTCTCAGCTCTCTTGGAACCTGTATGCAGCCACAGGAACCCGTGTAACAAGGGTGACTATTTCCAAAACACTGAATGAGAGAGGGTTCTTTGCCAGAAGACAGACTGTTTGCGTCCTGCTCACATCTACAGACAGGAGACTCCGATTAGCATGGTGCCCACAGCATAGTGATTGGAGTACGAAGCAATGGGCAACCATTCTGTTCACCGACGAGTCCCATTTTATCCTAAACACTGACTCTCACCGTACTTTCATATGGAGAGAGCCAGGAACTCACCTACCCTTCAATGTCTGCGAAATCAACAATTATGGCAGTGAAAGTGTAATGGTCTGGGCAGGCATTATGTTGGATGACCGCACACCTCTCCATGTCTTTGACAGAGGTTCTGTGACTGGTGTGAGGTACAGAGATGAGGTCTTGCAGCCCTATGTTCACCTTTTCTGGGATGCAATGGGCCTCCAGTTCATCTTACAGGATGATAACGCAAGGCCACATAGAGCTCTTCTAGTCAACAAATTCCTCAAGAGTGAGGATATTTGCCAGATGGATTGGTCAGCCAAGTCACCAGACCTCAGTCCTATACAGCATGTCTGGGATGCTCTGAGGAAGGCAACTGCAACTCGCAACCCCCCTCTGAGAACCATCCAGGAACTGAAAACAGCATTGCTGAATGAGTGGGACCAATTCCCACAAGCACTGATAAATTGCCTTATTTCCAGTATGACAACACGTTGCGAGGCCTGTATGGCTGTATGAGGGGGGCCATACCCCCTATTAACCCATTTCTTTTGTGTCTTCTGCAACCGCTGTTTCAGACCTTCAGACTCCCATGGGTGTTACACACGAACATGTGTGTCTATTATAATTGCTGAATGTTTATTTTGTTTGTATTATATTAACCTAATTAGTATATCAACCATGTTAACCTAATTATATCAACCATGTTCACACTCAATTTTATTAAAATCTGTCCAGTAGTTCTGGAGATCGTAGATCAAATATGAAAATTATCTTAATTTATTTCACCAGTGTAGTTTCAGTTGAAGTTAGCAGAAAGAACAGCTTTAAAGTTAATAACTTATACTTAAACATGGATTTTTAGCATGTTAACCTAAAATACTTTATTCTGTTTTAACCACATGTTCCATGTGAACCTCGGTATATGTCCATTTTAAAATATGTCCAACTTGATATGTATCCTGTATTCACATGTAAATTTTTGTTTGATATTCGATATTTGTACTAATTATGACACGAAATCAATTGAGTCATGATTGCATGCACTACAGTTTCTCACCTCTTTCAAGATAATACAACAATTATCTTTTAAGCAACAATTATCCCATCAGCATCAGTACACCTGTTGCAACTATTTAATAAACAACCTGCAACAACTGAATTTTCAAGCAATTTTGTTTCACATAAATTGTTTGTAAACTGGCACGCTATCCAGGATTTGGCTATTTCATATCATATGCTAAGTATGATGGTATCTATAGTTGTGAAAAACAAAGATGCTATTAAATCAGCTAACACTGCAAAAGTGGTCAAATCAATTACCAAACAAAGATTAGAGATGCATACTGAAAAATTACTTTTTATCCGAATAGAAGAAAAGCATTTATGTACAGTATGAAGAGACAAGCTTCACTTATGTGCAGTATATACTTCACCCACCACATTTATACTGCAGTATTAAACAAACAATGCTATAATAATAATAATAGGACTTTTTATAATAACAGATTAGTTATTTCCCCATCATTTTCTACTGGATGTGCAAGGATCTAGAATGGACTCAGGTAGCACTTTATTAATATTACATTAATTTTTGTACTAAAGCATTACATTGTTCCACTGATATGAAACACAGCAATCATTATTAAAAATACCTATTCACACATTTTAGTAGAATACATACATATACACTGAATTAAAATTTAAAAATTCATATCTTTCAACATGAAACTCTGCAGTAAAATAAAGTAGCAATATTTTATACGTGTAATTGAAAAATCCGCTTTTTCTGGGAAGGATATTTATCAAAATAGCAAACTGCAATTTAACTTATAAGGTGCTGCATTCGTTCCCCAAAAATATAACATGGCATGTATCTCATGCACTAATAAACTTTTAATATAAGCCTTATATTAAAAGTTTCAACAATATATTTAAAATAAATTCAGTGATTTTTCAAAGATTTAAAAATGTTTTAATTTCTTTTTATTCTTTGGTGATACACAAACATGTGTGCCTAGTAATTGCATAGTTTAATAAATTTGAATGAAACTCGAGATATTGAAGTTGTAAGATATGTACTTTATAATGATGTGAATAACAACAATCAAGTTCAAGTTACGGTTACAGTAAACAAATTTCAAAACTTATAATTTTTTAATTTCAGATTTCATAATTTTTTTAAAAATTTTGCTATAATCAATCAAAATAGCCTACTTGTTGTTATTCACATCATTCTTGAACACACACTTCGTAACTTTTGCATCTAAGTTTCATATCAATCTGTTGAAAAGCGCAGTGACTTGGGACTTGCATATAGTGAAGATTAGTTTATGATCATCTTGTGTATGTATACAGTTATGCATCAACTTAATATATTTTTTATATGTTTAAAAAATTATAAAACAATTTTATAACTCATTTTATTAACTCGCAATTTATTTTCTATTTAACTAATCGCGCGAAATTTTTCGTAAGAAATTAAGTTTCCTTACAGCACTAATATGCTTCTAAGTAGGGAAAAATACCAGCAATTCTAGAGTTAAAATCCAACTGCAGACTTGTTTTACTGTATATTAGGTTTAAATTACAGCAGTTTTACTAGGTAACAGAATATGAATACATACTTCAATCTTCCGCAGGAATTCTCTTATTTTTCTTAGTATTACATATTCTTTGTATTTCCCACAATCTTTTGCTTGTTCTGGATGCAAAAATGCAATAAAATCATCAGCTAGGCCCGGATAGTCTTTTAGAATTTCTTTCAATTCAAAGTATAGCTAGAAAAGTTGAAAAAAATAAGTGGACAATATATAAAAAGTTACATATCTACAGACTTTAAATATAAATTAATAGTAGTTCACCTTAACTGGAGATCTTGCACTGTACTGATGTTTGCAAAGCACCTTTAAAAATTTCTCACAAGTTTCAGAATCATTTTTTAAAGCCTCAGTCACTCTCAAGAGGTATGAATTTGCAAAGAGAGCTTCTCTTTCCTCTTTCTAAATATAAGAGAAAAAATAGCCATACAAAATTATTTATGAAATCTTGAAGTAAAAGATAATAACTACATTTTGTAACTATAACTTTCCAAACAACTCTCACTCAATACGTTCAAAATGTGGGATGAAGCTGATTCAAATGCTGAGACATTACGACAGTTGAATAAAAGTTGCAAGTTCTACATCACATTGTTAAGTGTCATATAGTTTTCACAAAAGCATTTACAATCCCTGAATCTTGGGAAAGTTTGTGAGAAAATATTTCCTATAAAAATTCTAGTGAAATATAGATCATGGAATTTAAGTACTACTACAAGCAGTTTCGAAAGAAACATTAGATCAAAATGGTACCTAACATGGCAAATTGTTAATTCTCGGTCTATTTCATTTTACTCATAATGAGCTAAATCCATTATGCTGCAACATTTATCATTGCTCATAGCAGAAAGCATCTTGCTCAGCTGAATGCAGATATTGACAACGATGCACTTAAAAATCAATAAAATTTAGGTTGTAAAATTAACATGGATTTTAGGTTTGAATAAATCAGCCATAAACCATATGAATAACATTCAATCAAAACGTATGATGCCATACACTCAGAGCAAATATGTGCAACACAAACATGCTTGATCATACCATACATATATCCTAAGTTGTACCATGACCTTATTTCACTCGTTAAGTGGAATGCTTTGAATGACTATGTGAAGTGTTTTATCATCACATTAGCAGCAAAATGTTGAACACAGAATTCACAACAAATTTTGCTAAATGCTTAGTGATGCCTACACAGACAGTTAGTTAATGCATGGGTAAAAGTGTATGAGCTGCAAAAACGTTTGCAAGCGGTTCAGATGTTTCCAAGATGTCCCAAGAAAGAGCCAAATAGGTCTTTGAAGACAGGTAACCAGTAAAACCAAGAAAAATTTCAGTGATGTGCATGAAAATTATCAGCTAACTGAACTCTCTTTAAATTATCTGAAGTGTGCAACATTACTTACAGTTTTGTTCAGTCCATTCTTAATGAAGATATTGATATAAAATGCATTTGTGAAGAGTGAACCAAAAGTGTTTGTGGATGTTGAGAAAGAAAACTGGGTTTCAATTGTAGAATATCTTCTTGATAATGCTGAGGATACCAAATATGTTTTGAAAATTATCATGACAGGTGACAAGTCATGGTTATGATCCTGAAATCAAGGCTCAATCTTCACATTAGAATACAAAAAATGCACAAATGAGTCAAAGCGACGTGAAGACATTTTTTTTTTCTTTTTTTCGAAATACAAAGAGTACTAATTATCATGAATATGCTCCCAAAAAGTACTACCATGAATACTGGATCACCTAAATACCATTTGTTGGAAAATGCTAAAATTATGGGCATTTGGTAAGTGACAATTCTATGATGAAAGCACATCTGCTCATTCAGCTCAGGTTAAAGAGAAGTTTTTAAACAAACCTAAAATTGTCTAATTCTGACTATCAGAATATTCCTCAGATCTTGCTCCCTGTAACTTTTCTATCTTTCTACAAATCAAGTCCCATTTGCAAGGAAAGAGGTTTCAAGATGTCATGAAGATCCTAGAGAATACAATAAGACAGTCGCTTGCTATCTCTCCCCATAAAAGCAAGTTAAAAGCACACTTCATCAGTTGAATCATTACTGGATAAAGTATGGGATACAAAAAGTAACTACTTAGAAGGATATTAAATGCAAATACGTAAGTGGTGCACTCTTTTTAAAACATAAGTATAGATGCTTTTTGATCATGTCTTATGTATAATTATGCAGATTTGCACACTCACAAACTAGAAATGTAGTTTCCATAGCCTTAATGTTTTTATATTTTATTTTCATAGCTAACTTGGATATGAATATTGTTTACCAATAATAATTAGATGGTTAACTAAGTTTCTGCAATTCGCTTGAGGAAGGAAAGGTCTTTGTCTACCTTCCTCCCTCACCGACTTTTGCCTACTCTTTTGCACTGGCCTCAGATTTCCTTTGATAATATATTTTGGCTCCTCCTGTCAACATTTGTTTCCTTCTGATTCCACCACTCTAGACTCCTTTTCCTTTTCCAGTTGTCAAAGGCTCATCTCTTGTGCTTGCTCCTGATGCTTAATTCAAAATATCTTGGAAAATTGGCATATCAGCTCAGTTGTAATATTTTTTGACTTGACAAACATTAGCAGTAATATTAACCTTGTTATGTCCTTTTAGGTAACATACAGCTCTGCAAATTTGTTGAATAATGTAAGGACCCTCAAATCGGGGTAAAATTTTGATACTTTTTCTGATGGGGGTGCAAGACAATGAATGTTTTACTTTCAGGACCTTATTCCCGGCTTTAAAGACAAAATCTCTTCTTTTCCTATCATAAAAGACTTTTTGTTTTGCTCTTGAGATATCTGAATTTCACTCTGCCTCTTGAGATATCAGAATTTCTTATTACTTTCACTTTTTGGATATGAGCCTAACAAATCTACCCCTATTATTTTATTTGGAAAAGTAGCTCTTATGCTATTTATACACCCAGCCAAGCTGTAATTTACATCATTAACTAATTGGCACATATGGCATGACCTGACATATGTGTAACAAATTTTTGAAGTTGGCAGAAAAAAAGACTGCCTCACATACTCTTTGCACTGTTTCCTGAATGCCAAGATGACTGGCAGTAGATGTGTCAAGTAATACTTCCAAAATACTAAGCTGCAAACTGGCTAGGATAACTGGTCATAATTCACTATTCTCATTTGTTGTTTTAGTATAAATTAAGAGTTTATCAATTATTGCTCAATTTTCTGCACTATTTCTAATAGCCACTTTATCCAGATGTTCAAAATTTTAGTCTTGCAAGTATACACATATAGTACTGAATTCTGTATCAATTTGTAATTCAGAAATAACAGTTTCACAGGAGTCCAACATTTTTGACATTAACATAGAACATTTTACTTCTTTTCCCTCTTCATCTAGTTTTATTTGAGATACAGCATTGGCTACTAACTTGTCTTTTCTGGACATAAGGTTAATTATGAAGTCATATTCTTGTAATTTTAAGGCCCATCTGAATAATCGCAGAGACAAATTTTTGCCCAAAAATAACTCAGCCAGAACAGCATGATCAGAATATACAGTTATCAGTGCATATATTAGTGCAGATTATATATCTTCATCTAGTTTTATTCGAGATAGTGCATTGGCCACTACACTGTCTTTTCTAAGCATACGCTTAATTATTAAGTTATATTCTTGTAATTTTAAGGCCCATCTGAATAACTGCAGAGATAAATTTTTGCCGAAAAATAACTGACCCTGAATAGCATGATCAGAATATACAGTTATCAGTGCCAAAATATACTCTGAGCTTCTGCACCACTAAAAGTACAGCCAGTGTTCCTCTCTCTGTAGCCGTGTAATTACAATGTTTGATTAAGAGTTTTTGAAAAATAGGCCACAGGCTGACAATCCTGCATCAAAACAGCACCTACAGCTTAATCTGATGTGTCTGTCAAAATTTCAAGGTTTTTGCCCCCCACCCCTGAGAATTTTAAAACTGGGCACTTGTACTCATGTAGTTTTCAATTACTCAAATGCGGTATCAGCCTTAGCTGATCAAGAAAACCATGCTTTCTTTCCCTTTAATTTTAACACCATTTCGGCTATCTGTGCAAAGTCCCTTATGAATGTTCAATAGTAAGAACACATGGCCAAGAATGAGGCTGTTTTTTCGCTGTTTGGTGGTGGGTAGCTCTTTACAGCAATTATTTTCAAACCTTCTGTTTGTATTAACCTTTGAGAAATTTTATAGCCTAGGTGCCTAAGCTCTTCTGCCACAAATTTGCCCTTGGATGCATTCACTTTTAAGCCTGCTTCTCTTAATAATGTGATAAGTTCATTTAAATCTAATATGTTCATAAATATTTTCACTAGTTACTATAACGCCATTGAGGTAAATAAAGGTGGATTGTCTGAGGACAGGTCTTATTATCACGTTGTAATGAAAGTTTTTTGCCAAGACATATTCTTAATAAAGTTAGCAAAGAAAAACATGAAAGAAATACCTTTAGTGCGAGTAGTAATCACCACCAAAATCTAAGATTTTCTGCCAATGCTTTGGCAGTTTTTCAAAGCCTTTGGCCTAGAAACTTGGCGATCCTGATCCTAGAAACCTGATCATGCTGTTCAAGTCCAAAAATAGATCAACCTCATTTTAAACATCCTTTGCAGAATGGAAGATAGCACCAGCAAGGTAGTAGGTGTGAAAAATCAACCTATATGGTGGACGTGCAATTCGCTTGAGGAAGGAAAGGTCTTCGTCTACCTTCCTCCCTCACCGACTTTTGCCTACTCTTTTGCACTGGCCTCAGATTTCCTTGGATAATATATTTTGGCTCCTCCTGTCAACATTTGTTTCCTTCTGATTCCACCACTCTAGACTCCTTTTCCTTTTCCAGTTGTCAAAGGCTCATCTCTTGTGCTTGCTCCTGATGCTTAATTCAAAATATCTTGGAAAATTGGCATATCAGCTCAGTTGTAATATTTTTTGACTTGACAAACATTAGCAGTAATATTAACCTTGTTATGTCCTTTTAGGTAACATACAGCTCTGCAAATTCGTTGAATAACGTAAGGACCTTCAAATTACTGTCAACAGTTTTGCCTTTTTCCAGATGCTCTTTGTGGATAATTACCATGCCAATCACACCAGATACAAAGAATGATCTTCTTGTTAGTCAAACTGTGCTTTGTGATACTACCCTACAACATGTTCCGGACTTACTGATGTGGTAATGGCTAATGTAAAAATTATTGTACTTGATTTAATGTTTCTGAACTGTACTGGGCTGCCCATTACAAACTAATGGCAGTCATGTCTGGGTCTGGTGTAAGATAAAAAAATATTACTGATCTGCTGAGAGAAAAAAATACTCAGAGGTCAACAGGTCTTAGCCATCCTTCTCATCATTCATTAAAAGATTCTACAGACTAACAATCATAAATGAATGAATGCAATAAAGCAACCACAGAGTGCTCATAATTAAAAGAAATTAAATTACTTAAAACTAGCACAGAACCATTGTTAATAAAGTCTCAAAGCTGACAAATGCCTTTTCTTTAAAATGCTTACCTTAGGATCATTTTCAATTAAATTTGGTTGAAGAAGTGTTAAAGATGCTTCCAAGTCTCTTTGAAGTTTATTTCTCTTCTTGCTGGCAGATTGCTGTTTTTTGCAGATTGTACTACTAGCTGCCATTAGAGCAGCTAGGTCTTGTTCATCATCAACTTCTTCATCAGGTTCTTCACTAACTTCTCCCTCTGGTGCTAGTTGAGATTCATTATTTTTAGCAGTCACAACTGACTGAATCTTTTCTGACTCAGTGGCATTTGTAGTAACAGAAGTACAAACTATGGATGTATTTTTTGTAAGGCAACCATTTATCTCATCATTCCTAACAGTTGTAGAAAAATTTTGATTTGAAAGTATTGTTGTTTTGCTTTGCTCGGGTGCTTTAATTGGTGAAGTTTCCACAAAATTGAGTACAGATGGTTTAGGTTGCAACATAGGAAGTTTCCTACCTTGTCGTTTTGTAAATCCTAAAGGTTTTACTTTGCAAGCAGAATTAGCATTAAATGGTATGACTGGAATAATTCTTCTCTGTTGATTATATTTTCTAAGAATAGGTGATATTTGTTTCAGAGGCGAAATGTGACTAACACGAGGCAGAATGGGACTGTATCGCTTTCTGTCTGGAGCTTTACAAACTATGGGACTGACAGCAACTGGTGACGAAATACTGGTATTTTGAGAAGGTGCAATTAATGGCATATTTGATGATGGAGAGATTGAACAAAGAGTTTTCTGAAAAGAGAAATTACACTTTATTAAAAATTTAAGAAAATATAATTAAATATTTCAGACTACAAATTTCAAAGAAATAAATTCACGAAAAGGGGGACAAAGAATTTTTTTTTTAACAGAAAAATTTTATTACAACTATTCATCGTGTAAACAAACATGTTTTGAAAATTATTCACATGGAAGAACCAAAGAATATTTTTCACTGATACACCAGAATATGAATATCAACCAAGTTTGATATAAAAACCGGTTTAACAGTCTCGCACTTTATAATATTGTCTTTTTCAATTTATCTTTTCAAAAACATATATTTTGCAGATGTACAGAAATTTGACAGCCACACTTAAAAAAAAAAACATTTTCATTTCTTTCTAAAAAAAAAGCAATTTTCATTTAATTAAAAATTCAAAATACTAAACAAGTTTCTCGACTTCCATCTTCTGAAATATAAAATACATTAAAAATATTAAAAAACACACTGGTAAATATCCAAATTAACATGTAATTTATTCTTAAAATAATGACATAATATTATTTACATTATTCATTTTATCAGTTCACTATGCAAGGATCAGCAATCAATTATATGTTTTTAGAAAATTTTCTAATTCAAAAATTTCAGATACCCAAATTTACAATTAAAAAACAAATAAATTCAAATAAAATTTTCAAGATAATATGTTAATGCCACACACAGTTTATATCACACGCAAATAAAATCTATGTAGTACAGAAAAAACTCTGAGATCCGGATGATGCACTAGATGTATGAGCTACAGAATAAAATTTGTTGCTCCTCACAAAAGTAAAATTAGAGGTATCCCATGGTGGTAGCTGTTATTGGAATATTTAATTGATATAGAAAATGCAAATAAATGAGACTTCAAGAAAACTTATAAAATTTCTGCTAGGGATTACTACATGACATCTGAAATCATAAGGATTTAAGAGCTATCATAAGCAAACAAAATTCAAATTGCAGTTTAAAGACTGTGTGGTTTCTTACTACAGTACAAAGTCTGAAATCTGGGTGTCCATTATCCGGAATGATCTAAAATCGAACCTCAAAACCACCAACAAAGTTTTTCTCTTAAGCTTTATGCATGTGCATTTGATTTCCCCCCCTCCCCGCATAATAAAACATCTGGAGAGTTTCGATTCTTAATTTCACTTCGACACTAAATAAAATAGCTTGTTATTGAAAAAACAATCATTTTAGCAAAAATTTGTACCATCAGTAATTTGGCTCCGTTGTTGTGTATGTGCCTTGACACATATCTCAAAATGAAACATTCCACATAGTAGATACATGGTTGACCTGATGCCAACCCTGGCGAATCATTATTTATTATACTTTCCTTTCATCACCGCATCTTAATCAAAACATGACAACTTGAGTAATGACTCATGTAGTGATGTGTAAACAATTTTTTATTTTAGTAATTAAATAATAAAAGAGTATAGTAACCTTTTACGTTGACGACGAGCATTTTTATCACTTGGCGATGATTACAGATTTAAGTTAAATGTGCTAAAAAATACTGACGAGGAAAAATTTACCAAAAATTTCTTTCCATATGCTAAAAATAGATTTTGTTGACGCTACTCATAGACCTAAAGATTACATTTAGGGCTATTTGAATTAAGAATAACTGATTTGTTATTCACATAAACCCAGAACCAGCGCCAGGGCTCATATGGCCGCACTGAGTCGCAGAATTTAGGACCTACAGAGACTGCATCAAGCAGGAAGCTATCTAGCACCGGCCCTCAATAAGGCTTAAGTATATGTGGGAATTTATGTATTCAGAACTCTGATAAGTCTTAAGCGTGTACAAGAAATAGACATAAGTATAATAAATAACTAAACTAATTCAATCAGGCTTAATTGTCTCAATGCACAATAGAAGCAAGATAAAATTTAACGGAACAACTTGTCATTAGTTGCCAAGCTCATGATGCATAGCCAAATATGTATAGTGAAGGACAGCTAATTTGATGATGTAGCTGCTAATTTTAAAAGTTTTCAGATATTGCAAAACAAAGGTGAAATTTTCTCATTAACAGATTTTGTAAAGAAATGTGGAGCAGCGGTAATAAATGAAGATGATACAAAAGAAGTTTTTATATTATGAATGGCAAAATCTGTAGTATGGTTGGTTTTAAAATCAGAAAATACTGCTACTGATAATGAAGTGACAGAGAAGTTACTGAAAACGAGAAAATTTCGATTGACAAGTTAGTTGGAATTCTCGAAACAGCAGTTACAGGACTTCAACAATGTAACTAAACAAGAGATTATGCCAGTCTACAGAATTAAAGAGAAAGTATTAGCACAAAAAATGAAGCAACTTAAAACAACTTACATTGAAAAAAAGTTTAATAAGGTAAGCAAATAAATAAATATTGAGCTTTTTGATAACCTTTAGATCATATATACTTCAATATTTCATAAATCACGATTTCATATTTTTAATTTTATAATTTCTATATGCCATCTTACTAGATTTAAACTGATGATCTATTATTCGGAAAAATTTCAAATCTAGAATTGTCGAAGTCCTGACGAGTCCGGATTTTGGACTTTGTACTGTATACAGCTATTAGCTCTAAAGATTAATAAAGCTGATAAATTTGGCCATATTCTTCAGAAAGGTCCTGACAATAAAAGAAATGATCTACATATACAGCATAAAATGCTTCACAGATTTGCTATGAATAAAAATTATTTCATTATGCTAATGTTGCATTTTTGAAAGACTTAAAAAGTTACACCTTCATTTTTATTTCATTGTGTTACATAAAAATGGAATTATTATTTAAAGGGCGAATAATGTATAAAACAAATTTCAAAGTAATTTCTCAACTATTTTTTTTCTTTTGGAAGTTAATGGGTTAGCAGAAATTTTATTACATCAGCATTTATATATACACTGGTTATCATAAATTAAGGAAAAATCACAAAAATAGCAATAACTCCCTCAAAAATAAGCCAAACCGTGTAAAATTTGAATATGTTGCCAAGTAAGAGTAGCTGAATAAAACTGCAATATGCAAATTAGTGGTGCTGCAATCGGAATACGTCATCTGCAAGGAGAATAAAAGGTCCATATTTGAGAGCTAGCCCACATACTTCACTGTGATAGTGACATCAGAAATCTGAGATAGCCAATTCGTAACAATGACCTCCAGGCATCATTTGCCTGCAGAACTATGATGGAGAGCCATTGGGAGACTAGAGGCAGGATACAGTCAAACAAAAGTGGCCAGATGGCTAAATGAGAGTCCTTCTGTGGTTCATAGACTTTGGAGGTGATTTCAAACCACAAATTCGGCATCTCGGAGGTTCAGCCAAGGACGGCCAACTGCTAGGACGAGTGCCGATGAACAATATTTGACATTATGTGCATGCAGGAATAGAACCGCTACTTCGACTTTTCTTAGATCCTCCCTTGCTGCAGCCACCGGAAGGTTGGTTTCAACATCAACTGTGCGTAGAAGGCTTCACGAAGGTGGTCTGTATGCAAAGCAACCACGCCATAGGAGGGACAGTTTGCAGTAGGCACGACAACATATATACTCGATGCCTGAATCAGTGGAGGGCTGTTCTCTTTACGGATGAGTCTAGGTTTAGTCTAGAAAGCGATAGTAGGCGTTATTTGATATGGAGAGAACCTGGAATCTGTTATCATCCGTGAAAGAGATGCATACGGAAGAGGCAGTGTCTGTGTTTGGGGTGGCATCTCTTTGGGTGAACGCAGAGACCTAAATGTCTTTCCAACAGAAATCGTGGATACTCCGGTTTATAAAGATGACATCCTTGATGCTTACGTGCGCCCATGTGCCGGGGCAATAGGTGATGCTTTCCTGTTACAGCCTGTTACAGAATGATACTGCAAGACCACACAGGGCTCGCATCATAAATGATTATTTTCAACACTAAACAATTATGCACATAAAGTGGCCAGCTCGATTGCCGGACTTGAATCCTATCGAGCACATTTGGGATGCTTTAGAGAGACATCTAACTGCTCTCAATCCGCCCCCTCAGACCCTTGCCGCGCTTGCAACTGCTTTGCTAGAGCAATGGCTCTCGCTTTTTATGGAACTGATAAGACTGCATAATTGAAAGCATCACACATCACTGTATGTGCTGTATTGCTTCTAGAGGCGACCATATTCCATACTGAAGGTAATTTTCCTATAGAAAACTGACAGCTTCAATTTGTTCATTTTATACATGTGCTTAGTTTCTATACTACCATAATTGTCTGGTAATTTATTTTTATGTTATTCGATACCTTACTATGTGCTGTATCTTGTGGGTAAGTTTCATAAAATTCTACATGTAATTTTTTCAGTACTCGTGATTTTTGTGATTTTTCCTTAATTTATGATAACCAGCGTATATACAAATTCTCTGAATAATCACTGCATTTTCTATATGGAAATTGAAGCTTTTGCTAACATAGTTTAATCGATGGAAAAACAGACACACACACACACACACACAAAAAAAAAAAAAAAAAACTTAAGATCTGGTCGTTTAAAAAAAGGCAAATTCTTAAAAAAATTTTCATCATTGAATTTCACGATGTTTCCAGCACATGATAAGGACCTAGATATCACCAAACATTTTCAAACATAAAAAGAGCTAAGAAATTTTACAGTACAGTAATTTTTATCAATAGTGATTAACGGGTATGAGAAAATCAAATGGAATTTGATATCGAGAAAACAAATGGAGTAGGATATAAAGCTGTTCTACTTTAGAAATTCAGATTTAAATTATTCACAATGAATACTGTACACTGTTGACTTATTGCTCTATAGTAAATAAAATGTTAAATCATATCAGCATACCACAAAACAATAACCATAAGCAAAATGAACATTCTGCCCAAGAAATATAAAGAGTTACCATGACATAACCAAGAAATTACCATAATATTAACAAGCACCATCTCATATACCAGTTTTGCAAAAATTGTCTTTGGTGAACAGAAAATGATGCTAAAAATCCCTATTGCAATGACCCTTTCTAACTGGTTGAATTTCTCCAGTTTCAGGTAGGGTTTAGCTGCTTTTGTATTAGATTCAGAAAACATCAGAAGAAGCTCCTTTTTTTCCATGATTATGCCATGTAATCGATACTGTGAAATAAAAAAATTTTGTGAACAATGATTCTCATGATCCAGAAAAACATCTTAACCCAAAATTTTGCATAATTTGGCCTATATCTAAGCATTTGAATAAAGTACGTCAAACAACAATTACCCCTGAAAGAGATATTACCATAGATGAAACTTTGATGTTGTTCAAAGGATGGTTATCCTGGTGACAATATATACTCTTGAAACAGTGGATAACTGAAACCATAAATACTGAATCAATTGATAGCGATGGCATAACTATATTAAATCTAACAAAGCACGTTTCCTGCCTATGCTCCATCTCAGTTTTGACCAATAAGCCCCATGTATCTGAAGGTCTCCTTATACTGTTGCTCCATCACCAACCACTCACGATGAGTTCAGGTAGTCCAGGTTCAGGTAGTTCAGGTCAGTTTCAGGTAGGGTTTCAGGTTCATGGGACTTTCAACTTAACATAATTCACATTCTTCCCATACCACTAAGACACCATAGTCACAAATGAGATTACCATGAGATTACCAGAGATTTGAACCCAAAACCAATAGCATGGGAATCAGTTCAACTTGCACTAACCACATCATCCAAATTGTGGCAGAGGAAGAAAAAAGAGAAAGAGATAGAGAAGCTTCTACAACAAAGGTCTGAATTCATTTTAACTTTAGCTGGTTTCTGATTGTTGTATAGAGTCTTTTACATAGCTTGAAAATCAGGATAATGCTATTCAATTACAATACTGATGTTATATTCATAGGCCTCTTACAATATTCAGATACTACAAAATATTTTACTTTCATCTGCATGTGTCCTAAATGATTATTCAAATCAACAATAATAAAATAAAGGGACCTTATCATAGAATTAAAATACAGTAATGAATAGAATAGAAAGCAGCATGTACATAAATCAGTTTCACACAGCTAGACTAAGAGATTACGAAAGTTTTAAAATTTTACAAGAAATCACCAGTAAAATAAGAAGCATAATTTTCACGTGTATGTATTTATATGTATATGTACATATCTATTATGTATCAGTGTTTCGATCTTCCTTGATCATCAATGGACAAAAACATCTATCCTCCTCTGTGAAAGCTTAAATCTCCCACTAGTGAGTGACAGGGCTGTTTTTGTCAACTTTAAGATAAGGAAATTCTACCCCTTTAATAAAGTTAAAGAAAAAACATAGAAGGTGAACTTGAAAATTAGAAAGTCTCAGTACTATACAAAGACTCTAACACTAGTACTTAAGATAATATTATTGCTAAATACTCTGTAAACACTGGCTTGCCTCCTACCTACCAACTCTTCTATGCTTAGGAGGGAGCCTACAGCAAAAATTCAAGAATTCTGTTCAAAGCAGAGATACAACAAAATATTTCAAAATAAACCATTACCTTACATGTGCTATGCACAAGTGTAATAAAACATAACATATAAATTTTTAATTCATATGAGAAACTGGTGAAACATAATATCAAACCACAATTAAATACATGTTTACATAACTTAAGCTGTTTATTCACATAACTATGGTATCTTATAATGTTAATAATAGAAACACATGCATTTTGAAGATTCAAGAAATTCACAGGGATTTTTAGAGTTGGAAAAAAACAAACGAACCACTTCAGGCCTATGAATTTACCAAGTAACACCAAGCCTGTATATTTCTATTATGTAACTTACAATTTAATCTTTGATTATATGAATGTTTATAAAAAGACCACAATGAATTAAGATGTCAACTGATGAAGAAAATTGCAATAGTAAAGCAAAACTCAACACTTACCGACCATTTTGGCAGGATATCAAGGGGATATTCTTTAGGTGTTTTAACATTATGTGGATCAAATATTCTAATTACTCTCTGCAAAGGAGGAGCTTCTTTGTGTACATGAAAATACTATAATTGAAAATAAAAGAAATATAGAATAAATATTAACCAAAAGTTCTGTTTTAATTGCAGTTTGAATTACTGAAGTTAGCAAAGATGATAAATCACTAGTACAAAACAAAAAAAAAAAACTAATTGATTTACAGTGATTGTCCAGAATTACAAATTTTACATTCTTTCCCATTCTATTAAAATATTCATTATTCATTCTTAAAATATATAAATATTAGTTCTTACTGAAATTATAACATTTTTCTCCTACAAAATACTGAATATATGAGCCAAATTAACATAGCGTTAAAATTTCATATAAAGAACTCAAGCAAGAGAAATTTAAAAAAAAAAAAAAATTAAATTAAAAAATTTAAAAAAAAAACTTTTACTGCTAACAGCTGCTGAACCCTTAAGTTTCTTCTAATTATTGCTCTGTTATATTAAAATCCTTTCAGTCAGTGTGAAAACTGTTAAGTCTTAAAAGATAATTAAAACCAACAGAGGGCTTTCTATCTGATAAGTGATGAGAAGTCTTTTCTTTTTAATTAGTAAATTGAATAGAAGAGTCATGCTGGATGTATTGCTAGCATGCAGATATCTGCAGCACACTGCGAGAAACAACGCTAGTGTAATATCTGATAGTACCTAGCTCCAACACCTGTGCTAGAAGAACGAATCCATAAATGTAAAAACTTTTGTGATACGTTTGACAGAATCTTTGTTTTTATGAAACTTTTTAACTGTTTTTACCAGACTGCACACTACAGCCCTATAAATGGCTTGAGATTACATATTTTAGATTACCTGCAAACCTTATTTGAAAACTGCACAGTGTGAACAGCCAGCATTGCTGGAGTAATTTTGACCAATGAATCTTGCTATAACATTCTGGCCTCTGTTGAAATCAGATAAATCTTCTCTTTCTCTTGTGATATAAGATGAAACAGAATTCTGATGGCAGCTCTTTTTCAAACATTGCATACAATTTAAAAATCTTTATGCATGCAGGAGACTGGCTGTAGACACACAATATGTTGAAAAAAAAATTATGGCAAGGCATATGAGGCCTATCTGCCTCACAGGAACTTTTCAGGAAAGCTGATCCATATGTACATCAGGAAAACAAAAATTTATGAATGAATTGTTTATTAAAGTAGTTTAATATTATTACAGTGCATTATATGGATTTAAACATCAGTTACTAATAATCATAAATATGTAGCTGTAAATAGCATTTCATACAGATATGCTTGACCTTTGACCAGTTATTCTTTACATCTGATAATGAAAAAAGATGCACAGTAAATAGTATTTCAAACAGAGAGGTAAATAATATACACTTCATTTGTTAGCCTAATGTTCAACCAATCATGCTCATTTCTTCTGTGTTCCTAAAACAGTACGTTCTCTGTGAGACTAAACCTTAAGGCAGAGAAGATAGAAATGCATGCAATGTAGTGTTTATAAACTTCAAATTCGATACAAAAAGACTACCTGAATTTTGCATGTAAAAATTCAAAAAGCAATAATTTATTTAAAAAATTGGTAACTTTCAATTTTTTTTTAAATATTGGTTTTTGTTTTCAAGCAAAATTATACAACTTTCTCACATAATACATTTATGGCTATCCATTAACAATAAATTCCACCATTACATTCTCTTTGTGAATACTTGATTTCAGCTTATTCGTTTTTTAATTTCAAATTAATGGAAATACAATCTATATACATATACAACAAGCAACAATGATTCAAGAAGCATAAGTAAGAACCACTAACTGAAGGGTAAGATAGCTTTCAAACATAACAAGAAAGCTATATCTATGAACCCTTAATATTATTGAAAAATATACTAGCAGCTGTTTGGGGACTGACAACCACAAGATATGGCATATTAGGGTGGAGTGAAAAACCATGAAATTTTTTTTAAGTTGCGAGATGAAAATGTAATATATCTAAAAAGTTAGGTATAGACTAATATATCACTTTTGAATTTAAAAAAAAAAAATTCTACTTCATTCTCTACAAAAAACTTGAAATTTCATAATATTGAAACTGTACAGTGGTAAAACCATGAAATGTTAAAAAAGGAAACTAACTACCCTTTGAAAGGAGTATATTGACTAATAGTATTTTTCAAAATTTTTCTACTTCATCTTTATTCTCAACCTTGACATTTTGTAGTGTACAACAGAGAATTTTCACAAAATCTGAATCCAATCAAAAAAAATTTTTTATATTATTTAATTTGTGGGCAAAATAAGACATTGTTCTAAGTACAAGATCTTATAATTTTCTTAGAATTGGTAATAGAAATATGGCTCATGGGGGGGGGAACTTTAAAAAATGTATCTCATTAAAACTGGATCTACCATGCATTATAGTACTAAACTAATGTCAATGGAACTATGCGACATTATTTCATCAATCTGCCAAATCAAGTAAATAAAATCCTAATCTTGAGTTTTATTTTAACTGGAATAGGTTAGCTGCATGAGAGTTTTCTGCATGATAAAATAACAGCAGCTTCCATTAACACGCTCTTCATGGACATACATTCCCACGGCAAATATCCAAAATGTACTTTACTACAATTAATTTATTGTTTGAAATTATTTAATGTTAGTCTGCCCACTGGATTAAATTGTTTGATAATACATATAAAAGCGAAGACAATTTATCATCTATCAAGCTAACCAACTAAAAATTTTAAATGTTCTTAAAAAGTTTTCCAAAAATACCACAAAACCTCATTATTTAAAATGTAGAAAAAATATAATGAGCTTCCACAAAGGAAGATCTTACTCTTATAGGATTATCTGTGTCTACTTTATTTTTGCAGTTTTTTATTCTAATTTTCAGTTGATACTCTGTTTTAGTTGGAACTAAAAGCGAACTGATGTAATGCACAGGATTTTCACAGGACGAAAATTGCTCCAAGCCCAAAGCAATCAAACTAAAGGAAATAAAATTTTCAAAAGTTTATATTAATATACATAGACATATACACAATATCACAATTAACAATAAGTATCACAATAACAATTAATATCACAATAACACATTATTAGGATCCCCCATGGACGACTTTTTGGTATTATTCCTGCATTCTAAAACATAAATCAATGTAGTAGTTATTACTTCCTTTTCTTTGCCATAATATGTCATAAACAAAGGGTCCAGCTTGTTATCATGACTTCCATCTGAGCAAATGATAATATTGTACACTGCTTTTATAGTGTTGACAACAGGAGTTTAAGCAAAATTCCAGCATTTTTGGTGTGCTCGCAGCTTTTTTTTTTTTTTTTTTAAATTTTTTCTATGGCAGAATCTAAAAACATTGCATTAAGAAAATTAATTCGAATGGTCTGAAACTGAAAGTGGAAGGTTGTATGGGGAAGTGAAAGGCTATATATGTGGTTGCATACGAAAATGGTAAAAGTTATAAGGTATTTTCTCCCTCCTTTCCACATGCCTTTGTGGTGTAACTGGAATCACACTCGAACATATTTGAGAGGTCCAGGGTTCGAGTCCCAGCAAGGGCACTGCATATTTTTCATGTCTCCTGCTTCAAAAAATCCTAGTGATTCGATAAGATGAATAACAAAAGTGGAAGGCTATATAGTAGTTGCATATGAAAGTGGAAGGCTCCATGAAGCTGATGCTACATTCTTAGCTTACCTTGGGACTAATCACTCTAACTTTCTAATCACTTCTAATTATCAAAGGTTCAGTCACAAAGGCCTGTGGCCATGCACAAAATTGACTATAGTGGTGTAAAGTAAGAAGTGATACTGATTCTGAAGCCCTTACAACAAAGCCAGCATTGTACAGTCCATCTATTGATTGTCTCAATCCCTCACTAAGTTTGGTGGTCAAATAAGCTAAGATTTGGTGTCACTGGCTACATATGGTACAGTTAGTCTTCAGATATCATAATCATTCAAGGTTACTAGTACGTTGCAGTTTTCTTCATTACTCTTTCTTCCCCACAGTCCTTATACCCTTTTTTATACTCTTGATATTATGGAATGAGAAAACTCCAATTTTTGAATTATTCCTGAAACTGAATGAGCCAAAGATCAAGCACTTATTTGTCCTTGATCAAAGGCATCTAAAATTGTGAGTTTTACGTATCACATTATTTTTAACAATTGCTTAGAAAAAGCTACAATTCTAACTAAATATATCCTACAACAATCTCCTCTGACTGAAAAAAATAAGGCAGCTGCACAATATTTACATAGTGCTATTTATCCCTAAAGGAAAAGCAATTCAGTATGTGATAACATATGAACTTTGTGAAATGTAATATTTTCTGTATATCTGTACAAGGAAAGCTTCAAAATTTCAAAAGGTATTTGCAAATTCGGCTAACACTGCAGGTTCAGAAAAAGTATACTTTTTAAAACTAGTATCCTTGGAAACCTAATTATTGTTCACCCACAGAAAATGGTGAAAAACAAAATCCATGTGAACATATAGCAGAGCCCTAGGTTTCCCAATTCACTCCACATGCATGTATGATAGTTTAAAAACTACAAATACTATTACAGAAAAGCATCTTTCAAAGTTTTACATCACTTTAACATTTCTGGCTCCAATTTTAGAAAAGAAAAGCTTTGTCTTCTGTTTAGCTAGCTAATGATCCAATCCCACAGCAACTACACAAAGTTTTAAAATATTTTCTATTAACTAGTAACTCCAATAGCTTCACTTTCTCAAACATAGATAATAATTTATGTTTCTGCTTATGATAACAGCATCAATATAATTTTCTAAACTTCTATGTGTGCAAGTTTTTAGCCTAAAGGAGTATAATACAGCTAAATATAAGAAATTAAGGTACTTTCCATTTATCTTTGGTCACATATTCTTGGTCACCTTTTCTCACCTGCACTAAAAATATGAGCATTCCCTACTACATTAACCCTTTAAAGGGAACCAGTATATAAAATATACCGGTTGTTTGTCAATTTTTTAACCTCCTAAAAAATGCTGATTTTTCTATACCAAAAGCTAAAATCATCAGTTTCTAGTGTTTCCCTCTCGATTCTAAATTGCAGCACCACCCTACGAATGCTCAATATTTTGCAGTTATGAAATTAATATACCTCTTTTCAAGGTATGTTTAAAGATTCATAAATTCTACTGGAGGGGAAGAAAAATTCAAACTGTGCAAATATATGACATACACATGCTGAATCTTATATATTTACTTCATTTCAGTCAGAAGTGATAATTAACAGAAGATTATTTATACGATTTTAAAACCGGTATATGATATATACCAGCACTCATACTAAGGGTACCACGCAAGTAGATGGCAATATGTTTCTTTTCCTTTTCTACTCTGTAAGATGACAGAATTGCTTTATATTATAACAGTTTATGATATAATAATTTTTTATGATTAATTTATAAGTTGTTTAGGATTCAATATTATGTTCATGAAGGGATGGGGCGTTTACTGACCATGCACTAGGACTGAATACAAGTATATTAGCTTCTTTTTATTTTTTGTTTTCTCCACTTGAATTTCATTCATCTCTGTTTACCTAAAATTTTAATTTCAGCACTTTACCCTATCCCAAGAGAAAGACTCATCTATCTCAAAATTCTCGTCTGAGGTCAAACACAATTGTAGGGGTTAAATGTGGTATGTTATAACACTCGTTGTATCATGCTTTCCAAAAACCTAGAATGCAGAGAAAATGAAAAGAGGTGCTTGACAATGAATTTGTCATTTGGGGGTCCCACCTTCTTCCCTTTCTGTGATAAGATCAACAAAGAGAAAGGTCACTTAAAAATATGGGAAACAGAAATCACTTAAGATCCATCTCTTAGTGTAATTACAAAAACTCCTGATTTGAAAGCTTGCTTTTATTCTTTAGGGTATCTATTATCTTTGTTAATTTCAGATGAGACTAGGGAACAAAAGGGAAATTTGCCCTCTTGGTTAGGATACAAATAGGTTGATTCCGAAATAAATTTTCACAGTTGGTGAAAGGAGGAAAAATATTTCTGAGGCCCGTTTTAGATGCAAACCAAAATTTATATAAAGGTTGAAAAGGAGCCCCTAGGAGGCCAAAGGGGTTGAAAATCGAAATAAAGAGCTATGAGGTGTATCAAATAATAAAATTGTTTACCGGTGTTTCTTCCTGAACAAAAAGATATATTACAACCTATATTTACAAAAAATAAAAAAGGTTCCCTTACGGTCTTCAATAATCTAAAGTGTGTGTGGGGAAGCGATTCTTGGTATCATAGCATGAAGCACGGTCTTTTTCACATATTACTATCTAAAGCATAAAATATAACTTCAAAAATGCAACATACTTTCTCAGCTGAGTCGTGTTTCATTTTTCAATTTTTTTATTTTACGGCTGAGTTATCCCTCCTTGTAATATTATACTAGTTCAGTTACAGCATGATATGGTTTAAGCATGCAGTATTATATTTGCTATTTTTTTTATAAAATAATAATACTGAATTTAAATCAAGTTCAAAAGCTTTTTACCCATATTTCACATAAGTATGTTCAGCTGGATTGCATCATCAAAGTGCATAAAAACATAAATTTTATTTTTCAAATTTTAAAAGTTTTTGTTGTCAAACTTATATAACTGTATACAAGCACCCATCTCTACAGACGCACATCAAAAGTATGCAAAATTAATTTTAAAAACCAAAATTAACAATTGGCAGCTACCTGAAAAAATGTCTTAGAGGGGCACTGGTATAAAATATATATTAACTCTCAGTTATAAGGGTTTCACTCTAGATTTTTTTAAGTCTCAATTCTGTGTCCTTAGGGTCTATAAGTTATAATTCATGCAAAATTTTACCACAACTGAAATTATTTTATATACTGCCCCTCAAAGGGTTAAAAACTGTTCTAACCTTATTCATGATTATCAAGCTGAGCAAAAAAGACTTCAAGGACACAACATTCATACTGAAATTTCTTTCACTTATTAAATGTTAAAAAAACACTACTAACAGAAAATAATATAAATTAAATGTTGATATTTTTACCCTTTCTCTATGTTCTTTACTACAAGCATCTTTTGTCAAACGTGCTGATAATTAGGATTCAATATAATTAGCACTGCTTTTGGAAAACAGAACCAGTACACAGTATTGAGACACAGAAGAACTTTCTACTCAAGGAAAGAAATATTGAATAGTTCTGATTCATCTCTCTGTTTTATAATATTTATGAAGTAAGTTTCTCACTGCTTTATTAATGAGTAGTGCATAATACACTATTAACATAAAATTAATAATGTAATAAAAATAAGTAACACAGTACAAAATCCCAACATCCAGACCTCCTAAAAACCATCAGCATTTTAATTTTTTTCTTATTTTTTTTTCCTTTAATAAAAAGGGAAAAGTAGATTCTCAAAGTAGCATATGTGTAATGCTTCAAGAATGCTGCATAGTAAATGTTTTTTCATAATGTGCAGAGTCCTAGTTTTTAATTTCAATTCAGCACTAAATAAATTATCTCCATGTTGAAGAAGTGCAATCATTTAATTAGAATAAATATATATCAATAATTTGGCTTTGTAACCACTTTACTGCTTGGCATATATCTCAAGGAAAAACATTTTACCGAACTTTATCTCTGATTTGTGCTTACTGAATATCAACCCATACGCCAACCTGGTAAATAATTATTTTTTTCTTTCATCACCACTTGACCATCAAGTCATGGAAGCTTGAGAAATGACTCAGGCAGTAATGTCTAGAACAATTTTTGCATTAAATAAGCAATTAGCATGGTAACCTTTCATGCTGACATTATGCTTAGGACAGTTACAAATTTAAGCCAACTGCATATTGCAAAGTGTGAAGTCTGTTGATGAGAATTTTAATCAAAATTTTTAAAAATAGATTTTGTAAATGATATTCATTTAACCCAGTTAATGGTGCTTGAAATAAGAATAACTGATTTGTTGTTCTGATAAGCCTTAAAGATACTCTTCCATTATACATTTTCATCAAGACTCATACACCTTAGGCCCATATCACACAGCGTTTGTTTCACACTAACAACTGTTTCGGACAATTTTTCTGCCTGGTTTACTATCGAAAGAAAGACGTGTGACTTTTTCCGTCCTTTCCAAAAAAATTGCAGGTTGTTCGTTTTCAACCAATGAGCTATCAGCTTCGAATGCTATCAGCTTGTTTGTAATGCGGAACCAGTTTCTCCTGTGTTAACCCCAAAGCAATCTATGGTGATTGGCTGTTGTGACAAAGCAGAAAAATTGTTCCAAACAGTTGTCCTTCCGAAACAAACCGACGTGTGATAGCAGCCTTAAGCATATATGGGTAGCATATCCAAGTATAATAAGGAAAAAACCTATTAAAATTCAAGCTTAATTTTTTCAGTTGATAGGAACGAGACAAATTTTAGTAGAACATGTCTTTAATCGCCAGTCTCATGATACATCATAAATAGTATATAACATATACTCTCTAAGCTTTATGATCATTGCTACGAATTTGAAGGTTTGGGGATATTGCATACAAAAAGTTAAATTTTCCAACTAATACAATTTGTGAAGAAACGTGGGAAAGTGGTAACAAATGAAGATGATATAACAGAAGTATTAAATTGAGATGAGAATGCCTCAATAATCAATTAACTAATGAATGGCAAAATGTGTAGTATGGTTCCAAATCCAGAAAATTTCACCGCTGATAATGAAGAGAGTGACTAAGATGTTTTTTAGGACAAGAAAATTTCAATCAAGAATTTGGTGGGAATTCTTGACAAAGTAATTATAGGACTTGAACATTGTAACTCAGCATGAAATTATGTCTATCTATAACATTAAAGTACTAGCACACAAAAAACAAAGCAACTTAAATTGAAAAAAATGTTTAATAAAAAAAAATAAATACTGTGGGGGAGGTTTGGCAAATTTTCATTCAATAAAGGTCATAAATGCTTCATTATTTCATAACAAATATTTCAGATTTTTAATTTTATGATGTCTGTACTTTGTTTCATTTGATTTAAACTGACAATCTAAAATCTGGAAAATTCCCAAATCACCAAAGTCCTGATGAGTCCTGATCTTGGACTTTATACTGCATAATAGAAAAAATTATGTTAAATGACTAATTATGAAAATGATAACACAAGGAATTCTTAAACTCTGAAAACAGATGGTATGGAATAATTACAAGTAACACTGCTTAAAGTTGTCTGCTCTAATTAGCATTATGTCATAAAACATAGCATATACGTTACTTAGAACATGAAAAAAATATATTTCTGGGAGGGAGTTCCAAATTTTGCCACCAAATGAAAATATGGCATTTTTAAAAATGCAAGTAAAAAAAAAAAAAACTTTGTTTAACAATAATGGCATGTGTTCAAAATGCACGCATTTGAGCTGATTAGAAGTGAAAGTGTAGATACTACAATCAACACATGGAAGAAGCAGTTTGTTGGGAATATCAGTAACATGGTACACGACAGCTGTAACGGAAGATGCATGTTTCTCTGATAAATATGATTTTTCATGAATCTGCATTTGTCAAAGCCACAGAAATTGAGGCCCAGAGAAAGAAAAGGCTATAAATCTGAAAAGTTGCAGACAATCCCTTAATCATCAATGAAGAAGACATGAAGTAGTACTTTTGCTCAATGACTAGTACATATATGTTATTCTATCTTGCAAGAAGACCAAAGCTTTTGTGCACGTACAAGTCTATCAACACAGCTATAAATACTTCACCTGATATTTTACACGTCATCAACTGTCCTCCCCTTCTTGAAAGCATGCACAACTCTAATTTCTTCAAATTTCTTAATCATGTTTTCTTAACCCTTTTGCGCCATCTGTCATGCAAACATGCTAGCATGAAACACACTCATTTCCTGGCTGCTGTAACACAGTGTTTTCTCATTCAACTTTCCACCTATTACATATTTTTATGAAATGTCCAGGAGCAGTAAGATAGCTTCTCAGAAAAGTAGGTTTAGGGTTGCCATAAATGGCAAGGTAGGGCAGGATTGTTACATTTGGCGAGAAATCGCCCATTTGGCGACAAAATTGGCAATGTGCCATGGACGGATGTAGAACCTTCTAGAACAAATTCTTACCGGTTTAGCCCAGAATCTTCTCGAAGCCAAAAAATATATAAACCCTGCTGGTATGTGGAGAGTGAGGGTGAGATAGTTAGTCTCGAGTTAGTCAGTCCGTGCGGAGTCGATTGAGTTGACAGCCGGGCAGCGAGTGCCAAGTGGGTTGTCGAGTGCATCGAAGAGTCTCTTAGTGTATTGCGGTTGGTCCATCGTCGAGAGAGTGTGTTAAGCTCCTGGAACGACTGAACCAAAGAGTCAGGAGATGTGCTCTGTGTGTTGTCGAGTCCATCGCGAGTTGCAACGTGGAGTTCCGACAACGACTGGCGACAGTCGGGAGCTGTATTCTTGTGCATTGCAGTGGAGCTGTCTCCACCATTGTTGCCTGACAATGTGAAGGCTGTGTTGCTGATTGTTCCAACATATATATAGTATATCTTCGACAACTGTAAAAGTGTTTTGGAGCTGTCCTAATTAATATTGGTAAATAAAGTGTGTTTCAATATTCCATAAAGTGCTGTCGTCGTTATTTACTCCAAATCCACATGAACCCCGTAAGAACATGAAGGAAGAAAATGACGTAACAACTAATGTCAGAAAATATTGCAACAATATTCACATCAGAGTTCTGGAACATTTTTGGCACAGGACGGATGGCATTATATGTCCATAGGATTTGAGATATATGTATATTTGACCATATATGCAAAAGAAGAGAAAGATGACTCATACACACTTGGATTTTGATTAAATAAAGATAAAGCAAAAGGCATGTTCTCAACTCATAGGCTTCGTGATGGCTCTGTAAATGTGCATTGATGAAGGTCAACTGACATTTCTTTTTTTGGCTAAACTGCTGTGTTTCCTTAGATCCACGTGGTGTTTGTTAATGAATGTTATGGTGTTCGCCACGGAGGGGCTAGAACATTGAGTGTTTGCATTTGTAGTCCAGATCCTAATTGAGAATTATACCTTGTCTATCTGAAATGGTTCTGTTGGGAGCATTACAATGACAAAGGGTAAAAAAATTAACAAATTATGTTAATCTGAATCAGGTTATATATGTAACACTACCATTTATATAGGAAAAGAAACAGGTTATATGGGTTAAAAGGAACTTCAAGATTATATGGGAAAAGAGTACCTAAATCTACTGTAAGAGCTTCCTAGTCAAGGGTAATATTTGCATTTTTTTTTTTTTTTTTTTTTTTTTTTTTCTTCAGGCCTCCATCATTGGCAAATGAACTCTTTAGACTTGAAACAAATACTTGGGGGACTATAATGAGGAGAAGGAAAAAATGCCTGAAAACTTTCCTCTGCCTAAAATGAAAATTGATGTGATATTGGTTTTGCAGAAAAAGAACGTGAAATGAAAGTTCTAAGAAAGTGAAAAGATGATGCTTCATTTATTCTGCTGCCTCCAAAATCACCAAAAAGGTAAATGCCCTATTATGAATACAAGGATTTTAAAATAGGACTATGTGTAGATCCCTGCTTTAAAAAAATAAATTTTAGGTAAAATGTTTAGTTGTAAAATGTGTAATGCCAAAAGTCACTAACAGGTAAGCAAACACGAAACACTAAAAAAAAAAAAAAAAAAAAAAAAAAAATATCAAGTACATCAAGTATGCAAATAAAAAATATATAAATCATTATACCACATATATATTCTACAGAACATTATCAAACAACACATTCATTTTCCCATAATTTCGTGGATTTAGGCTTAGCAAAAAAACCCCAGGCCTTGGAAGATGCTTGTGAAAGAAACAGTCAATCTGGAAGGTACACGTGCGTTTGCACTTTTTGTCGCAAAAGAGTTAACATTATTCTTTCACATCTAGATATTCACATAATTCAGTTAGGTTTTTTTATCACACAACTCCCAAAAGTGTGCATTTTTTCCTTCATACAAAATAATTTTGTCCACAAACTGCTCACCTTTTATAGCATGAATATACTATTATTATTTGATTTGGATAACATTTCTTCTAAAACACTACTGGATACTGAAATTTTAAATTGTGCTTACCTAAGTTTCTTCTCCATGTCATGAATAGCATGTATGTTAAGTTTTTCCACTCAATCATTAATGTTAAGTTTATGTCAATCAGAATAAACTCCATAGGTCTACAAGTAGGTACATTTTAATTGCAACCAATGATCAATTTTCAACATTAATTTTCCTGATAATTTTAGAGGATCAAAAATAAGCAAATTACACCAGCTTCTCTGAATTCTCACAATGAATTTCATAATACATCAACTTATTACAATTACATAAACATAAATAATGCAACCAAAAGAAGCAAACTGAACCAAAAATACATTTTTCTTATTTAGAACCCCATGAAGTCCCATGCATATATTTTTAATACATTTCAAATATTCATCAATTTGCATTACTTTAGTTAACGTTTCACAAAATGATTTTTTTTTTTTTTGTTTTTTTTTTTTAAAAAGAACTTACTGATCCTCTGCTGCACAGTAATAAGTTTTTTTCTTTTGAATTTGTCTCTGAAATGCAGTAGCAGGCAATAACTCAGGGTAAATAAAAACTTTGCTATCAAGCATAGTCTTCTGCACTTGATATGAAGGCATACCTAAACAGAGAAAATACTTATCACTGTGGAGAAATAAAGTCAAAGAATAAAGCATACAAAATTAAGAATACAGACAAGGTGGTCATAAAGAAACTTCTCCTATATATAAAAACCCCTATCTGCTCAACCAATCCAAATGAAATTTAAGATATTGTTAATTGATGGTATGTACTCAAGACTGTGATGACTAAAAAAATACAGCTTTCATGGTTACAAGGAAGAGTGAAAATTTTTAAAATTTACAAATGGCAACACCCACTTTTTTATTGCACAAATTGATCAGCTTATCAGAGGACCATCAACAGTGTTAGAACGATACACATAATGACAAAAATTGCCAGAATAAAACATTTGCAAACAACAGCATTGAAAGGATCAATGACAATACACAACAGGAGGCAGAAAAAACTTTTATTGAACTTACAACTTTTCAACATTCACACACAATATGCGTGTTCACCTTCACAGATGATATGTATGTATGCGAGAGATTGTTGACAACAATGACAAACATAACATCACAGGAGGAATCTGTATAACTTTACATTTTATGGCATATTTCAATACTCACAAATCTCAAGGATGTAATGTGCACATTGTAGATTTCAGATAATTCCAAAACCAGAAATCCATCAGAGTAAGGTTGGAGGGTCACGGTGATGACGAAGCTGCAAAATTACAGTAGAAGGTGATGTTGCAGCACTTTCTGAACACACGTGGGAGCATGTAGAGGAGAACCATTTTGCATCCATACAGTCTTTAATGTCATTTCACTACTGCAGTTCTAGAATTACATAATTCTGCAATACTGCTGTATACTGAGCACTTGGAATGCAGCAAGCTTTCATACCTGTGGAAGTAACCTCTTCAATGAAGTACAGACCAAGATCAAATGTGCTTGCAATGCTAAAACATACAGTCATTTCAGCTTTGTGTAAAGGTGATAGTGCCACATTATGAGAAATTTTGTCATTCAGTGAATGCAGTTCTTGGAGTTTACGTTCCCAGTTAAGGAGAAATGCACCTCTGCCATCCATAATATCCACAGCAGCCACCTGCAATCTTCATCACATCCAATAAGGAAAAATTTGCAAAGTCCTCATCTATAGGTTTCAATATCTGCACATGCTGGAATTGATAAGAAAACATCCACAGAAAAAAGCACAGAAGCTTGAAGACTGTAGTTTTCAGCAACTCTACTATGCACTTCCACAATAGTGCCAACAGGAAAATATGATCATCTGAATTGCGGTCTATCACATTCAGTTTCTTTGAATGGAACATCGGCCTCATCTCAACTTGTGATTTCACCAATAAATTCGTACTGTTTTAGCAGAATTTTCCTCATTCAGATAAAACAGCTTATCAATTCACCTCAGTGTTTTCCTTTATGTGTCATCTTGCTAGCACATTTGAACATCTGACTAACATACAATTTTCTCACACCACTTTAATTAAGATTTTGCACAAGCAATGTTTTGCATATGGTGTTCTGCGATTCATGTTTCTGCTGTCCAACCTGTGAATTATACAAAGTGCATCAATCTGCTTCCTCTCTGTGTTGTCATGGTCCTTTACAATACTCTTTGTGCACATTTTAAGGCAGCAATTTCTGTCATACATGGTATCATTCCAGTGCTGTTTATTGTTTTCCAGTTTGCACACACAAAAAAAGGGGTTTGGCATAATTTTTTTTTTTTTTTTTACCATAATAGCTCTATTGTTTTAAATCATCACATAGATGTATGCACATCTCAAGTGCATACCTTTAAATAAAAATATGTGACATTTCATTTAAACTGGTTGATTAGATAGGCTGCTAGGAGTTCATTTATCAGGGAAGTTTTTCTTGTGACCAGCATGTACATATACAGGGTGATTATAATTAAAGTTTAAGTTTCAAAACGCTATAAAAAAAGAACCACTCATGAAAATGACGTCAAATTTGAAAGGAATGTTATTGAAGAAGGCGGAAAGCGTATAGCAGAAGAAAAAATTTAGTTTCAAAAGTTAGCAACAGATGGCGCTGCAAGCGGAAGAAGACGTAAATTAAAATGTTAGTTAAATTTCAGTGTTATAAAGCCGCCAGGTACCAGGCTGTTCCTCATTTTGCGACTCAGGCGTTCGCCATAGGTGTTTCACTGCAGGACCGCGCTCTGCTGGTAAAGCTGTATTACAAGAATGATGATTGTGCAAGAGTAGCTCTGCAAAAATTCAGGACACTGAAGGGTATAAAAGAAGGCGTTGGTCCAATGAGTGTCGTAGGTCTAAAGAAAATTATGCAAAAATTCGAAACGACAGGTACGAAACATCCTGCAATGCTATCCGTACAAAATTGGCCATGTGCAGGAGTTGCTTCCTTCTGACCTGACAGCTAGGGAGACGGAAATTTTCCACGGCCATTCATTATCCACTTTCCATATGACCATAAGCCCATTTCCATATGACAGGATACGTGAATACCCAGAATTGTCGAATATTGGCAACAGAAAATCCACTGGCAACGCACCCCGTACCACTTCATCCTGAAAAGGTCACGGTATGGTGTGGCTTTACGGCATTAGTCATCCTACAACCATATTTTTTCGAGCAGACGGGTGCTTCCGGTCCTGTTACCGCAATCGTCACTGGTCAGAGGTATGCGTCCCTTTTGCGCAACCACGTGATTCCAGCTCTGCAACAGCGTGGATGTGTGAATGAAATCATTTTTATGCAAGATGGCGCTCCTCCGCACATTGCATATCCTGTGAAGCAGCTGCTGAGGCGCCATTTCGGAAATGCTCGAATTATCAGCCGTCATTTCCCTACAGCCTGGCCGTCCCGATCGCCTGATCTTACTCCGTGTGATTTCTGGCTGTGGGGATATCTGAAGGATGTTGTGTTCCATGCTCCAATTGCAAATTTAGCGGAATTAAAGGCACGCATTTCGCAAAACATTCTGAACATCACCCCGGAGACACTGCGATCCGTCGTGGAACATGCTGTTTGTCGCTTTCAACTTGTTGCACACAACGGTGGACACAATATTGAACATGTTTTGCGACAGTTCCGAACTTCTTTGATGAATGGTTCTTATGCGGTATGCCGCCGCAAAACTCTTGAAACCAACCGATTTGTCCCTTCCGATGTGATATGTACAGTCATGCAAATAAAATTATTCAACAATTCTAATTTGTCAATGCGTTTTAATGTGTAACTGCCACCTTAGCCGTTGTTTTACGAAACATTTCTCGTTTCTCGTCATGATTCTGCCGCTTACAGCGCCATCTGTTGCTAACTTTTGAAACTAAATTTTTTCTTCTGCCATACTCGTTCCGCCTTCTTCAATAACATTCCTTTCAAATTTCACATCATTTTCATCAGTGGTTCTTTTTTTATAGCGTTTTGAAACTTAAACTTTAATTATAATCACCCTGTACATAGGCGCCTTGGTACATCCAACATGGCATACATCTTGTTTTGACATGAACATTTTTGTTTGGTATAGGATATTTGTTTCTAATATGACTGAAGTTCAATGATTCAGAATTGAGTGCACTTCACATGTTCATTTCTTTCGACTCAATTCTACAACTGTGCATAAGCACCAGTATGCATGTTGCTACTACTCAGTAAACAATCTGCACTACAACTCTCAATTTTCAAGTGACTATATTCAGTTTTCAAGTGTTCAATTTTCAAGTGACTGACTCTATATTCTGTTTCTTCATTTAAATTGCAATATTTTTCAACATTTTAAAAGCAATTTTGTTTTTAATTTAAATTTGGGTTTTACTTTGGAAGTGCCAGATATTTTTTACCCTATGGTATAATTCTTCGTCCTCTGTTTAATTGACAATTCAAAGCGTCAGTTGATTTTTGAAGTTCAAATTATTCTGCTTTCTCATGATTTTAATTAAAAAAAGTTTTCTTTTGAAATTCAAAGTTGTTTGCATTGTAGCATTAAACTAACCTTTTGGGAGATGGCTTTCTCGATTACAGTACTTAGTTTCACCAAAGAGACCAAACTGGCAACCCTAGGCATCTTAGATTCTAATGCTTATTTTCATTGTTTCGAAATGGTGTTTGATAGGAGTTTTAGTTAAATTGCAAAGTTTTTTGTTAAATTTTTGCTACTTTGCAGATATTTTTTTAATTTTACGGAATTTATTTATTCACTGCAGGTATTCGACATTTTCACTACTTTTTTCCTACGTATTATGGGTAAGTTTCTAAATGAACATTCTAAAGGAAACTACCTTGTAATCAAATTAAACATTGCAAAAACCACGGAAATTAAGTGCCGTAAGCATGATCGTTAGTTTAAGTGAAACCAACGAGCGGTTTGTTAAAAATTAGATGAGATGAAAGATCTTGTTTTAAAATATAGTATTTTAATACTCTTCAGCACAGAGTTAATAGGTTCGTTTACAATACACAACATCCACAAAAAAACATAACTGAGTTCAGTCATCTATAGCTTTTGAATAACAATCTCTCTTTCGTTGAAATTCCATAACAACTAATTTCCCAGCATTCTCCCCACTTTGAGAGATTTTGAGAGAAAACTCAAAAGTAAAATAACAAATAAAACAATTTTAAGAAATTTATGACTACGTAAACTAAATCTAAATTTTAGAGTTCAAAATTCTTAACACAAATGTTAAATGAAGTTCAAGTTATTTCAAAGTCAACAAAAGTTTGTGCTTAGAGATTCTTTCAACAGGTTTTACCAGTCAACCAGTGTGGGTTTGAACAAGAGCAAGTTCATTAAAATCATTTTCCATTCCAGAACACTTATTACTACTACATCAGGAACAAGTTCATGATCATGAATAATTAATTCAGATTCATGTGTTACCTACCTCAGAAGGATACAGTCATTGTACTGGTCTTAACACATTTCCATCATGAGTTTTTTATTTCACAAATGTGACAACTCCATCTTTGCCAGGGAAAAGTTCCAGTACTCTTCCGAGGGACCGATACCTTTTTTTTTTTTTTTTTTTTTTTTTTTTTTAATATGATGTTCCCTATATTAACTGTCACATCTTTTGGAAATTGAAAAACAAAGGAAACCTAAATATTCTTTCCTAAATTGTTGTTTCAAATGATCTTGTACTCTCCGAATATATTTATACCTTTTAACAATGTTGCTCTTTTCGATTTGATCTAAATCAGGGACTTCATTTATATGAATGTCCTAAAGGATCATAGAAGGAGTCAAGAGTTTTCAGCTCTGGTTCTTCCGAAACATAGGCTAATGGTCCATTGTTCACAATGGATTCACATTCTTAGATTAAAGTCTGCAGTTCCTCATTTGTTAGAGAAGAACGTTCAAGGTTCTTTTTCAAGAGATCTTTGAGAATTCCAATCAAGCATTCCCAGAACCCTTCCCACCATGAATAACTCCATGAACCAACAAGAATAAGTAAGGGGATGTATGACTTTGTGGTGAACTTTCAAAAGGAAACTGGCTTGTATTCATATAACACATTGGGAAAACCATGAAAACTAAGCACACATTCAGCTTACTTACCTGGGTTTGAACCCAGGTCAAAATACCAGTTCCAGTAATCTTACCCACTGGTCAGGTTTTCCTGTTTAGAGCATTAATACATGAAACACATATGTAAGTAAAAATAAAGCATCTCGATAAAAATAATAAAAAAAAACAGTTATCACAGAAAATTACAGTGAAATAATATATTTTGAATTTTAGTGTATATGCTTATTCACTGCATGTTTAATACCCCAATTTGAGCAAACTCACAATTCTTAATTAGATTATTTATATGTAAATAATGTACAGTGCTACTTTCTATTGATATCATTAATATTATTTGCCGGAAGCAAGACATACTATTTGGATGTTTTTGATGACAAGAAATTTTTTATCAGTTTTATCTCAGGAAAACAGTTTAAACTATGCACCTTTCTTCTTCTTCTTCTTCTTCTTTTTTTTTTTTTTTTTTTTTTTTTGGGCTTTGAAAAACTGTGTGCAAGTTTTTAAAAAACACAAGATTTTTTTTATTTTTAAAATAGTCTTATCGTCACTACCCACATTGTTCAGAACTGTTTGTGTCATTTAGTTTCATATCAAGAGTTTTAATGTCACACAGTATGCTCCAAAATTAATTAATTAATCACGCGATGATAACTAAATCAATATTGGTGGCTATAAACAATAAAATAAAATAACAAATATACTACTGGGTCATTAAAATTGACCAGAAAGGAATGATTTGACAAACATCAAAATCATATGAAAGGAAGAAGTTGTGATTTGCAAATGATTAGCATTTCAGTGCATTTAGACCACGCAGGAGGGAGAAATGAAAAGCATAAAGGGAGCACTGCATATAAGAAAAGTTGTGTAGTGGATTTCTCATTCGGAAAGTGCTTTGTAAGGTTAGAGTTTACTCAAAATATTCTGTTATGCCTCGAAAAAGAAGAGGAAATGCTTACTAGTATGTTTCAAAACTCGATAGAGGCAGCATCGTTGCCTATCGGATGTGTAGATTATAGTTCCAGCATATCGCCAGTTGCACTGCTCGGCATCTAACCACTGTCATGGGAATGTGGAATCAATGGATTGCTGAGAGTCCTACTGAATGGCACGCAGGATTTCAATACCCTCCCACAAATAACGTCAGGACAGACATATTGTAAGGTCGGTCCTGCAAAACCATACAACCACATCATGGACCATTAGTCAGTCAGGAAATGGGCATGCTTGCAGCACAACCAGTATCAGTTCGTAAGGTACATTACGTATCTTACGAGCTGATACTGGTAAGGTACACGTAAGGTACATGTAAGGTGCACATAAGGCAGCATCGTGGACTAACAGCAGGGTGACCATTACTTCAGCTTCCCTTGACAATGCAGCATAAAGAGAGACGGCAAATGACAAAGCTGGGTACAGAAGTGGCACAATGTCGCCTTTTCAAATGATTCCCGATTCTACGTGCAGTATTCTGATGGCTGGAGTGCCCGAGGAGACCGCACGTAAACTGCTTGCATTCGATATCAGCATAGGGGCAATGCACCAGGTGCAATGGCTTGAGCAGCCATTGCATACACGACACACATATCTCTAGTTCATATTGATGGTAATTTGAATGCAGATCAGTACATTTCTGGCATCTTAGGTCCCAATCACATGTTTCGGCTACACGGGACTTGACGTCAAAAAGGACAATTCTCAGAAACCGCACAATTCCAGGAAACACACATAGCTAAGTTACCATTCTCACTTACTACAAAAACTTGAACACCAAACAGTAATCGATTATTGCTCAACTTGGGATCACGTGATCCTTCAGAAGCAGAACTTTCATCTGATTGGTTGTCTCTACCCGGGACCCGAGACTTTTCAGCGAGGTTTGAAAAAATCCTGCGTAGATGAAACATTATTTCCATAGCTAGGCAGGACTTTGCATCCAGTGGGGCTCTTTTTTCTACAAATCCTCCCATTTAAACCAGTGCTACCAGAATCTCGTTTCTCAGAAAAGTCCTGTCTAGCAGGGACTGTAGAAATATGTGAAAACCTCTTTATGTTCAGTGATTGTACCATGTCTTCTAGGCCTGACAAATGCCATCTTCCAACAAGATAATGCAAGACCACATGTTGCATATCATGTTCTGACCTTCTTCGATACACATGGTAGATTAGCATCAATTTGTACCATCAGTAATTTGGCTCCATTGCTGCGTATGTGCTTGGCACACATATCAAACCGAAACAGTCCCCATAGATACATCGTTGATCCAACGCCAACATAGCGAATCATTATTTATTATACTTTCCTTTTATCATCGCATGTTTATCAAAACATGACAACTTGAGTAATGACTCATGTAGCGATGCATAAACAATTTTTTTATATTAGTAACTGAACAATAAAGGAGTATGGTACACTTTTATCTTGACGAGCGTTTTTATCTCTTTGCGATGATTACAGATTTAAGTTCAATGTGCTAGAAAATGTTGACGAGGAAAAATTTACCCAAAACTTCTTTCCATATGCTAAAAATAGATTTTTTTGCGGATATTCATAGACCTAAAGATTACATGTAGAGCTATTTGAATTAAGAATAACTGATTTGTTATTCACATAAACCCAGAACCAGTACCAGGGCTCGTATGGCCGCACTGAGTCGCAGAATTTAGGACCAGCAGAGACTGCATCAAGTGGTAAGATATCTAGCGCCTGCCCTCAATAAGACTTAAGTATATGTGGGAATTATCTAACATAATATCTATTGGGTATAACAATATGATGCAGTAAAAAAAAATTAGCCCGAGTAATATTTGGGTGTGACATTTTGGAATACCAGTTGCTGTGCCCGAGATTATTTCAGGCATGATAGTTAAAAGGTTAAAGGATATCGCAAAACAAAGGTGAAATTTTCTAATTAATGGATTTTGTACAGAAATGTGGAGAAGCGGCAATAAATGAAGATGATATAAAAGAAGTTTTTCCTTCTGATGACAATGCTTCTCAATCATCAGTCAATTAATGAACGGTGAAATTTGTAGTATGGTTCTAGATCCAGAAAATACCACTACCGATAGTGAAGAAAGTGACAGAGAAGTTACTGAAAACGAGAAAATTTTGATTGAGAAGTTAGTAAGAATTCTCCAAACAGCAGTTACCGGACTTCAATAATGTAACTGAACAAGAGATTATGCCGGTCTCCAGAATTAAAGAAAAAGTATTAACACAAAAAACGAAGCAACTTAAACTACTTACATTGAAAGAAATGTTTAATAAGGTAAACAAATAAATATTGAGCATTTTTTTAAAATTTTGATACCCTTTAGATCATATATACTTCAATATTTCATAAATCACGATTTCATATTTTTAATTTTATAATTTCTACATGCCATCTTACTAGATTTAAACTGATGATCTAATATCCGAAAAAATCCCAAATCTTGAATTGGCGAAGCCCTGACGATTTTGGACTTTGTACTGTATATGGATGATTATCCAAATAAATTCATGAAAAAAATCAAAAGTGAGTGATAAAGAAAAAGCTTCAAAGTAATTTAAAATACTGCAAGATCATTAAAATTTTAATACCATTAGAGGCCAATAAAATTTTAAATTAATTTTTTTTAATGTTCTTCAAGATATACTCTGCTCTGACATGACCCTGAAAATAGCATATAATATATAAATTAAACAGTAAAAATTTAGAATTTTCCAAATTATAAACCAAAAAAGCAAGTTGGTAAATTAAAAAGCAGTTTGGTAAACCAATAAATTATCAATCATTACTTAATGAAAGAGACAGCAAAAATGATAACTATCTATTGCAAAATAAAAGCAATTAAATTTTGAGAAAATGAAACAAGTTATTTTTAAGGTAATTTATATAAAAGTGAAACAAATAAGAATCTTTCAAAATCATTTTTCTATAAATAAAGTGTTTCCAAATCGAAGAATAAGCAAATAAATAATGAAAAACAATATGCCTAAATTTGGTTATGATAGTAAAATGTATTTTTAAGATATAATGCAAAAGGCAGTAAGCCTAAATTCGGAATAAAAGAATAAAGTATATAATAAAATAAGTAGAATAGAAAAAAGAAAATTCCTTTCATTTTAAACAAATATAAAACATACAACAAATCTTACTCATTGGAATTTTGTGAATAAAGAGGCGATCACTTCTAGGGACGCACGCGACTATGCGGGACACCTCTGAGAAACGAGATTTTAGTAGCACTGCTTTAAGCGGGAGGCTTCCGAGAAATGTTTCATCTAGCTAGGCGCAACATGTCCCGGCTACGAGCAACATTTTGAAACTTTTCCGAAAATGTTCCATCTGGAGACGTGTTCCTCGCGTGTTCAACCAATCAGATGAAAGTTCTGCTTTTGAAGGATCACGAGTAACTTTCAATATAACTTTCACACGAGCAACTCTCACTGTGATATCATGGACGGTGGAAATAGAGGCCGATTTAATTATTGCTGTTTTGTTGTAATATAACTGCCCGAGTCATTTTTAAAATGTTTATATATTCATTAAATATATAATCATGGAAATTTCAGAGTTGACAGTGTTTTACAATGTTCTTGCAGTTTGGATTTATTTACAATTTGTTCATCAGCAAAAGTTCACCAAATTTGTCATATTTCGTGCAATATCACTGCTATGTAATAGAATTTTATTTCTTAAATTTAAGTTGAATTATTTTTTTTAATCCGTTTGTATATGCACGGCTTTTCTTCTAATTAGTTATCTTTTAAATTGTTAATTGCATAATCAGTGACACATTTTAAACAGCATAAAAGATGCATAAAAAAAGAAAAGCATAGTTTATGTAATAATGAGAAAACTCATTAAATTTGTCTATTATTTTCCTGTTATTAATGAAATACTTTTTGAATTATAAATACATTAGAAACTACACTTTTACTGTAAATGCTACATATTGAAACATTGGAAATTTATTGGATTTATTATTATGCATGATGAAAAACATTTGTACAGTACAAAGTCCATAATCCAGACATCCATTATCCGTAATGATCTATAATCTGGACGTCAAAGCCACAAACTTTACACATGCGCATAGAGAATGAGCATACATTACGCATGCGCGTAAAGAATGCACATAGAGTAAGACCCCGCTTAACGCGGGGGATACGTTCCATCAAAGTAGAGCGTAATGCGAAACAGCGCTAAACGAGGCTATCTTTACATGTAAATATTGGGGTTAGGGGAAGATGGCTAGGAAATTGGTTAGGTATTAAATTTAAAAAGTATGTTTTTTTAATAAAAATAAAACCAAACATTTATTTCTTAAAGCACAAATTAATACCACATTATTATTTCTTGCAAAAATAAAAACAAAATATAAATAACAAAACGAATATTCTTAAAAAAAACAAATAAAATTCTCAGTCAGTCATATTTAGTTAGCCTTCCGCGTTTTCAGTGTTCTGCCTTTTTGTGACAAAAGCATCTAATGTTGTTTGCCTTTTTTTTTTTTTGCGTTGTTCTCTTAAAAGTTCTTCATAAACGGATAGAGCATCTCTAACACCAAGCCTTACTTTTGAGCTCCTGTCAAAATTCGGATCATTTTCAATGAATTGATCCATTATATCAGTTATGGTAGACAAACTCCTTTTTACAAACGCCATCGAAAGTTCTTTTTGCTCTTCTTCTGAATCACTGCTGTCAACATTTTTGTTTTCTTCTTGTTCAGTTAATTCCTTGAGCTCATCATTAGAAAGACTAGCCGCTGCTTCTTGAATTATTTCTTCGACATCTTCCACATTTACCCCTTCAAAATATGTCGGTACAATACCGCACCAAACAAGAAATACAAATACACTCTTTCGGATATGTATTTGAAACCTATCGCTGCATAATATTTCGGGGAACCCCCGTATGCTGCGAGCGATTTCGTGGAATCCCCGGGTTGAAATAAAAGAGCGCTAAACCGAAACAGTGCTAAACGAAACAGCGTTAAGTGGGGTCTTACTGTATATTACGCGCATATAATTAACGCATGTGCGCGTTGAAAGAAATGTTTAATGAAGTAAACAAATAAATATTAAGCTTTTTTTTTGTAAAATTTGATACCCTTTAGATCATAATTGCTTTTTATTTCATAAATTACGGTTTCATATTTTTAATAGTATAATTTCTGCATGCCATCTCACCAGATTTAAATTGATGATCCATAATCCGGAAAAACCCCTAATCCGGAATCGCCAAAGTCCCGACGAGTCCGGATTACGGATATATCCGAATACTGTATATACATTCATTAATATAAATCTTATTCATACATTAATATTAATAAATATATATCAACAACTTCTAAACCATTGCATCTCTCTATCTGTATGTAAATATAGGACTTATTTAGATGTGTATATATATGTATGTATGAATACAAAAATGAACCTTGCCAAAAAGTTTATTTGAATTTACTTCTAATTCATATAACGATCATGTAATTGGCAGCAACTATAGTCATCAGGCTTTTGCAAAATATTATGGATATGTAATAATCAATTGAAAATAATTGATGAGCATTTGAGTACTAAAGAGCGTACACATTTTGTTTTTGGGTTAATTCATAATTATATCATATGTATGATCTATGTAATATAAGCATGACTAATAAATAATAATAAATGTAACAGCTGTGCATTTATAACATTTGATTACGTAGAACACTGGTAGTTCTGTCTGAGGTTAGAATGCCACGAACGGGCTGGCTACATGGGCATTTTCTTGGTTTTCCTTATTTGTAACTTGTATACGAGCCAGTTATAAATGGGCTCTTTTAAAAAATCTTCTACAAAGGGATCCCTCCTGTTAGGCAGATATCCCTCGAGGCTTTGCCGTAATCACATAAAAAAACTCATGATGTGCACCTCCTAATTTCTAGAGTTGGTATAATTAATGAGTTTTAGGTATATTAATTACCGAGTGTTCTATGGGACAGTAAACAACTTGAACATGTTTGATTGCTCATGTATTCATATGCTTTAATCTTCATTTTGCTGAATAGTATCTGCTGGCTGTGAGGATGTAAATATCAGCCATATAGATTTTTGTCATAGAAGGTTTTTTTTTTTTTTTTTTTTTTTTTTTTTTGTTGTTGTTGTTGTTGTTGTTGTTCGTGTATTTATATTTATGGACAAAATAGTAATTATGAGCCATAAAGTTAGTCAAGAAAATGCTTTCACCAGGTCGCAAATTTTCCAGTGAGCCATCAAATTTTCATTGGAATGCAGACATCAGAAAATACACATAAGTAATGTCTGATACATAGACTTATCCAGCATATGTTTTAAACTAGTCTTGGTGTATACAGAAATTGAATATTACTGATATAATTGATTGCTATAACAAGAAGTGTGTTTATCTGTTACTTGAAGTGCCAGAGTTGAGATCAAAGTGATTAACTTGATAACAATCACCTTTCTATTATGTTCCATAACTAACAATAAAGTTTAAAATGAAAAGAGTGTGAGGAATACAAAACCAACACGAAGAAGCAAACGTCACTTTCGCCAATCTGAGCGATAACTGATTCTTGTTTGGCTTTCAGCCTGTTTATCAAATGAAGATGGTAACCCTATTTCGTGGAAGAGTGATTCTCAGAACTGTTCCACCAAACGTTTTGTTCTGGCAACAAATATCGTATGTGACAATAGCATAAGGTTTCTAGTGCAACTTAACAACAATATGTGACATTACTAATCCAAATACAGAGCAGAAAACCTTCAAAAATTAAAATTAAGTGTCCTGCAAATAATGTTTATTTTGGAACACTGATTATTTACCATTTTTACTTCCTTGTACGAAGTAAAAGGAAGTATTGTAATCGCGAAAAATTTCGGGTATTGTATTTCAACAAAAATATCCATTTTGACCAATATCGAATGCAATTTAACAATAATTTTGCATGACATCTGTACATAAAGACAGAATAAAGGATTTTTTCTCCCAAACAAAAATTATGAAACTCATTTTAAATGAATTCTGAAGAGAATTTTTCGTAGTGTCTGTGCATATGTACGTAAGTATGTATCTCGCATAACTCAAAAACAAATAGCCTCAAAACATTGAAATCTTGTATATATGACTGCTACAATATGTAGATGTGCACCTCCTATTTTGGTTGCAATCAGCACACCAAAAGTTATAAATATATATATATTTATAATATATCTGTTACTCGGCTCAGTAATCTCAGTTTCTTCATTCTTATATGTTTGTAAATTGTGCATTTTGTGCATTAAAAATGATTGAATTGCGTTCTTCTTGTCTTCTAGGTTTTTATGCCTTTAGTTAATCTGCATGCAATATTTGTAGAATTATCAACAATTTAAAAGTTGTTTAAGTGCAGTTAAGCCTAATCATTCTTACGATTTCAACCATATTTGTTTACATTTGAAACTTGGCAAAATGATGGATTTGTTGCCAATCTAAGGAAACTAAGCTTCACAATAACAAAGATAACGCTTTCTTTTATTATTGCGAATTAAATCATGCTTAATCCATTCTGGAATTTATTCGAGGAAATAAGTGTTTAAGATTTACTTTATAATTTTTAACATAGATATTTTGAGTTTTTTATGTATTTTTGCCTTGTCACGAAGTGAGAACTGAATTAATTGAATGAGAAATACTGAATTGTCTGTGAAATTTGTTTTATTTTTTTGTTTGTTTGCTTAGTTTTTTTTAAGCATCGTTTTAGATTTATTATAGTACTTATTAGAATATGTGGCAATGATTAGATAATTCTTTAGATGATATAAATTTTGTGCATTCTGAGTTATAAAATGAAATGAGGAACTGGTAACATCGTGCAAATTCATCTTGGTTTCAAGTAGTTATAAAATGAATGAAACGTAACGTTGTTAAGTGAAAACTAGTGCCAGAGTGCCGCTATGGAAACAAATATAGTAAAATTTAAAGAGTGCATTTATTCTATTGTGGTTTATGCACTATCGATGGAGTAGATTTATTTCAATCCAATAAGTTCAAACAAAATGCAAGAAAAATGCATAGAATTTAATATTCCATACAAGGAAGTCATGTGGTGTACACATGAGGTTTTTACAAAATGTTTTCGCAGACAGGAGCAGTTTTTTTTTTTTTTTTTTTTTTTTTTTTACTTTCCTACACTAAGAAATGAAAAATTTTAAAAACTGTAGAAACATTCTCAAATAATAATAATAATTAATACATAAACAAATTTTTTAAATGTTTTGTGGAAGACTTTTAAGATGTTTCACTATTGAATTACAGCAATTTGCTATAAATTAAATGAATGGTTAATTGATTATGGCAAAGAACAGAAGGGCCATCTACAGACAAAAAATTTGAATTGGTAGAAGAAGTAATGCTTCAATGATACAACAATGCCATTGAATCAAAAATGTGTAAAGCATCAACAAGCTTTACAGGTGTAAAGACAGGCCTCGAAATTCATCTATGAATATGATTTAAAACCACCAGCAACATCTGAGAACCTGTTAGAGCACTATATTGATTGATTTTAAAATGTGAATTCTTTACATAATTAAATCTTATTCATGTTAGAAATATTTTTAAGTTTCCAGCTTTAAATTCGCTAAAAATTCATTTCATGACTTGTGAAGGTTATAAAAAAATTGCATAAAATAAATGATTGAATTACAAGCTCTCACTGGAACATTTTACTTTAAAATTATAACCCAGACTATTAATGAAATGAAGAACATTAAGATTATCTGCCTTACTTTTAAGAATCAATGGCTGCCCAAAATTTCTAAGACCAAACTTCATCAAATCCTTCAGTTTTTAGCATAATAATAATGATAGCCACAAAATAGGCAATCCTAAAAACCTCCTTCTGAAAAGAACAAAATTATAACCCAGACTATAAAAGAAACGAGGAACATTAAGACTATCTGCATTACTTTTAAGAATCGATGGCTGCCCAAAATTTCTAAAACCAAACTTCATCAAATCCTTCAATTTTAAACATAATAATAATGATAGGCCCAAAATAGACAATCCTAAAAACCTCCTTCTGAAAAGAACAAAATAGCATTTAACAGAAGCAATTCCAAATTTGCTCTTCTCTTAAAACCTAAATCTTACTCCGAAACAGTTAAAAACACTAACCCAAATAAAAATTTTATCGAATTCTTTTGCACAATGAGGGAGCTTGATCTTAAGAAAAACTTCTTGAGAAACATCTTTGGAAGCACTAAGTTATCCTAATTAACATTTCTCATTAATAACAACTTGCTGTAATTCTACTTATGCCTCAGTTTGATTACATTTCCAAACGCCCCTGCCAGCTGGGAGGTAAGAATCTCCTCCTTTGTGTTCACCTAAAACCAAGCAGTCAGAGTGACCACTGCAAAAAATTATTTAAGTGCTTTACACCTGACTACTCTCCATGGCTTTTACTAGATTTTTAATAATAATAATACATGTTACATCTATAAATTTATTTATGGAAATTTTAAATAAAAGCATATAGTATTACATTAGAAATAATAATATAATAGTAACCATTTATTACATATTTAAGTACGAAAATTATGAATTGTAGAACAAAAACTTTTTCTGTAAAATAAAAAAAAAATCGTATGCAAAGCCCACTGCAGAACAAAAATTTTGAGTATTAATAACAGCAAAACCTAGCAGACATGTTTTGTACTTCACTAGTATTTCAAGCAGTAAAAGGAATTTCACGAGCACCCTGAACATTTGCTTCACTACATAATGACTTCGATTTGAAAGTCACCGGAGGCGAGCCAGGGTGCTTTACATACAGTCTACGAAAGCTTGCCATCTTCTCCCATTCATATTCTTCGTCTACAGATGCTAGGGAAGCTTTCATGGAGGACTTGCTAAAAAAAACTGGCTCGAATTTACATTAATCATTCAGAAAAGATCATGCAGCTAGCACTTTTGATGTTATTTGAAACCAATTCAAATTACTAGTTTTTAGCAGTTTTATCTACTTGGCCATTAGTACAAATCAGGAATATGCATCATGTTTCCAATAACATTAAATAGCTAAACGATCTTTTCTTTTGAAATTTATACCCATTCGAAGAAAAATACTGTCTACATGTTTATAAAAGTAACCCACGATTTATTTCAAGAAAAACTGTCATATCATTTGTCTGCTGAATTAAGAAAATATAAAAATGTTTACAACACTTTAACCTATTTTCTAAATATTTTATATGTTAATTTCATACACTAAACTTGGTACACGAACTTAATTCGTTGCTGAAGCTCATTAATTCATCGCCCAAAACTCTCATAAATTAAACAATTTTTCCTATAGGTGTTAATCTGTTCCCAGATCACAAATAACTGCTTATAAAAGAGTACTGTATATGCAAGTTTGCAATACAAAAACAATGTAACTTCTTAAATCTAACCTACACACAATATTATCACATACACAGCGCAAACATAATAAATAAAATAGGAAAACTTATTTGAATTTTACCACATATGAGCAAAAGAAAGTTATCAGCTAAGTAGAAAACAGTGAAGAAAGGAAAAGCAAAATGTTATTGCTTGCAAGAGGAATCCTTTGTGATAAAAATATCAGGATATGTTAGCCCGCTGCTTAATGCTTCAAATTAAATTTTTCAATGGGTTAGTATTTAAAACTTTAAACATGGATGATTAATGAGTGCCAAACACCTCTTATGCTTCCTGCTATTATTATAAGACTCAGATCACTGCTAGCCAATTGCCCAAAACTGTTAATAATATTTATAATAATTTCATAATGGCATGAACAACTTCAATGAGTCTCTGGCATACTATTAGGAAAGGCAAATAATAAAGATAAATTCATAAAAAAAAACTAAACTAAAATGCAAAATTATACAAAAAAAAAAAAATCATATACCACACACATGTACAAATGTAAAAAAAGTGATTTTTTAGAACATTCATTAAGAAATCACTTCAGGAAAAAATATGTTTTAAACATATTTCAAAACACATTTTAGTAATTTGAATTTATTTGTTTGCTACATATGCACAAAAACAGGGTTTAAATTTTATGTAACCTTGAATTTACTTTTAAAGTTCATATGTATCTATTTTATTGTCAAATAAAACTGTTTATGTATCTTGAAGGAAAACTTTCACTGTGTAAAGATAAAAACATGAAAAAACTTAACACATTGTTATTACTTCAATATGAAATAAATTCTTTAAATTTATATAATTTACTGGCATGAAAACTTAACAGGAAGTGAATAAAAAGCTTTGCTTACTATGTTTATTACTTGAACTTTTATTGCTTTTTGAATTACGCAGCTGAATCCTGCTTCTATTATTTTCATAATCATCCAAAATACCTAAAGCATCATCCAAATTATGAGCATAAAAGGCTGACGTTGTGTTAGTTGCATTTTCACGTAATGCAAACATTTTGATTTCATCCTACAAAAGAAAAATCAGTCTTATACAAGATCATATGAAGGAAATGTGCATAAACTACACATTTAAAAAAAACCTGTAACTTTAGTATGCGTAAATAGGCCTCAAAAAACAGTAAAATTTAAAGTTTATATTGGATGTTTCAAAAGACTGCACAACTGATCTCTTGAATAGATAGTAGTAAACCAATGATCCTCATTTAAAAAATGAGTCTATCAATCAATGCTATGACAATCTTGGTCATGTGATATCATTTAGTAAATATAAGAAAAATTTTAATTTTCATACAAGCCATTTGCATAGAAAATGCTAATTAAGAAACTGTTTCTCATCCTTTTACTGATCTTTTTGGAAGGAAATTGACTCCTAGTGACTTAAACATCACAATGTCTGCAAATGTTTTATACCCTAAACTGTTTTGTATGAAGTTTCCTCTTCTTTCCCAAGCATGCAAACCTCGACATTTTTCTGTTACAACTGACAGCTTTTCCCAATTTTGCTTTTTATTACTCATAATTCTTGTTTTCGATTGTTAATATTCTTTCCATATTCCCTTTTGGTTGTTTATTGTGTTAAATTTCATGTCTTTTCTGAAAAGGCACCCTCTGGTGGACATTTTGGAACAAAAAATTTTTTTCCGAAATCCATGAGCACATCTCATGTATAGCCCATATACAAAATTTCGTTGCATTCCGTTCACTCGTTTCAGCTGTAGAATGACGTTCATAAAGGAAGCTTAATTATAACCACCTGGTATATATATATATACATAGGCGACTTGAAATATGTCCAAGAAATTTTGCAACTTAATAAAACCACATAAATTCAGGTATAGAGCTGTGATAGCATTTGCCATTAAAACCAAGAAAATATATCCTTCTTATGGCAGTTTTGGGAAATTTGGGCTTTCTTAGCAAACGCCATGCTTGTTGGAAGATTAAATAACCAACCAAACATAGAAATATGCAAGGAAACTTTATTTCAGTTTGAGACATTGTTTTCCACACAAAAAATGCATCTAAAAACAGCTTATGGAGAACAAAAAAAAAATAAATAAATAAATAAAAATAAACCAAAATTCCCCTTACCACACACAAAATATCACACATACCTAAACTCCTCTTAGAGCAAAAATTAAAATCATTGAGCAGTAAGATAGCGCAACAAACTCTGACAGATTGACTCTCAATTGGCTAACAGCTCTTGACAACCTTCTATTCATACCATTGCGCAAGAAGGTGGGAAGATTTTTCTGGAACCCTCTAGGAAAATTCATATCTCAGGTATTGAAAAGTGTTTTCTAAAAATTTATCCAAATTATGAGCAAATACTCAGCAAAAAGATATTTTTGGTTCTCCTTAAGCCATTTCCAAAATTCCAGTGGCAGCCTAGTGAAAATTAAAAAGCACTACAAAACATCTGAATTAAACACAAGCACAGTAAGTAGCCAAAACTCGACACATACAATAAATAAACACATCTTTACATGGCAATAAATATCATATTTACTGGCGTATAAGACACACTCTTTTTTTATACACATTTCTGAAGGATAAAACTTTGTCACTGAATTTACAGTATTTTAAATAAAAAGTAATACAAAGTAATACTGTGAGCAAATACCCAATCCATACGAGAAACACCTTTTAATCTTCTTCATCAAATCCCAGACACTCATCTCCAGAGCTAAGTGATGAGTCACTTGAAACCTCTAGTAAATTAGTAAATCAGTATCCGAGTCCTCATACAACAAATAGTCCTCCATATCGTCCAGTACATTATTAATGCCACACTTCTTAAATGATTTAACCACTGTCTCTGTTTTCCTAGCATCCCATGAAGCTTTGACCCATTTACAAACTTGCAAAATGCTAACCGCGAATAAACTGAATATCGACATATAACACGCACCCCATTTTTCAGACCTATTTTCAAAGAAAAAAGTGTGTCCTATACGCCGGAGAAAACGGTAAATAAGTATACACACATAATGAACAGAAAAATTCAAACCTAGCACAAATAATAACATAAATTATAACACTACAATTAAAGTAATAACATGAATTTAAAGAAATAGGCTTTCTATGCTTTTTTCATAAAAATAATTTCTTTGGATAGTGAAGTCAAATAAATGGTTTATTATTCATACTGAGACTAAGTTAAAAGTATCAAACAAAGAACTTAGAAACTTCATTACCAGAAATAACTTTGCAGATACATTTATGTAAGTAAGTTCAGGAATTCCAAATGACAACAAATATGACTGGGTGAGAAGTTGGACATACTGCAAAAAAAAAAAAAAAAAAAAAAGGATTACTTGTTAAATGAACATTACCTCCTATACAGTTTTGTAAAATAAGCACTAAATTTGAGGCAAAAACTCAAAAACTTTCTGATTTTATATTATGCCCAAAAGAGTGTTTTGCTCATTTACACGCACATACATGTTTCAAGAGCATTTGGGACAATGCCCCTCTGGGTTAAAATATTTAAAATCAACATATTGTTAGAATTTCTGAGACATGCAGATAAAAATGTTTAATTTTCTATAATGTTACAACTGCTTGCTTTGAAATTTTTTAGTTTTAAATCAAAAATTTGTTAAAAGTTTTACAAAATATGAAATAGATAATAGAACAAATTTGAAATTTGGGCTTCCAGGTGCCCATATTCAGGTGCAGGACTGTGTTATTCAAAATTTGATGGATCTGGATACCATTGTTTTTTCACAATGTGAGAAAAATACTTACATTCATGCAGATTCTTCATTATTTAACTTCCTTAACTATATTACAGAGCGATAATATTTGGTGGCAACAACTTAAAATGTAATTCAACACTTTTAGTGATTTGATGCAAAATGTCGTTTTGAGATTCCGAGCTAATGTCCCTTTGGGCTAAAAAACACTGAATGCAGTTTCTGATGTTTCTATATATTCAATGTACTAAAATTTCATTTTAGATAAGGATATAAAATGCTTCTGTTTTCTAGCTTTTTAATGCCATCTTAGCTGATCAGATCATTTTTTGCAACTATCAGATCAGTTTCCTTAATTATTGATATACTAGCGGTATGATGATCTGGTAGCTAGTTAAGTATTAAAATGATCTGGTAGCTAAGTATTTGTACCATTTTTCTCTTCCAAAGATAAACTTTTTGTGTCTGAAACTAGCCTTAAGGTCTTTCTTACCCCCTTACACCAGCTGTGAAGGCCTATTTACAAGTTCTATTCAAATCAACTTGAACCGCTTACTTGTCACACTCAAGGATGCTGAATAACAATTCCCCAATGAGGACCATAAGACACAAAGACTAGTCTATCACTTAGAGCAGATATTTTTCACTTTGACCTCACTTCTTATATATTGCAATCTATTATAGTGTAAATGCAATTTTTAATTGTCAAGTAAAAGCTTTGTTCATTAAAGTGAAAATAAGTGTATTAGCTTATATTGCCTATTTGAAATATCCTTGAATTTTGTTTTATTATTTTCTTGATTCACTGTAACAAAAATAATAATTGAATTATTTCCCGCATATTTTTATATATTTAATTAAAAATTCGTTTTCTTTTTGTGAAATAAATCTTTCTTTAGCTTAAATATTTATGGTTAATATTTCAAATTGCAATTATTTAATTTATAGTTTAAGCCTTGGCTATGAGAAATTAAATTTGGAACATTAGGTTGCTGAGTTTGCAAACAGTAACTATACCAACTGACAAAAATTAGAGGAGAATCACAAAATTATAATAATTAAAAATTTATGCAGTAGAATCATACCCAAGAGAGCTACAATACCACCAGTGATTTTCTTTCATTTTGCTGTTCACAGCTTGTATACATTTTTGTATATAAAAAGGGGAATTTTCGACAAATAAGATCTTCTTTCTTGCTGAAGCCTTGTACTTTTCAGCAAAGAAAGTTTTAGTTATGCGAATATAAGAATAGGAATTGAGAGATTGCATTAAAAGTTAGATTTCATCATCTGTAAAAAATCAGTTATTTACAAAAAAAAATTAATTTAATCAAAATATGAATATTTTTGTTATTTAAAACATTTCTGTAATTAGAAGTATACGACATACAAATTCAAAAATATGAAAAGCAGCTAACTGGTAAAGCAAAGTACAACTCTAGAGTACGTTCAACTTTTGAAAACTGAAGAAAAAAGGAGTATGCTGTAAATAATTATTTCAGAAACTTATATCAGAGTGAATAATGGATAAGTGAAATCATATTTGTCGAAAATTCCCCTTTTTATGCACAAAAAATGTATACAAGCTGTGAACAGCAAAATGAAAGAAAATCACTGGTGGTATTGTAGCTCTCTTGAGTCTTTCTTAGACTGCTGCAGTATCTTAGACCCATATCTTAGTAGCCAAGACTCTACAAAAACAAATATGTTTGGGGGTTGAAAAGGTTTAAGAAAGTTTGATGATATTTGTTTTGAAGTCATAATGATATTTGATTAATTGTTGATAAATACAAATTAATGCAATACATAAAGCTGAAATTTATTAAATAAAAGATAATATAATATAAAAAGCTTAAATTTATTAAATGAAGATATTTTTAAATAATAATATAACTTTCCTTTACATTTTTGAGGTATATGCACAGTATAAAATATATAGCAAATTATTTTCAGAATAAATGCTCATAGAAAATTAATATGAAAGTGAAAAATAAATGCAATTAAATAATTAAACACAGAGTAAATAAAACAAATCTGAAAAGCTTCAGACTTTGACAGTCACCCAAAAGGTTTTTTTTCAAAGGTTTTTTTTATGCTCTCACTGAGCTTGCAATCTGGCTGCTACTTCACTTACTCCTACTAATACCCTCTCTGTCAAAATCGAATGTACCTATTTTGAACAGCCGATTGAAAACAGTTTTAGTGCTACGAAAGCAATATTGGCCACATGTGGGAGCTGAATTCGTAGAGTTTGGCAGCAATGTTTTTTTCTCGCATCTGACGCACCTGCGGTTTCTGAGCTGACAAATGTAAAAGTGGCATCACCGTAAGAAAAGGCACAAATTGCTCTCTGGCATGCAAAACACAAATACATAATAAAAGTGCAAAGAATGATTCAAAAAGTTTATAAAAGAAATCCACCCCAGGCTAAGGGCATAAAAAAGTGGCACAAAACGTTTCTCGAAATGGGAAGTGTATGGAAAAGATCCAGGGGTGATCGCCATTCACATTCTGATTCACATGTGGAAGATGTTCAAGATTTTCTTCGGAGCCCTCGTCAGTCAATCAGGCAGACAGCTTCTGAATTATCTATGTCACGATCAACTCTTCATGATGTGCTGCATTGAAAACTGAGGATACTTGCATATAAAATGCAGATTGTGCATAAACTGTAACCAAATGATGGGCCGCAGCATGCAGCATTTGCTATGGAAATGTTACCTCACATCGAAAATGAACACAATTTTCTAAACCGCATCTTTTTTTCCAGATGGAGCTACATTTCATGTTAGCAACAACATTAATAAGCACAACTGCAGAATTTGGGCTCAGAAAATTCCCATTCACTACACAAATTGGAACAGAGCAGCCCAAAAATCGATGTCTGGTGTGCTCTATCACATGATACAGTCATAGGAGCATTTTTCTTTGCTGAGATGTCTGTGACGGCAAACAATTACCAGGATATGTTACAAATTTACGCAATACCCCAAATGCAGACTTACAATCCACTGTTATTTTCCAGCAAGTTGCGGGCCCCTCCTCACTCGGGCAAGTATGTTTGCGCATTTTTAGATACAATTTTCCCTAACCGATGGATAGGACGCAGTAGCCCAATTGCCTGGCCACCAAGATCTCCCGACATGACACCGTTCAATTTCTTCTTTTGGGGCTACATGTAAGACAAAGTCTACTCAGGGAACATCTGTGATATTGAAGACCTTCATACCTCCATAACTGCGGCTATTGCTACTGTGACTCCAGAAACGCTACACCGGACATGGCTGGACATTCTCAGGGTTACTAATAGAGCTCACGTGGAATTGATTGCTTAATAAAAACTTTGTGAGTATTGGTATCTAATTTTACAGTTTTCTTGCGCTTTTAAACTCTGTTAAGTAGAGTTATGTTCAAATTTGAATTGACATTTGATTTGGAACATAGAATTCCTGATACCATATTAAATGTTGGCATACATAGCACAGCCTATTAAACTATACATATTTTTTGCTGTATTTCAATTAAATTTATTTCATGAAATTATTCTAACTTAACTAACCCATTCCTCGAGGCTAGCTGAAAATGACACCAAAAGCTGCAAATTTTCAAATTAAATATCCCACACAATTTTTGTTGAATGAAAGTCAAACTTGTAATTTCCCCCCCCCCATGACGAGTATAAAAATTTCTTAATATAAGTAAAGGAAGTGAGAGATTGCACTAAAAAAGTTAAATTTCGTTGTCAGAAAAAAAATACTTCTTATAATTTTATTTTTTCATAACGAGTATAAATTCCAAAATGTAAGAACAGGATCAGGGAGATCACATTAAAAGTTAGATTTCGTAATTTAAAAAAAAAAGTATTTTTCTTTCTAAATTTCACATTGCCAAAACATGAACATTTTTGTCATTTAAAACACTTCAGTATTGGAAGTATATGACTATGACCAATGGTTTCGAATATAAAGAGAGGTTACGGACTTTTAAACCTAGTAAGGCTATGGGTATACAATTGCTATAGCTGACTGCAGTAAAAAGGAGAGGTGAACAGTTAGATGTTATAGCAGTCGAATGTACCAAATTTCAAACTTCAATGTCTAATTGTTTTTGAATTATCTGAGATACATATGTACATACCTAACCAAAAAAAAAAAAAAAAAAACTTCTGAATCCATTTAAATTTATTTTACAACCCTTTAAAAAAATGAGTTCTTTCTTCCTGTTCATATGTACAGATGTCATACAAAAAATTTGACTAAATGGGTTCTGGAGTTGTCAAAATGGATATTTTCTTTGAAACATTATACCCAAAATTTTTGCGATTGCAATAGTTCCTTTAGTACAAGTAAGTAAAAGTAGTAAAATAACATGAAAAAAAGTGAGTACTCAAAAGTGAAATAGAAACTCTTCATTCAAACAGTAAAACTAAGAAATTCTTTAAAAAAGTTGAAATTAATATAGAAAAATCTTTATTTATATTGCATTTATCATGAGGGTGTAGTTTAGGCTGCTGAATATAACAAAGTATACAGGTGTTTGCCTGAGAGGAGAGGCGACTTCGTATTTTCTAATAGAGACTGGCTCGTATTTACGATACACATGGCAATAATAATATGTATCTTTCATTTAGTGGGATGCATTGTTTGTATACTTTATTGCAATTCATGAATATTTCAGTCCTTTGTAGAATTTATGGCAAAATATTTACTGGGTACTTTGGTATTATCGCAACCACCTTGGTGCAATTTGACAACTTTTTGAAGACAAAAGAGAATAGTAATTTCAAATCGGAGAAAGTTATTTATTTCATATCATGCATGTTCTTAAGTACACATTTTAATTTGATATTTATCCCAAAAAACAATTTATAAAACTACTTACAAATAGTTTTTTGTTTTGTCTTTGTTTTTATTCTGCATATCTTGCACATGTAATTATTCTAGTTTACCACAGTCTTGCCAGTCATTAACAGAATTTAACACTTGTTTTTACTCCAGAAGAATATAACTGTGCCCTGTAGAAAATGGCAGATGACCATTCTTGAACCAATTACGGCTTCGAATGCCAACGTGTTCGTTACACTTTTTCGTGTTGCATTTCCAAAAAGTTTGCTTTCCAAAATAAAACATCATCAAAGATGAATCTGAACATTCCCATCTTTGTGGCAAAATATTACATTCCTGCAAAAATTTCACAGAACTAACTCCATTTGCAAGCAAATCCTAGAAGCACATATTTGAAAATTAAACTGAAGTCCAAATATATTGCAATTTATGTTTAGAACTTCCAATAAAACCAAAACAGCATTGAGGAAAATGGTGACACTGCTTATTCAAATTTACAGTTATCGATATGGTTACCAGAAGAACTGTGGGCTGCCTCAGTTTGAAGACTTCTACAAAGGTGGTTGTGATAATACCATTTACTGTTTATACAGCCGTCTCTTTGCTGCATAAGGTTCATACATATTTCTAATCCACTTAATCCTTTGTATAAAAACACAGGGAAGGAAAAAAATCACAGTTGTAATCATAACAAAGACAAAGTACTGGCTACTCTGGCAGTCAATTATATTCAATGAAGTATCGAAAAAATTCGAAAAGCATGAGACGTCTTTGAAACAGGTTAGTTTTTATGAGTACTCTTTATATATATAAATTTCTTTAGTAAATAAATTATTATTAACTTACTTTGCAGCTACTGCGCAAGTAGTAAAATAACTTGATTTCGCATTAAGTGAATTTAAGATCCTACAACATTATATATACATAAAAGTACGCTACGCAAAAAAATGGGACATTTCTAAGTTTCCCGTTCTACTGGGCCAATTGACGAAATTCAAATTGCGATTTTTATATCTCAAAAGTGCAACTCTTAGGATATGTATTAGATTTATATATAGCATTGTTCTAATATAGGTATTCCGACACAGAATTGTACTTTTTCTGAAATAACATGAAGAACTTCTACCATATTTTGATTCTGCAATTCAAATTATGCCTAAATACTAAATTTTGTAAAATTTGGTGTGGAATTTAAGTAGAAATTTAAGAATTTGTCTTGACGAATTTTTTCATTTTGCGCCAAGATAATTCACTTGGCGAACATCTTAATATATGGCAACCTATTTTCCTGTCCCTTCCATTGTGCAGGAGTGGGAAAAAAGTCAGATCCTTCCTACCTTTTTACATTGTGCATAAGCGGGGAAAAAGTCACAGTGTTCCTATTTTCAAATCATTTTAACAAAGTGCCTAAACCACATTTGATGTTACTATCGCTTTCAACAAATATACCAAATTTCAACACACACCAACATATAAATTCACATATATCTTCTGAAAATTTGAATAAAACCTGTAATTTTTTGCAGGTATGCTTAGAAATACATCTTCTTTAACAGGATGGTAAAAATTTTATAGATTATAATTCAAAATTTTTTCGAAAAACTTATAAAAATTATTTAAAAATACAAATTTTAAAAATAAATCCAAAAAAAGGGGGATGTTATTTAGGAATGACTCTAAATTTCGAAACGAGAAAGAAAGAATCAAATAAGTTTAATAAAAAAAAAGAGATGTTAACAAACATATATCAAACTCAACATTGCGGAGCTAAAATTTTGAGAGCTGATTTTTTAAAAACTACTCATGCGATTTTTACAAAACTTGGCAGTTTGGCGTAATTTGAGTCATAGAATTGAAATATATAAAAAAAATTCGCTTGTCATTTCAGAAAGTCTGATTTTGTGTCAAAATACCTATATTAGAACAATGCTATATATAAATCTAATATATATCCTAAATCGCGCTTTCAAGACATGAAAAACTCAATTTGAATTTCTTCAATCGGCCCAGTAGAACGGAAGATATAGAACTGTGCCCCCTTTTTTTGTGTGCAGTGTACATATTGTCAAAAACATTTTGCATAAAGTATAGTAATCCACTTAAGAAAGAACTAAAAGAAACAATATTGCAATTCAAATTTCATATATCACTGTATTTTCTTTTAAAATTCCAAGACTTTTACTGCTGTAGCCTTTTTCAATTAATGAGATTTAAAAAAAATCAAAAAGTATCAATTAAAGTAAATATTAATTAATAATTAAAATTTAGAAAAATGAAATGTAACTTTGAAAATTTCAGTTCAGCAATGTCATTCATAACTTGTGCAACATAGTGCTAATTAAAAGAGAATAATATTTCCATCTGTACAGGTAAGGTGATAAAATATAATGCATACATTAGGTCTAACATTTCAATGCAATTCATAGTTCAGAGAATAATACACAGATTATATCTTCATGGAATCATTAAGAATTGAAAAGATATCATTTAAAACTTTCAAATCTTTATTCCTTAATGGTAGGAAGAAAGTTGTGGATCTCACGAGATATGTTGAGGAGGCATCCACTCAACGAAAGTGATCCCCCATTCTTTACTTTTCTGATATGGCCCCGCTATGATCCTAATGCAACACTGCTCTGGAGATAAGTGTAACCAAATAACCCATCAACCACCTCCTTTTGCTTTCGATTCATTTTGAGGGGGGGTGGAAAAACACAATGCGACGATTGTATCTCAGGGGGGTCACAGTTCCAGCCCACATTTCTACCGTTACTAATGGATGAAGATGCCTTTCCTGTGAACTAGTCTTTCTCACGGCAAACGGTGAACTGGTTAATGAAAACAACAATTCTTAATACTGTAGTGAAAATACACCAATCATTTTAACATTAATGTAAAGCAGGTATATGAATGTTTTGCCCATAGCTAATGTAAATGAAAACAGGCACCATACATAATTAGTTGTTGGCTGGTTAGATAGTTATAAAGCAAAACACATGAAGGCTATCTACCTAAAGGAAGGAATGCCATTATAGATGAATTTCTAAGGAAAACTAGCTCATATTTACACAACACATGGGATAACCATAAAGTACATATGCAGCCTGTGCTTCCCCGTTCAAACTACCAGTCTTTAGTGGTTTGAGTAAATCAATCCACCTAATACTTGTTGAAGAAAAGCTAGTTCTACCTTAAATAATGCAAAAAGAACAAAATGAAAAACTCTACAATGAAAATTCTTTTTAAGAAACCGTATTCATTTTTAGTTTTGAAACAGTCTTTATAAAGATGGAGATAAGACAGGGAAAACGATTTTGCATCTGCACAATGAATGTAAACGTAAGGGATGATCAGTTTTTACAGAAACCAATGAAAAAAATGTCGTTATTGAAATAGTCATTTGGAAAAAAAAAAAAAAAAAAGGAGTGAAGATCAGAAGGAAAGATAAAATACCTCAATGTTAATCAGAACCTTTATTGACTGCACAGACAGCTGTTTCTTCTTCAAAGGTTGTACATTTTAATAATTTTATTACACCTGAAATAGCTGATGATTGTTTGATATCATTGGAACCTAAACATTCCTTTGCATTAAACTAACCACAGAAAAGAAGAAAACAAATAAAAATATCTGATGTTTTTCACTAAAGTAATTTTATTCAAGCATTTTTCTTTTTGTCATCTTTATTAATTTTTAGAAATGGTAAAAATAATTAATAAATATTACATAACTATACACAATTTAAATACTGGTAATTAATATACAACTTTTAATAATACCTGAAAATGTAATGAATGAAACCATCTATTTACCAACAAAAATTAAGTGCAGATAGAGTCAGGCTAATGAAATAATACTGGTTATATATTGTAGCTCAAGCACAAAAGCTTGAAATGCTCTGCTTTCCTTTTGCCTCCCAATGTAAATGGTAACTTTCTACATGATATATTTTACCATTGTCTATGGAATATAACTGTAGAGATTCCAATGCATTTGGATGTTCAAAAGTTTAAAATAACAAATTCTCAGAAAATTATTTAACTTTAAAAATAATTAATAAAAATAACAAACTGAAACTTTTTCATTGAACTAGGAAAACTGCTATCAGTACAGAGTTCAGTCAAAGAATATGAATAGTTAAAGAAGGCAAGCTCATACAGACATAATATAAACCAGTCTCACTCACCTTAGGACAACTTTTGAATCGAAGCAAGTATATGGTGAAGCAAATGCACAAGGTGCTGGAGAAATTCATTCTACTTTAAATGCTAGTGAAGTACAAAGCATAAGTCTGCTATTTGAAAAGTAGTTTTTGCCGTCATTTATATCTCGAAACTTTAATTCTGTAGTAAACTTTGCATACAATTTTTTTTTTTTTTAATTTTACAGAAAAAATTTTCATTTCAAGATTAATAATTTTTGTGTTTAAATACTTCATAAATACTTTGTGCTTAAATATTTCACAAATAATTCGTGCTTAAATAGTTCTAATGCAATACTATATTAAATTATGCTTTGATTTTAAATGCCTGTGCTATTGCACTTCCATAAATAAATTCATAAAGAAGAAACAAAATTCATGAAAGAAATAAAAAGCAGCACATTGCATCCTTGATTGTCTGAATACAAGAGAATGATGCAGAATCAGTTTTTTACATCTTAGCTGTCAGAGTGTTGGGAGAAAAAACAATCTAAGCCATAGGTGGTAATTTCAGGACACTATTCTTGCAAGCTGTTATTAGTAAGAAATGCTAAGTACCGTCTTTTTCGAAAATAAGACACTGTCTTACTTTCTTTTTTGGTCCAAAATACGTGCTAGGGCTTATTTTCGGGGGAGGGCAAATAAAAGTATATTTATATATTTTTATTTAATATTTATTTTACACAGAATATAGAAATTTAAATTTATTCAATTACAGTCATGTCATCTTCTGGAACATCGCCATAAATAAAATTCTGAATTATATTCTGATTTTCTTCCAAATCCATTTCCTGTTGAATCATTGGTCCGAATCTCTCATGTCTTGCGATATAGCTATCGTTAAATGAATACTTCTTGTCTAGTGCATTGGAAACATCACTATCAGTTATTTTGTCCCATGAATTTTTTACCCATCAATCAGCCCTTTTGATTTTCGACTTATTCTGTGGGGGTTGGAGAAAGGTTGCTGCGTCGTATGTGTCTCGGGGGTTACGGTTCAGCCCAAATTTCACCCCGACGAGAGTCTGCCGACGCTAACGGATGACTATGCCTTTCCTGTGAACGTATCTCTCTCGGGGCAAACAGTGAACTGGTTAAGATAAATTCCAAGAATTAATTTGAAATGAACTGTAGAGGTAAACAATTAATTTCTCGGAATATTTTGTTTCAAACATTTCTCTGAAATACGAGTATTAGGAAAGCTAAACATATTATTACTTAATAAATCAACATCATTTTTTAACAAATCCTTTTTGTCACATTATTTTAACTAGGGCTTATTTTCGGAGGATGTCTTATTTCACAAAAAGTTCCGAAAATCACGATAGGGCTTGTTTTCGGAGGATGTCTTATTTTCAGAAAAAGACGGTACCATAATTTAGTGCCTCCAAAGATGTTTTCAAACTCCCACATTCTGCAAAAAGATTCAACAGAATTTTTACTGAGGTTAGTGTTTTTTAAGTGCTTTGAAATAAGATTTAAGTTACAAGATGGAGTAAATTTGGAATTGCTCCTGTTAGAAGATGTTATTTTGTTCTTGTCAGGAGGAGGCTTTCAGGATTGCCCATTTTGTGGCTAACATTATTATTATGTTGAAGACTGAAGATAAAGTTTGTTTTTTAGATATTTTGGGCAGCTATCAAAAATAATTCATTGCATAAGATCTCCACTGCATACGAAAATTTTGCATGTTTCTGATTTTTTTGAAAGTTTGGATAATAATTTTAAAATAAAATGTTCCAATGAGAGTTCCCATTCAATCGCCCATTACATGGGATTTTTTATTACATTCTCATGTCAAGAAATGGATTTTTAACGAAATTAAACCTGGCAGCTTAAAGATATTTCTAACATTAAAGAAATAAGAACTGAAAGCTTTAGGCTAAGAATTCACGTTTCTAAACCATACAAATAGCACTCTACAGGTTCTCAGACATTGCAGGTGGTTTTTGATCACATTTGTAGATGAATTTCAATGTCTGTCTTTACACCTGTAAACGCCTTACATATTTTACACTCAATTTTTCTCCATAGCGTTTCTGTGTCATTGAAGCTTTACTTCTCCCAATTCAAATTCTTTGGTCCAGTTACCATCAGCAACACTACAATAACAATGGTGGTGTTAATTAGGATGCTTACGAGCTGAGAAGACAGTGAACCCTATTGATCTTCAAAAATTATTCCAAATACATAAAGATTCTGAAAAAGAGGAATCAAAGCAAAAATAAACTTCCTTACAGCATTCTAGACATGCACAAAAGGATCCAGATCAGGAGAACAGTAACCTGTCTCTCGAGTATCCCAAATACACTTAATCAGGCAAGGGTCAAGCTACAAATTTCATGCATAAAATTGTTTTTTGCTGAAGGTATTCAAACTACATGGGGTTCAAAACTGTCATCTTGGAGGATAAAATTTTCACCCATTGCTATTGTATACAAATTAGACATTTAGCAAAGCATATAATTTTCAAACATCTGGGCAGTCACTCTTTCATATCGGAAGACATAATGGACTATCGTACATCCACCTGGGGGGGGGGGAAGAGATCACCCATACAGATACACTGTTTTATCATAATGACTTCCTTTAAAAATATTTGAATGATAATCTAACTTGAATCTGAACTTGGAATAAATTTTTGGAACTTGGCTAAATCTGAACTTGGAAGTTATCATTCTTTCAAAGGAAAAGAAAAGGATGATATCGCCTGAGTTGGTGTCGAAGTCCTGCTCCTTCAGGCATACATGTAATTACACATATGTCTTCAACAAATGTTATATATAGCTATTGGCCACCTTTAAATAACTCTTCTGGAAGCTGAATCTGTGAAATATTTTTCCAAAATCAATGTATCAAAGATTGTAGATTTCATATTTAATCATTTTATCACCTCTGCCTAACTGCCCTCCACTGGAGTTCATCCAAAAAACGATATCTTTACATCATTCTAACTGACCAACTCTGATTTCTGATATCACATTGCCAAGGAAAACTACAACCTCACTCTGAAGCATTGCACTTTTTTAAAGTCAACAATATGAATAGGAAGATATGTATAAAACAAATTTATCTTGTTTGCTTTATATACATCTTTTGATGAATAATCTGAAATTAACTTGAATAGCTTTATGCCAAACTGAATGCAAACATTCCACTGCATTAACATTGTCACAGCATATAGTTTCGTATGCAGCATTATGGCTGAGCATAAAATGTGTACATAATTCTTCACTACATTAAAAGCCATAATTGTCTATGAACATACTATTTTCGTACTTCAGCTCCTGAAACAGATCCACATTTCAGCAGGTTTCTTATTTGTACATCTTTTATCCATAACTAAAGAGCTTGTTCTAAATCCTTGTACACTACCCAAAACATTTTTATATCCCATGATTACAAGATGGAGCTTGTTTTTGAGATAAACAGCAAGGTATAGTTTCTAGTTCCATACTAAGTTATTATTTCTGACATAGATCAGCCAAGATGCTTTAATTAATTCAAGAGTTACAGATTTTGTATTTCCCAAACTCAGCTATATTTTAGAAAGTATGATTTCCATAAGAAATAAATGGAATAATTTTCTTGGAAGATGAACTATAGAAAATAAGCTTATGACCTCAACTCGTAGACAGATGAATTGTAAAAACCATTTGAGTACCCAACAAATTGACAAAGAACTCCTTTATTTCACAGCAACATACAGAATCACCTGTAAATTTGAGAATTCTTTCATAGCTAATTAACATATAAAACTGCCAATGCTAGAAGCTGCATTTCGAACTGAATCAAACATAAGCTGAGGAACCAATCCTTCAAATGCTTTCATAAAACACACATTCCTAGAAAAAGCTGGGGCAGTCTTGAAGTAGCTTGAAATAATACGGAATGAGCTATAGGACCCACAGAAATGGAGATAATTGAGTGAACAAGATTAGACAGAATCCTATTAAAGCATATTCTATATGCAAGCAGTTAGTTATAAAAATGAGACATATTTAAAGACAGGCTTTACAGCCATTAGGCCACACTATGGTCAGGAAAAGGTTCTGAATCAGCCTGATTAAAATTATTAAACATTTTTTTTTTCCAATTCTGATATTTAGAAATGTTTTTCATTTCTTTTTTTAACTAAATACACGCCAATGTTTGCATTGTGAGTTCAATGGAAATTTTTAAACAGCTCTTTATAATCTATTAACTTACTCTTTAACTGAAATACTCAATTTTTATTTTTGTTCGAATAAACTGAAATTCTGAACCCTTGAGAGTTCACTGCATACACTATTTACATTAGAGTTCCACTCATTATTTACAAAATTCCCCAATTAATTTCACATGAAAAAATAATTTTAAAGACTTTCCAGTTATATAATAATACACAAAAATAGGCATGAAGTAGCACTGATCTTCATTCTTAAATAGAAGTTGCATGCAAAGGATCTTAAATGCATAAAATTAAGTGTCATTCTATTTATGTATTGAAATCATTTACAGGCATGCAATATACGCATTTTGAATACTCTGTCCAATAAAAAAGAAAATACACCACTCATTTTGCATATGTAAATTCAGGCACAATATATATATATATATATAAGAATAAATTGAATTTAATTAAAAAATTAAATTTAAATACTAATTTAATTAAATATTCTTTGCGCCATTGCTGCAAGGAATGAAATTTAAATTTAAACAAATTTTAATTTAATTTTTAACAAACACGTATAAAAGTAAAAAAGCAAATTTAAATCCTAAAAAAGAAAAAAAGCCAAAATAATTTTTTAAAAAATTTTTAAAAACATTTAAGAATTAAATTTAAGAATAAAGTTCTAAAAGGAAAATACTAATGAAGTCTTTTGAGAAACAAGCAAGTAAAGTCAAGAATTAAATTAAACTTTTTTCTAAAAATTAAATTTTTTTAAAAATTAATTTTTTATAAAAAGTAATCGAAAAACCAATGTATTTTAGAAACCCTTGTCTACAGAAGCCTCCCCGACACGAATATGCATATCATTAAAAAGAAACTAAAAAAGAACTACATATAATCCATATAAACCAATAAGAAACAAAAAGAACTAATTCACAATTTTTAAAAAACAAATATATTTAAAAATATAATTTCATATTTAGAAAATACTTAAATACTACATAAAAAATTTTAAAAATACTTAAAGCAAGTAAATAGTAAGTTTTAATTCTAACTTACCTACTATATGCGTGTTGGGGTCTGCAAAAGTGTTGTTAAAGAAGTGTGTTCTTCAAATTATATAGATGGTGCTCATGTAGGTAAAGTTGAGTGTCAAGCTGCTATCTTTGTTATAGTAAAAAAATTTTTGTAAACATTAATATTAAAAATCCTAAAGGTAGTAATTATCAATTATTTAGGGAGTTAAGTAACTGAGCCAATCAAGAGATGTAAGTTTGCTTGAAGGAAAATAAAGTTAAGTGGTATTGTGAATAAAAAAATGTAAACTGTTTGTAATGTGAAATGTGTGTTCTGTTGAAAAATTGTGTAAAAATTGTAAAAAACGTTAAGTGAAAAATTTTTTTGTGTGAAAATTGCAAATAATTAAAGTAATTAAGAAAAACTGAAATGTTTTAAAATTAAAGTTTTAAAGTAAAATTTCCCAAAATTTTTGAAACGAAGTCCTTAAAAAACCTCTAAAAAATTCCTTTAGGAAGTTCATTAAAAATGCTAATGGTACAAATAATAATGGTACAAATGCTAATGTAAATAATACAATACATGGTACAAATAATAATGGTACAAATGCTAATGTAAATAATACAATACATGGTACAAATGCTAATGTAAATAATAAATAATGGTACAAATGTTAATGCTAATGTAAAATAATAATGGTAAAATGCTAATGGTACAAATAATTATAAAAAGAATATAGATTACATATTTGCAATTATACTTAAAAAAATCTGTAATTTAATCCAACATCTAGTTAACAAACAACACAATTATAGTTGGATTATTTATAATAATGCTCCAGTTCTCAGCAGTTTTAAAAGTTTAACAATCAAGAACATTAACTGCTATGACTTTGAAAACCTTTATACTTCTCTACCATTAGAAGAAATTTTTACTAGTTTAATGCAACTCACACAACTTTTTCCTGACATACTTGACATCCTTTGTATTGAAAGATGGAATACTTATCTGAATTCTGCATTATTTTATAACTACATTAAATTCAATAATAAGATCTTTCAGCAAGTTAGAGGAATTCCTATGGGAGCAAACAGTTCTACATAAATTTGTAACCTATTCCTTTTTACTTTTGAATATAAATTCCAACTAAGTTTAAATAAAAATGAATTAAAGCTATTTGCTCATACTTTTAGATACATAGATGATATTATAACTTTCAATAATAATTCTACTTTTGAGCAATTCAAAATTTACCCAAATACTAATTAAGAAGTCAAACAACAAAAATCAGCATTATATTTACCAAATTTTCACAGGACTAGTTTCGATGGTTTTACCGAACCACCATCTTCAGCTGCAAAACCGCAAATGAACCAGATAGGAAATAATGATTAGATAAGATAAGAAAGCCTGGACAAGAATAAGCAAGTGGCGCCATCTGTTGGTGAAACCAGAACTAAAACATAATTTCTTTAAAGGCTGAAGGCAAATTTGGATTGGAATTAGGATCGTTAACTAGAACAGAAAGATTTTTATGAATGCGAAATGCCTCTAGAAAATCCAGTTCTCCAATGGAAGATGTTTTTTGAATAATTTTGGCAGTAGAAAAACTGAAAGTGTGGTTTTCGGACCAACAACGTTGAGCAACAGAAGACTTCTGTGTTTGATTTTTTCTAACATATGCCTCATGTTCCTTGACGCGAAATTTTAAGGCTCTCTTAGTTTGGCCAATGTAAATTAAACCACACTGGCAAGGAATCCTATAAATAGCCCAGGAATTCATATCCGGAATGGGTCCTTGAGTATGGAACTCGGAATTTTATTGATGGGAGAATAAACAACCCGAAAGTTAAATTTCTGCAAAATATGTGCAACTTTATAGCTAATTGATGGAAAGAAGGGAATGACAACAGAATTTTTATAATCTCCTAAAACAAGAGTGTGCCTTTTAGTGTGTTGAGATGAGAATTTTTTAACTGCTTGATTAATAATGTTGGGTGGAAAGCCCCTGTCAATAGCTATTGCTTTTAAATAATTTAGTTCTTCATCAAGGGCTAGTTTGGAGAAGCAAACTTGAAAAGCACGGAAAACATAGGAATAAAATGGACGGAAGCACGGAAAACATTTTATTCCTATGTTTTCCGTGCTTTTCAAGTTTGCTCCTCCAAACTAGCCCTTGATGAAGAACTAAATTATTTAAAAGCAATAGCTATTGACAGGGGCTTTCCACCCAACATTATTAATCAAGCAGTTAAAAAATTCTCATCTCAACACACTAAAAGGCACACTCTTGTTTTAGGAGATTATAAAAATTCTGTTGTCATTCCCTTCTTTCCATCAATTAGCTATAAAGTTGCACATATTTTGCAGAAATTTAACTTTCGGGTTGTTTATTCTCCCCTCAATAAAATTCCGAGTTCCATACTCAAGGACCCCATTCCGGATATGAATTCCTGGGGTATTTATAGGATTCCTTGCCAGTGTGGTTTAATTTACATTGGCCAAACTAAGAGAGCCTTAAAATTTCGCGTCAAGGAACATGAGGCATATGTTAGAAAAAAGGAAACACAGAAGTCTTCTGTTGCTCAACATTGTTGGTCCGAAAACCACACTTTCAGTTTTTCTGCTGCCAAAATTATTCAAAAAACATCTTCCATTGGAGAACTGGATTTTCTAGAGGCATTTCACATTCATAAAAATCTTTCTGTTCTAGTTAACGATCCTAATTCCAATCCAAATTTGCCTTCAGCCTTTAAAGAAATTATGTTTTAGTTCTGGTTTCACCAACAGATGGCGCCACTTGCTTATTCTTGTCCAGGCTTTCTTATCTTATCTAATCATTATTTCCTATCTGGTTCATTTGCGGTTTTGCAGCTGAAGATGGTGGTTCGGTAAAACCATCGAAACTAGTCCTGTGAAAATTTGGTAAATATAACGCTGATTTTTGTTGTTTGACTTCTTAATTAGTATTTATTCGGCGTGTTATTGTGTCTTAATTTACCCAAATAGTTTAACACTTAATAAAACGAATACGAATCAAGATACTATTGAATTCCTAGACCTGCAAATTATTAAACACAGCAAAATTAAATTATTTGATAAAAGAAGGAATTTCCATTTTCATACTATTAAACTAATTAATTGGAACTCTATTATCTCTAGAAAAGTAATAGAAAACACGTTTCATAGCCAAATAATCAGAATAAAAAATATATGTACTGAAATAGACGATTTAAAGGAAGAAATAATAAAGCTAGTTAATGTTCAAGTTGATAACCAAGTACCACCAAAATTTATTAATTTATATATTAAAAAGGCAGGCCTTGACTTTACTTTATAATTTTTTGGCTCTTTTGGATATGATAACATTACCTTAAACCTTAGCTGGAGGGTAATGAAGGATATAAAAGAGTAGAGAAATTATCTTGTAAATTTTTATTGTAAATATTTTGTAAATATGTATATTTAATCAATACTGGATTCTTTCCTTTAACTAATAAAGGGCCAACTCTTTTCAAAAGTCTCAATTATAGCCCGAATTGAGTGAAGATTTTAATCTTCTTCTTCTAATTTTCCATACTTCAGCTAGTATTTAGTTAAGTTTTGATATACCAATTGAAATCAAGTTCATTAAATTTTAATATTTTTAATTAACTTCCTAAAGGAATTTCTGGGAATTTTTTAGAGGTTTTTTAAGGACTTCGTTTAAAACATTTTGGGAAATTTTACTTTAAAACTTTAATTTTAAAACATTTCAGTTTTTCTTAATTACTTTATTTGCAATTTTCACACAAAAAAAAATTTTCACTTAAAGTTTTTTACAATTTTTACACAATTTTTCAACAGAACACACATTTCACATTACAAACAGTTTTCATTTTTTATTCACAATACCACTTAACTTTATTTTTCTTCAAGCAAACTTACATCTCTTGATTGGCTCAGTTACTTAACTCCCTAAATAATTGATAATTACTACCTTTAGGATTTTTAATATTAATGTTTACAAAAACATTTTTACTATAACAAAGATAGCAGCTTGACACCCAACTTTACCTACATAAGCACCATCTATATAATTTGAAGAACACACTTACTTCTCTTTAACAACACTTTTGCAGACCCCAACACGCATATAGTAGGTAAGTTAGAATTAAAACTTATTTATGCAGTATTTAAGTATTTTCTAAATATGAAATTATATTTTTAAATATATTTGTTTTTTAAAAATTGTGAATTAGTTCTTTTTGTTTCTTATTGGTTTATATGGATTATATCTAGTTCTTTTTTAGTTTCTTTTTATTGATATGCATATTCGTGTCGGGGAGGTTTCTGTAGACAAGAGTTTCTAAAATACATTGGTTTCTCGATTATTTTTATAAATTGCTTGTTTCTCAAAAGATTTCATTAGTATTTTCCTTTTAGAACTTTATTCTTAAATGTTAATTTCTAAGGGTACCACTTTATTGGTATTACTTTTGGTTTTGACTTTTACCCTTGCCTGCATGAATGATGAAACATGAATTGAATGATTGGAGAGTTAGGTTTGGAGGCAACTTCCCCTTGATAAGTCTGTCTCCTGCCTACTCAACGGTCATTCACTTATGCATTTTTTAAAAAAATTGTTTAGTTTAATTTTAATTTACTAAATTAGTGAATTTATTTTCATGAATTGATTTTGCACTTGATTTGCTTATGCTTCTGAATTTAAATGATATTGTAGATTAGTTCGAGAATTAAATCTTTTTATATGTTTGCACATTTAAAAAAAATTTTTTTTTAAATTATTTTGGCTTTTTTTCTTTTTTAGGATTTAAATTTGCTTTTTTACTTTTATACGTGTTTGTTAAAAATTAAATTTAAATTTGTTTATATATATATATATATATTAAACTATGTTACCATTCGCATCTGTTCCTCTAACTGAAGTCTCTCATCAAAATTCATCCACTGCGACTCTACATTATCAATATAAACATTAGGTACACAAGGTGTTTCAGTTCTGTAAAAGAAAAGGAAATTGCAAAAAAACACAAAACACTCATTGCCACATTCTGAAAAAGAGAAAACCACATAAAAAATAAAATGGCAGATTAATAGAAGTTTTACCTTTAAGAATAATTCCATGTCAAGATTTCCGGCATAAATTTATTATTTTGAGATATTCTTCATTCAATACATATATAAATTGCTAGCCATTAGTATTGCAAAATTATGAAGAACAAATGGTAATAAAAACATAGTTATTTTATAAATACACATGATACAAAGGTACAGCAATTAAAATTTCAGCAAGTTTAGATGTTTATAATCAGCATGACATATCGCCACCACAGTTTGTTATCAGGGAAACTGGGGTATATGTTGAACACAGAAGATTATATTTCCCTCAGTTTTTTAGGGTATTATTTTTTTTAGCATTTAAAAAATAAATCAGCTAAAGATCTCCCATAATACCACGTTCCCCTACACTACATGTTACATTTCCTGGCCGAATGCTGTTCTACCAGGTTTCTTTCAGAAATAACTCATACACGCAATGTAGGACTTCACACGTTATCTGCACATCACGACAGTAGTACAAAGCCTCTTCACATTTCTTATTCTGAAGTGTGTGTTCCCTTATTATGTTTTTATCCTCTTCACATTCTCTTCAATATCAAAGCTCACATGCAGACATACAAATAATCACATCACAAAAATAAAAAATAGTTTATTAGTTATTTAAATTAATTAGGATAGCTATAATATGAAACAGCAGCTGATCAACGAAAGTGAAATAATATTGTTGCGTGTATACAGGATTATAATGGATTGAATGCACACAGAACCAATGATAGTTTGATAAAATTTATTTTACCAAAAGAAACACTTTACAGTTCTGGAAGTTTCAACAAAAATACATGCACAGATCTTCTCAGTATCACAGAGCATAATCATTAGTTACATTTGAAACTACTAGGAACATCAAGCACAATGCAATGCAAAGCACACCTAAAAGGCAATGCTCACACGGATATCTTAATACACCAAATTCAGCTCTGAAGTAACAACTGAGAAACTGATGCTCTCTCTGGTCTCAGTTTTCTGCCGGCCTGTGAGAAATCTCTAGTACCTACTCCTCCTCAAAATTATGGCAAAGCACATAAGACCCCGATGCAGTTACAGTTACATATAGGGATCAATTACAGTTATTCAGTTACAGTAACAATTACAGTTACAAAAGGACTGGAGCAAAATGTTGCCAGGTTTGGCAATTTTGCCAGGTTTGGGTGATTTCACTTAAAATTTGGCGATAAACGTTAGTTGTCAAAACAATCATCAGCTTTGTGATATCTCACCAATTAAGCGAGATAGCCATTTATGTTAATGTTAAACAGACTTGCCCATTTAATCTTACTTTTCTGGTAAAGCTTCATCTCTAACAAGCATTCCATGCTAGATTATATAAAAAATACTACAATTTCTCATATAACTTCACTAAAATTATTCTCATACATAAAAAAATTCATAACATCACTCCCTTCCTAAGGACTGCATGCCGCTGGTACTACAATCCCCAGACAGGAAGCCATACTTACAAATAAGGAAATACAATGCAGTACTAAAACAATAATTTCAATAACTAAACAAACCAAATACTAAACCAATAAATAAATTTACAAATTTATACACAAATAGGACCACAATCTTACTATACTATTTACAGTGTATACAATCCGGAGACTGCACTAAGTGCATAGTACGGGGCTATCCCATCTTAAAGAATAGTTTTAGGCTTTGAATTTGATGACTTACAGATCTGAATTATGACATCATCCAGCCTGCTTCAGGCAGTGTACAGACCATCCCAGAAAGACTGTAGTTTAGGAAAGGGTCTTTACCGGTGAATCGGACTCTGTAACCACAACTCGTCACCTTCGTTGAATTGGTGCCCTGTGGCTCTCATGTCATATCAGGTCTTTATCTTTTCCATCGTCAACTGATTCGCTCTTATGCAAAATTGTGCATCACTTCAAACCATGCCTGCAGACTCCTCAGGTGATGAAGGCATAGTGATCAAAAGGCAGACAAAAGTCACTATCAAACACTGTCTGGGATGGGGAAGAGCCAGTAGTCTTACAGAAAGCACTACAATAGGCCAGTAAGAACAGGGATAACTTTTGGTCTCAGTCCATTTGGTTTTCTGGAAACCATCACTGAGAAGTTATTAAGGATGTTTTGATTAAACATATCTACCATGTCATTTGATTGCGAATGTAAAAGTGTTGTTTGGGTTTTATTGATGCCGAGTAGCTTCCAGAGTTATTTAATTACAGAAGAGATAAAATTCCTTCCTTGATCAGATTATAACTGAAAAGGCACTCCAAAGCAGGAAATTCAATGCTGTATCATTACCTCTGTTATCATGATAGCCTCTTGATCAGAGACAGGATACGCTTCAGGTCACAATGTGAAATAGCAACAAGTGTGTATTTATTGCCATCAGCAGTTCATGACAGAGGTCCCAGAATGTCAAAGGTTTTGTGTTGGAAAGGCATTGCTACACTATAATGATGGTGCTTCTCTCAACTGCATTTCTTCAGTCCTTTCTGATCCGCAGAAGCATTCCATGATTAGCACCATTTGTTGCGCATCAGTCCTTGCATAACTCAGTAGAAGTGCTCTCGAAATCTATGCAAAGTCTTCATTATTCCCAAATGTCCTCCTGTTGGACTGCTATTTATTCCTATGTAGCTCTATAAGGACACCTGGAATCCAAGATCATGGAAGTATCAGCTGCCATCAGAAAGCCTTTCAATTTTCGATTCCATAAGATGCCATTTTGAACATAGAGTTAAGTTCCAGACAGCCCAATATTGTTCTGTTGTAGGGCTATATATCGAAATGTCCTACCAGGTAGGTTTCCTAGTTGAGGACTCCATTAAATCAATTATCGATTAATGCTGCCAACATCTAATTGATCTTCCCTGATTCTTCATCACTCCAGAAGTCTTGATCGGCCAATGCTGAAGTTGTAACTTCATATGCGACCAAATTAACATGCTCGTACTTCGCTTTGACCCTGGAACAATATTGGCAGCTTTCTGGGTAGAGTCTTCTAGACACAGCATCAGCATTTTCGTGTGATGATTCCACATAACTATCTGTCACGGAAATATTTTACTGGAGTCTATCCATCTTGCTAATCGGCCTTCGGTATTCTTGAAATTTAGGAGATAGGTCAACCCTGTTTCCTCCCTGTTTTAGACAGACACTTGTTCCAGTATGCCACAACACTTTGACTGTTTATTCTTTGTGAAAAAACTGCCCTGAAACTCCCATTGCTCACATCCATGTCAAGAATAAATGGTTCGTTGAGATGAAGATAAGTCAGAATTGTGGCAAATGTTAGAATTTTTTGGTTTGTTAAATGCATCCTCAAATTCTTTTGTTCGCAAGAACTTTTATTGCTCTCTGTCAACTTGTGAAGGTGGTCTTGTAATGGAAGTCCTTCAGGAATCTATTATAGTATGTGCAAAGCCCCATGAAACTTCTCAGCTAATGGACAGTTTTTTGGAAAGAGCTCTAATCTTTAACTGCTGAGATTTTTCTGGATCTTTACACACACCTTCAAGGCAGATAGCCCTCATGTGCTTTGCCGTAATTGAATAATCCAATCCATCTTACACACTCCTTCGGCAGAGATAAAATGTCTGAGGTAAATCTCCTCTCTGAACAATTTACAATTGGCAGAAAGAACTTAACTTTAGATTGGCACCCTTCAATACATGAAGCACCTTTCTAATATTTTCTATATGTTCTTCAAACCTTTTCCTGACATGAATGTTGATGGTACATTACATAAACAAAACCATATTACCTTTAATTATCAAAATCCTTGTCCGATAATAAATGTCTTCTTTTCTCAGTCATCAGGGTGTATCTCTACCAGCCAATATCTACTCTTTAAATCAAGCATCAAAAAAACACTTGCAGCCAGAAAGTTTACAGAATGCTGTCAATTCTAAGAAGATGGTAGCTGTGTTTCCTCTTGACACCATTCAAGTGGCAATAGTCAATACAAACTCTAATTGAGGCATCCTTCTTTCTGACCAGGATGATGGGAGAAGGCCAAGGACTTCCTAAAGGCTCAATAACACTGCTTTCTTGCATGTCTTTTAGAAGTTCTGCTACCTCCTCCTGTTTAGCAATCAGTAGACGTCTTGGATGTTGCTTGATTACTGGATGATCTCCCATATGAATTCTATGCTCAGCCAAACTAGTTAAACCTATGTGAGAAACTGGGTGGAAGAAAACATCTAGAAATATTTTAATGAGACACTCTGCAGCATTTCTCTCTTTATTGCTTAGTTGTGCATTCTGCAATAATTCCAACTTTAGGGTCTCTGAAGACACAGATTCTGGAAGGTTATACTGTTTCATTTTACACAGGTCATTGTAGTACATGTTACAACTACTTCACCTTAATTAACGACTTTTGCCTTATAATCGGCAACTCTCATCAGGATAACAGTCCTTGATAGGTCAATTAGTGCTAAGGTTAACAGTACTTTTTTCGAACTGTTGCAGTTCTTGGGGATATTCTATGATTTGGATATTGGAAATTTCTATTTTCAGCTATGAATCCAGGAAGTAAAAATTCTGTTCTTACTGGTACTGTGATATCGCCTTGAGCTATGATTTATAGGATAGATTTAACTTCATGTTTAATTCCAAACACAGTTCTGCCCTCAGAGGCAGAATGCAGTTCACTATTTTTAATATCCATGGTAACATTATACTGCCTTAGAAAGTCTAGTCCGAGTATGCAAGGTCAGTAAGTAATATCTGCTACATACGCCGTGCCATGGTAGGCGGCACTCCCAAACGTGACATTAACATTTTAATTTCCATCAATTTTGATTTTATGACCAGACAGTCTGAAAGGGTAACACAGGACAGCGCCCATAAGAGATCACCTTCCAAATGTTGAATTAAATCTTTCTGGATGATGGTGACATTGGCACCAGTATCATTAGTCATATTGCAAGGAACTCCAATGATATGTCCCCATGATGAAAAGTCCATTACTGCCCCCACTCATTGCAGAATTCTGAAGTGCTTTAAAATGGGGCTTCTCAATATCTGGCAAACTCCACTCCATTAGATGGCCACTAATTAGTTTCCCTCCTTCTTGCTGATATCAGTTTTAGCTTTTGTGCCCTGGGGTGTTCTGCAGTCCCTTCGTATGTGGTCTTCAGCAACATAGAATGTAGCACTTTAGGGTCAGTTTCCTGTCACTCCTATTCCATCTCAAGACAATAACTTATCTAGTTAAATCATCTACATGAGCATTCACTTGATCTACTGATTCTTGGACTTCAGCAGCTCTGATTAGGTGATGGTTTCCATGAGTTGCTTGGGAAGCTGCCTTGAATTTTATGGCATACTCTAAAGTGCTTTTTAAATCCTTGACATCCGCCATTCTCAAGGCTTTCTGTATCTCAGGATTTCAGATGCCATCGATGAAAAACTGGAGGGACAGTATTTCTCTTGTTTCTGATGAGGCAAGTCTGAACAGGCGAGATAGTTTTTCAGCATCTGTGGCGAGCTCCTGGAGTGTTTCCATGGGATTTTGCTGACGAGATTTTAACTGAAGCCTGCTATAGTCTCTGAAACACTTCTTGCCAAGGTGCAGCTCTAACGCATTGGACAGAGCTTCAAAATCTAGTGACTAGTTTTCGGGAATAGTCTGAAGGATATCCACTGCATATGCTCTCAGCGGAGCAGTGAAAAGGCAGGCTTTAGCTTCAGAATGCCATTATAAAGATCTGTGTCTTGTATGCTTTCCAGGAGGTCTTTCTATCATATGTGGATAGCTTTAGAGATGGTCAGGATGACATATGTTTGAATTTAAAAGCATTAGAATTGTGATCAGCTGTCCTTATGGATTTCTTTAAACTGTCAACTTCCTTGGTGACAGCAACATCATCAATTTGTTGTTTGTCATCAATTTGTAGTCTGACAACAGAAATTATTTCTTCGATTTGCTGCTTGACAGCAGAAACTCTTTCTTCAGTTTCTCCAGCTCTAACTTCAACTGTGGCTACCTTTCACAGAATCAAATTTATTTTCCATTATGCCACAAATTTCTCATTTCGTTTCCTCTTGCTTTGTTTCAATCTTTTCCTTTCTTTCAATCAGTTCACTTTCATTGCTTTTTTAATGGAGTTGACAGCCTCTTCCACCTTTATCTTGGCCTGTTTTCATCTCTTCTTTAACTGAGTTTTCTCCTGCTTTCATCTCTTCTTTGAATGCAGAAAGGCTATCACTAGCTTTCTTTATTGCTCCACCATTGCTCTTGTCGCCGGCACTCAGTTCCATTTCTGACGCCAAAAATTGTTGCGTGTGTACGGGTTCATAATGGATTGAATGCACACAAAACGGATGATAGCTTGATTCAATTTATTTTACCAAAAGAAAAACTTTACAGTTCTGTAACTTTCCACAAATATACTTGTACAGCTCTTCTCAGCATCACTAAGTGCCATCAGTAGTTTCACTTCAAATTACTAAGAACATTAAACACAGCACAATGCAAAGTGCATTTAAAAAGGCAAAGCTCTCATGAATCTCAGTATTACGAAATGAGCTCTGAACTAGCAGCTGAGAAACTGATGCTCTCTTCAGACTAAATAGTTTTCCCCAGCTACCAAGAAATCTCTAGTACTTTCCACTCCTTGAAATCACCGGAATCAGAATTATTGAAAGATAGTCAGATACGGTTCAGATTTAGGGTCAGATACAGTTTTGGTCACATGTAGGGATCAATTATAGTTATTCAGTTAAAATACCAATTTCAGTTAAAAAGGTACCGGACAAAAATGTCACCAAGTTCTACGACTTTTGTGATTTCTCGCCAAATTTGACAATTAGCTGCAGAAACCATCGCTATCTTGGTGAAATATTGCAAATTTAGTGTGATAGTCATTTACCTCAATGCTATGAGGTAAAAACCAAATGGTAATTAATGATTTTGTCTAGTCTGATTCATTCGCTTTATCAAGCAAAGCAAAAAAAAAAAAAAAATATTGTCTCACGTAAATTTGAGAGGAACTGATTTTTATCTTTTAGTTGATAACAGGTATATCAAAACCATTAAATATTACAGCAAAAGTCACTTTCCAATGTTTGGCACCTGCTCTCTTTTCTTTAAACCGGTTATTTATTTAGATATGTTTATAGTCAGATTTGAAATATGCTGAATAGTGGTTGGTTTGTTGATTAATTCAGGTAAAGCAAGTAAGAGTTACATGTAAAGGGGGCTGGGTACTTTCAGAGAGGCGCTCAGCCTTTATGAATATAATACTGCATTTACTGAATATATATACTGCAATATATACTTGCATACTTCTACTTCTTGAGTAATTTTGTCCCTAATTTTTTTTAGCACATGATTCAGATTTTGTGGTAAAATGTAAGCACAATAAGGAGTGTTTTGTGTAAGTAAAAATAATATTATTGAACCTGATAAGTACTTGCACAATATAAGAGCATAAATACACAATACAAGAGTGTCTTTGTGTATGCTTTTAATGTGCTATGTTTATCATTTAAGCTGTCACTTTAGAAATAGTACACACTGTGTAATTTTCTCCTCGTGGTTTCCAAGCACCAAAAATAGTAGGAAAAGAAGAGAAATATGCAAGTAAATATGGTATGTATATACTTCTCACCTTTCATGATATAATTTTCATTTAATTATTATTTCTAGATTAATTAATTTCAAGTGTGATTTTAATATTTATCATCTTAATTTGAAATGCATCAATTATTGCTTTTATGTTTATTTCAACTTTACTTTGAATTCTATTTCATAATGACAATTTCCAATGTTTGATTTTTACAAATAATATAGAACTCAAATGCATAAACATGAGGGTGTCGGGAATGGTTACTCGAGTTTTTTCAGATTTCTCTACAGAAATTGCTTTTTACTCCAAATTGAATTGGCTAAAATGCTTCATAAGAATAAGTTCTTTGAGTATCAGCATTGGTTCGTAATCCCTTCTATTCGCGGAAATATTTGGCTTGACTAGAATTGCCAGTTTGGCTTTATCTTATAACTCGAGTAAAGACGAAACACCTTCGTATTTACATATTGTTATTAATTATTGTTTATTGAACGGGAGTTGGTTTGTTCCCCTTGAAAAGTCAACTAATTTCCGATCAATGACAATGATTACATGTTTTTAATTTTATTTTTCCTTTTACAATTGAAATTTTGTTCTTCATGATGATTTAATTCCAGTCCCCGTTAAAACATTATTAACATTTTGCTTTCAAGTTACTTCAAAACATCTTTCAAAATATAACTTACCAGTATGGATTCACTCTTTTAAAATAATTCTACTTTAATTACACTTAAGAGATAATATAATCAATTAATCAATATTGTTTAGGAAATAAATTATTATTAACTAACTTTGCAGCAATTGTGCAAGTAGTAGTAACTTGTTTTTGCACTAAATGAATTTAAGATCATACAACATTATATATATATATATATATATATATATATATATATATATATATATATATATATATATATATATATATATATATATATATATATATACGTGTATTCTATTTTCACATTTTAAGATTTTACAGAGGTCAGCATCTTTTAGAAGTTTCTCACGCTGACATTTTGAAATTGATGATCCCCCCCTTGTCCGTAACAATTTTTGCAGACCGCTCCCGACGTTTGGAACCCCCGCACACACGAAGTTTAACAGGATAGGACATTCTGAACACATGTTAAAACACTTAGTTCTGCTATTGGACACTTTGAACCTTATTGCATACTTTTTCCAAAAACTACAAATTTTTTGCTTCTCTGGAACAGCTTTGAATTCTGCTTCCTTTGCAGGGAACACAGTTTGGTCATCTTCAGAATTCAGTTAGTTGACTCTAAGAAAGTAGTCTTCAGAATTCAGTAAGTTAGTGTTTTTTTCAATTTTTGTTTCAAATAGGTTTTCAGTTTCTAGCTGTTTAAGGCTCAGATTAGATTTTATTATTTACAGAAATCTCTATGAAATTTTTTCATTTTATTGGCATTAAAAGTTTAGCATAATCGAGGACCACACAAATTTTTAGCATTGTTTAAATGATGATTTGGTTAAATGTATATTTGTTTTGCTCTTAAGTTGTAATTGCTTTTGAATTTTGGACTGGTATAATATGGTTTCAGATAATTTTTTTTTTTTGAATGGTTAAATTACATAAAGGTTTTGTGGCTTTTTTGAGTGATCAATTTGGCACAATGTTACATGTTATTCCTTTTTCCAAGTGTTTCGAAAACATATAGGGAAAATTCTAGTACATTTGAGATTCAATATTTTGCTCTTATATGAATTTTAAAGTCTTAAATGAAAATTTAATTGAATCTTTTTTCGGTTTTTGATCTCAAATGAACCAGGAGAATGAACAAACAACGACTGGACAAACTCATGTTTTTGAAACATTTTAATCAACTTTTATGAAGATTTAATTCATTTTCCCCCAACGAGTTCAAAACTGGAGTTTCAGTAAAAGGAGATTAATTTACATATTTTTATAAATTCATATATTTTCCCTTTCGCTTTTTTTTTTTTTTTTTTTTTTTTTTTTTTTTTTTTTAAAGTTTGTAATACTATGAATTCTTATTTTAATTTGTTTAGATATTGTGTTATACCTCTTATACACGGTTGCAATTATTAATACTGTTGAGGAATTGCTTTGCTCTGATTCCAATTTATAATAACTTTAGATGCTTTAAGTTTATTTTACTTCAATCCTGCAATTATAGTGCAGGACAGGTTTAAAACAAAATTTTGTTTTTAATTTTTAGGTTATTTTTATGTTTCTTTTTGCATATATATATATATATATATGCAAAACAAGTCCAAAATGCAGACATCTAATATTCAAATAATCTAAAATCTATATCTCTAACCCACTAGTAAAAAAAAAAAAAAAAAAAAAAAAAAAAAAAAAAAAAAAGATTCCTTTTCTTACAACATTTAAGAATGGAGAAAGTAATACACAAGAAAAAGCAGGTGTGCGTACAAGCACTTTTTCTGCTGACTAACAGAGATTTCTGCAGGTCGTTTTGAAAACCAGCTGGCTAGAGAATTGCACTGTTGCTTATGACAATACATTGACTGTGGTACTGAGGTTAGACATAGCCACACTTTCACCCCTTGAGTGTTTGTGCAGGGCTAGTAACTTGCTATCTGACTTAAATAAGAAGTGAAGCTAAAAGACATGTTTTCTTGGAATGGGAAGCTGCTCATACTGCTTTTATTTTATTGGCATAGCAGTGGAGAAGGGAGGAAGATGCTGAGGAACAGCAAATTGAGTTAATACAGCAAACTGAGTTCTGCTTTCTAACTGGATCCAATTTATTACTTTTCTCAATTTATTATTATTACAGTTACCTTATCAAAATTTAAGTTTGACTATTTGATAATGTTGAAAAAAGTTTCAAATTCGGAAGCGGCAGCATCATCTGCAATGTGAATGCGTGCTTCAACAAAACAAAACTTGATTCAAAAAATGAATAAAGACAAAGTCTCAAAATTTTGCGAAGAAAATGTCATAAGGAAGTCAACAGTACCCTACTTGCAATAAACAACAGAAAAATCATTAATATTTTGAAAAGTTCTGATTATGACAAAATGCAAACTGAAAGGCATGTCACTAACAAATCCAGAGATGCTCAGGCAAATATACATATCATGAGAAAGCCTGAAATGAGAAGCTCGAGGTTGATTAAGCAAATTTTAAAAACTCCATGGTATAAGGCAGTTAAAATTTTTAAGCAAAAAACTTCAGTTCAAACTGAAGCACCTGAACAATTTGCAGATTTAATCAAATTCATTAAGAGCAAAAATTTATCTCCAGAACAAATTTACAGTGCAGGCGAAATTGGTCTTTTCCAGCAATATGTGTCCAAAAATACCTCTGCTGAAAAAGGCCTCAACTGGTGTCAAAGATTCCAAAGTAAGTTTAACCCTTTGTGGCACAGTGTGTCCGGTCTGCACACACTAAAAATTTCCTTTTGTATGCACAGAAAAATTGAAAGAAAAAGGATTTATAGGTTACTACAGGTTACTCTGAACCTTCTTTATTTATAGTAGATGGCAGCTCAACGCAAATCAGTCCATACATTTTAGACACGTTTAGTTTTTTAAGACCTTCATTTTTCAAAGAAATCTTCCAGATTTTTTTAGGGTATAAAAGGAATTGTTTGATAAGAAATTTCTATGTTATTTTTTTGGCTGTATACTAATCTCCTTATTCTATATTAGTTTCTTTAATTTTTACCTTGAAATCTCACCTAAAATCAAGCGGCGAGCCCTAGGTGTGCCCAGACCAGGCTCACCGATAATCTAGGATAACTGAGAGTCTGTATTCTTTGTTTCTCCACATCTCATCAGTCAGTTCATTGACAACAATGCTCCTTTCAGCATTCTTTTCGAAGCTCTATTTAATCAGTGCGCCCACTTTGGGGACACCCACAGAATTAAACGATATGTGCTATCTTCAAAAAATTTTACTTGTGTACTCCTCTAGGCCTAATTAGACTGCCTACCTTTTTTTTTTTTTTAATCAAAATTCCAACTTTAAAAGGTAGCGTTCCAGAAAGGGCTAATGACTTTTATATGTGCAAATATTGCAGGAATGCATAAATGAAAACTTTTCATAAATGGAAAATAAACAAATTCAGGCATTTTAAGTAGTGAAGGTTTTCTTGCCATCTATTGTTCAAATAAAACAGCATGGATGACAAAAACATTAACAAATGAATGGTTTCAAAAATCAGTTAACATCCAAGGTTTGGCAACATTTAGAACATACTGGTTTATTGAATGATGCAAAAATTGTCCTGATTATAGACATCCATTAACTGCACAGCATTTAAAGTTTTATTAAAAGATTACATCTCCATATTTTACTTTTCTACAAACATCTACATCAACCATTCAGTCAATGAATAGCGGGATGTTGTGAATGACAAATGCTGATACAATGAAGGCATTTTAAAATCTATACAAAATTTTCTGAACAATGACAAGACCATTAAAAATATTTGAAATATTCTAACATAAAATCTGTTGGGTGGAGCATTGCAGGGTAATGGAAGGACATGTCTGCAGATAAGCTTGACAAGCTGCAAAGTTGAAAGTTTTTAGATGTCACAGGCAAAATTTTCCTATTAATGGAATTTATGAAAACATGTGGAAAAGTGACAATATATGAAGATGATAAAACAGAAATTTGCCATCAGGATGATAATACCCCAATCATCAATCAACAAGCACTGAAATCTGTAGAATGGTCTTAAATCCACTAAATATCCCTACTTACAGTGAAGAAAGTGACAAAGAGGCTGTTGAGAATTAAAAGTTTTAAACTGGCACTTAGTGCAAATTCTAGACATAGTAATTAAAGGGCTTCAACAATGGAACTTTCTCACTAAAAAAAAAAAAAAAAAATTACACCCATCTATAAAAATTTGTACAAAACCAGTAATAGTAAATATTAGTACTAAAAAAATAGAGCTTAAACAATTAAACAATTTACGTTCAAATAAATGCTTAATAATACAAATTAAACACTGAGCTTTCTGTTTTGAAAATTTTGATTCCCTTAACATCATAAATACTTCATTATTTCATAAACCACTTTCATATTTTTAATTTTATAATTTTTATATGTCATCGTACATCATTCCCTATTTTAATGAGCTAAAATAGGGAATTTCTGAAATCTGGAACTGCTGAAGTCCTGACATATCTAGATTACAGACATCGCATTAGATGTGAGGGTAAAGTGAAAAATCAGACTTTTCTTAATGTGAAAATGGACTACACCTAAAAAATTGTGTACTGACTCGTATATCACTCATGAATTTTTCATTTCCACAAGAGCTTTGAAGTTCTGTAATGAGACTGCAATAAAACCATGAAATTTTAAAAAAAAGGTCAGATGAAAATTAACTACCCCCTCGAAAGTTAAGTATTGATTAATATCACTCCTTAATTTTTTCAAAATTTTTCTACTTTATTCCCACAACAGCCTTGAAATTTTGTAATGGTAATATACAATTGAGAATTTTCAATGAATCTACTTTTTTTCTTAACTCATTAATACAGTTGTAACACTTACTTTATAAAAATGCTACTCTTTGCTAATTCAATTAAGCATGCAGAACTCATCATGAGGAGGTGGTTGTGTAAATTCCAATTGTGCCCATTCCAGCCACCCTACCTTTGGAAACTGTGTCCTTAGTTTTTATTCATAGACCAGAATTTGGACTTAGTTTAAAAAGTGAACATGCTTGACCTGTGCAGAATTTTTTCTTCAATAACACCATCTCACGCTCTAGCCCTGCATACTTATCCAGAAATCTCCTTAACCCATTAACCGCCAAAACTACAAGGAATGTTTCTTTTCTCATGAAAATAACAACAAATATTAAATTAAGCATTTATAACATAAATTTACATTGAAAATTTTTAAAAAATGCTCTTACCTGTGGAAAATGCATACTTATCCAGAAATCTCCTTAACCCATTAACCGCCAAAACTACAAGGAATGTTTCTTTTCTCATGAAAATAACAACAAATATTAAATTAAGCATTTATAACATAAATTTACATTGAAAATTTTTAAAAAATGCTCTTACCTGTGGAAAAAGCGAGTGTTGCGTTCGTGCAACGTCAGCGGAATAAGACTACGGATGTTTAGTGAGTAGGATTGTACTCGTGTGATGTTTCTTTTGAGTGGAGCGCAGGATTACTTTTTAGCTGTATAACGTTTTATAAATCTACAAATCACTTTACTTGTAATTAATTTAATATTAAAATATACATTGTATTTCTTTTACAAATACAGATTATTTCAATTGAAAGATTCAAGCTTGATTACAATCATGATGTAAAGCTACATTACATACTTAGCATGACTATTTTACATACTTTGTTGTAAAGTGTACCATAAACAGTCTGGCTATGGTACTCTTTACAACAAAGTCTTTTGTTATCAACGGACTTTACGATAAAATGTCTACCATCTCCATGCAATGGTTTTTGAATGCTGAATTTACTAGGTCTTCCTGTTGCTGATCTATTTCTGGCTGATTCTACACTCTCAATAGGAGTTTGAAAAAGGAATAATGCATTCTCACGTCTGAAATCTAAAAGAGATTTTATATTTCCTGTAGTAAAAAGTGGTGATATTTAGTAAGTTCGGATACGGTCTCACCTCATATAATTTATCAGTATTGTTAATTTGACTATAGTCAAATGCAAATTCTGCTTCATATTCCTGTACTGCAAATGTGATATCGATTCTCATACAACAGGAACAGAAATGTCCTTATCAAGTCCTTATCCACTTCAAGATTTCAGTCTTCTGCTTTTTAAACTTTTTATTATGACTATAACTGCTTTTAGAAGGCTGAAACTTACTTCTTACGTGAATTTCAACTTCCCCAGCAGTATCATTTGGTAAAATATCATTCTCATTATTTAAAACATTGCCATTCCTTTCTTCTTCGTCACTAGATTCTGCAATTTCTGGGGGAACAACAACAATATCAGTTTCATTCTGGTCATTATTAACATTATCATCATCTGTTTCTTCATCAAAAAATCTTTGAAGGGCTTTTTCTAATGTAAGATACCTCATTCTAGGCATTTTTAAACAACAAGAACATTGAAAGGATGAGTGAAAAAGGAGATTGACTACCGTTTCCTGCTGACATTGTGTCAGTGCAACACCTGTTTTCCCTTCCTTCACAACACAAATATAGACATCTGACTGATGTAATATTCTGATAAATGATGACCTTGACTAAAAATAGATCACTCATAAAGACGGCGATTCTTTCGTTAAATATTTTCAGCAAAAATACCTGGTCGAAAATTTTGCTTAAAATTTGCTTTAAGTATGAGATTAATTATTATAAACAAAATGATTGTTGAAGGCAAATATTTTTTTAAAGAAAGAATCTTCATAATATTCCCTACATAAAATCATCTGCTGGTATAAAATATTTTAGGTAGTTATATTTATAGGCATTTATTTCGCAACACCAGCGGCTAATGGGTTAACAACTTTAACTGCCTGGGCAATTGAGAGGGATTGCATGAATAGTAGAAAGTGCATGAACGAACACACAATATCAAATCTTTACTCAATATCAATCTTTACTTGACACACAATATCAAATCTTTACTCGATAGATGCGATGTGGCTCTATAACTTTAGAATGCTGATGGGTCAATTTGGTGTTGCACATTGATGATGATTTCAGACATCTTGAATTTTCATTGAATGTGCTTCTATTTATCTGTAAGCATAGCTACCAGCAGATTCTCTGGATGTGCAGCATAACCATTTCAGGGAATGGAATCATTCACAGTGACCATCAGATTATCGCCAAGGTATCAAGGGAACAAAAGAATATGGATAATGAAAACATCTTTGGATCTTGGATTACATTTAATGTAAAACCACATTGCAGCATATACTCTCATGATAAAAGAAGCTATCTGCTTGAAGGTAGCACACTGGCTGCTACTTAAGTAAACTTGAAATCTGCACAGTGAGCCATCTTGCATTACGGAGTTATCCAGGACTTGGAGTTGCATTGTTAGGTTCTTTGAGCATTTATCTGAAGAAACAGCTCAGTTTATATACCACATATATTTTCACCTTGCATTGATATTCACAATATCATTCTCTTCCATGGCTGGCAAATTTCCCTCAAACTGATTAAAAATTAACCACTAGTAGGTGTTCATAATTGACCAAGCTCTTGCCTAGAGGTCTATGAAATGCATGAGGATCCACTGCTGGCTTATCCAGATGATTCATTATGTGCTTTAATGGTAGCTTTTTTGAGTGAAGATGACTATTACCTACTGCAAGTATCTTCCAAACTCTTTCTCTAGTCAACAAATGACACCTCTTGAATTTCATATATTCACTGCAGTCACATTCAACCACTATAATTTGAGACACATCAGTGTCTTCAGCACTCATTCAGCAAGTCAAAATAACTTCTTTGAAATTAAATGCTAAAGCAGTTAATGGAGAAACATGCCCAAGGCGTACACCACCTGGTCATTGATCATTGATACATTCTTCTGCTTTAGATCTGCAATGGGAATTGTCATCTTTTATGTCTTCTATGAACAGTGTCTTGGGATTTCTCTAATCACAAGTCATACTGAATCATCATCATACATCAAGTACAGAGCTTGAAGCTTGATTTCCTTTCTGGCTTTTTGGTTCTATAGAGTTTGTTGCAGTTTCCTTTACTCCCTTCAAACTTTACATTTGTTTAAGATGATCTGTAAATCTAAAACATTTCTTAAGTTCTTCACCTTCTGCTCCTTTCTCAGTAGTCTCTGAAAATTGCTTAGTAGTACTGATGCAACAGCAGGAGGCCTATCAGGAATTCAATTACTGTTGTTATGCTTTAGCAAATGATGGGAGTTTGATTCTGACTTGAGATACAGCTGAAGTTAATGGTGGAGAGTCTGAGACATCTGGTTCTTTTCAGGCAGAGGACTGGGGATTTTCAAAATCTACTAAAACTCCGTCTTCATCTTCAACTGGAACTTGTCTACCTAGCCTCCTTTCATGAAATGTGACAATTCTTGTTTCTCCCAAAGCTACTTTTTTCATTCCATTTCTTATTTAGCTGCTAAATAATATGCAGATGAATGAAACCAAGGTCATTTATTCATCTTGCAATTCTCTAGTCAGGAAATCCTGCTCTCTTGCAGCAACTTTCTATGCTTTCTAACAAATACAGTGTCCACAGTCAGTGCATTTGCACACAGGATTGTCAAAGAGATTTTTGTTTCCTATGCGAAAGCTTGAACTTTAGCTATAAATGTGGCTGTTTCCTTTCTGCTGCTGTACGATTTTTAAAAGGTTCTGTTTCTTCTCATGCTCTCTCTTTATCAAGGCAATTATTCTTACACGATGTAGAAATGGAATTGAAGCCCTACTCAAATTTTCTTGCGTTTGACAGCAATGCCTTCATTCACTTAACAAATTCTTTTAATAGTGTCCAGAATTAAAATTCTGTAGCCAACTGTAACACTGTAGCACATCTTGTGTGGGCAGTACATTACAGCTATAGCTTTTTGGATGGGGCATTTCACATTGTCTCTAGCTGAAGACATATTTTGCTGATTCAACTGGTGTGCAATGAGCAGAAAAACAGACAATGAACTGAGCAGTGCAACAAGGGCTGATGCTGCTTCCCCACATAACAGGAAATGCAACAGAATGTGTATGATGTTATCTCCACACATGCTGTTGCAGTCTATTTGAGGAATGCCTCATCAGTCCCTAAAATCCAATTTCAAGTATATAAAATTTATATGGTATAGTATACAATAAATTTATATGGTATAGATATTATATGGTGCAAAAATTAAAATGTTATGATCAACTTTTTCAGCGAAGTAAATTTTATCGAAGAATGGCTTTCCCATCTTCAACTCAGGATATTCACATAAAATCCCCATAAACTGATCTTCTGGCATTCCAAAGGTTTCTATTCTCTACATATAATAAAAGAAAGAGTCTGTCCGTGTGTGTGTCAGTGTGTCTTTCGTTCGCGTGGCGTAAGCTAATAGACCCACGGCTACGAAATTTGGTACATAGGTGCATCTAGACAAGAGCCCGTGCACCTCGAAGCGATTTTTTTTAAATTCGAGTTAGAATTTTTTTTTATTTTATGTTTTGTGATGAAATCGCGACATTTTGAGACATAATGTGGGCTATAGGAAAGCGAGATTTTACTCTACACACTCCATTTTCACATCGTCATGACACGTATGCACTTAACTATTTTACGAAATTAAAATAAATTTCGTGTTTCAATAAATCGATTAAATACGAATTTATTTAACAAAGTGAGCTTAACATCTTTTCAACAGGATTTTTTCTAAAAAAGTTTATTTTCAAAAATGTACAGTTTATTTTTCTTTGATTTTTGGATACGTTAAACTTTCATCCTTGCGACTGCTTTTACAAAAAGAATTTTAGAAAAATGATAATATTTAAAATTTTTTAAAAAAATTTTAAATGAAGCTTCTGAGTACACTTCTCACATCTTTAAAAATATGATTTTGGCAACAATTTTCCTTTCCTATTGTTGTTGATAGATTTTTGATGAAATCGCATCATTTTGAATAGTTTCATTCTTTTAGAAATATGGGTTTGGCAACAATTTTTCATCGTATTTCTTATGTCATTGTTTTTAAGAGATTGACATAGTTCATTGTCATTTATATATATATATATAATACATTTTTATTGATTTTTTTGATAAAGTTGTTCTGCAGAGTAAAATTCTGCACGGAATTTTACATTTTTTGAGTTGCTTTCATGTTATTTTTTGTTTATTTCATTGTTTGTAAGATATTGAAAAGTTTTGCATAATTTTTTTTCTTTAACAAAGTTGGTTAATTTTTTATTAGGATAATTAATATTTGTATTAAGGGATATAGTTTATTTCATTGTAATTTTTTTCTCTCGAAAATATAAGATAAAATATCATTAATTATACTTTGCTTTTCAGAATTTTTTTTGTTTTTTGTATTCTTTTATGTTATTTATTGCTCATTTCATTGTCTTTAAGATATTGAAAAGTTTTGAGTGATTTTTTTAGGAAACAAAGTTCTTGACCTCCTTTATACCATTTGAATTCTTAAGATTTTGCAAAGGGAAGTTGGTTAATTTATTTATTAGGATAATTAATATTTGTATTAAAGAATATTGCTTATTTCATTGTAATTTTGTTATACATAATAACTTTTTTTTTATGAAGTTGTTCTGCAGAGTAAAATTATAAGCAGTTTTTTAATTTAACGTTTGGTGTTCCCTTCAGCCATTTTTCAGGTACATTTAAAAGCCAGACGAAGGCTGGCAGCAAAGCTGCTAGTTAAAGATAAACATCACTATCCAAAGTTTCAAAAAATTATGCAACAACTCTCTTCCTATGGCCTAGATGTCTGTAAAGTGTAAGTTGACACACTGCATAAATTTAGTGAACTTTTACATGCTGTGATTATGGACAAAATGACTCCATTCGTGAACTTTATAAATTGCAATAAATCTTTATATCTGAAATAACCCATGGGCACCCACGTCTTTAGCATTATTATTACAATTCATTATAACACTGTGTTGCCAGTACTAATTATAATTATCTCATTATGTTTATCTGTTTACAAATTACATTTATCTCCTATTTTTGTTGCACCAAAACAGATGTTCAATTTATTTTGTAAATTTCAAGTTGTATTCAGACTATTTTGTAATCTCCTTATGACCTACATCATAATTTTTAATAAATTCTGGATGCGGGGTGTACAGTGGGATTGCACAATGTACCATAATAGGCAGAGTCTTGACCATTTGGAAAACATCACCCTATGTAAATTCTTATAAAACTTGCAATTCTCCTTTTTTTTTTTTTTTTTTTCTTTTTTTTTAAGAGTTAGTGTCAGAAGGCCTTACCAATTGACCCATGGTACATTGTTGGTGTGCCCCATACTTTTACCTGTACCTGTTAGCTCTATCAAAAAAAGTAACATACTGGCCTTTGAACCTTTGAGATTTTCATTTGAATGCGTGCTAGGAATGAAGTATGCAAATTTTTTTATGATGCAGGTTACAGGTGGTTAGAATGCTAGTGTAAGTAAGATGTAAGAGTGCTTTTCACGATGAATGAAGTAAAATAGGAAAAACGACAGCTCTTTCACCATTTGAAAAAGGACTTATTGCTGGTGTCAGTTTAACAGGGTTTTTGATTTCGAAGACAGTGAATTTCACTGTGTTCTCAAAAGCAGCCATATCAAAGGTGTTCATAAGTTGGAATCGGAACACACAGTTCTCCTCTGGAAGACGTTAATGTGGATTAAAGCACAGTTTTCCAAGAGAGTGATTGGCGGCGTCTTCGACGAAATGTATGGCTGAACACGAATACTGTGCTTCAGCTGACACAGATCGTAAACCAAGGCTCTTCCCAACAGATTTCAGCTTGAACCATGCGCAGAGAATAGCAGACAATAAGAATGCATAGTCGGGTGCCTGATAAGAATGCATATTAGTTAATAGAAGTTAATAGAATCAGTTAATAGAATGCATAGAAAAACCACTCATTTCTATCCGATATGAAAGAATTCGTTGGCGGTGGTGTCGCGAAAGAAGACACTGGACATTCGAGGACTGGAAACAAGTAATGTGGTTGGATGAATCACGCTACACTTTATTTTGCACCAATGGAAAACATTGATTTTGTTGAAAACCCCATGAAGCCATCTTGCCTTACTTGCACTGTGCAAGGGTGTGCACCGATGAAAGACATAAATTTTGTTGAGGAAGCCATGAACCCATCTTGCCTTACTTGCACTGTGCAAGGGTCTGGTGGGAGTATCATGATATGGAGCATGTTCTGCTGGCATGGAAGTGGTGTGCTGATGTTCTTCGAGGGTAAACAAACAGCCATGAGATACCTAAATACACTGGCAGATCAAGTGCACCCTGCAATGTTGCATTTTTATCCTGATGGTGACAGACACTTCATGGATGATAATGCAACTATACATTGAGCCAGAAGTGGTCAAAATTGGTTCGCTAAACATCAGCCTGACCTCCAACACCTTTCCTGGACACCGCATAGCCCGGACCTTAACCTAATGGAAAATGTGTGGGATGTGGTGGAAAGACATATCCAACAGCACTCTCCTCTTTCATCCTAGGCATAAAAGCTCTCCAAAAGCATGTAGACTCGCTACCCAAACGAATTTGTGCAAAAGGTGGTCCAATAAAATATTGATCTTGGGTTTCTAATTCATTGGCCAGTGTGTGTTTTTGCTTTAATATTTTAGCATTTATTTCTGCTTCACCCATCTCTCTATCAATATATATATATATAATCAAGAGTTTAGATATTCCAAAATTAAGATTATTATTTTATTAAAGTCATGAATAAAATTCCCCCTGTAAAGGTTTCTCATTTCCTTTTTCATATTTCATTCAATTTATTAATTAATTCTTTTATATCAAATTTGAAATTTTGTCCAAATTTGATATAAAATTTAGTTATTTTTTATTTAATTTGATATAAAATTTGGCTATTTTTTACATAATTTGATATAAAATTTGGCTATTTAAATTTGACATAAAATTTTTGATATAAAATTTGGCTTATACTGAGATATAATGATTTATATCTCAGTTACATTTTATTACCATAGCCAAATTTAAGCTTACTGCATTCGTTTCATTAATTTGCTTTTTTCTCTATTTCCTCATTTTTGAAACTTACTTTTGTTTAATGCAGAAACGACCTTAACAGATTCTTATTTGCTTTATTTTTCAATAAATTACCTTCTAGAGTAATCTGGTTTCATTTCTGAAATTTGAATTTTAAAATTTAATTACTTCTGTTTTACAAGTTATTTAGCAGTTTTGCCCTTTCTTTAATTAAACATTTCTTGGAAGCTTACTAATTTTCCAAACTGCTTTTTTAAATTATTGACTTGCTTTTCTGGTTTCTACATTTGAAAATTCTATTTTAAACTCCTTAATTTTGTATTTTATGATTTGCTTAGAGTAACAACAGAGTAGGTTATATCTTGATGACAAAAAAATTATTTTATTTTTTATTAGTATTCTTTAATGACAATTCAATAATGACAACAATGAAACTTAAAAATTTTTAATGACTTTACACTATTATTTCATTTTATTTAAAATTACTTTGAAATTATTTATTTTGAACACTCACCTTTTGATTTATTCCTTGAACTTTATTTTGATAATTATCCAGCTATAATTCAGAAATGTAGTTCTGTTGAAAATTTTCAGCTGCTCCTTACGGAACCCCAAAGAATTTTAATTTGTTGTTTTATTTTCGTTTCAAATTTTATTTAAATTTTTCTTGTTAGTTAATTTTACACCAGTATTGATTTAACTATTATCTCTTGATTATATATATATACATAAACCTCTAAGAACTAAGTGTGTATATATATATATATATACATAAATAAGCGTTGGCAGTAGAAACTAGGAAAAATAAAATTAAGTATCCTGCACTAAAGCTGCAAGGTATACATAATCAATTTCAAGTGAAGGAAAAAGGTGAATACACACAAATTCAAGGTTAAGTGCGAAAAGGAATCCTAATTATACAGGGTTCATAGCCACATTTTATTTAAAAAAATAAGCGCCTATAAGCACTTTTCAAGCACGTTTTAAGGAAAAAATAAGCACCTGTCTAGTTACATTATACACAACTGCATAACCTTAAACGAAAAATTAGACTTGTAATTTAAAATATGAGCAATGCAATATTTATTAAGAGAATGAGCATTACCTCAACAATGGAAAACAATTAACGTTTTTTTAAATTTTAAATGACAGTTCAATTTACAGAATTAGTTTACAATGAGAGGGAAAAAAACTATGCAGAACTAAACTATATTACAAGATTTAATGATGATATTTCAATTGAAAATATAGAAAATAAATAATAATAAGCCATATTAATTGTATTCGTTTGGCACCTAATAATAAATACTATTTATTTTTCTACTCATATTAATATTTAAATAATTTAACTTAAATCAAAATTCCGAACATATTCTAAATTTTCATTGCATAACAGTTTTCCCTTCACATATATTCCAAGCAAAGTAATTTAAGTACAAAAGAGACATATTTCTAAAATCAGAAGACGGGAAATTGCTTCATTCAGTCATCCTTTAACAGTAAAAGCTTAACTAACCCGCATACTCGGAAATTCCCGAATATTACGGATTGTAAGTGGAAAAAGAGGAATGGGGAAGATTGTAGCTGTTCTTTAGATTTAAATTTAGGCTAAATAAATGATTTTGACATTTTGATATGTGCATCATATAAAAATAGACCAACGGAACTGAGAAATATTCTGCTTAGAAAGCACAGTAAAACTCTTTTAAGTGTTCATAAACAAATCTCACACTGAACATCAAAATTAATTATCTCTGCAAAATACCGCAAATGTTATTGCGCAATACGTGTGGCGTAATTCTTCCATATGTGATATTATGCAATCGGAATCAACACCTGCCGGTATTTGGAGAATAAAGAACTAAATAAAGGAAAAGAAAGAGACTTTTAATTTTCAACAGACTGTATTAAATTTTCGGAATAGAATCATTCTTCGCTTGGGTTGGGTTGGGTAAACTTTTAGTCCTATTCAATCCAGATTGGACAGTGACAAAAAAAAAGTCCACTGCTTCAATATTAGAGATTTTGCAGAGAAACTCCCAACCTCCGTACTGTATAATGTTATAATGTATTGGCAAAGAAAATGAAATTATTTTGACTATTCGATTACTTTCCTTTTATTTAAGCCATTCCGAATATTATTCCTTAGAAAGCAAATCTGTGTAAAAGCACACCCATTTTTGGAAGTTTATCTATACTTCAGCAGTTACTGCAAATATATTATTATAAATATTCATACATATGCTCATAATAAACATGAATATGAACTGACCCCGTGGAACGAGAATGCAAATTATTAAAATCTTGATAGAAATTCAAACGTGTGTAGTATTTGGGTGGAAGGAAAAGAATATCGAATGTACCAGAAATTTCTACTGTTTTCGCAATTCTTTGGCCAATAGAACGACGTGCACCTATCTGTACTCTCACGCGCATTATAGGTTACGTTAATGCAGAGGAAGGGGGGAATAGCAATTTCCGGGAGTATGATTCACCATCTGACGTTGCATATAAGGAAGAAAATTTGTTTATTTAGTTTCGGCTTTGGTACGGTGAAAAAATTCGCGTTCATTAAAAACAAAGGATTAAAAAAAAAAAGCACTAAAAGCAAAAAATAAGCGCTTTAAAGAAAAAGTAAGCACCTATAAGGGCCTTTATATTATATTTTAAAAAATATAAGGACTTATATGCACTTGTAAGAACCGCTACGAACCCTGTTATACTATCTAAAGAAAAAGCGGTGAAGTCATAGCATAAAACATTCTGTACAGGAAAATATGAAGAAAACAAATTAAAAGGTGTATCAAAAATGAAGTAAAAGCATTAAAACAAAATTGAAAGTACTCAGAAACCTTGCCAATAGTTGTTATAATGATTGACAAAAAAAAAGTTACTAAATCTCCCTTGTTTAACGTTTCAAACAGAACTTGGGAGGATTGAAGGGAAGTGTGTTTGAAACTTTAAATTTGGTTGTTTAATGAGTTTCAAATACGTTTCGTTCCTCTGGACCATTTAAGACATAAAATCATTATGCTTCAATTTCAGAATATTTAATATAATAACAATCATAAGTCTCAAATGAGTTCAGATCAATCCCTTACATGCATTCATACTCAGAGAAAACAAACATACACCATATAATAAAACGTAGTAAAAACTGAAGCAAAAATAATGAAACCTACTAAACTACTGCAAAAATTCAAAAGCACAAAATTACTATACAGATCAAAGAAAAACTACTAAAATAAGTAAAAAGAAATTGCTATGAATTTATGGACAAGACGATTGTGTCCAGGTGTCCTAGTTACAAAAATAACAACAGGGCTGTTTTGAATATTTTGAGACTTTTTTTAATGGACAAGTCATGCTATGAAGTAAAAACATTTAAAACTTAATTGTGAACTAATTGCAGCCAGAGCTAAATCTGGCTAAAAGTTACGGAAAACAAAAAAAATGGTGAAAAAAGATAAGTCTTCACGTAATCAAGCAATAATATGTCTAAGGAAATAAACAAACGCCCTTTTGTTATTAAATAGGAAAGAATCTGATAGAGTAGCTAAAAGTTAAATAAAAGAATATTTATATAAACAAACAAAATATAGGAAAAATAAACTTACATCAGCATCTCATAGTACCTCAAAAGGTCCAAACACCCAAAATGGCAGTAAATTTTCAAATAGTAAAAGTCATGCATAGTAAGGTTACCAAAGATTGTGGTCCTCTGCTCGTTGGCATACCAAACAGAAAGATCAGAAACTTTGCTGTGGAAAAAAAGGGGGAGCAAGAATCTTGGTAACAAATAGTAATGGAGCTTACAGACGTTCTATTCTGCATGTACGTGTCAAAAATCTATTGGTGGAAACTTGGAAGTGAGACAAATTGTGGGAAGGGGGTGGAGTATGTCACCCTCAGAGGAACAGGAAATGTTAATTGAACAAAAAAATGGCATCCTTTTCATGAAGGCATAACAAAACACAAGATGGCAGCATAATTATAAGATTAATTGCTAAATCTGGCTAACAGTTACAGAATACAAAAAAAAAAAAAATAGTGAAAAAGACAGTTACAGAAAACAAAAGAATAGTGAAAAAACATAAGTCTTCACGTAATCGAGCTATAATAAGTCTTAGGAAATAAGCAAAGGCTCTTTTGTTAATAAACAGGAAATAATCTGATACAGTGGATAAAAGTATAATAAAAGAATATTTACATAAAGTGATGATAAAAACATAACAAATACATATTCACAATAAATTACGAATATAAGTCCTCCTACACCTCTAATAGGTTTGATTAACAATAATCACACTATAAACAAATAATTTAAAAATTGTAATTAAAGCAAGCTTTTTTTAATGTTCGACAAATATCAAATTTCGGAACTTGATTTTGCAAGAGAAGATCTATTAAGATTTGTAATTCTTGAAATTTATCAATTTTATTGCAAATTTTTTTAATTCTAAGAATTTGAAAATGGATAGAAGTAAGAATAACTTTCTTGGAAATGATGAAATGCCAATTAATGAATTTAATTGTATAAAAATTAAATTATCTCTTTTGATCATAAATTTTAAGTACTTTGTAGTTCAAAATCTGTAAATCAAGGCAATTAACATTATCCTGCTGAAAGGTAGTCTTGTTAAGTTTGAGGCAGGCAGGATATATATTCAGTTTTGATCATTTGCATTTGCAATACTATATCGGGTAACTACACAGTACACAGCAGACAAAAAGAGAACAATTCTGTCATGTTTTAAATGCTATAAATGGCAGCTACTGTAGAAAACAGGTTAACAAAGAAAATGTTATTTTACAGCAAGTTTTTCTTGACTAAAAAAAGGTAAAAGGAAAACAAGCAAAAGGATATGTCAAGACAGCCCTTTTACACTACCTTTTATATACAGCATTTTCATCATCCTCATCACAATCATTGTATTCGTGTTGGGCTGTTTCTAGAATTTCTGCCATCAAATCACTTAATTCATCTCCTATAAAACAATTATTAAGCTATTAGAATATAATCTAAAACTATCCCCACGATTCAAAGTGCTTAAAAGAGGGGACTTCCAATAATTACTCTCTGATATGAATCAACAGAGAGCAATAATGATATTTTTGCAAATGAGAATTATTTATGATTAATTCTATGGGGTTAATATACATATTATGTGTCTAATTAGTATTTGCAAAGCATATTGCTTTAGGCATGTAGCATTTGGAAAAACTCTATACATCCTGTACTTTTCATTTAGAAAAGCAATTAAATAATTCAGTAATAGACAGAACTTTGATTTAATCAATATCGCATATGAGGGCTATTTGCTTTTTGACTTGTATTCACACTGTATATGCGGAAAATCATAAAAACCTGATGCAATCAATAGATCTACTCAAAACTGAACCTGAGATTAAGTGCTCAGTGGTACTACCATAATTTCCGGAAGAAAGGCCACGGCGTTTACATGTTTAAAATTTAAATTTTCAGCGGGTGTGGCGTTTAGGTGCACTAAAAATAAAATATTTCCTTTGATGGTCATTGTGCATAGTTTGAATAACTTTGTCATTGTACATACTTTGGATGGCGTTGTCATGCTACATAGACCACTCAGTTGTTCCAACACAAAAGACCACTCAGTTATTCCAACACAAAAGACCACTCAGTTGCTTTTTGCGAACGTTATTTTGTTTACATTCTTTTCCTTGAAAGGACCTGCATGCCTTATTCATCCTAAACGGGATCTCAGAACAATAACATTCTTCCTCCTTTGAAATCAGCATTCTCATCATTTTGAATAGTCTCTCTCCTCTGCCATTCGATGAATCTTCCAGGAACCATCCTCTCTCCACCCCTGCCTTTTCTGCAATTTTTTTCAAAGGCGGACATGACTCCACCTGCCTCACAATAACGAACTCTGACGTATTTCCCCTTCAGCATGAATCGATTTTTCTTGGCATTCTGCCAGATACAGATCCCATCAGTTTGGGTACAAGTACTTGTTGGATAGTTTTTAACTAATTGGACAGTTTTTAACTTTAAGAACAAGTACTTGTTGGATAGTTTTTAAGAGCGGAAATTTTTTTAAAATGGTACCTAAACGGCACAGAAGCTATACTGCTGGTTTTAAGCTTAATGTAATTTCACGTGCTGAACAAATTGGAAATAGAGCAGCAGCTCGAGAGTTTGAAGTGGACGAGAGATGTATTCGATGTTGGAGAACTGAAAAAGAAGAACTTAAAAATAAGCCACAACAGAAACGAGCCAAAAGAAGTAAGGTGGCCGAATCTAGAGGACGACCTTGCAAACTGGATAAAGGAGCAACGAAAAAAAGGAATGGCAATTTCGACTGTAAAAATTCGCTTACAAGCAAAATTTATAGCAAAGCAAATGAACATAAATGATTTCAAAGGAGGGCCTTGCTGGTGTAGCAGATTTATGAAAAGAAAAAATGTTTCTGTGCGTACTAGAACAACAGTCGGGCAACAATTACCAATGGACTGGTGGGATAAAAAAGCATGTTTTCTAAAATATGTGACAGATATTATTGACAAAAGAAAACTTCTTCGGTCACAGATAATAAATATGGATGAAACGCCGTTAGCTTTCGACTCTCCTGCAAACAGAACTGTTGATGAAACTGGTGCAAAAACTGTATCTGTGCTTACGATGGGGCATGAAAGAACGTCATTTACATGTGTGTTAGCTTGTGCCGCAAGCGGTGACAAGCTAAAGCCGATGATCATTTTTAAACGGAAAACTATTCCGAAGGGAGATTTTCCTAATGACGTAATTATTTGTGCAAACGAGAACGGCTGGATGTGCGAAACAATCATGCATGAGTGGCTACAAAAAGTCTGGCAGTATTGTAAGGGATCTTTTTTCCAACCAAAAGGATTATTGATAATGGATTCCATGCGTGCTCATTTACTTGAGTCAGTGAAAATCAGATGTCAAAAATTGTCTACGACCGTAGCAATAATTCCTGGTGGTTTGACAAAAATCTTACAACCATTAGATTTGTCAGGTAATAAATCTTTCAAAGGTGAAGTCCGAAAGCGGTGGGAGTGTTGGACGAGTGAAGGATTGCATACATATACCAAAATCGGCAAAATGCGTAGAGAATCTTTTGAAGAAGTTGCAAAGTGGGTAGGAAGTGCGTGGAAATCGGTAAAATCATCGTCAATAATAACAGGATTCAAAGAAGCTGAAATTATATCTTTAGATAAAGAGACTGTAAACCAAGAGGATGAATGTGACGATCTGGAAGACTTGGACTTAGATCAGGATTTACTAAATCTTTTTAATTCAGAAAGTGAAGAATCAGATTTTGATGGCTTCATATGATGTATAGTTTGCTGTAATTCCTTTTGTAAGTAAAATTTAAAATTTCCTTTTGCAATCTAAATTTAATAGTTCGTTGTTGCAACATTTTCTATAATATAGTCTGAGTATTACAAATATGGACTTCTTTAGTGGGTATATATAAGTATATTCGTGTTGAGATATTTGTAATCTCATTCTTACTGGTTAAAAGGAAGTATAGCTTTCTGTCAAGTCCAAAACATTCATTAGCTTTCAGCCAGGTCCGAGTTATTCTGAAACTTAAATCTCATTCTGTATGTTATTTTTGATTGGTTATTTATTGTGTCTTGTTTATGATTTGTTAAACCATGATCTGTTGTGAAGTTATATATATGACCTCTGTAACCGCTTATCGCTGCTTAGTATTATTCTGCTTCTACTTATATGTGCTTGTATTATTCTGCTTGTACTTACTTATTTCTGCTTGCATGTAACTGCGTGTATCTCTGCATATCTCGGTAATAAATATTTGCTTTGCGAACCATGGCATTTTCTATGTTTAACAGCAGAGCGCGGTTCCTTCAAAAGTTAGAATTTGCCGATAGTTCCCTAATTGAACCTTCAGTGTAATAATTTATCGTTCGCATGATTTTGATTTGGTATATTGTGAATGATGGCTTTTTCCGGAGGTGAAAGGAAAGTTTTTGGTGTAGCGCCATTTGACGGTGTTAATAACTTTACTGTTTGGTGTCGAAGAGTTCGAGCAGTATTTACGGCAAGGGAATTGGATACGTTTTTGGAAACTGAAGCAGTTGCGGACAGAGTTGCAGATGTTTTGAAATCAAAAAAGGCTTATGCCTTAATACTTGCCCTTCTAAGTGATAATGTTATTGCTTCTCTTCAACGTGAAGACACTGCATGTAAAATATGGAAGAAACTACAAGCTACGTATAGCGCTAAAGGTGCAGTGAGTCAAATTTTAACGTGTAAACGTCTAGCTACCATAAGAAAATCCAAGGATGTGTCAATGAGACAGCATAATGAACCTGGTGAGTAGTCTACGCGTCTCTGGCTCTGAAGTAAGCGATTTTGATATTATTATTTACATTTTAATGTCTTTGCCAAAAGAATATGAAAATATTAAGGCATCTCTAGAGAATCAGCCAAGCAATAATTTGAGTTTAGATTTTGTTACAAGTAGACTTATTGATTGTGAATCTCTTATGTTTGATTATAAAAATGAAAATAAGTATTCTAAACCAAATACAGATAACTCTGTTTTTATTAGTGCTCATAAAGAATTGTTTTGTACTTATTGTAAAAGAAAAGGACATTCTGTTAAATTTTGTAGGAAAAAGAACTGCGTCTGTCATAATTGTGGGAAAAGTGGTCATTTCAAAAGTGAATGTTTTGATAATTCTAAAAAGCAGGCAAATTCAAATAGTAATAAGTATGCTTCCCCTGCAATATCTTTTATGGCTGGAAATCTTGTGCATGATCAATTTATTATTGATTCTGGTGCAACTTCTCATATGTCTTCTCACAAGGAATGGTTCACCTCAATTAAGCCTAAGACTGGAACTGTTAAGTGCGCGTCTAAGTCGGCGGTTTTAGAAGTGGAAGGAATTGGTGATATTTGCGGTAAAACTAAGAATGGTGTTGAAATAATGTTAAAAGATGTTCTTTACGTTCCAAAATTAAACGGACAATTAATTTCTGTTAAAAATATTGAAGCAGCAGGTTTGAGCGTAATTTTTAAAAATGAAATAGTTTATATTGAAAACAAAAACAAGCGTTTTAGATTTGGATACTTGGATAAATGCGGACAATATTTTAGTGATTTTTCACCAAATTTATTTACAGCTTTAGCAGTAAAGAATGATGATTTATGGCACAGAAGGTTAGGACACTGCTGTGATCAAAAATTAAAACTGATGAATCTTCCTGCAAAAGAATCCTTTTGTGAAGTATGTGTTCGTTCCAAACAAAGTGCTTTGCCTATAGGAAAGGGTCCTCGCATAAAAGAATCCAAACCGCTTATAACTATACACACTGATATATGTGGTCCAATAGAACCTCAAACACTCCATGGGGAAAGGTATTTCATGACTATAATTGATGACTATTCGAGATTTATGGAAATCAGACTGTTCAAAAGAAAAAGTGACATTGCTGATGAACTCAAGCTATTCTTTAAATTGAATCCAACTGTTGCAAAACTGCGCTGTGACAATGCCAAAGAATATGTCAGTGGAGAATTGCATGAAGTTGCTAAAAGAGCAGGTGTAAAAATAGATCCTGCACCTCCCTATACACCTTTTCTAAATGGTGTTGCTGAACGAGCAAATAGAACTGTACTGGAAAAAGCTAGAGCAATGATACTTGAGGCAAAATTACCAAAATTTCTTTGGGGTGAAGCAGTACTTACGGCTGCTTACATAAATAATCGACTCCCAAATAGTTCAATTGAAAATCATGTTCCTTATTTTCTGAAGTATGGTGAAAATCCTGATTTAACACACATTCGTGTATTCGGCTGCGATGCTTATACTCTAGTGCCACCATTGCAAAGCAAGAAACTAGATGAAAAATCTGTCAGAATATTTGTAGGTTATTCCACAATGGGATATCGTTTAATGATTCCAAAAACAAGACACATCATTGTTTCCAGAAATGTTAAATTTAATGAAGAAAAGAAGAAAGTAGAAAATCAAAAATATATTTCCGATAGTTCTGATTTGAGTGAAAATGACAATGATGACATTAAAAATGAAGACAAATCAATTTCAGATACTGATAACGGCGAATTAAATGATGCAAATAAGAAGGAGGAGTATTATGTATGTTAATAAAAGTATTAAAGTATGTTAATAAAAATAATAATAATATAATATATAGTTTAGATAAGTTCTGGCAACAGTGAGTGTTGTCGTCATCAGGAGATCATGCTTCGTGATACTGTCGTTCAAAAATAGCTATAGTTTGTAATTCCAATAAAAAGCATCGTATTTTTGCTCTGCTGTTTGTTTTCTCTATTTTTAGAAATACCTTTTTAGGTTATGTATTTTTTAAGAAATACTTTTTTAGGTTATGGGTCAAGCATGCTCCCATATTGCGTCAAATGTTTTGAATTGATGTTTTCTCGAAGAAACGGAACTCGTTAAGCCTAATAAAGTAAGTGTTTTGTTTTCGTTATAGCAATCGAAAGTTGTTTAGAAATCAAAGTATGGAATTATCTAAGGTCCAAGTAAAGCCTTTATCAGGTGAAAGCGATTGGCTTATGTGGAAATACAGGATAAAATTTGTTTTAAATTATCATCTTGGTGCTTTAGAAATTGTAGAAGGAACTATAGTGAAACCAGAAATTCTTCCTATAGATGCTCCGATTGCGCAACAAGAGAAATATAATGAAGCTGTTAAGAAGTTTCAAAATGCAAACACTAGTGCTATGATGGTATTAACAAATTCCATGACGGAAGAAACTCTGCAAAAAGTTATGAGATTTCAGACTGCTAGAGAAGTGTGGTTGGAATTACATAAGTTATTTGAAGCATCATCAGAAAATCAATTGTATAATATATGCATGCAATTTTTTCAATTCAAGTGGAATGAAAATGATAATATGGCGGCTCATCTTTCCAAATTAAAAAACTTATGGAATGAGTTGAATTCAGGACTTGAAAAGAAAAATGAAAATAAGTTACCTGACATGCTACTCAATTGCAAGATTTTAGATGTCTTACCAGGACAATACCATTTGTTTAAGTCAAGTTGGTTACTCTTGGGTGAAGACAAAAGAAAAGTTGATGAGTTAACAGCACAGCTTTGCTCTCATGAAAGAGAATTTAAAAGTCATGAGAAAGGCAATACAAATGAACAAGTGGCATTAGTAATGTCAAAATCTGAAAAACAAAAGCAATATAAAAAAGATAAATTCAGAAGAAAACCAAGAAAAGAAGATATTTGCAATTATTGCAAAAAGAAAGGACACTGGGTAAAAGATTGTAAACAGTGGATTGCTGATGGAAGACCACCCAAGAATAGGTTGACGAAAACCAATGAAGGAAATACAGGCAGTGTAATACTGATGTCCATTGACGAAGAGGCTGAAACCGATCGAACATCTTTTTGGATTTATACTGGAGCTACAAGACATATCATGAATTGTTTCACATACTTTATTGACTTTATGAAGTTTGATAGTCCCTGTAGCATCAAGGCTGCTGGAAAAGAAACTTTAATTGCTCTTGGTAAAGGTACAGTATGTGTCAAAACAACTATTGGTAGTAAAATCCAAAGAATTTACCTTAAAGATGTTTGGTATGTCCCTGAGATAAACAGAAATTTATTTTCTTTACTTGCTGCTCAAGATAGAAATCCGAATAGTAAATTTATTTCAACAGTTACAGAATGCTGGTTAAAGGTTAATGGTCAAGTAGTGCTTTTTGGAACTCGCAAAGTATATGGTACTTTATACAAGGCAGCTATCGAATCTATTATGCCTGATAAAATTATAGAAGTTCATGCTGCTGAAGCATATAATTCCTTATTAGAGTTATATCATCAGAGATGGGGACATCAAGATAAACGTCACATTAAGAACATGCTTGAGAAAGAATTAGGAATTAAAATCCCATTTGAAAGAAAACTGTGTGAACCACGCATTTTTGGCAAAGCACACTGTTTACCATTTGGCATAAGAAAGCCAGCCAGCAAGCCTGGTGAATTCATTTCAGCTGATGTCTGTGGACCTTTTGATGAATCTTTCCAGAAAAAAAGATACTTAGTTGTGTTTAAAGATAGCTACACAAAGTTTCGTTATGGGTATTTTATCAAGGAAAAATCTGCTGTTGTAAATATGTTTCAGCACATGCTTGCACACGCTAAAATTTTAGGACATTCAGTCAAAGAATTTCTCAGCGATAATGGAGGCGAGTTTGACAATGACAAAGTGCATGCTATTTTGCATTCTGAAGGTATAACTCAAAGACTAACAGCACCTTATTCTCCTGAACAAAATGGCTCTAGTGAAAGAGACATACGTACAATAATCGAAATGGCAAGAACATTTAAGTACTCAAATTCTGGAGCTCATTTTCCTGCAGCAATGTGGGCTGAACTAGTCAACACTGCCATATATGTACTAAACAGAACTGGCAAATCATCAGTAGAAGGCATGAGTCCTTATGAGCTATGGTTTAAAAAGAAACCTCGAATTAAGCATCTTCGTATAGTAGGATCTGTGTGTTATGCCCATATTCCTAAACAAAGAAGAAGGAAAATGGATAATAAGGCTACAAAAGCTTATTTAATTGGTTATGATGGAGACGAAAGATACCGACTATGGATCAAAGAAACCAATAATGTGATCTGTTCACGGGATGTTATATTTAACGAAAAGCTCACAAATTGTGAAGAAAGGGTGCAGTTACCTATTCAAGATCAAGATAGCCTAATTTCTGGCTCTGAACATCAACAAAATTCAGAAAAAGATAAGTCAGAAAAGTTTCTTTGTGAAGAAGATAATTCAGAAAAAGAATACAACAAAGAAATATCTGGAAATATATCAGAAGAACATTCTGAAAGAGAAGAATGTGAAGATATTAATTTGCAAAATAATGCACAGTCAAGATTCCTAACAGATAGAGCTGACTTGAGAAAGCCAAAGTGTTTTGAAGATTATATAATGATAAGTGAAGCTTTTATTATTGATTCTGAAGAACCTGAATCTTATGAAGAAGCGTTCAACTGTAAGCAAAGTGTTAATTGGAAAGAAGCTATGGATTCAGAGATGAAATCATTGATAGAGAATGAAACATGGAGTTTAGAAAAATTACCAAAAGATGCTAAAGCTATACCATGCAAGTGGGTTTATAAGATCAAAAGAAATCCTGATGGATCTATTGATAAATTCAAGGCTAGACTTGTTGCCAAAGGATGTACTCAACGTTTTGGAGTTGATTATGATCAAACGTTTAGTTCAGTAACAAAGTTAGGAACTATTCGTTCACTTTTGAGCATCGCAGCCAATGAGAAAATGCATCTTTCTCAGTTTGATGTCGGTTCAGCATTCTTATATGGAAAACTTGAAGAATCTATATACATGCAGCAACCAGAAGGATATAGTGACGGTTCGAAGAAAGTCTGTAAGTTGAAACGCAGTTTGTATGGACTTAAACAATCATCACGCTACTGGAATAAATATTTTGGAGATTTTGTGTCACAGCTGGGCTTCAAGACAAGTGAAGCTGATCCATGCTTATATATAAGAAACAATAACGGCAAGAAGCTAATCGTATGTTTATATGTAGATGATGGTTTAGTAGCATCAACAGATCTACAAGAATCTGAAAAATTTCTCAGAGAATTGAAGTCGAGATTCAGAATCACAACTAAACCAGCAGTATACTTTCTTGGACTTGAAATTAAACATCTTGAAGATGGAAGTATTAAAATTAGTCAGTAAGCTTATGCAAGAAAAATTCTTCAAAAATTTGGGATGGAAGATTGCAAGCCAGTGTCAACTCCTATCCTGAAGGAAGGTCTAACTGAAAAGAAAAAGGAAGATAAATCAAACAGAGAATTTTTTCCTTATAGAGAAGCTGTAGGAACTTTAATGTATCTTATGTTAGGCACAAGACCAGATTTAGCTTACTGTGTTGGCATTCTATCAAGTTGCCTAGAAAATCCTTCGAAAGATGATTGGACAAAAGTGAAACATGTATTCAGATACATAGCAGGTTCTCTAACTAAAGGTGTTACATACAAGAATAAATACAAACCAGGAATTCTAGAATGCTATAGTGATGCAGATTTTGGAGGCTGTCGAGAAACAGGAAAATCAATGAGTGGAGTAGTGATATTATACAGTGGTGGAGCTATATCATGGATTAGCCAAAGGCAAACAGTTGTTGCAACTTCGACGACTGAAGCAGAAGTAATTGCAGCTAGTGAATGTTCTAGAGAAGTAATTTGGTTAAAGCGACTATTTAGTGATGTAACCAAGTTACGTGAAACTCCAGTAATTCAAGTAGACAACGCCGCTGCAGTAAGACTGTCACAAAACCCGGAGTTTCATCAACGCACAAAACACATTGATATCAAGCACTTTTTCATACAAGAGAAAGTTCTAGAAAAGGAAATCATTGTGCAGCAGGTACCTACAGAGGCGCAAGTTGCTGACATAATGACTAAACCTTTATTTAAACCGAGACTGTTAATTCTTTGTGATAAGATGGGACTTTTTGGGACTTTTGTGACTTTTTTCTTTTAATTTATTATTATTATTTTTTTTTACAAGGGGAAGTATTAAAGTATGTTAATAAAAATAATAATAATATAATATATAGTTTAGATAAGTTCTGGCAACAGTGAGTGTTGTCGTCATCAGGAGATCGGGCTTCGTGATACTGTCGTTCAAAAATAGCTATAGTTTGTAATTCCAATAAAAAGCATCGTATTTTTGCTCTGCTGTTTGTTTTCTCTATTTTTAGAAATACCTTTTTAGGTTATGTATTTTTTAAGAAATACTTTTTTAGAACAAAGAAAATCCTCAAGAGAAAAGAAACAGCCAGTTAGGTATCCTGATCGTGAGATTTACCAAGTAATGTTTGCACAAGACACTCTGACATTTGAAGATATTGCAAATTTACCACAAGTAGAACAAGAAACATGGAAAAGAGCTATGGACGAGGAAATGAAATCTATGAAAGATAACGACATCTGGGACCTACAAAGTTTACCCCCTGATAAAAGAGCCATTTCCTGCAAATGGGTTCTACGTAAAAAACGAGATGGAACTTACAAAGCGAGGCTTGTTACTTGTGGCTTTATGCAAAAAGAAGGCATAGATTATACAGAAACGTTTTCTCCAGTGATTAGTATGTGCTCTTTACGTTTAATCCTGGTAATTATCAATAATGAAGGTCTGCAAACTTTTACTTTAGATGTCAAGACAGCTTTCTTGAATGGTAAGTTAAATGAAATCATCTACATGGAACAGCCAAAAGGATATGATGATATGAGTGGTAAGAAATGTAAACTTAAAAAGAGTTTATATGGTCTTAAACAGTCTCCTTGACAATGGTATCAGAAATTTCTTAATTTTGTTATTAAATTAGATTTTAAGCAATTGGACTCTGAACCATGTATTTTTATCAGAAATTTAAATTGTAAGAAAGTAATTATGGCTCTTTATGTAGATGACTTATTAATTGCAGGTTCAGATGTAAAAGAAACAAATATTATAATATCATTGTTATCAAATGAATTAAAAATGTCAAAATCTGAAAGTGTCTCGGAATTTTTGGGTATTAGACTGAAATTTGAGTCTGGTTGTTTATATTTAGATCAGAAACCATATATTGAAAAATTACTTGATAAATTTAAAATGTCTGATTCTAAAACAGCCCAAACTCCCATTGAACTAAAATCTACAGCAGCTGATTTTCAGAAAGGAAATGCATTTCATGGCCCATACAAAGAATTAATTGGATCTTTACTTTACTTAGGATATATCACAAGGCCAGATATTATTTTTGCAGTAAATTGCTTGAGCCAACTGCAGGAGCATCCTACTGATGTTGCCTGGTGTGCTCTAAAAAGAATTTTTAGGTACTTGAAAAACACCTTAAATTTAAAATTGATATACAAAAAGGGTGATTTGGAAAGGGCAAACTTGTGTTTGTATGTAGATGCAGATTGGGGGAGGGGAGATACTCAAGATAGGAAATCAATTACTGGTTACTTTATAATGTTTTCAAACTGTCCTATTATGTGGTGCTGTAACAAGCAAAAGTGTACTGCACTTTCATCAACAGAAGCTGAAATAATTGCTTTATGTAAAGGTATTCAAGATGTTTTATGGATAAAAAATGTAGTAAATGAAATTTCCAGAGTTAAAAATGTTTATATTTTTGAGGATAACCAGTCATGTATCAAAAGTATTGTTAATGAAAACTTTTCAGGTAGGTTGAAACATATAGATATAAAATTAAAGTTCACTCATAAGACTGTTAAGGAAAATAATATTAGAATTGAATATGTACAATCAGGTTTACAAATTGCAGATATGTTAATTAAGGCTTTGTCCAAAACAAAATTCTATGAACTGTTATCATTGAGCTGTTTAAAATTGTGTAATTCTTTTATGTTTTGTATAATGTGCGATTAAGGGGGAGTGTTGAGATATTTGTAATCGCATTCTTACTGGTTAAAAGGAAGTATAGCTTTCTGTCACGTCCAAAATATTCATTAGCTTTCAGCCAGGTCCGAGTTATTCTGAAACTTAAATCTCATTCTGTATGTTATTTTTGATTGGTTATTTATTGTGTCTTGTTTATGATTTGTTAAACCATGATCTGTTGTGAAGTTATATATATGACCTCTGTAACCGCTTATCGCTGCTTAGTATTATTCTGCTTCTACTTATATGTGCTTATATTATTCTGCTTGTACTTACTTATCCGTGCTTGTACGTACTTATTTCTGCTTGCATGTAACTGCGTGTATCTCTGCATATCTTGGTAATAAATATTTGCTTTGCGAACCACGGCATTTTCTATGTTTAACAATTCGTGAACGTAAATATATTTTCAACATTTTTTACCTTTAATTTATTTTTGAGTTATGATTTCATTTCCTGCATTTTTCTTAACTTATGTGTCATATATCAAGACATAGGTTGAGATTTTGCATCTATACAGCCCATGACGATGTCACGCGCAATTAAATCTATTGCGGCGTTTCTGTGTAATTTTAATTTTTTTCCCACCATTTTTCTCGATTGCGGCGTTTATGCTGATGCGGCCTTTCTTCCGGAAATTACGGTACTAGTTCAGTGGTGTTACCCATACATCCACTTGTGGGCAACAATGCAGGCTATAATGAAGAAATATCGATAATATTATACTTAAAAACATCTATATTTCCTTAAACATAATTAACAATATATTACAAGGCAATAACTACATATAAACTCTTTCTTTTCATTTCAGTTAAGCAAATGCAAAATTGCTACTATATTTATACATTTTTAGAATTTACATATTCATTTTCATACAAACACTACACACGAGTAGGAAGATGGATATTTTCCATTTTAAAAAAAATATCATTAAATCATGACACATTCCATTTCACATAACAAACAGTCTAAATACTTTAATACTTTTCTACAAGAAATATTTGATTTTGTTTCTATTGATGATAAATTCCTTAGGTACATTAGTGAAAATACTTTTTTGTTAACTATACACAAATAATACGCACATAATTGTATTTATTTACCCATGCAGAAATCTGACATAAAAAATTTAACTATGCACGAAATACAGTGGCTCTGCACAATACTTTCACGGGTTCAAAATTTAGAATAAGAATTTTAAAATTTAATGATCACTACGATGGGCATGGTCAGTGCAGACTACCCTCATCAGAACAGAACAACTGAACAACAGTAGCAAAATTCACATCCCAGTTCAATATTCAATGGATTGCATGGATACATTATTTCATTATGAAAAAAACTGTCATCATTACAGACAGCTGTTGGAAGACATTCTATGGGAAATTTACCAGCATTATGTTACATTTGAGGAGCCACAGAAACCTGAAGCAGCTAGCCCCTTCAACCATGAGAAACAGAAGCTGCAGCAGCATCAAGGCTTAGTATCAAAGAACCTCAATTAGCCTGGGCATTATGAATATGCACATCTTATGAAACAAAATCCCATTCTTGGGCAAGAACTTCTTGAAGATAAGATCATACAAACATTGCACTGAAGAGAAATGTAGAATTATGATCAGGTTATTCCAAATGCAGTTTCCATCTGGTATATGCATACAATGTTCACAATGTAAGGAGAAATGACAATCGATATCCTAAGACACTGACAACCAATTTCTTGAGATTCTTTGTGAAATTTAAGGAAAATGTTACATATAATTAAATTTGGTTATAATTTTACTGCAAGTCAATACTATGTATTTGCATTATAAATTATAATTTTATACATGAAAAATGATTTAATCAAATAATATATAGTTATAAAAGATATCGAAAAACGAGGAAAATGCTTATGAGAAAACACATAATGACTTTCTGCCTGGGGAAGGGTATGGCTTCATGGAGAACTTTTCAGGGAGAACTACTCATATTTACAAGAACAAAATCCTGACAACACATACAACGAAATCATTAGATGAAAATTTAACAAAAGTCAAATTATGTGTGTTCAGTGGTCAAAACTAAATGTTCATAAACATGAAGGAATTCTCAACCTTATTCCTTTCAACAGTAATATGACTCTCCTTAATGCTACTACTAACCACCACTATTACTACTATAACTATTACTAACTGATCAAGATACGGCAGCATAACAGCACTTGCATACATACAAAATTCTGCCAAAAATTAATTTTCAGCTAAGGATACAGTTTAACCATGGCAAAAAAACTTAAATATTTAGGAAAGCATAGTCTCAGTTCCTTCTCTCAATCATCTAGTTTGCAGTTATTTGACCTCTATATTTTATTTATTTACTTCTGTATTATAACAATGGAGTCTAAATTAATATTTTACAGTGTTAAGATGGTGAAGAAACATTATTTTTCTCAAATATTAACTTTTATGAATCATCAAAAGCTGTCTGACTCAAGATTGTTTTAACATAGTATAAAATATACTCTTTTATTTGTTTTTATTGTTTTGGGGTCAGGTTTTGAAGTTTCTACTCACATATTATATAAAATATGAAAATGATCAATGAGTTTATCCATTGATCACTGATAAAAATGAACTGAATAGTAGGATCAATGGAATTCATCCACTGATTGCTACTCAGTTCAGTTTTGAACTTGAGACATCCAATTCCTTTCTCTTTCTCGGCATCCTAGTCACATGAAATCTAACTAACAGTACTACTCCACAACATAAACATTCATCTGCTTCCCACCCAACACACTTGAGATCCTGTCAGTTGACTAAACAGAAGTTGGTTTCATTTTATTCTTTCATTTTCCATACACACAAATTTGTTCCTCTAAATTAGCTGTGGATCAAGAAGCTACTTAAGAGCAGTTACAATTAACAGAGCTTTTCACCATGTATTACTTATCAAGTAGTTAAAAAATTTTCATCTCTCACATAATAGAAAGCAACCTCTTAATCTAAGAGATTATATGAATTCAGTAGTTGTTACTTTCTTTCCAATCCTTAGCTATAGAAATGCAAGTATTTTACAGAAGTTTAACTTTCGTGGTGTTTCTGCTCCCACCAATAAAATTTGCAGTTTCATACTTAAAGATCGCATGCCAAATATGAAATCCTGAGATATACATAGAATTCTTTCCCAGTATGGCTTAATATATATTGTTCAAACTAAAACAGCTTTGAAAATTCACACTAAGGAGCACAAAACATATGTTAGGAAAAAAGAAACACATCAATCCTCTGTTATCCAAAATTGCTGGTAAAAAAATTCTCTGCAGTAAAAATTATTCAAAAGACATCTTTCATTGGAATCAGATTTCCTAGAAGCATTTAATATACATAAAAATTACTCAGTTCTAGTTAATAATCCCAATACTCATCCATCTCTACCTCCATCCTTTAAGGAATTTTTTTTTTCACTTTTTGTTTTCATATTGTATCAGTAGCTCTGTTCTATTGTACCAGTAGCTCTGTTTTACTCAGAACTTTCCTGAATTTTCTATATGTTGCTATTGCGTCAGCACATGCTTCTCCTTCATAATTTTCCCTCCAACAGCTGAAGAAGGACTGTAGACCAAGCCCTTCTTCAATGAAACCTTCCAAACTAATCCTGAAATCCTATTTAACCTTCCAAACTAATCCTGAAAATTTATGCAACTTAAGCTGATTTTTGTTGCTTTAGTAGCTTAAACATTTACTTTCTGTGTATTAGTTTAATAAATTTCACTTTACACTGACTCCATATTTTAGTATTTACTATGGACACCCTTGCATTTCTAAACTCATATTCATGACTTTCTCCATTTTTTACAGCTTTTTTTTACAGCAGTTAATTGCCATACCTTGAAGTCTCCTAAAATCCTATAGTCATCACCATAAATTCATAAAACCATACTTTTGTCTCATTATATACACTTCAGAGTTTTCTTCAAGCTGCCTTCATTTCAAGTCTCAGGAAAGTAATTTCTTGAATAAAGTTGAATTGCTTCCAAAATGTCACAAGACACAAATAATTTGTTTTTTGTTTTTTTTTTTTTTTCAAAATAACAATCTGAGAACTTCTAGAGACAACTATGTTCAGATGATGTGAAATATATTGTTCACATATAATATAGTATGCACAGTCACATCTTCATATGCCAAAACTGAAGGAACCAGAAAAAAATTTCGAGAAATCTAAAGTATGATTTATTACAAAAATTAATATTAATTTTGGTTTCTACATTTTGTCATGAAATTAAATTTATTGAATGATCAAAATTCCATTCTTTATGATTTATAAAACTACTACTTCAACACTAGCTGTTCATCTTTTACACTTTTCTGTAAAACGTTATTCGATCGCATGTAATTAATTGGTTAGTTTCAGACTGTTACTTAATTTGATTTAATAAATTCACTAATTCATCCAATGCTACTTTGTTGCTAAGTCCGTTATGTCATACTGGTTGCTCATATTTCAGTTTTGACAATGCATGTATAATATCAGGAAATGTGGTATACTAAGCAACATTATAGCTTGAAAGTATTGCATCAGAATCTGCAAATGCAGCATAATTTCTTCTTTCCGAGTGTTTCTGTTGAAATTTTCCTTAAAGTGAATTTTATATGAGCCACTTTAATGGAAATTTAAAAGTATTAAGATAGTCTCAGTGGATCCACGAAGTTTCATAAACTATGTCAGAAAATATATAAGAGTATTCATCATTAAATATATGTTCTAAGAGAGCAGTGATACATTTTTCCTGCAATCATTTATTAATAAGTTTAACATTTTATGCATTTTTGGTAAATAAAAGCATGTTGTTATCTATAACATTCACTTAATATCGTTAAGGAATATTCTTTGATATCGCCAAGAGATGGCGTTAGGAGTCCATCTATTGGCTTACTTGACCTTTCCCCTTCTGAACACGTGACTTGAAAAAATATTCTTCTTCTTGAAGGTAGAATTTCGATGCACTATGCAATAGAATTCGATTGAGATTTTAGCTGGAACTATTCAGTTCTTGCCTTTTGAGCCTTAAATATTCGATTCAGGCATTTTAGACTACATTGTATATATGTAAATATTAAGCTTAATTAAAATTTATGGAAAACCCTCCAGGCCATGCATCTAGTCTTTTGGATTATGAGTGATTCGACTTTGATCTAGAACTTTCGTTAGAATATAGTTCTATAGCATTAGTTCTTTTAATACTTAATCTAAACATTTGCAAAACATATACTATATTATGTCCAAAAAATATAGCATTCATATGTCCACAAAGAACACAAAAGATTCCCATGGTACTCAATTACATCACCTATAATGTGACAGTAATTGCTAAAATTCTAGATAGCAATGGAATTCTTACATGTACAGACTTATTTACACGCATATTCTACCAAAGTTTAAAAAAAAAATATGGTATTCAAATAAGTGACTCACTGGAACTGTCAATGTGAGAGTAATTGCTAAAATTCTAGATAGCAATGGAATTCTTACATGTGCAAACTTATTTACATGCATATTCTACCAAAGTTTAAAAAAATACATGGCTTTCAAATAAGTGATTCACTGGAACTGTCATCTTCAAATAAAACATGATAACAGATAGTAGATCCATGTCTTCATTTATCTCACACAGTAAAAAGGTATCAAATTAAGAGAAAAGATGAGAAGGTATTCTGAGATGAGAAGCATATATTAGCCCTCGCTAGTCTAGGCCAAAAAAAAAATTTCTGCATACATGCTGATGTATTGGTATGGAGATCGAAAATTTTGAATGCACATACAGTACCACCTTACCAGTATAAGAAATAATACTTTCAAATGCATATATATGGACAAGCTGGATGTAGGATTAAGAAGTTACTAAAGAACACACAATAAAAGCATGCATCTGTGTCAATAATATTACTGAATCCATGAACATTTTTATACAATGAAATCAGGCTTGTTAATATTTAATTAAGTGGGAGTGAAGTATACAGATTTTCAACATCAATTATTATTAATTTCATGCTTATTTATGGTCTCTTCATAAGTTTTCTATTTTTGTGAATAATCCAAATTGAGTAACATAAACAGCTACACAGAGGCTGCTTTCTACTGACTGATGTAAATAATGGCCTTTGTAACAATTTTTAGTTAGCTAATTTTAGTTTATCTTGAATTTTTAATGTAATTTACTTATGCAATTAATAGATGATAGGAAAATCTGAACAAATGAATTAAAAAATCCTTACTAGTGATTTTTACATTTCTTTTGTCGTACTGAAGATCCATTTCATCAGGCTCCTCTTCTTCAAGGAAATTATACTCTGGATCATCGTCTGCATCATCTACTTCACCACCTAGTGGTTGCACTACTACTTCAGAATCTAAAAATAATACATAAAATTATATAAACTATGAAAGGCTTTATTATCATACTGATAGAGAGTTTATCAAATGCTTACAGATAATTAACTGAAGACTGCTTTTACATTCTAACTAAGTTGCCCTTACTGAGATACGAAAATATTAAGCTTAAAGTTTCATGCTAAAATTTAAGATCACATGAGGAAAATACTATATAAACATATATGTTAAAATTCAAGATCACAAGAGGAAAAACTACATAAACATATTAATTTACATTGAGATAAAACATTATTTCATTCTTGCCAGTGCAGATATTTTAAGACTTCATTTTTAGTACTTGTTGAAGTTTTAAATACCAAATAATCAAGATTAAATATTACATGTTTAAAAAGCATTACACTAATTATTCTTTCAGATAACCCCATCACACTTTATCCACTAGAAAACAAATGGTCAACACTCATCTTCTATGATTTTGAATCCAACAGATGAAATGGCTAGGTCATCCACAAAACCTCTCTGCTGGCTTTAACATAAATTTAAGCATGTAGAATTTAATCTTTAAAGGTTTGTAACTATCATTAATATTTTAAGAATTCCTAAAAGTTACACATACCCAAATGAAAATTGGCAGTATTTAACTGCATAAGATCACAAAATATTCAAAAGCCATAAATAAATAATACAAATAAAGCAAAATCTCAAATGTTATTTTATGCCTATGCTTACAGAATAAAGAACAATGAAATTTCAACAACTAATTTTACACCTACCAACAATGAACTTCACAATTTTAATTACAAAAATAGAATATTTATTTCAATTCCAAATTATCATCCTTTTTAATACAAAGCATAAAATTATCCCCTGGTGCTAAGAAAATTAATAGTTAATTAATGTGTAACACATAACTTTTAAACATGAAAAGAACTTAATAAATATAATAGGAATGGCTACATAACACGACACAAGAAGTCTTGATCAAAATTATACATGCAATTGTCTATGATGAACACCACGAAATCGTGATTGAAAACGTAGTGAATTTAAATTAAGAATTAAAAAATAACAGTATCTTAAATTTTATTAAAAACAGAATGTCATAAACATCTTGGAAATCTTGCATTTATTCTAATGCATGAAATAGTAAAATGATAATGAATTTTAATTAGGAATTAAAAAATACAGCACCTTACATTCTATCAAAAACAGTAAATTATAAAAGAAAACTACTCCAGGGGGAGAAAACAATTGGTGTTAGTTAAGTAACAGGGGAAAATACGTCTCCTTACCAAAAGGTTTGCTGAGTTCACGGAGAAATTTTTTCCATTCTTCATTATCGCAATTTGTATCATACATATCTACTGTTATATCAGGGGCAACAAAAGATGCCTCTATGGCTTCTAATGATGTATCATTAAGGCTTAATTTAGAGCGGGTTCTCAGAGCTATTCCATCATCATTCTACAAAAGAGAATTAAAACACAACAGTTACATTAATTCATTAAGATTAAAAAATAATATACTGAAACATAGTGAATGATTCAAATAACATTAAAATAAAAATCAAGCTTGATGTAATAAATACTTTATCTTTTATGCAGAAATTATTACCCCAGTGAACATTGTAAAATCTCATTTTAATATCAGAAGTATAATAAAATATAATAAAATCAAAATCAGCAGCAAAGATAAAGAAATTTCTTAAACTTTTAAAACACTACAGAAAGATCACAGCTTATGTCAATATCAATAAATATGAATGAAAAGTGATTTTCAGCCCTGATACTACATACGTTACCAAGATTATCGTTACATGCCGGCAGACACACAATATCTAGTCAATAGGACAATGCAATTGAGTAAATTGTTTAACATCATGCAAGTATGACATGACAACAAGCATAATTAATATTAAAACTAAGATACATAGCTCCAAAATAATCATTACAGTACAAAGTCCAATATCCGGAATGATCTAAAATCCAGACCTCAAAGGCCACTACCAACTTTTTTTTATTTTAGTAGTCCAAAGGGGCTTTGTCCCTGAAGGATTATTGTTTTCGTTTTGCGATTTTGCGTTGGTTCACTATAAATGTCAATTCCACTTTTCAAACTGTTGCCACCAAATGTTAGTCTTGCAATATATTTGAAGAAATTAAATAATGAAAAATCTGCATAAATGTACGCATATTTCTCACAATGTGATAAAACAATGGTACATACAGCCATCGAATTTTGAATGATGTAATGCTCCTATAAATATGGGCATGTAGAAGCCCAAACTTGAAATTCGGAATTTCTTTTATTATTGATTTCATATTTTGTAAAACTTTAATGAATTTTTTATTAACAAACATGAGTCTCTGTATCGGAAATTCTAAAGATATGCTCATTTTAAAACTATTTTGCGATATTGCTGTTGAACTCAATTTTATGGCTTAAATGCAAAGAATGTGATATTTAATAAATAAATGTAATACACAAAATGTTAAAAAAACGTTCTTTTGGATGTAATTTAAAATCTGAAAGCTGAAATAAATGTAATAAATGTAATAATCTGGAATAAATGTAATAAATAAATGTAACACACAAAATGTTAAAAAAAAAAAAAACAGCCTTTTGGATGTAATTTAAAATCTGAAATTTTTTTAATATTTTTTTGTGTGCTTTACGCATGTGCATTTAATCCCCCCCCTTGCACACAATAAAACACGTGGAGAGTCCCGATTTCCCTTTATTTTTCCCATCTTGTTTCTGTGACATCTTTTGCTGATGTTCTTACTTCCAGGATGCCATATTAGAAGACAACTGGCAAAAAGCCTGCAAACTCACGCCGTCTAGGCCCAGTATAACAGCGGTAAATGGAAATGGAATGGATTTTTAATTTCACTTCTTTACTATATAAAATACCTTGTTATTGAAAAAACAATAATTTTAGCATAAATTTGTATGATCAATAATTTGGCTCCATCGCTGCGGATCTGCCTTTCATACATCTCAAACAGAAACATTCTACAGATACATCATTGATTTCACACCTACTAATATTTTATATCCCTGATTCCAATTTTGTGAATCATTATTTATTATATTTTGCTTTCATCACCACATGTTATCAACACATGACAACTTGAGTAATGACTCATGGAGCGATGCTTAAACAATTCTTTTTTATATTAGTAATTGAGAAACAGTATAGTAACCTATTTTATGTTGACATTACGCTTGACAACGATTACAGATTTAAGTTAAATGCACTAAGAAATGTTGACAGGAAAAAGTTAACAAAAATTTCTTTCCATATGCTAAAAGTAGATTTTGTTAATGATACTCATAGGCCAAAAGATTACATTTAGTGCTCTTTGAATTAATAACTGATTTGTTATTAAACCCAGAACCAGTGCCAGAGTTCATATGGCCGCACCGGGCCGCAGAATTTAGGGAAGACAAAGGCAGGCACTTAACATTACATGCAATCAAAGCGTAACACTGAAATGCAACAATATCAATACTGATATCAACTTAAGAATAAAAGAAATAATTTTTTTTATGGAAATGGATTATAAAAGTGATCATAGTGTGATTTGTTTTTTTACTATTACATTACTGCAACAGCAAGACATGTATTTACATTCAAGTTTTTAAATGTTTCCTAGGGTCTAGGACATACATGTTCCATGCATCCACTACATTAGATAAGACATACATATAGAAATTTAGTTTACTACTAAGATTTAAAATGTGCTACTTATGGTAGAGCAGAAAATGGCTTATTCTATTGATGTATTTTCTCTTCCTTGCTAATTCATTAATTGACTAAATGGTTTCAAGGTATAAAAAATTATAGTGTCTAAGTGAAAAGGTTAACGCCACCACAGAAATGTCTGGTATCTATAAGTAATTCAAAATCCAAAACAAATTATTAAAAATGAATAACCAAAACATATGAATGTATTTTAATTTTTAACTCGAAAAAACATGTTATTTGCTGATATGATACAAAAAAGCAAGAAAATTTCATCTGTGCTTTTGTCAAAAAAAATTAAACAATTTCAACAGTTCTCAGTTCTACAGTTTGTGTGGATAAAATTTATCAACAGCAGGCATTGCCATTTTGGTAGCTGCACTGATAGCTGTTTGCTTTCTTATGCATTGCATTTCTGCAACTGCTTACCAACATCGAACAGATCTCCAATATTAGTATTCTAAAATTTAATTTCAATCACATCTTCAAACACATGAATTTTCGCAACAATATTATCACAATACATTTAGAACACTTCTTCCCCCCCCATAACCTTTTTAATAAGTAAATTTTCATTTTCATAATATTTCACTTGAACACACTTACTTATCTAGACCAGTAAGCCAAAAGCAATTTTAACTGGACAAATAAGTAACCAATCATAAAAATTTTTATAATATTATTGCATCAAGATGGGGAACATTGAACACTACTCCTCCATACCTCTCCAAATTATATAAAATAAGTTCCTGATCCCACCTTGATCTTTACTCCTGTGTCTTAAGAGTTGTATTTTGGGGCAAGAGACTCTATCATATGTTTTCACATCACAATGTATTACACAGTTGTCAATCAAGAACAGAATCCTCCTATTTTCTGCTGAAAGTTATTCAAGTCCCTTTTGCAGCTATTCTAAACAGTTCTGTTATTCATGCTTTAAATTTTATTTCACAGACTTTACACATCTCATGTAAACTATATTAGCTTCTGCGATTTCATAATGACCAGAAGCCAACAATGATCAGTTATATTCAGAGAAGTATCTATTGCGATATGCGATGTTTCCACCTTTGAATTCAGTTTTTTGCATGCCCACACGTAACGGAGTGAACTGAAAGGAAAAGATTATGTAAGTTTTCAAGATGCACTTGAGGAGTTATGATGTAATCTATGTTCTTTTTGTTGGTTTTAAAAATATTTAAGAAAATAGATGTCCAGTTTTGATATTTGTTATAACGTTTTTGTAAAACTTGTGCACAGATTAAATATAATAGAAAAAGCTGATCTTGATGTTTTATGTTGTATAAACAATTTCCTCAAACACTTTAGATAATAAGGAAACAAACAACTGATATATCCCAATGATTCATATTAGTGTTGTTTTACTTACCTCCTATCTGAATATTTTCACCACAGAGAAAGTATCTGAATATTGCCTTGGGACACAATATTAATTTGGCATCCCTGCTGGGATTCAAGTTGTTTTGCAGCGAAATCTTTATATTTATTACTAGAATTACTATTTGACTGTTATGGATCAGTTAAAAAAGTCAAAAACACCTCTTAGAAGCACATTTACGTGTATAAAAGTTAATGGACTAGAGAACAATGCTGACAGGGAAGATAAAAATATTGAAGAGATTTAAATTTTAATTGCCCAGTTAAAAGAAAAATGGAACGAGTTTAATTTTAAGGAAAGGGAACTACAAGATCTCTTTCTAAAAAATGAAAATTGTTCACATGTGGATTTTGATAAAGAATATGAAGGTTTTGCTTCATATGAAGAGCAATTTGTCAAATTAATGACAAAAGTGCACAAAGTTTTAAAAAATGTTAAGAATCGAAAATGATTCTCAAATAAATAAAGATTCATTAAAATGGAAGTTTAAGCTTCCTAAAATAGAATTTAAGTTGTTCTGTGGTGATATCAAAGAATGGCTGCCATTTTGTGCACAATTTGAGAAGATACACAATGATAATGAAATCACAAATGAGGATAAATATCAGTATTTATTACAAGTGACTTTAAAGGGATCAAGGGCACAAGAACGTATTGAATCATTTCCCACCACAGCTAATAGTTATGAAAATGTAATACAAGTATTGAATCATTTCCCACCACGGCTAATAGTTATGAAAATGTAATACAAGTATTGAATCATTTCCCACCACAGCTAATAGTTATGAAAATGTAATACAATGTTTAAAGGCAAGATTCGGCCAAACTGACATGTTAATCAAAGTGTATATTAGTTCTTTCACTGATGATGAATAATGCAATTGGTAAAGGTCCTCAAATGCATCTTTTTAAATTGTATGATAAGATTGAAACTTTATTTAAGATCTTTAAATATGTTAGTTTCCAGCGCAAATTATTCTTCAATTTTGTAACCGTTGATTGAAGCATGTCTGCCTGTTGCCATATTGAGAGTCTGAGAAAGAAATTTGAATTCCGTATTCCTAACATCTAAAGAAGAAGCCGTTGATAAGTTAGATAATCTAATGAAATTTTTATGTCACAAGACTGAAAGCAAAGGGAAGTGCATCTAGTATGTACCGGATTTGTACATGAAACTGAAACCGTAAGCAAAACCATTTTACCCGCATCAGCATGACAAGAAAGATTTATCCCGATAGCTGCAGAGTTATGTAACTCTTCGGAAATTAAAAGAGAAACTTGTATATTTCGTAACAAGGCACATTTAAATAGTGTGGGAGTGTAGGTATGCTGATAATTTTCCTTATGAAGAGAATAAGCAAATATTATTAAAAAAAGGGTGCATGTTTCAGATGCTTGGCGCTAGGAAAACCTATTTCTCAATTTTGTAAAATGAAAGTACCACCCTGTGAGATTTGCAGTAAGGCTCATTTTAAATTAATGTATACTGAAAAACGTAATCTCAAAAATGTGAACTGATTGCTCCAGGTTGAGAGGAAAGAAACCTAAAGTAAGGACTGTGCTCTATCCAACAAAACAGTTACTCATAAAGTTATCTTGCAAACAATTACTGTTTGTCTTAGGAATACGAATAAAACGAAATACATAAGGGTACTAATTGACAAAGGCAGTAGTAAATCTTACTTATAAAATTTCGTAATTATGGAAATGGGCTATGAATGTATTGATGAAGAAATTTTGGCACATAGTTTATTCGGCGGTATAGAAACTACGGAAACACATAAAAGATATTTGATTTGTCTTAGTGTCTCTTTAGATAACTATTAATGTAATTTCAAGGTGTTACATCAAGAACAAATTTGTTCCACAATCCCGAATATACCACAAGGAAAATTTATCAGTGAAATTAAGAAATGCAAAATTCTCCTGACTGATTTGAATGATAAAGTAGATCTGTTGTATCAATTCTCTTCTGACGACAATCATGCACTCGTGGGGAATAATGTCACAGGTAAACATAAAAGAGTCTAGTTTTGATGGAAATGCAGCTTGGGTGGACACTAATGAATAAGGCTGCTACGATCAAAACTTCAGATAGCACTAATAGCATTATGGCGCTACATGTACACAATACAAAAATTTAAGACTTATGGCAACTTAATATACTTGGAATTTTGGATCCTGGAGAGAAAGGAAGTTGACAAGAGCTTGAGATGGCAGCTGAAGAACATTTTAACAGAAGTGTGAAATTAGATGTTGATGGAAGGTACGTTGTAAGCCTCCTGTGGATACAAAGCCATCCTCCTTTGCCAACTTGCAGAATGAAGGATAAAGGGCTGCATTAATTCATTGAAGAGGAGTGGAAACTTAGAAGCATACGAAGAAGTGTTTAGAGAGTGGCTTCAAGAAGACATTATTGAAGAAGTAACTCCTGTAACGAAGAAAGTATACACTACCTACCTCACATGGCAGTAGTAGAAGAAATTTCCACTACGAGAGTGTGACTTGTTTTTGGTGGATCAGCCAGAGAAAAAAACACATCTTCTATGAACAATTGTCTGGAAAAGAGCCCCAACACCATCGAGCTCATTCCAGCCATCATGAATCAATTTAGAGCACAGAAAATTGTTGTGGACATTTGTACAGCCTTCCTACAAATTGGACTGAACAAGAGTGATCAAGCATATCTAAAGTTTTTATGGTGGGAAGGAGGTGATCCTGCCAAGCTTAAAGTTTTCCAGCATAGATGGGTTGCATTCAGACTTTCTTGTTTCCCTTATCTTTTGGGAATAACCAATTGATTTCATTTACGGAATGCTTCTCACCGTTTTTAAAAAACAGCCATCAAGCTGTTGGAATCCTTTTATGAGGATAACTGTGTTACCAGTGTGGAAAATAATAAGAACTTGAAAAAGTTATTTGAGAAATCCAAACTGGTTCTTAGCACAGCCAAATAGGAGCTTCAAGGGTGGGAGCACAGTTATAATCAAGAATCCGAAGACCCTTTTCCAAAAAATGAAAAGAATATTCCAGTTCTAGGGCTTATGTGGAACTTAAAGAATGATGCTTTGATGGTAGATTTACGAGAAAATGTTGATGACGATATGGCTGTGACCAAAAGAAAAATCCTGTCAGCCATACAAAAAATCTTTGACCCCCTTGGCTTCACCTGTCTTGTTACTTTGGGACCAAAAGTCCTCCTACAAGAGTGCTGGAAATTGAGAGTATCATGGGATACTGAACTTCATACCTCCATTGCAAAGAGGTTTGAGAAGTGGAGACAGGAACTTTCTAAGCTGAAAGAAAAAGAAATTTCTCAATGTCTTATTCCCAATTGTGAAGTACCAAGAAATCTAACATTGCATATATTCTGGGATGCAAATAAGATAGCTTATGCTACCAGTGTTTTCTTACGAAGCGATACCTAAACTTCAACGACCTGTCAACTTGTTCAGGCACAATATAGAGTTGCACCAATGAAATCTATTTCCATTCTGAGAATGGAACTTCTCTCTTGCAACATTGGAGCTAGATTAGCTCAGAGTGTGACTAATGACCTAAAAATGGAAAATGTGCGGAAGTTTTTCTGGGCTGACTTGGCAAATGCTTCGTATTGGATCAAGGAAAATGAAAACTGGGCTCCCTTTGTTTTTAACCAAGTGCAAGAAATTCATTCTATGACAAATCCTGAAGACTCGCATCACATTCCAGGTCGACTGAATTCAGCAGATCTTTCATCACGTGGGTGTGATGCCGAAACATTACGAAAAAAAATCTTGATGGTGGGAAAGAATATCACTGCTGAAAAAAACCAATAGAAGAATGGCCAAATTCTAGCATAGTTCCTGATTTTGGTATAATAAATTTAGAAAAAAGAAAGATCATTCTTAGCACAATTAATGATGAAGAGTCATCTCAGGGAAAATATTATGACCAATTTTCTTCATACAACCAACTTCTTAGAGTCACTGCATGGATGTATTGATTTTTTACCAATTGTAAGGTTGAAAAGTCTACTCGAATTTCCAGAATCTTGACACTAGAAGAAATAAATAAGGCAGAAATCATGTTGTTGAAAGTTGTACAGAAGGAAAAGTTTTGAGGACTGGATGATAAAGACTTGAAAATAATTCAGTGTTATGCTAATTCTAATGGTATTTTTAAATTTGAGACTTGAATCTTAATGAGAAAAGATACAAGAAATTTCTGATATCTGACAATACTTCCCTGTAATCATCCAGTAACAGAAAAAAATCATCCGGACCAGACACATGCAATTGCACCATGCAGGAGTTTAAATCCTGATGAGCAACTTAAGAGAAGATTTTTGGATTCTTAAATGCAGGAAGACAGTAAGAAATGTAATTAGGAACTGTGTAAGATATAAACAATTTAATTTCCAGCCTAAACTGATCATCGAAGTTACTCTCCCAGAATATCGCATAAAGGTAGCTGCAGCTTTCAAAGTCTCAGAAATAGATTACTCTGGCTCATTAATCCTAAGACATGGCCAGAAAGCTTGGATTGTTATATTTACCTGTGCCATTTACCAAGCTGTACATCTGGAGTTAACTACATCTTTATCGACAAACCATTTTTTGCAAACTCTTACATGTTTCATCGCTCGAAGGGGGTCGACCTTCCATCTTTTACTGTGACAATGGTTCTAATTTTTCAGGAGTTGAGAATTTGAAGAAAATTGATTGGGATGTCATTTCCAAATACAATGGATTTCAAAAAATCATTTGGAAATTTAATCCCCCATCTGCCCTGTAGTGGGGTGGGTGATGGGAATGTTTGATAGGTATAATGAAAGAAATTCTACGAAAGGTTCTAGGAAGAAGTTCACTAAATTTAGAAGAAAAGAACACCTTTTTGTGACATTGAAGGTGTGATAAATCAGCGACCTTTAACCTATATTTCAGAAGCTGTTGATGATTTAACTCTACTTACCCCTTCTATGTTTTTGCATGACTTTAAAGAAGCAGAAATCCCAGAACTTGATGTTCTGGATTCATCATCTCTAAATAAAAGGCATGTTTACCGACAACATGTGAAACAAGATTTACGAAAACAATTTCGTACTGAGTATTTGGGCCATTTATGCCAATCATCGAAATCTCCTAAGAATCAGAAACCCATCCAAATTGGTAATATTGTTCTGGTTTCTAGTGACGTCAAGAAAACTGAATGACCTCTGGCCAGGGTGATCAAACTTTATCCTTCTAAAGATGAACAAGTTCATCTGGTAAAAATAAAAGTGGAGAATTTTTCCACCCAGTGCTCAGGTTACCTCTTGAAGTGACTGATAAAAGTGACTTTGTAATACCTGTAGCCAAACAGGATTCCATTTCGAATGAACCAAACACTGTTGAAGAACATCTTTCAGAGACCGCTTCTGACAATCCAGTACTAGCTCAAAAGATAACTCCTTCTAAGCAAAGAACTGTTAATGACTTTTTTTCCCAGATACTTCCTGGGAAAAGATTTAGATATGGATGATTAATTAAACCTAGAATTAGGGTTTGAGATTCCCTGGTTCGAATCTCAAAGGTGGAAATATGTTGCAATAAGTGATGTTTTCACCTTTGAATTCAGTTTTTCGCATGCACGCACGTAATGGAGTGAACTGAAAGGAAAAGATTCTGCAAGTTTTCAACGTGCGCTCGAGGAGTTACGATGTAATATATGTTCTTTTTGTTGGTTTTAAAAAGATTTAAGAAAATATATGTCCAGTTTTGATAAATTTGTTACAATGTTTTCGTAAAACTTGTGCACAGATTAAATATAATAGAAAAAGCTGATCCTGAACTCTTGATGTTTTATGTTGTATAAATGGTTTCCTCGAAAATTTTAGATATCCAGAAACAAACAACTGACATATCCCAATGATTCAGGTAAGTGCTGTTTCATTTACTTCCTATCTGAATACTTTCACCACAGAGAAAGTATATTAATATTGCCTATGGACACAATAGTATATGCGAAAAAACTATCTGCTCTTTTCACAATTTTCCATCACTTCAATTTATTTTTCAACTTTAAATTTTAATGTTTGGTTAGCTGTTATCATATAAAAAGGCAACAGCACTAAAAATGACAACTTTGTAATCATAACAAATATCCCAAGCACATTCTTACCTCTCACCATCAAATGTGAGCATTCCCAGATACACCAATAATTTCATGACTCCAGCATTTATTCAGATACTTGCTAACTGAGGCTTCAGTGATAAGTATATTTTTTCACCAACACTTCAACATTTCGATGCTTAGTCTTCCTCAACTTCTTCATAATGAGTGCTTTTTCATAAGATGATGTCATCATGGCTACCTGTTCTGTACTTTTCACTTTTATACTTAATGCAGAATACTTTAAATTTACAGCTTTCCACACAGATGAATTTGTAGTGCAATAAATTTCATTAATAGGGAAGAAAGATCAGAAAATAAGAAACTTTATCCATTTGGAAAATTTTTGAAAGGAAGATCATTTCATCCCCAACCGCTGCTCAGTATCAAATCAAAATACATTTTTGCTTCCCTAGATGTGTTTATTGTAGAGCTTTCTTGTAAGGATTTATTAGGAACCCAAAAAATACTGAGGCAAAGATAAAAAAAATAATAATAAATAAAAAACAAGGCCGGTGACGGCATCCTAAAGTAAACGTAATCATTGAGCCCAGTAACCTCTTTCCTAAAGTAAAGGTAATTAATGGTATCTTAATAATTAAATATGAATTCCTTTAACAGTTGGTAGTTTTTTATTTAGAACACAACTGCTTAAATTCCAATAAAATTTTTAAAAAAATCAGTCAAAGACAGTGATAAAAGTTTGTGATATCCAACTTTCATACAGTCAGAAGTTTGCTATATATAAAGTAACATTCTACCTATAAGAATTGGGCAGAATTTAAAGTTGCATTCATTATAAATCAGATATTTTAAAAAATATTTACTTATATATTCAACTATGTTAACCTTTCTTTTTTAAATATTTATGATTTTAATAAATTTAATATTTATTTTTAATATATAAATTTTTATCTCTCATAACTGGATTTTAAAAAATGCATATTTATTAGACCTTAATCTACAAAATATCCCAAAATAAAAATTTTCACCCTAATAATTGTTTTAATCTAAAACAACCAATACTTTACAATAAAAAAAGTACAAAGAAAGTACAACAAACTTTGAATATAAAAAAACAATAATTGAAAATTACTATAGTACTTACAAATGTTTCTTTGGTTACAGCATCGCCATTTTCATCTGTAGCTAGTTCTTCAGAAATTATAACAGGGTTAGTAGTAAATTCGGATTCTACTGATTTTGGAAGTAGTAATTCTTCTTCACTTGCGCACTGAAATGATAACCAGGAGAAAATTTAAGCAGTCTACAAGACTTAATATCTTTTCACAATTTCAAATACATATGATGAAAGAGATAAAATTTATGTCATAAGAAGCTTAATTATTTTGCGTTTGCAAACTATTTTCTTCCCTGAATTCATTCTGTGTCTTCTTTGAATATGTTTAAAATTTGGAATTTTATTTTTTAACCACTCAATATTTTAAAAAAGCAGTGATCATGCTTCAAATTAATATTCACATCTTTAATAAAATATAAGGGACAAATTGCATCACTTGTAATAATCTGAATTTCATACTGTGCTTATTCATCAAAGTTCATATTAGTTCAGTCCTTTTATATAACTTTTTCCTTTTTATTAGCCCTACGCCATCAATTTATGACACTTTGTGTTGACTGCACTACATACTAATCAATTTTCTGAAAAATGATATTTTAAAAAACTCTATATTTTGCCATTATTTTCTTTTTTATGGATTTTTGAAGGATTCTTTATTTTCAAATACAATAAGGAAGATTAAAAGTTTTCTTTTAATTAAAACGCTAACAAAACAATTTTGGTGATTATGGGATATCAATATATTATTTTAAGTCAACAGCCATTAAATCCAGATTTTAAAACTGCTCTTTGTGTCAGAAAAATAAAAACACAGGTTTTACTTTTTCAAGTATATGTTCACATACATCACACAGATTCCTTTAAAAATTTAATAATTTGCAGTTAACTATTTCTAATCAAAGCAGAAGGCATAATGAAAGTAAAGGTATCTGGAAAGAGCATTTCTGGCAAGAAGTTCCCAATCTTATTTTGATTACATACTCAATTGAAAAGTATGACAATAATAGAAGTTATGTTTTTGCAATTACAGCAAAAATGTGCCTAGATTTGATTCAGACATATCTTGAAGATCTTTTTTAAGCACTTGATATGCAAATAAAATTTGAAGCTGAGGTACATAAAAATTTGAATTAATTTACTGCTAGACTAATTTGCAGGTATCTAAAATTTCATTTTAATTTTTCAAATGTAGCCAAAAAAAAAAAACTAAAGAAAATTTTATATGAAACTAATAAAAATTTCATGACACCTAATATGCATTAGAATTTATTTTTTCAATAATAATAAGATACATCCCAGATGCCATTTTTTGTCAAAGGGCTAAATATACTCTTAGAACCAAAGAAGGGGGGAATCTACTAAATTATAAAATGTCCCCATTCATAAATCTTACTTGCTTTGTATTGATACAATATTTAGGTTCTTGAAGCTTCTGTAATACCATTCATAACTTTTGGCTGACACAAGCAAATCAGCATAACTTAGAGTAACATCATATCCTCCCCAATACAACGATGATTAGAGCAGGCCATCTATCATTAGCCATAGGTTTGAATCCCAGAAAAGGCCTGTTGATCCTCATAATAACTGACACATCCTGGATAATCTGCTGATCCAAAAGTCCTCAAGAGCTTGGTGATAGAGAAGTGGAAGTACAAGATCTCCAGATTGCCCTATACATAGTTTTTTTCAATGAAAGTTAAGAGAGAGCTGAACTAAGTTGTTTTATCACCAAAGATGCACAAATAGTATCTGTCCAATTATAAGCATGCATCTCAAAACCAGTCATGATTGATTAATTGAGAGGCTACTACAGTGGCTTCGACATTTGGGTAAGCAAAATACCACATGACAGTACTTGAATACAAATATATGAACAATAAGTGAAGATATAATCACTTTGTATAGACTACTGACCCATGTGTACTTTATATAAAAGTTCCCAGCAGATCATGAGTATAATGACTCTAAACCAGTTCTTCTCATAATGTTTTACCCCACGCATCCCTTTCATCACTGCTAGATCATTTCTCCACTCCTTTCCAAAACTCAAAAAATACTTATATAAATTTACCTAAGTTTAAATTTTTTTAATGTATTTTATAAATTAAACAACAGTAAGTATAGAAATATTGTTAAATACTAAAAGTAGCTTTTTATATTCACAAATTAAAACTAAATACTTAACAGTTAAATAAAGGGCTGACTGCATCCCAGCTGAAACTATAAAATTCCCCCCGTTTGAGGAAACTTGCTCTAAATCTTAACAGTTTAACTTCTTAATAACACAAGAAACAGCCCAAAATTATAAAATAAATTTCTTTCTTAAAGACATTTTAATTTTGGAGTAATTAAAAAATAATATTGTTTACATTATTTAAAGGATTAATGAATAAAATTTTCCATGTAATTTTATTCCAGAATTTCGTAATTCTACATCGATTTTTATTTCTTTGAATTTAAAATAATATTAATGTATATATTTTGCTGAAAAATAATTATTACATCATCATCATTAGGCTTATAGTCTTCATCAGATGAATTTTCATCAGAAAATTCCTCTTCTAAAATTTTCTTGGACAGAGTTTCTTTTTTCTTTATTGGAGAGGAAACTGGCCAAGGAAGCTAAAAAAAAAAAAAAGGTATAATATTTGTAACTCAAAAATAATCTGAATGATCTGTTTTTAATTACTACAAAGGTTTACTAGATGTAAACATCAAAACTTTTAGCATTTTCATAAATCATCAGGAAAAAGCACTTTATTTCATAATTCTAGCATATAATACTCAATAATCTAATATAAACTCCCTATTACCAACTTTAAATGCATAAAGTTTTTTACAACAGTGATTACTAGCTTTATATCTTTCAATATTTATGCTAGATATCATACAAAAGTAATTTCAGTTATATAGTTAATAATAATAAAGTACAGAATTTTATGAAAACAATTCCAGTACTGATGTTTAGATGGTTTTCTAATGACAAATCTAAATTTTGATACTATTTTCAATGAGAGTGAATTCTAATTAGTAAAATATTTGTTTTGCTTTAATAGAGGAACTACAGTACAAAGTCCAAAATCTGAATGTCCACTTCCAGAATGATCTAACATCTGGATAACCAGTAATTTTTTAACAGAGTGTAGAAACAAAGAATACCTGTAAAAAAGTGCTGGTGTGTCATAAACGTGAAATTTCTCCTGACTGAGATTCCCATATGTCACTTTCAAACATCTGCTGGCTAGAAAATTGTTCTGTGCCCAATGATACATTGATAATATGTGTCAAAATTAAGACAAAATAGCAAACTTCTTTTGGCAAACATTTTGAATGCTATAGAAAGCAAAATTTTCCAATTAACCAATTAACTGGGGCGCTCTCGTTTAAGAGTGCGCACTGTTTTGTGTCGTCAGAATCGAGCCATGACGAATATATTTGTCAATCACAGAGTAAGTTGCACTGGTAAGATATTAGATGAAAAAGATGGGTTTATTTCATAAAATTGAAAATTTTATTACTAATATTTACTTATTTGGCATATATTACATATGTATTAAACTAAAAATGCAATAAATTAAATTAAATATTATACATGTAAAAGTAAGAATTTAAATTCCTGCTGTGGAGTGATATTCAGCGAAACAGGGTACTATACACAATGGGACTTTGCAAATCGAACACCAGTAAGGCGACTCCTTCCTGATCTTACATTTGTAGCAATGCGAACACCTTCTCGTAGGGCAGTATTTTTTTTTTTTTTCGATGTTCCGGGTATATAATACGGAACATGATTCCCACCTAATTGGCTTATATTATGTCTAAATGGCCGAGTTTGTGTCAATTAATTCCTTTCAATTGGATACGTCACAAAAGTGTCTTCAATAAATTTGAGCAAAATGTTGATACACGATAATGTTCCATTATTTTGTTTATATAATATTAATGTATTCAGACACATAATGTCTAAGAAATGGAGAAATATCTTTTTGTAGTACTTTTTGAGTCGTTTCTTGCTGTGGAGTGCGCTATGATAATTCCATTGCTCATACCCACTCCACCCATTTCTTTATTATAATCAATCACTAGCTCCAGTTTCTTTGTTTTTATTTTTCTTTTCTCTGTTTCTATTACATTGTCATTATGTACAGTACTTACTAAATAAACATCCCTCTTACCTTTCCATTTCATTAACATAATATACACAAGATGAGTATACTCGTCAAAGCTAATCTTTAGAATATGGGAACAGGTAGTTTGGTGACATTTTAGCAAGGCGATAAAGGTTACTACTAGCTAGGACTTTAGCAATAATCTGAGAAGTACACAGTTCGAATCACAGATTATTTTGTCTCAGAGAAATGAGAGATCATGAGACATGTAATGTGACATTTTGCGGAAAATTCCAATGGGGATTTTAGCTAATAAGCACTTAGAAACAATTTCGCTGCTAAAGTGCAGAATCGCCCATTTATTTGTTTAGCACTTTTTACAAGAGTAAGAAGAATTCAATTTTTGTCAATTTTCTTTGACTTTTTAAGTGAAAACAGATCGACGTGCACATGGATAAAGTCAAGAGTGTGCACAATGCCATTTTTGTGCAATTCTGGAATTTTTTTTTTAAAGTGAAAATAGGTCGACGTGTATATGCAATTCTTAAAAACGCAGCAAGCAGTGGGCAATTCTACACTTTCTCCCAATGATTAAGCACTTTTGTTCCATAAAAGTTCTAGCATAAGCGTAATTCGGCTAGCAGATTGTTGGAAAAAATTTTGAGGGAAAAAAAAAAAAAACATGCCTTTACTTCGTGAAAACAAAATGGAGTCCTAAAAAAAACTAGCAATTTGTTGTAGCAGGGTTGGTCGGCAAAGTTTCGCCAAAAAATTGCCAAGTTACCATAATCTAAGTTTCACTCTCATCAATATTAAAGAGACCACATGTCCCGATTTTGGCAGGACAGTCCCGCGTCCCGCCGCTTTTTAAAAATGTCCCACTTTTTAGAAAACCTCTGCATTTCTTATTTTAAATGTACTGTACAAATATATTCCCTTTTATTTATTAATTATTATAGTAAATATAAAGAAATAAAAAATACATAAATAAAGAAACATGTAAAATGCATGCAGATTAAACTAAATTAGGCGATGTAATGAGTTAGATTTATTGTGTGGTGTTTTATTATTGTCGTTACGTCTCGCCAAGGAATATGTATTGTTAACGGAGGAACAGCCAGCATTAGCTGAAGGGCTATTTGCTTTCCACACAATAACCACAATCAAAGTTTCAGATCAATTGATTGTACGTCGCAAATGATCAAAACATTGTATGACAAAAAAAATTGCATATACAAGGACAAAAACCAAAGCAATTATTTGTAATGTTTCTTCACTATATTCGTTTTCACAATTGCAGAAAGAATTACATAAATGTACATTTATATCCATATATTATGATGATTCCAACCACAAAGATTTAAAATAATTTCCCACAATTGTTACACTTTTTGATCCAGAAATAGGAAATAAAATTAGAATATTAGACTTGCCGGGTGAAACTTCATAAATAATTTTTGATTCAATAAGTACTATTTTAAAAAAGAATAATTTGAGCAGTAAAGTTATTGCCTATTGTGAGGATAACACAAATGCAAATTTTGGTGGAAAAGCTAGAAGATAAAGAAGAAGCATCAATATTGTTTTTACGAAACTTAACGAACATTTGAATTAAAAATTATTGGAGTAGGTTGTGCAGTGCACATTATATACAGTATTATTCAAACATCTGACTTACTTCCAGTGGATCTTGAAAATATTATTGCAAAAAATTATTCGTATTCTTATATATATATATACTGTGCACATTGAAAGTTTGAAGGATTTTGTAAAAACGCAGAAATCAAATATAAAAGAATTATTGATTACAGCTAAACACGATGGCTAGCTCTTTTACCAGCTGTAGAAAATACTTTTAAATATAAGTACCATTAAAATCATACTTTTTATCAAATAATAAATGTCCAAGAATATTGCAGCTCTTTTTTGAAAATGACAAATCACAAATTTGGCTTCAGTTCATCCACAACCAAGCTACATTATTTCACAATGCTGTGGAAATTATTGAAGGGGACAAAATTTCAATTACGGAAGTGTCAAATGAAATCAATAATTTAAAAACAAAATTGTGAGAATTGATAACGATTACATTCCTTTAGTTATTCGAAAGGACATCACTAGGTTGGAAGAACAAGGTGCCATTAAACGACCTGATTTTCTGAAAGATACGATACTGAAGAGAAAATTAAATGTTGGTTGTCTGCAAATGTGTAGATGGCCAAAAAATGCACGGAGTTATTCCTTCATTTTAAACAGAATAATATTCCTTATGAAAATATTTTGAAAATTGTAGAACATGTGCCCTCCCTTCCAGGAACAAATGCAGCAACAGAACGTGTTTTTTCTAGTATCAATAAAATATGAACAATTGAAAAAAATGCAGTTGAATACTAAAACTTGAAAATCTGTATTAAGCATAAAATATACCATAATTTCCGGAAGAAACGCTGTGGCGTTTACGTGTTTAAAACGTAAATTTTCAGCGGGTGCGGCGTTTCTACCCATGCGGCGTTTAGGTGCACTAAAAATAAAATATTTCCTATGATGGTCATTGTACATAGTTTGGATGGCCTTGTCATTGTGCATAGACTGGTGCTGTTCCCACACAAAAAACCACTCAGTTGCTTTTTGCGAACGTTATTTTGTTTACATTCTTTCCCTTGAACGGACCTACATGCCTTATTCACCCTAAACGAGATCTCAGAACAATAACATTCTTCCCCCTTTCAAATCAACATTCTCATCAGTTTTCAAATCAACATTCTCATCTGCCATTCGATGAATTTTCCAGGACCCATCCTCTCTCCACCCCTGCCTTTTCTGCAATTTTTTTCAAAGGCAGACACGACTCCACCTGCCTCAAAATAACGAACTCTGACGTATTTCCCTTTCAGCATGAATGGATTTTTCTTGGCATTCTGCCAAATACAGATCCCATCAGTTTGGGTACAAGTACTTGTTGGATAGTTTTTAATTAGAGAGCGGAAAATTTTTGAAAATGTCTCTAAATGGCACAGAAGCTATACATTTCTTACCTTTAATTTATTTTTGAGTTATGGTTTCATTTCATGCATTTTTCTTAACTGGTATGTCATATATCAGGACTTAGGTTGAGTTTTTGCATCTATATGGCCCACGACGATGTCACACGCAATTTAATCTGTTGCGGCGTTTCTGTGTAATTTTAATTTTTTTCCCGCTATTTTTCTTGAGTACGGCGTTTACGCTGATGCGGCCTTTCTTCCGGAAATTACGGTAATTTGACCAATTCAAGTGAGAAATTTCACGACATTTTAATAAATGATCCAAATCTATTCCAAAGTATTCACTTGGATAATACAATATGACCATGAAAGAAAATCATAATTTTTAAATAAAATTTTTAATTAATTAAAAAATATAATATTCAAATTGTAGTTTTTAACAAATATTTTTATAGTTACCAATAGTTAATAATAAATATATTTTTGTATATTTATAGACAAGTAAATGAATGTATAGAATAAAATATATTATTTTGAATCATCTGCTTTCATAACTAAATTACAATTTTAATTTCATTCCATTTGTCCCGCTTTCTCTCAATGAAAATGTGGTCACTTTAGTTAATATACAAAATTATGTCACTTCTCCATAATGAGTATAATTGTCAATTCCATTTAATGGAATGATTAATGGAATTTTTGACGAAATGTGGAGATGTCATAATAAATGAAGATGAAAATAACATATGTTTTTCAATGCAATGGCAATGTCCCAACCATCAATCAACTAACGAATATCAAAATCAGCAGCATGTTTTATATCTAGAAAATATTGCTACAAATAGTGAAGGGAAAGTGACACAGAGGTTGTTGAGAACGAAAAGATTTTGATCGATAATTTAGTGAGAATTCTTGAAAAGGCACACAACTTGAACAATGGAACTCTGTTATTGAACAAGAAATAATGCCTGTCTATAAAATTAAATTAAACACAAAAAGCAAAACAGCTTAAACAATTAAACAATTTACATTTAAAAAAATATTTAATAAAACAAATAAAATTAATAAATAAATATTGGGCTTTACTGCAAATTTTGATTTCTGTAAGGTCATAAATGTTTCATTATTTAAATTATTTTACATGTTTATTTTTTTTTTTTTTTTTTTTTTTTTTTTTTTTTTTTTTTTTTATTTCTATGTGTTGTCTTACTAGATTTAAACTTCTGGTCTAAAATGCAGAAATTTCAGAAATCCAGAATCTCAGATTTAGTTTTATACTAAATACTATATGCCCTTGAGTGGAAGATTCCACGAGATATTCAAGAACAAATTTACTGACTTAGATCACTTTTTAATGTGTATTACTGATCAAAATTCAACACATATTGACCAGACATAAAAAGCAACCTTAAAATAACTGAAGTTATGCCATTTGGCAGTCAACAATTTCATACTGAGTACAACAGCACTTGTTATTAAATTTGTATATAACACCATATAAATATTAGCAGTATATACCTCTGTGAATTTGAAATAATAATTATATCTACAGAAACAGCAACTTAAATACTACATGCCATTAGCCATGCAATTACATAAGATTAGCTTACTGACCATATTTTCTGCAGAAACCTTAATAGTTTTTCAAGATGTATATTATTTAGCTTATTTATTTTCTTCAGAAAGACACTTAAGAAATCAGTGTTGCTGATTTATCTAACATGGCTACTCCTTCCATCTTTCATACAGCCTCCTCATCGCAAATATTCCCTCTAAATGTCGATGAGTCTTCTAAGGGCAGGTCAAACACAGACTCAGCCCCACCCCCATGTAAAGATCTACTAGCTTCATCCTCAGCCTATCCCAAATATCATATCACAAAACCATGACTCTCACATCGTTTTTTGGATAACGGAGTATGCATATTTCTCTTCGGAAAGAGCGTAAATGTAGCCTTTGAACCACTGCTTTGTTAAATTCGCCATTTTGAATAAAAACAAAACTTTCAAGCCACAGATGATAATTTTGACTTTTAAAAATATAGTACAATTGCAATTACTTCTTTTGCAGCAAACAATTTTTTATTATCGCTTACAAAAATCGTCTAAAAAATGTGCAAACAGTCTCTGTATTTGGCACATTTCCCATGTTACTGCGTACCCTTGAGCACGCACATCACGAACATATGCAACTACTTTTTCTTTAAGTTCGGAAACTTACATTTCGAACCACGAAACATACATCTTGTTTTGTTCGTTGGTGCCAGCTGATTACATCATTTGCTCCAATTGTGCACACACTTTTCGTCCACCTTATATACTCTTGCTGCTGCTCTTTTTTCATTTTTCTGTGCAAATTCTGTGATTTTCAGTTTAAAAGCTGCTGTATAGCTGCTGTATTTTCCCATTTCAAGTACATTACTTGTAAACTACCACAAATTCCAAATGATACTATGAATGAAAAGAGGAAGCTTGAAAAATACAAATGCTCCAAGGAGGGAAGAGGAGAAAGTAATTTCGTTACAAAACCAATATTTCCTGGAAGCCAGTGCGGTAAAAACCTGTTTGGACTAACTTCATTTATTATCGCATATGCCGAGTCGATTGCTGGTGCCGATGTTATGACTGAATAACAGCTGCACCAGAATGCAAGGAAAGTTCCTGCTTTCTATCCTGGCATAAAACCAAAGACAAAACAAATGCATATTCTTTCTTTAAAGATATTTGACTAGTGTTGCTGACTATAGGAAAAAAGGCGATGTTAAAAAAATACTTTTTAAAGTAAGATATCCTTTAATTTTTGGGATGCGGGCATTGTGGGGGGGGGCCATTATTTTTCACATAAATTTTATCTGAAAAGTTCGGGAGTGGACATTACATGAGCATAGACATTAAACGAGCGTATACAGCAACTTTCCCAAAGCAATTTATCACATTATACCTGCAATAGTACTATTTGCATCCAGTACTTTATACAAAAAAAGTTGCTGCCTTTTCAATCCCTAACTGATTTCTTTATTTGCTATATACAATTCCAAAAGTAGAAACATTCTTTCAATCCCTATTGATAAATCTATTAGTGTCTTATTATTTCAATGCTATCCAATTCTTGTGGAGCATGAATTATAAATTTTAATGTAATGCTGAACAAAGTAGTGTCTCAATATTTTTCTTTTTAGTAATTCCAATGCCTGGTCCCCTTCAAATGCTAGTAAGGCTTCAGGTTTATATTTTGATGATAAAATACATGCCAAAAATTGTACTGATAACTATGCTTGTTCATATCAAGTTATGCTTTAAAGGATTTCCAGATTGTTTTCAAGATCTTTTCAAATTCTAACAGCTTCAGCAATGTGGTAATTATATTTTTGAATTTTAACCCGTTACCGCCAAGTGATCTATGGCACTTTGAAACATTCTTTTCCAGAACAGTCCAGCAGATAACGTCTGAAGTTAGCCAAGTAATGCTTCATAGTGCAGCTTTCGATTTTGTATCCAACGGGGAAAAAAATCAAAAGTAAGTTATATTTTTCTTACGTGTTCTACATTTTAAATACCTCTTTAATTGCTCTGCATTATTTAGATTAGAAAAATAACTGTTCTTATAATTAAATTTTTAGCTTAAACATGCTAATCTATAAATACATCGCTGGGCATTAGTGGTAACTAATGCTGTTTTTTTCCCATTTAATTTTTTCCAAAATGTCCAGGTGTAAGGTGTTTCACTCCGTCAAACAAGCATTAGAATATATGTTTTCTAAGGAGACTGAGTCAGATATAATTGCTTTGCTGCCTGAGGTGGACGAGTTAACTGACAAATAGTCCTCTGATGATGGTGAAATTATCAATCGATCGGTAAAAACATAAAGGATTTTGGACCTAACATTATGGAGCAACAACCATCAGTAAAAGTATATTTACGAGTACCCCTTGGTGAAACTTGACGATTTTTGGCGGTACATGGATACCAAGTTTGTGCAGCAAAATCGCCGCTACACAAAGCCAAAATAACAAGACAGAGAGTTGCACAAACTTGGTATCTATGTACACATCGACCTATTTTCACTTAAAAAAAATCCCAGTATTGCACAAACTAGGCTTTGCACACTCACTTTGTCCATGTACACATCGAACTATATTCACTTAAAATGTCAACAGAGCAGCCAACAAAAAAATCTATAATCTCAATAAACTACATTTTAAATCAAACAATGAAATAACATAAAAAAGGCAATTCATCTTTGGACTACACAAAAGGAACTATCCACTTACCTTATTTACGAATTAACAAGTCTTCAGTCAAATAAAATTCCTTAACGGCATCCAAAAAACTTCCTAAAATTATCTGAACTAGAATCTGTATACTGGCACCGCCACATAAATTCATAAAAAAATATCCTCTGTAGCGACATTCGACCACAATTGTCCACCTTATATACTCTTGCTGGTATATAAGGTATATAAAATGGCTGAATGTTTTAAGATTAATTTCAAGTTTCTGTATGACTTGGAATGAAAGGCATTAACTGACTGGTGTGGAAATGAAAGTTTACTTAGTTGCCATTATAAGTGTCCTGTTTGTAAGGAGGAAATGTGCATGATCAAACGTAGGAGGACACCTGCACCAGGAAGGATATTTTTTACTCTTATTTTTGTGAATTTATGTGGCAACAAGAGTATACAGATTTCTAGTTCAGGTAGTTTTGGGATGCTGTTAAGGAATTTTGTTTGACTGAAGACAGGGAAATTTGTAAATAAGGTAAGTGGATATTTCTTTTATGTAGTGCTAAGATGAATTTCCTTCTTTATGTTATTTCATTGTTTGATTTAAAACAAATTGTATTGAGATTATATATTTTTTGTTGGCTGCTCCTTTGACTTTTTAAGTGACTATTGTTCAATGTGTACATGGACAAAGTGAAGGGAGTGCATAATGCCTAGTTTGTGCAATTCTCTGATGTCTTTTTAAGTGAAAATAGGTTGATGTGTACATAGATAAAGTCAAAGGAGTGCACAATGCCAAGTTTGTGCAATTTTAGGATTTTTTTTAAAGTAAAAATAGGTCGATGTGTACATGGATACTGAGGTTGCGCAATTCTTTGACTTGAATTTTGGCTTTGTGCAGCAGCGATTTTTGACACAAAAATCGGCGCTACACAAGCCAAAATATCGCCAAGGGGCCTGTAAATATACTTTTATGAAAAATTAATAATGTTAATAATAATTAATACTCACCATCATGTATTACTTATTCTGTGATCTCATTTGTTTGACCCTGAGTGAAGCAAATTTCCAGGTAATTTGTTGCTGAGAAAATTAAAAGTGGCATTTCTTTTCCACGAGTTTTACAAACTGCTTTATTTGATCCCCCCCCCTTGTTCAATCTTTTCATTAAAATAATCTTAAACTAGATCTCCCCTTCCTTATATATTCCTCAGAAACTTCATCAGTAAAATTAAATCTCAAATTAAAAGCAATAACTTAACACGGCTAATCTTTGGAATATGGTAACAGGTAGTTTGGCGACATTTTGGAGGCGATAAAGGTTACTACCTAGGACTTTGGGAATAATGTGTGTGTGTGATTACGGCAAAGCCTCAAGGGCTATCTACCTAAGGGGAGGGATGCCTTCGTGGAGGACTTTCTAAGGGGAACTGGCTCGTATACACGTTACACATGGGGAAAACCACGAAAACGACCATGCAGCCAGCCCGTTCACGGGATTCGAAACTCGGACTGAACTACCAGTGTCCAGCGTCTTTACTGCTCGGCCGCTGGTGGGCTTGGGAATAATGTGAGAAGTACTCAGTTCCGATTATGCATTATTTTGTGTTAGGGAAATGAGAGATCATGAGATATGTCATGTGACATTAATAGACGAATCACTGTTCTTTACTCGGAAAAAGGGGGTAAATTTGTAAAAATATCTGCTGCAATTTATAGCATTAGTTTCATTGTATGTTCTGTGAAACAGTGTTGTTTAATATTTAGATCCCATAGCCCTATGTAAAGTAAATCCGAAATTTTTATTGCGTTTATGTGTAATTGAAAAGAAATTGCTTAATTGCGGATAAGTACGAATGTCCAACATGTGGGAATGAAATGAGATTGTGTGAAAGGAAGGATATTACAGATAAGTTTGAATGACGGTGCAAGAAATCTGGTGAAAATGGACATTTTGTGATCTGCCATGCACTCAAGATTCTGTAGAAGATTAGGTAAGTCAGTATTTTTAATTATTTGAGGATATTATTTTTATGCATTGTTCTAAATGTAAGGAGTAAATAAATTAATATGGTATTATTGGAAAATTGTTATTAGCAATGATTTAGTTTAAAGCAATTAGGATTGCAAGCTAATTTTTATTAATTTAATGTATGTGCTTATTTATATTTTAAGTAGTGTTTTTTAATTTAATTATATTTTAATTTAATGATCGTGATTTTGAGAGTTATATTTTTGTAGTATTTTGGAATACATTTGAGTAGAAGTAAATATGCATGGAAAGAATTTAAGTATTTGACACTAAGTATTTGAAACCATTTTTAATGGTTGCCTTATAAATTGGCAGGTGAGGTTTATAATAGATAATTTAGAGGGAAAAGTTTTTGGATATTTTTTTTATTTTATACGTGCAAATGTTCATCCTTGGAAAGGGTATATACTTTTTCGCGATTAGGTAATTTCATATATGTGCTTTTTACCGAGTTTATAGATTCACAAAATTGTCCTGCATTTTCGTGCAAATTTTTGTAATTTATGAGAAAATAGCAGTGTAGATGGATAAAGTCAAGAGTGTGCTCAATGCCATTTTTGTGCAATTCTAGGATGTTTTTTTAAGTAAAAATAAGTCGACGTGTACATGGTTACTGCGTATGTGCGATTTTGAAAAACACGGCAAGGAGTTTGCGATTCTGCGCTTTTTCCCAATTTTGCAGTTAATACTTGTCATGATTAAGGAGTTTTGTTCCATAAAATTTCTAGCATAAGTGTAATTCGGCTAGCAGATTGTTGGAAAAAGTGTCGAGTAAATAAAAAGAAAAGAAACATGTCTTTACTTCGGGAAGACAAAATGGCAGCAAAAAAAAATTTAAAAAATAGAGGGTTGCTGTAGCAGAGTTGGTTGCCAAAAAATCACCAAGTTACCATAATCTAAAGATTAACCCTTAACACTAATGAAACACTCAGTAAAGAACAAAGAAAGTTGATAGAGTGATCTAGGGTCATGGTGATTTTAATCAGCTAGATGGGCAGAAACAATGAAATTCTGCAGGTGCAACGGGGACCACCAGCAGCCAAGCGGTAAAGTCGCTGAACACTGGTAGTTCGGTCCAAGGTTCGAATCCTGGCTGGCTGCATGGGCGTTTTCATGTTTTTCCCCATGTGTAATGTGTATGCGAGCCAGTTTCCCTTAGAAAGTCCTCCACGAAGGCATCTCTTCCCTTAGGCAGATAGCCCTATTGTGCTTTGCCATAATCTCAATAAACCAAACTATCTGCAGGTTCAACAACTGAGAAGCTGTTATTCTTTCTTCTCCAATCCCAATTTGTTCTTTATTTATAGAAAAGGGAAGACAGGGTCGAAAAAAATCACTATTAATTCTTTTACTTAAGGAAATTATTATGCTTGTTACACTTATTTTACAATCAGAGTAAAGTTTGATTATACAGAATAAGTTACTACATAAATGTGTAAATTACAGTAAATCTAACTGAGCATCAGTTTCAATTAAAATGCTTTTTGTATCTGATAAAAATTTCATAAAATTTTGAAACAAGCTTGTTTAAAATATTATTTTTAAATTCTTTAAAAAGTTTATATTTTTTGTTTTCAGCAGTTAAAATGTTATAACTGCTACATTATATTGCTTTATAAGCATTATCTTTGATTTTAATACATCTCTTGTAATATAATAATAAAAAAAGGATAGAATATTTGATTCTAATCTATGATTTTATTTTTTTTTTTTTTTAATCTACAGATTTCATTATCATGATTTAAGTCACTGAATTTTAATCACCTGATTAAAATAATTGACACCCTGTCTAGCAAACCATTGTAAAATATCAAATTCTAAATAAAAGTAACAGAATAATAGGAAAATGCATTAAATATTATTACCGTATATTGCTTCTCTCTCAGTTCTTTTGCTTTGGACCTAGTTAACTTGGGTTCAAATGATGATTCATCCAACTCATCACTGTCATTGTTCTCAGATTTCATAGTGTTCTGAACCATTGTCAGCACATATTCATTTGTAATAACATGCTAAAAAAAAATCAGCAAGTTTAATCTAATAGCATCTAAAAATATCTAACTAGAAAACCTTAGATTGGCACAGATTTTGAATAATTTAATTTTAATAACAAACAATAATTTTAATACTTTGTTCCCAAAGAAGGTCATGTCTATTGCGCTTGAAATTAAAAAGAGTTTTATTCAAAATCTACAGCAATCAAAGATTGTTTCTTCCCTAATTTTAACTATCTAAAAATACATTTGGCTACACTTGTGGATAAAGAGGTAAATTTTAGATGACACTCATGATAAAAACGGCTGTGAGATAAAAACACACAAATTGAATGTTGTTAGGCATGTTTCTGATTTAAATAATGTCACTCAATCTATTCCAAGATTACTATTAGCTGTTTCACTAGCTATATGACATACAGTGCAAATTCCAAAAGGCTGAAATTAGAATTTCAACTTTTTAGAATACTTCACTTGTGCAAATAACATGGCTTTGCTATATTATGCTGAGAATGTACATTTTGTTAAATAAAATATCTGAAAGCACTAAAGCAATGAAATACTTTAAATGAAAACTTCAGTAAATTTAACATTTCAGTATGTTTATGTATTAAGTATTGCTTCAGAATGTTTTGCAATTTAGATGATGGTTATGAACAAAATATTTTTCTTTCTTAATCAAATTCTAGTGTTTTTAAATTCTTCTCTGTCGGATTCATGTGAAACACTATATATTACAAAACAAAGGGCAATGACACTCAGTCGCCGAAAAATATCTCAAAGTAAAATTTCGCGTTACTTATACAAATTCAGTAGAAAGTATTATAAAAAGACAGATATACAAACCCTAAGGATACTTTTTACATTCTGGGGGGTCAGTTTGTTTTTCTCAGCACTTCGTTCAATTTTATCATCCATTTTATCAGGCACATTCTTTAATTCATTAGACTCAACTGTATCTGTATAATTTTTAACGGACTGTATGTCATTATTATCAAAATTTGTTGTACTGGTTTCTGTGGCATCATGCGTTAACAGCTGATGTTTGGTTCTTTTTTTATCACTAGTTATTCTGTCTCGTTGTTTACGCTTCCTGCTTTTCAAATCACACACTAGTACCGGGTCAGAGACAAGCTGCGGACAGTCTGCATCTTCAGTGTTTGCAGTACAACATCCCTCCCCTAAAGACATAATTGTACAAATTCCACATAAAACAGAAACATGTCAAAGTGTAGCAAAAGTAAAAAAAAACACGCTGCTAAAAAAATGGGAAAAAATCGCTAGGAAACCCATGCTCTCCTCAGTGAGCCATGGCTACGCTAGTGATGTATATTGTGGGTGGACCTAACGTGTATGACGTCAATGCTTATTTAAACTTAATAAAAGGGGCGCACATTAAAAATTTGCAGCAGTTTAAGCTTATTTTTATAAGAAAATGAGAGAAACTAATGTTTTATTAAAGTATGAGAATAAAAATTGCTAGTTGCTAATAAGTTAGAAGTTGGTTTTCCCTCGTCTTCGGTTTAGAGACGCTTCATAACCGCCTTTTACGACAATTAAGGAGTAGACGAATGCATATTTTGCATTTACTACTTCTTTTTGCCTTTACAACGAAAATAAAGCTTAGGTGCAGTTAAATTTCAAAATGTTTTTTTTGCCTAATTTTATCTTTCTCTATAAGTGCTGCTGTCCTCGCAGCAGATGTTTTCTGCGTATGTATTGTTAATTTTGCTTTTGTGGTAACAGAGGTAAAAAATCAAATGACGCAAGAATTCAATATTCGGTGAAAATGCAAACATGAAAAAAATTCTAATGCTGCATAAAATGTCTAAGCCTTATTTATTTAAGTGTTTTCAGGTAGCTTGAAATTTATAATTCAGGTAAGCCTTTTAATAATTATTAATTATTGAACTTACCACCATACATATACGAGCGAAAGAAAAGGCTTAAAGAGGAAGACACACTCCGTTTTAAGTAAAATACGCACTTTTAAGAGGAAGAATCATCTATTTTTTGTTTTTCCACATCTTTCACTAAATATCGGTTGTTGAAATATATCAGGCATGGACAAACTGCGGCTTTCCAGCACCTTAACAGCATAGATAAAACAATACTGGTCCACGTAGGTCTTCTTTTACTTTCAGGAAGAATATGAAATTTGGGTGATTTTTATGGATGGTTAGGTAAATCTTCATGCTTACATTTGGTTAGCAAATCAATCAGAACTTTTTCGTTTGCGAGAGGTCTTCAAAATATAGTCTCCGTTCCTAAGCAGGTTAGATTAATTTTGCGTAAATTTCTGTAGTATTTTCGCAACCACTAACTGTAATATCAAAGCTTAAATTGCGCCTGATCCCGGCTTGGGCACTTTTTAGTTTTTAAGATAAATCATAATACTAGACAGAGAGCACCGGAGCACTAAATAAGAAGCTCCCACACTCATTTTATGTAACTGAACAAAACTTTCAGTAGAGATTTGATTTCGAGAATTTTATTTTTAGCAATGAAATGATATTCAAAATCTCTTATTAAATTTTAATTTATCTTTTTACATTTTATTAAATTTTAATTATTAATTTACTTTAATCATTAATTACTTAATTATTTTCATAATAAAGTATTTAACTTTTTAATTATTAATTATTTTATTAGTCATCTTGTTTATTTTTTTATTCTTGCTCCTCTATCCTGGCGGTCTTCCATAGGACTCCGGCTCTTGTAATTTTAGAAATTAAACCCTGAGTAATATGCTTGAGTTTCATTTTCTCAGCATTGAACTCTACCTTTCGTGAAAACTCCTTAGTGATTCCAGGCATCATTTATTTCACCAATAATTGAGCATGTTGAAATTTTTCGGATCGCGGGAAGAATGGTCTGTATTTACATAGTATTATTGCAAACATAATAGAAGCGGCCAAATGTTCAGAAGTCGCCAAACTTTGGCAACCATGCGCATAACAGTTCTTAAGGTAAGCATATTCATTATAAATTTCAATACGAAAATTCATCAATCATTTTTTTCTTCTGTAAATTTCGTTAAGCTGCCCCAAGGTGAGTGCGCTAATGCGTAAGTACCGAAGGATTTCCTCCACTCTCTTTACAACAATTTCAATTCTGGTCAAACTTCTGTATTCACTTTTTGAAAATTGTCTTAATTAAAAGATATAATCCTTCATCATCAAATCTTCGTTTCAGTAACACCGTATCAAGCAATGACGGATAAACTGTCCCTTTTACAAAGATTCTCTCAAAATACGGAATATAGTGTTGGCGAAATCAATTTAGCTTCTAGCATCTTGTTTGAAAAACTTGTTTTTTCCCTAGCTTGTCCCAAATACGCATTTAGTTAGAGCCTCAGCTAGGATTTTTGCCTTCCGGAACTTCTAAAATTAATTGCCTTTTACATCTGCCACCCAATAGCACTGCACCGATTGCCCTGACTCTAGAGCAGTGGTTCTTAACCAGGGGTGCCCGCACTCCTGGTGGTGCGGGAATGTATTTTTGGGGGTGCGGGAGAAGCCCCTACCTAACCATAAAAATTATTAAATATCATTTATTAAATTTCTTATAATAAAATATTTGAAATCTGCAATAGTGTCCCCAATATTGAAGCTCATAAAAATTGGTAGCACCTAGTTCACTTATCGGCAAAAGACACAGGAAAGAGCCGGTGCCGATGGGCGTATATACTGCGCTACGAAAAGGCATGAAACGCTACAAACGAACGCGAACAGGCAGCTAGGTGACGGAGAAAAGAAAAACATTTTGTGGGAATACATGCGGAAAACGTTATCCCAGCTTGCGCATGCGCTGAGTTCAATATGTGCTACTCCAATGGAATGTACGGATTCACAGATTTGTATCTGCATCTACTGCGCCTGTGTTAGGTTGAGTCAACTATTGTGTCTGCGACATGTGTATTGTGTATTCTGACTTGTCCAGAAACCTCTTGAGACTAATACATTCTTAATTACCCGTTCAAGCGAATAGGATTCAGTGATATTACAAACGTAAGAACATTATATATATATTATATTGCATTATTTCTAAATAATTAAATCGATTATAGTGAACAACACTATGTCAAAAAAACGACAATGGAACGATAAGTATGCCGGTTATGGATTTAGCTGCACAACCGAAAAAGACCGAATGCATCTTGTGTTCCAAGATATTTTCAAACAGCAATCTCAAACCATCAAAGTAGAGCATTTCAACAATCTGCATGGTGGCGAAAAAGCGCATAGCATGAACAGCTTGAAGTCAAAGAAGGCTCGGTTTGATACCAATGAAAACTATCCTAAAATTGTGCTGACCAGCAATTCAAAAACCTTTATTAGAAGTGTCATATCAAGTGGCATATTTATGTGAAAAAAAAAAGAAAGAAAGAAAGAAACCTCACACGATCGCTGAAGAGTTGATTAAACCTTCTCTTTAATTATTGCTAAAACAGTTTTAGATTCGGAAGCACATAAAAAAAATCCAACAGATTCCATTATCGAATGATATTATACGATCGCGAATACAAGATCTCAGTGAAGATATTTTAATGCAAGTAATTGAAGACATAAAAATCAGTCCACTAAAAATAATCATGCAACTGGATGAGTCAACTGATGTTGATAATTGTAGCCAACTTTTGGTATTTGTCAGGTATGTGAAGGAAAAAGAGGTGATAGAAGAATTTCTATTTTGTGAGTCATTCGAGTTAAATACGAGAGGAATTGATGTTTTCAATCGCATCAACGATTTTTTTTACTAAATATCAATTACCAATGGATGTGATTGGCTCAATATGCACTGATGGAACCCCAGCAATGTTAGGCAAAAATTCAGGATTTTTTTCACACATGAAAAGAGAATTACCGGAAGTTATAATAACGCATTGCATGTTGCATCGTCATGCACTTGCGTCGAAAGCATTGCCAGAAAGTTTAAAACAACATCTAACTACAGCAGTAAATGTAGTAAAATACATCCGAGGGCGAGCGCTTAATCATCGCATTTTTTGTGCATTTTACTAAGAAATCGGTGCTGATCGTACCGTGCTCCTATATCACGCTGAAATATGATGGTTATCTAAGGGTCGCATGCTTAACAGAGTTTTTGAATTGCGTGAGGAAATTATTCAATTACTGACTAGTCAAAACTGTTATTTAGTGAAAGATTTTGAGAGTAATGATGCAATCCTGTGGCTGTCCTACTTAGCAGACATATTTAGCCATTTAAATGAATTGAATCTATCAATGCAAGGATTTGGTATAAATATAATAATATCTAGTGAAAAATTATCTTCATTTATCGCAAAATTAGAAATTTGGATACACCGAGTAGAAAAGGGGAATTTTGCAAACTTTTCCTTGCTTGATTCTGTTATTGCGAAAAATGAAAAGAATACAATTATACCCGACATTGTAATACATTTGAGATGATTGAGCGAATCATTCATTGGATATTTTTCTACCGGAAATATTACCAAAACTCAGAGACGGATACTGGATCCATTTCTATATGACTTAAATTTGATGGATGATCGTGATCTGAAAAAAGATCAACTTATTGAAATGCGAGCAAGTGGACATGTTCAAATGGAATTCGAACAATTAGAATTGCAACAATTCTGGTGTTCACAGTTACAACGTTATCCAGAGTTTGCGAACGGAGCACTGGCAGTTACTCTTACCCTTTGCTACCACCTACTTGTGCGAAATGGGATTTTCATCGCTTTTGTATATAAAAACTAAAGCGAAAAATCGCTTAAATGCAAGTGATGACTTACGCTTATGTCTTTCAAAAAAGGAACCTCGCTTTGCCAGTATAATAATGAACAAACAACAACAGACTAGTCATTAATAAAAATAATATTGTTTTGTATTTATATAAAATGTACAATGTTTTTCAATAAACAATAATTTTCGCAAAAAATGTATTTTTCTAGACTAAAAAATTAAAACACATTTTTCAATGGGGTGCGGAAATATATTTTCAGATTCAATGGGGTGCGACTCGCTAGAAAGGTTAAGAAACACTGCTCTAGAGGTAGCACCATAAGTCTTTAAATTGATCATTTTTTGGTCTTATTAATTTTAAGAGCATCATCCACACCTTCACGAAAGCTTAACAGGTTAATGAAAAGTTGTATTACGTTCCATTGTCTGATTAGAAAAAATTTCACGCGATGTACTGTGAAATTCTTTTGGAGTTTAGTTCCATCATCTCTTAGTTTTGAAGCATGACCTTTCATTTTCTAACGTCACTGCATCCCTATAAGCATGCAGACTACATTTAAAAAATTTTGTCACTTAAAAAAATTGATGGTAGGCCTTACTTTCTCTTTCAATTTAAAGAGCGGCTGGTGTTTAATGCGTAGGATTACTAACGGAAGCGTGAGAATGTTATAGAACAAATAAAGCAAGCATAATATTTTACACAGACACATATTTTATTTTATTTTATTTTTTATACATTCATTCAAAAGAACTCTATGTGAAATTGGTCGATGACATAAGAAATAAGATACATAATTTAAGATGTCTGCAGTTATATTCCTAGTAAATGTTAAATCTATAAATGAACTGCCAAGTGTACTTGTATAGTTACTTGGCACCATATTGAGATTAAAATGATGTTTCATAATATCAAATGCCTTTTTATTTCGCATTGAATCTCCTTTCATAATTATAGGAACATCTGTATCTGCAGTAAAATAGTCTCGTCGATCAGTAAAGTAGTTTCAGAATATTTCATGAATGCGCTATACAAGACCATCTTCATATCTCCTGAAGTAACAGTGAGATGAATACATACGGATGTTGGAATAAATGTTGACTGTCTTTTAACAATTGCATCCAACCATACAAATATCGCCAACTTCTGAATCTTTCATTCTCTTACACTGCTTAAGATTAAATTACATTGGTACACTATCTGATACACTCATCAAATTTCTATAACACCACTAGCTTGACAAAATAAAGTAAAATACAGCAAATACCGCCCCGAACACATTGACTGTCTACCAGACGATCTTACCACTCACACGCGGTGGCACATACGCATGGAGCTTAACCAAAATTTCACTAATTTTGACGCGTTACCATGAGTATACCCTTTGTCCAATATTTAAATTTTTTGTGTTTGCTAATGTACTCTTTCATCTATCTAATGATGTATTTAGATTGATTGTAACATTTTTAGTGTCGAAGATATAATCATTCGTGCATACCTCCAATAGCGTCTTAATTTTTGCTTTCCCATTTGATCATTATGGAGCGTAATCCTACTTTAGAATGTCGTTTTCTAGAAAACTCAAGTGAAAATTTACTTATGTCTCAAATCATTAGGTTCAAAATAATACAAAATGCATGTATGCTGAAGCATATGTATCAAAATTTATCTAACGATTTCATGGCGCTGCTATCAAATCTCTGGAATCAAGAACTAGCTGGTCTGCCACTAAACGGACGTACACAAAAATGGAGCTTAATTTATGAACATTACATAACAGAAAACGATGCAAAAATGCATTTATTATGTATAACCATCAGAACTCTTCATTTTCAACTAGTATGTAACATTCATGAATTGCTAGATACTTAATCACACAAGATATAATTCTTCTTGTGGTTTTGCGATATCTTTCTTCTTCTTCTTCTTTTCCACTTTATAAAAACCCTTAGTTTAACTTCCGCAGAATTATTTATTAATTCGAGACATTCAATTATTTTCCCAATCATTTGAGCTTCACATGACTAAGCAGCTCAAGTAAAATTAAATGTAGAGAATATTAAAATGAAAAACAATTTATACATCTCTAGTTCAATTCATTAATTTACTATTATTAGCATAACAGTTAATGGATGAATAAGTAAAGTTGCTGAAAATTCCCAGCTATATCCTAGGTTCGATTTAAAGGAACAGAAACATTTGAATACATCGATTTTTATTTTCCTCAAATGTTGCATAAATCGAATCAGTTTTTCTAAAAACGTTTTCCACTGATTTCTCCTGTGGCTGCTGGTCATTGAAAGCACATTGACTATCTGTTCTCAATTCATTGAAGAATTTCATCCAACATTTACAAAATTTGGAAAGCGAGAAAAATTTATTAAAAGTTTGTTAACTGTATAATAAAAAGTGCAGTTAAAATGTCTCTGCAGGCTTATTTCCTTAATTATTGATCCCAGCTGTGTACACACAGTTACAAAGCCTTTCAGCAAAAGCTTTACAAAACAGCTTCTGTACAATGGGTGAGAGGTTTGTTTAAATAATGAAATATAACATTTTGTATTGCCACCGTCGAGCGAAATTTTCAATTAATAACATTTCTAACATAGTACTTCAGGTAAATAAATGAAACGTTCGATACCTTTATTCTATGGAGATTTCCGGTTATGTTTTTACCACCAATCCTCAAATTCCATATCACAGATTATGTTCTTACTGCATTAATATAAATATTAACAAGACATAGTGCACAATAAAAATTAAACTTTATTTAGGAACTTCGCGCACACTGCCCGACAGCCGGCCTGTTTCGCTCTGCTCGCTACTCGTAAGAAACTTCTCCTCTAGGGTTGCCACACTTATCGGAGGGCGCAAGGCGCGCTCCTTATCGCCATCACCACAATTCGCAGATTTTACGTTCTTTTACGATTTACTCACGTAACTGTAAGTAATCATTGTATTGATTTAGGCAACGTTCAAAAGGATTAGAAATCACTCCTGGCAAAGTAAAACGTACATATAATACTAGCAGAATTACATGGTGGGAACAGATGTCAATCACACGTTTTTCTCGGAATTCCAGCTAATGAGTTCCCAACATGTATGATGCTATTCCCATGGCTATCTAATTTAAAACTGAGTTTCTTCCGACAAACTTCAGTATTCAGCCTTCCGGTTACATACGAGTATATATAGTTACGATGTTTCAAATTTTACCGCAGCTCCTTGATGTTCCTATTTTCAGAAAAGAAAAAAATAAACGCGGCACGAAAGTCCTTGAACTATTTTCACTTTCGCTTTCAAAGATTATACTGACAACTTAGTACATCCCACTATTCTCCTTCCCTCACAATAAGTCCTCATATAGTGTACTCGAAGATACTATAGAAGATATCTTCGAGTTCACTATAGTCCCCCGCTGTAAGGTTTCCATGAGCTTCTAAACATTCACACTAGCACTAGAGATAGTAATAAAACATTATTTCTGCAAATTTTTATAAAAGAATTAATTCTTTTTTTAGGAGCAGTGAATGTAGCCTCGTTTTACAATGCTAAGATAAATACGACTGTAGATACCAAAGAAATCTTTAACATGACATTCCTAACACTGTGAAATCATATTACTTGCATAATGTTGTCATAAAAACATATTTTACAATAATTTAAATTTAGTGACTTAAATAAAAGCCCACAACAAGAATTTGATTATTTTCCAAAACATGCAATCTCTTTCGAAATGTTTCTATAAAATATTATTAATATTTGAAAGCTTTTAGAAAATTATAAATAATACGAATTAAAAGCTTGTAGAGACATTAGGTATTTTTTTTTAAGCCGGAAAGATGAAAAATTAGCAACGCCTTCGCCAGGAATCAAACCATGGACCTCTGGAATACGCGCCCAGCGTGCAGACCACCACACCACGAAGGCATGCCAAGAAGATGGAAGAAATACCCTATATACTGCCCCTTTTAAAGGGCGAATGGGGTTTCTAGGGGACCCAATCGCCAAATCCTGGGTGTGGAGGGTCATCATCCACCATCATTTTAGTTCGGGCGCCACTGTAGAGACATTAGTTATTTTTTGGAAGCAGGAAAGATGAAAAATTAGCAACGCCGGGAATCGAATCACGGACCTCGGGAATACGAGCCCAGCGTGCAGACCACTAGACAACGAAGGCATACCAAGAAGGTAGGAGAAATACCTTATAAGTTATGTGGGCAAAATATAATGTTAGAAAACAGTTATGCAATTTTATGTTGATTTCCTATGAGATTCTTAGAGCTACATACTCTAAAATGATTTTAATGGAAACCTGGGTCACAGCTGTCTAAAGAGATCTGGCTAACAATTAAATTTTGCAGGGGGAAAATCCCGAAACACTTTCTTCTGTAGACTACATCTTGGTACTATAAAACTTTGGCTATTTAACTTTTAAGTCTGTAAATAATTTATTCAAGAAATTTTATGGTTATAATTTATCAAAAAGAAATAAAAAGGTTTTATTTAGTTTATAAAATTTAAAGTTTTTTTAGAACATTTATTACTATATTTTTCTTTAAAAAAAAAACTTGACATGAGTTTAAAATTTAACATCCAATCAATTTTTAAGTAAAAATCTCTATAGAAAAGATTCTAACTGAAATTAAAGCATTCCTAAAATAGCGAATATGCAAGACATTTGTCTCTTATGGTGTAACGGTTTAGGACACAGAGGCAGTTATTTGGCAGATCATATGTTCGATTCTAGGCAGGACACAAGGAAATTTTGCAGAGGAGTCATAAAATTTGTTTCAATTGCTATGATTTTTTTCTTAAAGACTTTTTTAATTCTCTTTCATTACTTATAAGCAAAATTTCCTTCAAAACAAAATTCTTCCAGGTTATGCCATGTATGGAAAGCTTTAAAGCTATTAAAATAATCTGAGAACGTTAATAATTTGTTTTAAAAAAAATCTTTTTGTAGATCACTCATTATTTTTCAGGAAAATATAAAAGTTTTGTATAAAATAGTCGACTCTTGCCTTTTGCTTAAAGCAAATTCATATATCAATAACATTTCTAGAACAGGCATACTGAAAATGAGAGTATAATTGATGCTCATTTTAATGATCACTCATTATAGCCAACATTACATTGCAATTAAAAAAAAAAAAAAAAGAGAGACAGCTCCAAACTTGTAAGGTTTATCCTAAGTTTTTAACAGTTATCTTTAGTTAAAGCTACTTTTCTGTCACTCCTATTTTCAGCTTACAATTTCCTACCAGAATGTGTTTTTAGAATCGCGTTTAATGCAAATGTGTAAGAGTGGTATTTAAGTCGAAGTTCCACTGATATATATGTCGAACAAATGGTTCGGGTACGGAAATATCAGTTTTGAGCACTGTGATTTCTTGATTTAGAAACAGAAAGGAAGGTAAAATTATTTTAAGTTCGACAGTTGGTGACGTTATCGAGACAACGCTAACAACACTTCACATTTATTACAGAAATATATATATATATAATGTTGTATGATCTTAAATCCATTTAGTGCGAATACAAGTTATTATTACTTGCGCAATTGCTGCAAAGTTAGTTAATAATAATTTATTTCCTAAACAGTATTGATTAATTGATTATATTATCTCCTAAGTTTAATTAAAGTAGAATTATTTTAATAGTGTGCATCCATACTGGTAAGTTATATTTTGAAAGATGTTTTGAAGTAATTTGAAAGCAAAATGTTAATAATGTTTTAACGGGGACTGGAATTAAATCATCACGAAGAATAATATTTCAATTGTAAAAAGAAAAATTAAAACATGTAATCATTGTCATTGATCGGAAATTAGTTGACTTTACAAGGGGAACAAACCAACTCCCGTTCAATGAACAATAATTGAAAAAAATACGTAAATATGAAAGTGTTTCGTCTTTACTCGAGTTATAAGTTAAAGCCAAACCGGCAATTCTAGTCAGGCCAAATATTTCCGCGAATAGTAGGAATTATTAACCAATGCTGATACTCAAAGAACTTATTCTTATGAAGCATTTTAGTCAATTCAATTTGGAGTAAAAATCAATTACTGTAGAGAAATCCTATAAAACTCGAGTAACCGTCCCCGACACTTTCATGTTTATGCATTTGAGTACTATATAATTTGTAGAAATTAAACATTGGAAATTGTCATTATGAAATCGAATTCAAAGTAAAGTTGAAATAAACATAGAAGATTATAAAAAAAGATAAATAATGCAAACTTGGTAAAAACAAATCAAAGAAAATATAAAATAATATAAAAATAATATAGAAAATAATATAAATAAGATCAGTATATATATATAAAACTTATATATATTTGAAATATGTATAAGTTATATATATTACAGTATATGTCAATAAGCAATTTCCCTTGAGACAAAAAAAAAAAAAAAAAAAAAAAAAAAAAAAAAGAAGCTTGAGGTAGATGGTGACTCCGCTGAATTGTAAAATAAAAATATTTTTCACAACTCGATTGCGAAGCAGTATGATGAAAGACTGAACAAAATAGAGGATTAATCGGAATCGAATAAATTTAAAATTGCCTCCAAAAAGGGCTGTTCAACATTGATGAATTCTTTTAAAGACACAGAATTAGGAAAAAAATTATTTCTTTTTGCAACATGAATTATTATTTTACAAAAAAATTTGTGGTGAAAATGTGCAACAGTTAGTTTTGCCTAATAGCTATAGAAATAAAGTTCTTCAGTTAGCTCATGATTCCACGTTCGGAAAACTAAGGAAAGAATTAAACTTTCACTTTGCTGGCTGCCGAGTATATCAAATGATATAGAAAGTTATTGTAGAACATTTGAAAAGTCCTAAAAAACAGTCGGATAAAATTCCTAACACACCTACAGTTCGCACGCCATAGACTGTTCATGCAGTAATATAAATAGTATTAAATGCAGATATTATTTTTACCGCCTTCAGGAAGGAAACAAGGGTATTGTGTATGTTTAATTGATAATCATCAAAATTCCCGGAAGACCTCAAATAGATGGCCAGATAGATAGATGGCCGGAATCATTCTGCAAAAGTGACTTGTGATGCTCTTTTAGAAATTTTTATAAGAATAGAGATATTTCGAAAGTTAGTTGTGGTGATTAAGGTAGTAGTTTTACCTGACAGTTGACTGAATAGTTTTAAAAATATGTAGAAAGTCATCCTCGTTTATCATGCCAGTTTAATTTACCAGGTTTTAATATCAGGAAATTTTTATGAGGATGGGTATTCTGGAAATTAGTTCTAGTGATTAAGATACTAGTTTTACCTGACAGTTGACTCAAGAATTACAAAAAAGAATTAGCAAGCCATCATCGTTTTTAATACCAGGTCACCTTGCATCAAATGTCTCATTAGAAAAATGGAATCATGTATTTAAGCAAATGCTATATCATGTAATTCGCACAGATCCTGCTAATTGGGATAAACACGTTCATCATCTGCTTTTTGCATACTGCGAAACTACAAACTGAACTATACTATATGTACATCTCCTATTTAAGCTGATGTATAGTCGTGAAGCTTATATAAAAGTCTCTTTGTTTGTAGTCGTCTCTCTGTTGTACTAGAATTGTTTTGGTTAGGTGAAATACCATTACCTCTTAACTTTAGCAATTCAACAGTTAACTATACACACAAATTAAAAACAAGTTTAAAGAAAGCAGCTGATCTTGCTTCTTTCTTTATCTGCTGCGGAGAAACATTATTTTAACCATCACAAAGGCATGGAAGAATTTAAAAATGGTGATCTTGTACATTTAGTTTTACAGGAACAAGCTTTATACTAGAGGGATAGGGTCAGGTAAAATTATTGAAAGAATGATCCCTCATACTTATAAAGTTAATTTACCAGATCGTATTATGCGACATGTTCGTGTAAACAAGATAAGAAAATTTAACGTTCAAGCACAAACTATAGGAGTAATTTTTCAGGATAATGCCGAGTTCAGAGAAATTCATCCGACGCCAAATAAAGAGAACTGACTATGCAGCAACTAAAAGTGATATCGAGGTACTTATTAGTCATTTAGAGAAAAGTAAACAAAAGAAGTTTTACGAACTCATACTTGAGCACATAGAGTTGTTCTCTGGTAAAAGCCAAATACTCATTGTTGGCGAACGTAAAGTCGTTACCTTGAGCTGAAAAAGCCATATATTTGTAACATCCCTGAATCTTTAAAGCTTGAAGTAGATAAAAGGATCGAAGAATTAAGAGAACTTGGATTGTATTGAGCCGAATGAAACTCAAACTGCGTACCCATTTGTATGTGTTGCCAACACAGATAGAATCTTATGTTTTTATGTATCGAATTCAAATTGTTGAATACCTTTACCAAGCTTACTTATTTTCTAGTGGAGAGCATGATTGATCTAATTAAATTAGTGGTTTCCAAACTGTGCGCTGCGGCGCCTCAGGGAGCAGCGGTTTTTTTTACAGGAGCGCCGCGAAATATTGTAAAAGCTTCATAATTAATTGGACCAAGACAATTGCCTAACTAAACAAAAAACTAAGAAAGTGAGAAACTAAAAATATCTAGATTTTTGTGGGGTTTGTTTTTACTCGACCTTCTATAAAACTAAAGTGGCTGGCACAGAATATTCTTGCCAACGCGAGACGGCAATGCTGCACCTTCTCGATCGCGCTATACCTCGAGGCAATCTAACCTGAGAACACGTACAAGGCTTTAGAACGACGTTTCTTTCCCCGAAGTCGAAAATCCACCATTTTCATTCCGAGATTTGGCATTTTCACGCGATTCACAGAAAAGCGAGTCAAATCAGCAGCAATAGTAACAATTTAATCACAGAATTGATTAGGAAAATGTTTCCTCAATTTGACAAAAACATTCATAACGATAATCTTAGTGGAACTGCGTAGTGGTTTTCCAGCCTTATGACGTTTTGAAATTATATGCCAGAGATGAAGCAGATGCCATAACAGTTACTTTCTTCTCTTCCCGGTAACTGAATGAATGAATGCTTTAATTCCCTTTCTCATTGAGAGTGGAGAGAGGTGGGGGTTGCTGGGATATGCAGTTTCGCCAATAATGCCCAAAAGGGAATGTCTTCCTATTGTTCATAGTATGATTGACATCATATTAGGAAAGTTTTAAATAAAAAGCTGGATGCGCGGCCGAGCGGTAAAGTCGCTGAACACTGGTAGTTCGACCCACCTAACCAAAGAAGTTGGTCTTATGATCATAACAGGCCAAGCGCCATAGTATAGGATATTCTCTCCGTCCTTTCTGCATGCCTTTGTGGTGAAACACACTCGCCGCGTATTTGAGAGGTCCAGGTTCGAATCCCGGTGAGGGCATTGCTCATTTTTCATGTTTCTTGCTACTGAAAGTCCTAATGACTCTACAGTGGCGCCCGAAATAAAAGGAAAGTGGATGGTGATTCTTCCCCACCAGGATTTGACGAGTGGGTCTCCTAATCCCCAGGCGCCCTTTAAAAGGAGGAGTATATAAGATAGTTTCTTCCTCCTTCCAGCATGCTTTCGTGATGTAACGGTAGTATTATTCAAAGCGGCGTTTTTTTCTCTGTACTTGCATGTGAATGTCCTAAACTTGAACCGAAACTTTTGAGAAAGTTGAGGGGCAGCGTCACACGATAATTCTGCGGTAAGTTTTTAAGGCTCTGTTTTTAACAACTATACATAAAATAACAATACAAAAAAATTAGAAATAAAGTTTTAAATTGCCAAAGGTAAACCTTCTTTTAGAATTCACTGCCAAATATGTAAAAAAATTACAGAATAAACTTTTTTTTATTTCTTCAAAAGATTTATTACTATATAATATTATCTTTTCATATATTCTAGTAACAAATTGTAAATTCTTAATTACAATTCCTCATGTGTAACGTGTATACGAGCCAGTTTCCCTTAGTCTCCTACTTCCTAAGTCCTCCCCGAAGGCATCCCTTCCCTTAGGCAGATAGCCATAGTGTGCTTTGCCATAATTAAATACATACACATACACACACGCTATTTAATTACTAAAACTTAGTATTTAAGTATTTTATTTTATATTTAATAATACGGTTTCAGTGTGCCCATTTTACTAACCTTTTTTTAAAAAAAACTTTTATGATTTTACGTTTTGTTGGTTTTATATTTCATTTCTGTAATAAATACTTTACGTTACAAATATAATTTTGTTCTGAAGGAAGTAAATGCTCTTTCACACGTTATTTTCAATTTAATAACTAAATGTCGTAAATGAATCCAATAGATTTGCATTGTGCCCGACATAGGATTAGGAATTATTTTCTTTCTATAAACTTATTGGCCCAAGAGAATATTCGTACAACATTCTGCCTTGCAAAATTTTGCGGTTTATTCTATAAAGTTAATTATTGTCAAATTCTTCATGCTTTATTTACGTCACCTTATATATATTAACTTAAATACAAATTGCTGCCCTTTTTCTTTTCTTTTCCCTTTCTTTTATATTTATTTATTTATTTGCTTATTTATTTTACTTACTTTTTTTTCAAGTTGCGAGTAATTTTGTTATAGTCTGCAGTCAACGTGATTGCCTAAGTCCAAAAATGGGGAAGAGATTGGTTATACCTTTATTTGATGGTGTAAATTCATGCAGAGAAATCTCGTTGTTTCAGGATTATACAACAGGCATCTGAAATTAGTGGATTTTACCTAACAAGGATAGTAAACGGAAATTCCAAAATTTTAAAATTACCATAAGTCCAACTGAACAGGGGCGTAGCTAGAGGGGGACATCTGTCCCCGGGCGCAGAATCCAAGGGGCGCCAAACTGATGTTACGACATTTTAGAATTAAATGTTTTCCCTCCTTGGCCAAGCAGAAGGGGGTGCGAAATCTTCAGTTGTCCCTGGGCACTGAAAACCCTAGCAACGACTCTGCAACTGAATTTAAGTGTGATCAATTAGTAGAAGAAATTCTCGCCTCATCAACTGAAAAAAATTTGTTCAGAAAATGAATCAAACGGACGTTACATTTGAAATATTTTCACAGTCTTTCCGTCTAATAAGATTATTCAATTATGGCAAAGCACACGAGGGCTATCTGCCTAAGGGGGGATGCCTTCGTGGAGGTCTTTCTAAGGGAAACTGGCTCGTATAAACGTTACACATGGGGAAAACCACGAAAACACCCATGCAGCCAGCCCGTTCGCGGGATTCGAACCTCAGACCGAACTACCAGTGTTCAGCGTCTTTACCGCTCGGCCGCTAGTGGGCCCCGTCTAATAACGAATCTGGTGAAAAGAACCGAAGCCGCGAGTATCACAGAATTTTAAGGAAAAGCCGTAAAATTCTGTCCTTAAATATGAAAAGATTTAAAGCATCGATGTGTAGATTGTAATTCGTTTTGAAAAGGGGTAAAAAATTAAGTAGGTCAGAAAATTTACAGCATATTTATTATGGCTCGTATTTACATTATCCATGAGTTAAAATGTGCGATCACTTCGTTCACCGCGATCTGAATTCACGTCGAGCTGGCTGCGTTCAACACTTTTACCGGTAGACCGCCGGTGGCCTTGCAAGAGTAAATTTAAGCTTCAGGTAAGTAGGGTAAGATATTCTGAAACATGATTTACAGTTATAAGCTATTATAAATGTGTTATGGTTATAAATCTTAACAGCTTGCTCTTAACGTCCAAGTTTCGTTATACCTTTTGCAGTGAGATGAAAAACTCTAAAAAAGCGGTTAAAACTACAGGACTATTAGCAGTAACTTTCCTGGATTTTAAAATTGTTAATATTTCTGTCTAATTAGTTCTAAAATGTCCTATTAATTCTAAAATGGGATGGGAAAAAACTCAGTCTTACCGAGACCATAATTAATGCGAACGCAAACTGCCGTCCAAATGAAAAAATTAGTGACTACTGAAAAGAAACTATAATTTTGGTTCTGTAATATGCCCTCCCTGCTTTTATCATACTAGACATGTTTTATGGAGTCAGATGATGCAAAACGACCAAACTCTTTGTTCAGTTATTATAGTTAAAATTTAACGTATGAATATTACTGAAAAAAAAAAAAAAAGAGAAAGCGGTTCGTCAAAATTTCCAAATTAGCATATTGAATGTCACCTTGTTGCTGAGTGTCGTGGCAATGCCCGTTGAACAACGGTCGTTTCCGATAGAGTTCATTCTAAAGAAAGGTGACCTCCATCCTCATGCATATGCATGTTTGTTCATCCGTAATGTTCGTAACTGTGGAAGTAATAGGGTTAAAAGGACAATAATGTTCCATTCAACCTTCCTCGCTGAGATGTCTTCACCCTTTTTTGGAAAAAGATATAAATGAGAAGAGGGAGTGAAGCAAAGCAAGCTAAGAAAGAACTAAAGCAAAATATGGCTTTTAAACAGTATTAAATACGAGGAAATTAATTCGGATATTAAAGGAAAACGAAAGATCTTTTTTTTAAATACTTTTGTAAGTAAATTGAACAATTTTTGTCTTACTAGCTTAATTAATGCTATTAGGACATTGACTTAGGTGTATTTTTTTGTTTTACAAACAATGTTTTTTACCCATAAACAATATTTTTTGATCGTTTAAATAAGATCCTTCCTTTTGATGGTGGGCGCATAAAAGGAGTCGAAACGTCATTTACTGGTCATTCTATGCCTGAGAAGGAAAATGAATTGCGTTTCTATATTTTTCTGTTGATATTTCAGTAAAAATAGATTAAATTAACTAAGCTATTTTTCAACAGCAAAGAGCTGCCAAATATTTTTTTGTTATAAAATAATCAAATATAAAATCAAATTTTTTAATTTTCAGCTAACAAAATATTTTTTCCTCCCATTTACAAGAGAAAAAGAAGTCAAATAATGAAAAAAATTATACGATATGCTGGTTGAAATATGCCTCTAAATCAAGTTTGATTTTTTTGTTTTTGTTTTTGTTTTTGTTTTTTGAGATATGTGTTTATATCTATAAGTAATACTGTAATAGGATAACGTTTTGCCCAATCGATTTCATCAAAGTGTTACCAATGTTTTTTGAAATTATTGATTACATAACTGTGTAAGGTATTTCTCCCGCCTTCCTAGCGTGCCTTCGTGGGGTAGTGGTCAGCACACTGAGCCGGTATTTCAGAGGACCGTGGTTCGATTCCCGGCGAAGGCGTTGCTAATTTTGCATCTCTCCGGCTTTTCCAATGAACCTAATATCTCTACAGTGGCGCCCGAGCTAAAAGGGTGTTGGATGAGGTTTCTCCACACCCAGGATCTGACGACTGGGCCTCCTAAAGCCCCAGTCGCCCTTTAAAAGGGGGAGTATATAAGGTATCTCTTCCACTTTCCTAGCGTGCCTTCGGGGTGTAGTGATTCTGCACGCTGGGCCGGTATTCCAGAGGTCCGTGGTTCGATTCCCGGCGAAGGAGTTTGCTAAATTTTCATCTCTCTTGCTCCAAAAAAATCCTTATGTCTCTACAGTGGCGCCCGAACTAAAAGGGTTGATGACTCTCCACACCCAGGATTTGACGACTAGGTCCCCTAAAAACCCCAGTCGCCTTTTAAAAGGGGGAGTGTCATGTATCTGGCAGCGGTGAGCCAATCAGCTGCCTGGCAGAGCCCAGCAAGTGAGAGAGAGGACAGTTGCATGTTAGCCTCAGAGGAGGCAGGTTGTAGGTTAATTATGTTGTAGGAGCGAGGTAGTGCTCCGAGTTTGCCTTTATTCTTTAAATGTTAATTTTTTTTTTCATTATTCTTTGAAAGTTAATTTTTAATAAATGTTGGTGTCGTTTTCCTTATGGTGCCTTATTAATCCGTAAGGTCATTACAGCACGCTCTCTTACGAGAACCAGAGCTAACGAAGCCGACTGGATTTTGGAGAAAACGTGAGAAATTTTTGTTGTAACTTTAAGGAAAATTTCTTCTAAATATGTTTAAAGGAGTAGTTAAAAGTGATTTGATTTCGGTGTTGAAGGAACTAGGTGAAGAAGCCGATTCTAGTTTAAAAGTTGTAGAATTAAGAGATAAGCTTTTAAATTCTAAAGAATATTTGAAAGATAAAGATTTTGTTATTGAATTTCTTAATACTACGGTTGAAGAAAGGAAAAAGTCAGAAGAAATTGTGAAATTGCGTTTAATGCAAATTGAATGTAGCAACGAATCTAGTAATAACGTAGAAAATACACTTTCATTAGCTAAGCTTTTGAAAGCTGTACAGGCATTATCGATTTCTGTACCTAAAAAGGGTGAAGCATGGAACTTATTTTTTGATTCCATAGAAAGGGCTTTTAAGCATAAGAAGGTACCAAATGAGTTTAAGTCTGAAATTTTACTTAAACTGATAGGTGATAAATCTTCTAATATTCTAGTATATATTAAAGATGATGATTTGAAAGATTATGAAAAAATTAAATCTTTAATTCTTAAGGAATATGAACCATCGCCAATTATATGTTTAGAAAATTTTCGCCAAGCTCAAAGGTTGACGGGGGAAACTCATTTGCAGTTCGCCTCTCGTTTAAGATCATGTTGGATCCATTATTGTAAAAGTAGAAACGTCAATGATTTTGAGTCTTTAATTAACTTAATAATTTCTGAAAAACTTTTTCAAACATTGGATAGTGATTTAGCGTGCCATGTTGCAGTTCGACAAGGTGAAAGTTGGCTACATCCAGAAGAACTAGCGAAGGAATGCGACACTTATTTCATCGCAAAAGGTAAATCTTTTGATGACATAAGAGGTGAAAAACGCGCTAATTTTCGTGATTCATACAACAAAAACTCTAAATATATTCCACCAGCGCTAAGAAAAGATTTAGTGGTAAATGAACAGAAACATTCGTTTAAACCGCGAGAATGTTACGTGTGTAGTAGCAGTTTACATTTGGCTAAGGATTGCCCGAACAGGCGAAATAAATTTGAGAGGTCCAATAAACAGAACGATAATTTCCCGGTCAAACCGAAAGTTAACACTTCAAGTAAGTCGAAGAACAATGCGGTTGTTACAAATGTAAATTCTAAACATTTACAAAAACCCGAGTGTTCCGACGGAAAACTTAATTTTTATTCCTTGGAAAAGATTACTATTTACATTGCAGGGAAGCAAGTAGAAGCTATAAAAGATTCAGGTACGGAAATACCAATTTTGAACACTACATTAATTCCTGATTTAAAAATAGAAAGTAAGGGTAAAATCATTTTAAGTTCCGCATTTGGCGACGTCATAGACGCAACGTTAGCAACTATTCCCATTTATTACAAAAAACCAAACAGTTGTCTATATTCGCGCGTAGAAGCTCTTTTCGCGTTGACAGATAAGCTAAATGTCCAATGTTTAATTACACCAGATGTATGGGTTCGCATATTTGAAGACGAGAATGAATCAACAGTCTTCCCCGAGACGAAACCGGAAACTCATAAACAAAAACAACTTGAGGTTGGCGCCGTTGAACTGTCAAATGTAAATCTTTTTTATAGCTCAGTTGCGAATCAGAATGATGAAAGACTAAACAGTTATTCGGAATCGAATAAATTTAAGGTCGATCAGAGAAACTGCCAAACGTTAATAAATTCTTTTAAGGACGCAGAAGTAGGGAAGAATAATTTCTTTTTACAGGACGAATTATTATTTCATAAAGAAAAAATTTGTGGGGAAAACATACAACAGTTAGTTTTGCCCGAGAATTATCGAAATAAAGTCCTTCAATTAGCTCATGATTCCATATTCGGAAATCATTTAGGTATGAGGAAAACTAAAGAAAGAATTAAGCTTTCATTTTATTGGCCGAACATATCCAAAGATGTAGAAAATTATTGTAGAACATGCGAAAGATGTCAATTAAAAAGTCCGGAAAGACAATCGGATAAAATTCCGATTACTCCTATTGTTCGCGCGCCATATCCCTTTCATACAGTAAATATAGATATTATTGGTGAAATTTCACCTCCTTCAGGAAGGAAACATAAATATTGTTTGTGTTTGATAGATAATCATTCGAAATGGCCAGAAGTCATACCTTTAAAAAGTCTTTCTGCTAAAGCTACTTGTGAGGCTCTTTTAGATATTTTTATGAGAACCGGTATTTCAGAAATAATTTGTAGCGATCAAGGCACTAATTTTACCTCACAATTAACTCAAGAATTCGAAAATAGGTTAGGAACTCATCCTCGTTTTTCGACACCTGGTTACCCAGCATCAAACGGCTCAGTGGAAAAATGGAATCGGGTATTTAAACAAATGTTACATCATGTAATTCGCACAGATCCTGTTAATTGGGACAAGCACATATCTTATTTACTTTTTGCGTATCGTGAAGTTCCAAATTGCACTACCGGTGTATCTCCATTTATGCTTATGTACGGTCGTGAAGCTAGAGGTCCCTTAGCTGTGTTAAAATCATCATGGTCCGGTGAAATACCATTACCTCTTAATCTGAGTAATTCAGCAGTTGATTATCTACAAGAATTAAAGATAAATTTAAAGAAAGCATCTGAGCTCGCTTCTTTATCTGCCGCGGAAAAACAAGAGCTTATGCATATTATTTTAACCGTCGCAAAAGTTTGAAAGAATTTAAAAATGGTGATCTAGTATATTTACTTATACCAGACTCTAGCAACAAGCTATATGCTAGGTGGACAGGTCCAGGTGAAATTGTTGAAAGAGTAAATCCTCATTCTTACAAAGTTAAATTACCCGATGGGAGTGTGAGGCATGTTCATGTGAACAAAATAAGAAAATTTTATGTTCGAGCACAAACTGTGGGAGTGATATTTGAAGATGATTCTGAGTTTGGGGAAATTCATACCACTCCAAATAAAGGAGATTGCGCAGTAACTAGAAGGAACATCGAGGTGGATATTAGTCATTTAGAGGATAGCAAACAAAAGGAATTACACGAGCTCTTACTCAAGCACATCGCGTTATTTTCTGGGGAGATCCAAATAGCCAGCGTTGGTGAACATAGAATTCGGTTGTTACCTGGAGCTGAAAGAAAAAAGCCATATATCTATAAGATCCCAGAATCTTTGAAACCTGAAGTAGATAAACAGATCGAGGAATTGGAGAGCTTGGGTCTTATTGAGCCAAGTGAAGCTGAAATAGCATACCCAGTCGTATGTGTTGCCAAGAAAGACGGAAGTATGCGTTTATGTATTGATTTCAGGTTGTTGAATCAAGTAACCAAACCTGTTGATTTTCCAATGGAGAATGTGACTGATCTAATCAATAAAATTGGACACGCGAATGTTATCACCTGTTTAGATGTCTTGAAAGGTTACTGGGAAATACCTTTAGAAGAAGAAAGTCGTGATTTAACATCATTCAAGACACATCGTTCCCAGTATCGTTGGAAAGTGATGCCTTTTGGATTAAAAAATGCAGCTTCTACTTTTCAGCGAGTGATGAATGATGCCTTAAGAAAACATAGTGATTTTTGCAAATCATATATTGATGATATTGCTATCTTTTCACCAGATTGGAATTCGTATCTCAAACATTTAGATGCTGTGCTAACTACATTAAGTGATCTCAGGTTTACGGTGAACGTGAAGAAATGTGTTTTTGCACGTTCGGAGATAAAGTATTTAGGACATATAATAGGAGCTGGAAGACATCAACCTGATCCTGAAAAATTACAAGCCATTGAAATTATAAAAAGTCCTAAAACAAAGACTGCTCTAAAGAGTGCATTAGGCTTATTCAACTATTATCGTGATTACATAAAGAATTATGCAGAAATAGCTCGCCCATTGACGGAGCTTACGAAAAAGAAAATTCCTGAGATAATTCCATGGACTGATGTTGAGGAATCAGCATTTAAAGAACTGAAACGTCGACTGTGTGAAGCACCAAAACTGTACACTCCAGAACCAGAAAAACCTTACACCATACAGTGTGATGCTAGTTCATATGGTGTTGGTGCTTGCTTGTCACAACGAGACAGCAAAGGCAGTTTGCATCCTATCAGCTTTGCCAGTCAAAAACTTTCGAAAACTCAGCAGAACTGGTCAACTATTGAACGCGAGGCTTATGCCGTTGTGTGGTCATTAAAAAAGTTCGAGTGTTGGGTGTTTGGATCGAATATCGAGCTGATCACAGACCATAATCCATTATTATATTTGTATAAGTTGGCACCGCATTCAGCCAAATTATAGAGGTGGGCAATGGCACTTCAGCGCTATAATATTCATATTTCTCATTGCCCTGGTGCACAATTAAAAAATGAAGATGGTCTTTCAAGACTAGTGGGTGAATGAAATAGATGTGAACTAATATGTTTTAAAACTTTGCATTAGTTATTTTCTTTTGTTCCGGAATTGTACGAGAGCTACTTTCCATCTGTCTTGAAAATCAAATTACTGGTTTCCATTTAATATTGCATTATAATAGTGTGTTTTGAAATAGTATTGCATATATGTTTTATTACAGAACTCCGGTATTGTATCAAGCCATCTGTTCATCTGTTGTGAGATGAATATTTATTGCATTTATTTCAAAGTATGTTATTACATCACGTATACATGTTCATATATTTTGAATTAATTTGGTATGTGGAGTATACAATTTAAGTTTGTATTTGCTGGTTCAGTTTTCAGATTCTGCTTCGCTTTGGCGTAGCACAATCTTACCGGGGGGGGTGTCATGTATCTGGCAGCGGTGAGCCAATCAGCTGCCTGGCAGAGCCCAGCAAGTGAGAGAGAGGACAGTTGCATGTTAGCCTCAGAGGAGGCAGGTTGTAGGTTAATTATGTTGTAGGAGCGAGGTAGTGCTCCGAGTTTGCCTTTATTCTTTAAATGTTAATTTTTTTTTCATTATTCTTTGAAAGTTAATTTTTAATAAATGTTGGTGTCGTTTTCCTTATGGTGCCTTATTAATCCGTAAGGTCATTACAGGGAGTATGTAAAGTATTTCTCCCGCCTTGCTAGCGTGCCTTCGTGGTGTAGTGGTCAGCAAACTGAGCCGGTATTTCTGAGGTTCGTGGTTCGATTTCCGGCGGAGGCTTCTGCTAATTTTTCATCTTGCCTTCTTCCAAAAAATCCTAATGTCTCTACAACTGAAGCTTTTTTCCTTACTTTACGAAACTTACTACCTATTAAAAACCAAATTACGCAGCGCAATTGTACGTAGTTTTTTTTTTTTTTTTTAATCAGATTTCAGTCACAACTTTTAGCTAATAGTAAAAATATGAACTTCGCTGTTTCCTATCTGGCTTGTCTACTCCCTAATAACAATTAATTCGGAAACGTTTGCTGCTTCGAAACTTCACAGAAGTCGAAAGTAAATTTCCTCTGTTTAGCCCATACATTACTAGACTAAAACAATAACTATAAATTATCATTTTACTTTTTTATGTTAAGCAGATTATATGACTATTAATATTTGGAGAGCGTATTTATAAAAATAAGAGTATAATCTGATGTGTCAATTTCTTCCTTAATTAAAAAGAAATAATAGAATTTGTATGTACTGAGCAAAAGAAGACGTTTTAGAAACTTATGAGCTGTTTTGTTCCTCAGAAAGAACTTTAGTCCTGCAAAATCACGATCCGCCCCTGCTGACTTCATTGACAATCCGGAGCGTCATCTGCAAGCAGAGTTCAAGAGGCGCTTAACTCATTTCCACAGACGCGCACACACGTGACGATGCTCGAAAGGAGGACACCAATCGTAGAACATCGAACTCTCCCCTTTTGAATAAAAATGGGGGATAAGTTGCATATTACCGAAGGTAATATTCCATTTTGTAAAGCAAATGCTCTTACGAGTTTCAATTGCATTATAAGGAATGAAAACCCATTTTAATTCCGCTAATAACTTTAAACTAAAAATATGAAAAATAATTTTCGTCGAAATCAAAGATATCAGATTTAATGGGAAAGCGATTTGGGATAAATATTTAAATTACACTGCATTACGCTATCTAGACTATGGAAAGAATACGAGGGCTCTCTGCTTAAAGGAATGTTTCCTTCGTTCAGGACCTTTCTATGGGAAACTGATTCGTATTCACGTCACACATGAAGAAAACCACGAGAGCTCTCATGCAGCCAGCCCATTTGCGGAATCTACACACAGGTCAACTGTAACTATTGTTCAGTGACTGTACAGGTCTGCCGCTGGTGAGCAATTCTAAGTTAGTTGGTAATTGAAATATTGCAAAGCATAAAAGGACTATGGAAGGATGTCTTCTTGGAAGGTTTGAGGGAAACTCTCTCGCTTTCACTTTACACATGGGGAAAAACACGAAAATCAACAATTTAGCCATCCCACGTGTGTAGTGGTCTTAACTACTTGGTCACAAGTCAGTCAGATGGGCAATTTAAAATGGAATGGTTTACAGAAATATACTGAGACATAGTTTTGATATACTGCATAGGTACTGTTATAAATTTCTGTAAATATTTGCAATGAATACATGTATATGATGATGATTTCATGTTATTATGCAGGAAGACCTGTTATTTTGAAGTTTTCCCGTTTCATAAATAGCTTTAATAGAGCAAAAAGATCATACATTGCAAATTGCGGAAACTGGCGGCATCTGGCTAAATAGCAATATTCAGCAGCCGTAAGATGTAGTTAGTTAGGACAAGGGTAGATGGAAACTTTAATTATCTCAAACACTTCACTGTTGTCCTATGACACCACTGTTACCCTGTTATTTCACTGTTCTTCAACAGCTTTTGCCATCGGTGCCTCAAATTTTCACTGTGCGCATAAAAAGGCGAAATTCTGTCCTATTTATTAAATGCACATGCTTTAGGACTAATGACGCAAATCTTTTGAAGTTTATCTCAAGCTTAATAAAGGTTAAAATTTAGATAATAAATCGATAAATAGAGGAGCATATTGGCTGAAATAAGTGTTGAAAATAAAGCCTCGGATTAATTAAAAAGGTGTATAAGTAACAGGCTTCAGAGGGAGAATCTGCAAGCATCCCATTTACTATATGAAAAATGAATGTCTCCATACTGTACACTTGGTTCCGTCTCTAGTACTGTGAGCCTGTTTCGATCTGATTAGAAGATATTCCAGCATTAAAAGAGAGTAGTTATCAAATCTAACTTTGCAACGAAGTTGAGATCGATAGAAGAAAATTATCAATTACAAAGTTGTGCATTTTCATCTAATTGTTATGATTCAGCATTTAGAAATACACTAACTCGCAGTTATTGTCAGTTGGACATCCCCGAATGTAAATCGGTTACAGAATGCTTTGTTTTGTCACAAACATATTTATAGCCGAATTTTTCTCACATTTGATGACATTCATCACATGTGTGACAGAAATACTATGTTTATTCAAAATTTCTCCTGTGTAATGTAAGGTTCAGTCAATGTCTGTGTGCTCAGGCTTGGGAAATCTCAAAAGACATATTTCAAGCGGTCGCACTAGAGTACCTAGACCGTGGCCTTCGAGATTAGATGGCCTGGTCAGTCAGCTTCAGAATCACGTGATTTGACGTCACGTAAGGCGTCTGAACTTTCACCCTTCGCACTGCATTGTATGGACACTGCAAGCGAAGACTTCTTATTACGTTGATTGCGTGCTGTATATTTTTATTATTCGTGTCTTTTTTATTGCTAAATTTAAGTAATGTTGTTAAAGATATTTTCGTTTTTAGATTTAGATTACTAGTTAACTTATTTGTTAACAAGAATAACGATCGACGTCTACGTAGAGCTGTCTTCATCATGCCTGCACGATGTTGCGTTCCAGCATGCAACTCCAATTACGATGGCACTAATGGATATGTATCAGTATTCAAATTTCCAAAAGATACAGTAAAACGGGATTTATGGATCAAAAAAATTCCAAGGAAAAATTTTATTTCAAGTGATCGCAGCATTGTGTGTGAAAAACATTTCGAAAAGATGATATTATTCGCTATGATTATTTACCAACAAACGAAGGTACTTTTATTCAGACGTGTAGAGGGCATCCTAAATTAAATAACGATGCTTACCCATGCATTTTTTCTGGTTGTCCAAAATACTTATCTGAAAGTCCAACCCCTCAGAGGATGAGCAGGGAGGAAAAAAGAGCTAAGACAGAGAAGCATATTTTTAATGAATTTTTGATAAAGGGCAAAATAGCATCATTTGAGGATTTTTCTTCTATGTTACCAAATAAATATTTCATATACTTCAAATATTATTTTACACAAATCTGTTGCTGGTATTTATATTTTATTGCTCAGTTTTCATCCGTATCCTAAAATTGAGAAAAGTATCTTTGTATCGCTTCATATAGATATACCAGTTTATCTAGGAGATAAAGTTGTTCCAGTTGAAAGTAAAGAAGAACCAGTAAAGAAGTTGAACAGCATTCTTTACTGGTCAAACTTACCGAGATATATGTACAAAACATTAATATGTTTGATGTTCATGAAACTTGTTTAATGTGTGGAATTCCCTTTTCTAGCAGATTAAAAAAAATAATGAGCACCGTTTCAAATATTTGTTTAAACAATTATACTAAAGTTCTTCAAAATAATATGCATACAAAAATCGATGAAAAGAAACTTAAAAAAGTCAAGAATACGTGATGAAAAGATATGAGTATGTAAATGGCATTGTTTTATTTTTTAAAAATAGTGTACTAAATATGATGCAGTTCCAATATATTTTCAATAATGTATCTTTTACATTTAAATTTATTAATCCTTTTGCTGTTTCCTTATTATTTGATAATACTTCATAATTTTCAAAATAAATTATCAATTGCGATTAATTATTGCTTCAGTATACTAGTACAACTTGCACAGTATTTGCTAATTAGACAGAAATGATGGTTTGTTCTATGTATAGTTGTTTTGAGGTTTTCGATGGCAAATTTATTGATTTTACACTTTTGTGAAACATTATATGGATGGCTTTTATTTGTAAATATATTATTTATTATGCATCTACATATAACTAATAATGTAAATATTATTAAATGATGTAAATATTCTTATAATTATTGCTATAGATAACATATAAATATGTGAAAATTATTCGTTTTCTGTAATGTTGCAGCAAAATTGTAATTTATTTAATTTACAAAGTTTTGAGATTTAAATTTTTTCTGTGGCTTTTCTGTTCATTTTATTAGATAGTAATTTAAATGAATTAAAAGTACATTTGCATAATGTTTGGAAGCTCTGAATTATTTATAGTTTTAAGGAAAAATTATTTTTTATGTCTTTTAATTTGCTAAATTATATTTACTTTTGTTAGTGAATTATTTATATTTCTAAATCTTTTCATTCCTTTCATTCCTCTCCTTCTCAAACTGTAAAGCCATTTTTATGTTAATAAATAACATTTTTATTTACTTATTTCAAAACTTTCTTTTTTGAGTGTATCCTAACAAATTATTACAATACAGTGTAAAAAAAATGCACAAGATAACCTAAAACATGGCATAGAAAATTTCGTGAATATTATTAAAAATAATATTTATTAAGTTATTAATCTTTACTGCAAATGAGTATACGACCTTTTATATACGTTTTTAAGTCTCTGGAAATTTAATTATTATGCATTATTAAAAACAAAACACTCTAAACATCGAACGATACACTCGCATTCAAATCTGAAGCAAAGAAAGTCACGGAAGGATCGGACGCCTTTCGTGACGTCACTCGTAGCTAACCAGGCCATGTTATCTCGAAGGCCACGCCTAGACCCGGCCCTAGGCATTTTGCCGCACTGTGCAATCGCTATAAGTCCTAACTTTTGCTACATGTTTCCTGTTTAAATTCTAAGTATTTTGCCCCTTCCTAAATTATGTAGTCCAGTGCCTCATCTAAATTTTAAAAATTTTGCCATCCTTAAATTTTGCTGCTGGGTGCTTTCTGCTGACCTTTGCGGCTTCACCGGTTGCATTATTTTTGGCGTCGGCCTTGCGAATATACCAACTTCTAGAGTAGGGGTTCGCAACGGGTTGTGTATTGACACTCTAGGTCTCGATGAAATTTTAAAGGGAGTCAATGATGATCAAGGTGTCGCTGGCCGAATAGGCACCGTCAACTAATAGGCACAATCAAAATCCTATTGATTAAAAAAATATAAATATATATGTAATCGACAACCATAAGACGACACAATTAATAAATTCAAAAAACATGTATTCAGCTTAATTGATACATATTCATAGTTCAACGTCGCAGAAAGCAAAGTGGCATAAAGTCGAAAAGTTACCACTATAGACATATAATCCTTAAACCAGTTTTTGTGACGTAGCAATGCCCGGTTGCTTAGCAACGAAACTCGGCTTAAACCTGTTATGTCTTTAAAACCACCGTGTGAATAAACATTTAATCTCTCCATTTTGTACTATTCACGAAGAAACACCATAAAGTAAACTTTAAGCCACTGGCTTCTTTCTTAATTAATTTAAGAATTAAATTAATTAAGAAATAATTAATTAATTTATTAATTAATTTCTTAATTAATTTCAATGTATTTTTGAGGCGAATCAATAATCAATTGTAGGTTTGTCATTGATTCCACAAAACTTATTAGTAGTAACTACTTGTCTATTAGTAGTAGTCTACTTGTCTATTAGTAGTAACTACTTGTCTTATTAGTAGTAACTACTGTATTTAGTCATATTTAGCTTCTATTCTATTTCATTATGCGTGCTAAAAACGTGTTTCCCCATTTTGACTTTATGTAATTTATTTGCCAAGGTTACTTATTTTCATTATTAATGTGGAGTTTCGTCTTCTTTGGTAGCCTAGAGAGAACTCTAAATCCTGAAGTGAATTATGACTACTCTTTAAAATTTACGATAGAAGGGTGTAAAGGACTTTTTTATTTAACTCAGATAAAAGTTAGCAGACTGCACTACTGGTGCTTACAGAAAGACCAGCATTTATGACTTAAATCAAAGGTAATGATTTTTAGATTACTTCTAGGTTAAATTAGCCCAAATGCTACACAGAGACAAAACACGCAAGTTGGCGCTGACACCTAAAGCCGGCTTGGCAAGCCTAATGACGAGAATAACGCAACGCCTCAGAATACTCCTCTCAAGAAAATTAAATAGCAAACGTGGTCTTCAGCGAGCGGAACACGCTCCTGTTCTACCTTCTAAAACCTTCCTTTCACTACTATCTCCTTTCTACTTCATTTGAATACACGCGAACTAGAAATTTGCATTCTGGCAGGAAAATGGGAAGCGAAAAAGCAATTTAACATCAATTTAACAGCAAAGCAATTTAACGTAAAATAACTGGGTAGTGAAACTAAACGAATCAATATAACACTTTTTTAAATTGCTTATTGGTGCCTAAAGTACGTAGAGATTGTTTCCTTTGTTTTTTTGAAAGTACATATTAATTAATTATTTAAATATGGACTTCAGACTAATTAGCAGGAAGAGAAACGGGTTTTTGAGTACCAGATTCTAGTTGAAGATTTGTTTCTATTGTACAGTCTCCTAACGAAGTAACAGAGAGAGAGAGAAGTATTTAACTAAAATCAGATATTTATTCTTTAATTTGTAATCTTATTAATATTCATTTGCATACTTAATACTTGTGCTTTTAAAAGAAATAATGATTAGAAATTTCTTAGAATAATGATTAGAAATAATGATTAGAAAAAAAGCGTACTTCACGACTTTCTCTGCAGTGTCTTTACACATTATTTCTCACATTATTTCCCTTTCCCAGACAATTGAGGTCCCCAAACCTATCACCAATAAAATACGCTTAGTAAATGCAAGAAAAACAACTGCAGCCTTCTTAAAATACAACATTGCGACTGACCATTGCAAAATTTTTGGCAGAATTGGAAGACACATAAACAATTTAATTAAATGTATGCCGCATCAAATATTGGTTCGTATCATGGAGGTAGGAAGTAAGATGGAGTCGCCCTAAACAAGTTTCTCCGTACCCTGCTCTGAAGCACCGGCGATCCCTACGTGGTGACCAAAACATTGGGTCATTTACCATTGAGTTCTATGGGATTTGAAGCGTTTGGGTGTAAATATTTTGTAATTACGTCGCAAATATACATATAAATGTATATATTTTCTTTTTCTACAACACTTCAGAGTCCTAAGTATGTGAAAACAACATATTTTTAAACAACATTTCATTCTGAACGGAATTAAATGCTATACTTTTAACAGGACAGTTTTCTCAGAGTTTTAATTTGAATGAAATATTTTCACAAGTTTTCGTTAATTACATTAGGAAAAAAATTAAGGTAATTCTATTTTATTCGGTTAAGGTACAAAAATTAAGATCAAAGTTTATTGTATTATTAATAAAAGTTTATTGTATTATTAATATTAAAATTATGCATTATTTCTTTTCTATTTATAGAGCTTCTTCCTAAAATACTTTCTTAAATATGACATGATTTTTTGGCTTCTTTTAAATCGAAAAATGTAAGTCAATTTATAATTAATGCTCTATTCGGTTCATTTTAAATTAGAGAATTAAAGTATTTCGCTAATTCCTAATAATTAAATAGGTATTAAATAGTATTTGACTTTCTCTGAACATTTCTGAAAGGGAATAAAATAAGTTTTTTTTTTTTTTTTTTTTTTTTTTTTTTTTTTAAGTATTATTTAAAACTTGTAACTGAGTTATAAAATGTAAAGGGAATAATTCTTTTAATTATACTTATCAGATTTTTTTTTTACCCTTCATTTCAACAATACATATTCCAAAACTCTTTATTACGTTCTTAAGTGCGCATCTCGTAGCATTTGCTTTACAATACCTTTTAACAGATTGCTTTCCAATATGAACAATTCTTGCTTAAATAGTTTTATAACGTATTTGTCAACAGGATTTCAATTTATGTTTACAATTCAATATTAAGGTTATTATATATTTAGATAACATTTATAATCATTATAAATTAGATACATTTAATCATTAAATTTCTTCACAGTACTTTCACAGTTGTTTATAAGTGAATAAATTCTTCATTTCAAATACATTTATAAATAATTTAATGAATGTTTATGTATTTCGTCAAAGGCAGATACATGCTTTTTGCAAGCACATGCATAAATACCCATACATGTTTCCTATTTATCATTTCCGGCATGTGCAAATCTTTAATTTCTGTGCATTCACTATATTTTTCGTGTAAAGTAATTTACACTAATTTAGCATACACCCGAAAATTTTACATAAAAATATATATATGAATATAATTTGAATGAAAATTATAAGTATTATTTTTAATACCCACTCAAAGGTCAGTTTTTCTTCAAAATTCCTCCACGATGGCATCTCTCTCTTTAGGCAGATAGCCCTTGCATGCGTTACTCTATTTAATAAAAACTTAATCTGACCTATGTGCCTATTTACAAATATTTTAACATACATAATTTTATATTTACATTATCCATCAAGTTTCAAACTTTTCAAATCTTCTAGAAAATAAATTTTGGCAGATCTCTTTTAGCAATTTTCTTAAAATCTATATTTTTGTAGTGCAACAGCTTAGAATTTTATAAAACAAATTCATAATCAAAATCGCTGTTGTTAGTTATCGAAAAATAACCAAGATGTGATTTTTGCGTAAATGTCAGTAAACTATACAAATTGCTATTATCCATTACACTATGAATGTTTCTTTCATGCGAGAGTGTCCCTTTTTCGATTTCTATGGAACTGTCGTGTGTCGAAATACTATCAGAATCTTGTCAAGCGAGCTTCTGAATGTAAACAAAGAACACCCCGTCTGGTGACCCAAGCTTCAAAGCAGTGCTTCACTTCTAGCGCGGAATGGCCCTCCTCCCTTTCCTACCTCCATGGTTCGTATAGCCACCAGGGAAATCGCTTACTGTGTTTGATGTTATGCAGATTGTATTTTTAGTCACTAAACTAAGGAGCTGAGCAAATGCAAATTAGTTAGATTTTTTAGTGCGCGTTTTAAAGATTCAGTTTGTAACTACCTTTTTTTTTTTTTTTTTTTTTTTTTTTTTTTTAGGGTGCTCTTATAAAGGAAGGTGGAATTCGGGTTTTCGGCCGTTGTTAAAAAAATGCGAGAGATAAGTTTACCTTGTTCGCTTCAGAGATTCACGTTCCGTGCATGCATTGTAATCCTAGTCATTTTGTATTTAAATCTGAATATACGGGATCGTGTTAAATTTGTCAAGAAGAACAATCTGGGTTTTAATTGTTTAGTTTCAAAACATAAAGCTTTGGAGTGTAGAAGTATCTATAAATAAAAAAGTGCTTTAAAAATCATTATACGTTGGTGCATTTCGAAAGTGTTCAGAATGAGCCAGAAACGCATAAAAGGGGTTACATACAGTTCAAACGAGTTATTAGTGATGGCTAAGCCATTTTTCATGGGAACCAAATCTAGTACAGGTGACTCTCGACTTTCGCACATTTTTAAAAATACAATTTTTTAAAGACAAAAAGCTTATCCTGTCAGTAGTATGAAATACGGGTATTGCCATATGTACGAAACTTAGTTGATGTTATGCCAAATATAATGTATTTACTTATTAAATGAATGCATATTTAATATTAAATTTGAATAGATGTTGTATATACGAAAAATGCAATTGTATATATGATTTCTGTTTGATATATGATCTGATTGATCTGATTGTATATATGATTTAGCTAATTCTGTTGAGAATATATATTTATGTTTATTATATTTTCAGATACTAATCGTTTAATCTACATTGATTAAAATTGATTTTAATATATAAATCTTATCAAACCATTTAATTTATTTCTGTCTTACCTTACAATGAGATTGTTAAGAAATAATGAATGCTTAGTAATTTTAAATTAGTATAAGGAAAATCGCGCTTTTTGCTCAATTAATTAAACCGTAAATTAATGTGAGTTGAGTGAATTTGTGCTAAGCGAATGAAGTAAACAGGAATTAGTCATACACATCCAAATAGCGTAAATTTCAAAAATAAATTATTAGTGAAGAATCAAATCACGAAAATCAAGGAACATTAACTGTGATTAATTAAGACCTTATTTTACTAGATAAATAAGAGACAAAATTATACTGCATTTATTAAAAGGTATGTTAGAGTTTTCTACTTGTCAATAATACAATAAACAAAGAATCTGATAGTAAGCATTATTATTTAAGTCCAAAACCATGCCATTTTTCCTGACAGACACATCTTGGCGACTATATTAAGTACGTGAGATAAAAAAAGGTACAAAAATGTAGTTACATTCCCCATTGAAAAATAAACTTTTAATTGAAAGATATTTTGACCTAGACCCACGATAATGTGCTTCTTAACAATTAATTCACAGTTTTTATATATTACGCAAAAAAGGATTTAAATAAATTTAATTTGTTATCCAAACATAAAACGTCAGATAAATAAATTAGGATACACTGATTACAGACAACTACCATCTACGCTGCCGCCAAATGTTTTCATTATAATTAGGTTTTAGTGCCGTTGTCAACAACGATCTTCGATGGCGGGGGCCTCTCATATACAAAACGATTAGAATTCATACGGCTGGGCTTCTCTAATCTCTGAAAGCGATCAGGGATTCCAAAACTTAATTAACTAATGATATCGACAGGAGTCATGGCTTTTACTGTAGCAATCTGAAACTGGCGGCCCGCGCGCTGCATGCGGCCGCGGAAGCAATTTTACAGGGCCCGCGAATACATTTCCCGTAAGTTATTCAGCATTATTAATACATTAATTATTATGGCAATTATTTAAAGAAAGGTTTAAGATTTTAATGGTTTTGAATCAAATTTTACATTATTTTCATTGCCATTAAAAAGGAAAGGGAATAACGCCACAGAAAATCTACAAATGGATCTAATTAATTACCACCAAGATATAAATCTTATTCAAAGGTCTGATGATACACATTTGATTAATTTTTTTCACACATCTCAAAAGATGAATACTTTCAGTAACTAATTTTTAATTTTTGCAATGACGATGATCGCTGACAAATTTCCTGTTTCCTGTCTGGGCGGCACTCAGTATTATGACTTCTGCAAATGCAAGCATGTTAATATTTCTTGGAAGATTTTCTTTCTTTTGTTCAGCCTCTTTTGGGGGGGGTTATAGGGTTATATTATTTTTACTAATAATTATTTTAATTTTTTAGATTTTCCTATCACTCCTTGTTTCCCTTGTGTTTCCTCGTCACGACGTCAATGAGTTAGAGTGAACGAGAGTGTATTGCAATTGTAGCGAAAAGGTTATTCAAAGCATGTTTTCGCTATCGAGTGTGCAAGCTAATATTTCTACTAGCTGTTTGAATTTTGAATCGCGCATTCTTGCCGCCGAAGTTAGTATCACGCCGGTCTAGATTTCCAAGTCAACCTGATAGGTTAAATTAATTTGTGTACTAGTAGGTTATATCTTTAGTTTGTTACCATTATCTCAAAGTTCCTCGCCACAAGTATATGGTGAAATCGTAAGCTCGGAACTCAGGGTCTGTTACACTCTTCCTCTGTTGTATTCATCTTCTAGTCTTAACAATAAGTCGCTACACAGATTTTCAACTAGGTCTAATAGCATATTATGATAGCTAAGAAGACTAGATTTTAAAGTGTGTGTGCCTTCACGATCATAAGGAATACATTTACGTCCATTTTAAGAAAAAGTTTCTAGTTCATATGGATACGTCAAGGGCATCATGAGCAAACGCTGTTGAAGAATTATATCTACAAATAACCGAACTCATCGATTTTTAAAAAGTATGTTATCAAATGATAAATCATTACAGTGGACTGAAAATAACAGCATTTTGAAACAAATCAATTAAAAATTTTTATATGTTATCTGAGTAGACTTTAATACTGCAAGGAATAGAAAAGGTAAATAAAGCTTGCAATAAAAAATCTGTAACTTTTTATAAACCCGCTCGAATAAGAAGAGTCATTTCTTCTTGTATTGCAGATTTAATTTATATTATGTCATTGTCAGTAAAGGGGGGAATTAAGTAACGCAAAACAAATAATAGTTGTAACTACTTTATTAAATTCGTATATAAATAAGATTTAATGGTAGTTCATAATTAAATATGCTATATCTTAATATAAAAGATAGGATTTCATGCACCAAAAAATAAATGCAGTAACTTTCTTTATGCCCCCTTAGCATCCGAACTAACCCTTTGTCACCACCCCTTTCAACAGCTGGAAAAATTATGGCAGTAGTTCACCAGAGATATTCCGAGACTTGAATATCAAAAGACGACTCCGCATTCGGTTAATACAGAGGTAAGTAATCGGAAGTTGCCTGCTTATTTAATTTATTAATAACTGCTTATTATTTTTAATTATTAAATTAGGACTTAGTTAAGATTTTTGGTACCGTGACTAATTTAAATAGTAATACTAATGTAAAAGAAGTTTGTAAAATATATGGAATGTCTTTTTAATTAAAAAAAAACACACACATAAAGATGGCTTTGTTTAGAGTATTAAAAATTAGCTAGCAAAAATACTTGAAATGGGAATGTATAATCATTTCCTTAAACTTATCTACTAAAAATTTATGTGAATTATAAATTCCGTGTTTGTTTTAGCACCAAAACGTAATGCAGCCTGTGTGTTAAAATCGAGTTTAAAAAATTTTCTTATGGAATACACTGCGCTTTTTTTAATTTTATTTCATTGTTCATGTTTCCCTGACTGACTTAAATGCTTAAATTAGAATTGTATAAGTATATTTAAACTATCAGTATTGGCCATATCATATTTTAATAATATTCATATTACTGTTATTAATAGTAATCGTATTACTATTATAACAGTAATATGAATCGTATTTACTTAATCGTATCGAACTTAATCGATCGAATCGAATTTAAATGAATCATATCGAACTTAATCGTATTTACTTTCATATTACTAGTGCAAAATTTGATGGACAGTTTGATGCGATTTATAGCACACTTTTCCAGAGCTTTTGCTTATCTAAGAAATATTTGAAGCTAATAGCGCTTCAAATATTTCTTAGAGTATGATAAATTTACAGTAAGATTTAATAAATAATAAAAAAGGCCTGATAATAAATAAATAAATAAATAAAGCATGATGAATATAAAATAATGCTTTTCATGACAAAATTTAATGTTTTTATTTGACACAGAACTCTCTAGATTAGAATGAAATTTTGAGTGATATCTCGGTGTAATTTTCAGTGATATCTCAGGCGCGTAGCCAGAGGGTGGAGCCTGTGCTCATGGGCAACCCCTCCCCCTCGCTCGAGCATTACCTATGCTGCAAAAAGGGAAAAAAATTGTTTTCAGTGGATACGCTTTAGATTTTTAAAATACTGCTTTCCAGCTTCCCAACAAACTGGTGTGGTTAGCCAAGATTGAACAGAAAGGCTACGATTTTCCATTTAGAAGTAAGATCAGGAAAATTCAACCTGCTCCACCAAACAAGGCTCGAGAAAATACTTCGAAGATTATGTAACACTTTAAAGTCGTAAAGCTTTTGTCCTTTTACAGCTCTGAATAGTCCTCAGTATCTGGTCCCATTTTGCCTCTAGCTATCAAGCTTAGCACCGCAACTGTTAAGTGCAGACACTTAAGAAGCAAAAGCCCTTTAAGCATTTGATAATGACAATGATTACGGGAATTAAGCATGAGAAAATGAGATGGGGTACTTAATTTTAAGATTTGCTAATTATTATGAAAATATTGCAAAAGAGATGGGAGGGAACTTAGTAAAATAATTTTGAATGATTGCTTTTTACATTAATTTCGAATTTCAGGCAAGTCAATAAATGCAGTAAAAATATTAAACTTTTTTTAATAATATGGAAAGCATTTCAACATCATTGTTTTTAGTAAACTGAATTTTATTTTTTAGCCATCCAGTAAGTCCTTTTTATTTAAAATGATTTTATGGAGCAGTTGTTAAATACGCAGATGGTGTATTCTCTGCCAAGTATTTTATTTTATTTTTTTTATTTTTTTGGGAGGTACCTCAGTGTTTGGAACAAATTAACAGACAATTATGGAATGAAAGAAAGTATAAACCAATTGAATGCAAAAAGTATATAGCGCATTAATGGACAGAATGTACACGATCGCTCAACAGTCTTAATTCGACATAGGTTAGAATCTCAGGGAACGGGCTAGCTACGTAAATGCCTTTATGATTTTCCATATGTATAATGCAAATACAAACTATCTTCCCTTAGAAAGTCTTCCATGAAGGCATCCACTCCCATAGATAAATAATAACCTCCATGTACTTTGGTGTACTCAATTAAACAAACAATAACGAGCATAAACGGAATGCTAATTGTAATTACATAAAGTTTGACATAGTTGTAAGATTATAAACATCATCGAAATCAAGCTAAAACCACGAATAAACAAAATCCCTTATTCGAAGAGAAGTAACTTCGTTAGCATAGGCCCCCCCCTTTTTTTTTTTTTTTTCAAAAATCGATATTTTACTATAAGTTTTACTATAAATATTTTTATAAAAACATATACATTAAACTTTTGATCATAATGCAAAACAGAAAAAAAATTCATATTAATGCTAAAGTGTATCACCAATACTCCCGGAGGGGAATGCGAAAATATTTGCTGGATTCATTTACATCATATAATAGCTTAGATTCATGTCTTAGAATTTTAAATTGATAGTTATTCCTTTTTAAATTCTAGATGGTGTTTATTCTTCCAGCTATTTTTTTAAAGTGTTAAAGTTTCTATTCATTTTGTGCAGAAAGTAAACATGTAAGCGTAATACGAAAACATAGGCCGATAGGCCCATACTCTTGCACTCTTCTTTTAAGAACAACAACAACAAAAAAAAAAAAAAAAAAAAAAGCGTGCAGACGAATAGAACGGATCAAGGAAGTGCAATTTACGGAATTCATAGGCAATTACGCCTTTACCTCCACATCTTCAAAGGAAATTAAATCATCCGAAAGAGGGGATTGTCAAATAGGGTAAAATTTTGATAAGCCGAATGACTTGGAGTAAGTGCCTTCACACTGAGTCAAAAAAAGGCAAAAAAACTCAGAAGGTCTTAATTTTGCGCCGAAAAAGGGCCAGAATAATTTAGATAGGGGCAGCCATAAAAATTTTGACTAGAAAAATAAAAGGTGAAGTTTCCTTGAACCTTGATAATCATTTTCTTTCCATACGTCAGATGAAGAATACGCAGGGGAATTCCGATGCGCGTTCCATGGAGGTAGGAAGTAAGATGGAGTCGCCCTAAACAAGTTTTACCGTACCCTGCTCTGAAGCACCGGCGATCCCTACGTGGTGACCAAAACATTGGGTCATTTACCATTGAGTTCTATGGGATTTGACGCGTTCGGGTGTAAATATTTTGTAATTACGTCGCAAATATACATATAAATGTATATATTTTCTTTTTCTACAACACTTCAGAGTCCTAAGTATGTGAAAACAACATATTTTTAAACAACATTTCATTCTGAACGGAATTAAATGCTATACTTTTAACAGGACAGTTTTCTCAGAGTTTTAATTTGAATGAAATATTTTCACAAGTTTTCGTTAATTACATTAGGAAAAAAATTAAGGTAATTCTATTTTATTCGGTTAAGGTACAAAAATTAAGATCAAAGTTTATTGTATTATTAATAAAAGTTTATTGTATTATTAATATTAAAATTATGCATTATTTCTTTTCTATTTATAGAGCTTCTTCCTAAAATACTTTCTTAAATATGACATGATTTTTTGGCTTCTTTTAAATCGAAAAATGTAAGTCAATTTATAATTAATGCTCTATTCGGTTCATTTTAAATTAGAGAATTAAAGTATTTCGCTAATTCCTAATAATTAAATAGGTATTAAATAGTATTTGACTTTCTCTGAACATTTCTGAAAGGGAATAAAATAAGTTTTTTTTTTTTTTTTTTTTTTTTTTTTTTTTAAGTATTATTTAAAACTTGTAACTGAGTTATAAAATGTAAAGGGAATAATTCTTTTAATTATACTTATCAGATTTTTTTTTTACCCTTCATTTCAACAATACATATTCCAAAACTCTTTATTACGTTCTTAAGTGCGCATCTCATAGCACTTGCTTTACAATACCTTTTAACAGATTGCTTTCCAATACAAACAATTCTTGCTTAAATAGTTTTATAACGTATTTGTCAACAGGATTTCAGTTTATGTTTATAATTCAATATTAAGGTTATTATATATTTAGATAACATTTATAATCATTATAAATTAGATACATTTAATCATTAGATTTCTTCACAGTACTTTCACAGTTGTTTATAAGTGAATAAATTCTTCATTTCAAATACATTTATAAATAATTTAATGAATATTTAAGTATTTTGTCAAAGGCAGATACATGCTTTTTGCAAGCAAATGCATAAATACCCATACATATTTCCTATTTATCATTTCCGGCATGTGCAAATCTTTAATTTCTGTGCATTCACTATATTTTTCGTGTAAAGTAATTTACACTAATTTAGCATACACCCGAAAGTTTTACATAAAAAATATATATGAATATAATTTGAATGAAAATTATAAGTATTATTTTTAATACCCAGTCAAAGGTCAGTTTTTCTTCAAAATTCCTCCACGATGGCATCTCTCTCTTTAGGCAGATAGCCCTTGCATGCGTTACTCTATTTAATAGAAACTTAATCTGACCTATGTGCCTAATTACAAATATTTTAACATACATAATTTTATATTTACATTTAGCCATCAAGTTTCAAACTTTCCAAATCTTCTAGAAAATAAATTTTGGCAGATCTCTTTTAGCAATTTTCTTAAAATCTATATTTTTGTAGTGCAACAGCTTAGAATTTCATAAAACAAATTCATAATCAAAATCGCTGTTGTTAGTTATCGAAAAATAACCAAGATGTGATTTTTGCGTAAATGTCAGTAAACTATACAAATTGCTATTATGCATCACACTATGAATGTTTCTTTCATGCGAGAGTGTCCCTTTTTCGATTTCTATGGAACTGTCGTGTGTCGAAATACTATCAGAATCTTGTCAAGCGAGCTTCTGAATGTAAACAAAAAACACTCCGTCTGGTGACCCAAGCTTCAAAGCAGTGCTTCACTTCTAGCGCGGAATGGCCACTCCTCCCATTCCTACTTCCATGGCGCGTTCTTCGAGGTGGGAGGGAGGGGGGAACCTGTATACAGGTCGAAAAAGTAGTTCTGCCAGTGATCAGCTGGGAGTGAGAAGTTTCATTTTTGACCGCTATTGAATGCGGTTTTTAAAGGACAAAAAGGACGCTGTTAAGCGCCTAAGAAAGTTCCTTTTTAAAGGAAGAGAGAAGCTATAGTTTAAAAATCTTTTTCAGTTTTATTTCATTTGATAGGTTGAAGTATTTTAAATCAGTCCTATTTGACTGTGATGTTTCTTATTAAAGAAACGTTAAAGGAGGTTCCTCGAGTTAATGCCGTGTGCATGAAAGAACTTTAGAGGCGGGGGGGGGTTAAGGAACGAGAGGTAGTTATTCACGTGGCTATCAGTGTGCTCATATCTAGCCCGTTTAAATGGCAGAGCTGAATATTCCCTGTTAAGAACCGCTCTGGGTCTTTTCCGGGAAGAAGCAACAGCAGGATCGTATACGGGTAGCATATGAAGCACAGGATTTGCAACACGTTGAATATTTTTGAAAAAATTTTCCGAAAGTCGCTGTATATAGCGATTAATGGGTATAATTTTGAGGTCGTTATGAATCTCTTCGTTCCGTACAAACGAATAGAACGGAGGCATTTTATTAAACACAGAAGACCCAACCAGACCTCGGGGATAAAGAAACCAGCTCTCGGGGACTACGTAGAGTCCGCCAATTTGACCATGAAAGGAAATAAAAGTAATGGAGCAAATATAACGTCTTCGAAATTTACTTACATTTTCTTAAAAGAAATTGTTGTTCGATACTAGAAACAGTGTTTTAATTTGTGTTGAGTAAATCTAAACCATTTAGTATTGGACGTCCTAAAAAACGAAAGCATTAAATAGAAAAATTGCAAAAACTTGAGAGTTTCATTGCTCCAAAAAATTTTGCATTTTCTAATGAAGTGAACTTTACGGGGAGCATTTCTCTTTTAGAAAGAGGTAAGCAAATTTTCCCCTCATTCGAAAATTATGCTATTATATAATAATAACTCTTACTATAATTATAATATGTAAAATAACCTTTTAGGTCATTAAAAATTCTTGTGGTATGTGCAATTGTGTGCTTAAATATATTTTTTTAAATTGAAAATTTCGATTAGGGATTAATTTGTTCAATTATTTATTACCCGCGGTTATGAATTGTACTCTAAATGCTTGTTTCATTTGCAGTAATCTCGATTTTATTTAACTATACTATTCAAAGATGTTATCATACAGTTTAGTTACTGGTTCCAAATTGTGCAGCTAGGCGAAGTCATTCTCTTAGCAAAATTATTTCTTCAGTGTATGATAGCAGACAGTTATTTTAATTCTTATTTAAAAGTTTTTGTTCTGAAAGCAGCTGATCACAAATGAATAACTGAATTCAAATTTGCTGATAATGTATCAACTTTACCGATTTTATAAAGCTGTAAAGGGATAATATCTTACCCATATTCATGAGCCGAGACATTTTTATTATTCCTAAATCTAGAAATTGAATCTTTTAATCTCTTATGCTTTCTTAAAAATTATAACAAATGTGAAAAACCATTGTGTTGGTGACGTGAGAAAAACATAAAGCTCATTTTCTGACTCTTTAACATTGAAGAATTAACTGCAAACCAATTGTAATCTGCGCTGGTTCTTTCAATTAAAAAGACCGTGTCTATATATAGTTTGACATATTGCTTTTGAAAAAGTTTAAATGTGATCGAGCATATCTAAAATGTTATAAAAGCTATCACAAAATTCTAATCCATAAATTAATAAACTTGGAATTAAGATAAAAGTTTTTAAATAATTTTCAATCAGTGACTTCAAATATATTTTAAGGAAAGCAATATGGTTTTTGACTTTTTTTATGTGTAATAAAAAAAAATCAATAATTTTTTAAGAGATATCGTTATTGTTTGCCGTTATATATTTATATATTCAAATACTATTTATCAAGGGGAAAATATATGTTTCGTTTTTCGATTAAAAATCAAACTAGATATAATGAACACTCTCAGGGTTACCACCCCCTTTTAGAAGACCCTCTATAAAAGTGATTAGTATTTCTGAGAACGGCGATCGCTTCCTCAGAAGGTAAAAATTTTCTAGAATAAAAGATTGCCGTTTTAAAGGAGAATCACAGTATTCGGTACATTGAAATTTTACGAAGCTAAAATATTTAAATAATACAGATAAAACAGTAAAATTTTATATTTAAATTAATAAATTATAAGAAAAAGTTTAAATAAAGAATTGTTAATTTCCCAGGATACTAACTAGGTTCAAATATAAGTCTGTCTGTTTATTGTGTTCTCCATTCGGGTGGCTAAAAAATTATTATTTTACATTAAACCCATATGATCGAGTCTCTCTCCAAAGCAAGAAATTCAGTTTCTTAGATGTTCAGTTATTTCTAACTGGAAAATGCAAAAAACATTGTATATATTTCTCTGTTATGCACTTATTTCATTATTCATCATGCTTTATAAATAAAATAAACTTTTACAATCATTTCAGAAATTAAGAATGATAATAATAATGATACAAGTCTGAGAAATATGGTTTGTGTCATATTTTTTAATTTTCGTTAATTGATTCCTATGTATTTTTTAGTACTAAATCAGAAAACGAAGTTCATTTTTTCCCACAACATCAGGTTTTTTTCGGAAATTGCAATTTTCGAAATTTGTAAAGTCGAAAAACTACGAAAATATGAGACTTTAAAATAAACTTAAAAACGTTTTTTCTTAGAATTTATCCTTTAGCTTATAATAAAACTATGTACGTAAAATACACAATTTTATTTCCCGTATCGAATTGTCCGTGGACCGCTCATGCTGTGCTTCGCGATTTTCTTTTTGTGTTCTTGATAGGGTTTATCTCAGTGTAACATCCAACAAGTCAGACATTATCGAAGTTGTCCATTTTTCTTTATCTCCTTTCCATTTCTTTGATGCCTTAATGAAATCTCTCAACCATCTCTTCGCTAATGGCACACAGATTTTTAGGAAAATAACCCGAATGCAAATTTAGGAAGTAAACCTTTAAGCTCATGGGACAGCCTAATTTTTTTTACTTCTGCAGTATGTTCTCAACGATTGGATTTAAAGTCCGTATCTTTCTTATTGCTTGATTACTGGCGTGCTAGGAACTTGGTTACTACGTCTTTAAGACTCCCCACGCTTCTTTTTCCGCAACTTCAATTTGTTGCTCAACATCAACATCTTTGAAAAGTTTTCCAGTGTCAGGACCCGTAAAGACAACGTCTTTCATTCTAACAGTGGTTAATGTTGGAAATTTTTGACAGATACATTTAAAACGTTGCCGTTCTTTAGGTTTGAGAAACTGCTTGCTTCACAAGCCTAACTTGATACGCAGAGGTAGAAGGAGAACTTTATTCGCATGTATAAGAGCTTTTTGAAGAACATTTGTTCCAGATTCTAATGAAGTCCCTTTTTGGCTAATCTTTCTTTGTTCAATGATTTTCTCTGTCTCTACTATCCCATTCGCACACACACATACAAAGGGAAGAACTTTATATTATCCTTGTTGTCCTAGGAGCATCGATATTATTTTGCGATTGTCTCACATAATGCCTTTACGATCGTCGTATTTGATTTCATCGAGAATAAATTCCAAATCTTGGTAATGCTCTTTTAAATCGACAGAATGCCCGACGGGCATTAAATGCATGCGTATTTCCATTATAAAGGATGACGGTTAGGTCCTTTAGAATGGAAGGCTGTACCGAAAGTACAGGTATTAAATTAAATGTATTAAATTGATCCAAAAATCCACGTACATCAGTCTAGAAGACAGTTTCCTTCTTCTGAAAAATATGGAAGTAAGTTCATTTGTCAGTAGCTAAACTGGTAACCAAATCCTTTAGTTCAGATTGTGAGAAAAAAGCTCTGGTACGCAGGTATCGCTAGGTTCGTTACTCCCTGACTTTATCTGCATAGGAATCGCTCGCAGAACTGTCTATTTCAAGTAAATTTTCTGGAAGAATTGGCACTCGTACGTCTGGATCACGAGGAACTGGGCATAAAGCGAATGGCACAGTTGGATAGATGATTCGTTCTTATTCTTCACATTGAAACAGTGTATACCAGTTGAACAAAAGTAGTAATCATTGCTGTGATTTCGTGGCTCTCGCCATACCATTGGAATTCTAAATCTGAACGCTTCTTGTTCATCTTTTGACCACCATCTAAGTCTTTCAACACATGTGTAGCAAACATAGAAGAGTGCCCAAGTTTCGTCTTCATCTACTATTTTCATTCCCAAATAAGCGCGGTACTTTCGAAACTTGTTATGTTTGTTTCTCTTTTCCCTTTCTACCATTAACTCACCCTAGACGTAACAAAAATAATCTGCAGATATTTAACAGCCTCTTGAAGCCATTTAGAAAACTGAAGATTTGCTTTATAGCATGAAAATAAAATTTCCATCAACAAACACGCGTTAGAAAGCTTTGTTTACACATGAAAATAACTAATGGTTGAAACAGCACCGATTGTTGTGCGGTGCATGAGAGGCACAAATTTCCAATCAACATATTTATGACTTGTTCCAACCAATCAAATCATAGTTACCCATACTTTCGGACAAGCTGTCGACTGACTCCACGCATGCACCCAGCAATGGAAAGCCAACTCTCTCACCGTCTCTTAAATTTCAACTAAAAAATTTTTCTAGATTCCCTAAAAAACATTTATAGGGGTGGCGAAGGTGGGGAATGGTTTCAAGTGTCCAATGTACCTCTTAAAAGTTCATGAAAATAAATGAAAAATGCAATAAAACAGAAAATTAGGCTCATTTATAGCAATTTCCATGTTGGTACAAGAATGCTTATCAATTATACGAAAATGTTTATCGTCTATTTTTAAGTCTCATATTTTCGCAATTTTTCGTCTTTTTAATAATTTAAAAATTTGTAATTTGTAAAATATCCTGACTTCATGGTAAAGAATAAAGGTCATTTTCGAATTCAACGCTATAAATACATAATTATCAATCATTAAAAGTTAAAAAACACACCCATTTCAGGCTTGTGAAATTAAGAATTCTCATTTTAAATATATTACGTGAAATATTTGCTTAGACTTACTTTCTGAAATTCTTAAATTAAATTGTTCGGAAAACATACCAGCTAGAAACTTAGAATGCCAAAGAATTCGAAATCTTGAAAACTCCTAAATTTTTTATACTGAATAAGCTTCTAAATGAGTTTTTTTTTAAACAATTATTGCATCGTAAACATTAGATAAAGCATTTAAAGAAAAACAATAGAAGTGACAAATAATGCTTGAATACTAGATTATTCCATTCAGCTTTCCATCCAAAAGAAATTATGCAGATTTTTTTTTTTTTTTTTCCTTTTCCCCCTGTACCTGTTCACCCTCGAAATCGATAGCATCTATCTTGGTTAAAATCTATGCCAAGCGCAAAGTTGTTGCTTTGCTTTTAATCGTACTTTTTTCTTTGGAGTGTTTCTCTTTTTTCTTGCTATAAATGAATTGAAGGCGACATGCAAGACAATTTACTATCTCCGGAACTTCTAAACGAAGAGATGAAAAGCTGACAACGGCATTTTATGTCTGTTCCCAAAGCAAAACTCCCAGACAATTTGCCTTTAAAAGCTTCGAATGAAAACGTTTTACCTAATATTGATGCACTTTTGCACATAGCAGCTACATTGCCGAATAACATCCTGCGAATGTGAACATTCCGCAAGTGCGTTTGAGAAGAGCGCAGAAATACTCTGGCATTGATGCATATATTCATTATGGCAAAGAAATATAAATTGATAAAGGTATAGATGTATTTGCCAGTTGACAGCCTCAATAATTTTTTCACTTGTTGTTTCCTTTATTAAGCCTTTTAAAATTGTTTTAATAAAGGTTAAAACAATTAAGGTGAAAAACAGAAATATTGAATTACTCATTTAACGTGTTTGTAAGGAAAAGGTTATAAATACGTTAATTAAATGCAATATATCCATAATTACATTACGTAATTTATTATTATTTTTATTTTTAACGTATATAATGTAATTATTATTTATATTAACATTATTGTTCTTAACATAATATATTCTTTACATGATTATATGATTATTACCTACACAAATGAAGATGATGTAATAAGCAGAAGAACAGTATAACCATAGAAGTTGTACGGCACCCCCCCCCCCGGTTTATTGAGCTCATGTTTCTCTGTTATTCTATTGACAAGGCGACCAGTTTTTGTAACTTTGGAAGCGAAAAATTTGGAGAATAAGCCTTTGATATGTGGATGAGGAATTTTCTTTCTTTAAAAGCCTGAACACCCATCGAGGCATGCATTCAGAAGTTAGAATAAAATTTTTAAGACATATTTTTTATGAAAGTAAAATTTGTCTGTAGAAATTGAAGTTCACTTACAGTCAGGTGAACACCGGATTGAACTACTATTTACCTCAAAAACTGAGATGTACAGGAGCCGGGTCCCGACACAGTTTTACTTCTAATAACAACTTTAGTTAAAACTGACGAGCACTGAACAGTGAATATGCATGTAACAATTTTATAATGTTTGGGGCTATCACTAATGCATAAATTACGTATATATGCCCTCATGGATAGATACACTGGTGTAGTGTACGTAGCACTGAATGCGATTTTATTACTTTATTAATTATTATGATACTTCTTGTGTTGTTTAGTAAATGTAATAACGTAAATATTCTATATAAATAAAGACTTTTGAAAAAATTATATTTTAAATTTATTATTATTATTTTGCGGCTTTTGTTTGTTTGTTTGTTGTTGTTGTTATACTGAAGCCAAGCCTCTAGGAATTATGCCCTAGATATTTGTTTTATAACAATTAGTTACTCTGAAAGCAAAGCTAATAGAATCAAATTTAAAAAACAAGTCATTAGTAATAGTATAGCCTTTCTCGCAAACGCCATTATGTGAACCTTTGCTCCATACACCTATGCTACTTCATTTTGGAGCAGTCTGTCAAAGACTCAGCTCATCAAAATTCCATAAAAGAGGGTGGAATAAAGCGTAACAATAACAAGGCTAAGCCGCTGCAAATAAAAACCGATAAATGATACTAAAAATCGATAAATGATGCAATGAATGCTTAAAACATCGTGCAATAAAATAACAGACGATTATCAGTAGCCAAATTTGGCAAAAATCCGAGCTTAAATTTACATGGAAATTGGAAAGTTCTTCCTCAGCTCAGGACGGGATTTTTTTCCTAATTTGATTTTTAATTTTGGTAGGTGTCTCTTCTACATCACAATTATCAATATTTTATTTATTTACAATCCCCTTTTTACATTTTTTCTCCTTTGATCTTACTTTTATTTATCTTAATGTATCCCAGCACCTTCGGATGCTACATCAGAACTGAGTACTTTTCCTGACAGAAATTTAATCCTCTATAAATCCATAATCTCATAGAAAAGCATTTCTGAATCCTTCGCAAAGATTAATTTACAAAGAATTCTAAACATTGAATGCATATCTAAAATGAAAATCTAACTCCTGAAGGAAAGAATATAAATAAACCACTTTGTTCACTTTCAAATGTTAAAGAATGAAAATATAGAATGCTTACAGATCTCCAAAACTATGAATCTTGAAATCATTAAGCTTTATTTTAAGCATTAATTATCTTTGTCATGTATAATGTACAGTGTTACAAATTATTAAAATTAAAATCTACACATAGTGTGATAAATTACTTATTGTTTTAATTAAAAAAAATATTCAGCATTACAACTGATAGCGAATTATATGTACATAATGAAATTACTTTTCAGTTGAAACTGTCTCTTAACTAATTTACCCTTATAGAAAGCTTCATATCATAAACATGTTAAAAATCAAATGCGGTTTAAAATGATAATTATTACCTTTTAAAAATAAGTTAAATAACTTTATAGAAATTTTAAAAATAATCATTTGATTTGCTTTATTTATATTAGATATATTAGATGATCTTTTTGAAATGCATTTGACCAAAAAGCTTTAGTACTTATTTTTAATATTTTTTCTTCCCTCAGCACGAACATCAATTATCACCCGGAATACGAAGCGTTTGGATAATGTCTTCAAAACAACGACTCAAGATGTCGATACGAGAGGAGCTTCTTAAATCTCGAACTGATTGTGATTCTAGAATGTTCCAGTGTTTAAAATGTGATATCAATTTTACCTCTACTAAAACACTTTACTTTCACATGTTCACCATACATGCTGATAAACGCTTGTACTACATCTGCCCCATATGTAGCATAACATTTGTACAAATATGGAGCGTATGCAGACATTTGATGAAAGTTCATAAGAAAACAAAAGATGAAGTAGAATCTTTAAAGCCATGTATAAAATCAACCTATTCGACAAATAAGGAAATTCCTCATTTTACAAAACTTAGTTCAGAAACTGAATGCAAGATTGCAGATTACAAAACTGTAACATGCTTATACTGTTCAAGAAATTTCTCCACACCAGGAAATCTTCGCCGCCACATAGCCCGACATTTGGGACTAACAAGATTCTTTTGTGCATTGTGTAATTATAAAGCTTTCAATCGCTCCGAATGTCATAAGCACATAAAAAAAATACATTCTACTAATGAGCCTAATAAATTCACAGCAATGAAAGTTGACTACATTCACATTACAAAATCTGCTTGATAATATATGACCAGGAAAAAAAATTTTAAGGAGCAATGACTTAAAAATAAAATTATACTTGTTTTGTTAATTACTCTTGTGAAAGATATGTTATGGAAAAAAAGATGCAAATATCACAAAGATTATATATATGTTTGTGTATATATATGTCATGTGAGAAATCTATGTTTGGGTGCATTATAATATATATGTTTGTATTGGTGTATATATTTGTTTGTGTCTATGCAATAATTTAGAAATCATTAACATGATAATGCATAAAGAAGTAGTTGCATTAAGATGCTAGCAATCGTGTCGATTTAACATTTTTTTTTATTCTTGAGAAGCACATTCGAAACTTGAATAACACAATCCCATGGGTGCAATCTAGGCCTGTTTTTGATCTCATTTGTGCCTTTTTCTTATCTTCATAACAATTAATTGTGGTGAAGTGAAAAGAAGTGCAGCAACAGAGAGCACGCAGCTTGGCAGAACGGAAGGAAGAGAGAATGCGACATGTTCAAAATCTAAGCTGAGTTCAGAAGGATTATAGTTTCAGTTCAGACTTGTTCCCTACTGGTTAAAATTAAGCTTCGGTCTCAAATTTAGAATCACAACTTGCTGAAGCATTATGTAAATGTCTGTATCATTAACGTTATGTAAATATCATATAGCATGGATTGATTTGGAAATGCCTTAGTTTAGAGTTGCCTCAGATTATTATAAGAAGTTGCAGATACTTTATGAAACAGAATATTATATTCCTTCAAATGAAACAATATAGTGTTGATTTTTTAGGACAAGGAATGGAAATAGCCAAATTTAAATGGAGCGTTAAAGAGACTACAAATTAAAGTTAGGATTTTTGTTTACATATTTTTATCTTTACATATAAGCTTATTTTTCATCTTATAAATTTCTTAAATAAATTTTATTTTCCTTTTTAAATAAGTATAAGATATAAATTAAATTACATCCTACCTTTATTAAAAAAAAGGGCTTAGTGACAGAGAAGTCTTTTTAGAAAAAAAGCATTAGAGCAATAAACAATGAGGAGAAATGTAATATGGGATATATAAATCATAAACTTATGAAATAAATTAATACAGAATATGAATTTTCGGCAGTATATTTTTGAAAATGTGCATCATTTTTAGAATCCTATACAAATTTCAATATTCAATCTAACTCAATAAGTTCTTGTTTTTGCGAATTCCAAGGGATGGTTATGATTCTTGTGCTATAAGGGAAGGTTTCTCGCAGAATACCGCAAACAAAATACTCTTACATACCCATTACTTATCCTCTATACATTATAACAAATGTAAAAAAAATTATAACATTCTAATTTTCCTATTTATAATTTACATTTTAACATTATAAATAGGAACATTCTAATTTTCCTATTTATAATTTAAATTTTAACATTATAAATACTCTAATAGTCTATTAAAATTATAGTTATATTCATATTGTATTTTACATTCAGTTCATAATTTTACACAAACCGAAGTTCCCATGTCCTCTAAAATAAATATTTCCATCTAAAATAAATCATATCCTCTTTAAATGACTGATGTGTTACTGCAAGAATGGTTAACGATTGGTCGAGCAGTTTCTTGAAAAGGCTTCCGTTCCTTACATAAAGAAACTGGCCTTTGACAACTGCATTAAAACATTCCATTATACAAAAAATAATTCTATACAAAATATTACACTCAGTCATAAAATGAGATCCTTCAGCTTTTTCTTGCATGAGAGGGTGAAAGGAATAATTTTTCAGAGATAAAAAATATTCCGCTGATTCTGAACAGCACCTGCAATATACTTTATTCTTTGCATTCAGTTATTCATAACATAATTATAGTTTTCAACACACCCCACTCCTGATCAGAGGTTCTTTTTTTTTCCCTTCCTCTGATGAGATAAAAATGTTTAGGAGTGCTCAATTACTGGAACGAAGCATTCCCCTTTATCGAAACCCATTTCCATTTAGATTAGATTAGATTTTTTCAACACCTCACTCAACATACTATACATTTGCAACAGCACATTAGGACCTTCATTGTAAGGTGACAGGTCACATGGACTTCTCAGTAATTTAACCTTAGTGTACATTCATGATTAGGTTACTTCATGCTTCTCATTCTTCCTCTCTGTTTTACATAGGCCCATAAACACTCTTTTTCTCCTATGTAGCCTGGGCTTTATTTTTTTCCTTTTTTTCAACCCACCTTTTCAACAAGCTTTAAAAAAATTTCGTATCAAATGCTACGAATTTTTTTTTCCTCAGACAAAATTGCCCTCTTTCTAATAGCCTTTCCTTCGCTCCTAAGCTTCATTTTTTCACCTGCGGGCAGAAAGACTTAGCGGGTGCAAAACAAACCGTCTGTCTCTTCGCATCTGCAATCTCAGTTTTGCATAAACAACATGCATGACACGACAACAGAACAGATTATCTCTGACTTTCATAAACACAACAAACCTATTCACTAACAGCATCGTTCCAGTCCGACCGTTGGCAGTTATTAGCTATGTTAAGAATTTAAAGAACAACAAGGGCCTCGGTATTGACCAAATCAACAACAAGATGATGAAGATGCTACGCCTCAAGTTAATATCCAAGCTGACCAACATTTTCAACACTATACTTCGATGGCAATAATTTCTCAGGAGTGGAAAACAGCTAAAATCACCCCTATTCTCAAACCGAATAATCCTGCATCTGAACCTGGGTCGTACAGACCCATTAGTCTACTTCCTTGCATAAGTAAGCTTATGAAAGCAGTTATTCTCAAAAGAGTACGTGATCATCTGGAAGCAAACAATATACTGATCCCACAGCAGTTTGGATTTCGGAAGTCGTTGTCTATATCCTATCAACTTTATCGCGTTGTGGAACACATCTCTGAAGCAATACACTACAAGAAGTATACTGGTGGTTTATTCCTGGACATAGCCAAAGCTTTCGACCGTGTCTGGATGGACGCACTAATATACAAAATCCACAGTCTGCGCTTTCCATATTTCATTGCACACATAATTAAATTCTACCTAACAGGTATCCACTTTGTCGTTCACCTTTCTAATACTTACTCCACTAAACGTCTTATTTCAGCTGGCGCCCCTCAGGGGTAGCTACTAGCGCCTACACTTTTCAATATTTATGGGAACGATATACCCACCACACCCAAATACAAAACTAGCAATGTATGTTGACGGCACAGTGTTCCTTGCCCAAAATTCATTTCTTAGCTCAGTCATACAATATCTTCAAAATCACATACATGCATTAGAGGCGGGGTTACTGAAATGGAAAATCCAGGTCAACGTTGAAAAAACAATTTTCATAGTCTTCACTAAGAAAAGTTGAACCAAAGCCTGCAGTTTTATGGAACCTCACTCCCCTGGTCTAATCAAATCACTTATCTTGGGGTGATTCTCACAAATTCTCTCACATGGTCGCCAGATATACACTCTATTATTCAGGAGTTTCGGGCTCGTAAAGCTAAACTTAACCCCTTAATTTCCCGAAATAGAGTTCTATTTATTGATAATGAGTTACTCATTTATAAATCCATTCTGCGTCTCATGCTGTGCTACGCTTGTCCAGTCTGGGTGTATTCATATAAAGCTATACGTAAAAAACTGCAAACTGCCCAGAATGTTGTTCTGCGGCAAATTAAAAGGGCAGCATACTATATTAGAAACAACACAATTCATGCGGAACTAGGCATAATTCCACTGAGAAGTTTTTACTACCACCTGGCCAGACAGTTTCACATTCGTTTACATACTATAAGTAACTCTGAACTCAGAATTTATAATTACGATTATAAGAACGATACTAATAAAAAAAGGGAAATGTCCATTCTTCAATCCAAAAGTAATCATAGTAGTCTGATTTTTATATTTACTTTGTCTTGTTATTCGGTATTCCTTTGTTTTTCTTTATGTATATTTAGTATATTTATATCTTGTAATTAGCTGTGTAAGTATTTGTTCACCACTTGAGACCTATTGATTCACCTTGATAACATAGATTCAGTTAGACAGCTTTGAGGCTTGAATTTATAGTGCATGAATCTCTTCAAAATTTAAATTTAAAAAAAAAAATACTATATCTCACTTTACTTTCTAAAATATTTCGTTATAAAGAATGGTTTCGTTCGTCTATAAGTTACTTTCTAAAATATTTCGTTATAAAGAATGGTTTCGTTCGTCTATAAGTTACTTTCTAAAATATTTCGAAACTTTCAACTATGTTCGACTTGGGGTAAGGCGTCAGCCTAAGCACCCAGGTGTATCAAACGGTTACAGCCGAAAACATCGCGGACGAAAACGTCGCAGAGAAAACAACGCAAGGCGAAAACAAAGGCGACAAAAAACATCGTGGGATAAAACAAAGGCATAACGCAAGGCGCAATAACGCAAGGCTACAAAAAACATCGTGGGATAAAATAAAGCAAAGGGACCGTTCTACAAGAAGGATGGGCGGCTAACATTCGCTGGTAACAGAAGAAATTCAACCAATCAGAATAAGCCACCGCCGGAGACTGTTTAATTGGGGACCAATTTTCAATGTCAATAATTAAAGGGTTTGTTTTTTATTTATTTTCTGCTGATATGCCTCTTTTCGTATCTTTGCTGATATTATCTTCCTCGTTTAGATTTGCTAACTTTTACTTTTATAAAAGGCAACGGGGTGAATATGGAAAATTTGGAGGATTCTCATGTGAAATGTGTAGTAAAATTTTAAACCCAAAAAGGTATACTAGTGAATCATCGCGTCTTTTTTACCGTGTTGTATTTCCAAAAAACTAAAATTATTCGCTGTATGGAACGTGCCACTTCATTTTGTAGATCTGAAAATTACAGAGAGCATTTATTTTCGGATTACCAAGTAACAAATGCACATGTAAAAGTCTATCTCAAGTTTTATTGTGCAGAAGATATGTTGCTTTCGCTTTTTTCTTTTCTCTCTTTAATATTAGGTACCGAAATCTAGTGAATCAAAACTCATAGCTTATATTTTTTTCGGAAGGTTCCTAAATACTAAAAAATTACAATTTGATTTTTTAACTTTTTCTAAATGTAGTGCATTTTCTTATAATGTTTGGGTCTGATGAAATTTAACACATTGAATAAAACTAATAGTAAACAATCTCGAGTACACTGTATTTTTTAAAAGGGTAATATGTATTCTTTTTTATTTATCTAATAGCATTTGGAATTCCCTCCCAATTTCAACACATAAGAAACGCGCATAATACGTTAGAAAAGTCTTCAATTTTTATATTTGAAACTTAGTGTTATTACAGTACTGGATGTAATATTTGATTTCCGCAATAATACTTTCTCACAGAAGACTATGTGCAATACTTGTACAAACATAACAGCCTGATGGTTTAACTCATGTAACAAATAGGTTTTTAAAAAAATACCAATAGCATAACATGAAGGATGTAAAATGTGAAAACTTTCTTTATAATGCATTATATATTATACATATGTATACATACAGTTCATAATAATCTGAAAAAGAGACCCATGAGTGGTAAAACTACTGAATACTGATAGTTAGTTTTAAATCCCAGCAAATATGCTTTTTGATACATTTTGCTCAGCTTATCTGGTCTGATGATCCCTATAAAATGTTGAATGAAAAACAAAGTTATTTGTATCATAACTACCCAATACTGTACCTGATCTGCAAAACAAGACTACTGCGGCGATGGAGACCAACATGCAGGTGAAATTGTCATATGTCTTGTAAGCATTAAAAAAGCAGGTCAACTAGAGTATTCTGCCAAGTAGGATGGGAATAGGTATCATGTAACCAAATAATGCACATATCAAGCATTTGTAGGCAGGGCTTAATTTCTAAAATTAGAAGTGCCGGAGCCCTAGGGAAAACTTTCAGGAATCAAGGGGAAAATAAATGAATAAAAAACTAAAAATTAAAATAATAAAATAATTAAATTTAAATTAAAAGAAATGTAAAGATATAAACAGAAATATAATAAATTATTAAATTAATTTTAAATAGTTAAATAAAAAATATTATCGGACCTTGTCTTATTTGGGGCTCAGGCTAGAGTTAAAATTACACTCCAAAACTAGAAGCAGCTCAACCGATCTCTGTCTGAATTTACGCCTCACGAGATAAAATTTCAGGTACATTTGAACAAAATGGATTTCCAATTTTCTTTTTCATAATTCTCAGGAAAATACATGTTTAAATTATTTATCAATGAAAAATAATGATTTTTAATATCGGATTCTAATTCTTCTTTTATTTTCAAATTATTTTCGGTTAGAAAACTTTCTAAAGTGGCAAAAAAGCCTACAATATATCGAGTTCTTTGATTATTAGCTCGAATTTTTTTAACATTGCATTTATTTTCTCTTTAATGGTAAACGAATTAACACTTTGTCCTTGTAATCCTAAATTTCATTCATTTAACTGTCCAAAAATATCAGATAAACGCGCCAACCATAACTCAATAAACAATTTTGCAAATCAAATCTTGACTCACAGAGGAAAATTTGAATTTCTGATCGAAATTCAAAATGACGATTTGAAACTTTAGGAAAAAAACGACGATTTAAGTCTTTAGAAAAAATACCTCTGGATAACCACCTTACTGCAGAATGTAACAAAAACGTTTCCTGTTCACTGCCCATCTCTCGGCAAAAAATCGTAAATATTCTTGATTCGTAATATTCTTTAACGTATTTTTTCTTTAACGAATTTCGTAAATATTCTTTAAACCTCGGATTTTAATAAAATTAACAATTTTCACAGCTTTATTGAAAACAATTTTCAGGTTTTCGGAGATTGTTTTGGCTGGCTACTGAAGCTGAATGGAGTCGTGAATAAATTTAGTTTCAGATACGACTTTCTTATTTAAGAAATAACACTGGAATGTTTTCCATTTAAAGCCCAAGCTTTGTTACTGCACATGGCAATGCACTTATTCCAAGGAATATCATTGCCAGATACAAAATTGCAATTACTTTGAAAATTTTATTTGCAGCTCCTGTATAATGAAGAGAGTTATAAAATAAATGCTTTTTGGTAATTCGTTTATCTTCTTCTAAACGTATGGGAACTAATAATTGAACAAAATTCGTTATCAAGTGCAATGCGAAATACTCCCTGTTTTGTTTTTATTTTTTGAATAAATGTCTCTTTTATGGAATTTGCCATTTCGTGAATTCATTGACTTACTACATCATTTAATAATGGAATATTATTAAATTCATTAGCCGCTTTTTCGTTCAATAATGTTAAAACGTTATCTTTAGCTGCTGGTAATATAAGGTTTTCTGCAATAGTGTGTGCCTGTTCAATCATGAAAATTCTTAGGTTTACTAGGTAACTAAAGCTTTACACTTAAAGTAACAAAAACCTTTTATTACTTGTTTACCATTTTTGAACTTCGACAAATTCCTCTTAAAGTACTCTTCAGTTTTATCTTTTAAACTGGCTTACTTAGACTCAAGATGTCTTTTAAGAAACGATGATTTCATACTTTGATTAGATAACAGCTCACCGCAGACAACACATTGAGGTTAAGAGTCCATTTCATTTCCATTCCAAGTAAACCCAAATGATAAATAACTTTCATTATATTTTCTATAAACAATTTTTCGTTTGTTTTCAATATTCTTAGGACCAGTAGATTGTCCTGCATCCATCACCTGTGAATCATCACTTTTCCTCTCAGTCGATCTCAGCCATTTTCCCATTTTGGAAATACGGGTTTGTTTTATTATTTTTTTCACAAATATTTAAATGCACAATATATTACGAGTTCTTCAAAAACAAACGACGGTATTCTCAAATCACGTAGAAAAGTAAGGAACAAAGCAACAAGAAAAGAAAACACCTGCTGTTAGAGACAGCAAATCAAAGTAAAAAACTGATTTTATTTGAAAATATAGCAATGTGAGCCCGGAAACGGTAGCGGCATAAAGTGTAGACATGGTAATAAATCGATCAATTGTAAAAGAATTAATGAGATACTATTATCTCTTTATAGGAATCCTATTAAATACAACATCCATTTCTGTTACTCCTTTTAAAAACATTATTCATGACAAATTGTATTACGTCTATGGCTAAAACATATTTGAGAAAATAAAAACGGATTATTTTGCTAAAGTCTATGAGCGTCTATTGACCTTGAACAAAGATCTGATCGCATAAATTTACGAGTGTTAGAGAAAAAAGACTTTAACAGGATGTTGAGGTATTTAATTTTTAGATTTAATAGTTAAAAATACTTTGTTTCTGTTGTATCATAAATTACAATACGACGTTTAGCTTAAGAGCGGTTCTCCTGACGCATGCGCCGCTCACGTTTATCCGCGCGATGATGACGTAAGTCTTTAATATTATGTATGTATGTTATGTATGTGTATGCTTTTCTTACTTTTTCGCTTTTCTCTACTGTACGAAACTATGCTTAAGTTAATCTCTCTAATTAAAAATGTTCATTGATGTTACAGTCTGTTTAGGCGCAATTATTTCTTCAATGGCTATGGGCCCAGAAACGTTTCAACTATGCTTAAGTAGCAAAATAGTTTCATTAAAATGAACATTTTTATGTTTTCGAGCATTGAACTCTTAAGCCTAATCCAGTGCAAGAACTCTTAAGTTTAATTAACGGTAAGAACTGATCAGCGTTCAGTTAAGCCTAATTTTATATCGCTCAACTTGTTTTGGCTGTTAGAGACTGTATTACATTATGTCGCATTTGACTACTATAGTAAAGCTCGGAAAAGATAATTTTGACAGCTGGAAATTACAAATAGAAGCTGTACTGATTGAAAACGACCATTAGGATTTATGCGACCGGTAAACAGCTAAAACCTGAAGGAACCGAAGACGAAAAGAAATGGCTCCAAGCTGATCAAAAAGCTCAGATGTAATTTTTGCTGTCAATCCTAGTGAACTGTGTCATTATGTGACATCAAATGCTGTGTGGAATAAACTCAAAGCCGTATATGAATCGAAAGGATCTGCGAAGAAGGCTACCTTGTTAAAAGAGCTTTTGTCTAGGAAAGCGAAACGATGTCTGAACATCTGAACAATTTCTCCGAAATAGTTGATAAGCTTAAACAAATGGGAATTGACATAACTGATGATTTATTATCGATTCTTCTGCTCCACATTATTCCGGAAAACTTTGAAAATTTTAGATGCGCCATCGAATCAAGAGATCAGTTACCTACTCCTGAATCTCTGAAAATCAAAATGCATTAGAAAAATGGGAAGCAAGAAAAGGGAAAATGTCTCAAGATTCACAAAATGCATACTATACTGAAAATAAGAGAAGAAATCAAGAACAGAAGAAAAATGGAAGGTAAATTCAAACAAAAATTTTTCTGCTGAAAGAAATTATCGAAACTTGAAGTGTAATTACTGCTAGAAAATTGAGCACAAGCATCTGAATGCAGGTAGAAAATAGCTGATAGAAAATAAGGGAAATCAAGGTTCTATGATGGCTTCTAATTCTGAAGAGCAGATTAGTTTAGCAGTAAACAATGCTTATCAGAATACTTCCTCATAGTGCTTAGATAGTGGCTGTACATCTCGCATGTGCAATGAGATTTTTTTCCCCGTAAATCCACCCTCGAAAAAATTCAAGAATAAAACTAGCAGTTGACGAAACAGCAAAAATTATAGGAATTGGAACTGTCCTTATAACAGTACCTAACGGAAATAAGACAGTTAAACTTACACTCAGAAATGTGCTATGTGTTCCGGAATTAAAACCTAATTCGCTGTCAACGTCTAAAGCTACTGAAAATAATCGTTCAGTGATGCGGATCTATGAGAGTCCCATCCCAAGCTGTATCCCGTTATTTTTCTACCTTCATAGACGACAAATCGCGTTATGTTGAAGTCAGTTTTCTTAAAACTAAAGACGAAGTGAAAATGCATTCATTAAATACAAAGCTTTGGTCGAAAATAGTCTAGGAAAGAAAATAAAAATTCTTCGCACTGGTATTGGTCTCGAATATCACGGAGAAGAATTTAATAAATATATTCAAGAATGAGAGATTAAAAGAGAATTCTCTGCACCAATGACTCTTCAACAGAATTTGACAGCTGAGCGCATGAATGGTACTTTAACTGAAATGGCCAGATCTTGGTTACTACATAGTAATCTTCAGTAATCCTTTTGGGCTGAAGCCTTGAATTGTGCTGTTTATATTCGTAATCGTTGCCCAAATCGTAGCCTGGAAGTAAACAAAACACCATATGAACTATTGTTTGGCATCAAGCCATCGGTACCTCACTTCAAAGTTATTCGGACAGAAATGTTTCTTACTTAATAAAAGGTCTAAATGGAAATTCGATCCTCGATCAGAATATATTTTTGTAGGATACTCAAATGAATCGAAAGCATGCAGGCTGCGGAATAAAAATTCCAAAAAATCGTTATAAGCCGAGATGTTAGATTTATTGATGATTTTGAAAAATGTACTAACATGATAAAGATTTAGAAGTTTTATGTCTTGAAAATATTCCATATAAAAAGAAGGAAGAACCTTTGAATGTTGAATTGTCTGATAATGAAGATTCTGATTCCGAAGCAATGCCTGAAAAGCAGATTAAAAGGGGGGCCAGGTCGTTGAAAGTAAATCAAGACTGGGAAGCCAGGAAGACCAAAAAAAGGAGTACCGCAATATAAACATAAAAAATGAAGAAGCATAAGTTGCTGAAGAAGAAAATACAAATCCGACATTAGAAGAAGCATTAAATGGAAGTTATGCTAAAGAATTGCATAAGGCTATGCAAAGTGAGTATGAAGCACTTGTTAAAAATGGTGCATAGAAATTAGTAAAGCGACCACAGAACAAAAAGGTAACAGGATGTCGCTGGGTTCTTAGAACGAAATATAATGCAGATGGAACAGTTCAAAAGAGGAAAGCTCGATTGGTTGCTAAAGGATTTGCACAGAAACCTGGAATTGATTTCAATGAAAGGGGGGCCAGGTCGTTGAAAGTAAATCAAGACTGGGAAGCCAGGAAGACCAAAAAAAGGAGTACCGCAATATAAACATAAAAAATGAAGAAGCATAAGTTGCTGAAGAAGAAGATACAAATCCGACATTAGAAGAAGCATTAAATGGAAGTTATGCTAAAGAATAGCATAAGGCTATGCAAAGTGAGTATGAAGCACTTGTTAAAAATGGTGCATAGAAATTAGTAAAGCGACCACAGAACAAAAAGGTAACAGGATGTCGCTGGGTTCTTAGAACGAAATATAATGCAGATGGAACAGTTCAAAAGAGGAAAGCTCAATTGGTTGCTAAAGGATTTGCACAGAAACCTGGAATTGATTTCAATGAAACCTTTTCTTCAGTAGCCAGAGCAAGCTCTATAAGAACTGTGATTGCATACAGTGCTGAACAAGACCTAATTTTATATCAACTAGATTTTGTTATGGCTTATGTTAACAGAGATTTAAAAGAAGAAATTTTCATGGAACAAGCTAAAGGTTTTGAAGACCAAAATAATCCTGATTATGTTTATGCTTTGCAAAAGTCTCATGATGGTTTGAAACAAAGTGGACGACAGTGGTATGAAAAATTAGACAAAAAACTCAAAAACTTCGGATTACAATCATTACAATCAGATAAGTATGTTTACAGGATGAAAACATTTCAAGGTAAGTTCATTCTAATTTTATGTGTAGATGACTTAATAATAGCGACAAATAACTGTGATTTAGATGCTGAATTTAAAAATTATCTTTCTAAAAAATGCCATGTTAAAGATTTAAGCAAACTTCTTGGAATAGAATTTAATCAAGATGTAAATAATGATTCTATTAGTTTATCTCAGCAGAAATATGCTGATAACATTTTACGAAGTTTTAATATGCAAGATGCAAAACCATTAGCAAATCCTTTGGATCCTATGTAAAATGAAGTAAAAAAATGTGTCCTTCTGAAACTGAAAGGGAAGAAATGAACAATGTACCTTATCGACGCCTAATTGGTTCACTTATATATCATTTTGTGTTTACTAGGACGGATATTACGCCGTCAGTCACCTGAGCCAATTTAATAACAATCCAGAAAATTTATACTGGTTGGCTGCAAAGCGCGTTCTTTGATACTTAAAAGGAACTAAAAATTATTGTATAAAATTTCGAAAGACTGGAAAAGGACTTATTAGATATACAGATGTCGAGTGGCCATCTGATGTTAATACTAGAAAATCTTATACAGGTTACTTATTCAAGCTTGTTGGAAGTCCAATAACATGGAAATCATGCAAGCAACAAACCGTTGCATTATCAAGTACTGAAGCAGAGTACGTCAGTCTTTCAGAGAGTGCTAAAGAAGCAGTTTATTTACGCCGTGTTCTCAAAGAATTAAATTTCAATGCTGATTATCCAACCATTATATATTGTGATAATCAAAGTGCACAGAAGTTTATGAAAAATAACTCACGCACTAAACACATAGATATTATACATGATTTCATAGGTAAGACTTATGAAAGAAATGAAATAGACTTTAAATATGAGCCAACAAAGAAAATGCCCGCTGATATATTGACAAAAACATTGACAGCTTCGAAACATTTTAAGTGCTGAAAATTAATTGGAATAATTGTAAATGATTAATGTTTATTTCTGTTAGCGGCCAAACGTCGACCCTCTTTTGACGGACCTATTTCTACGGCGGACCTAGTCCTGTTTCTGCGGACCTTGCATTGAAGGCATGTTGATGCGCAGAGACATCCGCGCAACTAGTCGTACGTTTAGCATCTTTACCATGTTTGAGCTAACCGTCCGACGTCGTACTTGTAGACACTTCCGTCTGGGCCATCCGAAAAAGCGACGACCCTCGAGAAATTCCTCAAAGGGGCCCCGATGGGTAGTGCTAACAGGCGACACTACTGATAAGAATAGCGTCCCTACGAAATGGTAACAACAACAACAACAAAAAAAAAAAAAAAAAAAAAAAAAAAAAAAAAAAAAAAAGAAAAAAAAAAAAAAGAAAAGAAAACACATGATTTAAAGCAATTACTAAGTATTTAATGCCAGAATATAATAAAATGAGCATGATAATAATGAATATAATAAATAAATGATTTTAAAGGTACTTTAGTGACAGATATTTGATTTAGTTTCGAGAGAAGAAGTTCCACTTATCTGAATGTTCCGTCTTCGTGTTATAAAAGATTACTAGGAAGATAAGACCTTTAGGTACAGGATAACTTTCGGTTTTGAGAACGAGACATTGTAGAGGATATTCGCGAAAATTTTTCTTAAGGAAAATGAAAATTTTCCTAAGCTCTCCTAAGATCCTGCCTCCATCGTACGTGAACACAGCGCCCTCCTGAACGCAATTGATTCAAACGACGCTCCCTCTCCTTTCCTTCCCAGATGCTTAGAAAGTCCTCCACAAAGGCATCCCTCCCTATGGGCAGATAGCCCTAGTGTGCTTTGCCATAATCTCAATAAACCAAACCAAACCTTCCCAGATGCTCCCATCAGACGTGAAGAAAGCAAAAGCGCTGCTTTCGAATGCTTCAACGAAATGTGGCTAAGATGATCTTCAAGATCAGTAAAATACTATATTTTAGAAACCTTGGATGATCTTCGACGAAATTTGGCTAAGATGGTTGCCACCAACGACTTCATATAACAGGTAGACGGCTCACCCACAGATAAGGCTCCTATATACCAGGCTGAATCATCAGGCATTCGCTATCCCAAGTGGGAGATTAAATGGCGGCTGTGTAGTTACGGTGCAACAATTTTTTGTGTTTTTTTTGTGTAAAATGGGCGGATGTGCAGCTATTAATTGTTCAAATCATTCACGGAAAGGTCATACATTGGTAAAATTTCCTAAAAATGAAGAAAGAAGAAAAATATGGGTAAATAATTGCCGAAGAGACAATTGGAAACCTGGTCCAAGCGCTGAAATTTGCTTAGTAAGTATAATGTTAATTACGCCTTGATTTAGAGTTTATATCTTCTCTGATGTTTATAATGTGTAAGTAAAGTGAAATTCTTGTGTACAATAACCTAAGTATCTGCTAATTTCTGTAATAATAGCTATAATTAAATTAGTCTAGGGTTAATGTACCCGTCGCCAAACATCGCCAATGTGGATGTTTTGAATGTGGAAAAGAAATTTCTCTTCTAATATAAAGCGCAAATTTTGTTTTCCTGTGCTAATTGTGGAAATTATACTAATGTAACATGAAAATCATTAGCATATTGAAATTTATTAAAAAACAAATCATAATTTGGAAAGTCAAGATAAAATCTGAATGTTTGCTAAAGATATATGTAACATTATACTATAGTTGCAATATCGTTGGAATGATATATAATTTTTTTCTTTATTTTATAATCACTATTGTTAAAAAGTTAGATGAGTTTTTTATGCACGGTGCCCACTAATGTTTCTTGGTTAAAATAACTTCCAGAATTTTGACATTGACATCTGAAGTCAATAGAATAAATTGAATAGTATGAGACAAAATATATATAATCTGACTTCAATAATTGCAAGTACCATATATTTATAATCACAGTATTATACAATTTGGCAATGGAGTAAAGATTTAGAAATGAATGCAGAACATTCAAATAAGCACAGAAAACTTGTGAAACTGCATGTGTATTTTTCAAAAATAATTGTAGTGTTTTTAATGCATGTGTAGTGTTTAATGCATGCATAACAATCAAATAAATCTGCCTATAATGATGAATTTCAAAGGCCAAGCCAAAATCCTTTCATGAATTTGATACTTCTAAAGAATGTGATCTCGTCAAATTAAATCCTCATGACATTGATAAACAGTTATTACTGATATGTGTTACAAAGCAGATTTTTATACATGATAAATAATATTTTCTGAAGCGTTATTTTGTGTTGTCATCTCTAAATAAGAAATTGCCTACAAATTCAGAAAGCTACTGAACTACGTTCTAGAGTTTTTAATAACTTTAATTGGATACGTCTGTGGGGATGTAATTTAAAAAATTGTCGTTTAAACTGGCCTTGATGCTTTTTAAAATGCATGTTGGCACTGTGCTTCGAAATTAGGCCTATGTTTTGAATGATTAGAGAATTCAAAATTAAATATTTCAATTAAAGCAATAAACATTACTACAATTATAACAAGAATCATAGTCTGCTCTAATTATAAATGTATTTATCGGCCTAGTATCTTAAAAGTTGGGTGAAGTGAACTCATATTTTCTTATCTATTGTAAGAGCACTATAGCAAGAAATATAAAGTTTTATTTTAGTTGTTTTTAATTTTATAGCAAAACACTACTTCATTTAATTTTTGGATAATGTTCTAAAGAACACTTTAAATTATAGGCAAAAAATAAATATTGGATAATTAAATTCTGCCCAAGCTTACAAGATGCTGCTGCTGATATGTTAGACATGGTTTGTTTATTGTTTCAGTTTTTTATAATACTGGGCCTAATTTAATTACCTGCATATTTATTTATTGCCTATACTTACTTACAGTTCATGCTTGCTGCCTTTGGCACAACCTCACTGTGTGAAACACTTTTCTCACATTTCTTTCGTGTGGTTTGTTTTTTGTACTTTTATTTATTTTGTATACTTTTTTTTATTACTTTATGTATTTACAGGATCATTTTGAGGAATCTCAATTTGAGTCACTATGCAAAGATAGTTAAAAACTAAGAAAAACTGCAGTACCAACACTCTTTAGCATTCCAAATCCACCACCATCTGTAACTGACAAGAGGATAAGAGAAGTAAGATGTCCTAAGCCAAATACTGAAGTGGTAAATTATTTAATATTCTCCAAAAAAATTGTTGAAAAAATCATTATTACAAATATATTAATTCAGTCAATCATTGTTTAAAAAAATAATCACAGCATAACATGTTTACTATTTCTTTTTGAATTTAGGAAACTCTACCTGCTTCAAATGAAGAGTTGTTAAAAAAAAATAGAATTCCTTGAGCAACAGCTTCAAGAAAAAGATGCAAAATTGACATCATTTTTGTCCGATGAGCAAGTAGGAACCCTTGCTGTGCAGTCAAAAAGGAACTGGTCAGAAAAGTCCATTATAAAAGGACTGAAGATGCGATTTGCTTTGAGCAAACATGGATATAATTACCTCAGAAGTACTGGATATCCAGCACCATCGTACAGTACCTTGAACAGGAGGATTAGGGACATAAAAATTAATTTCGGCATTTTAGAAAATTTGTTTTTTTTCCTCAAGACAAAAGTTCATTCATTGGATGCTCTTGATAGGAACTGCTGCCTTTTAGTTGACGAAATGGAAATAGCTTCATATCAAGATTTTGATACATCGTCTAAGTCATTCATTGGAAATGTTACGTTAGGAAGCTAAGCATTACACTATTGTAATGCTTAGAGGCCTTAAAACATCATGGAAACAGATTGTTGCCAATGAATTAACAGGGCCTTCAACATCAGGTTCTGACATGAAAGATCTAATTCATAGAACTGTAGTAGCAGCTACAGAAATAGGTTTAACTGTAAGAGCCTCTGTTTCAGATATGGGAAGCAATAACAGAGCAATGTGGTCGTCATTGGATGTGTCTGTCTCTAGGAGAGATAGGAAGACAAATTACAACATTGGAGGACCTGATGTTTTCATTCACAGTATTGCAGATGTACCACATCTCATTAAAAATATGAGAAATACATTTCTTTCAAGTATTATAATATTACCAGAGGAATTTCGCCACCAGCATACCTTGCCATCGAGGATAGTATCTTCAGTGTATGTGAAACGACTCTGGTCAAGTGAGATAGAAGCAGATGCTGCCCTGAGATCTCTACATCACTTGAACAGAGTTCATCTCTTCCCAACACACTTTTCCTCGATGAATGGGGCATCTGCTGTGCAATTGTTTTCTGTAAAAACAGCTGCTGCTATTGAAAAAGCAGGTATTTTACACCAAGTTGCAAAAGAAGCATTAACTTCTGCATGGTGGCTGAGACTTGTAGCAGAATGGTTTACAATTATGACTACAAGGCATCCAAAAAAAGGCATCACTATCAAAAATCAAGATGAGAAATTTAATATTTTATTGAAATTCATTCATGTGACTGAAACTGTTCAGTTTGGGAAAGCATGGAAGCCATTTCAAACTGGCATTATTATGAGCACATTGAGTGTTGTGAAACTCTCAAAAGAATTATTTTCCGAGGGGTTTACATTTTTCTTACCAGGCAGGTTGACACAAGATGCGCTGGAAAATGCCTTTTCACAGATTAGACGAAAGTTGGGTGCAAAGCCTACTGCTTTGCAAGCCAAGAGAGCACTGAAATTAGTGTGCCTATCACAGTTCATTTCAGATATCAATAATCCAAATTATTGTTCTGAAAGTGACCACAGCCTCTTTGATGCTTCTGAATTAGAGGTTGCTATCAGAAAGGAGGTCTTGCATCCTATCTCCAATTCTGTAGTGCCATCTACCTCTTCTGCAGTGGCAGTGAAACGTCGCTTGCCCCCAGCTGTGGAAGAAAATGATATACATTACATCGCAGGAGCCATATATAATAAGTTGTTGAAAAAAAAAAGCATATGTGAAAATTGTAAAACAGCTATGACCATTTCAGAGGACATGCTGGAACCTGACATACCCGAGCATCGCACAATTCTTACAAAACATAGCAATAAAGGTGGACTGAAGGTCATCTCTTCAGGAATGTATCAAATATGTAGGGAAGCTGAACGAGAATTTCAAAAATGTAAAGATGTACTCCTTCGTTTACAATCAGCCATCACAAAAGAATTAGTTGAAAGAATAATTGATAAATGTACGCATGTGGCCATGCCAGAATGCTGTAATCTTAAGAAAGTAATTATTGATAATTTTTTTATTACTAGATGCAAAGGCCTTACACAGCATCTTATCAACAAAAGAGCCCATAACGTTTCATATTCATCAGCATCGGCCAATAAGAAACAAAAAGTAAAATAATTTTAGAAGGTATGTATGTTTTATATTAAATAATTTATGTGTTTTATGTAATATGTATTACTTTTTCCTAGGCTACGAGTATATAAATTTCTGTGTTTGATGTTATATATGTTACTTTCTGCTAGGCTATGAGTATATTATTATGGTATTATTTTCTTGTTTCTAATATATAGAAATATAGCATATTTTCCAGTATAAAATTTCAGTTCAGTTTTACTTAAAAGTATGGGAAAGCAGATTTGTTTCATGCATGATCTTTATAATACTGGTATGAAATGAATGAATTTTAATCTGTAAACAATTTTTTGTTAATATTGAAATGTGTTTCCTTGGGTACATTTTTAGGCACTTGTGGATCATGTCAGACAACATGCAATAGAAAAAAGATGTCCGTGTGCATAAATTTTTCATTGTGTTACTTCATTTTATCTAAATTTCAAGGATAATTCTTTTCATTTTTATATGGCATGTTATTAGTATAAAGGCTAGTGAAAATAAATTGGTATGTGTATCTGTTTTTGAAGTGTAATGCTTAAATAAAAAGATGGTGTGTGTTTCTTCATTTAAATAAAATTTCAAAGATAGTATTTTTCAGCGTTGTACTGTTTGTTATTTCTCAATGTAAAGGGTAACAAGGGGAAAAAAACTGGTATGGTACATCTGTTTTTTAAGCATGATAATTTTATTTATTTCTTTAGTGATGCATATATATATAGAGAGAGAAGGTATTTGGTCCAACTGAAGTTATAATAAATCTAATTTTACTAGATCTCTCCCTCCCCTCAGGTGTAGAAAATTTTCAAATGTAGAAAGTTTATTTGCAGAATTAATTCATTTCTGATAAACTTATTATCGTTAATTTTTTATATACCATGTTATTAAGTTACACGTATGACTACTGTGTAATAAACTTGTATTTAGGGCAAAAAATTAACTGTTTTGCAGTTAGTGACTAATATCATATGCTTCTAAGAATATTACTTTAACTTTTTTCATAACTTTTGTATTTCAGGAACATGAAACTGTTATTTTGATATACTTAAATAATAAAAGTGTGTATCTGAATCAATTAATGGATACAAATATTTTACAGTTATTTTTAGAAGATATTTGCCATATCGCTTCTAATAATTCATAAAGTATATTAAAATATAGGTAAATAATTTGGTGCAGAATTCAAATTTAGGGTTTGAAATATAGTGAATCATGAGACTAAATGATTTTTATTGTCATGATTTGCCTGGGCTTAAGAATGTACTTTTCGCCCGGTGGAAATTGTCATCAAACTGTCCTGAACAGGCTTTTTGTTGATAATAACTTCCAGGCTTATCAGTACCTCCTTTTGAGTGGAGGGTATACAAATATAGTACCCAATTTAAATTACATTGTGATTGTAATAATATTGTGGTATTAAATAAGTGATTATAATTACAATTTAGATAATTGCTTTGTAATTATATTACATTGTATCTGTGAACTCTTAATTTCATTACTTTATGCAATTATGTTGTAAGTGCATAATCTAATTGCAATAATATAATCTATTCACAATTACAAAATAATTATAAATGCAGTTACATCTTAAATAGAGGCCATTTTAATACTTTTAAATTTTTGCAAGATAACTTCCCATTAAGGTTCATTTGGAGGAAACTATGCAAATACTAAAAAAGAAGTTATGTTAAATTTACATATTTTGTACAGTAGTTTCTTGTTATAATGCTGTTCAATATATCTTCAATACTTTTGTAAATTTAACGACATTCTTTGCAATTACTGTGGGGCTTTAAAAAGAAGTTTCTTAGTTATGCTTTCTAATAAGAATGTGTTAAAAATTAAGTATTATGTATAATAACTAACAATGAAAAAAACTTGACTGCATGAAAATGCTGTTGCTGTGTAAAATAAAAAATAAGCTTTCTTTTATGCTTTGAAATGAATTACATGTGGTTAAGTCGTCCTTTTACAATTTAAGAATGTGGTTAACACACATTCTTAAATTGGACAGGTTTTATCTAAATTATTAGTATAAAATATATAAACTATGAATTATTTTGTAACATAACTCAAATTACAAAATTCATTCTATATACGTTCAAATTTATTATCTTTTATGGAATAACTGTTTTTTAATTTAGGTAAAAATTGGATTTTTAGAAGTATTACAAATACAATGCAACACAAAGGTGATCTGATTGGAGAGGAAGGACTTTTTATTACGGTTTCTAGTTCGTATTTATATTACATTTGGTGAAAGTCATCCAAAACACAGAATGCTGTACTTTCTTCTTCCATATATGTTATGAAATATTTCACACATTTAAAAGAAAGTGTTTCTTCATTAGCATATTGAAATTTATTAAAAAATAAATAATAATTTGGAAAGTCAAGATAAAATCTGAATGTTTGCTAAAGATATATGTAACATTATACTATAGTTGCAATATCGTTGGAATGATATATATTTTTTTTCTTCATTTTATAATCACTATTGTTAAAAAGTTAGATGAGTTGTTTATGCACGGTGCCCACTGCTGTTTCTTGGTTAAAATAACTTCCAGAATTTTGACATTGACATCTGAAGTCAATAGAATAAATTGAATAGTGTGAGACAAAATATATATAATCTGACTTCAATAATTGCAAGGATTGTGCAAGTTTATTTATAATCACAGTATTATACAATTTGGCAATGGAGTAAAGATTTAGAAATGAATGCAGAACATTCAAATTAGTATTTTCTTGTTTCTAATATATAGAAATATAGTCTATTTTCCAGTATAAAAGTTTTACTTAAAAGTATGGGAAAGCAGATTTGTTTCATGCATGATCATTATAATACTGGTATGAAATGAATGAATTTTAATCTGTAAACAATTTTTTGTTAATATTGAAATGTGTTTCCTTGGGTACATTTTTAGGCACTTGTGGATCATGTCAGACAACATGCAATAGAAAAAAGATGTCCGTGTGCATAAATTTTTCATTGTGTTACTTCATTTTATCTAAATTTCAAGGATAATTCTTTTCATTTTTATATGGCATGTTATTAGTATAAAGGCTAGTGAAAATAAATTGGTATGTGTATCTGTTTTTGAAGTGTAATGCTTAAATAAAAAGATGGTGTGTGTTTCTTCATTTAAATAAAATTTCAAAGATAGTATTTTTCAGCGTTGTACTGTTTGTTATTTCTCAATGTAAAGGGTAACAAGGGGAAAAAAACTGGTATGGTACATCTGTTTTTTAAGCATGATAATTTTATTTATTTCTTTAGTGATGCATATATATATAGAGAGAGAAGGTATTTGGTCCAACTGAAGTTATAATAAATCTAATTTTACTAGATCTCTCCCTCCCCTCAGGTGTAGAAAATTTTCAAATGTAGAAAGTTTATTTGCAGAATTAATTCATTTCTGATAAACTTATTATCGTTAATTTTTTATATACCATGTTATTAAGTTACACGTATGACTACTGTGTAATAAACTTGTATTTAGGGCAAAAAATTAACTGTTTTGCAGCTAGTGACTAATATCATATGCTTCTAAGAATATTACTTTAACTTTTTTCATAACTTTTGTATTTCAGGAACATGAAACTGTTATTTTGATATACTTAAATAATAAAAGTGTGTATCTGAATCAATTAATGGATACAAATATTTTACAGTTATTTTTAGAAGATATTTGCCATATCGCTTCTAATAATTCATAAAGTATATTAAAATATAGGTAAATAATTTGGTGCAGAATTCAAATTTAGGGTTTGAAATATAGTGAATCATGAGACTAAATGATTTTTATTGTCATGATTTGCCTGGGCTTAAGAATGTACTTTTCGCCCGGTGGAAATTGTCATCAAACTGTCCTGAACAGGCTTTTTGTTGATAATAACTTCCAGGCTTATCAGTACCTCCTTTTGAGTGGAGGGTATATAAATATAGTACCCAATTTAAATTACATTGTGATTGTAATAATATTGTGGTATTAAATAAGTGATTATAATTACAATTTAGATAATTGCTTTGTAATTATATTACATTGTATCTGTGAACTCTTAATTTCATTACTTTATGCAATTATGTTGTAAGTGCATAATCTAATTGCAATAATATAATCTATTCACAATTACAAAATAATTATAAATGCAGTTACATCTTAAATAGAGGCCATTTTAATACTTTTAAATTTTTGCAAGATAACTTCCCATTAAGGTTCATTTGGAGGAAACTATGCAAATACTAAAAAAGAAGTTATGTTAAATTTACATATTTTGTACAGTAGTTTCTTGTTATAATGCTGTTCAATATATCTTCAATACTTTTGTAAATTTAACGACATTCTTTGCAATTACTGTGGGGCTTTAAAAAGAAGTTTCTTAGTTATGCTTTCTAATAAGAATGTGTTAAAAATTAAGTATTATGTATAATAACTAACAATGAAAAAAACTTGACTGCATGAAAATGCTGTTGCTGTGTAAAATAAAAAATAAGCTTTCTTTTATGCTTTGAAATGAATTACATGTGGTTAAGTCGTCCTTTTACAATTTAAGAATGTGGTTAACACACATTCTTAAATTGGACAGGTTTTATCTAAATTATTAGTATAAAATATATAAACTATGAATTATTTTGTAACATAACTCAAATTACAAAATTCATTCTATATACGTTCAAATTTATTATCTTTTATGGAATAACTGTTTTTTAATTTAGGTAAAAATTGGATTTTTAGAAGTATTACAAATACAATGCAACACAAAGGTGATCTGATTGGAGAGGAAGGACTTTTTATTACGGTTTCTAGTTCGTATTTATATTACATTTGGTGAAAGTCATCCAAAACACAGAATGCTGTACTTTCTTCTTCCATATATGTTATGAAATATTTCACACATTTAAAAGAAAGTGTTTCTTCATTAGCATATTGAAATTTATTAAAAAATAAATAATAATTTGGAAAGTCAAGATAAAATCTGAATGTTTGCTAAAGATATATGTAACATTATACTATAGTTGCAATATCGTTGGAATGATATATATTTTTTTTCTTCATTTTATAATCACTATTGTTAAAAAGTTAGATGACTTGTTTATGCACGGTGCCCACTGCTGTTTCTTGGTTAAAATAACTTCCAGAATTTTGACATTGACATCTGAAGTCAATAGAATAAATTGAATAGTGTGAGACAAAATATATATAATCTGACTTCAATAATTGCAAGGATTGTGCAAGTTTATTTATAATCACAGTATTATACAATTTGGCAATGGAGTAAAGATTTAGAAATGAATGCAGAACATTCAAATTAGTATTTTCTTGTTTCTAATATATAGAAATATAGTCTATTTTCCAGTATAAAAGTTTTACTTAAAAGTATGGGAAAGCAGATTTGTTTCATGCATGATCTTTATAATACTGGTATGAAATGAATGAATTTTAATCTGTAAACAATTTTTTGTTAATATTGAAATGTGTTTCCTTGGGTACATTTTTAGGCACTTGTGGATCATGTCAGACAACATGCAATAGAAAAAAGATGTCCGTGTGCATAAATTTTTCATTGTGTTACTTCATTTTATCTAAATTTCAAGGATAATTCTTTTCATTTTTATATGGCATGTTATTAGTATAAAGGCTAGTGAAAATAAATTGGTATGTGTATCTGTTTTTGAAGTGTAATGCTTAAATAAAAAGATGGTGTGTGTTTCTTCATTTAAATAAAATTTCAAAGATAGTATTTTTCAGCGTTGTACTGTTTGTTATTTCTCAATGTAAAGGGTAACAAGGGGAAAAAACTGGTATGGTACATCTGTTTTTTAAGCATGATAATTTTATTTATTTCTTTAGTGATGCATATATATATAGAGAGAGAAGGTATTTGGTCCAACTGAAGTTATAATAAATCTAATTTTACTAGATCTCTCCCTCCCCTCAGGTGTAGAAAATTTTCAAATGTAGAAAGTTTATTTGCAGAATTAATTCATTTCTGATAAACTTATTATCGTTAATTTTTTATATACCATGTTATTAAGTTACACGTATGACTACTGTGTAATAAACTTGTATTTAGGGCAAAAAATTAACTGTTTTGCAGCTAGTGACTAATATCATATGCTTCTAAGAATATTACTTTAACTTTTTTCATAACTTTTGTATTTCAGGAACATGAAACTGTTATTTTGATATACTTAAATAATAAAAGTGTGTATCTGAATCAATTAATGGATACAAATATTTTACAGTTATTTTTAGAAGATATTTGCCATATCGCTTCTAATAATTCATAAAGTATATTAAAATATAGGTAAATAATTTGGTGCAGAATTCAAATTTAGGGTTTGAAATATAGTGAATCATGAGACTAAATGATTTTTATTGTCATGATTTGCCTGGGCTTAAGAATGTACTTTTCGCCCGGTGGAAATTGTCATCAAACTGTCCTGAACAGGCTTTTTGTTGATAATAACTTCCAGGCTTATCAGTACCTCCTTTTGAGTGGAGGGTATATAAATATAGTACCCAATTTAAATTACATTGTGATTGTAATAATATTGTGGTATTAAATAAGTGATTATAATTACAATTTAGATAATTGCTTTGTAATTATATTACATTGTATCTGTGAACTCTTAATTTCATTACTTTATGCAATTATGTTGTAAGTGCATAATCTAATTGCAATAATATAATCTATTCACAATTACAAAATAATTATAAATGCAGTTACATCTTAAATAGAGGCCATTTTAATACTTTTAAATTTTTGCAAGATAACTTCCCATTAAGGTTCATTTGGAAGAAACTATGCAAATACTAAAAAAGAAGTTATGTTAAATTTACATATTTTGTACAGTAGTTTCTTGTTATAATGCTGTTCAATATATCTTCAATACTTTTGTAAATTTAACGACATTCTTTGCAATTACTGTGGGGCTTTAAAAAGAAGTTTCTTAGTTATGCTTTCTAATAAGAATGTGTTAAAAATTAAGTATTATGTATAATAACTAACAATGAAAAAAACTTGACTGCATGAAAATGCTGTTGCTGTGTAAAATAAAAAATAAGCTTTCTTTTATGCTTTGAAATGAATTACATGTGGTTAAGTCGTCCTTTTACAATTTAAGAATGTGGTTAACACACATTCTTAAATTGGACAGGTTTTATCTAAATTATTAGTATAAAATATATAAACTATGAATTATTTTGTAACATAACTCAAATTACAAAATTAATTCTATATACTTTCAAATTTATTATCTTTTATGGAATAACTGTTTTTTAATTTAGGTAAAAATTGGATTTTTAGAAGTATTACAAATACAATGCAACACAAAGGTGATCTGATTGGAGAGGAAGGACTTTTTATTACGGTTTCTAGTTCGTATTTATATTACATTTGGTGAAAGTCATCCAAAACACAGAATGCTGTACTTTCTTCTTCCATATATGTTATGAAATATTTCACACATTTAAAAGAAAGTGTTTCTTCATTAGCATATTGAAATTTATTAAAAAATAAATAATAATTTGGAAAGTCAAGATAAAATCTGAATGTTTGCTAAAGATATATGTAACATTATACTATAGTTGCAATATCGTTGGAATGATATATATTTTTTTTCTTCATTTTATAATCACTATTGTTAAAAAGTTAGATGAGTTGTTTATGCACGGTGCCCACTACTGTTTCTTGGTTAAAATAACTTCCAGAATTTTGACATTGACATCTGAAGTCAATAGAATAAATTGAATAGTGTGAGACAAAATATATATAATCTGACTTCAATAATTGCAAGGATTGTGCAAGTTTATTTATAATCACAGTATTATACAATTTGGCAATGGAGTAAAGATTTAGAAATGAATGCAGAACATTCAAATTAGTATTTTCTTGTTTCTAATATATAGAAATATAGTCTATTTTCCAGTATAAAAGTTTTACTTAAAAGTATGGGAAAGCAGATTTGTTTCATGCATGATCATTATAATACTGGTATGAAATGAATGAATTTTAATCTGTAAACAATTTTTTGTTAATATTGAAATGTGTTTCCTTGGGTACATTTTTAGGCACTTGTGGATCATGTCAGACAACATGCAATAGAAAAAAGATGTCCGTGTGCATAAATTTTTCATTGTGTTACTTCATTTTATCTAAATTTCAAGGATAATTCTTTTCATTTTTATATGGCATGTTATTAGTATAAAGGCTAGTGAAAATAAATTGGTATGTGTATCTGTTTTTGAAGTGTAATGCTTAAATAAAAAGATGGTGTGTGTTTCTTCATTTAAATAAAATTTCAAAGATAGTATTTTTCAGCGTTGTACTGTTTGTTATTTCTCAATGTAAAGGGTAACAAGGGGAAAAAAACTGGTATGGTACATCTGTTTTTTAAGCATGATAATTTTATTTATTTCTTTAGTGATGCATATATATATAGAGAGAGAAGGTATTTGGTCCAACTGAAGTTATAATAAATCTAATTTTACTAGATCTCTCCCTCCCCTCAGGTGTAGAAAATTTTCAAATGTAGAAAGTTTATTTGCAGAATTAATTCATTTCTGATAAACTTATTATCGTTAATTTTTTATATACCATGTTATTAAGTTACACGTATGACTACTGTGTAATAAACTTGTATTTAGGGCAAAAAATTAACTGTTTTGCAGCTAGTGACTAATATCATATGCTTCTAAGAATATTACTTTAACTTTTTTCATAACTTTTGTATTTCAGGAACATGAAACTGTTATTTTGATATACTTAAATAATAAAAGTGTGTATCTGAATCAATTAATGGATACAAATATTTTACAGTTATTTTTAGAAGATATTTGCCATATCGCTTCTAATAATTCATAAAGTATATTAAAATATAGGTAAATAATTTGGTGCAGAATTCAAATTTAGGGTTTGAAATATAGTGAATCATGAGACTAAATGATTTTTATTGTCATGATTTGCCTGGGCTTAAGAATGTACTTTTCGCCCGGTGGAAATTGTCATCAAACTGTCCTGAACAGGCTTTTTGTTGATAATAACTTCCAGGCTTATCAGTACCTCCTTTTGAGTGGAGGGTATATAAATATAGTACCCAATTTAAATTACATTGTGATTGTAATAATATTGTGGTATTAAATAAGTGATTATAATTACAATTTAGATAATTGCTTTGTAATTATATTACATTGTATCTGTGAACTCTTAATTTCATTACTTTATGCAATTATGTTGTAAGTGCATAATCTAATTGCAATAATATAATCTATTCACAATTACAAAATAATTATAAATGCAGTTACATCTTAAATAGAGGCCATTTTAATACTTTTAAATTTTTGCAAGATAACTTCCCATTAAGGTTCATTTGGAGGAAACTATGCAAATACTAAAAAAGAAGTTATGTTAAATTTACATATTTTGTACAGTAGTTTCTTGTTATAATGCTGTTCAATATATCTTCAATACTTTTGTAAATTTAACGACATTCTTTGCAATTACTGTGGGGCTTTAAAAAGAAGTTTCTTAGTTATGCTTTCTAATAAGAATGTGTTAAAAATTAAGTATTATGTATAATAACTAACAATGAAAAAAACTTGACTGCATGAAAATGCTGTTGCTGTGTAAAATAAAAAATAAGCTTTCTTTTATGCTTTGAAATGAATTACATGTGGTTAAGTCGTCCTTTTACAATTTAAGAATGTGGTTAACACACATTCTTAAATTGGACAGGTTTTATCTAAATTATTAGTATAAAATATATAAACTATGAATTATTTTGTAACATAACTCAAATTACAAAATTCATTCTATATACGTTCAAATTTATTATCTTTTATGGAATAACTGTTTTTTAATTTAGGTAAAAATTGGATTTTTAGAAGTATTACAAATACAATGCAACACAAAGGTGATCTGATTGGAGAGGAAGGACTTTTTATTACGGTTTCTAGTTCGTATTTATATTACATTTGGTGAAAGTCATCCAAAACACAGAATGCTGTACTTTCTTCTTCCATATATGTTATGAAATATTTCACACATTTAAAAGAAAGTGTTTCTTCATTAGCATATTGAAATTTATTAAAAAATAAATAATAATTTGGAAAGTCAAGATAAAATCTGAATGTTTGCTAAAGATATATGTAACATTATACTATAGTTGCAATATCGTTGGAATGATATATATTTTTTTTCTTCATTTTATAATCACTATTGTTAAAAAGTTAGATGACTTGTTTATGCACGGTGCCCACTGCTGTTTCTTGGTTAAAATAACTTCCAGAATTTTGACATTGACATCTGAAGTCAATAGAATAAATTGAATAGTGTGAGACAAAATATATATAATCTGACTTCAATAATTGCAAGGATTGTGCAAGTTTATTTATAATCACAGTATTATACAATTTGGCAATGGAGTAAAGATTTAGAAATGAATGCAGAACATTCAAATTAGTATTTTCTTGTTTCTAATATATAGAAATATAGTCTATTTTCCAGTATAAAAGTTTTACTTAAAAGTATGGGAAAGCAGATTTGTTTCATGCATGATCTTTATAATACTGGTATGAAATGAATGAATTTTAATCTGTAAACAATTTTTTGTTAATATTGAAATGTGTTTCCTTGGGTACATTTTTAGGCACTTGTGGATCATGTCAGACAACATGCAATAGAAAAAAGATGTCCGTGTGCATAAATTTTTCATTGTGTTACTTCATTTTATCTAAATTTCAAGGATAATTCTTTTCATTTTTATATGGCATGTTATTAGTATAAAGGCTAGTGAAAATAAATTGGTATGTGTATCTGTTTTTGAAGTGTAATGCTTAAATAAAAAGATGGTGTGTGTTTCTTCATTTAAATAAAATTTCAAAGATAGTATTTTTCAGCGTTGTACTGTTTGTTATTTCTCAATGTAAAGGGTAACAAGGGGAAAAAACTGGTATGGTACATCTGTTTTTTAAGCATGATAATTTTATTTATTTCTTTAGTGATGCATATATATATAGAGAGAGAAGGTATTTGGTCCAACTGAAGTTATAATAAATCTAATTTTACTAGATCTCTCCCTCCCCTCAGGTGTAGAAAATTTTCAAATGTAGAAAGTTTATTTGCAGAATTAATTCATTTCTGATAAACTTATTATCGTTAATTTTTTATATACCATGTTATTAAGTTACACGTATGACTACTGTGTAATAAACTTGTATTTAGGGCAAAAAATTAACTGTTTTGCAGCTAGTGACTAATATCATATGCTTCTAAGAATATTACTTTAACTTTTTTCATAACTTTTGTATTTCAGGAACATGAAACTGTTATTTTGATATACTTAAATAATAAAAGTGTGTATCTGAATCAATTAATGGATACAAATATTTTACAGTTATTTTTAGAAGATATTTGCCATATCGCTTCTAATAATTCATAAAGTATATTAAAATATAGGTAAATAATTTGGTGCAGAATTCAAATTTAGGGTTTGAAATATAGTGAATCATGAGACTAAATGATTTTTATTGTCATGATTTGCCTGGGCTTAAGAATGTACTTTTCGCCCGGTGGAAATTGTCATCAAACTGTCCTGAACAGGCTTTTTGTTGATAATAACTTCCAGGCTTATCAGTACCTCCTTTTGAGTGGAGGGTATATAAATATAGTACCCAATTTAAATTACATTGTGATTGTAATAATATTGTGGTATTAAATAAGTGATTATAATTACAATTTAGATAATTGCTTTGTAATTATATTACATTGTATCTGTGAACTCTTAATTTCATTACTTTATGCAATTATGTTGTAAGTGCATAATCTAATTGCAATAATATAATCTATTCACAATTACAAAATAATTATAAATGCAGTTACATCTTAAATAGAGGCCATTTTAATACTTTTAAATTTTTGCAAGATAACTTCCCATTAAGGTTCATTTGGAAGAAACTATGCAAATACTAAAAAAGAAGTTATGTTAAATTTACATATTTTGTACAGTAGTTTCTTGTTATAATGCTGTTCAATATATCTTCAATACTTTTGTAAATTTAACGACATTCTTTGCAATTACTGTGGGGCTTTAAAAAGAAGTTTCTTAGTTATGCTTTCTAATAAGAATGTGTTAAAAATTAAGTATTATGTATAATAACTAACAATGAAAAAAACTTGACTGCATGAAAATGCTGTTGCTGTGTAAAATAAAAAATAAGCTTTCTTTTATGCTTTGAAATGAATTACATGTGGTTAAGTCGTCCTTTTACAATTTAAGAATGTGGTTAACACACATTCTTAAATTGGACAGGTTTTATCTAAATTATTAGTATAAAATATATAAACTATGAATTATTTTGTAACATAACTCAAATTACAAAATTAATTCTATATACTTTCAAATTTATTATCTTTTATGGAATAACTGTTTTTTAATTTAGGTAAAAATTGGATTTTTAGAAGTATTACAAATACAATGCAACACAAAGGTGATCTGATTGGAGAGGAAGGACTTTTTATTACGGTTTCTAGTTCGTATTTATATTACATTTGGTGAAAGTCATCCAAAACACAGAATGCTGTACTTTCTTCTTCCATATATGTTATGAAATATTTCACACATTTAAAAGAAAGTGTTTCTTCATTAGCATATTGAAATTTATTAAAAAATAAATAATAATTTGGAAAGTCAAGATAAAATCTGAATGTTTGCTAAAGATATATGTAACATTATACTATAGTTGCAATATCGTTGGAATGATATATATTTTTTTTCTTCATTTTATAATCACTATTGTTAAAAAGTTAGATGAGTTGTTTATGCACGGTGCCCACTACTGTTTCTTGGTTAAAATAACTTCCAGAATTTTGACATTGACATCTGAAGTCAATAGAATAAATTGAATAGTGTGAGACAAAATATATATAATCTGACTTCAATAATTGCAAGGATTGTGCAAGTTTATTTATAATCACAGTATTATACAATTTGGCAATGGAGTAAAGATTTAGAAATGAATGCAGAACATTCAAATTAGTATTTTCTTGTTTCTAATATATAGAAATATAGTCTATTTTCCAGTATAAAAGTTTTACTTAAAAGTATGGGAAAGCAGATTTGTTTCATGCATGATCTTTATAATACTGGTATGAAATGAATGAATTTTAATCTGTAAACAATTTTTTGTTAATATTGAAATGTGTTTCCTTGGGTACATTTTTAGGCACTTGTGGATCATGTCAGACAACATGCAATAGAAAAAAGATGTCCGTGTGCATAAATTTTTCATTGTGTTACTTCATTTTATCTAAATTTCAAGGATAATTCTTTTCATTTTTATATGGCATGTTATTAGTATAAAGGCTAGTGAAAATAAATTGGTATGTGTATCTGTTTTTGAAGTGTAATGCTTAAATAAAAAGATGGTGTGTGTTTCTTCATTTAAATAAAATTTCAAAGATAGTATTTTTCAGCGTTGTACTGTTTGTTATTTCTCAATGTAAAGGGTAACAAGGGGAAAAAAACTGGTATGGTACATCTGTTTTTTAAGCATGATAATTTTATTTATTTCTTTAGTGATGCATATATATATAGAGAGAGAAGGTATTTGGTCCAACTGAAGTTATAATAAATCTAATTTTACTAGATCTCTCCCTCCCCTCAGGTGTAGAAAATTTTCAAATGTAGAAAGTTTATTTGCAGAATTAATTCATTTCTGATAAACTTATTATCGTTAATTTTTTATATACCATGTTATTAAGTTACACGTATGACTACTGTGTAATAAACTTGTATTTAGGGCAAAAAATTAACTGTTTTGCAGCTAGTGACTAATATCATATGCTTCTAAGAATATTACTTTAACTTTTTTCATAACTTTTGTATTTTAGGAACATGAAACTGTTATTTTGATATACTTAAATAATAAAAGTGTGTATCTGAATCAATTAATGGATACAAATATTTTACAGTTATTTTTAGAAGATATTTGCCATATCGCTTCTAATAATTCATAAAGTATATTAAAATATAGGTAAATAATTTGGTGCAGAATTCAAATTTAGGGTTTGAAATATAGTGAATCATGAGACTAAATGATTTTTATTGTCATGATTTGCCTGGGCTTAAGAATGTACTTTTCGCCCGGTGGAAATTGTCATCAAACTGTCCTGAACAGGCTTTTTGTTGATAATAACTTCCAGGCTTATCAGTACCTCCTTTTGAGTGGAGGGTATATAAATATAGTACCCAATTTAAATTACATTGTGATTGTAATAATATTGTGGTATTAAATAAGTGATTATAATTACAATTTAGATAATTGCTTTGTAATTATATTACATTGTATCTGTGAACTCTTAATTTCATTACTTTATGCAATTATGTTGTAAGTGCATAATCTAATTGCAATAATATAATCTATTCACAATTACAAAATAATTATAAATGCAGTTACATCTTAAATAGAGGCCATTTTAATACTTTTAAATTTTTGCAAGATAACTTCCCATTAAGGTTCATTTGGAGGAAACTATGCAAATACTAAAAAAGAAGTTATGTTAAATTTACATATTTTGTACAGTAGTTTCTTGTTATAATGCTGTTCAATATATCTTCAATACTTTTGTAAATTTAACGACATTCTTTGCAATTACTGTGGGGCTTTAAAAAGAAGTTTCTTAGTTATGCTTTCTAATAAGAATGTGTTAAAAATTAAGTATTATGTATAATAACTAACAATGAAAAAAACTTGACTGCATGAAAATGCTGTTGCTGTGTAAAATAAAAAATAAGCTTTCTTTTATGCTTTGAAATGAATTACATGTGGTTAAGTCGTCCTTTTACAATTTAAGAATGTGGTTAACACACATTCTTAAATTGGACAGGTTTTATCTAAATTATTAGTATAAAATATATAAACTATGAATTATTTTGTAACATAACTCAAATTACAAAATTAATTCTATATACGTTCAAATTTATTATCTTTTATGGAATAACTGTTTTTTAATTTAGGTAAAAATTGGATTTTTAGAAGTATTACAAATACAATGCAACACAAAGGTGATCTGATTGGAGAGGAAGGACTTTTTATTACGGTTTCTAGTTCGTATTTATATTACATTTGGTGAAAGTCATCCAAAACACAGAATGCTGTACTTTCTTCTTCCATATATGTTATGAAATATTTCACACATTTAAAAGAAAGTGTTTCTTCAGAGTCTTGCACAATTATTTCCATATACCTCAGACTAAAATGACAACATATTCTTAAGTTATTTTTTTAGTATGAATTTACAGTGTTTTTATGGAAATTTTTGTTAAAATGTCATTAAGATAAATTTATTTGCACACTCTACGCTTTAACTATTTCCCCATTTGACACTATTGAAAGTTTTTATTCATATCTTATTTATTTTAGTCTGCTAACGAAACTGAAACATCTAAAGAATAAGTTATTTTGAATATGTTTACAAAATATACGCGAAATTTTTATTTAAGTGAAAACGTCTATATACTATTCGAGAATTAATTAATTATCCGAAATGTTTATGTGCGCTGAATGCCGGGCGTCTATAAAATAAATCTTTAAAAAAAAACAGCAGACATTCAGCCAGCGTGTGCGATAAACGCGCCAAAATTGGTAGCGCGTTCCCTCCCTCGCCAAGAGAGAAAAGTTGGTGATTCAGCCTGGTTTAGAGGAGCCTTAGGTTGAAGGTTGCAATACGCTCTCTACCAACACGTCTCTACCAGTATATTATCTCGTTGGTTGCCACTCACATTTCCTTTATCTATCATCTAACATCCGACATCGTTTGAGGCATCAACCGCTAGGAGTTTTGACCTCTAGTTTGGCGTTGTGCTCTGAGGCCTTTGGCTGGAAATAGAAGAATAAGCTATTTTGCGCAACTTAGATCAGTATCCAAGTTAAACAAATATGAAAATGTTACCTTTCATTCGAACCTAAGCTTAATTTTTTTCGCCCTGCGCGCAGAAAGACTTAGCGCGTGCAAAACAAGACATATGTCTTCTTTGTCAAGCCAAAGAATGGACGTTGGGCAAGCGTCTAAATTCTCGTTGATTCTCTGAAGTAGTACAAAAGAAGTTTGCAATCAGAAGGCTATTATTGGATGATTTTATAATAGTCTGCTATTTCCAGAGAAAATTATTCTATACTTAAGGATTCTAAAAATATGTAACTTAAATTCTGAGTACGTCCAAGTGTGACTTCATAGAGCGTCCTACATCAAACTTACTGAATTTTGACAGTTTTGGTGCTTAGATTTCATTTCATTGAAAATCAAGATCTTTGCAAAGTAAGTATACTATCATGAAATAAGTAAGGGTAAAAGTTTACATTTGGGTGCCCCTTGTTTATTGCCGATTCTTTCATGGCGCCAGGATGTCACAATTTCAAGATGGCCGCTACACAAAACCGAAATAAGAAGTCGAAGAATTGCATAAGATCTGTGTCTATGTACACATCGATCTGTTTTTACTTATAAAACATCCTAGAATTGCACAAACTAGGCATTGCCACTGCCTTAAATATGTCCATGTACACATCAATCAATTTTCATTTAAATAAAATCGGGAAGCTAAAACAAATTTAAAACTATCGTGGTAACCAGAAGTGAGGTTTCATTGCCAAAAATTTTTAAAAAATGTCGCCAATTGAAGGGGCACCCAATTCTACACTAAGGCCTAAATAAGAATGATCCACATCGGCAACAAAAAGAATAATGTTAGTTTAAACCGAGAGAGGTTTAATCCTAGTATAACGGTACAGATGGGATTCGGCGCCATTATGATAAATAGTTAACGAGTCATTTTGTTGTTGGCAGCAATTTTCAAAATCGCGCCAATGCCGTACCGTGTACTAGTACTTTACCAGCCTGTTTTTTGCGGTATACTAATCAAGAACTTATTTTTTAGGATTGATATTTAGTCTAGATATATTTATCCTTGATGGGATTTGTTGACGATTCATCATTTTTCCCAGTCGTCAAAGCCAAGAACATTTTGCCGCCAAATAAAAAATTCGCTAAAAGGACTAATACTAAAGCTGTTTCAGGGTTTTTCCATCATCTAGGTGTACTTTATCTCTCCTGAAAGTTTGTACCCAAATTGCTGAAACACCCTGTGTAGAGTAAAGTACTCGGGCGTATAGACTAAGATTTGGGTTTATAGTATATTGCTATAAACCCAAATTCTAGTATGGCCCACTAGCGTCCGAGTGGTAAAGTCACTCAGCTACTTTACCGCTCGGCTTTACCCCCTACACTAGTAGTTCGGCCCGAGGTATGAATCCCGCCAACAGGCTGGCTGCATGGGCATTTTCGTGATTTTCCCCATGTGTAATGTGTATATGAGCCAGTTTCCCTTAGAAAGTCCTCCACAAAGGCATCCCTCCCCTTAGGCAGATAGCTCTAGTGTGCTTTGCCATAATTAAATAAACTAAACCAAATCCTAGTATACGGTATTTCCTTGCCGCACATTTGAAAATTGTCGCCAACACCAAAATGACTAATTTACTACTCCTCATAATGTTGCCAAATCCCATGTGTACCGTATGTAAGGATCAAGACCTCATTCACATTATGCTTTGGCTAAGCAGAACTTGACCTCGAAAGGGACAATTCTCAGAACCCCGCACAATTCCAGGAAACCCATGTAGCTAGGTAACCATTTTGACTTACTTCAAAGACTTGAACGCCAAACACTAATTGATTATTGCTTAGATTGGGATCATGTGATGCTTCAAAAGCAGAACTTTCCTATGATGATTGTGTCTACCTAGGACAGAGGTCCAAAGACATTTTCAGTGAGGTTTGAAAAAAATCCCGTGTAGCCGCAACATCGTTTCCGTAGCTAGTCAGGGCTTTTTTTTTTTTCTAGGAATCCTCCCGTTTAAATCAGTGCTACCAGAGTCTTGTTTCTCAGAAAAGTCTCATCTAACAGGGACTGTAGCCGAGTGTGATAACCTCTTAAGTTAACAGGCATTCTATAATTTTCAACACTTAGTACTGCTAGGATAAATTCTTGAAACACTGCCATGAATGAATCTTATGTTATGAGTAATGAAATTTACAAGAGGTTAATAAATGTATTTAAGTCTAGTACATGGTACTTTAGATTCTTAGAATCCATTATTAAAAATTAATAAAAAAAATGTTTCATGTAAACCGAATTAAATTATAACAAGTAAATTTTATACCAGTGGTAAATGATACATAGTGATAGAAATACTTTTTGTAAATTAAATTATGTAAATGTTGTTTTAATATTATTAACATGCATGTGTTTTTTAATCACTCAGTTTATTACAAGTAATTTATAATTATAATTAAATTATCTTAACGAGTAAATTTTATATCAATTGTAACAATACACACCAGCAGTTGTTATAACTGATGATTTATATGACAGATTCGAATAGTCATTGGAATCCACTAGTGATGGAGTGATAAGGCACTGAACAATGGGTCGTTCAGGTTGGTTGTATGTCAGTTTTTGTGGTTTTCCTTACATGTAACATGAGCCAGTTTCTCTTAAAAAGTTCTTTATGAAGGAATCCTTCTTCTGCTAACCTGCATATGTATTTATATTCTATTCATAGATACTGTTCTCTCTCTTCTTAAATATAAATCCCTGTATTTTATTTGCTGTTTTTAATTATGAGTTCAATGAAATATTTTGAGAAGTAAAGCTATTTTTTATTCTTCTATGCTTCGTGTTGCTATAGCTATCCACATCATTTTTCTATGAAATCTCACATAGCAGTGGTTTAAAGGTGTGATAATATTTGTAGTTATCTCACTTTTTTCATTCTGAAACAGTTTTTCCAGCAGCAATTAAGTGATGTTTTTTAACATGTAAAATTAATTGATTTCTTAGAAAATAACTCTTATTTCTGAATTGAAGAAGTGTCATATCTATAGGTTGAAAAATATGGTTAATATGTTGGCCAAATCCTCTTCAGTTTTGGATAGCATTTAAGTAAAATAAATAATTTGTGTATGATGCGAACAAAAATGTATAACACTATTTCATGTAGTGAAATTAATCAGGGAATAAAGTATAATGCAAGTTTTCTTTATTTTAAGTAACCAGTTATTTTATGTTTGGGATCTTTATTGTCACTTCACCTTTCCTTCGCATGTATTTAAGGTGAGGTTTTTATTTTCTAAAACAAAGCATGTTTTGCCTCTTGAAGCCATGTTACTAGATTGCTAGATAAGAATTGTAGTCTTCAGTCTTGCATTATAATTGTTGATAGTTAAATTCTATGCCAGTCAAGTTTTGAGCCAATTTTGTATTAAATTGATTTGTGTAACCTCTGTATACTAGACTAGAAGAGAAACACGCTAATGTGACAATCAAAATCGTAAAAACAACCTTGTAGGTATAATGAAACACTCAATCGATTTTGAGGGCAGCTAAAGGTCCCTCCTCATCAGAAGAAAGAAATACATAGAAAGAAGAAAATAAAGGAGAAGGAGTCACAGAAACACATGGTCCTTACTTACTTAATTACTTACTTAATAACTTAAATTAAGCATTAAAGTATTTTTAGATCATTGTAATTTTGATCATGGCATATTTTAAGATACATGTAAGAAGTTTAAATTTGCATGTGGCTCCTTAGCAAAGAAAACACCAAGAAATTACCTTATACTACTAAAATTATTTTTTTCCTCCTTGGGAGTATAGTGTAGTTTATTATATGCAGAGTTGGCATTTAAAAAAATGTCAAGAATCATACGATGTAACATTAAAAGCACCACTCTTAACAATTAAATTTTGGCTTTTTTAAAAATGATATTTTAAAAGTTTTGTTTTTATAACATGCTTTCCTAACACAAAAGTAACTTTTAGAAAAACTTGCAATTTATTATAACCCACAGTTGTCTGCTTTCATAAAAAGAGTCCTGAGAGGAATTTAAAATAATAAATAATATACACATGAGAAATAATTAAATTTTTAATGGAATTTGCCATTAATTTGTTGCGTATTTGCATGCTCACTTCAGATATGGAAATGCTAATATATTTTGTCAGACAAGTGCTATGCTCCAAATGCACACATTAATTCTTGTGATATATTCTCATTCAATACAAAATATTAGCATCGGAAACGTGTGCCACAACATTTCAACAAAATTTTTGAGTGTCCAAATTGATATGCGAGTTACTAATTAACACATTTGGAATAAATTATTTTATTGTGAGGAATATTTTGATGATATTGATTTTGTAATAGTCAATGGTTAAAACAGAAGAAAAAAAAAAAAAAAAAGTTTGAAGACCATGTTTCAATATTTAACCAATGCAAATAGCAATTACAAGAGTCCAAAAACAAATGTAAGCTACTGTAGGTATTTTATGTGCAAACAAGTTAAAATTATTTTTTGTGATGTATTCACATAACGTAGCATTATTTATTCCACAATCCTTAATTGGCATGAAAATTGGCACCTTTATACAGATTACATAATCTTAAGTTATGCAATAATTGCATAGTTAATACAGTACAAAGTCCGAAATGATCTAAAATCCGGACCACAAAGCCACAAACTTTTTTTTTTTTTTTTTTTTTAAATTAATGCTTTACGCAAGCGCATTTGATTTTTCCTTCCATAATAAAACATGTGGAGATTGTCACTTAAAAATTCTGATTCTTAATTTCACTTAGGCACTAAATAAAATACGTTGTTATGGAAAAATAATCATGTAAGCATAAATTTGGGAGATTAATAATTTGGCTCCATAGTTGAGTATCTACTTGGCATACATCTCAAACCTAAACCTATTTTATATCCCTGACGCTGACCTGGCGTGTCATTATTTATTATATTTTGCTTTCATCACTGCCTGTTTATCAATACATGACAGCTTATGTAATAATTCATGCTGTGATGTCTAAACTTTTTTTATATTAGCAATTGAATAACAAGAGTATGGCAACCTTTTATGCTACCATTACGCTTGGCGATGATTATAGATTTTTAAGTGCTCTAAGAAATGCTGAGGAGGAAAAATTCAACAAAAATTTCTTTTCATATGCTAAAAATAGATTTTGTTAATGAAACTCATAGACCAAAAAGTTGCATTTAGTGCTATTTTAATTAAGAATAACTGATATGTTATCCACCATAAACCAAGAAGCAGCGGCAGAATTTAGGGAAGATGGAATTTTTGGAATTTGGGGAAGCACCAAGTGGCAATATTAAGGATGAGAAGTTTTTATGTTTTAGGGAAAGCACTGAAATCCAAAGTTTAGGTACGGTGAAAATTTAGAATTTAGGAAAGCGCTTTGTAGCAGAATTTAGGACCCGTAGAGACTGCACTAGGCAGTATCGAGTGCCAGCCGTAGGTAAAGCCTTAAGTATATGTGGGAGTTTATTAATGTAGGACTCGGATTAGTTTGAAGCATGTGCAAGAAATAAACGTATAGTAAATAACTGACACAATTCAGGCTTAATTCAGTACGCAATAGGGGCAAGACAAAATTTAGCGAAACAACTTGGCTTTCATCGCCAATCTTGTGATACAGTCAAAAGTCGTTAATTTGGACACCCATAATCCGGACCTCAAAGCTACAAACTTTCTGCGCATGCATCGCGTTGACGCATGCGCGTAAGAACTTTACGGCTGCGAATATGCGCGTGGGCAAAATATGTTTACGAATGCACGTTTAATGTATAACGGACGGTATAAGCTAAGCTAAAATTATCTAATTCAGTTAATGTTGCAGATTGCGTTGTTCCTTAATCTTCGAATTGGATTTGGCTTATTATTTTTTGCAGACTGTTAGAGCAATTTTATAAAAGTAAGCTTGAACTTTCGATTATGTCAAATAGAATTTCTGATATATATTTACTAATATGTAAAGGATCTACAAAGCGAAAGTATGTTTCGAAGACCATTAAACAAAAAGTGGAATTGCTGCAAAAAAATGGATAAAGGCATATCCATTGTTTATCTAAACTTTAACGTTTGTTTATCTTTAACGTTGCGGCGCGCAATGAATTGGAAGTGGATCTGTCAGCACTATCCTTATCTTCAGGGCAGATGTTTTTATTTTATTTGGCTTATAATTCCTTACTAAATGTAGTATTTAATCTTGATGTACTCCGTCTTTAATATGATTTAAATAAAATTCCTCGTCATTATAATTCACTTCCGATAGCGAAGAAAGGGACAGAGGTTATTGAAAAAAAAAATTTCGATTGACAAATTAGTCGGTATTCTCGACACAGCAATTATAGGACTTGAACAGCGGAACTTTGTAACTGAACAAGAAATTATGTCTGTTTATAGAATTAAAGAGAATGTATTATCACATAAAAAATAAAGCAACTTAAACAACTTACATTGAAAGAAATGTTTAATAAAGTAAACAAATAAATATTAAGCTTCCTTTTTTTTTTTTTTTTTTTTTTTTTTTGTAAATTTTGATACCCTTTAGATCATAATTGTTCTTTATTTCATAAATTACGGTTTCATATTTTTAATTTTATTATTTCCGCATGCCATCTTACCAGATTTAAACTGATGATCTATAATCCGGAATCGCCGAAGTCCCGACGAGTCCGGATTAACGACTTTTGACTGTATAAAGCCAATAATGTATAACGGACGCTATTTAGCTAGGCTAAAATTATCTTTACTGATTCTAAGGTATTTCAATAAATGTAGCAGACTGCACTGCTCTCTGATCTTCTAATTTGACCCAGCTTATTATTTTTGACAGACTATTATTATTACGGCAATTTTATAAAAAACAAGCTTGAACTTTCGATTATGTTGAAAAGAGTTTCCAATTCTGGAGTTGCCGGAGGATCTATGAAGCGAAACCATGTTTCGATGTCCATTGAACAAAAAGTGGAATTGCTGCAAAAAATGGATAAAGGCATATCCATCTCAAAATTATGCGAAAAGTATGGCATTGGAAAGTATATGACAGAAGAAAAAAGAAAAAGGAACTTTTTGAATTTTTTGGGAAAGCATCTTAAACAGCTTATAGTGAAAGAAATGTTTAATAAAGTAAACAAATATATGTTAAGCTTTATTTTGTAAATTTTGATAGCGTTTAGATCATAATTTTTCTTTATTTCAAAAATTACTATTTCTTATTTTTAATTGTATAATTTCTGCATGCCATCTTACCAGATTTAAATTGATGATCTCTTATCCAGAATCATCAAAGTCCCGACTAGTCCGGATTTCGGTCTTTGTACTGTATAAAGAACATAGCCGCCCAGACGGTGTAGTGGTTAGGAAAGCCTGACTGCGATGCCAAAGGGCCTGGGTTCGAATCCCAGAGAAGGCATGGTTGTAACTGTTAGGTGACCCACCTATTGAAGGGACTATATGTCACCTCTATAATAAAGAGACCACCACATCTGGCCTTGTATAGATTAATGGATTGTGTTACACTGTAACTGTTCACAATCTGCCATTTGAAAAATATATATATATATATATAAAGAACATAAGGACAAGCTTATAGATAATGTCTGAAAATACAAATATTCATTCATGCTTGGTGAAATTTATGAACTATAATTAAATAATTGTATCAATCACACAGTGCAAAAAGAATATTCCAGTTATACAGCATGAAACAAATTCATATTTTAGACATGTTTATTAATATATTTACACTGAAAAATATCTTTTACTAAATCATTTGAGACTTAAAACTGCATTTTAATTACCACTATCATCAGTGATGCTGGCAAAGCTATGTGAATATATTTGTGAATATGTAAATATGTGAATATATTTTATCTTAATTTTTTATATCAAATATTCATTCATGCTTGGTGAAATTTATGAACTATAATTAAATAATTGTATCAATCACACAGTGCAAAAAGAATATTCCAGTTATACAGCATGAAACAAATTCATATTTTAGACATGTTTATTAATATATTTACACTGAAAAATATCTTTTACTAAATCATTTGAGACTTAAAACTGCATTTTAATTACCACTATCATCAGTGATGCTGGCAAAGCTATGTGAATATATTTGTGAATATGTAAATATGTGAATATATTTTATCTTAATTTTTTATATCAAATATTCATTCATGCTTGGTGAAATTTATGAACTATAATTAAATAATTGTATCAATCACACAGTGCAAAAAGAATATTCCAGTTATACAGCATGAAACAAATTCATATTTTAGACATGTTTATTAATATATTTACACTGAAAAATATCTTTTACTAAATCATTTGAGACTTAAAACTGCATTTTAATTACCACTATCATCAGTGATGCTGGCAAAGCTATGTGAATATATTTGTGAATATGTAAATATGTGAATATATTTTATCTTAATTTTTTATGTCGTCTGTAAATCAATTTCTCAAAAATACAAAGCTAAGGAAAACAAAATTTCATATTAATTAAAGTAGTAGATGAAAAGAAATATTTGATGAAAGTGAATGATATTAGAACTGAAGCTGTCCCATACTTAAATACCGCATTAGTGATTTGAAGTTTACCGATATAAAGAACAAAAGAGTTGTGCAAATCTAGCTAACATATGATGCTTAAAATCAGCTACTCATGAGCTTTTCCACAAAGTTGTGTTGCTCAAAGGATTAAATATTTCATTATTTGGTACTGTTCTGTTATTGGGACCAGATTCAGAAATGTTGGAACGTATGCACATGTGTATGTATATATGTATATGCACACATACATTCATGCTTATATGTGTGCATGCATAGACTTATACATGTATATATACATACATTTCTGGATTCGGTCCTGATAATAGAACAGTACCCATTATTTTGTTAATTTTTAAGTTAAATTATGATCAACAGTTTCAAAAACACAGTTTTCATGAAGTGCATTTAAAGTCAGCTTCATCTTAACTATGAACTTATAATTTCTATATTTCATGATATTTTGATAACATTATGTTATATATCTGTTTCATAAAAATCATAGAAAAAATGAGTAAATAAATAAATGAGAATATCCACATAAGGAAAATAAGTATCTCAGTATTTGTCACTTTTTCTAAAATCAGTTCAACTTTAAAATTCAATGCATTCTGAAGTCAACACAATCTCTCATATTAATATACTAGTCACTACCTATATATTCTCATTTGTTCTTTTAGTTTAATTCATTCTCAATAGTGAAACTGATTAAAGGTACTTACATATTAATCAACAACCTTTGCAGAATTTGGTGGCTTTTACAGTTGGAAAGGTAGAAGTTATCGGATTCAAGTTGATGGGTTTTGTGCCTTTTTTTTTTTTTTTTTTTTTTTTTTTTTTTTTTTTTTTTTTAAAGATTTCCAAACTGTTGATATTTATCATAAGTCAGTAAACATTGTCAGCATATGAAAACAAAACATACTTTATTAATTTAAAAGACAAGTTTTTAATTATGAAATAAGGATTATGTGATACATTAAAAAAATAAAACTTGCATTCTTCTTCAAATCTTTCTGTAATTTTTTGCACTATTCTTCTCCTAAGTACACAGTGATCTGTTTTCGCTTGAAAAAACATCAGAGAATTTCAGAGACTTAGTTTCAAACCTTGGCAACAGCAGCTACGTAGGAAATGAATTTTCTTGTTTGTTCCCATTAGAAAATTTTTAGCAAAATTCCATATTCCTGCAGAAATTTTACCAGTGCTAGCAAATTCAACAAGCTCATATTTAAAAAGTAATTGCCAGGCAAAATTTTTGTATAAAAACCATTGGAAATTGGGATACAACAAAAAAAGAACACATATGAGAATGTTGCATGGCTAAAGGATTGCCATGAGCATGTTTGCCAGAGTTCAGTCACATTCTGAAAATTTGGTGACTTCTAAAGGTGGTTGTGTAAATATGCAAGTACCATGATAAATTTTACATGTAGTATTTATTGTAGAAAATAGTCTGTTAGAGTTACTTTTATCCTTTATACCTATCAGAATTTAAGATCTTATTTATTAATCTTAGTCTATAGTCAAAGGTAATTAATGAACAGTGAAGTCTTCATAGATAGCTATATTTTTGGTTGGAAAGCTGTAGTGTGAATAAAAAACGTAAAATGCTGCTACTCAAAGAGAAAATGGAGGAGTTTTATCTTTAGTAAAATTTGGGTAGGATTTATAGTTTGTGAGGAATTTTCTTCTTCTTTGTTGTGTACTTTCGTGGTGTAATTGGAAGCACATCTGGGCACATTGGGGTATCTGGAGTTTTAATCCCGGCAAGGGCATTGCTCATTTTTCAAGTGTCTTGCTCCAAAATGAACTCTTGTCTTCAGAAGTGCTTGAATAAAGCCTCCACTGTATAAGATTATACACAAATATCATAACCATTCTGCTTTTAGTACTTTTATGTATTTGATGTCCTTCTAATGGGCATTAAATTTAATTGAAAATAATCTAGTTTTAAAAAATTCTTTATCTTTGTTTGCATTCTGTATTACATTAATCTCAGATAAGTCCTTAGCTATAGTTGTAAATTTGAAAATAAAATGCATTCACATAATCTAGGTTAGTAAAAATTACAGTAATATTGTTTTGTAGGTAAAGGAAAAGTATTACAGCATTTCATATTTTTCATCGAACTATTTAGTTGATGGTTGTCTGTGAAGGTTGATGCATTTCCTTAGTTTTTTCAAAAATCATATTGTGTATAATTTCTTTTATTTTATGGAATTTATGTCATTGATTAAATTGCCCAAAATCTAGAAACTAGACACAGTAAGAATTACAGTTATTAATAAAATTATACAGTTTTTCAGTATTATAAAACTGTCACCCAAAAGGTATAGTGGTTAGGGAAGCCTACTGTAGTACCAAAAGGCCTGGGTTCGAATTCTGGAGAAGGCATGGTTGTTAACTGCCTGTCCCTTCATAGAAGGCAGTAGTGGCCGCCTGTTAGGTCCCTCCACAATAATGGCCATCACTTCTGGCCTTAAGCGTGGCCAGTGCTGAATAGGCACGTGCCTACCATTGAATTAAAAAAAAAAGTAAAAACTGCAATCAAGAATTATATTGTTATCTAAGAGTTATAGCATGGTTGTCACCATTCAGTGAGTATTGCTCTGAAGTTATTTAAATTAATAATAAAAGAAACAGTGGAAACATTTTTATATTTCTGTGAATTTATTATTTTTTAAGTTAAAATCATTATATTAAATTATCAATATATTTGTATTAAATATTTTACATTATTATATTTAATCATATTTGTACAATGGTGAGAAAAAGTAAATTGCCTGTGATTGGCGTGATATGTGTATATAATAATATACAATAGTTATTAGATGGATAACTTTAATGCCAGTAACATTACAGTTGACTCTAGCCATTGATGTCATCGTTTATAGTATGCTATACTGGTCGTTAAATAGCTCACATTAATGCGCACACATGCTCTGTAGCACAGAGTAGCATTCCAACTGCAGTTGCCACAGTGGGTAAATGAATGAAATGAACTGAATTCTTTGCAGCTTTAATTCAAACTGAGTAAAAAATATCACAATAACATCAAATCACAACATAATTCACATATGAAAAATATTATTCAACCTGAAATTTCCATTCTTAAAACCAGAAAGATCATATTGCTGTAGACATGCTGTATGTATACAGCTTGCCAACATCTTGAGCCATACCTGACTAAGTTCATGTGGTAGCAGTATAAGGCTGTGATAAAATATTTGATGAGCGGATATTGCCAATTTATGGTCGCCTGAAAAATAAATTACAACTTTTTTTAAGTAAGAATTTGTATGTTTGGAAATAAAGTAAGTTCTTTCTTCCTTCCCCCTTTTTACTATTTTATTTAAAATTTCAATATTTAAGAACAGGCTTTGAGAAAAGCAGATTGTATCTTTTGTCAATAGCTGACATTGACAGTTACACTGGATTTCTAAATGTCAGAATTATGGACTGCTAACTTTGGCAGGATTATTGCCTATTATATATTCATTGTCGAAAGAAGTTGAAACTAATGGCTGGGGTTACTATAACAATACAGCATTAAAATGATAATAATGCGAAGCCTGAAACTATGAATATCATATGGGATACTGGAGAGTGAAATAAGCTTCTATGGGAGGTTTATGTCTTTTGTGAAGCAAAACAAAAACAAAAAAAATTGTATATATGTAATATATTCAGGCTCAGAAGAAGCAATGACCAGGAAATTTGAGGCGAATGCAGATTAAATCTTCAGTTTTATTTTCAGCGACATGTTGCAGCTACACACAAGTTGGCATATTAATTGTGTCTATTCCAAGAGATTTTACATTTTAGATAAATTTGCAACAAGAAAGAAAGAGCAGACAGACTGCAGTGCGGCCAGGCCAAAGTGTAGAAGGCAAGTGTGTTATTTTCAGGGTGAAATCTTAATTCAGACTGAGTTAGTTTTGGTTCTGAGTGCATTTTAATTGGATGGTTAAATTACTATTGGTTGTTTGAGTTTTAGTTTCATTTACATCATCAGAATTATGTAAGAGTCATACGACATAGATTTTTATCGAAATGACACAGTGCAAATAGAGGTTACAGTTTTTAGAATACAGAAGGGAATTAATTTTCTCTGCTAATTTAATCTTTTACATATTATTTATTTTTCTTACATATATATATATATATATTTGATGATTGAAGAAGAAAGAAAATAATTACCATTCTTTTTTGAAATGTTAAGCTCATTTGCTTTTTAATAGGATTATAAATTCAAGAAATCAAATCATTTGAAAATATGTGATCATCATAGGGTTTTTAAACTCTTTCTAAGACAATAGCTGATCACTTTCTAAGACGATGTTAAGGTTCTTCATTTTAAATGATGAATCAGAAACTGAAGATAATATTTTCATCAGCCTCACAAGAAAATGGAAATATATATATATATATATATATAATGTTGTAAGAACTTAACATCTTTCAAAATATAACTTACCAGTATGGATACACACTTTTAAAATAATTCTACTTTAATTAAACTTAGGAGATAATATAATCAATTAATCAATACTGTTTAGGAAATAAATTATATATATATATATATATATATATATATATATATAAATATGCAGTGGCTCCCAAAAGTGTTCATACACTTTAAGAATTTGTAAAAAAAGGAGGCGCTGTAGCCTGGAACTGAATTAAAATATAAAACCCAATATTTTTTCATATCATTTCCATGCAGTTTTGAATAAAACTAAACTTTTTTTAATGCTGACAATTTTTTTTTTTCTAAAATTGAAAAATGTAAGGAGCCATAGTTAACAGGCCACAAAAGTGATCGCTCTCCGAAACATTTTCGTAAAATTTCATGAATAAATGTACTGTCTGCCCCCTTTTTAAAAAATTTTTGCATTTTGATGACATTTAAAAGTTCACTTGCCTTTATTCTTTGCTTCCTTACTTCATTATATTTTATTTAATATTTAAAATGAGTTGTAAGGAAGCAACAAATAACATTCAGAAATTTATCATTGTTCACCATAAGGGTGGAAAATTGACCCAGAATATTGCTAAATTAGTAAATTTATCCCATTCTATGATGCAGTATGTGGTAAAATACTTTAAAAGGAAAATTGTATTGAAAATAAAGTAAGGAGAGCTCATCCTGCAAAGTTAACTCAACGTGTTCAGAGATTTCTCGTTAGAAAATTTGTGAAAACTCGACATTTGAGTGCTGTAAAGATTTCTACAGGATTTAACGAAAAATTTTCTGCTTCAATTTCACCTGAAACTATTTGATAAGTACTCAGGCCAGCTAAATTGTATGGGCACTCTGCGCGAAGAAAATTTTTAACTGTAAAAAAATAAAATGCGTAGTCTGTCCTTCGCAAAATCAATGGAAAATAAGCCCGAAGCATAATGGAACTATGTCTTATTTGCAGATGAAAGCAAATTTAACATTTTTGGTTCTGACTGGCATATGTTATATTATATGCAGAAGAAAAAAATGAGGTTAATTATCCCAAGTACTTGGTTGGAAGAGTAAAGTATGGCAGTAGAAGTATCCTTGTGTGGGGGGTGCATGTTAGCATCAGGAGTAGGTAATTTAATATTTATTGATGGCATAATGAACCATGCTGTTTATTTAAATATTGAAAAGATAATTTAAAGTTATCTCCCCAGAATTTGGGTGTTGGAAAGAAATTTTTTATCAAGATAATGATCCTAAGCACACTACTCTCAAAGTTCGCCATTGGTTTGTCTACAAGTCCTGAAAACACCATCTCAGTCACTAGATTAAAACCAGATAGACTGCGTTTGGAGAGAATTAGAGGTTAGAGTACTATGACGTAACATAAAAACGAAAAATGAACTAAAAACGTGAATGATGGAAAAACATTGATGCAGATATTAAAAATAAATAAATAAAACTGGTGAATTCTATGCCCAGACATTTGAAAGTTGTCGTAAATGTTGCAAGATATCTTACAAAATACTAACTGACAGAAGTACTACAATATTTACTAATATGTGCAGATTTCTTTAAAGTGTATGAAGACTCTTATTAGGTAACTTTTCTGTTACTTTTTAATTATTGCTTTAAAAGAAAAATTGTTACAATGTTCATAAATAACTAACATATTTTTGCTAAGAGAATTTTATACATATTAATAAAAATTCTCATTCTTAAATATTAATTTTTGTTAATGAATAAAGCAATATTTCACTGAAACTTGTAAGTGTATGAACACTTTTTTGAGCTACTGTATGTGCTGTTTGATATCAGAAAAATCAGAGAAATAAATACAAAATTTGCATTAATGATAAGTAAATTAATAAGAAAAAATACAAAAGAAATGTAACCAAATTTGTTAAATAAAAAGATGTGCCTGTAAATTGTATGGCATGTGAATATGTTGTAAATTAAATGCAAATTGAAATTTTGATTTTTGCATTGAGCATCTTATTAGCATTTTAAGACGCTTTAACACTTTTCATTGAAAAAGAAACTTAAATTTCAACTTTTTAAAATAAGAAATTTTACTAAGCCTCATGCTACAGTGCATATAAAAGAAGCATAATTTACTGACCGATTACTACTAGAATGCTATATCAACTAGTATGTGTCAACTTATGTACCATAATACCTATAGAAGCAGTGGTGCAAATCATGCATTAGGTTTAAAATTTTACATGAAATAAAAGAATTTTTAACACCTGTAAGCGGCCTAGGGTTAATACCACTGAAAATAGCTTGGTCCCCATCAAACAAGCTGAATATAACTAGTTCAAACTAGAAAGTTCCGGATGAGAAAAGTGTCTGTATGCATAGCATATAATGTATCAAAATATCCTAAGTATCTCTTTTAACGATGCTGGTAATATTAAAAAAATTGACTATTTTTTATATAGTGTAAATTTAAAAAAAGAAAATATTAAATATAGTGTAATGTTTCATATATGATGGGCTTTTTGTAGGTGTAAAAATTGGTTGCCAAGTTTTTTTTTCACAACAATATGTAACGTATCTTGCTGTACTTTTCCTAACTTTGAATTCATGCCTACCTTCTCATAATGAAGTAACTTATCTAATGATAAGTAATGTACAAATAATATCAGAATATTCAATAAGAGCAAGTTTGTCAGCATGTTCTAAAATTATTGAAAAGGTAAATTTTTTAAAAGAACAAGGATAATTTCACTTTTAAATAAAGCTATTGGAGAAAATTACAAATTATCCATAACATCTGAAGAATTTTTTAAGTGATTGTTATTGTTTTTATAATCTTAACATGCTTCATTTATTTGGATTTCTCAGTGTACCAGAATGTTGCAGAAAATCTACCAAAAATATGTAAATCATTTGTTATTTCTCACTATTTTTGTTTTGTTTTTTACAAATTATTTAATACAGTACTTTTTTGCATTTTCATTTTTTATGTCAGTACTTATTTCTTTATTCCTAATTGAGGGTGATATCTAAATTTGGATGAATTTGTTTTGAATTTAATTTTATATATACAGGGTGATCGTAATTAAACTTGGCTTATTTGGAGCACTCTGTAGCTGTAACTAAAATGCAGATTGATTCAAAAACTTGTAGAAATGCAAGTCAACAATTCAAAAGATGCACTGAAAGATTCTTAAAAAAAAATTAATTAAAAAGACTTAGGGGGCACATTGCAGACAAAATGCTTGAAAATACGTGCTATAAATGACTGGGCTGTTTTAACTTTTCCCCAATCAAATGAGTAGCATTCTTTCAGTTACAATGACTATTAGTTTGGAAGAACATGCATTAATCATGAAACCGTTTTACAAAAACTAGGGAAATTGTAGCAGCTCTTCATGAATTTTGAAGTCGAACAAAGATGTGCTGGAGACCAGTGTCTCCACAAAGTGTAACATGATATCGTGATGCCAAAAAATTGAATCGTTATGCATTCAGTGTGGCAGAGGACAAAAACCTGTTAGTACAGAAGTTGCTTCAGAGGTAACAATGGCAGTCACTGAAGACTGATCATGACATCAATAATGCATGTGCAGTGTCGCAACAATGAAGACATATCATAGGGAACTGTGAAGCAGCATTAAAATATGCTCTCATAGTTCTATGTTTTTAGTTTATATCTCTATCTGTGTGTATCTGTATTTATTATTATTAATTTTATTTGAACAAGATAATAAAATAGGTTTGGTAACAAATAAATGAGTTCAGTTTTCATATTTTTAATCAATTTGTTCATGCTTAGAGCAGTTATTTATTTTGTTGGTTTAAATAAGAAGTTCATAATTTTCTTATTAAACTTCAAATACCTTTCCTTTCTCTAAGTTCATGCTACTTAGATATATATACAGTCAAAAGTCTTTAATCCGGACTCACCGGGACTTCGGCGATTCCGGATTATCGATTTTTTCCGGATTATAGATCATCAGTTTAAATCGGGTAAGATGGCATGCAGAAATTATAAAATTAAAAATATGAAACCGTAATTTATAAAATAATGAGCAATTATGATCTAAAGGGTATCAAAATTTACAAAAAAAGAAGCTTAATATTTATTTGTTTACTGTATTAAACATTTCTTTCAACGCGCGCATGCGTAAAGCATACATTACGCATAGCCAAAATTGGAAAATTGCAACCAGAAAACTATTTGATTTGTATTCGTGATATTTATAATGACGAGGAATTTGATTTAAATCATATCAAAGACAGAGTACATCGAGATGAAATACTACATTTTGTAAGGAATTATAAGCCGAATAAAATAAAATATCTGCTCTGAAGATAACAATAGTGCTGACAGATCAACTTAAAGTCCCCCCCCCCCTGCGCAGAGCAGCGTGAAATTGATAAACAGATTTCGGAACGGTTAGATAAACAAAGGATATGCCTTTATCCATTTTTTGTTTGATGGACATCGAAACATACTTTTGTTTTGTAGATCCTTTGGGAGCTCCAGCATCGGAAATTCTATTTGACATAATCGAAAGTTCAAGCTTACTTTTATAAAATTGCTCTTACAGTCTGAAAAAAATAATAAGCCGGATCCAATTCGAAGATTAAGGAACAACGCAATCATCAACATTAACTGAAATAGATAATTAGATAATTTTAGCTTATACCGGCCATTATACATTAAATGCGCATGCGAAAACGTATTCTGCGCTTGCGCAGACGCATATGTGCAGTCCTAAAAGTCTTGCGCGAACGCGTAAACGCCTATGCGCATGCATCAACGCAGCGCATGCGCAGAAAGATTTTAGCTTTGAGGTCCGAATTAACGACTTTTGACTGTACTAAATGTTTAGTTTTTGGTAAGGCATTTTATATGAGTTCAGTACATCATTTTCATTTTTGAACTAAATGTATATTGTAAAATAATTTTTTTTTTAACCAGGTATTTAGATATTTGTCAGGTACTGTAATTTCCGGAAGAAACTCCGCAGTGTTTACGTGTTTAAAATTTACATTTTCAGTGGTCGCAGCGTTTCTACCCATGCAGCGCTTAGGTACACTAAAAAAAATATTTCCTATGATGTCACTGTGCATAGTTTGGATGACTTTATACATAGATTGGTGCTGTTCCCACACAAAAGACCATTCAGTTGCTTTTTGCAAACTTTATTTTGTTTACATTCTTTCCCTTGAACACACCTAAGTGCCTTATTCACCCTAAACGGGATCTCAAAACAATAACATTCTTCCCTCTTTCATATTAGCATTCTTATCAGTTTGAATAGTCTCTCTACTCTGCCATTCATTGAATCTTCCAGAACTCATCCTATCCCCACCCCTCATCCTATCCACACCTTTTCCATTGTAAATCTATTGCAATTTTTTTCAAAGGCGAACACCACCTGCGTTGCAATAATGAATTCCGACGTATTTCCCCTTAGCACGAATCGATTTTTCTTGGCATTCTGCCAGATACAGATCCCATCACTTTGGGTATAAGTACTTGTTGAATAGTTTTCAAGTAAAAAAAGAGAGGAAAATTTTTGAAAATGGCACCTAAACGGTACATGTAATTTCACATGCTGAACAAATTGGAAATAGAGCAGCAGCTCAAGAATTTGAAGTGGACGAGAGATGCATTCGTGGTTGGAGAACTGAAAAAGAAGAACTTTAAAATATGCCATAACAGAAAAGAGCCAAAAGAAGTGGTACTGTAAGGTGGCCGAATCTAGAGGATGACCTTGCAACCTAGATAAAGGAGCAACAAGGAAAGGGAATGGCAATTTCGACTGTAAAAATTTGCTTATAAGCAAAATTTATGGCAAAACAAATGAACATAAATGATTTTAAAGGTGGGCCTTGCTGGAAGCAGATTTATGAAAAGAAAAATATTTCTGTGTGTACTAGAGCAACAGTCAGGCCAACAATTAGCAATGGGCTGGCAGAATAAAAAGGCATCTTTTCTAAAATATGTGACAGATATTATTAACCAAAAAAAACTTCTTTCATCACAGATAATGAATATGGATGAAAAGCCGTTAGCTTTCGGCTCTCCTGTAAACAGAACTGTTGATGAAACTGGTGCAAAAACTGTATCTGTGCTTACGAGGGGGCATGAAAGAACATCATTTACATGTGTGTTAGCTTGTACTGCAAATGGTGACAAGCGGTTGCAGCACAAGCTAACACCAATGATAATTTTTAAAAGAAAAACTATTCCAAAGGGAGATTTTCCTAATGACATAATTATTTGTGCAAACGAGAATGGATGGATGTGCGAAACAATCATGCATGAGTTGCTACAGAAAGCTTGGTAGTGTCATAAGGGATCTTTTTTCCAACCACAAGGGTTATTGATAATGGATTCCATGCATGCTCATTTACTTGAGTCATTGAAAACCAGATGTCAAAAATTGTCTACGACCATAGCAATAATTCCTGGTGGTTTGACAAAAATCTTACTACCATTAGATTTGTCAGGTAATAAATCCTTCAAAGCTGTAGTCCGAAAGTGGTGGGAAAGTTGGATGAAAGAAGGATTGCATACGTATAACCAAAAGCAGCAAAATGCGTAGAGCATATTATGAAGAAGTTGCAAAGTGGGTAGGAAGTGCATGGAAATCAGTGAAAACATTGTCAATAATAGCAGCGTTCAAAGAAGCTGAAATTATATCCTCGGATAAAGAGACTGTAAACCAAGAGGATGAATGTGACAATTTGGAAGACTTGGACTTAGTCCAGAATTTACTTAGATCAGGATTTACTAAATCTTTTTAATTCAAGTAGTGAAGAATTAGATTTTGATGGCTTCATTTGATGTGCAGTTTGCTGTAATTCCTTTAAGTAAAATTTAAAATTTTCTTTTGTCATTCAAATTTAATATCTAATTGTTGCAACATTTTTTATAATATAGCATGAGTATGACAAATATGGACTTCTTTAGTGGGTAAATAATAAGTATATTCGTGAACGTAAATATATTTTCAACATTTCTTACCTTTAATTTATATTTGCGTTATTTTCATGTCATGCATTTTTCTTAACTGATATGTCGTAGATCAGGACATAGATCAAGATTTTGCATCTATTTGGTCCACGCCGATGTCACGTGCGATTTAATCTATTGTGGCGTTTCTGCATAATTTTAATTTTTTTCCTACCATTTTTCTCAAGTGCTGCATTTATGCCGATGCAGACTTTCTTCTGGAAATTACGGTAACTATTTGTCAGCAGTACAGTGTTTGTTGTAAGGAAATAATTTCAACAGATGTTCATATTTTTCCATGAAGTTGTTTCTATCACTGCTGTTAGTTAAAAATATAACTTGAAATAATTTCCCTTTCTCCAACATTGACATCTTTTTTCATACTCTTCCATACTGTACTTTTTTTTTCCAATGGCAGATTGTGAACAATTACAAATGTAACCCAGTCCATTAATCTATTGATGATTAATCTATTAATGAACTGGGTTACTCTTTATTATGGAGGCACCTAATAGGTGGGCCACCATCGCATTTCCTACGAAGGGACGGACAGTTACAACCATGCCTTCTCCGGGATTCGAACTCGCACCCTTCGGCATCGCAGTCAGCTTCCCTGACCACTATAACGACTGGCCAGCTATACTTTGTATACTTTAAACCAGAATGATATTACTGTTTCTATTTATTTTATTCACTAACCATTTGTGTGGCTATATGCATTTAGAATATTTATTATAAAATGGGAAAAATGTGTAATGATTTCAACAAGTCAATTTAATGTAATTTCATAAAAAGGTTTTCCTAATTAGATATTACCTGATTTAAATGCATTTTTATTTAAATTAGTCAGTTTGAAAAGTAGAAAAATATTCTTAAGAATTACATTTATTATGATTACTGCATTATGATTATATGCATCAAGAAATGAGGGCTCATTAGGGCAATAAATCCAGTTCATTTCCATATTGTGATAAGGCCTATGAAATTAGAGTGGCAATATTCTTGTTTATTTTCTTTTATAACTGATCAGTTTTAGCATGTTAAATGATGTTTATCATATATTGATTGCTTCTAAACTGTATATTTCTTTTAGGAAAAATAAATATTGAAGAAATTTATTTTCTCAATTATAATTAAATGATATGTGGTAATATGTACTGCACAAAGTCCAAAATACAGATGGATCTAATATCCAGGCCACCTGCCAATAAATAAATAATGAACCTCACTTTACAAATTCTGGGAATGGCAAATATAATAAATAACAAAAGGAGCAGATGTGTCGTAAATGTAATTTTTCTTTTGACTAACTGAGATTCTTTAATGCCACTTTCAAATACCAGCTGGCTAAGAAGTCACACAATGGTCAATAACAATGCATTGCTTGACATTGTATTGATGTTGGCCAGGATCACACTTTCAGCTCTTGGTTGGTTGGGAGAGGACAGGGCAAGCGCTACACATTTAAACGCCTAGTGTCATTTATAACAGTTCTAAATTCTGCTATTTGGTATTTCTCTAAATTCTAAAACTTTTGCCCACTTGACTTCTACTACCCAGTACCTGTCCCATATTCTAAAAATTCTACCATCTCTAGTTTTGCTGCAGGGTGCTTCTCTAAATTCAAAATATATGCCACCCTTAAATTTTGACACCAGAGGAGGTCAATCCAGTGCTTTGGTGTCATTCTTATTGAGAGGTTAGCATTTTTGTATCTGACATAAACATTAAGTGAAACTTCAGTGTTGCAGTGTCTGCATGTTATCTTACTATAGTTAAAGTGATGATCCAAAATCGCTGAAGTCCTCACAATTCTGAATCTTGGACTTTGTAATCATGAAGAAACGTATTGAAATTTTAATTTTGAACTCATTCATTTCTTTTTAATGAAAGAAAAAGTATTCAAATATGTGTTATATTTGCTTTTCAGGTTTCATAATTTAAGATGGAGAAAAAGCCGCCTAATTTAAGACTGAAAGATGGTGAACTTAACCCTGATAAATCACATGAAAGCGCAGTTGCTTCAACCAGTGATGAGAATGACAAAGAGTCTGAAGAACATACAAGGGAAAATGTTAGTTCAACGACTGAGGAAAGAGCATCTGAATGTAAGACTGATAGCCAGGATCGAAATTCCCCAGAACCATGCTGTCCTATATGCTTAGAACAGCTTAAAAATAAATCATTTACTGACAGCTGCTTTCATATGTTTTGTTTTAAATGTTTGGTTGAATGGTCAAAAGTGAAAGCTGAGTGTCCACTTTGCAAACAAAGTTTTAAAAGTATTGTGCATAATGTTTGCTCAGATGTTGAATATGATCAGTATTATATTAGAAGTCCTGATAGTTTATGGCCTACTTTTCCTAGTTTTAGTGCCACTGGTATAAACTCTAGTACTACAATGACTGCTCAAAGATTTGATGAAAGAAATCGAATATCTTTAGACGAAAATCTTGATAGTGTAATTGCATCTCACAGAATGACATACGCACCTCATTCTGTTAGACATAATTCTGCATCTCAAACTGTATCAACTTTGCTAACCAGTTTCAGGAGACAAATTTATGAGGATGGCTTATGGGTGAAACCATATAGTGGACATCGAATGCAACCTGCAACTCCAGAGTTCTATAGTCGTAATCCATTTTGTACGCAAAGATTGATTCGATGGCTTCTCCGAGAATTAAGTGTTTTGCTGGATGATGAAAGCCATGTGTCTTTTGTTTTGGAAGTAATCATGGCTTTGATTACTCGTCATGATATTAGAAGTCAAGATTTCTTTCTCTTTGTTGTACCATATTTTAGCTCTCATACAAGTCATTTCATTCATGAATTTCATAGTTTCGCTATTGCACCATATGATATGGAAGACTATGACAGGCGTGCCTATTATAGTACTTTAGGTAGTGAAGCACCTTATGAGTTTGCATCATCATCAGATAGTGATGTCATACCAGTTTCTAGTTTTAGTGGATCCCAAGATGCATCATCTGTAACTGCAGAAGAATCCAATCGTGAAAGCAATTACCTAAGCAGATTGTTTCTGAGCGAAAACACTGAAAATGATGCTCCACCACCGTTGTCACTGCTTCGTGACTATAGCAGCTTGCCTGATTTTTCATTGTACTATTCAGATCCTGGACCAAGCACATCTGGTTTTAATTCATCTTCATTCAGGATTCCGAATATCCCAGAATCGGTAGAAAGTCCACCATCTGATGATGGTGAGGTCCAAATATTAAATGTGCTTAAACCTCTAAAAGAAAGACTACCTGAAATTATTGACTTGCTGTCAACTGATGATGAGTTAAAAAGTATGGATATGACATTTGAAAATGAGAGTTCTGATACTGAGAGGGACTCAGGTGTAAAGACTCCCTCAGAAGTTCAGAGTTCTAAAAATGTTGATGAGCCATCTTCAAATGATTGTGCTAATGTTCCTTGGAATCAACCATCAACATCTAACTCATATATAATGGAAAGTGTCACACACAGAGTTGAAAGTGATGTTCATGCATCCGGAAGTAATAATGATGGGCCAAGCTCTTCTTGTGAAAATAAGTCTGCTGCTAATGTTCCACATACCAAAAATAAGAGACTTAAACTTTCACCGGGTAATGGAGATGAAAGTTCAACTGAAAGTTGCTCAGGTTTTGAGAATTCTTCAGAATTAACTCCAAAAGGTAAGACTCTGAAATTGCGCAGTGTAGTTGCACATTTTTCATTCGATCCCAATGACAAAAGAAACAGTGCTGGTCATCGTTCTTCACGCAAAAGGCAAAAAGGGAAAAGGAAGAGAGCAAAAAAAACCATACAGAAACATAAACGCCGTATTTCTTCAGATGAAAGTGATTGATTGTTAAACATACTGCTATATTCCACCTATTCTGTGGTCTAATTAAATAATTTTGAATTAAAAAATTGTTGTTTTGTATGTAGTGTTTGTGTAACTTTTTCATATTAATTGTGTATGTATACATTTTTCAAGCTATTCATCCTAATCTTATAAGAACTGTATACCTTCCATTTCTTAATATTGTAAGCATAAAAAAATATTTACTATTTTTGGCCATTGATTTTTATTATTATCTTGTATTTGTTTATTTCACACTTTAATAAAGTATTAAGCCTGTAATAATTTAGAATAAATATGTTAAATTGTAATAGCTTTAAATTACAGTGTATAAACAGAATGACACATTGAGTTGTCAGATGCATCATTTGAACCCATTCAAAGAGAACAGACAATACGTTGCACCAAGTTATTTTTTAGTAACAAGCTAATTAAATTTGGTTTTATTTTAGATACAAAGTTAAGCATCATGGAGGTGTCGAATATTCCCAAATTAAAACTTTTAAAATAAATTATTTATTACTGCAGTGTTACTAAGAGTGCTATTATTACTGTTTAATCTCCTACCTCAGATTTTTCATACATATTAAGTTTCTAAAAATATGAAGGATATGTCTCTGGAGTGCTCAATAGCTTCATGTGTTATCTGAAATTCATGTATAGTGTCTATACACAGTAGTGCCATGAGTAATACATTATAATATTTACTATGAATAACAGTAAATTCTTATAGCTGTCCATTAAAATATAAATCAGAAAGGCATCAAAATATTGTGCTGACTGGTTTTTATGGTAACCATTACATATAAAGCTATTGTTTAATGACAGTAAAACCTGTTCACATGCAAGTAAAAGCTAAAAAATACAATAAAAAAGTATGGTTTTTATCACACCTTTTAAATTAAAATCTCTATTTCAACATGAGTTGCATAGCTGCAGTGTGTATATTCATTTTTTGTTTATTTTTCTTTAAATTTCATAATTTTTTTAAATTGGGTTTTGCTTGTTTGAAGTGTTTTGGTTTTAACTTTTTAAAATTCTTTGTTGCAATTATTTGAAATTTATTAATTATGAATTTCAGTTTTTGGTCTTTGTGAAATATTACTTCTAAATTTCTTACTTTGTTTTATCTATATTTATATAGATAGATAAAATGCACTGTGCACTATTAGAATGCACTATTTTATTGCTCAGAATGCTTTAAATTATTGTTATAATTAATTGGTAATTTTTAATTATTAATATATATATTCAAGCGTTTGTTTATTCATTCAAGCTACTCATATTACTGGCTGTCGAGTCGGTAGGGAAAATGACTAACTCCAACTCTTGGAATTTTAAACTTACTCATGTGTTACAGCTCTTTTTTTTAAATATAAAAGTAATAGACTACATAAAAAAATGATGGCATAGCAGATTAATTAGCATTTATTATGAAATGAAAAACTGGCATTAGTAATTTCTAAGAAACAGTATTGCTTCGACAAGATCTTTGATAGAGGATGATAGATGTGATTCAATAAACTTCAGAGCTGAGAACAGTCTTTCCACACTAACTTCAATAGGAGGAAGAGCTGTTACTGTTAGGGCTACTTCTTTTAACTTTTCATGACAGATTTAAGTTCTAAAAAAAAGTGTCTTTCAAGAGCGATCATATTTCTCCATTTCTTCAAGGACTGTGTAGAAATCTTGTTCGTATTTTTTTCATTTTTATATCTAAAGGCTCTTAGTTCTTTATATTCATTCACTTTGCCTTATCCTTTTCAATATTTACCAGATATTTCTCAAAATCTAATTCATCATTGGAAGAGGATGATAGAGACTCAGTTGCAATATCTGCAGTCTGACTGTCCTGATTTAAATGGCCGATGCTATTCGCACCGGCGGTGCGATTAGTCGCTTGAGCTATTCGCACCAACATCAATCACGCATGCACATTGAGTTGTCGGATGCGTCATTTGAACCCATTCGAAGAGAACAGACAATACGTTTTATGGGAGCGACTAAATATCAACTTGGCAGGAAAATTTGATTGGTCGAAAATATACATCAAATGTGACGTCAAAGGTGGCATGTTTTAGCTTTACCCCAAAGGATTGTTTGCCATTTTCGGCTGCTTGTTTTCTGAACTGTGCAGTGGTAATTTTTGGCGGGCTAAAAGTATTTGAGAAAATATTTTAATCGGTGATTTAGGTATTGGTTGCTTGTACATAAACACATTATTACAAATTAATGTAAAGTATTTATTTTTAATATATTGAATTTTGAGAATAGATAAATTTAGCTGAAATTTCCTGTGTTCACGATCTTGAAAAATGTTTCACAATAGCAAGCCATTAGTTTCAAACATTAAATATTTTAATATCATATGCTACTATTTTGTTTTTATTAATTTTTTAATATTTGTGATGACAAAATAAATTTTTTAGTCTATTGTAGTACATAACTTTTTAGGAAAGTTCACAATGGAATATCAAGGAGATAGCAGTATTTGAATGTATGTACTGCTGCAAGAAGTACAAAAAGAAAAAAAAGATTTTATATGAACACATTCGTTAAGTACATAAAGTACCTGTTGTGGCTGAAGGAAATTTTAAATGTCCCATCTATGTCTGCAATTTTTCATGTAGAACTTTTGAAGATTTAAGAAATCACATAAAATATCAACATGTATACACTCTGTCCGTCATGTCATACAGTCCGTTGAAATAACATTTAATACGTATGAACGTAAAATATTAGAAAATTACATTTACATTATCTGCGATAAACATTTTTAATGAGTACAAATTACCATTTTTGCAAATTCATTTATCAAGCTGGAGAATAAAATGCATCTATTTTTGTGAATATAATTGATAGCTGAATAATTTCCTTAGTGTCTTGCTTTTTTCTGATACGTCTGTTTTTGTGAATATAACTGATAACAGAATAATTTCGTTAGCGTCTTGCTTTTAGCCTGATAAATCACCATTATTCTTCAGTAAAAATATTTTAAAGTAATATTTCTTTTTCTCCTTTCAACTACTTGAAATATGAAGTAAACATTTTGTAAATAGTAAAAACATATACAGTACTGCTACATGATTAAAATTATTTATGCATGTAATTCAATGTTTCATTTAAAAAAAAAAAAAAAAGAATTAGACTATTCTTATATTACACAAGTGGAATTCTTAATGCGTATGTATGACTAAAATATCACAAATTGTTAAAATCTTTATTAAAGAACTGGCAACCTTTAATCGTAAATTTAGCATCATAATGATAGATGCATATTTTATTATATGCCAATGAGGCTTAAAATTTATTATATGTTGTTTTAAAACTACTTAAATGAAATAAAGAAATTTAATCAATGTCTAAAAATTTTAATGAAGTGTACACATTGTATTAATTATCAGTAAATATGTTACATTTTTTTTTTTTTTTTTTTTACATTAGACAGATACGTTCATGAAGTGTACATTAGACAGATACGTTTTTACATTAGGCCAGATACGTTCATGTTATGGAAAATGTCTGATGATAATTTGAGAATAAATTTCTTGCATTATTATACAACTTTGGGGAATCTGTTATAAGTCTATTTAGCTGGAACACTAGTATTAGTAACTGTCAAATAGAAAGAAAAATATGCCAATGTATAACTTAAAATTCGGCAACTTTATTTTAGTATAGATTTTTAAATAAAACTGTCAGTGTTTTAGAGCAACTGGACACAGGTCCCTCTTCTTCAAGAGGAAAAAATTATGCTAAAGGGACCAGTATCTATTTAAAATCAGTGCCAAAATAAGGTTGTTGTATATAAAATAATCTCTAAATATTTTAGAAATTAAAATATACTAAGATGAATCAAAAACAGCATATAAAATAAAATGCTCTTAATCTTGTCACAACATCATCCTTACTAGTTACACAATTAATTTATTAATTAATTTTTGATCTGCATATTTTATCGCAGTATACCACTACTAATTTATTAGTGTAAAGTTCTCCAGTTGATGGTATATATACACAGTTAGCAACCTAATTTTACATAACATCAACATATAATGTGTTTATTAGGACATATCACAACAATATGTGCAAAAGAACAAAGTTTCAGCATGAAATATGCAGTCAAATATATGACAGAGAACATAGTAACATAATACGAATAACAATAGCACTTGATTATTAGAAAGGAAAATCATAATTCAGTATCTGCTGACAACCAGAGTGTGCTGATATTTCTCTAAATAAATGATTAAGAATGCCACAAAAATATAGTTAGTGCTTTAAAATTATTAAATTCATATAAGAGTAAATCTCGGGGCTTTTGAAAATGCTACTGTATTTTGTTACTGAGCATTTTTGAATTGCTAGTGATTATCACAATTTATTAATAGCGAAAACTTAAACTATTCTAAGAAAATTGATTAATAAATTTCATACAGTAAATAAATTGTTGGGCTACAAAAGCATGCAGCCTGTCAGATATATGAAAACCAATAACAGAAATAAAAATAAAATCTTTAAAAATTTTACGAAGTGGCGAAGCATCTGTAAGCTATTTATCTTGTAAACAATACATTTTCAGTAGAATCAGTATGTACTTTAAAAAAAATTGAGATACTTTGAAAACATGCTCTGCAATGTAGTTGTTTTGTGATGAAACTGTTGATAGGGCTGCTTTGATGCTTTTGAGATTTTCTTCACACGGTAAAACTAGAATTTATGTATGCTTAATTCTTGCTTTTATGTATGTATGCAAATTATACTGCTTTTAATTTCACATGAAACTTGCGGGACTTTTCAGAATATTACGACATTATAAATCTCACAACTTGAGATTATTTATTCTAAGGCGCACACACAGAACCTTTCCTTTGAAAACAAATTTCAAAGGAAAATATTATTGATATACACACAAGTATAGTTTCCATTAATTAACACATAGTTATTCATGAGGATTGCTTTAGTGATTCTTACATAAAGCGATTTGGATTTTTTTCCAGATGAGAAACATTAAAGTTTCATTAAAAAAAATAAACAGAATATTCTTAATTTTATCAACATATAAACTTTTATTACATCACTTGAATCTGTTAACACTGAACTAATCGTTTTCAATTTAAATCAGAAATGTATTTTTCATATTGAATTACAGTATGAGTAATAACCAAAATTTAATATCTGCATATAATAAGAAATCATTGATACACAGGGTAAAAATAAGTATGAAGTTAGATTATATTAGCATGCTAATGGATCAACTATAGCAAAAGACTGAAAAAACCTTCACCTAATCATTCGTACTGTTTGTGCCGAAATATTTAATTAACACAAAATGTATAGGGATTTAATAATTACTCCAATCCACTTTTGACCATGGATACATTCTAACATATACTTTGAGATCTCGTATCCTTATGACTAAACATTCAAGTAGATTTCAGGCATGATAGACTTTAAGTCCTTTCTTGTCGTGAAATTACCTTATGATCATTTCATTCAGCTACTAAAAATCAAAGGAGAATTAATTACCAGTGCTTTATACTTTTAACCACCTGATAACATTACATAATACGGAATCAACTTAGAGCAAATTGTACTGATTACAATCAGATAATTCTTCCGCATTTATTTCTTTGCAGATCTTGCTCTAAATGGATTTCACTACATATTTTTACACCTGGTCGCAAATGATAATGAATAAGAAATTAATTTTTATCCTAACCATGGGGGGAAGGGACTTTTTTTTTTTTTTTTTTAAATCCTGCGAGCCGGCTGGCTGCATAGGTGTTTTCGTGTTTTTCCTCATTTGTAACGTGTATACGAGCCAGTTTCCCTTAGAAAGTTCTCCACGAAAGCATCCTTCCCAGTGGGCAGATAACTCTCGAGAGCTTTACCATAATCAAATAAGCTTATTTTAAAAAAAATTAAACTACAATTTTGTATTTTGTCTCCATTTATTTCACTAAATAATATGAAGTTATGTTAGTGCATACACATGTCAGGCGATATTTTATCTTTATTAAAAATATAAAACAGTTGAAGTAATTGTAGGACTTTCTCTCATGGGGGAAAAAATCTGCATTTTATCCAATTTCCTTTATGAAAACTGAAGATTTCGTACCAAACGAAATTCTTACAATATAACCATCCTTACGAACTCTCCTATTTACGATATAACCATCTCTGATCTTCGCTTTGGTAAATGGCTTATGGCCTTTTACCAGTATATGGCTGTCATAATCCATAAGGAAGCATATTAGAAAAACAAAGGGGTTCGCTAGAGGCAGGGTTTAATTTCACAAATTAGAAGTACCGGAGCCCTATAGAAGACCTTCAGGAAAGAGGAACAAGAATAAATAAAGGAATAAGATGACTAATAAAATCATTAACAATTAAAAAATTATTAAATAATGAATGGTTAATGTAAAAATAAATTAAATTAAAATTAAAATTTAATAAAATGCAAAGAGATAAATTGGAATTTAATAAGCAATTTTTAATATAATTTTATTACTAAAGTTTTCAAGATCAAATTTCTACTAAAATTATTGTTCAGTTACATAAAAGAAGGGCCGGAGCCTTCTTATTTAGGGCTCTGGCTAAAATTATGAATTTACTCAAAACTAAGAAGAACCGGCGCAATTTAAGCCTTGGCTATACGGATATGTATTTTGATAAAGCAAGAGAAGAATCCATCTTTGGTCATGACCAAACATGGCGCATGATGACCTTTGAGGCAAAGAATTTGTAAATGCTTTGTTTGAGGTCAGCGCTAAATCCCCAAACGCGCAGGGAGGTCACATGACATCCGAACTACGTGTAAGATGATGTCACATCAAAGATACGCCCCTTACGCTCAGTAAATTTCTGCGCATAAATTGAAACATGCTTGTGAAATATGAATTTCAGAAGCAGAGAAAATTTTTCTGAAAATACTACATATGCTAACTAAATACATACCAAATATTAACATTTTAACATCTATAGCTTTCCAATATACTTTTGTGTTTATTTTAAATCACTGAGAAACATACGAGATTTCAGTTTTAAATTCATTGTGTTAACATTTCCAATACATTTTATCTAATAATTAGTGTTTTGTGCTTTAATTTCATCATTGTATTAGAAAAAAAATTTATATTTGTTTCTCTCTATATAATTCAAATGAATAATTAATTAATTTAAAATTACTAACATTTAGTAAAAAATGGGACAACTTGTATTATTTTATTGTATATTTGAAAGGAATCTGGTTTAAATATAAATTATTTGCATAATCTTTGGATGGAAAAACTATCATGTAATATACACTCATGTCCATAAATTAAGGATAATTCGGAGTCACGCGGAAATCGAACTCTAAAATAAATATATCACCTGTAAAATAACTACACACATCTTCAAGAATCATATGCAAATTTCAGGAAGTAACCAGATGACACCGATGGTACGTCACAATGACGAGGGTGTAAGAGAGTGATATATAAGGAATACAGGCAAAGAAGTAAAATTGTTCGCAGGCGCTTTATAAGCATTTCAGTGGAATAACCGAATAGTTATGACACAAAGGACGCATTTGGATGATTTTTTACGTGGTAGAATTATCGGCCGTCTGAAATGTGGGCGTACCCAACTGGAAGTATCAGACGAACTTGAAATTGCCCAGAGTGTCATCTCCAGGCTTTGGCAACGATTCCAAGATGATGGTAATGTGCGTAGACGTTACAACACAAGTCGCCCCAGAGTTACAACGCCGAATGAGGACCGGTATTTGGCAGTTACTGCCAAAAGAAACAGGCGGAGCACAGCCTCAGACCTGTCTCGTCAGCTTTCTTCAGCCACTGGTACGACAATTTCAAGGCAGACCGTGTACAGACGCTTAGGGCAGATTGGTCTATATGCTCGTAGACCTGTCAGATGCGTTCCACTTACTGCAACTCACTGTCGCCTGCGGTTAGCCTGGAGTAGAGAGCATGCATTGTGGACACCGCAACAGTGGGCTTGTGTGATGTTTTCTGACGAGTCCAGGTTTACCTTGCAGTCTGATTCTCGCCGGACTTTCATATGGAGAGCTCCAGGTACCCGTTACCACCAAGAAAACATCATTGAACGACACCGTTACGATGGTGCAGGAGTGCTTGTTTGGGGTGGAATTATTCTGGGTTCCAGAACTGACCTGCATGTTCAAATTGGAACCATGACAAGCCAAATCTATCGGGACGTCATTCTGGAACAACATGTACGTTTGTTTCGGAGCGCCATGGGCGCACAATTTGTGTTTATGGATAACAACGCCCGTCCTCATCTTGCAAACATCGTAAGCGAATGCCTTCAATCGGAGGATATCACCCGTATGGACTGGCTAGCATTCTCAACGGACTTGAATTTAGTAGAGCACGTGTGGGACATGCTTGGCCGACGAGTTGCAGTCCGCCAACCTCCTCCTACATGTCTACCGGAACTTGGGAGAGCATATCTTTTTGAGTGATGTAATATCCCCCAAGATCAGATCGATAATTTGATACTCAGCATACCTAGGCGTTGTACGGACTATATTGCATCGTCTGGGAGACATACAATGTATTAACAATCATACCAACCATGTAATATTGGTTTTTTGTAAATAGTTTTTTTTTTGTAATTTGCTCCAGGGAGAAAAAATCGCTAATTTTTTTAATAATAAAATAGCATCTTTTTTGCTCTTTACCTTTTGTTTAATAAATAAGCTTTACAAATAAGTCAAATTTGTTTTGCTTCTAACTCTTCCTTTGCCTGATTTTGCATTATCCTTAATTTATGGACATGAGTGTATTTAAACAAAAGATCTACTGGAAGATTTTTTTTTTTTTTTAGTTTTTGCATGTTCTGAATTTTTAATGTGTATATAAGTTTGTTCTGAATAGTTTTGAAAAATATATTGAACCCACACTAAATTTAAATAACAAATTTTTATCTTGTGAAATACACTCAAATTTTAATATGAATGAGCCCTTGTGAAGCTGCCAAGGTATTTTCATAGAAAGCTAATATCAATTTAAGGCTTAAAAATGACTTCAGAGATGGATTCCATGCTTTTCTAGTGTAGATACGAGCCAATTTTCCGCAGAAAGTCCTCACAACGATAGTCATCATTTTAGGTTGATAGCCCTTATGTGCTATAATCAAATAATTTAAACCAAGCTTTCGTAAGGATGTGATATTCTTTCTTCCTTATTATTATGGATCCTGTTTTTTAAAGTTGTCAAGATTTTTGATGAATCACCAATGTAAACAATTCTGAAACATCTGGTAGCCCAACAATGATGATTTACAGTTTGCTTATAATGAGAAGAGCTTCGAGGAGACCATGTGATCATATTTTTTCCCATGCAAATGTTAATAATTCATAATCACTCAGAATTCTCTCATCACAAGAAGAGCTCTCAGTATTCTATATGTTAATGAATTTTATTTATATTTTAATCTTAAAATTCTTAGTTTAATGAGAAGTAAGGAAGATGCTTGGTATATCTTTCTTTCAAGAAATGCACATATTTTACATCACATTCGAATATGCAAAAATGGACATTCAATAAAATTTTACATCAGTGAAAGCATTTAGAGGTGCAGCTTGAAAATTTGCTAATGAAAGAAAAGTATATGTTTTAACAGCTGGTTTAGTGGTTTCAGAATACTGTTTGTAACAGCATAAAATGAAAGAAACACTAGAAAAATGCGACTATTCACTGAAACATTTTTACGAGAGAGATGTATTCTCCGCATATGATCCGCCAACCAAATATGTGAATAGGTGACCCTGAAAAAATTTTGAACATAGCAGAAAATCTGTTCATACAGCAAAAAACCAAAACTGGCATGATTCTTCCATAATGCTGTGTAAATGACAAGTTATGCCAAAAAACTGAAAAATTCTTTCTCGCTCAGTTTCTAAATAGAGAGCCATCCACACTCATGCCAAAAGTTGTCGACCATCTACAATAGTGACAATTTATTCAAACTTCTGGTGAGAATATAAAAGACAAGAACTGGTAAATACCAGCTTACAGATATTTTTCTGCAGACAATAAATTTCATTTTCTTGATCTAACAACAGCTGCTCATATATAAAATATAGAAAGACTGTGGAGCTTCACTAAGTGGTGGAATAAAAATTGAAGAGGCACGTTTCACTATCATCATGAATCTTACTTTGCAGAGTTAATATAGCAAAAATCTTTGAGACCTTGGAATGCTTCTTATGCCATATTAAAAGCAATTGAGGAAGCAGAGCAGTAACAAAGTGTACATGAGACATGAAGTTTGCAATAATTCTGATGCCAGCTTGATGTTTAAAAAAATGGAAGCTGCAATACTAAAGAAGTATTGTAACATTTTTAAAACTAAGTTAACTTTCTGTTTGTATTTCAGTTCATTTCATTGCCATATCAGTGTGTTTTGATTTTGATGTTCTCCAATTATGAATGTCTTTTAATTTCTTTTTAAAATATAGAAATGTGTCATTACTCTGTATTACGTATGTTTTAGTTAATTTCATAAAACTCTACACTTGGACTTGAAAATTTACTGATGTCTCCTCACTGGAAATTTCTAAATCTATAAATGTTTGAGCAGAAAGAGGCTGTATTGAAGTATGTAAAGGATATTTAACTGGTTGATAAGGTCGTTATTTTTATAGCCACTGTATTGTCTATTAAACACATAATTTATCTATTTCTGTATAATATTTGGCACTGTTCCTTTATCAGGACCTAATTCAGAAATGTAGATATGTATGCATGTATATATGGATGTATGTGTTCATATATGTAAGTACGAATGTATGTGTATACACATACGCATATATGTGCACATGCATACATTAGTTAATCCGGTCTCGATAATAGAACAGAACCTAATACAGTCAAAAGTCGTTAATCCGGACTCGTCGGGACTTCGGCGATTCCGGATTATCGATTTTTCCGGATTATAGATCATCAGTTTAAATCTCGTAAGATGGCATGCAGAAATTCTAAAATTAAAAATATGAAACCGTAATTTATGAAATAAAGAACAATTATGATCGAAAGGGTAACAAAATTTACAAAAAAAAATAAGCTTAATATTTATTTGTTTACTTTATTAAACATTTCTATCAATGTAAGTTGTTTTGTTTTATGTGATAATACTTTCTCTTTAATTCTATAAACAGACATAACTTCTTGTTCAGTTACAAAGTCCTATAATTGCGGTGTCGAGAATATCGACTAATTTGTCAATCGAAATTGTTTCGTTTTCGGTAACGTCTGTGTCACTTTCTTCACTATCGGAAGCGATATTTTCTGGATCTAGAGCCATACTACACATTTCGCTGTCCGTTAATTGATTGATGACTGGTGCATTGTCGTCGCAATGAAAAAGTTCTCTTATATCATCTTCATTTATTACCGCTTCTCTACATTTCTTTACAAAATCCAATAACTGAAAAATTTCACCTTAGTTTGCGATGTCCGAAAACCTTCAAATTCGCCGCTGTCATCTTCATCCTCCTCACCATGAAATATGGTAGATGGCCATAAATTATGCCAAGCATTTTTTAACGTACTTGAAGACACATCCTTCCACGATCTTGCGATGCTCCACACGGCAGATTTTATGCTAAAAAATTTCAAAAATTCTTGAATAGTCTTGGAACTGTTCAAGAAATTTAACATAGATTTTAAAAATGCTGTTTTATATTTGCATTTCAGCGCGTGCACTATTCCCATATCCATAGGCTGAATGATAGACGTACAATTTGGAGAGAAGAATAACACGGATACATTATCTTTCACTAAAACTTTAAGTGAAGTATGCGCCGAACAGTTATCAACAATCAGAACTATTTTTGAGTCATCAGGTAAACCAACTGAATTCAAATGTCGCCGAGCCTCGGGTATAAAATGATTTTCAAACCAATCATTCATCAACACTTGTGTCATCCATGCTCTTTTATTTGCGCGATATATAACAGGGAAAATCGTTACTCCTTTAAACGGTCTAGGTCGTGCATGTTTTTCGATTACGAAAAGTTTGCACTTGTGCGTTTCTGCAGCATTTGCGCACGCTAAAATTGTTAGACTCGCTTTGGAATCTTTGACACCAGTTGGAGCCTTTTCTGTAGAGGTTGCCAAGGTATTTCGGGGTACATATTGCCAGAAAAGACCAGTTTCATCAGCATTGTAAATTTGTTCTGCACATAATTGTTCACTAGTGTAACAGCTTTAAATAATATTAAAATCTTGTAGTTTAAATAATTTAAATAGATGAACATTAAGGTATTTGTGAATGGCAATATTTGAAACCAGACTCGAGTGCCTCGTGCGACTCTCGCACGAAGAATGTAATTTATTTTTAAATGATAGAATATGTTTTCTCTTCTTGTTTATATGTCGCTATTTTTGAGTGTTAAATAAAAGTTATTGCTGTGTTTCATCATTGGAGTTGCTTCATTTCGCCAAAGAAGCATCACAGTCTTAATTATTTTGGAGGCACCGACCCAGATCGAATAATCGTGCGTATTTTTATTTTATTAGTTCATCACTGAACATAATATTAGTGATATCAGATTATTACTTCCTGTTAATATAGAATTGCTTTATTTTATTAGTTCATCACTGAACACAATATTAGTGATACCAGATTATTACTTCCTGTTAATAATAAATTATCTTATTTTATTACCGTATTTGATATTATATTTAATATTCATTTTAGTTGTCCAGACGTAGATATATATATTGCTCTATGTTATTATTCTTATTTTAATCACAATTAATGTGGTAGAGAGAATGAACTTCATATAATTTAAATATTTCATTTTTGAGGTATACGTACTTAACAAAGTGCATTTAATTTCGTGATTCCTGACTGCATTAATTAATTAAAGTAATTGAATTGAGCTATTTTGAGGAAATATAAAGAACACAGTGTTTGTTAATTTTAAACATAGAAACAATGTCTTACTTGGGAAGAGCTCGTAAGGAAGATTTGCAAAATCTCGCGGCTGAACTGGGCGTTCATGTGACTGCAGATTTGAAAATAGTCGATTTAAAACAGAAAATTGTTGAAAGTGAAGATTATGATGAAGTATTCGTCAAAGGAATCTTAGACACAATAATAGAAGAACGGAAAGATAGGGAGAAAAGAGAAAAAGAGAGAGAGGAAAGAGAAGAAAGGAAAGAGAAAGAGGAAAAGAGAAGAACGGAAAGAGAGGGAGGAAAGAGAAGAACGTAGGAGACAGGAAGAAGCAGAAGAGCGGAGAAGGAACGAACAGTATGAATTAGAGAGATTAAGACTTGAAGCAGAGACAAAGTCTCAAAATACCGGACAGATCCGGCCGAAAACGGAGCTGCGTCACCTTATGCAGAAGTTCGATGACAAGAAAGGAGATATCAGTCTATATTTGCTATTGTTTGAAAGGTAAGCAGAATGGGCTAAAATTGATAAAGAAGAAATTGTATCTCATTTACTAGGACTACTTCCTTACGAAGTAACCCAGTTAATAGCTAGAGAACCCTCCGATAAAGCTAAAGACTATGAACACGTGAAAAATTTATTGTTAAGACGGTTTAAACTAAGCCCGGAAAAGTTTAGGCAGAAATTTATGAAACATCAAAAAAGTACCGAATCCACATGGGTGGATTTCAATTATGAAATAGAAAATTATTGCAAAGAATGGGTGACTGGTCTAGGAGTTAAGACTTTTGATCAATTGCTAGATTTGATGGTGCTTGACCAACTTAAACGTCGAGTTCCTCCTGAAATTCGAGATCATTTTCTTGATGAATGGGTAGAGATGATTTCATCTAAAAAATTAGCTGAAAAACTTGATGCCTGTTAAAACGTTTGCGGAAACTTTCCAAAAAGGACTGTAGTGGATCGGCAGAAAGAAAGCTAACAATGCACTAACTCAAGGTAAATTGAGTTCAGATAATAAAAATAAAACGGAAAAAAAATTGTCATCAGGATTTAATTCGCAAAGCTGGTTTCATAGACCTAGAAGTCCACGTCCAGATGATAAATATGAAAAACGAAAAATGCCACAATGCTATCAGTGTGGGTCCTATCAACATTTAAGACCCCAATGTCCAAAACTTAAGAATAGTACTGAATCTCCTGCTAATCTTAACAGAATTAGTGCAAAACCAGAGGATAAATTTCTATTACCTTATACTAGTATGGGTTACGTAAATGGTCATAAAATTCCTATATTAAGGGATTCAGGTGCTAGTATTGATATAGTTTGTCGCAAATACATCACGCCGGAAATGCTGACAGGTGAAAATGTGTGGGTGCAACAGCCATTAGATTTGAATCCAACCTGTTTACCATTGGCTGAGATCGAACTAAATTGCGCTCTTGGGCGAGTAATAACTAAGGCTGCCATTATTAGAAATGAACTCGACAAAGGAAGGTATTTATTAGGCAATCGAACTTTTGCACTGTTGAATAAACAAAGAAAGGAACTTGATAGTCATCCTTATCAGGTTAATGCCGTCTCTACTACATCTCAAAGGAAAAGAAAAATAGCTGAAGAGAAGATCTTGGAACCGATGAAGGAAGAAAATAAAGCATCCAGAGATGTCTTAGAAGAAGTTAAATCACCAGAATTAAAAGAGGAAGATGTTCACGAAAATTTAAAAAACGATAAAGAAATTAATATTGAGAATTATTTTGCAATGCAGCGTTATCATCATCTTTCGGCTTTTGATTTAATATCAAAGCCGCTACTAATAGACGAAGAAAACAATTGTCGAAAGCAAATGACAATTGAATATTATCCGAAAGGCACAGATGAACTGAGGAAAGGCTTTGCTGTGAATTATAGCGGAGGAACTGGTCCACCATGGAAGAGATCTAGGCGCCGTCAAGAAAAAAAAAGGAAGACTAATTTGAACACTGTCCATTTTCTTCCTATTTAAATGTGATGTAAAAATATTTATTTAAAACTTAAAATTTTCGGCCTGAAAATTTGGAAACTTATAGAGAAGTTATCTTTTCTCTTTAAGCAATTGAGCAAGCCGAGCTTATAAACTTTCGAAATTTACAGAACTTTTCCCTTCGGCAAAAGTCCCTCCGTTGGGGGAGAGGTTGTAACAGCTTTAAATAATATTAAAATCTTGTAGTTTAAATAGATGAACATTAAGGTATTTGTGAATGGCAATATTTGAAACCAGACTCGAGTGCCTCGTGCGACTCTCGCACGAAGAATGTAATTTATTTTTAAATGATAGAATATGTTTTCTCTTCTTGTTTATATGTCGCCATTTTTGAGTGTTAAATAAAAGTTATTGCTGTGTTCCATCTTTGGAGTTGCTTCATTTCGCCAAAGAAGCATCACACTAAACGAATTCGATAAATTCATCTGCAAATTGTTCAGCAGCTTCAGTATCAGCTGAAGATTTTTCACCAGAAATTTTTAATTGTCTTATACCATGGCGATTTTTAAATTTTGTTAACCAACCTGTCGAATATGTGCACTCTCCGTTTAAGTTCATTTCTTCATGAAATATTTTGGCTTGAGCCATTACCATTGGACCCGTCAATGGCACGCCCTCGCTGCGACGCTGTCTGACCCATTCAATCATCACTCTGTCATGATCGTCACTTTTAGCATAACGAACCCTTTTTCTGTTACTCATTGCAAGTGGGGTGTCGGAATCCACAAAAAAATCAAAAAGTTCCTTTTTCTTTTTGCTTTTGTCATATACAGTTGACATTCCAATGTTATATTCCTTGCATAACTTTGAGACAGGTATGCCTTTATCCAATTTTTGCAGCAATTCCACTTTTTGTTTGATGGACATGGAAACATTCTTTCGTTTTGTAGATCCTTTGGAAATTCCAGCATCGGAAATTCTATTTGACATAATCGAAAGTTCAAGTTTACTTTTATAAAATTGCTCTAACAGTCTGCAAAAAATAATAAGCGGGATCCAATTCGAAAATTAAGAAACAACGCAATCATTAACATTAACTGAAATAGATAATTAGATCATTTTAGCTTACACCGTCCGTTATACATTAAACGCGAAGGCGAAAACGTATTCTGCACCTGTGCGCACGCATATGCGCAGTCGTCCAGGTCTTACGCACACGCGTAAAACGCCTGTGCGCATGTGCGAACGCGGCGCATGCGCAGAAAGTTTTTAGCTTTGAGGTCCGGATTATAGATCATTCCGGATTATGGGTGTCCGAATCAACGACTCTTGACTGTATTTTGCCAGTTTATTTTTTTTTGTACATCTCCACCCATAAGCCATGAGAATATATTGATGAAGCAACGCACCATGTCGCCAAGAAGCATTTACGTGGCAACCCATGATGTCACTAAAATATATTTATTGTTCAACCTAGGCATATATATAGCATTCTCCCAGATGGTTTTTCAGTAGCATGACTGCAGATTATGATCCCTCCAATGGGAATTTTAATGTTTTATCCTAGTGGTGGACAGCATAGTGCAGTTTTGATTGTTTTCGGCAAAATCTCATATTTAGCATTCTGCATGCATAGACTGTAATGTGGCTTGCTTTAAAGACATCATGCACCTCTTTCTTCTTTTTGTTTTTAGAATTTTAATAGCAAGTTTATAATAATCTCAGATGTTTCCTTACCTGAAAACAGATAACTGCGTATATGGTGAGAACAAAAGCACAAAAACTTAGACGTATATGTGTGTTATATAGAAAAACAAGTGGTAGTGGATGAATCGTTGCAATAATGTTTCTTTCCAATGATGCAAATGAGTTATTACAGTTAAAGGCCTAATGATCTTACAGGGTATGGATGTCTAGGAATACGAAACGATAAATAACACATATTACAGATAATGAGTAATTTTCTCTATAGTTCAATAAATTTTAAAAAATACCTTAAAATGTCTGATTTACCATAACTGTGAAAACTGCATTCAAATTTAAGGTTAGGTTATTCTAATATGGCACAAGTACACAAGGGCTACGTGCCTAAGGACAGGGATACCTTTGTGGGGAACTTTCTATGGGAAACTAGCTCATATTCATGTTACACATGGAGAAAAACAACCATGCAGCTAGATCATTTGAGTGTGTTCAAACCTGGGTTGAACAACCAGTGTTCAGTGGTCATAACTTCTCAGTGACTGGTGGGACCCATATTTAATGTGTATTAACAATATTTTCCTGCAATGGAAATGGTTCACAATAGGCAATAGGTAAAACTGAGGAGTGTTGTTAGTTCAGCCCAGTTTCAATTTCCAATAAATGGATTGATTGTATGAGAGTTTTGTGGTTTTTTCCATGTGTAACATGGAAGCGAGGAACTTATCTTATAAAAAGTATTCCACAAAGGCATTCTTCCTCTTTGGCAAATAGCTGTTCAGTCCTTTGTTATAATCTAAATAATGCAGTGTTAATTTGTAAGTATAATTATGATCCAAACAGAACTATATTCAATAACTTAAAAACTTAAAATTGTAATTTTAGAAAAAAGAATAGCTTGTTTATAGACTGTACCAATTGCGTTAATAGCAAAATACAGAGTCATTTCTTTAAAACACGAGGTATCATATTTCCCTTCAGAGTTTATACTCTATAAACACTAATGTAATAGTAATATTAAATACAGCTAAAGTTACTTAGCACTACATTACAAATCTTTCCAAGTTTACTCTACGTTATGAACTATGAAACAGAAGTATTTACAGAGAAGATAGTTCATGCATATTGCAACAAATTTTGAATTTAAATAATAGTTTAATACAAATTTTGAAGAGACTGATTGCCTGTATGATGCAAAACGTTTTGTTATATTATTTGATACAGGCTAGCCAAAACTAGATCACAAAAGAAGATCTGTTTGGCATGTACAAAATTTGAAGAAATTTTTATATACCACAAGGCATGTTTTTGCAGAATTTGTGATAGTTTACTATAAATTTTTAAAACCCTAGTCCGACCTTGGACCAAATTAGCACCATTGCTGTAGAAGTACATGCCGGCCATCTTTCAAAGTATATGCCAGTTACCTCATTGTGGTTGCGATGCATGTGTTGCTGTTAGTGATAGTTTATTTGAACAGTTCTTATAAATGTTAAACATTATTCCTTATAAATATTCATTATCAAAATCATATTTTGTTCTCCACACTTTTATTTAATGAGTATTTAAATTTTGAAACAGACAGTCATGGATTTATTTTCTGTTTTGTAGTTTTGAAAAATTAAAAAGAAAGATAAGAAAATGTATTGCTGCTGTAAATTCTGAAATAGCAAACTATATTATTGATTGGATTGTTGATTATGTTGATTTGCTGGGGCGTAGCTAGAGGGGGGGCAAGAGGGGCATTTATCCTCGGGCGCAGAATCCAAGGGGCGCCAAACTGATGTTACGACATTTTAGAATTAAATGTTTTCCATCCTTGGCAAGCAGTAGGGGCGCGAAATCTTCAGTTGTCCCTGGGCGCTGAAAACCCTAGCTACGACTCTGTTGATTTGTCTATTAAGATATAATTTATGTCATTTAAAACAATTCTTTTCCTGCATGCTTATATATTTTTAGCAATATACCATTGCAAGTATCTTACTTACTAATAATTTTTTTTAACTAATGAAATTAATTCCATGTACGCATACCTGAGAATTAAAATAATAGTTTAACACTAAATCAAGTTCAGTGACAGAAACATAGGTAGTAAAGATCAATGCTGAAAACAAAGAAAGTAAGTTGAATGATTGATATATGTAGAAAAAAAGGCATTCCTAGCACTGCTACCTATTATTTTCCAATTTGGCAGAATCTGCATTTAGTTTGTCTTTCGCAAAGAAGCAGCCTATACAATTGATATTCATTTTTTTGAATATTCAGAAATGCAGTGTTTCATAAAATTATAGCAGAGGCAACACTACAGAACAAAAGTGTGTTGAGTGCCACATATAAAATCTGATATTTATTATTTTTTTTCAGTTTCACTTGTAATGCATGATAAAAGTACACAAACATTTTAAAAACATACTTATTGGAGAAAAAATGAGCATAAACATTTTAATAGAAACATTGTGCAGAATTTTTTTTAACACATGTGAGCTCCTTGTTTGAAAAATATGATAATGATAGAAATAGTATTACAAGATATGTGCCTGAAATTTTGCTCATTTTATATTTTAATTGCATCGTATAAAAGTTTTACTCAAATGCACCTAATTTCAGCTTGCAATAAAAAACTGTCATTTTTTTGTAATTTCTGATTTATGTATCTGTTGGATTTGCGAAGCCAGAGAATAGAAACTGTCTACTTTTTTTTTTTTCACTTTATTGAATTGGCAAGCAAATTATTTAAAATTAGGTAAAAAAAAAACTGGAGCCTATATTTCGGATAAAACTAAATTGGTTTTGAAAGCGAGGAAACACAAATCCCAGTTTGCCTGGAGCAAAGAAATTCAGTTTCTAATTGTGTTGATATAATTATAAACTGTTATATGAGAGTTGGATATTTATCCACAAGTATGAATGGTGGCATGACAAATATCTGTTATTACGCAAGCATCATAAATCCAATAAAACACACAGATGTTTTAGTAGCAACTATATAAATTTTATTCACAAGTTTGCCCATGATGATGAATGATGTGACATGAGAAAAAAATAGCAAATATATAGAAATACAAAGTTGATTGGCATTTTAAAAAACTTAGAATCTATTTTTAAGGTCTGGTTACAAAATAACAGATAACTGTTTATATATATATTTTTTATTCAAACACAGTTCCATTGTGAATTAAATTATTAATCTTACTGTGAGGTTACCATAATCCCAGTTTTATTCTGAATATTCTTTGAAACAGAAATTTATAGACTAAATTTGCCTAGTTTTGCTTAGTTTAGCTTAATCAGTGAACTTGACAAAGCAATCGTATCATGTAAAAATAAGATTAAAAATATCTGATTCTAGAATATCTTACTGAAGATTTTTTTTACGTGCACTACATTTTCTATATAAGACCAATCTAAAAAATGATCACTATTTATTCTTTCGCTTTCTTATACGGAGAAACATAACCAAGCCATTCAGTTGTATAATGCTCGAAATAGTTCAAACATACATATTCACAGATATCCACAAAGACTTATTTCAGATTTCCGAATCAAAGTTGCGAACCATGTTTACATCGAACGAAGTTGTTGATGCTGGGCGGAGCTTCGTTGTGACGTCGGCTTACGCATGAAGCGACGATCATGTGACCTCTCTGCGAGTTCGGGGATTTAGCGCTGACCGAGTTTTGATTGTAAACCACATGATTGGGATTCCGAGTATGGACGCGGACGAGGACGGTCGCTCGCTTTGCGAGCTCCCGCCGACACAGCCTTCAACTATGGAATTTTGTGATTCTTCACAGCAAAATGTGCAAAATACCAAATTGGATACTTCGCCTGTGCAATTGTGTACTACAGTGAGCAATTCGCAACCAGAGCAAATCACCCCTGCACCGGATGGTGAACGGGGAAGACTTGTCAACCAGTTTTACGAACTCAAACATCAGTTCGAATCAATTCAGAAGCAGAAAAACTTCATGAGACGAACACCGACTCCTGTGGATACTGCCAGCTACAATCAGCTTGACAATGCTGGTAAAGTACTTTTTCATAAGATCAACGAGATAGCGAACGTGTTAGAAGTTCCTATCTTTCACTTGCCTCCGACCAGAGATGAATTTCTAAAAATCATCGAGACTGAGCGGTTAGCCAAAATGGCCGCTACAGCCGTTGAAAATCCTCTCCCTCCCCAAACGGAGGCGAAAACGACCCACGAGATCCGAGGAAAACCTGTTTCTGCCCGTAAGCGCAAGACGCAAACAGCGGACTGTGAGGGGTTTATTACTCCCGCCAGTAGAAAAATGGGAAAAACCTCCCATAATTGATTTAACTGTGGATAATAACAGTAACCAAACTACTATTCAAAATTCAAATACTTCTATTTCAAATTCTCACTTAGCTAGTACTAATATTGCTAGAAAAAACAGTAAAAACAAGTATGGAGCTATTAAAGAATGGCTCATCAACGGCGGTGACCCCGTCAAGGAGCAAATTCCCGAGGAAGAAACCAGTTCCGAACAGGCACGGAGCGTCCCCCCCTCCACCACAGCCTCAAAATCAAATCCCGGCTATTCATATGAGGAGTAGCAAGAACTGGAAGACCCAGGTGTCTTTCTTAAGAGAAATTGCCCCAAACCTTAAGAGTACTCTCACTGGACCATATTTAAAAATTTTTGTACAGATTGAATTGGAGTTCAGGGAAGTCACACGTTGGATGAAGCAAGCCGGCATCCAATTCAAAACTTTTGATCTTAAACAGGACCGGCCAGTCAAAATTGTAGTCAGAGGCCTCCCTGTGGAAACTGATGTCCAGGAAGTCAAAGAGGAAATCGAGTCACTGGGATTTAAAGTGCATCGCTGCGTTCGGCTTTACCAGCCAGGCTCCAGACATCCTATGCCACTTGTTTATGTACAAGTCATCCCACACCCTTTTCTCGATCAAATGTTTGCCGTCACTGACATGTGGGGCACAGAGGTCAGCATTGAGCGTTATCGCGGCCGAAAGGGCCCTACTCAATGCTTTAGGTGCCAGGGATTTTTCCATTCTTCGGAACTCTGCACTTTGCCAATCCGTTGTGTGAGATGCTCTGGACCCCACTGGGCACGTGAGTGCACCAAGGGGATTGATGTACCTGCAACTGTGGTGGAAGTCATCCAGCCTCATATAAATCTTGTCCTCGACACCCAGCTAATAAGCGGTCTGGTGGAAAGAAAACTACGCTTAAAAATAGGGCAGCTGCTCAGACAGCCCCCTTCAAGGTTCTTCTAAGCCCCAAGCACAAGCTACTAAAGCACAAGCACAAGCTACTACGTCTCATGCCTGCTCCCCCTAACGACGTCAACTCACCGTAGTATGCAACGGCGGTGAAGAACGCCACCGGGCACGGATTCAGAGCTCAGAATCCAAGACTGCCGGCCGCAGAAAAACCTGTAGCCCCAGCAGTATTAACCTCAGCAGAGTGTGCAAATGATTCCGAAGATGTCTTCGCATCCACACTAAAATGCTTGATTGAAATCTCCCGTGACCCTACGGTAGACAAGTATAATCTGCTCCAAGCCTTCAAAAGAGCTATGCCAAAGTTTAGGCAGGCAGACGCTCTGATGAGGGCCTTTTACTTATATGAAAGCTGTATCGAGCTTTCAAATTAATTTCGACCTTCATTAGACCCATGTCTTCTGTTTTTCAGCCAGGAATCTTTTTAAACGGCCTAACATTCAATTGTGTCAGAAAAAGTTCATTTACCAACTCTGAACTAACCATTGGCTCCTGGAATGCCAATGGACTTCAAAACAAGATCCATGAAGTAAGAGACTTTGTGGTAGAACACGATCTTGACGTGTTTTTAGTCCAAGAGACTCATCTAAACTCAGGGAATACTCCCAAAATTGGGAATTATGACATTTACTCGACGGACAGGGTGTCACAAGGCAGAAATCCGAGTGGTGGCACTTGTATTTATGTGAAACATTCGATCAAACATCACATAATACCGTCCCCTGATTTAAATATTTTGGAAGCGACTATTATCCAAATTTTCCTTCAAAATTCTCCCCCACTCACAATTGTTTCAGCTTACTTACCTCCACAATCAACTGCACGTGGAAGGCCTTCTTTCCCTGTCAGTGATTTTGACAAACTTTTGAATATTTCAAATCACCTGATCATTGCTGGCGATTTTAATTCACGTCATACCGCATGGTTTTGTCCTAACAGGAACAGGTATGGCATTAGTCTAAATTCATGGTGCCAGAGTAACCATGTACAGAACATAGCTCCTACCCTCCCGACTTACTACCCTGTAAGAGGGTCCCCTGCAGTACTCGATCTGGCTGCTTTCTATAATATTTTCTTTAGGCATGAAATTGAAGTGATACAAGATTTAGACTCTGATCACTATCCTATTTTGATAACCTTAGATGTTCAAAATCGTTACTCAAAATTACAGGAGCGAGTCTCAACAAATTGGGACGATTTTCGATTTATTTTGGAAAACACAGCCCTCCGTCCCATACAAATTTCCAGCAATGCGGACTTTGACAAGCAGATTAAAAATCTGGAGTCTTTACTTAAAGAAGCGAGAGCTGCGGCTTCAAAACCTATTCAGCATCCTGGTGCTAGACTCCCACCTGAGACTAAATTCAAAATTAAGCAGCGGAACTACTTGCGAAGAATCTGGCAAAGGTCGCGCGATCCCAGTATCCGCGTCCAATTTCGCAAGATACAAAACGAGATAAGGACTGAAACCCGCTTATTAAAACAAGCGGAGTGGAAAAATTATATTGAGTCCCTAACGACTGAAAACAAATCGATTTGGCGTGCAGCCGCCCGATTACGCAAACATTACAAGCTTATTCCGCCCCTTGAAACGGCCGATGGCGCACAGATGGCCTACACAGACTCAGAAAAGGCCGAAGCTATTGCTGACAGCCTTGCTACTCAATTCACACCAAACAACGACTCCTACTGTAACCGCCCAGTTACACAGAGGCGCATCCATTCACGGGTTGAAGACTTTCTATCACAACCTTTCACGCCTGACCTCAGGCCAACTCATCCAACTGAAGTCATGGTTTACATTGATAAAATTAAACCTGACAAGGCCCTGGCATAGATTCAATTTCAAATCGCATGATCAAAAACTTTCCCGTAATGTTTATTGTCTGGATTATGGTCCTTATTAATTTAATGCTCAGGAGAAGCTATTTTCCCGACTGTTGGAAAACTGCAGCAGTCGTGCCCATTCCAAAACCGGGACAAAATTTAAACTTACCTGTCAATTACAGACCAATTAGTCTGCTCTCGTCTCTCTCAAAAATCTACGAGTATGTCTTGCTTAATCGCCTGAATGAATTCTGTCGAGATCAAAATTTGATCATCCCGGAACAATTCGGCTTCCGACCTAAACACTCCACTGTACACCACTTATTACGTGTAGTGGAATTCATTCATGAAGGCTTTCGCAAGCGAGAGAAAACTGGTATCGTCTATCTTGACGTAGCCAAAGCCTTTGATAGGGTTTGGCATGACGGACTTATCTACAAGCTCATGCGGCTTGGTTTCTCGGCTCATTTCATTAAAATTATTAACTCGTACTTGACCGGAGGAAGTTTCCGTGTGCGAGTTAACCACGAATTCTTCACTCCCCGCCCAATCTATGCCGGCTGTCCACAGGGCAGTCTCGTCGGGCCTTCAGTTTACAACCTCTACGTAAATGACATTCCTAAGGCCCCTAGTATCGATCTTGCTTTATATGCGGACGATACAGCCATCATCGCACAACATTCTAACACCTTCACGGCAATCTCTACATTACAGAGTTACCTTTCAGCCTTAGAACTCTGGCTCGGTTTGTATAAAATCAAAATCAATATCGCAAAATGTGCTGCTACTCTGTTCATCCGAAGAAATACCCCCGTTTAGATAACTTAATTCTCTTCGGTGAACCTATTCCCTGGATTTCTTCATATAAATATCTTGGTGTATTACTTGATTCAAAATTAACTTGGCAACCTCACATTCAAAAAATCATTGCGAATGCGGCGGCTGTCAAATCCAATCTGCGCCCCTTCTTTGCTTTATATAGCGACCTGTCAATTGACAACAAGATTTTGCTCTACAAGTCTATCATAAGGCCTGTTCTGACTTATGCATGCCCCATTTGGGGCCCATCAGCACTGACTAACAGAAAACATGTCCAAACTTTTCAATCTAAATTGCTTCGGCAAATACTCAAAGCTCCGTGGTATATAAGGAACGAAGAGATTCATAATGATCTCAAAATTATGCCCATTAATCGCTTTATACAGCGACTTTCGGAAAACTTTTTCAAAAATATTCAACATGTTGCAAATCCTGTGCTGCATATGCTACCTGTATATGATCCTGCAGTCGCCTCATCTAGGAAGAGACCGAGATCGGTTCTCAACCCGGATTATGCTGCAAACCCATTTAAACGGGCAAGGTATGCTCACACTGACATGCATGTGAATAATTACTTCTCGTTCCTTTCCCTTCCCGCCTCTCGAGTCTTGAATGCTTAAGTCATTGACCGGAGGAACCTCTCCTGCTTCTTTGAGAAGAAGCTTTACAGTCGCAGGCGACTGAATCTAATTTTTAAATCTAAAGTCAATTGACTTTTTCTTTACTTCAAAATAGTTCTTTCAGCCCTTCTAAAAGGGCCTTTTACTTGCTTTTAGCACCCCCTTAAGAGGTGTCAATCATTTGGCCTTAAAGACCGCACTGAATAGCGGGCGGAAACGAAACTGCTCCCTCCGTCAGTTGACCAACTGACACAGCAACTTTTTCGACGCGTAAGAGCGTCCCCCCCCCGTCCTTTTCCCTCCGCGAAGTTGACGTTCGCAAAGAAAGATCAAGTATCAAGGAAACACCTGCTTTTATTTTCTACTCTTTAGCAAAAATTTTGTCTAAGATCCCTATCTAATTTATTCTGGCCAGAAGGTCTAATTTTGGCGCAAAATTAGACCTTCTGAGTTTTTATATTTGTTTTCAGTGTGAAGGCACTTATTCTTAAAAGCTTTTTTCGGCTTAACAAAATTTTTACCGTATTAGAAAATTCCCTCTTTTGATGATGACATTTTATTCTTCAGATGATGTGGAGGTAAAGGCGTTTATGCCTAAGAACTCCGTAACACGAACTTCCTTGATCCTTGATCCTTGATCCACGTGATTGGCGGAGTTTAAATACGTCAGAATGACGTCACCAGAGCCAACCAATCAAAACTTCCTGCCAAGTTGAAATTTAGTCGCACCCATGTTTTATAGTGATTCTTTTTTTTTTTTTTATTAAAGGCGGATTACTACCTTGGCGTAGTTTATCATTCTTTAAGCGTTGGCGACTTTCAAAACATTAGAAAGGAAAATGAGTTCCTTCTCTTATATATATACAAAAAGAAGGAACACATTTCCTTTTATTAAAATATATATATATATATATATCAAAAGGCAGATTTTTATGTTCGCAATGTTTATCGTTTTTTTGAACGGTTGGAATAGTTTAAATGACTGATTTTTTTGGGGGGGGGAGGTAACAAAACCTTGTTTACATTTTTGTACTTCTTAGAATAAATTTAGCTTCAAAGATGTGTTTTGCACAATCAAGACTTCATTCATTCCTCTTTGAAAATTTTCGTCTGAGAAAAGATAATAAAAATTAGACAGAGGATTTCTGTGTAGAAAATTTAGACACGAAATAAGTTAAAAGCGATTAAACCAACTGTTAAATGAATAATTAATCATATAATACTGGTTATTAAAATTTTTTATGCCTGTTTATTTTTTTATGGAAATACTTGGCATTTTCAGGACACAAAAGTATTTCAAAGAAGTTTGAAATATTAGTACAAACACATTAATAAATTACATTTAAATAAATAATGGGATGTAATTTAAAAAACAGAAATAGTTTAATGAAAGAGATTTAGATTTAAAAATATGCACACACGAATGATTTATCAGACTTCATAAGGTTTTATTTCATAAATAACTTTGATTTTGAAATATGGCATTTGAACCTATAAACATGTGTGGATACTGAAAAAGTGATGAATATATAAGAATATTATACTGTTCAGTAAGTTTTCTTATTGAATAATAAATTCTGACACTATGCTATAAGCCTCTATGCTATAAGACTAGGGTTTAAGTTTGCATAAAAATTCCTCTCTTAAATACAAGAATTTAAGTAATTTCTGTAGCCTTTTTGTCAATACATTAAAGATTTTTTTAACTAATTACACGTCCTCGCTTGCAATTACAACCATCATTAAATCCCTATTTTATCTAATCATTTTCTGAGCATTATTATATATATATATAGATTGACCTCGTCTATGTAACTAATAATGTAACTCGTCTTGCAAATTATTCTCATGCTAGTGAACTATTAGCAACCCTTTCTATTGCTGAGTTAGGATTACCAACCTTCGCTCTAGCTACCGCCTGCCTTATACGAAAATCGGCGTAAAATGCTAGTACCTGGGCTGATTGTGCGCATGCGCGAACGTAGGGGGTGTGAATAGCCTCTTAGCTATTCGCACCGTCGGTGCGATTAGCCACTGCGGATTTAAATACTCCAATTGTTCTGAGAATAATTTCATTCTTTGTGAATGCTCATAGAGGGCTTTTTTTGCCTTTTTTTAATTTGTTTATCATCCAACAAATTTTTGGGTCTACATATATTGAACCCAGCAAAATCTCATTCTCTAGCAAACTAGTTTCTCTTTTCTTTATTGAGGGAATGATTCCTTCTGCAATAAGCCCTCCCATTTTAGAAAGAACAAGCATCACATTCTTCCATTCTCGGAGAAACAAGCCTCCTATTAATTCTTCAGATTGTAGCGTTTTTGGTGGCTACATATAGTGTAGAAAGAAGAGTTTCCAATTCTGCAAGATCATTCCACAGTCTTTCTGTTAGTAAAACATTAGGATTATCTACATCTTCTAAAAAAGTTTTTAATTCTGACAACCTCTTTATCATCAAATATATATTTATCCATCACGTTGCTTGATCAATGATTGCTCCTTTTCCTAAGAATGGCATCAATTTTGGAAGTTCTAGCTGTTATTGCTCCTTGTCTAATTTTACCAATGAGATTTGTAGTATGAGGTTCCTTCAACCCATCTCTAACTGCAAGGTGTGGACTGCAGAATGCATTTGCTTGATTTGGCAGAGTTTTGATGCCTCTTCAGCAACATTATCTAAAGCTTCATATGAATATTCTTGAGAAGTTTCAATATCTAAAGCAGTCCTTTTTCATCTGTTGTAACAATGTCTTCATCTTCTGTATTTCTTTAACCATATTAGATGCATTATCAGTAACTATGCTAAGAATGTGGTCTTTCCTTATATCAAATTCTTTTAAAACCCCTACAATTAATTTCTGGAGATAATGGTGATCATGGTGAGCTTCAGTATCTTTTACTGCGAGTGTCTTCGTAACCATCATTAACTATTTATTTAAACCCAGCGGTACAGCAGTTGTACCGGGAAAATGCCTTTTTTTAACGCTGGCTGTGGTACAAGTGTCCTACCAGCATTCCCTTCCCCATTTTAGAATAATCGCCTATCTGTAGATCTCTGGGTGGTTCATTGTCGCTGCTCATATTTAAACTTAATAATACAATTATTAGGTCATATTAGGTGGAGACTTTAACGCTAGACATTGCGCATGGAACTGCAGTTGAACCAATAGTACTGGAAGATATGTATCTAATTTTGCAACCTCAGCCAATCTTTCTATTGCAGCTCCACCCATCCTAACACGCTATGGACCTAGCTCCGCCTCCACGCTGGACTTTTCATATTAAAATATATGAATACTCCATTCAGCATTAAATCCTTAGATGAACTCACTATCTTCGGATTAAAATCCGGTAGTCATCGAACTAGAAATTAGTCGATATAGCACACCAGACAAAAGACCCGTTATTACAAATTGGTCTAATTATACCAAAGCTCTAAATACACAGATACAACTATACATAACATGTGTGTGGGATTATGGCAAAGCCTCGAGGGCTATCTGCCTAAGGGAGGAATGCCTTCGTGGAGGACTTTCTAAGGGAAACTGGCTCCTATACATAACGAGCGATGAGTTAGATGTTTTATTGGAAAATTTCCTTAATGACCTCTGCTCAGCCTATCATGCCAACACGCAATCAATTCCTGAAGAAAAAATAAGCACTTAATTGATTAAACAAAGGAATCACGCCAGAAAAATATGGTAGCCTTCTCGGCACCCAACTGACAAACTACACCTACATGCACTGCATCAAGAAGTCAAAAACGAACACACACGTAAACGCTGGGCTAATTAACCTTGAAGGTACTCAACTGGATCAATGCTGATGATAACTCTTTATGGAAGACTACTTCAAGGTACAAAAGATGCTGCACGAATATTCCGCCCCTTAAAGGTCGTACAGAAACTGAGCTCAGTCTTTAGCAGGTTACTACGCTACTCAGTAGACAGATGTCTTGTTTTGCACCGATGGGCGAAAAATCAAGGTTGGGTTTGAAGAAAAGGTATATAGATAGGGGAGGGGGCAAATTTTATATTTCAGAGGAGAGTAAAAAGAAATGGGACAAAATAAAATTTAAAATGAATGGCCCAAAAAATAATAGTGGAAAAGAAAAGCCTATAGAAGAAAAGGAAAAGAACTAGAAAATATCCTAAATAACGATTGTGTCCATGAGTGTAGTCAAAAGGAGAGGAAGCTGTGTTAATTTACAATAAATAGTGTCTCTCAGGTGTGTGTAGTGAGTATGTTTGGTAAGGCTGAATAGATGTGATGAAGGGGGGGGAAATGGACAGTGTTTAGATGCTGTTTCAAAATATTCTAAGATCTATAAATCGACATCAATCACTTTAAAATGTAACTTTTAGTATGTGCAATATTTACAGATCATTAATCAAAACATGGTGGTTCAGTTGACAAACATGTCTATATTCTTTCATAATCGAAAATCGAAATCTTTTAAATAGGAACCGAAGTGTTCCTAATCAAATAGTGTGAGAAGCATCAAACATCCATCTATTGAACTGCCGGTGGATAGTCTATGGAAATTCAGAAGGCACATCGCGTCGCGTTCACACGCAACGCTAGCGCCATCTATCAATTAATCAAAATAATTTCCACACACTCCCCACCTGAACTCTGTCAAGAGTTCACATTAATCTAACAACAATCAAATTTATATCAATAAGTATTTTAACATATAATTATAAAAACAATTGATAAGCATATTAAATGAATAGAAAATATATTCAAACTATAATCGCTATCCGCGATTCAATTCACCTATAGGTGGCGCTTTCATACATTAGTATGTCGGATAAAAATCGGTATTTTGATTTGTGATCTGACTTCGTACATTCAAAAATGGAGTTGCTTAGATCTTCTGAAATGTTTGATTTTGTTCAAAGAGGCGTAAATTCTCGCTGTATTACTGAAGCAGAGAGAATTTTAAAAAGCTGATCATTTGGTAATGCACGGAATTTTACTTGAAATCCAATGTACAAGTTTTGGCTTTCTATTTAAGGATAAGTTGTATAACGTCCTGATCGCATGAAATCGAAGGACATTTCATTGTTCAAAAAGGACAAATAAAAAAAAAAAAAAAAAAAAAAAATCTTGTTCATGTAAAGGAGGAACTGTTGGCTGCTGTAGGAAATTGTGTCGTTGTTTTATTGTATTGTGACAGGTAGCTCATTTTAACGTTCACTGATTGTAAACAAATGATTTCATATGTGTTTTACTTGGGATTTCCAGAAAATCTGTGCATTCAAAAGTGTCCTTTTTTCCCCATAAAAATGGTATTGAATCATTATATGTATACTAAAAACATATTGATCTATTATATGTATCTATTGTATTTATTATACACATGATAGCACTAATTATCAGATGCAATTTTGAGAATATCAACAAGCAAAGCACTTAAAAATGAAAAAAAGACACTTGTTATAGAACTATTAATATTCTATATGTATTATAAAAAATACATGCAATGAATAATACCTTGACCAAACATTAAAAAAAAAAAAAAAAAAGAGCAGATTAAGTATTACCTACCTGTACTTGAGAAAGCAATCCTGGCATATAACATGTAGTTAACTTTTGATTACATGATATTACAAGCATTTTCTTTAGATTTATCCTACGAGTGGTTTAAACGACTCAATACTGGTAGTTTTATCTCAGCTCAAATTCTGGTGAACAAGCTGGCTGTGCAGTTTTTATTTTTTTGCATGTGTTTTGTGAATATAAACCAGTTTCCCCTATAAAGTTCTTCATAAAGGCATTCTTCTTCAGGCTGATAACCAATGTGCTTAGCCATATTCAAATACCCTAATCTAACCTTACATTTCCTTTAGATTCTATATTCACATGTTATATCTTTATCTGTTAAGATTTGTTCATAACAGGATCACCAGGCTTCTACCAATCTGGCAGGAGCATACTCAAAACATGTCAAAACCATGTGATTTATAACAAAATCGATCATGTTGTCTTTGCAAACCTTTATAAATGTTCCAAATTTTCTTAATAATCTTATTATTTAGAAATGTGTTTAATATTGTTTTTATATGAACAAAAGCATTTAAATATATCAATTTTAAAAATAACTGAAGTGTTCTTTTAATCAGTTTTGCTTTTCTAATGCTGTTTACTTTATATCTGAGCCAAAAATTCAAGAATAAGTCTATTAAAAAGGTCTGTGTGATAAGTCTATTAATTAATTACATTGTATGAACTTCAACATCTTTGAATATGAAACACCGAACTAACACTGAATATGAAACATCCTATATGAAAACACCGAGTCCATTCCAATCTAATAGAAGAATAAATTATACTTATCAAAATTCACAGTACGAGCTTCTCCGTATTATATTACACAAAGATTAGAAACCAAGTCTCCACATAGGAAATCTTACACTGATATGATGGTCTTGCATTGAAACAGAATTGTAGCAACATAGATGATATGAATTACATTATACCAAAGAATTATTTCATCCTAAATAAATTATAGCATTTAGTTTAACCAAAGACACACAAAACAAAATTTCAGATTTGTTGTAAAATTGGTGTCATGTCTTTCCCTATGTTATAATAACTCCACACATTATCTACATATTTTCTTGTCAGTCAAGAAGATTGATGGAAATATTGTCCTTTCAAAAATTATTCTAACAGATATTTCTTTTTAAGTTACATGATCAACAGAAACTATAGAGATATAGCATGTATCAAAAGGTATGTTATCATCAAATACAATTTGATACTACTTCAGTAAATCTAAACTGTTCTTAACCTACGCATATGAAACTAAATTAGCAAAATAAACAATTGCATAAAACTTATTCAATCATATTCATATTATTAAACGAAAAAAATGTTTTTAAAGTTCTAAAGGATATAATAATTGTACTGGTCGTTTTATTATTGTTCCATCAGCAGTTTTTAGTTCACAAGAACGAACTTTGTTTTCACGACCACGAAAAACGTTTATCACTCTACCACAATTCCACAAAAGTTTGCACTTATTGTTGCCTTCAATTAATACAAGATCATCAACTTTTAGATCATCATAAACGTTAGGATTTTTTAATTGATGAGCTGTCCGAAGATCCATCAAATATTGTTTTTTCCATTTAGTCCACAATTGCCTAACCAATAAATCTTGGTAAATATTTCTTTTAGTCAGAGAGGACTTGGTAGAGCCATCTTTAACAATGGAGTTAAATTTAATAGGTAACGTAGAATCTTTGTTTCCAAAAATCAAAAAATTGACTGGCTTCAGTGGCAACGGTTCCTTGTGGTCATTGTACACATATGTCAAAGGACGAGAATTCAAAACAGCTTCCACTTGTGCTAAAACCGTTGACAATTCTTCAAACGTTAGTAAAGCTTTACCGAGAATTTTTCTTAAGCACTCTTTTACTGATTTTACTAATCTCTCGTAGAAGCCTCCCCACCAAGCCCCTCGTTCTATTATAAACTTCCAACTGATTCTTTCATTCGACAGAAAATCTTGGAATTTCTCATTCGACAATAGTTTAGAGAAATGTTCGAGTTCCTTTTTCCCCTTTTTAAAAGTTTTCGCGTTGTCCGAATAAATTACTCGACAATTGCCTCACCTAGATGTGAATCTTTTGAATGCCATCAAGAAAGAATCTGTTGAGAGATTCGGTACAAGTTCCAGATGTATGGCTCTAGTGATAGCGCATGTAAATAATGTTACATAGGCTTTCTGACTTCCTTCGATGTTTTTTACGTAAAGCGGTCCAGCAAAATCGATGCCAGACACGTAGAATGGTGGTGTCTCATTGATTCTGTCTTCTGGAAGTTGAGAAGTGGTCTGGTCAGCAGACTTCAATGAATATCGTTTACAAATAAGACACTTGTTTATTATTTTCTTGATAAACTGACGTCCTTTTGGGATCCAAAAGCAACTTCGAATTTCCGCTAAGGTCGTTGCTGCTCCTCCATGCATCATTTTAACATGTGTACTTTCTACAATCAAATTCGTTAGCCAGGAGTCTCTTGAAAGAATTACCGGATGTTTTTCATCATGTGACAAACTAGAATGTTCTAATCTTCCACCTGCTCTCAGTATCCCGTTCTGGTCTAAAAGTGGGTTATCGTTAATGGACCTGTCACATGGTTTGTTTTCCTAATTTTACGGTTGAATCTCTTTATCCAACCAGTTATTCTCAACAATTTTCTTAAATTACTATATATTGAGATGTCTATTACCCTTTCTTCAACTGCCATGCACACAAATTCATAAATATCATTAATATTCTTGCGGTATTCTAATCTTCTTCAATGACAGGTTTCTCTTCATTCTGTTGAGGCCACAACTCAGACGACATTCTAAGCCATTCTGGTCCTTGAAACCAGATAGGATTGTTTTTCAGCTCATTAAGTTTAGCTCCTCTCGAAGCCAAATCAGCGGGATTATATTTACCGGGGCAATAATGCCAATTTTCTGGGGATGTTAAATTTTGTATTTCCTGAATACGATTTTTAACGAAAAGCTTAAATTTCTTTGCGCAGTCTTTTATCCAGAAAAGTGTTATTTTCGAATCAGTCCAGAAAAAACAAGAAAGTTGTAACTTCAAAACTTTAGTGATGCTAGTGCCTAATTTGGCTGACAAAAGAGCTCCCATTAGTTCCAACCTAGGTAAGGTGAGCGGTTTTAAAGGCGCTACTCTAGTCTTTGAAGCAACAAAAACCGTAGATATTTGTTCATTGCTAGAAAATTATACGCAGATACGCTACTGTACCATACGTCTTTTTGCTAGCGTCAGAAAAACAGTGCAGTTCAATTTTTTCTACATCATTATTACCGATCGCAGAAAAATAATATCGTGGAATACCGATTTCGTCTAAATTAGAAACTTCTTTGCACCATGTTTTCCATACAGAACATAATTTTCTGGTAGTTCATCATCCCAATCTAAAGCAAGTGTCCAAATTTGCTGCAATATGATTTTGACTCTAAGTACAAACGGTGATAATAGACCTACAGGATCAAAAATTCGTCCTATTGCTTGTAGGACAAAACGTTTAGTATTAACTTGTTTTGATAAAAATGTTATCAAATTTTTTACATCAACGTAAATTATGTCACTTTGATTGTCCCAAGCGACTCCTAACACTTTCAATGGAGGATTTCTAGATTCCGAAACATGACTAGATTCCTCGGATTCAATACCTTCTTTAATCCATAAGTCGCGCAATTCTTGAGAATTGGTGTGCCATTTATGTAGAATCATACTAGCATCTCTAAAAATGCTGACGCATTCTAAAGTGGTATTGAAAGCAAGTTCAGCGTTTTGGTGTCCTCCAATGATGTCATCTACATAAATGTGATCATTTAGAAATTCGCAAGTGGCAGGGTAGGTTTTCTCATATTGTTTCAAATGGTGTTTAATGGTTGCAGCCAGTAAAAATGGACTGCTATTTACGCCAAATAACACACGTGTGAACCGATGAGTTATAAAATTTTGTGGATCATCGAATGGGTGTTTAGTAAACAGAAAACTCGTTACATCTCTGTCCTTCTCATCTACTTCTATCTGAAGAAAAGCCTGCTTTATGTCACTTGTAAATGCTACAGGATGAAGCCTGAAGGCCAACAGAAGTCAAAAATGTCAGGATACAAATTTGGACCAATATGCAAGCAGTCATTTAACGAGATTTCACCAGGTCCATGTGAAGACGCGTCGAATACGATACGTAGTTTACTAGTAGTTCGATCACTACGAACGATTTCTCTGTGAGGCAAATAAAATGTGATTTGAGATTCACTATCAACAGTGTCTGGAACTGGTTCAATGATGTTTTGTTGTAAATAATCTTGTAGAACTGTTTGGTACGAATAAAAGAGTTCAGGGTTATTCTGAAATCGCTTTACAAGTTTCTCAAATCGTTTCAGCGCAATCGCTTTTTTGTCATGTAACTCATATTGTCTATCAGACTTCCATGGCAGCCTAACCTTGTAACGAGAACTTTTGTATAGAATTTCCGATTCGAATTTTTCCATTATGGTATTGCCTAATGGCTCGGATGATTCATTTTCAGGTTTTATACCTAAACTTTCAAGCTCCCAAAATTTCTGTATCTGATCAGATATTATATCTTCCTCAACTATGATATTAAAGGCTGTGGACGTGTGTGTTGTACCTTTAGTGTAACCTAGCAGAGACCAACCGAGTAACGTTTCAGCAGCTACTAAATGTTTGTTTAAACGCTTAATTTTCCCAGTTACTACATCATAATAATGATCAGCTTCTATCAAAAGAGTAATTTTCTTTTGCAATCCCAAGAATCTGCGAGTTGTAAACCTTCTAACTGTTCGCCTAAAATGTGTCTATCCAGATTAGGAGGTGGTAAATCAGAACTTGAAATTTGTTCAGTCACGAGAGCTTCAATTTCGATTTTCAAATTCTGTGTTTCCTTGTTCTGCAATTTTATCTTAACAACGATTTCTAATGGGTGTTTTATTTCCAAACGTAAATACCGAAAGAGTCTCTGTTCGAATAACAGGAAGCTTCAATTTATCCGCGATTTCGTTGCTTAGGAAGGAACGCATACTACCTGAATCCAGTAGAGCTCTAATTAAAACCGACTGCGTATTCGTTCGAAGTGTTACGCAACACGTTTGAAGCGAAATAGTTTTAATTTTGCTGCGTGAGAATGCTGAAAGAACATGCGAATCTTCTATACTTTTATTTTTATCATTTCGTTCTTTCTCAGCGCGAAAGCATATTGAACGGTTATGTCGACCTTTGCACTTGGAGCAGACGAGATCGCTTCGACATTGTTTTACTCGGTGGTTTGATTCAGACAAAGGTAACATTTGGCATGTTTACGTAATAAATTTCTCTTCTCATCAACTGTCAGTGATTCACAGTCTTCAGTAACATGTTTGGATGTATTACAAAACAGACACCAATTAGTAGTTTTGTTTTCTTTAACCGGCGCCAACAGCTGCTGAGTGGAATGAACGATACTCCCTTTCCCACCCTTCTCTTTATAAACACAGGAAGTGCTCTCTGATTTATGAGTGGAGAGCAAAAGATGGCTTCTCTCGCCACTTTCCAATTCTGAACGAACAAACTGCAATAATTTGTCAACATTAAAAAAAGATGACGAATCCGTTTTACGATTGAATTCTAAGGTTATATCAGACGGCAGATTGTTCATTATGGCTGGAATCAACATATAACTGTATTTATCCGTGTGACTTCTAATGATTTTAAGCTGTGTATTTGAGTTTCTATAGTGTCACAAAGTTTGCGAAGTTTTAAAGTGTCACTGGATTTGGTTACTGGGGTAAGATTCAGGAGGTTTTGCATATGTGAATTTATAATTATATCTTTCCTGCCAAACCTGTTTTTAAGTATTTCGACAACTTCATTGTAATTTGGTTCCGAAATGCAAAAACCTTCTATCGTGTTTGCAGCGTTGCCGCATAAATACGATTTTAAATAATTAAATTTTTCGATCTTTGTTAAAGATTCATTATCGTGGATTGCTACCTTGAAAGAGTTCCAAAAACTTGTCCACTGGGTATATTCTCCATAGAATTTAGCGATGGTTAATTTTGGCAGACGCGTACATTGATTGCTTTCGATTTTAGAATTAGTTTCGTTAAGAGAGTTTTCATTATCCGAATTTGTTACTTCATTTAACTCTTTCAATTTTTTATTTGCCCTGAATTGCCATAACTGAATTTTCTCTTCGTATTCGATACAAGATAGAATTTCTGTTTCAAACTCTTCTGCCTCTGATTTCAAGTCACGATCTATCTGAGCATCTAATTCACTCAGAGTTTTAGATTTCGTGATTAATTAGTCTAAATTTTCTTCTAATGTATTTGTATCAATTTCTTCTTTATTCAATTAAGATTCGATTTTTTTTAGAATCTTGGACACGGTGGTCCTGATAACTTTTCTTTTCGATTTTAATTTAGCAACAGACTCTTCCGCCATAGTTACTCTACAAATTAGAAAATTTATTCTTACCTTTTGCTGACTTCGCACACTTGCAATGTGCTAAATCCTATTCTTCCCGGCCGATGCACCAGCTGTTTCAAAATATTCTAAGATCTATAAATCGACATCAATCACTTTAAAATATAACTTTTAATATGTACAATATTTACAGATCATTAATTAAAACATGGTGGTTCAGTTGACAAACAAATCTATATTCTTTCATAATCGAAAATCGAAATCTTTTAAATAGGAACCGAAGTGTTCCTAATCAAATAGTGTGAGAAGCATCAAACATCCATATATCGAACTGCCGGTGGATAGTCTATGGAAATACAGAAGGCACGTCGCGTCGCGTTCACACGCAACGCTAGCGCCATCTATCAATTAATCAAAATAATTTCCACAGATGCTTCGAATCAAGGTATTTAGCAAGGAATACAAGGCAATATGTAAGCTTTCATCCTGAGACACAACAGCAAAAGACCCGTAACATCACACAAAAGTATATATTACTTTAAAGTAACTTTTAGCTATTATCGTTCCCAACATTTTCATACATTTTTCAATAAACAGTAGCAGACAAAAAACATAGATCCATACACAGAACAAGACCACAACCGCACAAAAGAAAGTTATATATATATATATATAAATTACGGAGTAAATTTATTAAAAACAAGTTAAACATAGTATTTATTAATTTAACTATCATAATTTATTGCAAGTTTAATTATTTTACTATCATAGTTTATTACTTGTTAATTCATGCTAGTTTAACACATTAAGGCACACTGTATTTATATTAGCTCATAATTCTTAGAATTTATTTAAGGCAATGAAGAATAATCCATCCCTTACATTTGGACATTTAACAGCTAGCAAAGAACAGTATGAGAAAAAAAAAATCGATGAGGTATAATATTTAAAGGCGAAAAAATATTTAAGCTATCTGAAAAAAAAAAAAAAAAAAAAAAAAAAAAAAAAAAGACTAGAGAGGGAACTAGCGCGATGCCCAAAATCCCCGTTTTCCCGCTCTCAGGAAATTCCTCAAAACAAGATAAGGTGGTGACAGACGAGAACTGATAACGTTAGCGTCTGTTTGGAATTGTTACCACAAAAGAAGAAATGAGCAATTTCAAGTATTGTTTAACGCTAAAAACTGAGGAAAAAATAAATTAATTTAAAAGCACTTTAGTAATAGAAATTTGATTTAGTTTATATGAAAGCAGCGTACTTATCTCAAAATTCCAAGCTTTTGTCGTATATCCTCACAGTGTTCGCTCTGTCACTCTCATCAACATCGGAGCTGAAAATCTTTGGAAAAGGTGTATGAGTAGAATTTGTTGAAGGAACACTATTTCAAAGTAATTTAATTGATAGTCACTAAGCCGAGAGGAATGTTTTTTACTTATTTACGGAGTGCTGCGAACATGCGGCCGCTTGCTTCGGCGATCGCAGCGCCCTCACCGTGTTGCATTAACAGCATGCCTGATACACAGTTACACAAACTATTGCACAATTCTTCTCACAACCACGCACGAACAACAGCATCGCAGTTAATCCGGCAGACGTACTTGGCTATATCGAGCATCTAAAAGAAAAGAGCCCGGGGATTGATAATGTCATCAATAAGATGATAAAAAAATGGGACTGATGATGATCTGTAGATTAGTCAGAATCATCCAATGTATCGTAGATCTTCGTTACTTTCAGCTAAAGTGAAAAACTGCTGTTATCATCCCAATCCCTAAACCCGGGAAAACACCCAGAAAACCTGAAGCACATAGACCAATAAATCTCCTACCAACTTGGAAGGGGTCAGCAAAATTCCAGAATTTATCATACCCCAAGCTATAAGCAACTACGCAGAAAATCAAGGACTTCTAATTCCTGAACAGTATGGTTTTAGAAGATATCACTATATTGTTCACCAACGTTATAGAGTCATTGAACTCATTTCATCTGGATTACAGCAAAAGACCAGCACTGGAGCAGTATTCTTAGATATATCTAAGGTGTAGGAGACGGCTGCTTCAAGACAGACGATTACGCAATGGCTGGGCGAAGTCGACAGAAGGAGCGCCGCTTGTGATGGATTAGTTTTATTATTGTCTTATTTTTTTATTAACTGTGAACTAACCGGGGAATTCCCTCTTTTTTTAACCGAATTATATGTATGTACAAGTTAGAGTAATGTAACGTTTTCGCTTGAGATATGCATATTAAAATCTTGAGATTAATAATCCCTAGTGTGATTATTCCATCTGTAACCTGCACGTTGTAACTCTGGGAGTTGCAACATAGTAAATCTGACGTCCGCTATTTTATTTATTTATTTTTTGATGAAATATGGATATCGAAGCTTTGAAAGCGAAACGAAAGTCGCTGAGAACAGCATTTACAATATGCTACAACGATATAGCTCAGAAGATCAAACACGAAACTTTAAAAAGTCACGAAGTCAGTACGTTGTTTAAACAAATTCGCACGTTTAGAAACAACTCAAGAAGAAATTTCGAATCTGTTGCTAAGCGATGATGCCTTTCAAGACGAATATTCTGAAGATTTTTCGAAAGCGGAAATGTACCGAGACAATTCTGCTTAATATATTCGCTGTTAGAAAATGCAAATGAGGCAAATTCGGGTACGGAAGAAACAACCGAGCAAAAAGAAAAAAAAAAAAAAAAAAAATCAAGCTTCCGAAACTCGAATTGAGTTTGGTTTGGTTTATTTAATTATGGCAAGGCACACTAGGGCTATCTACCTAAGGGAAGGGATGCCTTCGTGGAGGACTTTCTAAGGGAAACTGGCTCGTATACACGTTACACATGGAGAAAACCATGAAAACGCTCATGCAGCCAGCCCGTTCTCGGGATTCGAACCTTGGACCGAACTACCAGTGTTCAGCGGCTTTACCGCTCGGCCGCTGTTGGGCTGTAAAACCTCGAATTGAGAAAATTTAGTGGAGAACCAAAAGACTTTCTTGCCTTCTGGTCCCAGTTTGAAAAAATTCGCAAAGATGATGCTATTGTATCATGCACTCCAGTTACTTATGTTTATAAAGCCCCACTTGAAATTCCGACTGAGGCAACTAGGAAATTAATGGAAGAACTTCTGCAGAGTGCAAATTTAACCCATGAACAAAGATGTGCGGCAGAGAAAACAATTAAAGAATTTGAAGATCTATTTTCTAGGTCATCCGGAGATGTTGGCCGCACAAAACTGACGCAACATCGAATTGATACGGGGGATCACTCTCCGATAAAGCAGCATCCCAGACGTTTACCATTCGCAAAACAGGAAGAGGTTGGAAATCTTCTGAAGGAGATGCAAGAAAATGATATCATCGAACCATCCACAAGTCCATGGGCACCTCCCATAGTTTTCGTCCGGAAGAAAGATGGCTCGACAAGATTTTGTGTCGACTATCAGAGACTAAATAATGTTACTAAGAAAAACAGTTACCCTCTTCCCAGGATTGACGATACTCTAGACACCTTATCAGGACACAAGTGGTTTTCCACTCTTCACCTCAAGAGTGGATACTGGCAAGTGGAAATTCATCCCGGGGATAGAGAGAAAACTGCGTTCACTACCGGCCAAGGACTCTGGCAGTTTAAAGTTATATCTTTTGGACTCTGTAACGCCCCTGAAACATTTGAACGCCTGATGGAGACAGTGCTTCGTGGTCTATCTTACGAATCCTGTCTGGTCTACCTAGATGACATCATTATAGTGGGCTGTACTTTCGAGGAACATCTAGAAAATATCAGAAGGTGTTCAAGAAATTGAGAGATGCCAACCTTAAACTGAGTCCTTCGAAATGCAAATTGTTCCGCAGTGAAGTTACCTATCTCGGGCACGTCATCTCTGCCGAAGGTGTCCGCACAGATCCAGAAAAGGTGTCAACAGTTAAGGAATGGGAACGTCCTGTGGATATTCATCAACTACGGAGCTTCCTGGGACTCTGTACTTATTACAGAAGATTTGTGAAGGGGTTCTCCAACATCGCAAGGCCTCTGCATAAATTATCAGAAAGTAAACAAAAATTCTTGTGGACTGAGGAGTGTGAGAAGTCCTTTAATCAGTTGAAGACGGCATTAACATCTACGCCCGCATATCCCCAGACATCTGCTCGCATATACCCAGACAGACAAAGAATTTGTATTGGACACAGATGCAAGCAACGGAAGTGGGGGAGCTGTCCTTTCTCAAATGATTAATGGTCAAGAGCGAGTAATAGCCTATTGGAGTAAATGCTTGTCTAAACCGGAAAGTAATTATTGCGTCACCCGTAAAGAATTGCTTGCTATCGTAAAGGACATAGAACATTTCCATCATTATCTCTATGGCAGAAAATTCTTATTGCGGACTGACCATGCTTCTCTAACCTGGCTACTAAATTTCAAAAATCCTGAAGGACAAATAGCCAGATGGATTCAAAGACTCCAGGAATATGACTTTGAGATAAAACATCGTAAAGGCTCCTCCCACGGAAATGCGGATGCTTTATCCAGGAAGCCTTGTTTTGCACACTGCAGGCATTGTTCAAGAGCCGAGGTTAAGTACGGGTTGGCGAATTCGAGTATCCGGCAAGTAACATCTTCAACATCAACTGATCCAGATCCGTGGAATGATGAAAACGTTAGAAAAGACTAATCAGCGGATCTTGACATTAGGCCAATAATAGAACTGAAGGAATCATCCAGTACAAAACCCGAGTGGCAGGACATTTCCATTTTCAGTCCTGCAACTAAAAGTTACTGGGCTCTCTGGGATTCACTCCACTTCTGAAATGGAGTCTTATATCGACTATGGGAAAGTGATGATGGAACTAATAAGAGATGGCAGCTGCTGCTTTCTTGAAACCGGATACCTGATGTTCTGAAGGAAATACAAAGCAGCTCAACAGGAGGGCATTTCGGCTGTATGAAGACACTAAACAAGGTCCGAGAGCGCTTTTTCTGGAGTTCGGTGAGAAACGATGTTGAGAAGTGGTGCCGATCTTGTGATGCTTACGCAGCCAGGAAAGGACCGAAGGGACGTAACCGAGGAAGGCTGCAGCGACACAATGTAGGAGCGCCTTTCGAGCGAATTGCCCTCGACATACTTGGACCTTTTCCACGGACCACGGATGGCAACAAATACATCCTCGTTGTCATGGATTACTTTACGAAGTGGCTCGAAGCTTATCCAGTTCCAGATCAAGAGGCTGTCAGGACAGCTGAAGTTCTGTTACAAAATTGGGTGTCCAGATTTGGGACCCCCCTCCAGATTCATTCCGACCAATGCAGGAACTTCACTTCGGCTGTGTTCAAGGGACTCTGCGACTTGTTGGAAATCAAGAAAACGCAGACGACCCCGTTACATCCGCAGTCTAATGGCATGGTGGAGAGGTTTAACCGTACAATGCTACCCCTGTTCCTGCTTGCTTACCGTAGTGCCGTCCACGAAAGCACCGGCTATTCTCCATCACAGATGCTCTTCGGTCGCGATCTCCGTCTGCCAAGTGACCTGCTCTTCGGCCGCCCTCCGGATGTACATTCCTCGCCTGACGAGTACGTGCAAGACCTCCAGGCCTGGTTGGAAACAGTACACAGGTTTGCTCGAGAGCGGATCAACATCTTGACGGACAGGATGAAGAAGAGATACGACGCAAGAGCCACCGAGCATCAATTCCACTAAAACGACAAGGTTTGGCTCTGGAATCCAAATCGTCGTAAGGGCGTTTCTCCCAAACTGCAATCGCATTGGGAGGGTCCCTAACAGTCCTCAACAGATTGAACGACGTTGTGATATGGATCCGTAAATCCCCCAATTCGAAACCTAAGGTAGTTCATTACTACAGATTAGCCCCATACTATAGCCACAGTACTTAGTACTTCTCATTCCGTAAGGTACATACTGGCGAAGCACGTAATAAATAAATATGGTAGTCCGCATCTTTTACATTTATTTCACTATATGTAACTGTTATTTTTTGTATTTAATTTTTATAATGCTTTGCAATCCTGGGTATCCATAATTCTTGTACATGAGTTTTTTTTACCTAATTTGTGTATATAACTTGTATATAGTGTAAATATTTACTTCTTTAGTTATATTATTTGTTTGTTTTAGAATCTTTTGTTTGTATCGAATTATGCTTCTGACCAAGGGTTGTACTGCCCGGGACGTGCAGTCCTTGGGAGGGTGAAGTGTTACGAAATTTAAAGGCGCGGTGAGATGGCTTCTCCGCAAAGCAGTTTTAGGTTTGCCATAAAATAGCAAGGAAAGCAGGGTTGCCACATTTGGCGACAAAATTGGTGATATACTATGGACGGTTGGAGAACCTTCTGGAACGAATTCTTACCGGTTTAGCCCAGAATGTTCCCGAACACAAGCCGAAAGCTATATAAACCCTGCTGGTCCGCAGTCAGTCAGTGTGTCTCTCATCGAGAGTGTGTGTGCCTCGTCTAGCGAGCTGATAGTCAGTCATTGAGCGAGTGTCTCGAAGTCTAGCGCCGAGGTGGTCGTCGAGTGCATCGAGAGAGTCTTTTAGTGCATCGTCGAGTTTCGTCATAGACTGTGCTGAGTCGAGAGTTATACTCTTCTGTATTGTCGAGTGCATCATGTGGAGAGTCTCGAGAGTACGTGGATTTCCGAGAACAACCAAGCAAAGTTAGGAGCTGTACTCGGGTGCTTTGCAGTGAAGCTGTCTCCACCGTTATTGCCTGACAGTGTGAAGGCTGTGTCGCTGATTGCTCCAGCGTGTTTATGGTAGATCTTCGACGACTGTAAAAGTGTTTTGGAGCTGTTCTGATTAATATTGATAAATAAAGTGTGTTTCGATACTTCATAAAGTGTCGTCGTTATTCACTCCAAATCTACGAACCCCGTACGAACGTAAAGGCAGAAAATAACGTAACAGTACATAAAATTTTTTATCCACAGGGTTTATTTTTAGTCCAACCACCTTGTTACCTAAGTGACTATTACAGGAGGCTTGGATTATGAAATTAAAATGGGATGACCCTTTGCCCGACAACATTCAGAAAACTTTTCAGAAGTGGCAGGATGAAATTAAATATCTTGAGAAAATTAGTATTCCACGATATGTAGAGATAAATGAGAATTCAGAGTTGCATCTATTCGTCGATGCATGTAAGAGCCTCCTATGGTGCATGTGTCTACATTAGAATCGTAACGCCCGTGGGTGTCAAAATTCGGTTGATCTTAGCGCTGTTAAAAATCTCTGAGAATAACCCCGGTTAGAATTGATGGCCTGTTGTATCAGCGCGAGACTGGTTCACTCAAGTATACGCCATCTTAGATTTGCCTGATTTGAAAATTAGTGCATGGAGTGACTTTATGGTAGCACTCTGGTGGATTAAGAAGCGTGGTGATTGGTCAGTTTTCGTTGCGAATAGAGTAAAAGAAGTAAACAGTTTGATTACTTCTCAGTTTTGGCGCCATGTACCGGGTGATTTAAACCCGGCTGACACACTTTCAAGAGGCAGTTGCCCTCGTTCATTTTCCGATTAGCTTTGGTGGGAGGGTCCGTCCTAGCTCCTGGAACCTACTTACAAGTGGCCACTAGACCGCCTGGCTTACGAGACCTCTGAGGTAGAACGAGAAAAAAAGGAAGGTCAGGTTGTGTACCCTTAATTCAGTTGAAGAGGAAATACCTTGGTACGCCATTAAGTTTTCGAATTTTCAATCCATCATGTGAGTGTCATTTCAGACAGCGAGGGTATAAAAAGGGTGAAAACGTGCATTTCAGAGCAATCAGACAACCCTGAATTTATTTGTCCCGATTATTTTACCAGACCGGTGCATTTTCACCCAGCGTCTGATCGAATATTATCATTTACAAAATTGTCACTCTGGGGCCCAAATACTCCTTGGAATATTAAGGGAGCGATTTCGGATAGTGAGGAGCAGAAGAGCAATCAGGAATTTAATAAATAAATAAATAAATTTGCCTGTAGCATTTGAGGTGTAACAGTTCCACGCGCGGTGTCGTGCATTTAAGTCTCCACCTATGACAATATGTGTTCCAAGTGTCAGTAACGTCTCAAGGTCTGCCTGAACAGCAGCCACTGGTTTCATTGGTGGTATATAGGTGGAAACAAACGTGTATGTTAGGTTAGTGTCTGTTGTGATGCAGACAGCTGTGGCCTCAACGACCGAAAGCTGTGGTATTGTTACATGATTATGGGGATGCAGCGTTTGATAAGGAGCGCTGTTCCTCCTCCTCTTGGTCGTAAAGCATTGGCACTTCTATTAGATCTGTAGGTGCTATAATTCGCAACATTAATTGGTATTTTTGGGTCAAGCTCGTGTTCCTGTAAGAAAAGTAAGTGGGGTGCGTGCTCATTTACAAACTCCCTGAGTTCATTGATTTTACGATACAATCCGTCCGCATTCCAAGTAATTATGTTTAAATATCTATATACAGTACAATTCATAATTAAGCAGTTAAAGAAGAACTGAAAACATCATCTAACACGTTAAATAAGATGAACAGTTTATCAATAGTGTTCTCCGCTGCCCTTAACTCAGGCATTACTGCGGAGATTTTTGCTAAAACAGCTACAAAGGAAGTTCCTTTGAACATGTCAAAAAACACAACACAATGATCAACACTATTATCCTCTAAATAACTAGTTATGGATCTATGATCCGTCTCTGACTTGGGAAATACTTTTAAAAATTCCCCATTGACTTTCCCTGCAAATTCTAACTTAGTATCATCTCTGAGCTTCTTAAGGAAGTCAGAGAATTTAATAGCCGACTTAACCATTATCGGTTTAACTTTCGACTGCACTATTTCTACGATTTCATCCTCATCAGCTACTTCCACATTATTACCATCTGTATTGACATTCACATTATTCACATTACTATTATTCTCACTTAATTTATCAAATTTGTTATTAACAGGCACCTCGCTATTACATTTAAGAATTTTTGATGGCCTGGCCGCATTACGCGGCTGAATGAAGCCATCGGCGTCCTGTAGCTCTTCCGAACTACGTTTAGATTTCTTAGAGGGCCGCTTAGGCCGTGGTACGCTAGCACTAGCATTTACATTCTTAACTTTACTAGGTTTAATAACATCAGAACTATCAGTAGAACAACATGCATTATCAGAAACATTTTCATTATTTACATAATTATTACTTTCACAATTATCAGACATAACCTGACAATCAGAATTACTAACACCATTATTTAACGATACACTATTACTAAGTTTTGCAATAGCAGAGTTTATACAAGTAGGATTATTGGCACCAAAAGAGGCACACTAATCTTTATATAACTGCATCAATCCTTCAGTAATCCTTTAAGAGTCTTGATATCATTCCTATGCACTAATTTTTCCTCTTCGGAAGTTGCACGCGCAATACTCCGCATGGCATTAAGCTCGCTTGTTTTAACACCGATCTCCAAAGTATGGATCTGTTGTAACGCATTAAGGTACTCCTGAAGCGTATAAGTCTCTTTTCGCAGGAGTTCGCTCCAGTTCGAATCAAGAATATTGTCCGCAAACACACATATATCCTCCGTAATTCCAGGTATTAATTCACATAACACACTTTCGTATCCTTAGCTGGTAACGGCGGAAACTCCGCATCGGCCATTTCAGCACGTGTTAGGGCTAACCGCGCGGCAGCCTAACACAAACACAATATCACATAAATAACGATGTAATCCATTTATGCGAAGCTAGAAACACAGTTAAATAATCTATATCGATATTATTCTTACTGTGAGGTTACCATAATCCCAGTTTTATTCTGAATATTCTTTGAAACAGAAATTTATAGACTAAATTTGCCTAGTTTTGCTAAATTTGGCTTAATCAGTGAACTTGATAAAGCAATCGTATCATGTAAAAATAAGATTAAAAATATCTGATACTAGAATATCTTACTGAAGATTTTTTTTACGTGCACTACATTTTCCATATAAGACCAATCTAATAAACTATCATTATTTATTCTTTCGCTTTCTTATACGGAGAAACATAACCAAGCCATTCAGTTGTATGATGCCCGAAATCGTTCAAACATACATATTCGCAAATATCCACAAAGATTTATTTCAGATTTCCGAATCAAACTTGCGAACCCCGTTTACATCGAACGAAGTTGCTGTTGATGCTGGGCGCAGCTTCGTTGTGACGTCGGCTTACGCATGAATCGACGATCACGTGACCTCCCTGCGCGTTCGGGGATTTATTGCTGACCGTGAGTTGCAACATAAGGCGTTTTAACGTGTTTGGCTCGATGGCCGTATATACAAATTAATTACTCTGGGTTTCCCAGAACACTTCATAACAACACTCTATTCCTATTTCTCAGATAGATACTTTGTCGTTTATGTCAAAAACAGTTACTCCGATAAACAAAGCGTTTACGCAGGCGTCCCCCAGGGGGCGCTTCTTGCATCGATCTTGTATAATATCTACGCGAACAACATCCCATATATATAGATATTCCAAACCCACAGATTGGGGCTGTCACAGCACCACCAAAAATGGAAAGATTATCCACAGTTGTGTTAGTAACCATCCTGTTTACCTTTTTGTTCCGAATCAAACTACTTACTGTTCCACTGTCCCGGGAAGGAGACACGACATTTTGGACTTTTCCTGGCTACCGAAAATATCCCCATATCTCTTGAGACTGTTACTGATTTATCGTCCGATCACATTCCTTTGATTGCTCGACTAGGTGGGATTCAGCAGACTAAAACTAAGCAGCAAACATCAACGGACTGGGATCTGTTATATAACACTGCCCTCACCTCACCCTTCAACATAGGCCCGCTCCGATCCGACACTGACAATCGACGAAGCTATCAAAAATTTTACTTTTCAGCTACAGGACTTCTTACAAAAGGCTACCTCTACCGTCAACACAAATCACGTGGACGGCCACCCTGCCCGCTAACATAAGAACAGTAATTACTGAAAGAAGCAGACTCAAGGCTCGTTTCCACTACTGCGTACGAACGCGTTGCGTCAATTGAAGACACACCTACGGCATCCGTACAAGTGTTTCCACTGCCGCGTATCCATAGATTATTTTCATTTTTCGCCGCTAGGTGTCAATGTAATATTTTGGCGCCAAACAACCAGTTCGCGAGTTACGACGCTGAACATCTGAATCCCGCTTAAGCGAGTATTCTTTGTTTTGGATTTGATATGGATCCTGACGTAGAACGCAGAAAAGTTTTCTTTACTAAATTCCATGTTATTGGAAATTTTTATTTCTCCTTATGAACTGCGAAAGTAAAGTACGCAAGCAATTTTTAGATAAGTAAGGTTATAATGCATATTATGAACATCACTTATTGCATAGAAGCTGAAGTAAATTAAAAGAAAAATTGCGTTTCTAGAAGCCTTAAATATAAATGAAATTATATATATGTGTAATAATAAAATTCCGTAGTCAAAAATACACTTAAAATTCTAACTGTATGTTCTTTTCATTTTTAATGGCGACGGTCTCTTATTTGAAAGTACGTGGAATTAAATCCACAGCTCCGTAGTCAAGTTGTTTTTCCCGCCTTTTCTACACGTACAGTTATAAAATGTTCTAGAGATATTTAAAGCGAACTGGAATGGCTGACGTCATTTCTTGGAAGCTCCGCCTTTCCAGAGGCTATAAAAAGACTCGCAAACGAATATCGGGATCTTTTCTTTAATGTAACGATGCAGTAAACTTCATACAAAAAGTTATTAGTAGTTCTTTTTTATTTACTTCGGAGATCTTATTTTTGTAACTGCTATTTCTCCTGAATAATAATAAATGGATCCTGTTTTTTAAACTTATCGTCTGATTTTTTTAGCTTCGACTACGTCTATGATTCTTCACCAATCTATTTATTCCGGACAAAAGCTGGTACATCACAAGGAGTCGGCAGGATAGGTGTACCGAAAAGAGGAAAGTAATTCCAACAGAAGTGAAAGAACTTTTTGAGTGCAAGTTGTGTCTGTTTTTTACAATTGAAGAATTGTGATACAGCTTTGTCTTCGCCTTTTGAGCGAGTCTCATAGTTTAGAACCGCATGATTTGGATATCGTGTGCTGGAAAGAAGCTAAAGAATTTCAATCATTTATGCTGTTTTTTTTTTAACAGCACACAAACGAGCAGGATTAAATAGTGTACTCAACAGCCAAGTAAAAACAGATTTTAAGAAATTATTTTTTCTTAGTGTGTGAACTAAGATGCTACGACAATAGTTTGGTTTAAATATATTATGTTAAAGTAACTACGAGTTTATTTAAATTTCAAGTCTTATTCTAATTAATAGTATTCTAAGTAAGATTTGATATTATCCTGAAATGTGTAGTGATAATCATAAAATTTGAGAATACAAAATTTTTATTTAAGTCTATTATTCTATGAAGTGTTGATAACAGAAGAGTTTTTGGTTTTAAAAAAAATATTTTAACTATTGTAAAAATATTTTGAGAAAAGTGCACATTTTTGTTCTCAAGAAAATTTTACAGTTACAATGTCGACAAATCAGGAACCCGTTAATCTTGACGATTCACTGAACGTGAATCAAGATACAATATAGATTTAAATATTATTCCATTTGAAGATTCTAAGGTCAGTGACATAATTTCTTGGTTAGGTTATTTTAACAAAGTCTGCCAAAATAAGGACGCAAATTGGAAACTTCAAAATATTTCTCGTTACATTAAGGGAAAAGCCCTCTGGCTCTATATTAAAAATTGCCATGAGCTAAAAATTTACTCAGAATTTGAACAAATATTAAAAGAAAACTTTATCGATCCCACCTTAACTACTTTCAGCGACTTCGCTAATTTAAAATATAACGCCAGAGAAGACATCACAAATTACTTTCGAAAGAAAATGGAAGTGGGTAAGCGGCTTAATTTGGATAAATCAATGATTTTAGAAGGTTTGACAGATGGTTTGCCAACGAACTTAGTCTTTGATGATTGTTCAAAGTCCCGCTGATCCGATAACTTGGCTAGAACAAGCCCACAAACTTCGACAAATTCATGAATTTAAAGATGAAAATTCATAAAATTATAACAGAGATAGGAATAGTCAACAATTCAGACAAGCTAATTTCCGAAATAATAATCGTCAGTTTGTTGATAATCGACCCATTGCATCAAATTACAAATCTCATAGTTTTCAACAAATTGGAAATAAATCTAACAGCAATATCAACAACAGAAAGAAAGTTGTAAGTCACCATACTAATAGTAATTTTGACGGTATAGCCCCATCACCTTGTAGAATATGCACCAAAAAAGGGATACCAAATTGTTATCACTGGGCTCAAATCTGCCCATTCCGAAATGAGAAAAACGAAACTGAAACTAATTCTAATGTGGAAAACAAAAATTCGGGGCCTGATTCTTCGGGAATTTGACAATTAAGAAATAAGGGATTTTTATCCCATGGCAGATCAGTCTACTGTGTTGTGGACACTGACGCGACATTGTCTGTCATCTCAGAAAAATCTGCAAAAAATTTACAGTTAAAAATTCAAAAGGTAAAAGGTATTAAAATTAGGCAAACTAAAGGAAATTTTTCTATTGATAAATCGTGTAGATTACGAATGAAAATTGGAAATATTATTAAACTAATTAACTTGTTAGTGTTAGATACTAATTTAGATTATGTTCTTTTGGGTTTAAATGAATGTAAATTATTTGAATTAAAAATTGATTGTAGTAATTTAGTGATAACTCAAAGAAAACATTTCAAATTCTGTAAATGTAAATAACAGAGTTTCTTTGCATGTACAACTTGATCAAGTACTTGCAAAAAACCAATAATGTAATGCCATCAGTTAAGACAAAACATAGAAGTAATATCTCTGAGGTAATAAGTGTTGATGAAAAGAATATATCTAATGAAAATAACGTGTCTAAAGGTATAATAGTTAATGAAGGTAATAAGTCTAATATTATGAAGTTTAATGATGATAAGATATCTAAGGTAACAAGAGTTAATGTAAATAATGAAAGTAATGTAAAACTAAAAATTCAAAAATGTGATGTGAAAAAACAAAGTAGTGAAATAACAACAGATTCAGAGAGTATGGAGGAAGAAAACCCTGAATTAATTAAATTGTTAAATAAATATAAAAATGTGTTTTCCAAAAATAAATATCATGTAGGTAAAATTAACATTTAACCACAACGAATTAACTTGACTTCTGATTTGCCTGTCACTTAAGGACCTTATCGAACTTTCCCTAAGGAAGAAGGAATTAGACGACAAATTGATCAATTACTAAAAAATGGAATTATTAAAGAAAGTAGTAGTCCTTATGCATCCCCAGTAACTTTAGTATTAAAACGCGATGAAAAAAAAAAAAAAAAAGAATGTGTATTGATTATCGTAAGCTGAATGCTTCAGCAAAGACGATGCTCATCCCCTGCCCTGGATAGACTTTTTATTAGACAAATTAAGTAATGCAAATGTTTTTTCTACAACAGATCTAAGATCAGGGTTTTGGCACATTCCTATTCACCCTGATGACACCGAAAAATTGGCTTTTATTACAAATTTTGGACTGTATGAATGGCTAAGACTCCCTTTTGGCTTCAAAAATGCACCGGCTATCTTTAACAGAGTTATTAAACGCATTCTCACTAAAAATAAAATCCAATTTGCTCGTAGTTATTTTGATGACATAATTGTTTACTCTTCTTCCAAAGAACAACATCTAAAGCATTTGAGTGAATTATTTGAAATATTTATTCAAGAAGGTATTAAATTGAACCAGAGTAAATGTGTCTTTGCTAAAGATAAAATCAATTTTCTAGGATATGAAATTAGAAAGGGTAAAGTTACCCCAGATAACCAAAATATTGAAAGTATTAAAAATTTGAAATATCTAAGTAATGTAAAAGAACCTACAAAGAGTGTTAGGCAGTGTAAATGTTTATCATAGATTTATACCTAATTATACTAAATTAAGATCTCCTCTAAATAAATTTTTGAAAAAAGATGTACCATGGCATTGGGATGATCAATGTCAACCTGCTTTTGACGAACTGAAAAATATTCTTATTTCAAAACCAGTCTTACAATTTATGATCCAAACAAACCTTGTCATGTTTTTGTTGATGCATCACACATTGCTGTAGGAGCTGTTTTGAAGCAGCCAGATGAAAGTAATATATTACACCCAGTTTCCTACCATTCTAGAGCTTTAAAAGATTACGAAAAAAATTATGCAATTACAGAACTTGAATGTTTAGCTATTGTTGATGCATTAGATAAATTTTATTACTATCTTCATGGTCAAAAATTTACAATCCATACCGATCATGCAGCCCTTGTTTGGCTTAAAAATGTTAAGAATTTAATAGGCAGATTATTCCGTTGGTCACTCCGACTCAGTATGTTTGATTATGAAGTTAAATATCAAAAAGGCTCTACAAATGTTGAAGCTGATATGCTTTCTAGACAACCTGTTTCTCACCAGCGCCTAGATCAAAATACTTACCCTCTGGTTGACATAGCGAGAAAATTAGCTAACGAGAGAACTATTGAATATGATAAAAGGAATAAAAGTCGTTATGACACAAAAATTGCATTTCAACCTGGTGATCTAGTTTTATTTGAAGAATTTGAATTTCCAAATACACATAAATTGACAGCTCCCTATTCTGGACCATACCAAATTGACAAAAAATTATCTGAGGTTAAACATGAAATTGATATAAAGAATTACCACACAAAGAAAACCTACTGATATTGTCCATGTTTTCAGACTGCGACACTACCAAGACCCAGAAAATTTTAAACTACATCACCAATAGGTAGACACACCTTCCTTTTGGTAAATGCTCAACTGGGGTTGCTACTAAAGGTAATTAGAGTACCTCTAATTATTTAATGTCTAATTTTCTGTGTTGTAAATTTTTGGTGTGTTGTTTTGTATCTTTGTATTTATTTTGTGTTTATGTGTCAATTTTTTGGCAATGACATTAATGGTAATTATAAAATACTATTGAAGTTGAAAGTTGTGTTGAATGACAATGCAGTATATGACATAATTGTCATTGTTGATAGTAAAAGATAAAATATGAGTAAAATTATTGTGTAAAATGATTATTATCAAAATAAGTGTTTGATATGAATAAGTAGTCAAAATGAAATACTGTAAACAAACTAAAAGTCAAAAGGAAATGTTAAGAAATTAGTCAAGTATTGCAATTGTCAATGATATGAAGAAAATAATAGAGGAATACCTCACCTCAAATAAAAATTTTTAATATTAAAGCCACGGCGAACTGGAAATGAAAGATTTGTAAAATATGAACTGCTCTAATGTTTTGCAGCAATCTCTAAAGACCTGGATCAAGAACTGAAACTGTTCTCGACAAATGTTTTCCCAATACTGCATGCATAATGTTATTTTCCTTTATTTTCTATAAATGTCAATATATTAAGGTATAGTATTTACAATTTTATATATTGATATTATTATTGACTGTGTTATAGTGAGTGTCTATTTAAGATTAATATTATTGTAACTCGAATTCTGGATGCGAGTTCTTCAAACAAATTAAGCAATTTAATTATTTAAAATAATTTTTTAGCTGTTGTCGTCCTTTTTTCACTATCTGGAATGTCTTGTGGTCGAGGCGCCCGGCTTCAAGCCTTTTCAGATGGGAAGCGGGGGGGAATATTTTGTAATAATAAAATTCCATAGTAAAAAATACACTTAAAATTCTAATTGTATGTTCTTTTCATTTTTAATGGTGACGGTCTCTTATTTGAAAGCACGTGGAATTAAATTCACAGCCCCAAAATCAAGTTGTTTTCCCCGCCTTTTCTACACGCACAGTTACAGAATGTTCTAGAAATATTTAAAGCGAACTGCAATGGCTGATGTCATTTCTTGGAAGCTCCACCTTTCCAGAGGCAATAAAAGGGTTAGGGTTAGGGTTATTCAATTATGGCAAAGCACACGAGGGCTATCTGCCTAAAGGGATGGATGCTTTCGTGGAGGACTTTCTAAGGGAAACTGGCTCGTATACACGTTACACATGGGGAAAACCACGAAAACGCCCATGCAGCCAGGCCGTTCGCGGGATTCGAACCTTGGACTGAACTACCAGTGTTCAGTGTTTTTACCGCTCGGCCGCTGGTGGGCCTGGCTATAAAAGGACTCGCAAAGGAATATCTGGATCTTTTCTTTAATGTAACGATGCAGTAAACTTCATACAAAAAGTTATTAGTAGTTCTTTTTTATTTACTCTGGACATATGTTTTTTGTAACTGCTATTTCTCCTGAATAATAATAAATGGATCCTGTTTTCTAAACTTATCGTCTGATACTTTGAGCTTCGACTACGTCTATGATTCTTCACCAATCTATTTATTCCGGACAAAAGATGATACATCACATATGTATATATTATTAAAACTAAAATGTACTGTTACTGAAAAAATAAACAAATAAATAAAATAAAAAAGTTAAACAAATTAAAAAATAGTTGGTACTTTAAAAATACAGAGTAACTGTAAAGAAAGGCTCTCAATATTTACACAAAATTTCCTATGCTTGTATACCGTTGACTTCAGGGTCATTGCTGGATAATTTATTAGAAATCTCGTTTTTTTTAAAATGCATTATGGGCAGTTATATTTTATGCATAATCCATAAAATATTATTTTTAATTAAAAAAATTTTTAATTCATATCTCCTTTTATAGAAGAAGTTATAAAAATAAGCTTTTTCTCTTTATATATACACACATTAGGTCAAGAAAATGGAAATATTTAATTAATTAATTCCTGCGCTTCTGCTGGAGAGAATTGAATTTAAAAGCAATTATTATAGTAATTTTTTGTTAAAAAATATTTAGGGCATTAATACTGTCTCATGTTAATTGGTAATGAAAGTTTAGAGCCGTAAACATCCCAAAGTGTGAGCACATGTATGTACATTCACATAAAAGTGAAACGAAAATATACATATATGTACAGGGTTTCAAAAGAATAAATACTAAAGTTAAATTAAATTTAAATAATTCTCTTGTGCCATTGCTGCAAGGAATGAAATTTGAATTTAACAAACATTCTCTATTTTTAAAAGAAAATTTAAAGTTAATTAAATTTAAATGAATTTTAATGCTAACAAATAAATGATTAATTATTGCTGCAAACTAATCTACAATATCACTTAAATTCTGAGAGCATAAAATCAAGTGCAAGTATCAAAATCCATGAATAAATATATAATTCCAAAACATTATTTATCCTTATTGTAGATTAGTTCACAGCAATAATTAAACATTTATTTGTTTGCATTAAATTTCATTTAAACTTAACTTTAAATTTGCTTTTTACGAATAGAGAATGCTTGTTAAATTCTAAATTCGTATTACATAATTTTCAAAATTTTTTGCGGGGAAATTTTAAATAAATAAGAGCATAACTAAAACAATATATTTAATGTATATAATAATAGAAATAAATTATAAAACATGAATATAGATCAAATTGGAACAAAAAGTTAAGGAAGTTGCAGACAGGGTGCAAAAAAGCATATGGGATTCGAACTCACGACCCCAAAAGTTAAACGTTGTTACCGTCAGCTTTACTACTAAGCTAGCTGCAGACAGGAATCGTATGCATATTTTGTCTTATACACATCATCAAGTAAATCAATTCATAAAACTAAATTTTTTGGTTCTATTTCAGTGTGCTATCATCTAAAAAATTCATCAAAGTTTGTTCTTCAGCTTCTAGTACATTTTTTACAAAAAACATTATCGTTTGAAGTGGCGTTCCGATTGAAGTTAAACGGGCTGCTAAAAATATATTTCATGTGCTTACAAATATACATTAGCCAAAAAGATATATTTATAACTAGAGAAATACAAATTTAACATACTCTTTAATACAGTAGAATATTTAAAAGACTATCAAATTTAATTTATAATTAACGTTTTTAGTTTTTACCTGTTTCAACAGAAAAAAATAACAAATCTTTTAATCATATCTGATTTGCTATAGCAGTTTGATATAGTCAGACATTCATTTTCATTAAAGGTAAAATGAGTATGCAGAATTAGGAAATAATTGTCAGGACAAATTTTGTTACTTCATGGACTTGGAATTATAATTTTTGCTGCTGATTTTCTTGAATGCCTGATTTTATCCGCGAACAAGTACTGTAATTGCAGTTATCTTATTTTTCTTATCTTTTTTTAACTAAATTCAGCTGATTGCTGACTTTTTCAGCACGCAGATTTCTCACTATAATGCTAATTCAGAAATAAGTATTTTTTAGCAAAACATTCTTTCCCTAAGCGAGCATTCATTGCTACTTAATTACTACCACCATTAATTTTTGGTGACTACACCTGATTGCTCCTTTTTTACCACATGACCCCAACGCATCCGCAGACATATGGATAGAAGTTGAACATTGTTGAACTCCAACTGTATGTCATCCGTCACTGCACATTGACCTGATTGCAGATGTCAATCAAAGTGAATTCGCTCGCTAATTGGAGAAATGCATGCACACATGCAGCAGTGGAAATGGGCCTTTAGAAAGCAATATAGCAGAGACGGGAACCCAGCCAATCTAAATTTGGACGACAGCTCTTTTTGGAAATTCATGCGAAACCTCAAGATGGACTTTTATCACCCTCGTTCAATTAATACAGAGAACGGTTTTGCCTATTCCAATCAGGAGAAATCTAATACCTTTGCTAAACATCTCAGTGAACAGTTCGTGCAAAACGAAATTTCAGTTGGTAACAAATAAGTAATTCATGATGAGGTACAACGTTGG